>NC_092422.1:104130764-109450776 GCF_036169615.1 Heliangelus exortis | reverse complement strand
TAATGGAATTACAATCCTTTTTAGTCCTTCCATTTTTCAGTAGATGCCTGCATTTTCATACTAATAGCCTGTGCACTGCTAAATAATCCATGCCAGACATAGTACAGTTAATCTTTCCCTGTTCCTGACAGAATTAATGGTAAGAACCATTTTGCTACAGTTGAGTGTAATTTCCTATCTAGGGATATAATTAATGTCTGACAAGATACTAAGCAAATATTGGATATTGCATTGAAAATGAAGCCTTCTAAACAGTTCCTAAATTTACATAAATCATATCAATTAATTAATTTTCTTCTAACAATAGTACAACAGGCCCTGCTGTGGTTCAGTGTGTAAGTTTCCAGTCTGGTAGCATCTTGGATATATAGGAACAGATGTAGTATGTGCTCAGACCCTCATCAGTTAAGTGCAGCAAACTGGATAGGAGAGTAGGAGTGCTCCCTGCTGTCTTGGACATTCCTGCCAGTCATCTGGCTATTCTGCCTTAGCTGATAGGGAGAAAGAGCATGGGGGAATCCTGGCAATTATTTTAAAATCAAATTTCAGATTTCAGAGTCTCTTCAATGGAGATTTAAGATTTTTTATGGTGCCCATTTTTGAATAATTGAGCCTAAGAGTAAGGTTTTCTTTGCAAATATTTAGCATTCCAGTTGTAGTTGTATGTGTCAGGTCCCTAAAAGGTGCTAAGCTCTCTTCCTTCTCAGGAAGAGGCAGAGCAGGGAGAAGAACACAAGTAGAGCCTCTGAATATTTTTCTACAATATGGTTTTGCAGCTCTCTCTTAACACCAGCTTGTTATGGTGTAGCCACAGGCCTACATCCCTAGAGCCCATTTCAGAATTTAGGACCAGCTAAAGAGATGATCAAAAGAAAAACTGAGCAGAGAAGGTGTCTTCTTATCTCTACATGCCAAACAAAGAGTGAAACAGGGATGAAAGGTCCTTTTATTGCAGTGGGTCAAAATGGTCTCAGACCTTCAGCACACCTCTTACGTTTTTCCTCATGCAGTTTGTATCCTCAAGAAATAAACTTTAGAGCTATCTGAAAATGCCATGTGACAAGGAGAGATTTTACCGTATCACTGGCATTTGAAGCCTAATAGCCATCAAGAACCCACAGGGGAGACACTGCCAAGTGTCACCTCACTGGCAAATGAGCCCTCTTCTCATCCTTTGAATAGACACTACCTTTGAAAAAGGAAAGGCATCAGCTGAGTGTACTCTGCTTCAGTAGCACACAGCTTCCCAGAGTCCACAGACATTGTCAGGAAAAGGTGCTCATAACCTAGAGTTTTTGAAATGTATGATATTCACCCATCTCATCACCTATCAATAAGCTTTCTTCTAGGTGAGCCTTTGGGGATCTTTTCTTTGATCTGAACTCTCTCTCTTTTGTTTCAGGATCAGCTTTTAGTTCTCTGCTTTCCGTTTCCTACTGATGTCTCTCTTGTATGTCTAATCTTTCCCTTGGCTACCTGGAGATTCTCCTCTTATTCTGAGTCCAAATTTAATTACATTATCAGCCTGTCATCTAACAGTGATATTTTCCTGTGCTTCAGGATGTCTGCTAAAAGAGTTGTGGGTGGACTGGACCCGTTTCCCAGGGGTTGGTTGCACCTGACTAAGCTTAAAATATTGTTTAAAATACTCAGTTCATTCTTATGCTCCTAATAGCATACACAAGACTTTCCTGAATTATGGATTGTCTGGATTATTATTTTTTCATGGATTAGTATATTTTCATGCTTTAACACTGGTTTACAGACTGGGTGATGGGGTTCAGGAGGGTTTTTGTTGTGATTACTGTTGACGCTTGTAGAACTAAGCCAGTTCTGAGCTTTTAGAAACCATTTTCACTGCTTCTTTTTGCTTCCTTGAAGTTCTGTGAGAACAAGAAACCAATTAACTAAACAAGACTACCTGCTGTTACTCTAAAACACTGTGATCTGGAACTGCTTCTGAAAACAGGAAGGAGATGAAGGCAGTCAACTTGATAGATGATCATGGCTCTTCAGTGATCTATCTCTTTATGATGAGTTGGAAGAATAAAGTTAGTCCTGCAGAAGAGATACAGGCATCAAATGTGGCTTCTTATATGCATTCTTCTCCTTAAAACACTTCATTGATCCCAAAATCAGCAGGCAGCTGAAAAGCTTATGTTCATGCAAGTGTGTTGCTATTACATTTCATTATATTGGACTTCTCCCTGGAGCTGTTTTTCTGTGTATTTTTTTCATTATATGCTGAAGCATGCAGTGCTTTGGAGCTATTTGACTGAATGTGAATACAGATACCAGACAATAAAAATTCCAGTTGTTTTGGTGGTTGAAAAAAAACCCAACAACAACAAAATTAAATTTAAAAAAATACAAACAAACAAACAAACAAAACAAACAAAATAAAAAAGAAAAAAGCCCACCAAAACAGAAGAAAACAGCATCAGATGGCTACAAGTCTCTGGAAGTTCTTAAGTGAGTTCTGATTCAGGCTTGTGTCATATAAGGAGGGATTCACATTTAGTCAAAGCTAATAAACCTGTCCAGTTCCAGCTTTGGTCTCTGTGAACTGTTAAGTAGGGTTTAAAGTTGGATAGGAAGACTCTGCAGATGAAGAAAAAATAATAAGTTAACAAACGTCTCTGTTGTGGTGTCATGGTGTCTTCTTGGCACCATGAAGTTTCTAGAGCATCAGCTGTGGAAGCTCTCAGCAAAAGATCAATGATTTTTTTTTTTTTTTTTTTTTTTTTTTTTTTTTTTTTTGTCATCTTACTTTGACTCGTGTCTGTCACCTGAGTTGGAAAGGCAGAGAAATACTTTGTTCTCACACAGCATATTCTTAGGTGGAAGCTGATGGTGACTGTCATTTTCTACAGGGACTGTGGTGTTCATCTATCTGTTAAATAGATTCATTCATTTGTTCACTAGTAGCCAAAGGTTAGATGGGTAGTTGGAAACATCTTTAAGAAAAGGATGGACCCACCAAAAACAGCAGATTGGCCTGAGCTGAGGCAATTTGGAGAGTTTGTCTGGAAAGACAAAAGCTTTCCACAGCTGCATTTCAACATTTTATCAGCCTTTCAGTACCTGACAGGGCCCACATGAAATCTGGGGTTATATTATATATATATATGGGGATATATATATATAGAGGGACATGTTACAAGGGCATAGAGCAATATGGACAAGAGGGAACAAATTCAGGCTAGAAGAGGCTAGATTTAGATTAGACATTAGGAAGAAATTCTTACGTTAAGGGTGGTGAGACACTGGCACAGGTTACCCAGGGAACTTGTGGCTGCCCCATCCCTGGAAGTGTCAAGGCCAGGTTGGATGAGGCTTGGAGCAACCTGGTCTGGTGGGAGGCATCTCTGGCAATGGCAAGGGGTTGGAAATAGATGATATTTGAGGTTCCTTCTAACTTCAAACCAACTTGAGTTTCTATGATTCTACAATATTAAAAACATATTCTATAACATTAAAACACAGCAACTTTAAAATTATTCTTAAAGGGATTTGTCAGGCAGACCTAGTGTGAAAATCTCAAAAAGGCAAAAGTGTTCTCTCTAATATCTCACTGAAGTTTATTTGGTAACATCTGATGAAAAATTGGAGAATAGATGCAGCAAAACCATCTTTCTATTTTTAAAACTTCTCAGGGACTTCTTTATTAGGTTTATAACTGCATGGTCTTTACTCCCTGTTCTATTCTTTTCTACTATTGCCTCATAATATTGACATATCCTCTCTCAAGTCATTCTCCCTCTGGTAGAAAGTTTGGAGATGAAAAATATTCCTGCCAGAAAGTTTTCTGGGGGAAAAGATGAACTTGAGGATTTTCAGTTAGAAGAATGGAAAGAAGTAGTTCCACAGAATCCCATTGCTCCAGATGGCAGACCAGTGAATTACAAGGAAAAGCAAAAAGTGATGGGCTCTGCCTCAGTCCTGGCTGGACTGCAGGGGCCCTGTGGAACAAAGAGTAGGGAGGAGAAGGATGTGAGGAACTTTGAACTAGAGCTCCCATGAGGCCTTGTGGGAGTCTGAACTGACATGAAAAGCATTGGGCATCCATCCCTAAATGTAACTTTACAATATTTTTGCTTTCACTTGAAAGAGTTCATAACATTTTATCCTCTCAAAGACATAATTATTTGCCCTTTCTATCCATTTCAAAATAAGAACTAATGATGAAATAGAATCTCTAAAGGCAAAGGCTCTGCACTCTCCAATTCTGATAGTCTTAAATGACAAAGTCCCACATTTATTTATTTTCTAAGGTCTCCTGTCTTATTCGGTGCAGAAGAGCAGCAGTGAATGAAACAAGATAATCCTGTGAATGCCT
Source organism: Heliangelus exortis (assembly GCF_036169615.1). Lineage (NCBI taxonomy): Eukaryota > Metazoa > Chordata > Aves > Apodiformes > Trochilidae > Heliangelus > Heliangelus exortis. Next base: position 109,446,437 of record NC_092422.1, on the reverse strand, counting down.
GCCATTCATTGAAAAATGGAATTGAGAACCATTTGCAGAAATCAACATTATTTATGATCACCTGTAGAAATCCATATTATGTGTTTCTAATTAGTTTGATCTATTTTTCTCTCTGATCATTGCTTTACTAGTAGATCTGCCAGTTTAAAATGCTTTTAAATTAAAACAGATCAAGAAATGGGTAGGATAAATAGGATGTCTTTCCTACAAATGCTGATCCTGCTTCTTTTACTAAAGCAAAAGACCTTCATAATTCATTCGTGCCTGTGCAGTCATGACTTATGGAGCTTTTATGCTCATGAGAGAAGCACAACACTCACCCTTCATGGGTGAAATATTCTGTATGGACTTTGGATTTGTTCTCTATTGGTCTCTCTCTTGAAATGCTCATCTTACGGGTATGCTAAAAAGTTTTGTTAAAGGATGAGATTCCTTTAATGGAATCAGAGTGATTAATCTCCAGACCACTGACAAAATTTGTCTCAATTCTCTTTTGCTATTTTGGATTATTTTGGATTTCAACTTCTTTGTTCCTCAGCTTACCCTTATGTACCTTAGTGTGTTAATGGTGTTTTCAGAAAGGTATTTTGAGGCTGATATCCCATTCAGAGAAGTTGAGATGAAATTTTATGTACAAAGGTATATGTGCAAATTGCAGGGAAATACTTCATAGGTATTACATAAAATGTCTCAGTCTGAAAGAGCAATAAGGGGTTGCCATAATTCTAATATTGAAGAGATGAATCTTTTTTTCCCTTTGGAGAAAGGTTTTTATCTGTTTTAGTTCTGTTTCTAACTTTAACACTGGCGAAAATGTATTGTGTAACACCTCATTAGATAATTACTTCATTACAATTTAATTTCTTCTGCAGAATTTTCCAGAAGTAATGCACTTGCAGTCCAAAACTTTATGTAGGTGGCATTATTATGTTATTGAATTTTGAATAGATCACGTGGATATGATTATTTCATTAAACTGCCAAATGTTCTTGTGTGTGTGTGTGATGGGAAGGAAATAATCAGATAATGAATACTAAGGCCACAATCTCAATAGCACACCACTATCAGCTATCTAACCTGTAATTTTAATGCAACATTTTCCCCTTCACTAACACACACTGCAGTTATATTAAAATCACAGCTAAATTGAACCAAAGTTAGACAATTCTGAAATGAGGCGTTAGGCAAAACTGGCAGTTCTTTTCATGCATATAATTAAAATAAATTTTTGCTATTGCAGGAGAGGTACAAAAAGGGGAAAAGAGGGGAAGAAGACTGAGTTGAGCTCTTGCTTTTTCTTGTGCATCATTAGGAAGAAGACATAACAATTTCACCTGTCTGGTGTCACCATTGACCGGGAAGGTGCTCCTAATGTTGAAAAGTCATAATTATGTAGAGCCTGGAGTTTCATAAGTGGGAATAGTGGACTCACTTGTTCTTTGGAGCCTTTATTATCAAAAGAGATGGCTGAATCATTGGTCTTTGTGTAGGGGTTTGTAGCTGATTTTGATTCACATTTTATGGCAGACTAAACATAAATATATGAAGTAAAAACTCATTTTTCATACAGAACCTCATTATGTACTGCAGAGAAGGGACTGCAGTCATAATTCACTATATGGCTGCATAGCAGTGAGGAAGGGAAATCTCTTGATGAAGACATTCTTTTTATCTCTTCCTCTAATCTATAGGTTTACAATATGGCAGAGATGAAATGCATAAAGACTTGTTCTCAGTGTTTGTTCCCAGCACAATTGATTCAGACTAGAGTAGAGGGAAGAAAATAAAAAATGAAGATGATGGGGAAGAACATGAGTCCAGAAAGTGTGAAAAACAACATCAAGGTCCTTTTTATCCCTCACAACTTGAAAATATCTTAAAACAAGACTAGAAAAGATAATGTAAAAGTATGACATGGAGAAAACATTAAAAATATGGTACCATGCAAACACTGACAACAACTAAGATTGACCTTCATCCAGGAAACCACATAAGAAAGAGGAAAAGGGGGATAAAAAGTACTTGTATAGCAGGAATATATTTATTGGCTGAAGGTAAAACAACGATTTTCCTGGTCTCCTGCTTATCTAAGAAACAGACTTACTTAATAATCAGCAGGAAAAACTGAAGTTAGTGTCAGATTTAAAAAAAAAAAAAAAAAAAAAAAAAAAAAAGTTAAGTACTTCTGTTAAGCAAAGGTATTTTGCCTCAAGAAAGGCAAGAGTTAAGCAGAAATAGAGACTAAGCAGCACTCCTACCATCTAGCTGATGGTCAAAGCAAGTTATTAAGGTGGAAGAAGCAGTAGGGAAGCAGAATAGTGAAGTAGGACTGCCACTTCTGTTCTGTCTTCCTCTTTCTTTTATAACCCCTCCTATATCAACACACTCTAGATAAATTGAACATATTGTACTGAAGTCTATTTCTAAGACTATTGTCAGATGATAGAAATAAGAGCAACCAATGAAAATAATTACATCCGAGTCTTCTTTCAACCACTCTTTGATTATTAATTTTTTTCCTTTAAAATGTGTATCTATTGAATAGTTATTGCTGAAGGAAGGGAATTAAGAAAACATGACCTGATGACAGCAGGTTACACTTTGGGTCACATAAACCGCTCTTACTCCTTGCAAAATCAGTGCAAAGCATGTATTAAAGAAATGGACTGTACCATGTGCAGGACTACTAATTAAGATTGAAGGTGAGATTGCTCAGTACCTCCTTTTATTATAATAATAGCTTTTATTTCCCTAGTTGCCTATAACTTTGTTCAGATGTAATCCTGTGGATCGACACTTGTCATGTTAAATATATACCTCTACTGGAGTTATTTAGTTGAAATTTTCTGCAACAGTTTAGCCACTACCAAGAATTAGATTAGGGGAGGAAATTTGTTCAGTGTCATTTTTAAGTTTTATGGCAGCTCCTTTTCAAAATGAGCATATATATTAAAAAGGAATCAAACTGAGGCTGCCCTTGTAACCCTTGTCTTGGCTTTTTCCAGCTGCTGAGTATCTGACTTTCAACTTTGACAATGTTGTCTAGTACTTTGTGTTGGTGATACCATGTCATTTCACAGTGAGTTCCTGCAAAAGAGTAGATTTGATTTGAATGTACAGAACATGAATTGTAGAGAAATAAACCCATCCAGTGCTTTTAAAGAGAATTTTGCTTTTTTTTTCTGGAGTTCTGCTTTCCTTCTAATGAACTTGAATCTATCTCTTACACATCTATCTTTAGGTTAAAATCTGTTTCTTTTTGCTACAATGTAGCCTATGAAACAGTACATGATATTTCTTGTCCCAGTCTTGGCTGACACCCATTTACTACTTCTTTGGGGAAAGAGAAAAATAAATTTTATTGCAGCTGCTTTTTAAAATATTTGGTTAAATCTTATCACTCATGCCTGTCTCTTCTATGAGCTTAAAAATAATTTTGTTTCTTTTTAAGAATGGACTGTTTCTTCTGTCATCTTCCATTGACATTGCAAATGGTATAGAATCTAAATATTAATTTTTCTGTGTTTTGTGCTGAGAATACTGGCAAGCTTTTCCAGAGCAACCTCCTAGAAATCAGACAAAAGATAAGGTTAAACAACCAAACCCTCACTGGACGTGAAAGTTTTGGTTAGTCCAAGAATCTGTCTCTGCTCTGACTTCAGACTGAAATATGCTTTCTGTAAATACAAGATTACAAGTAAACACACAGAAGTGTATAACTTTTAGCAGTGCAGATAGGGCAGTGTGTTGCTACGTCTCCTAACTTCTGGTAATACAATAGATTTTTAAGAATACTGTGCATATAGTACTGACAAACCACATATCTAAATTTAACCATTGAAGAGGCTGATTAATTAAATCTATTCAAAGTTTAGCTGAAAAGACTTTTCCTAAGCTTGCTTTTAAACTGTTATTCCAACTTTGGGTCAAAATGAAGCAGAACTGTGGCTGAACACTTGGTAGTGTATAAATGTGAAATGTCCCTCATATCTTCCAAGTTCTCTACCATTAACTTGGATGTACAAAAGGCTGAGGTGTGTTTTTTGAAAGAGCCATATTTGATGCTTTTCATGAGAAACTTTGGCAAAAATATTTTTGCTTAATATTGCTTATTATCCCTTGCTTTTTTGCTAATAATGTATTGACGAGTACAGAATACAAAGCAAAGTATCAGAAGAATGTAAATCTTTGAAAAGATGAAACATAGGAAAGAAGTTTTCAAGTGGCTTTCAAACTCAGGCGTCCAAAACTCATGAATAATGAGCAGAGCACACGTACATTGAGGGAGCACATGAGCAGATTTTCTCTAAAGAGCTTTTGCAGAGCATCTCAGGAAGAAAGAAATCATCCAGTCTTTTCCCAGAGACTGTATGATCAGACTTGTAAAGACAATATTAGATCTACAAGAATCAGTGAGAGCATTACCCTTGAAATTTCACCATTAGCATTTATTCCCCTCTTGAGCTTTTGTTTTCAGGAAAAGAGCAGTAGTGGCTTTTATAGAAGGAGAAAGTGAACACATGGAGTGTTTCAGATATTTTGTCTACAGGATCTATAGGAATAAGGCACTAAAGTAACTACTGAAGGAAACAGAAGTCTAGGGGCAAAATGACATAAAAGCAAAATGGAAAAGAAGTAATAAAACCAAGGGGTTGCATTCTGGGTTTGAGCACTTCTTTGTTACTGTCCTTGCTTAATTACTAAACTTAAAGACTGAACTGTGATAAGCAAAAAGCAGTGGTTGGCTTTTTGTGGTTGGCAACCACAGTGGTTGTCAGCACCAAGTGGTTGGCAGCAGCTCAGCAGTTGTGTGTAAATAGACTTTTAGATAATAAAGGACAATTAATGGCTTTTAAAAAGTAAATTTCTAAGTGATTAACTTAGCCTTATGAGGGCTCAAAGGAAAATAGTAAAGCTGGGTTCAGCTACAAGCCACTACCTATAAACTATTGGCAGCATTTCTGCTTCCTAAAATACCTTATTAACACCCTCTCTTTAACGCCCCTCATGGAACAAACTCACAAAGAGCTATAACAAAATATTGAAACCTTCCTCTCTCAGCTTCTGAAACCATCACATCTGGAGAATGCCTTATTTTACAGGGAAAATATTTAGCAATATAAAAGCTGGATTATTCTCTTAAATGTCATGGTTGCCTCATATCCTTAAGCTTAAGCTCCACCAGAGCAGTCTTGACAAGTGGTGGGTCATGATCTAGAAAAAATCTAGCCTAATTTGTGGCTGATGACAATGAGTGACAACTGAAATGAGGGGGAAGAAGCCCTGCCAGAGTAGCTAAGCCCATATGAGAGTCCTGGATATCCCAGAGTGACTGTAGATTTGTTCCTAGGGCATGGAGTTTGTGGCTTTTTAGCACTTCTCTCACTCATATTTCCAGTGTGTGTGAGATAGTGTGGATGTGGATGTGTGATGATGGGGACCCTTCATCCGGGAGAACCTGTGAGAGGGTAGGTGGCTGTGGAAATGTCCTGTAGTTAATACAGTCAAGTCTTTTTCTCCCAGAGCCAGAGGGAAGAGGTGATGTGGTTCTCCAGTGAGGCAATGTGTGTGTTAAGATGTGCCACGCTTGTCTTAAGTCCTAGATTCATCTCACTTTCCCTCCAATTTATAATCTCCTATACTGAATCTCCTGTAATTGAATCTCCTTATACTGAAAAATTCATTACCTGGAGAGATTTGGATTGGCAATGAAGTCAATCTCAAGAGGTATTCATCCTTGTCCATTGACTGGTGGACTTCTAGGGTCAGTAAGACCATGAAGGAAATACTCCTGGTTAGTGCCTGGGTGAAACAAATCCAGATCTGTGAGTTGAGAGCAACTTGACCAGGAAAAAGGTTCTGCATACATTTCACTTTACCTGCATAAGGGGCAGAATTAAGTATTTAAGATGCATCCTCATGTCTTAAACCATTTTGATGAACATTCCACCTTAGCCTTTTTTCTAACACATTAATTACAATCAAGAATGACTGTGCTACCCTCTGCAGTTTCCCTTAGACCCCAAATCACAGAGCATTACATTTAAAAAAATGCTATGCACTGGTGCTTAAAATTGAATGTCATTTTTACTTACAGACACTAGCAGGTGTTGAACAGAGAAAAAAAATACATATCATTTACCAGGATAGTAAATGTATTATGGAAAGAAAAGAAACGTGAACAATGCTCACACTTCTTCAGCATCGTTATGCCAAAATCCAGTCTCCACCTAAGCTCTCTTATTCACTCCCATTTGATTCCCTATTTCCATTTCTGCTTAACTTCTGAACCTGACCCCTTTTCTGGTAAGGCCCTGCTTTTTTCCTGCCCATTTTGTTTTAATCTTTCTTACCTGATCACATTATGTGTTCGGCATAACATATTGTAGCTGGGTTTAAAAATTTAATAAACAGAGGCTGATGAGGACAATAATAGCAGAAGCACAGACTACAGAGGGCACTCCATAATTCTGCTTTTCTTATTATTATATTATAGCCTCACTGACTTTTTTGCCACTGTAGAGTACCCTAAAGCCTCACAGTATTCATCCTTTATATATTTTAAAGAAACAATCACTTTCTGTTTGGAAAAGAGAGATAAAGAAGTATTCTGATGACTTTCATCTTTTTTTCTTAATTATAGGTGCTGTGAGAAAGAGCTACTAACATAGACCTGGGAATAGGACCAGTACTGATTCTCTTGAAGCACTGAGTCAGGAGGGGAGAGAAGGTACTTCAGTGTTCCTATACTATCCCCTAGACACTTTGCAGAGATGCTATTTTCTCAGTTGTAGAGAAACTCTATGAAAGAGTATTGTTTTTATATGAAGGAGAGCCTTGTCCTTTAGGATATGGATTAAGATCACCAGTTAATTTCTGTACAGGGCATCCCACAAACCTCAGAATTAGTGTAATGATTTAGTCCTATCTGAACTTCCCTGTGACACCCGGTCACTGCCCTAGTCCTTGCAGAATATACCTAATTTAAATTTCATCCATTTTCTTGTTATTGCAGACTTTCATTATCTTGCTCTTTATCTGCCCTGAAGTGCATAATGATAATAGTGTTGCTTATATAGCTCCTTTCATTTTCAACATATTTTACAAACATTAACTAATTAATGGAGAAGGCAGAGCATCAAATCATTAATTTTTCAATCTACTGGTGAACTGATATAGACAGAGAATACAATTTGTTCACTACCTGAATAGTTCAGAGGTGGACTTTGATTTAAAGTGCTGGGTAATTTCACTGTCACTGATGATACCAGAGAAAAAAAAATCACTTTATGTTACTCCTACATGAGGCAAGTTTTTTCAATTGAATTCATGCTTCAGTCCTTAATTTAAAATTAGTTGTGTTGAATAGGATGTCAGAAGATCAATATACTGATATTCATAGAAATGAAGAAATTAAGATCCACACAATTATCATCAAAATCTATGAGTTTGACATTTTATCTGGAGAAATAATTTCATACAGTTTTGGAAGATACTTTTGTGCAATTTCATGCTCCACAAAAAATCCATTTGGATACAGAACTGTGCCACTTTGTGCAAACATCTCAGTTATTACTTCATAATGGTTTAGCTTGTTTTTTCTCCATCTTTACTTTCATTGACCATCTACCATCATTTTCTGCTGAGAAGCAAGAGAAACTCCCAATTTATAACCTAAATTAGAGACGCATGATCAAAGTAAATCAAGCTGGCGGAAAAAAACTGTTGGTGCTGTGATATGGCAGCAAAATTGTGGTCTCTCAAATTCCTTTTCAAAATATTTATTCTCTACTTTATGATATAGGATGAAGAATGAAAGAAAATTATCAAGGTGTGTTTCTTGTGGTGGACATATTTATGTGTATTCAGGAAAAAACAGAGCACTTGGGAGACCTGCATTGTAATGGGAACTTTTTGTCTGTTACTTTTTTGTAACTTGGTTAACCAAGCTGAAGCTGTGCAAGGGTTGGTTAGTGGTGAAGTCTTGTTCTCAGTTCTATTTGGAATAGCTCTTCACCCTTTTCAAATGTCTGTCCAGAACAGCCAAAGTTTGAATAAATAATCAGAAGACATTAATAATTCTGGAAGTATTAAAATAGTGGGAAGGAACTACTTACTTTTTAAAAAAACAAAACAAAACCCCCCAAACAAAAAAAATAAATAATAAAAAACCCCAAAACCTGATTTCTTTTGAATTAATGTTTGGGTTCTCATTACTCAAGACCACTGGCAACTGCTGGCAAAGCCTCTGAACTGTTAAAACATAGAGGAGAGTTAGCACAAATTATTATTTACTCAAATGCTATGACTGGAAGGATACTTTTCAGAGAACAGCAGTGGTTATGGGTGTGCTGCTTAGGGGTGTAAATAGGTCCAAACCATGCCACTTGCTTTACCTACTACAGAGCACTGGAAAGCCAAAATCAGGGCTTGTGTGGTGGCAGCTACTGCTAAGGAAGGAGTTTCTCCCAGAAGCAGCAGTTGCCAGTTCTAGTCCAGTCATCTCTTTCCTCAGCCATCCCAGCAAGTATTTCTTTTCAAGGATCTTCCTACCCTCCTTCTCTCCCAGATCTATTCCTCCTCCCTTATATGCCCTTTCTGTGAATGGGGCAGCTTTTAAAAGGATTCAGCCCTCCAGTCAAGTATCAAGTGATTTGGGTGACCCAACAACACATGACAGCAAAGGCACACTGATTAATCAAAATTATTTAGCAAATATTTGTGAGTATCTTTCAAGATGAGGTTTTTGATAAGCATTATCAATAAAAGGAATCCGATTTAAAGTCAGTCATCTCTGCAGTGAGCAACTGGGTCACTTTGAGCTTTCCCCAGAAGTGTAGCTCTTGGAAATGATGTTGAGTTCCATGAAGAGCAGTCCTTGTTATGTCTCTGTTGCAAATCTGAAACATTAGATTTCATTCTTTGTGGCAGCATATACTCCATGTTATCAGGAGACTCTAGCTGGAGGCACAAACTTGTTTTATAAGTAAAGCTCTCTACTACCTCAGAGTTACTGTGGTGATGAAGAAAAGTTTGAAACAATGACAAGCTTGAGCCAAAGAGATTTTTTTCAAAAATCTATCCGGAACACTTCTCTAAATTCTATTTAATCCAGACAGAGAAAGGGCGGGGGGGAGAGATGGAAGAGACTTCTGTATTTAATTTACTTCTCGATTCATTTGCAAATTGCTTGGCAAACAAGTTTATGCATATTAATTACATTTCTAATGAAACATATTTGCAGATGCACCTGTTTTCATGGCAAAATATAGATTGGGCTTGCAAAGCTAATACATATCCTTTAGTAACTGTTGGCTTAACCATTTTAGTAGAATACGTATTGAAGGAGCAAATGCTAATTTTTTTGCTGATTTTAGTCTGTATAAGACATAGAGTAGCAGGGGCTGGTTGTTGATGGATACCTCAAGATTAAAGGAGCCTGTATCAGTGCAAGGGGCAGTAGAAACATCTCATACTAATACAGCAGAGTAATATCTCAGACTGAAAAAATAGCTGGAAGAAAAATTTGATAAAAATCCTCTTTTTATCTGTGCAAAGACTTGCCAGGTATATTTGCTTGGTGTTTCACAAGTTTTTACCATGAGAACGGAGTCTTTTGACATATGTCATTAGTGTTGACTCAAATGGAACCTTTTTTGTTCTTTTGTTGGCAAAATGGCCCATGCAGTGCCACAGATGGGAGCTGACAGTTTGAACTATATTGGTTAAAACCTGAGCCTAGGTAAAATTTAGATGATGGGAAGTACAGTGTGAAGTTAGACTTTGTTCTTGCAGGTAACTCTGAGCAATATATTTGAGTTTTGCAGTATGGTATGATTTGAGTTTTTCAAACCATGGTTGGTTTTGTTATCTAAAAGAAAATTTGACTTAAATTAACATTCAATGTTTATTTCTGCATCATTATTTAAAGTATTTATTCAGTATCACAATGTATTCTTCAGTGAGCTTGTAATGCATCTTGTAAAGAATTGCCAGAACTATAATATAACATTAGCAAGTATAATGCTAAATGGTGCTTGTTAATGGTTGAAATTATAGTTTAGATCCTGGGAGTACAAAAGCATTGTAAGATTCTTTGCACTTGGATGTGGGTTTTGGAATTCATATTTATGTTGATTAAATTTATGCTTGGGGATCTGGGAGAAAATATGCATCGTGAAAGCTGAATGTCTCATAGCTGTGCTTTGCCACTCTGCCTGGTGCTGATATGATCCCTGCCTGTTGCAAGCCTCACTCAAGACACAGTAATTATAGTAATTAATGGCATTGTAAAGAACTGCTTATTTTTAGTAGGTGTAATTGCTGAGGGTGCTTCTTTTTGAAATGCTTTGAACTGCATTCTCTGTCAGGAAGAACAGAGACTGTCATCTCTATTTTTTTTTTCTAATTGAGAGAAACAAATCCGTTGCCAAACTTCTTAAGGCTGCTGGAGCCATAGTTTGCACTGAGAAGAAACTTGGTGCCTCCAGGAGCACTGCTGATTGATTTTTAATGTATCTGCTCCTGAAGTAAGATACTGTTTTAACACTTGAACAAAGGTGTGACAAGTGATTGTGATGAGCCGTGTACAAAGCTTACCTTGTCACCAAGATTCAGATCAGACTGTGCTTACAGGGATAGTCTGAGCTTTCTCAAGATCAGTTCCTGACAGGTAAGCATCTTGTTTTCCCTGTGGCAGGCTCGTTTCCTTCCTTCAGAGATGCACTGCAAGAAGCTCTTATAGTTTTTCTACAGCTTAATGGGGGAAAATTGAATAAATACAAAAACAAAGAAAATATCTAGCTATGATCATGATTTCGGAATGAACAAATGGATTTCATCTGTGAAAAATCAAACAGAAATATCATTTTCTGTAACATTTAAGTGACTAAGTAACATGCAGAGAAAAAGCAAAATCAGCTAAGTGAAGAATAATATTAAATGATCTACAGCAGATATTCTGAGACCCATGGGGCTTATGGGAAGAGAAACAGTAAACAAATTTGAAAAGTACAGAAAACCCTTTACTACCAAGTTACTAGACAGATGATTTTGAAAGACAGTCCAGGATGCAACAAAACATGATTTAGCAGAATAGTACACATGTTAATTAAAGAAAGAAGCTATTAAAAAGGAACTAAAAATGAAAGCATTAGAATCCTAATGATACATGGTTCTGTTATCTGGATCCATCATATCACTATCTTCTTCGGTAGATCTGGTGGGGATAGTGAGTGACAAGGCCAGTGGTGTTTCAGTGCACGCAAATCCAGGGTCCAAAACACCAAAATGCAACCTACCATTTCTTGGCAGGCATTTGAAGGCTGCCATCTATTGTAGAGTATCTATAGTTTCAATGCACATTTTGACAGATACTGAAGACTAAGTCCTCAGCATGGAATACCCTCTTCGGAGGCATTCTTGGTAGAGAAGCATGGGATAAAGCTCTGGAGAGAAAAGGAGCCCAGGAAAGCTCATTTATATTCAAGGATCACCCCCTATAAGCTCAGAAGCAATGCATACCAACAAAGACAAAGTCAGGCAATAAAGCCAGGAGGCCTGCATGGAGGAACAAGGAGCTCCTAGATTAACTCAGACATAAAAACAAAGAAGCCTACAGAGGATAGAAGCAAGGGCAGGTAGCCTGGGATGAATACAGAGAGATTGTCAGAGCAGCCAGGCACCAAAATAAGAAAGCTAAAGGCCTGGTAGAACTAAATCTGGCAGGGCCATCAAGGACAACAAGGAACACTTCTATAGGTATGTTGGTGATAAAAGAAAGGCTACAGAAAATTTGAGCCCTCTCTGAGAGGAAATGGGAGACCTGATTATGTGGGATATGGAGGAGGGTGAGGTACTCAATGACAGTTCTGCATCAGTCTTCACTGACTTGTACTCAAGCCAAACCACCCCAGTCACAGAAGGCAAAGGCAGGGACCAGGTGAATGAACAACCCAGATTCAGAACCACCTAAGGAATCTGAAGGTGCCCAAGTCCATGGGACCTAATGGGGTACATCTGTGGGTCCTGAGGAAACTGGCAGGTGAAATTGCTAAGTCACTATCCATCATATTTGAGAAATCATGGCAGTACAATGAAATTCCCACTGACTGGGAATGGGAAACAACATAACCCTCATTTTTAAAAAAGGGAAAAAAAGAAGACCCAGGGAACCACAGCCCAGAAATCCAACCATATCCTGGGCTGCATCAAAAGAAGTGTGGCCAGAAGGTCAAGGGAGGTGATTCTCTCCCTCTACCCTACTCTTGTGAGACCTCATCTGGAATACTGTGTCCATTTCTGGAGCCCTCAAACAAGAATGATATGGAGAGGTTGGAGGGAGGGCAACAAAATGATCAGAGGGATGAAACACCTCTTCTACAAAGACAGGCTGAGAGAGATTGGGTTGTTCAGTCTGGAGAAGAGAAGGCTCTGGGGAGACCTTATGATGCTCTTCCAGTACCTGAGGGGTGCCTACAAGAAAAGACTTTTTACAGGGTTAAGTCATGACAGACCAAGGGGGAGCAGTTTCAAAATGGAAGAGAGTAGCTTTAGATTAGATATTAGGAAGAAAATCTTTAGGTTGAGGATTGTGAGACACTGGAACAGTTGCCCAGGGAAGTGGTCAAGGCCAGGTGGGATGGGATCCAGGTGGGAGGTGTCCCTGCCCATGCAGGGGGGTTGGAACTAGATGATTTTTAAGGTCCCTTCCAACAGTAACAATTCTAGGAGTCTAAATTGTCAAAACCTTACTGATTCACAAGAAGCTAACCCTGTCCCAGCTTGGTGAGCATTCACTTTTAAATAATGGGGTTTAGTTAAAAGCTGAGTGATTAAAAGAACATATATGACATAAAGGGATTAGCACCACACTACTTTTATACCGTGGTAATTCATCTGACTTCAAACACATGACTTCTGGTTTTTCATGTGAATGTACCTAGTCAAAAGAGGGACTGTTGTACAGTGGGGAAGAGACCAGGTTGCAGAGCACAGCTGGTGCAACAGACTGGTTTAGACTTGAAAAGTTTAAGGGGGTTACAGAGCAGTCATTGAGGAAGCAAGCACAAAAGTCACAGTGAGTTGACAACAAGAATTTTCTGGGGAATAGGCTTTGACTAGCTTTGACTCCAGTCAAAGCTCTCTGGTTTGTCTTTGAAAGGTGAAACGCAAGGAATGGGCAAGTCTGTTTGGAAAGGATGTGTTGGGCATGGAGCAGATGAAGAATTTAGCTGCTTGTGCTATCAGAAAAGCCAGCCCTCACTAGCTGCAGGTCTGTGTGGAAGCACTGATTTGCTACGTGATGCTCTGTGGAGGACAGCTGTCAGATGGGAAGGACTGACTGCTGCAAATTAGGTCATTTGGTTTGTTCAATCCAGTCACCTCTGACATTGTCTGCAAGTTTTTACCAAAAATTCATTGACACAATGGTGTATATATATTCACCTGTGCTGGAGAGAACCAGCAGTCAACAGAAAAAGAGCATTTCATTTCAGTGTGCATTCAATCTGAAGGTAGATTTTTCTTTGCTTGTTGTTTGTTTTAGGGTTTGGTGTTTTCTTTTTTTCTGGTTGTTGTTTGTCAGAGGAAAAAAATCTGTCTCTGCTGATGTGGGTGTTAATATGTGGGAACAGTTTTGAAGCAGCTACATAGGCTGACAGGCTAAGATCCCTTTTGTTCCTCTGCTCTGCCTCCAATTTAGTAACCAAATCTCACTGGAAACCCAAACAGAAATCATGAGCAGGCAAATTGCAAATGCACTTGTGTCAATATTCCCACTTTCTGATAATTCCTCAAGCGGGACTTTCCATGCTTATTTTTGCAGCTCAAATAAAACTGTAGGAAATAGTGCAAGTATACTAAGGTCCTAAATGCAATGGTCAGCAATTAAGGATTCAGCCTATGTCCATTTTAACGAGGTGTTAATTAAGAGTAGAATAAAAGTCAATGGAGAGCTCAGAAAGGAGGCTTGTTGGATTTGCTGGAAACCAGAACTGAGTTGGTGCTGGACTCTAATACACAATAAGGACAAGTTCAATGCTAGTTTTTCCTACTTCATACTGTGTTACAGTTGTATTGGTTGGAACATTTGTAATCGATTTACTAAGACTATCTCTCCAAGTTCAAAATAACAGCTGGGTAGTATTTAATTGCTGAAACAGGATTGCTCACATATTTACATATAGAAAATGAAGGAAGCAATATAGTCATTCTGACCACGTTCCGTTCTTTAATCCTCCAGCTAAACTGAAAATTTGTCTAGTGCTATGCTACCTAATCACATCACAAAACACTTATGTCATTTTATAGCCTTTCCGTATCCCAGAAGAATGTGGCAAGACTACACTTCCACATTTCAAGTGTTTAAACCAAGGAGAAAGTTGTATGAAGGGCTCTCAAAAGCACTACTTTATCTCCATATTCACTATTCAGGCTTAAAAGCAAACTTTTTTTTTTTGGCTGCTGCATAGGATAAAATATTTAAAGACATGCCTTTGATTTCCTACTTTAAATTAAAAACAAAACCTCTGTTTTTAGGTAGCTAAATCACATTTTGCTCTGATAGTTCATTGAGCTCACTGGAGACTTGTGTCAGTCTCAATTTTCAAAGAGCTGTGAGAGGTTTTAGTTTTGTAATTCCTCTTTGACTGAATCCTTTATTCCCTGCTGGAAATGTAGTAAAGCTGAAATATCAGTCCTGTGATAGCTGGGAATACTCTTGCTGGGGTTTTTTTCCTGCAAAGCCAGTGTTCATGTGGCTAATGGGGGTAGTTTTGAAGTGCCCTTAAGCTGCATCTGTAACTTGAAGTGAAGCACTGCTTCTTTGTTTTGCTTTTTTTTTTATTTAATTTTTTTTTTCCTTTTCATTCAGGGGTTGTTCCTTTTAGTAACAAAGTCCAACTCTCTTCCACATCTGCTCATTTAGCAATAAAACTGGCCCATAGGCTGTGCAGCTGCCAAAGGGCTGGATGACTGGGTGCTTGCCATACGGTCAGATGAAGGGGAATCCCCAAGCAGCAGAAAGCCAGCTACAGCATTTCACTGACATGATCTCCTGGCTGATAAGACCCTGAAAAAGAAAACGTAGCCAAAATAAGCAAAGCAACCTTTGCAGAATCATTGTCAGCCCATATTAACTGACTAGAGCAACACAAACCACTTCTTTTGTTTATTGTAGAGTCAAGCTGTCCTTTTGCTTGGCTGTAAATCAGGAAGAGCACAAGATATCACGTGATGTTAGGATCAGCTTTGCCCCTTCCTATTCCATCCTGAACATGAGCAGATTGAAAACCCACTCCTTGTAGCCTGAACAAAAGTACCACAATGCCACTGGATGGGCTGTTTTGTGCAAACATGATCCAGCTGGAAGGCATCCAAGGCCCACAGCATTTGTAGGTGGCTACTCAGTATGTTTTGTCTCTCTAACATCACGTCTCAAATGGTGCACCTGAATTCCCCTCAGCCCTGCTGACATCCTGCTCAAGCACAATGCTCCCAGACAGCACCACATATGCTGGTGAACTGGCATCTTAATAACAATAGGTCTGGGGTTCTTTTACCTTCATAGAATCACAGAATCAGAAAGGTTGGAAAGACCTCTAAGATCAACCTGGGTGAAATCAATTTTGGTACAGAGAAATGCTGTGTGGTTCAACAGACATTATTCCAAATGCCTGTGGGACTTAATCGAATTTTTTAAAAAATCTTATTCATAAGAAGTTTTGAACCAGTAGAATTCTCTTGCAAAAATGTTAGTACCTGTTAAATTTCACCAGATAGTTTCAAGAAGCCATTTAGGAGTTGCTATTTTCCTTACATAAATATACAGTTCTTATTCATAGCCACAAAGTAAGTAACAAGTAAGCCACAAGTAAGAAACAACAAACATAATAATGGTACATATGGCAACATGAAAAAACTCAGGAAAAATGAAGAATGTTTCATATGTCTCTTTCCCTCCTACTGCTCCTACAGCTAACTCATCTAGACCTTACCCTGCACTCTGCCTCTGATCACAGGTACATCCAAGTGTATCCTGTAGCTATGTGTTGGTATGGAAGCAAAAAATTCCCTTCTCTAAACAGTCAACAGCTTATACTATTTAAACAGCTTTCCATTTACATACTTTCTGTAATCTGAACTTTCAATATTAAAGACTTAGAGAACCTCAGGGTTCAACACAATGCAAGACAGCTACAGTATTCTGAACATTTGACTTTTGGCATCCATTTTGATTAAAATCCAGTAGCAGTTTCATAGATTCATAGAATCATAGAATGGTTTGGGTTGGAAGGGACCTTAAGGACCACCTAGTGCCAAATGCCCTGCACAGGCAGGGGCCAGGGACCATGTACCAGGTGCTCAAAGCCCCATCCAACCTGACCTTGAAGATGTCCATGGAGGTGGCATCCACAACTTCCCTGGGCAACCTGTTTCAGTGTCACCATCCTCACAATAAAGAACTTCTTACTAATATCTAATCTAAATCTACCCTCTTCCAGTCTGAAATGTCTCCTCTTAGTTGTATCACTACTTGTCTTTGTAAAAGGTCTGGTACTGGAAGGTGACTATAAGGTCACATCACACACAGCTCAGTGCCATCAGCAAACTTGCTGAGAGTGGATGCAATTCCACTCTTTATGTCTCAGACAAAGATGTTAAACAGCACCAGTCCCAGAGCTGCTTAATCCCTGAGAAATACCACTCATCACTGACCTCCATTTGGACATTGAACTGCTTTCTATGTCAATCTACTCACCAACAACATGCAAAAACCTGGCACACCAGGATCTGCTTTGGGGAATAAAGGGTTGACCAATGATAGATTTCACATTTCAAAAATGGAAAAAAAAAAAAACCACGAAACATGGTGAAATAATAATTACATGTAAGTGGTGTGTAAATGATAATGTCTGATTGAATACCTCCTTTACTGGAGATTCTACTACTATGGTAACAGACAAAAAGCCTAATATATTCTGACTAATCAGGATTGATGTTAATTAAAGAAGAGTTCAAGATAATGACTTCTCATTACTATGTGATAGCTTGAAATAGATTGTTCTGCCTCTAGGTAAAATAAGCAATTAGATAACTTCTGTTTTTAAGGACTTCTTAAAAAAGAAGTCCTATCTCATTTTCTATTCTTTTTCTATTGTCAAAATATTAATATGTACATGTCTGATTTTTATCGTTGCTCATTTACACGTACTTTTTAGTGGTTCTCAAACTGCATTATTCTTTCTCTTCAAGGAAATTTTTTTCCTATTACTATAAGGAAATCACAGCTTATATGTAAAAAAAAAATTAAAGAGAGGCTAAGAATAAAGCCTTGGATTATGTACTGGAAAATACAGACAATGTGAAGGAAAAGCAGAGTTTAGATCCTTGGAGAAGTGGTAGAGTTTTCTTCAGAAAAGGTAAAAACCCTTCAGTTTTGTCTTCCTAATCACTTGACTGCCCTGCTAGAAGAATGTTGGAACAGTAAAACCCCCATTTGGAAGATGATTCTTGATTCTGCAGAAAGGAAAAAGCAAAGAAAAAAAAAAGTCATCTGAAAAATCTTTCAAATCCTTTACTATCATAAGTGGTGGTTTCAGCATCATCAAGAGCCCCTCCAAAGCCTAAGTGCTTATGACATGGAACCATCAGACTTCCTCAGCAAGGAAAACAAGAGAGGTTTCATTTCAATGACAGAATGATTCTATGAGATTTCTTCATCATTTTCCTTTTTTCCTCACTTAGATGCCAGATTTTTTTAAAGTTCATACATAAATTGTAAAGGAAAAAACTAACGAATTCACCCATTCCTACCTGCTTGTATTTGTATAGAACTGTTTCATATAGTATGTTCTTCCTTGTTTTATTTTGCCTTGCTGTAAATTCCCCTATAAAACTCAAATTAACAGGACCTCATGAAGCCCGTGCAATCTGTTGCAAATAGTTGGGAAGAAATTTGTTTAGAAATCGTTAATTTTTTTAACAATGAAATGAAATTAACACCAAAACAGAAATGGAAACTTAGTTTGTATTAACTGTAGGATTGGAGTGATACATCTCTGACTATGGTATATAGATGAGAAACAGAAGCACTCAGACAAAAGAAAAATACGTTTATGCTATCTGTAAGGGTAGAATAAGGAAATATTTGCATCAAAGAAATTAATGAGTTCTCATTGTATTGCATGATTCATGGTATCCTGTGATAAAACTGCTTGGAATTGAATAGCAAAAATATCATTCCCTAAAGGTAGAATTTGTTGCCACCTGAAATAAATGGAAAATGTTCACTAACTACTATCAACAGAAGGCCAATGGCACACATCTGAGACATTAATCACACATGAATTCTCCAGCCAGACCTTTACAACATTTTGCAAAATTGGGCCAAGCTATAAAAGTATCAATAAGACCCTTTCAAACTACCCTCTGTGTTGCTTTTTAATAAGGATATATGTGTAGACCATTCTAAATTGGATGGTCTGATAGTTTTACAACTTTAACTCATTCAAAGAAAGTAGAAACTAGTGTGTTGGGAAACATAGGAATTCCTGAAGTACTTGAGAATCTTGAAAATAATTTAATTACCCTTGTATCACATTAGTTTTCTTCCTGAGGTCTTGGGAACTGTATAGTTACCATCTGTCTTCATCCTGGAATATTTAAGGCCCCTGGCTAGGAAGTCCTTGGTTTACTGTGAGATTTCTGTTTTATCACATTAATTATTGCTACAGATTGAAGATCTAGTGGAATTCTTTTCAGCTTTCATCAACACTTATTACCAAGGAACATTTGTCATCTTTGATGAGGTAGGGGGCAAGTAGAAATGTTAGGCTATAGTCATTATCAGACTGGGAGAAAAATAATTAATGCCATAGTCTGTACTGAGAGAACTTCAGAACAAACAAAAAATAGTTGGCTTTAATGAAGAAGCTGAAGCAAAAGAAGGATACTTATCAAAAAGGTGAATTAAGGTGCTGTTGGAATTCTCATTAGTGAAAATCAGAGACAGACAGTAAAATAGAAATAACAGTCCACTTATAACTTGCTTAGGTAAAAGAGAAAATTATTTTCAGTGTATTTCTGGATGAAAGAACAGACTGAGCAGTATATCCCAAATTCAACACAGTTCATAATATGCTTTTCTGATTTTGGGTCAGGCTTTTCAGTAGACAAGAGCACTAAGCACCCTGCTGCTTCTGTATTACCACTTCTCACAAGACACAGAATAGCAATAAGGACACTCTGCCTCCTAAGTGCCAAAGTGAGGAAGGAACTAGAACTGCTTCATGTGAAGTACACTGAGTTAGAAGTGGTTGGTGACATCCCAGTGGCTGGTGACAATCTCAGAAACATTTTCCCAGATAATAAAGAGAAACTGACTGAGCCATGATTCCCAAAGAGTTGCATGCAAGCAGATTTACAGAGTGCAACTGCTCCTGGATAAATCCTGAGTGATAGTTTCATGTCAATCTGTCCAACCATGGTTTTTAGGTTTTTTTTTTTTCCTTACTTGCTTATTTGGAATTTATTTTCTTTTTTTTGAGAACCTTTCCCTTTCTTTTCCTGTAGTTTTCAGGTACAAGGAATGATTCTTCTCATTTTTTCCTTGTTACTTTTCTCCTTACGTGAACCAAGCAGAAATGGAGCTGCCATTTCTAAAACAGAAAGATTTTGATGGAGATGTATGGGGTTAGTTTTTTTTATTTCAGCATACTCGTCTCAGTTGCAGTTTATTAGAAGCAGGCTTATTCTTCTCAATATTTTCATAAACAAACCTTATCTTTTCCCCTCTTATATTCTTGTGTCCAAGCATTTCTTGGATATGTCTGTAGACACTGAAAATGCAGAAGTCAATAGCAAGCCTGGGCAGTTGAGCAGACCACAGGTGAGCAGCACTGGAGTATTGCAAGCAAACTCTGATACTGGTCTTACAAACCAAGGAATAGAACACATCTATAGCTTCCATAATCTATTTTATCTTTCCACATGTCAAGCAAACTTAGTACCTCTGGAAGCAGTGAATGAAAGCAGAATAAAACAAAACCTACTCTAGCTTATGGTCAGCCAAATACGCAGTATTATGCTTGTTAAAATCAACAATAGCTACTTGGAACTGGCCAAGAAGCATAGGACTTTGGAATGACTTTCAGGTCATATGTAGAAAAGGAACAAGTCCAAAATGTTGCATTACATAGAAAATGTAGGAGTGGAAGAAAAATCAGTAAGGCTTTGGCTATGATTTTTAGATATGTTTTTTTAATGTAGCAATTAGAATGGAAGTCAAGAAATATCTCTGTAATCACTGACATGATCTCTGGCAAAACATCATCTGTTCCTACCTGTAAAAAACAAGAAATACCTTGAAATTCACAAGGATGATATGTTACATATAATGTCTAGATTATGATGTTCAGAAGGCAGTAAGTGATTCTTCACTCATTCGCCCAGGTCCTTCAGAGAATAAAGATTAAACTAAAACCAGGAGCTCAGATTTTACTCCTTCAAAAATTGTAAGATTAGGAGGCTTTATATTTGAACATGCAACTGCAGTCAGAGCTGGAGGGAGCCTAAATGAAAAAGAAATAATTTTAAGTAACAAATAATAGAGAGGTCATATGGCTGTGATTTTATGATTTTTGAGTTTTGCAGGGTGCAAAGAGCACCTTCAGGGGAACTTTCTTATGGGTGATGAGAAGGAAACTTAGGATGAGCTTGTGGTTTTGCTGCTGTTGCTGAAGCTATCAAAAAAACATCTTAGTCTCTAGGTGTACTTTGGGAATTTGGCAGTCCATTCGTCCAGCCAAATAAAACTGCTGAAGCTCCACTGATTTGAGGCAAATCAATGAAGATGTGACAACTTGCCTTGGCTGATGAGATGGCCTAGGATTCTACTTTCAGTACCGAGCAGAAACTCGGTCTGCTGACAAAGAACTGTCAGCATGTTGTAGTGTTTGTAAGATTTGTTGCATAATGTCACTTAAAGGGATGGTAAGGGGAAAAGGAGACACTGAAAAGTAGCAGCTCTGGGCAGAAGACCAGAAGCAGTCATTTCACTGTCATATCCATTAAAGGAAAAGGGGAAAAAAACATCTGTGGCAGCTAAATTGGTACAATAAAGTCAGCAGATGAAAGAAAAAAAGATCAGAAGAAAAAAACCCACGAAACATAGAAAAATGAAACTGGAGAAGTTTAAACGTGTTTTTTATTTCCAGAAGTTTGCAATGGAAAGGAGGAGGTAGAGGAAAACGTTTTATTAAAAAAATATGACAAGTTGAAACTCTTTCCTTGTCATGCAAGGAAATCACTCACAGAAGGAAGGTAGGGCTGCAGCACATTGTATTCCTCTGCACTCCCAGCCATGAGGTAGAGATCCCATCACAAGCAAAACCAGGGAATGGTTGGTGCTGGAAAATGTTTGAGGGGGTGCCCTGCTTTCCTGCAGTTATGTTTCTTCTGCCTTTAAATACTCTGATACCCTTTTAAAGAGTGATACTCTTTAAAAATGAGCTTTACACAGGCGACTTCATGGCACATTTCACAAACATGTAGATCCTCGTGGTCTGGCAAAATTCCAGTTTGGAAATTGAATCTGAATTGGGTAATTACATCTGCATGAGCTCAGCTAGAGATATTATTCTGAGCACAGGACAAATCCTGCACAAAAGCTGCTGACCACTTAAAAAAGAGACCTGAAGTTGGTGTATTGTTAAAGGCTATTGCAATTTTAAAATCAGGGTGATTGTGTTGCTGCCTGACTATGGTGTGCTATTCAGCTGAAATTTGCAGAGTATTTTTTACATTGGTCAGAGTAAACAGAGTCATATAAATATATGCTACTTCACAACAAAAAGAGTAAGGAGTGTATATTAGGGAAAGAAAAGAGGACTAGGAAAGGCTGAAGCTATAGAAGAGAGAGAGAGACTGAAAGTAAACTAGCAAAGAAGAAAAATGAATTGCATACATTCAGTGTCACATTCAAGATACTCCAAATAGTCTGTTGTATTATTATTACAAGAAAATTTTAAAAAAAATTGAATGAAGGATCATACAAGATTTAGTTTTCCTATTTTATTTTAATTCTGTTAATATACTACTACATATTGCACTTAAAATACAGAAGCAGAATTTTGATTACTGTTATTCAAAATACAAGCAATGCTTGATAGCTGTTGTGAAGCTTCATTATGTATCCTTACATAAAGTGACATTTGCATGCATTGCATGCACAAGACCTCCCTGAAGTTCAGTACAGCTGACAGTGAAATTTTCTCAAAGTATTTGTAAACATACTGGGTCTGTGAACACATTTATTCATATTATTCTGGAGGAAATGCTTTTATTTCTGAAACACTGGGAGGTGCTTTTAAGTAGCTAATAGCATATTCACAAATGGTATCATCAATAGAACAGATACATTTTGGCCAGCAGAACCCAGTGCTGCTCTGATCACTGCCAATTTAATTCATGAATCATTGACATGCTGATGTACAATTCTGTTAGCAAAGGAGGAGCTTAAGGAACACAGAAGTAATGCCTACTGAAAGAAAGTTTTTCAAAAAATAATATTTATCGTATAGGACACTTTTTTGGAGGACTGCTCAAGAACAGGACTGTGGAAAGAGGATAACATGGTATGTTTTTAATGCAGGGTTATTTGTCAGTCCTTTCAGTGTCAGAATCAGGCCTCTCCTCTTGTAATAAAATATCTCAAAATAATAATAAAAAAGAGACCCTGAATATAAGTAGGATATTTTAACTTAATGAATTTAAACCTAGTCTACCTGGCTTCATCTGGTTCCAGAAAATTAAATAAGCCACCCAGAGTAGTCACAAGTCTCTGTGGCGGCTTTAGCCAGTGATCTATTATTTAAAAGAAAGAAAGGGCAGAACAACTGATATTCCTCCCCTTTTATTGCTGTGGTATAAAATGTAAGTGATGGTCATGTTTGTGCTTCTGTGACTGCAGTTAATCATATTCAGGCCATCCCTAACCTTATCAGGTGACACTGCTTTGTGTATTCTGTTCTGCTGCATTGGCCAAAAGCAGTTTCTGATTTAGCTAGCAATGCCAAGACTGAGGAAGTCTAGGACATGTGTGGAAGGAGACCTTCAGATGCCCTAAAATGCTGTCAGGCAGGATCATATGTACCTAGGAACATAGGTTACCTACGTGCTTTTGAAGGTTTAGCATCTGCAATATTTTTTGATCCCAGCCTAATTAGTCAGCCGTCCATGCTCTTGATCATGAGAATCCTAGTGTGCCATGCTGAGCAGTGCTTCATTAAGATCAAGTCTTTGATACAGTATGCATAGTCACAGACATAAATACATTCTGCTTAATTGTAAATCTTTTAGGAATGCAGTGTCTCAGTTCAAGAGAGAATAATAAGTAGGCACTGTCAAAGACAATTCATGCCTTAATGGGTCTCAGTCACACTCTGGAGGTGCCTGTGACCATGGACAATACAGGGTTCCTGTAATGATTCTACACCCCAAGCACCTCAGTTAGATGAGGCTTTTAAGACACAGTTTTAAAACCAGGAGGAAGAATTATGTTCATACAATGGACCTCCAGAGCAGCGTAAGCCACAGAATTTCACCAAGGATTATTATTGCCTGTGTGTTAAGCCTTCTGCTTGAACTGGGCTATATCTCTTAAAAAGATCGAGTGGAAGAACTGCCTGCTTGAAACCAGGATGTTAATTTTTAGTATTATAGTTCCGACATATTTCCTAAAATTGTTGAAATGCCAGATGCCACTTTGGTGAACTCCAGATGGCGGAAATTTAATCAGTTGTGAGATGTAATTTACTAGAAATGCTCCTTTACAGCAAAAGTAGATCCCAGGCTCCTTCTTTTTTGAAGTATTTTGGTGTGTTTTTCAGACCATGCATTTAAACTTTCTTCAATGTACAGATTTACTAGTATTATAAGTGTAAAAAAAAGTACCACAGAAGTAAATATTGCTTTCAGTGCAGGGTGCTCAGAAGTGCAATTCTTTATTATAGGGGTTGCCCAAGAATCTAGAACATCAGATTATCTTTTTTTTTTCTTTTTTTCTTTTTTTCAGGCTGAAAGCCTACTTTTGTTTGGTGTTCACAATGTGCCATAAAATACTTCCTTCTACTTCTCAACCTCAGGGTACTGTTTCATATGGTAACAACATGCATAGTTTAAAATATTTGCATAAGGACCAGGCTCTCTGGTCTACTTTGTTTTGTGCTGCCTGTAGCTTCCCAGCAAAGGTTCCACCATTGATGAGAGAGGATAAATTAAGTATTGCTCTCTTCATGTTTCCCCTTTCCAGTCAGCCACAGAGCAGTGGGCAGCAGCCAGAACATGGTACACTGCTGTCCCCATCCATCCTGTATTCTCTGTGAGTGCATCTACCATCTTTATTCAAGGAGACTGAACTGCTGGAAGGAACACAAAAGATTTGACCATGTGTTTCTATTATGGAAGCCTTTTATATTGTTTCTTTCGGCTAGAAGTGCAACCTGATAATAATATGTCCAATTTCCTCTTTGAGCCTCAGGAACTATACACAGCACTGCAATGTCATATAGAAAGATAGAGTGCTAGGTTGCAGAGAGCAGATGTGATTCCCTGATTATTCCTGCATAGAGCCTGTTTGTTTGGCCACTATTGTTGTTGTTGTTGGGTTTTTTTTGTTTTTTTTTAATTTGTAACTCTGTGGACAAAATTCAGAAGGCACAAGACATGAGGGCAAGAATTTGAGTATTTTAACTTTTTTAACCTGTGAAAATAGCTAGAAATAATATGAGGCTGGGGGAGCTATTTGCACCAAAGAAATCATACCCAACATCTCAAAATAGCATAAATACTCAAAGCCAAAACCATCTCCTTCCACTATGAATTCCACTGCTCATATGCTTGCTTTCATAGGCTGTGTAGTGTTGGTTTCAATGTGTCTCATTCAGCTTTCATGTCCAGTAAGTAGTGGACATGTGAACTGATGGGAATCCCAGGTTCACAATACCTGTCCTGTTTTTCAAGTTGATCCTCAGCTCTGTCCTGTCCTAGTTGCCCAGGGTATCAGCAACAATGGATTTAATGCAGGATTAGACAAGGCTAAAGAAAAATTCAGTATCAGAAGTAACTGTGGTAACAGCTCATACCTCTGACATAGATTTGTGAGAGGACTAGGAGGGCATTACACGAGAGGCTGCTATCCTGCTAGCCTCATTTCCCCTCCAGGCACACTGAAGCTGTGTTCATACCTCTAAAAACAGCAGCTAGTTCAGAAATATAGGTGAGGTCAACTCTACTGATGGGTTAAAAGCAATCAATCTCCCCTTTCTCCCTTTCTTCATTCCTCTTGGATAAATAATAAACCCTGCTACAGGGAGAAATTCGATGCATTGATTTGGTCTTACCCAATTTTTGTTGTCCCTCACCCTCAGTTATATGGTTCAATGAGCAGAACATATGTTGAAAGAAGCAGCAGCAAAGCACAGGATGGTGAGGCCAGATGATCACTGCTTGGACCAAACTCTGAGCATCTGCCTCTCTACCAACAAAATCATATGACACCTTTCATCCTCAAATATCTCACTGCTGAGTGCACTGTAAAACTTGACCTGCCTCTCTAAGAATTACTTCATGTTGTGCTGAAACACAGCTCCTCTGGGACTGCAAAGTGCTGCCTGCTAAGGGGCATACTGCAATATGAATGGAGCTGAAATTAATGCTGGGTTGTCTGATCTGTTGGAGGAGACCTTGTGTCAAGGTGTTGGGTCAGAATCTCCATTGAAGCCAAAAGGTTGATGGGGTAATTAAGGACAAGGGGTATTCATGAGACCAGTTTTACACCTTATCTGAAGTGTGCCATCAGTCCCATCCCTTCTCAGGGTATAAAGAAGTTATTAGTTCAGCACTGACTTATAACTGCTTAAAGCTTCCAGGACCTTCAAATTCTAAAGTTCTTCTTGGAAGTTACTGATTCTAAAAGTAGCCCTGCTCCAGTTACCCTTTACACATCAATAAAATGTCACCTTACAGGACATACAGGAAATATGCACTTTCTTTGTGCTGTGTATCCTCTGCTGCAACACCAGTAATCAGCCACTTATCATATAATCAGCTCCTTGCTGAACTATATGCCTTGTGTGATCAAATGGATGCTGAATAAATTCAGAATGCAATTTTATCTAGCCTGTTTTTTGTTGATATTTCATTCTTAGTAGATTTGAGCCTTTTTTACCTTGTGAAAAATGGCTGCATTTGAACGAAAAATTGTTTTATTTCTAGATAATGGACTATGCCAACTTCCATTTCTTTTGGAATTCAAAATAGAAAGTCTTTGGTATAGCAGGATATTTTCTACATCCTTATTTACTTTTTCTTCCTTTGAGACTATACTCGTTGATATAGCTAAAACTCCAATCTTCACTCATATCTCCTGGCTCCAGCAATTCTTTTTTGATTTCCATTGTTTTCCGTGTGGCAGGAACTTTTGCTATCAAGCGTTACACGTAGTTTTCCACTTATGTAGCTATGAGCTAAGAAATTACAACAATTTCTTCAGGCCTTCCATGCTAAGTGAATTTGGCTCAGTCTTTCTCAGCTCTCAGCCCTTGCGTTATTGTTAGGGAATGCTTCAGTGATATTTATTTGTCATTCTGGTAATGCAAGTTCTTTTGCTTTTTACGCTGAGGCTTTGAAACCTGAACGCCTGACAATGTAGCACTTCCTCCCAAAAAAGTCTAATTAAAATGTGCTAATGCAGTGACCCTTGGTCACTCACAACCCCTGAAGACGTCTCCTACGGATATCTGGTTTTGTCAGCTTTCAGTGAAGCAGAAAGGTTGGGATTTATACACAACATTACGCAGAGAGCAATGTGTAGCATTACGCAAGGCATCCCAGTTCCCAAAGCTGCCTGGGAACAGTGTGCTCTCCATGGCTCTTGGGAAAGATGCAGCCTGCTCCTGCCCCATGATGCAGATGCTGAGCTCCACTCAGCTGCTTATCAGACATTTTCTGCAGCTTCTTTAATGATCTGATTTGCATGTTTACCTATATTGTGTGCACAGCCATAAACATTGGTTTTGCTAAACAGTGTTTCGGCAGAAGTGAACAGTGTCAGATGGAGACTCGAAATGCTCCACAGAATTCCCCAGGGCGGGAACAGCAGATGTGAGGAGGCAGAAATTGCAGCAAGCCTCATAAGAAGCGTGGGCAAGGACCTTTGGGAAGGCAGAGGCAGTCTCTGCAAACCAGGGGAGCCTGAGCTGGATACAGTTGCTTAGCAGAGGGGAAACTTCTCTGAGTTTCGTGCAAGTTGTTATTAGCTTCAGTAACTCTTTTCTGTTGGGTCCTGTCATCCCATTCTGTTCCCTCCTTAAGCCCTCAACTGCTTCTGCTTTTCTCCAGCTCTTCTCATTTACTTCCCATCAGTATTTTAATTTCTGGGTTTTTTTCAGCAGCGTACGGTCTCACCACATTTCTTCTTTCAGTCTCTGGTAGTCTCTGCTATTGCTGCTGTTCTTCCCACATTTTTTCTCGCATGGTTCCTGTTTTTTTCTCTCAATTCCTCATCACATTTTTTGCCCTGCTAATGTGTGGTAGTGACACTGTGACACTGCTGCAGACCCATCCCTTCTAGCACTGATGGCAGCCCACAGAGCCCTTTAGTGCCTGGTGTGAACTTCACACCAAATACACACATTGCTGGAAGCCCAGTCAGATATACATTTAAAAGCTGCCAGAGGGAGGGCAAGAGGAGTGAGCATCTGCCTGATGCTCACTGAGTGCCAAGCAGTGATTGTGAGGTCTTCATTAGGCTTTGAATACAGGACTCCAGGTAGCTGTACCTCTGGTCACACTGTCAGTGAATCTGCTTCATTGGTTAAGGTGGACAGACAGCTCCATCACAGTTGTACTCCACAAAAGGTATTAGAGATGACAGAACCTGTCACGTTGAAGCAATTTGTTTATGACACACAATAGCAGAACAGGTGCTATCCCACTGTCTTAACCACAGAGGAGAGAAACATCTTGGTAGGACTCAAGGTGCCAAGATACCAATGGGAATTTAAAGGACTGTTTAGGGCTGTACTTCATGAAGGTGAGCCTCAGGCACAGGGTTTTGCAAGCATTAAAGGTGACTCATTGACAGCTTAGTCTGCCAGTACAAGCCGTGCTAAGGCAAAAGAGCTGAACTCAAGCCAAAAGATAAAGACATACACTCTCTGATCAGTCAGTGTAGCATATGTTGTTGAGAATGTCTCTTGAGACATTTCCCCACAGACTTTGCTTGAAGAGAGAGCTGTTCTCTGCCACTGTGTGATATCTTGCAGTACAGTATGCTGAAGTTGTGATTCCTGAAATTTTCCCTCTGAATAGTTCTTGTATGGGATGTTATTGCCTGTACACTGCACCTTAGAAAAGATACAGTCAGTGGTGTGGGCTCTCCAGTTTTACTCAGATCTAACTAAATATACCAAAACATGTTCAACAGGTAAATTAAAAGAATAATGTGGTGCTACACACATAGCCCAGCTGGATACACTGAAAGGTGGTGCCCCCTTCAACTCACCTGTGCCAGAAACATTCTAGGTAGATCACCTGATTATATTTCTGCAACATCATAGAAAACCTTAGAAGGGAGCAAAAGGCCATCTAATCCATCCTGTGACCATAAAGGGAAATGAATTCTACACAACCAACCCTATGGGTTGGTGGGTTTTTCTATTTCCAGTCTCTAAGATCTCAGAAATAATAATATCGGATAGGTACTTGGTATTTTAAAGGATACATGTTTGCTTTTTCTGATAGAAAATGGTTGCTAGTTTAGGATGATGTATTGTTAAATCATCTTACAAGGAAATAAGATGATTGTTCTAAACAAAAGGGAAAAGCATAAGGTAACATCAGAATATATTAAAACATTATCTAAAACGAAGGTACCTGCGTAAGAGAAAACTGCTTTTAAGTTCACTGCATCTGAGCAAACACTACACTACAAACTCTTCAGAAAACCTTGCTCTTTTTAATGTCAGTCTTTAATAATTTTGATGTCTTCAAATGCAATCATTGGTAGTAACTATTCATCCCACAATTTGCTTCATCGGGGGATAAGGCTGACAAAACCAAACACACTTTTAGGAAATGGCAGCATTTGCAAAAAATGGTGTGTGCTTTGCTATCCATTAACAATAAAAGCACTCAATAAGAAATGGCTTCAATTGTCAAGCCATCTGTAAGGTATCCGTATGCCCTCTAGGAGTGGGCTCTAAGTTCAGCTTTACTGATATACTCTGGTCTACTATCCAAAATTAAGAAAAGAAAGTTTCCTTTAGAGGTTCTTCTTTTCTGACTCTTAGTAGTGACGACAGACAGTCTCAGAACATTGTAGATTGCTTGATATTTGGATCTATCAGAATTACACCTTGGGACAGCAGTTTTAGCTCAATCTTGAAAGGAATGGCAGATCCCTTTATTTCCAGAGGAATGACTGCAGTGAGAAAGCAAGGCTATAGATCAAATGGTTAGATTGAATAATAAGTAAGATGATGTATTTTAAATTCCACAATGGTATAATAATGGGGAGGTGCCAAGCACTCTTTGGAAAGTGGTTTCAGATGTTTCCTACCCAGAACAATAGAGATTTTGGAGACTTCATTTAAAAGCAATCACAAGGCAAAAGGTCACGATGCAAGCTGACTAACTGGTTGCTCTCCAGATGGAAACCTGTACTTAGTTCATTTCAAGGACAAGTTGCTGCTGGCTAATATATGGCAGATGGGGAGCCAGGGGATTTTATTTTCATGAGTCACACTCATGAAACTCATGCTGTGGGCTGCATAACTCTTTGTACTGGGGGACAAGCCAGATCTTGTTTTTCTCCTCTGAAGCATAGTCTGTGCGTGCCCCATGCTAAAACAAGAAAGAAGATGTATATGAATCAGAAGTAGAGATCTTACTGGAAGATCATATTTCCCTGCCACCTCAAATTGAAGTATTATCTTTTTGCTGTCAAAGTACTGTACAGGTCCAACACTCTTCATTCTCCTGTATCCTGTTTGGAAGGATTTCTGGGTGACATGTATTATTTATCATCATCCACCATTCGGTCACTGTGTTCATAATACACTCCATAAATAGAAGCATATCTCCTGAACAAACCTGCAAGATTCTTTCCATCTCTCTGATTCTTCCCAAAGACCCACTTCTGCTGAGAATTTTTTTGGGAGCTGCATGATACATCACTGAAGAGTAAAGCGAGATGGCTGTCTCTTGTAAGAAGTGATTAGTACAATTTGTATATAATTTGAATAATACTAAAAAAAGATTGTTGCATTATCTTCTATTAAGATCCACCATTTGCATCTTGAACATGGCGTCTTGTTGCATTCACTCATTGTACATCCTTCATATTAGCCTTTTTCTTTATTTGGTAAGATCTTTAAAGAATCTCTTTTCTGCTTTTCTGTGCCAGTAGATTCTTTAGCTTCAGGCAACACATATTATCTGCACCTTGTCTTTCAGAGATCTGTAAAATCCTCTTTCAATTCCGTTGCTGTTTCCAGTATCCCGGAAACAAAAAATAACCCCATGTTTTAATATCAAACTTACCAAATATCAAAACTTACCATTCAGTCTAACTTAAAAAGAAAAAATCTAAGACTGGCCAAGTGAAGAACTGCCAAGATTCCAAGTAAAGTTTTTGTAAGTTGTGTAGCCTTTTTGCACAAAAATGATGGAATTAAAGGCCAGCTTTACTAAAATACTAGAGGACTGTCTCGTGTGTGTGTCCAGAAAGCTCTCTCATAAGTTGCATTCACATTGGCAACCCTGCTTCCTAATATGAATTCTTACTTAATTTTTTTTTAATCCCTCTCATTTCTTATACAAAAGTTCCTCTAAAACCTTTAGCCAGCTAAAGAGAATGCACAATGCTATGGGTACTCTGTGCAGATGACAGCCCTGGGCATCCCATTTTATCTTTACATTATATATAATCATTTTTGCAAATATTTTTCTCCAGTGACTTAAGTTATAAATATATTGGTACACAACCTAGTTTCAAGCTGGACAGCTAATGTGAGGAGACAGCTGTCAGTACGGTTAGCTATGCATATAAAATTTGGACTATGACTTCAGGGTATATCACACTGACAGATAGCTGAAGTTGTGAGTTTACCAACTTCTGCAGTTATAAAGAAAGGTGCATACTGTTTAGAATTAGATGTGAACTTGAATAAGTTAGTTATGAAGGGAAAAGAAAAAAAATAACAAAAAAAAGCAGGAAATATTTTTTTTTTCTGGAAAGGTTGCTCTAAAAATTAAAACCCTAACTTTAAAATTTGAATCCTTTTGCAAAAAAAAAAAGAAATCTATAAAAACTTTGATAGTTCTATATACACTTTTTTCCAAGCAAGAATAACTCTTTTTAAATTTTAAATTGAAAATCACAACTTTAAAAGTTACCAAGAACATCCATCTGCAAGCATAGCAATGAATACAAATTGCAGTGAATTATAGCACAGTAAGGATCTCTCCTTGAAAGTGTAAGGTCTCAAGATCCAAAGAATTTAACTAATGTAAAAGGCAAGTCTTTACAGAACATGAATAAATAAGGTGTTGCATGCAGCAGCAGCAGAGTTTGATTTGTCAGGGTTTTGGGGGTTTTGTTTTGTTCTTTCTTACAAAGGTATGGAAAAATGTCCTTGAAAAGTCAAGAATCCTACAAAGTCTGGTACCAACCTAGCCAGCCTGTAAATGCCCTGCTAAACCCAGGAAAAAAAATTCAATTCTTAGCTTGTTAGAGGAAGGGGGATAGCAAAAATAATTAAGTCAAATGAGGAAGAGATAAAAATAGATAGACAAGCTGGAACAGAGGGAACTATTTTCGCTGGGATCATTTCAATACTGTCTTGATCCCTGTCATTATGGATTTATCTTAAAGGCTGGTTGAAGTTGGGTTTTTTTTAAAACTATATAGAATTATTTTTATGTTGTTACCTTGTTCCCGGGCTTTCAGGAGGGTTATCTTACAGACTTTCTCTGCAAACATGAACTCAGAAATTTACTTTAAGAACAAATGATGAATTAGAAGTTATCTTGTAATCCCACGGCTCCAAGAGATGGGTATTGAAGAAAAATGCCAAATGCTGGCTGACACTCTTGGAAATTAAAGAGCAAGTTTCTGCCTGAAACTTTCTCCCTTTGCGACCCGGTGCCTTCCAAGCCTCTGCAATTCTGCAGAGGCCCCAAACATGCGTGAGGCCCCAAACTCCCAAGAGGTTGTCAGTCTGAGAAAGTGACCACCAAACACAGCCCAGTTTCTTTGGAGCAGGCAGAAGAGAGGCTTTGCAGCACTGGGGCTCTTCTAAGAGCTCAGAGATGTGTGGAGCAGACACCTCTGAAGCAGCTGCTGCCAGTGTGTGACCATGGGGCTTCCCTTGGCAGCATTGGTGCTGAGCTCCCCACATGAGAATCTGGCCACAGTTTTCAACACAGAGGAATATGAAATACCACTAAAACCACTGTAAACTCACCCTACACAGCACATAAACCTGGTCTGTCTTTGGTGGCAACAGCACATCACCAGTCTCGTGGGGAACTTTCAGTGTTGGGCTCTGCAAGAGGGTCAGTGGCCTCAACTTGTCTTGTACCAGAGCTGAGCAGGAAAAGGAAATTGAGGGACTGAACAATAAAATACTGCTTTAAAAGCCAGCTTTCATCATGTGAGGGGCTCTGTTGGCTCCATATTGATTTGATTGGGTTATCTTCAGCAAAGCATCTGTTTTAATTTACAGCTAATGCTCCAAAGGTTTGAATCCTGAGTCAGATTCCCTCCCCTTCAAGATAAACAAAGGTAACAATAATCTCAAACACAGAAGGCAAGTCAGTGAATGGAAAAAAGCACAGACAAATGCAGCTACTCTGATTTAAAGGTACATCATACAAAATCCAAAAGTGCTTCTTTGCTACCACCCTTAGGTCTCTGCTGTCCCACTGTTGTCTTACCAAGAGCAAGCATTAGCTGGAGGTTTTGGTCAGGTTTAGGAGAAAGCTGACTGGGGTTTGATCCAAAAGCTATCAGGAAATCCAATTTTCTAGAGGCCAAAACTCATTTGAATCTGTTAGAGAATAGTTTGGGCCAGAAATATAGGGAATAAAACAGTTTGAATTTTGTGTGGTTTTGTTTTTTTAAAAAGTGTTCTTGTTTTGTAGTAGATCTATTTGTTCAAAACAAAAAGAGAAAATATCAACAGTGAAACAGATTACAACCCTAAAGTAAACAAAGCTGTAAGTCAAACAAAACCTTTTATTCAACCCAAGAGTGTATTTCCAGGTTGGTTATTGTTAAGAAAAGCAGCCATCGTTTCTGTTTTAAGTTAACCCAAATAAAAATTAATGTGAGATTCTTCAGGTTAGCTGCAAAAAACTAGCAAAGCCATTATTCACACGGATATGTTATTCTTGGCTTTTATTATAGTAATATGCGTTATCTGTCCAGTATAAAAGCTGTTATTCTAATAACTGTTGCTATACCTGAAAACATCTTGCATTTCCTGATTCTGAAATTCTTCTATACAGAGAAAATTGCTATTTCCATAGCTTAGGTCTGTCTCATGATGTTGTCTACCTTCTGCTGCTTTAGATTTTCAGGATAATTTAACTTGCCACTTTGAGTGTGTTGGGCCCAGGCAGAGGAATGAAAGACAAATGTCTGAATTCATAGCAGCATTTCTGAGCAGAGGGCACAGTGGCTTCAGCTGCACTTCAAACTATAAAGCCTTAATGAACCCAAAGGATAATTTTAAGGAATGGTCTCACATAGGTCACTGGCCCTCCGAGTCATCTGTGGCCTTTGAAAAATGAGCACAGTGAAGCTGCCAGAGGAAGATAAAAACAAAATACAAGCCATGTGTGTGACACTGGGGAAAGGTCAACGCATAGGGGCCCCAAAAAGGGAAACTCTGAGCTGATTTGCTTCGTGCACGTTGACCCAGAGCATGGCTGGACCGAAGACTTCACTTCCTTAAAATCAGGTAAACTGGTGTTGAAAGAAGGGAAGAAAGAGTAGGGTAGAAGAGCTCAAGGAAACTTCTACCAGCTAGCTGTTCCTGGCCTCTCCTATCAAACACTAAAGTCATCTCAGCTGCTGGCAAGCTCTCTTGTCTTCCAAAGTGTCAAACTGTTTCTCTTTTACCCTGCTGGTGTTTCTGTTGAAACTGCAAAGATTTTCGAAAGTGCTGCTGATGAATATTTGCGACTGGATACAGCTGTTGACAACTCCTTTCCTGAGTAAGGAAATCCAGCAAAGGCAGTGCCTGCTGCTGCTGCTGCTGGGATCTGCTTTGCTGCCACTTAGCAGGGTGACAGCTGAAAGCTGCACAGCAACTTTTTTTTTTTTTTTTTTTTTTTTTTATGACACACCAAACAATCCAGAGCACTCTCAGCCAGGGAACGAGGGAATAAAATATCGATCTAGGTACATGGAAAGAGTCAGACAAGCCAGGTGCCTCTCCCTTCAAACTGCCAATCTGCCATCTGCTGTCCTTTCATTTTCCCTCGCACCACTAACACAAGGAATGTCCAAACCTGAGCACGTGTTTTGCAAACAGCAGTGCCCAATGGGCTGTTGCTGGAGGTCTGTCATCAGCTTCAGGCACGTTCCAGCCTACTTAACCATTTAATTTGGTAAATGTCAATATGGACTCTTTTTTCTTCTCAGCACCATATGCTATCCGATTAAGAGTCAATCAGGTTTCTCTCTATTTCTTTTTCTTCCAGGAAGATCACTGGCAGCTGACAGCCCCCACTGGGAGTTTTAGGTAAAGAATAGCTATGTGTGCTATGAAAGTGCCAGCTTTGTTGAAGGCATTGCATTTCTGCTTCAGAAACACTGCCATGAAGTGGGGCATTGTTGCACAGCTCATGCTGCAAACACAACATGGAAACTGCTACGTGCCCTGAAGGGGTGGCAAGGAAAAGATTTCACAGAGAAGGTAGAAAGTACAAGAATGGCTATGAACCTGGGGAGTTTTGCTAATAAATCAGTTAAAAACATGCTCACAGAAAAATGCATGAGTTTTATTCATTTCCCTTAATTCTTGAATCAAAAGAAGTGACGCAAAGGAATTTTTATCAGGCAAAAGGACAAAGGATGATGAAGACAAGGTGAAAAAAGGAGGGAGGAAAGAAAAAGAGGAAGAATGAATAACAGATCCTGCCATTGTGTTCTTAGGGACATCACTCACAAATACTCAAGACAGAAGTCTCTGTAAGTTCCATGCTGCTTTGCTCCTCTCCCTCATACAAATGCTTGGTGCACACACCTCTCTGTGGGCCATTAATTTATCTTCACTTCTTCATAGTGTTGTGGATCATCTGTTTTGATTCTTTAAATAGGAAGAGGCAGGAGTGCATATAAGACAGAGAGGAAGACAGGGTTTATTTGCAGAACAGACAATGTGATTTACTGAAAAGGCAGCTTTAAGTTCTGTTTCTGGCTCAGTCACTGACCTCCTGCATAACCTTACCCAAACAGCACCTTCCTGGTTGGTCTCTCTAACTCCTGTGACTCCATGACAGGAGCCCCCAGAGCACTGGCTCATTCACATTCTCCCTCCATCTGCCCATTTACTTAATCTAGCATTCAGAGCACATGGCAGAGCTCACCTTGAAGTCTTCTTCCTTTCTAACTGGAAGGTGAAAAACTTCTCTTTTTACCTACAGCATTTCTCTTTGCCAGGAAAAATGTCTGTAAGAGACTTTTTCCTGTAGATAAAAGTGATCATATCACAGAGGGCATTCCTCCAACCTGGCATGCTTTGAGGGCACTGCTAGGGAGCCCATAAGCCCACAGCCTGCAAGAGACAGAGAGAGGAGTGGTGATGGAAGCACAGATCTGCCTGCACCTGATCTGGCAATCTAAATCAGTGCTGATTTAAACTTCACCCATGGGAGGACCCAGCTCCAAGTCAGGCTTACAACCAGCATGTGCTGTTGCTTGATCAAAGACAAAAGACTGCAGTTACACTTGGAAGATCCTTTTCATTGTTTTCTAATAAGAACAGGAGGAGACTTGATATAAAGATTTAGTTTTTCCTTTCCTGATGTATTGAATTTGCTCACTTGCAGCATTTTTTCCCTCTTTTTAACTTGCTGGTTTGGAAAACTCATTTCAGCCATGTGTCAACACAACTATACTTCCAGCTTCCAGCAGAAAACAGGGCTCTGAGCTCCTGCTTCAGGAGCTGGATCTTAAACCTCAAGCTGAGTCACAAAGCCTGAGGCAGCATATTGTGAGCATGATGATGACTGCCAAGTCTGCTGGTTTTTACTACCTGGATTAAAATAGGTGCCACTTTTTAGACCTGTCACCCAAGTTCAATTCCTTATGCAGCACTGGGCAGCCTCAGTGTAT
The DNA here is from genome assembly GCF_036169615.1 of Heliangelus exortis. Taxonomy (NCBI): domain Eukaryota; kingdom Metazoa; phylum Chordata; class Aves; order Apodiformes; family Trochilidae; genus Heliangelus; species Heliangelus exortis. The sequence goes on along the minus strand of NC_092422.1, from coordinate 109,410,028 downwards.
CTGTTGGAAGGAATATGGAAATGTAGCTTACATATAGACAGTTTCATCTGAGAAATTAAAATCTCCAATCTTGGAGATTTTATTTATTTTTTCTGACATTCCTGCTGCTGTGTAAGGATCTGTGTATCTGAGTTGTTATTATATTTTTTTTCTATCCATTTTTTTTTACCCTCATCTTTATACTTCTCATATTTTTCCAAGCAAAGTCTAAGCTGTTGAATGTCTGTACAGTAAAATGCTACACATTGAAGAGGACTGATCTGGTCACAGCTCTTTGGATGCCATCAAACTGAATTGTTTGTTATTAATTATTAATAAATTACAGGTTACTAAAGTTTATCCTCAAAATATGAGACAGATTTCTCACTTTATTCATGAATTGACTAGCTGTGTTAAAAGTGCTCTGTAAATTTAACAATTACTGCTCAGGCCAGGATTTGGAAGCTGCTAGATAGCCCCTGTCATGACATAAGTTTAAAAGATGTTAATGTTTTTTTTCTGCCCAGTTTATTAACTCATGTGAATCCCTGGAAATCACTGTCTACATTTGGTACCAGATTCTCTTGCTCACATGAGAAAAAAGGGCTACGCACACGCCACTCTTAAAAACTTGAAGCCAAACCTTGTTATTTTTTTCCCAGTGCAGGTGTGTTATAGTCTGAGGCAGCCACAATCATAAGGAGTAGAAAACAAGCTTTTTGACCTTCTGAATACTGAGCAAGCCCAAGAAAGAAACTCTCCTTTTATCTCTACCATGGTCCTTGCAATTCAGAGCTGAGTTAGGTTAGTGCTGCTTTGGAGGAGAGTGTTGCACCCCTTTCAGCCCTGTGCCTGACACACCTGGGGGAAAGGCAGATTGCAATTCCAGAGCTGTCACTCTAACGTCACTCACCAGTGTTTCCTCCCTTCAGGGAGATGAAGGGAATTGCTTTCTGCTTTCTGCAGAGATTTTATTGGCTCTGACTAGCAATTCCACTTGCTCACTTGGTAGTTAGTGTAAATTGAGTAGTTAAAGGAAGCAGACTGACTAAGCGGGCCAGGAGACAGGATTAAGAAATGTGTTTTCTCTATGAATGGATTGAGTGTGAAAATAGCACCCCAGCTAACTCGTTGGAGCAGAACACTGACACAGTACACGTGGAGCTGATCCTTCCTTTCTCAAAATTAAGTGCTTGCTACTGACCAACGCAATTAAACTCCCTGGCCTTTGTTGAAGATGCTGTGGTTTGTGTTAAAAATAGTCTGCTTTGGCTGAAGTAAGAGGATAATCACAGGACCAGATAATCACAGAATGCAACATTAACCAGCAAGACAAAAATGGATAGTCAATTTAGTCCAAAGCTTCCTGGTTCATTATTTCATATCACCAGGCTCTTCAAAAGAAATTATAGTGTTTACTCAGTGAAAACCATAGCTTGTCTGGTTGCAACACTCTTCTTTAGCTCAAGCAGTGTGTTGATATGTGCATTTTGCTTTGACAAGTGAGGAAAATTGAATGCTCTGAGGGATCAATAGATTTTGCTACTTTCCACATGTTTTTTCAATGTATTCTGCAACTAACAGAGAAGACTACACACCCCAGAATTTAGGGGCCTGAATGAGGTAAGGCTAAATTAAAGATATTTATTAAAAATAGCAACACACATAAAAATCAAAATGAACCCAAGAGGAAAGAGTGTCTAGAGCTTGGAGACAAGGACTGAGTTTTGTCCCAGTCCCTACAGGGCAGTCTAATCTAAAGGACAAATGGTGGCTGCAGTTCTGATCTAAATTACAGCAGTTTGCAGCTCTGGCCACAGCCCTTGATTAAGAGACTGAATCAATATCAGGAGACAGAGACCATTAATCTGTGTCTACCTCTTAATTTGGTATTTTTCAGTAGCTAGAACAAGGCTTAGTTAGTTATTTTCGTTATTAGCACAGTAGTGTTCTGGGAAAGGAGGGAGGGAGGGAGGGAGGCAGGGAGGGAGGGAGGGAGGGAGGGAGGGAGGAAGGGAGGAAGGAAGGAAGGAAGGAAGGAAGGAAGGAAGGAAGGAAGGAAGGAAGGAAGGAAGGAAGGAAGGAAGGAAGGAAGGAAGGAAGGAAGGAAGGAAGGAAGGAAGGAAGGAAGGAAGGAAGGAAGGAAGGAAGGAAGGAAGGAAGGAAGGAAGGAAGGAAGGAAGGAAGGAAGGAAGGAAGGAAGGAAGGAAGGAAGGAAGGAAGGAAGGAAGGAAGGAAGGAAGGAAGGAAGGAAGGAAGGAAGGGAGGGAGGGAGGGAGGAAGGAAGGGAGGAAGGGAGGGAGGGAGGGAGGGAGGGAGGGAGGGAGGGAGGGAGGGAGGGAGGGAGGGAGGGAGGGAGGAAGGACAGAAAAAGGGGAAAAGGGAGGGTGGGCTTGGCTCTCACTTTTGGCAGCTTCATGTCAAATCCTGGGAAAGGAGCATTTACTATCAGATGTGTCCAGAAAAACATGACTTGGAGGAACAGAGGTTACTTGTCCTATCCATGCCTCAGGTCTCCCTAGTGCCAGACCTTGCTCTAACACATGGACATTGAGATAAGCTTTGCCTGGGAGCCAGAAACCAAGAACTGATGAAGTGCTGAAAGACACCATCAAGTTTGGTGTTTATTCAGCTGGGGAATGTATATTTAAAGAGGAGAAAATCCCACCCCATCACCATCACATGACTCTTTTTGGATGGCTGATCCTGGCCCCACCTCTCAGCCTGATTCTACATAGCCCTTGAGGCAGCCAGCCCAGCAAGCTGTTGCTCTGATGTTCTTCCCTCAGTGGTTGCCTATTTTTTGGCATGTCTGTGGGAGCAGCACATCCAAAAGCTTCAATTAGAAAGCCTCAGTCCAAACTGCCCATGCTTAGCTGTGTCTGTGTAGCATCTGCTCTGTACAGAAGATGTGAGGCCAGTGCCTGTGCTGAGATTGATGGGTACCCAGAGGGAAGCAAGAGGGGCTCCTCTGAAAAGCAGAGAGATGAGCTGAGTCCAAGAAGTACATTGTGAAGGACACTACATGCACCTGCATTTTCCAGCACTGAAATCAGCCTCTCCTAAGAGAGCCGTGTGCTAACCTGGTTTACTCTGGCCCTAATTATGGCCTTTGCTTGATGCTTTTTCCTACCTTCCAGTAATGCTGACAAAAGGCTCACGTTTTTATGCAAGCATAGCCACGCAGTTTTCAGCACCTTAGCAGTCAATTTCATCCTCCTCAGCCACTCTGCTAAAATTTTTAGACCTTTTTTTATTCTCTTACTGCGCAACTTGAGCAGTCACAGGTCTCCAGTGAGGTGGCAGTTTATGTCACTGAGTCAAGGCACCTGGATGACATTTTCATACCTTCCACTTGCAGTACTCTAGCTTCTTTCTTTACTACTCTTACAAATATTTCTGTGTTTGCAATGCATCAGCATTTTTTGCTCAGTATGTGATAAAGTACTCACTCCATACCATTTGTGAGCTTGTTGGGATATGTAACATCTTGCTACACACAGCCCCTTTACAATGGAATATAAAAAGGGCAGCAAACATAGCAGAAATGAGAACCTGCTTTGTGTAAGGGAATGATTTGAAAGGCACCTCTAGAAATATGGAAGGGATATGTGGTGTTTGGCTTATTGCCACCTGACTGGCTATTGAAATAGCAAAGCTGTTAAAGCAAGGTTGAGCATTTGTTGCTAGTGTCCACTGCTCAGCTCAGGTGGAAACTTTCATCTCTTCCATTCTTTTCCTCCTCCCTACCCCTGTTCCTGTATCAGTGTTATTTAAAAAGATCCTACTCTTCACCAGAAAGTAAAATGAGAGGAGATGAATAAGGAAGGGAAATAGTATGGAAGGCCAACTCTCCAGAAAATATATGTCTTCTGTTTACTGACTATAATGTATCATAAGGGTCTCAATTTCTTCTATCAGTAACTGTAGAGACCTGAAATTTTTAAGGCAACATGATACAGCTGGTTGTGCTTATTAATTAGTTTTTCCCCAGTCAATTAGAAACTGAGAAGTAATAACCTTAATTAACATTTGCATAATTGTGATTAGTAACTTAGAAAAGAAGTGTTGTACTAACGTTATAAAAGAGTATTTAGCAGTTATTGAATTATGCTTTCTTTATTTAATTTTTAAGTCACAGAGAGCAGCAAACAGGATGTGTCTAGTTGATTATGTAATTAAATTTATTAAGAAGCTGTAAGCTGAAGTAATTAAGAAAAATATAAGCACTTTATCCAGCAAGTGAGATCTACATGAAAGCTAAGTTTTTCCTAAGGAGTCCAGCTAAAACATCAAGGTCATTCAGCTTGAAACTCAATTCTATATTGTTTGTCACTCTTCACTGATAGTTTCATATGCTTCTTTTCAAAAAGTGGTCCTTGAGCATTAATGTCTAATTCAATTAGATGATACACTTAATTATTTTACTGCTCAGCTTCAGGGGCACTATGAGAATTGGGGCCTAGGATAACTTTTTCCAGAGTCATATTACATCAGGTGCAGTTGTGATGGATCCAGGTCTAACTTCGGACCAAGATTAAAGCCTGATAGCTTTGCCCTGAGTGTGCTTTGAATTTTTATGTGGTTGCTCAGAAAGGAGCCAGCAAGGGGGAGGTGAGTAGTAAAACAGAAGGGAGGTAACAACCTGCAGGTCCTTCCAGAAGACCAAAAGAAACTACTTGTGACTAACAATCAGTAGCAGGTTATCAGAGACTTAATGCAGAAACAAGGCAAATGAGTCTCTTTGATAAAGGCACTGGGGGTGGGAAGTATCAGAAAGGCACTGGGGGTGAGAATTATCAGCTCTGATTTTTATTTTGCAGTTTGAAAGCAGTGAGGTGATGGTGTTGAAAAATACAGAACATTTTAAAAAGAGAGAGAGAGATCTGTGCTTTCATCTTGCAGAACTCAGAATACATCACAACTTTAAAAAAAAAATACAGAAACTAATGAAAAACAATGAGTGTCAAGCATGATAAGGAAGTTCATTCCCTCAGCCCAAGGAATTAATATTAGACAACAATTTATACACCTGTAGCACTGAACTGTTTCTCCTTCAGTTACAGACACTGCAGCAAAGAAGTGTTTCAGTGCTGTAGAAGTAATTAATGGACTGATAATACTGTTGGTGCTGCTGAAGAACATTCAGCAAATGAGACATTGCAGAAGGAAAATCGTAAGACAATGTTAGGACAGTTTCCCTGAAAGTTGTCCACCTTTGGGTTTAACACAGTTTACCTATACTTATAACTTTTATTCTATTTTTATATTTCCTGAGCTTCTTATTTTCCTCTCAGCATCACATTGATCTATGGGACAGCACATTGCCAGAGAAGTTCTTGTAATTGCCTTCACCCAACTTCTTTGCCAACCCAACAAACTTCATTCTCATTTCTCTGTTTCTGTTTGTTCTCAGATAATTTTTGGTCAAATTTGGAGAAAATTTATCTTTCTGGTCCTAGCATGTTAAATCCCTCTGACTTTTGTAAGTTGAAAGTTTTCAGTTAATTTCTCAGATTCATTCTTTCTGAAATTGTACATCTCTAAACTTGAACTTCCTTTATGCTGTGGCAACAAGCTGAAAATGACAGTTTAGTTGAGAATGAAGTGAATTATTAACCCTATCAAAATGCTAACAGCATCAGCTAATGAAAACACTGTATTTTAGATATCTTTGAGAAGGGTGGTATGCAGTTTAGAGGACCTACAAGGAAAGTGACTGAAACACTGGAAGTTTTAAAGTCACATAACTAACTACTAAACTAAAGAAGAAAAAAACTTAAATTATATGCCTTGCAGATTAATCACATGAGGGTACAACTGACCACTGTGTGCAATAATAACTAAATGCTTAGGTGTTACAATGAAGGATCCAAAACATTGTTTCATATTAGCATATAGGAGACCCACAGCTCTTCTTACTCCATGTTTTGGCTATGCTTCTGTGTGTTCTCAACAGTGAATTTTGACTGCACATTAGGTATGGAATAATCCCATTTTGCACAGCAAAACTTGGCAGGCTCAACAGAATTTCCCAGATTGAAACACAAGATGTTTCAGTTTTGTACAGATTCTACAGCAAACTTGAAAATTCTTTTTAAGGCACGAAGGCTACACCAAAACCACACTGGATTTTTCTGAAGCTTGTCTCTCATTCCTTAAAATTGATTATAAATAGGAAGTACAGTTAAATTTAAACTGCAGTAAAAGAATAGAAATGCACCACTGTCATGCGAACAAATCAGAGAACAAGGACCTCTATTGACAGCTGCTTTATTACTGGAAAAATCCTTTTTGGGTGGGATTGGATTGCATGGAGCCATCCCGTAAAGACGACCTCTTGCTGCTCTTAATCCTGGCTTTTGGCAGCTGGAAATCTGTGCTCCAGCTCTGTTCAGCCCACTCCTGCTGGAGAGTAGTGATAAGTTTCTATCTAATGATAAATTATATTCCAATGATAAATTTCTACTCTTCAGCAGACTCAGATGATACTAAAAGTCTCCTGTAATCAGAAGCCCTTCAAACATTCCCCCTTTGGTAAAACCACTTCAGTGTTTACTGGGCCAGGAATACCAGGCAAACCTGGTGGAAGAGAGCTTTCTGCCTTAAACAAATCCCATTTCTTGAGCTGGGGTGGCTGGTGCAGTTCCTTTTAAAAACAGAGGCTAAACTGGGTGTCAAGACACTACAGCTGGTGCCTGGGTTTTGGCAACTGTGGGGCTTTTTATAGTCTCCAAACCATGGCAGTGCAGGAGCTGCTTTTTTGTGCAGTTCAGTGATTCCCTTTTAATCTGGGAAACTGATGATGGGTAAGAAAGCTGAAGATGGTGGTTGGCACAGCTCCCCCCCAGCTCCACCTGCCCATGCTCATGGATCCATCTCATAAATCTGTCTCAGTCTTTTTACTGGGGCCTTAGAGCCTGCTAATGTCAGTGATTGCTCATTAGCTTACATTCATGACAATTATCTCTAAGAAAGGGGGGGGATTATAGCCTCTGCTTTTAGCATGCAAATTAAGCCAAGTTTGGACCTACTATACAAAATCACTGAATTCCAGGCTCTCATTACTGCAGTTGGCTTTTCAGAATAGTTTTAATTGGACTAATTATCACAGGCTTCCACAGGTATTTTGAGGTTTTAATGAAACACTTTATAAGAATTTTAATCATGCTCCCATTGAAGGCAATGACAAAAATGATCCAATGGCATAGGATGAGAGTACACAAAGTGCAAATTATTTGTTTTTCTTGCATAATTAATAATGTCATAAATTTGTAGCTGGTACAATAGGAAGCTTTAAGCTCAGGTGCTTGTGATCCATTGTAATTGGAATATTTATGCAAATAGAACCTCAAATCAAGAACAGGTAAAGAATATTAATAGCTAATTTAGGATGTTACCAATAATAACATCCTGAAGGTATGGAACGTGGAAGATCCACGCTTCATACTGATTCCAGATGAGCCATCCTGCAAACACCAGCACTACTGCTGCAAAATCCTCCTGACAGAGCACCTATTGCAAAGGCAGAGAGAGGCTGTGCCCAGTTCTTGCTTATTTTTGTGTGTCTAACTTAGTCACAGTGAATGGGACTCCATATGAATTAATAATAAAAAAATAAATATCAGATAATCACATATGTGCAAATAAAGGAATGTGCTGCCCAGAGCATAACAAATATAGCATAACAAGAGTATAACAGAAATTATGCGTAACAATAATATAAGCATAACAAAACATAGTAATAAATAATAAATAATAAATAGTAAATTATAAATAATAAATAGTAAATAGTAAATAGTAAATAGTAAATAGTAAATAGTAAATAGTAAATAGTAAATAATAAATAATATAAGCATAACAAAAATGTTTCAGTCTGCTTTCCTACAGAGGTTGATTTTGCACAGTCATCTACACCTATAGAGAGGGGTGTGCAGCCCTCTCCCTTTTTGACCTGGCCAGATGTTCCCTACCCCCAGCTCTGCACATCCTTAGCATGATAGCACAATGTTTTAAATCAAGACTATCATGTGGTCCATAAAGTCAGAGCATGTGTAGGACAGCAGTTGTTGTTTTAGAGGAACAGGGTTTTTAACTATAATTAAATGGTGCTGAAAAGCTAAGTGTGGGATTTGGGTGCCAAAGCGTAGGGTGACCTTGGGTAGCTGAGACATCAGTGTAGGGCAGTCAGGCCCATGGCCTTTTAGAGTGGTAACCAAGGTCCAGGTGGGATGCTCTAGAAACAGATCCCCTGTGTACAATGGGACTAAACACCCCAATTGAGTCACTTGAGGCTCTGCTCAGATGTCTGGCTATGCCCCCCATTGCCTGGTGGCACTGTAAGAGACCAGGAGTGCAACCAAGCAGAAAACTGTATGGACAGCAGGTAATAGCTGGCTCCACCATATGCTGCTTTAGCTAAAAGACCTAGAGAGAAGGAAGAGGAAGCTAATTTAGCCATGCTTTCAAGAAGTGTGCTGTGGGTAATCTAGTGAGGGATACGATGCCTGAGAGCAATAAAGATGTAGGAACACAGAGCTAAAAGTCATCTGCTTCTTCTCACAGCCTCACCAGGATCAAATTTCTAACAGATGTCTGCATCACTTGTCCTTTATAAACATCTTTTATGCAGACAAATTCCTCAGTGTTTCCAAGCAAGTCATTCAACTGTCTCTCTATCCTTAACATTCAGAGGATCTCTCATTTTTTTTAATCCTCCCTTGCTGTAGTTTAAAACCATTACTTCTTGTAGCTTTTTATGTCTTTGAAGACTTATTGTGACATCTTTCCTCTGTTGTAATCACTTAAATTGTGCTACTTCCTTTCTTTTAATCCTATTTTTTCCAAGTTAGAGCAAGTTTTCTAGACTTCTGATTCCCCCTAGTGCTTTCACCTGGCTGCTCTCCAGCTGCAAAAGCTTTGACTCTTCTCTATGTCATCTGTCACACCTTGCTGAATCCTTTGCAAAATGTATGAGGATGGTTCTAGTCCTCAGTACATCTACCAAATGTCTGGGTGGCATCAGAACAGCCAGATATTAGTTGTGTGGCTTATGCTGGCTGTCCCAGGGGTTTCACATGGAGATTGCCATCAAGAATAAAAAGTATTCACAAAAATGAACAAGTGATGAAAGACAGGCAGAAATTATAAAAAAAAGTCTGGAGTAATGGTGTTCATTTTTTTAGACTTTGATTGGTATCAGATTTCAGAGTTGATTCTTGACACTGTTTGAACTTCAAAAGATGTGAATTTTTTCAGTGATAAAGAAATGTTTTCGAGGCTTCATGTAGTCCCGCTCAAAGAAACCCTTTTCTTTTTCATTCATCTGCTCAATATTTGACTCTTTTTATTTGACCTTGTGTCTAGTTCTTAGTGAAACATGGGAGCACTCTGGAGCTGTAAAACTGTTGCATGGTTATGTCTCTCTCTCCTTGAAATTAAACATCACTGACAAGTTAGTTCTAGTGCACTTACCTCTAGAGGGCCATCAGTTTCTGACAACTTTAGTTTTTCATACTCTACAAAAAAAAAGCATTTAATTGGAAAGGAAACCACTCTCTGAACATGTATAGCACTGTCTTGCTGCATCCAGAGATTCACAGCAGTTCAAAGAGAAGCATGAAGTGCTTTAATTTTATTCTGCCCACCACAGGAAATAGGAAGTCAAAATTCCAGATAAGGCTGTGTAAATTTTCTCCAGGTACGGGGTGAGGGAGGGCGGGGGGAAGGAGTATTGTAATTTCAGACAAAGCTGGACTACTGGATCATCATTATTTTGTCCATGATCTCTCACAGCAGATTTCAGAACTAAAATCTGTCAGTTTTCCTGTCCATCAGCTTCCAAACTGGATGGGCAAGGAAATTCTCCAAATTGATTACTTTTTGTTTAAAAACTTCTTAGCAGAGGACTACCAGCAAAGAGACAAAGGCCATATTAACTTCTGTTGTACTGCTTGATCAGACCAACTGGAGTGATATTTGCATATCTTCTAGATGAGATTTTAGAGCTCAAAAATTGTGATAGGTAAGACAACAGCTAGATAGTCTTTTCCACTGTTCTGGAAACATGGGATTCAAGGTGACTTCACAGGCTGTTAAATGGACGACTGATCTGCACCTTGCTAACAATATTTCATGAGCAGTGATGTAGCAAATAATGCAGTCTGTAACGTTTTGTCACCAAATGCCATCTTAAAAATATGTTGCTGTCTTTAAAATCCCAGACTTAACCACTGTTTCACAGAAAGGACACTGATACCTTCTGTGGAAGGCAGTGCTTTCCCAGCATTGATTGCAGCTCCTTAGATATGGCAGTAATGACATCACATTTCCAGTGTCTCTCCCAGCAAATGAATCTCTGATGTCTAAAATTATGAGAGCCTTCCCTTCAGTGTGCACTGCTGCCTGTAAGCATGGGATGTTTGTTTTATTATGGGGTGGTTTTTTTAGTCCATTCAGATTTAAGGAAATTATCACCTTTGAAAGCTCATGGTAAAATACAGTTGATTTTAAATGAAATCCAGAAGGAGGGTAACCTGAAAGGCCAAGGTCCCTTGGAGACCATGGTCCTGTTTTTTAGGGACCTAAAACTAGCTGATTATAAAACAGAAGGATGCAAATAGTCAGTCATACTGCAGCATACCAGACATGTTAGAGGTGCTCAAAGACTCCCCTTCTGACCATCAGCAGCCTCCACAGCTCCACATCTGCACTTCAGATTCCACCAGCAGTTTTGACCAGTCTCCTTTTTGGGTCCAGAGGATGGGTAAGGGAAAGAATGAAGCTGAGGCCACATACTGCTTTCTTCAAAATACACTTGTCTTCAGAATATGCGAGCTTTTGCCTTTTCAGTTCATAAACATTTCATAGCAAATCACTTCTCATGGAGTAACAGAGTGACCAACATTTTAAATGGAGTCAACATATTCTGAAGAATAGCTGTAATGGCGTGCATTATTTCTTGTGCAATCCTGTGGAAGCTGGCTTCCAAGGGCTTTCAGACTATTAATAAGGTGCCAAATGCAGGAAAAAATGAAAGGAATTTTCTCCAAATATATCGACTAATGATATGCTTGAAGTTTGAAATATGTTTTCAAAAGTCAGGGCCTTGCTATTTTTCCATTTTGTTTAACAACAATTTCATCTGTTGTTAACTTCAATCAAAATGATTTTGCCAGCTGGCATTAGGAAGAATTCCCTCTCTAATACCTACTTCAAATGGCTAAGGGAAAAACTTCTTAAGAGTCTATGCTTTCTGCTTAGACCTTGAGTAGGACACATGCTATGCAGAAAATAATAAACTTTAATGGCATTTTCATGGAAGAAAATGAATATTTATCTCTGATCTTTTCCAGTTCAGCCATTGGTGACTGCCGTAATTGTATTCTTTTGAAGTTGTATCATATCAGTATGAGTAAAAAGAAATGTAAGTTGCCCTGAGCTATCTGGAGATAGGTAATGCAAGTGTCAATAGCAGTCAGTGATGACGGACAGAAATTATTAGAAATACAGAAAGAAAGAAGTGAGGAGAATAGCTATGGAAGACATAACTTTAAGCAATTTATAAATTCTGAATTACATCTTACACATCACAGTGAATACTGCATATTTTCTGTTACATTTTTTTAATGTTGATTTTATTGTCTCCTTTGCCATATCTTTCTTTTTCCTTCATATGAATATATGTAATTTAAAAACATACGTGTAAATAATTAAACATATGTAAATAGATCTATGAATATATGGCTTAATTTTAAATGTAGTCTTTGGACAGAAAGAAGACAAGGCAATAGAGGAAACAGTAACCTCACCTTCCTTTTTCTGAAAACACTAGCTCAGGTTTTTTTCAAGTATGAAACACCAGTGTGAGGGTTTCCTGGAGGGATGACAAATACACTGTGCAGTACTCAGCCTCAAGAAATTCCATCTCTCCTGCCTTCTCTCCCACTGAGATGCCAACAGGCTTTACCTTTCCAAGACAGTCAGCTGCACAGCACCGTAACCTTTCTGTCTATTTTAAAGCATACATATTAGCAGCAAGAGAGCTTTTGTTTCAGAGGAATCTGTCCCTTTGTCTCACTCCTCATTCAGCTCGTAGCAGAAAGCATGGTGGCCACCCAGCTTTTGCCCACATCCTGTTACAGATCCCTGCAAACTTCCGCACTCGTGCAGTTAACTTTTTCAGCAATGAAACATGGCAGGAATACTTTTAGAAGCAGCCAGGAAGAGAATATTTTCCCCACTCGTGTAAGTTTCACTTGGCATGTTCTTTCTCTGCTCCTCTTGGTGCCCATGCAGCCCATTCCCCTGCAGGGCTCAGCATGAGCAGCAGCCTGCAGATGCAGAATTACTGCATTTAAGTCTGCAGCAGGAGCTCTGAGTGCTTGGTACTTTTCCAAACACTTGACTGGGAAAATTGGCTGGGGAGCCAGAGACCTGAGTCAAGGAATGAATACAAAATACAAGCAGCAACCTCCTTGTTTTAACACCTGGAGACAAGGCACACACAAAAGGAAAAGAGCGAGCTGCTGAAAGACTCCTCTCAGAGGGGTTCTGCCCCACACTGACCTTTTCCTCCCACGTTAGACTTCAGTTATATATTGTCATTCCCTCTCCTGTGAAATTACAGTGACATGTCGTGTAGTGAGAGCACCAGCATTCTTCTGGGAAAAGAGGAGTCAGGAAGCTAGGCAGCAGGTCCTGCCTGGCAGGAGGTGGTTTCCAGCTGCAGCTGGATAGGATCACTGAACACTGCTGCCCCATCTCCTTTCTCTCAAGTTGGTATCCTGGCAGGCTCTGGGGAAATTGTTCCAATACCTGAGTTTCCCTGGCTGTGAAGAGATGCAAGACTGTTATGCTCTCCCTTGAGAGGTGTATTATAAGGATTAATTAGCTCCTGTTTGTTATGCAGTTTGTAAAGAAGATGTCTGGTGAGAGGAACAAATGAACAAATACGATACACTTAATCTTGGTGTTTGTGAGTCTGATCTCACTGATTTGAAATTGTCTCAAAAGAAAAATTTTAAAGTGAACAGCCCTGGCTGGGGTGGAGAACCTGGCCTGGCCAGAGCTGAGCAGGGGGTGACACCTGGGAAGAGATAAGAACTAAGAACTAATGTCTGGGTGGAGACTACTCCTCTTTTCTGAGGGCCAGCTACCTGGATTGAATTTATGCTAATGTACCTGGCAAAGGTGGCTGGAAAGAGATAAGAGCTGTGTGCTGGAAGCCCACCCCTCCAGGTGAGCCTCTTTGCAATGGCTCTGATGCCAATGAACCTGACCTGGCACAACAGGGGTGACCTGGAAGGAGATAAGAACTGATGAGTGGGTGGGGGGCTGCACCCTTCTGTAGAAGCTCCCCCCTGTAGGCAGCCTGTCCACAATGGCTCTGATGCCAATGCCCCTGGCTGCTGTGTCAGTCAGCTGCCCCTTGGGAACAAAAGGGACTCAGGGGTACATATGGATGTCCAGGCTGTGGATCTGGGGTCGTCTCTTGACCCACCCCGGTCTGCATTGGGCCCTGTCCAGGATCAGCGCCATCTTGAAGAAACTCGTGGACAGCTGGGCCCTGGTGGTGACTCTCTCTCTCTTATTCATTCTTCCCACTTTCTTACCCTTTTCTCTCCCATTTCTCTCTCTTCTCTCTCTTTCTCTTATATCTTCTTTTCTTTTCTCCCTCTTTTGCCTGGCTCTGTATTTTTGCCTGTGTCAATTGTCAAATAAAACTCTGCTTGCACCCAACCCTTCTACAGTTGGACTTTGTTTCATGGATCCAAAACAAAAATAAATTTTAATGTTACCTCGGACCGTGACAGTGTTTAAGCTAATAGGTCTTCGCTAACTGTAGCTTTCCTCAGGAAATAGAAAATAAATCTAAAGCTAGATCATAACTCCTTCACCTGATGGATGAGCTCTCAGTTATTTCCTATCATTTCCCAAAGTTTCCCACAAGCTGTGAGGGTAGGATGGTATCTCTCTGGGGATACAGCCGGTCACACAGTCAGATGGTATCTCCAGAGCAGTGAGACCACTACAGGTGACCCCAGAACACCCTTCTGGGGTCCTTTCTTGGGAGGCCCTCAATCCTGGGCCAGCTGCAGGCAGCTTTGTCCTGGCCAGGCTCCACACATGAAACCAGATTTAGCATAGTCCAGCCTTTCTCCAGATTCAGTCTCAGCATACATGAATGAGTGACGTTTTCTTTTAGCTCTGAAACACCTGAAATTCACCCAGATCTCTTAATTCTGTGCTACTCTGTGTGTCTTTTAAATCCTGTCTCTAAATGAGGCAGATATTCCCAACCACTCTTCATTTAAATATAAATGTGAAGGCTGTGCTGGAGGAAATGGTTTCTGCTCAGCTATTTGATTATGAAATCAAATAATTTCTCTGCTGTTTTTAAATTGGTGGCTAACAGACAGTAACCATGAAAAAGGGGGACTGCAGGGCTGGGTTTACATGAATTAAAGACATTCATTCCTGTATGTGCTTTAATCTGTATTGAAAGTAACGTGTTTTCAATTATGACCTGAGCCTATGGGATTTTTTTTTATCTCTCAAGCAATAGAGAGAAAAGCCTTTAACCCTCAGGAAATTGTTAAATAGGGGATTATACACCAATGCCATCAATTTTTCTTTCTGAAGTTCACAAATGGTAACAAAGAGATGAATTGATGGGCAAGATCTCTGCTTCAGGCAACAGGAAACACCATCTACAAGTGAAAAAAAAGGCATAGATAAAGAAATGGCTAGGGGAGCTTCCCTGAAACACAGAAATTAAATGCTGAAAGCACAGGAATCCAATCATGATTTCTGATCTCTGATGTCACAGATCACTGAAGGAGATGTCTTCTGAGTGAACTGACAACTCCTGTTTTTTTCAGAGGAAGTCAAAGGACAACCAGTACATCAGTATTTCCTCGTGATTTCAAACTTAAGTCAAAATAGTGAGCTGTCCCCACACCATAATCTGAGTTCTGGAAGGAGCAACGCAACTTCTGAATCCTGGAAAATGTGGGCTAGGGTCCCCCAGTTCCTTGCCCTCATTACCCTGAGCTGCATTGTCACAAAACCCCTTGCCTTCTTGCAAGTCACTCCTCCATACTCAGTGGCTGAAACTCTCTCCTTTTTTAACCTTGTGAAAAGTAATTGATTCTCCCAAATACATTCTCTTTTATCTAAATGTCTACACACTGCAGGGACTCACAAAAGCACACATTTTGAATTCTTCCCATAGCTTAGCATTTTGCAATCTTGAAAATCTTTGCTTTTATCTATCTGAAGCCTTTATTAGCACATGCAGGTGTTCAGTGGAAAACTGCCTGGTCCTGGGATGTTGACTCCTATTCTTTCATTCAACTGCTGGTGTGATTTGTGGAAAGCTAATTATTAAGGATTCTTCTAATATTATTTTTCTATTAAGGATTCTTCTAGTATTCTTTTTCTATATAAGTAATACAACTGCAATTGCCACAGGGGTAATAGTGACTTGCTAATGGGTATTAAAGATGGGCAGGAAGAAGGTGTCCATAAAAGTTTCATGTCACATAGTGTCAATAGAAACTATAGCCCAAATACCTTAAACAGCCTATGTATAGCCAAAAAAATTGAAAGGCAGCGGGTAAGCATATCAGACAGTAGATGAGTAGAGTTTCTGTGGATATTGTGTTGCTCCTGAAATAAGACAACCTTTCAGGAACTGACAGTGGAGTAATTTCTTGAGGAATTCAAGTGCTTCAATCTTTGTAAACACTTTTGCTCTTTAGGCCTATGAACACAGACCAAATCAAGACTGCTGACAAGTGTTGAAGGTTGGTGGTGTTCACTTTCCTTTTCCTCTCCCAGCCTGTAGCAGCTAGCATGTCCCTGCAGGGCTGTGCTTCTGTCCTCACTCACTCCTGACAAAGGAAGTCTGGCAGAACGAGGAGAAAAACAGAGCCAGGCACATCCAGACATCAGTGGGATGGACACTTGCTGTGGAAGGGGAACACTGCTGTGGCCTCAATGTCCCAATGTGCTCATGCAGACAGTGTCACAGAGAGGCACAAAATTTTTTTCACTTTCTACTTGGCATGAGAAAATGTAGACTTCTTAAAGCCACTGTGAAGCCTTGAGCCCATGAAATACAGAAACTCTCCAGAGTGGCAGCAAGGATGGGGAACGGGGTGTTTATTTAAAGACTGCTGGAAGAACTTGTACCACAGTGGTAACCCAGGGAGGAGCTGTGAGGTTACTCTGCTATCCCAAACCAAACAGGGGAGGATATACTCCCTGGGCTGTCACCTGGGTGCTAAAAACCTTCCTGCCTCCCTCTCCTCCCTTTATAATCTCCTGCACAAAGGGGACTCTTGCCCTCCATGTTCAGCTTGCTGGGGTGCAGCAGAGCCCCAGATACCTCCAGGCTCTCTCCCAAAAAGCACTACTCCAGACTGCAGTGGTGGAACAAGCATAGGTATCACCCAACTTGCTGTAATGCACAGCACCTTTTCTCACTTCACCTTTAATATTCCTTGGAAGAGCTTAGACCAAAATCACTCATTCTCAGCAGAATGAGTTCTACAGTTGGAGTGTTTTGGAGTGACACTGATCAGATGACCCAGGTCCTGTAAGTGCTGAATTGTGCAGAGGGTCTAGCTGTGCTTTAGATTTATGTATACTATGAAAAAATGTGTGTCTCTGTTCCTTATGATTCCTTAGACTTATCAGTACCATTCCTAATTATGCACCACACCTGCAGACAGTATTTCTGTAATTTTTCTCATATTCTCCCATCTTTTACACTCTTCCTCCAGCAGCTGGATTTCAGTCTTTCTACGTTGTCTGCCCATCTTGTTTGGACTAACTGAATGAAGACAAGGCTTTGTAGCAAAGCAGTGGTCCTAAATTATATTCCTAGAAGATCAGCATAAAAAGTCACAAATGAAAAAAAAGTCACTTACGTTTACCCATAAAACATTTGTCAATACCTTAGTTATCATGAAGGAGACTTTATTCATATTTTGCTTTATGTGCTTTTATGTGACTCCTTTCTTCATACTATGGTATAATATCTTTGGCTATAGTCTAATCAGAAGTGTGTGTGTGTGTGCATTTGTGTGCAAGTCTGTGTATTTAAGGATCTGTGGCTGTACAGCCTTTTGAGAACAGTTATGATACAGAGCCTGTTTGTAATAAACAATCACACAGCTTAATTAATTCATTCTGTGTTCTTGCTTTAAAGATCTAATCAGAGCCTCACATGCAGTAAACTTCTGTTTCACTCACTGCCTCTTACAGGGGGTGAATGGTGTATTCACAGGAGGATTCAGACTTCATTTAGACCCTGTTCATGGTCAGTGGATATAATTGTCTGAAAAGGCAGTAGTGGGCATTAACCAGAGTCATGCTGATTCAGCAAGTAGCCAAGTTTGTTCTTTCTGTGAGTTTGTCATTGTACTAACACACACTGTACAGCAAAAGGATTTGGTTGAACTGTACCTAGTTGTAATTATGCTTCGTTCAAGTAAATGCCTTTTTTTTCATTTCTTCCATGCAGTATTTCCTCAGTATTTCAAATCTCATTTCCCCTTTACCACCTAGAAAAAATAAGCTCTCCCAGATACGCTTCAGTTCAGAGTTTCGGAGATATATATTTTGTTTGTATGTTTTCTATTTCTTACTCCATTTTGGTTCCAGACATCCAAGACATTTTGATAGAACTGTGGAATGGAAAAAACATCTGGACTGGAAAAGTGTTGTAGGAGATAATAAAATCCTGGTGAAGGTAATAACAGAGCATCTGATATTCATCAAATGTAAATTTAGTAAAGATAATTTAAAGGAGCACATAAAACTGAAAGAAGAGAGGAGGATGACAGGGTAATCCCCTGGAATAATTTTTTTTTAATCGTCTTTTTTCCTACTGGCATATTCAAGATGCATGTCTGTCTTAAATACTCTGATATAACTTGTACTTCACTGCACACTACATATTCTGATCTGCTCTCAGACTGCAGTATATTTATACGTGAATGCTCCACACAACAGTACTGTAGCCAGAATTTAGCAGTATGTAATATTTGAAGATTAATCTATTTGGTTACCTAAAAACATAGTAAAGACTTTGTGAGATTGACCCATAACACCTCTGCCTGAAATTCCAATGGATATAAATTATACTCCCCCAAAACAATACTAAAAAAAAATAAAATGTGCATAACGAATATCTTCAAGCATCTGACCTGTTGGTACATAAATACATGAAGGAACAGGGCAAAGACAGCAAGGCCAGGCTATTTTTAGCGGTGCCCAGTGACAGAACAAGAGACAATGGGTGCAAACTGAAACACAGAGTGTTCCCTCCAAACATCAAAAAAACCACTTTTATCCTGTGATGGTGACTGAGCACCAGGCATAGATTGCCCAGAGAAGTGGTGGAATCTTTATCCCAGGAGAGACTATAAAACTATGTGGACATGAAACTGGGCAACTGGCTTTAGGTGATGCTGCTTGAGCAGGGTGTTGGACCAGATGATATCCAGATGTCCCTTCAAACTTCCACTCTTCTGTGATTTTATTAAGTTCAAATTTTAGAATATGTGCTTTTAGTTCTGGTGACTCCTTTATCGATTTCCATCCAGACTCAAGGTTAGTGATTTAACCAAAGTGAACAGCTTGGAAGCAAACCTACCTATGCTCTTTCAGCTTGCTCTTCCAGGGCATCACTGATTCTTGTAAGGTCTAGGACAGGTTAAAAATCTCCCAGACAAACAAGAAATTAACTTTCTGCTTGCTTGTCTCATTAAATTTAGCAGAAAAACTCATTTGCAGACTAACTTTCCAGAATAACCTTATTCTTTTACCATTCTAAGTGCTTGCTTGTTTGCATCCTCACAATATCCCATGGACAGAAATTCTCACTCCCTCTTATCTTTTCTTCTCCAAAAAGAAAGCTAAACTCTTTATCTCTAGCACAGGTTCTGCAAAGTCTCCATTCAGCAGTTTGCCAAGGACTTCCTGCTCGACACAGGTTATGTTGCTTTATTCAAGCAATAATCCACCAAACTCCCACTGGTTTCAATGCATCTGAGGAGTTTTAGGTTTTAACATTTGTGCCTTGTTTCCTTAGTTGTGAAATACACTCAACAATAGTTTCCTTTGGCTGCCCTTCATGCACCCTCTCCTCTGCACCTCTAGAAAAAAAATCTTTTTGTGGTAGACAGTCTCCTGCTTTATATTTGATGATGTCTAGCACAGTAAGTCATTCATCTTGGCTGGGAAGCCTCTGAGAGCTATCACTGTCGGACAGCTGAAGTAGCAAGAAACACCCTTGATATCTCTGGGTTTTCTTATATGAAAGCTGAAATATTTTGCCTAGAACCACAGCAGATCAAAACTCAAATAGTTTATTTCTTTTGAGGGGAAAAATATCTGCACATATTTCATCCTGAGTTTTGTGGGTCTAGGCAGGGGGTTACATTTTTGTAAAATAAAAGCTTAGAGAAAAAATGGACTGGCCTCAACAAATAACAGTAATACTAGAAAGTGTAATAATTAATGAGACTGACAGCTGAAATGGGTCCTTTTTTCCTTGCAATATAGGACTGCAATTTTACAAACTATCTCCAAAACCAAATCTTGCACATAATAGTGGAATCTAACACTGCTCTGCAGCAGTTTGTCACAAATTCCAGAAGAATGCTGTCTTCACGTGCCCTGATATTTTGCACTGCTTGGTGAAAGCAATTCCCTCAAAGAGCAAAGGAAAAAGAAAATGAGCAGTGGGTCCCACAATTCATCTCAAGTTTCCTTTGGTGACTGTCTTCCATTTCTTTTTCATGAGGTCTTTGACAGGCAGCAGCAGTTATAAGATTTTCATTTCCTGGAACATTTTTTGCCAAGCTAAAAGCTTTTTTTTTTTTTTTTTTTTTTTTTAAAGATAGATGAACAACATGACTGTAGGAGAGATTCGTGACCTACTTTTCCCAAATTGAATATTGAGCTTTGTGTACTTTCTGATATTCAGTAGGGAGGTCTTCTCATTAGAAATCTCCTTTGGCCAGTTTATGTTAGCCTTCCCATAGCAAAACAGCAAGGTATAACTCAGGTTGAGGAGGAAATCCTGATGTTGTCCGTGAGGAGTAAGAGATTGCTGAGTGTCAGAGAACACGTTTCTGCTCTCTTCAGTAAATAAATAAAATCCAGATTAAAACAAACGGTCTCCTTTGTCAGTCATTTTCTAAAGGAGTTTGTGTGCATTGCTCAATCAGGACTAAGAAAACAAGGATTAGACAGTAGAATGTGTTAAAAATTGTGAGTCGTGGGAAAAGGCCATGTGAATCCACTCTATATTAGAGACAGTTAGGACTATTAGACACCAACAGTACTCATTTTATCTACCACTGACTAACCCTCCTTGTCTTCAGTAGCATTTCATCACTTGCAAACCAAGGGGATGTCTTGTCTGGTGGAGACCAGAGCATCACAACAATTTGGCTGTGCTATTTAAGAACATCCCCCGACCAGAGCCGTCCATCAGATCGTTGGGCAGCAGCAGCAGTGACATTTTGGCAGATGTGTTTAATTACGTGGGGGAAGTAGGCCCATCATCAATAGCACTGACATTTTGAAGAGCTATCACCTCAGGACAAGCCAGCTCCAAAACTAATCTCTTTTCTGTCCTCCA
Source organism: Heliangelus exortis (assembly GCF_036169615.1). Classification (NCBI taxonomy): domain Eukaryota; kingdom Metazoa; phylum Chordata; class Aves; order Apodiformes; family Trochilidae; genus Heliangelus; species Heliangelus exortis. The sequence goes on along the minus strand of NC_092422.1, from coordinate 109,389,387 downwards.
TCTGCCCTGACAAATAAAGCTGCACGAGTCAGGTTTTTAAATAGAGGTAGTACCTAAAAAGGAGGTAAAAAGGAGCACAGGGGAGTCCATTTGAGAGTTCATAGGCAGCCAGTTCCCACTGCAACCCTCAGCAGCCTGAACATACCTTTCTGAGCTCAACTTCAGCTGTGGTTCAGAAAACACAGGGGAAAAAATGAAAGGATGGTCTGATGTTTTTATAAGAATCCTTCAGTACTCTCCATCACACAGTGGATTAATACTCACTCTGGGTTCTCTTAGCAATCAAAAACATTGGGAGAATCCTGTTATTGTTACTAACCTATGTGTGGCCAAGTTTCTTCCTAGTTATGTCCAGTGACAGAACAAGGAGCAATGGGTACAAGCTGGAGCATAGGAGGTTCTGCATAAATATAAGGAAAAATTATGTCCCTGTGAGGGTGAGGGAGCCCTGGCACAGGCTTTCCAGAGAGATTGTGGAGTCTCCCTCCCTGGAGACATTCAAAGCCCACCTGGATGTGTTCCTGTGTGACCTGCTATAGGTGACCCTGCTCTGGCAGGGGGGTTGGACTCTGATCTTTTGAGGTCCCTTTCAACCCCTAATTTCCTGTGATTCTGTGACGGTGTAAAACACTTGAATCTGCTCTAATTATCTGGCAGAAAAAAATCATCCCAAATAAATAAAGTTACAAGCAAGAGATGCAAAGGCAAGCAAGTTTTGTCTCACTAGCCCATGCCTGCCCTGTCTGGTTAGCAGCCCTATGTAGCTGCATATGCAAAAGCAGCAAGAGCCATGCTCCCCTGTTCCCACTGCACCGATAGGACCTCAGGCCAGAGCCATCAGCCAAAGCAAAAAATCAGGCTCCAAAGAATCAAAAAATGTGCTGCTAGATGTAAAAATGGGGTAGCCTTAAGGAACCAATGCAAAGGCAAAAAGAAGGCAAAGCAGCAGGCTCGGGATTTGATGATGCAGGTTGCACAAGGCAACTCAAGCAGCAACACAACACAGGGTGTTAGTGGGAGTCTGTCCCTTCTCACAGGGTAACAGAGGGCATGTCATTGTCTTAGTTAAGATTTTTACTCTTCTGTAGTGCTGTGTTTATGTGGCATTCTCAAAAAGGAAGGGTATTTTTATTTTCTTTCCTGCTTGAAAACCGGAACCAGAGGGAATCTGGGGGAGTCCACTTGCCCACGGGGTCTCAGGGCCAGGAGGGCACTGCTCACAGCTGTAACAGGAGTGGAAAGAGTGGCATAGAAGGGGGAACACCAAAAAGCTGTTTCTCAGCCACAATGCAAACAGGAGCAGACCAGAGAGGTTGCAGTCTGTGCCAGCACAGCATATCCCTTCTGTGGAGCTCATAAATAAATGAGGATCTCCAGGTTCCCGCAGGACCCTGGCCACTCACTGGCTTCTCTTACAGTTTGGTCACTGGGGAAGACAAGCACTGAGAAATGACGTCACTTCACTTTTTTTTCTGGCTTGCTTGCTCCTTGGTTGCTCTTCCTGGGCACCAGTGGGAGCAGACAAAGCTCCAGAGTTAGGCCTAGTTTTGTCTCCCACTACTGCCTCCCCCAGAGCTTTTGCTCACTGCTGGATTTTCATTTTTTGCCTTGAAAACCATCCATTAGACATTTGAGCCAACGTTTTGAAATAGGAAAACCATAATGTTTCATCTAAGAGATATTAAAATAGAATAGAAAAAAAAACCAAGCACCCTCTTACATCGTCTTCTGCAAAATGTTGCTTGCGGCATCAAGTAATTCTTCAATAATTAAAATAATTTCTTTAATAATTAAAACAATTCAGCAAAAGCCAGGCTTTTCAGGGTTTTGTATGGTTTTTGTTTTGTTTTTTTTTTTAAGAAAAGTATTTATTATACACACTGTAGCAGGCAGTTCCATTTAAGGGAATTGTTCTTCTCTGTAAAAGACGTTCCCATATGGTAAACCTTTGCAGGACTACACCCTAAAAGCTGAGGACATATTTCCTGTTTATGGCCTTAAAAAACAAAAAAATCTCTTCTATAGTGTTCCCAGGGCACTTCTCCCAAGCTGAACCATTTCTAGTATGTTTCCCAAACAATACCACATACCAGTTTGCTGCAACTTAGAAATCAATTTTGTACTTAATTATTTTGGGGGAGATGAAGAAAGTTATGGTGTTTAGTCCAGGTAACTGGACCTGACTCATGCTCACTCAAAGAGGTCCTCAGCCCCTCTCCTCTATCACCCACTCAGTGATCCTTGCAGGGGAGGCTGAGAGCCCTTCCAGCCAGGATGTGTGGAAACACTTTTGGCAGTGAATGTGTGCTCCAGACTTATGCAAGAATGCATATCATGGGCTTAGACCTGATGAAAATGCTTTCAGGATAACTTTCCTACAGCAATTTGTTGTTCTTATATTGGTTCTGTCCACATTGACTTCATTCCAAATTCAACCAGTTGCTTTTAAGTGCTCGTTTTGAATCTAAAGGTTGGGTGGAAATAGCTACTGACTTTGAGCCTCATAACATCCATCTCCATGTTATAAGTACATTTCTAAATGCTTTTTATATCACTCTGGTGGCCTGTCATTTCTTCTTTTCTTTTTTTTCAGAACCACAACTGACTGGCTTGAAGTACAAAAATTGCTGAAGGGCATTTTCTGTCACACTTTAGGCAGCAGCACACTAAATTGATGGAAAATTAACTTTCCAAGGTGAGCTGAGTTTAATTCCTAATTTGCTGAAAAGGAGGAAATATTTAAGACACTTTGGCCTTGAAGAACTTGGAAGGATCTTGTAAGAGCACAAGACATTTTCCAACCAACCTGAGTAACAAACCTTCCTACAGTTTGCTCAGTGCATGAATAATTTTTTTATCCTCTCTGAAAAGTGAACAGAAATGTATGAAAATAAACCCTTTTAAAAAATTTCAAATTAGAAACCAAAATTTTTTTACTGAGGACTTTTTACACAGGCTGATTTTGGTACAGCATGTTTTGACAAGATGAAAGGTGCCTTGAGGAGTACCATGATTTGTTTAGATGCTGTTGATAGTGACAAGCTTAGCAAGTAAGGAGATATGGAAATTTGGGGAACCAAGTCCAAGGAAATAGGAGGAAGACTGGACAGACTGAGCAGAGCATAGCTTGGTCATTAGGTCTCTCAGACCACCGAGGACACTTCACCCCTCTGCTCTCACCCTCTGCTCTCCCAGCTCCTGACACAATGTCCTACCTAAGAACCTACTCCTATCTTTTCCTTGGAGTTGAAGTGCTCTTCTCTTTAACACTCTATAGAGGACTTCTGAACTTAGATCTGTCTCCAAGTTCCCTGAGATGGCAATATTTCTCTTTAAGATTTTTGTTCCCTCATTGTTAATTTCCCTGATCACTCACAGATCAATTCTCTTACTCTCTTTCAGCCACCTTGAGTGACATCTCCTGCCTTCCCTCATTCTCTCGTATCTCTTCCTGCCTGGATATAAACTACAAAAGTTTACGATGGAAGCCTGATACTTTTTTTTTTTTCTCCATGTCTATATCTTTCTTTCTAATTTATCCCAGCCTACATCTGACAGATTGATCAAGAGTCGATCTACATCAAACCTTCATTAAGCAAAATGATGATCAGAGGACTTGCTATCTGGAAAGCATCAAACATCTTGTCTATATTTTATGCTGTTCTGCCCTAGCTGTTTGCTGATAAATGCAGTGCTGACTTCTTCATATATAAAGGTAGGTACTGCATTTGCACAGGACATCTGTCTTTATCTCATGGCTCATGAGGTATCATGAGCATTTGTCTCATGGATATTACACCTTCATCATTAGCCCCTCTCATTCAGTCTTTTACTTTGGGTCACAATCAGGTTTTGCCATGCCAAACCATTCTCCATTGACATTCTTTTCTATTCTGGGTGACATGTTCTCAGTACATCCTTTAAATTTTAGGGCAACACAGTGTTTATCATAGTGACTAAATGATTTAAGTCACTGTTGACACTGTCACTTTTACATGATTATAAATACCTTGGCTCCAAAGGATTCAGACTGTGTGATGAACTCCAATAAATCTCTTCCTTAATATTGTCAGGACTTGAAATGGAAATGTCTGCAGTAAGGAAAAGACAGAATTGCTAAGCTGTCATACTTATCTCTTTGAAATAAATGGTGAGTTTTTTAATCTTTGCCATCAGGAATGATGAACGTTTCTGTGGTTGTTTATAATAGTGCTGCACTGAAACCCTCCTGGATTCTCTCTTTGGCTGTTCAGAATTATTAGTGTAGGGCAGTGAGTTAGTATTTTGTGTTTTGATGTACAGAGTTAAAATCCATGGTAAATAAATATGTGTTTGCCCTTCCTTTAGTGTCCTGAGTCTCTGCAAGAGTAGGGGGAAGTTTCTCATTGAAACCAAGACCACTTCATATTATGCTGACAGGAAAAAGTGTTCTTAAAGTAGGATTAAATTATATCTAAGCTCCCTTTGAGTGGTGCTTTTTTTATATACTCTGAAGAAGCTTAAGGTGGCCTCAGTGTAATGGAGGATCAGATTCAAAGAAATACAGTGTTGATAAAAAGAAATACCGTTTTTCTTTTTTGCTGTGGATGTTTGTGTCTTTCCATACAGTCTTTTAGATTTTGTGGAGGATTTTTAGTAGAAATCAATGAACATTAGTAATGATAAAGCAATATAAGAAGGTGTACTTCATCGAATCATCTTTATGGGCAGAATATCAATGTGTTGGCTTGCAGGATTCACAGAACAGGGCAGTGCTGGGGAGGAAAGGAGCTATAAACAATTCAGTTCCACTCGTCTCGTAATCAACGCAGAAATCTAACTCAGACCACTGACAGCTTTAAAATGGAACAAAATACCTTCAGCAGTCTCACAAAACCAAGGGAAATGTCACATCTAAACCAAAACCATATTAAAAAAGAAAAAAAAAAAAAAAAAAAAAAGGAAATAAAGCACAAAATAAGCTGAGCATCTGGTGGGCATTTTAATATCAAGATAGAAAAGCTGAGAGCCAGGCAGTAGTTTACATCATCTTAAAGAGGTAGGGACACAGGAAATGGCAGTGCCCCCAACCCCTGCCACGGGAGAAGCAGCTCCAGGGAGCCCCAGAATCACCAGTGCCTGTCCCACAGGCATCTCCCCTTTGCACAGGGAGGAGTGGCCTCGGCTCCTTCAGCCCCATAGACAGGCTTGTCATGTGTTTCTCTTTCAGCCAAAGCTGTCCTCTGTAAGGGAATTCGAGGCTCCCTGGGGCAAGCATCAAGTCTGCCATCTGCCTTTGTGTTTAAGACAAGATATATTAGCTGGTGCTTGCTAAGCCATGCATACAAACACCAGCAAGGACTAGCAGAATGTATGGGTCTTGTAGCTGTTGCATATTGCTCAGGAGTTTTAAAAGGCTCATTTTCCCTTCCTGGTTTTCATAACCTGAAAGATATTTTGTAGTTAAAAATACCATGCCATGGCAACCTGATCTGACCTTCTAAAGAATCCAGGCCCAAGAGACTAATTAAGAGAAATGTTGGCATTACTATTTCTAGCATGAGTGTGGTACAAAATCCCATGCCACAGGACCTGAAAATTCGTTGTCTAATTGAGTTAAGAGTCCAAACTATGACTGGAATTTAAACAGACCTCGGTTTTACCACCAATTTGCCAATGAGCCCAACTCTGAAACCTGACACAGGCATTGATCCTTTTGCAAGAAACATCTCTGTATATCAAGCCAGGTAACAGGTGAAACAATGGAAAGTTGTGTTCAAAAATATTTATAATCCTACGAAATTTGTACCAGTACAACATGCCACAAATGTCATCTTCTATGCAAGTTCACCAAGCCCTTGACACCACAGGCAGCTTCCAAAATAAATCCTGCTTCCTTCAGCAGTTCCCAGCAACAACCGGGAGAAAATTCTGGCTCACCCCTTATTCCACAGCAGCCAGTGCAGACAGGTGCCATACTCCTTAGCAAGAACAAGGTGCATTAGTCCCTTATTCTTTCTCATTTTCCTTTCACTATTACCTAGTGAGGAAATATTTCAATACAAGCAGGTAAGATATTCTTCTAAATTGTTTCATTATGTAAATTTTTAAAAGAAAAATATCCCAAACCTCATAAGAAGACTTTAGAATAAATATGAAATGTAGCTTAAAAAAGAAAAAAGAGGAGGAGAGGAGAAATTAAATGTTACTGACTTTATTGAATGTCTCTATTCAGATATCTTGCATAAGCAGACATGTCACTTTAATCAGATAAAACCCACCAGGGAAGGTGGTAATTATTTGTATAACTTCTTGACAGCTATAAAAAGCTAAAACATTACTGTGCAAATTCTGTCTGAACTATTTAAACAATTGAAAAATGTGATTTAACAGCTAAAACAAACTTGATTCAGGCTGATCTCTCATCGACATGTGTGGGATGAACTCAACTGTCTTTTTCCACAGGGAGTAGAAATTAACAGCACAGTGCCCTCCCCTAAAGGGTAGGTTAAAGCCTGGTAAGAAATTCACCCTTCAGAAGACCTTGTATTACCACAATGTAAACAGTAGGTTATGGTCATTTTGAAAATGAGACTTCTTTAAGCACATGTTGCCCTAAAACCTCAGTTGACTGTAGATAGGGTGAGGGTTTTGCCTTGAAAATTCCCAGAGAACTTTAGTAGCCAGGCAGCACCATCAGGACTGGTGGATGAGGCTGTCTTGCAGCTGCAGAGGAGGTGGGGAAAGGCAGGAGTGAGGTTTTGCAGTATTTATTGTTAGCACTGTCAGGTCTATGCCAAGAAAAAGACATTCCAAGGAACAAGGCTTGAGGGGTGTAAAACTCCAGCCCACAACTGGTGGCAAACCCTGGGTAGGGGTCTCCGGGAGAGCCATGGGGGTCTGTTTTGCTGGTTCACCAACATGGGAAAGGCTTTGCAAATGCAGCTCCAGGTTTTTAACCACCAAGTTAGCTCCCAGGGCAGAGCCCTCAGAAGATTTCATCCATCCCAGCCCTGGGGAAAGCCCTAGGCTGTCACTTACAGGAAACCCTTGCACTGAATTTTTTTTTTTTTCTCAGGTACTAGTCTGCCTTACACTTTTGGTACTTGAACTGAGAAACAGGACAATGCCAGGAAGCACAGATTTCTGATTCTGATTTCTGATGACAAAATCTGCACAGCTGGCAAGGAAATGACACAAATGCTATTAACAGAAATCTGGTTCTGCTGATGGGTTGCAGTGTTAATGAACTACCATCATGCAGATCATGTAAAGGAATTCTTACCTCTTCCTACAGATTCACAGTCTCTGCTCTGCTTTTCCCTGCCTTGTCTTTATAAGCATAGAGAGCTGATATCCAGTTTTGCTACTGCAAGATATTTGCCTCAAGACCTCAAAAAACTAGGGATTATCTTTAAAAAAATCTAAACTTTTGGAAAACGAAATAAGAATTTACTTGCTCCTCAGACAATGGGATTAATAAACCCTGGCTCTGTAAAGTTTTGTCTTATTTCCCTTTGACCTCTTCTTCCATCAATAATTTGGGTTCCTGCGTGTCACTTACACAATTGCCATGGCACAGGGAAAGCCTAAAAATACTTGCTTGCTGGAGGCAGGCACTTTGCTACCTGGACCAGGAGCTCCGTTTCAATTTCCATGCCAGAGAGGCCATGTCTCTGTTTTCAGCCATTCCTTCATCCTCACTGGGACTAGAAATAGAGCTTTAACACACAGCACAACTGTGATTCCTGTACTTCTAATGACTTCCTACTTGCTTTTTTCCTGTACTACTCTAATGACTGCAGTACCAAAAGGGTCAGGAAATAACTGCAATGCTTTGAAACATTCAAGTAGAAGAAAGGTTAGTCAGACCTGACACCACAAGCATCCTCTCCTTCTTGCTCTAGTGTCTTTGCTGACACATTCTGGAAAACCAACTCTGCCTGCAAACAGCTCTGCCACTGAGGAACTGAGGGCCTCAGAGTCAGTTCCTGTTACCTAAACTCAACAGCCCCAGCAGAGAGTAAGCTTTTCGGGCCTGGGTAACGTCTTACCCACATTCCCATGTTAGGTGGCACATCTAGGTTTGCTCACCTTTCTCTCTACCTAGTGTAATTGTTAAGTTCTGAAAAATGCTCAACAAAGGCACAGAAGGAACCATATAGAAGAAAAAAAGCAGCTAAGGGCAATTTCAAATTCATGTGAAAAGGCAGCTTTTGTAGAGGCTTACAAAGACAAAGACACACACACACACACAAAAAAAACCATACTGGAGTAAACCTTATACATTAGGTGCTTAGCAGAACAGAAGAAAGCCCACTGAAGTATTGAGTTTCCCCTCAACTAATGGGGGCTTAGTGCTCTTTGAAAACCAGCAGCTTTACTGAGAGGTGTATCTGCTAGCAAACATTCCTGTGTGCCTGGAGAAGCCCCATGAATCTCTGTCAGGGCTGAGGTTAGGACTGCTGGAGCTGGTTGGCCTAACCATGGAAAACTGAAGTGCTGCGGTTTTTGTATCTCTGCTGGCAAATGCTGTCTTTAAATTCCTGCTGACAGTCAGTCTGGTGCAACAGGGACATATTCTGTGCCAAGTTCCATCAGCACAGTGCAATGAACCTAGCCTATTTTGGAAATTTTCTTTTCATCATTTTTTCATTTTGCAGCCTCCAGCCAGATGCTTGCAACCGACATCTTCATACCCACCCTCCACCCCCTTCATGTGTGTTAGATCTGTGCTTTTTGATGTGCTATCTCTTTCCTGTAGATGTTCCAGTTACATTTGCTCTTCTGAGGACTTCCCCTTCTTCTTTGAACAACTTCTTCCTCACGTTGATTTCCCACAGTATTTATCATTTATTGATGTATAGTTAATTATCACCAGGCAATAAATCTTGCTCAGCTCCCTGAAAGCAGCAGCTGACATTTTGTTTGCCTCACTACCAGTGATCTTTCACAGTCCCAGATATTCTTTGCTGTAGATAATACACAAACCTGCATTTTATCACATCTAATGAGTCAAGAATTCTTCCATCTCTTTGGTTAAATCTCTTCCTATCTGTAAAAAACCCTAATCAGTTTCCAGACTTGTCTCTTTACCTAGTGATTGATTGCAGGCACCAGCTTGCCTCTACTGACAAAACATTTTACCATACCATCAAATTACTGATCACAGTTTAGCTTTCCTGTGTGGTTACAAGACTCATCAGAATTATCTATTGCCCTTGCCTATGGCAGAAACATCACATCCTTTTGCTCTTCTCTTCTAACATATTGCACTCCTGCCTCTTTTCCATGTGGAAATCCATGCTGAATGGTGACCCCAGACTCTGCACTCAACCCACACGAAATGTGCTGTAGCAATGGGAAGCTGGGGAGGTAGTGAGCAATATTGGGGTCTTTTTAAGACTACTGATGCAGCCTTGGGGCCTTTCTTCTGCCTCTGCTCCCTGCCTGCAAAACCCAGACCTACATGGTGGCTTTTTTTCCAGGAGATCCACATTTACCCAGATTTCCTCAATGTGCAGCATCTCCCCAAGGTGAGGGGAGAGTGCTTTCATGTTCACCATGAAGCAGAGCCCTCTGACACACCACTGCCAGAGAGCTGGCTCTCTCCAGCCTGGCTGTCTCCTGGTTGAGAAAGCACAGGCACATTTGAGCCACTCCACACAGAGCCACAGTGGGTGAGGCAGAGTTTGCTTCTAAGTTGAGACCAATGCATGCAGACATCCCTACAATTCCCAGCTTACCCCTCCACCTATGGCACACAGACACACACAAGTCATATACCATGAAACTATCTTTGCTGTTCTCAAGACCTTTTGGGATAAATTGTCATTCTTCCCTTTAGCAGAGGACCCTTCTTTGCTATCAAAAGGCAATCCTGCCTAAGGATGTCTGATAGATTCAGTGTGCCAGATAGATTCTGTGCCAGCAGTGTCCTCGGGAGGCCAAGAGGGCCAATGGCATCCTGGCTTGTATCAGGAACAGGAAGGAGATTGAGGTGCTGGAGCAGGTCCAGACAAGATCAAGGAGGCTGTGAAGGGATCCAGCACAAGTCCTGTGAGGAGAGGCTGAGGGAGCTGGGGCTGTTCAGCCTGGAGAAGAGGAGGCTCAGGGGAGATCTCATCACTCTCTACAACTCCTTGAAAGGAGGTTGGAGCCAGGGGGGGTTTGGTCTCTTCTCCCAGGCAGCTGTCAGTAAGACAAGAGGGCATGGACTTAAGCTCTGCCAGGGGAGGTTTAGGTTGGATATTAGGAAGAAATTCTTTACAGAGAGGGTGATCAGGCACTGGAATGGGCTGCCCAGGGAAGTAGTGGATTCTCCGTCCCTGAGGTTTTTAAAAAGAGACTGGATGTGGCACTCAGTGCCACGGTCTGAGAACCACAGTAGTAGTGGGTCAAGGATTGGACTTGATCTCAGAGGTCCTTTCCAACCCAGATGATTCTGTGTGATTCCATGATTCCAAAATTATAGGAGTTGAACACCTTCCAAAACTGGACACAAGCTGCTCTCAAGATGTATTTTACAATTAAATATTATTAGCATCAATTTTTGGATCCTATTGTGAACATGAGGAACAAGATGGGAATATTGACATGGATGTCTGCTTTTTTCTTAAAGCTGGGTTAATGTTTGGCTGTGATTCCAGTTACTTCATGTGATGGAAGAGCTTATTGAACCAAATCTAAGTTCATCAGGAGAAATTCTTGTTACTCTGATACCAGCTGGGACAGTCACGGTGGTTTTAAATCACAATGAAAGTTCCCTGAGTGAATCAACTGATAACAAATGGGACAGTACTCATAGTTTTACACTTGGCAATTGAACTGGTATTTCATACACTGTATATTTGATTCACTCCTCTTTGCTGGTGTCCTGACTAAATCCAGTGCACAGGACATTTTTTTAGACAAGAATTTATCCTATGACTTTACAGCACTGTTTCCTTCCAATGCAACATTGATCTTACCAAGGGATGTATACATACTGCTTCAGATTGATGACCCTAGCCCGAACTGTGCTCAGAAGGCACTGGTAGGTATGAAATACTGCTGGCTGCTAATGAATGGAAAAAGCCTGGTTAATTCTAATAAGGTGTTGCAAATTTAACGATTTCCATATTGGTTCAAACATCTCTCTCTATTTCTTTCCATATTATGTTACAGCTACTTCACTTGGTATTAAAGGTCTCTCACCAGGACTCTCCAGCTCAGTTTTGTATGTATGCATTTATATTTCTGGCAGATTGGTGTAAAATACCACCATGTGAGAGAAGTTCTATACCTTGTTCTTACTACAGGTGGATTTGACTCCCAGTGTTTTTATCTCTATACACATGACCTCAGCCTGCTCCCATTGAACTTGGAGGGAGATTTGCCTTCTGCTGGATCAAAAGGCTTTGTTTACAATAATGGCACCTTGGCTGACATCTTACACATGAAAGCTCCATCCAGCTTCAGCCATGTACCTCTCCCAGATTTGGAGATGTCCTTCACTACTTTGTTGCTTGTTCCCTCCACTCTCTCAACTAAGTGATTGTTATACATGTCACACCTTAGGTTTCATTCACAGTTAAGGAGACTGATTCAAGCTCTTACTGTTTCATCTTTAACTCAGCTCTCTACTTTGAGCTGTATATCCATGTGGAGTCTGGATCTTTCTAGTTCTATCAGTTTTGTACTGGTAGATTTGTACTTAACCTGTTCCCCTTTACCACTCTGACATTGCTTCACCTTATCAGGGCCGCCTTCTCCTCTGACTTTTGCAGCAACAAATCAGACTCCATCTGGTTCACTCAACATGCCCTTAAGATTGTCCTAGGACTTGCTCCTGTGACAGTGTTCTGCCTGCTTTGGTTACCACTCTTCAAACACAATCAAAGAGAAACCTTAAAAGACTGCCCAAATTTCTTTCTGCCAGGTTTTATTGTGCCAGTTCACACCTGCCCTGAGCCACATTGCTCTCTCACCTTCAGTGCCTCCATCATCTATTCCCAGCATCAGTACCTTTGCATTTTATCTCCTGCTTCCCCTGTTCTCAGTGAATATTGACCTATTGCCACCTTTTGTCCCTCATCTCCCTCTTAAAAACACATGTAGTTTACAGGACAAGGAAAAAACATTACTTATCTACCAGAAAGATGCTTGGAAGGCATCTTAAGCTATACAGAGAGTGCACTGACCTCCTCTTGCCAGGCTGAGTCAGACTGCCAGTGGGGAGGGAGGGGTGGGGGTTTCTTGTTGAAAATCTCTTTTTTATGTCTGCTGGGATATGGGGTGTCAGCAGGAAGAAAGCTACAGGCTGCTTCCCTCTGTCTGCACACCCATGAACAGAAAATGAGGTCCTGGACCAGCACGGATCTGTGAGCTGTGTGAAAGCAGGACCCTTGGTACCTGGCAATTAGCACTGCATAAACAACCAGGGGCATTTTGCCCTTTGCTCAAAAACCTGTGCCCTAAATCCCACAGCAATGAGGGGAAATTAGATTCTGTAGAGCAGCAGAGAAAACAACCCTCTCCTTTCCCACATACACCAGGAGAACAGCAGGAGTAAGGGGAGGAAGAAGGAACTGTGACTTTCTGAGGTATAGCTGTTCCTCTGGGTCACCCCACCTGACCCAGAATAACTAAATGGAGCAGATAGCTCAACAGCTGTATAACCCACAGGGTACATGTATTTGACTCTAAGTCACTATGTCTTGCCAATGGTGAACTTAAAGAAAGCACAATTTACTGGTTTTCCCTTAAGATTGACAGGTGCTGACATCACTGGTCAAGAAAGGGAAGCAAAATTAGTTCATGTAATAACTCCAGATGAAAGCATAAGAACAACTAGAGATGGGCTTTTCATGAATTTCACTACAATATTTATACATACTATGCCTTTTTTTTTTCCCAGAAACCAAAGGATAATTATCTAGTAGAGAAAGAAAACTTGCAAAAAAAACCCCAAAAGGGACCACTCATTAAAAACAGTGCTGAGGTCCTAGGAGAAAACAAATTTATGTCCTGTCCTTCAATAAGCAAAAGGGAGACCACAAAGTTGGTAGAGAATTTGTTTTGTCACACATATTTTCAGTCAGAGCAGATACAGTATGACTTGTCATCAAAAGATTTCTGGACAAAACCAAACTCTTGGGTTTGACTGGAATTTTCGATGGAAAACAAATAGTGTTTTATAATAAAATAAATAGAAACATGCAGTGACATATACAAACCAAATCTATAAAAATGTACACACATTTATCTCTGAAATCCAGACTAAATCCCATCTGAAGGTTTTTAATTTATTTTACAGGGGAAATGAATCACAGAAAGTAAGCTCATGCATAGAATATGATATTTGCAGAGAACACGAAAGCTGCAGTCCTTATCTAGCTAAACAGTTACAGATATGCTTAAATGCCACATAAAATGGGGACCTCTGTAAGGATCAACATAGACATGGAAGTTTTTTTGCCAACTTTTAAAATTTTAGATAGAGCTTTCTCATGAGAAAATGTCCAAGTTTGTTTAAAAAGTTTTTTTTTTACTCAACACCACATGCAGATGGTTCACAGCTTTCCTGTGTGGCCTGTAGGAGACAGTGTCATTACAGTAACCTTTATGGCAGAAGAGGACAATTTTTTCTATAGGCTATTTGCACCAACATGGCTTGGGTTGGGTTTTTTTTCCATTTTAATTACTAGGGAAAAAAAAATAAACCAAACCAACTTAAAAATAAGGTAATGAAAATTGGAAGTGTTCTACAGTATACTGAACTAACAGCTTCTTCTTTCCACTAAAATGTCACTTTTTCTGAGTTTCTTCTCCACTCCTTCACCCTTAGACTGCCATGTACTGAAAAATTATACCTCGTCTTGGTATATAGTATTAGTTTATATAAACACAATAACAACAAAAGGATGACTTTAAAATCCAGTTCAGATTTTCCATCTACTTTGCCATAAAGCATCTGTCAGTCTTATTTCTTATTTTGATGTTGAAATCCAGATAGTAAAACTCTCACTGGATTCCAAGAGTCCTGTTCTTCCCATCCACAGATGTGATCAAGTCTTTGTTAACCAGATCCATCATTAAACAGCTTGTAGGTCTGGGGGATCCTGTTTCAGCAATTTTGGAACTGTCTGACTTGCCAAACCATCACTTGCCCACCTCCAATTTTTTGTTTTTCATCAGTATCACAGTCACCACTTTTTTCACTGTATAAAACACTTGTGTGGGTGCCTCTAGGTACCTGGTTGTCTGAGTTAGTTCTGAGTTAGTCCTCATGGCTAGACAAGACTTTTCAACAGTGTGTACTTTTCCCAGTATTGTGAAAATGAGGTTTGAGAAGTGGAGAAAAGTTCACGATGAATACGTCCTTGTTAGGTTTGGAAGTTTGAAAAAACTGTTTGCTTTTGGGCTGTTCCTCTGTTCATGCTGTTGTGCTACACCAGGGTGGGCACCATGCACATTTTCACCTCATGATCACCATCCTGAAGAACTGCTGTCATACTCACTGAAAGATGAGAGGCATACATAGGATCTACTGGACAAAGCATCATTGTGACTGATAAGCTGATCTTGCCTGCCCATTTTTTTCACTCTGCTTTTATCACACTTTCTGCTACAGGAAAAGAGCTGTTTCAATAATAAATCAGAACAAATAAAACTCTTCAGCCATGAAAACCCGTCTGGACCCTTGCGCTAAAATTTACTGGAGATGATTTAGGTATAACAAAACTCAGTCTTGTACTGATGCAGGAGGCATGGATAAGACAATCCAGTATAGATCCCTTCAAACAAACTGAGACCAAGATTTATGTGTCAAGTTTTGAGGACTCCTGTCTTGAGATATTAAAGGATGATCCCCTACACAATTTAGAAATTACTTCTTTACATGACAGCAAGAGCTGGCCCTGAAATTTCAATCTTCATTCCAAAAATTGCCCTCTCCAAATGCATACAGCACACTGGAGATAGTGATAAATTTATTTTAAATCCAAGTTGCAGATGAAAAAAGAAAAAAAGATCCTGTCTGCTCACAGCTATTAAAGGGAGTATGATATACTTTTTCTCAGAGGTGGGCACTTATCCTCCATGTCCTGGCTAAATAAGTATATTCTGTCCACCCGTGTTCCCTGTAGGGCTTCAAATTAAAACAATACTTAATCTTCCCCAAAGTGTGAGGCAATATGCCTGAGTTGCAGCCAAGAGACTTAACATTTCTGCAGTAGATGAACTAATTACCATTATCCCCAGTGCCTGCATAATCTGAAGTAAAAATATCTCTGCTTCTCCTGTGTCTGCACCTTCTGGGATCCCAGAAGGAAACACTATTTCTTAACTTGAAAAAAGGAAACAATATTTCTTAACTCAAAAAAGTCTTTCAAGCCCTATCACACTGATACTCTTTTCTTTCACTTTTCTCTCACTCCTAGTTCCCAGGCAGAGCTTTCTAACTATTTGACTATTTATTTGAAGAAGAAAGACATTTTAAAAGCCTGAGTACTCCCAGAATGGCTTTCTCTGTGATGCCCTGATTGCCTTCATCATAGAGCAGCTGTGCTAAGGGGCTGCAGCCACCCTGGTACCTTCCCTGGGGCTCCCAGTGAGGAGCAGGATTGAGAAGGCACCTGTGGGTGATGAATTCACAGCAAGCTTGTGACCTTCTCCAGCAACACAAATGTCAGGTGATGGTGGATGTTAGCTCAGTGCAGCTGTGGACCAAATGTTCTTCTTTTAAGAGCATTAATTGCTTACAAAACACAGCCACCATCAGGAGAAGATGCCATTGATCTTTTCCAGGGTCACATGGACAGTGGTCAGGAGAATGGCTTGGTCACCTGAAGTGCCTCTTCAACCTTACAGGATTTAATGTTGCTCCATATCACAACTGTAGGATTAGTTACCCTTTTTCTGGGTAACTAATGCATTACATTTATGCTATCCATGCCTAATTGCATTATTCTCCTCCTCTTAAATGAGCATCCAATTACACCTTTCCATGTATACCAGCTGCTCTTACCCCTTGGCATGCGTGGTGGTTTCCCTTTGACAGTAAGCAACCAGCAGCACACAGTGGCCAGCAAGACTTACTGAAATAGCAGTATTTATTATTCACAGAGTAGCAAGAAAACAGTGCTAAAGAAAAAAATAATTTGAAGTGTTAGCAGTTTACATGCAAATCTAACTCTGCCAAAGCCCAGAAATCAGTAATGGCAACCAAGAATGTCCCATCTTAACCAGCTACCCCAGAGTGTCTCTGCCTCTATCACAGACGTTCAGAGGGATTGAAGTGTCCAAGCATCCAAGTAACTCTTGAAAATGGAAGTCAGAGATACCAAATCACCAAGAAATATTCCACTTGACAAGAAGCCAATGTAATGATTTATACCTTTAACAAAGGCAGAGATTATACACAGGTGTAAGTACCCTCCTTCTGCTTGTTCTGCCTGATTGAAGTTAACATAAAGTTTAAATAACTTCATCCTCTGTTAATTAGTGATTTCATACATGATTGGGTGGTTCCAGGCTGAAGTTTTCTCTTTCAAAACAGGCTAACTTACAGAACTGATTTGTGGGTCCTTGCTTCTTCCATAGTAATAGAAAATAGATTCTTTTGGGGTTTTTTTTTTGTCCCCATAAATGATGTGTGTCCCAGATGACACTACTTTGAGACTGTGTTGACAAAACTTTCCTATGCAGTTTTGGGGCTGTTAGCAACCACTCTCTGTGGCACTGCACTGCTTAGAGCAGTCTCTCTGACAGTCATTTTTCTATCATACTAGTGCCTCAATGTTAGCACACTTTTTTTCCTGGTATTGTAAATTGTTGAACCTTGAGAAAATTAATTGCATATACACTGGTAATCACTTCCACAGAGGGGGTCTAAGTCAAAACAAACAAATGAAATACTATTCATCTTCTAAAATTTTCTGGTGAATGATACCCATTCAGTTGCAAATGAAATCACCAGAACTCATTGTATCTGTGTCCTTCCAATCAGACAAGTTATTAAATTCTCCTTATTCAAAAGTTTTCTCTGTTCAGACAGAACTTCTACAGAGCAGAGTTATTAAAATATTATTAATAATTTATTCCATTACTATTATATACAATATATGTTATATACCATAGTGTGCATATAAATGCACATGAATATTACATAGTAGAACTATTAGGAACACCATTTAATATGCTATATATATGTTATTATATATTACAATTATTCTATACAGGTCAACAAATATATGTATAGTATATATATTGTACACCTGTACCTAAGCTATTTACAGGGTAATTTGTGAACTCTTCCTTTTTGCTGCTCAACCACTACTACATTTGTGTTCACTGCACTTTGTTTTTCATGCATCCACCCTTAGAAGTTGATGCAGAAAGATCTGCAAATATGGTAAAAGTTCAAGGGGCAATTCTGTGTGCTACAGAGATCTCAGCTCTTGAGCTCAGATGTAAGATGAGTTCAGATCTGGGTACAGGAAGCATCTCTGTTACCATTGGAATAAAAAGTAAATAACCATGGACACCAGGATACAGAGAATACTTTTAACAGCAGTAGACTTTAGTGTCTGAAATGCCTGCTCTTTCATAACAAAATAGTTCTAGCAAAGAATAATCCAAAGTACTGGTGGAGAAACCTAGATCTGGTATTTGATCTGTCAGCACTGAATAAGAATTGATTCTTAGAGAACAAAATAAAGTACCTCCCCTAGACCTATACAGAATAGGGGAAAATTTTAACCTAGACATCCTACCCTGCCTGAAGCTACCCTATTACCTCAAAATAAAAGATTTAATTCAACACCTTGCATAACATTGGACCCAAAATGCATACAGCATCTAAGTTTTTTAGAAATTTTTTTTCCTAAATCCATTTATTATTCATCAGTACTGCTGATATGAAGGTTGATTGGAAGTGATGGATTCCATGTGAAGGAAAAATGTCATGTTATTTATGTAGCAGTGAGCTGTGTTCGTATCTCACTACTCCCCACTAAAATAATATTCACTGAAAACCTGAGTGTAAAGGCCTTTATGAAATGTTTATTGAGGAAGAACATATCCTACTTGTAATTTCTAAAGCAAAATAAGTAGGCTGTTTCAAAGCATTTTGAAAATAGGTGTGAAAAGTTAACCTCATATGCCACATGTGAGCCACTCCTGTTATTCTAGTTAAGTCACAAAACAAGTATTTGCAATGGGAGACTGCAGCATGATATTAACTCATGTGAATGCGTTATTGTAGTCAAACATTTAATCACTTTTCAATTCTTAAGAAACAAGAAACATTTTCCAGCACCGTGTGACCACTCTCACTGTGGTCAATGGGTGTTCAACTCCTTTACATGAGACAATTGAGTTCACCACTCTGGATAATGAAGACCTACTCTATTTTAGACTGTAGCTCAGCAGGTGATTGAACATTATTGGCTTCATGGAATAATACAAGTAAAATGAGCTCTTCAGATGTAAATATTTTGATCATAAGAGAGAAAGCTAATGTATTTCTTAGGTAACAGCTCTGCATAGTGCTCTGCAGTGATCTGCATAGTGCACTGATTGTCCTCAGCCACCCCAAAAAGAGAATGTCAGGGAGGAATTTCATGAAAAGCCTTCTAACTAAACTAAGCGTAGAATTTCACATGAGGAGTTCTGTGTAAAAAATCTCCTGACTTCATTTTCTTTTCTACAGCACACTGTGAAGAAAGGCAGTACTGGAATAATCTTCTTTGTCATCTAGAAATAGCTCTTCCTTCTTTCTCTCCCCAATATCCCGAAGTTAATCCATATGGTTTGACAGTCCTGCAAATGCTCTCACAGGTTCTAGCAGACATTGGTTTGTATTTATAATATGAAATCACGTTTTTAGATTATGTTTTATGTTTAGAATATCCATAGTATAAAAAAAGCACTGGACATCAAAGTAATCAACTAATCCTTTTATCCAGAGCTGTTCAGATCAATCACTTAAGCACCATGAGGTTCTGACAGATGCCACCATGACAAACTTCATTCCCCCATGTTGTTTTCATTGCCCCAGTTTTGCTGATTTGGGTCATAATTGCATTTGGGCTTTCAATGGAATGTAGTCAAACTACTTCATTTGGAATGTTAATTTCCTGAAAATAACTGAGAACCAGTCCATATTTTTAATCTGTGGCAGGTGTTAGGCTACGACCACCTCCTTTTTGTTGTTGCTGACACTGACATAGAGTGCATGATCCAGGATAATGGCTGGTTCCTGTGGCTATCTGCCCTTGTGAAATACCTGCTGTCCCCTAGCCAGATGTTAGGTTTTTGCAATGATTTACTTGTAATACCACTTATTGCCTGCCACCATTTTATGAGGCAGCACTTTGGCATTTTCAGCCTCTGCTTGTTAGTCCTTGGGCTGCAGACATCACACAACACAGTGTATCACCTGATGAGGCTTCCCAAAAAGCTTTCAAAAAGCCCACTGAATAGCGTGGACCACCTCTGTGCTGCCACGTGACCCAAGAGCCACCAGAACACACCTTATACTTGAGCTGTCGTAGTAGTAGCAAAAGACACCAGCTAAGGAGACAGCATTTTATCACTAGAGCCATAGCAAATTTGTCCATTTATGGAAACACCACATTTGGGTTTATGTGTATATATATACACACACACATATATATGTACATCACAGAAGTCCACACCTTCTTGAACTGAAATGGAAGAGCTGCTGGTGTGTATTTAATGTGCAAATATTGGTGTGTAATAGTGATGGGATTATGGTAAGTGACCTGACCAGTGAGGCAAAATTACTGTCCAACAAGTGTAGGTTATTCTGTTCCAGTGTGTCTCTTTCAATCTGATCTGATTTAGTGGACAGATGTGGAAAAGGTGAACAAGGACTGCACCATAGATCTTGATGAGATGCTACAACAATATGCTCATGAGGCAATGTGTGAACTTTTAGCTTAGGGGAATCTGCAGAACCATCAAGGAAGACACAAGTTTTTCATGTAGACTGGATCTTGGAGGTTAAAAAAAGCCATAGAATTTCAAAAGGGAACTTTCCCTAAAATGCCATGGCACTATTGATTTGAGCTAATGGTACTGACCTTGTCAGACCAACTGCAGGACTAAGAGACTGCTTAGCTCACTCAGGAGCCCCTTGCAATCTGGTTAAAACAAGAACAAAACTCCTATCTGATAACAAATTTTGCATATTATTTAGATTAATAAATACATTAGCTTTGTACTTTTAAGATCTGTAGGCTGGGAGGCCATGAAGCAACCTTAGGCCAGTGAGTAAAAGAAGGATTCCCTTCCCTGGGCTTGGGAGACCCACTGCAGCCCACAGTCTGGTCATGCCTGATGTGGGAAGAGCAACAATGCCAAAACCCCTGTAACTAATATCGCCCATCAAAAGTAATGCCAACCATGCCAGCAGTGGAGCTGACACAGCTGTTCATGGCAGCAGGTCTGGCTTTTGTCTCTGTCCTCTCCTGGAAGCCTGGAGCCCCCGAGATGTCTGTGTGGCTTCAGGTATCTCCTCCTCTTTGACCACTTGACAGCCCCAGCACCAACTTTTGAAGCAGCACTCACTTGCAGCCTTGCTGTGCTATCTATCTACTTCTAAATTACATGCTGAGGATAAAACACATAAAAGGAGGAAGGAAAGCAGATTTGGAAAAATAGATATTCTGTAGGTCCTTTCTTTTGCCACTTGGAAAAGCTGAAAATTGGATCTTGTTGCCTTCCCCACACACTTTTTTTTTTTTTTTTTTAAGTCTTATTTACAGCATAAGAGATTCCTTAAGAAAAGATAATAATTGTCCACAGGACCATAACATTGTTAAGCTGCTGAAAGGCCTAGTTCTAGCTAAGCAAGTCCTTGGGGTAGATTTTATTTTGTTCTGGGCTTCTTGGATTGTTTTTTAATGGCTTTATTTTAAAGGAACTTCTCATATGTGTGAGCACAGGAGAGGAGGGAGACTGGCAAACTTTGCAGTTCTGAGTTTGGCAAAAAGTGTTTGTAGTCTGCAGATGTGCTCTCTATCTTTTGCTTCATCTTAATGGCGTGGCTCACTGAGCTCTGCCACTTGCCCCTGAATTTTCCACTCATGCTTCTCCTCAGCTTATTTCCAGCTCATTCAATAACTATTAACATAATGCTGCTGTTAGAAGCCAGCAGGGGCTCACTGCTGCTATCCTACAGCCATTCTCTATCTTTATACAGTCACCTGTCTGCATAAACTCATCTGGTAAAGAGAGGGCAATTTGCAAGGCACAAAGATTTCAGCATCCGGAATTATGCCTGGTGTAAATCAGCATTTCTCTGTGCTATGGAGGTTTTCCAGCAGTTACTGGTTTAGATATTGGGTAGGAGATTAGAAAGAACTCAAGGCAGGTTTTTTCTTTCTTTCCTTTTGCCTTTCTTTGCAGCATCTCTAGAGTTGCCATCCACTCAAACATCTTGGCACAGACCTGCCACAAAAAGAAAACTTTGTCCAGCTCTGCCTACTTTTCTTCAGTAACACAGATCTTGTTCTCAGTAGCAGCTCTTCTTGAATTTGCCTTGTAGCCTTGAGCCTTGAGGGACTGTGCTGAGCCATGATGAGAGTTTCACATGACCTTGATGTTAAATGTCTTTTGGGGCACTAGTTATCTAAACCTAACCCTTGAGCACCATTTCAGCAGATGACAAACGCAAAAAAACCCCAAAAAACAAAAAGCAAACAAAAACCACACAAACAAACAAAAAAAAAAGCTATCTTCAGCAGAGTTCAAATTCCCAAATTTTAGGTTTTGCTTTCTAAGCTGTGATGCTGTAAGTTACAATGACTGGGACAGTTATTAAATGGTTGTCACAGACAGGTAATGTTGTTGTAAAAGCACAACACAAACACAAGCAGAGGCAAGTGATCCAGCATTCCAGAGCCAAAGATGTTACATTAGCAAGGAAAGCAGGCCAAACTCATCCACTGTGCAATTCAGAGCCTTCTTGTGTCCAGATTTTTCCATTTCTTTTTTATAGCTACCAAGAGGGTGATTTAGAGAACATTACACTGTCATAACATTGTATTCCACTGGAAATACTCTTTAATTGCAGTAATAATACATAATCATCCATATATGTATGCATTAATATATTAGCTGCACAGGTTCAGCACTCACTTCTCTTCCACCCAAAAACAGTCATGCTTGGCTGCCTCATTACTTGAGCTGTGAATTTCCTTCTATCACCTGCTTGGGATATATGTTATTTTTACAGTTGGAGCCAGTGATATTTCTGTCAGACAACCGTGGGGTTTTATTGAGGAGTCTATAATTTTTCTTCAGGAGGGTTTTCAGATGACTGAATTGTACAGCATTGCAGCTCATCAATGGCCTGGCAAGGGGTGAAGTCCTAGCACAACTTCCAATTCAGAGGAGTTTAGGGACACCTAAAACTACCAGTGTTTCCATCTCCAGCTGTGTGTGATCAGGGTCTCAGAGAATAATGCCTTGTTTTCATGATGGTCAATGTCTGCAGATGTTGCTGTGATGACTTTTCCCAAGGGCACATGTTGGGACTGTGGGATCAGGCATTATTCCCTAAAGAAAGGGGAGCAGCTACTGAGAGGGGAGAAAGGACAGAAAGAAGAGTTAGAAAGGTGGGGGTTTTTTATTAAAAAAATTTGTCTGCAGCAATGGTTGGGCAACAATTAAAAGCCAAGGAGGGATCTTCTCAGCTGACCTGAAGCAGGACAGCTTCAGGTGGTTCCAGCTATTGACTGTGTGTGTGTGGTTTAATGTAGTGCTCTGTGTCCCACCATTCATCTGCGGTCCCCCACCCAGATTTGGACAGGCATTTAAGTGTGGGCCAACAGGAGATAGACCACAGCCCCACTTGTGTGCATTACCAACTCATCCCTGAAACCACTGTGAGACAGCTGAAAAAGGGGCAACTGTGTCTGTGAAGTGCAAAAAATGGTGCAAAGTAAAGCATGCTACTATGAGCAGGTGTGCCAGACAGTGTCAGGGGAGCTAACAAAAGCTATAAGAAAATAAATCAGACATCAGACAAGACCAACAACTTTTGCCTGTTTCTGCAAAAGCCTTGAATGACATCTGCTAAGTGACAGTGTGGTTCAGTTTGCAAAGTCTTCTTTTTAATTGAAATAAATATCTACAAATGACATGTGGAAGAAGTGGATGGCTTCTTGATGTGTTTTTGTAAAGGTGAAATGTATGACTGTGGAAGGAGGTGACATTGGTGGAGGCACTATCTTTGAAATCATAAAGAAAAATGAACAGAGGAAGAAAAGAAAGAGAATTGGAGGAAATGGACCAAGAAGAACATTATTTTGTGTAAATTAAATTTAAATAAAAAAGGATGACACTGGCTCTGATCTTGTCATACTGCGATATTTTAAGGCCAACAGTATTAAGAGAATTATATATAACATGGGTACCCCAAAGTGCCAGGTCCACCATTTTTTTTTCCTAATAGTGAAGCTGCTGATGCTCATTTGTCAAGAAGACAAATAAACATCCTGTATATTGACAAAAAATGCTAGCCTTAGTCACTTGACATCTTAGAGCTTACTAGCATCAAAGTGAGGAACAGTAAAATTTACTGGGAAAAGGAAATAAAATACCTCAGAACATTAGGTTGCTATTTGTCCTGTCTTTTGAGACTCCTTTAATAACTGGGCACAAGAGAGGGTCCTTTTCTGTGCTTGCTGTTTCCAGACTGTTGCACAAATTGATTTCTTCCACTCCATCCTCAGCAGCTCAGCAACAGTTGCAGAGAAACTCCATCTGACCAGCAACAGCCAAAAAGCAAAACTGCGAGCCTCCTCTGTGCAGAGGGTTTTCATGGGTGCTGGTGTATGCATGGTGAGGTAGCTCCTTCCAAGGGCTCAAAGACTCTGTGTCTTAAGAAAGAGAAAGGGAAGAAAGAACATAAGAATATTCACTCACGTGCATAAAACCTAGCAACACTGAAAAAAAAATATTCTTTCTACTCCCAGAAAAATGCCACACAGTGACATGGCTTAAATTTTATCTGTCGTCATCACGTGCCAGCATCTACCAAGGGAAATATATTTACCTACTCCAGGCAACTGCATGGAGGCACATGGGTTGTTGTGCAGTCAGTCACAGGGCAAATGCAAGGCAAGACAGGGAGCAGCCACACTGACATTTGGCTTGCAGAATCAACAAAAGGCAAAAACTTGCCTTGGATGTCAGCAGGCTGCCCCAGCAGGCTTCAAGGAAGAAATAGAAATAAATTATTAGGTTTCTGGAATAAGAGAATAGCAGTCAAAGGATGACTGGTGACCCTAAGAAAAACTGTACACAGGATGTTGAACTCACAGGAACACAGGACCACAGAATCATTCTGTGGAACACAGAAAAAGACCTTTACAATCTTTGAGTCCAACATTAACCTAACTCTACGGGAGTCCAGTGCTAAACCATGTTCCTAAGCACTGAATCTACACATCTTTTAAACAGCTCCAGGGATGGTGATTCAACTGCCTCCCTGGGCAGCCTGTTTCAGTGTTTAACAATCCTTTCAGTGAAGAATTTTCTTCTAATATATAGTCTAAACCTGCCCTGGCACAACTTCAGGCCATTTCTTCTTGTCCTATCCCCAGTTACTTGGGAGAAGAGACCAACCCCCACCTCACAACAGCCTCCTTTCAATTAGGTGTCCCCTCAGCCTCCTTTTCTCCAAACCAAATGTTCCCAATTCCCTCAGCTCCTCCTCACAAAACTTGTTCTTTAGACCCTTCACCAGCTTGGTTGCCCTTCCTTGGACATGCTCCAGCAGCTCAAGGTCCTTCTTGTAGTGAGGGGCCCAGAACTGGACATAGCACTCGAAGTACAGCCTCACCAGTGCCGAGTACAGTGCAGAGTACAGGGGCACCATCACTTCCCTGCTCCTGCTGGCCACATTACTCCTGATACAAGCCAGGATGCTGTTGGCCTTCTTATCCACCTGGGCACACTGCTGGCTCATGTTCAGCCAGATGTTGATCAACACCCCCAGGTCTTTTTCTTCTGGGCAGTTTCCCAGCCACTCTATCCCAACCCTGTAGCATTGCCTGGGGAATTTGTGACCCAAGTGCAGGACCCAACACTTTGCCTTGTTGAACCTCATGGGCCTCAATACATTGATCCCACTTGTTCAGGTTCCTCTGTATAGCCTTCCAACCCCCAAGCAAATCAACACTCCCAAATCAATGGTATATATTTGTTAAAAATATTGAGACTCATTCATTCAAAATTCAGTTATTATCAAGCATGATTACTTAGATGTAATTGTGGTGCCAGAACGTGCTGGGACATTGTCAGGTGTTCCCTGTCAGATCTGAATCACTTCATGCTGATCCTTTCCTTTACACATTCTCCTTGTGAATTGTATGTTGGGCAACAGTAGGGCTGGGATGCTGGGCTAGATGAAACTCTGGTTTCCCCTCCGATGGCCTTTCTCCAGTTCTTAAGAGGATAAGTACACATGACATACTAAAGATATAAAACAGCTGTGTGGCAGCATATATCCACTGCAGTAAATGCCATGCCTGTGCATTTACCCATTTGCTGAGAGGTAACTGCCCTTCAGCTCTCCTGGGGTCTGAGCAGAGAAAATTCGTCAGCCCTGAAGACCACGTAGTCACATCCTTATTGCAGGGACAAACTCTCAGTTGTTCCCTTGTCTGCCCTTGAGGTAGCATAGTTATAGCCCACCACTTACTGTGTAAGCCCCCAGTCCCCCAAAGCCTTCCCTATCTACTTAGCTTCCTGCAGTGCAAACAGCCCCACTGAAACTTAATTCAGGCAATTCGCAGTGTGTAAGGTTAACAGGGTAATATTTTTAAGCTCAGGGCTTAAAGCTGCAGTCTCATTGAAAGAATTACTTATTTATACCACACAGTTTCCTATCAGAGTAGTACTGACTTTTGACTAGTGTGTGCAATGATAGGACAGTTATACTCACCATTGATTTTCCCATTCCAGAGAGGCAATTGTACATATAAGCAAAATACTTTCTCAATACTACCCAGCAGGAAGAAAAGGATATTTATATGACAAGATGTTTCTAGACAAATGTAGGTATTTGGCTGAAAATTAAATAGAAGCAGCAATATTCAGTACAGGTTAAAAATTAGAGAGGGCTCCTTTCCATGTTTTTCCTGTTTCAGGAGGCCTATGTGTTTTCCAGTGGATGCCTGCACGGATGGATCAAATCTAAGCCCACTGGCTATCAGCTCACAGGGCTTAGTTACCTTCCATGAGCCCCCATATGTAGTCCTTGGACCATTGATCCATGACCACAGGTACTGAAATCCTACTGTAATTCTTCAAAATCTGGGAGTACCTTGGTGTGCTGAGAAGGTGGAGAGCTACAGCAAGAGTGGCAGCTATGAGGGCAGCTGGGACCACACAGCCAGAAGAACTCTCAGTGTCTGCACAGCCTTGAGGGCTTCAAAAGAGGAATCTCTTGATATCTTTTGTCTTTGTCCTTCTTCTCCTTCCTCTCTGCTACCTGAGTCTCAACATCAACCATGGGAGTGAGGGCATAAGCATCACCAAGACACTGTCCATGCACACGTGCCCTGCAACAGGGATGCTGACCACCCAAGCCAGAGTACGGTGGTACTTCCCCAGGGGATTTTTCTCTGCCTCCAGTAAGTTACAGCTCAGGGGATTTTGTAAGAAAAAGTACCTAAGTTTGTTTTTAACAACCTATAGTCATTATCTGTGGGACTGATTTCTAAATCCTTGACACCTTTTATCACCACTGCTGCCCTGGGGCACAGAGAAGCTCTTTGGCAGGCAGTGGGTAAAGCAGGACCCATTTCTGTTTGTTTTGAAGCTGCCACCAACTACTTGCACTTGATTTTGCCATTACCTGCAGGGCAAATATTACAGGATTTCTTGGACTGTTTTTGCTATTTATTTGCTTTCAGGCAAGTATTTGGAGAGAGATGTGTTCTTGTGCCCTCGGTGACTGCTGGAGGCACCCTCCTTCACTGATCAAAGCTGACAATTTGGAAGTAGGAAAAGGAGATGTTGGATTTATAGGGGAGAGGAAAGATAAGCAGGAAAGAGGAACAAAACAAAGCCAGAGTGAGACCTTATTGCCCTCTGTCACTAGTTAGGCATCAGGGAGGCAGAAAATCTGTGCAAAGCAATGGACAAAGCTGGTAAAAACAAAGAGGTACACACTGCCTGTGAATAAGCAGGCTGCAATTTAGAAGGTTTCATGAGAAGAGTGAAGACTAACAACAGCCTCTGAAAGGATGATCAGGGGCAAAATGTACTACAGTTGAGGTAGAGATTACTTGTTTTATGCAGTGCATATCATGGTAGCCAGGAGTCACAGCAGACACTTTTTTGATACTTATACACGAGACCTTTATGAGGTCCCATGTTGTTCCAAACCAGACAAATCTACAAACCTGGCTGAAATCCAAGGATTACAGTTGAGCAGAGCAGAAGCTTTCATCAAAATCATATAGTCAGGAAAACACCTGCTGCTGTGAGACAAGTTCTTTGATTGTTTGTCATATTTGAGATATAAGGGGGAGTTTCAAGATATCTGAGGGGATACCAGAACCTGGAAGCATTTCCAAAATGAGATGCAGTTTTACCAATTAAAGTGTCTGTTCCACTACTGAATCACCAGTACTGAAAAAAGTTTGTGGCAAAACAGTATAAACACAATATGAGTCCATGGCATGGGTGCAGCTTTTGTTTATCAGAATGGGAAATGAGTTGAATCATTTCTTATCTCTTATAATTATTTATATGTGTGGGTGTAAACAAGCAGTTGCTTGAGCTTTCTGGCTTTCCTGCTATTGTTCAAGCCCAGCCACATATTCAGCAAACCAAACACATAAGGCAAACTAAACAACAGAGCAACAAGTAGACAGGCAAAGGGGGGGTAGATGTTATCATCTAAATCCCATCCTTCCTCCCAGAAGCCCATATCCACTGGTTGCAGTGGGTAAATTGGGGACTGCAGTCTCACCATGTTGCTCTCACTTCTGCAAGAATATTCTTGTAGCTTCCTCATGCAAAGAGTGACAGGAAGGGATAGTGATGAGTAACAACCTCAAGCTGTCCCATATGAAACCATTGATTTTCTGGTTTTATTGCAGTCTAGCACTTTTGCTAGGCAATATATGTGCTGTAGTTGCATGTTTATAATCCTTCACCCTGTCTCCTCCATGCTTCCAGGCAGCCTTTCACCCTCCCTTATTCTAGCAGATCTCTCTAACTACATACTCATTCAGAAAGTATTAGGAATAGGCTGTCAAACCATTTGTCAGAGCATTGTTGTCACTCAGGAAACACTTTAGAAAGTATTTTTGAAGCTTATTTCACAAGATTAAAAGCCAAGGAGTGAGCTACTTATCCATGACTGCTTCAGTCATTTTAGTCAGTTCCCATTGTAGTAGAATTGGAGTGAGGTGATGGGAGGAGATTAATAAAGCCTGCCAGCTATACTCAAAGATTTAAAAAATGGAGCAAGTAATAAACTGTATAAAAGATAAATCAAAGTCTGGTCGCAATATAGAGGAAAAGGTAGCTATTAAGAGAGATCAGGTTTTGTAGTTAAAACACTAATAAGGAGCTAAATATTCATCTTTCTGGACATATTTATACCATTTCTTGGTGGCGGCCACCTGGCAGATGCAGAAAGTCTGTGAGGGAAGGAATGGGGGACTGGGGGAGCTTTGTTTGCAGCTGCTCTGAAGGCACATGATTTTGTCTCCATTCTCAACAAGCAGGAGTAGTTCTCCCTTTACCTGTCTGCCCTGCCCTGTTCATGGAAAAGTACCTGGGATGTGCTTTGCCAGAGATGCATTGCTGGGGTATGTGTTATTGGGAAATAAATAAATAAAATATTAATAAATATTGGGGAATAAATAGCAGCAAGTGGATACCTTCATTCCTCAGGAAAGGCTCTCACAGTGCAAGTTTTTGTGGAGGACTTTGTGCTGAAGGACCCAACAGTGTCATAGATCTGGTGCCTCCTGATGGGCTCTGGGGCTGAGAGGAAAATTAATAAGTTCCTCAGCACCTTTCAGGGCTTGAGGTAATCCAACCAGCTGAATGCTACAGGACAAGCAAAGGCATCTGTAGTTAACTGGGGAAATCCTTCTGAGGGGCACACAAGATGCCAAGCTGTAGCCAAGTACCTGCAGCACCGGTTGGGTATTCTGGGCCCCAGTTTGTGACCCTGTTGCCCTGCAGGGGCTGGTCAGAGTTCTGCCTTAATGACAGCTTTCATTCATCCTCTGCCTCAGCTAGCCATGACAGAGGGCACCGTCTGGATTTTGGGATTATGGAGCTGTCCATTTTACTGGACTCCTTAGCATCAGTGATAAAACTGAGCAGAAAACCATCCCCTTGCGACAGCACACCCAGTTACTTCTGCTGGCAACAACGTCACCACCCAGGACCCTCACCTGCATCCACTTGTGCGATGACTGAGGGTGCTGTTTCTTTCTCATCTCCTCTTCACTCACAGGTTGGGTTCTCCTTCCATTAAGGAGCAGGTAGGGATGCATGAAAATTTAAAATATATTATTACTTATTCTTCTTTTGAACTTTTTCTTTCCCTGAGGGTTATCTGCTTCTTAGCTCTACCTGGTGACGGGGTTGCATTGTGTGTTTCCTTCATTAATCTCTATCCTACACGAACCTCAATGCTCAGGAAGGTTATCAAAATTAAAATATCAGGCCTTTGTCTGAAAACATTTCCTTGCCTATTATCACACTGAGGATTATGAGAAGTGAAAGAAAGGGGGAGATCCATGAGGAGCAGCAGAGGGAATAACAAGAATTTTAACACAGGAAGGGGGGAAGAGCCTTTTTTTTTAATTGGAAAATGGGGTGATAAAATCACAAATTAATGAAGTGAGAGAAGTCAAGGTCACTGGAGTACCTGAAGATACTTTAAGCACATTTTCTATCTTGGTTTCTTACAAAAACAAGCCAGTCTGTGCATGTCTGTTTGCTTTGTCATTCCTTTCTCCATGATTTTCACACCATTTGGCAGATCTCAATCACACCCATGAGAGGGGTGAAGCTTTCCTAAATAAACTATTTTCTTCCCTTTTCATAAGGCAGTCACCGGGGGAGATATGGGACCAGGTTCATGCAGTCACATTGTTTTCCCAAGTCACTTTCAATGCTCTCAACATTAAGTTTTAAACCGTGCACAGCACCCTACACTTTACCCCCAAGCCCTTTCAGGAGGAGAGCTGTGAGGGAGAACAGGAGAACAGAGGGTTTTATAACTTGTGGAGTTAGTTATAACTAACTAAAGGAGCAATTAATAGCTGAAGGGAAAAGTACTGTCTTGCAGTTCAGTTTTAAAAGTCATTCATGCAACAGAAACAAATCCTCTGGAAAGTCGAGTTCATTACTTCCACACCTCATAGAACTCTTCAGCTTTTTTAACATTATAACACAGCAAGATAAAAACAGCCTCTTCAAAGTCCTGGAGAACTGAGCTTGGAAACAGTGAGCTGCTGCCCTGTGCATGTCTCCTGGAAAGCAAAATCTCCTTGTCTGTCTGTTTGCTCCATGTCTTCACTTGTAGATGGATCAGTGCTGGAGAGCAGGCACATCAAGTGGGAGCATCTCAGGCACCCAAGGGGATGCTGGGTTTGCTGCTCTGCTCCACTCCCAGGGATGCTGGGAGGTGAGTAGGATGCTTTTGGGTCCCCAGAGTGCTGCAAGAGCAAAACTAAAAGAGCACGGTTTCCCAGGGAAAACAATCAGTCCTCTGAACAGCACTTTTGCAGGGGCAATGCCATCACTTAGCAGAAGAAAGCAAGTGCATGACAGATTATGAGGAACTGGTTCTAATGACAGTGATTCACAGATGGGACACCACTCTTGGGTGCATTAGGATGCTGAGCACCCTGTAGAGGTTATTAGGAGTTAGATGACCCAGAGAACTTAAAGATATGCACACATAATTTATTTTACAGGGGAAATGAGAAACTAGAGCAGTTCATAAAGTTCTGATCACATCCCATTTCTTGTGCCTCCCTTAACAGAGTATTCCAGTAGAGATGATGTATTTTTGCATTAAAATATCACCTTTCCACAGGGAACATTTTTCTCTATGAGCAAAATCCAACATGACTGTACCTTAAATTAAAATCTCTTTTTTAATTATTATAACTCACTGAAGCAAGAGTCCAAAAGTAACAGGTAGATCAAAAATGAGAAACCCAAAAGGCAAAAACAGGCCAGTCCGCTTCACTCAGTAACTGGAAAAGAGCTTGAATCATGGTGCTCAAAGAATCTCTCTGAAGTTCAGTCTTGTAAAATCACACTTTCTCTCCTAACCTCTACACCAGTAGCATGTCCTGTAAGAGTGCATCTTTCTGCAGAGGGGATTTGGTGGTGATATCACCTGCAGCTCCTGGCTGCTGGATGCTTTCTGAGGCTGAAAACCTCTTCTGAAGTTTGATGTCAGTCTTTCTCTCCTCTCTAGTGGATATCCTTTGCTCTCCTTTTTTTGAGTTAGTTTCTTTTGTTCCTCCTTGGTTTTTTTTTCCCCATATGGTTTTGTTCCTCTCCCTTCTCTCCTAAATTGCACAGCTCTCCAGCAGCTTTTATCCTCCCTTTCTTTTTTTCTTACAGATTCTGAGTGAAAATGAAGAATACAATTCTTCTGGGAGCAGGATGCATGAAAAGTTTTCATTGTGCAATTGGATTAACTCTTTGATTGACAAATAACACTGTAGTAGGAACCACATGTTCTGTTCACAATGACTTAGGACCATGTACTTTGGTAGACACACCTCAAAGTTTTAATTTTATGTGGAGTATTTTCTCAACAACACATCCACAGAAGTACCACGCTAAGTATATAATATGGTTGTCTTTGTAATATTTAGGACTTCAGTAGCTTTATTATTAGATGCAACTCAATTAGAAGCTCCTTTCTCATAAAAGACCCTTGGGACTGCCCCTGCATTTATAATTGGTAAACTGTGTAAGATAATCACTTACACCATTCAAAGCAAACTTCTCTCAGACATAAACACTACACACAGAAACCCTTCAAACTTGCTGATCAACATGGACTTCTGTGTCATCTGCAGTGCACGAAACCTCCCTTATAGAAAGGCAGAATGGTATGGTATGGTATGGTATGGTATGGTATGGTATGGTATGGTATGGTATGGTATGGTATGGTATGGTATGGTATGGTATGGTTTGTAAGGAAACTTAAAGAGCACCTAGTTCCAAGCCCCTTGCATGGCCAGGGACACCTCCCACTAGACAAGGTTGCTCAAAGCCCCATCCAGCCTGGCTTTGAACACTGCTAGAGAGGGGGCATCCACAACCTCCCTGGGCAACTGTGGCAGTGTCTCACCACTCTCACATTAAAGAATTTCTTCCTAATGTCTAACCTAAATCTGCCCTCTTCAGTTTAAAGTCATTACTCCTTGTTCTATCACTACATGCCCTTGTAAAAAGTCCCTCCACAGCTTTCTTGTAGGTCCCTTTTAACTACTACTGGAAGTCCACCATAAGCTCTCCCTGGAGCCTTTTCTTCTCCAGGCTGAACAACCCCAACTCTCTCAGCCTGTCTTCATAGGAGAGGTGCTACAGGCTCCATGGCCTCCCTCTGGACTCACTCCAACAGGTCCATGTCCTTCTTCTTGGGGGCTCTGGAATAGGTGACTGGACTTCTGGTGGGAACTCACAAGAGCAGAAAAGAGGGAGAATCACCTCTCTTGAATTTCTGGCCATGATTCTTTTGATGGAGCCCAGCAAACAGTTAACTTTCTGGGCCACAAGAGCACATTGCTGGTTCATTATGACCGTGTGAACCAACATCCCCAAGTCCATCTCTTCAAGGCTTCTTTCAATCCTTTCTCCACCCAGCCTGTATTTGTGCTTGGAACTGTCCCAACCTAGGTGCAAGACCTTGTACTTGGCCTTGTGGAATTTCATGAGGCTGGCACTGACCCACCTTCCAATACTGTCAAGGACTATCTGGATGGCCTCCCTTCCCTCCAGCATGTCAGCCACACCACTCAACTTGGTGTCATCAGCAAACTTGCAGAGGGTGCTCTCAATTTCACTGTCCATGTCTCTGACAAAGATCTTAGAGAATGTCAGTTCCAGTACCAACCCTTAAGGAACTCCACTCATCACTGGTCACCAATTGGACATTGAGCTGTTGGCCACAACTCTTTGAGTGTGACCATCCAGCCAATTCTTTATCCACCAAGTGGTCCATCCATCAAGTCCTTATCTTTCCAATTTAGAGACCAGGATGTTGTGTGTTACAGCGTTAAAGGCTTTGCACAGTCCAGGTAGATGACATCAGTTTCTGTCTCCTTGTCCACCAAATCTGTGACCCCATCATAATAGCCCACCAAATTTTTCAGGCACGATTTGCCCTTGGTGAAGCCATGTTGGTTGCCACCAAGAACCTCTACCCTCCTCCAGCTTCCTACCAAAGGCTATTTGCATGGCAGCTTCATCAGACAAGGAAGGCTGGTGCTAAGGCTAGTTCTTCAACTCAAATTCAACCATTCATCCATTACACTGTGATCCCTGAGCCCTTGGTCACCCACAGGGCTGAGGGAATAAGCGGGGACCAAAGAAGTAGCTGGGTCCTTGGGGATTTGAAGCAGAAGCTGGAAGGAACACAGAGATTGGGGCTGCACCCAACAGGACAGGGAAGGACACTCTGGCTAAGGCAGACTCATGCATTGGTAGCACAAGGCAAATTGTATCTCTTCCCACCACTGGAGAATCAGCAGCCATTTATCAAGAAACATAGGGTGTCTATATTTCTTACCCCTGAGAACATGCCTATTTGGATTTTAGGCTTTTTTATATGTATGTTCTGAAATGCAACTCAAAAGGACCATAAGGACACAGAAGCACATTCCGTAGGGATATATCTGTGTACACATTATTAAGCATTAAAGCTAAAGTTAGATTAGCTAAATAAAATACATTGTGATTGAATCATTTATTTTAATAATAATAACCACAATAATTTTGATTCTCTTTTCCTTTCACAAAGCTCTTATCCAGTATGAGAATGATCAAAGAACTAGAAAACTTGACCTGCAACAGAAGATTGAACTAATTGGTTTTGTGCAGTCTATGGAAGAAAAAATGAAGCAGAAACATGGCAATAGTTTTCAGATACATAAAAGACTACTGCAAAGAAGAAGGGAGGATTCTGTTTTCTGCATCCACAGTGAATACCAGAAAACCCATCAGGCTTTATTTGCAGAACAAAAAGAAAAAAGAAACCAAAAAAAAAGGAAAAAAGGGTTCTGAACACACTGGCTCAGTTGAAGGCGGTAAAGAAATAACCCTCCTTGGGATTGTCCATCTGTAGGTTTCTTAAGGAAGAGGCTAGAGAAATTTCCATCAGTCTGTCCAGCCTGCTGTGGGTGGGTGACTCTTTAAGGTCCTTTCCAGCTATCTTTTATGTAAGTCTATATTTACCATATGTTCATGAATACTGTTTTCACTTAATGGGCAGATCAGACCCCTCAAGAACTTTTCTGAGAACCAGTGCAGAGATTAACATTGTTCTGTTCTTCTTAACATATCCCAGGCCTTACTTCAGCTTAAACTCGTGGGATAATATGGTGGCTGAATGACATGTAGTACACACATTGCGTATAGCAGCCCCACAGACCAGAGCCTGGAATAACTCTGTGTCAAGCACCTCAGGAATACACAGCAATCCAAGCACCTGCTGACAGAGACCTTTTATATAACACACAAGTGCTTTGTCTTCAGTTGGGAACATGAGGGATCAAATGTGTACTTTTATTTTGCAAATAACCTATTGTATGCATTTGTAGAGTCCCCCTGCTACATCTGAATGACCTCGGGAGAGCAGGCAAAAGCAGCCTCACTTACTGTGAGGTGCAACAGAAGTCCGCCAGACTTCTGCAAGCTCCCACAACAGCTTCATATGGAAGGAGGTTGTGAGAAATGCCATGACCACTTAAAGTGTGATTACAACCATGGAGGGCAGTTATTATGTTCCCATCATAGAATTATAGAATCATCTGGATTGGAAGGGACCCCAGAGATCATCAAGTCCAACCCTTGATCCACTACCGCTGCAGTTACCAGACCATGGCACTGAGTGCCACATCCAGTCTCTTTTTAAATAGCTCCAGGGACGGAGAATCCACCACTTCCCTGGGCAGCCCATTCCAGTATCATGTCCTTTAAACTCTCCTAGATATTTAATTTTGAAGTTTTGGATTCTTTGCATCCTTCTACTGTTTCCTTGAGAGAAACAGGTGTTTTTTGCAGACTCTCCAAGTGACTCAAGTACCTAAATCATCTCCAAAGTTATACAGTATGAGAACCAATCTGTGTAATTATCCTGGTATTTGTCTGCAATGCTATGTTTAACATTCTAAGTGATGAGCTATTTGTTCCTGAATCCAGAACTGATGATCCTTGAACTTCAGAGAAAGTTGCATCAGTAGCTGGATTTCAGTTTCACAGCCAGTTTTTCGTCAAGTCAGAGCAGCTGCTGGCTGAAATATCCAGAGGTATGATCTTAGTATCTTGCTGTCTAGTGATGGCTTGTTGATGGGAGAAGTTTCAAAAGGAATATTAAATAGCATAAAACCTGACTCTTTCTATCTATCCTTGATTAATTTTTATTTGCTATTTTTCATATGTATGCATTATGTGATACATAAGTGTGACATACAAAGCATTTGATCTGTCTGTTCCATGGAATGCACCTGGTTTGTGATGGACAGGTACTTTTTGTAGCTGCAGGCTAATGACCTGCAGGGACCAATGAATGGCCAGCTGACTTGTGGCAGCATGGCTGTAAATACTTGCTTCTCAAAAGAAGAGTAATAAGAAGGAAGAGAAGTTTCTGAGTTTTACACTGCTCCCATCGTGGAAAGCCATAGGTGAGCTTGATAAGCTGGGAAATCTGGAAACACAGTGAGCCCTTGCAAAGATTCAGCTCTCTTTTAACATGATGGGTAATGAAATGGCATGGTGGGATAACAGTCCAAGAGCCCTTTTGGGGCAAACTCATTTGTCAGTGATTCTGTGTAACACCAACACTATGTAAGAGTCCAACAGGCAGAAATCAGTGCCTGAGATGTGCTTATTATCCTCTCTTCTCCTGCTGATTTACAGCACTTCACAGTCGCTCTAGCAGAGAGACCTACAGCTTCAATTTCTTAAATATTGAAGCAGTAAAATTCCTAGGCAGAAATTTCCACCCCAAGGTTTAAAGCACAGCATAAGCCCACGTCTGCTACACATTAATATGAGAGTGAGGTTCCCTCAGACAAAGGTTTTTGGAAGCTATTAAAAGAATCCCAGCTTTTAGCCAGAAAATAAGCTAGCATTCAGAGTACTTAAGCACATATGTCAAATGCATCAGTATGTGCTTAAAGTTAACCCCTTTCCTGGCCTTAATTGGTGCCTTTTCCTTCATGATGTTTTTTATAGCTACATCAAGGCCTGCTCCACAGCTTGGCAAGGTGAATTCAAGACTCCTACTGATCTCAGCAGGATCTTGATGGCAGCCTCACTTGCTTTATCTTTAGTCATGGCAGCATTAGCTTTAATATCTTTAAACAGTGTGTGTGCCAAACTTTACTTTCATTTTCTATTACCGCTCTGATTGATCTACGTGGGGATTTGCTGTCATCTGTGGGTAACTGATGGACTTTGCAACTAAATTATGTTCCTTGATTCTTAACTGTCAAGAAGCTTTATTTTCCCCCCTCATTATCTGAAGAGTTTCCAATTCAGGCAACAAAGTAATTAAGGGCACTGGATTTAACACTGGCTGCAACAGGACTATCCATCCAAATTTGACTTACATTACCTAATTCTGATTTTTCCCTGCAGAACATTTACAAGGCCAGACAGGTGTATTATCTCTGCACACCATACATTATCAAGCATGACTGGAACAGGTGGCAACATACTGAAGTGTGTTTAATGGAACAGACATTTGAACGCATATTTCAAAACTGGGCAAATGATTTCCTTCGCAGCGCCGTCAAATCACGAGCGGTGACAATTTCAGGAATATGCTGCCTCATCCCAAATTGGGTCTCATTTTCATGCCTAGCATCTGCCAAGGGGTATTCTGCTTTTCAGATTTTCGTAGTCTTCTCTGATGCCTGCTGTCCGTGCTTAGAAAAATGAAACCAGTAATCTCAGTGTCTACATTACTAGTTTTGAAGCAAAAGCTTGTGGCCCTGCCTGGACTGAATGACCCCTGGGTGACTGTGTTCTAGGCCTTCCAGTCCATGAGTATTTAAAGCTAGTGGTGGTTTTATTATCTCCTATGGTCAGCCCCTGACCTGGAAGTCATGCTTGTGCCAACAAGATTCTGCATGCCTGGGCCGAGCACCTGATTCCAAAGTCTGGCCACAGCAGTGGGTGGGAGCATCCTTATGTCCTTTTCTTCTAATGGAGACCCACTCAGTGTCCTCTTTCAGAAAGCCATCATTCTCCTAGCTGTGTGCCTTCCTTCTCCTAGGACAAATGTGGAAAAGGGTAGAAGTTTGTGGAAGAAGGGGAGACATTAGCACCTAGTGCTGGTGGCCCAGTCGTCTCCATAATTAATGGAAGGAGGTGTGCAGTACCAATGTGGAACATCGAAGTGAAAATCCCAGAGTATTCTTTCATAGATGGTATAAATGCTCCATGCTTGCAACTTTTTAGCTTTCAGTCAGTGCTAGTGATGCTCAGGTTTCTAATCCTTCAGACCAGGATCCAATTTTCCATCACTTCAGCTGCAGCAAGCTAAAACCCACAGAGAGTCTCATTGGTTTCAGCAGAATTATTCAAGTCTGTGTAACAGAAATGTTGAGCTCCTTTCTTAAAACAAGCATGACTAATTTTGGCACATTTAAATTCTGAGTCTTTAAGTTTGAGAATCATAAGGGAAAATATTCCTCAAAGGAGCCTTGTTTCACAGGGTGGGATACACAACAGTCTATAACCTGATGGAGATCATGCTGAAGTAAATGACCACCTGTCTGCTTTAATGTTACAGCCAACTGCAAGCCTATGAAATGACAAATAAGTTTATTTTATTTTATTATGGCCTTTTTAGAGGCATAAGGAATTTTGTCTTTAACTGAAAACCAAAAAGAGGTGAAATCATAAATATTATGTAAGTCCCTTTTCACAACAGCAATATTCAGAACTGTTTAAATGAGCCAAGGTATTTGTAGTAATTGACCTAGTTCTTGAAACCAGGAGATATTTTTGAGAAGAAATTTAATTAAATGTGGCTAGATGTATGTTTAACCAATATCAGATATTTCCAAAATGGAGTTATTAGTAATTCTACATTTTAAATACTTTTTGATTCCTGTGAAGTTTGTTGTCAAATATGTAAGAAAACAGCTGAGATATTTAATTCAGAATCAGATGACATAGTATGTTAACACAATCTGTAAAACTATGTCCATTGACATAAAGCCCTCACAGCTCTGAAGTCTTAATGCCAAGGAATATTGGCAATACTTTTAACTATATTTAATCCTTCATGTATGGCTTTCTTTTTGCCTCATCATGCTCCTGCCCTACCAGGATAGTAACTAAATATATTCACAATCTGGCAGGTGTCAAAAGAAATGTCAAAACACAATACAAATTCATTTTAGCCTGTCTGAAGCTGATGGAGGGAGTTGGAACATGAGGCATTTTAGCAGTATGAACCAATAAAAAAGACTGAAAAATCAGTGACCATTGGATAAGCTGATGAAAGCATGGACCAAACACTCCAAATACATAAGGTGAAGGGCTCCAACCAGCAGAGATTTTATTAAATGGCAATGGAGGCAGCCCCCCCTCCCTTTTTTTTTTTTATTTTCTCTTGTAATCTGGGGATGAGTAAAGACAAAAGAGGTTTTTGTTCAGTGCAAACACTTCACAACTGTTGCATATGGATGTGCTACTATTTCCAGCCAGCTATCTACCTGAAGGAGCCTAATCTGGGTAGGCTGACATCCTTAGTACCTATTTCTTTTACAGCTGTCACTCACCAAAACTTCTGATCCTCAAATTCATGAGGATCATGAGGATCAACAAAAATGCTTTCAGCTGATTCAAGACATTCAGCTCACATGCTTTAGAGTAGTTTCAAAAATGGCCTTAACTAGACAAAGATACAAACAAGTGCAACAGAGCACTAACCTAGAAAGATAAAGCCTTGGTCTGATCTCCTTTTTTACACACTGCATGTCCAACATAACATCAGCCCTTCCTTGAATTTTTTCTGTTTTCTAGAATGGTGCAGAGATTACAATACCATGAGAAGTAAATATCGAGGCATGTGAAAGAAAAGCTTTGTAGAAATGATTATACCAGCTTCAACATGAATAATAAAAGTGACCTATTAATAAATACCAATCAGCTTTCATCATCTGACTGGTAACTTACGTGATCTTGTTATTCACAGATATGAAAAAGAAGGAAAAGCAAGAGGTTAAGAGTTAATGAGCTACTATTGCACAGTTTCTCAATAATCTTAGGAAAGTCAGAAGCACTTGGAAGAAAAAAAAATCATTCCTTGCTCTTTGCAGTTATTTGACAATGCTCTGTACAGAGTTAGTATTTGGATGATATTTTCACCTCAGGCTCTATGCAAACTATCGAGTCTCTCCTTAGAAAACTGCTCTTTTAGACACTTGTCTTTCGACTACCTTTTGGGGTCTTCACTCAAGGAAAAATCTCCCTTTGCCTGGCAAAGCCTGGACTGATTACCATCAATTAGTGCAAATGTATTCGGCAACCAAATTATGCCAGTAAACACCCATGCAATAATTCTTTAATTTATTTCTGACCCGTCACTTTATTCCCTAGGAAGGTCACAGTTATAAGCAGTTGACTGTCATTTGTGTGCTTTGTTTTCTCCATGGCTAACTCCTTAACTAAGATGCCCACCTTTATTTACTACACTTTCAACAAACTGGGTTCTAGTTGGTTCCTGGGAAGCACAGGTCTGACCCCATGTGATGAACATGAGGTTCACACAGATGATTTGTTGAGCTGTTGGCTGCGCAAATGTTGCTGGCAGCTTGCTTACTGCAAGTTGTTTGTCTCAGTTACTTGATCACAATGTACCTGCCAGGTGATAAACTGACTGAAATGGGCGTATTGCATGACTCTGCAGTATCTGCAAGAGTGTCTTCTGAAAAAAAATAATACATAGCACACCTCTTGCCCTCAAGAACAAACCAAACTAGACAAAAAAGGCCCAAACAGATAAAATGCAGAGTCAACCATGAGAGGATTTGGACAAAAAAATACCTACAAACCATAAGATGAGAGCTATCGACCTACCTCAAGCTGGAAAATCCAAGGCAAGGATATATCATGCTGATGGACGGTATGCCATAAATTTCACTGCCCATATGGCAGAGCAAAGAAACTTTGTGGTTGCCCTCTATTTTCAAGCAAATAGGTATGTATGAGCACTCAACTGGTTCAGTAAACCAAGCAGCTTATAAAGTGGGTCAGTTGTATGCATCAGTCAAACAAGCTTGGCTTATGTGCCAAGGAGGAAGGAGAGTCTGGACTGTCTGGTCCAGAAAGTCACATAAAGCAAAAATCTTGGTTCTTCATGACAATAGAGTTGTCTGTCAAATATTGTCACTTGGATTCCAGGATCCTTCTTAAGTTCATTCAGAATCATTTTCTTCATAGGGGCACAACCTTTGTACACTGTTTGGTGTGAGGTACCAGTTGGTTTTGGGAGGCAAGGATAACAGTGCCATGCTGCATTGTGGTTGCCATTGCCCAAAGCCTGTGCTGTTCAACTGTATCTTCTGGTAACAAGAGCACTTCTTTGCTTCTTCCTTTACAAACAGGGGCCATAAATACTAAGAGCATTCAGCTCACACAGCTAAAACCTAAATTCAAAGAGCAAAGTCTTTTAGACTGAATAAAACCAGGGGCTGTCTCGGTGCATAAGTGCAGCTGTATCTTTGCTCAATTTACAGTACATTTTGAAATGTACTTAAATAACAGTCTTTTTCACTGCAGTCAGTTATGAGGGTCATTAGAGTACTCTGCATCAGTTTTCCTTGATGCTCTCATGGGCCTGAATAGTAGCAATTTATTATCCACAGGGCCATGGAGCTTCAATCTCCAGTGCACAATGAGTTTTTTTTACTATAGAGACATTTCAGTATGTTCATTCACCCTTCCCAGCTGTCCCTGTGAGAATTAAGTACACTAATGTTCTGCTCTGTATGATACACCAACCAAATTTTCCCCTTCTATTTTGCAGGATTTAGAAACAGACCAAATAATTTTCTGAAGCCTGGTAGTTCTGCAAGGGCTGACCTGCACCTTCACAGCACCTTCATGTCCTCAACAGGCTGAGTAATATGAAAGGTCCAGTTTTGTCTTTACTAGTGGAAGCAAAACCATAAAGGACACTCTGGAAAGCAAAAGTCTGTTACCTTCTCTGACTGAGACGCATGTCACAAATGCAGCAAAGCCATTTCTCACCCAAGTGATACATGTCTTTTGACACCTTTGGTGACCTGGGCTGCCTTAAA
Source organism: Heliangelus exortis (assembly GCF_036169615.1). Classification (NCBI taxonomy): domain Eukaryota; kingdom Metazoa; phylum Chordata; class Aves; order Apodiformes; family Trochilidae; genus Heliangelus; species Heliangelus exortis. The sequence continues at coordinate 109,347,841 of NC_092422.1, read as the reverse complement.
AGCAATGTTAAATGGATGCCACAGTCTCTTAGGCAATACCAGACTACCAGGTGCTGGTATAACATGGTTTTCTGATTCGTGTACTTTTCTTTGAGAACTCTGCCTATACTTGAACTATTTATTTAGGTCATATACTGACCGTAGATAAAATGTAAACTGATTTATTTTTCTGTAGTTAATTTGTTCCCCCATCAAAATCTTATTGCTATATTTTTAAACCTTTCAAGCAATATGAAAGTACAACATGAGGTTCACCAGTAATATTCCCAAAGATCCCCAGATTCTTCCAACAAATCACTGAATATCAGAGGGATTTATAAAACGGGAAAACACTGTTATTAAACCTTTGCAACTCCGTGGAGTTTTATTCTTTAGGACTGAGAGGTGACTGAATAATGAGTCAGTCATAAAGTTTGTGGCCTGTGCTAAAATCAGACAGGGATGACTTGCCTGTTCTAATGTACTCATTAGAGACAGAGTAAGTACATCCAGGTATGCTTGAATAGAACAATTATTTTCTGCTGCAATTGAAATGAATTATCAAATGCCAAGTAAAAAGTTCTGTTCTGAGTCATCATTCATGAGGAGTGATTTGTTCACAGCATGATAAAAGTTTGCAAGATCAAACATTTATATAGGAATTCATTCTTCTGCAGCTTTTTCACACACCTGAATGAAGGCTGCTTTCATCTTTGCTACCAACACTTAAAATATATTTTTAATTATCGTTAGCAATTTATAAGTGTGGTACTGTTGCATTTACTGGTATTTACTTTACGTTTAAAAATTTTTAAAAAATTTTCCTGAGTGGCAACATTATGCAAAACCAGTGGGCTTTGCAGTGTAGAGCTGCTGGGAATCTCAGTCAGTGCTTCTCGAGGAACTCAGAAGGCAACATATGGGCAAACACTATCCACAGCCAGCTGGAGGCTGTTTGTGCTTAGCTAAGAAATCCCAAGGGTCTAAAAACCATCCACTTTTCTTAAAAGGTTAAAGTGACCTTGCCCAGCCAAAAGGCAGTGAGGTCTCTGCTTCTCCCTTAAAGGTCATAGTGCAAGCTGCAGTATACTTGGTGTTGGAAAATAGAACTTAGCTTACCCTACTACAGGGGGCTTATTGTCAAAAGACCAAGAAAGAGAAAAAGCAGGGGCAAAATTAATCATGTAAAATTTATCATGGTTCTACTAGATTTCTACTTATTTATCTAAAGACAAAGTTGATATGACTGCTGAACTTATAAACTTTCTTAAGTAAATTACACTAAAAGAGAAGCAGTTATGGAAAGTAAAAAAAAAAAAAAAAAAAAAAAAAAAAAAAAAAAAAAAAAAGTGTTGCATTATACTAATAGGTCTAAATCCTGGGATTTAACATGTACTGTTTAAAAAGTTATCAACTACAAATAATCAGACTTGTTAATTCATTTCCTCTAGGTACAAAAATGGAAATTTTACCAAAATTATCCCCTTGGTACATCTGGCACTGTCAGATCTAAACTGGTGAATCACTTTGCACCATTTCTTGGTTGTGAGGCATGCACACATGTGCCTCTCAGTCACGGGTTTGCAATCCCCAGAAAACATCTTTGACTGAGAGATCTTTCAATGCCTGGTAAATAAACCTTATATTTAAAAGAATGTACATGTCTTCCAGTTCTGCTGATGATGTTTTCAAGTCACGTATCAATGGTTAACTCTTTCAGGTAAAGCCAGGTAGGTACTTGTGAGCCTTCTAGTCAGTCTGGCCCACAATTTAATTTGCCTCTCTGTTACCTACCACATCTTGGCACCTCATGGTCACACCATTGGACACTGCCTTCTTCTGTAGAGCTGCTGAGACCCTCTGCTTCCATCTCTTGCACTGTTCTGTGAGTCTTCATCCTCCTATGTCAGGCTCATCCTGAATTTCCCATTGTAACACGGCCACCTTTGTGCGTGCTCTGCTTAACGCTACCTGAAACACCGCTCTGGTGGCATTTTCACGCTCGCTTTTGCAGTGCTCTGACACTTGCCCCAGAGTTTTTCTTTGCAATGAAAGACTCAGTGGCTTGGCACTACTTTGTGGCTAAAAACTTCATTTATAAAATGGTTTGGGGTCAAAGTCTTTAGTCTGCTGTCCACAGCTGGGGGTCCGCCACATAGCATGCTGGCGTGCTGTCCCCAAGGAGCTCTCTCAATTCTGTTCTAATGTGGGGAGAAGGAAAAAAAAGCATTAAAATGCTGCAGGTTTCCCTCTTTTGTTTTGTAATGCTTTTCCTTGTTCCCTGCCTCTCATTCTAGTAAGGATTAGTTCTCATCAGACAAGTCTGAACACTTGAAAATACCATGGAATTTGAAGAAGATAATGAATAAATAAAGAAAGAAAAATCATAAAGGTGCGAAGGTAGTTTCAGAACTTTCAGGGAGAAAATTAAGGAGGGGTAAGACGGTAAGGGTAAGCACTCCCCAAAACCCACTTTCCTGTCCCACTTACTCCTCTGGTTGCCATTTGTGGGAATGAGAATCCCGCATGGCTTAACGTGGTCATGACAGTTATGTGATGCCAGACTTTTTGGTGGAAAACTAAAGCGATAATCCAGACTTTTAATTAAGACCTCAGCAACCAATAAACTAATAAAAGACACATTCAAAAGAAAGCTGCTCGATGCAGCTTCAAAGCAATCGTGATCAGATTTGGGGCAGCTATGCAGTACCAAAAGCCAGAATAATTTCCTTGAAATTTTCTTTTAACTCTGTGTAGGGCAATGCAGTGCATTTGAAGTAAGGAAAAGCTCTCTACTTTCAGGCTCACTAAATAAGAGCAGAGCCCATATGTAAGATAATGTTACCATCTACTGGGCTCAGGGAGGAATGCAGCAGCAATAGGCAAACCCTGCCTGCAGAGGCTTTAGGGAGAAGCAGAGACCCCCCAGCATCTCGGGCTGTCACCTGTGCCTCTCCCAGTGCATGGACAGGCAGCTCCGTCCTCCATGGTCATCCTGCAATGGCCACACACTGGGGACATGGATCCTGGACACTGTTTCTGATGCTGTTCTGGGTGCCAGGATTAAGAGCTGGTCCTGAAAGGCCAGGAAGCACTTGCTGGAAGCACCAGCTTGCAGGGTTCATGGTGATGACCTCTGAGCATCACTAATAGATAAAAGAGCCAAGCAAGTGTCTCCCATGCTCCCGTTTGTCCTGAAATCCAGAGAAGCTGTCTTGTCACCATCTCCCCTGACTAGCTACACACCTTTTTTTTATGACAAAAAGAAATCCTGTAACACCACCTTAATTAAAATCAAATAGCAAAATCACTCTGCTCAGTTTTTTGTCCATTCCTAAGACTATGGCTCTGCCTCTGGTCACCTGTAGAAGAGGTGATGGGGGACAATGAGTTGCTGCAGCCCCTACACCCCAGCCCTGAAAAGCCCTCTGAAGCTGCCAGCACGCTGGGCAGAGAGGGGGCTGGTGGCATGAGGGGGTTTCTGAACCACCTTGCAGCACAGCAAGACCACACAGGGAGAGGATGCTGGCTTAGAGAAGCATGGAGTGAAAGTGAGGAAGACTTCAGCATATACTAAAATCTTAGCAAATGCTCAAGTGCTCTCTCTGGATCAAGGCCAGAACAAATGGGCACAATTGCCTGAGTTCCTGGTGCCTAAAAACACTTCACTGCCCCCTGCACTGTCCACAGCAGGAGCTGAGGTTTTTTTTGCTTGGGATCTTCTGCACGTTGGAAAAATTGAGATGAACACAACACATTTTCTGTTTCCAATTGGAATTTAAAATGAAAGAGTAATTTCTAGCTGGAACAAATGACAACTTTATAATCCCTCCCAGTTGTTGGTTGTAGGAGGAAGAGCTATACAACACTGCTAAACATTTTTACAGCTGTAAGAAAAATTAAGAATTATTTTAAGCTGATAGGTAGAGTACTGTGCATGGTGAATTGTTACATTTCAGTTAGCAGGCTTATACCCCTGCATACCAAAATTGCTTTGACAAACAATACTTCTTGGGAACTGACTGCAATATGTCTCACCTCATCAAAATCAGTAGCGCATCCTTTGGTACTTCTCAGAACAAGTATCAAAGCTCAAGGACCATATAATATGTTAAGAAGGTTAATATTGGATATAAAACAGTGGTACTGATTCTGGGGAAACAAATGCAGACTATTTGAAGAGTAGTACCAGCTGAGGGAGGTCACAGGCAATAAAGGAGAGGGGGAGAATTTAATGTTTAACTTTCTCTCCCATCTGCAGTATTTAATCACTTGATATAAAATGTAAGTTCTTGATCTTTGATATTTGGACTGCCACAGGAATTATCAGATTTTCTGAAGCATCCTTTTCCATCCAAAGGAATGTTAGGCAGAAAGGATCAGTCAGTATTTCACCAGCTGAATGAAAAGCTAGAGAAAAGGAAATTAAATAAAAGCATGTAACTACAATACACAGTATAGCTGCTGTCTAATTTTTAGATTCCAGGCACAAACTTGTGCTCATATCACTCCCTGATAGTCCATTCAAGGTGAATTTGCAGAATAAAGGCATCATATTCGAAACTGGCATCTTCTGTGTATTTACTATGAATGCTAAAATTAAAAAAAAAACCCAAGGGTTTGGTCTTCAGTGCCACTAGCTAAACCCTGAAAGATTTGTGTTTTCATCAATTTGTTGAGTTAGAGTGAGATGTGTTTTCATGGCAGATGCAGATTTATTTAGATGAAATGGACACCTGAATTGTCAGGCTATTTATGTACCTTGCTCTTTTTCCAAGTGCTATTTGTGCTATTCATCTTTCTTTTCTTTTTTTTTTTTTTTTTTTTTTTCTTTGCAGGGCATTTTTTTTTCAATAATCCAACCTCTAAATTCCTCAGTTATATCTAGGGTTGAGATACAGATAGAACACAGACCCTCATCCTCAGAAGTTACATGCACATATGAACCCAAGTGAGTTAAGAACATACAAGGTTTTTTGGAAGACTCATGTCTTGTTCTACAGCCTGTGCCAGGACTTAGCTACAGAAAGGAAGAAGTGTCATGAATTAACACTGAAGTAGGTGACGTGAGTCCTTATTTTGTGATATAGACCAGCAAAAGCAAAGAGCACAGGGCTACTGCTTCTGCCAATCTTGAGACAGGGTGCCATCTGCCCCTGAGAAGGAGGTGACACATACTGACTAAGTGAAGGGTTAGAAAAGAAGTGACTTCTCATTTGACCAAAAGTCTAACAGGACCAGATAAACAGTGAACATCCCAGTTCCCAGTCTGGATCAACAGGGTCACATCCAAGCCCCTTAGCATTGACACTCCTGGGGGGGTGACAGCAGCACGTTGAAGAAGGGAGGCTCTCTGGTCAGAATTATAAAGACCAAACAGTCCCAGTATCCATCCATCCTTCCCCAGAGTAAAATCTGAGTTCAGTGCAGGCCAGAGGGCTAAAAATCCCACAAGCATCAGCAGCACAGACAGAAGGACAAGCAGAGCTCAGCTCAGGCTATGCTGCTGCCTTGAAGTCCATGCCTGAGTAATCCACTTGCAATCATTTTAGGTATGAAGGCACTCCATCAGCACCCCACTACCACTCTTCTAATGTTTTCTTTCATTAATACTCCTTGGTATTTGGGGTGTCTTTGTCTCAGTAACTTCTTTGAGCTCTCTGTAAGTACTTTTCACACAGTACTGATCAGACTTGTTGCTCAGCAGTGGCATTAGCAGAGGACATTTAAAAGTTACTCCATAACTTTACGATAGAGAGCTGACCCTGTCCAAGGGTAAGGAAATAAATTGTATGATTCTTGGTTCCATAGCATTCTGTGTCCCTCAGTTCTTTGCAGCACAGTCACACTACCACACTTTCAGATGAAAAACACTCGGCAGTTCTCTGCAGAAATGCATAATAAAAGCTGCAGCTTTTAGGGACCTTGGGTTTCAAAGAGCTGCAGAACCAGAACCTGTCTGAACCACATTTCAGAGGAAGGATAAATCCTTAAAAAACAACCGAGGAATTGCAAGAAAGCCTTCACCCAGTACCACATCATTTCTCAGCCTTTTCACCCAAGGACTGATTTGCTTCAGCTTAGTCATACCTGGGGTACGTACCTCTGAGCACCTTTTCCAGGAAATGTGCAAACTCATAGCTACAATAATAAGAATGCCTAGTTCAGCTATTGTGTAGATAAGAAAGCAGGCATCAGTGAAAGTGCATTTCATTCAGATAATTAGATCCTGCTGACATTTTCTGTGGGAGTAAGTTGAAGAGAGCCAGTGATTCTAGCTGCTATTCAGATATCAAGGAGGAGTATGAGCTAATTGCAGCTTGCCATAAATAAAGCTGACATGGAGCAATGCTTATTTTAGTCATGTCTTTATTTTTGCAAAGACTTTGGGGATTAACATTATCACTGAGGAAAATCACCTTCTTTAGGTTTAACTTGATGATTTCCTGGGGCCATGTTCTTGCAGGATCAAGCCACATGACACACCAGGGCCAGGTCCTAACAAGACTCAGAAAGCTGGTGGTGCAGAGGGAGCCCTGATGGACCATCTCAGTGGTTATGGGGGGGTAGATTAGGCTGGATGGAAAAGTGGCAGGTTCCCAGGGGAGTGCTGGGTGTGTTTGCCAGTGAGTAAAATGATAGTTTTGATTTTCCTTATGTTTGGCAAATTGTCTGGTGGTTACTGCATACAATTGACTGCCAGGAGTGCTGGACTCCAGGCTTGTCCTTCACTCACTAGCTTGTCACATGGCTTTCTCACTTCTCTGCTTCCTTTCTGCTGGGAAAAGTTTTACAAATGGTTGTGAAACTCAGTATTTGTAAGATAGCTGAGATCCAGATGAGAACTTGCCTTAGCAGAGACAAGTTTTTTGTTGTTCATACCCTTTAAGACATTGTGCAGGGCTCTTTTATCTCTTCAAAAGGAGACATCAGAACATACAATGTATACATACATTAAACAATTCCTTCTAGCACCTTAGTCAGATGGTATAGAGGTAGTTTCTGTGAACCCTATTAGGAGAAGGAGCTTTTAGCAGAAAAAAATCTGAGGGGAGTGTTTACAAATGTGCCTAAGTATAATGCATAGATCGTGGCTGGTAAATTAGGAAAAAGAGGTATTTTTTAAAAATGTAGATGCTAAAAAAAGTGTGCTATGTCTCTCCCAGGTGTAACACCATTCATCTTTGTAATTGTATCCCAATAGCATTGTAGTGGTATAAATCTTTTTCTCATTTCTGTCTCCAGATCAGAGACCTAGCAAGAAACAAATGTGTTGAAATGGTGATATGTAGCTTCACATAAAGAACAAGGAAACATGTGGCAAGAGAGAGGAAAAAGGCTCTAGCAAGGAGATTTGACCTTTTCTATACCAGTGCAGGAGAGATGCTTACTGGCCTAACTTCAAGCTCAGCCACAGCTTGGCTGGGAGGGCTCCAGAGCTCTGGAACAAACCCTGGTCACCCTAGAAGGATCCTGAACTCTCTCATAATAACTAATCTTCAGCCCAGAGGCTGCACCAAGGTGTTGAGAAAACTGATGCAGAAACACAATTTCATGCTTTATTGCTCTTGTCATTTCTATGCTGTATTCATTTCCCTGCTTAGTAAAGAACAATCATGATTTAAGAAACTACATCCCTTCCCAGAAGAAATAAAATACAAGTTTTCCGGCATAATTTGAGGACAAAATTCAAATGTGTCTATCCCTTTTTTTATTTCCTGGATCCCACATTTAAATAGCAACATGCTTTTTTGAAGAACTGAGTACACTTCTTTAGATTATGGCACTTCCAGGCTGTCTTAAATGAAGCACATGCGAACAGACGAATATCTTGAAAACTTAAAATGACAATTCTTGCTGTTCAATTCTTTGGAGAAATCACTTCATTGTAGTGCTGTTTCTTTTATATGAGAACACTGACTGTGCTTCTGGAAGATCTTTAACTGGCTGTATTTGCAATGTTAAATCACTGAAGGGAAAGTTAAATACAGGAAGAAAAATCTGTGCACACAGCATCCTAGGGCATGTCTGCAAAAGAAAACCTCTGCTTTTATTTCAGGTCCAGCTGCCTGTAAAATTTTGAAAGAAGAACATGATTTTCAGGCCCCTGAAAATTTGTGTGTTTCACTAATTTACTTTCACACATGTAATAAATTGTCTCTTGACGATTCACCATCATCCACACATTAACTCCCCACCTTGAATAATAAAGTTTACAAACATCTCTTCATCTTTTCCATCTAAGTTTCCTGAATAAAACAGAAGCATATCACATCCCTTTGTTTTGTAGCTTGTATACTTTGTAAACAGCTTTACCATTGGCAGCATTAAGGTAATGGGGCATTCTTTTCAAAGTCCCAATGTTTACAGTCCTCATTACTATTTACATTTATCAGCACTGGAATATTGTAATTAGTGGGATGAAGTTTGGAGGAATGCATCTAGAGGAACAACCAAGGCTGATTGTCTCAGAAGATGCAGAAGCTATTAGTGATCCATGAAGTATGAGGAATGTTGATCCTGTTTCATTAAACAACTTGGCATTTCCAGCTCTTGCTTTTTACTGACAAGGCTATCAGAAATGGCACATTTGTCACATATAATTGAAAAATGGCTATCTGCCTTCTCAGAACTTCCTTTAATTTAGTTTTGCTGTGGGATATGCACAGCATATTTATACCTGGCATATTGGAATGTTAAATTCTGTTTTATAATGTCTGCCACTAGCTTGGGGAAAAATAACACATAGGTTCTTTCATGCACCCTGGGGACCATCAGGAAAAACAACAGTCCCAGAAAACACTTGTATTGCTGTGCTTGTGGAGCACTGAGGTTAAGAAGAATCTGTACTCAAAACCCCCCCAACCAATTACAAATATACTTCTGTTAAGTACTTCAAAAGACAGTTGCATGACTTTTCAAAGGCAGTCATATGCAGATATTTTACATGGACATCCTGTATGTACCTCAGATATGAGTTGTGACCACACGGTTCAGCTGTTTGGAAAAAACAGCTTCTAATGTGCCACATCAGATTGGCACATGCAAACATTTTAACATCTGTAAAGGATGTTAAAATCATGAGACTCCAACTCAGTGTAACAAGCATGGCCCCAAACCCCAATCCCAAACCAGCACAAGACACTTTTAGGAAGTACCAGTTTTATTTCCATCACTCACCTCTTTACCCTACTGCATAAGGAAAAACAGGACAGAGGAGCAGAGCACCATGGAAATAACCACCTTTGTGATTCAAATGCCAGGCTGATTCATCAGCTTGAATAGTCACTCAATTTTGGGGGTTTTTACAGCATGCTCTTGAAGGTAACTTTGACTTTATTGTGATAGAGGCTTATGGCATTGAGCCACAGATCCCAGGCATTGCTCTTTATCATGCCCTCAGAAAGGCTCTCACAACTCTCCAGGAGGAGATGAGCTTTCTATCTCCAAGCACAGCATTTTCCCTAAAAAATCAGACCAAGGAGTCAGCATCCCTTGTTGTGTTTAAGATGGTGAATCACCACAGGAGGGAGGCAGGAGATGGTGCCAAATCAGCATTGCAGGCTCCTTGCAGAACATTGGAAGGAGGGGAAAACTGGGATGAGAAGCAATTAAATACAACAACTTCCCTGTGTGTGGTGATTAATTTATCCCCTCTGCCTCTATCTACTCTCACTCCATATACTCAGCCAAGACTCACTGCCATCCCAGAGAGCAGTGTTGATGAGGAGGCAGCTGCATGGTCCTTGTGCTCTGAGGGGCCTTGGGGAAACATGGTCCTCACCTTCTTGTCTCCTCTCTCCCAGCCCATACCTTGATGGTTGGCAGATAGGAAGCAGCACTGGAGGGAAGTTGGTCATAGTGACAGAGCCCTTAAAATGGAAATATTGAGAAGAAAACATTCTGATGCTTTTTGGAAACCTTTTTTTCAGCTGCCAGGATAATTTGTCAATATGGTTGGCAGTCTTTGAGGATGAGAAATTTAAGAAATCATCTTCTTACTGGTGTAAATGACAGCAAATTTCTATGGATGAAAACATCACACTAGTTAGGGTCACTAGTGGGGCAAACTCATCAAGTCATAGGCTTTTGGGGGAATTTTTTTTTTCTCTGTGCCACTCTGCTGTAATAAATTGCAAGCCATGACACCGTCTCAGGTACACCTCGGTCCCTTTCTCCTGCTTTACCTCATTTCTTGCTGTGCACCCTCACTGCTGCACGCATTCCAACTCTTCCGTGTCCATAAATCCAAAGAGATCCACAGGAGCTCTGCAACCAGCCCATTAGGTACTCAGGTGGCCTGAAACTCTGACTCAGCTGTGGAACAGCCTCTACTGAGCCTTGAAGGATGTGGCTTCAAGGCTAGACCAAGTACCTGCCAGTACTGGCACAGAGATAGCCATAATGCTGGCCTGTACACTGTGCACATACAGGCAATACGACTGTGGGGCAGAAAGTTGCAAAGCCTTTCAAAAGAAACATGAATCTAGCCCTTGGCTTTTCCACTGCACCCTTTTTTCTCAGGTTGCATGATATATACTGCAGCAGAAACTGTCAAGGTACGAAAAAATGTAGCTGAGTACAGTACAGATCTGATGATCTGCATCATCAAATGCTGAGACACCTTTTTTTAAAAAAAAATCATGCTTTTAAGGTTCTTTAGAACTCACAGTAGTCATTTTCTGGTTATTATGCTGATGCAAAGATCATGCTAAACAGCTTGTGGCTTCACTGTGATGTTAATTAGGATGCTGTCTGTACCCCAGAGCATTCTGAGTAGAGACTGAGAAAAGTAGCACAAAAGGAAATGCAACTTTTCAACCTAACAGTTAGGGTATACAGATGAGCAGGGAGAGGACTGCTTGCTTGGTTTTGCTCCCAAAACAGTCTCTATATTTTACACATGTATTGAATAAACGCAAAAGCCATTTTTGGAGCCTGAGTCACACAACTGTAAAGAGAATGAAACGTCACAGTCCTTCTTGGGCTTCCCCCCATAAAGTTTGGGCTCTTCGTAAACAATTGGACCCATGCATCTTCTTCAAGCACTGTCTTCATAGCTACCCCTTGAAAGGGAGTGAGTGAGTCCCCTGTCATCCCAACTGCCTGTGACCTGACAGCCCCAAACTCACAGACAGACCTTTTAAGCAGATTTTCTTATTTTTCTTTGCCAGCCTTATTTAACAAGAAAGAGGTCCAAGGGATGGGTCTGGTCTGTCAAGCACTGAGTGGGAAATGAGTTAACCCTTCATTCACAACACCCAATCAAGGCAGAAGCCAAACTGGCTTGCACCAGATAATAGTGAATAGTGAATGCTTTCAGGTGCTTAAAGGACTGTGTTTGAGGGAACTGGTGATTGTAAAATAGGTTAGTGTTTAGGAAATATAACTTAAGAGCAGAAGTAATAAAGGGGAGAATGGAGTTTTTAAACAGATAAGAGGTTTGAAATTATAAGCAAACAATACACTGACAAACAGAACTAGCTGGGAGGTGGAAGGAGATGTCTGCACTTGAGGTAATCTCTGCTGCTTTAAAAGTGGGCAACATGGGAGTACTATCTCTGTGTTCCCAAGTCTAGAGATTTCCTCTCTTCCCTTAGTTTAAATGGCCACTCTACCTGTCAAACTGACATTCCAGCTCATCCAGCTCATTTCACAACACCATCTCTTTTTTGTGAAATGTAAAACTGCTTACAGATGGTGCTTTTGGTTTAAAAAGTTATTAAGACTCTTTTTTACCTTACACATTACTAACCGCTGAGCTAGCCTAATTCTACTATAATTTTACCACCTTGTTATATTTTAAGTCATAAAATATATATGGTCGGTCCCTTTTGAGTGCACACAATGGCATCCTAAAGAAAAATGAAATATCTTGATTATTTCTTTCCTCTCTCAGCGTAAGTCCTATCTATAGGTTTATCGTCAGTACTATAAAGCAGAATCTGCAAGTACTTACTTTTCCTGAAGCACCCAGATCTGCCTGCCAGGCCTAATATTAAACAAGAGATGGGAGATCCAGCTTCCCATTTATTGGGATGAGAGCTCTTCCTTTTGCAGGGAAGGAGGGCAAAAGTGTAATTTCAAACAACATGGGGGGACAACATAGCCATATCAGGGCTCAGTAACCTTCAGTACTCATACTGCCATCTGACACGGACTTCTCACTCTAGTATGGGAAAGCTGTTGCAGAATATAAAGAAAATTGCATGCCTATAGCAATGGCTTTTGCTGCACCATGATAACCCATTGGGCCTCTGCAAACCTTGATGCCATCTCAAAAATCTTGTCTTTGTACAAACTGATTTGATGTGATGGCCTCAGCTGGTTTAATTACCCCTCAGGAAAAAAAGGGCTTTAGCTAATAAAGTGGGACAAAAGACTTTAAAAGTATTGAAAGGGAAGAAAGCAGCATGGATTGCTCTTTAATGGTCCCATCTCCAGCGAGAGAAATATGTAATTCATCAAAAACACTCAGTAAAGGATTTCTTCCAGAAATTATGAGAACACACAAGATTCTACTTGACATTTTACACCTAGAAGTGTAAATGTTTGCATGAAAGCACATGTAACATAACATATGAGCTATCCCAATAAAAACAAAAGTATTTTTCAGCTTAACGAAAAATGAGCATAAAGTAAACAGAAAGAATTGACTGCTCTGGAGAGGCCACGGCTGCAGACTGTTTCCCTGCTGTGCATTGCATATTTTAAAAGGGGTGATTTGCAACCTAGAAACAGATATTCTGAGTGAAGAGTACACTGAAAAGCTGAGGCTGGACTTTTGCTTCTTTGGCCACAAGGCTTATGAAGTGGCTCTTTCTGCTTTGCATCTCCACATGAAAAGTTGAGATTTTGTACCAAGCCATGAAAGAGGAAAAGGTTTCTTACTATAAGCTAAGAAGAATATAAGGTAAGTTGTCTAAATCATACAAATTAAGTGTACTGCATGAATTAGCAGCACTGCTGTCAAACTGAGGCACAGAGGTAGCATGTGTTGCTGCCATTTATTTGTGTCACAGCTAAGGTGGGAACTGGTTTCCAAGCATTCTTCAGCCCCCTTTGCTAAGTTTCTTCTTCCCCTGTCTTCTCCCAAAAGACACAGCTCCATGAGCTAGCATGTTTGTTATGTGAGGTGACAGTGTTTTCTGTCATGGGATGGGAGAGAAACAGCCATGATCAAGGGAACTGTAAATTTACAAGATGTTTATATCTTTTTAATTTTCTTTGGGTTAATTAATTTGTTCTTTCCTGCTTATAAAGATGTGCTGATTTGTGGGGAGAGAGTACTTATAAACTTACAAATGTGCCCATAGGAAAAGCCCTTATACCCACCTCATGATAACAACATTGCATTGTGACAGTCTGGCATCTATCTCATCACCCTGAAACTGGACATCCCAGTGATCACCAAGTCCAAATCTCCATTGTACACTTTCACCACTACAGGGAGTGCTTACACACTGATATATGATCCACAGAGCCAACACCTACCTTAACAGGTCCCTCAGACATTCATGTCATGGCCTGTTTAACCTAATTCTTGGGACTGGGCACAAAGGTTTGAGTCACTCCTTTAAGAGCCTCTGAGTTATTGCCACCACCTCCACAAGTGCCTGCCAGGAAAGAAGCAGCACAGCACACAAACAAAACCATAATACACAGTGTCACTTATGTTGATGAATACAAGTTCTAGCCCTGGCACCAGAAACATTTTTTTTTTTCTCCTCAAGGAAATAGTGACATTAGGAAATTAACAAGGATTCCTTCAGGAACACATGCAGTAGCTCCCAGAAAGCAGGGAAGCATCTTTCACCAGTTACTCCATCTCCTAAATGGTTGCTCTCCATAAACTGTTGGGCAGTTAGGCATAAGTGCTTCTTTTCAACCAGATATTCACTGCCAGACCTGAAGGACTGGTTTCTGTTTTACTCATTCAGTAATCATGAGAAGAATATCTCAGTATTTGGGGAGAGGAATATTTTTGGTGGGTTGGTTATTTAGGGACCTGGGATTTTGGAAGCAAAAATCATTCTTTTTATGAAAGATTATGGTCACAGTCCATCAATCTTCTAAAACACCTTTTTTGTTTTAAGCTGAGGTTTTCCCAGGCACTAACAGTGGTTTGATGTGATCAGTCTCTGTCGTGTTTCTGGACAGGCTGACTAAGCTTTCTCAGTGGAAATAAGCAATTTAAGGAAGGAAAGAAGGAAGACCATCTACTCTGTCTCCATCTGTGCCTCTGAAGATGCAGAACAGACTCTGCAATTATTTGCTGATGTCAGTATCTGATGCTGTGGCACATTTTTCAGATGTGCTGATTAATTCTGTAGCCAGGTTTCATCTCTTAGCATTAAAAGTAATATTCTCTCAATATTATCCTCTCAGGGTTTACTCTCACTTTTAGCTAGTCTTGACCATCATCAGAAACAGGATGCAAGATGAAAAGGATTATTATTTAAATCCAGGAGAATATTTATTACATTGAGGCAGGAAAAATAAATCAAGACCAACTAATGACTACACCTCAACAACATTGTTTTTCCACAAACAGCTTTTATTTATCCACAGGGATTTGTGAATACAAAAGAGAGATTTGAATTTCTCTTTTCAACCCTGCCCATCAGCTATCAGTCTCATGCAACCATCACTCCACTCTGGTTTCCACTGCACACTTGTGGAAGTGGAGGCTGAACTAGAGTGTCCTGCTCTCTCTGCTTTCATCCCAGGTTTGGTGATTATGCTTTTGATAAAAAAGTATGTGATGAATCTGAGCAGCTGTCTTTGCTCATCCATTCACTTCTGGTAGCTTCAGCATTATTTAGGTTCCTGGGTCCATGTTTCCAATATACCTTAGTTTCCAGAGCAACCAAGTCTAATTCTTACTGCTTCTTCTCAGCTGATTTAGTTATAGCTCTGCTTCCTGCACATTCTGATTTCTCTGCAGTGCTAAAGTCTGGCATCACAGGTTTGGAGAAAAAAAAATTCCAGTTCCTAAATCCTTTTTTTTTTTTTCTTTTTTTTTTCCTTTTTGACTTTAGGTCTGTGACTTTTTTCCTTCAGTGTTTGTCATACTTAAAGGTGTGTTTAAGGACTGGCACTGTATTTTTCTCATTGGATTTCCCCATTAGTGGTGTCCCCGTGATCTTATCGCACTCTCCAATGGAGTTACCTCTTTTTTGGTGTCTGGGGATTATATTAATGAAAAGATACCACTAGTGGAAGTGGCATACTACATATCTTTTTTTTTTTTTTTTTTTTTTTTTTTTTTTTTTTTTTTTTTTTTTTGTCACCAATGTTTCTGATGGTGCTATTCTTTCTTGTGCTTTTAAAAGCCTCAAAGAATTTTTTCTAAAATGTTATTTTTCTGGCTATCCAGACCTTCTACACCTGAAGCCAGTAATGTTGGGCAACTGCTCCCCTGCTCCATGCACATGCCTTTCCCTCTGTTCCTCTGAGCTTTTCTGCACTGATGTCTTCTTGCATTTTGCGGTACAGTCATAGCCATGAAGCACCCAAAATTATCTTTATGACATGGGGAGTTAGGGGATCCCAGGAGTGATGTGGTGCAAATCCAGACCACGTGGTATGTAACGAATCCAGCATTAGGCACTTGGTCAGCTTTAGGGAAATCCAACAAGATCAGCTTGCTCAGAGGTGATTCAGCAGAATTTTGTTCATACTCTTAGCACTCACACATGTGTTTCCTTAAAAATCAGACTGTGGACTCTAAACAGATTAAAACTTGAAACTCTTTTAATTCTAAACATGTACAGCTCTCAGTGTCCACAGAGATCAGTTTTGGAGAGAAAAAATGTCCATAGGATATGTAAAACTTCTGTAGCTTTAAAAAATAAGCATAAAGCCAGAGTGCTCCAGAACAATTTTCCTTCAGCCTTACAGTAAAGCTGTATTACAAGTCTGTCAACAAAAAAAAACCCAGCCCATTTTCTGTGTTTCTACCCCCAGTCAATTCTTTCTAAACATCTGAAGTTCAGACAGCAGTTCAGTGAAGTCTAGAGCTCTCCCCTCTTCTTCCCAAGTCCTTTAAAAAACCCTGCACCTTTAAAATCAAACCAGGGACAGGACTTGCCCAAGGTTATTTTCACCCATGTTTACTCTATTCCCAGCACCAGATACATCTGCATATTTTCTCTATAATTTTTTCCCAGCCTGTTTTTTACATACAGTAGCACCTTCATTTGTAGGCAGAGAAAAATTAATGCAGGGTGAGCTGCACAGGAGGCCATGGTTGAGCTGGCAAGCACCAAAGTACTGTCACCCCAAGCTGGGGACTGCTGCCATACCAGCATCTAACATACCCTGTATGCCAACCAGAACGTGCACAAATGGTCAGTTTGCTGTTCAACACCTTAAGACTGTCAGGTAGTGGGTTCCCATCTCCCTTCTGGTTCACTCCACGTTTCCTGGCTTTGACATTCCTTAACTTTCCAACCAGGCCACCAACCCAGCTTGCTCCGGTTCCAATCTTCTCAATTTTCTCAGGGTCTCACAGTGTGCTCCTGTCAGCAAAACCTCTTTCTGCAAGCTGGGGGGAGTGATGAGGGGCTGGGGTTGGGTTAGTTCATTTTGTCTTAGGACCCCCAGCTGGCAGAAAAGGCTGCGAGCTCAACCTCCTGCCCAGAGCACTGCACCCTGTGGCCATTCCTCCTCCTCATTTCCAGGAGGTCTTAGGAAGCCCCTCACCACGTAGATGCAGGGTTTAGGAGGAAAGAGCTGGTTTGGTGTAAGGTGAGAAGTGGGTAAATTCTGCTTTGCTTTGGAAATGAAGAATAAACCCCCTTGGAAGCACTGGCATGTGTCTCTCCCTGGGATGTTTGAGAAACACCAAGGGATTGTTTGTAGGCAAACTCGTACTGCAGAATGCCTTGCAAGCAAGGTGAGGCTGTACAGAGCACTGAGATTTGGTATGAAAGAGACAAAGTTTGCAAGGACAGGCTGTTTCAATAGTGCAGCCCTAATCATCTGAGAAGGAGAATGAAATGCCTTTAAAATTCAGGGTAAGTGACTGATAAACAGCCTGATGACAGCTGGAAAGTGAAAAAGAGGCGAGGAGCTTAAATCTCTTAAAAATCAGATTTTTTTATATATATATATATATATTTTTTTTTTTTTTTTTTTTTTTTCCCCTGGAAGCATAGGGCAAAACTTTTCCTGTCAAGGTCAGGAAGAAACAGGAGGCTTAAAAGAGCACTCAGCAATCTTGTGAGCAGTATGGAGAAACAAATGTTGTTTTTTTTCTTTTAGAGAGGCTCATCAGACAAAATATGTCAGCTAGACACGGCGCTTTTTAACAACAATCAAACTCAGATAGGAAAGCAAAGCCGTCTAACATCTCGCCCTCTTAACAGATCCCCAGAAAACCCCTGGGACAAGCGGTTCTTGGCTTTGTTTCTTGCAACAGCGGCAGTGCTTGCAGCTCCGTGTTGGAAGCAGGGCTCGGTGCCACAAGTTTGACAGCAGGGGGCAAGAGAGCACCAAAAATGTTCTCCGGGAGAAGGAAGAGCGAGAGATGCCCGGCGCCGGAGGCTGGGGAAGGGGGGGACACGGGGGGAGGAGCGGCCGCTCCACCCCGGGAAAGCCCCTTCTGCGCCTCTCTGGTTTTAAGACCGTAGAGGGTGCCGTTGCCTGCCAAAAGCAGAAAAAGGAGCCCCCTGACCCAGGCCTCCACCTTCGGGAAGTGGGGTGACATTGGTAAAAGGTGTTCGTCATGAAGCCGAGATGATCATCAGGAATAGCGTGGCCAGGGAAGTGATTCTGCCCCTGTACTCAGCGCTGGTGAGGCCACACCTCGAGTACTGTGTCCAGTTCTGGGCCCCTCAGTTCAGGAAGGAGATTGAGGTCCTGGAACAGGTCTAAAGGAGGGCAACCAGGCTGGTGAAAGGACCCGAGCACAGATCCTATGAGGAGAGGCTGAGGGAGCTGGGGCTGTTCAGCCTGGAGAAGAGGCAGCTCAGGGGAGACCTCATCACTCTCTACAACTCCCTGAAAGGAGGGTGTAGCCAGGGGGGGGTTGGTCTCTTTTCCCAGGCAACCCTCAGCAAGACAAGAGGGCACGGTCTCACGTTGTGCCAGGGGAGGTTTAGGTTGGACATTAGAAAGAATTTCTTTACCGAGAGGGTGATCAGGCATTGGAATGGGATGCCCAGGGAAGTGGTGGATTCTCCGTCCCTGGAGATATTTAAAAAGAGACTGGATGTGGCACTCAGTGCCATGGTCTGGTAACTGCAGCGGTAGTGGATCAAGGGTTGGACTTGATGATCTCTGAGGTCCCTTCCAACCCAGCCAATTCTATGATTCTATGATTATTAAATTGTGGCATTCACCTTCCTTGAAAGCACAGCCCATCTCTCCATTATCCAGGCTTTATTCCCATCCTGTCAACTACCAGAATGTTGGCTTCCTTCTCTTTTTTTTTTTTAGTTACCTGCTTGTGGCTTGGTTTGAAAAGCCCCCAACGTTCTTCCGTAGGAGGAATTTCCAACACTAAACACTCCTTTCAACACTTTCGACCTTTAAAACTACCCTTCCATAGAATATTTTTGAAAAGGGAAACAGAACAAAAACCTTGTTTTGCAAGGCAGAATCTCGCTTTGTTTGGGTTTGCAAGCTGGAATTTTCACAGACATGCCCCATTTTCTTATGATTCTTTATTTAGGGAATGAATACTCAGGGAATTTGAGGAAAAGGAAATTATTAATTTTTTTTTAAAGGAAATTCCCCTTAATGGGGAAATAAGGAAAAGAGGTGAGGACATTATCCTAGCCCTTTCCAGATTCAGTACTGCTGGAGAGAGAATAATTCCCCTTTTACTAGATGTTTACACATTATTTACTTCAAGGACATGGAAATTTTTATTTATCATATGCATCATTTCTTATTGTTCTTGCTTCCTGACTGTACGACTGAAAAAGGAAATTAAGCTGTGCTGAATGATACGTGTTATTGATAGGACGGATAAAGAACAAATTTCACAGAGAGAGAAAGAACAATTATGGGCCCATGATGCTTAAAGGCAATGAGTTATTCCTAGCAGAAGTGTTGCTTTAGCTGTGATAAAAGTCTGAGGTTACAAAAAAGGCAGGGTTGGTAGGGAGCAGTAACAGGCTTTATTACATTATCTCTTACAGCTGGAAAAATTAACCTCATGGGTACTTTGACTCTGTACAGAGAGTCAATAAGTATATGTTCCCTTTGGGTTTTATTATGTGAGGTGTCAAGTATGAACCCCATCCTTCAGAAAGGAACGGTGCTCTCTGTGCCATCAATGCTGCAACATTACAGCTGCTGTTGGTCCAACCTGTGTTGAATTCCACTGCAGCAGAAAGTGGGAGCTCCCAGGTTACTGCATCCTACAGGAGATGTTTCTGCAGCTGGGTTCAGCCAGATGGTTGCTTTACCCACCTCAGCATGGACACCATCACCTCCTAATGCTTTCTACCAGACCCCAGGCTCTTCCCTTTTAATCAGTGTTGCTCATTGCAAGACCTGATGCAATTCACACTCCAGTGCCTGCATCCAGCTCGGGTTCACCAACGTAAGAACTGGGAACTGCAGTTCTTGGTTTGGAACTTTTGTAAATATTCTCTGTTACATTTTTACAGCTACAGCTTTGCCATCCGTTTGGATTTATGTTACTGGGAATTAGGTATTCCTTTTTGTGAACCAATGCACAAACCTGGTTTTGGCAGTTTCATTAAACTGACCTAGGAGACAAAAGCAAAGGAAGGCACTTAGGCATCATCAAATACTCAAAGAGGACAACTGGAAATTTTTATTTAAAGAACTTCTATTTTTTTTTTTTTTTTTGGTCCCTGTTCAGTGGTCTTCAAAATTGGCAGTGTTCTTTGAATCAAACTCTGGCTGTATAGACTTTCAAAAAAGTCTATACAAAAAAAGTCTTTTCAAAAAAGTCTATACACCTCCATACATTAGTGTAGTCCAGGTTAGGGATGCTTATTTTCCAGGCTAAGTTGTTGAAAGTATCTTCTCTTTACACTAATAATGGCATATGGGATGAGTGGAGAACAGTTTCCCTGCTTTCTTCTAGGCATTGGTACATTTGGAGGCAGCACATGCAAGCAGCTAGCTCCTGTAGGAAGCCTGCTGCTGCTCCTACCAGCTGTGGGGAAAAAATGGAGGCCCTAAGTTGATTCCAATTTTGTCCAAACAGCCTTTGGAAAGCAAAATAGAGTTTCCTGTGAGAACACACAGGTTCTGAAGTCTTCTGGGCTGGACGGTGACTATGGTGTGGAGCCACACAGCCCATCTCCCTCATTAGCCTCTTGTATGTGGTTATCAGGCAAGGGCAATGAGGGTGGGTGATAGCACTCGTGTTTTACTTGTGAGACTTCACGTAAGTGAATAGTAGTGTAGTTCTTTAAGGACCTGTTTCTCACACAGTCTGGAAAGGACAACTTGCAGGCACAGGACTGACATTTATAGCCTCATGTCAGCTGGAGGCAGTGGGGTAGAAGGCTGTGGGCATGGCACGGAGAGAAGAGGAGAGGAGACGAGAGGAGAGAAGAGGAGAGGAGAGGAGAGGACAGGACAGGACAGGACAGGACAGGAGTTAGGTGAGGATAGGAGTTAGGTGGGGAGAGGAAGTTAGGTATCTTCCAGTTCCTGGCCTAGGCATAGCTAGGGATGACAGATATCTACTTGTCCTCATATCAGTTTTGCCTTTCAGCTTAACTGGCTCTTTTCCTTTTTCCTTTCTATGTGTTACAAACAGAAATTGTTCCCTCCACTTTCTCTTTGCTAAAGCAGTGAAATTCTTCCATTCCCCTTCATTCCTGCAAAGCAAATACCATTACTCTTCTTTGAAGCAGTGGTTGCAAATTATCTTTTTGTTTCATCTTCCCTAATACTCTGAGTTTTAGAGTTAGAAGGTCTTATCAAAGATACACCTGCAGCTGACTTGAGGACAGTTCTTCTTCCTGGCCAGAGACAGTTAATCATCAACAGTATCCAGATGGTTTGTGACTGAGCTTGGTGATGAGGCATATAGTTGGGGAATTTCCAGGTTTTGTTCATGATTCATGCAGCCTTGACTTTCCTGGCTGAAAAGGCAAGAACTTACAAACTATAGTAATAGTTTGCATTATAGAGCACTTCACGCACAGATACTGATTTTGAGATGACTCCTTCATAGGGATGTCATGGTATTGTATCATGAGATGGGATCTGTGTCAGTTTTCCTTCTCTGTTGTGTACAAGCACAGGCTCACAGGAACCTTCTATAAGACTTGTTTTACCTGTCTCTAAGACCATTGACTGCTGCAATGGGAGAGACTAGCTTTCTTTCCAGTCTGCTCTTCTGCTTGTAACCCTGCTTTAATAATGACAGTAATGCAACCTGTCACTCTCCTTTTACCCCAAAGGCATCTGACTTTTTCTAACCTGACACCACATTTGCATCTTAGAATATAACTGCAGTCATTCAGCTGAGTGATAAGAAACGCAGAAGAGCATCCTTTTGGCAGTGGGAACACATGTATGTACTGTTGGCACTTCAGTGATAATGAGATGCACCTTATCAGTGTGTTATATGAGCATCTGCAACATCCTTAAAATGCTGGTCCCACTTCAGCTACCTACCTAGAGTGTGCTGTAGTAAGAGGATGTAGTGGCAGTTTCAAGGTCAAACTATGTATATTGCTAATGGTCCTTATGCCCAATATATTGTAAAGAGATTTCATGTAATAGGTTGGGGTTGTTCTTCTTACAGAGCAGAAACTTGCAGAAACTTACAAGATATTGCTTATCATGAAACATGCTGAGCTACATGAACATTGCCTCATCCTTAAAGTGCTCAAGGGCAGACTGGTTGCTCAAAATCCTGTTTTGAGCAACCTGGTCTAGTAGGTGGTGTCCCTGGCCATGTCAGGGGGTGTTGGAACTACATGATCTTTAAGGTCCCTTCCAACTCAAACCATTCTATGATATGATATGATATGACATGATATGATATGATATGATATATGATATGATACGATATGAATATTGCAGCACTGCTAGCAGCCACACATAGTACCGGCTGGTATCCATACACTTTCTTCTCCTTGTGTGTTCCTGCACACACATACAGTCCCTGCCTTTCAATGAAAGATCATTGCTGTTTTAAACCCCCACAAGCTTCTGCACCTCAGGGCATTCTCTGCTTTCACCTCCAGGCAGCTGGGGACAAGGGGCATGGTCAGTAGCAGGCCCTGTGTGGTCTTCTGGCACCTGCAAGCATCCAAGCTTCAGGCTGCATCCTCTGCTTTCTAACCACACCTGCAAGCATGCTCAGCTCCTCGGACCCTGCCCCTCAGGGGCAGCAGGGAGGCCTCCTGGGAGCTGTAACACAGTCTGTATTCTTCACAATAGTGCCCTGTTGCACGTCCTTTCTGGGGAAAAGCCCACAAGCTGTGAATATTACTCCCCATCATTTAGTCTCTCCTGCATTACTCTGCTGGAAAGACAGAGTCCTAGAGATATCTCAGCTGACACGGCTTTCTCTGCTCCTGCATCCCTCACTCCTCTGGCTTCCCTCACCCCCATCTGACAGTCTCCATGGCTTTCCCCATGCTGTCACAAGCAGAGAGGAGACCCGTTTCTGCACTGCACCATTCCCCTCCTTTGCCAGTGACTCATCCTGTGATTCCTTCAAGAAGCAAGTTAACACCATCAATTTAAAAAAAAAAAAAAAAATTAAAAATCACCAATATGTTCGGTCCTCCCAGCTTCTTCCTTGCAGCCCAGAAAGCCAACAGGGTCCTGGGCTGCATCCAAAGCAGCACAGACAGCTGCTGAAGGGAGGGGATTCTCCCCCTCTGCTCTGCTCTTGTGAGACCCCACCTGGAGTGCTGTATCCAGTTCTGGAGTCTCCAGCATAAGAAGGACACAGAGCTCCTGGAACGTGTCCAGAGGAGAGACATTAAAATGATCAGAGGGCTGGAGCACCTCCCCTATGAAGACAGGCTGAGGAAATTGGGGTTGTTCAGCCTGGAGAAAAGGAGGCTCTGAGGCGGCCTTGCAGCAACCTTCCAATACCTGAATGGGGCCTACGAGAAAGCTGAGGTAGGGCTTTTCACGTGGGTGTGTAGTGAGAGGACAAGGGGAAATGGTTTAAAACTTGAAGGGGGGACATTTAGGCTAAACATTAAGAAGAAATTCTTCCTGTGGGGGTGGTGAGACACTGGCACAGGTTGCCCAGGGAAGCTGTGGCTGCCCCCTCCCTGGCAGTGTTCAAGGCCAGGCTGGATGAGGCCTTGAGCAAACTGGTCTAGTGGAAGGTGTCCCTGCCCATGCAGGGGGGTTGGAACTGGATGATTTTGAAGGTTCCTTCCAACCCTAGCCACTCTATGATTCTATGATGATTCTATGATTCTCAGCTATTTGCATTTTATTTTGATCTGCAGGGTCTTAGAGGCGTCTCATTTTGTGCGCTGAATCACATCCAGCACTGATGCCGCTTTCCCAATGACAGAAAAACTCTGTTCTGCTGGCCAGCACTGCCTGTGTGGAGACATGAAGACATTAAATACCGTGCAGGACACTTCATCCATGTCCCTAAAGTCTCCTGGGCAGAAGAATCAGGCAGGTACACCAAAGCAACAGTGTGGATATGTTGTCCCAGTGCCAAAGTCCACCTGTGTGCCCCTCAGTGCTCCCCAGCTCAGGGGACAGGGAACAAGAGGCACAGAGGAGCTACCCTGCTATAGGGGGACCAGCGCAGCCCACTGACACTCTTAAATTCAAGATTTTCAGCTGTTATTTGAGCTGCCTCACTCTTTGTGTCTGTTACCGTCTTCTCTGGGGAAAAAAAAAAAATCAAAATGCAAAAGTGGCCAAGAACAAAAATGCTCCTGTTTTTTCAGACTAATGATAATGGCTCCACTGTGCATTGTTCATGTCTTCCCAAAAATACCACTATAGAAGACACTTTGCAGCTTGAAAGTGCCCTCTCCACCAATTTGGTGTGCACTCAGACCTCAGAGATACAATCTGGCAGAAATCCTTCAAAGCCAGAATTCGACAAGATCCAGGCAGGGCAGTGAGAGAGCCCACAGCTTGTGGCTTTGCTTCATGTGGTCATGATCAACCCACAGGGCCTCAGCTATGCTTTTGGTGTGTTCTCAAGTAGTGGTTTACTAAATGCCTAAGAAGAGCCATTTTCACATTTAGTTTAACAATCTAATCCCATACTTTTTTTCTTAAAAATAAAGCATGTTAATGTTGATATTTTTTTGCCACATGGAGTTCATAGAAATTATAGAATTGATAGAATTACCAGTTACAGAAAACAGGAAATTATAGAAAACATCTTTTACCTAGCATACCTATTTTATTCCTTAACCTTCTAGCTACAGCAGAGAAATATATTTTCCAGTTATGGCACTGATTTTATTTTTACCAAACTTGAGTGAACTTACTTTGGGGTTTTTTGGGTTTCAGAGACAGTGGCAAACAGAAGAAGGAATACCATCTGAAGAGTGCCTGAAGAACATCCCTCACTTCATTACTGTTCCTGGTATACACCTCTTTTGGGCTGTCAGGTAAAACCAATAGCCCTCCTTTAAGCTTCTCTGTTAAGAAAACAGAGGTTGTCCAACACTGACAGGGCCTCCTGAAGGAGAAGACTGATGAAGAGTTTTACCCGTCTAGCCAGTGCAAACCAATGATATTTTGCTGTGTCAGCTTCTCTAAATTCCCAAATATCTAAGGCAGCACAGGCAGCAAAAGAAGGAAGCCTGTGCTCTCACAGTGCTTTGACATATGATGGGGCACTAATATTTAAACAAATCCAACATACCAAATAACAGCTTCCAATATACCATTTTACACACAGATGGCCATTTACATTGCTCCCAGTTTCACTGTGGATAATTTTTGACTTCTCAATACTTTGAAGCCCTCAGTGGCTGGTTCATCTCTATGGGACTTTCTCCCTCAACAGCTCTCCTGGTCTGAGGAGCAGGTGACCCAGGCTTTCCACCCAAGTTCAGTGCTTCCTTTGCTCTCTTTCCACAGACTCACACTCAAGTTACAAAGCCACAGCTGCAATATTTGTATAATGTCAGATGACAACCTACAAATCACCCCTTTCCTCTCATTCCCTTGCCTCCCCTTTTTGCACTTTCCTGTTGTTGGCTTCTGTCCTGAAATAACTTTTTGTCACAGAATGTCTTTTAGTCTGTTGTGATCACTGTTTTTCACCTTTCACCTTCTAGAGCTCATCTGCCTTAATTGCCACCCTTTGTAACATGGAATGGCAGAAAACTCAAGAAAATATATACTAAATACCAAAAAAAAAATCCTTTTTTCTAAATTGAAACATCCAGTTTTAAAGTCAACTTTTCAATATCATTGCTAAAAATGCTTCTTCTTGGAAGAGAATTAAAACTTGAGAGCTGGTTCTCCTCCTACTATAGAGGACCTGATTCTCTCCTAGCACATATGTGATATAGTTACTTATCCCTGTGGAGCCCAGAAAGAAAATGGATGGTAAACAATATTAATGGATAGTATATAATCATGACTGTAAAATCTATAGGAAGACCAGCTTTATTTCTGAGTGACATTAGGCTTTAAAGGAAAAAACAAACAAACAAACAAATAAAAAATATTGAGTGTTAGTGTACCACCTTTTTCTTTACAACAAATTTTTGCTTTTTTGTTAAGGTTACATCTCAATGAAAGTCTGTGGTCTCAAAATAAGGTGTTAAGTTTTCACACAGAAATGTAAAAGTGGTGACTCTGAACAGAGCCATGCCTCACTCACCTTGGTGCTAAGTCAGCAGAACTCCCACCGAGAGCTCTGGGGACTGAGTTCAGTTTGAGGTGACAAAATGTGTCCAGGGGATGCAGGCAGGGCAGTGGATGATGCAGTACTTCTACGGATGCAGTAGGAGCAGCCAGGTGCAGGGCCATGGATTTGCTTGTGCATCCATGAAGACCCTGATCCTCAGGGATGGTTGGTGACCACCAGAGCTCAGCACTGCACGATTCACCAGGGGCTGCTCCTGGCCCTGTCACAGCCTTCCCACATGGCATGGGGCTTAGGGCTGTACCTGGTCATGCTCAGGGACTTGGGCAGGGCTGGCTCCAGCACTGGAGATGGGAAGGTTTCATTGCTATTGATTCCTGCGTCAGTAAGGTGCCAACACAAAAATGGTGATAACAATCTCCATCCTCATAGAGGTGAGGCAAGGAATGGTATTATGAAGCATATCAGGCTTTCAGATACTGGTAAAAGATTCACTTGATGCATGGAACAAGATAAGGACTGTATGTAGATTGTATGTAAACCTATCTTTTTTTAGACAAACAAATACAAATGGGTTAAAAATTGTGAAGCAGTCAGGCATGCTAGTACACCTTCCTCCTCCATCAGCCTGTAAGCTTGCTCTTGCTCTACAATTTTAGACCATACCTGCTGCAATCCTACCACCAATCTAAAGAGAAATTAATTCAAATGACTGCGGTATTCTGTGGATGATTGTAACTTAAATTTTAAAGAAGTACATGGAAGTAGAGATAGATTTGTGGTTTAGCCCTCTAGAGAGGCAGGTTTATTTCTTTATAGCATCCTGAGTATGACAGGGTGTGCTGCCCAGTGATGCATCTTCCCAGCTCCTAAGATGAAGATCCTCTTTCACAGTTACAATGTTGGGGTATTGTGGTGACTTGACTTTCTGTAAGTTTTAAAATGTGTCCCTTGGATTTAATTCTCTGTATTGATATCAAACCACAGACCTAGACAAGAAAGAGGCTTGAACGAAAGGAAAGCAATGCTTTTGTATCAAATTTAAGACCATTCACACAAGACTTAAAGGCCATAGAAGGAGAAGGCAAAAATACCAATCCCACATTTCCTAGAATTTCACTATTAATCTGTGAAGAGCTTTATGCCATAAAGAACTTGCTGTCGAAATTCTTCAGAGATTTTGTGAAACAGCAAACTTTGTGTACAGTCTGCTAACAGTATCACAGTGAGGAAACATTCAAGCAGAGAGGAATAGAAAAGTTGGCACTTTGGCATTGGATTCTTTTTCAAGTTCCTGGGGATTCAAAGAAAGCAGATTACCAAGCAGTTCCCTCCAGGGGAGCAGCCTTCACCACCTGCAATATATCCCCTAACAGTGTGACATTGCTCCGGATTACTTTGGTAATCCAATAAATGTGAATTCAACCCTGGGGAAATAGAGCTGTGCAAAAATGTAATTATAGGCTTATAAAAATCATACTTTCCTAATATTCCATTGCCTTCCCAAGAGAAATATATTACCTTGGGGGATGAAATGGGTGTGTATTTGCTACATCCATCTTTACAATATGTGTAATCTACTGCGACTTCTACCTACAAGTACAAGATACCAGACTCTGAGGTCCCCTTACTGTAGCAGCTCCAGTGGAATCAGAGTACTTAGATCAAACAAAATCTGCATGGGTTTAGATGAAACTCAGAGCCATTAAAACCATTTTATTTTACTTTTACTCCTGCCCTTTACCTCACTCATGGGTCCACACTCCCTCTTTTCTTAGAGATGTGTTGGCTGCAGTGGGCCTGCATCAGTTTACACTAGACAAGGACTGGAATACATGTATTTAAAACTGCCAAAAAGCCCTTGAGTGGAATATGTCATCAGGAACATCCTTCCATGGGGTAAGACCTGTTCTTCACCCTTTCAGCAAAGAAATGCAAATTAAAATCGTTCAGTCACCCTGAAGAGATTTAACAAAGTGACCGCAGTCATCCCTGTTGCTTGCAGGCAGAACTTGAGCTCCTCGAGGCCCTCTTACTTCATGATAGTTCTCACCTTCCCTATCCTTCAGTGATGGAAGCAGATCAGCCACTTTCCCCTGTGGGAATTCCTCCAAAAATATGTCCTTGGAAAGTCAATCAGTAATTTTCAACAAATATATCTTTCTTTGTAAAATATTAGCATTGGTGATCCACAGTCAAAATAAGAAAACCACTCCTATCTCCACCATCTTTTTCCACTCTAGCAACTCTTAGGGAGTTTGCTGGTTAAGACACTTTCTGAGAATGGGGATACTAAAGTGAACATCTCTGCTGTGTGACATTAACCTTTGGCTGCTTGGGGGTGAGTGAGTCTGCCTTTCTGGGTGTTTTTGTGTGTGTACAAAAGCATTGAAGTCTATTTCATTCTGCCATGGAGTGCAAAATGGTTGAAATGTCCCATCTTGGATGAGAATGGCAAGCTGTTGGCAGCAGGGAGCTACAGGAGCAGACTCTCTGGGGAGAGGTCAGGTCTGCCCCGGGTACCAGCTGACTCCATCTGACACATTGCAGGGCACAGCTAAGCCACTCAGCCAAGATGAGGGCACCTCAGAACTGACCAGAGGAATCTGTGGAGCTTCCATGAAAATGTATTTGATATAGGAGGGTAAAAGCTGAGAGAGAAGGAATAGCAATGTCAGAAGAGCAGGAGGCACTGCATTACAGACCTGGTGACACTTCTGAAGGGACTGTGGCACGTGGATAACCCATGATAGAAAAAGTACTGCAGCTTGTAGGGGACCCATGTTAGAGAATAGAACAAGAGTAAGAAGAGTAGGGATAGAAAAGAGTGGGAAACAAGTGGCAGAAAGAAACCCCACCCCAAAGCCCTGTACCCCCATCAACTCACAAAGGGGAGCAAGTGCTACCTGCATCTATAACATGAGGAGCAGACACCAGGATGGGGATAGGAGAGCTCTCTGGGGTCCAACTGACTCTGAAAGGCAGAGGAAAAGTGTTTTCCCCAGGTGCTGAAATGTTCAGCTTCTTGTTTCCCACTACCTGAATAAGCAATTAAGTGTTACTTGCTAATAAATTAAAATCATTCTCAAAATCCAGTCTGTTTTACCTTCAGTAGTAATTGCAGGCATTGGTAAGTGATCTACCTATCCTTACCTCAACCCACATATTTTCTCTGGCTGTGTTTGGCTCCTGACTGAGGTCAACCCACCACATCCCCAAATCAACTGCATCACAATAAAAGCATCTCCTGTCCTCTCTGACTGGTGGAGCAGCTATGGGGATTGTGAAGCATTTGAAGAGGATGCCTGAAATGCCATAACGTCTCACCATCAGTTTTTTCAGAATCCTCTAGTGAACTATCTGCTAGGGATGACACTGTAACCAGGATGAGGTAGGGGAATAGATGAGGTGATACTGTTTCCTATGACCATAAGGCTTAGACTTCTGTGCTTTTAACCCTCCAGCTACCACAGATCTGATCACTCAAAAATGGCAAATGAAAGTACTCTACCTTCATGTTTATGAACACTCATAAGTGGACAGTTTGGCTTTTATGGTGAACAAACTCCTTCAAAAATCGGTTTGCAAATAATGTTACATTTATTTCATCATACCTCATGTAAGAAGAATTCAAAAGTGCTTTTTCATAGTATTAAATAGCACTGGAACAAAGTATAGGAAATAGGAATATTGGTGAGTCTCTTCTGCCACTGCTCCAATGCAATGCAGACACCACACGGCTGAGTGCTTCCTGGAGTGCCAGAAGGAATTTACTAGACTGGGACAAGTCAGTCAGAGTCCAAGGACATTAACTGAACAAAAGAAACGTGCAGCTTTGATGGATTTTTTTTTGGTTGGCTGGTTGATTGCTTGGTTTGTTTTAATTTTTCCTAAAAGTGTACATTGGCCATAAAAAAGAAGAAGAAGAGTTGTTCTTCCCATCTTGGCCAGTCAGAATATCATGGATTTTTCCTCCAAGTTGGTATGGATGAGGAGCTTAGCTTCTAAAAATCTATTTTAGATAGATATTTTTAAATATCCACTGGTAGGAGAATAGGAAGAGCTCAGTAATTTTGGTCTGCCATATTTTTTATCACAATACTTTATACAGGTCTGTCTGTGATGTGTTCCTGCCCAGAGACCATCAGGCAGTCATTGGTAACTCATGCTGCTCCTCAGAGTCCTAAACACATGGAGGTCTGCAGCTGGGGAACAGCGTATCTCTGTCACAGACATCATCATACATATTATTATTGAGGTCATAGCTGCATACTGAGCAAATTCTTAAGCCATTTAATGGTTTTTTGTGGGGTTTTTTTTTCCTCCACAAAAATAATTTGTGCTTCATTTAACAGCAATTACTGCTAATACACTTCCACGGAATAATATAGTAATATAAGTTTAACTTGACTGCATGAAGATGCAGGGATTTGAAAGTGTAGCTGAAAGTGTTGTTGTGGGAATCCATGGTAAATTGTGAAACTAAGATCCTATACTTTATCTATAACAAAGAGAAAAGGGCTCTTGAGACTTTCCATGTAACCCTCCAGACATTCCCAGCCTTGTAAAAACTGAGTAAACCACATCATATGACTGAATTGGTCAAAAATAGGATTCTTGCTGCCAGGCAGTGACAGGACCATTGGAGGCAGCACCTGCATGTTTGTCAAAAAGTTCCATGGATAAAGTAGAGAGAGTAAGCACTGGTGTCCAGCAAGTACCATGCTGACCGCCTCTCATTTCAGGATATTTACAGGTTAACAAAGCCAAACACAATTCTGGGGGGAAAAAAAAAAAAAAAAAAAAAAAAAAAAAAAAAAAAAAAAAAAAGTGTCTGGTGTTATTTCAGCTCACAACTCAGTGTTTGCTTTCTTCCACCATGATGGCCTCCCCACACCCTGTGGCCCTGCAGGATGAAAGAGATGAACAAACACAGTCTGGCCAGATCTGTCATGCTGTACTGGGATCTGTGACTGCTCTGCACACAGCCCCCTGGCCCTGTAAGGAGGTTGGTGATAAAAGCACAAACACATTAGGGGTCACCAAGCCTAGCAGAGGTGCCAGGCTGGCACCATGTCCCCCTCTGCCCTATGCAGGGAAAGGGCTGGTAAAGACCCTAGGGCATGCTCCAAGTAGAGGGGTGCCCTGGCTCTGTCACTGGTTTCAAGCACACCAGAAGGGAGGAAATCACCCTACCAGTTTTCTTTTTCAGAGGAGAATTGCTGCAAAAAGTACAAGGGGAGATCAAGGCAGGAGAGGAGAGAGCAGTGTGTTGTATCAATCTGTTTTCACCTGCGGGATTAGGGAATTGTTGTTTTGCTTTTTTCTCCTTAAATGACAGTGCCATTGTCCAGGTGCACTTCAAGGAAAAGGGGCAAAGCAGCAGCAAGCCAAGGCATCGGTGTCAGCCAGACTGCAGTGTGTGGTGAACACAATTTCAGTGAAGGGATGCCTCTTGCCCCTACCATTGAGATCATTAATGCTCAGACTTAGATCACTCTGGATTCTCTTAAGAAAAAGCATGTGTTTAAGGAAAGCAGATTGTCTTGGCTGTCAGTTCCTGATTTAGTCCCTGTTCAATATTTTCTATTTCATTTTGGCTATCCTAGACATACCCTGCTTGGATGACTGACACTTTTATAAGAGACTAGCAAATAGCAGATGACAAATGATTTACAACTCCTGCAGATTTATGAAGCTTTGGATTTACAAACATTTTCATTACTATGCCACAGCTATCTAAATGTTTCCAAACAAATTGAAACAGAAGCTCCTTAGGGGTGAAGACCTCAGTATTAGTTATTCCAGAAACTGAAATTTTGTTAGGGAACCAGCTCTAATACTTGACCCGTCTTTTACCTTTCGCTCCATCCTTTTCACTTCTATTTCCCACTGCTCATTGTTTGTCCTCTTGTTTGTCTATGTGCTTTCATCCTTAGGAGTTTTAATACAAGTGTGCATTTCTAAGACATGCAGAAAGTTTAAGGATAGTGTTTTTTAAAAGCCTGGAATATAAAAGCAACCTCTGCATTTCTGGCAGGTATGCCACTTTCCATGGGACAGGTTGTTTTACCTATTCTCTCCTCCCAGTGCTTTACCAATAAACACATGTTCACAGAGCAAAAAAAAAAAAAATAAAACAATTTAATTAGACACCAAGCTGCCCCTATGTGATAGTGTTGCTCAGTATCTGCAGTCCAGAAAACACCTTCCTGCAGGAACTGCTCAAACACTGTCAGCCTTTGCAAATCAACCACCCTCCTGCAAGCCTCCCCACTACACAGCTCAGCATTTCCTTTGCCAAGTCCATTGCATATCTTCTATAAAACATCATTGTCCAGCCAGTTCCTAGTTTTGGACAAATGAGTAGGCTCAGTGTGGTGGCACAGAAGATACCAGCTGAGGTTGACTCTCCTAAATATAAAACCTCAAGCCACCTGGTGCCACCACAGTAGCCACAACCTACTTCCATTTAAACACCAGTCTCCCATACCCTTCCTTTTGGAAATCCCTTATTCACTTAGTTAACCCTAACCCTCTCTTTCCATATTACCTTGTCCCTCTGCTTAATCTTATTCCCTGCAACCTCATAGGAACAAGGTGGTTTGCTTTATCATTGAAATTCATGAATGAAGTTTTAATCTTATTTAGTGGTCAAAATGGGAGGCAGAGGTGCCAGCATGGAAATTCATAGAATCATGGAATCATAGAATTGGCTGGGTTGGAAGGGACCTCAGAGATCATCAAGTCCAACCCTTGATCCACTACTGCTGCAGTTACCAGACCATGGCACTGAGTGCCACATCCAGTCTCTTTTTAAATATCTCCAGGGACAGAGAATCCACCAATTCCCTGGGCAGCCCATTCCAATGTCTGATCACCCTCTTGGTAAAGAAATTCTTTCTAATGTCCAACCTAAACCTCCCCTGGCACAACTTGAGACTTGTCTTTCTGAGGGCTGCCTGGGAAAAGAGACCAACCCCCCCCCCCCCCCCCCCCCCGCCTACACCCTCCTTTCAGGGAGTTGTAGAGAGTTGTAGAGAGTAAATTCTCAGGTCCTGGAGTACTGCAGCTCATTGCATGGATGTAGAAAGCATCAGAGTATTTTATGAGGTGTCCCTTAGGCGTATCAAACTTTCCTGTCCCAGGCTTATGCCCTCAGCAAGCTCCTGAAATTCTGGTCCAGCCAAGACTACTCCCAGTATAGGTGCTAGGACCGAGACTTTTCACTGACTTAAGGTTACAGTCACCAAAATCTGAGCAAATTTTTAGATTAACGTGGCTGGAGCCTCTTGCTCCATACCGACTTCTTGGAAATACACTGCCACCCAAACAAATTCCCATTCAGACAGCTGCAAGGTTTGGTGTGAATGCTCGGCTTGCAAGTAGGCTGTGGGATGAAGAAGGGGTTGAAATCACCGGCCACCATTTTATTCTGGTTGAGCAATTCTGTAACACCTTCTCTCACACTGCCACTGGGAACCACTTTCTCCCTCAGAGATGTGAGCCAAAACCTGAAGAGGGTTGCTACAAGAACCATAAAGCATTCGTCCTACAGCAAGTGAAAGAAATCACTTTTCCAGAAGGATCTCCCTTCTGGAGCCTGACCTGTCATTTTAGAGTTTCCCTGTTCAGCTTCAAACAAGCATCCTCATCACTGAGGAAATCTACATCCAGGCACATCAGTTAGTGCCACATTAACAGCAAATTCTGCTCAGAGCTCCCCATTGTTTACTCAATTAAAAGCTAAGATCAGGACCAGCTAAAATAAACTCTACAAAAGGTCTTTTTCATAGAGAGGAATACTCATCTTTCGGAATTATTCTCTCCTATATATGCCCGCTAGCAGCAAGCAATGAGTTACTAAAGCGCATGCGTGTATGTGCCCATATGCATACACATATACGTGCATCATAAAGAGATTTTATTTTGAAACAACGGTGAGGCACTTTTGTCAACGCATCATTTAAAGGCAAGGAGCTGTTTTAGTCGGGAGACCCAGAACAGAGATCTGCAGGGAGCAATCGGTCTCCCATTTGAGAATGAGGGAGAGTCTGATCACTGCTGAAAACAGCGCTCTCGCTCTTTCTCTTCCGACACAATTTTTCCCTGTCTTTAAAAGCGAGCTGTTCCCCACAAGGATTGGTTGAAAGGGTAAAAATGCGAGGAAAGCACTCCTCCTGCAGCAGTCCTGCTGGAGCCTAATAACCTCAGCCGACCTTAGGTGTCTCCATGCTCCAGCTCTGCATCTCCTCCTAGCTCATTCTGCAAGAGCTACTTAACCTAATTACAGAGGAGAAGACACCTCAAGACTGTGGCAGGCAAGGAAGCGGGGGAGGGTGGACAACGCAGGCTTTCCTCATGTATCCTCACACATGATTTGTACAGGATGAAAAAAAAAATAATAATAAAATTCCCTCTTCCCTTTTTTTTTAAAAAAAAAAAAAAAAGAAAAGGATAAGCTCCACCTATGTGGGAAACCCGTGTGCAGCTGGGCTGCGCTTCCCGGCAGGCTCTGCTCCCGCATCGCCTTGGGCTCCGTCGAGCTGTGGCTGTGCCAGGCACTGCTGCATCCTACGCTGGGGACAAATGTGGGACGTGCAGGTCTGACTCTGCGAGGACGGCACCGTCCCTTGCTCTTCCTAGGGGGTGGAATACAAAAGCAAGCTGTGAAAGCCAGTAAAGGACCGCTGCTAATGTCCTGCGTGGAGATGGTGGCAAAAGGATGGTTGTGCTGCAGGCGAGGTGGCAGCTGTGGAAAACAGTAAATGGTTGCGAGGAAAGTGAGCATTTTTGTCATTAATTCTTGTAGCAGAAAAACAAGAGGGCATCTGTGAAGTAATCCTCGGCAAAACTCTCCTGGTTTGTCTCGAGTTGCCTGTTCGAACATTACAAAAAAAAGCTGGACACAGAATGAAATTGAGCATCTTGGTAATGCTTTAGAAAGAAAAAAAAAAATACATAAAAGAAGAAAATCCCTCTTTAAGTCACACATGCCTGTAACTTCCAGTAAATGAAAAGAAACTTCTTCTGATGGCAATTCAAGCAAAATGAAAAATTCTCCGCTGTAGATTTTGACACCTTCTCCTGAAATGCCTATTTTAGCCATTCCGGGGAAAATACCATAAATAAGGGAGCACCAGGGGTCAGTTTGATAGGTAATAGCACAATTTCGGACATTTCTGAAAGCAGATCATAGATGAATGGTACAAAACACAATCACAGGTTTAAGCCAGGCTGAGGGGCTCTTTCCTGGCAAGACACGTACGTGTAATTTGCATTCGTGCTTTTAGCAGGAGTGTAGTGAACTACCTCAGCCATTGCTGTCTGCAGTTTTGAGGGTTACAGGGAGGGAGAAGGATGTTGTGTCTTTTTCTGTTGGAAGACCAAAGGGATCCTCCCCCAGGCTTCTTCCCATTTTTTGTATAAGGAGAGCTGCAAATAGTTTTTCACAGCAACACAGAAAGCAATTCAGCAGCAGAAATGGTGCCACTTTACCGGGTAGCAAGGAGCTATGCAGTGCTCAATGGGAATAGCAGTGATGCTCTCCCACCCTTTTGCCGTGCCTCCTCGGGTTTCTAGCACAGCAGGGAAGGCAGCTTTGCCTTTTCTCTGCACCGTGCACGGTGTAATAGGCTACGGGGAGCAATAGGGACAGAATAAAGACATGATAGGTCCCGGATTTGCACACATTCTCACTGGGAGCTGAACTAAGTAGGGGTGTTTTCAGAACAAACGCCTCTGCTTTGCAGCTGAAATGCTGAATGCATCTCTCATGCCCCCCTTCTCTTGCCCCAGGCAGTGCTGCCCGGGCAGCCCCACACATGGTACATCCCTTCTCGCTCGAACCTGGATTACACCACAGCAGGCTGCACTGACGAAAGACTTTGGCTTCAATAAATCTGCAAACTGCGACACATTTGCATTTCACAAAAGAAGTCCTAGCTAGCTGTAACTCTGAACTGAGGTGTGACCTTCAGGCACAGCACAGTACAAATAATCTGAAGAGCACCTCTGATTATTGTATAGCAGAGAGTGAAAAGGACAGCAAGAGTGTGAGTTTATTAATAACATGAGTCCTGACCATGCCACAGAGTGCCTACTGGGGAGATTTCACTGCATTCCTGAAAAATTGCGAAGTGATGCCTATAGGAAGGATTACAGTAGTTCCCCTGGGATAGCATCTCTTCCACAACATCTGCTTTTCAGATCTGGCTCATCCTCGACCTCTGGCCAAAGTGTGTAAATCACTAAATACGCAGAACAGGATTTTGGAAGCAGGCAGAAAGCAATGGGAGTGAACTTCATTCTAGCTTAACTCTCGTGAGCTGATTTGATCTGCAAAACCCTGCAGGCATGAAAGCAAACCTGGGAGAACCCCAAGGTCTTGATGCAGCACTTTTTTCAGTGCCGTCAGCAGCCCCAAGGATGCAGGGAAGTCTGCAGGGCAGGAGGTTAGGAAGAGAAGTAAACTCTGAAACATCAAATAAGTAGGAGAAAGATTCAAATATGGTGCAAATACTATCTCCTCCTTAGTTTGTCAGTGTCGATGATACAGAATCACTTCAACTACGAACCAAATCATGTAAGATTTGCTATTGATAAATATATTCTACCATTTGTATGCCTTGTGACTTTCTCCTTCAGAGGGGCCGAAAATGTAGAGATGCATTCACACAGCCCAGATCTGACAACCTGCTTTCTGGGCTTGTGGAGATGCCCCAGCACACAACCCCCTCAGCTCCACCCCATACTTTCTGTCTGAGGGTTTTACTGAAATTCCATTAAACACTGGCTGCTGTTTCAGCATGCCAGCTTCAGAGAGGGATTTGAGAAGGCCCCGATCACATTTATGACTTGGAACTTGATATAAATCGCAGGGGGAATTTTCTGGCTGAGTGTGTTGAGAGGCAGCATCCTGCCAAAACTGCCACCACCGTTTTTCCCCTCCCCTCCTCCCCCCATTCCCGTATCCACAGGCGCTGCGGATACTCCGCCCTCTGGTGGCAGCAGAGGGGTGTGAGATAGAACCAAAAGGGATCCAAAAAAAAAAAAAAAAAAAAGAAAAACTGTGTTATTGACTATTTTAAAAATTATGTTACTGCCGTTTGTTCTTAAAATTTGTGGGTAATTATTTGAAAGGATAATCTGAGCTTTTTCTAGTTGTCTTGGGTTATTTTCAAGTAAGTCTTGTCTGATCTTAATTGGAAATCCCCTAAATGATTCTGTTAGACACTTTCAAAAATTCACTTTTGTCCAAAAACTTTCGCGAGCTTTCAGAAAACATGCTTTAAATAAAAAAACTGTTTGTTAGGCAGGCAGATTTTCATAGGGTAGTTTGTTAATGTTGTTCTATAGGAAAAATTGTTCCCAGAGGAAGTAAGCTCTGCCTGGCCACCATGCTCCCTCTCTGATTGCATTCAGTATTGTATTTGGGATGAAATTAACAAGCGTAATAGGCTGGAGATTGACTTAATAAAATATTTTTTTAAAAATTAAAATGAGGGGTATAAAGATGTAAGGATAAGGGGAATGTGCTGGAAATTTCCATTTTCTGATGTTCATATGTGCCGATTTCTTCTGACCGAATGAGTTGCCTCTTAACTTGATGGAGCACACCCACCTTGTTGCACTGATACATTTATGCATGGCAGACTAATAGAAAACAGCTAAAATTTCAATATTGTGTCTAGTGGACTTAAATATAGGTTTCTGTGAGAGTTGTCAGAGAATTTCAAGCAATTTAATTGATGACACTATATTAAAATCATTAACCAATTTTTTCTGCTTATCAAAATTGCAAGGCAAAGATGTTTGAGATGCTATCTCACTCTTAGAATCAATCTAGAAGGATAAGTGTTTCCGTGGCACCATTACAAAATACTGAAAAAGTGAAATGTAATTACTTCTTTTTGTGAAAAGTCCTGCAGTTATAAAGCAGGGTCATTTTTCAGTCTAAATCATCAATTGCCTCTTAATAAATACAAGAAACACACAACCCTAGGCACACTTTCTCCATATCATTTGGTAGTATACCCACTTTTCTCATATATTCTTTTGTTCATGTAAACAAAAAATCTATAAAAAGTTTCAAAGTATTGGGAAGTAACAAAGACCTTTGCAGAAATCACTGGGATGCTTCAGAGCAAAGGACTCTCAACTTCTGTCTCAGTCGTGAAAGTGTCCTCCAACTTCTCTGAACCACTTAAAATTCTGACGTCTGTCCCAGGCCAGATGATTGTAGAAATGTCTTAAAAATAAAGTAACATCTTTGCATTTTGTCAGATTTGGGACTGCAGAAAGGCTTCCTTGGCTTTTGAGGAGTCTGTCAGGCCACGCTCATCTGTGCAAAGGAAACTGATCAAATAGTGTGCCTATTATATGCAGCTCCCTTTGATTCCTTGTGCCTGAATAAATGAATTACTATTTTTCTTCAGAGGGAGGAACAAAAACTGGGTAAGAGGCAAGTGGAGGTGCTTCCTTGACAATCAATCCCTCCTTTTGTCCTTTTCAGAGGAGTTTTATTT
The DNA here is from genome assembly GCF_036169615.1 of Heliangelus exortis. Lineage (NCBI taxonomy): Eukaryota > Metazoa > Chordata > Aves > Apodiformes > Trochilidae > Heliangelus > Heliangelus exortis. The sequence goes on along the minus strand of NC_092422.1, from coordinate 109,309,561 downwards.
GCAAATGCCCATTCTGCACAAGCTTTAAAAGGCCTCAGCTTCTAACAATGCCATGTCCTCATTGAAGCTGACCTGGAGTGGACCTCTATTTGCCAAATATAAAGATGCTAATTATTTTGTGTATAGGCCTTAACATGATTACAGCGAGCATGGACACTGGTTGTTGTTATAGCAATTTGAATTAAATTATGCTTGTGCCAGCATAATTAGGATCCCCCCGCGAGTTTATTGGGCCTGCATTTTAACATGGCATCTCAGCAGCTTGGTGAAAATGACAATTTCACTTTTGTTCTGGTTAAAGCATGCAGGTGGAGATGGTATTAAAAAAAAAAAAAAAGACATTTCTTCAGCAAACCCTGAGGAGGGAGGTCTGGTCTTTATGTAAAGCCCAGAGATAGCTTTCCTGCCCCTCTCAGCAGTACAAGTCATTAATTTTCATTAAAAAAAAAAAAAAAAAAAAAAGGAGCTGGAATTGCAAAAACTGAACTTATGTCAGGCCTTCCTCCTTAAAGGAATGCCTTTTTTAGATGGTGGAAGCAATTGTAGCATTCAAACCCTGCAACAACAACACAAGTGGGGTAATGAAGTTGTTAGGCCAGGGACACAACTGCTTGTCTGGGGGAAGGCAGCACCCCGAGCCTTGGGGAGGGGGTATGTGGCAGGGCCTTCAGGAAATGCCAGGGGGAAGACAAATGCAGCAGGGGAGGCAAATCAGTGCTGCTGGCCATCCTGTGTCCCTGCCATGGCCAAAGGGCCTGTGTCCTGTTGTGGGGGGCAGGATGTCAGCTGAACCTCAGGAAGCCTCCAATCCTCCTGCCAACACCCCCCTGAGCCGTGCACGTCTTGCAGTGAGAGCTCATCCCATGGGTCTCTCAGCTTTGCCACCACCAGCCCCGTGGCCATGTGGTTGTCCCTCTGTCCTCATCCCAGGAAGCCACACTGCACTGGCTGTGGCCTCATTACACAGCTTTGGGGACAGCTAAAGGTGAAAGCCTTTCTCTTGGCTCCTTTCCACTGTTTTAGAAGGAGCTTTGTCAGAAGCTTCCCAAGGGCCAGGCTCTTGGTTTTTTCGGGTGGAGAAGCTGTGTCTGCATGCTGCTCATGGCTGGATCTGCTCCCAGTGAGGTGTCCCCAAGGACAAGAGCAAGGAGGGCATCCCTGGGGTATCCCTGCAGTAGCCCCACACCTAGAAGAGTAGGGAGACCCAGTCCTAGAGCACCCACTGAGAAGTTACTGCAGGGGAGGGACACCCTAAATTTTAATGTCAAAATCTTCAACATTGTCAGTCTGGAGGGAAGAGGTGTTAGTTTCTCACAGGAACTCCAGCGTCAGTAACTCTGACATTTGGCTGATACAAAAGATGTTGGCCCATCAGAGGTGTGAGTTTCATGGTGGCAGCACTGATGCAAGTGATGGGTGTAAAGCTTGTGTGGTCAGTACTACAGGGATCTCTCCACAGCAGAAAAATCACTGAGTCAGCTGCTTGGTGGGATGCTTTGCTCCCAGAAACATATAAAAAATGAGCTGAAATCTAGGCAAATTCATTGCAGCTGGTGAGATGACACACATGTTTTGAATTTTGCAGGTACTTAAGGAATTTGCGAAACCAGGAGTTGTAGTTTGTTTTTATTTCCAGCACTTAGCATAATTTGATTTTCTGTATATATTGTGAAGTCATAAATAAGCAATAAGGTCAAGTCTACTAAACAGACGAGAACTAAACATCTACCACATACTTTCCAGGAGCTCACTCTGACAGTTTCTGAATATATTACATTCTTAGCCAGGGCTTATGTTCTCTGGGGTCATGGTGAGCCCTGAATGCAAAAGAGACCAGGAGAAAACTAGTTCACAGGGGAATTTCCACACAGTGGAACTCACCAATCTAAATGGTCAAGGACATTCTTTGAAATTGTGAAAGATGGCAATAATGGTAGAGCAGCAAACACAACTTTCCTGGTTCTCACTGTTTCAACACCCTTGTAAACAGTAAAATGAAAAAGGAAACATTACCTTAAAGGCTGGTACTTTCAAGCATATATTTCCATCATACAGTTGCCATATAATTGCCAGCATTAATCTCCCTAAGAATCAAATACTGTAGGGGGAAAACTTTGCAATCAAGAAATAATATTTGCAGTTAGGCTTGTGGGAAGGGTTAGGTAGTCTTAAGTCTCGTCATAATTCACCACCTGATGATTCATGGTACATTTTGCTCCTACTACAGGGCGGTGGTGGGACGGTGCCAGTGGGGTAATGCTCAAGGTTCAGATTCCAATCCTGTAAGGTTTCAGTGCTTGCTGAAAACAAGAGTTGGGGAAGAATTTTTCTTGTAAATTAGATCACCACCCAATGCATTTATGCATTCTGCCGTGAAAAAACATCCTCCTCTATCCTGCTCTATCCATTTTTCCAAGGTGATCAATCCCTGCCTTGCTACAGGACTCATCCATTTTTTGCTGGAGTATCAGACTTGCTCAAGCAGTCTATCCCATCATGCGGGAAGCCCACACACCCTAGCAGAGCTTCAGCAGCACACAAAAAAAATATTTTACCCTTCCAGGGATGATGACACCAACTCTGATGTCTCCCATGACCCTGTGAGAGTGGCATTATTCCCTTAGTAGTCCAAGGAAAGCTCCTCCTTGGCTCAAAGAGACCCAACAGAGGGTCTGCTAGGGCTTTGTCTTCTCTTGATTATGGGTTCTTGTTAACTCCAGGCAACAACAACTTTTGCCAGGCCAGACAAGATAACAAGGTAACACCTTTCCCATTTGTGCACTTGGTTCCTGTTCTTTAAGGAACCAGCCCAGAGGTGCTGCCCAGCCCAGGAGCAGAGAGGAAGAAGGGCAATGGAGGTGGAATGAAGGGCACTGTGGGCCTGGCTTTACACTGTCAGCAAAGCCAGTTTCTTCTTTTTAAGGCAACAGCCTCAGCTTGTGGCCATTGCCAGCCCTGTTCTCCAACAGCAGGACCCAGCTATGAAAAATGAAGAAGCATCTTAATGATCACAGCAACTGGAGGGGAAAAAGCAATTACTGACACAAATAAATTTTGGTAGATTTTTTTTTCCATGTGACAGCTAACATGAGCATCTTCTTCCCCTCCTTCACGGCAGCAGTATTTCTCTGGTACAGCTGCACTCAAGGCAATGTATTTGGCTTTTGGATTCTTCTGCAATGGGTCTCTCAGCAGAGCAAATCAGGGGGCATCTTCTTGCTGTCAGCAGTCACAGTGACTGCATTTTATCTAGATTCAATCTACAGAACTTAATATAGAACTTTGTTATGGGAGATCTAATACTGTTCCTGTGAAAGCACTACCTTTTGGATCAACATTTCAATAAGGTGATTACAAAAAAACACTCCTCAAATTGTGGGGGGGAGCAGGGTGGGGATAAGATATTTTAGGAACTGAAAATGAACTACTGATCTTTAGCACAGAGCGATTATATAGGCACCATCAGACTGAAAAAAAAAATAAAATAAAAATAAAGTAATAAAAATAAGGAATCCGGCTGCAATGAAAACATACAAATCTTTATGTAATGTGTCTGTTCCCTGTGGCCCATAAAGATAACTCAGCATAATCTTGGCCATATGAACTTATGAAACAGAAGAATAAGTTCAGCTGACATTACAGGGCATGGATTAAATGCAACTGAGTAATTTACTGGAGTAACGTGACACAGAAGATATCAAGAGGGCACACGTAATAGTCTGGCTTCATTTTAGCTTCAGCTGGGTGCTTTTTTTTTTTTTTTTTTTTTAAAGCAAAGGAACAAACCTAGCTCATTATTTCTGCAAAAGTCTCCTGATAGTGGTGCAGTTTAAATGCCGCTAACATTAACACCACTGGATGCTTTCCACCGACGTGAGTTTTGCTGCTCTCTCCTGAATTTAAGAAGAGTTCTCTGCCTGTAACTCTAGCGCTGTCGGCAGAGGCTTTGCAGGGAGACCCGAACTGGGAGTTTTCTTCAGCTATTAATTTCTCTCCCCACTAGATGGCCCATTTCTCTACCCGTGTGGCGAGGAGAGGAAGATTTCTTCCCCGCACGTATTTCTGCTCCACAGGGCGATCTCAAGCCGGCAAGCAGGCTCCGCAGCCCCACAGCCCAGCGTGGGGGCAAAGCTGCTCCCTCCTGCCCTACCCCGGGCATCGCTCAGGGATCTCTTCTGGAAAACCCATCCTCCGTATTTAGGGAGAGAGAGACACGGCTCCCGAGCCCTACGATACGTGCCGTTTCACATACAACTATCCACTGGAGAAACGGTGCCAATTCTGATGGTGTTTTTCCAGAAAACTGTATTTGGAAACTCGTATCCTGAATTTAAAGGCGTCTCCCTTGTTTTCGCAGCATGCAGATATTTCATCAGCACCTTGCTGCTACTCTCGCCACTACACATTTATGCAGCATTATTAAGCAGATCTGAACAGAAAGCAGGATGCATTTTATACCTATGTACATTCTCACTTAGGGTACTTAACTCCCTGCGTTGAAGAGGAAAAAAATACCTACCCTGAAAAAAAAAAAAAAGAGATCCCTAGCTGTATTAACCTGTGAAGATAAAAATAAGATATGTAAGTTCCTCTTTGTGCCTCAGTCAGGACAGGAAAAAAGCAGCCCATTGTAAGCATATTTACTTACAGTTAGAGAGCAGGAAGGACTGGCATATTTCAGGCAAAAGAAAAGTAATCTGTCAGGAGTAAGAACCTCTGATGTAAAAATGGGAGCAAATCAGCAGGGCAGCAAAATCAATTATTTTTTTACCTTGAGGAACTTGGATCCATGTAAATTAGAAAACCACACATTGCCACTCTAAAGCAAGAGACTTCGTGCTAAGAAAGGAATCACACACACCACCAGGAAAAATCTCTTGTGTTACAGTTTCTATGACATGGCCACCTCCTTCCATTGCATCTACACCACTCTCAACCATACGTCAAAATCACATAGCCTAAGGAATCCATGTCCTTATGGTGGAGGCATAAAATATGCATACACATTATTAAAGTTGCATTAGTTTTGTTCAATCTGCAACACAAAACCTTGGAGGCATTGCTGCCTCGAAGAGCAAACACCAGTTTTGGTAGTTAAGGAGCATAAATGCTAATTGCTTCTCTGATATTCACCTAGCTTGAAACTTCAGCCATGTCACCTACGCAGCAGCTTCCTTGCTTGTGGAGAAGGGAGGAAACAGTGCTGTGTTTGCCTTCCAGGGGTATCTTATACTGTTAATGGCTGAACTCTGCTTTGAATGCACAGGGTGCTGCTGCTCTGTTGTTTTAAAACCCACTTCTTTTTCAAGAAGTCACAGATATTTTTAGTGATTCATCTGATTTTCCCCTGGTCACCCTTGTGACAGGCTGTGAAGCTGCCCCCAGAGGAGAGGAGGTATATTGAACGGCAGAGCCTGGGCACAGGACAGGCTGCCTTTCAGAGGGACACTGCAGCTGCCCATGTAGAACGCCTGGTGATGCATCCAGTCCAGCACACAGTGGCCCCTGCAGTGTTCTCCAGAGGAAATGGAAAGCATCCCCCCATAATTCAACACATCAGGTGGTCAGTATTCTACTACAGGGACAAGCTATGCATTCATTCCTGACCTCCTCTGTCACTCATGCTGAGGAAGAGGATTAATGACCCTTGTAAGGACCAGAAATGGTACTAGCAAGTATCAACCTTCCTCCTTTCTGTACTATCTAGATCTGCACCTTAACAAAGATGAAACTCGCTTCTGAAAATTCCCAGAGGTCCCAGCCAAACACAAAAATCCTCATGCCAAGCTGGACTCTCAGTGTAACATGCTCTTATGTCCTCTCGGTGTTCTGGATATCTCTGTTTGCCCCTCTTCCTGGGGAGGTAAATATGCTAACACTTTCCCTGCCTCACACATCCTGACAGACCCAGCACTATTGTTCTTTCATGATTCTCAAGAAAAAAATATGACCATTTCCAGCCACCACACATCCACAGCAATCTACCCCTGCCACTGCTATATGGTCTCTGTCACTCAAGCTACTGAAGACATAAAATCTCAGGTCCATAAGAGACAGGCAACCAGAGGCTGATGTGTTCAGTCATGACTATTCCGTGGAAAGGTCTGAGGAACAGAAATAAAAGATCTTAGGAATAAAGGACTGTGCTAATTTGATAGGCAACAAAATACAGTGGGTAACATGATACCAGTCTGCTGTTGACCAGAGCACAGGGAGCCTGAACAAAAGGTTGTGGAGTTTTTGTATAACCTCAGTGGAGCTGGTGTGGGTCTGCGGCCTTTCCACCTCTCCAACATATGTAGCAATGATCTCTTTTCTTCTTCAGTAATTAGAAGTGAGGCCTTGGAATATAAAGCAATCAGTATAATACAGCTGCAGTTCTTATGTCAGATGTGCATAACGCAGAGCATGGAGAAAGAAAGCAAAAGCATATTGAATATGAATAATAGCAGGTCTCTGAGAAATTATCAGACCAGTCAGCTTGTGCATTAACAATTTTAGCAGGGTTTGTTTGGTTGGTTTTTTTAACCTGGGAGAGAGACCCTCTGTAATGGAGTCCTTAGTATCAAATATTGAACTATAATTGTAATATTGATTCTCCTGATGTCTTCCACACAGTAATTAATCCTTTGAGCCACCAGTTTGATCATTGGAAAAATGCAGTCTAAGATAATACAGATGCATGCATCAAGGTGAATGACTGACACAACTGATATCCACATTCCCACGACATTACTTGTTGAAATTTGGTATACTCATACATTAGGAATGGAGATGCATACAAGCACCTGAAAGAGAAGCATATTTCATTTTTTAGCTTTCTTTCTGAGATCATCAAAAGGTCAGCTTTTTCATTAGGTCTGGCCTCAGACACTGACATTTCTTTTGAAGATGAGATTTTGAAAAACATTCTGGTTCTCTTTTTATGGAAACTAAAAACAAAACCCAAAACTTCAAAACTTAGTTTTTCTGTCACAAAAGGTTCAGCACTAATTTTTATCATGCTATTTCATTTTCCATTACAAGTAGGGCATGAAACTTCTAATTCAGAGAAATTAAGATCACTTGAGGTCGCTAGTTCGGTTTTTTTGAGTTTTAGGCAAGACATTTCTCCAAGGGAAGCAAGCACATTGTAGATCGTGATGTTGATTGTCACTGTGAGTTAACAGGTTATGGTCAATTAATAAAGCCTTGAGATCCATACAGACAGGATCCTTATTTTGGATGAATATGAGTTTCATAGTTTGTTCCTCCTTAAAAACACCAATACAGTGACATGCTAGGATCCAGAACCTGAAAATTCTTTGGCTGATGAAGGATAAAATCGGATGAAGGATAAAATCGTTGGGGAAAAGTGTCATAAAGCACCATGAAAGGTCCTTTAGGTGTCATGCTTCCATTAAAATTTCAACTTGCTGAGTATCACACTACTGACACCTCTTTCTCTGTGAAAAACATATCACAATCTTTTCCAGTCCTTCTTCTAAGAGCTTCCACATGCAGAAGAGAGAATGCTATGGAGTTTGTGAGGAACTGTGCTATTGCTAATAACTTTCTAGGGCAGGTGCTCAGAGCCTGTGGTGGGAGGTTATGAGTCTGCACTTAGGCATAAGTACTTAAGTCTCTTCTGTAGTTTAGTCTCATCCTAAGTAAACCTGTGATATGCCAATCAGCAAACAAGTCAGAGTTACTGAAACACCTTTGTAATGCTGAGGAACAGTGCAGTGATTGTGAAAACAGTTTAGGCCAATGATTATGAAATTTTGCATCCAAAGAACATACAGATAACCTATATAAATCTTTAAAGCACTCACAGAATTACATTTAAAATTATCTAATATCAAGCTAATGCTTTACTCTCAAAGAGAATACTATGCTTCTGAGCACGAGCTATAGGCAAGCCTTAAATGATTTCTTCCCAACCAGCCACAATGGAGTAGGTCAGTAATCAAACTTTTCTTCCTCTTCCTCAAGTGTTCACCTAAGAAAAAGCTATTTCCAGGACAGAGAAACTGCAAAACCAGAAGAATGTAACTGTCCAACATCTTCCATGTTCTGCAAGTTCTAGGGCAGAATAGAGAATTCACAGACATGTCTAAACGCCTCTAACAAACCAGTACAGTATTCAAAAGCCTGAGGCACTTTGAAATGTACCTCAAGTGACATATCCTCAGCACACCTTGACAGAAGAATGTCATTTCCCTCTTGACTACCACATTAATTCTGAGCGAGAGCTAGAGCAGCATAAGTTGGAAAAGTAACAGGTGTTGAAGAAAAAGCTGGGAAACTGAACACCCTCTTCATCAAAAACTATGAAGTACTTTCCTAATCCTAGTGGACATTGTCTGTAGGTTTCCTGAAATATTTCCCTGCAAAAGATCAAAATACTATGCATTTGCTCTTGCAGCAGCTACTTCACAGAGGACAACATACTGTCTGGCTTTTCTCTAAATTCTCTGTACATGTCTACCTTTTGACTGGGAGCTCCTCTGATCAGAGAGTGTTTGGCACATATCTAACGTGTTCTTCTGATTAATTAATTGTAATCAAAGAAACACCGGTAGGTGCAGACAGATTGCTCGCCTCCTTGGAGAAAACATTGCCTTTCTCATGTCCAGCAGCTGCAAATGAAACAAGAGCCCCAAACACCACCCTTCATCATCAGTCTGTTGGAAAAGTTAGATTCAAAGGCTGAACACTGATACAAAGATATCCATCTCTGAGCCATTGGAGATGACTCCCGATGAGTTCCCTACCATTGACAGGAAGCTGAACATGAGCCAGCAGTGTGCCCAGGTGGCCAAGAAGGCCAATGGCATCCTGGCCTGTATCAGGAACAGCGTGGCCAGCAGGTCCAGGGAAGGGATTCTGTCCCTGTACTCAGCGCTGGTGAGGCCACAGCTTGAGTCCTGTGTCCAGTTCTGGGCCCCTCAGTTTAGGAAGGATATCGAGGTCCTGGAGCAGGTCCAAAGGAGGGCAACCAGGCTGGTGAAGGGACCCGAGCACAGATCCTATGAGGAGAGGCTGAGGGAGCTGAGGGTGTTCAGCCTGGAGAAGAGGAGGCTCAGAGGAGACCTCATCACTCTCTACAACTCCCTGAAAGGAGGGTGTAGCCAGGTGGGGGTTGGGCTCTTTTCCCAGGCAACTCTCAGCAAGACAAGAGGGCACGGTCTCAAGTTATGCTGGGGGAGGTTTAGGTTGGACATTAGAAAGAATTTCTTTACTGAGAGGGTGATCAGACATTGGAATGGGCTGCCCAGGGAAGTGGTGGATTCTCCATCCCTGGAGATATTTAAAAAGAGACTGGATGTGGCACTCACTGCCATGGTCGGGTAACTGCAGCGGCAGTGGATCAAGGGTTGGACTTGAAGATCTCAGAGGTCCCTTCCAACCCAGCCAATTCTATGATTCTATGATTCTATGATTCTATGATCTGTGGGCAGCACAAACCTACTGCACACCAAGAATAACCAAGAACCCCACAACAGCAATTTCTGCCTCCTGAGCAACCTTCTGCAATCAAAACACTTCCTTCCCTGAAAACCCCTCAACATTAAAAAAAAAACCACCAAAAAAACCAAACCAAAACAAAACAAAAAAAACAAAACCAAAAAACAAACAAACAAACAAAAAAACACCAAAAAAAAAAAATCACCAAAAGAAACAAACCAAAAATAAACCAGAAATAAATAAACAGAAAATGAGAGAAGGAGGAGGAGGGTCAATGAGTCTTGAGAATGCTCCTCCACACACAGGCTTCCATACTTACATTATCATACTATCTATAAGTTTCCATACGTATATTAGCATACTGTGCATCACAGAAGAAACTTACTCTGTGAATGAAACTCATGAAATATTGCTTCTCTTGGAAGCTGGAAGGTTTTGTTTGGTGCAAAGGTACAGTCTGACCAAACGCTTCTGTTCCTCAGAAGCTACTTGGTTCTCAGGCAAATCAACACAAAAAAGAGCCGTCCCCCAGCCTGCTGCAGCAAAGATTTTGACAAGACAGCAGGTATAAGTAGCTACTCACAGAAAAATGGTAACAACTGATCTGTGACCAAAACCAGCCTGCATGACTTGGCAATGCAGGACATTGAAGCACGTTAACATGACAGATTCAGATGTGTGCCTTTTCTGCCCTTTGTGAGTGCTGAGTGTAACAGATATTTTCAACAAAAAAAAAAAATCCAGTTTCTTCCAGAATAATCAGAATTAACATGCAGAAAGGCTGATGACTAATGCTGGACAAATTAATTTTGTTGCAACGTTTGTTTTATGAAAAGCCTCAAATAAACCTGTTTAGTTTCTTTCCAGAAAGCAGTGTTCTTTACTGATGGCTGATTTTTACTGATGGCATTATTAGAAACCCCCAAATAACCCGTTTGAGGGTTGTCAATGTGGCTATTTGCAGGTGATGAAGACGGAAAGTAAATAAAAATATGATTTGACATTTCATTAGTAATGCTAGAGATGGCTGTGCACAGAGCGGAGGCAATGAATATTGCACCTGCTGGAGTGCAAGCAATAAATGCAAATGCGTAGCCTGCTCTGACCTCCAGCCTTCATTACCCAGAACAATACCCCATCCCCTCTATCCAAAATCATGCTATGCTTGTGATAGCAACAACCAGTGGCTGGATTTACATCCACCCAGCCAGAGTTAAATTGCTATGATTCAGCTAACTCCTTCCTTTCTCTATTGAACATAACCTGTCTTCTAGCTAGAATGCTGCCTTTCCAGTTGGGAATAAGCCACTGTTTTAAAGAAAAAGAACTGTGTGGGTGGAATGAAATGCTTAGAGGATGTATGCTCTGCCATTTAGATTTTTTTTTTCCCCTAATAGAAAAAGGGTGCAAGAAAGATGCCAGAATACAAAGCATAAACCCAAGTGTGCAACTGCATCTTCAAACTTCTTTCTTGATCATTTAGATAAACAGATAAAAAAGGCAGAAATCCAGGTTAAAATTTCCAGACTAATTCCAAGCAATCAGCAATGACTAGTCCAAATATTGAAGTGGTAACAAAGATTAAAATTGAGGTTACATTCCTCTATTAAAAAATGTAGCAATTCACACAGTTTACAGTGGTATAAATAAGATCAGACTTTGACCCTGTATGAGTATGTAATCAGTCAGTGAGCTACCCTGTGAACAACAAGCCATTTCCTAGTATTTGATACTTGAAGAAATTATGATAAAATGGTATGCTTTGTGTAAAACATAGTGCACAAGCTTGTGCCACTATAGCTCGAAGGAAAGGTTACATTCACAGCCCATTATTAATAAGAACCCAATTCTTCTTTCTCGGTCATCTTGTTCTCAACTAAAAAATAAGAGCATCTAGAAAACACTGTGCTGGTTTTCCATCTCATAAAAATTGTTTCCCAGCTCCCTTCTTGCCCAAGATGCTCACATTTGGCTCTAACAGAACCAGTGGTCAGTCTCAGTGAGAAATGCACTAGAAAAAGCTGGCATTTGGAGCTCACTTACCAGTCAGCCTCCCTGGTATCTTCTGGCAAAGAGTTCAACTCAGCTGAGTAACACGGTCTCCCTGCCCCTTTCAAACTGTTGGTCCAGTTTGCACACCACCACAGCTGGGTGCATCATGATGTCTACATGTGATTGTGGTATAGCTAAGTCTGTGTAATGAATCTGAACTTACCTTGACTAAGAAAATTAGGTTTTTGTATGTATAGATATATAGAAAGAGATACATAAGTGCAAGATATACTTTAGGTATAAATATGCATAAGGATAGCTGTAGATATAAGGACATAAAATATATAAAAAAGTGATATATTCTCCTTTACAGATAGGCTACAAATTTTTTTGTGTGTCCAGCAACTGCCATGTCCCTTAGAGCACTGACTAGTCTCTGCTGGCCTCTGCTTGTCTCTCTCTCTTCCTCCTTTGGCCACCTTCCTCCAAAGAAATGCTAAATTATAGTGCTTTGTGCCTGAATTAATTAATATCACATTCCAGTGTGGATGAGTTCCCTACCATTGACAGGAAGCTGAACATGAGCCAGCAGTGTGCCCAGGTGGCCAAGAAGGCCAATGGCATCCTGGCCTGTATCAGGAACAGCGTGGCCAGCAGGTCCAGGGAAGGGATTCTGTCCCTGTACTCAGCGCTGGTGAGGCCACAGCTTGAGTCCTGTGTCCAGTTCTGGGCCCCTCAGTTTAGGAAGGATATCGAGGTCCTGGAGCAGGTCCAAAGGAGGGCAACCAGGCTGGTGAAGGGACCCGAGCACAGATCCTATGAGGAGAGGCTGAGGGAGCTGAGGGTGTTCAGCCTGGAGAAGAGGAGGCTCAGAGGAGACCTCATCACTCTCTACAACTCCCTGAAAGGAGGGTGTAGCCAGGTGGGGGTTGGGCTCTTTTCCCAGGCAACTCTCAGCAAGACAAGAGGGCACGGTCTCAAGTTATGCTGGGGGAGGTTTAGGTTGGACATTAGAAAGAATTTCTTTACTGAGAGGGTGATCAGACATTGGAATGGGCTGCCCAGGGAAGTGGTGGATTCTCCATCCCTGGAGATATTTAAAAAGAGACTGGATGTGGCACTCACTGCCATGGTCGGGTAACTGCAGCGGCAGTGGATCAAGGGTTGGACTTGAAGATCTCAGAGGTCCCTTCCAACCCAGCCAATTCTATGATTCTATGATTCTATGATTCTATGATCTGTGGGCAGCACAAACCTACTGCACACCAAGAATAACCAAGAACCCCACAACAGCAATTTCTGCCTCCTGAGCAACCTTCTGCAATCAAAACACTTCCTTCCCTGAAAACCCCTCAACATTAAAAAAAAAACCACCAAAAAAACCAAACCAAAACAAAACAAAAAAAACAAAACCAAAAAACAAACAAACAAACAAAAAAACACCAAAAAAAAAAAATCACCAAAAGAAACAAACCAAAAATAAACCAGAAATAAATAAACAGAAAATGAGAGAAGGAGGAGGAGGGTCAATGAGTCTTGAGAATGCTCCTCCACACACAGGCAATCAACACTTTCATTGATTTCACTGCTCACACATGGCCATACCTTTTCAGGACACAATTCACCAGCATTCAGGATATTTGGATTGAGGCATGACCTAAATGTCATGATGAGAAAACTAAACAGCTCTTCACTGGGAGTTAGTGAAGGGTAATCGTGCTGGTGGAAACAGCTCCTAGGTGCTGCACAAATGGCAAAGCTCTTCCTGGAGACTCAGGTGGTACATATGTGAAGCATTAGGCACAGGCTTTTCTACCTGGCCATGAACTGAGATCTGAAGTTGTTCTATCAGTACTCTGCTTTCAGCTTAACCTCCAGTTCAGAGGAGCATTTGTAGGCAGCAAGGGACAGAGTTATCAGTAGCTGTCAGGAAGGCTGCATCTTAAAGTATACAGCAGTATCACTTTTATGGCATTCATCAAATGGGTGGAAGACACAAGCAAATACACTCAGGTACAGAGAGGAGGTGAACCATCATCCCTGTAGGAAGGTACAAGCTGTGACCACAAAGATGTAACAGGAACTGTCCCATTTCTGCATGACAAAGGTTCAGTATTAGCAGTTCAGTCAGTACAAACAATGTCAATAAAACCTACCTATGGGGGAAAAAAGCTCAGTGCTACTTCTGCATTCCCTCAGCCATTTATGAAAATATAGGCCTAATTTAATGGAAACCTTCAGCAGGTTTCAGTATAAAAGAGAAACGGAAGGGGGAAAAAAAGAAAAAAGGAAACCTTTCAGGTAGCATAATGATTTATTGTTTATCTTTAGAGTGCAAAGGGCAGGTGGAACATCTGATTCTTGCTGAAATTCAGTGGAAAACAGCATTTCTGTACCTTTTGAAAAATTCCCTCATAATATCTAACAAAGAGCCTAAACAACTGAGAAAGAACAAAGTGTGACTAAACAGTCCATCTTACTCTGGCATCTCTGCAGAAAGCAGTCTGAGAAGGCTATACACGGCTTACATATCACTTATAATATGTAGCACTCAGAGTACAGGATTAATGCTTTGAATGATCTACAAAATATGGAGTCAGGGGTTCACAATTTGTTCTTAAAAAAGGGGTAGGGAAGTAGCAGTGATGTTCGTGGTTCATCCAGTTAAAATCAAAACTTTCTGTTAAACTGAATAAGCCAGAACCATAGGTTCAGGCCATGATATCTATCAAAATATGGTCAAGATTGCAAGAACAGAATCTCAACATGTAGGCACATGTTTAAACCAAGAATGCACCCTTTGCTGCTACATTCACCAAAGGCAAATGTTCAGGTCCCTTTAAACACTTCTTTGAACCATGGTCTCTGGATCTGTCCCAAGAGAAGAACAAATTCCTGGCTCAAGTGAGCTTTGCAACCTGTTCTCAGGTATATAAATCTCAAGGCACCTCATCTAATTACAATTTCAAGAGCAAAATATTGAAGTAGCTTTAAAAAAACATTGCCATCACTTCTACCACGCAGATATTTATGATCTCATCTCTGTCTGCAGGGTCAATACTTCCACCTAGAGGTGGTTTTCCGTAAGAATGTCAAATTTATATTGATGCTTTTGTAGAGATGTTCTGCAGAATAAATGGGCTGGATACTGGGGAAAGCTCATGCCTGCAGCAAATTATTCCTGTTTGGAAAAAGTCCTTCCTTCTGTGGCCTACCATTTCCCCATGTGATTCACTCACATTTTAATGTTAAACCAAGGTGCAGACCCAGTGCAAAGCTTAGACACTGTTGGAAGGCTCCAGTCAGTTACCCAGTGAAGTCAGCCTGCTGTTCAGTGGAGCTAAAACTCTGACCTGTTTACTTTTCAGGTAAAACCTTGTCTTTCCTGGCTTGCTAGATGGCTAGAGACTACACAAAGATAGTTTTCTCATACTGTCATTAATGATCACTGCTAAAGTCCCTGCTTGGAGGGAATGAAATCCTCCCTCCAGCTCAGTAGAAGAAAGCTGTAAAACTAAACTCTTAAAAAACACTTTAGAAGTGTTGCATAGGACCTTCTATACAGAAGTGAATTTTAAACAGTAGTGGCATATCAGTTCCTTTAGCACACACATGCTGTCTCTCAAAGTCCAGCAGTCTGTTCTCCTTACTTCAAAATTGAGCTGTTAGCATTACATTTTTGCATTCAGTGGTGCTGACTCTTTTCATGGGCATATCCTGTAGTCTGATATAAATCTAAGCATACTCGGGGACAGCTGTACTAATTGTTGATATCAGAAGAACATGAATAGTTCATATTTGTGACTTAATACAGATGCAAGTGGTGACTAGATTTGTTTTAACAATATCAGATGTTTTTCAGCTTAAGACTTTCCTTTTGATTGTGGGATGCAATTGATATTATATTATTCTGAATTGTGAAAACCCTCAATAATTACACTGTTCTTGTAACGCCAGGAAAGTTAAGTCTGAGAAAACCAAGGATACTGCCTTACATACTATGAATGAAATCCTAATCACATTGAAAGCAGTTCTGCGATTGCAAATGACTTCAGGGAAGGCAAAAATTTATTAAGAACCCTAATTAGTCAGAAACCACATGCACTGCCTTCACAGAGGCTTTGTACCAAAAGCTTTGTGTCTCTGTTTACAGAATTTAACTGAATGGAAAATCTTCACAGAATCATAAAATCATTTAGGATGGAAAAGATCCTGAAGGCCAACAGCTAACATAACACTGCAGAGTATTGAAGGGAAACATCCTTCCTGCTTTGGCATCCCCATGACTAAATTGCCTTTTTTATTTTTTAACCTGAATCTATTTTATAAAACAAATCGGGTTCATAAAATTCTGTTTGTGTCCTTAAATACATGGACTGTTGGGTTTGAGGAGGGCTTTTTCAGAAATGCTGAGGGCCAGCCCCCTGCCTCGACATGGAGGAGGAGGGATGGAGATACCATCCCCCTCCCTGCTCCCTGCCAACCTGTGGGATCGACCACCCCCCCCTCTCAGAAGATCCCCCATAGTCTTCACCTGCCAGGCTTCAAAGATGAGGCAGGGGGACTCATAGAATCATGGAATCACACAATAGCTTTGGTTGGAAGGGACCTTAAAGATCATCAGGTCCCAGCCTCAGTGGGATACCTCCCACTAGACCAGGTTGCTCCAGTCTTGAACACTGCCAGGGAGAAGACATCCACAACTTCCCTGGGCAACCTGTTCCAGTGTCTCATCAGCCTCACTGTAAAGAATATCTTCCTAATGTCTAAATTCAATCTCCCCTCTTCCTGTTCAAAGCCATTAGCCCTTGTCCTATCACTACATGACCTTGTCAGAAAATACTGTAGTTCCAGATTTCTTGGGTGGTGGGGGGAAGGCTACTCCTACAAGGTTTAAGTTAAATTAAACTACTTAGGTAGAATCATAGAATGCATTGGTTTGAAGGGGACCTTTAAAGGCTGTCTTGTCCAAGTCCCCTGCAGAGAGCAGGGGCATCTTTAGCTAGATTAGGCTGCTCGGAGCCTTGTCAAGTTTGACCTTAAATGTCACCAGGAATAGGGCCTCCACCACCTCTTTGGATAACCTGTTCCAGTGTTTCACCATCCTGATAGTAAAGAACTTCATCCTGATGTCTAATCTAAATACACCCTCTTCCAGTTTGAAACCATTACCCTGTTGTCCTATCACTACATACCCCTGTAAAAAGTCCCTCCCCAGCATCCCCGTAGGCTCCTTTCAGGTACTGGAAGGCCTCCCCAGAGTCTTCTCTGGGCTGAACAACCCCATCTCTCTCACCCTGTCTTTGTAGGAAAGGTGCTGCAGCCCTGTAATCATCTTTGTGGCCCTCCTCTGGATTTAAGGCTTGCCCTTTCTCATGGTTTCCTGGACAAACAGGCACAAAGAGCACCACTGCTTAGCATCCTGATGTCTCAGCTGTAAAAAAGAATAACACTCTGCACCCACCTAACAGAAACCCCATGAGGATGCACTGGGCTTGTGAAAGTCTGGCTGAGGTCTGAAACTCACTGACATACAGCATCCAGAAACACTTTGTTCTCTTGACTGCTGTGCACCTCCTGACGAGAGAAAAAAGGACCATGGGTCTCTTATGGCTTTTTTGATAGGCTTCACCTTGAAAAAAAAAGTCTGTTCCTTTTTATTACTACTATTTTATAGTTTAGGAAAAGAGGCTGCAGGTGATATGTGTGAAAGCCTTTTCTTATCGTTTGCCCAGTTATGCTACTTCAGCAACTGTTGTGATTAAAGTAAAGCAGCTCCAAAAAGTCTGGACCTTTGACTAGTCCTAATGGTATTTATATCTGGCTCCTTAGAGGAAGAGGAAAGACCAGGGAGACCTTATTGCAGCCTTTCAATACTTAAGGGGGGGGGGCTATAAGAAAGATAGAGACAAACTTTTTAGCAGGGTCTGTAGGCATTGGATATAGGTAATGGTTGTAAACTGGAAGAGGGTAAATTTTAGAGCAGAAATTAGAAAATTTTTCTCTGTGAGTGTGGTGAAGAACTGCAACAGGTTGCCCAGAGAGGTGGTAGAAGACCCATCCCTGGAAACATTCAAAGCCAGGTTGGATGAGACTCTGAGCAATCTGATCTGGTTAAAGATGTCCCTGTTCTGTGCTGGGGATGGACTAGATGGACCTTCTAAGACCCCTTCCAGCCCAAACTATTCTATAATGCTATGAACTGTATCGTGAAACCTTGTCTTTACTGTCACACCTTGTTAGTTACCAGAGTGATCACAACAAAATCTACATTCTGAGGCAGTACTTAGGCCCCAGACATGAATCAGCACAAAAGCATGGTGAATCTGTTCACACAGAATCCCTCTTCACATATAAAGATACTTCACTATCTTCTCAATGCTAATCAGTGCTAATCAAACCTATCCTTTTAAAACACCGGACAAGTTATGCTCAACCTTTTCTATTTAAGCAAGCAATGAAGTAAAAGTCCTGCTCTACCTTTGTTACCCTGTAAAGTGCTACCAGCAGCAAAGGTGTTCACTGTACCCAAAATCAGCAAGGTGCATTCTCAAGCTGTTTCTAGAAGGAGACTGAAGGCCCAAAGTGTTTGGCCAGCCTATAACTGGTTGGCAGACCATTGACTGAGAACTCCAGCAGCAGGCAAAATCCAAAGCAGTCTCAACTCCCTTGTCAAGCTAACCCACCATCACTGACCTCATCAATGGGAAAAAAAGCTCTCTGGGCTCAGTCCAGGTGAAATCCAGGGATCAAGCCAGAAAAACTCTTAAGTGTATCTGATACTGCCTTTTGATTTGTCTCTCCTTACCCCTGAGACAGTGTCCCAAACCAGTTAATGGCACCAAACACCAGCAGCTATGGCAGGGGACCACACTGTTTTGCACACTGAGGGCTACCATGGCCAAGTGAAGCAAGCCTTGCTAAGCAACAAAGGTGCATTTAAGCACAACTAAGAAACAATCAAGATCAGTAGCAAAGAAATTAGGCATTTATGTTGTCCTCTGAGCCCACGATGCCTGTAGTCTTGTCAGCTTTGCTGAGATAGAACCACCACCCAGGACTTGGATTTCTATAGGAGTGGAGGGGGAAAACCTTAATCAAAATAACTAGATGAGTAATCCATCTCAGAAAGAAAAGCATGATGACATGGAAAAAAAAATTGCTAGCATGTTGCTTTTTTTAATATTCTGTTATGCACAGAGTAAATTAATAGTTAACCAGCTAGACCTACATGGTATGTTTGATAGTAGGGAGGGTGTGAGTGAGGAAGATTAAGGGTTGTGGAAACACAGTCGAGCAAGTGTTCAGCTGATTTATATGAATGTCCTGGTGGTTTTACCCATGCTTCTTCCTTTTTTTCTTTTTTTGAGACATGTTGGATGCAATCCTGGTCTCTCTGTGATGAATGGAAAAGAACATTGACTCACTTTGTGTGGGCACTGTGGCAGAAAGTGGTGGGATATTTTTCAGCGGGAACTTAAGGAAGAGGCTGGATGGACCAGTGTAGTGAAAGACGACTGAGACTGCCGTGCAAAAGTGGTTGGCGGTGTGATTTTCTAAAAAAATAAAAAAAAAAACTAGAGCAGAAAAAAGATGTAGGTGGCTTGCTACTTCAAATAGAGAAGGGCTGGTGGAAGATGTGGTGGTCAGAGGCTATCTCGGGCTTAGCGACCATGAAATGGTAGAGTTGTTTATTCTTAGTGTATTCACGAAGGGCATCAGCAAAACCTCCACCACAGACTTCTGGAGGGCAGACTTTGGCCTGATCAGGACATGGGCTGAGAGAGTACCTTGGGAGGCAGTCCTGAAGGACAAAGGGGTCCAGGAAATCTGTACACTCTTCAAGAAGGAAATCTTAAAGATGGAGGAGAAGGCTGTCCCCATGTGCCCTAAGTAAAAAATGGCAGAGAAGATGAGCTGCCTGGCTGAACAGGGAGTTTTGTTGGGACTCAGGAAAAAAAGGAGAGTTTACCATCTTTGGAAGAAGGGGCAGACATCTCAGGATGAGTACAGGTCATCCAGAGAAAAAATAAGAAAGCAAAAAGCCCAGCTGGAGCTCAATTTGTCCACCATTGTAAAATGTTTGTAAAAATGTTTTTACAAATACATTAGCAAAAAAGGAGCCAGAGAGAATTACCCATTACTGGATGTGGGGGGAACACTGCAACCAGGGATGAAGAAAAGGCTGAGATATTTAATGCTGACTTTTCTTTCATCTTGATGATTCAGAGCTGCTACCCCCAGGGTTTTCAGACCCCTGAGCTGGAAGATAAGGACAGAGATCTGCACAAACCCCCCATAATCCAGGAGGAAGCAGTTAATGACCTGCTACAGCACCTGGATGCTCACAAGTCTATGGGACTGGATGGGATCCACCGAAGAGTATTGAGGGAGCTGGCAGAGGAGCTTGCCAAGCCTCTCTCCATCATTTATCAGCAGTCCTGGTTAACAGGAGACATCCAGGCTTCTGGAGGCTTGCCAGTGTGATGCCTATCTATGAGAAGGGCCAGAAAGAGGATCCAGGGGACAACAGGCCTGTCAGCCTGACCTTGCTACCAGGGAAAACTATGGATAAGTTCATCTTGAGTGTGCTCACAATGGCAGGTACAGGACAGCCAGGGGATCAGGCACAACCAGCACGGGTCCAGGAACGGCAGGTCCTGCTTGGCCAACCTGATCTCCTTCTATGACCAGGTGGCCTGCCTAGTGGATGAGGGAAAGGCTGTGGATATTGTCAACTGGGACTTTGGTAAAGCTTTTGACATTGTCTCCCACAGCATCCTCCTGGAGAAGCTGGTGGTTCATGGAATAGACAGGTGTTCTCTTTCCTGAGTAAAAATCTGACTGGATGGCCAGGCCCGTAGTTGTGGTGAATGGAGATAATTCCAGTTGGTTACCAGTCACCAGTGGTGTACCCCAAGGCTCAGTTTTGGGGGCAGTCTGGTTCAGTAGCTTTATCAGTAATCTAGATGAGAATATTGAGTGCTTCCTCAGTACGTTTGCAGGTGACACCAAGTTGGGTTAGGAGTGTTGATCTGATCAAGGATAGGAAGGCTCTGGAGAGGCTTCTTCTGGACAGGATGGATCAGTGGGCTGAGGGCAAATGCATGAGGTTCAACAAGGCCAAGTGCCAAGTCCTGCACTTGGGTCACAACAACCCCATGCAATGCTGAAGGCTTGGTGAAGAGTGGCTGGTAAGCTGCCCAGAAGCTGGAAACCTGGGTGTGCTGGTTGCCAGATGAATATGAGACAGAATTGTGCCTGGGTGGTCAAGAAGGACAACAGCTTGCATTGGCAACAGTGTGGTCAGCAGGAGAAGGGAAGTGATCGTGATCCTGTCCTCAGCACTGGTGAGGAGGCACCTCAAGGGATGTGTTCAGTTCTGGGACCCTCACTGCAAGAAGGGCATTGAGCTGCTGGAGCATGTCCAGGGAAAAGCAACCAAGCTGGTGAAGGGTCTGGAGAACAAGTCCTGTGAGGAGAGGGTGAGGGAATTGGGATTGTTTAGTGTGGAGTAAAGAAGGCTGAGGGGAGACCTTATTGATCTCTACCACTACCTGAAAGGAGGCTGTAGTGAGGTGGGTGTTGGCCAAGTAAATGACAGAACTAGAGGAAATGGCCTGGAGTTGTTCCATGGGAGGTTTACACTAGATATTAGGAAGAATTTCTTTACTGCAAGAGTAGTCAGTTGCTGGAACAGGCTGCCAAGAGAGGTGGTGGAGCCACAATTCCTGGAGGCTATGAAATAATATGTAGACATGGCACTTCATGACATGCTTTAGTGAATATGGTGGATTTTTCTCTGGTTTTACAGTTGGACTTGGTGATCTTAGAGGTCTTTCCCAACCATGACAACCTTGTGATTCCATGATTCTGGGATTCACTGAGGATTGCAGGCTGAGACCAGGCATTTTGGAAAGGTGAGCAACTACTATAGGGTGCTGTTGAGTTGTCATGGTGCTAAGATGGGAACACGGGGAGCTACATTTTATTCCCACTTTTAATGGCAATTAAAAGTTAATGTCAAACAAACCATTTCACTTGTTCTCCCTTCTCCATGGCTGTCCCTCATGATTATCCTGTGGGGCAAAGCATCTTTCTCAAAGTATGGTTTGCCTAGAAAGCCCTAAGTTGGTTGAGACCCACCTTCCCTCTCATTCATAGAGGTGTCTGCTGGATCACACCACATGGCAGCAGACCAGTGGCCACCTCAGTGCTAGCGGTTTCACCTCCCTGTTCATCAGGGTGTCTCTATCCATAGGAACCAATACACTGGGCACACAGGGATCATGGCTTTACTCCTGGTGGCATTAACTTGGAGAAGTCCACAACAGTTGTCTGGAGCAAGGCTTTGTACTAGCACTTTTGGCAAAGTCATCCGATGAATTTGCTGTCCACTTCTCACACTCTCCTGTTGTAATACTAACAGTAAATAATGAATAGAAATGGAAGGCATTCACTATTACTAAACGTTATCCAGACCATAAACCTCAAACAGAAGCAACAATGAAATGTTCCACTGCATAATTACAACTGGAAATATTTCAGGCATTTAGTAGCGTGAAGAGCAACAACACAAAGAACTGCAGTCAGAAGTCTAAAAATAATGAAATATGTCTTTCAAAAGTGATAATCAAATAAATTATGTTCACAATCTCTTTTGAAGAGGCTGAATATGTGTGTGTTAAGCCAGAGACTTGTACCTTGGCTGAGCTGTAAGCAAAGCTTCTGGGCAGGTGATGTGCTGCAGGAAATTTATACATTGCCCTTAGCCCCAGTTTTAGGGCACAATGTTGTAAACCATTGCCTGAGAATCACTTCTTTGCTCTGACATTGTCCAACTTTTTACCACAACAGGTCATACCTGCCTCCCCCATCAAATGAGCAGAAATTTGTGTCTCATGTTCCTGAGCCCATGCCCCCCCAACATCCGAGGAGTGTATCGCAGAGCCCCATCAGAAAATTTGACATACTTCCACAGCCAGCCAAAATAATAAGGGGACACTTTTGTTTCATCCACTTTACATGTATACTTCTTGTTAGTGAAATCAGAGAGTGTGAGGTCTCTAAGAAAGAGAGCAGGAATCATGCTGAGATACCAAATCTTTGAACTATTTGTTCCCTCTCCACGTATAATAGGCTTCAGGAAAAACAAGAGCAAGCAGTGGACTGGATTAAAACTTGTGACAGGGTTGAATTCTGTCTACTGGAAATTATGACACTTTTTACAATATTTATTTGTACCCCATACAGGATCCATGACTTTTGCACGGCCACAGTAACAGTAAAAAAATTGATTTATTTTTTTATGAGCACATAATGAACCCAACACTGTCCATCCCTGAGTAACACCAACACAGCCTTGCTATCTTAACTGTATTAACATCACAGAGACCTCTTTCACCAGTTAGGTCAGCAACCACATGTCTTCAGCTCCTAGCATAGAGTAGGGTATGTTCAATTTATCTAGGTTCCAGCAAGTTATCTTCCAGGGAATAATAGATTTTTATCATTGCAACTAGAAGAAATGTAATTCCTTTATCATAAAAGATAGGCAGGACTATGTCTTGGAGATTACTGCTTTCATGAACTTTATACTTTAATATGAGCTAAGATATTATTTCCACTCTAAAAATATATAAATAATATGTAGGAAAAAATCCTTAGCAACTTCAGAACATTGTTGTTTTGTTGATTTCAGTAGAGCTAAATTAATTTACATTAAATGTAGGTCCAGCCCTGCATTTCCAGTATATCCTTCTCAGATGGAGAGCAGAAAAAAAGTATAGCAAACACAAGAAGATATAACACTGTAGATCTGGACATCTTCCTATGTGACCTGCTGTAGGTGGCCCAGCTCTGGCAGGAGGGTTGGTCCTGATGATCTTTTGAGGTCCCTCCCAATCCCTCACTTTCCGTGATTCTGTGATCCAGTCCCTCAAACTGATTATTTGTCAAGGTTACAGAGACATAAAACAGAAAGTAAAATCCTGATCTTATTTCTAAGAGTGTATGTTCCTTTCTTGGGGTTATTTTTTATTTTCCTCATCTGGTTCAGGCACAGGTGCACAGCATCTAGATTATATCTTTAAGGCTCCCTCTGATTCTGCATCTAATAGCTTATCAGTTACTGATTTAAAAGGGGCAGAAGTCATCAAGTAATTGATGCCCTATCTGCAAGAAATAATTCTCTTGCTAGACAGACATCTCTGAGCAACACAAACCCAATTATTATTTCCAGGAACTTTTAACTAAAGAAAAATGCATCCTTGGAAAAAAAGCAATCTAATTCCTAGTGGTAAAGCCTTGTAACTCAATTGTTTCATTCACTTTTAATAATTTACAGCCTTTCCTCTGGAGAAGACTATGTGAAGTGATCAAAGTGGTCATCAAATGAGATGAGGTGAACTTTCTGATACTCTTAATTAATTTTCCTGTGCCCATTGGTCTATGCCTAATAAGAGCTCGTGGTGGCTTCATGAACTAGGGTGTTGAAAAATATATATAAAAAAAGCACTGTTATCTAGAGCTGATAAACCTAGCCTGTTTTATAAAGCTATTCTTCCTCCTGCCTTGAAGAGTCAGACCTGATTTCCTGGCTTCCAGCTAGAGATTTGACTCAAAGAAACAGAGAACAGAGAACCACTGTGGGCACAAAACTTCATCCTCTGCAATCACAGGCAGCCACACAGCTGCCATCACTGCCTGCTCATCCCATGTCCTCCATAAATGTGGCTTTTCCATCTTATCTACTGAAAATCTTTGGTTCACAAATATTCTAGAAGATGCCAAATATTTGACAGTGTTCTTCTATAGTTCAGTGATGAATCAGAGAAAGGACTGTTAAGAAATAATTTTTTACTAAAATAGACAGCACGGTTTTTTGTAAGAATCTTCAGGGAGATAACATGGAGGGCGGCTGTCCTTGACCATCTTCCTCAACTCCTTGATAGTGACAGCAGTAAATCAGGAAAAGCAATACCAGTGAGGTGGTGTCACCACTTCTCCCCTTTCTCTCCTTGAGGGAAAGAACTGCCAGGTCTGACTTGCCTTTTCCTGGGGAGGTGAATTGGGTGATTTCATTTTTAAATGAGGAAACCTTGGCAGTCTAAAATGAAAGTTATAGCAGTTAATGTTTGAGAAATTCAACCAAATGGACTAGTCTCACTGTCAATAAAAATAAATGATCTAAAACAGTAGCTAAATCATGAAGGAAAGAGTACTCTAAGCAAATGGGTCTCAATAAAAAAAGTGGTTCTGGAAATATTAAATTCCCTGAGTGGCTTTCTAGAAAAGAACACATAGTAAACACCGTGAGGAGCTCAAACAGGAATACAAGTTAAGACTGAGTTAATAATTTTCTGAAAGAAAATCTATTGAGTACCTTTACTTCTTGGGAAAATACTAGTTAAGCCTTTTAATATAAATTCAAGCACGGACATACCTGCTTTGTCAACTTTTATTAACACTGCTCTTCTATCTCTAGTACGTCCATCACATTCCTTTTGTATGGTCAGATAGCACAAGCCCTAATACCTTGCAATTTATGTGCTTTTTTCCTACTTATTTTTGACCGAGCTAATAATATCTTCAGTTACCTGTCCTAACATCTCTCTTGCCTATATTTGATTGCTTTTCCTTCCCTTAGATTTTCTCTCTGAAACTTCTGGTGTCAGAATAAGTGTCACTCCATTTTGCCTATCTTCAGGGGCCTACAAGGCATAGATACTTACTTCTAGGCTAGTTTTTCTTAGAGCCAGGGAAGGGAATCAAGCACTTATAGACCATGATTCATATGACCTACTTTAGACCTACTTTAGACAGAACTAATCACAGCCTAGTCGTGTCTATTTTTCCTTCCATGGACTCAAAGGAAGCCTGGAGTGACTTGTTCAGCTGTGGATCTCTGCAGTCAAGATGCCTACACTGTAGGCATTTATATAATGTCAGATTTTTATATAATTTTTATGTAATGTCAGATGCCTACCTTTGATTGATAGCCTTGTTGTAGCAGCAGCTTACCCTTCCAGAACCATAGCACTTACTGCTTGGTGAAGGCATTACATCCATTGAACTTGACTTTCTCTGGTATTCATCCCCAAATATTGTTAAAAGAAAAGTGACTGTACCTTTTGATGGGGTATTGCTTCTTAGACATGCTTTTAATTTTTTTCCTTTTTTTTTCTTTCTAATAGCAATGCTGCTGATAATAAATACTGAATTGAAAAGGCAGAGCAAAAGCAAAAAATTGATGATGGATTAGTGAGAGAGCTGCTGACTTGGATATGTATACTAGGTGTAAAGATGTTATGCTGGAGTGTTGTTTTTCTATTCCAAATTACAACTGTTCTTTAATAATTCCTAGCCTCTTGAAAACAAGGGGGCAGAGCTACCAATGTTTTCTTATGGTTAACCATTTTCTGAATCCTGAACTTCTCATTAGGATGAGGCACATTGTAGTGTAGCAACACTCTCTATATCTGTAACCTTTTAACAGTTTGTTGGGAGCTTCGTTCACAGTCAGTGACATAAACATTCTATAGGTCAATACTTATGTTTTACAGTATCTAAACTACACGGATGATGGAGCCCAGGGAGACTGCAAATGACAGGAGAGCTCAGCAACATGACGAGGTGAAGAGGGAGTTGTTTCAAAGAGCAGATTGGACCCTTTCTGTTGTGACTTAGGCATGCTATTAAAAGTCAGAGAAATACAAGGAGTAAATCAAATAATCAACACTGTAATGCCAAGGAAACGTCCAGAGAAATAGGAAATAAGGGAGATATAGTCATCTGTTTTAACAGGATTTGGTCAGAAAAAGTCTACGGATTTCCAAAGCAAAATTACAGATAAGCAATGCAAAAGTTACCTCTGCATCGACACATGAGAGTGAGAGCCAGAAATTCACCAATGGCATAGACAGAGATCAAATGCCTTCAAAAGCAAATGTCTCAAAGAAAATGCTGTGTATGAGATATACTGAATTTCTATCAGAGAGCTTCACAGGCTCTGAGGTCACCTGAGAAAAAGGAGAGAGAAATATCTGGACAGTGTACTCAGAGTGACTCTGGAGTGACTCTCAAGGCAGCAGGATCTTCCAGTTCACTAGAGCTCCATCAGACAGCACATTAAGGGAACTGTGGCATACAGCCACTACAAGAACACACAGGGGGCAGCACGGGGCAGACAGGGATACTGGGTCCATGCTTGTGTCACGATGGTGTAAGAAGGACACTGGTTCAGCCTTAGAAAATTATCATCAGAGAGCAGGGTGACAGTCACCTCCTGTAAGGTCTCCCTTGTGCCATCTCCCAGATCTGTCAGAGCAGCCTGTGCACAGCACAGCAGGGCTGCCAGGGAAGCTTATAAAAAACTGTTACAGAAGCCTAAGACTGCAAGGTCCTACATTTGGTGTTTTTTTTTCTTATCTCTTCTTCTTATCAAGCTTTCTGTGCATTGTCCTCAGTCTTGTTTGAAGTTCTGTTATGAACTCACTTCTCCAAGGGCTTCCTTCCCCCTTACCACTCCTGCTCTCAGGACCACTGCCTATAATAAGTATTGTTAACACTGCCAGTATCAATCCCAGGTTAAAACCTTCTAGCACATTTTAAATAATTAGCACAATGTCCAAATAGTTGTGTAGGCCCTTTCACTACCACAGCTCTACACTTGACCTATGTAAGGGAAAGAATCAGGAAAAAACCTGTGAGGGAACAGAATTTTTTTCCCGATAAAGCATTCAGGATTTCAAGGACCACGCATAGCAAACTAGAATGTACTCAGAGAAACTTGACATTTTCTGCAAAGACCAAATTTCCTAGGGAGGAAATGTTAGTGGGTGAAAGAGAAGGGGCAAGTCAAAATTCCATGAGAATTGCTCATTATTTGATATTTCTTGAACAAAAGGTAGTCTCAATATGTATTTTCACAACTAAACATTAAAAGACGGGATAAATTCTCAATTGATGTCTGCTTTTTAAAAAGAAAAAAAAAAAAAAACAAAAAAACTTTTGTCTCTGATAGAAGAATTTTACTAAAGATACCAAAACAGGTAAAGCTGGGAGAATTTTTTATAACTGTGAAACAAACTTGAATTAATTTAAATCTTTTGCACAGGTCACTTACCTAGGTTATATCTTACTTCAGCCATCTACAGTATTCAGTGAAAGATAAGGGATGCAGAAGGAAGTGGTTTTTTTCTCCCTGTGTTCAATAGATTAATAAATTATATAGCTTCTCTTCCTCAGTTTAGAGAATGCAGGCTTGTGGGGGGTACACACTCAGATAAAGAAAACTGAGGAGTGCATTTAACCTGAACGACAATGTTGGCACAGAAACATATGGCTCAAAACTAGCTATGAATAAGTTGGCAATACACAATTTCTACCTCCTGCATCAGAGAAGCTCTGGAGCAACCTTCCATGAGGAGGTGAGGGAAGGAAATCTATTCTGCAAAGTGTTACACTCCTAAAAGTGGTGGTATGACCTGTTTGCCTGGGATAGAAGAGACACGGATGCAATGACTTTTATGCAAAGCAAGGTGATTAATACATCAGTTAAACCAAAATCATGGCTTTTGTTTATTTCAGCATTCAGAGTACTTTTCCATTATCTATCATTGTTTCCAGCAAATTCTTGTAAAAAAACATTTAGATCAGATATATTAGATGTGGGAGGAAAAGATGACATGGGGCAGGGGGGAATCCTGTGCATGCACAGTCACTGAATTCTTCACTCCTAGCACCAAACCACCTGAGGAAAACAAAAATAAATTAAAAGAATCAGCCTCCTAAAGGGGCAGAAGGAGCCATGGGACAGAGTGCCAGCCTAGCTCCAAGCAGAGCAGGGTGCAGCTCTGGTCTTGGTGTGCTGAACAACCTTCACCTAATCCCTTTATCTCCTGATGTTCCTCAGCAGCAGCATCAGTGTTGATGATTACAACCCCTTTCCTCAATGGCTTTGAGATATGCACATTTAAATTACTGTATGAAATACATATTACTATTCTGCCACAGATAATAGTGATAGGGGATTTCGTTGTAGACTTTATCCAGTGTGACACTGTATACTTTCAAAGCGGACAAAAATTTCAAAGCAGACAACAGGACCTTGAGATATGTTTTTAAAAAAATATTTGAGAATTAAGCACTTAAAATGACCTTTAAAATATCAGCTTTAGCAACTAAAAAAAAAAAAAAAAGGGGGGGGGGAATTGTAAAATAAATTAGAGAAAAATTGCTCATAGATTCTGAAGTTTAAGTGCAAATAGATGTTCACAGAAAAATGGCAAAATGGTTTGCCTTTAGATTTTTAGGTCGCTTAGTTTTGAGGTACAAATAGTTTTGAGGATGTACTGCCCAGTACTGGGGTTAAGACCCCTCCAGTGCCTCCTGACTCAATAGCTTTGTTTTCAGTTGATTTGACTCTGATTTTACACTCAAGAAATACTCGTGATGGAATTTCACTTTATTGAGTTTTTTCTTTAGTGGGCTACCAAGAGCACTTAGCTAAACACAAAGCCAAATGTTAAGATTTCTAGACTGTGACATTAAGTGTCACATTAGATTGACAATGTACTACAATTTCTCTCTCTGAACATTTCCTTTGTACATTTTCTCTCTTCATCTTGTCCAAGTGCCCTCACCCCAGACGGAAAGGGAGGTGTAGCCACCTGCCAGTTGTAGAAGACATCCACACAGAGATCAATGGGGCTGCTCACACCTTTCCCAGGGAAAGCAGACCCATCAAAACCACTTAATTTCATAAAGGCCATCTTGGTAGGTGGGATTATTGCTGTTCATGTGGTTTACCTTACCTTTTTTCCTACATGTTTAAGGCTGAGTCTGCAATGGGCCTTGTTTTGTAGGAATGTAAGGGCTATTCTACTGACTAAAAATAAAGCTGACCTGGCATAACTGGTGAGCATATTAATCAGCAAAATTTGTTTTGGCACACACCTTGATTTTGGAATGAGGAAAACATGATGTGAGTTTGACTTTGTTTCACTGCATTACTGAATGGCTGCATTTCTGTCTGGTAGGTTTTATTTCAACCAAATTCTTCTCTCCACACTACTTTTGTTTTAAAGCTGCTTTCTTTTTGTTGAAGTAACAATACAATGATTAAAATAAACTCTCAAACCCAGAACAAAATGTTTCAAGTGAGGTCATATGAAATATACTTTTAATATGGTTCTCTTTGGGTTGTTTTTTT
This sequence comes from Heliangelus exortis, assembly GCF_036169615.1. NCBI lineage: Eukaryota > Metazoa > Chordata > Aves > Apodiformes > Trochilidae > Heliangelus > Heliangelus exortis. The sequence continues at coordinate 109,279,905 of NC_092422.1, read as the reverse complement.
ATTGTTATTTTATTTTTTGAATGACAAATGAATCCAGCAGTGGTCAGACATAAGACTCTCCTCCCACTCTCTGCAGCATACTGCAGAGCAATGCAATTAGACCTGTGGCATTTTATACCCACTTCTCTTTGAACAAATGCAATTAAAGGCCAAAGTAAGATAAAAGGCACTGGCATATCAGGCTATTTCTCTTTAAGGGTGATATCTGTGCACTGCTTACAAAATTTAGGCAGGAGTCCAGCAGCTGGAGTTGACACAGCTGGCCTCTAGAGGTAGTCTTGCTTTTCCACAGTGTAAACTATGATAAGGTCTATATGGCTAAACCTGTGCAGAAGCTGAAACAGATTATCACAGAGTATTTGGGAATTATAGCCAACATCAACGTAATTCCTGATATTCGCCGCACTGAGTGGATTTAGATACCGTCCAGAACACAGCCTGGCATTATTTCCCACTTGGGAATTTTCTATTTGTTTGTCTCTTTATGCCCTTGGAGAGAGCCTAAAGCATATTAAGAGGTTTAATAGATACCAGCAATAACAGGTTGCATTCATAATAGCTTACAGGTTCTAAACAAGCTTCTGCCAATAAATTCCATCAATCGGTCCTAATGTCCTGAAGCAAGAATCACTGCCTAAAACACAATGTTTAATTTTTCCGTGTTCTCTTAGTGGATTTGTTTCAGCTTCCGGCCCTTGCTTTCGAAAAAGAGAAGGTGCATGGTGGAAAAGGGGCCAGAGGACTTTGGCTGACATGAAAAACCTGTATCATCTTAAGCCTGCAGACACGCAGCTTCATTTGTAAAACGCACAAGTAATTACGTGGCATAATTACATGGTCTGTCCAGGTAATTGCATGTGAAATTGAGCATGGTGTCATGTGTTAATGAAGTTCACAGCTACACTTAAATTCTTGTGTGTATGATTGCCTTGATTAAGATATTTTAAATCTTCTCTTAATAACAAGGGTTGTTCAATTGTCTGGTCTAAACTACTCCCAGCAGGGTGAGAGTCTGCCCCATCAGAGAAGTTTAGCACAAGGCTTTTTCAGCCCTGATGCTTGTCAAGCAGAAATTAAATGTGAGTTCTTTCCCCTCCCACTGCTGGTCCAGTTAAAAAGCTGCCTAGCAGCGATCCATTTCTCTCGTGCCAGTGGAAATCGGGAAGAAATAGGAGAAATCAGGAAGAAACAGGAGAAATCAGGAAAATTGCTGAGGTCCTGCTACCAGTGTCATGTGTCAATAGGCTGTGTACAGAATGGTAGATAAAGCGTGTCATGTACAAGCTGGGTATTTAGTGCTGACATATCAGAGCAGCACACAGATGGTTACCCTATTGCCTCAGGGAGGGAGCAGGAGGAAAGCCTGGTAGACCAGCCCTGGCACGGTTTTGCTCCTCAGGGTGATGGAGGGTATGTCCAACACCTCTCAGAAAGCTGTAAATAAGCATTTTCTGTGTTTTTTCTGTCTGTTTTGGAGTTCCAAGGGATGGCTGGAGGCTAGGTACCCTTCATAAACCCTGCAGAGGCCAGTGTCCCCAGAGAACATGCAGCGTGCCCTGCTGCCCAGTGGTTGGACCCACTTGCAATATCCACCAGATTTCAGGGGTCTTCCTCCCTCCAGCAGCCCACAGGCATGGGTTGCATCACCACCCATGCATAACACCCTCATCCTCCCTCTTGTCTTGTTTCCACGTAGCACTTGTGTTATGCAGTACAGCTGAGCAAAGGAGGGAGCAACAGCAATGTCTGAGTGACCCTTCCTGTGCCCTGGGTATTACCCCTGCAATCCCATCTTCACCACCATCTGTGTCTGTGGTAAGGCTGAGTAGTCCAGGAGAGCAGGAGGACAGAGGTGTGCCTGGCCAAGGAAATTAGAAATGTATCAAATGCTCATTTACAAAGGAAGACAAGATCATACCACAAAATAGCACCTGGCCTTTCTTGCAACTTTACAATACTGACACCTGCTAATATTAAAAAAAAACACCATCAGGAAAAAATTTTCACCCACACTATCTTGCAGTTGTCAGTCCTTTAACTGAAAAGGATAAACTAGCAGCAAAATCTTCTGCTGCTCTTTTCCTAGTGGCTACAGTAATATTGGAATCAAGCCTAAATGCAAACATAATTGAGAACTCTTTTGAATAAAATTCTCTCATTCAGACATACTTGTTCTAGGAAGTCAGGCTAATGCAATCATTACAGTAGGAGTCTAGAAGTCCAGGGCTGCTTACTTCTACCCCTGATTTACCTAATAACTTGTTTTATTACTTTAGAAACAACTTAACTTTTCTGTGATTCATCTCCTCCAGCTGGAAGACGTATATGATAATGTTTGTTTATTTCAATTAAGTCTTGAGTGGTTTAAAACAGATTAATTAATACTAACCTCCATCAGATATCTTTCAAAGGTACTAACGCGTAGTTTTAATAATACTGTAATAACTCTAAAAATGAGGAGAGGACTTTTTAGAAAAAGTTGCAGTGTTTTAAGATTAAAGGAGGTGTAAATAGGAAGGACGGATTATTTTTTTGAGTGGGAATAGAGAAGCTACCAAACCATCAAGTGTATTCTTGAGCAAGATGAGTTATATTCTGTTTATTTTTTTAATCAGTGAACCATGTATATTCTAATTGCTCCTTGGCTGCTAATTCATTCCATTTACTTGGGGAATGTTTACACCTGTTCTTAAAAAATCCCATTCATACCTCTCACTCGTACTTGGGTATACCTTCTAGAGTTAATATTTACACTGCTAATATATCCAGTGCATAGTGCTTGGGATCCTACCACCTTGCCCAAAGAAAGCATTAGATTTGCAGCCTACCCCTAGCAAGCATGTTTTTTCTTCTGGCACAAATTTGCATTCTGGGGGCTGAAACCCTGAGCTGACATTCCAAGTGACCTGGAGTAATTCACTACAATTTCTCTGGAGACAACTGAAGACCATCGATGCACAATAGCTGAGGCTCTAGCCCTGCCATAAAGCTTAAGAGCTGTGTCAACACTGAAAAAAGTACAGTATGAATTTCTACTTATTTGTGTATTTGTAACCAAGGAATTTAGTGCTAAACTCAGTCCTTGCATACTACTGCAAATAAGCACCCGAGGGCACAGTTGATTCTTGCTGTCAGAAATGTCATCAGACTTTTCCTGTAGCTTCTGGTGGAAATCACAATTCTTAAGACCTTTAGTCTACCAGATCCATTTCATTCCATGAACAGGCTGGGAGTAAATGGGGGTCCAAAAGTAGAGTTTTTGAGTGCTGGTGTGTGTTGTCAACTTATCATTTATGTTCCTTAGTGTCTCTGAGGATGCTGAGGCAATTATGTGATCGTATTTACAGGTTATAGCTATAAGAAATAGAGCCTTGAATTAGACCTTTTTGGAACAGTCACAAGAACACGGATACACTAAGTACGATCATCATTTTTTATGCAGTTACCACTTTCATCCCATGTCATCAACAAGTTTAATAATTATAGAACCAAAGTGTTTCTGAGGGACAGCTCACTTACTGGTCCTCTTCCATGGAAAGATTTTTTTCTTCTCTTGTAGTGTTGAACACCTTCTATGCAGAAGCTCCTTCCTCTGTAGAAGAGCTATTCCTCTCCTAATATTAATTAACTTTAGTTAGACTCTATATGTTCCTCGATACACCACTTGGTCTCATAAAATCACAGAATGGTTTGGGTTCCACAGTTTACAGTTTTCCTTGGTGGGTTTATTATGAATGCAGTATTAGTAGTATTAGTGTTATTTCAGTTGTTGTGGTATCCTCCTGAGTATTCCTCCTAAGGAACTTGCAGTAACATTTTCAGAATCACCTAAGAGCCCAAATTCTGTTTTCAACAGTGAGAAAATTGCCCACAGCTCCAATTGAAGCAGGGCACAGGCAGCCAGACAGACACATCAGATTGGGCCATCAAGTGACTGTGGAGGTGCAGAAATCTTCTTTAGGTCACACTGGGATGCTGGAGAAAAAACTGTGCTAATAGAGCACAATTCTGGATATCTCTTCCCTCATCTGCATTAATTCTGTATCCCTGTGGCAACTGCATCGATTGCTCACTTGTAGTACTCATCTTAGGACAGTGTTGTATCACTTCTTTTAAGTGATTTAGCAATTGAAAATAAAATAAAACAATAAAACAGCATCAATGACCCAATAGCCTGATGGGGACAACATACAACTACTTAACAGGACCAGGAAACAGCTAAAGACTGATACTTAAATGGAACAATTGAACTCAGTGAAAAGCCTTCCTCTTGGGCAGCTCAGCACTTTTCCTTGGCACTAATTAAAATGGGGAGAGGGTGAAATAGCCCTTAAATCAGAAAGAAACCTCAAAAATTACATCTAGGGAAGGACTAGCTTTTATTTAGGTCAGTGCTTCTGAGGTCTCTAATTTCTAGCATCCCTCCCTTGAAAGTGTTTTGCATCTGTGAACTGAAATTCTTTATCAGGGGCTCTAAATAGCAATGAAAATTATACAGTGAAGGGTTCAGTCAGTATTGGGATGTGTTTCTCTTCTCCATCTGATATTGCTTAGAATCCATATCAATGTGCTAGTTTTGGATTTATCCAGCAACTGCAGAAACATTACACTAACGATATACCCATAAAGCTGTGATTGCTATCAGGAAGGTATTTTGCCTCCATCCACAGACATTCAATAGAAAATGTCTGTTAAAATTTTCAGGCCTTCCTGGTTTGCAGGAGTTTATGGTGTTTCACTTTGAAGATCCATAGCTCAATTCCCAGTGTCAGGAAAGGTGAAGTCAATCAGACCATTTCAAGGCCTCTGCACCACTTTCAATCCAATTTAATCATATAAAGAGATTTGAGTGAGGCACAATAGTGAGTGGGTCCTTTTTTGTTCTTTGAGAGCAGATGTAAAAAAACCCTGCATTTTTGAGGTCCCTTCCAACCAGGATTCTATGATTTTGATTAATTTTTCTAGATACAATTTTCCAAATGGGTCTCACTTGGACTGGCACATTTGGATTGCACTCACCACAAATCTGATCAGATTTCAAGCTGAATACTGAAATGTGAACAAGCAAGGGTCACAAAATTGTAAGCTAGTTTAAAGGCTGGAAGGTTTTTATATAGCAATATATTTATGCTTGAGAAATTGTGGATTTATGCAACACAATTATCTTTTAACATTTACTGTGAAATTTGGTCCTAAATTTGTAAAATACTGACTGCTTTAGGACTAACAAAGGAATTAAGGTTTTTATGCCTAGGCCCTATCAAGAGTTTACAGGAAAACAACATCACAAAGGCAGTGGTCCTGACAACACAGTCAGAGACGAGCTGATAAAACTCCTGTTTCTTCCATGCAAAATAAGCCCTTTTCATCTAGGCAAGAGCACAAGAAAACAGAGATTACTTCATTGCAAGTTATTTCTGTATTTAAAAAATCCAACACACCTTCGTGAACTTTCACCTTGTTTTCTCCCCTACTCAACATGAGTGAAAGGAACCTCTGTGCGTGCACGTGTTTGTAAACACCTAGTCACACAAATAGTTTAAAACATTACCAATATAAAACATTTGAGGATCAAATGTGTTCCCTTCAAAGCCAATAGCTAACCACCAACCTCAATGTGTCCATCCTTACCTGTAATTTTGTCTTGAAATTAAAACCCCTGGCTTCAAGGAACTAACTGAAAAAGCTTAATTTGCTTGCTATGCAATCACTCTCCCCACTCCTAGTTTATTATGGATGCTTCTTGCCGTGAAATTCAGAGTAAAAGGAACCATAAAAGGCAGAAACAGAAATGAGATTTCTCCATTGATACATGGGAAATCTGATGGGTAACAACATTGATATACTGAGATGAATATCTGAAGATACAAACTTGGACGGAGGTTATTTGAAATATAAACTTTGCTTAGTTCAGAACTGAGAAATGCTGACAATTTTAACTATTTCACATATTTCTTTCGTTATATGTAAACATAAAACGTTACAAAATAGAAATGGGTGCTTTTGCAAGTTCATCCTTCAAAATTTATTACTTCTAATGAATTTCCTTTTCCATCTATTTTTAAATGTTGGAGTTTCATATGAGTCACAAAAATAAATCAGAAAAGAAAAAAAAGAGATATAGATAGGTACATACTTTTAAGATCAACATATGCTCAATTAAATTGTATTTTGCAATGAGGTCAGCCTTCTGCTTCAGAAGCTTTGCTGAAAAATATATTTTGTGGATGAATCATTTTGAGATTCAACAATCAGTGGAAGCTGACAGAGGTTTTTCATGTGAAACATTACACAACCTTATGAACATCAAAATTATATGGCAGAAACTATTCTGTTGAGCACCACAGTCACTTTCTCAGGATCAGATCAATACATTTTCTTTCGAAGAACAAAATCCGCTAAAACAACTACAGAATTTGGGCACAAAAATTATATTTTTAATACAGCTAACCAGATAATTCTACCACAATAGAGATAGTTTTCTTTAATATGCTCTCTTATTGAAGTAAACTGAGGAGGTACCACACAGATTTCCCAGTACATTTTCACCAACTCAGACCCATCTTTTGGAAGTTTATGGACAAACTTAACTTTTCACAGAGTTGCATAAGATATATCTCTGTCTGCAAAATAAGCACATACATTAAATCTTTTCAAAATCAGGGTCTTTGATACAGGGTACTGCATAAGAGCATCCCTGTAGCTTAGATAAATCCTAAATATATCATGTGCAAGGGTTATCTTCAAAAGCAGCTCTCAAGGTATAGCAAACTCTAGAAACATTCTACATGTGCATAGCTTTTCAGGGATGATTAAATGAAAGACTTCTAGCCAAGTGGATGAAGACATAGATACAGAATTATTTTAAATACTTTTTATGTGTCAGGTTGCAGCTATCGATGCATGCTTCATGTGGAAGTTTCTGAGCTCTTCTCAAGGAGTGTCAAGACCTCTTTCTGCCTGAAATGACACACAAAGATAAAAGAAGGGGTTGATATTTCTTTGCTTTTTAAGAAATCAGTTATACTTTCAAGGAGCAGCCATTGTTCAGTCTCTTTGGGTTGTTAGACCTTTATTCCCGTTCTCTAGAAGTAAATATCCCACTGGAGATGAAGACTTAATCAGTAAAATAATGAGTTTCCTGTGTTGCATAAAAATAATAGCACCATATTCATGGTTGCAGTGATTGTAACAGGGTGAAAAGCAGTACAGCTGCTGGTTTTGGTTAGGAAATTAGAATTTTTTAGACTCTCTGTTCTTCTAGATCTTCACACGGCAAAGATAAGTGGAATTGTGACACCACCTGACTTCAGGCACCTAAGTATCTCTTCCAAAAGACAAATTCCTCAGATTCTGTTTATAGACAGTGAGGGGAGCTGAACAACCACCAGAAGAAATCCCAAGTGAGACTAGATCCAAGGGGATCCTATATGTCTCCTTACCACTTACAGGAAGAGCCTAAAGAGATCTAGCCTAAACTGAATCCCCACCTAATATGATTTTTTCTAGGCCTCATAATCTGTTGCTTACATATTCAAAGGACACAAACACTTAACAAAGAGACAGCTACAATAGAACTTAATCTCCCCATCCCCAAACCCTTTGGTTATGAGTCTGTGCAGAGGCCCAGTTAGTCATTCATAGACTCTCCTTGAGAAACTGTGCCCAAAATTTGGCTTTTGTCTCCAAATCAAAGCACGTAACTGGATAACAATGGCTTTTGTTTGTCCTTCACCTCTTGCAAGAGGTTTAAGGTGCCTCAAGGCTGTCTCTTCTAACAGATACTCAGGGAAAGAAATGGAGTGAGAGCTACAGGACACCTTATGAAGTAACCATAGAAGAGAGCAGACCCTGGTGTCTCATGGGAGAATCTCACACAAATCTAAGGTCTGAGTTGCCAATACCCAACTGCACCTTCATGGTGTTTACATAAACAATTTACTCACCATGGTTCTGAGAAGATGCCCTCCTGTTTCTTCATGAGATGTCATCAACTGTATCACCTTCCATGAAGTAAATTCAGTATGAGTATCTGCTATCATCAGCATCCAAATAGCAGCTTGCTGCTCTGGATAGGAGGGAATTTCTCTGACAGAAGGGCCACCTGGGTGAACTCAAGGCTGGCTTTTTTAACTTCAGCTAGTTCCAGCAATTTATTCAGTTTTTTAGCTACCATGCAGATGTCCTAGAGTTTGGGAAAGGTAAATTCCCTTCCCTTCTCAAAGTCTGTAATGATACCCTCCTTCAGTAATGTCAAGGTTACCTACAAACTCCATTGGGGGATGCAGGCCATGGGGTGAGAGACTCAGTCCTTCAGTGGTTCACACTTCTCCTTGGACTGTTGCAAAAAGGAAAGGAGAAAAGAAACCAAGCTCTGGGCTTTGCCTCCTCTGGGGACATCAGGAAAGCCATAGTTCACCTCAAGCATCTTTGGACAAGTTGGACACATCAGTCTGCAGTATTGATAGTTTCAGCCCACCTACAAGTCAGGACTGGCTCTGGTAAGACATCTCTTCCTACCCTGAGCATTTAAGTGGTCCTGTGTTTGGTCCTGGACTGTCAGCAACAAAGAATGTTTGTGCTAAATTTGAATTCAAATTGTCTTCAACCATTTTCATTGTTCTTTTCCCAGAATGGTGAGGCATTGAGTTTTCATTCTCTCAAGCCAAGAGAGAATGAAAACTGGCCCCAACAGGTGAAGCAAAGTACTTCAGAATCCACTCACTATTCAACAGACACAAAGCAAAAGCATTCAATAAATACTTTATTTTGACACATAGTACATATTCATACTTCAAGCAAATACTATAGCTAAAGGCATGCTTACAAAGACATTGTCACAAAAGAAATAGCAAAGCATAAAATTATGATTTTCCTGAACAGAGATATTTTTGCACTTAGAAGAATTTTTATACTATTGATTGAGTACCATTCATGTGCTCTGTACTGCTGAGAAGATACAGCCAGTCCTGGGATAAATATTTTCAGAGAAATCCAACTGATTTGGAGTCTAAGACCCACTGACTGTCAGTAGTTATTAGGTGATTTTGATGGTGTTACCTGTCTTGTGCTATCCAGAGGGCTCACTATTTAAACCCTATGAAACTTCCCATTTACTTCAGAGGCTCTATGTGAGGCCTGCACGGTGCTGAAAGCTCTTTATGGGGTGACAGGAACCTTTCTGGAACAGATTGCTTAGGAATAAGAGAGATCATTTACTGAGGATAATACAAAGTATTTTTAAGCAGATGACAATCACTGCTAAGAAGCCAGCAGCTGAAGGAGTGGCACTAGGATAGTACTGCATGTGCGCTATGTCCTTTCCAGTGAATGAAGAAAACCTACGAAAACAACACTCCAGTTTACTTCAAACTGCTGCAGTCTTCACTCACACCTTAGCCAGGGAAAACTCAAGTAATCTTTGGCAAACCTGCAGCATCCCATCAAGATTAGGAAGAAAAAAAAAAAAATTACTCACCTTGCTCTCTTCTGTCTACTCGACTTTAAAAGAATCAAGGCTGCCTTTTGTTATGAAACCCAATGCTGTGTGGATTCCAAGCTGATGAGCACAAGTGCCTGAAAATATCAGAAAACTGTGATTTAGCAAGAGAAATAGGGAGTGAGTGGAGGAGCCATCCTGTTGATTTTGGAAGGAGTGGCAAAAGTTCCACTGACTTCAGCTGGGCACGATCCAGGCCCACTGGGCATAAAACTCCATTTGGCATCTCTTCCATCTTCCACACACAATACTGACAGGGGTCCTACAGAAAAAATTTAATTGATTGTGACACTCAGACATCACCCAGAAATTGTTTCTTTGTGGTAGAGTTTACCCATGTGTAGAGTCAGCACAAATAGGACTATGAGGGACTTGGATGGTATATAAAACCTGGTTTGTTCCTTTGCATAATTTAATTCCACCCTTGGAGAATAAGCAAGGAAGTCTGCTTCTTAATGGTTAGTTTTCTGTTACAACACATGATGGATGACTGTTTTTAAAATATCTGTGAAGGCATGTATGCATTACACTAAAGAAAGGTGTTAGCTTGATGGCGCTGGGGAATGATCTTTGGATTTAGTCAGAGATAAGAAATAACCCTTTAATACTTTCATAAAATCTCTGGTTGAAAGGAAGATACAGCAGCATCGTATAGCTTCATCAGTCCCTAGCATCACAAATGTTTCCTTACAGACTTTCACAGGGAAGGAAGGGGAGGGTTTCACAGAGTTTAATATGAAAGACAAAGATCAACAAGATGCTGTTATCAAGCACCATACACTGGGAAAAGGTAAATGCTGAAACAGTGTGTGCTAGCATCCTTTCTGTATTATCTCTGTAACAATGAATAGTGAGAAAATGAAGGCTTCTAAAAGTTAATTCACCTGAAGAATTTGACCTTCATCTTATTATTGTTCTCAAATACTACTTAACCATACATAAAGGAGTCTCAAAGTGGACTGGGACAATTGCCATACTGAAACCTCTGGATTTTTTAGGCTATTATTCCCCTCTTCATTTCACACATACACATACACATCTGTCTGTTCAGACTGAAAAATGACTAGCAAGAAATCCACAAAATTTCTCCAGGAATACAGAAGCTTTGCAAAAGAAATAAATGAGTTCTAGTGGCAACATCTGTGCTCAGTTGCTGCCACAAGAAAGCAGGCTACCCCTACAGATATCAGTGTGGGAACAACCTGGCAAAATCCTAGCCTGGGGTTACTTCAGTGTCACTGTAAAAAGTCCGAACAAAGCTCCAGAATGAAAGAGGTCAAATGAGATTTTAAATAATATTTGGTGTTCTAACACAAACAGCACCGGATTTCACCAGCTGGGTCTTTTTTTGGGAAGATGATGGATGGTCTTAACAGGGAAGGTAGAAACTACACAGTTTTCTTAGTTTGACAGATTAGCCAGAATCAAGTAATACCCTTGAAGAAAGTACATTATTATTCATCATAATGGAAAAATGCATAAAAATATTCGGACCTTTTCATTAAATGACTGCACCTGATTGCATAGAAACTACTTTTGAGGAAGGACTCTGTATCTACTACTAGCCCTAAACTATACAAGAATATAGATGTGAACAAACTCATTTTTCCTTAATTAAAAGTGCTACTAGGGTTGCAGTCAGCATAAGGAGAGATTTTGAAATAAAAGCACTAAAATAAACTGGTGGGAAAAACATTTGGGGCAATACCCATGTGAGTGAGAGCACAATGAAAACAAAAAATGCAGAAAAAAAAAAGATAGAAAGAACCGCAAAGGCAGTGAAGAAAATCCATTAAACAGAACGTGCACCATAATCTTTCTTGAATGTGTCTTGGAGGACAAGGAGTGTTCCAGCCTTTGTGTCAGTGACGGAACAACTCAGCAGAAAACGCAACACAGGAACAGTCAGCAAAATTTTTTCCCTCGGGGGGCAATGCTTATAATCAGAAATCAAACCAAGTTTATACAGGGGCAATACTGACAAAAGAACTACAAAAAATCCCTGCATAGAACCATTTACTTCAATAACAGTTTCAATGTATGGTGGCATTCTTGAGCTCTCATTTTCCTAGGAGACACCTTCCTATAGACTACGGACAGACTAGTCCTAACCCAAAAGCTGAAGGAATCATGGAACCATAGAATTGGCTGGGTTGGAAGGGACCTCAGAGATCATCAAGTCCAACCCTTGATCCACTACCGCTGCAGTTACCAGACCATGGCACTGAGTGCCACATCCAGTCTCTTTTTAAATATCTCCAGGGACGGAGAATCCACCACTTCCCTGGGCAGCCCATTCCAATGCCTGATCACTCTCTCAGTAAAGAAATTCTTTCTAATGTCCAACCTAAACCTCCCCCAGCACAACTTAAGACCGTGCCCTCTTGTCTTGCTGAGAGCTGCTTATTCTCCATCCATTCTGCTACTGAGAGCCATGCACGTCCATAGCTTCCCAGACACATGCAGTGTCTAACTGTTGAATGATTAAGAGGCACTGGTGGTCAAAGCAACTCATTCAGGCACCTATAAAGCTAGGCTCTTCCATCTGGCACCATTTGGAGCTCATCACTGCTATTTCCTTCATATTGGCAGAACTTCACTGAGGAGATTCATTATTGTAAAACATCTCGAATTAATGAACTAGCACATAGACAAAGTGATTCTTGTCCTAGGTCACAGTAATTTTTTTCCAATCGTTATTGATACACAAGTTTCAGTCCACATTTCATGTTTGTGTACGCTGTGTTGTGTACATGGTATCTTCAATTTGTTTTCCTTGTCCCATTTCAGAAACAGGATAAAACATCATAGAAATGAGCTAGCCAATTAAGACTATATGTTGTACTACCCATTCTGTTCCCTATGCTGGAAGGCACTAATTAAGGAAAAACTGCTGTATTCTGGACGTATTCATCCCCGTTTGCATATGATGAACCTCACAAACATACTGGGTGAATATACATTTTGTGTAACTGAACTTACGTCTGACAATAACCTGTATTCCGACTTGCGTGCTTACCCCATTTCCATGTATTTTTGATATTTCTGCTTGCAAACTTGTGTGTCTAATGATCAGTCAAGTATTCTCTCTACAACTGTATTCTCAGGCAGGTGGAACTATGAAGACCTTATTGATGTTTGTGAGCATTCACTTAGGTCATTGTACCTGCTGAGAAAGTGAGTGCCAACACATTACAGCTCCACAATCTAGCCTCTCATTATCAGGTTCTTCCTGTATGCAGTCAGAGGCCTCCACAATGAAACATTTCCATTTCCTGAAAAGGAGAGCTGCATGTGGAATTAAGCAAGCAGACATTTTACCTATACAGCCTATACAGTTTTCCTCTTGCCAGGAAGCTGGATGGGTTTTATTTGGGTTTTGTTTGTTTGCCTGTTTGTTTATATTAAAATGTCTGTAGGAAAATGTCATTTGCAATTAACGTGTGGTGGTTTTTAATTCTGATAATAAATGCTAGCAATTTGATGAAAAGAAATACTCTGTTTGGTATACATTGCACAATAAATATGAAAAATTTCTAATGGAAAGTATTCATTTGAAATTGGAAGATGAGGTTGCTGTCAACTTTAATGTGAAAGACTAGGGGGATTTGTCCTTAGGGAAATAACACTTCCTGCATCAGCTAACACTGTGTGGTAAGGAAAGGAAAGAGGGTGCATGGTCAAAGCTTCTCCTCCACTCATCCATGCATGCCTGTTACACCTACATGTGTGTATGTAAAGATGCCCAGCTCTACCTTATACTAATCTCATCAGAACAACAGAGCATTAAGAATCATTCCCCACTGACAGACAGGAATGTGATCCTTTCCAATGACTTTGACAGAGCTTGGTACAGGGTCTTTCTTAGAATGGGTTCACTCAGCACCTTAACTTTGTGTATCAATTTGTGAGAACAATCAGAAAGAGACCACTTTTTTTGGACAAGTCATCATCTCATTTCACAATTGTTTATGAAATGATGTGTGCATCGAGAGCCTTAAAATTACATTTTTTAAAAAAAATTGTATTCAACTGCTTCCATCTGATTGAGAAGTTGCACTGCTGCAGAACCAAACTATGAGTGTGAACACAGAGGACTGAATAGCACTTTGAGCACAGATTCATGACAGGTGTGCGACAACTGGGAGAAAAGACCAGAAAATTGAAAGCCATGTGAATGTTAAGAAGCACAGTCATGATGACTGGGTTTGAAGGGTCCCTGAGGAAGTTCACAAGGAATCCATAGGCATAGGGGTGTTATGTCTAACTTCAGCCTGAAAAAAACCTCAGTTTAATCTCCTGTTTGGCCACCATCTTCCACTGTAGTTTGGAAAGAGCCATTGTTCCTCTTTGTGCTTCAGTTTTCTACCTGTAAACCAGACATAATAATACTTACTTTCCTACCTTTTGGAAATGAGGTTAATATACAATGTCTACAGTTTGGAGGCAGTACAGTAATCTACATGTAAGCCCCATGGGTAAAAGAATGGATACAAGACTGGACACTGGTCTTGAACCTTAGCTGTCACTGAACCAGAAGGTGGCTTAGGTAAAGCTGCACACCCCTCTTCTATCTTTTTGGTGACTCAAGCCTACAACATCTTGCCAAGATCTTTATGTTCTCCCATAGCCCACTAAAGGGAATTCCAAATCCTTCTGTAAGGCTGCTACAATCCCTGTGTGTCAGCAATTTTCTGTAGAAAGCCCAGCACATATATATATGCACACTGTTTTTACTGTTATCATGCAGAGATCACCATCACCTGTCACTTCAGCTGCTAGGGATAACCTAACATAGAATCATAGAATCATAGAATTGGCTGGGTTGGAAGGGACCTCAGAGATCATCAAGTCCAACCCTGGATCCACTACCTCTGCAGTTACCAGACCATGGCATTGAGTGCCACATCCAGTCTCTTTTAAAGTATCTCCATATCCCCTATTCCTCCAAGGCATCTGTCCAATTTTCCCCAAAATCCCTAGGGCCACATTCTGCTGTCTTCAAACACTTGGGAGCGTGAGGGCCCAGGCTAGTTTGTCTGCTTCTTCATTTGCTTTGGTAACCCATATTTAAGGCAACAGGCCTATGATGTAGCAGCAGGCAGAGGAGTCGAGCCAGAACAGTAGTTTTCACTGCTCTAGAGCTGATGCACTGGTGTGTCAACCTTCCCATGCCACCCTGCCCAGAGACCAGAGCCTGTGCTGGAATGAGTTTTCCGACAGCAATATTGTGATGGCTTTGTTCCTAAAGAAATATTAGGTCTGTCCCCATTAGCAAACATCATACACAACATTTTGTCTTCACAAAAAAATGGCTTTGTACCCCAAAAGTATTGAACACAAGGAGTATTTTCTTGTCACTGAAATATGTGGAGACCAACCTCAGAGCAGTTGTGCCAGTGAGGGGCAATTCTTATTTGGCTTTTGGCAGTACTTTCCTTACCCACTCAGAAGCACAATGAAAACATAAATAAATAAAAATAAACCTAAAAGATATACAAACCCTCAATCCTTTCCAATAACAATTACTTGGGATGCAGCACTGGTTGAGAAATCTCAGAGTCTTCAGTCCAGCCATTGCCATCTGTATTGCAAAATAAGAGATCCTGATGAGTACTTATAAACTGGTGCTAGAGGAGAATATCCCACTGTGGTCAACAAGAGCTGTGCCATTGCTTTTTATTCTGTCAGGATGTCCCTCACTGATAGCAAAGTTTTGGAGCAAGAAATGCATCTCAACACCAAAGCACCAGTTTCACAAGGAAGATGGAGAAGCAACAGACCTTTGAAGACACAGTCACTTGTTTCTAGACAGGTCTTCTTGGAAAAACCAAGACCATGCACAGGCTTAAACTTATGTGCATGAACAGTTTTCTCAAAGTCAATAGATGAGTATATAAACCTCCCTTTGACTGGGACCTGGGTTTGGGCGGAAGGCGCTCTAGTATTTTTCAAAATAAGGTTTTTATATGTGCAGGAAAAGTAGAGTGGAAGCAACAAGTCAGCCTGGAAATTTAAGAATGAGAGGAAATAATTATTAACTTAATCTGAGCACTGCTGAGCATGCATGAGTTCTTCTCAGCAGGACTCCAAAAGAGTCACAGACTTAAGGTTTCTTTATGAACATCCAATTCATCACAGACCATAAATCTCACTGTAGATCTCTGCATGCCTTCCACAACTTCCATTTGAAAAAAAATGCAGACAGGGCTTTGTAAGCCACCAATTTTTCAAATTGCTGGAAGTTAAAAAAAAAAAATAATAATGGGACAACAGATCACTTGTGTTAACCGCGACTGATCACATTTCAAGAACTTACATTGAAGCAAACTCAACATTGAAGGCCAGGAAAGTGCACTAAAAATGCTATGTGTTTCAGGTTTAGGTATTTTTATGGCCTTTTTTTTTTTCAGTTGAAACATGAAAAAAATTTATTTAGAAAACATTTGAAAATTTAAACTTTTGCATGCAAATACAGGTACTTACACATCCTCTTCCCTCCACATATATAAACATAATCCTCCAAACCAACAATTGACAAAACCCACCATTTGAAAACAATGGCCCAGTATTACCAAATATTTTTTGCTGATAAAGTTAAAGTTTAAAATATGGATCAGCTCTGCCACTTACCTTTTCCAAAATTATACAAAATTATAGAGACAGCATTACAACAGGGACAGGCTGCAGCTTTTAGTGATGCAGAGTTCTCAACACAAATGCTTGAGCTAGAGCTGCAGGTAGTCAGAATAAGAGAAAAACCTTTTCCTTTTTTGTTGGTGGGCAAAAGCAAGCAGGGCTGGCAACCAATCTCCAGTGTGGAATTTGCCTACTTTATAGCATAAAATATTTTCCTTCCTACAGTACGGGATCTGGGAAAAAGCCATGAGAGCCTACTGACTTCAGGGAAAAGCCACATTATGATGGCATGCAAGAAGGCACACCACGTATTTTTAAAAGGGCTGGCCTGCCAGTGATTCTCACGTTGGAGCAGGGAGGAGGAGGAGAAAGCGCCCTTCTTAAGCTTCACCTTCTCCATTGTAACCCAGTGGGACAGAAACAATGCAATCTTCTGATTTAATTTCCTCTCCTGAGGCCTCTCACCTGGATGCACTGAAGCAGGGCACAGCCTTGCTCCTGCGAGAATATTTATAGTGGGTTGCACTAATCCAAGACATGAATTGTTTTCTTCTTCCTGTTATTTTTTTTCCTCCTGGAAGGCCTCAATATCCATCCAGTTTTGTTCCCCACCCTACATCATTCTTCAAAGCTAAATAATTTTAATTCCAAAAGCAATTCCTCAAACAGGGAAGGTTAGATGTGGTCCTCTGGATTTGGGTTCCACTGGCTTGGATGCTTCATCCAGGAGCTGAGCCAGGAATCTTTCACTATGCCCTCAGATGACCATCACCTGGAGGAATAAAATTCTTTGAAGCCTCTCCCTTGCAGAAGAAGATCACTAATATTAAATCTGCAGTTCTCTCTCTTTCCCTAGATATAAGGAGAGTCAAATGCCATGTCCACGTAGTTCAGTGACTAATGCATGCTTTTCTTATTTAGGGTCGAATGGTCACTTGTTTTGTTTGCTTTACAAATGGTAGCAGCACTGTGCAGCCACAGAAGTGTGCTGTGGTCTCAGAAGTAGAGGCATGGCAGTAGGGCAAGGAAACATGGGTCTGGGAAGCTCCCCAAGCTGCAAGAATTCGTGCTCAGACCTAGCGAGTGCTGCTCTTTCACTTGAGTCACTGCAGAGTCTTGCCACTTGCCAAGCGCAGGCTCAAGTGGATCAAGGGTTGGACTTGATGATCTCAGAGGTCCTTTCCAACCTGGATGAATCTGTGATTCTGTAATTACATCCTCTTTAGTTAAGCAGTGGACTTAGCATGCAAAAACTTCTTGCTTCTTGACTGTCCTTGTTCTTCTAGACAGAAGTAAATATCCATTTGTGAGGTAGCTCTGAAGTCTCTGTTGGTATATTGGAGGTTGGAGGAGGACATTCGAATGGAGTTGTGGTTTCTTTAAAAGCACTATGAAGATTCACAGAAAAGGGAGAACAAGCAAATAAACAAATAAATGTTTGAATAATACCAGAAACAGAGATAGGAGAAAGAGGCCCTTGGGTGGAGGAGGGAGAGAGCTACTTCATAGCACTGAAGTGTAATAATGGGCAAACAATCTAAAACTGAAAAATGAGTTCCAATTACACTTTATGCTTAAAGCAGTTAAATATTATTGCAGTTTACAAGACAGTTAAAGCAGTAACTATAAAAATCAAAGTGTGGGGTGGCAGGAAAGCTGGTTTCCTTTGGCCCAGCTTTTAATGGGGACTCTGTCAGTAATTCTGAAGGAATTTCAGGCTACTACATGTGAGAGGTATACCCACTGCTCTCTTGTGTGTCACTGGCTATGGAAACTGATTTGCTTGCACTAGACTAACACAGGGGGCTACAAAACCTCAGGTGAGCAGGGTGGACCTCATTTATGCATTTTTTGTAATGTAGTATACGTGCATAAGCACCAGGAAAATCTACTGAGTTTACAGATAGCTGGTAATTACTTCATTGTTGTAGATACTCAATATTTTGCTTACACTGGTATGTTAAAAAGTTTATATATGTTATTTTAACATAGACCTAAATGTCTTCCAGAATTAGGTTTTTTTTTAATGAAGTGATAAACTCAAGTGGATCTGGATGCTCTGGCTAACCTGTTACCTAATTCCTCCGAAAGAAGAAAAAATGGTAAACAGCTCCTCAACGTGTAGTAATATTTCTCTGAAAAAGGGCAGTACTATGAAAGAGAAAGAACAAGAGGGACAGAAGTGTAGAGAGCAATGCACTGCAAGTTAGAAGTCTAGGTCTGATTCCTGACTTTGCTGCTTCCATATTGTGAAATGTGTGAGAAGTCATTTCACCTGTCCACTCCCCTTCCTACTCTCTCCTCTAGCTTGTCAAATGAAACTGTGAGCAGCTTAGGCCAGAAGCTTCTTGTAGGATCTATTGTCTTTATGGATGGTTTTGTCAGATGGTTGTGGTTGATAATGCTCTGCTAGTTAGAAGAGGCATAACAAATAAGAAAAAATAGTTAATAGGAGATAGTGGGAATTTGATGCACAGGTACAGGAAGATAACGTCCAGAAGAAGCATCTCAAAATTATGAAGAAGAAATGATCCTGAATTTTTTAATGTTGTAAAATAAGAGGAGTCAGGAATAGGAGCAAAGAAATACAGTCAGAGTCTAATGGTCACCTCCAACAGAGACGCCAAGAGAACAAACTGGCCCTTTGACTTCTGCAAACTGCTGTTGAGTTCTGAGGACACTGAAGTGTTCCTAAAAGGGTCTGAGGTGGGAAGAATAACCTCCTAAAATTGTGGTTCTTGAAGAACAGCTGTCTTGCACCGATCCTGTAGCTCTGTTCCTACTCTAAAGTGGATATTCTGCAGCTTTAGTTCAGATAAAATGCCTCCTCCCTTCACTGCTTGCACATAAATTGCTATTAATGTTACCATGTTATACAAGTGCATTGGGGAGGAAAATAGGCCCACTAATGCATTGTCCTGCTCCAGCATTTTTTTAACCTGGAGGATGCCGTGCCATTCCACGGGCTGTGGGTGGGCACGAGCCACATTAAAAAAGCAACAGAGGTGGGACAGGCTCCATAAGGCTGCATCTGCCTCACCCTTTCTTCCCCGTGCTTCTCCCCAGGCTGTGTGCAAAGCTTAACACAGATAAAGCATATGCTCCCAGAGTTGCCTTATGGCCTTCCTTCCCTGCTCACATGACAACCGTCACTTGTAGTCAGCCATGGTAGCAGCTCAAAGGGATCCGGGGCCTGCAGGCTCAGGCTGCAGCTGGCTTGTCCCAGCTTCCTTTTTATTAGCTGAATACATTGAAAATGGCCATGGAAGCAGGCATCTCTCCCAGCCCAGAAAGGCTACCGGTGGCCACCTCGGTTCTGCAGGCAGCAGGTACCTCCGGCCGTGGGCAGGAGGAGGAGAGAAAATGGTAATCAAGGACCAAACTCAGAGTCCTCCCCTCCCTGCAGTGTTAGCAAGCTCCAAGTCAGGCCCCAAAGGAAAGGAACAGAACAAATCCCGATTGTTATTTATATTGATGCTATTATTTTCCTTGCTATTATTAAATAACAACAAAGTTTTCTTAAGAAATATTTTTTTTCCCTTTTGACAGATCATAGACACACGGCTACTTGTGTCTTTTATGTTGTGCCATGGTTTAATGAAGAGGGAGATATTCCACTGTCAGTTGAACGCAAAACAGGCAAACCCAGATGAACTGTAACAAATGCCACAAATGTACAACTTCCAAGCTCCAAATCCTGCTGTATCTGCATCTGAGCAGAACTGCTGTATCTGTGCTGCACCACATTGACTGCAGATGAGTGATGGCTTTATGCAGGAGTACCTTTGAGCAATCAACAAGGGTAGGGTAGGGGGGTCATTCCTTTAAAAGCTAATGCCAGTTACACAGAAGTGAAAAAGTACCATCTGATGACTAATTTTCTGCAGAAAAATCTGGAAATGCAACTTACACATAGTTTTAAAACAACTAATAATCAGAAATTTTAAAAATTTCAGCACTCAATGCTCCTCCAAAAAGTTCCCCACAGACTCTGGCTAGCACCTTATAACTCTTGATAACAGTGACTGACTAAAGCCCGAAACGCCTCCAAATGGGTATGCAAAGGGATTAATTTGCTTAAAATCATATATAAAGAAAGGGAAACCCAGAAATACTATCTTTCCCCTCCACCCCTCATGACCTCTATGTTTGCAGAAGGTCCTGGATAGCTCAGGAAAATACAGCCCTCCCTTTCACTGTGGACACAGTAAATCAAAGCAGTGGAAGCTCAAGCACTTTATTTTCTGACCATACCAGTATACCTCAGCTTACTCATCTCTCTTACAGGGTGACAAAATACTTCTGCTACTACAGGCCTAATAGGTAGATGCCTTCCAACTCATGAAGGCATTTGTAACTGCACAAAGTGGACACAAAACATGATTGTTCTAATTAGTAGCATTCCATATCTGTTTTGTATAGCTGTAAACAACTACATTACATGCAAGGTGTCTCTATCTTGACCTCTTTTCTGAAATGGCAGGTAAAGGCTTCAAGAATAATAAGGAGTCCTGTTAACAATAAACAGATGCATCCCTTAAGATGAACTTCAGGTATACTATCAAAAATCTACATAACTTACATTGCTCACTAATTACCTACTTTGGCAGGATTTTAGCACTGAAGAGGTGCAAGAGGCTCCGTGGTGTACTATTATTAATGTGGGTAAAAGAATCCAAGAAACAAGATGCTAATACTGAGAAGCAAAAAACTATAACTATACCATGTAGGTTTAAATTGTCTGGCTTAGGCCTCTTACTGGCAACTGCTTCTGAATACTGAAAAGATGCTGCTTACCTACAACTGCAAAGCACTTCACTATATAAAAATGATGGGGGGCAATTTCTATGTATAAATTAGGCTAACCTTTTCAAATGTGGCTAATGAAATTCGTGTGCCTTCACTTGCTACTGTCCCAACCTGAAACACCTGACATGCACCTTATAGTAGATGGTCAGCTCTGCCTTCTTAGCACTGAAAATGGGAAAAAAAAATGTGAAGTGCATTAATTACAGAATATGTTTGTCCTTATATTTGTATATTATTCAGGCACTGACTAACCTAACCTTGCTTACAAGAAGCAAGATGGTGGTGCACTTAGAATCCTCTCCTCACATTTCAACAAAATGTGCAGGGTAGTTTAAAATTACTTATCAGAAACATGGATATACTTTATTTTTCTAAAATCAGCTTTTACTTTACCCCACCATTTTATTCAGACATAAGAAATACTATTTCACAATTATTTAACATAATTCTGCTGTAAAGAAAAACCGGGGTAAAAAATGAGACAAGTAAGCAAGCAGATGCTGAAATCAGCCACACCACGGTGGAAAATACCTCAGGACAGTGAACATACAGAATGAACTCTGCAACATCCTTGAAGTGCTGGGTACGTAAAGCTGTTAGGAAGCACAAGCATTGGTTTTCTATTGCAAGACAGTGACTGCACTTCAGTTTCCATTGCTATTATTTCTTTTTTTTAATACGCCAACTGCTGACTGGAAGTCGGAGTCCTACCTGGAGACAGTACCACCCCAAAAATAGTGCTTCCTACCTAAGAACAAAACGCCAGGTGCTTTCTGCATAAAAGACATAATAAACGCGTTGTAGAAGTTCAAGCCCTCGGGAACATTAATACGTCGGGTCAGTGTAAACAGTATGCTTTCGCGTTGTTTGACTCCTGCAGGAGAGAGCTTTTCCAAAAAAATAAAAAGTTAGACTACGTTTCCACAGGACTTTTCCAACACCCGTCAGCACAATCGTCACACAGTCTCCCAAAAGTTGCTGGCCTCACGCTGTCGCTTTGTCCCTGTGAGCCTGCGACTGACACAAATTCACAGATAAATTTCACATGGATGTGGCTGGCAGCGTATGTTAGGCGCAGGGCAGAGACCCGGGCAGGGCAGGACAGCAGGGCCGGCGTGGACGCCAGCACTGAACTTCGCTAGTTCTGCCCAGCAAGCACCCGCTGTCTGTATGGGAAGCTGATGCGGAGACTGCCGTGCTGCCTGCCGATACCGGGCCGGTGAGGGCCTCTCCGCCACGTTTGGGCGAGGATTATTGAGGCAACCGGCACCACCCGCTGCTCCGCCGCATCCCCGTGCAGCGCCGCTGCCTGAAACCCTCCGGCCAGGTCAAGGGGCGGCGGCCGGCCTCGGCCCGTCTGCCCGGCTTCCCCCGGGCCTCGGGGACGGCTTCCCGTGTTTACTCCCCGAGCGGGGGCTGTGCGGATGCACTGCTGCCTCCCTCAACTTCTCCGCTCGCCGCGTTGTGGCCTCTGAATGGAACCCGCCCAACATCACTGAGTAAGTTACCGGGGGACTGCGCGGGAGCCGGCGGGGGCTGGGGCCGAGCGGGACCGGGCCGGGCCGTGTCCGCCGCCCGCACCCCGCCGCGGCCGTTACCCCGCGGCGCTGCCCAGGGCAGGCGTAGTTTAACTCTCGCAGCCCTCCCCGGGCGGCCGGCGGACAGCGGCTGCCGGCGCTGTGGCCGGCACGGCTCCGCACTCCCCTCGGTGCCGAGGGCCGGTGGCCCCCGCTACCTGCCCCGCTCCGCCACCGGCTCCTCAAAACACTGCGAAGAGCGGCGCGACGATCTTTGTGTGAGTGTGTGGGGAGTGTGTGCGCCAGCGGCTCCCTCGCGGGCCGCGGGTGTAACGGCGCCGCTGAATGGTCGGCGAGCCCGTCCCTCAGCGTGCCGGCCAATGGCGGGCCGCCTTATATCCCGGGGAGTGTTGTGGCTCTGCCCGGGTTGCATGGCTCTGTGTGGAGCCGCGTTCCGCGGGCGCCGAGGCGGAGGGGCTCCGCTGCGCGCCGCGCCTCGCTCCGGCCCAGCGGCGCCCTGCCCGCACCCCCGCCGGCCCCACCGAGGTGAGTGCGCGTCGCTCGCCGCCCCTCGCCGGGCGGCAGGGAGACGGGCGGAGACGGGGAGCGTCAGGCAGGGAGAGGGGTGCCCTCGCCCCACACTTTCCCTGCTGAGCCCCTGCGGCGGGGCAGCCCGCCACCCTCCCCCCCTCCTGCCCCTCGCCTCCTTCCCGCGGCGCTGGCGGTCGGGACGGAGGCGAGGAGCTTCCCCTGCCCTGCGCGGTGGCTGCCGTGGCTCGCAGTCACTTTTCCTCCCTCTCGTCAGCCCTGCTTCGCTTGAAAGTTTGGGCAGGGGAAGACGGGTGGGTTGGTGCCACCGGCCCTCTGCCCGGCCGGGAGGGCAGGGGTAACCGGGGGTGTTTTACCGGAGCGGGGGAGCAAGATGAATTGCAATCCAGCGCAGTGCATTAAAAACAAAAACAAAACAAAAACCCAGTGGAAGAAGGCGGCAGGGGTAGGCCAGCCAGTGCCAGGCTGCGTTTGAAACCAGGCACCTCTCGCCGCCAGAGAGAGAGAGAGGCAAGAGCAGCGGCGGCCGCGGCGGAGGGAGGAAGGGGAAGGAGGGCGAGGAGGAGGAGGAGGGATGGCCATCGGCCGCCTCTCGGTGTGTGCCTCCGGGGGGACTTGACAGGGAAATCGCGGCAGGCAGAAACGAAACTTCATCTCGAGGGGCGGCGAGGCGAGGCGCGGAGGAGAGTGCGCGGATCGGTATCGGCTGCCGCCGGCCTGGGGGGGCTCCGCGCCGCCGGGTGAAAGGGGAGCGGGGCGGGGGGTCGGGGGGATATAAAATCTGAGGGGGCGAGGGAGCCGATCCGGCCGCCGCATGGGGCTGGGGGGAGAGGTGGGGGCGGGAGGAAAAACGCCGGCGCCGACCCCGACCCCGACAACAACAGCGGCCGGGCTCGGCCGGAGAGTTGGGTTGTGCGTTTTCCGGTAGTCATCGGCGATGCGCCCGGGGCGGCGGCGGCAGCGGCGGCCCCGGTGGGCAACGAGGGAGGGGGCGGGGACGGGCGGCCCTGCCGGGGTTTCGCGTGGATGTGGGATTATGTTGTGTCAATAAGTTTAAGGTGGAGAGGGAGAAAGGGAGGCGGGCGGGGGCCGGGGGGCAGGCGACGACAGGCCTCGGCCGCGCGAAGTGCTATTTCTGAAGGTAAGTTGTGACATTGGGTGGTCGCGATGACAGAAAACTTGGCGGGGGGCGCCCCGGGGAGAGGGCGGCCGCCTCAGGGGGGGGCTCTGTCCGCCGCCGGGAGCCGGATGGGTGCTCGGCTGTTATTTGCTGCTGCGAGATCGGGTCGCTGGTAAATTACAGAAAGCAGCTCTCCTCCTCCTCCTCTTCCTCCTCCCCCCCCCAGCCCCCCCTCCCGCCAGCCGCTTTGCTCTTCCTCCTCTCGGGTTTATTTGCAATGTATGAAACTTGCATGGCTATGAGGAGAGCCGATCCAGTGTAGGTTTGCGAGGAGGAGGAGGAGGAGGACGGGGACGGGGAAGGGAGGGTTAGAGGCACGGGAAGGCAGGCAATCGCGTTAATCCCGGGCGCCGCACGGCAGCAGGTTTGCGTTAGGAATATCGGTGGCAGCCCGCGCCGCTGAATAAGGAAGGTAAAACGAAGCGATGCGAGAGCCGCCGAGGCGACATGTACGGCGGCGGGGCGAGAGGCACCGGCAGGCGGCTGCCCGCCCCCTCCCTCTCTCCCTCCCTCCCTCCCTGCTTGCCTGCCTGCCTGCCTGCCTGCCTCCTCCCTCCCTCCCCGCCGGGGCGGGGAAGGACCGTGCCCGGGTCTCCCCCGCTCGCCGCCAGCCCAGCCGGGGGGCCGCGGGGCTTTAACCGTGTGCGGGGCGGATTCGGCACTTTTTCCGGGGGAAGCCCACGGTTAAAAGTTTTTTTCCGGAGGTGAGTGTGTGCGGTGAGGCCGGGGCGCCGCCAGGCCGGCGGTGGTCACTCGGGCCTGGGGCGCCGAAACCATTGCCCGTCCTGCTGGTGACACGTCCAAGTCCCGCAGCCTGGCGGGGCGACGGAGGGGCCCGGCCCGGCCGCCGGGGCAGGGACAGGGTGCCGGTCTCCATGTGTCTCTCCCGGCGGCGGTGGCACCTCCTCCCCGGTGGCAGCGGCGGCGGCGGCAGCAGCGGGATCATCGCCCGGGCCCGCGGGGAGGAGGAGGGGAGCAGCAGGGAGGTGTTTGCTGCCAGCCTGCTTCGCCAGATCCCGCCGGGGAGGGCAGCTGGGAGGGCCGGGGAGCCCCCCGCGCCCCCTCCCCGCGCCGCCGCCCCTTCCCTGCCCGCCCGCCCCCAAAGGTGTTGTGCAGACTTTTCCCCCGGGAGGGTGAGATTTATGCGCTGCATTATTGCTCCTCTCCTCCCCCCTCGAAGCAAGATGGACTCTCTTCTCTCTCTCTCTCTCTCACTCACTCTCTCTCTCTCGCTCTCTCTTTCTCTCTCTCCCCCTCTCTCCGTGTCTTGTCAGCCTTCAAGATCGACATTTTGTAACTAAGATGCAAACTTGATGGTGACCGGGGGCGGGGGGGGTGGAGAGGGAGGGGGCGCGGTTGGGGGGGAGACGGAAAAACCTTGGGTCACGGCGGTCTTTCTCCATATTTAATACCTTTTCTTTCCACCCCACCCCGGAGCCCGGATTCCGGTGGCCCTACACTTTGCACGGGCGGGGGCGGGCGGCGGCTGCAGGCGCCGCTCCCCCCGCAGCTACCGGGGGTCTCTCCGGTTTCCCCGCGGGCTGCAGTGGTGGAGGGGCCGGCTGGACGGTCGCAGGACTCCGGGCGGCTCGGTTGGGCTCTGCCGAGGCGGGGGGTGATGGTGGTGGTGGAACGGGCATTTACCTGCAAGTGTTACATACAGCCTTCCGTCCGTTTCTCGGTCGGTCTTGTCTTGTTTGTCTGTCTTCCCCGAGTGGATCTCGTACCTGCAGTCTGGTCGGCTTATTCTTGCTGTTAATTTTGCGTTGTTTGGCTTACCCACGCGCGGGGATTGATCGCTCACTTGTGTAAGTTCCCCGGGGTTATTGTTATGTATGCCTCCTTGCAGATGGTGGTCAACTTTCTGCCTTTTATTTTGATGATGTCTGCGTGTCCATGTAAATAATTACTCGATGCATCCCTGTATGTAGGTATAGGGCTCCGTGTGTGGTGCACATAAACATCCATCCTTCTGTACGAGAGACATAGAGGAAAAATAACCCACCCTGCTGATGCACACTGATCATTTGCTCCATTTGCCCAGTCCTAATGCCCTTTAAAGACACGGTGCATCTTTTGTTTGCTCCTTGCCGTTTCCTGTGACCGTCATCTTGTTCTAATGACAACTTACCCTGGGGTGGGAGAGAGGGGGAAACAAGTTCCAAGTTTTGGGATCTCTCTTGCTGGCGTTGTGGTGAGTTTAATATTGTAAAATCATGGTGTGCTGATGGTGTGCCTTTGATACTTTATAGGTCACTGTCACATGACAAAGGGTTTGAGACAGCTTCATCTTCGCCTGTCTGTGATTTCCTTTTGCATTACTGGGTAAGTATGTAAACTGTACACTTGGAAAAAGAACTCGGTTGTTGTTGATAAGATAGAGCTCCTCGTGCTGCCACTTCTTACATGGAAGATGCTTGTTCAGGTTTTAGCACCTCAGAAAACATGTCTTCTCTGGGTGCTCATAGCAACTGCTAGATTACAAAGTTTGTATGTAGGAATATGTCTGAATAACCTGAGAACTGAAAGGATATGCATATTTTCATTCTTGTTAATTTTTTTTCTTAAACCTTTTTTATGGAGATAATCAGTTGATTGACTTACAGCAGAAGTTTTAACTAAAGTAATGTTAGATTATGTAAAGTGCATTGCACAGGTCAAAAACTTAAGAATGTACAGTCCTTTTAAAATTCAGCAGTGGGAATAATATGAAAATATAAGCAGAACAGGTAATTGGAAATCTCTGGACATCAAGAATGAGTGAGAAGTTTAGCAGAACTGTAATATTATTGCAACAGGAGTTGGTTCAGTTTTAATACATTAACTGAGAGCTAATTAGAATTCTGTCCATGGTCTTTCCATGTTACTTTTTTTTTCTTTTGGCACTGAGTAATGCAGATACCTATAAGTTTGAAAGATGAATCTTGGTGTCTAATTCACTAATATTCCTATTTTTTTAATCTGTATGTTGGGAAAAGTTTTGACACCTTTGGAAGAGTTTGGAATCGTTTAAGCTGTAGTAGAAGCTGTGGTTTAACGAAGAAGTTCTAATTTTGTAGGGTTACATTAATAGATGACATAAAGTGAGTGGTACTTGAGGCACTTTTCCTACAATTGCCTGTAGTGGCACTGAACTGCATATGGCCCAGAATGGGCAAGTGGGAAGTAGGTTGTTTTTTTTTTTATGGTAGTATTGTATACATAATTAAAAACAAGGCAAGACATGTATTTGGGATGAACTTAATACTCATAAATGCAAGTGACTATTAACATACTCTTGACCTTTTCTAGACATTTTATAGCAGACACAGGATAAGTGATGGTCCTGAACATGCTAGCTTGAAGACGGCTGTTAGGAGCAGCTGGTCTAGTGTCATACTCTGAGCACAAAACTAGTCTTGAGGCTGGATAACCGCTGCTGGGAGATGGTTCAAAAGGATGATTCTGCCTTTCTCCAGTCCCTGTAGAGTTACGCACGAATTTCAGTTTTTTGGATTTTGTGAGCAGGGAGATTGGTGTGTTTAGGTCTGAGAGCATAAACAGCAAATTACATTACTGAAATTCTTTGTGACAGACTAGTTCCATAGAAGAATATTGCTTTCAGTTTTATAATATTGCTGACAAGGATTATGTTCTGTGTAGAGTAATTGGTGCAACAGGTTTTGCAAAGTAAAAACGCACGGGGAAATTAAAAAACTGGCAGATAGGCTTCAAACTGTTGTTCAGAGGTGAAGACAAATGCGCTGATTTCTAAACTTAATTTTCTGTGTTTTCAGGTAAGAGTCAGATTAGAGTGCTCTAAGTGCCAAGGACATTTTCTTTCTTTGAAGTAATAGTAAAATATATTGAACAACACTAACTTAGGGGCCTTGGTTCAGCTAGTATCTTCAGTTGTTACCTGGTTTTAGTTTTATGTGATGAAGTCTTCTGGATGCATGGAAGTTTGATCCTAGAACTGAAAGGGCTATCATCATCTGACAAATTCAAGAGTGGGGAGTGAACCTTGATTTTGTGTATAGTGCTAAGTGCAGGTGTTACCTGATGCTCAACTAGCATCTAACTACAATGAAGAGTAGGGTACCTTTTTAAAGAAAAAGGCATAAAAGAAGCTTGAGGAAGCAGAGAAATTGTTTTCCTCATCCCTTAAAAAGGGTATAAAAATAATAGGCTTAGTGAAAGGGAAGATAGAGATTTCATTAGATTTTTCTATGACTAGAAACTTCCATTTACTTTAGGGAGCTTTTATTTTGGTAAAAGCAAAAATTTTTTTCATTATTCAGTTCTCAGTGAAGTAACCATTCATGAATGGAGCTCAGTAATTCAGTTGTGATGTACAAGTGAGACACTTGGGTTCTGGTCTTGGTTAGCAAGTGCTGAATGCAGTGCTGGTGTGTCACAAGCTAAAAGGGGGTGAGCTGCTTAGCAAGAGGCATCGTAAATTCTTCAAAAATTGTCCCGTGGTCTGAAAGCTTTGTTGCATAGTGCTGTCCCTCTTGGCATAGCAACTGATAAACCATTTAAAGCAGACCCATAATTTAGCAGAAACATGACTGTTTGCTGTGTTGAGGTAAACTCGGAATATTTAAGTGGCTTGCCCTTGATGCTTTTCAGTTTTCTGGGGTTGCTTGCCATAAGCTCATTGCCTGCAGATTTCAGCAGGTTTATTTAGAAGAGGAGTGTAGGAATAATGGTGAGAGGAATTCGTCCATGTTTGTTTTCCCATTCAGAGAAGAAAACCTTTCTCTTTCGTAGCTGTTGTGTGAATAATTAAAGATACTAAATGTCAGATTTCCACACACACTATCAGAGGTAATCGTGCAGTTATTATAGATAGCATGTTTTGTTTTCATACAAAATTATTGTAATACACTTAGCTTGTAAATTAGTGGTTCCATAGGTTAAGATCCTGTAAGCATGTGACTGTCTTCGGGCAGGTGAAAAGTCTTGTTAAATTCAGTGATATGATTGCTCACACTCAGAGCTTAAAGTTATTCCAGGTTGCTGGCTCTTGTGTTCTATGGACTGAGGATGCGCAAGGTCTCTGAAGCTCAGTCACCATGGTGTTAGGTAGGGCAGCCTTCTGGCATAGATCTTGTAGCAGAGTGGTAAGAAGAAGGAAGTTTTCACCAAGCCAGCTGGGGAGATTTACACTTCTGCAGCGTGTAGTGGTGGGGAAGGTGCAGGTAAGGTAGGGAGGGACCTGCGGTGTGCAAGGCTCTGCTGTATTGTGAAAGTTGTCAGTGCACCTGCAGTGTAATCTGGGTACCACATGGCAGGTGTAAGTGTTCAGGCCTCCCTCTTTATCTGGAGGTGGCTCTTGGGTAGAGAAAGGTGCTATAAATTACAATTGGAACCAGAATAATACTGTGATACTCCTTTCTGAGTTTGCCACTGGTTGCCCCTGTGATCTCTGGCAAGTGATGTAGTGAAAACCAGAGGTCAGTTTCCAAAGTCTGAACCTAAGTCAGACTTTCTGTGTCCTGCCATGGGGATAGTCCACTGCAGCTGCTGGTAGCCCACTGGCAGCTTCCAGGGACATAGTCTTGGAAGCACAGCCGTATGTTCCTTTGCCACCTGCCAATGGAGAGTAACGATATTACCTGTATCATTAAGTCATATGGTGTCCATACACTGGGACAGTTTTCCTGAGTTAATTAAGGATGTTTTTTTTTTAAGTGGTATGGATAGTGTTACACTTCACTGTAACCTTAATATGTTTTCTTTCTTACTTAGGAGTGTATCAGGCAGAATTGAAATAATAGTCATATGTGTTTCAAACTATTCTTGAGAAGAAACAGGAAAAAGTCTGACTTCTGTAGAATTAACTTTCTGTTCTGCTCTCTGTTCTTGAGGTGTCATTGTCAGAAGATTTTTCATTCTGTTTTATCTCAAAGGAGGACTTGCTTCCTTTTTATTTGTATTTTTAAGATCAGTAAAAATACAGTGTTTCTGTCTGAGAGCATTGTGGTGGGCTTGGTTCTAGTGATGTGTGAATTTCAAGGAAAACTCACACAGCTGTCACGTTTCTTAACAGTTTCAGAAGGGGCAAGACCAGAGCCAGTATATAAGGGTTACTCTAATTCAAAGAGTGGCTTGATGGGCTGCAGTTAGATTGCATTGCTTGGGGAAAAAAACAGCAAACAACAAGCATATTATTCTCTCAATAATAATGATATTATTAATAATTGGCAGTTGTAGGCTTTGCCTGATTTATGTGCTTACGTTCTACCTGGTGAAGTACATAAACCATTCTGTAATCAAAACAAGGAAAAGTAATTTTTTACCCCAGCTTTACACGTCTGAAATGCAAAGCAGTGAAGGACCATAGGCTTGCCTGCAGTCACTTAGCAGGTTAGCATCAGTAGCAAATGAAATAAAATCCACATCTGACTCCTTAGTTTGTTGTCCTTTCCCTTGTTGTGTGCTGCTGCTCTGAAGCTTTCCTGTTGAATGTCTTTCTTGACATGTGAGTAGTCTCACTGAATTCTGTGCCAGGTGGACATCTTTTGCTAACACTCCACTTCCATTCATAATGCTGCTTTAATTTTTAAATATACACCCTCCTTCAGAATAGTGTAAAGTTACTGACTTTCATTTTGGCTATATTTATGGGCAGGAGAGGCTAAACTATGAGGAGAGCTTAAGAGTTTTTGTCACTAAACATTGTATGTAAGCTGCTGTGTACATTACACTATTTATTATATTACACTACTTTTTTAATATTGACTTCCTTGTATTTATGAACTAAGATACTGGTTCTCATAGCAAAGTTTGTAAGCTATGCATTCATATGAAATAGTTACTTATTTACGATTAAATTATTTTTCATGTAATCTAATGCAGAATAACAAGTGATTTTCTTATGAAACATGGAATTGACAGAAACAACTACTTTGGCACTCTGGCAGCATTGTTATAGATCGGGTAACTTACTGATTTGAACTTTCATTTCTAAACATGCTGAACATATTTCATCCTGTTAGATTTTCAGATTTGCTGATTACTAGTGTTCTGTTACGGTTAATATGAGTTGGCTTTGATTTTAAAATAGAAGCTGTATTGAAGGAAGAAAGCATACTTAATGTCTGTATGTAGACTTAACTGTAGTATTCTTACGATAGCAGCATTTTATTATTTTTAATATTTATAAATCCAGTTACATAAAAGATGCATCAACAAAGAGGAAGAGCATGGTTTTGACACTTTCCAGTGTTCGTGCCTTTTCCTTTATAGCACACAAGTGCATAATGTGATAGCAAGTCCTTATGAGCACGGACAATTCAGCATGTGAAAATAAACTAGCTTCAGGCACATCTGAGTACAAAGAAAGCTAGTACAACAAAATTTTGATTTTTAGCAAGAGGAAAGGAAGTTAACAGGATTTCATGAGACTGTACTAAGAAAATCAGTTGCTTAGGAAGCATGGAATTTTTATTGTCAGAAATCTTCCATGTGGGTGTTTTGATATAAGATTTTTATAAAACGTAGCAATTGCTGAAAATAAGAAACAGCATTTTATTGACCCTTCATGTTAAAGAGAGCCTTATTCAGCAAAGATAAAAATAATTCTGTGGACTTGCACAACATGGGATCTGTGGAACTCAATTCTAATGGAGGTTTCCTTGACAAGACGCTTAACAAATCCTGTCTACACCTTCCCTTGCTGAGGGGAAGTGGGAAGATGAGCCTTCCCTCTGCCTATTTGTTTTTGGTTTTTTTTTTCTTCTTTTTTTTTCTTAAATTATTTTTGGTTTCTCAAATGTAATACATACGTAGTAAGTTGTTGGGGAGTGTGCTTTGAGACATTGTAAATCCACATTTAACTGCATGCCCATCTGGGGCTACTCTCCTCTTACAGGGTGTAGTAACAGGAAGATTTCTGCCATCCAGGCTCTCAAAAGGGGTTTCATCCTGCTCTTCTGAAACCCAGAGTTCCTGGTGGTGGGCAGGGTGCAGATCTTAAAGGCTTGCTCCTTGGTACTGATCTGTGGCAGCATTCAAGTGAGGAAGGCTTAAGCCTGGTCCTGGTCCTCTGATGGACTGTGTCATGGACTGGTCATGGCACCAGGCTGCTGACTGTGCCAGGCAGTACTTTAGTTGGCTTGACTGCTTTGAACCCATACCTTTCAGTTCTTTCCCCTGTATACTTTTTTGTACCAGCTATTTAAGGACTTTTAGACATGCATCTTCTCAAAAGTTGTTGGTCTTTCTCTTCTTGGGTGATTTTTTTGATTGATTGTTTTTGTTTTTCACTTGTACCCATGTCCTACACAATCAGGACTTACCGAGGGATGGGAATGGGTAAGGCATGTCACATGGTAATAGTTAGGATTATGTCTCTTGCTGTAGAAAAGTAAGTCTTCACTTCTCAGCCTGTGTGTTCTTTTATGAAGCCAGTAATCCTGGGGGTTTGTTTATGGATGTGAAAGAATTTGTCAAAGCAGTGTTTAAGAGAACAACATCCTGAGAGATTTGGAGATGAAGCTGGATATAGAAAACATTGGGAGAGAATGAAAGGAGTGAGAGAGAACTTGAATCTTAATCTTATTTCAACCTCTCCAGTGTGAAGTAACTCCATGAAAGTCAATGAAACCGAAGCTTTCTAATGTTCTGCATTAAAATCTGTCCATGAAACTTCTGGAGAAGTTGTTCTTCTTTGCAAGGTCGTTCTTGTGGTTGGCTGTGTTTTGTTTGCTTTCCAGAAGTGTCTTTGAGCCATATCTTGCTTACAGTGATCTACAGTTAGCAGCATCATTTGGATTTTAATTTTTTTATTGCTTTTTTTTTCTTATGGGGTGAAGTATAGGAACATCAATGTATCTTGTCCTAACTGAAGGACTCAATCCTAACTCGAGCCTGCAGCTGCAGCTGTGCCATTGGATTCCAGAACAAAAAGACAAAACCATCATCACTGCATCAGCAGTGTGCCTCCCTTTGCAGATCCACTGCCTTGAAGTTGCTGGTGGCCTGTAATTCCTCGGGAAAGCTGCAGATTTCACATTATTCTTAATTATTGATGTGCAGATAGTCCTTCCAGGGTCATGAGGGTTGTACTTGGTGATCAGTGCACAAGCTTGTAGGCAGTCCTTGGCCTGATAATGAGCAATGCAGGAAGGGCTAGGAGTAGAGACATAGCTGAAATACAAGGATTTCTCATAAATGAGAAGAGAGTGAAAGAGCACGAAGTACACAAATGCCAGTTGATAGATTATATGTCTTTTGGCATGCATGCCATTTTGTTTGCTTCCCAGGTTGGCTATCTGGCTAGGCAAAGAAAGCATTTGGATATATTGCAAATCAATGGCTGGAGATGATAGATTTGGGAAGGAGTAGCATTATTAAGTCCG
The DNA here is from genome assembly GCF_036169615.1 of Heliangelus exortis. Classification (NCBI taxonomy): domain Eukaryota; kingdom Metazoa; phylum Chordata; class Aves; order Apodiformes; family Trochilidae; genus Heliangelus; species Heliangelus exortis. The sequence continues at coordinate 109,246,365 of NC_092422.1, read as the reverse complement.
CTTTATTGATAAGTCTGGCTTCAGATGTTCTTTCTCTTTGCAAAATGTTTCTTCATACCTAGATATTATGTTGAGTATTGTAAACTTCCTGCCTGGCTCGGTTCTGATCAGTGAGTGCTCTGTGCCACAAACTTGTGAGTTTCAGGGTTTAGCTCTTGTTTGAATATGTCAAATATTTTTTCTTATTTAAGTAGTGTCGTTATTTGTATTTCTTTCCTGTGATTTGTTTGAGATACTCTTTCAGACATTGTGTTAAACATCAGTCATCAAGTGCTCATAATATATTTTGAAACAAGTACCTGAAATTGCAGTATGATCCAGCACTGATTATAGAGCTATGGAATATGAATTAATAAGAAAATAAAAATAGCCTCATTAATTTCCAGCTGCTTTTGAAGAAACAGAGGTGTTTGTAAGGGGAAATTTGGTGTCTGCAAAATGAAGAATGACAAAACTGATAGCAAATATATGCTAGTAACTAATATATAGCAAGTAACTATTCACAATTTACTTTTGTTTTATTAATTGGGAATGGGTTCCAGTGCTGAAAGTGTAAGCAGAAGCTCAAGTGCCATACTTTGAAAAGTATTGAATTCAATAAAGAGCACAAGTGTCATAACTAGAGCAAGGGGAGGAAGTTCTTAATTTTATTTCTTAGTATAGAAAACCTTTAAGGGAAGTAACTTATGGACAGCTAAAATAACAGTTGGTTGAATGTGTGCATTTCCCATTAACATGAGAGAAAATCGCCTGTGTGTGTCTGAGGGGAAAATTATCTTTTAAGTGTTTTCATTGGTAGTAAATCAGTATTTTCTTTGCATGTGCTTGCTGCTTCTCATCTGTCTCACCTCAGCACTATGTATCAAAGCAGCAGAAGGTGAATACAGTCGATGTTTAAAAGTGACCCAGGCAAAATGTTACACTAGGGGGACCTTCACCACAGTGTAGACCATCAGCTTTTTTGGAGGAAGCAGTTAAAGGGATCTGGATGCTCCGTTGCAGGTTTTGAAACTTTGGAGGTTACTCAGGGTTGGCCTCTCATTCAGGTGGGAGCTCCAACCAGAGCTTTGGGCCTGCATGCCTGCAAAGTCTTCCTGGTTTTTAATCGGCAAAGGAGACTCCTGCCCTCCTGAGAGGTGTGCCTAAAGAAAGCAGATTATTTGTTTATATAGTGAAGTGGATTCTCGAGGATGCCCCTCTCGAGCTTTCTGTTTCACTGCACCATGTGGCCATAGGGCCAAAGTGAGTGAGAGGATGCTGGAGTGTGTGTGGGGAGGCACCTGAAAAAACTGGCCAGATACTGTGTTTTGTCTAAGAATGGTCCTGCTGCTTTCTGTGCCACGGGTGCTCTAGTTTCTTATGTGCAGCCTTACTTTCCTGGATGAACCCGCAGGGCTGCATTTGAAGTTTACTGTTATTCCTCACTTACAGAGACAGAAAGGGAGAAATCAAAACGGGAGGTGAGGCATTCATCACAGACATCTCTGCAATCAGTCCCAGGAGAGAAGGGCACAGTGCGGGTCTCCCAGTGAGGACAGTATGTGTTCTTATTCAAGGATCCTAGAGAAAAAAAAAATCTTAGTGAGTGGGGGATGGTGTTTTGTGGAGCGCTAACAGGCTTTGCAGAGATTGAGCAGGGCTGAAGGAGAGAGTGGGGGCAGGCACAGTGGAACCAGGGTGTTTTTTACACCTCATATTCCTGGCCCTCGTGAGCCCCTCTGTATGTGTGCTTACGTGTCCAGTGCCTTGACATTCTAGTTATACCTATTGAACTGATTTAAATTATGATTTTGGTCAACAAACACTTGGTTTTAATTGGTGCTCGTAATCTCACTTTACTTTGGTATTCTTGTATTTGTTTTCTCAGAGGCAATCTCTATTGGTAGATGACCGTTAAAACATGTTGCTAAATATAGCCTTTACACTAAATTTGGCACTACTTTTTCGTTCAGAGGATGCACTGTGTGCCTGCACACTTTCTAAGTGATTACATGGCTTAACGTTGTTTTATTTAGACGACAACTGTTAGGAAGTTTTGATTTAGGACATGACAAATTATGCTTATTGAAGTTATGGCCTCTAAAAATGTCCTATTTAATAAAACTACACTCATGCATGAACACACGTGTGCACACAGGCTAATGCAAACAGAGTTTGCACTTAAATTGTAAGTAAAGTATTATCCCCAATAAGGTAACCAATTGCAACCTTTGAGAACTAGTAGAACTCAAACATTCATAAAATCATAGAATGTCAGGTCCTCAAGGAAGGGACCTCAAGGATCATCTGGTCCATCCTTCTAATATTATTGTTTAGATGATATGTCCCAGCATCCTGTTGAGCTGAGACTTAAAGCTTTCCAAAGTGGGGGAGTCCACCACTTCCCCTGGGAGACCATTCCAATGTCTGACTGACCTCACAGTGAAAAGTTTTCCTCTTGTATTCAAACAGAATCTCCTCAAAGGAGAAACTTAGGCCCAGTGCTCCTTGTCTGTGTGACAAGACAAGTTCTCTGCTTTGTGTTTTCAGATGAGGAAAACAAGTGATCTTGCTTTTTCAGTTCCCAGTTAGTTTTATCAGCTTTACACCAAACACCACTAAGTGGATTGTGAAGCAAAGACATTTTCTCTGCAAATGCAGTAGAAGAAGTTAATACTTGCAGGTAACTCAGTTTTAAACCTAATGCGTGTTCTTTGGTCTTTCAGTGAAGATTTACCTGTTCAGTATTTGAACTTTGCTTACAGTTTTTACCGCAAATGTCTAAATAATATTGTGGTAGAATTAAGCATTTGTTTGCCATAATTTCAATGTAAAATAGATATTACTTATTAAAATACACTTAGCACATCTGATACACATCTGATGGACATTTGAGTCTAATTTCTTGGTTCAGAAAGGATTAATTTGTATCTGTTTCTGTTAAGTTGAATATATTTTCTTAGATGACTTCACTATCCATTACCCAGGGTTTCTGCTTGTAATAATGGATGCCTTGGGCAGTATTTTCTGCCATTAAGGAATGCAGAGTAGTTCACTAGGTGACACTGTCACCATATTAACCTCCTTTTTGTGGGTCCTAGACCCCTCTGTAGCTTTTAGCAAATACAGATCAACAGAAACCCACCTGTTTACACAGTTAGGTACTTAATGTAAAAAAACAAACAAAAAAAAGTTATTGTTTTTAAATTGCTATTGCAAGCTTTCCTCAAGATTATGTGATGTGTGACTTCAGTGGTTGAGAGGGAACTTTATAACTTCCAGGAATGAATCTGGCACCACTGTTTTCCAGAAACCAAAAAGTGAAACCAAGTTGGTTACTTAGTGCTGAATGTAATACTGGAGTATTAGGTGAAGTAAGAGTAAAGAAAAAAGAAGCTAAAAAAATGGTAACTATGTCGTATCAAATCTGTGGGCTAATGTGGGTAAAGAATTCTAACCTCCACCCTACCAAAATATTAATAGCATCTGGGCACAGTCAGAGAGCTTGATAAAATGTATTGACTCTGCAGCTCCACAGAGTTTTTCTGCAGCTGGGGAACCATGTAGCAGTATCTGTGACTATTAAGGAATGCAGAGTTAGACCACAGGTAGTAGAAGGGTTATGCTCAAAAATGTAGAGTGCCTGAGGCCTGGTGGCACAGTTACACAAACTACTCATATATTGCAAATTTGTGACCACGTGCCCTGAAGGAGGAGTTGCACACTTCAAGAAGTGTTTTTATGGACTTCTTTTCCTAGTGCAAACATAGGATCTGTGATCCTGTCTTGGTCTTGTTTTTCATACTCTTTCATATCAATGGATATTCGAAGTCTCAACAGTCATTGTGGTCTTATATAACTAAATATAAAAAGATAAGAAGCTAAATAGAAATCAGAAGAAAATTGAAGCAAAGGTCAAAACTCTATTACAGGTCACAAATGTTTGTAAATTGAAATGGGAGATTTACTGAGTATTACCTCTTTTTTTTCTTGAGAGCAAGCCAAAGTAAGGTGAATTGCTTATCCTGGAAGGGTTGTCGTTTTCATTTTCACATACATCTGGTACAAGATCAGTCCACAAATAAAGTAGCTGCATATTTAAGCAAATTTTCTGATGGAAACTATTTCTGAAGCATTCATGTTTTATGAAGCTGCCCTAAAACAATTAGTTCTTGTTTAGCAGAAGTGTTTAAATGGAATGCTTTACTAATGTGGCTGATGCTTTAGTTACTGCATTTTGATAAGACTGAATTGTTCAAACTTGTTCCCTCCCCCCCCTTAAGTTGGGTGACATGTTGAGGCTTTCTTCCCATTCAGAAAAAAAGTATTTGAGCCTTCTAGGGAGAAGTGTTGTCTTTGAGAGTGTTCTATTTGAGATGTCTTGTAAGCTTGTTACTGAAGTATGTGTTCAGAAGCGTTTTCCTGCTAGGTCACATTGTAATAGGCTACTGGTCAGCCTAAAAATTTGTGTAGAAAATTCAGGTTTGTCTGAATTTGGAGTTGGTGTGAGCTTGTGCATTTCCACTGTGGCTGCTGAACCAAATTTGGTTGTGCTAATCACTGGGATGGGGGCAAAACCAGCTAGGAGCAGTGCGTATTTAAAATACTGCTGGAACTACATCAATAAACCCTTCCTTTTGTTTGTTTATCTGCTGGTGGTTGTTGTTGGGTTTGGATTTTTTAATTTGTGGGTGAGGAGGTTCAGTCCCCATCACCACAGTTCAAGCCCTCTCCTTTTCCCCATTACTTTGGAGAATTAGTCAGATAGATCAAGATAGTGATATAATCCCACCAGCAGTCCATATTTACTTAACAGGCCATTTTGTATTCGGGAACTTGCAGAAAATCCTAGCTTCACAACCAGTGCCTGAGCGCTCCCAAGCAGGTATAAGGTATGCTGCAATATAGGGGAATATAATTTGCAGAATATCATATGTATTATTCACTGTCTGCAGAACACATTCTGTCACCTTCCCACATACTTCTACCTCTGCAACTCCAAAAGGGCAGGGGCAGATACCCGTATGTGAAATTCCCCCACTTGCCATCCAAAAAGGAGCTGTGCTGTTACCCTGAAGCTGTGCCCCAGTAGGTCTTGTCACTGTCATACTGAGTTCAGTGAGAACTTTGCTATTGACTTTGGTGGAAAAATATTCTGACATAGGAGAAAACCTTCATGAAGCTCTTTAAAGATTCTTTGAGGATCATTTATACTTAGCTGGCATAATGGCATTGATGATTATTGGTGTGAATATTATTGTTGTACAAATGCGGGTGAAAATATGAGCATAGATTCAGTAACCTTATAACAACTTTTTCAGCTACAGGGACCAAAAAAAAAAAGCAGTAAAATCCCTTTCAGTCACCTCTCTGTAAGTTCACTCCTTTGTTCTTTGAGGTGTGCTGGTACAATAACTGGTGTAGAAGTGAAGCACACGCACACAAAAAAATCCCTTCCTTGGATATAAACTAGTATCTTGGTGCTGTAATATTTATTCTGATTGTGTTACAGTGTAGCTGAAACAAGGCATATTCTAAGGTAGGCAAATTTATATAGTAATGCATAAATTATACTCTGATGGTGCTAGGAGCGAAGAAGAATGATCTTGGAGTGAGTTTCTAGTAAAATGTGTCCCAGACACTGAATGAACATCTTGAAGTATGACCTGAGGCATACACAATGCTGTATCAAGCACAATTTACTATTTAAGATGAAGTACATGCAGAAGGATGGGTGAAAATACACTCCAACTCTGCACTTGCATTTAAGCAAACAAATTAAAGGTTAGTGCTTCCTTTTAGGATTCTGGCAAAGGTTGCAAATTGTGCTAGATGGAACAGGGGAAAAAAAACCAGACACTGACTGGTGCTGCAGTTTTTACCAATAACTTGCTTCATGGTTTCAATAAGCTTGCTTCCTCTTTCTTTTTCTATCTGTTTCTGCATTTACAAATTTATGGATGGTGATGGCTTCTTCTTTTGTAAAGTGTTGTACAATCTCTGGAAGAAAAATCAGTACTGAGTAGCAGGGCAGAAAGTTGAGTTGTCCAGATTTTTTCAGAATTTTTTTTTTTTGAGGTTTATTACCATGGGTTAACTCCATCATAGGATAAAATAGCAATTGCATTGATTGTGGTGGTGGTACGATACTTAGCGAAAATTTTACTCCAAGTCTTAGTTTTATTTAGTATTTGTGAAGGTCTAGAAAATACACCTGGTTCTTTTTCCAGAGAGGTGGATTTCGTGTTGACCTTTAACATTTTATCCTACCAAAGAGTCAAAACAAGTCACTTTCTAAACAGGTATATAAACAGTCTTTAAGGGTGTGTACTGTAGAACACAAATGTGTTGCTATTTATGTGTTAACATTTTTTGTTAAACAGCACATTATTAGAGTATAATAACACTTTGCTCTTCTATTGTGTACTTTTACAGGCATCAACTAACTACATTTTACAAACATTTCAGAACCAGTGTTACCACCCCCGTTTTGCAGATTGCAGAGTAGACCCAGGGATGTTCAGGTAAGACCAGATGGCTGGTGGCACAGCCAAATTCAGAACTCCTGAACTTGCTGTAAGTTTCTATGTCACTGTTAAATTTGTTACACCAGCTACTTTTTTTGTTGTGGACCTGGTGTTTCATTCTTCCAACCCAGAGTTTCTTCTTAACTCAGTGCTGTGCTAATATTCCCTGTGTTTTTCCTGTGTCTCTGAAAGTGACTTTTGGAAGGATGCATAAGCATGTTCTGTTTGTGTTCTGAGATGTGTGAAGGTGACAGAAACATATTTATGCTGGTTCCGGGCATGAGCTAAAATATCCTACTGCAAGAAGGCCTTTCAAGAGTCTTCAGCTGAGCTCTCTATCCTGAGCTTCTTGCTCTAAAGTGGTCTGGAGGGAAGCTGGCGTTGCAGCAGTGTGGCACTTCATAGTTCAGATCCCAGTACCTGGAGTTTCTTAGTAGATCAATAACAAGGAGGCCTAGTAACTGTCTCCTAAAGCAGACAAGACTGAGAATCCATGGATCTTGTGCCTTCCTTTCTTAGACTAGTGATGTTCAGAGCTGTGAACCTCTGTGCTGTCCTAAAGTTTTAAGTGTGTTTCTCTTTCTCAGTTGGCACACAGTACTGAGCATGTGAGCACTCTGTTTCAAATAAATTTCTTGATACCTTGTTCATGTGATTTCAAGTCCAACCATCTGTGTGCTATACTGTGAAATAGAATTATAAAAAGGCAAGAAGATAAATAGTAAAAATCAGTAGTTACCAAGTGGCTTACTTCTTGGTCTACAGTGCAAGCCAGCACTATCAGCTTTTTAAGTGCTGTCCTTTTCTTAATGCTGCCAAATGTGCAACTTTTGGGCTGAGTTTTTCCTGTGTTGGGTTTATCTTTCAGACAGGGGCCTTGTAGGGATTTCATCTGAGGGAGATGGTAAAGAATTACTACCTAAAAAAATTAATTTCAAGAAAAGAAATGCTTTAAAAAAACCTAAAAAATTCCAACCAAGCAAAAAATGGGGAAACAGCCTGTAGATCTTAAGGAACTCATCCTGAAGAATGCTCATCCTTTTTGCCATCCAGATAATTGATTAACGTTTTTTGTTAAAAAAAAAAAATTTTTGTAAAAAACAATTTTTTAAGAATTGTTTTTCAGTTGTGAAGAGGACAAAGATTTTATATACTTGATTATTTTAGGGTCTATTCCTGCAATGCTTCTGCTGTAGTAGTCTGCCCGAGCTATTGCCATTGCAGGATTGAAGCCTTACATGCAGTTAATCTTACAGGGGCCTGGTCATGCTCCAAGGTATTTTGGTGCAGATCCTTGGGCACGTGTATGTTTTGGGTAGGCTGTTGTGGCTTGGCATCAATGAAAAAATAGGTGAAGATGAATCAGATTGTGGATTCTGGCTCTGAAAAAGAGGCTCCTCTTGAAAATCTGGTAAGACTTGATACATACAGAAATTTTTATATTCTGTAACCTGAGTGATTTTTAGAGGTGTTTCTCAAGAAATTGAGACAATTAGATTCAGAATTTTTCTTTTTTCTCCTCAAAATATGAGGCTGAAGAGTTGACACTAGAATGAGCTCAATAAGGATATTTACAGAATTAAAACAGAATGGGTAAGCAGTCCAATAGTGTTTTGTCCAGTTACTATGAATGAATATGAATAATTTTATGTAGCTTCTTGGGAAGTCCCCTAAGCAAAAGTTGGCAAAAGTCAATAATGGTGGGTTGGTTTTTGGGGGTTTTTTTGCAGTATAATAAATACTCCAAGAAAAAGGTAAAACAAATCTTACACTGACAGCTGAAAAGTAGTGTTTCAGTGGGACCAGGCTGGTGCCATGCTGTGATGCTTTCTTATCCTGGACCAGATGCTTCTGGTTCATCAGAGAACTCACAACTTTGCTTGAAGTTCATGCTGGTCAGATTTCACTGTGTGTGTTCAGAATGCTGCGGACAACAGGGGGAACTGAAAATCATCAGGCACTTTTTCAGCCTGCAACTGCTAAGGAGTGCTGTTATTATCAGGTCCAATGCAGTTACACTCTCCAAGAAAAGGCCTCCTCATCAGGATGTAAGAAGTGTGGCTATGGTGCCGCTGGTTTCAAATTATTTTGAGGAATGATGTAGTAGCTGAACTCCCTGGTACTGCAGTTTGACTGCTGTGAGGATGTAGACAATCAGAAAGTTATCTCTGGGATTTTCTCGCTGCATTGGTTATACTGCTGAATATAAAACTACTGTAGAAATAATATGGGAATAAGAGGTTATGTCAGGATATTGCTCACTTGCATCACAGTGGAATTTCATGTAGAGTCCTAATATTTTCCTCATATGGTGTTGCTGAGACTTGCAGGGGGTGTTAGATCTGATATCCATTCCTGTGCCCTAGAGCATGCTCTTTATTTTTGCTGTATCCAAGGACTGAAGATGGCTCTTTAATACATGTTTGCAGTTATTGTGAGACTGGCTTGATGTCATGGTTCTCCAGAGCAGGGAAAAGACTGAACCAAATAGTTCATAAGAAGAGCATACCTGTGTTTCAAATACTCAGAGTGAGGAAAGAGTGTAGTGGTACCTGGGCTGTCCTTGCAAGGTAGGTGTTTGCTGTATCTAGGGCTGGTAGGGCATGTCCTGTGGTTCTGATGCCCTGATCATCTGGATTGAGGATGCTTCTTGTAGAGCTGTCTTTCTGAGTTTCCTGTGGTGGAGATTGAGATGGGTAAAGACAACTGTGAGGAACATTTTGGTGTCTTCCAAACAGTCAGCACACAGATACAGCTCAGTCTGGGAGGGATTGTTAGTACTAGGGCTGAGGTGTGCTTAGAGGCTGTTGTGGACATCTCTGAACCTTAGCTTCTAAGTTAACGTTATGGCTACTAGGACTGAAGGAGTATATAGGGAAGGGTAGTGTAAGGGGGAAGAGAAAAAACATGGTGGCTGTCAGAGACAGCCCCACTTGTGAATTTACATGGGAGGCTTGTGAGATGATAAAACCTATTATTCAAACAAAATTTCTTCCATCAAGTGTGCCACGCCAATTAGTTGCCTAATATTTTGTCACTGTTTCACTCTGGCAAAATATGTTCTGCTTATGAATGAAAGAGGACATTCCTGCAGTATTTTTGACTGTGGATTTGTATTGTTCTTGAGTTTATTCGTGAGCTACTAAGCCTTTTGCTAGAGATTATTTGCTTGTAATGTCGGGAAGAGCTGCTCCAGTTTTGATTCTCACAGTTAGCATCAAGAATACAGCATGGTAGATCTTCACTGGGTTCAGTGAAGTCATTGCAAGACGATGATGATGATGAGGGAAGGTAAAATATTCCTCAGAGCTCAAGGAAGTTACTGGATGGCAATTGATGATGAGGGAAGGAGCTCTCCCTAACTGTTCCTGCTCCTCTGTGCATCTGTAACAAATCACTTAGCTCTGGGAACAGAAAGGAGCAGGTTCATGGCAGCTGTTGATCGGGTTCATGGAGTAGCACCATCTGCACTCCTCTGTGCTTTTTCCTTCTTGAGATCTGGAGCAGCAGAGGTTTTGCTTAAATTAAAAAAAAAAAAGAACCATATCTCTTCTCTATTGTTTGCAGCTGCTGTTGTCTTACACACTTCCATAAAGTAGGTGTGAGGAGTTACCCATTTTAGGGGCAGTACACAACATGGAAGACAGGAAGGCGGAGCTCCATGGACTGTATCGAAAAACATCTTCCATTCCAATTCGAGTATTCTTCTTTGGAAAATTTCTCTCATTAAGTTGGTCATGTAGGATAGGAGTGGAGAGGGATGAGGAGAGGAAGAACATTAAATATGAAGTCAAATTGCAGTCAAAAAAATAATCACATGGAATCAGATTTTTTTTTGAGAACTGGACGTGTGTTATCACCATATTAAAAGTTGAACACATGCATAATTACTAAGATGGAGGTTATTATATTGTTTCGAATTAGCACCTGACTGTAAAGATTTTCAGCCTAATTTCTTATTATTTCTATGTGGAATCTATTTCAAATATGTGAAATTTACTGTGACAAGTATTTGATCATAGTGTTATTTTAAACTTAGATGCATCTGCTTCCAAAAGTTAAAATTCTTGACAGATACTTAAATATTTAAAACACCCTCCATAAAATTACTAACTCCAGCAGTTCAACTATATAAACAGTGCTAGGAATAATGAACCCGAAAATACTCAAAATGGCATACCCTCTCCATAAATATTTCTCTCTTATTTTAACATTCACCATGGTGAAACATGACAAAAGTAACTCCTTAGCGTTTGTTTTAACTGACTAGCTTGCTGCTGGAACAAGCTTTAAGGGAAATCCATGGAGTCCCACAAGGTGGCAGGAGCTAACTGTTCTATAGTAGAGCCGTGGTCTGAGGTGTAAAGTAAAGGTAATAAATCGATTTTGCTACTTGCATCCATTCATATCATGAACAAGTTAGACCAAAATTTCAAAAATTTGGCTCGTTTAGGTGTGTAGTCGACTTCTGAATAATTTGAGTAAACGAACAAGCTGCTATTCTCAAGGATCTTTGAAAGACAGAATTCAAGCATTCTTTCTTTGTCAACAAAAAGGACCTTTCTATTCACTTGGTGAATTTCGTTGTAATGTGCATCATCACTGTGAATAGAGAGCAGGGATGAAGCCACGTAGGATCATGCTGGCATACAAGGTTCATAGTTTAACACACTGGCAGTGAGCATCTTTAACTTGCAAACTCACCTTAACATTGTGGGAATGCAGATCATGAGGTGCAGCACAGCAGCCAGGGACTGTGGACTGTGGAAGAAAAGGCATTCTTTGCTGCTTCAGTGAAGCCACAGAGATGTTTTTCTTTGGCAACTGAAAAATCAAAGCATCATTTAAAAAGTATCCAAGGTCAAGAATTATGGGAAGTAATCAGAATAGCTCATTCTAACTAGTGAGATTGTGTTTGCTAGTATGCAGAGCATAAGGCTGAAATTTAGTACATTCTTTTCCCAGTGTTCCAGTCTTTCTTTAGGGTGCTGGAGTTCTTGTTTCACCTTTTCTTGCTTTTGTTTCCACTTGCCTGGTGATGGTCAGTGCTCTCCCAAAATATACTGTGATCAGGATGTAAAGCACTGCAAATGAACAAGTGGGGGGAGGGGCAAGGTTAATCAACTGTGTCTCATCAAAGACATGATGTAGTTACCTGCTTATGCTTGCTTAACCTTGCACTTTGTGTTCTAAGTCTCTTACTTTTGTAAAATCTCCCTGGCCTGCCTTAGAAAAAAAATGTGGACTTGAGGGTTTGAGTTGGTAGAGGCAATGCTGAACAAAATAATAGTAAAATGAAGTGATTGGCCACAGAGTGTTGGCTTTGAGACTAGTTAATGTCTTGATTTGTGTTAAGAGATCTTATCTTAAATCAGTAGATGTCTATTTTTATATTTTGAATGATAGTACAGATCTGTACATGGACAAGGTGTATCTTGGAATTTGGACAAGCCTGTTTCTGTGGACAGGCAGTGCAGTTCATTAGGACTAAGGTGAACTTGAGAATAAGTAACTTTCTTAACTAGTAGACAGATACTGGGAGTAAAAATAATTCAAGTCGTAGGAAATTTCAGTTTCTCCTGTCCCACTCAGCATCAGCTCCTTGTCATTATGCTGTAGAAAAAGAATCCATGCATTTCTGATGGGCGTATCTGGAATAGACATAGGAGGTGAATTGTGAAAATTCCTTCATGCCTGTATATGAAAATGATGTTTCTTTGTCTAGCAACGATGGAAACAACTTAACATGTAAAGTAATTCCATAGTGACTTACAAACCTGTTGCACTAGTGTGCATTGTCCAGTATGACGCCTGAACCCCATTTTATCAACAAGGGTGGGAGGAGAGAATGTAGAAATGAGGCTGTTTTCAGCAGCTGTCATAAGGAAGTAGCAAATACCATTGTCTTGCCAAAATATGGGAGCTTAGAAACATTTCTTTTTATCCCCATGTTTGCAGGAATGCATGAAATTTAGGAAAATCTTTAGTTTTAGGGCAGACCTAAATGTTTTTTTCTGAATGCAATCAGATGATACTTAGAATTTCAAAGTGAAAATTTTGTGATTTCCAATGGTTACACCTTTCACTTGCCTCTGATTTTAAAAGAATTTTAGTTCTTATGTAAACATCCTCCTAAAATAATGATGAAAAAAGTAAGTAAGTAAGGATTCAGCATTTGATGAACACTCTACTGAAATCTGTTCTGTGCAGTTGGAGAGGTGCATGATGTATGCATTTGTGTACCAGTAGGATTGGACTATCAATATTTGAATTCCTATCAGCTGTGAGCTATTAATCAGTTAGTGTGTACTGAAGCAAACTTAGCTCTATTTGTCATTACTTACATTCAAAATTTTCAGTCATGCAAATGAAATAGATGCTTTGTTCCTATTGCAACTCAGAGGCAACAAGTCACTTATGTTGAGTTGTAATACTCAAACCCCACATACCTGTACATCCGTATGACAGAAGAAATAGTTTTTAAAGTTTAAGATAGAAGCTCATATATTGCCAAGGTGTCTGTGTTTAGCAGTTATTTAAGGGTAGTCCCTGTACTTCACAAACATATGGACCTTTATGTGGCTTGTGGAGAGTTACCTACCACTGCACATTTGAAATAGTATAGCAAGGTAGAATTTGGTTCTTGAGTTTCCTTATGCACAAAAGATCAGTGGTCTTGGTAATACTAGGGGTAGAAAAAGTAGTGCAAGTAGCTTGCTTAAATTCAACCACAGAATCAATACAGAAGGCAGCTTCAGAGTGTATATTGACATAGGCCTTTTTTGGCAGAGTGGTAGCTTTACAGTAGGATAGTGCATGCTGGGTGGTGTTGGTGACATACCTACTTTGTGGTGTACTTAAACTTGTTACAGTGAACTGGGAGGCTTAGCAAAGATTATTGAATAGCTTGGCAATTGATAACAGGTGCTGTATACCTCCAAATCAATCACAGTATTACTAGAGCAAATAGAGGTGAATAGGACTACACAGGCCCTGTGTCTCTCCAGTGTAAGGATCTTCCAGAAAACCTTTGGTCTTCTCTATCTGGCAAGCTCTGTCTTTAAACATCTCAACTCTTCTGTTGATTTTACTTAATTCAGGGACAATTGGAGTTGTCCCATCCACCAGATCTCCTACCGAGGTGCTGAGTGTTTTTTCTTCTCCATAACCATGGCAATGCAGGGCATCACTGTCCCCTGGTAAATGCCCAACTCAGCTAGTGCATCCAACCCCACGAACAGGCAAAAATACACTGCCTGCTTGCTAACAAAACTAAGAGTTTCCTGCATGCCTCCCAAGTCTGATTTGCATTTGGATTTGAGGGATTTTGAGATCTCCAGGATTGGCTTTGCGGTACGCTGGGTCTTCTAAAGAAAATTTCTAAAGGTTTTTTGTTACCAACTTTTTTAGAAACACATTGTTAAAACGTGGCATTTTAATGTCCAACCTATAATCTCAAACCTTAAGGGTATGTCTACATTGTAGATTGCTGTTGTGTAGTTACCTGAATGTGTTTTCAGGAGGGTAGAACAAGTATCAGAAGTGGTTTGGTAGTGACAGCATGGAGCTCTGCATGCTAATTTTACTCGAATGGAATAAGGGCAAATGAGCTCACAGAGAGCTGGGCTGGACTGCTGTAATTTAGAGCTCCTTGTACTTGATTAGTTGGTTTAAATCAAGTTTCTGTGTCTTGGAGCACAGGGCTGTTGAAAGCATCTAGAGCCTTTGGGGCCGTCACTGGCGCTTGGTGCCATGTGCAGTGAGGGCACATCCTGGGCATTCCTGCAAGATGCAAAATTGGGTTAGGCTGCACTAGCAGCTCTTTCTGTACCAGCAAGTTGCAAATCCTGTTTATGGATTTCTTTTATAGCACTGAATGTTAAAACCAGTACTTTCCCTTGGGAAATTATTATTCAATTAACTTGGTATTTATTTTCATAGAAAGTTTTGTTGCTGAAAGCAAAAACTAGTTGGGGATAAGATCTGCTTAATAGGAGGCTTGTTCCTCCACTTTACAGGAGTGGGGGAAGCAAGGGAGGATAAGTGTATTGCCTTTGGTGCTCAGGGTAGAATTTTTCCTCTGCTTTTCTACCTCTTCTGTATGTCCTTGGGAATGGACGTGAAGTACAGAAATAAGTCAACACTGCAGCCAAGTTACCTGCATTCATCTAAAGTATCTAGTGTGTACCAGTCAATTTAGTGTCTGTTTAGTACTCATTGCTTAAGTAGATGAAGGTGGTCTTTTAGTGACTTGAAAGAAATCAGGTGTGTTCAAATTAAAAGAAGCTGCAGATGTGATAACTGACTAGTTAGTGCTCCAATTATTGGGCCAAGCCTTGTGGTATTACACCAGCATAATTCTCAAAGGCCGTATTTAACATTCTCTCCCATCCTCTTGGAGAAGAAGTTAAAAAACCCAAACAAACAGCAAACAAAACCCCAAACCAGAATAATCAATACAGCATTTAGGCTGCTGAAGATTTAAAGAAGCATCTGTTGACAGGGAATTATTCTGTCTGTGTAGTTCATACACCACATTGGTCTACAAGTGATGCAGTTACATTTACAACCCACCCCTTGACACCCAAGTCAGAAGATCAAGTTATAATAGTGGAATTCCTTCAATAAAAACATGAGCATTGGAGAAGATGTTGAACTTATCCAGGTGGCTTGTTATAGCAGCCTCTTTCTCCTAGAGGAGTGCACTTGCCCCTTCTCAGGTCTTCCAGCACCAAAGCTAGCAGTTGCTTTTGTTCTCCTTCCTTTTCCCAAGCCTTACCAGGCTGGGTTCCAGGTGGCAGCAGTGGTGGTCAGCTAGGTGAGAGACACAGGGAAAGAACCAATGATTCTTCTAAAGTTTAACAGCAGCAGCTGGAAGTTCTGCTGTCCCCATGGGCCCTGGTACCTTTCTGTGGCAGTTTAAAATGCATCAGTAGCAAAAGGAGCAATGGGTCAGCTCTGGAGCTGCTGCATTTCTCAGCTTGGGGTTTTCATGTAAAGAGCTGTTATTGTTAACCTATGTTTAACCTTAAGGAGTGCAGGACAGATACAGGAAGAAGAATTTGTGTTACTGGCAAGCCAGTGTTGTACCCCAGCACCCAGAGTGTTCATTGCTCTTCTGCATAGACCAAGAACATAGTGCGGCTCTTGAAAAAGTTGCATCCTTTGGTAGTGAGTGGCTTGGCTTAAGCCTTTTATTCCTGTCAGTTAAAAGCATAAAACTTGCTTCTGTATTACAGAAGGACAAATATGTTGTTACTGTCTTTATACTAATGTGAAGGTGTTAACACTAATCTGTGTTCATTGCATTCATGCTGGAGTGGCAGGAAGAGACCTGACCCTCTTCTATGATGTGCCACATATGTGTTTTAAGCTTGAGGGCAAGAAACCTGTATGGTTTTCCTTGATGAAGAGGTTTGCTGTGTTTATATGTGCATCAGTCAGTACTTTACATCGTGCATTGACTTTGGGTGGCTGAACATAGAATGTGAAAATGTTTGGATTTGGGGGGTTTCCTTAGGGAAGGTTGCATGTTTGAAGTAAAAATGTCGGTTTTGAATGTCGGTAATCTGTTTTGTGTTCTTTTATAGTAAAATGCACTGTTACATAATGGAAGCTTTTTTTAGCTTTAGAGTCCCACACAAACACTGAGGAGAAAACCACAGTGTCATATTTGGGTTTGATTGAATGAGAAAAATGACTCATTTAGTTTTAGATAGTATGCTGACAAAACAGAGAGAAACTCTTAGAGAAGATCATGTGATAGCCAGTGATTCACTCATCCAGCTTTGGTGTCAGGTCTTGGGGTTAGAGTGGACATGGTCATGAGAGACATTTCAGCAAATGTTTTGCTCTGGTGTACGAAACCCTGAGCAACTTTTACTACTGGAGATGAAATGATACTTTTTTTTTTCTTTTTTCAAAGCAAGTTTGCAGTTAGCCAAAGCTAACTATTGGTTTTGCAGCAGCACCTTGAGTTCAGTTTGTTTGCAGTCATTCAGAGGAAGTAGTTGTTGATAAAACAGAAGAGCAGCTAAAGATTGGATGACATCTGGGATTTTTATTTTACTTTGTGGATTTCCATGTTGGGTGGGTACTGTGTCAACATGGTGCTTTCTTGCTGGCTATCACCCCCCCCCCTCTTGTGTTTCCGGGGAGGAGTCCTCTGTCCTTGCTCACAGCTGCGATGGCCTTGGCTGGGGCCAGCTGTCCTTCTAGCAGCTCTGCTTCCCAGGGGTGGCTGTGCCAGGCCTGACTGTGGTCTGTGCTGGAGTATCCCTGTGGAGGGACAGGCATCCTGGGACAGGGTGAGGTGCCTGGTCCTTCTCTGCCAGAGGGCAAGGGTGGGAGGGGAAGCTGTGGGTTAAAATAGTGAAAGGATGGTTAAAGGTCAGGATGGGTTTGCTCTTGTGTAAAACTGAATGTGAAAGTTATTTCCCTGCTTGCTGCCCTGCTCGCTTTTCCAGAAAGCGTGTTTATGGAGGAAGATAAAATCTGGATATGCCAGGAATGGGGTGGCAGCCCACCTGCAGGGACTTCACATCTCCTCTGTGCTCATTCCCTCTCTTGCTTGGTGCTGCCACAGAGACTAATCTTATTTCTTGATGTGGCTTGCACAGCTGCCAGTTGTCCACAGATGTGGAAAAAACACTATTCTTTAAGTCACTTGCCTGTGTTCGGTCTTGCCCACTGTGTTCCCCAGCTTCTTCCCGTGACTGCAGTCTGTCAGATTTTTGGCCCTTAAGTCTGAAAGGAACAGATCATAGATCACACAGCATAAACCAAAGATAAACTCCGGAATTTTGGCAAATGTGGTACCAGTTGGACTAAGCTTCAAAATTCTGAGCTCTAATTCTAGTGCTGAAGTCTTATGTTACACTTGGTCATTGTCTTACTGTTAAAAGTGCCAGACTTGAGCTTTCAAATGTGCAAGCTAATACTGTAACCTAAAGAAAATCACAAGTCTATCCTGAATGCAGAACTCAGGGTGCTGTAGAGGTTTTCCATCATGAAAATAAAATATTTTTGTGTGTATCAAGATTTTAATTCAGTGAAGTACCTGGCAAAGGAAGTATGAAGCTGGAGGAAGTTGCTTTTTCTGAAGAAAAAAAATGACAATATTTGGCCCAAGCCCTAAAGGATTCTGTGAAAACAATTGCACATAATCTGAAGGAAATAATTCAAATAAATGGTTGTGTGTAGTGGCTGTTTCTAATTGGGCTTGATGTTTTATCACAGTTAGTTTTCCATTTAGGAGGGAAGATGGGAACTATAAAACTTGATTCAAATTAGCAGAGTGAAATAGCTTTTTTTGCAACTGCTCTTTGGACCTTTGTATCTCTTTTAATAATACGCTTACAGAATATTGTTGCAGTACATCCAGGAAAAAAACTGGGATGATCTAAAAAACAGAAGCATGTGTCTCTCTAATAAAGTGTTTCTGATAGGAGAATGAGAAAATACACAAGATTATACCAATGCAGTTTTCTTTTTGAAAGTCTGTTTTGCATTTTAATTTCATAAAGAACAGCTCTCATTATTCTTCAAACAAAAACTAGACAAAACCCTCCTAATCTTAAGAAATTTTGCTATTGGAAATGGGTTGGGGGTTTGTGCTACTGGCAATCTGTGATCTTACATCATGAGAAATAAACTTCTGCGTCTCTAAATTTGCCAGGATCTAGTTCTGGTAATAAAGCTAAAAAGGAGGGAAACATATTAGGATTTTATTCTGCCTCATTGTACGTAGTATCTGAGTGCCTTCCACCTATAGCAGAGAAGAACTGGGATTTAACTTCTCAGGATAACAGTGTGGGGGAGGGATAAGATGGAACAGCACGCTGCTTATGGTAGGATTTTTGGCTTGGGTACTTTACGCATTATTTATGTGTGACATTTGTACCTGAAGTTGTTCTGACACTTGTGATGGGTGGATGTGTGTAGCAGGTACTGGGGCAGTGGCTTCCCGGTGACAGAAAACCTGCTGTCGTGTGCGTGCTGTTAATGTGCTGCATAGCTCAGAAGTGTTTTCTGTGCCCAGGTGAAAATATTCAAGGCAACTTCTAAGAAACACTGAGATCTAGGAATTATTCAAATGGTGATTCTGCTATTTCTGAATACACAGATTGTTGATGGTGTTTTCTGGAATGTTTTATAAGTTTCTGTTGAGTGTTATAGTAGCTGTGTTGTATTGCAGTTATATAAGCACTGGACTGGGAGATTGTATCCATTTTGAGCTGAGTAGTGACTGTGTCTAGATTTAGTGATAAATATTGTATTTCTTCATGGGACTGGAATAAAATATGTATCTTCGGTGCACATTATAATTTATTGATATTGCTGCAAACTATGTGTATGTGAGCACAATTCTTTTGTGACTTCTATGCAAGGTAATTTTACAATAGGAGACTTAATATTGCAGAATTGAATGACTGAGGAATTGTTTTCACTGTCAGTGAAAACCAGGTTAAATTTTGGAGTATTTTAATTCTAGTCTCAAAATGTTTGTTTGTTTCATTGATTCTTTGGTTGTTGCTGTTATATTCTCTGCTGGTTAGCAGGAGGAAGCTTTCAATCATACAAGATCCATCAGTGTTACTTTTTCCCTTTTTAACTTCTTCCATCAGGTTTTCTCCATTTTGGTCAATTTCTTAGTGACTTGACAGCTCATGAAGTACCTGAATAGCAACCTAGGAGGGGTCATCCTGTCATATGAGTTCAGGCAAAGAGAGATGTACTGATGGGCTGAGTAAATTTGTGTTCAAAATCTTGGGCTGACTTTGTTTTTAAATAAATACAAAGACAGTTTGGTGGCTAATCTCCACTTGCCTTTATTGTAGGGGGTGGGAGGTCAGAAATTTTCACATATGAATGAATCTTGACAACTGTAGTTTAAGCAATATAGAACTTTTGAGTTAATTTTAAAACAGTTCAGAATAACTACTAGATTTGGAATTTCCTGGACTTCTAAGTATATATGAATGAGTTTAAAGTGTGTACACTTGTAGGTGCTTGCTGCTTCCCACTTCATGTCATCTTTCTATCTTGTCTAGTAGCTAAAGATTGATTATATATTAAATGATCCCTTTTCATGACCCTATTCAAGCTTTTAAAAAGTGTATCCTCCCTGTGGAGGGGAAAGAAAAAAGGAAAAAAAATTAAAAAAAAAAAAGCTGACAAATCAAAGTAGCAGGTTTTCAACTTTTTTTCTAAATTACTATAAAAACACTGAGAATTCTGTTGGTGATAAAAATGGCTGAAAAAAATAATGTAAGTCTACCGATGGTGGACTAATGTTCTTAGTTACTTTTGAAGATCTGTAGGAAATAAAGACTGCAGTGTAAAAACTGCTGATCTAGTGCTGTATGTGTACCCAAGTTGGAGACCTCTGGACAGGGTAATAATGTTCACCAGCAAAGATAGTGACAGCAGCCACTAACTGTTCAGTAGCATAAAGCACAACTGTTATACTTTGAGAGAATGGTTGCCTAATAATGACTTTAGCAGTCCTGCCCCTGAAATTCTGCAAACAGTAGGCTTTGATTGTAAAATGTGCTTGTTATTTTGATGACCTTAGTCGAGGGAACTTGAGAGGGGCAAAGAAGTAGAGAGTAATAACTTGAAGTACAAGCAGATGTTATGGTAGTTTCTTAAGGAAGTTTCTTGTGTAGAAAGGCAGGTTTATAGAAATTAAGATTTTTGTAGTGAAAGCAATACTTTAACTGGTGTCTCTCCAGCTTTTTCTGTGTATGACACCTTAAGGCTTAAGTCCCTTCAATAGTGAAAGACGCATAGAGGCGAAGATTTCAGAATATTTATAAAAATAGATTGCAAAATAAGTGATTGCAAGTTACTTTAAAACATATATAAGCATTTCAGTTGGTGACCAAGTCAAGATAGTGTAAATTAAAGAAGCGCATTTGCTGTTAAAGACGTGTTGCTGAAGTTACAGATGTGCCTTAAGTGTTTGGTTTTTTTTATTAGTCAATCTCATAAAATGGTAAATGATTTTTATTTACTAACTAAGAATACTTCTTTAAAGTGCTTCTGGTGTTCTCTAAGTTGATGGGTTAAATTGTCTGTGGGTGTCATCTCAGGAGTGCCAGAGATTGCCTTTCTGTATCTAGTTAAATACTCACTGCTGGTGTACGTGTGTACTTGAACTGAAGAAGCAGAGAGGAGAAGGAGGGTGGCACACTGTAGCAACAGCATCCCTGGCCAGTGTTTGTGAATACCAATTTGGATAGCAAGGGAAAACCAATACTCAGTGCTGTAAAATCTCTCTTCTGTAAAGCAAGTATGAAACAGCTTCTCTGAAATACAGGGAATAATCCTGGGATTAGAGGTGGTCTTGTGGACTCCTTTATCTCTGTTATGGTGGACTCCCATAACGTTAGATGCTGTACAGGTGTCAGGTTTGATTTGAAGAGAAGCCAGGCATTTATGTAACAGTAATTAAATCAGAAAAGGTTTGGGACTGTCTTTTGCTGCTTCTCTTGAAGTTGAGCTCTTCCTTATATCTTAACCTTGCTTGCTGTTGAGCCACGCACCACCTCGATATTCCAGACAGATTTTGGGGATTGTTGGTTTTAATAGTCACCAAATACATTCAGCTGGGTGTATAAATTACATTCCTACTTCTGATAATTCTGCCTTTAAATTGTATCTTAGTAAGGAAGCAGGTGTATGTCACTTCAGTGTTAGTATTGTTTCCTCAAAAAGAACAAACAAGTTCCTAGTGTAAAACTTGAGTGGCTCAATTACTCCGACAAAAAAGGATAATGTTGCCAAATTACACAGGCCTGAGCACTAAACAGCATTGAGATTAAGGTCGATAGGATCTGGTGTGTTGCAGGCCTGCCTGCATGCTGAGATTTAGGCCACCTTTAGTCTGCTAGTGGCTCTGCCAGCGTTGCTGCAAACACCTAAAGGTACTGACTGCTGCAGTGAGGCTTTGCATCCTCTCAGAGGGAGCTGATGACTCCATCAGAGTAGCTGTAGCTAGGGATGTGTGTCTGCATCAGTGACTTGTCTGCTCACAGCCTGAGGAGGTAATGTAACTGCAGTCACCAAAGGCAGGATGTTAATGGGGAAGGCTGAAGACAAAAGACGTGGGTCCCATCTGTCCACTTTTGCAAGTGAAGGCCATCCAGCTTTGCAGAGAGGTAGGGAAAGATGTGTGATGATGCCTTTAGCTCAGTCTGCCTTTGATTGGGGGCAGAATATAGGACATCCTTTGAAACAGTGTCAAAAAGTGAACAGGACACAGTGAGTTTCAAAGGAGTCATTAAATCCTTTGTTAAAAGTTGCCGGTTTACATAATCTCCTGTAGCAGGATTTTTCAAATGTGAGTTAAAGACATGCTACAGGTTCCTGTATTGAGCAGACAAGAGAAAATGCATGAAATAAGCGATAAAGGAAAAAATAAGTTGGCCGCCTCTCTCCTCTTTTTCCTTCTTCTGTCAGTACTAGTGCCGAGGACATCAGACAGCATTTTCAGAAGTGTAGGAACTTGGCTTGAACTCTTGTACTGTTTTGTTTGGTCCTCTGCCCCCTCTGTACCCGCCATTGCAAAGTGCCTGCAGATCTTGCCATGCGAAGCTAATGAGGCAAAACATTCGGACCTGAAAGAGAGCCAGACCATTGTCTAGGTAGGAATATTCTCCGTGGAAATCTACGTGGTCTCATTTAGAAGAACTGTGAATGCATAGAGATTGCCTGCTTTTTGCCTCGAGGTTATAGATCAGGTCCTGGCCGTGTGTGCAGGGAAGATCCATTGACGTGCTGTTTTCCACTACAGGTTTTAATTCTTCTCTGGAAACAACAGCTGATGGCTCCCATGGTAGTCAGCCCACCTTGCCTTGTGCTTTTTTGGCTTTACCTCGACACTTTGTTTTCCAAGCTCGCGTTTATTTAGGGTGTTAAACATCGGTCTGTTTTACGCTGGTTTTTGTAATGCTGTCTTAATGACGGCATTTTTATTTAATTAATTATTTATACCTCCATCAAGAGAAGTTAGTTAGGCACCAAACATGGCAGCCCCGTTTCTTTTAGACGACCCCCACCGTCGGTGGTTTTATTTTAAGTCGCAGGAAGAGTTAGTTCCCTCCAGCAGGGGAGAGCAGGTTCCTTGCATCCTTCTCCGCGCTCAGGACCCGTCGTTCCAGGCCGGCTCCGGGCTGGACGTGGGCTCAGCCGTACAGTACGGGTTGGGAGGGGGGGTTCTGCTGGAAAGGAGGGGTTGGGGACACCGGGAAGGTCTTGGATGGGGGGTGGGGGTGGGGGGGCTTGTGGCCGGTGGCGCAGGGCCGGTTACCTGCGCGCTGACGTCGGCCCGGGCGGACGAATTGGGGAGGCGGGGGGGGAAATAAGAAGGAAAGGGGGGAGAGCAGGTCCGTGTGTGTGTTTTGGGGCAGAGGAAAAGGGGAGTCTGTGAGGGGGTGTTGTTACCCGTAAGGCAGGTATTTCGGTCAGGCGGCGGTGCCGAGCTGTCACCGCGAGTCCCTGCGCCGCTGCTCCGCGCCCCGTCCGTGCGCCCGCCCCGCCCCGGCCCGGCCCTGCGCCCCGCGCCGCTGAGATCAGCTTCCTGCTCCTCCTGCTCCTCCGCACCGCGATACTCCTCCCCTGAAAGAGTTATTTTCATCGGTCTGGAGTTATTTTTTATTTTTTTTTTAATGGGTGGCTGCAGGCTTCTTTTTGTTTGTTTGTTTTTGCGTGGGTTTTTTTTTTCCTTCCTTCTGACAAGCGAGCACGCCGAGCTGGAAAAGCGGCATCGCGGTGATTTCGTTCTGTGGCAGCGAAGCAGAGCTGTGGGCAGAATGGTAGGCAGCTACACCGAAAACATTTCTGTGCCAGCTCTGTGACGGTGGAAAGCGAAGGAGGTGAGTGCCGCTTCCACGTCGTCGCGGAGTTGTTGGAGGTGGAACCAAGAGTCACGACCTGTGCTGGGCTCAATAACAAGAAATGAGCAATTACGTTGTTATGCTCTCTGGTTAGATGCTTGTGCTCCTACTAATACTGTAATGGAGTATACTCAGGAAATGATGGATTTCGTTGGAGCAGAGAACTGTAAGTCAATGAAAGTTTATAGTGGCTAAACTTGGTTTTCTTTTCATTGAAAAGTGTAGATGCACAGGGCACAAATATGGCCATTAAGGACAGAATATAAAGGTAAGGTTAACTCTAAACAGCTTACAATAGAAAAAATACTCTGATAGGTAGTTTCAGAACTTCCAGATAGATTGAATAATGCCAGAAAGAGACTTCCCAGTGATTTCACTGTAACTGTGGATCCAGAATAATGTGGTGTATGCGAGGGAATAACATGATTTTATAAAGTGTGGAAGTAATATATATACACCAAAATTCATATTTTCCTGTGTATAAACACAGAAAAAACAAAAAAGGAAAAAAAAAAAACCCACCAAAATTCTTCTTACAGTTTCTGAACATTCCACATCCCTCAGGATGGAAGCTAGGTTGGTTGAGCAAAAGCAGATTATTTGGAAGAATATCTCAATTGCAACAAGACAACAATTTGTGTAGAAATGTGTCTTCTTATGTTGTTGCCGTATTTTAAATTTTTAAAATTACTTTTATTAATGGAGTGAAGAATGTTGGTATCACAGTTTCACTAAGCAGCTCTCAGCTTTGTAAATAGGTGAGCATCATTCTCTGTATGCCTTCTAATGGACCTCTACAATCATTAATCCCTAACTGGTGGCAGGTTGCTACTTCCTTTGTGTTGTGGTATTGTTCTTTTGCTGCCTTCTCAATACTATCTGTTAATCAATTTAAGGGAACAATTTTGTTCATTCTGGCTTTTGTGTCCTTAGTGATTTTTCAGAGGACTCTAAATAAGAAGCCACTGAAAACATAAAGCTGTGGTGGGCCAGCAGGCTGTCGGATACTGTCCTCATGGCTACAGGGCACTGCTTCAGGTCTGAGCTGCTTCCCAGGTGACAAGAGACAACAGGAACAAATTAAGGATCTTGTTTGGGATCATGGGAGATCTGATGTGTCCCAAGCTCTGAGGCCTGACCAGAATTGAATGTGATTGTGATCCAGAGTGCTTTGAGTAGCTGTTTTTTGTGATGCCAAGTTGAATTTACTGGTTCTTCTACAAAATGAAACAAATTTAGCCTTTGATTAGTTGTGGGAGTGGGGGGTACTTCTCTTGCAGTGAAGTTCACCAGCAGCTGTGCTGAAGGTAGTTCGTGGGAAACTTCAGTTTCTAAGTTTGATGTGTTTTAATGGAAAATGAGAGTAGTATGGTAAATTAGAAACTGGGATTTGATTTGTGGTAGCATTTTTGGGTGTGACTTGGTGGAAATTAACACTGCTGCTCTTAATTGTTGGGCAAGTGTGTTTTCTGAAGAGTGTGTTGTATTACAGGGCCACAGTTACCGCTGGTAGTTTTACTGCTTTATAGGTAAATACTTAAGGTTCAAAAGAAAAATAACAAGCCACTTCTATTGCCCAGTTTGTGGTAGTGATAGAAGAGTACAATATAGGAAATAAAAACAAAACTTTCAGCCATGTATGGCCCTGCATCTTTTGTATTTAGTTACAGGTGCTGGTTATACTACATATAGTGGTGTTGCCTCCATGCAAACTGTAAATGCATTGCTGCTGAATCTACTTCTTGCCATATACCTGTGCTCAAGAAACTAACCCTGTGTTATGTCATTACTCTGAGGGATAAAACCAAATGTAAAGACTGATATGAACAGCACATAAAATATGTTAGAAAGGTGATGCATGCCTGTATGTTGATCCTAAAGATAATTCTAATGCTGATGTTTCCATGAGAAAAGCATGAGAAACATACTTAATCCTACAGATGCAAATGTCTTCCCAAGTATCCAAGTCTCATATGTCAAAGTTTTACTTGTGTTCTGCCAGCAGAGAGTGTGAACACAAGCATGATGTTAAGCATTAAGCATAACAGCTGCTGGACTTCTGTGCTGTTTTTCTCATTTTGTACTTATTTTGAAAATTTCTGATTGATCAGAAGCCACTGCAAGAAGTCTAACCTGTATCAGCAGAATCAAGGTTTCCTGCTGATTTGCTGCTGACAGCTAGGGTCAAGGCATTTGCTACTTCTCTGTCACACCTTGGCAACCTGGCTGTCTGTTAACTTGTGGCAATTCTAAAATTTATTTTGGAGTGCTCTGGAGGGAGATGGGAAGTACTGTGTACAAGTTGGATCCTTCCTTGTTGGAGAGATCACAAGGTTATTAATAAGTACTCTCTATTTGTAGGCATGAAGGGTATGGCTCCCAGAGTCTTTTTTCACCTTCAGTTCATTACATGTGTAATTCTGACCCCATCTTCAATATAGACAGAAGATAAAATATATTGTTTGAACTACAGCTCTCAGACAAAGGAGTAAGATTTCTTCAACAGAAGTAGTAATGAAGCACCATGTTAAATGGCAGCCCTGCCACAGAAAGAATCAGTCCCAGCCTCAGACACTTTCATCC
This sequence comes from Heliangelus exortis, assembly GCF_036169615.1. Taxonomy (NCBI): domain Eukaryota; kingdom Metazoa; phylum Chordata; class Aves; order Apodiformes; family Trochilidae; genus Heliangelus; species Heliangelus exortis. The sequence goes on along the minus strand of NC_092422.1, from coordinate 109,220,375 downwards.
TACCCCATGGGGTCATGCTAGTGTTTTTGCAGTTGTGTAGTGAACTGGACTGACCATAGGTAAAAATTAATGTTTTTTATTAGCTTAACTTCTGTCCAAGGATAGAACTGACCATTGGGTGGATCATATATTGTGTCATGAATCAGATCAGAGAACTGAACAGCTTCCGTGGCCCAAAAATGTAGTCCAGGAATGTGATGAATAGAAGAAGGACAAGGGACAGGACTGCTTTTGGCTTCAGAACTGGCTTATGCTATCTTACTACTCATCAAAATAGAGCCTTAAGGGCAGGCTAAGTAAAATGCAAGAAAAGGAGGATGTCTCTCCAGAAATAGACCACTATTGTCAATATTTCTTCTACTGGGGACATAAGCATCTTTTAAATGTAATTTTGCAGTCTGGGTAGTTTCCAGTCCAGATAGCATCAGTTAGCTACTGATGCTGAAGATAACATGTCTTAATTGGGAGGTTGCTTTTATCTTTCTCCTGTGATCCTTTCTGAAGTAGGTGCTTCCTTGCATAGCTTTCCTTTGTGTGACCCAGCATAGCGTGCTACATGTCAGGCTATTCTTAAAAGTTGCATGGGACTTTCAGTGAGTGTATTTGGTAAGTGGTTTTAGGAAGGTAGCTCCATCTAGATGCAGAATAGCAGCTTACTACAGATTCAAAGTGCTGGTTAAATCTAAGTCCAGAGCTGGTGCTGTAAATGTTCATATGATCAGTTACTCGGAGATTTTGGCTAGTGGCAGAGAAGGTACCTTCTCTTCCAGTGGCTTGTAAGAAGAGTATGTATCTGTGACCAGTATTGTAGTACTTTTTTTATTTGTTTTTTTTAAATAGCAGGGTTATTATTGCTGCTTCAGTGCGATTTGTGGAATTCGAGAAATATTTGTTAGTGGTTTAAAAGCTTTAGTTATGTGTGTTAGGTGCTGGCAAAAAGCAGGGATAAATATTTCTACATTAGTTCCCTGGGGCTGTGTTTTGGCTACAGTAGTAGAATGGTACATCCCAAGGTAAAGATCCTGTTTTGAGATGTGATAATGTGCATTTGTTCAGGGCCTTGTTACCCTCTGTGAGACTGTCCAAGTACAGAAATTCGTGCTAGTGGATTTTGACAAGGGATTACAGGATTGATGTTTGCTTTGCTTGGAAGTTGTTCAGATAGTGAAACAGTTGAAAATACCATCTCTACTATTCCTCTTAGCAACCAAAGTAAACTGAAAACCTATAGCAAAATGTGGCACATTGGCTCTCCAGATTTTTTGGGTAACACTTTTAGAGTACAAAAAGATACTGTTGAATGAAAACTTTTTACAAAACAAAGCTGTATTGGTGGGAAAGGAACAAATGGCGTGATAGATTCAGGATGAGAAAAAAAAAAATCACCTTACTTAAATGTTTCTATCAAGCTTGCACAGCACAAAATTCAGTTGGCTTTTATAAAGCCAGAAGGATTGAAAGAACTACCTAGAATCCCAAGCACAAAAAAAAAAAAAAAAAAAAAAAAAAAAAAAAAAAAAATTGGCAGTTTGGTTTTATTATATCTTTCTTTTGGAGGGAAAAACAAATGTCTGTCCTCTTCCTGTAAGTGGAGAAGCTAGTTAATGAGAGAAAATCCAAGAATAATGCTTTCTTTATTAGGCAAATTGTACCAAAATACACGGGACCCGGCACATCAGGGGTTTATGCAGCTGGGTCATGACCATGGTTCTATAAGTACACAGCTTCTGCTGGTGAGGAGATGGAGTTACTGCACCTGTTGCAGCACCTTCTAATAGTGTTGTAGATGCACTCCTTGTGGACATCCTGTAATGGCAGCAATGTCCTCCACGGACTTCTGTCCAAGATGGTACTGAGTGAGCTTCACTGGGAAGCATAATCACAGCTGGGAAGGAGGTGGTGCCTTGGAACAGAGTCTCCTCTCATGGCCAGCTAACCCGAGTTGAAACCTTGGCACTGTCTGAGGTTTCTCAGATGTAAAATTCAAGTATGGCAGAATGTGTCTTTTGTAATGGAGGCTAGTGTTTCGCAGGGAGTACCCTTTTATTTTTTTTGGTTTTTTTTTTTTTTCAAAAGTAGTCCCAAAAGATGCTACTGCAAAAACTTGTGCATTTTATCTAAAAGTGAACAGAATCCACTGCAGAGTAAAGTTACTCAAAATGAATGCCTCCCCTTTCATCTGCTACATGACTGCTGTAAGGTAAAGTGGGTTTTATGATATCAGGAGGCTAAAATATTTTCAAGTTGGCAGGATATCTTCATGCAGATGTTCAAGCAAAATGTTTGTTTCCCAAACCAATTCAAAAGTGAAACTGTAAAGAGAAGTGAAAATGGCGGCACTTTTCCTTTTTCCAGCTGGCTACACAAATGTATTTTTAAAATTTATAGTAATAGTAATGTAGCTGTAAGTGTTCCATACTTTGCTGAACTACTTTCTTTTTGTGACAGGTGGTGCCACTTGAAGCCTGCTACTCTATGGAGTAAGTCAGAAGTAGGAGTTGGGTATTTAAACACTTGAAAGTTCCTTGGGTAAAACTGCAAGCAAACTCCAAGTGGGCTTATGAAAAAATCTCAGTCAGAAGTAATACCTCCCATGCTGGTGGTACTTAACGAAGCAGGTTCTTGTTAGTCAGGACCAGTAGGGAGTTGCTATATCTGTTTCCACCCCTGTCAAGGCTGCAAGAAGGCAACCAGCTAGCCAGGCCCCATCTGAAAAAGACCATGACACACTCCTAACATTAAACTGAGGTCTTCCCATCTGTCTTGTTCATGGTTTATTCAGAAAAATCAAGCAAATAAGTCTGTGGCAGAGGATTTCAGAATCAGATGCTGGGTTGTCACTGAATGTCTGACTGATTCTCTGGTAGGTTCCACTAGAGCTTTGAATTCCAAATTTCCATGTGGAAGTGTTCACTGCAGATATGGATGTCTGCTCTCTGGTGGACCTCTTGTGAGATGAGGAATCCAAACTGCTGCATCAGTAAAGTGGTGATTAGGCAGAGGAAAAAGAGGTACTTTCCAGCTGAGCTTTCAAAATAAGTGAATATATTTTAAATATTATCAGCAATTTACACTGTTGCTTCTGATTAAATTTCCTGCAGTATGGGTTGACAGATGCACATAAAAGCAGATAAATCTTTTGCTCCTGGCACTTCTGAGAGGTATTTCAGTTTGTCGTGCAGGTCAGCAAGCTGAGGAAGATAGGAGGGCAAGGCCCTTAGAGAAAAGCATCTTCAGTTGACAGATACTGCTTAGCTGATTACAGCTGAGTAAGGTGCAAAGAGGGGCTGTGTTGAGATGCTTAGGCTTCAGTCAGTGATGGGTTTGTGTGAAGGTGATGAGCCTCCTTTAATTGTACCTGGAATGAATTCTGTAAAATTGTGCCATCTCTGGAAGGTGATTATAATACTCCCCTTAGTGAAACAGATGTTGGTGGGTGGGGGTTAGCAGCTGCCCAGCTAACCAAAGCTCGTAAGTAGTCTGTGATAAGACCTTTAGGAAAGACAAATTATGGCTGTCTTCTGGGGTAATAGGAGTCTGATAAATATAATAAAGCTTTTATCAAAAGGAAGCCTGTCAACCCTGGTATTTGCAGCACTGACAAAAAGCACACACACACTTTGGCTGATTTGTGTATTAAGAAGTAGTAAAAGCTCCAGAAGGAGCTTCACATGTTGATTTCTGTGCACAAAGGTGGGTAGGTACTTGAGTGGCTGTGGTATTTTGCTATTTCTTGTCCTTTTATTCTACTCTGCCACTATTTTTTTTTTCCCTGCATGGCTGCTTTGTAAAACAGCCTACTTTGTGGTCTTCGTTTTTATCTTCCGTGTACCTGCAAAAAAGTATTAATAGATATATACTCACAAACACATGTCTGTATGTATACATATGTGTATATACATATGTGTGTAATACCCAAACTGTGTGCATCTTTCTTGTAATATCAGGATGAAGTGGGCCTGAGTGACTGTTACTACTCCAAAATCACTCTTTCCACTTCACAGAAAGTATGGTGTGAGGCAGGACAGTGGGACTTGGCCTAGCACAGTATAAGTCAGTAGATCTCTACTACTGTCAACTACTCATCTTACTGGTGAAATTTTTGGCATGCTGTTTTAGATCAGCAGTAAACATGCTCTTATTGTTCTTTCCAGAGAGGATATTGCATACATAAGTAAAATTAAGAAATAAAATTAGAATGGGATAAATTTGGCTGAAAGTCTTAAGGGAAAAGTAGGCTTACCCTTTATATGATGTTGGGCAGGTAATGCTTCAGACTATTAATTTTTTTTTTATTGATAATACAAATTAGGCCTGTTAAAAAGCTAGAAAAAACGGATCTAGGTTGTGCTTGTGGAAACCTCATAATGCTGTTTGCTGTCTTCCAGACATGGAAGTCCATGACTGGGCCCCTGAGCAGTGAGTGGCAAGAAACAGCTCTTTGCAGTTTACTGACCTAAAAAGGTAGTGTGTCTCCCACCTTACAGAAATAAATGTGCTTTAGAGCCAGTCTTTCTCCAGGTCCTGTATGTAAGGCAGATCTGACCAGCACTTAATTTTATAGACCCATGAACAAGGAAGGTGGAGGTGTTGTCTGCTGAGATCAGAGGGCAGCTGAGCTAAATGCAAGCTTTAAACATCACTTAGCTGCTGCTCATGCTACACCACTGTGTCCAGTTCTGGAGACCCTGACATAAGAAGGACACGGAGCTCCTGGAACGTGTCCAGAGGAGAGCCACAAAAATGATCAGAGGGCTGGAGCACCTCCCCTATGAAGCCAGGCTGAGAAAGTTGGGGTTGTTCAGCCCAAGGAGAAAAGGAGGCTCTGAGGTGACCCTATAGGAGCTTTCCAATACCTGAAGGGGGCCCACAAGAAAGCTGGGGTAGGGCTTTTCACATGGGTGTGTAGTGAGAGGACAAAGGGAAATAGTTTAAAACTTGAAGGGGGAACATTTAGGCTAAACATTAGGAAGAAATTCTTTCCTATCAGGGTGGTGAGACACTGGAATAAGTTGGCCAGAGAAGTTGTGGCTGCCCTGTCCCTGGCAGTGTCCAGGACCAGGTTGGATGGGGCCTTGAGCAACCTGATCTAGTGGGGTGATCCCTGCCCATGCAGTGGGGTTGGAACTGGATGATCTTTGAGGTCCCTTCCAACCCTAGCCATTTTATGATTCTATGATTTTGAAAGAACTTTCTGTATTTATCTCTGACAGTAAGGTTTGCAAGGCCTTTTTTTTTTTTTTTTTTTTTCCAGCTGTTGATATAGTTGTGGTACCACAATTTTCCACCTTCAACAGCACCCATAAATAAAAGCTCCTTAACAATACCGTAATGATAATTTGCATTTTTATAGTAATTTTCACCTGGATTACCCAAATGGTTTATAGGATTGATGAAGACACTTAGGTGACATCTTTCTGACTGGGGTAATTGAAAGTGATAGAAACTCTTGAGTCACAGGGAGATTGAGTATGAATTTAAGCAAGTGTTCTGGCTTGTCCATGAGAGGTCCAAAGATACTGTAGTTCCAGATTTCTTGGCAGTCAGCCGGGAGGCTACTCTTGCAAAGATTAAGTTAAATTAAACTACTTAGGTAGAATCATAGAACTCACTGGTTTGAAGGGGACCTTTAAAGGCTGTCTAGACCAACCCCCTGCGGTGAGCAGGGGCATCTTTAGCTAGATTAGGCTGCTCAGAGCCCTGTCAAGTCTGACCTTAAATGTCACCAGGAACAGGGCCTCTACCAGCTCTCTGGATAACCTGTTCCAGTGTTTCACCACCATGATAGTAAAGAACTTTTTCCTGATGTCCCATCTAAATCTACCCTCTTCCAGTTTCAAACTGTTCCCCTTTTGTCCTATCATGACATGCTCTTGTAAAAAGTCCCTCCCCAGCTTTCTTGTAGGCCCTTTTCAGGTGCTGAATGCTACTGTAAGGTCTCCTTGGAGTCTTCTCCTCTCCAGGCTGAACAGCCCCAGCTCTCTCAGCCTGCCTTCATTGGAGGGGTGCTCCAGCCCTCTGGCCATTTTTTGTGGCCGTCTTCTGGACTTGCTGCAACAGCTCCATGTCTTTCCCGGGTTGGGGGCCCCAGAACTGGACACAGAACTCCAGGTTGGGTCTCACAAGAGCAGAGGGGCAGAATCACCTCTCTGGATCTGCTGGCCATTCTTCCTTTGATGCCAGGATGTGCTGGGCCGTCTGGGCTGTGAGTCTGCATTGTTGGCTCACATCCAGCTTTTCATCCACCAGTACCCTCAAGTCCTTTTCAGCAGGGCTGCTCTCTGTCATTTTATCTCCCAGTTCATATTGATAATAGGGAATTCCCCTACAAGTGCTGGACCTTGCACTTGGCTTTGGTTCATGTGTGCCCACTTCTCCAGCTTGTCCTGGTCCCTCTGGTATGTTGACTCCACCAGGCAGCTTGGTGTCATCTGCAGGCTTGCTGAGGGTGCACACAATCCCACTGTCTGTATTACTGGTGGAGGTGTTAAAGAGCACTGGTCCCAGTATGGACCCCTGAGGGACACCACTTGTCATCCATCTCTGTCTGGACATTGAGCTGTTGACCACTACCTTCTAGGTGTACCCATCCAACCAATTCCTTATGCACTGAACAGTCCACCTAGGAAATCCGTATCTTTCCAACTTAGAGAGAAGGATGTTATGGAGACCACAACATGCAGAAGTCCAGGTAGATGACATCCAGGTTGTGTGTGTGGGTATTAGAAAACTGGGAAGGGGGGGGGTGTGGGATATTTGATACCGAATACTCACTTTATTAGATTCACTTCTGAGCAACCATGCAAACATTTAAAAAGTAAAGATGTAAGTCTCTAATCTGTGAAGGCAGAGTAGCAACACTTTTTTTTTCTGCAGCCTGGCATTAGTGTTACAGCAAAGTGACACTTTGGAGAAAGAAACTTTGGACAGTCTTGTTCTTGGTCTCACGCCTGGAGTTCAGTCACTTAACAGGTGACACAAATTAACACAGTAACAAAATTTGATCAAAATCCAAGGTTGTTTTAAACTAAGGTGTTTATGTGAAAAATCGGTACTGCTTTTTCACTTTTTTATTTCTAATATAGCTGAAATATCCATCCATCTGAGGGGTGAATGTTTGAGCTTTTCAGGTAAAATGATACTGCCTTAGATTTCTGGATCTCAACTGAGTGGAGGTGTTGAACAGAGACCTGATAAACCATTACAGATTTTTATGAATCCTGAACAGATTCTGATAGATAATAATACTGTTTATTTCAAGTGTTTATTAAACATATTATGGTTCTTACTGAGTTTTGCATGTTATTAGACAGATGGTTCTTCTATGACCAAGTTACATTGCTTAAATACTTAGCTATTTTGGCCAAACCTACACAGCAAGTTTGTGGTGGAGGAAGCGTGGAAACTGAGTCAAATGAGTTACCTTGCTCTGCTGCTGCTTTGCTCTCTTAATTGGTGGACAGGACTGGCACTTGAGCTGGTGCTTTGCATGTGTAGTGATGTTATTCAGAATCTCTCTTTTCCTGCCCCTGAAGAGGAACAGGGAGCTACATACGGGTTGGAAACAACACAGCCATGTCTACTCCAAAGCATGTTTAAGGACAGAACTTATTTGGCCTTGACTTGGGCCAGAAGTTGGAAGCTAGTGCTTAGTGATAAAAAAACACTAACACAGAACATCATGAACCTGGCTGCCAGCACAGTACAGTGGTTCAGATACTGGACCTTCATCTGAAGCCCTAGCAGCAGGACTCTTGTCAGCGCTGCATGTGTTGCAAGGGTTCAAAAAAATCTTGTGTTTTGCACTGAGAGCTGGACCACAGAAGCTGGTGGGGCTGCAGGAATTATCTGTGGCCACTAGATGACTCCTCCAGCCTTCTGGCAGGTAAACTCTGAGCTGAAAAACCCGAAAAGGAGAGGGCTGTTCTTGGTCCACACTGAATGGGATGCACAAAAACAAACAGGTTATTTATCTTGCTACTGAAGGAAGTGTTCATGTGGTTTTAGTTTAAGTTGAAGTAGTTACAGGTTAATATAACTCTACAAATTACTATTTTGGGAGTTTTGTTGATCTCTGCTTCAAAAGCCTTTTCAAAGCAAAGGTCAAGACCTCCTTAAGATCAGGGTGGATTTACTGAGGCAATGAAGACATGAAGAAGGTAATTTTACAAGTGTATTGCAACAAGTTGTAACAACAAGTGATACCTGGTTTTGTGTTACAACTCTTATTTTGCAAGCTTTGAGAAAAGAAAAAGAGAACACAGGAAAAACTTTATGCACGCCAGCAGCAACATGAGGCTGTCTGCATCTTGTAGATGGATGAATGAATCCTGTTAGGCTGGAAAAAAAATCGAGACTGTATTGAAATTAAGGTCCAGCACAAATTTCCACAAACTCTGTACAGATTTCACTGTGTACTCAGAGGGTCCTCTCACCCTATGATGTTCAGGATCAAATAAGCTTCCTGTCATTTAAAACTTGCAGTTTTATAAACATGTATTTGCCTACGACTGTACTAAGCATGCAGTCACTTTATCAAGGTAGTTAAATGATGAGGTGGTACCATTTTTGCTCCTTGTGTTTCTCTGACATCCATTTCAATGTTTGAGATGTAATAACGAATCATTAGTTCCTACTAAATATGATTATTTCCTGATCCAACATATATGTTGGATAAAATAATAGTGCATGTAGTTGATAATACTTATTTTTTCAAAATTGTTTTTGTCAGTCAGAAATGCTGTAGAGATGAGGATTGGCTTGATTTGTGAAGATCTAAATTATTCAGAGAAGTGGTAACATTTAGGTCTTCCAGTGCTCATGGTAAGCATGGTGCTAGTCCTCTTTTTAACCTAAACACACATTAAGAATGTATATCTGCTTTCAAGTAAGAGCTGGGTGTACTATTCTGCTTCAGTCATGTTTGGAAGTTTTCCTCAGCTAAAGTTTTCCCTTTTCTCTGTCAAACACTTTTGGTAAATCCAAACCCCCTTCTGAAATAACTTTTCAAAAAATGCAGTTCTGTATTAAGTTGAATCTTCCCAAACCAGGACTAGAATTTTCTTGACCCAAACTTGTGTCCCTTTTGAGGCTTATGTTTATCCAGTGGTATGTTGGGGTTTAGTTCTTTGTGACACATCCAAAGACATGATAAAAAGCAGCTGTTACATGGGGTTTTCAGTTACTTTCTATTTATACATGTAGGAGGTGTGTGTAATTCAGTTCTTTATATATATATGCAAATATGCCCTGCCACTTGCTTATTCTCTCACTTTCAAAATATGCATGCCTAGACATCCTTTCCTTTCTTCCAACTTTATTTTCTGCTCCAAGACCTCATACTTGGGGATTTTTAAGTTTAAAAACCATTGTACAGTCATTTCTTACTAGTCTACTGCATGGCCCGTAATTTAAAACTAGACTAATGATTTGTAAATGAAGCATGACAAAACTGATGGGAAGTACCAAATTAAGGAAACTGGCTTTTGGCATTTGCTTAAATAATTTCCGTCCTTGTTGCTGCTGCTTCATTATTTTATTTGTTACGCTGAATTTTCTGTTTAACTTGCTTTCTGAGATTTTGTATTTATTTTATCTGTTTAGTTAAAAGCCATAGTTCTAAGGGCATCCCTTGGTTTGGTTGAAAGGTCAAGGTAGAAAGTTTAGGGTCAAGGCTAGGGAGGAACCTGATCAGCATTGATTCAAACTTAGTTTGGGTGAATTACTTGTGGCAAGAGAAATAAGATTGTGCTGTGGCATGTTAGTATCAGGCTAGTAAATGAAAAACAAAAAAAAAGGAAAGAAAAAAAACCAAAACAACCCTAATCATGTAGTTCCCATTAACTTAAGATTTTTAAAAGTGTTTAATGTATGATTTATCTACTTTTCCTTCTGCTGTCAATGATAGTTGTAGATACGAATAGAAGGCAGCCTGGATCAAAGTGAGGTGAATGAGCTGAATTAGAAATTTGCTGTGCTTGAACTGATCTGACAGTGGAACTGACACGAGTGGCTTAATTTTCTTTAGAACTGTACCTGTGTGCTGGTCCTGTCCCCCCAGCCTCTTGTTGTATTCCTGGGCCCCGAGTGCTGGGATGTGCTGTGAGGGCATTTCAGGCATTAGTTGGGCTGTTGCAGCAGTCAGGAGCCCAAGTGAGGGCAGTGTATTTTATGTCCAACTTTCTCTCTTGGGTGTCTGAATTGAACCAAACAGCAGTACTGACAGCAGCAGGGAAAGGATGAGCAAGGTGCTGTGGTCCCTCTGCAGACCTCTACCTCCCAGGGCTGTGTGCTTGCCTGCTCCTTGGTTCATTGACTGTCTGGTGGTAGAATATTTTGTTTCCCCAGCCCCTTACTATAGTAAATTTTTGGAATGGTAAGTTAGTGTATTTTGTAATGTTATGAAATGACCTAGGGGAAGAAGGAGTACTGGGAATGGTTGAGCCCAGGCAGATAAAGAGGGTTTCAGTGTGTTTACTTAGAAAGAAACACACAGAACTAACTCATTCAGAGTCTGAGAAACTTCTGAGTGAAAGGGAGAATTTAGTGTGAGACAGGGTTGTGCAGCAGCTTCGTTTACCCAAGTTACTGGATTTAAGATTACGAAGTAAAGATTCATGTACTTGTTACTTGCAACAGTTCTCCTCTCTAATACAAGCATTTGATTATGAAAACTTAATTTTAAACTTGAAATCCTCTTGAGGACCGTGCAGAAGTTTTGAAGAAGTTTCCTTTTCCTTTTATGTATTGGATTAGATAACTGTAAACTGAATGTCTTAAAACAAGAGCTCATAAAGCTTTTTATTGGTCCTGCAATACCCCAGGGTGTTTTCATGCCTTAACCTTGTATTTAGGAAAAAGGTCTGTAGCAATATTACTGTCAGGTGAAGCGCAGGTAACGTTTTGCTAGTGCTTTCATGAGGTTTCTGACCACTGGAGTCATTCCCAGTGTTGGTTTTAGAAGTCAAGTTTGGTTTCCTAGTGCCAATATTGACACAGTTCTGAGACGGGTGTATTTAGCGTTCATTCTGAAGAGGGCATGTTCTTTGATGTGCATCCAGAAAATTGTTTTGGTGTGGGTGGGATTTCTATTGTACATGGGCACGGGGTTTCCTTCTAGGATTAGATTTCCTCATCCTCCCAAAGCTGCTTTAAGATGAATGCTTTTTGTATTGTTCACAATTGGATTTGGCATAAAATCCTGTTCCAGTGCATTGTGTGGCAACTGCATAGGCCACCCTATGAAGTATGAGAAGTCCTCCCTAACCAGGGTGACCAAACTCCTACCATCTTCTGTGCCTTTCCTGGCCTTCAGAGCAGACCTACAGAAAAACAGCGCTGAAGTACTTAAACAGCAGTTGTTAGTGCTAATACTGTACTGGTATTGTGTATGGTATTTGTGCTGATTTCACTGGTTTTTGAGGCTCCTTTGGAAGTCGTTCATAATCTTGGTTTGGCTCCTTTCCAGCATAGTATTTGCAGGTAATTTGTTACTAAACAATCTGTTTATGGATTGTGCCAGTGCATCATGCCAAACGTGATGACACCTTTGCTTTATGTGTGTGCAGTAAGGAGTATAAAGTATCTGTGTTTGCTAAATAAAGCTTGGTTCCCTAACTGGGGTTGCAGCAGCAGCTCCGCACAAGGTGTTTCAGGAGATCTTAAAGAGTTGAAAGTTATAGTGATCGAGTTTCCAGGGAGATGAACTGTTTGTAGCCCCTCTTTTGCTGGGGCCAATCTCAGGCTGTAAATTCTGTGTGAAAGTGGATTCCTGATGGTAACTAGTTGATATGTATTCTGAATTTCTAAATTGTTTCTGTTACTCCTTCTCACATATAAAGGAGCTGCAAAGTAGGTTTCAAATACAGTACATGGACATTTATTTGAATATAATAGACATTACATCTGTGTGCTTGACAAGTTAGTTTTTTCATGTGGTTTATTTCTGCATCGAGCACTTCCTTTAAATTGAGGAGAGGTTTGTAATAATGCCATTTGGGATAGAACACAGAGCAAGTTCCATAGATGTGATTTCGCAAATACGATGAATGTTACTCTTAAGAAAACAAAAACAAAACCCCACAAACAAACAAACAAAAAGAAATGAGCCAGAAAAAAAAAAAAAAAAAAAGGAAAAAAAAGCACAATACCAGAAAACAACCCTTATCCAGTGTGTTTCGATGTGTGTAATTTTGTGTATACAACTGTTCTGCAGTCATCCTCAGCATTCTGCTGTTGACTGTCTGTCCCTCTAGAATGGTTATTAAACACTGAATACAATGCTTTTTACACTATATTGATGTATTATTTTTTCACAACAGCTGTGTCTTACTGCGTATCCTCTGCAAATCTGTGAACAATACTTCCATTATTATGGAAAAAATACCCCACGAAATTACATTTATACTATGCTGGAGATTCAAGCATGCTTTTTTGTGTAACAGACATCTACATACACAGATGAGGAATAGTAAGGAAATCCAGCTGAAATCTTGAAGAATTTTCTTGATGCCATCTTTTCTTACTCCATTATATGCACAGGACTGGATCTGGAGTTTTCAGGATTTTGTCCAGAAAGCCTGAAAGTTATTAGTTTTTATGTTCCAAGTTTTATAGAAAACCAAAATTTTTATTAATTTTTTAAAAAATAATCACTAGATATCTATGGCCTTTCCTCCCACTCCTGCAAAAACTGTTCCAGCTGAGCACTCTGATAAGGTCTATAACTGCATCATTACTTGGCACGGGGGAATGAAGGAACATACCATGCTTTTCAGCAAATACAGTCTACAAATACAGGTTAATGGTTAACTACATTTAAGTCTGGAAATGATTGTGTAGTAATTACAGTTAATTACAAGATGATGCAAGTGCATTGGCTTGTGATTTCCTCCAAACACACTGAAACTTCAACGTGGGATGTTAGGATAAGGATTTGGATGTTACTGTCATCTTAAGACAGAAATAGTGTTCTTCACTGTGAAATCCAGAGTCTTCATGGCTTAGTCTGGTGTTAACCCGCAGGCTCATGTCCTTCAGTGAAAGTTTCCTACATGTTACCTCTAAATAAAAATTGATTGGTTTGCATTCTAACAGAGGTGGTAACAACTTGGCCAGCTGTGCACTTAGCTGCTTGTGCTTGGCCCCTGTGCAGCATGTGGAGCAGAGGTGGTTTCTCCTGATGCGTTTTTGGAACTCCTTAGGAGCTCATCCCTGTTCAAGTTGCCTTTAGGCAACTCCTAGCATGCTGTGTTCTGGCTTCTGCATATCTCTTGGCCAGGTACCACAACATGATATTTAAGAGTGTGCTGTGTCCTGTATGACTCTCCTTCTCTTCTGGGGCAGCCTCTGTGAAATCAGGATTTTTGCAGCCAGTTTTTCTTGCCTTTCTGCCCTGACATAAGAGGCTGTGGTAGAACAAAGAATTGGTTCTCCAGATTTGCTAATTGAATCCATGAAATCAGTCTTTATCCTTTTTATAATGCTAATAATAATAATAATTCTGGTCATTATTCTTTTGCACCTTCTGCCGGAAGTGAGATTCTGCGGGAAAAAAAATGAGCTTGCATGTCAGGGTGCAGCTCACCAGTTTCAGAAGGTCAGTAGTAGTGTTGCTCAAAGGCTATGGTTCTTAGGTTTTGATCTTGACTATACTTACAATTTGGCGTAACTTTTCCAGCAGAGCTCCCATCTGTTGACTCCTGGGCTTACTTGTGTGTTTGAAATGGAGCCCAGATGCAAGCACCTGCAAGTTGGTGACCACAGGAGAAGGAGACAGGGTGTAAAGGCACCACTGTGAAAGGCAGAGTTAATTTTCCTGCCCCCGGGCTGTCCATTGTCTGTCCAGGTGCTCTGCCAGACCCCCAGCTACTGCTCCAGGAGGGTGGGCATCCTCTGGGAATCCTCTGGTATGTCTGTGAGCCCCTGGGCAAATCATGGGTACTCCAGTGTTCTTCAGGTGGCACTGAAAGCCTGGTTTTAGGCAACAGCAAACTACCCCTAGTAGCTTGGCTGTGCTTCAGAGTAATGAAGTCTTTACTGAGCAGGCAAAGTTGAGATAAAGGTGCCGTATCACAGACTTTAAAAGTAGCTTTTCTGAAAATCTTAATAAAAATCCAATAATTACTTCAGCAGTTGTTAGGGTCGTGACCAGCTGCTGCATCAGTCTCTCAAGGCAGTCATGATAATCCTCAGTGGTTTTCTTTCAGTACACTGGTAATGCTGATGATGTTTGAAAACATGCTAAGGAAGAGGTGGAGGACTGATGGATGACAGTGGTTGAATTAGTGTTTGTGGTAGTGTCATTCAGCCCACTCAGGTTGCTTCAGTTTTGTCAGCTTTCCAATGTTGTTTAAGAAACAGGTCTGTGGTATCTGTAAATACCTTTCATGAGGAGGGGAGAAAGTATTTATATAGATGCTTTCAGTAATTACATAGTAAAATAAATGCTTGTACCTTGGAGTGATTGCACGAAGCAATTAAGGACCTAAGGCATAAGCAAAAAAAAAAAAATCACCTGTATTTTATTTGTCATCCTTCATAAGTTTGAATTGTTTTTCCAAGTGATTCATAATTGACCACTCATAACTCACTCTTATAGTGAAACTAATTTTTTATAATTAATCACTATTTAGCCTATTTGTACTGTAAATGGCCACCTTTGCAGTGAACTTAAAAGTCACTTTATTTTCTATATTACTGATAAAAATATGTGACTAATAGTCCCTAGCTGACACCTAATGCTCTTTATTACTGCATTACTTGTACCCTTTACAGAGTTTACTGGTGGTAACCAGTTTACCCTGTTTTCTAGAAAGCTGGAATGGGGTGGAGGTCCGGGGGTGCTGCCAGGATGCTGGAATAGAGCCCTTTGAACACTTTCAGCTCTGTGTGCAGTTTTGCACAGCCTCCTGATTTTTGCAGGAAAAACCAATGATGATGTACAGCACTAAACATAGACGTTCCTAATTAAGGTCCAAATTTGGGATTGTGGAGTGGTGCCTACTGAGAGAGTGTGCTTCCTAGAGGAACCCTTTGTAGGATGTTTTTCCTGACATAGCTGGCTCCACAGAGAGGTGACCAGCATCCATACAGGTCCCTCTCCATGTACTTAAGTAGAAAAGGAGCTGAGAAAGCCATAAGACCCTATGTAGGCTTACAGGCAACATGGTTTCTTTTAAGGAAAGTGATGCTTACATGCCTGCAGACCTCCTTTTTATTGCACACAAATTTTTGTGAGGGCTACCTTGAAATATGAGCTGTTACCTCTTCGGCATAAGAGGAGCTGAAGAGGATGGAAAGAACTGAAAATGTCACTGAAGGCAGACTTGGATGAAAATTATAAAATGTTGCAGTGCATTGCAAAACTATACATTTATTAGCAACTTCATGTAGCCTGTGTATAAAACTTGGTACCACAGTATAATTTTAATATATTCTTGAGATGAAACAAGAAAAGAAACCAGAATTATTTTTAACCTTTAAAAAAACACAGCTCTATTCCTAAACTGTTCTATGTTCTTAAATACATTTTTGTGAACTTGTAATCATACTAAGAATATCTTTATTTCATTACTGTAAATGCAGTGTCTCCCATTTTGAGGCAAAATTGAACTGGCAAGGGTGTGTGAAGAAGGCAGCCTCACTGGGGAAGATTGGTTTGGATGAGAAATCTTACTTGGGTGTTGTGCTTTAGTAATACCATTGACTGTGTCAGAGCTGATCTGAAAATCTATATGGATGCAAATACACCTTTGGAAAAGGGTTGTTTTCTTTTCCCACCATTTACCTAGGTTGTAACCTTTCTGTACGTGGGCTATTCCTGCTGCTCTGAGGTTATAGTGTACTGAATCCACTGAGCCAGTAGTATAGCTGTTAGCTTTAAGAAAGCCTGATACAAGGCTACATACACAGTCTTCTAAATACACACAACAATATAGATAAATGTAGAGCTTGTGAAAAAGAAGTCTTGTCTAAACTAGGTAGGAAAAGTCTCTTTCCTGCATTTTTTTTGGCACATATTTGTGCTTTTCCAGATTTTCTCAAAGTGCCCACATCTATGTTTTTTTTCTACCTTAGGGCTTCTGTGGGACTCTTACCCAGTAAAACTTAGACAGCTATTAGGGCAGTGCTTCTGAAATTTTGTTTATTTTTGTAAGGAAATAAGAGACCACAAAGCTGTTGGCTAATTCTGGAGCGTGCATGTTTGGGGCAAAATAATTTCTTAATGCTAAAGTGCAGGTGCATATGTGTATATTTCTAATATCTGGGTCCATTATTTAGACCAGCTTTTATAATCTGGTTGCTTACAAGGTGTGGAAATAGAAGTAGCTACTGTAGTAGATTTTTGAGACCGACAGCTGCAATGTAGGGAAAGGTATTTAGTGTCTAGGAGTACTCCGTTAAATGATAGCTTTTGGGTTTGGGTGGAATATGTTTGGTTTGGCTTGGTTTTGGATTTTGATGAGTGAGAGAATTTAACAAAATTTTTTATACTCCCTTTGCCTTCCCATCATCTGGTATTTTACAGTGTTCTGTAGAATTAAGAAAAATTAATAGTAATAATTTTTCTGTTCACTGTACTGTTTCCCAGGTCTTGTAAAACCACTTTGTTTTTTTAATAAAGTCTGTCAGATGATGTAAAAACATAACAATGGAGAAGATTTTATCTTAATTTTATTTCTTTTCTGTTACGAGGGCATATTCATGCTTTTTCAATTTATTTTCAGCATTAGAAAAGAATTGAATAAGGATAAGGATCCCGTTGAGCTGAATATGAGGCACAAATGAGCCTCAGAAGATAAATTATACTTCTAGGCACTCACCATCTAGAGTCACAGTTGCTTTAGCTCATTAAATGGTGTGGCTACATTTCCAGATACAGGGGAGCTGCTGCGATTTTCCATACCTCTCTGTCCATCCATCCATTCATCCATCCATCCATTCCACTGAAGCGCTTCTGCAAAACTAGGAATGTGTTTAGAGGGTGGCTGGTGTGTGGACTAACTGGGAAAGCCTGGCACCAGGAGATGGAAGAGGGTTCTCAGGAATTCTGGGCACATGTAGCGTTATCATATGAAAAAGGCTTTTCAGGCTGCAGGCTAGTGGTAGGGTTTCTCTGACAAATCTGCTGAGTGGAAAAGCTGGAAGAATGATAGGAATGCACATTGTTTGTCCTGCTAAACACAGCTTGGGGTTTCGGAGCTCTTTGAGTGCTTCCTGGGGTTTTACTGTGCTTGATCAAGTTAATTTTAGGCTTGATTCTGCCTTGTCTCCCAGCTGTGTTGGGCTGAGTGTGGGAGAAAGGGAAACATGCACAGAAACTGGTCTTGCAGACAAAACCTGGCGGGTGGCTTTGGTGAGGCAGAGGCTGCTGATCCTCTCATCATTCTGTTGGCTCAGCACTGGTAATGGGACTAAGAACTAATAAAACTTCGTGTCCTCAAAGTGAGTGCTGACAGGGAGATTGTCTGCTGAGTCAGAAAATGTCAGTTTCATGTCACTACTCTCAGGAGTGCCTTGGGAGGGAAAGGCTATTTGCTCCTAATGCAGTTTTGTGCCTCTATGCCTTCTCCATTTTGTATAGTAAATAGCACTTTGGCAGAGCAAAGTTTTTAATTTGAGACAACACAGTTAAAATGGATGTAGTTAAAGAAATCCAGATGATATTTTGAAATGAGTATTGTTCATAATAATAAAGGGCTATATGTGGGTCTGTGCTGGAGCTGAAACATCTCTCATTACTGTTTGCAGAATTAATGAGACTGTGTACTGAATTCTTAGAAGTAGTATATAGGTTGCTGTTGTACATAGGAGGACTGGACAATTTAAGAAAAAAATCCAAAACTGTCCTAGAGGGTTAAGTAGCAGTATAACAGATTTTGCAGAAATTTCCTTCTTTCGCAGTCTCTTGATTGTTCAGGCTGTGTGTTTATGCACATCAAATAAATAAAAACATGTATTGGAAAATAATATACATATAGTCTATTGCATGCTAAATATGAGGCTTGAAAGTTTTCCCTTCAGGTGCTGAGGTGATAGAAGCGAGATCTGTTCCCTTCCCAGTGTTCTTCTTTGAACATCTTCATGGTTCCATGGAGCCCTGGCTGGGGAGTTTGCCTCATGCCTGAGGTTTCTCCATAGGCCAGGAGTTTTAATGTCATCCCTTGCTATACACTGGGCCTTCCTCAGCATATGAGGAGGGCAGTTTCAACTGCTCAGATTAATTGTATTACAACTGAATCAGGGTGCAATAGTGAATATGGCTGGTTTGCTTCATCCTAAACTCTGCATGTCATAGTGTGCAGCAGAACCTTCTCATTATAGCACGTGGCCAGTTCTAACTACTGAGAAAAAAATCCAACAAAAAGAAACCACAGCAGGCATACAAGAGCAATGGTTGCTTACCAGTGCTTTTTCAACTTTGTTTTTTAATCCCCATCAGGGCAGCTTAGGTTTTTTTATGTTTTTCTGCAGCTGTGAGCTTTGCCATCTTTTCCGAAGGAAAAGAGAAACCATGGGATTTCAAGAATTTGCAATATGCTAATGGGATAATCTTATCATCTAACTTTCCATATCTGTGTGTCTGAGATGAACACAGAATATGAATTGTAGGTATGAAAGTCTAGTTCCCCAAATACCAAACAACAAGCTATGAAGTTGTCTAGTCTGGCACCATGGGTAGAGGTGTTTGTTCTCCTCTCTGGGGTGAGTTTTCAGCCTCTCAAGTTTGTTCCATTACATGAGGAGAATCTTCAGGAGGATCAGAGTTCAGGAACTGTTTCCTCAGTAATGACCTGCAGGACACCTGAAGAAATGACTTATCCAATAGTGCTTTAACATTCTGGCCTTAACCTGTGACTTAGGAATGCCAAATGTTTGCTTTTGCAATACAGAGTTATAATTATGCAAAGAGATAATTTCCTCTTCCCCAGTTGATTCAACCTCAAATGAAACATACACTCCCTTTGAAAACCCAGTTCCTCTGATCTCTTTTTTTTTTTGGTGTTTGAGTTTGTGTTTCTTTTCTGAACCTAAAAAAGAGCAGGTTGGTGGAGTTGCAGGTTGGTGGGTTTTATTTGTTTTTTGGGTTTTGTATGTTTGGTTTTTGTTCTCTTAGGCTTGTTTTTTTTGTCTCATATATCATCTCTGTCTTACCTAGAGCAGTTTGCTTGTCTTTGGCATGGCATGCAGCCCAAGACCTTCCTTGTAGGATTCTGGTTTTTTGTTACCTTCCTCTAGCTAACCATGGGCCTTCCATTGTATCAGAGAACACCAAACTGCACTGGCTTACTCTTGTTCTTGATGAGAACAAGTTTAATAAACTCCACTGGTCAACTTATGGTGTGAATCAAGACTTTTTACATGCTTTTTTGTCTGTCGTATCCTGTGTTCCAAGCAGGAAGCATCAGGATTCAAAGGCTTTAATGTTCAAAGGGAAAAAAATATAACGCCGCTTTAGTATCATTGAGTTTGCATATTTTAGTCACTAGAGGGCAGGCTTGTACTTCTCGGAACAAATTAGTAACTGCAAACTAGTAATTAATTAGATCCAAAGTACAAATAATTGCCTAATGAAAATAAACATTTTTGATGTTGCTTTTTTACTAAAGCAAATATAAAAATTACCATTTTCATGTTAGTTAAAGATGCCTCATTAAGGATTTCATTGTTGCTGTGCTATCTGAATTGCTTCAGTGCTCTGAAGTTTGCTCTGATTTCTTTGAAATAACATCGGAAGGATTGATGAGCAAGCTTCATTCCCTTCCAGGCCTCACTTTGTATAGATGTTACCTCAAAGCAGTTGTGCATATGCATATGTTCCATCCTCAAAGTCTACAGCGTCCACTAAATCTACCGTTCAGTGAACCAAAAAAAGAATTATTTCAGATAGAAATGAGTCATCTGATATTTGGAGCCAAAATCACCATTATTATACTACATCTCTGTAACTCTTTTCCCAGTATGTAGTCTGAAGATGGTTCTACCATGCGGGTGGGAAGCTTTTTGCAGTGGTGTAAGAGATGACACGTTAATAGAGAATAAAGCCAAACTTTGTTTTTTTAAAGCACAACATAGCAAATCTGACAGTTAGCACCTTTAGGAATTTAATTTTCTTTTAATAAAAAGCAACACTCTCTCAATCTTGGAATTCCATGCCCACTTACTTGTGTTGACTGCAGTTACCCTTTTTTTTAAATTCCTGAATTGCCTGTATGTTAATAAAACATATCAGAATTGATTTGCTCAACACTGTCTTGAGGATCACAAACATAACTCTGTTTTATTGCTTGTTATCTCTGATTTCAAAACCAGCAAGAGAACCTCTGGGGCATGCCTATATTGCAATGAAAGGCTCAGTTAGCAACAGTGTTAGCCATTTTATTAGATGATAGAGACAATAAGTGGGCTGATACCTGGCATAAGAATACCACTTGAGGGGGGAATTATCATCTATTTTTGATAAAATTCATTTTCATGCACAAGAATTTATTAAAACCAGCTTCAGAGAGGTGTTATAACCAGCTTCTCCTTTCATGGGTTTCATGGTTTCTTTTGACTTTTAAAGATTTTGGTCTTGTAATTATGTTAGTTTAAGTTCTTTTCTTTATTATTTTTTTAAAAATAGACTCAGGTTGCTATAATTAATCTTGCAAGTGCAAGTCCTTGAAGCTGCATAGGTAAGACACCAAACCACAGAGCTCATAATGACCTTTATTTGAAATTTTTTAGTAAGTCCCATTTACTTGGAATCTCCTCTGGTCTTAGGATGTTCTCTCCGTAAGATTTTATTTTCTACTTACATTATTAGTAACATATGTACCTTGATAGATGAGAGCATCAGCACCAAAAGGCCCTTTTCTTATCTTGCTTTTTGATGAGCTTATTCTCTATTGGTGCATTTTTGTTTGGAACTGTTCTGGTATGATGACCGATAAACAGGCCCTGAGAAAAGAGCAGTGACCTCAGTTATGCACAAACATACCCCTCGGTTTCTCAGAGACCTGTGTGAGCTGCTGTGTTCAACAGAGCTGAAGTGAAGAACCTGCCAATTTTTCACACATTAGATTTAAAATGCAGTAGGATTTCTTCCTTATAGCACGAAGAACTCTTTCAACATCCTCTGTTCCTTAGTCAGATAATTCCTGCAGCTTGCACTAAATTCACGGGGCTCATTGGTAAGGGGTAAAATGAGAGATGAATAACAGTAAACAAGAGTATATGCAAAGGAAGATATTTTCCCACCTCCTCTCACTTATAAGCATATTACCAGTTGCCAAAAACAATAGCAGGTACAGCATACTTGGATCCAAATTATGGTACTTGAAGGTGGTGCTGGGTTGCAGCGTGGTGCTTGGCTGGTAAGAGCTGCTGCAGCTTCAGAAGGTGTCTGCTGAAGAGGCTGACTATTGGAAGACCTACCATGAAGACAGTTTCATTTCAATAAATACTTGAGAAGTCATAAAGGTTTTTGAAGAGTAATTGGCACTTGTATTTCAGCTTGTCTTTCTGTAGCTCCTTGTCTTCTACCTTGCTTCTTTGTTCAGCTTTATGGTTCCCTTGACTGCTTAGCTCTTGCTTTTCAAATTATGATGTTCACTTGCCTTGGTCTGACTGTCCTTTCAGTAGCAGCAAAAGCTTAGATGTGTCCTCCTCGCCTCCTTACTGAACACTTGTTTTGTTTAATTTCTTTTTCTAGTTTTCCTCAGTATTCCTAAGGAATGATGAAACTTGAGTGAAACTAGGCTGAAAATAGAAGAACAGATTCTTACCCATTTATTGCACTTTTAAGAAGTGGCACTCATGGAAACAAGTTATGTCATTACATTTGGGTATTCTGGTGTCATAGAATGATTAACATTTGTTTGCACTAAACATTTTGTGCTCTCATTAAACATTTTTTCAGTGCAAAATGTGTTTGACTGACTATGCTGATGATCTGCAGTTGCTTGCAATGGATACGCTTTTGGGTACACTTTCAAGAATAAGAGAATTAGTTAAATGCAATTAAAATTTGCATTATTCTGGTTACATATAGTTATCTATAGTCCTCAGCAGCTTTTCATTGAACAATTATATACTGTATATGTGTTACTAAATAATTACCAAATACTGCATACTGTAGCAAGGTTATAGAGATGCTTTAGACTGGGGAGGGCACTAAAAAGAGCATGTTAGGTTCTGACAGACTTTTAACTGACAGACTTTTGGGACCTGTCTTCCCATGCATCAGATGTCTCTGAACAGGTATCTTCCTGGTCTCACTGCCCCTGTGCAGGTACCTACTGGGAGCTCTTGCTCTCAGAAGTTCTTGCATATCAGTAGCAATTATGTGGCTCTGCTTTGCCCAATTTACAGTCAAATGTGCACTGCTTATCACTTCTCTGAACAGGCCTGCATATCCTGGAGCAGGTCCTATATGATGGCTTAGAAAAGAGTGACAAGGCAAAAGGTTTGGTCTGCAGTAGTTCAGAGAGATCTGAAAGAGACAGGAGCACACATAAGGAAATACCACTGGTTTTGCAGTTGTGTTTTCACAGCCTCGTTTGCTAACTTGTCCAAGATTCATGAGAGCATTCAATGAAAGAAGCTTCTGCTTATATGGGTAATGTTAGAAACAATTATGTGTTGTGCCAAGCTTTGTCTTAATTAGAAATCCTGTTACACCCCAGAATAATTTAATGTAAGCTCAATTAACCTATGAAAGTTAAATTTTTCTTTTAAAATCAGTTATGGATTGGATATCGTCAGATCAGCCCCTTTTAGCACTCACTCTGTTCCCCTAAAGAGAAAGCTGTAGAGAAGGAAGGAAAATTTCTCCTGAAACTCAGAATAACCCATTCCCTTCTCAATTGCATCTCTCTTCTTCTCTTCATCAAGCGTAAAGCAAGTAGCAACAACCTATCCTAATTCAGGTAGATGCATGGGCATATCAGGAGGTGTTCAGCTGAATTGCTTCTATGTTATTTTTCTTCTTCCTCTTCTATGTTGTTTTTCTTCCCTTTTTCTTCCCCACACTTTTTTTTCCTTTTTTTTTCTCCTTCAGCCCCATCCCCCAGCCTCTTAGAATTAAATTACTTTAGGAGTTACCAGGCAAGACTTGGGATCCATTGGGAGGTAATGGTGATAAGCACTTTTCATGCTGGTATCACCCTCTTGATTTTCAGAAGAAATTGATGTGGATAAGCACCTGACAAGTTGGGGAGCATTGTGTTTTCTGGTTTGTGTAATTCTGAATTTCTGTCATAATAATTTACCATTATATCGTAAGATACAATGTTTTTAGCTGGGATAGCACTCAGATCTTTGGCTTGTTTGCGAACCTTTTGCAATTTGGAGGTTTGTTATGTTTTTTTATAGTTTTCTGTATCAGACACAGGTGTCAGCTTCTCTTTAAGCTGTGAGATCCTTAGACCAAGGGTTATGTCGCTCAAGTGTTTGGAGAAGACTGTATGTGAAACAGGAATGTTCTGGTGTGATACAACTTACTTCTGTTTCCCATGGAGATGGTGTCCACTTGGGTCCTGGGAGGCTCCTGAGCTCATGTCCCCAGGTTTGGGCAGGTATCTTCAGGCTGCAGAGCTTCCAGACTGTAACATCTTCATACAGAAATAATCTCTTTGCTAGATATTATGTGAATACTTAAAAATCTTGAAATACTTATTCTCTTGGCACTGGTTCTAGCAGTTTCAGATTAATTGCCATTAATCCAGGAGGCCTGGTGGGAAGAAGGTGGGTAGGTTTTGCTTTTGAGAAGCCAGAGGTAGTGGTTTATAGAGCCTGGGGGGTGTAATGAGTTCACTGCTGACATGGGGCAGATCCTCGAGGTACTGTAAATCTGTGTAGTCAGATGAGCAAAGTAGCCTTCCTGAGCTTGGGACTTAAAATAGGCAACAAACTTAAACATCGTGGTTAGTTGTTGCATTTAATACTGTCACACTTTTGAGGAAGGTGCCTGCTTCCTCCTTTTCCTCCAACTCAAGCTGATATTTTCATCTTTAATATTGCCTTACATTAATCCTCAAAAAATCTGTGCAAAAAATTAGGTTTGTGGGGTGCAAGTTGAGCTCCAGAAAATCCTTGTTTGCTTTTTACTCTGGGCAGCAGCTTTGTTGGGATAGGGTGAATTGAATAGCCAGTAGTATCTGGCCAACATCTGATTCTGTGTCTGAGCCTTTTAATGCTGGGTTGACAACAAATGGGTTGGGTAATGCCACTGATCTGCAATCTTGTATCTCCTCAGTTCCGGAAGGAGATTGAGGTCCTGGAGCAGGTCCAGAGAAGAGCAAGGAGGCTGTGAAGGGATCCAGCACAAGTCCTGTGAGGAAGGGCTGAGGGAGCTGGGGGTGTTCAGCCTGGAGAAGAGGAGGCTCAGGGGAGACCGCATCACTCTCTACAACTCCCTGAAAGGAGGGGGTAGCCAGGGGAGGGTTTGGTCTCTTCTCCCAGGCAGCCAGCAGTAAGACAAGAGGGCATGGACTTAAGCTCTGCCAGGGGAGGTTTAGGTTGGATATCAGGAAGAAATTCTTTACAGAGAGGGTGATCAGACATTGGAATAGGCTGCCCAGGGAGGTGGTGGATTCTCTGTCCCTGGAGGTTTTTGAGAAGAGACTGGATGTGGCACTCAGTGCCATGGTCTGGTAACCACAGTGGCAGTGGATCAAGGGTTGGACTTGATCTCAGAGGCCCTTTCCAACCTGGATGATTCTGTGGTTCTGTGATCTCAGACCTTGGCTGTAATGGGATAGGTTTCCATTACTGTAGTAGTGGCCAGTCTACTGGAGCCACTTGCCACCTGCTGCTGTGTCCCCTGTTGTGTCATCAGGGAGGCATGAAGAGCTGGCTGGGTGTGTGGCCAGGCCTGTGGCAGGGCACACCGTGCACATTGTTTTCACACATGGAGAATTCTGTACAGTCAGTGTTCTTCAGAGTATGAATACCTACCAGGTGGGTGTACTGGTGGGAACACTGGTCTGGTGCTCTGGTGGGGTGGACCTTGCAGGAGACCACTGGTTGGTGATACAGTTGAGTGTTTGCAGCTTTCACTAGGAATACTCTTGTCCCATTGGTGAGGTAAAGTCAGTAGACTCCACAAATCTCCTGACACTGATTTTTTTCTGTTCAAATCTTCTACCAATTGACTTTCAGAAACCAAAAATGGACTTGACCTGGCTTCTGCTATAGGCTAAAGTATGTGGGAATGGCTGGCCACACTGCTCAGCTACTCAGACTACAGTAATTTGTTCCTGTTTCTAAGCTCATGAATCTGTTTAACCTAAAACAGAGTAGTGAACTTTAAAATTAATTGGTTTTTTAGGCTTCAGCTTTGTGGCTTCTTTCACCAGAAATCGGTCCACCTTTTGTGACACACTGATAGACACCTATGTCATGGATGTAAATTCCAATATTCATTACAGCTTTATTGCCCTGCATGGTTTGAGCTTCATGTTGTTGGGGGACGTGCCTAAGCTAACTGAGAGTAAGCAACTCGTCCACTGAAATAAGAATTGGAAGTGCTTGTATTTGTTTTTATTTACTAATGTGAATTCTTGTGAAAAGCAGGGGTTGTATGTGTAATGTAAATTTATAGCCTAAAAAAGTCAGAAGTTTTAGAAGTCTGTTTGCTGATTTAAGTTTCAGTAATTGCCTGTGAAAAGTTACGTGACACAGGTACTCTGGGGAAAGCAAAATGTCAAGTACCAAACACTCACTGAGTGATGTAACTGGCTTTGGGTTGGATGCAGAGCATGCATACAGTGCACCTTGTCACTGAGCTTTAGAGGGATGCAGCACAACATGTCTTCTGAGATGCCTTTTGCTAGGTTATTAATGTCATAAACCAATCCATAATTCAGAAGAGTCTCTCTCTCTCTGAGGGTAAAAATCCCCTTTCCCTTTCTTCCACTTATGCCCGTGCAGTAAAATAAACAAGTTTGATAGACCAACAAAATTCAGAAGTTTTACGTGTTAAACAGCATCTCAACTATTTCAATTTAAACATTATTCCACTATATGTATGGTACAAGAGAATAGCAAGTCTGATATCTGGCAAATTACTTCTTCTTTACTTTCTCCAGTGGGACAGTTTTAAAACTCTCTCTGCATTCCCTTAAGCTTTTACCGTGCAAAGCAGTAAATACTGCATTAGAACTCTTAACAGGTAGGAGTTACAAACCGGCAGAAATCAGTTTTTCTTCACTAAATACCCATTCAAATGTTAACAGTGCATTTAGGTTGCTCAGTTACATTGTAGTCTCTCCAAACTGTGAAATTGCAAACCTGAATGTATTTATCTTGCTTACACTCTTTTACTTATCTTACTTTGGCTTTGGTGAATATGGTGAAGGGATGTTTAGAATGTCACAGAGCAGTACAGGAGAGGTCTTCAGGGATCATGTAAGCTGACAGTTTGTTTTCACTCTTTCTGGATCTTTCTCCTTCAGTAAAATTTGTTTTCCCTAGGCTGATACAGGTATTGTAGGTTGTTACCTGAATCACAAAAGCTTCTTTTCCGTGCAGCAGGATAGGCACAATCTCAAGTTGTCTGAGGATGAGTAAGAAAACATTTTGAATACAACAAGCATGTCAGTAGTTCAGTAATGGTCTGTTTATATACCCGTCTCTCGTGTATGCTGATTTAAATTACTTTTGAGTCTCAGCTTGATGTAACTTTTTATTTTATGGGGTTTCTCTGACAAGACAGTAGAGACCTAAGGGCTTCCTTAGCAAAACAAACAGGGAGGAAACAAAAAGAAGAAACCTGGGCTTTTTTGTTTGTTTCAGTCTTTTATCTCTTCTCCAAAGAGCTGTTTTTTGCAGGGATGGTTTTTTTGTATGTGTGGTTTTTGCAAGTACAGCTTGTTTATATTTTTGTGTGCAAGGATACTGTTCTCTTTAAATGGATGTCAAGGAAAAAAGATCAGTTAATTACATTTGTACTCTTTTTAATAAGAGATGTTTTCTCAGACATTGCACTGCTTTCTAAAGATGTTTTTTTAAAGCAGAACAGAGTATATTCAAGCCTACAGTTTTCTGGAAAACCAAGACCTGAGATCATCTTGGGACTTCAGGAGACATCCTCCGGAGTTTTGCCTGGAGGTCCTGAGTACTAGCACATACTTAGTGTACTTGAGGTGCTGTTGTTTGTATACCAATAACTAATGGAAGCTTTTATTGCAAAAAAATATTATCTCCAAGGTGTGCTATCTAATACACCTGCTGTCCCATCCTTCCCTCTACACACACAGTCTTTTGTCAACCTTAAAGGATTAACACCTCAATAATAACAACTGGGAAATACTAATCTTTGGGACCTTTTTGTTTGTTTACTCACTCTGCAGCCCCTTCTCTCCAAATGCTTTCAGGCTGTCTCATAGTCATTTTGCCCCAGTCATTTGCACCCCCAGCAGCAGGTGTTGTGGGGAGCATGGGGTGTATGCTTGGCACTCTCCGAGGCCACTGGAGCTGTTTTAAGTGAAATCTCTCCTGACTTGGATGACAGAACAGGACATTGAGTTTTGCAGTGGGGAAGGGAATCTGCAGTGTGGAAATCCACAATGCCTGGAGGTTAATCCTGTAGCTGGAAGTGTTGTTAGCCCTGCCACACCAGTTGTCCCCCTTGGACGCCGGAGGGACACCCACACTTACCTTCCTGCAGCTCCTGGTGTGTAGCAGAAGGGCACAAGGATGCCATTTGTCTGCCCTGATGGCTCTAACACAGTGTATTGCCCTGTGGTAGCCACAGACAGGGATGTGGGTGGCCAAAGCCACTCACCTGCCACGAGGTAGTGTGCTTAGAGGAATGCTGTGAGATGCTGACCTCCTGCGTTGACTTGGGTGTTTCCAGAGCAATCTGTGTGCATAAAGACACATCAGGAGTAAGGAAGATTTCGAGCTTATTGTTTGGGTGCTCATTATTCTTTTCCTTGTCAGCACTGGATGGTTGATATCCTGTCTTCTTGCCTTCTTCTGTTCTTCTCTGGTATAGGGGGTGGCTAGATGTTCTAGACAAGGCAAAGTTTGGGGGAGACTTCATGGGAAAACAGTTTTCCTGCTGCAATGAGTTGAGTTCACTGCAGGAAGGTGAGAAGGTAGAGGGTGACTGTTCCTGTTCTGCTCTGTAGTTTTTAAACTACCTGCTTTGGTTCCTGATGGAAACAGAAAAGGGGATTTACTGGCTTTGGAAAAAAAACCCCTACAGGCACATTGACCACATTTGAGTAAACCAAATTACAAATAGGAACTGTTCCACGATTTTAGACTTCTTTGTATCATTTACAATTACTTTGACATAATCAATTCTTTAATCGATAATTCAAACCTTCGTGTCATTTCTGTGCCACTCAACAAAGAAAACAGGAAACCCTACTCCATTCTTAAGAGATCAGTACTTAAATCTAGAGGAACAGGCTTCATCAGCAACTCTTTTATTTACAGGAATGGTTTGGTATTAATACCACTTCATTTCAGTAAGCTGTATTTTGACTTATCTGTGGGCACAGCTGCAGTTTCTCCTTGGCCAATGGCAGAGTAGCTAGATGTAAAACCTAGAGTTTATGACCCATCATGAATACGTAGTTAGATGTAGATATATTTTGTCTAAGCATGTATCTGTATTTTCATCTAGCAATATCTTCATAGCATAATTACACATTTTCCAAAGCTCATGAAAACTTTGGAAGCATTCACAAAAGCTCAATTTTACATGTGGTAAACAATTAGCAACGATCCCCAGGAGTGATGAAAAGAACTGGGAAAAACAATATTTTCATCTTTGTTTCTCTGTGGTCATAAAGATGTGAAGATAAAAACCATAATGCTTACCTGTAATCTTAACTTCCCAGTCTAGTGGGTAAGGTGTGTCTTACTTATGAAGTGGCTTTTTAATGTCTGCTGGAAGTGTATTGTTCTGGTTTTTTTTTCCTCTACTACAGAGGAGAACTACAGTAGCAGTTTTCACCACCCAGCTGGAGCCAGACTGTTGGGAGTTTCTTTTCATGAAGCCACTACCTTGATTGACGGTTAAGAATTGTGAGTTTTAAATAGGTGAAAAGGTAAACAAAATGAGAAGCCAAACTTTAAATGGTATGTCTTACTAAGAGGACTTCTCCTTTCAGTTTTTATGGGCCTCTGGTGCTTGGTGATTCTCCAGAAAACCTTGCCGAAAGGATATATTATGAAACAGCTACTTTTGGCAACATCATTTTTTAATGCAGCTCTTCCTGTTCACAGTTTTACTCTATATTTTGGAGGTGTCCAAAGCTTTATTATGAAAGAATAGCTGACAAAAACAAAGTGCAGATTGAAAAGCAGATGTTTTTCACACTTTTTAAATTCATAATGAGCACAAAGAGCTGAATCTTGGGCCATGGGACTTGGCAGCAGCGGGAACTTGAGTTTTTTGTGAGTTTTATATGTTAGCACTCTCTTTCCAGATTTCAGTGTTAGCTAGGAATGCCTATCTCAATTTTTTCCTACAGCTTTTTCCCTTATTCTTTTCTTTAAATCAGTTTTCTGCCTGATTGTTACTGGCAGTTGTCTCAAGGTGATCTCAAGGTATCCTTATTTTCAAGAATATATTCAGCATGTAAATGTTTTGCCTGGGAACTTTGCCTTTACATATAGAATGTCTGTCTGTGGTGCCTGTCTCTGTAGGTTTTTTCTTCAGTAGTAGTCCTGTGCAATGGAAGTGTGAATTAAAGATAATTGACTTTGGAAGTGACATACTTACTCCTCTGAGCTGACTTTGCTGTTGTACTGAGAATATTTACAATGATGAGAACACATTTGCTCTTCCTAAGCTTTAGCTTGAATTGTCATAATTTAACTGTGATACAAGGCAAACAGAGGTATTTAATGCCAATGTCAGAAAGAGTTACCAAGAGCCAGTTTTCACAAATCTGGTTTTAGTCTTCGGCTGGGATGAGTCATTTAATCTGACGGAGTGAAAACAGAAGAGCAGGAAGGATGCTGGAGCACAGAGGTGTTGGTTCATCTGCCACTGTTCACATTCCAGAGAAAATCTTTCCAATCAAGAGGAAAATTCTAAGCTGTCTGCAGTGTAGCTTCATGAAGATGCTGTGGTATTTCTCAAGGAGCAGGAGTTCAGGACTCTTACTGTTGATGGAGAAAAACGTCCTCAGAGTTCCCTGAACTGAAGGAGTCCCTCACTTAAGTCTACCTCTTACCCTTAACATAATGTCTCAGCTTAAATCAGTGGAGGAACTCAGGTCACAGATAATGAACATAACATAGGTGGTAGGATTTGCTCTCTACAGGAGCACAAGGAACAGTAAGCCGTGTAATAGGTATTTTCTTCTCCACAGTGGCCTGCCATTATTGATCCCCAAAGCATTGAGGAGAAACCCATCTCTTTTTCCCTGGCTTTGGAAAATATTGGATATACATGGATACATTTTTTGAGTGATGAGAGCCTGAATGAGTTGGGACTTACTGGCTGGTATTTTAAGAGTTTCTTTTTTTAACTGAGTTTTTTTTAACATCTCTGTTTATTAAATGGTAAAAAGTGTTCAACTTCATGGGGTTCATTTCACTGTGAATGGGCTTTAGAAGATAAAGACAAAGGACAACTCATTGTTTCAATGAGAGAGGTTTCTGAGTTAGCTCAATGAATGGTACATGCTCACAGTGAAATCATACAGATTTCACGTACATGTGAAACCCACCCATTCTGAGAGGGCTTCATTATGAGCCCAGCATTTAATGAGCAAGGATCCACAGCCAGATTTGAGAGGGCTTTTGTATTCTAGAATGCCCTCCCACTTAAAAATCTTTGAAAAAGAAAAGAAAGCAAGCCTTTCCTGCTTCCTGAGGAACTTCCAGTGCAAACCTGGACTAATCCTAGAAGGAACTGTCTCAGTTGATTTTAAGTGTTTGATTTTTCAGTGGGCTGAGTGCAGTCTCCCGCAATGGGATCCTTTGTGTCTCCACTTAAGGCTTGTGAAAGGCCTATGTATCACAGAGATTGCTGCCAAATTAATGCATCCCACAGCAATTCTAGAGTACTTTAAAGACCTTCCATCTGTTTTCTGCCAGTGTCTAAACCATGGCAAAAAGACCCCAAGCTTATGGAGTCTTCAGGTATCTTCACTGTTTTTTATAAGCTTTTGACTAGCAAAATCATCTGGGGTTGTCTGTCCATTTGCTTACCCAGCTCACCAGGGACCTAGACTTTCAGGGAGGAGTTGTTTGTGATTAGGCATTTGAGCACAGAATAACAGACTTCTGAATTGCACTGTTAACAGCTGATCTCTTGAGGACATTAAACATCTGAATTTTAGAAAGAATTTGTTCATTAGGTGCCAGGCACTCCTATCTTATTCTTCCCTTGCACACATTGGTTGAGCAGGAAGCTCACTTGCTTACTCTTGCTGTCTTGCTTAGTAAGTTTTTAGGGCTTTCCTCAGAAAGATAGTAACTTCGTGCTCTTCCCCTCGCTGAAAAAGAAATTGTAAAAAAAAATAAAAATATGAGGGAACACTTGGACTAAATTGGTCTCGCATTTCCAGACACAATGAAAATAACACACTCTGTGTAAGTCTTATTTATTTACTTATTTACTTATTTTTGTAGTGAGGGAGAGGTGTTTGCAAACTTGGATTTGTAGCATTACATAGCTTTCTGAAAAAAAGAAAATTATAAGGGTTGAGCCAAACAAGCTGTTCGACCTGTTCTCCAGCCACTGATATTTCCAGCTCTTTTGCATTTTGGAATTGCTGTCAAATACAGTAACGTGGTTTTCATCTCAAGGTTACTGCATGTCAAGTGATAAAGTGTCATCCATTCTCATGGATCATACAAAAGGAAGAAATCAGCCCCCTGAGGTGTTTAATTGTGTGCTGAGGCACAAGAAACATCTGGGAGGCAGCAGGCTGCCTGGCCTCAGCTCAGTCCATAGGAGGATTGTAGCACAAGTCCTCATGGAAGCCAGTTCCAGGCACATGAAGGACAAGAAGGTGACAGCCAAGTGTGGATTTACCGTGAGTAAATTGTGCCTGATCAATATGATGAGGTGATGGAAACAAGGTGCTGTGGGCAAGGGTAGTGTAGAGGGCCCTGCTTACTGTGGTGGTACCAAGATTTTTGACACTTCTGTTACCCCTGGAGCCAAACTGGGTACAGACTGGATGGATGGTTGGATGAATTATACTGAGTGAACAGCAGGCTGAAAAAGTGATAGAGTTACTGGTGGCATTCCTTGGGGGCCGATACTGCTTCCAGTGTTGGTTAATATTTTCAGTAGTGGTACAAATGACAGGATGTCAAAGGTGA
Source organism: Heliangelus exortis (assembly GCF_036169615.1). Taxonomy (NCBI): domain Eukaryota; kingdom Metazoa; phylum Chordata; class Aves; order Apodiformes; family Trochilidae; genus Heliangelus; species Heliangelus exortis. Next base: position 109,188,086 of record NC_092422.1, on the reverse strand, counting down.
CACCAAATTGCTGGAAGTAGTAGATATGCAGTAGAGCAAAGCTGCCATTCAGAGGAACTCCAGAAAGTTGGAGTGGGCTATCAGGATGTGTGTGAAATTGAATAAAAGGCAAGGGGAAATTCTGGTTGAGCATAAGGAAAAATACCTTCCTTTAAGGGTGGTTGAATCAGGTGCCAAAAGAGTTGGTGGGATTCTCTATCCCTGGTCAGGCTCCTCAGTGGCATAATCCAGCTTTGAAGCAAGGCTTGGTTTGAGCAGGATTAGAGCCCTCCAGGTGTCATGAAGGTAGTCTTTAATATTTTCCTTTCCTTGAAATAATGGTCTGTTGGTGCATGAAAATTTATAATTACATTGTCTAGTTCTAAGAGGATTGATGCAAAAATATTTGCCCTAAATCCTTCACATTCAGCTCATGTCAAATTCCTAGTTTAGATCTTTTGAAGTGGACATGGCTAAATCATGTGATTGTCTTCCCATGAATTAAAAATAAGCCAAGTCTCTTTCTCCCAAAAAAGAGACTGTAATGATGCATTTTTGTCCATGAGTGAGCATGCATATAGCTTAAGAATGAGAGCATTGTCTCAGCCATACTTACTTTTGATGGTTTAGTTTGAAGCTCATTTGAGGAGAGATTTTTAGACAAAAACTCTGAGAACTATGTCTTACGGCAAAAAGCTAATTCTCTGGCAAAGAGCAGATTTATTTTTTTTTTTTTTACAAGGAGTTACCAAGATTTTCTTGATAGTCTGCATGCTTCAGAAGTTTGAAGTTATTCATGCCCAGAATCCACTGAGCTTCAGGAGAATGTGGCTGTGTTACAGTGAAACACTGTGCATTAGCTACAGGTTCATTCAGTTACTTCTGACCTTTGTGAATACTGTTTACCATTACACCTGATTTCCTAATATATAAATTTTCCAGAACCTGTACATGGCTTATTATGCTGAGGATGCTGGATAAGCCCTAAATCAGGCAGACACCTTCCATGGGGTGTTTAAGCTCTTGTGTGCATTATGAATGAGAGACGGTGCTCAGGTCTACAGCGAGATGCTCCCAGGTTTGTCCATAGAGTGTTTTGTCAGCACAAGCAATTTGGGTTGCCCAGCAAAACCCTTGCTGAGGGTGTTGTGGTGATGGGGTGATGCACCTGGCTTGCTCAGGCTGTGGCACATGGGAACTGTAGAGGGGGTGGCTTGGCAGGGGCCGTTCAGTGCACAGGCAGTGGTGTACGCACAGGAGCTTTGTCGTCCGAGTTCTCCACCTCCATGCAGGGCCTGCCTGGAGGTGGATCTAAAGTGTGTGTGCCTCACTGGGAATGCTGAACATCTCTGGATCTGCCTGTGTAACGAGCACACAAAAAGATGTCTGAATGGGAAAGTTCTCAGTTTCTACATCTTAGGCCTTCTGGAAGCGAAATACAGCAAATGGGAAACAAGGGCTGGGGTCAGAGTTACGAGAGGCTTTATGTCTCTCAGATTTTTTCCTAATTGTAAAAATCAGGAAAAAATCAGTGTTCCCACCTTTTATTAAACTGCTTTGAAATCTGGATTCTCTACAGGATGCAGAATGAGTAAGAATGAGTAAGTAAGTTTCTTTTTTAATTTTTTTCAGTGAACTTGATTCTGTCACAGCAAGGTATCTAACAAGTCTCTCAGTAGAAAAATAATAGATGCTGATGTTCGGTAGCAGTATATAACCTTGTTTAAATAGCAGTTTATATAACCTTGTCTCTGTCTCAAACTTTGTTTTCTATACTTTTTCTTTAGAGATACAGACACAAATTGTATGTATATTACTGCATCTCTACCGAAGTATATTGCAGAAGTAGAACAGTAACTTCCTTTTAGGCTCTCGGAAGTCTGTTGTAAAGAAACCCAGATATTTGCATTGGTTGATTGTCTGTCTGACTTCCATATTTGTGTCTGGGGATTTCAGATGGAGATGTGTCACGTGGAGATGCAAACACATATGTGTCTTCCCATACATGTGGAAATCTGATGTGCTCTGTGTGTTTCACAGATTGTCCACATAACATGCACCACTGTTTTGGTGCCTTCTTAAACACGCTCGTTAGTTCATGTGAATATTTAGCCATATTTTAGAATACCTACTCAGCTCAGTTCCTTATACTTAGAGAGTGAGAGAGTATTTGAGGTGGAAGACAGGAGACCTTAAGTATTTACTTACATTATGAGACATTAAGTACTTATATTACTTACATTAAGTCACCAAATTTAGTCTCGTTTTGAGCCCCTGTAAGATCAGAGGTTGGGTTGAGTGTAAGAAGCCTTGATGAGGCACTGTAGATTTTTGGCTTTGCGTGGTGTGAAGAATGCTTAGAGCATGCTTTATTCTCCAGGATTTGACCATACTGTCAATTGAGGTCCTAATTACTTAGAGACTTTAACATGTCAGAATTTTCTTATGATAGGAAGTCATCAAGTTGTACTGAAAAAACTAAATATAGCTCTGACATTTATGCCTTGTTTGTTTCTCTAGATAAGATGGATTATTTTTTCCCATTTCCTTTTGGTTCCTTAGTCCTGAAATCAGCTGTCTTCTACCCCAAATTCAGTCCATCAGAATGCTTAATGGGTTTTAAATACCAATTTGAAATAAAAATGAAAATAACCACTAGGTGGCACTTGAAAAATGTGTGTTGAGATAATACATCTGCTTTCAGAATAATTGCAAATTTTGGTAGCCCAAGAGGAATAATATGTAAATGTGCACAGTTCTGAGAGATGGTGGTATTTACAAAAACAGAGTCAAACTTCCTTTAGCTGTATCTCCTTCTGTGATCAAATTAAACCACTGCAGTAAGGAATATAGTCTGCCTTAAAAGCTCATTCCGGATGCTTAAAATGCTGCCTTTAGAAAGAACACAAACAAATGTATAACTGATGTGTGTAAATGTGTTTGTTTTCTGCTTGTTTTTATTTATATCTAGCTTTTAAACACAATTACGCTCTGCCCTGGCAGTCTGTTAACCTTTCAGCTTATGTCTGATTTGAGATACAGCGTATTTTGACGAAGTGTTGCTGCTTTAATATTTCTTTTAATAGTATTCTAGGTCAGTGGCATAGAAATGAACCCAGAGTCTGGGAGGGGAGGGTTCAGGCAGAGAACTCTGAGAGTTTGCTTTTCACCAATTTTTGCTCTAGCCACTTTGTCTCTTGGTAGGAGGAGAGGATGGAGGGAGACTGTGGCAGCTGTAGGAATGCTGCAGAAAATAAGATTAGCTACAAGTTTATTATCGTGTCAATCTTGTGGTATTTCTGTCAGTGATCATTGCACAAGTCTGTTTCATTTGAAATTTTCTTGTAGCCTCTTTATTGTTTTTGAGATGCAGAGGAGTTACATTACCATGATTTATGAGCCAATAATACTGAAAATGAGCAAAGCTGAGTAAATACTGTCTGTAGCCATCAATTTGATTCTTCTTCTGTTGAAGCAGTGGGTAGTAGCTGTTTCGAGGAGTTGTTTGGATAACTGTCTTAGCCTATTGTATTCAAGTTGAAGAGAGCCAAAGTAGACAAACTATAATACTCAGTTGTGCAAGGATATTTTATGGCCTATTAAATACATATTAAGGGACTAGTTCTTTCATTTGCTCATACAGCTGGATTATCGTTCCCCTGACACTGGTAGTAATTATGACTGAATTTTATTATGAAAGCTTCGTTACGCACATGGCCAACCTTAGAATGGATTACAGTAGTGATGGACACAGCCACATTGTCCTGCTTCTGCAGAAGACGCTAGGGCATAATCAACAGGAGGTGAAAAGGAGAAATGAACAATTTTCCCACTCAGCCGTGCTCACCCTGCGATGTCTGCTGCAGGAACATCTCCTTTTTGTGCTGCTCTGTGCTGTGCAGAAGCACTTGGCTGTATTTCTGCTGTGACTGGACCCTAGAGCAATTTTTATGCCTACTAATTAATGAGAAAAATGAAGCTTGGGGAGTGATAAGTCAAAAAGATTGACTTTTTTTTTTTTTTTTTTTTTTTCCCCCCATTCAGGGGGTCTCACCCTCTGAAGGCTGTGAGCAGAACTCCAGCCCATCCCCCTTGTTGACATAAAATTTCAGTTTGACTTTTGAGTTATTACCTGCTAGGCTTTTCACCGAGGAAACTATTGCTGAACTGCAGATGCCCTCCTGGGAATGAGCTGAGTGGAGTACTCTGCACTGAAATTAGTTAAGTATGTCATGTGGCCATCTTACCTGTGATCTCACTGGCTTGAAAGCACTTTGAGATTAACTGTTTATTGATTGCAAAAGCTAGAGGGAACCTCTGATGATCCAGTTAACAAGTCACAAAGATTTTCATTTTCAGATGGTATTAAAATAACAGCAAAACACAGGAATGGCAGCTATCTTTCTAGGAAAGTTGCTCTCCATGAATGCTCAGGTAGTCTTGATTACTGAAGAGCACAAAGCAAATCTTTTCGAGTGTGTCCATGAACACTCAGCTCTGGACACTCCCTTTTCATTGCTGTCAGGCAGCTATTTGCTCTATCAAAATTTCTCCCCTGCTTTAACTTGCTAAAAGTCAGTGGTTTGGGGGTTGCACTGTTTCTATGGTCTATGATGCTTTACAGACAAGCGTTTCTCTCCATCAGAGAGGTTGTTTCATTTCAGTCTGCTTGTGTCCCTGGAGGAAAAGTATGCTGTTCATAAACTGCTCTGGTGTCAGCAGAGGGCTTTTGTGGAGCTTGTTGTTGTTACCCCCCTCTCTGTGGGAGGAAGCATTGCAAAGTAGGTTGGGTTCTGCCTGCTCTCTTTTGACTTTCAGGCATTTATTCTGCTCACCTTTCCTGGTTTGTTGCATTTCTCTCCGGTTGTGGATGCAGATGTGGGACCTAAAAGAAGCGCTTCTTCAGAGCAAAAAGATGCCAAAGTTTCCTGGGTGGATGGGTCACAACTCCCTCACCGAGGAGCAGGTTCAGTAGCAGCAGTGTCCCAGAACACCCATCTCCTGGGTGACTAAGCTCACCTACATCTGCGGGAATGCTGCTCACTATTGCCCATCTCCCTTTTGTTTGCTCTGCACCGAGCACACAGCTTGGAAAACTCCGGTCTGCTCTCCAGGAGCTCAAGGCAAAGGAAGCCACTAGGCTGATCCAGGTGGTTTTTCCCTGGTGGATGTGCGTGGCCATGAGCAGATCTGCTGTGGTGTGGTGGTTTGGCGCCTGGAATGGTTACTGCCTGGTGCCCTGAAATGCCTCTTTTATCCTAAAAAATGTTTCTCTCTTGCAGTTTAGCAGCCCCAAGTTTTGACTAGCAGTGTGTGCGATCAGTCTCAGTGAAATTAGTGTAGCTGTGGCCTGTGACTTGCTGGGTTTCTGGTTATCTTTTTCTGCCTCTGCAGCTTCTTGAAAGTTGGAATAAATCCCGTAATAGCAAATGTCCTACTGCCACTTAAGTTCAAGGCAAAAAATGGCCAGTGTAGGTTGAACCATGAGTCTTCAGGCAATTGCTTTTTTTTAAGTGTCTGGGGAAGAAAGCCACGCAGCCTGAAAAATAATACTAACACAACAGGGTTGTGGCTGGTTACTATTTAAATCGCATCCTCCTGCAGTGGCTCCGCGCACTTGAATGAAGATGCTGGTGACTTCCACCCCCAAACCTGTTTCTGCAAAGGGGATGCTGGTGACTTCCACCCCCAAACCTGTTTCTGCACAGGGAATGCATGTGCCCCGCAGCCTTCCGAAGCCGCCGCTTCCCAGAGAGCCGCTGCGCGCAAATCACCCGGGGGGGTGCGGAGCTGCTGCTTCAGCTTCCGCGGTGCATGCTGCTTGCTGAGGGATTTTGGGGGGTTTGGTTTGGTTTAGTTTTGGTAAGTTTGCTTTTAAAAGGACAAGCCTTAGGTTCCAGCTTCCCCCTGCACCCCCCGGACCCGTGCGCCGGCCCCCTTGCCCCGGGCTGGCCGTTTAGAACCCTCGAGGTTCGGTAGTAACCAAACACTCCGAACCCTTCGCCTCCTGTCCCGGCTCCTGCGCCGCTGCCTCCTCCCGCCCCTTCGGTCCCGATCTCGCAGGAGGCTTGCTCCGAAAAAAGCCTCCAGCACCTCGTTGGCTTTCCTCTCGGCCTGGCTGAAGGTCTCCTCCTGCCAGAGCATCGCTCCGCGGAGCTGCCCAAAGCCGGCGTGCCTTCTCCTCCCACCCACCCACCCACCCGCAGCAGGTACTTCTTTCCCGGCGTTTCCCTCTCCCGAAACAGCCGAGGGGGAACTTGATACGACCAACTTGGCACACGTGTGGAGAAGCCCCAAAACAGCCAATGCGCCCGGTCCCTAGCCCGCGGGTGGGACCGTTTCCCGATGGGACCCGTCCCGCCCCCGGCGTGCCCCATCAGGTGCTTCAGCCGCCGGGCAGGCACACTCCGTGGACTCCCTCTCTGCCCCAGGAGCCCTGGCACCCCGCTCTGCCCCGGACAGGGGTGGCCCTGTCCCGGGCTGACCCGCACCTCCCGGGCTGCCCGGCCACGGCACAGCCGCCGGGCCCAGCACCGCGACCACCGACCGCGCTCCTTTGCAGCCCCCCACTATCACCCTTCGGGGGTGCCGGTGCCGGGATAGAGTTAGCGGCGGTTCCGCCACAGCCCCGGCGCAGGTCGCAGTAGTCAGCGTGTAGCAGCAGCGTTCCTGATGCCGCCGCCTCCTTCCTCCTTTTTCCTCCCCTGTCCCGTCCTCCAGGGATCCCTCCTGCCCGCCCTTCCTGCCCCCCCCCCCCCTCCCCAGTGGCTGTGGCATTGGGGCAGGAGTGTTTCCCTCGCCCCCTCCATCTCCTTCTTGGATGCAGTGCTGACTTACGGAGCAGGTGTTGGGGTTGTGGATGGTGTGTTGGCTTTGAGTGGAGCTGGTGTTTTGTTTGGATGTGGAAGGAGTGTGTTTCTGCCAAATTCAAACCACATCGCCCAAGCAGAGCACACGTTTCCTCTGGGAAACGTTTTTATCCCCCAGAGTTTCATTAAAAGTGAGGTATGAAAGGTTCTAACCTGTTACACCCAGCCTCAGCAAGGCTGTTTGAAACGTGTTGGTCAGTTATTATTTATTTTAAATTGATACTACTGAATTTTTTTTTCAGACACTAGGTTTATTTAGGACGGTAGAACATAAATGTGTGACTGTTCCTAAATCGTGTGACACTTTATGAAGGCTATTTTTATAGGTCCAGGAGCCAGTTCTTGGAAGCCTGGTAGTTGCTATCTTCTAACACTGATAAGTTTAAGATAAAGGTATGGATTTGGCTTTACCTAAGTGACTGTTGCCAGGCATTCAGACTGGGGAATGAACATCCAAATAGAGGGAGGGGAAAAAAAATGATAAAAATATAAAACCCAACATAATGAGATGCTTCAGAGAACTGGGGGGTAGTAATTTTTGTAAAGGTTGTACAAACTGTTGTCCAGCCATCCTACTTGCTTTCTGTGTGTTTTGACTACATTTTTAAAATATTTCTTTAGTTAAATATTTTAAATACCACACACAGCTTAGTTTTCATAATTAGATTAATTTGGTTTACATTCGGTGTATGGGGTGGGGGGTACTGACACACAACAACTTGGGTGGTTTGTTCAGCAGTGCCATTACCCTGCCTGCCACAGCCCTGGGTTACACCTGGGTTACACACATCCCCCCCCAGACATTTCCCCGATGTTGCTCCTGTTGCTTGTGAGGAAATTGTGCCCAGGGCTTGCCCTCCATTTTCCTCCCCATCACCAGAGGCCACCTACTTGGGCTCTGCATAATGGATGTGGAAAGCAGATTATTTACTGATGTCTTATATGCATTCAAAGCCTGCTGTTTTGTCTTTGTCAAGCTAAATGATGCAAGATTTCACAGATGTCCTCATTCTTTTTTATTTTCTTTGCTCTCATTTTATTTGTTTCCTGCCCCAGTGTTCCCTTTTGTTTCACTGTTTGCTCTCTTTTCCTTTTTATTTTTTTATTTTAATTCTTTTCTAGACTACAACTACCAACTTGTAGTTTTTAACAAGTAGTTTGCCCTACTGACAGAAAGCACTTGCTGGCAGACTAACCATGATGCACTTTCACCTTGGTTTTCCAGCACTGTAGCTGGTGTAGCACACCCAAGTTTGGGTTACATACAGAATTTCAGGCAGAGTGTTGGTTGAAGTACTCACTTGGCTGAGTGAGGTCCAGTCAGCAGTGTTTGTTCTCTGGCAGGCATGTAAGGAAAAGTCAGTAAAGATCTATGTTACATTTTGTCTTTTAAATTTCCTAATTAGTTTACTCGTGTACTGTAATGATAAAATCCAATTCCAAAGCGTGTCTTTTGAAGGTAATTTTGTAGCAGATTCAGTTTGTCTGTTTCAGTGAAGACATTCCTAATGTCTGAAGAGCTCCCTACAAAATAAAATACTGTTTTACTTCTTCATGTTGTCTTCTATAAGTGAAGTAGAAAGAAAAACAAAGTAGAAATCATCATTTAGAAATCACCTATCATTAAAAGACTTTGCAGTACATTACATAACTCGTCGTGACTTTTAGTTATATTATGCTTAAGTCTCATGGCAAGATCCATGTTCATTTAGTACCTTTTAAAACACAGTTGCCTGAAATAGTGACACAAGCACATCTGTGCAGAGTACTCCAATAGGCAAGTTTTTTCTAGGTATTTAATACCTGTGTTCAGTGTGAGGTTTTCTTCGGCCCCTCTTGCCCACTTGCTGTGTGTGTTATTTCCATTTTAAAAGATCTGGAGAGTTAGTACTTAAAATGCCCTCACAACCATTCTTACTGATAGCGCTGAAGATTTAACTATGGTAGCACTATCCAAAAGCAAAAGTAAATGGTATGTGCATAAAAAAGGCAAGTAAACACCAATAACTACTTTATTCTTCTCCCCTCTGCTATTAAAAAAAAAAAAAAAAAAAAAAAAAAAAGTAACCTGATATTGTACTAATGCTGGCAAAGGTGGTTCAACTTGCAGTAGTTTATGTACTAGACAAAACCTCGTTATTTGCATCAAAAAACCCCCCAAAGAACAGTAACTTATGCATGTCTGAATGAGTGGAGAGAGTAGAGATGAAGTTTAAAATCTATTGACTTTTACTGCATATTGGTTTTATTCTTCTTTGGTAGGCATTCAATTAAAAGCACCCTAAAGTTAAAAGAAGTGCTGTTGACATCCTTTTGCTGATCCTGGGGTTTCATTTTATGTATTTGAGCACAAACAAAAGCAAGTAACTCGAATCTGAGTTTGAGAATAAGGAATAGTTAAAAATGTTTTCTGAAGATGTGAAAGTTTCATTAAAAATTAAGTAAGACTTGTTGCTGTGTTGCAGAGTGTTTCGTGTGGTGATAGTCTATCCCAAATCTCTGCTAGCAGTCAGGATTTCACTGAGTCTCAGCATGTCCCCCATTAAACCATCACATCTCCAAAAACTAGAAAACTCATTAATGGCTTTCTGCTGTGAAATAATAAAGAGTATATTCACTGACTGGTCAGTAATTAATGCTAACCAGCTTTTGTACCAGCTCCATTATACAAATATTCTGGTTCAGTTATTCCAGAGCTAAAAGAAAGAAATTAAAAAACAAACAAACAAACAAACAACAACCTTTTGTATTCATGAAGGTGTATTTTACTGCCAGCAATCTCCATTTGCTTTTACTGGAAAATTCAAATACCTCTTCAGCTCAGTTGACCTGTGAGAACATGAACTCATTCCCCAGTCTCCTGCCTCTTTGTTGAAGCAGTTCAGGTCACTGCCCCTGGTGACCCCGGGGTAGCCCCCAAAACACCAAGCCTTCCGTGTCATAGTTGCTTCCTCTTTTCTCTCTTTGTTATTTGTTTCTGTAAAGTAGTAGAGAATTCAGGTTGTGTAAAACAGAGCAGAAGTTGTAGCAAATCGACTTGAAACTTCTGCTTTGTAATCTCCATGGGGTCAGCTGAGGACCCAGAGGGAGAGTTGCTGAAGTTCAGACATTCTTCTGTGGTGAACCTTCCAACAGGGGACTACACCACAATCAAAATTTACATCTCTGGGGTTCTGCTTTTTTTTAATTATTTATTTATTTATTTATTTATTTCTAGCCTATATTACAACCTTTACCTTACAGTGCTGGGTTACTTTTGAAAACCTTTATGAGGATTTTGGTGGTTGTGCGTGTAGTTTGGGCAACACCTGGTGAGTACAGCTTGTTCAGCACAAGCACCAGTGGCATTCTCTGTCACCCCACCAACTGTGGGGTGAGAGAGTCTCAAAATTAGGACTGCAGAAATTGGTCACCCATCTATATCAGGTTTTGTGAATAGCAGAGGAAGACAGGAAAAAAAAAACCCAATGTTAATGAAGGTTATCAAACAGTTGCTTTTAATGAACATGTGAAAAACGGAGACTTTTATACAGGTGTGTAACTGAAATAGAAAAATAAGCCATAAAAAGCTAAACAGTCATTTCTCCTCCCCAGCATTCCTGTACCATCCAGCTCCTCTCTTAAAGAGTCTTGATCTTTTTTTCTCCAGAGCCCTATTAGGTATACATATTTATAAGACATCCAAGAAAACTGGGATTTATTGATTAATGTTTCCAGGACCAGAAATGAAATAATACAGCCGGCACACATGCACAGATTGTTAATTTTTTTTGCTCATGTAATATCTCTGTGATGTTGGGTCTGTATCTGCACATAGGGTAGGTGTAAAGAGCATCACCCTGAAGGTAACTCACATTGTCAGTGCTTGATGAATGTCAGCTTTGACAGGTATCCTTTGGCAATGTTACAAAGTGTGTGTATACACTTATTTTAAGCAATGTTGTCTGTACTTTCATGTTGTCTTGTTGGACTATTCCTACTTTTTCCCTAGTGTCACCTTTTTGTCATCTTGAAGCTGAGAAATACCTTGTAAAATCTTGTTAGCTAGTTTTAATTGTTTCTCCTCTTGCTTACTTCTAGAAGCCATTATGTTTGTCTTAAATTATAAGTGGTATTTTTATTGATACTGTAGAAAATAATCTTTTTTTGTGCTACGGTTCATAAATTCCATTTATTGCAAACTTTGCAATTTTCGTGCTGTGTATCTTCTATACTTTTCAGCCTTAAAGCTTGCCCATGACATGTAGCTTTCTGAAGTACTATGTGACTGCCAAACTTAAACACATGCTTCAGGTCTTGTAGGATCCAAGTCCAGCTCTTTTCAAAAGCTTGCTGGTACAGATGGTTGCCAGCACTCAGGGAGAGGAGTTAGTATTTTTTGCTTGCTTTTGTCTGTCAGCTTCCTGTCTCCCATACAAAACAAGCAACCAACATGCTACTGATGATGTGTCAAGAGGAAAAAAATCAGATAAATAAACAGAATCTGAAGAGTCCATTAAATGGACTCAATTGACGATTTGCTATTCAGCAAGTAAATAATGCCAGTAAAACTTGCACTCTCATTTAATCATATGTGCACTTACTTGACCAGGGAGTGTCTTCTCTAAGTAGTTATGCTATGCCCTGCCAAAATCTTCCATACAGAAGAATGAATGAAAGTGCCCATGTTAGCTCTGTTTTGCTTTGACTGGATTTATTTTATTTTATTTTATTTTATTTTATTTTATTTTATTATTTTATTTTTTTATTTTATTTTATATTTTATTTTATTTTTTTTATTTTATTTTATTATTTTATTTTGGGGGGGGTGGAATTTTTAATGGGACAGTCAACGACAGAGCTTCCTCTGGCTTTGGCTATGGCACCAGGACTTAGCCTAGCCTTATCCTGCTGGTAAGAAGCCTCTTTAAGACTTAGCACTTTTTATGCTTTATAAAAATCTAACTGATTAACCCTTCCCCAGGTTCAGTTTGTTGTGATGTTTGCATTGTTTTCTTGCAAAACCAGCCATGCTCCTGTCAGGTAGCATGTGTAAAGCATATGTTTTTCCTGAGAGGTAGTTAAGAGGTATTTTTTGGTGAAGAACATACAAAAGATAGGTGTGGAAATACTGTTTAGCTTCTGCATGCTGTTGGTTCAGCAGATAACCTGTTTTGCTTTCTGCATAGGGGCATTTGTTGATGAGTACTTTGGAAGTGTCAAGTTGTCTGCTTCTGGTTGTTCGCTTGAAATTTGTGTACTCACTTCTTGTAGTCAGGGGATCAGATTTCCCTGTTGCACCTTTTAGTGGCTCTTGGGAAATCCAAGCTCATAGTGTCATGGGGTTCTGCATCAACATTGCTATATATATAAATGTATGATTAACAGGTGAGTGGCCGGCCATATGTTCCACTGCTAAAAAGAGAGATATCCTGTCATTTTCAGTGACAAAATATGAAAAACTATAGTGGACACAGGTCTGGGAGAGCTGTGGAGCCTGTCACTCACTTGACCAATGAAATATAAGGGCTTTTCTGTTACTCTTCAGACAGGAACACATTTGAGAGCTGGACTGTCTAGTGTGCTCGCTTCGTGCTCTTAAATTGTATATTGCTAGTTAATCTGGACATGAGGTGGAAATGTTAAGACTGGAAAAGATACTCCATGCTGTTGCTGGTAATTGAAATAAACATCTATCAATTACCTCTCCAATTCTGAGGGTCTTGCAAGAGTGCCCCATGTATTTGTCATTGGTTTAAGTATCTATTTATGGTCATTTATGCTTATGGGATTGTTGTGAACTTACAACTATTTTTGCATGACAGGTCACAGTAATGAAAGGCAGTAGTAGGAATAAGGATCATTCGACAGAAGGAGAAGGAACTGGGAAACGACCAAAAAGAAAGTGTCTTCAGTGGCATCCTCTCCTTGCCAAGAAACTCCTCGACTTCTCTGAAGAGGAAGAGGAAGAAGAGGAAGAGGAAGATCTTGATAAGGTAGACTTCATTGGATGCTTTGACCATAGAAGGTTAATGGTGAGTCAGATTCTCCCTGTCTGTATTTTTGTTTTGTTTGCTTCTTGCTGTTCTCTTCTGTGAACAGACACAGCCAGTTAAAATAACTGATGCTGTGCACACAAGGCTGTAAAGGCAAGTAGCAAATAATGCAAAAAAGTGAATTGTTAATCACCCTTTTAAAGTCTTGGACAAAACTCTAAAAGAGTTAGACTGTTAGTTTTAACTGGGTTATTTTAATAATGTGTGTCACATCTCGGCCTTGATTGCTTATGGTGGCTTTTTGACATGTTTTTTAAATTGTTTGTTTTAGACATGAAGTTAGGCCATGCTTGATGTCTGCTTTAGTGGCTGTGCGAACGTACCAAGCCAATAGTTTTCTTTCTTTCTTTCAAGATGAAAAAAATACAAAGATTAAAAGGGAAAAAGGAGCAAAAAGCTGCTGATTTGACACTTCATTTTTTGGTATTGTTCAGTGATGCTGGCCTTACCATTTTTCCGTAGGGACCCCACAATGTAGAACCTCACAAATATACAGTTAGACTTACCTTCTGTAAATAAAAGTGGGAATAGGTTATGGACACATGATGCTTCCACCATGTGGATAACATTCATATCTGCATCTCCATGATTCCTTCCTAAGCCAGGAGAGGAGAGGTCAATGCAGAGGATACTCTTTGAGCTGCACACTGATGTGGAAGAATGACCTTGTCAAGGATAAGGAGCAGTAAGGTGGAGCCTGATGCTCTGACAGTGCTTTCTGTTAACCTTCCACAGTGAGTTACAAACAACAGCAGTGTTGCAGTTAGGTAGGAGATGGCTTTCTGTCTCATACAGTACATGGTTTCATTCTGTTAGAGCCAGTCTTCTGTGGTATGTCCCTTGCAGGCATGGTACACTGCTGAGAGTAACTTCTGGCAATGTAGTCTGTTGAAATTTGCCCTCTGGCTGCGAGTGGGCAGCTGTGCAGAAGCTGCACTGCAGCACTGCTCACAGGCTGAGTAATAGATGGTGAGTGGTGGGGAAAGCAACTCATGCACTTCCCTTCTTATGCACTCTGTAGTTAAAAAAATACACAGGCTTTTTAGGAATGGGGTAGGAAGTATCTCCTCCCTCCTGCCCCTTTGGGACTCTTCCTAGAGAATGGTGTGCAGCTTAGATATCTGCTCTAATTGCAAGCTGGAGTTTTAAGTCTTGCAGAGAGGATGAATGAACCGTGAACTGTCAGGTGAGGAGGTTTGGTAGAACTCTGTCTCTCCTGGATGGAACGGACGGCCTTTGAAGACAGCTGAGTGTGTCTGTGTGCATCTCCCTCACTCACACACAGCATGCACAGACTCTTGGTCTCCGCAAGAAGCATGGATAACTGAGTTTAGACCTTCCCTTTTGGTCCCGTTAGGTCCCACTCCTGGGTGCTGATGGTTTAGAGCAAGATGCTGATGAAACCGAAGATGATGAGTCCTCGGAGCATCGAGCTCGCCGACCAATGAATGCATTTCTGCTGTTCTGCAAGCGCCATCGCTCTCTCGTGCGCAAGGAACACCCTCGCCTTGATAATCGTGGCGCGACCAAGATCTTGGCAGATTGGTGGGCTGTTCTAGATCCAAAAGAAAAGCAGAAATACACTGACATGGCCAAGGAGGTATGTTCTGTCGGAATGGTACAGGTGAAGGGGGTTCATGACGCATCTGTCTGTCTGCTGTTTCTCTGTAGCAAATGTTGTACGTGGGATCTTTCTCTCCCCCGTGTTCCTCAGCTTTGCCGGTGGGATTATGGATCCCAGAGATGTTGCTGGTCTTGCTTTGGTTCAATTAGTCTTTTGGACTCAAACAGCAAGAAGTTGGTCTGTGTACATACACTAACCTGCCTCTAGTAGTCATTGGTACATATAAATGCTTTGGGATACATAGATAGTTATAGTTTGGGATAGATATCCCCTGATGATTCTTACAGTATAAGCAGTAACACATGGGTAGTGTGTGATGGTTGAAAACGATAAATTACACAGTTCAGTGTCAGCTGACTAATGCTACCTAGCTGTGCATTTGTTATTGATAATACATGTTGCAGTTACAATACAGGTGGACCAAGCTAAAAGCATAGTCAATAAATGGAGTCTTTCTTTACCTATGTATTAACTATGTATTAACTAGTTTCTGACAAAGCAGCCTTTGGTGAGGCAGAGTCCAATACCTGAACCACAGAGCTATATGTAGTCAGATTTTCTTCACTGGGAGAAAGGAAAAGAGACTTACCCTCATGTTTCACAAAGTATCTTTACAGCAACTTAAAATTGAATTGATGCTTTAGAAGAAATAGCTTGCTTGGTAATTTGCCCACAAGAAGGCTGGTGGGTATCCATAGCAGAGTGTGAGACACACAGCTAGTTACTTAGCCTGATAATATCATTCCAAAATGATCCTTCTAACCACCTCTGTGGTGTAGATTGTGGGTAACCATTGAATTAAATCTTAAATAACAAAAAAAACCAGAGTGGTAGTGAGAAGGAAGAGCGTCTCTCTCCTTTGTCAAGGAATGCTAACACACTACAGGGATTACAGCTACCTGTAAAACAACTGGGGAAAGTATTACTCATATCTGCCCTGTTGCCTGAAGTTGTCTGATACTGTTAACACACACATGTAATGTTAACATCTGGCTTTCCAGTAGTTTGTGTGAACATGGAAAGGTCCATAGGAAAAAGGAAGCATTCTGCATGGCAGCTCCTTTCAGAAGCAGGGTTTGTAATACCTCTGTAGGTCCCCATCTGTGACACAGTGTTGAGATACTTGAGTCTCAGCTTTGTCCAGCCATTCCTGATTTGTTCTGCATTCCCATTTACAAATTAGTGGTGCTTCTTGACATGTGTGGGAAAAGGGCAATTAGGAGATCCAGTACAGATAGAGGGGAAGGAAAAGGAAAATAAAGAAATAATTTTTGGAAGAAACAAACCTACTGGCGCTACCTTACATATCCTTTTGTCTTGCTGAAGGGATCTCATCCATTAAGAACAAAAATAATAGCAGAACTTCTGTATGAACTGACAGATCTGAAACTATTAATCATACTGTAGAAATCAGTGTTCCTGTGGTGGTATATTTATTTTTCTTGGCATGAAGAGCAAATTTCATATTCAGTGTCAAAGTGAAACAATAAATCTAAGTAGTTTTCATCATTACAACTAGTTCCAAGAGCATGTAGAAGAGAGATAGTGTATAATTTATGTTCTTTAAACAGCTGTATGTTATAACAATAATTAGCAACTATCACGTGCCTTCTTACCATCACAGGCCTATTGTGTATGTGTGAATCAGTTTTGTTTTAACACTCTCTTTTGTAGTTAGGCTTACTGCTGAGGCTGTTGAAAAGATGTTAATGTCAACTCTAGTGAAAACCATTTATTGGTATTTTTCCTCCGGAGAGCTCATTTAAAAGTCAAGAATGTGAATGTGCTTGTAAGGACATAAAATTACCATTGTACCAATAATCCTGTTTTGGTGCCTATATAGATAATCTCATTGAGGTTTAAAATACAGTGGATGAACCTCTGTTACTTAGATGTAGCTTTTCAGTGCCCTTTAACTTCCAGTTTTTACTGCGTAGCTGCTGCCCTGGCAGGAGACACGTCACCCAAAGGACCCTGTGTTATATCCACTATCCTCACAAAATGTCTTTTGTACCCTGAGCATCTGAATCACTGTGCCAGCAATCAGAATGGACCTGACAGAAGTGGTCCTTAGTGCAGTGGCTACAACCCCTGTTGTTTTACAGTCTCCAGAGTGTTTTTACTACTTGAAGCCAGGGTTTACGAGGTCAGGGTTTACAAAGTCAGGGTTTACAAAGCCAGTTTAGATCAAGCATCAAGCAAGCCACTTTCAGTTCCTTACCTATCAGTGTTACTGTCTCAGCAGTATGCAAATCAAGGCATTTGTATTTTTACTTGCATTGGTCTAGCTATATACAAGATCTGGGATTTTGGAACATACTGAGGCACACAAACTTTTTGGCAAGTGGAATTATGAGAAGTTTCCTAGTGGATTGAACATCTATCCCTGGTTCCCACTGAGAGGATAATCAGGTCGATGGTTCATTTAGGTATATTTGAACACCCTTTTTATGTACCTGTCTGCACCTTGGGGTGACCTCATTACCCAGAAAAACTGCCATCCCTGCTCCCTCTGTTTTCAGTCTTGTGATTTATGGCCTCTTGTAGCAGCACCTGCTCTAGAGACCTCATACTATACCTGCAGAACTCAGTGTTGGCTTCTGAGGGTTTTTTCTTTAGAAACAGGCTTTCTATTTGTATCCTGCAGACTTCTAGATCAACTTAGCTTTGAAGGTTTCATTATCTAGGATATAAGCCCAGTAGAGGATCAGTACTCTTAGTGGAACCACAAGTATTCTGCCAGTTGTAAATATTTCCCTTCACTGAGGGGAAAATGGATTCTCGACACTTATGAATATGCTCCAGCATTTTTCTGCAGCAATAGGAGCAGTGTGTTTTTCCTTTAACTCTTAAAAGCCTTTCAGTGCAACTGCCCTGTTCAGGGACTGGAAATATTCAGCTGCCTTGGAAAATAGCCAGCAAGATTAGTATTGTTCAAGCCTTGTTTCCCTTGCTAGAAAACACTTCATTTTAAAAAACATCCTTGCATCTGCAAGATGCAGCCTGTCTTGATTGGTTCTTGTAAGGAGCAGCCTGATGAATCCAGTCTGGCACTGGGTGATGAATGGACCATGATGTGTAATGTGAACCCTGCATCCTTCAGGAGTGAAAAAAGGAATGTAGTATTTTCTGGTTTGTTCATTTGTTTATTTATTTATGTTAGATCTCTGGGATTCATGTGACCTTTAATAGCCAGTTGATGGGACTTAAGTATACATTTAAAGTTAAGCACGTGCTAACTGCTGCCCTGAGGTGTAGCTGGAGTCCGCTTGTGAACTCCTGTTCTCACCACACTGGAGGAAGCAAATCTTTTTTATTTGGTGGTGAAAGCAGCTCAGGGAGCAGCTCACTTTTTTTAAGTGGTGCTGGTCCTACCGAATATTGCATCCTTCCCCAGGCTTTCTCAAAACAGAAATCATACGTCAGACCAGTCCTACAAACTTACCTTGCTTGCCCATATCTTACCTGGAATTTCAGGACATGATCCTGCCAGGCTGTCCCTCCCACTCTGTGGGAACCGAGGGATTCCAGGTAAAGGACCTACCTTTGGGTTTGTTTTTTTTTAAGCAACTTTAGAGACATTCTTAGCTTAGCTGTGCTAAGCTAGTTTACTGTACATTTGGTCAAATGGAAGAAAACAATAAGCTCACTATTGCCTTTGGTGTTTCCTCGTTATTTTGTAGATCATTAAGTTATCTTGTCATTACCTGGCAACCAGAATCCATCACTTCATTTTAGGCTGTTGTCTAATAGCCATGTAAATCTGTATTGAAAGTCTTTTTGAGCTTTCTATCACTCTCCTATGTGTATTTTATAAAACTGCATCTTGTCCACTGTTTAAATTTTACGTTTTCCTTTAGCTTGGGTGTTGAAACTCTGAAAGGGGCCAATGAGTTGCATGCCCTCAGTTGGTTCCCTCCTCTTAAGAGAAGAAGTTAATGCTAGCTTCTTGGCTTTGCAGAGGAAAAAATCCATTAATACACGACCTCACTTGAATTGCTCTTGTTGGAAACTGATTAAAAGCTTATTGCTGCCTCATCTCGCAAATGGCATGCATTCTGGTTCTCATTTGGTGGGCAGACTCTTGGCTTGTCAAATTACTCCTTAGAATAATTCAATTATTCAAAGCAGCAACGCTGCTATGAAGAGCTTATGTACTTCACTGCTAGCAATTCTGTGCTTTTCACTCAGCAGGCTGGAAGTATGATTTGTGAGTGGGCTGTAGCTTTAACAATGGAAGGCGAAGCTGCCTCTCTATGTATTTCCTTTTCACCTCTTCCCTTGCCCCCCTTCCTCTTCCCTTCCCTCCACCAGGCTATTTTTGTGGCTCCCAAACCAAACTGAGGGAAAGGGAAAAGGGGTGAGGTTCGAGGTGTTGCAGTCCTTAGCATATACATACACCCTATTCAGAAGACACAGCATGGATGTGGGTCAGTGATCCCTGCAGATTTTTATTATTTATAGCCATTTCTATAAATAAAGGACTTCACACCGTGCCGTGCTTCTTGTAAACTGAAACGTTGTTATCCTTGGTACAGTCTGAAGGTAGCAAGTGCTAGCTGATAGGGTAAGATGGAAATGAAAGTAAGCGATACACATGTGATGGTGACACTGCCTCAAGGCATGCAGCTTATTGGGCTGGGAAAACACCGCAGTGACACTTACCAGAGGATGAAGTTTTCAATGTTGTTTCTGTGTTAGATAGCCAAGGGATTTATTTTTTTTTTTTCACCCTCTGTGTGTTTCTCTGCTGGCATGTGCATGAAACATAGGTGGCTCTGTGCTGTAACTGAGACTGATGACAGGTGGGTGGGTGGGAACGGGTAACCATGGAAGAAACTTCCTGCAGCTGCTCTGGCATATGCTTCTGGATAAAACCACTTTTTTGGTTGTTTCCTGACATCCAGAGCTACCTAGTGCAAGAGGAGGCGTTTCTCTCCTCCCCGCAGTGAGCACTGGTACTTACTGAGTAGGCTCCCACGGCAGCCAGGGCTGTACGATGCTATCAGTTGTTAGGCAAACATTTGCAGCTGGAATGCATGGCATGTTCCTCTCATTCGATGGTTCTGCACTTGACACAACAACGTGAAAATACTGAGATGTGCTCTTTTTATTGCCTTCAACGTTCCAAAATCTTGCTTGCTCTGGTCAGCAAAATACTTGGAAAACATCGCTGTTGCATTTTGTGAATAAAATAGGTCCTCGTCCTTCCCTGCACCCCACAAATTGCGTGGAGTACAGACCTTTTCCCCCATCCCCCATACATAGTCTGGTAGTTAATTCTGCTGCTTCATCCCACAAGTATAGCAAACAACTGAGATGTGTATTGCGTGCCCAAGGTCAGAGAAAGTTTTAAATGCTCCCAGTTTGTTTTGTGCAGCCATGCAGTGTGGTACATTTCAAAAGGAACACTGGGGTGAAGTATCAGAAGTTACTGAAAATGAGATAACACTGGTAGTGGTTTATTTTTGGTGCCTGGTTTAGTAAAGCATATATGCAAATATTCTAAAATACAGAACTAATAGAGAAAAATGAGTGCAAAGCAAGGAGTGTCAGGCTGCATTTATTGCTAAATGTTTGGTTTTGCTTCATCCAAACTAGAAACTAAACAAAGATTGTACCTGCAGAAGAACTCAAATAGCTGTCTTTGGTTCCCAGACTGAACGTAAAAACACTGGGAAGCAGTTTGCAGCATCAGAACTTAAGCCTGCTCTGGGTGATAAGCTCACAGGAGAGGAAAGAGAAGCGTCACTTCTATAAATACATCTCTACTTACCTTAATATTTCTTCTTCTTAGATTGTGTTAGCAGTCAGACTCTAAGCATGTGATTAAAATGTTAAAAATCAAGATATTTAAGGATTATTTACTGTATTAAATGCTCTTACACGCAGTGCACTCTGTTGCCCTATGGATAGTAAGTATAATGTCATGACTGGTAATTTTCCTTTTCTTTTCTAGTATAAGGATGCATTTATGAAAGCAAATCCGGGGTACAAGTGGTGCCCCACAACAAACAAACCTGTGAAAACCCAGTCATCCACTATTACCAACAGGAAAAAGCTATGGGCCTTTTCATCTGACTCTGCAAAAGATTTACCAAGCCCGAGGAAAGTGACACAAAGTGAAGAAATGCCACAGCTTAACTTCGGGATGGCAGGTGAGATTTCCGTCCCTGTTACTCAGACATAGCATCCTTGGTTTTTTTGAGGATGTGGCATTGAAATTGAACTGTGATAGCAGTTTTTGTTAGTGCACAGCATAGTATAGAGCAAATACCTTTGGTGTTGCTAAATA
Organism: Heliangelus exortis; assembly: GCF_036169615.1. NCBI lineage: Eukaryota > Metazoa > Chordata > Aves > Apodiformes > Trochilidae > Heliangelus > Heliangelus exortis. Next base: position 109,167,284 of record NC_092422.1, on the reverse strand, counting down.
AATTGCTAAGACTCTGCGTAACAACTTTCTGAAGTTCTCCTTAGTGCATGATTGCTTTCAAGAGCTGAGTCCAGTTAACGTGTCATCATAATCCATACCCCATTAGGGATCCAGACTTGATTGATTTTTAATTCCATCTTATCTGCTGTTACAGATTTTCCATTTTCTAGTTAAAAAGGAAAATGCTGGTTGTGTGACTTGTTTTTCAGAGAGCATTGTACTGTGTTTACTAATTCGCTGTTTACCAGGTTAGTCAGATGGGTGTCTATGAAGTTGGAGGTGCTAATGGTTTTGTGGGTAAACATACTTGTGAAGCTAACTTTTTTATTTAAATCAAGAGAAGCATAATTTAATTTAACTTAAAATATGTTCCTTGCCCATTATAACTTGCAGGGGCAGATTTAACCTAAATGTTAAAAAAAAAAAAATTAAAAAAATCCATAAGGCTAGGCAGGACTCCTAAACTAGTGAAAGGCAGGCAGTCTTTCACTGATACCACAAATAGCAGAACTTCTGCAATCATGACCTTCAGATACAGAGATATTACTTTTAAATACTGGCAGCATAAGACTTGACAGTCAAGGTAAAAAAGTAGTTTTTCCCCTACCATTGTTTTTTTTTTTCTTTTTCGTGATTTAAAGTTTCTAATTTTATAAATACTGATGTATTTGAAACTTTGTCGGATTATCCTACCTAATTTATGACAAGTATGTGGCAGCTACGTGCTCTCTGCTTCAAGAGATCAAGAGCTGGAGAGTGGAAAATGGTTTTGTGGAACAAGTGTAAAAGGATAAAAAAAGCATTTATACCTTCTTGCCAGTACAGTGGTATGAAAATTCCCATAATGAAATAACCTTTTGGCTCCAAAGAAACTGTGAAATGTGATCAAAATAGAGATTTTCATGCCTCATAGTTATGATAAATGGGATACCCATTCTAAAAATGTCAAGTCCCTTCATCCTGTTCTGCTTTTGCTATCAGAGGAATAACTTCTATGCTCCTTAAAGGTTTACTGACTTAACACAATACCTGTCTGCCATCCCCCAGTGTTCCTGCTGGGCAGTCTAAATGTAGAGTTTTGGAGTACAGGAACATCTTTACTCAATACCTGTCAGACAAGAGGACAGAGAAATTGAGAATTAATTAAAAACTAATCTAATCTATTATTTCATCTGTGGAGGCATTAATTTCTGAGGAAGACCATCTTCTGTGCTACACATGATTTAGGTTTTTTCATTTACTATTTGATTATTTATTTACTGCAAACTGAGAATAGTAATTCATAGGAGTCTCACTTCAGTCCTCATGACAATGAGGGCTGGCTATTTCTTGACTGTTACAGTAGCTCATAAAACAACAACAGCTTCTGACAGTGATGTTAGCATCCAAATCATGACAGGTCTGCCATTCCAAATGGACTCTTTTGTCAACTATATACCACCTCATGCTAAATATGTTTTGTTATATTTGCTCTTCATGTGTTATTTTCATTCAACTCTGACTCTTTAATGCCACACAACCTGTTTTAAAATACAGGCTATAGCATAGCTGATAAATGACAATGTAGCTGAACCATCTTAGAAACACTTTAACCTTTGAGTTAACCTATCTTGCATCTTCAAGGTGGACTCCAAAGTTGCAGCATAAGTATTCAAGTTGTTTAAGAAAAAAGTAAACTTTCTCTTTCCACTTAGCTGTCACTCTTTTTCCTTCCTCTTACTTTTTAAATTTATATAACCAATTTAAGTGTCGGCTTACCTGGGGGAAAAGACAGTCCTGTCCTTGTTCAGCTATGATAAGCTGCTTCTTTGAAGGGCAGAAAGCACCAAGAAGATAACTTAGAAGAGGGAAAAGAATTTTGGAGTTATAACTTGGGTGTACTCCAGCTGGCCAAAATTGAGGAGGGGGAAGTTGATCCACAGGTAAATAAAGTGGAGCACAAGAGAGTGACTGGGAGCCATAAGTGTGATGTGGGCATAAGAAAGTGCTGTACTGCAGTGTGTGAGGTAAAGCATTTTCAGGAACTGTAGAGAGGAGTGAATGCCATTGAACAGAGCACAGCTCTCCTGTTGGGGTTGCCCTGCTGGTCATTCACATAGAAGAAAAATGAACTCCACTTGGAATAACTGGAGAAAATAACTACAAGGATCTCTGGGTCTATAGGAGACAGGCAGGCTTCACAAAATCAGGAGATCTTGATTTGCTTAGGCTAGAAAAACAAGTTTAAGAAAAGCAGAGTGACTCCTGTAAACACAAAGGAGGGAAATACCTTTTAGAGAGGACAGTTATTTAATCATCAAGATGCAGGCACCAAACAAAAAAGTGTACCAGCTGGCCCTGAGCAAACTTAATCTAAAAACTGGAAGAAAGCTCCTAATGCTTAGAAGATTGGGGTTCTGAGCCTTCCAATGGGAATAAAGAAAGCAGAAAGCAACCAAGCCCTTACTGTGTAATATGGAGCTCAGCAATTTTAAGATGGGCCTGGAGAGATCTCTTCCAGTCTCTCCTTCCTCCATATTAATTGCCTAGATAGACATTATCTTTCAAGATACATATTTACTTGTCACTTCATTATTGCTCTGATGTCCTTTTGTTTCTGACAAAGTATTTTTATAGCAAAAAGTGCTGTGCTGTTAAGATCACTTACTAATTGTGCTTAGGTACTTTCTCGCCCTTTCCAATTTCTGTCTCCATTTCTTAAACCACTTCTTGTTTCTAAGTTCACAACACTTCTGATTGTGCCTTGTCTCTGCATAGAAGCTTACTTAGCTTTTGTTTTCTTTCTTATTTAAAAGTAAAAAGTTTTCTTTCTAAAAAAAAAAAAAAACACAACTAAACTAAAAAAACCTCACATTGGCTGTGACGGAAAAAAAATTTACTCCAGTTGAACATTGGCTTTGAAGCCATGTGCATTTTATGCTGTGTTCTAAGATAATGAGCCACTCTTTATCCTGGCATTAGTGGATGGGCCTCCACTAAACTGGAGGTTCACATGTACAGTTTGGCCCACGTCACCTAAAAAGCTCAACAAATTCCTCGGCACCACTCATGAGTGGGAATGGGCCAGAGGATTTCCCAGTGAGTGTTTGAATGCAGCTATTCTGTCTGCATCCAAATTTAGCGTAACAAAATGCAGCCAAATGAACAAGGGTAATTGTACCAGTTGGCCTCCATTCCAGGGAATGGTCCCAGGCATGTGTAATGTATTGTTGTAGAGAGAAGTTTTGTATAGTTTAGTGAAAAGAAACTGGGAAACATAAGTGCACACTTAGTGAAACCTGGGGTGTCTCATTATTACTGAAGTTGGTGTCTCAGCAGTACAGCAGGGGTAACGCTTACCTTTCTGTCATGTTGTAGCTGTTGTGTAAAACCTTTTACCCACGATCCATCTCCCTCTCTTTACATGACAGTCTCTTAAACTGGGCTTCTGCATTGCTTCCAAGGCACCTCCCCCAAAATCAGACAATTATTTTTTACACTGATGAAGAGCAACCACTGTTCTGAGTGGATAAGCCACTCCATGAGCCATGGAGTGCCTGTGTTCATTGCTTTCCCTTCTTCTTGTTCATTTCCAAGCTCCTGGGGTGTAGGAAGGCTGGAGGCAAGAAGCTGTCAGTATCGAATACTTGGAGGAAGAACATTTATATCTCCATTTTACTTTCCTCAATTATACATTACATTGGCAGGGCAACAAGTAAGCAGGCAGCTTGCCTGGCCAGTGCCTGTGTGGTTCTGGCACAGAGGATCAAGTGCTTCATGCTTCGGGGCTGTCAGGCTGGCACTTTTCACCACTAAATGCAGCTCTAAATTAAAGCTAAATGAAAAATAGAAATTTTGCTTCCAAGCTTGGTCTTGTCATTTTGTTTCATCCTATTACTTGTTCAGTTGATGGGAAAGGGAACCATTCCCTCGGTAGGAGCATCCATTAAGTTATAAACTTTCAATATTAGAGCATCTTTGTGTATATTTATGTATGAGATCATTACTGTTGCTGTTTTAAAGATATTCATCTCTGTAGTACATAAAACCTTTGGCAGTAAAATTGTAAATCCACGCGATGTGGTGTTAAGCACACAAATCCAATTAAATCCCTCAAACAGCTTCAAAAGCCTCTCCCAGAGGGTACAGAAATGGTTATTTGTGATTCTCTTGAACTGCCTTTTATGGTAGCTTGCTTAGAGTGTCTGTGACAAGGAGTCTTTGGGGGGTTCAGCACTGCAAATGATAGGTTCTTTAAACAAGCAAATGAATAAACCTAAGACTTGGGTTTACTCTTTTAACAGATCCTACACAAATGGGAGGCCTGAGTATGCTGCTTCTAGCAGGGGAACATGCCCTGACTGCACAAGAGGTAAGGAACTTTTTTCTCTACCTTACCACAGGCTCTCAGTTTCAAGAGAGCGCCGAAGAGGAAACTTGACCAGTGGGAAATGAAACTGAAGATAAATCCTGGGTAACCTCAGGTGGGACTGAAGTGTGAGCCCTGTGATGAGAGTCTTGTATCTCAACCATGAGCATGGAGATTGGGCCCAGTGTTTGCATCAGTTCAGTATTAACTCTGCTGATGGATCAGACCAGGCAAGTCTGCCCCATGAGAGGATGTTGTCCCACTTAGAAGGGTTGAGACACTGTGACTGTGTTTATAAACAGGTGGTTTGGAAGCAAGGATTTCATGCTTAAGAGATAACTCCCTCACAGAACTGTGGCCTTGGCACTAGTAGCAAAATAAATACCTGATAGTTTCCATACAGTCAGTGTCATAGGATATGCATTCTAAAACTATTAAAGAGCTAACAGGTAATATAAAAATTGTAGTGGACTATTCACTAAGTCTTTCTGTCTAAAAAGAAGTTTGTAATTCAGTTGATGTCACCAAAATTTCATTTTTATGAAAGAGTCTAGTAAATAAAAGCATTTCTTCATATCGTCAGTAGTGCAGAGACCGATCTTTCTTCAGACTAGTGATTATTTATAATCTGTTTTTTGGGCCAGCTTTGAAAATTGTTTAAAAGGTAGCTTATGTGTTTGATAAAATAGGTAGTCACTGCCATAAACCATTAGTCTGGAAAGAAGAGCAGCGGAAGTGATTCTTTTTTGGTTGTTATTGGGAGGAAAACAAATACTGAACTATTTGTTAGTTATGGTGGGTACCCCCAAATGCAAAATGTGTAGTGCATCTGAGATGGATTGCTCCTGCACTGCCAGGACTCTTCAGTGCTCTGTGCAGCAGTCTGAGCAGTGGAAGTCTTCGGGCAGGTGTGGGTACTGGCTTTTGGTGCTGCAACATGAAAAATAAGAAACACTAGGGCAAGGTTGGCAGAGAAGTGAAAAGAAATTATTCTGTGCTAAAATTAGATTGTCCTGTAGTTTTCAAACTTTGAATCTTTCTGCTTGGAGTTTTAAAACTTTTTACTATGCTGTTAGGCTTAAATTAGAGGGAAAGTGTATTCTGGTCTCAGATACTCAGTTCCATGAAGAAGGGTCTTTGCTATTGTAGCAAGACGAACCTCTTTTAGGGCACGGCGCTCCAAGGTCCAACCAGGTGTTCCAGGAGAAACTCACGACTAGTGCTCTGAGTCTAATGCTCTCAGGGCTGACCAGCCTGAATCTATGCTACTGCTCCAAAAGTGGCCTCCCCTCTGGCTTCCTCAGGTGTGAGCCTTATTGGCCCCCTAATCCTGCTCATGCATAGTAGGGGCCCGCCCTAATCAGGCACAGGTGGGCTTAACACAAGGTCATGCCCACTACCTGGCAATTAGTGCCACCTGGTTGCCTCATTTCTATGATCTATGTGAGTTGCGCTTTCTTGATTTTACATGAAAAGTGCCTCAATTACTTTGGTTTCAGATGGTGATGAAGGATTAAAATCCTCATGCAGATTTAGAGACAAAAAGGATACTGCTGTGTGATTGTTTAAGTATATGAACTTTTTTTTAGTCAGGACTTTTGGTTTTTTAAGCAAAAGATACATTTCCCTTTTTTCCCCCCTCATAGAAGCATGCAATATGGCTTGTGTTGCAACATTTACTTTATAAGCTGTAACTGTGCTGTGTTCTTTTGGGCCTGTAGTCTCGTTTTGAAACCTGGCCCACTACATCAAAGAGGCAAACTGTGAAACTTGCTTTCCCCCAGAATGTTAGGGAAAAATAACTGCCATAAGTACAGACTGAACAAAAGTAGTTGAGGGATATGTTGGCTGTCGTCAGAATCATGATGGGCCAGAAACTAGGCCATACTTACTAATGAGTTACTATATTTTAATTGTTCTACAGACTATCTCAGAAGCAAGTAAGTGACACAGCACTTTCCCAGGGAACAAAACTGTTCCTCTCCGATTCTTTCAGAGGGTCCCCTCTGTAAAATACATCCTCCATAGCAATCTGGGTGCTTGGTATTCTTAAGGGGACCTTAATGGATAAAGTTTAGCCTTCTAACACTGTGCCAGCAGGAATTACATCTTCAGCTGTGTTTCTGTGCACTGGGAAACTTTGTTTCTTCACATGGGAGTCCTGATGCATCTTCCATTTTCCTTTGTTTCCTTTTGTTTAGCCATTTCAGTGGTGATTTAGGTACACAGTAAATATTTCTAGGCTTGTATTTTCCCCAAATGCAGTAAATACTAAACCTATTTAGACTTGGATAACTGAACAGCACTTCTGGCTTCCCATCCTTGGGCAGAGGAAACAAGCTGTTCGTGAATGCCTATGGGACAACCTATGGCTGGATTTTCATGCTCATGCTTGAAAAGAGTTTCACGCTCAAACCAGGCTTGGGGAGGTTAGCAGAATATGCTAGGAGGTGGTATAACAGGCTCAGTAAGAAGGCCAAGAATATACGGCTAGAGTTGGTAATCTGCTTGCCTCTTCATTGGTTATTGATGTGGGGGGGAATTTTGTGCACTTAGGTGACTGCTAAGGTATTGCCAATGAAGAGGTGCAAAAGTCGATTAACTATTGAAAATTTAGGTATTTTTTAATATGCATGTAAGTATATAAATATATGTTGTATATAAAATACACGTAGTATATAAATATATTTAGAACCTTTGCATTTCTAATTAAATGAAAGGACAGATTCAGTGTTGCTTTCAAGGAATGCTCTACATGTTATGTAGTCTTCAATATCATTAAAACGTGTGTGCACATGTAAGATACACATGCATATATACTGGAGGACTGCCAGACATAACATTACCTGTCAGCACGCAGTTTGACTGCTTGTGCATATATGTGATTATGCAGACTTGGGTGCCCTTGTAAGCATAGGTGTTAAATACTCCTGTCATCTTAAAAATTTTTAATGGAAAGGAGGGCAGCACTGGCATGAGTTGACTCAGAACTTGAGAGAAGATGCGGCAAGTTATACTTAGAGGTCTGCTAATCCCACATAAGCATATTCAGTGCCTTCTGATTTTCTGTCAAGTGCATGTTAAATGCAAATAAAGGGACTTTTCAAATCAGGTGTTTAACCTTCAAGCTGTCAGAAGCCCAGATGTCAGGTACCAAAGTGAATAGGTGCCCGCAGGAGGATGGGAAGAGGTACAGCAGTGATACTCAGTGCCTTGAGGCTTCAGTCACCATCTGTGTGTCACCAGTTAGGTTGCTGGTTTTGTTAATTTTTTCCAGTAGACAAGAGAATTTTTCTGGTGGTAACAGAATTCAGTGTTGGTACATGACTTGATTTCCAAGCAGAGGCTGGAGTTACTAAGCAGACAGGCAGTAGAAGCTACAGACCTTAGCAGCAGTAAACAAAAGGGCTTGGGACATGCAGTGAGTTTCCACGAGGGTTTTGGGTCCTGTCCTCAGTGAGGAAGGACTGTGGTGTATGAAAGATGAGTGCATTTTGGTTTGTTGAGCAGAAACACCAGTCGAGTCTGCTCCAGCTGCTCTCTCTGTGCCTAGGCAGATGTTTGTCCCTCACAGCATCAGGTGTGTTGGCAGAAAGGCTGAACCTGGGTGAGGAGCCTGGACCTCCCTTTCGGCACATCTCCGGTGCTGGCCCGCCAGGCCCTTTGCTTGCCTTACAGCAGCACCTAGTGGCGTGTCTGTGGGTTACTGCCTAGAAATCCCGGGATGTGTTTTGTGCAGTCCCAAACCTGGCTCTTATACCAGTTTCCCCTTCTTGCTGCTCCCCGGGGAGGGGGGACACATCAGGAGGGCATTAAAGCCTCACATCAGTCAGTGTGGAAGGTGAGCCAGGGGCTGTCCTTCACTTTCCTTCGTTGGGATCTGTTTCAGAGCATTTTATGGTCGCCTGCAGGGAAAGGGAGGCTACAGAAGTGTTACCCTTGCAGTTTTTGCCTTCTCTGAGAGAGCAAAAGGTTATCTTGCATGCAGTGCCTGGGGTGGTGCAGGGTGGTGTTGCCCAGGGTGTGTAGCAGAAGTGAGAAATCCCTTGGTGGAGCTGAGTAAGCCGGAAGGAAGAAAGAGAAGAAATGAGGAGATCATGAGGATGTTTTAATACAGCAGGAAATGAATTGTGTGCAGTGGCACTATCTGTGCCTCCATCCCCTCCGGTAATGATTTTAATGCTTTGATCAGGTTCAGTCTGGCAGAGATTAGAAATCCTGGAGATAATAAATTTCCCACTAGAGTGTGTGGAGAGCAGCAGAGTAGAAGAAACAAGGTTGAATTAATGCTTCTGTGAAGCAAAGGCAACCATGTTAACTTGTTAAAGATGACAGAAACTGATAAGAAAAGTATGATTGTACAAATCACAGAATCACTTCCGACTTACTGGGTGCCAGCAAACTACCCTTTATACGTAAATCTGTCAGAAACTGGGCTTGACACCTTCTGTGGCTTGTGGCTCCTGTGCTGCAAGGTGCACAAACTGTGCAAGGAGAAGCAAGGAGAAAGCAAGGAAGCAAGGAGAAGGCTCATTCTCCCCCTCAGTGCCCTCCTGGGCAGCAGTATCTTTACAGTGCTGGTGATACAGGTGTCAGGCCATAATGGCCACTCTCAAGAGGGCCTCTCTGCTCTAGCACAGTGCTCCTGGGGTGGTGTGGGTGACTGGTTCCCAGCTCAGAGCTGGGTTGTCTCCTGCGAGGTTGTGCTGGATGGGTTCCTCCAGTGGGCAGAGGAAGCTGCGAAGCCATGGTCTTTAGTGGGGTCGGCGGGCAGAGGTCAAGCACACGGGGCCCTGCAGCACTGGCCCTGGAGGCAGGAGAAGTTTCACATAGCTTCTTCCTCCACATGGCTTCTCCTCAGCAAAGGAGTGCCCTCTTCATACCCTGCTGGGAGTTGGCTTCCCTTGCGAGCAAACTGTTTCAATAGACACTACAAACAAAGTAAGGCAGCTGGTCAGACTGCAGAAAATCTGTTATGTGGGGAACCAAATACCAAATTTGGTTATTCCTGGGAGAATCCCACCAGGGAAATCACCTGAAATAACCAAGAGAGCACTCAGACATGCAAGCAGCATTGTTACATATTTCAGACCAGCTCAGAGGCTTAAAGACTTGACTTTGAGAGACAGGTCACTCAACAGCAGCAAGTTCAGTATGCATCCTTGGTACAGTCCACACCATGGCTGAGACACAGACATGTTAAACAGATCATACAGAAGAATAAGAAAAGCAACAATAAACATTACATCAGTGAAAACAGTAACACAAATTATTGAAAAAGAAGATGGACACTATTCCCTTAGTACACTGATAAAACATACTGCTTGGTGTTTAATAAGCATAATAAAAGCATAGATCATAGGAGGCACTGCTACTGCTGAGGTTGATGACAGGGAAGAAACAAGTTCTGCTGTGTACATAAGCAGATTTTTATGTGATACAGTTTCCATTGGTTGCTGCGTTAAGATGTAGTGTATTCAAGGAAGTGTGGGTTGCTGGTTCCTGAAGCAAAATGCTGCTGGTGCTGTAGCAGTGTGTAAGCATCTCAGACAAGCAGCAGCAGTATGAACTGCATGTGCTGTAGGCCTGGTTATTCTGTGGTGCTTTGTGCTTACTGGTAAATTACTAGCTACATCCCATGTGTGCATTAACTAATAAATTGTTGTTGAAATACTTGTTTTGGTAATAAATAAGAAAAAAGCCCACATTTTTGAATTGGAATGTTTTCGATAATCTGAGATTCTGTGAAAATTAAAAATTGCTACAGGGAAAAGAGTCCACCCTGCTACTTATTTTCCTAAAATCCCTCAAAGCATCCTTCCTTTTGTTTCCTGTAAGCCATGTCACATACCACCTTACTTGATACTAATGTACCTCATGCTTCTGTATGATTTGCACATGTGAATCCTGTAAATTCATGTGTGACATTTATTGAATGTATATTATTTGATACATGTCCATTACAGAATTATGCTTAACACATTTCTAGTCTAGTAAGAATAGTATGGCAAAGTGCAGTGTTCATTCAAATAAGACTGTTGTTTTTCAGCAACATTTCTTTGCATTTTGATTTCAAAGCTATGGCTCTTGCATTGCTTCTCTAATGCACCCCTCAATGGATGTTTAAATACATTATTTGAGCAATTTGAAGCTTGTGGTACCATTAACTACTTAGTTTTCAACTGTTAGGTGATGAATTTTTTTATTTTTAATAAATATTTCTGTCACTTAGCAACCCTCAGTGTCTTGAATTGTTTTTTTAGCTTCTAATAAATTTTTGTATATCAGAATGGCAGTACAAATTGCAGAGATAAGTGTTGATATCATCACCGATACAAGATAAATCTGTGTGTAACCTGTGTAATCGGTTTAGTACTCTATTGCATGGAATTCTTTTGCAAGGTTTGGAATTATAAATGGAAAAAAAAAATCCCTGGGATTCTTTTGGCCTTTCTTAAGTGATTTTCAAATGCATTAGAATGGGTGCTGAACTATGTTTCCACACATAAACTTGAATTGTCCAGAACTGTGAAACATTAGATTGCCCATCTTCTCTTAAACACTGCTCCTTCTTAACTGCTGCCCGGTATTTCGCTTTGTTCACTGTTGTTCTTACTTTGAAAGAACCATTTGAGGGCTTATTTTGTCCACTCCTTGTTTCAGATTTCCTCGAATACTTGCCAGTCTGATGCAACTAATTCTACAGAAGCCTGTCAGAAGTCATCGTTGTTTCAGTTTGCAGAGGTGAGTTTCTTTAAAAAAAAGTTGTCTTCCCCAGTGTGTCCTTTTAAGAAGCATCTGATGTTCAGCTGAAAGAGAAACCGAGGTCTTTCACTAAAATCCATGCTTTCGTTTGTTTCTTCTCTTTGAAAGAATTTTTGGATTATTTTTCAGGTAGATAGGTCAGATTTGAAGTGCAGCAGTGTGTTTAGGAATGTGTTGGAAACCCCAGTGCAGTAAAGGAGCTGTATTTGAGATATGTCATTCCTGCCCCTAATTTTAAACTATAGTCTTACTAACTAAGGTTTCAGGTTTTTAGATTTTAGGGTTTGTTGTTGTTGTTTTTTTAATGTATATTTCAATGTTACATTACGTCCTTTATCTCTTGTGGCTGCTTTATCTGGAATATATAAAATTTTCTTCTATTCTGTAACCATTAAATAGTTTTATGCAACTGTGATTTAGTTTTGCAAAGTACAACATTTTTGTCAGCCTAGTAGTTGTGTTTTGTTAGAAATGCAACTGTGTTAGTTTGATTGGGGTTTTTTTTGTTGTTTATTTTTGAAGTAGTTGATATTTCTTCCAAGGTCTGATGGATTACAGTGGCATAAATTATGTGACAATGATGAAGCTGCAAAGAATCCTGGTCCTCTGCAAGCATGACCTGCTCATTTATATAATTCCAACTTCTGAAATAGTCATAATGAAGCAGTATATAAATATTTAGCTGTATAAATATTGATTGTACAGGATACTGAGCGGTGTTTGAGTAAGTGCATAAGGAAAGATATTTTGTCATAGCAGAGGCTTCTTTTTATTACCTGGTTTCACACCAGCTGTGAGTCTGACTCCCATGTCTTGAATACTCACTGCTGTGTGCACCTTCGTAGTATTCCCTAAACATTATCATTCACAGAGCAGATACATTGCAGTCCTTGCACCCAGAAAATGTGATTTTTTAAAAATTATTTTTTGTGTGTGTCTTGGTTTGGTTTAGATTTTGTTTGTATTAACAGCAACCCAAAAGACCTTGAGTTCCAACTCAAGGAGTAGTAGGCAGGAACTGTGTCAAGTGCTGCAAGATGGGCTCTTGCTGAGGGCTTCTGTCTTCTGACCTTTCCTTACCTATTGAAAAGCTATTTCAGTGGGTGCCAGGAAACCAGCTCATCTGCACTGTTACAATGTAGTTTAGGAGTATCTCACTGATGATCAGTGATTAGAAATGCATATCAGCTAGTCTTAATTTTCAAGGATGTTAAACAGCCTGTAGAGTGGCTGCACCTGACCAGTACATGGTAGATATGTGTGTCAATGGTAAAATAATTGGCACTGGTATGAAAGGCTAGCACTGATTAGGGGTATAATTTGCAACAAAGGCATCTGACACAAGTTTAAGAGCATAAAATACAGTTCCCTTGGTGTCTGGGATGGATCTGCTATCTCTTCTTAAAGTGCCTGGATGTGTTGTGCTCCTGACCACACTAAGTGCAGTTGGTGCTCTGTTGGCATTACCATTCTGAAGTCTCTGGTCTTTAGGCGGACTGTGACATAAAATAATACAGTGTTACATTTTTGCTGCTAGCCCTCTTCTGACATATTCAGTAGGCAAATAAAATCCCCTCAAAAAAAAGTCTTAGCCTTTTCCATGCTGTCCTAGGTAAGATTTTCGTTGTGAAAAATAATAGTGCGAGATAATTCTTTCAGAGATCACTCATTTACTTGTGTTCTGGAAAGCAGATACTGTTTTTTGTATGGGTGTACGGGGGGACTCATTTGCATGCTGTTCAGAACCAAAAGTCCTTCTATATGATGGATCAGAGACCTGGCATGTTGCAGATTGAAACTGAAGAATTAGGTAATACAAAAGTAATTGTTTTCCTGACAGATCTCTTCAAGCACATCACAGCCTGGAGTCCCAGGAGCTGTAAAACAAACAGAGGAGTCTGCATTGTTTCAGTTTGCTGAGGTATAATGGCTGAAATATGATGGGGGAAGATGGGAGGAAGCAAAGAACCAGTAAGAGCTGTCACTGAATGGCTAAGCACCCTGTCATATGAGGAATTCCCATCAGTAGATGATAATCTTCATGATAGCATGGTGTTAAGAAAATTGTGGGGGTAATGACCAGTGATTTGAAGAGATGTTGGCCAGTTTTACCAGCGATAGCATGCACAAAAGATACTGGGTTTGTTGCCAGCATTACCTGGCCTTTCATACCAAAAGACCACAGCAGATGTTTCTCCAAGTGGCCTTTTAATTTACATCTAGGAGGAAATTAAATAAAAGACATACTGAAATGATGCTATGCACTGCCTATGGAAGAGGCTGCAGCAGTGCAAAATTATAACAGTCCTAGAGTCAGGAATCCTTTGGAAAATAAACTTTCAGGTCAAAGGAAGCTTATCACAACAGCTACAAGGGTATGTAACAGCATTGTAAGGTAGTGTTTTATGAAGCCTATAAATTGCACATAATGTAAGCTATCCTTCTTCCTCCATGTTCTTAAAGATTGTTTTGAAGAATTTCTTCTCCCGTGTGTTTAATGTGTTCTATGAACTGACTTTACACTTCCATTGACTTTCCTCTTCTCGCCCATTTGGGGGAGTCTGGTACTGCATGGAGAATCAATTACATAAAGGCTTATTCAGGAAGTGTCTGAAAAGACTGGGGCTGGAGCTCTGGCTATATGGGATAAAATGGATGTGGCATAATGGGATGAAAAGAAGACATGTATGTTGTTTCTGTGCTCAAAGAGGTTTGAGCATGCATACAACACACTTCTTTCTATTAAATGATAAGCTAATTGTGGACTGTGGTTTTTTTTTGCTTGGCTAGGATGGGCCTTGAAGTATTTCTCAGGAGATCTGACTGAGGAAAAAAAAAAACCTGATTCAGATGCTATAAAATATCTGACTACGAAACACCCCTGTAAGAGATACGATAGAGTTAATATATCTAATAATGAAGATGTTTTCTTATATGCCACCTTTTTTTTAAAGTTACAAGTTAATTTAGAAAGTTCTTTTGAGAAAATTAGTGGAAATTAAGCAGAATGAAGCTTAGTGCTGAAGCCAACCCTTTAAACCAGGTAAAAGATCCAAGCTGGAGAACATTCCTTGTGAATTTAATTGCAAACTTTTGCACGAGTGAATCTGCTAACTTAGTTTCAAACAACCTTAACAATCTTACATTGTAATTAAACAGCAATTTTAGATATCTGTAGTGTTCAACAGAGTACAGATTGCCTTTGATGCATCATTTCCAAATTGTCATGTAAAACCTGACTTAACCATACTTTTCAAAATTTCACAAAACCTAAAATAATTTCCACTCATAGCAAACAACAAAATGACAAACCTGAAATTGTTACTAAGATGGGATGGTGCATTGAGTTGCATGTCACTATGCCAAGCCAGCTCATTTGGCAAGTTGGACTGCATGAGTGAATCATCAAATGTTAGGTAGAAGAGGTGCTTAGAAAGTTAATTAGAAAGTGCAGATGACAATTTTAAAAACAAGATTATTCTGTTTTCCCTGTAAAAATAACAAAATGTGTGTGTAGTCTGGAAGGGGTTCAATTTTTTTATTGTTTTTTTCAGTGTCTGAAAGCACAGGACAGAAATCTAGGAAACCAAATAAAAACCCCAAACCAAATAAAAACCCAAAACAAAACAAAAAAACCCTTGTTGGCCATGGTTATTCCTTCTGTGTTATACTGCTGTGAAACCTTAATTACGGTGACTAACATCACGTTTTATCTTTAGCAGTAGAGCAGTTTTTTAAGATTGCAGCCTGATTGCATTTAGTTTGTTCAAGGAGAAAGTATTGAGCGTGCCACAGAACCTTAAGTTTTCTCCCTCTGCTGTTAAAACTGCTTATGCTCTTTCAAATATAAGGGCTTTCATTTGCACAGGGTGTCTTTGTCCAGTTTGGCAAAAATCCTGTTCCTTACTGTGCCACTTCCCACTGGGCTCTGTCTGTGTGATTGCATTACTGCATTTAGTAAGCTAAATTATGGCCAGCAATTTGCAGTAGGCTGCTGTCAGCAATGTACAGTGCTACAAAAGAAAAGAGAGAGGGAGAGAGAGAGTAGCTATTTAGGCAGTAGCCAAGTAGACCTGTGAAGAAATGTGAAGTGTGCTGTGGTCTGATGTGTCTGGAGACTTTTGGCAGCCATCCCAGCTCAGTTTTGGTTCTTGCTGGGTGTTCTTCATATGTTCCCTTTCCCCTTGGCCGCCTGTGCGGCAGGGTGAGTAAGAGTGCCTCTTTGTGAAGGCAGCAGTTCCATTGAGTAGATTTGTCATTCAAAATGGACACCTTTACCCCAGGAGTACCAGTCCCCTGTCACTCAGAAACAGCTTGGTACATGTAGATGGGAGGTGGCAGTCTTTCTTTGCAGCCTCAGTCAGCCTTTCATCTGGTTGTCTCTCCCAAGTGCTGGAGACTTCAGTTAAAGCTGTTGAGGATATATGGCTAATAAGGCCTACCCAGTGACTTGCCACAAACAGGTAATGAAAATCCCAGGAGTAAGACTGGTTGGTCCTTGTGAGTGCACAGGTGAGCACCTTGGACATCTTCAAAGATGATTTGATGTCCACATAAGAGTTTTTTGACACTTGGAGTGTTGCCAAGTTAGGCTCTTGACTTTCTCATCCCACTCCTATCTTGGAAATACCTGACCCTACTTTCATGCTTCTCACTTGTACCTTTATGGAAAGCCATTTTACAGGCCAGTGATTTCTGAGCAGTGGGCTGTGTTCCCTACTGCAGTGGCTGTTTGCAGGCTGTGTGCTCATATGGGCTGGGTGATGCCATCTTCTTGCCATGTGACGGAAGGAGAGCAGATGGGACTCCTTTTTCTCTTGGTCTTACAAGGTGTGTGTTTGGCAAATGTGAACATATGGTGATGACTGCTTCATGGGGAAGAAAAACAAGCACCTCTTAGATTTACTTGCCTGAACTCTCATCTGTTATTAAGCAAGGAAAGGGTTTGCTTAAGGTGGAAGCAATAAGATTGCTCGTGTACCCATCTTAAATCCAAAATTAATCCAAAACCCACAAATCTTTACTTTCATCCACTTTTCTGAAGTTTCTCCCTAGGTAGTTTAATAAAAAATGCAATCAGATACATCATGCAACAAAATGAAATTTTCATCAATAGGTTACTATCATGTAAGAAAAATGCATAGAATCATCAGATTTTCAGGATTGGAAGCAACCTTTAAGACCATCCAGTTCCAAACCCCCTGCCATGGGCAGGGATACTTCTCACTAGATCAGGTTGCTCAGAGCCCCATCCAGCCTGGCCTTAAAAACTTCCAGGGATGGGGCTTCCACCACCTCTCTGGGCAACCTGTTCCAGTGTCTCACCACCCTCATGGTGAAGAACTTCTTCCTAACATCCAATCTAAATCTACCCTCCTCTAGTTTAAATCCATACCCCTGCCTCCATACTTGAGGATGGTTTTGTTGCATTCTCACATTCTCACTTTGAGCAGAATTAGAGCAACCCTTTCTGTGTATTTCAGGACTGAACAGAAGGTTTGAATCCAAAACTTCTGGTTAAAATGGTTTGAAATTTGGAGAGCTAGTTAGTATCTTCTCCTCTAGTCCTTCCTTAAGTAAAGCTGTAGTCTTCCCAGGTAAAGCCATTATGTGAAATAACCCAACGTATTTGCTGTTTTCCTATATGCTGAAATCATTAAATATCTATTTTGAAGTGAAATACCTTTTCTAGGAGGGAAACGAAGGTATGTTGCCATGACATATTTCTTATGGAAACCAGAGTGTAATGTATTCTAGTAGCTAAAATGCTGACCTGCGTTGTAATAAAATGTAATAATTAGATTAAATATCTGCATAAGAAGGGGCTATGTATAGTTGTAGTACTGTAGGTTCTGATTATTCTAATTAAAACTGAAAGATGATGTTAAGACAGGGAGTGAGAGCTGATTGATAGCTATCCTCTTACTTCAGGTGGTTGCCCACCAACTTAGAAGAGTGAGTTATAAATTTGTCTCTCGCTGTTTTTCTTGACTGTGAAGGAGGTTTAGTTTTGTATTTGTTTGTTTTGCTGAAGTAAAATGTTGGATTTCTCTCTTTCCATTGGTTTGACAACGATCTTCCTTGCATTTTGTTAGGAGCAACCATTCTCTTGTGAAAATAAATCTTTGCTCTTTTCCTTACATTGTGCATAAGGAGGCAAGATATTTCTGCATATTCTAAGTATGCAGGTGTTTTTCTGTCCTCTTTCTGCCATTCATATTGCACTGAAAAAGACATTAAGAGCTGAGAATTTATTACAGTAGAAAGATAAAAAGTTGAGATCCTCTCCCTGAAAGTGAAGTGTGCAATATCACTTATTCCAGTGGGATCCTGAGTGGGTCTCAAAGCAAAACCAGGATTTTAATTACTTTAGTTTAATATTAAAATAATTGCACATTCAAGTAAAATTCCCCAGATTTTAAACAGCTTGAAGCAAAATGAATGTTCTGGATTTTTACTGGAGAGGAGGGATTGTAATGTATCTCCTTGACATAATAATCTAGTTCAGATAATAATCTGAGTAATCTAGTTAAAAGGAAAAAAAAAAGCCAAACTATTAAATATAAAAAGAACAACTAAACTGATAATTTTTGGATCTGAAAGATCATGGTCAGAAGAGTTATTTTCATGAAGAGGCAGATGCAACAGAAACACTGGTGGCCTTGCCCCTAATCTTAGGCTTCTGGGTAAAATACTACCTTGTAATGCCATGCCAAAAAATATCAAAGATAAGAAGTGATTAATTCCTATGTTAGCGAATTGATAATACTGCACTTGGAAGCAGGTCAGAAAAAATTTGGCTGCAAAAGCAATTTCCTGAATTGCCTAATGGTTACTTAACATGCACTGGTGCTGGCATACCAACATCTGTTTAGAAGGCTAGATTTGCTCTCTAGGTTTGGTCTCCAGATTTAAGGTCTTACTTCTTGCTAACTGAAAAAAAAAAAATGCAACAAGCAGTGCCAGTAAGGAGAAATGGTTCTCTTTATCTAACCAAATGGGAAATACTGCCCAGGCTTTCCAGGGGAGTTGTATTTAACCTCGGTGACCACAGTTCATGTTTGTCAGCAACAGGTGTCTTGTTCACTTAGTCACATAAAACACACAGCATGATAGAATATTAGCTGAGGACAGTAGAAACGTGGAAGAGAATCTATGAGTCTAGCCTAAGGATGAAATGCTGTATTTGTTTGTGTCCTGCTGACTTCTGAATGCCTGTAAAGTGTGTTTTGGGTGGGATTGCCTATCTGAAGTAGGGCCTCCTTCCAGAAAGATCTAAAAGTAACTGATTTAACTAACTCCTTAATTTTTTCATTCTTTTTCTCCCTTTCTTGCTGTCTTTCTTGTGTGCCACTGAAATATTTTCTCCTCTGTTCATTTAAAACCTAGATCTCATCAAATACTTCCCAGTTGTCAAGTCCTGAACCAGTAAGGCACTGTGGGAAGTCGGCTCTGTTCCAGTTGGCAGAGGTAAAGTTACACCCATGGGAAGGTGTGTGTATTTTTTTCCCAAAAAAAGTACAAATTTTGAAAGTTTCGCACTAACATCAACTTTAGTATTTCCAGAAGGACATATTAGTAAATAATGAAAGAATTTAGACAGTTGCAAAGGCCCCAGGGACCTAGCTGTCATTGATACACTGGTTAATGTGCATAGTTTCTTGGCGACTCCAGGAGAAGGTATGCTTCATTTTAGAAAAAACAATAATGCTCAGAACAATAGTAAAGACAGAAGACAACAGTGTTCTTCTACAAATACCTGGTACCTGATGAGCTGAATACCAAGATTCAAAAAGTAAAGCTTTGGTATAAGGGCATGGAAGGTTCATTGCTGAATTGGGACCAAGAATAAGAAAAGTAGACCTTGAGACCATCACAATCTGTATGAAGAGTTGGAAGTTGAAGCAGTGTATTAAGTTCTGAAATTGGCAGCTGTCAGCAGTAATGAAGAATACTAGGTCATGTTTCCCAACAGTCCTGGAAATTCTCTGTGAATCTTATATATACCTTGTTAAGTCTCCCCTTTGGTACATATAAAGCACTCAAAGATCTTTGAGGCTTTGTGTGCACGTAACTCTTCTTGATGATTAAAAGATGAAGATACACACTGCATTCTCAGTAAATAAGGAAGGGTGATAGCACCTTACTAGTAGACATTTTCTTTTTTATTTTCCCCAAATCACTTCCTATTTCCACGGGGAAAATGATTCTGTGGATCACATCTACTGGCATCCAGTCATACATTCTTCAACCTCTCCCTGATGAGGTTAATTCCTCCCAGGAAAAAAAAAAGACCAGAGATTGGAGCACTAAAAGTATTTCATGCTTTGTTCTGTGTACAGTAGTGTTACTGTCTTTCTTTGTAAGAACTTAGATGAATGGAAGAAAACCTGCTGGTCACTCTGGGACTGCTGAGTTTGTGGGTGTGTGCTATATCTTCAGCAGTAGTGCCTAAGCAAGTGTGATTACACCTAGTGATCCATAAGGGCATTTCCCTGGTACAAGCATGGGACAGAAGAAAGGCTCATAGTAACACCTCATCAAAGACACCACGAATTTTGAGGTGCTTTGTGTTATGGGACAGCAGCAGGCTTTAAGTAGTGGTGTTGAGAGTAAGGCTTTTGCTGTCTCCAGCCTGATGCTGGAAGTCAGCACTGAAAATTGTGATGTGTCTGTGAAGGTTGTGAAGCCCCAAGGTGGGGAAAGGACAGGCTTTTGTCCACAGAATCATGGAGTTTGTACTGCAGCTGGTGGGAAAAGTGAAGCCAAGTCGGGCAGTGTGACATTTTAATGTTGCACAAGGCTCCCATGATATCTCCCTCAGTGATTGCTCAGATGGATTCCTACAAGCCTAATTTAGTATACAAAATGAATGTTAAAGGCTCTGATTCAAGCTGAGAAAAGCATTGCAGATGTACTAAGCAAATCCTCCTTATCTCTAGCTCTTGTAGGACACGATTGCTACTGATCTTTTCCAATTTTGGAGATCTCTGTAATGTTGGATTTTAATTGGATAAATAAAATGAGAGACAGATTGAGCTTAACTTTTCAGATGGCAATTGAGGACTTGGAGCATCTCAAATGAACTTGATTATTACCATGTCAGGGGTGTCCTAGGTTTGCAAGTTCATTTGGCAGACATCTGTGCCAGGCTGCTCTAACTCCAAACTGCAGATGCTGTGCATTGGAGGGGACTGGACTACTGTGCCCATGCTGCTGTCATGGCAGGGCTCTGGTGTGTGGGAGCCTGTCTGCTCCAGCACACCTCACTCCTCTGCTCCTCCTTCTTCTTCTCTCTGCCATGTGAATTAACCAATTCTGTCTTCATTTTGCAGTTCCCCTATGCCATCCTTTTTGGTATTACACAGTATGTCACAGATGGTGATAAAGTAAAATGCAGCAGTGGGTTAAATTATTTTCTCAAAAATTCTGAGAATTTTCAAGTTTCTGAAAAACAGCTGGAGCAGCCCTGCTGCAGTCTGCAGCCTTTGAAGGCTGTTCATGATCAGCTCAGCTGAGTCTCCTGATGCACTTCAATGTGCACTTCATCTTTAGCTTTTAGTGCAGAGGCAGGAGGGTGAAGGAAGGCAGTGGTGGGACTGAGTGTGGGACCTACAGAAGGCAGGAAGGTCACTTCTGCTGCAGTCTGCTAACAGCACTAACTAAAGGCTTGGCTATAAGCAGCGTTTGGACACTTGAGCTGTCATCTTCAGAGCTTAGGAGGTGCTATGAAGAGTTGTAGCTTCCAGGAGACATAGAGATAGAGCATTGTTAACTTTTTTATTTTCTTACTTTCTGTTATTTCCTTTATGGCAATGAAGGGTTGATTTCTGCAAAATCAACTTTGTGGGGCCGTGTTGGTTGAGAGCAGTGAAAACTGATTTTGGTGAGATAGGGGGGAGCTAAAAGGCTGTAGACACTTTAGTTTCATAGCGTCTATAACTCCCCCACTTTCTGAGGAGGCAAATGTAAGAAACCTGCAAGCCTGATCAGAGACTGAGATATGTTCTTAAAAACAGAACAGCTTTGTCTTTATGCAAAATGGGAGACTGCACCTTTTAATTTGTTTAGAAAAAGGTAAGTTCTTTTCATGTATCTCAAAATTGATACAAAGTACTGAAGAGGATTCTGACCTGATACAGGAAAAAGATTCTGGAGAACAATGAGCTACTTCTTGCCAGACAGCCTTCCATGCTCTTGAGCAGTGAGTAATAAAGGTTGCCAAAGGCTTTGAGGGCCCCTACTTCAGTTTGGTTTCATAGCATCTCTTTCATATGATCCTACAGGACCCCAGAACTCATCTTCTTGAGCTTTGAAAATGAAATTATTTTGCAATCAAATGTCCAAATAAGCCTTCAAACTCACCACCAGCTGTGTTGTGTGCTGGTGTAGATTGATGCTCAGGTGCTGGAGTTTGTTTATGTGTGCGAGTGTGTGCTTTCAGTTCATCCTGCTTTTCAGAGGGAGTCCTGACAGGATCTCCAGATCTGGAAATAGCTTTTAGGATTCAGTAGTATTATCCACCAGAGCAATGGTGAAGCAAGGTTTTGTTTGTAGCAGCGTGCACAGGTCTGCATTTCTTTTTCTGTGTATAATTTTACAAATGAATATTTGGAAGAGGGAGGAAATAATCCATTCAAAATCAGTGTGGTAAGCATAAAAGGTAAAAATAATGGTCCTTGTAAAAATAATGGTTTTCTTTTTTCTCTGTCCCTGTTTTTTCTTTAGATTTCTTCAAGTACGTCACATTCAGGTCCTTCTGATTTAACAAAACAGTGTGGAACATCAGCGCTATTTCAGCTGGCAGAGGTAATATTAAAATAGTAGTGACTAATTACCACAGGTGCAGTGGGGCAGAGAAGTTAATTATGTTGATTGCTGAAGTCAGAACAGTTTTACAGTTATAATTATACTGTTGCTTATGGAAGTATAAATTATCATGGCTTGGGTACCACAAATCAAGATTTCCCCATACTAGCCAGCAACTTGGAGGCTTCGAAGAATCTGTGCTGCAGCTGAGGAGATGTACTGGTTACTGGTGGCACAGGGACTTTCCAATCACCATTGAAATTGTTTCAGTTTTTTTGTTTTAGGGTTTGGAGTTCTGACTGGTTGCTTTGGCCAAAGGGATGCAGAGACTTGAGAGGGCCGGATTAATTTGTTACACAGATTAGGGCATTACCATTGCAAATACCTGTTGCTTTTATTTTTGCTTTTCATGCCTACTGTTTTTTGAAGTAGGGAATAAACAGGTCAATAACGTCTATAGAAGCTCAGTCATGATACTGTCAGCAGATCTTCCTTCTGGGAACAGTTAAAACCAAAGACCTCATACTGAAATGTTGTATTTCTTTTATTTCTGAGTTATTTTTTGTTGTTTCTAAGCTTTCCCAATCTTAAAGACTGAATTTAAAGTTTATTATAAGGCACAAAACAGAAGTCACTTTTCTGTACCCACATCTCTAGGCTCTAGTACTACTGGTTACTGCAGAAACAGGAAAGGTATATTAAAAAAAAATGTTGGAGAGGGGTGAGTGCATTTAATTCACTGTCCAATATTTATATTTAAATTATTTAATATTACTGTTAAATTATTTAATATTACTGTCCAATGAGTAGTCTTTTAAAGATTTATCTTTAGCTTTTGAAAATTACAGGCTATGTTCCTATTGCAGTGCAGTAATAAAATGACAAAACTACCTTGGTACCAAGAACTTACCTTTGTGTAGTTTTGGGGTTCTCTGCATAGTTTAACTTGCTTTGTTACAGATACTGTGCTGCCCAAGCTCTAGTGTGTTCAGTGTTGTTCAGCCTAGCTTGGCCTGAGCCATACCAGATTCTTACTCGGTGCAGCAAGAATTTTGGAAACTTACTACAGCACTCAGTCATCAGTGTTATGCTCATACATGTATTGGCATAAGAGATATTTTTGATTTGCAAGGAAGAAGTGCCTTGCTGATTTATGGAATCTAGAACTGACTTAAAGAGAGCCCAGTGATCTGAAAGGTGTATCCATAATAACCACATGGCTTCTGAGCTGAGCTGCAGGATAGGGGAATTCCTGGTGTCTGGTTCAAAGCAAGCCTTTTCCATCAGGTTTTGCTTCAGGTCATTGTTTGGTTCACATTTGTTATAAAACCAGAATTCAGCTGGGGGACGTATGAAGAAGAGGAGAGTATGAGGAAGAAAGGATGTCTTCCTAAGGGCAACTGTTTGGTGCTGGGAAGGACTACCCTCTATAGCAACATCAGCATAGCTTACAGGTGATACAAAACCAAGAGAATCTCCCAAGTCAGTGCAGGAATTTGGAGGTTTGAGGACCTTTTTACAGCTCTTCTGATTATCGCTGTTCCTCAGAGAGTATGATGGTTTTGGTTTCCATTAATATTATCTCCAGGAGGAGATAACCATGGCAACCACTGCTGCTTTGCAACTCTTTGCAAAATAAGTCTGACACAAGAAGAAAGATTTGGAAGGCTTTTTTTACGACCTTCTAAATTATTTTGCACATTAAAGTAAAAGAAAATAATCTTGACTACTGAGATGAAATCAACTGATTTTTTTCCCTCCTCCTTCAGGGCCATTTGGAAAATAGAGGAAAGAGTTGTAAACAGGGACATCCGGGAGCTGAAGGGCATATGGATGTGAACTTTCAAATAACTTGTCTGTGGCAATAGTGAGAAATACTGTATTGTTCTGTTGCATTTATGGTATCCTGAAAATCAATATAGCAGTGGGTTTGCAAGTCATATTAAAAGCATTTAAA
Source organism: Heliangelus exortis (assembly GCF_036169615.1). Classification (NCBI taxonomy): domain Eukaryota; kingdom Metazoa; phylum Chordata; class Aves; order Apodiformes; family Trochilidae; genus Heliangelus; species Heliangelus exortis. Next base: position 109,143,405 of record NC_092422.1, on the reverse strand, counting down.
GGATCATGGAAACACCACTGAGATCAGTCTTTCCCCCAGCCTTTTTCTAGCACTCAGCCATCATCACATCCTATCAGTTTCAGGAGGCCTTCACTGTGTTTTTTCAGTACTGTCCTTCAGCATAGGTTTTTTTCCTGAATTAAGATGCCAGAGAAATTCCCTGTGTAATGTTCCTATTAGTATAGGTAAGTAATGTTAAAAGTTGATGTTTGGTTCATGGGACTACTTTTTAAACTCATTTTAGATGTGCCTTGCTTCAGAAGGAGTAAAAGTGAAAGAACCTGGGAAGCCAAAAGTGGAAGCACCAGAAGATGTGGGAGTGGAAATTCCAGAGGAAATGGAAGTAGAAAAACTGGAGAAAACAACAATAAAAGACTCCTGTAAAGGAAAAACAGAGCAATCAGAGATGGAGAAAATGCAAAACTTGGCTGAGACAAAAGCTGAGGAATTAGAAACTGCAAAATGCAGGGATTTTATTAGTCTTGCAATGGAGGGCAATCCTTTTGAGAGAAACGATAACACAAAGAGTCACATGTGCTGTTCTCCGGAGCTTTCAATGGCTGACATGAATCAGATCCTCGGACTAAAGCCAGAAAAGATAAAGAAGAAAAAGAAAAAAAATAAGTTGGACAGGCACACAAACGAAAAATCCACCCCTAAGAAGCCTTGCAAAAAGAGGCAGTCCTCCGAGTCGGACATTGAAAGCGTAATGTATACAATTGAAGCCGTTGCAAAGGGGGACTGGGGTGCTGAGATACTCACGGAAACTCCCCGTAAAAAACCCCGCCCTGTCTCAAATGTGAAGGGAAGTGTGCTGGATACAAAATCACCAAAGAAAAAAGTGAAATCGAAAGAGAAGAAAACGTCAAAGGAGAAACCCTCAGAGACCACCAAAGAATCTAAGCCTCCCGATTTCCTTAGTATTGCAGCCAGCAAGGAGGTACCCTGTGAGGTTTCTGATAATATTAAAGTGGAACCACTGACCCCAACAGAGGAGGTGGTACCCCAAAGCTTACCAGGACAGGTCAAAACTGAGGACAGTGACTGTGTTAAAAAGATAGAAACCTGTGGCTCCAGGAAATCGGAGAGATCTTGCAAAGGTGCTCTTTATAAAACTCTGGTGTCAGAGGGCATGCTAACATCTCTGCGTGCTAACGTGGACAGAGGTAGGTAGCTTTCAGTATTTCATTTACAGCAGGAATGGCAAAAGCCTTCCTGAAATGGGAGGAAAGGCAAAAAGTCCATGCTTAAGCTGGAGACTGAGCATTATGTGATGGGAATGCTGTATTTGGTCGCCTGAGATGCTGGCAAGTGGAGGGGACGGGCCGGGGGACCTGTGGTTCAGGGTATGTCTTCTCTAGTCCTGCAATCTATGTTCCTACTTATCTCACAAACTCTCAACCTCTCCCTCGTTATCTTTCATTACCTGAGTTTTAGCTTTTTGACCCAAGTCTTTCTTGGTTGATTTGTCAGCTTGCTGATAGATGAATGCAGAACTTGTGTTGAGTGTAGCCCTGAACAATTAGCTGGTTTCTGTACAAGCAGCTTGTGTGGTAGTGAGCATGAGCATAGTTCTCAGTCTTACTAGAGGCAAAAGTGTTCTGCTTTTGCTCTAGTTGTTAGGTTTGCTGTACGTGGTGAGCAAGAAAGCTGAGATAATTTTGAAAGATTTTAGTGAGATGTCTTGAAATTTATTTTTCCAATGATTAGATTTATATTTGTGATCAGGACAGTTAGAAAAGGAAAAAAATGTTCATAATTTAGGGAAGTTTATTACTGTAAATATACTCACCTTTTTTCTCCTCCTTTAAACCTCGAGAAATCCTGACTTCAGAGGTACTGAAGGGTGAAGAAATTAGTTGCCAATGGCATCATTACCCAGTTTAACAATACATTTTTTAGCCCCTCCAAGAAGGTCATTGTAAGTTGTGGTATAGAATGGGTACAGAAGTTCCCTCTAAGCCCATTATGTTCTGGCAATTTTATAAAGAAGCTAAACCATTTTCTGCCTTCATACCAGGAAAAAGAAGCTCAGGAAAAGGCAATTCATCAGATCATGAAGGATGCTGGAATGAAGAAAACTGGGCTTTTTCCCCAAGTGGGACAAGTGGGAACAAAAAACTGAAAAAGCATAAGCCAAAGGAAGAATTTGTTTTCGGGTAAGTTGCAGCTTAACACTGTCCAAAGTTTTAGCTAGGTCAGCCTGGTAACTTCAGAGTCCTGCTCATTACAGCTAAGTGAGACACCCAAATAATGACAGTTAGAATTCCTGAAAATTAAAAACCCCTTTGGGCTGAGTGAGTCATGTTCTAGATACCTCATGCTTGTATACCCAAGTAATTCCTTTGAGATCTTTCCTGGTTCACATTACAGTAAACAGATTTCAGTGACATTATTTATTCACTTCTAAAAAAGCTGTGCAATATTTACCTGCCCAAAAGCTGTTGAAGAGGATTAGTTATATTTTCAGAGCTCTTCACAAGCCATATTTAAAGCTCTGTGTAGGCATTTGATCATCATAAACAGAATTAGACTAGAAAGAACAGAACTCTCGCCCGCTTTTAGAGATTGCTTGCAGAGCAGGAGTAAATGTTCTAATATTGGCAAATTAATATGACAAATACACAGTATTTCCGTGGTAGATAAAAGGCATTTTAAATGTTATTGGCACCATGAAGAAATTAAATATATCAGAAGAATACTTAATGATTTCAAATCCATTAAATTTTATCAAGGCCACACTTTTCTAATGTACAAATAACAATTTTGGTTCAAGTACTACAAATTAATTTAACCAAAGGCATAGTTGTTAAATCTGCTTAGCTATTCATACTTACTTGAAAATTCTTTAAGACTTCCAATTATCTGTATTCAGAGAGTGCAAATTAATTATAAAGGAGTAGATTTTCCATACTTCATGCTTAAAATTATAGTGTTTCTTTTGAAACGGCTTGCAGGAGCTTTTTTTATAACCTAGTTCATGTGAAATTTAGCCTCAGCTCACTTTACAGCAAAGACATTAAGTTGATTAAAATCTCCAAGTCTTGTTTGCTTGGGATAGTCAAGAAAAATCAATGAAACACTTCCTGCATTTTTAGTGCGTTGTATGTAAGTTTAGAAAATATTTTTTAAAATCTAAAATGAAAGACACCTAATGGTATAAAAATTGAATGCATCTTGTAGTCAAAAAAAAAAAAAGTATCAAGTTACTTGCCAGCTTTGCTTCTTGAGTCAGTTGTGTTATTAATTAATATTATGTGGTGAGCTCTGTAAAGGCAGAATTGGTAATTTGTGAAATGTAAGTGTTGGAGAAAGTATCCATTATCCCTGTTCATTGCACTACCTGGCCTTCTGGCTACTTGAAGAGTTGGTTTTACCTCTGCCTGCTCCTACTAACTTTCTGTTCTCTTCAGCATCACTTTTTAGCCTCATTTTGTGTGTGTATAGGGGTCCTCAGCCCTTGGAATTATGTCTTTATCCCCGTTTCCTCTTGCCTTCTTCTCTGCTACTACTGGGCCCACACGTCTCCCAGTGGTCCCTGTCAAACAGACCTTGTCCACGTGCAGCCCCTTCCTTAGCTGAGCAGTGCTCTGCCTGCATCCATCTCCTGGCAGGCATAAAGACCTCAGCTCAGCTACATGTGTCTCAGCAGGCTTGTAAAATGCTCTGGAGATTCATGACAATGTGAATTATTTACTTTTTCAAATAATTAATTGCTGGCAGAGTGGTGGCACTGCTCGCTACCTTCATGCCTCACAAGCTATAAAGTAGGAGCCAGGATGGCAGCTCAGAGGCTGCTTCCTTGTTAGAGCTGCAGCCTCTCTCGTGTCCTTGGGGCAGGAGGTGGGGCAGGTGGCAACAGGCAGTGGGAAAGAAGCTGGGGTGGAGGATGGAGATGCCTGACAGCTGTCAGAGCAGAAAACCAGCTTGTTTTGTGGTTATCGGGGAACATCCACATGAAAGAGAAAGGTAGCAAAGTACCAAGCACCACTCCTGTAAGATAACTTTGTGATATAAAAACAAAACAAGACATTCATACACACAGAAAAACCTGCAGACAAATTAACCCCACTGTGCATGCAGTCTGCCAAGACCCAAGGCTGTATTTTAAGATGGAAGATTGCTTTACCAAAACATGTAATAAATACAGAGTTAAAATGAAGGATCATTATGTGTACCAGAGCTTCCAGAATGCAATTTGTTTCAAGTGCTTCTTCAAAGAGCAGAGAAAAATACCATGTTTCTTCTGATATGTCTTAAGTGTATAGTACATAAGGGCCATACCTCCAACAGTCATGCCAGGTTCTATCAAGTTCAGGTTTTCCATAGCAAACAGAATTAAAGATGTGTAGAAAATGTCATTGTTCACCTGTCATTTGCAGTGCTATTTATAATCTGCCTAGCTCTGTACATTGCTTTTTATTAAAATACACTTCCCTCCTGTGCTTCTGCCTGGCTTTAAAAGTTTTCTAGAACAGAGTGCATATACAAGACAGTGTAGTAATTGCATCCAGAAATGCCATGCCATACCAACCTGTTCAAGTGGTTTATTTCTATGTGGCTATACAACTATATTATATCTGGATTTCTTGAGTTGTAAGTAAAGCTAATTACAGTAATTCAGGTTGGGCAGAGTTATAAGGGTTGCTGGGTTTCAGGAAAGCATGAGCTAGTTGCATTTTTAATCTTACAACAAGTGAAATATAAGGGGAGGAAATATGATCCCTCGGAACAAATACAGAGCTAATTCCTACCTTCAAGTATCAGGTTTTAGAATACCATCAGAATGTTGAACATTTTGACATTTTTCTTCAGGTTTGAGTAGTTCTTTTCATTCTGATGTAAGGACTTTTATGTGGAGTTACTCTATCAATTTGCTTATTTTCTTGTTTTACTGTCTTTTTTTCATTCCCCTAACAATACAGGCAAATCTTCTGAACAAATCTGTGCAGCTAACAGAGCTAAATGTCACTGGCAGGACATCGATTTGTTGGGTTTTTTTCCCCTAACTTTAATATATGGAGCTAATGTAATCAATTTATACTGTTACAAATGCAGAATCTGGAGTGTACATTCTGATCCTAAAGTTCAATTAATATATATTATTTTCATGCTTACAGTGCGTGTGCACTTTCCCCTTGTCTCTATGTAGATAGGTATGTATACATGCACACATACTCCTAGACAGTGTGGTTTTTTCTCCAGAAATGGAGTTACGTTTAATTTGAATGGTTTTGTTTCCCCTTTAGCTTAGCAAAGTTGGAAGAAGAATTTGAAAAGAAATTCAACAGCCTCCCTCAATACAGTCCTATTACCTTTGACAGGAAAAATTCAGCTGCTCCGCGGAAAAAGAGAAAGGTTGGAAGCGGCTCATCTGAACATCCAAAATCCAACAAAGGTAAATTACCATGTGCAGTGCACTGCTAAGCAAAACCAGTGCTATGACAAGCTCAGGAGTTTACTATTATATGTGAAAAGAATGAAGTCAAAGAAAGCATTTTTATGGCACTGAAATTCGCTGGTTCTCAGCTGGATTAGTGTTCAGGCTGTACTCTTGGCTCCTGATTTTCATGCTGAGTAGAACTGGTTAGAATTTGTACTTGAAATGTATTCCTCATGGCAAGCAGATTTGTCAAAAGCATGAATATCTGTGAAGTAAGTGGGTTTGACAAGTTTTCCCAAGAGAAAATGGGGAAAAAATGGCACATGATCAAAAGGTTACATTTTGACATTTTTAAAACATAGTTTTATGCCAGTTAGCATTTCTAATAGTTTTAGGCTTTATAAGTTAAAACATAAGATTCCAGGATGTCTGAATTGCTTTATTTATTTTTTTTAAATCAAGATTTCAACTCCTATCATAAGTTAGGAGCCAAAATGTTCTGACGTGATAAAAAAAGGTTAGAGGACAGGAAAACCAGCCCATACCCATCTCTATTGTTGAGGCTTTTGGAGGGAAAAACTCAAGAGTCATTTAGCTGTTTTATATGCAAATAACCTGAGGCTCAGAGATGATAGAGAAGTGAGAATACATTGGGAGGCCCTACTTCTAGATTCTGTCAGAAATACTGGTGTATACATACAGTACAGAAACATCACAAAATGAAGGAATGGTGTGCCAGTAATTCTACAAGACAAAAAGTTGCTCAAAAGAGTCCTAATTATGCACTGTTCACAATGTGAAGCTGATTTCCTTTGCTGCTGCTATGGCAGTTCCACTGGCCAGCAGGTTTTCAGATCTAATGCAGCTATTTCAGCCAGGTGACCCTGGATTACATCTATGCCTTTTGAATGCTTCACAAATAATCACATTACAGTATGCAGGATTGAGCAGCTGTTCTTTTCGAGTGCGTGCCAATTTTGGTATTGATTTCTGTATTTATATAATTAGATGTGCAACAGTCGCTTTTGCAGAATTAGGCTTGTGCTAATACCAAGTGAGTTCTGACTTCAAATGCCTTTCTTTTTTTATGGTATATATTTGGTACAACTTCTTCAATAAGCACAAAGCATACTGCTTTACAGTATGGTAATAGAGTGGTTAATTAAGCAACATCTGTTGGGGACAAGATCTTGTTTGCTGTGATCTGGCAGTTGACACTGTGATAGCAGCTGCTTGGATTTTCTCACTGAAATATTTACCTGTTCACATGTATGTATATATGTCTAAAAATTTTGCAGTCCTTAGGTTGTTTGGGAATGGCATGCTAAAAACGCTACCTCAAGTCAGGGAGCCCAGAACAGCATTCTGGATTTGGCTAGACTCATACTTAGCTTAATTTTTTTATCCTTGTTTGCATCACTTCAAAAGCTTTGGAATATATTTAGCCATGTCTCAAGGGAAGGTCAGAAACATAACTGGAGGCAGGATACAAGCCTGATATAAGTAGTTTTGGCATGGCTCTGGGGAGGAGGCCGCAGAGCATTTGCCTCTATCTGACAATAAGGGCTCTTTAATCCAGCTGACTTTGCACTGAAGCAGATGGTAAAGAGTCACGTGAACTTTTCCACCAACTGAGCTGTGGGGTTGCAACAAGCAGCCCCAGGGCAGGAATATCTGATGGTGACACTGCTGTTTCTGCAGTGAACGTCTGACCGCAGCCCCAAACTAAACCCTGACAGAGCTTGTGATATCTGCTCCTAATACCAACAAATGCTGAATTCACTCAAGTTAGCTGGGCAAGCTGTCAGCCTGTGTCAGTCACTCCAGCTCCCTGGAGAACAAAGTTCAGCTCTCAAGAAGCTGCTGAAGAACTTTCCAACAAACCATTTTTCTTTCGGAAAAGAAATTCTGTAGCAATGGGTCGATTCTAATTTGTTTTGTTTTGCTGGGGTGCTTGAAATTAGGATGCGAGTGAGTTGTGGATTTGGAACAACCTGAAGCAAGCAGCATACAAGCAAGCTTACTAGCTTAGTAGGAAAGCTGTTCCAGCTAAGAGAAACATTCATTATGCTGAATCCTCAATTTAATTTGTGGTGTGCTGACAGGCCATTCAGCTTTGTCATGCTGTTGGCTTGTCTGTGAACAAGTCCAAAGACACTTAGGGAACACTGACCTCCAGAGGTGTTAGGAACACAGGTCTGCATGCTGTGCTCCTGCAAGCCTCGTGGGAAATGGAAATGGCATATTGTGCAAAATGGTAGAGCTTGATTTGGAATTGCTCTGGGGTTTTTTAATTACCATGGGGTTTTTTAACCCTATTGGATTAAAACAGAAGTAACTTCATATTCTTGCAGTGTAATGAGCATGAACCATGAAGGGTCAATACAGTCTTACAGGTGTGACTACTGGAATATAGGAGCCCTTAACATTGCTCTGCTGTGCTCTGCATTACTACTGTCTTGTGTGGAGTTGTTTCTGCTGCTTTGGTCTTTCTTGGGGTTGTCTGTGTAAGAAGATTAGAAGAGATGTGCAGCACAAATGGTGCCTACTAGTGATCAGGGCCTTTGGATGTTTCCAAACAATCGATGGCAGTCACTAGGGCTAGGTTTGGTAGATGCTATTTAAAATAGTGTCTTGCATGTTTCTGAATGGGCAGTAGAGAATCATAAACTTCCCAGGTATTCTCAGTCTTCAGATAAGTACTTTTTTTTTTTTTTTTGCAGTCTATATAGATCAGTGCCTACTAAATTACATTTAAAATGTGGAAAATAGGTTGGAGTGCTGCACACTGAAACTCCCCCAGAATGACTGGTGATTGAAAACAGAGAAATGTTTTTGTTGATTCTGGGGTCATTGTCCTCTGCCCCCACCCCACCTCGCAACTAGGGTTCTATGCCTTAATACATTTTATTTTTGAATAAATGGTGCCAGATTGATTTTCTGTCAAATGTCATTAACCTATACTTACAAGAGGCCTGATTTGCTGCCTAAATGAAATGGTCAGGATTATCAGGACGTTTTCCTACTCTTACGGGGAAGATCAGTGGGTTGGTGTCCACTGACTCCTCTTACCGTGCTTTTCATGTCCAGTCCTCAATTCAACCAGTTACTTGCATGTAAAAACACCTCAAGAGCCCTGTGATGCAAAAGCTGTTTCATTTCCACATGTATAAAAGAAAATTTGAACTTTCTAAAATGAGAGGCAATTTTTTCCCAAAGCTTTCCAAATTTCTTAAGACTCCCCTCCTACTGAAATTAATGGGGGTCTTCATTGGTAGCAGGATAGAACAAGTCATAACCTTTTCTCTAATTCTCTCTCAGGCATTTTGGACTGCGAGTGTGTGTGTGTGTAATAATGTCACAAAATGGCTGAAAAATACAGTTATACTGAATCCGGGCAGATGGCCTACTCCGACATTTGCTGGAGCTGTGACTGATTCCTTCTTTTTTTCTTCTTTCCAATGGTATATGTGCCAAAACGTCCCACCACACAGAAGTCAGCAGTCTGTAGTGAGTCACTAATATGCTTGTGTGCAAAAATGAGCAACAGGCACAGTCATTGTTTCTGCCTTGTGCTGTGAAGAAATGCTCACTTACACTAAGCACTTCCCTAAGGCTTTCATTTTGGGAAGGCAAGGAGAGGAATGCGTGTTTTTATTTGGGAAATAGATTGTCTACAATTTTATATTCTTTTTTTTTTTTTTCTGTCTGTGGCCTCTTAAGTCTAGAAGTAAAGCATCAGCTTAAAACAGATGTTTCTTTGTGTGAATCCCTCTCAGTCTTAGCTCAGGGTTTGTTTTTTTGCTCAGTTCAGAGCATTCAGATGCCTGGAGATTGCACAGTGTAGTCTTCCAAAGATCATGACCTAAAAATAGAGCATCAGACAAATGTACAGACAAATCTGTTTGTCCTGGTTTTCTTGAAATAATGTTGAAGTGTTCTCTGTTTGAACAGTGTTCTCTGTTTCCCTCTTTAAAATAGGGAACCGTGTGACAGTAGGGTGGGGGCAAAATGTGGAAGAAATACATTTGTGGTTTGTTATGTATGGTGGGTTCATTTTCCTGCCTCCTGCTTCCTTGAGCAGCTGTGGTTGGCCAGAGAGAGTATTCCCAGGAGGAAATAAATCCCTACTGCCTTAAGGGAGCACAATGGATGAGCCCAGGATTAGCAGGTGGTTAAATCCTGTGGCAATTGCTGAAGTGCCAGGGGAGGGAAGGGCCATGTGTTGAGTATTTCCAATAGGGAATGGTAAGTAGGAGAAAAGAACTCTAGTTTACAGTTACAGATGGCCATACAAAAATAGCAAGTAAGCTAACGTTAAAAGTTTTTTTCAGCTTTCTATAAGAAATCTCATGCAGAGCCCACTGCCTAATAGCAGGCCCTTAAAGTTAGTTTGGTTTTGCAGTCATTGATTTTCTCTGTATTGAATGTTGACAAGTGGCATTTGGTCAAAGGCTTGGAGTACTTGCCTGCTTTCCCCACCAGACAGATGCCACACAGCCATCCTGTAAACTCCTGCATGGGTGAGTGTGCCTAAACAGTGCCCCTGGGGCCCCTGCTAGTGAGAGCCTGAAAAGGGCTATTAACTCTTATCCCAGCCCAAACCAGCACATGATTTCAAGAAGGAATGCCCCATTGTTCAGCCTTTCCTACACACAGATGTCCTCTTCCGTCCAGGCTGTATTTTTGCCTTTTCCATATTGGTTTAGTTTAGTTCATTTCTATCAAAATAAAAGCTCTAGTTTTAATACCTGAATGTGCTATGTGAAGGTCCTATATCTGGCAGTTCTTCATCTTTGGCCACAATCTAAAAGCAGAAAGGGATGTGGCATATAGTCTGTTCAGTAAAATTACTAAGCAATTTGTATGTGCAAGCATGAGAGTGATTTATAATTTAGCTTTTCACAGAGGACAGAAACCATATCCACTGGTTCACACTAAGTAGTTCAGGCAGTGAGTACAGATAAATTTTCTCATGTAGCTTCTCAAAAGTTAAAGTCTCAGGTCCAAGTATGACAGATTGACCTATTTAGCTATTGGCCCATCTTCTGTTTTTCTGCATTCATAGCCAGAGGGTATTCAGGTGATAGTGGACACAGTCTCACAGGAGTAACAGCTAAAAGGGTAGGAAATTGGAAGCTTCCTTGTAAAAAGGCAGCTTCTCTTTTGACCCCACTAAAGTCAGTGTCCTTGGATTTTCCACTAGAGAACAAAATTCTACATGTAAGTGGCACATGTATGGGCATACCCTGTGTGTTGCAGATACAAGCTTATAACAAAGGTGCCTTGGATGGTAGAAAAGGCATGAAAGACACTGGTTTCTTTCTTCATGCACTACTTATCATCTTCCTTGGGAGTTTCTCGTTTCAATTTTTCTGCTTAGAGTTGATAGCACTGGCTGACGGTTCTTACTGAAATGCTTGTGGGATGCAGGTTGAGCTGTAGAAGTGGAGACTTCTGTGATACTACGTAACTTATTCCAAGCACCTGCAAAAATCACTAACTTGATAATTAAAAAATTAAAAATGTCCTAAGAATCATTTAGTTACTTAGCTGAGCCTGTGTCTTCCTGTGGAGCTGTTGATGTGGATGAAGTCTTTGACCTTAGTCATTGGAAAAGCTCAGGTTTTTTTTATTCAGGCTTCCCCTCAGCCTGTCTGAGCTTTTTCCCATTCCTTGTTATGCACTGACACCAGACGGCTTAGTCCTTCTTTGTGATACTGGGGAAGCTTTTGTAAAATGTGCAGAACTACACTTGAATCAGTTTGTAGCAGAATGTGTAGAGGAATGGCCTGAGCATGCGTACACAGCCCCATGCTTGAGGCACTCAGGTGCTAATTACGAGGTGGGAGGCGTGAGCTTGTGTTAAGCCCACCTGTGTTAGGCCTCTGCCCCCAGTTAGGGTTTGCCTCAGCTGCACATGAGCAGGATTTGGGGGGGGCCAATAAAAGGGGAGCTTCCCAACACACGCTCAGCTCACTCTCGAGCAGCCAAAGGAGGGGGTTACCTGAGTCTGGAGCAGAAGCACTGAACGAGGCTAGCCAAGTCTGAAGGCAGAAAATCGGAGTACTGACTGCGCACCTTGGTGAGAACACGTCTTTGATTTCGAAGCGCCGTACCCCAAGAAAGGTTCGCCCGTCCGCACCTGTCTACATTACACTGCTGCTCAACTTTTGTTGTTTGTTTTTTTTTTTCTAGAGCGCCCTTCTATGCAGAAGTATGCTATGGGTGTAATTTGTTAAAGCCTCCATCCCCTTGGACTATCCTTGCTCAAAGGCCCTCAGTTTTTTCTTTGTCATGATGTGCCTGTGCTATACCTGGGTGTCATCTGCCATTAGGCAGTGATCCCAATGTTGTGGGACTGTTGGCACCAGAAGACCTTTGCTCTGCTTTTTCACCACATGAGCTCTGGAGAAGGGAAGTCTTGTCTTCATCCACAGTCACCCAGATAAATCTTTCTGAGCAAAAAACCCCAAAAAGTAGCATGAGGAATGGACAGCTGGTAGATTTCTAACTGTAGCTCTAAGTGTCTGGTGTTCTGTTGTAGCACTTCTGCATCTTCAGAGAGCATTGCTTTCTGGATGAAGTATAAAGCTCAGAAGTATTAATTCATGCAGCTGGCTGGTACAGGGACAGCACTTTCAAACAATCACAAAGTAATATTCCCTTCCCAGACCTTACAAACTGTGATTTTTATGTAACCGTGTGGATCTCATTTATCTCCCAATTGAAGTTCTGCTCTAGAGGAGGGTTTTAAATGTAGGATAGAGTTACACAACAGCATAGTCACGATCTCTGCTTTGGCCTCTATGCCTTTCCAAATAATCCTGAGAGCTTTGTATGCTTCTGTGGGTAAAGTTTCTTCTCTATTACTAAGCAGTGGGCTAGTATCTCCATGGAGCAGTCTGTTGTATCATTGAGGTCTTTCTCCTGGGTGGTAATGATGTCTTTGGGGTCCATCACTGAATCTGCAAAGATAGGATTGACCCCCCCAATCCTGCTCATGTGCAGCTGAGGCAAAACCTAATTGGGCGGGGGCGGAGGCCTAACACAGGTGGGCTTAACACAAGCTCACGCCTCCCACCTCGTAATTAGCACCTGAGTGCCTCAAACATGGGGCTGTGTATGCATTCTCAGGCCATTCCTCTACACATTCTGCTACACAGTTTGAGTGCATACCGCCTCTTCTGTTGAACTTTCTGATATTTTCTATATAAGTCCTAGTGAAACTATTCATAGTCAATTTTCTGTTGCCTAAGATGGTGTCTTACTTGAATATTACTTGGTTTGTTGCTTGACTTTTAGATTTTTTTGGAGATTATTAGTCTTTTCCCAAAGTTTTGATTTCTTCAGGAATAAAAAAAAAAAAAACAGCAGTGAGCCTCAAAGCCAGCACATATATAATCTTAGGGTTTCTGTGCCCATTTCTGGCTGTGTTTTAGCTTTCAGTAATTTTCAGTATTATCTGGACAGCTTAGTGCTTGTGAGTGTTTTTTCCAGCCTTCTTCCTTGTGCTACACGCTTTTCTCCTTCTTTCCCAGCATAAAGAAAATCAGTGATGGCAAATTGCAGATAGGTGATGTAGTCTTAACCATGATGGCATTTTACTATATGCTTGCAGTTGTGTCTTAGTAGCCAATGTGTGTGTCTGATTCCTTTTGTGGATGAGGATGATGAGAGGAGTCCAGTCTTTGTGGTGTACAGAATTGTTGTCCAGGTCAGCTACAGATGGGAAGGGCAACCTCTTGCTAGGCAATAAGCTGTCCTGTCACCTCCACTGCATCTCATTGCCACGTGGGCAGGTCTGTTCTGAGCTAGCTGAAACACCTGCTTGCTTGCTTTGGAAGTAAAATTTTGAAGTGCAGTTTCTAATAAGTAACTCTGTAAAAGTGGCTTTGCAGTGAAGAGATGATGCATCTGTTATATCTTTGGTCTGTTATGCCTGTGGTGCTCCTGTGTGACTGTTTACTGCATTAACAAGACACAGGACAGCTTCTTGATAACTCTGCTCTTGGCATACTTTGTAGTCTGATGTCACACAAGATGTCTTCTCACTACTACTAGCAAAGACTGCTATCACAGTAGGAATGTTACCATGAACTGGGCATAACCTCACCTTTCATTCCTGGGAGCTTTTACTTCTGCCTTTCCTAGAAACACTTTGGCACCAGAAAGACAAAGGTAACGCTTGCATTCAGTGGTGGGTTGGTCCTGGCAGGTAAGTCCCTGCTCTGTCTCTCCTTCATTCTACCTCTGTGTGATGGGAGAGAGAATTGGAAGGGCAAAAGCAAGGAAAAAACCTCCATGGGTCAAGATAAAGTTTTAAAGGGGTGTGACAGAGAAACAAATGGTGCAGAAACCAGCACTTCTCACCCACCAACTGATGCCCAGTCAGTCCTTGAGCAATGTCTACTTGAAAAAAAGCTCTCCTTGCAGTTTTATTGCTGAGCATGATGTTATATGGTATGAAATAGCTCTTGCTCCCTGTCAGTCAGTTGTCCCAACTATATTCCCTCCCAAACCCCTTGCACACCCCCTCAGCCTACTCACTGGGGTGGCAGAGTGAGCAAGATAGATCTTGATGATCCGTAAACACTGTTCAGCAGGAACTAAAACGTTGGGGTTTTAACAAGATTTTTGGTCACCAGTCTATAAAACACAGTGCCATGAGGCTGCTGTGAGGAAAGCTTACTCCTTATGCCAAACCTAGTACACATCCATAACAGTACTTACCATTAAACAAAAAAACAATCTAACCCTTAGCTTTGTTACAAGGCTAACACTCCTAACATTATCATTCTCCAATATCATTCTTTGTATACCCTTAAGCACTGGGAGCTGATGGATTGAAGTATAGCCTGCTGGAAGCCACCAGAATCCTTTCTGGGCAGGTCAGGGTTTTGTGCTTTTCCATGAAATGGCATCCTGTAGTAGTGGAAAGGGAGGTTGTATAGTACATATGTAACTGCTGTGCTCTTCTTAAACTGCCAATTAAAAGTATGTATTATTAATGTTGTCTGTAGGTTCATTCCAGTCTAAGAAAAAGAACTCATTCTACAAAATTATCAGGAAATGTAAGCACAGAAGGAAGCTTAATGTTCCGGATACAGGTACTGGTGCATTACTTAGTTAAGGTTTTGGGCCACCTTGTCTCAATTCAGTCTTGGGGAGATGCTTCTAGACAGAGGCTACTCAGCTCTTTAGTCTTGATTGCTTTGGTCCCTTATTTCCCTGTCTCCTTTGACGCCATTAGCTCCTGGCTCCAGTTGATCATGTAACTTTATTCCAGTATGGTGCTGTTTTGTTTTTAATTGCAGTCTCCCTTAATTAGTTTCCATGCTCCAGATGCCTTGCAGCAGAGCTGACAAAGCAAGGGCAGTTCTACAGTTTGGCCCTGAACTCTTTATCTTCCATACCTTGTAGGCCTTTACTTTGCTCTTATGTCCATTCCTTCTCTATCTGATTCCATATTATCTATCCCTTTGACAGAGCATTTATCCATGTCCGTGTCTACTGTTCCTGTGATTTCCCACTGTCTAGAACTTTGCAGACTGCAGCTGGTCAGGATCTAAGATCTTGTTTCTGCACCAGCTCTCAAAAATAGTAACCTAACCCAGTCCTTCCTCTGTAGAAATCTTAACCATCCTTCTTGTTGCCTCAGAATAAAGGTAACTTTGACAATTTTGAAGTTTTGTGTTGGATTTGCTCTCCACACCATCCGTGGAGTCTTTTTCGTGTTGCAGTGTTGTGGTCTTGCATGCCTACACACTCACAACTCTGAGGAACATTTTCAGGTATACAGCATGTATAGGATTATAGTTTAGTCTGATTCTCTGGGCCATTTTTTTTTTCTTTTGTAGTCACAGTGCCCACCCTATCCAAATCATGCCCAGGCTGTTCCCTAGCCCTTCCACACTGGAGTTCTGGCCCGTACGGTCCCTGTGGTGTAGATGAGCTTTCTGGTTCTACTTACTTAGGTAACTCTGTAATTTTTACATCTTTTTCTCTATCCATACCCATCTCAAAGATAATAATATGACTGTCCCTTTCTCCAGTTCCCCCAGCTACCTTTATTTCCCTAAGGCTTGGCCAAGTCATTTCTTCTGCTTTTCTGATGCTGTGTTTTCTGTCCTCTGTGGTGCACATGCACTGTTTTCCCACATAGGCTCTGCCAGCTTTGCTGCATTCAATGGAGCAAATATTTTGAAGTTACTTTCTCTGTTTCATTGTATTTGTACAGCAAACATGTTGTGGGAGTCACTTCTGAGAAGGAACTAATGTGCTTCCATGCTGGTGTGAAGAAGGCATCATACATTAACATAGCTTTCATTGGGTGCCATTCAGATTCTTGTCCCTAAATTATTAATAGACTGTATAGACAGTTTAATAAGATAAATGGATGTTTAAATTCTCCTGTGGGAAACGAAACGGCATTTAAAAGATGCCAGAGTAAAAAATATAAATATCTTAAAATCTGCAGATAGAAAATGTGGCTAAACAGAATGTCAAAACCTCGATTTGATTAAAAGAAACCAGCCTGTTTTGATATGAAATGTGCACTATGATCAAAGATTCAAGCCTGGCAAGTGTTGAGTACCCTGGCCTTATTCCAGCACAACACAGAAGCATGTCCTTGGAAGTTAAGCATGTGAATAATGTCATCATGTCTAAACATTAAAGCTGTGTTTCTGCCTTTGCTGGAGTAGGGCCAGTTTGCTAAGTTCTTCCCAAGACTGAAGCAAAGAAACAGGGAACTTACCAGTCTTACACAGCCCATGTAAAAAATCATAAAGGTAGTGGTTATATATATTGGTGAAGGACTGCATTTTCTCTGAGTTACAAAAGGGTATCATCTACTCTTAAGTGTACCCTATAGTGACACTGAAAGCAAAGTGTTGATCAGCAAAGTGCAGTGTGCGTACGGCCTTGGCCAGGCAGCATACAGCCTCACCTCATGTGGTGCCTGTGTAACTTCATCCTCTTATGAGTTCCTATGCAGCAAGGCCCTAAACTGTTTGACTTGTCCACGCTGTAGTCTGCAGCCTCCAAGCTGTGGAATCCCAGCATCTTCATTGCAATTCAAATATACAAGGATTTAGAAATATTTAGAGTAATCTAAATGAAAATTTCAACTCCTTTTTGTGGTTGCTCCTTGGCGAGTCACAGATCTCTAATGTGTGGTTTTGGGGTTTTATGGAGGTAATCCTGCTGAAGGAAGAGACTAAATCTTCTTGCAGCTGGAGAGAAGTCAATTAGATGGGTTGCTTTCAGCACAGGTCATGCTGGATTCATGTTTTGTCATCTCAAAAAGTGTGTGGGCCTATGTGCGTCTGTGTTTGGGATGAAGATAAAAAGTGCAGTAAAGGGAAATGTTAATGTGATTGGATCATAGTGTCTGGCTCTTTCTGTGGTTTGAGTGAGTATCTGAGGGAATTTTTAATTCCATGTGACAACATCGTACACAGCATCACCAGTGCAAGTCAACATATAAGAAGTTTGCAGGTGTTTATAGAGATAGATACAGCCCCGTAAAACACTAGCGGCCATGCCACAATCCCTTCTCCTCCTAGCAGAGAGCACACAATAACACAATTCAGTATCTTCAGAGATACATTACATTCTTAGGAAGATGGAGAAGCACAGGTGGACCCATCCCTATTTGGGGGATCGAGCACCACTCAGCTCAGAGATTTTTCTCCCGAAGTCAAGGCTTTCCAGTGGGAAGCAATACTTGAAGTAACAAGGGGTAAGGCACAACTCTTGACTCCTTGCAGGTGTGACCTATGCTGGGGGCTATTACATGGTTCATGTAACAGCCAGATACAGCATTGGGCTTTGCATCAGGTAGATGTATGGATGTAGTAGATGTAGTCTTAGCAGGAGCTGATGTGTGAAGGAGCCCAGTCTACACTGGCTGGTAGAGCCAGTTCCCTGCTACTGATCATCCACCAGCCCTCCCACACACGCATCACTCTGTGCATCCTTAGCACTTATGTTTGAGCAAGAACGGAAAGTGCAGAAAATTAATACAATTACTGGGCTTTTTTTAAATTATTTTTGCTGAGAAAGACCTGTTTTGTGGGGGCCCAGATGGAGCCAGGAGCTCTGTGCCACTGTGCCTTTGGCATCCATCCAGGCTGGAAGAGGCCTGGGTCAGCACAGACTTCAGGCAGGAGAGCTTCCCATCCAAGCAGCTGTTCCATACACCTGGCTTGACCATTTGCTGCCTTGTCAGTTGGTGTTCTGCTTGTTAGTACTCAGCCCTTGCTGCAGCTCCATGTGCTGCCTGACCCCACAAGTGATCTTGCAGCAGTATCCTGTTGTCAGAAGAGCTGGATTTTCCACCACGGTGTAGGTCAGAGTGTGTTTGGCATCACTTCATTGGTGAAATGTTTCCCCTGGCACCAGTGAAAAGAGCATTACTTGAAGTTTTGCTCGGCCTTTCTAGGCTTCTCATTTTTAACTTAATAAAGATCACTAAACCTTTACAGTCCACCTGTCCTTCCTGATACCAGCATGCCTGGACCTACAGAGCATTCTTTTTTCACTA
Source organism: Heliangelus exortis (assembly GCF_036169615.1). Classification (NCBI taxonomy): domain Eukaryota; kingdom Metazoa; phylum Chordata; class Aves; order Apodiformes; family Trochilidae; genus Heliangelus; species Heliangelus exortis. The sequence goes on along the minus strand of NC_092422.1, from coordinate 109,125,472 downwards.
GATGTGGTTAAACTCCTGCAGCTCTCTCTGATAAACAGCCATTGCTGAATAAATTGTCTTAAATGTCTCATGACTTGCTGAGTTCTTCTCCTCTGGTGTGCTGAATCAGTCCAATCGACTTCAGTTTTCTTGTTCACAGAGGCAGATGATAGCTGTTCAGTCTTGAGTTGAGACCAGTAGTGAATTCAGCATTTTCAGCATAACCACCTCTGTGATTTGAGTGCATTTCCCAAAGGGAGTTCTGTCTTACCCCAGCCTTATTCACCATGGGGTAAAGACACTGTGTATGTGCACAGTGTTCCTGAGAGCACCTGGGCTGCTGGTTTTGCTTTAGTTGTGTACTATTACACTGCAACCTTAAAATCAGGTAAAATTAGCAAAAAAAGTTCCAATCTACAGCGACAGGCTTTACACAAGTAGTCAATTGATACAAATGAGAAAAATGAGAGTGAGCCAGGTCCCTTAAATCCTTATTTTCTCTCTTTGTTGGGTGGGTTGTTTTGGTTTTTAGTCAGTTTAAGACTTGAGTTACAGCTAAGGCAGTTTCTCAAATGCTATGTCAGACGTACACTCTGTGACATGGCATCTTGCAGTCTACACTTGATTCCTTCTTGCATTGTAGATGGGTGGAAATAAGATCACAGGTCCTCTGCAGGCCTGCAGAGTGGAGTAAACTGTCTGTGTTCAGGAAGCCACCTGGCACAGAGCTCTAGATGTTTTCCTCACAAAGCCATTTTTGTGACTGTGGTTTAAGTGTGCCAGAAGGTCCACATCTTGCAAAGATAGCTCTACTTGCAAAGATAGCCCTCTAGTTCTGCAGGTGCTGCAGGTCATGTGGAAAGCTAACCATACAGATACCTGTTATAAGGACTGCAGAGGAGCTGCAGAACCTCATTTCATTGCTAAGCAGCATTCTTCTGAAAATTAGCTTGGCTCTACAATGGATGTCAAATGTATTAAGGAAAGTATGAAAGACAGGTACAGGGCATTGAACTTGTTTAGCATTGTCCTTTCTGCACAACAAAACCAACTGGTTTGGAGCATCCATATGGATATACTTTTGTAAAGCAATGGGATGCTGTTCTTTTCAAAGGGGTGCAGGAAGAAGACTCCCTTTAGCACCCAGCTGAGCTACACAGTTGCTGAAGCACCCACTTGGAGTTTAGTGCAGAGGGTCTTGTGGGTGATGCCTTCGTTAGATCTCGTCTGCTTGAATAAAGATTTGTAAAGAAGTCAGTGAAATGATTTCTCATTCCAGTGTTCACTAAGACTGCTAGAGAAAAAAAGAAGAAACTCTTCCCTTTGACACCTCCCCTCTTCCCCCCCCATCCAAAAAAAAATACTCATCCACTGTTCACCCTTAGTTCTTCCTTCTCCAAGGCTCTGTGGTGACAATGTTACAAGGAAGTGGCAAGGAGGTTACTTTGGGAGCTAGAAGAGGAATGAAAAATAGAGGACTGTCAAGTCTCATTTCAAGGACAGAGAAAGCTTAAAACATGAAAAGGGAATATGCTTGCTTCATCCTAAGTTTGTCGGCCACCTGCTGCTGTATCTCAGTCAAACATGCCAATACAATATACTCCTGCAGCTAATCTAGTGCATATTTTCTTAGTTTTATGTCTTCAATAACTGTCACTACTTTTAATTTTTAGATTTCAAGAGTTTGTCTTATATTTAATTTCTTGAGCATTTTGATGCATACAATGTGAGAAAGAAAACAAATGTAAAAGGCAGCTGTCTACTGTACTGACTAATCTAATTAATTTCCAGTAACTTGACATGGCCTGTAATATACAACATGTGATAAAAACATAGCACATCAGGTTTTTCTCTGTTGTATGTTGTTTATTGTTTTAAATCAGATCTTAATACTTTATTAAATGTAAAAAATAAACAAACAAACTTGCTTTATTAGGATTAATGCCATTTTAAACTCAGTTAAACTGCAATTAAAGAGCACTGTCGAAGTACTAAATAATAAGAGCAAATCCCCAAATCAGAATTAACAAATTGGACTACAATCAAGCCATTACATTAATACATTATCAATGCTTAAGTATTCTCAAATATGAAATGAAGAGAGAAAGCTGCTCATTTAGTTATGCATTCCAGTCAAGATTTTGGTCTCAGTGCAGTCAGTTTATCTGAACACCTTACTTCTTGCCCAGCTGAATTAGTTGAAAGTCACATTCACAGTCATTAGTGCTTCACTTAATTGAATTTTTACAGGGCAAATCTTTTCTCGTGATTTCTCTTGCTCTCTGTACAAAAATGAAGTTTTACAGCATAGCTCTGCTCTGGGAAGGTTAGCAGCTATAGTTAAACACTGAGAAAAGCAAATGGAAGCTGTGTGGGTTTTTTCAAAATAAAGAGCATGTATAAGTTCTAAATGTTTTTACAAGAGGAGCTATGAAGGGGAATTAAGAACATAAAAGTATTAAGTTTTGGAACATTTCCAAATATTTTTACAGATATGTACTAGGTATATGCCATAAAACATGAAAAGGTCCCTTGCCACCTAAAAAGAGAAGAGCAAAGGGCAACAGCTAACAAGATAAAATCATGCTACAGCTGGTCTCTTCACCCAGTTGACATCCTCAAAGTTAACAGTTACAGGAGCTAACAAAAGATAAAGGTTACATTAGTCATATCTTTGAATGGGAAGCTTGTTAAATCTAAAATAATTTTTAAAAAACCCGCAATAAATAAACAGTAAATGCACAGTAAAATGAAAGAGGGGAAAGTCCATTCAGACTGCTCGGCTACTGTGCATGGTTTGTGGGGTTGGTTGCTCCTGTGTGACAGGGACAGTCTCAGTGTAGGAGGGTGGTCTTGTTCAGTGCTGAGCCCTTCTGAAAGAGCAATTGTTTGCTTGAGTTCTATGTGTGTAGTTTTTGCTGGTCCTACCAACCAGAAAACGAACTTGATTTTTAGTCATATCTTTAAAATGGGAAAATCTTTATGAAAGTAATTGTGGAGAAGAGAGAGCTAACTGTAGACACAGTAATAGATGTGTTTCTGTTTTCTATTGAAAAGAGATGGGGTGTAACTTGAGAGGTAGTAAAGATAACCAGGGGAGATGCAGGCATTGGGGAAAAAGTCCGTAATTATTCAGGATCACAGTACACTAGGAAAAAATACCCTAAGGACTTGGTGCAGGTGCCGTGAGTGCTGCCAAGTTCAAAACAGGCTAGACTGTAAGAAACTACTTGGGCATTCTCTTTCTTATCTGTGGTCTCTTTCTAACCCTATCTTACAGTGATCACAGGTAAGGTAGGTCCTATAAAACATGTCACAGTTTGAATTTATGGGCTAGTGATACCCAGTGGTATCAGCAGGATGGCTTATTAAATCAATGGAAATTACACGTGATTGACAACGGCACACTGACTGCAGGCTTTGGAAGCTTAAATACATTTTGTGATTGCTCTTTGACCCATTTTTTCACAGAGAAGATTATAAAGTGTTTAAGTCAGGTGAAAATTTATGATTGTGTTCCAGCTCAGGGCAGGAGGCTACTTCTGAAATGCTAACACTGGTGTTGTTGAGAAAGATTCAGACTGTTCCTCTCTCACTCTCTGACTTTATGTAGGCAGTATTTCTATCATGCTTGTTTTCTTTTTTTAGCTTGCTTTTCTCTTTTTTTCCTATCTTCAACTGTGATCCAGCTCTGCTTTCGTATATGCTGCCTTTTTTTGAAGTCTGGTGTTTTGTAAAGGCAGAATTTCCTTCTGCTTAGAGAAGACAACAAAGTGACTATGGAAGGAGGTTTTGGGGTCAGGAATTTTCCTGAGTTCTCCTTGTGAGTTCACCTGTGAGCTAAGATAAGCTTATCTGAGCATCATTTTTGTTTCCTGAATACATTTTGTCTCTTAGCTACTTGCAGGCATCTTCTTTTGCAGAGTGCTGTATGCAGACTGTTGTATCCCATGCTCCCTCTCAAGTCCTACTGCCTATCTCAGTTTACTTTTGCAAACATTAGAAACTTGAATCTTCCAGAATGTCTTCAAGAGCTGATGCCCCTGCAAATATCTAGTGCATTGGGATCATACCTTGACATAGGTTATACTCTTGAGTACCTGTGAGGGAAGGCTTTGTGCAGACAGATGCAAAATGTTAAATGAGCACAGCTAGTAGCTGAATTCTTCTACATGTTAAACCTCTTTTTTTTGTCCTCTTTCAGCCATACTCTCAGAAGACAGAAATTCCAGTGAGCTTGCCTGGAAGAGAATTTCTATATCTGCCCTAAACACTCCAGAGCCAGCAATGATGCATGAGCCTTTAGTTGGCAGCCAGAAGAGGAAAGCAAGAAAAACTAAGATCACACATCTTGTCCGAACGGCAGATGGTCGAGTGTCACCAGCAGGAGGGACAATGGGTAAGAAAATGGAAGCTGTGTGAAATTTTTGTAAAAATTGAATTATTGGAGAAGGTTTGGGAGTAAAAGCAACCTATCAGAGAAGTATTGTTTAGTTAGATTGGTTTCATACCTACTAAGAAAGGTAATTCTTTAAAGTACAGGTATCAGCAAACCAGGAAATCAGTGAGTCAGTAATGGCCAGGCTTTTTGGTTTGAATGCCCAAATGTGCCTTCTCTCCAGATATTTCTCTTTAAGAATTGAGAGCTGATACAGAAATAAATGGAAAATAGTTGCCTTTCACTATTTGTTTCCAATGCAGCAAATAAAGGACACTGCATATAGTTACAGAATGTAAAAATTAATTCCATTGTCTGACAGCTAATGACACAGTGTTTGGAGTCATCTGCAGTTAATACAGTCTTTCAGGATTTTTGTATCTAAAATGTATTCAAAAGCTCTATTGCCTGACCTAAAAGATCAAACTCAGCTGAAAGCAAAATCAGCAGACTGCTTCACATAAACATTATTACTGTGCTTTTGTCGATAGGTTGGGTCAGAAGAGGTTGCAGCATGAGTGCAATTACACTTGAAAAATCAGAATCGTGATGGTAATGGTCTGATGTTACCACCAGACTAGTCAGTATATCAATGGGCTGCTGTGACTTTGAGGGCTAGATGTGCAAGCTTAACTTTCTTTTATTGCAGAGGAGAAGCCAAAAGAGCTGCCACAAAGTACTCTTCAAAAAACATCAAGTGCAGAAACAGAATGCAACAGTGAATGCTCCAGAAATGCAGAGAGAGAAGAAAATAATAGTATTACATCAGATATGCCAGCGGTGTCTGCATTTTTTAGCTTAGCTGCTCTGGCAGAAGTAGCAGCCATGGAAAATGTACACAGGTAGGGTTCTCTTTTCCTCTTGTTGTCTAAAGTGCATAGTGTGTGGCTGCCAGCTTCTTCAAAAGGCATGTGAATTGCAGACTCTTTAAATTGGCCTACATTTCCTCTCACACAGCTTCCTGTGAATGTTTTACACCACTTGCTTAGTAGTGGTAAGTCTTCACCTAAATGGTAATGTAGTCTATTTCAGCAGTCAGTAAAAAAATAAAATCCCTGGTAAACTTGCCTACCAGCTATTTTACATAAACAGGTTCAAATGCTCCTTGATATTCTAATGATTGAGGCTTTCTGAATATCAGATGCTATTTGTCAGATAACAGCAGATTTATATAGTTCCTGCCTGCTGATTTGCATTTTTCGGGGGCCTAATACTGTGTAGAGAATTTCATATAACTTCAGCTGGAGCTTTTGTGCTGAATGTGGCTGAAGGAAGCAAACTTGTTATTTTTACTCTTCTGCTTTGCTGTGTGGGAAGCAAAGCATCTGTCCTGTGAGAGTGGCCTGGGACAGAACCATTCTGGGTGGTGGGAACCATTTTAATTTGTGTTGGTCCTCTCGGTTACAGAGAGCAGACCTTCCACACAGTGAAGATGGAGAATGTGCAGGTTACTGAGGGCTGTTGGGTCAGTTCAGCATGGTCAGATCCTGCATGCTAGACTTGTGATAGGAGGAAAACAATAACAGCAAGCCCTCCTTGACTGTTAATGATCCAGTGTTCCTCCTTGATGCTGCAGCTTAATTGTAAATGAACCCACATACTTTTCCTGCAATGGAAAGTCAGTGAGAAAGTCCTGGGCTAGTTTGAAACCATCACAGTCTGGAAATTACAATTGACAGACTACTGGCTTTCTAACCACAGGGCAGCAGTGAATTAAACCATTTGCAACCTCAGTTTACCAACCCGGTTCTGTGTGCTAAGGCATCAAATACTGGAAGGTTTTTTAGAATCTATGGGGCCCTACAAGATAGAAGTTGTCAGCTGAGCTCAGCCTGCTGGTTTTTCTCTGGAGAAGCTCTGGTCTTGCTTAAGAGATGTTCTTTTGGATGAGAAGTGTTTTCACACTGCAGTTGGCTTGGTCTCTTCTTCCCAGCTTTGCAATACGTAATACAAGTGTCTTCTATCAAAACAGCAAAAGTCTGAACTCATTTCTGTAATCTTTTGCAGTCAGAAGCCTTGAAGGGAGATGTGGGAAGTGCTGTTCTAAGCTCTGTTCTCCCTCACTCCCTTGTGGTTTCATTGATTTCCAGTAACACTGATCAGAATTGCACAACAACAGAATTCATTTCACTGTGGGTTTTCCCTCTTTATTCCTCTAAGAGTTCTTGTTCTCTTCTTGTCCCTGTTCAAGTGACCTAATGTTCTATGTAGCCTTCTCTTGGGATCTTCCTTATTCTCACCTTTTGTCATCTCATCGTGGAGCTAGGGCAGTGCAGCACTTTCCATGATGCCTGAAAACACCACGCTGGCTAATGTTCAGCCATTCTTGCTAATTCCAGCTTCTGAACACCTCAGGGGGAAGGAAAATAGGGGAAGACTCTCACTTAGTAGAAACTTAGCCACCTCTCTCACAGGCTAGGCAAATGGAAGTCAAAAAAGAAATCTAAACCTGATGAGTTAGATTTTTCTCTATTTTCTACTCTGTTGACTGTTACTGTTTGCAACTCACTTCTTTATTTGTGAATAGCAAGAAATGAGAACTCGAGTAGAGGTTTGCTTGATGTGTTTCTTTGTGTCTGAATTTAATTATTAAAAATTTTACAGAGTCCTTTTAAACTGTAATTAGAGCTTGTCTTGAAGTGGCAGCGTGGTTTTTATTTGAAGGCTTCTGTAAAGCTTTATTTACCTTGTGCATGCCCTGGTTAAGTGTTGTGAACCTGAGCTGCATTTTGTGCCAGGGCCACTTCACCAGACTCCAATTGTATGAAGTATGGTACCTCTGTTTCTGCCTGGGGTATTAGACAGTAAGGTAGAGTGGCCCTCGTGTAAATATGAAGTGAGCCTCAGATTTTCATTGCTCCAAATTACACATACTGTAGCAAAAATAGAACCTGACTTGTGATATTAGGTAACAGGTGGTGACGTGCTTTGTGTATGTGTTTTAAAAGGCAAGCTGCAAAGGCACTCTCCCAAGTCCATCTGCTACAATGACTGATGTTGATTTCCAGCACATAATTCTGGCGCAGTTTCTTTTTATGATACCCCGTGCCAGGGGATTATTTGTAAATTAACACTGCTGTAGTGATGAAAGAGATGTTGCGCTGTGCTGATGAAGCGTTGGGTCATGAAACTTGGAGTAATTCCAACGTGCAGCTCGGCTGATGAGTGTATTTCCATATTGCTTAAAAGCTGGCTATTGACTCACATTAACACGACATTTGTCTCTGTGCATTTACCTCCTCTTGCCTTCTACCCAAGAGCTGTACTCTCTGCAGCTGAGGGCTGAGGCCTCTCCCTCACAGAATGAGTAACAGCGCTTGCGCGCTCTTGACTTAATCTTCTGCCACACGCTTGGGTTTGTGTAGTCAAATACCACTGCACCTTGGTTTTGCCTGACATAGCATTGTGTTGCAGGTTGTCCTCAGGCCTGTTATTGCATTCCTGCTGCAGGAACACCACAAAAAACAGTGTGTGACAGTGGTATGTGAGCATCTGTAGCAGCAAGCAGTTCTTTTGCTGTAAACATCGAATGTTAAACCGTGTCGTGTGCCACGCTTTCCACGCTTTCAGGTCTGATAAAAGCACCTCCCATGCTCCAGATAATCATAGGTGGCTTTTCTTTTCTTCTTTTGCAGAAGTCAGAGGGCCACACCTCTCCCACATGACGGACAGCCAAATGAAATGTCTCAGGCTCCAGTGCTTATTTCCTGCGCTGACCAGTGAAGCTCCACTTTATTGTAAAACGTTGTGCTTTACCTAATAACCTAGCCTTTTCTTTACCAAGGGAAGCTAGTCAGTCCATATGATGGAAACTATAGACTGCAAGCAAGTGCTTATTGCTCTGAGTGGCCCAGAATTCACTGGAAGCCAGACATTAGCAACTTGGGCCAGGTCCTCAAATCGGAACCCAGTATGTAGGAGGGTGGTATTAATTGTCTATTAATGAACAGAAATGGAATGATCCTAGAGCTTGCTTTCTATTGAAGGCTTTTAAACAGTAAATAGGTGGTTGGTGTGAAAAAGGCTGCCTTTACTGTTAGCTCACACAGTGTCTCTTTTACCAACCAGAGAGTACGGCAACTAGTTTCATATAATACCTAGTTACTCTAAATGAAAATGAAAAAAAAAAAAAAACAAACAACAACAAAAACACTGACGCACTGCACTAGTTATTATTAGTCATTTTTGTACATGAAGATTTAAGTTCTAAGATGGTTTATATTAATAGGTTATGCCTACGTTTATATTGTAGAATGAATTTAAAACCTGTTCCAGAGAACTCAAGGCAGCCTGGACAGACGTACCATTGTTAGCCGTGTTTGGGCAGCCATGTGGTCCAGATGTTCTGCACTTTTATATTTGCCACCAGAGTGGTAGAGTTTACTGGCAAATTTTCTGACAGGCTATGTTTGGGTTTGTTTCTTTTTAATTTAGCTTTGAATAACCAGGATGATGTGCATTAGAAAAAGGAGTGGTGTATGGAAAAGAAAATACTGCAGATAATTGACTTGTATTTCATGCCTTGGAGGGTTCCTTTTATTTTTGCATAGATATCTGAGCGACTTGGCGAAACTTTCCTGTAAACAAAAAGTACTGCAAATGCGTTTTTCAAAAGTGACCTTAGTATTATTTCACCATTCTGGAAAACCTAAAATTGTGACTTTTCGATATACATGTACATGATACACATACCTTTTGCATTTTACAGCCACTGGCATTGTTGTAGTTACTATGCACAGTCCAAATCGGCCTCACAGTTTGCATAGTGGGCCAGTTACAGTTTGTATTGGTGAAGTGGAAGGTTGTATACAGATGAACTACAGCTGAAGAGTAACACTTGACTGAATTCAGACCACCGAACAGACCCATCTGCCAGTTTCTGTCTTTGCTTATGTTGGATTTTTGTGTTGTGCTCTCATAAGTACATCCCAAAAGCAGGCCAAGTGTATCACTTGGACTGTTATCTTGGCTATCTTGACTTACACTATCGTACAACCAAGCATTGATTCCTACCAACAAATGCAAAATGATCTCTAGTAATTGATCGAAAGCTACAAATTCAACAGGGTACTTCTATAGCACAAGATGTTTCCCTACTTTTTGCATTGTAGCACAACAATTTACCAAATTGGACTCCAGCAATAATTTTCTATCAGTCTTCGTCATACCGGCAGAACTTTTGATAGTATTAGATTGAGCTTGAAGTTCTTTGAATTAAGTCTTTAAATGATGAGAGTTTACATCATTCTATCAGGCATTCTTATTTATACTTGACAGAATTGATAATGTGTTTCGGGGTTATTTTGTAACTAATTTGATGTAATAGCCATAAGGACAGCAACTCTATTAATGCTTGCTAGGTTTAGCCTTTCATTCTTGTAGTTAAGTGGAAGTCTTTGGTTCAGTGTCGGGAAATGATCTACAACAAACCACAGGTGTTGTAACACAACTTTTAAATTAAAATCTGACAAAAGCCAGGTAGCTGGAGAAGTGTCACTGAAACAGTACCATGGAGGGATGCATGTGTTGGAAGAAGGGAACAACAGCAAAAACAAAATTTACAAGCCAATGGATCAGTGAAAAGGCTTTTTAAAAATTCAGGTGAATATGTAACTAAGAGCCCCTAGAATGCCATTGCAGCCTATGGCAGTATTTTTAATAAGATTTTATTAAAGTTTTGTAAGTTATTTTAACAAGATGGGAAAAACTTAAAAGACTTATTAAACTGTTGGGTCACAGCAAGGTGGCTGGCTGTTGGAGTTTTGGACCACTTTATAATTAGCTGAAATCCAAATATGTTACAGTGCAGGCCGTTCACGTTGACAATGGTACTAACTTATTTCTCTAGAAACCTTTAGAGTAGATATATTTTTGTCAAAGCACCCCATCCTTCCTCAATTTAAATTTCAATATTGTTCCTGAAGATATTTCTGTATATTAATGGTACCTTTTTTAAAAGAAACAGAAAATTACTTTTTTCTATATGGATTAATATCTTACTTGATCTGCTTTTCCTTGACTTTCCCTTAGAGAGGGGATAGGGTTGGGTCAGTTTACTGGATATGACTGTTTTCAGATACTTAAAAACCTTTTTGTAGATATGCTTAATTTTTAAGCGATTAGGCACTGAGAGTAGCAGAAATCCTGCAAAGCTTTATAGTTCACTAGGCATTTGCCTTTGTTGGTTCTCTGAGTGATGTCTTGATTTCAGTAGGTAGAATTTTCCCTGAATCTACTAGAAAGGGGTATCAGTATTTTCAGGTAACAAAGTCTGTTAGCACAACAAAAATTTCAGACCAATATCTTACTGTATTGGGGTTGGGTTTTTTCCTTGTTTGTTTTGTTTTAATTTTTATTAATTTCAGCTGCTTTCATTTTGGAAAATCTTATTGCTATTGTGTGTACTTCAGTATACCAGCAAACACTGTTACCCGTTAACACGTTGTCCACAAATGCCTCTAGAGAAGAAATTGTTGCACCTTATTGTATATCTCAAGCAAACCAAAATATGATGCTTTTCTGCTTTGTTTATTCTGAATATGTTGTATCATACTTTACTGAATCCATTTTAACTTAGCTAAAGCTATCGATATTTATGCATTTCACATTATTTTCTGGATCTGAACCTGTGTATAAATCTTTCTTTAAAAAAAAAGAAAAGCATTTACCATAGTCGTCCTCTCTGACTTATCCATGGGAGGGGGGGAATCTTGTCTCAAGTGTAAAATGCAGTACTGTCCCAGTTTTCCTTGGCTTTTATTTATTTAGTGATCTTTGATATTTCATATGTAGTTTTGAGGTATACGAAATACATTGTTGTAGCCAAAGCTACAGATCTGAGCAGCTGGGAGGAAATTACTGTAATGTCTTCTTAATTGTTCTAGTACTGTATACAAATATGGGAAAAATGTTCTGCAGAACATTTGAGATGCAGATTCTTATCCTCACAGTAAGTTATTTTCCACATATTAGACCAAATCAGTCAGAACACAATGATCTTAAAGGTCTTTTAAATCCTAAATGATTATATGATTCTAAAAACATCTATTGAGATTACTTAATGCTCTGCTTATGGCAGTAACTACCCCTTGAATGTGCTGTGATTTCAGAAATAGAATATATTTATTTAAGATGACTGAATGCTCTTTTATACTAATATACTATCCCAAAGTAATGAGCAAGAGACTTCTTGATAGTTTGGGTTTCTATTTTTAGCGTTGGTGCATGACTTGGAATTAAAGTGATAGGAGTAGTTGCATAGGGGCACAGGAACGAGGGACTGATAGGAGTGTGTGAACTTGTGGTGTTTGAAGTCCAGCTTGGGTCTTTTTGTTTGGGTGAAAGCTGCTTTATTTGGGTGAAAGCACAAGGCTGAAGAGCACTCTGCAGTTCGTGTATCAAGTAGAAACCGCAGAGAGTTGTAACTCACATCAGAACGAGGGAATGCCTTATAGTTTGGATGCTGTCTTTTGGAACAGGATATTAAATTGAATCAGTTTCAATTGTTCAGCTGCTCTACAGATGCTGAAGAGACTGAAGGCAGCAGTTGTAGGCGTGGGACAGCTAAGAGAGGATGAAAGGAGAGATGGCCTTTCTTCTCAGTACGGCAAAGTTACGGCAGCGAAGGGAAATTATGAAAAAAGGTAGATGTATATATATATGTGCATGTGTGTATGGGCGTGTGTGTGCCTGGGTGTGTACATTCTGGGAAAAAAAATATATATATAGGGAAAACAAAAACAAGATGGGTCTACAGGAGACTGTAATGTATGCTGACCCTTTGAGTGCACTCCCTTTTTTTGAATGCTGAGTCTAATATGGCTACCTCTCCTCAAAGACTACTTTAGTTAAACTTCCATTTGCTTTCAGGCTTGTTTGTGTCAACTTTTCGGCCATCCATGCCATTTGTATATCATTGTGTGCTTTACTTTCCAAGAGCAATGTTTATATAGTGCAGACAACATAAAGGCTGGGTATGCAGTGGTAGCCAAAGTGTTGCTGGAGCAGTTTTGTTTAAGTTCTGCCATAGCCGTGCGGGTCGCAGGAGGTGAGCCCACTGGCTCTGATGAGTTCAGTGAGCTTGGGTTTTTTAACAGCAGAAAATGCAGTGCTGATGGGATGATGGACTTCAGATACTGCCAGAGGTGATGCAGGAGGCCAAATGCTGCTCTTGAAACTGACTCTGGGGTTTACATTTGCAGTCCTGGTTTTGCAAGGAAACGTAACTGTGCGACTTGTGTGTTGTATACCCTATGTCATCCATTAGATGCCCCTTGTTTGCCGTGCTTGTTTGATAGTTTGTAGAGCTCCTAGGTATCTTTGCCATGTTTCGTAGTACTTGTGGCGTTCTCCTTACCTTGTGCATATTGTGAAACTGTCACCTACAGCTGCCAGGGCACTGAGGCACTTCAGGACACCGAGCGCAGTGAATAAGTGCATTTAGGCTGTGGAAGAGCTATGTGTCTCCTCCCCTGCATTTCCCCATAAAAAAGGCACAGTGAGGTTTATGCTCTCACCTAAGTACTATTATAATAATTTACATACTCAGTATTTTCTACTGAATTGACAACTTCGGACAGGCTTATCAGCTGGATGTATATTTTATGTTCCCCCACTAATTCTTCTAAGGAAGATTCTATCAAAGGAAGATATCTAGGAAGACTTGACATCAGATCTCCACTCAGCAACACACCTAAGCTTATGCTGAAAGCCATCCTTACTTAAGGGGCAGCATTGTTTGCACTGTGAGATTGCAGGAGCCCCAGTGATGGACCACTATGCTTATGGAGTTAAGCTTAGGCTTGTGTGATGTTCCTGGGGGGAGGCACATCCTGGTGACCTAGGGCCTTCATTGACATGGAATTTTAGAAAAGACTGCAAATAGCATCACATTTGTTGAGTTCTTCCAAAGACATATTGTGGTTTCTGGGTCTTGACTGTGACCATCTACCAACAGACCCACACTGTACTCTACTGGAAAGAAACACACCCCTACAGGCTAACTAACCAGGCTTCCAAACATAATGATCTGATCTGCTCTTTCCACCCCTAAAATGAAACCTATTTTTTCCCCACACGCTGCTACACTTTGTTAGGGCTTTGTGGTTACAGTAGTTAGGGCTTTGAAAGTGGTAAATGTAGGAGAGGCATATATGTGCATGTGTCTGCATGTATGTATACATATGCATAAACACACCTGGGAGTGCAGTGACTTGCAACATGTTCTCTGTTCAAAAGTGTTCCCATGTTAGGTCATGAAACAACATGAGATTTCTCAATAGTTTTCTTAACTTTCTTGCTAGATTTTGGTCTCTTTTGTCAACATTACACCATAAGGTGTGGTTTTTGAAAATCACACCTGAAAAAACCCCATAGGTCCTGCTAACCTGGATGCTACAAAAACCTTCTTTCTCAGCAGCACTTGCTTTTAATAACCAGTATCTCTTGACAGTTTTAACACAACTAATTTGCTATGATCTTTCTTCCTAGAGTCCAGTCCTTCGACTTTTATACTCACATGTAATTCCACGGAATTTTGACCCAGTATTTAGCTCTATTCTCTCCAAAGCTTGGTGTAAACATGCCTTACAATAGTTCATCTCCATCAATGGTATAACAGAGCTACTGCCTTCTTAGATGTGTGTAGTTAAAAGTCAATAAGCATATTTATAGAATGTCATACTTTCTTCAAAAACCTCTAATTTGATATTTTTAAGTGCACATGTTAAGTCATGTGTATAACATGTTATAAAGTACATTAAACTGTGATAATGAAACTGAATAAAATATTTAATAAAATATTTGAAATATTTGAAAAGGACCTTCAAATAGATTTCTTTATGTTCATTCTATTTTGGTTATCTAGTGTGTGCCTGTAAACAGTCTCCCATTTAAAACTAATGTTTGCAAATAAATACTATTCAAACAGAGCTTCTTTGATACTTCATCTACTTTACTATCAAATGAATGTTTTCTTTAAACATGGCTGAGTTAGCAGTATTTTTAGAGTTTGTTCTTAGCTACACCATGAGTTTGTTGGCTTTTTTATACTTAAAAAGAAACAAGCTTGCTTTCCACCTGAAAATGGAAGATTCTAAAACCCAGAGATGGATCCTCAGAACTGTAAGCTGTAGCTGTCAGATCATCCATCAACTTCTGCACAATGACTCTGAAGATGTTGCACATTTTGCAAAGAACTTCTGCCCACTTGTTCTTTCTTTAACGTGTCTATAATGGGAGCTTCCATTTTACTTTTAAAAACTTCCCTGTCTGGTTCAGCACTGTTGACATTGTTGGAAAGATCCGTAGACCCATGCAAATGCCCCAGACATCAATGGATTTATATTGGAATCAAGCTGGAGATTATGGGATCAAGAGAGCTGGAGCTGGGTTAGGCTGTGAGAGAAAAGTTTGCCTTTTCTCCTGACCTTTTCAGGTATCCACTTTGTGTTTCTGGACTTTGTCTTCTTTGCACAGTTGAAAAGCTCATTTATAGTCCACAGAAGTCTAAGAGAAGTCATCTCATGTGAAGAGGCCTTGGCTTTGTTTTCAGTCTTTGGACCCTAAGAGAACTTACTCAGAAATGGATTCTCTTAGAAATAAGTAGCAAATGTTATCTACGTTTAAACTTAAAGGTCTGAGCTACTTTGGAAACTTGCCTAAACAAGGACTATGCTCTACCCTCTTGAGGCTTGAAAAGTAGAATGCCTTGGATGCCTGAAGCCTCCTTGATTGCACTGTGTTTTTCTGAACACAGGAGACCCAAGTACAGACCTCATAAAGCCAGTAGATACTGGCTGTTCACATGGGAGCAGAATTCCTGTCTCTGAATCAATGGTAGCAAAAGGGAAGCTGTTAGTGTGGGTTTTTAGTTTATTTTTTGTTGTTGTTGTTTGGTTTCTTTTTTTTTTAACTGTGCCATTTACTCAGGGAAGAAGAATTGAATGCAATCTTGCACTGCCTTTACTGGGTAGGCATCAGTATATCTGCAAAGAAACACCAGGAATGGAAGAAGATCTTCATTACAAGCCATATAAAGGTCATACTTGGGGAAGGGGGAGATAAGCTCTGAATCAAATCAGTGAGCAAAAATCCTTTAAGAAATCTTAAGATATATACATATTTTCTCGGTGTAGTATGCCCAGTCAGGAACATTGAAGTCACTAAATTGTTTTTTCAGTTACCAAATTACTTAAAAACAGTCATCTTCCTTGAACTCCCATAATTTCTCATCTGCTCTCATTTTGTTCTTTCAACAAAAGACCCACTGAATTAAGCTCTCTGTGCACCTAGATCTGGTTTGTTACCCAGGTCTCACTTATGTTGTTTCTTGCAGCTGCATAGCATTACACTGACAGTTTCACAAGTGTCAGGTAAGATAAATTTCTACTAATACTTTTGAAAAAATATGAGGCAGAAAGGCATCACCCTCCTCAAGCACCATGCTTCTACCAGGCACTCCAGGGTTCTCCTCTGGGGGACATTTGTTGGATCCATTTCATTGTTGATCCCAGGATGGTCTGGTGTGCAGCTAAAAATAATAATAAAAAAAAAATTCTAAGGCTTTTTTTGAAAATCTAAGGCTTTTTTTGAAAGCTAAAACTTCTAAAGAGACTTTTTCCCTGCAAGGTGAAACATGAAGGCATGCAGAATACTTGAGCATCCCATAACAAAGCAGCTTGTGAAGCTGTCTGTTCAGGACACTAGCACTTTGTCACAAGATGTGTTCCTATTTCTGCTGCAAAGTTCTGATTTGGTTTGTTTTCATAAATAACACCTGCAAGACATATTGCCTACCATCCATTCAGTGTCAGCTTTTTGTGGACTGTACTTGACACAGAAAGAGAAATTGAGGTTTGGTATAGTTGCATTTAAAATGAAATACATTTCAGGTAGGCTTCATTAGCTACTTTCTGATAGGAGAAGATAACATCAGATCTTCAGCAGAAGTAACCCTGCAGAAGTTGAAAAGCCAGCCTATATAAAGTGAAACAAAATGTTTATTCCATAGAGACCAGTGCTTCAACCTATTTGTCAGTCCATAAGAGAAGAGAAACTAGTTGAAATAGACCCAGAAAATCAAAGCAGTTCAGAGTATCAGACTTAGTATGAAAGTGTAGGTTTTTGAATGTGAACACTGAAAAGTTTAATCCACTCATGTAGCTTTTTGGTTATTACTTTTGTTATCTTGGTGTTTGGATATAGAGATATAATACTTAGAATGTCAGGTGCATTTATTGCCTTTTGCACCCTCAGAGAAGGCTGGCGTAGCCATTTAACAGCATTCAGTTTAAGAAAAAGAAAAAAGAGGGGGAGGGGGCGTTAGAGTTGGAATTTAGGCCCTAGTAGATGTCATTTTCAAAAGAAATACTTGGAGTACATTTTAAAGTTTAAAATCTGTCCCACCAAAAGTTTTTCAGTCATTGCAGACCATGAGGCTCCAGTCAGATCAATCTGAGCAACAGTTTCTCTTCCTTCCAAGGTCTGGGTGGGTTCCCTTAATACCTGGTCAATACCTAGAGTTAGTATTTCATTTCAGCCTTTCCTAGTATGAAAAACCTTGATTCCTACATGTTTTAGTGAGGGAGATTCTTAAAATTATATTGCTGCTTGGAGATCTTGAGACTCAGCAGCATGTTGCCGAAAGTTTCAAGGTCTGGTATCTCAGATACCAACCTCACAGTTGACCATAATGAGATTTCTGTTCTAATTGGAGCCCTCTAAAAGCTCCTCACTGGCTCATGGAAGACCCATTCTTGATTGTGGGTGAACCTCTCTGGGACTCTGGATGTGGCATTTGTTGGGAAGCACAGCTCTGGCTGAGGGAGGGAGGCTCTTTGCCCACACGCTTCCCAGCATCTTCCCTTCAGATTATCTTAACCACAACAACTTTTTTCATGCAGCTGGGATCTCTTCTTGCCTGCTGCAGCTCACATACATTTTTGTAAAACAAAATGAAACAAACCCACCAGCCTTCCTCAACTTCCAGGTTTCAGTAGGTGGTAGTTTGACTGGGAGGGGGTGTAATGTGTCTTTAGTTAGAGCAGCTTTGTAAATTGTCTGCAGATATTGAGAGGTTACTGAAACAAAGCTGGGGTTCATTTTGGTTTGGGGAGCTGTGTTTTCTCATGGAAGTGAGGATTCTAATGGAGTTACTGTTGCAGCACCAGATGGACTATTTTGTTGTGTTCAAGAAGTTCCAATTTGAAGAGCAAGGTTTGCCAGCTCATCTGAAAAAATGAGGGGGAGAAATTGCAGTTCTAGTCTGTGGCTTGGGATGGATGCTGTGTTTTGCTTCAGTGACTGTGGCAGTATTTTTCAGTCAGACGTAATATGTGAGCTGCTTGAGGTGTGATGCAGTGCTAAACCATCACATTTGCTTCTAGATGGCAGATGGGTTTGGCACATGGCAAATACGTTTTGGTAATGAGTTGTATATCATAAATAATACCGCATCCTCATCATCATTTTAATCATTAAGCTTAAGAAAAGTCTTCCTGATGTGGTTCAGGAAAATCTATTGTGTTTGGCTGGCACAACACCTACTTTTACCCTGGAAAGTAATGGAAGAAAGCATTCACTATCTGACTGTTTATTTTTGGTACTTTCTTTTTTTCCCTAATCATCTTTACTAGTAGCTGTCCGTAGTGCACCATATTTAGGATATAGTTAATTCCGCTCTGGGATCTTTTAAAGTGAAGATAACGACTTAAATTCTCATGCAGAAATCCACACCAGCAAGGGAACCTCTTAGGGATGAAGGGTTGCTGAAGGAAGTGCTAGATCTCATAACATGCAAGACATGTGATTGCAGACCTAGGACCCAGGCTGTTGGCAGGTATCAGCAGAGATTAATTGTGCTGACTTGCCTGATGGAAAAATAAAAGAGCCTATGGTTTAAACATCAGGGCAGCTGTATTTTAAACCTATTTGGTTCACTTAGTCCAACACCTCATCAGCACTGTGTGCTCACACCAAAGGGAGCTTGAGGATTGTTGCGTCAGGAGACTGCTGTCCTGAGCATTTGCTGGTCACTACTTTTCTGAAACTCAGCATTTGTAACTTAGAATAGCTCTGAAGATTGCCACACGTTCTCAGCTTAGTCACAATTGTGGTACAGCAATACTTGGTGTAATAGTGCTGCCCACTGAGAGGTGCAGCAGCCCCTCTGTAGATGTGAGGCAGTGAAGACATCACCAGAGGTTCCTGAGCACCTCTTTGGGTCACTGGTGGCTTTGCTTGGGCCACACTGGGAACAGCCAAATTCTAGGGTTCTAATAAAAAGACCTTTTAAAAGTGAGGCAGAATTTTACTTTGTCAAAACCGTGCACACATAAAAACAGGATCCAGTCAGTCTTTTATATGGGTTTTATAGAAAAACTGCCTGCAACACACTGTGTTTGCAGCCACAAGCTCTGATGGCTGCGCTGCTCACACAGTGTGTTCTGTGCACTTGGTTATTTATAAACAAGTCAGGGGAAAAAATACTTATTTTTTACAGATTTTTGTATCTGCCAGATGGCAAAATGTACCTCACATACCTTGGACATCAGGTGGTTAGAACAATAATCTACAGGTTATCTGCTGGGCTGAGTCCTTATTTTAGCATTTTCAAACAGATACATTTAGGAAACCAGTAATTTGTGAGTGTGGTACATAGTACACCTTTCGTGTAAACCATCAAAACACTGTAATACATGGGAGTGAATAGAAAGGCAGTAATTTCATGTATGCATCTAGTTTTAAAAACCTAGACACTAAATGCACTATTCCACCTCAGCAAAGTGGTTCTGTAAATCACAGCCAAGGGATGCCAGCAGGGATTTAAAAGCATTTTTAATAATGAAATAAACATTCATGGGCTTTTAAACCATTCCAAAAATACTCTGAGTGCTTGGCAAGATGAGTAACTTTTGACTAAAACCACAAATACAGTCAGTTTAACAAGCCTCAAATAAAAAGAAAATCGTGGGTGTCATTTTTTAGATGCCATGCGCTGCCTCAGACCTAGATGGAGGCCCCTTGCCAGCATTGGTCTGTCACACTTTTCAATGCTTGCAGGAGGACATGGTGACACGTTTGGAATGTGCAGCTGCCTTTGGCATCAGAGCTCCATCTCATAAATCTCAGCTGTTGGAAATCCATTGCTGTTAAGATAGAAGGGACATAAACAGACATAAGCAGTTTTAAAAATACGAACTGGTTGGGTTTTGTGACTTTTGTCAAATCTATTTTTTGATAGGGGCAAATGTCTCCATTGTAAAGTTTTGTTCATGTTGCTGGAAGCTGAGAATGTCAAGCTTCACTTTCAGATTTCTCACCTTTCTTTACAGCCATCATGCCTTTCCTCTCCTCTTCTCTGTTTGCTGTAGTGGATAAAAACTTGATGGATATCCATAGCAAAATGGCCCACTGATTTTCAGTAGGGAGAGCAGTGTCCCCACATCTCCCTGAGCTACTGCACAACTCTGGAAAAAAAACTTTTTTTAAATTAGTGGCATTTTAACAACAATGTTCCCCAACTGTGGCTGTGCGTCATACCCAGCTTCTGCAAGATGATAGGGCACAAAGAGTTGGGATCTTCTAGAAAGCGGGTACAGCAGCAAAGCTGGGCTCCCCAAGCCCTCTTGCACCCCAGCTTTCTGTAGAAGTGCCAGTGTCAGGAACCTGCCAAGCTTTTGAAATATTATTAATTACTTCTACTACTACCAGTTTATTGTTGAGGATAGATTCACAGTTTATGAGGAGTTGGTCTGGTTCATTTTTCAGTGCATGGCTTGTTAGAGCAACTAATGTATCTGAAAGTCACATGCTTTGTTTTTTTTTTTAAAAAAAAAAACAACAAACCAAATCCCTCCCTTCAGCACTGCATATTAGACCTGTGAGGTTAGCATTAACTCATACTAAGCCTTAACTTGCAAATAAAACTCTTACCATTTCTAAATTTCTTTCTTAGAGGGGAAAAAAAAAAAAAAAAGAATTCCCCAGGCAATTACATTTTCTTTCTCCATAATTGCTGAAGAAACTTTCAGATTACATAAACATAAGATTGACTTTTCCAGATCCCTTGCCCATATTGCCTCATCGAAGGCAACAGGTATGTGTGGGAGAAGCCTGTGGGATCAGGACCACGTTTATATGAAACATCATTGCTTTCCCTCTGGAGCAGGCACCCTGGCTGCTGGGAAGTGTGGCACAGCAGTCCCACTGCCTCCAAGCAGATGGGATGGGGCTGCCAGCTGAAGGGTACCGACAGACCCCCTCAGCACCCGCTGCCAGAAGCTGAAGGAGTCACCTATCAGAGTAAAGGCTCTGCCTGTAAAATGTTGGCTTTTAATTTTTGCATCTTTCACCTGCTTCTCTTTGAAAGCTGTCCTAGGCACTTGGCGTGACAGAGCTTGCATGGGGTGAGCTGCTCCTGGTGGTTTTCAGTTGTTCGGGTCGATTTCACGCTGGCTGTAGCAGCACCTGCTGTTGTGGTCTCCAGCTGTCTCCTGGAAATAGTGTGGTGGTGGTGGTGGTTGTCTCAGCACCCTGTGCACAGGGTGTTATTGCTGATGTGAGGATGTTTTTATCCTGATATTTTTGTTACTGAGCATTGATTTCATCAGCAAACAAGAAATTGGAAAGGGTGCCGCAGAGTTTCATCATTAAGTGTTGTCACTAGATGGTCTTTTTCTAACCCACACGAAATTTATAAATAGGGGGGAGAAAAATAATTCAGGGTGGAGACAAGCCTATAGGAGAGGCCAGCATAAAACTCTGCATTTTCCATTCCTGTGTCTGTGTTGGGAGCAGGTTAGCAAGCTGCTAAAATAAGTGTTCAGTGCAGAAATAGTAAACAGATGGATTCCCTTGGCTCTCCATAGGCGAGTGTGGCAGACCGGTACTGCTGCTGCTGCTGCTGCTGTTTATTCACTTCCTTTTATCCTTGTATCTTGATTGTTATTACTGTGGTTACATTAATTGTGCACTGTAAGGCAGCTGAGAGGAGCTCGGGCTGTGAGGTCAGCTTTGGGCAATCATAATGGTGTTTCATCTCGGATGTTTGTGAGTGCCTGTTTAAAACTGCTAAAAATGTCCCAGGCTCATAGTTTGACTTTTTTTTTCTTTTTTCTTTTTTCTTTTTTTTTTTTTTCTTTTTATGATTTAGAAGACTCAGTGATTCCTATCAGTGAGGGATTTTCTTGCTTGTCATAATTTGCCAACAGTTTGGTTGATGTTTTTGAAGATGAGAAAAAGCTGATAGAAAGCTTTTGAAATGAGGGGTTAAACATTTCTCTGCATTCTTCTTGCTTTGCTGCTCCCTAGTTTTGGTTTTTTTTTTCAGGGGGACTGTAAAAGTAGGTGAGCTTTTGGATGGTTTGTGAGGAAGATGTAAGTTGATTCTTAATAGGATGTCTGAAGAGCTTGTGTGTGTTCCTGGACAAATAACAAGCCAAGGCGGAAAACTGAGCAGCTGGTCAGGATATTAAACACATCCCGGGTCGTGGCAGGATGAGATCTTGGCAGTATTTACTTGGCACAGAGTCACATGGCCACGAGGGACTTGGAGATGTCAGCTAGAGTGTTTCTCTGCCCTAAAGCAGATTGAGCTATACTTATCACATACCTGGTGGGTGGGTGTTGAACCTGTCCTTAAAAGCCTTTAATAGTAGAGACTCAACCCTTTTCCCAGGACATTTTTTCCAGTGCTTGAATATCTTTATTTCTTGAGTGTGGTTAATTCCCCCAGTGCCTAAGTACAAAATATTAAGGGTATAGGATAAAAAGGCCATGTCCTCTGAAGATGATAGGTAGAGAAGCAATTTTGCTGGGTTTAGAAATTTCAATAGCAGTCAGATAAAATCTGAGATGAGATTTTCAAGGAGCACCAGTCCAACCTTATTTCAAGCTCCAGGACTCCTCCATGCCTTTGAAAATCTGTTCCTTCGAATGGTGTGTCAGGTTGACAATTAATAGCCATACCAGAGAGGTTCAAACAGACCTTTCTCCTTGTGCTGTGTTTTCTATATAGCAGTTGCCTTTGGTTTTTCTTTTTTTAACAGAGTAAAAAAAATAAATAAAAAAAATAAAAAAACAAAACCAGGAAACCAAACCAACCCAGCTTTCCAGCTGGTAAAAGCTGCCCACAGCGGTGTCAGCAGCACAGGGACAAGGACATCCCTGGGTCTTCACTTTGGAGTCAGGACCCAGAGCTGCACCTCTAATACTGTCTTCAATTCCAAAAGCAGGATGAGTGGAATAGTTTTGGTACAGTTATGAGACTAACGGAGCAATTCTGGTGTGTGAGCACTGCGCTGATTGACCCAGGGAGATGCCATGGCTTCCTCAGCAGTCACGTGGGGACAGACCTTTTCCCTGAGCAGAATAGGCTTTTCTGGGAACAGGCATCCAAGAGGGAAGTGAAGGAGAGTACATATTCCACAAGCAAGGGAGGCGATTGCCTTTATTTATTTATTCTGCCCATGCCATGCTGTCAGGCAGCTCCCTGCCTGCTTCTGTAGGCTTACAGGAACAGGTCAGCAAGCCTCTTCCACAGTAATAGTTGAAACCCTGGGTGGAGGTCCTCTGGGCCATGCCAGTGTGCTGCTGGGACCTAACCCCAGGTCCCATCCGTTCTGCTTTTCTTCTGCATGGCACCACCAGCTCGGAGGTGGGGGGAGGCAGCAGCAAAGTCCTCCAGCTCTGGTGGCAAGTGGTGGTAGCACAGCAGCCCCTTGCTGGCCTCATGCTGGTATGTAGGCAACACCCAAAGCAGAGGCATCAGAAACTTGGCCTCCTCTGGGTGCTTGCTCCAGGGGATGCCTGGAGTTACAGGCATGGGTATAGCGAGGAACGTAGAGGAGTGGAGGGACCCAAGTCTGTGTAGTACCAGTAAGAGCCTTTGGGGAAACCCAGTGCAACTGTGTACCAACCAGAGGCTGACCCAAAAGGCAGTATCTCCACAGACAGGCTGCTGCAGTAGTTGGCAGTCTCACAGTGTTATGAAAAAAAGCATCTAATGGCTAAAAAGGAAAGGGGTGCAACAGAGTGGTTCAGAAAATTCAATTTCCTCAGCAGCTTTGCGAGTGGAAGAAATGGCGCTATAAAAGGGAAAATGAAGTCTGTGGAAGGGATGAACTGGTTTCCCCCAAGCCCAGTAAACACCATGGCACGGATAGCCTAGCACAAGGAGTTACTGGCTCCTTCTTTCTCACACACACACTATGAAATGTAGTAGATGCCTATCAAGCTGCACTTCAGTTGCAGATTAACCAATGTGTTCAGCAATTCCCAGCTTTCACAATCTATTCAATCTGCAGCAATGCTTAGGGAAGGAGAAGTGTTTTCCCCCATGTTTCACAGTTTTGCTCCTGCTTCAGTAGAGTCTCAATCCCTTGTGAGCCCCCTGATTTACTCACTGCTGCTCAGCCCTAGCAACCTTACCCAGTATAAGCCAAAATAGGTTGTGTTGCAGCCAAAACCAACAAAGAAAGGCTACACTTTGCAGGAGATCAACTGCAACATGACTTCCAAGTTCACCCTTTTCCTTGGTAGCCAAAAAACCACAAGAGCAGCCAGTAAAGGTGAATCTCTGATTGTTTTTATATTCAATATAAGTGTTTCTCGCTTGAAGTTTGCTTTTCTTTTTTTCCTCCCAACATAGCAGAGTGCTTCTTGTATTTTCCCTCCTGTTAAATATCAGCATGTGCTTTGAGTCCTGCAGAGCTGAACTGGAATTACTAACAGAACTGAAAAACAATACTAATCCTGTAACTCTCGCAGGCACAAAATCCTTACTAGAATACCAAAAAAGGAGCATTTCCCTTCTGCTGTGTCCATCTGCATAACACCAAGGGTAAAAGATGGCCCAGATATGTAAATAAGATGAAGTAATACTCTGTGGCAATGCAGGAGCTGAGGTGAGCTGAGTTTTAGATCGCACCCATACACAGTGGCTTTCCCAGTGTAGGCAAAAGAAATACCTTTGTACATCTTCTAGCTTTTCTGTGTGGTACTTAGCTACCTGCTCCAGATGGGAACTGGGATGAGGCAGAGAAGGATCCCTGCTGCTTGGATGGCTGTGGTTGCTTCTGGGGTCAGTATGAAGTATCGGTCAGGGATTTTCTAGCTTTATTGTTTTGTAAGCAAAGATGCTGAGGGTAATGCTGAATTCAGCAAGGATGTTCTTGCCTGGCAAACTACTAATGACTGGTATGCTTTAAAACAGAGTCCATCCTTCATTCTGTAATAATGCCACACATTTCTTGAAATGTGTTTTCTGCTCTACTCAAAAGACAGCCTCTGTTGAGGGTGTGCTGGATGCTTTTGCTCAGATGTCAGTGCTCGTACTGGAGGTCATTTCTGTATGGTGGCCTGTGCCAGGCTAGGGGGCTCAGGGAAGCAAAGTGGTCCCTTGTGCTAGTGGGACTGTTCTGAGTCACTCAGTCCAGATCCTGGTCTCGGGGAACCACTGCAGGCTGGGAGGGATACTGGGCATGTGTGAAAATAGAGCCAAAGCCAGGAACGTCCCTCCCACCCCCACAGCCATCCCGCTCCACAGGTTTCCTGCCCTAGTGAGAGACCCCTGTGCTTGTGCTCCTGTGTTTTGGGTCTTCCCTGGGTCTAAACCACTTCATGCAAACCTGGCTCCTCACCAGTGAGGTGGTATCCAAAGCAGAGTGACTGCATCCCAGGGTGTCATCACTGATTTGGGAAGAGGCTTCCAGAAACCTTCCTGGCAAGGAGTGTTTTGAGACGTATCTTCATGGTGAACACAAGCCATGTAGCACTTCAGGATCAGCAAAGCAGATCTGCTTTGGGCTGAAAGCAGAATTGCATCCCTTATAAAAGGGGACTTGTCCCCCAACCCCTGTTTTCAATAGGAAGTGGCATCAGAAGAGTTGCTGCCCATCTGCATGTGCCCTCTACTGCCTGCCTGCCTTCTGTAGGGAGTGAGAGGCCAAAAGAGCCCAGCTGGAGATCTGGCCCAAAATGTGTTAAAAACATTTCTTCAAATAGTCAGTTTTAATTGTAATAAGTCATATTTACTATCCCTCAGGACGCTGGCTGTGGAAGAGGGAATATTTAGACCTTAAAAATAAAATAGGATGAATGAATGAGTGTTGTGTGAAGGACTGCTGAGAGTTAGGTGTGGGGTGAGAGGCATCATATCTTCCTTAGAGAGAGGAGCCCTTGCAACATGGTTTGAATAATGTGGGAGGGTTGGCAGGGGAAGCACTTTGACTGAGAAATATTATTTTAGATTAAACAACAAAACTGCATGCACATACAGACTAGATCATCATAACACAGCCAGGCTTTGACTGTGTACTGCAGCATTATTGCTACTTATAATCAACAGTTACTAACACTATACTCCAGTAAACTTAGTGGTAGCAATTACAGCAACATAAATAGCAATGCAGATGACTAAAGGCATTGCTGTCAATGTGAATGGCAGCTATAGCATTAGAAAAACATTTGGAGGGAAGATACCAGAAGTTGATGAGTGAGCTTGGGTCTGCTAGTCTTTTATATACCATTTTTAATATACTTCCTGAAATGAAGCTTCAGAAAGGTACACTGCCTCTTTAAAATTAGTCTAGGAACTACAGGTAGTTCACATTATTTTTAAAATAATAAATCTATATATATATCTATATTAAAATATATATGTATACATAAGTTGGCTAGCCTACTTTGTGGAGAGGCTGCAGCTAAACTAAGTCTGAGCTAATATTGTATTACCATGGTCTTCTGGTTTGTAGATAGCCCTTCCTTACTAGATGAGGTTCTGTTCTTGCTCCACAGAAGGTGCCTGTGTATATAATTCCTTTGTATTGCTTTCTGCAGAGTCCCTTATATATTTCTTACTACTAATGCTGTGTAGAAAAGGAAATCCAGAGATTTTACTACTGATAATTAACCATATAATGGCCATTAGCAAAATAAAGATTTAGTTGTTTGGGAAACAGATTATTTATATTGTGTATGGTTTATTGCCTGATAACTTGTTTGGTGACTGGATATTCTTTTCCTTCTCCTGGTCCTTTTCTGCTTTTTCCAGCTATGGTGTTTACTCCTCACTTTGATTATCTAGCAGGCAATAAAGTATATTGTATGTTTTGAAGCCAAGCAGCGTGCTTCTTAATTGTCCATTAAGGGGAGGTCAGTGTTGGTGGTGGCTGTGGAGCTGCAGATGCTCCCTGGCAGGACAGGTCTCCAGCTGCAGCAGACACCTCTCCCACCACAGCTTTTGGACAAGGCAGGGCCCAGAGAAGGGCCCAGGAGAAAAACCTGGCATTTCCTACTGAGCAGGAAGGAGGAGCTGCTGCTTCCTTCCTAAGGACATGCTGAGACTCTGCGGGCAGAGATGAATTACTCATAACCTTCTAGTTCCACACAACAACCCTTTTAAGTTTTCCAGCAGGGTCAGCAGGTGCCACCACCATCACTGGCAGCCTCTGGCTCTCCCAAACGCCTGGTGCCCCGGTGGTGCTGGGTATTTTCCCCTGGGTATGGAGGTGGGCAGACTTCAGCACAAGTGCCAGGCTGGGGTCTGTGGCCAGGCAAGGAACATCAGGGCCACTCCATGCTTTTCCACATTTGAGGTGCTGCACCACTCATCCTTAGCAGATAGACACAGACCCGGGTGTGTGAAACGTAATCATGCGTGTGGCAAACTGCCTGGCCTTACCTGGTCGGCTTGTCTGGGTTTTTACTGCTTTGGTTTTCTCTGTTTTTCATGGGGAGCCAAGTTCTGTATGGCAGTTCCTCTCCTTCCTGACATCTGTGGCATTTCTTTCTGCATTTCAACCATGTCACACCCACAAGTGACCAGTGGGAGCTTGCCAGGTGCTGTGTTTGCAGGAGGAGCGTGACCTCCGCTGCCCCTTTCCTTCTCCCTTCATCAGTCCTCGCTGCTCAGAGCTCCCTTGTCACCTCCCTGGAGGGACACACAGCATCATCCCACGTTGTGGCCTCCTCTCAGCAGAAATCATCAGCTTTAGCACAGCACTGTGGGGGCTGCCATCGGGTCACTCACCTGATAAAGTTGGTCCTGCTCTGGGAGCCAGGACGTGGGCACGTGGAGCTGCTGTGCAGTGGGACAGGATGTAAGGGGGCAAAGCTGCTTCCCACTGAATGTCATAAGAAACAAACAGCTTTGGCATCTGGAGAGATGAAGCTGCTCAAAAAATGCAGCCTTCATTGGTCAGCATGATTTTTCTAGTGCTCGTTTTCCCCGTTCCACTCTGAAGAAAAGGCTGAGATGGTGGCCCTGCCTGTGCAGCAAAGCTTCTCACAGAGCAGTAAGAAAACCCACCTCATTTTTAAATCAAAGGCTCTGTTTTTTTCTTCAGCACTGATGTTTTGCTATTTTTTTGTGGGGGCGAATGCATGCATGTTGCAGGCACATACATGAGGAGATACAGCTGAAAACACTGCCTGTATGCCTGAACACCACCCTGCTGACTACACCAGAAGGTGGGAGGGTTTTTTGGAGGGGATAGACACCAAATGCTGCACCCTGAGCCCTAGTGCCCAGCTAGGCTGCTGCCCTATCAGAAGGGATGAAACACCCTCTGTGGGGTGGCAAAAAGGGCCCCAAAGGTACCCCTGCCATCCCACAGAGACACTGAGGAGCCCCATGGTGAGGGGTGGCCCATGGTAGGGGGACAGAGGGGCTCCTCACCAGTAAGTGTTTGAGGTGGGTATGCAGGGGTGAGGGAGGGTTACCTCTTTATTTCAATCCATCATAAACAAAGGGCTTAGCAAGTCACAAAATATTTTTCTCTTATTTTCAAGATGTCCTGTCCTTACTTAGAAGCAGGAATACAATCACAACACCTTGAACAGTACCTTCAGTTTGGTCCTCTAGCACTGATGCACCTCCTGCTGGGAAAAGAGTGCTTTCTTGTGTTAGTATTTGGAGGATTATTCAATTTGCTCGTAGGTCAACAGAGGAGATATAGGTTGTAGCCAGGTGGGAGTCAGTCTCTTCTCCCAGGCAACCCTCAGCAAGACAAGAGGGCACGGTCTCAAGTTGTGCCGGGGGAGGTTTAGGTTGGACATTAGAAAGAATTTCTTTACAGAGAGGGTGATCAGGCATTGGAATGGGCTGCCCAGGGAAGTGGTGGATTCTCCATCCCTGGAGATATTTAAAAAGAGCCTGGATGTGGCACTCAGTGCCATGGTCTGGTAACTGCAGCGGTAGTGGATCAAGGGTTGGACTTGATGATCTCTGAGGTCCCTTCCAACCCAGCCAATTCTATGATTCTATGATTCTATGACTTGTATCCAGGAGATGCCTGGCTTCATCTTGCTGTGCTTGCTGCATCATGGCTGAAAAGCCAGAATAAAATCTGGTTCCTCTTTCTAAACAGTGGAGCTTCTCCCTTGGCCCTAAACCACGGCTCTTATGTTGTCAGGTGCTTGTGCCAGGACTCAGCCTCGCTTGCACATCCTGCACATCCCACCTGGAGAAATCAGTTGGTAACACAGGCAGCAGCAAAGCTGGCAGCTCCAACTGGGTACAGCAGCCCACACCATCTATATTCAGCAGCTAGTGAGTACTGGAGCAGAACCTCAGTTACAAAGCAGATTATGTTCTTTAATGTTTTTTGTTCTGTTATGTTCTCAGCAGTTTATGGAAACTGCTGCTGAAAAAAAAAGCCCAAAACATAACAAAGCTTTGGTTGTGGGTCACTGAGCAGCAGTGATAACTTCCAATTCAAAAATAAGACTACAAAAAATAAAGCTTGGCACTGCAATCCATGTGGGGCAAAAATCCTCCTGCCTCTTACTGCATCTCATCAGCTTCCTGTTGTTTATTTAGATAGATTTGAAGGCATGCTTGGGCTGGCATTTAATTGCTTGTCTTAAGGACCCGAGTATTTAATTAAAAGCCTGATATTATACGGCAGGGAGAGGAGCCCTAAGTGGAAGCACAGCTCACAGATGAAAAACTTCACTAAAATGCTCCACCTTTCCTGGTTTTAATTTCTCCCTAGCTAAATAAAGGTTGATCTTTTTTTTCACTAATATATCTCACTTCTTAAACATAGTTGAGCTTTTTGTGCTCTACGTGGTTGATATATAGTCTGCATTTCTCCTGTTGGCACACCATGAAATTTAAAATACCTTGAACACTTGGGAAAAGAAATTTGCTAGGAAACTTTCAGAAATTCTTTTTATTCAGATTGAAGGGGAAACCAAACACAAATATTCTTAGTACCAGCCATCCCTTTGGAAGGGAAATCTCTTAATTGTACTAGCCTGGGAAAAGGACTTTTCTCCCAGGGTCTTCAGCAGTTATGAGCAAATGCAAATGTCCTATCGTTGCTTTTGCTGCTTCTGGTTGCTAAGTAGGATTTAAGTGTGCCAACCACCCAGGACATGTAAAGGAGAGGCAGATAAGACAAAGACAGGGTGCAGAGCACAGGGAAGCCAACCCAACACTTGCACTTCCAATTATATCCTTTATATATCCTTTATTTTTTGATATTGCGAAGGAAAAGAAGAAAGAAGTAGATCTATGTGAGCTGAGTTGCTTGGGCTGGTATGTGAAAATCTTCTGTTTCTGAGCCATCCGTGATGGCTATTGCTTAATTTCCTCTCTGCAAAGTGGTTGCCTCCATCTCTCCCAGCAAGCCAGTGAGCTGCTGGCAGGCATTTCATAGAATCATAGAATCACAGAATCGGCTGGGTTGGAAGGGACCTCAGAGATCATCAAGTCCAACCCTTGATCCACTACCGCTGCAGTTACCAGACCATGGCACTGAGTGCCACATCCAGGCTCTTTTTAAATATCTCCAGGGATGGAGAATCTACTACTTCCACTACAGCCCATTCCAATGTTTGATCACCCTCTCAGTAAAGAAATAGAAATTCTTTCTAATGTCCAACCTACACCTCCCCTGGCACAACTTGAGACCATGCCCTCTTGTCTTGATGAGAGTTGCCTGGGGGCTCAAGTATTTTAGGGAAGAGGGTTTCCAAAAAAAAAAAAAAAAAAAAAAAAAAAGAAGTAGTAAGAAGGGGAAGTAAGCAGGTGTATCAGATTGCAGAGGTTTATACTGGGCCCTGGCTCTGTCCCTGCAGTCATTTCCTCCCATTCAAGAATGCTTCTCTTTGCTCAGTAAAGTGTTTCCCAAAAGGTATCTAATTCTTCCTTTTATATGTTGTTTTTTTATAACCATCCATTGAAGGTAAACCACCTCCCATTACCAGGAGCAGTGGGGGGGAGCATCCCTCCTGCCTGACTCAGCAAACTATTATCATATAGAGTTAGAGTAAATCGCTGCAAGCCTGGCAAGGCTCTGGATTTCTGAGGTCTCAGCAGTGTTGTTCCAGTCCTTGGGAGATGTTAAACTGGCACTGCTCACTTTCATGTAAACCAGTTTACTACATGCTCATCTCTATTCCCCAGACTAGTTTCAACCAGTGACATGATCCAGGCAGAACCACCACCTGAACATGAAAAAATTTGTCTGTCTGGTTAAAGTTCAGCTACAGTGTTTGGTGGTAGTGCAAATAATTACCAGCAGCCCTACGGAGGGAGCTGTGGCATAAGTGGAGTTTCTCTCAGGTAAAGGACTCAGAGTGTAAGCATGGCATAAAAAGGACAAGCTCATAGCCTCAGCTATAGTTCCATCTGGTTTTGACACTCCATTCAATATTTAGGGTCGTGCTTCTGAGAGCTGTATCAAACAAGGTATGATGCTCCTGGAAGTATCCCTGAGTCCCTGGGTGAGGAGGTTGCTCTTGTGACAAGATTGAAATCAGTGAAGAATCAATAAAAATAATTCAGCCCAGTCCATAGCTTTCTATTATTTTTTGTTGTTTTGCAAATTCAATGATTCTCAAATTCCTGCAGACCCAGGAAAGCACTGATGCTTTTCAAGTAGTACTTGCTAGGGAGAGTACACTCACATTACTGTTTCCAATCCACTTACACCTATACAGTTTTCACTGGTGAGGTGCTGTTTCACACTGTGCCACAACAAGGCACTGTTAAATCTACTTAGTACAAAACTGAAAAATAAGAAAGCCCTGGCTTGGTGTCCACGCTTACAATTCACAGGTTATCATAGGCAAGTGTGGTGGAACTGGCCCAGAAGACCCAGTAAGGGTAGGTGAATCCCACCCAAATAAAAGGACCCCCATGCATACACCAAATTGCACAAGAGTTACTGTGCACTCGATAGTGTTTCAGATCAGTTCATCTTCTCCCAGCTCTGCTGGTCTGGAGGAACTGTGTGATGTGGTGACCTCCTTCTGCTGCGTTGGGGGTGACAGTGGTGCAAGTGCTTTCATTTTCTTCCAGAATTTAATAACCTGGCAGCTCTTTGCATGTCCCAGAAGCAAGCAAGCCCCAGAGGGGACATTTGGAATCCTCCTTTGGACAGCTTCCAGTCACACGTGCTCTGGGGACACACAGTGTGTGTGCATGGGGACAGGCAGACTACACCTAGTTCTAGATGAAACCCCTAAAATTTCAATGCTGAGTCAGCGACTCAGCTGTTTTGTCCTAGTCCATGGCAGAAAATTACTTGCTAATGAGTCATTTGAAAAATTCCTTACCCATGGCTGACCTCGTTGTGCTGCTTTGCTTTGCTGGATGGTGAGAAGGGAAGAGGGACCACCTTGGCTCAAGCACCCACTGGGAGTGATGCCAAGCTGCCAGAGCTGTGTTGCTTGGCCATGGGTGTGAAAATGAGCCAGAGCAGATGAAATCCCAACCTCCACATACCTCAGGAGGCTGCCTGCCTCCCAGTTTTCAGGTGGAGGCTGCAGAAAGGAGAAGCCAAGCCCACGTGCAAGCAGAGCCCTGGTTGCTGGAGCTGCGTGCCTGGGGTAACACAGGTGGAGCAAAAGCAGAAGTGGTGGGGTCTCCACTGGGATCACATCACTGTGGGGTCTTCAGCTGCAAGTTTGGGCTCTCCTTTCCTTCTGCACCCATGTGTTATCAACAGGAAAAATGGCTCTGCTAAGGCAATAAATGCAGAAGGCTCTCAAACAGCTGCTGTTCCTGCATCCAGCCCATTGCTATGCAGAAGGAATGGTATTTCTAACTAAGTGCTGTTCCTTATGCTGCTTCTGTGGAGATTTTTTTTTATCAGCTCAAATATTTTTTATCAAATCAAATATTTTTAATTCTGGCACTGTATGAGAATGGCAGGGCCAGTGGTGGACACACAAAGTGTAGCACCACCACTATCCAGCATTAGTGTATTTCAATTTTATTTTATTTTTTTTTTAACATCCTATTAAACAATATCCCAAGGCTGTAAAGGTCTGTAACTGGGCTGACCACCATGGTGTGCCACATCCCAAGCCTCAGGGGACAGGTGGCATGGCCATGCCTATGGGTGACAAGACCTTGCTGGCAGAAACCTTGTGTGCCACCCAGCTTCCTCACTAACCTCAGCCAAAACTGGTGCTGGGAGCCTGAGCATTAGCAAGGTCCTGCAGTGAGTTTGGGGCTGGGAGACCAAGTGAGCTGAAGCCACCTTGCTTGCAGCACAGTGTGGGAGAGGATGCTGCTGGATCTGATGCTGCCAGGCAAGAGGGGAAGCAGCCCCAACATGTGTGCTGTGAAGGCTGCTTCACTTGGGGTGTGATGGAGAGGTAGAGAGGAAGAGGGGAAGTGAATGCCACCAAGAGCAGGAACCAAGGGAAGAAGTTCAGGCTGAAGCCACCCAAAGACCTCACAAAGAGAGGAGTAATTTGCTGTGAAATGCTGGCTGTGAACCTTATACAATATTGAAGCACCACAAGAAACAGGCATGGGTCAACATTTTGAGGAACTCCCACCTCCACATTATGTTCTTATCTCCTGAGCAATCTGCAGGGAACTGAAGATTTTTTTTTTTTTTTTTTTTTTTTTTTTTTTTGCAGCTGCCCAGGAGGTCAAGAATTATTTCTTTTTAAAATTTAAGCCATAGTTACAATCCTGCTTTATAAAAATGCTTCCATGGACCATTTTATTACTTGGTGGTGTTAAAGTTGGGTGAGACACACAGGTTAATACCAGCAGGTGCTCATGGAAGGAAGGCAAGCAAGCTGCTGAGAGGCCACCCTGACTTTTTTTTGTTTCATGTAATTGATCCTTAAATAGGAGAATAAATAACTGGTGTAACTATAAAAGGGAGATCATTGACTAAAATTTTTGTCTAAAACAGATGGCTGTGGTGACTCAGATAAAATACTCCTCCTGCTACAAGCTATTTGAAAAGCAACCATGGTTTGCCTTTAGGAAAAAAATGACACACCGTGGTGATGAGCCTATCTAGGAAAAATGGAGTGAAAAAAATAGGACATGCAGGTCCCATTTAAAAGATAAAAATGGTTCAGCTGTATCACATCTCTGACTTAGCAATAGCTTTGTGGTCCATGTGTGCAAGGATGAGGTGTGGGATGTGTCAGAGACCCGTTGTGTTTTAGGAAGGAGTTACAAAACACTTACAAACTCCCAGAACACTGGGATTTATATAAATACCTCCAGCTTCCTGGTTCCAGTCATTTCTGTGGCATCGCTGTCTCTTCCTTTGTGTGTGGGGAATTATAGGATACATCTATTTTCACCATAACGTTTATGCCTTAATTCCCCTTTTCTACCCTTGCAAATTCAAGGAATCCTTTCCTTTTGTCATTTTGTCATTGACCAGCCCCAAGCCTGTGTTTTTACTTTCTACTGGCTGTGTTTGCAAGTACCTGCTGCTCTGCCCTCTTATTCTGAAATCTGATGTTCTTTCTCTGCTTAGAAAAGCCTGTGTTACTCCACTTCTGCATTCTGCTGGAATCCTGACAAGTCTGTGTCCTTTCCTTGAAGCTTACCAAACATGGCATAGCTCTTGCAATATTAGGTAGGCTTTGATTCAAATAAAATTAAATTTATGCCTGTAGATACACTTTTAATTTACCAATTTCAGCTAACTGCCTGTTCTTCATAGTGTAATTTTTGTGACTGACAGGGAGCATCTACTGCTGGCGCAGTGGCATAGATGCTTTTCCCTTTCCCAGCTCTTTGCAGGGCCGCTGCACACATCCCACATGGGCATCCATCCCTCCTTAGGTTTTGTTCCAACCCCCCAGCATGGGCAGGGACACCTCCCACTAGACCCGGCTGCTCCAAGCCTCATCCAACCTGGCCTTGAACAGGGAAGGGACAGCCACAGTTCCCTGGGGAACCTGTGTCAATGTCTCACCACCCTCACAGTGCAGAATTTCCTCCTAATGCCAAACCTAAATCTCCCCTCTTCCAGCTTAAAGACATTCCACCCTTGCCCTATCACTACATGTCCATGTAAAAATCCCTCCCCAGCTTTCCTGTAGGCCCCCTCAGGCCCTGGAAAACCCTTATAAGGTCTCTCCAAAGGCTTTTCCTCTCCAGGCTGAACAACAGCCTTTTAGAAATATTAATTAAATTTTAATTAGTCAGTAGCACACCATCAGGCATAACGCTGCCAGCATCCCCTGCACCAAAGGAACAAAAATTAAGGTTTTTCTAGATCATGTCCCTTGGTAGGCTGGGAAAGCCAGGTTTCCCAAAGGCTGTTGTGGTCCTTGGTCTTACCTGATCTATGCATGACTGGTGGTCCAAAGCAGTACAGAATCATCAAATCATTGAATGGTTTGGGTTGGAAGGGACCTTAAAGATCACCCAGTCCCAACCCCCTGCCATGGGCAGGGACACCTCCCACCAGATCAGGTTGCCCCAAGCCCCATCCAACCTGGCCTTGAACACTGCTGGAGGGGGCAGCCGCAGCTTCCTTGGGCAACCTGTGCCACTAAATAATCTCTTCTTAATATGTAATCTAAATCTCCCCTCTTCCTGTTTGAAACTGTACCTAATGAGGCTTCAACACTGCTTTGGACTCGTATAAAAAACAAAAGACACACTTCAAAAAAGGTAGGTGTTTTCTTCTTCTCACCTTCCTATCCCATCTCCCAGCCCCAAAGTCTAAATTTGTCAATGGCATGAGGTTTCAAAGCAGTTTACAGACGGCTGTACACATTTAAACAATCTGTCTAAAAGCTGTTTTTATTTTGTTTTAATTGGTTGGGAGATTAAAATACACCAGAATTTTAAAGCAGGATTTTAAACTGCCTATTTTAATCAGCTGAATTTAAATTCCAGATGTAGTTTTCTGCTTCCCTAAAGAAAAGTTGATATTTCAAAAGCTCAGGGCTTCGGTTCTGGTGATTCACCCTGCTGCAGATAGCATCTGAAAGCAAAAAAAGCATGGCTCCAACAACCACAATCTCTAAGGGAGAATTAAACCACTAAAACCAATTTTTTAATTGGCCTTTATGAATAATCATGACCTGTTTCCCCATTTGTATCTCTCAGAGATACAATCCCTGGCTTAAGAGCACCCCTGCCAGTTTGAAGAGCAAACAAAAAAAGATCTTCAAAGGCAAACAGCTTCTGGAGGCAAGATGGGCTTTGCTCTCTGAAATGCATGGGCCCATCATTAAAGTGTAATGCTGGCCATCCTCCTCCTCGCAGGAGGAGGGACTTATGCCTTTTTGGCACAGAACATACACAGGTTTCCAGAGGTATTCCCAGGAGAAACAGTGTTCTGCTTCACTTTTTGCTACAAACCAAAGCAATAGTTGGGTGCAGATACACATAATAGAAATTATTTTCACTGCTTTCACTCCCCTCATGATCTGTAATGATCTGGAACCATACTGGGCTTCATGCATGAATCCTGAAGTTTGCAGTCTTCTTCCAGTCAAATGCACACCTTGCCAATCCACAA
This sequence comes from Heliangelus exortis, assembly GCF_036169615.1. Classification (NCBI taxonomy): domain Eukaryota; kingdom Metazoa; phylum Chordata; class Aves; order Apodiformes; family Trochilidae; genus Heliangelus; species Heliangelus exortis. Next base: position 109,089,301 of record NC_092422.1, on the reverse strand, counting down.
ATCACAAAGGTTTTTTTGTCCTTTCTCATGAAGCTTAGTTTCAGATCCTCCATGGTGTCCTTTTCTCACTGTCATGGTTTAATGATGGGCTGACAATTAACCAGATGCTATTAATCCCCCTCCCCTCCCTGATGAAGAAAGGAAATCAGTTCTATCACGGCCCAAACACTCACACACTTTTCTCCAAATGTAGTCTCGTCTATCTCATTTTGACAGAAGGTTTTGCCTGTAAGCTCAGCCCTCAGAATATTAATATCCATCCTCACAGTCTGATTACCACTTCTACAGATCTCTCAGATTTCCTGCAGGCTGAGATAAAGCAACTGGGGCTGGAATGTGGCTTTGCAAAATGGAATTTAAGGCAATCCATGCAACTCCTAGTCCTGTGTCACTCCAGGTGTACACAGGTAGGAGACCATTCTGTTGTGTCAATGCATTGTTTGAGGAGCTCAAACCCACCCAAACCTCCTGCTTTATTCTTATACCTTCTCACCACACCAGTCCTTGAAATGCAGCCTCAGAAATGACATGCCAGGCCAGCCAAAACTCATTAGGAGTCTTTAAAAATAACTACAGTGGGACCCTGCCGAGCTCATGAGAGTGCATGTGTGCACACATATATCTTTGCAATAAGTGGAAGGTTGACATTTTCAAGGATTCTGTTGCCAGGATGGATGACCTTTCTTTTAATAAAAGCAGAGATTCCCATGTAGCTTTGTGACACCAGAAACTGAGGCTTTTAAGAGAGCACCACCAGCAAAAAGGCTTGTGATTAAATTAAGTGTTTATTTCTCTTTTTGGGACATACAGCTAGTAACTCTCCGTGATGGTGGCAATCAACTGGCCTGGCCTTGTTCTTCCAAAAGGTAATCTTCTGCATCTGAGGTATGAACATCAAAGACAAACTCGCCCAAGGGCAACTCATTCCCATTCCGAAACAGGTGACATATCTTGCCTTCTGGATGAGCTTTTCCTCTTTTTTGGTTGTTGAAGGAGCCTAGGTGAGAGGCTGACACTCAGCTGTTCAGTAACTAGATGACTGCTGTGAAGTGATGTCCTTTCCCCTCCATCAGATGTAGTCTGCAGGAAAAGTGAGTGGTCTCCCCTGAAATGCAATTGGTATCACTCTGGGCATCACTCACACAGTATGACATCATAAAGAGTTAGAAAGAGAGAATAGTTAAAATTTAGGAAGAAGTTAAATAGTTGCTACACTCAGTCTTGATAACCAGTTTTCCTTTTGCAAGGAAGAACCACAACTAAGCTAGAGGAAAAAAAAAAGAGCAAGCAAGTCCCATCATCACAAGCCTTGAGTTTTCAGAAACATCTGAGACACCTGAGAGAGGAAAAACAATGCATATTATTTTAGTTTGCAGATTTTTGCAGCATTTGATTTGATGTCACTCTCCACAATAAAAGCTGAAGGAAGAAGAAAGAAAGGGGGAGCGGGGGGGACTATGACATCTGTCTTCCCAAGTCACCATTGTGCATGCTGTGGTCCAGCTTTCCTGGAGATGCCTGCCATGAGAAACAGTGAATGAATGCCCTTGGGTTTGCTTTGCTTGTGTGCATGGCTTTTGCTTCACCTATTAAAGCCCCTTCACTTTTAACCTCTGATTCTCTTTCCCCATGGCATCAGAGGGGAGTGAGTTACAAGGCCAGGATTTCTCAACCTCTCTTTATAAGCAATGTCACTGGTGCCAGTTGCCCCTGTCCTCACCATCCCTTGCCTTCAGCCACTTTGTGCTGCCATGGATGAGCAGCCCTGGGATGAAAGGGCAGCAGGAACCAGCAGTCTCCTCAGACCATCATTCCCACCATATATTGGGTGCCATGGCAGAGCCTGCCAGTGTGTGCTCCTAGTTCTGCACATGGTAGCAGCTCCCTACTGGCATGGCTTGGAAGGAATGGCCAGGGTGGAAAGTTTTTCCCTCATCTGGTCTTTCCAAGCTGTTAAAACATCAGGGTTAGCACAAAGAAAGGTAGCTTTGAAATCATCTGGGCTGTCTCTCCACCCCAGTGCAGAGTCAGCTTCTTGTCCTCTCTGCTGAGGGTCTGGGGAAGCAGTAGTTGCCCCTTTCATCCCTTTTGTTTTCATACAGTGCTACAGACTTCTTAAAAAAAATTAAACAACCTGTCAGTTCTGACACTTCCTCTAAGGCCATGTTTTCCTAGACTTGGGATCATTTTTTTCCCTGGGTCCCCTCCAACAGAGCCACAGCTGAACTACAGCTCCTGAAATCCAGTCTCCAGGGAAGGAGACTCCACAGCCTCACTGGGCAGCCTGTGGCAGTGCCCTGTCACCCTCACAGTGACACTTACGTTTACACAGAACCTCCTATACTCCAGCTTGCATCCATTACCCCTCGTCCTGTTATTGATCATTACAAAGAAGAGCCTGGCTCCATCTTCTTGACACTCACCCTTTAACATATTTGTAAACAATGATAAGGTCACCCCTCAGTCTCTTCTTCTCCAAGCTGCAGAGCCCCAGCTCCCTCAGCCTTTCCTCATAAGGGAGATGTTCCACTCCCTTCATCATCTTGGTCACTCTGCTCTGGACACTCTCAAGCAGTTCCCTGTCCTTCTGGAACTGGGGGGCCCAGAACTGGTCACAATATTCCAGATGTGGCCTCACCAGGGCAGAGTAGAGGGGGAGGAGAACCTCTCTCAACTCTCTAACCACCCCCTTCTAATGCACCCCAGGATGCCATTGGCCTTCTTGGCCACAAGGGCACATTGCTGGCTCATGGCCATCCTTCCATCCATCAGGACCCCCAGGTCCCTTTTCTCTGCACTGCTCTCCAGCAGCTCAGTCTCCAACCTATGCTGGTACCTGGGTAGTTCTTTCCCAAATGTAAGACTTTACACTTGACCCTGTTGTAATTCATTAAATTTCTCCCTGCCCAACTCTCCAGTCTATCCAGGTCCCTCTGACCTCTGGTCCCTCTAGGCATCCATCTGATGCCTGTGAGCAGAAGGGAAGGGTGACAAGCCTCTTCTAGGCCATTCTCTTCCTCCTCCAGCCTGAAGCAATGCATTTCTCAACAACAGCAGAAGATGACTCAGCCAGCTTGGATTCAGTCAAATTCTTCAAATGCTAGAGAGACACCTCTGTGTTTGTACCATCTGAATTTGGTGCCTGCTGTGACACATACTTTTTTTCCTCTGCTATAGCTACAGATGATCAAGATGGTGGCACTTGTTCTGCTGTTTCTGAAGCTGTTCATCTGTTCCTGCTCCTGGTTGCAAGTGCACAGAAAATACTTTGTGGCTGCATATGCAAATGAATACATTCATAGACATAGGTATAGCCTCAGGCTAAATAATTTAACAGCTTTCAAGTTATTTATTTTATATCAAAGTTCTGTTGTGCTGCTCTAAGGGCAGCTTTTGACTTGGTCTGCTTTCTTCATTAATTTCTAGCAGCTTCTCCCTCTTTCACCTGTGGATTCCATTGTTCTTTTGAAACTCAAGAGACCTGACAGGTCCCAGGGAATAGGTTTAGGAGTGCAGCACTGGGAGAGACTACAGCTCCCCAGGCAGACAACCTACATTTCTCCATAGCCCTCAAACATCTAGCAAGCTCAAGCCTAAAAGCTCTTAGGTTTGGGTCTTGTTTTGGTGCTTGTTTTTTGTTGTTGTTTTTTTATTTGCCTTTACTCTGAAGTGAAAGGAGCCTTTTCCTTTTGTTGCCACAGGCAATTTATGGGCAGTTCAGCTTATACATGCAGTAACAACAGAGGAAGACCTGCTATTAAATCAAAAGGAAATGAAATCTGGTACTGGTACTATGGTAGTTACTGGTACTATGAGCCTGGGATGCTTTAGCTGGCATTTCAGAAGTTGCATTTCACAGGATCTGGCAAGCTTGGATGAGTAATGGGGAAGGGCTCCATGTGTCTGCTGGGTGAGCAGCATACAAGAACCTGAGAGTTCCAGCAGCAGCTGCTCTGGGTGAGGGTTATAAAAGCGATGGGAGAAAATCTAAGAAAATCTAAACCAAGAACCTGATCCACCAGCCCCCATCGGAAAGCTCACCAGGACAAGCTCCCAAAGGAAGTGAGGAAGCAGCCCCACTCAATTTATTTTAGGCTAGAAAATGGGGAAATATACTAAGGAGTAACTGTTTAGTAATGTTGAGAGGGACTGCATCTTTTAGCTAAGAGTGTTTGCAGTGCACACTCTCTGAATCTGGGTTTCCAGGCTGAGAAGCCTGGGAATGAGTTGCTGGTCTCACCCCATCTGCAGCATATGGCTGTGGCACCTTCAAAGCAGCTGTCTTCTTCCCCCACCTATCCTGCTGCTCTTGTTTATGTTTTTTGGGTGACCTGAGATTACACCTGAGACCTGATAACACACGAGAGCTGCAAGGTCACTTTGGTACCATCAGACAATGGGAAGCATGATCCACTAGTGTAGAAGAGGTAGGTTATTAATGCTGTAATAATAAAGCCTGTTTTGTACTGCATTAGGTAGGGCATCATTTCACTTTCCTAAGATCACTGTTGTGACAGGTGTGAAGAGATGAAGTAACTGCTATGAAAAAGATGATGGAAGTGGAGCTCTGCTCACTGCTGCACTCCAGCCCCCTCACACCACTTTGGTGACAACACTCAGTCTTGCTCTCATCTTCAGTCCTTTGCTGACAAAATTGGATTTTGGCTTCCTTTGGGGTCCCCATAACACCTTCAGAAAGCTGGCCAGTAAGAGGTCATCCCAGAGGTGGTCATGTCATCTCCAGACATTCAGCTACTGGAAGATGAAGACCTCGAGAGCTTTCATATGTTATCAGTTCCTCTTTGGCACTGAGGGAACTTTGGTACCTTCGGATGCTCAGACTCCAATGAGATATGACTGTCACCTGTATGTACAAGTTTTAAAATGTTTTAATTGGCAAAGCTACTCCTTTACTGGGTTCCTTTTCAGGTCTGTCAGAGCACCATGTTCAGGAGTGGTATGATAAAGACACGCTCACAATGGCAAATGCATGTACATTTTCTTTATTAAAAATTAAAATTGAGCCACAGATTGACTAGCGTAGTAAAGTTGCCTAAAAATCCAGATAATAGTTCCCTTTCATCTTGATTTTCTTGAATGCTGATCATTCAGATCCCACCAAAGTAGACTCCACACCAGCTGCTGGTACAAACCATACCTCTTGAGAATGTTTCAGAAAAAAAAGGTCCTGGGTGTCCATACTGGTATGGAATCCTTCTAAGACAATGCCTTCAGAGCTTGTGATGCTGACACTCCCCTCTTGTCGTGTAGGCCTATCATTCCTCCAGCACTGGGGGATTTGAGCAAAGCATGTGCCCTGTGATGGGCTGCATCCCACTTGCAGCAGCACTCCCTCCCTCAGGGGGAGGCTGGGAGTGCAGGGACACTTAGCAAATGAAGAAATCTACATTGGGATCCAGCTCTGAGATGCAATGTTGACATACTGGGGTGCTTTGGAACACAACAACTGGTCTCATTTCTTATCTTCAGCAAGGCTGAAACCAATCTGAGCTGTCCTGGCGATGGCAAGCCACAGGGATAAGGATCAAGTAAGATGGTAGTTTTCTGCTGCCTGTCAAAAGGGCCCAAGGATCCTTCCCATTCCCCTTCTGGGGAAGTTATGGGTGTCAGAGCAGCACAGCACTGTGTAAAGGCAAGGGAAGGCATAGCCCATACTCTGGTAAACTGTAGTGCCAACTACAGCTTCTTCCTGACAGCCCCCCTCATCCCCACCAACCCCCAGCCAGCTAGGCATGGGAAAGATGCAGTCAAAGCCTCCCCCACCTCTTTCCTTTTGCCAGTGTCTCCTCTTTGCTTTAAGCCTCCTGAACTTCCAGCATTTTCTCTCTGCTGCTCACCTGGGGCTAGATTTTGGCCAGGCAGACTCTGCTGCATACCAAGGAGGTGGTTTTGTTCTGGTTTCCCAACCTGAGGCTGCAATCTGGATTAAGGGCAGGTTCAGCATTAGAGCACCTCACCAAGTGGATGTGGTTTGTACTTTTGGTAAATAAACAAGTAGTATCCTGTTCCTTTTGGCACAGAGGTTTTCTCTTGTGCTGCTTGTTTTGTTTTGTTTTAGCGTATTTTCCCTCTTGTATTTTTGACATGCATCATGCTATTAATTCATCTGTGGATCTGTCAAGAGCTCATGCTGTGCCCATGAAGTATCTGTAGCTCATTTAGCCAGCCTTGGGACAGGACAGGAACCACTTTCTCCTCTGTTGCCCCCACTGTGACTGGCACAGTCATGACTTATCCTACCACTCAATAATAATAATTCATTACTGGTCCATGCAGGGCTCCTTTAATTATAATTTATTTTAAAATTATTATTATAATAATTAAATTCTCAAGTGTTTTTTTGAATCAAAGTTTCCAAGTTCTACATAGTCTGATGCCCAGTGCCAGCAGAGGGCTGTACACCCCACAGCACCTTTACTTCCACTGTGTATTTAATACGATGAATTTTCTCTTTTCCATGGAGAAGTTAAGAGAATTCTAAATCAATTCTTGAAACTGTCTTGACTGGCCATGCTAAAACCTCAATTAAATTAACTGTAATAGACAGACCTTAAAGATCCCTATTCTCCTCACTGTTATCTTGGAAGTTTTCATTGTTTATGCTTGGATGGAACCATCTGGTCAGCAGTAGAGTGAATTTCTGCTAGTTTTTTGCATATATGTGATTTGTTAAAGAATACTGCTTTCTTTCACATGGAAAAACAAAGCAAACCAAAACCCAACAAAAAACCCCAGTGAACACAACTAACCCCAAGCACTCAGCACACAATCAAATGCTCTTGCTCTGAAAAGCTATTCCTGCTTCACTTACGAAAGAAAAAAAGTATAATTCAATGAATATGACCAACCCAAACTATAACCAAGCTGGCCCTCAGGGAAGAAATTCCGGAAAATGGCATCCTTCATGTTTCCACAGGTCTGGTAATCATTCAAAGTTGACCCTGCACTTGCCTATTGTGCAATCTTAAAAAAAACCATAAATCTGGCTAGGGTAATCTGTTTCAAATTTTTTGTTATCTGCAAATATAAAAATTGTGAATAACAGGAAAACTTAAGTACTTCTTTTAAACACAATTTCCAATTCAAGTCCAAAGGTGTGACAGACCTTAACCTTACTCTGCACCAGTTAGTTATTTGGACCAAAAGACATCCCTGGGGTGTGGAGGCAGCATACTGACTTCACATGACAACTTTATGTCCTCCAGTTGCCTCTTCTTGGTCATCTGGTTGGTCACACAGAAGCTAGCACTATATAAACAGTCTTACAACTCCTGAAAGGTCAGAAATTGCCACTATTAAGAGTCAAGTTGGAGAAATTGGTCACACTCTTCCAGAAAAGCTGGGGTTCCTAAGCTCTGTAAAATACTTCTCCCATCAAATGTGTGTTCATGACAATCTCCCCTTCATTGCACCCACTTTCCAGCTCAGTCAACTCAAAAGACTCTGTAGTCTTTAAAAACAAGAATTATTTACTGGACGAAAATAAAATTATTCTATTAAGGAAGGAGCTAGAGGATGCCCACTTTTGCTATTAGGCAGGTAACTGTAGTAACAAACGTTTCATTATAATGCTCTGCTAAAGCACTGGACTTCTTCCAGAAGGCTTCTGGAACTGACAGTTCAGGTTTGGGTTGGTTTTTCTGGTTTACCAGACTGAACAGGCTGAATTACAGGTATTAGGTGTGACTGTATTGAGATATCTTCCAGCCATTGACACATCAGCACCACTCTCTCACCCCAAGGTTCAAGCGCACAGTTTTTCTGAGCGTTAGGACCAGGGTCACTCGAAGCTTACAGGGTTATCCTGCAGCAAAACGCTAAAACTCTTACATTTCATAGCTCTCACTGGGTCATTGCTCCTTTAGAGAAGGAAAATATGTGCGTAGGGAGACCAAAAAGATTTCAGAAGTAACAGCCATGGTTCAAATCATCCCTAAAAAGCAGGGAATTGCTAATAATTGTAACCGCTCCCATCAGCACAGCTCCACTGAAGGGGGAAGTGTGAACATAAACACTTCCAGAAAGGACTTTCAGCCTTTCTCATTTTCCCACTCTTAAACACAACTCCAGAAATTCTTGAACTGATGCAGCAGTGCTTTAGCAGTAACACAAGGAATAGTTTCTCACAGAAATGTCAGATTAATGTTGCAAAGACTGACTAGAACTAGGCACTGTTCTGCTGTGTTTTTAAAGTTACACTGGGAGCTGGTTATCCAGCTCGTATTTTCTCCCACAGCACATTCCAGTGACAATAGTTGATGGCTGAAGTTGGTCAGCCCAACTCCAGTTGTCAGAGAGCAAACTACACACTTTTTTCCCCAACTGGATGACCTTTTCATGGACAAATACCAAGATTTCTATGCAGGTTTTGACTGGGACAGAGTTCATTTTCTTCCCAGCAGCTCTGTTTTGGATTTGTGACCTTAACAATGTTGATGTTTTGAGGGATGTTTTCCTTACTGCTGAGCAGTGCTCACACAGCTCCTCACACTACCCCATCAGCCAAGTAGGCCAGCGGTGTACAAGGGGCTGGGAGGGGATACAGGCAGGACAGCCTCTCCCAACTGGCCACAGGGATATTCCAAAACACAGGACATCATCCTCAGCAAAAAAATAAAAAAACAAAAACAAAAACAAAAAAACAAAAAATAAAAAAATGGGGGAGACATGCAGAGTCATGGTGTTTGTCTTCCTAAGTCAATGTTAACCTGTATGGAGCCCTGCTTTCCCAGAGATGGCTGAACACCAGCCTGCCATGGGAAGTACCAAATTAATTCCATGTTTTCCTTTGCTTGTGCACACGGCTTTTGCTTCACTTACTAAACTGTCTTTACCTCAACCTACGAGTTTTCTTACTTTTTACTCCAGGTTCTCTCCCTCAGGCTGACTGGAGGTGAGTGAGCGAGGGGCCCTGTGGAGCTGAGCTGCCAGTCAGGCTTCACCCCAAGCAGTCCTTTGTGGCACCCAGCCTGGGGCTCCAAGGGTTGAAGATGACGACAGATTTGATTGGAATGCACTAATGACACTGTAACTGCTATAGCTGTTTCATTACTAGCTGGCAGGCTCAATGCCACAGACCTGCCTGCCCCATGGTGTATTAGAGCCTGGTTAGTGGCTGCTGTTTGCCTTTCCTGCTCGCTGTGCTGCTTATCACTTGTTTGCTGTGCTGGGGACATTCTGATAACAGCACTGGTGATGGGCCTGGGCTGGCAGATGGCCAGGATATGGCTGCTGTGTCTGTGCTGCTGTGCTGGACCAGCTGGAATTCCAGCTTGAGCTTGAGTCAAAGGGACTGTGACCTGTGGATGAGTCCACAGAGAAGGACACAGAGAGAAGGACACACCAAAAGCATATGTGGCCATGGGTAAAGTCCACATCAGGCCAGGTACATCTTGAAGTGTGTCTGTGGTTACGTGTCAGTAGGTTTTGTACACAGCAGGTACACTTCAGAAGGGATGGTGAGCCCAGGATGGGCCCACACTGGAGAGGCTACACCTCGAAGCACCTCTGGCTCTGCATATGGTCATGCTGGAGCAACTCAAAGCATGTGCCCATGGAACAAGCCCGTGACAATCTCCCCACCAAAACCATCTGCAGAAACTGGTAACATTCTTGTGCATCCACTGAGTAATCTGGGAGGAGAGAGGGTGTAAAGGCAGGGAGAAGAAAAGTCATGACAATGAATCAATGGCACCAGTTACACAAGTTCACTGCCTTAGCAACGAGAAAGTCTCTCACAAAAAACAACTTAAAATTACTTTATTTTGAAAGTATATTAGCACAATATTTACAAAATTGTTTCATGTTTCATAAATAAATAAAAACATTTCTTGGGTAAAGACTATAGATCTTTAGATATTTAAATTGTCTATATACTTACATATACACACATACGTACACCCACAAATGGCAACAGTTATGAACAACTTTGGTTTTAAATTACTGGTGGGAAAGGGCTGGGTGTATGAACGACTTTTAAACTCTCATTTTTAGCTTTGTGCCCACAAGAAATGTGTAACACAACAAGGGGGTGGTGGGTTTCTCCCATTACTGAGGCAACTGATTCTGCAGCCTATGCATTACAGGGCCACTGAGCTCCTCATGCTTCAGGAAAGCCTAGTAACAGCTCAGCCTCATTCACCCACAGTGACACAGACAGGTTCTACTGCAGTTTGCTTTACAGAACTTAGCATAAAGCTATAATAAAAAGTGATTTTATAAGGCAGAATACCTCAACAGAATTCCAGTTGATTTGTTTTTCATTCCTCAGCTGCTCAACTTTCAGCCTGCCAGAGGGAACCCCTAGGGAGCTCTGCATGGTCCTTATTCAGGTGAATTCTTACACTGAATTGTAAACTGAGAGTAATCTCCCGTTTTCAGGTAGAGAGTGCTGTGATTATGGAAAAATCTGTATCAGAAGATTCATGTATAGGAGCTTAATTGTAATCACACTGACAAAAGTGAAGGTATGAAAGTGTAAACCATATATGCTTCTTAACATGTTGTACCCCATGACTTAACTCTCTTCACTGTGGCCACTTCCACGGACCTTAGTGAGGACTGGACCATGGGCTGCTCCAGTATGCTCAGTCCTGCAGCCCTAGCAAAAGGACTGCTTATGAGAGTAAATTCTGTAAATTCAGATACCTCCATTTTATTTAGTTGAGTTCTTGCCACAAGGTGTCTGCATTGAGACTTGGAGCACAACATGCAGAGACCTGAATCACTGCAACGTGCACCCACAACACAGATATGAACCTTAAGTTTTTAACATCCAACTCTGAGACTTGCCAGATTTCTCCGGATTCTTTGTAAAACTGGGTTTCATTACATTACTGTTTGGCAACAGCTTTTTAAACAAAGTTTTAAATTGTTAGAAGGAGAAAACCATGTGTGCCTTTGAAATATATTAGCTTAGTATGAACAGAACAGAGTGAAAATTTCTACAAAGTATACACAAAGTCCAAGAGAAGTCAATCATATTGGAAAAGCTCTCAAAACATCTGTAAAACATGGTAAAAGCTCATGGAATGTGCAAGTCCTAGAAAATGAATTTTTACCTGTTCCTTTTACATATATACACAAAATGAGCCTCCTCACTTCTCATTGGCTCCTCTTACTTATTTTATATATTTGTGACGTACCGGCAGCATCACAAACTTGGGTCAGAAATGAAATGGTTCCTTTTCCATTAAAGAAAACAGATTTTAAAACTGTCAAAAAGAAACTAAATAGGACAACTCCTATTTTTATGAAGCATCAATGAGTTTTACAAATTCACTGAGTTAAGAAAGTCTGAAATTGCTTCCAGTACCACACACTGCACATCATGAAGACACACAAGAACCACATTCAGCATGAAAATTACTACCTGCTGTGCTCTGTAATTCATATGCTGAATTAGGCTCCAACAACTGAGCAGTTTCTCATCAAAAAATACGAAGAGGCACAGAGAGCTCTCTCTCACTGGACTACAATATTGGCCACCAGAGCATCCATGACAACTGCCCATGGAGAGGAATACTTCTGGTTTGTGGAATTAGGAGAATTCAGTTCATAACTTAAGGAGAGCTGGGAGTAATCGCTGTACTTACACAACGTTGTGTATAAGCATTTTATGTACTTTTTTTATAAAAGTTTGAATGTCAGAAAAGAAGTGTTTGTATAATCGCTATTTCCTGCTTGTATCGTAAGACACATGACCATACCTTGTCCATGCACACAAATAAAGGAAACAATAGTCTACATGGTATTGCAATCTCTGGGCTGAGCAGGCCCATTATCAAAGCAGTGACTAATGATAGGTTTTGAAAATAATACCACTAAGGATTACTGCAGGGACACCCCATAGTGGGCAAACAGTGCTTTTTATATTCTCACCTTCAACTGTACCATATATATACCATAACAAAAGAAAATAAAGATCACATGTGGGCAAATACACATGTCCCTTGCTACAGCTGCTGTGACTATAAAATTACATCATTTATATCAAAAGCACTTTTGCCACACATGCAAAACAACTAGTTTCCTGAATTTCTTCTCTTTGCTTAGTGCATCTTCAAGGCCACAGTGTATCAACAACGGTGTACGTCTCATACATCACATAACTCTGTGGTTCTGGGAATTGAAAAGCAGAGAGAAAAGATTATTTGGGAGGAGCAGCAACATTTTGTCCTGTGTACCTCAGCTACAGCTAAAAAAAAAAATTACTTCTTTTTATTTCAAACTTTGGAAGTACACCTAACACTCAAATACTGGAAAAGGGTGTCCTGTATTTACTCCTAATGGTGGTTTACTTTCAAATGCCATTTGTAAGTAAGTGTGCTTCAGCATCTGACACATGTCCCCTTCATTATCTGTGTGTGTGTGTGTGTGTTTGTGTGTGTGAACTTTCAAGGGGAGCTGGTTAAGGTAGAAAGCAGGTACAGCTCAAAAGGTTCCTCCCTCCAATTTGCATGTCAGTGCCCTTGCTATCTGTGAAACCTTCCAATATTTTTAGAAGACATCTTTCAGGGTAGAAAAGGCAGACACTTGTAGTCCTACCCTAGAAGTAAAAATTAAATGGATAATTAGCAATTTCTGTGCTTTTGAAAACTCCACAAAAGCACTAAAAGAGAAGGCAGGCTTTTGTAAAGGAGATCCAGAAAGAAACTGTCAACTTATTTAAAAGTCTATCTCCAAGCAAAACTTTACCTTGTTCTTCAGCAGTATGTGCTAACTGTACTGATCCTGTCCTTAATTTCCTTCTGGTCAGTTCTGAATGCAAGAGACTGCCAAAATCTCATTCCTGATCTCAAACCGTTGCCTTTAAGAACAAGCAATTGACACTTCTGAAGCAGGACCTACCTTCCATGCCTCCTAACTCATATTATACTAACTGGTATATATTTTATCAATGCATTTAGGAGACAACAATTCAGTTGCCCTTTGTACTGCAAAAGTGCTTGTATTCATAATGGTTTAGAAAATAACCTAAATAATAAATAAGGCAGCAGTCATAAATAATATAAACCTAGTAGCACGTGTTATTTGTGAGAAATCCTGCTTTCAAAATTAGCTGATACACCTTTTTTCCAATTAGGGCTAACTAGTACCTCATGTATTGTTACACTGCCAGTGCATGCTTTCTGTCACTGGCATGATATAAAAATATTTGAAGTAAATTACAAGATTTAGAGTAACCTTACTCTTTATACTGATTAGCAAAATGCTGTAATTTGATGCAGGAGTACTAGGCTAAGTGTGCAGTGATAGCTCATGACAAGCTTGCTCAGTTTTCAGGAAAAAACAGAAGTACCAATAGCATCAACAAGTGCTCTTTTATCCTACCCCCATGAAAATTATTAAAGTTTGGAATATAAAAGAATCAGTAATAGACTGTTTTAATTTTAAAACCTGAGCATCCAATTTACAATTTCAGCTCTTCAATGAGAGTAATCCAGCAAGGTAAACTTTGTTACTTTTCTAATGTATATGAGCTGCAGGAAACAAGAATTTTTGCAAACTTGGCTACCTGCTGTAGATACCAGTCTGGGAATTTTGGGCCAAGTTAATGTAGTCCTTCCCATTTCATCGCTTACTGTATATTAGGAAGGGTCTATTTACAAGTAGTCAGTGTTGCAATCTTACAAGTTGCTGCAAAATCAGAAAGGACTAATCTCAGAATTGAGGACATTTCCATTTCCAATAAATTTTACATTAAGCCAGGACACTGCAACATACCTATTTCTTTATGATATCTAATGATCTTTAAACACCAAGCACAACTAACTGGCAGAATGCACAGTCAACTTTTAGATTTTAAAGTTCAGAATTCAGGCTTTTAATCAGTTCTTAAATTTTATTAAGATGTGTTTCAGTTCTGTTAATTTTTAAACACCACTATCTGACCCTGGAAAATAATAAATTTGAGTGAAATCTGATTAGAATATAAACTGATTAGAACTAATTATAAACTGATTATAACTGATATAAACTGATTAGAATATAATCTAAAAAAATCTAGAGAATTTTAAGAGCATCTAAAGGGGAGAAGTATAGAGAAGGTCTATTTATAAACCACTTTCCAGTGAACTTCCATGAGAGATCACCAATTAGATTTGTAGAGAAGGCTTAGTCATATTCACATCAAAAATAAAACCAGAACACCTCAAAAAATAAAGACACCAACCCACCACCGAGGAAACAGTCCATGCATCTTAAACACTATATATGCATAGAGGAAGCATACAGACTTTCCACATTTGATCAGAGACATACTGTTTAATTATTCCCTCCAACTCATCTCTTCATATGTGTGATTCAGAAAATTCGTACTCTTTCTTTCCATGAAATGTAATTTGACTAAGAACAGCACCTGCACTGAAACCTGTCCTCCAAGATTCACCATATTAGTACCAGTTAATTCTAAAATTAAAAATCCCCAAATACATGTTAATTAAAATAAACATCTGGACACATATTCGGACTTACCATCACTCTAACATCACTCCTTTTGCATCTTTGAAAGCCAAGCAAATGGATTAGTAATGAGCCAAACAGCAAGAAATGCTTCATAACTAATATTAAGATTAATTCTAAAATCTGGGTTAGAACTTAGTACTATTCAGCATGGCAGTTAGTGAACAGAATAGCAGAAAACTAAAACTGTCTCAGAGTCACCCATTTAATTTCCCCCATCTTGGTAAGTGCTGTCAGTTTTCCCAACATCATGGCAGAGATTTCCCCACCCAAAAAAAAATATCAAAAGAATAGTGGCAAGGATAGATTTTGCTATAATCACAAATACTCCACCAAGTTTAAATGCTCATGAAGAAAAACGAGCATCAACTTTCATGACCTGCCACCTCTTTTCCCCTTAAAAGTTGTGGACTTTTTGCAAAACAAAGTGGGTAGATATCCTGTGATATTAGATCACAGATACCCTGTGATATTAGATTTGTCCTAAAATAGTCAAACAATGCCACTGATTAGCAAGCACAGCAGCACAGAACAAGAGGTGTGGAGTTGCAGGCATAATTTCATTGAGACATCAGACTCCTTCTGACTGAGTTGACGTGCCAATCAGCCACATCAGTTGTGATATATTGATAACTACAACTATTTTTTGACCTTTCTCCATAATTAGTCCCTTAGTTAGAAGGTAAGTCTTGAATATCACCTACCATTTAGTGGTTCTTCAGCAGCTTTCTGCAAAACATTTAAAAATATATATATGTATAAAAAGCCTTCATGTTTACTTCTGGCTCGCCACAGTTAAATTACTCTAATTGACATATACAGTAAGTAGTGATTCTACAAAAATGAAGAAAGCTGGACGTTAATAGAGTTACTTACTACAGTTCTGAAAAAAAATAATCAATCATTAACTGTATTCTACAGATCATATTACTCCCACTGTAAATTTTTTATCAGATGAAAATACCTCTAGGTGGCAGCAAAAGGCATGCAAGTACTACTTGTAGGCTCTAAAACCTGATTATTTCTGTTAATTGATCAACAGTAATAAAGCAGCATGATTAAAAAAAAAAAGTAGCCAAGCAACCAAATGTAATCGCCCCAAAAGGAAATACACCACAGCTGTGCATTAAGTCTGGTAGACATCAGAAAAAACACAGACAATCTACAGAAACCCATTAGAAAAAAGTCAGTAATTGGTTAAGATGGAAGATTTTTAAATATGCACCTTTTCTCACTCCAATTTAAGAAAATACTACGCAGTGTTCTGTAAACATGCCCCCATGTCAAAAGCACTTCACCAACATTAAGTTTTCCACAGTCTTTAGATTACACAGAATCCAAATGTATTTTTAAAATAACTTCACACTACTTCTTGCCTCTCAGTACAGCAACGTATGCTACGCAGCCCTCGACAGAAACAAGCAACATATTAACACACCTAATTTGCCACTAGGTCTTTCCATAACTTCTGTAAGTTTACAGGCACAAATTATTACCACTCAAATTCCTCTGTATCTGACCATCCACTAACTGCAGCTGCAAGAACTATTTTTTTAATGGCTGAGATTTCCAACGACCTTTAAGTTTTAATTTTTTTATTGATTTCATTCCTGTCTCCAATTCAGAGTGTAAAACGGTGTTCACTACATAACTGTGGCTATTTCTCATTTGTAAAATCCTCACTGCAGTATAAAACCCCCTTGTGAAGAGAACAACTCAAAGAGAATAGAGTTCCACAATGTTATTTAGCACATTGGTTTCTATTTGAATGATAGTTCAACAAGTTTAAACAAAAAAATCTCCTCTTGCCCTGTTTGCTTCCAATTCTATAAGTAAAGATTGCATTTTGAAAGAAGTATATCTGTAATACATTATCAGCTCATTTTTATAATGTAGTCAAACTCTGTGGACTTTCTCTTCCAATTTTTTTTAACTCTGTGCACTTATACTCCTTCTATAGGTAAGAGACTGATCCTTCGAAATAGTTTCTTTACAATGAAAATGGAAGAGAGAATTCAAAGGGAAAAAAAAAAAATCTGTTGTCCTAACTGCAGTCAGCTCTCCTTCAGTTAGAAACCATCTTTCTTCAACAGTTGGGTCTCAGGCTTTAGAATGAAGACGACTGGAAATTTGTCTCAAACTATGACTGCCAGCCAAGAAATAGGATGACTTAGTATCTGTCATGCTCCCCTCATACATGGAAATTTTAGCAGTATTTTATAGTTGTGCCTCTTGCTTCTGCAAAAATCCAGGTATCAGGCAGCATTCACAGATCACTAGAAAGCACTGTACTAGTCTATGAAAATGACTGTTTTAGGAATGATCACTCTAGAATTACAAAAAAACAAAACAAACCTGAAAAACCTTCTTTAAAAAAAAAAAAAAAAAAAAAAAAGAGTGCTTTTCCATTTGTTCTGTGTGACCTAAAGATAAGACAATCTGCCTTCAGATGGTCTCATCAAATTAAGGGGCATTAGAGGAAAGTAAGAGAATTTAATAAGAACAAGGCTCATGCACCTGCATAGTTGGGGATTCAAGAATTTATTAAAAGGTTCTGATGTAAAATAACCCAGGAAAAAAAACCCTAAGTCTTTATTATAAGCCACCTAGATATGAAATTCAATGATATGGTATTCTGCACTCACCTTAATGAAAAAGCATTTTCATTAAGGTGAGCGAAGAGTCTTTATGAGAAATTTATGAGAAAGACTGTATTGTAAAAGAACACCAAGCTTCCCTTCACATGCACAGCCTTCTTGTGACAACCCCTGAAACTCCATTTGGGCACAACAGTCCCTGGCTTCTAGGCCAGAGTGGCAAGTACAGTACAATAGACACACTCCATAGGGACAATGAAGACCACCAACTCACTCAACATTAGACATCTGTTAACACAGCCAGAACTTTTGCTTGCTACCAACCTGGTCTGAATTCGAACTACTGAAGAAAGGTTCAGTATCTCACTACAATCCCCTGAGCCATCTAGTCACCCCAAATTTATTAATTTTAAGCTTACCCCTGGACGAGGATGATCTTTCATTCTGGAACCTAAAACAATTACAAAAAAGTGACCAGGCAGATGAATGTCATAATCAATGGAAGAAAAATATTTACTAATAAAACTTGGAACAGAGTAGCAACACACAAAATTGAAGCTTGCCCTACACAAAACCTCTTAGTATGATGACCTACAAATTCTTAAAAGCCTCTATGCTCTCCTCTGTTCAGGAGCTGAGTAATCTCATCATATACAGTCTGTAAATTGCCTCACTCATGCATTCAGCTATAAAAATGAATTATGCTACATGCTATTCTTTGTGTTTATTTTGGTGTTCCAGAATCTACCCTGATAGTCACATTTCACCTCTTCAGACAGCATAATCTAATATATCTACAAATGCAGTATTTATGTAGACCATTATCACACAGAATCAAAGTCATACACACAAGCAGTCCAAAGTCAATAAAAATTACTTTTATCATTGTTAAAAGGCTCGCTCCTCCTCTGTCATGTTTTTAACTGATCTTTATCTAGTTCAGGTATGAAATAATAGGCATTCTGCCTTAATTGCTTCTTCAATGGAAATCCTCCCTGACTGAGAGTCTATTATTACTGGCCATGCCCACATGTGGCAAGCACATACTAAACCTGGAAGATTGCACCATTTGGTGCAGACCAGTCCCTAGCAGACTAGGGACTGGTGAGTGCATACACATCAGCTCACATCTAGAAGCAATATATCCCCAACTGCATGGTTTTGCATCCAGACTAACAAGCTGTATGAAGAGCCTTCACACACAGTTAGAAACAAAAAAGCCACTCTGCTCTCAAATCCGAGATGTGAATTCCACATAATGTTGTGCTGTGGTGTCCCAGTTGAGAGATGTCTGCACCAACCACTTCTGTGGTTTTTGCCTATTTTAGCATGCTAGACTGGCTTTTATACCTTGAAATCTCTATCTTCTTGAGATCTGGTGAACAGACCATAAACAAAGTATTGCTATCTGCTCCTGGCTTTTAAAATTAAGCGTAAGAAAAAGTAGGATCCACTAAAATGCAAGGTGAGCATTCAAACTGCTTTTAACCTACCCCTAACCAACAGAAATCACTAGGTAGATTTTGCTCCTTTAAATATGTATTCTCATAAGCTTTCATCTGCACCATCCCATAACCCACTCAACTGGCCATTTAGCCAACTGGCTAAATTCAGAGCTTAAACAGCAATGTCAAAAAACTCTCACTTAAGAGATCTGGGTGAGTCAACCTCAGTACTGTTTATTATGATAAGCTCTAAAGTTCTTTACTCAATATTCTGCTTCCTCTCCTCCCGGTCTCTAAAGAAATCACATTTTGCTTTCAAATAAGCTACGTCTACCTCCAGAAAGTACAACAGAGAAAACTGCTCTTCTGAATATTTTAGTGCTAAAAAAATTCAAAGGCTGAATATTAGGTGTTACTTACTTACCCATAATAAATATGTCAGCCAGACTAAGCATACTTGCAATAGCCATAATAGCTAAGCCAGCAATCACAACAGAACCATGTAATGGAGGACAGGCTGTTAAAAAACACAATACAAGAAACTATATTATCTGACACAACTAAAAGCACAAACATCTATTTTCAGATATAGCTGAATATTAAAATAAATAAGCCTGACAAAACCAGATGAAACTCATTTCTCTTTCAAAGCTACCCTAGAACTACTTATGCATCTTTCTTCTTCTGTATACATTTTTAATGATAGAGGCATTTACTGATTTATCCTGCTTAGCTGTGCTGTTCTACTACAGTTTAGCTATTCTATTGTCATTCACTGTGACACTGTTTCATTTTAGTTTATTCTATATAGGCATTCTCAGAAAACGTATTTCACACTTAAATACATCATCAATCCCAACTGTTTTGAACTCTAATCGCACTAGATTAAAAAATACAGTACTCTTGCTGATAAAACCAGTTAAAAAAAGGGAAGGGAGCAAAATATGAGGGTAGTTCTAAAGCAAATCCATCACAGATCACAGGAGTGCTCCGTGTTCACAGAGGTATCACAGAGCAGGAACTGGTCATTACAATATAACCATAGCTCACTACAGGAACTCCTTGTTCTCTGATTCAGGCTCTAGAAGTCTATGTCTCCATCTGTGAGCTCAGCCTGGGATGTGCTACTTCTACTAACAGCAAATGGTCATTAAGCTAAAGCTCCACAAGTACAGGTACTGTATCTAGTTCATATGACTTAGGAAAAAAATCACCCTGAAAAACTAGTGAGAGTTTCCACATAAGAATATAATAAAAACATTTTCCATTTTGTATTACTCCAAAGGATTAATGAAACAAATCAGGGAGTATCAGGGTTCCAGTGAACTAAAGGATGTATTCTATCTACTACTAAATATACTACAAAAGATGCAGAGTCCTAAATTCACCTTTTTCTCTGCTGTGGGGGTTTCCCACAGCAGGGGAAATCAAGCAGGGGACAAAGGAAGGGTCAGAGATAGAGACAAAGGGGTGCGGTTGCATGCAGGGTTTAGTTGGTGTTCCTTTGACTTTTCTCAGTACTGAAACAGGGTAACAGCAACAACCACACTTAAAATGGTCCAACATTTCCAACTTCACTGTCTCTGCATTTGCTTTCTTAGGCTGTTTCAATGGCATTAGTTTCCCAGTGATTCAGTTACCAGTTGCATACAAGAGATTTCTGATTTATTAATGAATTGTGAGAAAATTATTATGACTCTAGTTTAGTTTCTAAATACCTCAGGCCACAGTAAGAAATACTGTCAAAGGTCAACGTTGGCTTTAGGTGACTCTTAACTATGACAAAATTTAAACTTTTCTTTTTTTTTTTTTAAAAAACAGCTGCTCACAGAATGCAGTCACACTGGATATAGTCATACTAATGAAACTGATATATGTAATACTGCCTTAGGGCTATTCTATTTTCATCAGATAAGAGAGCTTTAACAGCAGTCCCGAAGTATATTTACAGAAGTTACTTGGCAACACTTAGTACAGCAATGCCATTTTCACAGCACTTCAACATACAAATAAACAAACATCAGGTATAGAAAAAAGTAAAAAAGACACTTTTACAGAAGACAGATTGCTTACCTGAGACACACAGTGCAAAACCAACCACAGCAATTATGTAACCAAGGATGTGCAAAGCTATCAGAGCATATGCTGCTTGTGGTAGACTATTGAAAACTGAGAAAGAAAAAAGAGAAACAAAACTGTAATTTTTAAAGTTTAACTACAGAGACATAAAAGGTAGATTATCCAGATAGGAATCATAGTCTCCTAAATTCCAAGCTCAGCCTCTCAGTGTGATAAGAAAACTCACAAATCACTGCAAGTCACTCAGGGCTCTTGGAAGCAAACACACATAAAAATATATGTATATATAAATAAAATTAAAACCAAGCCACATGTAGAATGCCTGTTTCCTAAGAGTTAACTATTCATCCCAGTACCAAGACCAAGGAAGGAAGAGCAGGAATCACTCAGATGTCTTAACCTGAAATCTCACTTTTCAAACAGGTAGCTTACACTTATTCCCTGAAGCAACTTAGCCAAACAAACACAGCTTAAATACTTCATTTTGAGATACTAGAGAAGTCAGGAATACAGGACCCTATCAAAGTACCTATTTACAAAAAAATGAATGCAGTTATATAGATTATGTGAGAGGGGAGGGAACTCAGTTTTTCTGTCAGTATGCTCTTAAGATAGCAAATTAACAAATACTCACCAATTCCAAACATCAAGTATTGAAGTGGTACCAAAATCACAGCAGGTATTACAATTAGGCCAAGACCAGCTTGATTCTGTGCAGCATAGCCATCTGTAAACATTTGTATGGAAATTAGTGAAACAGAAGTCTTTTATTCAAATAAAGCACAAAGCAACAGAAGTATTATTATTAGTATCGTCAATTTTTTAGGGTTCCGAAAAAAAAATCCCACTGAAACATCAGAAGTCATTGCCTAGCCCCTAATACTCACCAGGACAGATAACAGAAATAAATTTGGAGTCTGTATATCACTATAATCATCTGAGGGTGTGACAATGCTCTTTCTCTTGTATTCTATAAATTATTTATTTTTCATTCTAGTATTAGTAGATGACAATTAAGAGATGGTACTACCTTCCATACTACTGCATAAGGAGATTCATTTGTGCTCTTATGCCCTTAAACAAGAAAGGCAATTTTAATACACTTACCTTGGACAAAAAGAACAGTGCCTATAACAGCAGCAACTGTGAAGATGATACCTGCTACAAAAATGCCCATTTTCATCGAAGTTTCAATTTCATATTTTAACACTTAAAGACAAAACAGAGAGACAGAGAGGAAAACAATCAGACATACAAATTCTCTCACTAAAATACACAGATTTTGATTAGAATTGGCGTCCTCAACAAAGAAACAAGCTCCTACAAATATATATTACTGAGATTTCATTTGATTTCACTGTTTTGATATGGCTAATATGACTTAGACAAATGAAACCTGGAACAGGTATTCTAGTAAAATTCTTAATTCCTTCTATACAATTCAGGTGATAAGTTATTTTAATAACTTCAGGACATGGCACAGGTTAATTCAAGTAGATGCACTACTGACATTTAAGTAATGTTTCAGGGAGTTTGTTATTCAGGTGACTGTCAGATGGGGATTTAGAACTTCCAGGTTCAATTCTCTTTGCTGTGACACTGTGAGTTTAGACATACCATCTCTGTCCCCTAGGGAACAGAATAGTGTTCCCATCTCACCAGAATGCCACGATGATGACTAGGTGCTATGAGATGACCCAAATGTTCAGAGGTCATACATAAAACTAATTTTCAGTCAAACCACACAGCTTAATAGCTGCAGTGTCAGAAATGGTTGATTCCAGTGGAGGTTTTCAAAGCAGCAGCACTTCAGTATTCTTTGGAAAAGAAGGAACAGTGCAAATACAACAGCATTATAAGCCATGTTTGTTACTGCCTTATACATTACTAAAACCAAGGCAACAAAAAAGGTAACTTTTTCTCCAAGGTTGAAAACCAAGAGCATCAATCTTGGTATATGCTGAAATTGGTAATCACAAAATGAGAACAAATACTACAAGTAACTTCAAGAAGAAAAAAAAGAAGCACTTACAGAATTAACATCCCACTTACATGCACTGCATTAGCACAAAAAAAATACCACAAGGCTACAGTAAATATTTCGGAGGGTACATATGACAAAATCTTTAACAGTATCTTATCTATGAAAGGATTACAGAATACCCTGTCTCATAATTAAAAGTATGTCTTTCATTATATTTACATTGCCCAGCACAACAGGACCCCAGACATACTCTCAAGTACTAATGCCATTTAAACCAAACGCTTATTTGCAATAGTACTAACAGTAAAAACTTCCTGCAGACCAGTAAAGGAAATTTTTTTCATATTATAAATATGCTAAATAAGGAAAGCAAGACACAAAAGAAAAAGTAAGTAACGGACATGCTATACTTATATTCTAAAAGCCAATCATATAAATAAAAAACGAAAAAAACCCCAACCCAACCAACAAAAAACAAACCACCAAAAAACTACTCCATCTCCCTGAAAAAATAAAAAACAACAAAATAACCCAAAAGCCAAAAAAAACCCCCACACCATAAAACTAACACAAACTATTTAAAGGTATACCATAGGACTGCTGGATTCACGGGTTAACTAAAACAGTGCAAATTAAAGGAAACCAGCCCCCTCTGCTCCCCCTGAAAAAAAAAAATCCAAGAAAACCAAACAGTAAGTATGCCCACATTTATTAATTAGAGGTAGCACGACTGCTTTTCCCCACAGAAGTCACAGACCTTACAATAATGTGTGAAGATTCAAAAAAATCCAGGCAGGCTCAACTTACTCCTGTAAAACGTTAGTGCTTTTCAGTGGATGTATCCATGGTTATTTTTTACAAATATTACAAATAAAAATTTTTACAAATAAAAATTTTTACAAATATTTTTACAAATATTACTCTTCTATCAAAATACTAAAGATGTGAAAAATTCTGCTATGAATGCAAGGCAATGAAAATTTCCAAAAGTCTCAAAGATTCCTCAACCATTAAAAAGAATAATGAAAATCACGAATCTAATGTTATGGAAATCACTAAAAAAATATGTATTATTTTTCTTTCTGCCCACGAAGGGACCTTT
Source organism: Heliangelus exortis (assembly GCF_036169615.1). Classification (NCBI taxonomy): domain Eukaryota; kingdom Metazoa; phylum Chordata; class Aves; order Apodiformes; family Trochilidae; genus Heliangelus; species Heliangelus exortis. The sequence goes on along the minus strand of NC_092422.1, from coordinate 109,065,610 downwards.
GAAGAGTCATGTATGATGTGTAGACCTTCCCCAAAAAGGTAATGAAGGAAATTATACACAGATGGATGAATATGTATGAGATTATTATAAATCACTCTGAGTGCAATTTCTTTCCATTTCTTATGGATTTGACTCCTAGTAGAAATTTTTTTATCTTTGAGAAGTCTACAAATTGAAAAAGTCTGAAAAAACTCTATTTCTTATGTAAAACTGCAAAACTGTACCTGAACTGAATGACTAGGACACAAAGCACACTCTACATTGTGTAGATGTTGGATACCAGTGTATAAGAATTATCTTAGGATATCTGACACTCGTGAATAAAAACATTTAACAAAATCACTGAAGTCTGTGTTAAATTATAACTAAAAGTGCTGAAGGACTAATGATCACTTTTACATTGAGAAGAGAGCACCATCTTTCTGATATATTTTATGATCACAAAGTCAGTAACAGCTCTGTCTCTAATGACTCAATAATACCATGGTGAACCAACAGTGAAGAAAAAAAACTTCCTTGTTCTAACCAATCACAGTATGATCAATTATACCCCACAAAATAAATTAGACACATGCAAAAAAAGCTCACCATTTGCAACACATCTGACAGCAGAAACATCACTACATACCAGATTACCTCTGAAGACCCTTAATGCTGCATGTCATACCTTTGTATACAAAGACATGCAGCTGCTAAAAATCTTTACCCCAGGAAGCAACCCCTGAACAGAACAGGCTGGGACAGATCCCACTGCTTAGGGTTGTACCTCCTTCAACACAGAACCTGTATCCACACTGTATGGCTGGGACAGCATGTGACACACTGAAGCTCTACAAAACATGGTTTTGATGAGGTCATGCTTTTTTTTTTTCCCCCCCAAGTTGAAAGATCCCAAACTCTGCAAATGCTATGCCAGACAGGTGTTTCCATACCTCTATGCCAAAAATATATATTACGTGCTTACTGAAAAGGAAGACTACACAGCACACAAGAGTGTAGCCTGGTGTGCTCTTATTGACCAAGCCTCTTAGTAGCACTGCTAATTAGGAACTATCTTGAGAACTGTATATAACTCTTTCCTGGTAGCTGATTCATGCCAAAAAAGCCCAGAAATTAACAATATGGATGATCAGGAGAGGATTCCAGAGCAAACCAAACACCATGTTATTTGACAAAGCAGATGTATCACCCTTCTGTGTATTACCTGGATCAATTCTACCACACATCTTTTAGATGTGAGCACCATCTTTCATCTTACAAGGATGTCTTTATGCAAGTGAGCAATTTTAGGACAAATCAATGATTGCAAATAATTAAAGAGTCAATACTTACCAATAACAATTAACTGAGCCGAACACAAAATAATAACTAAGAACAGCAACACTATGATGATAGCCCTTTCCACTAGAAGAAACCATGATCCTAGAGAACAGAGAAAAATGGTAGAAAGACAACAGAAACTGAGGTTATTACCTTTACATTTTTTTTCCCCTTTTTAGACTATGCTCTAGATTGTTCAACAATGTATGCTACAGTTAGCATTAAGAGCTGTAACAGGCTATCGAGGTTTATCCCCAGCAGGAAATTAAGCCCCACACAGCTGCTCGCTCAGTCTCTCCCAGTAGGATGCTGAAGAGAATCAGAAGAGTAAAAAAAAGTGAGAAAATTCAAGATAAAGGTAGTTTAATAAGTAAAGCAAAATACGTGCACGCAAGCAAAGCAGAAGAAGGAATTAATTCACTACTTCCCACAGCAGGCAGGTGTTCATCCATCTCCAGGAAAGCAGGACTCCATCACACCTAACAGTCACTTGGAAAGACAAATGCCATGACTCCTAATGTGTCCCCCCCTGTCCTTCTTTCCCAAATCCTATTGCTGAGCATGATGTCATATGGTGTGGAACACCCCTTCTGGTCAGTTGGGGTCAGCTGTCCCAGCTATGTCCCCTCATAGCCTTTTGTGCAACCCCAGACACCTCACTGGTGGGGTGATGTGAGGAGCAGAAAAGGCCTTGATGCTGTGTGAGCACTGCTCAAGAGTACTGAAAACAACCCTGTGCTATGGACAGTAACACAGTCCCATCCCAGCTTATCTATCCCAGGCAAAACCAGGATAAGCAAGCTATGACTTCTAACTATGCATATCTCACTCACCTTGAGTATGAAGACCTATTTTATTCTAGTTAATGTAACATTTTCCAAACTGGAGGTTTTAACCTCCAGTGCAGCAGCTGATACCTATATGCTGTTGCCTGGCAGTATAAGCTTGTTACCTTGTGCAACTAGCACAGCACAGCAAATTAAAAAAACCCCAAAACTGGTGTCTTCAGGCTAAGCGGGAAAACTGAGCAAGATACGAGAAGTCCAACTTCATGCTTTCCCAGCTATTCTACTCTACCTCCAACTGCTGTAATTCCTGAAGAAATCCAGGTGTGTGATAAGGAATACAGGAGCTAAGCTAAGTGAGATGGAAACACTGCTATGGTAATTCTAGAAATCATACATTTTCCTTTAGGATTTCTCACCATCACCCCATTTAGCTTTCCCTCTCCTACATCTTGGATGCCTTAAGCTGTTCAGTCGCCTGTTCTTTAAGACCATGTAAGCCACCTTCCAACTTAAAATTCTGAAAATATCTCCACTGAACTAGAAAATATAATTGACTCTTGCATCTCTGCTTGTAATTTCTTTCAGACTCACTCAGTGGAATCCAAGGTCTCCGTTTCTTAGACTAGCCACTGTTCCTCTGCTTCAACACTTGCTTCCAATGAAATTTCTAATCTTCATATAGATGCATACTCCTTGCATTTACTCTCCGTATTTAAAAGCTGTATCTGCAGCTCCAGAAACATGGAATTAAGTAACAATTCATCACAACCCTCACTGACAAGAAAATACCCTAAGGACAGTTTTAAATTCAAATTCCCCTTTTCCATCCCTCTTGTAATGTTGCAACCTTGTTGAACCGTTAGCACAAGGCAAGAAAAAGATACACTTAAAGCAGAGAAACTTCCTCATTGGCAAACGAAGCCTAATTTAATTAATTGTTTAAAGGCTTTTTACTTCACTTGCGTTTTCAGGAAAAGCAACTAATATTGAACAATAACTTCAGCGCACAGTTGCTGTTCTCCATAAAAGCTAAATTATAGAGGCAAATCCCAATAACCCTGCTCAATATAACTGAAAATTATTCATGAACTGAAAGCATCTGCAAGCAAACCCTGAAGCAGCTTCACTTCCCTCTGTAGCATTTCCAGATGCCACTACCAGGTATTACAAATAGAAAAAAAGCAGCCATGAAGCCTGGCACCTGCAGAGACTTGAGCATGCAGATACCAACAAAAAATTACACAGAGGAATTTAAAGAGAGGAAAAAAGACCATTTTACCTTCAGCTAAACCCTCAAACATAAGCCTAAGCTTTACATTTTCTAGAATATACTCTCAAATCTAATGTGACCTTGCAACCATAAATTCTTCACTAACCACGTTTTTCCTTTGGTGCTGATGTGTATTCGTCATCACAACTGACAACTAGAAAATGAAATGAGAAAAATTACATCAGCTTTGAAGTCTTTATACCACTTTCAAAATGCTGATCAAAGTAAAAATGAAACTACAAAACTTGCAAATGAAACTTGATTCTACGACATCCTCAAGCTTCGCTCCCCTTCTAAAGCTCAATGCTGAATGGCAAAAACAGTCCAAAAAGGTTGCTTGAGGAGGAAGTTATAAGGAAACAAACTGCCTATACATCTTCCAATGTTTTTGCAGTGTTCTAAACACTTAACAATTCTGCAGCATTCTTTGTCTTTCAGTGACTGTGCTCCCTTAATTAATTTCAGAATCACATTTGTTTTGCAATGTAAATGGTTAACTCAGAAACTAGACCCAACTGTGAATTACACAGTTTAAATTAAATCAATGTTTGCACCAGGACACATCTGTTGAGATTCATCAATATTTTAATGACAAATGAAGAAGCTAATAGAAGGACATTTTAGGACAACTCCACAGTGCACAGGTAAGGCTCCATGTGCTACACATACGCTACACAGTGCTCCTAAGAGACTGCAAGTCTCCTGTGCAGAATGATACACACGTGTTCAGTGAAACTGTCACTTCTGCAGAATACCAGAGAGGTTGCACATGTACAGCAGATCCCATTACTGAATAGCTGAGGCACTGGAGCACATGGACTGTGTCTGGCAAGACAAGGTAAAATGGCTCACTAAACGAGAAACTCATCACTTATTCACCATTTTTTTTAGTTTAACATTGTCCTCTGAAGACACCGTTTAATGCTAGAAAACTGTAACAAGTTACAGCCTAGTAACAGCACTTTCAACCTCACTGTAAAGCTGCACTACCTTCAGCTCAAGTTTTAGAGCTCTTATATAGAACTTCTATTGGTTTTACCTGTAATTTTTCCAGCTTAGTTAGACTGCAAGATGCAATTCTTCAAGGAATAACTTTCTGCAGCTGCTGTGACGGATGCACACTCAAAAATATATTAGGTAGATGTTCCGGTATGTAATGCAATAACATCAGCTAAATATATCACCAACTAGATAATCCAAAAGACGTGGGAAAGCACAGGCTTTACTCTATTACATGAGTGATCTTCAGACATTACTACAGAATGAAAAAGATGTGTTTGGATCTTTTCCACAGAAGCACTCTGCTATAATTTATGAAAAAATATAAATAATCACATTAAGCAGTCAAGTTAGAAGGCCTGGGTGACTTCTTGGGTTTTTTGTGATTTTTTTAAATTTAAAGTAATACATTGTTATATTCATTATTTTTCACTTCCCTGTAATATTTTGCTTGCTTTCTCTCCCAACAGATTCTAAAACATTGGCAGGTAAACTCACCTGAGATGTTTCGAAGTTCAACTCTTGTTTCTCCTTCTCTGTTTGATTCTGTTACTTGACAACTGTAATTTCCAGGTTCTGCTTCCGCACTGCTAAGCTTTAGAGAGGCAGTACCCTTGGGTAAATTCGCCTGAGATACTAAGTTAGCTGATGGGACACTTGGATCTCTGAAGAACTGCTCTCTTTCTCCATCAAAAGAAAAAATTATTTTTTCTTGTTTTTTCCAGTTAACAAACATGACTTTTGTGCTGTTTTCCTTTAGATTTGTCACATAGCAAGGTAAAATGACAGTTTTATTACACTGAGTTATTTCAACAAAGTCTGTCACATTAAATAGCAACTGGGCAGAACCTAAAAAGAAAAATGAGAATTGACACATTTAGAATTATTTCTTAATATGCAAGAGGACAAAAGAAAACTAATTACAACATGCACCCTGGTAAAACAGAACAAACTCTCCCATGAAACCATAAAAAGAGAATGTTTTAAGAGAGTAATAAAAGAAGTAAAATAAGACATTATTTTAATTCCCCTTTACAAAGACTTAGCTATTGTCACACCCATTTAACCCATAAATACCATAAGCTATCATAAAATTAAAACAAAATAAAGTAATAAAACTTTGGGCTGCCATTTACTTGAACATTTCCCCTAAAATGCCATTCATTGAAATACTGCATTAGTTCCTGGTTTCTGCAAAGCATACACGTAACATTAACCACAGGTGTTCACATTTTTGCTGTTGATCACACAGGCATCTAAAAACAGAGGTCCAGGCATCAGCTCCACACAAGAAGCATTCATAGCTTGCTATGGACAAAGGGGAAAAAATTCTATTTTAACCCTTCTGAGAGAAGGCAGGCAAGGCATCTTAGGTTGCAAAACAAGCAAAGGTTGTCATTTGTTCCTTCTTATCTCTCAAGGTGGAGCCAAATGCCCATAGGCTGTGATCTTTTCTTGCAAATTCTCTTTTCTTCTCCGAGGAAGACCACACACAATACCATACATTACATAAGATTATTACTTAGTGTTTGAGTTTATACATAACAGAACTGAAAATGGACAATTTGCAACAACAAATGTTCTGTATTATAAATCCTTGTGATTAATGCTACTAATGCATTCGATGCAGGTAATGAAAATCACCACCACGCATAATTATGTTATCACCACTGTTTTGTAATTTCTCACCCATGTTGCACCATCCTTCTAAAACCGTGGTATTGACTGAACATTGTTTCAAAAAATACCTAAATCCTGTGACAAGATGTGGTCTGATATGAAGACCACCAGTTCTTGAGAATACCAAAAATCGTAACATTGGTATTTACACCAGGAACCAGAGGAAAGAGGTTAATTAAACTGATTTGACTGCAACATATGAAGGTTTTGAATCCTGTATTTTCTACATTTTTTCCTTGTTTATGTGAAATTGTAACTTAGTTTAATAGCTGTCCTAATAGTCACTATTCTCCAAAGTCCCAGTGGCATTAATCATTCAAAACGCTTGACTGTGCTGTGAAATGCTTGATTTGTGCTGTGAAAAAAGATCAGAACCCTTAACACTATAAAAGCACAGAGACTTACAAATTGTGGTAGCTCCAGTGACTTCAGAGGAGCTACTGGTGTTCACATGTCTATACCAGCAAGAATTGTGATATGTATTTGATGACTAAATTCAAATAGGGAAAAGGAAGGAGGGGGGAAAAAAATGAAATCGGCAAACGTTGAGTCATTATTTGCAGTAGCTCAATTTTTTCAAAGCAACAGTCTCAGATCAAATTTAAAAAGCACTGATCCTTGAAACATAGGTTTAAATATTCTCACACAAGTCACTGGATTACTTCTGAACATCAAAAGCTTGTAAAAAACTGACTAAACATACATTATGCATCACAGCACTTAAAAATGAAGAAGTAATTATTCTCTGGTTTACTCATTGTGTTGTATTTTTTTAAACTTTACCACAAAAAATAGAAGTAATAAAAGCAGAACAAAAGGCTACTGTATCCAAACCCCCAAACTATGCACTAATAAAAAATAAATGCACAATTAAAAGCTATAGTGCTTCAGTGGTTCTTCCTCAATCAAGTTTCACACCTGTTTTATTTTAACACCACTTCATAATAGATTTCTGAGGTTTTTTGGGGTTGTTGGGTTTTGAGTTTTGTGTGGTGGCTCAGTTGTCTCCCCTGCTTTAGAGCTAGTGCAGCTACACTTCTCCACTGCCTCCACCACAATGAAAGATGATTTTGCAATTACAGGAAGCAACTATTCTACCAAATATTTACCAAATCGAATAAAACCCAACCATCTTGAAGGAGTTTAGACCAAACTGATTGACTTTCTCACTTGTGTTAGCACAGAATGACAGGGAGCTGTAAGTTACCAATTCCACCAGTTTGCTGCTGTGTAGTGTATGAGAGCTGCCATATTTTGCCCGAATCCAATCAAGAAGCACTCATGTGGACAGCTCCACCAGCAGAGTGCTGGGGAAATAACAAGGAGGCTGCAGACAAGTCACCAGCAGAGGCACACAGGTAAGTATTTGCAGGTTTTGCCCTCCACAAATCCGACGGCTTTAGTATGAAGTTGTGTTAGTTGTGTGGCTGCTACTTCACTAAAGGGAATCTGACTGCTTACTCCAGATGGCAATTCCACAACCAGCTTCCAAAGGTCTTCCTGCGGTATGAGGAAGTCAATATAACCCTCCTGCAGTAGCTTCCCAAACTCCTTAGGCAGTGGACTTGTAGGTGAGCCCCCAGCCTCAAACTTTCTCATGGATAATCAGCTCATGGGTGTCACATGAAGCAGTTTTAGAGCCCACTTTGGGGGCTCTTAAGAGCACACAAGTTGTGAAGCTGCCACAGAAAGGTTGTTTTGATTTACACGCAATCCAAATTAAGGAATACTTTTGTTTGGTAGTTGCACTTCATTGAGACCTCTATTTCCCACTGACTGCAAAACATGCCAGCATTTAAGCCCATCTACTGCTAACTCAGGAACTCAGACACGAATTTAGATACTGGCTTTAAATACATAAGTTTAGATGTGCTCCTTACTGACAGGAGAACAATCTAGCACTAGCACATCAGTGAAAATGTTGTAATTTTTTTTGAATTCTCCCTTCCTCCACCGAGTTTCTTCTCGTTCGCTAGAGTTCGAGATGTCATCTACACATCGCAGGCACCCGAACTTTTTTTAAGGTCAAGAAATGCCATCAACCCTAAAAAAAACGTACAGCCGAGGAACAGCGTAAACATCGTTATTTCTTCAAGGAAACCCGTTCAGCTAAGCTGCCCTAACACTCCAGGCAAAAGAAGACGAGGAGCTTTCCACTGGTCACGGCGTCTCTCCCCCGCAACTTCTGCAAGAAGCAACCCCCACCCTCCCAACCCGGGGAGGACGAGGAAAACACCGGGGTGGGGGTCAAGGGGTGGCGAGCTACAGCTCAAAAAACAGCAATCCCACACACTCCCGCTGTCACCCGTCGCCGCTCAGCGACAGCCGGGAGCTCCGGGCAGCGGCGATGCGAGCCTACACAGCGAGCGGGGGGACCAGCACACAGACACACACACAAATATACACGTCCCCCCGCAACCGCGGCCGTGGGGCTGAGGGGGGGGGGTGCCGCTCAGCTCGCCCCGCGGGACCGTCTGCCTCACGTCGTGTGCGCATCCCCCCCTCCCCCGGTCCTCCCCCCTCCCTTCCCGCCGCTTCAGCGACACCCGCCCCTCCTTTCCCCGCCTGCCCAACGGCTGCGCACGGCAGGGGAGGCAGCTCTGCCCTCCTTCCCTCACACCCCTCCTCGCCCCCCTCCCCCCCACTGCCTGGCCGGAGCTACTTCCGGGGCTGGCGGAGAGCCTGCAGCCAGGACCCGTTGGAGGCGGCGGTGGAGATAGGTAGTAGGTATCTCTGGCCCGGCTGCCGCCGTCCCGGTTTGCAAAAAAGGGTCGGGACAAGAAAGGGGAGAGAAAAGGGGCGGCGAGAACTCACCGTCGCCCACGGCAATGAGCAGCACGCAAACAGCCGACAGCCACATGGCGGAGCGGCGGCGAAGAGAGCGCGGTCACACAGCCCGACAGCCTCCGGAGCTGATCGCCGCAGCGGGCGGGCGGCGCCGCGAAGGCGCGGGGCGGGGCGGGACGGGACGGGGCGGGGCGGCCGGGGGAGGCGGGGGCGTCCTGGCGTCCTCCCGCCGCTGATTGGCTGCGGCCGCTGGAGCCGTTGGGCTGCAGGTGCCCCGCCTTCTCGGCGGGGGAGTCTCCTTCACCGCTTCCCCAGGGAAACAGAAACAGCCCGCGGGAGGAAGCTCCACAAAGATAACGTTTTTGTTTGTTAAATAATTATGAGGGCTTTTGTTGGTTTTCTTTTTTTCCCCCCCTCGGCCGGTGGAGCTCTGGGGACATGGCGCTTAGTTTCGTATTTTCTCCGCCGCACAGAGCCGATGGTCGTGTTTTGGGTAACGGCTGAATAAAATGGCTGACTAACACTACGAGGGGAAGGAAGGGTGTGGAGTCGGTGATCTTGAGTGCGGTACAGAACCCCTTCTTGGGGGCCTCCCCTCCGGCCAGCAAAGCTGAAAACCCCTCTTCACCCCCTTCCTTCGCCGGCTGCCCCAAAATAGGGGGAGAGGCGGGAGGAGCGGATGGGCGGCGGGCGCTGCTTTCGGTTTCCCTCTTCCCAATCGCGTTAATCACTGCGCAGTGCGTTCGTAAATAATCCAAGGCGAGGATTGCAAGGGGGGGGGGAGGAGGATTTCTCCTGGTTGTTAAGACCCCTATGGAAAACCGGCCCCTGTTAGTGCCACGGCTGCTTCTGGCAGAAATTAAACCCTGGGCAGTCCGCCAGCCCGCCCAAGGTTAGGCAGCCTCAGCCCCCTTCTGCCACTTCGCAGCGCTCAGCCACCCGATCCGTTACCGGGCTGATAAGACTCTACGTACAACGAAAGGTAAAGTTTTACAGATGGCACAAATCGCAAGAATTTGTACGTGATCTGCTGTTGCCTTTCAATATACGTATCATATATAGAGATCTATGACTCTGAAAGGCAAATGCAACCTCCTTCCTGCATCTGGAGTAATACAGATTTGACTATTTCAGCAGTGTTTCAACAAATGCATTTTTCTTCTCCACAAGTAGCCCTAGTCAAGCTTTTTTTCGTTTGTTTGGTTTTTTTCTTGTTTTTGTAGAATGGTCTCAAAATTCTGGATAAATACTTCCACCTTAAATGCATATTCTGTTCTCAACCATACATGTTGGTGAAGCATTAAAAAAAGGACTGTTAAATATATTTGGGAACACACACTCACGTACATACATATATAATGTTCCTACAAGTCCCAAAGTTCAACAGGATGAAAGCCAGTGCAGAACCAAAATGCTGCAAAAAACTGAATAGCTGTATTTTTTATGTACCACATGGTTTTACTACGCTGTTGGTTTTTGGCGGTGTTTTTTTTTTCAGCTGCAACATTAATATTGCCTTGGGTAGTTCTTTTCCCCCTCTCCCTCCTCCACCCCCACTTCCCGAGACTCTGTTTTCTTAAATTCTTCCCCAGCACTCCTGAAGTGCTTAATGGATACCGGTGCCTCGACTGCTGTGTTTGTTTTCTCCAGATATTCATAAAGCACTCAGACATCCCACGGCATTCAAGTTCAGTAAAAAGCTTTGAGCAGTGGGAGCCATTTGACTCCAGAAACGATGGAGGGGGTTGGCACGAAGCAGCTGATCGTGCTCCTGCCAGACTGAATCAGATGATGCTCTCTGGAGGCCAGAAGAAACGGACTGGAGGGGAGGGCAGCAGGGAAGACGTGTCTGCTTCAGTTGTAGCTCATGTGCCCAGACCGAGTGCCAGCACGGTGAGAGCCGCAGGCAGGCAGGCAGGCAGGCGCTGAGGGACACGGTCAGCTCTGTGGGGAGCTGTGCAGTGTGTTGTCAGAAAACCGAGGATGCTCTTCTCCTGCTGCAAAGAGGAGAAGGCTACAGCTGCAGCACCCGTTTGTCGCTGTTGCCAAGGCAGCACGTCCTGCACCCACGCTAGCCTAAAAGCAAAGCAGCACGCATAGGAAATTTGATCCCAGCCAGGAATCTTGCGTGAGAGTGTTGTTCTGTGTCAGGTGTTGTCTCCTGTACTACTGAACCAGGTCTCACAAATCCCCGAGTTTCCCTGCTTTGTTTTGGAGGTAGCTGTGCCATCTAGCTAGGTGAGCATCTGCAGTACTTTGTCTCGTAATGCTCTGCCTGCTGCTGCTGAGGAAGGTCTGAGATGCCTCAGCTTACTGATGGTTTCAGGAAGTCGCACTGGGCAGTGCAAGGCAGTTCTGATGCTTCTGATTCCTATCGAGAGAAAGGTGCTTCTTTCCTTGCTGAGCCAGGTATGCCAGGCAAACCCTGCTGTAATAGAGGAGCTGTGTGCTTGTAGTCACTTTTCCTAACATCACTTGGACTGTTTTTCTCTCATTTTGCCCTGCATGTCTTTCTTCACTCAGTGTGTGCATGGTCTCGAAGCTTGCACAGAAATGCATCTCAGAAGCTGTGAAAAGGACAGACCCATCTTTGACTTGAATATTGGGTCCAAGTGCTCCAAAAGCAGTAGGTCTCATATTTTCAGAACTGCATGAGTCCATCATTTATGACTGCCAAGGCACACTTTTAGGTTTTTAAATTAGGCCACTATTTGATTACCAGTGTTAAGCACCGATGTGCCATTTCACGCTGGTTTACTACTCAGTAGCTGGAGTGCTATTGATCATTACCTGCAGTCAGCTAAAGTGAAACTACAGCAGGTGAGAATCACATACACAAGCCAACATACAGGAGGCAGCAACTGCTGTGGCTGGCAGGAAAATGCTGAAGAGTGACATAAAAGCCTGCATGCCTGAAGCGAAGGGTGTCTGTAGCCATGATTTGTCAAACTGACTGTGAGAGCTGTCTCACTCAGCAAGAAACGCAGTGGCCAGACCTCCATCTGTGTTCCTGGAGTCACTCAACATGCATGTCATGATGCTTGCAGAAACCATCCATACCCAGAAGTCACAAGGGAATAGCAAAGCAATAGGTAATACCTTGTTCTCCCTCAAGCACTGCAAAGCGTTCACAAAGAAGCCTGTTATCCCTTTCTTTTTTGATCTGGAAACCGAGACATGCCGAGGTTAAATGAACTGACTAAGGATGTATAATTAGCCAGGGGCAGAGCTGAGAATAGACTCAATATCCATTTCTTCAGGCCTAGGATCTAACTCTCAGAACCATCTTATCTCGGGGGCATAGGAAGGCTCTGAAAGCTGTACATCATGGCTCTACAGAATATGACATTTTTAGAACAGGCTCAGTCCTAAACCTACGATAGCTCTTAAAAAAAAATAAAAGGGGGGGGGAGGGGTAAGAAAAGCTATGATATTTTCTTCTTATGAGAGATCCTGCCTGGGCAAGAGGGTAAAAATGGAATTCCAGTGACATTTATAAATACTAATGGACTTGTAAGCATTAGCACATTAAAAATCTCCCACAGACAAATGCCTGAATTAACTTTGACTTGCTGGAGACCTAGTAAAACATAAAACAATGCTTTGAAAAAGTGCTAACTCGTATTTATTTCATGAAGATAAAATGCATTAATTTTTTCTAAATTTGAAAACCAACTACTTTAGGGAAACAGAGCTTCTTTCATGCTCCCCCCTCTCCTTCCTCACTCTCTACTCCTGTTGGTATCTGAATGCATTTTTTGCATTCCCATTTTTATTTTTCTGTCTCTATTCACCTGCTGCTCTAGCTGCCGAGAGTCATCACACAAGTTACCCTTTAGTGGTCACTGAAAACCCAGCCTGTGAAACACTCTTCTGCCTTGAAGGCTCCTGAAATCAGTGAGATTTGCAATTGAGGTCACTGAACTCCTGCTACAGGCCACTGCTTGACACAGTTTGGAAGGGCAACTCTTGGGTGTTACCTACAGCTGCCCTCCACTTAAATCAGACTCCTGGAGAACTGGATCAGATTATCAACATTATAAAATGATTATAAGTCATGGTACTTAGGAAGTAGATGGTGATCTGCTTTCACCCTAGAGATTTTGCCCCTTCCAAAAACATTCTGTACTTGTGAACCAATGTTTGATTGCAGGGAACGGCTGAGTTATGCAAAATGTATATCCTTCCACTCCATTCTCAGGGGCAGTTCCAGAAAACTCATTCCAGTCAAGATTCACTCACCAAGAGGGTCAGTTCTTTTAAAATAATTACAAAGAAAGCATCATAGCTTTGAAGACAGGACTTCCCACGCAGTGTAAGTCAGAAACCCTTTTGATATCAGAGAGAGTTAGTCTCTCAGATATCTTGGGTCAGTCACCTGAATACATTTACAAACCTCACCTCAGCAGCTTTCATTAATGTACTGACAAGTCTCTGAGCACAGAGAACACGTTGTCCCCTACATTACAAGTATTTTTAGCAGTGCAACCATTGTATTGTTAGATACAGCATGGAGTATGCTCTGTGCCTTGCACTCAGCCAATCTGTCCTCCCTGAAGGCACCTACCAGCCCAGCCACCATCCAGGTTTTGCAGCCTGCAAGTACAAGCCCAGGGCAAAGTAGTGCCAGTGCCTGCATCAAACCAACAAAGTCTTTTCCCTGCATCACAGCTGTCAGAAAGAAGGTCTGTGCTCGCTCCCCCTCTGCACCATGGCAGCTGCACTTATGTCCCCTGTGAAGTAACACCCCCAGGCAAGAGGCAGTATGTCTTGTGAACTGTTTGGAGAGACTCACATGGCAGCTGCCTCTCTGGTTCCTGCAGACTGACCAGGATGGGCTAAGGATCGGCTGAAGCCTCCCAGATATCCTTCACATGGCATGCTCTCAGTGTGGTTTTGCGCTCTGTCTTCTTCCTCCTCCTTCCTAGTCCCAACCCAGCCTGCTGCAGCCTTTCAAAAAATCCATAGGAATATAATTATTGAGATGTCTGCCTCTAGCAATTTTTTTCTTTGGAAATAATTATAATTGGCTGTGGCAGTTAAAAACTTGTCAGGGTAGACAGATGACAGCACGATCACATAAGCTTCCCTCTGAGAAAATAAAACTAAAACCCATTTGTCACCCTAGATGGAAACAAAGGGCCTTCCTCTGAAGGGCCAAGCTGTGAGAACACAGAGAGAAGACAACTATTATGCTCAGGGATATGATCTGTGATAGGCAACCAAGCACAAGCAGTCCATTTGCAGTAGGATGGTGCTGTAGTAATTAAAATAATGCCACTTCTTGAGTCTGGGAAATACCTAGCTAGAGATGTATGGCATATAATTCTCTTCTGAGGCAGTGACTGAGGTGCCAAGAAGTTAGTTACGTGGCTAGAAGGCATCTAGCCCTGAAGAGTCACTTCCCCACGAACACAGAAAAATATAAGCTTATCTCCATGGTGTCTCTGTAAGAGTTACTTGCATTGGGATCCAATACTGAACACAGTTCGCTTACTCCTGGACTAAGTCATTATTTGCCCTCTCCCAAAAAGCAGAAGTGTTTTGATTCCAAGGTGTATCTCTGAGGCAGTCTCCTTGAGCCATCTCACATGTGACAGCTTGCATGCCATCCCCAGGAGGAGCCTGTGCCCTCCACTTGACTTTCTGGCAGAGCCCAGTCAGTCCAGACTGTGCAGTCCTTGTCCTCACTCCACCTTGGTTTAGCTGCTGCATATAGGGAACTGACAGCTTATTCTCCAGTGGGGAGGAACAGTCCAGCCACCCTGCCCACAATCCAAATACTCATTTTTTTACAGATGGTTTTAACATCTGCCTTGTCTTTGGGCTGAATAGGTTTCTGATGGCAAATGGGTTGGGGGCTGTCGGGGAGGTAAGTGGGAGGGCTTCCCTTGGTGCTAATTCAAAACACTTAAACAATTCGTGACAATTCCTAAGATATTTTTATGAACATGCAAACTGGATGAGAAGAATGATTGTTGAACAGTTGACTACCCAGTACATGTGAACAGATGAAAACCTCAGATTCCTTGGGGCATGCTTGGATCTAGTGGTATTCACATAGCCACAAAGAGAAATATTGTTAGCATGCAACCAGTTGTTGTATGGGAGAGGGCTGAGATGGAGACAGAGAGGGGAAAAGATGGAAGAGATGAGGACAGACATATACCAAAAACAGAACTGCACAAGATGTTTTCTGTAGCTTTACAGTCTAGGATTACAAACAACCATCAACAAAAATTCACTAATTGATGTGCCTCACATGCAGCCACATTAATGTCACCACAACTTCACTTTGCCCAGTGCATGCATTTCACTGTCAACAACTTCTGCCTCTGGATGAAACTCTGGATGGTTCCTGTATTTTTTTCTTTTATTTTTTTCCCAACAGTCTTCTTGGCTCCCAACAGCTTTGCCTGGTTAGATTTCCCCTTCTAGCTAAAAAAAGAAATTAGACTGATCTCTTTTGGCAGCTGTGAAATGGTTGCATATTGTGTATGTTTTCTTGACGAGCTTGCATGAAATGGATTTCGGATTTCTTTTGATGCATACACCACTTTTAGCACAATGTCCTCACAAGATTAGCAAGCATTTCATTTTTATAGAATTTCTATGTGCATGTAATGCCATGTATGCCACTTCTATGGAGCATTATGAATAGCTCATAAAGCTGAGCAGGGAAAAAACTGACTGAGGGATGTTTCTCCAATGAATGTTCGATATGATTTGTGATGGTATGTAGATTGCTAGTAACAAAGCTTCAGTTGATGGCAAAAATTCCCTGAGATGCAGGTTTTAATTCTTCCCACTTCTGAGAGCCAAATTCAGGTGTTGCATACATTTATGTATACAAATGTTCATACATTTATGAAACTGGCTGTGCTGGGTCTGCTCTAAGAGCAATTTATCCCTGTGTTCTGTAACAACAGTGCTCAGACGTGTATGCCTGGAAAAAGGGCAAAGGTATACAGCAATTCTTACTCTCTTGCTTGCTCAGCCACCACTCCCTTTTATCTCAGACTCCCTGAGCTCCCAGTTTCTGTGTATTTTAGAGCCCACAATGGGGAGAGAGGGGAGGTGCAGCTTCTGCTGAAAAGCACTGTGGGTGGATGTGACTGCCCTGTCTTGTATGGTTATATACATGAGCCTGAGTCCAGCCTGTGTCTCAGGATAATGCTATTCTTGGGAATAAAATCAATAAATGACAAAGGACATGTTCCAAGACAACAGGGAAAAGACCAAAATGACTATAAAAGGGTAATATTATATGAGTTATTTCTTATTATAATAGTATGAGATAAGGTGACTGGCATTCTGCTATCCTCTTGCCCAATGTTTAATTTATCCATGAAGATCTTTTTTGAATTTATATTAAAGAGAGTCTGGAGAGGGGACAGGGGGCAAGGAATCTATTCTCTCTTAAAATTAAAATTTTGCATGAGGTGGAGGTGGGATAATTTAATTGTTTCTCTGGCAGGACTTCTCAAATTCAAATACAAGAAACTAAGTACTGTAAAAAAATAGCAAGAGTTTTTTTGTTTCAGCTGTTGTGTAGTGTCAGCCTGCCTACTTGGTGGAATACTTCAGTACTGTTAGGAGCCATTAATGGCTAATGAGAAATCACAGGCTCTGGCCTTGTAGGCTGCAGCTAGATCACCAGATGAATTTGGTTTAAAGGGGAGATGCCAGCAAAAAACCTCCTCCTGTGCCTTCCTTTCCTCTCGTTCTTATTCTGTGTCTTCCCAAGGAGCTGCTGAGCTGACTCTGTGGGCTGGGTGGGCAGAGGAGATTCCTCCAGGATTACTTTTCAGCCTGATCCACGAGCTGTTCCAGCTGATCGTGGTGCTGTACTTTGGCAATCCACAAGGCATTGCCATCTCCAGCCTGGTGGTTGTCCATAGAGCCAGGAGTCTTCCCAGGCAGACTGACCCAGGGCACGGAGACATATGGTTGGGCTGTGGCCCTGGGGCAGAATGCCAGGGATGTGGCAGCACTCCAGCTGAACCCTAGCTTGAACTCTTGCTACTGGCTTCTTTCAAGCAGAGATTTCTGGACTCATCATATGGGCATTTCCCACCTGAATTTGGTTACACAGGAGTATCTTTAACCAGCTGATCCTAAAAAGTCTCTAGTTTGGAGTATGGACAAGGAAGAAGTTATTTTTTGAGTAATATGAGGCAACTTTAACTCAAGGAGCAGGTCTTCAGTTGATGTTTTTCTAACTAAATTTTATTTAAATATAGCCACCTTTAAACCTGCCTCAAGTGATATGTGTATGTGAAATTAAGTGTCAAATGTTGCGGTTTGACACCAATTTGAACTCGCAAACAGGAAAAAGAAGTTTTCAACAAGAACTCCACTGGAATTACCACTGGTGAACTGAAAAAACCCAGTAAAATAACTTTAGTTTTGTTTGAAATTTCTCTTTTGTTTGTAAAAATGATACTGGACATATAATATTCAAAAATTAAATCCTGTTTATCTACCAAATAACAGTCTATAAATGCAGTTCATTTCCAAAGAGGGGGGGAAAAAAAGCAAGAGGGAAGACATTAATACCCTGGACAGGGTTACTGTAAGAATTTTTTCACCTTTTACCCTCAGAGTAAACAAAGACAATGTTATGGACTTGTAGCTTTTATAAATAGGGTCTCGCTTGTACTGCTGCAGCAGTTTACACTGTACTTAACTGTTTTTTGTGGCTACAGCAGAAAATGTTGTATCTCCCTACATAGAAGCTGGAACAGCTCCAGCTATTCAAAGACCAGAAATGGAAGAGCTGTTAACAAAGGATGTTTATATGAAACCCAGTATTATTTCAGCATATTCAGCTCACTGGGCTCTGCCTTCCTCCTCCTCCCCCTCCTCCTTCCGCTTATAACTTCCTTTGCTCGAGTATCTGTTTCTAAAGTTGCTTGGCCTCTGCCCTCACCTAACCCTCCCCTTGTTTTTTCACCTCTCATTTCCTTTGATTTCTTCTGTGACTTTTGGACACCAAAGGTAGTTCTGATAAACATATGGTTTGTTTGCTGGGGGGTATTTTGTGTGTGTACAAATGCTGGGGGGGAATGTACAGTGACTTGTTAAATTATGTTAAGTGAACTCTAATTTCATAATAGTCTGTTCTCCCCCTCAGTGCCTCTTTTTCCCTCTACCTTTAAGCAAGCAGCAGCTTTTCCCTATCGAATGTGCTTTTCTCTTGCTGTTACTCATACCAAATATCCTTGCTCCAGTGCTTTTGCTTCCCATCTTCCTCCATCCAACAGCTGCTGCCTTCTGCCCCTTTACATCACCAAAAAAGCCTCATCCAACTCCAGAGAGATGCCTCTTTCCATGCTGCAGCCTTCCTGTTTCTTTTCTGAGACTGTTTCTCTGCGTGGGCATGCCCAACCACGTCTTCATGCCCACCAGCTCCAGCGTCCTCTCTGGGAGTGATCATGACTACCATGACTACCATTAACCTTGCCTTTCTTCACTCTGCACTCTTAACCCAGTTGCAGACCCATAGGGTCTCAGTTCCCTTTTCAGCTCTCTCCAAGGCACTGGGCATGTGGTTTGCAATTTGGGCTGGCCACTAAGACCAGTGCCCTTATTTGCCTGAAGCAACTTTTCACAGAAACCCTCAGTCACTTCCTCCTAACAGAGCGACAGGTATGCCCAGGAATATGATTTCTGCAGAACAGCCAAGGCACAGCTCAGCCATGTGAGTGATGTAACTGCCCTACCACTCACGTGGTGGGAACAGAGATCAGTAGAAAGCTTAAAACACCATAGGTTCCTGGGTGACACTCAAAATAGTACTCAAAAACTCAAAAAGAAATATCACTCATTTTGACACTCTTGGCGGCTTTAGCTGTATAAACCATTTGCAGGGCTCTAATGACTCAGTGTGAAAACTTGCCTGCACAGCTTACAGAAGGCAGGGTCAGTGCCAGAATTAGCCCCAAATTGAGCCCACACGACTCTAGGGAGGTGGTCCTGAATGAAAAGGGACCCTGAGCCCTGGCAGCTGTATTCAAACACAGGGTGAAAAGCACCAAGAAGTGACTTCAGTACTAACCTGACCAGCCACTGAAAACAGATGCCTTTTTGTCTGGCTTTTGTTTTCAAATGGCCAATAAGAACAGATCAGCACTGGCACCATTGTCTGTAATAAATGTGTTTTCACCCAGTGGTAGAGTGTGAAGTGTTGTAAACAATTATGGCACTGAGTAAAGGATAATTGATCACAGAAATGCCACAAAGGATACATTTGCCAAAGCATGGTTTAAAGAGCAGGGTCTGCATAATGGAGCTAGTACACTTAAGACAGTGAAAAGGTATCAGAATTCTCTGGGATGAAATGCAAAATGAAGTGTCATCAATCCTGTTCACAACTGAGAGAAAATGTAATTGAGTTTCAGTTGTTTATCTTCTCCAACATTTACCTGCGATCCCATTTCTCAGTAGAAAGCTCACAGACCCGTAGTATTAAGTACATTCTTACTCAAACAGAAATGTCAGAGTACTGGAATACTTACAGCAAAAACCTTCTCCAAACCTTCCACACCTAGAGTATACCTTTCTGCACCAGGAACAAACTCTTCCCAGAGCAGTATTTTTTATTTTTTATTGCCAGTATGATGCAGCTGCAAATGATGAAAATATCCCAAGTACATTTTACTTGCACTTATAATATGGGAACTCTACAGAGGCTGTAATGAAATGACTGCTAGACAGATTACTACAAAATTAATAAACAACACTCTTAAGATTCACAGGGTTTTCATTGTTTTTACTGTTTGTCAAACTCAGCAGAAATCTCTCCTGCCATCATACTGAGAACTTGTGCACTTCCTATAACAAAGGAAACAATGATCAATAGATGCTGTCAAACCTCTTGAAACCTTCTGCATCATTTTTTGGCACTAGTTTCCAGCAAAATTTCACAAATGACCTATCTCCCTGGGTCTGACTACTGGCTTGTATTCTTTCCCAAATGGATTCTTTGAAATGAGGTAAAGTGCTCATGGACCAGCAATACTGAATGAAGGATAAAGCAAACTCTCGAAAACCTTACAAGAGCCTCTTTCTCAAGATACAGTGAGAAACTTCAGCCCTAAAAACCAGAAGAGGGTTGGGAAACTTTTCATCTAGGGGATGGCTACAATCCACAGCCTAACTCTTCATGTTACTACTGAACAACACTAAGATATCATTTGAAATACTGTCAACCTTTGAAAGCCATGTAAACAGGAAAGTATTTTGAATTAATAATTGCCATTAGTGAGTAATCAAGAGTATTCTTAGAAACAATTATTCTATACTTCTAACTTTAAAGTATTCATCTTTGTTGATTTTCATAACAGGTAGCTAAGACATGTGAGCAACTAGCGTGTCTCAGTCACTTCTGAAATGGAATACTGGGATACAACCACTCTTAAGTCCAGGAATGACTCTAACATGAGTTTTTCAGAGCAAAACAAGCCAGAGTGACAGACTAGCATTCAAAATAGCTCTCAGCCCTGCTCACACCAGTGTTGCCTGGGAACTATGATTTGCAAAATGGTAGGGTTATTGCTAGGAGACCAAAGGACAGACATTCCCAGCACCAGCAAGCCCTAGAGCAATAGCTAATTATTAGCTAATACCTGGGAAAACCCTGGTACTGGTGTTTGCTGAAGGGCAAAACATGAAGAGGAGGAAATGGCAAATAAAAATAATCTTTGCTAACTGTGGAAACCCCCCCACCTATGAAGGGTATTCACGCAGCAAGGGTGTTGCAGATAATCCTCCGTTTACTTAAGCTCCCAGGCACCGATGTTACAGGCCAGGTTTTTCCCAAGTTCTATTTCAAGCCTTCGTCAGAAAACACCCATCCATTTCCTAAAGCACTAATCCGTCAACAAGAAAGTGGAAAGCAGGGATACCTCAGGAACTGGGACAGAGTATTCCGAGGCAGGCTGTAGTGCTGCTGAAGGCTACTGCTGGTTTCAGCCAGAGGCCGGGCCGGAGCGTGCGCATGTTACACGCAGCTGCCGTGTGTGGGCAACACTGCAGCATTGACATTCGGGCAGCAGGCTCAGAGCCAGCGTGAAAAGAAACAGCATCACACTCATTTCTTCTTCTTCTTTTTTTTTTTTTTTTTTTTTTTTTTTTTTAATTAACGTTTGTCAAACTTGGAGAGAAGCCCAGGCTGCAAAAAAATTTGCATGCAAATTTCAAAAGAGCTCAGAAGCTGGAAGCCTTCACATACAAGCTCTTCATTTATGCCTAGTCTTTTTTTATAGGTCATGAAGAGATGACTTAATTGTTCTTACTGTAACTTACAATTAGCAATACAGGGATTTTTTTTCTTAGTACATTATAGTGCACAGCAGAGCTATGCTCAGAAAATAAAAAAGTGCCAATGTTTAGTAGTGGGTAGGTATTTGTTTTACTTTTCAGGAAAGAATTTTCCCTGAAGTTTCTCTCTTTTGGGTGGGGGAAGAGTGGAAGGCCTTTAATGCTGTCAGCAGAAAAAAGAATATTTTGATCAGATCTAGGAGTTGTTTGCAACAGCTAGTGGTTTCTCAAAGTCATGTGAACTTCTGGTCAAGTTTCCTTTATAGCACTCACTGATGCAAGTTCAAATTACTAATTTGTGTCATTACCAAAATACCGAATTCTTGGCATATGATTGAAAACCACTATTAAAGCCTTGCAATTTTACTGTGAAGTCTAACTCCACAGAAAGCTATTACAACAACTAGACTAAGAAGTAAAAATCCCACCCTTACTTCCAGCACTTCTTACCAGCAGAGCACACAATATTTAGCATGTCATGCCACTGTATAGAAGGGAATGAGGAATGGAATATTATATTTATTAAAGACATTAACAATGCATGTAACACTACTCTCAACCATCCAAAATGCCTTGTAAACAGCACCTCTAGCAGTGTACCAAGCACTACAGCCAATTCTAGTTCTGAGTGGGGCACTTGCATCTGTTACATCCTAGCCTAACGACAGCCCAGGGAAATAAGATATTGAGTAATATTACAAGGTTCAGAGAGATTTCAGAGCTGCAGCAACCCTACAACGTAATATGTTACCAGTGTTCCTTTTCTGGACCTTTGGGGAGTATAGGCAGGAGAGTGAGGTGGCTACTACTGATGACCTTTCCTCAGCCACAGCTTTCCCAGATCCTATTCTCAGCTCTCTCTGGGGCCACATATGAGACAAATATAGCAGTCCTGATGGAAGCACAAAACCCATGGATTCTCTGACCAGATTCAGCAAATGAAACTCATTTGTCCCTCTGTGCTACTTCTGGAATTGTCTACAGCTAGATTCTGACTGGCTTATAGATGACATGTAACAGTGACACCATGCCTCCACACCGGTGTATTTCAGAGGAGTGAAAATAGTAAAGGCCCTTGGAAGAGTAGATCTGTAAACAAAAGTTAACTCTTAAGAACAGTCCTCCTCCCCCACGTATTCTTCTTCAGAAGAGAGACTTCTATAGCACAGCACAGCTTCACGTGTGTCCTGTTAACTTAAGGACACCTTCGTTTTGCTGGTCTTTAGTTCTAACGCTGCATTAGATAATGAGCAATATATGAAATTACGAGAATCCAGTGATTTAATTTTAATGTGGCTTCTGCTTCCTGCATTGATCCAGCAGTGGAATAATTACAGCGATAATTGCTTTTTTAGAGCAGCCTTTCAGGCTGCTGGTGGCAGATCTCATTGCTCTCCTCATGCTTTTAAGCAATGTGGTGTGGCCACTTGCTGGATCAGCAAGACTCCTTTCAAAGTAGGGTCAAATGGTTTTACGGTCTAAATGGGTAAATGCCACTCTTTGCCAGATGACAGTTAAGGACCATGTTTCCCTCTTGGAAAAACAACAGAAATGTCATGCTTAGATTAATGCAGTACCAGACAGTGCTGTGAAAAATAATGTAGATTAATTACATATAATTAGCATGTTATTTTACAATTACTTTGGCATAAATGAGTATAACTTCTGGATATTTTTCTACCATATTATAGTTTTTTGGACATGCTTGTCTCAACAGATTAATTTCTAACAGAATAAGAGGCTTGATTCGTAAGGGAAGATTTTTGACTAATTGTATTTGTTAGACCAGCATGAAGGAGGAGCTTTTTTTGGAAAGTATTTACATAAATAGCATTTATACAGCACAACATTTGCAATTCAAAAGCATCTGAGCTGCTTTGCAGGCAATGCAGAAGGGGATTGCTTTATCTTAAGTCGAAGTAAACCCACTGTTAAAGTAAATATGCAACAGCAACACCACCTAACAAAGGGAACATGAATAATAACTATTCTAATTTAAGATGAATGTGGGAGGACATAGGTAGGCAGCAAAAGAAGATGGAAACTGACTTCCAGTGTGATTCATGGAGATTTTCAGCAGTTGCTTGCACAGGTAAAGTATAATAGTTGACATTTACATACAGCTTTTCACTTAATAAAAGCTGATGGGTTCAGAGCTTTTTTTTAATGGCAAATGAAATACTGAAATATAAAGTTAAGAAATTGGATTATAGGACTGACTGTGTGAAGTGTCTTGGCTTCCAGACAGAGCCGATCCACTGATTCTGCAAAATACTGCTCACCTTTAAGTGAA
This sequence comes from Heliangelus exortis, assembly GCF_036169615.1. Lineage (NCBI taxonomy): Eukaryota > Metazoa > Chordata > Aves > Apodiformes > Trochilidae > Heliangelus > Heliangelus exortis. The sequence goes on along the minus strand of NC_092422.1, from coordinate 109,042,149 downwards.
ACTGTGAAATGAATGAAATTGCCTACAGAAGTTAGGGGAGGATTTTAATGTCTCTGGAATTGTACCAATATGGTGTAGGGCTTATGAACAATGGTAAGCAAGAGGATGTATTCGTACTTTAATTAGTACTTTGTTCCCCACTCCTTCATTACCAGTAAATGACTAGAATCACTCCCTACCTACATATTTACAAAGACAAAGGGAACTCTCCCCCTTCCAAACCCTTCCTCCTACATTCTTCTTATCATTCCATAGCACACAATTAGATTTGGCAACATTCTTCCTTAAAAGAGATCAAAATTAGCTGCTCTGACACAAGGACAGAAAACAAGAATAATCAAAATTATGTCCGTGGAGCTCTACTACATACTGCAAATGAAAGCATTTGGCCCAATGCTAATAAAAGTGACTTTGAAACAGTGATGACACATGGAAAGAAAATGGAAAGCCAACAGTAATTTCCAAACAATACTGCCCATAGTCTCTCATCTTACATAGTTTTTGTTATCATTGCTTCTGTTAGTGGCAATGTGAAAATAAAAATATTTACAAAAAAAAAAAAAAAAAAAAAAAAAAAAAAATTACAGACTGTCAGTATCATTCTCTAGACTTTCACACTACATAATATTATCCAACAAAGTAGAGACACATTCATCAATAAGATTTTTTTAGTGTATTTTGGAGGGAGCTGCAGAAAATAGGAGTTGGACTCGATGATCTTTTGAGGTCCCTTCCAACCCTCAACATTCTGTGATTCTTTGAAATCTTTCCAGCACAAAACTGAACATGATGTCATACTGACTTCAAAGTGTGCATATTACTTCTTAAAAAGTGCATTACGAGCATGTTGTTAAAAACAAACAAGAAAAAAGAACACTCCCCCAGCAAAAAGGAAACCTCCAAACTATCAAAAAAGTAAATGGTAGAAAACTGTATTTTGGGCAGACCAAGTCAGTTCCAAAGGATTTTAATAGGAACCTATTGTGGCTTCTGGAATCATTGTTGCATGCATATCTCTAGTCATATTGGATCTCTCTTTCAGCTTTGACTGGAGTAACGTGTGTTCCATTACACCAATCTGTATGTCCATCTCAGTGGTTTCTTGCTTCAGTTTTGTTAAGGCCTGTTTAATCTTCACTAGAGGAGCTGTTAAAAAAAAAAAAAGATAAACAGTGCAATTCTATCAGCTACTTAACACAAAAGCATTATTTTCTGTAATTCACTCCTTAAAATTGGAGAGTTGAATGAACAATGGGGTGTTGTACTCTAAAGACATGGTTGTACTGATATCATTTTTAATATGCAAAACACTTCAGAGATTAAAATAGGCAATGACAATTTTGCTGTCTTCTTGACATCTAGAATGTCAAGAACGTTGATGCTGATGTGCATCAACATTAAGCTAGGTTTGTCAGTGATGTGTTTTGCTCAGCTGAAAGCCTCCTCCCAGTATCTGACTTGGGGTTTGGAAGAGGACTGAAGACACCTTCAGCAGGAGGTCATCTTACTTGTGAAAAGCTACTAAAATGTTTTGTGCTGCAGTCTTTGTTTCTAATTCCTCACTTCCTACTAATATTACCCTAGGGATACCGCTGCTGCATCATATTGCTCTTTGTAATTCTGGGCTCTAGATTTTATGCTGACCCTTGGCCAGGCAATAATACAGAAAAAGGGTTGTGAGACAGGTAAGCAGCTCCTTCACAGTGAAGCAAGGGTACACAAAACTTCCTTAAACAGTGACGCTTACAACTACTTAAGTAAATTAGCTGTAATGGTTACAGTTAAATATGGATACAGCTTGCATATTTAGCCCTACTGTAACATGCATAAATTTATTTCTATTTCACACTCCTTATGCATTTGCAACAGAATGCATTTATCAGGAAAAAAACCTCAAACAACCAAATCCCAAGTCTGAAACTTCTTAATTCAAATAGGTATACAGTTTTAAATGCTAAAAAAGTCCAAACATCAAAACACCAAAATAAATTTTCTCACTGGCTCCAGCCAGCCCTTGTCAGAGAATCAGCTACTCCCATTAACTGTTTCAGAGTAAAAGGGCTTATAAACCTGTAAAGTGTGAATTTCTTCCAGTGAGTTGATACCTACACAAAGCAAAGACAAAACCCAAGTAATTTACCAACGTAGGAAATCCTGGAACCTCTTTGTTCTGCAGACTGACATAACCCTTTTCAAAGAGGTTTGGACTCCTGATTTTCTTCGACATCTTTTAAGTTTTTAGTATTTATAGCTATTTTAGACTAGACACTCATTCTGACCTTGTTTTTTATCAATAAAGGACAAATTATGTGTCTGTCACTGACAAAAAAAGGTGTTAGGTTTGAGGCAAAAACATACTTACCACCATCAGTCATACTGCTTCCTTTCTCTTCTGTTTCTTGCTTTACTCTCTCTAATAATTCTGTAATCTTAAAATAGATAACTTTTTCTTAATGAAACCAGATTAATGTAAATTTTTTAAAAGAAAACTAACAAATGATCTGCTGAATAACGTCATTAGTTTTTTAAAAAATGAAGGAGTCTGTCTTAGTTGTACAGGGAGGAACAATTTTTTTCAACCATTAAGAAAATTTTTATTTAACTTTAACTAAATTAATGTTGTAAATAATACAGCAAAAAAAAAAACCTAGCCAAAACAAAACAAAAGCCAGCCAAACAACATGATGTAACTGAGAATCTGTGCATCCCAAACCAATAAAAAACAACAGTGTGTTACAGTATGATGCTGAATGGAAGATAGGAACAAATACCCCTGCACACTGCAAGTCACGGAGTGACCATGCCAGCCGCTCCTCTGGAAGTGTCAGGACTTGAGCAGGTGACACCAGAAACCTGAGAAACAGCACTGCAGCAACAGAAGCTGCACCAGTCAAGCTTGCTGGCACTGGCACGGGTATGAGCATGTAAAAAAAACGTATGAAGAATCAAAGTGCATTTCAGCACTGTCTGTTGAGTAGTTTGCCTTTGCAGAGTGAAGGAAAAGCAAATATATGATTCTAAAGGTACAGCCTAGGTAATAATTTGGTACTTTTGCCTCTAATATACAAATGGCCCTTCATTAAGTCTGCAATAAGACTTTTCAGTGACACAAAAGGAACATGGCTGTGTTGTTGCATGCTTCCAGTGGTACTGGTATCCCTAAGTGGGCTGAGATTTGACTGCATGCTTGAAAGCACATCCAAAGTATCTAGTTTATTACAGGTATGCACCACTGCATCTACATAGTGCCAACGAGTAACATATTCATCACAACTAATCACTCAGTAACTTCCCAAGCACAAACTCATTGTAAATCTTAAGTGATGGCAAAGCACTCTCTTTTTCAAACTTACTTCCTTGAGAGTGAAAGAGAAAGAAGATCTAATGCTGCAGAATCCATACACTGAGAAATCTTTGCTAGAAAACTCTAAAACTGCTGTATTATCTAATGGAGTTGGAGTGGATGATCACTTCCAACTGAACTATTCTGCTCTGCTCTGCTCTGCTCTGCTCTACAACATCTCAAGCTTGTTTTATTATCTCACATTCTTACAGTGTGATCTATCTTATGTGAAAATTTCGGAAATTTTATTATGTAATAAATTGTTTTTTTCAAGCCCAAACAGCGCCATTAAAAATATTTTCTGTATTGGATAAAGGGTTGAAATATTTGGAAATCAGGCAGTAATGCTGATTGAATTACTATCATGAAACACTCGACATGTTAAGGCAGTTTGGAGACTGCAGATTTTTCCTTAAAATTGTTAGAGGACTGACTTAAAGAAACAAAAAACCAACAAACAACACACACAAAAGAAAAAGTTTCACATATTTGTGGTGGTTCAGACCTCCTTCCTCACCAGGCTTTACTGTGATGTCAACATCAGCCAACATTGTTCATAATTTAGTTAAAAGGGCAGTGGGCCCAACATTGTTCTTGTTTCAATTGTGAGTGCAGTGGGCTGAGACAACCTGGCACTTCTGGATCCTGCCTACTGGAGCAGTGAGATGAAACAGTTGTGTACTTTCTTGTTGGGGTAATTAAGCACTCCCTAACCATCCCAGGAACTCTTGTCTGGCAAAAGTACCTGAGACCCCTCCAGCTCAGATCGTAAGTCCACTCTGAGAGTTCCAAAAGATGACTCAAATTGTGGCCACAATGGAAAAATACTGACCAAGGTCAATCATCCTATGACCCTATAAATACTGATCCTGAAATGAGGCCATTTGGAAATCTCTCTTTGGAGCTGGAATGCAGGAGAGTGCCTCAAAAAGCTGGTCTATTGGAAGTAAAAGAGTGAGCACTTCACTACTTCTAGTTCTGTGGAAAAAAGATCTCATTTTAGTGGGTAATTTACTACAATTCAGTCTCATGCAGATAAACCGGGAGAGTATTTCACTAAAATTTTTCATGCTGTTCAGAGATAATTAGGTACCAAAATTTATTAATATCTTAACAGAGGCTAAGCTCTATATCTGTGTGTATGTAAGCAATTTACTTTAGAAACTTTGTTAAATCTTTTATTGAATCACTGTGTTTGATTATAATAAATTGTTGATTATTGATTACTTAAAAGTCGCTATTAATTAAGCATTGCCAGCAAATCATATGAACTATTTTGCGATTTGTTATAATAGTAACAATCAACCTCCATTTGCTGATATTTCAAATCACACCAGACCCATAATTATGCATTAAAGCACTACACTGAAATCCTGGCACCTAAACCCTTTAAACTGACCAAGTCTGGGACTAGGAGTGGATTCAGACACAGACTGCTCACTGAGGAGTTTAGAAAGCAAGGGGGTCCACCCTGAATCTCATGACTCAATGGGAGGGCCTTCCTCCTCATTTTCCCTGATTTTTCCCTGTGAAAATCACTCCAACCCTTTCTTGATCCAGCCTCCCCTATCCCTGTATAAATAATTTCCCCTCAACCTGTGTAAGTCACTCCCATCCAAGTCCCTACGTGTCTTTTCCATACCTTGGCGTCTAATTCTGTTAATTCACGCTTTTATAAATTTGTATTAAAGTCACCTTTTCATCTCCTTTGGTGATTCTTTAAGCAATCTCAAGACCTTCTGCTCCTGTATGCAACAGTATTTAGATAATTTGACTGTTATGGAAAAGTTACTGTTTAGTCAAATATTGCTTTTAAATGCTTGGAAGATGAAAATTTCAAATTGTTAATTTTAACTAAAAATAAAGAGTCATGCTTTTCTTCTTACAAAGAATTTATGGATATGACTCGATTAACCCTCAGTAATTCTAGGACACAAGTTATAAAATATAGGACATTTACCCTCTTTTACAAACAGGTAAAATTAGGAGCTTACAATAATCGGCCCAAATTCACAAGTTAAAAATTGATGGAAGCCTGGGTTTAAAATTTAGGGACTGGACTTTACTGACTCCAATAAACAAACTGATTAATCTTTACTGTGAGAACCAATCTGAAAGAACCATAAAGCTGCAAACACTAAACACCAAGTCTCTTAAGATGGTTTTAAAATAAGCAAAAGAAAATATGCAAAGATGTCTTTTACCTCAGAAAGTGCTCTTATCCTTTCAGTTACTCCTCCACTTCCCTCTTCGTACTTTCCTTTAGCCTGGAAAGAAACATATTTTTTGCTGTAATGACAAACCTGAAGAGCAGATCAGACAGAACACCAAAACTTGCTCTCACACATCCCGCTTCCAGAAACTCTTCCACCAAGTCCCAAGGAAGTTTAGAGTGCTAAAGTATGGGAACAGGCTGGAAACATCAGCCCTGTAATGACTATCATTCACAAATTTAAAGACATTTAAAAAATTGTAATAGTGCTCATATATACACAATTTGCATGAGGAAATAAACATAAGGAAAATTAGCCAGAAGACAGACAGAATTTAATGCCTAAACCCAGAATACTACTTAATCAGTAGTGAATTACTGTCTTGGAGTTTCTTAAAGTAACAGAAAGAAATCACAGAGGCTGAATCCTGTTAGCCTTAATGCCGGGTGAGCCAAATGGCAGCTTACACAGACCTCCTAACTAGGGGACCAAAAAGCTTCTCAGGCAGCACTTCATTGGCATAAAAAACTAACTGAGTCAAAGAAGTAATGAGTGCTTTGTGCATGTTAGCACAAGTAATCAATCTAAGACATGAGTGCTGGACTCAGACTGCAGTTCTTCTACTCATCACAGATGTGTGAACTTCACAGGGAAAACAGAACAAGCAATAATTTACTAACTGCTCAGGATCAACAATAGATTTACATAATACTCAGGCAAAAACATTTACTTTTCCCTGTGCAATAGTTGAATTAAAAAAAATATCACTTTAGCTTAAAAACTATATAATTTGAAAGCCAGTCAACACTTTGCTTGCTTTATATCCAACAGCAGAATGCACAGATAACTCCTCCAAGTGTTCCTCACCAAGTTAATACTAGAGAAGGCAACAACAAAAGATCATTACCTCACTCAGCAAGGCTTGAGCAGAACGGTACTCTTGAACCAAGTGCTCCAACTGATTGTTGATGTACTTTTCCCTGCTATTGATCTTTTCCAATGTTCTGCTGATTTCATTATGGAGTTTGTCAAGGTAACCCTAAAAAAACATTCTGTGGGTTGACAGTGTATAGGTAGTATGCAAAGACTATTAAAATGGTGCTGTAATTAAGAAACGATATTGAAGCCTACAAGTGAGAGACAAAAATAGTACAGAAATACCATGCTTAGCCAATTAAAAGAAATTTATATTTGTCCACCTCCAAAACACAGATTTCAAGCTTTACTGTTTTCATCATTCTACCCTCCCTCAATTAATTACAAATGTCAATGTCAGTAAGTTACCCTAACAACAGTATTCAAACGGTATTTTGGGTTCTTTTATCAACACTTATTTTCAGTATTGGTATTATTCTATTTTGCCCACTGTAGCCAGGATGTACTTATGGTAATGCATCCACTAATGAACCTTAATATGCCTGTTAATTCTTACATATACAGCTCTTTCCCACAAGATATTTTGCCAGTCCCACTGTCCCTAGTCGTCATTATCATGTTTCCCTTTTTAGTTTTACAGTATGAGAACAAATAAAATCAAGAATAAAAATAAATTTGATTATTAGCCTATATCAAATAAAAGAGAAAATATCAACACTGACAAATCAATTAAGCATTCTTCATATACAAGGCATACCCTGGTTTCTTTCAAAGAAGATTCAATTCCGTCCTTATGCTGATGCATTTGATCTACATGAACCCTCCAATCCTAAAAAAGATGCCACAAAGTAAAATATAGTTAAGTACAATTTTATTTTTCTCTGGTTACTAAACAAAGGCTGATATGCAAGTTAGAGTCAGGTCACTTTTATACTACTACCATGTATCATTCTGCCACTGCTGTGTTCATATTCAGAGGCACTTGCTTAATTTGACAGAATTTATAATCTCCCAAATGTCACAGATGACACTCGGATCCATAAACTAAGACTGACATTCTCACTGATACCATAGTAGCTCTGCTTTTTAGAGTTTGCTGATAGTCTGGAACGGGTAGGTGTTGGGTATTTGAAGCACTCATTTTCTCTAAGAACAAGCTGAGCTAATAGCTATCAGATCTAAGCTTTCTACATGGCCTTTCTTATTATCAGAAGTATGGAAAGAAATGAAGGAGGCAGAGATACCTAAACTTGATTGTGATAGCAGGACTAAATCAGAAGGGGCAAAATTATTTGCTGCTTCTAGGTTGCAGAAAACATACATGGACTCAGAGATGGTGGATGAGAACAAGTGCTGCTTTAACTTGATAGGTAGTTAGAAATCAATTCCAGTTCCCAAGCTTTATCACAAGTTTTTCTATGTCAGTGCAAACTTTTAACATCTCTCAGACACAAAGCACAACTGCAGACAGACTGTGACTTCAAAATGAAGCACAGCAGCAGCACTGCAGGATTATTGCTATTTCACTATTGTGTTTCAGAACATGCTAAGAAATACTTCTAAGATTTTTAAGCTTTTGGCACTGTATTGGTCTACATGTTGGGTTTTTTGTTTGTGTTGTTTTTTGTTTGTTTTTTTTTTTTTAAAAAAAGGTAAAGTTGTTAAAACTTGAAACCAAGCCTTAGGAGACTGTTTTGTAAAATAGGAACTGTAAGGATACGTGGAAGTGTTTACTTCAGTAAGATTATCTGATCAAGGACCTTGTCCAACAGGATACTAGGCAAAACAGAGGCACAAAACTGACTTGAGAAACAGTAATGGAGAGACAGTAACAAGAAACCAACTTGTTCAGTTACAGTAATGGATAGGGGCATGTGGAGTGTGAGAATGTTCGTATCAGTACAATTATCTGACCGAGGACCTTGTCAAAATAAGATGATAAGGAAAAGGAAGAGTAAAAAAATAAAAGCTATGGAGACATAGACCTGTCAGAAAAACACTAAGGGAAACAAGGGCAAGAATCAAAGCTGAACAGTCACACTATTTCATGTTCTAACAAGAAACTACAAGCATCATTTCAGAGAAGGCGAACCTGGCCCTTGCAAGTTATAAGAATGCAAAATCTGTAGGTTCTGGATAGTCAGGCCAAGGCTTGGTGCAACTATGCAAACTGATGAAGCAACATGCAGGGGCAGGAGACTAGGGAGGAAAAAAGTGGGGAATAGAGAGGGGTGTAAATGGGTTTGGTCATACGTAAACTGTTGACAGTCAGTTCACCTATCTGACTGGGCTCTGTGCCTGATCACTGCAGCCTGTCCCAGCTTCTTACTATTTTTAAATTATCTTTCTGTGCAATCTCACTGTTCCATGTGTGAATGAGTGCTACAAGGACTAAATGCTAGCTGCTGGTGAGGAGGAGTATGGGGCCAGCAACTGGAATCAGAGCAGGGCTGCAGGTGTTCCAGTCCTGTGGTGTCTGCAGCTGGAGATAGTGGGGGTACCCATGGAAGCACCAGGAGCAGGTGAGGGTGTCAGCCACCAAGGCAGAACCAACATGTATCCCAAAGGCAAGCACTAGTAGTAAGTAAAGCATGTGAGGGGCTCAGTGCCAGCAGCTCGAGTGGGACTGTGGGTCACAAGCCCATGTTGCTGTGTGACAGCTGCTGGGGTAGGGACAGGCAAGTGCTTGCATCTTCCCTAAGCCTGGTCTGCATGTGTAAAATTCAATACCAGATATAAAACTGAACTATCCTACAACTAGTAGGCATTAGATCCAGGTCCAGGTATGAGGCAGGAAGAGGGTATATACTGGTATTCAGGGGGACCCATAGATGTAGAATGCCTTTAAGATAAGCATCTGAGTGTATGCATCTATTTGCTAGCAAGCATCAAGGAAGACTAGCTGGCAAATAGAAGAGCAGTGAAACAGTTAAGAGGGTCCAGGATCCCTGGTAGGGGTATCAGACAGAATGGCCATGCCAATAGTTGAGGGATCCATGAATGTGCATGTGCTTGTGCATCTAGAGAGAAGGGAGTGTATGCTTTAACTACTGAACTTGAATCTTAATTAGCTCAAGATGAAGGTGGGGGCCTGACTGTCTATACTCATTTTATGGCAGTCCTAAAAGTGCTGTTGAAGACAGGGCCTTCTTTATGGCAGTCTGTGGAGCTTCCCATGTCAGGGTCCTTCGTGTGTCTGTGTCATACTTAACTTTGTTAGTGGTTAAGCCTGCAAAAGGAAAGAAGCAGCAGCTCTACCCATCTGTCTGGGATGGGAACCAGGAGGTCCCCAGGTTCCCAAGGCTCAGCTGCAGCATCTGAGCAAGAGTAATTCCTGACCCCAGAGCTCCTGGAGGATACAGCCACTTATAATGTAGAGGTACAAACCAAATCCTGGCTTAGAAGAGCTGCACAATTAAGCATCTGCCATCCTTCAATCAAAGAGAGTTCCACTGATGTGAAGTGAAGCTTCATGTCCCAGCATAGGACATGCACATTACTACCAGAGGACTGGTACTTCTGCCTCCCTACCTCAGAAGAGCACAGCCTAGCATCTCCAACAGCTGTTCAGCTCGTGAGATTCAACCACTGCCTACAATTGTGCTGCTGATCACTGTTCTCTTCCTGAACAAAACAAAAGCTAGTAGAGAAAACATGCTTATGTTGGGGTTTAATTCTACAGCAAACTCAAGATCTTTTGTTGGTCTGGTAGCAATTCATAATTTGCCAGAATGATGTTTAAATGAAATCAACAAACACATCCCATCCCTGTCACCTCTCCTCCCCTGCCTCACCCCACTGCCCAAGACTTTACAAATAAGTTCTAGTTTCTAATTTCATTAAACCATTTAACCCTCTCCTCATACTAGATTTGCATGCACAGTTTAGAAAACAGGATATAATGTTCTTTTGTAGAATTTAAAAGAAGAAATACTTATCTCCCGTTATTTCTGAAAGCATGAAAGCACAGAAGCTAGAAAAAGAAGGATCCTGTTTCCACATTCATCTTGTCATATTCCTTATGCATTAAACTGCAAGCTAGTAAACCTCAGCTCCTACAGTGGTTTTAATTTTCCATGAATGTCTCTAATAAACTTTAATTTCTCACTGCAACAATCGAACATCATGTTCTCTGTAACAGATGGGCTCGGCAAAGATCACAGAAAGGTGGCTCAAACAAGGCAATTCTTCACATAGAAGAATGAAGTACAGTGTAAGAGAGGCAAGCAATCTAGCAGGCAGTTGAGAGCATAGCCTATTTTTGGCAAGATAATTATCTTTCATTCAGTTCTGTATCACTGCTGCAGATTGCTCCTACCCCCCAACTTGCTAGGCCACTACAAATCAGTACTTTCAGTTCAGTACTGATCTGTGTGTGCTATATAAGCTCCTAGAAAGAATGCTTATGGCAATGCCAGTATAGGACCTGGGTTTGGGCCTGCCAAAGATAGAAGTCTACTTCTAAGCTGCTCATTCTAGACTCCTTGAAATAGATTATGAAGAGAAACAGGATAACATTGAAGATCCCATGATTAACAATTCTCGACATGACAAAATTAAAAAACTTGTCAATACAAAGTAAACAACACAGACTGAATGCACACTTTAATCACCATTGTCACACATAAATCACCATACAAATCTATTCTCACATACCTTATTGTCAGTCCTCACTGTAACTTTCAGCTGTGGCAGCACACGTTCCACTTCAAGATTCCACTCTGCTGCATCTGTTGTGGACTGTAAAATCTCTTCGTGCTTTGCAGTTTCATTCATGTCCTGTGTGAAAACCAAAGTTTATATACAAAATATCATCATTAGGTACAGTGACAGATGTTAGAAATCATGTTACAGTGGTTCACATTGTTCATATTCAGAAAAATATTTATATCCAGAATGATTTAGAATACTGATGCAAGAGATTTCTTGAATTACTTTGAATTCATAAAGATTAACATTAAAATAAATATATCTTCTAATCATACTTAAAATTGAAAACAATCAAATGTATGTAGTAAGAAATTACACATATCCCAGAAACAGTGGGAGGTCAGATTAAAATATATTCAAGAAATTAATGCCATTTTTCCTTAAAACTGTCTGCAAAAATTTCTTGCCGATGTTTCCAGCAACCTTGCAATGGCATCAATTCAGAAACTGGCTGCACATTTTTCTTTTAAAATAAGCTGATTCATTTCAGTTGGAATATTTTTTCAAGTCTAGATTGTTCAAGTATATTCAGACTTAAATCCAACAGAAATAAATTGCTGCTATAGAGGTAAAAATTTCTCAAGAGAGGACTGATGGGTAATAACCTACCGGTCTGTACGTTTGTGCCTTTAGAACATCCAGGTCAATAAAATTTTCTTCATTGTCTGACTCTTCTTCCTTAGGGAAAATTGCAAAGTAAGACTTCAGTAAGTATTGCACAATCTTTAATACTCCAAGACAAGGAGTGTTAAATTCTGTATTTCCAAATAAATAAAACATGGAGAGTTATGATGATGGAGGTTATATTTACTTAAAATGGTATTTATTTACACAGTATCTGCGACAAGCTGAAATATAAAAGCTACCCCACAGTTACCTTGGGGTGCAACAGTATTTAAAAAGTAAGCCAACTCACCAAAACAAACCACAAAACCTAAGCTCTCTCACATCAAATGGGTTATTATCAAGTTTTATGGTACCTGTAATTTCCTATGCGTTTCCTAAACCTTTGCATTAAAAAGAAAAATGAAACAGAGCAAAACCTAAACCCCAATCAGACCTAAACACGGTTTTAGATGTTGCTTGCACTACACATTCTGAGTTGCAGAATGATGTCCCATTTATGACCATGCAGAAGAATACAATTCAAATTGATGCTATTGATCTGTTTGCTTGTCCATGACATTGCACACTGGCCTGATGGTTTTATAGAATTCTCCAATCTCAAAACTGTATTCCTCAGTGACCATGAACAGCACAGAGCCCATCACTGCGTAAGTCAAAGATGCTTTTTCTGTGCACTACCCTCTGTTTATTTATAATGAATTTCACTTGCCATTTTATTAGACAAACACTTCACCCTTATATACCTTGTCCTTCTCTAACTCCTCTGTTAGTCACCTTTTCTACCAAAGTAAAACTTTATCATCCATCTTCTTTATGAGAATATCATATCATATATCATTCAAATCTTTAAAGCTGCAAGAACACAGGTTCTAGTGTTGAACCCTTCAAGACTCAATTAGTGCAAACCTGGGACTTCCTTCACCTAGTTTTTAACTAACAGGAGCCACTTTATTTTCCTCTGGCATGTTTGGCCTCTAGCTCCCTGAATACTTGCAAAAAAGTAATGGTTTCTCAACTGGCAGGGTCTTTTGATAAACAGATAGTGTGTATTTGTGTAGCACCTAGTAGAAGGTATTGCAATATTACCATAACAACAAGACTAGTTGTCAGAATTGAGAAATCAAACTGTAGATTTTCTTACATCTTTCTTTCAGCTGTTATATTGTGGATTATTTTGGCATATAAATTGGGACTATAATCAGAACCATATGATAACATTACAGACAATCTATTTCCAACTTTTATGAACTTTAATTTTCCTCAAGCACTTGAAAAATGTCGATGAAAAGATTGGATAGTTGTGGCATTTTCTGTACAGTACTGTTGGGCCTTAACACTCCAGAAAATTCTTTTCTCCTCAAGTAATTTACTGACACAGCAAGTGACCACTTCCAGACTCACAGCTTTCAATATTTTGGTTTTGACCTACATTTATTTTGTACAGAATCAACAGCTTTTGGAGAAACTGGATGTGAAACTAACTTTTTGTAGGTTTCACTTTGTCTTCAGCTAACTTTACAGAAAAAAACTTAAATCATCAGTAAAAAAATAAATCTCACTTCCAGGAGACTGGCAGAAGCCTGCAAATATGACAGTGTTTCATCACATTGTACTACGAGTTTACAGTGAGACTTCAGCTCTCATAAAAACAATATTCTGAGACAGTCAATCAGCAAGCCAAAACTTCTGTTCAAGATCCATCCATAAGCCTCAAAAGCATATCTGAACTTAAAAGTGTATTTCACAGGCTGCTTCATAGACATGGCAACTTCACTATAATTATTAAAGTTAAAACCCAGGAATAAATAAAAACATCTGATCCTCAAACTTTGCCATCTTGTTGGTAAAAGGTATTTCAAAGCACACAGAAACACTAATTCTACAGTCAGAATAGATGATAGGGCATTACCATTCCATTCATGGAATAAATAGCAATGAGCTGCCATGACCTTTGTCCACATGAAAAAATCTGCAACCTTTATTTAGGTCATTGTTGGTGTTTTAAGCAAATGGTCTCTTTCCAGTTGTTCCCAAATCTTCAGACCAGCAAAGTACCAAAGTTACTGCTTCTTATTTGCAGTGAGGTCTGAGTTAGAGCAGTGAGCCTTTTATTAAATAAGCACTGGACAAACTTTAACCAAATATTAGACAATTTTGTAGACAGGGAGAAAGTTTTTGTAGAAAGTTTTGTTAAACATCAACAGCTTGTATTAGCAGTAAACCACCAATTCTGAATTTATGTATTTTTAATGTATGGCTAGATTCCACTTCAGGTTAACTATAAATGCACATCAGAACACATGCTCTGTACCAAAGAATTAACGACCTTATCTGAAAGGAAACAACAAACTCTACAGAGAAGCTGATGATGCAGGAATGGAGACACAGGGAAAAAGGGCAATTGAACAGGTAATAGAAAAGACTTAAGCAAAGCCAAGCAAAATAAGCAGCAAGTAAAAACTTCCTTATAGTTTACTAATATAATCAAAACCAGTCAGGCAAACTCACCGCAACATCCTCTTCAACTTTATTAAGTGTTAATTCTGCATCATCTTCTGTTATTTCTTCTTCTTCCAGCTCTTCTGCTGGATATGCTGGCCTGAAATTAGTTCAAAGAACCGCAGAGCTTTTAAACACACTAATTTGGAAATGCCTCTGTGAATTGCTCCTAAGCTAGCAAAACATTTAATGAGATGCATGGATGATGCAGAATATGACTAGACAGTGATTAGGATCCCATATACTTAAAGAAATAAAATTAACACTCAGCCTTAAATGCTTTTGTTTATCTTGGACTGTCTTAAAAGTAAGGATGAGCTACTACTCCAGGCAGTACAGTATGTTCATACTAAAAAGACATCTGGGGAGTAAATTTTGATTTGTTTTCTCCTTTAGGCTGATTTCTTAAAATTCAAGAGCAAGCCACCACAGACTTATTTTCAGCCTACAGCAGAATTTGTGTACTAAACTGAAGTAACAGTAAAACACTTCAAAAGTAGGAATTACTTCACTATATCCATTTCAAAACCCATCAGAGGAATGGAATAAAGAACACTTTTAAAGAAATTTTCATATCCTTGAAATTATCTGTCATCTAATTTTGCCTACAATTTCCCTCAGATTAATATACTCCCTTACTGCACACTGCTTCTAATATGGTCACATCCTATGCCTATCCCTGACTGAAGAGGTCAAGAATTTAGCTATTGACTGATAGGACCTAAAAGGACATCAAATTTTTTCAGCTCACCTAGCAGATCAGCAAGCAGTTATGCATAGGAAAATTACTGAAAAAAGGTAATGTCTCAAACATTTATTAATTAGCTAAGTCTACTAATGGCCCAACCTCATCCTTGCTGGTAAAAGACTAAATTGTGTGAAATTACATTAGAAATTAGACCCACTGCATCAAGCCTGGTTGAATTTTGCATCTCATGAAACATCAAGTAAAGCATTTTTAGTCATTACTGTGTTTCGTAGCAAATTTGTTTGCTGGAAAACAACACATAAGGGAGGATGCCTAAAAGTGTACTCTACCTTTTCCAGCTAAGGCCAGTGTATTTCAGGGCTTCTTCAGCTAAACAATCAAGAACATAGCACACCTGCTCTCCGTTACCTGCCTTTAATTTTGAGGGAGGAAAATCCACAGGCCTTCCCTAAAATAGAAAGAGATGTTGTTTACTAATGGCTACCCATCAATCTGAATTTCCTCTCATAGAGGTAACAAGAGTTTTTACACTAGAACTGAAGTGTCTACTATGTATGAAGATTTTACTGATGTTAATTCATTTTCTTCCACCATGTCAGGCAACAGAAGGGAAAAAAGAACAACCAAAGGATCAGATACAGTGTAGAATTGTTAAAGCACCTGGTAAGGAGATACTTATAGGGAGCAGAAGAGTCAGAAGCCACAAAGGAGCTAGATGGCCAAGCAAACAAGTGACACGCTGGTAAGGTTAAAAAGAGCTACAAAGAAATTCAGAAACTAAGACATAACCACCAGCTTTTCAACTTGGCCGTGTTTGTTCCAGATCTTATTTGTAATTTTTAAAATTTTTATTTACTGCTGTCCTGCAGAATAAACATGTTTGTTTGTTACAGTTTAACTCCTTCAGGGAGCAGTGTTCTTAACATCATTCACAGCTGCACCACAGTACACTCTTCCATAAAATCATACTTCCCCTACATTGATATACTCTCCTGACCTGGGCTTGGCTTTTTTGATATTGAAAAAAAAAAAATCCCAGAAGTTACTGGCAGTTTATGCAATCTTTAAAAAAACAAAAAAAAAACCAACAACAAACAAACAAAAAAAACCTGAAAAAAAACCCCATCAAACAAACAAAAAAAAAAAACAAAAAAAAAACAAAAAAGAAAAAAAAACCAAAAAGAAAACAAAAAGAAAGAAAAAAAAAAAAAAAAAAAAAAAAAGAAGAAGAAAACGTGAGCACAATTTTAAACCTTTCCCTTCATTAAACCATTTGGTAGAATCACAAACACTGTGTAAACTTTCCAGATAAAATCTTTGTAAATCACATGACTATAAATGAGCAACATATGTGACACTGTAACAAGTAAGCCAAATCAAATCCATTGTACAGACTGTGGGACAAAGCTAGCTGAAATCACATATAACATTGTAACACCATTTTTGTAGTGCCAAAATATTAGCAAGTAGGTACAGACCATGTAAACTTCCAATTAAGTAATGAACATAGTACAGATGGATAGATTGGAAAAGTCTGCTTGGTGCTTGGGAACATAAGCAGAGAGGAGAGGAAGCCTCCCATTACTGTTGTTTCTGGAGCATGTTCAGCACTTACAAATGATCGCAGCTCTGAGAGTACATTTGAGATGATTGCATTGGGGTCATCACATTCTTGTGGCTGTTCGAAGGGATGTCCAGCTTTGGTGATCAGCCAAGCAGCAAGCATGCAAAACATAAAGAACTGCTCACCAGGATTAGTGGGCAGTGCAAAATAGTGCCTGTCCAGAAAAAGGGGGAAAAAAACGGTAAGTATTTTTACCTCCTGGAGCTCCTACAGCATTATAAGCCAGCACAGACTGTCACTGACTTTCTCAATGAGTGATCCATCTGAACTAAATTCAGGATGTCTAGTACTGCACATAACCACAGTAAACTCAGTTTTCTGCATGCAGCTCATTGGCATGGATCATGGTTCCTGATTTGAGGAGGCAGAAAATGGTCTATTAAACAACATTAGATGTCCAAGGAATCAAAAGAAAATGTGGTACTCCTCTCCCCTGTGAACAGCATTACACAGCTGCAGTTAACCACCACCAAACATGAACCCAAGGCACTCCTCTTCTTTACCTGTGCAGTCTCAAATCATGATGAGCTCAATTCTGTTTCTATTTAGTTTCAGGGATGCAGAATTCATCCCATTACTTCATAAAATATGAACACTGACTAATTAAGAGCTAATACAATGGATTAGCAAGTTTGGATTTCAGCAAGTTTGCTGATGACACTAAGCTGGGAGGAGTGGCTGACACACCAGAAGGCTGTGCTGCCATTCAGAGAGACTTAGACAGGCTGGAGAGTTGGGCAGGGAGGAACAAGATGAAATTCAACAAGGGGAAGTGTAGAGTTTTGCATTTGGGGAAGAACAACATGATGTCCCAGTATAGGTTGGGGGCTGACCTGCTGGAGAGCAGTGAAGGTGAAAGAGACCTGGGGGTCCTGGTAGACAAGAGGATGACCATGAGCCAGCAATGTGCCCTTGTGGCCAAGAAGGCCAATGGCATCCTGGGGTGCATTAGAAAGGGTGTGGTTAGTAGGTCAAGAGAGGTTCTCCTCCCCCTCTATTCTGCATTGGTGAGGCCGCACCTGGAGTATTGTGTCCAGTTCTGGGCCCCTCAGTTCAAGAAGGACAGAGAAGTGCTTGAAAGAGTCCAGCGCAGAGCTACTAAGATGATTAAGGGAGTGGAACATCTCCCTTATGAGGAAAGGCTGAGGGAGCTGGGTCTCTTTAGTTTGGAGAAAAGGAGACTGAGGGGTGACCTCATCAATGTTTTCAAATATGTAAGGGGTGAGTGTCAGGGAGATGGAGTTAGGCTTTTCTCAGTGGTGACCAGTGATAGGACAAGGGATAATGGGTGTAAATTGGAGCATAGGAGGTTCAAGTTGAATATCAGAAAAAATTTCTTTCCTGTAAGGGTGACGGAGCCCTGGAACAGGCTGCCCAGGGGGGTTGTGGAGTCTCCTTCACTGGAGACATTCAAAACCGGCCTGGACACGTTCCTAGGCGATGTACTCTAGGGGGCCCTGCTCTGGCAGGGGGGGTTGGACTAGATGATCTTTCGAGGTCCCTTCCAACCCCTAGGATTCTAGGATTCTATGATTCTATGATTAGTTCAAATGTCCCTTGCATAGCACAAAATACTTAAAAGCTCAAAAGAATCAAAAGTCAAAAGATCTACAACTGCCAATAACTGTAGGCCATGAATGAGCTATGATTTTGCCAAATCTTGGACATTTTTCACACGGCAAGTGATTTGCAATGCAAGACAAAATTTAAGTTTTAAAAACATCCTCTGAATAATTAGCAAAAGTGGTTGATAACTATTGCCAACACCACACAGCAAACAGCATGCTTCAAAGACAAAACTGAAATGATCTATTGCTAAAGCTTTATACCTTTACCCATGATACTGAAAGCCAGGATGGGTTTGTCTCATCTTCTGTCTACTTCAGAAGACACTGAAAAATGCTTTAGGAGTGCATATTGTTCTCCTTAGGACATATAAAACCGTCCGTATTTGGAACTATGATTACACCTGTTTAAAAATAACTAAGTCACCAAGCCACCACATGAAAAAATGAAAGGCACTTCCCTGAGGAGGGGAGAACAAATTTACTGAAGCCTCTTTGCCTAGAGATGTCCCTATTTCTGCATATTGGCCTCATGCTGTTATACCACAGTAACTTCACCTCCTGTTCCGTTCTTAACATTCCCAGATACTCTTCCTGACATTAGCAATACATCCGGTTCCTTTTACTCCAAAGTTCCACAAGCCTTTTCCCCTTCCTATATTCCTCAGGAGTGGCAACAGGCCGGTGTACCCAAATCAGTGTGTAAGCTCAGATGAGGTGCATGTTTTTGAAGTGATCCTGCCACCCATTCTCAACTACTGTGCTTTGGTTTTCTTAAGCCAGGTACACAAACTGGATCTATTTTGGATCACATTACATTGAAAACTGTGGTCTTAAGGAGAGTTCAACCCATAACATTAGATCACATTTAGTCCTCCAAAAAGTGGAAGTCATGTGTGCACACTGAATACTCAGAAACAAACATTTGCCTTTGTATAAGTGGCTGCTTGGTCAACAAAGGTTTGCTTCCTAACTCCAAAAATAATGATGGTCTGGTAGGTGACTAAAACCAACCCACAGCCACCATGCTCATACTCAAGCCTCCTTCCCAACATGAGAACAATTTGGACTCTGCATTTTACCTCTACCAACCTGTTGCTTACAGAAAGCTTAAATATGTGATGTGCTGCTGTGGAGCCTGGTCAAAAACAACAGATGAACGTGAAAGTTATTTGGGCAGGCAAATACTGGGAGCACATTGGCCCTGTTTTTTGTCCCACAGTAATTTTAAAAAAACAACAAAACATTCAAAATAAATGTATATTAGATATGAAAACTTAAAAACAAGGGGTCCAAGCCCCCTTAGGAATACACACAACCCCAGAAATAGTTGTCCTGAACATAAGAAATTAACCTGGGGTAGAATATATATATATTTTTTTTGCACAGACATGCTAACATGCAAATATTTAATATCTACTGGGAGCAGGGAAGGTTAAGTGACTATTTCCTATCACACCTCAGCCTTTAGAAGGGCATCCCAGTTTGAAAGCTTCAACATCATAGGGGAAGCTGTGAACATGACTACTTTTCACTTGACCTAGTAGGCACCTTGTCATCTGAGAGCCGGCCTCCCTTCTCTGACCACAGGGACATCACCTCCCGCGGGGAGATCCTCCCACCAACACGCAGGGCTTACACCCCGACCCCCACACCCGCGGTACCCGCGCCCCTCGCTACGGCCCTGCCAGCTGCCGACCCTCAGGCCTGGAACTCCGTACTGCACGGTTCCAGCCGGACCCCCGCCCGCCGCCACAGAATGCATTCCGGGGGGAGGCAGCCGCCGCCCTCCCGGAGCCTTCGTCTCCCCAGGCGCCGCCGCCAGCCGCCTTGTGAAACGGGCCGGGGGCACCTGGAGAGCGGTCGCATGTTGTGGCGCCGCAGGGCCTCCTCTCCGTAGTTCAGCAGCTCCAGCTTGTCCAGCAGGTCCTCCATCAGCACGAACATGTGATAGGCCCCGCCCGGGCCCCGCTCCGCCACAGCTCCCTCCTCGTCCCGCTCCCCCGCCGCCGTACCGCGCCGCATCCCGCCGCTTCCCGGGGCCTCCTCCGCCATCTTGCAACGCGGCGCCCACCGCCGCCAGCCGTAACCCAGGCAACCAGCTCTACCAATCCTGACCTGCCTCGGCCGTGTCACTCAACCTCCTGCCCCAATCACATGCGTCCCGGGCGCAGAGCAGCCCTGCCCATACAGCGCTGACCACCAATAGCGGCGAAGCACGCCGGGCCAACACCCAATTACTGCTCGGGGGCGGAGTGACTGGCACTGCCTCGCCCCGCCTCCATGAGCTGAGCCCAATGGCTCCGTAACCATGGAGACGGCAGGCCGCGGCGGCTGAGGAGGAGGTGGCTCTGTTCTCCCACCCCCGGGGCCGGGCAGGGGGGAGCGGCTCCTGTCATACCCCTTACCAGCCATGAAGCCTCAGTGTGGGGCCTGGGTCACAGTCACCCTTCAAGGCGCGGGGGGAAGGTTTCTTCAAGCTCTGCTGCTCTTCTCTACCTGGCGGGTGGCCCGACCTTGGGTTTGTGTGTTAAAGGTTTCTGCGGCGAGGCAGCAAGTTTACCTGCCGGTAGTCCATAGCAAAGCGCCTGGCCTGAGGTGCCATGGTTTACAGCTGGAGGCCTAGAAAAGTAACTCCGGAGAGCAGAGGAGTTGCAGCCGGGAATGGGCTGCAACTGCCGGTTGGAACGGCTGTTGGGTGGCAGGGAAGGGAGAAGATGGGAAAGCTGCTTCTCCCGGGAATATTGGAGACGGACCTCACCCGTGTGCTGCTAAGAGCAGCTGGGATCTTTGAAGAGAGACTCTGCTTACTTCCCCTTCTTGCTACTTTTTTTTTTTTTTTGGAAGTCCTCTTCACTAAAATACTTGAACCCCCAGGCATCTCTCAGCAAGACAAGAGGGCACGGTATCAAGTTGTGCCAGGGGAGGTTTAGGTTGGACATTAGAAAGAATTTCTTTACTGAGGGGGTGATCAGACATTGGAATGGGCTGCCCAGGGAAGTGGTGGATTCTCCGTCCCTGGAGATATTTAAAAAGAGACTGGATGTGGCACTCAGTGCCGTGGTCTGGTAACTGCAGCGGTAGTGGATCAAGGGTTGGACTTGATGATCTCTGAGGTCCCTTCCAACCCATCCGATTCTATGATTCTATGATTAGTTTCTCCTGTGGAAAACCAAATATCACCCGCAAGACTTTAACTGTCCAGAGAAAGCAAAGCTCTAGAGAAATGGCAATAAAAAATAATTACCTAACCCCACAGGAGCCCAAGGCATCTACTGTTCTTGTTCCAGCTTTCTGAGATAAGTGTCGTGATAATTTGTATATTGTGTTCTTTTTCTCCTGTGACCATACAGAATTTACCTTGCTCCCTGTATCTGGTTCCTACACTCTGCCTCAGTAAGAGAATTGCAAATCTCTACTGCAGCTGGGATACTCCTGGTGTTGTAATGCCCAAGCACAGTATTCAAGTGGCATCACCACTGCCGTGGATATCACGTCATTCACTATAGCTGATTTCTTCTGTTAATCATTTACAGCTTGCAGGAATTTGTTCCACAAAGCCTGGGGGGAAAATGGTTAAAAGAAAAAACTTTTGAAGCCCTGAGAGGGAGAAATGAATGCACAAGATATGGGAACATCATATGTGGTTCATACTGCCTAAACAGTGGCTTTCATTTTTGGGACAGGAAGGAACTTGCATGTTAAATACTTGAGCTCCCATATGGGTAGGTGTGGCTGTGCAAGGAGCAGGGGAAAGGCAAAGTTGCATGTCTTTGGGAGAGTTATATGTTGATTTTATGTTTATATATCTATATATTTATAAACCTTAATTGCAACAAGCACCTGCAGCAAGACTAAATTTTTTGGTTACCTGTGAAATCATAAGAGGTAAAAAAATTCCGATATTTTTAGGACAGCTCTATTGTGGTGTAAGTCTATGGGATGGAGGAGGTGGGGAATATGCTATGGGCATGTTGAGGTAAAACAGTATTTTTGTTCTGCTTCAATTTTAAAAACAATTTTCAATGTTTAGAATGTGAGAACCTTCTTCTTTTGGGGTAGTATTTCTCAACACTGAAGCGTGGAGATAGCATTTAAGTCAAAGGATTTCACAGGAGGGAGACAGAACTAATTCCTCTACTGTAGAAAATACCCCTTGAAGGCTCAGTGGGGAAATTCTGGGAAGCTGGTGTCTTTGTGGCCAGTATGAGATTTTAGCAGTATGTGACTGACATGGGTTTTCTAGGACTGTACACATTTGGTTTTCTTGTATGCTTGTTGGTAGAACTTGAAATCCTTATGCATTTCCAGTCCTCATAAACGTGTGTATGCTTAAAATGTGCTGTTGTTAAGTTACCTTGGGAAGGAATTAATCAGAATCCTTTTTATTAAAAGGAAAAACATTTGCTTGGCAGGGCTCGGAGAATATTACAGTATGCATGGTTGCTCTCAAAATGGGTCACAGAGGAAAGTTCAATCAATCTCAGTGCTTGTGTGCCAGGGGAGAGTTCTGGTCAGGGTTCAGACTGAATGCAAAGTTTAAAGGTGATGCAGTATGTAGGACACATGGTTTGGTCATTTACTACTAGAAGAAAAAGAAAGCATGTGCCCTTTGATATTAATTTCCTATAATGGCTAAAGCATTACTAAAGCTTGACTGCACTGGATGTCTTGAAAGATGCATTTTAGTGCCTTGCCCTCAGAAATTCTGAGCTACCCAGCTGACCCAGTGGCAGTTCTGTGTGGAATAAGCCTCCTGAAAATTACAGCACTGGTAACTGACATGACTACTGTGATCTGAATTCTAGTTGTATGCTGTCAGTATAAATAATTCTGTACTTCACTACAAAGCCTTGGGGTGTGATTTCTTGGTTTGTGTCATTTAGCTCTGTAACAAAGAGGAAAACCATGTGTATTCAGTACTTTGCAGTGTGACTTTATCAGCAAATATCTTATCCCAGTAAGACCAAAGACCTTCTGAAAAGACTGGCCAGACCCTGCACTCCTCAGGTTTTTCTACAGACCAAAAAATGTTTTTCTTAGCATGCTTTGTTGGGAAGATCCAAAGCTAAGGTTTGTGCTGAACGTGAACATTTTTCAGTTAGCTAGTTCTGAATTTTAGTACAGTGTTACAGAGTACAGCTGGAAGATGAGAGGCAGCCTGTGCTTCATTACTTGACACAACTCTCGAGGGCATCCCGGAGGTACTGTTGGAACCATATTAATCTCAGAGCATTACTGCCAAGCTGCACAGGCTATCTATTAAACCTGGCAGATCACTTACTAAGGGAAATTTAGCACTGATTGCAGTTTCTGAAATTCAAACAAGCACAATATATTGTATCAATCAAGTTGGAAATGATGGACAAACGACCAAAAATCCAATAAAACATGATGTATACCACTAGCCAAGGCAAGGGGTAAAAGAAGCAGATATGTATTTTTGATCCACATTAGCAGCAATTGCCAGTATCCTGTCTTTGTTTCAGTCTAGCATCATCTGTGTCTCAGGTTTAATATTTTGATGCCTTTCTGCTGTTGTTTTTTTTTTTTTTTTTTTACCTAATAGAAAAGTGAAAAGACATGAAATAATCACACTAGCTTTGCAAAAGAAATAACATACAAGAATCCTTGGTACATAAATTCACATCCACCACAAATACAGTGACATACAGCAGTCAAAATTACTCATTAGTATTAAAAGAACTGGCTAGCAAGCCTGGTTACAAGTTATGCCCTGTTTAAGTCAGGAGGGGTGCCTGGCTTAAGGTGCCTGACAAGTAGATGCCTTTTGGGTAAGGAGAAAGGAACTAGGAGAAAGCTTGTTAGGCTCTTTTCAAGCTATTTATGAGCTGATTTCCCCAGTGCAGGATGGTGTATTTCAGAATAGTGTGTCTGGGTGGAGGAAGAGTGCAGTCTATCAATTACAATAATATTATTTTTTTTTTTGTTGTGTGCAAGAGCTTTTAGTTCATTGTCACTAACTGACAAACCAGAAGATATGATGAACCTCCTCCTCTTTTGCATTCCTACCCCAGACTTCCATGCACACGTTTGAAGTTCAGTTGATGCCCTTTTGATCGGGTGAAAAGTTCTTTATATCTGCAGTATTTGGAAATTGAGGCCAGTTTCCCACCTCAAAAAGTCAAATGCTGCAGTAATCAGAAATACATTTTAAGGAGTAGAAAAATCTTGTTTGACAAGCGATGTCTTTTTTTCTTTTGGAAGTGGCACTTGACCATTTTTCCTGTTTCCTGTTCATGAATAGTGAAGATTAATGTTCACTAGTTCTGTGAGAACATGAAGGGTATTACTTTCTATTTGTTAAAAGCAAACAAAGTATGAAGCTGTAAAGGATGGCATGGTAACGAGAGGGCCTCAACTATTATGAAATGTATAGTATTACATACTGACCTTAAGGCTGAAAACCTAGGCCAAAGGTGCTGCAATCAAAAAAATATGATACAAAGGCCTACAGTCCTTAATAAGCTGTACAAAGGAAGTGATTAGAGTATATCTCTTATCTGCATTTAAACAGGTTTTCTCCCCTCTTATGCTGTGTGTTTGACATGAGTCAATTATGAGCCAGAGAAGACATGAAGGGACAGAAAATACCATTTTTAAAAATTGCCTTTGAAAAATACTAAAGACAAGTACTACTTATTTTTAATAGGGGAGAATTAATTAAAACACTGTTTATTAATGGTAAAGAACCTGTTTGGGGTAATGTAAAACACTGCTGAAACAAATGATGACTGCTTCATGATCATCAAGCACGGTGAGTGTCCAAATGGTTACCTGCCTGCATTTCTGTCCTACAGCTTGGCTGGTGGAACACGTTGTGTGACTGCTCAGGAGGCAGTAGTTGTCAGTTCATGTTGAAAATGGTTTCAAGTACATTGAATCTGCATGTAGAAGGCTCAGGAAAAGCCATCTGGATTGCCCTGCCAGGTGAACTGGGGAGGGCACCAAAATTTCTAAGAAGACGTCTGCAGCTGGACACTTGCTAACAGGTTGTCTGACCCTGGGTGAGAAGGCCCATATGGTGATGCTGTTAATGCAGTCAGTATTTAAAAGTTTCATTTAAATTTTTCTTTTATGCCAGCAAGGCATAAATTGAATGTTAATAACAGTCAGATGCTACCACTTGTGTGAATTCGTTTTGAGGACTCCACACCTTAATTACCTCTGGGACCAGGACAGAGCTCCCTGGCACCATCTGTGGTGGCGAAGATGTTTAAGAAGTTGTGTCCTTACTGCCAGCTGCATCACCACATAATTTTTTTGCTGTGGTGGTACAACTGGTTGGCACTATGTGAGGCTATTGGTAACCTGGGTCATTGCAACATGGCACTATGAACTTCTGAGTGAGTAGCAAACTGCAGCCCAAAAGGTTTTGAGGCTGAAGGTGGTGCTTTTGGAAACGCATTCAAAATGCATTTAGGTGCTAAGGTGTGTCGATTTGAGTATGTAGGTACTTACCCAGGGTATCTGCTTAACCTGATTACAAGCTCAAAGATGAGAGCTCTACATTATAATATTGATTAAACTGAATTAAGCTGTGCTGTCCCAGAGATTCTTTACAGAAGTCTTGAAAGTGCCATTGGCATGCTTGGTAAGAGTATGATGCCTGCCAGAGCATTTTTTTTGTCAGGGATAAGGAAGGGCAGAAATACTCTTTTAGACTAGATTTAACTTACTCGTTTGTACTCACAGGCTTTAGGTTTTACAGAACAGGAAACCATGACTGGGCTGTTTTCCAAGGATTGCATCCTTCCTTGTCTTTTCCCACCTGGGGATGATGAAGTAGTTCACTGGAAGAAAGGGGACAGAAACATGCACGTTTACTACTGTCACAGTTTAACGCTGGCCCGGCAATTAAACCGAGTAACAGACGCTCTCTATTAATCTCTCTCTCCTCCCTGATAAAGAAAGGAGAGAGAATAAGGGAGAGAGACTTATGGGTTGGAAACTAAACTACACAACTTTAATGAAGCAGTAATGATAAATGAGAAAAATTACTAAATATATACAAATATACAGGGAAATGGATACCACATTCGTCCCCCCTTTTCCCCCAGTAACTCTCACGTCACCACCGAGGCTGCAGGGCAGCCCTGGGAAAGTCCAGGCTGGACTCCTGGAGTCGGCAGCGGTCGGGAACTGGAGGCAGGAACACACAGATATGGGCTGGCACGGATCAGGACCACAGGCAGAGGAACGGATGGGATCCTCCCAGGATGCCGGGTGAAGGAAGGGAAGCAGGAAAAAGCAGGAAGGGCAGGCAGCCAGAAGCTGGAAGCATGGCTTGGCCCTCGTGATCCCTCAAATTTATACTGAGTATGACGTATATGGGATGGAATATTATGTCTCTCACTTACCTGGCACCACATACAGCTTGGATTCAAGGCAATACATCCACCCAAGAAACAGATCAGGAGATATCCAGGAATGGAGTTCTCTGTTCCGTTAGAAGTGAACAGAAGATTAAAAACACAACTGATCCTTACTACTGTCATACTGATCTCCATCATGAAGCATGGTTTGCTGAATGCAAGATGCAAGGTAGGAATGAATGCTCCTTACCCATTATCCATATTTTGCAAGTTTTTTTCAGTACTGCTTAATCCTTTCTTTGTACTTATCTTCAAGTGCATTCTTAAGTACTTGGGTTCTGTGTTCGGGGTGCATGGGAGTAGAGAGCAGGAAGCATAGCTTGCATTTGAGCAAACAGCAGCTCATTTTGTTAGTCAGAAAAACAGAGCTACGAAATTTCAACTCTCCATTTTGTCCTTCTGCTGAATTTCACTGAAAATTGAGTTTAAGTAAGTAACTGGTACTTTTCAATCTCTCCTGTTTCTTAGGAAATATTTTTTAACTGAAACAAGAGCGATGCAAGAGCAAATCCCCTGTGAGATATGCATGACTGCTTCCATCACTCTGATTTCCCTCTGAAGGATATCCAGGCACACACAGTTCCTAAGCCACTGTGTATGCTTCAGAACAAGAGTGCAGTTTTCAGTTAAACACAATAGCTTAGAACTACGGAAGGTTTCAAGTGTGGTATCATAGTAGGTAACAAGGGCATTTTTAGTGTCCATTTTGTTAATCTGTCCTTCTGATCCACAAGAGAAAAAGGTACATTTCATTGTACTTCTGTTTGCATTTCCCTCCTTCCATCTATATGCTCACTGAAAGATTTTTAAAACATACTTCTTTCTTTTTCTTTATATAATAGCACTGCAGAATACCAATTTGTTTTGTATTGGCTGTTTTCAGCCCTACACCTCTGTTAATTCAGGTCCACGCACAGAAACCAAGTGTTGTTATATTATGTCAAAATAATGTATTGGTTTCCTCTCCAGCAGACTGCCAGTCACCACAGCCTCATCTTTTCCTGCCTATGCAACACAGGCCTCTGTCAAATTGGTTGTTGTGCTATATATTAATTTGTCCTACCTCCTTTTTTTTTCCCTAAGGCTATTGGTTGTAAATGTTCCAGACAGGTACGTACTTAAGTCCAATATAACCAAAAGTTATTTCCACTAAATACAATATTTTTATTCCTTTAATTAAATTGTGTTGCAACAGCTTTACACTTTTGCTTTGAACATGCAAGTATTTGATGAGTTGGAATTTTCTCCCTGCTCCCACCGTACAGAATTTCATGCTACTTTACACTTAGACAAGGCTGAATCACTTTATTGATGAGCCCTCCAATTAGAGAAGAAATAGGGAAATTAATACAAAATATTTTTTAAGTATAAGCTGATAACTATAAGCTTGTAAGTATGGATAATAACAATTAGGTTTATTTATTTTTTGTTTGATAGAAATGTTTTTAAAATTTTGAGATGCTTTTAGAAGCATACTGTGATGTTTGCATATGATATCAGAACCGTAGAAGATGTTCTTCTGTTATCAGACTTCAGAAAAATTCAGAAAATGTCTAAATAATCTTCATAGTATTTTAAAAAAATGCTGATGGTTCTTCCTTTATCTGTTTCAGACCAATTGTCTAACATGGAAGGAAGTAGCACTGCAATTCCTTGTGAATATAGCAGTAACACTGCAAAAGCTGAAGTTTTCTGCGTTGTGTGGACATTAACCAAAAATGCAGTGACCTCAGTCAGTCCTTCACTGGTACATCTCACCAGCCTCAAGTCCAGATAAATGAAAGCAACTTTTCACTGATGATATGGGATCTTACTGCAAATGACAGTGGAGAATATCTGTGTAATATTACAACACCTCACTAAACAAAACTTACTGTGAGAACTTTGCAAGTTGGTAAGTTGCCACTCGTTCCATTTTGGATGATGGGGATGAGTGAGGGGAATCCAGAGCCAAAGGGTCAATCAGGACTCTGTAAAATATTGAGAAAAGTAATCTTGTATAATTAGTATAGATGGGCAGGAGATATATTTTATTAATGTCCCTGGAAAGTAATGTTACCTAAAATGTATTTATTTAAAAATATGAAGGTTCTTTTTTCCAGTCATCAGCTTGTTGTGGAAAACGTCTCAAAATTGGTGGCTGCCCTCAGTTGCTACTGACAGCCTCAGAGCTGTGGGGACAGGGAAGACTCTCAAAATCATGTCCTAAATGCTCTGCTAATAGCATTTAAAAACATTCTGAAGATAGCAGGGAGATGAAGAGCCCAAAGATGTGGTATAAATGTGCCTGCAGAGGAAACCTTGTTGAGGAGAGTGCGCAACTGTTATTTTAAAGCTTTAATACTACACAGCAGGCATTTTTAGACCTGGAGATATGTATGTTTATATAGATGCCTGTGATTTTATGAGCTGTAGTAAATTTCCATCTGGGAAGACTTTGTTACAGTTACTTCATTGTTTCCAGCTCCAGGGAGATTAACTTTTCTATTTAAAACTCTGGTTAAAAACATTTACTCCAACTTTCTAAAATTACAGTGCAAACAAACTACAAATTTGTTCAAAAATATTACACTGTTTGGGATGCAGCTTTCTTAAATCTCAGTCCAAAGGAGGGACTAAAAAGCTCTCAAACAGTAGCACACAGGCATTTTTTGCAACTAAGTGCCATCATCTAAAAGGCTGAAAGCTAGTATAGGGCACCTCGTTTGGTTTTGATAGGTTGTATTTTGGGTTTTGTTGTTTTGGTTTTGTTTATTTTGTCAGCTTGTTTGTTTGCTTGTGTTTGGTTTTGGTTTTTTTTTGGGGGGGGGGGGGTTTAGTGTGTGCTTTGGGGGTTGCTTTGGTTTTTTGTGTTTTTTTAAAGAAAAGAGCAGTTTAAATAACCCAGTAGTAGGACATAAAAATGGAGGTAATATAGCAGAAAAGGGGCTACAAGAAGTGATAATGACTAGGTATTTTCATCTTCCTTTCTCACCCCTCCCCCATGATAGCTTAGTTTCTGTCTGAAAACTTAGTGTAGTGTGTTGTGCAGTAGCTATATGCAATCTGAAGGAGGGGAGTTAGTTTGAAGAAAACTATTAGGTCAGGTGAACACTTCCTTTCAGCTGAGGTTCCAACACGATCTTTCTTATCCTCTAAACCTAATATTGGGTCTCTGGAGACCATTGAAAATCTCCAAGGAGTTACAGGCTTAACTGATGTTACAATTACACACAAGTCCATCAGTTTCCTGGTACATTTACTGAAGACAGATGCATGCACCTGTCCAGTCCAGATAAGATCTGGATCTTCCTCTAGAAATGCCTTTCTCTTGCTCATCTCTGCAGATGGATCTTACAGTAGTCATAGGTGATATAGATCCTCTCTTCAATGGCTAAATTACTGTGCTGCTCACAGAATTTTCCTGCTCGTGGACCAGAAACATATGATGCAGAACAGACTCT
Source organism: Heliangelus exortis (assembly GCF_036169615.1). NCBI lineage: Eukaryota > Metazoa > Chordata > Aves > Apodiformes > Trochilidae > Heliangelus > Heliangelus exortis. The sequence continues at coordinate 109,012,144 of NC_092422.1, read as the reverse complement.
TACCCAAGAGATGATCTTTGTGGCAACACAGGCTGAAAGCAGATAAGCAGATAGAAACCATAGGATGTAAGGGCATGAGCTAGATCAGTATGTTGGATAATGGTCATAATGCAGCAGCTGCTCAACCATCAGAAAGATTTCCAAGTGCACTGAAAAGGCAACATTTAAGGGGGAAAGAAAGGTGAATGTGCATTCATTTTGTAGGCTTTCTCCTGTGTAAAGACTGGTTGCAGCTTAAAGAAGTTCTACCAAAGGAACTGACAAGATGTGAACATAGGTCTGCATGTGGGCACACAGCCAAGCTAAAGCCAATAACTAGATTAAATGCTCTGGTTTTGGCAGTTCTCAGTTTTGAGCTGTTTACTAGACATCCATAAGGACTCTCCAAGAGGAGTGTAGGATATTTCAAAGTCTTTAGGAGACAGTGTTCATGGATCTTGAAGTAGAAGAACCATACTTAAAGGAATGAGGCTTCACAGCTGAGTGTTCTCATGCTGTTGAAACTGGCTGCAGTAGCAAGACACATGACCATGGAGAGGTTTCTGCTAGACAGGCTCTTTCTTATCTCCTGAGGATTATGACTCACCTGAGGAACTACTGTTTCTTGCTCCTGCCTGGACGGTTGCATCATGAAGTTGGGAAAAGTTTTAGATGAAACTTGCAGTAATTTTGCAGAAGAAATACTGAAGTCTGTGGTCCAGGCTGGCTAACACTTAGTGTTGTTCTACTGGACAGCAGCAGTACTGTTAATGACACTGAGCACTGGACCTGGAGGCAGTGTTTACCATTCTGGGCAGTTGAGTGTTTTAAAATGGGATTCGCATTAAGAAGTTGTCAAATCACATTACATAATTTATATGAGCACAATTAAGTAAAATAATCTGCTTAAAGCCATTCACATTTAAGTCATTAAAGTATCACTTTCAAGTCCTAGAGGACTGGTCAAGTAACTTGAACACTGTTGTATCACTAATATTAAAAAGAAACATATCCTTCCTAAGTCACAGCTCTTAGATTATAAATAAGAGAAAAATTATAGCTTCAGTATACTTATTGAACAATAATGAACTTTAATTTGTGATAGAAAGAACTTCTGTTAAACTTACTGGAATTTGTATTTTTAAAGAAAATTCCAGTAATGTCTGGAAAATTTGGAGAGGAGTTATCATTGCAGTGGTGCTGGTAGCAATTATCTGTATCTAGATCATCTACTTCAAGGTACACACAATGATTAGGGGATTTATTTTTTAATGTACTATTAAACTTAAATCTAAATCTTGAATGTTTGAACAAAACAGAAATTTTATTTTCATGGACATACAAAAAAGACTGAAAATGTAGGATGGTAAGTGTCAGCATAAATAAATTGTCCTCATTCTTGCTGTTCTCTATGTCTAGAAGGCTCTCTTTGGCACATTCCTGCAATAATATTTTGTGAAGGGTAACCAACTTTTTCATCTTTTTATAGACCACAGGAGAGCATCTGGTCAAGGGGACATCATGTTAACATTGCTGCAACCAAATACTTCCTATGCTTTAAAAACAATCACACTGGTTAACTTGCTGTCAGTTGTGTTTGAGACCAAAGCAAGCCATGAAGTCCCTCAAAAAATGCACATGCTGCTCTTCATTAAGGCTCAAATTACTATTTCAATTATATCCAATGTCAATGCTCACCAAAACTTCAGTGAAAAAATTCTACTAGCTGCTTTTTTTTAGGAGACTTTTATACCCATATGGTTCCTGATCTTATCACACATCTCTCCTATTTACTAGAGTACAGCATCTTGAAACAGATGCATTCTATTATTGTACATGTGTAATAGGCTGGTTCAGTCCTACAGTATTCTGTGTCCTTCCTCTGCACTTGTGGTGAGTATCCTTAAAAAATGAACTTTTAGTCTCAGTCCTTAGGGTGAATCTTTCTGTATCTGACAGTACAGCCCTATCCATGGAGAGATCTACCTTCAAACTCCCTGAGCCTTAAGCCTGAATTTGGTGAGCTTCAGGAGATATTTTATGATGTTTACCATGAGGTTTGACAGAAACACACCAGAAAGACAACTCTGAAATGATTGATTCTCAGTCTCTTTTTTCATTTTTCTCTTGGAGATTCACTTGCATGTGTCACATCAGTCAATTTTGATGCTAACACGTTTTAGAGATGGTAACACACTTTTGAGATGCAGCTGTTTAATATAAAGAATTTAAGCTAGATTAATTTATCATGAGACCTGCTGAAAACTTTAACATATCATAATCAGAGGAACAGTTCATGGGTTACTCCGGTTACACAGATGGAGGACTAGATGGAAGAAAGTAGATGGAAGTAATATTTCTGCAGTGTTATGTGGCTGACCTGGATGAGAGAATAGAGTGTATTATCAGCAGCTTTGCTGATGACACAAAACTGGGAGGCGTGGCTGACACCCCAGAAGGCTGTGCTGCCATTCAGAGGGACCTGGAGAGTTGGGCAGGGAGAAATTTAATGAATTACAACAAGGTCAAGAGTGAAGTCTTGCATCTGGGAAAGAGCAACCCCAGGTACCAGTATAGGCTGGGGACTGAGCTGTGAGAGAGCAGTGCAGAGAAAAGGGACCTGGGCATTTTACTGGACAGAAGGATGGCCATGAGCCAGCAATGTGTCCTTGTAGCCAAGAAGGCAAATGGCATCCTGGGGTGCATTAGAAGGGGGGTGGTTAGAGAGTTGAGAGAGGTTCTCCTCCCCCTCTACTCTGCCCTGGTGAGGCCACATCTGGAATATTGTGTCCAGTTCTGGGCCCCTCAGTTCCAGAAGGACAGGGAACTGCTTGAAAGAATCCAGCACAGAGTGACCAAGATGATGAAGGGAGTGGAACATCTCCCTTATGAGGAAAGGCTGAGGGAGCTGGGGCTCTGCAGCTTGGAGGAGAGGAGAATGAGGAGGGACCTTATAAATGTTTATACATATATAAGGGTGTTTTTCTCTGACAACAGGAAAAGGGCAGTGGTTATAAACTGGAGCATAGATGGTTCTGTATAAATACTAGGAAGAATGTTTTCACTGTGAGGGTGACAGAGCACTGGCACGGGCTGCCCAGGGAGGCTGTGGTTGTCTCCAACCCTGGAGACATTCAAAACCCCCCTGGCTGCATTCCTGTGTGACCTGCTATAGGTGGTCCTGCTCTGGCTGAGGGGGTTGGATTCAATGAGGTTCCTTCCAACCCCTAACTTGCTATGATTCTGTTTATCGTACTTAGCTAATGCTAAAATGGAAAATAATGACTTATCTTTATAATTAATGTCTTGTTCTGTTCCCACTAGAGGATTAATTTTACACATCAGTAGCTCTTACCCATATTTATGTTTTGTCTAGAAACAGAGGAGGGATCTTATGAACACATTGATATAGTGGAAAAAATTCCTCTCTGCACAAACAGATACTACTGAGATTGCTGCAGAAAAGAACAAAGAATTTCCTTATCTTCCCTCTTGAACCACATGGAAATGTGATTATCTCAGCAACAGGAATAAAAAACAAAATTGATAAAAAAAAAGTTAATTGACACTTGTATGTGTGGATTCTGCATGACAAGTTGGAACAACGAAAAAGTTTCTACGGAAGAAAATTAAGTTTTCAGGGATTTTTTGGTTGTTTTTTTACTAGTTGTTTGTGTTTTGGTTTTTTTTTTTCAATATGAAGGAAGGAGAGGGCTTAATGTTTTGCACTTCATTTAGTATTTTAATTTCAAGCAAAGCCAACTTCCCTGTTTAAAAGTGGAAAAGGCCCAAGACCTAGTTCTGAGTCACAGACAGTCCTGATGGGACATGTGCCTCTAACAGTAACTCCCATCTCTCATCCAGCTTCAGATCAAAAGTCCTTTGGCTGGTAATAGTCAAAGCTTCTAAATGGAATGTTCATATGAAAAGGTTTACTTTGTAGTCTCCAACAAAATTCATACAGACACCAACTGGCAGTATGGAAGCTGGGTTATCCCAGCTTTAAGGGCTGTCTTCCTGCACAGGTTTAATTTTGCTGTAACAATCTGCACATGAAATATATGAGGCTGTGGAGCATGACTGGATTTGCCCTTGGTTTTGATTTTGTCAGAGATCTGCCAATTAGGATTTGTTCCAACCTAATGAAGTGGGCTCTTGGCAAGATGTAATCTTTTATTGATCCCTGGGGCTTGGCAAAATAGGAGCAAAAAGAAACAAATGGAATACACTATACAGTGTCTCTGGATTTTTCACGTGATGTTTATTTCTGCAAGTGCTCATTTTTTTCTACATTTGCTTTCAGTTGTGCCTGATTATATCAAGTATCTTCTCATATCTGTCAGCTTGGATTGTACTTACTCCTCTTCATGGACCTGAAATGCAATTGAGATAGCATGCAACTGTTAAAAATGGAACTGTTGAGGAGTTTTCAGAGTAAGTTCACAATTAATTGATAGAAGTCTTTCATCATGAATGCTTCTGCTCCTTGGTCCTAGACTAGCACCAATGTAGCCAACCTCTGCCATCTTACTTCAGCTAACAGTACAGGTTTCTTGTCCTCATGCTAGAGTATAGCATATGCTCTTTGGTAGGAGATGACTTGCATACAACTCTGTTTCAACAGGTGGTGGTGTTCACTCTGAATCACACGTTTCCCAGAGTTTCCAGGAATGAGAGTTCTAGTAGCTGTGGGTAGGGTATTTCGAATGCTACAAGATTCAAGTTGTCTCTCCAGTGCCTTTCTTTCCCCAAAGCAGATGTGTGACTTTTGGGACAGCACTTGCTGCCTGAACATGTTTCTGGCAGCTACTGCCATTACTGCATAAGCCCCTTTTTTTGTGGAGATGACACCTCTGCATGTACCATTTATCTCCTCTTTTGACAGTGCAATACTCTGCTGTAAGACAGTGCTGGAGCTGGTGTTGGCAAAGTGACACCTGACTAATAAAAACAGGCATCCACTTTTCTATGACTTGTATATTTGAGGCAGAAAGAGCATGCTAATAAGATACAGGGAATAATCAGTGCCATATTTAAAAAAACAACAACAATTCCTCTCATGATTTACCTATTTCAGTTTCTGTGTGGTGCTATGGCTTTGTGAACTTGTGAGTTTTCATTTTTTTCATAGGGTTGGAATAAGTTAGAGAAAAATATGTGGAATTTTTTTCACTCAATCTGCAAGACTTATTTTGAGTTTCAGTTAACAGTGCTGCTTCCATCATATATAAATGTGTGATGGATCGGGTCTTCATGCAGTTTAAATGTATCTCTGCTCTAGACAGTGAAACTATTGTCATTTATAGCAGTTGAAGGTGTCTTTATTAGTGTAATATAAAAGCAGAAACTGGAGTGTTTCTCTCTCACTGAGAGAAAAGGAAGGTGTTGGAATCAAGTGTGATAGGAATATCAAAATTATACAGAAAGTTGTGGGGTTTTTTTCCTCTTTCTTGACTCTGGAGCTGTTGCCCTCATAAAACTTACATGGTATCAGGCATGAGAGTTTATGGTAATGACATAGATAAAACAATGACCTATCTCCTCTTGCTATCATTCCTATAAGTACCAACCCCACTCTTAGGCAAGAACAGATAAGCAAAGCTTTGCTTCCAGTTCCAGATAAGCTCTTAGGCACCTTTTAATTTCATCAATATTATTCTACTGCTGTTCCACTCAAGTGCAAAACACCGCAAATACATTTCTAATTCCTAATGTCTTCCAAGTACATAAGTGACTAATCACTAATATTTTCTGTTCATCCAGCTCTTCGAATCAATACAAGTTCATTGAGAAAGCAATGTTAAAATATATGGCAATCTGATAGTGCAGTAATCCCCTGCCTGTATTACATACATAGAAATCAACATTAGAAGAAGAAAATAATATAATAATATAAATAATATCCCTTAAAAAAAAAGCCCTAAAATCACCAGCTCTGGAAACTTCTGGCTGTTGAGCACGGAAGTTAAATGACAGCATAAAAAGGACAGATAATGCATTTTGCCTAAGCATCAGACTGCTGTCCTAAAGGCTTTCTGTAGTGTAAAAACAGAGGGTAGTCTTAAACGAAAAAAATGTAGTAAACAAGAATTTGTTCTACTTTAAAAAGTAGAACTTTAAAAAAGTTCTTTACTTTAAAAAACTACTACTTAAAAAAAATGTAACAGATCTTCCTACATAAGTAGCATCCACTATTGTGAATTAAACAGCCATATTTACCCCCTATGGTATAAACATACCTTTTTCATACCAATCTCTCTTGACTTGCTCCTCAGCTTATTAACTTGAGATTCAGCAATTTCAGCCCGTTCTTCAGCATCATCCAGATCATGTTGCTGTTTTCTGTACTTCGAAAGGTACAGGTTGGCTTGAGCTTCCTGGTGAGAGAAAACAGTGCAGCTGATTTCCTCCTGTCCACATGAAACAAAGCTTTCCATTTCCAGCAGGATGGAAACAGCTGTATGGGAGCCCCTTGCCTCCTGGAGAACTGAGGTGGTTGTTTTACAGAGCTGATGTTTCCAGTGGCACTCTCCATGTTAAGTGAACTGGGAGGTTCTTAACATGCCTCCTGAGGGTCTAGGAGGAAAAAAGTCTTTTCTGTTCCTTCCCTTCCCACCTTCCCTTACAAATTATACTGCACTCTTAGGATAAAATTGAATAAATTTAAAATATATAATCAAGACATATGCTTTATTTTATATATCTAGTATAAACACAGGGGTTTATGAATATGAATACAAATATTAATACACACAGAATTTTTTTTTTTTTTTTTTACTAAAACCTCCTATGGATTTAAGATTGTGGGTTTAGGGCAATAAATTTCTCAAAGGTAAAAAGGCCCATACTTACAGCTTCCTCTGCTTGGTGCTTGTAGCTCTTCACTTTTAATTGTAGCTTGTCAATCAGATCTTGCATCCTGGTCAGATTCTTCTTATCTTCTTCTGACTGCATCAAAACACCATTAATTGGGTTGACAGTTGAAAAAGGCCCAAAGCATTTCACACAATTAAACTGGTATGGTTGCCATATATATGCAATTTTGGAAACATACACGTCAAAATACAAACAAGCCATGTTATGATCATCGTGTGTATAGATGAGAAAAAATTCTGTAGGTTGATTGAAGATGTATGTAAGCCTGGAGGCTGAGGATGAAAAGAGAGGACTCTCTCCATTTCTATGTATGTAAACACAGATGATTATAAACACAGATATCTATGTGCACACACTTTCAAAGATGTACACACACATACACACAGAGTTCCTCCCTCAGGGTGAGGAGAACTCTTCTCAGTGCACAGTGTATCATTACTTAGTGAAATGGACTCAGAGCAGGCCTACAAATATGTAATTTGCATATTTTAAAGTCTGGTTTCCTCCTGGGAAAAGGAGCCAGGTTTAAGCTGTCCCAGTCCATAAGCTGAAGGACCAGCTATATCTATTGTACTCTTAAGAAAAGCATCTTCAGCCTGCGCAGAAGTCTGATAACAGTCAGAGTAAAACAACAGGTAGCAGGCTAAATAATCTCCTAAAGCAGATGGATGTGACTATCTTCCTAAGAATGCTGCTGGAAGCAAAGGCTCAGTGGTCTGTGTTGAAGACCTTCTTCAAAAGGCGAGCAGCAGCAGTGGCTCTCAGCAAACCTGCAGGAGGCTCATGGCTTAGACCCTGCTGCTCAGCAGTAGATGACAGAGCCCTGGGACTGAGCAGCCCTCCACTGAGTGATGCATTAGACTCAACTGAATCCTTCTGTCTCTTTTTAGCAGCATCAGCAGAGCTGAGAGACAGCTGGGCTCTTTCTTCTCTTGGAGTGTGAATAGTCATCTAAGCCTGCTTCATATTAATACTGTGCTAAAACTGCCCAAATCCCAGCTTTTGAACATTATTCACAATGAGTCAAGCAAAAAGATGCTAGCCCTAGGGAGATGTTCCTCCTATCCCTAGAGCTTCCAACAATCAGAAAACTGGGTAATGCCATCCCTCACTGAAACACTGAAACAACTTAAGACACTATTTGAGAAAACATTTCTTTCCAGTGACCTAGTGGCTGCTCACATTCTCAGCATACCTGGTAAGTCAGCTCTTTTATGCGTCTCTCAAACTTGCGGGCTCCTTTTTGGGCATCTGAATTGCGGCGGAGTTCAGCCTCAAGTTCATTCTCCAGCTCACGAACCTGCAAAAAGGGAAGAGCTTTTGCCATTATGCTACATATATATATAAAGCAGCAGATAATTTAGATGACAGTTCAAGAAATGCTCATTTCCTCAACAGCTCCAGAGTGTCAAATTCAGGAACAGGTCCAAATGTAACCTTTGCATTCTGCTTTTTCTAAGCTGCACCAGCAGTCATACTGCAAGCATATGCAAAGGCCAAAAAAAAAAAATTTAAGCTAGCTTTGCAGACACTTTTCCTGTTTTTACATGTTGTATAATTTTTTGGCTTTGCTCTTACTGTTGTTTTTAATCAAGGGCTTCATCATTTTTTGTGATGCAACAGCTCATTGTAACTGGATGATGAAGGGAAAGTAAGCATCCAATAACTATGCATTCTGTGAAACAGTCAGGTGTTCATAGAATCTCTTACTGGCCTCTATGAACTTACCAGGCAGCCCTAGGGCACCTACCTAGTCCCAGTTCTATAGGATGATAGATAAGATATGGTTTGATCACAAATTTACCCTGGATTCCAGTTTCTGGATCTGCTTTTTGCCACCTTTCAGAGCTATTTGTTCAGCTTCATCCAGTCGCTTCTGGAGATCTTTAATGGTTTGCTCCATGTTCTTCTTCATTCTCTCCAAGTGAGCACTGGTATCCTGCTCCTTTTTAAGCTCCTCAGCCATCATTGCTGCCTGAAAAACAACCACATTTTACAGCAGCTCTCATATGATATTGAATTATGCCTCAACAAAAATGATGGGAGATTGATTTTGGATTATCCATCACTTGGATCATTCACTGTACTCAGAGCTCCAGAAAATAGCTTGATTATGCCTGTGCCATTCATTAGAGACATTTTAGAGACGTTTTACCTAGAAATTATTAAAAACCTAACCTTAGAATCATAGAAAGTGAGGGGTTGGAAGGGACCTCAAAAGATCATTTAGTCCAACCCTCCCTGCCAAAGCAGGGTCACCTATAGCAGGTCGCCCAGGAACGTGTTCAGGTGGGCTTTGAATGTCTCCAGGGAAGCAGATATCTCCAGGGTGCTTGGAGACCTCAAAAGGTAGTAAATTAACAAAACTGGCCTACAAATCTCCCTGAACAGTTGTAGATGACAGCTGTTCAGTTTCTGAACAGAAAGAGCAGTTTCCACAGTCTGTGCTTGGTTAGAAAATGCAGGTTCAACCTCTTACACAGTCCCTGGCTGTTCTGTAAGACAGGTAGCAAGGGTGCTAATTATCACATTTCTGCTTTGATGTTCGTGCCTGCCACCAAGGCCAGGTACAGATTTTGTACCCATCACTGAGCAGTCATCAGGAGACAGCAGTCATTGCAATTCAGGCTGAAGCTGAATCAAGAACAATCAGCATCGTCTTGCTGACAAGCAGTAATGATGCTGTCAGCTGAGAAGCAGTTAAGACCATGGTACCAGTATAGCTTTGTCCAGGCACTCCAAACACATAACTTAGAGAAACCTCCAGTTTTAGCTTCAGTTTTTATCTGCTGGTGTTCAAAGTCCAGCTGAACTCTGAACACATGGATTTCTCCAGGTCTGTGGGAAATGAAACTAACTATACCTGCCCAAAGTATGTCTTTCCTAGAAGGAGAATCCATCTCTTCTCCTGGGATCTTAGGCCCCAAGTTTTTCCAATACACACTTAGTTCTAGGGTACCTTGTTTGGCTTTCAGTACTTCTATTTCTCACATCAGATTCTACATATGCTAGGAGACTAGTTAGGGCTAGTTCCATCTGCACTGGTTTAACCTTGCCAGGTGTATGATTTTCCTGATTCAAAGATGACATGACCTGATACTTTGAGAATCAGTGGAAACTGCACCCCTGGGGCAAAAAAACCCCAAAACCCAACCAAATCGCAAACATCAGGAAGAAGTCCTTCCTCTCTTTTTAACTCTAGCCTGTTACATTTTGTAGTTTCATCAGTTGTCTCCAGATAACTGTGGAGTGCTTTGGATTTGTGAGTGCACAGAAATGATGACCTTGGAAATATCTACTTGATTGTCCTAAGACGTAGGAATACTGAAAAGAAGTGAGCAAGGAACCAGGCTACTTACATCAGTGATTGCTTTCTTGGCTTTCTCCTCTGCATTCCGGCACTCCTGGATCGATTCCTCCACTTCATTCTGCATCTGGGAAAGGTCACCCTCTAGCTTCTTCTTTTGATTGATCAGGCTGGTGTTCTTTTATTAAGTTTTCCCCAAAGGAACAGTGGAAAAGGAGGAAAAATTATGATTAGAAACATAGCTTCTCTAAATACCACAGCACACCAAAGCTTACTGATATTTGCATCCTCTGGATCACAGCAGCATTTGGGAAGGGAGACCTAGGCATGTGGAAAGGGCTGACCTTTACTATGTAGTTTAGCTCCAGACAGAAGAAATATTAAAAATACTCTCAAAGTTGTAAATATTCAGCTTTTGATTCAGAGAAAAAATAATTAGCCAAAGGCCAAAATAGAAAAAAGAATAAGGCAGTTCATCTTGGAAAAATAAGGATCCATAATCTGTTAGTCAATGAGGTGATTAAAACAGAAGCCCCATGTCATCAATGGGCTGGAGGAAACATAGCAAAACCTTGCCAGCCTGTAGCACATTTTCATTTCCTTCTGACCATTATTTACTGAAGAGAAGCTTTGGTTTTGCAACAAAAACGCTGGCGTGTCAGGACTTGCCCCTCCGTGACCCCGTAAAAAGTGCAGTGTCCATTGTGACAAAGTCCAAAGGCCTATCCTAATGAAGACCTATGACATGGTAGAGAAAACTTTGCTGCAGGAAAGTTTCCTGCCTTGCACGATACCTTTTGTCAGAACCCAGCCTCTGTGGCTTTCATTGCTCAGTAACTTCAGTGCACTGCACAAAAACATGATCTTTGTCACTTCTCCAGACAAATCCCTCACTATCCCAGCCATGGCTTATCTACAGAGGGAAACTGGTTCTACAGCACAGAACAAGGAAGTAAATAAAATTTACTCTTGTCAGCTGCCATCATCACTTTTTCTGAGAAGTGTTTATAAGCAATGGGATGAATCATCAGTTCCAACTAACTTAAGGGAGTGAGATAGCATATCTATAGGGTGACCTACTTCCTCTCCCTCATTTGCTCCCTTGAAGGAGGCTTGGCCATGGACAAACAGTGCCAGTGCTTAATAGACAAGGCTGTGCTTAACCAAGTGAGGGGAAAAAACACACAAAAATCCAACCTGAGTGTGAAGCAGGTTCACACGTTCGGTGGCTTCCAGCAGTTCATGCTCTGCCAGCTTCCTCGCCCGTTCGGTCTGATCCAGCAAAGCCCTCAGCTCATCCAGTTCTGACTGGAGAAGATTGTTCCTCCTGTCAGAGACAGCCAGCTGCTCCTTTAGATCCTCATTCACATGGCCTGAGTCATCCAGCTGCACCTGAAGCTCCTATAACAAAGCAGACGTTTTGGTTTTTTTACCTGTGCATGCTTAGGGAGGGTCCCAGATTGCAAAAGTTTCCTGGGGCCCACCTCAAGAATTTCAATGCTTCTTTTTTGGAGAAAGGCTTCGTCCACACTCTAAACTGGATAGCTTTGTGGTATGTGGTGCAATGGGGAAAACCCTGTGTGTTCAAATCTGTAAGAGCTGGTGGTTCAGCCTGAGGAAGAACTAGCTGCTCAGGCATGGAAGATGCAATGACTTAAGAGGTGTCTTAGGAAAGCTTTTTTTTTTTTTAGCTATTTTGAATGTTGACATTAAACAACAATGCTGAATATATACACACTTTCTGTACTCCAGCCAACTGACTTTCCACTTTTAAAAGTCTTGCAAACTCACAAGAAAAAAATAGATTTTCACTTCCTCATGCTGTAGCTTTCTGCTCCTACAGGAGGCTGTAGCCAGCAAGGGATTTATGACTGGATCTCATCCAGCTTGTATGCAAGTCTTGGAGGAAATAGGTATTTCAGTTTTCTTTTAGGCCAGATGTGATCACTAAGGGTTTTCCCTGAGCATTTTTGGGAATAGCTTCTCTGTTAACTACCATCACCATTGCTGTTTTGCTCCCAGGCCTCATCTACCACCACAAGCGCTTGGGACGGGCAGCTCTTGGAGTACCTTTATTTGTGTCTGCAAGCCACGTGATGACTTTGTGGCTTCTGCAGCATGCCTATTAGCATGGCTGAGCTGGATTTCCATCTCATTGAGGTCCCCTTCCATCTTCTTCTTCAGCCGGATTGCCTCATTTCTGCTCCGTGCTTCAGAATCAAGGGTGGACTGCAGTGAATCTATGGTGCGTTGCTGATTCCTCCTGGAAATGACATGGAGGGTGAATGGAATAATATTCCTCCCTGCACTGGAATACAGAGCTACAAGCAACAGTGCTTCATTTTCTGAAAGTGTTTTATTTCTAGGAGTAGTGTGTTTCTGAAAGACACACATAGCACAGGTTTCTAGTGCACGCCTCACTGGCTGGTGTGCTTCATGCTGTCAGTCAGCTCCTCATCTGTGAGCACCTACAGCATCTTCCCAGTTTCTTTGGGCAATATTGCAGCAACGAAGTCTCTCTGATCAATTCTATACTCACGCAAGTACAGATCTGAATGTAACAAAAAAGACTTCAAGCTTAGCAGTCACTCACCAAGGTATTTAGTGAATAATTTACTGGGATGTTTTACATCTCAGCCTTTTTATGGAGGCATTAGTGGAAGAGATTAATCAAACTGAAGGAAGACAGGCACATTCAAAGCTAATTACTTCAGGTGGCCTTTATAATAAAGGGCAGGTGTAAGCTACTTAAATTAGATGCTGAAAACCATTTCTTAAGCAAAACAGGAGGGGAATAATTCAGGAACAGAGATCTGTGTTGTGGACATCTAAAGTTAGAAGAAATTAAGCCTGCCCAATTAACAGTCTAGTCCTTCTTTCAAAGGCAACTTAGTGTCAATTTAAAGATGGCAAAACAGATACAGACAGGTGCTTAATTTTCTTGACTCTGTAATAGTCAAGTCCTATAATGAAAGTTTTGCTTTCTTACAGCCAGCAGGTAACTCAAAGCACAAAATATGACTCACACAGGGAAACATTTATCTCCTTACTGGCCAAGTTTTCCTGAAAGCGCAGGAGTTCTGGGAAAACCTTGAGGGCCTTATTGCTTCAGCAGGGTACTGGACTATTCCCTAGACTTCAGGGAACAAGACACGTTCAGCATTCCTGCTGAACAACTTGACAGCAAAAGACTCATAACAAAGCTGAGGCAGAAAGCACTGATAAGGATAGCCTGTCTTGAGATCTCTGAAACCCAAACATCTGCAGTGCATTAGAAGATAGTATCTGAAAGAGCTGAGACATTCCTTGTTTTGGAATAATTAACATATCAATCCTTGTTATTTACATTAGCCAAAGAGGACCTTGGACTTTGCCTTCCCTGCCAACAAACGGTGCCATGGTTCCTGGATTATTAGCCATGCAACACTGACTAATTCAAGGTCAGAGTTTTCTGAATGACCGCATACACACATTGCTGAAAATCTGGCCCATCACAGCATCATTTTAAGAGTGTGACTAGGATTTGTGCTGGGTGGGAGGGGAGAGATAAAAGACATCCCCCTACTTTCATCTAATTGCTTTCCATTTTTCCTGTTTATCCCTTTCACCTGCAAGCTCCTCTCCTTTTATATTCATACTTTCTCTACTTCTGCAGTTGTCACTGCATACCCAAATGGTGTACATATAACAGCAAGCTCCTTGCATCCTCCCACAATCGGTGTAGCTATAACCGTATAAATTAAACAAATGCAGATGTAAAGTTTGCCTCTAGGTAACATAGGTTGGAGCATCATTGAGGTAGTACTGCTGATTTTGCTTGTGGTTCCCCTTGAGAGGCAGCCATCCTAGAGGATTAGGAGAAGGGCAGCTCTCTAGACTGTCTCCATATGTAAAGTCATAGACTTAGCAGCCTTTGGTCTGCTGCAACTTTGTTTCTGTCTGTCAATTGTGTTGCTGCTGCTGCTATGTATGATGGGCTTATGTGTTTGCTGGCAGAGATAGAACTGAGAGGAATATTTGAAATAAGAAATGGTAATGTGTTAGGAGTACCCTTTGGCAAATAATCAGGGCTGTCTTGGTTTCTGGTATGGACATTCTCTCCTCGTGCTGGCATAACTACTTTGGGTGCATTTGACTGGCTTGGGTCTTGAGAGTACTTATGGTCTTTTGAGACTTTCCCCAGGAAAACCACGCTCTTTCCTGCACAGTACCTTATATTGTCCATTTCTTCCTCCTTTTCTGCCAGTTTCCTTTCAAACTCAGCTTTAAGTTGAGAAAGTTCAAGCTGAAAACGAAGGGTCTTACTTTCTTCATGCTCCAAAGCTCCCTGAAATAGAAAGCATCGAGAGCTTGAAGTCCAGGAGTTGCTGTTTTATTTTATTTTTTTAAATCACAAGCCACTCTATGAAGATGATCCCTTCACATTTTATTTCGCATTGCCAATAGGACTCTTTTCCCCCCCTGCCCTCCTCTCTAGACAAGGACATGAGTGACTTACATGGCAAAACAGTGCATTTATTTCCCTTCTAATGCAACTTGGCAGCTGGAAAACTGAGCAGCAAGCTCCCCAGAGGACAAATTGTCAAACAGTCCATGGCTCATAAAAAACCCTTTAGGCCCTGCCTGTGTGGTTTTGATATCAAAGGCATTCCCTGCTCCACAGCCCTGTGCAGACAACCTGTGGAAATTCACAGGCTTATAAGGAATAGGCAAAGGCTAAAGCTAGAATGTTGTTGGAAGGATGGTGTCCACACATTGCCCAGCTGACAAAGACCTCCTAATCATGAAGTGTTGAAAGCCTCCCATTTACACAGTCATATCAGGCAATATGACTTCAAGGAAAGAAATAACAGACATCAGCTCTAGATCACAAAATACATGCTGTCCCCTCTGCAGTTAACATGAAGAAAACTCTATGAAACAAAGGAGATTTGTTCCTGTGTCTTTTTCGGTTTTTTTCTTTCATATATGGAAGTCAAGAGCTAAGCTGACAACAGTCCACAGTGAAATTAGAGGTCCTCTGACTTCTAAGTTTTACATAAACCAGGCTTGGTGGCATTTACACACCTTGCTGCTCGCATCAGATGGGAAGGAAAGTAGAACTGAACACCATGTATTTTGGAAGTGGTCTCCAAAGGGTAGAATTGCAGAAGCTTAGCTATGCTTCCCTTGAGAGATGATGGAATCAGAAAGGAGGTTCTGAAGACGAAGGGTTACAAAACTGTTGCAAATCGTCAGCCATCATGTGGCAGCTAGAGAGCAGTCAAACACACACTGCATGGCAAGGAGCCACAGGGTATTACTGGGAACAGCACCCAGGAGTAAAGTGTCATCATGGTGACTGCTGGAGACCCAGACTCACCAGGAAGGGAGAAAATCTGCATTAAACTATTTCTTTCACAATTGAAATAAATTCATCGCTGCTTTACTTTCATTAGTTCCTATTTTAACTGATCATTAGGAAGCTGTTTTCATACAGTCCAGGAAAGTAAAGAGGACCCTCCTTAGGCCCCCCCTTAGGTCCCTCAGGAATTGATATATTCTTTCTAACAAAAGAAGCATATTGACAGAGCATATCACCACTCTCCACAACTAAGAGATGTGGAAGAAAAGCATGCTCTTTCCTCTATTCTGATCATTAGAGCTGTTTGGCTGTAAAATCTCTGCAAAGTGCAAAGCATCCTGTAACAGACAAAAGAAATTTCACAGCATTTAAGGCATTAGAGGATCCCTGTCACTGGGTGATGTTAATTTTAGCAGATATTATTTGGATTAGAATTCAAAAGAAATGCAGCCTTCACTAAAAATCCCTTGCTATGTGCTGTACTGCTCCTAGCCAACAACATGTAGACCCCTTCCTAGCTCTGCAGTGCACCAAACTTTAAAAAAAAAAACCGACAACCCAGCCCTTCAGGTGAACGATGAGGATTCCAGTTGGTTTGTTCTGTATTGTTGGTTTGTTTCTGGAAAGTAGGATGAGGCATCCCTTCTGGGTTAGTGCATACTTGTTGCTGTAAAAATTAAACCAGTGAAGCCAAGTGTCTTTACAAAACTCCTGGGAGATTCAAAGATTTTTCAAATGGTCTGGTTTCCTTTGGTTTACAAGATTGCTACTATTTTTTAAAGCAGGCTGTAGTATCCAACACAATATTTCAGACCTTCTACAATTTAAAGTCATCAGGAAGTTCATCTTATTCTCAAAACCAGGAAATGACTGATTTGATGTCAGAAACTAGACACTAGAAATGTCTGATCAAAAAAAGACCATAATTCTCAGCAGTTAGTGTTTCTTGAAAGACTGAAATATTCTATGCTGAACTGAGCAAGAAGAACTGGATTTTCAGGAGGTGAGCAGATTTCTGAGCTTCTTGACAGGAAGAAAACAAAACCAAAAAACCCAACCACAAAAAACCAAAACCTCCAAGGCACCTCCCTTGAAAGGGCCTCCCACTTGCTGATCTTAGAGCTGACATCTGGCTAGCAAGGTCAGAAGAGCTGGATGCAGAGAAGCTGCACTTGCTAAAAACAAACACATTGGCTGTGTTGCTAAGAGGATGAAAAAGGAAGGAAAATAGTGATAAAGACAGTTTTTTTCTGTTCCTTTCCTTACCTCTGCTTCTTCCAGGGCCAGCTGAACTTCTGACTTCTCTTGTTCAACCTGTTTCTTGATTTTTTCTATTTCGTGGAGGCTCTTGTTTCCTTCACTAATCTGATTGGTCAGATCAGAAATCTCCTCTGTAACAAAAAGGATGGGTAAATTTAGCAATCATTGTGTCTCTAACATCCTGCAGTTCGTGGAGCCATTCCTGGAACTGTTACCTCAAGTGCTCATCTGTACACAAGTGCTGCCTTACTGTCAATTACAGCAACAATTTTACCACTTGTAGGCACAAACTTTCTTGTAAATGCTTTTTTAAGTGGTTACAGTGATTTAGCTTTTATCTGGGATCTTCAGGCTAACAACAGTGTGATCTGTTTTGGGAACTCCATATACTGCACCTTTGTCCTCTTTCCTGTTCCTCCCCTGAGCCTGGCACCTCTTCCATTGAACTTTATTGACAGGTGAGCAAAGGGAATCCTGTTCTCCTCTGGCCATGCCAATTTCTGTGTTTAAAATCTTAATTTCCAACATGACTCAGTGTCTCCAAACACATCAGGAAGCTAATCTCAAGGATGAGATAAACACCCTTCCCCACAGCTGTTACAGGGCACCTACGTTGTTCCGGCTGTCCACTGCTTTGGCTCTTTTGCTGGAGATGGGGCCTGAAGGAAACCCACCTTGGAGGTTCTTGTTTTCCCGTTTCAATGTCTCCAGATGGTCCAGAGTCTCCTCATAGGCGTTCTTCAGCTTGAAGAGCTCAGTGCTGAGGCCACGGGACTCCTTCTGGGAAGCCTCCAGCTCAGCCTGTGACTCTTCGTACTTCTGTTTCCAGTCACTGATGATCTTGTCAAACCCACGCTGCTTCTTGTCCAGGGAGGCAGCTGCTGAGTTGGCCTTCTCCAGGTCAATCATCATGTCTTCTATCTCATTCTGCAGCCTGTGCTTTGTCTTTTCCAGAGAGGAGCACTTGGCATTGGCTGCCTCAATGGCTTCCTCAGCTTCTTGCAGGCGAGCAGCAAGCTTCTTCCTACCAAGTGGGAAGAGATGGTGAAATGACCAAGTGCCATCATTGCCATGTTATCCAGAAAAACTGACACCAAAGTAGTATCTCAATAAGTCATTTTGGAAAAGGAAAACTGAGGAGGCAAGGGGAGGGGAGGAGCAAATCAAGCCTCTAGAGGGAAGGGGTTATGATAGATTAAAAAAAAAAAGTCATTTTGGAAAAGGAAAACTGAGGAGGCAAGGGGAGGGGAGGAGCAAATCAAGCCTCTAGAGGGAAGGGGTTATGATAGATTAAAAAAAAAAACACAAAAGCTTAAATTATGGATGCTGACTTGTGGCAGATAATTTTGTGCCTGTCTCTGTGTGTGTATGAATATTTGAAATTGAACTTTTGAACTCTCAAGGAGCAGCCTGCTACTTGCTAGTTGTAACCAGTATTTGCTGGTGGTAAATTTTGATAAGACCTGGTCTAGGTGAAAGTGTCATGTTCTCCAATTAAGAGATAAGACACAGAACCATGAATTAGAAGCCTGGTCTTGCCTTGGCATTTTGTTCATAAACTATTTGGATTGGGAAAACAGAGGGCTGGAGGTCCTGGAAAGAAAGGAAGGTGCAGAAGGAAGAATGTGAAGGTACTAGACAGAGAAAATATACTGGAAGTGGGAGAAGACTCTGGAGATCAGAGATGCATGGAGGCAGATGCTGGAGGTATTCAGAGTCCTTGACTGAGACTGGTGTCTGAGAGCACAGAACGAGCCAACATGACTGTCTGCCCTGCCTTCCAAGGGATCCATCATCTCCCTGCTGCAAGGGGAACTCAGGACTGGGACACACTGCACTGGCTGCGGCAAAGCAGGGGAATGTGCAAGATAGCCAAGTGGGGTAAGCTAATCCTGTTCTTAAATAAATTCCAGTGTATGCATCCTAGCAGAAACCTTGTAGGCTGTGAGGCCTACAAGAAAGCTAGGAAGGGACTTTTACAAGGGTGTGTGGTGACAGGGAATGGCTTTAAACTGGAAGGGAGTAGATTTATGTTAGGCATTAGGAAGAAATTCTTCCTGTGAGGGTGGTGAGACACTGGCACAGGTTGCCCAGGGAGGCTGAGGATGCTTCATCCCTGACAGTGTTCAAGGCCAGATTGGATGGGGCTTTGAGCAACCCCTTGTGGGAGGTGTCCCTACCCAGGCAGGGGGGTTGGAACTAGATGATCCTTAATGTCCCTTCCAACCCAAACCATTCTATGATTCTATGATCCTATGATCCACTGCCCCACAGGCAAGGACTCCACAAGACACTGATTTGCTCAAGCAAATGAAAAGAACAGACGGACAGCCAGAAATTACATCAGTGAGCCAGAGGGATTGCCCTATTCCCATAGTCCCACCAGCCAAGAGTGTGTTGAAGCCCAGGTATCCCACATACTTGGCATCTTCCAGCTCCTCTGTTCTCTGAATGGCATCAGTCTCATACTTTGTTCTCCACTGTGCCACTTCGGCATTTCCCTTGGAGAGCGCCCGCTGCAGCTCTGCCTTAGCTTCTTGCTCCTCCTCGTACTGCTCCCGCAAGAGATCACAGTCATGCCTGGCTGCTTGCAGGGCATGAGCAAGGGCATTTTTGGACTGCAGGGACAGAAAAGTCACAGCATTTCAGAGTTACCCAGGAAAAACCCAACAAACAACACCTAGAAATTCAAATGGAGGCTTGAGACACTTTTTTTTGGTTTCATTTTTCTTTTGTCCCTGACCTTGACAGTCCAGGTCAAGTGAAGTAAGAAGTGTAAAAAGTCATTCCTAACTGGTGACATGCTGAGGAAGCTATCAAGACTGAAGATAGTCTAACACCTTTGGAAAAGTGTCCAAACTTTTAAGATGCACGATTTGAGATTCTGGCTATCCTACTGCATAAGTTTTATTTAGCAATTACGGATGCTGATTGTTTTACCAAACTCTTCTCCTGTAATTGCCTCATTCAGAGGCATGAACTTGTATCAGTACAATTATTAGGATGTATTCTCACTCCTATGTATCATTTCAGGTTACAAAGGAACGTGAACAGTTTTCTACATTCCATCTCTAAGAATGGGACACAGTCAAAGCATTACCTTGGTTTCCTCTTCTAGCTGTCTCCTAAGTTCTTCAATCTGTTGGGTAAATGATGTTTTCCCCCGGGACAGTTGACTTATCAGTGACTCCTTCTCTTCAAGTTGTCTTGTAAATTCACCTGCCACGGGATTTAACCAAAAAAGGTAAGATGATGAAGTGACAAAATCTCAGCCAAAACTGAAGTCCCAACTATCCAGTTCTGGTAAATACAGTTTTAGGTTTCTTTCAAAGGCCAGTCCTAGGCAAGGTCCCTCCACCAAGGTTATAAAAATATTGAAGATAGAAATGTCAAAAGACACAAAGTTACTGCTCTATGAGCAATCCTCAGCCATCCACTTTCTGAGCAGAGGCCATCGCGCAACGCATGGCACGGATGCAGTGCTGAGACACACCTGATATATTACTGGGAAGCAATCTGGCCTGAACCTGCACATACCATTCTCACTCTGGAGCTTTGTTTTCTGAGTAGTGAGGTCATTCATGAGGCGAGTCATTTCCTCCAGTTTAGTTTTTGTCTCATTCAGGTGATCTTCATAAGTGCGGCAAAGTTTCTCCGCATTAGCCTAAGAGGAGTCAGGAGAAAAAGACACAGCTGCAGCCTCCAGGCAGTCATTTGGAAGCTGTAGCCTTACAAATGTATCTTTCTGTGTTTCTTTGTTTGTCTTTCAGAAAAATGGCAGATGGCAAAGACACAAATATCAGTGGGGAATAGTAGTCCTGTGTCCAGAGTCCCAGGGTAGAGGACTGTCCATCAGATCACTTTCCTTATCTGTCTTCTCTGAACTGCATTTTGAATGGAAGCACCAGTGCAAAAAGACTTTGCAAGAGCTTCAAAAGTGATCATGTGACTATGAAGTTCAGATAGAGCCTCCTCACAATTGCTAAATGGGAAAATCACCCTCAATGATAATTGCTCTTATGATTCTGCTTTCATTGCCATTTATGATAAATCAAGTTTGATGACAGCTTTCTAACTCCCAGAATATAGAAGTTTATTCTCTTCATGTGCATTGAGCTCTTTAGAGAGCTCTGAAAGCTATCAAAAGTAGCTGCTCAGGAAACAAAACCCACAATCCATCTATAAAGGGCAGAAATACACATTGGTCATGCAAGCTGTTGCTTTGCTTACTAACATGGGTCAAAACTGTGAACTAAGGGTAGGATCTGAGATCACTTTGCTAAGGATGGGAGGTATCTTGCCTTGAATGGTGTCACCTGAATCATCACCAGCCTGGAGGAGCATAATTTGAGTGACACAGTACTGTTCTGGGAGACAGAAGGATAAACAGTACGCCTAGGACTGAGGATGCACGGTATGTTTTAGACAAGGCATCTTAATTGTTGTCCCATCAGCCGGGAAAGGGGGGATACTGTGAACATAAGCACTTCCAGACTCCAAGATACCACCTACCAGCCCTACCAGGTATCCTAGGAAACCTGCAGCCCAGACTTAGCTACACATGAAATTTGAGGGTTTGGGAAGCCCCAGGACACTTACTTTTCCCTTGACCATCTGCTCCATGTTGGATGACAGATCATCCACCTCCATCTTCAGCTCACTTTTCTCCTTTTCCAGTTTCTGCTTGACCCTCTGCAGGTTGTCCAGTTGCTCTCCCATCTCAGCCACACTGTCTGCGTGTTTCTTCCTCAGGGTGGCTGCTGTGGCTTCGTAGTTCAGCGTGGCCTCCTCAAGGTCCCTCCGCAGCTTCAGGAACTCTGCCTCACGTTTCTTGTTCATCTCCAGCTGGGCAGCTGTGGCTCCCCCAGCCTCCTCAAGTCGCTCGCTTAATTCCTCCAGCTCTCGAGCCAAATCTGATCTCTGCTTTTCCACCTTGGCTCGAGCAGCTCTTTCTGCTTCCAACTCCTCTTCTAGTTCTTCTATACGAGCCTACCAGAGACACATGAGCACCTTTGGGTCAACTTCATGATGATTTCCATCAGAAGACCGCTTTAAAAATTGCTAAACCTCCTGCCAGCCCAGACTTTACCACATGGGTGTAAGCAAAGCAGTTAAAGGACTTTTTGCCCATTTGTGCCAGCAAATAAGGTCTTGAGTTTGAGTAAGGATGATGAGACACATCCTTCTCACAGTAGATTGCTCTACAAACTTAAGTTCAAGACACTTAGGCCAAGTGCATTGACCTTATACTCATGTACTTGAGATGCAGCTGAAGTACATGAGAGTTTACTTGATAGTAAGACCATCAGCAATAAATTGTCACTGAATGGGACAATCTCTGCTTCATGTCCAAGTTATGCAAATGTTCTTTATATACAAAAAGCAGAGCGGACATTTTAGGTCAAGCAATTTTGTTTGGACTGTGCCGTTTGGCCTTTTAATTTCTGTTGAAAATTTCCTGTGCCTTTAAGCCCTTCCCCTAAATTTCAAATCCATGTTTATCTCTGCTGAACTCCTTCTCAGCATTCATCCTCAGCTCTGTGGTTTAGAACAATATTAATTGCTTAAAAGAAAACACCAGAGCCTTTCTGCTCTTCTTGAAACCCCTTCCATTCTGTGGTGATACATTCTGCTACTGGAAAGGAACCACTATAGAGTGAGCATTCCAAGGAGAAAAGGGATCAATCTGGGCAGCTGTGTTGCACCACTTTGGGTCTCAAAGCTGACCTGCAGCTAATTGTGAAAAGTTCCTGCAAATCTCTTCAGTGAGTTCCAAAGAGCAACTCCCCTTAAGATAAATGAGAAAGAAGCAAGCTGACCTGAAGCTCCTTGATCTTCTTCTGCAGCTGCATCACTATAGCTTGTTCATCTTCTATCTTAGAATTCAGCTGGCTCATTTCAAATTCTTTCCTGCCATGGAAAGGAAAATCCTACTATGAGAGTTTACCCAGTAGCTTCAAGTTAGGCTTTTGTAATTTTCAAAGCATTGTTTAATAAAACTTTTAATGTATCTAAAAATGAAAGCAATCTTCATATGTAGTCATTTGCATGAAATCACACCTTCCTCTGAGCAGTGGTTTCCAAATCAATATTCTGCATGCATTTGTGCAATTATATTTCTGGTTCCTTGTGTCATACAAAGGAACTTTATTTTCAGACTTAATCGAAAAATATATTTAACAAAGTCTTTCAACAATGCTATCATAGCTAGTTTGGATGAATAACTTTTTAGAGACTTACTTCAGCTTTCCCTAAGCAATGAAAAACCCACAACTTTAAATTTTTTTTTTAAATGCTGGAAAGTGTAATAAATTATAATGTATCAGGTATACAGTACACAAGTAAGAGTGATTTTCCCTCCCTTCTTGCATTCATACTCTAGCCTCATAGAATTTCCTTTTAGCCATCATTTTAGACACACTTGAAGGCTCTGAAATGGCAGTGCTAAGTACTTTGTGCAACAGAATCAGTCTCTTACTTTTTTAGCTTTTCTTCCATCTGTAGCTTATCGTTCTCCAAGTCCATTACACTCTCTTGGGTCAGCTTCAAATCCCCTTCCAGTTTGCGTTTCGCCCTCTCTAGATCCATCCTTACTTTCTTCTCTTGTTCAAGGGAGCCCTCAAGCTTTAGGAACAAGTTACAAGTTAAAAGTTTAGGAACAAGTTACAAAACAGAAGTGCTTAAGTACAAGCATCCTATTCTACATTTTTTGTTTTCTAGCAGACAGTGGGCACATAGAAATACAGGCTAAAGAAATAAAATAAAGGGTTAGTCCAAAGCTTGACATTTGTGGAAGCATCACAGTTCTTTTAGTAGTAAAGTTCTGTTTTACTTTACTAGTTTCTGCAGTTACACTGCAAACGAAAATGAATGGATTTTCCCTCATCACCACAGTCCTTTTGAAGACTGTATGACACAGGTGGGTTTTAATAGCATTTGTGTAACTATTCCTTTTACAGACAGTACAAGGACTGCATTTCTAATTCTTCTATCAGTCCAAAGCTTTGCAGCATTTCAGATTCATGAACTGTAAGTGGCAAACAGGACTGGAGAAACACAACAGGAGAGCTTGCTTACATCATCTACTTGCTGTTCCAGTTTCACTTTAGCTTTGCTAAGTGTGTTGACCTTGTCCTCCTCTGCTTGTAAGTCATCCAGAACTTGCTGATGAGCTTCCTGCAAGGACTTTTTCTCCTTAGTAAGTTTGGTGATATTCTCATCAAGAGTTGCCATTTCTTCTGTTAGATTTTTGACCTGTGTGAGAACGGGAGATGTATTTGTAAGACTTTTGAAGCTAGGGATTATCATAACCAGGCCAAATGTATTGTATTAGTATGTAGGAAAATGATGGAAAGAATGGGATCTCTCCCTCCCCAGCCCCTCGTGGCTTTTTGAGCTCACATTAGACATTAGCTGATTTGCAGCAAAGCTCACTGCAGGAAAAGGGAAACTTAGGCTCTGAGTTAATAATATTTCCCTCATAAGGTCAAGTAACTGTGGACACCGATCTTTCAGTACAGCCTGTGTGACAGCGTAAAACCATCAGAAGCTCAGTAGCTCTTGTTGTAAAGTTAATGCATGCCCAACCTCTTTTGAATACATGGTGAAGTTCTAAAGGTACCTTGTTTTCAGTAGCATGCTTCTCTTTCTCTACTTTCGCAAGTGTTATTTCCAGATCATCAATATCCTTCTTGAGCTCAGAGCACTCATCTTCCAATTTTCTCTTCTTAGAAGTCAGTTCAGAATTCATCTCTTCCTCATCCTCAACTCGCTCTGTCAGTTCTTTGACTTTGGCCTCCAGCTGAATCTTGGATTTAATCAACAGGTCGCATCGTTCCTCAGCATCTGACAGAGTGTCTTGTTCCTGTCATGGCACAAGAGGACAGCAATGACTGCCTGGCTTTTCCTGCTTCTTCCTCACTTGTCCCCTATCCTGTAAGTGGCCAGAGTGCCTGATCCAAAGCTACAGAGCAGGGTAAGGAAAATTTGCTACTCCTGATTTCAGAAGGCAAGAGCAGCAAGTATTTAGTGGAGCTGGATGAGGCAGTGGTGAGCATTGCAAGTCACATTCAAGACTACTGCCATATTTATAATCCACGGACATTGCCTTGGACAGAACCTGTTCAGATTTGCATTGCTGGCCCACCTGCCCATATGCTAGAACAACAGAATTTCTGTCCCCTCTGACAAGGGCTTAATTTAATTGAATTGCACTAACACTCTGGTCTGTAAATCTTTGAATTTCCAAGAACATCTAATAAAGATATGAATATATGTATCTACTCACTGCTTGGAGCTGGAGAAGCAAATCATTCTTTTCCTGAACTAAAGACACCTGCTTTTCTTCAAGCTCCTTTCTCCTGGCTTCAGATTTTTCTAGAGCCTCCTTCAGTTTCAAAAACTCTTCCTTCATATTAGCCATCTCCTTTTCAGTTTCTGCTGACTTCAGAAGAGGTTTGATCTTAAAGAAAAGCTTCATCCAGGGCCAGTTCTTCACAGCCATAAAAGCACGGATGTTATACTGAATCACAAGAAGGGAATCCCTGGTTTAAGAAGAAAACAAACAAAATTCCCTGAAGCTTAGCCTGAATTAAGAAAATGAGGATTTTTTTTTTCATTCTCAAGCAGTCTTAAGTCTTTTTTCTAAGTAATATTAGGAACTTGTACTAGGTTCCAAGATCTACAAGAAACTTCCTCCATAATGCTAATTTTCAGGGACATGAACATTTTTCAAACCTGACATTTACCAGAGCTGCAGGCAGCTAGTATGCAGTTGCTATTATTTTTATCATACACCCACTTCAGTCCTTTAATTTAGGGTTAGCTATAGCCTTAGGGACTAGAATAATGGCTCTATTCAACATATAATTAAATAGTAATGACTCTTATCCACTAAGATTTAAGGGGGTGTCTTCATACCTCCGCTCCAGTATCTTCTGAAACTCAATCCTCATCAGTCTGCCACGTGCTTTTGCCTGGATCATTGTTAAGATTTTTGCAAGTCTCTCATCCCTCATTTCTTCTAGATGGCCCAAGAGACCAGCCTTGAAGAACACCTGGTACATGCACAGATGTCATTTCACCATAACAAATTAGTTTATTCCAGAGTTATACAGACTTTACTGAAATTGTTCAGAAGAATGTTTTTTTGTATTGACAGAGTATAGAAGGCCAAATACTGGTTGCATAAGGGACAGCACTGTATAGTTTCAAAATTGTTTTAAAATTAGTCTGATCTCCCCAGTATTCAATAGGCCAGGATAGCATGACAGTAATATTCAGCTGTGGCAGGGTTGAAAGAAGGTCAACTAAATCACAACTGCAAGCTCCCAGAGATCCACACTATTGTGATCATATCATAATTACACATGGCCTCATTTCAAAAGCTGCAGCTGATCTTGTGGTCCATATATGCTTGAATGTACCTCTATTATATTAAATAAGCTATTATTTAGTGGACAGTATGGAGCACCAGCTACTGCTGTGTCTGCTTGTTGTGTTGCTGTAGAAAGAGCTTTGTGGGAGCTTGAGACAGAGAAATAAATTTCTTCTAGCACAGATTAAAAACAAGTATCACTTTGCTTTTATATTGCTGGTTCTTTGTATTACAGGCTCCCCACTAATGACCACCTATTCTGCAAATTAGATCTTAGATACATAACTTTTCTCTTTCCATAAGTAGTGATGGGCTTTTCTGGTTTACCTTGGTGTGTCCAAAACGGTATTGGTTATGGTCAACATCTAAAGATGCCATCAGTTTTTCAGAGGCTTTTCTGCTATCCACAAACTTATCCTCTGGGATGGCACCTGGATTCAGAATGCGGTACCTATTAATAACAGATGAACAATTAGTAAAATTGGCCTAGATTTCTCTTTCCCCATCCTCCACCTTCCCTCAAAACTTAGCAAAAGTAATAAAAAATTAACCTAGGCTAATTTCCTAACTCTGTAGCTGCACAGTCACAAGAAAGAGCAGAATTCTGCCCTCCACAGTCAGGCAAACTGAATGGAAAATAAACTTGAACAGAATAAATAAAAAATTAGAAGACATGCTTTGCCTTTTTATGATTGATGGGTTGGGACACAAGACAGCACAGCTCTGCATTACCTTTGCTTAAAGTCAGCATAAAGCACCCTGTTTGGGAAACCCTTACGGCAAATGCGGATGCCTTCTAGGACACCATTACAACGGAGCTGATGCAAGACAAGGAAAGCATCCATTTCACCTACAGGGAAAAAAAAGGCTTAATTAAATGGAGCTTCTCCACAGGGCTTAATTTCATTTCACTGAGGGAATTGGAAAATGTGAAGTGTCATCTCCTGAAAGAGCAACACCATTGGATATGGTGAAAAAGACAGACAATATTGAATACAGTCTGGTGATTTGGAAGTAAGTATTGGAATAATTCAAATATACTAAAATTTTAACGCTGTTGTGTTTTTCATACCTGGAGTTTTTGCTTCATTGGGAATAATGCATCGTACAAAGTGAGGGGATGTAGACTTTAGATTAGTCATCAGCTTATTTAAATTTTCCTAGAACAGATGTATTAAAATCACAATTAGCTTTAGCGGTTTAGTGGAATCACAATCACTTATTTCTTTGTTTGTTGGTTGCTGAGTTTATTAAGGACATCTCTCCAACAAAATTATAAGCCTACCAAACTAATTACAGAGAAATGTGATCAAATAAA
Organism: Heliangelus exortis; assembly: GCF_036169615.1. Classification (NCBI taxonomy): domain Eukaryota; kingdom Metazoa; phylum Chordata; class Aves; order Apodiformes; family Trochilidae; genus Heliangelus; species Heliangelus exortis. Next base: position 108,984,684 of record NC_092422.1, on the reverse strand, counting down.
GCAGAGTATGAATTAATTTCATTATAGGAATCCACGTCAGTCTTAGCAAAGTCTTGAAGAAGACGTTTTACTTGCAGCCCCAGAAAGATCAGAAACAAGATGAATAGCAAGCAAGATGCAGTATCACCCTGCAGAGCATTTCTGTAAAGTCAACTACATTTTTGCCTAGACACTTCCCCACTCAGTGAAGATAGTTCACCTTTCCCCCCCTGTTCCTCGTAAAAGCTAGGATTTTGTCCTCCTGGGCAAATATTTTTACTTGACTGATCTTAATCAGACATCTCCCAGGCAGGTAGCAAGCTAGCTTGGAAGCAAGCTAACCATTCAGTGCCTACCAGTGATCACCAGGTTCTGTGCAAAGTGTTTTGCCTGGTAAGCAGAAAGCAGAGACCATTAGAGGTGGCAGATAATGGCATCAGCACAGCTGCTCCAACTCAAAATTTCACATCTGCCAACTGGACGAGTCATGAGACAACCTGAGCTGGGGACTGAGGAGCTCCTTGTGTGCTGGAAAGTGAACTTCTGCTTGTGGATTATTAAGTTACCATCTGAGTGATTGTTCAGCTTTCTTTAAACTTCTTGAGGTAGTAAGGTACAGCCCTCAGTTTCCCATGATTTCCCTTCATGAGGAGTACCTCCAAACAAGATAAAATTACCTGGATAGTGGGAGATAACTACTTCCTTCCCTATCTGAGGCTTACCTACATTACTGCTTCCTTCCTTCTTACTATAAAAGATGGTTCTAATGGTAAGTTCTGTGCCCCATTTCTCCCCAGGCATGACTGTAGCAACACCTTCCACCAGGAGCATGTAATTCCCAGCAGAAGGGAATTACTCAGGAAAAAAAAGAGGCTTTATGCCACTCCATTCAACACCTTTTGTTTCCTGGGACTTGGACTAACACTAGGATACAATTACAAAACAGTAATCAGATAGGGACTAGAAAATTACTTGTAGTAAGTTCCTGTTTAAAAGGCATCGATGAAACTATAAGCAACAAAATAAGTGATACTTGTTGTTCATAATATTTTGTGATCGATACCTTCTCAAATAGAATAAAACACGCTTAATCTACTGAATGCTCAAAGAAGATAAACCATTCTCACACATGCAGTTTTAATAACCGTCCTGTTCCCTTGGCTACTGATGTTTCATAACCATTTTCATTTTTTTTTGTTCATTACAATCCTTAACATTGCTCTTTAATGTTCTGTCTTAACCCAAACCATCAGGTGGAGAGAGATAAACAAACCTTGTGCAATGAAGACACTGTTTGAAAAGAAGCACCTTTCTTGCGTTTCTTTTCTCCACCCTGGTCACCTAAGGAAAAAAAAAATAAATCACAATCTGTATCTCATTAAAGGGTGCAGGGGCAGGGCATGGGAGATAGACAAACCTTCTAACAGTTCGATGTCCCTTCATTGAAAGGCATAGCTAATGACCTGATGGCTGTAATTGCTCAAATAGGACACAAAACATTCTGAACATGGAGTGTGATGTATCACAGATTTGCATCTCTGTCCAAACTTAGGATTTTTGATGAAGACCACTGTAAAGTTTCTGGATTGCATTTGCATTTCAGATCCACACATCACCACTTGTTATGCAGAAAGATTGTAAATTTGAACAAGGCAGAAAAATAACATTTCACAAAATGAGCAATTTCTGGTTCATTGGAAAGACTATAGGGTGAGATGATGTAGCAAAAAAAAAAAAAAAAAAACCCAAAAAACCAAAACAACTAAAGAAAAGTAATGCTTATGGAAAATTTATTCTGTACATTGCACCGTATAGACACTGATTCTCACGTGTCTGCTATGCAATGAACTTGTGCAAATAACATTTGTCTAGAATAGGGGGAAATTAATAGCTGCAATTTTAGATAAAGTAGCTTTGCATCCCCTGGATTTTGTTTAAAGTTTCGAGTCAAAATCACTCAGATCCTCCCGAGGAATGTCAGTTTCTGATGTGACCATTACGAAATTTCACAAGAGCCAAACCTGACCCAAAAACTTACAGCCATTGCTGCACCTTTCTAAACACTGGACCATGAGATCATTCCCAGGAGGTCTGGAATTCTGTCACTTGTCAACAATAGTCAACAGAAAGGGAGAAGTGAAGAGTGCAATGTGCTTGATGCAATTATTCACAGCTTTCCCCCTTTTGAATGTGTCACTGCTGAGACTGGAAGAGCCTAATCTGGACAGGCTGCTCTTTTCTTCTGACACTGAGGAAAAGCAAGGGACAGGAATATCCACCTGCAAAGAGGCAGTTTGTAACTTGAAGGAATTTGCTAGGGGCAGAATTTCTGTTATTTACTTTCAGCTCCCTCATTTATTCATACTGAAGTCTGCAGCCTGCTTACATCCTTAGAAAGTATCTTATGGCTTGTGACAACTCCATCTAGAGAAATGAGATTACTAATGAATATGCTGTAAGTGATTGCAACTTCAGGACATAAGACCTACAGCTCTGTAATAAATGCCCGTCTTATTGAATTAAGATCCATTTTCTGAATGCTTGCTCCTTGTCTTCTCACAAATAAAACAGTTCTGTGTAATGCATACAGATTAAATAGGTTCTTAGACACACATTAGTCTAGTCCAACAAAAAAGCAAAAACACAACAGCAACCAAAAACATGATATGTTGCCAAGAGCTTCAGCTTTGGCCAATGTGTGTGTTCAGGTACCTTCATTGTCTTCTTCCTAATCCACTAATCCAACAAAATATCTGAAAACAGTCTCTTAAGATTTGTATCTCTCATTTAATACAGAGTGGCTAGCAAGGAGGACTACAGCATGGGAAAAAAGAGCTGTTCTTGTTCGTAGGCATCTACATACAAAATTTTTGTGCAACACTTCCCTGAATATCTAAATACTTGCATGATCAAACTCTTGCTGGAGTGTTCACCACACAGAGATTTCCTTGCCAAAATTGCTCAGAGGTGTTACACATTGAACCCAGCAGAGTTAATGGCCTCCTTGGGATCAGAGGCAAATTCCTACAGAAGCTCTGCTCATCTAAATAATTAGTCACTGCTTCATTTAGCATTGAGTCAATTGCAGTTGAGAGAATTGTTTTGTTTCTTAAATTCATTCCCAAGCACACATCCCAGAAATAAAAGAAAATCCATGTCAGCTGAGTCTGCTTACCGCTGTCAGCGCCGATGTAGCTTTCAAACAAGCTTGCCAGAAGTTTGTTGGAGGATTTTTGGAAAATACCTACTACAGTTTCATTAAGTGGGTCTTTGTTCTTCTCAAGCCACCCTATGATGTTATAGGGAACCTACAGCAAGATATTGAAAACAAACCAGAGGTTGGAAATGTTCCCTGTCAGAGCAGCTGGTAGTTCTTTATGGTTTGGCTTGAAGTCAGTGAACTTTTGTGAAAAATGCTGCTCTCAGAGGGGTATCAACCACCCAGGTTTTCATCACTTCCCCTTCAATTCTCTGCTTCTTAATTCCAAACCTTTCTTCCTAATAATTACCATCAAGATCCCACACAGCCCTTCCAAATGACCTGGTGCCTTTAGCTCCTCGTACACTCTGCTGTAGACATACTACATGCCATCAGTGTCCCAGAAACCCTGATAATAAGTGCTGAACAACAGAATGTGCAAGAAATAGTTTCATTTCACAGCATTGTGCTACATTGGAATAATCAAGATTTTCTGGCAGAAAGGTAATGATTAAAAATCTAATTCTTGGTCCTTGCCACAGCTCTGTTTAATGGAAAAACATGTTCCCTTATTAGTACCACAAGAGGATAGAAATTCTAATATTCTTTGCTGAAGACATTAGCAGCTACAGGTAAAGAAAACAATGGGCATTTTTTCTCTTAATAGATACAAAATTATCTTAATGTTCAATTATAATTTGAAATTAACAGCATCAGCTAGGTTCCAGCTCTGTTGTGCTGAAGACTTATATCAACTCTAGTCTGATAAAAAAAATTCCTTTGTCCCTCTCAGATTCTTTCTGCCCATCTGGTCTGAAAACAGAGCTTTTTGTTTACTCCTCACTGTTCCTTTCTTCCCCTCTTCATCCTTCCTACCCTCCCTAATTGTGTGTGATGAGCCAAACCAAATACAAAATCTACCAACCAGCAGAGGAACTTACGGAACCGGCATAATGAACAAGCTCAAAGTGAGCTTCATATTTCCTTTTCTTATCCGGCCTGGGCTTCTGTAAGTTAGGTGACTTGCCAAGATGATTGTCATAGAGCTTGGATTTGAATGTCATATCTGTAGCTTTTGGGAACATGCATTCCTCTTCAAGGATAGACAGGATTCCCATTGGCTGCGGATTTAAAAACATCTTTGTTGGAAAATGCTTAGGCTGCCTGCTTCCAGTAGCTGTGCAGCCTTTAAGTTTGCTCTGGTGGAATTCAGGCCTGCAAAATTTCTCATCCTGAGAAAGAAGACTTTGACTAAAACAGTTACCACAGCTTTGACTATTCAGTATGTCTGAATATAGTCATATAGCCTTAGCAGGCTTTATGAAGTCTCCCAGAAAGGGTTTGATTTACCTTTCAAGCCAGCTGAACTAACTAACAACATTTCATTATCTGTGTCTCAGGAAATGATGAACTAACTTCCTAGCACTGGACAGATTGTTTGAGGGGTTAGGATCATGTACAGATATCCTACCCCTGGAGAAGAAAGTGATGGAGTAGAAAAGCATTTAATCATCAGCCTTTCTACTCAGGCTGTTCCAAATGTCCTGCTGATGCAAGACTCAAGTTTTTGTTTTTCCTCACAGATCAGCAGGGTTAGATGCCATGCCATAAGAGATGCCAGAGAGAGAGCAAGCGACAGCTGTCCCCACCAGTTCTACATTATACTCACAAACAACAGAAAAGGCAAGGCATATCCCATGCTGGGGAAGCAGTGGGAGGGGAGCAATTGTTCCAGGTTAGGAAGAGCATGAAGGACTTTGCACATCAACATGTAATGCAAGAAACAGGAGCCTCATGGGAATAGGTACAAAGCATATGACAGAAACATGGCATTTGCCAGGAGAAGCTAAGTTAAATTTGATGCTAAGCATACGTCGAATAAAGTAAATGGGAGAACTGTAGGGGCAGAGCAAGACAAAGGTAAAAACCAAGGAAGATTGTACAGGCATACAAATGAACAGTTACAGCTTGTGGTTACTGGTGTCTCTGTAAGGCAGATTTACAGAGGTCAAGCCAAGTAGCCACATATCCTGGTTTTCCCGTGATTCAGTATTGCCTGTAGAAAGGCAAGAACCTTATCCTGCTGTTTATTCTACTCTATTCACTGGGACTTGAGAACATCTCCAAGAAAGCATCATGAATAAAAAGACATGAATTAAGTAAATACACCCTGGCACTCCTATACATACCTTCTCAATTAGGTCAATGCAGGCCTGTAGGTCCATGCCAAAATCAATGAATACCCAATCGATGCCTTCCTTCTTATACTCTTCTTGCTCCAGGACAAACATATGATGATTAAAAAACTGTTGCAGTTTCTCATTAGTGTAATTGATGCAGAGTTGCTCAAAGCTGTTAAACTGCAGAAAGAGAGAAAAAAGCCCTGTTTGCACCACAGTTAACTGCAGTAAGGGCTCAGGGAAACAGCAAGAGGGAAAGCATTTACATCAAAAACCTTCAAAGCAGTAACTGGTTGAGAAACTACTGAGCATAACACCAAAGGCAAAGGAGGGGGCAGTTCAGCAGCAGGCTACTGGCTGCCTCATGTGCTGTCTTCTGGAGCATCAGGATGACCAGATTTGCTCAGGTCTCTCAGGATATTCAGGTCTTTCCTTTAGCAGCATGCAACTCCAATCCTGTAAAGCAGAGCCAACACGCCCTTTGCTTATCTGCATATGGGTAGCAACATGTAGGAGTATCAGCATTAAGCACTTATCTTCCAGAATGGACTCTGAGAAACAGAGGTTGTGATGTGCTTTTCTCACACATGCTTGTTTGCAGCAATGAGAGAGTCACAGAACATCTCGGGTTGGAAGGGGCCTCGAAAGATCATCTGGTCCAGCATTTTGTGGGAGAGGGAGCCTAGAGGAGATTGTCTAGCACCCTGTCCAGTTGCACCTTGAAAACCTCCAGTGATAGGTACCCTACTAAGTCCCTTGGGAGGTTGCTACAGTGAATGGTTGTTCTCCCTCTAAAAAAATTCTTTTTTATACTGAGATTAAGATACAGTTCTTATATTATACAAAGGGGGAGAAATCTCATACTTAATAACAACAATTCTTTCTATCAAAGAGAATGAATGGGAACAATACATTCTTCTAGAACACAGCCCAGAGCATGTGAGATGATGTCTGTCTTAAAGATTGCCACCTTCTTCCTCCCCAGGAATTATCATTGTGTCCAGCTGTGCTAAATGCTGAGTGCTTTCTACAATGATTTATGGAAAAAAGCTTGTAAAATTATATACATGACTTGCTTTACAGCTTTCTCAGCACTTTGCCTTCTGTTTATTTAGAAAAAGCAATATTCACCCAAGAGCTTGGGCCTGGTGTTTTTTATGTCCTTCCACCAAGTTTTCACACACTAATACTCACATCAAAGATTTCAAACCCAGCAATATCCAGGACTCCAATGAAGAATTGTCTTGGCAGCTTGGTGTCCAAGGTCTTGTTGATACGGACCACCAGCCATTTGAACATTCTATCATACACTGCCTTAGATAAGGCTCCAACAGCATGCAAAACCTGAAAGACACGTTTCAAAATACAACTGTTTGGAACAGAATTCACTGTGGAGCAGTGCACTAGCCTATTTCAATCCCTACTTATGGCTTAAATGAAATTCCACAATGATTCTTATAATCGCCAATGCATGTTTAATAGAACACACAGCTTCTCCCATTACCCATGCTGACTTCAAGTTGTTGTTATGTATAGGTATATATACCTATGTATGTTATCTATAGGTATATATTTTATCTATAGGTATGTATACCTCTTGGGAAACAGCTGGACAGCAAGCTGCAAATATTTTATTCCCTTACATTGTCATGGAAGTTCTATACCAGAAAGCTCATGAGCTCATGGCCATAATATCCAGAACTATTGCCAGAATAAGGGAGATCTGTGCTCAATTTGCTTATTTCCATTTGCTTCTAATATTTGAGGGATGCTAAGGCATAAGCAGGTGATAGGAATAATCTGTCAGAAGTCTCTTTTTAGCCCAAGTGTGACTACACAACAGGACAGATCTCTCTCTCCTGAAGTTTTCTAGTTCCTGAGCCCTACCACAGTCTTCAGGCAACAATATTCACTGTAACTTAAATGCTGCAGGATCTTCTACAATGCTGGTACAGCTGCAGCAGTGCTAACCCAAGGACTTCTGTTTCCTAAATTAAGAGATAACTTTAAGTGGATATTGCCTTTAGCTGATTGAGGTCACACAGAGCTTAAAATTACATGAATAATGAATGAGTGATGAGTGAATAAATAATCCATGGCTCAACTCTTCTAGGTAACTATTCCCCTCCAGCATTAGATAACAGTCCCCATGTGGTTTTACTGCACCTGGTTTCCTTAAGTGACTGCCACTAGCACTTCAGAAAAACAATCCTATCAAAAGCAGCCCTGGCTGCTATTCCTTTGTCAGTCTCTTTAACAGTTTCCTGCACTTTCACTGTCTCTTGCCTCGTGTTTGTAGTTATAAAATAAGAACATGTTCTAGAGGCAGGTTATATTTCTAACAGCCATCTCTCTGTCTGAGATATTACAGATAAATCCCCAAGGCCCGTGGGACAGGTATCCAAACATCCTGAAAGGTCATCCTTACCTGTTCAACACTTTGACCTTTGGTCACATACTCGTTGCCAACTTTCACTCTAGGGTGTAGTAAACCCTTAATCAAATCAGAGGAGTTGATTCCCATTAGATAGGCAGCTTTATCAGCACCTGATCAAGAGAAAAGAAGTTTCAACTGCCCTTGAATTTATACAGGGAAGCATGCCTAGCCAAGAAAAAAATGCTAAGTGCATCCACTTTCCAACAGAAACTGAGTAATGGCCTTGATCTGCTAATGATTAGGTAGGTGTGCCTGTGCTTTGTGCTAGAGAAACTCATCCATCTACCTCGGATTTGTGTTGCTGTAAGAATCACACCTGAGAAACTCTTTCTGTATAGGGAAAATAGCATATCTCCACAGTGGTTGTAGACAGTTTCAGGTGCAAGAGGGAGTAAAGAAGAAGCCATGCAAGAGAAAGCTAAGGCAACAAATTTTTATGACCATTTTGTTGAAAATGGTGACAAAAGCTGAATTTCATTGGGTTACTCTGACTGTGTCTATTCCCCTTCTGCTAAGTAAGGTTACTGACCACTGAACAAGCCACTGCTACAAATAAAGAACAGCACTCTTGACTGAAAAGGAATTACATTGTGCGAGATCAAAGTAAGCAGGTTGCTTCTTCCTCAACACAGTGCATGCACGATACATTTCAGACTTTTGTAGGCAAGGTGTAATTTTAAGTGTTATTCTTACTTTCAGTGCCATCAGCCTCTGCCTGCTCTTCTCTGGGTCTTTGTTTGAACTTCATGTTCCCGAAGTGCATGATAGCACCTGTGAGCTTGTAGGAACTGAACTTCTCATCTGGCACAAACCCCAAGATGTCCATGGCTTGCTATGAAAAGTAAACACAGATATTTTGTCACTTTCCTATTCAAAAGCAATGGCATTTTGCAGCCTCCCACTCTGCCTTTGCATAGCAGATATTAGTAACCTGCCAAGGGGTGTTATCTCACAAAGCACTTACAGAAACCCCCTAGAGACACAGCAGTGGCTAGGGAGTAAAAGGAGAGCTCCATTTATCTAGAATTTTATGTACCAAAATTATAAGAACATGAGCCCCCAGGCATTACATGGAAAAAGGCCAGATTCAAAAGTATAATAGTTTATCAGGACTCCTGCTTTATAGTATGAATACAATTGAGACCTACTGTTTCCACTTTCATTTTAGTCCAATAGTTTCAGTGACAGAAGTTAGGATTCTGCCAGCACTTTTCCTTCCCACCTGCACCTATTTTATGAAGCACAAAGTGAAATCAACACGGGCTTACATCTGTTGCCAGCAATTCTTCTCCATCATCCAAATTGTCCACTGTAACTACTCCTTGTGAACAGAAGTGGTAGTCGTAGGGGTTGGTAGATACCAGTAGCATATCTGTAAAAGAACTGCCAAGGTCAAAACTGCTATCCATTCAGGATATGTATATATGAAAAAAGGAGATCAGAAGATCCCCTCTTCCATGCATTTGGTTCTGCACTACTGTGTATGAAATTTAGTTGAGGGGTTTTTTGGGTTTTGGGGTGGTTTTTTTTTTGCTTGTTTGTTTTTGTTTTTTTTCAAACAGCTTTCTTATTTTACTATTCTACTCTGAAGACCAAGATGTAGAGAAAGTGAGAATAAAAAGTCTGGGAATACTGCACAGACATCTATTAAGCATGTCTTCCAGTATACTGACTTCATCTTCTTCCCTATAGCTCTACTTTCTGCCTTGCATGCCTGTAGGGGCAAAAATCCCATCTAAGTACAGAGAATAAAATACTTTGGTATTATCCAAGATGTTTCCCCTCTTTTATACAGGCTCAAAAAATAGCAACTTCTCTTTGCAGAATAGCAACTCTTTATAGCAACTCTTTGCAGAAGACACTTGGCTCTTAAGGAACAGAAGTCCAGCCAAGGTTTGGTCTAGATTTTAACCTTTTATATACATACACACATACCTATGTGTTTAAATATGTATGTAAGTACAAGTATATATATCTAACAATATACGTGTATATAAAATCCTATTCTCCATAATTCTGTTACTTTGCTATGAAGGCTTTATGTTGTGTATAAATTTATCTACATTTAAACATTTCCATAATTATAACGATCTATATTTATATGTATCTACATTTAGATGTGTATGTGTTTATACACAAACACATGCATCTCTTGTCTACAAAACAAAAGTCCCCATTGGTTTCAGCCTCTTCAAGAGCCTGCAGACTTGCTTCTGCTGGCCAGGAAGGTGTGTGATGCTGTGAAACATTCAGATAGTTTATGAGAAAGAGCATATTTTCACAGCACAGGGACTCACACAAGAAATCTTAGTGCAAAGCTTCCTTGAACTCTTTCCCATAATAGTAATTAATTAGGCCCAGTAAATGCTAAGAGGGTTAGGGACTTGACCACACGCTGTCAGGAAAATAAGACTGCAAAACAGACTATGATTGCTATGGCTTAACAGCAGTTTAGTGCAGAAGTAAAGTGACTCTTCACTGTATTTTATAAAATGTGTTTCTTCAGAGCACAAAGTCAACAAACCACATCACTTCGGTAACTAGTGAAGGTTTCATTCAAAGCATTGTGGGAGATGAGGGCAGAGAGGCTTCATCCACTCTTTGCTCTTCTCCAGCAGATGTACAGGACTGAGTTCAGCCAGGGAAAATTTGAAAGGGGTAATCACCACACAGTCATCTTTGCATGATGCATTCTAGGATGCCAGCTTGGGCACTTGAGGCAGAAAGAGGGAGCTAACTTTTCTTCATGGATCTATAAGCAAATCTCCTCACATGTGAAAATCCGCATTATTAAAGTTTTATCACCACAAATGCTTGGGGAGGCATAGCACTTTCCAGATGTTTTGAGACCTTGGATTACACAAATTCAGTGTGACATTTTTTGCCTTTCTGCTGCTGCGCTTTAAAAGTCCTGTCTGAGCCTTATGCCCCTAGACTAATCTGTAGTATCCCTTCACTTTAGAGGGTCCCTGCATCAGTAGGTCACAAAAAAATGGTCTCTGTTGCTGCCATTGAAACACCATCTCCAAAAAAGTGTAAGTGCAGTTTCCAGTGGAAACATGAAGGCCTTTCTGCACGTGGGTTCGGTCCCTGCCCCCTCCTCATCCACTCTCTGTTCCACAGAAGGTTGGTTCCTAAAAGCTGTGAATGCACATAATACTTACCCAGTAGCTCTGGTTTCTTTCCTGACAGGATTTGGTAGAAGATGTGATAGTCTCTTTCACCCGGCTGCTGGAAAATCACTCGGGATTTCTCCAGTAAATCTAGTCACACAAAGGAAAATATTCAGTGAGAAAGGTTCTCCAAGCTTTCAGATGAGCAACTGTATTTTTTTAAAAAGGAGAGAGCTTGCTGCTTACAAATCTCAATATCAGCAGATGACAGCTTGCCCGTGGTTCCAAAATGGATGCGGATGAATTTACCCTAATTCACACAGAAGAATATTCTAATTAGTGCATATAGTATACACAGAGGGAAACAAAGGGTGCTGTTTGAAGGCAATCATTTGGCTGAAAAAATCAGTTTATGCTAACTCCTTGGCTATGCACAGGCAGATTTTCGACGAGAAATATCAAACAATGTTACTACGCTTTCCCAAGCTGAAATCTATACATACAGCTATGTAATCAGCTTGTGGGGAAAGGATAACAGTGTACTTATCTGCCAGGCTAAGACAGGAAAATGCCCATAGCTTCTAGTTTCACAATGAAGGTTTACTATAATGCAGGATTCAGAGCAATAAGCCTGGGCATGAGACACAAAGGCTCCTTTTTTGAATCCTCTTCATTTGCACTTACGTGCACCTACTTCAGAAGGGGATTGTGATTATGTGCTGCTTTGTGCATTAAATTTGCATCTTCACCCCTCTCCTCCCAATTAATAAAAATTGAGTTGCTTTAATTTAATTTATAATACTAAAAATAATATTTAAAATAATAATAAATAATATTTAAAAAGAATTCATTTCCATTCCAACTGACAAACTCCTTATACAACTGTGTAGCTTTCCACAGATACTTACAACCTCTGACCTTCTCCACCCCTTCCAATTCTATTTTTAACTGGATTTGTTAGGAAGCACAGGCCACAAACTCAGGCTGTCATCCTCATGCCATTTGGTTTGGACATCTGAGCCAATGTCAACCAGATGTGGCAGAGGCAGAGCTCCCGAGGAGATTGCTCTCCTGCAAATTTAATAGGAATGAGGAGAAGCCCAAAGTCCTGTGAGCTCTGATGGACAAGCAAGGAAAGCTTACTCAGGCTAAAATGCAGATGGTATGGATCGAAGGTAGATGCATGAGTCTGCAGAGGGGGAAGATGTGTGAGGCAGCAGGGACTGTGGTCTATTTCTGACACTTGGTGACAAAGTAGAGATTTTATAGTGGAAAACGTGGTAAGAAAATAAGGCTATGAAGCAGAGGCAGTCCTGGGGAAGATCTGTCACTGCTCTTTAAGGGCTTCATAAAGGTAGGCTTTGCTTGCTGCCTGATCATGTACAGTTCAAAGAATTCTTCAGGAAGGATCTGGGTTTTTTGGTTTTGTTGCTTTTTGTCTTTAATTCTCTCAGTAGTTTTTCCTGGTTAGATCCTCCTTTGTTATTCTTCCACTGTGGAAGAACATGGAAGTCAAACCATTTTAGTGGACAAAAGAAGGTGCCATTTTTTAAGGGATTATAACAGAGATACTCTTAACTGTCCATTGTTGAAGAGAGAACCATTATGTTATGTTACAGACTTACAAAACGTGAGGAGTTGTCATTTCTCAGGGTTTTGGCATTTCCAAAAGCTTCTAGGGCTGGGTTTGCTTGAATGATTTGATCCTCCAAGTTTCCCTAGGAAGCAAGGTTGAAATACTATTGAGAAACCTGCAGGCTACAAACTCAGCTGTAAACTCTAACTCAGCTATGTAGTCACTTAGAGAGAGAAGGCTCCGTAGCAGAGTGTGGATGGCATAACAGCGAAGTTGCCAGTCCAGGATGAGTGTTTAAAGGCCTCATTCTGCTGCACTCTACTGTTTTGCTTTGTAGATTTGATATTTTCTGCCATCTGCACACAGAAGAAATCACCATATCTTCCCATGTGCTGTGAAACATGTGGGGAGGTCCAAAAGAATGTGCGTAGGAGAGGGGCTATTGAAGACAGTGACAAGTACTAAAATGTATTTGATTAGAAAGCATTCAGAGCTTGTAATATCTGGGATTTTGGGGGAAAAGCATTAACTGTCACTCATACAAACTTTAGTTTGCTGAAGCAAACTGCCTTAACTGCCTGGGCTCCAGAGATACTTCATCAAGGGAACCTCACAAGGTGAAATGCTGAGGTTTGTGATGCGGGTGGGCAGAGCCCAGAACCATTTTCACATGGAAAAGATTAATAGCAAAGCTGATAACTTACCCCAGTTTTGGTAGCTGGTTGCTGTCAAAAGAGGAACACGATGGAGGAAAAAAAAGAGGGGGAAGAAAAGATAAATATTAGCAAGGTTAGATGTCTAGTGGGTACCAACACACTAGCAGGACTTCTTGAAGTCTTCCTTCAAAAAGCATGTGTGACTGTTCATTTGAATTCACCATACATCACAAAATAGCCAAGTGCTGTTCCTACCTAGCAACCTGCTTTAACCTCTTCTGGCTTCTGCTCTAAACATCTACCTGGGTTTTGCTTCTGGAGCACCAACTTCATTGCATGCAGAAAGCTGGCTCTGCACCACTCAATTATTTGTTAAGAGATCATTGCAGGCCTCAGATGAATGCATATTAGATTTTGATGATGTGTACAGAACCCAAGCCTGTTTGAAATTTTGGCTTTGTAAATACAGTTCATAGGAATCAGTTAATTCACCATAGAAGAGTGCTGAGCCTTCAAGCACAATGAATAAGTAGTGAATAAGCTCATAGCAACACAAGACAGAAAGCAACATGAATACAGTATTCATTGTAACCTTAGCACTTAGAAGCAGAACAGCACTCATCTAAGGAGAAATACAGAAAAGCTGACTGGAAAATATCTTGCATTTTTTTTAAAAAATCCTTTTTGGGGCAACAAAAAAGCTTTTAACAAAACAGTCATTTTGATGAGAAATGATAATCCTAGTCCTTTTGAAAACTGTTTTCCATGTGAAAAAAAAATCAGTTTTCTTAATCTTCACAGTCTCCCCATCTTTTGACAGGCTTTGACACAATCAGAAGCATAGTTAAGACACACAAAACCTACAACTCCTAGCAAAAAGCAGTAGCAACAATAGGCAGCTGTTCAGAACCAGGAGTGTTTTTTTCTAATCTGTCTGGAGTTTGGCAAGTTCAGGCGAGCATTGCTTTTCTACCCTCAGAACAGCATGTTCTAAGCAAAGCCAGGTAGAAGCATCTTTTCCCGACAGTTTCTTTTCTTGGCCATGCCTGTTGAGGTCTAGCACATGGCTTAGTGTTCAGCAGGCAGACTTGTGGGGCTGGTCGTACACAACAGAAAAATCCTGGAAGTCTAAAATGAAACAGCTACCAGCAGACTTACATTCTTTTTGCCAGGTTCACCCAGGGCTGCCACTGTGGCGAAGTACTGGATGACACGTTTCGTGTTGACAGTCTTGCCAGCACCAGATTCTCCACTGAAGGAAGGAGAAAGGTAACACAGGTGATGCTCAAGCAGCTGTAGCTCATCCTCTCACACCCCCGCCCCTCCCTGCACACCAGCTCTTCTTGGGATCATGGACTCTGATTTCTGTCTCCCGGTGTTTGGCCAGTGGAAATCACATTAAATTGACTGAATGCAGAGGTGAACCCCTACAATAACAGCAACTAATTCTTCGCATGACTGTGCTCAGAAATCTCATGCAAACCTATGCTATACAGTTTTTCCTTGGAGGGCATGAAGTTCTAGTAGAAGCATCTGGACTGAGGATCTGAGGTATACCTATATTCAGCTAACGAGTTAGAAAACATCCAGAAAAGCTGCAGTAATTTGCCAGCATTATCTAGGAGCACATGTGAACTGGGTAGAGAGACACCCAACACTCCATCTTTCATGCCATGTCTGCTAGTAAATGCCTTTTTTTTTCTGCCTTGGTCATCTTCCTCTAGAGGCAGGCAACATTCTTAAATATAATTTGCAGCAAGAGCAACCATAATGTAAAGAAGTCTTCTGTGTCCAAAGAGGGCAACCACTGCTAGGCTAACCCTGGAAGACCTGTCCACTGAGTTGGTTTCATGCCTACTTGGAATAAACACCAGATGGGGCACAGAAAAAACAACAGACTTCATCAAACCCTTAGCTACTCTGTTTCCATGGGAGTCAAGACAGCCATGAAGTGGCTAAATTGCCAATTCTTTGGCTTAGATCAAGTTCCAGGCAATTGAGCTGAGCTTTCAGGAGCCAACTTGTATTTTAGTAGGATTTTTCTCTTCTGAGTTTTTACCAGCAACAGAGCCTCAAATCAGTCAAAAAAGAAGCACTTACGTGATCAGCATAGACTGATTCTCCCGGTCTGTGGAGGTGAAAAAAGAAAAAAAAAAGGAGACAAACTTAGTAGGTTGTACAAATTACTTATTATAATTGCAAATGAGTACCAACTATTACAGAATTTGTCCTGCAAGGTCATGAGAGAGTCACATAAAGCAGAGATGGAAAGATAAAAACCAGTATCACCCAGTCCATCTTCCAGGAGTGCAAAGTCTAGCACTGCCGTGAATTCTGCTCTGTTTTGTTCAAGTTGGTATTAAAGACCTGCCAGCTGTGCACATTCACCCTCTGTCTTGGAAACTGTAATAAGGAAAGTAATTTCCTGTCATCAAAAGGCTTCTTTTCTTACTCCTGAGTAGGTCTTTGCTCACATCTGACCCTTTTGCTCCTGCAATACTAGACCAACCCAAGTAATTTTGTGGTTCTTTCACAGGCAGCTCCTTACTATGCAAACAAACCCTTCACTTGGCTGTGCTGCTGAAATGAAGTTTTATAGTGTCCCCACTGTTAATGGCCTGACCAGAGCACTTAGAAACCTTAATATATTATTAAAGAAGTTCAGTAAGTGCTAAATCACAGCAGTTTCCCAAGCTGTTGAGCCTAAATTCTTCTTTTCTTTTCCAGCTGCAGTCATTGTGGCAGTCTACATATGAGCAGTAAGACCATATTTCACTCTTATGTGATAGAAGAGCATCTCTTTGCAACCACACTTGCATCCCCTCTGCCCAACACCTTCTGTCCCCTCACACCTGTGGCACTTTTCATCTTATTAAAACCAGATAACAGCAAGATGTTTTTTCCAAGTCTCTGGGATCTACCCTGCCGCCCTCAGGTCCCAGTGTGAACAACATCACTGCTGCCCTCTGCTGATAAACTCTTTTTTTCCAGGGTGATCAGGGTGAGAGAATTTCACAGGAAAATAGGGAGTGAGTTGCCCAGACCCACAGCATCCAGTGCAACACTGACCCATGGCAGGTTTGTGCAAGTGATGTGAGCACAACACCCTTGCTAGCTGGTCTTTACCAACCTCTGAATGCATACATCTTGTAAGTGGTGGAATACTGAGCATGAACTGATGGAAAGTTTTATTTTTGAGGCTGGGAAAATACGTACAGACCTTTGGGTCATGGCCCCATTTCCTTCACAAACGAATAGATTGACCCAGTTCAGACAGATAAATTTGTGTGTGTTGCAGATAATCCATGTATAGAATTTACTCTTATTAGAAATGCCACAGCCAGAGGAGTTTAAAAACAAAGAAACAAAATCAAAGAAAGAAAAAAAAAAATATAAAAAATGCCAAGGCCCCACTGCTTGTAGAGTATTTACACACTTATTGCACGTTGCAAAACCTCTCACAAACTTCCATCTGGTACCAATCACTTTGGCTAAATAAAGCAAAACTGAATTTGGAGGCAAAGAGTGCCACTTACTACGCAGCATATCGTGATAGGCGTTATCAGCGATGGAGAAGATGTGGGGAGGAGCCTCTGAGCGCCTCTTGCCTTTGTAGGCAGCAACAACCTCGGACTTGTAGACAGGCAACCACTTGTAGGGATTTATAGTCACGCAGAATAAACCGGAATAGGTCTAAAGAGGGACACAAAACAGAAGTGAGAAAGACTGTTCAGGAATTAAGGAAAAAAAGTCTTAGTTAACCAAGCAGGACCCGGTGTTCCCAGTTTCTGATTTGAGTTTGAATTCTGCCTTGAATTTCAGCCTTTGATCTGCTTTTCTAAAGCTACTGGTCTGCTAAGTGGTTTCATATTGGCAACTAATATCAAAGCTACAGATATTAGACAGTTTTCCAAAGGAAAACTTCAGCAGAAGGAGCAGCAAGTAAACCTATCCCTTTTTTCTGCCTTGCTACTCCAGGAGATTTTTTTTCTCTTGAAAAAAGCCAGTACAAAGGAAATAAAAGCTATAGCTTTCCTGTTGGGTCTTGGTTCTTAGGAAGAGAAACAATCTTCCATTATTAATTTGATGTGAGCACCTTGGAACAATTTCTGGTGGGCATTCAAGGAGAAAATAACTCATTTTTCCCCAAAGCTGTGGTGGAGAAACACAGTTAGTAAAAATCTATTTTTATGGTTGCCCTTTGGACTATACATCAGTCAGCTGGGGCCTGGTCATTGTGAGGAAGAATGAGTTTTCAGTTGTAACTCCATGGAATAATACCCCCTAAGTAAGTTCTCAGGTACTTAGTTCAGGTTGAAGCAAAAATCTTCAAAGAAACCCATTTATTACACAAGGAGTAGATTAATGACCTCAATTACATTTTAAAAGCTTCAGGTGAAATTCAGGTGTCTTCCCATAAAAAAAGCCCTAGAACCTGCTCTAGAGTGGGCTTAGCATGAGTCCTCAGTCCTTGTTTGCTAAAAGGAAGAGAAAAACCTCAACCAGTAAATAGATGACTAATAGGCAAGATGACTAATTTAATTTTCTACCTACACTGATAGACAAGCAAAGCCATACATGTCTATTAGAGAAATGCAGAAAATGTTTCACAACAAGAATTTAAGTGGGAAAATGCTGGATTTGCTCCTCTGGTGAACAGCAAAACCCAGAATAGGGGTTGGCTAGAAAATCTGTAGGTTCCCCTGACTGATTTCAGACGCAATTGAATGCAACAGACTGAGGGCAAAAATTTGCTACTGAAGCTTGTTCTGGTGTTGGTACAAACTCTGCTGATGATGCCATGGGGAAGATACAGAGCCAGGGAAAAGGCCAGAGTGAAACAAGACAGATGTCAGCACCAAAAATTAAGGGAATTAAAGTACTGGGCTAAAGATAGAAAGGCTCATACTTAAAAGAAGTTATGTGTGTGCTCTAAGCTTGTGGCATTGTTTCTTAACAAGGAAATCTCCATGTCTGGTATTGACATGGATTGCTGTTAGGAGAGAAAAAATAAACTAGGTCTCCCAATGCCTTGACTGCTGAAAATAGGTCCCGTGAAAGCCCCCTCCTAGGCAAGTATGCAAAACCAAAGAACTGGACACCATCTCATTCATTCGGTTTTGGCTGCCTGTATTCACACACAAGCCAGCTCCAAGCAACTTCTTTCCTGACAAGATGAGCAAGACCCTCAGCTTTGTGACTTATCAAAGTTGCAAGGCAAATACGAAGAACACAGCACATTGAAAACACGAAACATGAAATCTGCACTTGAAATGCAGGTTTCTAAACATAGTCTTGCAACAACCCCTTACATAGATCATCCAGTTGCAGTAGCGCTTCCTCAGATTATACAGCACAGATGCCTCGTTCAGGTGGGTCAGCATAGCCATGTCCTCAATCATGTCAAATTTGGGAGGGTTCATTGACTGCACATCATCTTCTTTTATAGTCAAGGTCTGCAAAGACAAATAAATGCAGCAACGCCAGAAAACATTAAGATTTTCTGTGTCTTCACAAACCTTATAGGAGAATTATTATTTTTTTTCCCCGCGGTGGGAAGTCCTTTAGCTCAAACCCAGGCTCTGTACAAAATACGGTTAATTTTTGTGGTTATCGGGAAAATAGGGGAAGGGAAAGATGATAAAAATAAGGGGTGCAGTGGTATAGCTGCAAAAGGAGCCATGGGATTTAGCTACAGCCTGGGCTTTTGCCTCTGGGGCCCAAACCAGAGCTGGCTGGCTGCATGCCTTTACTCACAGACCTCCCGCAGCTGTTCAGTGACTGATGCTCGCTTACCCACCACCACAGTGCTGGGTTTTTTTCCCCTTGTTTTTTTTTTTAATGTATCAAACTGACACAGCATCAGTTACTCGGGCTTTCCATTCACAGCCCGTTTCACGAAGCAGGCAACTGAGCTTAACCCAGGACAGGTAATTTCTGGAACTTGCTGCTCCAGCTTTGTTAGTCACAGGCAAGACAAAACTAGTTTTGTACCCTTCCATCTGATGTCTGCACGGTCACTTTTCCCTCGCTGCTTTCTGTAATTTCAGCTTCAACATAAGCTACTTTGTCATCAGGAACCCAACATTTCTTCTTCCCTGTGGAATTAAGGAGACCGAGGGTTGACAGCCTTGTGTCAAACAGTAACACCATACCTAGATAAGCCAGATTGCTGAGTGACTTTTTCTGCACAAGTGACACAAAACCCCTGGGATGGCAGCAGATCTGCTGTGCTGGGGAGCTGCCTGCCAAAGTGGGAGGCCTAGGGCTTCCAAATGTTGTCTGCCCTTTGAAACTACCACTTGGTTTCCTCGAGATCCTTCCAGCACAAGGTGTCAAAATATTTCACAAATGCTGGCTAAGCCTCAGCCTCCACGGGAAATCCATAATCATTATCACCAGTGTGCAGATGGAGGCACTGAGATCTGAGCCCAAATTAAGGCGTTTGCTTAAAAGTCACACAGAAAATTGACATCTGAGCAAGGAATTCAGCCCACATTATTTGCCTGCCAGCTACCAGATTTAACCTTATTCCTGCACATTCTTCTGAGGCTGGTCTTGAAAAACAGCAGTATTAATAACTCATAATGAGCATGTGGCTTTGTCAGGTTTGGAGTAGCTGCACTTGACTTTAAGTCCATAGTTACAGTAGCTATTGCGAATAGCAAAATGCTGTGGCTATTGGTGTATTTATATTTACTACTACACCGCAGGACTCATATAAATCAATTTAATGAGGAATAAATTATGGGAAACCAAAAGCTCACATCAGATTGTCATGCAGCCTGCAAATCCAACAGATGTACAGGCACAACATAATGAGCCATCTAGTCGGGCCACAGAACCTCTCTCATTACAGGAACATCAATGTGGGGCATTTTTCTTTCAAACAGACAAAGAAGTGATCCCCCCTCTAGCAGAACAGTACATTCTAAATCTAGCTGATTACTTAATTACCATAAAGTGATAGATCATTTCTCTTTAGTAGTGCTCAGGTGTTTTTAACATCTTTGCAGAAGAAAGAAGCCAGAGCTTTGGTGAACCAGCTACCTCAAACAGCAGGGACAATGGATGCAGTGCATCCTCCTTTGCTCTGCATTCCCACAACTGCATTTGCATATAACCCTTATCCCTCCTAACCAGGCACTGGCAGCATAAAGGGCACTGCAACTTACCATCAAATGCGACAGTCTGTACCTTCATCAGCTCCTCGGCGCTCTTTCGGAGGAAGGGAGCAGCCTCCCCAAACTCAGACATATCCATCATCATCTTGGCAAGAGTTTAAGGTGGAACAGCTCAAGGAAGAAAAAGAATGGGACCTGGCCTGCCAAATATAGGGAGTAATTTAAAAAAAAAAAAAAAAATTGATTTCGTGGACAATCCAGAGATATATAAAACACTGTGGTAGGTGGCTAATCAAAGTGATGATCGATTTGAAATGCAAATACCTACCACAGATTTGGGACTACACTGCACCCTCAGTTAAACCCTTCTCTGGTTTAGCTTATTTAAAGCCAGCCAGACCCTGTGTAGTTCAAAACCTCAGCATGGGTCACCGTTATCTCCATGGGTCAATTTAATCTCTTTTTGTGGCACAAATGGTGCTTAAGAGCAGGAGATAAAATGGGACCACTTGAAGCTATGATTTTAAAACCACTCAGCAAGTGCCTATTCTGGCCCCTTTCAAATTTGCCTGGAGCAGGCTAATGCTCTCCTTGGGGCCACGCCATACAGTCACTGCCAGCATCATCTTAGGAAGGTGTTTTCTGGGAATTATGGAGCAAGACTTCACTGCTGCAAACTGAGAACTGCTGCAAGGGTGTGTGTCACACCATTAGTGCAGCTCCAGGAATGCGTGCCCAGCTGGAGAAATCCAGCTGAAAACAGCCCTGCTACCTGCAGCATACTCCTCTGACAGCACAAATTAGCATGTCAGAAAAAAACTAGGATTTACAGGGCTTAGCAGGATCCTTTGCTGATGCAGCTTCCCAAGTTGCTCGTACCCCTAAATTCACCACCTTGGGTACCCCCTGCAGCAAGGCAGGGCAGAGGGCAAGGGTATCTGCAGCACTGGTGCAAGGGCTTCAGAGTTTTTTAGACTGATTTGAGCTTACTAGTTCAGCTTCAGCTTGTTTTCTCAAAGGACAAGGCAGTGGTCCCTTTGGACCCTGCCCTTTGAAGGAAAGGGCAGAGGACATGGGTAAAAGTGAGACCAATTTGCTGGGTTTGTACTGACAAGTAATTAATTTGATTGTTATATGCTCTCCAAAGTGGTTATACAGGTATGGTTTTTGTTTTACTTTCTTTACACATACACATGTAAAAATACTTACACACACATGCATATAAAGTACTCAAGGTGCTGTCCAGAAAACATCTAAAAGAAGTTCCAGTGCTAAAATGTGTACACATACATGCAAACACTTTCAGAATTTCAGGGGTTTTTTTCTCTGTAAAGTCGAGGCACCATTTGATCTCTGTTCAAAGCTGTACAAGTGACCCTCAGATGTTACTTCTTCCTCATCTTATTTACTGTGCAATATCCAGAGCAGCTGGACAAATTTTCAAGATCCCTACCAAGACAGACACAGCAGTCTTTCACATTTTAATTCAATTTCTTTCTAACAACATCCTGGTAGGGATAAAAACTCTTCACCAACCAAGGCTGTTTTTTTCAACAGATTCCTCCTGGGGAACATGAAGCCCTAAGACAGCAGAGCTGCCAAACTTGTTACATTCAGCCCTCTGCTGCTGCTGCAGTACACGCTTGAGACCTTCTGTTTCTTGCTGTAGAGCAAAAACTTTCTTCTTCACAACCAGCCCTAGCATTTTTCCTTTTTAAAGATCAAGGGCTATATAAGCATGATTATTGACAATGACTTTAACATCATCCGAGCTGACCAATATCCCCAGCTGGAGGTACAACTTAAAACTAGCACAGCATGGCAAAATCTCTCTGCCATGGGGAGTGTGTCTTAGCTCTGGTGAAGCAACGGAATTACATCAGTTTGTGCATTTAGACAGAACAGTGTTAAAGAAACACGTGTCATTTCACATTAAACGTGCAAATGCTGGAGAAGTCGCTCCAGTGTTAATCTCCAGGACTCAGGACAGATTCTCACAACTCCTACTATACACAAAAGTACTCTAAACCACTTCTGTGCAACCTAGCTCCATTTAGAGACCCCTTAGGGACAGTCTCTTAGCTATCACCTTCCTATTTTTCCCTTTTTTTTCCTGTTCCCTTCCCCCCACCCCCCCCCTTTTTTTATTTCCTTTTTTTTTCCCCCCCACGTGTGTTCAGGGCCAGCCACTATAGAAAACATAATGGTGTAAAGAAGCACTATGGCAGCTGGGAGAGAACTGCTTTTTCTTCAGCAGTCTCAGGTACTTAGACTTATGACAGAGGTCAGAGCCCACATAGTGCGCACCTTCTGGGTACAGAGAACTCAGTAAGACAAATCCACTGCCAGATAGAAGAAATTGGAAATGCGATTTGATTTATGGCCATAGGATTATTTTTAAAAGATACCATAGTCAGGGAAGAGCTTAAGATGTTTGCTTTCTTTTCAGTCTGTTGTAGCTAGCAACAAAAAGAGCTGGCCCCTGAATATGAACTCTGGAAGATCCCTGAGAACACCTACCCCCTGCAGGAAGCCAATCTTGTCACACAAAGTTAAGTGGACTGCCCAGAACCCCCAACAATTTGGTGGTGTGCTCAGAC
Source organism: Heliangelus exortis (assembly GCF_036169615.1). Taxonomy (NCBI): domain Eukaryota; kingdom Metazoa; phylum Chordata; class Aves; order Apodiformes; family Trochilidae; genus Heliangelus; species Heliangelus exortis. Next base: position 108,961,820 of record NC_092422.1, on the reverse strand, counting down.
TTTGGAAAGGACAGACCTCACCTTTCTTTGCTGTGGCTATTGGAAGAGCTGATGTAGCACTAATGGCTCATTCCTTGTAGCAAGGAGAGCAGGCAGTGCCTGTCTTCGGAAAGGGGACCCAGTCATTCCTCAAGGGTTGTAACTCAGATTGGATTAAAGAATACCTTGGACCAACGAGCTGCTTAAAATTGTACATTGCATAAGACACCACCTCTTGCAGATCCCAGAGAAGACAGAAAACATGACTTGCAGGTACTGGTTAATCAGTCCACCCAGATGCGCAAACTTTCCTAAGCAGTTATTCTAACCAGCTACATGAATGTGCTGATATTAGAGAAGAAACATGTATTTGCCATTCAAGCAGCATCCTAGGATGACTAACACAAGCTCTGTGTTTATTCCTACTAAAACCTGAAGCCCCATGAAAACCTTAGACACATCAAAACCACGGTGCAGTGTTAGAGTGCAGCTGGTTACCCGCATTGAGAAGTGAGAGAGGTTGGTACTCACCCTGGAGAGCACACAGAAAGTCTCACAGCTCTGCCTGGTCCAGACTTTATATGCCCCTATCTCAAGGTCACTGGTGATAACTGTCTAAAAGCATCAGCAGTTTTGTTCCATGCCTATATTTGTCCACCGGATCCCGGGTGAGGAGACAATGCCTGAGGGGGGGACATATGTGGCTTGGACCTGGCAAAGGCGGGGGGGTGGGGTGGGGACAGGGGGTGGGAAGGAGCAGGAATGTCAGTGGGGAGTGGCACACCACCCCTGCCACACCATTCCTTCTCCATGACTTCATGGAAGAAGCTTTTCCTGCCTCTGTGTTTTCCAAGGGGCAACTACTGCTTTCCCGAGCGCCTCAGAACTCGGTTACTGAGAACTCAGGCTTGGGGGAGTGAGGTGGAAATAGAGGCTCTTCAGATGTAACTCCCCTAGGAGGTGAAAATCAAAGTCTCTGTCACAAGGTATAAGTGTTTATAAAGGGAATTCTGTTATGTGACCCCAACCATCTTCAACTCCCATCCTAGCTTTGTTGCTTATCTCATCCCTGTTAGGCACTTTAGATCCCCTTCTTGGTCCCCTGAGGTTTAAAGAGCCAAGCCTATAGGCTCAGGTCTTGGATAAACAAGTGTGCCTCAGTTTATGAGCAAGGCGAGAGAGTGCAGAAATTAAAACAATATATTGATTCTTCCTGGAAAGTGAATCACAGGTAACGAGCAAACTCAGCATCAATTTTAGTGAATGCTTTGCTTTAGGAAACTCATTTATGAGACTGAGTTTAGGGAGTGTCTGGTCTTTTTATCATAAACTCATTTTTCCTGTAAAACATGCACCATACGTAACTCAGGTGTCATTTCACGCCAGCCCATAAATAGCAAAAAACCCCTGACGCATCCAGATTGATTTGCTTTTACCAGAATGGGATAGATATATAGGTTTCCTTTGGGTCTAGCATAAACTGAATAAAAAAGCACAAAGGAAAATAAATTTTGTGAATAATGCTTGTTGGCCACAAGAGAAGACAACATATTAGGGCTTCAGAAAACTCAATTCTAGGGAAGCAAGGGGGAGCAGGGAGGGAGTTTATCCATAGCTTCACAGAGTTCTTAGATACCCACAGGTGCAAGTGGTTTGGTTTGTGACCCAGCAAGAAGAAAAATGTTTGCATACTGACTCTGCTATTTTTAAAGCTGTTGTTCTGATGACTGGACAGTGACAGGTTGCACAGACAAAGTGGGTTTGTAAGAAACAGAGGAATTTATGGAAGTGATAGACTCAAAGACAGGAGATTGATGTGGCAGGTCTGAGAATCCGAGTGCTTTGGTAACCTGGTATTTTTAGCATTTGGGGAATGCAACCAAGAGACACAGAATCACTGTGGCTTCACGAGATACATGGCCACCTCCAGACAGAGTTAAGTTGAGGAAAGGGCCCTCTGCTACAGCTTGGGGTCAAGTTTTCAGTCCTGCTCTGGATACATCTGTGAAAGGAACCTGTGCTCCAGCTGGAAACAAGCAGCCTGTGTTACAAACAGTGCTCGACTGTCTGCCACAGTCTTCTCGCTCATTTCCTTAAACCAGAATTGCTTCCCACTCCTCCCAACCTGCTGCTTTAAAGGTGCTCAGTGCCCCACAGCATGGACATACATTGGTGTTGGATCTAACTGATAATCTTCTTGCTTTATATCTGGCAAAAAAGCAAATAGAGCAATCCCAACTGCTTAGGTGAACAGTGAATGGTTGTGTAAAACTCAAGCAAAGACCCTGATCACATAATTTGAAGAAAGGCAAATTACATGCATCATCAAGATTTATGGGTGCTGTTAATCTTTGGAGAAGACTGTGAAGGTGATTATTTCATGCCATGAGGGTTTAACTCGCTGATACTCTCTGCCTTCTGCCCCTCTCTCACCATTACCTGTAGCTTTTCTTACAAACACCACATTCCCATTACTACCTACTTTGCTTAGAAGAAAGCATCTTTTTAGAAATACACCGTTATCACTTGAATTTTTTCTGTTCTGCAAATATTCAGCTTTCACCAGTCCTGCATGAACACTACAATCTCACTCCCACGCCTCCCTCTTCTTTTTTGGGGGCTGCAAACACCTCTTTGCAGAGCTGATGCCCATGCAATCTCAATGCTTGTGTCGGTTCAAAAGGGACACAGCCAGCACTGGTTCAAACACCATCAATTTATTTTCCTTCCAATTCTGATCTGAATCGATACTACATGTGTTATTCCTGCCTTTCTGGAGTTTATTTGCTTCCTTTTAATATGCACCAGAATTTTCTGTACATTTCTACTGGATTAAATTTGGAACGGTGACAACTAAAGACATTTGTCTCTTGAAGGGGCTACTTTTAGAAAGGTTAGTGCTGGCCACTGTTTCTAGGGAAACAAGGCACTTTGATAAGAAACCCTTGTGACTACCCTATTTTTAATAACATTACATATTGGAAAGGAATGCAATAATGTTTATCAGCTCCAGACACAGATAGTGTCAATATTATCTTATGTAGAAAAGTTGGCATCTGGGATCCTTAAAAGCCCAGTTATAAACCCTCCCTATTTTCTTGGGCAAAAAGATCAACCAGTTAGCAGTGTTTTGAGAAAAGCTGGCGTTAGACTACTGCCAAAAAAATGTGCAATGTAATAACCTGACACTCCTGAAGAGCAAGATCAGTGAGATAGGACACCAGTTCATGATACAGATGCTTCGAGAAAGTATCTTCTAGTCAGGATCCCCCTGGGCTGCTTCATAAGCAAGCAGAAAGACTATCCATGAGATCCATCTAAGTGACTGCAGCTAAAAAGACTGTGAACCCATTATTTACCTCAGGGTTTTTTTCGGTCACTGGTCCCTGCTGCTATTGCAGTCTCCGTTGAAAGGACAAATGGGAAAGAGCCAAAATGATCCACTTGGATGTGCTCTGAAAGAGAAAGGTCATCCGTGTGGGAATAGATTCAGCAGAAGAAAAAAATGTGAACATTGTACCAAGCATCAAATCCAGACATTCTGTACAAGTGGATGTATTTTCTTTTGTGAAGAGCTATGGTTTAATTCTTCCAGCTGTTGGTGCCCCAAAGGGAAACTGAAGGGGGAGAGAAGCTTAGCTTTAAAAATAGTTGTGCTCTGCTACATCTCTAAATGATGAGAAAATTGGCACTAAAGAGTACACTTACAGTGTTTTTATGACAGCAGATTCACATCATTAGAACTGGAGATCTTGAGGCTTCTGCAAGCCTTCGTGCTCCCCCTGCTGCAGTGCACATGGCAGGCAGCAGGCACAAGTCTCTGTCAGCTGAAGAGGTATTGGGAACTTCTATTTATGCACCTTTCAGAATCATCATTTAAAATGGTTTTCCCCCGTTTAGTTCTCTGCTGATAGCTATGGTGTAGTAGTATAAAAGAAATCTAAATTTGTCTACGGGAAGCATTTGTTTCCATGCAAACATGCCTGAGGAGATAACTTCTAAGCCACCAAAGATGTTTTAAATGCCTTTTTCACCACTGAAATTCATGCTCTATTGCTATCAGTATGCAGACCCTTGAAAGAGAATGCATTTTCCCATTTTGAACAGCTTGAAGCCACCACTGACTGCAGAGAATTAATGCACAAAACCTCAAGATGAGAGTTACTGATACTACTATCTTGGTAGAGCCCAGCAGCCTCCATCCTCAGCCACGCAGCGAGCAGGCCCTCACCTTGCATCCTGTGCCAAGCACCCAGTTCTGGGCTGCATTGGCACACTCCTCCCCTAAGCCAGGCTCAGATAATAAATATTTCAGAGCTGTCATTGCTGCCTCTCTCCTGTTGACATTCAATCATTACAGTATCTTAAGAATGTTTAAATAGGTCAGGGTTTTAATGGGTGAGCTTGGCATCTGGAAGTGAGACTGACAGCACTTTGAGAGCAGATTAACAGCACTGATAAATCAATCTCAAACTGACTCACAGGCCTAAGAAAAAAAAAGGAGCATGAAAACAGTGAGAATGTCTAATTAAATAAATGGTCTTAGCTTTTCTGCTCTGGAGATGTACTGGGGAAGGGAAAGGTTGTTATGTGCCATCTCACTCTTTAAAAGCTGATGTGACCTCTCCTCTCTAAAAAGTTTCCAGTCTCCAATAATCTTGAGCATCCCACCTTGCCAGTCAGGTCAGAGAGTATGTAATGACATGCTCTCAGAATTGCTGTGCATCCTTTTCAAGCTTTCACATATCCTAATTGTCACTGGTGAGTTTGGGGTTTTTTTCCCCCAATCTTATATTGCTCTGTATTTTCCATAACCACTGAGGGAAGGCAGGGACTTGAAAGCCCTAATAATGCATGCAAGTAGTTCAGGTTAATTTTTTCAGTATTCATTAACTAAGCATTTATTTTCATAGCACATCATCAGAGTTACCATAGCCCATTCACCAACTTTATTATGCACTTCTGAAGTTATTAGTCAGAAGAACTTTAGCCTTGATCAATGCAGAAAGGAGAAGAAAAAAAATAATCCATAAGTGTCTCTCTAGGGTTTGCATTACGCAATCTAGCTTCAAAGACAGGGTACTTCATTACCCCTACTTCAGTCTGTGACTATGATCCACTCTCTCTGCTGGAGCAGCCTGAAAAATCACATTTCCATTTCAATAGGCATCACTGCCCTAAAATACTCCTAGGCCTTCAGACACAACACATTCAAGCTCTCAGAGCAAAGCCCCTGCAGCATAACTTGCCTTTCTTTTTACAGTTCAGCTTCAGGGATTCAGAGCTTGCCTTTCAGGTATGGGCAGAGGCAAAGTACAATCCTTGATGATGATCACCTGGCTTTACTGCTGTGGAGGTTTATTTTTTTCAGAAGAGGTTAGGGGGAAGGGAAGGAAAATTTTCATGCCTTTTTAGGCCCAAACACTTTAAATTTTTTTGCTTCTGTAACTCTCTTGAGTTGTAATATGACTTCCTGTCAACAGTAGTTTGTCTTGTGTTTACCTTATGCCAGCCAAACCGTGCTAAAAAATGCAGCAACGGTTTAATGGGTGAAATAATTGCCATAGGGGGTATACTTTATTAACATTGCAAGTGCCAGTAGAATAAACCCAATGTGATTGACATAACACTGAATAGCAAGAAGGCACTGCAGGAAAGAGACTGCTGGAGTTTTTTTCAGCATTTACATTCTGTCAGCAAAGACACTGTTTCTTTCCAAGCATAGTGACACCAAGCTGGTCACTTTTGCCAGGAAACTCAGTCAGCAAAGCTCCTTGAAGAAATAAGGCCAGTTTTAAAAGAAAAGCTGTTTCCAGAGGTATTACTTTCTGCCACGAGCCTGTGCTTCTCACATGGTCTATTGACGTGATGCTTCTCAGCAGATGAATTTAAACACCTCCAAAAATGGATGTGACATCCTTCTCTCCAACAGCAATGCTCTGGAGTGACTGACTGGTGTGTGCATCTAAGTATATATATATATATATATATACACACACATACACACCTATATACTTACATGTCTGTGTGTATATCTAAACCTCTATACTGATCCATATATGATTCATATATTCAACATGATTCATATATGTGAAAACAAGTTTATTTTCTAACCTCTCCCCTCCCAGCTATGATGCTCCATGCTTACAAGCTTAACACTAGGTAAAATCAACTTTCTGCCCCTGGAGACCTGATGAACTGATCCTATCAACTGGCTTTGTGCTACTCTGGCCCCTTTCACCACACCAGGCTCCTGCTACCCAAGCTCAGCAAGACCCAGGGGCTGACACTAGAGCTGAAATCCTGGCACCAGCAAAACCCCTGCAGCACTTCAGGCTCAGCCTCTTGCCTGCACAGGACACTTCTGTTTTGCTGAATGAAGCACATCATGTCTAACCCTGGATTAGTTTTTGAAAAAGCATGATTGGGTGATATCCAAAAGGAGTGAGCTGCAGCACCCTGGGCTGCTGCAGACTCCCACTGCTCAAGCACTCTTTGGGGAGGGCAGGGAACGGGAGGTCTGAGGCACTCAGAGTTAGGTGAGAGAAAAGGTCAGGGATGCCACAGAGAGAGAAGCCCATGCTGGACCAACCAGAGAAACCCACAGAGCCTTTTGGAAAAAGCTGTGCCACGTGTCTAGCCCAAAACCCACTGCAAGAGCACTGCTGGGATCAGCCAGGAATCACCTTTATGGAGGAGGACTGCTATTGCCTCAGCAGCTGAGATTTCCAGTTAGGCTACAGGATTTACTCCCTGTAGTAATGTAGAGTGTAGTCACATTGGCTCTCCAGCAGCAGCTAATCCTGTTGTAAAAAAAATTTATTTTAAATAACTGTTGCAATTGAAATGCACATTTTCCTTTTACAGGGAAAAAAAAAAAAAAAAAAAAAAAAAAGAGATTGGGAGTTAAAAAAAAAATTAGATTATATACTTGAGCCTTGTGGCACAAGGCCAAATTATTTGCCACATGCACAGTTTTAGACACTTCAGTCTCACACAATGGTCTAGAAGAGGGAAGAAGAAAAGAACTAAGGCTCTGGTATGACAGTGCAAAGCTGGATGGCTCTAAAAACACTGAGCAAGAATGACAACTATGCCTTGCCTCAGTGGGGGCCTCTGAAGATTCACTTAAATACTGATAGCTCAGTAGTATGAAAATATCAAATTATTCATTTGACAGGACCACCAGCCCAGTTGAGTAAATTGTTAATTTTTCATCAAAACTGACTCAACAGAAAACCTCAGGTTTTGATCCATCCAGGCCATCCCACAGAAACCTTTTACCAGCACTTCAATCAATCCAAACCTATTCACCAAAAGTGCACTTTAGAATGGTCTTGATTGAAGAGCTGTTGCTGTACTGCCCTGTGGATGCAGATGGTTATTCATCTCACCTCTCCAGATGCTGTTCTGCAGGTTTGGACCCTGTTCCTTGCCTCTGCTAGAGGAGAGAAATGGATCCTAACAATAACTCCTGCAGGGCAAAAAAATAACTTTTCCAATTTATATAGGTATAGAAAGATGTATATAATTAAAAAAAAAAAATCACTCGTGTTTTTCAGAGAATAGAAATTTACAGCAGAAGGCTTAGCTTCAAAATATAACAGAACTTTGAGAAAAATATAGGCTATTTTGGGGTATGAAGATCTGCTACGGAAAAAAGGAAAAGGAAGTTTTATTTTTTTAAAGTTGGATTATTCTGACTGTTGCCTCTCACTTGTCCTGGTGGAAACTCTGGTTCTTCTTGTTGTGCTGCAGCTGATAAACAGGGAATTTCCAGAGCAGAGAAATCTCTCCACCTACCCTCACCCAAAAGTGCACCAGAACCACAGAGAAGGAACTTCAGAGCTTAAGTGTAGATTATTTCCATGGCATTGCCAGCACAGTCTGGATACCTGCATTCATCCATTACTGACACACCTTCACACTGCAAGATCTGATATGTATCCATCCTCAAGGGAGAAATAAAAAAAAAAAAATAAGAAAACCATTATAGAGAAATTACTGACACTTCTAGGGAAGGGAAGCTGATCAAACTAAAGGCAGGGGCTACATCCATACACAAAATGAGGCATTTCATTCTCACTCATCTCTCTGTGTGGAGTTACAAAGCTGATTATCAGCAAAGAAGATGGACTAAGCAGCCTGTTCATGACCACGCTGTTGGACCATGAAAAGGGCTGTAAGGATTTGACAGAACTCTGGAAATCAGAATCCCACTCTTCTCCATGGAGACACAGGCTTCTTACCAGATGGCTCATCTCTTTCACAATTACTGGGTTTAAAAAGTAGGAAGTTTACCCATATAAAAAATAATGGCAAATCATTCTTGCCTAACTAGTTGATTCTGAATCAAGAATGAGAGGGGAAGATTTCAGATACTGAAAGTGTAAGGAGCAGTAGTACTAAGCATCACTATTGTTCACAACAGAATTGGTAGATACATTAAAAGATAATAGCAATACCCATTATGTTTCATGTTACATCCCAGGGAAATTTGGCTTACTCTTCATTGGACACACAGACTTGAACTTTAGCTGCCTGCAGCAACCAGAAAACTACTCAGAATACAGCTGAACTCTTTACAGTTTTACAGTGAGACACAGGGTGTTTGTACCTGGTGTAAAAAAGAACATGTCATGGGAGTATAAAAACAATAAGTAGATTTTATTTTAATGAGAGGAAAAAGCAGACAGCAGGCATATACATCCATTCCCCAGAAATAATAAACCAAACAACATTTAAGACGGAGCCCAGCAGTGGCCACTGATTGCATAGTCATGCAATACAGACAGGTCTTGGTGATGTATCTCAGTATACTCATCAGATTCAAATTATAAAAGCACACCCAAATATTGCCTGAACCAGAAAAGACAGTGTTCCAGACTATAGCTCAAGATGTGTTTTAGTGAGCACTTAAAAAAAAAAGTATGAATGAATGCTTTTGTACAGCTTGTGAAAAGGTGGTTGAAAAAGGACTAATGCAAGAAAATCTTCCACTCTCTTCCTATTCCCCCTAGCACAGCCTGTTTGTTAGCAGTAACAGCGTGTGACATGTCACATGGGGCTCTGCTGAGCTTCAGACCTCTGACACTAAATCACTGATAAAAGGATAATGGAAAAAAGGGCCGTCCAAGTCCCTTCACAGTATCCGAGCTCTGGGAGTCAGCAATGCCAGCCTTAATCCAGCTGCTACCATTAATCATATCCCACCACCCTTATCTGAACCAGAGGTGAAAAAGTATTAGTAAAGGAAAGATTTTTTTTTTTGCATAGTGGTCTTTCCCTGGATTGGGTTCAGGTCTGATTTCCACTGTCCAGCTCAGCAGCAAACAGGGTGAGTGAGGAGGATACTGTTGTGTGAGGGCACAACATAAGCACCATCAGCCAGCCAGGAGGGCTGTAACCAGGTGCCTTCAAAAAGCAAGTCAGATAGTTCAACCAGGCTTTAACTTTTTCATAGCATTTAGTTTTCCTTAGCATTACCTTCTGTCCTCGAGCAAGGACAGGATGATCTAGGAGCTGGCCTGTAACCTGTCTCCACACCATGCTCTTTCTGGACTTGGAGGAAGCCCAAGGCTTCGCTGGTGGCCGTCGCTGGTGGCTCTGTGGTTATGAAACAAAAGACAACCATATATAGGCAAGAAGGAGTGATCAGCAGATATTGCTTCAATCTCACTCCTCCTTCATTCATGACTGTCTTGAAAGACACCCCCTTCCTCTCCCAAAATAAACCCCTCATTAAAACAACAGGATGGACACATCAGCTTGGATGTTTTTACAACCTGACAAAATCTATTAAGCACTGACATCCAATTCATCACTCTCAAGATTTCAGCACAAAACAATTTCTTTAGAGGTCTGAAATAGCAGAAAAGGAATCCAGCACTTGCTAAGAGAGCATCTTCCTAGCCACAAAGAATTAGGGCCCTTAAACAAAATAAAAGCTGAAAGAGATGAAAATTCTATGTGAACAGATGAAAGGAACAGATGATTAGCATTGAAGATGCAAATACACACAGGATACACCATTCTCCTGCACCAAGGGTATTGTGAGTTTGAGAAGAAAATCCAGCCCAGTATTTATATATTCAACTTGAAGAAAAATACATACTAAGGACAGAATTACAGTTAGGAATATGAAGATGCTGCTGCCATTGGTCTCTAACCAAGCACCACTGATCCAGAGAATTAAGAGATTAGATAAAAAGAAATTCAACTAAATTCAAATAAGAAATACATAATTAGGGAGTTTGAAAAGCCTTAAAGTTGCTGTATAGTGAGGCATCTAATTGTTAGTATTCCTACAAGCTTTTTTAAAGCAGACTCCACCTTTCTGAAGTCACTGAATGAGTAATCACTAGCATTCATTCATTTTATCAGCCTTTTTTCACCCCCTTTTTCTCCTCTTCAGGAAGTTCCTGCTTCAAAACCATTACATTGAGACTGGAGACGAGCACCAGCTGGAGTTCCTGCACAAGATTTGTGTCCCTCTGGAGCAGCACAGCACCAAACAACAGAGCCCTATTTTCAGGGCAGAGCTATAGGAGAAGCATCAGTCTGTCAGTGGTTGCTAGTGCTTTAATGAGCCTTGCATCTATTTGCCTTTTGCCTCACAGAACAACCCATTCCACTCACAAGTCTGGCTTTTTATTTGCAGCAGGAGAACTGTCTTAGGGCTTCTTTTATTTTTAAGGGAAAACACGTAGGAAGAAATGGTGTGAACAACCTAATTCCCGAGCCTTGCCAGCACTAAGCCTCTCATGTTTTCTGTGGTTCTTCTTCATTCCTACCAGTAGGCAAGGCTTCAGTGGTATGGGAGACATTTCAAGCAGAAACATGCAAGCCACTCAACCATTAAGCCATTTAACCTTTAAAGACTAAAGCTAAGTGACATAGTTAATCCACCAGTGAAAGTCTATGTGTGCCCTGTCTCCCCTTAAGGGTGGCATTGCAGCCACTGCACAAGAGTGATAAGAAGTTGCATTATCTCTGATATCACAGTGGACTGATTTAAGAATTTTTTGCCTGCCTATACTCTATCTGTAACGTTAAATACAGCCATTGCTAATAACTTGGCTTAATTATTAGCTGCTTTATTCATATACATGTTGGCGGAAGATTTCAATTATTTTTAATTATATGGAAAGTTCCAAGTATCTGCTTTATTCCATTAAGGCCATTCAGAACTCAGTAAAACCCACAAATGCTTAATTCTTTAAATGACAGTTTTTAATTAATTTGAACTCCGGCTAATTAAAAGATTTGCAGATTGCAACAGTCTATTCCATTTTTACAGCAAATATGCTCAATTTTCCATTTAGATAAAAGATTCAGCTCCTACTTGAAGTGCAAAGCCTCTTCAGTCTTAACAGTGGAATTACAACTGACAGCAGGTAATAGAAGTGCTCCATCACCTCTTGAGAATACCCTCATCCACTGCTCCCCCCTGCAGTGGGCAGTGGAGACAGGAACAATAGATTTAGCCAGAACTTTTGGTGGTAACAGCCTCTACTTAACCCACCTCACCTGCCAAATATTTCTCTGTTTGTGCAGCACTGTATAAAGGAAGAAACCAACACCCAGCTCTGCCAGCCACCAACAGCTACCCTGCAACAAAATAAGGGAAGTGCATTTGCCATGTATCCCATGGAACCACTGCCTTCAGTGGGTAACTTCAAAAAGGAAAGATAAAATATTTTACATCAAATTTATGACTGAGAAAAATAAGGCTGCGGTTGCGCTATAGATCTCTTCCCACCCACAGTTACTTTTGTCCTCGCTGATCAAGTCCAATGACATTTGTTACAGGGAATGTGGCTCTGGTAAAAGCATCTGGCTAGAAGCTGAGCTCTGAAGGCAACATTGGCAGAAGTTGTTTTTCTCATATTCTGTGCATGAGAGCCTGGGTCAGTTAACACTTTCATAATTTCTAAGCCAGCATCATGACATGCTGCTCCACCCTCATGGAACAACCTCCCCAGGGACATGGTAGAGCCCCCCATCACTGGAGGGTATTAGGATGTGATGGGACAAAGTGCTAGATAGTGTCAGATAGGGTCCCTTTCCCATGAAAGGTTGGACTAGATGATCTTTTCAGATCCCTTTCCCTTTGGACTGTTCTGTGATCACTGGGGGAACAGGGGTGAGGAAACCGAGGTCACTTTTTGCATCTACCAAAACGAGGGTTTAAGGAGAACAAAGGACCTGATCCCACAGTGCCGAAGTTTTGTTGCTTTAAACGCATGAAAGTCACTCAGTCCTTGACTGGCACAAAGCAAGTTGGATTTTCAGCATGACACCTTCACACAGCTGCTGGCAATGAGCTTCCTTCATATATAAATATAGTTAATATATACAGCTTTTGCTGGCTTGATTTCTCCATTTAGAGTGAGTAATGCATATAGCCATAGTAACCAGCTCCTGCCACTGAGTTTTCCTTCTCTTCTGAAGTCAATCTATTTATGAAGGAGTTTACATTTCACCTGCTTGGAAGAGCAGGTGGGGGAGACCTGGCTCTGCAGTTCTGCAACACTCTGCAGAAATGACATGGAGTGACCTTGGTTATTGTTCTGTAAGTGGTTTTCCAGCATGTCACATGCATCTGTTACCCACTTATCGACCTGCTTTTGAGTTCGTATAAACCAGCCATATTCTCTTTACCAAACAGCATTATTAAAAACATCTGCAACATTTTTGCAGTAATAGCGCCAAACAAATTTCCCAATCCAAGTATTAATAGTTCTAAGGTGTTGTGAAAACATTTTCAATGAGTTCACAGAGCTTCACAGTAATATAGGTTTGTCACTAACATTCACATTAGCATTTTGCCTGGCTAAAGGATCTTTCATCTGAGGATTTCTAGCCTTTAACATTTTAAATATCTGAGCATATCACAGCCTTTAACAAAAGATAACGAAATTCATTTTCACTTGCCTAGATCAGCCTTTGTAAGTGTTGCTACTCTAATGCTGAACTCAAAGTCCCAGATCTGATCTAAGCTTTATCCCTAACTGGGTAAAAATAAACACATTCTTTCTTATCCTTTATGGAGACAAAAACATTGCAAAGACAGTACTGTGAAGAATTGAGCCAAGCAACAAAAATTACTCCAGAAGGAGAGCAAATACTACTTTAGTCTTTGTTGTATATTGCTCTTTGTTGTAAATAGAGGTGTTTATATGTAAAATTACTGATTCAGATCGTAGCTTAGACTGCAGAGCTGTGCCTGAAAGACAGGAAACATCCTGCCTCCTTGTCCAGAAAGCACTACAGAGATTAGCCCTTTGCATAAACAAAAAATACGTAGAGACTGAGAAAAAACTTAAAGCTATTGTGTGATTTTTTTTTTTTTTTTTTTTTTTTTTTTTTTTTTTACTGTTACACAGTACACACCTTACTGAATGAAAGGGAAGCTGGCCATGTGCATGAATTGTGGAAAGCAACTTATTTTAGGTAGCAGTAAAACAGGTTTGACCTCAATTGCTGAGCTTCAGAGCTTCACTTTACTTTGGGCTATGCCCAAGTGCAGAAGTTGCCAGAGTCTAGCTGGCATCAGTAAGCCCACTGAATCCCTTAGCTTATCCCCAAGTTGTGAGGCATCATTGTTACTATCTAATAAAAAAAATTACCGGTTCATATCAGTGGTATTCCAGCCCAGCAGAGTTCTCATCCAAGTACACGACGTCCTTGTTAGATTTGCCTGGGACCGATAATATTTAATGAATCTGGGAAAAATCCAGGAAAATGTTATCACTGAATAACAGACAGAGATTAATGCCAGACTCCAGCTACCTGATTTAAAATTTTTATCACACTTTAACACTGCAGTGAATGGAAAATACTTCCCAAAGATTAGTGCCAGCCACTCTTCCTCTCTCTCCTCTAGTCACTTTCTTCTACCTTAAGGTCTGAGAAATGGATGAATTTTGGGGAGGTGATGGTAGAGGGAACACTGCAGGTTCTGTACTGCAAATCATCCCATACTTCTCAGCTTGTGGGGCAAAAGACATGCACGTGTCCTGCCTATCCAAGGCTGTAATTCAGTAGCTTTTTAAATTGCACACATCACACTTGATGGCAAAATTCTTACAGAATTTAAACAGCACCATTTTAAACACTTCCCTCGTTACCTGGGGCTTAGTGACGTAAAACATCTGTTTTATCTCAACGGACTATTAAGAAAAAGGAGTCTTTAACAGGTACCACCTTCCTATCAAACAGTGAAGTCATTTCCTAGAGAACCTCCATACCCCAGGACTTGAACTCACTTGGGATCAGCTAAAAAGGCTTTTCAGTGGTTGTTTGCAATCCTCCTCGTGCCCAGACTTGGTAAGCTAATAACATCGAATCTGCAGTTTAGGCCTAGCTTCTATCCTTCCTTCTCACCAACTCATGAATAAACATGGCTGTTTCTCATCAGGCCTTGAGTGGTTAGATTTATAATAAACAAGGCTTGGGAGCAGGAGGAAAAGGGGGGAGGAAAAGTGTCATTTGAGTACTCCAGGCTTCAGAAATAGAACTAAAATCGGAGGCTGTGCGACCTCGCTTCAGCACCTGTGTGCGTAAGCGCTCTGCTTCCAGCAATGTGATTAGATGCTATTTTTCCCCCTGGGGGCTCTGCCTCGTTCTGCATATGAGATAGGCCTGTATGGAGAGGAAGGCAAAGTCAGGTGGTGAAGGAGACACTGCTGTCTGCATGTTCCTTTTTCACTCTGCTGCAGAAGCTGCCTTCTGTGTGAGTCAGGAGTGGGAAAAGAAAGATGATTTTAATATTCAAGTAATTGCTTGCTGCATTAGTGTGCCAGAAGGCTTCACCACCAAGTTTCTGGGTGATGGCAAGCAAGGCATTTACACCAATCGTTAGACTGGCAACCACCACGACTGGTTTTATCTTGCTGTGCAACTGGTTTGAAGGCCCCCAGTTGGCATGGAAGTGCTGTGTGGAAGCACATGACAGCACTGCATGCCAGGGCTGCAGCCAAAGCCACCAAGAATCATTCTAAGGAGCAACAGAAAAGCCTATCTGCGCTCAACATCTTACAGACTAACAAACGCAGGCCTTCAACTTTTCACATAATGAACCCCAGTTTCCACTTGACCCCCGATTCGCATCTTAATTCTCTGTTGGTAACATGAAGGTAATCATATGCAATATTTTGAGTACCTTACAAAATGAGCAGGTGAGAAAGGAGGGCTACGTGTTGGGTTACTTCATCTGTTTAATAGCCATGTATTGACATCCAGCTACCTGCAGCCATACACGAGTGTGAGCACAGCCCAAGCAGCAGCACAGGTTTGAGCGGCCGCATTCTGCTCGTGCAGGGAGGGGCAGGAGCAAGCCCTGTTCTGGCACTCCACGGTGTTGAGCAGCCTCTTACCCCTCTCTGGGGGAGAACAAGTCACCTTGGAGGGTGGTGTTCATCAGCCAGCCCAAAGATTGCACTTGTCTAAGCACACCATGCCTAAAAATACACAGCACTTCAGCCACAGACATTAAACAGGTGAAGGAGTGACAACAGCCTCATGCAGACAGAAAGCTGCTCCCCACCGTGTTAACACCCCTGCACCCCCCATGAAAACAACTCCTGCTCTTGCCAGTGAAAGGCATAAAAGGCATTTACTCAGTCTTTGCAGAGCACAAGCAAGAACAACAGCACAAAACCCTGAAGCATATTCCGAGGAGCTTTCTGGTGTTGAAGCAAACCATTAAACTGATGCTGAAATGAACACAATGGCTCTCAGATTTCCTGCTGCCTATAGAAATCCACAACAAAAGAAGTTGTATTGATTCACCTCATCCTGAACGTAAGAAAAGTGATGGCTTCTTTTAAAACTAGATTCACTGCCAATTGCTAGATACACGATAAAAATAAACCCAAGATATTTTTCTAAGCTTTATTCTCAAGAAATAAAAAGAGAAATAATTAGGGTACTTTTTACGACACAGAAGCAAGCAGAAATGACTCCTGATGATGGCCCCCACCGTCCAACAAAGATTAAACAAAATATATTGTAACTTAGCAGCAGTGGATTTTTTTTCCCTAGGGCTTATCATAAGCCTCTGGATTTTATTACAATAACCTCATATCTCCTTCAAAGGTTAAAGGACATTCTGGCTGTACTGCAAAACACAACTGAAATGTGACATTTGAGTATCAATATAAACAAATAATACACCCAGACAGATTATTCTAAAGTAAAACTGAGCCAAACCAACAGCTGCTTACTCACAAAATTAGGTTTTTACTATCTTAATGCAGTAAAAAACCCTAAAACACATTGAGAACTCAGTTACTTTGAAGAAAAAATTAACTAATACAGTATTGCTCTTTCAATGTAAAGGCTTAGCTATGTGCAGGTAAGCAGGGGCCTGTTGCCCTGCTATGTGGGAGATTCCAGCAGTATTGGATTCTTGTTTTCCATGCAGAGATAACCTTTTCAGAGACACATTTTGGCCCACAAGAACAGGATCCTGCAGAAGTTAATCAGTGTGTATTAAGTGACAACCCACAGGCTGGAGTTAGAACAGAGACTGTATCAAAAGCCAACCACACTGAAAGAAAACTGCTGTCTAGTCTTACACTCCAGTAGCTTAGTCAAGGAAACCTGGAATTTCTCCTATCAATTTCTTTAGGATCTGGAGACATAAGCCTCTCCTTTCCCTGCACTATCCTTTCCTTATCCCAGAGCATAAGCAGTGCTTGGAATTTCCCACAGAAAAAAAAAAAACCCAAACGAAAACTCAACCAATTGCACCTAATGCTGTGTTCAGGACAAGGATTGTATACTGACTAAAATGATATTTCAGATCATTGCCAAATATGCTTCAAGGTACCTTTGCACCTTCTTCCTTTCTCCAATACACTAGTTTTTCATTACCTGCTCTCCTCAAGGCTGTGCAAAGGCTCAGGTATCAGCCTAATAACTTCAGGTGGTGTTACACTTGTAAAACTGAACCTATTTGATACAGCTATGTTGATTCCTCACTCTTGCCATTCAGATGCCTTGCCCAGTCTATGGCCAATTTTGTCTGTGCAGCTCCTTTTTCAAGCTAGGTTAGAGCCTGCACTGGAAGACTGAAGTTCTGTGGTAGGCAAACCCAGATTTCTTACCTTCCAGCTGATGTCTTACCTCCAACAGCATCTTTTTTGTTGTTTCTCCAGTCAGCATTGAAAAGACATAAGGAGGAAGTTGCTGCCCCACTGGCTTTGTTACAATGGTTTCCCTTTTTGAAGGTTTCTCTAGAAACCTTCATTTTAGATGGGAAGATTCTGGCAGAAGAATATACATCATGCAGTAGTGCTCTTATGCATAACGTCTGGAAAGATGGGGTGGTGGTGCAAACACCGCAAAAGTTTTTATAGATACAGCAGTAGACTCGTATATTTCCAATTCCAAAGACATCCTCGGTGAAAACCAAGAAAAATCACATTATGAGCAAAGAGGCAGCAGTGTTAGCTCAAAACCCAACACAGCCCAACAATAGTGTGTTAGGAAGACAGACTATAAACATATCAATAGTAGCAACAGAACATTGAAGGGCTCCCATCATTCCCCAAGTTTTCATTTGCAGGCATAAGCTAATGGCCATTAAATACCCCCAACCAACCAACTAGCCAAGAAAAAACCCTGACTCAAAATAAGCCACTCCTTCAAAACTCAACCATGCATTTACAGTTCAGCTAGAAAGACATCCAGATGTAAAAAGAGACATGGGAAAGTTTCAATGCATACCTGACTCCAATGCAGAGGGTGAAACACATGCATGTACCCAGCTGCCCCTTCTTACTATTTGCCCTTTACATGAGTCATTCATGCCATGCATTAAAAAAGGGCAACATGGTAGAAAGGACACAAAATTGTTCCGTAGGAACTTAACTTATTGCAACTATGACCACCTCAGGTATAGCAGATTCAGACAGAAGCTGGACATAAAACCAAAGAGGAATGTACTCCTTTGTGTTCTGAAATTGATGCCCTCTTTGAACAAGATACCCAGTTTTTCTAGTAGTGACCAGAACAAAAAAGAGACTGAGTTGGGGAAGCACCTTGCCCTGGTTGTCAGGCAGGGGCTGTTAATTACCTGAAGAGCCATCTTTGTGGCATAATTAATCCTAACTAGTTATGCCTCACTTCTATGTAATCTTAGGAAAGTGGTCAACTTGGATTGGACTGGAGTAGAGATAGAAATGTATCACTGGGGATATAAAGCTAGCAGACTGTTCCCAATTTCATCATGCTGCAGAAGGGAAACTGGTGAGAAAGGATTGGAAAGGAAAACTATTTCAGACAGTGAACAAATCTGAAGGTTCCAAAAGTAGCCAGATGGGAATGTATGGAGGAGTTTATATATATATAAGCCAACTTTGCAAGCTTGAAAGCATTTTTTATTAAATAAGTACTTGGCTAAAAATACTTGACCTTTGGTTGCTAACAATAAAGCCAAAGAAAAAGAAGTAGAGAACCTCTCCTTACCCTTGCACAAGAACACTTACACCAAACCTATAATGCTGGGTATCACAGTTTCAGTGGAATTTATCCCAATTTTGACCTGCATTTATTCCAGAAAAGTGCACTGTTAGAGTACTCCTGGAGAAATACACACATACCTCTGAATCAAGAAAATTCTAAACATAAATAAGACTTAAATCCTGGCCAGCAGTTAACACTTGGCTCTGCCAGATCTGTAGCATGTTGGTTTTAGACTTCTTTACTCAGAATTTTGTATTTCGTTTACACCATCTTAAATAAATCCTACTACTCATTATCAGTGCTAAGTACTTCCTGGAAGGTCTGTCAAAGATCAGATCAGCTGTTCATTATATTGCTTGTTTTAAACAGGCTTAATCTCCAACAGTTAGATTCAGGATTACTTGCTACAGTGAAACCATTCTTTCAGTTTCTAAAGCTCAGAAATCCTACTGTTTGTGTAGGATGTTAACTTTATCCTGAAGTTAAGAAAATTCCAGCCAAAGTTTCACAAGCCTGGGAGAAAAGGGTTTCTTGCCTTGAGGTGCTCGTGCTAACACAAATGCCACATCATAGATATTTTGACTACACCATTTAAAAAAAAAAAAAAAAAAAAAAAAAAAAAAAAAAAGTGTTGTCTTGTTTATAACAGGGATAAGCATAAATGGAGGAAAACGACAGCACGGGAAGTGGTTCAAAAAAAGCTTCATGTGCCATCTTCTGGGCAGGGATTGCACTTAATTAAAAGGCCAGAGTTTCATTCCACAGTCTGCTTCATCCCAGAGGTGGGGAAGACCCCATTACTAGATCTAGGCAGAACACAAGAGCAATCACCTATTTGAATACAAGGCAATAAGAGACTTGGCACCAGGCAAGAGCAAGTGGTAGGCACTGTCACTTAAATCAGTGGTGAAAGTGAGAGATGCAGGAGGGAAAGTGAAAGCCTAAAATAAAACACTAGCAGAGAAGTTGGAAAAGATCAGAGCACAGAACTGAGAGTACAGAAGGGGCATGGTAAGCTGAAGATAACATACAACAGATGAACTGAAGACCATAAACTCCAAACTGTTTACCATCTCATCCCTAAAAAAAGCACACCAAAAATGAACTGCAGAGCACAGAAAACACATGTGACAGAAGAGGACTGTTTTTACAGCAGGCCTAAAATAATTTACAAAGCTATCTAGAACCACATGCCGAATGGAAAACTTTATCCAGATTGTGTGGAATAAAAGGCAGCTGCATTCAGATACAAAGTACTAGAGTGCCTGATTTTGAGAGGGGAGGTTGCTCTCAGCTAAGACAGCTCAAGAATCCCTGCACTTGTAAAGCAGGCAATTGACAACCTGACGTAACACAGATAATTAAAAAATCGACTCCACTGAAGAGCTACACGTTGTGCTGGTGCCAGCTACTCTGCACTAAATGAGGGAGCCTGTGGGGAAAGAAAAAAGCCTAATAGAATATTGAATACAGCATGCAGCAAGAATATTAAAACTGCAAGGCAAACTTATTACAGAACTATTTTCAACACTGATAATATCAAGACACCTAAAAGCAAATTCCCAGAACACAGCTATTTCTCTGCATGACTTAACTGTAAAAATCTACAGGTTTTTTTCCGCAGTGAAGAGAGCTGTATTGTTTTGAACATAATTTTAAACAGATATCAATTTATTTGCTAGTTCCATTAGTCAGGATTCATTACCAATTGGAAAAGCACTGCCAGGAACAAACACACAAATGCTGTCAAAGCAGCATGATGTGTCCACATATTTATTTGCTGTGCATCCCAACTGAGTTCAGCAACGTTTAGAACAGCATAGTGAAGCAGCACATTTTTCCAGGGGGTTGAGGGGAAATAAGTTAAAAAAAAAACAAATAAAAAAAAAAAAAATCAATATTTGTACACCATGCTTATCACTGTGGATTCTATCATGTAAACTCCAAATGGCCCATACACCATTTTCTGGGGACATGCACCTTGTTGCTGCATAACCTTACTCTGGTGAGTGGCTTGATGTTTTTTGCCCTGCCATTCAAGCATCTGAAACCAAAGCCAGACCAGCATTTATCAGTTTGATTAGTAACATGCTTGACATTTCCTACTTGAGTTTCTCTGCATGAGCAGTTTCTGGCAGAAAAGCAGCAAACACACCCACTTACTTACTCTTTCCCCATGACCAAGACACTTAAACTGAAATGAAACCTACATCTGCAAATTGACTTTGACGCTCAAATTCCTTAACCTGTTAGACCAAAGTAAAAATTAATTGTTAATGGAGCTTTCTTTCCCAATTTCAGTTTGCAGAACTCTTAACAAAACCCTGTGCTTCAGCAATTCTGATAAAAAAAAAAAAAGTCACCTTCTTAAGCAATAACCGCATTGTATGCAAAAAAGCAAGAGATTTTGTGCATTGTGCACAAAATTGGCAGTCAACCCTGTAATTTATCTCAACAGAATACATGAACTACAGAAAGTAGAGCAATTTTAATTTGTTTTTTTTATTTCCCTGGTCTTCACAGACACCAGAGCAATGTCTATAAATCTTACCTGTGGTTAAGTTATAAAAGTTGTATTTCAGTAAGAGGTCAAAATAGATACAATTCATCTGATGTATAATTGCAACAGAATGAACAAAGATGCACTTAGAGATGAGTTCAACAGAGTCAGTAAGACACATCTTACACAACTGAAAACCAAAGAATCTTAGGTATTTTAAAATCTAGCAATTACAAGTTATATACAAATAAAGGCAGTAGAAAGAGACATACAAGGATCACCAAGACCCTGGTAGTTCTACCAAAATACAGATACTACTGAAATAGTTCTGCCAGTTGCTAAAAGACAAGTTACTCATGTCACATATAAATGAAAGACATGGAAGTGTTCTGCCACTCAAAAACA
Source organism: Heliangelus exortis (assembly GCF_036169615.1). Classification (NCBI taxonomy): domain Eukaryota; kingdom Metazoa; phylum Chordata; class Aves; order Apodiformes; family Trochilidae; genus Heliangelus; species Heliangelus exortis. Next base: position 108,940,462 of record NC_092422.1, on the reverse strand, counting down.
TGCATCAGTTTCTGGTACTTGTCTTTAATATGAAAGTACATTAAAAAAAAATTACCTGGAAGTTATACTATGAACAACACATGAAGTTCTGTGGGTGTCCAACAGAAAACAGTGCTGACAGTAGCTAGTATGCACCAGATAGGATTCTCAAAAAAGTGCAGATCTTAAAGAGCGAAAGGAAGTGTTGTAGGATTAGGAAAGTATTAAAAGAAAGTATTTAATAACTATTGGTAGATTCATGTATTTCATTTTAGTTTCAATTATGGAAAGCATGCTGCTTGCTGAAAAGTCAAATGTGGTATTCTATTTGCTGAAATTCATATTTCCTTATGATTAGAAACATCTCCACATATTTACTACATAAAGCAATTGCACCAATATGTTACTACAGCCTTCAATTTAACATGTTTTAACTGATATAATCCATTTTATTTTTATATTTGTACCTTAGGCATCAGGAAGCAACACTGCACAAATAATAATGGTATTCACAAGGGCCAAAATTAACAAGATTAAATTATAATAGTGCTTGATCTATGAAGCACACTGCTTGACAGACAGTAGAAGAATATACAAATAAAAAAAGTTCACAGTGACTCCTATTTTGCTTTATGTTTCCACATTTAGGAACATTAGTCACCAGCAAAAGTTGCATTCAGCTCCCAATACAGATATGAGTTCTACCAAGACCATCAGAAGACCTATTTGCTATACAGAAACTCTTTTTTTCAGACCAAAGCTTCCACAATTCCACCTTTCCTTAATTGTTAGGGTACTTTAATTTTAGTTTGGTTTTTTTTTAAAGTCATAAGCATGCTAGCTTCAGTTTTAAAAATCTTTACATATATTCACACATTTGTATAAAATATTAAAATCTTAACAACAGAGCCCTATAAGCTGAGGTTCACCGTTTCTGCACTTAACTTGCCACCACTTAGACTGTGAATCATTGCAATCATATTGGAGTGTTTGTTCAGTTCTTCCTTCTGTAGTTTTACAAGTGCTTCTTTTTCTTCCAAGCGTCCTTCCAACTGAGATTTTTGCACTTCAAGAGAAGATGCCTGCAGAAACAAACAAAGTGTTAGAATTTCCTCCATTATCAACTGAAAGACACACAACACAGTGAAAGCCAAGTGGCTTGGTGGTGAATTCAAGCAGGCAATTAAAAAGCAGATTTAAAATTACAAACTTGTTTCAGAAGTGTTTCTCAGCTACACATTTGGTCCACATGGCTACTGCTACATTTTAAAATGTTAGATACCATGGCAAAACACCATGTTATCACTGTCCCATTTAAGCAGCAGAAGCATTCACAGTTAAGCCATGCACATTTCATTTAAATCCCAAAACCAGCAAATATTTACCAAGGATGAGGGAAATATTTGCTATATACTGGGTAAATATTGCCTATAGAGATTAGGCTTTGCTTCCAGGAAATGGAAATACAGCAAACACATTTGCCAGACTGCACATTTTGTGCTTGCTGATCCATTTGCATGTAAAATGAATCTCTGCCTTGCATGTTTACAGGAAGCCTTACCTGCAGGCTGCACTGTTTTTGTCAATTTAGCTTTATTTTTTTTTTTAAATTACCCTGTTGACTTGGTATAGCCAAACTGGTGTGTTTTGAAAAGAAGACACACTTTCTCTTAGAGATGAAAATAAATATTTTATTAGAATTTCAAATATCAAAAAAACCCTTATGCATTTTGCTGCGCAGACGTGTAGCATAGAGCCTTAAATCAGGATGTGAGAAAGAGGAGAAAGTAAGCCCATCCACCTCTTCAGTAGTTTTGAGTACTGTAAAATGAGTGTTCTACATTCTCCTACTTAATACTGTACTACAGGCTTTGTGGGTTTCTTTTATTTGCAGATGGCATGCACTGACACCTCATGCAGCCTCATTATACCCTGATGTTGCCTCCTCTTGATTTCAAGCTCAGCTACTCAAAAGGTATACAGTAAAGTTGAATGTTTGTTCTTGCCCACTTCATAAACTGCTCTAGTTTATTCATCTACTTTACCACTGAAATATTAATTTACAAACTCTTTCAGTTAAATAGATAAGCAAAATTTCAGTCTCTAGAATACAGGTACAAATAAGTCCTTACCTTGATACTCAGTTCTTTCCTTGCTTGCTCTGTTTTACTTAATTCCTTTTTCAGGACATCTATAGTTTGTTCCATATCAGCTTTTTCTTTCTGCTGTGCTTTCAGTTTTTCTTCCAGAACTTTTATTTTCTGTTGCAAGGCTTAAGAAAATGAACACATTAAAAGGTGGGTTGCCAAACTTAGAAGAGAGATACTGCATTGCCTGGGAAACAAGTTTTTGGTTTCTTTTTTTTCTTTAGTCAACATTGCTGCTGAATTACTGAGTAATGCCACCTACTGCTAAGTTTTAGTGGTTGCACCCGGTCATCTGCAGAAAAGTTAAACCAAGCTCTTGCAATTTTCAGTTTCTACCAAAAAACTTCCCATATACATGCTGGAAAAGTATCATGAAGGGACACAGGATGCTGTGCAGAGATTCAGTGAAGACCATATTGCCTGGGAAATCAAGTTTACATAGCCTTTCTGGAAAATAGTAATCTGTATTTGTTTAATTCAACTTTTAAGTTACATGTCACTTAATCACTTCAAGATTTACAAATTATTAAGTAAGATATAGCTGCTTATGCAGAGCCCATAACATCTATTTAATCTAGTCAGTTCTCCAGATTCAGTGACCTTTAGGTAAGTGACTTACTTGCTATTTTGCCATCTCTATCCTGTAACTGTTGCTGTAATTCTTTTTTCTGATCTTGGGTTTCTGCCAACTGTGCAGCAGTCCTAAAATTGCAGAGAAAAGAAATTTTAATGATCTAAGTAAGATATGCCACCATTTGTCTGTCCTAGAGAAGCCTGAATGATTTTTGTATAGTTTCCAATAGCTGTCAGGAGTTTCAAATTATCAAAGCTATGAATTTGCAGGGTGGGAGCACAGGTTTTATTTCTTCTCCCCATCCACAAGTCTTTTTCCTTCTCTAATCAAGGGGACACAGAAGAAGCTACTGAAAAGGTTCATACCTGGAGAAATTGTTGTTTTTGACTGGAGTCACAAAGCATTGAAAATACCACAACAGAACTGAAATTGTCATTGAACCCATGCCATTAAGTGATTAAGGATACCCAGTATTTGGCTCTTAGCATGCTGCTGAATTTACAATACCATTAGTAAAATGTTTCAGCTATTATTCAAACATGCACATCTATGCATAAAGATTTTCCACTACCATTCTGAGCATCTTCCAGACTGTCACACAACATTCAGCAAAAATGGCCATTTCACAAACTACTGCTGTAGCCCATACGTAGGTCTACTGCAGTCCTCGTTAGTTAGGCACATACTAAGCTGCAGCCTCTAGCAAGAGAAGAGGAAGTGTTTTTCCACATACTCCATTTTATTTGTGGTAGCTCAAGAATAGCTCTGTAATTGCTCCCTCCACCCACCTTTACAAAGGGACAGCCTTCATAAGAATACATCCCTCATTACAGTGAGTTGCTTACTGCACCAGTGAGAGTAACTGTCCAAATTTATTTAGTAGCAAAATAATATCAGTATGTGAATTTTTTTTCCATTTGAATCAGAACTCAAAGCAGTGATTTGGACTGCTCTGATACTGACAAAGCAAGAGCCTGGAAGGATGAAGCAAATAAAGGATGTGCAAATAAATGCAAGAAGAGCAGTTTATTTCTTCAGTAAACATAAGACCTACCTATGAGCATATTTTAAAGATATCTTCTGCAAAACTAAGTATTAAATAAAATTTCTCAAAAAGGAACCCTATAGTTAACCTGGTGAAGGGTACATAAGACCTCTATTTTGAGACACCAAAAAGGAAAAAATTGGAATTAGTACTCAATGAGACATAAGGAACGATAGTTTTATGGTTGAAGAATGATGTTTTATACCACACACAGAACATATGCCATCTCTTTCTAATATAACTTGAAAATGCATTAGTTTGGTAGGGTGTTTGGCCTTTTTTTTTTTTTCCCTCTTTTTTCTCCCCCCTCTTTTTTTTTCTGATCTGATAAGGTTACAGAGAAGTCTTGTAGACTAAAAGGGAATATTTGTGAAAATCTTCCAGTGGTCACAGCATTTAAGAACTCAACAATAACCAAAAAGAAATCCTCCTCCACACACACAAAATGTACCCAAGAACTGGACTGTCTTCATTGCTCTCTTCATTTCTTACTGTCACTGAAGTCTGTGGGTATTCCTCCCTCCCTCCAACAAATACAGTAGCAAATTTACTACTACAGATTTTTATCTAACATATACATACAAAGCAATGCTGAAGCATCTTTTGCTTCCTTGACCTCCACTTCTCAGGTGTAACTTAAAGCACAAAAGAAAAATGGAAACTGACATGATGTTTAATTTACCGTTTAGCTTTAATTTGCTTTAAAAAGACTGATTTGAACCTACCTGTCATTCTGCTGCTTGAGTGACTCATTTAGTTTCTTCACTGTTTCCATTTGTTTATTTAGTGAATTGCACACAATCTGTAGATCTTTATGCTGTCTTTCAGTTGTTTCATACCTACAAATGAATTAGGGTGTTAAAGTTGAAGAATATAAGTGCTTTTGAAGAGCTTTTACTTAAATAGTTGTCAAAAATACTTGACATCACCTGTGTAACTATTCCATGCAAGCTAAAAGCAGGGTGTTATGGGGGCAGGAGGTATTTCAGTTGACGATTTTCTGGTAATATTTTGTTGTTTGATGAGTGTTGGCATTTTTTGCTTTTTAAATGAACATACTTGAAGGAAGAAGCTTCAGCAAATTCTTACATATCTTTAATTACCAACAATTAAGAAGCAACCTTCCTCAAGTATAAACAACAAAACATGCAGATGACTTTAGAAATTTGACATAAATTAGCTATTAGCAGCAGTCCTTTAAGGGACTCCTTGAGCCAGTCTATGACCTCGACTTTCCTGGTGATACCAAGAAACTGAATTCACTGAAGTTAATGCAATGTACATTCAACACAAGTTTATAAGGCAGATCTTGCACTCTAAACAGATGTTTTCCTAACAAAAGGAAAATTCTCTCCCTTGAGGTCGTTATCTGATTGTTTTTAAGAACAATATATTTAAAGCATGCAGACTGTTTAGAAAGCAAGTTTCTGCTATACAAACATGCTGCAGGATCAGATAGCAATTTTATTCCTACTTTGAAGAATTTAAATAGTATTAGATACCAGATTGAAACTGTTTTATTTCACATAAATTAGTCAAATACATGTTAACAGAGTGTATGGCTGCATACAATTCAAGCAAAAAGGAGTAACTTCCACATTGACCATACAAGATACTTAAGAGATCCCACAACAGACTAGAGTTTTAAACATTTTTCTTCCACAGTGACTCCCTTAATGGCAGCAATATGCTTTCAAAATTTAATACGTTTGCTCCTGTTATTAAGCAAGAAATTTGTTCTGAACTTTATCAGCTTCTTTGCCTTGCTGACACCTAGTGACAATACCAGCTCATGTGAGTAGAAAAACCCATGCTCTTAAGTCTTTATTCTTCCAAAGCATATTTTATTTTCATAGATATTTCTATCTTTACGTACATTTTTTTGTCTCGCATGTCCTTTTTGAGCTTAGGAACCTTAAGAAATAATGCTTGTAAACAATTTGGGACATACAAGTTGCCTCCTTTCTCCCTAAGTTGCTCACCTTTACCTTCAGTCAAGTTTGTTATTTATAGCATGTCATCAAGACAGCATGTAAGATCAAAAGAAGAGGATGAGAGCATGGTATAATACTAGGAGAAACTAAATGGTCTTAATTCTGTTTCTTGGAGAACAATGCTCCCTTTTATACAAAGGTCATGCTGTTTGCTGAACTGAACCTTCAATGTCTACAACTTCAGTTCTCATTCATTTAATGTATTAGCTCCTTTAATGAATTAGTTTAACCTCATTGACAAACGAGTAAAAGAAAAAATTAATTTTTCACTTAACAACATCAAATAGCATATAACGTTGCCAGTATAACGTGCTTAGACAAATAAAGATAATTCCATGAGTATGAAGTATTTGCTTAGAGATCTTATGCACCTTACCTCTGAAGAAGGTCAACAGAGGATTTTTTCAGCACTTCATGTTCTTCAGCAACTGTTTGTAATTTTCTGTTGTGTTGAAAGAGCTGTTCAATATCAGTCTGTGCTCTTTCAGATTCCACCTGCTGAGCTTTCAGCAAATCATTTAGTTCTTCATTTTTTCGTTCTGCATCCTTCAACATTGCTGCAAGAGTTCTTGCCTTTGAGTGGAAAGAAACCCCCAATAATTACAAGCAACTCCGTTTCACAAGTTACTTTGTAAGAGGCATATTCGAGGTCACATTAATTTTTTTAATGGACCTGATGACATTTTATTTCTCTCATCTAATATTAACTACATATTAATTTGTTCACTAAATTCCTATCCCTTAGCTCCCTTTATAGACAGTGTGAGGGGAGAGGGAAGAGAAAAGATGATACATTTGAGCTATGGATTTAGTAATCTGCAGCCCAATCCTTACTATAGCCTTTAAAGAATGGAAATTATTCTGAGTTTTCAATACACAGCTCAAATAGATACTCTGTGGAATTAGGCTATATTTGAAAGTTCATCTTTTACAGATTGTTAAAAGGCTGTATGTAGCAGCAAATTCTACATGAATGTGAGTGAACGGCTTAATGATAATCATCTTGAAAATTAATAAACACTAATGATTAACAAACAATAACCAGCACACAGCAGGGTAGTTTTGTTGACTTCCTATAAGGGCAAGAACAAAGAAAACTTTTCCAAAGAACAATCCAAAGGAAAACAGGATATTTATGATGAAAATTAAGACTGCCCTAACTGGCAAGCATAGCTTACAGCTAGGCAGAACATCCACACAGGCAATCAGTGTTAAAGCTACCCAGACACACACTACTCAGCCCCACCCTGGAGACCTAGAAGGAAGTTCTGCAACTTACCTCAGACTCAGCCTGGGCTCTCTGACATCGGTACTGAGCCATCAGCCTATCAGCCTGAGACAGAGCTACTGCCTTTGCTTCCAGAAGGTCTTGCAGCCTATTTTCTTTAGACTGTACATGAGAAGAACATTTTTCATTAACATTCCCTGACTGTAGACAGCTATCTGTCACATACACATCAGGTTGTACTCACTGCTAATGCCGACAGCTTCTGCTCATAGACATCCATTATGTCAGATATCCGCATATCAGTGATCATCTCCTTCATCTGTGGAAATGTTTTCCAATTACTGCTACTGTAAGTTCATATTTACTTTAACAGGTAACAAGCAACTAAACAGCTCCATAGTTCTGTGATCTCCACCTGTCTGCTAGCTTTTTAAGTTGTTATTTTTATTTCTGAGACCGTCTGCTCAAATGCATCCACCTTAATCTCGGTGAAAGATTGTGGATAATTGAATTATTTAGGCTGAATAGGATTCATCTGCACAAGACTACCAGTCCAGCACTATGAAAAGGTAACATAACCACCCTAAAATGGTTTTGCTCAGCCTGGTCTTTGCTGAAGAACAGGTGACCTATGAGGGGACTAGTAAAATTAATTTGCTCTAAATATTAACAGCATGAAATGCACATGGTTAAAAATTCTTGTTCACACTCCATGGCCTTCTCAACACTGACTATAAAAAAATGCCCAGAAAGTTATTCTGAAATGACACCATCCAGAACAAAAATTACTGTGTTAACCTGTCGTCTTTAGAGGAAATATATTCACCATGTATGGCACAAGAAAGTGTTTATTAAAATATATGCCCAAGTTAAGTGAGAAAGCTATTCGGTGATTTCAGGATTTTTTTTTTCTTAGGCAGTGCTACTGTAACACTGATTTTGAGGTGTCCATACAATGAACACCTACTGGAAAGCTACCATCTCTGCACCATTTTGAACCACAATGGAAGAATGTATATTTTTTTCATATTAATAGTAGCTCCCACATAGTTCCAGTTCTCAGCTCATTTTCCTATTCCTGAAGGAGAAGACAAGCAGTTTCTTCTCATGCTTGCCAAGTTGTCATCTCTGACCTATTAGATGTTACTACTATAAGAAAGGCTTCTCTAAGTTCCTTTCACTCTCTCTATATAGTAATACCATTGAAAATGTTTTCTCAATTATGTTTTTACATGCATTTGAGCTTCACACAACTTACAGAATGGATGCAGATAAAATACTGGATATTTTAAGTGAAGGTGTAAATTGATTTTTGGAGGAAAGTTCTACTAATTAGGAGGTCTAAGAAAAGACTCACTCAACAATTCATCAACAACTTTCTCTCCTCCAAATCAAAGCAGCTTTACAATCTGTCACTGCTGCACTAGTGCTCTTAGGACCTGTAGCTGCTTTGATTTGAAAAGGATTGATGGGAGCATCCCATAGTGATGCAGAGCAATAAGCAAGCCAGTGAAGACTCCCTTGACCTTTTTAACAACTAGTCTAGCAGCTGAATGGAGCTGGTAGCTTTCTGAGTTAAAGAGAGAAGGACTGCAAAGCTAAAGCTGGAAGAAATGCCACCAATACAGCTAATCAAGCCATTATCATGATTTTTCCCCTAATCTTCTCCATTTGCATACTGTTCTTTTAAGGCAAAAGAAAAGAGAAGCAATAATCCATCACTCAGTTTAAAGTACCTGCAAAGCAACTAACTTGCTTTGAAGAGAGGAGAAAGAAGAAATATATTCAGTACCTGACAGACTGGTTTGCAAATAAGCACACTGTATGTAGTGTTAGAGTGTCACGTTCACAATGCTTGTTGCTGTGGAGGAAAGCAAAAACTTCCTTCTGAAGTAATAGTACTGCCTTTTCAAGAAGGCTTTAAAAATGCTTAAGAGTCAGTTACACACATAGAAAGGAAAACATTTGTACATCTGTTCAGGCATAGAAGAGATGCCCCACACTCTTATAAGCCAGCATATCATCTATATTTTATCACAGGCTACTCCTAAGGAGTGGGAGGAAGCTTCTTGTATATGTCCTGGCAAATCTAGACAGTTGCCACTATATCTGACACCTGATTTGACATCTGAGAACTAGAAGAGTGTGGGCAACCCCACTGAAGAGGGGGATCTCAATAAGGAAGCCAGCTTCTGATGCAGCACCAAGAATAATGGTTGAATTCTGCTAAGGATCTAAAGGGAGCACATTCTAAATAGCCAGGAAAGAACTCAACTAATCCATGCGTTCTAGACTGGCATTTGGATTTTAAATGCTGTCCCCCGTAATAAAAGTGTCAAACATTTAACAATGTTATATGATTCTACTAACTTCTAGTCCAGAATGAAGTTTCTGTATTAATTCCTGAATATTTGAAGTTGTGGATCCATCACTTGAAGGACAGGATGAAGAACACCTCGCCGAAGAAACGCTCGTCACAGGTGGCTGCATTTGGATTCTTTTTGATGCATGATCCATTTCTTGTTGTCTGTAAGCATTATTTGCTGCAATGCTTTCACCAAGCCTGCATACAACAAAGGCTTCTAATGAAACAACCTGCTAAAAATCTCACTTCAAGGACTGAAAAGGAGAACAGTTTCATAACATAATTAACTTCTCTTTTGTTGAAAACAGTCTGTTGAAAACAGTTACATTTGCATTATCACACAGTGTTAAGATGTAGTATTAGACACACGCCCAAACCATCCAGAGACTCAGCATGTAGAAATAAATGAATGCCTGTCATGACTCGCCTTCAGAAACAAATGCAGTACCTCACTTGAAAGGGCATGGTGTTCAGCTCTTATCAAACAGATCAGACCATGTCTATTATTAGCTTAAGAAAAAGGTTATTTCATGTCATTATTCAACTCAAATAGGCCATTGTTTGTAAGCAGGAAGACTGAGAAAGTATTTAGTAAGGGGTTTTAATAGGCATAAAAATAAGACTGAATCATGAAAAGGCAGTGCTACAAATAAGCCTTAGTTTTGTCTCATCTTTGATGCTATTTAAGAATACTATAGAGTACGGCACATTTTATTTTCTAAGTTTATGAAGATAAAGAGCAATCAGTTAAAATCTGTACAGGGATGAGAACACAAAAGCTTAGATGTAAATAATTACTCCACTGTCTGTATGTAACTTGTGATTGGTAATCACAAGCTTCTAATGACATGTTCCAAATCAAAGAGAATGAGAAGTCAAAAGAGCTGATTCTGAGGCTCCAGTCAAAATATCTTTTCCTTGTGATAAAATCCTTAATTACAAAGTTATCCCAACCACTTCAGTGAAGTGCTGTCTCAATTGCTTCCTAAGTGAAGAGAGGCTATTTTAAACTTCTATTTATGGACATGTTATTTGACTATTCCATTGTACAACTCAGGCATACTGGATAGTACAGAGCATTCATTCATTCCTTCTTCCAGACAGAATATTTGCTGCTGGCCATTACAAAAATGTTTTCTATATCCACAAAATCATGGCATGATAGGATAGTTGAGATTGAAGGGGATTTCTAAAGATTGCCTAGTTCAACTCTCCTGGTCTAAGCAGGTGGCACAGGATTACATCCAGTTGTTTTGACTATCTCAAGGTAAAGTCTCCACAGCTTCTCTGGGCAGACTTTTCCAGAGCGTGGTAACCCTCACAGTAAAAAGTTGGTTTTTTTCTTGTATTTAGAGATCTTGAAAAGGATGCCTCTGAGAAGACTCTAGCCCCATTTCTTTGTTTCATTCTGTCAGATGTTTATACATATTTGATAAGATGCCCAAGTCTTCTCAAAGCTAAACAAACCCCAGCTCTCTGTCTCACTTTGTATGACACATACTCATTCCTCAAACATCTTAATGGCCCCTTCTAGTATGTCTGTATCTCTCTTGTGTTAGTGAGCCCAGACCTGAACACACTGCTTCAGATGTGGTCTCACCAGGGCTGGGAAAAGGGAAATGATCACCACCTTCAACCTGCCAGCAAAACTCCCCTTAGTGCAGTCCAGGGTGCTACTGACAATCTTCACCATTCCTAAAGACAGAAGTAACATTTGTTTTGTTCTAGCCCTTGGAAACCTCTCCGAGTCACCCCCAGGTCTGGCAGAACCCCTCCTATCATCACCTTCTCAAACCTCTGTGGTAGCAAGTGGTCATCAATGTGATCCAGAAACCTTTTGGATTGCTTATGCCCTACTCTGTTACCTCTCCAGCAGATAGCAAGGTGGTCAATGTCTTCTAAAAGGACAACAACCTGTGAATGCAAGACTTCTTCCAGCTGTCTATAGAGGCTTCATCTACTATTTCTTTCTGATCTGGCAGTCTGAAGCAGACAGACACCCCCTACAACATTCCCCATCTTGGTCTGCCTCCTAGCTCATGAACTGCCAGCTGGTTTATCTTTCCCAAGGCAGAAGTTCCATGCATTCCCTCCACCTTTTCATAAAAAGGGCAACTGGGCAGCCTCTTCCTCATCATCTCCAATACTCAAAGGCTTCTGACCTCCTTCAGGTCCTTTACTTGACACCACAGATCATCAGCAACTACTCAACTTCAGCAGGCTAAAAGACTTCCTATTAACAGTCTTAGTAGGAGGTACCAAACACTCCCCTGCAACCTCCAGAGCTGCATACCTCTTCTGAAACTATTTGGGCTGGTGCTTCAGCTTTCAAAATTTATTTTGTACCTCTTTTGATAGTTTTACAGATATTTCTCTATTTAGATAATACCCTCCCTCTCCATTTCTCTCCTAAAGTCTACAGCTAACTAGATACCAATATATAGTACTACTTGGTAACCATAAAAATAGCACTAATGTTTTCAGGATTAACACAGTTCTGGACTCCTATTACTGTGTTCTTATCTCTGACCTACTTCCAGATTATAACAGAAAAAAAAAGTATGATTGCTAGGGTGTGTGGAGTTTTTTTGTTGTTTCATTTTTATTTAATTTTTTTAGAAGTTCCTGTATATTGTTTGAGAAAGCTTGTGAATATAGTACAGCCAAAAAACCACAAGGACACAATTTATGTGATGATTAGGTGATCTTCCTTTACTTTTTACTATTACATATATGTAGTAATCTAGTCACTGTTCCAAGATAAGCTAGTTATGTTACAAATCTTTCACTTGAGAAAAGGAGCTCAAATGCCAAAAAAGCATTATATCTGCAAGGCCTTTCAAACAATTCCCATATTTATTTAAAAAGCTCTGCTAATAAATCAGGAAGAAGCTTTGATTAGTTCTCAAGATTGCAACGACTATGATACAATTAAAGATATTTTTTCCTTTTATTACATCTACAGAAATAGATGTAGAGTTTCAAGTAGAGTTTCTTAATATTTTTCCCCAGACCTAAACCACCTTAAAAACTACCTGAACTGCCATCTGCCTGTGTCTCATCCCATTATGTTCTTTTAAGTTCTTTTGTAAGAACACCATCAGCATTTGAACTATTTCCTCTAGCCTCAAAGATCACTACTGTCTCTTAACTTCAGATAAAGAAATAAGACATTTTCTAAAGTTTGTTTCTGATGAACTGAGAGTAATATGCCAAGAAACACAAATATCACTACACCAGACTACCACAAAAAAAACCTTACACTATGGCAGGAAAATCTGGTAAAGGTGCAGCCTCAAACAGTATTCCAAGTCCCACTTGGACCTGCTCTCTATGGTCTGATGTTAAAGCAAATGTCAAAGGCATAATCAAACGTTGATCCTGAAAAAAAAACAAACAACAACAACAAAAGAAACTGCTTTGATCAGAGCAAGATAAGTCAACACCAACAAAAAACCCCACCCAGACATCAAAACATCAAGACCTATGAGCACAGAACTGTTTATTCAGAACTCAAGCTACCTTCTTCAAGTTTACCCTCATAAGTTTGAGCCAGAAGTCAATGGCAGAGAAAAAAATTTGAAAAATAATTTACACTTCAAAGTACTTTGGAAAGGTGTCTTCACATTAAAGCCAATGCAGGAAGTACAGAGACTATTTATTTCTCCCAAGTGCTTGATTTCCATCATCAAGGGTTACAGCTCAAGTTTTATAAGGATTTCCTCTTATAAGGACTACAAAACTCTCATTGCTATTCATTATATTACACAATTCCAGTTCTTGAAAGAAAACCCTCCAAAACAGCATTAAGTGTTTCTGCATGGATTACTTTTCCACCTACAAAGTAAATTGCTAAGGTACCATCTGACCAGTAGTTACCAAAAGCTGTTTTGACTATGGAAAGTCACAAGTTAGATGCATATTTAATAGCAACCAACCACAGAAATAATTATATGGTTATCATGATTTTTTTTTCTGGTTTGCTACTTCTAAACTACAGTCCTAATGCATTCTTAAAAGGAGAACTCTTACTAGACAGGTGAAGGACAATTTCACATGCATTACAGAAATAAATTATTGGAGTTAAAGCAAATTGCTTTTAAAATAAAAGACTTAACAACAAAACAACCTTAAAGAATTGTGCCCAGGGGACTGTATTATCTCTGAAATGGTAAAACTCCTAGGAAAAGCATGCAAAACATTAAGAACTAAAACTACTGCAGTGCAATGGCACTTCCCTTTGCAGATACACTTCATAAGACATTTTAAAATCATACCTGTAAAATTTTGTAAAAGCTGACCTCCATACCAGGCACATCCTGCTTCAGTCTGCTCATAAGATCAAGTGTTTTCAGAATAATATCTGCAGCAAGTTTGCTTTTAAGCAAACAAATAGAAAAGCAGAAAAATGGAAGGGAAAAAAAAGGCAGAGCAAGATTTGTCAAATGAGTACCAATAAATAAACCCAGTTAATGAAAAAAAAGTCAGTAGCTTCACAGAGATATTAAATGTCTAGCAAGGCAACAATGCCAAAACCAAGAAAGATCACAGATTTCCTTGGACATGCTGCTGAACTTCTCCATCATGCCAAGGATGGAAACGGTGAAGACCAAAAAAACCCACTATTTACTTTAAAGTGAGGAGTGTTTAACTGTAGGGGAAATTATATCTCACTTTTTTTTGGCCAGACAACTCTTAGTTATATCAATGTTCAGATTAATGACACAGAGCTGAAAGAATGTATTCCATTTTCAGTGCAGTAATTCCCTCTCTCCCAACATTCAGTATCTTTGAATTCTGGCTGCATAAAATCCAAATGAAAAGTCAGGTACCATAAGCAGCTCTAGTAACCTTCAATTTGGATAAGCTTAAACAACTGCATGATGTTTAAGACCCGTGTTCACCTAAGTGGGTCTCCAGTTTATGCCAAAAACACTATCTGTAGGCTGAAGACAGGTTTTATTACTGAACTCAATATTACTTCCTACTGCCACAAAAAAACAAATTTTGATTTAAAAATAATATTCATTTACATCTATTTAAACACAACTTTCAACTATTTGATAGTTTTCATTGTAACAATATCCCAACTGTCATACAAGTCTTGATAATTTAGGATTTAAATAAGTCTGCATGCTCACCATATTTTAGAGTCCACAACTTTTGTCCCAAAACCAGTGTCAATCCCACTGTAGGTAAACTGGTGTTCTATTAGAGACATGCATTGGCTGGCAGTCAGGACCTTCGAGGCATGTATTTTCAGTGTGTCATCTCTACAGAGCAGTAGACTGAGTTAAGAATAAACTTAAGATACCTGTGCTTAGGTATTGGCACCAAAAGCTAAGATTTTCTAATACCAAAAGACACAAGTTAATGTACAAAAGCACAAGAGCCTCCAAAAATGCTTTTAAAAACCAACTTCATAAACCACTTAAGTAATGGTTAACTCACAAGCCAAGTAATCCTGACTTTTCAAATAACACACACACCTACGTAGAAAAAAATTAGGGAAGGCACAATAAAATGTGGCATGAAGAAATATGATGGACAAAAGGAAGTGAACCATCAGTTCCTAGTACAAAAAATAGTTCCTCTAGCAGTGAATTCATAAAGTTACTTCTTCACAGAACTCTGCTTAGGTTCAAGACTGTCCTGCAGTCATCTCCTCCTTACTACATGACATTGTGGACACTAAGGACTCCAGATGAGTGTAAAACTATATCATTCCACTTTATTTTTCCTTGTTTTGATGATCTAAATTTTTGTATTTACATAAACTTATATATTTGTCTGGGAGCTGCAGGTGATTTAGCTAGGTAAAAATATTACACTGATCAAAAAGATGGCTACTCAAACATCACTTGCAATTTCATCAGAAAACATCCATCTTGATTTTTGATCTGTGAAGTGCTTCTATAATCTTGAGTAGCCACATTTTATCCTGTATCACTGTAATACACAATAAACATACAGCAATTAAAAACTACCCTAAATTTACTGAGACTGTCATGTTGAAACACCTTCAGTAGATTTTTGTAATTTAAAACTATTGAAGTAACTTATTGAAGAAACAGCCATTTTTTTCTAAGATAGGAAGAATAAATTAACCACCAACAGGCACACAAAAAAGGATATCTGTCAGGACATTAATAGCCTTGACCATTCTTTCACACTTTTTCTTCACCAATAGCTCGTCCACAATCTGTTCTGGCATCTGAAGATGATCAAGAATAACAGGCAGCAGAAGATCCACAAAGTGTTCAGCTGAGGTGCTGTTTCCAGTATTAATAACATCCTGTAATGAACACATTTCACTTTATGTCAGTATGTAAAGCTACACAACAGGGAAGCCAAGCTTACTCTACCTCTTCCTCCACCAGCCCGTGTTCTGGCTTTTCCAGCCTCTTAGTGTTTCAGGTTCAAGACTGCTGATTAGTGTCATACTGGAGGAGGAAATTCAATTAAGAGCACAGAAACAGCAAAAACGTCCTCACTTCTGCAAATCCTAGAAAGCAATTCTTTGGTGCCTTTGTCTCTACCTCACATGAAGTGACATATCTTCCATGCAGACATGTTTCTGAAATACAGCATCTCTTAAAAAGAAGAGTTGGTATACTCAGTATGGAATTCTAGAACAGAACAATTTACTTCCACATATATTTTTACATGATTTTTTTTTTTTAGACAAATGCTAATAGTTGATTAAATTAAATTCAAAATATAGCTGCTAAAAGCTCTTTAAACTCATGTATCAGCCTTGGTACCTCAAAAATCTCTTTGAAGAGTTGCAATGCTAGAACTGAACAGTCTTCAGAGCCTTCCAATGGTTGGTTTGACAAGTGCACCAGTGCAACAGATGGTTCAAAATTCTTTGAGCGAGTCACAAATCTGGTATTCCCAGAGACTGGCAAGCCAGATGGTTCCAGTATTGCCTGCCGCAAGGTATGACGCAGTTCTATCACAGAACAGAAGGCAAGCAGTAGTTCTAAGATCTGTATGAAGTGAATGAGAGTTCAAATGCTTTTAAATCAAGTACTTATACAGAAATTGCACCTCCCATATTACAAGTCTAAAAAGACATCTTGGTTCTAAGCAACTCCATTTACCACCTTAAAGTTTTCTGAAGGATAGTTTTCTTTCCTTAAAGCCAAGTCAGCAGCAGAAATACAGTTCATGAGCCTGACGAAAGCTTGTGATAATATTCAGTATATTGATATCCCTTCATTTTTAAAAAAGCATGACTGCTGACTAGCAATCTACCAAGCAGTAGAAGTGTGTATACACTTAGAATGAAGAAAACTATGGAAGGGAAAATATTCTGAGACACAAATGGACACACGTGTGTATACTTTGAGATGAAGAGAAAAGCACCATGGGTAAGCTTCTTGTCAGTATGTCTTTTTAAATAAAAAAACCAAGTAACAACAAAAATCACATACACGGAAACATTCGTGTATTTACTATGTTAAACAATTTGTAAAAAAGCTTAAAATTAATTTCACAGATGGACTGAGCCAAATATTTTCACAACGCTTTGTATTTTGACCTTTAGCAATAGATAGCCAATGTTTCATTCATGTAAGCTGGCAGCAAGACAAAGCTGAATGCAACAGTTAACTGCTTAAGCAAATGTGGAATTTATTTGTTCAACTGATATAAAATCTTCCTAATCTTCCAAGTCAGCACCATGGTTCCTTGACCATCAGTACAAAGTCTGAGTAGTATTAATTGAAGTTTTAGCCAATGAAGTGGGGTACACATTTGACTTCATTTATGCTTTCAGGCAACAGACAAACTGGCAAAACCACCAACAATTAGTTTCAACCTGACAGCCTTTTGACCAACTAGAAAATAAAAACTCTGTGAATACCATAGGCCAGTTAGGAGTCCTGAAGTCAATGTATTTCAATGTATTTCATTATCATCCCTTGTACACACAAACCCACTTATGACTACAGAAGTGGAGCTAGATTAGGAGTTGCACCCTCTTAGGCTTGAACTGGGAAAAGTATAAATACCTTAGATGATGAATCAGGATCCCTTCCATGAAGAAGATCTAACACTTGACCTAGACATGAGGTAAAGTGTTCATATCTACAGCACACAGAGGAAAAAAAAAAAAAACAAAAACAAACAATGAAGAAATGGAGTTTCAGCACATAGACATTTACTCTGAGCAATGAATCCAAGTGCCCTGTTCTCCTTACCCCCTGTTCTCCTTACTCCCAAACTCCTGAATTAGTGATACTTTTGATAGTATAATTTATATTTAGCATAGAATAGTAATTTAAGAGTGAAAGCAAATTCCTTAAAGTAAGCCAAGATTCTCCAGCTATTTTTACTGCTAGATTTAGATTGCTAGCTGAATGTACAGAACAACTATTCAAGCCCTCTACAGAACTACTCTGTGATACACTCTAGTAAAATGATTATAGCTTCAACTACACTAGTCCACTTCAAGATAATACAGGCCTGTGAAAGCAAGATAGCTATTCATCAAGTTGTCTGATCACTGACACTGTCTAGACAATTTCTAAACACAATTATCAAATATTCCTTAAATTAACAACAGCAACAAAAAATATTTTGATTCACACTTCTTTGAAACAACAGTAGCACTAGAATCCTTTATTTGCAGGTACATCAGCTGTAATCAACTAGTAAGAATATAAAAGCATCTAGAGAATTTTTTCCAGTGTTGGGTTCAGATTACAAATAGCATACAGTAAGGAACTGAATAAGAGTTTAGGAATAATAACCTGTACATTTTAGGAAGTGAAACCCTACCTGGTAAGATAAACTGCAACTTTGGGGTTCTTCAGAAGGTCCATGAGTAGATCAACAGAGTATTTTCTTGTTAAAGTACCATCTCCATTTACAACAATATTAAATATTAACTGAAATGTCTGATGGATATTTCGAGCATGAAAAAGCTGAAAGGAAGAAGAAAGGTATGTATGAGTAAATACTACTTTTGCTGGGTCTCTTGCTTATTAAAACTATGTTTTTTAACATTAGATTTTTATTTTGCCAGTGTGACTATTAGTTTTATCTGCAAATTAAGAATGGAACAGATTTCAAAGTATCACTTACCTTTTCTCCTACTTCTTCATTTAAAGTAAGGCTTGATAATAGTGAAAGTGCAAACACAACCATAGTCAAACTACTATGGGCCAGGAAACTTATTAAGGTACGATAGAAACTCTTCACATTATTCTAAAGCAAAAAGGAGAAACATAGGCATTGTAAGTTTTGTTCTGTTCTATAAAAAAACTGAATTTACAGGTTGTGCACAATTATAAATACGTCATACAAACCATCAATAATACTACAAAAATATATTAGGATGATAAAGCTTCTCTAGAAACCTGAGTGTTCTATTGCACAATACTAGTGTTAATGTCAATTACTAAATTCCCAAACCTGTATACAGGGAAAAAAATAAAATAATCCATTATTATAAAGATGAGAAATTTATTTTGCTAAAATATCTACGGAAAATATCTACTGAAAGCTAACTCCCATATCTTCTATGCCCAGTGATCAGATCTAACAATACCTCCTCTTTCTGCCTCCTTCCTCCCATCCTTTCTTCCAAAGTAAGCAGTGCAACACTGACTGTCAAGTGGATGAATTTATATTTCTCAATTGAAAAGTAAATTATATTCACTGATTTATGAAGAGATAGGAACCTAGTATCTCAGATATAGATGTCTATTTGAGGACTCAAAGGTGCAGACCTGACACCAAAAAAGTGCATAAGAAATACTAATATGACTCCCCAGAGACAAGTAACCCTCATTTCCCCTCAAGCCAGAGATTCATGCCACAAAACCAAAACTCTTACCACAGATTTTATCTGAGTTTGAATAGATAAGTTGTGACGACAGAGATTTGCCAGGAGTCCTAAACATGGTATTGTTAACTCATCTTCAGTGGACTGACTTAAAAGAAAAATCCAGAAATTTAATCAGCTACAAGAATGTGGGTTAGGGGCAGGGTGCTTGGGGAAACTTACTTTGTTTGGGGTTTTTAAGTTTTGTTTTATAATTAAGCATCATTCCACAAAAAAAAAAAAAAAAAAAAAGTAAAATTCAAATTGCAATCCCCATATTGTGAGCAGTTTTTAAATGAGCACATCTGTAAAAAACAGTATCAGAGATCAGTACTGTCAAAGGTCCTTTTAACACTTATTAGATCTCTTACAAGGTAATTTGCATGCAATTTATATCATTGTAACATAAGTCTGTTTTTAATGACAAGCATGAATTCTCTCCTGGCTGTTCTCTTTGTTAGCTTTCTGCTGCTAGGGGCACAGGGGTGGGCTATTAATATTCAATCACCCAAAGTCCCACAACCACTGCATTTGACAATCTGAAACAACATAGTTTTCAAATAAAGAAGTCTGAACTTGAGAGCAAAAATACCACAGCTCTCTCTGGGGTGTGTAATATGCTATGAGTCTTCATAAAGTTTAGAAACATAGCTAGGTATTTCTCATAAGAAAAGACAACTGAGTACACACTTACACATGATGCATTAGAAATGAAATTAATTCATCCATGTTGGCACCAGCACAAAAGACAGGAACATTGTAGGTTAGCCTCTGCAGCAATTGAATACTCTGAGGAAATAAAAAGCTCTTCACATAAGTCTTTCCTATAGCACCACACTGAAGAATGCTACAAGGTACAAAAGCTGAAACTAAAAGCATAAATAACAAGACACCACAAATGAATTAATTGTCAGACTCTGTAATGTATTAAATACAATTACATGAGCTGCTGCAAACACATTGAATAGTGTCCTACCACACTGATATACTTATTAAAAGGCCAAAGATATGAATAAAGTTTTATTTTGACAGTTATGTTTTTAGCCAACCTGATTTCCCCCTTTGCCTTGACAGCAAGTTCTTCATTCTGTCAGTGTGAAAGCTTTGTTCTATTGAAAGATCTAGAAGTCTCACAAAAAAACAGAAAGAGCTTTTCTGACTCTTGGAGAAAGTATGTTTATAGGAAACCAGGTTTTCTGCAAAGACTGCAAAGAGGTCTAATGCTAGTGAAGTCCTTCACACAGCATTCTTGCAGCACATAACATGAAGGAGTTAATGTAAAGTTAATATACTGAAACATGAGAAAAAAAAAAACCACTGCATAGGACAGCAGCTGAAACAAAATCTCACCATATTATTAGCTGATATAAGAACTTAGAAGTTCTTATAACTGGATCTACCTAGTGACTGCAAAACCACTCTCACTGACTGGCAAGACCCCTGAACCCCCAAGTCTTCTAGTACTCTTACTGCTTCTCAAACGTCGAGAAAAGTGTGCTTTACAGATGCTTGACTCATTTTCCACAAATCAAGGGCAAGAGAGCAGCTAGCAAATTATTTTTGTTTTTCTTCTCCAGAAAAGATGTGACCACAAGTAGACAGCAAATGCTCACTGAAAGCTCAGAGCTACATATGAGAAACTGTGCATATTAAAAATATTTTTGCCCAACTTTATTGTTCAATGCACCCAAAAGGGCAGGTTAAGATTGATGGAGTCAGTCTGAGATCCCATGTGCTCACAAAAAAATTAATATTAAACTAAAAATAAATAATCAATGTCTGCTCTTGGCTCCTAAAAAGTGAGCTTCCATTAGGCACAGCCCCCCTGCATTCACTGGCAGACAGCACTGAGCAGAGGGAAGGAGGCATCCACACCCCACAAACCTTCCAGGAGAACTGACAGCCACAGTTTGCTTTCACTGATTCACAATTACCTGGTTAAGGTATTGATTAGACAAAATTTAGAACAATCTCCAGGCTTTTGTTATGGACATTAGAAACACAAACTAAATAACTCAAGTGGAAAAGAACCTCCCAATCTCACTAACAGCGATTACTTGCAAAAACTTTAAAACCAGGTTTTTTGTTTGGTTATTGGGTTGTTTTTTTGCTTTAATATTAGAGCAGGTAAGAAGTGCAAAAAAGATTAAATAGGGAATACAAAGAAGTCCATGCAGTGTAAAAATCCTGTCAGACTCATTCAAATACACTGTAAATCAAATACACAAACTTTCCCCTCAACACATTATTTCAGACAGGTCTTTTAAAGAGCTATTATATGCATACAGTGTAACATATAATTATGTAACAGCAGCCAAATATTATTAAGCATTAGTTCTGTTACCTGTAATAAGAGTGGGTCGCTCAGATTAGTAGAACTTCGATGGACCACTCCTGCCAGCACACTGGTCAGATTGTAGGTGTCCTGAAGAGCTTCTCTAGTCTCATTGTCTAAAGCTAGAATTTAAGAATTATTAGCAAAAAACCCTACCTAATAACAAACGCAACTGTTGTATCAGCTACCAACCTAAGCAAAAGCTCAAATCTTTGACCAAGTTTTCATGTGTATTTCACAAATAACTACAAAAAAAATCACAGCTCCTATGCACTTGCACTTCTACCTTAGTTGTGAACTTATAGCAAAGTGACACTCCAATAGTTTTCCTTAAGATGCTTGGACATTGAAGAAATGGCCTCACTCCTACCTACAAATTTTAGTTCTGTTTCAGATTTTGAAACCTACACTTAAAATCATTGATCTCAGTTTCCTGCTTCACACTATAGTGGGCAAGTAGATTAAAACTTACACCCTGATAGGGTTATTTAGCCATAGTTAAAAAACCAGCTATGCTTAGGTAGCCCTGAAAAACATGGAGCAAACAAGGATGACTGCTAAAGCAGCAAATCAGTGGGCAGAAGACTAGTTCTTAAAATTTTCAACAGGCTGAGAAAAAAACAAACAATAGGAACAGCAGCAAAAATTATGATTTTACAGTAACTGTTTCAAAAACCTAAAAGAAAGCTCAAAGAGGCTAAAAGCAAGAAGCAGAAAAGATAAACAAAGGGTCATCATAAAGGACACAATTTTTTTAGTAACTACTCATACATGATGAGAAATTAAGCAATGAAGGGATAATTTTTGTATATGTAATCTACAAATACATATTATGGTAAGCACAGAGCTGTCTAGACAATAAAGGCCTACTTCTGTGAAACAGAAAAAACATTAAAACCACTAATAAGAAACAAATAAAAGGCAGTAAAACCTATTTCTTCATTGAAAAACTTGATGCTCACAGTCCCAGGCCCTTGGGGAGCCTGAACTGCTGGCCAGCACTCCAGTGGGTGAGGTAAACCAAGGTGACTACAGTTGTTGATGTAACATGGCTTCTTCCTATCTTTTCTTCATTTCATTAAAAAGGTAGTCTTTTCCAGGCTCCAAAAATCAAGGACAAGAGAACAATGCTTCACCCTACCCAGCGACAAAGCAAATTCTGACAAGCATGATCACTGTCATGTCAGTTATGATTTCAAATCTGCTTCACATGGTGATTTAACATCTTATCCGGCCTTGTACATACAATCAGATAGCTCAGCCAAGCACCACAATTAAAAAAACTTCATTTTTCACACCTTACACTTTTTCTAAGAACTCTATGTCCAGTCCTGTCTTGTCTTTTCTTCCCTTTCCCAAACCAAAGATTAAAAAAGTTCAGCAGCAAATCTTACCTAGGTGTGATAGCAAAGTAAGCACAGATGAGGTTAGGGATGGGTTTATATTGGTGTCCCCCAGGAGTTCTACCAGGCTACTAAGACATTCACTTGGCAGAATCTGATTTGAAGCAAATAATCGTGTAAGTTTCAGTCCAGAGATAACCTGGAGATGAAGGCAAAAAACACAACCTTAATTACTCAACAGCACCAAATTATTTACCAGTTAAAAAGTTAAATTTGAGTTGTATTAAACAGATTTTGCCATACTCAACAAAACAAGAATGTAAGTGCCACTCTCACAGTTGCAGACATTTGCATTCATGATTGCTGCTGCAACAAAAAAACAAACAAAAAATTTTTTTAAAAAAACCCAATTTTTACTCTTGGAAAATGCTAAGTTTGCACTGTGATACTTTATAACATTTTGGTGCTTCTTTAGTTTGCTGACTGACAGCATTCATCCTAACAGTATTCTTTGCAATCTTATAGCTGTGGCAGAGCAACACTGCATTTCTTCACACAGTGAACAAAATTAATACTAGGTTACTCTTCCCACATACGTTTTAGCACAGATAAAAGATAGGGTTTATTTATTTTGGAAGACAACCAAACAGATTGCTCAATGAAAACATTTAGTCACCAGCTGAATCAAAACAGCCTGCTTTCTGAAGACAGGGACAGGAACCCAAAGATACCTCTCTGCAGTAAGAGGTAGTGCTGCTTAGGAATCATTGTGTTTTTGAGATGAAAAAAATGGAACCCAAGTTCAGGGAAGTCTACATAAGAAGATACTGAAAATTACACACCTGCATATCAATACAGCAGGAACAAGTTATAATTGCTTAACAGAACAAGAGAATGATGTTTTTTGCGTATCCCCTGTACACTTCTTTACAGTGGATACAGAGAAGAAAACTAAGATAAATATTTACTCGTACATTAAATGTTTTCGATATTAAATAAATCTGTATTTGAAAACGGTACCTTGCAGATTAAGCAACTGAGTCATTGTGTCAGTCTGTCCCAACACCAAGGGTGCCCCCTGTGAGGATCCTACAGGGCTGCACCTGGAGATCAGGGCCATGGATAGGGCTACCCCCTAGTAGCAAGGACCTTTTATTACACTTTGGATGAAATTGGCAAACTCCAAATACAAGACCAGTTCATCGTTAACACTTCGGTTTTAAGTTATGAAAATAAATAATCCTTGTGGGTCAGGGTTTATGGGATATGAAAAAGATCCAAGTCCTCCATAAGGCACAATAGAGGCTTAGCCTACGTGCAATCAAACATACTCCATACACCTCTATCTATTTACAAGCAGCTGGACACATTACGCAGTAATAGTCCTGAAGCAGTGCTAAAAATTTAAATATTTCTTTTATCCAACGGCCTCAGCCTCCAGCTCCCTTGGCAATCGGGTCACCGGGCGAGTTTACCTGTCCCCGGCCGCAGATCCACTGAGGAGGCCGCGGCGCCCCGGATGGCTCCAGCAGCCGCCTGCAGCCAGCGGCGGGGCGGACCCTGCCGAAGCCCCGGCAGCCCCGGAGCCAGCGCTACGGCGGAGAGATGGCAGCCGAGGCCGGGCGCCGAAAAGATCCACCCGTGTCCCGCCTCCCCCCCCCCCGCCTCAGGCGGCTCCCGCATTCCCGACCGCGTCGCCCTCCCAACGCGATCCCGTGGCCCAGAACCTGCGCCCCTCTCACCTCCAGGCTGCGCTGCAGGAGCGCCGCGTTGGGCTCTGTCTTGGCAGCCCGGTACTGCGCGGCTGCCAGGAGCAGGGATTTCATGGAACCCAAGGCGTCCATGGCGCCTCGGCTGCTCTGCCTCAGAGAAGCCGCAGACAAAACGCAGTCATATTTCCCGCCGCTGCCGCCATTTTGATGGCAGCAGCCACTGAGAGGGAGGCACCGCCTACCCCGCGGGGTATGACGGGAGAGCCCGCACCCACCATCTCGCTATAGGGGGGAAGGGAGTAGGGAGGAGACTCGTCCGGAGGCTGTCGGCGGATTTAACCCCTCCTGCTTTAACCCCTGAGGGGGAAGCGAGGAAGATCCCGGCTTCAGCGGGGACTCCGGAGTCAGCGCTGAAGTGCGGCGGAGGTGGTCCAGAGAAAGGCGGGGGCGCAGACAGCGGGCTGCCCGCGAGTGGAACCAACTCCTCCTCCCCTGTCGTAGCTCCCCGCCGGCCAGTGACTCCCTACAGACCCCTCACATCCTGCGCCCCACCGCTCGCACCCCCGAGCCGGGGCATCCGGACACTGCTCTGCTTCCCACCCTTCTGCTTACCCGCCACACTCCCTGCAGCCCCCGGCCCCTCGCCTCCAGTGCTCCCGCTCTGCACAGGACATGGAGCCTCACCCCAACCCCACCTGTTCCCCCGTTTCTAGCTGCCTCCAGGCAGGTCCACCGCAACCCCCTCGCCGCCTTGTCCCCGTTCCTGATTCCCTGCCTCCCCCCCGGCAAACTTTTCCCCTTTGCTGCTGGGGGCATCGGAGTGTCGCCAGAATGTCACAGCTGGCTCATGGCCACCCAGGGGAAAGCGAAGGGCAGCGTGACAAGAGCAAGGCTTTAGCGCTGGGCATGAGGGGACCTGTTGCATGTAGTTTCATGTTTGTTGCTTACGCCTCTCGATCATTTGGGTACAACCCGGTTTAACACCCCCGCTGCTCAACCTCTACACGGACAGGCAGTGCACATACCCTACTCTATGTTGGAAAGTACATATGAAGCTTTTAAATACACTTTTTTGAAACTCATGCACTGATTGTTTTCTAATGTAGTAGGCCTTGTGAAGAAGTGTAGGAGTGTGTATATTACTATCCCTTTCTTAGAAGTTTAGGAAAGTGCATATTATCCTCACTTTCTTATACTGTTAACAAATATATTCCTGCATAGATGTAATTGTAATGTAATGTAAAACGAAATGTACATTTCTCTTCATTCTGGGTTCTTGCTTCCACCTTTAGATCAATGATCTTTTGCAGGCTCTGCTTTAGCTGACCACCTTGGAGGAAATGGCTGAGAAGTGACCAGAGCACAGTCTAGGATGCACCCTCGGGTCTCGACGCAGCATCTGAAGCTGCAGCCACTGCAGCGCTGGAGTTCAAAGCACAGGGGCCTGCAGCACAGCACTTTGACCAGAGCTAATGCCAACTAAAAAAGCACCACAGCCCAGCCCCTTGTCCTCCTCTCCTGCAGTTGTCTGTTCAGCCGTCAGGAATCATGCTGACAGGGTCATGAGGCATGGCCTGGGATTCCCTGTCACTCAACCTTTTCCTGTGGCTTGAATATCAGTATGTCTGAGCATGTGGGAGACTGCTGAGTCTCTCCAGAAAAACCGTGCTGTTCTGTTAGAGATCAGGCTACTGGAGTCAGGATGTTTCAGCTCAGCAGCTGCTCAGTCTGATACATCTGATAACCAACTATCAGGCAGGCTTATAAGTACAAATAAAGAGACACATCAGTGTATGTGGTTTTACAGAGCAAGGGCTGTTTTATTTTGATGTGGGTTTTTTTTTTTTTTTCAATAGTACCGTTTTTTATGGACAACTACTTTCTTTTCAGTTCATGATTTTTGGATGCATGTTAGTATTTTTGACAATGCCAGAGATAATCAATACTCTTTTTTTTGTGTGTGTCTGTTGTGCTAGAAGTACCAGTTGAGCCTGGTACCAAAAACTGTTAGCACTGTTAAATTTGTAATGAGATCCAAAGATCTTTTAACAAACAGTGGTGTGAAAGAAACATAGTAGAAAACAATGTAACTATTATTACCCATTAAAATACATAAGTAATCTGTGAAAGATCTTAAACACAACCAATATAAATGTCTTCCTTGAGATCGTAAATGAATAAAGAGTTGGTACTAGCTAGCAACTGGGACAATCGGGACATGTATCTTCCAGTTTTGGCTTTTGCTGCTAGTTGCAAGCCACCTTCAGAAAAAGTGTATTAAACATTTAAAATTAGAGGTAAGATTAACTTACATTTTTAAAAAAGTAACCCATACACATTATAATACAGAGACAACGGCAGCAGCAAATAAAGTATGCACTCATATGTACAGTACCTATTAAAAAAAAAGGATGTGTTCATACTGACATGCATGTAGAACTTACACTCTTTTTGTAATCTACCAGAACCACTCATTGATATCAAAAGCATTTCAAATTATTTTAATGTTGTTGATTAGTTATTTATGGCATGGACTGAACAAAGCCTTTTTGGTTTAATTCAGATTATTCCAAACAACAGGATAATATTCATATTCTTTGACATAGCTGAAATACTATCCACTTATCTAACAATGGCGTAGCATGAATCATGCACAGAATAACAGTTTAGAGGTTTTAAGATTTTTAGGCTTCATATAAGGCCAATAGATTTTTGTCATGTATGGTTTTTATCAACACATCAGTTTTGCCACAAATTACTGCTTTATGCACATTCATTTATTGTGCTTATATTGCTTCTTTCGAGCAGATTGTCCATTTAAGCAGTAGACATATTGGAGAGCTGGCTAACTAAAAAACCAAAATACATATACATTTACACAGATACCTTCCCCCCCTATATATGTATATTCATGTACGTGTCTGTTATAAAAATAATTCTTTTATTGCTGAACAAAAATACATAGTAGCTTGGGAGAAAATACACGTAGTCTGATTGTATTCAAAAGGAGGAGACTAATTCAGAGGTACAGATCCACAGCAGATGATTCCCAGCTGGCAGCTATCCCCAGCTGTGGCACAGTCTGAAATTGCAGCTTCCCAAATCCTCAGGTTGCAGATCATTCAGGTAAGACAGTAACATAATCACTGTCATCAATTTCTGTGAAGAAAGCAATAATAAAAAAAAAAAGTTATGTCATTGCATATGGTTCCTCTGAAAGCCCAAGGTAATGGCTTGTGGCCCTGTTGCTGGGCAAGTAACAACTCAGTTTGGTTTCCTGGTGTTCTCTGCACTTTTGCAGGGCAAACATTTAGGTCCCATGTCCTGTGGAATGGTTCCTCCAGGAGACCATACAGAGGCAAAGCCTGCATCGTCTTTTCTGAGCCAGCAAGCTCTGTTATTGAATGGTTGTATCCATGTGAGACTCCTTTTTCCTGATGAACAGTCAAATGTCAGAAATCACCCATACTTAGTAAATCAGAGAATTAGCTGAGGTAGCTATGACTGTAGCATAACACATCCTTTCTTCACTAAATAAATACCCAACAGAAAATCTCTCCTACCAGCTGAGGGAGAAGAGCCATAAAAGACCTGTTCTCTTCTAGACCTTTTCAGTTCTACTATGCTTTTTTTGAGAAACTGGGGGAAAGGCAGAAACTGGATGCTTAGGATTCAGTGTCCAGTAGGGAAACTTACCACCTCTTCAAGCAGCCACCCTCAGACAAGCTGTTCCTAGGCTAGATAACAGTGTTCAAAAATGTCCAACAACCAGTATCCTGATCCCAGTCCCTTGAAGTGTTCCACTGGAGCCCTAGCTCCTGCAGGTGCTGTAAAACCAGCTGCCAGAGCAATACCAGGCAACAGGACAGAGAAGTCTGGTGCTTGCTTTAGGAAGCACTGTGGTGTTTTACATGTTGCCTGTATTTCAGAGAGATGCCCATCATGACATTAACATAGGCTCCCCCTGTGAACATTCAATAATGCAGTCTGAGGGGGAGTTTTGGAATGCTGAGTAAGTGAAATTCAAATTAAAATGGAATATCAACAGTTCCAAAGTAATTTGATTATTTCTAATAGGCTCAGTTTTTATATACAAACACAAACATTTCCACGGTGAAATTAAAGGGTTTGTTTTCCTCCATGTGAGTCCAGACCAGGGCACCATGCATCTTCTAGAAAAGTTTGTGTTGCAGAATTAGGCAATAATTATTATTATTTTTCCTTAAAAATACATCCATGCTACTGCGTCATTTTCCATCTCCCTTGGGTGGCAATGAAAAAAAACTGTAAGAACCTTTTTAGAGTATATGAGGCATTTCTGCCTTAGTAGGAGAAGTGATCAAGTAATCTGAAAATGTCTCCTTGCTACTGTTTTGGTCAGAATGCTGTTGCTTCACTGACTCCCAAAAATGCAGATCAGTGCATGGTGGTAGGAGCTCACTCCTCCCTATGCTGTCTGCCTGATACAGGGAGCACCACAGCTGTTGTGCAGTTGTTTGCAAAAGAAACCTCAGCATCTGTCCTACTGACAGGAGGTGTGACAGCAGCAGAGAGACTGGTCCACACAACCACATTTTAGCTAACATTAGCCCTGAGATAGAAATACCACAGAAGACTGGATGTCTCAAAAATTTTTTTTCTTTACAGTAATTATACTTAATGAAAGGATTTCCCTTGCTCATGTGTTTTCTCAGTGTGAGTCTTGTAACACTTAGGCAAAGGACCTAGAAGAGTTTCAAGGCTATTCTGTGACCTGATGGATGCTACAGCTGAGCATCATACAGCAATAATAGGAAGAATGGTTTTCAAAAATGTGTGTGGGCTGCTGACAAGATACCAATGGTATCTTTATTCATCCTCCCTAAACCAAGGACATAAAAATGACATGGGAGTGTAAAACATGATTTAGTACTTTGTAGAGACCTCCATCTTTATTGTAACCATTTGTGTAATATTTCTGCCAGGTAGAAATATTCTCTGTTGTAATCTGGCAGCTTGGCAGAACCACATATGTAAAACTGGTTCTTAGCCTCAACAAGCATCAACACCCATGAAGCAGTGAGCTGTAAGGAACATCATGCTTTGCATTCTGTATCTCTTGCAATTTTAAGTTGTTAATTTGTAGTGGATATGGGCATGTATCCCGTGAGCTGGGAATAACCCTTTTTCAATGAAAATAAGAGGAAATATGTTGAACTTCTGTCTTTGTGAGCTGGTCTCAGAGGTCACGTAGCAAAACTTCACCACAAACATGTTAATGCAATCATCTTAAAAAAAACCCACAAAGGCAGAGATAAATTTCTCACCATCATAAATGTCATCCTTCTCTGACTTGAACCTCTGGCTTCTTTTTGAGGCCTTTTGTTTGTTTATTGGATAGAGGAGGCTTGTTATTAGTCCTTGATTTGGCTTTTCATAATTGTATATTAGGTCCTTTAATGTTCTGAATACCTTCTTTGGAACATGTTCAGAAGTCTGCAAGAAAAATACAGGTTTTTTTGCAGCTGTCCTTCACAAAGAGCCCCCTCAATGAAAGGCACAATAGGTTCTTTCTTGTTTACCAAGAAGCTGCTTTGTAAACAGATTGATGACAGAATATTGTACTATCCTTAAAACAGTAGGGACACCTGTTTTGTGGCATGGTCATAGCACTAAGAGTAACCTCCTTCACCTTCACATCTTTTTTTTTTTTTGAAAAAAGAATCTAATTTTAAAATATTTTCTCTGATGTGTGCTGCAGCAATCCACAACAGCAGTGTCAAAGGGTGGCAGCATTACAGACTTACCTCTGGTCTTCGAGCACAAGTTTAGGGAAACATAATTAGTTCTCACTTAATAGGTTTTGTTTAAACACAGATGTGACAAACAGAAGCCAAACATTTTACAAAACATCAGCACTGTCCAGCAAGGGACATGTGCAGAGGCAGTGGACATGTCTGAGGATCCATATGAAATTCCCTGGCACCAGCTTTCAGTTTTAGGCAGCAGTTTACTATTTGTCCAGAATTGTGACCTGCACTGGAATCTCCTGAGGCCAAACACAGAGGATAACTCTCCTCCTCAGTGGAGGAACAGCATTTTCACAAACTGCTTTTTACTGTGTTGCTTCACAGAGCTGGACTGCACTGTTTCCATGGCACAACCCCCCTTCATCTGTACAGAGACTTTGCAGCTTTGGGACAGTGACAGACAGTAAGCACATTAATCAGCTCTCATCACAGTGAGGGTCCCACTTCTAGTCAGTAAGAGCAAATGGGGCTTTAGGGTCTCTTCATTTGCTACCTAACAAAAAAACGTGTCTCTTGTGTGTTTTCTGCATTCTTTATCTACCCTTTAGCCCTGTATGGAACAGGGTGCCACTGCCTCTATGTACTGGGTCTGGCTGGGATGAAGTTAACTTTCTTTGTAGCAGCCTGTGCAGACCTGTGTTTTGAATCTGAGGTGGTCTCTTTTTCACCCTCTTCTCCTCCAGGGAGCAGGCTGAGGGTGTACAAGATGCTGGGAGGGGACAGAGCAGGACAGTGGACCGGAGCTGATCAAAAGGCTACCCCATCCCATATGACACTGTGCTCAGCAATGAAAACCCAGGGAAAGTGGGGACGTTCATGGTTATGGCCATTTGTCTTCTCAAGTAGCCATTACACACTCCAAGGCCCTGCTTTCCAGGAGGTGGCTAGACATCTACCTCCTGATAGAAATTAGTGACTAAAACTTCTTTGCTATGCTTGCAAGACAACTTTGCTTCACCTCTTAAACTGTCTTTTATCTTGATGCAGGAGTTTCCTCACTGCTCCTCTTTGTGTTGTTTTCTCCTCCCTGGGAGAGAGCAACTGTGTGGGTGCTTAGCTGCTGGTTAGGGTCAACCTATCACACTTTAGAAAGTTCATGGCTGAATCTGACCCTTAAAAAATCCAAATAAGCTCTATTCCATCACCAATGTATTATTTCACTCTATTATTTTTAGTAATCCCACATAATGTGACTTCAAAATTTGAAGAACAGGATTCTTCTTTCACATTCTTGGAAAAAAATTTGTAAGGAAAGGTTCAGTTAAAAAACCAAAAGTGTTTGAGTTAATATCTGTTAATAGGCATGACAGCTAACCCCAGTACAGTGGCTATGTCCAAAATAGACTATTTTTTGTCAACAAACCATTCTTCTTTGTGGGAAATTGTGTCTGTCATACTCAGTCCAAGCTGCTAATAAGCAAGAAATTACCATTATATGATAGTGTGGTGTATCCTTTTTGGAGTGAGTTATTCATTCCACCTAAAAGCCACTTAATTGTTTGGAGTTCTGTTGGTTGTCCTACTACAAGCAGAGAAGTGAGCCAGCTTTCTTGTGTCCTCTCACCTTGCCTAAGAATTTGATTGATGCAGTCTGCTCTTAAGCTTATTCAAGGAATGAGCAATGTAACCCTGGGGTTATCACTTCAAGTGCCTCAGAATTGCACAGAATTATAGATAGATCTCTTTAAATCAAAAAAGTCATCGCAATATTCCTAATCCCTACAAGATGCTGGGTGCAATGGCAGAGCTTTCAAATAGGAAAAGCTAATAAGAAACAGGAACAAGTAACAAAATTGATAAGACTTTTCTATACTATCAAAAAGAAACGGTCAAATCAGAAAGAAGCTGTTGCACAAATAACACATCCACTTAGGTTATAAGGGAATTCTACTAAAATAATAGTGTGTATGTA
Source organism: Heliangelus exortis (assembly GCF_036169615.1). Lineage (NCBI taxonomy): Eukaryota > Metazoa > Chordata > Aves > Apodiformes > Trochilidae > Heliangelus > Heliangelus exortis. The sequence continues at coordinate 108,908,204 of NC_092422.1, read as the reverse complement.
ATAACAAGTACAACATTAAAAAGTCAAAAATTGATTAAGGAAGAAAGCAACCTTGGAAATATTTGCAAAGGTAATGTGTTTATGTGTGCTTATATATATATATATCTCAAGACAATGATCTTTAGTGCAAGCTTTACGGATGAAATTAGTTACTCACCTGTATCCTAAAATTTCCTTCGTGTTCCCTGAAGATACGGTAAGTGTAGATGAAGTTTTCAAAGCTGTGAAAAGCACCATTGCATACATTATGCTTTTTATCTGACCACTGCAATCTGCTTAGAATGCTACAGCTTGTCTTCACAGCCAGCTTTTGGTTTGTTTTTTTTTTTGGTTTATCTTGTATCTTAAAGTAAACTGCAACACAATGAAAGACTAAAAACAAAGAAACAAGTCTAACTGAATGCCTGATGCTACATAGCAGCAATTATAGATATATTTGCATTCACTTTTCCATTTGATTCATATATCAGAGCTTTCAAAATACTTGAGATTCTCTAAGTAATTTGTCTGTTAGCATGATCAGTCATCCATGTTGTTTTCTTAACCTTCAGAAACCCAAGTATTACTTTACCATGTCTTGCCAGTTCATATCTAACCCCTATACATGTCTATGTAGATTTGATTTTGGACCCAACTTATGGCACTCTTTTTTGCCCTACAGAGTGAGGCCACATATGGTAAATATAGCTAGGAGTTCTGTGTTCAATCTGCAGTCACTGTACCTCATGTAGCATAGATCTTGATAAAAGTATGTCCAGCTAGCTCACCTCCGCATCACCTGCCTGAGCTTTCCTTCAGCTTCTTGGGTACATTTTCTATGCTGAATCTTTTACTACTACAGCTCCAATAAAATAGATTTGATATGTCAAAACAGTGAAAATCTGTCAAGTTTATACATTCAGAAAGGGCTAGATGTCCGTGGGAATTTTTTATCACTTGCTCTGAGGCAGTAAAACACAAAATAGACGCTGGAATTCCACTGCTGGTGCCATGTAAGAGAAGAGTCCTTGCTTCCATAGGGTGCCCAAGTCTTTGCTCACCACAGAGAGAATTGCCTAGGGGCACTAAAAAACACTTTGTACAAATGTCATCATGGGAATAAACTGCAAGCAAAGGGCTGGCACATGTGCCATCAAGAACTGCAGTATCTCTATCAGCAGTGAGAAGGGGAGCTGCGGCCTGGTTGACTCAGCCTTTACAGCAGGTTGGACTAATTATCAGACAACCTTTTCACAATGGAAGGGCAGTGCTATAACATACCTCTTCTTCAAAAATGGAGTTAAAGGAAGGCCTAGATAGCTACGAAGGCAAAAGTGAGGTGCCTTCTTTCCATGAAGTCATACTCATCTATGGCTGAGAATAAGGATGAGAGGTTGACCTGGAATACAAGACTGCAGTGCTGTAAAGAAACAAGCACAGTGGCACAGACGGATGCTCTAAAAGATTATTTTCTTTGTGAATGTCTTCTATCATATTGGTGGGCAGGATATGGGAAGAGAAATAGAAAGAAAACCGTATTAGTCTAAGTAGTGGAAAAGAACTAATCTGTAGAAAACTTGCAGTTCACCTTTCACATGAGATCTACTGGTCCTCCTCTGAGGAAGAGAAGAGGTGAGGGGTTTGCCATGGAATTTGCACAAGAGTGCAAAACTGCAGAATGTTTTGCATGTAATCTGCTTTCCTTGCAGGAGCCCTCAAGTAAGTGCAGCACCAAAAAATTCATACTGTTATGCTTCCCACACTGCCTCCCCAAAGTGACCCTTGAGCTATCTGTACCTTCATGTTTTCCAGATGTGATCATGTACCAGACAGCTTCTATCTAGAATATGTTTGATTTCACCAGAGTACAGCTAGAAGTGCATATGATTCTGTCCATATCCTCAAAGCATGTATCATCTTAGAAAGTTAACAGTAGACTGAGTTACTGACCCCAACTACCAAAAGCAGACTCTGTGGTGGAAGGAGGAGACACCATATTTTCTACAAAATGTGAAACTGGAAATATCTGGAAATAGCAGGTGGTGCTGAAGACATAAGTTGTGCGGGAAAGCTGAATGGGACAAGGATGGAAAAAGCAGAACAGAAGGGAGCGTAGAGTTGACAGAATGAGAGAACATTTCACATCTTGAAATTTAAGATTACTCTAGCTAAGAGTTTCAAAGGACTGATGAACTAAATCTAACACAGTCCTTTATATAAGAGTACTGATTCCTCAGGCATTCCATCCTCTCATCTACTTATCCTCCTCACATGTGATACCTCCTTAAATGTAATTTTGCAGCTGTATCACAAGAAGGCTGTTGAATTCTTGATGTGACCTTAGCAGAAAATGGCATCCTGTCACCAGCACCAAGAAAATGACTACACAGGTCCTACTTCTAAGAAAATCTGTCCCCCCACTTGCCATTTTTCTTCTCCTTAATCTGTTATTTCACGGACCTCCTTTCTTCTACACACCAGACCCATAGCACTCCATTCCAGTCTCCCTTTTTGTCCCTTTTCCTCTAGTTTGTTTCAAAAGAAATGTGTTTTTGATTATTGATTAAAAAAATCTTATGATGTCTATGATTTTTTTAATTAATTAGATGCAGTGTTACAAAATTTAATGTCACCCTCAAACACATTCTCAAAGACAGTGTAAAACCTCACAGGGTCAAAGACAGACTCACAGTTACTGATTTATGAATTTTGAATGCATTAGGAACAGATCAATTACCCGTGAAAAGTGTAAAAGAGGCTTCTTGAAAGGGAAATGAAAATGCTAGTCACTACAGGATAAGATAATAATAACATTGTAATAATTAAAGCCAAGGACTAGAAGTAGCAAGTTTCTGAGTTTCTGTGCCCACCTTGTTCATGGACTTGCCATAAACTCTTACAAGGACATTATAGCTTTCTGTTTCAGCCTATTCTCTCAAATCAGGTAAAATTCCTTTGAAGTATCAGGATAAGCTTTCATCAGATAGAAAGCCTACAAAGAAGGAACTATTTCATAACTGACCTCAAGACTGATAAGTGTCTCAACAGTGCTAAAGTGTTACTTAATCACTGCAGAGGCAGTAACTTGGAGTAAGTACTGTACTTTGGCACAGTAAGCTATTTTCTCTGGTCTTCCCTTATTGTCTGCAAACAGAGGACAGCATCAGCAGATGGTAGTCCATCTATCCTCTGTTGTATAAAGGTTTTTTTGCAAATACCATCCTCCCACCACTCACTTTAAAGGGTGCTTAAAGAAACTGGCATTACCTGAATACTTACACACCCCCTTGCAGTCTATCAGTCTTAGGGAAGAACTATTAATGTTAGAGAAGATAAATGCTTGTCTTTGGATCAAGTTGAAAACTCATTTAAAAATTACTATTACAGTACTTACAAAACACAGAGACACAAGGCTCCTTCTATGCTTTCACTCTCTCGTATTAAATAGCTACCATTCTTTCTCTTCTTGCTGAATATTTCTTCACAGGTTCTTCTTGTTATTTTTCCATGAAAAAACGGCAGCTCCATGGATGAAAGAAAATGAGCCATCTCGTCTTTCAAACCTATTCGCAAAAAACCCAGAAGCCTGGCATTAAAATAAGACTTATTCCAAACACAGCTGTCTGCAAACAACTGAAACTGGAGGTGCTAAGCTTATACATGAGTTCACCTGTGTTGTTGTCATGGGTTTGTCCGAAGTGAATGAAGCCAGCAGCCTATGGTTAGAGCTCATGAGTGCACTTAGGACAGGTGTCGTGATCCGAGTTATTATTTTAATATTTTAATTATGAGGAAAATGCAGCCACTACCCAGGGAAACGCATGGAAATTGCACACTAACACGTTTTGAAATTAAAGCAAGCTACAAGGATTTATTTTAGGAAAGGGGAAACAAAATATCACTGTTAATAAAGGGTAAACACCATTCGTTACTTTGGAGAGAAGAGTCGTTAAGAAAAGAAAAGAAAGCGAGGGAGCAATTAAGATTTTATCACCGTCCCGTCCGCGGTCCTGGTCTCTGGCTGGAATCGGGGGTGGGGTTGCAGGAGCCGCTGTTCCTGCTTGTTTGTTGTTCTCTGCTTTTCCTTTTTTTCTCCGCTGTTGCTGTCCCGTAGGTGAAGCCGAAGTAGCGAGAGAGAAGGGGGGGGAAGAAGAGCCGCGCCCTTCTCCTTTTTGTCTTGGAGTTTTATACAGCAGGAGTTCTGTCTTTTCATAAATCACTGGCACACAGACTTGCTAAAGATAACACAGATTTTGCCATCTCAAAAACTTCTCTTTTATTTATTATTATCTTTCAGTCCTTGTTACCCTGCTCAATTTATTAGCTTTGTCTGGACCATGTACCAGGAGGCGACTGGATAAGCAGTCTTATCTTTAGGAGCTTGTCAAGCATGATATAAAACAGAAGCTAGTTAAGTTTGGGGAAAAAAATCTGTTAATTGAGGATGTTTGGTATATTCTAAAAAGAGCAGAAAAAATACTGATTCGAGAGACATATTTTGTATTTTCAAAGTGTTTACATCAGCAGGCAATGGGAAATGGTGGCTGCTACAGTGCACAGCAGAAGGGAAGTGCATTTTGTCACACTAGATCAGCAGACATTTGAGCTGTGTATCACAGTTCTAAGCTATGCACTGGCTAAGCTGACACCCAAGTAGTTATAGAATTACTTTAACTTTTATGTTTAAGGTTGCTCAACACCCTGCAGATAGTGTTCCTGCTCATAGTTTTGAATGATGCTCCTTGCTTTGTTTCATTTTTTTGCTAGATTTGCTTTTTAACACAGCTGTTTTGTTTTTAGTGATTTTTCAAGTTGTTCAGCAGTGTTTGAGAATGAGATTTTTCAAAACAGACTATTCTTCCCTCCACCCTCTTATTTTTAAAGCATACCTATTTTATCAAAAAAGTTCTGCTATCTCTGTGCCATGGTTTAGGAAACACAGCAGGAAGGAGAAGGGGATCAGACATTGCCTTTCCCACCCCTGGAAAGCTGCTGTCAGTTCAACAAGGACAGGATACATCTACGTGTAGAAATGCTGCTCCGTGATGGAGGAAATGGTGCCCAGCTCCATGGGAGATGCTCTTAAACATTAGTACTGGTGACATTGGGCATTTCCAGATGGAATCTTAGCAAAGCAAAAAGGTACAGCATTGTGTCGAAGGAATTTAGGGCATTAGAAAAAGATTGCCCTAAGAGAGAAACCTAGATATGGCAAGTCCAAGGAGAAGCTAAAGCTAAGGTCTGTACTACAGTGACAGCAGACTACAAATAAATCAAGTCCCCATCCCCAAGGGGATAATGTGTGTGGAAATAAAGCTTCTTGCCCTCCAAGTGTCCCTAAGAACATACAGAAAAGGTTCTTGCTATCAAATACACCAGTATTTTCCTATGGGCTAAAATGGTTTTGGACTTTTCTCTACACATCTTATAAATAAAAGACTTCCATGAGGTACTGGGAGGTGAATGGCTATTTCAGAAGCCCAGCTCTGCTAAGCAAAAGCATCAGCTGCTCAGTGCTGCCCTGCTTCAGGCAGGGTCTTTCACTGCAGAGAAAAGAAAGAAAGCAGAAAGGAAAGAAAAGAAAGCAGATAGGAAACTACTATAAATTCCTCTTTCAGGATGGTAACGAATGCATGTACTTCACAATTTTTCATGAAAACTTGACGTGCAGAAACAGAAAACAGTAATTTCTTAGATCTTGCAGATCTGAATCTAGAAGTTACTTAAAGTGAAATGGCAGCCATACGTTACCCACAAACCACTTGGAGTGCTTCTCTGACAACAAAAGTATGAGAAAGTGCGTGCTTGAGGAGAACTGGGGGCTGCTCAGCTACAATTACTAACCACAGCCTTCACCACCTTCTTCTTCAGACAACACCAGGAGCAGCAGGTTTGTTCTTGCCCAGCCATTTCCTTTTCCTGCCAATGGCAGATGCAGCACTGGTGCCCATCCTGAAGTCAGCACCCATCCGCTTCAAAGACACTCTTCAGAAGCTTTGAAGAGAATCTCAAGAAGAGATGGTGAGGTTTGAGATGACATTGAGGCCCAGATAAAGGGCATCAGGCAAGGGGAAGCAGAGAACAGGGTTTGAATGAAGAAAATGTGCCAGTGGTGGAAAGGCAAGGAGTGGGGAGGGACATGGAACAGCAACTAGGGGCACTGGGAGAAACAGAACACAGAGCAAGACAATGGAGTGATAGAGTGTATACAAAAAACTTTGTGCAATGCCCTCCATTTTTTCACAAGCAAGGCCTTATATCAAATATATTTTTGTTGGCAAAAAGGGTTTGATGTGGGAAAATTAGAGGTTTGCTCTGGCTAATCTAAGATAATTATTTTTAAAAAATCTCTCCCCTTGGAAAACATCACAAGATGAAGAAGGAGAAGTTGCACAATGATGTATTTTTAGTTCCTTTTAAGGTTTTTTAAGTTTCCTTTTAAGGTTCCTTTTAAGGTAATTTATTCAATGAAACTATATTCTCAGACAGAAGTTCTAACTGTAAAACATGAACTTCAGACACAGAAAAAAGAATCACAGAATTATCAAAGTTCGAATGGACCTCAAGAGATCATCTAGGTCAACTCTCCCAGGAGCTCTAGGATCACCAAGAGCACATCACACAGGACTGCATCCAGGCAGGTTTTCTGTATCTCCAGAGAAGGAGTGTCTGCAGCCTCCCTGGCCAGCCTGTTCCAGTGCCTTGTCACCCCCACAGTAAGAAGTTCTTTTTTGTGTTTAGTTGGAACTTCTTATGTTCCAGCTTGTGCCCATTGCCCCTCGTCCTATCACTGGGAACTACTGAGAAGAGTTTGGCTCCATCTTCCTTACACCCACTCTTTAGATACTTGTAGACATTGACAAGGTCTCCCCTAAGCCTTCTCTTCTCCAGGCTGGAGAGTCCCAGCTCTCTCAGACTTTCCTCCTAAGAGAGATGCTCCAGTCCCCCAAACATCTTTGTTGCTCACTGCTGAACTCTTGCTGAAGCCTGAAGAAAAGAAGTCATTCAATAACTCTGCTTTCCCTGTGTCTGCAACCACAAGGCCACCAATCTCATTCATCAGCAGGCAAATTCTTCCTTTTTTTAGTGATGTACTGGAAGAAACCCTTCTTGTTATCTTAGATACTCTTCACTAGATTTAGTTCTAGGGGTGCCTTAGCATTCCTCCTCGCATCCCTGCATTCGATTGTGTTCCTATATTCCTTCCAAGGGGCCAGTCCTGTTTTCTACATTCTGTAAATTTTCTTCTTCCCTTTAATTTTTTTTCCATCCACACAGGTCTCCTACCTCCTCTGCTTGATTTCTTCCTCATAGGGATGCATCAGTCTTGAGCTTGAAGTAGTGTTTGAAAGTTGCCCATCTCTCATGGGTCTCCATACCTTCCAGAGCCCTAATCCATGGAATTCCACCGAGCAAATCTTTGAAGAGGCTCAATTTTGCATTCCTGAAGTCCATGGTTTTAATCTTACTCATTTCTTTACTTCTTCCACACAAAATAGTAAATTCTACCATTTCATGATCATGACAGCAAAGGTTGTTCGCACCCTTCAGGTTCCCAACCAGACCCTCTTTGTTTTTAATACCAGATCCAGCAGCACACCTTCTCTCATAAGTTCCTCAACCACCTGCATCAGCAAGTTGCCATCAGTGCTCTGTAGGAACCTCCCAGACTGAAGGTGCCTGGATGTGTTGCCTTCTCAGCAAATATCTGGGCAATTGAAATCTCCCATAAGAACCAGGGCCTGTGATTGTGAGGCTACTTTCAGCTGCCTGTAAAAGGCTTCATTAGCCTCCTCATCCTAATCAGGTGGCCTGTAGTAAACACCCCCAACAATGCTCTCATGTCCTCTCTCAATGCCTCTCAATGCCTGTCTCAATGCCTCTTCATTCTCAACCAGAAGCACTCAACACATTCTTCCTTCTTTCCTAGGCAGAGCTTGACACATTCCAGGTGCTCTTTCATGAAAAGAGCCACTCCACCACCCCACTTTTATAACCTATCTTTCCTAAAAAGTACGGAGCCATCCATGACAGCATTCCAATACACTTGAGCTATCCCGCCACACCTCAGGAGTTCCAATGTGATCATGGCCCCCTAACTGCACACAGATCTCTGGGTCATTATGATGTTTGTTCCCCATTCTGCACCCATTGGTATGAATGCACTGCAGCTTGGCTAATGCTCCTGCCACCTTTTTGAAGGGACAAGCCCTAACTCCCACCATGTAGCTCTCAGATTCTTCCATAGCTGCCAGCCTGTTATCACTCATGTCCACTGAGACAGCCAACAGTCGGACCTTACTACTGCACTGTCCCACTAGTTCTAGTGTGCCACTTCCAGGCTCCTCTCTGCTAAGCCCACTTTAGCCCCCATCCCCTTTGAGTCTAGTTTAAAGATCTATCTATGGGTACTCCTAGCTCCTGACCCAGGATCCTTTCACCTCTTTGAGATAAGTGTACCTCATCTCTTGCCAGCAGCCCTGCTGTCTTGTAAATCAACCCATGAACGTAGAACACTTAGGTCCTGCCAATGACACTAGTCATGTAGCCAGGCAATAATCTCTAGGGTCCTCCTGTTTATCCCCTCATCAATTAAATCTGTGTGTATTTCTCCTTACAGGCTTAGGGTATGCAGAAAGAGAGAAATGCCTGGATTTCTTCACCACTGTTCACTGCTAGAAATTTCTAGACTGCTTGATGTCTGAGAAGCTTTAATTTGAATAGAAGTGAAATGGAAAGGGTGTCATCTACCTGACACTTCCTCAATGAAATCAGGAAATAGCATAACGAGAACTTTTTTGCATCCAGAGTGGAGCCAGGGCTTCTTGTCAGCCTAGAGAAGCCCCTTCCTGGAAGCTGCTGTACCCACACCTGGTGTCAACCACAGCAGGTGAGCCTGGGCTCATTTCTCACCTACACCTGGTTCTCATGTTGGCTGTGCTCAGAGCAGGGAGAGTTTGAAGCCACTCTAATTCATACTACAGACAGTTTCTGACAAGAGGGGCTTTTTTGCTTCAGAGCTAAAAAAAGACTGAGAATGCCTCCAAGCTCTGTTTAGTTTGTGATGAGAGACCTGGGAAGGTGAAATGGCACTGATGCCCCATAGCAGTGGGGCTTGAGTGACTGAAGTCGTCACATTGAGCTGAGCATGACAAGTCTTACCCACACCAACAAAGCTGTGGCTGTTTTGATTCTGTTCTGAAACTCATTTTCTCCACTCCAAAATAGGATTAGTTTTTTTGTTTTGGCCTTTTCTGTTTTGTTTTGTTTTCCACCTTACCCACTGAAGGAGAATTCACATTTCCTAGGGTAGCCTCCTGCAGTGACTAACTAACCTTTTGAGATGCTATAGAAGGGGGAAAAAGTGAAACTCTTCTTCCTGAGAGACTGCGTCTTGCTCTGCTTCTACCTCTACACAGAAAAAAATTAGCTAGATTATCCCTTCCTAATGATTTGGGTTAGTGCAGCATGGTTTTTGTAGCAAAGAGTCACTCCAGTGTCTCCTGAGAGAAGCTGCTGGGAGCTCCCCTGGCTCCAATTCAGGCCCTGCCTCTGGCCGAGGTTGAGCAGATGTGGGAAGGTGGATGCACCTCTGTGAGTAACATATTCCAGAAGGGGAAAATGAAGCTGCAAAAAGACCCACAGAGCAGAGGAGAGGGGGAGGTGAGAGCCACGCTAGGGCAGAGATACCAAGGTCAGCGAGGAAGGAGGGGGAGCAGGTGTCTGATCAAAAATTTGTCAGAAACCTGTGGTGAGATGGCCGCTGTCGCCCTGCAGGCACTACATGAGCCGTGTGAATGACCATGTCTGTGTCACGGACTACAGTCTGTGAATGACCATGGAGGGGAAGAGGTGGATCTGCAGCCATGAAGGACCCTATGCTAAGGGAGGTGACTGCTCCCGCAGCAGCCGTGACTCTGTGTGCAGCCCAGGCGGGAGCAGTCTGTGCCTGAGGGACTGCACCTGTGGGAGGGACTCGTGTCCCAGGGGTTCCTGAAGGAGACTCGGCCATGAAAGGGACCCCGCGCTGGAGCAGGGGAAGAACATGAGGAGTCCTCCCCCTGAGGAGGAAGGAGCGGCAGAAACAGCGTGTGGGGAACTGACCCTAAACCTCCCCTGTCCCTGCCCTGTGCCCTGAGGGGGAGGCAGCAGCGAAGGGGTCCGGGACCGGGGAGAAGGGAGGGGTGGGGGGAGAAGCTATTCTGAACTGATCATGTTTCCTCTTTTCTCCGGTTCTGATAAATCAAATTGGAAGGTGTGGGTGTGATTGAGCAGATGCCTGGTTATTACCTGCTGGGCAGAAACCACTACGCCTACAAATAAATAAAGAAAGAACACTTACATCCTTTAGTTGTGTTTTATGTGATCACAACCAATTCCTTCAGTCTTCCCAGAAGTCACATTTTCTTGAAATTGTTCTCTTTGCTTTTCTCTAGCACCAGTTTGTCTATAAATTTGATGCCTATATGTGAAGAAATCTTTAGATGAGAAAAGTAGGATAGCTAGCTACTCATCTTTACCCAGAAATGCCATTATAGAAACAAGACTTGCAACGTATTTTGCATCCATATTGCCGACTTTATCCATTTCCTGTTCTTCCTCCTGTTATTTTAATACTCTGTGGGGCTTTTGCATAGACATCTTCCATTACTGAGCACATTTGGAACTCCAGTTCTGCCATCTCTCCTGGCTGCAGCTCTAACACAGCAAAGCTCTTGATAGCATCTGGTGTAAGAATAGGAGACCTGAGGAATGGCTAAGTTGGTTGTTTGATAACACTGAGTGTTAAGTGTTCAGTGAGTAATTGGGGAGGGTGTGGGAGATGAGGGTTAGATGGAAAGCTAAGGCCAAAAGCAGCTAAAAGCAAAGCCAGCGTGCTCGATGTGTGAATAAGGCAGGAAGCTGAGGGGTCATTTGTTGCTTGATCAGATAGCAAAAACCACAAGATTAAAAAGAGAAAGAAAGCTGAGTCCTAGCTAAGTCTCCTGAAAATCTGAGTTCTCACTGAGCTATGTCACTAGGCAGTCACAAGACTGGGGCTTACTGTAAAAATGGAACGAATAAAGATATATGAAGACTAAGAAATACTCTTCTTTGTGCAAGGGTGAATATAGTTTTTGTACAAGAGAAGATAAAAACTGTGGAAGGACAGCTAGGCTAAGAATCTTACCTGTGAAGATGATTATGAAAGGACATGCCCTGGGTTTGGTAGACAGAATCTGCAACATTCAGATGCAGACTGAATATGGGACTTAAAGATCCCCCGCCGAGGATTATGTTCAACTTTGTGTCCATCTTGTTGTGCTCCATGGTGGAGAAGATAAGGGGAGAAATGTTTATAAGCAGGGCTGGCTTGGTAGCCAGATATTCCAGAGAATGAGTCAGTTAACTTAGAGGAATGTAACAGTGAGGGTCTGTCAGCAAGCTGTGAACTTGTGGATGCGTGTGTGACTGCAGCAGAAAGCATCAACACAAAGATCTCAGTCAGAATCTAGTGGGATTCCTCAAAGAAATTCCAGAAAGAAAGGGAATCCCTTGAGGAGAACACAAACCATAACAGAGCAAATCATAGGATAGACGGGACAGAAAGAGACAAAAGGGGCACAGGATGAGGCAGAATAAGTGAGATCCTGGGAGGCGTCTTTAAAGTGGGAGATGCAAAACCCATGGGAAGAGCAACAAATTCCTCAGTAACAGTCAGTGGATCAGGTGAGCCATGGGTGAAAGGAAAGGTGGAGGCAAGCCACCAGAGGAGGGAAAGGACAGGGTGAGGGAGACAAAATCCAGTTTTCCTTCCAAACAATCAGGAAAATATAAAGGGGATGAAGAAAATATAAAGGGGAAATATCTAAAGATCACTTAACCTTATTTTGTTTAAAGATGTATGAGTGAACATTGATCAAACAACAACTGATCCAGTTGAGCAGCATTCAGTGTTGAAACTATGACTTTCATGTAAACATAACCTATGAACTGCACTGCAATATCATTTTCCTCCACTGTTTCAGCTTGTCTGATCCAAGCCACATGACTACTTTCCATCTTCTCCAGCACAGCTGCATTTGAGCAGGGCAACTTTTCTCTTTCCCAAGGACAGCTTGTGAAAGTGACATGAGTGGAGGAAATGTGAGGATTCCCACCTCTTTTGTGGATTTCAGAGCCCAAGAACATAATGTTGGCAGCTTACTATTTACCTGTGAAGGCACCTCCCTGTCTCAATGAGAAATATTCTCCCTAATCCCTAACTTGTCTTTTACTAGTTTTCATTACTTTGCGAAGAATTAGATTAAGATTTAGGAAACTATATTAGGGTTTGGTTCTTCAGCCAAAATAAGATCTCTTAGATACCCAGGCTAGTTGGTAAGCCTTTGGGGTTTTTTTTTGACACAAATTAGTAGAGGCCAACACTTATCAAGGGCTTTACATTTTTACAGAATGCTTGGATTTGAACTGCTGAGCCAGACAGGAACACTATTTCTGTCACTTGATTAAGTGAGGAGAAAGAAAGGACACTGAACTATGGCAGCACAGCTATAATTCACTGACTCTTGCTGATGGAGCTCTCAGTTCTTTTTCATCTTGACTCCCTTTGGCAGATAAAGCTTCCTGCTGCTACTGTTGCTGCTATCAAATTCATATTCAAGCCCAAATGCTCCATCTCACAGCATGAAGGCTCTGTGAACTCATTCTCTGACTTGGTGTCTCTGAAAATAGCTCCATTGCTCTAGTTAAATTAATCATGAAGAAGGAAGTGGGAATGAAAATTAGCAGCATGAACACTTACATTTTTCTCTGAAAATCTGAAAGTTTATCAACAAAGTTCACTTAGCTCCTGTAGAGGAAAGGATAAGAACATGTGATTACATAAAGACGGTTATAATCTATGTCTATAGATGTGCTCCATTAAAAAGCAGCAAAATAAACCTTGCTGTGCAGTTTTCCCAGTGTCTCAGCTCTTAACTCTGCAACCTGATGTGCTGGCTCTAAAACATGGCAAGTGCTTACTGTTTGGCTTTGGGTCTGTCTTACTCAGTCTCATGTATATGACCTAGAGAAGATGTGTGTTTGGATGTGTATTCATAAGGACCTTATTCTCAACTGCAAAGTAAAAGCTTCTTGCAGGACATCACTTAAAATATATGCAAAAAAACTCGAATGCTCTGTCACCATAATTAGGGCAAAGAGAAAGCAAATGCAATGCAGAAACTTTCAGTTACAAACTTCAAGGGCCAAGAGCATATGGCATGGCTCCTGGGGGCCCTGGGTGCTCTCAGGGGTGTGTGATCTGTCCCCAGGAGATGCTTTCCAGCCCAGAAGGAAGCCCTGGTCTCAGCAGGACCTGACTGGTCCCAGCTGTAGGTCCCAGCCCATCCTTGTCACCATGGAGAAAGCTCTGAACATGATGGTAAAACTGTACAAGCGGAACATATGGGCTTACAGCAAAACCAGGCTTTACCCATAAGCTTCCTTGCAAACTTGAGGATCATTAATCTCAAACTAAAAAGTTATTTTTACCAGAAAACTACAAAAGAGATTTGGTGTCTTGTGTATCCTCTGAGTCCCATTAAACTCCCCTGCTTTGCAGCCCTTGATCTTTACTACATGCTGAGCATTTTGTTTTAGCTTGGAGTAATTTCTCCACTGCTGAAAAATCCAGGTCTGTCATGCTGATTTGTCACATTGAAGTGATTCAGAAAATTGCCCTGTCAAACTGAAAGGAACTCGGTAGGTTTCCTCAACAACTTCTGTAAAAAAACATCTCATTTGGCTTGCTACAGAAAAATATACAATGGTTATATTTAAATCGGGCAAAGAGCAGGTAATCTTTGGCTGTAGACTTTGGCTTTAGAAAGGAACTCAACTGTTAAATTTTAGGCTCCCAAAACATGCAAGAAGTTCCTTTCATAGAGGGAAAGAAAACAGATTTTTTTGTAACAGAATTTATACAGAATTTGTACAGTTCTTTGTTTTAAACTATGCATAGAAACTGAAAAGGAACCAGTAAGGTAACTGGTATCAAACAACAAAACTGTATTGTAATTTAAAGATAGATAGAACGGGTTTCTTTGTCATTCTAAGTCTGCTCATGACAGAACAAGATCTGTAAATTAGACGGAGCTCAAGAGACTTCCTCACAGGCTCCATGCCTAAATATTTTTTACTGTGACATGCTGACATTTTCTGAATTACACAAACTGACTGACAAAATTCAAACTGAATTACACAAACTATGACCATAGAAGATTTAGAGAGCACTGTTGCCAACTCCTGACACTGACTCTTCACCCTGGGGTCACCTGAGTCCTAAACTTTCCATCACAGCTGCAGATAACACTCAGGGCCAGATCTAAATTTACACTTCAGGTCTCAAGAAAATTCACACTGGCTCTTTGTCATTACAGGACACCAATTAAATCTCTTAGGTTTAATTAAAAATGTGTTGCATCTCTCCAGCACTCATTCCAGTGTGTTTACCTCAGTCCTCCTGCGAAGTGGCTTCTGCCAAGTGTATGTTCCCCATGCACTATGGACTGGAGCAGAAGGAGGACTCCCTGGACACTCTGTGCCTGCAGCATTCCCTTCCTCCCAGCAGCTTTGGAGCCCTGTGCTTCAAAACAGGATGTTAGCCAGCACCCAGGCCTCCCAGGACAACCCTGGGAAGTAAGGGAAAGCAGGTGCCACCTGCATTGGCTTTCTGGATTATCTTGTGGGTGTGTTATGGTTTAACCCCAGCTGGCAACTAAGCCCCACACAGCCTCTTGCCCACTCCCCCCAGATGGGATGGGGGAGAGAATCATAAGGGCAAAAGTCAGAAAACTCAGGGGTTGAGATAAAGAGACAGCTTAATAAACAGAACAAAATCTGTGCATGCAAACAAAGCAAAAGAAGGAATTAATCTGGTACTTCCCATGGCAGGCAGGTGTTCAGCCACCTCCAGGAGTGCAGGGCTCCATCACTCGTAACAGTGACTCGGGAAGGCAAACACTATTGTTCTCCCAGGTTTGTATTGCTGAATATGATGTCTTAGGTTATGGAATACCCTTTTGGTCAGCTGGGGTGAGCTGTCACAGCTCTGTCCCCTTGCAGCCCCTTGGGTACCTCCACCCTTCTCTCTGGTGGAGTGGTGTGAGGAGCAGAAAAGGCCTTGATGCTGTGTGAGCATCAGAAGTAACAAAACCATCTCTCTGTTATCAACACTGTTTCCAGCACAAATCCAAAACAGAGCCCCATGCCAGTTACCACGAAGAAAATCAACTCTGTTCCACCCAAAACCAGCACTGAGTGAGTGCATAGTGCCTTCTGGTGTGTCTTTACATAGCTGCAGTTCAGGTTGCAAATACTTCAGGGGTTGACTTTGATTGTCGGGATTAAGCCTGTTTTCCACCAGTCCCCAGCCTTCTTTGCACTTTCATATTTAAGATCAGGTTTCAAAAAAACCCCACGAAGGCAAGTGATGGGCCCACGTTCAAAACTGAACATTAATAACCACAAAGCAAGCCCGTGTTTTCAGCGAAAAGCACTGTTCTCAACAAGCAATGTGTTAAACCTCAGCAGGCTAACAAAGACTCTCCAGTTCCTCTAAAATCAGACCTGAAAGATGTTCAAAACCCGTATGCGGTCTCCAGGTGGCACTGTGACTCTATATAACGATTTATCTAAACTGAACAACCCTATTAAAGAAGCGTTTGCATTGCCAATTGGGTAAGAATTGACAGCTGCCAAGTGACTAGCTTCCAGTTCTTTTTATATCAGATGTGTAATAATAGCTGTATTTATAGTGCTTAATTACTTCTTGGGTCACAACATAAGCTTGTGCCTTGCAAGATGTTCTCTTTACTTTGTTCGCAGTTAATGCTGCAAACACAGCCAGCTGGGGACAGTTATAGGTTCTTTCCAAAGTAAAGTGATTTAGCTAATTAGGGACTCACTTGATTACCATTCAGTCCCTTAGTCTAAGGATACAGTATCTATAGCCAGGTTGTTATGTCTGATTAAAACCACTTAACTGAAGGGTTAGTTGGCTGTTTATAATCTGAGTATGGGTGTGATCAGTCAGTGTTTGTGAATTCACAGCTAGCCATCATTTTGCTAAAGGCATGGGGAGTTATATTATCCAAGATCTTAAGTAAGTAGAGATGTATTATCCAATGTCTTAAATCAATAGAGATAATACTTTTTCTGCCTCCAGAGTGGAAGCAAACATCTTTTTAAAGTGTTAAAATATAAATCAACTTTTCAACTTATGTTACTATTCAGTATTGCTACTTGCAGAAACAGTAGTGTAGGTGGTAGGTGATGAACCAAAAAGCAGGTTCAAGATCACAAGGATTAGCTATATTATCAGACAGACTATTATTTAGTCACCTCCTGATTTATATTGATAAAAGCCTCTAACATTATTTACTTAATGGAAAGCGATGTGATAACTGTCATTATAAACGATCAGGCTTAGCATTTTGGATAATTATTCAGTGTATCTGGGCTGCAGTCTGATATCACTAAGAATGTTACAGAATTAGGAAGGGAGAAGAACAGTTTTCATCATAGAATCTTAATCTGTTCCAACCTATTTAGAAGACAGTGCATTATACAGTTCTCTCTCATTTTAAATAGTGCTATATATTACCATTAGGTGAACACATTATGTTTCAACAGGAGATACAGACAGATGTTATAACGGGAACAGAACAGTGGGAATAAAGTTATCAAGCAAAAATAAGAAAATTCTTTCTGGTCAAGTACCAAAGAGTCCCAAGGTGTTCTGCTACTCACCACTGAGCTGTGAAGTTTTGTATCTTCAAGTAAAATGTTCTGATTTGCACAAAGATGATTTCACTGCTACGAAACCAAGGAGAAGCCCTGAATCAAGCCTATGGTGCTATACCTGAGGCAGTCAGTTGATTTCTCTCATCCAAAGAATGGATGCAGACTGTGCTCAGCCTTGGTGACTCTGAATTTTTAGCACAACACTAATCAGCCAAGATGGTAAGAGGACTGGGAGAAATAGTGATTACAACTGAATTCCATTGAAATCTGAGCATAATCTCTCCATGTGGCTAATTTTCTTTACAATACCCAAGAGGGACCAGTGACCCTAATATTGTAAGGACAGTCCATATTAACATTGTAAATAAATACTGCTGACTCATAATTCTATGTTTCAGATTTTGGTGGGAAAATGTGGCACATCAACTGTAAGATACAACTAGTAAATTCTTGAATAGATTAAGAAACCTTAAAAAGGTTAAAACAACATAATCAGCAGCAACATTTTTAAAAGCAAGTCCCTTGACCTTAGCTGACTGTCAGATGACACTGTGATATTTGCATACATGCACACCTCCCCCCTCCTTCCTCCCTCAACAGTGATTGATCTGCCCAGCAAAGTCATAATTCTTCTGATACCCCTTGAAAATCTTCCAAGGCTAATCTCCTATTTTAGGTTCCTATAATGACAGTTATAATAGCAGCAAGGAGCTTTAGCAGATGTCTCCACATGGACAAAACCCAATCAGTGCAGCATTGTCACAAGTGGGCTTAAACATTCTCTGATGCAAACTGGTGTTGCAAATAACTGGTGCCAGTGCAAAGCAGGAGAGGAGTGATGGCCATTTACTGTCCCAAGCTGCCAGGTGAAAATGATGCTGGTGCAGGGTGCACTTCTGACTGGCTTGGGTTTCAGCCCCAAACAGCCTAGGGAGGAATGTTTTAGATCAACAAGGGTATTTTGCTGTCCTTGCATAAAGCTGCTGCAATACAAGCAGTAGTATGGTGGAATTACTGATTACAGCCACTGACTTTTGAAGATCAAAAATCCTCCCCTGTAACCGTGCATTATGCTGTATGACTTGTGGAAACAGATAGACCAAGACATGCAATAAATCAGCATCAGGGTTACAGCAATAAATCAGTTTGCACCAATCAGTTTGTACCTGGTGCTTGCCTCAGTGTTGATGAGAGAGTGTTCCGACCCATGCCTCTCTAGAAACCAGAATTAAATGAGAAGCAAATCGAAAGTAATCTAGTTAATATTTTGCAAAATTAATACCACATTTCTGTTGTCCCTATCCAAAGATAAGCAAAAGGGAAAGATTTTTTTTTACAAAATAACAGTGGCAGGTCCCAGCTCCTCCTCTCCTTGCTCACTTCATCATTCAAAGAAACTGATGGTGCACATACAAACTAAAAAATGGCATTTTAGTAATTTTGCCTCTCATTTGTGGACTTACACTGTGCTTCTCAGAAATAGGAAGATTCATTTGGTATAATGAGCTATGTCATACCAAAAAGCTACAACTTGCTGATAAGTTCTACCTGCTTCTTGTCTTTGCAAATTTGATTTCAGTGTTATGCCTGAGTTTTACCACTCCTGATTCTAGAACAAAAAATCAGAGTTGGCTTTTTGCTACATTACAGAAAATAAAGCCCAAGCCAAGATAGAAACTACATTTTATATGGGGAAGAGAAATAGGAGAGAATTCAAAGACAATTCACAAACCAGGCTTTCATCTCAGTGGAAAATGTAAAAAGTCATTACGAACGATGAGTTGTATTGGGAAAGATCTGAGGCAAAAAATTACTTATTTCTAATATGTATCATGAAAGTCAGATTTTGATACAAACCCACTTATTTAAAAGGCTTCAGGTATTGTTTCACCTTGATGATTGTGACTGAAAAAAAGTAAACCAAAATAAACCACTTTGTTTCACTTTGAAGATATCAAAGGATTGTTTTGTTTCAAGATTAGCAATTTGAATATATCAGAGCTTTGCTCTGAGATGCAATAGTTTTTAAACAACTGCCCTGCTTCACATTAAAATGTATGAAAAGGCTTTTAGCCTTTTCCTTCTGGAAACTCCAGGTTGCAAATGTCCTGACTTGTACTGGAATTTTCTTTCATTTTCTTCAAAGTTTGCTTGAAATTGTTATTATGCAATTGTTGAAAAACATGATGATAACACAAAACCTCCATCCTAAGGAGAGGCCTTAGTCTGTATGCTGTATCTTTCCTGGGGAAATAAGTGCAGGAATAATTACAAAATCTGGGGAGGAGTTGTACCACAGAAAAGTTACGCCACGTTTTTGAGCTTACACTGGTTACTGTCTGATTTTTTTCAGGATTCTCAAGATTAATTCTGGTTTATCTATGGTCCTTTGTGCTAACTGGCAATGGTAAGCACACTGCTAAGTAGAGCTGCTTCTTGATGTCCCAGCTGCACCAACTGGGGTGCTGTGGTCCTCAGTGATCCACAACAAATAACCCTCCTTGCCTGTATGCTTAGGGCCAGTGCCCAATGAAGTGGTGAGCAGCTGAACATACATTTTCTATGTACGTTTTTTGGCAGACATCACGTGGATTAGGTATTTTGGCTCTCTGTTTCCTGAGCACCTGCCCCATCACACACCTGAGGCACAGAGATGAGCTAAAAGTTGAATGCATGTTTTGGGAAGTTTCTTCTTCTCTTCAGTTTATTTTCCTGATATTATACATCATGCCTATTTGCACTTTGACTGTCCTGGAGAATTGATATTAGCTTTCTGCTGTGGGGGTTTATACAGAGAGTATCCCTTCTCTACCAATTTTTGTCATTTAGATAGCAGTACAGCAGTAATCTCCCCTAGCTGGCAGTGGAGAATTGGTAATGCTTGTCCCAGCCATCTAACTCCCACATTTCTGAACATGGGGTCAGAATATTTCAGGTTCAAGTAATTCAGATTCAGGTTACTGAGATTTGTTACAACTGCAGATTTTTTAGAAATTATTTCAATTTTTTTTTTTTTCCTCAGGGAAAAACCTGCATTTTATTCCATTTTTTTCAGGACACTCTTCACAAGCCCAGGCTTTGCTGGAGCTGTGTAAAACTTCTTAAAATCAAAGGACTCATTATAAGCTTTCAGCATTTCAACTCAGAAATTTCCCTGGGGCTTTCCCTGGCTTTCATTTGAATTTCATTTTTCATTTTTTTGCTTATGATGTGATGGGCTTAGTTAAGTGCACATAGTTACTGAAAGAGAACATTTTCTTGGAGTCCAGCCTATATACCATGCCCTAAGAGTTCTTGGTTCTTTTTCTGTCCATATGTCCCTTTGTTCATCTGTAAGAGGTACTATACTACTACAAATTTACGGACTATTTATTTTGATGAGTGTGATTTAATCACTAATGTCTGAAACTCCTTTAGCAGTTGTTTCATCTTTCTTGATGTTATTGATGTGTTTCTAATGCATTTTGTACTCATAGCAATTTTTTTGTCTCTTTTGCAGGTGTTCATGGAAGAAATAGGATTTGGCTTTGTTTACTTTTTTAATAGAGCTTTTAGATTTATTAATCTGAAAAAAAAAAATCAAACCAAACCAAACCACCCAAACTATTAGCATAGCAGTGTTTCTCACATCATAGCGTAAAAGCAGATCAGACTGTGCTTGTGCAAGAACAGCTTTTAAAACTGGAGCTCTGCTTTCTATCACTTTCTTTCACTATACTTTCAATGGCACTAATGTCTTTTCTATTAGCTGACTGCTGTTTGCTCACTTTGTGCTGTCTGGCACTTTGTTCCTTAAACATACTTTTTCATCTTTCTGTACAGCAAATATGGTTACATTGGATGCCAGCTCCTTTGCACTTCTGTATTACAAGCATGAAGTCTGCTGAGACCACATCCTGATCATGTGTGGTTTACCAAAACTCTTCCTTCCTGTACTGAATATGCACATTCCCAACTGGTTGCTCCTGATACAGGCTAACATTAGCAGATGCATTAATTACATCCCAACTGTAGCTCCCAGGTAGGATGCAGGAATAATCCTTTCACCTTTAAGAGGGATTAGACTTCAGGGACTGTACTTACATGGGATCTCAGTAATCAATTTCCCAAGCAAGAAGTCCCTTACCTTAGATGACATCTCTCCCATTGAGTGATCAAAGCTTGTAAGAAGCCTTTCTTGCAGTACTGTCTTCCTGTGGCTCATGAAAATCCGGATTTCATTACTTCTGTCTCTAAAAAGTAATTAAAAAAAAAATTATAATCCTCATTGCACAGCTGGATGCACACACAAGTTCCCATCAGAAAAACCAACTCTAAGGTGTATAATGTAGTATAGAATCATAGAATCATAGAATTGGCTGGGTTGGAAGGAACCTCTGAGATCGTCAAGACCAGCCCTTGATCCACTACCGCTGCAGTTACCAGACCATGGCACTGAGTGCCACATCCAGTCTCTTTTTAAATATCTCCAGGGATGGAGAATCCACTACTTCCCTGGGCAGCCCATTCCAATGTCTGATCACCCTCTGGGTAAAGAAATTCTTTCTAATATCCAACCTAAACCTCCTCCGGCACAACTTGAGACCGTGCCCTCTTGTCTTGCTGAGGGTTGCCCGAGAAAAGAGACCAACCCTCCTTTCAGGGAGTTGTAGAGAGTGATGAGGTCTCCTCTGAGCCTCCTCTTCTCCAGTCTGAACAGCCCCAGCTCCCTCAGCCTCTCCTCATAGGATCTGTGCTCGAGTCCTTTCACCAGCCTAGGTGCCCTCCTTTGGACCTGCTCCAGCACCTCAATCTCCTTCCTGAAATGAGGGGCCCAGAACTGGACACAGGACTCGAGGTGTGGCCTCACCAGGGCTGAGTACAGGGGCAGAATCCCTTCCCTGGACCTGCTGGCCACGCTGTTCCTGATACAGGCCAGGATGCCATTGGCCTTCTTGGCCACCTGGGCACACTGCTGGCTCATGTTCAGCTTCCTGTCAATTCAGACTCCCAGGTCCCTCTCTGTCTGGCTGCTCTCAGCCACTCTGTGCCCAGCCTGCCCCCCAGAAGAGAAATACTATTCCACTCCACACTGACAGCAGCACCTGTGCCACTTCCCTGCGTATCTGTACTTGATGTCTTTGCAGGCTGTTTCAGCCTTGGTGTTTCAGTGGTGACCTACAGCAGCAAGACCACAGCTGGGGCCCTCTGTGGGGCAGGCAGGGGAGGAGAACATGGCTCCCAGCCCGAGAAAAAACCTTGTACTTCTGTGCCCTGGGCATGCTGTGCAGGACTGGCAGCACTGTAGGCTTGAGGAGCGAGGTGACAGGAATGGGGTGAGTCAACTGGGCAGCTGTGTGTGACTGGGAGGACAGCCCAGTGCAGAGTCCCACGTCAGCAGGAGCCTGCAGTCAACATCAAAGTAGGAACGCTCTCCTACTGAAGGAGCAATGACAAAAGTTGGCCCAGCTTGCCTTGGGAAGTGGAAAGTGATGGGCAAACAACACTTTGGTGGCCCACTGGAAGTTAGGAAGCCAGGGGTTGCAGTATCATGCTCCTAAAGAAGGAAAAGGCTGGGAGGAAGCACAATGATCCCATGGCTGGGATGGTAGGGTCAGCCAAAGAGGGTTGCAGAACAAAAGCTGTGCTTCCTCTTCCCCAAAGGCAGGCTGGCCTCTGAGATACTGCTCTGAGATGAGGAAGGCATGACTGAAAAATCAGGGAGACTTACAGCTGTCATCCAGTCTCCCATCTGCAAGAAACATTGTTCAGCCTGGAGAAGAGAAAGCTCCTTGGGACCTTATGTCAGCCTTCCAGTACCTGAAGGGTACCTACAGGAAAGCTGGGGAGAGATTTTTCAGAAGAGCATGAAGCAATTGGATGAGTGGCTTTAAACTGCAAGAGAGTAGGTTTAGATTAGATATTAGGAAGAAATTCTGTGAGGGTGGGGAGGCACTGGAAGAGGTTGCACAGGGAAGCTGTGAGTGCCCCATCCCTGGCAGTGTGCAAGGCCAGACTGGATGCAGCTTGGAGCAGTCTGGTCTAATGGAATGTGTCCCTGCCTATGCAGGAGGCTTGAACTAGGTGGTGCCTTCCAACCCAAACCATTCTGTGATTCTATGAATGCTTCCTGCCTGTTTGCTTCTCCCTCCCTCCTTCCCTCTTCCCAGACCCAGTCACTTTCTGGGTAGGCAGGAGGGCCACAGTCCCTAAACAGTCATGTCCTGGGAAGTATTTGGATAGTAGTTTGGTTCTCTATTGTAGAGACTGTGAAGTAAGTCCTGTCAGGCAATGCTGCACTGCCAAATTGGATCCTGAAAACAGGCAAATGCCACACTTGCTTTCCTGTGTAGTTTTGAAATTCATATCACACCCAACCATTACTTTCTTCACTGAGATTTTACCACCCTCAAGCTGGACATTTAAGGTTTCTGTAATGGAGGGATGGGATGCTGCTTGCCTGCAGGCAATTGTCATTTTAATTTTAATCTTCTGCTATGGCTGACCTGTCATTTGCATCTAAGATTTTTCTTTCTGTTTTCAAAGTTTAGCTGAGAGCCACTATTTTGCACCCTGGTGTATAAGTTCAAAGAGATGGTGAAACACAGCTAGCACCCACTTCTAAATACCTGATTTTCTCCCACTTGAAAGGGCTTTTATCAGTTCCTGGCTTTTACTTCAAGACTTCTGAGATTTGCAGAAACACAGGGGAATCCTATCTGATCAAACATCATATCCCACTCTTAAAGACACAACAATCAGAAAAAATTTCTTCTGACTGTGTGCTGCTTTGTGAGACACAGCTAAACAAGCAGCCAGGTACTGCTTGCTTTCTGTCCTATTGCTTCAATCACTTGTAGAGGAAATATCAGCTTCAGCTGTTATCAATAAAGACAGGAAAGTTCTTGTAATTGCCAAATTTGGCAACCTGTAATTTAGGTATTAGAACTCTGCCAACAAAGACATCCAGTCATAATGGTAGTCACTACTAAATGGAGAGGGGGATTAATTTTTTTCTTTTATTCCACTGCAAATCACCAGGTGATCTTTGGGATTAAAATAATGGTGCAAAAATGGCATAAATGACTCAGGCTCCAAAACATTTGATCTTGGTAATTTTTCTGCAATAACAAGATAATTATTATTTTACATTTAACATCTTTCATATTTTTAAGCCTGAAACAGACAGCTACAATTGAGTGCCACATATATGGTAGTTAATCCCATACCTTATATAGTACTTCAGTGTAAGTATTTCTGCAGAATATTTACTGTGGAATCAAATTATAGAAAGTGGAAAACAATATTGTTTCTAATTGCACTGAGAACAAAAAGCAAAGGTTCTGCTTAAATGGGACGTTCATTTGGGAGCGTATCTGAATGTGTTATTTAGGGTATTCAGGGGACAAACCCACAAGTTCTTTGTGTACAGAGAGAACTTCAGTCTCAAGTGCCAAATCAAGCTCTGTTTTGTAAGAAGCAGCAAGAAATCACAGCATATCCTTAGAGAAGTGAAAACTTATGCATCAAATTGAGGATGCTGGAGTCTTATTTTTAAAACACTTCGAGCAAAATATTTAACCCTCATTTTGTTTTGCAAGCACAAGATTCAAGAGCACAAGGTTGCAAAACAGGGTCTCTTCCCCAGTTTCCCAAGCTAAGCACTATTTCAAATTTTAAGGTGACTTTGTGACATGGTTAGTGGGTCTTTTCATAATGTCTTTTACCTCTATGTCCCTATCCAGTCTTTCAGATATGTTCTTTATACTTAGAGATGCATTATCATACATAACTTTGCTAATGTCACCAAGGTCAAAATAACTCCTGATGTCAGTCTTGAATACTATTAATTTAACTCTCTCATGTGCTCTGAGACACAGCAAAAGCTCTCAGCAAGCCCTGCTGGTTAATAAATTCAGCCCTTGCAGGTGTTACACAAGGGCCTTCTTGCCATCCATGCAACAACGATTGGAAAAGCAGGCACAGACACTTCATGGAAATTTCTCCAGCACGCTTGGGGCATGAAGCCAGCTCCTTTCAAAAGAATTTTTTTTTTTTGTATCAATGTTTAAACGTGACATTTTCCCAGCAATCCTTTTCTGCCAACTTCAAAAATATGTTCCCAGTTGGTGTTCTAACCTTTCCACACTTGCCCAGAATGACTTCATAGGCTGATTGTGATTATGTGCTCCAGACCAGTAAAGAAGAACTGATGCTATGAGGTCTGATACACATCATTTATTCTTCATATAGGTTACTAGGCTGCCCATTACAGATAAGCATGATCCCAGAAAGATACTCCAGTTCATATGGAGCAAAGCAGAGGAATATGGCAGAAAATAATTTGTACAAACACACAATACTAAAGGGTTCTCAAGATCTTTACACAACTTATCCTTGCTTTTCAATAAACTATGTTCAATTATATTACAAAAAACGATGCAGACCCTTGATGGGGCATGTGCTGAAGAGGAGAATCAGGTGTAACTGCAAGTATGGCTTGAAATGATCACATATTTCTGGTTTTAGAAGTCCTGAACCTCTGTGTTTCTGGGACCATTCAGGAGCAAATCTAAACTTTTAGGTATGCTTCAGGTATCAGTTAAAGACCAAGCTTGGTGACACAGAAGGTAGCGAGCAGTAGTAGAAAGAGTTCCCTGACAATTTAACACTTCATTGTACTACATCTTGCTCCTCAGGCACACAGATACCTCTGAAGCACCAGAGTAAGTGGGATTGTTTAATCTGAAGAAAAGGAGGCTGATGGGAAACTTTATTGCTGTCTACCACTACCTGAAAGGAGGTGGTAGCAAGGTGGGGGTTGGCCTTTTCTCCCTAGTAACAAGCAACAGGACAACAGGAAATCGTCTCAAGTTGTACCAAAAGAGGTTTAAATAAGATATTAGAAGAAACTTCTTAACTGAAAGGGTAATTAAATACTGGAATAGGCTGCATAGACAGATGGTTGAATCACCATTCCCAAAGGTGTTTAAAAGATGTGTAGATGTGGTGTTTAGGAGCATGGTTTAAGCACTGGACTTGGTAGAGTTATGTTAATGGTTGGACTAGATGACCTTAGAGATCTTTTCCGATCAGAACAGTCCTGTGGTTCTGTACTTTCTTTTGCTCAACAAGAAAATACCCTCAATAGGACAGGACCATTTGTATTCTTATTCTCTGATTTAAGAGTCACTGTGCCAACTATTACAATTATTGCCAAAATATAGAGGATTTAACCATGAAAGAGTATACCATAAGTTCTAAGACAGCTGAGAGCTGGGCTACAGAAGTAAACCATCTCTCAACACTGCTTATGAGGAAAACTTTTTACAGCTCAGAATATAGAGCTATTTTCCAAGGAGGAACAAGAAGTCCAAAAGAGGCAGCAAATAGCATTAATGAAACTGGAGATGTTATCAGCTCTTACCTTTGGTGAGTGCATCACTTCTTGTTACCAACCCACTGTAATTTCAAACATTTCAGTTTTCAGGGGGAACTGCTTCCAACAAAGAAGCAATGTCTGAGATTAATGAGGGCTAGATGATTTGCACTTAGAGGTCTTTTCTTCTTAACTTGTATTGGTTGCAAAAAGCTGTGTGTGATCCACTAATTAACATACTTGTACAGTGTGTTAATCTCCCCCTCAGCACTTTCCTTTGGACCAGGCACTATTCTTACCAGCAGCCACGATGACACTCCCATTGCAAGGGTGTTGCTTACAGGTGACTCTTCCTGAGTGCTCTGAGAACAAATGGGAGAATCCCTGTTGGCTGAGCCCTTGGATTAAAAAAAAAAAACCAAAAACACAACAGAAAAAAACAATCAGAATATGGTATTTGGTAACATAGTAGCCTGTGCAATCTTATTTCAACATATGGGACAGAATTGCTAAGCAAGTTATAATGAAATCAGAGAAGATTATAAACAACTCAAACCACAACCATTATATGGTTTATGTATTTCCTTATCCCTAGAGGCATCAAATATAGCTAACTGAAGTTTATCACCCCAGTGCAAATATTTTAAAGCCACAGATGTTGACAGGTAATTTTCATTGCCTGCAGTCTTTAATGGAGTTCCACTTCTGGCAGGAATAAATGGTAACCCCTGAGACATGGATTTGCTGATGCACCTTGCTCATTCCATATCTAAATGAAACAATCTCCCTAAGACTAAAGGTTGTTTTAAAATTATTTAGTTACAGACTAATGATATCCATGGGCTTATTGCATTACTCTGAAACTTCGAGTACTTTCTGCATTAGCAACAGAGCTGAGGAAAAAAATTTCCACTTTATATGAGAGGTGCCACTTGTCTAGCTTGGCAGCCACAGTAAAGCAATGTATTCTCACACTGTCTTTGTGTTGTTTTATATATTTTAATTAAAACTTACTGGAAAAAATTATGTGCCCATTGTGAAGGTATAGTTCTGATTATGTGTTACATTTTTTTAGTGGTTGACACTAAGTATTATAGTAGTCTTTCTGTAGTACTAATGGTCAGGGACAAATGCAACTTGCATTCTTTTCTTTAAGAATATTTGTGTGTTTACTTCAAGTGAAAGGGGAGATTTTCAGGATTCTTATATGACAGGTTTATTTGTTAGGAGGAGTCATTAGGCAAGTTGAGTGGTCCTGTTCAGTATGGTATATTTAAACTTTTAGAATACTAGACTGACTAAAAAAAAACTTGATTTTTCATGGGATCTATCAAATAAAAGTAATATCGAAGCTTAAAACATTAAAAAAAAAAACAAAGCCTGATACAGTAGTTGAATAAAAAGACTAAAAGACTTGCTAATATCTTGTCTGCAAAATATTTCGCTTCCACTTTTTTGAGGAAGAGAAAAATTTTGGAACAAAGAAAAGATTTTGCTGTGAATTGCATGCAGTTCAAGAAGAAAGGATCTCTTTAAGAGAGATGCAGTGATTAGTAATGACATGCTAACAGAATAATATCTATTAAGATTTATTCAGGGCAAGGAGGTGGTGGGATATCTTCATTTAGGTAACAGTAATCTCTTAACTCAGCCCTTCAGAAACTGGTCCAAATCTGATAATACATATGCATTCATTTAGAATAAGTCTCTCTGTTCTAAACACTAGGTGGATTTCCATACATAGAAGTCTTTCTGTTGAAATAAATCTTTACCATAGCAACATTCAAAACTGAGACTTTAAGTAGTTGCTCGCGTGGTACTGTTCTGTACATACACACTTCTCTGTCTGTTAAGTACATATTTATAGCTTGGGAGGAGTGCTCATAACTGAACTGTTGTTATATCTATGTAGCTGCTCTGGTGGTTTCTGAAGAGTAAAACATTGTTTTCCAGGGAGTCGTGAGTGTTTGTCTTGCAAAATCTGCTCCAGTATTTGCAGTAAACAGGATTTTGACAGGAGATTTGCTCTGACTCTAATCCTGCAGAGGGCTCAAATGCCTCCTTACCTTTAGTTATGCAAATACCTCTGCTGACTTCAATATATGCATGGAAGACAAAATATATGCTAATAAGTGCTTTGCTGAATACTAAGCAGAATGCACAAAACCTGAAGGGTCTCATCACACAGGGCTTATTTTCATTGTCCTCAATATTTCTACTGATATTTACACTTTTAGGGCCACTACAGGCTGTAAACTATGACAATTTAGTCCAAGAAATCAAGCAATATAAAATTCCATCAGACTATATATAACATGTTTTGTCATAAAGAAACATACACCCAGTACCTTTTAGAACAAAGACTCTTACCGAGGACTAAAAATGCAGCTCAATAATGTTCATTACAACTTAACTTTTGTTTTTCTGGTGATCTCTGCTAACCTACCATAGTCAGAGATCTTCTTTTACTTCACAAAGCAAATTATAACCATTTATTTGATAAGAACACCTACTAGAAGTTTGATACAGTCACATAACCATGACAAATCTGTGCGAACAGGCAAAATTAATTTCACTTTTGATTAAAATATGGTATCCTCTTTCCCCTTTCTTCTTCTGGCTCTCAGCTTTAAACCCACCAAGAATGTCATAGTGGACAGGAATCTGTCAGTGCAGTAGAGGAAGAAATGGTCAGTGACCCAGAGAGAAGGGTTTTAGGCTTCTGCCACATGAAAGACAAAGGGCTAAAAAGCAAGACCTTGATGTGGCCAGGCTCATGCATCAGCATCTCTGCACCTGGAGAAAGCACATTCCCCACAAGTCAAATCAAGTCCCCAGCTTGTCAAATCAACCCCCACGTCTACAGTCTAGGATAGGTCTCAATTTTACGTACTTCCATGGCTTAACTTGGAAAGAAATGAGTTTTCACAGCAGCAGCTGTTTGCAGAGCCATTTCTATTGGCACAAACACTGCCTGTGGTCTTCTGTGTTTCGGTGGGAGCCAGGATATGCTTTGTATTCAGCTGTAGCACAGTAGTAGTCTTCAGAGATTCTGCAGTTAGTCTAGTAAATGGGAGAGATTTGTTTGGTCTAGACTGTCCCTTAGTTTTCCAGAACCTTTGCCATCCCTAACCATCCTCTCAGAGTCTGCACTGCTTCTACACCACCTTTTCCTGTTCTCTTCTGGGCTTTTGCAGGACAACAGAAAGGAAACTCATCCACTGAGGAGGGAGGGAAGAGGCTGAGCAAGATTTCAGGCAGGAAAGAGGAAGGATAAATCATGCTCTTCCTCCCTACAGCTTTTGCAGAGAACAGCTCCAAATTCCCACACAGCCCAAACATACCCTGTCTTTAAAATTTCCTTCCAGCCAGAGGTAGATTTACTGAATCATGCCATTAACGTGGAAGTTTGGCTCCACTCAATGATTCCCATGCTAACTGAGGTGGCCATCACAAGTCCTGGCTGGAGAAGCACATACATTCAATCTGGACCTGGGAGTGTGGATTGACAGGAAGCTGAACATGAGCCAGCAGTGTGCCCAGGTGGCCAAGAAGGCCAATGGCATCCTGGCCTGTATCAGGAACAGCGTGGCCAGCAGATCCAGGGAAGGGATTCTGCCCCTGTACTCAGCCCTGGTGAGGCCACACCTCGAGTCCTGTGTCCAGTTCTGGGCCCCTCATTTCAGGAAGGAGATTGAGGTGCTGGAGCAGGTCCAAAGGAGGGCAACTGGGCTGGTGAAAGGACTCGAGCACAGATCCTATGAGGAGAGGCTGAGGGAGCTGGGGCTGTTCAGACTGGAGAAGAGGAGGCTCAGGGGAAACCTCATCACTCTCTACAACTCCCTGAAAGGAGGGGGTAGCCAGGGGGGGATTGGTCTCTTCTCCCAGGCAGCCATCAGTAGGACAAGAGGGCACGGTCTCAAGTTGTGCCAGGGGAGGTTTAGTTTGGACATTAGAAAGAATTTCTTTACCCAGAGGGTGATCAGACATTGGGATGGGCTGCCCAGGGAAGTGGTGGATTCTCCATCCCTGGAGATATTTAAGAAGAGACTGGATGTGGCACTCAGTGCCATGGTCTGGTAACTGCAGCGGTAGTGGATCAAGGGTTGGACTTGATGATCTCTGAGGTCCCTTCCAACCCAGCCGATTCTGTGATTCTATGATTGCTGAAAAAGCTCTGAACGTCTTCTGGTGTCTCAGCAAGACAACCTGGGAAAAGATGACCTTAGCAAAAGAACACTTAACATCTCCATCCACCAGTACCTTACGTCTCCTGTTCTTCCCTTTTCCCTTCTTCCCTCAGTTAAGGGTGGTCTCTCTTTTTCAAGAGAGAACTGAAACTGATGAATGAGCTCAACTTACGATGGGAACACTCAAACTTTTCTTCTGCTCATTTACTGAAATGTGATTAGAATTTCAGTGAAGTAATTTGTCATGCTTTTGCAATGACTTGTCACCTCAGCTAACAATTTCCTCTCTCATATTTTTCTGGGCACGAGAATGGTTTACTTGTGAGAAGAAGAAAAGAAAAACAGAAAGAAAAAAGCTGAAGCTATTTGTTGAAGCGGGCTGAAGTACCTTGGGGTTGCAGAGGAGAGACAGGAATAAAGATATAAGGAAGCACCGAGATGCAGCAGGGTGCACACTGCTTGGTTCTGGGCATGCTTTCTTTCAGCCAAGAAGTGCATGCTAGCCAGGAAATGAACATTTTAAAAACCTGCTGCTTCTAGGAGGTAATCTACAAGATGATACCTTAAAGCACTGGTACTAGTTACCTTCCTTACTAACTAAAACATTTTTACTCTGTAGAGGAGAGGATTTCATACCACCTAGTTTAGACAGAGGGTTTTTTCTCTAAGGATGGAAAAAAGTAAATAGGTATGTATTTATTTCCCTTCACTACTCTATATTGATGAACAGTCCAGCACAAGCTGTAGCATATAAAAAAATCTTCAGTGCTGTCCACTGAATTTTGTGTACAACATGCTTACCAAGGCTGGAGTAACCATGTTGTTTAGGAGTTACTCAAATGGAATCACCAGTGTTTCCTTCTAATTTCCTATGCTGACATTAGCTCAAGCAACAGACCACTAAACAGACAAGAGGCTGAAGGAATCATGCATTTAATCTCAGGAACTGATAACAATACTGATAAAAGAGATGCTGGCCATTTGCTTTGCATTGCTGGATTTGGGGTGAAAGTCAGAGTTGAAGTGAGAAATCAGATTTGAATCAAATGGCCCCCCTCTTCCCCACCCCATAACCCTAACAAGTCTCCAAAGAGGGAGAGAGATAAGCTAAAGAGCCAAGACATGTATTTAGCAAACCTGAAGGCTGTCCAATTGAAAGAAATGTCTTCTTTAGGAAGCCAGAGAGGTCTGTCCCAGATTTCTGAAATTCACTCTACAGCTTTACCTTAAAGTCCATTTGGAAGGCTGTGGCTCCCAAAGGTCCCTTACAGAGGACACTACTGAGGAAGTTATCACCCTCCATGGGGATGATGGCTGGCAGGACACCCCTACTGCATCAAATCCTCAGGGGACATGAAAACACACTATGTATCACATCTGTCGTTAGATGGAGGAATTAACTTTTGTTAGTGCTCTAATCCAAACCTGCAGTCCTCAAAATATAACCTCATATCACACTGAACCTATTAAGATCTGAAATTTCAGTTTCTACCCATAAAACAGAGATGCTGGCTCTTCTCTCTAGAAGAATATCATATCTACACATGCACTCTAAAACCTGTATACTGGAGTTAAAACAGACCAAACATAGTCCTTGGCATGTGTGAAACCACAGGACTTGGGAGATAACCTGCTTCATTGTATGGACTGCAATCTGTCCTTTTTTGGCTCTGAATCATCTCTCTCAGGTTTCAGGGATGGGCCCCATTTCTAGTCATTTATTCAGACTTTCAGATCAGTTCATATTAAAGTACCACATGCAAAACATGAAACTCACAAGGGTGAGCAGCCTATTTGCTGTAGACAAGCAATGCTTTAGTCCATACCAGCTTGCTCCTTTTTCTCCTTCATTTAGTGAAATGTGGGATGAATTACTCTTCAACTGAATATGTTTCACTTGCTCCTACCTGCCCCCTTCCTCCTGAATTGTCTGATCAATTAATATGCATACAAAATTACAGCAAACTGATCTCATCTGAATTTTAAATAAGCTCTGCACTAGCCTTTCTTGCTTTAAAATACTAGTTTTCAGCAACACCTTTTATGACCTCAAGCTTAGTTTGAGACTCTGCAATTCAGCCTTCAGGGAATCTTCACATTTTTTCTATTATACTACTAGGATCCTGTGCTTTCTCTGTTTCCAGACCTGAGATAAAAAATTTTAAAAGAGTTGCTTTTGTTTCTAATAGGAAAGCCTGACATTTCTTTATAAGAACAATTGAAATACTTATACATTTTACCTTCTGAGGATGAGACTCAATTGAACTTCCAGAATTCTTCATGGTCACCTGCATTCACCCCAATTTTATGCAAAAAGCTCATGTTCTTCACCAGACATTCAGCTTTCTAAGAGAAATTTGAAATTTAATAAATCTTCTTCCATAGTTTCACATGTCAAAACAAGCCTTCTTGTTGCCTTTGGAGTCTATTTAATTACAATCAGCTTGGCTTTTGGATTGTCTACCTCTGGAGCAGAACAGATACCTATTAAAATTGATTTGTGCCCGAGTGCCTCCTTCAGGTCACTGCTTGGGGCTTGTAGTTCTGATAGAGAACTTTCAGTTATTTCAGAAAACTTGAATGACTTCCAAGAGTTTTGGTCATTTTCATACACATTTTGCAGAGTGCTGAACAGGTACCCCTTCCCACCTGCTTTTTCATGTTCTTTTACTCTTTTCATGTTTTTTACTGTTCCACGTAGGATTAATTGTACAATACAGAAAGCCAAGCACCCAAAATAATCAAAGTAAGAGGTTTACAGATTGCCAGTGGGATGCAGATTCTTTTGCATCATCTAGGAAAATAAATGGTGGGAATTTTGTTTTTGCAGGCTGCTTGCAACACCAGGGAAAACCTACAGTTTTATGAGTCACGGGAAATCTTTAGCAGCTCTTGGAAAATCAAATATGGGTTCTCTTCAGACACAGCATTTGAGTAATTAAAAACTTCATTTAGCAGTCCAGAAGGAAATGTGTCATCACAAGCAACTTCTGCTGTATAACTGCATTGTGTATCCTTGCTGCTATGCCAAGCCAAGCCTTTCCTGGGGAGCCATTTTAGAGTTAGAGCAAAAGAAGGCAGTTTACCTCAATCTGAATTTTTCTCTCTGAATTTAAAAAAATTCCATTCACATCTTTTGGTGTAGTTTTTCCTTTGTTTGGTTTCTTCCTAATAATGCAAATAAAACACATTCCAATTTTACCATAAGAGTCCAGGAGCTGGGTAGGATTCCTGGGCTAGATTTGATGTCCCTATGCTTCAGGCCATTCCCTGACAGCAAGACAATTTCTATTAACCTCAATTACTCACATCAAGTATACTGTTTCTAGGGCATCATTTCAGACCTATCATGATAGCTAAAATTGAAGTTACAAACTATATTCCAAATTTCATGTGTGTGAACTTTTAGTTTATGCTGAATGCTTGACTCCTTTTCATCAGCTTGTTTTTCAGAGAAAAAAAATGGAAGCAGAACCTTCTGCAACACTCCTCCTCACTCATCCACAAAGTAATTTGCCAGGCATCCATAATATGGGAGCATGGAAACCAAAACCAATTAAGTGAAAAATAATTGAAAAGCCATTAAAGTGAACTGCAGAACCTTGTAAATAAAAGGCAATTAAAAAAATGGAAGCACAACATTTGTAATTAAATATTATATGATAAAATTTTACATTTATTATTCTATAAAGCTTTCAGATTAATTATTTTGACAAATTTTTGGAGAAGTACACTCATTAAAAAAGAGAAGATGAAATAAATCTTCTTTTCCTCTTCAGAAATAATTGTTGATAAAAAAACAAGACTTTACTTTTAAACCTCAGTTCTCAACAGACAGCAGAAATGCTCCATCTTTACTCCACCTACTTCTTTTTCAGTGCCTGTTGCACAAGAATGTGGTGATTGTTCTTGCCATGAACGTTAAAAGGCAATTGTATTATATCTCTTCTGCAAAAGCATTAACATGTCCTTAGATCTCTTCCAGATACAGCCAGCTGCTGTGGACCTAACCTAAGAATCACCTTACCCTCACTGCAGTGACATTTACAGATAAGCTTGCAAAAAGAGTTACTGCAGTTGTGTGT
This sequence comes from Heliangelus exortis, assembly GCF_036169615.1. Lineage (NCBI taxonomy): Eukaryota > Metazoa > Chordata > Aves > Apodiformes > Trochilidae > Heliangelus > Heliangelus exortis. The sequence goes on along the minus strand of NC_092422.1, from coordinate 108,873,825 downwards.
TCTCCCAAGATACATACGTTAGTCACCTCTCAGTTCTGTAGGCTCTCAACTTTTGGTGAAGAAATATTCAGCTATTTTTCACTTGAAAATATGCAGAAAAGTCACAGATTTCTTGAAGCAAGAAACTAACGTAGATAAGGACATTTTCTGGCTATAACACTTGAACAGCTGAAGCTGAATTTATCATTTTCAGAAATACTTCAGAGCCTTAGGAACACAAAGATGTGCTGAATTTTGGGAGTATTTTGCCGCTGTGAAGTGCTTCACAATTCATAGAGCACCAGAACTCTTAGTACTTAGACATACACTTTGCAGTTCCATATTAAACTAAGCACACCTTGAACTTACTTTGAAATAATCCTCTACAACATCCCTATGCCCTTGAAAAGCTTGTTAAAATGTAATACTTCTCTCACCCTCTAAAGACACCAAAAGCCACTCACAAGACAGACTTGCCCACAGAGATGCTCACTCGGAGTTAGCATCCTCCAGTACTGTGACATTAACCAAAATTTAGCAGCTATTCATAATTTCATTATCTCAGTGTGATGTTGCCATGCCTAACATCCCTCTGAGGTGACAACACAGAGCAGGTACCTGCTGCTTGGTCACAATGGTCAGTGCTAGTAGAGGTGCTCCAAATGACAAGGCTCCATGAAAAGGCAGATTACACAAACTTTCTGCAGTGGATCACCTATAGAAAAGGACTTTCGAGTACTTCCCTCTGGTGCTTCATCAATGCTCATTTAAGACCTTTTTTAGCTGTGAGAGGCTTAATTTATGAAGGTTCCCTTAAAAAGCCCTCTCTTTTTACAAAACAAACAATCTGTGTGAATTACAAACTGAAGAGGATTCTTCCAGCCACCTCCGCAAGAAACAGTGATGTTAGATTAGCTGTAGGACAAGAGCTGGGTAACTCCTGAGCCTTTCCCCACTCCAAGGCTGTATAGCAGACTAATGACACATAACACTAAGGCTGCTTCCACAGTCCTAACATATTTTAGGCTTACAATAGAGGCCATTTTTAAGACATTGTACAGTAAGACTACTAAGTGATTACACCAGGAGATTAACTATTCTTTAATCTACCCTCAAAATTCAGGATTAATATGAAAGAGTAACTGAAGAGCTACAAAAGGAGCAGACCAACAAGCGTGAAACTTGTAAGTGATCTGTGTCCTTTGTCTTTCTACACACTATATGTCAGAAAAACAATTTCCCAGCACAGAGTATGTTAAACATGGTACATCAGCACTACTGGCTTGTATATTTTATTACAAGACCCTACCTGAGTCTGAATTCCAAGTCTACTCGAAAAAAGATGTCCTCTAGTCATGAGCTAACAGCAGATGGAAACCCTGTGTCTGCTAGATATTTGGCACTGGCAAAATGGTGAACAAATCACGTATTTCACATACCAGTTCACTGAAAGTGACTTCTCTTTCATCAAAGTAGAAAAATTTTACAGCTTGGAATCCAAATAATTTATTCTCTCCCACACTTATGCCATGCAATCAGCAAAGAATTGCATGCATACAGCTATTGGCTTAAAGCTTGCAAAGATGTTAAGAGCTGAAGTCTTTCCTCATCACTATTATAAAACTTTAACAAGGTGCTCTGAAATAAAAAAGTCTTCTAAAGAAAAGGCATGTGTGCTTGCTATTTATAGATAGGGATTTTTTTTTTTATAACATTCCTAACGCAGGTGTGCATTTTAACCTCTTTTCCAGACTGTGGGTCTGATGTGGCTCTATGAAACTTTTTCACCCTTCCTCCTTTTTCCTCTCTACTTCCTGCCTCTACCCTGCCTGTAGCTGGAAGGATACTTTAACCTAATTTTAGGTAAATGTACAGAAAATTGCCTGCACTTTAACCCAGTTCTAAGGTTTGCTACTTTCTGTTTAGGAGTAGAAGACACATCACAAGCCTCTTCTAAGCCATCAGATGCTAAGTTTGTCATCCAAAATTATGATTATCCTAACTTGTGCAGCTGTCACAGTTACAGCTGTGTTATTTCCTGCCTGGGTATGTGCTTTGCTATAAAGTCATATATGTCCTGAGTAACAGAGCAATATTTTATTGGCAACAAGATTCTGTTCACATTGAATTATCTCCTTATATGAAGGGGGTAGAGAGGTGGAAAAAGTCCCAAACATCCTCACCCAAGGTCTCAATTCACCTTAAAAAAAAGGCACTCTATCAAGAATTTTTTTAAGCACCTCTTTTTATCCATATGCTAAGGTGCAATTAAGAAGTAGATCTTCAGTCTTATCTAACTATTCAGTTCAGTTAAGTTCAGTTAGGCTACAAATTAACTTTATTTTGGAAAATGTGTATTAATACAGGTGTGATTTACAAGTCTAGGCTCACATATTTGTCATTAGATACCTAGGAGACTTTCTTACAGTTTGCACCTGAAAAGAACTCTGTATGGCCTCAACAGGCTTCCCTTTGTTAGAGAGTGACTGACCCTACTTTGCTGGAGAAGGTGAGGACAGCAACAATATGCTAGACATAGAAAACAGGGTCTGAGATGTAAACTGCATTTCTACACTAACACTGGCTCCTTGAAGGCATTTCATTTATCTCTTCTCTGCCTTAGTTTCCTCTGTGAAATAAGAGGCAAAAATGACAGCAAATACTCTGAATTACATTAATAGAGAGGTAGATTAAAAAAGAAAAAAAACAACACCCCCCCAGCAATTACTAGGTAACAGCAGCACCTCATCACCTCCTTGTTCTTGACTAGTAAATTGTAGGACACACCAAAGAACAGAGGTATGCACTGAGATGATCATAACACTAGAAAACCTATTCACATTCCAGAAGCCAGATAAAGACTTGCCTTCATTTAGAAAGAAAGAAACATCATCAAAATGGTCAAAGAAAGAAGAAATTCATGAGGGCATTAATGCAAGATGCCAGATCAAAAAGTCTCCATTGGATTTAATACCATTGGGAAAAACTTCCCAAGTTTAAACTGGACACATTTGAATGACAGCCATTAGGAAGAAGACTAGAGGCTGTATACTCCCAGCTTTTCACACTCCCAGTGTCTTATATCCATCTCAAATTTTCTAGCTCATACTTTCAGGCAGTTCAAAGGCATTTATTTTGCATCTGTTATTGTGTTAGCTGCTTATTGCTGGTGCTATCTAATAGGATTAGGGAGATGCAGAAGGTGGGAATACACAGCTCCTGTAACACTTTGGGAGTTTAAAAGTTTTCTCTGTAACTTTTTAAAGTATTATATTTTGCACCAATTCATAATGGAATGATTTCTCTGTTTCCTTCCTTCCCCACATCCTCCTGTGTTTAAAGAGCAGCGTGTCACCTTGAAAAGCAGCATGTGGGACCTAGATGGGAGAGACGGGATAGAAAAGCTTTCAGGAGATTTGTGATCACTGTGGGAATCAAAAGCAGAAATCTGAAAAGCACAGGATTAAGTATAATTTCAGATTTCAATGGGAGAAGTAATGAAACTGTATGCTCTTCTACATTCTTCTTAAAAGTAAAAACTGGTTTTCTCTTTAGACAGTGTCAAAAACATCAGGTGAGATTTATCATTTTATCTCAGAAGCAATTCAAAAGGAGCCTGATTTATTTGCAAGCATTCTGCCATTTGTGTAGCTGCTTCCCTTTACTGTAAGGATAAATAGTTTCCAAAATGTTAAATAGTGAGATATTAAGAGACTGCCTTACCATTAATTAACCACACCAGCACAGGAGCCTACAGATCCATCTGCACAACCCTCTGGAGAAATTAAGATATATTACCTAATAACCCTGTTACAGCCTTGCTGACATTCCTAAATCTGAGTGCAATCTATATAAGACACTGTTGTAGGTAAGGACATACAGCTGTAATAGATACCTCTGAAAGCCTCCATTCCTTCCCTGAGCAGAGCATTTGAAGAAAAAAGTGGAGAAGGGAGTGGGATATTTAAGGAGACATAAAGGCTAGGACAGGTGTGCTTCAGAGGAGGCACTGCTTGATTTAATTCTGTCTCAGCTGCTTTCAGATACAAAGCAGAGTGAGTTTACCTAGGTTGGTGGTAAGGCTTCACTTGGCTTTTACACTGATTAGCAACTATTCTCAGCCTACTGTGTGCAGGAGTCTTTCCCTGTCCTACCTAAGTACTCACACATCACACAAGCCAGTGCTATTGGGAAGCAGCACTACTCCCATGCTGCAGGGAAATGCCAAGAGCTCTTAAAGTAAAATTAAACCTCATCTGTGTGGTCAAAGGAGTTCCAGCTCCACCTTGTTGTCCAGAAGGCTTAACTCTTTACTCTCTAAGTCAAAAAATCTGTTAATACACATATGGATTACTACAAGAGAAAAATAACATTTTCAGTTATAACAATAACAGTTTCAGGTTGGTTTGCATTTTAGCTTTACATTTATCCTTTTAAGACTTTTCTGAATCCTGGCCCTTTCACCTTTTTCTCCCCTCTTCTCTTCTTCTCCAGTTTTGCCTTTCTTTCTAAATGTGCCTTCTGCTGGGCTTTAACTTCTTGCTTTCTTAATTATGCTTTTGATCTACATGTAAGGAAATCTAATGCTGAAGAATGACAACTAGTGAAATGCAAAGCTGACAGGTAAGAAACCTGCCTTTTAGCTATTTGCTTCAAGACTCCCTCAGTAGATAGCTCAGTTTGCTGTTGATAGGAAGATGCTCAGCAGATTATAAAGTAGAGATTCCCATCCATCCTCCACTAATCTTCAGGAGCATTTGGCTTGAAAGAGTCATAAGAAACTCAATTCATCTTGCTCAGCCTCTCTATTATGCCATTTTATTAACAACCGTGATGTGACTGAAGCACTCATGGTTTCATTCCTATCCAGTAGGAACAGCCAGCTACAGGCATCATTGATAAATGAAGCTCCAAGTTCTACGTGAAATATTATTACATAATACATCAGTTTTATGTCAGAGCTACTGATGTTTTTATGGCCTTTCTGTTCAGAGTAATGGGGTGTACTCGCAGGGGTTACATAATTTGGAATAGGAAGCACCTATTAGATTGACAATGTAATTTATAAAACTTGCATCATGAATCAATGCTAGTTATGTAAATGAAGTTTTTCTTGAAGTGAGAATTGCTGTTGCTTTCTGTTGATGAGTAGGTTCTCTGGAGAAATTTCTAATACCTAACAGTATGCTGAAAACAGGTTTATGCTAATGAAGGCCATTTTTTGACTTGTTATCACACCCTCTTTAATTTGGACAAGGGCTTTTTGCATATGGGCATATGTAGCTTAAATTATTGAACAATTCCTTCCTCATGCCATAACCCACCTAAGCTGCTACAAGTTCTGAGGCACAGCATCTGCAACATCTGTTCTAAGTCATGACAAAATGCAGGTTACTGCAATACTTTGGCCCAAAATAAGGTGAAAAGTAAAGTTTGAGATAAAGCAATTTGAGATAAAGCAAAGAGTCTTAAAGTATTTCTGAACCCTCTCAGCAGACCTGAACAATACTTGGTTTAGCTAAGGAAAACCAGACAAATATTGCTAAGAAGTAGCTGCATTATTTATTTATTTATTTATTGCCTAAAATATGCTATTAAGTGTATTAAGTATTCTATGCATCATCCAGGTCTAACTTAAAGGAGAATTTGATTAAATGCATGGAGGCAACCAGCTGCAAGCAATGCCAGATTTAATGAATTAATTCAAACTCTGCATGGCTGCAGTTCTTGCTACAGGTCCCTTCTTTTCTTCTAAATTTGTCACATTTTCTTCCCTTTGCTTTCCCAAATTCCAATAATCTGGGCAAAGAGGCACCACAAAGAGGTCCATGCTGGAAATCATGCTGTGTTCTCTAATGCTGTCCTCACTACATAAATGCAAGGAAGTATGCTACATAATTAAAGTTGTGACTTAAAATTTCAGTGTGAAATAAACTTTTTTTGCAGTGTTGTTCTAATCCAGGAAACAGGGAATCTGGAAGAAAGTTCAGGGAGTTTATCACTATAAACCACTTAACCCTTAGCTGTTGAAGGATACGTTGTCTCAAGCCTACCAACAACTCCACTTTCTCTTGCTAACCTTCCTGTTCTCATTTTACACCAAAATGTGAAATACTATTTTAAGACAGCTTTAGGAAAATGGCTGAAATGTTCTGAGACCATCTTAAATTCAGTAATACTCAAGTGGCAATGTTTCCTATTGACTGCTGATGGTGAAAATCAGGGAACAGGTTCCCTTTTCATGTGAGAGTACTCAGGATGGGTCTGAATCACCCTTTCCTTCCCAGGACTGAAGCAAGAAAGGTCTCACTGGCAAAAACTCAACTCTGCATTCTCCCTTGTGAGTCTGTTCCAATCCCTGATTTATTAATGAGAGGCAGGAACTTCCCATAATTAAAGCTTTCACTGTGTTCACATTAAATTATATGTTTTGATCTCTTTTTATATTTGAAAGGAAGAAAGATGAGATTTCAAAATACTTAGAGCTTTTTCATTATCAGAAGATATCATCTATGAAAAGCAGCTGTAAGATTTAAATAACTTCAAGTGGCCATTTAGATATCTGGAAAGCACTTAGTCTTTCATGTTATTTAACTATTCATTCACTATTGAACTAATTCAATAGCCAGGAGAGTGCAGAAGATGTATTTTCAATCAATGAGAAAGTTATTAAGAAAAATCTAGTAGGTTGGTGGAGATAACCTACTCACTCTCTCTTCATTTCAGAGTTTCATACCGAGCTATTTAGCACTTTCTAATGCTACACTTTAACAACATTTGCATTTTAAGTGCTGGAGAGGGAATGTCACCTTAGATGAACAGGTCTGGACATTAGTATATTCAAACTTTAGGAAATATTTAAATGTGGAGGGAAGAGGGGAAAAGAACCATTTATAGGATAGATAGCTGTGCCGCTGAAGAAGAAAAGGTAATTAAAAGATCTTTCAGTTTAATACTTTCCCAAAAGAAGATCTCTTGAAAATAGTTTAGTAGATATTGCCTGTGATGTCCAAGAGTTCAAAACCTTTACTTAGGAGGGGGACAGATAACACAGAGGACTTAGTTATTTTCAGTTCATTTTTAGCTCTACTGTGTGTCTGACACTTTGTGAACACAAATATACACAGTCCCTCCTCCAGGGTGCTTTCTGCCCTAAGAGAAAGACTGCTCAGCAGAAAAAAACTCCAATAAACTAACAGTGACAAGATTATACATAAATATTACAGTAGTTGTGCTTGTAGACACCTGAGTTACTCTGGAAGCCTGACACTGAGAACTGGAATGTAAAAAAATGCATATCTGTATATAAACACACATTTGTATACATATACATGTTATATATGCAAATGTGTATTAGTCCAGAACACTTTAAATGCAAAATAGCCATGTGAGTAGACTGTGAAATATTTCCAATATATTAAAGTTTTGTCCTTTGTTCCCATTTTTATGTTTTTTTTTTTGCAGTAGTATTTGGCAAGCAACAATACTGATGGTCAACTATACACAGTATCTGGTTTTTGAACCAGCACTCTTCTCTCTGGCATCCCAGGAACTTCAACAGATTTAATAACTTAGTTACAAGAAAATCAAAGTCTTTAAAATACACCTTTACTATTGCAAACACAAAATAATGCATTAAATAATTTAATGTTCCCTTTATGTTCTTTCCAGCTTGAAAGAAAACCTCCATTGACTAGATCATATTCACAGCTATCAGGAAATTCCTTGATATATGTGGACATGAACATCAGAAGACTGAATACCAAGAGTGAAAAATGAACTATCTAAAACAATCTGAACAATCTAAAAAAAAAAAATTGTGTTCTATTTTTCTATTCTTCACCATCAAAGTTACACATTGTGCATTTTATACTGAAAACCATACAAATTTAGCACTGCACACTACAGCATAAACCTCGGTTTTCTTTTCTTGAGAGCCTTAGAGTTTAATTTTGTACAGCAACTTGCAAGCCAGGCTCAGAGCCAACAGGGTACTTCAGTTTCCTGGAATAAAGGTGATGCCAAGTCTTATGGGTATAAAGGGACTATTTTATTTCAAATGTTGACTTCCTTAGAAGTATTTTGTAGATTTCAGGGTTGTTTTTGTTCTTTGGCCTCAACAAAAAAAAGTTGCCTTTTCTTTTCAGTGCTCTAATGCTAATTATCTTAACAAGCCATCAAGAGTTCTTTTCACTCGAAATAATGAATTCCCAAGCTGTACTCCTCAAGCAGTAAGGGTGCAAATAATTTCTTTTCCATGCTGCACTGGCCACCCAGCTGGTTCAGTAGGCACTTCTCACAGCGGTGTATTTAGACCTACCATTCAGGTCAAGTACTAGCTGGATGTTTGTTTTCAGTATGACTCCATTCATTAACAACTTTTGATTACATGTTATGTTCTTATCCATTTAACTTCAAACAACATGTAGTACCTCTATGAAGGTATTGCTGCTCTTAGAGACGGATAAACAGCCAAGTGAAATACTCAGAGAGGAAGAATCAACCTCATCTCTCCTCACAGCATAACGCAGTAACATGCAATACTCACGGAACAGAGTGAACAACTTCTTTTAATTTCCCCTCCTGTTAAAATCATATGCTGTTATCCACTAGCACCAGAAATATCTACCAGCTCCTACTACAGACTCCTGTTAGTTTTGTATTAGCCAGCATTTGTAAAAGTAGCCCAAGAATTTCCATACTTACCTGGACTCGATGGAGCTACTCTGCATATCCCATGCCTCAGACTCTTCTCTATTCTATGGTCTCCCAGGCAGGTTTGCTCCTGGATGTCACACAGCAATGCCCGTTTCTCACTCGACAGGGAGCCATGGCAGGCTAGAAAACTTGCAAATCACCTAGCATGATAATAGCTGATAGAGCAACAGGCAGTCAGCTTTTATGGATCTGTTTAATTTCTATCCCTATAATGAAACGGGATTTACGTCTCCCTCATACGTGGAAGGATTTTAATTTAACTGGTACAATAATCTACTGTTGCTATCACTAGCAACCTACTCTAGGTTTCTCTCTAGGTTCCTACTCTAGGAATAGATAGTTCTCTGTGGAGCTATCATTTTTACTGCATTTTATTACACTCTGTAAAAAATATTTATATAGGATTGGAAAACTTTCAGAAAACTCAGGATGAAATAAAATCCAAGCAAATAAGAGGAAAATGTCAGTCCAAAAAAGCTTCCCCAAAGCATTAATAACTTTAAACTTTAACTTCTGTTCTAAGGTTGCAAAAACTTTTAAATAAAGTTGTTTTGTACCAACACTTAAAACATAAGGAAGAGAACCAAGACAGGATTTTTTTCATAAAACATTTCAAAGCTAAATAATCATCAAAACCAAATGTTTCTCATAGTCTTTTTCAGCACAGTGCCATTCTTCAATTTGCAGAGGTTTTGCCTGAAGTGAAGAAAAATAAAACCTCACCAAACTCTAAGCCACAAACATACCAGATTGCTTGTAAACTAATTTCTGTTTGCAAGCTAGGTTTGTAAGCTACTTCTGTAAGCTAGTTCTGTGTTTAAGTAGTTTCCAGTAGCTATGCATTCAAACCACATATGGATAAAAGCATGTTGAGACTCCATTCAGATTTTCAGTAATTCAAGAAGACACAGGAAGAAACCAGCTGTGTTACCTACTTAAACTTCCAGTTACAGGGCATATATGTCTTGGAAAGCAGAAAGGGAGCAGATGAGGTAAACAAGCCGTATCCTTCAACCAGAGCATTTCCAAACTTTGCCACTGCTTAGGTAGCAGACTTGTACAATATACAGAACTTATATAGTACTCTCATCTTAACATTAGATTTGTAGTAGTCATGTGATTTGTCTTCATCCCACCTCCCCACCCCAACCCTGCCTCTTTTTTCCATGTGTGTTTAGGCTTTCTACAAACTCTAGAAGTAAACCCAAGCATTCTCCATATGCAACTCCTTTTAAAGATCACTTGATAAAAGCAAGAGTTTGCTCTTCAAGCTCCCTCTTACAGCAGCACATTAATGAAGCAAATGCTGGACCTAAGAAGAGCAGAGCTGGAAATGTAGCTACAGAACTGTTTAAAGAAGAGTTGGGCCCTGGGTTTCCAGCACTGACAAAATGATGAGAGCTCTGAATGGCTGCATTCAATTGAAATTGTAAAACTTGTCCTAACACATGGTATTTTAGAGGATCACATCCCATTGTTTCTGGGTTCAAAAGAGCTCACTGAAGTAGGCATTCATTTCCCCTGCTATGTACTGCTCAAGCCATCCAGGCAGATGTCATCAGTCCTCCCGGGGGCTGCTCTGCTCACCACGAGTTAGTTTACTTCTTCATTACAAACTGCCATTCAGAATGAAAATGTGGATGAAGGACAAAACAGCAATCACATATTGTTCTCACAACCCCCAGGAGTGAAGGAGCTGTGGATTGGGTCCCTTTTTAAACCTAGAATTGCCATGGTAACTCTTCTTTATATGGGTCTTGCTGGTGTCTCCTCCAGCAGTCAGTTTATGCGCCCACAAAGCAACCTCCTAAATCTTTTGTGCAGGTCCTGGTTAATGAGTCTGTGCTTGCTTTCCTTGGAGCCCTTACAGTTGCTTTCCTTCTAACCCTCAAAAGTGAGCTGATTTCTCACTCTTTTCCCTGACCTAAATTACTCTTTGGAATTAAAAGAAGAAAGGCCAAGGGGAAAGATGCTGGCTGAGAGGTGTTAATATGGGGCCCGTCCCCATAGAAACCATACTGCCAAGGCTCTCATGAGGAAATTAATTTCCTAAGGACATCAGATCTCCAGCCACACACCACTTTTGCTGTCAAAAGGACTGCTCAGCTACAAGGAATCTGCACTGTATGGTTAGTCAGCCTTTAGTTTGTGCAGGAAAGTTAAATATAAGCCTCACTTAGTTCCAACAGAGCTGAAATAGGGGATGGGAGCACAGGACTGAATTAAATTTTGAAGAAGGTGTGGTGAATTGTATTGGCTTGAGTTAAAAGGGTTTAAATGGGCTTATCAGCCAGTCAGGCAACCAAGATGAATAAACTGCACTATATGCTATGCAGCAGCACTCCTAACAGGGACTGGATATCATGAAAGGTCAGTGTCCTCTTCTCATACAATTAGTATTTATCTTCTAAAACCACTATCTAATTACTCTAAATTGCCAAGCTGTGGTTTAAGGTGTTGCACAGAATCTGGCCTTACAAATCCAAGACACAGTTCTTGCCCACTGAGAGTCTGACCCGGCTTAGAAGTGTGGGCAGACCAAAAACCAAGGGCAGAATTATTCTCTATTAACCCCCTCACAAAGGGAAGATAAAAGTGGAATAAAGACTAGAGACTTGAAGCTGGAAATTAAAAGAAAATTGTAAACAGATTTACTAGCACAGGGGAAAGGCAGCAACATAAGGGATAGAGAACAAATATACAGATGTATAAAAATATATATCCAACCTGGTCTCAGTGCCGGCAGGGAAGGTGCCTGAGGTCCCCCTGTGGCAGGGCTGGCTCAGGAGAGGGTTCCACGGCTCTTCCCAGCACCCTCTGGACGTGGATGCTGAAGAGGAGGTGGGGAGCTGGGGGTAAAGGAGCACAGGGGAAGAGCAGCGGAGAAAGGAGTGGGAGAAAGAGAGGAGGGGCAAGGAATGGGGGGGAATAAACCCCTCTGTGTTCTGCCCTTCTCAAAGTCTGAAATTTACTTCCTCATACTCAAACTATGACATTGTCCCAGAGCTGCTCTCTGGAAGCTGACTGGTAGGCACATTACCAAATTTCCCCAATGCAACCATGTCCCACTGGGGTGTTCTCAGGCTTCTTGAAGTGTCACCAGGCAGAGGCAGTGAAGAGGCAGCTGACACTCGTTCACTGAAGTCTTCACCAAGTCACTTAATATCTCGTCAGGGGCTACCCAGCCCCACTACATTCAAGCTGCTTGCTACATGTAAGGAAAGGAAATGTTCCAGCCCCTGGAGAGCATGCCCAAGCCTGCTTAAAGCACCAACAAATTTCCCTTCACTTCTTCCACTCAGCTTCCTTTCCTACACAATTCACCACACTTCCTCTGCATCTTCTTACCTCATTTCAACAGTGATCCAAGCTCTCCTTTCCCTTTACTTTTGGGTCCTCTTTCTTTTTTATGGAAATGTTCTCTTTCATACAGGTAGCTTCAGCACGACTCATTGTTTGGGCATACATCTTTTGCTTGTCCTTGCCACATATTTACCTCCTTGCCACACATTTTTCCATTTCCCTTACGTTTATGTATAATTTTAATTTCATAACCTCCTACCTCTTCAGTCCTTTTTCCATTTCGTGTTCTCATTTTCCCCTGTAGATTCACTCCAAGGAATAAATAGCTGTTTTTATAATAAACTTTGAAGAGCATTTGACTTCCTTTCTTCCCAAGTCCTTTTGCAAAAACCAAATTATACATTTATTGCAGTAGCAGCCAGAGGGTGCCACTGAAATGAGGGATTCTATTGTGCTAAGCACTGTAAAGGCACATTAGTCTGACTAGTTGTAGTCACAAGACACTTTTTCCTTTGAAGAAGTTCAGGGTTTCTAAAAGTGTCAACCCCAAAGGGAACAAAAAGTAAACATTTTAAAATGAGGTTCTGAGAAGTAAGTAGTATTTACCCACAATTGCTAAGGGAAGAAATACATTGTGAAATGGTGCTGAAACAGGGGAGCTTTCAACAAAGATTTGCTCAAGCTTTTCCAAAAAGAAACATCAAAACAATTTTAAATTAAAACTTTAGTTCTTATTTGAAGTGACCTTTAAGTGGAAAACTCTTGCTGGAAATGTTGTTACCACTGCTGCCTGTGAGCTTTCTGAGGAAGTAATTCAAACAGAAAAAGGTGCATATTGCCTTTCGTATAGTCAATGGGTAAACACAAAATTGGCAAACATAAACTTTGTCATCACAAAAGAATGGCTTTCTCCGTGGTACATACATCAATAAAGGGCATTTGTGCTGGACATGGGCTGCAAACAGCTCAGCTCTGGCTCTGCCAGCCAGGAAATGAGCCCCTGTGTTTCATCAAAGGAGCTCAGGTCCCCATGGGAAGGTCAAACTGTCCCCATCAGGGACACCTGGAGCAGAGATCAAGGATGTGTCAGAGCAGTGGTACAGAAAGAGCTGGCAGCTGTATGCCCAGTGCACTGTATAGGCTAAGTAAGGAATCAGTGCTGATGCAAAACATGGGCAGGCACTGGGGTCCTGCCTCCCCCACGATGCTATTGATCAGCTGCTGACTCCAGGTGCAGAGATTTCACCTCTGCTTTGTCTGCCAGGGCCCCTGCTGCCCCCCTTCCCACCTTTGTGCATGCATAGGCAGCACAGACATCCAACAAAAGAATCATAAAATTACATTCTTACATAAAATTCATGTGTTTGCAGTAACCAGGAATTGTTTGAAACAGAGATTGTTTTATCTAGATAGATTTTTTGGCCTTTGATACAAAGGAAAAGATCCATAAAACTATTAGACTTACCATGATACAAACAAGAAACAGCAAAACCAAGATGACACATGAAGTCTTACTATCCTACGTGTTCCCAAAGCTTTCCAGGCCTAGAATTAAAATACAATAAACGTATTTCTAAGAGAAAACTCAATTTTCAAGACAAAATTTTAAATCTTGCAGACTCATTGGCATGGAGCAAATGACAAATACTCAGCTAGAACACTTGTATTTTGAGTAGCTTTACTTTATTACAGTAACTTCCTTGTAGTTTAAGACCAAACCTCCAAATTTGATTAGGAAAAAAGTGACATGAAGGAGACTGTTTCACATTGTTGTGCCTGAAGTATAATCTCTGCTGCAAGACCTGCCTGAGCTTTACGCCCTATGAAAGAGACTCAAAATTAAAATACAAAGGAAAACCTCCCAAACAAACAAGGTCTTTTTTTTTTTTTTTTTTTTTTTTTTTTTTTTTTTTAACCTGCCCACTTTCTTTAGGACAATGAAGCAGTTCTTTTAATTAAAGTATATACCATTACGTATAAAAGTATTTTCTAATTAACATCTCTGGAACATTTCAGCACTGAGTGGTGCTGGTGTACAACAAAAGTGGCAGCCTTATGCTTCTGCAAAATAGGAAGCAAGGAATAGGAAGCAAATAGGAATAGCAAGCAATGGGAAGCAAATGTTCCTTTTTCATATATCATCAGGCAGTAATAGGACAGAGATATTACAATTTGTGAGACCCAGGAATCTGTAAAGGTCTCATTGTTCCTGTCAGGGTTCACTTAAGGCAAACTTTTCAATCAGATAGACTAAGGAAGCTTTTAACATTTTTACATACGAATTTGTTTTAGATCAAGGGTGATCTACTCACCATTCTTGCCAAAACCGTGTACTCAGGTAAGTGCTTTAAAATAAAAAATTAGGGATTTGGAATGATTCAACTTCATGCCCGTTGTGACACTGGAATAAGAGGTCTTGATGATGGAAGAGCTGTCAGTGATGAGGACACAAGAGTGAGAATACAGATATTTCTCCAGAGCAGAAGGGCACAAGTCAGGCTGACCGAGATCCAGAGAGGTGATGAGTACCCTAGAAAACAGTTCTCTCATTTTAAGACAATGCCAGAATTCTAAGGTGAACACAGTGCAGCCTGCCTAGGGAACTGACAGCAAGATGACCCTCATCACCCACTCCCACGCACACCAGACTACGCTGATAGGAAGTCTCTGAAGTTTCCAGCATGGAGCACATAAAGCTGTCGGGTGAGGTTGTCACAAATCACTCAGCTCTCAGCCAGAAAGCTGAGGGGAGCTGGCACTGGAAAGAGACCATGACAGGCTGTGGAAGCTCCACATGCTTTTCTAAGCTGATACTGAAAGAAGCTTCCATGAGAGTAAGGAATAGGCAGCCAGCTGATATATTCAGGAGGGATATCATTGCATATTAAAGGTGCTAAAATAGGCCCCTACTTTGCTGGGATTGCTGAGGGACAGAGCAGATCCATGTGTGGATAAAACACACCATTTTCTCTATCAGCACCATTAGCAAGGGGAGTCGGTAGTTAAAGCATCTTGCTACTGACAACTTCCAGATTGAAGCCTGTATTCAGAAAGCCACCAACATCTTAACTAGGAAGAAGGAAAATAAATAAAAAATCCCCACCTTTGTGTACAAATGGTACATTTTCTCCTGCATCAGTAGATGGTGCTCTTTATATTCTGAGAAATAGTGCTTGTATGCCCAAGGGTGAAATCTTTTTCCACACACCCCTCTTCAGATCCTTAAAATCACAGACCTTCTTACCTCTAAAGTGGCTGGACAATAAACATATTAGCACTTGATGGGTTCAACAGGAACTTTAGATTAATCTGTCATGGTATATAACCCAAGGAGTCAGAGAACATGCAGGATTTCTCAGCCTCTCTGGAAGACTACCACTTAGTAAACACTAACGTGATCCTCCCATAGTAAGTGCCACTGGAGGTGACTCTCCACGTTTCTGTCCGTGGCTGTCCTGGCAGAAATGGGCTGAGGAGCACAATGACACTAAACTGACAAGGTCCAAACACACCAAACACAAAGTCCACAAATCATTGCTTGTGCATGCACAGTGTTTAGAGCCACTATGTAAGTCTGAAACATCAGAGACACATCAAAACCACCCTGCATGCTTCTGTAGAAGCATTTACACCTTCTTTAGGTTACCAGAATCCCAAACACCCCAAATGTTCCCATCCAGATAAAATTTCCGAGTGCAGAATGAGGGAGGACAAATCTTTGGAAACCCACACACAATTACAAATCCCTTTTCTTATCCTCAGAACAGCAGCAGCTGTGGTCCAACCAGTAGCAGAACCAGCTGTCCTCATCTCTGCAGCCAGGCACAGATGTCCTTGTCCTCTGGAAATGGAGCATCTGGCCATTTGTTCCAGTGTACTCATCGTGACTCAGGCAGGTACTAGAATGTCATGCTATCTTTAAATAGCCTCAGAGGCATGACAAAAGAGAATCAATTCCTGGGATAATAGGTGGAAAATAACTCCAAATATATACACCCATAAATCAAGCAAGTTGGCACACTTACATAAAAGTGCTACAAAAGATGCAGTACTGTGCAGGATTCTTTGTCCTTTCCTAGCTGCCTTTTAAGTCTATAGCCTTCGTAACTGGCCTTCAGTTTCATGGCTTCCTACTGAATTCCATCTGGCACTAGGCTGTGTTTTATGAAGTGACCTGGATTTATTAAAAAGGAATTAACCTATACCACAAAATGCATCCAGCCATTGACAATAAGAGTAAGACCACAAACCACAAACAGTGACACCACTGAGGTAGCAATATACAGTGCTTGTCAATCAGCTTTCCCACCAGAGGAAAAAAAAGTAACAGACCAAACCCAAGCATTGTAGGAAAGCCCAAGGAGGTATCTGTTATATTTCCTACCACCTTCATTCTCTGAAGTGTTACTCTTCAGAGGCCTGAGAATGAGCCTTTTCATCTCTGGCAGTGAAGGTAACCCACAACGAGCTACGTGGAAAGAGAATTAGCTCCTTCTCCCTTCAAGAATTAGCTCCTTCTCTTTTTTAAAACCTAGAAAAATTCCTCTGTTTTTTTGTTGGTTGCTGTGTACAGAGCTCTGTTTCCTTGGAAGGAAGAAGAATATTTCTCCAGGTCAGATGAGAGTGAGAAGCAAGTAGCTGGAACATAAGTCTCTCTCTCAAGCGGCAAGATTCAACAGTTTCACAGATTTTTCCACATAAATGGGCACAATAGATGCCCATTATCCTCTTGCAACCCTTCCCCTGCCAGCAACAGTCTGAATTTCCACAATTTTATTTGGAGCTCCAATATTCACTTTGAGAAGGCACTGAATATGGCATGAAGATAAATACAGCTTTGGCACTCAGTGCTTTTTTGTTCGTCATTCTAATGAAGCAAAACAAACCCCAGTAATTTTCTCCCAACAGAACCCAGGTATCTTAGAGCCTGGAAAATTCCTTACTGTACCTTAAACACCTGTTTCAGAAATGCACCCTGCTGTGGTAAACCGAATTATGTACCTCAACCTGATATTTACTGTACCTGTATATTTTTTTCTTTTCATTCCATACTCTGCTCTTTCAGGATAAGCCTCCTGAACAGAGATGGGGGGAGGAAATGGAAATGAAGGAGGATGAATTCACGGGCACTGGGGCAAGACTCTAACTCCTGCTGAAGGCATGGGGGTGGTTCTGTGGTTGAAAGCAGAGAGATGAGGACAGAACACAACAGAGCTGGCCTGAAGGGAAAGAGGTTGAAGAGGTCTCCAAATTAACACAGGTGTCTACTGGAAGGA
Organism: Heliangelus exortis; assembly: GCF_036169615.1. Taxonomy (NCBI): domain Eukaryota; kingdom Metazoa; phylum Chordata; class Aves; order Apodiformes; family Trochilidae; genus Heliangelus; species Heliangelus exortis. The sequence continues at coordinate 108,856,549 of NC_092422.1, read as the reverse complement.
TCTGAAGTTCTGGCTGCTCAGTTTATCATCATAAGAAAGTCTTTACACAGGACAGGTTGCTGTATTGACCATTTCTAAATCCTCTAATTAAGTCATAGTTTGGGTTAAGACAGCAGAGAAGTCCTTATACTTGCCAGAAATCACAGACATAGGAAGTTAAGCAGCAGAGTTATTGATCCCACTCCAGGACACCAAACATCTTCATCTCTGAGCTGCAGCAAGGCAGCTGCCAATTAATTGTCAGCGTGCTGGTGAAGGGAGTGAGGGATGCTGCTGGTCTGCACAAAATAACCCTCCAGTGCAATAATATAGGATCTCTCTGACTACTGAAGAAACTACCTTTTTCTAAGAAGTATTAATTGCATAGGTGATATCTCACTACTTGGCCAACATTTTTTAGATTTTAAAGATTTGCCTGCCCTCCCCTCCACCTCCTATGGGTAGCCATCAGTGACATCCTGCTAAAGGACCATTCATGCAGACAAGAGTCTCTTCTTTTTCCTGGTAGTGCTGTCAAGTCTCTCATTTGGGTAAGACAACCTTTCCCAGTTGTCTCCCATCACTTGCTTCACTGAGCTTTACCTTGTGAATCAACGCAGGAGAGGTGCTCCAGCCTTGCAATGCAGGCAGGGATATGGGTCATGTCAGGCTTAAAATGGAGCCTGACCACAGCAAACTACAAACTGTGCAGCCCAGGGCAGAAGTCCCTTGCCCATCTCAGGATGAGAATGGCCAAAGTGGCAGCTGTCACATCAAGAAAGCAGAGACATACGAGGATGATACTGTAAGTACAGCTTGCCACACTTTAGTGAAATTCCTTATAATAGGGCTCTGCTCCCTCCCTTTGTTTCTCCAAACCTAAAATTTAACCATCTAAATTATCGATATGACATCATTAAAAACACTGGCATCAAAGTGAAAAATACAGGTAGTATTTCATATTTCCTCTGTCAGGCTCTCTACAACCATAGGGAAATATTACTGAGTTGATGTATGTCATGCTACAAAACACAAATCTGCCAAGCATGGTAGAAACTTACTTGCTCCAGGAATTTTTTAAGTCCTAGTAACATGCCCTTCCTGAAAACCTGGACACACTTAGCTTTATATGTATTAAATCTGCAGATTTCTCCTGTGCCTAAATGAGATGTGAAACAGGGCTCTCTGCAAGTCATTGGAGATCTGAACTTGCAAATATAGTTAACAATGAGGGGAAATTCAGAGCCAAGTCTCTGGACACTTACAATCAATCTGTTTGCACAGAGAGAAAGTACTCCAGTGTATGGAGGAAATTTTGTGTTCCTGCCTCTATTCAGGAGAAGCCAACCTGCATTCCTCATCTGGTTGCATATTTCCATCATGGCTTTCCACAATCTCATAGAGCTGCTGTTGGGTAAGAGGCAGATTCTGCATCAGAACTGACTGTAAATCATGCTGTGTGGGATATATGGCATTTATTGATTTCACTTTATAAAGTGTTTTGATATGTTTCAAGGACAGGCAGTCCTGTAAGAAGTCTTTTATAGCAAGCCTTAAAAAACACTTCAATACAGATTCATTTCTATGTAGCTTCTCTGTGTATTTCAGCATTGCCTAAGCTGAGCAGATGGGCATATTAACTTACAGAATTCCATTATATAAAAGAGGGGATAAAAAGCATCAAGTGGTAGCATTAACATACGAGTCATGGACAATTATACATGTTTAACCTGTGAAACAGAAACCTTTGTCAGCTACAAATGTTCTCAGTCAGGGGCCTTTTTTGTCAGATAAAAAAAGGCTATCAACAGTTTTTTAAAAGAACCTCCTTAGCTTCCAGCTATGGAGACAGAAACTCTGGGTTTTGCATGTCAGTCAAATGCTGCATGCTCATCCAAAAGTATTTTCAGTGCAAATTTTTGTTGTATGCTGGACTTTAATAATTTTTAAAAGAAAAGCAGTCTTACAGAGAAAACTCCAGCTTTTCTTAACACTGTGCAGTTCCGTTACTAAGTTGCAGTACAAGTCCAGGAAAACTGGTACCAGGCAAGTCAGAACCTGCCAACTCTGTGATTAAATGACCCTTTGTGGACTTGTCCTATGATGCAAAGTCATGACGTGTATGTGTCACACACAGAATAAAAGTATTAAGTAGGAGAAAGCCTCAGACCAGAATGGTCAGCCTTTACCACAACTTTTTTTTTCTCTTCAAGTAACTGCAAACCCCAGGTTGTGACTGTTCAGTTTAACAGAGAATTGCTTCCAAGAACAACAGAAAATAATTTACACTCTTCATGTTATCATGGTACTATAACTCCTAAAATAAAGTTTCACTTCAAGTAAAGGGTAGAGTGAGGTATAAAACCTATCGTGCACAACAATCAAATAGTAACTTTATCACCTTTCTTGCTTGCCTCACTTAATTTTTAAGCTCCAGGAGTGCTGGTATTTCTGCCCACCCCCCCCCCACAGAGGTATGGCTACAGCATACAATCCACCTCCCTGTACCCCTCAACCCACCTGTACTACTTATTGTCACATGTATATGATAATACATATAGCTATATGCTTTAGGAAGGTGAAGATAAGGTTGGAGTATGGCTCAGCATTACAAAGGTGAAGATAAGATTGGAGTATGGCTTGCTCTGCCTGCCTCCTCTGCTTGAAGGGACTGCTATCAGGTCTCTGAATATTTCTGCATCCCTGGACAGTGCTGCAAATAATATACTGACTAAGCAGCATAGCAAGGATTCATTGGCACAAATAATAGCATGTAGAATAACTCTTTCCTAAACATCAGCTATGGAAGTGGGAACTGCACTCACACAAAAAAGACAAAAAACCCCACTCCTAAGTAGCACATTTTTGTAAATGAGAAAAGCCCCTTAAATAGTCAAATAGACTTGAAACAAGACACATGAATAGAAGGAACATAGTGCTTCAGATCAGAAAGAGAAAAACTGGAAGCAATGGGATTATTCTGATTGTTAATAAATTTGAAGTAGCAACAACAGTTTTCTTAGAGTCGATCAGTTTTCCCATACTTCTAGCCATAATTCTGACATAACACAAACATTTTAGCCAGAAAGCTTAGTGAGCTGTGTCATGACAGTTCTGTGGGGAAAACATCCTCCCACTGAGGATGCAGCATTTGTGTGTCCCAGACTAAGACTGCCCACAACCCTTAACAGGGTCAATGACTGCATTTTTCAGCTACGACATAAAGAGGTGAGTCTATGTTGTGCCTTCTCTTAGCAGAAACTTTAATCCAAGACTTCTGTGTCCAAAGAAAACACCTCAAACACACATAGTATTTATTCTGACCTCCTAGAAATGCCAACATGTGCACGTCAATGTAGAACAATCACTTAATAACCTTTAACATTTCTGTGGGACAAGACAGCCATTTTCCGTGCACCTGTGCTCTTATTTTTTTGTAAATGCCAATGAGTCACTGACAATTTATACTACAAGGAAACCAGCACACACTTTGCCATGCCCAAACGTGCTGCTAAACAGGAAGTAGTAAGAAAACAATGTTTTACTGGCTGTGAATGTGGTGAGACGAGCACTTTTATCTGCCTACCAGCTAGGTCTTTAAATAGAGATACAAGCACAACACTTTTAAGGAGAAAGGTTCAGTAGTCGAGTGATTCCGTTCATATTCACTACTCCAGTGCATCATGGGCCACTTTTCAAGAGTTTGCTTCACAGTCATTGTGTCAAATCTTCATCTCAACCTATATACACATGAATTATATCTAATGGGTCATTGAGCTGCTCTGCAGAGATACCTTGTCTTAGTGGTAAATACATGCCGTCACAAAGTTTTAAGTTGAGGCAGAGTCATGCATTTTTTCATTTCCTTGTCACTGTTTGCAACCTTGCAGATGATCGCATCCCTTGAATCCCACTGCTGTGGTTCTCCTGCTGCCCTCTGACAGCTGTGTCATGTTACATGTACAGAGTCCCGCTGGAATTAATTGCAGGAAGGGTTTTGGGGGAGAAAACAACTGCAGCTTTTAAAAAGTTCAGAACTTCTGTTGTGCCCAAAAGAGGGATAGGCCAAAGTCCAGTTAAGACCCAAGATCAACCTTGCTGTGATAAACACGAGCTTCAAAAAGTGATGAAGGAACCTTATGGAGAGACAGCAGCCTGAGTTACCACAATTCATTACTGCGATGCCAATCGTTCACTAGAGGGCAGGTGCTGTTTTGCTCAAAGCAAGGGTTTTCATTCACAATTGTATCTGGGAATACTCCACTCAAAGGAGAGCAAATAGAACCCATTGCAACAGAGAAAACAACACTTAAGCCAGAAGCAGTGGATGAAAAAGTCTACTATGAAAGCTAAGCCAGTTAAAGGATGCACTGCAGAACTAGAATCAGCTTAATCACTTGAGCAATGAGCACAGCTTAGGAGTCAGGGTCATTAACTCAGCCTTAGCACAACAGGAAGGGACTTGGACTGTTTGAGGAGATTCTCCACCAGGTTCCAAGCCACATACACACAAGTTCAAGTTGTCTGCACTGATTTAAACAGAGCCACATGGACATGCCTGCAGTAGTTCCAAGCACCTTTTGAAAGCACATGCTCAGTATCTTAGGTACACTGTATTGCTCCCCAACTCCTGCAATTTGTTTAAAGATGGTAAGAGTAGCAGGCTTGCTACTAAGCACAGACCAGTGGGGCTCACTGGCTTCACTAGGGTTTCTCTCACACTAGGATGATGAATAAGTTGCCAGATCAGGTCTTTGGCTGCTCAAGGGAAAATACTCGCCCACACTCTGTGAGTGTATCAAAGGGGAACTACAAAAATCCTTAACCCAAGCAAATGGAGTATAGCAACTTAAACAGGAAATTCATTCTTCTTGTGGCTTGTGAAAGAAATATCTCTAGAGATCACCTCTCTCACAGCATGCAGCCTTCTGTCTGGACAGAAAACAAAATCCTCTGAAGTCAATGAAAAGGCCACATTTCTGTAGCTTTTGGATGGAGTGGCACATACAGTCTGCTCAGGTATCTCACAGCATGCAACCCAAGAAACCCCACCCAAAGCTGCACAAGTGTGCAGTGTTAGCTTTCAGTGGAAATTTTGACAGTGCAGAACAGCCAAGACAAGAAGTTTTTTCTCTTTACGCTCCTTGGTAATAAGGGTTTGTAGCATTCAGAAAAAAACTTTGTGGTTTCCCCACAGGAAACACATAATACTGCTTGTAATAGGAGCCATAATTTCAGGGGCAGCTGATGGGATTTTGCTTAAATCTGGTTTAAGTAAAACTGTGTCATTCGGGACTTCATCTACAAATGATGATAATTTTTTTTTTTAATTTTATCATTAAGTACAAAATTCACTGCAGGAGTCAGATGAGCTCTCTGCAGGTTTTGAGGCTGGCTTCAAAGGCCTCACTCTTTTTTGGCACCAGTTTTACTCCAACCTTGCTTACGTAGCATTGTTGCTCAGTTATATTCACTTTACGAGGAGCAACAGGTCTGCACCTGCAATCTAAGCCATGTTAACCTTAAAAGAACACTTTTATTTCTCTGATTAGTGAGATTAGAACCAGAGCAGACTCCACTTCAGCATAAGCCCTCCTCAAAGCTTTTCTGCTGTAGTTGCTTTACCCAGCACATCCTAGAAGATTCATTATTAAAAATACATTCCTGCTTCCACTGGAAATGTCATTTACATCTTGCAGGAATACCAAGACTTTTCAATACTTTTACTACAAACAGTCTCTCTTTCATTCTTTGCAATGGTGTTTCCATGACACTACTTTACATTGAAAATGACATAGTTTATCAAAGAGAGGTTGTAATTTGAGGAGTGATAGAGAAAGTAAGCATTCGAGGCCTGATTCTGTTGTTAGCTGTATGCCCTCCCTCCCATATCCATAATGTACTCTTTTTTTTTCTTTTTTTTTCTTTTTTTTTTTTTTTTTCACTAATATTAAGTTTAGGAAGACTCAGCTAAGCCCAAAGAAAGAAACTCAAGATCCACTCTCTGCTTTTCTTAGTATGGCTTCCCTTCCCAACATAGAGTTGTCTTTCATGACTACCTTAGGATGCTTATGCTTGTCTTTCCCTTAAACAACTAATAAAATACTGCTTTATCAGCTTTTTTAAACTTTGTCGTGCAATCTCTCAGTCAGCTTCATTCAGTCATCTAAGTTGTCTGATAAACAGCGTTGTTTTCTTGACTTCATATGAGCACAGATTTACTCCTTCATATACATCTGAGCACATCAATATTTAATAGTATTCCATTTACCTTCTCCAAGAACTTAAATAGGAAGAGCTATTCCCAGACAAGTCAGATGTCCACTTGATATGGATCCTTATCTTGGAGACATCAGCCACGTGTGTTTACCAAAGATCACAGAAGTAGCTGAACACTCAGAGATACCTTCCCAGAATATGCACCTAGCAATTTTTAGCTTGGGGACTGTCAAAAGAAGGGGAAATGTCTTTGTATACTGTACACGTGGATGGAGTAGCATTACCTTATGCCCTGTCTTTCTAAAATTAGGCACAATTTGTCCTCCATTATCCCCAATAACAGTTCTTTAAGCAGACTACTGGCTCACCAAGTTTTGTACCCTACCATCCATCTAAAGGACAAGAAAAAAAAGTAAGAAATCTTGTATATTCATGATGGATTTTACAAGCCTGAAGGGAATAATTTCTTGCTATGTATAAGAGCTCTCAGTCTGTTGCAGGCTGCTCAAAATACCATACCAAGCTTATGTCCAACCCAACAGACACTGCTTCTGCAGCCATTCAAAGATGATACAAAAAAAGATGATTTGCTCCTGGAGAGCAGATTAATTAACACACCAGCGTGGCTACGGACCCACAAATCCCCCACTGCATTCTCAGTATTCACCTTTCTGTTATGCCCCTAATTATCTCTAAAGGAGTTTATTCTTAGTAAGCTTCTTGTTCAGGCTGATAAGCATTTCATACTGAAACTCTGCAGATCTCAGGTTTACTCCTTGTGCTTAGCTGAGAAACCAAGCAACTGCCTCCAGTTTTACCTTGCATCTCTCCCACTCTCCCAATCCAGCATCCTTCTTGTTCTTAACAAGAAGAGGCTTCCTCTAGAGGTGCATACTCACATCAGATGGCTCCAGGACTCTTGAATCCTACAACACAGAACTGCAAAATCCAGTTATTATAACTGGTTGAATTCTTCTGCTTCCCTAGGATCACGACAAACTCTTTACTTTCAAGCATATGTACTGCAGTCTTCACTGCACAAAACTGGATTTCTTCCCTGCTTAAAGCCACAGTTTACAATACAAAAGACATCACGCACTGAAAGTAAGCTCTACATCCTGTTTTTCAGTAAAATATATGATGGACCTGTGCCTTTTGGTGTAACAATGAGGAGTTTTGATTCTACTCATATTTATGAATGTGGTTTCCAAATTCCATTGCTGGCAAATACCAAAGCTATGTACCATGTAAAACAATGCTATTTTTGAGGTGATTTTTCATCATTATTATTACAACATCAAAACCCATATAAAGTGTAAGAATTCCTTCCATTTTTAGTATTTTTATACTCATTTCTCTCATCAGCTCACTTCGAAGGTCCGAGTAGTTAAGAGTCTGTATCACCTTTGGACTCAAATGGTGTTTATTATATTAAAATAATTATATTAATACAACAATCTATAATATGTAATTACTGTATATTATTCAATGTAAGGAATTATTAGGTATACTATACATAATTATTTATTTTATAAAAGAGACATAATATAAAATAATTATATAGCATATTAATTATATTCTTATGTTAATCAAGACTAACCTGTTCCTTCCTGCTCACATAGTCATGTGATTAACATTTTCTCTTAAGAAATATTTCCCATTTCTACATTATTCATAACTGGAAAGAAAACCATTTGCTCTGAGAAAAACCTAAAAATCTAAAACCTGAGAAGTTAACAGAAAGTTTCTTTGACAGTGCTCAGTGTGCAAGCTTCCTCTGGAAGAAGCTGCTCTGATTCTGAGAAGAAAATGGCTTCTTTACCCAAACACAGGCAGGTTTCATTATATTTTAAAGATAAGTATAGACAGTGAGCCACATGCTGATTTACCATCTCTTTCCACAACTGTTCTGGATTGTGGTACCCAGATTAATAGACTTTAAAGAACGAAGGAAGGGTATTATGATACCCTAACCCAAACTTTCAGAGCTGGCAGTGGTATAAATTCTGCATTGTGCCTCTGAATCCTTCAGCTAAACTGTAGGCTCTCTCAGCAATGGACTTCCAGGCTTCATTTAGAAACCTCAGGAGACAATGAGTCAAATAACAGTTCTAGGTAAAAGAGTTCTGTAATGTAGTTTAAAAGCTATCTAGACACTTTTGATGAATTCAACATAAAACTACAAGAAGGAAGACTTGGAACCACGACTCTCATATGAGCATTACACAGTAAGGTTTGTATCCCCTAAAATGGAACTAATAATCCTGTAGATGCTCTTGTGTGGCAAGACAGATGGATAAAAAATGCAAATGCACACATAAATACTGCATTTCCCCTCTTGGAGGCAAACACTACAGTAGACTGTCAGCTTGTTCATGAGGTTGTAAAAGCCTGAACCACATTTCCTGTTAGTAAGAAAGCAGGTGAAAAAAAGACTTGAGACCTTTAAGACAGCAGCTCTAGAGATCGATTCATGCTGCCAGTTCCAAAAGAAAAGAGCATCCAAGGTCTGCCAATGTAACTTGATTTCCCATTGGGCAAAGGGCCAGGGAGTATTCCCAGAAACAATAAGAAGAGGTAAGTTTTATCTTTTCAGTATTACAAAGCTGTAAACAAAGGAGCAGCAAAAACACACTGTGGCAGTCTTCCAAGAAGGTTGCTCAAAATTCTGAAGTCAAATTATTAAAAATAACAACAACATTAAGGATGATGACTTATCACAGCTTAAACTTTTATTAATTAAGGTTTGTTAATGAAGACTAAGCATTGGTGTTAGCTTTCTGCTTAAACCTATTTAGTGTGCTGAGGGCTTCCTATTTTATAACGTGCTGCTTCCATTCTGAAGTATAAAGTTGATATCTTGCAAAGCAATTAGTTGTGTGCTAGTTAATTGCAGCTTAAGGAATCCTTTCTCTAGAATTAATCCTGCCTTAAAAGCTCACACAGGTGGAAGCATCTTTAATTTTAATCTAACATGCATCAGTCTCTCAATGGGTTTCTTTTTCTAAGGGTCATTAGTACAGAATACTCTTTATCACACCATTTAATTGGAGGTGGGAGGGGCAGGGGGAATCTAGCTTTGTCTCTTATTAGAAAAAGGTCCAGACAGAAAAAAAGAGGAAACAAACCATTTTGTGCTCCAAATAATCATCTTATGTATGGTAGTGACTGGATAAATAATTTCCTTCTGCGAATGATGTATTGATACCACAGATGGCACGTCCAATTCTTGCTAGACAAGTATCAATATTCCTCACCTTGTGCTCCTTTTCAGTAGGAAAAATTGGTAGGAGTATATCTTCCTGTTATCCTTTGAGATGGATTCTCTAAACAAAATACACTAGGAACAAAAGAAGAAACAAAACTTGGTACTTCTGCTACATACTCTTATGCTGTTAGGAGAATAAACGTCTGTTTCTAGCCCCAAATTGTTGAATCTGACTCCTTTCCCCAAAGGTAAGTGCATGATTAAGTGCACTTCTTTGATTTGCAATAGTAATAATAATAATGCAGAAATCCATCCACGAAAGTTTATGTTTTGGGGGATTTTGTTTGTTTGAGGGTTTTTTTGCTTGCTTCTTACCTCCTCCCCCTCCAGTTACGGCATGATCAACTCTGCAAAGAGAGAACCAAAGAACAAATGACCAATAGTCTACTTATTACCATGTCTTGTCTGTGTTGATGAAGAAGGTTGCCAATAGATCTAAAACAGAGAAAAAACACAATTAACCAAGCCTTTAGAAAGCCTTTTGTTTGCCTGTATTTTGTTGTGTGAAACCTTTCGCATAAAGCAGTGCTAAACATAATAAGAGGAGGCAACTAACCCCAACCCTAAAGTTAGAAAAGTAAAAACTTCATCCAGATGGAATAAATTATCAGAGGCAGGTGTTATACTTGGATAAACTCCAAGTTTGACCCTGTTTTCAAAGAGAAATGGAAGAAGAGCTGGATAGGAATGTATCGTTAATACTAGAGAGATTCTTTTATTAGGTATCCAAAATACTTTATAATGATTAAATATAGTGCTTCTCCCACTCACATCCCATTTTCTTCTAAAAATAAAATGAGAATTGTTGTTATCATGAATCCTTTTGCTATAGGATTAACTCCTTTCTTTCACAGAGGAGCACATTACTTTAAGAAAAGCTTCAATATCATTTCTTATGAACTATCACTCTTACATTTTTCCCAAATAGACTACTGCAGAAAGCCCTGATGGAATTTGAGCTTATCCTACTGGAATCATAATGGGCTATTTCCAGGGACCTTATTTTTCATTAGGACTATTTTATGCAGAGATATGAAAAAACTTTTTAAAACATTCACTTTGACAGCAAATGATTGTGAATGTCCCCGATCACTCTGCTACATGTTCTTTGGAATTTATATGTAATATGTAAAAATGACTGCCTTTGCATAGAGGCATTTGAGATGTGCCCCATTTGAAGCAACCTTCCAGGGCTTATATTTATTTGTACACACACTTTTCTGTTGACCTGTTTTAACAGAGCATATTTTACCTACTTAAGAGTAGACTATTTGAATGAGAAATAGTCTTATAAGAAATAAATTAAAATTAGAGACTGTTTCCGAACTGATTATAATAAGCCAAATAGACATCTCTTTCTGTTTATTTCTCACTCTCCACACAGTCACCACAGCTTCTTTTGTCTTTAGCACAATCAGTTGGCTGCCACAGGTTGCATCTGCTCTTGTACATACAGGGACAGCAGCACCATTTCTGCAGAGATAAAATGTTCTTCACACAGGTATTCAGCTTTCCTTACACTGCTGCTGTTATAAAAATAGCAAATATTTAAATAATGCAGTTATTAATGCAGAGAGGTAGTATATTGACAGCAAATATAAGGGTAGTCTAAGGATATCTGGGAAAGGGCTGGGAATTGTCTATCTGTAGAGCTGAGACATAAAACCAAAATTTCTCATATTTTTTACTTGGACAGTAAAATTAGCTTGAAACTGACATTAGAAAACCAGCTCAGAGAAACACCTGTATGTCTCCTATCAAAGCCTTTACTACGATTTTATAGGGTAAACAAAAACTGATGCTATTTCTGAAACATAAGTAGTACTATCTGAAAATAGCTCGTATTACAAAGAACAAAAAGAATTAAAAAAATAAGATACTGAAGTCACATGTATGTTTGTTTTCATTCAACTAAAATACATGCAGATCACAGATTTGTGATTTCTTTACTACCAAGGATTATCTTGTTTCATCATCATAAAAACATCTGTGGCTTAGAGTGAAACAAAACCAAGAGCTTTGCAACACCAGCATAATTAGGGGACAAAACTTGTAAGAGGCAGTGTCTAAGGTGAGCTGGAGCTGATGAGCCCAGGACCAAAGCTCCATCTTCTCTGCAGGAGCAAATTCATTGCCCCCTGCCACCCCTGGCTGGCAGCAAGGGAATGTGTATGCCTGTATTCTTTTTCCTCAGCCTTATTTTAAGAAGAAAACAGGATGTCAGCCTCCCAGAGGAATCCATCTACCTCAAAACCAAATAAATGTACTAAGGACCTGCTCAAATCGCACTCTGACGGTATCGTCCGATCTCTCCCCTTGACTGCTCTGCCCCAGGTAGACTTCTCTGGGTGATAATTGTGGGCTTCTTTAGTTTTTGTGACAATGCTTTAACTTCAAATTCTCCAAATCTAGAAGAACATCAAACATTACTTGGAAGAAAGTAAAAAAAAAAAAGGTCTAGCTTCGAGCTCCTTTGACTCATGTATTTGGCTCACCATTTCGTCTATTAAGGAAGGGCTTTGCAGGCCATTTGCAGCAACACTGATAATCTTGACCACTTGAGCATCACAAATAGGCTCCTTATTTTTCAGCATGGCTTGTGATGGAAATTTTATGAGCCAGGATAATTGAAGAATTAATCAAATGACAAAATACATTTGGTTCAGAGGGCTTCCTTCCTGTATTTCTAACAGGACTCCAAGAGAGGCAAGTTCCGTGCAAAAAGAGGCTTTGTTCACTGAAGCTGACCAACCTTTTACCAAGTGACTCTTCAGGAGATGATTGGGTTTTTCTCTGTTGTAGTTTTTGGGGTTCATTGATTCCCAGCTACGGCTTTTCCTTTGCGGTACCTCCTCTACTTTCTCAGGAAGAAGAGATAGGATTTTATCAGGAGATGGAAGAAAACACGTAACACCAGCCTTTGAAATTCATTGCAGTGGTTGTTAAAACCTGGTGGGTTTAGCTGTTACTCAGAGACATTTCTAGTGAAGTCAATTGTTTTCACTGAATTCATCTCCAGAACTACCTTCATGAACTCTAGCAATTAGCCAAGAAATTTACTGCAAATAGTAAACTAAAGACAATTACAAAAACTACTTCAAGGCTATTCACTAAGATGACTTTTTACTTGTTATTTCTGACTTTTATTGCATCTCGCAGGCAAACCAGTCTAGGCTTTGGCTGAAGTCCTATGAAACATTAGCTCTGCAACAGTTTACTGGTGTAGCTTTCTTATTATTTAGCATCCAGTTTGGATATTAATTATGTAGCTTGTATAGCAATTACTGTCACAGAGCAAACAACAAAATAGCAGCTTCAGTTACAGAAAGCAAAAAATCAACCAACCACAAAGAATACAGTAAAGCTGTTAGACAATACAAACAATAAAAATCCTTTGTTTCAGTTACAGAAATGGACTGTCATTTTTCTGTCTGGGGAGTCTTGGCCTTTCTGAGTTTGGCTCTGGTGGTTTCATTGACACTGAACATTTCACACTGTATGAAAAAGAAGCAAGGTAGGTAATGTCTGTCTGTAAGGAATGGAATTTGAATGTTTTTCTCAGTGGAGAAAGCCATCACTGCTGGTAGATTTCAAACAGACAAACAAATTCTATTGAAACAAAGTTATCTCAAGAGTTATTCTAGTAGAGAGGATGTAACTTCTAAAAATTTTTAAGAGACTCACATATGACTGAAGAATGATTGCTAGCTGCCCAATCTGCTGCTAAAAACAGATATCCAAATCCAGTCTATGAATACAAACCAGCAGAACATGTACAAAGTGAAGAAAATGGTTCTGGCTATATTTTTTATTTTCAAGGTAGATTTTAAACATCTGTAATCTCCTTTTCCTAAGTGTACATCTAATGTAGAGTGGCTACTATTTGTATTTTAATTTAAAAAATATTTTAAGTAGCTGAACTAAAAGAAAAGACATTTGAGAAAATTTTATCCTCCCCAAATAACTTAACATTATTTGAATTTCAGATTTCATACACACTATATGCTGAATTAGCTTAATTTGCTTTTCATCATGGGATCCTAATGTAGCTCTTACACCCAATGTGTTATTCACAGTAAGGAACTGGTGTGTTCAACTTATGTTGAAGAGTGACTGCAGTTGTACTCCTGTTTTGGTTAAAATTAACTATGGCTTTTTTTAACAGAATCAATTATGCCAATGCAACCTCTCTTACCCATGGAGTTCCATGGTTATGAATTTGCACAGCCCACACCACTCCCATTCAGGGAAAAGCTGCCTTTACAACACAGGCAAAACTGCACCTGTGGGTGGGCAGGTAAACACTGGTGGATTCAACCATGTTAAACACATGTACATACCTTGTGGACATAAGCAGAAAGCCTTTGCTCAAAAAATGACTCACCAAGTATAAGGGAGTTAGATTATTAATTATTGATTATTAATTATTGAGCTGCAGGAGTGTTGTGGGATGGGGGGGTAGGGGATGCTTTTTCAGTTTGTCTTTTAGTGCCACCCGGCACTTATTTCTATGATGAAAAATCACATTAATTTACAAAACTAACCTTGAGCAAGGTTTTGGTCAGATTGGGTGATGCTGCATTGCTCATGGAATCGGAACTTACTGTGGTACATTCTGGAGTCTTGGAGCAGAGGATGGATTCAGACAGTCAGGCATTCCTGAGTTATTAATCATGCTCTACCAGTAAGACTTTTTCTAGCCATTGCCTCTTTGCTGCAGTTTCTTTACCTTTTTGGATCACAGGTTACCTGTCTTTCAGAGACACAAACTGGTAAAAGAAATAAACCTCAGCTTGTAATGTGAACATGTGATGGATGCAGTTTTCTACGCAGAGGAAAGGATGGGGCAGTAGTAGTAGTTGTAGGAAACAGGGAATCAACTGCACGTTACAATAAATTTCTGGGTTACTGTAAACTAATGCAGACTTTGCACGACAAGCACAGTGTCATAACACAAACATTTCTTGTGTTAGTCAAAAGTATCTGAGAAAAGTAGGGGGACAACTGAAGGTACTGAGAGCCAAGAGCTTTCGATTGTATTCTCTACAGTGAAACCAAAAGCAGGACAGCTGAGTCAATTATCTGAAGTGATTTAAAATAGCACGTTTCGTTTTCTCCTTACTATTTTTTCAAATAAATTTTCCAGCTAAACTGCAGAAAGACTATGAAGACAACAGTCCAAGGTAAGTTGGATTAAAAAAAAATGACAGATGGCTTTAGAAGGCTAGCATAGAGGAAAATCCAGTGTCTCGTGCAGCCTGCCTGAAAATATCAGGGAGCAGGATGGTGGTGGAAAAAAAGTAATGCAGTAGACATGTCCTCCAGTCATTTTATCAACAACGAAATAATTGCATGCTAATATAATACTTCTGTATACTGAAGGAAGTGGAGTTATTGAGCTAAAACACTATTTACTATCACTTGAACTAAAGGTATTTGTAAGACTTTAAAAGGACCCTCAGAGAATGAAAAATTACATTCCTATATTTAATACTTGTGGAATAATAATTTACATGTATTTATGTTTCATACCCTTCTTTTACATATGACATTCAGGGCCAATAAAACAAGAGTCTGCTTACAGCTGCTGGATGCACCAGGATCTGTTACAAGCCTGTATCTCTTATTCACCATAAAAAAAATCCCAAACGATAGAAAACGGTGATGGAAAGACTCTCATCTCAACCCAAATGTAAAAAGCCCTTGAAATAAAAATACAAGAGCTTTCACCTGTTACTCAAAACCAATCCTCAATTACAAATTTATTTGAAGTTGGGAAGTCTGTCTATTACAGCCTGTTCAGTTGAAAAATACCACTGGAAATGTGGCAACAGATTGCATTATTTCATTCCTTTGACAAAACACAGTAGAGAGTGAAATACAAACAAGGTTACACAGTGCTTGCCACTAGCAACTCCCATCTTGCAAGCATGCTTGGATACATGTTCAAGCAACACCAGACAATGAAACACACAGTACCATTAAAAATCCAAAGCTGAACTTGGCATTGGTCTTCTCTAGTTGTGTCAACACACATATTTTAGTGGAGTCAAGAACAGACTTCTTAAGAGCATCTCCTCAAAAGACCCATTTAGTGCTTCATTTTGTTTTGCAAAATGGTCTCAGCAACATGAACTGGGTTCCTTTCAGTGACAATTAATATGTCTAGAACTACATCAAACAGTAGCTTAGCAGTCTTGGGATTAGCTTTCCACTTAACTGAGTTACAGGAAAGAAGAGGTCAGTTCTTGGCTAGATAACAAATGTCTCTTCAGGACACAGACATAGCCATTTTTGCAGTTCTCTTCCTCCACTCCCTTTCCCCCCTAGTATTTTTATTCTTGTTTTTTGGATCACATCCAATCTGCTATTATATATGCATATAAAATGTTTACAGTAGAATTGTGGGACCCTAAATAAAGCATTTTCTGTCAATTAAAAGTATTTTTCCGTTCTCCCTCTAGCTGTAATGACTATTACACAGAAGATGACCCAGTTTATGGCAATCTTAGGCAAAATATTTTAGGTAAGTTTCACTTTAAGAACATGCATCTGTTCAGAGGCTATAATGGATGTATGGTTAAAAGCTGACTGACCAACACTTTGTGTTACTCTAATAGCAAACTTGAGAATCTACCCCTTTCCAGTTGCTGTATTAATACATACTTGGCAGAGAACTGCAAAACATCCTACTGCACTAGTATTTGAAAGACCAGATGTCATGCTGAATTTAATTTTTTTCAATGCAAATGATGCTGTTCAGCCAAATGTCTAAAACCCAAGAGCTTTTCTACATGTATAGCTGCACTGGTTGAAAAAACAGCCTGATCCATGCACCTCAGCAGAATCTAAGGCACACTGACCAAAGTCATTGCTTTCAGAGAAGCTAGCAGAGAGGAGCACACACCAGTGATCTGATGTGGCTGCCCCCAGATCATCAGGGACAGTGAAAAATATGGTGAAACAAGCCCAGTGGCTGAATGGTGGGCAGGGACAGCTTTTTTCTGGTTTCCTGAGCTGAACTTAATAATCCTGTGCAGAGAGAGACCATATTAAGGGCAATAAATTCCTATAACTACAGCTAGAGTTAGATATAATGAGGGTATGTCTCCCGAAGACCTTATGGTGTTGAAGCAGTATTTAAGTAACATGAACACAACTTTTTCTTTGCTGGCTTTAGTTGAGGCTAAGCAAAACTAAGCTAAAGCACTTCAGCTGTGGGGGGGGAAAAATAAACAAAACAAACCCAACTTGTTCATACATGGTTTGCATAAATTTAACTAAGCCAGTATTTAAATACATTGACACTACAAACATCTGAAAACTCCATGGAAGGAACCTGTTTTAGTGATGGCTAAAATGATATATGACATGAGAAAATAACTTGCATGAGATTTACAGAAAACTGAAAGCAGAGTCAGTAACAGAATTTAAATCACCAGCTGCTGCAGCTCACAGCTTTTCTCAGCCACAGAAAAGATTGCCTGTGCTGAAAAATGCAGCAGTATGTGGCTGCTCCCCTTATTGCAGGGTGTCCTCCTAGCACTCTAAAATGATGCCCACTCAATCTACGACAAACTTGCCATCCACATGAAGAGGAAATTATTTTCATTTTCACTGTGTGTCTGAATTTCCTAGTTGTTTGCCACTCTATAAATAGAGGAGCAGATCTCTGTGTGATTTGAAAACAAAGCAAACTTCTACCAAAGTAAACTGGGGGGAGAGAGTTCTGTAACAGGGAGAATCTGTTCTTAGGAGTTGGTAGAGTGTCTTAATAATTA
Source organism: Heliangelus exortis (assembly GCF_036169615.1). Classification (NCBI taxonomy): domain Eukaryota; kingdom Metazoa; phylum Chordata; class Aves; order Apodiformes; family Trochilidae; genus Heliangelus; species Heliangelus exortis. The sequence goes on along the minus strand of NC_092422.1, from coordinate 108,839,302 downwards.
AACCATTTTTCTACTTTGATAAATTGTAGAGGAATGTTGTTACGAGCAGACGAAGTCCCAGCCTCAAAGTCCAGTTAATCAACTACAGGTATCTTTAATTTTAATTCTGGATTTCTGTATTAGGGTAATGTGGTCTGTCTCAGACTTCTTGTGTTTATCCCACAGCAATAACAAAAATCCTTACACTGCTTATCATAAAAATTACCATAAATTAGTGTCCCAGTTCATCAGGGAATTTAGGGGTAGACTTGACCTTTTGTTGAATCTGTGTCATTAAAGAGGGAGCAGGAGAATTATGGACAGCTCATTTCCATCCATATGATATGATAAAGCTCAGTCACAAGCATAGAGATCAGGCTGAATTAAGCCTGTATCTACTGCCATGGCTTAGGTAAAGAATTAATTTTATTTATTTTGAACATCAACCAAGTGAAAACAAGCTCTGTCACACAACTATCATGAATTTGACTATCTATCTCCTGTCTAAGAGAACACCTGTATACTTTAACAAATGAAAGAAAACTACTTCTATATTGATTTGTATTTTGTTGAGATATCTGGATTTCTAAAAGCATCCAGGTTTCAAATGAAATTGATTTGTAATTGAAGTATTCCTAGCATCGACTTTCTGAGTTGATTTCCATGTATTTCACAAGGACCAGTTTCCAGCCTTTCTCTCAGGATACTACCCGGGGGGCACAAATATCCCTTTTTAAATCTAGATATTCGTTTTAATTAACTTCACAGAAACAGAATAACATATGAAAATTCCCACATCAAAAGTGCTTGACAACTTGGCTTGAAAAACAGAGAAACAGAGGAATGGCACAGAAAACATTCAGTTTGCACTGGAAATGAAATCATATATGCAGACAAACATCACTGATCTTTGGTTTTCTGCACAGACAAAGCCTGTGAAAAATGTTATTGCTAATAACTGGATTCCAATTTAAAACAAACAAACATACAAACAAAATGGAAGAAACAGATGAAACAGTGTCTTGCATCCCAAAGAACTTGGAGTGATTGTGTAAGCTACTTTCATTCCCATAAAGAATCTTTCTGATAATACCTTGATGAGTTTTTCCTTATTGTCACTATCCTATGAATCTGAGTAACTTACCACTAGGTTATGTTGGACTGTTGACTGTGCTGCCCCATCTTAAGCATTTGTAAGTTTAACAAATTCATTTACAGCTAGTTTGGGTAAACTTCAGCCACAGTTATGAATACAGTGTGGGCATAATTAAAGCCAGAGCCATAATGTTAAAGCAAGCATAACTAGTGAATGTTAAATATAAAGTGAATTTCTTTCTAGGTGGAGCCGGACAGTCAGATGTGTTATGCCTCACTCGATCACAGTGTCAAGAGAAAACACAGAAAGCCAAGGAGAAATAAAGACCCTTCATTAGAGGAGCATAAAGCAGAAAGATCATCTAATTCTGGTGTGATGTCTTCTAAAGTTACCATTTACCTTAATAGTGAGCAGCTGGCTGCTGAAGACACAGGAAACGTAGAAGCTGTTCATGAAGATCCCATCAGATTAATGGGTTTGATTCACACTACAAAAGGAGAGAACATTTGAGGTGGCTTCACAAACTAAATACGTAATCATAAAGTGATATCTGCTTATTCATTATGGAGGAAGAGTGAAAGATTAGAGATAATATCCTGGCAGACTGACATGCAGGCAATGATACCACGTTGGTGAGTGTTCCAAAACATCCTCCAAGCAGATTTACAGACTAAGCAAGAAAACAAGTATGGATCCAGACTGCCACTTTGATGGACCTGCCCTTCTGAAGACACTTTGAAAGGGAGTTTTAGACGCTGGTATCTCAGCATTCACGTGGTATTGATTCCAGTAAAAATGTATCCTTTGCTTAAAACAATGGTCAACTTTCAAACAGTCCCAAAAGACCCACTCTGTTGTCAGCAGTGCTCTAGCAGAACAGAACTGTTCTTATGTAAGGATTTTAACAATACTTTTGGAAGGAAATAATGTTTCATACTTGCACACTTAGTGATTTAGTTCTTTTCCAATTAAAAACTGAGCTGCTGTTCAACATTGTGTACTTTCCCACTGTGACTGTAATAACACAATATATATATATATATATATATAAAGCTAATTGGATGATAGTTTAACAGCTTGTTTAAAGCAGTAATTGTACATCTTGCAAGATTTAACAATATTCTTATACATCTTAAGTTTCCTCTGTGAGCAATATCAGAATACATCTCAACTCTCTACTCCTCTACTAACAAGGTTTTATCCAGAAAAATTTAAAAGTTCAAAAGGATGTTAACAAATGATCTGTAACAATAAAGTTTCAAGGCAGGATTTGTTTCTTCTAATAGTCTATATGATGGCTAAATTACTACTACGTTTTACATTGCCATTATTACCAACTATTTTATACAAGTAGAAAGAACTTTTTATTTCCCCAAATAACACACACTGTGTGAAGATTCATCTTAGGACTTTAAACTCATATTTTTTTATACATTGGGGACTTTTTGCAGTCTGGAAGTCATTAAGTAGTAGTAGAAGGAAGTAGGAAGGTAAGTTGATATAATATGCTTACCTCTAGGTGCCAAACAGTTCTGTCTTCTCAAAAAGAGGTTATTAGTGCCTTTAAAATCCATGCAGAGCACAGCATGATAAAGCCTGAAGCTCTGAAGCACATACAGGAGCCCTTCAAGTGTTTCAGGTCCTGAAGGTGACAGCCCTGGAAGCAGTAACAAGAAACAAAACAAATGAAAAGCCATAGTCCAGAGACTAAACACCTCTTCTCAAGTCAGAAGTGGATGCATAAGTCCAGAGCTAGGACAAATTCATAAAGAAAAAAAAAAAAATCAATATAAAATAAAGTTCTTTGACTCATGACTGGTTTAAATCCTAGTTAATGGAGCCTCTCTAAAATGCCTTAACTTTTATGCTAGAATAAGAGGAAGGGGAATATGCCTGCAGACAAAGCTGCCCAGTGCCACTGCCTGTCTTGTCCTAGCACTTGCTCTTTTGTGCAGAAATCAGTATATGTTTACCACTTAGACCAGGGAAACAAGGTAGACTTGGCATTAAAGTGACTGTGTCATCATGGCCTTGGACCAACTGCCACTGGATAAACAAAAATAAATACTGTTAAAGAACCAGTAAAAACACTTTCATGGAGAACCATATTAAATTACAACCTTAAGATCCTAAGGAGGGAAAGGAGAAAGGCAAAGCCAGAGCCAAAGACCCAAAGTTAAACACCAAGCTATTAGTTCATGAAGTGCTAACTTAATTCAATTAAGACTGGAAGGAACTTGGTTAGATTGGAATTATACTTTGTTCAACAGTAGGAGCAAAATAACTAATAAACCACACATCAACATACTCTTGCTTAGACTCATGTATCAAAATTGTTTGAATCACACGAATATGTAATATTTGTAGAATATATTTAAATATAGCTGGCACCAGACACAACTCAGCCCTCTGACGAGATTGAGAAAAAGCTTTCTTAAATAACCTCTTCAGCAAATAAACACAGGTCCTTGAGTCTATTTGTTACTATTTTCCAACATACATATGAAAAAAGGGATGCTGGGGTTTTGCATAATACAATTTTTGCACAAAGGGGACACAAGTTGCTATTTCCCAGTTTTCTCACAGCATTTATACTCTTAACTATATCTTTCCTCTATGAGTTATCTAAATTCAGCCTGTCATTTCAGCCTCACCACTAATTAAATGGAAATGAAGCACACACTTTTCTCACTGAGTGTCCATGAAACAGTAAATCCATTTTCATGGGATGAACCAGTTTCCTCTGTTTTCTTAGCCTTCATTGTTTAGTCCAGAACGTTATTTGTATTAATTTTCAGCATTTGCATTCCCTTGCAAAATAGCTTGCTAAAAAAGCAGGACCCTTTCGTAAGTATTCTCCTTTAAGACATACTCCCTTTCCACACTTAATTACTGCTTCCATTAAATTATTCACTGCTATCACAGACTGCCCTTCAGGATCATCTTTAGTGGCCTATCCACTGTTTCCATGGCACCTCTAATTCTGCCACAGACCAGATTTAGCTTTATTCCTCCAGCTCTTTACCCTCTGTCTGCTTAAATAAGCACCCAAATGCCCTTCTTTCTTTAAAGAAACAAAACAACTTTTTGATACAGTTTTCAAATGACTCCTGAATTCCTGCATGAAAGAGCATGTTCAGTATTGCTCCATCTTCAAGCCATTACAGAAAGACTTACATAAACTATCATATTTTAGTTAAATTCTTTATGTATAAGGAAAGTTTCAACTAATTACAACAGAATAACCAAAGGTTTATACTCTCTCAGTAACCTAGCCTGTTTTTCTGGTGTTCTTCACAAAAATTTTGAAGCAGAGGGAACTGTGAAGCTGCTCCTATTAGCAGTCAAACCAGCATTTAAGTATCAGCTCAATGGAATAGTGAAGAAGAGTAGAAAAAGAGAGGAAATAAGCTGGAAGAAGCACAACTGGAAGGGAAGAACAGAGGTCAAAACAGCAGAGATCAAGGAGCATCAAATCCTTGCAAATCAAGAACAGTCATACTCCAGTAGTTGTTACAGCATCTGACAATCTCTGCAGCTGCATCTGTTTAAACATTATTGGTAGAAAAATCAACACAGACTTTTGATTATATCATCCATTCAATACACCACTGGCTCAAGTGGATATTGGAAGATCAAACTCTTAAATTACTTGTGTAACTTTCTCCCATTTTTCTTGCTATTGCTATCACCAAAGAAGTGGTATGAGATTATCTTCCAATATCAAGGCTTTTTCAAGAGTTACCTCTTTAAATTCTTTTTAAGTAATTTTCATGGAGACAATGAACTATTGCTATGTTGTTTAAATGAAATCAGGATCAACTGCATTCAGGTTGCTGAGCAGAAATCATACAGGAATTCAGAACACGCCCATACCCCAATTCCAATTTACCTTTAAGTTACTTTAGAACAGTTTAGGAGATCAATGGAGTTATGTAATCTCTTAGCACTGGCATATCAAGAAATAATAGGAAATAATTACCTCATTAAGCCCAAGGGAAAGGTTGTTCATAAATCATATTCTCTACACCCCCTCTATGTCTGGAACAGGAAGAAAAATAAGCTACAAATACAGTTCTAAAAGACAGAATTTGGATGCTGTTTTTGAAGGAAACATAACATACAGATGATGAGGGATAGAAGGCACGTGTGTATACTGCACAAGTTCTCATTGATAAGGTAATAATATCTTTGATACCTTGTTATCTTTCAAGACAAGATCTTGGTTTGAAGAGCTAAAGTAACATGAAGAAACTCCTGTGGACCCAGAAATGATGAAAAGACAAAGTAAAATATTTTTCTTTTTCTGGAGCTCAGAAAGATGGCAAGGGGCACTGCCTATGAGGAGTGTACCTGACCTCACATCACCAAAACAATCTCCTTGCCCCAGGAATGAAAACCTGTGGGACCCTGCCACCTCATTCTTGTGTATGTGGAGGAGTTTGTAGACCTACAGCAAAGAAACAACATATGAAATAAAATAAAATGCTGAAAGCATGTTTTTACTTAGAACAGGTTTTTTTATTGAGATCATATATCAAGAAGGATTGTCAGAACACATGCTCTAAAACTTACAAAATTTTATTAAAACACCAATTTTGCATAGAAAATTTGACATTAAAATTACATAGCAGGCTTATTACAAACCTTAGGATACAATTCTGTGTTTGGATCATCCATCCCATCTTATATTTTTTCATTCATTTGGTATAAATATAGCTATAAAGCATGATTAGGGAGGAATTCACCAGAAAGAGCTTTCTTGCCTTATTACTAATATGTTAAGAATCAAAGCTTATTAACAGACAAAAAGATTATACAGATAGTATTCTGCTATAATGAACACTACTAAATACAAACTTTTAAACATAGCCATAGAAAGGAACCCTTGCTCTTTGAAATACCTGCTTTTAGCCAAAAGAGTAAAAGGTACCTTTTCAGAAGGGACTAACCTTTTTGTATTTCTAAATTTTTGTATAAAAGCGAAGCATAAATCAGCAATAACTGTATATTTTGTACATAGAACCATTCTTCATTCTTGGAAGAAGAAAAAAAAGAAAAATCAAACTTGTTGTCTTTGTAGCAGTCCATGAATGCTTCTTAATTAGTTTTACCAGGACATCATCCAAGAGAATGTCAGAATTTGTCTTTCCCATCAGTGTAGCTTAGTTTTCTGAATACTCTGTAAGAAAGAATTATTTAGATGACAAAACAAATTAGACAAAAACACTATGCTTGCTGAAACTGTGAACAGATGAACAGAATAAAAATGAAACAAAACATATAGCAAGATAGCTGAACATTTTGACTGTAAATAAACTCTTTGTCTGCATTACTATGTGCTTTTAGCTGAAGAGGAAAGTTTTCATCTGAGGTAATTTTAATGTCTCAGTAATGCTATTTATTAATTATATAAACACCTATTAAACTTAGAGTGGTAATCTTTGAATGTATTCACAAATAGCTAAAACCAAAAAGATACAAATGAGAATACAATTATTTCCTTGCATATTGCTTAAGAAATGGCATCTTTTTTTTAACATCTATTTTAAATTATTTTGGTTTGCATCTGGCAATAAGTACAGAAGTAAAAGCTGTGGGACAGCACTCACAAGCAGCCAAAGGAAAGTTTATCAGCTACGTACATTTCCTTTCCATAATAATGCTCTGGATAAAGGCAATCAAGTTCCAGAAAGGAAGACAACGTTCCCTTTCTTTCCACAACCATTCATGACAACATACAGCATTTTTCCACACGGCTTAGGCCTAAAACATCTGAGGGCTCAGAAGGCATTATAGAAGAGCTGCACTCCTGGGAAACATATATGTCCCAGAATATCCCACCACAGGCCTAAGGAAGCTTGTCAGCTGACAGTCTGTTCTGGCTACAAACCAGCAAGCACGCATGTGAAATTATGAAACAAAGAAATCGATTTTATTCCAGATGGCTTGGTAAGAAAGCACTCAGTGAAATCCTGATTTCAATTACTCATCTCATAGTATAGAATCATAGATTTGCTTTGGTAGGAAAAGAGCTTTAATATGACCAAATCCAGCCATTAACCTCACATACTGCTCAGTCCACCACTAAACTATGTCCTAAGCATCATCTACATGTCTTTTAAACACCTCTGGGGATGGGTACTGCACCACTTCCCCAGACAGGCTGGTCCAGTGCCTGACAACCCTTTCAGTAAACAGTTTTTTCCTAGTATCCAATCTAAACCTCCTCTGGCACAATGTGAAGTACTTTCTTCTTGTTCTATAATTGTTACGTGGGAAAAGACTGACCCCTACAGCCTCCTTTCATAGAGCTGTAGAGAGTGATAAGGTCTCCTCTCAGCCTCCTTCCCTCCAGACTAAACAACCCCAGGTCCCTCAGAGACTCCTCCTAAAACTTTCTCCAGACCTTTCACCAGCTTTGCTGCCTTTCCCTGGACACGCTCCAGCAGCTCAATGTCTTCTTGCACTGAGGGGCCCAGAACTGAAAACTGAATTTGAGGTGCAGCCTCACCAGAGCCAAGTCCAGGGATATGATCACTTCCCCAGCCCTGCTGGCCACATTGTTTCTGATACAAGCCAGGATGCTACAGGCCTTCTTGACCACCAGAGGTACACTGCTGGCTCACATTCAAGGCACTGAGAGGACAGGTTACCTTTGGCAACACTTCTGTTCACTTCTGAGACAAGTGTCACTCTTCATGGCCTTAGGCCAAGCAGAGGGGACATCTGCAATCCCAGATTCTGGGGATGAGAAACAGTAGTATGAAAAGGTTAAGAGCAGTGCTGACTAGAATGGACAGTCAGTATGTTGTTAAACTATTAGACTTTAGTGGCATACTCCACTGAGCACATTTGCATTTGAAAATATTCTGAGGCCAAAGTTTCTGGAAAAACTACATATAAGCTAGGTTTCTTAAAAATGCTTATAAATTGTTGCCTTTAGAAAAAGGTTGTAGGAGCTGTTCATACCAGAAAAAAATGTAACACATGAAGTATGAGTTAAAATCTGGGGAAGGAAAGACAGATGGGATCAGGCCACCTGAAATAATAAATTTATTACAATTCATCAGTAATAAAAATGCAGCAAGGCAAGAACATGCACACAAATGCATTTTTTTTCTGCCAGTCTCTTGTTTGTATACCAGTTGACAGTATTTCAAGTCTTCTCTGGTATTTTCCTTTACCTATTTGTCATTTTTTTATCTTGGTGACAAGGTTCATAAAAATAAAAAAATCAAAAATATACATGGGTGATTTAACTTAGTAGGAACGAGTTATGTTATAAACATGTCTCAATCAAAAACAGATTTTAAAAAGGAAATTTAAAAATTAGCATCTAAAATCTTAAACTAATTGTTTGTTTGGTTATGTTTTTTAGTTGGGTTTGTTTTGTTTTTATTAATAATATTCTACTGTCCTGAATTAGCAGAATTCTTTTTATCCAGATTAATCATCTAATGCATCTAAGCAAGTGACTGTAGCCATGCAATTATTCAGTCACAAGTTTTTGGGAAGCTAAGGAATCTAAACAGAAGCATTCAAGTATAGGATTAATAAACTACGCATTTCCTGCTGAACATTTATATACAGAAAATAAAAGCAACAGCAAACTTTAACTAAAACAAAATAAAAAAGAAAGAGGAAAAACCCCAGTAGATGTAAGCAACACTTTAGTATGAATAACTAAAACAAAATAAAAAAGAAAGAGGAAAAACCCCAGTAGATGTAAGCAACACTTTAGTACGAATAATCCTAGTTAAACTAAAGAAAAACTTCTTACATAGCTGTTAAGATGCAATTTAGGAAACCCTTTTCTACTTAGATTCCTTACTTAAAGGAATGCTTAAACATAATTACTCCTGAGAAAGAAGAGCTGTCACCTAGGTTGTGATCGATTGAGATCTGTAGATTTACACTTCAAGGAGGTGCTTTAGATGACTAAAGTATTCTCTGAAACTAACCTTGCAGGGAAGTACCAGGAGCACATAGAAAAGTTTTATCGGAGGAAGCATGAAACCCAGAGTCCTGAAAATAAAGCATCAGCAGATTACTTCAGTGGAAAACCTCGCATATTATTTCACAGCTTGCCTCAGAAAAAAATACTGGGAACTCGGAAATAAGAGCCTGATTTAATATTTAAGTCAAAAAGTCTAATAATTCCAGTGGAATCCAGTAAACCTTAATTTGTTTGCCTTGCCCATCTATAAAATAAGTGAAACATCATTATTTCAGAAGGACAACACTTTAATTAACAGGGTCATTGAGCTTTATTTTAATCAGTGGCACAATTTATTTAAAATGAAACAATCTTTTTTTTTTTTTGAGCATTTTATAACCATAAATATTTTGAGCTTCCTCACATGATCCAGGAGGCCTGATACAAATATTTTTGCAAAAGTCTCCAAACTGCTGAACATATAAAATGACCATATTGATCAACTAGCACCAGAATTACGCCATCATTAGTTTAAACAGCTTCCAGCCCAAACCCATTTTTTAAGCCCTTCTCCACACAATCATTTTTTTAAACAAGGTCCTTACATACCTGACTCTGACAGCTGTGACTATCAAAAAAGCTGGGATTACTTTTATTGCATGTACTCAAAAATTCCATGCCAGCTGTGTGAGGATGAACATTTTTTCTTTGAGGAATCTGTTGACATTTTGTGGAAAGAAAATAGCGTTCTGGTATATTCTTCAGTCGCTTTACTGGTGAGCTAAAAATATCATTTTGAAAATTTCCTTGTCTTTTAACTCTGGAAATTGCAGAAGTTCGAACAGGTGAGTTAACAAGAGCATTTACAGTTTCAGACATCTGTATTCCCTCATATTTCCTTAAATTAAAAGCTCTCTGAAACCCAGGAAGTTTTGGAACAGCCTCAGCACACACATGCTCATAGATCTGGTCAAATTCTCTAGCACACTGAACAGGAAACCTCACAGAACCACTTAAATTACTCTTCAAGCATCTTCCTTCCACTTCAAGGTTTTGTGAAATTGGAAGAGGTTTTGCCAATTGCAAGGGCCTTCGGCTTTCTTTGGAACAGAGTCTGTAGTAGAGTTTTTCAAATGCATCTTCGTATTTCTGGGGCATCTTTGAAGGACTCAGAGTCACAGACAATGAGGGAAATGGATATTTGCCCTGGAAAGAAATTCGGTATTCAGAAGTTTTTTTCTCAGAAACGGAAAGAGAAGGATTTGGTGCTTTTGCAGGAGAACAGTTTGTGACATGTGTAAAAATACTACTACTGCCATAGGAACTGCAAGGAAAGGAACACAATTCTAATGCATCACCATTATGAAAGTCACTATTTTGAGCTACATTTTCTTTTACCAGATGAAGTGCTGTTGAGTCTGGACTGGCAACAGATGATTTAGAATGGCATTCCGAGGAAGATTTGTAAGCCAATTTTTTTGATTCTTTCCATTTTGAATTCTCCCATGAGACAGGAATCTGCAACTCATCTTCAACTAGAAATGTCTCTCCCATTCTAGGCATAACATTAGGAAAAACAGTCTGTTTGGAGACATTTTGGCCTTCTCCAGATAACAAATGATGTTCTAAACTTAAGTCAGAGCAGTCCATGTTGTTTTCACTTTCATCAGTGGAAGAATAAGGTAGCAGATCAGGTAAATTAGTAACAGAACACTTAGCAGCACAAAATTCTGTGTGCTCATTTCCAGAAGCTTGATTGTGGGTGTCTTTACTTCCACTGCTTATGTTGAGTAATGTTCGCTTCAGTTTAGGAGGTCTGAATCCTCTTATTTTGTATACAGTGATATTGAGCTTTCTACAACGTGATCTTCTGTGCTTAAAGTGTGCTAAAAAAGACTCTTTTTTCTTAAACTCTTTCCTTTGAGGTTGCCGTGTCATGAGCACTGTAAATATATTTAGCATTGCTGGATACAAGTCTGCAAGAGTTATATTGCTCCAGGAGCATTCCTCATCTGCAGACTGGTATTCTTGGAAGATACTATCATAGCAACTTTTCTTCAGTTCTGGAGAAGATTGATGCCTTGCTAGGGTTATTGGACATGGTGAAATGGGAAGACTGCAAAGTTGAAACTGAGGAGGTCTGGATAAAGAACAGTCATTTGACAACTGTTTCATTCTGCAAGCAGGGGCTTGGTGGCCTATGCAAAAAAAAAAACCAAACCAAAAACAAACAAAAAAAAACCAAACCACAAACCATGAAATTAAACCAGAGAAGAAAAAAAAAAAAAACCAAAACAAATGTATTAGGACATTTCCAGTAATGTACTACATGACTTATAAACACTTGCATTTGGTAAAACTTGTTAATGTACTGGCATATTTCATAAAGCTTTTTTGCCAGGCTAAATGGATGATCAGCATACAAGAGAACATGGAAAAACTTGAAGGTTTTTCCTAACAGTGTTGAATTAACAGACAATAAAATACAAATTACATTTTTTAGAAAGAATAGCTTAAAATAGTTTAATATATATATATAAAATATGTTCATTGTAGAGGCAGAATGCTTTGCTATTTGTGATTTCTCACTAAAAGGAGCAGCATTATCCTAAAAGTTTTATTACTGTACTTCCATATTACTTGAAAGCTTTGTATTTGGCCAGTACCAGTGCAGCTGCTCTTGCCATAAAGCATGATTAAGATAATGCTTTTTGTAGCTGCTAGGTTTGCATTAAGAAGGTACCAACTGATGAAAATTTACTAGCAAAGTAACACTGAGTACCAGTTGCAAGCAGTCCCAAAGACCTTCACTACATTCCTTTAATTTAAAATAAGCAAAACCAAGAAATCATTCTTTCAGTTAACTGAGCATAATGCTGCTCAGTTTTGTAACTATGCAATTCTTTTGTGGAGCTATTTAAGAAAAGATGGTTTTATGTATACAAGTTATTTTCTATTGTTGAAATAAATTTTACAATAAGCAATCATGTCTATCCAACAGAAAAGATTAGTGGGCTGGAAAATTAATTAGTGACTGTGTGCTTTCTATAAAGTAAATTTTTATTTCTAATAAATTTTAACAAGCCCACTTTTTGTAACAAACATGTTTGGCCAAAATGTAAAAGCTTTAGTTGTACCTATCAGTCCTCTCACAGGTGAAGTTAAATGAAGATCTGTCAATGTAGCTGGAGGTGCTATCTGAAAAACAAGAAAATAAAACAAACAAACAAACACAATCTAATATGCTGAATATTTTGCATATTTAAGGTAATGTCAAAACTTTATTTTGGACTCCTCCTACTCTCTCTCTTAGCCTACCAGGCCCTGTGCATAGTTATGGTTCTAAGGGGCTTAGTAAATTTCAGATAAGGAGCAAGGGGTCTAGTCTAAGACTTCAGTAAATTTTTTAAGAGTTACCAGTTTAATTTTCAAAAACTATTAATCATCTTTGCAACTTCTACATTGTGTCACATTTTAGCCCCTTTCCAAAATATGAAAATTTATACATAGGTATGTATGTGTGTGTATACACACACACACACACACACACACACACACACACACACAAACACACACACACAGAGACAGAAAATCTACAGATCTCTGGCAGCTCTAGTAGGAAACAGAAACAGTATCATGTAACACAACCACATGATCCTTCTCCACCAATCTCTCACCCCAAATGAAAATAAATCTGAAAATCAGAAAATCAAGTGGAGCCTTTTGTGCATCCAGGTTCAAAGAACTAAGTAAAAAAAAAAAAAAATCAGGTAATGGCTGCTCTGTTTCTTACAAATTATTGCTCTCAGAAACCTGAGATGCTGTGATATTTAAGTAGACAGCAGGAGAGGAAGAATGATGGAACAGCAGAGAAAACAGAATTAGAATTAATTTTGCTGCCCAGTTAGATAGTTATCTTATTCTAATTAGCTAACAGTGTATAACAGAACAGGAGAAATGCATCACCTTAATCCACGGAGAAATATTCCTAGTAGGATCTTGTACTATTGGATCCACTTGAATTTTTATGGTCTCTTGAGTGTTTCCATCACCTACATACTGATTCTTAAAGGAGGTGGAAAAAAAAGTAATAAATTAATAATAAACACAATTCTTTGACAAACCTTTGAAAAAATATTTAGACGTGCATTATTCAGATTAGGATATCCAACTGAAACTTATTTTTAATTTATAGATTTTATGTCAAAAAAGCTTCTTCCCCATCCTCTCCAAGAACAAAGGGCATGGTGAAGTCATATAAAAAGAGAAAACTAGCTAGTCTATTGATGCAGGGATGAAGTGCACTCTGCCTCAGAAGACTCACTGATTAAAAAAAAGTTCTAGTGTTAGGTTGCAAAGCACTGGCAGTTAGGGCAGCACATCTTCACATGTATTATTAGCACCCCATGAATACATATTCGAATTAAGGTATACTCTGTAAAATCTAAAAGCCTTTGGTGATAAATGGCAAATGCTTTCCATTACTGAAGCTCTTGCTTTTTGAAGAAGTTTGTATTAGCTGTTGGCACAGACATGGCAACAAAATTTTGGTAATTGTATTGAACAAGCAGAACACAAGCTCCACGAACTCTTGCGTTGCATTTTTTTTTTTTTGATTCATGTTACCTGTTTATGCTAGACTCTCAGGTGGGTGATCACATTTGATCATATTCTTACAAGTGTTTTCATTTCGTGATTTAGATGGTTATTCTTTTAGCTGGTTATTCTTTTTTCCATACCTACGGTAGACTTTCTCAAGGTTGATGCATTATACAGCTTTCTTTAGTGTACTTATAATACTAAGATATAATATTATTTCATACTCGTCTTCATGACACTGTTTATTGAACCTCTCATGTGCTATACTTTCTTAAAATGTGCATTAAGACACAGACTACATAGAATCTTCCACTGACAGGAGATCAACTCATCAGGCACATGTAAGCTATCCAATAGTTCTGACATTTCTATTAAACACACACTTACATTAACATTAGACATCAGAAAGTTTTACCTGAAAGTGAATGTTTTCAAATTTTCTTCTCACTGAAAGTATATCAGCATCAGTTTCTTCACCTAGAATTAGAGGAGAAATACTAAATAAAATTTAATTGAACTCAAAATCAAAATGGAAACGTTTTGAAACACAAACTGTATAACCGATTTCCTAAAACATGCCTCATTTTAGAAACCTGTTTTCTACACTAAAGCTTTTAATCCATATTACATTTCCATTTCAAGTCCAATTGAAAAGCATGATTTATAGGTTCATAATTGCCTTGAAGGGAAGGAAGAACGAGTGAAGATAGCTTGTTTGTAACAAGTTGGAGTTTTATGCTAACCATTTCAGAGAGAAAAATATTTTCAAAGTGCTGCTCTGCAAGATTCACTTTTGATTAATTTATCAGTCCTGCTTATTTCCCACTACATTTTCAAATATGTCAACACACACACTAAGGACCTTCTACCATGCTTAGTTATTGTTAAGTCTGCCTTAGAACTGCCAAGGTTAGAAATAAGAGAGAAATGAGAATATTGAAAAGCAACTCCAAATCTTTCAGCTCAATTTGTATGTATTTTTGTGAATAAAATGCAAAAAATCCCATTTTTTTCTAGATGTAGCCAGATCTTCTAATTCATCATTATCTAAACCCTCAGTCTTTCATCATTAAAAAACATGTGACTGCATTGTAAACCCTGATTTCTGAATATCCCTGGATGTTACATCTTTGTCCCATGATCATATTCACCATAGGGAAGGAAAGGGAAGAGAAGCATAACTCTAAAAAGTAGAAAAAAAAAAAAAAAAAAAAAAGTGGGAAAAAAAATCTTCATTAGCTAGCCACCATACCAATGCTTCTTCATACTACTCTTAAATCACAAATAACAGAATTAAAATCTTTTGCAGATAATCCCAGATTCCTTTTTTATTCCCAGTCAGTGCAACAATCACCTAAAGCTCTGTAGAAAGGTGCTGCCATAGAGCTAGGATAAAAATCTATATAAAACAAATGCTATCATTGTGGGAGACACCACCATTTCACATTTTCTGGTGAAAACATTGAGCAATCAGAGGGTTGGCTTTGACAGTCTACCTAATCCCAGTAGAATTATTTTATCAGAACTAAAACTCACACCTCTCAGATTATGACTTCCTTGTGACTAATAGGAGACAAGGTTGTGGTCATTTTATCCAGAGAAAACCAGTTACTTAAGAATTAATAGTGAAGGAAACAGTAAGAGTGTTAATATTTTAATCTGGAAAAGTTTCAGACTCCAGTTACAGTTTTAACAGCTGATACTTGCTGTCTACCATACAGCTTTCTTTTTTTTTCTCCAGTAGAATCAGACCCAAAGCTGGAATACTAGTCCCTAAGTGGTCACTGAGATGAGCAGACTAAACTGCTACAAAATGGAGATTCTTGAGATAAAGGTAACAACTATCCCAGTGTCCAGGAATTTTCACCTCCGTCATGTAAATTCCTAGAAAATATCTTGTGTCATAGAATGATTTGGTCTGTATACAAGTCGAATACTCTTTTAAATGTGAAACCCCACAGAAGGGTAATTTTAGTATGTTTGCAATGTACTGTCAATTATATGTCAAAGCACTGGAACATTGTTTATTAGCAGGTGACCATGCCACAGCACAGAAATGAAGAAAGTGAATTGTCTTCTCCAGGATATTTTGACATGTTCTGAAGTGCCAAAAGGGAAATTCAGAAACACCTTTGTTCTCAAGTGCAAAAGAGAGGAAAAATGAGGACTCCCACCTTTGTCTCTGGAAAACATGACCTATAATACAATTTATTTCACTAGAGATGGACTCAATGCGTTATAATTACCTAGCTACACCTTATTTTAAAGATTAACACATTAGTAAGGGCATTACTGTAAATTTTAAGTGTTGATTTTGATGCAATCTTCTAAACTTAAATACACTTAGATAAATATACAGTTCAGATTGAACCCTTTGCTTTCTCTCCAAGTGTTTTTTTTCTGTAACACTATCGTAACAGACAGAAACAATTCTTCAGGTATCACTCTACTTTGCCATGCTACTACCTGTGAAACCAAGGAAGGAAGACCCCAAAATTTTCCCCATTAAGGATAGACTAATGCTTGCCAGTACAGGTGAGAATGGTTTCACTTTATTTCTACCTGCTGTTGATAGGCTTTGCATACTTTTAGAAAAAAAAATGCCAGGTAATAGCTGGAAGAAACACTGCCTTCACTGAAAAGTGGGAAGCATTATGAGCAACAAAGATGGAAAAATCCTGCCAAAGCTGGAGTTCCAGCTAAAGGAACTAAAAAGAGACTTCTTTTCTTAAACAGTTAGCATGTCCTATTCCTTTTATGTATTTTAAAAAATAAATTTAAAAAAAACAATATGTAGGTGAATTCCATTTTTAGCGAGGAATCAATTCCACATCCCTGTGAAGCTAATTTCTAGGTCTTACTGTATTTAGAAACACCTGAAACTCAGAGGCTAGAATAAATCCTTTTAAGTCTTTTCATCCAACGTTCACAAGGAGGGGATAAACATATTATTGTATGGTGATATGAAGATACCATACTGTGAACTGCATCAGTCATTTATCCCATCAGAGCAAAAGACAAAAAGGACACTTACAAAAGTTTAGCTATAGATGCCTCTGAAATGAGTTTCCTACATTTCATTGCACGGGTTAAAAAAAGAAAAAAAAAAGCCATATTTTGTAAGTTTGCAGAACCTACTTTATAGTTTAAATAGATATGTGAAATTATACTCTCAAATAGAAGGAGGACAAATTTCAGATTGTTATTTTCTATATTCCCTCAACAAGGAAGGAATCATGGGCCTTGAAGACAGCAATGTATATGAAGCATCTAATTTATACCAGAGTATTTCAACACCAGCTAATCATATTTTGCTGCAACTGCTCTTTTAATCATTAAATGTTGGTTATGATCTTGCTGTGGTTTAATTTATGCAAAATAGTAAGTTTTTATATGTACCATAATCAAAACATCTTGAGTACCACAAGTTTTAAATATTTAAAAAACAGGTAAAGATTGTTACCACTAATGAACACAATCAAATAATTATTTGGGAATACAAGGTCAAAACCACCCCAAAACTTACCAGGCAGGCTGCAAGACTGATGCTGAAACTGTTACACTACTGAAGACTAACCTGCAGTTGAATGCAATATCCATATTTACCAGACCGCTAGAAATTGGCATATATATCATATTTATTAATAAAACTTTGCCGATTATGACAAAATTTTGATTTCAGGAGTCCTTCCTCTATTAAAAAAAGGCTATTGAATATATTACACACTGACTTTCCAAGGTATCAGGGATTCAGAACTGATTTTTCAAAGAGGAATGTGGATATCGATTTCATAGGATTACCAGTACCTCAATCTCTTGTTATTCCTATTTATTTTCTAAAAGGATTTAGAACACATATTACAATTATTTTTACTGTATTATAAAAGGATGAAAAAGTTCTTTGAAATAATTTTCATAAAGTGAAAAAGAAGGTAGCTAAAAAGTAAATAAGAAAACCTACCTGCATCAGAGGTATCCATACAAGAATTCTCAGGAGATTCCTTAGAAGAGTAATAAAAAGGAATTTTAAGACTTGGTAGCATAAACTATATTAACTAGTCTGTAGAATTTTCTGCTTTCACTACTTGCTCTATTGTTTTGGTTTGGTTTTTTGTTTGTGTTTTTTTTTAGAAGGGGATGGCAGGAAAGTGGTAATGGTGGTAAAACCCAAAAAAAGTTATATTCTACAAACTATGTCTAAATAAAACCATCTTTATTAATAAACCTGTACACAAATTTATCATGATTCACATCTCACTACTCAACGGAAAAAATTATTTTCTTCCCATCCCTTCTATATTCTGACAAATAATGCAAGGAGAGCTATCACACTAATGATCAACATTAACCAGGACATAAACATTTTAATTTTACACAAGCATGCACTTGGTATGTAAGGACACATCTTTCCTAAAATAATGCAACTAGATGCAGGGAAGTACAAGTGTAAATATAAAGCAATTATTTAATAACGTATCTAAAGTTTAAAGAACTGTAGCCAATACTTTGAAGTCCTCAATTTTTCTTCAGAAGTATTTATTTAAATACAATAAAGTGATATGATTCAGAAGTTAGGAGGTCTTTAACATTATAGCTGTAGTACAGAAGCACTTGCTTATGATTAATTTCATAGCTTTTGACTACATAAATACATTTTCCCAAAAAGGCTTTATAAAAAGTAGATGCAACATGGTGTCCATACCTCATGTACAGTTGAATGTCCATCTTCAAAATCATTGGTCTGTTGCTTTGGCATTTCTTAGCATGCAGGGGAGGAAAAAAACAACTCTATTTCAATTTGATACATCACAGATCAATATTGTGCCTGAACCTATTAATTCTGCATTGGTATATACTCTTTACTTATTTTGAAATATACTTAACACAAACATGTAACAAATAGAGAACATACAAAGGATGAAACAATGAATAGGCAAGTAGCAGAACAACATTCTAGTCACATACTAATTCTGACCTATTTCTGATCAGATGTAGATCTACCTTATTACGTTTTCTTCTTAACCCACGAAGCACGACAGAAAATACAGTTTACCCCTTTATCATATGGTACAATTTGTAGAAAAGGGAGACAACTGCAAACTTTTTGTGCATTTTTTCTGGTGTATGCTGAAAAGACTACAAAAACTACTACCTACTCAAGAAGCTTGAGGGTAGAGCTGCAGACCTCTTTTCCATCTTTTAAATGTTTTTTGGCAATGGGGGTCTTCCCAAACTGCTGTACCTGTCTTCCAGCGTAGGAAGACCCAACCACAATCTTTGTGGGTTATTCCCCCTCAACCCACTTTATTTCATAAGACGCAGAAGAAATATAGAGTAAGAGCTGTCTTAATTTAAGACATCTCCTGTTTTTACATTTCAATCCATATTTTGATCCTCATTAGCTATCACAACTCAACAGATTTAAATAAAACCCAGAACATATTAGACCCACAGAGAAGTAGATACCTTCAAATAAAAGTGACTTCCACACAAGCTTATGTCACCATTAGCCTTTAAGCCAGATATTACAAGAATTTAATCTTTCCCAAAAGACAAGACAAGTATCTCCAAACATGCAACTCTGCTGATACAAAAGCTGTAGTGGGATTTCTCATGACTGGATGCAAGCAGTAGACTTAAATAATAAGAACAATACATAAAACCAATTTTCTTCTTTTTCTGACTCACTCTAGCCACTATCAAATACAAACTAAGTACTGCAACACAAGTTTTATCAGTTTTGGACAGTGTATAAAAAACTTTTGTACGTTTTACATATTAGGCACCCGTGCTTATCTTCTAGCACAGTGCTCTTTGAACTTCTCTGTGTGAAGAGGTTCACTTTAAGTTTTATCCCCAGTTTGTCAGACCATCGTTCACAGTGGTTAATCCTACTCGGTGTCATCTATGAGGAAATTAAAGATAACCTCTCTTCTGATATTTACTTAAAGAAAGTATAAAATGATAAATTTCTCAGGACCAGTCCAGGAAAAAAAAAATTCCTCATGTTTCCTCTCAATCTGGACATAGACAGGTAACTCTTCTAAGCACTGTTTTACAACCAGTAGTAAAGTGATTATAAAACTACTCCCTCATAAAACTAAATGAAGTATAAAAGTAAAAGGCTCCGGGGCTTCAGCTTGAAACCTTCTCAGGAAATTTATGTTCACTATTTTGCAACAAACTACAGTAATGCTTCCTTAAAATATAGTAGCAATGCATTTTTTTTAGAAGTTAAATGAAGCATTTTCCAACCATTTTTGCATTGGAAACAAAGAAAATAAGAGTAACATGATAATGTCCTACTAAAATCCCTTACTGATCAAGCCCTATGAAACATAACAGAGAGGGCTTTGTTTAAAAAAATATATAAAAAAATCTCTAGGAAAGAAAAAATTTTAAGTGGCTAAAATATGATGGAAATAACGCTCTTATTGAAGATATTACATACTTGGTTGTCTCTTACTCAGAACTGCCATACATTAAAAAAACCCCAACAAAATACTCAAGATTGTTATTTTACTCAGTAAACTTCATGAGGGTACTGGACATTCTATTTAAACAACAAAAATATATTCTAGCAGTATTCTGAATTGTGAGTTGGGATAAATAACAAGTTATAGTCCAAGGGAAAGGGTTAGTTAAGAAGTATTTGGTCCTTAAAGATATTTTTAAGTGTTTAACTTTGTGTATCCTAACTGAAAACACTTATCAGGCTCACCTAAGAGTACAGAAGACAGATGGGACTTCTGAAGTGTCAGCCAGCCCCCTCAGATTTGTGTCATCAGCAAACTTGCTGAGGATACACTCTATCCCCTTGTCCAGGTCATTGATGAATATGTTGAACAAAGCTGGACAGAGCACTGAGCCCTGGGGGACAGCACTGGTTATAGGCCTCTAACTTGAGCCTGCTCCATTGATCACCACCCTCTGAGTTTTAAGTCAAGATCCTTTGGATAAGGTAATTTACATGTACTTTACCTGCATCTTTTTGCCTTCCTCTAGTGCGCTGCTATTAGAAACAGGAAAAAAAAATATGTCAGAAGACTATGAGAATAATGAAGTTACAACCAATGCCTTTATTTACTTTGGTATATCTTGCAACGAGGCACTTCCTAAATAATCATTCGTTTTCTTTCAGGTTTCTCATGGCCTGACCAGAAAACCCACAAAATACATGGTAAAAGTTACTTGATCACTCACTTTTGACCTACTGTTGCTGTTAAAATCACTCAAAGAACAGAGGCTATAGCTTCCTTGGCCCACATAAGTGGTTAAGACAAAGAATGCCTCCTACAGTCCTCAACTGCATTAAGCTTATTCTCTAAAGTTGCACAGCAATGCTGAGTAAATGATACACAAACTATTACCAGGAGTGGAAAAGGAAATACAGACCCTTTTCTGTCTCCATTAAATCCACTTTATTCCCAAGCCTGAACTTCACACCCCATTCCCTTGTTCCGTGGGAATAATTTCTGCATTAACTACCAAAGCACACTACACAACGTAGCTTTTTGGACAGATATTAGTAATGTAGTAGTGAGGTGACTTTTGAAAATTATGTGAGAAACACTGAGATTTTAACAAAACTCGCTGTTTTGTTCTTAGAGGGGAGTTTTGGAAATAGAAAAAGCAGAGATTGCTTGTTTAATGTAAATTAAATAAAAAAATACAGATCATATGTTCACAATAGTAATGGCTTTAGCCTAGCAGACAAGTGCTGAGATCACAAAGATCCTTTAGTCTCTCTAGCATTATTTTAGACCAAAAAAAAAAAAAATCTAAAGATGAAACCAGTATGCCCTTTGGATTCAAAAAGTTAGTTACCTGAAACAATGCAAATTAACTTCAATGACAATATTCTGATAAGATTTAAAAACATGTGTGCCCACAGCAAAGACAGCATTTTAAAAAGAAGATAGTTTTCTTGTGGTTTTTTTTTTCAAGGTTTACAAGTGGTGGTAACCATTGGTAAACTGTCATCTATTTTAGTCTCTCTCACTTGACAGTCTTAATCTATTTTAAAACCCTGTTTTAAAGAAAATGTTGACTTCATTGATTAATACCTCTTGCAAATATTATATGCCACAGAGAGATTAAAATGTATTCCATACACCTATTATTTATAAAGAAATACTGCTAGATTTGATTACATAGTAGAATTATATATTATATATTATTATATTATTAGATACCTTAAATAAACTCTTCTTCAGTTTTCTAATGTCCTTGCCTTTAATGTCCTCCCATGATTTTTGTCCTAGAAATAATGAGATGTCAATATAAATATAGAAGAAAAGCTATCTCTATCTGTCAGTCTAACAAACAAACTACTAGCAAGAACTTATATGGTAACAAAACATGATCAAATCTAAACAGCCTCCAATACATTTACTGAAACAAAAACTTAGATAGGAAAACAAACAAAAAGAATATTGCAATTTCGAGTTAATTTAGAAATAGAAATAAAAATTAAAAAAAACTTCTTACAAGACATTTAAACATTTATCATTGTTATCTTGAACTTTACTAGTAACTCTTCTCTGTTGCCTAAAACAGAGCACACAATGGACTACAATGGTGCATGTAAATAAATTCTCCAGGTATTACATGCATGCTTCAAAGTTTAATATGAAATGCCATAGCTAACAGGATAAAATTCATTGCCTGTTGCAAATAAATATTATATAACTGACAACAGCTGCATACTTTACTAAGTCTAAATATACAGATGTAAATAGTGAAGCTTTAAGAGGTTCTTACCCTGAGGTGTATCATAAGTGAGAGTTTCCATGGAAACAAGGTAATCATCTTCAAAAGGAAAATTATACTAACAAAACAAACAAACAAAAAAAGCAACCATTAAATATTAGAATAATTAAAACAATGTCTAACATGCACGTAAAGTATTGGTATTATACATTTCTGTTTTGACTAAAACATGAAATTAACAGTACCACTTAACATAGACCCTACAGCTCATGACATACATCCAACCAAACACTAGACGAGCAAAAATGTTCTAGAACTAGACTTGGCCTTATTCTAGTACCTAGACTTTAGCACAAAATATTTCCCAGAACAGCAAAGTTGACAACCCTGAATAAATACACCGATCTTTGGATGGAGGTGTTTGGTCCCCGCATCTTTACCACAAAATGGCTCTAAAGTAAGAATTCACAGAGGAAGTTGCCCACTTTTTTTTCTGTAGTTTCCTTGAAAATACCTCAACAGATGCTAGCTAGTTTGGGTTAAAGGCTCTATAAAGACAATTCAGATATAACTACAGTACTCATTTAATACTGGCAATCCCAGATATATGCTTTGTGCCCCTTATATTCAAGGGGATAGCTCTTTACTAGTTTATTCGAGGAGGAAAACAGCCTCTTCTCCTTAGTGGACTGTGATAGGACCAGAAGAAATGGATGGAAGCTGCACCAGCGGAAGTTTACGCTGAATGTCAGGAAACATTTATATATTGAGGGGATTTTCAGGCCCCGGCATGGGGCCTGGGGTGACAGCTGCTTATATGGCAGCCGGGAAAAAACAGGGACTTGTGACACACACCCCGGTAATGAACTGACGAAGGAGATTCAACCCCAGTTACTGCAAATTAGCGCAGAGCAGGAAAAGGGCGCCTGTCAGTAGTGACACACCCGGGCTCCAGAGGCGGTCAGGAAGGAGGGGAGCAGGGGCGAAGTGACGGGAGGGTCGCGCTGCCCAGCACCCGTCAGAGGCCGCACAAGGGCAGCCGGGCCTCTCCAAGCGACGCGGCCGCCACACGCCAGCTCAGCAAGAAAAATCACAAGCGGACCGTGCTCCTGAGGCAGGCCAGGTCCCCACGGTGCAGGGCTGAGCCCGGTGACGAAGCTTCCCCACAAGCCCCCGCCTCAGGACGGCGACGAGAGCCCCTGCCCACGGACAGAGGTGGCGGCGGCGGCGCGACAGCGCGGCCCTTACCTGCTCCACGATGCGGTTAATGGAGCGCAAGAAGCGGTCATTGCTTTGCCGCAGCCGCTCTTCCAGGTCGAAAGCCATGGCACTCGGACTGCTCGCCTCCGCGGCGGCGCCGGGGTAGGACGGCACCCCGGCGGGGGCCGCTCCCCGGGGGGTCCGGGCGCCTGGGCACCGAGCAAATTCAAACTGCGCGCCTCTTTCTGGCCCACCCCCTGTGTCGCCATCCCTCCTCCCCTCCCGCTTGATTGGTTGTCTCTTACGTCAGTCCTGGCACCACAGCCTATCAGAGAGCGCAGTTTGCGCCTGTCTCACTCTGATTGGCTTCTGGGGCTGCCTAGCGCCCACCCCCTCCTCTCCGCCTCAAGAGTTCTCCCGCTGGGTAGGAAACTCTCAGCGGGTCGGGAGCTGGAGGTGGGGGATGTTCCTGTTCTACCTAGCAACAGCGGCAGACCCTGAATTCCTATTGGCTGCGGGATCGGCCCGGTTCAGTCCGCCGAGCTCGGTGCTGGCTGAGCCCGTGGCATCTTACCGGGCCCAGCCTCCTCGGGACATGGAGTTCAGGCCCGCGTCTGGGGTCTGAGAAGTCCCTCAACGGGAGTGCGGCTGGAGCGAAAGCGACGATCCTAAATTGGAAGCGCTATCAACTACTTCATATCAAGTTTACTTATAATAAATGGTATTATTTTAAATAATATTTATAAATATTAAAAAAGTTATAAATAAATAAATGGCAGAAGTAAAGAAAAACGCATAGTGTCTTCAATTTTTAAGCGTTATTACTGTTAGGAGACTGAAGTCCCCACAGCCATCAAGTTCCTCATCAAGGCCTCACGCAATGTCACGTTGTAATTTTTCTGACACTGCTGTATGAAGCTTTAAATCACGTATGATTTAACAAGGTGTGGTGATAAACCAGTGACAAAAATAGTGAAGTCTTGCTTGCTTTTAGCAGGAAGAGAAAGAATAAGCATAGAAGTTCGAAGCTGATGAACTCGATCCCACTCCTATATTTATAATTCTCCTCCTACTGGGATGATTGCAGGACAAATCATGTAAAAATGAGATTTTTCGTGATGTTGACCTGACTGCATATTCTTTATTTTCTTGATAGCCACCTGCGAGTGCACTTGCAGAAGCTCTCAGCATTTTCTCTTGCTATTCACTTCGGTGGAATCTATGTTTTGAATATATAAAAGCTTACATAAATGTATTGAGTTAAAAAAAAAAAAAAAAAAAGTGTAAATACCCAAAATAAATCAGATTCCATGTGTCTTGGACTGAGCTGACAAAATTGGTGGGTTCTCAGTAGTTCAAACCAAATCCTTATAATCTTTCCTTTGCCACAGGTAAAAGCAATAATGCTACTACTTTTACTTCTCTATCTAGTAGAAAATACAAATTCTGTGCTACTTCCAACATGGTCAAATATTGGAATAGCTCAGAGTATTAGTAGGAAGTGTATCAATAGGAAGTTTATTAGTAGACAAGCCTATGTATGTTCATAGCAAACTTATAGATGATGTAAAATAAAAAAAGTCCTGAAGCCCCACACTTAAAGAAGGTGGAAAGTAAGTAGTAGATGACTATGCAGTTTCTTTCAACAAAGTGCTATTCCCAGGGCAAAAAAATGCATCATAAAGTCACCTGTGGAAAAAAGCATCATAAAGTTTGATTTTTCACTCTAGGCTTTAGGGTCATCATGGCCTTCATTGTGGAGTTTTGTGATCCCCTTGCAGAACTTTGATAATGGAAGACTGGAATACAGTGCACCCACTCATGGAGAACGGGAGGTTCACCCACCACAAACAGTAAAATGACTCGAGTCAGACAGTAAAAACAAAACGTGGTACAAAGGTCTCAAAATTGGCTGTCAGCCCACAGAGAAAGGACTGTGGTTGGACATGAGTGTTGTGCCAGTCTTTGCTGCAGCCAAACAAAATGAAGAGACAGTGGCTTTGTATTATGGAAGTAAGGGATACCATAGGATGAAATTGTTTTGCTCTGACATTGCCTAGCTTAGGGGCCACTCACTTTACAACCTTAATATCTTCTCGAGTCCTGATATCTAATTTTGTGCTAGAAGTAATAAAACTAAGCCCCAGACTTACCTTATACTTGAGGTTATGACTAACGTAAGAAAATATGGGTATGTTCCTATTATTTCAGTCTTACTGATAAAAGATGAGTTTTCCTCCAACCTATCTTCTAACTAGCAATCCTGGTTGCTCTGTCTCTTTTGAATTCATGGCTAATGGTGTGCCCAGAGGGTGCATGTATGAAGACAGCAAAGCAAGGTAGTCCATGTAATGGTAAACAAAAAAAGGAAGCAAGGTAAAAACTATGATGTTGAAACCTTGGTGTTAAGGTCCCTATAGGAAGCAGCAGCTGTCACTTGAGCAACCAGAGAATGACCTTCCTTTTGTTAGTGGTCCTCCGTACCTCTTCTTGCCTGGTGTTTGCAGTCTCTTACTTAATTACTAGGACTGTAAATTATCAGAGACTACCCATTTGTCACGTGTTTATGCAGCACCTAACAAAACAAAGTCCTTGTCTTAGGTTCTGCTGCAATAAAGATACTTAATAAATCATTAAAACTACTTATGAAGTCACAAATAAGTTAAAGAAGTGGTTTGCAGTCCTCCTTTGAGGGGAGGTGGCTGGGCTGTAGAGATATAGTTGTTCTGTGTGCCATGAGAAAACATGGGTCATGGACAGTACCAGTGGAGAGATGAGTATGTCCTGGTCCTATAGGTTGTACACAGCCAGATTTCTGAGGCTTTGACCTTGGGAAGGTTCTCACTTTTGCACTGCCACTGTGAAAGGGCAATACTGATGTCAGCAGGAAATTTCCTGTGCTATGGTGACAGCCAGCATATTTTAAATCTTACTAAGTAAACAATGAAGATTATGCCAATTTTTTGCAGGAACATGGATGTCCTAAGAAGAAAACTTCTTTAGTGCCAGTGTGGTGATGAAGCTAGTCCTCTGTTGTGTCCAAACTCTGTATCTTCTGCAATTTGCTTAAGGAGGTCTATGCAGAAATGTTTGGTAGAGGATTTAATCTCTGCTTAGCTTAGCTTATAGAAGGACGATTTCTTGGACTGAGTTGTGTGTGGTGTTACTTACCCTGTGGTACAATGCCATATGTAATTATTTTACTCATGGGTCTTTTTCATGTTTGGAGAGGGCTGTGTCCTTTCTAGCTCATCAGTTAGTCCACCCTCAACCTGCATTTTATCCCTTTAATATGTTAAACACTTTTTTATAAATAAAAATGTCTGCAGTAAGTGATCATTTTTACTATTCTCCTTTGGACTCTCTCCAGTCAGTTGACATCTTTGAGTACGTAGGCCTCTGGAGCAGTAAATCATTTTCTGAAAGCAACCTCTGAAGAACCATATAAAAAGCAATATACACATCTATTTTCTGTAAATGTTGATCTTCGGATAGAGCCAAAACATCACATGGACTATTGAAAAATGACAAACTCATCTGTCTTCGGTATATTTCTTCTGAATTCCATGCTGCTCTCACTCTTTCAACAAGGGAGTACGATAGCATAAAATATCTGCTTGCTTCCAGAAGCCCTTGCACAGCTCAGCTTGTGTCAACACAGTGACTATAATCAGAGATTCAGAGGCTGTGAAAAACCACTGGGAAGTGTGGAGGGAATAGTTGTAGTCATGTAGAAGAGATGGCTGCCTGTGAAAAAGGGAGCACGGGCATTCCAGGGAAACAGTGAATTAGTCACCTCAGGCCAAGTGCTGCAGCATCACTGTGTACCATCACCTCTGCAAGGCTCCCTGCCTTCCCTGCCCTCCTACGGGTAGGACAGAAAGTGCTGTTTCACTCCTCATTACTCACAGCTCTGTGCAAAGTCACAAATTCATTCGTTTCCATAAGGCAGTCCCTGTGTGAGTGTCTGTTCAGCAGACAACTGCTCCCAAACCTTATCGTAATTAAACACACCCAACCCCTCTGTAACTCCACTTACATAAAACATAAAAACAAAGCAAAAAAAAAAACCCCAACCCAACAAAACCAACCACAGTTGGCCATCAGGAAGCCATCAAAAATCTTGCCTGTTAAGCTAAATATTTTGCCTAGCTCTCAGACACAGTCCTAGGCTGTGTAACATTATTTATCTCCCTACTTCCAAACATTTTGTCCCAGCCTGCTGGGAATCAGAGCAGGCTCTAAGACTGCCCTTGCTAGATCACTGTTTCTCTGAAGGTTGTTTACTGCCCTCAGTTGTTTAAAGGCATATTTAATTTTGTAGGGAAGTAATTTAATCAGTTCCAGTCTAATCAGTCCTCAGCCCAAATGGGACTTGGTTGCTTTCATTTCTTTCCTGGTGTACTGGGTCTGGCCAGGACAGAGCTAACTTTCTTCATAGCAGCCCTGTGGTGCTGTTTTCTGGGTTTGTAGCTAAACAGTTTTCCTGAGACATTAATTATGTGGCTATTGCTGAGCACTGCTTGCAAGCACAAAGTTTTCTCTTCCCCCCTCCACCACTTCACTGACTACAAGCAGGCTGGGGCTGTGCAAGAAGTTGGGAGGAAACACAACAGGACCCCTGACCCAAATTGACCCATGGGCTGCTCCATACCATATGGTGTTAGGCTCAGCAATAAATGCTGGGGTAGAGAAAGAAGAATCATAGGATGGTTTAGGATGGAAGAGACCTTAAAGATCACCCAGTCCCAACTCCCCTGCCATGGGCAGGGACACCTCTCACCAGACCAGGTTGCTCCAAGCACCATCCAGCCTGACCTTGAACACTGCCAGGGAGGGGGCAGCCACAATTCCCTGGGAAACCTATGCCACTGTCTTAACACCCTCATTAGGAGCTTCTTCCTAATATCTAATCTTAATCTACTCTCTCCCCGTTTAGTCATTCACCCTTGTCCTGTCACTACACACCCTTCTAAAAAGTCCATCTCTAGCTTTTCTGTAGGCCCTGTTTAGCTACTGGAAGGCAGCCAAAGGTCTCTCCGGAGCCTTCTCCAGGCTGAATAATCCCAGCTCTCTCAGCCTATTTTCATAGGAGAGGTGCTTTAGCCTTTGGATAATCTTTGTGGCCCTTGTCTGGGCTCACTCCAACAGCCCCATGTCCTTTTTATGCTGAGGAGTCCAGAACTGGACACAGCACTCCAGGTGTGGCCTCACAAGAGAAGAACAGAGGGGGAGAATCACTTTCCTCAGCCTGCTGGTCATGCTCTTTTGATGCAGCCCAGGATATAGTTGGCTTTCTGGGCTGCAGATGCACATTACTGGCTCATGTTGAGCTTCTCATCAACCACCATACCCAAGTTCCCAGTCAGGACTGTTCTCAATCCATTCTCTGCCCAGCCTGTAATTATGCTTGGGATTGCCTGGGCCCATGTGCAGGACCTTGCAGTTGGCCTTGTTGAACTTCATGAGGTTGGCATGGGCCCACTTCTCAAGCTTGTCACAGTCCCTCTGGATGGCATCCCTTCCCTCCAGGGTGGTGTCAGCCACATCACTCATCTTGGTGTCATCAGCAAACTTGCTGAGGGTGCACTCAATCCCACTGCCTATGCTGCCAGCAAAGATGTTAAAACAGTGCCAGTCCCAAGAAGGTGAGGGCTTTTTCGTTCCATGTTGGCCCACTGCTGCTTGTGGGAAGCTGTGAGTTCCTGCTTTTGCATAATTTTTTTTTTAATAATCTTCCCCCCCCCCCCCCCCTTTTTTTGTTCACCTACTCAACTGTATTTATCTTGGCTTATGAGTTTTCGCTCATTTGCTCTTCCTATTCTCTCCTGAGTCCCCCTTGGGAGCATGTGGGGGCTGGG
This sequence comes from Heliangelus exortis, assembly GCF_036169615.1. NCBI lineage: Eukaryota > Metazoa > Chordata > Aves > Apodiformes > Trochilidae > Heliangelus > Heliangelus exortis. Next base: position 108,809,916 of record NC_092422.1, on the reverse strand, counting down.
TCGCTGGTGGGGTTGATCTCACAAAACCTGGTTACATCTGAAGATTTCTGTTCACTGAAATATGTCCAACTGCAAGCTCATTTATAGAGGTAGGTCCAAATTTCAACCACTATGTCTATGAATAGAGGAACAAGAGATTGCCAGGACAGATATTACCTTGAAATGGCCAGTTTTCTTTTTTATCACATGTGGAACTGAAGAAGTGAGAACAAAATTCACTTTTTTGTCATTGAGACCTGAGAGCAGAAAGCCCAGCAACCAGAGCTAGTAAGACTATACTACCATTGAAACAAAGAATGAGAACTTCCTTGAAAGGAATTTGCAGTTCTTGACCCTTTCACTAATTACCACTTTCCCCAATTTCTCAGCATCAGCTGTAGCTGTCTGGAATGTTTTTGCTCCAAACCTTTCACTCTTTGGCATTTTGTAGCAGCTCCTGCCTGGACTGGCAAAGAACTGAGTGTCACCAAAGTGCTGAACAAATGCCACTACTCAACAGTCACATCACACGTCTCTTGCATAGAACTCAAACTGTTCCACAAAATATGGTAATTATTAACCTTGCTTGAGAGAAAGCCGAAGGCACAGAGCTAAGTGATTTGCCCAAGGTTATAAACATGCCATTGGCAGATTGGTGAATAGGCTGCAGGCACATCCTAAATTCTAATCTAACATGCCTTGACAATATTAATATCTAAATAATCATATCCACTTGCCCTGAGTGCTGTCACACGCAGCAGGATGGAAGGCTCAGGGTCTATCCCCATTATGCCAGTCCTGAGGAATGCATGACTGCCTGTCAAGTCCCTCTAGATCTTCCTTTGAAAGGAAGAAGTCAACCATCCTGTGTGACCCTATCCATTCCTGCCAGCTTGCAGAAATGAATTATTGCAGTCAGATACATTGGAGGTAATATCAAAGCATATTCATCTGTAACAGGCCACTAAAATATGTGCTGTAATCAGCAGAGCTACCTAGCCTCTGTCCTGCATGAGCAAATTAAATTGTTTTAAAATGTTTGAACACAGCGCTCGTTGAGATCAATGTCATTCCGTTGATCAGATCAGTGGAAGTGAAAAATAAAACCACATTTACTCAACAACAAATATTGGCAGTGCTTCTGAAACAGGCCAAGGGCTTATTGAAGAGAATATTGATTGAGCCAAGAAAGCATCAAGCAGTTATAAAAGTTTAATCATATTCTCATTCAAGCCTGCCTACAGTGCCAGGAATTAAAATGCTCCCATCTCCTGAAGACTGAAGATACATTTCCATAATGTTCTGCAACTCCCAACACCATGCATCTGTGCTGACTGGTAGAATTATTCATTGTAAATGATTTAGCTGAGATGCATAGCTCTTCCTACTGTTAATGCACAAATTATGCGTAAACAAGCTGTGATTTTTTGACTGTTTCTCATTTGCAATTGTTTGACAAAGAGCTGGGCAAGCCAGAGTTAGCCCACAAAGTATTTTTGAAGTGGTCAAAATAACTACTTGGTCCACATGGTTCAACAACATGTGCCTGGTTGCTTGAACCAGATGAAATTATAGTGGTTCCTCAGCTAGAAAAGATGAGTTTCATTAGAAGAATGTACCCAGGTCCTTATTAGAAAACTGCTCATAAGGAAACACTTGCAGTTGCTGAGAGGATTGCAGCATGCAGAGAAAAAGGTGCTGTTTGCAGGGAAAGGTGGTTTTCAGAATGGCATATTTGGGCAAGAGTGTTGTGGCAGTGTCTGCTTATAGAAGCTGTATGTGGTTTAAGAGCACAGAAGTTAGTGCTTGCTGGGAGAAAACAGGAAATGTTTTTTTTCTGGCCTGCAGTTGTGATGATTTGCACCTTTCTAAGCTCGACTTGCTGCTGGGGAGAACAAAAAGAAAATAGAGCTATGCCCTTGCTATTATTTCTGCTTCTCTTACCTCTGAGGCAAGCTGTATGGAAGTCCAGTGTGGCTGGGTCTGTCCTCCTGCAAGGGAAGATGTGAACATAGCAGGGGCAGCAGTATCTCAGCTGGTTCCCAAATAGCTGTGCCCATAGCATTAGCAAGAGTGGCAGGGTTGTACAGGGCATGGATTCCCCCTCTACACACCTGGGAGCCCTGACACTTGCTGCTTTGTTCTCAAGGATTTATGTATAGCAGCTACCTGGCTACATCAGTTACATGAGATGTACATCTGTGTGCTGCATGCTTAGATCCTACTCAAAAGGAGGTGTGGTTGGCATCCTCCTCTCATTAAAAATCTCATAATTATTCCTGGCTGTGAATGGGCTCAGTGGGCAGCACAGCTATACAGGGGGTCTTACTTGCCCCTGTTCTCTGACTTCTGACCACTGGGAACCTCACAAAGTAAGGAGTTTAGCCCATTTGGAAATGTAGGCTTCAATTTTCTTTAGGTGGCTTGTTGCTCCCAAGGTGCAAAGGGGAGTTGCATTAGTGGTTGGAGTTCTGAATTTCTCACCTTCCTCTTTCATGCCCCCTACTCTTCTTCTCTGGACTCTTCAAGGAAGTTGGAAAATATTTTACATGTGAAGAAGGCATGAAAATTAAAATGAGGTCTTTGTGAAGCTGACTGAAAGATTGAGTTGAAGAAGAAAAATCAGAGGGGATGGAGAAAGACTTGGTAGCAAAGTATTGGGTAGAAAATTAAAAAATTGGGATGTATCAATTGGTGCAGCTTGTACGGAGATGGATACAATTAGGAACAGGGGTAAGAGGAACAGAGAAAGCCTGGAAAACTTTCTTTAACAATCAATAAATGCAGACTGTGCACATGCCTGCAGGACCTTTTCTCAGGATAACAAGGTGAAACTACATCGACCTCCATGAAAGAAAAAAATACAACTGGGAGATTTGGACCAATTCCTTTCTCAATTTATCTGGGAAGGAAATAGTCCGAGGGGCAAGTGCAGAGCAGAGTGCTCTGCAGAGCTGTTGTGTCCTGAGGCACCTGTGGCACCTGAGGCACCACGGGTCCTGTCTGGCATCTAATACTCATGGGTTTGTAGTAGAGTACCTGTAGCTACAGCAACAGCTGCTACAGAAGCCCTGACAGTGCTTCCAAATGGCATTTATGCATAAAAATAATCCATCCAAAGACATGTTTCCAGTCTACAGTGTTATACCCTGGTCCTTCACACATTGTCCAGCACCCCTAGCTACCTCAGATTGCTTTGACAAGTTGGATGCTGTGCTCCCTGTCACTTAACCTAATATTTAGAGTATCATGTATCATTATGCTTGGTTATACTGAAAGTTTAGGTCTGCCTTTTGGCAAAATTCACCCAAATAATTTATAAAGAAAAAGGAGGTATTGTTTTGTACAAATTTTCCATGTTGCTCTTATGATGCACAAGGTTAATATTTAGTTAGTTAGACATTTCTCTGCATTTAGAGTAGGTTTGGTAAGGTGGATGTAGACTTACAGTTCTTATAGACTTACCCCTTATAGGTAGGGGGCAAGATCATCCTGACAAGGAAATAGGTGCTGGGAGGGACCAGAGAAGCTGTTGGTCCAGGGTATCTCTTGTTGCTCTTGTTTTCAAAGTGATACCATACATGTAGGGGAAAAAAAAGATTATTAGGAATAATTAAGTTATAGATTAGGATTCTTTTAGAGCTGATATAGCTCACTAAGTCTAGTCACCATACTACTGGAGAGGTTATACTGAACATGATTCTCCTTTAAGATGACCTCCTTTAAGAAAAAATTGTTTATTCAGGCTTCTCTGTCGCTGCACTTTTTTTTTTGGTAACTCAGAAACATGTGGAGATAGATCTGTAGCCAAATACTAATCCCATAAACTCCACAAACACTAACTAACACCATCTGTGACAATTTTTACTGCAGATTACCACAATATGTGAAATGCTTCTCTCAGCCTGATAAGCAGAGCCTTGTCATGGGAATAGTGTCACAAGGTCTCCTTGCGCCATGGCTCTCATTTCCAGATGTCTCTGGTTTAGATACACAGGAAAAAATGCTATATTATACCTCTCCAGTAAACAGGAAAGTTCATCTTTTCAGTGCACCTTGAATGTCGATGTAAAACAGAACTGGAAGAAATCAAAATCAGCAGGAATAGCACATCTGTGAGTAAACAGTTTTCTCTAACACAAAGCTACTCCCCAGATGCTGGAAAACCATTTTTATCTGGCCTCTCCTGCTTTTTCTCAGGATTTGACTCCCTCTCCCTCAAGGTTCCACTAGTACTTTGGAGCAGTAGAAGAAAGCAGAAAGAATTTAAAGGGGAAAAAACCCCTCCCAAATACCAACAACCTCATCCACAAGCAGACCAAAAGAGGGACAAACAACTCACAGTCCTGCTTTCATACCTGATCTGCTTGCTCATCACATAAAATATTGCTTAACTCCCACACCAGATTGCCTTGCCACAAACATGCTTTGTGATCACCACTTCTGGGAGAAACCTGGGGGTATGGAGGGGGAGAAGAGGAGAGGTAGAAGGTGATCTGGAAGGGTTTTGTTTTGAGGATTTATCCTGCATATTAAATGATATAGTTTATTTGTTGAACCATTAAACCCTAACTTTTGTATCTGCAGGAGAGTAGTTTTTTACATGTCCACCCTCACTTTGGGCTGTCTTCAGGTCATTGGTCAGCACTTCCCTTAAGTCCTGGGAGTAGCTGCTTGCCTGTTGTGACATCTGCCTTCTCCTCAGAGAACTGGCAGCACTTGGCACTTTGCTGAGCAGGAGGCAGAGAAGCTGATAGCAAAACACATCCTGTAGCTGAGTGGGCACAAATGTGCTTTCTACAAGAAATGCATGAGGAAGTACTAAGTTAAGATTTAGAATTGTGTTCTCCAGAGTTATTTACTAACCCTGGCAGGGGGAACACATTGTTTTTGGAGCTTTCCTTTTTGGGGAGCAGCACTATGCCTTTATTTTGCCAGGTTATTCATATCACCTCCTCTAGAGAGTAGTTCTCATGTCCCAGCCTACCACTGCGAGAGCTTCCTCTTTCCACTGACTGCCTAATGAAAGTCAGCTCCTGACTAATGACCACAGCTAATGACCACAATAAAGAGATGAACAAGAGGTTGTCTTACTGGGCTGTTGAACATTCTCTGTGAAGAAGCAGAAGACATCTTGAGTGGTTCGTTCTTTTGCCCTTGTCTTGACCCACAAGGTTCTGGGTGGATTTCCTCCTCACCATCCCCTGATGGGGGAGGGAGCAGCTGCATGGTCCCTTTGTTATTGCCCAGCTCAACATCAGGACAGTCACAACATGAGCATGCTTCTTTCCTAGCCTTAGTCTCCTCTTTTCTTCTTTTCCATACTTTGATATTTGGCTTTTCCTCTAGAGCATGTCCCTTACTACCATAAATTGTCACACTATAAATTCCCTTTCTTTTCTTTTCTCCTTCCATGGTCTTTTTGGCTCACTCCTGTCCTCCCTGCCACTCTCTACAATATTCTGCACAGGACACAGATTATCCAACTCTTTTTGTAAGCAGTGCAGTTTCAAATGAGATGAGAAGTTCAGGCCTTCTAAAAGTAACTGGGCACTGAAACTGGAGCCAATATTTTTTGATGGTTTAGCAACTCAAAAGCTTGTGCTTCATTACAGTGTTGTTTGTAAGCATGGTAACAACTCTGTAGTGAGCTGCCTTAAATTCTCTTTCAGTTCTACAGCAGGGAAAGTGGAAAGAAAAATTAAGTATTGGTAGACAAAACTTTTAGAACAACGTTCTTTGTCAGTTAGGTTACCTTTGATGTCTGAATCTTCTCTCACATGGCTGCTGTAAGGCAAAAATCAGTGCAGGCCTAAGCATAAGGTACCACTTCAAGTTGATCCATGAATGTTCATTCAAAGCTGAAGCTTTGTCTTTCTCTCCATGTCCCACTTGGGCTGTAGAAAGGAAAAGTTTCCTACCTGCTATGTGTACCACCTGAAGCAGTGGCTCCTTTCCCAGATCAGAAGTTATCAGGTTACTGGAAAATAAAGTAAGGGTTCACCAGAGCCTGGTTGTTGATGTAGAAACATTGATGATGCAGAAAGGTTGGGCAGGGACTGGAAAAAAGAGCCAGTTCCAGCCAAAGATGTGTCATTATGCTTGTTAGTTGGGACAGTGCTCTTAAAAGCTGAGGTCAGCTAGATTTTGCCATGTTAAAACCACACAGTTAAGCTGTTTTCTCCTTCAGCTTTATAATGAAGGCAGGTCAAAAAGTACAGTATAAAGCTACATGCATTTCCTATTTTTTAAACATTCTACTGTACTTAGCAGTGGTTTTTAAAATGGTGTTAAAAAATCCCTCCCTGGTATCTTCAGCCATTTCTGTAATCCTGCACGACTCCTAGAAATCTTTCCCTGTGAAAATGTTGAGCCATTATCAAGTAAATAGATGTAGGTCCATGCACAGAGGAAACCCAAACTTTGAATATTTAGTTGAATATTTAGCTGTTATGGTCTGTATAGTACAAATAATCTTATATAAGGTAAAAAAATTGAGATCTTTTCCCCACCACAGCAAGATATCCTCCTACTTTGTTGGAGATACATAACTATGGTATGTAAGGTTTAATCATACCTGTAAACACTTAAGCAATTTCATATCTATAAGAAAAGGCAATTTGCTTGCAACTTTGGATCCCTAGATTCTGAGAAGAAAAAATACCTATTTATTTTCCTAGCATGTTGAGCTACCAGCAAAAAAAAGGAGGGAATTTTAAGGCAACTGAATTGTATGGGAACTGTCACACTAATTACCTTTAGCTGTTTGAATGCAATAAGAAGTACATGAAGTCATAAGAATTTCTTAGCACTAAAAGAGCTTGTATTGCCCCACTGATTAGCAAAGCTCACCCAGCTGCACCGAGTGAATTTGAAACGTGTTTCTTTCCAAGGTGACTGTGGTGACAAAATCATTATCCATTCTCAGTACAAATCTATCTTAATTAATACCTACCCCCCTGTGATGATGATATAGGCAGCTCAGCTTCTCCAGACAGTCACAGGTGGCACCTGCATCAATCTTGTTGACAAAGACAGTTCTTGAGAGCATGTGCTGTGGTATTTTTTCTCTCCCATGTGGGGCTTTGAAGCAAAAGCATTACTGTGGGTTCTGGCAGTCCTCAGGATCAGCAGCTCAGCATCACACCTGAACCACTCATGGATTTGATAAGGGGTATGGTATAGCATAAGCTATACCATATATATATATATATATATATATATATATATATTAGCCACCCTTTTTCCTTCTCTTCTGCCTATTAAACTATCAATAAGCTTTTTGATAGTCAGATCAATTTACAATGTACCTTCATGACCACAAAGCACCTCCACCACAACAGCTTCGCATTGGGTTAGACCAAGACTTTGGGGAGTCAGACTCAAGTTTTTCCCTGTGCCCCCTGATTTCACGGATAAATTGACCAGCTGACAAATTTAGAATAATGAGATGGATATAAAGTTCTGTCCATAATACATTTATCTCAAGCAGCTGTGTGTCAAGTGATGCTTTAGTAGTTAAAGGAGATTTATGTTAATCAGTGTGTAAAAACCAGCTAGAATCTTATGGCTAATCCCAAACACATGTGGAGTTACTGTAGGTAAATATTTGTGGAAATTATGCCCCAGAGTGTCTACATTAAATAGCAAAGATACTTGCTTTTTAACTACAGAGGTTTCTGTTCAAATAAAGTGTGGAAAATGAATATGTCAGCCACTCCTTGAAAGTTTAGCTTAACAAAAAAGGGTTAAGAATTTACCTTACACACATAGTCTGTTTAATGCAACACAACACTTTTCCTGAATTGGTAATTCAGTGCATACAATTACCATTAAACAGGCAAGTCTAGATGGAAATACTCTCTTTGAAATCCCTTTATAAAAAAAAAGGGCCTGTGTACATAGATAGCAGTAATTTTTCAAAGTCCATAACTTCATTAGTTTAAAAGCAAAAATCCAAAACATAGTTGTTCCCATGCTTAAATTGGACCATTTTATTTTAAATATTTTACAGCCAGTTCTGAAGGACACCACCTTCATAGGATCTCAATGCAAAAGTGTTAGATTAAGGGATTTTTTGAAGTCTGAATGTGAGAAAACTGATACTGACAATGACATATGAATGTGTCAATGATGAATAAATACAAGAACTTAAAACCATCAGCAATCCCATACATCATTCTTTTTTTTTTTTTTTTTTTCTTCTTTTTTTTTGGAAAGGATATAAAAGATTCAAATGTCAGAACTATAATGTCAGAACAGTTTATAATGTCAAACAATGCATGTTGCATACTTTTAGTACAGTGCACTGATCAAAACAGTACCTGGGATAAAAATTGCAGAAGATGTAGCACATTTCTTGTGCAAATGGACTTAGATTTGAAATAAATTTGGAAGAAAAATATTTTTATATTGAAGTCTTAATAATGGTTTCATTCAGCCTGCACTGATCTTTGCACAAATAATTTCACATAAAGCTGATGCTTCTAACAGTAACTAATATTTGTGTGATGACTGCAGGGCACTGTCAGCCAAGGAGAACTTATGATATAATGTAGTAATTTGCTAAAACTTGTTGCAGACTTGAGAGAGAATCAATCCCAACAGAGTCAGAGACAACTATAATTTTCCCTTTGCAGACAGTTCATGCAGTTCCACTTCAGCTCACAGAATTAATCTTGTTATTTATAAAGTGAGGTTGAGTTGTTGTTAGCCTGGTTTCCTAAAAAAAAATGAGGCATATGTGATCATGCCATCGGTGAATGCCTTCCCTGCACTCCTGACATCTACAACATTCAGAGACAATTGCAACCCAGTTTGAAAGAGAGCAGAAGTCACAAGGAGATTAAGTTAACAGAAGTTTTCACTCGGGTATCTGGGCAGGGCAAAGATACCTAAATTATGACTCCCTGTCAGGAAAGGGCCAGAGGACTTCAGCTGCTAAACAGTGTGTTTGGCAGAATCCAGCAGTCCCATCAGCCAGGGACAAGTCGCAATACCTCTTACCTTTTGTCTAATGGAGCTGTGGCAAAGAGCTCAGTGAAAACAAATTGTTTTCCAAAAGTAGAACATACAAGTCAAAGGACACGAATCTCTGGGAAAACAGATTGCTTACAAAATTATTTGGTTTAGCTATTTTTTGAACTTTGAATTTTATTCCACAGTGATAATAAAATTTCAGTCCAGCACTCCTATAAAAGGTTAATTTGAAAGAATAGTGGCTGAACCCTGCCAAACCCATCAAAACCTCACATCATTTTAATTTACAGATATAATAAAACCAAGAGTGGTAGACAGCCTGTCAAAGAAGATGCACATCTCAGGAATATTAAGTTTACTGTGGTGTTTCTGAGAGAACCTATTCCAATTTTGAGTACCTATTAGAGCAAGTGTTAATGCAAACCAATCTTCACTCTTAATTGATCCAAGTGGAATCCAGTCCACAAGTTTATGTCCACATTTTAGATAGTAGGTTGAAGAGCCCATACTTAAAGGAAGAAACTTATTAATAAACTGTCTTCTAGAAAGGTTGCATTTTTCAGTATTTTCATTGTTTTATTGATTACTCTGATCAGCGTTCATAGAGAAGAAAGCTATTTGTACTGCACCAAGTAGCTTTTCTGTCATACGTGGACAAAGGTTTGTGTTCTGTGGCTGCCACAGTTATTAACAGGAGAAAGGATAAAGAAAACCAGATATGGAGTCAAGATTGGAAATTGTCACTCCTGAAGCAAGCTGCTCAGTATTGCCTGGGCAGGCTTTGATGACATCAAGCTCTCTGAATGTGTTAAATATTATCTTCCTTGAAGTGATGACACAAATGACACATCCATTGCTTCAAACGCTGTGTCTCCTGCCGTTCTGTATCACTTTGAGCACGTTGGAAAGGTCAAAACTTTGTGTAATCAATTCCATTAGGTAGTCATCACTTTCCACACCATTCATAAATTCTTCTAAAGTCAGTTCCCCTGAAAGGAAATCAGATACTCCTTAGGAACCAGGGAAACCAGCACTCACTCTCAGCCCAATGCAAGACCATTCATGTCAGATTGAATCCTTCAGGAAGGTTTCTCATTCTCTGCTGATGGACAAATAAAGGCAGAATATTTTCTAATGTTTTCCCACTTAGCATCAGATTCTAGAACTCAGACTTGCTTTTTTCTCTTAAAAAAGATCAAACACACCTTTCACAGCAGTCTAAAACAACTGTCAGTTTTCATGTCTGTGGTGACAGAAATATGTAAGAAAGGGCACTGATGAAACCTGTATCAAGGCTGAATTCAGATGTGAGAACCACTTCTCACTGAGCTGACTGGAATTTATCTTACAGCTGGTTTTAACAGAGATTAAGGTATGGTTTGCTGAAGATTACCAGGCATACTTCCTTTGTTTAGTACTAGCATCATTTTGAGTCATGATAAGATGTAGTAAAAAAAATCAGTTAAGTAGTTCAACTAGAAAAATTCTTCCAAGGAATAGAAATGGTCATTTAGAGCATGATTTTTTGGGGCTTACATCAAAATCAGGTAAAACCTTGCAAGTTGCAAGACAGTTAATTTTTTTTTTTAATTTTTTTTTTCCCGAGGAGCAATAATATTGTCTAGCATTCTCACTTTTTTCCTGCTCTCTTCCCTATCAGCATAAGCAAAGGCCAGTCCTAGACACATGTCTGCATGCATGGTACACAGGAGGGTACACAATTCTCTGGTTAGAAGTTATTCTAGTTATACTGTTTTTCTCTGGAAGGGAAAACAGAACTTATTTTAATAGGAAGAGCTTGGTTGTTTCCTCTGATAGTGGTTTAAAGTTTCTTGTTAAAATCACAACAATGAAAGATTTGTCACTGAAATAAGAAATGACAAGAAGCCTGGCAAAGAAGAAGATAGTTGGATGACTGGATGCCTCAGGTTGCAGGGGAGCAGCGATTCAAGTTGTGTGCACTTCTGGTGAACGCTTAGCTATACAACATTGGCTATTTTTGTACTTAAGTGCTCCCTGGAGGTTTTTTGTGGTTTTTTTTTTTTTTCTTTGTGGCAGCCTTGGAAGCCCCCTCTGATGTGAAAAAGAAAAATAATCATAGAATCATAGAATCATAGAACTGGCTGGGTTGGAAGGGACCTCAGAGATCATCAAGTCCAACCCTTGATCCGCTACCGCTGCAGTTACCAGACCATGGCACTGAGTGCCACATCCAGTCTCTTTTTAAATATCTCCAGGGATGGAGAATCCACCACTTCCCGGGGCAGCCCATTCCAATGCTTGATCACCCTCTCAGTAAAGAAATTCTTTCTAATGTCCAACCTAAACCTCCCCCAGCACAACTTGAGACCGTGCCCTCTTGTCTTGCTGAGAGTTGCCTGGGAAAAGAGACCAACTCCCCCCTGGCTACCCCCTCCTTTCAGGGAGTTGTAGAGAGTGATGAGGTCTCCCCTGAGCCTCCTCTTCTCCAGGCTGAACAGTCCCAGCTCCCTCAGCCCTTCCTCACAGGACTTGTGCTGGATCCCTTCACAGCCTCCTTGCTCTTCTCTGGACCTGCTCCAGCACCTCAATCTCCTTCCTAAACTGAGGGGCCCAGAACTGGACACAGGACTCGAGGTGTGGCCTCACCAGCGCTGAGGCCACAGAATCTGCCCCCCCGCTGAGGGGCAGAATCACTTCCCTGGACCTGCTGGCCACGCTGTTCCTGATACAGGCCAGGATGCCATTGGCCTTCTTGGCTACCTGGGCACACTGCTGGCTCATGTTCAGCTTCCTAATCATCACATGAAAAATCCAAAACCCACTTTCTACCTGTGGGCAGTAAAGGCTGCTTCCTCTTCAGTCATATGGCTCCTCACTGCACTGGTGAACAGGCTCATATACAGACAATTGCACTGCAAAGATGCTATTTGGTAGAAGCTTAGGCTTCAGTGAGAGGAATAAGACCCACTCCAGGAGCTGGTGTGCAGTGCCCTGAGGATGTTTGTGTCTCCTCTTTCAACCCCAGGGACATTTATAAAATCATCCAGGGAGCAGAGACAGAGCAAGCTGACTTTGTATGCTGGTCTGTGTCCTCCTGCTTTGCCACCCATCCTCTCACTTCCTCCAGTCTCTCTTCCTGTCCCAGACACTCTTCTTATTTTCCATCTCCTTCCCTTTGTATTGCCTTAGCTTTGGTTGGATGATGTTCCTGGACTTGTCAGATGGACACGCTGCATCATTTTCCTGCTTTTACCAAGCCAACTGGTTTTTTTAATCCTCTTGATCCCAGCCTGTATATTTCAAAGCTACCAATATCAGGTTGTAAGCATAGAAACCCCACTGCAGTTACCAGTGAGATGTGATATGCCCAGACTTGCTGCTACTGTGATGGGTCTCAGATTTCCTTGAGCTAATGAGAATAAATTGCAAAGCCATCAGGAGATTTGGTTTAAGAATTGCTCCTTACAACCGTGGGATTGTTTCTTGTATTTTCATGTGAAGAAGGACATTGCAACTTATTTGCCTATTTGCTCTTCTGTTTAATTAGAAGCTACAGGGAGGTAGCATAGTTTAAGGTAAACTTGGTGAAATTCGACCCGTCCCTGAGGTGAAGCTAGTCCTGCTTCTTTGAAGCTATTTTTAAAATAACTAGCTATGGAAAGGAGTTGAAATGGGAATTTTATGAGGATAATTCTGAATAATTCATGTTCCGGCATTTCACTGCTAAAACATAAGACACTGAGGTAATTTTTTCAGCTGACAGTCTAGCTGAGATGCTAGACTGCATGTGATCATGATCAATATGGTCAAAGCAGGTATCAAAGTACAAATAATCATAAAATTTGGATTAGATTCTAGAATGTTACTACATGTTATTTGGAATCCTTTGGTAATTTGCCTTCACCCAAAAGATGGGCCAAGCAAGTGGGGGAAGAAATTGTCTACAAGTTATTCACATACATCAGATTATTGCTTATAGTCTGATTATATATCAAAATCAGCTATTTTTAAAAAGTAACCTTGATACTGCCAGTAAGAGCAAAAATTGAACAAAAACAAACAAACAAACAGAGATCTGTCTCTGTCTGAGATCTGATTTTGCTGTGCAATGTTTTCCTAATATTCCTCATTTACCAAAGATTGGAGTAATTGACTTAAAATGTAATCCCCAGTGGAAGGAGGATCTTCATGATTAGAAGCATGAGGGAAGACATTCACATGTGGCAAGTTTTCTATTAGAAACAACTCTGAATCAATGAATTAAAGTTTTAGTTTCCAAATCCAAGTCAAATTGGCTTAATCCACATATCCTGAGAATAAACAGTAGCATGTTTCTTAGCATGTGTTAACAATCAGCCTTTGAGGGAGGCCCAATATGCTGTCCAATCTTCAGAACATTCCAGAGCATGTGCAACCATGCATTTTAGCTGGTTTTCTTATCCCTTTTAGGTGGATTAAGCCAACCCCTCTCTATTTTGCTTTCCTTTTGCTGCGCTGTTTTTTTTGATGAATAGTGCAAGACCTCCATGTTTTAGCCTCTGCTGTATGTAATTCTTATGTAGCTTAACAGAATGTTGATTTCACTGTAAAAATGGAGTAAATTGGGTAAAGAAGAACAGATTCAGGATTCCAGTTAATCTAAACCAGTCAGTTCTTCAGTAGTGTGCTCAGCTCCCATCTTGATCCCACATTTCTTTATGGAGGAAAATCCCTGCGAGTGCCCAACCCCCCTGGATTCTTACCGTCATTGTTCACATCTATCTTCTGAAATACAATGTTTGTGAACTCTTCAGCACTCATGCTGGAGTAGCCATTTATAGCCTGGATAGCCTGGAGGTAGAAATACAGAAAGTTCTTTAAGACTTTTTTCCATCAAGTTGTGAAAACAGTACACTGGCAACAGCAGCAGTTGCAAGGCAGCCCTTTAGTTCACAAGCCCTTTAAAAACTGCTAAATAAATAGCTACTTCAAGTAAATCTTCAGTTATGAGGACTGGAAATTTAATTAACATAATACAGCTTGAAGATTACAGACTCATTTACATATCTCTGAAGGTCTTCTGAAACCTTGTGGCACCTCTGCTCTGCAATACTCTTCAGATTTCACATCAGCATTTTTATCTGGCCCTCGAGAGCTCTGTGTCTTCCAAGAGTGCCCTATAGTCTCTGTGCTTTAAATATAGTATTGTTTTTCACAGCTGAAAGAACGTGAGGAGAATTCCTAAATAACTGTTCTACGAGAACATATTTAACTTAGTAATAACAAATCAAGTCAGACCAGCAGTTGGCAGAATTTGCTTGTCCTCCAAAGACATTAGGAAAACCGGAAATCTTCTACTTTTTCCTGTGGAAAAGGGACCCAATATCTGGAGTAAAGGTATAAGTTAATATTTTTTTGCAAAATGGTATCCCATCCACTGAGATAGTAACTTATGTGTTATGGTGATCCTTCGGGATCAATACAAGCCTATATGTCAACAGCCAGTGGTCCAGAAGTAACAAGCATATATTTACAGAGTTGGATTCAAGCTCAATATCCCAGTTAGTGACTGAGAAGGTGGGTGCATATCTATTTATAAATGCATATGAATATATGTCTTACAATGGGCATAGTATAGAATTTGTTTTTCTGCACCTTAAAATGAACCATTTTGTATAAGATAATTCACCATACTTGCCAGCTGTTTCTTGGAGTATTCCTGATATAATATTAGAACTCATTGTATTTGAATACAGTGTAAGTTAAACCTATTCAGTACTGATGTGGAATTCTTGATGATCACTGACTTTATTTTACTTAGTACAAACTGTCTGCAAATAGTAGATAGAATTTTGCAAAAATAGGTACATAAACTTGTTTGCATTACTAATTCATACTTTAGATACTTCTGGTGATTTATATGTCTGACCCTGATGCAATCTTCAGAAGACATTTATAGCTCTACTACAGTTAGATTTGTTGTGGTAAGAGTAAAGTAATCAGCCCTGAAGTACTTGAATCACTGACTGCTAAAAAATCACCTTAAATAATAACAATAACTTGACTGTTAAAAGCCATTGAGATGGCTCCCTGGAAGCAATTTTCATGGTTGCTAATGATCTGCTGGTCCAAAGTTTGCATAGCTGTGGGGACAGATGAAGTTTTAATAGGAATTCTGTGTCTTAAAAGTTTCAGATATGAAACATTTGCTTATTTACTAGTAAATATTTTTATTTGTTAGTAAAACAATACTTATTTACTAGTGTTTTGTGTAAGGAGGGCCCATAGTGAGCCTGTATTTTTCTTTTTCTTTAGAGCCCACTGATTTTAATCTAGATTAGGTCAAATTACTTAAGCAGGTTTAAGTTAAAGTTCTTGTACTTTGTAAGAGAAGAAAGCACACAGAGGTTTAAACTGGTTTTAAAACCAGGTAAGATGAAAAGGAATACTTTTTACATTAGAAGGATTTTAATTCACTTTTCAGTTAAAGCCCAAGGACAAACACAGTCACCTCCTGGCCTCTGGGTGAAAAATTATGGAGAATATCTGCAAAATAAAGATGTCTTCAGTCTTAATTGAGGAGAAATCTACAAGATGCAGCCTCTTCTACCTTTAGCAAGCTGCTCTTTAGAAGGTGATATATCAACTTTATTCATCTGACCCTGTGGCTCCATCTGGCTCCAATTCCTTTTAATTTGGGCAGCAGCTCTTCAAAGTTTCTAACAGTTACTAATCAGCAGTAATACAGAATCCAGGAAAAATCCATTCCTTGTTTATTATGACATTAAATACCTATTTAGATTTTATGCTCCCTGCAGCAAAGCCTTGCTCTGTAATGAGTCTCACACATTTAGGGGAGCAGTTGAAGTCATTCATATTTTCAAGGAACCCTATAATACCTTTTAGATGAGAGCAGCTGCTGAAGTGCAAAATATGTTACTAGAGCAATTTGAAAAATACAGAAATAATTTTAAAGAATGAATTGCACTGCTTTGGTTTTATGGGTTTGAAATATACCCATTTTCTGCAAAAGTCTGTGAAATATTTCTATCCAAATGTTACTGCATGCTTTAATGGCAAATTTCCCCAACTTAATTTTAAAACAGGGACAATGGCATTTGTAGTAAACAAATAAAAAAGCATTAAAAAAATTAAAATACTGGGATATTTTGTTGACATCTGTATTGTTCAGCTTGAGAAGCCAGTTTTCCATAATAGACTGGCATAGACACATGTTATCCAGCTCTTTTGTTCATTATGCTGCTTCAGTGACACCCTCTCTTATAGTCTAGTTTATCACAGTAATGTTTCTACTGTTTCTCCAGGTATTCATTTTCAGTGAAGCATTATATCTGTAGAAATATGCTTTAAAGAAAAATACTACTTTACTTCAATGGGCAAGAAACTAACAGCAGAAATGTCACTAGCAAGAACAGTCCTAGTTTTACAATTCTAAGACATTGGGTAAAATACATCTTATTCATTTACAACACATGATACACCACTGTTTCAGGGGCAGTGCACTATGTCAGATGCTATAGCAATTGGTCATAACTTGCTTACCGAGAATATGCTTAATAGTTCTTTTTTGTCAATACATCCATTTCCATCAGCATCATATAGCTTAAAATACCATTTCAATTTTTGGTCAATTTTCCCTCGTATAACCAAGTTTATTGCAGCTATGAACTCTAAGAAGTCTATAAATCCATCCTAAGAGAGAGAAAAAGAGAAAAAATTAAAAAAAACCCAACAACCTTTTTAACAACATTGCTTTTCTGTTCATTCTGGCATTTTCACAGCTATGGCTCATCAAATTCCCTATGAGGCACACTGATTTATCAAGAACATTAACATAGAAATCTTCTGTGGTGTTTAAAAAGGATGCACTCAGCTGGTAGCACTGTAGAAAAGGAGGTTAGCACAGGCAGTTTTGTTCTCCCCTAAAAGCTAGGGGCAGCAGATAAACAATTTTTTTGGTAGACTTCCACATGTGAAGAAGGTAAGTCTGGAAGGTCTGGATTGGTACTAATGAGATGTTCTACAGCAGAGTTGCTTATATTCATATGGGTACTGCAGAACTATGGATGGTTTCCAGTGCAACAGAGCTGCTCCAGGTGTTACTCATCTGATAGAACGTGTAGTAAGTGTTACACATGGTAACCAATAATCTGGCATGAGCCCCAGGTACTGTGGTTTACCTACATAAACATCCTGTCTCTCTGATGAATGCATTTTGCACAAGAAAGAAAGTCTTCAAGTCATAAACTAGTTTCTAAATAGAGAAGTTTGTGATGATATTCATAAGGAAAGTCCTTTCAGGTCAATTTAATTCCATATTTTTTGCTTCTTTCTCTGAAGCTGATGATGGAAACCTGTCATGGACAGACCTCCACGATCAGGTGGTCCAAGCCACTGTGACAGTTCCTGTGTTGCTGGAAAACTGTGGTGAGGATGGAAGAAACAGTTGCTGAATTTAGAGAATACTTGCTCCAGCTGTTTCTCATGTGCATATAAAAAGAGTTAACAGCTGGTAAATTGAATGTCATGGTCTTTACTTTGGTCAGAATCCAGTTGCTTACAAAACCTTGGAAATACTGTCATCAGCTTCAGATGGCCTGTGATTGAGAAGGCTGGATGAATATCTGGTAGGTTTAGTATGTTATTTATTTTTACTGTAATGTATCAAGAAAAGTCTTGTCTGTTGAGGTTTTGCAATCAACTGGAGTTGATATGTCCTTAAGGCTGGACAAGCCTAAAGGAAAGGATGTCCTATAAAGGTGCAGTTTGGCTCATTGCTGTACCTGTGGTGCTTGTTTTGATTTCTGTGCAAGGGTGTTTGGCAGAGTAGGACCTAAGAGATGAATCCAATGTTTCTGACACACTGGATTCAATGTACACAGAGAAATTGTGGAGACTGGACACTGCTTCACAGGTGTTCTGTGCAGGTTCTGGGTGGTTGCTGGATTTACCCTGCAATGACAGCAAATGCAGCAGTAGCAAAGAGACCATTGAGCCACTGGGCTGAAATGAAATTTGGCAGTGACTGCATGTAGTTTTCAAACAAGGTTAGGCCCAGTATTAATAGCAGATGCTTTACCAAAAAATGACACATCACATACCACAAACTTAATGCTTCTTTTTGGCACTGCAGCTTGAATTTCAGTTTTGCAAGTATTATTTCAAGAAGCATCTCGACAAGTATTTTCCTGGAGGGCAAGGTTTAGTTTTCTGATTACGTTTCTACCATCTGATTTGATAGATCTATTAAGAATGTGGTTAGATGGATTTCACATTGCATTTTTATTCCACTTCATACTAGTTATTGAAACTAAAAATTCATTTTAGGCCTGCTGGGTGGCCATGGTCAGATTAATTTTCTTCTTTCTTCCTTACATTTCACTTTAGATTTTGGAAAACAGTATTTTTTTTACTTTCTACCTATATCTTGGTGTTGTTGTTGCTCTGACAAGATGTCAGAAGTCTGGACAATGTAATCACCAGCATAAGGTGTCTGGGTACATAATTCTGATCATTTGGTTTGTCCCAAGCAGGAATGGATCCAAGGCCATGGTCAAAGAAGTCCCACCTCAGAAATCACCTGAGAGAAGTCAGAGTTGGCAGGAAGACCCCAGCCACATTCTGAAGCCATGCAAAAGCCACCAGGGACACGTTCAGCTCAGCAGCTGGTGTACCAGGAACAGAAATACTGAGAAGGCTGACACATTTATCTACATGATGTGGAACCAGAAGCATTTCATAAAAATCTCTGATGAGAATTGTACTCTTTTTCCTTTCTGTACCAAAAACATACATCATAGGTAGAAAGTAAAACGTTTATGAGATACAGAAGGCTATAGTGATCTTGTTAGGCATACACAGAGCTTTCTCAGATAAAAAAAAATACTGTGCTTTTTACAGTAGCATCCAAGAGCCTCAGAATAGTACATTAAATAAAGACAGAAATAGTAACAGTAACCTATGAAGATCATCCTGTGGTTCTGTGAGTACAACAAATAATACAATAAACATGTTATGGTGTTACTAAAAAGTATTGCTGTGCTAATTTAACCTTCTGCTGCTCATAACCATTCATGGTACAAGTATCTAGGTAGGTCCTTACACATCTCTGGGCTCTGTAAAACATGAGTCTATAGAGCATACCCTGTAAAGTGTCTGGAAGCAAGTTAGGAAGTCAGTATCTGGAAGCTTGTTAGGAAGTCAGTAATTCACAAAAAAAGGGCTACTGTACAAATAATAAAACCTATAAAAATATTTTAAAACACCAAAAATGTAATAAGCAGAGCTGGTATTGTGGTGGAAAACATGAATAAGTTACTTCTGGTGCTTTACTCTGTTATTCCAAAGGGCAAATTTCTGATATTTTTATTGAGTTAACGTTGGTGAAACCTGCTTATTTGGCAGCAAAGGATAAGGGACAAATCTGTGTGATGGGTGCATTTCTTGGGTGTGAAGGCTTATTTTCCTGTGTTTTGATGACACTGCCTTCCTTGGCTGCAGCACTGGGATCCCATGGGTGCCTGGAAGTGGGGTGAAGCCCTGCTCCCCTCCCTGCCTGTATGTAAAGAGCCAGCTGGGATGAGCCCTGGGCATGGACTGACACAGTGGGTCAGAAAACTCCTGGGCTGGAGAGACACCAAAAAAAATGAGTTCAAAACTTCTTTTACATGTCCCAAAGTTTTCTGGACCTTCTGCTTCACATAGTAAACTTAATATAAATATAAACTGCTTTTTTTTTAATCTCCCATCAGGTTGACTACATAAATTAGATGCTTTAGGACACATTACATCTGTGCATTTGTGCCCTTTGCTGCTTTTTTTCGGTAACTTGTGTAGCTTTCACTGATGAGTGACTTTTTAAGCTGCTTGGGACACTTAGATTCACAAAAGAGAGGGAAAGGGAGGAGAATTTGCTGATGATACAAAACTGATCCTCAGGGTCCTGAAGACACAACCAGCCCTGACTGCCTCTGCCCAGGGCCCATTTCGTTTGTTCATTAGTTGCTGCATCTCCTAAAGAGAAAGCAATTTAATTTTCTCTTTTTATAAGAGATTTTTTTCTTTTTTTGCTACAGAATGTCAGCCTACGTGCAGTTGCTGGAGGCTGCTCACTTTTGTTTGGTAAGGCCTGGGATGAGGGCAAAGCCTGGCACTGAGGGAGCCCGGAGTTACACAAGAGCAATTAATACCCCAGCCCTGACTCTGTAGGAGGCCATTACCCTTTGGTCCCAGAATAGTTCTAAGGACCCTACTAATAGAGTCTCTATACAATAAGCAGTGTCTTTGTTTTCAGATTTGCTCCTGAAAAATCTCTGAACTCAACCTGACACCAGGAGAGTAGCTCAACAGGCTTTATCAGGATTAACAAGTGTGCAAATATAGATGGTCGAGGTATTTCAAACCTAGGGCTTAGGACATTAAAGCCACCTTCTCAACCTTGTCTTTCAGATCACTACTTAAACCTCATAAAGCAGAGGGAGGAGGAGGCAAAACTCAAAATAAGTCTAAAATTTATAGCTAACCCTTCTTCTGTTATATAGCTAACCCTGTGCCTCTGTTTCTCTCTAGCCCCCATTTCAAGTATAGCACTGCCTTCTCCATCCTCAGAAACCTAAAGGAGGATTCATTTAGTTCTGTTTGATCTTCCTCCATTTCCTTGCCTGCTTTCTACTTCTGAAGCCTTTTAACTGTTCCTCAAGGGCTGCATACACATTACTGAGGAACTACAGAGCTACTGTGACTCTATTACTTTGACACATCCCAAAGGTCTGATAGTGGAGTTTGGGGCCTGGAGAGAGCTCTGGACCTTAGATGGGCTGTGGCTAGAATCACCAATTTTTTAAGCAAACAAAGTTGGCATTTGTCATTAGGGAGAATATCTTGGCAGGAGATAGCTGTTACTAGATAAGGATGAAATGAAGCAGTAGATGAGGAGCTGCAGAATGTTAAGTGGTTTTGTTAGAGCTGCATACTCACATATGGAGATGAAGTTACATTGACCAGACTGTCACACAAGGTTCTGCTTTGACCAGATATCGAGGACCTGTGAGATCTGAGGACTTAGAAAATACTAAGACCTTTGTGCTAGAGGAATAGGAAATGCAGAGCCAGCCCTGCGTCCAGGCGCTTAGTCTTGTAGAGTACCTTGGTAAATTTGGTGAAATCCAAAATGTTAAGATGACAAACAATTTTATTTCTTTAAAATTAACAACTACACCCCCCCCACACACACACCACTCTGCTCACTCATCATTTTCTGTTACGATTACTGGAGAAGTAGTAAGATGAAAATCACCAAGGCATCGGGCTGATGCCTGTGCTCAGGAGGCACCAAAGACAAAAGTGGTGAAGTACTGAAGAAAAAGCATGTGCTCAAGGTAAAGGACCTCAGTACTCTACATTCTTTACCTAGAAAGAATTTTTTATTTCTGTTAAAAATGGAAGATTGCATGTTATACTGATATGTTGTCGTTGCATGAGTTTGCAGCCAAGTTAGTTAAAACAGATCATCCAATTTCTGCTGTGTTTTTTCTGCAATTATTTCCACAGTGTGGTTCACCAACAACATTGTCACCACTCTCAGTTTCACCAACATCATTCACACCAACAAATGTGTTGAATCATAGTTGCACAGTTTCAGATGTTTCAAAACAACACTTAAATGTTAAAGGGGAAAATAAGAAAATGTAGACCTGGAGTAGCCTTTAGCTGCTCTATTCATAATTATTAAGGAACTAAATAGACAGACAGTTGCACTCTTGAAATATACTTAAGATTTCTTTAAGTAAAAGAAACAAATTCCTCAACTTCTTCTCGTGAAAATTACTTTCCCATTTATCTGCATCACAGTTTAACAAGTAATATTTAAAATTAATTATGATTAAATGTACAAGTTAATCTTCATTGTGTATTCATGTAATGTGATAAAATTACAGCTGGTAATAGTAGTAGTATGCTACAAGAGCTTTTTAAACTCAGTGAAAGCTGCAGAATACATGCTGACTTGCTTACATGTAAATGAAATGTTCAAAGAAACCCTACACATATCGGAGAGTTTAATCCCTTCAGCTTGATGTGTAATAATTGGTCACTGAGTAACTGCAGAGGAAATAGTTCTACAGCTCTCTTTTTCTCTAAGGCAGTCAGGGACTGTAGGAACTCAGGAACTCAAAGGGACACTATGTAGATGGTTGACATTTTTAAATAAAACTGAACTTCATCACTCTTTCATATTCCTGCCTTCCTATACTGACCTTCTGCCTAAGTGCAGCAAATCTCTATTGCAAAAGCAGTGAGCCTGGGCACAATGTGCACAGATAGCAAGGAAAGGGCAATTTAGTGAGCTGGGGACACACTGTGGTGTGCACTGAGAGCACTGCTGCCCTACCCATCACATCCCAGCCAATCATCATGATTATGATGCAAAGAAAATTCAAGTGGAATACTAGCAGCACTTGTCTGAGTTAATATTTTGAAATTATTGAAAGAAAATTTCTTAGACATTTGTATCATTCTTTTTGAAATGCAAAAAAACCTTCCAATGAATACTACAGTGCTGTAATAGAAATCTGAGAAAGATCTCACTGTAATATCCCATGTGAAGAACCAGCCTTCTGCAATTGATGGTGCTGTGCCACTACAGGGGAATTACCTCAGCTCTAAAACTTTTAGATCATAAATTGTGCCATCAGTTCCTACAGTCAAGAATTCAGCTTTACTGTTAAGCAAGTGATGATTGTAATGATGTCAACCTAGGCTTTCAGCTGGGAATGACACATTATTATAACATAAGCTAATACTATCACAGTAGTAAGTCCTGTACCAACCCACTAGAAAACAAGATTGTGAAATTGCACCAATGACTGCAGGAAGTCCTTACAAAGTAATAGATTTCTTTTTGGAATCAATACATAGAACTGGCTGTAAAAAAAAATCTGGAGACACTTAAGAAGTAGAACAATGGAATTCTTTAAGATGGTCTATAAATTTCAGTGTATCATGGATCCACTGAAATATTCATAGAACATAGTTTCTATTCCATGGATTTTTTTATAAGATTACAGTATCTTTCAAAGGCACTTAAGCACGCTGACGAGAATGATAAAACTACACCACCTTGAATACAGCAAAGCATTATTTAACCTCCTCCTTATTTATAGTGGTCAGACTAGTTACTTTACATTTGGGATAATTTTATGCAAGACAACTACCAACTCCAAATTAAGGAGAAGCAAATTGTCTGGCTTTATGTTATTTTTTGGGTTTTGTGTTGTTTTGTTTTGTTTTTTTTCTCCTTTGGTTGGATTTTGTTTGCAACTAATGGGAAAAAGATCCTTACATGTATATGTCAACTCCAAAAAGCAGAGTATTTCAGAAAGTAAGAGCTGTAGGTTATTGTTACTTCTGACAGGAGGATTCTTTGTGGCCATAAGTTATCTTGATTTGTATTTTCTTCTAGCCCTTGGTTTAGAAGCTGATTAATTTTTTGACACACAGCCTTTTACTGCTGACTCTACAATGTGATAGTTACACTAGAAAACTTTCTTTTCATGATATTCATATCTTGTGGAGACACATTAAAGGCCTTTGTGAAAGTGAAAAAGATTTCAAAACCAGAAAACATGGGAGTTAGATTCCACTGGGCAAAGTGAAGGTGTTATCCATATGTGCTGGGCCACAGAAAAGGAATAACATCACATGTAGCACACCTTGCCAGAAACACAATACCAGCTTATAGGTCTCTTTGCCTCATACTGTGTGTAATGCAGGTTATGCTGCTGCAACCTTACTCCTTGGTTAAAATGGCTGCTTGGAGTAAGCTAAAGGTGTACTTGTCCAGAGAGTCATTTCAGCCTGAGAGATCCCTAAAATTCTGCATTCAGCTGAACTTATGTTTGCACAAATATTTGAAGACTTAGGATACAAAAGAGGAAAGATGTTCAGGAAAGTTTGGGAAAATATTTCTATAATAAAATTCCTCTCTCTCCCTGTTCTGAGTAACTATTAACTACTGAATTTATGTGTCAGCTTTGGTAATGACTGAATATTTAAGGATGCAACAGTCCAGACAGTTCCTCACGCATCCTGATCATTCATATCACAGCAGCTATTCCTGGTCCTGAGGACACATCAGAACAAGGCAATCTGAAAAAGAAGCCTAACTGAAGATCAAATTTTCCAGCAAAGGAGAGTTAGTGAAGATGCCTTAAGACATCCTCGTTTTATCCCGCAGGAGATGGAAACACTTAATATTTAGGTTCTAGGTGGTCTTTGAAGTATTCCTCACTAGCAGTAATTTTCTTTAATCCTGTAAGGGCTCTTCATACCTTCAATAAGAATGTGTCACATAGGGATAGGTAATTGCTGCCTAGCTGGGTCATGTCAATCCTTATCTAAATTGTCTCCTGTAGAACCTCTAGCACCTAATTGCCTTGTATCAATGAAAATAATATTCTTCTGTCTTTCACAATTCTTAAGAAGGGGATTAAAAGTGGAAAGAGAAAAGAACTGAAATTCAAATTAATAATGAGTTAGATTAATTGTCAAAACACCTCTGAAAAATATTACATCTTTCTGTGAACATTTCATAGAATCATCATAGAATGGTTTGGGTTGGAAGGGACCTTAAACATCATTTAGTTCCAACCCCCAGCATGGGCAGGGACACCTCCCACTAGATCAGGTTGCTCAAGGCCTCATCCAGCCTGGCCTTGAACACTGCCAGGGAGGGGGCAGCCACAGCTTCCTTAGGCAACTTTGCATGCTTGTTTTTGAATACCAGGTGCAATTAGTGGATATGACTAAATGATTTGCATTTCCTTCTACTACAATACCTGAGAAGGCTGATACACTCCCATTCCTGTCCCTATAACTGGAGAGGATAACTCCTATTTATAGCCAAAACACAGAATCAGATGGTGAAAATTCTACCTGTAAATCAGAACTATAAAGACATAGCAGGACAGCAGGGAAAGAGCTAGGATGAGGAAAAAGGGAACGGTGATCTGCCTTCTAACATCTGTAAGTAATGCGTTCTACATCAAAGAGCCCATTTTAACTTTCTTCTTTAGATTTTAAAAAGGAATCCTTTTAAAATCTTTTCTATAGTACTAATACGCATAATGATGAACTCTAGCTCATTACTGAACTACTTCAGTTTTAAATGAAAGCATGCAAACTACAAAGATTATTGAAGATTTACATCAGTTGGTGGTTCCTTATGCAAAGATTTCTTGAGCTCTGTTGTGGATTGTCCATTTCTCTGCATCCACCAATTTATCTCTGCATATTAAGTGCAGCAGAAAGCATTTCTCTCTGTCAAGGACTGTGCAATGCTTTATAAATGTTAGCAAAAAATACTTGAACTTGCATAATATTCATTCTGTCTGACATACCTATTCATCTTCTTTCTTTACTTTTCACAGTATATCCTGCCTCTTACAATCCAGTTTTCTTACAAAGCAAGAGATACTGTAGCTAGCTTCAAGTAATACCAAATTAAGCAGGAAGAGAACTACAATAGCAGCATCTCATTTTCAGTACACTGCTTCTCATGAGAGATGGCTTAGATAGACAGGTCATAACCGTACAATCAATCAGTTCTTAGAGGGTTCAGTTTTTATTTCTAGGTGTGGCAAAAACGATCTGCAAGCCAGTGAAAATATATGACAATGATATAAGTTTCTGATTTAAAGGAAGAAGATTTTTTAGAATAAATGTTAAATGGTAGCAGTGATAATTACAGAATGTTTCCTTAATTCTGTGGAAGAGCAACTAACACCTGCAATATATTAAAGGTACACCAGACATTTTTCTAGGTACACTCTCTACTTTAATAATTGGTGTAACCTCATTTTGAAGGATATAATCTCTCCGAAATACGCTGTATCATCACAGAGAACCAAATATTCATCAGTACTGTTGGAAACTACTGAAATATTTTAGATAAACAACTGTTTCCTCTCTAAACGTCAGTAGACTGCACAAACTAGGACTGCATAACAGTTGTGCTTGGACTGAAATGCAGAAGGAATAAAAAAGCAGAAGAAATTCAGCTTCCTTTATGTGGTTACAGCTTTTGGATTTTTGTATTACAAACAGCTTAAGGGTGAAGAATACTGAGATATTTCTCCCTAAAATGACCTAATAAAGAGAATCCTTTAAAAAATGAACTCTGTTGCACCTGTATTTTAATGAAAACATTATTTTTGAAAGTTTTCATTGGAAAGCTGTGGCAAAAGATAAGCCTGCTACTTCATATACTGCCAATGCCATTGTATAAATAAAGCTTACAAGAATTAATGTATGAGTCATAAATAAAATGTTTGCTTAAATGCTACCTCCTGCATTCCTTGTGATAATCTGAAGGAAAGTTGACTTTGCAATTACAGTTCTGAATTTTCAGCATTTTTATTTTTCACTGGAACTAAGAATGATGAAAAAAACCTTTCAGAATTCACTAGCAGATATATGTATTTGTTTGTTTATTTAATTATTAGCAAATCAGCCCACAGAGGTCAAGGAAGGAGCTAAAAGTCTTGACGTAGAACCCTTGTTTTTAAGAAGTGGGCAAGAATTAAAGACATCTGCATGCTTGGTCTATGAGGTACTTTCATTATGAAACAGCTGGTGGTCTCCACAAGAGACACATCAGAAATGGTTAATATTTATTTAGTATGTTCCTGAGAAAAAAGCTTTTAGGACATATTATCTGTTACTCATCTCCAGCTCTGACTGGAAACATCTGGTATACATTGAACAGGTGTAGTCTGTTGAGCCAGGGGTATGGATACCTGTAATGGTACTGTGGTCTGTCACACATAAACATGTAAGATATATACATGCCATACAGCCACAGAGGCTGTATATGTTCATGTTATGTTAATGCATAGTAATTATAATTAATTAATAAAAAATAAGCACTGTGAATGAAATACTCTAAGTTCACATGGTCTGCCCACTGCCAAGACCAGAGGTAACCTCAGTCTCTAAGTGACACTGAATTGTGCTGTGATGCTGTACCCCCACCCTGTTATACATCCACTGACCACAGGCATTTTCATGGGTGAGGAGCTGAACTACTCTTTTATCTCCAGCCTAAAGAAATCTGTAGAATGATAAGGTTTGGCTTGCTACTGAAATCCCATTGGTATTTGTACGGGTGACTCAAGTGAATCAGGATTTTTCTAGATCTTTAATCTATCACAAAATTGTCAAAAACCCTTACCATGGTGCCATAGTTCCCTTTTAACTGCTTCAAGTTTACTAACAAGTTGTTGTTTTGGGGTTTTTTTTGTTTTTTTTTTTTTTTTTTAAATGGAGATCCTAAGTAGGAGAAGGATGTCTGTAACAGACTCAATCTGGAAGCAGCAGGACTAACAGGAAGGTAAAATGCAATTCCCAGCTACAATACTGGCACTGACCCCCGGCCCTCCAAGTGCCATTGACATCCTATGGGATTCATAAGCCACACCTTACCTGCTAGAGATTTTAAATTGGGCATACTTGAAACACGGGAAAAAGCCTACACACCTTTTAAGAGTGTTTTATCATCTTATTCTATGATAATAAATGCAGGCAGGGATGACCCCAACTTAACACAAGGAGCATTAGACTGCTGTAATTGGAATTTCAGATTAATCTCAGGCCTAGCACTTTAGCACAGCTAAATCTGAGCAGATTCCTATTTGTGAGGAAGCAGAAGCCCACATGAGAAAAACAGATTTTATTCTAAGAGTAGAATATATTAAATGACTTATGGTCAAAATAAGTTTCTTTAGATTTACATCAGCTGTAAACCATTCCTCAAATTGTATGCATTTGTGTAAGCTACAGCAATAAAAGCCATACATTTGTAAGCTGTAAAATTGCTACTATTAAACAATGGTATTTTCTGGCCACAAAGGTCAGATAGTTAGGAAAAAATCTGGACATATATCTATACAAGTCAGTTGGCAGAAACATGGAAAAAGGTTCAAGTTTGACAGCTGTATGGCTGAACAGCACTTCTATATAAAGGGTATTATTAAGTGAAATTATTTGTATCAAGAAGTTTTGTATACTTCACTACTTACTGGGATAATGGCCCCTGTATTAGAAAGCAACAAGACAAAAATACAATAGCAAAGGAAAGGAAATTGTTATATACAAATCATGAGAAGTTATTATGGTATCGAAGGAAACTGAGCGCAAGCAAAAACACAAATGTCCAAATTTTTTTCTGAATTTGGGCCTTATGCTTGCAGCCACTTGTATCCATTAACTTCTGTGGCTTGGTGGTGAAAGATTATCATATGTTTGATATTGCAGAGTGCCTAAAGATTCTATAATGTCGTGGAAGGTTAATGACCCCTTATTTGTGCAATCATAGCTGCCACTTCAGAGCACACAGTGTGATACTGCCAGTCAGCCATCCACTCACTGCTTTTCACACATCTGTGCTTAACTACAAGCACTTTTCAGGATTAAAGCCTATATTGCTGTTAAAAAAAAACGTGGGGAGGAGAAAAAGGTGTAGAAATTATATAGGACAAGAAGTGAGTGTGTGGGAAAAGGAGATCCACTTATTTTACTTACTTAATAACACAATGTTCCTTTATCCTGCCCTGAGAGGCTGGTTTGTTGCCACTTTATTCCCAGTTAAAGCACATAAAAAGCATTATTGCCATGTACTTGAAAACTGATTGATGCTTGTTATTTCTAAAAGCATACCTTAAAAAGAGTGGTCATTATTCTTGGTAATAAAGGAAAAAAAAATATAAATACCCTTATGAAAACAAAGTACTGTTAACAATGCTAGAAAGAGAAACAAAAGCTGTGTGGTAACAGAAATGCAATCATTATACTGAATAGAGATTAAAGTATGACGAATCTGTAATGCTCTGTAAAAAGTTGTTGTGGGGTCAGAATACAAATCTGCCATCTTAAATTCTTCCTTTCCGTATTCATTCTGAATAATAATCACTGCTGAACTCAAATGTGTCAGATTTAGTTTTTCTTGCCTGACATCCTTCTCTAGCTAGGTTGATCCTCTCAATGCCTAACATACCTTCACAGTTGCTCTCAGGCTACAGACCAGCATGGATTTCTGAGCTTTCTGAACTCTGACTTGAGTCCCAGGTGCTGTATTGTTTAGTACCCGTTTCTATAGTTTTGGGTTTTTTTTCTTTGT
Source organism: Heliangelus exortis (assembly GCF_036169615.1). Taxonomy (NCBI): domain Eukaryota; kingdom Metazoa; phylum Chordata; class Aves; order Apodiformes; family Trochilidae; genus Heliangelus; species Heliangelus exortis. Next base: position 108,780,806 of record NC_092422.1, on the reverse strand, counting down.
TTGGGGCTTTTTTCCATCTTTTTTCTTCTTACTTGGAAGCTAAATTTCAGATTGGGATCTCCTTGTTATAATCACAGCTCAACTCCACAAACATAAAACAGATCTGAAAATTTCAAAGCTAGATATGAAACACCTGAAAAGAAAGGGCTATCTGTTAGAATTGGAAGAGGCACTGTGCTAAGACCTTCTAGGAGGTGTTGAGGGCTCACAATCTCTGTCAGTGTCAATGTATGTGATAGTTTGGAAATGCCCTCAGCTCAGAAGACTGGCAAATGCATAGATATGTTGTACTTGAGTAGCCCAGTCTGTGTTAGGCAAAGGATGTGCTGATGCTGGAAACACATGATCCTCCCTGGTGGAGGTACTACTGTCCCCAACCCCCCAGTTTGCTGTCAGCAGGTAGGCCACCCCTCACTGGTCTGGTATCTGTGACCCCAAGCATTACAAAACAGAGACATGGGAGAAGACAGGAGTGGAAATGATTTCCCTTGGCTATACAGCCATACCCCAAAGGCATGTTCCTGAAAGGTGTGATGCTCAGCAATGACAGGTGATGAAACATTTTCTCAGTGAGATTTAATTTCTAATCATTCCTCTGTTTATCCTGGTTCATCTGAGGAAGATGAGGATGAAGACAAAAAGGTGAAGTTCAGAAAGATGCAGCAAGAAAGCTCCTAGTAAAAGAGGGAGTACAGTCACAGAGATGAAGCAGCTGAGATCTTTCAGGACAGTGATCCTGAAAGCCATACTGAAAAGACAGCATGTTCTCCAGCTGACAATCCTGGTTTCCTATCAGGCTCCTCCTGACTCTCTGTCCTCCTCTGGCCCTCTACTTCTTACAGGAAAAGTTGCTTTGCTATCTTACAGCTTGACTACTTCATATGAGAGTGAGTAATTAGAGTTCCCATTTAGTCTTAAGTGTGTTTGGCCACTGCTACAGCAATTAAAGGCAAGCAGATACTTTTCCTGAAACCTGCCGTTGCTCTGCTCTCCTCACATTTACATTAATCCAGAGTCTGAAGGTCTCACAAGTCTGAGGGTTTCACAATTTCAGGACAGGGAGTGCCCTGGGACACTCCAGCACTACAGTGAGTGGAGGGCTAGAGGTGTCCAGCTTCAGGGCCTTACCAGCATAAGGCAATGCTGAAGACAAACCTAAAACAGAGCCCACACTTGTCTGCAAGTCATTAGATCCTCTGGTCTCTTTTGCCTTCTCTCTTCACAATCACATGCTCTTCTACACCTAATGAAACATACTACACACAAGTACCAGATAACCATGGCTTTGGCCTTGTCTACACACCTAAGGAAAAAAAGAGATATTTTCTGTCTGAGCACCAGCTATCGTACAAAGAGCTGAGTGGAACCACAAGGTGTTATTGCAATAGCAGAGAGGGTAAATAAGAAATATTGCCTGGAGAAGCTACTTATCTTCATTCAGCATTAGATGTTTGTTTGCTGTTGTGACTTGGGCACCATGTGTGATCTCCTCATATGAATTACATTTTCCTCTCTGTCACAGGTTCGATACAGCAAATTTATTTATCTATCTTGTTTTGCACTTCATAGGCTAAGTGCAGACCCTATTTTGGCCTAATGTGATTTTAAAAACTTTTAGACTTTAATTTATTGGTATTTAAGCATACCAGTATTTTTGTATGCTTTTACGCAAGTGCAGGATTAGCAAAGGATAGAAGAATAACCAATGAACTGCAAATTACACCTAATTTTCAGAATTGTTTATTGACATATTTAAGTGCCCTTGGAAAGTACTAATAAGAGCCCTACTCAAAGCCCTTGAAGCACAATTTTACTTCTTCACTTCTAGCACACAGTAATGGCAACCCTGCCCGCAACAGCAGTTATGTGAGCAGAGCACAAAGAAAAGCCTGCAGTCTACAACTCACAAATAAAGCAATGTATGAGGTCAAAGTAATAATAATAAAAAAAAAGTTAGCTGATTCATATCAAAGAGATCAAACAATTGTTTAATATAAATATCCCCCTGAGTCTCCAGCCCTTGCAGATCCAGGAATTTCTTGAATTTGTGAGCATTCTTTTAGAAACTTGTCGTTACAATGGTGTGTCTCTGAGGCAGTGCCATCACCTGATAATGATTCGTTGGCACCCACGTTCTTATGCAGACAGTGTCCCTTTTTTTACTTTTCTATTAATATTTATATCTCTCATTTTCGGAGTCTCATTCATGACTACGACATGAAGAACTGCATTTAAGTGGCTGCTTTATGTCTCTTACACTGTAAGTTTCTATTTTTATTTAGTGAATATCTGTACTCATGTGAGATTACTTTTAATGTCCATTTCTAAACCAGAGGGCATTTCAGAATGAGGATAAAGCAGAAGTAAAGAGAGCCATACTCAAATTATAATTCATGAAAATCTAGACTCTACCATTGACTACAAGAATGCATATTAGATAAGGAAAAGAAAGCTTGGGAGTGCAAACAGACATGCCTGTTATTATATTCTCTCTGTTGTAGATGGATTAAGCTTTTCTAAATAGACTGCTCCTTGAGGCTCTTCTTATCATAAATATGCTCTGTGGCATCTTGTATTTGTGTGCAATTACACCCTATTTCCTCCCTCTCAGCAAGGGTCCCGGGATAAAACACAATTTTAGTCACCAGCCTCATGACAGAAGCTGAGTGGAAGAGGAATCTTTTACAGTAATTTGGTCTGATAAGTGAATTAAATTCCAAGTCCTTGCTGCTGCTCAGTGCTGTAGCCCTGCTTTATATTATACAGCTTTCAGGAGGTCAGGGAATGGGTTGGGTATCAGTAATACTTCTATACAAGGGGATGAGTGGCTCAGGAGCATTCCTATAGCACAGACAATTTTTTAACTATAAATACTGGTGTAAAATTATAGGATGGTAGAGATGCAGAAAGAAGAGACTCCCACTTGCTTATCCTTTTCATTTATAATCACATGGTGGAGTTAAAGAACACAGTCCTGTGAGGTCCTGGGTGCCTCATGAAAAACAGCAACCTCCCTCCAGCCCAACTTATGCCAGAGAGCAATCAATACCCTATAGAATCAGGTAATTTTTTTTGAGAAGATTCCCATAATCTTAAGAGGTTTATGCTACAGGTCACTCCACAAGGGCACTGTTAAATTTAACATTGTAAACTTCACATGTGGCATATGACTAAGAAAGCTTGAACACTCCTCATGTGCCCATGAACTTTTGAACATCAGACAGGTAGATACAGACATTGCCTTCAGTTCACCCAAAACTGGTTCAGTAGGCAAAGAAAACACAGCAAATTGGCTACTTCATGTGTGCCCTTCCTTCAGAGACCATCTCTGAGCCCCAGAGCTTCTTTGTGATCCCAGTGACTGAGGGAGAGGGGGGGTCACATCTTGTTCAATCATCTCATCTGCAGGTGTGTGACAGCTGGAGCAGTGGGGCTGAGGGGAAAGGATGTGAAGACAAGGGAGGTGAAAGGAAATAAGCAGACAAACCTTGCACAGCCTGATAAAATCCTGAATATTTTTCTTCAGCCATCATACCCTGCTGTTAAAGCAATGACTGGTCATGGTGTCAAACACCAGAGAAAGTGCACCAGCCACAGGGCTTAGGCAGGCTGCAAACTCTACATGATCTGATCAGGTAAGGATTGTCCATCAGTAACTCACACAGTGCTACTCATCCTTCCTTTTGTATCCCTTCCTCTTGGACAATAACTTTCTTGGATCTCTTCACATGACCTTATGCAAGTCCTGCTCACAGAATCCCACTTAGGCACAGCTACTGATCCCTCTTCCCTCCTTCCTATTTTCTCCTTCCCAAAAAACCACTACTTGCTTCCAAGCAGTCTTGAGGAATTATACCTATGATGACTGAGGCACATGAGAGACCACTGCTCTTAAAGATGAGTCCTTAGAAGACAGATTTTTGTCAGATTCTGGCAAAAAAATCTTACAAAAGATGTTACTTTGAAATCATACCCATATTTCTCAGTGTGACAAAGGTGCTGCTTTATTGCACCTAAACAGCGTTCCTACTAGAAGGGTTGGACCAGATGATCCTTGAGGTCCCTTCCAACCTGACATTCTATGATTCTGTGATTTAATTGAATGCTTGTTTTCTGTCCCTTTAATTTAATAACAATAACTAAAAGAACTGTAAAGTGCCTGGGGAAAAGGTAATCTGATTTAAACCACAGTCTCACAGCATCCCTCACTCCTAGTGGGGGACTGGAATAGTATGTAATAGCTGATATTACATGACAAGAAAAAGAATGCAAGTTCTATGAAGCACAAAAAGGCTCAGTTTTATAATCTGCTGCATAGTTTGACAGCACTTAATTAACTTGTGCTGAGATAGTACAAATTCTACAGAAACTACCTATTCCTGAAGCCAACTGCAATGGAACGTTCCTACTGCTGTAAGTATAGAGAAATACATAACAATGTGGAACTGAACTGATGAAACTAACATAACAAAGCAACTTCAAATAACATTAAAACAATGGGTACAGGGACCAATTTACACACAGGAAGCCCAGTGAAGCAAGTCCAAATGAGCTGTCTTAGCAAACAGAACTGATGCTAGAAGATAAAGATAAAATTACAGTATCTCATGACATCTACACTAGAGATGATAGGAAGCTTTTGGGGGTCTGTACAATACTACAGAAATTTAGAAAAAAATATAGACAACAGGGGAACTGGCACTATGATGACAGACTTGCACTGAAAAGGACAGTTCTGTAATAAAGAAGATTGCTGGTTCCAGGACAGGCCGTTACTAAACTACAAGAACATGGAGCACACAGAAAATCCACACTTCGTGTAAAGCAAAACTGTCTCTGTGGGGAAACATGACAAAAAAAGAAAAAAAATAGCCAGATTAACCAGATTAATTAATTCTGCTTTGAAAACGATATAAAATATCACTGGTTTTGGAAAGGATGATGTTATCTAGATTCCTTTGCAAGTGAAAAAGCAGTCTCCAGGAAGAGTTTGAAAAGAGCAGTTATTCTTCTTTCTTAATAAGAAAAAATACACCTTTACAGCATGAAGATCAGGAACTACTTTGATATAAAAAAATGGCAGAAATGTAAAAAAATGAAGTTGACATTCTCCTTCTTTTGAGTACTATGAAAACAGTGGAAACGTGGCTGTAGGCAGCCGATACTAAATGTGCTGTGAAACAAGGGGGTCACAGATGGATTCAACTAAACGCTACCTGTTTGAAGTGGAAGATAAAAACAACTGCTGGCACATGAACCAGCATATGCCATATTTTGAATGCAATCAAACAAAAAAACTTTGTTGTGTTATTTTTGCCAATTAACTGCCTTTTGCTCTTGATTTTTTAATGCACTCCAGCTCACACCAGCCCCACCCCTTTTTCCTTACTCAGCTATTTCTACCTGCCTTTTGCTCTGACACATGCCATTTCTGCCATTCTGTCTCCTGCATGATTCAGCTCATCCTGGGCTTCACCATCTCTCCCTCAGAACCACAGAATCACAGGATGTTTAGGTTGGAAGAAACCTCCAAGATCATCCAGCCCAACCTCTGACTAACACCACAGTCAATTACTAAATGAAAACAAAACCCTCTCCTCCTCCATGCCCTTTCTTGCTGCACACCACTGCTACCAGGTGCTGGATCCTCCCAATGCTGAATGAACACAGAGCTCTGCCACTGCTCATTTCAGGACCACACTCATTTCAGGAACCATTTCAATGTCCCAGCCAAACCAGCTGATCTCAAAGCTTAATTTCCTTCTCCCTATCCTGCCATCTCTATTAACTTCTGTGCCAGTTCTCCACATGCTACTCCTCATCTCCAGCCAGCTTCACAGCCCATTTAGCTGTCTTAAGGTACATCTTTTTGTAGCTGTTGCAAATTCACTGCTTTTTCTGAATTTGGGGTTTGCAAGAGCTTTTGCTGGGCCTGGTGCTGTGGGCATCGGAGAACTTTTAAGTGGGAGAGGCAGAGGCTGGTTCAGGACAGACAGGCAGGGTAATAACTGTTAAACCATTGCTGTTAAGTGATCTTTTTAGAAATGAAGGGGAAGAGGCCAACAAAATATCCTGACTACAACTGGGAGAAATAAAATAAAGAGAAGCCCCTGAACTTTTGCATGCTTATAATATGAACAGGAAGGTAGGGAAAAAAAAATCCAAAAAACCCCAAAACACGTCTAAAAATTTTTACACCACTTGATGTTCAAATATCTGTATCTACCATTAGCTCAAATTTATAGAAAGTAATTTAATGTACTATTGTTTCAAGATTACAAAAAACCCCTTTGTGTTACTGTTTGTGTTAATCCTCTGAATTAAGCCCCAACCCAAAGCCCTTTTGATGGGCATGGACTGTTTAATGAAGGATTTTAGTTTTTACAACCTGGATTTTTCCACTGGAATAACTTTGGATATTAAAGTTTTTTATTAATATTATTTTATTTTTTTAAATTTTTTTTTCCCCTGTCTCACCAGCTATAAAATTCACCAAGTTAAGCATTTCTTTTGGAAGAGGGAAAACTGAGCCAACAAAGAGATAAGTAAACACTGAAGTTGTCTTCTCTTGTTCTGACTGGAGATGCTCTTGGTGTCTGAAGTCTTTCCCAAATTGAGCAGACAGTGAGTAACTTGCATCTCCTGGTGGCTCCGATTAGCCAGGCAGGAGCTTGTTGCATCTGCTAAAGATCTAGGCAGGATTTCTGTCTAGTAATCCCTATCCAAGTGCTTTGCTCAGCCCCCGGGAGAGGCAACCCCTGCTGAGAGGGACCCCAGGGGGCTGGGGCTTGCAGATGCCATTGCCAGCTTCTTCATCTCCCTCCTACTGCAGCTGAGCAAATGACCACATTTATTCCCATGTGTTGTTTTTTTTCTGAGCCCTCTTTCAGATGGAAAATTCCTCTCTCACTAAGATTTTAACTACCTATCAACACTTTCTCCACAGCTTGCATTTCAGTTCCACAAGGGTTTCAAATGATGTGTAAAAAAAAAGGATGAAACTCTATTTCCTCCTTCTGCTTTTTGACTGTTTATTTTCATCTTTTTATACTTGTGCCTCAAGTTTGTTAATTTGATTGTTTGTTTATATTTTGCTTAATTTTCCCCCCTCCTGGAAAGCTGATATCTGCTTATCTTATTCCTGTCTATTCCTGTTGCTTGAGTATACATTTTCTACAGGATTTCTTATTTTCATTTATCTTTTAGAAGAAGCATGGTCTTCTGATTTCTGATATATGCAACAATTCAAGTCTACCTTCCTTCCCCAGCTCAGCTTTAAAATTTGCTTTTTTTCAGGGGTGGCTAAGGAAGCAAAACAGCTGTATTACCCTTCCATGAGTTTTCCAAATAAGAATAAAAATGGTGATAAAAAAGAAAAAAATTTACATTCATTGTAGCTGCCTGAAAATGCAGCTCAGTAGATCTGAAGAGACTTTGCTTTGAATTGGTGGGAAAAATAGTATTTTAAGAAAAGAGAGAAGACAAATATTAACACAACCTCCCAGTCATGAAAGAATGGAATGTGAGGGTTTTAAGACTCTCATCCAGGCCTGCCTACAAGGAATCTAACTTTAGTAGATTTTTAAAGATCTCCTCTCTTAAACAACCTAAGTGACATTGAAAAGAGCAAATCCAAAAATCCAACAAATCCAAATTCCTGTTTAAGTACTGCTGCACAGTTGCTGGAAAATAATGAGAAAAAAGCCCACCCAGTTCCTGGTTACCTTCCTTCTTATTTGATAAATCGCTAGGCCAAAGTCCTTTACTGTTCATGCTGATCCACACATTTCATGACATAAATAGTCGTACCTGATTCTAGTCAAATTGCCTGAGGGTTCAAAGCACTTAAGCCCAGTGTTTTCTTAAACTCATGCTGGGTAAGTTGCCCAGAGGGACATTGGTTCATGAATTTATGGTACTACTGACTGTTTCCTGCTGCATGAAAACCATCAGCTGCCTCCCCAGCACCCACAGCACTCTCTGCCCTTCCTCTCCATCCACACCACACTGTTTGCTTGTGTGCTTCCTGGCTCACATCCAGCCAGACTTCAACCACAAGCCAGAAGCTGTAAAACGACCATAAACCTCTTAAAGATCCCTGCAGATCTGAACAAGGTAAAAATAGAAACTCCACAGGATCTTCCTGAGGTCCTGAGAACCCGTTTGAACTCAAACAGGCTTGGCAGTAGGTGGGTCCCTCTCTGGCTGGAGCTCTCTCATCAACTCAGTGTTTTCCTAGGGCTCAATCTGCTTCTGCAGGGGCTCTCTTGAAGACAAAACAAGAAATTTGTACTCACATTGTGCAAGACCCTGTGTCAGGTTTGCAGTCTTAGTACTCTTGCTAAGCCTAAAGTGCTTTGCACTAAAACCACACTGTCTAAGATGACTTTGAATGCTACCCTAACTGTGGAATAATGTTGTTGTGCTTTGTTTGGAGGGCTTTGCCTCAGCCCTTTGGAAAAAAGGGAGAATCAAACTCTGCAAAATACTAATGATGCTTATGGTGACTTGGGTGTGTACCAGTAAGTGCTCATCCAGTGGAAGGAAGATAATATATAAACAGATTGCACAGCATCATAACACAAGGATAGAAAATATGTACTGATAATCAGGTTATTAAAATACAAAAACCGGTGAAACTCACACACCAGAACCTGAAGAGAGGATATAGTGAGCTGAAATTCAGGAAGGAGACTTTTTAACTGAAGGCAGACTCCTCATGGGTCTCCAATTAAAAGTACATACTTTGAATTTGACTTAACATTCCATCTAAAGAAAGTATGTAATAAATACTTTCCATATAATCTTAAGGTAAAAAGAACTAGTAATATGTCCTTATTTATATAATTCTGAAACAGGAAAAGAGTGGGCAGGCACCTAGAAGTAATCATATGGCTTCATTTGCATAATCCACTTAACACACATTCTGTTCACACAGTCTCAGTGATGGATTTTCAGATAATACAGTGATAGAAATCTGAATATTTAATGCATGGCACTTTCAGTACCATATAAACTGGAAGCTGGTAGAGGCACCTCAGCAATTTCAGGTTCAGGCAATCTCTGCTTGGAATCTCGCTTCCTAAATGCCAAATCTATGCTGCAAGAAATTAGACCCCAAAATCTTTTCCTTATCCAGTGGTGTCAAAGATTTGGCAGTGATTTTTACCAGCAGTAGACAAAAATCTGATCCTCTAACAGAGGAAAAATAATAGAGAAAAAAAAAACAAAAAAAAGAAAACTAACAATGCACTTTTCAGCTAGCAGATATAATTGCAACGGTAATGACTTTTTTTATCTCTAAATGTTAGGTCATTTTAGAACCTTGACTTATGTGTAGTTTCTTTCACAAACCAATTAAAACCCCCAATTCTGCTTATTCTGTTAACAAAGAGTTAAACAGCTTCAGCTGACCAAATCAGGTAGGTTGTTATTCCATGGAAGTGTAAGGGAGGGCAGAGACACTTGATTCCTCTAACTTGTAAAGAGCTGAATCATCCTTTGGCTCTGCTATGCATAAAAATGAGTCTTGGGCCTGATTTCTGTTTTAAGACCAGAATCCAGAAGACAAAATTATTTTGATTGTACTACACATAAGTCATGCTCTTGTTAGAAAAGTATTGATGTAGTCAGAATGATTGAGAACAGTGTGAGGATACTATTACTCAGAAAGCCCATGCCAAGCCATAAGAATCCCATATGCATTACTCTTGGCAAGCTGGTTTGCCAGCAGCTCAATCTTCTCATGAAATTTCATTTGCCAAGCCAGCCTGAAGCCCCATAGAATGACTTCACAGGAATCATGTATTACAGCAGATAAATATACACATCGTATCAAACTAAACAGACATTGTGTGAATCCCAGAGGGGAAGCTTATGAAATCCTGGTGTATGGCTTGAAGTACTGGTCCTTCTTTGCCACAGGTTTTTCAGTGAGGCTCTTGCAAGGCTTTGTTCAAGGTAAGAAAAAAATAAAGCTGAGCTACAGCTTACCTAGATACTATGTGTCATATCTGAACCTTTGCTATTTCATCAAAAAGAGGGTATTTTGTTATTGAAAAGGAAAAAGTAAAACTGAGGCAAAACAGTCTGGTTCATTTGATTGATTCTTTGAAGTGCTTAAACCTCTCCAGCCACTAAATTATAAAAACAGATTGGATGAGGAGAAAAACCAGCCAGCCTTTTATCTGGGAGTAGATGCCACACTCTTCATATAATTTCCAGTTGCAAAAGGATACTGACTGTACAGTCCCAGGTATGTGACTATTCTAAATGTTCTTCTAAGTAAGTTTCCTGGGTCTGCTGCTGAAACAGCTCAATTAAGAAAAACTACAATAAAATCTGTGCTTCAGATTACAGTAGCTGAAGGAGGATTGCTACAGAATTGTTACAGTTCTTGCAGAACTGGAAAAGAATATCAGATCTTCAGTGGGAGCTCATTATTAAATCATGAAGTTTTAAGCCTAGCATAAGCAGGTTTACAGTGTATTTTATGAAGCCCCAAAGGCCAAGTCATTGTTTAATTTCACTAAAATGGGGAGAAGACTTCCAAATGGATAAAACGTTGAAAGATCTTTTTATCACAGAACGTTAATTAAACAAGCCCTTCTGGGAACAGCAAAACAAAAGCCTAGATTTGTATAGACTGGTTTTTTTTTTGCCCTAAATCTCTGCATTCTGGTACCCCAGCTCCACCCTGTATCCTCACCAGGGAAACAGAAACAAGTGCCTGGTTGTTTTGACAGCCAGCTGTTGCCTAAAACAATGAATAATAGCTCAATTCTGCATGAGTAGAGCATTCATTTGAGGTGTGCCCCTGTAACCCAGCTGACAATTTTTATGAAGCTATTAGCAACTAATTAGCTGAAAAGCCTGCTCTTTGAAATTTCATTGAAATATGCCAATTAATTAAAAAGTTACAGGAAAACAGGGGAAGGGGATTAGAAAATTATTGTTAGGACTATGTAACAGTCAAACTCTGATGTGTGGGTAACCTGACAAGTTTAAGGCTTAAGTCTTAATGTTCATCAGCTAACTTGAGTAAGCTCCTTCCTGGGTGCTAAGGTATTTATATTGGGTTGGAGGCTCTGATATTAGCAACTTGTGAAAAAAAAACCAGCCCACCAAAAAACCCCACACAGTCCCCCTGCCTACTACACACACAAAAAAATCCAAACTGAAAAGGTCCCCACATTTTTTGGTTTGGAGCTCTTTGCCCATTTAGACAAGATCCCAGGTTCACCTAAGGCTTATCTTTATATAGAGTGACTGAAGTTGCATTTGCAAAGCATTTTTTCCTTACAGAAAGGTACTATACATAACCTAGATGCAGAAAAGTACACTTCACAACTATAACATGTTGGATTGTAATGCTTGAAATATATGTAAAGGAAAAAACAGTTCCTATATGCGCATACACAATACTAAAGGCAAAATAAATGAAGAAAAACGTTATAGTTTTGATTACACATATTGTTACAAAGACTACAAATAGCAGAGAAAGCTGAATGAAGGTAGGTGGTAAAGATCAGCTGTGCTCTGAAAGTTTGTATCTCATTTATTCTCAACTCAGCCTGTACTGAATGTACCATTTACAGAGTACAGTAGAATCAGAGAATGTCTTGGATTGGAAGGGACCTTAAAGATCATATAGTGCCAAGCCCCCTGCCATGGACAGGGACACCTCCCACTAGACCACGGTGTTCAAAGCCCCATCCAACCTGGCCTTGAACACTTCAAGGGATGAGCAATCACCTTCCTGGACAATCTGTAGCAGTCTCACCACCCTCACACTAAGGAACTTCTTCCTAATGTCTAACCTAAATCTACTCTCTTTCATTATAAAGCCATTCCCCCTTATCCTATCACTACTTGCCCTTCTGAAAAGTCCCTCCTCAGCTTTCCTGTAGGGCCCCTTCAGGTGCTGGAAGGCTGCTAGGAGGTCTCTCCAGAGCCTTCTCTTCTCCAGACTGAACAACCCAAACTCCTTCATCCTGTTTTCATAAGAGGGGTTTCCCTGTCCCCTGGTCATCTTCATGTCCCTCCTCTGCACTCACCCCAACAGCTCGTTGTCCTCCTTACACTGGGGGGTTCCAGAACTGGACACTGTGCTCCTGCTGGGGCCTCACAAAAACAGTACAGAGAAGAGTCACTTCCCTTGACCTGCTGGTCACACTTAGATATTGTCAAATATATAGAGACCAATATCTGCAGTAGTGGCAACTTCTGGTATGCATTTCTTTTGCTACAAATCTGTTTGAAGGGTACTTTCTTCTTGCCTCTGCAGTCCCTCAGTTATCTCATGGTAAATGTACAAATTTCCCTGTGGCCTCTGGTTGGTTCTACACTAGTATGTTGTCACCTTGATAGAAGCCTGATTTTCAGGAAGTGTTTATTTCATGTTCCAGTTTTCTTAAAAACAGTTAAACCAGCTGCAGGCTCAGTTTTCTGAAACATCCCCAAGTCACTAGTTACTTTCAAATTATTTGTTTAAAACAAATTTTGGAAATATTTCCAAATATTTTTCAAGAGCATTGAAATGTCAAAAGCATTTTGCAGTATATAGGAAAGCTAAACTAAAAAGCTCTTAGATGAGCTCAGACACTGTCCACATATGTTACACAAGCAGGTTAACACCAGTCAAGCTTTACTGGGGAATATATTGCATTGATTGATTAATTGGAAATTCAGAGCACACTAAGATGACAAAGTCTGCCAGTCAAATTCCACTTTTATGGACTAGAATTTTGCTCATCACCTCTAATTAGCACATCTATTGAGTTAGGTGATGTTACTTAATCAAATCCCAGCATACTTAACGTTCCGCTAATTGGTGGAGGGAAGAGCACATGATAAGCCTGATTTATCAGGAGCAGTACTTGAAGGTTATGTAAGAAAGAATTACATAATCCCCAAACCCAAAATGAATTGGGGATATACATAATATGCAAAAGGTGCAACACAAATACTGAGCCCAGGAATTCTTAGCCTACTGAGCACCATACAACAATTAGAAGACTGGGTGTGAGAACACACACAAGTTACCTTATCCTCTTGGCATTTTCTGAAACAAATATAGTTAATTTGATAGTAAAGAATAGAAAGACCATTTCTGGAAATGGAAATTTTCTGGAGTAGTTCTGTCTATAATTTGGACCTGTTTTCACCTGCCACTAAAGTCATCCATGTAATAACACATTTTTCATTACGTATCTGAATTCACTGAAAACTATGATGTGGGTAGAGAATACTAATGCTTTTCCTTTTTAAATAATTATTAATATTTAAAATACATTTTTATACCATGGTGGGCCCATCTGTTCAATTATCTGGAAGCAGATTTTGATTCTGTAGTATTGACAATTCAGGCTAACCTTTATTTCAGACAAGAACAAACACTTGTAGGAAGTGGAGCATTAGATACAAAGTGCTATTTTGTTTTCAGGGTAAAATAGGGCACAGTCTTCTGGATAGAAGGAACCTGTATGAACATAGAACTGGAAGAATATAAGACAGCAATGGAATCAACAGCCCCTGAAAGCTTTTGGGATGACCTAGGATGTTAAGCAATTATAATTAGGATGATGGATGAAAATTAGACAGATGAGTCTTTGGAAGATGTAAATTGACTGATACCCAAATAAGCCACAGAAGGAGCTTGGAATTAATCTGGTGACAGAAGGAATCATGTTGTGTCTATGTTGCATATTCTCAAAGCATTAATACCTATGGATCCAGCTAAATATTCCCTGCTTTGAAAAAAGATTCTTCAAGCTGTTATAAAGCTTCCAAATACTAACACACATGAAAATAAAAATCAAAATACCTATTTCGAAGTTGTGAAGCTGTTCAACATGTATTAGAATGACTGTAGGCAATTTTCAATATTGCAAAACGTACAGGGAACATTTCTTTTTCCTGCCACTCATATTTATTGGCACATAATTCTCTACTGAACCACCTCTGAATCACTTCTATTACTTCTGAATAGTCAGTATTGCCAGCCCTCTGAGGCCTGTTGCTGAATGCATCAAATGATACAGCTGTAAGAAAGCCAGGAAGAACAAATTTCTTACCTTATTCATGTCAAATGTGTGAAACACTTGTTCAACATAGCTGTTAGCTTCTGGAGTAAGTCCGTGTAGATCCAGGACATGTTTAAATTCATGCAGACAAAGTTGTCCAGATGGGCACTCCCTCATGAATTTTGTGTACCAGTGGTGAATTTCCATAGCATTAATGTCATCCGCTGATCCAGCAGCACCCATAGTATCAAACATACCAGGTAACCTTTTTCAGTACTTATTCATCCAAATGTTCACCCTTGCTTCCCAAGAATGATTGTTCAAATATCAACTCTGTCTTTGAGAGCTACTTTAAACCTCTTACAGATCACTACCGATATAGACTAAGTAAATATAGCACCCAAGCAAGATTACTGGCACCCAATTTTAGTGCACCATGGTTTTAGCAGCTGATTATGGTCTTTGTGCACAGTCAGGCTGCAGAGCCTCAGCAGGGCATGATGACCGATGATGCTGATTCTCATCTTGTGTTGGCATCTCTGGTGCTAAAGCTATGTGAACTGTATGAATTTTGAACAAGCAACACTCAGGCATTCTGAGGGCAGTAAAAACCTTTGTTTTTATAATTCACAAGGTTTAAACTAAACCTTCAACCTCATTTTAATATGTGGATATGTTTTGTGCAGCTGCCTTGCTGCAACTGACTTCATTTTTATTTCTTTTGTGGTCCAAATCTTACCTTATAGGCCAGAACTGCAACATGATTTGATGAGGATAAACTGCAAAAAGTGAGAGCAGCTAACCACAAAACTCCTTGGCATTGTCTTTGCACAGAATTTCTGCAAGCATCAGAGTCTTGTGTAAGCCAATGTCATCCTAAAAACGACTCCCCTACTGCCACTGCTCACTCACACCCATGTTTTTCCTTCCCTTAGGCCAGCACTTATGTCTGTGGTGGACTTGGGAACAACTATAAGAACAGATCCAGGCAAAAGCCTGTAATAAAATCAAATACTTGTAATTATGTTTTACTTTAGACAACATTATTTAAATTTTGCAATGCCCGTTCTCACAAAACATTGGAGTTTTGCAAGTGAACACAATAAGCAGGGATGGAAAAGCATGGCCAGCATTAAAGGGTGTGCAGGACTGCTTCTTTTATTGATTAAATTGTTTGTGGAAGTTTGTAGTGTGACATAATATCTGTGCTGTGTAGTGGTACATAGCAGTTTATGCTTTACAGTTTTTAAGCCTTACAGCCCATGCTATGGCACACAGGAGTGAAAGATTAAACTGGTAGACTGTAAAAATACAATTGGTACACTTGAGAGTACCCTAAAGGTGTTGTCTCACTAATGGCACTCTGGTGGTATCCCCCAAGTAGAAAGGTGAGCACTACCTGAGCAGCATTTCTACTTCACTCTGCAGAGCAGGATGCAGCCTGGCTGGCCCTGGACCGCTGTAGAGCTGCATAAGCTGAATTTTACTCTAGGCCAAGGTTCAGGCTGGTTCAGTTGCAAAAATGGTATTGACAGCCATCCGAGACAAATCCAGTCTCAAAGCTGCAAAGAAACTTAATGCTACAGTCAGACACATCATAAAATGTGGTTTTCAGGAGGCACAAAGAATTAATGTTGCTGCATCCATTGTAAGATATAACCAAACCCAGGCAAGCTGCCCAGCATCAGAAAGTTCAGAGCAGGCTCTGTGTCACAGCACATCTGTACTTGTAAGCACCCAGCATTTTGAAAATTCTGTTCAATTCTTTAGGCAACTAAAGAGCTGTGATGCACTAATCACGTAAGATTAGAATTGCAAAATATTTCTCAGAAATATTTTCTGAGGTACAAATAGGTCCAAGGTTTCACTGCAAAAGGTGATAGGGCTGGGACAAGCTGGGCTGTGACTGGAATAGGCTTTCAGCACGTATTTATAACTGCATTGCATAACCTAGAGCCTGACCTGCCTGCCAGGACAGTGCTGCTAAGGAGGGAGAGAAGGGGATAAAAAGTGCACCTGGATACCTGGAGGACTTAAATAGCAACATAAATTGTAACTATCATTAAAATGTGATTTTACTAATCTCTAGTCTTTCCTTGCAACACTTTCAATAGTTTCCCCAGCACAAAAATAGCTGTTAGCTAATATGCAGTCATTAGATCAAGGTCTTCAGTAAGAAGACACAGCAGGGATTACCTATGTAAAGTACTGAATAAAACCAGAATAAATCTGAAACATGGGAAATTGTATGTAGAAATGCTCCAAAAATATCACTAGCAGGAAAAGAATGCTGCATTTGTAATAACCAACAGTAGGAAGCAAAAGAAATGTAGCTTGAAGTGGCAATCTTCAGTCTCATATTTGCTAATAAGTCTAAATTTTCAATAGCTAGTAGCTGGATCTACCGACACAGAATTTTCCAAGAGTATAATCTACTAAATTTCTTGTTCAACAAGAAGTGTAAAACTCAAATGTTTCTCAGATTTTTTTTTTTTTCTTCAGAAAAAACAGTAGTACTCAAAGAAAAAAACACTGATGGTTTCAACCATAGACAGTTAAACTTTCTGTAGACACACAAGTCTACAATCTCTTTTTGCCCCTTTTCATTTTCAGCTCTACTTCTGAAAAAAGTGACAGCATAAATGTGAGTATAAAAGACTGTGTCATCTCAGTTCTTGAAAACACACATATTTCTCGGTTCTTGAAAAGAGGCATATTTCTTCCATATGGCATGAAATAATCTCCTACCTATGTTGTGTTTGTCTTTAGAGAAAACAATTTTTTTCTTAGTTAAAATACCAGAGAAATTCACATTTTCTTCAGGTAATTCTTCAAGATAATTATCAAGCTGTTCTAAATTATCTATTTGAAAAATCTGAAAAAACCCTTAAATTTTACACTGCAGCATTTGACAAAATAAGCACATAAACAAGCATAACATTTATCAGCAAAGTTAATAATTAAAAAAGAGAGGAGTGAACACCCAGATGACCTGAAAAAGCAGTGCAATGGCCCAGAAAAAACTGGAAATATGGAAACTAGAATTTTGCACAAGTAGGAGAAGAAATTGCTTTTAAAAGAACTTGCAGGAGATGTTCCTATTAGGATAGCTTTACTGGGGGATTAGAATGGTGAAGTGCATGCAGATTAGAAGGGCTAGGCTGGCACCACTGCTCTTTTTAGCAATTTAATGCTATCTTCACTTTCACTCTGAGGGAAAGATAGTTCTCTAGTTAAAGCACATTTTTTTCAGCTATATCGTGTATGGATACCCAGGTTAGTTGGGAAGAATATTTCTTCATGGGAATGACTCTGCAAACAAAGACCAGAAACAGAATGAGGGAGAATGCAGAAGTAGTGAAGGAATTTCATATAAAAGGGAGGGGAAGCAGCTAGTAGAGGGAAGGAAACACATAGCAGAGAGGCTGACAGGACTTTGAGAATGTAGGGCACTTCAAGAAAGTTTGGAGGGGAAAAAAGAGAGAGAGAGAGAGAGAGAGAGAGAAAATTCTGCCATAAAAGAAGTGTGAAGCCTGAAAAGAAGAAGCAGAACTTGTGCAGAGTGAAATCTGGAATTTAATTCCAGAGACTTAAATCCAGCATTAAAAGTTGTACACAGAAACCTCTTGCCTGAGTACTGGCTGTATAAAATATATACCATGTGATGAGTTTCCTCTGAATGTGACTGGACAAAAAAGCCAGGTCACCTGGAGCCTCTCAGCACTGTATCAGATGGCACCTGCACTTAGACCTTCATATGGAATGGAAGTGACTCAAAGCTGCTAGCACAGGTTATAAAGGCCCTTGAGTCTCCTTTGATGAAATGCACCTAGGAAATTTCAAGTTTTATATGCATGATGCTATGTAATATAGGGTAAAATGTAATATTTGAAACATAAAAATCGCTGACAATGAGGACAATGATATCAATAGATAAACCAGCAGCTTTCTTATGCAGTAGCTTCAAGAAACTAAACTCCAACCAAGCTTGTTCCCACATAGCAAAATTTTCACTAAGTCTCAGTGTGAAAGATTAGCACCATCAGTCTCTGCAACCCACAGGAATAAGATGCTTAGACTTTAAGGATGTAGGAAGACAACACCATGTAGACTTTTTATCTGATCCAGCGAGAGCCAATGACCTCGACTACAGGCATAAATAAATAAATAAATCACAGTTCACTGAACAGAAAAGTGTTGTTTCCCTTCAACCTTAAGACAGCCTTTCTGGAAATCTTCGAAATACTCCTGCAAAATAATTTGAGGTGGGATCACTCAAGTTTCTTTTAGAAAGAAAAAATAATGTTTGTGTAATTATACTGCGGAACTGATTAACACAATGTAGTATGGAGGCTAAAAGGTAAATACGAATTAATTCCATCTCTCAAGCACAGGCTGTTGGAAGCAGAGAATGTGACTGAGGGGTACTTGTTTCCCAGGCGCATGTTCTTGGCCATAGCCAAAGATAGGAGAGTGAACCAGAAGTACTTTTGACCTCATTGGTGAAGTCAGGCTATTTTTATATGCCAGACATGATCCAAAGAGTGTTTAATAGGCTTACCCTTATCCAGATGATGAGCAAGTGGAATAAATGCAGAACAATAATTTGGGAAAAAATTATGCTATTTCAAAGGTCCTGTCTGGATGTCTGTGTACAAAGCAGGCAAAACTATCTAATGTGTAATTTTCACATTTGCCATAAAGCATTGGTGTAAATTACTTTTTCTGTGCAGTTCCTGTTTGCATCTTCCCATAATTTTTTCACACAGGCTTAGTGTTTCTTAGTAGGACCCTTTCTGTTTTAATTTGCCCATAAGGTTCTCAGTGTGCTTGTATGTGAAAAGACTCAGCTTAGAAAAGACAGAGTAATAAGCCTGTAAATTAGAGGCTTATTATTTTTTTATGCCCTATACCTGTTTTCATAAGTAACAAAAAAAACATCTGTCTGCTGCCAAAGTAGACAGACAGTTTCCTTCACATGGCAAACACGGAGGTGGTTGGTGGCAAGCAGCATGGCTTTACCAAGAGCAAATCATGCCTGACAAATTTGGTGGCCTTTTATTATGATGGTGTCACAGAGTCAATGGACAAGGAGGGGGAAACTGATGTCATCTATCTGGAATTCTGCAAACTGTTCAACACAGTCCTGCATGACATCTTGGTCTTTAAACTGGAAAGACAAGGATTTGATGCATGGACTACTTGGTGGATAAGGAAATGGCTGGATGTTTGTAGTCAAAAGTTGGGGTCAACAGCTCAATGTCCAAGTGGAGACCAGTGATGAGTGGCATTCCTCAAGGCCCAGTACTGGTCCCAGCAGAGAATGGGTTGAGAGCAGCCCTGAGGAAAAGGACTTGGGGGAGTTGGTTGATGAGAAGCTCAACATGAGCCAGCAATGTGTGTTTGCAGCCCAGAAAGACAACCATTTCTGGGCCTGCATCAAAAGAAGAATGGCCAAAAGGTCAGAGGGAGGTGATTCTCCCCCTCTGCTCTATGTCCAGTTCTGGAGCCCCAAACATAAGGACATGGGGCTGGGAGAGTGAGTCCAGAGGAGGATCATGAAGGGGGCTGGAGAACCTCTCTATGAAGAGAGTTGGGATTATTCAGTCTGGAGAAGAGAAGGCTCTGAGAAGACCTCCTAGCAGCCTTCCAGTACCAAAAGGAGGCCTACAAGAAAGCTGGGGAGGGACTTTTCAGAAGGGCAAGTAGTGATAGGATAAAGGGGAATGGCTTTAAACTGAAAGAGAATAGATTTAGGTTAGACATTAGGAAGAAGTTCCTTAGTGTGAGGGTGGTGAGACTGCTACAGATTGTCCAGGAAGGTGATTGCTCATCCCTTGAAGTGTTCAAGGCCAGGTTGGATGGGGCTTTGAACACCCTGGTCTTGTGGGAGGTGTCCGTGTCTGTGTCCCTGTCCATGGCAGGGGGCTTGGCACTATATGATCTTTAAGGTCCCTTCCAACCCAACCATTCTCTGATTCCATGATATGCTGGGGAGTTAACTAGGGTGCAATTAGCTTGTAATTCTTCCTCTTCTATTGTTTTTATAATTATTGCTATTAATTAATTTGCATTGGTTCTAGTGCACTTTATAGATGCCTATTAAATTCAATATTGTACATAGTTTCTAAATTGTTGGTAAGGTTACTAAAATAACATTCTAATGCTAGTAAAGACCTTTTTAAAGTATTAAGTTTTGTTTTCTTCCTCCTGTTTTTCTGTCTAAAAGCAAGATCTGGTAATAGGACAAGACAAGGAGAAGAAAAAGGAAACTGGTGCTTTTTATCATACTATCAGCATTCTAAGAGGCAGCACAGAAAAATAAAACCAGCATGAAATTTAATTTCAAAGAAAGATGCAGGAAAATCTTTCAACCTTTTATACTTTATATTCCTCAAGAGGTATTTCATTGCCACTGTGCTATGCAATACTGGCTGTGCTGCAAAGTTGCCTCACACTGCCACAGCAATCTGACTGCTGTGATTCTTGACAAATTTTAAAGATCTGAAAAAAAAAATATTGGTAGGCACAAGATTTATTCAACTGTGGGTTGTTTTTTTTTCCACTAAGTATTGACAAAGAGCATTTCTCTCTCTTTCAGTCTGAAGATCTGATAAAAGTACATTAGAGAATTTACTCTTCACTAAGAAGTTGCACTCCATAAGAAAGGCACAACTCCAGTGCTTTTACAATCAGAATGTTCATGTTTAATCAGCACATGCAATTAAAATAAAGGCAGAGGAAATCTGGAAGACTTTAGAAAGTAAAGTTCACTCTTTGCAAGCAATTCTGCTGATGTATTCCAGATTTTTTGCATTTTTAAAGTATTTTCATCATCCTGTAATATGTCAGCATATCAACATTCACTGTTAAGGGTAAACCACTTGAATTCCAAGATCTGAAAAATTTGATTCAGACTTACAATCAAAATTTGAAAAGAAATTAAACTAAAAAATTTGATTTGGATTCCAAAGCTTTTTAAAGGTTTAATTTCATGAAAAGGGCTCTCTAGCTTAATAAGTAGGGGCTACATGATCTGTTTGCGAAACCAAGTCGGTTGCTCTCAGCCATTAGACTTAGGTGGAAATCAAGACCCCAGCTAATCTTGCAAGTTCTTGAGCTGATATTTTAAGAAAGTCTCTAATGTATTTCAAATTTCCATTTTCTTAAAGAATAACAATATCCACTGAACTGGTAGAAAGTCCAAGATAATGGGATAACAGGAAAAAATTCTCATTCCTTAAAAATCATGCTTGGCATGCAACATCGATCATGAAGATTTTATTGAATTCTTTTCCATAATAGAAACAAAAGATGAAAGAGATTTTAAGTACTCCAAGCTCATTTACATACCAAAACAAGCCTCATCCTTGACAAGCACATCACAGTGAAATACATGAACTATTCCTGACAGCAAGTACTGTTTGCATGAGCCTAGAAAACTGACCTTTAGTAGACTAATTATATTGCTTCTCTCACAGTTTTTAAAGTGCAAGACAAACCTAAATCATCACATTGATGTGATTTGCCTAAGACATGAGATAAACCTCCTAGAGCAATTCCTCTAAATTTGTAGTATTTACTCAAAGAAAACCACCCTGGTTTTATACTAATCAGTTTGAGAACAAATTTGCTGGTCTGTTATCAGAGAAATTAATGTATTCACCATCTCCCCACAATGTTACAAAACTGAATTAAGCTCAAGTGAACTGGTTTTTTTCTCCATTAATCTTTTGATAGTCTTGACTGCCACAATATTTTGCAACAATAACTGAAAGCTAAAGCCAAGCTCAGGTTTTCTGAATTAGGCTTAACCTTTCTGTCTACTTCACATGACATAATAGGACTCTCTGGAGTATTAAACATACTTCTGTCCATAAAGTCAAGCATATGAATCAAAGAATGCCCTTTTCTGTGGAAAGTAGCATCCACAAAAATAATTACTCCTATCTAATGGCACACAGCCACAGAATACAAATGAATTTTAGATATTTTTTACCTGGATGCAGCATGATTCTGACTTCTCTAATTATTCAGGCAGAACCTCTGGTTGTTCACGCTTAGAAGGAGAAATAGTTAGTATTTACATTTAAGAGGTGAGTATTATATGCCCATATAGAAGAAGCCAGGAGAAGTTTGTAAAGGAACAACAGCTGAACCAACAGCAAACAGAAAAAGGAGAGAACACCAATTAAGCTCAGGTGGGTATGGAAGCCTCCATAGATGAGCAAACAAGCTCTTTACCATCAGCTGGTGAATAATAACATTTTCCCATCTGAGTTATCCTCCTCTACCTTAAAGATGATATTAGAATAGTTAAAAATAGTAAATGTGTAGTACTGGAGAAAAAGAGGGCCAGGACAGCTGATAAATTGTCCCTCTGATGCTTTCAACTGCTTTGATACAAAATGAAGCTCATCAGAACTATAAGAGGCTGCTTAATGCTGCAGATCACTTTCTGAAAAAGTTTGAAAAACTGAAGTTTCTCATTGTGAAAAAGTATGAGAATGTGAAAATACACTTTAGACAGCCAGCTACTGGAATCTTGCAGTAACACAAGCCCCTACTAAATATGCATAGGTAGCAAACTTTCCTTATGCTGTGGGACAGCATAGGGCAAAATATAAAGAGGTCCCTGAAAAGAAATCTGTGTGGTGTTTTTGGTCCTTAATGGGGCCACAAATCAAACTTTGCATGAAAATATCTGATTGTGACTTTCGCCTTAGAGGTGTCTGGAAGCTGTTCCCTTTTTAAATTGGATTAACAGAATGGAGAAGCCAGAGGAAAGCAGCTTATTAACACGGGTGGGGTGCACTGCAGCTTCTCTGAACAGTACTGTAGTCCTGTCCTCTGAGTTCACTCTGCATCTGTGAAGTTTCCGAAACAAGCGGGTAACAATTTGTCCACAAAGACAAAATATAGCAACTGAACACACTTAGCACAGACTGGTAAAAATAGTGGAGCTGAGCAGCTGTACTTACCAAGAGGGACTCCTAAAATGCATCAATTTCTCTTGGAAATGATTGTGGTGTGTTGACCATGGCTGGCTGCCAAATGCCCACACTCTAGTTCCATCTCCTCAGCTGGATGGGGGAGAAAATAAGATTAAAAAGTTCACAGATTAATATAAAGACAAGGAGATCACTTACCAGTTTGTTCTGTATGAGCAAAACAGAATTGACTTGGAGAAAACTGAATTGATTTATTCCCAATTAAAAGAGAATACCATGCTGAGAAAGACAAAGAAGAACACCACCTTCCCCACAACCCTCCTTTTTTCCATGCTCAACTTCATTCTTTCATTCCTGACCCTTCTACCTCTTCCCCCCAAGTAGAGCAGTGGATGGGGGCTGTGGTCAGTCTGTGACAGCTCCTTTCTGCCTCTCCTCACAGAGGTCCCTGCAGATCTGGGATGCCACCTGCACCCTGTGTATTGCTTCAAACAAAATTTCAGTGCAGCTAAGGATGGGGACAGAAGCAGACACTGCCTGAACTGTAAATCAGGAGAGGCCAATCATTTCCATGACAAAGCTCATTGGAAAAAGTATGCCAGCACACATCTCGAGACCAATGCTGTAGCATTGTCACATGGTTACATGTCAGCCACTGTGGTTTCTGCTGAAACAGGAAGTGTGCCTCCAGCATCACATCAGTAGCACTTAAGAGAGCAGGATATTCCCCCTATTTAGAATAAGGAAACATCAAGAAAGTGGTTTATGGAGAAAGGTTAAAATCATACAGGCAAAGGATGCTTCAGTGCACACCATCCCACTAGAAAAGCTATCAGAAAATTTACTTGATGGGCAGTTTCCAATTTAGTACAGTTTTAAGTACCAGAAATAGTCTTGATTTTATGAATATCAATTATGTTTTTTCAACCAGATGTATAAGATGATTCTAAACCATCTGGCAGCCATTGTGTGTAACTTACTGTATTTAAAATTAAAGGCCAACTTTTTTTGCTCTCCAATGTGTCTTCACTATGTGTCTGTGTTATCTGATGCCATCAATATGTCTTTCACAAAGTGCCAGCAGAAGAACAGAAAGCTGTTTTAATTTTACAACAATGATGGGAAAAGTGCATGTTTTTCAAAATACTTTCACAAGTATTTTCCTCGTACATATTGTTTTACAAAATCAAAGTATAGTACGAGTACATTACAAGTACTTTACTCGTAACATACTTCCTTGTATTTCAGATGAGAAGCTGCAGCACAGGAAGTTTTGTCTCAGAGCTGCAGTGAAACTGTGCTGGGGTCAGAAATAGTGCATGCAGATCTGACACCTGACTTGGTCACTTGGCATCTCAGGGATGAGGTTTCCTCCCACACGCTCACTCAGTCCTTGGAAGAGGTGCAGAAGAGCTGCTTTCTGCTGTGGAGATGTGACAGCTTGTGTTTAGCAATGTACAGTGTATTTAGTCATGGCTCTAGGTGTGTGCTCAGTGTCTGTGAGTTTGCTAAGGTAAGAGCAGCAACAGAATAAAGGGGATGGAAGGAAGATCTTTTTTTTCAGACAGAATATTCATGTTGCCTAGTCTGCATTGCCTACTAACCCTGCTTGAGTTACTGACTTACATGGATGCAAATCAATTGCAGCTGCTATTTCAATATATGAAATGCAGCCCCAATCCCAAGCAGAGGCTTAGCACTCCTAGAAACTGTACTGCAAGCTTGTGTGAGACCTTACCTTGCACATTCAATTACTGTGCCACTGTACTTATAGAGTGCAGGAAGCTGGCTTTTACCTGCAAAAAGTCTGACAGTGCTGGTATTTCAGATGCCTGTTCTGGCATTAAAGCAGCTGTGCTTCCCCACATAACAGAGTTCAAAGTAATAATAATTTCTCCCTATTGGCAGGCAAGTCTCCTTAGGGACCACTGGTACTTTGGCAATTTTAGTGGACATCTGCTCAGTTTCAGGCATGTAATAATGATAAGGCTGCTATATCATGCTTATAACACACATGTAAAGAGACTGTTCAACGCAGGAACTAAAATCTGACTGTTCAACTGCAGCATGCTCATGATCTTTTGCAAAATACAGTGAATCAAAGAATAACGAAAGAGAATGCAGAAGGTTTTCTTCTGTCAAAATTCTTAAGTATTTTGATGTATTTCAACATTTCTTCTAACTTATAAATTGTTTTTCTCCTCTCAGATATATTAAGAGTCTTAGTGACGTATCTGGCCACAGCAACTATACTCACTCAAGAAGAAGTGTCATCATTTTGCTAACAAATATCTTGAAACCTTCTTTATCTGTTTTTTGCTTCACAAGTTGATAATCCTTAAATAAGAAGTCTGATAAAGTTTTGTCAATTTAACCTTAGTTCCTGACTACATCATATCCTTTAGTTTAAGAAGAATCTACTAAGGTATAGTTTATATGAAGGTTGTTGAGCGTAAAATGCTGTGTTGGAGGAGACGCCTTCCGTGGGGTCAGGAATTCTTTATACCTGAGCTAGAGCTTCTTAGTTTTAATGCTTAATAACACAGGAGTATGAAATCTGTCCCCAATTCTGTTGTTGGCTTAGTATATTGCTTTTTTTTTTTTTTTGTTTCAGGAGGTAAGTGGTCTGAAAATATCTAAAACTTTTTGTTTCTGTCTTCAGAATCTGACAAAACATTATTTTTCTTTTTTTTTTTAGTTTCTTTTTAAATTTTTTTTTATTTCTATTTTTGCTACAGAGCCTCAGAAGCCAAATCTGCAAGTGAATCATTTTTGTATTTTACTCTTTTTGTGAAACATATAGTACATGATGAACCAGATTAAGAAGGTAGTAATAAGTGGGAGACTTGCAAAGAGGGTTTGGGTAGCACTGCTGACACAACGTATCTGGTTCAAATTCTGAGCCTGGTGTTTCAAGGATCTATTTCCAAACCCTCATTCTTCCACCAAACCTGCTAGACACACAACATCTGCCAAAACCTTACTTACTCATTTTATGCAATTTCCTGACCACCAAGTTTAGCACTAAACCAAAGTTTTCCTCCCTCTTCCGAGGATGAACTAATTTCAGCTTCACTCTTAATTCCATTCACTGTCCAGTGGAGGGAACAGCCTTTTACTCTCCAAAACCAGTCCTGGCCACCCACAGGGAGCATGGCTATTACTGGCTTCAGAGGGAGACATAAGAGGTAGTAAGAGATGAAAATCCTCATTTCACCCTGCTAAATCCACCATTATACTATGGTGATGTGACAGGAGAACAGCCAAATACCTGCCACTTTTATCCCGCTGAAGTGCTGAAACCAGGATTAGAGTTATATAATGTTATAAAATGGGAATTCAACTTGCAAAGGAGAAACATCTCACAGTTCCCTTCCTTATTAAAGTCACTGCCCATGCAGCTGGATTGCATTGCTCCAACATGAACAAACAACACAGAGAAGACAAGTCCTCAAAACTGTAACTCTCACCCACACACAGCCTTACAAGAACACACTTCCAGCTGATCTGTGTGTACCTGAGAATTTCTGCTTAGAGTAAAACTGCAGAGCGTGTGTCCTAGACAGGTTAAGGCTAAACAGATGTTTATTGTGTTTGGGGTATTTTGTACAGTGCTCAGACTTTGTTTATATTCCTGCATGTGGCTGTGAAGGACAGATTGAAACAGGATTCAAACCTGCCTGCCTGCAAGATGAGCACAGTAGGACTGTGCAGATATTTGCCCTAGAAAATCTTACTGTAAACGAGAGGCTGGCAATTCCCATGCCCCACTCCACACACAGAGGCAAGATCAGGTGAAAAAATCATCTCCCACCTAATGGTGCAGGCTTCTTCAGTACACTGAATAAGTGGAGAATAGAATAAATTTGAAGAAAGTCAGAGATAGCCTTTCTATCACTTTCTTATCAGTTAACGTGTTGAAGCTGCCACAGTAAGAGCCAAACTAAAACCTGAAATCAGTGAGACCACTCCATCTTTATGTTTGAGTCAAAGTCTGTGGAAGCAGATGAAACCTCCCCTGGGCCAAAGGCCCCAGTCACAAGGGGCTGAAGTGGAGAGTTCCAGTTGTTCTCCAACCCTGCAACATGGTCCTAATGTCCACTTGGTCATGAACACAAGGAGTACGGGATGGATACCCAGCCTCTTCATCCAGGGCACAGAATAAGTTTCTTTCGAGTTTCAAGAGCAAAGTGAAAGCAAAAGGGCTGACAGAAAGGGCTTCCAAATGGGATCAGGTAGGTCTGAGCCCTTCCAAAATATGACAGTACTGATGTTTCACAGTAAGAGGAGTTGCATGCCCTCAAAAAGAGCTGGAAGAGGTGGGAAGAACTGGAGTAAAAGCAGCTGAAGTACTCAACATCTGCTTTTGCTTTTTGAACAAGAGTATGGCTTGCTTGGAAAAGTATGGTCTTCTTGACAGCCTGGGTGTGCAGGGTAGAGAGTGACACGTGCAGTTAAACCAGGAAAATACTGATTCAATCAACTATTTTGCCAGCTGGAGTTCCATAATACCAGACAAGGATGAAGAGAAGGCAACCTTCAACATATTCTTCCATTCAACAGTAGACAGGTACTTTTATAGTAGGAAGACAAGTGAATTAGAATTTTAAATTTTACTGAAGAGCAAATAAAAAAGTGCTTGTTGGAGCAAAACCTTGTACCTTGATTAGCTTAAACATATAAAATCAGATAAGTAATGTGTGAACAGGTATGTTTGTAAAGAAATAAGGAAGATGGGAAACAGACTAAATCTTTTAAGAAAGACCCGAGTTATGTATTTTGTATATTTTAAAATACTGGATATTTTGTACTAAAATTGCTATCATTTTAGTACCGATGAGCTAATATTCTGACTGTTGCCCTCTCCACAAAAAATAAATTATATTGAGAAATCTGCTAAAAATAAAGCTTTATTCAGTGGGCTTCCTTTCACTGAGTTTTAAGAGAAGCACATGAGAAAATTCAGAGCAATAATTTTCCGTTTTGAAACATAAAGTGCAGAAATTGAGACTGCATGCAGCAACATCCAATATAACACATAAAGCTAAATGACTGAGAAAAAAATATTTGTTTAGATACTACCTTGTTCTGATTATTGTAATACTGTGTTAGTGTTACTGAAGGCTGTTTTCCATTTATATTGCCCCTGCTGGGCAGCACTCTACATGTCTTTAAACTCATTCATCCAACAATGCCAAGACAGCTGGCTGAATGCTGTTTTGCATTTAAATGCTGAATTGCATTTAACCCTCTTGAAAGGACGAGGGTCAGACATCCAACAGCTCCAGCCTAGGGAGTGTTATGATAGCAAATTTATGAGAGCAGATGTTGCTCCAAGCCTTACAAGGCTACATGTTGCATTTGGCACGTTGGAGTTAAGCATCTACAGTGGTACATGTACTTTCTCACAGCTGCATAAAGTAGTAATTACATTGCTCTAACTGCATGAAATGTTCATTAGAACAAACTGAAGCTAAGGGTGATTAACAGATCTGAAACCTTGGACAAGTCCTTGACTTTAATATACTTGCTGAACAGCAGAGTCTTAGAATAATTCTTTATATTTTTTGGCAGTTTAGGGAATAAGTGTTTATTTGCTGCTCCTGAAGTCTTCGTTCTGGAAAGAATTGAGGCTGTTTTTTCACCTAGATAGTCAGGTTTATTGTATTAACCCTGTATTTAACAAATAAAATACCAGGAAATGAAGAAGAATAAGAATAAACAAGAATTCTATAGATACATTTTACATGAAGAGGCATTTCTCTGCAGGAAAATGATGCAGGTAAAATTATTGTAAGTTTCTCAAAATTGACTGTCATTATGCTTTAAGTCTTTTAAAAATAAAATACAAATTTAAATGGATGTAGAAGTTAGAATTCCATACATAAGACTCAAATAAGGTCACATTCCAAACAAGGAAAATGTTGCTAGCAAAGAGAAGTGTTTGTGTTACTTTTGGTAAAAGGAGAGGATGCTGATCATCTGCAGCACTAAAAGATGGATCTGGGATAGCTCTGGGATGACGAAGTAGGAAACTGTCTCAGGAGGATATTCCTGGTCACGTAATTCTCAGATAATACTTATATTTTGTAAATGAAATATCATCCCAATTTACCAGTGTACCTGTCAAATGAAAACAAACCTCCAGTCTGAAATGTTTTTTTAAATCATAGAATCATAGAATGGTTTGGATTGGAAAGGACCTTAAAGATCATCTGCTTCTACCCCCCCTGCATGGGCATGGACACCTTCCACTAGACCAGGTTGCTCAAATCCCCATCCAACCTGGCCTTGGAACACTGCCACCATGTCTTTAAAGTAAGTTACAGAATCACAGAGCTGTTCAAATGGACTTTTAACCTCAAATCTTGACCTTTTTGGCGATTTGACAAAAAAACCCAACCCAAACAACCCCAATACAAGACATCAGACATAATTCTCTAGAAAATCTCATCTCTGAAATCTGAGGGGATCATTATACTCAGTTTCTAACCCACTCCTTAATGAAGAACAGTTTATGTTATGGGTTGCATTATGTTTTGTATCATTAGCTGCAGCTTTCCGAATATTGTGGTTACTTTTCTTACCTGTCTGGTTTTGAAGAAATAAGCTACTCACTTTTTCTTCTCCATAAAATAAATACTTTTTTGTACAGCATAACACTTCTGTTTCTCTCAAATACTTACAGACTTGGCCAAGACATCAGCTGAATTATTTGAAAATGGTACTTTTATAAAACTCTTAAGCATGTCTGCCTCTAGTAAGGATGCACATACTTGTTATTTTAAAAATATAATATCTTTAAGAGCTTACATAGAAGAGTCATATTACTCTTAGTTTGTTCTGCAAGCAGAACAAAAGGCTCTTTAGGGTGACTTTTCCTTCAAGTAAGTAATCTGTAACAGGCAGATGGCATTCAGATTGCTTAGTTGCTATTTTGTGTGACATACAAGCAAATAAAGTTTATAGTCCTGTTATATAAACACTCAAAAGCAATAAAAAATCTTATGAATGCAAATTAAAGCTCAGAGTAGAATGTTTTTCCCTTTTCTTAACTCTGCTCATGCTGAAGTAAGTCTTCAGCCTCATCTTGAATAAGTTTTTAAAATGTCATTTATAATAAAGTCAAGTTTCCTATGTGTTAATCTACCAAACTTTTGATAAAAACATGGGCGTAGCTAACAAGAGGCAGATCCTGTTGGTTCATTAAGGGTAATTGCATCCTACTTTACCTCTGCTTTTATTTTCATCAGAAATAAGTCCACTGATGTCAATGGTTTTAAAATGGCAGAGCTGAGCTATACATATTTCCTTGCTAGTTCTTTTCCACTTCAATCCATTTTCAGCACGAGCTCATTATTATTATGAAACAGGTTATGAAACTGTCTTAATCGTGAACCACATTTTTTTTTCTCACTTTTACTCTTCCCATTCTCTCCCCCAGCTTCTGGGGGATGGAGGTGGGTGGTTGTGTGAGCAAGTGGCTGGTGGGCACTCAGTTGCTCTCCACAATATAGAACAAAGAATTATGTGTGCACCCAGAAAGCATTTTACTAGAGTTGGTGCAAAAGATTACGTTTTTTTGCAAGCTCTTTGACTGATGTAATTATCTTAAATATATTTTTGTCCTGACCTCATAACATCATAAACAGCAATGCAGACCCTTAAGAGAAGTGGTTGAGCTGATGCTCCTGGAAGAACCTTGTTAACAGCTGCTGTCAAAAGCTGAATGAAACAGCCCAAACCTCCCACCCAGCAACCCAAAGCAATGTCAGGTAAGCCTTTTCCCTCATTTTGCCTTTCTATGTGCAAAGTCCAAAAGGAAGAAGAAGAAACAAGACTGGTTTTGCAGGGAAAGCACTCAGCTGGATACAAACTGTTTTATGGAGGCAGAAACTGAATCTCCACTTTGACCAGATTTGTACTAACCTACAATTTCCTGTCACTCATATATAGCATGTAACCACTTCAGCTGCCCTGCTTTATTGCCTACTGAAAAGTGAGTGGGTAATTTCATACTTGCTACTGGATATTATGTTTTTTATACTAATCTTTATCTTGGAGAATACTTTGAGAACTGTTATAAATTTCAGAAGAACAGGGATTTGAAACAGATCTAGTAGCAGGCCTTCATTATAGAGGTGATAGGAGTTACTGTCTGAGAATAGTAGAGGCTTTTTCACAAAGTCATTGGCATTGATTATTTTCCATCCACGTGTACTCTCACTTATCATTATAGATGCCCTGGAAAAATGTTTTTGTGCCTGTGTACAGTGCTATACCATTCTTTGTGGTAAAAGCAAGCTGATTATTACCCATGATCAAGTCAGACTAGCCACAAAAGTTAATCAGAGGTCTAAATGCCCCTCAGAGAAGGCACGGAAAGTCAATAATTCTTAGTTCACAAAAGGAGACTGGCAAGCTCCTAGCTTATAGGGGGGGGAAAACCCCAAAGCAAACAACCAAAAAACCCAGCCCCCCAGATTTAATAAAGACATAAGAAAACAAATTGTACCTGACGCGCAGGGTGCTGTTAATGGATCAAGAAGGGGACAGCAAAAGGAACAGCAAGAGCATTAAGTGCTCTTGTTCATCTCTTTGGCCACAGTAAATTGTCAAGTCTGCTTAGATAAGCCTCATCTATGCCATTTCCCTGAAGTGTGTTGACACAGCTAATGACAAGACAGATGATTAAAGAGATGAGGAAAGAAAGCAACATGATGCTTTCTAAGGAAAGAAAAGATCAAGACAGATGTAACTTACTCTGGTTCTAAGCATCATATTCCCACAAATAACAAGCAATACTGAAGCTATTATTGTCACCATCCAGGCATGATGAGAAGTGCTAAAAATAATGAACTACTTATATGAACACATAAAAATGAGGCAGAGCATAGTATAATCCATGATTATCAGAGATTTCAACTACCCCAGAAAGAGGAATAATAAGTGTTCTGCAAACTATCCATCAAACCTATCCTGCACTATACCATCTGGCAGATTAAATGGTTGATCTTCAGTGCAGGTAAAATTGGCAGATACCCAGCATCTTAAGAAGACCCAGGCCAGTTTTTACAAACAAAGAACCTGAGCCTAGTAGTAACGAAAATTACTATATTTTAATCTGTGAAAATGCCAGAGTTTACATGGCTTGAAACAAAAATGAGAGAAAGATTGTGCTAAACAAAGAAAGTAGGGTTAAGATGAACAAAAGCTACTAAGGGAAGATGAGACAATTAAATCTTTTCCAAACAAACAACTGAATCATACATGTGTATGTTTTATAAACAGATTGAGACAATGGCATATGGGCTAAAAGAAACCCACAAAGAATCAGAAAAGATAAGGATTGCAGAGGGTGGCATACCTGGAGAGAATTATGCAGTAATTTTTAAAAGTTAATATTTCATTTGTATGGAGATAATAGCTATTCATCATTTATAAGATGACCAGAATAGTATCTAAGCAGTAATTAAAGGCAGATTAGGATCAAATGACAGAGTAGGTAGAATTATCATGGTGGGTTCCTGGTCAATAAAATAGAAATTTCAATGTAACAAAAAAAGTGCCCTCAGATGAGGTAATTGGCTTGGCAGCATTAAGTACTGTGTGTGGACTCAACTTTAGTTTGCACATTGCTTGCACTGACCTTCTATTACAGAGAGGAAACAGCTTGCAGGCAATTTCATTTGTAACATGAGTTGGTAAGACCTATAGTCTCAGGCCAGGTATAATGATTTATATTCCAGTTCTATCACATGTTCTGCCTCTTAATAATGACTCTCTTTTCATATAGACATTTATTTGCAGGAAAAAGAGAGAAAAAAATGTAAGTTAAAGCAACACACCTATGGTTCATCTTGACCAAAAGGACTGCAACCTAAACAGCTTCCTGTAATATCACTCCAAAATGGATATATGCTATAAGCACTCAAAACTTTATGATGCTTAGTTTAGTGGAAGGAAATAATTTTGCTTTCAGTCAGCTTTGGAGTATTCTGTTCTTAAATTGACTGATAATTCTTAAAGTAAGCCTTGCTATCTATCCATACTGTTATTGTAGAAACTGCCTCTTTAATTTGGAAGTCCCTCAGTTTCTCCACCAAAGTGGCCATAAATTGTTGAAGATTTCTTTTGTTCAATTAAAAATAACATTAGGAATTATTTTAATACTCTTTGTACTCAAGAAGGCCCATTTTGTGTTGCAGTGAAACATGACAACAAATTAATGAAAATAACCTACTAAAATCTACTAAGATTTGTGTGGTTGATCTTATGCTTTACCCTCTTGATTCTGTGGCTTTCAATTCACAATGTTTTCAGGAAATTACTTTTTATCTGTTCCCTTATAGTTTTGTACATTAGCCTATGGCTATCAAATTTCCATTTCTGAAAGTTAACAGACCATAGATGTCTTCTTCTATGTAAGGTATCAGTGCATCCTCTCCTCTCCTCTCCTCTCCTCTCCTCTCCTCTCCTCTCCTCTCCTCTCCTCTCCTCTCCTCTCCTCTCCTCTCCTCTCCTCTCCTCTCCTCTCCTCTCCTCTCCTCTCCTCTCCTCTCCTCTCCTCTCCTCTCCTCTCCTCTCCTCTCCTCTCCTCTCCTCTCCTCTCCTCTCCTCTCCTCTCCTCTCCTCTCCTCTCCTCTCCTCTCCTCTCCTCTCCTCTCCTCTCCTCTCCAATTTTTTTACTTTCAGAGGGGAAGAGGGAGAGAGAAAGGGAAGGACAAACCTACTGTTTAGAAGGTTTGATATTCTAGGTTGTTTATATTTGTGCAACTAGTTGTAGGGGAGTATTAATTTAACATATCTAGCGGGTCTGTAGGTTGACTTTCACTGCATTACCAACATTATGTTGTCAAGAACAAGTCAGCACTTTAAGACAGATGATCCACAAGTAATTAAGGCAAATGATATCCCAAGCCAGATTTGGAGGGCTCAGTCAGCGTGTTAAGAGTATTACTGGTTTTAAGACATTGAAAACCCATCCATTCTAGAGCTCTTCTTCCATGGTACATTTTCTGTCACAGCATAGTCTTTTATCAGGGCTTACAAATAACTTCTTAAATTCATATTTGATACACAGTGGCTTTCAATCCTCAGTGATAGTACAATATCATTCAAGTAAGAAACCAGTTTTAAATTTTTTTTCTTTACTTTTTTTTTTTTTTTAAAACAGAAGGAAGTTGAGGATCTTTTCTGTGTCAATTCTTTGTTAGATTTGTTCTCATACAACAGCTTTGGTGCTTTAAAAAAGAATTCCTCACACAGATACCTGTATTTCTGTATCACTGTCCTGTCCTTTGCATCGGTTGCAACAGCATCCATGGTTCACCAAACAGATGCTTTCCTCTAGATTGGGAAGGGGTGTCTGCAAAATTATAAAGGGAACAGCTAAGCTGCAGGCATTTTTAGCTTAGCAGCATGTATGTGGAATGCCTTCACAGTCTGAAGTCGTTCCCTGGGATGTCTCCTGTGTCATGCTGCAGAATGTGTTTCTTTTTTAAAAGCTGTTGAGTTCATTATGGTTTGCTCCAGATGTGACTTACATCTCTGCCTGGAGTACATGGAGCAGGTGTTGCATGGACCTTTCTGGACTGTGTACTGTACCACTGCCTGTAGCTGAGGAGGACCACAGGGAGAGAGAGCTGCCTCATGCTTGTTTAGCAGCACAAAGATTCATCTGTCTAGAAAGATATCATGAAACTACCACAGAAACCGACTGCTACCATAGAGTAAGTTACTGGAACCCAAGACACATGGTTAAACAGCCTTCCTGGAGAACACACCTCCATGGTAAAACATTCCTGTTCACAATTCTGATTTTAGGGCCAAATTTTAAAGAAAGTGACCTCTATCTTTAAAGCACCATTTTCTTGTGCAATTGTTCACAGTTTTTGTAGAAAAAAATGTAGGTAAAACTGGATGCTTTTACCTTTCTCTGATTGTCATATAAAAAAAAAGTTTTCAATTAACAGTTTATTGACTGATACACACTTTATCTTCATCACTTAGTTTAATGACAAGTTAATCTTTTGAAGACTGAGATGTGACACACCTCGTTTTCAGGAAATCAGAAAACAAATAAAATGGTAATCATTCACATATGGTCATAGAGTTGCTCACCACTGCTTCCTGCAAATGTGAACAGGAATTATTTTATCACGTTAAACTAATATTTCATGTGATCATCAGCAGGAGTCAACAACAGAGGCAAACAAATAAACCAGGATGCAAACAATCAGAACTCTCATACTCAACAGATTTGTAGTGAAAGGAGGAAGAATGTGCTGTGAATATTTTTTGAGTGATCAATGTACAGCCTGAAGTATGAGGACTGACAGCAGTGATAAGTTTTTATCCCAGCTTGTTTATCTACAAACATTACTCATGCTGAGCCTTATAATTTAGACCTGTATTAACATACAACTTTATTTACTGCTCTCTGACATTCTATTTTTTTCTATCACAACACAGAAATTTTGGGCAAGTTGAATTATAGCAGCTATTATTTTCCCAATTGTATATACATTAACATTCTGATCCCTTTCTTTTGGGAATGAAAGGTGTAGTGCTAGAGGCCTGGTCTCTATCCAAGATAAAACTATTTATTTAGATGACTTTCCCCCCCCCCTTTAATCTTTAAAGATATACAGGGGGATTGAATTTTCAGATATCTGAAGTAAAAGCAGTTCTGTCTTTCTGGTGCTTGAAGCAATGTAAGAAAATCTAATTCAAGAAAAATCTCTCCTTGTTCTGAGTAAAATATTGTAGTAACGTACTGGGAGCTGAAAAAGAGCTCGGGAATTATTCTAATGAAAAAACCATAAACAAACTTGATAGGAGCAAGGTAATTAGTCCTCTTGTCAAAAGCCTGACCTGCAATCTCATGGTGTCAGAGGCTATTGCCAAATCCAAGAACCATTAATTCTTAATTGATCCAATCACTGTAATAAAATTGCCAACATAGAAGATGAGCTTTGTCATCATTCATGACCTAAAAGATGAGAGGGAATATTTGGGGTTCAGCACACCAATACTGTTTTCCAGACCATGCGAAACGCTCCTGAACATGGTATTTCACACAGCTCACCTCAAAGGCACTAAAAATATCATCACCTTGCTCTGAATTGCTACAATGGTTTCAAATTGAAGATATTAAAACCTGTAATCAGTATCTATAATTACCAGGAAACTTTCAGTTAGAAATGAGACACAGTAACATTTAATCAGAATATTTACAATTCTAAAAAAACCATGCAGGATGAAGGCCTCTTAAGAGCAACTTTTTTAATAGACAGAGCAACTTCTGTATGCTTGAGGGAAAAAATTTAAAGGGCCCTTAAATCACAGCCATGATAAAATCACCAGCAAGAGCTAACCATACATATGTTTTGGTGTGTAGTAAATGTGAGTTAAAGAAATGGAGAAGTACATGAAAAAAGGTGTGTAACCACTGTAGGAGTCTGTACTTACTGCTGGCAGACTTGACGGGTTAGTACCCATTGTAATGCTGAGCAGTACTATCATTTGTGCTTTAAAACCTAACCAAACCCAGATTAACATTAAATGTGATAATTCTTCCTTTACAATCAAATGCCACTTAAGGTGTACACAAGTTTCTGTAACTGCCTCTTTGTTTTATTTTTTTTTTTGAGTCTTCCCTGTGTGGTATTTAACAGAATAGGTTTTTTACCATGTCCCCTCTTCTATGTGCCTCTGGCTGTCAAATGGCAAAAGGAAAACTTGTGTTTCAGTGGCACTGTGGCCTGGGCACACAAATGCAGGTCCCCTGGGAAAAAGCTTTGATTCTCATTAAAAAGTGCCTCAAAACCTGAAACAAAGTTTCATATGTTGTCAGAAAGGAAGTCACAAAATCATTTACTATGCACACTACAACAGCATTTCAAAGTCAGGTGTGGTTTCTGGCAAGTAGCCCTTTAAGGTCAAAGCCTGAGAACAATCCATCCCTCAAGGGACTTACTCTGTAGTGTGTCTAAAGCAAGCAAGATACAGTACATGGTGGTCCCTCACATCAGCATCTGCCATATAAGAAACCCCTTTTTGACATTTGTCTTGTGATTCTCCTCTATACACACAACCCCACTAGACGTATGTGTCAGCCATCATGCAGAGCTAACAGGGCTCGCAGGAGAAGGATGAACATTTTATTTCAAAGTAGGTCTGGCAAATCACTTTTGATAGCATTTGCATGGTCTTTAATGTTTCTGAAAAAAAAAAACCCATTTGAAATAGCTCTGTTAAAAAGCTAAAATAAACACTCTACACACAGAGACCTAATTTAAGGAGGGATGCTCCCCATTGATAGAAAAGAAATCTAGTTTTCTTTGGGGATGGAAGTCTCTGTCCTGAAATACAGCACCTTTTAGAGCCTGTTTTTTTTGTATGCTGCCTTTTCCTACACTCATCTAGGCACAGAAAGGACAAAACTGATCCCTCAAGGAAGATTCTATTTGGTGCACTCCTTTGTGCCCAATCACTTGCTCCTTTAAGCAAGGAAGTAGGCAGCTATTCTGAAGCCTGCATTTCTCTTGCTTTGTTTAGCCCATTTAAGAATTGCCTGTGTTTGAGTTGCAGAGCAAGTCATGTACTAAGTGTAAAGTTTGACCTTCTTCCACTAACACTAAATGGGTTTTCAATCAGGTAGACTGTCTCCACAACATGAAGTGTAACTTTTGCAGGGGACAAGTTTCTAGTTTGCATGATGTAAAGGCAAAAACTGACTGTGTTCATGGCGTATTTTCATTCTTATTCTAGAGCTATTTCGTAGGTGTTTGTCAGAAAGAATGAAGCCAAACAGTGTGATGCATTTGCTCCTGGGGTTCTGCTGTTTGTGGTCCTAACGAAAAAACCCTCTAGGTAAAAGGTTCATGAAATTTAGTCACTTAATTATATATGCTTGCCATTAAATGGTAAAGGCTCACTGAATGACTCTTCAAAAGGTTAGCCACTGACATTTTAAGTCAATGCTCAGATTCAGTATGCCCCCTGATGTAGCTGCACAAAGAAACAAGCACAGAAATAAGCTGCAAACCCTACTTGAAAATGACTTCTAACTAACCGTGCGAGACTGTAGAGAGAAAAGGTCACTTCAGCTGTGGACACCTGCTCTCTCTGAGATGAGGCACCCTGGGCATGTTCAAGTGACACCACACCAGCTCCTGCCACCCTCATGCAGGGCAACCATACAGACTGCACATGTGTAATTTCTACCATTTGCAGACAATTCAAAAGAGCATTAATGGACATTGCCTAACACCTGAGCTCTGTGTTTGCTGGTTTTAGGAAACTCAAGATATGAGAATATGAAAAGACTTCTTGTTTTTTGCTTCTCAAATATCTTGAGATTGGGTGCTAGCTGAACTCTCCAGAAGATTGCAAGATGAGGAGAATACATATTTAATTTAAAAAATTTCATTAGTTAAACTGGGAATGTTAATATGTTTTAATATTAGCAGTTTGCCTAAAATGATCATAGACAACAGTAATTCAACCTTACCACTCACCTCCTGATTCTTTAAGAGCTATTTATTATATATATTCTCAATGCATATAAAACATGTTACATGCAGAAATAATCAACACAATATTTTTTGCTCAAGGAATGATGATTTAGTAAGAGTGGTCACTCAACATAAAACTATATTTGGAACTTCTTGCTAGAATAAATGGACATGTCAGTTTTATCAGTGTGATAAAATACTACAGATAAGTACTGATCTGGTTCAGCCCAAGGGTCCCGGACACCACTTACTCTGTTCCCAGAAGTCAGAAAATGCTGAAGAAGAACAGGTATAGGGCAAGCAACAGCTTTCAGCTACTTTCAGGTGAATTTATCTACATGAACTTTTCATATGTTTTGTGCAAGTAGCCAAAGTATGTTTATGCATGAAATCAAATAAAGATTTTCCAAAATATGAAATCATTTGCATTTTCTGGAAAATGTGTTAATATAATTTAAAACTAGTATATAACAATGATAATTCTTTTTTAATTATTTTTTTTTCTTATTTTTAATTTTCTTTTTTCTTTTTTTTCTTTTTTTTAAGACTAAAGTTTTGTATTGTATTTCAAAAGCCATATATTATGCATATTATGCATCCCTTTTCTGCATCGTGCTATCTCTATGTATTAGGAATTATTTTATTATTTTTTGGTAGGTGACCACTACAGTTTAAGAAGCAAGCAGAAACACCTAAACCCCTTTTCACCTGAAATTCCTCAGAAGATGCTGCAGTTTGAGTGAAGATTTTGGAAAAATGACTCTAGTGTTAGCTTTGATGCTTTACTTGAGAAGACTGTGGCATAACAGGTAGTATGAAGCTGCCACAGTAAAATCTGTATATTTTCAAGTGTAAGATCCATGAAAAACTGGAGTATTACTCCATATTCATTTAGACAGTGGAGAGAACCTCTATAATACCTACAAGAGTCATATGAATCTATTACCATCAAGAGAGAGGCAAATTCAGAGGATGTATTTATATTTAGATTTTGGAAAAGTATTTGGCAAGGGACTTCAATCTAAGAAACAGAAGATACAATACAATATGGGATAAAAAATGGTTTGGGGAACAAAAGGAAAGGCTACACAGCTGGAAGCTTTTAAGTTTGGCAGAGATGACTCCAAGGCCTGCGCTCTTCCTGCACTCTGGAGTGGCAGCTCTAGGAGCTGGTTAGAGATTGCTCATAGATGAAAAGCACATAGTTTAGATAAATGAGAGACATTATAAGAAATAACTAGGCAGTAAGGCAGGAACTGAAGTGTATAAAATTAAATTCCAAAGTAAAATTTCAGCATTTCTATGACAGCTGTTGCATGGTGACTCATGAAATCTTTATTTGTTCCACTTATGAACCATAAGTGAATTCATCTGTTCTATACATTCTACACTCCTAACTTTATTAAATCCTTGTCTTGTGTTCCTTTTTGGAGAACTAGCAACTTAGCATAAATGAAGCAAGGCTAAGTAAGAACTGCAAGCACTTGTCTAAACAGAGCAGTCAGATTATACTTTCAGGCAACTAAATGCCAAGATAAAGAAGATATACAGAAAATAAACAAACATAACCAATGCTGGAAAAGAGAAACCGTAGAAAACATGAGAACTATATGAAGACCAGAGCAATCCAATTGGTTTACTTGCTGAAAAGCAACATTCCCTGGAGAAATTTTAAGAAAATAATACTAAGAACAGAAGAACTGTGTGGCTGGCAAACTAAATGACAAATATTGGATCACAAAGAACTTGTAACTTCAATTAGGGCTACTTTCTGATCAGTTTACCAAACCTGAAGGGAGATCTAATTTGTTTTAGAAAAGAAAGAAATACAAAAAGTAAATTTGATGTTTGTTATTAAGAAATTTGTAAATCTCTAGAGGAGAAAGGAAAACAGATAAAAAAAACTTAAATAAGCTGAAGGGGAAAAGAGAGAAGATTATTACCAGCCTTGCAAAGAACATCAGAAGTGGGGAGTGATGTGCTCACTTGTTGAAGTGAGCTCGATTTTGCAATTAAAAACAGATTTTAAAAAATCCAAACAACTACTGACCATCTTTGTGTGATCACATTTCTGGCTGGTAGCTTTTGCAACATCTGAGAGGTCTCCACTCATCTGATTCTTACAAAAACCATGGTCAGAAATCCTTAATAAACTGAAGAGATATCACCCAGAAAGCAGAGGTGAAACCCCAAACAAACCTGATTTCCCTAAATGTAGCACTTTGAATGAAAAATCTAATAAAACTACAGATAAGCAGATGTGACTACTGAGATCCTAAGAACTTTGGCTGCAAAACTCTGGACAGGAAAAAAGAGAGAATTTGAAAAATCAGGATCAGGCAAAGATGTAGTTAACAGCGAGATGGAGAGGAGAGACTGTGACATGGAAGAAAAGCCTGGTTTTCTGAAGACACATATAATGGAGTAAATGGAGTTGGGAATGAAATGGGTGAGAAGGCATCAAAGCATAAGCTGGCAGAACAGCTGTAAGCAGTGAGGGAGCCATGGCAGGAAGGTGCACTGCTTAATTCTCTCTTCATCAGTGAGCTGGAAAGCAAGCAAATATTTTAGAAATCCTATGCCAAATCTGTTTTGTTCAATTACCATGTGTCTGAAGAGATAAAGCACAAAGGAGCCCCAGCAATGGAACAAGACTCTTGAAAACAGGGTGCTTACCACTCTGGAAACTCTAAGGTGAAAGAAATCCCCCTTTCAGAGGGAAACCCCAACAGATTGCCATGTGTCCCAGAGCAGGAACCCAAATGTCATAGCAGGCTCCAGCTGCTGGGGATGGAGCAGAAGAGTAAATAGGCTGTGATGCTGCACAGCCTGTGAGCAAACACCATGACAGGCAGATGAGAACTGATTTTATGAGAACCACATGAATCAGCTGAATATACATTAAGCTGTTATGAAGGGTGATATAAAGGCAAATAAAATATGAATTAATTTCCTGTCCTTTTATTGATACACAACAAAGGCTAAAAATTACGGTATCTGAGATACTGTGTCTTGATTACTAACCTCTGATTATTAATAATAATAATGCTACCAAGCCCATTCTTGGAAAATAATAGAATAATGATGTGACAGAAAGATGGAACAAAGTGGTCTAAAAATGAACATGTTAAGTAATTTTGCTGCAAATGTAGCTGATAAGGAAAATTTCAGTTTTTAAGGCAGCAATTAGATATATTTAAGGAAAGTCTTGTGATTTCTTTTTTCCTCAAGACAGATTTCTTTTCCACAAGATAGAATTGCAAATCAGGATGAAAAGACTATTACATATCACAGAGTGATAACTTGACCAAACAGTAATTTTCTGTTCCTGAAATATGACAGAAACAAGCAGATCTTCTCATTCACACTAAGAGAAGTTTGCTTCTGAGAACAAGAACTTTGTCATCAGAAGAAACAATATATCATACAGTTTCGTGATGCAAATTCCTGTGAATGGCAGGTGTTTATTTACCTTCTGCCCCTTGAGCTAATGCAACAATTATTGATGCAGGAATTTTCCTCAGGAACTAAGGATCAAGATCCTGAAAGACCTCCTAGCATTTGCACTGTTTCTGACCAGTGTTTCTATGGACTAAAAAAAGCAATTCCTTAACAGG
The DNA here is from genome assembly GCF_036169615.1 of Heliangelus exortis. NCBI lineage: Eukaryota > Metazoa > Chordata > Aves > Apodiformes > Trochilidae > Heliangelus > Heliangelus exortis. Next base: position 108,738,693 of record NC_092422.1, on the reverse strand, counting down.
TTTTAGCAAGCAATTTGCCTGTCAACTACAAGTATATCTTATTCCTAACAACCTAAAATTCCTAAACTTTCTAGTACTTTAAGGAAAACACTGGTTTATGTATTCCAGGTATAGGAGGGGGAAAATCGACATTTTTCAAACTGATCACTGTTTCATTCCTAGCAAAATTGGTGTTTAGAACAAAAAGTACAATTATTTCAGGTATTACTAGCTTGTACACTGTATTTGGGTAAGAGCTTACAGCAGCTTATTCCAGAACCCTAATGGTTATCTGAAAAATCCTGAGTTGAGGCAAACTTGAGAAAAGAGTCATGCCTTAAACATAGCATGATTATTTTAATTTGTGTGTGCGTGTGAGAATATTTCATTTTAAAAATAGACCAATTTAGAAATTGTTGTTTTGGGTTTTTTATTTACTTGTTTATTTATTTTTTTATAAAGAGGCTTCAAACAAAAAATCTTTAACTAGGCAGTGGTAACCCCACAGATGTCATGGGACAAGTACCATGTGGCCCACAATCGCTTTAATCACACTGCTTTTTTATTTGTTTTTCCAAACAGTGAGGAAAGGGAGCCCAGAAAAACAAACAAACAAAACCTCTAGTGTTTACTTCTCACATACAGATTGAATTCAGCAGAACTTTTTAAAGATAAATCAAAGATTACTCGAAAGCTGGATAATCTTAAAGTAACAGCTCACCTGGGACTGCAGATTTCCCCACTGTTTTTGATGTCTCCCAGTTGACTCTCCAAGGTGATTCTTTTTGTCATTTGACAAATGTAGCAGTAACTTCAAAGTGCTCAGGGGAGCAGAGGGTAAGCACTCTGGTCTATCACACCTGTATTGTGAGACTAATCAATACCTGAGAAGGAGGCAGGAAGAGAATACCATGTGCTATCATTATCTTGCATTCCCAAGAAGTTATCTTTAATGATTTAAAGCACAGTACTGTTCTCATATGGGATTGTTCTCCAGAGTGATATAAGAAAGCCTTTGTTTTATACAATAGACCTTTCTCTGAATGCACTCCATATCATTCCTATTAACATCAAATGACATAATAGGCATTTTTAACTCTAGCTGTTAGCTCTAGGAAGCATACACTGCTCAGACAAAGGCACTAGGTGCACACTGGCATTGCTTACTAGATCTGCAAAAAAAGGGTAGATGCTATTTGCGCTGAAGGCAGGTAAAAGCCACCTTACTCTAAAAACTATGTTAAAATCATACAGCCAGAATGGAGCAGTAATTAGAAGAGTCTGGCTGAACATCCCAGGGAGAGCAGCTTTTTTTGTGTCGCCTAATATCTTTTAGAGGAGCAACCAGAAATAAAGTATCCTTTGAAATTTCTGCTACAAAGTTAGTTTTCAGAGTAGAACTGCACCTGGCGTGCAGGTCCCCAACATTGTTTTGTACCCCCTGCCCAGAGAAAAGGGTCCTCGGTAGATGGTGATGTATGTCTCCACCTGCTTCCCAAGCAAACCAGTTTGGTTGGTTTTTTTCTGTTAAGATCCCATTGCTGCCTGGCAAAACCATGTTGGGGACCTGGGAACTGAAACCATGAACAGTACCTGATGAATGAACATGATAGCAAAAGACCTGATGTCTAATCCTGTGCCACATTTTTGCATTTCTTCTGGACACTATGCTTAACTGCATTCCTCATCTCCAATCATTTTTTTGAGTTTCTATTAATTAACACATAAAATAAATTTAGGCAAATATCTGTCATTATAAACAAAAACAAACCTTCATAGCAGCCCATCACAGAGGAGCCTGCTCTTTCATGTTCCCAGAACTACCTCTGCATTCCAGAATGGGTAGGACTCCGGGTAGATGAAGCAACATCAAGTGTGAGAGATGATGGCCCATCCACAGCACAAATGACTGAAACCTGATGTCAGCCTTCTCCTTAAAAAGTCAGGATGTTGGGCCATAAATCCTAAAAGAAGAGAAAATACAGTTGTCTAGAAACTATGTGACATAAAAAACTCACTGAAGTAGTTCCAAAATGTTTCCAAAAGTAATGTCTCTAACTGGAATCACATTAGGAAGGGAATCAACATATATAATTTCATAGCTGGTGTAGTGTAGCTCTGCAACCCAGTAAATACTCTCCTGCCAGTGCTCATAGCAGTGCCAAGTTTGCAAGGCTTCAGGACAGCTTGTCAAGTTTACTTTGTCTGAATTTTTCTTCAGCTGCCACCAGCTGCCCAACTTAGATATAATGGCAATTTTTTTAATGACCTGGGGGCTATGCCTAATTGTCTGTTTTGCTTATCTTCATATGGTGTAACCATATTTAAAAAAATTATATTCTCTGTAGAAGATATCATAGAATCATAGAATATGCCAAGTTGGAAGGGACCCATCAGGATCATCAAGTCCAACTCCTGTCCCTGAGTAAGGAACCCCATGAGCCATGTGCCTTAGAGCATCATCCAAATGCTCTGGAGCTCAGGCAGGATTGGTGCTGTGACCACTTCCCTGGGGGGGAAGTTCCATGGCTCAGCTGCCTCTGGATGAAAAACTTTTTCCTGATATCTAACCTAAACCTCCCCTGATTCAGCTTCCTACCATTCCCTCAAGTCCTGTCTTTAGTCACAGGAGTGGAGATATTGGTGTCGTTAACAAAAATTTGATATGTAGAGAAAAGTCTGCTTACAGAGCCCATTTAATGCAAGGATTTTACATAATTTATATCTTATTCAAAACAATAATCATTCCATTCCCTCACCCATCCAAATTTAAAAACAAAGCAAAAGGATTCAACAGTGTAATTTTTCTTTCCTCACACAGTTTCTACAGTTGCATTCATCATTTAGAGGTAGTTTCAACACTCATGCTCTTCTGGTTCTTAGTTGGTGGAAGTTGAACTAATTTGTTTTTATGTAGAGTGAGTTGTGTGACTTAAGCAGTAATAAAGTGGGCAGGATATCTTCAACATATTGCTTCCTATGTGAAAGAAGTAAATAATTTTCTAATTATCAGTCCAACATCTTAAAGATATTTATGAAATTACCAGCAAATAAAACTGCTGTCAGAATGTCACACTGTGGGCAAGAAAAAACCAAATACTATGTCTTCAATTCACATTGCTAGCTTTCATTTCCACCCCACTGAATTCCAGTACTTTCAGTAAGCAGTCACAGAAATACACAAAGAATTGTGCTATTTTTGTGTAAGAAGCAGCTCTAGAGGGCTCTGGCTGCTTTTCTGATTTTGCTCCAGAAACTGATCAATTACATTTGAACTTAAGTGCCCTAGGGAAGCCAGACTGATACTACATTTTAGGACTTTTTATTTATTTATTCAATGCATTATGTATTCCCAAAGCTGAAAAAGAATAAATAAATAAATAAGTCCTGTGGAGACCTGTCTGGCACTAATCCAGGCTGCGTATTAAGTGCTGTTGCTTGTGAAATATTCACTTCTGCTGTAACTATTTTGCAGTCTTCAGAGCACTAGGATATGGGTAAAGAAAATAATTTTACATTTTTAACTCTGCACGAAAGCAAGGGAACATAGAGAAATTTAAAATTTGATATACCATCTGTGTCTTTTTTGGTTTTAACTCTAAAGGCACTTTAAATGTCATGTTTTCCAGTTTTAGTGTTGTTACAGTAGTCTCCTTCATGAAAAGAGACAACTTAATCAAGAAAATACTGTATTTCAGAAATATTGAGGAGGAAAACCAACACTATTACATCAGCTTTTCCATGAAAACACCTCATTAAACTTTTGACTTGGAACACCTGTCTCCTCAGTTTTTCAGAAGAATTCATGCCATTCTTGCTTAACTGTATTATGATAAGCTGAAACATGGCATTAATTTTCTATTTCAAAGTCAGAAGATCAAGCTGACCATTGGTAAAATAAATGCTATCACAGGGTAGCTAGAAGCTGTGAGAAAAAATATTGAAAATTAAATCTGAATTAAACTGCCAAGACCTCTCCTCATGCTGATGATATGAAGAGTACAAAAAACCCAACCCAACCATATAATCCTACCAACTTCAGACTTGTTCTCTCCCAGCTGTAGGGAATAAAGGGTCCAGCCTTGCATGCAGCTGGTATGTAAGGAAGGAAGAGTCAGCCAACTGTAATCACAGAATAGCTAAGGTTGGAAAAGACCTCCAACTTGAAATGTCAAGTTCAACCATCAATATGCTACTGTATAATACTACTTGTAAAAAGAGTTTAGAGAGTTAATTCAAAATTACGGTTAACTTGCACATTTAGGTTTAAAAATTTTCCTCTATTCTTTTTTCCTTGAAGTAATGGGGTCTGGGATACTGCAATGCTCCAAACTGCTGCAGTCCCTCATGTATATCTTTGGAAGCGACCAAGCAAAAATGGACAAAAGTGATATTGGAAAATCAACCCTTACAGAATGTTGACACATTCTTTATTCAACGATGAAAAATTAAAGGAGAGCATTAACAAAACAAAACATGGTGTGAGAAGAAAGAAGCAAATGAGAATGTGGCAGGATATTCTCAAGGTGCTGGAAAGAACTGAAGGAAGGAGGCTTATTTTTATTACATTTTTGGGAAGAGGTATTACCTTGCTAAAGCCTAACTCTGTTTCACTTTATATAGTTCCAATTACATTGGCTTACCACACTGAGCAACAACAGGGACTTCTACTGCCTGGACTCATTTGTAATGAGTTGCCTCTGAGGGTTTCACAGACCATTTGTCACCTACAAACTAAACATATTCCAAAATGAAGCTAGCCATTTGGGCTTTAAAAAAAACTCCTACAGCCAGTTATCCCGTGCCAAAGCAACATGTTTGACTAGTTTGCAGGGATTACAGTGGAAAAATGTATATCAGGGAAGGAAATTTTATCTATATCAAGAGGCACACATGGACAGGAAGGCAACTGGAGCAGGTAGGTGCCAGGACACAAGCCCCAGTGACGTTATGCTGCCCTGAAAAAGGTCTTTGTGCTAGCAGCTGCAAAAGCATCAGGGCTGTCCCATGTCAACTAATTGCCTATCTGATTGTAGTTGTAGTGAGATTGATTACCTCATTTCTGCTAAATCCTCTGAAAAAGCCTTAAATGCAGAGGCAGAACCTCTTCATCATTAAACTCCACAAAGTCAGTTGTGAACTCCTGCATACCTATAATTTGGAAATATGCTTTAGGTGCCTGATGTGTAAATGGAAATGGAGATACGTAGTTAGTAAAGTGCTCTACAGAAATGCACGGCTATTTAACTACCAATGGCTCTTTTACGTCTCACCTGTTCAACAGATGCAGCTGTCCTCAAATACTTTTCAAAATGAAAGCCATTCCCACCTGCCGAAAAACCAAAATACAACTGTGGCAAAACAAAAAAACCACAAAACAAAAAACAAAAAACAAACAAACAAAAAAACACAACAAAAAAACAAACCCACCAAAAAACAAAAAAACCAAAAAAAAAAACCAAAAAAAGAAACTTTAGCATCTAATTGTAAAATACGCTCCTTAAAAAGACTCCAGTGTCGTGGGAGCTTTAAAACTTCACTTTGACTAAATATCTTTTTCTGAAACTGAATATATTCCAATCTCCTACTATGAAAAACAGTGACATGCCAGGCAAGGCTTATGAAGGTGGATGCATTTAAGTTCCAAAGACCTCTATGAAAGCATTCAAAATACAGTTTTAAGGAGTGCTCATCATTTTAAGAAGCATGTCTCTTATCAAAGCACATTATAATGGAGTCTTTAAATTATGTGGATGCCTTTTCTATTTAATTTTTTGATTTATATTCTACAGATTCTAACTCCAGAGATTTATAAACCTGACCATTGGCATTTAGTTTGAAAAATAAATAAATCGCTGAGAATCTCAAGAATGTAGTGATGTAAACACTTTAAAAATACAAAAATATGTCTCTCGAATCAATTTTTTTTTCTTTTTTCTCTCTTCCTCTATGTTGCAACATTGTGTCAATTAACCTCACCATATGCCTGACAGACACCTAAAAGATAAGAATGCTTATCAGGTCGCCTCCTGGTGCGTGGTGGAGACAAAAACAATGAAAGTAGCAGGACACCAAAAAGACAAAAAGATAAGGATGACTCCTCTCCTGGAAATCTGGAAGTCTGTGTGTATCAGGGACTTATGCAAAAAAGAGACCCCTCTTCTTTTTGCTGTATGTAAAAACCCCAGGAGAAAAGGAGAAGAGGCGGCTTTCCTCTAGACCTCCCCCTCTCTCGGCAGGAGCGACAGGCCCTGCGCACCCGACCACAGCCAGAGGCCGGGGCCAGCGGACGGTGATAACATCTTAATTACTCCCTCCTTTTCTCAACGACTCTTCTCACCAAAGTAACTAATTGTATAAATCCTAAATAAATCCTTTTAACTTGTTTAAATCATAAAGCCTTGTTATTTTTGTAAATTCAGGCGTCGTCTATGAGTAGTGGCTGAATTTTCCTCGCAAACAAAATATAAATAATAACTCGGATCGTAACATGTAGAATACCAGGGAAGCTGAGTGGCTCCCCTCTTGGCCACTCCTACATCCAGCAAGCATTTCCACAGGAGTCAACTGTTCCTGGTATAAATGGAGATACATGCAAGTCACTTCACATGAGAGGCATTTACAACAGGAACGTGTTGCTCTGCATTTGCTGAATAGATGGGAAACTAGAAAACCATGAACAAGAGAAAAGAGGGCATTCAACATTGTAGTGTACTGTAGGAACAGCAAATGAGCAAACATTAAATGAACTTTGTGCAAAACCACAAATTGTCATCTAGAGGGGCAAACACTGTAGCCAGGTCATGTTTTCTGGAGGCGATGCAAAGACTGCAGTATTTTTTTGAAAATTGTGCACAACAGCTATACTGTCAGAAAATCTAGAGATGAGTAAAATTCCAGAAAATATTTCTCTTCCTCTCATTATGACCAACACAATTTTTTTCAGAAGAATGGAGAGACCATTTTGTTCCAGTAAAACATGGAGCAAACAGTACGGGGAGAATTAATAAAAGTTGATGGAACACACAGTTGTTAACTTGTTTTCTTACTCTAGGTCTGAACATTACTGAGGGCTGCTCAAAGTGCTGTCCTGGTCTTTGGTGAATGGACTTAAGGACTAAATGCCCAAATATCTGGATGTCATGATCTAGACAGTCCTGTACAATTTCTGTTTAGAACAAAATATACAGTTGCAGAGTGGCATAATGGGGCAAAGAAAGGGAGGAAAAGCTAAGGACAGCATACTCTGTGTGATTGTTTCCCCTAGCATTGCCACTTTTGCTCTTTGTGTCTGCAGAACTGACAATTCGTTGCTCTGATCCAGTCCCTCTCCCTTTAAAGCATCCTCAGGTGCTGCCTCTTGCATCTCACCAGGTAGGCATGGGGCTCAGCACATCTTTAGAAGCAGGGTCTAAATTTTACATTTTACCAGAGCCAAATTGCCTTTGGGGTGATCAGTGTGAGTCAGCAGCTAACACAAGTTTTCTAAATCACAGAAATAACAAGCAAGCAAGCCGTAATACTGCACCCACAGATACCAGTGGCATAAAAGGATAAGAAGCACCTTGTTCTCCCCTGCTCCACATTTCTGTCCCTGATATCACAATATGTCCTCAGCTCAGGCTTCCAGTCTCTCAGACAGAGTTCAGAGTTGTGGAGAAGTCACCAGAGAATGGTTCTTATGCACTGCACGTGAGCACAAGCTTCACAGTGGTCCCAAAGACCCGGGCTCACTGACAGAGAACAAATGGTTCATTTATGTCTAACTGCTGGTAAATTAAATGCCATGGCAGAATGGAAGGCCAATAGAATGAGAAAGAGAAGGAAAGCTGCATAAAATACTATCAGAAATCAAACCTATGGCTCCCTTTATACAGTAGATTAACTCCCTGCTTCAGTTCATGCTCAGCTGACTCCCCATTTTCAAAAATGAGTGACAAAGTAAGCAGGTACCTCACTTCAACTTCTATGATTCATACAGCGAAGTACAAGAACTATTTTATCCCTTCCACTCTTCCTCCCTAGCTTGTGTTAAGGCTGAGGCAATAACGATTATGGTTTGTTTTTTTTTCTTTCCAGAGTCAAACCAACAGATGAGTATGGACAAGAGCAGAAAGGTAGTTAGACAGAGATATAGACTGTGTTTAGTGAGTGGAATCAGAAATATGGAAACTTAAGCCTATCAATATATTTCCAGAAATCTGTGTAATAATAGCACTTCAGAACTTTTATAGCTACACAAATCTGTCACTCATCACTTCAGTGATATTTCAGGTGGGAATAGTGCAAAAAACCTTTTAGAGAGAGTTAGGGGAGTTCTGTCACACCTGATCTACTTGAGACTGCTTTTAAGTATTGCAACAGCACCTCTGTGCCCAAGATAGAACAGGGAATGCTATCAGGCAAACCTAAACCCAGATACAAAAGACAGCAACTCTTCTGAGGCAGCCAATAGCCCCTCCCCAGAAGCACACGGTAGTGTACTTGATGGAAGTGTAGGATGAAGAAACTAGATTTGGCAAGGAGCAGGGCTGGGTGATGCAAGTGCCCCCAAAAATATGAAAAATAACTCTGAAATGGAAGAAAGTTCCCTTTCCAAAGGGACAAATTCATCTTCATACTGAAAAAAAATTGCTGCCTTCAGAACAGAACCTAATTATTCCAGCTCCCACTGTAGAACAGAGGACTTAAAGACCCTAAACAAAACCGAGTAGCATGCTTTATTTATAAGAAAAGCCATACTAAGATTGTTTATTACTTTCAATACAGAGTTGTTATGAGAAAGCTCAGGTTTTATTCACACTGCATATATTTGTAATACACACTGGAATTAAGAATATCGATGAAAACCAGATTATGTTTTTTAAAACATTGCTTTAACTTGGGTGCACCAAGGGTCTCACTTAATTTATATGCATATACAGGCATATTTTATTTGAAATTTACATAATTTTGTATTTGTTTTTCTTGTTTCCTTCCTTGCTAGTGGAACAGAAACAGCTTGAGTTCACTGTTACTAAAGCAGCATGGGGGGGGAGGGTTCCTTTCTCTCACAGTGGTCTTCACCTTTCTCTTCTCATGAGTGAGGGTACAAATGGGCTGCCCTTTAGGATGACTTGGCTTCAATATCACTCAGCAGCCAGCTGCCCATTTAGGTTTGTACTTGCTTATCCCAGTCCTTCTGTTTCCCAAATTAAGCACTGCTTAGGTCAAAAATAAACTGGCTGATCAGCCAATGACCTTGCTTAGATCCCAGTTTATCCTTTGAATTGCTAATATCCACCTACACAAAATATGCCTCTTAAGAGTTGTCAGGGCATTTACTGGTCTTTGTTTTCACATGTACTCCCAGACCAAGTGACAGCTGCACAGAAAGTACATCAGTTATCCAGTTACTCTTTATGCTCAGCATGCAAAAAATCTCCAGAAATTGCCACTGGCTCCATTTTTGACCTGTGCCTTCTGCCTGTGCTCCCCTTCTACTTTGCTGTGTGTATCTGATGGATTAGCAATGACATCCAGAAAGAAAGTAAAACCATGAAAAACAAGAACCAAAGAAACCCTGCTCAACAGGGAGAAGTTGTTCAAACTTCCTTATTTCTCTGTGCTTCTGAAGCTCAAGCAGACTACATGGATATCACCAATGGGTATAATTTCCTGTAAATATTTGCTTTTCATGAGTTGGCCTCATTAATTCTAAAGACACACTTACTGTATGTTCTGCACCAGCTCCAAACCCAAGGAAAACTCTCTGGAACCCAAATCACTAGGAGCAGTAAATAAGGCAAGAACCAGAAAATATGTTGAAGACAAGAGAAAGGAAGAGCATTCTGAGTATGTAAGAGTAACAGAGATGCTACCTTTGTTCTCAGTTTGCTCAGGCAAAAAATGTGAAATTGAAATGATGTAATCAAGAATAATAGCTTTGTAGACAGGACAACTTGGAAAAAAGCAAGGCTAAGTCAGCTTTTTTTCAGAGCTCCCACAATGAAGTTAATTCTAGAACAAAAATTTTAGATATCCAAAATGCTGGCAAATATCTTGTTACAAACCAAGAACTTGTTTCCTGGAAAAGAACATATAAATTTTTAAGCCAGGTCTTATTTAAAAAAAACCAACCAAACAAAAACCCCAACAAAACCAACAAATAACAACAAACATGTAGAACATTTACCAAGAATGTGGCTCCTTTTGGGTTGTAATTTTTCAAACATTATGATCATGCACCTGTTATAAATGAAATATCTACTCTGACTTTTCTTCTCTGTGTTTATAATAGCATTGAATTTTCTAAAGGACTTTCTTAGTTTTCTGTATAATGAAAAATGAAGATTTTGATTCTTTTCTTTTTATAAGTACTTAAAATTCTTCCATTTTAATGCCCATAGCCAAGCCATGTTTGGAAAGAATTGGACCACTGACAACAGCAAAACCAAGAGAGAGAAACCTTAACAACCCGTCCTCTCTGGTAACTAAGAAAATTTTGGACTTCCAAATGCTGGAAGCTGATACAGTGGATATGAACAACAAAAGAATTTCCTGCAACCATGAGGATTAAAAGTCAAAGCACTATGCTGAAATAGAAGATAGAGAGGTAGCTTTAGATTTTAGGTCTTCTACAGGACATAAAGGCACAGCTGTGATGAGGAGGAGATAAAAGGGTATCAGCAGAACACTGCAGGATACTGGTACACCTGAGAAGGTATTCCCAAGGATATCTTAGTTCTACTCTGAAGAGGATCTGGCCAAAGAAAACAATCCAGGTTCTCTGTTTCCTTCCCAGTTCCCAAAGACTATACCAAGTAGATAAAAATATTCCTAAGAGTAAGGATTATGAGCCAAACTGTTTTAATAAAAAATTGCAAAGAAGCAAATGCAGGCTGAACCCAGAAACCAATGCAGGAAAATACTAGCTGGAGTCTAACAACAGAATGCTCCTCTTGAGAAAAAACAGAGTTGTATAGGCTATCAGCAGTCTTTTGTGTTGCACACTTGCTGTCCTGAGTGGCTCAGCTACTTGCAGGGGCTCCAGAACACCTACTGTGGCACAGTTTTGATTTAATCACACAGGAACAGAGGGAATTTTTTTCCAACCTTTTTAACAAAGGGAACCAGCATTTTAGATACTGCTTTCATTAATGCATTTCAACTATCTCACAGCTGGCTTTTTTCTCTCCTTTAAATTGAGGAACCATTCATCTTGTATTTTGCATCCTTCCTTTGTTCCTCTTCAGCTTCCTGACACTTTCTTTCTTCATTTTCCTGAGCATACAGTAACACAGGAAAATAGACTTAACTTTGCATCAGGTAAAATAGAGCAAGTTGCCTCTTCCTATAAAAGAGAAAAGAGTCTGGGTCTCATGCTGCTTGCAAAGCTGTCCCTCATTCTTAAAGCTGACTTGGTGTTTCTACTTAATATTTGCACACTGGAACTGAATTCTGAGTAAGTTTAAAAGGCTGGTAAGCCTTTGCTCCCACTGTTCAGTAGAGGGGATGGAGCTGAAGGCAACAGCAGGATGCCCTGTTGCTAGCCTCTTGAAGGAATTTACTGTCCACAATGGTGAAAAAAAAAGGAAAAACAGTCTTTTGAGATGAGAAAAACGAATAGACACAACCAGTGGCTTTTACAAGTAAAATAAAATGAATACTGGAGCATAGTTAGAAATGGCAGACTCCTTCCAAATACTAAAAGGTATGAATGTTTAAAAAACAATAATTTAGAAGTTCATTTATGTTAAGTGGTTAGCAATGATTTACCTACCTGCATCTGCTCAGGTTCTTCTCTCCCATTCCTTTATTAATTCAGTAAAGATGCATATGTTTACAGAAGGAAGAAGCCTTGCTGTTATCATCCCCAAGAGAAACCCTACAGAGGGAATTTGAGTCTTTGTGCATGCAAAATGACAGAAGACTTGGAAAAAAAGTGAGTGGGGAAAAAAAAAATGTTTTTTCCAGCCATAAACTGATTAAGACTTAAAGAAATATAAAATATGCAGTACATGTAAACCTAGGGAAATATAATGAGCCCAATCCACTTGCTTAAAACCTTATATTGGAGGAATGATAGGATTCGATCCCAAAGCTACTAAATACTTCCTCCTAGGTAACAGTAAATAAGAAATCAACAGCAGACTGTTGTGTTGATCTTCTCTATCACTTAATATTACCAGTGGGATGAATTTCAAAAACCTTTCATTCAGTTTGTTCTTAACATGGTTTGGAAAAATCCCATTAAATATAAACTGGGTAGTTTTCCAAAAGCTTGCCATTGTTGATTTTCCACAGGAATACTCTGGGTGCTATGAACCAGGTGTTCCTGTACCATATTGGAGATGAAGGCAGCATTTCAAAATTTTTATAAGAAATATTATGCATGCTGCAGTGCCTCGCCAAGCTCATGCAAGAGAGGTTCTTCTCAATGCTTTAATTGGCACTTAGCTTCTTTTATAGCTTGTTCTCCGAGACAACCAGCACAAAGTAGTCACTTAAAGTGTAGCTTAGAGTACTATAAAGCACATCTTTACAGGAAATAAGAACATTCATTTGATAATTGCCATGGCAACCTGGCCATGTTAGATTTTAAAATAATTAGTTTTATATCTGTGAGATGCTGAGTGCTTTTCTGCCCCCAGGCATTCACTGCAACAAGGGGTGCTTGGTTAACTGCCTGGAGGGACCTTTTCAGTGTGGGGATGCTGCCTGGGGATGAAGGTGGCTGCAGCCACTGTGGATGGCACGGTGGGGAAGGCAGAGGCATCACCCTGTGGGAGAGCTCATCCTCAGAGCCCCAGTCATATGCACAGCCCTGACAAAAATTATTTGGAGGTTTATTGGGCTATATTCACCCACTCATGTTAAAAGACAGCACACAATGAGCCCATTTTGAGTGAGAAAATGTGGTAGAGCTGCAGACCTAGAGATACGAAAAGAGCAGCAACCTGTAAATATCAGAAACTCCTTGTTCAAGAAGCTCAAAATACTCCTTGGGAGCATGCTGACTGCTGAATATTTTTGACAAAAATGATGGGAAGCACAGGGTGGCAAACTTGAAAATGTACAGTTTAAAAGATGGGTGTCTCCCAGAGACACTATTTCATAGTTTCCAGACTGCAAGGGAATAACAACATGTAATTTGGTTCACTTTATAATGATTGCTTTACAAGTCTCTCTTCTAGGAAACTTTGAATTCAGTTCTTTGCTATAATTTTGCAGTAATAACATGTTTGCAATTAGTGGACTTAATTAGGATGAGAAATTTTCACAGGTTTTATGTTTGTCTTTTTTTTAAAGGGAGAAAAAAATGAAGGGGAAAGAGAGAAGGAAATAAGCATTTTTTCACAGAAAGAAGAATTTCCTCTTTTAAAAGCAGTTTTTCACTGATGCTATGAAAATTCAGGTCCATTGCCATGGAGAAATCAGTTGATCAAACTGGAAAATTTGCATTTTTAAAAAAACTGATGATATAGAGAAGAACTGTATTTATTAACATAGTAATAAATTTAGTAATTTTTCAATCTGCTTTTTACTCTTTACCCTGAACCTGTCTCTCTCTCCCTGCTCCTCATGTGCATACCAGTTTTGAAAGCAGTCGCTACAGTCTCACTTGCTAATCCAGATCCTTCTTTAAAATAAGGGATCTCTAAATGGTGATCACTTATCACTATTGATGCTGTTTTTGAAAGCCTTAAGAGTCTGCAAGTACACAGATGATCTATCAATAAAATGGAAAGTCCATCCCTGGAAAGGTGATGGAACAACTTGTTCTTGTCACTATCTCCAGGCATATCAAGGACATGGGGGTCATCAAGAGCAGTCAGCATGGTTTTATCAAGGGTAAATCATGTTTGACTAACCTCATAGCCTTCTATGAGGAAATTACTAGGTGGATAGATGATGGAAGAGCGGTAGATGTGGTTTATCTCGATTTCAGTAAAGCATTTGACACCGTCTCTCACAGCATCCTTGTAGATAAGTTGATCAAGTATGGGTTTGGTGATCAGGTAGTGAGGTGGATCAGGAACTGGTTGAAAGGAAGGAGTCAGAGAGTTGTAGACAATGGGGCAGAATCTGCTTGGAGGTGTGGGACTAGTGGAATCCCTCAGGGGTCAGTACTGGGACCGGTGTTGTTCAGTATCTTCATCAACGACTTGGATGAGGGTATAGAATGTACCCTCAGCAAGTTTGCTGATGACACTAAGCTGGGAGGAGTGGCTGATACACCAGAAGGCTGTGCTGCCATTCAGAGAGACTTAGAAAGGCTGGAGAGTTGGGCAGGGAGAAACATGATGAAATTCAACAAGGGGAAGTGTAGAGTTTTGCATTTGGGGAAGAACAACACGATGTCCCAGTATAGGTTGGGGGCTGACCTGCTGGAGAGCAGTGTAGGTGAAAGAGACCTGGGGGTCCTGGTAGACAAGAAGATGACCATGAGCCAGCAATGTGCCCTTGTGGCCAAGAAGGCCAATGGCATCCTGGGGTGCATTAGAAAGGGTGTGGTTAGTAGGTCAAGAGAGGTTCTCCTCCCCCTCTATTCTGCATTGGTGAGGCCGCACCTGGAGTATTGTGTCCAGTTCTGGGCCCCTCAGTTCAAGAAGGACAGGGAACTGCTTGAAAGAGTCCAGCGCAGAGCTACTAAGATGATTAAGGGAGTGGAGCATCTCCCTTATGAGGAAAGGCTGAGGGAGCTGGGTCTCTTTAGTTTGGAGAAAAGGAGACTGAGGGGTGACCTCATCAATGTTTTCAAATATGTAAGGGGTGAGTGTCAGGGAGATGGAGTTAGGCTTTTCTCAGTGGTGACCAGTGATAGGACAAGGGGTAATGGGTGTAAATTGGAGCATAGGAGGATCAAGCTGAATATCAGAAAAAATTTTTTTACTGTAAGGGTGACGGAGCCCTGGAACAGGCTGCCCAGGGGGGTTGTGGAGTCTCCTTCACTGGAGACATTCAAAACCCGCCTGGACACGTTCCTAGGGGATGTACTCTAGGGGGCCCTGCTCTGGCAGGGGGGGTTGGACTAGATGATCTTTCGAGGTCCCTTCCAACCTCTAGGATTCTATGATTCTATGATTTTTAGTGGAAAATAAGCTTAGCCTTTGTAAACCAGAAGATATTAATAAACAGCAATATGAACATGCACACAATGCAGCAAAATTGTGCCAACAGGTAGATACCACAGACCAATGTTCAACTCTTTTTTGGCTTTTAACTTCATTCACTAGAGCCTTTTTTTGATGATTATTGAGATGAAGGGATACATGCTATGAAGTAATACAACAAATCACTATAACTTTTTCTTCAAAGGGTGGATTTTATCCAGCACTTGAGACTTCCAAGTACATACAATGTGTCTTAGTACATTAAGGGCTGAGTAATGGATTACTACAGTTTTGATTCATTTACCTCCTGACAAAGCAATAATGTGTGGCTTTACAATACACAGTGCTCACTAGCTGCAATGTTAGAAAAGATTCTCAAAAAATGATGTGCTACCCAAAGCCAAAGCAGAATCCACAAGTTTCTTCACATCTTTGCAGTACTGTTTTCAGAAAGATGAGTCATTTGGTTTTGAATTGCATGGGGCTATAGCAAAGAAACCAGAATGTCTGCATCCAAGCTATTCAGCACATATAAGTAACAAATAACATAAACAAATGCACCACATACACAGGTTGCTTTGATGTATATAAATAGATTTGCTAACTCAACCTGACAACTCAACTGATTACACAAATAAAGTCTCTTGGCTCATTCATGATGCCATTTTCCAAATGGGACAGCTGTATTTCACGCTGAAAGTGCATATGCAGTTTCAGATTTTGAGAGATTGTGGAAAAGCTTGTACAACAGCAAACAAGAAAAAAACAGGTATTTTATAAAAGACTGTCTCTTTTCTCATCCTTGTTTATGCTGCTAGTGGTTTCTGTCTGATACATACCTTAGCCAAGAGACTTGTCAATGGCTAAGATAACCTGCTGTGCAGGACACAAGCTGCTGGGCTCTGCTGGGCATCTTGACTGTGGAGATGTCAACAGAGGCAAGGCAATAGGGGCAGTAGTGCTGCAGATGAACCTTTCTTTCTCTCCCCCCCAAACTGCTCCCTGAGATGCCTCCTTAGTGAAGCACAAGCGTGTGCAAGGGACTGGGCAAGGACAAAGGGCCACGGCTGGAGACACGGCAGCATCCTCGCTGTGCATCCCGGGGAGATGTGCATCTGCAAAGCTGCAGAAATGGAAAAAGTAATTTAGAAACTCCTATGAAAAATGAAATGTAAAGAAAAGGGTTAGCAACTGCTGGTTTATAGTGCCGCCAGAGCTCATCAAAGAAGCTCTTGAAATTAAAAGGAGACAAGCCAAAATCTGAAGTATTTCTGAAGCTCACTTGAAATGTTTAGCTGAAACCAAAAAGAACCAGAAAGCACTCAAGCTGCTCAAGGGAGAATACTAAGATGAAAGAATATATCATTAAGATAATTTTTCATACAGGAGGATCAGTACAAGACAGCTCTTCCTCAAAAAAGAAACAGCAATTTTGTGATCTTTAAAATTAATTTGGATGCTCATTTCTTTTACAGAAAGCTTTCCAGAGAACATTGTAATGGGAAAGGGTTCTTAGAATGAAGAATGATTTAAGTTGACGGGACAATGCTCAACTGATGGTGTAACATTTGAAGAGGGAATTAGTCTCATTACCAAGATTCTTTTTTTTTTTTTTTTTCTCACTAGCATTGTATTTTAGGAGCAATTCAAAAAAATCAGAAATGTCAATTTATGTAACTGTGTCCTGTTATTTAAAAAGCTTTCATTGAGACTATAAAGCGTAAACTGCTCATGAACATGAAAACTAGCAAAATTGACAGTGGATTTGACATGATTCTAAAATTGAAAATTATTAATGGAATTATCTCATGACTTCTTGATTGCTTCAAAGTGTCTGTTTCAAACTGGAAACTATCAAGATAACGAAAGGTACTAAATTGGAGATTATTTTTCCCCAAAGCCCAGAATTTTATAATTGACCCTAAATGTCTTTTATATTCTTTTGAACAGTAGGAAACAGCCATCCAGGCACTGAAGACTGCATTTTAGAGAGATTGATTGCTTTTCCCGACTAGCAGATTGAGCACACAACTTGAGGTTCTGCTTTATGTGCAATTTCAAAGTGATGAAAAATATCAACTCATATAAAGTGGATAAATATGTGTAGTGCTGGGGATCCAAAGTTTTACCCCAGCAAGAGATATAAAAAGCAAGGAAAACAAACCTCTGTATCAGGTTTGTTGGAAAGTGCCCCAGCAATGACACATCTTGGCCAAGGGAAAATTTAAACAGATGTTACAGCTCCACCTACTGAACCAAGAAGAAAGGAAGGAGTGTAATTAGTCACTTTAATGAACTGGAGCAACTGAGGATCTATGCAGAGCCCCAACCAGACCTTTTTTGTTTGTTTTTGACACAGCCATTTGATCAGCACTTCCATGTCTGCTGAAGATCAGATAGTGCCAGATGCAGTAAGCCATACTGTAAAAGTGGGAGACAATCAGCTTGGTCTGTTAGAAGCAGCAGCCTGTTTCAGAGGCTTGCATAAACTGTCATGGGGTAATTTCTGCATTTTCGAAGTGGTTTTTGGCTAACATGGAAGTCAGGTTTTGTATGCACAGCCTTCACTTCAGGTGGATGCTGCCCCTCTGGTGCTTTTGAAGAAGCAACAGGTGCTCTCTGTATTCAAGAACCATGAAGTGAATAAGCATTCTGCAGCCATTTAGTGCCATTTTTTGGTGAATGATAAAAACTGAAGAATAGGTTCATCAATGTGAACTTCTCTAAACTAAACTGGAGGAACACCTGGGAGATAAGAAAAATATACTCAGTCTTGTAAATGTAACAATGTAGCTACAGTTTTAGAAAATAAACTCTACTCTTTAATCTGATAGCAGCAAATATGAGTTAAATATGCTATTTCAGTGGACACTGTTCTCATATATGTGCCTTGTGGGTTCAAAGAGTGATTCAGATCCAGAAATTATGGGTTTTGTAGAAACCTTTAAGACAACAGCAGATGAGCCAAGTATTGCCTACCCACAGGAACCATGTTGACAGAGGACAGAGGACGAATAACTGTAAGTGGAATTTCTTAATCAATAACTACTGTTTAGCACTTCCTAAGAAAAGCAGAAAGGAATGTGGCAACACAACAGCATAGAAAGATTATGGATAATGTGAATCTTTTATGCCACCCAAAAGACTCTTACAGTGAGTTGAAACAGCACTCTTTGAGTCTGAAAGCCAGGAGATCTAAACAGTGCATGAAGCAATGAAGCATTCAACAGTGACAGATATAATAGGCAAATGATGAGACATTTAATCCAGAGGATTACCTGGGTCCAAACACCCACAAAGCGCTGGCAGCAGCATAATACGAAACACGCAGAACCTGGAATGTCAAAACAAAATTACAATTAAAAAAAGAATCTGTATGGAGCATAAACCAAACAAGAAATGACACTGCTAATAACTGTAGCTTGAACATATGCCTAACGTTTGCATGCTGCAATCAAACAACCTAAGTGCTGGAGAGATGATAGCTAAAAAGAAAACATTTAAATAAGTGGGTAGGGAATGTGGAGTCAGACTCCTTGAAAGGTAGACTTAATTGTGTGCATCTTGGTTCTGCATATAGTGTTTGGCTTTCAGCTTGTCTGTGTAAAGGAATATTCTTGACAAACACAGTCTAAAGTGCAGTCTTGTATCCTAAGCCAGCAGGAAAGGCAGGTATGAGAAGACGGTAGCTAAAAATGAGCCAACTCTGATATCACCATGAGTGGGTGAAGATGGCAGCTTCCATCAACAGACAGAAACAAGATTTATAAATTGGGAATGCCTAACATAAACAACCTCTTTTCATCTTTGATTCTCAGGGACTATATGAGTGAAGAGATATAAAAAGCAAGGAAAACAAACCTCTGTATCAGGTTTGTTGGAAAGTGATAACAGCTCTTCTGAGAGGATGTGTTTTGTGGAGCTGAAGGACATGGAGAGCAGGCAGGTTTTAGCTGACATGAACAACAAACATGACTCTGTGACGGTTCCACTATTGAAAATGTTATGAAAACAATATAGGAATTAAAGGCAACAGTATCAAAAATCAATCTGATTGATCTTTCTTTGCCTTGCAGCCACTTTGCCCAGCTAAATAAAAATAATTTGAAATAGCACACATTGGTGAAGTGAACAAAAAGGAGCAGGTGGACACATACTGAACTAAGCTCTGGTCTCTCAGGTGAAAGGGTTAACATACAGAACTGATCAGACAATCTCACTTTCTCAAGTTGCAACAAGTAAAAGTGTGGCAGAACATTATAAGATCTGAAGAGATTCTGATTTCATAGGAAAAAACGAGGAAGACCAAATATGATACATTAACAAAGAGAACTGGCAATTGGTACTTAATATAGAATAAATCACAGAAAAGTCCATTAGCTATGACTAAGAACCAAGATAATGAGCTTAATATTTTAAAGAGACTTAACAAAGAGAAGACATGCAAATGAAATTAATATAAAGCTAGAAAGTGACGAGACTCCAAAAAGGAAGGAAAAAATGAATATTGGCACTAAACCTCACATTTAGAACAAAAGAACAGTCAGTTTATTTTCAGAAGGAATTGTATTTTTTGGTCCCTCCAAAAAGGTTTTAGTATTTAGCTGGCATCTGCAGCACAGCTGGAACTGAATGATTCTTGTTACAGGTGACTAATCAGAAAGCAGAGCCTGCTGTGGTGTCATTGCAGCAGGGCAGTGTCCCACCAGCTCTCCAGCCTGGGTGCTTAAGAGCTACAAGTGACTTTCAGAGGTCATTTGAGAGACAGCAGCTAACTCACTTTTTGCTGGGGTAACCAAAAACCTTATGTTCCTGCAATCCTCTCTGATCCAGAGGGCTTTCCAGTTCAAAACAAGAAACCTGCAGTGACTCATTTCTTGACACCACTTAGCAGGCAGCCACCTCGAGACTTCAAGCATTGAAAAACAACTCCTTGAGGCAGAAGCTAAATTCACAATGTTAATGCCACAGTTCTTCAACATGCACTTTCTTCAAGTAAGGACTCTTTAGCATACCTCTTTACTCCCCTTTGTGCTCTGCATTTTACAAAATATCACCCACACTTTGATATCTCTTTCCCTACCGAGTGCTTTCAAGCTTATGCGTGCCATGTTTTGCTGGGCTCAGCAGTTTACTTGAGGTCTATTTCAGCTTAAATGTTTACAAAATTCACACAAACACTTGGATAGGTAATGAACTTGCCCAAACTGAACCAATTGTTTATAGCTCAGACTGGAAAACTTTGCCTAGTAGAAACTGTTACTTTACTACTGTTGAGCAGTTATCACAAATGAATTGTTATCACAACTAGAAAAAGGAGAAATGCTAACAGTGATGGAAAAAAATCATTATTGTGAACCCAGACTTAATACAGATATCTGAAGCAAGAGAATTCCTTAAAAGAGCTTTTAGACAGTCTCAGTGGAATATAAAAGTAAAGGCACAGAGCAAGGATAAGACAACCACTGGGCAAGACTGAGAAACAAAGAAAGAAAAAAGAAACCAAGTGTTTGTGATTCAGCTTCTGAAGTTTGACCTGAGGTAGGTGATTTTGTAATTAAAATTTTGCTTTAAGCGTAGGTAAGGCCATAATCCAAAATACACAGCAGATCTTGGATGCTTTCCTATTTACATTGCTGGGCTCAACGGCCTGCTGAATTAATAGAACACCTACAGCAAGGACTTTTATAAAAAGTGCACTTGTTTGAAAATAGGTGTGAATCATTTATGACATCCAGCTGTGTATATGACAGGTACAATCTGCACCTCACCCTGCTGCAAACAAGCAGATTACAAGCAACAGGCAGGAAAAGAGCACTCTGCTGGCCAAATGCTCTTAATGTGAGAAGACAAAAATAAGGCCAAGGTTAAGCACTTCTGAGAAACCTAGTTTTGGATTCCACAGCTATGAAAATACAATAAAACATGCACCTCACTAGCAGCAAGCTTAAACCTCATAAAAATGACAGATCAGATCAAAATAAAAATCAGGTCTTTCCATACAAGGAGCATGAAGCAGGGAACTTGTAATTCATCTGTGCCAACAGCATAAGAAGACTGGAAGCAAGTTTTCCTAAGGACTTTCTTAAAGCTCTTACAGAAGATGTGGCACCAGTGTCTATCTGCCACAAGCCATAAAGCAAAATGAATCCAAATTATATTTTTGTGTGCCAGACCTGAATCCATCTGCCCTAAGATGGACACCCTGAAACCCCAAGACCACTCAGTGCCAGTCAGATTTGAAATTCTGATATTTTTATTTAGATGTACTGCATTTCAGACACTGGAAGGATGCATCTGCAACAAGACCCATCAGCATTTTCTATTAATATTTATATTATATATGAACAACATAGCTGCTAAATAACAGATTGCTCCAGCCTGTACCCTTAGTCAAGAGTCTCTTTGTGCTGATATGGAGGAGACCTGGACCAGGTCCCAACAGGAATGGGAACCTGTCCAGTAATTAGGCATTGAGAGATTTACTGCAGGAGCAATTCTGTGTAAAAAATGTGTTAAAAAAATTGATTAAGAGTCCCTTATAAAAAAGATGCATAAATGACCTATAATCTTATAGGGCAAATTTTATATATGTTGGAGACACTCAAGGAAAAGAGCCCAAAGTACCTCTTAAGGTGATTGTATTTGGTATCATGTTTGCTACCTTAAATTGCATCTACTGCTAAGTTTGTTTGTCACAGATGGTTACACTTAAGCAGACTTGCCTGCTGATGTTATTTCAACTTTGCCTAAATTGTAAGTCACCCTGCCATCTAAGTAAATTCCCCACCATGACAAAAAGGTTATTTAAACTTTCAAGTGCATTTCTTTGAAAATTAGAGCATCTAAGACTCTAACAGTAATGCAAATCTACTCACCTGAGTCTAGAGAGAGAGAAAAAAAAAGGCACGTGGTTTGCCTCTTCCTCCTCAACTTGAAGAAATATTCTCATCTGTGAGTCAAAACACAATAATAGCTTCAGAGCCTTCAAGTGATTGTCATCCTGGAAGGCTGAAATGTTTGACATGTAAATCAGTTTATTTGCAGATCACAAAGTGAAAACTCTATTATGTGGAAAATATTAGGGTGCATAATAAGCAAAGAATATATAACCACCCCAGAGTTATTGGACTAAAGTGTTCTGAATGCCCTCTGCATGACTTGTGGAAAATGGATTTTGTGAATTTTCTTCAGCGTAAGTTTGTTTGATCCTTGCAAGGAAACTTCAGTTTAAGCATTTTCACTAGACTTGACACTAACAGAACTAAACACTCAATACACTTTGGCTGGAAACAATGTTTATAATGGAATACTGACATTGTGCAGGATGAAAATTTCTTTTCCACAAGCAAACCTCACCACTGGCTTCCCATATTCGTTGTTTTAAAAAAAAAACTTAATCATTTTCATGCTATTTTTCACCTACAAAGGTACTATTAGCTTGTCATAATAACAGACCCTTCTCCTGCTGTGTCTAACTGGAAATTATTCCAGTAGCTCAATGAATCTGTGTCTCCTGTCTGGCAGCCCAGCATTCAAAGTGTTTCTGTATATAGCTGGGGTTTGTGTTGTCCTTAAGTTTTAAGTAAGAAATTTAAAAAAATTAAAATTCCTCAAGAAAAAATAATTTTTAAAACGTCTTACTTAAAACTTTTGAGAAATTAATTAGTTCCTCGAGAAAAATATAAATTTCTCAAAAATACACAAAGAAGGATATTAATTTCTGAGGTCTAGTTCATTTTAGACAAAACTGTGAACGTAAGCTTATAGTGAACTGTGAGCTTGTAGTTTTAAGTCCAAGTCCTGCTAGGAAATGCCATCAGTGGTGCAAAGACATCTTCCCTGGGCCTGCTGCAGGAAGAAGAATTGGGGTCTGGGTATGTGTGTTCTGATCTCTCTTTCCAAATCTTGTCACTTTTAGATGTTTGGACCACCATGACTAGCAAGATACTCTGTGCTCACTCAGGCCAAGAAAGGGAGAGGAGGAACAGAGGGAAATTATGGAGAACTTTAAAGGATTTGTAAAATCAGAACTGTAAAGGAGGGAGGGGAAACAAACCAAGCACCTGTGGCATGTATAAGATGTGCTAAAAACAATGTTTCTTTTACCATGTGTCAGATTATGTGAAGACGCTGAAAAAAGCCAACCCTGAACAAAAATGTCTGCAGAGAATCTCCATGGATTCCTCTCAGAAGATAGTAGGTCTGGCTGATTTCTGCTGTAATAGTCTGAGTCACTTGGCATGGCTTTCGCTTGAAGTATTTTAAAAACATTAAACCTGGCCAGAGAAAAATTTAAGCAACTGGACTCTATGAAGCAATGACTACATGGCATCACAAATGACACTTCATCATCACAGCACATTAGCATGGCTGCACATAAATGATGTTTTAAGATTATTATAAAACTATAACAGCTTAGTGTACGGGCCGTTTGCACCACAGAAGGCATCAAACCAATGTATCAATTCAGCCTCAGCATTCAGAAGAGAGTATTTCAAAGTGAGTGGCACCTCCACAACACATAGGAACGTCATAATCTGTGATAGGTTCTCTGGTATTTGATCAAAAGCATTAGGACAATTGTCTCAAATAATAAAATGTATAATGCCTGCACTATTTTGTTCAAGAATAGGAAAGAAATGTTCTTTCTCATGGACTTTTGATTTCTCTGAGAAATCATAAAGGAAAGAATTATCCTCAAGGTAATTAGCTTCACAAAAGAAAGGATGAAAACAGTACCAATTGTAATGAGCTTTTGTTAGGGAAATTAAGACCATAGAATTCATCTCCTAGCAGTTAATTTTCATTCTCTTTCCAAGACCTGGGATCAATAGTTCTGAAATGTGTGTTGTAACTACTGTTTCTGCAGAGATCTTTTCAAGGACTATACCTGAAAACAGGTAGCAAAATTGTTAATTACCCAGAGAGCAACCTACGGAAAACAGTTACAAACCTGTAATGTTACAAACCTAGCTGCCTTCTTGTTATAATCTTGCAGCCCGAAGAATGGGGCTTAGACCTATTCTCTGCCACATATTCATTAAATGACTTCCAGAAAGAAATCAAATGCATGACTAAAGATCAGGTGACAGCACTGTACTTCTCACAGGGATGCTGTCTTGGAATTTACAGTGCTATTTTCTTTTCACTGCCAAATTCTGAAAATAAGTGATTAATTATCTAAGATAAAGGTAAAGCAACCTTTTTCCTCTTCCAAGAAATGGAAGAAAACTACAGCATGCTTCCAGAAAAAGATCAGTCACAAAAGGAACTTGTACAATACTGGTTGTCTTTGTTTGGCACTCAGTGCTGTCATGATGAGATGTTATTACAATCATTAACAAAACAAAATTTCACAGACCACCCCAGATCAGACTTACTGTTGTCTGCAGTCCTCTATCATGAGAGTTTATTATATCAATAATCTAATTATTGAGTTATATATTTGAAGGAGGGAAGTTACCAGAGGCAACACAGAAAATGCACATCTAATATTTAAGTCCATGCTTCCATGTAATGCAGCAGGGCAGAAACAGAACCTCTACGGGGAAAATGTTCTTCTGCAGTCAATTTGCTATTCCTGGTGACTTCTCTCCATTTTGGAGTTCCTGGCTTCGGTTTTTTTCCTCCAACTCACCTGGATTATTATTTTTTTTTAATTTTTGTTGGTTGTGTATTTTTTGGTTTTGTTTGTTTGTTTTGTGGTGGGTTTTTTTATACTTGCTGCATGAAAATGCTTGCCCTTTATTTTATTGTCATGCTGGGATCACATCTCTCATCAACAGATGCAAAGCTACATGTACAGCACGGAGACCACATACTGGGAATTTCTTGGATTTCCTACTTGAGGCTTGAGTATGAGAAATTTTTCTATCAGTTGGTGGCAGTGGCCACAATGTATTCACAGGCCTTTAAACATACTAGCATATGAACTGTTAAGATTTAAGTCAACATTGAGTCTCATCTGCAGGGACATTGAATTCTTTGACTCCTGCTTTTCAGGTGTTTTTACTGGGACGTTTTTCTTTTGCCATGAAGAAGCTTGCTCTTTCCTGTGCTTGCCATGGGCATGAAAACCTTCTTGCAAAAGCATAAGAGTGCAACTCTACTACAGTATACATCTACCCTTCCCTTTTTCTTTTCTTGTGAACAAAGGCCAGGCACAGCTCATTTACTCCATTTGTTTCTCCCTCCTCAAACAGCAGCAAATCATCCAACCTTTGAGCAAACAGAGTTATTAATGAAGGCACTGACCCCAATGCCATAGGCCACTCTCCTTCTTGTCACTCTATTACTTGCTGCTTTGCTAATTGTGCAGATTCTTAAGTGATGGTTTATGAGTTAGATGCTTCATTATGACAGTTCTTACTATGTCAATCTCTCTTTCCCCTTCTTTTCTTATTCATTCTCTCAATTCCACATTTTTCCATGTTTTTCAGCTCTCATGTTGTTGCTTCCTCTGCCAGCTGTACTTACTGACTGAAAACAGTAGTCCTGGTTTGAGCCATGATAGAACCAATTTCATTTCTAGTAATTTTACTTTTCAGTTAAGTGCCTTCTGAGTAACTGAATTCAGCAAGTAACTTCACTTGCTGAAATTAATGTTTTTCAGTCAGTGTCTGCTTCTAGGACTGATAATGCTCGATGTTTATAGGTACTGCTGGAAAACTGTATGCAGAACCAAGGCCACTGCTTGGTTCTGAAAAATATATCAGCTTATATTTTCGAAATGAAAGGGAGGAAAAGGGGTCACACTTGTGACCCTTCTGTGGGGAGAATTGGGCCAGACAGGTGACTGATCAAATGCAGTATTCCATCCCGTACGAGTCATACTCAATATAAATTGGAGGGATCATGAGGGTCAAGCTTCTCTTTGTCTGTGGCCAGCATACTGAGAGGACTCAGCCTGTTCATCTGCCTTTGATCCTGATCTGAGCATTTCTGAAACTGTGTTCCTGAATCCAGCTCCCATCTGAGCAGGCCCAGCCTGGGACTTTCCCAGGGCTGACCTGCAGCCTTGGAGGTGAGGTGAGCATTACTGGGGATGGAGGAGGGGAGTGGGATAGTGGCTTTGTATATATTTATTCATATTTCATTATTTTCTATTTCATCATTACTATTTCATTAAATCTGTGTAGTTTAATTTCCAGCCTGTAAATCTCTCTCCCTTAGCCTCTTTTCCTTCCCTTCTGGAAAGGGAGGGGAATTAATAGAGCATTTGTCATTCATTTAATTGTGTTAAACGAGGTTAAACCATGACAACAAAAATTATAGCTATTTGGTCCCTGCTCCGTTTACCCCATAAAGGAAGACTGCATGCAGCTTCTCTCTGACACCAACCACTCTGGTCAGAGGGGCAGGAAGAGCAGGTGAAATGAGAGGATCAGGTGGGATCTGTAGGTCACCATATAAATTCAGGAAGCATGAGGTCTGCCTAACACTAAGATATCTTTTTAGGTTTTTTTCAGCTATTAGCAAGGCCCTCCATGTAAAATACTTACCTTTCTGTACCAAGGTGGACTTATGAAACACAGGTGGTGATTTCTGAGCCAAGATCATAGGCATCCTTTCTAAATAAAAGAAAAAGATGATTTTCACTTTTCCAAAATGTGTTTTTATACATATATTATTCAAAACAATAGAAACAGTTGATCTAGAAACATCACTCACTTAAATACGCACAAATTTTAAATTTGATCTGATTGAAGAGATAGTTGACTCAAAGCTTTACAGCTCCTGTGGCAACTAAATAAAAAAACCCTGCCTCATTAAGGCCTCCTTTCTGAAAAAAACATTTCAGAGAAGTTCTTCTTAACTTTTCTTTCTTGGTGAATAATATGAAAGCTATTCCTGTTTATGTGCAATAAAATTAAGAGCTGCTTACTCTCAGGCTTGTTATCAAGATCTTCCTCTGTTCTAAAAAGATGGAAACATACCTCATGTTCCTAACATGCATTTAACCTGAGTGTTTCTAACATTTTTAGGCAGCTAAGGACTCTCCATTACAAAGCTTCTTACCCAGAAAGGAACGAGCTATGAACAAAACATGATCATACCAGAAGACTTTAATGCTATCTGTGTGTCAACTTACAAAACTCAATTATGCAAATTTTTACCAGAAAGTCTCCAAACAAAGCAAAAAAAAAAAAAAAAAAAAAGCAGCAATGTGAGTTCCTGTCAACTCTTCTCGCAAGCAGATGGCATAGATCTAAGTTTTCATTAAAATATCAGATTTAGAGGCTAAATAGCCTTGTCCAGATAGTTGACCTCCAATGGTTATTCTTTACCTAGCTTAAGCTTCATGCAGGAATGGGGATTCAGGTGTCAGCCACACACCTCATCAACAGTGCGGATTAATTAGTGCTTAATTCATGTCTTAATTAAAGTTCTACATATTTTAGGGAAATGAATATGTATCCCCTGCAAGCTTCTTCCCTCATTAGCTTAAAAAGCTAAGGGTCATATATAGGCATCTGTGCCACTGTTTTTTGTTTCTCTAACTGCTTTGCTACAGGTCAGCTTTCCATAGCACTAGCTACATGGCAAAAGGGAGATGGACAATTCAGAGCAGAAAGTATTTTCAAGTGCTTTTCTTGATTTCTCAGCATGACTATCTAAGAGAGCATGAGAGTCACAGACTTAATTCTTACATGAGGTATTTCAGCATGTCAGGAAGACAGTGATTTTTTTCTGCTAGACTTCCACCTTTCTTACTGTGGCAGAGGATCCCAACATGTACTGACCAACCTAAAACACAATGCAGAAAGAGATGAGGGGAGGGCAATGAAGCAGTTAGGGAGGACTCTCTGTGACATTACACAATTTATGTCCTGTTTAAGAAATGCCCCAAACCCAAACAAGGATGGAAAAAGTATTGCAGAAAGGATATTTAGCTGAAAAATTAATCTGACTTGTAAACTGAATAGTATCTCAATTTTGTAGATTAAAAAAAAAACTACTTTCCTTAAAACAGGTTTTACAGAGGTTTTATTTAATCATGGAATTAAGAGTTAATACTGTCTTTTGGACCTCTGTCTGCTTTCTGACATGTGGTGGTGCTACTGCTTAAAGCAAGCCAGATAGACTTCTCTAAAGATCAATTTCACATATTATTCCTTGAAAAAAAATGCATAGTCATCTCAGAAATAAAAAAAAAAAAAGCAGACCCAGTATCCTCATATTAGTTTTCCCTTCCCATAATATAATTTATAAATGTTCTTTATTGATTTAGGCATCTTTCTGCTTTTATAATAAATGACTCAGTATGTATGGTATTCCATTTATTTAAAGGAAATTCCCTTTAACCGTGCAGCTCAGCACTTATATAACTACCTTACTTGGGGTCACCCACATTTATTTTCCAAAAAGCACAACAGAAATTTTCCTTTTAGCTCACCTCCAACTCCGGAAAAAACAAATAACAATAACAAAAAAAAGCATGTGCAATTAACAGTCTTTTGGTTTTAAGTTTTCCCTCACCCCACCACAGAAAACAGCTGATAAAGTGTTCTGATGTGCTATTCTAACTTTATTTTTTAGTCTTTTAACAAAACTCTGCAGTTGTGTTCTACATATAGGCATATTTAATTTTGTTCCAAGCTGTGCAGAAAGAGAACTTGTCATGGCATCCCTTTCAAACCTGATGAGATCCATGCAAATTGGCCTTCATTCAAGGCTGCATCTGATGCCTCTGGCACCAAGCGAAGCAAATAACACACATGGAAGAAGAAGAGAAGGGCACAAGTGAAAGGTAGCTTCTGTGACAGCAGTTGCCTTCTAAAAGATTTATTTTATAAGTCTCCTATGTAGTAGTAATAAGTATGGTTGGCTCCTTATTGTCAGAAACTGGTGGTGTTTGGGGGAATTAGACCAGCTCAACTCCAGTTCCTAGCTAGATCAGCTGCTTAAACAATTTTGAGCAGGCTCAGCTCTATCCTGCAGATGTTCCTCTTCTATCAAAAACTGAGAATAGAAAGGTCAGTTGAAAACAGCTCACCAGAAAAAAACAGAACCCCTTTTCTACAAGGAAGCTGAACTGAGAGTCATTAACATGCTTACTGGTGGCAGTGATGCCAAGAAATAGGCTCTTGCATCCAAATACAAAACATACAGTTTTGCATGCCTTCTATTCAAAGTATAAATACAATTTAGGGAGGGGGAAAAAGATTTTAAAAAAAGTTTCCTTAAGGGCAAGATCCGTACCACCGAGGGATACGTTTCAAAGAGAAACGAAAATGTCATCACCTGACATTTCTGAAGCTGAGCTTTCAACTCCTGAGACAGCATGCAGGCAGGAGTGTTAAATACAAGAGCTGGTCACAGACCAGTACACTGTCCATATGTTCCCCTGGGGCACTTAGCATTGCTTCCCCTATCAAGAGGCTCACTGTGGTTACCAGTGAATATGTCAAGTCTGGTTGCTCAGGAGTCTCTGAGAATAAACACTACAGAGTCACTGACAGGACCTTGATGTTGAAAAATGAACCCTTCTCACTTATATGATCTGAAAAAAAGAAAGTTTAATTGAACAGTCCTTTGAAAGAGAGGACTCTGCACTCCCTTGTAACATCCCCAGGGAAGAGAAAGAGAACACATTCAACTAAAAACCTGCCTCGAATCAGCTTTTGGGCTGCCATAATCTAGTCTGTTTTTTTTCCCCCCTTTCCTGTTGCACTACTGGGTTCATGCTGCAAGGGCAGAAGCTTTCCCATTCCTGCACTGTGCTGCGTTGGCCCACCCTGAGGAACCTGGAAACACCAACCCAGTGGTGAGATGACCCAAGCCAACAGGATCCAGGGACATGCCCTTTCCTCACTGTAGCCCCCAGAGCACCCAAAGATCACATCATGCTGTTTGGAGGAACAGTCAGCTAGTGCTGCATCACATAAACACACTTGTACATGGCCTCAAAGGTCTTGAAATTCTCAGCAATCCACAGAGTAATTAAAATTATTTTTATTTAGAAATCTCTTTATGGCTTACGAAAAGCATCACCTTTGAGAAGCTGTGTAGATGGCAACACTACAAAAACAAGTTAACAAGGGTTGGAGCTGAAGCTGGAGCTACCACACACAAGAAATCACAACAACCTCCTCCTCCCAAGATGCAAATAGTGAGGAAAAGACAAATATTTCTTCTTCTTCTTCCTGATGATTGTGTCACTCCCCTTTGATGTAGAGAGAAGCACCGGCAGGGACAGGTTGGGCTTCCTAGCACAAATGCCATCCTAGACCTTTCCGAGGTAAACTGATTATACAGCTGGAGAGGTAAACTGGTTATAGAACTGGGTAATTTGTCCAGAAGCAATGGCAATAGGAAGCAGCCCACACATCAGCATGTTCTGGCTATCTATCTGGCACATCAAATCTCCCACAGAGGTGGCATCTGCACCTGGTGGCAGTGGCACCTGATGGCTGCTGTCTGGGGCTGGTGACACCAGACTGCCCTGTGGCTGATTCTTGCAGCAGGGAAAGGGATTCCGAAAAGTTTGGGCTAAAAGGAGAAAAAAAAGTAAAAAAACCCAGGACAAACAAAAGAAAACAAAAAGCTTTACTCTTCACTTTATCTTCTGCAGGAATGGAATATAGCCACTCTATATGAGAAATGTAATTAAGACTTCAAAACCATTTGTATCCATCTGTGGCAAGGTCAGTGATGCTGACCACCCCGTAGTAAATGGGACTGACCAAGAGCAGTAAGCCCTGCGTGTCCTTCATAAGCTTTATAGAATTAAGCTGCCTTTCAGGCAATAGTTTTCTAAGCCTTTTTTTTTTTTTTTTTTTTTTTTTTTTTTTTCATTTTTTATTTTAAACTCTGGGTAGCAAGGTCCTAATGCAGTATCTGTTTACTACAATTCTCCGAGAGGCAAGATGTTTCTTGGCTTTTATCCAAACCATTTAGTTCACATACATATTGGAAAAAGCTGTCCTGTCAGCAGCTAAGGTTGATATCAAGAGAGACAATAAGAGGATTAAGAGGTGGAGAGCTTTAGAAGGCAAGCTACTGAATATTTCACAAGAAATGAAGCTGAGAGTGGTACTGATCCAAGGGAAAGGTCAGCAAGCTTAAACACTTCAGGGACAGTTAAGAAATAACAAAATATCCATTAGGTATTCCAGATGTTGATGGGGAGCTTTCAAGATCCCTGTGTTTAAATATGATTTTCCTACCAAGATGAGGGCTTCACTGAATGTGCTTCAATGAAATACAGAGCTTGCCAAGGGAATTTGCTGGGACACATCTACTGCATCAAAAGAAAGATCTGACATTTGAGATTGTCTCCGAGGGCTGATACTTTATCATTTTATTGTTCGTTTTTATTAACACCTGAATGTTACTGATGTGGATAAGAGTTCTACATCTTCAATTGTAAGGGTCTGGTGAGATCCAGACTGTCAAGAGATTTCACAAAGACTGAATCCTTGTCACAGTGAATCCTTGTCACCTTCATGCCACCCTCTAAAGGAGTGGTTAAGCAGATCTTCATTGTATCTCACCAGAGACCATGTAGTCTGAGGGGGGATGCAGACAGTAGAAGAATTTTACAAGATGTTACACATATTTGGCAGCAAAGGGACAAGGCAGAGGTAAGCCCAGGTATTTTCTATAGCCTTGTCAGTGACAAGAGGTAAAACACAGCAGGAATCTCTGTAATTGCTTCCTTCTACATGACAATAACCTCAGGAGGTGTTGGAAGGTGTAGGGGACTTAGAGCTAGATGGTCTTTAAGGTCTCCTTCCCCCAAACCATTTATAATTCTGTGTAGGTTTGGCTCCATAAAATGCTTTTTCCCACTAGCAAATAAAGAAAATTTTGAAAAAAAACCCAAAACAATCAAAACCCCAAGCATTTCAATTCAGATCATAAGTCATTTACCATTTTCTTTACCACTTCTGGAGAGCATGGCTGATTTTGCTGAAGCTTTTACAACTAGCTGAGAGAGAATATCTTCCCCAGTCAGATGGTCACTGAAGATCACATAGAAATGAAAAAATAACTTGTCTTTAAAAAGATAATATCTGTTAGGCATTACCAAACATCTCTGAAGTCATTATGAAAAAAGAATTAATGAGTAGAGCTAAAATAAATCAATTTGAATGCTTTAAAGAATTAGAAGTAATTACCAGCAATAAATAACTGTGTCATTCTCATGATCAGGATGAGTACCCTCAGGTTCAGATCTAAACAATCAGGTAAAAGCAGCTTTGTTATTCAAATGACAAATTCAAATACGTAATTGAGAAGGGTTCTGTTGAGGATTTCTAAACAGAAAAATGCTGACCAAGACCCCTAACCCCCTTCCTAAATGTTTTAATATTTTTCTATACTGGTTTCTGTACATCCATTTGCAATATTTTAAGTGATGGTACCAGGGCTGCTCTCTACTGAGTTAAAAGGCTAAAATATAGCAGTGTTTGTTTTGGTTTGGTTTTAATCTACTGTAAGAACCCCTTCTTTTGTGATAGTGTGATGGAATGATCTATGAAGAGCTGGAGCTAAGAAGACACGTATTTTTTTAATGGAGAGATCAAACCAGGTTTCATTCCTGTGTGGCTCCATTTGTAGTGGATCTATCCCTGTTTTACCACTATAATGAGATTTAAAACCAGCCCTTATCTTCCAAGTGCACATAAGGATCACTTCATCCCACATTCAGCAACAGCAGGTGACAGGAGGATCGAAGCCAGATTAACAGACAGACTTCACAGAACAAGGATTTAGCTTGACTACGTTAAAAGCACCTGTGGCATAAGCCACACCAATAGCAGCTAACTCCCACTGCAGTCTGACAGCATTGGAAATGCTCCTTACGTTCTCTAGTTACAGAATTTTTCATACTTCTCACTGGAACACTCATTTACTCAGTTTCGTAACAAAACTACAAGAATGCAGGCTATGGTTTGATGCTCCGTCGTAGTCATCAAAGTCAGTTCTTTGGGGTGTATGTCATTCATCCTTTAAGAAGCAGTAATAAAAATTGACTTTACAGCAAGCTAAAACATTTGTTTATAGTTGTTAGAAATTGCTGCACTACACAAGTGAAAAGGAGTGACAGCAAAAGACACTCCCAACAGCTTTATTGCTTTAACTGAGAAATAGCATTCACATGCCCTTTCTCCAAGGGCTCAAGTTAGAGGTAGCAGAATCATCAGGTGTTGCTCTGGCTAGATCAGCCTGGCTTCACAGACACTGCCCCAAAACTGCAAGGCAGAAATACATATTAATTTCCAGAAGAGAGAGGACTTAAAAAATATTGCATTTTAGATTGCTTCAAATCTCACCTACCAGAGTTCCTACATCACTGCTGAAAGAAAGACAGAAAAACATACAGAAGATTCGCAAGCCATGGTTACTCTATTGTGCATCTGAAGTGATGGATCAGAACAACCCCAAGAGCTGTCAGCTAATATCTACATTGCAGCATGGTCAGAGAGCAGCACCCTGTCTGGAATGCTGTCAAAAGTTCTGGTTGCCACCATGAGAACCATAGGGTCATACTACCACAAGAGATTTTAAAAGTAGAAAGCTGAAGTTTAAAACAAAAGGCACCAAAACTGCATAATTTTGTACAGATTAGGACATAAGCATTCAGCAGATAAAGTACTGACTGTCTCTTGGCGATTTTTAACATTTTTCCAACTTATTGTGCAGTCTTATGCCACCATATTTTCTTGCTACACCAGAGTGACTGCGTTCAGGTAGGCTGAGAACAAGGCCAGTGTCAGAGTTATCAGTGGAACTGAGCTGGCTGCTTATCTACACCCTTGGACTTGAGTTCAGTGATTTAAAAAAAACCCAGCCATTGACAATCCGAATGCCTGTAATTCCTCTAACTTTACTGTGCACTGAAGACTCACATTACCCCATGAAAACAGGACACTCAGAAGGTACAAAATTAGACAAAATATAAAGCACAACAAAGTTGCTAGAAATGTAGAAGAGCTGCACGCACCATAGTAAAATCTCTATGAAGGAGGTCAGAATCTCAGTAACAAAAGATGAATTTCTAAGACATGACAGTCATGCACGGAGGCCATGACTTGGCAAACAAGATGACCATTCAAAGCAATGATTATTGAACTTTCTAGGCCACTTACCTGAATGTTGAAGCCCTTTCTTAAACTTTGTACCAATAAGAAGGAAACCACAGTCACTGGTTGTGTCACTTGCTACATGTTAAGAAAGGGCCCATGAGATTTAAATCTGTGAGTGATGCTTGTAGGGGACTTAATGAGAATGGCTGGGGGCATGGAAGGAACAAATCTGCTGAATACTATCTACATGCCAGAGGGAGGGAAAACCAGCCATCTGACCCTGCCTGAGACACAGCCATGCTGCCCAAACACCAGGACACAGGTGTCCATCCTTGTGGCATCCCCAGGTGGGTGCTCCCACTCGACCCAAAGAGCAACAGACCTCTCTGAGTTCATGGTGAGGTGTTCTGACTGCCAAAGAGCAATGGATGTCATCAGACTTTCAGATGCTGACCCCAAGTCACTCACAAGTTGAGGCTTAAAAGACAGCTCCTGTCCTCACTCCCAAATGTTCCTTTTGTCCTGTGGGACACCCCTGCTGCTGAGGGATGCTGAGGCCCTCTTTTAGCCCTTGCTTCTGGAACTCTTGAACTGAAAAGTACATAACACTGAAAGTCAAGAGTGTTATACAGTGCAGTTCTGGGAAAACATGGCCAGTTAAGGCACCCATGCCCTCTCCTCCTGGGAAGACAGATACTTGTGCCCTTGGGAGTTGTAGAGCTAAAGAGAACAAAAATGTACAAGGACAAGAGCAGCGGGATGGGCCTGGTGGTGCTGTTTGGCACAGGCAAATGTAGGTTTATCAAGAGCTGGCGCTAGCTGGAATAAAAAACTGAACTAAAGCACACCTCCAGGCCAGAGGGTGTAAAATGCACCATCCTGCTGTGCTAAATACCTCCCCATATGCCAGCAGGCCTACTTCAAAACACACTAGGCATTTGAAGTAGTGGCCAATAAAAGACCTGTTAATATGCTTATGTTAGACCTCCCTGTAGCTCTTAGCTCAATTCCACTGCATGAAGATTTATACAAATTGCCTTTACAGCATCACCTTGGAAAAGTAGTGGATAATAAATTCCTATAAGTAGGAAAATCTTATAAAGGCATTTTAGTCAACAGAATGCCCTTAACCATCCTAGGGCATTGGTGGTGACTTTGAAGAGTAGTTCTCCCATGCACTGCTTATTGCAGCTGGAACCAGAGTATTGCCCTGAGTCATGTATGTATATACACCCTCTAATGTGTATACATACATGTGCTGATGGAAGGCTGGTCTTCCAAGACTTGTACTACTGGTAGGCAGTTGGGCAGAATATAGAAAACAGTAACTGGAATCAGTGGCTGATGCAGAATGTTGAAAATCTCTCAGTGTTTTCCCAAAACTCCTGTCAAAGACAGTATTTTCTATTGAACTGCAGCAGCACACACCCTGTAGTATTTTGTATCTCGGCACCCACCGTGAGACAGAAGTCATAGAAGGAGTTTTGCTTAAATAACTGTTAGGTGTGGGGTTCAACCTACCTCGTTTAGCTATGGATTATAAAAGTGCAAAACAAGTGTACTGAGAATCTATGAAGAAATATTCAACATTAAGCTGCTGCATTTGCCTTCAAGTCCTCTGTCACAACGTGCTGGTTGTATGGAAGGTATGCTGGTGGGAACAGCAGTGGCTGCTGTTTTCTTAGCCCTCTCCCTAGACATCTGTTGCTGGCCAACAACAGGCTTCCAGTTAAACCCAGTATGACATGTCGTATGCTCTCATCTTAAGGCATAGCTGCTGGAAGAGGTCTGCTTCACTTGATGTGACTCAGGACTTCCTTTGCCCTACCTCCTTGCTCAGCTTAACTAGACTAAATCAGGTGGGAAATACCAAACATGACAACAAGAGAAGGTAAAAGAACTTTGTGGGCTCTTTATGCTGCAAATAAACATCTTGTTTTGAGCCCTCATAGTTCATTGTCCCCCATGTACAACTTTTTGTGCATGTTTCCTCTGTTTTGAGAGAGAGAGGTTTTTCACATTCTGCATGCGTTTAATGTTCCTTTAAATATCAGCTTGCATTTGTTTCATTTCCACTCCAAAAAGGTACCACAGCAACACAACAGGCATTTTCAGAAACCTTAAAAATAAATTTCGGCTCTGGTGTAGACACATCTGCGTAAGTCAAAGATGTCTTAAAGATGAGCAAACAGAAGTGGTAAATGTTAGGCAAGCTAAAACAAATGAGGATTTTGATATTACATACGCCAGAAGAAGATGACATTTTTCAACAATTACATAGTGGTTTACAACTTCTGAAAGATTAGCATTATACTTACATGACAAAACTGGACCAAAAGGATTAAGCTTCCTGCTGTGAGACACACTTGGAGGTGTGAAGCAGGTGCCATGGAAGAAAAAACCATGGATTTTCCAGCTCAAATTGTTCAACTTTATCTTCCTTTTTGTTCCCTCCTTGCTAATAACTTTATGTGTTAGATGATTTCAATGAACGTGAAGCAACAAGAAATCTCAAGGATATTTAGCTTCCCTATCTCTCAGACATTTTACAAATTAGTCATTTTATAACTACTTCACTAGTGAAAAATACATTGAAAAATTATTTGAGACAGAGGTTTCACTATATAGCCAGTGGTCATCATCTTCCTCAGGATGTTCCAAAGATGACCCAATCTCATTTTCTTCCTAAAACTGCTTCAGCTATAATCACCTACAATTTTAGGTTTGTAACTCTTTTTTCCTGAAAGAAGAAGAAAAAAACAACAAATTGATACTATTAGAGGAAGAACAGACCTTTCCCCTGAAATGGTGAATTACTGTCTAACATTATGAAATGTAAAAGGAAGAATGTTCTGATCTTTTTCTACCTGGGAGTTCTCTTGACTGAAACCTACCTTCCACCTTATTGATAAGGCTGGTACCATTGAAGATTGCCTGAAAAGTTCGTTCATACAATCCTACTTTCCCTTGCCCGTAACTGAGCTAAACTTTTATCATTTGGTTCTATTTTTATTTATTTTATTTTATTTTTAAATTTTTTTAATATGTCAAGTGTTTACCTCAGGCTGACATTTTTTGGAAGCATTTCAGCCAATATCTCAGTTATTTCTGAAAATGAGGCAGGGATGCGCAGGGGGAAGCTTAACTTGCACTGAATATTCTCACGAAGACTCCTTTGAAAAAGCTTTCAATGCTTTAAAGAAGGGAATAGAAATTTGACAAGAGAGGGAGGGCATCATATGAAAATGATAGAATGATTCATTCCTCCACATGAAAATTTGAGCCGTTGGACCAAGTTATAAATCTTCCCAAAAATTGCAGCCTGCGTGTCTGTTAGGGATTAAGAGCTAAAATTTGACATTGAATGAGCACATTCGTGCTCTTTATGGGGTTTTAGTGATATCCAGATTGCCTATACATTGCCCTCAAAGAACAACTAAGAACACATCTGTCTCCTAAAAGCTTTTGTAGGGGAGCCAGCTGGGCATGTGCAAGCCCCAGAATAACACACATTACAGAGCTTCAGGAAGAACACTGCTTATTGTGAGCAGACGTGAGATTAGACAATAGCAGGACTGAGGCAGGAGGCAGGGAGGGGATGAACCTGGCAGCTGCACACTCGTGTGGAGGACACACATGAGAGGAGGAAAGGGACACCACACCAGGAAGCCACTCTCCTTTGACGAGACTTAGAAATTCTGCAATCGAAAGGACTTGAGGTTTACAGTCATTTTATGTGACACTGCAGAGCATGCAACAAGAGGGAAGACAAGTCTCAGGGGAAGGAGGCAGAGCTGGGCAGGCAGGACAAGAACGAGCAGGGGCCAGGAGCAAGCCAAAAATCAGGCAAGGAAGAAATGGCGGCATAATAAGGGGTGAAACAAAGAAAAGCAGGATGAGTATTCAGGTGTTGTAGATCTATATGTCCAAGGGAACATGCTGTCTGCAATCTATCTGGGATACATTCCCAGATCTTGTATAGTTGTCTAGGCTTACCAGAATCCTGGATTTAGGATACTCAGGGTCACCTGGGATCTACAGCCTTTAGCTGTTCCAGCATTCTTTCAATCCCTGTTCCTAAGGAAAACTTTCTCATCTCATTCTCTTGCTTCCTAAGATGAGATAGGAGGAGCAGGTCTTAGGTGTGTGTTGCCAGTCCAGCAACTCACTGTGATCTGCTCCCAGGTAGCAGGGAATTCTTACTGGCTGCTATAATCTCTTTTGACCTAGACTATACCACTTACACTTTTCTCTACAGGCAGACTGCACACTAGAGATAAGAGCAATAAATATAAAATGACATGCCAACATGTTCTTCCATTCATTTTACTAGGTATTGGGAATAAAAAACTGTGGGAGGGAAGCTGCAAGAGAAAGGCAGGTCCATGTAAGAAACAAGTGTTGAAGAGGCTGGAAATGGCCCAGAAAATTTGAAAGAAAAAAAGGATAACTTCTTGCATGCTTTCCTGGAACTTACTTTTGGGGGATCTACAGTTCTTGAGAGCTTGTCTGTCACAGCCATCTGTGCCACCCATTGGCAAATGTCCCAGTCCTTACACCTTTATGCTATTGCTCAAAAATACTGACATCTAACATTTAACTTAGTAGCTCAGAGATGAGGAAAGCTGATCATAGGTTTGGACAGTTAATATTTGTTTTTAACATGGCACTTGCAGAGCAGCTGCTGTTCAATACTCTCCCTTCCTGCCCACGAGTGACAAAAACTTTAAGGCTCTGTAATTACATAACTAAATTCTCTTTTACTTCCAAACAGACCTTTGCTCCATCTACTTTTAGACTGGGTGGTTTTCCCTGTGAACATAGGGATGAAGTACTACTGTTCATCAGCGTGAAGCCTGGGCAGGTCCCTGACCTGTAATGTCAGCAAGGACGAACTCCCTGACCTACAGGGAGTATTTTGAGTACAGGTAGACCTGTGCTGGTGAGCTGCAGGTAAACTCACCTCCATGTGTGATAAGGCTCAGCTGCCACAGCTGCAGGTGAGTTTATCAAGCTGAAGTGGTCTGCAAGTAAGGCAACAGTTACTGAAAGTGAGTTGTATAAAGAAAAAAAGGCAGTGTCTAATTGGAGATGCAAGAGTGGTCAGGCAGCATCAGCTCACTGTCTCACGCTATGGAGTCCCAACACCAGCAGAAGCACACAGGAGTTCCTGTGACCTGCTTCAGGGCAGGAGTCCAACTCCCTCCTTCCCTGTTTTACTGCTTTCTCAGTCAGTATCAATCCTCAATCCAAGCATTACACACCTGAAATACCCTGTCAAAATGTACTGCTCTCAGAGCAGGTGGATTCAAACACCATTTCGCCCCAGTTATATTGACATCAGACTATAAACTGCTCATGCACATTACCTCAGTGAGGGGAAAACAATCATGCAGAAGACTGACTCACAGACACCTGTCTGTTCAGCACCCACAGAACAAGCCCAGTGTTTTTGCATAACAGAGCTTATGGTGAAGTTAATGTAACCACATAATCCATTATGGCTCCCTGGAGGCTCAGCTTGAGAAGTCCAAAGTGTACAAACAGAAGCACATAAGACAAATCTGAACAAAGCACTGCACCCTGCCCTCTGTCTGCACACACCATTTACAGGTGTCTGGTAAATGATTTATAGACCCAAAGATAACAAAGTATAAAACCCCATGACTGCCTCTGCTTTACAAGGGACGTGCTTTCTGGATAATTTAGCAGGTCTCTGTTTCAAATTTCGGTGTCTGCTCTGCTGTTTACAGGTAAGTGCCTGGCACCCCGTCTCATGTCATTCCCTTCTGGCTTGTTAAATAGTCATCTGGCAAAAAAAGCCATGTTACCACCGGAACAGCACTGATGGAAGAGAATTAACTGGAAATTACTGCAGCAGGAACATATGGGAGAGTGGGTGAGCTCAAGATTGCATAGAAAATACTGTGAAATACACTCTTGATTCTGCTCCTCCTGATTACTTTTGAACCCCTTACTGCTCAGCCCTTCACGTATGAGAAGCAAGGACGCATTCCTGACTGAAAAGGATACTCAGAGGATGATTTCCTGAACTGTTAAAATTGAAGAGCTTAACACTGCTTTTTAGAATCCATCTTAAGCATTCTGATCATGAAATTTATCGTTTGTACAAAAGAATTTAACATGCATTTATAAGGACCCAAAATTAGCATTTCACAAGCAATTTTGGAAATGTGTGATTTGAATTGCTTAAGGAAGCTAATTTTTAAAAAGCTCTCAGGTTGTCTGATCACTGAAACTTCACAGCAGGCTGCAACCAGGGCACCTAAAATCAAGAATAAACATGTAAAACTTGGACGAGAGTGAAAATGGGTGTGGCAGGGCTGCAGCAAAGCTGAAAGAATGTTTTTTCCCAAAGCAGCGTGGACTGGTATAGTCAATGATCAGTGATGAACATGCTGTTAGATTAATTTATACCCCACTAAATTAGAACAAACCAGGTAGGCAATGCCTGTTGATTTCTCAGGTGATTGCCCACATTATGGAAAGCTGTTCCATCTGTATGAATGCATAAATGCATTTCTTAGATTTGAGTGCTCTGACACACATGCAGTAAATACATGATGTGAAGAGCTAAAGCAAAATGAGGTAGACTGAATTAGTCAATGATTAATCATGAATTAATAAAATAGGTATTTTGTCAAGGGGGACTATAGTCATGTGTACTCTCTCCTGTGGACCAAATTGTCTTCCTTGTCATCTGACACTAGTTTTTGGATGCAGTGAGGCTCTGCACGGAGGGGAAGAGATGGGATGGACCTTTCTCTCTTCTGCGAGGTAAAGCTCACCTAAAAACCTTCCATTTCCCTTATTTACACTTCCTGATCTGCTGTACAGCTGAGCTTTGGTCATTCCTGAGTCCCTGTCTGTCTTTCTGAACCTCCCCTCCTTCCCATTGTAGGTCACAATACATGAGCCGTTTTGCCTGAAGTCAAGCTGGGAGCACAGCAGCCTGTTGCCCCTCCTTTTGGGAGACTTATCTGTGCTTCTGTGCTTTCATCTCACTTATGTCTGTCTTTCACTCACAACAGCCTTGTTTGCCTTCTTTGCAAGGTTCAAGTGTTAAAAGACAGGAAGAACTATTCATTACTCATTTTTAAAGAGCTTTTTAGAGTTTCATTGATCACAAACAGTGCAGTGTTTCAGTAATTGTGAATTCTTACAGCAATGATCAAGGAGGTGGTGAATTGAAACAGAGGCTTTAAAACGTACTAATGAGAACCTGATTCTTCATCACACCTTTAACTCAGCTGCTATAAGTCACTCCCCATAAAAACCATCCTCACATCTCTGTGGACAGGCTTTCTAGGCTGTGTGCTGGACCTTTCCTTTAGCTTCTGTAGAGTGCAGCAGCACGGGGGGTCAGATACAAGACTGTAGTGTCCTGGAACTGGGATCATTACTGAAGTGTCCCAGATGTCTGACAGGGGTGTCTTGCCCATGCACTCAAGGTTAAAGTGATGGCCACATACGGATAAAGGAAGGAAGCCTTGCCAGGACCCACTGAGTAATACCAATGGACCAATGCTTTTTCCAATGCTATGATGCAGAGGAAGTAGTTCCTTCCCTATGATTATCTAGGATTTTTGCCAAATTGTCTTGCTATTTACCCATACCTGACAGCTTTCCTGACCCCTGGCATTGCACCAGCAATATGTTCAATAGTTAATTCTGTATTGAGTGTCTGTAACTTGTCTGCATTTGCTGATGAGGGCATGAGGTTGATGCTGTAGCTCTAGCAACTGCTAATGACTGAGGTCTCATCTCTTGAACAAGAGAGCTCTGCTGCCCAGTGCTGTAAAATTTTAA
The DNA here is from genome assembly GCF_036169615.1 of Heliangelus exortis. Lineage (NCBI taxonomy): Eukaryota > Metazoa > Chordata > Aves > Apodiformes > Trochilidae > Heliangelus > Heliangelus exortis. Next base: position 108,696,752 of record NC_092422.1, on the reverse strand, counting down.
AAACTGTCAAAGAATAGAGACTACTGTACTTCAAGCTTTAAAAAGAAACAGATGAGACCAAAATTTCAAAGACTGGGTGAAATGAACAGTGTTGAAGCATTTAACAGTCAGTGACTTCATTTTTTGCTGTTGTCAGGCATTGGCAAATATAACTGATTTAGTTTTATATTAAAGCCTGTTACTACCCAAACATTTCTGGGATAAATAGCTGATGTGCATACACACATTTTTCACAATTTGAAAAGCAATACGCAGGCGTTTCACTTTAATATAACTGCATTCTTGAACTGAGAAAACGTGATGTGGTGGAGATGTGACCAGCAGACTCCAAAAGTCCATCCACCTATGTATGCAAAGTACTGCCAGATAACCACATGGAGTGCCACATACCTAGAGAAGCACTGTATTGAAGAGAGAACTTGCAACTTCTATACTTTTCTTTCAGCACTTACCCTTTGTGCTGTGGACCAAGCCCTGGGGTCCAGCTTTGTGAATCTTTAGAAATTTAGAAAGTTACATAGCTGGAGCACAGGGGAAGGGTGTCCATTCTGCCTCATTACTAACCTTAAGAAACACACATCAGTTGCTGCATTTGATTTACTTTTTCAAAGTTCCCAACACGTCAGCGCCAGCCACCTCAGCAAGGTTAAAGTGTCCATGGTTGAAGTTTAGCTCTGTTCAAATTTAGCCTCTGCTTAAACTATGTCCTAGTGTTGATAGGACCAGCAGTCTTACCCCTGTGAGCTGACATTTTGACCAGACAATCACCAAAGCCAATAATAAGAACAGTTATTAGACTAAAAGGCAATTGCCAACTTTTGACATTTACATTCATGCTAATTTTAGCAATAGGTTTTCAGCTTGTCAGAAACTTGCAATAGTCTTTAGAAATTAGGGAGAGGAATAAATGGCTCCATCTTATATGACAATGTGCACAGAGAGAGACTGAAGTGTTGCTAAGTAATTGTCGATTTTTTTGTAAATATCACAGCAAATCAGACATAAACCACTTTTCCCTGTGGTAGACGCACACCAGGGATAAATTTTGGTCCCCAGCCTTGAAATTACTCCTCACCACTTATACAATACTGCTGATCTAGCTAAAAAAGGCTTCTTGATTTTGTGTGAAAACCATATCCTAGACTAAAGAAAGTTTAAAAGCCTGTCTTTTTATCATTTAACTTTATCATTAGATATGCAAATGGAGACTTGGCTGCTCTCCCCAAAGACTGCTTAGAACACAATGACTTGTACTGGTCAGCTTTTAAAAAGAAAAAACACATGGATTAAATGGGTGCCTAGACAGCCTAATTGTCAAAATTTAATTCCATTCTCCCGTTTTTGACTGCATGCTCACATTTTTTGACTGATGAAGTTGACCATTACACATTTACCTGACAGAGAAATCTCTTCCTAGGATGATTCCATAATTGCACCCAGCTAAGTATCTTTCTGTCTAGAAATACAATAGAGTTAAGCTTCCTTTTGAATCTAGATTAAAGATATTTAATGCACAAAGATCTGTTAATATTTGTTTTATATTTTAAGTGTAACGTGCTGGCTGTACTGTTTTTCTTATTACCTTAAAACACCAAATATGCCTTTTTCAAAATAAATTGTGGGAGGTTTTTTTATGGTCAGTGCTGGATTAAGTACACATTTGCTATTTTGACAAAGATGACAAGGTTATACCATCATCTTTTCTCTCAGAGTTTAGTCTTATACCAATCTGCACAAACACAAAATGAGATGCTCAAGACATCACAGCAACAGTGATTTATGATAGTTTTCCCTGAACAATCTGTTTAGATGTACAGGATACACAAAACTACCTGCTGAAGGCAATATTTACATGAGCTAAGCATCTGCTTATGAAAAACAGCCAATTTTTGCTATAATTTGCTTTCCATCTAGAACTCTGAGTAAATTTTCAAGAGATGATGAAGGGAAACACTTTAACTGGTAACAGCTGATACAGCCCCTGGAATGGTTCACTCCTTGTACACATTACTATTATTTTCCTCCTGGGTCATTAATCTCTAAAGGTACTTTTCGAATAACATATTTATTTAAGGCAAAGGAGGGAAAATAGACTTGAATAAAACCATTAATGTACAATGTATAATGTTTGACTGCTCTTCACAGTGAGTTAACTTTGTTTCACTACAGTTTAAAATTATTCATCTTTTTTTCAGCTCGATTTTATGCACTGTGAACCATTTCATTAGCATTACCAGCCTGCTCCCAACTCCCTCTAGTCTCATATCCAGGTACTCTGAAACTCTTCTCTGCTAGTCTTCTGCAAGATGAAGAGCTGCAGTCTTTCAGGCACAGTCCATGTTTATGAAGCACCTACTGAGCAACAAACTCTTACACAATCTTTTGTTAAGACACCCCAAACATAGGGAAAAACTGCACCCAGTCTGTGAAATGTATGTTGGCTATTTGCCTGAAGACTGTACACTCTAAAGAGGGACTGCTCAGATGGAGACGTCTGGTCTGATGCCCTGAGGTCTACACTGAAGAGCTTTCAGACCTTGCTTTCTCTGAGCATTGCCAGAGCACAAGCAAACATGCAAGCCTGCTTGGCTCTGTAGTCCCAGAGAGAGAATAACAGGGCTGTTTCTTGTTTTCACTAGTGATGGTCTCACAAAAGTTTTGAGGGTAAATAATGTTTGTCCTGTTCAGAGACATACAATGATCCTTACAGTAAGATGAAGAGAAAATCAGCTAAGCCTGAAGGATTTGCTTGAATAGAAAGGCACTTAGTAATTTTCTTCTGGTACTTACACACCTGTGAAGTGCCCCAGCAGCTAGAGACAAGCCCCACAGAGATGGGTCCCAGGTGTTAAAGGTGAGAGCTGGAAGGATTTGAGGTACCAACTAGAAAAGAACAAGGACTGGGTGTCTACAGTGACAAAAGCAGCCAGGAGCAGAGCTGACACCCCTGCCTCCTGGTAGAGCACTTTAATAAGTGAGCATTAGTATGGTTAGGAATGAGCATTCAGTATGGTTAGGAATGGCATTTCACATTGGACATAGGGACAGGCAGAGCAGACTTCATATTAAAAGCTGAAAGGTAATATCCTTAAGATATTACCAGAGTAGCTAAGACAACACCTTGCTGTTCCATCAGCTGCATGGCAAACTCATTTTTGAAGACTCAGGCAGCAGGGAAAAGAAATACAAAAAGCAGAACTGCTTAATGATGTAGTAGTAGTATGTAATAATGTAGTATGAAGCTGGAAGGCTTGAGCACATATCAGTGATAAAATTTCACTTTAAATGGCCCTTACTAACTCGATATACATTTAAACAAAAGTGAAGGCTGTTACTGAGCCAATATCTGATCCCAGTTCAGTTATCTCAGTCCAGCAATGCAATCATGAGCTTACAAAATGTTTAATATTTAATAAAATAAGAAAAAAAATCACTACAGAGAAGTTAGCAGCTCATAGATTTTCTACCAAGTAATAGTAAATCACTAGAGAAATAATGAAATTTGGCACAAGCTTAATTTTGTTTTGTGCTCCTCTGAAATGGAAGTGTAGCAGCTTAATAGACAAATACAAGAAATACATTTTCTCTGTCCCCAGGCCAAAATCTTGTTTTATGAAGTACAGAAATAGCTGTTTCTCAGTTCCCTAAGGGGGAGAACAGTTCACACAACAAGTCTTCACACCAAATGTCTGAACTTAGGTTTTTCCACTCAAGTTTAAATTTAAAGATGTTAATATTTTAAAGAAGGTCTTCCTTGAAAACTCCCTACCCCAAAACTTCTGCCTCTAGTTTCTGGTTATATTAACTTGGGATCTGAAGAAAGTGAAGTAGGAAGGAACTACTGGGACTTTCATTGCTTGCTAAGCAAGTGTTCTAAATTGCTATTTCATGTCCTTTTAAGGGCAAAAATGAAAAAGGGGGGGTAGTTGTCATTTTTTGTTCATTACTGTATAATCAAGCATTTTCTCACCTTCCAGTACTTTTTATCATCGAAAAGAAACAAAGTGAAAAGGCACAGCAAATACTTTAGCTCACATATCTGCTACACAGATTCATGCAGTGCAAGTTTTCTTTTATTTAAAAAAATTCTGAACTGCAACCATATCGCAGATGATCAACTAATTTAGTAATTGAAGCAGACTGAGCTAAGCATTGCACATGAAAGCAAATACTGGGCATTCTCAGGTAGATTTCCCTTCTAGAATTTCAGGAATATGGCATTAGAGAGCTGTCAGTGAGAAGATAGCTTGCCCTGGTGAGCTCCTAATACAAGGCACAGTAGACAAGAGTTCAAGCTCTTGGTCTAGATGTTCAGATCACCCTCAGGTGTCCTCTTAAATTCACTACACTAACTTGGAGCACAGCTCTTTACAGACACTGGCCTCAGCTTGGTTGATGTATCCAAGTTTCAACTTCATCAGCAGTTGAGAATTCTGTGTAGCACGCTCATAATGGTGTCCCTCAGACCAGTTCAGCCCCAAATGAATTCATGTCTCAGACACAGGAGGTTAAAAAGGAAAGGCTTCTCCTGTACCAAGGTCTTTCAGATGAAGATAATGGGGAATTCAGTCTATTTTTGTGGGCAGAAAGGTTATTTCGAGATCTACAAGAAGTATTTCTGCATTTGGGGTGACCTCAAAAGCTGACTAAAGCAATGTGATACGATTAGGAGTGCCATATCTTTTGCTCATAATTTCCAAGCATGTAATTTTTATGCTGCTAGTGATGAGAGTAAATACTGCATCTACAACCAGGAAGTTTAGAAACCGCAATTAAATTCATAGGTAGATTTAAGTTTTTTTTTTTTTAAAAAAAACCTTAGGCATCACAGTACACTGAGTGCAATACCAGTCTAAATGTTTTTCTGGTCAAAAAGTCTTGCATGAAAAATAAATTAGTGCCTTAATTTGATCATAATTTTATTTAATCTGGATTCAACAGTAAAACAGCTATTTATAGCAGCTGTTTCAGTAACGTTAGATTTAAAATAAATAAAAGAATAAAATAATTCTGAAGATCTAATGCAGTGCCATCTTTGGTTTCTGTTAAATAAACTACAGGTCCAAAGACACCTTCCTTGGCTATAAATAAGCTTTTTGAAGTGCACATCCCAAAACACTTTTCTCATATTGCAAATTATTCTCAGCTTCCATTTCAGGCATCCTTGGAGCACCTTTGCTGACAGAAGAGTCAGCAAATCAGTTTATATGACTTAAAAGACATAAACCACATTCTCAGACCTACTGGGATTCAAGCAGCAGCCAAAATTCATGGGGACACACTGGGGCCAAAACTGTATTTTCCTCTGTTGACTTGCAGCATCTATTGAAAAAAAAAAAGAAAGTACAAGTCTGAGATTAACATGTAACAGTAACCCTTTGGGACAAGGGAGGAAGCCTGTCTGATTTATCATTGCAGGCAGGGCTGCTCAGTAGTCACACACTTTATTTATTCATTATCAAAGCTTGTAGTATTCTTTTCCACTCTGATCTACCTTCAGTGAATCATGGACCACTCAGAGAGACACAGCACAATACTACATGGATTTGGGTTCTTTTGCCTTTGAGCCTTCAGGTGCCAGGTATGACGGGGTTTCTCAACAGAGCATTTCATAGACTCAGAACACATGGGTGTACCTAAATAAGTAAGATTAACCAACATAAGAGTGCTGCAATTGGGTTCTCCTGGCATAAATCAACACATTAACAAACCTGATTCCAAGAGAAATTTTGAAAAATTAAAGAAGATTTAGCTTTACTGTCCAGGCTTTAGAGTTATCTAAGTGTCATCATTTTACTTTGGCAAGTTCCTTTTAATGTATGCTTTGGAAGAACTCATTAGAAGCTTAGAGTATATGTCTTGTTAAAACTACACAGAAGCTAAACTGCAGCAACTTATCCTACATAGTTGATTTAAATAGCAGTCAGAAAGCAATTCCTGAGGAAAAAAATGCCCATGTTTTTCTGTCTCAAAACTGCATTCAGTGTAGAACAAAACCTCAGAAGAAGAAAACAGAATGAAACATAGCAGTTGGTAAAACTAGTATTTATAGATAAATACACAAGTGTATCAAATGAAGTGTCTCATATTGTCATATAGAAATTGTTTAGGACTGTGTTAAAATGTACACTTTTTTTAGGACATTATATTTTGAAATTTAACGCGTGATTGCTAAATTATTCAGTTTGACAATGGAGAATACATGCATTGTACCTGAAAAATGCTTTTCATAAAAGATGCTGCAGTCCTTTGAAATGGACAGGAGTGGGTAGAAACACAAATTCAAGTTTTGGCGTTTAAAATAGTTACTAAGACATAGGAGTCTGATCAGTCTGTAGGCATCAATAGAGAAATGTGTAGACTTTAGACTTACCCTCATAATATACTTTGAATTAAATATGTTTTGATTTTTATTGACTTAAAACTAGCTTTCTTTTTGAAAGTGAGCACAAAATTTCATTTTGAGGTGTAGATTTCAAAAAGCATCTGTTCCACCTGATTGGTGATGCCATTTTTGCTCACTCTGAGCAGAAGCAAAAAGGAAGAGAATATCTAAAAGTCATGATTTCCCTGCCCGCCTGCCAAGCTTCAGCTGGTGCTGTGGGGCAACTGGAAGGAAGAACCTGGATATTATCTCAGCATTTCTAATAATGACATGGGAAGCATCTTTCTTGGCTAGAAGCAGTCACTTTGCCTTACAACATATTTGAAGTTACCTGAAGACACTTTGCTCAGTTTTCTGGAAAACACTCACCCTGTCTTTTCTAGCAGAAAAATTATTCTAATGGAAAATGTCTAATTGCATCTAATAATTAGCTGTCCAACACATGTGTCTGAAGGCTGTGATCCTGACAGATGCCAGGCATACTGCAAGATGAGTTATGCTTCCAGAATGATAATCCCTATGATTGTCATATGACAGGATTAAAGCCAGTTTACAGAAACACATTTGTAGGGACTCTCACTGAAGCGTGTTTATAAGCAAGGCTGGTTGCCTCACAGACTGAAATAAACTATCCAATGCTAATATGACAGAAATTAATAACTAGAGTTTTTAAGAAGGCAGATAGTGGCAAAGACATCAAGCTAAATGTTACCCAAAAATATGGATAAAGTTATAATCTTATTGTTCGTGATAAGTGACATTTCCAAGATGGCCAAGAAAAGCAAGCCTATACAGAACATGCAGGAATCTGTTTCAGGGGCTGTGCTTCCAGAAGAAAACATTTGGAAAAGTTTGCAAATCTGAAGACTGAAGCTGTTGACAGGATCTTTAAATTAATTTTACAATTTTTTTCTAAAAGTAATTTATTCCATCTTTTCTAGCAACAGCATCAGATCTTATATGGACATGCTACAGCAGTCTGGGACTCAACTCCAGCAACAGACAAGGATGAGCTAATAATTCCTACACGTCTCGTATCTCACCATGTTAGGATATGGCATGTTATGTACTTGCCATAATGTATTTGATATGATAACTTTATCTCATCCCACAGTCTAAAATCAAAATTAGCACACTAAGTTTCTCAATACCACGTATTTTATATTCATAAGTAGAAGGGAGGTGTAAGTTGTGGTAAACTGAATAAGAAGTTGAAGACAAGATAACTAGCAACTTTTAACAGATAAGGTTTAAAAAATCCTGTGTTTCCAGGTAAAACATTTTTTGTTTTTATTATATTTGTAACCTGGAACAATGTGTTGGGTAGTAGGAAGAGTATACTTCTATATTTCAAGTACATGTCAATTTTTTCAGTTACTGGGATCAAATCAGTAAGTATTATAGTATATATTCATATGACATGTATGCTCTGCTTTCTACATTTAAACTTCTGCATTTGATCTTGAATGCCACAACCAACTGAAACTATAGCTACCACTGTGAATTTCTTTGTCTTGCTCCATGGAAGTAGGAGCTGGCTCCTTTTCTAATAAAAGCAGTGATGACAAAATGTTCTTTATGCCAAGTTCTTGAGTCTGGAAGTTCCCCCATTCCTCTCCATTAAACTACCTTAATCAGGATGTCTTTGAAGAAAGGATGAGGTGCCTAGATTTCTTTTATCTGTTTTTAATACCCTGTTAGGTATTAAAAGTTTCCAAAGCTGGTCAAGATTTCTGTATGAAAGAGGATCTGTTGGGGAAACCAAAATGTAGTATGCTAATGTTAAAAGCAGGGTGATTGAAGGCAGGAAGTTTTTGCTTGCATTTCATCATCAAAGAGCAGATTCTGTATGCTCTGTGTTTGGGGTTCTTTGTGGATATGTGCTATATAATGAATATGAAGATTACGTGGGATCTTCTAAAAAGAAATGCATATTTTGGCAATATCTACCATGCTCCTAGGTATAAAACTATCCTTAGACCATTATCAATTTTCCTGCATAGGACAATGGGCCTGAAATTGCCATTATTCATTAGCTGAGGCTGAAAATTCATTAAATACTTGAAAGAGATAAATGAAGTGCAAGTTCATTATTTGCCATGTAGAATTTCACATCTTCAGTTGCACTGCTTAATTATGAACAGTTCATTCAAAGATAAGGGATGACAAATGACATATAGACTAAAAGACCTCACTAGTTAAACACAGTCATGGCCTCTCCCCTCTGTCCACCTTCCCTGTTCTGCTTGACCTTGGATAAACAAGTGTGCCAGGTCCTAAACTTTTCAGTATTTTCCTCTGTAACAGTGCAGGCATGACAGAGTTACTGAAACTCTTCAATTTATAGCTAAAAGCAGATTTGTAAGGATAAGCATTGCCTATTGCCTTTTATTTTAAATGGATATAAGTGGACAAAATCAAAGGGTCTCCTTCCTCCAGCTGTGGTGGTTCCAGAGATACTTTCACTCTGCAGGCAGTAATGCCCAAGCCACTTGAGCTCCAGTTCCTGAAATGTTGCTGGCTTCAGCCCTGTCTCCTTAATTGCTCTTGTTGCTGCCAAGGTAGGGGTTCGGGGTCTTCTTGAGAATTAGCTGCAGTTTTCATGCCTGCATGGTAACTTAAACTAAAATGGGAGTTAGTTCAGAAGTTGATTTGCAAAGGGACAACAGGCATCCCTGGAGTGCAGATGATGAAGTTCACCAGTGAGGTGGAAGGTAAAGTGAAATGTGTCTTATCTCATCTACTGTCAGCTGGTAAGGCAGTTGCCAAAACTTTATGAGACATTTTAGGGGTGTCAGAGCCATAAGTTTAGAATAAACATTGCCTTAAGTCTTGCCACGAGGGTGATCTTGCATAATTCTGGCTTTGCAACCAAAGCATCAGACGAATCCAAGGGATGAAATTTGACAGTTCTGTTGTACTTAGACATGACTAATTCCTTTAAAGAAGTTGTTCTGAAAGCCAGAGACTCAATCTGCAAAGCTGTAGCTTCAAGCTAATGTCACCAATTCAGATAATTAGTCTTGCTGAATTAAATGGGAAGAATTGTGCATGCATGAGTAACAGTGGAGGATGAGGTGCTTATTTCTTGTTATCAAAATACATGCCAATCATGACAATGAGCAAATGGCTTTCACGGACATTATGAATTGGTAAAACTCCTTCCTCTGAATTTATTAACAACCAAGAAAAATACTTACCCAGTGAATTTCCTCCCCTTAATTAGCTTCACGTACTTTTCCAGCACTTTAACCCAAGTAACTTTGGGCTCCTTTTCCCGTACATCTTTAAGTTGCCACATAGAGGTTTTTCTCTTTGTTTTTGCTGTGCAGCACAGCTCTGCATGCAGGACCTTAACACTGACAAACCCAAAGAATGGGGTTAAGATAAAGAAAATTTCAAGTACATCTCTGCTGGTCATGAGGCCAGAAATACAGACCTGAGGACACAGGATCTTTTCTTCTAGCACAATGGAGTGAAATGCCTCTTACTAGTTTCTGAGTGTTGCAACATTTTGAGAGGAAAAAAAGCCCCTAAAACTGCCAGAAACAGCAGAAGTCCTGGGGGAGAGGGGAAATTGGTAAAGAAAAGGGGTCACAGAAAGGTGAAATCAGGTTTGTCTCCATATAGACATAAAGTAGATGGACACAAGAGAGCATCCACCAGGCATTCCAGACTTTGCAACTCTTTTCAGAGTAATGTAAGCAGGACGACTAAGATCAGCAGTAGGACAGAAATCAGGATGCCCAAGTATCTCACTGTTGATTACTAGGTCCAGCAGAACTCTACCTCAGGCAAGGTTCACCTCCCCATGGAGAACTTTGTCAGTACCATGTCAGATCTGAATCATGATGCATCTCCTTCCTCAGAGGACTCATCTATTCCCTCAGCTTCTTGGACCACTAATTTTGCAAAGCTTAGAAGAACCAAATTATCTTTGCAATCTCTGTTACTCTATCAAGTGGAATTGAAACAGCCCATGGGTTAAAAAAAATTACTGCAACTAGACTTGGGGGGTAAACACATGCCTAGCCAGACAGTACAATTATAGGAGCCTTGCTTTGTTAGAGAACCAGATGAAAGATTCAAGTGGAGTCTGAAGTGAAAGGAGAAGTAAGAAAACTCATCTCTCCAATAATAATAATTAAGAAAAAAGACTAATACTCCATGGGCTTCCTTTTAATGAAAAAAACAAGTCATTGTGACGAGAACAAATAGGAGAAACTGTAGAACTCAAGTAGCCTATATATAACCCACATTACAATACTGAATGTGGTGTAAGTACTAAAATACACTATTTTCTATAAGCTCAGCAGAATGGGAGAATATATAGAAGTAATGAGAACGAACCATTTCTTTTATGAACTGAAATTGTTGCTACAAACTGAACAGTGGCACCTGGATTTCAGTGAAAAATATGCACATTACTTTATCACTATGGCAATTCACATGACTGAACCTGGTCTCATCTGGTTCTAATGCTTGAACCTTTTGAGCTTGCATCACACTATTGTTTTGTGCACACACACTTGCTTTGTGCTTGATCATCTGTTGTCTTAATTTAAACCAAAACATCTGAGGCAAAATATTAATCTAATCTAATCTATACTTACTGCTGTAATCCTCAGCGCCAGCAAAAGTGAGCTGTGTCCAAAGCAATTTTATGTTGGCTGGTTAAATATACAAACCACCCATCTGAGGAAGGTGCATTGCCATAAACACGCCATATAGAGTGAAAATAAATTATTAGTGTTTTTTATCACCCCTAGGAAGCAATGAGATCAGTAGTTAGAATGTATAGACAAGAAATTATCCAAAATTTAAATGTTTAGTGAGGAAAAGAAATGAGCATTCTTTGTATTTGATTTTTATCTTAAGTAAACAAAAGTCAGTAATTACTGTTCTGCCCCAAAGACTGTTGACTGGATATGTAGTTCAAACAATATGACATCAAACACATTAATTCTACTTTCCACTACCTGGGAAAAGACTAACAACTCTTTCTACAACAGGTGATTGGTATCAAGCTGGATGCCTTAAATGTGATCAACATAAGGCAACATAACAAATGTCTGTTCCCTTTGATCCCAAACCAAAATCATGTCCTACCACAGCATTTGGCAGGCTGAGTGCTGCAAAACAGATACAAACCTAGTCCTGTAACATGAATTTAACCTTCACCTTCCTAGGGGAGCAAACATTCTCTATGCCAGTGTCAGTCCAGGCATAGGGGAAGTCCAGGGGTGGGGGAAGAAGAAGGGATAGACTGGTGCACTTCAGCCTTCCTGAATCACCCCATAAAAGCTTCTTTCTCTATGAGGCATCACAAGATAGCCAGATCAGAGTGACACTTTTCATTCAGCTACTTACCCCCAGTCAGACCTCCACAGCTACAGCGATTTCATGCCAGTCACTGCCTTCTTGGCAGGACTGAATAAGCATGAGAGATTCTGTCTGAATCATTCAGCTGTGTCCTGGTTGTGATTGAAAGTTCCTGCACAGCAGGAAACTCGTTCAGGGAAGGCTTCAAAAACATCCTTACAATTGCTGTCAATATTATTATCATAAATCCAAGGCCCAATTGTGCAAAGTGCCATGAGAAAGCAGTTAGTTTTGCAACCTCAAAATGCAAGTAGAGCTGTCTAAGGACAAGAAAATAACCAAAGGAAATAGATAAAAAGGCAACCATGGATCTTGGTGGTGGCTGCCTAGTACTTCAAAATAACAGATTATGTAGTTACTTAGACTAATGAATTAAAAAAGAATCTTGACTGCAGTTTTCAGCATAGTTATGATGAACCTTGCACAGAGAGCTATAAAGTGCTGCTTCCTCTCAGTGCCTGTGCTCCACTGTTAGTATACTCAAGCATATCAGAGGGTTTTCATTAGTGGTGTAGAATCTATCTGGAGGTCAATAACAAGTGCTATTCCCAGGGGTCAGTACTGGGTCCAATCCTGTTCAATATATTTACCAATGACCCAGATGAGGGGACAGAATATATCCTCAGCAAGTTTGCTGATGATGCAAAATTGGAAGGGGTGGCTGATACACCAGAGGGCTTTGCTGCCATCCACCATGATCTCGACAGGATGGAGAATTGGGCAAAGAGAAACTGCATGAGTTTCAATAAGGGAAAATGTATGGGACTGCACCTAGGGAGGAACAACCCCACACACCACCACAGGTTAGGGGCTGACCCGCTAGAAATCTATGAAAAGAGATGTGGGAATCCTGGTAGACAACAGGATGATCGTGGGCCAGCAATGTGCCCTTGTGGCAAGAAGGCAATGACATCCTGGGGTGCATCAAGAAGAGTGTGGTAAGAAGGTTGAGGGAGGCTATCCTCCCCCTCTGCTTTGCTCTGGTGAGGCCCCACCTGGAATACTGCATCCATTTCCAGGCTCTCCAGTTTATGAAGGACAAGGAACTACTGGAGAAAGTCCAGCACAGATCCACTAAGATGGTTAGGGAACTGGGGCATCTACCATATGAGGAAAGGCTGAGGGAGCTGGGAATGTTTGGCCTGGAGAAGAGAAGACTGAGGAGGGGTTTCATCAATGCTTCTGAATACATAAAGGGCTCGTGTCAAAAGGATAGAAATAAACTCTTTCCGGTGGTGTCCAGTGACTAAACAAGGGACAATGGTCACAAAGTAGAACACAGGAGGTTCAACCAAAACACAAGGAAGAACTTCTTTACTGACGAAGTAACAACACTGGAACAGACTGCCCAGGGAGACTGTGGAGTCTCCTGTCTCTGAAGACATTAAAACACGACCTGGATGTCATCCTGTGTACCCTGCTCTAGGTGAAACTGTCCCTCTGGCAGAGGGGTTGGACTGCTTGATTTCTAGAGGTGCCTTCCAACCCCTAACATTCCAAAATTCTGTGATTTATGGTGTTAGCTTTGCTGAGGAGTTGATGTAAGAGGCTCAGTGATGCAAGACCCACCACAAGCTTCCTGATGGAATGGGACCTGTACCTCCCTGTGTTACACCACTCTGATTTTGCTATAGTACCTCAGATGGCAGCTAGTATTACATTATATCAAAGTTACGTCTAAAGACCTTTTGTTATTAATTTAGAAGTGCTTACAGAAATGAGGAAGAGTACAAAAATTTACCATAGTGAACCTTAGAGGACAATAAATCCCATTCATGTCATTTGGGACAATTGCCTTTTGCAAAGTGTACAAACAATTCAGTCACTACACTTTGTGGACTACAGAAATAATTTCCCTACAGCTCAGAAAATCTCCCATTGTGTTACCCAGGATTACACAGTCTCCTACTCCTTTCTCATCCTCTTTGCCCCAGGCTAAGGTCTATTTTCATTCCCTCAATAATTGCCACAGGATTAGATCTATCCAAAGTAAATCCACAGGTACTGTTTATAGCAAATACAGATTACTCTGTGCCACATTAAAATGTTCAGGCTGCATTGATCTTTCAGGTAAACTGTGCTGAGAACAGCATATGCAGCAACAATTACCAAATAAGAAAATTACAAAAGTCTCTTTGCTTGAAATGATGAAATTAAGGCATGCTAGTCTAAAATCAGGAGTGGAAGATAGAATATTTTAAGAGAATTTTTTTTCTGCCAACTCCCTCTGTTCCACAGCGAAAGCTTCAAAGCTAAATTACAAGTCGGAAGAGTGACAGTAAAGGACAAGGAATTACTTGAGGTGGGCAGAGCCTTCCTTTCTGAGTCTAAACTAACACTTAAAATTTCATGCCTGGAAGGGGCAGCCAGCACGCATGCTGAAAACATGGTACAATCTCCTAAAACCAGATTCTTGAATAACACTTAATGAGTAAGCAGAGATTAACACACAAAAATGCTGCATCATCAGCATTGTAGCCAGTTGATTAGAAGAAATGAGTCCCAGGAGAACCAGGAATAGAAAACTGCATTTGTCTCAAAAGCTCACTGGACAGCCTGGGCCAGCCAAGTTTTCTTTCTCTGAATCTTCTTCAAGGTGAACTTATCTGCCCTGAAATCTGCTAGCTCAAACTTACTGCTACTATTAGTCTGGAGAGGGAACTCAGAGAAATATTTAAATATTTTGAAATAGTTTGTTTTGGTTCTGAGGAAAAAATAAAAGCAGCTTATCTATGCCAGCAAGTTGGCTGTCAGAAGGCTGGATTTGTCCTTTGCCTTTGTACTCTCACACATGTGATATATCTTATTTTACAAGTCCTGCAATCACAGGACTTAATCAAGATAGAGCTGATTTTGTCATCCTCTAAAACTGGACATTATGAAATGTGTATGTTTATACAGAAAATACCTTAAAGCACTGAAGAGTACAGACATTAATTACCTTCCCAGTATAAGATCATATATTACATAAGAGAAGTAGCAATCATTATGTCCAATGAAAATAATTAATTGTAAGCGTTTCTGTCTCATTATCTTGTGACAGAATTGTTATTAACTTGTGACTACACACCAGTTTTATGGCAAGACTCCTTGAGGACAGGCTATATATGTGTCTGATCAATTTCCCTTTTCCTACATTGCATAGCAAGCAAGTGTCCTAGATGGAAGGGACCACTCAGTGACTGCTAAACTGTGGGCTTCATAGTTCTTCAAACTTGCATTTACACAAGAGAATATGTACTACAGAATTTTTTTTAAACCCAGAAAATTGGCTGTTAAGGTGTCATAGCAGTCTGCAGTGAAAATATGGTTTTCCAGAAAAAGGTTGGAAAGCATCATCAAATTTCAAGGTGGTAATGAGGTCTGAGGTATTTTTCACCATGTGTGGACGTCCTGCTAATCTGATATGCCAGACTGTGCCTCAAGAAATAATTAACAATAGCAGTTGCAGGCTGTAGGTACTTCATCAGTAGAAACATTGGAGAGTGATGAACCCATGCAAAGACTGCACAGGTAGAACAGAAAGATCATTACAGCAGACAGACACATTAATAGGCTAGCAGTGTATTGTTAGTATGTGAAGTTCAATTTTTTAGTTTCATCACTTTTCTGTGATGTGTCAGTGAATAAGATTTGAATAATTCAAAGGAAATCAGAGTTGTAGTTTTCAGTGTTCTTCTATATTTTTTTTAATGTATTACAGCTTTCAGAAACTACAGAACTGTATTTTATTGTAAAGCTCCCAGCTGCAATTTTTTTCTGCTGATCATATTGTGTTCTCTTTGTTTCTAAGTGGAACAAGCACAGTCAAGCATAATTCCTACTGGGTATTCACTTTATTGACCAGCAGAAAAACAATTAAAAATATCAGCCCACAAATATTCATGCCTAGACGCTCATGCCACATGAACTACAGCTAAAAGTTGAGAATGAAGACAAACTACTTCAATTTTTATATTTGAATTCCCTGGATTTCCTTCCATATTCTAGTAGAGCTCTTCTTAAGCTGTAGCCCACAGCCTTGTAGCCACACTTGGTCCACATAGACAGCAAATATTTCCTCTGAGCACTTTGAGAGGGGATCAGGTTAGTCAAGAAGTTATGATATTAACTTAAGTTTACAAAATGACTTTATGAAACATTATAAAGCCACCACCAGTGGTTTCTTAGGCTCCAGTGGCTTCTGCACAGATTTTCATCTTGTCATATAAAGCTCCAGCTTGTTTGAATTCACTGCACAACTGACTTTTTCTTCCTCTTCATACTATTATAATATCTTTATGAGAGAGAAGAGCAGCTTCAAGTTCTAAAAACTGCATGGGAAAACTCAGGAGTTTCTTCTTGCAAGAAAATGTTGTCATGAAAGTCAGTCTTCTACATGTCATCTGATAAAATCTAAATCCCAAAAAAGATTCTGTAAGGCTGGGATCACTCCTCAAAAGTATCAGTCAATAATTACCCTAAATTAGCTGAACCAGGAGTTAGTAATGAGCTGCATGTATATTTCTGATTTACAGGTGTGAACAAGTATTTGGGTCAACTTTTGAATTGGTATCCAGTAGAAAATTCAGCAGATAGAGACATTTCACAATGAAAGGTTAATGCTGATGTGTCTTGGAAGACAGTGGGGGAAAATGGAGGTGTTACTCCTTGGTAACCCCAGAAATATTTAAATAAGCTTATTAAATACTAGATGTGGGACATAATATGCTGTGGAAATACTCTCCCACCTTCCTATCTGAAAAGGAGAGTGCATTTCAATATGGTGGTAGCTCCTGAAAACATCGAAAGGAAATATGGTTTGGGAGTGGAAAAACTGAATAAAGATTAAAGCTGCGTCTGTTTCCAGGAGAGCAGACAGGCAATGGGAGCAAGTGGGTATGGCTGGGAAGTGGGTATGGATGTTTCCAGCAGGAGCAGTCTGGAACCTGAAGCACGTGTGAGCCCAGAACTGATGATGAGGGAAAGCATCTGTACAAGGTAGCTGGAAATGGGAAAGTGGAGGGTGACCTTTCAGATTTAGTTTCAGTAGATTTACAGACATTTCCTCTGAGCTGACTTTTATATATCTTTGTGCCAATGTTCTCTCTTGTGGATGCTGCAGATGTCTCCAGATGAATGAAGAATTCAGTTTAACCTACTTTATGTGGAAAGTAATTGCTTGGTAGAAAGTGAGTGTCCAGGCACTTCAATCCAAAGTCCAGGGTGAGTGGGAGGGCAGGAAAAAGAGAAAATTTGGTGTGAAGGGGCATGGGGATGACAGGAAAGAACCCTTTTCTGAGATTTGTTAACTCATGAGGCACTAAGACAGACACCTCAGGAAAGGAAATACACTTTCCACTGATGGGAAAAGCTCAAATGCCACCCAGGAGCAAAGGGGAGGTGACCAAAGGGACTGCTGAGGAGGACCTTAAAAAAATAAAATACAATAGCAGTTATAGAGCAAGAGGGACTCCAAACCAGGAAGCTGTAATTCGGGTGTGGATGACTTCACCAGCTGCTATTCAGGGAAAATTAATGATCAAAAAAGTCCTGCCTACTATGAGAGTGTAAGCCTGATAACACCTTTAACATTTGGACTCAAACTAGTTCTGACTTTCTTGCCTTCCCTGACACAGATTCACATGCCTACATATATCTCCTTGATTTCACTTGCCTCTGTCTTCACCCCAGTAACACCAGATGAAAGGCATTTGCTCTTGGGCTACCAGCAGTACCAAGTTGTGTTCCAGCATCAGCCACTCAAGGGAACAATTGATCCCTGATGTTTGTCTGTCCAGGATAGCACTACAGTGTAAATTAAATAAACACCTAGCACTTCAGAACAGTAGGCAAATTAGGCAAAATGCCAAATATAAGCCTTTCCCAGGGTGCTAATTCAGTTGAAATCTGATAGTCTGAAAACAGATGTTATTATTCAAGTTTCTGTTTTGATTCCGAAGTAAATGGAAGACACATCCAGGTTAATCCTGTTTCTGTCTCCTTGGACCAAAGCTTAGCTTGCATAGTGTGGGTAGTAAAAATACAAAGAAAAAACATAAATAATGACAACGTCCCCCTGGAGTGCCTTAATAATGTATTAGTGTAGTACCACTGGACAACAACCAAACAGAAGAAACTAAATAGGAAAAATGACCAAATTAAAAGGCTTGGAATCAATTTCTCTCTCTCACAAAAAAAAAAAAAAAAAAAAAAAAAAAAAAAAAAAAAAAGGCTGGATTTTTGGATTTTTGACTAACGCCTTTCCCACCCCACTCATTACACAAATACCAGGCTCTCTTGCATTCAAAATTCTTTTACTTGTCTTTTTTATACTACAGAAACAGCACTGCCCTTTCGCTTCTGACTTCACACCAGCTCAAAACAGAATCAAAGTTTCCTTTGACTGCAGCCCATATGCAGCCTGCGACAGTTCAACAGCTCCTCAACAGCAGGGTTGTGGCCATGCCCTTTAAAACCTTCACAGTTTACAGATCTTGCACACCAAGCACTCTTTTCCAGGAAACTGGCTTGCATGCTGCCCTTCCAAAAGCCTTCTCTCCTCCTGCCTCTTCTGACTTTCATTAGGTTTCTGTTTGTTTTTATTTGAGTTGGGGTTCATTATTTTATTTTCTATTTTTTGGGGTTCAAGGTTAATATGGGTAAGGCTGAGCAATTTAGTCACCCAGCAGAGTGCTTACCATTACATGAACGGTGATAATAGTGTCTAAGTGTGCTGCTTTCTACCTTAAATAGGATTCATGGAAGGAAGTAAACCTGCTGAAAAGAGATCACAGAGGAGACTCCGGCCTCTATCCAAAAAGGGCTCAGGCCATGCTCTAGGATTATGCACCTGCACCTGCCTAGGGAGGCAAATATTTGCCTTCCCGGTGATAAAAAGAAATGGAAAATGGCATCACCCCATGCTAAGGCTTTACCTGCTGATGAAACCATGGGAGGATTACAGGGTTTGAGATGGAGTGGAAACAGGCCCCCCCCCTGCTTGGACACAGCAGACTCGAGTAGAGTCAAATCAGAGTTTGTGTTTTTTAAACAAACTTTGTCACCTCCTGGTTTGCCTTTCTACCAGGTTGGACAATAGAGAGAAAAGCCATCCAGGGCTCCAGAGATGCTGCTCAGCCTGCAGCCACAAGAGACTTGAGAGGGAGCAGAGATCATTCACTCTTTGTTTGAACTTGCAGGATTTGTGCATTCTTGTTTCTGAAGAAACCTGGATCACCAGGGCTTTCAGGTCACTTCACAGAGGAGAGATCTGTGCTGGAGTCATCACTTGTCCTTTCTGTTGCTGGCTTCCCTGCTGTCACCAACCCACAGGGCTTCCAGGACCCACACACAAGTCAGGCAAACCCCCTAAGGCATCCAAGATCTTGGACTTAGGTCCCAAGAGGCTGGAGTTTGGTGGAAGTGGGTCAAACCCAGCACACAAGTCTGGTTGTAAAAGGTTATTGCTCAGGTAGAAAATTAATAAATATATTTTTTAAAAGGCCATTTTGACAACTCCAACAATTTCCTCCTTTGGAAACTTCTGACAATCCCCATTGCTTAGCTTTCAGAAAGCATCTCCACCTCAAAAATCACTTCTTGAGAGAACCGTAACAGCAAAGAGCAAACTTGATATTTCTTCTTACACCTCCCACACAGAAATGTCAGAAAGGTACTGCCAAAACATTTTCTACGATGACTGGCAACTTGCTTGCATGCCAAGAGAAGGGAATTTGTGAGAACATGGAAAAGTGTAATCTTGCCATTCACTGCCTTTAAAAGGTCTGTTTTTTTGTTTTTTTTTTTTTTTTAATGGTAAGTAAAGTTTGAAGAAGTAAATTATATTGGTTCTATTTAGTTATTTTAATCTTAAGCAACTCATTCATGTCTCATCTTCTACCTTCAACATAAACATGGGTTAGAATAAACCATGCACAGGTAAGCTTTCATTAGCTGACACTTACATATTATCCTCAACTACCATTTACTTTCCCCCTGTCCTGTTTAGAAAATTATGGCATTTCTTCTGGGGTTCAGTCGTTAGTTTTGTACAGCCACATCACTGGTTTGTCAAAAGCAAGTATCTAAAGTGAAGAAAGAAGCTTGCTCTGCACTAATTTCTCACTGATAACATAATTAGGTTTACCAGCCTTTCCTCAAAACAGTTATAGAAGGCACAATAGACCAATCTCTCTATCCTGCAAGAGCCATTTTTACTGTTTCCTCCTGGTGATAAGCAGGTTTTGACAGGCAGAAGAAAGAGCAGGTGATATCCAAGCCTCAAAGTATTTCTTCTAAAGAAAACAAAACCAATTCTATATTTGAGAGCACAACTGTATTTCCTTAAGTCACACACAGAAATAGGAAAGGTTTGTGATTTAGGAGTGTTGGCAGAGACAAAAAGTCTTATGTCAACATCCTTTGTCCAAATGCAGTTTGAGAGTGATGAAAAAGTGTCACTTAGTGATCTACCTACTTGAAATAGATTTATGGTGAGACACTTGATGGAGAGCTGTTCAAAATAGAAAAGCTTTTCTTACACCTGTGGCAGCTTCAGCTGCTCTTTTTCTGTGGATAAATACAATACCAATGATATAAGTTCAAACAAATAAATCAGCCCATACTGTATTTTGATGGGAAAAATCAATCAAAGGAAAAAAAAATTAAGAAAAAGAAAATCACACACACAAAAAATTCTTTCCCCTACCTTGCCTCTTTGCTATCACAGTAGAAACTTCTCATATGTAATTCCTTCAAGAAACCCCATTTTCATCCCAGAGAAACAGCAAGCCTTCTTCACAGCATCTCACAAAAATAGGACCTCAAGCAGAAGCAGAGGAGCACATAGAAAGCTAACCTCAAATTACCCACTTTCCAAACTCTAGTTGAGGGTGTTTTGTTTCTTAAAAATCACTTTATCCTTGAGGTCCCCTCCAACCCCTACATTAGTTCCTCATCTCTGAGGATCTTTAAAGGAAAAGAGGCAGGTCCACTAGAGACAAGAAAAGGCATGTCTCCCAGCTATGACTTATCAGGGGTAGGACAGCAGCAATCTGTGTTCAAGCACACCTGGGTGGTAAAGCCACAGGTGAAGAAAGTGAAGAAATGCTGTTCTTTGTGCAGGCTTTCCCTTGGCTTTAGGGAAGTAAGAAAGATGCTTTGACACAGCTAAAGGATTGCAGAACATGAGACAAAAGCAGAAAAGAGGTGATGGAGATGAATCTTCACCTTGTCTTAGTTTGCAGTCCCTCCAGCCTTGCCTAATTCCTCCCCAATGGACACATTGAAGCATAAGGAAAGAGAATTAACCCTGACAGTAGCTTTCCTCCTCCTACTCTATGCAAATATCACCTCTAGAGTTACAGAAAACATTGAAACTGAGATCAGCTTGAAACTGAGGTGTACTGGAGTTACTGGTGCTGCACTGATAGCTTAAAAACCCCAAGCCACAAGAAAAGAGCTTCTTATAAGCTGCTAGACCCAAGTGTGGTCTTCATGACCATTTTCTCTTTTGTAGTCAGGAATGGTCTTTTTTAAGCTGAATAGTAATTAATATAGAAGGAAGACCTCCAGGATATTAAACAGTCCATACATCGCTTCACCCACAGCTGTCTGCTCTCATGTCCTGGGGGGAATCCATCTGTTCACTTGCCTTTGATCTTGATCTATGTGTTCCTGCATTTAGTTTCCTCCTGCCACTGATCCCAGGACCCCAGCCTGAGACCTTCCCAGGGCCTGCTCTGAAGCTTCAGTGGTGATGTGAGTGCTGTTGAGGGTGTGAAGGAGAGCAGACTTATAGAAAGTTCATAGAATCATACAAAATTAGGGATCGGGACCTCAAAACATAATCTAGTCAAAACCAATATGTATGTTTGCACATATTTCACTGTTTTCTTCTTCATCACTAATGTTTTTATCAGGGTTGTTGTTTATAAGTTTATAAAATATAGTTTAGTTTCCAACCTGTAAGACTTTTCCTTATTCTATTTCCTTTTCCTTCTCTGTGAAGGGAGGGGGTTTAATAGAGAGAATGTGACACTTGCTTAATTGCCAGCTCAGTGTTAAACCTTGACAACAGCTTATCTTCCTGGTCTCTTACAGTGGAATCTGTTGGAGAGCAGGCACATGTGGAGAGCAAGGCTCAATAAAAACCAGGAAAGCCACAGCAAATAGCAGGTGGACTAATTATGAATAACAGGCAAATATTTGCTCTGACAGTCACTGCTCTGCATTTGTTTTTTCTTCCCTAAAAGTTTTATTTTTTTAAGTGATCTGCTTTCAGGTTTGGCTTATATGTCTAACTGTAACCAGAGAATTCCAGCTTACATGTTTATGTCTTCCTAGTATTTTTACAGTTTTCCACATAAGGCAACCTTTGGAGGCAGAGACTCCCTGATGATCTGCTTTAACATTATTTTTACTGTGCAGATCCACATCCTGTTAACCATCATAGGAGCAGACTGTCATGACTAGAATTTTCTCCCTTATTTTTTTATGGCTTGCCAGTTGCCTAAGGCCACTTGGTAGAGTGAAGGATGTTGTTGAAGCTTGCCTGGCTTTAAGTAAAGATCAGGAGGTAATCAGTCCCACTGAAACCCCTCTGTCAAGTGTGTTTGTGTAGGTGTCACCAGTCAGGGTTGAGTTTGGCCTGCAGAAAATTTACATTTGTATGTGCTGGAGAAAACTGGTGAGTTGGTTTGTGGATCTTAGAGTAGCTTGTAAGGCTGGTTGCAGACAGGCTCATGGTGGAAGGAATGGGTTTGTTTGTTTCTTTTCCTTGTGAACTTAATGTCCTTGGTATCTGTACTGTGTCTGGCTGGTATGGAGCTAATTCTTTGTCTATCAGCCCCTATCATGCTTTGGTTTGTTTTTTCATGGTCACTTTTTGCCCTTAGTCCCTGCCCCCTCCTCTTTCACAGAAGCAGTGCATCACAGAACTGTATGTCACAGTCCTCCTACCTGTGTGAAGGCTTCTCTATTCCACAGCATGTAGGAGGAAATGGAAGAGTGCATCCATTCCCTTGTGGCAAGTGTTTGTGAACAGTGAGGAATGCATGGCCATATGGAGTGGTGCCTTGAGCTAACAGGTTGGGGTGAATCCTCTTCTGGGAAGCCAACCTTTCTGTCAAGTGAAAATAAAACAAAGAAACACATCAAACATGCACCCAGGATTCTCCAGAGGATAACAGCTCAAAATAAGTGGCACTACCTCATATATGCTGTATGTAAGCACAAGGACAATTTGGCACAGTTGGCGCAGAGTAACTTGAAGCACAATAATCTGCTATGCTGATGTAACCACTCCAGCTGCAAAGAATGATTTTAGCTGTGGAGTTCTTTACCTGGGGTTGTGATGAGAGACCATAGGACTTAACCACTGGCAACCCTACTCATTTCAAGGAGCACTACATCACATGCCTTCAATGATGCTTTATGCAGTATTTGAAGTTTTTTTTTCTTTTACTAGTGCTTAGTAAAGGACTAAAAGATGACTTTGAAGATCTACAAGGACACTTGACTAACAGGGGAGAGGATGACAAAGGATGCATTACTTATTTTTGTTAAATACTAAAGTATGTTCGTATTTATTATTTTGTTAATAATTACACTACAATTATCAAATAATGGCATCTTCACTGGCATAATTACAATTTTGCAGCCTTCTATTAGTGGTCATATGATTCCTAATTTTTCCCTCCAGTAAAGCACTTCCCTTTATCCAGCACACAAACAACAAATCTTAGAAATTTTCATTTAAAAAAACCCAAACACCTCATAATCTACCTTTCTTTCTTTTAAAATCAGGAAAAGTTTTTCTTAGGGTTTGGTTTTTTTGTTTGTTTGTTTTTGTTTGCTTGGTCACTTGGTTGTTTTTTTCCTGACTCAAAAGGATTTAAAATCAAAGCCAGACATACCTAAGAGTTAATTCTAGTATTCTTTTTTAATCAACCTTCCAAAAAATTTTTTGCCCCTGACACGTCAGCTGCAGATGCCTATTATGGTTGAGGCCCAGCTGCTACCAACCAGGCCTCTGCTCCCTCACCCACCACCCCCATTGTGCGACAGGGAGGAGGAAATCCACCTTAAGGCTCATGAATTGAGACAAGGAGAGGGAGGTTTTCATTCCCTGATTATGGTAACAGGCTATACACCTGAACCTGTCCTGCTGAACCAAACAGGTTCAACTTGGGAAGGGAAAAAAAACCCTAATTTCATCTTTAAGGAGAAAGAGGAAACATGTCCAGATCTTAATACCTTCCTTCCCACCTTTGCCTTCTCCCCGTTCCCGGATCCCTTCCCTGCTGCCTCTCCCTCAGGGCACAGGGAGGGGCAGGGGGGGTTTAGGGTCAGTTTCCCCACACGCTGTTTCTGCCACTCCTTCCTCCTCAGGGGGAGGACTCCTCACAGCATCACCCCACTCCAACACGGGCTCCTTCTCATGGGAGAGTCCTTCAGGAACCCCTGGGACATGAGTCCCTCCCACAGATGCAGTCCCTCAGGCACAGACTCTGCTGGGTGCCCCTGAGTCACCTCCTCGCCCATGGGCTCCTCCATGGCTGCAGATCCACATCTGTCCCTCTCCATGATCCTGCACAGGCTGCTGCTTCACATTTTCCCCCTGTGACACTTCGGGAGCTACAAATCCACATTTACCCCACTGTGGTCCTTCAGGGACTGCTCCACCGTGCTCCTCTATGGGCTGCAGGGGCACAGCTGCCATCTCACCATGGGCTGTGAGGAGATCTCTGCTCAGGCACCTTTCCCCCTCCTGTTTCACTGACCTCGGGGTCTTTTCTCTGGCGTTGCTTTCTCTCTTCATCCTCTGCTCTGTGGGTCCTTTCCTTATATTTTTGCAGTTTCATTTTCCCTTTCTCAAATATATCACTCACAGAGGCCCATCCAGCTTCCCAGATCTCCCCAGCCTTGGGCAGAAGTGGAGCGGGGATTGGAACTGGTGAAACTTCCAGGAGCTTCCACAGCAGCCACCCCTGTGACCCTCCTGCTGCCAAAACACCACTGAACTAACCCAACACACTACCTAAGGTCATAAACTTGTTTATCTTATAGGGCACTTATATTTTCATGTAAGACACAAGTGGACATCCTTACTAACAATTCTATACTTACTGGTAGGAGGCTTCCCATGTACTCTAAGACACTCCTGCCATATTTTGGCATGAAAACCGGGACCCAAATCTATCACATTCCAAAGTTGGATGCCTTCTCATCTTCATGCTGTGTGGTTCCCTTTTCTCAGCTGTTCCTTTTTCAACAGCAGCCTAATAAATCTTTATCCTGGCCAGGCTAACAATAGAAAAATACAATTTAAGGAACAACATTGCCTTGGCCAGCAAAGAAGTGGGAGTGCAATAGATCTAAATGACTCTTTTCTGTGTCTGATTCTGAGTGCTGTGAAGTTATAATGCAAACATTAAACTGTTCTGAACTGAATAAAGTCAAGATAATTCAAGGACAAAAACTTGTTTGCAGCCAATACAGATATTTGAAATCATCTCAGCAGTTCTTTAAAAATCTCATTATGAGCTGAATGAATTTGTGCTATTTCCTGTGTTGCTCCTACAATCCCTGAATTTCTTGTTTCATTACGTGTGTTCTGAATACAAAGACTGGATCTCCCACAGATAAACTACAGAACCATGTAGGACACAAGCTATCCTTAAATAATTTTTTGGTTAGTTTATTCACTAAAGAAAAAAAATCACTCCTGCCTGAAATATTTAAATCTGGATATCACTCCAAACTGGGAACAGTATACAAAGGGTTTTGTTGAGTTCAGTAGTATGATGAGAACACAGTTGCTACTAATTCAAATCCAATGTTACTACCTGACATTTAATTTTTTGAAGATGACAGGTAAGCTAGAATATATGGTATTTGAAGTAATTTTTTTTCTTCACTCATTACTATAGATACAAATATTCCACAAAGAAACAAAGTATCAAAGCTGCACTTTGAAATAAATTGCTGGGCATCATACTATGTATCTTGAAAAAAAAAATCTGGTAATTGAAAGAATAGTTTTGGATTACTGAAGGATCTTGTCTTGCATTATGTAAACAGCAGGGTTTCTTTAAAAGAAAAAAGTGACTACGTTTCTGGCTACCATGCATTAAGAACTGGTGTACTGAGGGAGGGATTTTGTACATTTCCTTTCACTATACTGCTAAAGGGAAGACTGTGATTCAGTTCAGAAGAATGACTGTGATTTAGAAGACCAGCATGACCAACAAAAGAAAATGGGGAACCTTCTGTCCTCAGAACACTGGCTTTTGCATATCAGTTTGAACTAAACTCTTAACAGGAACAGAATATTTTTTGTAGCAATCATAGCAAATTGTATGATGTTATAAATACAAAAGTTTTACACAGATAATGGGCAGTCCTGCTTATCTGCCACAGTAATTAAAAAGTTCTAATAAAATAACACTGAGATAAATTTCAATGCTTTGTGTAATGGAACTATTCAAATAAAACACAACTTTTTAATTTTTTTTTTTTTTAGCAGCTTTAACTTCAACTTGTTATTTATTTTTGAAAGCTAATGCCATGATAAATTTTAATAATATGGTTATGCACATTTTTATACTGCATTATTTATACATTTATATCTCCACAGAAGACACTCACGAAGAGGGAAAATACAGGAAATATCATCTGCAACTGGAGGCAAATTAAAACAGTGCCCACCACAACAGCAGCATTTTTATTAGATATAATTATTCTTGTCCAGAACCTGCATGCATTAAATTATTGTCATGCTTCCTTAAGTCTTCTTCTTCTTTGCTAGAGGTCCATGGATCTAAATGATACTCTTGTAGAATTTACCACTTCTACAGAATCTTAAACAAAGATCTAAATAATTTATTTCCCCTGGCATCCTAATTAGGCCAGTATGAAGTTATATGCTCCCAGTTACTTTTTTTGGTTTTTTTTTTTTGGTCTCATTCTGCATCAGATTTAGTGCAATACCCTGACATAAACAAATTTTTGCAAAGGTCCCATAACCAGGCAGGAGAATTTTTTTTGTTGGTTAACACAGGACTGTTTTGACACACAGTCTTCTTTGCCTAGGAGACTCCTGTTGCTAGAAAGACTGGAAGCTGTAATTTTGCTTTGCTGGTTCATGAGCAGAAAAGAGGCATTAGGATACATAGGGAGGGTGGAAGAAAATATCTCAATACGAGGAAGAACAAACTGCTGGCACTGCTGATCTTAAATCATCTTCCTAGGTGGGAGACTATAACAGAAAACAGCTGAGATGTTCAGCTTGGAAAATTCTAGTGAACTGGAAAGGGTATAAGAAGAAGTTGCAACACTAGAAAAATAATGCAGATTGTACTTCACTGATATGGAAATATACAACAACAGCAAATCAAGTAATGTTTGTCTCTACTGAAGTAGCTGACTTTTTTCCCTCACTTGCAATATATTACCTAACCACAGGTATCACAGTTAAGGAGAAAAAGTATATTTTAAAGAGTATGCTATGTTGCCAGAGACCATTCTTGATGTGGACATATATACACATGCAGTTTGCTATCCTTAGGTTTGATTTAGAAATGAATACCAGCAAAATTCTGTTATTCATGAATCAGATCTGTTCTTTGGATTAGATTGGAAATACAGCAGCTTGAATGAAGAACTCAGACATTCCTCTGAAAAATATTTGTGACCTTGTACCAAGCTCTACTTAAAAGAGCCACCAGAAAAATACTAAATGTTGAGAACACTTACATTTTGTGCATGTCTTTTTGAAAGTACGAAACAGCTTTTTTCAAAGTAAAGTATTGTTGCAGTGAAATGCTTTTAGCAGTGGTAGGATTTTAAGCCAGGAAAGAGAAGCTGCATTTACTTCTCAACAAGGATTTTCTCATCCTCAAATGTTTTTAAGCTGTGGAATGTTTTTAACTCGTATGAACCTAAGACTTTACACAGCTTTTCAGTCTGATGGGGGGCATTAAGAGGATTGAGCATTATGTGTATTACAGCTCAGAATCATTGGCATGAAAGTACCTGGGCCAGTCACTAGCAATATGTAGAACATCTCTACCAAACTTAAAGTCTACCGATTTCCTAGGTTGTGCCTACTATTGTGCATGTCTCTTTTTCAAGTGAAAATTCCATTATGGACTGACATTCTTTACCAATAGCACTAACGTTGACATATTTCAGGAAAAAAAAATCAGTAGGGTTTCAAAACCAGCTTTTAAAAGCTATTTATAATGATTCAAAAATTATTAAGAAGGTTTTGAGCAGCCCTACTTATAGCAACAATTTACAAATACAAGTATCCTCTTGAAGATCATGAAATCCAGTTCCCAGGCATGCATGTGAAAGCACTGACATTCTAATGAGGTTCTACATCTGAAGCTCATTCATAAAAGAGAACAGAACTCTATGCTCATCAAGCCCTTCACAGGACAATGGGCAAGAACTCAGAATTCAAATAAAATACAGCATCTGGTCTTGATAGTAAGTTGGAGATATAGCTCAGCTTCATTTTAGTTCAATGCATTTTTTGGTGCTGCAAAGAGTTCCTCAGTGAATTATAAGATAAATACATTCTTGACTTTCTACCATCATTTAGCTCTCATAAATCTGATTACTACCTGAAATGTACCTTTGCAGAAAGTAATTGATATAAAGATTCAGTAATAACTTACCATGCCAAATGTCCTTACATTCCTTCTCCCAACACTCCATCTTCATGCCATCTCACTGCAATTCTTCCCTAAGGTATATTGGTATCATACATACATAAAAACACAATCTACAACTGAAGAAACTGGTGATTTTTTATGGTTTTCGTGTTCCAAACTAGCCTTGTGCTCTTTATGTATTTACACAGAGGTGCATTTTACCTGCTGACTGTGTTCTTCCTGACATCCCCAGCATTAGAAGACTAATCACTTTACATACAATGCAGACACTCTCTTCTCCTTTGTCACTATTCTGCTGGCAGATAGCAGTGAACAATAGCTGAGAGATCCTCAAAGGCTTCCATTAAGCACTGATCAAACGCTGGCCTCATTTTTCATGTTTACTAGTGTATTTGTGGTAAATAAGAAAAAGAAGTAACACAAATTGAATATGGATAAGCTGGAAATATTCATAGAATCATAGAATCATAGAATTGGCTGGGTTGGAAGGGACCTCTGAGATCATCAAGTCCAACCCTTGATCCACTACCCCTGCATTACCAGCCCATGGCACTGAGTGCCACATCCAGTCTCTTTTTAAGTATCTCCAGGGATGGAGAATCCACCACTTCCCTGGGCAGCCCATTCCAATGCTTGATCACCCTATCATCCCCGATATGATGAAAACCAGCTGTACTCAAAAGGAAAGGATGCAGGCCTTGTCAACTTTGATTTTGAAACTGAGGAGGGATTTTCATCTGTCTGTCTTGGAAAGTTTATTACCCATGCCATAGGGTTATACACACAAGTTCCTGTGTTCAGACTTGAAAGGGCATGGATAACCAACCTCTTGAAATATGTACACTAATGTGTATGTAATGAAATATGTACACATCTGTTGCCACCCTGGCTGCATCATCGCTCTCAGCTTTGAAAGCCATCATGGTACCTCTCACAGCCACTGCCTGGCTTCACCACAGTGCTATCAGCTGGGTTTTACATGTGGCCTCATCCTGATCAAGCACTTCAGGCATTCTGGAGAATGAGATTTGAACAGACTGTCCCTTGTAAGACAAGAACTCTAAGGGCACCACAGAACGAGGTTGACTGAGAGTCTGTTTAAGAGACTGACAAATTACTTGCAAAAGCAAAGAAGAAAATTGCAGAACACCCGTGGTATATTTTCAGAATATTAAACTTCACGAAAAAAAAATACAGGGGTACTGACTGCTCTGTGTTTGGAATCCAGGATAAATGCATTTTAAAAGGAAGAGATAACGATGTGGAAAAAAATTACTCATTTTAGCTCCTGTTGTGTGAAACCACCCCAGTGCTCCAATTGCATTTATACTCAAAGTTTTCCTCTCCTCCAGAACATATGGGACAGGCAAGTTGGATTAAGAAATACGTCATTATTGACAGTTTTAGTTGAAATTCATTTAGCTTCCAATCCCCATTAGTAAGAGGCAGGACGTAGATTCATAGAAAAGAGGTTTGTGATGGAAAATTAAAATGAAGTGATTTGGGGGGGGAGAGGAAATGGGAAGACTATCCATGAAGAATACTCCCAGAATAGCTCCACACAAGAAGCCTTCTTGAGATTAATGAATTTGTTGTACATGCCCGTAATTATTTCCATTCACATGGCCCAGGTCCATCTGCTTTCAGCATCCACAAATGAGAAGCAGAAGGAAGCAGAAGAGAAAACAACCATATTTTGTTATGTCCAGCAGTTAAAATCAGTGGATAACAAATAAATTATGCTAAGCACAATTAAACAGTGAATTAACATCAATCATTTGTAGCATAACAAAACAAGACAGCTGAGATAAATGAGAAAGGGCTTGCTTTGCACTGCATTGAGGAACTGACTGATACATTGCCAAGATACATGTTTACAGAAATACAAACCTGAGGTCAAATAACTGACTGGCTTCTAGCAGTAAGTGTATTCATCTATGCCTTGTTTGTGGTTGTTCCTGATCCCTTCCCTGCCCTAGAAAAACTCCTATTGTAATAACTGCTATTTTAGTGGTACTAGGGACAGGAATGCTAGAGCAAACCTGGGCTCCAGGAGCTGAAGTTTAGGTATTGCTGAGTATGTTTGACCAGCTTTGCAGAGGGTGGGAGATGGCACAGTGACAAATAGCAGCTGCCACTCTGCTTTCGATCTCTCTGGTCTTTGGAACTCCACTAATGACAGCAGAAGAAGAGGGAACTATTTCCCCACACTACATCTGGTCAGAGCATGGCTGCACAGTAGCTTGCAGGCAGATGCAAGCTTGGTCCACATGTGCTCCAGATCATTGTGCAAATGCCTAGCTCCAGAGATGCATGTCCCAATTAAAGCAGTCCATGGGTTAGGCTGATGGTTGTTTGGATCTTCAAGAGCTCTTAAAAGCTTGGGTCTGTGATGACAGTAATACAGGCACTTGGCTTTGGTCAGCTTCAAGTGCCAACAGCAGATGTACATAAGCCCCAAAAGTACCATTCAGGCTTTCTCACAGCTACAGCTACATTAAATTTCTAGGGTTCAGATACTTGGACTTGTTAAAAAAATTCTCCTCCATGTGTTGCTATAACAACTCTCTTGCCTTTCTGTTCAGCAACAGCATTGGCCCAGACTTTTATCTTGTTGTTCCTTTTATTGCATTCTGTGCTGTCTTTCAAAGATACTTTAACTTACCACGGTGGAAAAGCAGGCCATCACCTTTCATTATATAATCATAAGCCTCAGCCATGGGGGAGGACCAGAGCATGCCTCAGTTTCTTTGGAACAACTGGGCCTAGGTTCCCATTGTATGGTGGGGATAACTGCCCAAAATCTATAGGGCTGTGTTACTGAAGTAAAGTGAATCCAAATCTAGAAGCTGAGGCGTCCTCCTGGGAGCTATAATAAGTTCACAGAGTCTGTGCATCAAGCATGCTGAAAAGATGATCTGGATAACCTCAAACATCAATGTGTTTAAAAGCTACACAGCATGATACTTTTGCTTTGCTTTCTTGAGGTTAGTTTGCAGTTGTTCCTGGTCAGTGCAAGAAAAAAAGACACCAGCTTTCAGCACGAAGGGCGTAAACACAATCATGTCGTGGGTGATTTCTGAGGATGTAACAGAACATCTCTGGGTTAGGAGGAGATGAGGAATTTGAGACCAATTATATCTACACCAGGACCATTGCTGGCAGCTTGTGGGACATTCCTCTGAAAGTGAAACAGCATGAAGAGGAAACACCTTCCAGCTTTACCCCATCATTAAGTCTCCTCCAAGGATCTGTTGTTCCCATAGCAAACAGAAACACTCTTTAGGCTCTGGCTTTGAGCAGCCTTTTACTTTCTCTGTCAGAGATGCAGAAGTACATTCTCTATTTCAAAACACACCTAGGCTGTGGGCTTTCCAAAATCTTTGAAGGAGGCACCAAATTAAAAAACGGATTTCTAGCTCTTGATATGAAAAGACAGGCAGGAAATTTACAGAAAAGATGATTGGTTGGAACAAGTGATCTGAAAGAGACACGCTAGGCCACAATATAATTGTTTACTTATGGATGCCCTGACCCATAGATTTAACTGAAAAGCTGGTTCAGAAAAAGGAAGCCTAAATCTATTTGGTTTATCCCCGCTCTCCTTTCTCCTACGGAGCAGCTGACAGGTGGAGACTAAGCCAAGAGAGCACAGACCCTGCACTAACCATTAATGGAGAAAAATGCCAGGTGTAGATGTCAACTGCAATTTTTCATTCCTTGCTGATAGCAGAAGGTTCCACAGAGCAATGCCAGAATGTTAGAATAGAAAATGCACTCATGGCTCTCCTAGTCTTTTGGTGACTTTTTAAAAAGATTTTTGTTTAAAAAAAAATAAATTCTCTCCATTACTTCCATTACTCCATGTATCTTTGCCACAGTTGATCATCATTAAAACTGAAGACACTACAAAAGAAGGCACATTTGTGTTGTTAAGGTAATTGTCCTGTAACCTGATCCTTTGCAAGTGCCAGCATGCAAAATAATGTCATGCACCCACACCTGTGGTGTGGCGTTAGACACTGACACAAGCAGCATTGTTTGTTTTGATTTAGGAATTACAGTGAAATCTTCTGTGAGAGATATTTTTCTACAAAAAAGGCATGAACAAAGTCACAGCTAGATATGAGGCTTCAAGTCACACACAGGAGAGCCTGGAAATCTTTCATGGTTTAATGTAAAGACAAGACCAGGATTTCACTTTGCTGACTTCTTCATGAACATGCTTCAGTGGAATGATCTTTTTCAATTTCTCTTTATGTTTTTGGCAGCCAGTATGATTCCACTTTTGGAGAGTGAAGGGGACCCTGAAGTTGCAGGCATTTATGCCTTGACTGTCAAGTGGGGCACTGCAGCAATAGTTTCCATAACTTATTAAATCTGACAAGGTATTGTGACCAATCTCCTAATGAAGGAAAACCAGAGCAATTTAAGACCACCAAAGTTCTCTCAGCAGTTGTCTTTTGGCATTCTAACTCCTTCTGCACAAAAGTGTCAGATATGGTCTCCCTGAGCTGTTGAGTTTGTCTGCCTGAAACCCTCTGACTGTCATTCTAAATTAACAGAGTATCTGTTCTAAATCAACAACCAGCAATAGAAGGCATGTGCTCATTTAGTGGGTATTGTTTGCCTGGAGTGTGCCTGTCCATTTAGTGGCTGATAATGAAAGACAGTGTTCAGTGATTTGAGACATTTCACAGTGAAATGTACTTGCTGAGAGGCTCTGAGCATAGGGGGAGCCCAGGAAAATATTATGCCCTCAATGAGTTTAAAAGAGGTAGTTATGTTTAGAGATAACATCTGAGCTGCCAGAAGTTAGGCTTTACAAAGAGAACGGGTGTTCAGTATCATTTCCTGGAAAAAAAAGAAAAAAAAAAGGTTAGATTCCTTGTTTATTGGGTTAGTGTATACTTAATGGGAAGGAAAGGAGAGGCAGTTTTAAGTGTAAGGTGAAACACAAGAGATTCCAAAGAGCTGTATGTAAAATCTACTGCAATTGCCTTGGAAGGCCCTGCATCCACTGGTACTCATGAGCCTACAGGAAAATAATGCCTTCCTGAGCAGTGTCAGCAGCATGCTTAGTATAGAAGGGGACTCTTTTCTTTGGTTCTGGTGGGAGCAGATTAAGACAAAAGCTTCCTTTTTACTCCATATGCATCTTTTGGTAATCTTTTAAATGATGCTACCTATTCTCTTGTGAACAAACTCCTATTTGTACCCATCTGACTTTGGCTTTAGAGTGACTCCTGTGTTCTTGTTGAAGAGCAAGGCACTGCTAGTTACATTGTAATGATCTTTTAAACATAAATCTTTTATGTTTAAATATCTTTTAAATACCTGGACACTAGAAAACAGTTTCTTGAGCACTTCCAAGGGGTAAAAGCCGTGCCTCCCTTGAACCTATAAAGATTGACATTTCCACAGATCTCACCATATTCCTGTTAATGGGAGAGAGAAGGACAAATAATGAGTATCCCAGTAGAGCTCTACCAAGATTTACTATTATGAGATTAAATGCGATGACTACAAAGAAGGAATGTTAGGGAAATAATGCTGATTCTTAAATCAGCTTTGCTTTTAGTATATTCACTGGGCCTGCAACATATCACTTGAACTGTTTCAGCTCTATTACTGAAAACTTTGGTCATGCCAGGAGTACTATGGCTGTGGATGATCATAGGCAACATTAAGATGAAAATAACTGAAGTTTAGCAAAAAATTTTTCACAGATATGTACCAAGTAGAAATGACACAAATATTGTTAGTAAACAGCATTATCTCAGCTTCTGAGAAGCAATTACACCAACATAAATATCTGCTTTTACTGTCCATAGTAATTTACAGTGATCTACTTATTCATTTTGAATTGAAGAAGTAAGTGTATGTGAGAAGGAGGAAGGAAAAGAGATGGTTGTTCTCATGAGAGAGAAGCTTGCATTATGACTTCATAGGAGTAAAAAAGGACTAGAATCTTCAATATCATTGTCTTAATTTTCTAAAAATAAATATTTGTAAAACAAATCAAGCAATGAGTTAAGTCAAGATTTTATGGTGGCATACTGCCCTTGATTAATACAATTCCAGTTTATCTCAAACTGTAGCTGCCTATGGGAAAAGATTAATTTAGCTCCAGAACTGATTTAGTAGCTTGAGCTGGCCAAATTAGACTCACATGTGAAATACATATTTCCCTATATATATGTTTGGTGAGCAAGGACAGCTCAGTAAACAGCCTAAATAATAATAACTGCATCTTGCCTGAAGACAGCTCATTGCCTCCAAACCATTGTAGATTTGAGATTTTCTCTTTTGTTCATCAGAATTTAGAATAGCTACCACCCAAGAGTTACACATACAGCCCATAAATGACAGGTCAATTAAGAAGGCAGCATGAATTGCTGGAAATGCTTAAGAACAAAGGGTGGACAGAATACACTACAAACAAATTGTGAAAATGACTTAATTTTTGAAACATAAATTTGGAAGTGAGGACAAAGAGGTAGGAAAGAGAAGAAAAATAAAGATCAAGCTATGCCGCCCTCATTAAATACCTCCTGCTGAAGTTCAAAATCTGTTAAATTAAGGGAAAAAAAATTCAAAGCCAGGAGAAAATGTGTAAGCTAGTAGCAGCATCTGAAAGTTTAAGCATCATCTGGTTTTGTGCAGAGGGAGAGGATTTATTGAGTCACTGTTACGGGACCGTAAGAAAACAGAAAGCAGAAAGCACAGGGCTGTGAAGAATCTGCTGAACAGCTTGAGAGAAAGAGCACAGATGGCTCTAGAGACCACTTGCATCCAGATGACAGCCTCAGAAAAAGGTGATAAACTGGCTATAGAAATTGGACACTGCATCCCATCACAGAGATATGCATTATTACTATATATATTTTTTCATCACTGTTTCCAAAAGAGGCAAAGTAATTCACTTACTAGGTTCAGACTGGACCAAAGAAAAATATTATCAAAACTCATATAGTTTGAATTAAAAATTTCACACAAGTAAGACCTTCTAAAATACATTGTTTTGAGCAGGCCAAAGCACTGTATGAATTTAACTAAATTCCAAAGAATATTTTTCAAACAGGATAAGAGGAAAATAAACCTTAGAAACTTTTTTTCAAACAGCATGTTTAGACTTCTTTTAATGATTGAGCTCACCTTTTTTTCTCACCTTTTTTTTTTTTTTTTTTTTTTTTTTTTTGGTACTTCCAAATGAATTTTAGTTGTGAATTAAGAAAACAAAACCAAAATTCAGTGGAATGAACTTCGGTCATAGTCTGTGTAGGTCCAAATCTGAGTGAGGAAAGGCAGACTACCAAAAGGCCCTGGGAAAATCCTGAAAGCAAAATTAAGGAACCTGATTATGTATCTCTACAAAACTGAGGCACTGGAATAAGCCATGTGCTCTCTGCACTTTTATCCACCTGAGGAGGGAACCAGTGCTTTCAGAGTTCTACCATTTCCTTGAACAGTGAGTGAGTAACTTATCTGGTACACATGGTGAAGACACCTTCTGTGCATGGTCAGCGTGTAAGTACAGTAAAATAAAAAAATGTTTCAATTTGTTCATCCAATAGCACTGAGATTGGTACAAAGCCACAGATCAAGACTGGCAGATTTCGTGAGATCCCACAGGCAGGGTCTTGGTCATCTCAGAAATAAAGATGTGGGGTTCTTTCACTTTTCAGTCTAAAAAATGGAAACTAAACCACCTGAATGGTAACATGGGGTCTTGACCTCAAGGCATTCAAAGACGCTACAGTAACCATATAAGACACTGTATAGACACTGTAATAACCATATAAATACCAAGACATGAGTAAATATAAAGGTACCAAGCTGGCCATACTATGCCTTTTCTGCTACGTGAACGAAAAGCAATTCTTTTACCATGGGCATAACTACAGCACTGTTGAATTATTAGGCTGTATAAGCATTCCAAAGTAATTAGTTCATTATTAGGCTGTAATAATGAACTTCCGTCCTTGCAAAACCACATACAAAATTTCAATAAAGTAATCTTGTACTTTTGCTTATTAAATAACAAATTATCATAGTTGTTATGTATTAATGGAAGAAGAGTCAAGTATGCTCACAAAAAATCTGAAATAAAGGAAAAAGAAATGTTCCATGTGTGGCATTCTTATCACAAGTTATCTTGTGTTCTCAGTTTCCTGTCCTCAGTTTCCTCAGAACAGTAGGATCCTGACTGAAAGTGTTTGTAAATCTAGTTGGAAAGTATCTCTACCAGTCCCAGCTATGTACAGTAATATTGTTCAACTGAAGTGTCAGATTCTTATTTAGGTATATAAATTTTGCTAAATAATTCTATTTCTGGCAAGAGGCAGACCAAGAATAGTATACTTCCACACAAAATAAAAATAATAACAAAATCAAATCATCCAAAACAACGCAACACCTTTGAGATGGTTTAA
The DNA here is from genome assembly GCF_036169615.1 of Heliangelus exortis. Taxonomy (NCBI): domain Eukaryota; kingdom Metazoa; phylum Chordata; class Aves; order Apodiformes; family Trochilidae; genus Heliangelus; species Heliangelus exortis. The sequence continues at coordinate 108,659,886 of NC_092422.1, read as the reverse complement.
TTACACTGGATCCAACTGGGACTAATTTGCTCCCTGTCATCAGCTCAGGTAGGAGCTCTAACGAAAGACAATATGTCAGACCTAATTGTGCCTTATTTAATGTGAAAATGGCAATAGACTCTCTAGGGCTCACCAGAGTAGTAAAACAACCTTTTAATTACTTCAGCAGGCTCCTTTCACTATTGCTTGGGGAAACACCCTACCACTGCTCCTTGACTGTTGTCTCAGCATAATAGTCCTGTGCAGCAGCAATAAAGCTACATTGAAATATCTACCCTCAGAATTTTGATGCATCCCTCTAAAAGACCCTGTGTGGGCTGCTGCCAAAGGGAAGATGTTAGTTTGAGGGGAGTGCACCCTCCTGAATAATACTACAGGCCAAGAAGATTCCTAGGGATAGGAAAAGAGGAAATAAGGGAACTGGCATCTCAGCCTTCTGACAGCTCACTCCTGAAGAATGCTGGTGAGGAAAAGGTATTCCAATCTTCTGCTAACTGGCACCTAACCATAATCACAGAATCACAGAATGTTTTGGGTTGGAAGAAACCTTAAAGACCACCCAGTTCCACCCCCCCTGCATGGGCAGGGACACCTCCCACTAGACCAGGTTGCTCCAAGCCACATCCACCCTGGTCTTGAACACTTGAAGCAAGGGGGCAGCCACAGCTTCCTTGGGCAACATGATGTCATAAGATTGAGATCACTCATCTGACATCACAGGTGTAGGGTGCTGTGGCTTTCTCTCACTGTTCATTGCATCTGTGGGGCTAGAAAAAGTGCATTGACAACAGAGCTACCACCATAGCTATGCAGGAAGAAGAACACACTGCTCGCCTGAGCATCAGGAAGGTACCCTGGATTGGCATTTCTCCAGGTTTAAGGAGTCAAGTTTAGTGGGAGGCAAGGGAAACAAATGCAGGGTGAGCATGGAACCTAGCACAATAAGAATTTACTAGGTTTGTTGCATATGGCTGCAACTGCAAGATGATTTCAGGAGGCTGAGAAGTCGTTCTTATCAAAATATTTATTCCAGAGGAGGGAGAGCACAACAGGACATTTCACATCCAGAGCAGTGCTATATTTTCTAGGACCCTCCTGCCCACTTGTGAGGTATGGTCACACTGTAGCAAATTGACTCAGGTTTTAAGAAGAAAATGGAATTTCAAAGAGAAGTGAACTAAAATTAAGTATAGACTTTAGGATTTGAACAGGGTAGCAGCACTTAGGTACAGCTATCTCTCAAATGAAAGGGAGATGTCAATATACTTAGCAAGAATAAATCCCATTCAACAAAATACATTGCACTATCTGCTGTAGCACAGACAAGAGCAAACATACATTCGATCTAAAAGATCCTTTCCAATCTCAGAAGTTCATCCTGTGGAACAGCATAGCACACTCAAAGGACTAGAACAGCTGCGTGAAATATTTCTGAGATTCAGCTTTCTGATAGGCTCTTGACACAGACATAATATCCCCATTTTACACAAAGAACACTTCACAATACACCCTCTGATCTCTCTGTCCTGATCATAAAAGACCTCCTAAATACCTTCCAAAGACAAGGCTGGAGCAAACATTTTAAACTCTTCTGGTCACTAAAAAACGGGGATTCAATAGATATTGATTTCATGACACAATATAATTTCTTTTCCCCTCCATTAACTTTTCTATGTCCCATAGACTATAACTTATTTTTTATTTCTTACCCTTAGAGAGATATCTGCCTTACCGACATTCTCTGCACTGTACATACCAACTACCTTCTTTTTCAGCTTACCTGAGCAACTGCTTTCCTTTTGCATTTAGCTCTGAAACCTGCTAATTCTGTTTCAGACTTGAGGAAGGCTGGTGTGCCTGAAAACTTCTCTATCTCTCCCATTTAGGCCAGCTGGTTAAATAAAAGCTGATATCTCAATGTGCACACATGTTTTTACCTCTCATCTTTGGAATGCCTTTGCTAAAACAGTGCAAGCACACTTGTTTTATAAATCTTTCTGAAACTGGCAGGTTAAGAGAACATAGCACAATTTAAATAACATGAGGCATGATGAGACCCTATCCAACTAAGCAGCTGTGTACAGTGGAATCATAAATAACCAATAGGAAGAGTACTCACCATGGACTATGTTTAAACGTGTATCCTTTTTGTTTTTTCCTTTTTTTTCCCCTGCCCCCAAATGCACCAAAAGCTTCTACAGAGCACTGTTCCAACCACTGTACTTAGACAGAAAGGAGAGCTGTCTTCTCAACATAGTGTACCAATACTCTACCCTGTGGCTGTTCCACTTCCTGATTCAGGATATAGAGAATTTTCTCTAGGTCCTGTGTCACATCAGCCAATGTCTTGTGGTTGCTTTGGAAGCCCTGGGGCAGCCTAGAAGGCACTTGATGTTGAGGAAATGCAACCTAACTAAGAAACCCCAATGTGAGAAAGAACTTCTTCAGGTTCCCTTGTTGTTGCACTCAGCAAAAAGACAGATTATTTTGAATATTCTTAAGCCAGTGCTATCTGAGGGTAAGACACCCAGGATATGGACCATAAACTCAGAGTACCACCCCTTCTCACTGCCAAAGACAGACATGATATGAAGGATCACTACTTTGCCAGTAGGAGCAGCCTGTTAGTCTGGGCAATTTCTTCTTCACTGACCTAACAGGAACAAGAATGATCGAAATGGGTAAGATATTAAAAATAAATTCAGCAGGCTAGTGGAAATGCAAAAACAGTCACCTTGTAAGCTCTGCACATTTTTTTCAGAACACTAGTACTTCCTTTTTCACTTAGTACTGTTTTTTGCTAATAAGTAATAAAAAAACATGCCATATAACCTCATTAACACCATAAATACCCTCACTATAGCTCTCAGAAACTTCTACTGTATTTTTGATGCTTCAAAAGAAGTGAACATTTGCAAATAAAATACAGATAGAAAATAAGGGAATAATATATAACAATTCCATAAATACTGTTTTGATCGACAGTATCCTTTCATATATAGGACAGTATCCTTTCATATATAGGACAGTTCCCATTTACCACATGAAAAATATCACAACAATCTCATAACACATTGTGGCAGCATTGTGATAAAATAAAGCTTTGAGCTAGACTTGATAATATTTCCAGAATTCAAAGCATTAGAGCTACCAGTGGGAATCACTTCCTCATTTAAATTTTTTAGGTGCTCGAAGTCCATTCTTTGCTGCAAATATTATTTTTGCTTTGTCATTTTTTTGTATCCTTCAGGAGTTATTCACAGAAAGTGAACACGAGAAGTGATGGCTGTGTTAAATTAAAATTTATGACCACAGGAAGCTAGCTTTAATATTACCTGGCCAGCACAGACAAATTGGAAGCATAAAAACGTTTAGCACTGTGTTTTGCTATCAGGCAAAATTTTATTTTTAAAGAGACAGCAGTTACTGATGGACACAATTTACTTTTTTTTATAAAAAAAAAAAAAAAAAGAAAAAAAGATTCCTTCTAAGTCCATGAACATGGGTAAAAAATTACATCCTACATCCTGTGCTATAACTTATTATTGCATTGTAAGAAAAAAGTGATAATCTATATAAAATTATTATTTTATATTAATATGTGGTGGGTTTTGTCATTATTGCATATATCCCTGAAGGAGAATCAGTGCAGGGACTAATTGCCAGAGTTGTTGACTATCCTATCAGAGAACAATTTTAATAAAACAAAAAAACCAGAAGAGAAGATCTAGCATTTGTCAGAATCTTCTGGTGTTTTGAGAAGATGCCACTTACGAACAAATAAATAGGGCTTTGTTAATCTGTGGCTATGAATCCATATCATAGAACCCTGTGGGTTCATGGACTACACAAGAAAGAAAAAATCACTACCTATCTTTCCCACTTTATCCAGGGGTTTTGGGGCCCTGAAAAACTCATAAAATGCTAGGAACATCTAGGAAATCAGTTGGAAGTACAATATATTTAAACATGAAGGTACAATCACAAGTGACTGCCAGTCTGCATGCCAGTACATCCCTATTTACCCGTGTCAGGACATCCACTCAAAATCTAAAAGTTTGTAACTTATTTGTTATCTGTCACATACTTTATCTCTATGATTCATCTACTCATCATTCATTACATTAAGCAAGCAAACTGAGGGGAATAATCTCCACAACATACTCCCTGTCTGCTGAAAAAAACCTGTTGTCTGTCCATGTATTAGGAGTGTAGGAGTGAGATGCATAATTTATCTGACTTTTCTTTCACATTGTTGAAAAATAGAAAATAACCCTGCTGACATCAACAATCTATTCAGCTTCTCAGACTTTAATGAAAGACACTGATGCAACTGTCATCTTTCCTGTGGATGACAGCCTAAAACGAACCCAGATTTTAAAGAAAGATAAGAGTCAAAATCACAGGGTAGCACACATAGGAAGGTTGGTCACGCCTGTGCATACTGAGATCCAAAATGCTGGCACAAGTCCAGCAAAAATGTTGGATAATTGAGACTACAGGCCTACTGCCTGTATACTGAATGTAACACTCTTTCTTTCTGCTGACAGCTCCGAGAAAAAAATATTCCCTTAGTGGTGAGTGATTGAACTTGGCCGCATGTATTGCATTCCTCTGCTCTCTCACAAGAAAATCACCTCCTTCTCCATCACCTGGCTTGTTGGGTGACCATGGAGAGCACATGTGGGGGAGAAACAAGGACTAGTTAGTTCTGGAAAGTGGTTCCCCCATCCCTACAAAAGCAGCTCCAGTGTATGCAGGGCCAGGCAAATGTGGTGGCTGAGCAGACTTCAGTGTCCAGCATTTTTCTTCCCCCCTTGATAGTATTCACTGCCTCTCTAGCACAGACAGAAAGCAGAAGTTTGTGACAAATCAAGCCTGGAGATTCAAGTGATTACACAGGCACACAACTGGGTTTTAATGTCAAGATGCCACTACTAACATACACACACAGCCTCACTGTCCTAAAGGGAATACATGCAGGTAACACCAGGAGATGCTGTTAGCCCTATCAGAAACCCCTTCCTAGTACCACTCATCTTCAATAAAAGAGCTGTGCACTTCTGGAACAGGGAACAATATAAAACCTGAAAAAAACATCAATGTCTTATCTACTACTTTGAAGACAGGACCTTGGATTGCATCTGTGGAAGCACTAAAACCTCAAGGATTGCTCCTCCTAACTTCTTTGGCCTCTTTCTCCCTAGCTTCTGTCAGTTTGCCTGGGGGTGAAGCTTCCAGCAACAGGAATCTTATGCAGCTTTTTTCACAGTCACGGTGATGTGTTGATATTTTAAACACAGGTACATAGGTCAGGACTCCATTTCTCAGACCTTCTTCCTGAGGCTGACTTGCCAGTCAGCAGCTTCAGTACAAGACCCAAGTTCTGGTCTTCCACCACCAGGCATCAAAAAAACGACAAGATGTTTGAGTCTGCACAAAGAAGTCCCAAGATTAAGGTAGGCAGGAGCTCTGATCTACAGGGACAGCAGAGAGAGGCAAGAGCACACAGAGTGAGAAAAGTAAAACAGCAGAACAGAACAGTAATGAAAAATAAGAAGACTAACTTTTTAAAACTGTTTTTTTCCTTGGTCAATTAACTGAACTCTTCTTTAATTAGTGAATTTTGCAGCTTATGCAATTTCTTGTGTTCACTTCTATATAATTTGCATCCAAAAGCAATCCAAAGGGCCGAAGCAGAAACTTCCATAGGTAAATTATTATCTGTTCTCAGAGGCAGACATCCTAGCACTCCCTTGTAAACCTATCTTCCCTCCCCAAAGGATTTCTAGCACTGGGAGATCAACCAAGGGATATCCATCTTGAGCTTTTATATCAACCTTGTCTTTGACCATGCAAACTGTGTAAAAAATTTGGACACATATTGCCAGCCTTCCCTAAAGAACAAAGGAAAATTACTTCATTTACCAGGCCATTATGCAGGGCAAAATGACCTCGTGTACACCTTTACACCTCAGAGGGCTGTGATGATCTGACTGTAATGGGAAGAAGGAAAGCAGAATTTGTGCCCACTTTTGCCACATTTTGTAAGGATTTATCTAGCACATAATGACAACCGACACAAATCTAGGGAGGTGATAAGGAGGCTCATTTGGGGATTGTAAAGGACAAAGGCCTGCCCCGTCCTGGAAGCAATTGCTTAACTTCAATCAGAAGAGGAAAAGATGTAGCAGCACTAATTCAGCCACACAAAACATATGTCAGACCTACAACATCACATATGGAGTAACTTCAAGCACGGAGTAACTTTAAGCACAAAGTAGCATATTTTTCTAATATGTTTATGCATGCACACATACATATATATGTGCCTGTATAAACACATATATATTATCTATTCAAATATAATATACACATGAATACGTATATTTAGGCTTGAGACCAGGCAATAAGTAAAAGGTGTTAGCAGTGTTCACATATAAGGAAAAAGGATTAGGGTTAGGGTGAATGAACTAAAAGTTGTTGAAATGAAGGGAAATATGTATATTTATGCTTGAGACCAGGCAAAAGTAAAAGGTGTTAGCAGTGTTCACATATAAGGAAAAACCTGATTTGAATGAACTACAAGTTGTTAAATGAATGGCTCACACATGCTACAGATGGGAGAGAAGGGTCTTGGTCTCTTACCTGTTAAAACATCTTCATTACTTTTAAATCCCTGCCACAGTGTAGAGGTTATTTTTGCAGTTGCCATGCTTTCATGTGTGCCAGGGAAGCAGCTAAGCAACCTCCCCCACTGCCCTTTGGCATGCCTTGCTATAAGCCTTCCCCTGCTTCTTGAAACGCGTCAAGGAAACACATTCCAGCTTCTGGGATGCCCAAATTCATCTGGGAATGCTGACACCACGATGGGTTTGTTTGTTATTTGGATCTATTGTTTTGAAGAAAATAGGGGTCCCTTGTGCCTGGTCAGGCTTCATTCTGAGATGCTTAAAAATGCAAAACAAGTTAATCTCGGCGACGCAGAGGGGTTAGGCTGGAAACAGTTACACACAAAAAAAAAGGCAGAGAAGCAGCACTAAGATCTAAGATATTCTTCTGCCTGCTACCAAGGCTTAGAGAGCTGTGGCATGCTGGAGGCAGCTGAGACTGGCGCCACAGAGGCATCTCTGAGAGGCAGATTTCTGCATCAGCTGGGGGTCAGGCTAAAAGGGCCTTTTCTCCAGCAACATCTGAGTATGACCACAACATCAACACAATCAATTTTCAAGCACATTCCACATACTTTTTCCCATTATTTAATTTTAGGGGAACGTAATACCAATTGTGATGAGCCTCATCTGTGAAGATGCAAAAAGAAATATTTTTCAGGCCTGTCTACAGGTTACAGAGAGACTTGACATACTGATTTCTCACGCTACAGTGGAGAGAAAACTGAGCTGGAATTTTCCTGACTTTCTATGTCCCAGTCACCATGACTTTCATTGTTGCATTTTTCATAGATTGATTACAATTCATAAATCTGCCAGATAAACCACTATCATTAAGATGCTGTGTTTCCACAGAGACCACAGACTTAAAAATAAACCAGCGATACATATTACTAAGTTGGCACGTGGTATCTCCATTTTCCACTGCAACTTTGCAAGCTGGGGCCCACTGTACTTCACACTTATCTGCTTAATGGGAATCAGGTTAATAATTTTAAAATTTTTGATGATTAAAGTTGCAACTGATTAAACTAAAATTTATGGGTGAGAAAACCCCACAAGAAAACTAAACAAATGACTCCTAAATTTTCTCATTCCAATGAGAATAATGAACAAGTCATGGCTCATTTTAAGGTGAAGGATTTTTACTGCGCATCTCAATAACAGAGCTCCATTTTGAAGTTTGAAAAAAGACAGAGGAAAAAAAGGACCAGATAAATTTCTCACTAAAAGGGTCTGTTTTGTTTAATGTAAGATGACTAAAAACTAAATTTCACCTTAATGGACAAAAAAGAGTAAGCATTAACTAAAATTGGTCTTCACCCACAAAAGAAAGCCATAGTCAGCATGTATCTGCACTGTGTACCCAAAATGTAAAACCAACCATAGTATATATCCTAGGGAAAAATTTTAAAAGCCATTTCTTCCTGAACTTAGAATAGTTGCTAACAGAACTACTAAAAAATTTCAGGAGCTATAAACTTGGAATTACTCATACATAACCATTTTATAGATGAGGAAAAAGAAAAAACAAGTGTTGCCAGAAAAATATTCCTACTAAAAAAGAAACCCAGTTACAAGAATATAGAGGCAATTAATATTTAAAGAAAGAAAAAACTGAAGAAATAGTTAAGAGGTGTGAGCATAAAATACAGAATTTTTAAAACCTGGTGAAATCTCACCAGGCAAAATAATAAAGGTCAATCAGGTGGAAATTTTTAATAAGATCAAGTACTGGCTGATCAAGGATTAAATAAATTTCAAAATAGAGACAGGAACCATAAACAACCCCAGAAGAAATCTAAAATGTTTAGTAAGTATTTACATTTTAAAATGAGAACTACAAAATGAAAATGCATCTATTCTAAATAACATTAAACAGGCAAAAAAGTTTCAAAGGGCCACATTTTCCAAAATTAAATGTGGGTGTAAATAATCAACAAGTCTGATCAGCTTACTTGTACCCCCACAAAGCATAAAATTGCTTAGCTGAAGGGTTCTCCAGTTCATTACTGTTCATAAATTATTTTATTATGATAAATCATGGAAAACTGGAGCTGTTCCAACAGATGGGAGTTCTGCCAACAATACAAAAGTCCAGTCCTGCAAAAGAAAACCTTACAACATGCAGCTTAAAAAATTCACACTGTCTCATTTTATTTAAGATTGACTCAAAATATGTTGATCACTGTGCAAAATGATCTGACAATAGAAAGATTTTTATTCTGTAGGAAATTCTAGCAGGAAGATAAACACTGGAGCACCTAACTATAAGGACTGCAGGATGCTCTCAGCATGAACTTTTCTAGATGATATTTTTTTCTAAACCATTTTTTTAATGCTACCTCCTAGGTAGGAGGTCTTTGCATTCAAATCTTCCAGCTAGGTGGTCAGTCTCTCAGACCTCAGATTTTGTGGAAAGGGCCTTTGGCATTTTCAAAAGCCTTTGAGACTGTCGTGCCTATGAGTGCAGGTATGCAGTAATCATTCAAACTATTGTCACATTCACCAGAACCATAAAAGTAGGATTCAGCCCATGGAGAGGAATGTTTCCAGCTTCTTGTGATATCTCTCAGAACAAACGGAAAATCTGGAAAATAATTAAGAGAACAGCTTCATAGCTGAGACCTTGAAATGGCATTTCATCTGGAGCTAACGTTTATGAGAAGTTACTCTCTCCACACCTTGGAAAAAGGCTATAAATTTACAATTAATAATTGTGCTGCTATTAATCTTTGAATGAAGTGGAACATTCAAATGGTAATTCAATGGAGAAAGCCTTTCAAAAGCAGATGCATGGGGATGACTACAGAATCTTTTCAGAGGAGGAAATAAGAGGCAAGCAATATTTCTAAAGGACTGTAACTAAAAGCCTCCTATTCTGGTCGAGAATGAACATTTGAGACTTGCCCAGAGAAAGCCTCTCAGAGTCAGCTTTATCAGTATCTAACCTGCTCCTGGAGCCATGTCTGCTTTTCAGTTATAGCAAACCAGAGTTCACCATCATTATTTCAGTTGTCCCCATCAGCAGCTCAAGCTCAGTCCTCTGGCGTTTTCACGAGCAAGTCATGAGGTAGAGCATGTTCCTGTTGCCAATTGTTGAGGCTCAGGAAAAAGAGATCGGGGCAGGAGCATATGTAGTCTGGAGCTAACTCTAGCATAATAGTCTGGCATCTTAGATTTTTCCTTACAGTGCTTTTGTTCCAGTGATGAAGCAGCTTCAAGACAGGGTGAAGGATCACTGGCGAAACAGGCTCTATTCCCACCATCAAGGTGCAAAATGAAGGTCAGTTTCCCAGAGACACCACCTAGATTATGTCCTTTCTCTGTATTTTCCCACTTTCTGCCACCAGCAAAACCAAAGAGGCACGAAACCCTCCACCACAACTCTGCAAGCCCCTGCAGCAGCTATGGACTCACAGAAGTGTCTTCCCAGGAACCCAGGTTTGATGCAAAATGCCCTCCCAACAGCTCTTGTGCAAAGCTTCAAATCCTGTCTTTCCTGCACTTTTACTGCCTTTTAAAGTAACCCTCCTGAATATCATCTTCATGTCTTCATCATAATGTCTACAAATATCTAAAGGTGGGGGAGGGTACAAGGAAGATGGAGCTGGACTCCTCTCAGTAGTTCCCAGTGACAGGACAAGGGGCAATGGGCATAAGTTGGAACATAGGAAGTTCTTTTTAAACATAAGAAAAATCTAATTTATTATAAAGGTGACAAGGCACTGGAAGAGGCTGCCCAGGGAGGTTGTGGAGTTCCCTTCTCTGGAGATACTCAAAACCCACCAGTCTGTGTAATGTGCTCTAGGTGATTCTGCTTCAGTGGGAGAGTTGGACTAGATGATCTTTAGAGGTCCCTTCCAACTCTGATGATTCTGAGATCATGTGTAAAATGTTTTAGTCATTCCCCAGTGAACATCACAAGTTATCCAAGAAATATCTGACAGGGGAAATTAATGAGGGACTTATATAGAAACAATGAAAACATGAAGTTTTAGTTTTGGTTAATTTTGTTGGGTAATACAAATGAGTTTTTGCTTATGAGAGGATTATTTTATTGATTCCACTCACTGTTGAAGGCAGCTTGATGGGACTTAGAGAATGCTGTAACTGTGGCTATAAGCCCTATCATAGCTTCAGAGAAAGCCTGTCTCTCTGTGTCCATGCTATATCTGTGTTGCGTGGACTGTAAACCATCTCTTCCTCCTATGGTAAATTGTATAACAGAGTAGGTAAAGACTAAGATATGCCTCTATGAAGGATTCAATTAAGTCATCCTTCCCAGTCCTTCTATAGAAAGATTATAACACATAAACAAACTGATTTTCCACCCCTACACAAAAGGGCTTTTTCTGCCTGTTTCAAAAATTTTGTCAGCTGAAACAAGTGCGTTCTGTTTTTACATACTCATTACTTCACGTGCATTTGTAGGCAGTTTATAGTCATTAGACTGCATTATGTCATTTAGAACTTTAAAAGGACATCTGCACAAGAGTTAGGCTGTTTTATTTCTCATTTGTTAAAATATAACAGAAGATTATTATGAAGATTGATGGAGATTATCCCCAGCTTAATTGTTATAACACATTATTCTGCACATTGGTGCAGAAAATACAAGGTGTATCAAGTCAGAAAGTATGCACAGATTTTGAAAATCCTACTAAATGTGGAGAAGAAATTAATTATTCTCACAGCCAGTCTCACCTTTTATTAAAACTCAACTTTCACTTACATATAGCCACAGAGTAGAATTTTTCTGATTCCTATCCTGACTGGAGTCCCTCAGCAAAAGTAGGAAGTAGAAGAAAAAAAGATGAAAAAAAAAACCCAAAACCAAGATAGAAACAACAGAAAGCTGGTCAATAAAACATGTAAATCAGCAAACCAAACAAGTCCCTGTGGAACACTGGGTAAACATGGTTAACTTCTAATACATGCTTCTGAGAAACGTAAGTAGAGAAGCCCAACAGAAGAGGACGTAAAGAGGAAGCAGTTGGTTTGAAGGACTCAAAGTTTAGGTTATACAATTTTTGGTGAGATTTTAATTTACTGTAGTTTGCTCCTGTGGACTAACCACCCACTAGCTGCTGGAGTGCATCCTCCAGTTAAGTTTCAGCTGACAGGAATTCAGCTTGTGTGCTGTCACACCACTTGGCAAGGGGAAACAGTGCCTGGCAGACAGGGATGATGAAGTTATTCACCTTAAAGTGAACTTCTGATCCAAACCAAAATGCTAATGTGGATGGCAAGGGAGGTGATTGTCCCACTCTGCTCAGCACTGGTACTCACCTCGGGCACTGTGTGCACTTTTGGGCACCACAGTATCAAAAGGACATCAAACTGTTGGAGAGCATCCAAAGGAGAGCAGCAAGGATGGTGAAGGGTCTGGAGGGGATGACTTATGAGTAGCGGCTGAGGTCACTTGGATTGTTGAGTTTGGAGAAAAGGAGGCTGAGCAGTGATCTCATTGCAGTCTATGGCTTCCTCGTGAGGGGGAGAGATGGGACTGGCACCAATTTCTTCACTCCTGTGACTGAAGAAAGGACTTGGAAGCTGAATCAGAGGAGGTTTAGGTTAGATATCAGGAAAAGGCTTTTCAGCCAGAGGGCAGCTGAGCTGTGGAAAAGGCTCCTCAGGGAAGGTGTCACAGCACCAAGCCTGCCTGAGTTCCAGAAGTGTTTGGATAACACTCATGGTTCAGGGGGTTCCCTACACAGGACCAGGAGTTGGACTCAATCCTGATGGGTCCCTTCCAACTTGGCATATTCTATGATTCTGTGTTCCTGGTGTTTCAATATAGAGACACAATGGATGGTGTAGCAGTACAATGATTATGTTGCACTTACAGTCATCCACAAGCTACATTACTGTGATTTCTCCAACGATGGTGACAGTAGTGTCTATTCTACATAATCTTTGCATCCACTCTGCTAGCTTGTGGGCACTAACGCTGCATGACCTTTCTCTCCCAGAAGGAGGAAGAGGGGGTGTTCAAAATTCACCGAGTTCTTATCACCTTTTCTTTCTGCTTCTCTATCAAGGGAACACCAGTAAAGCTTGCTGGCTTTGTGATACTGTGGCACAGCTGCTGTCTGGGAGAGCCAGCTGAACTCTTGAAGGGAAACACCACCTATGAGAAAGTCCCATACCTGAAGGACCCAAGAATGATTATTATCCAACTGCAAAAGGGAGCAAACAGATCACTCTTCTCACCCTAAACCTCTCCCCCCATGAAGGCTCCAGAGAACCAAGCCAGTCCAGCAAAATACCCACCAGAACAGCACTGTGGCAATCTGTGGTCTTGCAGCCCGGGAGAGATGCAGGAATGTCAGTCATGGAAAAATTGCAGTGGCACTCTCCATCACTAGGGGACAGTCATTCTTCTCCAAGCAAGACAACTCGGCACAAAACACAAGCACTTTGTTACCAATGAGTAATGTGACTTTCTTACACAGAAGAAGAATATTTTTTGACATGGAGTATTTTGTAGCAAGGACCATTTTTATCTAAGCCATGTGTTATGAACCACACAATATAACTAATATAGCTGGTTTCCATAGTGCACTTATCTGCAGAGCTTTTAGGTAATTAAAGACTAGTTGCAAGAAAAAGGGAACTAAAAATTAATGCAGAATAGTTCAAAACTCACTATCAATTGTCCTTGATGCATATACCTTTATCTGATCAAAGAGTGGGAGGAGGATTTAAAAGCTATTTTATTAGAGATAAGTGGCTTTTTATTCCCACCTTCCTTTCTAAGCTTTCCTCTTGTTTGTAACACACGGCAGACACGGATGGGGACTGCTACCCATAAGACTTGTGTACACTGCCACACGAGTCTTACCTGGTCTTCCTACAGCATCCCCTAGATTTACACCCTGATGAACTGACCTTTTCCACCTTTGAAAGACTGAAGTAACCTTGGTGTTAGCCCTATTTTTAGTTATAGCCTCCTCCTTTTGAAACAGAGGTGAAAGAAGATAGGGAATAGCACTTCATTAGGGTGGGCAGTGGACTCTGGGTTTCTAAATGACAGCTCATGTAGAGAAAAAATAAAGCCTCAATACACAGAAAATAACTATCGAAAAATATGTACCCTACATACCATTGTTATATTTCCTGATTCTGGTCACACTGGTAATGATATTTTCCTTCAGCAACACAGCCTGTAAATAGCCAAATGCACTGGCAAGCATGGATCTAATTTCCATGTGAACAGAATGTAATCACCTGTTCAGCTTCAAGAATCACCTGGTTGAAAATGGCAGCTTTGTTCAGCTATCCACAGTAAGCAGTCTCATACCAGGTATTGCAACTAATGTTCATTTTTCATAATTTATAAGATACTACCTCACCAATTTACCACTTAAGTTTACAGTTCACTAAATCTAATGCAAATGTAGAAGTTATATCTGATAGAATCATCTACTGAATAAAATTAATGAAATTACTCTCACACAGAGTCTAGCACTGCTTCAGTTTTAAAATTTAATGTGAAATCCCACATATGAACTCTTTATACATTAATTTTTTGCCGCATATGATTTAAAAAAAAGTCTTTCTGAGGGATTTTAGGAAGGAACATTTTCAGAATTGGTTGCAGTTCTTACGAAAGGCTTTGCAGTAACTGATTAGTAGTCTGAAAGTCCTTTTTACCCCTTCCCTTCAAAATCAGGTGCAGTGTGGGGGTATAAAGGCACTGTCTCCCTATACATAGCTTTCAAAATATTGATTCCCAGAAACTTGGCCCACCAAGTGGAGTATCAATTCAAGGCACAGGAACATAGCTGGCTTCATCTCCTAGCTGTTTCCTGCTCTTTTTGCTTGTAAAGACAGAAAGGTTATAAATACTGATGGAGAGCGTGTGACATGGACACCTGTGGGTTTAAGACCTCAAATTATTTCACAGGTTGCTGAACAGCTGCCTAAAATATCCTTTCTATCTCCGTTTTTTTTTTTTTTCTCAGTCACTCCCCCAGAAAATTACATAGATGAGATGAGCTTAAACCAAAAATCTAGAAGAGATCTGAATCCTAATAAGCAAGAAGCAGCACTCCTCTTCCTTAGGTAGATCAATCTAGGAATAGGAGATTTTTCTCTCCGGTTGGGAAAGCATATGGAGAAAGACACTACATTGGTTGAAGGCTGAAGGGAAAGGATGCTTTGCAAATGTATTTAACACATCATGATGGTGATGTTGCCAAGGGCAAAGAAATGTTCAGAGAAATCAGTGTCTACGGCAGCTGATACTGTCCACATGCTTGAAAGCTAAAAGATTCTACTGTGCAAGTGGGTGCTTCACAAGCTGTACTTCATCTTCCCCAAAGCTCCTCAGAGCCTTCAAGGACCTCCATGAAGCAATCTGTTAGTGACCCCACCAATATGCCACTTTACTCACCCTACAACGTGTCTTCTGGGCTGTGGCTTGGTGTCAGTGTGTAAAGTGGCAGTCAAGCTGTGTAGCCTGAATGAGAGTGAATGCTGAATGGTGAGTTCCTCAGGGCCATGTAGCAATTTGGTCTGTGTGAGGAAGTCTGCTGCAGAAAGAAGATTTAAAAGGAGAGAGTCACACACAGATGGGGGTGTGCAAGCAAAGCATTTCTTATACTGAAGAGCATCTGGCATACAATTAAGTTACACCTAAATAGCTAACAAGCTGAACAAAATTTGAAGTAGTGCATGATGTGTGTGTCTTGTGGAAGGACCTGAAATGTGACAGCTGAAGACAAGTCAGAGGATATTTAACTACTGGAGATCAAAAGCTGTCCAAACAGATGCTTAAGCCATAGCTATAACCAAAGGAAAACAAACAAAAAACAAGCACAGAGACTGTTCAAGTCAAAGCAATGGATATGGTGGAGAACTGGGCCTGCTAATGTAAAGACAGACACATAATTAACATAGTGAAGACAGCAGAACTTAAAGGAGATCAAGAAGTCTGAGTAACTGAGCTTTATTTCATTATATTTTACCAGGCTTTAAATTTTACCCATCTGTAAGACCAGATGCAACACTTATTGTGCAGTACCAGATAATTTTGCCTCTGGGCAAAAAAGTTGGACAGCTACCCTGCAATAACTAGGTCTGTAGTCCTTTAGGTCTTACATAGAAGAACTGGTTTTTATTCTACTTCTCAGAAACAGACAGGTGAAACAGCTTTCGTACAGCACTAGAATCCTTACAAATTTTGCATCTCTCACAGATCCTGAGGAATGAGCCTCTCTGGACTTCTTTTCTCACTTGTTAGAAAAATCCTAATACCTGTCTTTTTTTCTGGCATCTTTCACATTTACTTTCTTTACCTAGTAAAATATAGCCACAAAAGGAACTGGACTGTGTTCCTTTTCCATAAACTACTGAATTAGGAAGAGTTTGGCTCAAAAAGATGGTCAGTGTACTACATACTATCATAAGAAAGCCTGGTATCAGTTCAATTAATGCTGATGTTAATGATTAAAACTCACACACACACACTTAGCTGACAATTATTTGTAATTAGATGTATCTGTGTACTTGAAAAAGAGGTGCAGACAATGTGTTTTAGGACACTGCCAAAGGAGGAAAAGAGTATTTGCCAACTGCTTACATTAGGTATAACACAGCTCTTAAACTTTTGGAGAGAAAGAATCTTTGGCTGTAGCCTGCACTTGGAAGACTGTTGTATTTCACCCATGTTAAGCAGACTGGGTCACAGCTGGCTAAAGACTATCACCCCAAAATACAGCTACTCTCCATCTGAAGATGCCCCAATCTTGTAGCTTTGTGTTCAGTTCCCTAGTGTTAATATTTACTTAGCTCTTATTAAGAGCTAAATTATAAATAAATATAGTAGTTAATTGTCAACTAACATTTAATTTAATCTTTTGTCATTTAACTTCCAGCTATTAATTCCTGTGTTTTTCTTTGCTTGATCAAGGAGCTTTTATTGTATCAATTTGTTTTTATTATAAAGGATTTCTACGCTAATCAAATCACTTCCCAGTCTTCAGTATAAAGAACAGCCTGATCTGCAATTGTCTCGTTATAAAGCTTTTTCTCTTCCTCTTGAGTAATCAGTATTGCTTTCTTGCTCAAACTACAATTTTAGCATCTTTTTTTGAAAGGACGAAATGGAAACAATTTTCAGGTTCTGCCTCTTGAGCTCACACAGAAAATGACCTTGCTGCTTCCATGTGTTCCTCCTTCTATACGTAAAAGGTGCACACAAACTTTCCTGTCATCACAGGGATCCTCACACTGATTAAATGCCCCTTCTCTCTCTTTTCCAGAATCACTTTTTTCCTTTCCCCCTTATTCTGTTTATATTGTTCTGTGGTTCTAGTCACGTAATCTTGTTTCTTTTCAAATTAAAATGCATTAAATTTAAATAGACCCTGTTTAATATTCCTGATCTCTCTGAAGGGCTGCCTCTTCTTCAGTCTTTGGCAGAGCACCTCTCCAATATGCTTGTAAATGTTCTAAGCAAGAATGTAACATTCATGAGTATCTTCCTTCACTGATCGCTCCACGCTGCATCGTATTTTTCAAAATTTGCCAATTTTTATTCAGTATTTTGTTTATCTAATGTTATCCATTGAAAAGAAGATGTTGTCTTCTCCCATGGCAGGACTGGCAGGGATAGTTTTAGCTGTATCTTTTTGCCTTCCTCTATAGTGTTATAGATGACCCACTTACTACAGATGATGCAGGAATTTTCATCTAATGAAATCTCTCCTGTTGTGCTGAAGTGTGACGTGGCTGAAACTTGGATTAAGTCTTGCTCTCCTCTCATGCACTACTGTGGGCTTGAGACATGTAACCAAGTGTCTAAGGACCACCTGCCTCCAAGTATAGGGACACAGCTCCACAGTCTGAGTGGTTCCAAACAGTCCTTTATCTCTGATGTAAGCAAGATTCCTATAAACTGTCTTAGATCTGTATATTTACCTAGTTTGTATGGCTGAATAGGAAAGAAGTGAGGGAGGATGAGAAGACCATATGGCCATTCTGGCCATCAAGGAAAGAATTATGCTCTGGCTTTCAAGAACTTTGCTACACCCTCCTTTGCTAGTCCTCTTTGAATACTTCAGAAGCTTTAAAATATCCTTTTAGAGGTCTCAATAATCCAAATTTTAAACATAGAGGGAAAAGAGCTTCTCAGTCAGTGCCTTTAGGATACCTGGCAGCAGCCTCTGTGAGCCTGCAGAGTATAAACTAGCATTTTAAGTTACTAATGACTCAGAAAATACATTTTCACCCTTAGGCAGTACAAGTATATCAGTCTGATACTTTCCAAAGAGAAAACAGAATGATTCATTTAATGCATCTGATTTTTCTGCACAATTATTTTTATTATTTCCTTCTCCTGAGGACGTGTATGTACAATTACCAAAATTCCTAATAGATTTATATATACAACAAATAAACTTCTTTGTGTTCTCAGTTTTGCAGGGCATTAAATTCCTCATCACTTTTCTATGTTCTACAACTTCAGAGCAATAACAATTGCTATTTATTTTCTTGTCCATTTTTTTTACAGTGCTTTTTAATACCTAATTCCAACCTTTGTTATATTGCCAAAGCAAGCCAGGGTTTCCAGCAAAGCTGCTTTATATCTTGACAATGGAATACTGCATTTTTTTTGACCATTCATCTGAAATAAATCCTATTTTTCTTTATGCTTTCTTTCTGCATTTTTCCTTTGAATGATTTCTGTACTCGGTGTCCCTGTGGTGCTTGGAGGATTGCCTTGGTAGTGCCAAATATTTAGAGTGATGTTAGGATAATTTTTATTTGCCCAGATTGAACATAATTAGATCCTTATCACTGGTCACAATCCAGTTTTAATACCAAAACTATTAATCACTCACCAGCCATCACAGACAGGCTCGTCATCAAATACTTTTGTTGTCTCTTCACCTGTAACTCAGGTATAAATTCCTGGGTCTTAATAATGATTGTTAGTAATTTCTGTATTTCTCTAAGTGGGAGAAATTAATATCAGGTGCAGAAACTCCTCATGGGCCAAGAGAACAAATTTGCTGTGTCCTAATTCTTTACCCGAGGCAGATCTGCTCTATGTGCTAGCCATACACACTCTCCCATTTTCTGCAGAAAGAAAACCTGAGAACAGGACTGGACTTGGTGCCCTCACCTGTCTGGACACATAGAATCATAGAATGTCAGGTTGGAAGGGACCTCAAGGATCATCTGGTCCAACCCTCCTAATATTATTGTTTAGATGATATGTCCCAGCATCCTGTCGAGCTGAGACTTAAAGCTTTCCAAAGTGGGGGAGCCTGCCACTTCCCCTGGGAGACCATTCCAATGTCTGACTGACCTCACAGTGAAAAGTTTTCCTCTTGTGTTCAAATGGAATCTCACCAGAAGCAATTTGTGCCCATTGCCCCTCGTTTTGTCCATGTGACTCCTTGTATACATACTCCTATTACTTTTCCTTTTCTACACTCCATTTCTCAAACCTTTGAGAAAAACCTGGAAGGAGGCTTCTGCTTCCTCCACTTTTCTTGTCCTACCCCATGTGATAAAGTACTCCTCACCTCTTTCATTCCAATGCACATCCATTAATCATCTCCTGCATTCATCTCCCCCTCAGTGGTGTCACGGTACTTCTCTCCCTAACCTCCTGTCTCCTCTTTCACTTTGTCATACATAGGAGGCACATTTTGCAGAATATTACTGCTTGTAATGGGCTCTGTATGCTTAGACTTCTATTAAAACCTTCAAAACAATACATTGGGAAGTCAAGTCTTACGTCACGGTATGATATTGATGAACAACCCAGCCTGAGGTTCCTCAATATATCACAACTCCGTGGGAGGTGACTCATCCGAACACATCACTGCTCGCTTCAGCTCATCCATCAGAATTTCTCCTAGGAGGAAAGAAAAGGGGAAGTCAGGAGTGTCTCTGATGGCAATTACCACAGAAAGTATTCATGCGTCTCCCACCTGTAAGTCAGTGTTTGGTTTTGTTTGCTTAAAATGCAGCCTCAAGAGGTAAAGAGAGAACACTCAGTGACAAGTGAGTCCACCGTGGGCAAAGCTTAGCTGAGATGAAACCAGATTTTTTTCTTTAAAAAAGCTTAGACTGTCTTGTGCCTGCTCTCCAAAATGTAGAGCAGACTTAGCATTAAAGCAAGACCCCCATGCCCCCACAGCACCTTGCTCGTTTCTTATGCTCCCCCGGCTCCCACTGCCCCTGCCTAGTGGCACCTCTGTACCCACAGCCATGGCTGAGCACTTTCCCTTCTCTCCCCCCCTTCCCTCCTTTACTCAAAACAGCAGGAGCTATGTTAAGCCCTTTCAATAAACAATACTTCTAGCTCTTTTCATCTTCAAAGCTTTTTTTTTTTTTTTTTTTTTTCTTTTTGACCATTAACTAATTAACCCTCACAAGAACCCATGAGAGTAAATGGAGTTCTTCTAAGCAGCAGTTAGCTCTCAGCATACTTTCTTTAACTTGACCATTTAGACAGAAGGAGAAAAAAAATGCATGTGTATCTATTTTATTCTTTTTCCTTTCCTTTTTCCTTTCTTTTTTCCTTTTCCCTTTTCCTTTCTTTTTTCCTTTTTCCTTTCCTTTTCCCTTTTCCTTTCTTGTTTCCTTTTTCCTTTCCTTTTCCCTCTCCTTTCCTTTCTTTTCCTTTTTCCTTTCCTTTCTCTTCTTTTTTCCTTTCCTTTTTCCCTTCTTTTCTTATCCTTGTTCCTTTCCTTTTTCCTTTCCTTTCTTTTCCTTTTTCCTTTCCTTTTTCTCTCTTCTCCTCTCCTCTCCAAACCAGAGGCTAGGCAACACAGGAACTGAAGTTAACTGTGGTTTCTGATTTCCACCTCTGGAACTGCTGAGCTGCAGCCCTTATAACCCCTTACCACTGTCCTCCCAATGTAAACTGAAGCCCCTGCAATAAAATAAGATAGAAAAAAAAAGGTTTTTCTTCAAAGTGATGCCCATCCTGCAGAACACTAAGCTATCTCCTTGATTATCTCTGTCCCCAAACAAGGGACCGATTACTTTTTAACTTTTACAGAAGCTGGAATTCAAACTTACCATGCACTGCACACTTGGAGATTTATTGAAATTTGATTACAAAAACTGAGAAGAAACATGCATTGCATCTTGAGCAGCTTTACAAAAAATGAGTCTAGACAACCCTTTATGAGTTATTCAGTCTCTGCATATCATGAAAAAAAGCCATGCACCACTTCCCAACTGTCGTTTGTAATTAGACACAGATAGAATATATGTGTTCTTAAATAAAGAAAGCAGAAGTAGCAGGAACATATTTTACAGGCAAAAAAAACCCCACTAGAGCTAGATACATCCAGGAGTCATTGCAACAAGCAGATGAAAATTACTTTTTCAAACTTCAGGGATCACTTTGAAATGGTTTTCAATATTTCTAGTTCTCCCCAGCCTCAAAGCAGCACAAAGCAAAAGAAAAAAGGTCTGCATTTTTTTTTTTTTTTTACCTTTATTTTCAGGCAGGGCTGCTACATATTTTTACTCTCTTTCTCTGTTAAGATTTGTACATCTGGCAGGATGGCCCCCATGCCTGTCTCATGGCCAAGGGTTGGTGGCAGGACCAGCCACCCAGCACCACCTCCAGCAGCCCCGGTGGTGTGAGTGAAACTGGATCTCAACTCCCCCCGTGTCACCTGAGGTTTCCCCAGGAGCACAAGTTATAGATTGCATCAAGGCTGCCTCCAAGCTTGTGGAAAAAAAGCATGTGGTCAAAAATGTGCAAGCTATAGTGACAAACAAGGACACATACATACCCCAGAAGGTTAATGGGAAGAAATAGTTATTAAGCTGAAAGCACCAAACATTCCAGAGAAAAAATCTCAGCCTCACTGTCAGGGAGGGGGGGGCACCCCACCACTCACAGGGCAGGGGCAGCCCCTCCAAGACAGGGGCCGTGTCAGGGTCCCTCAAGGGCCCCAGGGTGTCACCCAGGGAGCACAGTGAAGGCAGCAGGGCCAGGGCACCATCATGGTGATGCTCAGAACACAGCTAGGGGCCTGGCTCAGCCAAAATCACATTTCATTCTCAGGAAAGGAAGTCCTAGGTCGTGGTCTTGGAAGGAGTGGATCAGGGGAATTAGTGCCTACAGATGCCCCAACAATACCATCTGAGGAGGTTGGTGGCCAATTAAATTCTCCTTACCCACTTCTGATACAAACACAATTTAACCAGTCAAGAAGAGTATCTTGTGAAGGTTGTGCATGGCCTGGATTCATTCAGAGAGGGCTATTTTCTTGCACAGTGCATCCCCAGGAGTGATGACTGCAATAGAAACAAAGCAGTCAAAATTTAATTTGGTGAAATCATGAGGTGAATTTTGAGACAGAGAAGTTGCTATACTTGCTCTAAACCTCTCAGTGACCAGAATAAAACTTGCTGTTTATATTTGTTAGACCTAAGAAGCAAACAGAGCTTTAATCTGGCTCATAAACAAAGCCGGGACACAGCAACTCAACCAGTGTTTGTGCTCTCAACAGGGAGCTGAAAGGTCAACAGCACCCTTTAATCATTTGGCACAATTTCAAAGACTTTAAGTCAGCCCAAGATGCACAGTGAACAGGTCAAGGGAACTAATCCATCTAAAAAAATTAATAATTTTTGTTTAGAGTTAGTATCTGGACAGCTCAGGTCCCTGCATTACCAGCACTAGTGAGAGCACTGGCTAAAGGTGGGGAGAGGACAGAACCGCTCCAGCACCAATGTGGGTCAGCGTGTGCTGCCATGAAACCACCTCCCCAGGAGCTGTTCTACACCAGAAGATATCTACAGATGCTGTGCTCAAGGTCTGCTGTACCCAACTACCTAAAAGCCCAGCTTGGTCATGGCTGAACAGCTCTGAAAATAAACTTGATCACCATTAACTTCATATATAGAAGTCATATATAAGTCATCTTAAACTGGGCTCAGGTTTCTCTTCCACTGGGATCTTCCAATAACACCAAGTGCATACACGCTGAAAGGTTCTTAATTTTCAGAGCCAAATCTGAGTGATCCCACCCAGACTGTCACCAGCATATGAGGAACACCGGGAATGAGACAGATGCCTTGCCTGCCAGCAATCTTCTGCTCCAGGGTGACTCCCAGAGGGCTGTTAACGCCAGTGATAATTAACAGAGTTACAGTCACAGCCATTTCATCAATCTTGGGTATCCCTAAATTGTACCTAGGGATCCTCCCTCTGAGCTACAGGAACAAACCAAAACCACATAAATGTACACAGATGCTTTTTAATAGCTGAACATACCCATGGGAGGTAGATTCTGTCCTTGTAGAAACTTCCCAGAATAGCCCTATCTCTGCATTTAGGAAACATGCCAGTCCCTTATTTTTTAATCAGCTTGCTTTATTACCTGCCAGTTACCTAGTAAGTCTTGTACAATGTGGGAATAAACAACACATTAATGGTATAGCTACACAAACACTACTCTGGCAGCAAAGCTGGGTCAAGAAGTTCCCCTGCAGCTTGGTCCAGCTCCAGCTTTAGCATTTCTTCACCATATCTGTCTGCCTGTCTGAGACTCTGCACTCTCCATGAGACTATTGAAGTTACCAGAGTGAAAAAAAAAAGAGAAAAACCTCTTCCATTGAAGTTTTTAGTCCTCTCCAGCAATGAAAAGTGGGTAGAGAGGATCAACAAAATAGAAATAGAAATTTGGAAAAGTTTTTTCCAAGTATTAAAATAGAAAAGGGTAGAAAATAGTTCAACTGATTTTACTTCCTTTACCAAGAACTCACACTTGTAGCTGCACATAGAGAAACAACATGTTATCAAGAGAAGAAACTATTCCCTCCCCTGTGTTAAAGCAGTCAGAAACTCTGCCAGAGACAGCCTAGAAGACAACACGCATTCAAACTGTAACAAAACTGCAATTTAACATTCAGGGCAATTTAATTTGAGACTTTGATTAAGGTTTTCTTAACGGAAAGTGAAATTACTATAGGTATAAGATGCCAACTTAACTGAATTACTGGAACAACAGCCAGGATGAGAGAACTCCCCATCAGTTCTTGCAGACACCACCAGCTCTTCTGGCACGAGGCAACTGGGAGCAACCAAGAACAAAAAGATTGAGAATTATTTGACTTCATGGCACTACAGCTCCTACTCAGAGAAGTCGAATGGCATTAACTCAGTTTAGAGTCATGAAAGTGCACTGAATTAAAAATCTCTTAATTCAGAATAAATCCACAGATGATTTTCACCCTGTTTACTGGAGCACAGGAGTAAAGGATTCCCTGATTCTTCTCATGTCATGCAGCCTCATCAAAATTCCCAGCTTCACTGATCAAGTTAAGGTCAAAGATTTGTGACCCTACTGCTCTGCAACTTGCTAGAAATTTGCTTAATTTTCATCCCCAATTTATTCATGGCAAATTTATTCCAATCTATCCTCATAACAACACTGTCCTTTGGGTTAAATGGCTCTTCTCTTGCTCTGCTCCATGAATTCTAGGCAACATTTTCTTGCAGACATCATTTTGTTAAATGAAGAAGCCAAGCTTTTAAATTTTTATTTCCAAAGAAGAATAGTTTTCTATCAAACTTTTTCAGAAAGTCTGTCCTCTCCTGCTCTAATTAGAGTTCAGCTTCCTTGGGCTTGGATGACCAGCACTGCACACCAGTTTTTCAGACACTGATGCCCAGGATGATGAATTCCATTGTAAAAATTAACTTAGGTTTGTGCATTTAATTTTTACTTTTCTTATCTACAGGAAGAAAATTAAAAAAAATAGCAAGATCATTTTGTGAGCTCATGCCTCAATATTTTGACACAAACATGGGAAAATAAAGACTTGAGAAAACCTTATGCTTCAACATGGTCTGAATTGGAGACTTGAAAATCTCTATATACATGTATTGTTATGCCAGGATCAAATAATTTATGCCACATACCTTAAATAATATAACTGACAAAGAAATAACATGCTTCTTAGTCTCAATAATCTCTTCTAAACAGCACATTCAAGGTTATGGGCAGGTTATAAAGATTGTATCTGTTTTCAAGAAATTGAAAACCTGTGCTAAAAGCCATAAGGGTTATGGAATACAAGATAGTGTAACAGTCCTTAAAGTGTACTTGAGTTTATCTCTATATTTAATTATTTTCAATTTATTTCTTTTAATTTTTTGTAGGCTGTCCAATTGTTGATGATTTTTTTCTCTTTAAAGTGGTAAAGTAATTCAACTTTTACTACTTTAATTTTTGTTAAGTAGCTCCAGGACAGTGTCAACCATTATGCAAAGCTTAACAAGCAGAATATATTTATTTACCTACTTTGTTTCTTGACTGCTATGAATGTAACCTGCACTTGCTATCTAAGCAACAGTCTTGCAGACTATTTCTAATGGAACAGGGCTTTATGATTTTGATGGGGGGCTTTAGTGTTGTTTTTGTTTTATATTCTGCTTATTGTTTTCTTTACAGTAATATGTGGTTCCATATGACATACTGATGGGTGTATGTGTGTGTATCTCTGGCTCAGATAGCAAGTTGTGAAAAAGCATGTTCATTTTAAGAAAGAAGGAGTGCTATTCTGATTTATACCATTATGAACTTAGAGGGACTACTGAAAAGGTCTTTGCATAGAAAAAACTTGTACCAGTTTGGCTGAACATTAATTCATGTGACCGAATGGTCACCTTTTGAAATTTGAGATGCTGAATCCCAGGGCTGCCATTTTAAAATTAGCAAAGCAACTTCTGTCCATGACCTAAATATTTTTCAAGTATTAGTTCTCAAAATACATATGTAAAAATTACTACCCCACCACCAGAAAAATATTTTTCTCCCTCAAAAGAGGAAATGCATGCAGGTTCCACAAAGCATGTTCTAGCAGTGGTACAGCAAGACTCCTGAGGACAAGTCTTGTCTGCCATAGAATCATCTACTCAGAAAAAACTCCATCATATCACGTATTTGCAAGCAAATTAAAAGCCTAAACTGCTTCAGATTTTTAGCAATTCAATTGTCTGAAGGACTGTTGGGGCTCTTGAGTTACCTGTTGGAATAAGCATCTTCAGTAATCTAAGTCAATGAAAAGGGAAAGCAAAACAAAAAGGTATGTTATTACAAGATGTTCTATGAAGATTCACATTTGCATGCAGCTGTCTCATCTTCAGCTCTGAGTGCATTCACTTATACAGTACAGCTGAATAAAACTTGGAAGTTAAAAAAAATCTTCAATTAAGCATATTATATGCTAAATATAATATCTTCATAAATTAATATATTTTTTTGTTTTGCTCGTCTTCTTGAACTGGATTTAGGCTGCTGGAAAGCTAACAAGAAAGCTATCTGCACAAGGCACTGAAATTCAGATATACAAGCATCCTGAATAAGAAAAATTACATATTTCATTTTAGTTTTAAATCACAGCTTGTCAAAATGATCCACACAGAATAACAGGGACTCGTTTCTTCATGCTGAACAGTAATCACAGTAATCACTGTCACATTTCTATTTGTGTATACCCTGTGTGAAACAGAGAGGCAGATAACAGGACCTCTGTATTTCACAATGGAAAACTTTCTTTTCTAATTATTAGGTGCTCTAAACAAAGTATCTGAAATCCTGCAGTCAGTTCATATCACTGTCTTGGTTTGCAGCTGGGCTGAAGCATTAGGCCCAATTTTGATTGCCCTCCACACGTGCAGTTACTGCAAGCTTTGATCTGAGAGTTGAGATAACATACTGGACTAATGCCTAGCTTACTACACTTGGAAGAGTGGAATTTCAGCTAAGAGAGCAGAGAAATATATCTACTCCAAACACAGTAGTCATCTTCTATTTAGTAGAACGGAACCTTTGCATCATTACTTAGAAGAAAATTCTAGCTACCCTTAGTAAAAAGGAGATCGTATTGTTGCACCCCAAATATCTGCAGTTCTTAGAGAATGTAAGCTTAGAGAATGTAGCCAGCAGTGGGCAAACACTAACACTGTATTTCTTCCAAAAAATAAGTGTACTTGCCAGATATATATATATATATATATATATATATATATATATATATATGAGTGTGTATGTATGCATATGTACTAGAGAAACCTAGAAAGCTTTTTAAAAATGTATTTTTTTTTCTTTCCCCTCTTGTAAGCAGAATAAAGATGGTATAAACTGCTCCCCATGCCATCAATCATGGCTTCAGAACAGGAATGCTGCTGACAGCAGTTGCTATTCTTTTGATACACCAGCTACATGCCTTGCATTCCCATGGCAGCTGACACCACAATTAGTCCTTGTATGGCCAAAAGGGGGGAAGGGAAAAGGGAGTTCTGGAGAACATTTGGTTTCCATGGATAAGCATAGCTGCTTCTGCTGCAGTACTGTCAGCCATCTGAATCATTAAGCCTTTATACTCTAATTTCATTCATACACATCTTTTGCCTTTTAGTGAAGATTTGTGAGAGGAACACTTAATGAGTTTCAACCTTGTTTTGTGAAACTTTATGCCAGGGGAACGTGTGTATGTGTGTAGTTTTCACAGAATCAAGTTGTATAATAGATGAAAGAAATGCCTACTGAAAACTGGAAAAGTTTTGTCTAGTGAGTATTTTGGCTTTCTTTTTACATTTCTCGTGTTTGAAAATGATTTCTGACTATGGATAGTGCAGAAAACTTGAAGGTTTACTAAATAGTTGATCTTTATAAAGCCATACATGGCAGCAAGATCTGTGTAAAGAAATAATAGGTGTTGATTACTAATAGAATTTGACATACATTTTTTTCTTAACAAAATCACTCCACTGATCACAACCGGTTCATAATCTGTAATATCCAAAACTAATTAAAGGTTTTGTCTGTTCTCCAGTAACATGATTTGAAAATAAATCATCCATAGACTTTAAACAGGGATATATATATCCATATCTATATATCTATATCTATATATCTATATCTATATATATAAATCACAAGTTGGTCCAAGAGCTCTATGTTAAAGACAGAGAAATGTATGAAAATTCAAGCTGGTTGTTTGTTTTTTTAAGAAGCTAAAAATTGCATGTTAACACTCCTTTGGTTGTTTCTGATGCATCATGATGAATGAACAATTTGTGCTAGAGGTGAACACCTACAGGCCACAAAATTTTTGCTGTTTTTGGAAGCCAAAAGGGAAGAGAGTTCAATCTATTGGTTTGCCTCCAGCTCAAAGCTCAAGATGCATTGGGGTTTTAATGATTTGTGTGTTTTTCCTCACTGATATGTTTTAAATAAAAGTCATGTTCTGCTTAACTAATAATTTGATTATCCAAATCCAGATTTCCTGGGGGATCTTGTTAGACATTCCAAACAAACATTTGACTCCTTTTCCTCTCATGCCTGCCTTTCTCATTATATCTTATTCAAGACTAAAATTTGCTATGAGAACAACCATGAGAGAAGGCACCTTTCTGTCCAAGCAGAGAAAGAAATAATTTCTGCAGAATCCTCACCCTTCCATTGCAACCACAGACCCTGTTATTGCTAGCTCTGTAAATAATCACACACAGCTGTTAACGTTTCTGTGCTAATTTCTCTGCCTTTACCTTTCATGTTTTAAGGTTGGAGGATAAACTAGGACAAAATTAACATTTATTTCCTCTTTGTCTCCTGCTTCCCCTTTTTGCTCTTCCAGCTGACCTTGGTAAGCAAGAGTCAAGTTCTAAAACAGAGCATGCTGGTTTTGTTATTTCTCTTTTGCAGTCTTAAATTATCTTTATATCCTAGGCTCTCCATAAAAGGATATGCTTACCTGTGCATCACTCAAATACAGAAATACACAGTAAAAATCAGATCTTCCATTCTCTGTTCCACTCCCTTGGGATTAATATATTAAGCAAAAATTATGATAAAGTCAGTATGATCTAATAGGTAGAGCTGTAGCTGACATGTGAGCAATCAGCCATCAGTTTACAGCTGCACTGACAGTGTGCTCCACCACTGAGTAATTTCTTCCAAGAGAGTGTTTTCCACTGAGATTTCTTTCTACCTGAGCATCTTAAGGTGCTTCACAGTCACAAAGACAGTTGGTGTTCTGCTCCTTCTCACTGAAAGAACATCAAAAGACCTGAATAAATAAATTGAAAGGGATTTTCAGAAGCACTGTATACAAATGTAGAAAAATCAGAGCACCGCTGACCTGCCCAGCAAACCAGTGTCTGAACTAGAAGGGAATCTGACACCTTCACAGTCCCCTACCCTGGCAGCAGCACAGCCCATATAATCACTGCTAAGAGCTCAGAGTGTGCCAGGCTCCCCAGACTGCACAGCAGAACTGGTGTGAAATTTACCTGTGGGGAAAAAAAAAAAGCAAACGTACTTTGGATGAAGCACTGGGAGCTGCCCATAAAGCAGCAGCCAAACCAAACCCACACCTTCTCGGATGGAGCTCACTAGAGGGAGCACACACACCGCTGCCTCCCCTCGCTATCGCTGCAATCTGCTAGAGGAGACCCCTGCTCAAATTTTCCAGACTCCTCTGCTGCTGAAAATGAAATGAAAATAATAAATCCTAATAGAACAGACATAGAAATCACCACTGCAATTTTCTGAGGAGGGTTTTCCTTTAAATAAATTTGATTTTAGAAGCAATTCTGATTGTTCTGATGTGAAAAATACAATACTAATAAAAAGATGATTTTGCTGATGTATAAATCCCATCTCCCTTTCCAGAAACACAAAGGTAGTTTTTTCACCCCCTCCCATTTTTAACAGTTGTGCTGGGATGATAAACTAATGTGTTACTGTATGAACTGACCAAGGAAGAGGAAACCGGGTACCTTGACAGACCGTGAAATGAAGAATTGATATTTTCCCTACAGTTTTAATCTATTTATGTTCCTAATCCTGTATTGCTGATAGATACTTTTGTAAACAGTGGCATAGCCAACTAATTAAATACCATCACTGGGGACTGTTGGGCAGCAGCAGCTCTTTTGGAAATGACTGCTGCAAGCTCAGACTAAAGTCATGAAGGGGGGAGGATGTGCTATGGAATAGCTGCTTTCTGCTGTCATTTGTACTCACCTTTCCAAAACAGACCAGTGATGGGCTTAGGGCAATTTCTTTCAGAGCTGCATGTACTGTGGATCTGTTTAAAACACAAAGGGCTTGTGCGTTCTAATTACTATTTGTTCAACTAGGAACACCAGATGATGTGTACCTGATGCTGATGGTAGTTCCCTGTGGTCTAAACCAGCCCTTTGAAGTATGAGATGCACATCAACTTCTTCAGTCTGCATATTTGCACATCCACACTCTTCGTTTCCTCCATCCAGCTGCATATGCTCTGGGTGATGTCTTTGGTTTGCCTGCTGATGTCTGCTACTGAAAGAATTCTTATACATCCCAAAGTCAACTCTTGGCTTCCGCCATTCCCTTTTTTCCTTACTTTTGTTTTCTTGTGCTTTTGGGTTTTGTTTGTTTTTTGTTTCCCCCTTGGTTTTGCTCAAATAGTTATGCACGAAGTCTGCAAATGTCCTTCTAGACCCATCTACACCCCCCTACTGAAATTACCCCTGATTCTCACCTCAGTCTGCATTCTTCACTGGCTCTTTACATTCGTTACCTGTTTCACTGGCACAGTTCCTCAGGCAATGCCTCATCAAGGAATTTCTCTTCTAACCATTAGAGGTATGTATGCCACTCCTGATTCAAAGCAGTGGGAAGTCAGGACTCCACAGGAGAAAGGCTGAAGCCACACTTAGTCACTCTTCCATGCAAATACACCTTAAGATTTCATGATCACTTCAGAAACGTCAGGAAGTTAACAGCAATCAGCTCTATTTACAGAGGCATGTAAAAAAAACACCACACTTTGTGACTGGGTGTGTGTTGGTAAAGAAAGGGAGAGAAGAAGAAAGGCCTTTGCAAAAGACTAAAACTAATCCCTTTCTCCCAAAGAGCCAGAGAGAAATATCAAGGCAGTCACCACAGCCCACAAAACCCAGTAACTTGGCAGTGTAAACCCAATGTTGCCAAAGAGACAACCTTTGAAAAGAAACTATTGTAGCTTTCTCTAGCAGAGTGCACCATTCCAGCCCTGTCAGATTGCTGTAGGTCATGAGTGGAACATATTGAGGGTTCCTTTCTCCAATAAGGGGAGTGATTCAGTTTCTTTGTATCTGTATTAGAGTGATCTTTCAGCAGCTGCCACAAAATCCTTGCTCTTGGTGGTAACTGGGAATTTTTCCCCACTGCTGCTCAGCAGTTCTAGCAGGA
Source organism: Heliangelus exortis (assembly GCF_036169615.1). Lineage (NCBI taxonomy): Eukaryota > Metazoa > Chordata > Aves > Apodiformes > Trochilidae > Heliangelus > Heliangelus exortis. The sequence goes on along the minus strand of NC_092422.1, from coordinate 108,628,991 downwards.
GCATGCAACATGCTTAGAGGAACAAATACAGATAAACAGTTTATATAAAAACAAAAAATCCCTGGTCAGTGTAAAAAAGAAAGGCAGTATTTTTTCAATACTGATGGCAGTTTTCTCTAGGTGCATTTTGTCACTCTTTTTTTCAGTGGTACTCTGACATTTTTAAATTGTCTTTGGTGCCAAGCCTTCATTCCAAACAGATCAATCCAAACTGAACATGATGAAAGAATCAATATGATTTAAGGAGAATTAAACCCACTTCTGCCCTGAGTCTTGAAGCCTCAAAGTGCCAAATATTTTTCCCATTAACTATACTGTAGCCAACCTTATGAAGAGCTGGAAGAAGCTGCTTAATTTTTTTAAGCATTGCTCTAATTTAGTGAAAGACTAATCTTAAAAGGTTACTAAGGGATGGCTACTAATGGTTACTAAGGGAATCTGACAAGACACCTGCACAGACAGGACAGAGGGATCTGTGAGGGAGCTTTATCCCAGGAACTTTGGATCTTCCACTTCTAACATTGTGTACTCCAAGACCTGACAGATGAGGGGCTTTCTGTGGCAAAGATCTCACTTCTACGATGGCTGCAGGGAAAATAAAATTACCATCTAAATCACAACAGAAACAAATCTTTAAAAAAGATTTGCTGCTTTAGCACTCACACAATTCTTGTCAGTTTTGGTGAAACCACAGAAATGCTTGTCTCAAGCACATCAGCTACCGAGTTGGCAGCATGGGTTCACCAAGATGGTTTTCTGGTGATTCCTCTCTGCAAGTATGACAGTTTACTACAAGTAGAGAACATGTGAGATACCAGCATGATTTTGGCAGAGAATTGGATAAATAAGATTATGCAAAGTGATTTGGTCTTCATGAAAAGATGGTCTGAATAGTCATATGGCAGTACTCAAAAACTACATTCAAGGAAAGATAATACAGTAGGAAAACCCTTAGTCTGTTGGAACCAAATTTTGAATAAAAAATAACTGAGAAATTGAACAGGATAATGCAATATAATAAATAAGTGCAATTTATATTTTTAAAAAATAACCATTAATCTACCACAATCAGGACCACAACCCCAAAAGGTAAATGGAGGCTTTTCCTCCACCATGTGCAACTCATTGCCCAGCAATGAAATAATGTCATACTTCTACCTTCTGTCAATTTTTTTCCAGGCACAATATCAAGGATACCCAGACTCATCTCTGCATGCTGTTACAGGGTTCTCCACATTTCATAAGAGTGACCTTAGCGAGCACCTTTCACTGCACCAAACTTTGGCAGCAACTCCATTTGAATCAACAGTAGCATTGTGCAAGCTGTTTGAAAGGCAAGACCTCACATTGTTAAAACTCACCTGCTGTTTCCTCTCCTCACATGAAGATGGATACTGACCCTGCAATTCCAGGATGTGTGGGCATATATGATGCTAAAGATTTAATAAACACCAGGGGCACCACTTTGATTGAGAGCAAAGTTTTCTCATGTTGGGAGGGAGATGAGAAATACCTTAGGAAGTTATTTTGCTCCCAGTCCATTAGTAAAAGGTCCAGATAATCTACTATATGAGTGCTACCCGGGCCACTGAAATGCCTTTAATTACAGCTCTCGTAATTGGAGTTACTACTATAATAAAAGGGCAAAAGCTTGATCTGGTCTCCTTAAAAAAATTAGGGGCCTATTAAAATTTAATTTGTATTAGAAGGCTTTATTCTGATAAGGGCATATTTTTCCAGATGGATTTTATGCAGTACTGATATGTCTGCAGTGGAAGAATGGTCCTTCCCAGGGTTAATATTGCTGTGATGGGAGTAGAGAAGGTACTGCTTTGCTAAATCAGGACATGAGCAGCTGTATATTACAGCCTGTCACAGTCTCTTCTTTTTCATTCAAGATGGTAAGTCTGGTAGTGTTTGGAATGGTTTTTCACAGTGTGTAATGCTTGGCTAGGTACTTTATTAAGTTTGGAATAAACCAGCACATGTAAGTCACTTCCACAAAATACTCCCCTGAGTCAGAGACACTGCTATCACATCTGACCAACTAAAGAAATTTCCAGACTCATGCTACAGTTTTGGCCCTTTTTTGGAAATTGTTTTGCTGGAAGACATCACTGTTAAATTGAAAGAAGCATCAAAGAAAATTTCTTGTCTCAGAAATGTTTCTAGGGCTAGATAAATGTGTATTGGAAGTAAACTTGGCCAGGAAGCTTATGATAAGCAGACTTCTTCAAAATGAAAATTTTTGTAGTTAAGGTATCATATTCCCAAAGTCTCTGAACATTTTTTTACTCAGAAGTTTATATACCCAACTTTACACTCCCAAAGTGAAAACTGATTAACAGATTGACAATGCAAAAGTGAAAACTGTCACAATTTAGTCAGAAACTGTGAGTTTTACCCCCTTGAAAATGAAGCTTGGCAAAAATTTTAATCAAGGTAAATATTTCTAGATGCCAGACCAGCAAATGTATTTCTGCATTGCCAGCTTTTAATAGGAAGCTGGAGACTTTACTTACAAATTGTGAAGCAAACAATACTTTCAAGCAAGTTGGTGTAAAATGTGCTGCACTGGAATGCATAAAAAACTTTTAAACTCTTTTGCCATATCCATCTGTATAATGTTAGGTACTGAAAATACAAGGAGAGCTGTCAGTAGTGCCTAAGTTAATCTGAATGTGCAAAATAATTAATTCTACTATTCTGGCCTCCCCAAACAGAATGATTCAGCTTAAGAAGCTGAGTCCAGTAGCAATCAAGAGTAGCTTGCAAGAAGATACTTCACGTAGGTATCTTTAAATTAAGCTGCCTTCCACATCTGGTCACTGCACTTCCAGTGATGTGTTTTCAATGCCATGCTTGATAGCAGATTTCCTGTGTGATTCTAGGCAGACTTTTGGGGTTTTTTTGTGTACATTAATTTCCCATATGTAGAATGGTACAGGTTTTTTGCTTAAGGAGAGTGTCCTGGGAATATGCAGGTTAAAGGATGAAGCCCGTAGGTACTGTAACAGAAAATATTGCACTAACAAAACACAGAGCATGCCAATCTGTAAGTAGTCACAACACTCTAAATGGCTAGCTCTTAATATTCAGGCAAGAGCTGGGAGCCATGAGCCATGCACCACATTTTTCAGTTTGTCCTTTTCAGAAGCCAGGGCAACAAATTTCCTGGCCAACAGGTGTCCACTCAGACAGCTTGGGCTCCTCAACCAGAGCTGATACTTAGTAAAAACATGCCAGTGACATCAGTGCCACAATCATAGAAGGCAAAGGGTGGTCAGATGTCACCATGTCACATTAATATCTAGACACCTAAAAAGGTTTTTTTAGGAAATGCTCATTTGCTGCAGCAAAAAAAATAATCACAAGCAAAGCTTCCCTGGGAATGTTTTCTGACCTCAACTGTTTTATCTATTTGGTGACAGCAACAGCTGCTTTGGAGAAACGTTAAACCAGACAACAAATACTGTAGAAGTAGCTGCAGTGGAGGTATGAAAGAAATAACTGGGTAACAATCAATTGGGCCATTCTCAGTGTGTCAGGTTTTGCAGCACCAGTCTCTTCACCCCAAAGTTTTGTATGGCTGTCCCGATTCTTGCCTTAGAGCATAGCCCCTGGTTTTCTTCCCCGCTGCTTATCATGCTCAACTTACCTGTCCTGCAAACACTCATGGATTTACCCTTACTCATCCATCCCTCTTTGGCTGCACCTTGCTGCTGTGACTTTTTCTCCATCAATCTCCTGAAAAGCAGCCTATGATGGATGTCAAACATGTATGCAGGTTTCCCATTAAATAAGAAGAGCGATTTGACACGTCCATATTTTCACCAGCTTAGTAAAACACTGCTATCCCATTTTCCTTCTTTGTTGCTTAGCTTTGGCATTTTACTTTGTCATCTCCACTTGCTGTCATTGCATCTGCTTAGGCTGTGAGTTCTTCAGAACAGAAGTCTTGTTTTCCTGCACTGTACACATATAAAGTGTAAAGTTCTGTAAAATAATGATGATTTTTCTCCATTAATACATTGCTGATTTCAGAGCAGTTCCAAAGAGACAGGCAGGCACATAAATGCCTGGCAGAAATTGGTGCTCTCAGCAAGGAGGTCAAGGACTGAAAAGGCCCTAAAGACTTCCCATTTTGATGCATTTCAGAATAGCTAGCATGAAATTGGTTCCATTCTCTTTCAAAGGATTAAAAAAAGCACCTAACAGCAGCCAAACTATGCTCCAATGGAAGCCAAAAGCTTTGCCATTCATATAAATGCAAACAATTGAACAAATGCCAAATGCTTTCCAAAGTCCTGTCCCATACACCTGGTTTATATTCAACATATGCATGCATGTATCTTAATGATAGCATTAGAACTAGCGTTACTAATAAAACCCACATAAACCTGCAGAAAAGACCAATATGTTTCACTTCATTTTTATGAAGCTTGCTTATTAGCCATGCAGTCCTGTAGACTTGAAGTATTTCCCAGTGTGAAATAAAATTATAAAAAACCCATATACGTAAATGAAACATAAGAGCATAAAATAAACAGAACAAGTAAAAACACATTTTTAACTACTGCTGAAATCAGAATGCCAAATCCATACATGAAGGCATTAGCATTGCAGAAATATTGCTTGAGACATATATCAGAAGGCATGAAGCCACTTGTTTAAACCAAATTAATGCTAGCAAATAAATGACCGCTAATTTAGTATTTGTACATGTTGAGTTACCAGGAAAACAACCTCCTATTATCCTCACACATTCTCAATGTTTACCACAAGAGCACATGTCAGGTTGGCAGAGCTGGCAGCTTTTGCATTAATGGTAGGTGCAAAATGCCCCAGGGGAGTGGAGGCAACAGTAGCACTGACTAGTGCAGACAGATGTGTACCTACTGGGGATGTTACCTACTTGTTTATTTCTTTCCAATGTTATTTTTACTCTCAAGCTGCTCTTGCTCTTGAAGTAAAGCAAGACTTGCACTGCAGAGTGCTTCAGATTCACCACCTTTTTTTGGACAACAAAGAAATAAGAGAAACTTCCCAAGCCCTTACCAAATACAAGCCAAAGAAAAAAATTCTGCCTGATAACCTACTTAAGAGGCACTGGAGCATATTGAAATACAGAGAACCAAAGCAAAAGAGCAAGAGAGATTTGGGTGGCAGAGTTTAAAACAAGACTGTGGTTTAAAACAGAGTTCTTAAAAAAGAGTTTTTTAAAACAAGTTTAAAACAAGACAAAAAAAAAAAAAGCAAACCAAAACAACAACCTGCCCCTCCTCCCTTCCCCCCCCCCCAAAAAAAATAATTCCAAACCAAACCAAAAAAACCCCCAAACCAACTAAACCCAATAAATGAAGCATCTCTCTCAAATACCAGCCCTGCAGGGCAGGCTTTTCAGCAAGCGCCAATGTAGCATCTAAAAAGGTGCTTTGTGAATATTTTCCCCTTCCTTAGCCTAAACTTTCAGGTAACTGTGTTCTAACATGGCATTTTATGCCTCCTGGGAAGATGTAGGTATTGCCCTCTAAAAGTACCTGCTGGGAGAGCATCATATTCTATCAACTAATCTTTTCTAACAGGGAGAAAATGACCTCTTGTGTAAAAGGTTTTCCAGATTTATGCCTCAGTTTATCCAGCAGTAAAAATATGATTGCCAGAGGAACTCTTAAAAACTGGTTTGAACTAAGAAACAACACCAGCTCAGATCTTTGCCCACTCAGCAAGACCCAATGCAGGAAGGCTTTTGATGAAGGGTCAATAAGGTATTTCTATTGTAACCTGCTAAATTTCTATGTAGTGCAAGTAAGTGTGATAGTACAGAGCCACAGGGTACAGCCCTCCTCTTAGCTTCCTATCTAGCCTTAAATTTAGTAACTACTTTTAGGACAGGAGCAAAGCCATGCTTCCAGGAATTAACAACAATATCAAGGATTAGGTTCTATTGGAAAGGGCTCAATATATAATGTGAATCCCAGTTTCACCTAGAAACAGATGAAAACTACACTGAGCTTTCTGCTGCTTAATCAGCTCATTTTAGCTGCTTGTAGACATCAATCAATTTATACCTAAGAATCACGATTTTAAGAAAAGTGGAAAGATTCAAGTAAGGTGTATGACCAAGCAGTAGCACCTCATTTTCAAAATTATTTCAAGATGTCTTTTTTTTTTTTTTTTTTTCCGGTGAAGCAATGGCTGAGGCAGGAGGCTGTTGCTCATCTTCTCCCCCAGTGACAGTGTCCCACAGTGATACCCTCCTTCCTGCAGAGCTGGCAGGATTTGCAAGGCAGCAGGGTGCAGCTCCAAGAGCTGCTGGCCCTGCAGGTGAACTGCTCCCCATTCCTTCCACTCCCACCCTGCTCCTTGCTGCTGGCTGCCCTTCACACTCTGCTCCTCCTTCCTCTGCTAGCCAATCTGTCTGGCTATTTCCCTCATGTCTTTGTTCTCTTGCCCTTTTTGTTTTAGAAATAATTATTACAACTAACAAAACTGTAAGGAAAACAAAAATTCTAGGCCTGCTCAACCTCAGCATCTGTCTTCCTCTCAATCAGATGTCCAAAGAAGCTTTCTCATCTGATTGGACTCTCTCCCATGTAGTACTCAGTATTCAGGCTTACAGAAGGCATTGCTTTCAAATAACTATTTGAAATATAGAGTAATAGAGTATTTTGGGGTATAGAGTCAAAGGGCAGCCTGGTTTTTGGCTTTTTCCCCTCTATTATTATGTTCCTTAATTACTTTACTTCCTGAAACTCTTAAGGCAGAGTGGTCTCCCAGGAAACACATCAGTGAAAGAAAGTCAAAGACCTGGCTAGGTAAAAGATTTCCTTCAGATTGTCCAAAGCAGTTCCAAGTCTGCTGGGGAAGAAGTAACCAAGGAGAATTTCACAGCTATCCTTACTATTGAAGGGTGGGTAGTGAAGTAGAAATCCAAACTACATTAAAAAGATATAAAAAGAGTCTTAATTTTAGGAATTAAATACTGATTTCGAGATGATAAAACATTTTCTGGAGGCTGAGAATTATTCTGTATGTATGGTGACCATTCATGAAAACTATCAACACCTTGTCTGTTTTTCCAGTTTCCTACAAATTAGGAACCTACAAATACTTCAGCTTCCTGTGGTTTGGGATTGGTCAGGTGAAACATTCAAAGCTCCTCAATTAGAATTGGATGGAGAGACATCACACACAAGGTACATACAGGTTTGCAAACTTGTACAATATCAGTGTATAAAACTGATGAATTTTTTTCATTGGCAACCCCTCATATTATTGCAGATTTTAATGCTCTCAAGTGCTGAGGTAATGTAAATCTAGCATCTTAAATTATTGCCTTATATATGAAGACATAGCCTCACAATCTGCTTCTGGGGTACACTTCATAATAATTTAGGCAATTTCTCCCTATCAGAATTAGAAGATGGAAGCTTAATAGCCTAGCTGGACCTAAGTAGAAAATAGTTAAGCATTAACACCGTGTTAAAAAGATTGTTCCAAAGTTTTCAAAAACATTGCATTTTTATTAAAACACGTTTTTCCGCATTTGGACGTATCATAGTTTGCCACAAAAGGCTTGGACCAGATCTATTTTTCCTTTATTGTTCCCTATTTTCACTCTCCTGATGCTGATGGGCCAAACCATGAGTAGATCTTCGCTGTTCCCCCCACAATAACTCTGCTGTTTTCAGATGTTACTGTTCCTGACTCTGTGCTGCTTTTTATTGCTCCATCACCAAAACTCACCTAAGAAAACCCATGAACACACCTCAGCATGGACTCCTTCTCCTTCTCTCCCACCAGGTCTTTGGTGTTGACTCAGCAAGCTTTAGCCACAGACCCTACTGGAGGGACATCATCCAGGTACGGGGTAGTATCACCCACCTTTCCCACCCCTGCAGAAGCTTTGGCAGCACGCAGCCTCCCTTGGCTATAGGCAAGACTAAAACCCATCTTCTGCTATGAAAAACAGCCCTTTTGGCAAATGTCTGTCAGAGACCACTGGATGTTGCCTTCAGTGTTTAATTAGTTGTTTGCTAACAGGGTAAAATCTACTCCCAGTGTAACTACCAAGTGGCAAATATTCTGCCTAGGAAGTGCCTTTCCTAGTGAATGTGTGTGCTAACAATTCCAGTAAAATGAAGTTCTTTCTTGAAATTCGGAGAGTCCTGTTCTTGACCCAAGAAAGACTGCATTTCACAGGGAATATCAAAGGAATGTGAAACGACCTGGGACCATGAGTGAAAAGAATAAATTAAAAAAAAAAAGAAATGCATGCCTTTTTCCCATTTCTCTAATCCAGCTTCAAGCCTCAACCCATGTATCTTGCTATGCTTTCTGTGTATTTGAACTGCACAGGATACACAGCTTTTTTGAAGTTCTCATTCGTATGCCATTTGTGCTAACCTAGACAGTTCGGGTTGTTTAGGTTCTCGTAGAGATCCATTTCCCAGGTCTTTTGAGTGGCGAAATTTGCACTTGTTTTGAACATTTCAGCTTTAACATCAAAAAGAATCACATTAACTCCAGGTGGATTTTACTTGTTTTACACCTTTCAGTCCTAAACTCAACATTTTTTGTCCTGTTGTTTAAGTGGCACTCAGATTTTCTATTTCACTTTGAAGTAATATATTGCAGTTTAATAAAGACATTGTAAACTGGCATTTGCCTTTTGTTTTTCAGAATCCCACGTGAAACCATGACTAGTTTGTTAAATTTTGTTCATTATGTTTCTGATTTAGGAAGATGTGGATATCAACAAACAGGTGAATCAGTCTGATTGCTCCATATGACTTTACATCAGGGTAGGACATCACCCTTGAACAGTGTGTTGGTTTGGGTGTGCTCCCAGACAACAGAAGGACCAGCATCCAGCATCATGGATTGCCTTGTTATATTGCAGCTCCACAGATCTACTAACAAGGGTTTCTCTGTGATGGTGAACAAGTTGCCTAAAGCATAACTTTTCATCAGTTCTTCCTACATTTCAGGTGGTCCATTGTCCAGATAGCTCAGGTTTGATTTTTAAGACTTCTGAGAATGTCCAAGTCCTGCTGACGTTTAGGATGAATCTACTCAGAGTAAACATGGTACTACACAAGTAAAACACTCCGAGAAGTCATTTTTTAAGTGTCTGAACTTTGCTAACCTGAAATATGTGGAAACTGTTGACTCCATACGGTGTCTTAGCTGTAAAACAGGAGTGACTGCATCCACCCCATGGGACAGCTGCTTCAGGAAAAGAATGAAGGGACCACTCAGGCACTTGCATGGAAAGCTACACTGCAGAGAGAGCACCTATCTTTTTTCTTAATATTAATAATGAGCAACAAAATAATGCAAAGGGCAAAAACTTTATTTGCTCTCTGGACTCTATGCTGGGTCTGTCAAAAAGGACTTTTCAGTATGATCTATTAAAATGCTTTTAAGGTGAGGTGGAAAGTTCATCCTCCACAGAGGGCAATTGTTCTTTGTCACCAGAGTCCTCAGAAGGAAAAATTGTTACTCTCAGCTGAAAATTTAAGCTGAAGAAGAATCATGTCACCAGAAAGACTGTTTGCACAGTTCTGCTTTTATAGGTACCGTCTTTTGATATTTGAGTGAGACAGTATTAATGTGTCATGGTGCGCAGGAGCCCTCTCCAATTTATCCACTTGATTTCTCACATTTCTTCTTCTCATCTGAACTCTTGTAACATTCTTAATCAAAGGTCACAGGAGACACTGATGGAGGCAAACCTCATATACAACAAGGCAAGGTTATCACACCTGATAAATCAGGCCTTAACATTTCAGAATCTCTCAGAAGGGAGAGGCTGGACTTGGGTACTTCCTCAGTTGTTTTTAAGAAATTCTTATATCTGCATATATTCACACCCCTATGTATGCTTATATAAATTTCTACATATATATTTGCATATTTTAGTTCATTAGGTTCTAGGAAAAGCCCAAGTACCTGATTTTTTTAAAGGAACTAAAAAGCCAGCATTGAAGAGTAAAAAAAATAAAATTAATGCTTACTATTCCCAATATAAATGGAAAAAAAATCCCCCCCCCCTTTTACATCACAAAACCTAATAATTAATTTTCGAAACAAAAACCATTGTAAGCATGTTTGGAAATATTCATGGGAAAGATCATATCTCATTCTGCTCTGGCTTTTCCTGTCTTGCTTAACATGACAAGAGTCACCAGCAAAAGAACTGGAATAAAATGCTGTCTCTTGGAGGATAAATCCTCTCGCATCATCGCTGTGAGCCATCTGCCACGCATTTTTAAGCATCTTGCCCCTAACATCAGTATTAAATGGCTGCATGAAGCATCTTTCAGAGACCACTCAGCATCCCAGGCTTCTATCAACAGATTGGACAAACTTCTGGAAAATACTACAGCCCCTTGCTGGGGTCAATCTAGAGACAATGGCTTTGCAATTTGAGAAAGGTCATTCGGGGGCTTGTTTTTTTACAATGGTGCTGAATATGGCCTTCAATTATGTTTAGAATGTGAATAAGTTACATTTACTACCTGAGGGCTTAAAAATAATTTTAGCCTTAAGGGAAGTACTTAACTAATACAGAAAATGAGGCACAGAAAAGGTCAAAGAATCCCTCCAGCTTGCCCGCCTGATTCTGGTAGACCTGTGGAGAGGGAATAAGGCACACAGGACTATTTCCTTCACTCCCATGTATTGCATGGTTCAGTACATAACCTCCTACAGCCTTGAAGAGTCAGATGTTGCTCCCAAAAGCTGGGGATGCTCTTAATGAATGACATTACCGGTGTGGGACTGCACAAGTCCTAGAGAAACCACACTATAAAAACCTCTTATGAATGGTAAAACAAAACTCTTTGCTGCTGAAACATATAAATAATGGGGAAATAAGCTATTTCAGATCAATATTCTGACAGTGCCATGCCAACAGGGAAAGTAATAGAAAGCTTAAGAATAAGCAGTAATCTCCTCAGTCTTTGGATCTTTACACATCCCATCACACTGTTATCATGCACAGCTCCCCCACTGCAGCCTTTCTCATTAAAGGTGAGCTGCTTTTGTGTTGTGGCTTGTTTGTGGTATATTTACAGCAGAGAAGCATGTTTATTTTTGTATGCAACACTATTTCACCACTGTGTCCTTTGTTGCTTTCCTGATGCCTCTTTTCCCCTCATGTGTTCTTTTATTCCCCTTTCCATCCCTTGTTTTTGGGCTTTTTCTAGTTTGAATTACAAAGAAATGATAAATCCTATTCAGAGTTGTTATAAAAAATGTTTCGTCTTATTTTTTGAAGCACTGACCCCATTGTAGCTGAAGGCTCTTTTCAGATCTAAATGGCGAATTTCTTCCAATCTGACCTGCTGTCTCATGTGTGCCCTTTAGTAACATGATATTAGAGCAGAAAAGACATCAAGATCCACTGTGGGATGTAGAAAATACAATAACCTTACAAAGCCAGTTTCTTTCAATTTCCTTTGATAAACTGTGATTTGGGGGACACTTCTTCCTTCACAGGAGTACCGAGTGTTGCATAAGGTCTCACCTCATGGGAAGAAGCACTTCCCAGCAACAAAAAGGAATTTGCCCTCTCCTCCTGAAAGCAAATGACAAAGCTACAACTGATATTGACTGCAAGAGCAGGAGAATGAGATTTTGATACTTACACAAATATGTGCACATACAGAGGAAAAAAATATGTGATTTTACTGGGAATTACATAAAGCATATTATAAAGCCCTGACATACTAACAGCTGAGTTGCTGAGTTCATTTGCACCCCATGATATAAAAATATGGTTTCATAAGCACATGTAATGGCTCATTCAGGGGGACACTTGATCCTGGGAGCTCTCTCTCTCAGACACAAAGGATTTGTTTCCTTCTTTTCCACATTTGTCTCCATTTCCAGGAAGGGAAAAAAGAAATAAAAGATTTCATTCAGTAGGATAAACTGCCCATCCTATATTCCTTCCCACTGGTAAATTATCTGCCTTCTGAGCATAAGGGAGTTTTCACTCTCTCCTGGCTCTAGCACCTCAGTATTCTAAGGCTCCTGCTTCAGGCGGGTACTCTTTATTTAAAATTTATTTGTTGACTCCTGAAAAATCTCATGCTCAGAAAATGCTTTATGAGGTCATTTCTTTTTTGCTCTTGTTCAATTTTCATGTAGTAAAAATATGTATCCTCCATACAAAAAAAAAAAAAAAAAAAAAAAAAAAAAAAAAAAGCCATTTAAATAGCGAATAAGCATAATTCTTAAAATTGTCTGAAAGCCCAAATGAATTATTTGGTCAAAATGACCACGTAGCAGCTGGTTTCTGGCTACCCTGGGGAAATATTTTCCCTGGAGACCCATCTTAACCTTCCTGCACCAGAGTAATTACACCCAAATTATCCAAAGTTTTGGCAAAGAGTACATTTTGCCCCAAGATGACAGTAACCCTTTTCTGCTCCAGCCTAGAGCCCAGGTACAGGCACACTGGTAAACCTACTTTCTCGGGCTAAAAAAAAGGGAACTAGTAAATGTGTGAGAATCTTAACAGTTCCCTCCTTTTTCACAAGAAGACATATTAATCAGAGGCTGACAGACAGACAACCTTGATAAAATGTTTTGCTTTTCATTCAGGTTTGCAATACCTCACCAAACTGGGAGTCAAAGGATGAAGAAGCATTGGTGAGTTTATTTACTTGCTCCTATTTATTGTTACTGTGGGGAGTGACAGAGCTAATATGGTTAAGAGAAATCTATTTTCAGTCTGCAGAGCTTTGACTCAAGGAACACACAAAGCATGACACCAGCTTCAGTTCAGCCTGAATTCTGTAACTGATGTGGAATTCCCAGTGCAGATTATTGTTTCTTGTTATGGAGAAAATCATTGGGGGGCGAAAGAAAGAAACAAGTGAAAAGGAGAGGAGGGAAAGAAAAAGCTTAATGTTTTCCAAAAAGCTTATTCTTGCTCTAGTGAACAGCAACATCTCCAAGTATTTCCATTATCTGTGACTAGCTTTCAGAGTACAATCCACCATGACATTTCAAAGGTTATCACTGGATGAGTTACACAGGCAAGACACAACGAGCCAGTCTCTGTTACCTATTCTTAAGATTAGTGAAACAAGTGCAGGGAAGAATATGAAGATCTAAGCATAAACATCCCCATAAGCATAATACATCCCCAGACAAAATGAGATTAATTATGCATGTATGAGAAAGAACACCTTCCTCCACTCCCTTATTTCCTGATCTACGTAATACTGATTAAAATACTGTAAATAGTTTCATCTGATGCTTTTGGATGCAGAGATACTGTCATTCAAAATCTCATTAATCAGCCAGTGGAAATCTGCATTGCAAGGAACAAATGCAGACATCACGAAAATCTGATAACTTGTCAAAGGAAAAGCATGCAAGACATGCAAGAACAGTAGCCTCCTTCTCTGTGATGGAGCATGACTCGTTGTGTGCTCCTTCTTTGACACATACATACACTTATAGTCTTGAATAGAAAGGACAACATGGGGAGAAGAAAATACCCAGAGAAACAAACCAGATGAAAGAGACAAGACCTGGCAACATAAGCTTATCTGTATTAAAGTACACACATTTTAATCAGCCAGTAGTAAGCTCTAAAATTCAAAGATGGACCTGACAATGCGGATGGACACATGAAGAAACTGTCCAATAAAATTGCATTGCAGAAGATGGCAACCCAAGTCTCTTGGGACCAATTAAGTGTGGGAGGTGGAAATGAAATGTAAAAAGGAAAATAATAGACAGTAATAGTTTCCACACCCAACCAAAAACTCACGCCAAGTGCTTTGGAAACGAAAACTACAGTGATGCAGTTTCCAATGTAAATTACTCTTTATATAAAATTTAAAAAAAAAATAAGAAAAAAAGTTCAAGCTTCATACCTGCTAGTAACTTTTGCATGTGGGGGGTTTTTGTGCATCTGTATATTGATATTAATATGTGTGTATGCATTATGTGCATGAATTAATATGTGAATACCTCTTCCAAACTGTTGATACCTTGCACAGAAGAAAGCCTACAGAAAACACAGATGGGACTAAAGAAGTTACAGATGAAAAAAACTGATATGCTGTGCATACTTCTTGTGTGACACATGGCCTGTGTGTCCACTGCTGAGCCCTGTGTCAGTGTTTCAAAATGCATATGTAAAACAACTCAGACAAAATCTCTGTATATCAATGGTTGGGGCAAACTGTGGAGCTGAGCCAGCAACACTGTTGTTCTGTCATAAGCTAAGCTAGAAGAACGTGTATTCCCAGTGTGGGAAAGGTCTTTGTAACTCTCTGATTACATGTGCAGTGGCTTAACTGATTTTATTGTTGCAGGCAAAGAGCAGTGAGCTTCTAGTGCTGTTTTCATTCCTGGTGGTCTCTAATTAACTCACTGAACTTTTTCTGAAGGAGATAAAACAATCCTCTTAGAACATACCTTGAAAGAACCGATTAACCTCTCTTCTATTTCAGGGTAGTAAGTAACGCTGATTCTAAGAGAAGGCTGAAAGCTCCAAGACAGTTCCACTGGCAAGGAGGTGACTCCCACCTCTGTGCTTGCAAAACTGAATGCCTGAGCTTGCAATATCTTCCCCTTCCTCTTTACTGAATGCCTCTGATAATATTTTCCCAGAATAGGCTAAATTATAGTTAACTGTGAAATCAAATGTTGAGTTATCTTATTTGTGAAAAGGTTTTTCTTGATTTGAAATATGAAGACAAAAGAAGTTCCTTGAAGCAGAACTGTTCTCTATAGCCACACATCAGTAAATTTGTCTGACTCACCATCAGCAAGGTGTTCTGAAGTGATGTTCATCAGCTCTTGAAAAGGTTATGAAGCAGCAGTTTGCAAAACTTGTGGAGAGTTCCACCAGCAAGGTAACATCATATTAGTCTAACTAATGCAGCTGGGGAAAACCAGGCAAACTTGGAGCCTGATATCCATCTTCTATAACACTGCTTTTCTACATTAGAAACTAATGTCTATAATTCCTCCACAATTTGCAATCTGTCTCATAGCTTCACCATTAAAACATTCTAAGTACAAAGGTTTCAAGACAGTGGGTTTTTGCTTAGAAGTATCACAGGGAGCTTTCAGGACTGTCCCAACAAAGTCTCATTACTGAAAAAGTTATCATTCAAGTGTGAGAGTGTGCCACCTTCGGGTACATGGGAGAAAAGGCTAAGCAAAATAATTGAAGAAATTAAAAATTATTAGAACGCAGGAGAGAGAGGAAGATGCAGAAAAGCAGCAACCAGTTGGCCAGTCAGCTATACACTGCTAATTAACAAAATCTGTCTTGCTTGCTTCTTCCAGACTCAAACCCTCAAACTAGTTAACTACTTGTAGCCAAAGCAATTCTGGTTGTGCCCCTCTTAATGTTTTCTTATAGACTGAGAACCCAACACATTGGAACTTGCTAGCCTAAACCTCCATAACTATATCTCAAATTACTTAACCAGTTTTTACAATAGAGCTGGGGGGATTTAAATGCAACCTCTCCTTGTGATGGAATATCTTTCTTTTTTTTTTTTTTTTTTTCAGAGACTCAAACATATATCAGGCAGAAGACTATTTACTTTCTTTTTTGTAGGGTTAATTTTCTGCTGCTTTAGTTCCCTGAATTATCTTCCAAAGGGCCAGGCCAGCATTAGTACCAGCACAAGGGAAAAAACAGAAGTCTCTGGAGGAGATGAGAATGAGTTCAGTTCTTCAGAAGAGCCCCTTGAGCACTGTGGCACTATCCAAGTGCATCATCACATTCCTCTTGGGATGATGGGAACTGATGTGGATGCACTCACTCATCCATCCACCCAAGCACCTCAGCTGTGTCCAGGGTAGCTGTTTTCATCTTCAAGGTGGCAAAGCTGTATTGTGGAGCCAAACCTCTGCTGTCTATTTCAGTAAAGAAACTGCATCACTGTGCCTCACAGGAAGGGACTTTTCCCTCCCCCACACACATGTACACAGGCATGTGCTGGAGAAAGACTCACTGCCAAGTTCCACAATTTGTGAGGAAAAATGAAACTGAAATGAGCAGACAAGAGGGAATAGAAACTTCTAGGTTTCTTCTTGTAATGACCTGCCACACTGCATATATTGGCAATGTAGGCCATGACTTCGTATATGTAAAAAATTGATTAATTGGAACTGCTTATGACTTGAAGGCCAGTGCATTTCTGTTTTAGTTTTGTAGATAGGCACCTAAATAAGGTGCTTAGAAATATAGCCTTGCAAAGTACAAGCATATGATTTCAGATTGCTCCCTGCTGCCAAAATGTACACTTGACTCACATTTGCATCATAATGGTTAATATAATTGTAAGACCTTACAGTTATAGTCTAGTCTGAGCCCTTGTTTCACAGGGCTTATCTGAGCTACACATTTTTCTCATTTATGCTAGAACCCCCAAAATATGTTTCCTTTTGCACACTGTAATCTCACTCTGGCAAGTTATTAATAAAGGTATTCAGTGTTTTAACCCTGAGTAACCAAATCCAATTTTATGCCCTGGACAAAATGTTCCTCTGAAATGATTCAAGGAAAATTAATGTTGTTTAGCCTGAGGCTGAGGAGCAACAAGAGAATTAACATTCGTGTCACTGTGTTCAAATCCTTACAAAAGTTGACAATTCTATTTGCAAGTATAATTCCAGACTCTCCAGGGAGATGATAGACAGGCAGGTGCAGATGAGTCCAAGGGGGAAGCTGCTCTGAAGCAGCACATATAACAGGAACAGAAAGAAAGATTTTACCCCGGAAAGATTTTAGGGATATGCTTTAACTAATTGTTTGACAAAAACATGAGTATATTAAAGAAGAGAGGCAAAGGAAGGCAGCAAAATATATTAGCCTGTGCAACTTCTCTAAGATTTCTCTTTGCCAAGGCAGCAAAGGCCTTGTTGTCCCCTCTGGAAAACTGGGGAACTGAACATTCACGTTACAAAGCAACGAAAGAAGTGCTCTTACTATAATAATTCAGGGAAAACACTGAAAGTACTGGAATACACTAGCAAGGAACAGCTTTTGTAGCTGGCTAAATGCAGGAGGGAGGTTTGACAGGAGCCATTTTGGCAGAAAATCTAGTTGTTACATTCAGTGTAGTGTATTCTGAATAAGTACTTGGCACACCAATAAACTCAGTTGAATGTATTCAAGAAGCAACAAGCTGTGAAATTTGTATTTAGCTTAGCAGATTGGCAACAGTAGCTTCAGTCAAAGAAAGGACCACCTAGTTTCTCTGGGGAGTTCGCTCTGTTCAGACATCTTGCATATTATAGTTTGTCACAGACAATTTATATGCAGTTCATATAGTTTATTTTTCCTGTAATTTTCTCATTAATAAAGGCAAGGCTGATTTTCCAGGGAAACATTTGTATTACTCAGAAATTAATTAACTTAGTAAACCTCATTAAAAATTGACACTGCACAACATGGAACATTTCTGCTTAGTCATCTGTCTAGCATTGCTTTTTACCCCTGAGAGAGTCACAGCTATGGCCACCGTGGTTGAAAGGTGTCTGTGCTGTCCCTAGCACATGTTCTCTGAAGATCTGGGAGCCAAGTATAAAGCATGCTTTACACACCAACTGCTGGCACTGAAACATGCCTCTAAGGAAGAGACAATTACAGATCCCGTGTTTCTTCAGCAATCTGATTTGTTTGGCTAGCAGTAGCTAATGGAACAAATTGTACATAAAAACAAATATTAGCTCCAGGCTATGACTTACAAAGAAGCTGAGTAGAGCCATAGACTGGTATGAGGCGCCAGGAGCTCACACCCATACAATATACAGCCTGCACATCAGAGTGATGCTATGGGCTGCTGCAAGGACTTTTGTTTAGAATGGGAGTATACAGGGTGAAAATAACTTGATTCATGGAAGTGAACAGGTACAGGGATACATTTTTCCCAGGACTAATCCTTCATGCTTTCCTAACACAGCTAGACCAACACCTTTATTTCATCTTTTTTTTTTTTACACCTCTTTACATAAATGGAGATGCAGGTTTTGGGCTCAGTAACTTTTTTCACAGTAACTTTTTTCAAAATCTCTACCCACTATATTCATAGCATAAGTTTGAGAAAATTATACTACTAGAACAATAAAGAAAACAAGTATTTCTTATCTAATTGCATCTTTTTTTAAAAAAAAAAAAGCAGCTCTGGAAATGATATTTTTTGTTGTTTATGTTAAAGAGGTAAAACATTTCCTTGAAAATTTTCCCTCAAATTCTCCAATGCTATCGTTAGATGAATTTCTTCTATCAACCCCAAATTACTAGGACCTGAAATCACTAGATTAACTACACTACAAGAACTGGCTAGAGCTCCACTTCAGGGGTAGATATTCTTCTTCAGGTTAATATGTAACTCTTGCTCACTGATAAGCAAGAATGTTGCATTTAAAATTTACAGTCATTGAAATACAAAATTTTCATACCATAACAAGCTTGTAGACAGTTCTTTGGTTTAAATGACACCTTACTTCCAAGAATGTGTGGGTTTTTTTGTTTTTTTTTTCACCAGTTGGGAAGGGGGGGGGAAAGTTACTTTATGAAATAAAAAATATCACAAAAAGTTGCACAAGCTTGAACTGTGCATTGGATTGCATTCTAATTTTCTCTTTACACAGTATTTTCTATAAATTATTTTTACTCAAAATCATAATTGAGCTCAGACTTCTTTACTCCCCCAGCAAAGCTTAGAAATATTGGCATAAAATCTGATATTGCTCACTGGATTTTGGGGGCTTTTTTGAGGGTGCTCAACTTCTTCAAGCCCTGACACATATCTGTATGGCCACTTACTTCAAAGATATGCCACGATTTCTTCCTTTACTCTGTGACCCTGAAGCCTGACTTTAAGAAAAATACCTATTATTGAAAAATGTGATACTCCAATATTACTGTCATTTCATTTCATGAAACTGAGTTATTTAGCACTCACA
Organism: Heliangelus exortis; assembly: GCF_036169615.1. Classification (NCBI taxonomy): domain Eukaryota; kingdom Metazoa; phylum Chordata; class Aves; order Apodiformes; family Trochilidae; genus Heliangelus; species Heliangelus exortis. The sequence goes on along the minus strand of NC_092422.1, from coordinate 108,610,025 downwards.
ACAATTAAGTGGAAATGGAAAATGCTAAAGAAGTTCAGAAACAAAACCCCATTCACTCCGCTGAGCAGTTGTTCATCTCTGGCTTGAAATAGCTTAAACACAGCATTCAGAGAAAAAGCAAACCAGACTTTGCTACCTTAAAAAGTTGATGCATTGCTGAAAATTGTCATGTTAAAGTCCTACAAAACCTGAGCCAATATTGGGACACTCACCCGTGGTGCAATTCCTTTGAGTTCAATGGAGTTGTGCCGGCAACCACCTCATCTCTGCTTGGCCCAGTGCCATTATTTGTGCAAGGCTGTGCTGTGTGTCTTCTCTTGATAAATGCCAGCACTGTAGAGCTCTCAAAAATAAAGAAAAAAACATTCTTCAGTAATCACAACAAGAGGAGAAATGCAGAGACACAAACTGCAGCACAGCAGATAAACAAGAATTTACAGCTCTGCTATATAAAAGCACTTAGCAAAAGTCTTTTCTAGTATTTTAAAGAATAATTTAAATGCCACAAATAGAACGTGCTTCTTTTCACTAAATATACTACAGTTTGAATGTTTCATGTTTGCTTTGAATCATAATTTTTCAATTAAAAATAAAAGCAGGGGGAGATGGATAATGGCTGACTTCATACATGGAGCCCCTGGTCCTGATTTTAACAGATTTCAGGGGGTTTAGGACTTGCAAATACAGTGTTACAGCTTTACATTTTGAAATATTTACCACTGCTACATTAGGTATGGAACATGGCAAAAGCTTCAAGGCTCAAAGAAATATGATTATCAGTTTACATTCAGGCAACGTGACCATCAATTACAGTTACTAAGGGCTTTAAAAAGCCTTTAAACACAAATGTGAAGACTTGAATCTACTATTTTACTGAACTGGTGCAAACGACCTCCATATATTTATGAAGTAGTAGAAGGCACTAAGCAGCACCTACAAATCATACTATGGCACATGTCTCTCAGAAGCTGACCAACATGAAAGCAAACACATGCCATGAAACTGTACAGCTTTCATGACATGGCCACCTCCTTGTTGTGGTAAATGGAAATCTGCCAGAGCTGTTTTCCAAAAATAGTTTTTTTGTAAAGAGCACTCAAGTCACTGTATACTCAGTATTGTTCAATAACCCATAGATCAGTAGGCTGCACAAAAAAAATTTGTCACAGTCACTTAAGACAAACACATATTCTATAAGAATGTATAAAGGCACATTTCAAACAACGAAGAAGAGAAGCTTAAAGTAAATATTTACTGAAATCTGATGACACAAAATATCTTTATTGGCTTAGGCAGCCTGTTTAACTGATGCCTCAGCTTGCCTACTTGCAAACATGAGAAAACATCTCCTTATCTGAGTGGTCAGTTTTCACAAGAAGGTAGAATAGTTAATGATGGCAGGGATCTTTGGAGGTTATCTAGTCTACTGCCCTGAAAAGAGCATGACCTACTTTGAAGATCTCAGACCCTACTTCATATTAAGCTGCTCAGGACCTTACTCAGCCAAGCTTCGTGTAACTCCAGTGGTGGAGTTTCCTCAGCCTCTATGACCAACTTACTCCAATTCTTTATGAACATTTATTTTCCCCAGTCCCAAATGGGAATTTCCTGCATGGCAATTGCTTCCATTTCCTCATTCTGTCACCATGCCCCTCCTAAGCAAAAAAAGCTCTCTCCCTCCAGCCTTCCCTTCTCCAAGGCTGATCAAGCCCAGCTCGTGCAGCCTCTCCTCACAAAATCTCTTCATCCACCCTCACCAGTGCAGTGGCCCCACTGCTGGGCTGGGTCCTGTTATGGTCCAAGGTAACATTAAAATTTATTTTTGTTTTGGATCCGTGAAACAAAGTCCAACCGTAGAAGAGTCAGGGTGCAAGCAGAGTTTCATTTGACAGTGGACACAGGCAAAAATATAGAGCCAGGTGAAAGAGGGAGAGAGGAAAAGAAGATACAAGAGAGTGAGAAAAGCGGAGAAAAAGGGTAAGAAAGTGGGAAGAAAGTACGAAAAAGTGGAGAACAAGGTTAAGAAAGTGGGAAGAAAGAATGAAAAAGAAAAGTGGAGAAAGTGGTTAAAAAAGTGGGAAGAAAGAATGAGAGGGACAGAGAGAGGGAGAGAGAGATAGAGTCACCACCAGGGCCCAGCTGTCCACGAGTTTCTTCAAGATGGCGCCGATCCTGGACAGGGCCCGATGCAGACCGGGGTGGGTCAAGAGATGGCCCCACAGCCTGGACATCCAGATGTACCCCTGAGTCCCTTTTGTTCCCAAGGGGCAGCTGACTGACACAGCAGGTAGGGGCATTGGCATCAGAGCCATTGCAGACAGGCTGCCTACAGGGGGGAGCTTCCACAGAAGGGTGCAGCCCCCCACCCACTCATCAGTTCTTATCTCCTGCCAGGTGCTACTCCCTGCTCCATTCCAATCAAGGAATCACAATCAAGTGGCTTAATCGTGCCTGGAGGGATGACCCAGCATTGCAGGCTGGCCCTCAGATAAGAGAAGTCTCCACCCAGTAGTTCTTATCTCTTCCCAGGTGTCAACCCCTGCTCAGCTCTGGCCAGGCCAGGTCCTCCACCCTAGCCAGGGCTACTCACTTGAAAATTGTTCTTTTGAGACAATTTCAAATCAGTGAGGGCAGACTCTCACAGGTCCAGTATTTCAAACTCTCTTTGGTACTGGGGCATGGTGGTCCAGGTGCAGTCTTGCCAAAGCCAAATAGAGGAAAAGGAATAGGACTGCTGCCTTCAGCAGTTCAACAGCAGTGACCAGCCTCCAGCTCAACTTCATGGTGCTGATTACAACCTGGTGGTCTTGCCAACTTTGTCTTAACCAATCCAAGGCATATTGTAAAGTGCTCAAGCCTCAAAATAACAGCACAATTTTTGACTGCTATTTATGTAAAAAAGAATAAAAATGTACGCTTTTGCTCTTTTTTTTTTTTTTTTTTTTTTTTTTTTTAATTCTCCCCAGTAGATTACTTAGATAAATTATCAAAAATTGAACTTTATCTGACAGCGTTCCTGTAGAGAGGTTTCAGGGGCTTTTTAGAAAGAATTTATTTAATATCACAATGTACTTACATTGCTAACAGATGGGAGATCTAGGCAGGGAATAAAAAATGTAATTTCATCATCTGATGTGACAACAGAGTTGCTTCTTCCTATTTAAAAAGAATAAATGAAAAGATGGTGCATTTAGCTAAAGAGCAAATCAGCATTTGTTATTTTCTTCAGTTAAAGCACAAGTCCCTTTCTTCCTTTCTTAATTTCTGTATTGCTATACTTCACCAGATCATCCACCTAAGCTATGATTATTTATCATCCCTTTTACATAATCATGCTATCAGGACATGATCACTTCACTTTTTGATGCTTCATGGAGTGTGAAAGGGGCAAGTAAACGAGCCCAATGCTGCTACTTCGATGTGAATATTTATTTCTTTTTCATGTGGTGCTCTCCTTAAAATCTCAAGGTGGCCAAGATGATATTAAATTATAGGTGTTTTAATGCAACCCAACAGAATTTAGGAACAGAACATTAGAAGTGGAAGACAGATAAAACAAATTCCATTGTCTACCCCACAGAGCTACTGAAGCAGCTCTTAAAAAGTAAGCATTAGCCTAAGAATTGGGCTTTAGGAACTCCGACCTTCCAGCAGACAGTCTATGTAGTTGTGGTCTTTCTCCTAGGATCCAGAGCTCCTATCTGGCACCTACAAAGCACCACCTCCTCTTCCACTCTTTTCCTTCCCTTAGCTTCAGCTCTAGTGATGTGCAGATATTATAAAAACAAATGTGTTTATTTTACCTGCTCTTTAATAAGCTTCTGGAGCGCTGCCTTGTTGAGAATATTTCAGATACGTTTGCCATTCCCATTAGATCAAATCCATGCACATTATTATTCTCTATCTTCTGCAGACAAGAACACAGATCTGCATCCCCACAAGCTTTCTTTCCAATGGCAATCAAGGTGTTTATATCTGAACAACATCAGACATGTCACCCTAGCAAGTGAGTTGCTCTTCTAGCTGCTCAATAATATTCATCTACAGTAGCATAATACTCTATAATCAAACACACTTTTCTATTGCATGAATTTCTGGACAGACTAGGAAACTGGTTTTTTTATCTTCCCAGTGAATTTGACAGAAGTAGTTAAATGAACCTTTCATGCTTTGTCCAAACATGTGTTGGTTTTTTTTTTTTGATGACTGTATGAATAGCGTGTAGTTTAAAAACATAGTACTGATGTAAATCTGGTCTTCTGATTTTGTAAACAAGGTTGTCATATAATCTTGTTCATTAATGTATTCAGTTTTATTTTACATATATTTAATTTTTTAAAAATCTCTCATTACCACTGAAAAGCATACCTGAATACATCGTCTTCTGTTCTCCAATGCAAATGTACTCAAAGTCATTAAAAAAAAAAATCTGTGTTTCTTGTACATAGTCCTTTCACTTATCTCTCTGGTTTTATTCTTCTCACTCCTTTCTTCCCATTTCATTTCCTCCTGTGTCAAGTGATATAAATATATAGGACTTTGAGCCTCTTTGCAAAGGGAGGCACTTCTCCCAGATCATCTCTCCATTTTTACTGTTTTGTGGTTCACCTGCTGTGACTGCAGATGATCAGGACTTTGTGATACATCTCAAATGTAATCTTCCCCACAGCCAGGCAGAATGATATTGATGACTCCCTAAGCCTTTTGCAAGTATTTTGCCTGATGCATGTGGCTTTTCCAAGGCCATGGCTTAACAGCAACAAACTTCTGTGTGTGTTATAGCTCTAGTCAGACTGCAGAACCCAATTCTGGTGAAAGAAAAAGTCTACGCTCAGAAGAATCTGAAGCTGAGGAAAAGCTGCAGCTAGAGGGGGCTAAGGAGATTTTATCAGATTTTATCAGCTGAGAAAATGCATTGAAGTAGTAGAAGAATTATTGACATGATATGGCTTTTTCCATACTAAGGTTCTTAAATTTCATGATAACATTGCTACAAAATATTACAGGTCAGTGCTGTGACTTCAAAACAACCACTGAATATTGTTACCTTCTGACAGATGCCAGTCCAGTGGCCTGAGTAAGGTGAATTGGTCTCAGCCCAGTTCTGACCTGAAAAGTCATCTTCATGAAAAGCTTCATACTATAAATTTGCACTAAGTGGTGATTGTAGAAGAGACAAAGATTGAATAGGTGTTCTGTGCCACATTTTTCATGCCTACAGGCAATCCCTCTTGGTCATGGCTGAGATATTTTGCTGAGAAGTAAAGACAGGGGTGTTTATCTTCCCTCCCTGTACCCAGCTGTCTTCTGGAGAGGAGCAAATAGAGATGAAATGCTTTCCAGACAGAACTTAGTCAGGTGAACTAATTTTCCGTCAAGTCTCTTTTATATGTTTATATCTCAGACTACGTTTGCAGAGAGATAGACACATTTTTCAGAATTTAAGGCTGTTACTGAAGGTGTCATGTGAAAATTTAACCATTTATATGTGAGATAACCAAACAGACAGCAGCAGGGGGAGAAAGGAGGGAAGGGTGTAAATATGTCAACACAAAATAAAGTAGTAGAAATCTCATTTACCTTTCCACTGAGGCTAATCCCAAAGTCCTGTCTTTCCAGTCTTTTCTTTCAGCACTCTTGAAACATTGTTCTGTTATGTCATCATACCTTTATGAGATGCATACTCTTCCAAGACTGACACCAAGACACAGACATCTTAGCCTTGCAATTTGTTTTAAAATACCAATTCAATTAATATTTCATTGTCTAAGCATTTAATATTTTTTCAGCATTTTTATCTTATATCTCTAGATACACACAATTAAAATGCATGAGAAAGGATGAAAGAAATGCAAAGGTTATTTGCTTGGGTTCCTTAGTAACATTACTCACAATACTTCATTTTAATTTCATAGAGAAACCCTTACTTTTCAAAATTTCAGTTTTCCAAATTATACGTGTTCCTCATCCAGTAGACAAATATAATGAAAGAGGTACAAAAATGCTTGCTGCTTAATTTGAACCTTTTGTTGCATCTTTTGTATATTTTCCTTCCATTTATTTGTTTTGGTTTTTTTTTACTAGCATAACTTCATAGTAATTCATCTGAAACATTCAGGATCCTAGCACAGGAGACAAGGATACAGTAGGTATATAGTAATATCAGTACAAGGTTAGGACAAAACTTCATTTGAAGACCAAGCAAGTTGCAGAGACACTGTAGTGAAAGAGTTGCAGCAGAAATACAGTGTGAGTGTGGAATTAGAAGAGAAAAAAAAAAGAACACAACAAGTCAGTAGCACTAGAAGAGCTGTAAAAGAAAGACTAGTCCAAAACTAGGCTGAAATACAAAAAGAGCAGCAAGTACTGTGTTTAACTAGGAAAAAAAAAAAAAAAAAAAAAAAAAAAGCTTGTTGACAATAGTGGGAGTTGGATGAGAAACAAAATAAAATAACATTGTATCACAGTAACTGTAGTTAAAGGGAAAAAGTGACCTAGGAACAAAAAAAAACCCTACCAACATAAATTAATGTGTTGACAAGACTGCTACTCAAATGTGATTGTCTCATTCTTGGTCTGTAAAAGAATATCAGTATTAACAATGTAAGTTACTTTTACAATGAATGGCAAAATTAAATGCAAACTTCAAGGTGAACTTTTTGAATTACAGGGCTTCTAAGGAGCTGCAGCAAGTTGATGTGCCAAGCTTATTAGCATTCCATCATCCCTGCGTGGCAACATTCCCTTTTTTACTGTGCATTCGAACTTACACAGCTCCTTGAATGATTTTATTCAGAGTGCTGGGGGGTTTATTTTTAATGGATAAAAGAAATTGAAAAGTAAAGGACTTGCAGTCTAAACAAAAGCTATCTAACAGGTTCTGTGCTAAGGACTGCATGGTGCTATTTGTAAAGCCTGTTTAGAGAGTTAGAAGACAGAAATTTTCAACTTGCAAGATCATTCTTAAATCTTTATCAGATTGCAGATTAATATATTTGCTAGGGGAAAGTATTAATAAATCATCCCGCATATATAAGAAAGGAAATCTATGTAGCAAGTGCCAACTATTAATGCAGGAAGCTCAATTTATTCCCTTTGGCACACAAAAAATTTTTAAAAAATCAATTCTTTTTGTAGTTTGTTTTAAGAATTGAATTACCTTATCTGCTGGTAGAATTCTCTACTTCTCTTCCTTATAAACACATTCTGATAAGACATGATAAAACAAGCTTATCATAATGTGAAAAGATTGAAAAACTGCTAAAAATGGTTTCAGATACTTTTGTACAGCTGAATGATACAACAGTTCACAAGTTATGAAACATGAAACCAGTCCTGCTTCTGCTCCAGCTATATGTATCTTGGATTTTACAAAAGGCCTCTTAAGGCTTAATGAATTTACTGAAAAAGGGAGGGGACAAAGGGGCAGGAAGGGGATACACATACCTTTAACTGCAACATCCAGTTTAGTCTGAACAATGGCAACATTGTATATCTACCAGTTCACTAACTCCTATTTTCAATGCTCTAAGCATCCTAAGGAATGCTGAGCACTGATCTTTAGGACATTTGTGTTCTGAACAGGACCTCGTGTGCTTGACAGGTCTTATGAGGTTACATATAATCACAGATTTACCAAAGGTTGTTTAGCAGGTTGTGGCAGGGCTGAGTTTGGTTTGGTTTGATTTTGCACTTACCCACATTGATCATAGAATCATAGAATTGGCTGGGTTGGAAGGGACCTCAGAGATCATCAAGTCCAACCCTTGATCCACTGCCGCTGCAGTTACCAGACCATGGCACTGAGTGCCACATCCAGTCTCTTTTTAAATATCTCCAGGGATGGAGAATCCACCACTTCCCTGGGCAGCCCACTCCAATGTCTGATCACCCTCTCAGTAAAAAAATTCTTTCTAATGTCCAACCTAAACCTCCCCTGGCACAACTTGAGACCGTGCCCTCTTGTCTTGCTGAGAGCTGATGGTGACTTAATACTTGTTATGAGTCAAACCTGTGGGCTTAAGCCACTTGAACACTATTAGTTTAAAGATGCATGGATTGTGGATTCTGTATTATTTTGGGATAACCTGAGAAGATTATGGCCTGACAGAAATATCCATTTCACTAATTCAGCAGATTAAATTCAGTTTAACTGGTATACCTTTGTCTCTAATTCACGCTGCAATTCATTACCTCAAATCATAGGGTGTAATAACCTATTGTGCCAATTATGCTTTTTTCATTTCTCTGCAATTCATCATTTTTATTTGATTTCATGTATAAATGAAAAGCACCAACCAACAAAATTGCTAAGAACCATAATGACCTAGTACAATGAATCCATTCATCATCAGTACTAAGTCTTACTCTGCATAGATCCTACAAATAGTTTCAATTAATAGCTTTTCATAAGGACTGCTGTAAAACATACATTAAACACTGTGCCTGATTCTGAGGGCTGCTGAGCTTGAATTAATAACAGTTGGAATTCTTTTATGTCACTCAGTCTGGATCAGAAGTACCACTGCTTCAGCCCAATCAGATACATATAGGAAAGACTTGACTCCAAAAATCTTTATGGACAGAAATGCCTCACAAAATTTAGCATGCAGACATTGAGTAACAGTGGCTCCCAAACTTGAAATGCCAGATATGGCATGCAGGAAGCTGAGAAGAAACACCAAAGAGGGGTAAGAAGTTGATACCAATCATCAGATACCCTTTCATGATACTATCTACATACATGCATAACTGTTTGCAATTTATGTTTATTTATAATAAGAAAAGAAGCAACTAGAAGCAAGAAGACAACTTTAAATATAGAATTGCCTACTGCACAGCACAGAAAACCCTCCCCGTGGGTTTATTATAACAGTGTCATAGACATGTATCTAGTTTGTTATTTTTGGCAGCAATTTGATTTCTTAAATTACTCCTGATACCAGATCTCCTCAGAGTCCTCGTTCACAGTACAGATAACAAAACATTATTTTCCACTGAGTTGTGCGTACAATTAATATGCAGAAGCCCCCAAAAGGAGATATCAAACACAAGTAGTGACTGGCAACACTGTACATATGTGTTGCATTGTTTCCATTTCCAAAGCATCCATTAAAACTTTTAACACTACACCACTAAAAGTGAGTTGTCATTGCTAGATTTGTGCCAGTTAAAGTGTATTTCACTTCACTGTCTGAAGCAACCAAATACACGTAGCACACTCCACAAATAGATATTACTTTATAAATAAAATCTCTCTTGCAATAGCATTCTCATAAGTAGGTCCAGAACATTAAACAAGTAGCTATATCAAACACTTTTTGCTTCTCTGTGGTTGAATTACTAAATATTACACAACAGCAGTAGCAAAGAATGTATTTTTACTGCAATTGCTGACTAAAAAAAACCTAAACTCCCAAGATATAAAGAAGGCTGAGACACTCTATGACTATTTTGCCTCTGTTTTCACTGGCAAGGACTCTGGTCACAGCCTCCATGTTACAGAAGCCAAAGGCAGGGACTGGGAAAAGGAAGATCCTCCCACTATAAATAAAGAGGAGGTTCAAGACCACCTAAAGAACCTGAAGGTGAACAAGCTCATGGGACCTGATGGGATTCAGCCACGGCTCCTGAAAGAACTGGCAGATGAATGTGCAAAACCACTGCCCATCATATTTGAAAACTTGTGGCAGTCTGGTGAACTTCCCACTGACTGGAAAAGGGGAAACATAACCCCATTTTCAAAGATGAAAAAAAAAAAAAAAGGGCCCAGGGAGCTACAGGCCGGTCAGTCTCAGCTCTGTGCCTGGCAAGATCATGGAGCAGATCTTCCTGAGGGCTCTGCTAAGGCAGCAGATAGCAGCGGGGTGATCAGTGACAGCCAACAGAGCTGCACTAAGGGCAAGTCCTGCCTGACCAATCTGGTGGCCTCTTATGATGGGGTCACAGCCTCAAGTGGACAAAGGCAGAGAAACAGACATCATCTACCTGGTCACTGTCCCACACAACATTCTGATCTCTAAACTGGAATGATACGGATTTGATGGATGGACCACTCATTGGATAAGGAACTGTCTGGATGGTCACACCCAAAGGGTTGTGATCAAAGGCTCAGTGTCCAAATGGAGATGTGTGATGAGTGGTGTTCCTCAGGGGTCAGTGCTCAGACCAATGCTGTTTAACATCTTTATCAGCAACACGGAGAGTGGAATGGAACGCACCCTCAGCAAGTTTGCTGATGACACCAACCTGTGGTGAAGTCAACACACTGGAGGGAAGGGATTCCATCCAGAGGGACCGTGACAGCCTTAAGAAGTGGACTCATGCAAACTGCATGAAGATCAACAAGGCCAAGTGCAACGTTATGCACCTGGGTCAAGGCAATCCCATGCATGAATACAGGTTGGGAGGAGAAAGGATTGGGGACAGCCCTGAGGAGAAGGAACTGGGGGTGGTTGTGGTTTAGAAGCTCAACATGAGCCATCAGCGTGCACTTACAGCCCAGAAAGCCAACAGGGTCCTGGGCTGCATCAAAAGAAGCACAGACAGCAGTCGAGGGAGGTGATTCTCCCCCTTTGCTCTGCTCTTGTGAGGCCCCACCTGGGGTGCTGGGTCCAGTTCTGGAGTCTCCAGCATAAAAAGGATGTAGAGCTCCTGGAACATGTCCAGAGGAGAGACACTAAAATGGTCAGAGGGCTGGAGCACCTGCCCTGTGAAGACTGGCTAAATAAGTTGGGGTTGTTCAGCCTGGAGAAAAGAAGACTCCAATGTGACATTACAGCAACCTTCCTATATCTGAAGGGAGTCAACAGGAAAGCTGGGGTAGTGCTTTTCACATGGGTGTGTAGTGAAAGGACAAAGGGAAATGGTTTAAAACTTGAAGAGGGGAGATTTAGGTTAGACATGAGGAGAAATTCTTTAATTTGAAGGTGGTGAGATGCTACAACAGGTTACCCAAGGAAGCTGTGGCTGCCCCTCCCTGGAAGTGTTCAAGGGCAGGCTGGCTCAATACCCCTGTAATCCAGCTGACCCTCAGATATTAGAGGAATTGGGGGCGGCTGGGCTTAGATACTGAGTGATACTCAATTAACCTTTAGTAGGCTGGAAAACAAGGGTCTGAGTGCACTACTAACACCACACTAGTAAAGAAATTGCTGGGAACATGCGCTGGAATTAGGTCATGCTAAATGAGGTTTCTTGCCACAAGATTACAAACAGTGTGATTTATTAAAGCAACAGTATACAAGTTCTTTTGGATTGCCAGTGATAGATTCCTGTCTGCAAAAAGAAGCATGGGAAAAATACCCAGGCTATGAGTACTCTATATTGAGATTTTTGGGGGAGGGAGGTGGAACCTGGCCAGAAACCACAGGTGTAGAGATTTATATTATTAAATAGACTCTACAAAGGTAAAGGGAAAAGAGGTACACTGTATACGAGTGTTCAAATCTTACCCAGACATATCCCAGTGTGGGGCAAGAGAGGCTCATCTCCTCGACTAGTCCCAGAGGCCAGGGGTGTCCCTGTGATGGTATCCTAACATCTATCCACCTGCTAACTATTTTTATACTGTTTTACCTGACATGTGGAGCCTGAGTGACTTGAGTCAAGCACATCTTTATTGTGGTTGGTGCAAAGTTCCCTCACTTTGCATTCAAAGGTTCAGGCTACAAAAAAGTCAGTGCACAGCCTAAACGAGAGCTGGTTGCAGCTTGGAGGTGGGTAACTTTAGGGGTGGAGCTGTGTTTTGTCTGGGAACAGCATTTGTCAAAGGGTGGCTGGTTGTTGGCTCAGAATTATCAGAAGTGCAGGTGGTTGGTGGTGTTGCCACAGAGCGCAGCTGTGGTGTCTCCACTCCGCTCCACCCTCCGTGCAATTTCTCTTGGAGTTAGCACATTGAGCACCCCTGACAGGGCCACATCTCTGGTAGCCATGGTACATTGGTCACATTCCACTGGTTCCAAATGCTGTACCTTTACTTAAAGAGCACAGATACAGTCTGGGTCATTTCTACCAATTCTAGCAATGATTCTACAGTTGGATGGGGCCTTGAGCAACCTGGTCTAGTGGCAGGTGTCCCTGCCCATGCAGGGGATTAGGAATTAGATGATTTTTAAGGTCCCTTCCAATCCTAGCCATTAATGATTCTGTGAAACTTTACCCTTCAGTAAATGTCCTCTGTAGAAACACTTTGATTTGTGTCAAATAACTTATAGTATTTCAAAGCCCACCAGTACATCATCTGTTGCACAAAATATCTCTATATCCTTATGCAGCAGCATGATTTGTAACCAGTGAATTCAGATTTTGCAACTTCACTTACTAACATCTTCCACAGCTACTGAAAGACACAAGACAAAACAAGGTGTATTGGACTGTCACCACTTAATATGATGGCCAAAAATTGACTCTCCAGTTGACATAAGATATTTTATTATATTTTTGTGTAAGCTACTCTGTCTCTTTCTAATGATATAAATTATCACAACCTTAATGTAAACACTGTGCTTATTCAGGTTTCATTCAGGTAACTTAAACTTGGCCAGGAGTTTTTAGAGAGAAAGAAGAAAACAATAAGTCTCTCATCACAAACTTTGAGTTTCAGCACCATTAAAACTGTTATAATTATTTCAGATACCATAGACAAATTCAGAGGGACAAAGAGGAGGAGAAAGAGAAGAGGGTCTCAAATAAACAGCCAGTGGTTAAGATAGTTGAACCACATTTTCCACCCCCAGGTATTTGAATTAATCTTTATCCCATATTCTCACAGAGGGAGTCTAAACCATGAAGCAATTCCCTATTCAGTGCTATACTGCATTTTTTTTTTTTTGAAGGAAAATCAAGAGCTAACTATTCTATCCCATTACAAAGGGTAGCCAAGGAAAGAAATGTCTTAATGTATAAATACAATTCTCATCTTCTCACCAGCCCAAGTAATTTCTAATACTATGATGAACGATTTCTAAAATCTACATATCAATGGAAAGTGATACTCTTCCAAAGGCTGCACTCACATACCTGTTCTATTGACATGCAGATTGCGCTGGAAAGGCAACTTGATGGCATCCTTTTATTTGTAACATGCCTATTCCCATTAATTTGACTGAAATGAGCAGTTTACCTTTTTGTCTGTATGACCCTTAGGTCAGCACATCACAGTTTGCAAAGCACAATGCACTTGCCAGCTTGTAATATCAATATGTCATGCATCAGCATTTCACTACAGTCATCACTCATCAGCATTGTTTTTTCTCATGAGTTCTCACCCAATTTTTTTTTGCCTTTATGCATGTGCTTTATATCACAGACTCTGTGATGGAAAGTGGCAGTGATGCACACCTTGTGGATTTTGGGGGGGAAAAAAACCAGTCATCAAATTACATAGGAGGATTGCAAAAGAAATCCACACCTTGAATATTTTATGTACTTACAGGCAAATGCAGGACAAGCACACTGGCACGACACTCCTTTTACATTGGTTAAACAGCATCATCTCTGGAGTTAACTATAAGAAAGTTTACATTAAAACCAATCACTTCAACCAGCTTCCATATACTATAAAAGTCCATATGGTAGTTCAGGATATGTTCTGTATGTTGGAATGCACTCTGTGCCTTTCTGAGATCTCTGCAACCATGTCTAGCTAAGAATAAGGCATAAAGGTTGTTTGCTGACAGAAGTTAGACAGCCAGAAAGCAGAATTTACCTTCAGTCCTGCCACTCTCAGATAAGACTGGCTGAAGCTCTGGGTCGGAATACAAGAGAAAAAAAAAGGCAGTTGTGTTTTCAGAATTAAATGTTTCCCTTAGTAGAGATCCCATCACAAGAAAATACACAAGTAGTACTTGCTTTGAAAGTGACACTACATGTGCAACAACTCTGCTGCACCTTTAAATGCAGTCTGTGCTAATAACTAGAAAATGTCTTGTATCAAGAAGCTCTGATTTTGTTACCCTTTTTTTCCTATATGAGTTTTAAGAAAGGACATAACTGCTTGATACAAAGAAATCATTGCTAATCTGTGCAGGAAGAGGATGTGAGATCTTCTGAGTGGCCTGAGCCTCACCATCCTTGTTTATGAGCAGGAGTGGATTGTTTCTGTATTTAACTAGAGCTCATAACTATTGCTCACGTATAATAACAAACAAGCTCACCTGCTATACTGATAACCTCAGAAGAAGAGTAGAATGACTACATGAACCCATTTAAAATCCATTTGACTCTGGTGCTAGCTGTACACACCATAAATTTTTATCTGAGGTCAAACATCTCTGTGAGTTTGTGTAGCTGTTGATATGGTTATAGCACCAGGAGTCTCTCCAAAGATGTATTTCTAACCCACCACCCAGCTACACATTCAATGAAAATCAATACTAAAAGCAGGTGCTCATTTTCAGTGCAGAGCATTAGCATTATCACTGACCTGCCACCAATGTGAAGTAAAAGTACTATGTTGAAAGAGTGTTCATCTAAAATAAAGACATTCATATAACTTTCATTTTCTTTTTACAGCTTACTGGGTAATGAGCCCTGCAGCTGAAACTATCTGTGCATTTATTGAGCAAGAACAAAACAGATACAGGTAGCATTTTGTTCTTAAATCTGTTCTACTCAGGTACAGTAATCTAAAAACCACAATATGAGGCTTTTAGCAAATTTATTTAGCCAATTATGTATGAAAAATTTCACTGGCAACAAGAACTAACAAAATTGGTTTTGCATTAGCCATGGATTATTAATTATTTAATTGTGAACAAAAATAATTTATAATGTTCTAAATTAAAAAAAAAAAAAAAGATAAGTAATGATGATGTATCTGTCAATATCAGATTCAAATCAGATTCAAATACCCCTAAAGCTCTATGCATGTGTGATACCATTTATGAATTTGAGTTTAGTGCTTTCCAAAAGACATAGTAAGTAATCTTAACAGGCCTCAATCTGTTATCTTCCTTATCTGTGGTGGTTAATTTTTGAATATAGTCCAGGTTAAACTCAGTTATTAGAAAATGCTTCACAAAACAAAGGATGTGTATCCAATGTTTTGTAAACTAATAAAAACATATTACAGGTTTTCCACACTAGAGAGCACTTAGAAACAATACAAAGTACATAAATTAACTATAAGTTTGGAAACACCCCAAACCCTGGTTTCATTCTATTTAATGAAGATCTGAAACACAAAGGAACTTTACACATTTGTCCTCAGAGGTCAGTTCTCATCTCTTTCATTCAACTTCTCTTTCATTCAAGTCTAGATTTACAGGCTGCCTAACTACCTTCAGCACCTTTAGCACATATCACTCTTAAGATAAGAGCAATCACAATTGATGTTTCAGGAAGCTGGCTGAGGAGTGTAGATAACAGAAGGAGCCAAATGTCTATTCCCTTAGAGTGTATCTCAGCCTCTCAAAGGCATCACAGACTTTTCACTTTCCTTTAAAGCTTTAAGCACAGTTTAATGTGAGAGACAGGACATTAGAGCTGATGGACTATTAGTGCTATTGAGTATGTAAAATCATATTTGAGAAAGAAACACTCATTCAAAGCAAACAGAAGCAGCAAAAATAGAAGACTTAGACCTTCAAACATTTAAATAGATGTACATTAAATCATTACACTAATTCAAATTTTTCAACCTGTTTCACTACTTGAACTTATGCTGTTTCTAATGACTGACTTTCCCATTTGGCAAGAAAGTTTTCAATAAAAAGAATGAGGGGTTTCTTCAAGAGAGAAATGATTGAGGAGGGTTTCAATAGATGAAGATGATCCTGTTTTGAATTCATGGTGGTGGAAAGCTGTATTTGAGGAATTCACTAGGGAAGAAAATTTGGTGAAAAGCTGACATAGTTGTATAACCAGCAGCATGATATACAGTATCTGCATCGGTCTTCAAGATATTAAAACTATTCAATGGCAAGGCAATTGTGATGTAAAGAGCTGTTTGAGGCTCTTGACCTTATACTTTATAGGTTTTAGTTTCTTTTTTTATTGCTGTTTTTATTTTTAATAGCAGGCAGGAAGCACTTGTTTAATTATTTACACATTTTAGTAATGCAAATGTTTCTGTGTAAAGATAGATGCACAGTATGTTTTAAGAAACCAATTATTCCATTTTTAAGGAGGTTTTCATCTTTTTTGTCAAACTCACAGTGATCAGCATGGTCTACTTCATTTCCATCTTGAATGCTTTCCTAGATAATCAAACATTATTGTAGAAATTCCAGAGGAAAGATTTTTGATCTGCTGCTATCTACTTGCTTTGATAAAGGTTCATTTTTTTAAATATGAAAAACATGAAAAAAACGTCAATATAACTTGATTTGAGAGCACACAACTTGTGATAAGCAGCAAATAGCCACAGAGACACATGTAATTCATTTGAAGATGGCCTAAAATGTGCTTAAAGAAGAGCTGTCTCAAAGCTTAGTAAAATGTTTGGCAAGCACATTGTTATAAATTACAGAATACGCAGCTAACGTTTGTGCTGTGACCTGGTTATGGGCTCCAGGGAGCCTTCCTGTGTTACTGAGGTTGTTCACTTCTTTATTGTCACCTGTTTCAGATAACTGAAATATATCTGAAAACTAGTTCCTGACTTCTCTGTAGGAGTATTTTCTTTCTTATATTCACATGGAATATACTATCTGACAGAGGTAGCATTGTTCTGTGATGTCTAAGGAAATATATGGTGTCAGGCTGAACAGAGATAGTCAGGAATATTCTACTAAATTATGCTGTTTGCTGTCCTATATTCTAGAGACAGATACGTCTCACTCCAAGCTTGTCTCTCAGGTGAGAACCATTCCTTAGTTCCACTGCTGCTTCATTCCATGTAGTGTTCCAGTCATTACATGGAAAAGCACTTTCATGAGTCCTGGTGGCTCAGGACAAGTATAAAGTCCTACATTGACCCCGGTAACATTTATATTATACTATTATTATACTACTATATTATACTATATTTATATTATAAATACATATATAGATATAACATTTATATTATATTTAAATATAATTTTAACAAAAAATAACAAATACTTAGGTATCAAGTGACATTTGAAGACACTCAAGCAGAAGTAACTGGGAGAAAAAGAAACAGCCCCTAGCCAGCCTAGGTGACTTATCCCTGTTTTGTCCTGGGAGATTAGACAGGATCTTCCATTACAGTAAAATAGCACCTGCCTGGTCCCTCAAGAGACCATCTTCCTAAGTATGTTCCCAGCTTGGTTGGGAGCAGCTTTGTTGAGTTCCTGCTTTTCATACTCCTTAGTCTTACATAAAAAAACTAGATGAGAGAATAAGCTAGACCCTATTCCTCCTTGGACACTGAAGTGCCCATTTAACAGAAATGTGCAATGATTGCAATGCTTTTGACAGCAGCAGAATCATATGCCTAGAAAAACATCAACCAAAAGTTCCAGTTGCTGGACAACACTCTGCAGAAAGGTACCCTGAAGTTCCGATTAAACATCAACATGGCTTATGATTAGTAGCATGTTGTTATTGTTCTGAACAAGCAAATGATTACTGAGCTTGAACCCTCTGAGTTCATTCCTGAACTTGGATTTAAAAGAGCAGCAAAAGCAGAAAGTTCTTGCTCAGTTGGAACCATTCACTGACATTAAAATACTGAAAAAGAGTCACTCCCCAGGATTTTTCCAAGTGAGCTCTTCACACTTGAACTCACAAGCCTAGAAACGTGAAGGAATGATCATTTATTTCCTTAATATAATTCTTTTTTTCAGCCATGCATTCTCAGGGTAGAACTGTAGGCAGCATGAAATACTGTTTCAGCTGGTCCTAAAATACCATTTAAAATTTCTCCAGTTTCCTTTTTGTTAGCCATTTTAATGCACAAGAGAATAAACAATACTGTAAATGGCCAAACAGACACTCCAATAGTTGCTACCCCAAAATTAACAAAATTAATTAGACAGTAATTTGCACCTTATAGGACAAACCAAAGAAAATAAAATGTAGCATTCAGGTACATTATAGTATCAAGACATAGTATAAAAACTTGGATGATGTATACATCAAGATTTTATTAAGCAAGAAATTCTGTTTTTTGAAGAAACTAGGAAATATTAAGTATAAAAAGTTTGCTTTAAAAGCATTTCATAGTAGGCTGAGTAACAGAGATAGAAATTTCTGAAAGAAATCAGGAATTAGTAGATAGAAAAGATACCGTAGGTAACTGTTAGCACCATTTACAATCTATATTTCAGTAAAATAGAAACTATATGAAATAATTTCAAATTATGGAGGCAGAAAAGGGCTTTAATTAGCTGAACACAGACACTTTATTTTTGTTTTTCTTCTTCTGATTTAGGTTTACCACTACTGACTTGAGGGATGCTAACTATATAAAGAAAGCTTGTGGAGAACTGCTTTTATTAGGAATCTAAATTTCCTATACACACACTGGAAGATGATAAAGATCTCATTCTATAGATGAGATACCTTCTGATTCAAGTATGTAGTCTCCCCCTATTTTTGCATTGGTATTTCTGGCTACATGACTATTTTTAGAAAATTGGTTCTGAACTGTTACTGATTTGGGATATGTCAAGTAAAATAAGGACAGACTAGAACCAAAAGTCAATGACATCCAATTTATTGAGCCTGTGGTAGCACACTTTTCCCCTTCTGTTTTCATTTTCCCAGCTTAAATGCAGCCATTGCTGACAGCTGAGAAGATTCATGCTTTTCTGGTATCTTCAGGACAATATACAAGTGCTACGTGATTATTAATAAAATGTCAGAGAAAATATCTTTGCCCTTTAAGTATTTATAGCTAGGGAGACAGACTTGGTGTGCCAGAGACAGAATGCATTGATGGGACCAGCTGGAAGAAGCAGGCATGCTTTCAGGCTCCAGCATATCTGTTAAGCAAAAATTTCCAGCAAAACATAGGTAAAGCACAAGTACTTTTCACTAGGTTTTAGGTTTTGTTATGCTGCTTTTACTCTGTTGTGAGACCAAAAAACTGGTGTGGGTTTTTTTCCCCCTAGACAGGCTAATAAGAGGTATTAATTGTTCCTGTGTAGTGGATGTTGTTACATCTTCAGGCCATTATCACAGCTACAAGATAAGTGACTTTTACATATTCATCATCTACATGAGTCTGATTAGAAATTCTGATGGAGATGCCTAAAAATCAGCAAAGGATAAACAAAAAGATAGATGACTCTGTGTCTCATTTAATTTCAAAACAGATGTGCCAAGTTATTGTCCTGTGCCTAGGTTTTGATTAAACACTGAGTACCTGATGTTTTCCTCAGCCTGCCCTCTAGCAAATAGCAGATTAAATCTTCAAATTAACTTAGCATTTTATGAGAGCTTTGTTTTTTCTCTGTGTGTGGTTCATTTTAAGGGTAAACCCCAGTCCTCTTCTGATAAGCTAATATAGCTTCTTTACATTAGACTTAAAAAACCCAAACAAACCCAGATAATGAATAAAAATCCCTCTTAGGTATACAACTGGAGAGAGCAAGCAGTCCATTCTAAGTGTTCCTTCCAGCATTATTACTGCAAAACAAAGACTTTCCTATGATTGCTTTAAAATTGTTTATAACAAACATTTAAGACATTTGTCCAGCAGTGAGATGTTCCACTTATTTCCCTTACCCCCTCTTATTTTATTAAAAGGATGAGCTTGCATCACAGGAGGAAATGTGCTTGTCTGTGTTTTTTCCTGCCACACTTTTTATTCTCAAGCTGATTTATTCTACTGGAGGGCAAACACATTGTGTACAGCTACTTGTGATGCTGTGCCACTGAGATGTTTTGCTTCTGAGCATGTTATAAAGTTCTTAATGCTGCCCTAAGGGTCAATGCTTGCCCTCCAAACAGAAAGTGTTGCGCGCTTCTTTCTTCACTTCAGGTCAGTTATGGCTGATTTCCTTAAATTTCCTGCACTTTTGCTCCTAATTTACTGAGGTGCTGACCACTTAAGGTGTCACCTATAGGGTCAAGCTGAATTATATGAAGAGTATTATTCCACTTTGTAAATGGAATTCTAGTGACTGTTCTTGCATTTAGGCTATTTTTATGCATACGTATGTACCTATATACAAAGAGGTCTATGCATATACATTTGTATGTGTGCATGTATAATTTCATTTTTAACTATTAGAATAATGTGTCTTCAGGAAAGAGCCTGTATACTGCAGTTCATGAACTGAACCAGTCTAGCCAGTGCTTTTTAACTTTCTTCATGCATTTTCTTCCAGCCAACTGTACAGCAGCTGCTATGTCAGTGATGTTCTTAGTTAAGGTAAAATGAATCCAGCCTTCATCATCTAAACAAGTACATTCAATCAGCATAAAGACAAGTTACTAAAAATTAGATTAGAATTCTGGCAAGATGAGACATCCCCATACATACTTCCAATGGCTAATGTTCATAATCTCTTTAATAAACATCTGGAGAAACAAAACAGTAACAGCTATAAAGCTTTCAGACTTCCACTATGCTTACGTTTATTTCCTCAGAGGGGTACCTTTCAGTTCCCAGCACATAGAGCTAAAGGGTCCCAGGCCATTGGTGAGGCTTCTGGATGCTAATGGGATACGAACAACTAGGGGAGCAAGAAGAGAAGAGATTTTCATCTGTAAGCAGATAAAAGCACCCAGAGCACAAGATCTTACAATGCTTGCCATAAACAAATAATTTAAAAATGTGCTAATTGCTCAGTACTATCAATATATTTCCTTCTTATAAATGAACATCTGTGAATCATGAAGCCTATTGCTGTCGAAGAAATGGCCTGACAAACTGGTTGACATAATTTAGGCTTCTAAAAGAAAAGCTCTCAGAAAAACTAATTATTTGCATGCTGAATGCAGAACCATACAAGAAATGAGAAATCTAAGTAAGGGAGCACAACATGGTTAGGGAAAAGGTGTTATAATTTTAGGGCTTAACTGTATGCCAAGATTCAGAAAAGGAGCTAGGAGGCAGCAGGAGGGGGGAATGGGAAGAAAGAAGGGTTTAACAACTTCTGCTTTATATTCATAAAATGAAGCTCTTTGGAAATGCCTACCCAGTTGGAGAAGGTAACTGTCTGCCCTGAAATTGGGTTATGGCAATTTCAGCATGGGCGGACGGGTCAAGGGAGGGCAGGAGACTGAAGCTGGGCAGAAGGCATGTACAACCGTATCTGTATTCTGCTTTCAAGCCTGCTGCTGGCAGTTCTGCTGCTTCTCTCTCTCTTGGCATTGCTTCTCTCTCAAACTGAGCTGCCTGCTTGCCTCTATCCTCTGATGCTCCCACTCTTGTTGCCAGTGCATAGGCCAGGACACTTTGTCTGCTCTTACCATAGTCCTGGAGTTGTAAGTTCTCCTCAGAGTGAGAGATGGCCCAGGATACACAGTAGGATGTTTACTCTAGGTGGTAGTCTGACACTTATTGGTAGCTACACTTTAAAAATGCTTTAAACAGGAACCAGTAGCATGTGAAGATGCAAGCATTTATGAATTCATAGCAAATATGGAGGCAATTTCCCTGTGCCACAAATAAGGGAAGAAAACTCAGACAGAAAATAAATTTAAGTAGGGCAAAAAGAAAAAAGGGGACTTCTGTCAATTCTAAAGACATTTTTACATAGAAAAGTGAATTTCTGACTTACATCTTGCTCCTCAGAAGCTCAAATAAAACCTAAATATACTACTTGAGCTGCCAATAACACTAATAAAGCTATGAGCCTAATAAGGAGATTATTAATTGATTTTAAATTACAAAATTTACATTTGACTTTATCATGTCAAGCAATATTGTTATGAAAATTCTATTAGCATATTTACTCTGGTTTAAGTGAAGCTAACACCTTCAGGTGATGTTTTTTCCACTAGAGTGTTGCCTCTGATTTCTCACAGCAAATTGAAAGTTCTTGGCTTCCTTCTGATTTAGTATAAGAGCACTTTTGAAAGCTCAGATTTTTTCATCAGGTTGGCAGCCCTTTCACTCTGGCTTCCCAGCCAATGCATTTCATTGTGAAACAGAAAGGAAGGAGAAAATGAGAATCTCTAACTCCTCGGTGTCAACCCATAATGAACACAAAGCTACACACTGTCAAACAGAGGAAAAAAGTAGTACTGTCCTTGTGAGTACTGGCCTAATTTTTTTATTCTAATTACTCAAGTGAATTTGATGGGGTACTTGCAGGTGAAACATGGGATCTGAATTTAGTCAGCTAATCAGACAGACATTCTAAGTCACATACTGATAGGTCTAAGAAAAAAAGCTTTTACTAGTGTGCTGGAAAAAAAAAGTACCTTGAACTTTAAAAGCAGATTCTTTGATGGATAGGGTGGGGAACAAAGGAAAGGTTCATACAACACTGTCATCAAGAATAGCAGAACAGTGCCCGTCTGGGGGATCTTCGTCCAAGAAACAAAGCTTTCTTTATGAGACTTTTACTACCCATGAGAAACACACCAGAAGAGCACCCATCATATGTACTTTGTCACTTTCTTCTTATATTCCCAGCAGAACTGTAAGGATTTCAAGTCACAGACCAGATTTCACCTATGAGAATACTCACTGCCTATCACCTCTATATGGAAACTACTTTGAAAATTTCAAATGGGGGATACCACATTTTATGGATATGCAACTTGCTCATAGCCACCAAGAAAGTCACTCAGGAAGCTGTGAGATAAAACCACTAACTTGGCCTATACTTGCATTCTTGCAATTGTTGTGACATCAAGTACCAGGTCAGAAATTACTTTGATGCATTAACACATTGCTATACCAATGCTAATAAATCTAAATTACAAACCATGGTGGAATTATTTCTCAATGACAGTTATCTCATCTGAAACTGTACTGAGTCAATGCATGGATGTCCACAGCTGGCAAAAGCTCCTTCCAATCTCATACCAGTACTTCATCTACACAGACAGTGCCTTGTAAAAAAGGTTCACCCAAGGAGATCTGTCAAGCACAAAGTTTTACTCAATCTAATAAATATTTGTATCTCTGCCATCAATACTTCATAGGTAAGAGCAGCATTAATGTTGAGGAAGCTCTTAAACCAAGCACTTTCCATTTGCCAGTTTCCCTTCTTCAGTCAAAATGGCAGTATTCCCTACCTCATAATGCTTTTGTGAAGATATGCACATTAATGTTTGAATAGCCTCAGACATTAGAGCAAGGAGAAAATACAGAAATTTCTCTAGAACTGCAAACCTAACATAACATCTTTCTAGATTCAAGTCAAATGCCACTGACAACTCTTGTGCTCACAGATCTGCTCCGCAGAAGTAACTAAATTCATCTCACAACATGCACATAAAAATATCGTCACAACAAAAATATTACTAGAGTATTCTAAAGTTTGAGTTTTCTGCCATGAGAAATGTATGTTTTAACAATATTTTCATTATTTTTGTCCTATCATGCATTTGCAATTTGTACCACCTACGCTTTTTAAATTTGAAAATATACAAAAGCCAGGCTCCTCTGAAAATCCACTGTTCCATGTGCAGAAAACCACAAAGCTCACATGCATTTAAAACCCTAAACCAAAAAACTTCAGTTGCAGAAGGAGCACACTTGTACAAAGTTCCAGAAATTAAGTTTTACAAACATTTTTGCTTTGTTTGTATCTTGATAGATATATTTAACTTTACAAAAGATACTTTGACAATGCAGAATTTCAAATACATCCTTCAAAATCTCCAAATTACAAATCTCCCTTAAATTAGATTTTGTCTAGATTGGAATTTTAACTATAACAATATTCTTCAGACATATTTCAAATTTTTCCCTTTCAATTTTGATGACTGGAAAGAATTTTTTCATTTCAAGTTCTTATAAAAATTTAACAAAGCTAGATTCTGAAGAGGGCAAATTTCAAAAGAGCCCCTGATGGGATGCTTCTGATGAAATTTCAGAACTACACACTCTCGGGCTTGCTTTTGAGTTCTGAAATTTCTTGAACCTTTGACCAAAACAAAACCTCTTAGGAAAAGAATGTAAACAGCAAAGGAGAGGCAAATAAATGTTTACATCAAATATTTCCTAGTTCTAGTGGATCCTTTGGATCCACAGACCTAGTTATAGTTTTATATCAGTGTTTTCTGACAAAGCTTTGCCATAAGCTACACATTTCCATGAGCCATACTCTTTCTGAAATGAAAACATCCATTTTGAGAGCTAAAAGGTTATGTAAGTTAGGTTTAAAATAAGTGGTGAAATCAGACCTCAGATTTCTGTGCACAGCCAAGCTCGACAGTCATACGTCAACAGTAATAGCATTTTCCAGCTCTTCTGGTTAATGACAGACAATATGATGAGAATACAGCCTATCTAGAGGAAGTGACTCATCAAAACATCAACATATATATCTTTTCTCCTTCCAGAAAGTGTCAAACAAAGGTGAAGAGAGACGTCATACTCTACTGCAATAGAACAGGACATCACAGAGCATGCAGTGTTCTTTGTGGTATTGGGGTATTTTTTGCTTGTTTGGTTTTTTACTGGTTTTTTTTTCTTGTTTGTTTGTTTTGTGGGTTTTTTGGTTTTTTTTTTTTGTTTGTTTGTTTGTTTTTTTCATTAGTTTAGTGTGTATAAGTTATCATAGATTTTCCCTCCTTTTGTTTCCCTGGGAAAAAAAAATAGCTTTGATTGGGTCTCTAAACTGGCATTATCACTGAGCACTTTCAAAAGTCAATTTGGTCAACTGACCATTTTCTCAATTCATCTTAAGTTTATCAGTGACAAGCTGACTAAAAATACCTCTTTTTTTTTGATTAAGTGCTTCCTTTAGAGTTACAATTAAAAGAAATAACTCTGTAAGTGCCATCATCATTTGCTTACCTGTAATTCTGACTTGTTCATGTGCTCCCACTAGGGCAAATAACTTTAAACATAACAAGTTTCAATGGATTATATTTATTGTTCATGAAACAATCTTGTCAGAAGATTTTACTGTGCTTATTCAATGCCACTTCCCAATGCAAAGCAGATAAACTATACTTACATTCTGTTTAGAATAGCTAAAGTAATTTATGACTGCAGTTGAGAATGTAATAACCCTCACAGATAAATGTACTTTTTTCCCCAAAGTACCTAGCCCTCTTGAGGTGTATATACTTGTATCCAGGGAGAGGGTTTTGATCATACTATGCAAAACATTAAGTCTGAGCGTTATGTGTTAAGTGATCAATTAAAGCATTTATAAATGAATAACTCTCATCATTAAACCATATGTGTAATTAGGGCTTGGCAAAATTCTGACTTTCCATCCTGAAGAATAATCTTCAAGCTAGGTTAATCCTAAAACTAGACGATAAAGTAAACAATTCACAAAGACATATATACTGAATAAAAACACTTGTTTTCAACCCTACTGTTTTTATAAAATCTTGCAACAGTACGTTAGCAACACATAATGGTTGAAACAAGTGAAAGACTGCCCCAAAACTTTGGTAGAACTGGCTTCCCTTCACAACACAGCAGGATTAATTAGACACACTTCTGGTGATGGGCTGCTCTATTGAGCAGATGTTTGACCCCCTACTGAACCATTCCGCTATAAACATTGTGGTATAATCTCCATTTCTTACTCACTAGGAGGAAAAGTAATTTTTCTCAACACAACTCAGAAGATACTTCTAGCTTCTGGAGACTCTACAAAAAACCTCTATTTTCTACTGATTTCGAGCCTGTCTTCTGTTAATGTCAGCTCAACCCAAAACAAGTGCCTTGTCTGAAGAGGTACCTGTAAGCTAAATTCAAGTGCTTGTCTCTCAAGCAGCTGAAAGAGTCTGAGACACCTGTAGAAAGGGGTGGTGCTGTGAGGTGGCATTACCCCTTTTCATTCCTGCAACACAGTTTTGGGGAAAGCAGCCCAGTCTTGGAGATCAAGATGTTGAGCAGAACTAGCCCCTGCCTGAGGTAAACTCCATGCTGGGGGCTTGGAGTTTACAATTACAGCATCACCCCCTGATGCTACCTAACACCTTCAGTCCCAAGCTGCCTGTCCCCAAGCAGAGAGCTGCCAGCCAGGATACTTATTCTGGCTCACTGGAGGGCAGGATAGCCCTGTAAGCCTCCAAAAAAAGAGACAGCTTTCACAGCTTGGAACTCACGCTTTTAATCCTGGTTCTATTGATTTCTTAAATTTCAGATCCAAAACATTTTAATCTTTTGTGTCTCTTTGGTGAATTCAGATGTACAATTTAGAAACGAGGCAAAGTTCTTTGGAAAAACATCTTTGCAACTAACCATTGCTGTGCACAAGAAATTATGCCACTGCATCACCTTTGCTTAAAAAAACACAGCTTCCAATGGATAGTTTGTTAAAACAATAAGATTAGCTTTGTTTGTTTTAGATATATATATATAAAAGGATACTTTCATGTTGTTCAGGAACACCTCTGCGTTCATATTGATACAAATCTCTTTATTTTTCTCCCTTCTGACTCCAATGAGAGAAGAGCGAGGCGTTTCAGATTT
Source organism: Heliangelus exortis (assembly GCF_036169615.1). Lineage (NCBI taxonomy): Eukaryota > Metazoa > Chordata > Aves > Apodiformes > Trochilidae > Heliangelus > Heliangelus exortis. Next base: position 108,583,546 of record NC_092422.1, on the reverse strand, counting down.
TATTACCAAGGTCACTGCTGAAATGTGTATTAAATTAGAGATGCGCCAGCGCTGGAGTTTTAACAGTAATTCAGGCAGCTCTGAAACCACTACAGACATGTCAGTCTCTTCTCTCTGCTTAACATCTGCTTCAATAAATCCAAATCAGATGCTGGCTCACCAAGTCCACAGCAAAGCCTATGAACTTAAACCTTTCTAAGATACCTCTTATTAAGGACAGACATCTACAAATGCAGATATGTTAATAAGAAACTAAGCTTTCCAGACCAAGCAGTGCTCACAATTGCACATTGTTATTTACAATAGTTGAGTGTCTGGATTTCTGAGTCATTCAGACTTACAGAAGAGGATGACAAATAAACAGACAAAAGAGTTGTATTTTCCTGTTAAGGTAGGAGCAGAGTTTGAACGTCTTTGGGTGAATACACAAACGCTTGCACCCTGCACCCCCTCCTACACTTACTTTAGTTCTTTGTGAGTAGGACATCACACAGTCTGACTAACCCCTCTCTACCAAAGGTAGGATAAACCAGAATTCTAAATGTCAGATCACAAGACATCACTTGTAAGGAAGCTTCAGGAAGAAGGGAGGAAAATGCTCACTGCACAGTATCAGGATGAAGCTATTTAAGTCTATTTGATTTGCTGTCATTAGCTATATATTTTAATAAAGAATAGGCAAGGGGTATAGTTATGTACTTTGTACACAGCATTTTTTTGATTCCTTTTCATGAGAACTAAACCCCTGTGAGAGGTGAAAATGATCAAAGCTTTATGCACCAGAAATTCACTAAAACACTTAGGCGAGGTAGGTACAACAGTGAAATGTCCTTGTGACCTAAAGTAAAGGAAAAAAGTCAGAGCGCTATTGACAAGCAGAGGCAAGCAGAGGAGGCAACAGAGATTGATGATACCAAGCAATTCCTAAAAAATCATTGTGCAACCATGTTGCTGGAAACGGACGTCACCAAGAACGTGAGCTCGATTCTGAAGCCAGGAACAGGAGCTGTTGGTAGTCTAAGTTAGTATCAGGGACTAACTGTGACCAGCCTAGCACCAAGCCTGCTCAAGAGTGAGCTGCCTGGTTCCACCCAGCCTCACCTTTTATTGGCCCCAGGTCTTGGGCATGCTCAGTGGGGCCAGCCCTAACTGGGCACAGGTGAGACAGGGCACCAGCCTGGCTCATCACCTGGCGATTCCTGGCACCTGTATCCTACACAACCAGAAGGCTGTGTTGCCATTCAGCGAGACCTAGAGAGGCTGAAGGGTTGGGTGGGGAAAAAATTAATGAAACAGAACAAGGGCAAGTGTAGAGCCTTGCATTTGGGAAAGAACAACGTGTAATGTACCAGTATAGACTGGGGACTGAGCTGTTAGACAGCAGCACAGAGGAAAGGGACCTGGGGGTGCTGCTGGCCAGAAGGATGACCATGAGCCAGCAATGTGCCCTTGTGGCCAAGAAGGCCAGTGGCATCCTGGGGTGCATTAGAAGGGGGGTGATTATAGGTCGAGAGAGGTTTTCCTCCCCCTTTTACTCTGTCCTGGAGGGGCTGCATCTGTAATATTGTGTCCAGTTCTGGGCCCCTCAGTTCCAGAAGGACAGGGAACTGCTTGAAAGAGTCTAGCACAGAGCCACAAAGTTGATTAAGGAAGCGGAACATCTCCCTTATGAGGAAAGACTGAGGGAACTGGGTCTCTATAGCCTGGAGAAGAACAGACTGAGGCGTGACTTGATTAATGTTTATAAATATGTAAAAGGTTGAGTGTCAGGAGGACAGAGCCAGGCTCTTCTCAGTGATGACCAATGATAGGACAAGGGGCAACAGGTGCAAGCTGGAGCATAGGAAGTTCTACATAAACTAAGAAAAAACTTCTTCATTGTGAGGGTGACAGTACTGGCACAGGCTGCCCAGTGAGGTTGTGGAGTCTCCTTTTCTGGAGAAATTCAGAACTCACCTGGATGTGTTCCTGTGTGACCTGCTATAGGTGACCCTGCTCTGGCAGGGGGGTCGGACTTAACCTTTCAAGGTCCCTCCCAACCCCTAACATTCTCTGATTCTGTGAAGAGTCACAGCCATAGTAAGTGACACAGCAGTAAATTCATCTGTGATGGCAACAGGAACTCAGACCCACTGTGAAAGCCCAACCTCTGTTTCAGAGGCAGCAGATGCATATTCCCTCCTGCCAGTTGGGGGGGGGGGGGAGGGGGGGGGGGGAGAAGGGGAGAAGCAGAAGGAGGCTGGGCTAAGCTTGGGAAGGTAGCAGCCTTCAGCAGGGGCAGCCATCAGAAATGACTCTGCTGTGGCTCCACAAGGGAAAATGCAACATGATGCTTTGCCCCAACAGACTGGGTAGGAGTTTGCCTTAGCATTACTTTCCTGGCAAACACCAGGGTAACTATGGTTACTGTGTGCTAGTAAATAGCAACTATACTCAGAAATACAAAATCTTTTTTAGACCAAGAATCTGAAGGGAAGCTCCCCCAAACTGCACTGCCATTTGAATTCAGACAGTTCTCCTCCCTGTATAACTGACTACACATTTTTAATTTAAGTATTACGTATGAATCTATGGCTTTATATAGTGACCATAATTTTTTCTAATCAGAGTCTGATTTATCCCTTCTTTTAATATGTGCTTCACACTTGACATCCTTGTAAAGGTTGGTGGCAAATCGCTGCAGTTAGAAAAATACATTACCATCAATCTTCAGGAAGAGCAAAGAAATGTTAGGAACAGTTCTGTGGTAATATAAATGCTCACTTTTACCTGCTTTGAATATAACAAAAGGGTAGAAGAGATCATTTTGATCCAGGGAAAGATTTATGAGAACTGAGAGGTCTGTAAGCATTTCCGACATTTCTCCCCCTGATGCCCAAGTAACAGCCAGGCTCATGTGTTTTCACTAACACAACTAACAATTACATGACATTTTTTAACAAGCAACATGGTGAGATTTTGAAAGCATCCCATGAGGGAGCACATAGTGCAAGAGGTCCCCAGAGCTATTACTCTGTTGGGTGCTGAGCTGTGCCAAGCAGTCCAAGAATGGCACTTTGGGTGAACTGGCTGGTTTTCCTCTCCCTCCTGCACTGTGCACGGCAAGGGTCCATCCAGTGTTATCCACTGACCTAAGCTACCCAAATGCCTCCTCCAAATTTTGTGTTGCTCCAAGTGTTTGGTATGCTGAGATGAGCATGGAAATACTCAACCCTTTTTTAATTTTTCTAAGTGAAAAATGGGAAGAGGGAAATACTTGCTTTTTAAAAACATTCTGTGAAACCCAAAAACAGCTTTCCAGAAGAAAGTTTTTTGAGAAAATTGCTCAGGTCTGGAAGACCTGGGCATGAAGAAGACAACAGTCAGGACTCAGCATCAGGGCTTGGCTGCATGAGGAAGCCCCAGTGCCTAACCACAAATCTATTCCCCACATCCTATGTGAGTAACCCAGCCATCAAGCTGTTAAATAATCTAGCAGAGCCTCCTTTGCCAGTAGAAACCTTTTAAATACCCTGGTTTCCTTCTGCTTTGGATAGAAAAGCTTCCCAGCACGCTCAGTAATCCCACCCACCTTTGCTGATGAGATGCCCTGTGATCACTAAGAAGTCATATGACTAAACCAGCCATTAAGTTGCTTTGGTTTTAACTCCTTATAGGACTGTATTGAAAGAAGACTACTGCACTGTACAGCCTGCAGACATTTAAGAGACAGAGGGAAGGCAGAAGAAGACAAAGTAGGACATCAAGGAGAAAAGAAAATCCTTCTCTCTCCCCTGCTAAAATCCTGTATCAATATGAAGCAGGAAAAAATATAGGAATAACTTGGTGGGAAAAAATATCAAAGCAGCTCAAACATTTAAACTTTTTCAGGTTGGTAAGCCCTACCTGACTAACACTTCTGCAAGTTACAAGGATAGCTATTGCTACCTTCAGATATGAGAAATGTTCCAGAAGTTTATTTCACTTTCTTCCATATGGCTCCATAGCTTGCTGATCAGAGGTTATACCACCTTTCAGGGTGGAAGCAATGCTTATAGTCATTTAATGGATTTTGTTTGGCTTTTGCCTTCCAACTCTGTATTTTGAGAAACGCCTGCTAAAGGATCTCTTGAAGTCTGCATGCTAAAAATTGTGCAAGGCAACCTTTCAACAATGATTTCAATCAAGTGAAAAAGATAAAGTAAAATGTTAGTGCTACAAGCACAAAGCCTGAGCATCCCTTTGCACTTTCTCTAGACCTTATCTCCTCAAATAGACTCGTGAAAAGTCATGTAAGAAAGAAAGCAAGTGTAATAAAAAACAAGGCAATATGATGTGCCATTTGAAAAATGTTACAATGGGTAAAGAGCACTTGATGGGCATATTCAAATATTCACTGCAGCTATTACTTCTGAAATCCTCCTCTTTAAAAGCAGAAGCTCTCCCCAAAAGTCAAAAATAAAAACCATTTTTTCCTGGACTGCATCTGTGGAAGTAGCAGTGTTTATGCATGAGAGCTAATGGTATATACTTTAATTATCCAATCTCTCCCACAGATTAAATGCTCAAAATAACACACAGATTACCAAACTACTCAGAAACCAACCATCTGAATTTCAGTTGTTTTTTTTTTTTTCTGTGGGATAGGATGGAATGTAGGGTAGAACCATCTGTAAACGCACTTGGGATTCAGTACAGAATCAGAATTCATTAGAGGATATTTTAAACATATTAATGTCATCTTGCATTCCTCTATAAAAAACATTTTACAGAAGTTCCTAGACTAACTCTACAATGCAACAAACTTCCATCAGGATCCTTCATTTGAGCAAGTAGTTCATTGTACTTCTTACCTCCATATCAATGTGGATGAAAACGTGAAATAGTCCATTCTGATCAGGATATAAGATATCCATACATTCTGGTGATACATACTACATACATACATATATAAGTGAGCACAGCTGTGTTTGTACATTTGGAATGGTTAATATGTGTATATGTACAGACAAAGGTAAAATCAAATTCGTTTATACACATACTTGTGCTTTTGTCTTGAATCCAGGTAGAATGCTGGAGAAACTGAAGAAGTTGGTAAGCCAAGGTCTCGGACAGTTGTATACATTTTAATTTCTGTTGCTAGGACACCACAGCCATAGCTTTAAGCTGTTCCTGTTCATGCTCACTTAGAGGTCTGTGCAATGCACTGCCAATCCCTGAGAGCTCACCTTCACGCTGTCTGTCTGGGCTCCAGACCTGTCCACTCATCCCATACTTAACTTCAGGCTTGCTGAACTGCTGCAGGCGTTATTTCATGGATGTTGCTTTGCTTGTCTCTGAAATAAACAAGAAAAAAACTATGCTAGGAGGAAACATTTTATGAGTCTAGAACCTTCAATGACTACAATGTTTTTTTTATACCTTGAAAAAGCGGTAATTGTGCTCTCCAGGCAGTATACAAATAGTAACATAGTAATGAGAATATTCGAGAGAGTATTAGTTAATTTTAAAGTTTTTAAATAATAATAATAAAAAAAATCAAACAAGCAGACATAAAAAACTCATCAAAAAAACCCCACAGAACCCAAATTTGTCACTGAAAGATAATTTTCTACTTGACCTTTCTTACTTAAGCTTTGGTAAACAGCTTATACAAAAGCTCCCTATAACACAATGTTTTCACATTGAGCACCAGAGCTCAGTAAATACACCATGGGCTGTGCCTTGGGTTAGTGCAGTGATGTTCTGGGAGCAGGGGGGGCTGCAGGGGCGGCTCCTGTGAGAAGCTCCTGGAAGCCCCTCTAGTTCCACTGCTGCCCCCACCTCTGGCCAGGGCTCAGCAGATATGGGAGGCTGGATGTGCCTCTGTGAGTGATATATTCAAGAAGGAGACAGTGAAACTGAAAATAGGACCTGCAGAGCAGAGGAGAGGGGGAGGTGAGAGCAATGGCAGAGCAGAGACACCGAGGTCAGTAAGGAAGGAGGCAGAGAAGGTGCCTGAGCAGAGATTTCCCTGCAGCTCATGGTCAGGATAACCCCATGCAATTCATGGAGGAGCTTGGTGGAGCAGTCCCTGAAGGGTTACAGAGAGGAATGTGGATTTATAGCCCCCGAAGTGTCACAGGTGGGCAGATGTGAAGCCTGTGCAGGATCATGGAGAGGAGCAGATGTGGATCTGCAGCCATGGAGGAGCCCATGGGGGAAGAGGTGACTCAGGGGCACCCAGCAGAGTCTGTGCCTGAGGGACTGCACCTGTGGGAGGGACTCATGTCCCAGGGGTTCCTGAAGGACTCTCCCATGAGAGGGACCCCGTGTTGGAGAGGGGTGAGGCTGTGAGGAGTCCTCCCCCTGAGGAGGAAGGAGCGGCAGAAACAGCGTGTGGGGAACTGACCCTAAAACCCCCCTGCCCCTGCCCTGTGCCCTGAGGGAGAGGCAGCAGGGAAGGGGTCTGGGAACCAGGAGAAGGGAGGGGTGGGGGGAAGCTATTCTGAACTGATCATGTTTCCTCTTTTTCCTGATAGATTAATTATTTTTTCTTAGTTGTGTGGTCTTGCCCATTACTGTAACTGGGGAGTGAAAAATCTTCCTGTCATTGTCTCAATTCATGAGCCTTAAGGTGGATTTTTTGCTCCCTATCCCACGGTGGGGATGGGGGTGCGTGAGCTGAGGGCTGGTTGGTACCAGCTGGGCCTAAACTGCAAAGTGTGAGTTGTGGCCTAATTTGGCTTATGCTTTACCTAATCCACTAAGCGCGTGGTACACGACAGTTGTCAAATTTTACGGTACTGGGATCACTGTAAAATGACCCATGCACTAGCACTGTACATTGCTGGTGCTTCTTACTGGGAACAAGGCCAAACTTTTTGGCCTTAATTGAATCTGTAGTATTCAGACCCTCTGTGTCAACACTAAACTATTTTGAGCAGTATGCCTAGCTGGCTGAGGTTTCCTTTTATTGCCTGAACCACATCTGGATCTGTGAAGCAATGCTTTCATTATGAGGTAGAGGCTAAGGGTATAAAGTCTGGCTACATAAATACAGCTGCCATGAAACTGTCATATCTGGACTTTTTTTTTTTTTTTTTTTTTTTAAATTCCATTCCTTTTTTGGTCTGCTCAGAAATTTGCACTTGTGTACAAAAGGCTTTCGGAAAATCATGGCTGCCAGACTGAATTATTTGTTGTTATTGTGCCATGATAAGCATTGAAGTCAATCATTTCACCACAGTCATCTCTAGTAATCTCTGCATTTGTCAAAATCCAAAAATGAAGCATTTAAGACGGAGTAGTTGCAAGATTTTAATAAATGCCTATATATAAATTACTTCCTTCAGTCTGCAAAAGTGAGCCGCTCATTCCAACACAGTAGCTGAGATAAGGCAATTCAGCACATACTTTATTTCATATACTTGTTTCTTATCTCAGTGTGGCAGGCCTCCTTGTACTGGATACTTGCAGTGCCTAAAGAGACGTGATCACTGTTCTATAGGAATTGCCTATAAACACAACACCTTGAACATGCATTTAAAGAAGAGTCACTAAGGCTCAGGGCAGAGCACCTTGTGCTGTGGTTGTTTCTGTTTGCCTAAATGCCAGGATCCTCATTTCTAGAGTTTTCTGCCTCAGTGATTGTTACCACTCCAAATGAAAGACTGACATAAATTATCCCAGTGCCCATGCTCCTCCCATTCAACAAAACCTTGTGCTGCAGATGGTGCAAATGGCCTGGCATATGCAAAATCCAGTGTATTTTTCTCTCAAGACTGCCAAAGGCAGCAGAGAGTTCATGCATATGGTGGCTGTCAGAGTTTGCCCATTTATAGCATGCCTGACTTCAGACAGGGCTGTCAGCTCCCCACTTGTACAGGAGCTGTAAGTGCAACTCTTTGTACCTTATTGCCTGACCAATTCTGAGAGTCAAGGCCAGGAAGACTGCCTGAAAATAAGTTTCAAGGTGGAGTTTCAGGAACATGGCCTGATACAAGCATTAGCCTGATGCAGCCTTCATTTTTTCAATGTTCTTTGGTACAATTTTGAGGAAAAAAAATAGTGTTTAGAAATTACTACCAAGTAAACAACACAATTACCATTTTTCATTTATCAGCGATTCACTCCTTTAAAGATTTAGATCTTTTAAGCAAAAGTAACTAACAATTGTCTGTGAGACACCACAGTTACAAATCACAGTGCTTGGCTATACTGAAACATGGTGGAAGTTCCCTTCTCCTGTTCACCTTTAGGAAAACATAGGAGTTAAATTAAAAGGGTGAGATGTTCTGAGAATCTCGACCTTACCCATGTCCCTTTATCAAGGCTTAATACTGCAAATTCTATTTTTCTTCAGGTATTGACATATTTTTCTGAATACAGACAGAGCTGAGGCATATGCACAGCTCATATAAGCTATTAAAACCCAGGACTGTTGAAGCAGAACAGAGAATCAGTATAATTGTACCCTTTTGATGCAGCACCAGCTTCACAGAGAGACATTGAGAGACCAGTACCATGAGCAAGAATTTTGTTCATGGCTTCAGTGGCTCAGCCTCAGCCACTCTAGGCTGAATGTTTCATATTTAGGAATAGTTAGTAAAGAGCAAGTGTTGGTATTACAATAGAAATGGAAAAAATATAGCAAAATCTTAACAATAATTTTCTTCCTTTTCATATACATGAATCCCAAGAGCTCATTTCTCAGCAATGTGAAAAGGCAAATTAAACAAAAATTTTTTAGTGGGTACAACCATATAATTTAGCTATTTGTATAAAAGACCAAAGAGAAAAAAATGTGGAGACAAACTTAAGTTTTATATGGGATAAGAAAATATTATGAGAAAGAATGGAACAATACGTATGCACTTGAGGAAAACAATATGAAGAAAAATATGGATTCAAAGAAGAAAGGAGACACAGTGAGACTCTGGTTTGCAACTGCCTTTTCCATTGTGCGTTTGTAGAGAGAAGACAATACTCTGAACAAAGAATTCTCTGAACTATCCAGAGGGACCTTGACAGGCTGGAGAAGTGGGCTGCCACCAACCTCATAAAGTTCAACAAGACCAAGGGCAAGGTCCTGCATCTGGGTTGGGACAATCCCAAGAACCATTATAGGCTGGGCAGTGACTGGCTTGAGAGCAGCACTGAGGAAAAGGACTTGGGGGTGCTGGGTGTTGCGTGGGATGAGTCTCGCCGTGGGAGTCAGTCGAGCTAGTGCTGGCTCTTTCGGTATCAGGAGCTAACTTTGATCCGTCCGGCTCTGGAATTCTGCCCGGAAACCACACCTACCGAACCCGGGCATGCGTGCCTGGGCTAGCCCCAGCTGGGCACAGGCGGGGGGGGCACCGTCTGGGCAGTTGCTGCCTACATTCCCCCCCCCTTTTTTTTTTTTTTTTTTTTTTTTTTTTTTTTTATGGGGAAAAAGATGACAAATACGCGAAGATCTTAGCTGCGTGGTGCCTCGTTGTTCAGAGCCGGTGGTACTGGTCTGCAGGGAGAGGTTGGTGAAGACGACGAAGCCGCAGAAGCTGAGGGTTAAAGGCATCATCTGCGAAGCCTGCAGGCTCCTGGAGGTGATCAACAGGATGATGGAGCTGGGCTTTTCCCAGCAGTGTATGGCAGGAGGACCAGAGACAAGGAGCAGGAGTAGAAACATAAAGAGCTTGGGGTTAAGGATTCCCTCGTACAGCCACTTTAGTTTAGGGGCTGCTTTTATCTTCGCAGCCTTCCGTGGGGCCGGGGGCGGCATCGGGGGTAGCTCTCCGCGGCAGCCGGGGGTGCCGCCAGCCGCGGTTTCCGCCCCATCATTTTCCGGTGTTTCGACTTCCTCCAGGGGTGGTGCCGACGGAGTTGCGCTCGGCGCTGTCCCGGGCTCCCCCCCCTCGGAGGGCGGCACCGGCGGGGCTGCGCTCGGCGCTGTCCCAGGCTCCCCCTCCTCGGGGTGCGGCGCCGACGGAGCTACACTCGGCGCCCTCCCGGGCTCCTCCCCTTCGAAGGGGGGTGCCGAGGGGGTTACTGTGGGCATTTCCTTCAGGGGAAATACCTCAGTTTTTCGTAATGGGGCCGCGGCGGTGGCCATTGCCACTTCTACTTCGGCTTTCAAGCAAGCTAATAGATTGCAAACGGTTCGCCAGGTGTTGTCTGCACCAATAATGTCGCCGTTGGCCTCCTTATAGTGGAAACTTGCCAGCACGTTGTACGTCTCCCCCCACAGGTCCCAGGCCGTTTCGGGACTCGGGTAGCGGAGGTTTTCCTGCGTTTCCGCCTGGGTTGTAATCTGATCGGCAACGGTGGTGCCGGTAGTTTTGCTCCCATAGGAGCCCATCGTCAGATTTACTGATAATGGTGTTGAAGAGAAGAAAAAGTTTCTCTTACCCGAATTTTTCGGGGTATCGGATGGTCTGTAGAGAAGGGTCACTTTCGGACAAAACGCTCGGGGAGACAGTTTAGACCGAAATTAATGCCTGCATTCTCCACCAGATGTTGCGTGGGATGAGTCTCGCCGTGGGAGTCAGTCGAGCTAGTGCTGGCTCTTTCGGTATCAGGAGCTAACTTTGATCCGTCCGGCTCTGGAATTCTGCCCGGAAACCACACCTACCGAACCCGGGCATGCGTGCCTGGGCCAGCCCCAGCTGGGCACAGGCGGGGGGGCACCGTCTGGGCAGTTGCTGCCTACAGCTGGGGGATGAGAAGCTCAACATGAGCCATCAGTGTACATTTGCAGCCCAAAAAAACCAATGATAACCTGGGCTGTATCAAGAGGAGTGTGGCCAGCAGGTTGAGGGAGGTGATTCTTCTCCTCTACTCCACTCTCATGAGACCCCACCTGGAGTGCAGTGTCCAGTTCTAGAGCCCCTATTACATGAAAGATATGGAAGTACAAGAATGTGTCCAGAGAAGGGCCACGAAGGATGATCAGAGGGCTGGAGAACCTCTCCTGTGAAGACAGAGTGAGAGAGTTGGGGTTGTTCCCTCTGGAGAACAGAAGGCTCTGAGGACACCTTATCGTGGTCTTCCAGTATCTTAAAGAGGCCTACAAGAAAGCTGGAGAGGGACTCTTTAGGATCTTGCTTAGTGCTAGGAGGGAATGGGTTAAAACTAGAGTTAGTTAGATACAGATTAGATGTTAGGAAAAAGTTCTTCACCATGAGGGTGGTGAGACACTGGAAGAGGTTGCCCAGGGAGGTGGTTGAAGCCTCATTCCTGGAAGTTTTTAAGGCCAGGCTGGATAGGGCTCTGAGCAACCTGATCTAGTGGGAGGTGTCCCTGCCCATGGCAGGGGGGTTGTACCTAAATGATCTTAAAGGTGTCTTCTGACCCTGACAATACTATGATTCTTTGATTATTTAAAGTAAATGAGACATTTGATTTTAAAACATGTGTTGGTTTGAAAATTTATATGTTGGCTCCCCTAGGGAACCCTCATAGCTGCTGTCGTCAATAACCATTGTTAAGGACCATTAAAAACTCAGAAGAATGAGAAAAAGAATGTGACACTGTTCCCCACACTACTTTTTTTACTAATTTTGTAATACAGGGAAGCTCAACTGAAGCCCATGCTTCTCCATTTCTGTAGGACTGACACCAAAGTAAATCTTCAAAATACATGGAAAGATTACAACTACCAAAATGCAGATCTATCTTCAAAATAGTATTCCCACCATACTACAAAAGCTGCTAAAGAATAGCCCACATAAATATTTTGCAAATTATTACTGTGAGGAGCATGGTGACACAAAGCAGGTGCTTGCTCCCTGAAAAGCGGTGGATTCATCATGATCAGGGAACATGTACTGGACAATACAAAAAACAAAACAAAACAAAATGTATATTCAAAGTGAGAAATAATGTCAGAGTGGCCACGGCATGGGCAACACAATGCATTTCACAGTTACGGTACATAGCATAAATAATATCATTGGCTGATAACAAATAGACTCTTCTTTAATTTATATAACAGATAAAACCACTCTTCTGTCAAATTAAACTTTGGAAAATGAGTCCATAAGCCCTTTTAAAACAGAGCCTTTGAAGATTAAAGTTCGTGTTCCAGATGGTCCAAAAATAACCACTAAAAGCTTCCAGCTATGTCTGAATTAACAAGCCACTATATATGATTCACAACTTTGACATATTATGAATTAGGCATAATGATGGGAAAGGGAAAAAAGAAAATGAAGATGAAATGAGGAATATTCCCTTAGCTTTAGATATCCAGTTTAGATATCCAAAATCACAGAATCCATCCGTATAGGAAAGATGTCCAAGATCATCTAGTTCAGCCATAATCTAATTCTACCAACTGTTAACCTAACTCTACCAAGTCCAATGTTTAAACCATGTTCCCAGGCACCACATCTGTGTCTTTTAAACACCCCCAGAGATGGTGTTTTAACTACCTCCCTGGGCAGCCTATTCCAGTGTTTGATTACCCTTTCCATGAAGAATTTTCTTCTAATATCTTGTCTAAACCTCCTGTGGTGCAACTTGAGTCCATATCCTCATTTCATGATGCTTGTTACATGGAAAAAGAGATTGACCTTCACCTCACTACAACTTCCTTTCAGGTAGCTGTAGAGAATGATAACCCTCAGCCTACTTTTCTCCAGACTAAACAACCTCAGTTTCCTCAGATACTCCTCATAAAGCTTGTGCTCTAGACCCTTCACCATCTTTGTTGCCCTTCTCAAAATTTAAGGTTAATTACCCTGAGTTTATTATCAGGAAAACAGAAATTAGCCCTACCAGCCTTCTGACAGAGTTGTTTTCTTGAGGAATACATACTGTTCTCTCTCCAGAATGTCACCTGCTCTGGCAGCTTAATCTAAAACCTTCAAATTGAACAGCACAAATAATACCCTAAAACTTGCAAGAATCATCACTAGCAATGATTGGTTTAGATCATCAAATGTGCTACTGGTGGATACTATGGAAATTTAGGCAATTGGGTTTGTTGTCCCATCCCATTATAATGCTTTGTATTTCTTCAGAATAAAACACGGAACCCCCAACAAAAATATTATCTTTTTTATCATTATTTTCCCCCAGATAACTGTAAAACAACAGGTGAAGGTACCACTATTATTACATGAGTTTTTAGAGTCCTGGTTAGGGGAAGTAGACAGAGTTTATTGCAAGTGGTTTGCACAAGATTTCCATTCCAATTAATGAACCAAAGCTGGTAATTTTTGCCCTGGTTAGCTCATTTGTCACAGAACTACCATCCAGATTTAAAAGGAGAGAGAGAAGTCAGAATTGTATTTTATAAGATAATAGGAAAAGAAAAGACAAGCTTAAAATTCTACAATTTAACACACCCTGCTGTTTAGAGGATGAAATACAGCCAACAGAAGATAAGGACACAGATGATACAGGACATGTGGGGTTTCTACAACTGTGGTATGAAATGATCACCAGGGATAAAGAATCACTGATGATTAATGCCTAGGTAACAAATAAAGACTTTATCCCAAGCTGCATCCCTGACACATTTCTTCTGTAAGCCTGCACCTGGTGGCAGCCAGGAGGTAATAGTTCAAGAGTCAGATCTCAGAGATCTGACTTTGATTAGATCAAGGATTCTTCATTTGCACAGACAGCAACCCAGTCTTCCCAAGGTCTAAGAACAAAAATGGTCACAGTAATGCACTCTGAGTTAACCAACACAACTTCTCCCTAGAAGACAATAAAATGAGGAAAGACAATCAGAAAATTATCAAAAGGAAGACATGCCACATTTTCCAGGTTATGAATAGCAATTTGGAGAATATTTAAAAGTAATGTTCTTATATTTTGAGAAAAACTTGGGTAAAGAACTGTCATGAAAGAATATTTAAAATGTCATATTGAGGAGAGAGTGAAAAAGTAAAATAATCTCTGAGAAATTGTGGAGGAAAATGGTCTTAAAATTAAAAATAGAGTCAAATATACATCAAAAGGAAAAAAAGACCATGGAAGACACTAGTTGTAAACAACTCCTAGCAGGGAGCCAGGGTTTCACAAAGAGTCTTCTTTCTACAGACAGCAGATAAGAAACAAGCTGAGAAAAATCAAGCATAGTAAACGTCTAGATTAGGAAAGTATTTATTCATGTTTCTGCTCTGAAGGAAAAAAAGGATGAAATAGAAAATGAAGACAAAACACCAAACCACAGATATTTCCAAATACATAAACCTGCTAATGCAACATCAATATCTCATCCTGAAGACCAGATTAATGTAGTAAGAATCCAAAAGCTTTACCACAGAAACTGATAGACATTTTATGGTACAGCACAAAGAGGAAGAGAATTTGATCTGGTCACATCATCATGTTTTTTTCGTTCAGACTTGCTGGGAAGTCAAACCAGTATGTTATAATGATACCAGATATTTAAACATGTCCACGTGAGAGACCATAGTGTAGACTAAGATGGCACAAACATTAGAGTGAACTGGAAGGCAAAGTTAAATGAATTCAGAGCTGACAAAGGTGATAAACAGTGTGCCTGCAGAATTAGCTCTTTACAACATCTATTTTGTATATGAGCTACCAGGAAAGGCAAGGACAATGTGGAAAAATTTTTTGATGAATCACAGTCATTTTTCGCTTAACAAAAAACGGAAGAAGAACCTCTCCCTGTTCATGAACACCTTGCAAAATGCCACCATGCTGCTTTCCTTAGGAGGAAGATTTATGAGGATTTCAGACTGAGGAAGAATATCAACATAATGAGAAAGTTAAAAAACCTTATCCTTTTTTTAAGGTAAGAGATTATTTGGGTTACTCTTAATGTAACCTGACTGTTACAACGAGACTGAAGAACAGAATAGTTCCAAAAAGTTTCTGGAATTCACAGATAAATTTTCCTCTGTTTCCTTGTGCACAGCATTCAGTGAAAATAAACTCCCTTGCACCACACAACTAAGTAAAGTGATACCAGTGTCCTATTTCTCATGCTGAGAATATTAGACATCAAGCAGATAACCAGTAGTCAAATGAATTGTGCTGTGATTTGAGAAGCTTTTATGCTATCATCAGAAAAATCACATTTTAAGGAAGGCAACCACAAAGCTACTCATAAAAGCTTAAAGAGAAGAGAACAGTATGCCAAAAATGGGTTTAAAGCCCTAAAACTATTTATCCTAGGAACAAGAAAAATAGGTAGGTTTCCTTTGTGAGGCATTACAGAGTTTTCCTATGACAACCAGTCTTTTTTTTTTTTCCTTTCAGAAGTGCAAGAATGACACTGTGAAAAGAACAGCAGTGGAATTTAAAACCAAGAGAAGAGAATGTTGCTTCCAAATCATAATCTGTGAAATTTATGGCTCGAGAAGACAGCATTGAAATGAGCTATCTCTCCTTTAAATTGATCTCAGAGTTTTACAGTCCATGTAAAAACTTTTTGAGTTTTAGTATTAAAACAAAGGAAATCAAAAATCATAGATGAGGATACCACATTAGCAAAAGTTTTGATATTTTTTTCTTTCTTGAGTTGTAAGGATTAGACTTTGGCATGAGGGGAAGTTTTTTCCTGGCAAACCTCAATTTTTGTTGTTGTTGGTTTTTGTTTTGTTATTTTGACTCTGGCATCATATTCCCTTATTTTACAAAAACAAAGAAACAAAAAATAAAAGCAAACAAGAGAGATAAAATTTAAAAGTTTTAAACTAATGTATTTTATTTTACAAGAAGAACCTGCCATGCACATGCTTCCATGACCTAGCAACACCATATCTGGAGAGCAGAATGGCTGCTTTTACACATGACACTGACAAACTGCATATGCTAAGTCGGCCAAGGCTGCTGAAGTCAGATAGCTTTGGAATAAGAAATGAATTTGGTCTGATGACAAAAAGATGAAGCAGTCTATTAGCTCTATATAGCCCATTAGTGCTAAATTTTAACTGAATTTTCAGTTGCAATGTAAAAATTATAGCCAAAAGCCCACTGATATCAGACGTTTTCATTTATTTTTCAGGCACTGTTTTTTTACCCATAATGTGCCTAAGTAGTATTTCTAATGTCTTTTTTCTTAAATATGCAGTGGTAGGGAGGGGAAATATAAGACTGAGTCCAGTTTTAATGAAAGAACTATTAAACCATAGCTATGCTCTTACCTTAATCTGAAGGCAAGAGAGATTATAGGCTACCAAAGCACAGAAGAGAATAAAGTATAGGTAAAGAAAGAACATGGACATAAAAGGGGCAAGCTGAAACTTTAGTAACTGTTGTCAAGTAATAAGCAAGATCAAAGATTCAGAAAAGGCAGCAGTGTGACAAAATAAACTGAGACAAAAAACAGAGACGGGGAAAGGGCAGATGATAAAAAAATGTGGATTGTGGAGTTTTACTTTTCCATGTCTGGCTGGAAGCTGTTTGGATTGTGGGAAAACACCAGACACAGTGAACCTAAAATCTCCACCCAATAGTGCGTTGGCTTCAGCATCTTACTCTCAGACAATTGTGTGAGAGTTTTTTCACAATTCTACATGGTGTGCCTATGGTTTTGTCTTGGCACAGCAGAAGATGCCTTAATAGCAGTGATCCAAGGAGTGAGCAAATGGAGCAGAAAGCTATGATTTTAATTAAGAAATTAAATCAGCTTAATATCGTCAAAAGCTGTCTTAGGAGTCGTTTGTATTCTACTACTGACTTTAAGTGCTTTGGTACAAACATGGTGGTGAAAGCATTTGAAAGAAAATGTTGAGCCTGGTGCTAAGGATACCTGGAGACAAAAGGAAACATTGGCCTACTAGGTTTACTCTAGCTAATGCTTGGACAACTTCATTTATTACTATCAAAATTTTTACTGAGCTTTCTTTTTATTCCCCCTTCAAAAGTTTTATAAAAACAACCAACCAAACCAAACCCCCCCCCAAGTTATTACTGAGGGAAAAAAACTATGTACAAGACTGAGTCATACAGTTCCTAGAATAAGGAACAAATCATTGATAGCTCTAAGTTTTCTACTTTTCCTGATGGTTGAATATTAAATGAGAGGAAACAGAGGGAGAAAAGCTAGCAATTAAACCTTGAACCACTTTTACAGAAATGATGCCATAAACACAGTATAGGGAGTATCTTCTGAGCTCTTAATACCATGCTGATTTGCTCCACAGTGGGCTTCTGCATCCAAAGATGCTTCTTTCTGGGAATAAAAGAGATGTCAACATACACAGTTTGCAAAATACTATCTATTTACAACATTATCAGTTGCAGCAGGGCATTTTCTAACTCTCCTGTACCGGTGTCAATGGAATTCATCTATTATTGCAGGTGTGGACACCTCACAAGGAATAAAACAGAAAGAACAAAACTTGCAAACTCTAAGATTTCAAGTTTTGGAAGCAATTGTACCTTTCTGCCTTTCTAGATCAACATCTGAAGGAAGGCTGACATCTGCCTCCTGCTCAAGGCTCATTGTCTCAGGAAGGCAGACATGATCTCCTCAAGGCCACTCCAGCCTTTGACTGACCTCCCTGAACCCACAGTGGAACCCACATAAATACCCTTCCACTATTTTGTCTACTGCTTCTTTACTCTGAGGGTGATCAGACCTTACAGTTGTGGGGTTTCAGGACAGGAGGGGTGTTGTTTTTGTTTTGGTCAGGAGTGGGAGTAAGAGAGTTTCATTGTTTTTCTGTTTTCCAGGTCAGGATAACAAATACTGAAATTGCTGTGGTTAACCGCTGTCTCAAGATGGATTATTTTAGGTATGCTAAGAAAACAGGGACAGTCCCATATAATTAAGCAAAAAAAGTGGGATCTCTTTTTGAGAACAAACTTTTTGTTTCTTCAGGTCTGCTGGCTCAGGACTCTCATGTCTTCTGGTAGCCTCTCTATCTCCAGTATGCAACTATCCTTAGCATGCTCTTCTCAGCTAGAAACTTTCTGCTTGTCCTTTACAGAGAAGACAGAACTATAATATTTTTTTCCAACAGGCCAGATTCAGCTGCTCTCCTGGGCCATTAAGGAGCCCCTTTACTTTGGTGCAGTATCCAAGCTTATCAATTCATAAGGCAAAAGTAGAAGAAAGTTTTCTAGTTTAAAAAGCCATAACTATTGCCATTGCACTTCTCATTAAAACATACTTTCTGCATAGAAATCCTGATAAATCTGAACCTACTTAGTAACTAAATTCCCTGGTTTCTACTTATCAGGAGCCCTCTGTTAACATCTGCATTACATCAGGGTTCTGGTAGGCTGGGAAGCAGCACCTCTCAAGTGAAAGAGAGAAAAAGAGAAAAGAGAGAAAGAGCTCTACAGCTCACTTTTGGGTTACTCTGCTAGCTGCAGAGTATTGCAAACTGGATGGTAACTTGCTAGTTTCTCTCTGAATGTGCAATGATTACAAAATTGCATGATTCAAACTAAGATTAAGACCAACAAGTTGTTTTGACACTGGAACTCATTTAACTCATTTTAGTGAGGTCCTAAAAGATAACAGAATTTCTTATGGCAGTGCTAGCTGCTTTTTTTTGTTTGTTTGTTTGTTTTTTTGGTTTTTTTTTTGTTTTTTTTTGTTTTTTTGTTTTTTTGTTAATTAATTTGTTAAGAACTATGCAAATAAGATGCCAAGACATTAGTTTTTCATCATTTTCAGTATATATTCATCATTTTCAGTATTTTCATTAGCCAGTTTAATTTTTCAACACAGTTGTCAGACAAAGGATAATCTCTACTTCTTCCAAACAACATTTTTTCACAATTACAAAACAAAACCAAAAAAAACCCCGAACCCCTACACACAAAAAATACCCAGAGGAACATAAAATACTACTAGTAAATTTTTACCCTTTATTTGACATATTACAAACCTGAAACAAGGTCAAACTGTAGATATATTTGACTTAATCTTGAATGATAACTTCTCAAGAAAGAAAAGGACAGTATTTAGAGGACAGCATTATTCGACCCTCCATAAATTTAATTGCACTACCTCAGTCTGATTGAGTTGATTGAGTAAATTATTATTTTTAGTTCTTCATTCATGCAGCTTCCTACTTTATTTCTTTAAACAATTGCACACTTATTTTAATTCTACAGCATCATCAACAGTTACCTCTTAATCTGCCAGATAAATCCTTTCTTAGGAAATGTTTCCACTTTCCCTGTGTGCTTCCCTCACAAATTTCCAGCATTATCACAGATTAAGTAACTACTAACAGATGCCATCAGCTACTGAAACAGAAACACCTTGTTGTTTCAGCCCTTTCATGTGCATTCAGTTTTCATACAAAAACTCAGAGCATCAAAAAGAGAAATACTGAAAAAGTAGTGATTATTAAAAAACCTGAGACCTCCATTTCTTCCTCTTAATAACAGATTATATGGGTAATGTAGATCCTCATCCAGCAATAAAGTTGAAACTATTATTACTGGTAGTAATCTCACAAAGGTGTACTGAAGTACCACTTATAACCTTTGAATAATTTCAGGCTTTCATAAATATTGCTATCTTATAAAAAAAGGGTTTCAAAAACCTATCAGAGCTGATTTGATCTTTGGCCTTTCATATTCAGTGCTGAGAAAGAAACAAGCTGCTTAAGTAACTACAGAAAATGAAACATTAAACAACTTGAAACACAAGGAAAAAAGTTTGAAACTATTTTTAATTTTTCTTTCTCTCCTGTTTGTGCAAAGTCTGCTTGTCTTTGTTTTCTCCAATAGGGGAAGTTACTTGCCAAATAATTTTTACCTAATTTATTAGTCTTGTGTAATATAAACCACACAGTTAAATCATTTTGATATTCATCTCATGCAGAGACTTGGTTGCATTGATCTGCTTTTTTGGTAGGTTAAGTACCAACATAGTTCTTAAGATGGCCAAGTGTACCATGCCTCTCTCTCAAAAAAATATTGATCCCACCAATAATGTGAACTGAAAAACCAAGCTGACCTCAGAGCAGAGCTGTTTCTAAAGCATCTGAGAGAGGGAGTCTCTGAAAGCTGAAGGCCTAAGCAACTCTGTTGTCAGCTTCATGGAGTCAAAACAGCTCTTCATCTACTTCTGCATTTCCAAATCCCTGGTTGGTGCATCTCCAGCTGTTTCCCAGTGTGTTCTAACAACACTTCACTCATTCACAAACCCGTACCCAAAGCAATACCTGACTCCTGTGCCCTGACACTTTGCACACTGGGAAAAAAATTGCCACTGTTGAGAAATCTGCAGCTTTACTGTGATAGCTATCAGCTGTTATCTGCCCATACTAAATTTTGTACTTCTGACTTTGACAGTTTCCTAGGAAAACCTGTAACTGGCTTGCTAGATTTCTTTGTTGACCTCTATTTCATTACATTTTTATTGTATATTTTGTTCCACGTTGTGAAGAATGCGTAGTGAGAAAGCAGAAGAATTATAGCTCACTGCATATTTTTATTTGTGGAGCTGAAGAACATATCTATAGAACAGACTTGGGGCTTGATTCCCCATCCTTTTAGATGCTGAATTTCACCTAAGAAATAGAGATTCCTATCATTGCCCATTTTACAGAATGGAAAAAATTACAAACTGCAACTTTATCTGCTTATTTATACAAGAAAATACAGACCTTCACAGCTTAGGTTAATAGCAAAATATAGTGCATTGTGAAACAGTCTTCTGGAGGAAAAGAGAGAAGTACATTGGAAATATGCTACTAGGAAGAAAAAAAAAAAAAAGGATAACAGGACTATAGAGGTTTATTGCAGTCTGAATACTGAGTAGTATATGTGACCCTAATAGGAGTTTTCCTTTATCAGTTTGCATAATTCAGGTGTTTCAGTTTCACAATAGAACCATCCAAGGTAGAACCACTACAGCCTATGGGACAGGTAGCTTTGTAGGTGCAGACATACTTAGTGAGATAGTGATTTTTTTTTCTCCTTTAAACACACACTTTTGAATTTTTGCTGCCTTCAGAAAGAGTGAAGCAAGGCTCTTTTCAGAGAAGAAGAAGCTACTCTTGAGATACTCCTCAAATGTAACTTTAGAGTCAACAGGGGAGCTCTTAGGCTAATGAATTCTACTGGGAAATAAGGTCATTTTTAATGATGCCAGAAATGCTTTGCAAGCTCCTGCTGGCTTTTATGCAGGCAGATTATATGTTTTTAATTTATCATGGTTTTACTGTGGTTCTTTAACAACAAATGCCCTTCCCCACCATCCAGCATGTTTGCATATCCATGTTTAAACCACTTAATTTCCAAATTGCTGTATTCTTCATTGTTACAGGACTGCTGAGCTGATGGCACAGGAAATTAACTGACTGAAAAACTAAATTTTATGCTCACTAGTTTTTACTTTTGCAGCTTACTTGAATGGCTTTTCATATCAAGAAATCATATAGTTTCACACCAGACGTTCAAAACATGAAAGAATTTCGGATCAAAAGGTGAAAAAAATGAGTTTTAGGATCAACAGTTATGCCTAAAGTTTCCAGTCACTGGCCTTAAATTTTAAGACTCTACAACTGAATGTGTGCACCCGAAATGTTGGTAAATATCAGAACTTACGAGCTTTCACCTTTATTGTTTTCTCTGCAGACATCTTGAATTTGATTGATTTAACAGTGCAGACCTCCCAGCTGGGACAGCTGCATCTTTCACTGCCACCTCTCCAATAACAGTTGTATATTTAACTGCATCCCCTAACTGCCTTCTGGTGGTAGATTTCTATTAAGCAATTTAGTCTGGATTTAGGAAAGACATCAGACATCAGATATTCTGTCTCCTAATAAAACTCCTCTAAGCCATCCACCTTCCTTGCCTTTTAAGTTGTTTACTAACCAAGATAAATGAGCTTGCCTAGACAGCACAATGACAATAGTGGGCAGATGCATTGCTGACCCTACTCAGTTTTAAAACAAAATAAATCTATGCTGCTTTGTTTTATGTATGACTTATTAAATTACTGATATATAACTTGTCTGCCCTGGACTGCAGGGCACAGCTAATGCACTGAGCTGCAGACACTATGTAACCTTAAAAGAAAACAAACACACAAAAACCTCAACAAAACAAAAAAGGTTTATATTAAAATTAACATAAAAAGAGTTCAGATGGAATGAGAGATAAGGGGAAATAAAAAAGGGCTTGTGTAATTGTCTTCTGGGACCCTGATATGCCATCAACTGCCATGATTTACAAAGAAACTAATGACAGGAAAAGATACTAAAGTCATTAGATCAGAAGGTTTAGGTGCTTCAGAAACTTCTGCTGTATCCAAGGATCATCAGTTGAACATCTATAGGTAGAACCACAGAGAAATGTCCCACAAAAGCATTACAGTTTTTGCTGATTTGAGAAAGACCCGAAAAACCCCTGCTAGGCTGAGGCTAAATATTTTCAGCTAGAACAAGGAATTTAGGTAATACTGGGTATTAAGTTCCCTTTGCTGCTGCTTATGAAACATGCAACATGCTGGTCAACAAAACAAGACCATGTTTAACCAATACAATTCTTATTCTAATCCAGTTCATGGGGAAGTCACAAAAATTCATTAAGAACTTGCAAAACAGCCCTAAAACTATCTCGTATGTCACTTTCAGGTGGGGTGGCCATTTGTTCCATCATTTGTCACCGTATGCTTTGTCCCTTTCTTTACAGGAGCATGAAATAGAAAAGGTCAGAATGGACCCAATCAGGTAAGGTCTATATGACACAGAGATTTACTTATTCAGGAAAAACTGGGCAAAGTAAAAAACTGAAAAGAGGCTTCCTCAGAATATTCTTGGAAAATATTACCAACATCCAGGATACCCAAAGGGACTTGGGACTTTGCTGTCTCTGTCAAGCTTTTTTCCTACATTTCTAATATAAATCAATGAATGTGGTTGTTATTGTACTATAAGAGAATGTTGTGTAAATATGAAATTAGAGAGACTAAGAAATAAAATACCCATTGCTCAGTGGGTTGCTTCACAGGAGACAAAATGGCACCCAGGCAGAAAAAAAAAACCACATTACTTGCCGAAACTTAAAAACTATGTTCTACCTATATTTGGCCAGGTCAGCAATTAACTATGCTCATTGTAAAGGAGAGATACAATTTTCTCCCTCCATATAAACAGAGATATTTCACTCTTTAGTCTTCAGATATCTGTTGTTTGTTTGAGCTTGTGTTGGTTTTTTCCCCTATGAAGTAACCCCTACTTACACACTGGACTCTGCCTCAAACTTTACATACTACCCAGATTTTTTTCTTCTCATGGGAGTTCATTGTGTTCATGGATACTCCAGTGCATGAAATAATCTCCATTGTTCTTCACATTCTGTTAGCAAGAATACTGGCCATTTATAAATAACTAACATATTGGATGGATAAAATGTAAATCACCATACGGTCCTAATCCTACCCCCCACCCTGCTCCCTGCTAGTTTGAGAGTAGCTTTTTAAGGTAGCACTTGAAGAACAATGTAAGCATAACACAACAGCATAATTTTTAAGTCTTGGATGAGGCTGGACAGAACTGGAGAAGTGAAAAACCATTCTGCAGTTTCTCCATTTTTCTAACAGAAAAAAACTAGGCTAGTTCCCTTAATTCCAGTTTCTCCCCATCTGTTTTTGCACTGACCTCTCAAGTACATTGGAAAAACTGTGTAAGAGAGGTCTCAGATGCTTCTGCTGAAGTCAACTATAAAAGTTCAAGTTCTCATTTTTATAGGACAAGGAGACATGGTTTGATAACTTCAGACTGGAGAAAGACAATGGATTCTGCTCCATGAGTGATTAGAGAGTAGGGGCTCAAGCATACCCTAGAAGTCTAAAATAAACCACAGTTTAAATCAGTCTCATGATCTCAGTCAGAAAGTCACACAAAACACAAGTGTCAAAAAGGCATCTAACTTGCAACCAGAGCCTAGCTAGAATCACAGGGACAGGAGTCCAGAATGAACACAACCATCATAACCCAAGATGTTTTTACCAAGCACTGCCTCATGTAATGATCAGGTATATCAAATGATACATAGTTTAGCTAAATGATTTGAAGTATCTTTAAGTACCAACCAGGATGAATCCCAAACAAGGCTTTGCTTGCCTCTTACCTCCATTGTTTTAGCAGATAATCCCTAGCAAGAAGTCACTTCCTTTACTTCCTTTTGGAGGCAATAGTTAATTCCAAGAGACACTATAATAAATCTAATTAAATACCAGTCCAAGAAATATTCCCACTGCATCATCTTGGATTGAAAGATCCTAAGATCCTTTCTCCCTCTCTGTTCTCAAAATTAGAGGCTTTCAATTTTTTTTTTTTTTTTTTTTTGTCTCATGACACAAGACTTCATCAAGCAGAAGATAAAATGTATAAAGCCACAGAAATGTGTACAGGAAAGAACCTCTTTTAATTCAGCTTTTGGTAGTTGTAACATGCTGCATGTTAACACCAGGCACCTTAATATTTCTCTAGGATGTTATTACTCTGCGTTTTAACAAATGAAATGCCACCAGCTGTAACATTTGATTACAAAAGCCATTGGTAATTACAAATGGGGGCACAGAGCCATGGGTAGCTCCAGTATTTTATTATTGTATGTGACTAAAGTCTTTCAATATTTCTGAGATAGGCTGAATTCTCCATCTCATCCACCTATGTCATGTAACACTACTTTAAGCACTACTGTCTTAGCAAGAAAAAAACAGTAACACATTCTGTTTCATTTCAGATAGTTCAAAGGACAGTCTGAGCTGAAACAAGTAGTATACATCATACATTTGCATGTGGTGATTTACCCTCAATTTACTTTATATACTTGTAGATAAAGGTATCAAGCAGGGTTAAAAAAAAAACCCACCATAAATAAGGCAAATACTACCAGGATTTCCAGACACCTCTAGTATCACCACAACTTTTTTTTTTTTTTCTTGTTTTCACCCTCCCTGTGTCTATTGTTCTATCAATAATCCAAAACTCAGAATCTGTCTTGCCCACCAAGAAAAACAGTGAAAGACACAGCAGTATGAACACACACTGAATCACCAGCACTTCCCCCAAGTGGTCCAACTGGTTTAAGAGGAATAGAAAACAACTGTGTGGAATAGAGAGGAGACAGACTATGACTGGAAAGCAAGAAAGAGAAATGAAGCCTCCAGCTCAAGAGCTCCTTGATAACAACTCCCTTTTTAATTAACCATTAACTTCCTTTCTGTGGCTAATATAAAGCTTAAAACCACTCTAGACAGCATTAAGTATATTTTCCTAATTGGCACGTAAATTATGCTCTCTGGTTTCTGCTTTCCTATTTACACTGAAGTCCCAATCTTGCTTTGTGGTAGCTTTATTGGGAACGTCAACATTCTGCTTTCCCAGTCCCACAGGAATCCTGTATCATTCCATGAACATGCAACATAGTACACTTCTGAGACCCATGATTTTAAACCAATCCCCCAAAATCTTAGCCCCAAATACTAAAACAAGTAATCTTCTTTCATGAAAGTTTTTCTTTTTTAAAGGAAGTGACCATAAAAGTTACTCTGATAGGTTGAGTTTTGTGTAAAAAATGAAATAGGATAAAGATTGGCCTACTAAAAAAGAATTATATAAGAGCAGGAAAAGGACATAGATTCAGACACTGCCAAACTATATTTTATACTTCTGAAACTCACTGCCTAGAAACTTAGCTTGTTTATTTATAGAATATATTTAGTATATTAATTTCTTACCTGTCTTCTGCACATAAACCAATTCCTCAGGCAGTAAGACTCTGAGTTTGCCAAGAGTAGCACAAACAGTGTAAATGATAACTTATATATAAATTCCATTTATTCCTAAGCAAGTGAGACAATTAGTTCAAATGCACACTTTTAATCTTCAGTTAAATTTTCAATTAATGCAAAAGTTACGACGGGCAGCATGCAAAATTATGACTGTTCACCAAAATGGAGCTTAAGGTGTGACAGAGTTCTCTAGGAGATTCCCATTTAGTCTGAAAATCCCTCCAGGTTGGAAATATGGCACAAGTCAGAGTCAGTGCTCAGAACAGGATTCTCCATTAAGTTCTGAGACTACACTAAAAAGCAGATAGTTGAGTATTTTTAAGTACTATCCACTCCAGTCTATCCTTTCACCTTTTCTCTCAAGAACAAATGCAAAAAAAAAAAAAAAAAAAAAAAAAAAAGGTAGTTTTTGAAAGATCCTGACACCATAGCCAGCGGGTAAGACAATTCATAATCTTACAACTCCTTCCCCTTGTCTCTCTATTCTCTCTGAACAAGCCAATATTTCTTGCATGGGAAGACCATCCATTACCATGGTGACAGTTATTGATTTTAATTAAAGTAGCAGAAAGAAGCTGAAAATATTAAGCCCTGTTCTTCCACATTCCAGGTATCAAAATAAATGGTACTGAGAATTTATACTGACACAATTGGGTATTTATGCCTATGTCCAAAGCTACAGCCAATCTGCATAAGAGTTGCCAACAGAGCACTGCAGCAGCTTTAATTAGTCTATAAAGCTGATTCCATGATAGGGACAATATGTAATAGCCTTGGCACCAGCAACTCACCAGGAAAAGGGAGTCCCTGTTGCAGTGTAAAACTTGATGGGCAGCAATAGTCTCTTGATTTGTTCATACAACTAAGCAAGCTGGATTTGCCCTTTTGTTTTTTCTGCCTACTGCTTATTTCATCTCTGCAAAGAGAGCAAGTGTTTGGGTTAACATCCAGCTACTCACAGTTACAACTTGAAATGCCTGCCAAATGCATAAATCTCACTAGCCATGAAAAGGAAAAGAGTTCTTCGTAATATAAGAGACCTAGAAATGCACACAGAAAGCAGGCATACAGTCTGCTCTTAAGTTACATCAAAGATACAAATCTGTCAAAGATTATCATTATCATTCACAAGCAATAGCAAAATCGTGACATCACAAAGCTGCAGAAAAGTACTTCAGTCACTGACTTCAGAGAAGTAAACTGATTGAGAAAGGTTGTGTTTCATTTAAACTTGCACCATGTGCTTTTGTTGAGGGTTTGGTGGTTTTTTTTCCTGTCATGTCAGAAAAAGCACCATGTAATACAGCTTTGCTGCCCTGCAAGAACTGACAAAGTGATGCTCACAAGGCACAGGGCACACCATTTGGTAAACGTCAAAGGACTGCTACTCTAATGATTTAAAAAAATAAATAAATCCATTGATCTCTCAACCTCCATTTGATTAATGGGATCAAATTGATTTTAAATGTGACCTTTCTATATTTTAGAGTAAGCTGACTGATGGTCAGACCGATGCAGTCTATCTTCCTTCTTTTGGACATACAGGGTTTCCAATGCTTTGTGCATGGATTGGCAGAATCTCTGCTGTGTATTACATTTTCTATGTGTAATCCCTGCAGAAAAATAAAGTGGTTGCCTTTTCCCAATGATTGCAGAGTCTGAGTGCTTAGATATTAATTGGCAATTTTACTTATTAGGGCAATTTTTCCCACCCTCTCTTAAACAAAACAAAAAAAGATTATATAAAACCCGCAGCAGCCTTGTTCCATCTGTAAATCCATCTGGCTTCTAGTATGTGCCCTTGAAGCACTGACGCGTTTGGGGAAAAACACATTTGCAAATAAACAAGTTTAATATACAGCATTACAGTTCTGGAATGCAAAAATTCATCATGCCTTGCAAGGTGAAATTCCACTGCATTCCTGTAACAGTTATCACTTTCTTGCAGGTTTTAAGTCATTGTTGTTATTTGAATGTTCATTCTTTTCTCCACAGTATCATTTGAACAGGCACCTCACTTCAATAAATCAAAGATGTAATAGAAGAGCTGCTCCGAAGCCTGACATTTATCCATCTCTTTTCACAAATATCTGTGGTTTTGTCCATTTCCTTGAGAGTTCCTCCTCTGCTTGATTATCTGCCTGTATCTTACAGGCACAGAGATGACAGGGGACCTGATATGGCTGTGGCTTCCATTTGGAACAATATGCTGAGCCACCCTTTCAGGCAGCACTGGCTGAGTGACAGGTATTGAGCCCAGGTATGACTCTCTGATCAGGCTCATAGAGGAGAACCAGCTGCTTCTGATGCCGTTCTGTAGTAAAATAAAAGCAATTCTGTGCTAGTCAGTAGCATTAACAGAACCAGTGACTGTTGTCCCCAGACAGCAGTGGTAAGTATGAAATTCACCACATGCAAGAATTTTCTGTGCCACCTAGAGAGAGACCTAGTGGTAAGAAATTCACAACTGTCACTTACTTAATTGGCACAGAAAAAAAAAATTAAATTGTTTGCATTCATTTTGAGCTTTGACAAGGGAAAAAAGATGCTAATGGTTCCAGCATGCATTGTCTGGGCTAGACTGCAGCATAAACAAACATCAATCCTGAAACTAATTACTCTTCTTCTAATGTCCGTCACAGCAGATGTCATTTTCTGTGTATGAATATTCATTAATCAGACCACTACACATTGCAGATAAGTTCAAGGAGGCTGTTTCACAAAATGAAGGCTAAAACTACTACTTCTGTGAATGTATAAATACATCATAATATATATGGTTGAATTTTGCCAGTATGTTACAGTTGACTCACTGGAAATCCTCTAGTCTTGTCACTTTTTGGCTTGGTCTGAGTTAATAACTGAAGGAGCACACACAGAGGATTTGGGGATGGTGTGCAAGCATTTATGCACCAGCAGATGTTCTGTCTTTGTCTTCTTTCAGGGGATGACCCTTGAATCACAGTGTTAACCGGAGAGAACAAGTATTTCAGAAACCTTAAGCAGGTAAGAGATGAGTACACCAAAAAGTGGAAAGAATGAGGACTGCTTGAATTTCATGCTGCTCCTGGGCATAATGAAAAAAAATCAATTTTTTTTCCTCAAGACATGAATCTTTCAGGGTTTTCAAGAGCTCCACGTCTCACTCTTAGCTGACAGAATACAGTCACCTTGGGGTTATATTGAACAGAAGCAGCTATCGATTAGAAAAGTGTTTGCAGATTAGGAGCCTTGCAAAAGGGTTATTCAGCAATCTCTCTTAATTGGATATGTTCAGCACTTGAAACTTTATTTCTATCTCCATTTAAGTGAGTCAATATTGTGGAAGCAGCTAGAAAACAGGTCTGATACAATAACACTGCAGTTCTGTTCCTATTTGCTTGGATCAGTCTAGTCAAAGGCAACAGTGTCTGCCTTTACTACAGGTCAAATAACCACTGGCCTTATACTCTGCAAAGGCTGTAATGGTTTCCATTCAGCTCTGTGCCAAGGAGTCACAGTCTTCATCAAGTTTACAGAATCTCAACTTATCTAGAAAGGGATCTCTTGTGATTGCCTACTACAAATCCCACTGCTCAAGCAGGATCGACTACAGCAGTCTGTGCAGAATCATGTTCAGTGAGATTTTGAATATCTCAAAGGATGGAGACTCCACAACCTCTCCAGGTAGTGTGTTCCAATGTTTTGACTCTCCCTACAGCAAAATTTTGTCTTATGCCAAGTCTCATCTTCATGGCTAAAAAAAAAAAAAAAAAAAAAAAAAAAAAAAAAATCACATCTCTCTCAGCCTCTTCCTGCATGTCCCCATATGTACTCATTAGTTATCTTTGTGACCTTGGCTTCAGAATTTCCATCTCTCCTGTCATACTGGAGAAGGCAGATCTGGACACAGCACTGCAGATGCTGTCTCACTACGTGTGAGTAGAGGGCAAGGATCACTTCTCTCAACCTGCTGGCAATGTTCTTCCCAATACAGTGTTCCTTGCCAAAAAGGTTCATTACTGAGGCATGTTCCAATTTTTGGTCCATCAGGACCCCCAAGGACCCCCAAAGCTCCTTCTCATCCCCCAGACTGTATTGGTGCATGGGGTTATTCCTCACCAGTTGCAGGACTTTGTGCATACCTTTGTTGAACTTTCTGAGATTTCTCCAGGCTGTCAAGGCCACTTTGGCAGCACAGCCATTTATTGTATCAATCACTTCTCCCAGTTCTGCATTTTCTGCAAACTGGTGCACTCTGCTCTGTTGTGTAAGTCTGGCCCTGGGTTCCACCACTGACTGGACTCCAGCTGGACTTCTTGCTGCTACACAACCTTCTGAGCACAGCTGAACCTTTTGGTTCAGCTGCTTCTCAGTCCATCTCCTTCCCTGCCCACTGAACTAACACATGCTTCATCAGTTTGTTTTCTATTAGAATCTTTTGGAGATCACTAACTCTGGAGAAAACAGGTTCTATTAAATTCTCTTTCTAGTATTATCAAGCTATTAAGACTTAAAGCCTGCTACATGAACAGGTAGGTATTGTCTGTGCCTAAACAAAGTGGTTAAAGTAAAACTGTCAGTTCTGTTCCTAAATGATGCAGAAGATGACGTGGCATACTGAAAAAGATCAAAAGCCATTACAAAATCAAAGGAAGCTCAGTGTATTTCTCTCCAATAATGCTAATGTGTCTAAAGGAGAAATACTAAGCACATTTTCTGAAAAAGAGCATGACATTTCACAGGAAAAGAAAGAAGTCTGCTTTTCCATCTGCTGCACAAAACAGAGGTCTCCTGATTGAAAATTCATCAAATCTGAGTTTTAAGCTAACATCTGGAGTCTTCAGCATATGTAGCTTAACTCAGAAGCAGAATATTTTTATTAAGTAACTTTCAATACATATGTTTATGCAACACTGCATAGAAAGAGGTAAAATCTTACAGTATTAGACGTGATGGAGATACTAAACTCAAAATTATGATTTAGTGAGAGTTCATCCACTTACTCATTTTCCAGGTTTGTCAACTTTTTGAATTTTTAGAATCACAGCAGTTATTTAATGCTTTGAAAGACCTGAACTGTCCATGACAATTCTGCTAAGAAAGAAATAATTATAACTCTTCCGAATGTACTTAACACCAGGAATAAAAAGTTTACCACAACCAAAAAATGTGGACACAGACTCCCAGAATTCAGGTCTTTCTGACTGTTGGTTTTCCAGAGGGAAAGATGCCTCTTCACAAGTCAGAAACGTGCCAACTCTTTGTAGACACTGGGGTATGCAGTTCTGCAGGAGCATAGAAAACATCTATGTTCTTTCATTTTGTTATTGCTGCTGTAAATTTTGGTGCTTTGCTCATCCATGTCTCACTGCACAGCTGAAGTTACCAAAAGAAAGTATCCATACCAAGCAAAGATAAGGCTCTCCTAAAACTGGCTTATGAGGGGGTTCCTGTGTTCTTTCTTGACACATTTGATCTTTTCATCCATAGTCCCTATCTGCAGGGAGAAAGCCAAACTTTGTGAATGTTTCTTGCTAATTTCCCTAATCCATTTTTTCTCTGAACAAAGATTTCATCATGCCATATTTTACTGTTATAATTCAATATGTCCCAGTAACTTTCTGATTTGGTGTCACTAAGTGTGTCAGCAATTGTTTTTTCATCATGGAGTTCTCTTTTGAAGATTGTCGCTGCCAAGGGTGGCAATAAAGCTGCCAAGCTTTATTGTTAATGGTTAATAAACCATTTTTCTTGACTTAATTTATACCAAAATTAAACTCTAAAGGTTATGCTAGATGTTCCTGATTTTAAAGTCCAACTCTAAAGATGCAAGTATTACAAAGGTGAGAAGCATGAAAGCAGCATAGCTATTCTTGGGCAAGTATTAATAATTAGATAAAACTTTGGGGAAAGGGCAATGCTTCAGATGAAGATGAAGTATTATCTTTGATATCTTTTTGTGCAGCCGGTGGAACATTCCCTCTGATTGTGCTTCTAATCTCAAAATAAGCTGGCAGCTTTGCCCTTTTCTAGCTGAAATATAGTCTCTTCTGGGAAACCTTTACTAACACATCCTGAGAATTGCTATGTCCTATTAAAGGTTGTTCACTGATATTTGTAGCATCTTAAATACATAGTGCATTATTACAGGTGAAGTCTTCGTTTGCTTAGAGTAATGATTACACTGAAAACAAAAGCCAGATAACCAGAGGGCTACCTTTTTAAGAAAGCAGACTCATTACTGTGCTAGACTATTGTGGTGCACTATGGAGCTGCTTCAGGAAGAGCAAAGTCAACAGGGGATAAAAACCAGGCAGTTGTTGGAGCCTGAGGAAAATGTGGTCATTTATGATCTGTTCTCGAAGAACAAGAGGGTTTCACAGACATTTTAGACAGAAAAGGCAAAAAATCAGAATTACTGAAAATTACATCAGAGTGGTATTAAAAACTACTTTGAATATTATTCAGTCTTGGCAGTAGGAACTTCCTCTGCATATGGCAGGAGGGTTGTTTTGCTTTTTGTGAAAAAAAGTTGATCACATGAGAAAACAGAATATTTCATTGTTTTCACAAAGAAGGAAAATACATGTTAGCCTCATTTAATGGTTGAGAAAATGTACCTTGGCTTACATAAGGTAATTTTTTAAAAATTTGCTTGCTTGCAATAATGAAGAAACTATGCCAGAAACTAATGGATTCATTAAATTATCCCTTTAGGGCTGGCAAAGCTGTCTATACTCCATTTCAGTCAGAAATCTACCCTGGAACCTATGATGTCAAGACAAATTAGCTTTTATGTTTGCAGCATTTTGAAGGTACCCATTTGTGTTTACCACAGTAGCAAAGGACTGTAATAGTTAGAGAAAAGGAAAAAAAGAAAGAAAAAAAAAAAGAAGAAAAAGAAGAAAACATCTTTATCTTCAAATCCTTATCAGGACCACAAGTTGGAGTTCAGTGAAGTAATTCTACTAGGTTAATCATTGAACAGTGCTACCATATGGGTTAACAAACAACATACTGGTAGTACCCAAATGCGACAATTTAGAATTAAAAACAAAACAAAACACAAAAAACCAACAACCAAAATCTAAAAAATAAATTATCACAAAGACAGATTATGATATTACCCATTCAGCTTCCTAAAATACATATCACATTTTTTTTGCTTTGCTTCTGAACCTGTGCAGAGGTACCAAGAAGGTAACCATATGATTTTTTCTGAATTATTTAAAATGTCCATATGAGTAACTGCTGACATCTGTTAAGCATTCCTGGGCTAAAAGACAAGTGTCACTAGAAGGTAATTGCATATAAAGTGCTGTAGCATACAATTATTGAATCCCTTTTATGTTAATAGCCACATTTAATCAGTAAGGCTGGTCAAAATGGTCCCATCAAACATCTTCTGGCTAGCTGGAATCTCAATAGACATATTCAGAAGACAATGCTTGCATGAAGAAAAGAAAGTAATTTGCCCTTGTGTGCAATTGCATAGATAGATTTGGAAACAGCACCAACCTGTCTCAAGTCAGTCATACTCTAAGTGCCTCATCTCTCAGTGTGAGCAGTGCCTCCGGCTGAAGTGGGCATCCTGTGCTCATGCAGCTCTCTAGCAGCAAGATCCACGTGCTTAGGAATCCAGTAAGCAAAACAACAGAAGAGCATTTTCAGTTTGTGAATCTTAAAGAAAAAAAAATAAAAAAAGACATAGTAAGTTTAGCTAGTTTGTAATTTCTTGTTAGTTCGCCCATCACAATATAGTCCCCAACATTTAATGCAAACGACACAGTCTTAATTAGCTATCCAGCCATAACTTATGAAAATCAAAACCTTTATTTACAATTATGCACATGCAAAGAGTTAACAAATCCTAACGAGGATTAGAATTTTGACCTTCAAGTATAAACTTACAATAGTGACATTTATAAATGAATCTTTAAGGTTAATTTCATGACATGAGGTTGAGCACACTGTTAACCTCAGTTGAATAAATTTTCTCTTTCAGTGTTGCAAGTAGTTACTTCTTTGATACCATTCTTCCTCCTCACTTGTTTGCATGCCCCATGGTGTTCTGTGACTGCTTCTCAGAGCAAACTGGCAGTTTGAATCAGTATTTCCTACAAGGAGAGGAAAGCATCCCTATTGCATACAATCTGTAAGCAAAAACAAGGGCAGAAAGGAGTAGCAGTGGCTCTAGAAATGCAGCTGGAAATCAGCCTTCAAAGAAACATTTTGGGTCGTGGTTTCACTATGGCTGGTTCTGTATCCTGTTGCACACCTTTCTGTTTATGATTTGCAGGTGTGTATGTGTGAGGCCTTTATAAAACATATTTATGACCTCCAGCTACTTCCTTCTGCCATCTATCCCAGCATAGATGCCAGGAGTCCCACTATTAATTGCCAGAGGATTGAAGAGATTCATCTGCCATTTTGCATTGGGGAGGTGAGTTTAGGTCATGCTGCCCTTGCATTCAAGTGATGAGGTGAAAAGAAGCTGGACTTCCTCAAGGATTGACTTTCCAGGATCACACCTGAATGTTCAGAACTAGAACAATGTACCACTCCTTTGTTTTCACTTTAATTGAAAATCATTTTAGCTTCCTTTCTAAAACTAAGATCTGAAAAGGCATGCAATTACCCACATAAATCACTGGCCAAAGATAATATTTTCTCCCTTGTAGCTATATTGCATATTATAACATTAAATAAACAACCCACACTGAACAAGAGCCTGCTTACCAGACATCCTTCAGCTTTCTGGAAGCGGTGAAATGCTGCTGCTGAAGGCATGGAATAATTCTAAGAGAAGTAAAAAAGGCTTTTCATAACTCTAGGATCAATGCAAAAAGGTAGCTTGTCACTACTTGCTCATTACAGAACAAGCTCAGATCAGCAGTGACTAAAAGTTATTAAATTCTGGCAGCAGCTCAATGACATATAGAAAGAACTGGTTGCCCGTGCTCACTTCTTAGAGCATTTAACATTTCTCAGTCTCAGGAGAAAGGCTACAGATTGAATGCAGGTTGGAAAGCTGCTTTCTACACCCCAGCTATTCCAGTTCCTGGAATTTGGAAACTCCACGAAGAGCAACACCTGTGGCTCCTGGGAGCTGCCTTTCCTGAGCAGAACACAGCAGTTTCAAGTTGGGTGATTTGGCATCTGCTGTGGGGACTGACTTCAGGGAAAAAGGGTTTTAAAAAACCCAAACAATCCCCCAAACCACTAGACTCCTGCACCAGCCACAGGAACTCGGTTTCTTACTCCTCAGTCACTCTCCTTCTCTCAAATCCTGGCTCTTCAGCTTATTCCTTTCTCTCCTGTTTTGAAGAGCAGCACAAATGTGTGACAGCATTTTTGTTTCATCACGGCTGTACCTGGAAGAAAGATGGAATTTCTAACACTTGGAATTTACCAAATAGTGCTAATACACAACTCCCCTGAAATACTTTAGCAAAACATGCGGCAACTGGAGAAGTTTATACTAAGGGTTTTTTTCAGTCATAGGTAATACCCATTAAAAAATAGTAGTTTGAACACAAAACTTGTAGTTTGGGCAATGGCTTGATGTGCCCATCGAGTATGGGTGAAGTATGGTTCTTTCTTCAGAGTGAACATCAAGATTCTCAGATCTTTGGAAGTTACTTGAAAGAGGCAATATATGTCTAGAGAGACAATATCTTCTGCTAAACTAAACCAGCATACTGGGAGAGAGAGGAAAAAGCACACCAAAATGCTGTCAAGATTCTAAGCATGGAAACTTTTCTTCTACTATGCACTGACAAATACAAGTTCTTGAGGACCTTCTTCACAAAGGCTGCTATTATTTTTATGTTAATTAAGTAGTATAGGCTGAATCCAGATCCCAATTACCAAGCAGTCCCTGTGAAATTCCAGTTTACACACACACATACAACCCCCAACCTATGAGTCATCTTTCTCATCAGAACAGACAAATCAAAAGCTTTATAGCTACATTTTGTCATAAGAAACTGCTCTGGCTGCCAGCTTCAACCAGTTTTGTACTGAGTTTATACCCAGTATTAAATTGTTCTGCCCTACAATGTACCTGGTTCCATTTACATGACTGCATTTATTCCAAGTAGACAAAAAAAAATAAAACCAAATAACTTAACTAAGTTCCTTTGCCTTGGGGCATGCAGTTGCTTTTCTTCAACATTTTTTTCTCTAAATAGCTCTCCTACTTCGAGAACCAAAACAGTCAGTGACAGAGAAGTTGCCTCAACACTTGGCTCATGTTGTTACTCTTGAACTAAAGTCAAGAGGCTTGTGAACAAAAATACACGGTTTCTCTGGGTTTTTTGCTATGAAATACTGATTATGGAAAGTGTTTCACTTCCACTACTGTTCCTTACCACCAATCTTTTAACCACTGAGTAATGCACTGCTGCCTACACCGTGGCAGCTAGCAAGCCTGACATCCACAGCTTTGTTTCTCTGTGTTTTAATACACTGCAACTGTAGATCCTGTACTCAGTCCAAGTAGTACAGTGTGAAATCAGGACAAGTATCTCTCTATAGATTCAGGACCCATTACCAGCAGTTTAGAACAATGCTATTTTCAGGTATCAGAGAAGATGTTTAGATATCATGCACTTCTACCATTGAAAATCTATGTTCCTATAGCTTAATGGTATAAGAAAAGGTCAGCTGTTTCAAATAGAGTTACGTGGAGGTGCAAATATAAAAACTAGAAGAAAAAAATAGCAAACAAGCTTTAGCAAAGAGCTTGCAGCTTCTGTTTCATTCTGTTAAATCTAAGACATACTGATCAGAGGAAGTCAGTGGACCCAGATATCTAGACAGGGTAAAGTGGTAGCTTAGTGGCACACTGAAAATGTTTGCTGTCAGAGATAGAATAGGCTGCTTCAAAGGACAAGAGATGCATTTTCAGGAACAGAAAGAGACCTCGGTGCTGCCTCAGACACTGGAAAGTGAAGAGCAGTGCCAAGTGTAATTAAAAGATAATTGGAGAATCATGCTGATAATGATAAAAATTTTGTTCATTTGATAGGACAGAAAGTCATAGACCTTTCAGCCTAAGACCTGATATTAGTTGCAACTGTTCACACGCAGACAATTACAGAATCAGAAATTTACTGTTAAAAAAAAAAAAAAAACACTTAAAGATATACTACAAAGTAATGACTCTTGAAGGGGGCATGCATAGCAGCTCACTTAAACCTCAAAGTATTAATAAATTACTCCCTTGTACAATGATGGCAATGTAATTATGCCCTTTGCAATGCTTTTGTAGAGAGCTTACTTACCCTTTTAACTTATTAAAAGGGTCCTTTTGGTTTCAGATACAGTATGAAGCCTCAAAATAAAAATCTAAGACCACCATGAAGATTATGTTCAATGTCTTGCTAGCCTCCTGGAAAGTATTTTCAAATACAGCATTCAGAAAATGTTACCAAACTGCAATAAGAAGGTGATTCTCTGGGAAGGTGTTAATTATACAAGAGCTTTGAAACCTAAGACCACCTTATTGCAATCTCTTTTCCTCACTTTATTTTAATAGACTGGTCAGCATCACTTCTTTGCTCCTTGATTGCCTTGCAACAGTATTTCCTTCTTACCTCCCTGTTCCTACACCTTTATTCGTCACGCAAAATCATCCTGCCTGCTCCACTAGACTGGGTGCTAAGTTAAAAGTGGCTTTTGCTAGTTGAACACCTGAAAAAATACACATAGCTACACCTCCAGGGGCATCCAAAGCCATTATACCATTTAAGGAGAGAAAACACAAGTCTATGTAGAAAGAAAGCAGCTGTGAAAAAACCAAATTCTTAGTTATAACAATGAGCTGTGCGTTTCTTCTTTTGCACCATGAGTGAAAAAACGTGATAAGGTACTAAAAATTATGAGGAAGGACAGAAGAACACATGCCATACTTCAGTTTTGAGGGTAAGGAGGAACATTTCAACCTCCAGCAGCAGCAGTAAATCAACACATATCCTAATATTCTGCAAGAGCAATACCACTCATCCCTTCCCCAAATCCTAAATCACCATCAGTATGGACAGGTGGGCAAGGATGGAGACCTTCAAAGGAGTAGCAATATTAAACTCCCACTGAGTTTGGAAATAACATGGTCAAGCACATGCTTTAAATCTACAGTTATGGTTGGTGGTTTCTTGCTCCATGGAGAAAGTCCAAAGACCTTTGAATCTGCAAGACTTTTTAAAGTATCACACACCAGGACTCACACTGTCCTCAACAACTGCAAGAAGAGGTACCTAAATAATGCTGCTTTTTCTGAGGGCAGGAGAGTGATAAAAAAATTAATACCTATATTGGCAAAATGCAATAAAATTGTTCTGCCAAATTACTTGGAAATGTAGAATAAAAATGTTTCAGCAGCTCTGTAATTTAATCCCACACATCTCCATCTGATGCTTTATTCAGACATTTTTGAAGAGGGTTGCCAAAAGCAATTGATCCAAGATGCTAAAGCACTCCAATTTTATATGATTATGATCTGAAATAAAAAAAAAAAAGAGCAGTTAAAACAGAATTACTTTGGATTTACTAAAAATCTTCAGAATAGAAGCAAGTGGTCCCCAGAAACTTCTCTCAAGGAAAATGAAATCATTTATTTCCTATTTAGCTACTTGCTTTCTTCTACTCATAGCTTCAAGTTTGGTGTCTGTAAGCTGTGTCTGCACTCATCAAATCTAGAACCTGACTTTCAAATGAGAGCTGAGCCCCTGATGCATTTAGCTGACAATAAGTGCAAGTTAATTAATGAGAAAAACTGGTAGTGAGTCAGTGGCAGTGCAATGTCATATATCAACTCAGGCACCAGTTGAAACCCACCAGGATTTTATAAAATCCAACAAGATCTAGAGTCTTTTGAATTACAGCTCCTGATCTTATATTAGGCCTGACTGTAGCATTGTCCCATACTTCATATTTATTGGTCAAAAAAAGAGTAAACCTTCTCTTTCTCCCCAGTACACCGATGCATGTAACTGCTTCCTTTAGGGTATAAAGCCAAGATACATTATAATTCTTTAGGGGCATAAATCTATAAAGAAGAAACCCATTAGGATAAAAAAAGCTGGAAAGGCAGTGTGAAGTAGACTTTATTACATTTTTAGACAGAAAGCAAGGAGTTAGTATTAAGACAGCAGGGCTGTTCTTCCCAATTTAGCAATGAGAGCATTATTAGTTCATACAATCTCAACTCTAAAGTATTTTGTGAGACATTCTATCTCTACAGCTGAACAATTATTAAAAGGTATTCATTTGCAACTCGAAACTGGTCTCATTATCTTCATATTGTTTAGAATGCTTTATAGAACGCTATTAGAGGAAATGAGTATTTTAGTGTTTAATATTAAAAACCTATGTTATAATAATCTACCTTTTGTGATGGGAAAACAATTAATATTGTTTGGACCACTTGTGAAACAGTCCCTCCCTATGGTGAGTCTTAAAAAAATTAAACTAATTTTATTATACTATCCTTCTGCAGATGTTTGGTTTTACTCCATGAAATGGATTATTAGAGTTACTAGGATTAATTGTGATCCCTTTATTAAAGTAAGTGGTAGCATTGATTTACAGAGTATGAAGGGACGGACACCAGTTATCCCTCTTACCTGCCCTCAGATTTTCTAGCAGTGAAATCCTGGCTGTGAGAATACAGGAGAAAGAGATAATGCAGCCAAATCACATTCTAGTCAATAAACATCCTGCAAGCTTCCAATAAGCACCTCACATAGGACAAGGAAACATTTGTTATTGAGTAGTTTAGCTGAAACACAAATTAAAAAAGAAGAAAATGAAATTCATGAAACAGCCATGATGTCCATCATCATATTCTCCCTAGCCCAGAGCTGGTTTCCAGCAGAAGATCTGTCAGCCAAAGATTTTAATTTGCTCAAGATACTGATACTGCATTCCAAAGAAATACAAGTAGTAAATCCCTTCATCCTGCCAGCTACTTTTCCCCACAACGTGCCTTCCACTTCTCAACTGATTGAGCTTCAAGAGATTTTCACCACCCACATTTACAAAAGGAGGAAGAAATATTAAAAAAAAACCAAACAAACAAACAAAAAAACCCCCAAACAACAGACAACCTTTCTAATTGTCCTTCTCTGGGGCCACATTTTACCATATAAAACAACACCTACTCACCAACCCAGAACTAGAGTCCATACTCAAGCACCCTGTTTTTTTTTTTCCCATAGCTGCAGAAGAAAGTCCACAGTGACAGCTTCAGCTGGAAGGCCTTGTCTTCTTGTCAACAGGCCTGAAAATATTTGCTAAATAGGTATGTGATGATACTGATATAAATTGGATGATCCTACAGAAACCTAAGAGCATTGTGAATGCCTTGATACAGGCACTTGGTATTTTGTGAGAGTTTATTCCATCATTAAAGATAGAGATGAGCACTCAAAAAGTGACAGGCATCAATCAAAGCCAAGATAATTTTATTTTCCTCCTGATTTAAATTTGAAACCCTTTATAAAAATATACTATAAAGATGAAACTTAGATCGATACTTCCTGGCTAACATACAAAAAACATCTCCCTGCCAAGTGTTTCCAGCTGTACAATAGTTTTGCCAGAATTTATCCATTCTGAATGCTTGCCACACCATAAGCAGCTTTAATCAGAGCGCTTAATCCACAGAAAGCCTTATAAAAAAAAAAATAAAAATCCCTAGATGCTTCTTTGTTTCCTCTTTCCTTCCACCATATCTCCTGTTCTTACTCAATCTCAGTCACTGCTGCCTTTATGGTGTGTCAGCAATTTGGTACTAAGCTGCTGTTGTCACATTACTACTTTGGTTTTCAGCCACGGTAAACATACAAGTGGCAGCACATTAAAACTAAAAATTTATAGCTCTAAGAAATTATAGTTTAAGTTGCTATTCATCAACATAATTGGATGTTAATAATAGGGCCTACAGTGCTAGCATTCATATCAGGTACACATGCTATACATTTATTAAGTATAATTCATTCTCCTCAAGTTCTAATGAGGGCTGCTTAATTCTAGCTTTAATCGAATGTCAGATGAGCTAGAAACCCAAGCAGAGGCTGTTTCTCACAGGTGGCATTTTGTGAATAAGTCAAATAGAGTTTTTTTAGCATTAAGTGTGGTTACGCTTGGCTTTGTCTCCACCTACATATATTCTCTTCCCTATTTGAATTTATTTCTCTTTCAGCTTGTAACTGAAGATGAATGGAACTGAATATTATGTTCTAATCATCTGCTCGTTCAAGTGACTACTCTGCACTGTATGACTACCTCTAGTGGATATATAATATATATATGACTACCTCTAGTGGATATATAATATTTTAAGATGTGGGGAAAGAAAAGTAATGTGGTTAAAACATTTTTTGAGATATTTTTGAGGTACATATTATGTGAGATTTTTCAACTGCATATGAACAAGGCGATCCATGCTTTTGAGCTATTATGCTCAATGCTGTGATCAGGCTAAGTATTTTTGTCAGAAAGCTCTGCCATTGGCACAAGATTCATATAGTAAGGGAAACTAAAAACAATTCATGATATTTTCTAATCTCTGTCATGCACCACTCCTGTCAGTCACAATCTTAATGCAAACTGATACATTGACATGTTCATAATAAGAAAGTAAATTCATTGATCATGGAATTACTGCATCCTATCCCCTAGAGAGGATGGTTCTAATCCCTCTATTCTTTAAAACATTCTCTGAAGAAATTGGAACTGGATATGATAAGATACAGCTATGAACATCAAGACCTAAAATATAGCCATCTTTTCAGTGCCTTCTTTTGAGAAAAAGTTTTGCATTATTATGGTAGTAAACATAAGGCATTCAAGTGACATTCTGATTATCTTCACAAAAAACCTGTGTACTGACACTAATTTCTCCCCCAAATTTAGAAACTCTTCTTCTGATTGAACAAACTTAGAATACACCTTTATCATCTTCAATATCTCATGTAGCATGATGAGCCACCAAAATGGTTGCTTAGAAGCAACCAAAATGGTTGCTAAAAAATTAAAATCCCCAAAGCTAAGTATACATCTATTCCTCTTAAAAAAAAGTAAACATCTGAAAAATTCTCAAAAAAATCTCTGAAATGTCAGACTTCATTTTGTTCTGAGAAGAATATACCCTCTCTGTAATCAAGAGGGTGTTTACACAGCAGGACACTCATTAAAGGAATTAAGTCATATTTTGAAAGAAGTACCCAAACACTGCTCAAGAGCCTTAGTAAAAGCCTCTGGTCCCACCCTGTGTTTGCTCCATGTTGTTCAGAACTAACACCTATACAGAAAAATCACCAACTAATTGCAACATATGCTTTCTTGAAATAAGTCCTCCTAGAACCAGCTATTCTAATCAAATGCCTCCCTATCCCTACTGCATAAGGAGATGAAGTATGTCCTGAAAGGAGAACTCCAAAGGGATTTTAAAAATCCAGAGCATACCCAACCAAGTGTAAAACTTGCCATCTCTCTGATACTGGCACAGTAAAATCTCCTTACAAAAGAGCATTCAACATCTTATCTTTGCATTTCTGGGAATGTAACACTTCATCCACTGTCCTAGGTGCCCTTTCATTATCTATACTGATCAATCTGAACAAACATTTCAAAGCAAAATAAAGTCATACAGACAAAAGCACCAAGTTCCCAGTAAGAGAATAAAAACAATCGTTCAGTTTTCTGATCTTTCGTTCCTGAGTGATAAATCATAACTCTACTGAGCATTTAAAATCATAGCTCTGTCCTTCCCATATAACCACTTTATCTCCTTTTTCAACAACTTTACCTTTCAATCAATATCATTGCCTACATACTTGAAGTTATAAAAGTTGTTTTCAACATGTATTTAGTTTTGAAGTTTGCTACTATTTTCTTATTTGAACACTTTGTCTTGAACACTTGATAGCTTGTATGTTGTTTCCAAAATAATTTATGATATTTAAGAGAGATCAGTTCTGCCTTCACAGCTCATTTATCTAACTATCCTTAGATCATAGTGAGTACAACAAATCTTCCACTGGAATCTAGACTAAATGTCCATCAAGGAAGATCAAATTTTTGCTATGGTAATAAGCATACAATCATAGAATGATTTGGGTAGGAAGGGACTTGAAAGATCATCTAGTTACAGCCATCCTGCCATGGGTAGGGACACTTTCCACTAGACCAGCCTGCACAAAGTCCTACCCATCCTGGCCTTGAACACTTCCAGGAAGGGGGCATACACAGCTCTTCTGGGCAACATGCTACAGTAGAGAATGTTTTCCCAATATCTAGTGTAAATCTGCCCTTTTTCAGTTTGAAACTATTACTCTCCATCCTATTGCTACACACTCTTGTAAAAAGTCCCTCCCCAGCTTTCCTGTAGGGCCCCTTCAGGTACTGTAAGGCTGCTACAAGGTCTCCCCAGAGCTTTCTCTTCTCCAGACTGAACAACCCCAACTTTCTCAACCTGTCTTCATAGAAGAGGTGCTCCATCCCTCTGATCATCTTTGTGGCCCTCTTCTGGAGTCACTCCAACAGCTCCATGTCCCTCTTTTGTCAGGGCTCCAGAACTGGACACTGTACTCCAGGTGGGGTCTCACAAAAGCTTGC
Source organism: Heliangelus exortis (assembly GCF_036169615.1). Classification (NCBI taxonomy): domain Eukaryota; kingdom Metazoa; phylum Chordata; class Aves; order Apodiformes; family Trochilidae; genus Heliangelus; species Heliangelus exortis. Next base: position 108,540,291 of record NC_092422.1, on the reverse strand, counting down.
CCCAGCCCAGGAACAAAGCTTATCTTATAAAGGCAAACTTTATGAGGTTGACATGGGGCTTACCTGCCAAGCCTGTCAGAGTTTCTCTGGATGGATTTGCTTCCCTTCCCTCCAGTGTGTTGACCATACCACACAGCTTGGTGTCATCAGCAGACTTGCTGAAAGTGCAATTAATCCCACTGGCCATGTCACCAAAAAAGATGTTAAGCAGAACCTGTCACAAGACCATCCCCTGAGGAATGCCACTCATCACTGATCTCTGCTTAGATATTGTGCCACTGGCTACAATCCTTTGTGTGTGACCATCCAGACAATTCCTTATCAACTGAGTGGTCCATCTGTCAAGTCTGTGTCTCTCCAATGTAGAGACCAGGACACTGTGCAGGAGAGTGTCAAATGCTTTGCAGAAGTCTAGGTAGGTGATGTCAGCTGCTCTTCCCTTGCCCACAGTTTCTGCAACCATGTTGAAAAAGGCCACTAAATTTGTCATGCACAACTTGCATAACATGCATGCACGACTTAGTGAAGCCATGCTGGCTGTTACAAATTACATCCTTATTCCCATCTGTGTTTCCAGGAGGACCTGCTCCAGGATCTTGCCAGACACAGAGGTGATACTGACTGGCAGGTAGTTCCCTGGTAATTTCTTAAGTTTTAAGAAAATACTGAAATATGCTATCAAGATTTTTGAAATAAGCAGAAGGATTAGTCAAAGGTGTAACATATTGGTATGCAAATACTACTCACATCAAGTACTACTGATACTTTTTGGTCTCTGCTATTCATTTATTTTTAAAATGCTAGAATTTTAACCTACTTTATAAAAATCAGACACTACATAAATGCATACTGTCATATAAATAATTTCTGCATGTTAGCCTTAGTAACTCATGTGATTGGGTTCACAGTGATGCAGGATTGTGAGATCTGCATTTGAGTACGTAGTACCTCTTGGGGAGAACTGATAGATAAGGTGATGAAAAATTATGCCTTTTTAGCAATCACTAGTTGCATATATACACTGTGCAATCCTAGCATGAGCTTAAAGGAGCTAAGGAACAGATACATAAAGCAGCATCATGGTAACTTTATGTAGCATCTTTATAACTAAGTGCCACAGTTATTAAAAGCCTAAACTGCCATTTAAAATTTAATGCACCTCCCATACAAAAAGCATCTGAGGATGTGATAATCTTGGAGAATGAGTGCTTTTTTACCAAGCTGCATTTGACATCTGTTGTACAGTATTTAACCATCAGGATATTCAAGAAGCAAAGTGATTTTTCTTGTTGTTACAATAGCAATGTGGCACCAATCATCTAGTTCGTATCTTTTCCTTGAATAGGCTACACACTCTGTATTCCTTGTACTTTAAAATAACTCTGAAAACTTTTTGTACAGTTTACAACAACTTTGCATTTGTTTTCACACAGACATAGATTTTTTTTTCCTTCTGGTAATCCTATAGTTTGCAAATCTGGAAAATTCTGCTGACTCTCAGCATTCCACAATAGGTTTTAGATTTGGTTCCAAAACCAGCACTTAAACTTTTATCTGCTATTTCTGTGTGTCACAGTCTCCTGTCATAAATCATATGTTTTATGAGGCAGAGAAAAAACAATAATCAGTAAGTCTTTAAGACTTTAATCAACACAGGGAATTAGTTCCAGGACCTGAGGCTGGCAGACAAACAAAGATTCAGTGTAGCAGCTGCTAGGAAACTTGTTTGTGTTTTTGTTGTTGTGGTTGTTTGGTTTGGGTTTTTTGTTGTGTTTTGTTTTTATTTTGAGTGGTTTTTTTTTAATTTTGAGGTTTTTTTTTTTTTTTAAATAATCAAAGTTGCTAACAGACTCAAAGCAAATAAAAAAAATAGTATGCATAATGCATAAGAGAACTTAGAAGAAGCAGTCAGACACAGGCTGTACAATAGGCACAGTGGCACTAAAGTTAAGGTAGAAGAGAATTTAACGCAGAGAACACACCAGGAAACCAGCCATATGCTGTTCAAACCTGGGAAAAAAAATGCTGGACTGCAGGCATCCTGGGCCTGTCATCCCATGATTATTCTTCACCCCCCCCCCCAGCAAAGAAAGAAATACCCAAACAGCCATAGGCAGAAGGGAAAAGTTGTTTCAGAGCCTCCTGTCTACAAAAGCTTCACTACTTGTATGTAGATACTCTTCGTGAGCAAACCCCAAGCACAGTAGGCCTGCAGGATGCTTCTGGCTCTTTGTACATGCAATGTATCACAGCAGGGTCAGAATAGCAGAATCCTCCCGAAGAGCTCAGCTATGCTCAGCCACCTGTTGCACAGCCTGGGGAGGGTGAACCCAGAGCAGCTGCAGTCATAAAACTCAAATGAATTGCCTTCTCATTAAAGTCAATTGTACATAACCAAATTCAGCCTCCTAGCCCTCAAGAAGTAATCTGCCTCTAAACAAAAATCCCAAAGGCTGGAAAATCAGCTGTAACAGGTGTCAGACGTTGTTCTCAGAAAAGGAGAGACATAGAAATAGGTAAATACAAACATGATGCTTCCCATTCCCTATGTTCAGATGAAAAGAACATTTTAAGGATTCAGTTGCTTCCAGTAGCATCTTGTCTGGCTGTGCTTAGCAAATCAACTGGTAACTACCGCTAGCACTTAAATATTTTATTGACTGAACAGAATTAACTGCTTTACATTTTGATAAACACCCTATAGAGATACAGAAAAAATAGCATCTGTTACAGAAAAATTAGCCTCAGCAAAACTGCAATAAGCTCAATAAACTTATATGTCAAGTTTAAACCAGAAGTTGTCAAGTGTCAACCAGACCAGGGTTTAGCAGAACTAGGAGGAAAGGAAATATGGTTCCATCACTGTATGTGTTAGGTCAGCTTATTTATACAAACTGAATCAGAATCATTTCTATGGAACAGTCCTTTGGTCCAATACTCAGTGATTCTGAAATCGATGCAAAAGCTTCGCGGGAGCAACTGAAATCTGGGAACTATTTGCAAGCCAATTTACAGGTGGAGCCCTCCTGTCAACTTTTCATTGTGTATCAGCAAAAAGCTCAAGGAGACATATTCCCTGACAGAACCCCCTTTTCCCAGCATACAGGAGACCCATCTAGCACAAAAAGTGGCCATTTCACCACTGCTCTGTTCCGTGGGTCAGCTGAGGAAAACTGTGCCCAAACACGAACCTGGTGTTGTGTAAACTTAGTGTTTAAGAGGTGCATCTGTGACTACCATCACACAATCCTGCATTCAGAACTGCTATCAAGAGATAGTTTAAACTGCTAATGACGTAGAGTATATTTTATCTGAAGAATTTTGGGGTTTAGTGTTTTAAGAAACTTACAGCCCAGAGGGCCATTAGCTGCAGTTAATGACAAGCGTACTGGATACTACTAAACACTCATTCTATAGAGGCTTAAATGGAAGAATGCCATCAACCCTCTTCTGGGGAGGTTCATGTTCTTTGGAGAAAACACTATTTGTATTTTGAATCCCTGTTCCACTTTAAGAATTCTGGCCTCCAGCTCTGCTCCCTGCTTTCTTTTGCTTTCTCCTCTTGTTCTGTAATATTTTGTCTGTTCATAGCACCATTGCTGTTATAGCTGTTTTAAAGGCAGAGTACTCTGGTGAACAAACCATCAAATCACATCTTCATTTTACATTAATGCCCTTAACAGTTATATCATCAGAAGCAGGATATTTGGGAGATGATAAGCCACAAACCCAGGAAACAGGTTTTTCTAAATGAATCAGAGGAGTGCTAATTTAATGAAAGCAGTACTGTCTGAATCTCAGAGCATCCAGGTTACTGATCAGGATCTTGGATAGTATCCAAATACCCCTTTAAAACAAAAAAATTATGTTGGAAAAAAAGTGGGTAAGTCTGATTTCCTGTTGTGATGCTAAAACCTTTCACATAGAACTAAAATGTTTATGGCTTAGATTATTTTTAGGGACATTACTGAAAGTAGAGCTGAACTACACATGAAAGTTCTTTTTAGCAACATATATTTCCTACAAAAAATAAGTAGGTCTCTGGTAAAAGCTGTAATTTCAATAGTCAGCAGATGAGTTAGCAAAGTAGAACAAGGGAAGCACCTCACAGAAAGCCTGGTCCTTTTCTTTATCCCAGTGTTCAGCCCTGTGGTTCTGCTTCTGGGAACATATGAGTTGAGGACATTCATAGGGCATTCCTTATTCCTTAAATCAGATTGGAAATCTGATATCCACAACTGAAAAAAAACATTTGAGAGTTGTTAGATGACCCCTGTTTACCTATGTGACTATATGCTGGATGCTCTTTGCTCTGCACCATCATACATGCAGGCACATTGCCACACAGCTGACTTTAAAAAAGTGAACAATGCATTTATCTCAGTGTTAAAATATCACAGTTCAGAGGAGCCTTGGTTAAAACTGCATTACTTGGAGTCTTCCCTATTTACCCTGGAATTAGTCCCATTTTAAGATTAAGTCACCTCATTAAGACCCTCATTGTCCCACCTTATACCTCAGCATCTAATGCCAGAGATCGAGTCTGTCAGTGCCCACAGATATTCACAATACAAATACAGTGACATTTCAAAAATCTGAAAGCATTATTGCATGTACAGTATCTGATAAGCTGATAAAATAGAGACCTTCATTCTGAAGTGCAGACAACTTGACATGTGTCAGCAGTGCTAAAGAGTGCTGCTAACAGAAATAAATTAATCTTCTTTATGATGTTGAAGATAGGAATTTATCCTCCACTGAGAACTTTCTTGTCAAGTTCTTAAGACAGACATTACATGGATGAAGGGCCCTGAATGAAAAATAAAATCAGTAAAATAATCAAGGAATCTAAGATTCTTCATTTTTTTTCACTAAAAACACAGCCTTAATAGCATTTTCAGAATTTTTCCAGATACACCATGTTTACATCAGATCAAACAAAAGTTTTTTCAAGAGAAATCTCAAGTTCTTTTATCAAAACCAAACCTAATTTCCAAACTGGAAAACTGAGATGTGTTTCAGACCAAAATAAAAGAACAGATCCATATCTGTTGAAGTGGAATATTTTAAATTCAGTATTTCATTTAGAACACTTCAGTGGCCCATATGGAACACATGACTAAGTTTACTCATCCTTTGTGGAGCAGGAGAAAATCCTTCATACCCAGCACTGTTACCCTCATAGCAAGTCTTAGCAGGAAGAAGAGACTTAAACAACACCCTTATTCTCAGAAGTAAATTCTCCAGAATTTTTAAAAAACCCAAAACAAAAAAGAGAGGACTTTAGGTTTACTGCATGCACAATAACCTTATCACACTGGAACACGTTGTTTTCTGTAGCAATTGGCCAGGGACCCTTCACCATCCTTTTCCCAGAAAGACAAGACCAGAGCAGAATAATTTGAGGAAGAAACAAGCTGCACAGCAGATCTATTTTTAGGCTGGTCTTTATCAGACTTAAAATATGGTAGTCTGCTCCAAAATACTGCAGCTGCAGCAGGATAAAGTCCCTGATCAGCCTGCATGAATGAAAAGTCAGTATCCCAGAGCTGTAGAAAACACCCAGTAAGAATCAGTGCCCACTGACAGCAGCAAAGCCAGAAGCACAAGGTCCCACGAGAAGCATCCCCACAAAACCTGAGGGAAGAAGTGGCACATGTGCCTGGGCTGGACCAGCTTTAAGCACCTGAGCTTCTCAGATGCAGGTATTTCAGGCTTGTTATAGAGTTAAGAGAGGTATTCCCAGGATTCCCAGTTCAAAACTTCAGAAAGGTTGACCTACCCTTCAAAGATCCTTTTTACTCTCTGCATTACAGGAGGATAAAGATTAGGGAGACTACAATCCTAAAATTGCAGCAGTGTGAAGTGAGGTTGCTCAGGATTTAACTAAGAACACAGAATTGATATAGTTCAAATCTATAAGAAAATTAAATTATAGTGAGAGCCACTGAATTTATTACAACTTGAACGCTTTGTGGAGTCATGTTAAAATATCTATGAGGGAACCAGTTCATGTTGTCACTGACCACAGCATACAGAGCATACAGCAACAAAGAACCATGAATATACAACTATTAGCGACAAAAGGCAGTAGAAAAATATAAATTTAAGAGAGAAAAGCAAGAAGTCTACTTTTCTTCATTGAGGAAATAAACATTTCCACCTGTTCCTAGTTCCCAAAGACCATTTAAGTGCTTTGTAATGCTCCAAAAGTACAAGGCTGCAAGGAAAATAAAGAAAGGGAATCAGATAAAGGACAGAAAGGTTCTTCTAAGGAATACCCTTAAACTTGATAATTTTAAATCCTAAAAGGTGTTGCGGATAGGCCTCTTCTCATATTATCTTAGAATATGAGAAACCAGAGAACTGAATACTTACAGAAAAAGTGAGGGAATCTAGGGTGTGAAGAACAAGTCTTGGCTTTAGTTTAATTCACTAAAATATTATCAGAAGGGTAATATTGCACCACAGCCTCTGCTTATGTAATGCTGTTGAAGTGCTTTCCAGAACAAGGCACTTAAAACCCCATTCATAAAAATTAAAACTATCACTTGAGTAGAATTAATGATTTTAGTAATTGATACACCACTAACATATGATACTGACATACCAATTTCAAGTTTTCAACTCTGAAAGAACTGCACAAACACTAATTGGTAGCTTTTCACTGAGGAAGTGTATTGCTCTAGCATAGTGGGAGGAAAAAATATAAAAACAGATGGAAAAAAATACATAAAGCACTATTTCTCACTCCTGAGCTTTCTCCAGCCTAGAATCCCATGCTGCTTCATAAAAATTTGTGATGAGATGTACTAGAAACTGAACAGTTTATGTTCAAGTCAAAGGATTCACAGATCAGAAGCACAGTGTGCATGCTCATGGTTTTTGACAGCCTGTCAGTGGTGGTACCAGAAGTCACTGTACCCAGCTGCTTGCCCCATCCCCACTTCAACATAGCCCCAGTGCCTAATGCAGCAGTCCCTGCAGCATAACCACTGCTGTGATAACATATTTCATAGCTGTTTGCTGTTAGCTTCAAACACTATCTATTTCAGGCAGGATCTGAGCTCAGCAGATGAGGGCACACTGACAATCTGCTCTGGTAAGGCAGTGACTCCACCAGTAGTGGGCAGGTGGCAGGCACAAGAGCCTCTTAACTCCTCCTTGCAATCACAACACAGATCAGACACAGTTTTAGATTGTAGTGAAATCTTGCACGCTGAAAATAGGAATGCTTCAACATCAGGCACATGGGTTACAGGATGAGAACTGGAAAAAAGCAAAGCCAAAAAATATTGCTGTCTCCATGATGCTCAGTCCTACTTGGGCTTAGCTGGAGACCCACGGAACTTGCTCATCTTGGTACAGAATAAAGTCACAGCAGGCACAGGTTTCAGCATCTCTGTATGACAAGATGATTTAGATTTTTATTGCTTAAGAATACATATTTGTCTACCAGAATCAGCTGAGGTTGTATTCCATGACCTATAGGCTTGAGATAAACAAGCACCTTGGGTTTGAGGGGCAAGTGAGTGGCTGCAAATCGTTTTCCTACACAAAACCAAGATGATTTAATTGAACCCTGCCTGCTGCTAACACTGTTTCCAGACATATTGAACAACAGTCTGGGTTTTCCAGACAATTATTTGCCCTCTGTTCCATAATGTACAACTCTCTGCATGTTCTTGCAGCCATGTGGGCTACCGTAAAAATACCAAAGTCACCAACATTTTAGTTATGAATAATCCTAGGATTAAGTAAGGCAAGTTTCGGGTCAAGCAGGTGTTAAAATTACAGGCATCTGGGGAGAAAACCACATTCTGTAACACCCTCAGATAAGATTGGGATGCATATTAGCAAACACTTGCTCCTTTAGTACATTTAATTTAATTTAATATTATTAAAATTATGGAAAATGAAGGGAAGGATGAAGAACTGTGAACCTATGAACAGCTTCCCCTTGCCTCTTGAGATGTAGCTACTACCATTTTCCCCTAAAACTGTGATCTTTGGTAAAACTATCCTTTTATGCTAATGTAACAAGTTATTAGTATTCAGCAGTGGAAGCTCTGGAGAGCTATTTCTAACAGTTTAAAAATAGAATTAAAAAATGTTCCTTTAAACATCACCAAGGGAAATTGCACAGTCAGGAGAGAAATTGCTTACAGTTATGCACAAACCCGTGGTACTTAAGAGGAAATAAAGGCCTTCAGTCACAGAGCATCCATTTGTGTCCTTGGGAACAGGAGGAGAGGGGAAAGAAAACTTAAAGCTGAGCTCATGCTATGTCTTATTGAGGGAGGGTTTGAAGGAGATTCAGCAAAACAGATGTTGAGATATAGCAGAAAGAGTACGGAGCTGTGTGACAGGGATGAACAACTGACAGTCAAAGACCATCTCCTCTGGATGCATGAGAAGGTCAGGAAACCCATCAGTTCTGGTCATTCAGAAGAGAAAATTATTTCCTACAAGCATTTTTACCTTCCAGACCATAGGAAGCTTCCAGGTAACTGAGGTGACCACAGGTCTCTCCTGAGTATCTCTGCCTTTTCTAGGCACTTTTCAAAGTCATGAAGAAGCATTGCAGCATAAAGATACAGGGACTCATGGCTCAAAATTCATATTCAGTGATTAGCATGATCTGATAGACCACATTCTCTCATCCCACAAAGTTTTAAAATGTTCCTTAAGATCCCATGAAGGTAAGAAGCAGAACATATAGATCATGATGTGGTGGGTACTGAAATCCATGGGAGTCCCTAACTCCCCATTCACAAAATCATGAGTATTTACAGACCAGAATGAGCTATGTAGAGTGACATTTTAAGAAATAAAAGCATACTTCTCTATAGAATACTGTTCAGAAAAGAGGATTTTTCCTTGTGGTTTTTAATGGCACAGGACAACTGATACTTTCTGTGTCCAAAGAGACATGAAAAATGCTGTCACACCTACACTCTAACAAGACTCAACAAAGGCAAAAACTTAATCTGGATAATATGGGATTTCTTTCCTCCTCAACCCCTTCTTTTTATCCCCTAAGGCCTTAGATCACAGTTTAATGACAAATTACAATAATAATTTTTTTTTTCACATAGCCACTTAAAAAGATTTATAATAGTTCCACACAATGCTACATGTTTATTTCTCTTCTGAAATTGTTTTCTCTCTGCTAAGCTGAAGGTAATAGCTGTTGAATACTGATTAGGGTTTTCCGTATTTGATTACTGTTAATTAGAGTCAAGCATGTAGTGCATCAGACAGAAGGGCTGCAGATCATGGTGACACTTCAAACAGCCTGTTTAACTTCAGCTGAGCCTGCTGGAAGTTTGGAGTCAGGCTAAGTCTTCAGCAGAGCTGTTTATGCATAGTTGTGTAACATTACACAGCATGGGGTACTGGACTCTTTGGTTAATTAGTTTAAGAGCCTGTCAGTGGCAGATCACCTCCAGGTTTACAATTGGAAATTGCAATTAGCATGAAAGAAGTTTTTTTCTTTTTTGTGGTCCGATTTCTCCCACACAAATCATTCTCACAGACATCTTGCCTAAGAAACTCAGGACCTTCACCAGTCAGCATTCACTCACTCCCTTCAACTGGTGTCTCCATGGGACGTCTAGAGCAACATCAAAGGGCCAGAGCCTAATCCTAACTGATCTTGGAAAAAGTCCAGGGTTTCCTGAGGCTTTAAGGCTGTGATTAAAGAATACACCTGTCTGCCCCAGTAATAAGGTCAGACTATCTTGGCCAACAACAGACTGCTTTTTATCCCGTGTGACACACCTCCAGGAGGAACTGTCAGGAAAAGGTGCAAATATGAAGCAGTCAGACAGCCACTCAGCATCAAGTAACAGTGCTCTGCAAAGCCACATCTACTGCAGACCTCTCCATCACCCAGACCCTGAATCCCTCTTTTTCATATGGCAAATAAACCACAAATTCACCACAGAGTTCTGAATTTCTTTGTACACAGTGCTGGAATTTTGTTGCTTTCGTCTGGGTTGGCTGAAGGTACTGCAACCCATACATATAATCAAAATGAGAACAACTTAAAATTTACTTGAACTCCAAAATTAAAAATAAATAGTATGCCTTCTGTACTTAGGAATACAGACATTTAGCTGTTATTCAATAACTATGCAGAGAGTCAAGCATAAAGTTTATATTTCCATTTACATTTAAGTGACATCTTCATCTGTGTTTTCAGCACTAAACAGTGATTTATTTTAAAGCTTCATCAGCTAAGCTTACCAGATTACAGGTCTTAAACAAATAAATCACTACCCCTCACATTAGCCAGCCATGATGCCAAAAGGGAGTGAAATGGGCTGGAAAGAGGAATGAATCATTCTAATAAAGACCACAGTTTCTTACATAATACATTCTACTGACTGCATTAGTAGCCTCTTCTAGTAGCTCATATCAGACTCACTGTCTGCTCAGGCCCATTTTCTTGTGCTAATTTTAGGGTCAAGCAAAAAAGACAGAAGATTCTTCCACATATATGAATCACAGCTATTCAGGGGAATGGCTGGTATTTATTAGTCATAAAATCAACTACATTGTACCCCAGAGAGAAGCAGGCCCACCACATGACATTGAAAATAAAATCCTTTTGTTCCAAAGTATTCACCAGTTATTATAAAAATATATTGAATAAGAGATGGGATTAAAAGCAAAGTCATACTCTTTGAAGATAACAGTTTCAATTCTTTAAACTGGCATTCCTTTTACATTTATATAAAACAGAGTTTCAGCCATGAGAAGGAATTGTTCTCTTCTGATAATTTTATTGAAACTCCAAAAGGCAACAGGGCTATATTGATGTTGCAGATATAACTGGGACCACTGTTTCCAGCTCCCTGTCAATGTTGTGGCATTAATGATATTCCCAGTGTTCTAGCAAAGCTTGTCACCTTCTCCCACCCCTTCTCCTAATGGGGAACAAAAGGACCTGAGCTGAACATCAGCATAAGATGCTTCATTCCTTAGAGCATTCAGGAGGCTGTCAATGCCTAACCAGTTCCTTGTTCAAAACAGTTCTTCATCTACCCCTGTCCAGAAAACATGGCATGCTGCTTATCCACACAGCCAAAGGGAAGGGCTAGGGGACTTCAGATGAAATAAATGCTTTATTTTTTTGTGGTATTTGTGGTTTGTTTGCTATTGCATCAAACCAAATGTTTCATGTGCTGCTTTTAAAAATATGCATGCAACATAAGAGAAAGTGAGGCAATTGCTCATTGTTTTTTTTAAAGGGTTTTATGATTTGCTAGACCTTCATGTTATATTAAATAGCTTTACTGTTTATAAAATATATAGATCTTGATCAATTCATAACTTTCTTGGTAAGTAAATACATAAAAGAAGCTTCTCCAAGTTTGCTTTTTTTCACACTTCTCTTGAGACTCTCAGTGCTGTCTTAAGACTGTACTGAAAAATTCTCTTATTTTTATGTTAAATTAACACATCAATCCCAAAATCTTAAAGTTATCTACCTATTGCAAAACAAACAAAAACCCAAAAGTCACCATTCTTTTCTTTTTTTTTTTCTAGAATAATTAAACCACTCAACTATGGGACTAAAGACATTGCTCATTATTCTCACTTTTAATGAATATCATAAGATTCTGCTATACTACTTGTGCACTACTTTTTTTTTAAGTGCACTACTTGTTTTTCTTCCTGCTTCTGCTATTTACCACTTCACAAAAACACCCTTGCTTCTTCCATGCCAGCAGCCATTGACAGGTATTTGTGTTCTAGGAGGGAGTTTGAAAGCAAATCCAATCCCAGGCACCAACTCAAGGGTGAACACAACAAAACCAAAGTGGTGGTTCACACTTAAGACTGGGAGACATTCTGAGTTTGAGAAAGAAGGGGGTGTTTCTTTGTCCTATCATCTGATATAGAGTGATGGTAGGGGAATATTGCCTCCCATCATCACCACAACCTTGTTTTACAAGCAAACGTAACACGGAAGCCAACAGGTGAAATAGGAGAGCACAAACTTTTAGTTTTATGCTTATGGTTTTTGTTGCTTCTTTCCCTAAGTATAATTGCAAGTAGATTTTTTTAATGTAAAATAACCATGGTTTGCACTTGTTCTAATAGTATAATAAAACAGTTACTGTAAATTAGAGTGAAGGTTCAGTAATCAAAGATATCCCAAAGGGTAATAAATCGGCCCTCTCTATAATTTAAAAAAAAAAAAAGATGTTCCATTAGTATTAATATTTCATTCATAATTTCTGAGAGAAAACTCCTTTTTCATCAGATGCCTATCTACTACTGAACTTGCTCCTAATTTGTAATAAATTCATGTCTTTACTGTTTGAATCTCCAATTATGTTTTCACTGCATTAACAACAAGCATTTGAAACATTGCTGAATTTATTTTAGCAAATTTCTTCAGTCAGTTTCTGTGACTGTCCCACATGAAATGCATTAACTGTCTGTGTATGGTGATTTCTATGTAGCTTTGGATGATCTTTCTTACTCAGGAAGCACCATGTGGTAGCACATATAGCTAGGGCACTTCTGGCATAAGCTTCTTCCAGCTTGAGATCAAGGGACCATGTGATGAGCCCAGCTAATTAATTTTTGTGGACTTTCCTTACAGATGCAAGAAATGGGTAGGAGAGAAGGACAAAAAACAGCTTTAAGGAAGTCACTTCGTACAGGATCCTCAAAAAGTTCATCCTCCCACCCTCTTCAGCTTCCTACTTAGAAAACTTCTTATTGACTGCCATAACTTTTGTGGGTAATCTGTTTCAGTGCATTACATCTACATGGTAAAAGTGTTTTTCCTAATGACTAATTGAAATCTTGCTGTATTTTGGGACCCTTCTGGTACCGACTAGAGAACATGAAAATCTCAGTACACGCAGGTGGAGATGTTTGCCTTTTCCACACCAGCACAAGACTGCTCATTGCCTTTCAGACTGTCAGTCTCCCAGACGGTGCTGTGCAGTTAATCATTCCATTTGCTCCAAAGAAATTGCTCCCCCTCTTGAATAACATCTTATTTGTTATAGCTAGTTTCTCTGTTTTGCAGAAACAATTTTCAATTCTAACCTTGTCTTCTGACATTCTTGCAGTCCATCCCAGTTTCAAATCTTATAAGCACACATGCTATCCCAGCATCCAAGTCACTAATGAATATGTTGAGCTGTATTAGAGTTTAGACAGGTCTGTGCAGAATCCCAGTCAGTTCTTCCTTTCATTTTGACAACTGATCATTGGCAGCACTCTAAATACAATTTTCAAAACAGCCTTGCAGCCTTGTTAATAATTTCTTCTACATTATGTTTCCCAGGCCTGCTTATGAGACTGTCATATAGGACCATGTAAAAAGCTTTAACAAAGTCAGGGTATGTGACACCTATCATCTCTTCTCTAACCACAAGGGCTATTACCCTGGGAAGGATTTGAGAAGGGAATTAGATTGGTTTGACATCATTTGCTCTAAACAATGTTATGCTGGTGGTTGATGAATTTCCTGTGTACTTTTCAGGGCTGTCTGCTTTGACTTTGAAGCTCTTGGCAAAAATAACTGATAATAATACTGATAATAATAACAGGATCCATGTCACACTTGATAACAGATTTTGTCCTAAATTCCTTTATTAAAATTTTACAGAATGGGAAAACTGACATTTTTTCAGCTATTAAAGACCATAAACACAGAGATATTCAGTTATCTGTAACTTTTAAATTAGACTACTATGAGGGCAAACAAATAATGGATCTCAAGTGTCTTAGAAGAGACAAATTAAATTGGACTAATAATTTCAGTTGTCATAATTACAAAATCAGACTATTAAAAACATAACTTGCCAGACACGGTATTAAATCACATTGCATGCCTCTCACTGAAATGTAATTAACTGAAAAGGCTCATTGTAAGTGGACTAAACAGAGATGTCCCAACTATCTTCACTCAGTGCTGGGTATTTAAACGCTTACTTACTGCAATCTGAATCCCAGTTTCAGGATATCAGCAATGCCAAGTAAAAGCACACTATCTGTTTCACTTTATCAGAAGCCCTCCACAGAATGTAGCCCATAGATCTCATGTGGAGGCCTATTCAGCAACAAGTTCTGAAAGAGAGAAAAGATCCTGACAGGATTAACTCCTGTAAGGAGAGTAGATCAGGCCAAGATGTTGTGTGAATTTACTTTATGTAGAATTATAACTTGTAATATCTTTGTATTCGTAACTATTAGAATTCAGGGTTAAACTGAGACAAAGCAGCTGAGACAGGTCAAGATCCTGACAGGATTAACTTCTGTCTTGGAGATAGTTAGAAGTATAAATCTTGGCACCAAGATTAGCTGGGCACTGGGGGAGAGTAAACATCTGCACAGATGAGGCTGCCGGCACCATCAGATAAGGGGAAGATAATTGCAAGGGTCTGATTAACAAGAGGATGAAGTCATTGAAAGCAAGAAAGGTAAAAGTTCAACCCTGAGGAAGACTTCGTTACTTCATCTAAAGACCCCCAAAGACCCCAAAACATATCCCCATAAGACGACTCCGCCCAGACTCCGCCTGTTATGAATATTATGATTACATGTTGCTATCCCCTGAATATGTATGTAAAGATGATGTAGCCTCCCTTTTTAACGTATAAATACCCTAACCCTTTCCCTTAACCCTTGGAACTCTTTGTCCAGCGTGAGCTGGGGTTCCCCGGATCTGTAAATAAATACCTTTGCTGTTTAAAGGCTCAAAACTCTGTCTCTAAACAGTTTTGTTGGCCTTTTTGGGCTTCAGTTCCTACATGGCTTCCCACTTGGCAAAGCTTCCCACTTGTTCTATGGAATGCATCCTCGTGGGTCCGAGTTCTAGATCCAGCCTGCAGAACAGCTCACTCAGATTACAGCTCTCTTTTGCACTCATTCAGATGTAAAGGATAATTAGGCTGTGGATGCATGAACAATTCTGGCAAATTGCTTCCTGATGACCTGTTCCCCAAGAACCCATGCCACCAGGCCAAGACACAGGCACATCAACTCATAAAACAAGGACACATCAAGTCATAACAGAATATATGTCAAATGGAAGTTACAGGGTTCCATAAATGCTGGAAATAGATGATTTTGCTCTTCAAATTCCCAATGTCCTTTTCAGTCATGGGAAAAGTGTGAATTCAATAAGATGATGAGATTAACACTAAAGTACTTCCAAGATGTTCTATTGCATTTCTAGCTTGAAAAGCTAGAGTTTATCAGTGATAACTGAATATGTCAGTCAGAACCAAGAATGTAATCTCAATGGAACCATCACACTACCAAGACAACTTGCACTGTGCAATAACTGGATTTAAGCCCAGCATCCAAATCAATTCAAAGTCCTTCACAGCTAAAATCCTGCCCATTGATATTTTCACACTTACTTTTTCTCGTTTAGAAAGACACTGGAGGAAAGCAGACTTCTCTGTGAATGCTAAGAATCATGAAGTCCTAAAATAAAATTCCCACTATGTAGAGAGGTAAGCTCCACACTTGACAAGAACAGTTTTGATTGATTTGTATATAAATAGAGAGACTGAAAATAGTTGAAAGATGCAATCTCAAAGAAAGGACTTGATGTAGACATTGTAAAAGAAGGCTGCAGGGCTTTATTTGCATTTACATTCAAAGGCAATCTCATCCTACTTTTAAGTATCTTATCGGAACAATTTGTTCCTTTACCTCTTCAGCTTCTACTGTTTCCTCCAGCTACTATTCAAAAAATCTCATGTTTGAAATCTAATCAAGCCTTAAAGTATCCAGCTCACAGCTTGTGTTTTTACTACTTAGTCTAAGAAATGAAAGAAAAATGACTAAAGTTTTCCCTTTAGACAGTTCTGATCTTATAGAATAAAGAAAGGTGTTGAAGGAAGAAGGGGGAGACATCACTCAAAGAGGCAATGACAATGAAGGAAGATGATGTTAAGAATTAAATTTTAATTAAAGACTGAGCTTTGAATTGTCCTCAGTGTCAAAGATATGACCTTCAGTAAGCCTGTGTCTAAGAGAGAAAAAAATAAGCCCCAAAATAAGCACTCACCCCTTTAAAAGGAAGGTTGCAATCAACAATGGCAGTGTGTGAAGAGGTTTGGTTTGACTGCAAGGCCAGAAATACAAAAGGGGGCAGAAAAATACAACTATAATACATCTCATGTCTCACAAAATTCACCCAGAAATTATGAGTGGAAGGCAGACTCCCACAAAGACAAATGGGGGGCTCTTGTTTCTAAAGCATACAAACTCCCATACAGCTCCACAGGATCATACAGTGGATATTATCAAAGATTTAAGAGCTCAGTCATTCAGCTCAGATTCATCCTGCAAAGCAGATCTTGTAGATGAAGATCAGCTGCACATGATAAACATAAGATTAAATACAACAAACAGAGCATGGACCTCCTTGAAACAGAATTTAAAAATTGTACAAAAAGCACTTAGGTTCCTGCCTCTATCCCTATACAAACAAAATACCAGTACTTATCTGGTATGTTTATCTATAATTTTCAGGGCTACATCCCTTGAAAAGGAAATCCAATCATTCTAGCCAGTGCTCAACAGGCTGGAGATTGATACCTCATTTCAGTAGTTGATTTTCATCTATGTTTACAGCACCCAAATGCTACTGAACATACTCTGAAGGTTCACACTAGTCTGTAAGAACTGCACAGCTAAAATAATGTAACACTAAGCATCAGTTTCCAATGATCAAAGGGATTTTGTTAAATAACTCTATCATGGAAATTGGCAGAATCTCCCTCATAGACAAGAAATGTAGCAGAAGAGCCAATATTCTCAGTCTGCAAGAGTAGAGGCCTTTGGCTGTGTTTTTTAAGCACAGAAAACAAATTATTTTATAGCATACACTTTTAACACAGTTGTTTCTCTTTTTTTGTTTTGTTTTGTTTGTTCTGGTTTTGTTTTTTGATCAGGCTAGAGCACAGGGGATAATTTCCTCCAATACAACTCAATCCCTTTCAAGCAGCAGTTCCTTCCAACTTATCACTGGACCTCCCCTGGCTCTGACCCACCCTCCCTAATCTATAAGGAGGCAGATGGTTTTGATACAAATTTTGCAGGTCCTGTGCCAGGCCTTGTGGGCCCTGTGGCATGGGAGGAGCACGACTTCCCCCCACTGGAGCTTTGGCCAAGAAGGGCCTCCCCGAGATGGGCACAGCCCTCAAGAAGCCCAAGGTGATGCCCAAGGAGCCCAACCAAGGCATCAGGGCAGGAGCTCCTGGTTCCAGTCAGGGCAGGACTAGGACCCTGGCAGAGTTGAAAGGTGTCTCTGAGCCTCCCAGGAGAGGCTGGTCTAAGAAATTAAAGTCTCTGGGTGCCTCCAGGGTTCAGCAGTTCCTGGCAACTGGGTTTCTGATGTCTTCTCAGCATGACTAACAGGAGCCATAGACCATTTCAGTCAGAAACTTCCAGGTCTTGAATAACTTATTCTAACCAAATCTCTCTGCCTTCCTCTCCTGCCCAAATCTAAATTTGTGAGGTAATCCAAAAATAAACAGGAATTAAATTAAAACAACATTCAAGCTTTTCTTCCTCCAAATAGAAGTGAAAATTATAAGTGCCAATTTGAAGAGCCAAAATTCTGAATTAATTCTGCTTTTAACTGAACAATGACAATGCCTTAGATGACCTCCACAGGCAATGACACAATCTTCTGCCATTCAGGAAAACTTCTCCCTGATTAATGTATGAAGCCTACGGCTGAGAAAATCCCAAGTTCCTATGTCTCCTTATCCCGTGCTCTTTTTTTCATGTCCTCTCATGAGAGGTTTATAATGAATCCTTATGCTTTCAGGCATTTGGTAGAGGAAGAATTAGGAAGCTTTACTCTCAAAAGGCCTGAAAAGTGACTGAATCCCCTTTACGCAGGAAAAGTGACCACATTGCAGCAGAAACCTACCACCCCCAGGTTTCCAAAGAGGCTCTTCAACCAAAACTTTAACTGTAAAGTAGTTTTGCAGGTGACAAAAATATTGTATTCAACTAGCTGCAAAATTAATTTGAACAGCTAAATTTATTTCTACTATTTTATAAACCAAATAGCCACATCAATTGAGAAGGACAGCATATCAAACATAGCTCTCAGTGGCGACTGGTAAGTTAAAGATACTTCACTTGTTGGCTGAAGATGAAAAAAAAATTATACTTTTATCCTTAACACACGTAGAAATATGAATACTTTTCCCATCCTAAAACGGGTTACACACAAATTTGTTTCTAAATTGACACTTCACACAAACATAAGCAATTACATTGTCATTATTCTACTGGTACTTAATTAGCTGCTCACTTTAGAAATACCTTAAGGTTTCTCTTAAGGGTCTGACCCTCTGTGTGAGGGTCTGTAATTAGTGTAATTAAGATAATATTTTCATTACATGGCTTCAGTCCTCTAGGTCATATAATGGGAAACTGAGCACATTTTGAAGTGACTGTCCTTTGAAAAAAACAAAAGCAAACCAGTCTGATGGAGTCATTTGTTCTGCATCACCACACTGGCCCCTCACACACACCACATCACCACTGCCTGGTGGGCTTCATGCAGCTGCTAAAGAAGGACAAATTCGAGCTAGGTAGAAAGATCACCTCTTGTGTGGAGCAGTTGGCTTCCTGCCAAAGTCTATTAGATCAGAAACATTAAAGATTAACTTACTTACAGCCTCATCCTGACAATTAAAAGTGTTTTCATCAACTTGCTGAAGATACTCTGCAGTATGGATGAAACGAGCTCCCCATGTTTTTGTTCTCGACTATATTCTCACTTCTAAGCTTGGTCCTTGACATAAAATACTCACCATCTCTCTCTCACTTTCATTTTTGTCTTTATCCCCAGTTTTACTAAGAAATACAGCCCACTTACAGAAACTGAAAGCCAGAGCAGCCTCAGAGGAGAAACATGCAACAACAGAGATGAGATATGGCATCCTCCATTTGTTCTTTGGCTTTACTTATAGCTTGCACATTCCTTAGAGGAGACATCAAGGCAAAATTTTGTTCCTTCTTGACTGCAATTTTTCTAGTTTAGATTGCTGACCATGTCAGGA
Organism: Heliangelus exortis; assembly: GCF_036169615.1. Lineage (NCBI taxonomy): Eukaryota > Metazoa > Chordata > Aves > Apodiformes > Trochilidae > Heliangelus > Heliangelus exortis. The sequence continues at coordinate 108,521,215 of NC_092422.1, read as the reverse complement.
AAACTGCTGTCAGCTCAGGGAAACTGCAGAACTCTCAAACTTGAATTAGGGGTGACACATCTCCTTTCTACTCCTAATCTGAGAGATGTTTTTCTCTTTTCCTTAGCTTCTCATTTTAAGAATGACACCTCAATCTATTATATAAAACAAAGACTCTGGCTAAAACATAGAGGCAAGTGGTAGCTAATTCATCCTCAGTATTCAAAAATGGATAGCAACCTGCACATGGACTTCAGCTGAGCTCTTCCTTACTCTGAGGGTTAATTCAGCACTGCATCACACTGCGTCTTCAAATGTTTACTTAGAGGTTTAATAGCACCAATAAGAAATAAATAAACAAAGAGATAAATAAATTATTACATTCCTTAACTTTTTAAAGGTTTAATATTGCTCAGAAATTAGGAAGCATCAGTGAAGAAGAAATTAAGAGTCTCTAATTCAAATTCTTGGAGGTTTGACCTTTGAAGAATTCAAATACAGCCTAAACTATAGGGCAAACAGACTGCAGTCCTTGATATCTTGCCTGGTTCAGTCCCCAAGATCACAAGAGCACTTCTGATTAAGAGTTTCTGCAATCCAGATGGTTAACAGTGCTCTCAGTGTCCTTCCACTGAATGGACTGGCCTGGGGATTTAATTTCTGATCTTCAGGTTTAAAAGTAACCACTAAAAACAGAACAACCAGAAAATTGATTCCTATTGAGAAGTGCAAGATGCACACTAGCTCTGTGTAGATTTCTGTAACTGTGTTTTCCTTTCCAGCCCATCAGGCTGGAGACATGCAGACCAGAGGGCCTCTGGATGGAAGAAAACTTTCTTTCATGTCTTAATTTTCACCATCCTGACTCTTAGCACAGTTGTCCCAGCTCTCATCTCTAGCTTCACAAAACTACACCTGTAAAATGCCATTATGAGAAAATCAGCATAGAACAGTCAAGCACTCTTAAAGTTATGGATACATTAAGCTATTTCTTCTGTGGAATTTATTTCTTTTAATACAGGAGAATTTAAAAGAGTTTTTATAACTCTAAAGCACAGCAGCAAAGATGTCTTTCTCAAACTTCTATGCTCTATATCACTTGCAGAAGCAATTAATTGCATCAGGCACTCCTGTACGAGCTAGTTACCCCACAATTCTTATTATAGTCTTTTGTCAAATGAATACTCCTCACACCATTTTTATGCTCCTAGAGTGATTAATTAAATGCTATCATCACATACACCAAAAAAGCCTGAGATTTGAATTATAATTCTGTGTATCTCAGTATGGGGTAAAGTGGACAGGAGGAGGTTAATTTGGTCCATTCCAAATACAAAGGTTACACTTCAAATCATCTACCATTCCGAAAAAGTGATTAGATATATTCCATTACCTCTATATACAATTAGAACCAGATTTGAATAAAGGCTTCCTAAAGGATACACTGTCTCTAAGATATCCCTCATAAGCTTAATAAGAAGTGGTGTTAGAGAATTCCTGAAGGGAGATACAATTCTTTCACCAGCTCTTTTAATTAAAGACTGGTTACTTGTAGGCAATTGATTCTGCTGCTCCCACAGGTCTGACATTTTTATCAGCCAGGGATAACAGGTTCACTGTGTCATGGGACAGAAAGAATGGCAATTTATGTACCTGCCTTGAGTAATTTAGCAGTGGCAGTCTGTCAGATACCTCTGACATATAACAGACAAGTATTTAGTCCAGCTGTCCTTACAGAAACTCATATAGCAATAGTAAGAAGTTTCATATTCTGGGTGGCAGGTTCCAAGGCCTAAGGAAATCCTGGAAAATGGAGGCCAGCCTAGTATCCAGCAACTCATCTGCATGTTTTCCCTTAAAGGTCTTTAGAAAGGATGTATCTAACAAAGAAGATTCCATCCTCATGAAGGAATAACATACACGTTATTCTGCAACTGGATTCTCTCAAGCTTTTGAAAGTTGAAGAAGTGAGTACAAAAGTATTAAAAGCAAACACCCTGCCATAGTGCCAGTGGAGAAAGGTGCTATTACAAAGCAAACATAAGGAATCCCCAGAACACATGGATTTGTCAGTCAGATTATTCATCCATCTGCTACTTGATTTTAGCTCTCAGATTGCAGAACAAACCCATCCTGTACATCCTTTGTGAACTGAAGTTGGTTAGTATGCAGCATAGCTGCCCTTCAGGTAGTGTTTGACTATGAAATTTTTACTCCCACCAGTGTTTGTCTTTCCTACAAATAAGATGCACCACATGCCTTTTGCTCCATGCAGCAGAGACCCATCTTTTCATGCCTGCCTGGCACATTGGCTGCAGTTCTTTTCCAGATCATACAGCTTTGTCCATTCTTTGACAGTGCAAAACATCTGGCTACATGAGCAACTCGTGCACACAATGTTCATAAAGATTTTCTTTTATCCATCAAATATCCATATATATATATATATATATCCTTATTTATTTATCAAGCAAATCACTATACTCGGCCCACTTGCTTGGTTTCAGCCTATCCCATTATCAGCATTTCTCTCCAATACAGTAATCACGCATGCTAGGAGCCAACACTTAACACCCACTCTGAATACAAAAGCATTTCCTTACTGCTCCTCTAAGACTTCTAGTTCACACCATGCCTAAACAGATGATAAAGCATTCTGAAGTATCTGCTAAACAAATGAATATTTGCCGGATGCATGAGAAGACCATTAAGAGAGACTTTGAGCTTACAGGAACTGTTGTGCCTAAAATGCACCTTTGATAATACAACACTACTTTAAGTACCACTTAGATACAAAACATTATGCACAAGCAATATTACCGCTCTTCTTTTACTGCCTTCAGTGACAGTACTCTACAAATAGTCAGCAAGAAGTAGCAGTGCCACCTCCCCTACATGCTTTAACTCATGCAGCTCCTCTATTTTGTTATAAGTCAAAGGTAAGAACTCCCAAGCTAATTGCTTGCTGCTATTTTACTAAAAGAGCACCCTAGATGCACCCAACCTTGTAAGGGTGCTGGTGTGTTGAGACACTGCAAAGTGTACATGGTGCATTTGCCCAGCCTAAGCTCTTTGATAAATATGGCTGTAGAAGAAAGTCAAAATTGACCTCCTTTAATAAATGACTAATTTTACACACATAAATAGTTAAGTTGCCAATTTGGATCTATTTGTAGCAGCATATTTTCCCTAAGCAGAGGTCAAAATGCCCTCTTTTGTGTAGTTATGAATAGTGTAAATACTAGACTCTTATTTAGCAGCAAGATAGTAACATGACTGTAAATAATATTTCCATGGGGGAACTTGCTTTTTAAGAGCTCCCTCAAAAACCAGTACTTCAAGTAGAGCATTAACATTTTTCTTATATTCATTCAGAAATAGAGAAGCAGTGCTTCCTCTTCTTCTAGATCACTTAAAATGGGAATAATGACTTAAATAATAATAATTTTTAAAAAAGGTTAAAAATGTAATGACAAAATTATGTTTTACTCTGTGTTATGACCTATACAATCTATATCCAAAAAGATAAAATCCTCTGGGGCTAATGACACTTTATAGAGAGCAACCTAAACTTACATGTCTGTTCTGTTATCCACAAGATGCCAATTGCTGTAGCAAGAACAAGTAAATAGAAGCACAAAGGCTGCCCAAAATCTATTGAACCTCCAAATGCCTTACATACTTTTAATTTTTTTTAATTGAAAGAGAAGTTGAGAAAGCATTGCCTCCTCATACAGAAACTGAAATAGCCAAGCAATTTCTTTCCTTCTCTAAAGTGGTTTAATATCCATGATAAACACTTTCTTCTGATCTACTCCTGCCCCTGTGACTCCTGGCAGAAATAAAAAGAAAGGAAGCTGTCAGGGAAAGTCTATTGACCCAAATATCCAGCCAGGGACTGGGCCTTTTTATTCTGTTCCAGTAAAGAAACTCAATTGACTGATACTGTGCTATTGAAGAATACCACCTTCAGTTTTTCTTTTAAATCAAGATGTACATCAGAATGGTTCCTATTCTTTCACCTTCCCTTCCTGGAACTGCAGTAACAGAAATAACACCACCACCAAACTCATACATTGTAAATACACTGTGGATGGATGCAAAGTCTTTCATTACTGAACGAAAGTAGGGAGCCGGCTAAACCGACATAAAACGACAAACTTTCTGTTTTACTTTCAAAACCATTTGAAAACTGAAATTAATCCTTTCCCAGTGAGCATTTATCATCCTATTATATTCACCTGGGTGTTGTTAATGATTTTGGACTACTGCCTCCAGCCTTTTCCTCAGCAGAAAGCGGGTATTATATGATGGCAGCGCACATTTCATAAAGATGTATTGCTGATCATATTTCCATTAAAGAATATAGCCAAGTCTGACTTCTAATTTTCCCAGACTAATCTGCCACTGAGAGCTTTCCTGTATTGATGAGCTCATTGCAGAGAAAGGATTCATTTCTTCTCCTCTTGCAATTTGCATTAATACATGTCCAGAGTGTGAATGTAAGCTAATAAGGTTTGTCCACAATAATTAAAACATTGAAACAACCATTTTAATTTAGCAACGTGTTCTTCATTCAATTACTCTCTTTGCTTCATAAGACCTCAATCCCCCTTTTAGCAAAAAACCTCAAAATTAATAAAATTTTAGACTAGGGGCTACTTGTGTTTCCCTAAAGGCATCTAAGGATTCATTTGAAAGTGCTACACAGATATTGTTGAAAAATTATAGGCTTGCACCAAGTCAAAATAACAATTCCATGCTGTATGTACATTATTTTCCTTTATAACCTGTAAGAAATACAGTAGGGAATTACACTATTTAGAAAGCATCACACTTGTCAATCAGATATTGAATTCAAGCATGTATGTGTTAGGAGTTGCACAAGGAGCAGAATTTCTTATCCAAATTATGGACTTGAAAGAGGTAAAGACACTTGCCTTTCAGTTCTACTTCTCAAATGTTCTAATACAAAATAATAACCTGTTGAGCATGCTACTGCCTCCAGTTTGGCTGGAAAGATAAGCTTGCTTGCTCTGGACTGTATTTATTCTCTTCCCAGACCTAGTTATATAATTTAATGATTAGATCTGGTTTTATGTAATTCGATTACTGACTTCTATGAAGGGAGATTCATACTTGTGCTGTTTATGAGGAATATGAGAAATATTTCCTATTGCTGGACTTGAAAAGAAGTTGCTAGGACATACTGGGATATACAAAAGTGAGGGCATGCTTGAAAGAGCAGAGAATTCTGAAGCACACTTAGAGCAAAGAAAGTAAGAGGTACTTATAGCAAGAGTCACACTAGTTGCATATGGTAGCACCTCCTGAGTTATGTTCTAATATTTGTTTTTAATTACTAATGTGTTTTGCTCTGTTTTCACAGATCCATAAAGATCCTCTCACATTATCAGCAGAGATTTTCTGTCAAGTCTGTTCTTCATTCCCTGATATTTGGAACATTAATAATGAGGTGAAATATTTGTGTTTGACCCACTCTTATAGTTCCCTAGAAATATAAATCTGTTACTGTAATTGCCTTTACCAAGTGTTATGAAGTTGAGTAATGGAAAAAGCCACATTGTATATAATGAAATACAAACCCAACAAGTATGCAGTCCAAAGCCAGGAACATGGGGCACATGCTAATTTCCACAGGGAAAGATACATTAAACATCACTTTGACTTTATATATATATATGTATATATGTTTTCTCTGTAGTCATGAATTCATGTTCATCCAAAACACCATATCAAGTCCTAAAATATGTGTTCTTGTAAGCAAAATATATCCTCATGCAAATAACACTTCAAGAAACTAGTTGAATGCTGGTACAAACATGGATAAGTTAGCAAACTGGGAATGTTCTTCCTAAGCAGAGTGCCCACGCTGCTTGACCACTGGATTCATTTGGATGAGAATCTGGAAGCTTTGATCTTCTTGTAGCTGTGTACCTACTCTTCTGAATGGTATTGGTTTCTACCAAGCTCTGTGTCTGTTTTCTCATTTGTAATATACTGCCTCTCTGATTTTAGTATTTGAGGATATTCCTCAAAAAAAAAAAAAAAAAAAAAAATCAAAAAAAAAAAAAAAAAAAAAAAAATCAACCAACCAACCAAAAAAGAATCTATATGAGAGGGATACGTATGAAGTGGAGAAACAGAATAATATTTCTTTTTTACTATAAAGCTCTGAAAAACAGAGCATTACCCTTTGCCAATTAGAGCTGACACTTCAGCCAAAATTGTATATTTGACTGAAGCCAAAGTGAAACACGCAACAGATGTGCTCTTCAGTTTCCAAGTTGTTCATTATTACTAGGTGATTAAGTATTTTACTTTTCAATCCTGCTAGCATTACAGAGCCATGTAAAAGAATCACAGATCTCCAATCAGTCAAGGAAATTGTCTATCAGAAAGAAAGAGAAGAAATTAGCAGGTGTCGAGTCTGAATATCCATCACATCTTCCAATAAACATCATCACGGTTTAAGAACTGGAAGAAGGAGTATTAGTGCTGAACAGTGCTCTATCCACATTATTTGTGGAGTTTTGAAGGAAAGAGACAAGGGGAAATGACCAGGAACAGAGGTACATAAGCTCCATTAAAAAACACTCAGCTTTGTAAATAATTAAAAACTATCACATTAGAGACCTGCCTTCCATTTCATTCTTCCTGGAATCATAGCATATACAATGAAGTTTGTGGTCACACAGAGCAAAGTTCTCTATGTGGTCTTAACTCTTTAAAAACTTTCTCTTCTAAGAAAAAATATCATATACTGCAGTGCTCAAGAAGGGGATTCTTTGTCCTTTAGAGACCAAAGAACCTCTCAGCTACAGGAAAGGCCAGGTAGTGCAGTGAACCAAAAACCAGCATCCACTCACAAAGCATCCAGCATAGGGGAATTAAGCTTTGAAATGAACTCTCAAGGGTTAATTTTTTTACCTGCCTGACCAGGAGAGGAACATCACAGAACTGAAAACTGAACAAAACCAATCTGGTTTTATTCTGATACAAAGTAGTGTAATCCAATATAAAAAAAAAAAAAAAAAAAAAAAAAAAGGACTATGACATAGACGTTGTGTAAACAGTTATGATTTTTATTTTAGACAAAATGGAAATGAAGATAATAGGAACAACAGGAATAAAATTTTAAGGGCAGTTTTCAGGTTTCTTTACTAAAGGAAGCCATGCAATAGGATTTATGCAAATATTCTTAAAGGAACACAGAGATCCAGTATCTCCTATTGACTTCTCAAGTTTTTCCTAGGGTTCTCAAGTACATAATATTTTTTCAATTAAAGTCTGGATTTGGCAAAGCACTAATAACATGCTTAACTGCATGTGATCTAGATTTTCCCACATACACAAGCTCTAGGCTGCTAAAAAAGCAACTCATCCATTTTGCTGTTTAGGCTGTAAAGCTGAGAACAGTTTACTGAAGAACAGAAGAGCATCTAGCATAATTAGGTCACTCTTCACATAAGCCTCTGCTTAAGTTCAGTATTCATATTTCACTCATCCATCTTTTCTTTTTAGCAGAGTAGTAGTATGGAACAATTACAGCATTTTCCTGGGACTAGAATGCCAACAGAAAATTACTTGGCTAGTTAGTTGCACACTGCATTAAAAGGATAAATCACTTTTTCCAGGCCCTTTCTTATGAACCACAATACAAAGTAGATCTCTGATGACTTTCTTGTGTATAGCATTATAAAAACCATTTTTAAACTGATTACTTAAGATATCACCATCCACTAGTACATAGGTGAGACTTGAAAAGTGTTATTCATTTACAGTTTGAGAGCCTTAAATAAGGTTGAGTCCATTTAAGGGGATGTTTAAAGAAAAAAAGGAAAAAGTGAACCTACTGACCAGCCTTTCTTTTCCCTACAATCATTAATAGCTACATCTCTTGCATTAAAAAATTAAAGAACTAAAGCAAGATGACAACTGTAAGCACAGAAGTCATGACTAGTTGTGTCCCCATCTTTTGGGCTGTCCCCAAAGACAATACCAATGAAACTGAACTGCTGTGGACTGTACTGTTCTATCTCCAGACTCAGATGATGTAATTCCCATCCTGCATCTAGGAGTATAATGTGCTATTCTTCATCAATAACACTCTGCTGCTGCCTGGTATTCAAGATGTGCACCACGTACTGGCAAGTAACAGTCAGGATATTGATGCCTATTTTTCAGTTCTTTTGAATCCCAGTCAGCACTGGGGAGTCCTGGAATATGGATAAGGTCACTGGAATCAGACCACATGACAAGGATGGTGAAGCCATCACCATATCATGCACCCTAGACAGCAAAATAATTTCTGCAGAAGGTGTTTCATGTGGAACTAGTGACAGGGGTGCTATGAATATTCATGATGGTGTGTTGCTTCATATTAAAGCTCTGCATTACATCTTAAGCAGCTTGTTGCCAGCCATATTTTTCTTCACTTCACCTTCATCACATACTGCAACCTCTGGTCCATCTCCCCAAGAAGCACTGCCAGTACCAAGCAGCCTGCCCCTGAAACTGCCCAAGTGAACTCTCATGACACAGAAAACTTCCAGCACTGGCACTTTAGCACAGCAATAATACATCAATCTTTTCCTAATGGTTTGGGCTCTTCTTTGTGGCATCTGGAAGCATCACCAGGGCTCCACATTGCATATCAGGTGAGTTACAGCCTGAGTGAAAGTATCAGATATCAGCCCAAACTTTTTTTTTTTTTTTTAATGCATTCAAGAATAATTTGTTTTTCATCAGTGAGTGGATACAAGGTTGATCTAAGAGTCGAGTATCATCTCAGTTTGTGGCTGCAAAACACTTCTGAAGATTTCAGCCAGGTGTAGATATTTTTTTTTCAGTGGGCAGTTTAGAATACAAATACCTACCACCTTTAGTCTGTATTTCAAAAAAACATTTAAAGAGAAAATTTGGTTCTAAAAGCCAAAATTTAATCTAGAAAACACTGTGCTGACTGAATGTGGGTTTGGTCACAAAGCAGTGCTGTGATGTTTTGAAATAAGTTTCCAAATATTTTTAAGAAAGTGTTCCTTTTCTGTAAGCAGAATTTTGATAACCCACACAAGTCAGCAGGAAACATCCAAAGACAACGTGTACATCCTAGCACTGGTAGTCATCAACAGAACAGATAATTTCCAACTAAACAATTAAAGCCATTTCCATTATTGGTAGTAAAAGCAAGTAATGTCAAAGCAAATTGATTGTTTTAAGTATCACAATAGAAAGTAAAATTTGCTTATTCCTTTTTTTTAATGGTTTTGACAAATATTTTTCACTATTCAAATTCTCAACAGCAAATTTGGTGTTTAAAGATTTAGATGACCATTGCTTTAATTCAGATGGAGAAATGTGAAAAACACCACAAAACACTGGAGGAACTAAAAAGGTCATATACACAGTATCTAAACATTAGGCTGAAATATCAACTAAGCTATTAGCAAATGTTAATATACTAATTGTCCATGGCAAAGGGCACTAGGATTAGAAAAGGGCATGTTTTTTTAAAAGCCAGTAGATGTGGCCAGACCACCAACTACTTCAAAATAAGCTTTCTCTGTGACTATAAATACCACATACTTTAAGTCCAAGACTTTAGTCAAATCAAATAAAAAACAAATAACAAATTAAACAACAAACAAATAAGAAACATTTCTGCATTTTCTTTGGGTAGTGCATTTGGCAAGCAGTACAAAGATTGGTTTTCATTGCACCAAGCAGAATGTGATGAACTTTTAAAATATTACCTTTTGCCATTCATGCACAGTACAATTCAGATTAATATGCAAATGTCTATTTGCTTAGGATCAGTTTTTATAGACGGATAGCTATTACTGCAAAACTTTTGCCAATAGAGATAAAGGGAGCTTTTGTAGGTATCCTTGAGCACATAAATCAGGTTAATCTTGATGATATTTGCATAACAACATGCTATTTCCTCCTAAGGTAAGCTTAGATTTAGAACTTGATCTTTAAATTAAAGTTTGTCCATGACTTTTCATTCAATAACTGTGCCTCAGGTACCAAGTTTAGTCAGTATCTCACCAATAAGTTGATATTAAATAAGCATTTCTACTCTAACCAATAAAGAAGTTGGAAACTTAAATTCATGAGTAGACTGTGAGGCTGCTTCATAGCTCTGAGAAACAACTTGGTTGACTTTGGATCATTTTGGAGGTGGTCTCTGTTGGCATATATATAAAGAAAGATGACAAAAGTACAAAGTACTCTACCCAACTGAAAATTCAAGGGGAGTTACAAGTAGTGTTTCTTTTTCCTATGTTCAGCCCTTTTTCCAAAGCTCCATGATTAGGGGAGAGCAGAGATTGTAACTGGGAAACTCGCTCTACTAGGATCCTCAGACACAGTGGGGAAAAAAAGGAAGCTTTTCCTCAGTTCTGAAATGAGTATTTATCTCTAATAAATTTATGCTTTTCCCTCAAGACCATAAGACTGTAAGACATAAGATATACCACAGAAATTATCACACTGAGCTAAATCAGTATTTCCACCTTTTACATGACAGCAAGAACTATTTCTGTGCAGTCTTCATGAACCGAGTACCATACCAGTGTTAAAGAAACACAAAACTTGCAACTCAGCAATTGTCAGAAAGCATAACAGTAATCAAATATTTCCAATGAAGAATGCATAATGCTTATTTCAACTCTGAGACTGCAAAATTAGGCCAAACAGGTCAGCTACTTATTTTATGCAAGGTCAAGAGAAATGTTAATTCAGAAAATAAAAGATAAAAGGTGTATCAGACTACGATCTCAGTCATAAGATGATATAGAATAAGAGAATTAATTCTATACAAAGTCAAGGTCTCTCAAAAATAGAAATAAACCCAAATTTCAGCTTAGCAAAGTATTGATGAAAAAATTGTGAGGCTCACAGGTTCAAAGCATGCAGATGGCAGCATCTCAGACCAAATATCCTGTACTGCCAAGCTTAATGCTTGTTGCTTCCATGGAGAAATTTTCTTGGTACTTGTTCACAATCATGGCTGAAATGTGAAAGACCTGAGTTCCTTTAAAACAAAACAGAAATTTGTAAGTGTAAAAACCCTTGCGTGTGTGTTACAATGTGTTAGTCATGTCAACAAAAAGCAAGCTCTATTGGTGTGGCATTTTTCAAGTCAGAAGGCAAGAGGTTCACAGAAATAACAGAGGGGAGAAAAAACAAGTCAATCAAAGCACAGTCTGCATCATGCCCCTTTGAGGGCGTTCATTGCAGCTTGTATTTGTTTTCCTTCGGTTTTTTTTCCCCTCACTACCTTTTTTTCTTTTAATGATTTAAACAATCAAGTGATGTTTACCTATGACATATAATATTGAACTAAGTACCAAGTCACATGTCATTTTGATCACTGGAAAATAAAAAGGAACAACTACACAGAAATATCTAACACCAGCAGGGAAGGGATCTCAAGTGCAACTGCAAGAAACTGTACAGCAAGCAATAAAGTGAATGGGGCCTTAAAAATATCTGAGACAGTTGTTGAAGATCAGAGCTTTTATATTGTTGCTACATGTTGCTGTCTCTTTTATATGCTAGAAGATCTACTGTGCAGCTCCTCTACTGAAACACCTCTCTTATATGCTTCTGTGTGTAATAACTCACTTGTAATCAGCTATTTTGTTTCAAATTATCATCTCAAACAAGGTCCTCTGTCTGTGGAATCTAATGGAAGGAAATTTATCTGGGGCAATATAGAGCTTTATTCGTAAGAAAAACGCCTAGTTACTGTCTTTATCATTTCTTGAGCAGAATCTAATACAGGAACTCAGTCCTAAAGTCAGAGCTTTCCTTCTTAATAAATGTCAAACCCTGATTTCCTTTAAAGTTTAAGGCAAGTGTTAGCCCTAACACACATGCTTCTGTGAAATACCTAGTTATGACTTCCACTGAGACAAAGTGAATGGGATTATTATTTCAAGTACAGGTTGTTGGCTAGGTCAGTGAGCTGCCATGCTGTGAGTCTTGCAAGGATTTGTGTTTTGTCCCTACCCAGAATTTCAGCATTATGAGTTCAGAGAAAGGCTCAGATGTTTTTTTTTTTCCCTGTTCTGATTTATCAGCTTTTTGACATATTAGCAAGATTTAAAACAATAATTCTCTAAAACCCAGTAGAGTTATACACACAAGAGAGAATTTGCATGGTGCTTGCAGTTGGAAAAACTACTTTTAAGTTATGCCACTAATCTCTGAAAACTTCAGATAAGGTGTGGACTCCCATGCTCATCAGCTGAAGTTGTATATCTTCACAAACACAGCTTTGCCTTAGAAGTGACAAAATAAGCTTCCCTGATACCATGGGACATAAATACATTACACACATATATACACATGGAGTCCTATGTTTATTTGCTATTCTAAATAGCAAGAATAATTGTGCACACAAAAATATGCAGCTTTGTGGGCATCTATTGAAGTTTAACAGGCAAAGACCTTCGAACATCAGTGGTTTTTTTTGTCATATGTGGACAACTGTTCATCAGCAACTGGACTGAAATAACCAATCTTGGTCTCATGTGCTGTGCATTTCACAACTGAATAGACAATGGCTGAACAGTTTTCAACTCTTACTGTGGTAATCTATTTGAAACAGATGGTTCATGAAATAAAGTCTTTCCCATCCATGCTCTTTTGGTCTTCTGTCACAAATGAATCAGTTTCAGCATTTGGCTGACAATAGCAGCTGTTGATCATCTCATCTATCCAGTCAGAAGGTAGAGCTCATTCACAAAACTGAGTTCATTTGCAGCAATTTGGCTGGTGTGGCAAGGTTGTGGTAGGGGTGGGGGAAGGGAGAGGCTACAAAGGGTGGAAAAAAACCTACTGCACAACTGCAGCAGGAGAGAAAAGTGAGAATATGTGAGAGAAACAACTCTTCAGACACCAAGATCAGTGAAGAAGGAAGGTGAGGAGATGCTCCAGGCGTCAGAGCAGAGATTCCTCTGCAGCCAGTGGTGAAGACTATGGGAGGAAGGCTTTCCCCCTGCAGCTCCTGGAGCTCCAGAGTGGAGCAGATATCCACCCGGACTGCATGGAGGATATTATGCCAGAGTAGGTGGATGCCTGAAGGAGGCTGTGACACCATAGGAAGCTTGCATTGGAGTAGGCTCCTGTCAGGACCTGAGACCCCATGAAGGAGCCACAGGGCAGAACTTGTGACTCCATGAATGATCCATACTGGAGGAGCCTGTTCCTGAAGGACTGAATCCCATGGAAGGGACTCATGCTGAAGCAGCTCATGAAGAACTGAAGCCCGTGGGAAGGACTCACATAGAAGAAGTTTGTGAAGGATTGTTTCCTGTGGGAGAGACCCCACACTGGATGAGGGGAAGAGTGTGAGGAAGAAGGAGTATCAGACACAATGTGTGGTTCATTGCCTTCAACACATTCCCTGTCCCCCTTTGCCACTGGTGTGTAGGGGTCAAGCAAATTGGGAATGAAGTTAAGCTGGGAAGTCAAGAGGAGTGAGGGAAGGTGTTATAAGATTTATTTTTATTTCTCATGCTATTCTGACTTGCTTGGTAATAAATTAAAGTCAAGTCTGCTTTTCCCATAACAGTAATTGGTGAGTGATCTCTCTCCTTATCTCAAATGCAAGCCTTTCATCATATTTTTTCTCACTGTCCAGGTGAGAAGAGAGAGTGATAGAATGGCTCGTGGGGGGCACCTGTTGCCCAGCCAGAGCCAACCCATCCCACCAATGCATCCATTTCCCTAATATTTGCTACCCTTTTTTATATTCCATGAGCCTTAAACACCTCTGGATTCTGTAGAAATAATGAGATAAAATGAATTGGAAATAAAATAAGTCTCACAGACCTGTATGCTCTTCTATTAAGAATACCTGGGTTGTGCAATTGAAATCTCTTAGCAAAAGGCCTTCAAAATGGTCAATAATTCAGACCTGTAGGAATGATTCTGTACTTGTCAGAAGTTTTAGCAAGCCAACTGCAAACAGCCCACTCTCTATCCAAACTTCAGATACTATTTATAATACAGTTCCACCAGTGCTGCCACAGACTTTAGGTCACACTTAGTCTAGTAGCTCTTACACAGCAATAACTGAAGAGGAAAGCAGAAGACAATTTTGTTCCTCCTATAGCTGACACTTTTATGTGCTCTCCAGCTTTTGATGAACAGTAGAATTTCCTCTTTTTCTCCTTTCATCTCTATTCACATATCAGCTTTTTGAGCTCAATGCTGAAAAATGTCACTTGTCATATACAGATGCTACTAATACTTTAATATTGACTTTCAGGCAGTCACAGCAATGTATATTGACTGACTTGTAACAAAGAAGCAGCTTTCAGTTTCTCCACAGTTTTGCACTCTCTTATGACACTATGCACTGCTTAAAGTCTTAAGTCATCAGTCAAAAGCACATTACACAGATATGGCAGCTGAAGATAGATGTTTAGTGCAAAAATCCTTTGGCTTGAATGATGCTCTTCATCTTCAAATCTCAAGCTTTTTTATCATATATTAAACGGTTTAGGCAGTAAGAAAAAAATCCCCTATTTTTTCCTTTTTTAAAAGAAAAAAAAAAGAAAATTTTCAACCCATAACCTGACACAATAAAGAAAGGTACTTAACATCATACACATCATACTTCACCTCATATGGTCACAACCATTTTTCTGACTCAAAAAAGAACATACAAGTGGGCAGACACTCCATTCAACTCCCATTGCTCCTGCAGGAAGTCCCCTCTCTCACTGAAACACTTTTCAACTGCACTTATGATTGTAGGTTTTTTTGTTGTGGGTTGCTGGTTTTTTGGGGTTTTTTTTTCCCAGTAAGTTGCCTGGGAAAGTTGCTTTTGATACTATTTGTCAGGTTTCTATTCTCTCTTAACAAAAGCAGAACACATCTTCTCTTTTTCAGGACCTTGAGATACTACAACATACTCAGCTAGTGAAATTCACAGTGGAGCTGGCAACTATATTATTCCTCATTTATTGTGCCATTTTTTCAGGTAATAATGTATAGTTTCAGTTATGATTCTGAGATAAATTTCATTTTTGGAGGCAGGAAAATTCAGGAGCAGCAGCCAATAGCAAAGACAACTTTCACAGATAAGTTTGTAAAGTTAGGACACACCATGCCTTTGTACAGGGGTACATGCATGTCAAGAAGGGCTACACAGCTTCCCACTTATTCTTTCAGCTCCACCATCCCACATCATTTCATATCATTATATAATCCACAGTACTAAGTATTGAAGCTTTTTAATAAATATTACTGAAGACCTTGGTGACAACAATCTATAAGAAACTTTTCCAGGCATGTTTGGTTTGCTCAAAACAGCTACACACCTATATCTTTACCCATTTGGTACCCAATACACACCAGTGTGCAAAAATAAAATACAGATCATTCCCACATAAAGTACGTCCACTTCTCAGTATCACCAAATTCTACCAGATGCTAAGCTCCAATCAGCCACAATGATCTTTCTTTTATTAGTCTAATAGTTAGCCTCAAATAGTCTTTTCATTACTCAGACTGTCACAGTCATTTCAAGATCACAGGTGATTCTCTTTCATGTGCAGAGCAATTACATTGAAAGCAATAAATTTGACAACACTCAGAATTTGTCTTCTAAAACAATACAGCAAATTCACTAAAGTTTTCCTATACCACGTTTCATAAGCAGAATGTAAGTTCAACTGTATTCTCACATTGCTATATGAAAATGGATTTCAAAAGTATCATATAGATTAGTTGTGTCTTTAATTAAAGTTCACTTCGCAAAACGCCTCCCGCTTGATTGAGAATTATAGTTGGCATCCCAAGAAGATGGCTCTTTATAGAGGTCACTGTGTTGACATACAAACAAATTGGCCTTTAATATATATTAAATATCTGCCCTTATCAGTCTTTAATTTTATAGTTAAATCAATAAAATGCTTTGTCATAAAAATTGGTTCCCAAAATATTCCAAATATCTTTCTACAACTTGCTCGAAAAGTTATTTTTGTATTTTTACGGAATGCAGCAGGCAATTTTGATTATAAAAACAACCTTTGCAAAGCTACAAGGTCATCTTGTGTAGACAGACTGAAACATTAAATTACTCCTACGTCAAATCCTTCGGGTCTTAGTCCTTTAAGATACTTTGATTAACTTCAATGGCAATTTTGCACAGTTTGAGATTTCATTACAACAATTGCTTATGCTAAACAAAAAAAATTAGTATAAAATTAAGTCCATTTGCCTTTCCAGCTAATACAGTAGTGTTCTTGGCACAAGAAAAATGTGCTAAAAGGGCTGCCCGTGCTGCCATTATCTCTGTGAATTCTCCTGAGTTTTCCAGGTAGCAACAGTTCCCATACTGACATTTACTAATGACATCTTGAAGAATTCTACAGCTACACCATTAGGGAAAATCAAGTATCATCAAAGGATTGCCAATTCTTCTCCTTTTTCCATGATGCAAAAATGCCTGTCAGCATCAATAGAGATACATTCAGGACTTTCACAGTCAAATGACAGGAGTTAATATAGGGACATCTTTATGATGAGGGAAGAAGGGGAAGCAGAAAGAGGTTGGATAGACTTTTTATTTTATTCTGTGTTAAACACCAGAGAAAGTAATACTTTTTCTTTTCTTTTTCCTAAAGGAGAGGAAAAAAAAAAAAAACCAAACCATATTAAAACTCATAAAGGGCTTTTCTCTGTCACTTCTAGAATATACCTCTGTCAGCCTGAAGAATATCTTTATAAAATTTCCTTATGAAGTCCTGAAGGTGTAAAGAATAGCTGGGAAATATAGCAAATAGAACATCAGGATATGTGATTGCAGACAGGAAAGATGTGAGCAGCTCCCTAACCTTCCTTTTTACATTAGTTACCTACTCATACCAGAATAACCATTTCTTTTGAATGATCTTGTCATCTTCATATTCAAGTTGAAGCAGAAGACTGAATACTGTCACCCTCAGAACACAGATGTTGGAAACCTGACTATGATGTGAAATAAACCCACACTGATATTGCATAACTTTAATGTTATTTCCTTAAATATAAGCAGTGAAATTTTGAGGAGAGATGTGCAGTATGTTAAAGTACAAATATCAAATTTTTACACAGTGTTACCATTTAAAATAAAGCTTCCTGATTACTTATTGGAAAATACGAGTGGAATAATTTCATTAACTGAAACAAGCCCTTTGAGAGATTTTTTTAAAAAAATTACAGTCCTCAGAAGTCTATATTTTGACACTTTATTCTATCCTTTTATACTTATCACCTGCTTCTAAAACGAAAAAAATGCAGAACATAAATTATCAATTTCTACCCTACATCCAGCCTATCAAAACCACTAAGTAAACAATGGATGTCCTCTGGCTTTCTTCATAAGTGGAGTTTATTTTTTGCATTTCAGCATATTTTCATCTATCCTCAGATTAATACAGATGAATTTTTGCAGGGGTGAGGGGCAGAAAAAAAAGTTGGTCTGACTACAGAGAAAGTAGAAGTACAAAAGTGTGATTTTAATTATTTTCTAATGTAAGAAAACAAGGGGGGAAATATGAGGATTAACATAGCTTGGGTTTTTCCACAGAACCTATAGGCACAGAATGAATAATCAGGTTGTAAAGAATTCTGCCCAGAAACTCCAGTGCATCAGCAGTCTCCCAATTGTAGGTATACCAGGAGGACTCAAGATTAGATCTTCTATGATGATTTTCAAGATCATTGATTTTGTCCAGGAGGTTTTTTTCTGTTGGTGTCAGCACTGTCTGCTGAAAAGGAGTTTAGATTGTCCTTGGCTTTGTAATAATTCTTTCCTCTCTTGCAGTTATTCTGGCTGCCATGCTAGCCAAGGTCACATTAACTGTTTATACATCTGCTTTAACTGAAGGCACAACACACCTTAAATGGGAGACCTTCCCTGTTTTCATTTCAGCTAAGATCACTTGAAGGTCCATGTTTATAATACAGGTTTTTCAATATAGGTCTTCTAGATTCATTTCTAAGTAAGCTGCCAAGTGTATTAAGATCACCGCTGATGCAGACGCTCTGTACATGAAAGAAAATGCCCTAATTTACAATATCTGAGTCCTGCAATCAATTCTCAGGATGAGGACCTCAGTGCTGAGCATTCAGCAAATGGTTGATTACTACAATTCTATAAAAAAAAGAAAAAAATAAATACAGCTGCTTCTTCATGTCTATATACTAATGTTACCTAATTGCACACTGATGTAAGATACCTGGATTTAGCTTGATAAACACTGTCTGGAGCAAGAATTTTGGCAGCCATAGATATGGGGTTGCAGCATGCCATAACTCCCATCTTCTCCTCAACATGGCACAATAAGCTCTAGTTTTTCTGTTATTTTATTCCATGGATTTGTATTCCCTGAGTCAGGATATAGCTTGAGAAAGAATTTGGATGTTTCTATTTCATCCATTAAACAAAAGAGTCAATAAGTGAAATTAATGAAAACATTTTAAATAATTAAGAGATAAAAAATAGAGTTAGAGGTCTCTGATTTTCCAAATTAAGTTCTCCTTTCACTTTCTCAAAGATAATTTGATTTTCTAAAAAATGGAATATTTTATGGGAAAAAAATATGAGTTTTGCTGTAAATGTCTTCTATCTCTTTCTGTACGGGTAATGCACTATCAAGATACTTCAGATAGGTAATGTCTAACAAAAGGTTTCGTTTTTAATCTCTTAATCACTGCATTACTTATTGCTATAAACATCCTGGTGATCCTCTGAAAAAACAGCCCACCTACCAAGAGCTCATATTCCTTTCTCTCCTCACATATAGAGAAAATAGAGAGTGAAAAAAGAAGCAAAAACCACCAAGAAGAAAAAGTGTCTTGTCACATATCCAGTGAGGCCAAAAATCCATCTATTTAAAAAAATATATTTTTCCCTTGCAACAGTCCACTTCCAAAACAAGAATTCATTGACAGAAATATTAATTTCCTGTCCGGTATAGTTGATATTGATAGATGCATGAACATAACACAACGCTGCATTGTACTCTCCCCCCCCAAATCCCAGTACATTATTCAATAAACACTGGCCCACACTCAATGGTAAAGTTAAAAATCAAAAACCCCACTTATGTTCTATTAACATCTGGTCTTGCTGAGAAATTCAGGTCTCTCTTTTACTGGCTTGCATGTTTTACATGGGCATTCAGGTCCCTGTGTATAGTGAAAAGCTGAAAAAAGGTTGGTTAAAACTTCACAGCATTCATTGTTATAGAATTAATCTCAGGAATAGAAAAATTATAGAAAAAAAACTTTCATTAGGTAGGACAAGCTTCAAAAAGGTGGTAAGTTCCACTTGAAAACAGGCTATGAATACAAGCACCCCTTTCACCCTTTCCTTATAATAGCACATGGTGCCACTGGTTGATATTCTTGCACCTGTCACCTACTTGGGTGTCCTGAGTAGAGACAGGTCAGTTTTCATCAGCAGACATATACCTTAACTTTTTCAAAATGAAAGATTCTTACACTTAAGGAAGGAGGGCAAAACACTAAAGAAATTAATGCACTTGCAACTCCAGCCCTCAGAAAACCACCACAAAATTTATCTTACCATACATTGCAAAGAATATTAAATAGTTCTCATGCCTAAAGACTTCTCAGAAAAGTCTGATTTCCCTGTACAATAATCCTACCATACTTTTTCCTAAACTGAGGTGTTTGTGTTCTTTTAGCACTCAGTAAATATTTCAGAGAAGCCTGGAGGGGATATTACTTAAGAAAGGAAAAAAAAGATGTGACAGTCGTGGAACTAGATGTACAGAAATGATGTCCTACCACACTCACATATTGCAACACTATTTTCACAGAGCCCACTATACCCCGTACAGCTTTGATTGTGTTCTCTTTACAGAGGAAAAACTGCCTGTGTGCACTGGCAGCACCTCTTTTTGTAAACTCTAGTGTGGTGTGTGCACCCTCAGCTCAGCTCTCAAGCAAGTAATCTACAAAGTGGCAGCAGTCTGTGCTGAACTGTGGGGAGCTCAGCAGGAACTGAGAAATCCTCCAGAGAAGTGAGGTAACAGTGGCAGAGTTCACCTCTGAAGAGTCCTTGTTAAGACATCCAGGCTACTGCACACTTTGCAGACTACTGCATCCTCTGCTCAACAGAGACGTCATTGTGGATGAGTTTTATTTAGTTTTAATCTGAAAAGTGGTCTGAAAATATCTGATAAGAAGGTATACATATCACCTATGTGTACTGACAAATAATTCTGAGTTCTTGGAAGTTAATTGCAAATCAAATTTTGAACACCATAGACTCGTTTGGGTTGGAAAGGGCCTTTACAAGTCATCAAGTCCAACCCCTCTGCAGCAAGCAGGGTTGTCTTTAATTAGATCAAGTTGCTTAGCTACCCATCCAACCTGACCCTGAGCACTTCCAGGGAGGGAGCATCTACCACATTTCTGGGCAACATGTTCTAATGTTTTACCACTATCATAGTTAAAAATGTCTTCCTTAGTCTGACTCTACTGTCTCTTTAAAAACCTTGTCCTATCACAATAGGCCCTCCTAAGAAGTCTGTCCCCATCTTTCTTAGGTGCCCCCTTTAAGTATTGAAAAGCTGCAATAAAGTCTCCTCAAAGCCTTCTCTTCTCCAGGCCTTAAAACCCCAACTGTCTCAGTTATTCTTTATAGAAAGTAGGAGAGGTGCTCCATCCCACTCATCATTTCCATGGCCCTCCTCTGCACCCACTCCAACAGATCTGTGTCTTTCCACTGCTGAGCACTCCAGAGCTGGACACAGCACTCCAGCTGGGGCCTCAAGAGAGGGATGCTGAGGGGGAGAATCACCTCTCTTAACCTGCTGGTCATGCTTTTTTTGATGCAGCCCAGGACACAGTTGGCTTCCTGGGCTACAAGAGCCCATTGTTGGCCCATCTCCAACTTTTCATCCACCAGTACCCCCAAGTCACTACGGGGCTGCTCTCAATCCTTTCATCCCCAGGCTGAACTGATACGGGGAGAAGTAGCATACTGAGGATTGAATGCTTCATTGTGGACATCAGAAGTCATCATAATGATTGTCCCTGCTCATTTCAAGCTACTTTTTTCCTGATTTATTCCTCCTGTCATTCCTAGTCTGATCTTAGAGAGGCATCAAGAAAAGCAGAAATATGATTAAGGACATTAAGCCAGAGAAATTGAGTTCACTTTAAAGTTTAACCACAGGAAACAAGTATTTTAATTCATAACATCCATTGATCATGATGCTAGGATAGGAACACAAATTATGTTCCTAATCAGGCTTCGGCAATTCCTCCAACCTGGAAGAATCTTTGAAGATGGTGGAACAAAGTGTGATTCTTGTTCTAATACCTTTGACCCCTGGATGCCACCATAAACTTCTGCACAGATTCACTGCTTTGCTGCAGGTTTGTTAATGCATAAGTAGTAAAACTTGCATCAATTTATTCAAGTGCTAAATGATCTTTCATCAGGAATTACAAAGTTTTGTCAGGATGAAAACAGCTGAGGTCTCATATATATTTGGCTCGTATTTATTCAAGATAGTGTACTTCATCATCACAAGGAATTTAGGGACTGGAACTTGCTGTGCAGGAAGACTTTGGCACAGTATTTTCTCTCTGGAAAGCTTTATGCCTGTAGCCATGAGGGATCTTGGGCTGGAAAAAAAATCAGGTCATTGACAGAGAAGGATGGCTTGACATAGTGCGAATAGCAGAAATATGTGGTCTTTAGAGACAGATGCTGAGAATTGCTGAGGGTTTTTTTAATGGTAGAAGAGAAGAAACAATCAGTCAAGGAGGGAAATTCATCTCATGCATGAAAAGCTTCATTTCTTCTCTCTCTTCCACACAAGCAAAGCCAACTGCAAATCAGATGAAGTAGTGCAGGAGACTACACATTCAGATAGCCACGTAGAGGATAAAAGCTACAAGCTAAATCAAACTCCTGGTGTCAAAACTCATCCCCTATTCCCATTTGCTTGTTTCTTCTCTTCATGTAGAACCAACTATTTTAGAGGAATGCTTTGGAACTACACTACCATAAACAGGCACATGATGGTTTTGTCTTTGGGAAAGTCCTTTCCCAACCTCAAAACCTTGAGTGAAACAGATGCCAGGGCAGAGAGATCTGAGTATCTATCTAATTTTTTTCTTTTTTAAAAAAAGTTGAGTTGTTAAATCAAGCTGTAGCTATGTTCATTCCATCTATTTTAATGCTATTAAGACTGTACAATTAATTGGGTACCAAAAAACTGCCTGTTAACAACAGTTGAATAGTTCTTCAGTTATTAATTAATTTAATTGACACAGATGATCCATCTTTTTGTTTATGTATAAGAATAAAGTCCTGGCTGACCTTTATGCTCTTACTATTGCTCATGTTTTAAGGAATTCATGAGGTGGGGTTCACAAAGTGCTTTGAGAACTGTTGTGTTCTGCTGGTATTTATTATTTAGACCTGGGGACTTCCCATCTGGGCTCCAGAAGGCCTTCTCCTTCTACACCTCTGCTTTTTTGTTAGGAAAAACCTCTGTGACTCCCAGTGCTAAATCAAAAGGTTTCTTTCAGAAAACCTGTAAACCAAGCGAGGCAATTAATCACTGTAAAAATGCTTTGGCTTCTTTCATTTCGGATTTTGGCAGTTTGCACACACCAAATCCCAGTATGTTACTTGAACTATTTGCCAAAAGAAACTTCTGGAAAGACCCTCCACCATGTCAGCTCAGTTGCCTCTTCCCTTTTGCTCTTTGCCAGGTCTGGAATTCTAGTTTGGGGTTACAGCAAAGCCTGCTGAGATCTGTACTGTGTACATATGCTTAGCAGTTAGATATTAGAAGAGGCATAGAAATTGCTTCCTTATCCATCACAGCATTGTTTCAGCTGGTGCTTTGCAAGATTGCCAGGATATTCTTGGGATGAGCTGCCACAGATCTCTCTCCTGAACTTTCAGTGTTATTGACTCTGCTAAAATGGTATAAGTCATGATGGAGTCAAACTTTTCAAAAAGATCCATCTCTCCGAGACTGTGTGTCCCATTGGTGCTTTCATGACTTCGTTAGGGCAAAGAGCAGCTTTTGCAGAAAGAAGAAAGGACTGCATGTTATCGCCAGTAATTTCTGTATATTTCATCACCTATGGGATTTTCTAGAATTTCTCTATAGTGTTTTGAGGAATACACCATCATGTAGGCATTCTCCTCCTCATCCCTAGCTTTCTGAAACTTCTAAGCTGGGTTTCCCTGGTCAGTTTTTTTGCTTATAATTAGTTCCATCTTCCAATACTGAATGAAAATATACACCAGTTTAAAGAAAATGTTATAGTACTAAATTTTGTATTTCTGAATACAAAAACTGAATTCTGAACCCTGGAAACATTAAATAATCTCTCTAACCATTTTCTTATGAATTTTATCTATTAAAAATGTCAACATATCATGTTGATTTTTCATTTCTGTGTGACAAACCTTTCTTTCATCCTCACTATTGCTCTTCCCACCTACACTAGCGTGGCTTCACTACAGTCCTAGAAAATGGTTCCACTACATCACAACAGAAAGGGCCAACATCAAAAAAAATAGGTGTAATCATTCTCCAGGCAAACCATTGCATGAGTGTTCAATTTTCTTCCAGATTTGGCAGACTGCCTTTAAATGCATCAGCTTTCTATCCTGCATAAACTGTTTTAGTCCCAGTTCTTAATCATCCATGGCAATATCTAATCTGGTGTTATATCATAAGTTTCTTATTGCATAGTTTGTTCTACTGGTAATCATCTCTAATATACTGGTATAGCTGAGATTGCTAATAGCTGAGTTTTTCTAATACATAGATTTTACTTTTTGCATTGAATCTAAGATTTCTCAGAACTCCAATCTGAAATTCACAGTTCAATTTAATTTTTATTTTATCTTATTGGCCTTTCTGCAAAGGAACTAACTAGCATTTATTATTATTAGCAACTTTCACTGCATGACTTCCCCATTCAAAGCACATTACAAGACATTTTTTTCTCTCCTTAATTTAGATATGGTTTAATGACAATAAAAAAAACATTGTGAGAACAATCCTCCTCAATAAACATACGAGATTCTTAACAGATGCAGAGGCAGAAAACATTTTCAACTCTATCAGTTACTTTAATGGATCTGCATTCACACAGGGTCCCAGTTCCATGCAGTAAGATCTATGGCACACATGAAAGCAGCAGCTAAAAATTAGTTAATCACTCAGGACACTAGCATTCTTGTGAGCAAAAATTAAAAAAGCAGAATTTCTCCATACCTTAATTTCATTAGTTTTCCAATTTTTTTTTAGGAATTAATGAGTCCCTCCCCAAAAGAAGGGTCTACATACCAATATAGAATTAACTGCAGGAGGCAAAACTTCTGACTTCCAACTAGATTTTTCAGTCTTTAAAAATTCTTCACTTACAAAAAGCTCCTTTTGCTTATTGAACAGAAGTGCTGTCTATTTGGAATGAACAACTGCAGTGCAAAGATGAGACTAAAGTAAAATTCCTTCAATTTGAAAACCCACCGCACAGGAACATTTAGAGTGTAACTTGATTCTGTGCAGCTTGAGGTGCTCTTGAATCTGAAGGCAGCAAGTAGCTGTGTGTTTATCTACAGAACAAAAGGTTCCACTTGACAGCAACTGAAGTTAGTTGCTATTACTCTGGTTGTGTTGATGGAGTCAGTAATATTTGGCTTGCACAGCCACAATAGGACACCCAACAGGACTAGGTTTAGGAAGGAAAAAGACAGACATCCATAGATGAAGCAGCTTTCAGACAACACAAAAAAGGCCTGTAGTCACATCCCTCCTGACAAGCTTTCTTGATGTACTTTGTATGTTTGCTGTCTTCTGAAAGACACTGAGAACACTTACTAAATGATTCATGCAGAAGTAAAACAGAACTCTAGTCCTTTCCAAACAGCATTATCCTTATTGAAGCTCCAAGACAATAATGTTTAAATCAGAAATGATTGAATGGGAGAGCTCCTATGGAATGAAACACAGAGATGCACATATACAAGTTAATGGTTTTTATAGTAGCTTGTAGTCAATTAACTAAAAAGGCAGTCCAATAAAACTGTCTCTAAGAGAATTTATGGAACTGGCAAAGATCGCTGCGCCCTTGAGTAAGAGGCAGAGTAAAGCTATGCAATGCATGTTTGAATGGCTATGGAGGTCACAGCTCTAATGAAAGGGCAGCATTTCCCCACCAGCATTCAGCTGCTTTCTGCCTTCAGAAAAGACCAGGTTGCTGTCTCCTCATCCCAAGGAGTAAAAGGGGGAAAAGTGTCTAACTTTCCATTCCCACCCTATCAGTCTCTTTAAAGAACAAACTGTAGTACTTGCCAGAAAAATGTAACTCTCAAGTAAGTGTAAGGTTTGTAGTCAGTAATATTGGAAAGTAGAAAAAGACTTTATTGTTTATGGGCCCAAACATATCCAGGCTCTTAACAGAGACAGCAGGAGAAACTCAGCTGAGGAGCCCTCCTCTTCAGCTATGAGCATGGCAAGCATATTATGTACCCTACCTATTTTACATGCTTTCTGCAGGTGAAACCAAGTAGATCAGAGCATTAGCTAGGAGTGCAGAATAAGGCTGCTTACACAGACAGATGTTAATTTCTTCAAATGTTAATTTCTTCAAATTTCTTCAAAAAGAATTTCTTCTCATATCAAGTTATGAGAATATTCTGAGTTGTTTGAAGTGTAACTCTCCAACTGAGTAAGATTGGAATCTAAACTCATCAATTCTCCTCTTAAGCTGTGGCTACCTAGGATTTCAGCTACAGATTTTCCCTCATAAATTCAACATTCTATTGGAACAAATGAGGTATAAAGTAAAACTGAGAGAGAAGATTTAGCTTCACATATATGGTCATCACGACTTTATATACACCTGAAATACTAATTCTCACAGTTAAGCCTGAGCTGGAAAGAAAATAGAATCACCCAAACTAATTTCCATGCACAGACATCAGGGAAGAAATTCTAAGCAGATGAAAACCACAGCTGTTCACCACAGGTTTAACTCTAGATTTCTCTTTATCCATATGTTAAGTACTATAGCAAGATCAAACATCTAAGTAGCTCATTAGTATCCATCTCCAGATTCCAAATCTTCAGTGATCACATTTGTTTCTTACCTTCAGAAAACATCTCTTTTACTTATAGACACTTTTAAAATGCTTTACACGGGACCTCATGTGTAATAATTGAGGGTTGGCTTGTTTGGTTTTTTTTTTCCCCCGGCTGGCAAGATCTCTGGTGGTTCTGTTAAAGCACTAGGAATTACATGTGAATGCATTATACTTATGAGGAATGTAAGGGTTAATTATATAAAAAAATTAAGAGGGTTTGCTTTGATCAATTTGCTAGAAAATTGCACGTTGAGGGAATTTTCCAGGTTTATCAGAGTTAACACACAAATCAATACACTTTTCTACTTGCACAGGTCTTTCTCTTGTGTCTCATTCAGTCATTATCTAAGATAATAGATTTTAAAGATTAAGACTTTTGTTCCTTGTGAACCTGCCCTTCTTTCCAGGCTTGCTTTTTCCATGAAGCCATAATGATACATCCAATTTCTACAGAAATCTACACTGAGGTTAAAACACAGCATTGCAACTTCTTTATAGTATAAATAAGGTTTACTGAAGGAATAAAGTCTTCAGAGATTTATTCCTCTTGTTAAAAATAAATAAACCTAAATAAAAAATAGAGTATATAGCTCTGCATATACTTTCTCCCTGAAAGTCATGACCTAATAGGTTTTTTATGAGATTTAGACAGTAAACTCAAATGAATAAACAAGAATCCTGCAAAACAACATGCATGTAGGAGAACTAGAAAGTATTTCAGTATTCCTGGCATTTGAGAAACTCATTGATAGATAAAGATCAATGTGGATGATTCTTTCACTAACAACTGGATATTTTCTTCCATGTGTTAGAGGCTGAGTGTCTGAATACACCTACTAATCCACTCATGATACTCTTACATAACATCAAGTATATACATTGAAAAGAGATACTAAAAGGTAAAACAGGACTTAACTGCTTCTATCAGGCTGAAATATGTGAAATAAGATCATCAAGGTGATCCAAAATCTTCATTTTAAACCACCACAGAGGCCACCTTCATTCTGAGGAAAGAACTCAGTCAGTATTGCCTTAAGGGCCTTTGTTCATAAAACCCAAAAAAGACCTGCCCATTCTTTTCTAGATGCTTTTCTGTTTGGTTTTTGTTTTAAATAAAACCACTTCATGTTACCCTAATAACCAAGTAAAAGAGAGGCTAAAAGTGAAATCTGAATGAAACCAATTCAGGGAAAATTCTACAGGGGTGCTGAGAAAAAAAAAACATGAGATTTTGAGACTGAGATTCTGATGAGCTTTTGAAAAGTTGAAAGCAGGTTTTCCTGCTTATAGTAATTCCGTGTCATACTAGGTCCTACAAAAATAGAAAAAAATTTCATAAGTGCAGCATCTAAATGTCGCTCAAGAAGATGCCTCAAAATATTGCTTTTTAACATTTAGTTCACAGAGTTTTGTGTTTACACAATAATCCAAGAGAAAATATGTCTACAAATAAAGTAATACTTCCCAGCATAAATATAAGTATCATTCTTTTTGGAAAATATAGCCATGATTTCGACAAAAATTAATGATTTTTAATGGCAATTCTAATTAAAATTTCAGTTTTATCCAGAACAATGGCTACCCTTTTCTCTCATGGTAACAAATAAAAGCAAGTGCATAGTACTATTGTTAAGCAATTTACTGAAATAAGAGACAGTTCTATTTCCGCTTGTACAAAACTCATTCATAAAATAGCATAAAGGCAAATAAATACAAAAAACACAGCCACAAAGAGTTAAATGCCTTATGAAGATGACAGATGTATCTAATGTTATTAGGCACACAGACACTATTTTAACAGTTGCATTAACACATGTACAAAACACAGTTCTGCTAGAACATTATTAATTTTGCCTGCCTGTTGTAAAGAGACCAAGTAGTTCTCTTCCTCACCTTCAAGAAGAATTTAAATTCTCTTTCTGGATAGAATCATCACCTTAAATAAGCACCTCTTCCTTGGTACACTACTGTCTGAGCAGGTATTCCAAGACAATATCCTATCTGTGTCTGGAGACCTTTCTTCCCAAAGGAAGAAGTCATGATGTCAAACTCTCCTAAGAGGGGAATTACAATTCTTGAGCAATCCTGGCTTAGAAATAGGAATTCCAACAGTACTTGCCCCAAACTCAATCAGGATGTAAAATTTCATCCCACAATGAGGATATGAAACATTATGTATTTAGCAGAATATTTAAGTGCATATAAAAGAAGCCTGTGGGAATGACATTACAGCACTTGAAGATACTTTACAGATTTTCTGTTTTCATATATATCCAATTTCAGAACCTGATGCAGAAACAGGGACAATAAATTATTTTATTCTTCCTTATCCACACAAAAGGAGTTCTTTCTGATTTAAACACAATTAATCTCAGAGCCTAATTCAACCATAGCAGAAGTCTTTATTACACAATATAAATGGCAAATTGTCAAATGGGCACAGGTTTTGTCTTGTCTCTGACAGAATAAAAATACCTCATCTGATAAACTGGCTTTTAATAACCTTCAGTCTACATATTAATAGTTCAAAGCAATCATTCAAGGAACTTCAGAGAGCAATGAAAACAGAAAAAAAAGGTGAATTTCATTCAAAGCTAAATAAGTTTATTTAGCTTGGCAAAAGCAATGCTTTCCTTAGGAGAGAAAAAAAAAAAAATTACTTGCACAATTTCTGAACCGTTATCAACTACCCTACAATTTAAAACTTAAATTTGCTTATACTCCTGATGACACCTTAAAGGAGACCATTATTTTATGAGATGTAAAAATAATACTAAATTACCACAAAACCAATAACTGCTTTACATTAATTCAAGTAAGCTGATATTCATCAGGCTTCAGAAATATAAAGAAACTAATCATATATCTGGTACTAGGTTCTGTGGCATTTAAAGTCCTCACCCAATCAGTAAAAACTCATTTCTGTTGAATAAAAATAAAATAAGCCACAAACAAACACAGTAAAATACTTTTAAGAAGTAGTAGCCCCCTACAGATGGTGAATAAATGGGGGAGTAGGGAGAGTGAGAAAATTAAATGCCCTGAACTTCCATATTTCATAAGAAAACCACAAGTCAAACACCATGAAAACCCATTAAGATTAATCCACCTGCCTTAAACAATTTTTAAATTTTTTTTTTTGACGTGAACAGCTTTTTTTGGCTGAGGAGATGAAGTACGTGCTGCTGAATTGCATTCAAATATTTGTACAGAAAAGTCACATCCATGATAACTGATGCTAATTCCCACTGGAGTAAAATGTGTGAATCCAGTTGCTAGTGACCACATTCCATGAGTCCTGTCACAAAGCAGCAGTTTAGCTGCTTTCACGCACGAGTGAAAAAAGATGGCAAAAATATGAGAGAACAGTGGTCTTCCCAGTGAAACAGCTGTTCTGCTCTCATCAAAAACTGAAAATAGGATGGCTTGAGAAGAAAAAACTACCACATCGTTTCTGCCAACCAGAACTTTTCATGCTTAGTGAGAGAGACTTGATTCCTCTTTGTCAAATGAGTCCAGTAAAATCAGACTTTATTCACCCACAGGAAGAAAGTACAAAGGCAAATAACAGAACTACACTAGTTTGTACTTCCCCTTGACAATATAATTTTAAAGCACCACTTCCAGGTACACAACTGCAAGTTAAGAAAATGCCAGGTTTTTTTTCTTATCACTGGCTGTGTGTCAAATAGTGCTGAGTCCCTTTAGATCCACTATGCAGGGTTGGGCTGCATAATATCTGCATCTTAATTTCAGTTTTCCTTTTGGTTTGTCAGCATTCAAAACAAGCTGAAATCAATCAAAGTAAATCCAGCATATCAGGTGTAAGTTTCAAGCAAAACAAGAGAGATGATATATCCATTATACTAGTTAAATTGGAATGTTTGAAAAGAAAAAGAGCAAATTGCTCTTCTATCCATGTACTCATCCTGAAAGAAAAAAAAAAAGTTTCCTTTTTAAATAATTTAAGCTTTACTCTATCATAATATGAGGAGGAAGACATACTGGCTTTGATTAACAAGAAAACACTTGGATCAAAACACCAACAGTTAACAGGTTTCAAAAACATTGGCCTTTGGGTGCTCTGAAAATTTTCTTATACTTCTGTCAATCCCACATAATTCAGCTGTTCACACTCTTCAGCACCTGAGGCTGTATTTTGAATTCTCATCCCTGCAATCTTCCTTTTTCCCTTGATTTTGAGTCTCACCTTCTCATAAAAATTAAACTAACACCTGTCCTAGACAGACTTATATTCAGTGCCAAATGACTGTCCTTTAGACAGGGTAAAGGAGAAACAGCGTTGTGCCCCTGACTGGAACTGAAGATAACAAATTAAAAGCTCTGCAGGACTAGGTCTTAAATTCAAACAGACTATGGAAGATCGGGAAAATACTGGGATGCAAGTAGGAAACAATATTGGGAGATAACATATGAAATTATCTAATTAGCATCTAGAAAGATACACAAAGAATTATGTAAAAGAATCTCATCACAATCAAGAAGTATAAAAAACCAACCAACCAAACAAAAAAACTCACAGCGCATTAGTTCTTAAATACTGCAAAA
Organism: Heliangelus exortis; assembly: GCF_036169615.1. Classification (NCBI taxonomy): domain Eukaryota; kingdom Metazoa; phylum Chordata; class Aves; order Apodiformes; family Trochilidae; genus Heliangelus; species Heliangelus exortis. The sequence goes on along the minus strand of NC_092422.1, from coordinate 108,490,476 downwards.
ATTAGCCTAGAGTCCCAGAGAATGGCAAATTTTCTCATGGTCCAAGTCACATATAATAGCTCAAGAATCAGAAACAGAGGCCAGTTGGAGGTGGCTGGCATCAATTACATAACGTTTAAAATCCAGTCCGTTTGAGTTTAAATTTACAAACACAGTGCTCTCCCTGATGGTCCCGATTTTGCAATGCTTGTGGTATGTGACTTCATGGGAGCAAACCCTTCTTGGTACAACTAGAATGCATTGTCCCAGCTTTCTATAAAAGCTAAGGCACTAGGAAAAGTTGCATGCCATGGACAGGAACATAGTACTAAACATAAAAATGTGGAGAACAGGCATCGCAGACTAGAGAGAAAACAGAGCAGAATTTATGGCACAATGAAACAGTGCAGTAGCAGTAGAAACAAAGAGTTAGATATCCAATAGTTAGATATCCAAGCATCCAGGAGAGAAATAAGGATGTGAATGAAGCTCTCCACCAAGACAAACCACTTTTTTTCATGTGGTATAACACAGTTGTTCAAATGGTGGCAATATTGTCTTGGCTGCTGTGCATCAGGTGGCATGCAAAGCTGAGTCACATCTGAACTTATACCATAAGACTCTAGAAGCTATAAGGTGAGTCCAAAAATAATGTGATTTCTGAACAATATCATTTCCTCTAATCCTTCTGGCAGGACTTCTGTTGGATTACTTACATGTGTCACTTCTTACCCCACCAGCATAGCTTATCTTTACAAAATTCTTAATATACCTTGAGGATGGCATGGCCATTCAATGGGTGCAAACAGCCTGACTCTTCATCCTCAAATCAGGTATTTCTGCAGGTATCCAGTCCTAATTAAGCCATTAGGTCTGCATGCACTTAACTCCAAACCAATAAATTAACATGCAAACTGCAGACAGTAAGCTAGGAAAAAATACTCGATTTATTAATAGTCATTGCTCCTATGTGGTTTACACATGTAAAAAAGTATGATTGACAAGAAAAAAATCTGAATGGTGGTACTGAATAATAAATGAGTAGGCATCAAAACAACGGAAAATTCAAAACCTATATAAAAATTTAGCATGCAGACTATGAATGTGACTTTCTATGAGTACAAGCTAGAGAGAAGGGCACCTGAGTTTCTGAACTTCATATTTCAAGCCAGTTGACATCCAGTTGTTCTCTTTGGACTCTACTCAGTATGTCTCCTATAAAAAATTGCTTCTAATGTTAACAATTAGAAGCATCCTGCTACCTTCAGCTGGCTTTAAAGAAGATATGCTCAGGATCAGTTTGGCCCCAAGACTTTGGTAATAAGCCCATGAAACCACCACACAGAAGGAAGAAAACAAAAGCCCTAAAAACAAGAGCAAACAATGAGTCATTAATACTCTTTGAGAAATGTGTTACAAATACCTACACAGAGAGCATTTAGCAGATGACACAATGACAAACAGTAAGAAACCAATCTACAAATTCCATAATTTCAAGCACTGAGCTTCAATAGGCAGCTGTTCAGGTTGCCACATCCCTCTGCATAATTTCCATGGCTTTAAACCAGAAAGCTTTTACAAATAAAAACTGCTAGTCATATTTCTACTAGCTGATGTGCTGGTACCATAAATATTCCTTATCATCTGATATTTCTCAGTACACAGTGTTAGAGCTGTCAAGATACAGTTCCCTGGCTCTTGTCCTGTTAACACACCAATTCAAACACATGGCAGATCAGCTTTCATGGCTCTGGCAGAGAGGCTGAAGCTGTATTTTTCTAAAAAAAATATTTCTGGCAAAAAATGGTAAGCCTAGATGTTGCTGGATAAAACTCACTGGAAGATATCCACAGCTAGGAAAGAAAAATAATGAATTTAAAAAAGGAATATAAGTGTGTAATTCTCAAAGACACAGAAAATACTATTTGTGGCCATATACATACTATACATATACATATATATACATATACATACTATACTATACAATAGTATACATACTATTTGTGGCCATATTTGAGCCAAAGTAGGAAGTGATTGGTTTTTTAGACAGTTTACACGCTTGTGTTTTATTCCAGTTCTCAGCATCCCAGAATACTACTCAGGAAAAAAAAGCAAGATTTACTTACATGAACAGAATTGCTTTCGTGGTGTGTTTAAATTTCAATGGCTCCACTAAAATTCCTTTTTCTTAAGAAAATCTCTACTTCGTTAAGTGATGCTACTGAGTCAGTGTTTGGATTCAAGTTGCCACTTGTGTACATTTGTAAATTTAAGCTCTGTATCAATCCCCTTTACTATTTACTAAAATGATCCTTTAGTCATTTCAGAGTTACTGTACTCTTAATAGATATTTAGTGCTCTTTATTTTAGTCAGATTCCAAGAACAACAGCAATGCAGTGTCTTCTAGCCATACTGTTTGTTTCCTCTTCCCACAATGTCAAGAGCAGAGGAGGCAGAACTCCTGAAAGGAGACAGAATCCCTGAAAGAAACCCCTCAGATTGATAGATTCTTCCTTGCCAGCATCCACCCATTTACATCACTGGTCAGACCAATGGAACTTGTTACATCTTGCTATGCCTCTGTTTATGTTTTAACCACCCCACCACTGTTGTTTGGGGCAATTCTGTCTGTCAGCCTCTTTCTGCCATCTGAAAGCAAGACACCTCCATTCCCTACTGTTTTTTCTTCTTCTTCTTTTTTTTTTTTTTTTTTTTTTTTTTTAAATCACCTCCAGAGGACAGTTTGGATACTCTAAATGAAAGATACCATATAAAAAATTAGATTCAAGTGCACTTTAAGGATAAAAACCTCCCAGAACAATTCTTCAATAGCCTACTACATCTCTGTTAAGACAATTTTGTGGACGACTGGTAATGGTTATATTTCTTACGGTTAGGTCACAAATATTGCATTATCCATTAGAAAACCACTTTAGCTTATGCTTAAACTACTAACAAATAAAATGCCTCTGAAGAGGACTTCAAGCAGTAATCACATTTACTTTATTTGCTCCAGCCTTCTGTGTGTAATTTTATTTGCTCCAAAAGCATCATCATAGTTATTGTTCAGAATCAATGACTTACACAGTAATTTATTTAAAAAAAAAAATAAAAAATATCAAGTGTGCCACACATCACTGGTTTTCTTAGTAGCTTTTTCCCTTAAATAGCTTTAATGTCACCTAAAGACCTTCCCATCTGTCTTTGTCAGGTGTCCCTTAACCACCTCATTTTAAAATCACTTTTATACCTCTGTACCCTTCCAGAGTTAGACTGTCATTATATTTTGGGACTGACAGAGAGCAGTGCCATTGAATCCCACGATTTCAGCAACCCACTGTCAGGAGCCAGTAACACCAGTATGAGATAGCAGCTTATGATACCGCAACAATCCAATTAATATTTTTCATTTATTTTCAGATCCTATCAAAGAAACCCAGAAACCTGCATAGTGGTAAACTGTTAATTGAACATATTAATGACAGACACGAGTTGATTTGACTGACTTATTTGCACACATCTGCCTACAAACTGGGCTATTATATTCACCAGAGAAAGGAAACTTCAGAGCTCTTAGGCACTTGCCAGTCTCACAGAGCAAGGAACCCCAGACTACCAGTGAGGTTTGAAACTGGTTTGACTGGTGGTTTCTTCACTGGCAGCTGCTGGAAAGTCGCAGTGATAGCAGCCAGGTTCTTGGCTACTTGCTGGTTAGCTTTTGTAAGTAACTGGGGAATCTGGTTCCCAAGGAAGCTCTATATACTGGGTGTCTCTAAACTGGCCAAGACTCAGAGCATCCCTGAAACCTCAAGCTCTCATGAAACAAAAATGGCATTTCCCTGCCAATTCTGCTTCCTGACTTGGACTGATGTTAGGATACACTTTAAAAGTATTTAAAAGAAAACAAACAAATAAACAAACAACCTCACAGAAAAATAAATAAAAGTCCAGTTTAAGAAATTTTGCTCATTTCTGGGTACCAAGTCTCTGACTAAAACATTATTCTGTGAACTAAGTTTTCTACCAAAGAGTTTGGATAAAACTGAAGCTTTCATCCATTTCTAGAAGCAGTTGAAATTGATGCTCCACTTGATTCTAACAACTGAAAGTAGGGGATGAAAGGAAATGGGTTGTGCTAGGTCTCAATCATTAATTAACATGGTCATTTGAAAGCCACTTTTGAAATTTCACTTACAGCATATTTTCTGACTTATTTGTTAAACTGCTTCTAATTGTGTTATTTATTTTCCTATTCTTCCTATTTATTTTCATATTCTTGACTTATTTTTTCTGCTTCCTTTACACAGTTTATCAGAGCATTCAGTGGAGAAGAGACTAAGGTAACACTATAAAAATTTTTCATAGAAACAAAGAAAAGTCGAACACCTACAGTAAGCATTTTTGGAAATTATATGACAACATATTGCATGTACTGTTCACAACTGAAGACTTACATTGTTTGACAACTTCAATACTGTTTATTTTTGAAGATCCTCCAATACCTGTCAGAAAGGTATTGATGCTGAATCTTCTGCCACGCTGCAGTTCGCATGGACAGAGAGACAATCAGTGGCTGCACCCGCTTGGACATGCCTTTACCTTTGAGCTCAAAATCTGGGATCAAAACCTACAAATTTTGTATCTATCCCAAATCTTTGTTCAAAAAACAAGCCCTTACACATTGCAAATTCTCTTCTAACATTAAAAACATACCTATCCCCTCTGCCTTCAGAATAATTTACTGACCATTCTTCTCGACAGCCTTCAGAAAATAGGATCATACAAACTATTTTAAAACAAGTCCTCCAGAAAATATCAGTATCTGTTACACTGATGCAGAACACAGACTCAGTATACTGTGAAATTGTGCTGTTTGTAAGCTATTTTCAGTGAGCAGCTACACCAGTCCCTGGCTAGGGGAGAGGCACGAGAGAGCTATTCAAAAGCAGTTTAGTTCACTGCTCCTGGGAAACGTGAAAGCCCCAGCTATCAACCTAACTTAACTTGAACAGAAATCAAACAGGAAAATCCCCTTCTTCTCATCTCAGCCCTGTCTGGTCTTTATGCTTGCATGGTGCTCTGAGAAGCACTGGGACCCTGCAGTAGACTTGCCCAAAATGCCAGAACTCAAGCACTGACCTCAAGCACTAGGACTTGACAGCATGTTGAAGACAGCCTAAGGCTCTTAGGGAAGTTCAGTGCTACAAATGTTGCCAAGGGTAGGCCTAATTTATACAACAGCAAAGCAAGAATACTGAATTACAAAAATAAGTACTCCTGCTGATCTAACCCACCTCTATTTATACTTTATTTTGTACATGTATTTAAGGATGTTGAAAAAAAAATAATATCCCTATTTAAATCATTTCTTAACAGCTTGGCATAAGTCTCCCCATTCATCAGTTTGTGCCTTTAGTTTGCTTCAAGCTTGCTGCTGACTGCCAAAGTTACTGCTGTTAAATGTGCCCATCTCCTCCAAATGTCACATCTTATTGCCCAACTTCTGCTCGTGAAGAGTAATTTCTATGGATTACATGGCTACATCTGCACAACATCAACATTTTGTTGCAAGAACAGATGTATTTGATCTTGCTTTGTTCACTGCTTTTAACCAAGATTTATACAGTTAAATCATGCTGCTAAACAAAGAATTTTGCACATGCATGTGTGGACAGAAATGCAGTTCCAGGAGAACTTAGGACTCAGAAAGGAAACACCATCAGCCTTAGACTGTTTTTAATATTTGTCTTCTGTGGTTCTATCTTGAGCTTCGAGTTTCTCTTTACAGGCTAACATATCCTACCAGTATCCTATAGTACCAGAGAAGTAATTTAATTAACAGGAAAAGCACCAGCATCATGTGAATGAGTAAGGATTAGTCATGTTAATAAAAGCGGTGAAAAGAGAGCATTCCACTCTTTCATTAGACTCAAAATTTATTAAATTATCCTACTAACTGAATTTAATACATTCTCATAATCCTTCCTTAATTCTCATTGCATATTCAATTTTTTGCAATACATTTGTAAGTTTCTTGGAAGAAATCCAACTATTTCATTCAGTTCTGGTTTATTTTACTTTTGCAGTTCGTTCACATGACCAACAATTTTCTTTGGGGTAAGTATTTTCAAGTAAATACTAGGAACGTGCTTTATATAAATTTGGCTTCCCAAATGAAAATCGTTGCTGTTTATTAAATGTATATAGAATTTTCTTAGATGTCAGATTCATTTTATTAAGTATATGCTGAACAAGTTGGTACCTAAACACCAAAACTGACCTTTAGTTCATTTCACATTTATACTTTTAATGCCAGGAACCTGAACTCTAGCACCTTACTGTCAAAGGTTTGACACCTCCAGGCCTCTCTAACCTAGTTTGAAAAAAACATCATAAGGAAACTATTCTTATTCATCTCCCAGTTATTAACTTCCTCACCTTAATGGACCCTGTTAAACATTCTAGATGCATCAAAAATTCTTTTCAAACTGCATGCACAAAAACAAAATGATGTAGGAAACAGTAAGATGACAACATAAAAGCAAAGCTTCAATCTCTGCCAGCATCTGGGTTAGTTTAAATAACTAATAATTCAACTGCAATTATATTTGCAATATTACCTGAAAATTTTTTTTTCTGTAATTCCACTAAAAGGGTGTATTCATAACACTGGCTTAATGGGAACCCTTGAGCCCAACCAGATTTATTGTAAAAAGCAGACAAACAAGCCTCATGAGCCCTCTGGGGAGTTTTCCAAAGTGAAATGCCTTTATGGTGTTGTTCCAGATAAACATCATTCCCTAAAGCCAGTTCTTTTTACAGTCAATGAGTCTTTTCTTTTCTGCAGCTGAATCCAAATGCTTTATAATTCAAGTGAAATTTTCATTCATCTAGCTGTTTGGGTAGGTTGGCATCCTATAATTGTGTTTTAATTAAATAATTGCACAAGCTAATGTGCAGTATACAGCACAATGTGTAATGTATGAACAAATTATTGTCTGACAATACCTAGAGCAACATTTTAATAGCCTGAGTAAAGGAGAAAAATGAGAAGCTAGTATCAGAAACAGACTAAACAATAATCAAAAAGCCTAAAATAAAATTAAGAAAAAAAGCCCCATGAGAAATACTGGCAGTCTTATTAGTGAAATCTTGTAATAGTCTTCACAAAGAAGAGCAAAACAAGAAATACACAAGTGCACCCCTGCATGTTTTCCACTCCCAATGAGTTTTGCACTTGTGTGCTCAAACTGGTGGGGGGGGAGGAATGACTTCATTTTGGAGTAGAAATGGGTTAAGTATTTTTAAATCTCTTTTTACATGTTAAGCTCTTCAGTTAAAACAGACAAACTTCTACCCAAAGCATATCAGACACAAAAATTCTCCATTAGACACAAATATTTTCTTATGCTGAGGTGATTGTTTCCTGGTGGCAGCAAGAGCTCATCTGATAATACAGATGTATCACCAACTAAGCACTATTTTAATTCCAAAAGTAAGAACATGAATAATGAAATAAAGAGCAGTTTTGTTTTATTTTTAAACCTTTAGTGCATCTGGAAAACTGACACTGTTAGTGCCACAGCCCTATGTCACATTACTTACTGCCATATCCAAATACCAGAATTAGATCCAAAGATTCTTGACATGACTATATCAAGCAATAATTTTGGCAATGTCATCCTAAATAAGAGGTACAGAGACAGCCCAAAAACTGCATTCTACTGATTTTACACTCATTAACCAGCAGTTTCCTCACGATACCTTCATATATAAGCTACATGTACTCAACAGAATTTTTTTAAGGTATAAAATAATGGCTTAGGGTTTTTTGTTTGCTTGGGGTTTTAAATGTGTTGGGTTTTTGCTATTAACTTTTTCACATAGGCTGATAATGTATGTCAGTTTACAACTGTGCTGGGTTATGGGAATGTACACATTTACTTAGGGTGTCAGCTGGCAGATGGTAACTTGGGAAACCATTTTAAGAGTCATATTCTGCCACATATCCATGCAAGTGCCTGAATAATCAAAGCAAACAGCAGAGTAACCAGGCTAAAACAGCCAAATATGCCAACTCCAAAAAAAAAGTAGATAATACATAATGAAAGAAAAATTAAAACCGTCACACATTTTACATCCTTGCAATTCGTGGTAAAGTCATCCGTTTATTTACATATTATTTTGTATTTAGACATTTGCAGCTCTATGTTTAGCCTGTGAAGTCTGAGAGCTACCATTAATTCTGACACACTGGTTTTTATACTCATCATCTCTGAAAACCTCTTAACCCCAAGCATCGCCACAGGCTTGGAGAGGAGTGGCTGGAAAGCAGCCGGTGGAGAAGGGTCTGGGAGTACCAGTGGATGGATGGCTGAATACAAGCCAGCAGTGTGCTCAGGTGGCCAAGAAAGCCAACAGCATCCTGGCCTGTATCAAAAACAGGGGGTCCAGAAGGAGGAGAGAACTGACTGTGCTGTGACTCAGCCCTGGTGAGGCCACAGCTTGAGTGAGGCCACAGTTCTGGGCACCAGAGTATAAGAAAGACACTGAGGTCCTGGATCATGTCCAGAGAAGAGCTACAAGGCTGGTGATGGGTTTGGAGAGCATGACATACAAGGAGCAACTGAGGGAACTGGGGTTATTTAGTCTGAAGAAGAGGCTCAGAAGAGATCTTATTGCTCTCTACAGCTTAATGAAGGGAAGTTGTAGACAGGGTGGTGTTGGTCTTGTCTCCCATGTAACTAGCGGTAGGAAGAGAGGAAAGGACTTTAAGTTGTGCCAGGGGAGGTTTAGGTTAGATATTAGGGAAAATGCTAGTGAAAGAGTGGTGAGGCATTGGAATGGCTGCCCAGGAGGTGTTCAGGAAGAGTGTAGATATGGCACTTGAGGATATGGTTTAGTGGTTGTGATAGTTGTATTATTGTTGGAATCGATGACATTGAAGGTCTCTTCCAACCTCGATGATTTTATGATTATATCTCTTTGTTCAGACTGCTGTAAGAAATTTGAAATCTCTTTTACTGGACAGGTAGTATATAGACCTACAAGCACTATTAAAATGTGAGTTACATCTAGATACAGAAAAGCAGCAGAAATACAAATTTCTCTTCCTTGCAGAACCACAGAAAATACCACAAGGAACTTACTGGTCTGACATCATCTAGAACACCTAATATTTTTGTAATTTAATGTTACACTTGATGTTTCCTGGAACCCTGCTGTAATTATCCAAAGCAGCATTTGGCCATCTTAGCAGATACTACCTAACTCTCATGATATCTCAAAAATTACTAATGGAAATACATAACAGGAATGAAAGTCTTTACTCACTGCAATCAGTAACTCTAGTCTTGACTAAATCCACTTCCCAAGCACCAGAAGTAATTAAACAGTACAGGAATGGTCTTAGTTCTGTACCTCTTCTCATGTACTCCAAAATGTACTGTCAGGACATGGTGGTAACTATCATAAATTTAGAAATCCATTCCTCCCTTCTCCTTCACTCAGTGTCTGTATTTTGGGATCCATCAAGTGCCTTAAAGATTTATGCTAGGTATGACTTCAATTCCACACAATTATCATGACCACCATTTGTGATACACAGTCATCTTCCACTACTTTAAAACCTGAAATCTGGGGAAAGAACAGAGATACTACTAAATGAAATATTAGCCCAAACTCAGATCACTGATTTCATGTACTCTTCAGTTTTAGAGTAGAACCCAGACCACATGTAACCATTTAGTAATACCAAATTCAGAAATCACTGCATAGAAGCCTAGAAATATTTTTGAGACTCTTTCCAAGAATAGAAATTGCTGCATTTCAGTCCTCAGATTTATCTGCCATGTAGAATATTGATTGCTAGAAAATAGTGGAGTAGGGAACATAAAAATCACAAGAGATTTTTATCATTTTGTCTCTTTACCTTCAGGAGAGTACTCTTGTCCTTAAGTGGTTAAAGGGATCCTCAAGTTAATCTACTCTCTCCCTCTGTCTGTAAGATTTGAGTTTTACAGTTTCATAGGGCATTGTCTGGCACAGCACCAAATTTGACTTTCAGTCATGACAGACAAAATTAGGGTCACATTCTCCATCATGCACATCCTACAATACTTCACAGGTCATGTATAAACACTCTGCCTCATTTCAGGCCTTTAATAAGGTGCTACACATCCCCACATGCAACTGGTTAAATGTCAAAAGGCCAAGCTTGTTATATAATGTATTCTCAGACTATTTCTTACTAAATGTTTAGTATAGTTTTCACTAAAAAAACCAAACCAAACCAAAACACAAAAAAATCCCCAAAACCAATAAAAGCAAACAAGCACACTGACACAAGAGCAGAAATATTTAAATTTTAAAAATTATACAGTTACTTTATTGTGTATTTCTGACACTCTGCTTCAAGAACCAGAAGGACAATCCTGGCAGACAAAACATTAAAATCTGGGTTCGTTTTTGGGCATAAAATTTTAGTCAAACATTTACAGTGCAAATTTCTATTCCTGGGACATTTGAGAAGAATTTGACAAGAATCATAGGGTTTGGAGATATTTTGAACATAATGTGCAGCAGTTCATATTGAATGGCTTTTATCTGCAGTGTATTTGTGATATACTCTTGTCTCAACTTGGTTTTATGTGGCAGGAAATACTCCCAAAGAACTTGGTGTTGTGCTTTCTTACTTCTCTACCTCTCCTTCATAATCTTTGCAATCACTGCTTCACCTCTATGCTGATTAAGCTTTAAGGCTTAGACTGTACATGCTAGGGAAATATGAAAGGGTACCAAAGCTGGCAAATCCCAATGGCCACTGGGGGATACACACAGTCCTGTCACACACAAAAAATACACTGATGACATGCTGCCGAGCAGAGATTCAAATATATTTGTTTTAATCTAAATTAAAACTGTATATTCACAGCTACCATCATTTTGGTAAAAACAGTTAACTGGTAAAAATGGTAAAAACTGGTAAAACCAGTCCTCAGTTCATACAGAAAGCATTATGTACTCGTTTTAGTGTTCAAAACAGATGAACAAAATAACAGGAGATACTGAGTAACAAATTTCTCCTCAGATCCTACTTGTGTTATTCTTTTAGTCTTCCACTCCCAGAAGGTTACAGAGTCATCACTTTGTGGTACACCTTAAAAGCAGGTATGGCAGATGAATGGACCACTGTCAATATTTGAGCTGCCTATACAGCAAGGCCTCTAGTTGATGCAGTTTTAAAAGGAAGCTTTTACAGAGGTGATTACCAGAACAACACTCATTCCTTTGTGTTATTCTTATTTCTTGCAGAAGTCTATCATTTACTCATTTAAACTGAAAAGGAAAAGTGAACAGGTCAGCTACATTAATTAGGGAAGGAGAACAGTTTTAACTTGGCACCCTGCAAAACTACCAAAGAACAAGCTTCCCTTCTTGCTTTCATTTGCTCTGGTCCCACAAGCATCTCTTGCTATCTCCCTGTCCTTAAGGGAAAATCCTTATACGCCTTCAACCCACCTTCATTCTGCCTAAAAATATCTTCTGCCATCAGCAAACCGTGGACCTAAAAATCAGTCTTAGTAGACAACTGCTGGCATTGCAGAAACTGAGACATCTCCCTATAGCCTTACTATTATATGCCCGAGTGCCTTTCCCACAGACTTCACCAGAAAGCAATCATATAATCTGCTTGCTGGCAACTATATAAGAGAGCACAGCTTGTCTCTAGAGTAGGCACCAAGAAAAGAGCCTGAGCCATGCAGCGAGTAGTGCCCCATCACTACAGAACACAAGTCAAAGACTAAGGTAAATCTGAAAATCCAATTTAAAGAGCTGAACTGATGTTAAATTCAAAACATTAACAGTCTAGTTTCTTTTAGCAGCTATAGGCAAAGTGTAATGATGGGCAAACAGAGAAAAAGTCCAGCAGGAACAACAGAATACTAAAGCCCAACCTAATTCAACGTTAAAAGAAACCTGCCAAAGTCACTGTATCAGCAGGTAACTCTGACCTTACTGCAGGAAAGGCACTGATTACGACTAAGAAATCCCTTGGGCCAGCAGCATCCCAACATACTGTCAAGATCCCAGCATTTCTAAAACTGAAATAATAGTTTAGCTCATGAACACACGGACCTAGCACAGGAGAAAGGTTCCAGATGTGCCACAAAGCCTGAGATGGACTCAAGTTCTGGTGGAGAACCAAGTTCTTAAGGCTACTCAGCTGACTTAGTATAGTAAATACCACATACCTGCACTGGGAGAACATATTGCTAACATGCATGGGTGGCTGGGTCAGCTGCCTATTGTATGTGTTTAGGTCAGTCATTCATAGCACACTGTGCAAAAGTGTGTCTTGATATTTATAGGTTACTGGGTCAACTGCATCCTCTGCCTAGGAAAGCCAATCATCTATAGCAGGTTTTATGCCAAGACATGTTGAAAGCTGTCATTTCAGTAGTTCTAGCAAAGTATGTATCTGCACACTGACAGGACCTATGGCTGGCTGCTACTTCCATCTGGAAATGATATCACCTTCGAAAATATTAAAATGCAGAGTGTTCACATATTATGTAAGCAAATGCTAACACTATACATTTCATATTAGCCAAATATAAAAAACTATTTCATCTCAAATAATAAACTTTGGAAGATGAGAAATTAGCATTCTCTTTAATGAAAAATCTGGGGTTTTTTTGCTTTCTTCTGCTTTTTTTCTTCTGTTTCTAGAATAATCTAAAGCCTTTTTCACCTTTGTTGAAAAGTGTCCTGCACTTGGGTCACAACAACCCCCAGAAACGTTACAGGCTTGAGAAAGAGTGGCTGGAAAGCTGCCCAGAGGAAAAGGACCTGGAGGTGATGGCTGATACCCAGCTGAATATGAGCCAGCAGTGTGCCCCAGTGGCCAAGACCAGCAGCATCCTGGCTTGTATTGGGAATAATGTGGCCAGCAGGAGAAGGGAAGTGATTGTGCTCCTGTACTTGGCACTGGTGAGGCTGCACCTGGAGTGCTGTGTTGAGTTCTGGGCCCCTCACTACAAGAAGGGCATTGAGCTCCTGGAGTGTGTCCAAGGAAAGACAAAAAAGCTGGTGAAGAGTCTAAAGAACAAGTCTGATGAGAAGCAGATGAGGGAACTGAGTGTGTTTAGTCTGGAGAAAAGGAGGCTAAGGAGACACTTGATTGCTCTCTACAGCTACCTGAAAGGAGATTGTAGCAAGGTGGGGGTTGGTTTCTTCTCCCAAGTAATAAGTACCAGTACAAGAGGAAATGGCATCGAGTTGTGCCTGGGGACGTTTAGATTGGTTATCAAGAAAAAATTCAAGAATGTTAGGAAACAATTTTAGAAATATTAAGTTTTATGGACTATTTAGAAATATTTCCTAATATTAGGAGAGGGTTGTCAGGCACTGAAGCAGGCCACCTAAGGAAGTGGGTAAATTGCCATCCCTGGGGGTATTTAGAATATATGATGTGTTGCTGAGGAACATGGTTTAGTGACAGACTTGGCAGCATGCTAAGTTACTGGTTGGACTTGTTGATCTTTGAGACCTTTATCAACAAAAATTATTCTGTGACTCAATGAAAACAGTTTTTCAGATGGATCTTCAAACTCTTATAGACTTCCTGGTTTATTTTATTAAGTGATTCATCAATAATCTATTAGCAACAATCAACTTCCAATAAAATCATCCAAACTCCTTTTCCCAGGGCTTACAAGGAAAAAAAAAAAAAAAAAAAGTAGGCATACAATAAATCATTCCAGTTAATCCATATTTGTTTCTAAATGAAAACTGAAAATCTAAACAAAGAAAACTTAAGCTCCTGTGAAAAATATAGACCTTGTTTAATTTTGTGCCTACTCTGGCCTCTCCTTAAATTAATGAGGAAACAGAACCATAGTCTTTGTTGTTGGAAAAGATTTTAAGATCATCAGGTTCAGCTGTTCATTGTGCAGCAAGGTCAGAAGGACATGTCTGTAGTTCCCCGGATCTTTCAGCCCTTCTTGTAGATGTGCGCCACTTTTTCCTACCTCCAGTCAACTGAGACCTCCCTAGTTAGCCAAGACCACTGGCAAATGAAGTGGCTTGGTGACCATTTCCACCAGCTCCCTTCTCAGTATTGTTTGGTGGATCCCATCTGGCCCCACGGATCTGGGTGTATCTAAATATATCCATAATTATACCAGTGTCTAAATATATGTCAGAGAATGCATCACATGTATTCTTCATAGAAGAGTTTAATATGCTACAGAAAAACATGAGCAGACTTGCTTTAGGGTACCCACTCACTATTAGCACAAAGTTTACAGCACCTCTATTACCATCACAGAGCAAGCAAAACTTTATGGTGCCTAAAAAATACTTTTAAATACCTTTCCAAGCTGTTAGAAGGCACAGATGTTCACAGACAAAAGCTTCACTGCAAAATGTTATTTCAGTGGGTGGTCCATAAGTCATGACTAACTATTATACTGTGGAATAAAAATCAAAGCCTTTTCATTCATATAAAATGGACTTGCATATTGAGAAAAGCTCCACAAACCATTTTCTCTGATACTTGAGCAATGAAATTGTTGAGACAGGTTAGATTTGCTTATTTGTTTGAGCAAAATAATGTGTATGACACCAGGCAGAACTGCACAGAAAATTATGAAGGGAAATGCCAGCTGTAAAGACAGGTTTTTGTTTTTGTTTTTCCCCCACTACATGACTACCAGTTTTAATCACCTTAAAGAAAGTCTGTGTACACATAAAATTAACTTTTATGTCAACATAGAAATAAAGGGCATTGCTAAGAAAAACATCTCAAAAAGAGCCCAAGCAAAGCACAATTAACTTCAAATATTTTTTTGTGTTTATAGGATACTGACATGCTGCCAAATAACAATTCAGAGCAAACAACAACCTGACAGAACAAGCAAACTATTTAGCAGGCAAATCTGATTTAGAAGAGGGAAACAATTTATTGTTCACTAGTCTCCAAAATTACCTAAGCTGCAAACCTCTGATTCTGTGTGAAATGCTACTGAGGAATGAATAACACAATGAATATTCATCCAAAACCATAAATGAGTTTGTTTCATACCCACATTCCTTTTGTTTGCTTCATACAAATGTAAAAGAATGTCAAGTATACCCCAGCACATATTTGATGAAAGTAAATTGCAACTTTCTCTATGTGAATTCCTAGGGAAGCTACCATGTTTTAAAAATAGTATGTATGCAACTCTTCCCTACAGGAGACTTTTGGATGACCTTTTTCTATTGTATCACAAATAGGTAATGGTTTAAAATTTGAATAACAACCTACATATGAAATGCCTATTTTTCAGAATTACCTGCTCAATAAACTCAATCAGCTGAGGATGATGCCAGCTGTTTGTACACAGCTCTACAGAGACAAGGTAAAGAAGAAATTTTTTTCTGCCAATTCTTTTCTAAAATCAAGGGGGAGTATACCTGGACATAATCTTACCCCTTGAGAGAGATGAGTGAGGTAGCATAGATGAATTTACAAGACTCAATAATAGGACAGTGGCTTTTATGATTTATGACAATTTCCAAGTAGAAAGAGAGTGCTCAATACAAAAGAACGTGCAAGTAAAACTCCCTAGTCATCTTGATTAGTTCATGAACATTTCTTGCCTTTAAAAGTGCCTATGAACTGTTCATATTTCTTCAAGCATAAATAGTTTTGGAAATTGAGTTAAACTGGGGCCTGTTGTGCAGAGGTCCTAACCCTGGTACTGGTAAGAACAGCTCTGGTCAGCATCACTAAAGGACACCTGGCTGCTTCCTTCTGCCAACATTCCAATACTGGCCTTGGACTTAAACTGGAAATCAGTGAAAAGAAATACAAGTAAGTAAAAAATTTTACTTTCATTGGTTCCTAACCAAAGCTAAGTTTAGACTATCTGTTGAATAGCTTGGAAGACACATAACCACTTTCTCCTCTTCTGATCATGATGATCTGTGAATGACCAGAGGAGCCAAAGCATTCCTTATCGTAGCAAGCACTGAATTCAACTCTCTAATATATGCACCCAATCCAGAGGCTTTGCAAAGAGAGTACTAACACACAGCTGCATATTGCTATTTCTGAATGTATTCTTTTTTCTTCTGCTTTGTTCTAAGGCATCAGAAATGTTAATTTAGGTCAATAACCATTTATGCTAGGGCAAAGTCCCAGTAGACCAAAGTTTATCAAGTGCATACTTCTATGCTAACACTGTGATTATGCTGTTTTAACACTTATCCATGTCCTTTCAACTTTTAAGTTGAGCATTTTTAAGATTTCATCATTTATAAACTTCTTGAACCGAGTACTATCTAGCTACACTTATTTTCCAACCTCTCTTCAAGTTACTTGCAGCCACAACCATTTCAGAAACAACTGAAAAACACCAGCTGATGAGTTTGAAGTCTTCCTTAAGCGTGCTGATAAAACACGTGCTAGCACATCTGCACACAGTGCAAGGTAGAAAAATCTGTTCCAGAGTATCCTTAACACAGGATGTCTAATGACAAGATGGTAATGAATAAGAGAAGTATTCTGAACTCCATAGGTGCCCTTTCCATATGCTGGTAATAAGGCAACTGACAGCTCACACAGCTCTGACTTAGGATAGCACAGAGACTTCCTCTCTTAAGGAGATTTTCACTTAGCACATTGCTAACCAGCTAGTAGGCTTCATGACATGAACTGGAAGGTTTAATTCTACACAACAGAGAAAAGCCAGACATGCAGTGGATGACAGTCTAACCTTTGTAATGCTAAGGCTTGGATAATAGGGCCAACCCAGAGTTGACCTACAGATGAATCCTGTCCTTGTGCAGTAGTGCTGAGGCTTGGACAATGGGCCCAGGCCAGAGTTGCCCCGTATGGAAATAACAAATATAATAACTGAGCTTGTCTCCTTGTATATCAAATAGGATTGACATTTTATCCTTGTATTAATCATTAAAAACATAATTTATCAAAAATAATTGGCTTGATGCCTCAAAAGAGAGGATATTAAAGAAACCCTGCCAGCCATGCTCTGGACTCTGTCCCAGACCCGGTCATGGTTGGTCAGGAGATGAACCAAATGTTCTGCATAGTGTGATATGCAAAGTTACCCTGACTTGCAGGTTGTTTAGTATATAGGGCTGGACCCCCTTGCAGTGACTTTGGATGGCTCACCTACAGGTGGATGCACTGCATAGGATTTTCCCACTTGCCAGGAAGGGTTTTCCAAATCAACCAGGGCTCCCCAGTGACTGCAGACAGGATTATGGCAATGTATGCAAAGGGTGATGTATCTCTCAGTCACTCTCCTTTCTCTTACACTATCTTTTCTATCGGTCTGCTTTGGGTACTTTCTTCTGTATTTTTCTTATTTGGTTGTATTATCCAGTTATCACCAGTAAAATACATCTACACTTTCCACTCTGGTGTCCCAGTTTCATTACCATCCTCAATTAGCAAAACAACCTCATACTGAGTACCTCCACTTACTGCTCCGGGGCTGTGGTGCAGAGACCATGGTAGCCCTCAGCAGATGTATGCTTACAGTTTCAAGAGCAGATCTATGAGCAACAAACAGCAGCCTCATCTGGCTCTTCTTTTGAAAGTTTTTTGCCTGTCCTGATCATGTAACACTTGCATCAGACTGATTTTTAAGTAGAAGAAGAAACATTACTTCTAAATGAGTAAAGAATGTAAGTTTAAGCCTGGTGCTTTATCCTTTGTCTGGGCTATGGGGGAAAAAATAAACAAAAAAACCCAACACAAAACACAAAAAAACAAACCAAAACAAAAAAGCAAAAACCAAACAAACCAACACACACAAAAAAGAAAGAAAAAGCACCAAGAAGTTGAACAAACCAAAGAAACCAAAGTAAAATGGACATGGAATTAGGACTGCTGTATAAAAGGTGGATGATATAGGGGTGGTTTTGAACTTCACCAAACAAGGCTAGACAATTTAACCTTTTCTTTCCCTCATGTATAAGACTTTTTCCCTGTACACATGTGAGAACACTTAGGAGGGATGCTTTTGACAGAGGACACATCAATGTGTGTTCTGGACACTTGTTCCCTGGCAACGGGGCTTTTTCTCTTAGCAACAGAAAGAGAAGAGCAAAGCTTTTCCTGAGAGAAAAGAGTACAGACATGAAAAGTCAAAACAGCATCATCCAGTGTTAGTAGATCCTTTATTCTGAATGATGAAAAAAATATATCTTAAACAACAAACATAAGCTTTATAGTACAGCTCTTTGTAGAAAAGATGGATGCTTTAGATCTCCACACCACTGGCAAGTTAGGGACCCCGAGCCCATATGTGGACATCAACATAAAAAAAATATGTCAAAAATATACTTAAAACTAACCATTTAATTAGTGGATTTCATCTGCAGCTCTAATTAGCCTTTGGTTTCAGGAACAGTTGCATGTGTCATAAATACTTATTCTGGGCATTTGAAATATTATTTTTCCTGTTTCTCTTCTCCCAAAAGTTTAAAGTTCTAATACTGTATCTGTCCATCTGCTTGACAACATTTCCCAGTCTGAGCAAAACAATTCAGACACACACTGAGATAATTTTAGAAATACTTTTCAAATGAAACACCATAAATGATGAAGAAACATGGAATTATTCTTTCAACATTTTTTTCTCTTTTCATTCATCCCCTCAGTACACTTTGCTTCTTCTTGTAACACTCTCTAGAGAAGAGTAAATTCTGCTACACTTAGGTGCAAATTTTGTCTGCACTGGGGATCTTCGTGCCAGAGAACAGCCCTGCCCCTTACACCGTTCCTTGTGCATAGTCCTAAAGAGACTTGCACATAAAGTCCTGGCCACCTTGGTTTTGATTTGAGCTTCATTTTCAGATCTAATTTGTGTGCTAATTAAATGTGTTCCTGCAGTGTTAATGACTATCTCAGCTTGGTTTAGGTGATTTGCCAGGGGGTCCTTAGGATCTGTCAAAGGGCTTGTTTATTCAGTTGTCCTTCAGCCCTGTCTTGGAGATCATTAGAGCAACCTGCTAAAAACCTGAGAAGCTGTGTGGCCTTTCAGAGCCACAGAAGAGGATCCAGGAGCTTCCCAGGACACGGAGGTTACAAAAGCAAGGAGAAGCAAAAAGTCCTTCTCTGTCTTTTACTGCTTCAGACTCTGCAAACTGCCAGAGGCAGCTGCAACAAGAATTAAGAAAAGTCAAACCTTTATTAAGCCCAGTCTCTTAGAAACTAATGCCCAGGCAGTCAGACTGCCTCTGTGTTACTCTCCCCAGACATTTCTAATTTCATTGCTAAATTTAATTCATGCTGGCCAAATAACACTTACAAGTAGTAAATGGTTATACTCTGGCAGCTTTTTGCAAAATAGGTACCTAAGCAGTAAAAGGTGACTTCACAGGGTACAGCTCAAAGTCAGCTTTCCCACGGTACCAGAAATATTTCTTGAAAGTCAGGGGAAAATAATTTGTACAGAAATGCCTATTCAGACAACAGAAAACCAATCCATGAGACACAAATACATGGGAACCAAGATGCACTGTTATTGTAATGAGGTTTTAAGATCATTTCTGCTGCACAGACAGATCACAAATATTTCACAGAAGTGGGGGGAGGGAGAGGAATTTCAATTAGTATGTAAGTGCCCAATCATATAAACCTAAAACAAACTAAACCCAAGCCCAAATACAAGGAACAAAAAAACTCTCTTAACACTCTCCAAAGCTCTTCTCTGCAATTGGGCTGAAGTAGCAGCCACTGGGAAGTGTTGCCCCTGGCATTTTCTCTTCTGTCTAAGGGAAATGGCTTGCACAAATTCTGAGAGAGTAAATGGAACTACCTGCTAAAATTACCTGTAAGTCCATTACTGTTGCCTGGGAACAAATACACAAGTGTGGAAACACAGCTGAGAATTTTAGCAAGAATGTGACTGTTTGTACAAATTTACCTATTCTGTGGATGCAATTTGTACAGCTAGATCCCTTTGTAAGGCAAAGCGGCACAAAAACTTCGAAGTACATTGTAGTTCATCCTAGATTTATCCCATTTCAGATGTACCACTGCCACTTTTATTGTCTGGACCTGTATTTTCATTTGTGATCAAACCTCCCAACCTCACAGCAGGTAAGGGGAGCCCCTGCACAGTAAACAAGAATGAGTCAGAGGATGAGGATGAGCATCACTGCCCCATCCAGAAAATCTAGCAGTAGGTGACAGGCTAATGCTGCAACGTGGTTACCTGTCAGAGCAAACTAAGAGAGGAAAGAGACACAAATAAAACAAATAAAAAACCTCTTTAAAACCTTAACAGTTGCAGAAAAGCACTGTTCAGAAGTGCCAGGAGGCAGGTATTTGGGACTTGTGGATTTTGTAGGTGGCAGGAAAAATGTCGAGTCAGTGACGCTACTCCAGAAACAACAAGACGTTCTGACCTGAGAGGTATGACTGCTTACACTTAGACTTTTTTTTTCACCCCCCCCTTTATCTGGTATTTCATTCAAGTATGTCCCCAGCCCCCTTCAATGCCTTAATATTATCTCAGGATCTGATATTAAACAGGGGTTATGGACATTGGTGTGGTCTGCAGATCACATCATCAGCTCCTGTCGTACATGCTAAAGTCTCTTATCTTTTGTCCTGTAAGATCCAGAGGGAAGGACAGAAAAAGCAATGCAGGAGTAAGACATACAAGAAGAAATATGAACAGATACAAGTTTGCAGCTTAATATCTTTGTGATACAGAGCTCAGCACAACCATTTCCGTTATTATACTCTGAATATATCCTTGCTTCATGTACATTGCTTCAAAATACATTAAAAGATACAGAGAGATTACTGGGGAAATATTTTCTGAGGACTAAGGTTTAACAAGTTTCACAAAATATTTTATATAGTTTATATATACTGATAACATATCTGGGCCAAAAGATACAGCAGCTGTAGGTTTTCTGTCTGATATGATTACCAAGAAAAGAAAAAAAACTTGAAAAAAACCCACTAAACTTGAGACAACAGGATGAGAGAACATATGCAGAACATATAAAGTCAGTAGATATACATGCAGATGTACTGTCCATATCAGGGTGTCTCTATCAAAAACAAAGTAGGATTAGCTAAAATTTTAAATTTTGCTCCCGTATTCTCATCTGCTAAATAAGGATAATTACATTCATTTCTTTTGGAAAGAACTAGGGTATGTAATAACTTCACATCCACCTAAGATCCGGATTGCATTACTGCTATGTTAATCTCATGTTTTGCCTGAAGTCATGCAGAAAAGGGAACCTGATGCTTTTTTTAAAAAAAAAAAAAAAAAAAAAAGAAAAAGAAGAAAAAAATTTTAAAGGCATCTTTTGATACTCTTTTTACCTTATTGAAGCTCTACAAAGAGACCCATAAAGCAGATCTTATCTGTTTCCATTCTGCTGCTTCTCATCAAATCTGTTTTTTTATCAGGTCAGCAAACCACAGGACATTTTCTATCTTATCTTATCTCATATGACAAAGATTACAGACATGGTGTGAATTAATGTCAGCCTAAAAAGTGGCCAGCTTCTAGCTAGGTAACATTACAGTTCTGTAAATGAGTTCTTTCTCTCTTTTTATTAATTAAATTTGTTATACTAAGGAATTGCATATAATCTATATTTTATTTTGAGACATGCAGTTATGTATCTTCATATCTAGGATATTTTGTAAGAAGTCTTGCTTAATAAGATAAAAAAATCTTCAGAAAACCTTCTCAGTAATCATCTAGTTAATGTAGAAATCTGTAGGAACCCATAGCTTATTACTTCAAGTTACATTTAGCAAGTTTCACTCTAGTAGAAACTAGAGTTTAATGTACATTTAAATCAATGAGGTTCCATGTTTTTTACAGGTTTACTTTTTTTTCCATTTTATAAATTGCAAACCCCAATTCCCAATAATATTTATAAACCAGCTTCTAAATATAACTTGAATTCTTGATTCTTTTTCATTTTAAGCTCATCCTAGAGAAGTGTCCAAGCCATTCAGCTGTTTTAAAGGACTAAAAACAAAATAAAAACAGAATAAATCACTTTTTCTTCAGGAAATATAATGGGACAGTTTAACCTATCATGAAAATAGATGATGGCTATCAAATGAAGAACACAACCTAAATTCTATTTCCATATTTAATAAAAAGCAGGCCTTTGTAATACTTGCCAAGGTAATGCCTGGTAAACTAATGATAAAAGTGATAAGGGAAAACAGCACCTATTCAGCCTCTAATGTCCAATAGAGTGAAGTAGGAGGAAAAAAGAAACAGCATCCAGAAAGCTTAAAAAAAGAAAAATAAACCTGCCTTTCCGCTTGCAACAGTCCTTTGAAGTCCTAGCAAGTTCTTGGTTTATTTTTTTAAGGATAATTTCCTCTTATACAGAATCAATGGATGATAAGGCAATTAATCTCTCCGTGTGTGCACGTTTCCAAGACAGAAGAGGTGATTTTTACATGCAAATGACTCACTGATACACTGTGCTTTTCTAATTAATCAATATCTTAGCAATGCCCCCACCTGGTGGCCAGGTGGGAGATTTTGCTCACCCAGGTACGAGATGCAGAAGGGGCAAGTGTACATCTGTAAAAAAATGCCCTTACTCCTTACTTTTCTATCTGGAGGCTTTGATGAAAGATGATTTGGCAAGGAGGTGAGTGTGTACTTCTCAGACTACCTGCAGAGGATGACGACCAGGCAGAGATCCAAGTGATCTCATCACCAATAGATCTGACAGCCCATCTCACCAAAAAGAGTAAATAAAGCATAATGCAGGCTGGGAAACCTCTTTTTTTTTTTTTTTTTTGAGGCTTGGCAGACTAGGTCTCAGGTATTCACTCCAAATGGACTAAAATAGGTTGGTGACACCCAACTATTGAGTCCCAGTCAAGTGATGATAACCATTTTTGCTTAAGAACAACTTAAGTAAGCCTATGTAATTTTTTATTTTGTGAAACTGAGTCAGCATGGAAAGAAAAACAACATACCAATTCCAAACTCTTTAGAAAGTAGATTTGTTCCTACTCATTTCAAGGGCATTAATCTAAAACTTTTACAAAAGACACAATTTTGAAGTCATGTGCCAGCTATCTCTAAGATAAGGAAGGATATAACTCTTACCACATACCATTGAAAAGACACAGTTGCATTAGCATCAACATTACCTAAATTGCCTGTTTTGGATATTTAGCTTCAAAGCCCTTAAATTTGCTGTTTACCTTTATCTCCTGTTATTTCTTTTTTGATTCATTTCTTTTGATGATCAGCTTAAAACTGCAAACCCAGGGTTTACTTACATGGGGTGATCATAAATAGGGAGCCCAGATAAGTGGCAACCTTTGCAAAAGAGAAGGACTCTGGCAAAATTTGTTTTGCAATTGTTTCTGACTCACAGTCTTTTTCAAGACTTGCAAGGATTTGAGACACATGGCAACTGTTCGAATAAAATGTCTCCCAACACTGCAAATAAGAGTGGCTCCAGGCAGTGTCTGACCTTGGATTAGATGTTTATTATACTAAAATAAATAAAATTACCTAGATTGCAAGGCTTCTGGCAAAAAGATGTTTCACTGGTTCTAATGCTGTACTGAAGATGTTACCCACCTGCCAGACCGAATAAATGAACAGAATTAAAGTTGTTTTATAGCAGGAAACAAACATGAAAAGAAATGCTGGTGAGAGGTTATGATTACTCAGTCTCTAACTGTTTACTGAGGTTGGAAACTAAAATTGCAGCAAGTGAAAAGGACCTGGCAAGCTGAGAAGTCCAGCTGCACACAGCACTACACATCCTTGTTCAACTGCTTAAACTAATCTCTATATTGTTTTTAATACTAAAGGAGAATAAGAAAGAGAAGCACTAGTAATACAACACTGAGAAAGAATTAGTTATCCTTAGCTGCATCTGTGTTGCACAACTTCAGCTGCATTTTGAAAGTTGTTTTATCATTAATTTGTAGTTAGTTGTCCATACATCTTAATGTCAAAGTTCTGCTTCCCATCCATTATCCAGTTCAAAAAAGAAAAAAAAACCAACCAAACAAGTTTCAAACACTGACACTGATCTTCACAGCATATGCTTGGCTACTAACAGGTTTCTAAGGGAAAACATTTTTTCAAGGTTTTTAATTTGGGTTTTTTGCTTATGCCCAAAACATTTTAACTGACATAAGATTAGGTTATAGGAACCTGATGGTTAGCAGTAATATGGTTTTAGTAATCAGATTGCTATAACCTGATGTTATTGCAGACACAGACCTTTCTAGTATCATCCAGCATAAAAAATCCCCAACTTACACATTTTATAAATATTCCAGCTCTTTAAAGTTGACATTTTGAAACCTGGCATATTAATACAACTCAAATTCACAGAAGAGACAAAACAATATTATCTACATTATGGTAATGGTGCATTGCTTATTCAACTCATTTTTTCATGGAAAAAAAAAATTCAAATAAACCTGCACAAGTGGCTTAGGAATAGTCACCAGACAACAGGAATACTTAAAAAAAAAAAAAAAAAAATTAAAAGATTGAAAGATTTTGGTTAACCTATGTAATCCTCTTCTGAAAGAAGTACTGAAAGCAGTACTGAAACTATAGAGAAAATGCAGCATAGAGGTTTCAGTAGATAACTACCTGGCTTTGTGAGATATAAAATACTTTATATCATCATTGATTGACCAACATTTTTCAGGACTGATACAAGTTTGACAAGAAATGCATTCATTTAGAAGAAGGATTTCTAGGTCAATTTCCATTGGATTATTTATTTTTAAGGAAATTATGCCAACGGAAAATTTCTAATTCTTCAAAGAAAGCTGTTCTGGTTAGTTCCTCCAAAACACAGAATTATGCCAACTGTTGCAATTATGCAAGGAAATCAGGGAGTCTATCTCCACAAAGACAGACAACATAATACCAAGCCACCATGCCCTGATTAAGACTCCATCCCCAGCTGCAAGCACCAAGCTGCCAAAGCTGTGGACTCTCCCTAGCACATATTGCTGCAGAGGAGCCCAGGCTAACATCTCCACCTTCTATATAGGATCCTGATGCTCCCATGCTTCCTGGTGTAAATTTAAATCCAAGAGAGGATTATAGGATTAAAGAATAAATTGGGTTGGAAAACATCTCCAAAGAGCATCTTATCCAGCCTTCTGCCCAAATAAGCATCCACCACAATGTCAGATTAGGCTGCTCAGGGCCATACCCATTACAGCTCTGGTTGTGTCCAAGGATATTTGTTTATACCATGGGGTGGGTGTTCCATCAAGCTAATGATGGACCCTGGAGTTAATCTAACTCAAATTTCCACAATACAATGCCTGGAAAAAAACAAAGTCATATGTTAGGGGAAACCCAAGTGGACAGGACATCTAACCCTGGAGGCTCCTGAGCCCCAATGCAGACCTGAACACAGAGCTGCCTAGAACCTGGGGCTCACAAACCAGCAGTCTTGGAAACTGAAATCTGGATGAGTTTTAGAGGTGCAGGAAAGCCAGAAGATGTGGAGGTTTAGTACCTTCCTATCTGTGACTTCATAGTTTTACACAAAACCTTGAGTTGCTAGAACTCACAGAGATATATATTGCCTTCTGATAAAGGAGAATTTTTCCAGTAGACATGTCTGAGTAATTATTAATTGCTTTTTACGTAAATGTGCGTTTATAGCTCTACAAATTGTCCTTAGAAGGAATGTTAACATTTGCTGTACAAAAAATTATTTATTTATTGAATAGAGACATACAGAAATGACAAATTCTGACTCAGTTGCTAGCAAAACCCAACTACAATTCTAGTCTATTGTAACTGTTCTCTAAACAGTTCATAGAAAACATGTAAACTACTGGATCCAGGACATACTTGTTCTTACATCTAGTTTACTGACAGTAATTCCAGGCTTTAATGTGTAAAGTGCACTCACACAGGGAAAACCAGCTTCAAAGTCCACAAAGTTTTCATAACTCATCAGCTACAACAGTTATTATGGAAGCTCAGATACTGGGATAAAGTCACATCTATATTTATAGGTTCAACATTGTCATTAGTTGTTGGTTTTGATTTAAAAATGGAACATGGGTCTTCTACAAGGAGCTACAAAACTGAAAGAAAAAATAATCACCTTCCAAAAATTCAAAGCCAATGAAGCCAAGGAAATGGAACAATTAGGCTAAGTCTCCCCCAAAGTTTGGTATGCGTAGGTCACCTAACTATGACATCTTACCAGAGAAGGAAAAAAAATAACCTTACTTACTGCAAGAATATAGATACAAGATATCGAAAACTATAGTTTAAAAAATGGCGTTAAACTTCTCATAACATATATGTAAACTATAGCCAATTTTTCTTTTGTAGAAACAACAAAACCACCAAGAGTTTAACAGAATTCATACTATCCACTCCGTTATTAGGCCACTATTTTGTACATAATGATGAATTGAATCATATGGTATTGTTTCACTTTTGACCTCCAAATCTCTCCCCTCCCAGCTTTAAGATTAATCTTCCAATTTTCAGGTTTATGCAGTCATTCAAGCATTTCATAGGCTGACTCACTCTCTTGCCAAGAAAAGACATCAGGCTAGCAAATATTCTGAAGTTAGTGTTTAATTTGTTCAGATCAGCATTACTTTGTCCTCAGAACTAAGCAGTATGGATTCATGCAGGAGACTTCACAAGTATTTAGGCAGCTTGAATATGAAGAAGCTTCATAATTCTGTTAATTTACGACTCCGTTCCTAAGTTGGAATTTGAAATTATATTTACTGCAGTTATTAATACACTTCCCTATTAATGGGAACTGTATTCTATAACCTGTATTCTTTTGGAACTGAAAAAGCTGCCTCTAGCATCCACAAATACAACTGAAATCCGAAGACCACATAGTTTAGGTTATACAGAACACTCCATCTTCAAATACACTTAAGCCCTGGTAAATTTTCTTCTAAAACTTGGCACTAAACTAAACTTCTACAGTGCCATGCATTTTTGACCCACACACAGTAAATGGTTAAAGGCCAGAAGCTTAACTGCCTTCTTTCCCTCCTCCCACCCCAACCCATAAAGTGTGAAACATGCAATGTTGAATACCAACCTCCTTCCAAACCACTTGAAAACTCTTCATCTGGGTTAAAACCTTCCAAGCAATTCTCAGCATTATACAGGCACCCAGTGGCTACATAATATGACTGAAAGATGAGAAATTCAGAGGGAATTTCAAGTTAAGAAGTTTTGTTTGTGGTTTTTTCTTAGTGTTTTGGCTTGGTTTTAGTTTGTGAGGTTTTTGGTGCTTTATGTTTATTTGGTTTTGTTCAATCTGTGTCAGCTGATTTCAGAACTATCCAAGCTTTACCAATACGTGCTGAGTCAGACTCATTCCACTTGAGAACCTCTGCAAGGCTCAGAGGAAGGTGTTTTATCAGCTGTATATAAAACTCTTACTAAACACTGTGTGACCCGTTGTCACACTTCTGCATGAGAACTTTGCTGACCTTGTATGAAGTTCTTGTGCATTAGTCAAAGAAAGGTTTTCCTTCTGATCCAACTCATGATTCTTTTGACTGTGCTTTTCAAACAGAACTATATGAGAACAATACTAGAAAATAGAGGATTTCTATACTTCTTCAAAGGAGCAGTAAACTGGGAAAAGATTGGGAATGTGATAGCAAGGCAGATTAGAGACCAGTGCAGCAAAAGGTTATGCTCGTTGATATTTAACACCACACCATTTCAAAGAAGATTGACAAGTCAAATTTTACAGGTTCCCCAAAGGAAAAAGACATCAGTGCAGATGAGAGCAGCAAGACAGAAAGCTGGGGCTTCCTAGGGAAAAGTACTTTTACCAGTTTTTCTATCTGCTTTTTTCCATCTGCTTATTTCCCAGCCTCCCCCATAGCCTGCATGTAGTTATTTCTTTGCATCCTTATTGCCCTGTTAACTTCTAGTTTTACTGTCATTCATAATAACCAATGATGCTTGTCTAGTCAATGTTTTACATTTTTAGCAGTCTTTTCCACAGACCTTGAGAATAAAACAAATCACCGGATAGAATGAAGATAATGACACTCTTCACTTAACTTCTGATTACTATGCACAAAGAAATATTGAGTTAAGGAACCGTTACTCCTATTTTTTTAAGTAGTTATCACATGCAGCTGCTCAGCCTCATTTTATGGACCTCACAACTTCCCACTCCCACACCAGATCACTATATGTTTACTAATTAATCAGGTAGTACACCCATATTTTAGCCTTCATTAGTAAACATGGAATTGTAACCAACATCCTAAACCATTAAAAGAATTCCTCTTGTGCCTGTACTTCTGCAATAAAGGAATTCCAAGTGTAGTCTTTCCCGTTGCAAGAAAGAGATGCAGCATCTTTTCACCTGGACCACAGTATATTTTGTTAAAGACATTGGAGCACGTATTACTCTCAGTAATATCAGTAAGGCATTAAACAGTGTGTAGTACTATAAAGACACCACAAATTCATCATCAAAATAAAATCCAATTTTTGACACTAAGCAAAATGTCTGTCAGATCCTTTCAGATAGCATTACTGCCAGTTTCCTGCTCATCAGCCAAGTGTGTGTCTCTTAGCTCAGTGGGGCATCATTAAAGCTTATCTATTTTCCCAGGCATTTGGAACTGCTACTTTGAAACTTAAGACAGCTGCAATCACAGCTTAAAAGACTTATTTATCTTCAGACTTCTGCCCTTTCCCAGATACAAGGCCCTTCCTAGTGTGTACACTACAGATTTTTTTCTGTAGCTTCTCTATATATTTCACAGCAGATAAAAGGGATTACAGTGAAGTGCAAGTAATCTGCTGACCATATTGAGCTCTAATATATTTTAGCCTCTATTCCCTGCCTCCAAACTATCTTACCTAGAAAGACAGGGGCAATTAGAGCAAACTCTGGTGTAAACTTACAGTGAAAGCAAATGAATAGCAGTAATCTGAAGCAGGCAAGTGTCATTCTTCTTTCTCCAAGTTTGATGGTTGCTTATATACTGAGTTTTGGCCAAACTGTCCCTGTTAGAGAAAGCATCAAATGATGCCAGAGGACTTTTAGCATGAGACGTAAGGGCAAGGACCAGCCTTGTCACTCAGGAAATACCTTGAGTGTTTGTTTATATACTTACAGTGAGACTTTATGAAAGCAAATCATAAAAAAAATCTTTTTTTGGAAGTTTCAGTTAATAAACTATATTTTAATATAATACAGCTAGAAAACACCTAGAAACTTGAAAATTGTCCATATTAGACAAATTGTCCATTAAACATGTTTGGCATCAACACAATCACAAAAATTAAAAGATAAAGGGTACAAATACAAGGTAATTAATTTCTACACTGATGAAAACAGGAGACCTCAGCTCAAGCATTAAAAACATCTTTAGGATCAAAATTGATAGTAATAGCTTTTATTAAGCCCACTGTAATTTAAAGAAAATAATCTGTTTTCCATATTTTATTTTTCTCTGATTTTAATTTTGGGTCTTTGGTAACAGCTTGTAGAAGATTTAGAGAAAAAGACACACAACCCCTTAAGCAATAAATTTAACAGGAGTGTTTCAATATTGTTCCAGTATGATTATATACCTGATACACTTCTCAGGGGAAAAAAAACCCTAAGTGGCACTCAATACTACATTCAAGTAGTCTAGGCTCTTGAATCCTTGGTGACAGAAGAATACTTTAAAAAAAAAAAAAAAAAAAAAAAAAGATAAATGGTAGAAGTGCTTAGTTACAAACACAAAGTATTAATTTTAATTGTGTGATATAGGCCAAAAATAAACTACAAACCCGGAAAGCAATTGGAAGTACAAAAATAAGCTAGAAAACATACTCATTCAAGCTAATCTGGCATTTTATTCTCTTGATAGAAATGTGTGAATTTGGTAGTCCCAAGAATTGTTTTTCTCTACCACAGGGAAGAGATGCAAAGACATCTGTATGTGGGCCTCCTCCATTAACTAACATATGGTCACCACATGGGACACTGACAATTTTATACAGTTGGTCTTTGCACTTTGCTAATTTATCTGAAAACAAAATTACACACATAAGCAGGAATTTTTGCAAAAAGCTGGGTAAAAGCTGGGTTTATGTGTACGCTGGAGAAATTCAGAATGATAAAGTTCTGAGAACATCTTGAACATACTGTCCCTTTCACACTGCAGAATTTGTATCAAAAAAATTTAAAAGCACAGACTTTTAGGTAATGAAGTGAAAATACTGTATATTTATTGGAGGACAGTTGTCTTCTGCCCATATTCTCTGAGGAGAACACAGCCGAAGAAGAAAGAAAAATATTTCACATCCATCTACAAACAGCTTTATAGACTCTGGAACCACAATACACACCTATCAGGAAAGAAGACTTGAAGACTCTTCTGCAATGCTCCCATGAAATATTAAAGTGAGTTTTTTTGGTTGGGTTTTTTTTTTTTTTTTTTTGAGGCGGGAGGGGATAATAAAAAAATAAGGTCTATTTGGGCCTACTTGTCCACTGTGAACACTTATCCCAAAGATGAATCGACCAAGAAAGGTGAGAGAGCCCTTGCTATCAAACAGGAAAGTGAACATCACTAAATTCCCAGCTCAACAAGTCTGGGTTTTTTCCTAAGCACAGTAGTTATTTTGAAGCCATTTTGGCATTGCCTTCTCACAAAGCCCTTAAAGGCAATGTTTTCTTTAAGATTTTAAAATCAATACCATGGACAATCACTCTTGCAAAATTTCTCTGGAGCACCTCCAGTCTGGTCCAAGTGATTCCTAGCATTTCTTGTTTTTATTAACAAAGCATTTACCCTTACTCAGGGAGAATGGAGGAAGAACTTAAGTTACCTTAGTTAACTTAAATTAACCTGGAGCAAAGACCTACTGAAGCCAACATGGTTTGTCATTATCAGATTTAAGGTAGCAGGGCAAACCTGACACAAGGTCATACAGCCCTTCTTACCCTCCTTAGACATATAGCAACTACTTTCTACAACATCTTCACTAAGATTTTATGTTCTATTAAACTGAATTAACTAATTCAAGTTAAAAGCTTTCCCCTTTATTTTTTTTCTAGTTACAAGGAAGCTGAGACACATTTCTAGCAGAGATGTTAAAGACTGTCTGGTTTCCCTCTGTGATGCAAGTCCAATTTAAACAGCATTTTTAAATGTAGTTTTAAACTGAATTTCATCAGGCTTCCCTTATACAGTTAATCTATAAAATTTTAACAGATCAACTAATTTAATTCACAGTCCTGCAGCTTTTCCTAGCCAACACTAGATTAAGCCTTAATCGATTCAGCTCAAAATTTATGCCCAATGTTTTCTACATTATTCTACAAAGTCATCAGTTGAATTTTTTTAAATTAGTGTTAATATACTTATTTGTATGTATTTGCCTAGCAATAAGCTGATCACAAACTGCCTCTAGTTAAAGGGTCCACATTTGTGGAAGATTCCATTAAAAATAGAGGGGGAAAAATCATCTTTCTGAAAAAAAAGAAAAAAAGAAAAAGAAAAAGCAAAGCAATAAGAATGTGTGGTTGCATTTTTTAATCAAAGAAGACTTTGAAGTAAGAACATTGAGTGCTTTTTATACAGCTTCTGCTTCCTAAGCTCTTGGGTTGTGCTTCTCATCTCATTATCCCATTGCTCTCCACAAGGTGTTACAGGTTTATAAAAAACTTCTCACTGAGAGCCAGGTGTTTTCATATTCTTTCTTTTTTCCCCCTGTATTTCTGAATATTCCAATCAAAAGGTTTTTAAAATCTCTCCTAATATTTCTTCTGCAGTCTATCTGCTCAAAAAGTACTTCTTGTACTGGCTTGAAAAGTTCACTATAAAGTTAGAAACAGGTGAAGAGTAAATGAAGTACCTGATACGAAGTCAGATATTAAACATCAGAAATCTAAATTTTTCCCATTTGGAAAAGAACAAATGACAACAAAACAGAGTTATTTCTCTTCCAACTAGGACAGAATAATAAGCATAACACTTCCAGGAGATTTCAGAGCTCTGGGAAGCCTTTTCAGAAAGAACTGATAGTTTCCATGTTTTTTTTCAGTTTCCAAGATCAATTAAAGCTAAAATGTAACTGGAAATGAAAACAAACTCAACAGACAAAAAAAATGAGTATTTTCTTATTTTCTGACTTCTTATTCTGGCTTATTTTCCAGCCTTCAAATTAGAGAACGTAGAAGAGAAGATGAATTTGAAGAAAATTAGACCAAACCACACACATATTAAATAGGATTAACCTTCATCTAAAAACATGAACAATTATATAAATGATAGTGAATTTTCTCAGCAGAAGAAATACAAAAATCAGCTACTCTGTCCTACCTCATTCAAAGTAGACAACATCAGGAAAAAGCCCCCTTTACATAAAGAAAATGCATTACTTGGTCAACACTATAAATTTGCATTTAGTTCTCATATTTGTGGAAGTTCACAGCACACAAAAGAACAAAATAATTATTTTCAAGCACAAAGCAATTACAGAACACATTTACTGAAAGGCCTTAAAATTTTCTAATTTTGGAAAAATGAAATTAGAACCAATAGTAATACAAAAGGCTTTCCAGTGAAATTAATCCTCAAATTTACCAGTTCTCTCAGCCAAAACAGATTCCCACAACAAAAGCCATTTCTAAGTACTGCAAACACCTGTGCTGTCAACCCATGCAAGAAAGGACCTACTTGACATGACACATTACTCTGTCAATTCCTTTTTGCAAATAAATCCAAGGAACTGGAAAGTATGACAGTACATGTAGAAACAATCCTTACTAAACTTACAACATAGGTAAATCATTATGAATTTAGGTCGTCTGACTGATATTCAGTGTGCTTAAATTAAGCCAAATACATGCACAAAAGACCTACTGAGCAAACCTGAGAAATATCAGGCCAATTTTAATTTTCTTAGTTTGTGTTGGAAGTTGTCAAACTTGTGCTCTACAAGGTAAAATCAGTGTTTAAGAGCAAAAGTTTTGATCTTTAAGGAAGATGAACTGTAAGTAGTAGAGGATATGAATGGCTAAACAGTTTCAATTTAAACATTTATCACACAATCGGCTGGGTTGGAGGGGACCTCTGAGATCATCAAGTCCAACCCATTTGAGGTGATTCTTATCTTGGAAAGCATAATAGATAAGTCCACTTTAAATGATGATGTAGAAAATAGCTGCTTTGTTTCCTTCTTAGGTCTCACCCCTGTACAAAAACAGTCAGTACAATAGATGCAAAGGACTCCAGAAAAAATTCCATCATGCCTGCACTTGCTTGGACAACTTGCAAACTGTCAGGTAAGCATCAACATACAATCCCTGGAACCACATGGGTCACCCAAAGACACTACTAAAGCAACAGCTCATTCATATGGAACAATTTCCAAATGTAGGTGCCCTCCTAATTTAGATCAGTCTGACAGAGGCAGTCTTTGCTGTGAGACATTATTAGTTCTATGAAATCAGCACAAGCATCTGAAGAACTTGGTTAGAAACATGGGATGCATGCCACAGTAGCTATCTTAAATGAACACATTCAATAATTTTCTGTGCTTCCCTTGTCATGGAAAGGACCAAGATAACGCTGGGTAGGTAAGGGGTGAGTAACTCCTATGCCCTTGGCTCTATCTGCAAACACAATTAGCACCAATAAAGTTAGAAAGCTGCTCTCCCAGTGTGGGTCTCCTGATGGGCAGTGATAATTGGTTCCCCAAAACCTGCCCTAACACAAATGGTGATTAATGCAAACAAAGAGTAACAGACTTCTGTAACAGCTGTTATCTTTCCTGCCACAAATTGAGTTGAATCAACAAGCAATAGTCAGGAGACCATCTGAGTCTACATGAAGTTACAACTCTGCCTTTCACAGGTGGGGAAAAAAACCAGACTGAAAATGGCAGTTACATTAAAACATGAGGGGACTGAGCTCTGAGATTCTAGTGTCTGGATTCGAACTTGGGCTTAGATGGGGTGAGAAGAGGGTTGTTTCATTTCCCATCCTTTGTGTTCCACTGGGTTTTGATGCTAGAGCACATAGCAGTTTCTTTCTGCAGACTTCAATGGAGCACCTTGCAAGGGCTAAATCTCTGCAGCTTACTGCACTACTGAGGTCAGAAACTGGAGAGACAGCTCCTCTCTGCCTGCAGCCTCCAGAAAATTAAGATATCCAGGTGATAGGAGAGAGTCATGAGAAAGAAAACCCAAGCACCAGCATGATTGAAGCAGCTGTTTATGTCATGGTCTAAGCTTAAAATCAAACACAAAGAGAAACACTGGCCTGCTTAAGTAATTTTACAGAAAAGTTTGTGTATCATCTTAAAATGTCAGAAAACTTTGTAGCAGAGGATTCAGCCACTGTCAATTTTCAGTGTACTAGTTGGTTAATGAAACAAGTAATTAAGACATGGACTTTGACTACTACCTGGCTTCAAATTTCTGGCCAGGTCAATTTGCATGTTGAGGGTATACAAAAGGATTAAAATGTTTTTCTTGGAAAGAAACAAAGGCGAACAAAAAAAAATCTAGCAGATAAAGGAAAAATTTAAAAACTACTTCAGACATGACAATGGAGTGAAACTTGGACAAAGTTCCTAGCAAGGAAAGTAGCAGTTTGAGGTAAATTGCTTTTTTGCAACTTGTGTAAAGGAAACACACAGAAACGAAATGGAGCCACTTCCACAACTTTGCCACCAGCAATCTGATGAGGGGGTAAAAGCTGGTGGAAAATTGTAACGGTGAGGAAATGTTCTATCAACAAAAAACTTTCTTGGCCTTCTCTCCAGCTTGTCAATGGATCATTATGAGCAGCTGTTGCCTTCTAGCACTCTACAATTCCTTCCTTGAATTGTACTCTCTGAATACTTAATATGTTGTCTGTTGTGCCACTCAGGTCTTTACTGAAACAAACAGATACAGGTGAGACTCTTGCTAAAACCTATTCCGTATACCTGGCCTACAGACATTGTGAAATACTCTTGAGACAGCCAGCTCTTTGCACAGCTGTATCTAGCAACATATTGTTATTATTCCTTTAACCACTCTACCCCAGTCTTGCTTAGGAGAGATATGTGAAACATGGAAAACTCTGCCATACTTTGTGATATCTACCACTGCTGCTTAATGCACAAGATCTTTCAGAAATCCTGTGCATAGACTACACTGCTCCAATAAGATCTCCTCAGAAGTTCAAAATAGCTCTTATTCATATCCAAGTTTTGTCATTTATTATTATTTGTTGCTATTATTCTCTCTGGAAATAAAAGTAGTGTTATGACTGGATAATAATTTGGTAGCTCCTCATTTTCACATTTCAGACCAATTGCCTTTTTCCCAGGCTTCTTGTGTACCATCTGTGTTTGCAAGGTATTGGGAGTTATCTTCACCTGGCATTTCATCCATCAAGTGATACTATTATAGAATGGTTTGGGTAGGGAGAGACCATAAAGATCACCTAGTTCCAACTCCCCTGCCACAGGAAGGGAGACTTAGATCACGTGGCTCAAAGCCACTAGATCATGTGGCTCAAAGCTGCATATTTAATATTTAAATATAAAGATGGTTTTGTGATTAAATCCAATATATTTTAAACACCTAAAAAATTACCTAAGCAAACTGCTAGCTAAAAATGCTTTTTGTGAAAGCTAAATTGATACCAAAATAAATGCCCACTTAGAAGCTGACTACAGAAAAGCTAATTTATATCATAGGATTTTTTTAAAGTATTTGATTCTTAATTTGCTTTTTAAAATACACTACATATATGTTTGTCTTGCTTAAAACCTGCATGACAATCAACAGCAACACATTAAGTCACAAATGCCAGGTAGGTGCTGTATTTTCAACAGCAGGGAAGCATCCTACAAAATCTGAGCACAATGCAACAATCAGTGTGCATACTTCTACAATCAACGTGGTATGAAACTCTTCAACAAAAGTTCTCCAACTTACTAAAAGTATCATTCACCTCACAGAAAAGGTACTTCTTCAATTTGTTCTTTTCAAAGCCATACACAAAATTCCCTAATATGTTTTGTTCCTAATTTCTACAGATTATATCTGCTGTCTGTTTTATGAGTAACCTAAAAAACAAAACAAACAAAAACCCCCAAAAACAAACCCACAAAAGCCAAAAGTATCTACTTTCAGCATACAAAAAAACCTGAAAGCCAAAGCAGGGCTGAGTTCTGCACACTGGGAAGCCATAATTATTCTTCCTACATGGGGGAAATAAGCTAACACAGTCAGGGAAGTGCATGTGTGGGCAGGTCTCCCTTCTCTTTTGCTGTGCATTAGCAGCAAGTATTTGAAGAAATCTATTTTAAGACATAAGCAGTCAAAGCAAAGAAAATATACCTGTTCACAGATGTTTCTTAGGAATATGACTTCAAGTCTTATTTATGGTAGAAAAATGATTTTAATATGAATTACAGAATGTCTCCAATTCATATAACTTAAAATTTTATGGACCCATACATTTTTGTTATGCTAAAAAAAAAAAAAGTCTTTTCTCCTATATTAGGGCTATAATTCATGAGCCACACCAATCCTATATATATTGAGAAGTGGAGTACAAACTGGAGAGTTCCAGGTTAGAATATCTTTTCCCATTTTAGAAACTTGTGACATTGAGAAAACTTTTTCTCAGACATTTAGAGTTTTTGTAGTCTTCACCACTACACTGTAATGAAAAAGGGTGCCATAATTTCTTTGTAGACAGTTGAGCTTTTAGGAGAATTGCTCCAGCCACTGCAGCCCCGTGTTTCAAATGGTATCTTTTTACTCCAACAAATATCTCTACACATGGCTCCAGAGGAATAATATCATGAAACTAGACAAAAAGTAACCTCACAGGACCAGAAAGATCATTTACTTTCCAGACTTCTGATGGCCCTCGGGTGACTTCTAAGAAATTAGCACTGGTTCTGTATTGTAAGTATTTAGCATTACGAAACACTCCACAGAAAAAGAACATACTAATAGGCAAAATGAGCACTGTCTTACTTGATTAATTTGGGAAATGGGTATCATGGAAACCTCTGAGACAAGAAAAAATGCTAACCCCTCTAAAATCATCACTTTCACATAAATTCTAGTTTTCCTCCCCACCACTCTCATCACTAGTTTCCACTTTATAAACACAGTTAAAAATGTAGTTTTTCATGGTCATTTAATTCTCAGTTGTTGAAAGAATTTATGAACCGGAATTATCTTTATGTGACAATAAAAACACAGCGAGATACAGGGGACGAAAGTAAGATGACAAATTGAGGTGTAAGAAACAGAGATCTGTGTGGGGCCTTATCTTTATATTCTGGCACTAGAAATCAAAGATGAGTAACTTCTGCATAATTTCTTTATCTGATTGACGTTAATGAGACTATACTACAAAGAACATATCCAGTCATTTCAAACGTGGTCTATCAATTTACAGTGTCTTACACCCAAGTCTAACAATTCTAAAGCTGGTTACCTAGCCAACCATTTCTCCTGTAGTCTGGAATTGCCTTTAAAATGCTAATGCAGAAGTTTCATTAACAGGGCTTTTCCCTGGCAAAGTGGTTCAGTGAATCTGGAAAGGAGTCAAGATCCAGCCGTGACTAAAAAAACTTTTTGTTAAGATTTAATATGTACTGTGCATCCCAAACATTTTTCTAATACATATTTGTTTTGCTGCCTATCTTCCCTGACCCATCCACCTCTTCAGTGTGGTTCCACAGGATGCATCACCTGGTCCTCAATCTCAACAATTGATCAGAATCAGGTGCTAATGTTGATCAGCATCAGGTGCTGATCTCAACATCAGATGCTTCTCATTGTCTCACAGAGCTGGAGGTTCCCTCCTTTAGCCTCACCCCACACCAGTTTGCAGGTAGGGTCAAGGTATGACAGTGCCTTTCAGGAGGGGGCCCTGGGCTAACTACAGCAGCTTTTTTTATCTTTCAATATGTAGACTCTAAACAATTCTGATTGTTTGAACTATAAACTCACAAGGGAATTTTGTATTTGTAGATCAGTGCTAGACATTCAGATTTCCTTTTGTTTAGCATTTCTCATGGAATTCAAGTACCCTTAAGTGGACAACCATCCTGTTACCTGCACTTTTCACAAGAGAGTCTTGTGTGCCTCCCCCATCAGCAGCAGTGCATACTTCGAGATCAATTGACTCTGGGTCCTGGGTCTGTAAAACCTGAAGCTGCTGCACTGAAAGCTGGTAAGACTCCCATGCATTGCTCTTCATCAGCTGAACAATTAACAAAGCTGCCAACCACAGGCATAGCAGAACTGACTGACAATTTCGAAATTTGAAGCATGAGTTTTGTAATTTAAACATCTTTGCACAAAGTCCTTACCATGTGGCATCACCTTGTAGAGACAGTTCTGCATATCTGTGAGATAACATATTTGACTTAAGCTGGAAATGATCATGTCTCTATCTGTATATCAGCAGACCACCCTAGTGATTATTTTTTTACATCTTCAGTTTTCTAAGCTATTCTCAGCACGTTGCTTCATGCCTTTAGGGGCTCTTTAAATAGTCTGTGACCTCTAAACATCCTTCCAAAGTTCACCTTAAACAAAAAGTTGTCTGGGATCCCCCAAAATGTTAATCATCCTTAGAGAACCAAAAATAAAGAGCTTTCTATCAATACTGAAATCCTGTATTTCAACTCTGAATGGGACAAACACATTGAAAGGTGGTTCAAGAAATCCCCTGAGTATCAAGATTTGCCTGGTAATTTATGTGAAAGGATGTTAATAGTTATATGATATGAATGTAGAATAAGGTATAGTGAAGCTACTCAAAAACTGAAGTTTATTTGATTTTAAAAAGTACCTGTCATATGCTTTGTCCTGAGGTCTACACAATTAAATGGCTGCGTTACTAAGAGAGATCTTTATCTCACCATTAATGAGATTGCTTATTTTAAAGAAAAATATCAGGCTCTGCAAAACTATATGAAATATAATGTACTTGAAGATTAAGCTTTGCAAAACAACTAAGTCTTTATGCCTTATAAGCTTATACGGCTCCCTTACAAGATGATCAGCAGTTTATTGTGATCCCAAATTTACCACTACAGAAGGCTATACTAACATGATAAAATATATAACTTGAGCAAAATGCAAGATTGTTACCTGAACTGGTAGATGATAAGATATCCTCCAACAATTTAAAAATACATTGGATAAAACATTTCTCTCCATTTTATAAAGCTCTACATTGTTTTATAAAACAATTACTGTGGCATTTTTCCACGTATGAGCTGTTGATGCCCAGGTTGTAGACAGCTGGGGCTACAAAAAGAGGAAAGGCCTGGGGCTGCCCAGAGGATGAGAAGCAGCAGCTCAAGGCACTGGAGCAGAGATTCCCCTGCAGCCTGTGAAGATTCCTCACCAGAGCAGAGGTAAAATGGGAGGAGGAAAGAACAGAGAGAAACAGTTAGGAACAGACCCCAATCCCACCCTTCCTTCCCACTCTAGAACAGAATCCATGGGTGCGCCTGAAGGAGTCAGAATCAAAGGAAAGAAGCTGAGCCTGGGAAAGCAGGGAGGAAAGGTGTTGCTTTAACACTTTTCTTTTTTTTTTCTCACTACGTGAATCTATTTGCCTTGGCAACAGATTATTTTCCCCAAGATAAGTCTGTTTTGGCCACAACAGTAACTGGGGTTAGCAATCTCCTGTTTTCTCCTCTGCATCCTGCTAAGGACAAGGGATGAGGAAGGAGTCAAGGTTAACCCACCACAGTGGGAACAGAGAGACATCACCATCCTGAGCAACATGTGTGTATGCACATAAAAGAAGTGATAATTCTTACAGTTTAAGTTATGTATTCTTTTGCGTGTTGTTTCTTTACTTTTTCTGAAATACTGAGATTTTAGGGTCAAGTTATACAGACAGATTTCACTCCACAACAGCAGTTTAAAAATCTAACTGTACAAAGAAGAAAACAATGTGCATTAAAATGTGTTCCCATAAAAAAACCAAAACAAAAACAACATTGATTTTTTGTCAGTGACCAATCATTAGCAAAACTATTATTGATTCAGTCCTGTTTCATATTTGCCTAATTTTAGGTTTAGCTAATTTAATAGTGAAAAATCATGTGGCCATCATGCTTTTTCCACAATACAGGCCTACCACTGAGTTCATGTAAGGTGACAGTCAACAGCACACCTCTTAGTGAAGCTGCAGGCAACCTATATAGCTATGCTGTTGTATAATGAGAAGTTTGTGGAGGCAACCTGGGCCTTAGTAGGTTAGTATAAAGTAAGACAAGGTGTAAACTGCTACATCAGTCACTGACTCTGTGGATGTAGATCAGTTAATCAATGTCCAGTTAAGCTTCTGATTGTTACAGACAGAGTGAAAGTTGACTGCAAATAAAAAGTTGTTGTAGTTTGTTAGAAACTAATCTCAGTTAGGTGCTTGCAATGTATGAGAGTTATACCAAGAGCCTGTCTGTTTATACATAGTGGAATAAACACAGGCATGTTCTCGGTACAGGTAACAGGGCAGATCACAGCTAGTTCATATAAAATAGCTTCATTTTGTTCAGCCTCAAAGCCAAGAGCTAAACTCTTCAGGACCAACTGCTGTGCATGTACAAGAGCCCTGTTGAAAAATTAGGATTACTGAATTTAATTCAGACATCACAATGAAAAGTTTCAATGTCATCTGTTTAACAAGGACACCCAGCTGCTGCTTACTTCTACCCAAGAAGTTAGAAGAAAGTCTGATGCATTTAATCCAGTTCTTCCTTATAGACTACCTACTGTAGTTACTAGCCAATCTCTAATTATATCTAAAATAAGAAAGTGATGAAACAAATCTCTACACAGCACTACAAATTCAGGAATATTATATTCCAACTACTTCTCCTACTAGCTCTCAATAGCCATATTCTTTAAAACATAGCCTCATCAGGACTTGCTTATGACTGAAAGAAACAAAAACTGTAGCACTAAGCAATAACAATTTCCTGTTCCCAACATAATACCCATGATTGAGTGATATTCTGAGTGGAAAAAAACAGTTCAAGGTTTGTATTGGTTTAAGCAGTCAGGTGTGTAACTACAGCAAATGTTGCTGCTGAAAATAATGTTTTGTTTTGGAATACATGAAATACACAACTGGTTATCTCTTTGGGTGTCAAGGTAAATTAATGTGGCTTTTATCAAGATAGAAGACCTGGAAAAACTTCAGGAAAGGACAAGAAAAGCAGATTGACCACTTTGGTGAACAGACTTTGTAAACTTAGTCAAGGCTTCAAATTCTTCCTCTGGCAAACCACACCATTAGATTAAAAAAGGATGCAGAATTACAAGTATTACTTAAGTTCACTCAGTGAGAGAGATATGTTGTACATCCTCTTGCAGCCACCAGTATAAAGTTTATTACAAAAAAAATCCCAAAACAACCAAACAAAACAAACAAACAAAAAAACCACAACACAAAAATTCAGGACATCGTATCAGTTACAGACATTTTCTGTCTCGGGTAAAGAAATTTCCATTTTGCAGAACAGAAAAATGTGACTGGAGTTTCAATTTCATGCTTTGCTAATCAGAAAAAAATCAATAAATGAAATTAAGGAGAAATAGTTCTAGAAGAAAGCAATCATCTTCAGGTGCTCTGGGAAAGTTTTGGTCCAACACTGTTCAAATCAAGC
The DNA here is from genome assembly GCF_036169615.1 of Heliangelus exortis. NCBI lineage: Eukaryota > Metazoa > Chordata > Aves > Apodiformes > Trochilidae > Heliangelus > Heliangelus exortis. The sequence continues at coordinate 108,448,785 of NC_092422.1, read as the reverse complement.
AGCTGACAAAGCTGTATTCTCCACATTTGCTGTCATGTTAAACAATTAACAAACATTGACTTCTCTACTATTAAAAGCCAATGGCATGCCAGATCCTGTATCTCCTTAAAAAAAAAAAAAAATAAAATTAAAAAAGGTTAAGAGAAATTGTAACGTTTAAAAAAATCTGAATTTTCTCCACACCTAAAATGAAATGCCCTTTAGAGCAATTTCAGTTTGAAAAAATGTGTCAAAGTTAGTTAGCCTACTTACTAATAACTTCTCAATATTTAAGGCAATAAATAAGAGGCAAAAGAGCTACAAAAAAGATTTATAAAGCTTGCAAGAGTAGTTGTCTCGACTTGGAAACTCACAGCAGAGAAGGTCCTTAGGAGCAATTTTATGATCATATTTTGCTTTCTCTCTACTTGGTCTTCAGTCAGCTGTAAAAAGTTCATTTTTCCATACATTTATTTCTTTTTGATATTAAGAGCAGAAAACTGAAGCTCCAGTCACCACCCACAGCTCCTTGCATTAAAATTATTATTAACAAGTACACACAGGTCTCTCATCTTGAATGTTTTTCAGCATGAGTAGAACATAGGAGACAATAACAGAAAGGAGCCCAACACAAAACTGACATCTCCCCACCCCCTGCCCAAATAAATCTGCCTTAAAGTGCCTTTGCCAGCTTTATTTGCTGAAGATTTTCCGCATGCTCACACTCTTTCTAAAACAAAAAGAAATAATAAAACACCCCTAGATCAGAGTACCTCAAAACTTCAAAGTCAAAGGTTTAACTTCTGGAGGAACCCTAAAAATTTTACATCACTGAATAAAAGGTCAATACATCTCTATGATCAACACTCTTTCCTACTTCACTTAATTATGCCCTACAGCTCTTGATGTCTAAATGTATTATTTTTTTTTCTAGACTTTCGTTTTTAAATTAAAGGAATCCATGGAATTTTATATGACATTTCAGTTGTATTATGATGTAAGGCTAGAAACAGAGACAAAAACAGTCTCTATTTTTTCTTAAAAGGTTCTGAAGCCACTATAAGTTGTTTTTTTTATTTTCAGACAAAAGTAAGATGCAGAGTTATTAACATCTGCTTGAAGTAATTTCCAAAACAAACCAATAGCTTTGCCTGAAGTAATGTAGCCAATCAAAATTCATGGTCTTATTGCATTTTTAATATATTTTTAAAAACTGAATAGATTTGAATCTTGTAGAAGATCTGGACATGGGACAGAGTTCTAGGTGGCCGTGCTTGAGTGGAAGGGTTGGACCAGATGACTTCCAAGGGGCCCTTCCAATCCCAACACTCCTGTGAGGCCGAATGTACTTTACATAAATTATCATATGACAGACCATCCAGTATTGCTAACATGCAAGTGCAGCAATACTCTGCACAAGGCATTTATCCAAACTTCATGGAAAGACACTGCAATCTGAGATATAGCACGAGCGATTTTTAAAAAATCAAAGTATAAGAGGAATAAAATATAGATTAGTAGGTACAGTTGGATCTTTGGATACTACAATTAAATTCCACCATATTATCATTTAAACATACTTGATGTTTACTCACTAAAGTATTTCTTCTTACCCCAGAAATTTCATTCTTATTTCCAAAACCAAAACAAAAAGATCTGAGTTTATCATGTTTCAGTGTGTTCAGTTCCATCACACCTCTTGATAAGTAGCATTGGGAAGTAATGATACAGTTGTATGGTTCAAATTAACATATTTAATGTTTTCTTCCTCCTTTCTTCCCTGTCCACCCAGTTTCATGATGTTTTGTGATGGATCCACAACAATATTTTATGATATTTTATATCCTGAATCTTCTAAATTTAAAGTTGGTCAAAACATTTAAAACTTACGAGGCAGAGGAGAGACCAAGATAAAATGACTCTAAAACAACTTTTTTTTGAGCTTTCTTTCTTACAGAAATCTCAAGATTAAAGGATCAACTTCATTGCTTCACCAAACCCAATCAGAAGGATATCGATGTGAAAAAGTACATAATACATCTGGGTTTTTTATATATATAGCTAACTCATATCTCTTAAGACCTAGAACACTAACTCTTCTTTCCTTCTGTGTTAAAGCAAACCAAAAAAAAGCAACAACAAAACTACCCAAAAGGTGATTTTTGTTCTTGTATTCACCATTTATAAGACAAGAGTAACATGTAAAAACCTAACTCGAATGCTGTATACGTATAATGGAGTTATTATGCTTTACTCAACTTTAACACACAACTTATGTTTCTTATAAAATATTAAGGTCTAGATCCAAGTCCTTTAAGTGTTTTGTACAGAAGATATTGTAAACAACATTAATTCAAAGCAAGTGAGAGGATAGCAAGTCCCTAAAAAAAAAAAAATCAGGTGGCCTTCACTGCCAAAGCATATATTTTATGTGAATATTGTTTTCATGTTACTCACTAATGAGGAGCCTATGAAATACTATAGTAAATTTGGGATTTCAGAAAGCATGGATTGATAGAATATTTGGAGTGTTCTGTTATTTCAAAATATCCTTCCTGACAATTCATTTCAGTAAAATAAGAAACAGTTTCAAAGGAACAACAATGCTGGAATCATCTGGAGATGAAAGAAAGCAGTAACAAACAACTTTCTCAACCTAGACTGTAATCAGATCACAGAAACAGGGTCATGGCAATGAACTGAGGCCAAAAATTGAAGATATCAAAGTGGACTGACATGCATGTGTAGGATGTACCAGTGCAGAACAAAGACCTGGAACGGTAGAACTTGTTGAATGAATTTTGTGCATTAACCCTAACTACCAGATATTGGAAATGAGGATTAGCAGTGCAATTGACAACTGATTACTTCAATTCTGCACGATTCCAGGATTGTCAGACACTCAAATCCATCCCGAGAGCCCATTGGATGGACCCATCTTTGCATCAAAGTGACAGATGAAAACTTAGTACTCCATCTAGGTGATGCCATACATCCCAAAGCAGTCTGTAACCTCCCTGGTCTGTTTATTCTAAACCATAAAAGCCTAGAAAATTCAGGTTGCAAAAGACCTCTGGAGTTTGAGTTCAACCCTCTGCTCAAACCAGAGCTGACTAGACTTCAGTGTTTTCATCAGAAATTACTATTCCTGACAATGCTGCTCTGACTAAAATGCTTTCAAAAAGTACTAACATACTTCCTCTGCAATGTCAGTATTTGTATTTGTGCATTTTTCAGGGAAAAGTCAGAAAATGTTTCTAGCTTTATATAAGCATTAAGTCTAAATTAAACAAAAACACAGTGCTAATGCTGGTTGGCACAAAAAAAAGGAAAGGAAGGAAAGAGGAAATTGCTCAAGCAATCTTAATTCAAGTCTATTGTTTAAAGGAGCTGAAAGCATCATGGACAAATCTGTTCTTATTCATGTGGTCCCCCAGTTTGGGACACTTACATAACAGAGCATCTCATGTGTCCTAGCAGAAGTAATTGGCAAGAATTGTTTTGTCTGCTGCAAGTATCTGCGCTGTTAGGCTTTCCTGAGTGATGTCCTTCTTAAAGGGACAGGTCTTCAATTCATAAAACTACTTGCTGTCTCTGCACTGAAATGGAGTTTTTGTGTACCTACACTCCTGAAGAATCACTGTAAGATTAACTATGTGAGGAACTTGTTTAGTTCAAATGGCAGCTATTCAGATCCTACATTAGCAAAACAGTGACATCTTACCCCTCATAGAAAGAAGGAAAACCAGTAAGACTGAGACTATGCAGGGCTATACTTCACTTACAAGCTTTAATCTATCCAGCAGGCTGCTGTGACTAATATTGCCTTGGATTCTAACTGGCTGTCCCAGCTCTGCAGAAAAAAATAAATTAAAACCACCAATCACCACCAGGTTTCACACACAACCAAAATAAAACAGGAAGCACACACATCCTTAAAAAACATTATTGCATTCTCTCATAGCTGGGCAAAAATGTACCTTAGGAAAACATTGCAAAAAGCAGTTTGGATGCAATTCTCAGCACATCTTAAGAAGCAGAGAATTCATGTGCCAAGTCTCAGTTTTGGAAATGGCTGGAAATCATTATTCTCTTGACATACATTGTGTTTCTGCCCCATATTACTTACCTCCCTCTTTCCCCCTCCCACATCCCAGTTCTCCCTACCCCAGTCTCCCCCCCCCCATTTTTATTTTTTTGAAAATGCAGAATAAATAAGATAATTTGCTTTCATTAGGATGCAGTGTGCTCTGTGAACAGAGTAAGGGTCAAGAGTGATGCATCACCTTAATACTCAAATTGTGGCGTTTCACTTTGTGCCAGAATTCTGCTATGAATCAGCTGTACCAAAGTGATTGTTATGCCTTTCAAAGAAGGAATGTCAATTGCAAAAAACAGACAAGGAAATGGAGACTAAATATGATAAAAATACTCCCCCCTCTAAAAATTGAAGGGTAAATGCAAATGGTAAATGCAAACATTTTTTATTATTTTATTGGGGTAACCAACTGCCAAACATACTCTAGGGTTTTACCTTTTTCCATTGCAAAATGTCACTGTTTTAAAAGTTGGCAGGAAGTGCCCTATACGCCACTGTTTCTCAAATGACCCTTCATTTTATTTTTAAAATAAAACAGCTAAAATATCAGCCTTTTGTATTTATTTTATAGTAATTTGGCTTTTACCACATTTACTCTCATTTCAATGCTGAAGTGTTCAACCAGTGATCTCATCTTTCTCCAAAGAAACATTACTAAGATGTATGGTTCACTTGCTAACTAGAATTTCCTGACCTGAAGTCTTCTTGCTGTACTGAGCTGAATGAAAGTAATGGTGCTGCACCAGCTTTGGAGTTTTCTCTCAGGAGTTCATCAGGCATCTGTTGCTTTATGCAACAGTCACATAGCTTATGTCAACGCATAAGTTGTCCTATTTTGCAAAAGTGCTTTTCTTCCTCCACCACTGATTTCTCTCCAACTCTTCTAATATTGTTTTAATACATAGCATTGTAAAGCTCTGATTTAGATATTTTTTTCATGGCTATTTTCTGCCCTTCTTCTCTTCAAAGGCCCCATGGCTCTTTAACAGAATGTAAGTAGCTTTGTTCAAGTATCAACTTTAATTTTTTAAACCCACCATTTACAAATATATTCCTTCTGTGGGTTTCAGGCAGTTGTCACTTCCCACTTCAGCGTTGCAAGCTAATGCTGACGGCTATGTTGATCCCTTTGAGGCATCTGCAGTTGAGTTTCAGATAAAAAACTGGAAGTACCATATAAATGAAATCTTCTATATCTATCCATCAGAAAGTTTTGAGATATCAATGAGCTTTGTATTGTAAGCATTAGTATCCAATACAATAAAACATGCTGTGACAGATTAGGTATGAAATAGTTACCAACATGTATGTACTCATACATACACATTTGGGAGCAGGATAGTCACTTAGGTTTTATTTACCTCACTGACAATGACAGTACGTATTACTCTGACAAACTCTTAATATATCAGTAACAATTATGGAGGTTAAAGAAAATTTGCCAGTTTGAGTCATGACCAGGAGATAAAACCCAAACATCATGTGATTTTTCTAGCAAACTACACAAAGTAGAGTTAATGCTCAGGGTCAGGCTCTGGCATATCTGCTAAGTGTGCACAAAGTACTTCATAGCTGGCATGCCACAAGAGAAAAGAACTCTTAGTCACAAAATCTGTTTTTTAATTCCTTATTGTTTTACATTAAGAAGATATCACTTCAATACAGATGCTCAGCAGGTGCTCTGTCGGGTCTTCTGAACTGTCTTTGGGAAGTTAGTCCAGTCTCACGAAGAAGCTTCAGGAAGCAAACTGTAATCACTTCTTTTACCAGTGTATAAACCATCAGATCTATTTTAATAGTTTGCTGTGGTGCAATACCAAATAGAGGGTTTATGTGCCAGGAAAGACTGTCTAGGAAACACATTAATAGTTCGCAAGCATTCAGAAAGTTCTGTAAACTTCTCATCAACAATTTCTATTCAAGAAATGATCTTCTATCTCGGCTAAGCTGTCTCAAAGTTTTGCAGACTGCCCTGGACTGGCCTGGTTGAAAAAAGACAACAGACTCCTAGTATAATTCAGCTATGACTTATCTTCTGGGGGACTCTTCTCTCTGCTTTGAATTAACAAAGGTTCATTATTTACTTATGTTGGTTTTAACTGGAGTTGATGAATCAGGAAAAAAACTCTTCTGGGTTATTTATAATGGTTTAAACATATATAATTGGTGAATCAAAAGATACTACTGAATTGACAGAGCTAATGAACTATCTTTCCTAAAATAGCTGAAGTCTTACAACTGTTCTGTAAAAGACAAAATATGTCAAAAAACAGTCACTCAAATGAAGACGAGAGGCATGGACTTAAAAATAACTTCACTGCTGAATTTACAGTTAACTCATGATCTTGGGCAATATAGGAAGATATTATTGAGGGAAAAAAGATAGTAAAGAACTTTAATGATTATCATACTTCAACCTGCCAGCAAAGTATCAATTTCAAGTGAACTAAACCTTTTTTCTCCATTTTTTTTTCTTCTTATTTTACTTTGGGATAGCCAGGGGAATGCACATAGACTTTTAGTTTATTTCTAAAATAATATAACTTGAATTTGAAACAGAATCAGATCCTTCAAGAGTTTAGATACTGAACTGCAACCAAGAATTTATGTTAAAATAAGTGTGCATTTTTCTGATTTTAAATTCAAGTCATGAAGAGTCTTGAATCAAAGTCCTCTTTATTATGATAAGAATCCAAGCCCGCTACTTAGCTTCACAAGTCTACTGAAATTCCCACTCCTCTCTTCTACTCTAACCCATCTAACTTCTGAATTATAAAGACAGAACCACATGCTTCTTTTGAGAAACACATGATTCTCATGCTACTAAAGCAATCCCTCAATATGCATCGTGGAAGGACTGAAAAGTGCTCTGCTGCCACTTGTTGCAGGACCAAAAAACTGGAAAGAATTTCTATAAGATGAGGACACGAAAGGTTATTTAAAGATTGGGTCCTGAGGAAAGATTACTTAAAAGGTTGAACTATTGATCTGCTTTCCTCCCTGCCTCCTCCTAATCTGATCTCTCCAACAATTTTTTATCTCATTAAGAAATTTCAGCTTCATTTGACAGAGGGAAAAAGGTAACACCCTACAAATTCTGAGAAAATTTTCTGCTGTGCAAAGGACACAGAACTCAAATCATTGCCACTAGAGAGGGGAAGACTACAGCTCCAAGCTCCATTTTCAAGCCTGCCTGGCTCTGCTGAGCAACCAGAACACACATACAGCTTTCAGACAGCTATGGAATAAGCTGTGGATTGCTCATCCTCTCTGGCCACAGTAAGGGAGATGAGATCACACTCACAGACAGGGATGTCAGAGGGAAAAGGTGTAGGGGGAAAGTACACTCGTTGTTCAACACTGTGGAAGTGCAAGGCAGAGCTTAAGCCCAAGCAAGCCACTGCCTCACAGCCATGCTGGCTGAAGCAGAAAGTCAGACCCAAAGCAGCAAGGGTTAACACAGTAAAATATCAGTAGCCATGCCTAAAGGTGAGCCAGTAGGAGCTGTTAGCTCCTACCAGTCCATCTCAAATGTTTAGAATTATTTGTATGCTCTCCCGTGCCAGCTCTGGGATCAGAATGCATAATCACACAAGTTTCCTTCCAGGCATGATAATGCTGTCTCCTCCTGTGGGCAACCCCTGATGCCCACAGGGATCCAGGAATAGCTGTTAGCTCTTGATGGTCCTGCTGTGGGTGGGACTTCCAAAGTAGTGGCTCTCTGGAAACTCTTCTGTTCCCAGAAGCAGCTGTCACTTGCTGCTCTTCCTGACTCAGACAAAGAGAACAGCAACCTTTTATTATCTTTGGAACTTTTAAATTATGAGCTCCTTTTTATTAACACACCTAAATCTAAATATTCCATAAGAACAAATCCAAGTTTTTCCTCAGATAACTGAATGGAGTCTGCACATAAAAAAAGGAAGAGGGAGAAGAATAAGAAGAAAGGAAAGCAATCAAGTCCAAAGCTGACACCAGGGACATTGATACCACTCACCACAAAAGTTCAGGACAGGCATAACTGTCCCCACCTGTTTTAAGAAAGTTGAGCTCTCCCTCATGCTTGATTTCTCCTTTCCTAAGTGTCTCAGAGACATTGATTAGTCAGCCATCTTATTGCAAGTCCCTAAAAATTGTATTTAGTCTTTTAAATGGAGGGAACTCTTTGTCAGAGGAATTTCTGAGTATTTACCATCAATTTGATGAAACTGAGATTTGCTACATTAATAAAGGACTGAAGACGATTCTTCATTCAAGTGCAAATCCTGTTTTACTAGCAAATATTTTTAAGCAAACCTATAGAAAAATGTATATGCTTGTATATCCATGTGCCTATATTTTCTATCAAAAAAGACTGAATTTATTAATAACATTATCTCTGTGTGCCTCATTGGGAATGCAGACATGAGCCTGCAAGCCTGTGGGGTCAGCCTGAGATCCAAAACATGTAGGCACCAGTTGAACCAACTTCCCCAAACTGGTTTCAGTTTTGCACTCCTGTAAGTTGCTCTTATTCAAATACACAAACTCTACACTTAAGAGCAGGTGATAAGGATATATTGAAGATTACTGGAAGTTAATCTATGGGCAGTTGGGCCCTATTACTTCTCTTCACGAAGCAGTATATTTAAGCCATGTATGGTAATTAATCCACATTTCTTGTGCAAGGGCATTGCAGAAATGTGTTTTCAAGGAAAAATGGTAGCAGGTCCTATATATGTAACAGAGAGGTCTATTCATCCATGGTATTCTATTTTCAACAGCTGCTTCATACCCACGTAGCTTAAAAGACACTCTGGTGCTGCTTCAAAATCTCTAGGATTAAAGCCCTGATCTAAAAGCTTATTCAAGTCATGTTGAAACACAGGAGGCTGTGAGGCTGAACACAGTCTGACAACTATTCTAACGTAGATATTAAAGTTATTTTTAGGAATCTAACATATATGGCCTACATCTAAGGTCAATGCGAGTAGACCTCGAAGTTATTTCCCACTGTATTGTATCTTGCAACTCTCACATCAAGTATGATTTCTGGAAATACAGATGGTTAATCTGCTGGCAAGTAACTTGTTTCCTGACACATCTTGGATGGCATACACGCTGCCATAACTGGGATATGCATATTAGCTTCTACAAACTTCCTTGACTCCAGCAATATCCTTTGATTATGAAATATTTTAGCCTGTGATAACATTATTTTGCAAGTTGGATTCCTAAATGTCCACCTTTGAAAATGAGGCCTGCATGCCCAATGGGCAGAACTCCAAAGTTTTCACCAGTTTTCAGATACTTTCTGAAAATTTCATTTTCAGAGACACTGAAATTCAAAAATACATATTGTCAATCCTGAATGTTGTACCTCAATAGAAACACTTTTGAAGAGGTGGATACTGAGGAAAATAAAATATTTTTCATACTGAACTCCTGTGCAAAGTGTAGGCTATTGTTTTTAGTAAATCTCCAATTCAAAAGCCGTTAAAAAGTAACCCAAAACCAAAAACCATATGGTTAATTTGAAATACTTTGTTTGAAATATGCAAAAAACAACGGCTGGCCCAAAATTTGAGACAAGGAGAGTCTTGGGTCTTTCAGGTACTTGAAAACTGAGCAGCCTCCTTCCCTTTCTCTGCATCCATATTATCATAACACTTGAAATCATGAAGCTATGAGAGAAAAATTAAAATAAAATTTTTATGTAACTTTTGCACATTTTTTTCACCCTGAAATACAGATACCACAGGAAAACATCTGTATCTGGTGTGTGATTACAGCAACTGTATCTGCAAAACTCCTCTGTCTTGCTCCCAGGTGAATAGCAGCAACATTAATTTCTAAAACGTGGACACAATACTGTCAAAAACTGCTATATCTAGGCCTTGTAGATACTGTCCAACACAAAAGTTGGAATATTCAACTACAATTACAAATACCTCTGAATATTTACATTGCTTTGCTAAGGCAGTTCTTCATAAAAAGTGAACAGCTGTCTCCTCTGGCAATAAATAAAAAAAAAAAAGATGAAAACACTTCCACTAGCTAGAATTCTGATTTTTTTCAAATAATAATTTCCAACCTGACTGCTCGAGAAGTTTCATATTACTCCATAAACCTCGAAAAGAATTTTAAAACTTTTCAACCGGATGTCTAGTTGGCAAACAGGAGTCCCTGTCATACAGGAGCAGCACAATCACTTAGGACTGTCCATATAAACACGTGACAGCTGAGTACCCCCCAGAGCACCCATGGCTAAAATGTGAAGCCAAACCTGAGAGGAGAACCAGCTACAAGGATTAATGCTCTAATGCAAAGCCTGTAGTGCAACGTTTCATCCACTGCCTGTGACCTTCTTTACTTTACCTTATTTTCTAAATGAAGTATCAGAAACTGCATAGAGTTCTCAAGACCATTCTGAGCTGGAAGATTACTACTCAGTTACAAACAATTCAGCCAAACAAACAAAGGTGTCCTAGGACCAATAGAACAATTGCTTTTGTCTGTAAAATTTAGCTGTGAGAATAACTATGTTGCCTAGGGACAGATTCTTGCTGACTCTTATTTGTCACCACTGAAACACACATGCACTTGGTACAACAAATAGTCAAGTCTTGCCCAAAATACAAGCAGGAGAAGACAACCACACTTTCAGAACTGAAAATTAATAGCAAAGTTTTTCTACACTATTTGACCCCTTGAAGGCCTTTGCAGTCTAATCACCAGCAAGTAAAACTCTGAGTTTCTCTTAAGTGATATTTTCACCCACCTTCTTGACAAATGCACCAGTGCTGGGTGAATTTCTCTCTGAAAGAGAAGGCTCTTTCTGTATTACAGTTTGCATAATTCCTGTGTTTCCAGAAAACAGATTCATGCATTACAATGGGATGGAACATCCCAGTATCTGGAAATCTATGGTGAGCCTGGTGAAATAAAGAAACAATTTAAAAACAAGGACAAAATGTCATTAACACAATGTTAATGAATGGTTTACAGTGCTCTTCTGATTGAAAATGTCCAGAATGACATAATGCAGATAAAGCTAACAAAAAATTAGCACAAGCTACTCACAGAAAACCCAAAAAATTTCTTCCAAACATAACCAATTTCTGTATGTTTTACACACATTAGTATATTTTTATCATTTACTATCCTATATTAATAACATTTCCCCATTGTAACTTTACACCTAGATGCATTGATTTCTACACCTTAATTATATGACTCCATAGTAAACTTTTCCAGTTCTAATGAATTTTAACAGCATATTACACCAATACACAGCTCCTGATGTTTTGGCTCCTGAACAAATAATTTTCTTCCATTTTAGTAACCTACGTGATATACTCTGTACAGTGATAATTTTCACATCATATATGAAGGCATTATTCAGGTCAACAAATTACAATGATAACAAAGTAGAAACAGTCTACTGGACTTCACAAACACTTCTTCATCAACATCTCAGTATTTTCAAATTAAATAAATAGTATGTTCAGACTGCTGCACATTTGGATTAATAACTTCTAAGAATCATCTACACTAACAGAAAATCTGATTTCCTTCTTTAGGCCAGATCTGAAGGCAGAGTGGCTCCTTCTGGCACTGGGAAACACGCTGTGGGTAGCTAAATTTCATTCAGGTTATTTCACAATGATCATCCTATCTTAATAAAACTAATAAAACAAAAATTTAAGACTGCTCAAACCCCATAAATTATGCCCAGCTTTCAGTCTGAGGCCTCAAAGCTTTCAAATAGATAGGTAGACACTGTTTTACTATCAGATAATCTACAGATTTTGCACATGATGTCTCCAAAGTAGGACACATGCCAAGGTCAGTTCTGTTGAGAGACAGCCAGTCTTGGCAGCAATAACTTTTCATCTCAAACCAATCACTACAATCAAATATAGCACGAATAAAGCACTCACACAAACCAGTACTGTTCTCAGCAGAGACTTACAGTCACTTGTGTTTATCATCATCAGGTGAGGCAGGTGTTTGCCAAGATCTCCTCTACCATCATGCTTTATTTTTTCCCTGTCATCTGACTAAAAGCCACACAGGAGAGCAGGTCTGAGCTGTGCACTCATGCAGCCAAGAAAGCAAAGAAATCTTGGCTGAGAGGTGGCAAAGGCAACTCGGGCTCACAGCTTTGTCTGGGATCTCTCTCCTCCTTCTCTCCTTGGCTGTAGGGCAACAGCAACAGCAAGCAGCATTGCTCTCAGCTGAGAAAAGGCAAAGATTTCCTGTGCAGCCTGGTAAAAAGTCAGAAGACAAGCCATGAAGGCTGGCTTTGATGATATCAGGATGGCATCAGGTAGAGGACTGGCAGGTAGCCCCTGCCCGCAGCTCCCATTCACCATTTTGTCTGTACTGAACATTAAAATTGACATCAGTCGGTGGCCTGGGATTTCAAAACACACCAGCAGCTTAGAGGTGTCACAACAGCTAAGGAAAGCAAGTGGGGGCCCAAGCTGACACAACAAATTAAGTCAAAATGTAGCTTAGATTTCACACACTCACACGGGGGAAAAAATACATTGATTGTTAAATTAAAATTTTTACTTGGTTTATGAGCATACAGAATGCTCACTGGGCCAAACCCAAGATGCATGCTGCCCAGTGTCAGTAGAACACCCAGTACTCAATGCTATCTACATGCTATCATGTGCTCTCCTAGCACCTTCAAGAACTGGATTATGGATTCTAAAATGTATCTTCTATTTGCTTACAGACCAGTCACCCACTCCAGTTAGTCCATCCTTTTTTGCATCTGCTCCTAATGTGTCTGCCTCCCCAATCTCCAGAAGTCTGGTATGCACTATATAAAAAAATACTTTATCAGTTTCTAATCCATTTAAACCCATTTTCCTAACTCTTCTGCAGTGAGATTTAGTGAATAATAATTCCTCTCTTGCCTTCACCAATTTTATAAGCCTACACCGCAGACATGTTTGCTCCAAACTAAAAAAGCCCCAACCTTTTCAATCTCCTTGATAAGGCAACTGCTCCATTCCCTTGGTCATTTTGACAAGGTACAAGAGCAGCAATTAAATCCCGTGTCTGCCTTGAAATGGGAAAGCCAGGACAGCAATTGTCTGTAACTGCTGTTAGTATTCAGCTGGAACTGCCTTAGCATACAGTAGTTACAGGAAGGAGAGGAAGAGTACTTTGAAAATAGGATTTTTATTCATGCCACCATGGCATAAAGTAAGTCCCCAATGTCGTTCTGAACCATTTATTTTGAATAGACCCAAACTACATCTAGTCCTCATTGCTGAAAAAAGTAAGCCTCAAACCCCATGCATTTGAAATTTCTTACGCTATTCTTTTTACATTTGCAGAAATCCCTTTTGTATACTTCAGAAGTTTCACAAAATACATGATTCCTTTTTGAAAATGCAATCCTCCTGCCTCTTTTTCAGGCAAAATGTATCTCCAACTGTTGTCTTTTACACAGCTGATAGAACAAAACTCCAATTAAGAATCCTATAATCAATGTCTCTCTATTGACTGAAATAATATAACTACAGCTATCTATATAAAATGGTTGTAAGAAAAAGTCCTGCTTGATCCAGATTGGAATAAAAGAATTCTCTGAAGTAATGTTTCACCACTGAACAAATTATCAGAACTGCTTTACTGTTGTTACTAAGCCTGAGACACAGGAAAAAACAGGCTTGAGTCCTACAGTACTAAATTGCAAGCAGCAGACATTTCAAAACAAACAAAAAGAGTTACCTAAACAAGATTTCTCATCCTCCATTTCACTTCCCCACCCCCATACACCAAACAACAGAAATTAAGAAACCTTTTATTTTCTTGAAAGAGTCACACTCTCAGTCTCTGGCACAAAAATCAGGACTCTTACTGTCCTTCCTTGCCAAACCAGGAAAGCACATCATTTTTTGAACAGCTATTATGTGGGTGATTTCTTAAATAAATTAACTATTCTTCCCTGCTGTAGATACTGTTCTTATGACCATTTGAAACCTGACTAAGAACTCTGTCTACAAAAGACTTTAGAGCAAATGCAATATTACAGATAGGAAAAGGGAATCAAAGATAAATGCTATGCAGCACTAGGTTGTGGTGGAAACAAAGAGAGAATATATAGCATGGAAACAGATCAGGAAGAAAAAGAGGGGCAAAATCTCACAGCCTTCTTTGCAGCTTGCCTGTTATCTGGACAGCTACCTGAAATAAGAGAATATTAACAGTATATGTAGTACTCTCCATTCTCTTTCCTATGTAGGTCTAGTAAAAAACAATCCATTTCAGCATTGCAAAGACTTATAGTTACATCCTTTAAAAAAAAATTTTTTTAAATGTCAATGAGTTAGATGATAGTCCTATGCAGCAGTCAGAGCTGAACTCCAGATCATGTATACATGGTTTCCTGCTAACTGTTCGAGGTTTACTCTTCTTTTGTCAGCTCACACAGCATGTTTCTCCTCATTCTGCAGAAAATAATTTTGAGTGTTCAATACCCTACAAGGTATCTTTGTTGTTGTCTTGAATAATATGTGCAAGAACACAACCAGATAAGAGAAGCCTTTATACCATTATCAAGGAAAACTCATGGATATTCAGTCACATCTGAAATTACTTCCAGGACTAGCAGTTACTTTAAAAAGAAAATAGTTATCATTAGTTTCCACTCCTGACTGTGGCAAACAGGTCCTACTCCATTAACCTAATCATACCTGGAAGTAAAAGTAGTAAAGCACTAAACTTTCCTTCTTTTCTCCCTGGCTAAATATCTCCTTTTTCAGTGTGAGGTGTTTCTGGCCTAGAAATACTTCGTATTCAAACAGGGGATGGAGACTAAAAGTCTTTGTGTGGCAGAGGTGAAAAGCAGGGGAGAATGTCAAACAGGAAAGCTTCGTTTGGCCACTGACTTGGAAAAAAGCACAGCCACTTGAATGCCTAGCAGTCAGAAAAGGCCTGTGAGCACGTTGCTTGGTTCTGAATCTTTTATTTCTTTTGTTGGCTTTCAGCATCCTTTTCTCTTTCAGAGATTCTGCTTCACACAAACCAAAAATAAGTGATAGTGATCTCTCCAGACACAGAGATATTTGACATATATGACAGAGAGGCATGGCCTTGAAAATGGACCAGAACAAATTAAGTGGTTTATAGTCAACAGCACAAACCCCCAAAGCAACATATCTGAGCTTAACTCCAAAAGCTAGCACAAGAGAAAGCAATGCTAACCTTTCTGTAATGAAGTAAATTAAGCTAAAAACTCTACCTCAAAGAAAGAGGGGTTAAAGTAAGCAATGTATTAATAGAACAACATTTGCTAAAGACACTGCCTCAGTCACCACCATTTTTTAATTCTACTTCTTTTTGAGAACTTACTGAATCCCTAGAATTTTGGGATCTCACTTCTTTATAAGCTATCAGCATCCTTTATGTCCTATATGCTTGAAAGTTCAATTATTTATGCATCTCTTTGATAATTGTTTATTCAACTTTCAGATAATCTTTATTGGTACTTTTGCCAGTTGATTTCAGCCATACCTTACCAACACACTACCAAACAGAAGTTTACAATTTCATACAAACAGACATTTGCACAGCACTACAGCTACTGCATTTTTGGTTTGATATAAACCCTAGCAGAAGGTTAATGTAGGATGGACTCCCAAAAAGTGAAATTTAAAGACAGATTTCAAGTAGGAGGAACTGTTAATCACATATGCCCGTTGTTAACAGATTTTACTCTTTTAAGCATCAGCAGAAGACAAGAAAAGAATAAATATGTTGAAAACTGTTGTGAGGTAATTCAGAAACAGGATATTCTCTCTCCAGGTCTTTTATCTCCAATCATGACTTTATGAACCTTAAAAATGTGGAACACAGCTTTTTCTTGATTCACAAATATAAGCATGTGGAAAAAGTACTATAGAAATATCCTAATGTATAATTTCTTCTTTTAGCTAAAAGAAGGAAGTAATTATATAGAATATCCTGAGTTAGTAGGGACCTTCAGGGATCACTGACTTCAACTTGTAGCTGTGGACAGAGCAATTGAAAAGTTAAATCATACATTTAAGAGCATTGCCCAAACACTGGAAGACTTAAGGACTTGATAACTCCTTTGGGAATCCTGATCCAGTGCTTTACCACTCTCTCAGTGAAGAATTTTTCCTTAATAACTCATCATGATGTGGCTTTAAGTCATTCTCTCACATCCTCTCACGGGACACCTGAGAAAAGAGATGAGCACCTCCCTCTCCATTCCCTCTTGTGAGGAAGCTGTAGACAGCAAGGAGGTCACGAGTCTCCTCTGCACTGAGCAAACCATCACTTCTCACAAGTCATGCCTATCTTTGTTGACCTCCTTTGGACATGTGCTAATATTTTCATCTCTCTCATACCATGTAGCCCAAAACAGCACACAGTACTTGAGCTGAGGCTGCACCAATGCTAAGTATAGTGGGACAATCACTTCTTTCAACTCCTTAGCTATATTGTGCCTAACATACCTAAGGGTAGGCTTGACTCATCAAGCAAAACACCCACATCCCTTACTTTAGGGCTAAACGCCAGGATCTCATCCCTCACCCTATGCATACACTCAGGATTAGACTGGGTGCAGGACCTGACACTTGTCTTTATTATTTAACAGCTTTTCATATGCCTGGCCATTTCCCAATTCTCCAATCTACCAATATCTCTCTTGTAAGGCCTTACTACCCCTAAGGGAATAGAGAGCTCCTCATAATTTAGTATTGTCAGCAAACTTCATGTGCACTCAACTTCTGAGTCCAGGTCACCAAGAAAAATACTGAAGAGAATTTGCTCAAAACTGAGGCCTGGGGAACATCAGTAGTGTCTGGCCAGATGTTACCACACTCACTACAATGCTTTGAGCAGAACCTTTCAGCCAATTGTTCATCCACGGTATGATGTAAACTGTATACATGTTTAGCTGTATGCTTGTCCAAAAAGATACTGCCAAAAGCTTTCCTAGTATAAAAAAAAATCACCAATCTACCTCCACTACCTTTCTTTTGCCCACTAAGTGGGCAACCTACCAATAAGAGGACATTAAGCTAGTAAAGTATGACTAACTGCTGCCCTTGGACACCAGTATGAATCTCATGTACACCCTACACCAAGAGACCTAGGGAACCACGTATCCCCTTGGGAACTCTGTCTGGATAAGCGCCAATACCAAAGAGGTCAGAGAGGAGATGACTATCTGTCATTGCTTGAGATCCCTAGAGAGGGATTATAACCAGTGGTGGATGGTCTGGCTGGTGAATCCATAATCCCCCAATGTCTTTGTGTCCTCCAGAAGCTCTCTGTCCTTGTCACCACCTGGTCTCTCCCCACACACAGCCAGAGGACACAGGACACCCAGGAACCCTGTCAATGCCAGCTTCTTGCAGTGTGAAGGGCCTCAGTACCACCCATGTTGCCTGTCTCCCATCTTCCCCAAAATATGATGGGCCAATGACACCTTAATTCCCTAAGCAAGCATTAATTTATCTATGGTAATTTGCTTAGAGTCAAGAAATGCCCAACAAACAGATTTTTGCATAGACTGACACCTTTTCCACAGGATCTGCACTGAGGAGCAGAGCTGAGAACCTGGTGCTGCTCCTTAAACCAGCCAGCAACATTAAGGCTGATAAAATTTTCTTCTAGGCTGTACCTGCTCCCTCTGTCACACCTGCATCATGATGACAAGATAGTCTAAAAAAGCAGAGCAGGTAAACAAGAAAGGGGAAGACTGAAATCTAGGCTATGACAAGGGCAGCTGATTTGCCCCAAACCTGACAAAATAAAAATTCAGTTTTAAAAGTAATTATACATATTATTTATAAACATAAATCAGGAGCTGGAGAGCCACTTGTTCTCTTTGTCCACTGGAAGTGACCTGCTGGATGAATCAAGGTTTTGCATGTGTCATGGTTAACAAGATAAAATCCAAGCCTGTTGTTTTGGGGGGCACACACCTCAACTTAAGATATTTTTTTAAAAAAAAAGGTTCAAAAACCTGATGTTCTTCAAGTGGTTTAGAACATGAAGTTTAACTATTAACTGATATCTAGAAAGATATTAAAAATGAAGACCTAGTAACTTACACTGTGACTATTCAAAATTCACATGTTTTAATCTATAAGCATAAGTAACACTGAGTAACTCAGAAGCTTCAAATCAGTTTACTGCAGCAGCTATTTCAAACCTCTCTCACACAGAGACACATACCTTAGAAATCTTAAAGGGCATTTACCCCAAAGTGAAAAAACCTCACAGAATCCAGTGCTTGCAGTATCTGATCCTTTGAAAAATTCCATTATATATATATTTCTTTTAATAGAAAACAAAAACAAAGGAAAAAACCCACCAAATAAAACCAAACATAGTTCCTCTCTTCTCCTCACTCTCCAAAATCACACACAAAAGGAAGTATAGAGCAACAACCAGTCTTTGTATAACAGTGCAATCATGCATCCTCAGCCAAGAGCTGGTGCCTCTATATTAAAAACTTAGCCAGGAAGGATGTTAACACCCCTGTCCCACACCTTGCAATCCTTTCCCTGCAGCAGGCACTAATAGTACCTCCATCCCAGCCAGACTACACCTTGTGCTGAGAGCACCTTACTGTAGCCATCAGAGGATGCTTTGTGTTTTGAACTCTCCAACAGCAGGCAGAGAAAAGGCCCCCAGTGGTTAGGCTGCTACACACGGGTAAGCACAGGCACCCCAGCAGGCACAATTTTACAACAAAAGGAAAAAACATGCTTGCTTTGGGAATGGTATGCATGTAAACATTTACAGACAGGATGAAATAAAATGCAATCCCAAACTCAAAGGTGGCAGGGTACCCAGATCAAAGATTGTCCGAGTCAAACATCGAAGTTCAGAGCAAAAAGGGCAGGGTGACTGCCTCCCCTGGCAGCAGGTGCATCCCTGAACCCTGCACACAGGCTTGCTGTGCCTTACATGGCTCAGAGTCACAGTCACAAAGTCCCTTCAACTCTGGCACCCGTTTTGTCAAGTGACAGTTTGCAAGAACACAGTTTTTCACTGAAAAATTTTGTGCTCAGAAAAGTAAATACCTCCAGCAGCCACAAGTCAGGTAATTAATATTTGCGATAAATACTGGAAGCATCAAAGTGTCTCAAATGCCACGATCTGCATTTCAAAGTATTTCTGGATCATTCAAGGTGCTGATGGGTTTAAAAACTCCTGCCTGGCTCTCGCGCCCTGCTCCTGTGTTTTCTTTTTTCCACTGAGAAAACGCCACAAGCCCGCTCAGCTTCTGCCACCAGTTTCAGTCCCCAGGGAAAGTGAGAATGAGACTGACAGGCAGGTCTGAAGCTGCAGGATCTGAACAGCACTCATCCCTAACTCAAACCCTTGAGTGTAAAACTGCCTGCCTTGTCCCACCAACCCCAAGGGCACCAAGTCCTCTGGGATGCATGATGAGGCCCCGCTGCTTCCCGGCGGTTGCCATAGCAGTGAAAGGCAAACCTAGCAACAGGCACGCAAGCCGTCCAAGCACACAACTCCAAACCACATTTTTAAAATAAATTAAATTGTCCGGCCTTGCCTGCTGCCCCCCTGTACACACCCAAAAGCTATAATGTATTTCAAGAAGCTGTTAAGATCATGCTGGTTTTGTTCGGATACACAAGGGAAGGGATTTAATTACCTCTAAAATTAAAAGATAAGTCCTGTGCAGTGGCAAAATTAGTTTGCACTAGGAATTGTCTTTCAAAATGCCTTTTGTAAAAATTATCCTCTTGGCTTTTATTGGCTATGTAAGTTGTTAATGTAATGTTAGGCAACAGAAAGCAAAATTAGTTTAGCTTTTATTTTAGACTGGCTTTGTCTTCTAAACCCGATTCCCTTCGCTGTGAAAAAACTGTTGTACAGCTGCTTGTCAGTTTCTGTTAGTATCTCAACTAGAGATTATTTGTGCCTGCTAAAAGTTAATCTCCCTATGCCTCAGGACCCTTACCTTTTGTTTTCATGTGTTTATCAATGTTATTATCTTAAGCGTGTGCAGATGCATATTAACTTTCCTTCCAAAATTATCTACTTCTTCAGTTTCAAAAGCTTGCATATTAATATTTTATTTCTGTGACGTGTAATTGAAGAAATGGCCTACAAAGGACTAGTAAGAGCATAAGGCATTGAATTTCCACAAATTTCACACAGTTAATTATATTCTATATATTGTGAATACAGCCTTTTCATAAAAAGAGTATAAAGCTCTATAGGCCAAATGAACATGAAGGGGGAGGCTTGAAGCAATAAAGGAATGTTCCAGTGTTATTGCCTTCTCTCCACTGAAGAGTTTTTCTCTGGCTCCAATTATTTTTTTCTGAACAAAATGCACTTACAGAAGGAACCTTTGGGTAATCGTTATTTTCCTCTGAAATCACAGCCTCTAAATTGCGTGAAGATCACTGGAGGGATAATTCCAACAGAAGTGCCCTACCAGGTTTTCCAAGTCACCTCTTCAGTTAAATTCAGGCTTGATGAAGGGGTTCTACTCTCTGCCCAGCAAAATTTTTAGGGGATTGATACCACTTCTTTACTTGTTATAAAAAATTATCTAGAAAAATAAAACGCACCTCGTCCAAGAGTTGAGCAGGGAACCCAGGGTGTTTTACCAAGTCCCTAAGGAATGCATTCTAACATTCACCCTGGATAAATTTACACACATCAGCTCAGGAAGAGGGGTCTGGCAGAAAGGGACAAATTTCCCAAGCACTTGTCTAAAGATAACGAGCAATGCTTCTTAGACAAAAAACAAAAAATCTGGTGGAATATAATATCTTTCTGTGAATAAAAAATAAAATGCAATTATATATTTCAAGGGTTTATCAGTAAACTTACAGAAACACTAAATCTCACTACTGTAAGCCATCAAAACATGATTGTGAACCTCTCCATAACTCCAAACCAGCGTGCTCAAAGGCTGAGCAGAAGCTTTTTGAAGGTTGTTGTTCTATTTGGTAGCTCCCCTGATGAATGCTGACTGTTCACATTCCTGTTCATGTATCTGGAATCACAACTCATTAAATTGTTTCCATCTGCAATTGGTCTTTTTAGGGAAGGTGCCTGTGAATTAGCAACCCTTTCCCCCCCACTTACTGCAGATAAATATCAGAATCAAGATAGTAACACTCATGGCAAGTCAAGTATACACAGAAATTATACCATCTGGCACAATTAGTCAGCCTGAGGGCTGGTTAATGAACTGTAATATACACAATCGAGCATGCATGCTGCAGTTGCAATTCTTTATGATACCAGTGGACATGTAAATTTAGCAGCAGACATAAGGAGTCTTTCTATTCTATACCAACATTTTCTGTATGCACAATTATTAACATGAAAAGCTTTTTCCCCAAGGCTTTTCTGTATGCCTCTTGCCGTTTCTGTAACTGTAAACAAGTAAAGAATTTTTTTTTTAATGTACAGTAGAAGCAGTAAAAGACCCCTAAGTTCAGACTGTGATTTTGATAGCTTACAGCACTACACAAACATAGGCACAAAGAAAATTATTTTGGGGGCTCTACCATCAAATCATGATTTAAACATTTTCAGCTGTGCATTAAGAACAAATACCAATATCCTCTGTACCTCGTTCTTTTCCTTACACTAATTAGCTGTGCCTGAGGAATCAGCTCTAATATGGTCATCCACCAAGAGAAGACAGCAGCTGTTAACTCCCCTCCACAGACCCCATCCAACTGCCACTGAGAAAATTAACATCTTAAATGTGTCACTTTTTTGCTGCTCCCATTACCTCTGCTGAGGCAACAGTTCTGTTAAAATCCTCTTCTTTTTTCTACACTTCAGTACTAATTTAAACACACACACAAAAAAATAGTACTGTATATGTCACTGAGAGGTTCTGACTCTACACCAAGAGTAAGAGTTAAAAAAACCTGCAGAGGTTTTATCAGATTAACCATGTGCACAACTGTCCTGTGTGATAGCACTAGATTAACTTTCATTCTTTCCACAGCCTCTGTGTATGTGTAGATGCAGAGTGTATGTACATATATAGGCAAGCATACATTTATACTGGAAAATTCATATTTATTAAGCTTAATTAGATATTTATGCTTTGTCCCAGGCACAGGAAGTAGAGCTTGCTTATCCCAAGTAGTATACTTTCTCAAAAAAGACCCAAATATTCCACACTTATTTCTGGGCATAATTAAAAGCTCCTTCCAATGAAAGGCTATCATCTAAATATAAGGCCAAAAAGGCTGTCAAAATTTATTATTTCAATAAAGTCTCTCCCTTCTGAACTAGAGGCGGAGTTACTCCCTCTCTTGCAACATACTGCTGAAAGGCATGGTGTGACACAACACTGTGGTTTTACAGATTCAGCCATACCCAATTGCCTGCTCTCTTGTGTTGTGCCAAATGATCAACAATTTGGTGGCCAACATGAAAAAAAGGAGGAGAATTCTTCTCAAGCCTTGTTCAGTGCTTGGTCTACTGCATTGTGCTATTTTCCTCAAAAGAAAGACTTTTCTTCTCTTGGCATTATGTAGTAAAAGGAGGAGCTGTAAAAGAAGAGTGAAAACCAAAGCAAAATGCAGAGGTCTATGAAAATTTGGGTTGACAGGTCTAAAGGTTTATGTTGGCACATTTCACCTACTGCTACAGGTAAACACTTGTGCATGTATAGATTGACTTAATACATTAAAAACTCTGCAGAGCTAGACATAATCTGCTCTTCTGCCCCCTTCCACAGTGCTGTGTATAATACTCATCATTATTTAACATAGTTTTCTCAGTGGCCCTTAAGTGTAACTTGCCAGTCACACACATTCTTTGGCTCAGTTTTGACACCTTATTTAACACAAAGCCCCTCTCCAGCAGGATTGTTTAAAACCTGCCCATGGCAGACATTGAACTTACCCATTTGGTAGCCTTGGCGAGCAGCAGAACCTTTCAGGATGTATTGTATCACTAAGTCAAAGGGCAAGCACCACTTATGGATGTGCTAAAGCATACTTCCTACACACTTTCATTTTTCCTGGAAGTATCCATTCAACTCCTGACCCACAGTGACCCTCATTAGGTCTTAAAAGGCTGCTAGATTACAGCCCAGGATTCAGTTGCATAGATGACACATTTGATTTGCTTTCTATGGATTTTTAGAAAGCAAACCTTTTCTACAGTCCTAGATATGCACTCACAGAAATGGCCTGCTGATGCATGAGCCTCCAATGTACAGCTGATGGGAAAATGCATCCCTCTTTCAATTAGAGAGGAGCAAAAATGAATTGGAAAAGTCAGCTTGCCAGGAAAGATTGAAGATAGCCGAGCTAAATACTGAATAGTTTGTTAGTTCTTTCCAAAGAAACCTCCTTTATCTCCTACATAAAATATCATAAGTTATCCTCTATCTCTTTTTGCTAATTATGGGAATCTCATGCTTGGGATATGTTGTCAAGAGTAATAGTGTGATAAATTTACAGACAAAAAATGGAGGGAGCAGGAGGATTCTCATATTTGAATAGCATTGGACTTAGAGAAGGGGCTTTATTTTTGTCAGAGCTATTTCCGCATGATTTCCTTGTCTTTTCTTCTTAAAGCTTCTGTCAAAAACATGCATCTGCAAGTAAGACAGGTAATTACACTTCCAAGCAACTTGTTCTAGACAGATTGTCCTACTTCTTCTTTGGAACAGTTTGTGAAGCACTAAGACAAGGGTAATTGATAGCTAAATTATAGGTAGTTACATTTAGAGGGTTAAGTGTTTACTGCTTGCAACTACACTTAAAAAAGCCAAAATTTGCATACCTCCATTTAGATTTTAAATCACTGGAGAAAAGAACCAAAACAGTGTTGTGGGTTTTTTTTTTTCTCTCTCAACTTCAAGTCTTCATGAAACAAATGCTACATCAATCTTTTTCACAAGAATCAGAACAAATCTCTCCTGCTGCTTGCCAGTCTTTATATGACACTGAAAATTATTCAGCCTCATCTCTGAGGCTTGCTCTGAGATAGTGAGATAGAGAGGCACTTGGCAGCAGCTGTTAACCCACCTGCAGAGACAACTTCTGTCTCATTTCATCTCCTGAATTGCTCAAGCCACCAGACTAATGTTTACTTGTTCACAATTAAAGGCACCACATGGCCCTCTGGGAGCATGCAAGAAAGGAATGTCAGAGCTTCTGGGGCCTGAAATCCAAGCTGTTATCCCTGTTTAAATATTGGGCAACTCTTAAGACCAAGCAGATCCTGGAATGCCAAAATGGCTCGCTCAAGGGTAGCAATAAACCCTCACTGACAGAGTATACACAGCCACTCAATGCTAACAGCTGTTTCTGTACTGGAAGCCCTAAATTGTGTGTTCAGCAGCATCCTGATTTATTATTATCTTCATAGGAAATAACCACTGAAGCACCTATGCTCCATACAAAAACTGTATTTTAGAGGATTAATTTGCCTGAGAAGTTGATAACGTTAAAAAAATGGCAGATCTTGAAATGTGTTAAGACAAACTGACACTCACCTCCTCTTAACTATTATGTCCTTGGAAATTACTTCTGCTAACAGCAATTTTTTTCCTTCTGGACAGCTAAAGGTGACAATAATTCTGAAAAGCAGAGACATTCCATACAGACAGACAGACAGACTGTTAGCATGAAGCTTACCAACATTTATCTGTTGGTATCTCTTAATAGAAATTACTAATACTGAATACAGAGTATTTTTTACTTCTGTCACAAGCAAGCTAACAATAGAACTACAAAAGTGAGCAAGCCTTTTTTACATGTATGCCATTGACTATCTAGGAAAAGAAGAACCACACCTCATGGAAAGGGATACTAGCTATATTCCAGTGAAATGAAAATAAAATAACAAAGCTGAGAAAGAGGGCTCAAAAGCTGAGAATAGTTAAACAAAATAATCTAAATCTAATAGAAATATCATTAACAGAAGGCATTAATTTTCATGCATTTAACTCATGAAACTCCAGAAATCCAAGTTTCATTTTCACTCTGGCTCCCCAAGGAAAACAAACTTGAGTGATGCACTGGGAATCTTATTGGTTGCTCTTACTGGGCTGTTTCATTCCAACACAGAAGAAGGGTAGGAGTTTCCAAGGCACAAAGGTTCTCCCCCTTTATGATAACAAGCAGCCTCAAGAATGAGAGATGCAGACTAATGTTTTAATGTATAAAAAACCCACAGGTCTCAGCAATTCCTGTTATTTTTTCATGAGCATCCCCAGAGTCAGCACACAGCATACATAGAAGTCCAAAGCAGCCCAGTCCAGGACTGTTCTGTCCAGCTAGAGGAATGGGCTGGAAGTGTCACAATGACTGGAGACTGTGACCCTGAGAGGAAGGCAGCTGAGAAGGCAATAAAAAAGGATCTAAGGTAACAGCTGCAGGGATGAGGAGCATCCCTGAGAGCCGAGTTCATTCGTTAGCCTGCTCACATAGCAGCCTCCTCTCCCTCTTTGATAGATTCTGCCTCCCAAACACTAGTAATTTCAGCTTCCTAAAGCAAAGGATCTTTTTCTTTTTAACTGCAGCCAACTCAGTCAGCACGGGTTGGAGAATACTGATAACTGTTCCTATCCCATTTAAATTCTGCTGTTTCCTAATTTGTAGCTAAACACAAATCCAACCAGCTAAACAACCCAGCCATTTCACCTATTGTGTTTGGGAGGCTTTTCTGCAAGCAGGACATGCAGAACTAATCTATTTTAGGATCGTAAGTACAAATGAACTTCCCAAAACAAAACATGTAATTATGGTACAAGCAGCATATTCTTTTGGAGTACATGAAACTGAATAGTGAAAGCTGCACTGAGGAGCTGAGGACCAGCATCTACTTCGAGGGAGAACTAAATCGTAAATCTTTTGTCTGCTCTTAAGCCAGTCCAGCTGCCTTACCCTGTAAAAGATACATGTTGACAAAGGCTGCAAAGTATTATTTCTAAGTAGTCTATTTACTGTTTGCTAAGCTGTTGGAGAACAAATCAGCCAGAGAGAGTAATCACAAGAACCCTGGAAAGATAACCCAACATCTATTTTCTTTTATTGGTATCTTTTCCCATACTTAGCGCAGATTTAGTAAGTTGCTCTCACAGGACACACCATTTACCAGTTCTTACTTATTTGTTCTACATAGGAGAGGTTTATCTGTTGCATGAGAATATCCTTTACAAGACAAAGGCAACTATTAGCTCTTAGATTTCTGCTGAGTGACATGGGCTATCACAGAGAATTTTGTTGAACAGTGAAGTGACGAACAAGCTTGAGTCTCTACTGCTCTCTATCTCAGCTGTCTACCACGATATAGCTGAAGTCTTAATTTACATAAAGGTAATTTCTGAATTGGGCTGTGGAGAGAAAGGAACATTGTAAGAAAGAACTACATTACACAGAGATATACATGAAAATATTTTTGTTTCTTTGCACATACTCTAGCATTTCAAGTCAGTTAGACTGCTGATGTGGAGTAGTTTCTGTTTTGAAAACCTGCTGATCTCAGGATTGCTAGCTTTTGGTGATGTTTTCAAATGTGGCTAATAAACCTTTTCTTATAAACAGTTTTCCCTCTGTTTTGTGAATATCAGCTGGTACTTTGTCCATTTAATGCCCATAATAGCAAGTGGATACGCTTAGACATACTGGTTTATAACAAAATTATCTCAAACACGGCAGCATTTCTTTTTAAGCATCTATTTGTTAAACTTTAAATTGTTCAATGGGCTGTCCATCTCCTGTCACTCTGCTTGCTACCTCAAGAACATTTTGTCTGCTCACCTACCCCATGTGTCCTGAAATTCAGGCCAAAGGAAATCCGGCCTTCTGCTGCCCTCTTTGCCACTGGCCACCTCCATCACAGTGCCACACTCCCTGCTCCCTAACCCTGAAGCCTCATCTTCAGCCTCAATCTGAGAAAGGTGCAAGAACAGTTAGCTCCATCCATGGATGGTCTTCTAGATAACATACTTTTCCTTCCCCCCAAACTCCCCAAAGAAAATTACATGGCATTCAAATTGCTAAAACTATTTCCTGGCATATAAATAACAGTTTTTCCCCTGTTTTACACAGGAAGCCAAGTCAATAAGCACTAGAAAAAATTAATTAAAAAAGAAAATCACTCATGACACTCAGTTCTTTTGTTCAAACCACAGTTCCTTGTCCTGCAGCTAGGACAAGTAAAAGTCAGCGTTCTGAAATGTGTTTGTGAATGTGCCTGCAGTAACTTTGAGAGTAAGGGTTTCCCAGAAAACTGAAGGACAGCAAAATGCATACTAGATGGTGCTATAATGAGAAAGCTCCCTTGTGGTTTGTGTACTGAAGTAAGAGAAACACTGGTTTTGTGAGATAAATTGTTCATTTAAAAAATGAATGTAGTGTTATTAAGTTTTTTTATTTCATTTTTTCAAATGAAACTTAACATTGATCTCATGCGAGAGATGATGCAAGTTTTGAACTTAGTAAGTACATCTTAGTATAAATAGCCTTTTGGGGAAAGTTTTCATTGCAGAGACTATGTATTCACTAAATTGCACTGGGAGTAGCTGAGGACATGAATCACCTAAGATGAATGCTCTCTATCTTTGGAGTAGCTTAGACTGGATCTTATCTGGAAACACTGATGTATAAGATCATTTAGCTTTACTAGAAAGTATTTTTTAAATCTGACTTAGGATGAAGTTCTGTGGGCTTTACACTGAAATTATAAAAATGCTAAGCAGTAACATTAGATTCTCTTAATGAGCATGGCAAATGAGTGTTTATTACCTTACCTATAATCATAACAGACAGACACTTCAGTGAGATTTTGCAGACTTTTAATTAAAACCAATAATAGAATTTAAGGAACAATAAAGCTACCTGCACACTTCTATGCCTGAGTACAAGATAAAGATGTCCAAGTCAGAAAAAAGAATACCTGAGGGCTCATAGTTAGTGAGAAGTGAACAGAGGTCTAGAAAATGATCTACAACTGAAATGAACAAAACCACAGCCAGGCATTATTAAAAAATATAATGTGGACTTTTAAAATTCACGAGTTAGCTGTGTTTTGAATTGGTTTATGCTAAGTGCAGTTGTGTACATCTTGTCACTAATAAGGAATTGAGGCAACGTCCCCTCTGTTAGTTCTCAATAGCTTACAACCCTGTAATTTTATTATTTTCAAATCCATGTTTTGTATTCAAGTACTCTCTCACAGATACCCTTACATTTTGTTTGATACTAGACGGATAATTAAGCAGTAAGAACATTATGTATTAATGAAAAGGGAAAGCCGAACATGTTATAAACTGAAAATTTCTGTAATTTTCAATTATATTGGATTTTTTGAGCCTGTGATTGTATTTCCATGGAGATTTACCTTAAAAATAGTGACTAGGAAGGTGGTGGGTTTCTTTTTCAGCTGGATTCATATGTTAACCAACAACTTATACTGACACTGCAAAACTGATTGAAACCATTGCTTTCCCATCATTTCCCAATTTAGTTGGGCTGTGTTGCTGCAAGTTTCAAGAGATTACCACTTTCCCTTAAAGCTGGAATTAAAATGGAAAAAAAAAAAACCAAAAAACCCCCAAAACACAAAAAACCCAAACAAACAAAAAAAACCCAAAAGGAATGTTAGAAGGATTCCAGTGCAAGATACCTTTACTTGGGTCGCCTGCCAAGCAGCCACCAGAACTGAGCCACTCTCTCTTCCAGTAAGCAGAGAGACCATTTCCTACTGCAGTCATCTGCAGAAGCTCAGTACTTCCACAAGCACTCAACACTGTTACAAAACTCCTCAGCTGTCATCAGCAATAGCTCATCTTTACATATAAATGTTTCCAAGTGTCTTACCAACAGAAACCCCAGTGGGGAGTAACATGGGGTTTATCTTCATTCTCTGCCCTTGTGAAATCCCCACTCTGATGCTCAGATACATCTCCATGAGCATCACAAATTCAGCTTCATATTTTGTCACTAACTGAAATTCTCCTCCTCTTTGCCTCCCAATATTTATGTATTGATCTGCAAAACACAACATAGTTCAGCAGAGGTTTTTAGGGGAAAATGAAGCTATGCTGAATGCAAGTCCTCAGCTACACCTCCTTGCCAACTGACCACTTCAGAAGCTGCCGTATTTCTGTCCAGACTATTTAAGAACTGACTTTCTGATGTAACTTCTTGGAGGGTAAGATGACACTACCAGATCCTGAAATTCAAGGCACTGGTGTCCAGACTAGCTGTTGTTTCCCTTTTCCTCCCATACAGTGTTGACACAACCATCACCCTTTTGCATTGCAACTAAAAAGGCTCTCAAGAATAACATTCAGAAGTTAAGATGAGGGTCACAAACACACTCGGGTCTGCAGCAGGCAGCTTTACGGGGTAAGAACAGAGCCCAGGAATTAGGCAGCAAAGTGTCTCTCTGAAGGGGCTGGTCCTCATGCAGGCTCTTGTCAGCTGTAATTCCACCATGACACCCCATTACAAAGCACCCTTCTTCCAAAAAGACAAACCATCTGTCCTGAGTCTCAGACCCAGGCCTCCCTCGCCTTGCTCTATTACAATGAAATCAAAGTTCCAGCGTGATTTAGAAAAACAATTCCCAGTGCAGGATTAGCAAGTGCTTTTGCAGTAGCAGTAAGCATTCAAGGGCTGGCTGGCATCCCATAGAGAACACCATTATTCAGCCTGGGTCAGCACAATTCTGTTTGTATAACACATACTCACTGTAATTTTGTTCCCACATTTCTTCATTATTGGCAATATTAGCATGAGAACAAGATCTGTGTCGGTTAGAGCTGTACAAAAGTTTACAGATTTTCCTCACAAGGCGTCATGCAAGTATTTTATTCTAATTTATTCTGTGTCTGCTCAAGTTCTGTTTTAAATTCCCAGTCAACTTCATTGAAGCTAACAACGTCTACCAATAGGGCAAAAATCCCACAACAGTGCATAGTTTTTCATCTCTTTTGCCTGAAAACAATGTCAAAAAATTCCTCAAAGATCCTCTTGTTTTTCAGGCCCATCAAATCAATTAGTGCTCATTGCAAACATCACCTGCCCACATAACTGGTGGAGGCTGCTTTCTATCCCAGGAGCCTCGAAGGCAACAACAGCTCAGGCTTCAAGCTTTGACTGTCTGTAAAGACTATAGTAAAACTCAGAAGCACTCAGCTGAAATTTTATCTCAAACACAAAGCTTGTGATTCTTGGTTGTCCATGAACATTTAGACTCAGGAACCATCAGGATAACATAGCAATCTTCATAGGGCACTTTATTTCCTAGTTTTCTGACACAATTATTGATATGTATCACTGCTATATTGTTATATTTCCATATGGAAATTTTAATCCAGATTGCTATAAACAGTTGTATTAAGGCCACCTTTCAAGGTTTAGGCAAGGATCTAGAAATACAGAAAACAAAAGCTAAGTCCTGGTAACCAAAAATGCCTTGGAAGGGAAGTCCTATATGCCCTAAACAAGGACTATCAGTAGGTCATACCTTGCTCTGCTAATTGTGCTTAGTATTCCCTTTTGTGCTAAAAAGGACTTTTTGTTGTTGGATTTTGTGTGGTTTTTTGCCAGGATTAGAATTTTTTTTTCTGGACTATGGTAGAGCTGAATTTTTTGCCTAAGCAGTGTAATTAGGGGTCACAGCATCAAAAGAGGAAAATATATTTGGTTTTTTTTTGTAAAATGGCTCTTAGGCATTGAACATGCAATTGCTTTTTAATTTTTTAAAGAGATATTTATTCTTTAGTTTGATATGAAGACACTACAGTAGAAAAGA
Organism: Heliangelus exortis; assembly: GCF_036169615.1. Classification (NCBI taxonomy): domain Eukaryota; kingdom Metazoa; phylum Chordata; class Aves; order Apodiformes; family Trochilidae; genus Heliangelus; species Heliangelus exortis. Next base: position 108,417,923 of record NC_092422.1, on the reverse strand, counting down.
TAGCCCTGCAGTGTAATTGCATTAAAACCACAGGTGAATTTAGCATCTCACAAGAGAACTCCCTGTAGCTTCTGATTTGTGCCTGGCACCCCAGGGATGCTGACATAGCCACCAGAGCTGTGGATGAGGCAATGGTTAAGCAGTTAAAAACACTGATTTGTCTCTTTCAGATTGGTGTCTGGGACTAGTCTGAAGAGAAGAAAACTCACTCCAGTTCATAGAAAGGCATTAATAGAGCAATTAAAAATATCTTTCTTTTGGGTTTGCTCTACATTTAAGGCCAGCTGAGAAGTACAAGATGCATTAATTAAAAGAGAAGAAACAAATGTTTCGTTGGTATATTGTGCTGTGCATGTTTTTCTAAAAAATCCTTGAGAACTGGAAGCTTATTTTTGTAAAGACATGCAGACCTCATCTGCTCAAAGAAATGAACACCTCTGTTGTGAAGAAAATATTCATTCTCTACTTAGCACGTTACATTTTCACAGTAGTGCATTGTATGTATATTTGAACCAATGCAAATAGTTATAATCACAACATAGTTAAGTAACATACAGGGCAATAAGTTCACATAAGAAAGCAAAGCTTTGGCTATTCTTTTTTTTATTTTGTATTAAGCCCCTCAGGCTAGCTGTTAAAAAACCTGCCATTTCTGAAATTCACCAGATTCAATTAAAAAAAAAAATACATGAAAAAGAAAAATTCATTCAAATACTGGAAAAAAATATCATCTAAAGAGAAATCCTAAGAAATTAATTTTTACTAGCCCCTTGGCACAGCTTTGGAACATAAAAAACTCCATCCCAATATTTAAGGTTTATGAAGAGTTTTCACAAAGAGAAGGAAATATAACCTGGAGTTCTGATTTCCTGTTTGCCCCAGCTGTCAGTCTATTAGTCAAAAAGGATGTATCAAAAAAGGTGTCACTCATAACTGGTTATAAAAACTTGTTTAACATTCCTTAGAAACTAGAATTTCATCTTTTCTTGAAGCAGGAACTTCACAATGTCACTGCTCTAGATCATCTTTTGAAAAGAAAATTCTAAAAGCACAATGAGAAATGGATGAAATATAGGGAATCTGTGGACTGAAAAGCCCTGATTCTAGAATCCAAACAGTGGTGTGTCACAGAATCATAAGGTATTATACACAGCATTACAGATTTTCAGTAATAGCAAAGATGAAAAAAAGGATATTTTATACCAACTGGCAGAGATGAATTTAAAATATTTTTTTTTTCCAAAGACCAGTATTGCTTTGACCCATCTGGGTCCAAGTCAGCAGGGACACACTGGACAGGAAAGGCAGTGTTATATGGAAGGCATACAGTATTTCAGAAGACAATGGTAGGAAAAAAGAATTTACCCATCCTAAAAGTGAATAGGACAAGCGAGAGCCCCAAGTAAAATGAAAAAGCTCACTTAGGATGCCAGACAGACCAGGCAGATTTGGAACAGTCCACTTAAGAGATCACTGTACAAATGATAGAAAAGTCAAGTAATATCACTTAATTGACTTTAATTAAAATGACATTTTTCAATAATGTCACTCGAAGAAACACTTAGGCAGCAGTCAGCTGTCTGCCAGTGCTTTCTGGGCATTGCCTGCCTCCCACTCTGTGCATTCACTGATGCACTGCATTAAGCAAATGTATTCTCTAAATAGTTTTTCTGATTTTTTTTTTCTCTTCCCCAACAAGCTCAGCTACATAAGCTAATGATTTTTTTACCTTTGGGCAGTATATCCATGCAATTAAATCCAAGATACAAAAACACACCCCTCCAGCACCTTAAGGAGAATGTACTACGAAGAGGAGCAAGATACACATCCCTCACCATAACGTTACCCTCAAGTGGCACAAGAGCTTGGTGCCACCAGCAATCACAGCAGGGAAGAGGGGGCAGAAAAGGCCAACTGTACCATAGACAAGACAATGATGTAGTAAGGCCTTAGCAACTCCCAAGTTATATACAGGGTCAAGGTACCTGTCAAAATGTCTGCCTTTCAGGTCTTTTTCTGAGTTCAAAAAGCACGTGTTGGGCAGTGTTCGTGTTGCCCACGAAGCCCCCACCCATTAACAAGACCTTCATCTTTGTGTCAGAATGTCAAAACATTAAAATTTGTCATAATGGCACAAGTCCTTCACAGGCAACTTATGAAAAAAGAACAGAAAAGTCTTTAATTGCATGACACTGGTCATCTTTTGGGGCTTCCAAGGGTGGTACTGTTTCTACCTGCATAGGATTGTTGAATTTTTTTCTGTGTAACATATGATCTGTAGGCAGATGTGATAAATTTTATTAAATCAGGTAATAGAACAAGAAAAATAGGTGGGCCTTTCAGCAAGCAAACTGGTTCTTCCAGTCTGCAATAGGAGCAGTAGCTAACTAAAGCATAAGTACGGACTGAGAATGAACTCAATTTAATTGAAGAAAAACCTGGCCCAAGCATGAATGCTCTCAAACCCTTTCAAACAGGAATACAACCCACCTTCAGCACAGGGGTGCAACAAGTGTGTACCATGAGCATATTGAATTATTTAAGTAGTAAAAATACATTAACAGAATAACACACAATTGGCTGAATAATTCAAACACAAAATAAGTATCTTCCTATCAAAATTTCAATAAATTTATTTTCATCACATAGCTGTATTGTGCTATTATCTAGGGAAACCTAAAGTTTTAAGCAAACGGCATAAACACCACTAGGTGGATTAATTATATCTTGATTGAAGATGAGGTTTTTTGATTGGATAACACAGATCTGATTACATGTTAACATGTATGTTAACACACACGTAATCAACCACACACAATTAAGGCATCTTCAAAACTTCCTTTAGCATTCTTTCCACAGATCCTTACCAAATTTCATACTTAACTCTAGTAAAGGATAACCCACTGACTGGGATACATGGCATACCAGCTTTACAAGTGAAAAAAAGTGCAATCTCAATTTGGAGGCAGATATCAGCAGTTAATAAAAAAGCATAACAAAATAAATGCATTTATGCATCCTATCTAATGAGAAAATAGTGAAAGAAATTCAACAGAAACAGTGAGAGAAAAATAGAGAATTTCATGAACAAAAGGGAAAAAATTATTCCCAGTGGAAGAGTGCCTTTTAGTCCAAAGCTGCTTTGAGTTGCTGATTGCTATTTCCACAAGCTAATAAAAAATTAAATCACATCCTGACCTTCCCCTATAGAGGAGGAGAAAGCCATAATTCTCTGTTTAGCCATGTGTGATCAGACAGCACATTCAGGACTTCAGACTACCCAGAAGCTCTTCATGTTCAAAAAACCCATTGTCTGTGGATATACCAACAGCATCATCTAATCTTCCAAGAATACATCCATATTTTCCAACTAACATGCTTTCTGAAATCAAGATGCAATAATGATTCCTATAACATCACCATACAAGAATTCCAGAATCCCTGAAGTTATATAAGACACTAACAGCAAACTCATTTCCATAAGATTTTGGAAGCATAATGAATCTTTAGCTTGGTAAAGATTAATTTCAGAGACAAAGATTCATCTTCTTTCCAGTTTCTGGTCATATCATCTCACATGTCCTCAAGAATCAGATATTTCCTGTGTTTTGGTGTAGTAAAAGAACACGTATTCTACATTCTCAGAACTAATACTAGAAAAAATACAATCCCACAAGGACTGCAGAGTCCTCTCCCCAAGATTTTTTTCCTGTCACAGCTGACATGAAAGTTTTACATACTCATCATCCAACTTGTCAAAGAAATAAATTTCATCTCTCTGTAGAGTCTCAGGTAGGCTGAAAATACTTTGACCTTTAAGTCTATATTTTAGTAGGGAAGGATTAGAAATTTAACAAAAAGACCAGGCCCTGCCTATTTAGTAAATCAGACACACCCAGGGACATAAATTACACGTGCCAGCTGGCATAAAGGAGCCTACAGTTATTCTGGAAAACTCCCTTTGGCTCCAAGTCTCAATAAATGCCTGTTAAAAATGGCCTTACCTGTGCTTGGTTCTGAGCTGTGACAGCAAATTTTTTGCAAGGCAGTGCTAGTTGTTAAGCATCAAAATCATGCCAGGGAACGCTCTGTCAGTTTTCTAGTAGAGACAATGAATCACAATTTACTACAGACCAAGTTTATTAACTGACTACGTGAGGGGTAACACTGTTTCAGGCACTGCTTGAGAAGCAATCTGTACTGAGTCAGTGTCAGGCAAGGAGAACCCACCCAAGCTACAACTCTGCACAGTCCAGTGGGGTCTGCCTAGTGTGTGTTTCCTGGTCCAGCACTGCTCTGGAATTTACTTTCAGTCTCAAGATTATTTGTGTTTCAAACAACCACAAGATAGCTATCAAAGGCAGCATTGAGTCAGGACTGCTGCACTTGAACTCTTACTGTAATTACATAAATGCTGGCAAGCTTTAGGTTATGTAGTTGACCTTAGCTGTTCTTATCAATAGAACTACATAACCTTGTCAAGGAGTGGTGCAATACTGATGCACCTGAAGGGAAACAATGAATGCAGCAATACTGGAGGGAGATAACATACTTGCTTGACTTACTATACATCCTACCCAACATGAACCCCAACCCTTACCAGTCCCACTTCACTCCTCAACTCAGCTGCATCCAAGAGTATACAATGTATTAACTCAGCTACATTCCAGAACAATCTTTTTGTTTCAAGAACATCACTACATGACAAATAATTGAATCACCTGAATGCTCAGAGCTCATAGTGAAGTTCAGCAAGTTGAAAGATTAGAGTGCTTCGCTAGAGCAGAGAATAATCACTGTCCAAGTGGACAATTACACTCTGAATGTAGAAAAACTTCACTCCAAACCATTCCAAGTCCTATATCCATCCAGCATAGTGCATAACCTAATGCCTAAATCCTCAGTGTCCTTTTTCTGCTTCAAGACATACTAACATCACTCTGAAGTATAATGCTTCAAACTACAAAATGCCAGACTTGTCACCAAACTCAGTCACTGTTTTGATCACATGCAGAATGATACAACATCCCTTCTAGATTGAAATACAAATATTTATATTTGTATTTTTTTTTGTATTTTGCAATTACACTGCAGATAATATCTCAAGCACTAAGCACCAGTGTCACTAGGAATCAGCAAGACTGCAGATAACAGTATGTTTAGCCTAGCCTGGGTCTTTGACCTAACCTCTCCTGTTTTTTCAGTGGAGTACAGATCTCAGCTGAGAGCAGATACCTCAGTCAGTGAGGACAAGCAGCAGCAGCAGTGAATGCCTGCTGTCAAGAGAATTTAACAGAACTACAGATAAAGCACAGCAAGACCTTTTTAGCAGGCAGGAACAGATGCACTGATGTGTTGCTTACAAGACCTCCCAGCAGAAAGTCATACCTGTATTTATATACATAATATAAACTGCAGGTGGTGCAACAAGACTAAAAAAAAAGAAAAAAAGACCCCAACTTTAGAACACACATTTTATTGGTGATCTCTTCCCATTTTGATTTGCTAGGTCATCTCTACAGGAATGCTCTGTGATCACTGCTATATATCATAATTCAAAAGTGGAGGCAAACCCTTCAACAGCAACCAACAGCACTGCTTCAAGGCATCCCCTGGAGCTTTGCTAGTACTAAGGAAAGAGATGTCCTCTACAGCCAAGCTAATGTCTTGGGAGAAATTATGCCAATTACAGTCAGACAGAAAAGGTGACAGTGAATAGTGATTTCTGTAGATGAATTTAGTGACTGCCACCTCTTGGCAGCAATAGCAGCATGACTCAAACATCTGGGCTCCTTACCTCACTTCTGAAATAGCAGCTAGCTGGCGGCAGCTCCTCTGGGACAGCTCTACAAAATGCACCTCAGGTAGGACCTACTGCCTTTGCCTCACTCTGTACTGGAAATTGGCACTGAAAGTATTTTAAGAGAAAGCAAGAAACATTATAGTAATCACTCAGGTATTTAATAATGTGAATATAAAGAAAGTTAGAACACAGAGAAAGGCGTTGAATTTACATGAAACCAATATAGCCTTAGAAAGAGTGCTCTGCTGGGGTGGCTTTTTTGTAAGAGATATCCAGGGTATGTAAACCCCTTATACTTCAAGGTAATGCTAGAATAAGAAGCATAGCAGCAGCCACTAGCATGAGGGACTCAAAGTGTCATGGAACACTGCTAGTGAGCTGGTAAAGCAGGAAAATCTTTCTCCTGTCACAGAAAAAAAGAAAAGTTTGAGTTGTCTCTGTCCAGTTATTGCAAGAAGCAAGGTTACCAGTAATCACGTGTAGTGTCACGCAAATGTTTTTAAAAACTCTCTATCAGTTCAAGTCAACTACATTTCAATGACCAGAGACAGAAAAAGTCAGCATTTTTCCTTCAGAAGGAGTGAATTTACTTGTTTTAATCAATACCTTTAGGATTAAACACAGAAAAAATTCAAATGGCAAGCTAGTTCTGCCTTAAACCTAACTTTCTCTTTTCTTGGGAGTCCAAGTAAGGAGGACACAGCTAAATAGAGAAGTCAATATAGAAATCTTCATTCATCCAGGGACTGTAAATTATTTTACAAGCATCATTATTTCAAGTATAATAATACTACTGCCTATTACAAGCAGTACGTGATAATACTGATAAAACGGAAAAAAACAACAAAAAAAAAAAGCAAGAACATAGTCACTTATTCACTTATTATTGCTGGCTACAACAAGGTGGGAATACAACATCGCTTCAGAAACTGTAACAATCATTTTGAATTTCCAAGTGTAAAACTCAGCTTAAGAAACAATGCAGTGTTTGATTAACAATGGCATTACCAGTGATGGGTTTGTTAATTTATGATTAACTTCACAAGAATTTCTGGCAAGATATCAGCAAGGCCAGAAAGTGTGGGTTAGGATTACTAGTGTGTTTTTAGGTTTCTGGATTTTTGGTTTGTTTTTTTTCCCCCCTCTGTTTTTCACTAAGAAAGGAGTATTTCCTTGACTTGATTTACACTTAGGAGTTTAGTCTCATTACAGTAAGTACTACAAAGCATTACTAAAGAAAACACAACTCAAAGTCAAACTTTACAAAATTTTAAAATAATGGCAACCTTACAAAATTTTAAAATACTGGCATTCATCTGTGACATGGTTAATTTTAATCATAGGTTTTATGTAAAGGAAAGAACGAATGTTAACAAGACAAGGTTATCAGAGCCAAGAAGCACACAGCATTCCCCCATCAAGATGCAAAGGTAATAGGGAAATTTAACAGAAAAGCAGCACAGGATTATTTGCTGTCCATGCCTGTGCATATGCAGTCATGACAGTGAGCAGAAACACTTCACCTTCCCTAGGTAATGTACAGTTCAGTGTGGGAAGTCCCAACACCATCTATTTTTAAAACAATATTTTCCAGTAAAACTAAGTTGGGCACATGTACATCTTACAGCTAGAAAATAGAAAAGGAAATAAGAATATGGGTATTATGGGGACTTGCTTTTTTTAAAAATGAAAAAAAATTAGAACAAACTTTGTAATAGATCTACACTTTTTCTCATGATCTAGACAAAGAGGAAATAGTAACCAAGATAACAGGATTGATTGGACTTTACTTGTTTGAAGTTTTGGATAGCAGCTTGAAGTTTTGGATTCGCAGTCCATTTTAGTAAAGAGTACTACTGAACTACTGCTTAAAAGTAGGAAAGTTATAACACACACAGAGTCATATATGAACCCTTGTACTTTAACTGCCAGAAAATACATTTTTTTCACCTGAAGAAATAATACTTCGTAACTGTCTTGAGATTCAAACATAAAGCTTATATGTTCATGAAAGTGAGTTTGTACCCCAGTAAAGCTAGAAAAAACTTCAGCTTTCAGCAGACGTGTAAAAAACAGCTTGGGTGCTGTAAGCAAATTTCTGCACATTTGGATGCTGCAAAATGAAACATTACTGCTCACAACATGGACTCTCTGGCAGGACTTGTAGAGGACACAAAGACATTCACAAAAGCAAAAAAAAAGTGAAAATTTAAAAAGAAACAGAAGAACCATCTGCTGTGAGAGAACAGAATATCTGAGCTTGAAAGTACCAGAGTCTTCATATAAGATGTAGTGAATTCTCCAGAGGGCAGCAATGGAAATAACGATCCCTCCTGTCACATCACTTGCACAAACACTAATACATCCAAACCCTGCATAAAAAGGCATAATAAATAACTAAGTAAAAATTGAAGTTTAAAGAAACAATAACTTCCCTATCAGAAAATGTGTGAAATAAACAACAAATGCAAAATCTTTTGCCTATCATTTTTGCCTAAAACAATTCACAGGAATGAAAAGAGTCGCAATGTAACATTCTAGGGAGACATGAAAATATCTTGGAATTAGAGTGAAAGGGGCAGGGGGCAAAGCCAAGAACAGATGTTTTTTGATGTTCAGAAATAAAAGGCACGTGCCAAAAATCTTCATGAAGTAAAGCAAAAGAAATGTAGCTGACGACATGAATAAATGTACCTTTTTCAGGACCCTCAGTGCTGTGTCTACCAGACAGTATATGTTTGTCTTTCCAGGCAGCAGGGGGGAAAATGATTTTATTACCAAGGAAGACTGTAAAACAATGTAAAGCACCACACTAAGCAATCAGTCTTGGAGAGTACGGTGAGTGTAGGTATTTAAAGAGAGTCATTAAATATTAACTACTAAATTTGTCTGAAAAATTAGATGATGCGGAAAACTATCTTTAAGTTGACTGGAAATTTCATTTTGATTAAAGAAAAAAAATTCAGGTCACGTGTGCACCAGTCTAGAAAAGAGGTGAGAATTCCATTTGTTCTCTCCTTAATTGTACTCATACTTGGAAGAAACAAAAGCATAAATACTTACAATTTTGAAAATCCTCCTTAACACTTGCTATTTTAAGACAAAATGGTTATTTTTGAAAGAACAAACTTTCAACAGTTCATCAGAAGGAATAAATGCAACTTGGAAGTGCCAGTTTAGTGTGAAGGCAAGTTGTCCTAACAGCATCCAGCAGGAGAAAATGACAGTGCTAGCAGTCAAGTATCAGCTGCATTGGCTCATCAGAGTGGGAGAAAGGGAGAATGGAACCTCCTGCTCCACGTGCCTTCTTGAGTCTGTTCCTCTGCAGCCCACGGTGCTGTTACTGGGGGATTTTATCACAGCTGGCACAGCTGTTCTGTTCCAAGGCCACTGGAGTGCACAGTGCACATCTCCCTTTAGCCTGCTGATACAGGACTTGTCTAAAAATAGCTGATGTAATCTGGATGGTCTAAACACATGGCCTTTGAACTCAAATTTTAGTAACCTAGACACCCTTGCAAGATGACAGCAACTTGCTGGTGATCAAAACAAGCAGACAGTAACCCTGAAAAACACGTTTTAGCAGCAAAGTTTTGTATTTTTTCAGATACAACTACCCAGCAAAGGGAAAAATCATCACCTGATATAAATAGAAAATGGGTAAGTGAACTCAAGTACAGGTCTTTTCTTCCTATTTCTCTCTTTCAGTTTTCAAGCTTTTTGGAGTACACATAAGACCTAAGCACCCAAAAATTAAGACTATAGAAGACAGGGCCAATACATAGTTAAACAACATCAGAGTGTCCTGATCAACAGAAAAGGGTCACTTAGGATCACCAGCTGCTCTCCGCTGGACTTTTTCTGTTCCTTTGTTCAAGTACTGTGTTCAATTACAGCACAGGACATATTCATTTGTTGGAGATACCAAGGTGCTCTTCATTTTTGATTATCATCTACTCTCTCTGCCCTTTTATCTGTTTCCCTTGCAGAGATCACATCTTTCTTATTAAGTGAGGCCAGTAGAAATATACTTGCAATCTGAGTAGTAAGCTATTCTAGATTTCCTCATCTCATTTTTTAAGCCAGTCTAGTCAGAGAAACGTGACTGATGTTTTACCCTTTGGTGCACAGATGTATGTACCAACTGTGAAAACCAAGTTAGGTTTTGTCTTTTAAAGCTAATGTAAAATATTTATATCTAGATAGAAGATGTTTACAACAGCACAACAGCAGACATGTCCTATCATTAACTACATGCACTCAACTCATTCCCTTGGTAAAAACACTTACCAGTGTGACAAAATTAAATCTCCCAGCAGATGTCTTGTGGGTAGCAATATCAGACTGAGTGCAAACATAGTTGAAACCAATGACATTTTGTTCTGTATCACAGCTGATAAAAGCCAATAATGAGCCGAGATCCTTTTGTTATTTTTTTCCATTTCTAAGCCCTATGGTATTGCCATGCCTGCCAGCTGAAGTGATTCAACTCTTCCCATGTTAAAATTATTAAGGGGAAAAAAAAACACTAAGAGAAGATATGAAATGCATTTGGTGGGTCTGGGTCTGAAAAGATTTTTACCACAGTTTTTTCAATGGAAAATTACTGGTAGCTTGAAAGGAGCAGACAGATCTTTTACAACTCTATTATAACGGTGGTTATTTTCCTTACTTTTGGGGTTCCAGAATATTTACTACTTATATTTTTAGAAAACTCTTTCATAATTTTCCATTTCTAACTAGAAAGAAACAGAAAAATCTTCACAGAACTTTTACTAGATTTTAATGAAAAGCTAGAAAGCTATCTCACCACAACAAATTTATTTTTTTTCCACAACCCATAACTCTCCCTTATCCAACTAGCACATGCATCATATCTTGTAATTAGATTTGTATCTAGAAGAGAATATCCATTACTGTGAGCAGAAAAAAGCTGGCAACATATTAAGTTCAGGAACAATTTTGTTTCATAACTGTGTGATGAAAGTGGAGCTAGACCTTATATACTATATTATTCATAATAGTCCCTTTTGTCTCTTTCACACCTGGAGCGAGAAGCAAGTAAGAAAAACTTTAGGACTTCTATATTTTTGTCATGACCCTAGACGTTATCTTTGCAACTTGGAAGGTGCATGACTTCGTTTTAAATTACAAGAAAGGTTTCCTGAGAATAGTGGTTTATATTCAACAATGTGAATGTCCTGGATTTTTTGGATCATGATGGAATGCAGAGCTCTGGGAGACAGCCACCCTGCTTGGGTGCCGGTGCCTGTGTCTGCCTGGATCCACGCTTCCACATCCTCTAGTCTGACTCATGGCTCCTTTGCTTGCACTGACACCTTAAACCCTGTTTTCCTGGAGGTCACTTCTGCCCTTGAAATGCAACAGATCTCATGCCATCACTGGCTATCATTAGCATCCTCTTCTCAGGCATAATGACTGATGAAGTAAAATGTTGCTGTAATGATACAACAGCATTCTCAGACCAAAACTGTGTTTTAGGTAGCTTAAAGATAACTCATGGAAATTTGTATTGAACAGGCAAGAGACAAACATCCTAAATAACTCAGAAGAATAGGCGTTTGGTACAGAAACTCAGAGTGCTGTACTAGCAATTGTATTCTCTAAATAATAGCCAAAAAACTTTTCAGGGTCATGCTTCCATGCCATAAGAAAGAGCTAACAATATATTTGAACCACAAGGATAGATTTTCCTATCCCAAGTAATTACCAGCCTCTAAAACACGACTAGAACCTTTTCCCTCAAGAAAACCTAAAATTTTTAACACTCATAAATCTTTAGAAAAAAGATGAAGCAATTTTTACACCATTTATCCTTTCTTCTATATATACACTACACCACTGCTATTGGCATTCCTGATGAGCATGTCATTTGTTAGCTGTGTTGTTCATTGCCTGTTTGCTGATTGATATTTTTCCTTTCAAGACAGGCACTAGCTAATAGCTTCTGCCTTTAAGTAATTACTAGGCTAAACAGGAAAATACTCTGAAATGCTTCAACCACAAAGATTATTTTGTCTCTTTAGAAGTTAGACAGTTGTATTAAAAAAATTACAGTTGCATTACACTCTTAGATTAAAATTTAACTTTGCTCTTCAATGTATATGAGACAGCCAAAATTAGAGAGAAGAAACATCCTCATTTCTGCAGTAATTGACTACTTATATAAACAATAGTTTGACAGCTCTTAATAGATTTGCATTGAATTCAAAGTCTGTACCTTTGCTTTCCAGCCAGTTTCCTCAGCTGCACCTGTCTACAAAGTCCCTCCCAGTGTTCTCCTCCTCCTGGCCACAATCCATCACATTAGCCAGTAGGTAATGGTCCTACAAGACAGGCTAATTTCTTACAGCAACTTGCATCACCAGTCAAGAGATTGAAGAGAGTTCCCCAAAAACCCATCCTTTAATGGTACTGCCTCACTTTCATCTCACTGTGTAATCCCTACTTGATGACTTAAGGGAGTATAGGTGCAGATAAGGCTATGCAACTTGATTCAGTGCTCAGTCTATCACAAAATGCAGTAGAATATCTCCCAAAATTTAAAGTCTGTGCTCCAGGCTCTAAGCAAGAAACTGGAGGAGTCTAAAACTTTGATGCAGGCCTTGTAAGAGACATGAAATGGAAATCTGAAGTCTTGCACAAAAAATAAGAGTACAATTATCCTCTAAGACTACTTGCAAAGAGTTCATAAGTATGTCTATATTCTGAAACTAGGTAACTCCAGTACTGAGGTCAGCTGATTCCAGTAAATGTCAGTGAAGTCCAAGTGCATCAAGACTGTAAAGAAAGTAAGTTTGGCTGCTTGTAGGCAGGGTAAGGTTGAGGTTCAATTTTCTGACATCTTCAAACAGAGCTAAAGCATTCTCTAAATCTTGCAAGCTGAGTGCAGAAGCAAGTGAACAGAAGGGAAACAAACTAGATTTTTTTTTCTTAAAAACAGCAGTAGTGTTCATTATGTATAGATCAAGCCATACCATGACCAAACTACAACAAATCACACAGAAAAAGTGAGTCTGAAAACACTAAAATTTACTCTTTAAGAGAAGAAAGAAAAAAAATGGTTCTTCTTTGAAGTCATTATATTTTGACTTCAGGTTTAGAAAATCATTATAATCTGACCTTTCTGGTCAGAGTGCAGTAAGAAATGAATAAGCCACTGCATACTTAGCTTGCCATTTCACCTGTAATAACTGCAACCAACCTGCCTGGCTAACTTGTGAAGTAACCTTGGCCAACAGGTTGATGAACATGCTGTAAAAGTTAAAACAGGATACAGTAGTTTAACTAATACCAGCTGATTCTTTTAAAGGTCAGTAATGATTGTATCTATAAAGATATAATTTTTTTTAGGAAAGCGATGGAGAAGCACTTTAGAGCATAAATGAAAACCCAACTTCTGAGGAGGTTTATTTACATGACTCCACAAAGCAGCAGCTATAATGCTCTGCTATTCTGTAGCATGGTTTGCTTCTGACCACATCATGACCATGTGGCTCCTCATGGTCTGCACTAACACAAATTTTTTTTGTAGTCTGTTATAATAAATAGCCCTTTGCATTCCAGAACAGACAGTTCTGTCCCTGAGAGTTTTGTCAGGTTCACAGAAGGTCACTAGAAGCCATCCTTGCACAGTGATAGCATAGCAAAAGGATAAATGACTTCTAAGCTGAAAAAAAAAAAAATAAGATCCCATTTACATTTTTTTCACTTCTGTGTTGTCATTATTCATTAATAGTTGTTAGGACATTAAGGCAATGTATTGTAGAAGCCAGAAATTCAAATGAGCACTTTCAGTACTGACAAAAAGGTGCTATATTATGGATAGCCTTTCTTTCTAAGCTACTTATTAGACATGTCAACTTCCCTTCTAAAAGCTTTCCATTAGGATCCAAATTTCTACCACTATACTCTTCAGCTTTCTTTGGAATAATTTTATAACGGCTGATACGTAATATATACATAATTTATATCAAATTATAGTTAACTAAAAAAATTAAACTTGTTCAGGATACTGAACCAGAACTAATGGTATTAATTCAGTCAAAAGTTCAGGTTTTTTTTTACCAAGGTGTTTTCAGCTGAAAATAGGTTCAGTATTTTCAGCAAGAACCAAGCTGAGTTTAATAACAAACCCAAAATTACCATCAGAAAAAAAATATTTCAAGAACTGAAGCATATGAGATAAAAAATAACCAAATGTCATGTCATTGTTTTAAAGATTATATTCCAGCAAACTTCAAGAAGCAGAGCAGAATTTCAGAAACTTTAAGGAAATATTTTAAGCCTGACTTGATAAACTTGTAGACTGGGGGTTCTGAGGTTGTGGGGTTTTTTTCTTCTTCAAATATCTTCCCTACAGATCTCCCCAGGGAGTGTTCAGTAGCGATGAACTTTCCACCTTATAATGATTTTAAGGCTGCAAGGGGGATTCAAAGTCTAATTTGCACGATTACAGGTCCTAGAGAGGAATTTCTCCATTACACATATTTTAACAAAAACAACTGCTCAGATTCCACCTAACTTAACAACAAGTAACAATTTTTAGTTCATATTAAATATCCCATTTCATCTAGCATTAAGATTTCTCTGCTGTCTCACATTGGATCTTTTGACTGAGGGCCCATTCACTACTATTTTACATTTGGTTCTCTTACCTATGTTGAAAAATATTAAACTGATTTTCAGTCAGTCAAAGCATTAATGGTGAAGTTACACCAGGGTGATTATTACTATGGACTTTCTCCACATTCAAGCAGCAACTTTTGCCTGATTAAAAAAATACTCTCAAGGGAAGGAATGTTTTTATGGAGAATGCAAAGTGGGTATGAAAGTTTCATGAAAGTAGGCATGACAGACTGCCGTGGGTTAGCGATGTTGCAGAGTATCATATGAAAGGATACAGGAAGAGTTAAATAGGTTTAATTCCATTATTACATTGCATCAGTGACATTTTTCATGTTCACTCCTCAAGCTACCACTTTTCATTCTTACCACACATCAAAGCAGCATGACAATCTGAAATTTTGTCATCAAGATGTCAGTTTCCAACCTTACTTTCTCTATAAAGTTATCTAAATGTACTGACATGCAGTATCTTTAGTCATGATAAAATTTTGCTTAAACAGCTTTAAACAAACATTTAGCAGACTCATTTAACACTCCATATCTTATTGCATAATAGTCCTAACTGCGACACTTCTTTAAGCACTTTCATTTGAATAACTTAACATCCATTTCAGTTCTTTGAACTATAAAAACCTCAAAAGCCTTCAACACTTTACTAGAAAGAAACTTAACATACTTGTACAGGTGAGCAGCATCCCAAGTAAATTTTTCTTATCTGAATGATAAGTAACAAAAAAGTAATCGGGGTGCACACAAGCTATGAGCTGGGTAAAGCAATCTCATCATGTGTTATAACTCAGATTCTTATACTCTAAAATCTATAACATTGCATATAACTCTGAGACCAGCCCCTGTGGTACAACAAATTAAGTGACTTGAATATTTCTACCTGAAGTCTGTAGGTCAGCCCTGCAGCTCAAAGAGATGTTCAAGATTAGCAGTTTCTCAAAGATCAAGTTATGTTAAAGCGAGCGTATCCATAGCTGAGACATTTCAGTCATATTCATTGTTAAATACATTCTCATTTTTAGTCTCACTTTGTGTTCACCTTTCAAGTGCAGAATCTCGTCACTTTTTGCTATGTTGAAAAGCAATCTACAGTCAAAAAACTCCCCCTCAAAAATATTTAGATTGAAACAAGATCATCTTTTCATCCTTTCAAACAACAGATATTTACTGCAGTAGAAGGCATGCCAAGCTTTTATTATATCTTTAATGCCTCGCAGGTTTATTTTTGTTTTTTTCCCAGGCTCCTTATGCCATTGTACCTGTACAGATAACACAGTTGACTGTTTATATTCCCAAGGTCATAAAACTGAGAGTTGTTCTTTTCTTTCAGTAGAGGTAAGCAACAGGGAGTTAGTAGTTTCAGAAGCAGCAGACAACTGGCATAAGTCTAAGTGGTGCATAGTCCAGTTACTGTCTGGTTTTGAATTTTAAGTAGAGCTGCTACAAGAAACCAAAACTGCATTCATGGTGATGCCACAGCTTCTGTGGATCAGTTCCTCCAGCTTTGTCTAGTGTTTACAAGCTTTTCTAACATTAAGTTATCCAAGAGCAAAGTTGTTCAGCATGAGCATTCAAGAACCTGTGGCTGCAGGATTTACTACAAAATCAGATGGGGGATGAGTCCATCCTTAGAAATCATTCATGCATTCCATCATGCAAGAACTTTTAATTACTTAGCTTAAACTGTTTCAACAGCATGTTCTACATTTTATTGCAAGGTCTGATAAGCTAAGTCTTGATTCACAAACACAACTAAGTAACAATTATCTGATTGACAAGATTTATTTTCCATTAAGTATGCTGACTAGAGTGGTTCTACTTCTTGAAGAAGTTATTTACAAATTTTTCATATAAAACTTCCTAGCCAATGTCTTCCTAATGCTCTGAAATGAAGTAAAACTTTTTTCTCTGGTTCATAGAGATCTCCCCTACTATTAAAAATGATGTTACTTCAAAAAGGTGCTTGCCTAGTTTCTTGGTGGCATGCAAATCTGGCTCAGACTAGCTGGAATAGACATTATTCTAACATCCCTCTGGATCATAATGACATTGGAAATCTCAAAAGGCTTGATTTAGAGAAGGAATCATACAACAAATTTAATGGTTTCGATTTTATAAAGCTTTATGAAATTGCTTTTTCAGGTAACTGATATCTTAAGTCTGTTTTCTGCTAGCATTTATTGGTAAGGGAAAACCAATACTGTATTATAACTTCCTCATTATGACACACAGAAGGCTTAGAAGGCATGAAAATCCCTATTAAGCAATAAAGAAAAGGAGTCACAGTGGATCATTTCAGTGGTGAAGAGCACACAGTCATAAGAACAGGCTTGAAACAGTCAAATAAAAGGATATTAATTGAATGATAAAGGGATTACAAACATGCTACATTGACAATATCAAAAAGAAATAGAAGGAAGTGTCCACTTTCAGAAGCATAGAGGTTTTTACAAAGGCAAAATACCTGTGCAGTAGAAAACAAAAGTTGCAGCTCTTTACAGGATAATTTTAAGATGTCTGAAAATCTTATAACTGAACTGTTTCAGCTTCTAAAGAGGCTGAAATTCAATTATTGAGAATACTATATTGACAAAAGTAAGTACAGACTACATAAATCAATAGGCAGCATTTTAAGAAAGAAAAAAAGCTCCTTTAAAAGGAGAAATCCTACAGTGCTTCCTTAATGACTTTTTTGAAATGGATCAAAGTTTACAAAATATGCTTTATAATATTCCAATAAACTAATCATATTTCTTTATTTCAAAAAGCCTAAAAAAGATTTGTTAAATTCTGCATTGCTTGATATAACTTAGAGCTATATAAAGGACAATTATCTAGTAAAGACTTTCATCATTATCCCCAGTTATTTTTGAATTTTTGAGACAATCCTGAGGAGACGGGGCTATTTTGCTCTAGATATTACACAAGGATATTGAATAAAGATTTTTCTGACCCAACTACTTATACTACTTAAGAAAAACAATTGGATGGAAGTCCATAATAACACTATAATAGAGGGTAGGAATTGAGGGAAGTCAACATTTCTTAATTCAGCCCAACTGTTTAAGAAAGCCTGCCATTCAAGTTCAGATTTTCATTGGACATATCAAACCCAATGTATTTCCTTTCTTCCCTTCTGATTTTTTATTTCACTTTTTTTTAATTCAAAACTGTTCAACAGCACTCAGAAGTGGAAGGTGTTTATATATCAAGGCTATATCTGCACAATTTCAAGTGAAATGGAGAGTTTAGATTTTTTTAGTACTTGGAGATATCAAAGAATGACAACAGACTGGACTGCATTCTGTAACCACTTGAACTTGAGGAAGGCTGTGGAAGAAATTGTCTTTATTGACACAACAACTCTCAAAATAGCTGGTGTGGTCATTTCCCTTGTTTCTCTGGCTAGCTCCTTACCCTAATGTCAGCTTGTTTCCTAGAAACTGTACCACATACAGACAGGAAAAATTAAAAGCCAGACCTCTCCTGGTTCTCATGGGCAAGCACTCTGCCCCTGTCACAGACGTGCCTTGCTTGTTATTGCAAATTCTTCCCCCACCTCACTGTTCCCAGGTTGCTCTGAGGAGGAGCTGCTAAAAATGTCTTCACACTCTTTCAATATCATTCCAACTTCCAAACCTCAAACTGTTTTTCACTAATTTCTTTCCTCACTACTTCCATCTTTTTGTCAGCATCACAGCAATGGCAGAAAAACTTCTTCCTACAGCAATAAACTCATGCCAAGAAAGTCTTGTTTTCCTTTTAAGTTGCTTGCTAACCTCAAAATCAGTGGCCATTTTGTCTGTAAATAGGTCCTGCAAGATGTTACAAGAGAGTAAGTTACTGCTGCATGATCATCAAGTAGACAACTATTTGTTAAGCAAAAAATTGTTTTCCAAGTTTTTTTCATGCTATTATACTCAAACTATGTTATTTACCTCCCCATCTCAGAGCATTTGCTCTGCTCTTGCTGTTCAGCCCTTCTTTGATGAGGTACTTCAGCATGGTGTTGTATTTTACAATTCACAGAATTTAAGCTGAACTATCATTACAATTGTTCTGGATTAAGACAGGCATTACTTGTAATTCCTGAGAATAATATATAAACAAACCAGCCAGACCTTGAAATGAAGGACAAATTACAGATCTTAACCTTCTAGCTCCCTGCCTGTACACGTGGCACACAAGTCCCATCAATATGCCAGATGCTATTTAGGTGAATGCTACTTTATTCACCTAAATTCCCTAGCATTGGATGCTTTCTGAAACTTAGGAAGGACTGACAACACTCCTGGACTAAAAAATAGCACCCTTTCGACTCCAAAGCAATATTGTACTTTAAGTCTCTCA
Source organism: Heliangelus exortis (assembly GCF_036169615.1). Lineage (NCBI taxonomy): Eukaryota > Metazoa > Chordata > Aves > Apodiformes > Trochilidae > Heliangelus > Heliangelus exortis. The sequence goes on along the minus strand of NC_092422.1, from coordinate 108,399,112 downwards.
TATTTAAGTCTTCAGACACTCATTACTGGCATAATAGTTCAGGCATTAAGCTCTGAACCCAACTGTACACACACTTTACCTTATCATTGACTCACCTAACAGCACAAATCTCAATGCTTACTGCACCTGAGTCAAAAAAAAAAAAAAAAAAAAAAAAGGTAGGGTAGATGTTTTTTCTCCCATGAAGAAGGGGCATATGCTCATAAGAAAATCAAAGAACGGCTGTTACATCAATTACAGTCTTCAATATGAGGTATAGTAATGGCTAATGTTACCCACAGCTGAAAAGAGTTTTTATAGAAATCTGAAGGATGAAATAAATCAAGCTCAGGTTATTTTTCAGTACTGTTTTTACTGAGGTCTTCAGTTACACCCAATTGACATTTTCAGCCTGCTTAATGTCAATCCATGTCCTTTCAAAATTAAATAATGAAGAAACATATGGAAGAGAATGTAACTGGAAAGGTGTTAAATTCTACTAAAAAAAACCAGGGAAAATAGTAAATGCAGTGAAATATCCTGGATTTAAGCATATATGCTTACCTAAATACATATGCTTACCTTGCTCTCAGTTAAAACATATACTAAAGGTGAAGCATCCTCAGCTATCCAAAGATTACTGCAATCAATTTATACCATTAGAACTGTACTGTCCAAAAATGAACATTTCTTGAAGGGCATCCATTCACAGTTTAGAAAAAGTTCAGCTTAACAAATTTGTCCTAACAAGCTTGAGTGTAGGCAGCCTCCTGTGAACAGCATTATGTTTTTAAAATATTTTCAGTTGAAGCTAATCTAGAAAGATAGGTTCAAAAGCACTGCAATTTGTTATGTCCATGCTTTGAAATCTGAACCAAATTTCCATAGAGCTGAGTTGATATATTTTCGCCAAACAAGTTTCTGGGAAATCTGAGATTCCCTTACTTACACCACAAAGTTCTTTCATTTTCACGTTAAGCTACACATGACCACTTTATCATAGAAATCCACCTGGACTGAAAATACACAGCATGATTACAAGGGATTACTTGAAGATAGTTAAAAAATGCTGTATTTCTGGTCATTAGTAACAGATGTGATTCTTTATGAACTGTAACGTTAAAAAATCCTGTTCTGATATAAACAGCAACTGGCCTTCAGCAGCATAAGGAATGTATTCAAAAGTTAGGCAAAAGAACATACCAAACTTGCAACAACAGAGAAGGAATAACCAACAACTTAAAAAGACTGAGCTGGTAAACAGAATTTAATAGTAGAAACGTAAAACCAGATGATCAACGTTATGTTTAACTATCAGGCCCACAGTAGCCCAAAGCAGTGAGTTAAGATGTAAATATAACAACTGTTGTTGCTCCAAGTGCAACACTTACATTATATTTTTTTCTACCTTATGACAACAACAGTTTTTAAAAAGGGCTTTTACTGAAACTGCAAATATTTATATTAGGATATTGGAAAGCATTATATACTATATAAATTATTCAAACTAGGAGTTATAAACATAATTGGGATCAAAATGGGGGTAGTTAAGGACATTCTGGGGAGGAAGAGGACATTCTTTGTTACCTTTCCAGAACACCTTCCAGTGGTTTGTGCAATAGGCTTGTGCTTGCTGAATCCAACTTACTCTTTCACATTATACCAGCCCCTTCAAAAAGTGAACAGCCTGAATTTCTCAAAAAGACGGATGTGATGACGAGCAAAATCACTTTAATTCAAATAAAGGAGGAAAACGTAGGTATATAAGAAAATTTATATGGTTCTTTACACAAGATAGCAATAGCATGGACAGCAGGTTCTCGCTGTTATTTCTCTTCTACTCAGGAGAGACCAGGAGATGAGGTGCATTTTGAAGCATCATCACATCAACAGTGGGAGTATTAGTGCAGCTTCTTCACCCATTATTACCTTTCAATAGCACTCAGAATAACCCCACAGCTGCTCATACTACAGGCAGAGGAGGGCCTGTCAGTAACTTGTACTTAACACCTCTTGTCACCACACTCAGGTGAGGGTGGCATGCACCCACTTCCATCCCTCCCTACAGTATTTAAGGTTCAACACAACACAGAATATGTTGCAAACACAGATGCCTGAAGCAGGAGTGGGTCAGTAAATTATAAATGCCCCCGAAAGGGCTTTGCCATCTGCAAAAGCAGTGTCTGCTTGACAGAGAAAGAAGAGAGCAGGAAGATAGCTTTGTCAGGGCATCAGGAGGAAATTTTGAATCACTGCTAACTCATTTCTCACTTAAAGCATGCAGCGAGGGTTTTAGATTTTCCACGCTAGATCCTCATATAGTCCCACTTGATGCCTACCATTTCAAAGAGTAAAGCTACTACAAATAAATACATTTCAAGAGATTCTGAGTGAACAGTAACTCCTCATCAACACTATTAACATATTTGGTTCAAAAAAGCCAAAACCATAGCGTAGCAGGAGATTCAAAAATAAGTGCAGTGCTGTTGGTAATACTCTGTCCTCAGAATGGCAGTTGCTAATCAAGATAAATTCTGATGAATAATGAGGTTATATTTGTACTTCATGGTTTAAGTCCACCTGTGGTCTATTCTAAGACTCGCTGTATGCTTATCAATGGGCTTCATTTTCAAGTAGTCCTTCAGTGTTACTTTCATTGATTTCTTTCAATTGAATTTTCTATAGGATTTATGAGTAGGAAGTTAACTTGGAAGTCCTCTCAAAAACTGGAATTCCACGGTCTTATCACCTTTGTGGAAAGATCCTTAAACTTTGATTACCAATGTCTACTGAGTATTTCCCTTTTTGACAGTCTAGTAAAGTTTTTCATTTTTTTTTGTTTTGTTTTTAATGTAAACAAATACTATTCCCATGATATCATCAGGTATCCCCAATGTTAAAGATATGGACCCAGGCTTAAAAGAATATTGGAAAAAAACCCAAAAAACAAACAAAAAAACCCCACACTATTTTTCTTGTAGGAAAAAAAAATTGCCAAAACTGACCTTAAATTACATTTATCCAGCAAAAATTTAACATAGATGTCTGCTTCAACCAGAATAAGCAAGTTCTGTTATTTATCAAAAAAATAAACAACAGTGCAAAAGATAAAGAGCAAAGCCACATTTTATTATATGTCAGATAACATACTCTATTCAAGTTATTTTTTCTGTCCTTGTAGTAACTCACTGACAAAAACATATGACATACTCATGGGAGAATCACCTTAGAACGAACATGAGAAAAAGTCAAGTTCTGTTTCTTTTCAACTTTTTTTTCCCCAATTTAAAGTATGGTTCTTTATTTTTAGATATTAGTAATTAATAATTAGTAACAGACCGACTAAACTAGATACCCCCTGACTGGGTTTTTTTCTAGGAAAGATGGCAGTTTATGATCTTTTCTAGTGTTCCTCAATTTGAACAGAAGTCTGAGGTACTAAATGAGTGATAGTCATTGAAAAATAGTCTTTTGATTTTGTTAGGGTTTTTTGGCTTGTTTTTTTGTTTCTTTGGGTTTTTTATGTTAGCTTCTGTTAGAAAATAAACGTTTTGTCAAATCCTATGAAAATGGTAATTTTGAAAGTTTACTCTCTACTTCTTTTCAATACCCACACATGTTTTATGATATAAAATTTAACTAAGTTCTTGGATTTATTTGGGGAATTAGTTTTTGTCACCATGCTCCATATATAAGAACACCGGCACAAAAAATGAAGAAAATTGTATCCATGCACATAAAAGTAGTAAGTTCCAAATAAGCAGAGCTCCATCTAAATGTTGCTTTTAGCTGGCTTTTTGTAGGCATGCTTCCAGTTATAGATAGGGAACTGCCAAACCACTAGATTATAATGGGTCTTATATATATACATTAGTATGGAGTTAATAAAAATTCATTCCCTCACTGGTGGGAAACTAGAATAACACCACAGAGGCATGTGAAAAAGCAGTCTTAAACTGTGCCAGAATGAAACCACACTTTCATTCAGAATCAGATTAAAAAATACAAATGCTTAAGGTCTTAAAGTTGATTTGGCTAGCATTTAAAGCAGTGCATTTGTTCTTATTAATAAATTCACACATACAGATTTGACAGATTTCCATGTTTCATTTTGTATTAGGGTTCTACTGCGAGCCTCTGATGAAGAAGGAAGCTCAGGCTATGTGGTCATTCTGAAATACTTTCTGCTTGTTAGCTTTGATGGTTTCTAAACATCTAATCTAGTTTACACTCTTCGAGGTTTATCTGAATCTTTTATTATATGTTATTTCAGCATACACAACCTATTAGTGCTATAGAGCGAAGCATTTTAAAATACACATTTTGCTCTGAAAGAAACCTGTGCTGTGGGAAGCTGTCAGCTGCTTTTTTTGACAGTGAAAAAACAGTTTTTCTATTAGTTAAGCCAGTAACCCCTGGGGACAGGAAAAAGCAGAACTGCTATTGAGGGCATCCATTAGAAAGAGAGTAGACTTAGATTAGGAATTAAGAAGAAATTCACTGTGAGGGTGGTGAGACACTGGAACTGATTGCCTAGGGAAATTGTGGGTATCCTCTCCCTGGCAGTGTTCAAGGCCAGGGTGGATGGGGCCTTCAGCAACCTGGTGTAGCAAGAGGTGTCCCTGTCCATAGCAGGGGGGTTGGAACTGGATGATCTTAGAGGTCCCTTCCAAACCAAAGCATTCTATGATTTTATGAAAGTAAACCAAAGAAAACAAAACAGATGCCTTACCTCATGTGTTCTCTCACAAAAAAAAAAAAAGGTTTTAAGGAAAAAGCATATATGCAAGTTTGAACATTATATTAAATCTTCTAGCATAAAGGTTACCATTGTCATCTTCATAGTTATTGAACATGTCTTTAAATGTCAATCTTTGTTGAATCTACTGGTCTTTAAACAGTGTGAAGCATGATGAAGGATAAATTTGCCTCACTGGTCTCTATATATATTTTTATGATTCCGTCAATCATTATTGACATTGGGTTTATTTGGTATAGTCATAGAAATCTAGGCCAGTAGCTAAAAGGGAAGGACCTTTGTCACCATAAAAAATTAGATATAAGCCTAGAAATAGAGCCATTTTCTTAACTTCAATTTTTATTGGCTCCTACTGCGATGGAAAATACTGAACGAAAATGTCAATGTACAATGAAATCAGATCATACTTTCATGTTGATCACCATTTTCATATCACCATAATGATATCATACTTGTTATACCAGAGGATAGCTGGCTTTACGCATGTTTGGAAGCAGTAACAGAACCAGAGTACCATTGCTCAATCCTCATTCCTAAAGAACAATTTATTTACACATCTGAGGAGATTCTACATAAGAACAAAATGTACGTTATTTTTCTGCTGCATTTGGAAACTGTAAGCTTATACAATTTTACTGTTATAATTTCCAATTCTACCAATACTCCAATAAAACACTTAATTCAAACAGTTAAATTACAACACTCTCAAACCATGGAAGAGCTGTTTTCTCTTTGTTTTTCGCATTTCAGTTCCATTGCATAGAACATAAAAAGGACAGATTTTCTTAGCAGTCACTTAGATTCCACCAAGTCATCTGTAAATATGCTTTTCCACTTAGAAAACATAAACAGACTCCACAGTTTACTGCATTAAATCATGGTAAAATTCTGCAGGACACAATAAAGTAATTTCTGTAAAAGGAAAGCAATGTATTCCTTTTTCCCCTCTCCTCCAAACAAAGGCCTTTCAGATTGATTTTTTTTTTTTTTACCTGAATGCTTCCCTGTCACCAGAACAGTATTCTCTGCTTGCTTTGAGACACACTTACGTTTCTGCTTTCTGGTGGAAAATCTTCTGTAGAGAAGCAGTGTCTGTGTTATAGCTCAAATTATGCTGTAAAACCTTAAGTAAATGTTTAATTACTGTACAGGTCTTCAATTGCATCTTCCAATGAAGATGCAACAGATAAATCTCTTTTTTTTCTTATTCCAGCAATGCAGCAGAGGATTGTGGAAGGCAACACCAACATCCTCATTTAAGGTGAGAAACAAAGTTTGCCTTATGGGCACTGCAGGTCCTGTACCTCATACAAGAAGCATGCTGTGCTGCTACTTAGTATCAACATAATCAGTCCCTGCATTTCTTTGTCCTGATGTACAGCCTAACAAGACTTAATTATATCCAATGGTCTCATTTGTTTCAAGCAAGCACAATCAGGAGCATGTCTTTTCACATGATTCCCTTGGATTTACTGACAAGGATGCTCTTGTCTGAGCTACTAAAAGCAAGAGTGCTATGCTGCTAAAGTTTTGCCTGATACAGGTTGTCAAACCAATATATGAAATTTGAACTCGTACAGCTAGCATTGGAAGAAATGTGCACAACCTGAAATAGCCACATTCAGCAAACTGAGTCAAAGCAAAAACAAAACAAAACAAAAAACCAACAAAAATCCCCCACCCAACTTGTTTATTATTTCTTTTAAACAGAACATCAGGACTGCTTTGTTGGTGGTGAAAAAAAATGTAGAAAGTTAGGTCAGAAAGATGTGACAAACACGAAACAGCAAAGGGAGCTGGTCTGACTTGCAGCCTTAAAGCAAGTCTCTGTTGCTTTTTTAATGGACATTTAAAGCAGCAACAATGTTTTTTAATAAGAGACCCGGCATATTTCATAGAAATACTGTTAATACCAGTTTCGGGTTTTGAATTTGTTCTACACCGAAGAGAATCTATTCAGGTGTTTCATATGACTCAAGTAGTGGTACAAAGATCATCAGGCACTAAAGGGAAATTTCTAGGCTTTTTATTCCACTGGATTCCTGTATTTAACCTGTCAGAATAATTCAGCTGTCCTGAAAAGTTTGTATTAGGCTGTGATGTAAAGTTGCATCAAAATTAATTCTGAAAGTCTAAAGACAATATTACATAAAACAATATAATCTTTTTCTTTCAGTGTTAAAAAGCAACTTGTCTTTCTTTGGCTTGAAAGCACACACTTATTTCATGCATGATCAGAACTGATGAAGGAAAATAATTTACTAAAACAGCCAAAAAATTTTCCATAGAGAATAAAAATCCACAGCTTTTACCTCAACAGTATCCCACTTCCCATCTTTACAAAAAGACTCTTACATGGTAAAACAGGAGCTCTGGTCATATTTTGATATCTCAAGAAACAGAAAAAGAAAAAAAAGCCAACAAACATGACTACACTTCTTGCCTTTGAGAACTGATTTTATGGGTTAAGTTTAGCCATTGCAATGTGAAGACAGTGCTGCCAGGAAACGGGAGAGGCTCTGAGGACCTCTGTTCACACTCTGGCACCGACAGATGATTTTGCAGCCATCTATTTTCAAACAAATCATACTCAAGCCTTCCTTATCTAAACCCAAGCACCAGACCCAGTTTTCCAATGCTGACACATTGAATTCAGAGCAGCTACTGAGCTCCCAAATTCAGCATGATGTATGCTGAAAACTCTGAGCCACTGACGTTTTAAGCAATGGTTCATTTATTGGATTACTGAGGCTCTGACTAGGTCTTGATGTACCTTGTCACAATAAGAAAATACAGTAAGCTGTTGCATGTAAAGGTTTTCCCAAATTTGCATAGTCAAAACAAGCTGGTAAATGCAACTCAACAGTAAAATTTACCAACAGGAAAAAAAAAAATACGGTCTGTCACAAGAAGTGTGAAAATGAAATTTCAACTAGACTATAAGCTCAAAATATTTTTCTAGATAATGAGTCTATTTGAATTTCAGGGAAAAAAGCAAACAGATCCTCTTAATTTTCAAAGGCACAACAATAAAGAACTTTTTTTCCTTCAGCTCCACTTGTATCTCTTAATAGACAGAGTGCCCTTATGAAACTTGTCATGTTATTTCAATCATTCACTAACATTTGCCAGAAATTTTGCTTATCTTAGCACGCAACTCAGATCAACAGGAACAAAGAGTTTAATAAGGGAACATGCTGAGGGGAAAAAAAAAATCATAATCTCCATATCTGAGCACGCATTGTTCAACACCAGCTAAAAAGGTAATGCACTATTCTACTTGTACTTCCTTGAGCTATCATAAACATCCTTTAAGCTTGACCTAACAAAGAGGCCGTGATCTTGCTGAGGATACTGAAAGCTGCAAGAGGAGCAACACAGCCTCAGATGATGCCCCAAGTGCAGCCCTCACCCTGGGGCAGGCCATATGCATTCAAAGAACTCCCACAGGGGGAAGCATAACCTCTTCTCCTATTGATTTTACTGGCAAATGTACCAGCTCTGTAGAAAACCTAATTCCACATTTAAGTAGCTTAATCATTGAAAACTTTAATTTTAGAGTAGCCAGGACAATCTCTTTGCTGCAGTTCTAGCTCATGGCTTCTTTACCCCATGAATGTAAAGCAATATAGGTCACTATGATCTCTCCCGGCAACTTTTTACACTTATGTTTGAAGGCTTACACCTTTCTCCAGTCTTCTCCTTAAGTCAAGAAAATCTAGCTTTTTCAAGAAAATACAAGCTATGAAGGAATATTGACCTCTAAAGGTCGAATTGACCTCCTTTGTCTCCCATCTGGGCTGTTGCTGGCCCTTGAAGTAGGAGAATCAGAACTGATAGTGAAACTGATGTCTGACAAGTGTCTGGAAAAATGCATACTGATGGTATTTTATGCAAGATTGTTCAGTTTTTCTTCATTTACCCCAACCTGTTTTCTTTTGTTGGAATGGAATGTTATTGTGTACTTGTGTAGTGTGTGATTTTGGAACAATTTATGTGGAAAACATCACTGATTCTTCTGTAGAAGCTTCTACTAACTTCCTAATTTCTTCAAACAATTTTTTTCAGGAACTTTTTAGACCTTGTGTGATCTGAATTTATACTAGCAACCATGTGTGAGATGTTCCTTAATATTTACCCTCTAACAAATAAACACTAAATAGATTCGTGAAGGAGTTGATAATGGTTGAGGCTTTCTATCACAACTTGTTCAGCTCTTCAATGCAATTTAGAGCATGACTGAGCAACGTAAAACCTTCTGTGGGAGGATGTCCTTCCTGGATAAATTATTCCTAACTCAGAAAGAAATGTAGTTCAGATAGATATGTCACTGAAGCTTCTGTGAAAATTTTCAGATTGACTTAAATAGAAAGATTACCTAGCATAACTAACAATCTTGACCTCCACTGTCCTTCTCTACCCCCAGTGATCACCTTACATTCCAAACCCAAGAAAAACCCCTTCTCCTTCAGCTGTGGGCATCCCAAAGACATGTCATGGCAGTGTAAAGCAAGCAGTGACCTCAGTAAGTTTCTGAATACATTGGCCAGATCTGTCCTGCCATAGCAATAGGTGCTTTATTGCATCACATTCTTCTATACCAAGAATGTTCTTAGTAAACACTAAGGATGGAATTTTCTACTATCTTTCTCTTTCTAATCAATTAAGACTACCACTATTTTCAAAAAGGAGCTTGAAAGTTTCTATGTGAACACCAGAATCTATGTATTTATTCTCTAAACACCTGTTTCAAAAACAGGATACTGTCAGAAACAAGAATATCTTGCCGAGACCACACAGCATGTCTGTGTCTGTAAGACAGGCCAGCTTCATCAGCCTGCTCCATTTAATGAGTGAAGTAGGGCCTGATGGCAGGACCACCTGCCTTGCACTGCTGATTGGAATTGGGGCTGGAGGCTGTACATCCAACAAGACAATTATTACTTTCATGTTTAAGAGCCTGGCTCATTGGAAAAAGCCCTCATTTCAGACTACTCAATGACACCTTTGCAACTATTTATTTCACTTAACAAAACAAAACTATATGGTTGATCTCTTCTCTTCAAATTTTGTACTAAGTACTGAATTTGCCCATTTTTTAATTAAAAGCACTTACACATTGGAAAGGAACATAGTCATCAACACAAACAGAATCTATGAATTCTGGCTTCTTGTGAGGCCCCTCTTTAATTTTATTTTACTGTCATGCTGGGAAGGAACATTGTCTCTTCCATAATCCATAGAAAAATTGTGAAAATCAGCAAAATTTAGATATGACACCCTTGGCATTTTTGAGCAGAAGGTAAACTCCTTCAAGTGTCTTCCCCACAAAGCTCATACTTTTCCCTTGATGGTCAGACTACCTTATGTATGAATAAATTCATCCCTTATAAGATACAATAATTCACAGCAGCCAGGAAACACATTTCCCTTTTATACCTCATTCACTACTGTTTCATCTTCCAGTCATACAGTCATCTGCAGAGATTAAAAACAAATGTTAGTTTTCAGAAACTGTAGCTTCAGGTCTAGATGAACAGGCAACTTGCACAAATCATACAGAGGAAGGATGGGAGTGTAAGAAATTATTATTCAGCAAAGAGCCGGCTGACTGGATTAGAAATGTAAAGATCCTGATCTTTATATGTTCTAGGGGGGTGACTGCACAACGAAACTAATGGATATTACCTGTGCGGAAGGTAAGGAGAGCTGGAAAAAAATGGAGTACAAAAGTGTTCAGACTGTCAAAGCCTCATTTACTTCAATAAGCACCCTCACAGGGGTCGTTTAGTAAAAGGAGGTGAACTATTTGAATAACTGTTCTTCTCAGGTTCATCTGAGTTTGTCTCTAATCACACAACTTTCAGCACTATAATTCTAACTTTAATAGGAACCTCTGATGCTATTTCCCTTTTACAGGAGAACTGACACTAACACAAAACTGACATTGTCAGCTTTCTTATTTTTAATCAGATTCTGTTTCCTTTATGGTCTAATTTCCAGGATTACTTCAAAGGGTGACAAGTGGCATTCAAGCTGTTTTGCACCAATGTTAATATACACTGTTCTCTTTATCTCAAGTCAATGTGACCCTGCAAGTGCTGCTCACTGTGCCAAACTTACCCTGACTTTCAGACAACAAGCCCAACAGCCATGTGATTCAGGCTGGTTATGGATGCACATCTTGAATCTCAATTTCTTCTCTCAGCAGAAGCTACAGAAGTAGTTGAACCCGGTAGCTTCTGGGGTAAGATTAGACAGAAGAAAGCAGGAAAACTAGGGCATTCCCATTTTATATATGAGACCCTTTTTGTCTCTTTCTGAGGTTTGTTGTACAGTTACAACTATCTTCTAAACATCCTTTATCCTTTAAAATTTCTTCCTTTGATCAGCACAAAGATTTTTAGCCTTTGGTTATCAATATCAGTTCACACAATAGTTAAAGAACTATTTAGACTTGACAGCCAGGACACGGTACCACAGAGGAATCATAAGCCTTTGTACTGCTATTTTCCAGGCAGTCTTTCTTGTGTCATTTAAACCACTGATGTTCGTTCTTTTTTTTTTTTTTTTTTTTTTCTCTTAGAGCACATAAAATTTGTCCTTACAATATTTGACATACTTATTCAATGAAAAATGTCTAAACAGAAAAATGCCAACTGAAGAACAGTACTAATTCTTCTGTGGCGAGTATAAATTTTCCTTCTCTCTCACTGTTTCCCTTTCAAAATATTTACTGTTCCATCAGTTACTATATTGTAACAACTTTGGAGGTAACTATTTTTTTCTTGTACATCTGCATGCTTCAGAGACACCACTATCATTTGGTTAAGACAGTTCATTAACTATTACCCATGAGCTTCTTTTGCTAGGGTGATTTGTTAAACCAAAACACCTTGAACTACTTCTAGAGCTGATCAACTGGGATTATTTTACTTTCCAGAGCCCAGTTTAACTTTTATCAGCTCCATACTTATATCAGCTGCTTATCTTCACCTTGCCTTCTCCACCTGCCTCAGGAGCAGATGTTCCATCACTTAGTTTGAGGCCAAAACAACCCAACTCATAACTGAGTTTTCTTGGTAGCAAGGTTTTAAAAACTGACTTTTTTTTAACTCCCCCAGAGTTAAATACATTCATTTAAGAAGAGAAACTACAAGATCTGCTAATTAATTGAGTGCCTTTTCCATAGCAGTAGCACCCTGAGTCAAGAGTATTTTTTTCATCTAGCAGGCCTGAAAAGCAAACCAAGCCCAATGAACTTCCCTATGTTAAAATACACTTCCCCAAAGAAGCAAGAGTCACTCCTGTTTTCTGGAGTTAAGAATCACAATGAGTTCCAGCACTTCCTGCAATCTGCTTGATATATGAAATTGTCTAAAGTAAGGTGAGAACCCCAAGTGGGGCAAAGCATTTAGTAGTGATTACTGCCATATGCTTCTCAGACTTAAGCTGCAAGCAATAGAAGACAACTATGCAGCTGGCAGGTCTTCCTTCCCATTACTCAAAGCCATGATGTTGATTTAGGGAAATCCCTTCCAATTAAGACAGGGGAAAAAAAAAAAACCACCATAAAAAGGCAATACATCAAACAAGCTAATGTAGTCAACTACAAGAATTATCTTAAGTCTCGAACTGTTGCATCTGAAATGAACTATTTTCAAACAATACTATTAAGCTTTGACTGTGTCATAGGCACCTATTCATCATTTAATGAACACTCACAAATTATACCCATTAAGTTAAGAGTGTATGTTGTATTATGCATGCCATAATTTACAGGTCAGGTCAATGAGCAATAATGTTACTGCAATAAAAGAAACCCCTTCCACTACATGCTGTACATTCAAACGTGAAACTTCAGTTTCATATTAATGCAATGGCTACTCTGAGTTCACAGCACAAAATCACACTTCCTGGGACTTATTCTGAAACCCATTCTTAAGAAAAGCAATTATGAAGAGTACATAAATATTGCAGTCGTATTTTTCATCCTTGAAGTCCTATGGAGAGAAGGGGGAGGAAGGGAACAAAAAATACAGTATGTTTTTGGAGATGTACAGAGTTCTGTAAAACTCCAAACACTTTCTTAAAAAAGGATGCTCTACTTTTATATTAATTTAATATTAAAATTATGTAGAATCTCATAATGGTGCCAAGGTATTCCTTGCCTTGTTTTGTTTTTTTTTTTGTAACAGAATTAAAAGAAAGAACAAAGATTGTTCTGCATCCTCTAAAGTTATTTTCACTATAGGATTGAAAGTGCACAAGAAAACAGCACTGGAAAACGTGAGGTTGTTCCATGAACAGAGGTAAAGGCAGAAATACAACTTGAACAGCTAGTACCTTTTGAAGTCTAGTAGCATGCTGGGCAGGTAGCAATTACTATCTAGGCAGTAATGAGTTTCTATACACAAAATTCACCTGGGATATTAACAAGATAATAAAGGGGTCACAATCAGTCAGGATTATTCATTTCTCTTATTACTAACAATTTTCTTGATGTGGCTCAAGCAGACAATCATTCATGGTTAGCACTACACCTACAATTACTCTCAAACTTATGATACAGTGTAGATGTAAAAAAAAAAAAAAAAAAAAAAAAAGTGGTTATTTTTGATGGTAATTCCTTTAAATAGCCCATGAAGGAAAAATAGGTGTTTAAGGAATTATTTTATTGTAAGGTAAGCATGCTTGTAAGGATAAGACAAATCCCATTTTTCAACTGTTTTTCTTCCTACTAGTGACTATAAGGGGATTATACACAGCTGCCTCGTTGACATGTAGTCTATATTCCAAGAATAAGTTTGCTTGAACAGTTAATTTTTCTACACCCATCCCACACACGCTGTTGCAGAGGTTTGCCATGTAAAAAACCTTCTAACTTACAAGTATTTGAGTTACTTGCACTACAGTCTACTTAAGCAGCCCATCTTTTATAGAACCAGTGCAAATTCTCATAATCTTTAAGGAAATGAAGCGCTGCTTGAGATATTTAAAGATTTCCACTATGAACTTAGACATCCACACAGCTTTCCCTATCAACCAACCTTCCCCTGCTATTCAATTAGAGCAGCTCTCTGCTGAGCAAGGCTGCGCTCTTGTCCAGAATCCCAATGGACATTTTGATGGAATTTTGATGGACATTTCACTGAGAAACCAGATCCAGCCAGAAGACTTGTTCTTTGAGGATGCAGCTTTGAGACCCCTGTGTGGAGTCCCTTAACATTCAGCACAATACAGAGAAGTGGCACTGAATTCAATCAACAACTGAAAGAAACAGAATAGGGCCTGGTAAATGCCTCCCTCTTCCAAGTCACTTCTAATCTCTAAGTTGCATGATGATGTCTCACCCAGCATTTCACTGCTAACTTCAGAGGCATTCATAAGTAGTGAAGTTCAATGCCAAAAGTCTTGCAAGAATTAATGGTAACTAGCAACAAGAGCCCTTGTTCAAGTGCACACATTTCAGCTTGTGACAGCTATTTCTTTTCTGGCTGCTGTCTTTACCCCACAGTGATTCAAGGCAGCTTGACTGGTCAGCCATCTGCAGCACAACTATTGAAAATTTATTCTTTTGATTTATTCCTCTAACAGCCTTTGAACTAGGATAGTTTCCTTGTTTCAGTAAAGGAATATTTCAGTCATCTTCACTGTAATTCCTACATCTGATGTTGTACTGGCATTTTCATTATAGCCATCATTTTTCAAATGCACATTATTTAACAGTAAAAATCTGCCTTTGGCACACAAGGCTTTGGTCAACTAGGAGGATTAGTTGTTTTGGTTTTAAATCCAGTTATTTTACATCTACATCCACTTGACTCTTCAGAAACAACTGAAGGAGAAGAAAAACAATGTTTTTATAATCACACAATGCTTCTTTTTTTATATATATAAAACTGTTATTATATGCCTTTTTCTGTATTCACATATGAATGTGAGAGTGCTTAGGAAATGTTAAAAACCTTTTCAAGTACCACAAAAAAAAAAAACCCCAAACAACCAAACAAAAAACCACTGCCACCTGCCCCTACTTAGCTGAAAGCAAAAGCTCATGAGGTGTGATAAAACTGAAAAGATTGACATAGCAAAGATACCCAGTGAGAACAGCAACAGATTATATCAGTGTTTAGTTCCAATTCATCGTATGGATAAATGCAATTCCATGGCTTCAGTAGACTGTAATTTTCTTGACATTTTGTCACATTTATCACAGAAAAACTGAGCATTTACAGTTGCTAAATGAGGGAGAGAGAGAAAAAAGAAATCTTTATTACTTTTAAGTTAAAATCAAACCCCTGTTGTATACAGCATGACTAAAGATATAGGTACATTTTATTTCTCATCCATCATAGATGAGTGCAATAATACTCAGCACTCATTATGAAATTTGAAAAGCCACATGTAGCTCACACTTTTAGCTTTAGATAAGCTACATAGAAAGCCAAGTGTATGCACCTAAGAGTGTAAGTGCCATACCAACACTTTAATAATGTTCAAATGACATTATTTTTTTTCATTCTAATGAAAAATTAATCACAGTAATATCCATGTATATTTTTAAACACACATCCTGCATGTAACAAATAGAAACAAATTACTCATGATGTCTAGCACTAAGCACATGTTTTGGTTTTCATCAGATGGGGGACAGTTCAGAATCTCCTGCCCTTCCTTCCTCTTAAGGCACAAAGTTTTTTACTATGGCTTTTTATGCCAGAAACATGTTAGGCAATGAAGTCTTCTTTATGGTCAGTTACAAACCTGTTTTCTTCTCCATACAGAGATAAGCAGTAGAATGCTCTTAACAAATTTTTAGTACAAAATTAAATAAAATATCTAGGATGCCATTTTGGTGATAGGAGGGATTCTAGACAGAGGAACCAGAAGTCATTTAACCATCAGGCTTCATGAGGAGGCCAGACCACTGGATTGAAGTGTGATTTCAAGCAATTTGTCTTGCCTTTCTCTTGGCTCTGTGGTAAGTAAGAGTGTACTCATAGTGCAAGGGTACTGGGAGAGACCCTAACGTGCCCTGAGAAAACAAAGAGGTAACATAACGTCAACTTTCCCTTTTTTTACATGCAATTATTATTCACTTATTTCCCCGAATTTTCCTGTGTCTTTTCCACTCTGATCAAACCCATTATATGTTGATTTTAAAATGTGGTTAAAAAGGAGTTACATTACTTCTAATCCTTTAAGATTAGACATAGTTCTCACTTAAAACTTTTTAAATGGTTCAATCTGTGCAAGAATAATACCTGTAACAGTCAGACTAGACCAGGACTCAGTAGACTGAGTCAGCCCTGCAGGTTCTAGTAAACCTGTTTCAGTTTTAATTTACAACTTCTAAGCCTCTTGCCCTTTTGGCGTTCCATCTTCCCTTGGGAGGGTGGAGGTGAGGGGAGGAGGAGGTGGCAATAGAGAGCAATTCTCTCCCTTGGTTTTTGGTCCACCCAGATTGCTAAACTGTGGCACAACCAAGCACTGATTATTCTCCACCCAAGACCTCAAAAAGTTTATTTCAGAAACCTAGGTATCTTCAAATTTTCTAAGTAATCTCAAGTAAGGAAGTTGTCTGTCTACAGCATAAGCTAAAGTTAAAAAAACAATGGGGATATGGAAGTAAATGGAATACAATACTTTACAATAATAGACAAACTTCTAGAAATGACATTACTAACTTTAAGTGACCAGCCTTTTTGGTTTAGTTTTATATCGAATATTAAGAAAAACTTGGTACTCTCTTAAGACCCTAGTTTTCTTTTCTGTTCATCTGTTTTACTGAGCAGAAGAAACTAAATCTGTATGTTGCAACATTGACTTAATACTGGTATTTTACTCAGCAGATCTGTTCCTGTTGAGCTGCTGTACTGCACATTACTTGTTCACTGATTCTTGAGCAAAGGCAGTATGAGAGCAACAAAACCTACCCACCTGTACTGCTTTCCGGGAATAAGGGCAGCTGATACTGTATTGCTTATATCCCAATCTGTAGGTGTTCACCTACACATCATTTTTTTTCTTGGAAAAGGTGCCAAATCGAAACAAAAAGAACCAAAAAAAACCCCACCTCATCAGTAGACCTTCTGGGAAACCAGATCAATAGCTCTGCACTGAGCTGCAGCATTTAGTACTGTGTAAAATCTACTGATTGCACAGAGAAGGTGTATTATTCATTTCTGCTTGAAGTAGTCCCCACAAAGATGTTTCAGTAACCATCAGAAGCTGTTTTGGTTTTCCTGAAGCATCAGTAATCTAAATGAACATTATATGAAGTAACAAGAAGCAAGGGTTTTAAGGTCTAGCTATGACTGTCAGCCAGAGCCAACCGGGAGACACTGCCACAACACTGAGGCAATTCTCATTTTTATTCATCTGCCATCCTCTGAGCATTCCAAGTATCTGGTACGTGTCTGCCAGTGAGCACCTCCAGTACACACAGCATGACCTTCATTGGGTCTGTCATGCAGTTCTGCTGTCATAGTAACATGACTTTTTTTCCTATAATGCAGTGTTTTTGTCAAGTTGTCTTCTCCCTCCCCTCCTCCAAAATGCCAAGCAACAATGGGATACAAGACAGTTTGTGAATGTTGTCACAAGTCACATGGCACCTTTTCTGAAGATGGCCAAGAGCTTTGTAGAGTCAGAAGAATTGTGATCCTACAGCTCTTTGGTCCACATTATTTGTGGGATAATTGTACTCATCTACCCTTAGAAATTTATTTGATATCATCAATGACATTACAGGAAACACTTTTGTTAGAAATTTACAAGAGCACAAATGTGGACTTTAACATTTGATTACTTTAGAAATATTTATAAAATGATTCAGTGGGGCTTCAGTTCTTGCATATCTTGACAAATTTAAAAATAACTAGACATTTCAACAGTAGTCAAGTTTTCTAAAACACTTTTTCGTTTAACTTTGTTTCATTTACCTAAATTTACACACTGTTCTTACAAAATTGATTTACGTAATGTTATTCCCAGTTCAGTGTTTGGACTGATACCATTGCTATTTAAAAGGCACAGTGAGAACTGGATATGTTTCCTTAATTACAAATTATGGTTTATTAAGAAAAGCAAGACTGGTCAGCTGAGTTACATTAAGAACTTATTGCACATATCTCTTTTCTTAATCTTATTCCTGCAGGGTCCACACATGTAGAAATGTAATGACAATCCTCTCATTGTTCTGTTTGATCATGGATTGGCCAACATCACACTTAGCAAGTCCAATATATTCTTAGTTTAAAAATACCTGGTTATCTAATGACATTTGTCATTAATATCATACTATTCTAAGCTGCACTAAAAGGTTTGATCTTTTCCCACTACTCTCCTTATAAAAGCTATAACAAGCTGCTTTAAAAATTAAGAATAATAATGATTTGTTAATGTGACAATTTCAGTACTAGCCTGCCCATTTTCCCCCTAGAAGCTCAGTACCTGCTCAAACTGCTCAAGATATTAATACTTCAATCCCTCTTTCCTGCATGTTCTGTGTTTAACTGATATTAAGGCTGTTGATTCTTAGTTCTGGTTATTTCATTTCCTCTCTTCTCCTGAATTTAAATGAGTTAACTTACATTTTACTTTCCTTTCCCCAAATATCTTGATGCATGACATGGTCTGTTTTCTGAATTTTAACAAACTTAATTCAACAGAAACATCTCCCAGAGGTTTACCATCTCACTAGAAAAATGTCTCACTGCCTCAGAATGGAGAATTATGAAGAAAGTAGTACAGCTCATGGAGATACACCTAGTAAAAGACCCCCCATAAATACCACAGCCTGAATATGCAATAGACAAAGATGTCTTTTTGGACTGAGCCATTATAGATTAGAACATCATCCTGCTGAAAGGTTTCAGATATTCAGAAACTTGAACACATACAGACTCTGAAAAGTAGCACTAAGTACTCTTACTTGTACGTAAGAGTTATAAAACCATGTAGAAGGGCTTAACAAGACAGGATGAGAAAGATTGCTTCCTTCTCTACACAGAGAAGAGATAATTTAAACTAACTTATCAGGTTCTATAAAGGTACATCACTGCAGTACCTAGCCCACAAAGACTATCTTTACCTAAATTTATAACCACAGCATAACACATTTGATCATTGAACTACTTTGTTTTCATTTCTCTTTAGCTATAATAACTGTTAATTTGCCACAATGATACATTGGATAGCCTCCTAGTGAGAAGGAACTCCCTGATTTCTTCTTGTAAAGGACAAAATGCCAAGCAAAGCATTTCTAGAACTCTGCTCTCCACTACTCTTCTCCTACAGCCATCAGATCAATGCAAAACAAGGTGCCACAGAGCCAAGGAAGGTGCTAGTTTTAAGTGTTTAAAGAGACAAAATAAAGGTTTTGTATGGGGTTTAACTCTTATCTGCTGCAAACATGACCTGAAGTTGAGATTCCAATTTTTGACATACAGACTGTCTACAGCAACCCACAAAACTGAGGTCTTGTATCAGCTCAAGAGTACAAGTAATACTACAGAAGTTTTTTACTACTGAGGTTTCCTTATCTAGCTGCAGCCTTCTTACAAGCTATTTATTCAGATGACATACCACTAGAAAAATGCTTTGACCCTCTGAATTCTCCAGGTTCACTACTGATTTATAAATACAAAATTTCTAGAGAATTTTTTTCTGTTGTCTAACACACTTCCTAGCACACAGTAGTCATACATTGACTACTTTTAATTTGTTTCTATCTGTTCAGACTGTTTACTAATTGTAAAGTAGCTCACTGGTTCCTGAGGATATAATCACTCTATATCAGGCTGAATTTCACCTTCATTTTACTGAGAATACATCCTGCTTTGAACACGCAAAGTCACAGTTCATCTCATGCTTCATTAATACAGTAAGTAAGTTTGTTGATTTACAAGATACATGCCAGTACAGAGGGCTATCCTAGCCAATGCTTTTAGTTACAGCTCAACTTATATTTAGGTTACTACTCCCTCTCCCCTTCCTCCCCACAAAAAGGTGTTGCAAAGTGAAATTACAGTAATTTGACATGCTCACATGCAGCTACTACTATGTGATATTTAGACACCTTTGGAACAGTAATAATGACTGGATGCAGCCTGCTCACATGCTTTTCTAATCTTTAATGCAGCACACAAAGCTAAATACTTCAGCACACTTATATGTCACAGACCACCTGCACCTCCTTGAAATTCCTTTTAACTCACCACATATTAACATTTTAATAACAGAATGCACACCTTACATCTTAAAACCGTGGGCATACAAAATAAGTTGATAGGCAGGGGCCTCTACCACCCAGTTACTGTAGTTTTCCTATGTGCAGCTTAGCATGTAACATGACTGTTCCAACAACACATAAATCCAGGTGCTATGTACACAGTCTTAGTCAAAAGAAAGCACATGACAATGTTCCCTTGAAAGAAACATCTTTCTTTACTTCCTTGTCTACATCTACAAGGATATTCACTGGAGCAAAAAACTTCAAGTTATACCATTAAAATAGGTAAATGGCTTTTTTCCTTCCCTTTTAACTTTTTCTTTCCAAAGCCTCACTAGAGATACTGATTAGACTGCTAATGTATTTCTCATTCTTTCCCTAACATTTTTTAGACAGCTAAATATCAATGTACCATTACCTTTTGTTATGTTCCCCTGCCCTGAAACAGCATTTAGCTTTTGTCTCTACCTATGGATGTTCAAACTATGCAAATTTTAATAGCTTATGAATTTTTAGTAAACAATGTAGTGAAGTAAACTATCATTTCCTTGCCATTTTTTTAATTGGCCTTGTGACATTTTGCAACCTTGCTGTTGGGATACAAGTAGCTGTCTGACCAAGCCGAAGACCTCCTTGCCTTCCAGTTTTACCTCCAGTACAATGTTTGCAGCTGAGTGCCTGTTGAATCCATGCTGAAAGTGGCACTGGCATTCAAACATATTGATATTCCGTGACAGAAAATAAAGCTTTGAGGCTGCATCTTTTACAGTGGCTCAACGTGCAAGATCATCAGGTAGCCAGAGAAGAAACTTTTCATGAAGTGTGCCTCCTCTGCACTACAATAATTGACAATTTTATGATGAAATCAAAAAAATACAAGTATACCATTCTGACTGTTTCTAGATAGTGCTTCTGCCTGAGTTCATTGTTCATTTATGAAGGTCAGAATCTACTTCATTAGTAAAAGTGATGTGTTTCCCTCTGTTTTCCTCAAAAGTAATTAAATGGGTAATGTACGACATCACACACTGAGTAGCGGCGTGGAGAGGATTTTGTACTTGGGCTTCTCAAAACTATCTCAGCTATTCAACTTATATTCACTTCAATCCTACAAATCTAAGATATTTATTAAGATATTCTTTCAGCAGATGATTAAAAATCTCATATAGAAGTAATTAAAATACGTTCCAGATACTTCACTACTCCTCTTTCTTATAGCAACTGCCAACACTGTATATTTCATCCTTTTTTTTGAGATTTGTAGGTATTTCTCTATTACAAGTCCAAAGTTAATGCCAGAGAAACAAGTTAACTGCATTAGAGAGCTCTGACTTGTCACAGTTCCTACTTGCCTCCTAGTAGCTGATGCAGAGCAATAGGAAAGTCAGTGTTCTTTGCTGCTAGTCCAAGTCACCCAGGATATACTTCTCAGTTTTGAGATATTACCCAGTCTATATTATACTGTTTCTTTTAAGTCACTGATGTTTCAGCTACCATGTCTGGCTTTGCTTTTCTTATCACTTGTTTACTTTTAATTTTGCTGCAAGATTTAAAACCAGGTGAGCTTCATGAGTCCATAATGTAATTTCACTGTCTTAAGCTGAAAGTCATTTACATATGCTCAAGCTCTCCTATTTTATCTTCATCTAGTATTCAGTGCTGTATACCTTTGCAAGATCTTCATTACTAACTTTCTTCATTGGGCTTGAAGTAAGAGCCAAGTCTCCAGCCCATCTTGAAGTCATGCATGTGATCGATGGGATATTTAGTCTTATTCTTTTTCCCTTTTGAAAAACTTGAAAAGCTGGTATTCCCTTTTTACACTTTAGATTAGCTTTCACTCCTAATTTCTTGCAACATCTATCTTTTTCTTGGAAGACTTAACTGACTAAATTGCCTGCTCCACCTTTCCCATTTCTAACAACCCAAGCATGTCAGCAGGACCCAGTGCATTTCAGCATAAAATGAAGGGATTCTGTGCAGAGTAAATAAAATGTTTACTAACAGACAGCAACCGTGAACCATCTGAGAGGTACGTCTATGTTTTATATCCCATTTCACTCAACAGGTACATTATCACCCCATATTTAAGACATTTGTCCTATTTCTTTACAGTTCTTTGTACAGAGGAAGCGTTGAAGTAGTATTAAAGGTAACAAGACTAGCTCAGAATGAGCTCCTTGAACATTTTGGTTCAAAGAAGAAGAAAGCAGTGAAATAATTTTTACCAAACAATTGATCCTTTTTGTGTAACTTTACCTCTTGTGTTTAGGAATATCAATTATTTCAAATAATTTCTAAACATCATACAAATGCTATGGTACAAGCAGGAAGGAGTCTCTTTAAGTCCACAGTTGCAGTAGAGTCTTTGGTAATTCACCACATAGGTTATCACCAGCTACAGGCAATGTGTGTAGTAAACACCTTTGACTAAAATTGTTAATCTTAAGTCAGAAAACAGAAGGACTGCTTCTCTTTTTGCTTTTATGGTCGGGTCTTAATTTTCTTACAAGTCACTTAGTCTTTAAGAAGGAAATTTCAGGTCAGCAAAGACCTAATTCTATCTGTAGGTATGACTGCACAAACAACACACGGGTGCAAATCTCCTCCAAAGAATGCACAGTGCAGTATATCCATGATTCAGAGGCAAAGCCTAGACTGAATTTCTTCCCACCCTAAACTGCCAGTGGTTTAGTAATGGTACAGCCCCTGCTTTCAGTGAAAGGTGACAGCTTGTATCTTTACCTCCTGCTAGGCAAATCAAGAAAAGAAAAAAAGTCTTACTCAAGTCATGGACTGTCTTCAACATCATTTTTGAATCTCCAAATAGAACACTCAAAATGAAGTAGCCACCCTGAGTAACTAACACACAACCCAGAAGCCTTTTAGATCTTCTTTGTGCTCGTGCCACAAAGCACATACAGCCACAAATTATAAAAAAACTTATCTGGAAGAAAGAAACCTTAGAAACAATTAGAAGTTTACTTAAGCTTACTTTTCAGGTTTGTTGGATCAGCAATCCCATGTCCTCTGCTGCTCTCCTCTCAGAAGTATGCCTCTGTACAACAACTTTTATTTACTGTCTTTAAAACGTCAATTATCTTTGAATTTTGTTATTTAAAGCATTCAGGATCCAGGGTATTTTAGGCCAAAATTAATATATTTTAAGCAAATATATTCAATAAGGCAAATCTTCCTACTTTCTTCTTACCACTCCAAACATGACTGTCTTGGTGGTACTGCTATTTCTCTGCCATTAGTTTTGTTTTATGCTACTTCTGGCACTCAGTAATTATGCATATGAAAGTGATAAATCAGAATGTAACATTTTCCTATTGTGGGTCCATCTGTGTACTAGTTTACATTTACCATTTTGTCTACCATCCACAGATAGAAGGAACTACATATAGTAGTAAAAATCTCAATTTTATGTAGGACTGTTACATGTTTTATTCATTAATAGTTCTCATTTCCTCAGGTCGTCTTTAAGACTACAGGTGCCCACATATCATAAAATACTAATCACTCATAGTTGAACCTACAAAAAAATCAAAATACATTTGCTTATTCATAACATGGCAGAGATGCATGCTTCTGAAATGGTTTCTCACTAAGGGTTTTATTTTTTAAAACTTTTTTGTGTGTTCTCTGACAACTACACAAATGCAAATATTTTGGTAGGATGTTCTGGTGGTCCTGTGATAGTTTGCTAATCCAGAGCAACAATAAAGACTTCAAAAATCTTGAAGGTGTACATTAATTTCAATAAGTTCCACCCAAACAGAGCTAAAAGCATTTTTTGTACACACTTTTGAATAAGCCAGTTCCCAGTCAGTGCATAGTTTTCTTCCCTTAGAAAGCAGCTTCCATTGTTTGACTGAACATTTTCAGTCACCTGAATAAGAGTCAAACCAAAGTTTGCCAGAAAGCAAAGGTAAGCAGGTATTTGGCATACAAGAATGGCTGAAGCATTCAGCAGACCAAGCTTTCCAGCAAATTGCTGGCAGCTCACTATGTGATCTTTGTTTAATGAGAGAGACTGAAGGTATTTGTTTGTATCATGCCTAGATATTTTTAAGCTGAAGATTTAGATTGAGATTGCCTTGGATGACTATCAACTGAATATTGATTATCCTTAGTACTCCTTGGCTGAACCCTTTTCCTTACAAAATGTCAGTCCTTCAAATAGGTCTGACTGCCTTTCTGCTTAATTTTACTATCCAGATGGAGGGTATGCAAGATGGCACACAGATCTTGCTGATTATTTTTAAAGCATTTTGGGAAATGAGACTAATCATAGCATAAGCCATATGCCATGGATATTTTATACCTCGGGGTGTTGAACAGTTAAGAAATTGAGGTTTTTTACCTTCTTTATAATACAAGACCCTGAATTCTCAACATCTACATTTTATTATTCTTACAATGGATTCTCACCTCTTCAACTCCATCTTCCATACATCAGTGACAGATTTATGCTCTTCTCTTAACTGATTACTGCAATAGACATGGATAAACACAGTCTGTTGCTGTCCTGTACTTGGATAAGGAGAAAGTAATTATTTTCAAACATCAGGCTGGAGTGGACTTTTTTGTTATTGTTGGGTGGTTTTTTTGTTTGTTTTTCTTTGAGGCACAGAGTTGTTTTAAACTAGGTAAGATGCAGTAGTATTCCAGATGTTTTACTTTTCTCATACCTATACTTCCTGAACTTTAAATTAATTCAGTGAGAATCAGAGTTCTGGAAATTTCTATTAAATTGTTATTTAAGGCTTGATCTATTTGCCTGCATTTAAATTTTGGCTTGAGCTGTTATTGTGTAGATTTATTAGATAATATTAGATCATTAGCTAAGGAAAAGAAGCAAATAAAAAAAAAAAAAGTGCCAGTAGAATAGAGTATTGTAACATACCTGAGGATCTAAATAACAATTATTATCTTGGTTTTATTCATCAGACTTAGAAGGAATGAGTGTAGCTCATTGTGAAGACCAGAAAATTCCCTGTATCAGGCTTTTCATAATGGCTCATTTCCTTCATTTCCAGTATGTATGTTCAGCTATGATCTTCTTTCATTTAACTCTGCTGAAGCACAATGGAAATCTAAAAATATACTTTCATCTTAGAGGCATTCTCTAAACATTCATTTCAGATTGGATTTTCTCCAATAAGAGAACAATTCTTTCATTTGGCTCACCTGGGGAGATCTGCCCCTCCAGAGACCAAATCATTTTCTTAATTAGGTGAGCAGGCAGCAGCCTTAAAACCTTTCCCAATTGGATCAGCAAAGATTTGTCTGTCAGGGAGTGAGACGAAGGAGAAAATTTAAAACAAAACACTTATGACTAGAAGCCCCTTTTTAACACTGGATGGAAGATAAGGCACAAATGTTGAACACAAAGTAATTATCAAGAATAGCACATTAAAGCTATCATTACATACTAACTTGATTTCTTGACTGAAGAGGTAGTTAAGTCTGGCTTTTGTGAGGGATGACAAATCAGGAGTCATATTAACAATCACTTGGAAAGCACTTTTGCAGGCAAACATCTTTAAGGCAAATGGCCTTAAAAGTCAATTTCAGAGCTCCCCCTCCCTTTGTACCCCATTATAAGGGAGTTCTAGAGAGTTCTAGAGTCCCTCCTCTTTACCCTTCATTGCAGCTCCTCCACTCTTCTGCCCACAGATGCCCCATCTTTTTTACCACTTTTAATCTCCTCTTTCTCCTCATTTAGAAATTTTTTTTTCCAAATCTGACCACCTGACATATACTAGCATTCAAAGCTTCTACAGAAAATCAGGTATTTTTCCAAGCATTCCCCTGTTATGCTCTTTCTATTGCTTTTCTACTTCAATCACACTAAGAACTGAAAAAGACTAAATTAGGAAAGCTCAGCAGTGGCACTAATGATCTAAACCCAAAGTATTTTCCCTTCAGAGCTACTGACAGTTCTGGAAAAAATATGTTTAAGCAAGTTATCTTAAGAACTCCTAGCTCAAAATTTACTTGAACCAACAGTGGTTCTCTTAATCCACCTAGATCAGATGAGACCAAGTGAAAGTTGTGACCTGCAGGTGCATTTACAGCTGCTGTTACCAGATATGACAAAGACTTACAGCAATCTTTCCACATACCTGAGCTTCAAGGAGACCCACCTCTCTATTAATATCTTGCATTTTTAAGTTAGTTAAAACATAACTAATCGCAGCCATTATTCACCATGGAGACGTCAGGAAGTTGTCAGCAACATAACAGTAACACAAATATGCATTTTAAAGTAAAGTTAATATTAAAATTTATGAACGTTTCTGTTAGTTGATGCATATTTTTGCATCGAAGTTCCTCACAAAGAATCTAGATAGTGAAATGACACTTTCTGCATTGAACACCAACTTAAAGGTCTTTGTCTGTATCAAGTTAGTTCCCATATCTTGACATTATCAAATCAATGCTGCTTTTTTACATGCACATGGAATTGTCAGTCATGAATTTCACAAATCCAGTTTCCCCAAAACTAAGTTTTTGGAGGACCTTCAAGGCTTACAGTATTTCTGAAGTCATAAAGTTAATTCCTCTGTAGGCACCCTAATTACTCTTATTTCCTTTTTTCCATACACTGGTGACTTCTCTTAGGTAACCTATTTCTTACTCTAAGTGCATCACACAGTGAAGACAAGGACTAAAATGCCTCTACTGGAAAGTTAAAAATGCAGGACTAGCATCCAACCTGTGCTGTCTCCAATATCCATGAGCATTACAGCTTCTCTGTCACCATCTCTGTACCACAACCCCCAACACTTTGCAGCACAGTACTCTCTGCCCAAAGCTTCACATAACTTGCTACCTGTAAATTATCATTTATTTCTACAAACAGTTGTGGTGAGCTTTTAAAGACAGATCTGTTCAGGAATGAATAGAAGCATGTCCTCATTCTGTGGTTGTATTCTAGTGCACAAAAGCATCTCCAGCATGATCATTTATGTTATAAGAGGAATGACGTTGAAGACGAGACCAATTATTAACCATTTTTAAGTCCTAAAGAAGGAAAAGAATTTACATCCCAGAGGGACTAACAAAACTGTAAGGCACGTGACAAAGAACTGGCAGCCAAAAGACTGAGATATTTCAAGGTCAGTTATACAGCTTAAAACATGACTGAGTACTTGCAATGGTAGATTACAAACCAGTAATCAGGTATTTTGTATGAATTGATCTCAGAGACTTCACCTGTAACAGGGCAGATCTTCTGACGTGGTGAATAGCAGTCCTGATACAGAGTCAGACTGATGCATTTGTAACCTCATCAGCTTCTGAAGCACAGCAAAGAAACTATGCAAAATCCTGAAATGCTAATTAAAACCATTCAGTAGCAGTAGGTTGGGAGGAGACACTCTAAGGGGAGGGGACCCCAACCAGAAATTGGATGCAAGGTTCGTTTGCTAGCACTTAGGTAAAGGGGCCACTTACATAATTTGACTGTTGGAAAGCACTGAGTGTTCATGACAGGCTTTCATTTCTAAAGGAGCAGATTTCATCTTTTCAAGACCTAAGACCTGTCCAGATATGAGTGGCAGTTCCTTTTCACTACATTTTCACTCTTTTCCAATTTCAGTAATACTATAATATCCTACATTTTAAAAGCAATTTTCTGTAGTCTCTTCCAATCTTCTCTTGAGATTCTGGACCAATTTTCAGGATGCTGTGTTTCGTGGTACCTCTATTTCTTGTGTAAGAAACCTATGCCAAATCTGTACATTTAATCCAGGATTTTATCGTATATTATAGCTCCTGTCATCTCCATACATAAAGCAAGCATCTTCCTTGTATAGAAGCCATTGTGTATTTTGTGTTATTCTTTGGTAAGTAATTCATCCAATGAAAATTAACATTTCTTTTAAATTAATTGTTTGAACAACAAGCAGGTGTTTAGAACTTTTTTCATTTGTGTAATCAGTTATGTTCTAACACTTTGTAATAGGCAGGTCCACACCAGACAGGACAGCTTGAACACCATGTGTTGTAACCTGAGAGACAACAGTAGGAAGCAGCACTGGATATTTATTCCACAGACTGCACTGTTGAAAATATGAACACACACAGAGCACTGCCCATTCAGAAATCAAAAACTGGGGGGGTTTGTCATTCCTGTAATACTAGCACAGATCAATGAGCCTAATTAATCTTTCCCCCCCTCCCTTTTCCCTTTGGAACTGTTTCCCTGCAGTGGGAATGAGCCAGAAGACCTATGAGGAAAAGTGACATCACAAGATTTGGAAAACAATTAGCCCAGACTGCCATCTGACAGTCCTAGAGTTCCACAGCTTAAATAAAGGAAAATGTGCACCCACTTTTAAAAGAAGGATCAATCATGTACAGTTGGAGGTTGAGAAAACACATCAGTGAAATAGACAATGCCACATGATAGTCCTGCAGCCCTGAGGATTATTTTGGGAACATATCAATATTGTATATTAATGCCAAAAAAAGGCTCCAGCAACAATGTGGACTAAAAATACTTCACAGTCCTTAAGTTCCACCTGGGTAGAATAATTCAGAGGTAGCTTCAAGCCAGACTAAGCTATTCACCTCTTTTACAATAAGGGTAAATCTGTGATCTGTCTTAAAATCATCACCCCTGTATGCTTATGATATTACTGTTGAAGAGATCCTTCAATTAATTTTGAAGTCCTCAGACTTCAGGCATATTTCAGAGTTTTACTAACAACATATTTCAGCAAATATTTACTTTTAATTCTTTCCTTGCCTCCACCCATACTTTTTGCACTTTCAAAATCACTAGGGAACATTTATCTGATTCCTTCCTCCCTTGCCAGAACTAAAAAGCTTCACTGATTCCAAACGAAGCTGGTAAGGCTTCAGCAAAACAAAACTCAAACTAATAAATTGCTTCCTTCTTGTGAGGGTTCCGAGCACCTACCAGCTCATTATCACAGAGTGGCCTGAAACTAGAGAGAAGGTATGCTTAAAAGCTAGCCAGTGCAGGGCTTTACAGTTTAATCATAGCATGGCATGGCCTTGGAAGAACTGCCCAATTCTCAGTCTCTAGCTGTATTTCCAAAGCACAGAAGATAATGGTGAATTCTGATACAAAATAGCCCTCTGTGGGATTTTTACCATGTGCTTCCTTTGCAATAGCATAATTTTTGTTACCTGTCAAAGGAAGACACAACAGCTGAATAGGTAAAAGTATATCAGCAGCAAATGTAAAGTCATAAAAAGATTTAATACTAATCCTTTTTAATCCCCTCAGAAAATGGAACTGGTTTCTAACAAAAAAAAAAAAAAAAAAAAAAAAAAAAAGCCAGTCTTCCACATCTCAGTTACAGTTAGATGGTTTTATATCATGTGCCCATTTCAAAATAAAGTCATCAGTTGCTTCATTATTTTTCACTTACGGGATAAAAAGATAAGCTATTTGTACACATGGTAAAAATTTACATAATTTAAGACCTTAAAATAAACTGTTATGATTAATTCTTCTAGCTGTTTATGGTCTTATGACCATAATTTATTTCCACAACTGTTTAAAACATGTAGGCAAGAAAACCAAAATCAATTACAGATTTTCTTGTCCGTGTCACTGAAAAGGATAATCCACCTCCTTTTAAAGGTGGAAAGAAAATACACAGATCCTTCGGAACCTACATGGCAAAAGTTCAGTATCTTTTAGTTCAGAAAATGGCCACATGCCTGATTATCTGGTCTATCTTTTACAAGTAATGTTCTTTCCTTGCTGTAACCATGCTGGCGCTTGGCAAAAGGATGCAGAAGGCAACTTGATTCCCAGAGTCATTCTTTCCTTATGAAACTTAATTATATTGAACTCCTTTTAAGAGTACTGATCACCACTAAATAAGTTCACATTCAAGCAACGAAACAGCAGTTAAGTCACAATTTAACATAGTATGAAATTAAAATTCAGTAGCATGCTTCAGAGTTCTATGCATCTGTGGATATATGCACAGAAGGCTGATTTACTGATACAACCAGTAAAGGCAACATGGGAAAAAGACAGAGATGAAAGGTAGATATCACATGTTCCCCAGCTAATCCAAAGTGAAACTTCATTAGTATTCAGAAAACACTGAAAAGTTGGGATTCATTAAGACCGTAGGTAGAATGGCAAAGTAGTAAAGCTATATTATGTAATACTGAGCAAAAGTCTGTTAAACTCGAGTTCAAACAAATAAAACCAATTAAAAATGTTCAGCTACATCCCTAGTTACATTAGCAGGGTTTTTATCTTTCAAGTAGCAATAGAAAAAGGGTTTTTTCTAATTCCTATATTTGGACAGTAATCCTGTCTGGTCTTATGCATCGACATTTTGCTAAAAAAAATTTCATCAAGTGAAATGCATCTCCAAAGGAAACATGCAAGTTGTAAGTAATATTAGCCATGCAGGGAGTCAAACATATCAAGAGATGATCCATTTGGTCTTATTCCAGGTTTTTTAATAATTGGAAATGTCTAAAACTCTCCAAGAAAGTACTATGTTAGTTTAAAGAGCAAAAGAAATCCAAGTGTGCATACTAAAAAGCATGTTCTAATAACTCCAGAGCAGGTAGAAAAATGCTTAAAGGGTCACTGTTTCTCTCTGTCAATGTTTGAGCTGAGCTGACAGAGGACCATGCAGCCGCTCACTCCTTAATCCACCTAAAACCTCATCAAATCATAGCATAATTAGGGTTGGAAGGGACCTCTAAAGGTCATCTGGTCCAATCCCCCTGCAGTAAGCAGGGACACCCTTAACTATGGGTCAAGACAAGGACTAGGAGGGTTCCACTCACTATTTATGGTCATGGGCAAAACAGACTCAACTTTGGGGAAAAAAAATCAATTTAATTTATCATTAATCAAAACAAACAGGGCAAAGAGAAAACAAAACCCAGAGCTTAAATACTTTACCCCACCCCTCTCTTCCCTATTCCTGATATCTCTACCTCCTCTCCCCCAGTGGCACCCTGGGGGACAGGGAATGTGGCTTAAGGTCCCTTGGTCATTTTCTGCCACTCCTTTCTTTGCAGGGAAGATTCCTCAGTCTTCTCCTACTCCAACATGGGGTCCCCCCTACGGGAGAGACTCCTTCACCAACCCCTCCCATGTGAGTCCCTCTAGCAAGGCACAGTCCCTCAGGAACTGCTCCACCCTGGGCTGCCCACGGAGGCACCCACTACTTCAGAACAATCACATCCCCAGGTGTGGGGTCCTTCACAGACTGCAGGTCCACACCATGGGTTACAGGGGTAGAATCCTGCCACCTCCATACAGGATGGAGCGGATGCACTCAGGGCACCTTCTTCCTCTCTTTCCTCACTGACCTTGGTATCTCTGCTCCGCTATTGCTCTCCTCTCTGGTATCTCCCTCTTGCCTGGAATTGCTTTCTCCTCCTCTTCCCTGAAGTCTTAGCTTCTTGAATATGGTAATCACAGAGGTGCATCCACTGCCACTAATGGCCTCAACAGTAGCCAAAGATGGGCCAGACATTTTGGAGCCAGCAGATCAGCTTTTCATAGAGGCCATCCCTGCGCACCCTCGCCCACTACCAAAAAATGATGCCATGTCAACCCAGAACATACTTTGGCTAGGAAATTGCTGGTTCAGACACATTGACTGAAAGATAAAACAACTGAATACCGGATTATTCTGGTTCAGACACACTGACTGAAAGATTAAACAACTGAATACTGGATTATTTACTTCCTGTTCAGACAAGAAAAGGTGACAGAGGAGTGGTGGTAGGGAATAAAGAAACTGGCTCCTCTCCATTTATTTTTTTTGTTTTGGTTTGGGTTTTTTTTACCATCAGGGGAGATGAGGTGATTGTGTCCTCATGGATCTCAAACATGACAAAGCACAGTGCACCACCAGTGCTGAAGTTTTATCCTCAGCAAAGACACCTCCAGGGCTGCATGCATCATGGGTCATAAGCCACTGGCACAGACCTGGCAAGGACAGCAAGCAGCTGAGTGCATAACACTGCTAATCCAAAGCATCCTACACACATAAGAAGGCAGAACTCCGAGTTGTGGCTTCCTAAGTGAGATACAGTCCAGCTGGATTGCCACTCCTAGCAAACTATGTAGATCCTGCCATCTGCTTGGTAAGTCCTGGCTGTACATGGTAAAATTTAGTCTTGAGAATGCAAGCAAGCATGGACATTACAAGGGCAATTTCACACTGTTGCTGAGGTTTTTGTTCCTAGCAGCTTAAGCTTTATCTGATATATTATGGCAGAGTACCAGGCAGCTACAAAAAGCTTTGAATCTTGGACTAATGTGGTGTATTTTCTTTTAATGAGAGCCTCCCTTGCACTTGTCTAAAACCTCTCTTTACTATCATGATTGAACGTGGAGTAAAGTTGATAAAAGGCTCACAGCTGGCACTTGTTTATAGCTCACCAGGTTGTTGGGAGGCTGCATAGACCAATAGTTACATGTCCTTCTCACTGAAGTGGATGGCCATTTCCTCAACTCTACAGCAGGACCTTATATAAGCCTAAAAAGACAAAGCTGTTGCTCTGTGTTTTCCTTAAGCTTTTCAAGCACCTAAGAAAAATTGTAAGCATGATTACTTCTGCTTAAACACTAATGTTTCTAAAATCTGATTGCAAAGCCAAAAAAGCAACACAGATATATTCTTGTCAATCGCACAGCTGGGGTCACATCAAGAATAGAAGAAAAGTCGCAGTTGGTATTAGCAAAGCCTCTTAAACAAGGCATTGGTTTAAATATAGGCTGCCTAAGTTGGGAGAGATGAAGTGTTCTACATCATAAGTTGATTAATTAATGATTTATATTTTGGTTCATATAATTTTGGTTATTAATAGTTTGTCTTAAGTTCTGAAAAAGCTGCCAATCTCTATGGCCATTCTGAAAGTACCAAATGATGTAACACAGTTTAAAGCCTCTCAATTTCCAGCTTTCATTAAAAAAATTGTTCAAACTTAGTTTTATGAAGTGTTACAAGGTTTGTGTAGTGCAAACTAAGATTTTCATTTCAAGAAACACCTAGAAAATTCCAAGATGTGAGGCTTAAATTGTTTCACCTTCTGCAAGATGGAAAAAGACTTTCTACCAGTGCACCATACACAGAACATAGATAAATGGTAGGCTTCAATGTGTTGGCACTACCAGCACTTCCATGTGTTTGCAAACTAATGTGTTTTATGAAAAGTGATGAAGCACACAGAAAACAGATCCAGTCTATAATGTAATACACACACTCCAAAAGTGATAAGTTCTTAATTAGTAGTCTCCAGATGTTTTCCTCAGACTTCTTTTCCATTTTCATTTCTATCTAGCCCTAAGTCAGTTGTCCATATATAGTAGGAAATCCAGCAGTGCTAGAAGGATGCTCAGTTCATGTTACATCCTTCTCAAGTCAACCTCTATATAAGCCTTTTTAAAACAGACAAAGATGATTTTTTTAAACCACTGATTAGTTTCACTTCTGATGCAAATCTACCAGAAAAAAAAAAAAAAAAAAATTCAAAAATAAGAAAAAAAAAAATTAAGTTCAGTCAGTGCCTCCATGGAAAAACTACTTCGTTCACAGTAAATCTTTGATCACTTTTTTCAGTGAGAATGTTCAGAAGAATTTTATTGTTACTTTGAGTTGAAAGCAACTGGAGAAAATAGTAAATCAAATTAGTTTACTTTTTATGATAATGCATTTGAAATCTGAATTCTTGCCCAACTCAACCACCATGATCCTGTGGGATCTCTTGAAGACACTGGCAAGGAGAAAAAAACAACATTCAATCATCCTAAGCAAGAGAGGGGTCCTAATATACTTTTAGCATTTAAAAACATATTACAATATGCATGTTACCTACATTTAAAAATTTCTGCTGTTTAAAGCCTGCTAAACAACCAAGATGGGGAGGAGTGTATTTAAGCATTGATCCAGAAAATTGTTAGTATAGTTCTTCTATTTTTCATTTTTGAAAAGTATCTGTGAATGAATAGTCAGGCTATCTGTAAGGGATAGAAAATTGAAGGTTTGAACATCAGGTCATTCATTAACTGTACAAATCCTATCTTTGCTTTGTGACAGCAAACTTACCAGAGCGAGTGAGTTCAAGTTACAACTCTATGCTAAAAAACAAAAGTGTCTTAAGCCTAGCTCCTATTCTAGTCAGTCTTGATAAAAAGAAAAAGGAAAAGAAAACAATGCCTAGTAAGTATTAAAATAGAACATTGACTTTTAATACTATAAAATCTTGATGTAATCCCTTATGTTGTCATACAGTTTTTTAAAGAAAATTATGCATATAGAAATATTTTTCAATTCAGAGCAAAATCAAAGAACGTGGGGCTTTTTTGCAAAGTATAATTTGTTGACAATATTCTAATCAGTTCCACAACTAATCAGGGTAGCTATAAACTATATTTTACTTTTGTCTTTAATGATTGTTTCAAATGGCAACACAGCCTGACAAACGGAGGTGGCTACACAGGGCACTCAAGGTTCTATGTCTGCATCACTGTTGTGTCACAAAGCCTGCTTTGTTAGTTTATAATACAGAATTTTTTAAATGAGAACTGTTGCAGAGAAAGTTTGCTGTTAAGTTTACATTCCATAGAATCAATTCTACAAAAAAGTAGTCAGTACCTGGGAAGCAGAGGAGTGCTATCCGTGAATCTTGGATTCAAGTTTAACCACTGTAAATGCAGATGTGATATTTCAGGAGGCTACTGGTTACAGAATAAGCTTTGAATGCAAATCAAATGCTTTGAGTATACCTTCAAGACGTAGATCTAAGATGAAGTTATTCTGACCAGTCACAAAAATATTACACAAAAGTAGAAACCTCAGTTCTTGGAAAGCTATAGTCTTGTTTTCACTATCATGCCGAGGAGGTTTCCCTGTTACCTCAGCCTGGAGTTTACCTGCTCCAAGCTTCAAGATGCACACTAAGCTTCACAGTAACTAAGATGCCTCGTTTGATTTCCTAATTGTGATTAAGATTCCTGGTTTCCACAGAAACATACAACTTATTCCCAAGTTGATTTTTTTCCTTTACTTCTTCATCAAGTTCAACATGTGTGCTGCCCATCCTCATTACACCACCAAGGGGCAGTGCCATGAAGAAAGGACCCTTTGGTGTTGATTACCTGGAATATATGTGTGCCCTCACACAGTGAAACTACTGAAATTTACCGGGCAAAGTATTAATCTAAGCTTGTGCCTCTCATCTGATCCACTGCTGTCTTGAGTCAGTTTGGAGGAGAGCTGTAACCACAGACTTGGGTGGAGCACAGAGACTCTCCCTACATGACATTCCCATCACAAACCTAGACAGACACTGCCTCTACCAGCAATCAATAACCTGACATTTAGGCCACTCTCAGAACACATTGGTACGGACATACTCAGCCTGGCCAATCTATTCTGGTCTTGAAAATCATGTCTTCTATCCATCCATTTTAAGGGCTTCACAGTAGCTATGATTTTGTCTCAGCTAATCCACATGAGGAACCATAATGCTCCTCAAGATCCACCTTTGACTAGTGGTGGATTTTCAAAACCTCACTGAGTTACTGATGACTTTTACATTTTTTTCTTAATAAAAAGAACTTTCTAGGTAAGATAAAGCACAAATAATTGGATTATTATATCAGCAGTAGTAATAAAAAGTTCCCTACTTTTCTATTATTTTAAGTATTTGACATTTTTTCATACCAATTTCAAATTCTGTCTTGAAAAATTAACCATATAGTAAAGTTTGAAAGATCTCTTTTTAGTTTACAACATGTACCAAGTTGGTTTTTTTCCTCTTTCCTTTAAGAACAATGTATATCACTGGACAAGATCTAAGTCTCTCTAATACTATGTTTGCTTATTCTTCAGGATTTGAACTGCCAGCACTGTTTCAGTGATCAAAAATAAGTATCTGCATTTTTTCAAACATAAAATTTGAGGAATTTTGAGGGAGATATTTGTTTGCCCCTGTTCCTCCAGTACTCCTAAGCAGTAACTCATGCAGAAAGTCTTTGTTAGAAGCAAAGGGGCATCTGTCACACCAACTTATTTCAGAAGTTTCCACTTCATAGATTTTTAATTTCTGTGCCAGGCTTTTCCCTTTAAGTGTACATTTGAATTTTGAAAACAAACTCAAGGTAGGTAGAGATCTTTCAGCTCACATCCATATGGAATAATATTTTTCAGCTTTAGTTTTTAAGTGTCCCACTCAAAAATGTGTATTTTTTCAGCACTCCAACCTTCAGCCTTGAGTGACTAATTGTCAGCTAGCTCAGGGCA
Organism: Heliangelus exortis; assembly: GCF_036169615.1. Classification (NCBI taxonomy): domain Eukaryota; kingdom Metazoa; phylum Chordata; class Aves; order Apodiformes; family Trochilidae; genus Heliangelus; species Heliangelus exortis. Next base: position 108,362,850 of record NC_092422.1, on the reverse strand, counting down.
AACAATGTCTAAATGTCAGAAAAGCATATTGCAAACAGAACAGCAACTCCCTCCTATTTATGCTCTTATGCAAGTCACATGGGGAGTGAAGAAACAAGCAGTGAAACCCAAATTCCAAGACAAGGTACTGCTGCCTTATTTTATTTTCTATTCATCAGCACTGCTTTCTGCCAAGGTTTGGCAGCTGGCATAAAAGGTGACAACACCTGTTTAGATCATGCAGATGAAAGAATCTGTTTTGTCCTTTGGGGATTTTGCATCTCTATATTGTGACCCCGAAGCCACTTGAGCATAAATCATCCGATTCATTTCAAGGAACAGGTGTGACCCTGTAGCCACAGTGGACACAACAAGCACAGAAGCTTGACAAAGCTTTGAGGTTTACTTGGAAATTTCTTGAAGCTTTAAAGATGACTAACAGATGCTTGCATACTTTCTGAAGGCATACTGAGCTTCATGGTGGACTAAATACCTGAAATCCAGGAGACACTAATGGGAAAAAACTTTCTATAAACCACAGCTTAAAATTCTGAAGAACATTTGCATCCTTGCTGTTATTTGTGGAATATTATATTTGCAGTATAAAAATACACTTCCTGGAGTCTTCTCTTACTTGTAAGCAGAACGCAAAGTCCTCGGTTTGTCTAGAGAACTTGTTACTAGGGAGACCAGATTTCAAAAGCTAGACCCATAATTCTAACAATGTAAATATAAACAGAGGTTACATTAAAAAAAAAAATAAATCTTGTTGGACCACCTAAAAAATTGACAGACAATCAGAATGAAAACTCAGAAGACGTATTTCCTTAAGTGCATTTGGAATACCAGTCTAAAATTAAAGATAGGCTTTAAAAGGAAGGTTGAGCTGTTTTATGGTCGACATGAGAAGATTAGGTCTACAAGAGGACAATGCACAAGTGTCCAAGTACCAAGTACTATGGTTTGATGGTCCAAAATATAATCAGTCCTTCTTTCTAGAATGCTCTCAAGAAAATATCTGTCTCTTTCTAGAAAGATTCTGAAGAGCCTTGATGTACCCAAAATATGTGTATCTTCTGAAAGTAAGGCATATAACAAGTATGCCTAGACCAGCCTATTTTTTTTTCAGGAAAAGAAATTTTTGCTGGTGTTCCCCCTCGGCTTAGTCTTAATTTGGGTAAATTAAAACCTTTTTTTTTTTCTTGCAAAAAACAATTTGAGATTGAATATTAATACTTCACATGCTTACTAACTAGGTCAGCTATTCTATTCATACTTAGAGCAAGATGTAAAAATATATTTTATTGAATCCACATGAGCCCTAGTGCCATGAAGTGTGAGGTGCTGTCCACTTTTACTAGGACTCTTCTAGAATTCAAGGACACATTTTTTGTACTGAAATAATTATAAATGCAAGTTGCCAAACTACTCACAATGCCCTTTTCTAGTGAGCTCCAGATGTGAACAACAGTTTCACCCTTACAGATAAAAAATAAATAAATAAATCTAGGGTTAACATCTACCACACAATGATAGTATGCATTCACAGCTGACAGTATGCAGATGTAACAAATAGAATATGTCGCCTTTTTTAAAAAAAAGTTTCAATATTCTTAAATGAAAAAAATTTCTCCTGGGACTGAGGGGCTGTGTATAAATAGTGGCTGCAGTCCCACCATGTGTCTTGCATTTCTTCCATAGTAGTAAGGGTGCATTTTAAGAAATAGCTTAACAGCTGTTACAGTCTCCCTATCTGGTTTCAAGATACTTTGCTCCATTTCTGTCATTAAAGCACCTATTTGTCTATTGTAAGCCATTTCCTTAACACACAGCACACACAAGCTACCACAGACTTCATTGCATGCATGTGCTGTCACTTAAAAATGTGTATGCTGGGAGTTCACTGTAGCTTCTTCCACCAGAGCTTGCATTTATTGTAATGACAGCCATGGATTGACATCCATATAAAGCATACATGTTCCTGCCTTCTAGGTCTGCATGAATAGATGCAGCTCGTAGGTACATTAAAAATATCTGATCATAAAACAGAGTGGTTTCTATCCAAGTTAGTTATTGGCAGAAAGAAGGGCAGGTCTTTCATTCCAGAAAATTGTTTTGAAATGGATAATCATTAAAAAACAGAAGGAAATCTGACTCGTCACCAAAACTTTTCAGAGCTGTACCACTTCGATTAAAGCCCCACAAAATGAAGTCTGCAAATGCTTTCAGAGGTTGTTTCTAATGAAAGAGTCACCTGTATCTGAAGGCAAAGTGTTAAAAAGTATGCTTAGTCTCCACTGATCATTTCCACATAGAGTGGTAGGAAAAGAAAGGGCAACTTTGAACGCAGTTCTTCTTTGTGGAGGACTCTGGACTAGAAGATCTCTAGAGACCCATAAGTTAGTGTCTCATTTTGTGTTTTTAACTAGATGTATATTTTATCATTTTTTTCAGTAATCAGTAAACAGTGGCCCCAATCCTGTTCCAGAAGGCTCCAAAGTTTTTTGCCAGCTCTAACTTGAAATTTTCATATAAACACTTTATTCCTTCAGCAACCTCTGTTTTTTGGGAAGCTGCAGAGACGTTCTTTATGTTAACTTTACATCTTAAATGAAAAGCTGTGCTCTTACTACTCTCTTGTGGTGCACTGCACATGATGTCAAGGAAAGGCAAAACTGTTTTGGAAAACACAGCCAAAATATGTCAGTCCTTTCTCCTAGATCCCTATAGAAAGGCCTCCTATTCAACAGTTTTAAGTATCCTCACTTTACAAGAGATTCCCCAAATTCATGAAAACGCAGTTTCACCTTTTCAAACAGATGACTATGACTCCACACCATGCTTTACTGAACGGATTCATTAGCCTAACGATCCTGGAAAACATCAGTATTTTGAAGAAAGGAGACAGGAGGGGAGGGAGTAGGGACTGCAGCTCAGTGTGAATTGGCAACATAGAAACAGCAGGCTCAAAATAATCAGGTTAAGACCACACATCTGCCATCTTGAGGACATGCACTTCAGAAATGACATCTCATTCTTAGTAGGTTGGCTCCTCATAAGGACCATGTGGCACAGCCAACACTTATCTGATTAGAGTATCAGATAAAATGAAAGCTATTTCCACTGAAAACCAAGGAAAATCCTCTTTGTCCTACTAAGCTCCACAGGACAGGTGGTAAGACTGCAGATGACAACCTACAGAACTGATGTATATAGAACTGATGGGAGGAATGAGAGGAATATTTGTCTTCTGTCCACCATTGCTTAATAATGGAAAAAAAACCTGAAAGGCAGAAAACTGATTGGACATGTGAGACTAAGAACTGCATGGACAATACAAACATATATGATCAGGATAAAACAGTATGGCTCCTGGGAAAGAGGTTTTCCTTTTTTCCTGCCCCTAAAACTCATCCTTACCCATCCACTGCTGCTTCCCCTGTCCCTGCTCCAGCTCTGGAGCCATGAAATAAATCATATCAAGAAAGTAATCCCAACTAAGTATAACGGGAAAGTAATCCTAATTAGCATAAGCATGATCATATAAAATTTACCCTGATTGTCTCCATTTGCCATGTAGGTGATCTTCCTGATTCAAGGAAGAAGATAGCAGTAAGCTGAGGACCTGGCTGTCAGGGAAGGAGAAGGGAGAAGCTGTTATTGCCCATTTAAATTACAGCTGTATTATTCTCCCACTTGCAAGAGAATAGGATTAAAATTGCTGAACATGAGTAAGGACACATTAGCTTTTAAAGCCCAAGGTACCTACTGAATTTTAGACAAATAAGCGAATCATGGGCTAATGAATAGGGGAAATACCAGAAACAAAGAATAAAAAGGAAAGTATTTGAAGCCTAATTATATTGCTTCATTTCATTGTTCATTTAATTCAGTTGCTCATTTCTCAAGAGAAAACCTGTATTCTTTAATAGTAAGAGGACAGACTGCAGCATTTACCACACATTTAGAATTTTCCTAGTGCTTTTTAGCCTACCTGCAACAGCAGATACAAACTCCTTTCCCTTCTCTCCGTGTACATTTCTCTGCTCTCATGGGAACCCCCCTATACCCAGTACTGGATTATTTTTCCAGTTCCTGGGGGAACCAATACAAGACAGATGTGGACCTGTGAGAATGGGTTGAAAGTGCCAGAAAAGTGACCAGGGGGCTGGAGCACCTCCTCTATGAAGAGGCAAATTTGGAGTTGTTCAGTCTAGAGAAAAAGCATCTCCAGGTAGATCTTATCACAGCCTCTAACACATAAAAGGGGCTTGTAAGAAAGATGGAGATACTTTCTATCAAGGCCTGTACTGACAGGTGAAAGGAAAGTGTTTTAAAACATGAAGAGGGTAGGTTTAGTTGGGACATGAAGTTGTATATGATGAGGATGATGATTCACTGGAAGTTACACAGAAAAGTTACAGCTATCTCTCATCATTGGAAGTGTTCAAGGTCAGGTTGGACAGGGCTTTGAGCAGTCTTATCTAGTGAAAGACATTCTTGCCCATGGCAGGAGGGTGGACTGGATAACCTTGGAAGGTTCCCTGCAGCCTAAACCATTTCATGATTCTAATATGCTTCCTAATTTCAAAAATGAAGTTTTAATTACCATTTTGGGGTGAGTATTTACAAGCAAATTAAGTTATAGACATTTATTATTGATGTTCTAGTGACTGTCATCTACTGGTGCCATTTTCATGATATATCAAACTTCAGAGCTTGATCCAGAACAGAAATCAGCATCATGAAATTTAATTGCCATCCTAATTATTTGGGCTGTGTTCCTTCAGAAAGAATAATCAGTAGGTGTTTAAATGAAGACATGAGGTTTAGGTTCACAGAAAAAATTGGAGCAACTTAGCCACAGGCCATCCGAAGTCTGAAGTCCTCCAAAGAATTTGCTTGACCAAGAGCTATTTGGTCCCAACAGTTCATTTCCTCTCCTGTCATGAAACTGGATAGAAAGTAACCAATACCAGATATGAGCAAAGCCATGTTAATCACATGATGTCCCACAGTTCAACTTGAATAGCCATGCACAGAGATCCCAAATCCTTTATTATGAAACTATGATTTTGGGAATATAGAAGTGGGCAAAAGTTATTGGATACCTACTTTCCTAGATTTGGTTTGGTGCAGTCATCATGGGCTTATTTTAATGTAACAATTTCCACAAGTGCTCCTTAGTCCCTCCAGCAACCACCACCACACAAAAAACTTGACTAAAAGCTCCCCGGCACCCCCAGTCCTTTTATTTCTCACATTGCCTTCAGTGGAATATTTCAGTTAAAAGACTGATCATATTTTAATCAAATACAATAATTACAAAATATAATAGCCTACACATTTATGAGACAAGTGCTAGTAAAGTGTAGTTTTATAGCACTATAATAAGCAGACAGTAAATTACAGAAACTTTCAGCCAAGTCAAATGATCTGACTGTGCCTGATTAGTCAAGGACCTAAGTTAAGAACAAAAGAAGAATGGTATCTGCATATTATTCTTAAATTAGCAAGTTGCTGCTTTCTCTCACATAGCAACAAAACATGACAGCATTACAAGGCAAATACCAGGCTGAGCATTATTAGCTCACAAGAACCGTTCCACTCAGGCCCCTAGTGCATGGGATTATTCTATATTTTAGAAGACAAGTAGGAATATAGATGGCTGGAAGGCTAGAGTAACTCCCAAGTCACTGTAATCATCTAGAGCAAAACAGAGGTCACAATAATCTCCACACTTCATACTGTTCTTCCCCACCAGCAATCCTTTCCAAATACAACAGTTTCAATTTGCTCACAGAATAAATTCTAATAGCTGACCACAGTACTTCTTTTTTATGCCCTATATCCATTATACTTATTATGCACACAGAAGATTTAAAGTCCCAGCTTTTTTTATGAGCCAGTATTCTGTAAAGTGGAATAATTGTCACGTACAAAGTCTGATATTTTGTAAAAGGAAGAGTTAATAGTTTCAACCACCTAAAAGCATCATTTTTAGATATTCCTATAAGATCTTTATCTAGTATAAGAACTGCTGATATAATTTAGTTTTCTGCAGTTTCTAATAGACATAATTAGGTATACATTTTTAGTGCCACAAAGATAGGGGAAAAAAAGTAGTAATTTAGCTGTCAGGTTAAGAAAGATTCAACAATTTCTGAAAGTAAAAGTAGCCAAGAAGCAAGAAAGTTTGACATCAGTGTCTGTATTTCCAGAGCAGGACTGTTGTGTATAGACTATGCCAAGCAAATCACCTACAACGACTCATTCAAATTAGAGCAATCTGAACCCTGCTTCTTTCATACTTCTCAGTCAAGACCCGATTAACAAGAATTTTGTATTTGAAGCATTTGCATTTTGCAATCAGACAGATGGCAGAAAGAAAAATGGTTTTTTGAAATTTTGAGCATTGTTTAGTCAACGAGATCAAGTAAATGATTTATAACTCACATGCTCACTGTAAGACTACAGAAACTTCTATATTGAGTTAAGCCGAGCATCTCTCCAAGATCAACAAATTTTAAAAATAAATATTATCAGTAAAGCACATGTATATAGAATGCTTTCTGGTATGCCCACCTTTTCTTACAAGCAGTGTGACTAAAGCTCTATCCAAAACAGCTGCATCTATACACTCAAACTCCATGAAGGTGCTCAGTGCCAATCTAAGTTAATTCTTAGGACTGATTTTCAATTGATTCTATGACAAAGGCCTTTTTCTGTACCTTTTTAAGTTCTCTTATTTGAAAAGACAGGGCCAAAAAGGAAGCAAACCCCAAATAACATTCAAGATCAGGATATAGAATAGGATGCACAGGAAATTAAATAGCAAATTTCTTTATTCCTTTCCTTTTGATCTTAATATTCCATTTGTTTTCTTATTGATACTGTATCAACAGTAACACGCAAGACCTGCCAAAGTAAGAAGGCATCCATCTCTTCCTATTTTATTCCTGTTGCTTCCTTTGGTCTATTTCTTTTTCCTACCACCTAACACCCCACAAGGTGTAGTACCAGCCTGTATTCCAGTGTGGCATGACAATTATTTGTTTCTCATAGCATTGACCTCTTCCTGACAGATGTGCAAGCTTCTTCCCACACAAAGGAAACAGAATGCACCCACTGCTCTAATCAGTTGCTAGAAGTGTAAGAAAAAGGCTATGCTGAAGAGAGTAAAATCATGCCAGTTCACTAAAACCCCACAGCAGCAGCACACACTAATCCTATTACAAACATCTTGACAAAAATCAAATGAACAAGTGTACAATTGTTTTAATTGTTTCCTTTTCCACATAAGGAATGTCAAAAGCTATCAGACCAAATCTATTTACAGAACATTTACTGAATTCATAAGAGTTCATACTCACTGAAAACATCAGAGGCCAGAGCCACCACAGTCCCAGCCCTCGATAGGAGGTCTGCTACAGCCTTTCAACCAGAATAACTTCCTGCTTATTAAAATAATTCTGTGGGACAGCACTGAGTCGATTTCAAAAGGTTTGCCTAGGATGGGATTTTAGAAGGCCGTGCTGTTTACCTGGTTACCAGGGAGGCCTTCACACTGCTTCCCCCTATTGCTCCTCAGTGACTCACCCCAGCCTTGGTCAGGTCTTTCTGGAAGAGCTACACAGTTCATCCCAACCTACCCAGCATCACCACCACATGGATCTGACACAGGAGCTGCAGCCCTCTCTGGCTTTATTTCTAGAACACAGCACAGGTGTGTGCAACGCTGTGCAGGACAAATATAGAAAGCTAATAACTTTTAACAGCTCGCCTGCCAGGACAGAAAGCTTGAAAGTGCATCTGAAACAGCAAGGCTGCATATTAACAGTTTAAGTGCCTCCAGTCTGAAATGCTAAATTCATTCTTCCCACATCACATGTGGTCTGTCCTTTTCAACAGAGTACTACATGGTGTGAACAAGCAAGCTGGGAAGCGTCCAAGTACCCTTCACACGTGTTCAATTTGTGCGACTGTAATAAATTTTGGACCTCAAGTATGTGCTTCAAGTGTGGATAAACTAATTAACTAAAAAGCCCTATAAAAATCATAACAGATGACAATTATAGAAAAAATTGCACTTCTGGTTAAATATTTAACACACAGAAAAGGAAGTTGCAGAACAAAAGGACCCACATACTGTCACCTAGGGATTCACCATCCAAATTCAACTTCTTGTATTACTCAACTGATTTAGTACAAATTTTACTATTTCTTACAACGTAAGATACCTTTGCTGTGCTTGTTTCATTATGTCCATTTTTATTTACTAAAGTTATTCTTAGCATCTTCCTTCAGCTTTGAACTAATATGTCCAAGGAAGAGCTGAATATTTTCAAATACTGAAAGCATAACAAAAATCAGACTTACATTTTCTTTTCTATTGGGATATTAAGAACTATTTTACACACATTAAGAACTGTTTTACACACTAACTGGACAAGAAGCAGCAGTCTCAAACTGTGAGAGATTATCAGTGCCACTGAAGAAAGAAAAATAAATAACATACCAGGAAAGTCCTGATTTATCCAAAGTTCCTACCCATCACCTTTAACTATGCAGTGAACCTGTTGAAGAACTCACTCTTCTTCGGGCATTGTCTCCCACTACGTGTGCTGATTGCCTCTTAGAACCTTCCAGTCTCCACACAAAGTTCATAGGCAAGCTCCAACAGTGCTTCAGAAAAGCTTCACCGTTGTTTTACCTTTGAGAACTTTTATAGTTATTAAATTAAAGAAGTAATCTATTGTGTACTGGGCACTGCTAATACACAACTGATTGTCTGGAATATCACTGCAGACAACTCAAGCTGCTTCAGCCCTCAGTGGTCTGTTCTCCCACCTGCTAACAAATCCATTAACCAAAGGTGTTGACAACCTCAGATACGGTGCTGGGTGTCAGTGCCAAATGTAAGGAAAAGGTCTATTACTCTTACAACAGCCCTCATGTCTAACTGACACAACCCTAAAATTTCACATTTTTGGTGCATAATTATCCTTATTCCATGTCTGAGCACTAGGTGATCACAAGTTTTAGAAGTAACTATTTTTGAGAATGATGTAGAGGCTCCAAAAGCCAAGATCAAAATTGAAGACCTAAACAGCAAATTACTACAGATATAGATTCACTTGGAACCAAGATGCACTCTGCCTTGATTTAAGGGAAACTTCATAGCAGTTGGTTCTGTATATAGGTATCTCAGCACTCACAGGTCAGCACTATACACTAGCAAAAAACCTAAACTACCTTCTTGGTTTTCAATGAACATGTATTTTTAGAGACTATCATTATACCTGTTGCCTTGGTATAACTGAGCAAATGAAGATATATAAAAATATAGTGAACCTCTAAAATATATATATATATATATATATATATATATATATATATATATATATCAGCTCTTAAGGAAATCACAGCCATTTAATTTCACAGGTGTTTTAAATAACCTGCAATTAAGAACTGTACAGCCTGTAGCACATTAACAATTCCCCCCCCCCCCCACTCACCACTTGTGGGGAGCTTTGCATCTTTAAAGTAAAAGATACCTAAGAAGAGTAGTTTTATAGCAGTTGTGGAAATATTCTTACAATAAACAGGGAGATGAGTGTGTATATAGCTAAGGGAAAAGTAGCAAAGGAAAGAGTTCAGTGAGGTCAGAGAAGACACAAATTTGTTTTGAATTACCTATTAACAGGCAGAAATAGTTTTAGAATTGGCTGAAGTAAAATAACATTGCTTACTCACTACTACCCAACCGAGGTAGACACACATGGACCTAAAAAGGGCTGAAGATTCTGCGTAATCTGAAGATTACTTCTGAGAAAAGCTGCTTATCAGTAACTCACAAAACTGAGAAATAAATGCACCTTACTGCAATCAGGAATTGTTTTAAGCTTAAGAGACTTCAGAAACAGGGAACTGTTATACAGTATTCCGCCAGCACAACTTTTCCATATGGTTACTTTTACCTGCATGATGAAAATATATCAAATTCCACAATCTATATACTAACCCTAGATATTAATTACTTCATTTGCATTGACATTTTTGTAAGTATGAAAATATCGATCAATGCTATCTATGAAGGCTTGGAACATATTCAGACTTAGGCAAGTGTTACATATAAAGCTGAAAAAATGAAATTTCCTTATTAATTTTCAATTAAAGCCTAAGAGTCTTGATTGTTTTAAATTAGAGCAAACAAAGGGAAGGCCACAGGTGAGCACATTCACTAAGGATCTATTGACCTTTGTCACAATATAAGAAATGAAGATTAATATATCAAGGTTCAACTGAGAATCAATACTCTATAGCAGAAAATAAAACATTTTCGTCCAGGGAAATTCACACTTATGCTATTAGACCACCTATATATGTTTTTTTAAGTATAAATTTACTATAAAGAAGTAAGATGCATCAGAATGCTAGCTTATCTGCTAACTCTTTTGATAAATGCATTTATTTTTCATAAAGTAACCTCCAAGAGAAATATTTCTTAAACAGCAGATACTTCCCCACAGGTTGAAAGCAGCTATTTTAAACTCTTGGGTATTCATACAATATTAAGGGTAGAATAGAATTTTCAGCAGCCCCATGCAATTCCACTTGTACTTAAAGATTCTGAAAGGTGAAGACTGATGTATATATTTTCTGTTCCTTTATGTGGGACATTCATATGACTTTTGTTAACTAATATGTGCATCAAGCCTAGGTACTTCTGTTTATATAAGTACAGAATTATAAGTGTCCTGTGTTTTCCTTTTCTTAAGACATCTTCCATGCACTTCTTCCAGCAAGAGAAATATCTGAACATGCTTTAAAAGTTAATTAGTGCTGTGTTTGAAGATTTGACAGGCTTAAAAAGGATAAGTGTTTAAGTCAGAGACACAAATCAATATATAGGGATTTTTTGTGCACCTGCCTTAAACTGTTCTTTCAAGATAAAGGCCTGATAAGCATATTAATTAAGGAGGAATAACACAATTCCAAAGGAAAATAGTAACTTGAGATATAAGAGATTGTATTTGTGTAAGAGGAAGGAAGGTGAGGGGACTTAATCATAAGGATTTCAAGCTTCACACCCTGTTCCTTCGTATTGCAGTTCATTTGAGTTGCCTACACTTGAATAAATCAGCCAATTTCAATCTGCAGAGGGTTGATGAGCCACCCTGTGCTGTAAGGAGCCTTCTGCAATTGCTTTAAATAATCCTTTGTGGTGACTTACCAAGTTGGTTTTTTTAACGTATGACTGAAGAAAAAGAAAGCTCAGTTCAAATCTTTACAGATCAATGCTGTTAAGCAATACATGATTAAGCAGTATATTCAGCCTGAGAAGCTGTATGCTAGCAATAGCTCCCTGCAGATCTCAAAGCAACTGAATTTCTGTTGGTGCCTTAAGAAAACACATACTTGAAAAAACTGCTTTGAATCTGATTTCATGCTTGAGGCTTCACACATATATTGTCCTCTTGTAACTCAGCTTCAGAACAGTGTTAAAAAAAAAAAAAAAAAAAAAAAAAAAAAAGGCAAACAAAAGATGAGGTATCTCCAAATATAAAGCAAAGGATGTTCTAAGGTTTCTAGTTAGAAGATGAGACAGAAAACTCCAATAGATTCCCTGAAAAGGAAACAGTTGGGCTGAAGATTCCCCTAAAGCTTTCATTCAAAATTCTGCTTTTAAAAAATGGTTTCTTAGAATTGCCAACAATTGGACAACAACCAAGACACAAGTACTCATTCCTCTACAGTGAACCCCTGGGAAGTTAGCACAACTCTTAAATGAGGGCATTGCATTTCCTCAAGTGATCCACAGTCAGTACCTTCAAAACCAAGCCTGCAATTCCTTTGAAGACTTTGCAGAAGTAAAATTCTGCAAAAAAAAAATTTGAAATACAAAGTTTTTAAATTATTTTCCTTCAAAAATTAAAAAAAAAAAAAAGAAAAAAAAAGTTATATTTGAAAGTATGGCTTAATAGTATCTTGGAATTAAGCATATGGTGCATCTTGATAGCAGCACCAAGGAAGACTCTGGATCAAGCACAAAACCAGAATGTAAAACAGAGCGTAACACAGATACGCAATGAGTAGCCACAGCACACATGTTACTAATAACATACAACAAGTTTCTTCCCAGCTCATCCATCTGAGCAAGCTGGTCTGGTCTGGTAGAATGTGTCCCTGCCCATGAGGCATAACCCAGGTGGGTTGGAACTATATAATCTTTAAGGTGCCTTCCAGCCTTCTGTGGGTTTGTGTGCCTAAATGGCATATCAATTATCAGAATATACTGAAATTAGTTACCAACTACCATGTTTTGTTTTCCCCTTCACTAGGGGAATCTATTAGTTCTGCAATGGAATCACACTTCCCACTTCTGGTTGTCAGTAAAAAAAACAACTACATATGTCTTCAGGCACTTAGTGACGTGGATTAAGCAATATCAACAGGATGAAAAACCTCTTCAGAGAAACTGAACTCCACAAAAAGGTGACATTTCACTGCACCTTTTCCAACAACCAATTTTTCCTTCAGGTCTCCTTCCAGGGAATGGCCTCATAGTAAGTAGCCCTTTCTTCCTCTGAGGCCGAGAGCCATATTTCACATTTGTTAAGATACAGTTCAGCTGTGGTGAGAATAAGTTAAACATGTTTTCACACCTGTTTTGCAAAGGTATTTTAGATGATCATTTCCACCTGGGCCAAACACAAAAGCAGAGACAGGGACAACATGGGGAGGCTACCTTTGGCTCTAAGGCAAATCTCCAGTCCAGGGAGACCAAGTAGTCAAAGACCCACTTTTTTTAGTTTATATTTTAAGCTTTATCATGATCTTGCCCACCAGGTCAGGATCAGACACAGTCTGCTAATTTGTGATAGTGAATATACCCATGCCTTTCACAAGGTAAATCAAGCAACTGCACAGCTTCAAGCAAGTAACAACACAGACACATCTCTGCAACAGAGATGGAGCTTCTGCTTGCATATAGCCAACTCCAGTCCTGTTCCAAGCCAAAGCATTGCCTATGCCTTCCCTGTCATTACTCTTCAGTGATCTTCAGCTCTGACCGTATGCTTGCTTTGAGTTGCTTCTCCTATTTCTTTTGCGAGTAGCACATGATAAATGCAGCCAGCTTCAGGAGCCTGAAGGAACAGAGCAGCTGCTTACCCACAGGAGACTGTGGCACTCCCAATTAAACCATATTTCATGGGGTTAAAGCATTGAAGTCGCCTGCAATTGTTTTGGGTTAAGCAAGAACACTATGTGCATTTCAACATACATAAACAAAAACTTATAAATCATTCTTGGAAACAAAATATGCAAACTTACCTTTTGGGTATCTGCTGATAGCCTCTTACAGAGGGACAAGGGCAGGGCAGTCAGAAACACAGATGAATTGGGAGACAGCCATGACTACCTCAGTAGGTCTGAGCTGAGTAAGAACAGCAAGATAGGTAGCAGCAGATCCTACTCAGAATCCAGAAACGGCCAGGCACAAGTACTCAGGTCTGAGACCAACCCACTAAGGTAAAACAACAATAGAAGAAAAAAACTAGCCACAGGCTCAGCTTAAAAAAGCAGCTGATCCCTGGGGTGGAGCCAAATTAGGCCTCCAGGGCAAGGTGGGGCCATGGAGTCCCAGGTGAGTTTGATCAGGGCAATTAAGACCTATTAGTGTCCTCATGGCCACCACACAACTAGTACTGAAGTGTTTACAGACAAAAGAATATTGAAGGAACTAGCAAAGCATTTGAAAGTCTCACATTTTCAGATGCACCCACTCTCAGAACCTCACTTACTGTATTATAGTAAAAGGACCAGAAGCTACACCCCTTCATCTGTGTCTCCAGTTTTGCATGCAAGTGGATTACCATTGTTTCCATTTGTATTAATCTTGGCTTTCCTTTTTTTCCTGTTAGTATATCACAACAAAATCAGAAAATCATGTGGATTGGAAGGGACCTCTGAGATAACCAAGTCCAACCCTTGATCCACTATCACTGTGGTTACCAGACCATGGCACTGAGTGCCACATCTAGTCTCTTTTTAAAAACCTCCAGGAACACAGAATCCACCACCTCCCTGGGCATTCCAATGCCTGATCACCCTCTCTGTAAAGAATTTCTTCCTAATATCCAACCTAAGCCTCCCCTGGCAGAGCTTAAGTCCATGCCCTCTTGTCCTACTGATGGCTGCCTGGGAGAAGAGACTGACACCGCCCCCCCCCCAGCTACCCCCTCCTTTCAGGGAGTTGTAGAGAGTGATGAGGTCTCCCCTGAGCCTCCTCTTCTCCAGGCTGAACACCCCCAGCTCCCTCAGCCCTTCCTCACAGGACTTGTGCTGGATCCCTTCACCAGCCTAGTTGCCCTCCTTTGGACCTGCTCCAGGATCTCGATATCCTTCCTGAACTGAGGGGCCCAGAACTGGACACAGGACTCGAGGTGTGGCCTCACCAGTGCTGAGTACAGGGGCAGAACCCCTTCCCTGGACCTGCTGGCCACGCTGTTCCTGATACAGGCCAGGATGCCATTGGCCTTCTTGGCTACCTGGGCACACTGCTGGCTCATGTTCAGCTTCCTGTCAATCCAGACTCCCAGGTCCCTTTCTGCCTGGCTGCTCTCAGCCACTCTGTGCCCAGCCTGGAGCTCCCGATGGGGTTGCTGTGGCCAAAGGGCAGGACCCGGCACTTGGCCGTGTTGAACCTCATCCCGTTGGAATCAGCCCAACTCTCCAGTCTGTCCAGGTCCCTCTGCAGAACCCTCCTGCCTTCCAGCTGATCCACACTCCCCCCAGCTTAGTGTCATCTGCAAATTTGCTGATGATGGACTCAATCCCCTCATCTAACTCATCAGTGAAGATACTAAACAGAACTGGGCCCAACACTGATCCCTGGGGGACATCACTGGTTAGCGGCCGCCAACTGGATGCAGCACCGTTCAGCACCACTCTCTGGGCCCGGCCCTCCAGCCAGTTCCTAACCCAGCACAGAGTGCTCCTGTCTGAGCCCTGGGCTGACAGCTTTTCCAGGAGAATGCTGTGGGAGACGGTGTCAAAGGCTTTGCTGAAGTCCAGGTAGACTCCATCCACAGCCTTCCCCTCATCCACCAGGCGGGTCACCCGATCATAAAAGGAGATCAGGTTGGTCAGACAGGACCTGCCCTTTCTAAACCCGTGCTGGCTGGGTCTAATCCCTTGCCCATCCTGCAGGTGCTGTGTGATTACACTGAGGATGATCTGTTCCATAACCCTGCCAGGCACTGAGGTCAGGCTGACAGACCTGTAGTTTCCTGGGTCCTCCTTCCATCCCTTTTTGTGGATTGGTGTGACATTCGCCAGCTTCCAATCATCTGGGACCCCCCCAGTGAGCCAGGATGATTGGTAAACAACGGAGAATGGCTTGGCAAGCTCTTCCACCAGCTCTCTCATCACCCTGGGTCTCGTCCCACAGACCTTGAAATCCTTTTTCCATACCATTGCTGTGGTACTTCTTCCACTAATGTCATCACTGCCAGCCTGGACTACCAAGACTGGGTGATAATCTGAGGGCTGAATTAGCTAAGGGAGTCTCCTACTGATGTCCCTCACCTGGGCCCCACGAAGGCATCAGACCTCCCTGTGTGCCACATCCCTGTGGGATGGCTCCGCTCAACACATAGGGCCTTCAGTTCCCCTCAGAATGGAGTCACCAACTACAACTCCCCTTCTTTTTTTTTCTTTATAGCTGTGGCTGTGATCCAGCTGGTGGATGGGTTGCAACCAGGAGATCCTCCAGACAGATCTTCCTCTTGCCTGTCCCCTACCTGATTCTCTGGGCCCAGGGCCCGGTACCAGTTCTTTAAGGGCACCCGGGGTGGTGATGTGAGTCAGGAGGGGATTCTTTTACCTGTCTGGTCAGGGGCCTGATTCCATTCCCCCATCGACTTGGTTTGCTCCATCCGCCTGATGGCAGGAGGGGGAAGGCATCACCAACTTATTTTGGGGGCAAAAGGATGCGACTCCAGCAGTCAATTTCCCTCTCACTTCCCCAAATGCTTCTCAGCCTCTCCACCTCTTCCTTGAGCTCTGTCACCAGGCACAGCAAATCCTTCCCCTGCTGGCATCGTGCACAGACCCCACTCACACTGTCCCCGGGCTCACACCCTCTGCGCAGCTGTAGACCCCAAGAGCCACGTCCCTCCTGAGGGCCCCCTTGGGGGGTTCTGGCTCTGTTGACTCAGCCCTTGTGACAACAGCAGCAACAGCTTTTGCTTTTTTGGAAACCATGGATGGATTTATTGGAGTTGTGGGAAATAAATAATTTAAAAAGTGAAAAAAATAATAAAAAAAATCTCCACCTCCACAAACCTTACCTGAGAGAGACAGGAGGGGGCTGAGGGGCTAAAGGGAGGAAAAAAGGGCGATGGTGAAGGGCAGAAAAAAAAGGGGCAGAAAACAGGGGGGTGGAAAACAGGGGGGGGCCAAGAAAGGGGGGGGGGGGGGGTGCAAGAAAGGGGGGGGGGGGGGGGTGCAAGAAAGCGGGGGGGGGGTGCAAGAAAGCGGGGGGGGGGTGCAAGAAAGCGGGGGGGGGGTGCAAGAAAGCGGGGGGGGGGTGCAAGAAAGCGGGGGGGTGCAAGAAAGCGGGGGGGGGTGCAAGAAAGCGGGGGGGGGTGCAAGAAAGCGGGGGGGGCAAAGAAAGCGGGGGGGGCAAAGAAAGCGGGGGGGGCAAAGAAAGCGGGGGGGGCAAAGAAAGGGGGGGCAAAGAAAGGGGGGGTAAAAAAAGGGGTGGCGTAAAAGAAGGGGGGGTAAAAGAAGGGGGGGTAAAAGAAGGGGGGGTAAAAGAAGGGGGGGTAAAAGAAGGGGGGGTAAAAGAAGGGGGGGTAAAAGAAGGGGGGGTAAAAGAAGGGGGGGTAAAAGAAGGGGGGGTAAAAGAAGGGGGGGTAAAAGAAGGGGGGGGTAAAAGAAGGGGGGGGTAAAAGAAGCGGGGGGTAAAAAAAAGGGGGGGGGGGGGCAAAAAAAGGGGAGGGTAAAAAGGGGGGGGTGAGGTAGGGTAAAAAAGAGGTGAGGGGAGTACGATTCTACTCCCCTCTTCCCGCCGCGCTCCTCAAGGGCGTTTAACCCCGCCGCGACTGCCTGGCCACGCCCCCCTCCGCGCCTGATTGGCTGAGCCAGCGAGAGAGAGCTTCCGGGTTTGTTCCCGCGGTTCCGGGCGGCTGCGCGGAGCGTCTTGAGCTCCGGAATTCCACCTGTACGGAACCACCGGGCTCTGAGACCCGGCGTTTTTCTCGGGTTTCCGATCTCACCACCTCTGCTGGTCGTCGAACCAACAAAAAAAAGCTTACCAACAATAGTGGGAATAAAGAAGACAAGGTGTTTTAATGCGTTAAGCTAAAATTCCTTTTCTCACATAGACTTTTCTTTTGCAAAAATAGCACTGATTACAAATTTACAAAACTCATTATACTCATGCAGCTAAGCCACCTGGGACTCATCAAGCCAATCAGTCCAGAAAGCTGTTCTCAATGCTGCTCTATTCCCAAGACATTATTTTAAAACAGTTCCTTATGTAGATAAAGTGAAGGCATTTAGGGGCACTTGGCACTTCCCCATTTACGTGAAGGGAGCCAACACCTGGGAACTTTCTTGTTAAGATTTTCATGTTTGTCCCAAAAATCGTGTCGCCATCTCTCAAGACATTGGAATGGGGTGCCCCATCTTGTTCTCTCTTGCTTTTCTCTGCCCAGACTGGTCCCTGCTGGCTGCCAGAGGAGCAAGGGCATCCCTGCAGCACGTAAGATCCAGAGAAGGAGAGAAGTGAGGTGAGGTTGGGCTTGAGCTCTCTACCCACTGTCCCCACGGGGAGAACAGGAAAGTGCCTGAGCAGGGCTGGTACGTCTGCTGTCAGTGAGTCTGTGTCTGGTCCCCCATTCAGTGTGTGTGTGGCTGGCCTTGGCAGGACAATGACCTTGGCCCCCAAAATAGGAATGCTACCCCTCTTCTCTGAACTTCAGTCCTTGTAGCCAAAACAACCAGGACCCCCAAAATGGAAGAGATGGAGATATTTCTGGAGAAGAAAGCCAATAAACCAAAAATATCAGTAAGAAATAAGGTTTCGGGGTCTCCCTCTCCCATTGGATGGTAGGCTAGCCTTGCACCCATGGTTTTTTGTGACCTTTTGTTTTATTCACAGTCTTGCAGATGACCAATGTTTACCAGGAGCTTTATCAGAATGCTACACATGTAGACACTGATGGCTTCATGCATACAAAGTGCACCAATATAAACAGAAGCTCATCAAGTGTTTTTGTATCAGCAGCTGCACTGCTCGGCAGATTGGTGTTCTGCTGCAATTTAACTTCTTTCCATTTTATTAAGGACACAATATAGTAAAACTTCACCCCACAGTTCCAACTGAAAATAAATTCCCTTCACACCTCATCTGTGGACTGCTTTTTGCTTGGTCCTACTCTTATCCCTCTCCCATTCCTTCTGCCTCTTTAAAATGTGTGCAGCTCTTCATGGCTGTGGAGGTAGAGATGACAAAACAGAGGCTGAATTTTATGCAGGATTTCTGAAGGCTTTCAGGACACAAGCAATGACTGTTTTTAAGCAGTCTACCCACTGTGATATGAGCTATCAGATGCTGACAGTAGGACAGTTTGCACAACTAATTATGTATAATAACAGATGTAAGTAGTGAGGTAAGAAGATTTTTAAGGGCAAGGAAGTTTTGAGAGGTTTCTTGGTAACTCCTTTTGATAGCCAGTTTCTGTAGTGTGCTGCTTTTTTAATTTATGGGTTTCAGAATCTCAGTAATTCAATCAAGGTAAGACATTGTCTCAGTTCAAAGGATACATTTTGCTAGATATTGATAATAATTATTATATTTCTATAGATAATATCTATTTGTATACTTATGTATTATATAACATATAAATACGTAATATTGCTATAATTAAGCAGCTTTTCATGAGAATTAATTTGAAGGTTATTGTTGAAGCTATATCTGATTTTTTCTTCCTGCAATGAATTTGATGTTCTTCTCCTCTGACCATTCCTTGAGATTTTATCTAGTCATTCACACCTCAGCCATGTTGTCAGAGCAGATTGTCCAAGTATCATTGACTTCTTAAAATCTTAACAGAATTAAACTGATTAAATGTCTTTAAGAAGAAGTCTTTGCAAACAGAGGAGCTAACTAATGAACTTAAGTCAAAATACAAAATTAGTAATTTCTTACTGTATTTTGAACACAACATGGAAGGACAGACGAATCAAGCAAGTTTTAATATCCCATCATTTAAAACTTTCATCTAAACCCACAAATCATTAATTTAATCAGTAACTTGTCTTATGCCTATTAATGTATGTATGCATATTAATCGACAAATATTGATCTGCAGTAGATTAATAAACTGACATAACTGAGCTCAGCATTCTTTTTCCTTTGCGTTAGAAATCAGTACAATGGGTTTTTAAATTATTTTTATTATTTTTAAGCCAGTGTTTAAGTGCTACAATTCTACTATTTCCCTTGTGTGAGGCTGTATGGCCAAGCTGCGTGCTGAACTTTCTCTAAAAACCATAGAATTACCCACCCATCACACTACAGAGTTGAAATAGCCCTAAGATGTAGACTAATGTTTGACTTCTGTGTCAATTAAAACAGCAGCAGAGATACATGATTAATGACAAATTTGCAATTCATATTATTTTGCTTGGACAAGGGCAAGGTAAACAGTGAAAGTGCAATTTATTACTTGCAAATTGTGGAGGCTGTACCTTTTCAAGCACAGCAGTTCAATCAGACCTACCTAATGCACCCCATTAGAGAAGTCCAAGTCCACTGAACTTCATGCCTTTCACTTGCCTGTCAACCCTTCAGCCGTGTTCACTCAGTGCATCACTGTCAGTGATGAAGCATTTATCTGCTATGGAAATTTATGACACCTGGGTTGATAGAATATTTTTATATTAGAAAATATTCACTTATCCTTTGATTGCAATGTATTTACTGTAATCATAGCGTTTGTGTAGTTGGCATAGTGGTTGCTCTTGATGCCCGTCGGACAAAAAATTTCCAAAAGAGGGCTAAAGGCTTAAGAAGTTTTAGATTTAACATCTTAGTGAGATGAAAGAATTTTTGTGTTGAGTAAGTAGACTTCACAAGTTATAAGAAAGGCCACAGATGCAGTTTTTCAGGCCACCCCCCTTGACTGTGCATCCTTTACGTAATTTTATGTATTAGTTTTGATTTATGTGTCTGCAAGGTAGTGGTTAAAGCATTTTGCAGCATACAATAAAAAATAAAAACTAGATCAATGCACATCTTAAACTCAGCATGCTGAAATATTACTAACAGAAATTACTTACTACTTACAAAATTGTTAAAAATCATATTGCAGGTACCTTCTTACTGACAAATAGCTTTGAAATGTCATCAGTAGCTTCAGTTTGTTTTTCTTTTTCCAAAGATATAGCTTTATGCTGAGAAAAGAAAAAGTCACAGGAAACCAAAGCAAGATAATTTTGTTTTTCTGTTACAGCCTGCTTGGGTTTTGGTTTTGTTGTTGTTGTTGTTTGGTTCGTTTTTTTTAACTCTCTCAAGAGAATGGAAATACACTGTTTTTAACAATTGCATTGCTATGGAGTACCTACATTTTCGTGCATACACCACAAAAGCCATCTCACTAAATTGGCCCATCAGTGTCCTTGATCAGTCCTGGGCCAAAGAGCCACTGATAATTTCCCAGATGCAACTTCCCCTGGTTCCTACACTGACCAGAGATACCAGAGAGACAACTTGTCAGCAAGAACTGAACTGTAGGCTGAGGTATCTTTTTGGGATACAGTGTGTTTCATTGGGACTGTGGCAACTTGCTCTCTCCTCATGACTGGCACCAGTCTCGAAAATGAGGCACTTTTCACCTTCAGCTGTTTTCCAGCTAGATTATTTTACTGGTCCCAGTGCAGGCAGTTGGGGCTGCTTCAGCCAACACGGCTTTGGATCAAAAAAAGGGAAATGTCACAGATTTCCTTCCCCATCTACTCATAGTCCATGCCTAAAGCAAGTTAAACTGGCCAAGCCAAGGACAAACTAGGAACTGCTCTTGAGTAACCAGCATCCCCATGGCCCATCCCAGTGTGAAGGACTGGAGGTCTGACAAGGAGTGGTGGTTTGCAGATATCACTGTTAAAAGCAAGGCTTTTCTGCAGCAGCAAAGTTGCTCACATTGGAGAAGCATCTATCTTCCCACTTCTCTTAAACCCATTTTCATCTACGAGTTTGCCAGTTTTGCATAAATCTTTCCACAAGTAAAAGATGATCAGATTTTTTTATTTCCATCACAGCCCAGCTGTAACTGAGACAGAGCTCGACAGCTACGAAAAATGTAACTGAAGAACAAGTGCTCTGTAGGTTGTCTTAAGTGGTACTCTGCAATTACTTCAGTCCTCAAAGTAGCTGAGCTTTAATTTTAATTTCTCTACATGTAGAGGAGCTTTCTATAATACTAATAAATGAGATCCTAAAGATTACTTAGTACAGCTTTTCTCTTCCTCATTTACATGCAGTCTACAGTAAAAAGCACTAAGAATGAGCATTGCTTCCCTGAAAAAAATAATATTTCTGATCTGTTCCCATTCTTACAGAGTAAAGTGGTAGTCAACCCCTTTCAATAATTATGCAGGGAGAACACATTTCTGAGCTGCCAATAGCATATTTTTTTCAGAGTGACAGAATATAGGCAAATCAGGTAGTACTAAGTAAACACATATGTCAGTGCTGTCAATCCTCCTTTTTTCCTTAAAAAAAAAATAAAAAAATAAGTAAAGCTCCATATCTGTTAGCTATGACTACTATGAGCTGCAAGTATGGTACTGTGCATAGAAACATTAATTGCATGATTTCAATTGGGAAATCTCACTGTGTAGCATAGGAGGGCAGTAGGTCAAAAGATGATACAACTGATACTCTTTCCTAATTGAATCTTGAAATACCTATTCTTTTGCACCAAATTGCTGGTGTGCTTTTGAAATGAAAAATGAACTTTGTTTAATGTTGTGTTAGCCATGAAAGATTTTATTTTCAAATGCAAAAAGGCTTTTACTTCTTTGAGTTGCAATTTTCGTAAATATTGTTCAGTTGCCTATCAACAGTCAAGCTGCTAATTCTAATAATAATCTGAATTTGGAAATTTTAATCAAGAGCGGCATCATACTTAAGCAACATTAAAAGCGTGGTGCCTGAATATATTTAACTTTTGGTGTGAAAATAGCAAAGCTTATCTAAACAGAGCTAGTAGTACCAAACATTTCCCCCCAGAGTCTTGTTCCAGCTGACACTAAGACTGAGAGGTATCCTGTTTTAATTCTTAATCCCTTCCAAGAGCCAAGATGAAGCAAAGATAACAAGAACCAAACAGGCAGCTACCTTTGCCAGCACCTTTTCCTGCTGGGAAATAGGCACAAGACAAGTGTAACCTGTGTTCTCCTTAGTGATTGAAAGCAAGAACAGAATTCCTACCCAGGGCTTGGGGTGCTGTACAGCCTTTAATTAATACATGTGGCTGAGTGTTTTTCTGTTTTTCTGATGTAAACTCCTTGTCTGATTTCCCCTGTCAGCTCAGTTTCTCCTTTTTTAAGGTTTGACTTCAGCCAAGTCACTTGCTTTCCTTATCAAAACTTAATTAAATCCTCTCTGTTTTTCCAGTTGGTGAGGAGTAATCAGAAAGTCTACCAGGTATGAACAGGAAACCCCTGGAATTCACTGTAAGCTGTGGGGTCATACATTTCAGAAGGAAGCAATTTTCAAGTGAGCCCACATAGGGTTAACTGGCAATTTACACCTTCTTTTGACACTCTCAGCTGTATATTCTTTTAAATAGGGCACCTACTGAAATAGCTCAAGCCTGAAGTTATCATTGAAACCACAAGAGACTGAGGGAAACTGGATACCCACACGTATTTCGGATCACTATCTGACAAGATAGCTGTAGTTTGTTCAGCCCTGCAGATGCAACTTTTACTGACAAAGTGGAGAATAAATGCAGAAAAACAGATTACCAGTTCTCATTTCCCAGTGTTAAACAGCAAGAAGCTGAGCTGATCTATTGAAAACACACACGATATTACTCTATTATCCTTTCCAAGTCATAAACACGTTTCCCAGCAGCTGTTATTTAACCTACTCAGAACAAACAAAACTAGAGAAAAGATGCAAAAATTGAAACTTCAATGATGCACTAATTCACTTACATGAATAAAAGATTTTTTTGTCTAGCCACTACATCCATGGTAAAAGAGGATCTGGTCTGAATCAGGAGACATCATTTTCAATGCAAATACTGCAAACACTGTCAAGCAGATGTCTGCTTTGTATAGATTAAGGCAATGGTGAAGACATCCTCTTAATTAAAGTGCTTGAGGAAGTTACTTGATTTTTCACTTCAAACTGGATACCTACAGGAAATTTTCCAAAGACCAGTTGTAATAAAACTAATAAGTGTCAGAACAATATGAGCATAGTGACATTTGGCTCTTCACTTTCACCAGAAATCTCTTTTCCATGATTAATTTAGCTAAAAAATTTCATCTTCAAAGCCTCAATATGTACACCTTTGCTTCTAATACATAGATAAACTCAGGACCATCTCTTCAAGTAAATATTGATTCATTTTCCCCATTAACAAGTGAGGGAAATGCTATGCAGAATGTCAATGTAGCTAATCACTTGTAAGACTATTTTCTTAATTAAAAAGAAAAGTTGCTTGACTAAGTAAAGAAAGGAGATCTGGTTATTTTATCTGTTCTTTACCAAATAATGTATCTCATTTATTACCCCTTTTCCTAAAATAAATCATGTTCATTTTTCACTGCAGCCCAAACTTAAGGAATACAGATTATGGTTTTATATAGCATTCCAGAACTTGCATAAATTAAAAGTAGCCCAAATAATGTCATGACTAAGAATGTATCAACTACCACAAGGCTTAATGTTTTCTTATGGATGACCAAAAAAACCACAAAAACCCAGTCCAACAGATAAGGACATCATTGAGAGACCAATCAGAATATTTGATTCAAGGTACTTATTGAGTTTATACCCATTTTCGATTATGTATTAGTAGAATTGTCAGTTTCACAAAATAAACATAATTTTATCACTTTTTCTGGACTTCTTCAAAAGTAGGCTTGCTTCTCTTGTTCATTATCTATTGTTTGAATGGTTATTATTTTGATGCCTTTATGCTTGCAAACACTCTTACCAGCTACAAAGTCAGTTAGTATCTTAACATACTGTGGGAATTAACATATCAGACAAAAAGGTAGAATGACATAAATGGAGACCCTTAGAACTAATACAAATCATAGCCTGTGTTTCCAAACCCCATCTCTCTCCTGAAGGCTCCTAGCACCCTTCCAGTTTTTATTCTATTACAGCCAAAGTACTGCTGGTTGAATCTAATTTGGCTTTTCATTTTCATTCCTCAATCTCACCGTGGCCCAGCAAATAGAAAAATGAGTTCCTATGTGTCTTTTCTCTCAGACTTGACAGCTCAATATGTGGGGTTAGCCTTAAGCTAATGTTATAATCACAAGGGGGTCCCTCCTGCCACCGCCACTCTGCACAGCTCTATACCCACTTAGCACATCCCTCCTGCACTCTAGCTAACATATTTTTTTCCTTCTGTATCCTTCTGTGTTTGGCAATGAGAAAATAAATTTTTATTCTTGTAATAGTCCAGCCTTTTGCAACACAACACTTTCACAACAGCAGCCACCTGCAGCTCGGCAGGGTCTGGGCAACGACAGGATCTGGAGTAAAAGCACAAAAGGTGCAGGTGAAGCCACCTCCACAGTCACTTCCTCTTCTCTCTTCATAGAAACTTACCTTTTGCTTCATTAGGTTTGTAGATGGAACTTAAGTCAGAAAGCCTATCTTTCTGAAATGACTCTTTTTTAAACTGTTTTATCTTACTCTCAGCTACAATCTATTTAAGTCTATGGCAACCCCTTCCCTCCATTTCAGAGAGATTAAGCAGTTCCCCTCTCTGTTTCAGGATGCAGTGGTTCCTCAAGTCTCAGTTCTATATCACCATTTCTTAAATGTGAAATCTTGTTTCCACCCTTTGTCAAGGTTGTATGTAACTATATTTTCACTAAAGTAGCATAAAAGTCATAATGAAACTCCAGGTGTTTACTGAAGTTCTACCTCTGAGCCTCCAAGTAAGCTCCAATGAGAGATGACAAGGTTTATTTCATTATTATTATAGAAATTATATATCCACAGTTCAACTCTTAAACAAATTATACTTTTAACTAATGATTGTTAATCACCAGAAGTTTTAGTGCTAACTTCCAACAAGCTGGTTGTATGGTAATAAAAATGAGTGCACTGTCTTATTCTGTCTAACATGAGCCCTTATAAAACCATTTACTTTAAGTGGTATGCAAGAAATGTGTCTAATTTGACATCCTTAGAGCCAGCTCTGTGCTGCTAGACTATCCTGGATGCAGCTTTGCACTGCTATTGGAAACTCCTAGAATGAGGTTATTGGTTGGTATGTAATTCAGTATTCCTATAGCCTTAAACTCTAATATTCTGTTTCACAAAGTTGTAATTCTTCCACAGACTGATGTTTTGATTGACAAAGAATCATCCTGCCAGTCAATGTTGTCTCCTTTTTGAGCCCTGAGCTATAGGTCCCCTTCAGAAACCTTTGAACCACTGTGCACCTCTGCAGCTTCACATGTCTCCTGACTGCTAGAAGTTACTAAATTCTGAGTGAGTCTGTCATAAGTCTCAAATAACCCTTCCAAGGATGAGTTCAGCTTCCTATGAAAAATCTTACTGGACTTATATCTACAATGGCTTGATGTAACTTCATTTCCCACCTGTATTTTCATCATCAATATTCAAGAGCCATCTAGTGAACACAGGATGTCTCACCCTCAGTTTTTCTGCTATTAAAGATGACAATTAATTCAGGTACTTGAGGTTAAAGGAGGGTTTGTCATATGCAGATATGTGTATCTAGGGCATTCTCATATGAGAAGAGGAAAGTGTAATATCTAGCATTTAAATTTAGGCTTTAAGGATGATTTCAAGCTACAAGTATAAATCGGAATCACAAAAAGACTGATCAGCTGCTATCCACATGGTTTTGAAAGGGAAATATTATCACAAATGAAAGTGCCAAGCAATATTTTTCTACAGCCACACATAAGTAGATCTTGTCAAGATCCTTGAAAACAGGCTATGATGGCTCTAACAATCTGAAAGGGCATTGTTGTTTGATACCAGTTGAAAACCAAGCCCCACACAGCCATTCTCTCACTACCACCCATCTTTCCCCTGTGAGATGGAGGAGAGCATCAGAAGAGGGAAAGTAAGAAAGCCCAAGATAAAGGCAGTTTAATAAGTAAAGAAAAAGCCACACTCAGAAGCAAAGCAAAGGAAAGAATTAATTTGGTACTCTCTATCAGCAGGCTGTTCAGCTGTCTCCAGGGGAGCAGGGCTCCATCACACATAATGGTCACTTGGGAAGACAAACTCCATCACTCTGAATGTCCTCCCCCTTCCTCCCTCTTCCCCAGCTTGATACTGCTGAGCATGGTATCATATGTTATGGAATAACCCTTTGGTCATTTGAGGTCAGCTGTCCCTGCTGTGTCCTCTCCCAGCTTCTCCTCTCCAGTGGAGAGGAGCAGAAAAGGCCTTGATGCTGCATGAGCACTGCTCAGCAGTAAAGAAAACATCTCTGTATTATGGGCAATGTTTTCAGCACAAATCCAAAACATAGCCCCATACCAGCTAAGCTACTGTGAAGAAAATTAACTTTATTCCAGCCAAAAAAAGCACAAAGGGAGATCCATAATAATATAAAGCTCTTTATCACTCTGTCTCTGCTCACAATCTGTATAAATTCACACTTTGCCAGCTTCTGTATTTATAGGAAACAGGACTTTCACCACAAAAAGCAAATTCCAGTTCTGCAAAGGTGTCTGAACTGTCACACTTCTGTTATCTGAGGAAGAGTTCCTAACTTTGATAGTCTTTGAATCCTAAAATAGCTTGAATATGCTGCTCCAGTGATTAAAATAAAACAGTTATCGGTCTGACATGACACAGAAATAAAAATGATGGAGAACTGAGCTTTTGGCCTAACAATTCAGTTTGAATATTATTTTGGTGCTTCCCATTGTATTCACAGTCTCTCTTCTTCACCTAAGATATTAAGGACTCTGAGCACTAAAAACAGCAGGTTGTCTTTCAGAATCAGCAGCATAGATCATATATTTAGGGTGAGATGCTGTTAGATGGCCAAGGGCTACATTTGGTCCAGTACTCAGTTCCCCTGTGAGTTTTGAGTGCACCACTCAGACATGTCAGGTCCTTTCCTTCACATACCATGAAGAATATTTTCACTAGATCTGTGACAAGAAGAGTTTCATATACATGGTTCTGAGTTGGGGTGTGTTTGATGTGATCCCTCAGCTCATCATGAAATGAACTAATACCTTTTTAGCATTTACTGGTCTGCATTTGTGTCAGTAAAATTAATATATATACATCTCTTAGTGGATGGGTAGTGGTGTGCCCATCGCCTTCCCCCTTTTTTGGGGTACCAGATTTTCATAAATTTCTGACAGCCAGCATGAATTTAGATAACAGGACATAACACCATCTGTTCAGAACTGAGATTTTATGTGCAAAATCCGTTTATGTTGTGCAGCTGATTCTTGTCATCTGTTATCTCAAAACTTTTACTATTTCACTTCGACTTTAGCTATGAGCACACTCATGAGATGTAGGTTTGTGACTCTGAGAGAAGCAAATGAACAGTTAATGACTGACTGCAGTTCTGCACTCAAAAAAACCACAAGCAATTTTCACCCAGCTCAGCCAGTAGCTTTCTGCAGCTTCTCTCTGTTAGCAATATTGCCAGTCCTACCAGCCCCACTGGAACATATCATCTAGAAGGTTCTCCTGCAGTGCTTTATTTTATTCACCCCCTACCCCTGATCACTATTTTCAATCCTTATTGGAAATTACTTGTCAAATATTTAACTACCAGCATATGCTCCCTAACCTTTATTATATAGGTTAAATAATTAAAGAGTGCGTGGCGTGTACTTATTTATTCTTCCTTTCCTTTTGATTTTTAAATATTTCACAGGGACTGCAAGCTCAGAAATGTGACTCAGCTTGGTTTTTGAATCCTTTGCTTAGGTAAACTTCTCAATAAGATTGCCTAAGCAGTATTGGGAATATACTGGTGGGAGACAGAACAGTAACCAGTCTGTTTGAGCATGTTGATTGCTCAGATAGGCTACTATGATACTTTTTTCTATCCCTCTATAGAGTATCTCCCTAGGCAAATACCTGTCTCTTGGAAAGAGAAAGAATAGAAAAAAATAAAATTTTTTTTATAGCTCCATTAAGTTGTTAAGATTGGATGATCATGCTTAAAATAGAACGCTTGTCCTAAATAGATGGACATCTTCAGCAGAGTTTGGAGAAAAGATCTGTGTTTCCCTGAACAACTGGGATTATTAATCACAAATTCTTGCTACAAGCATGTCCAGAGAGGTGAACACTTGCTATTTAGGCCTTTGCTTATGATTCAAGCTGCTTTTTTCCTGACAGCTTCAATCTTAGGTGGGTGGCAAATGCACTGCTGCTCTGCAGGACAAGTTTCAGGAAACTGTTTAAAATCAATCTGTACTCCCTGACAATGAGGGCTTTTCCTTGTTAGCTGTGTTCCTACTACAGTTCTTGGACTTCCTTGCAGGCACTGTGCTGTGAGCAGACCTCCTGCCTTTCCCTAGGTCTAGGAGGGCACCATGGCCACAATTAGTTTGGCTGTCATCATGCTTGGGTGGCACTGTCAAGGCATTTGGAGAATGAATTTCACATGTTTCTGTTTCAGGCCATACTGTCAAGACAGAACAGACAGATAGCTACAGCTTCATCACTGCCAGCAGCAGACTGCTGGGTTGGCATTTACAGATCAAAAGAAGCATTGCCTGAAGAATTTCCTCTGTCCAAAGATAAAAGGAATACAATACCTTCATGGTAAATTTGTCTGAACGTGTTGAGTTACTATTCTTCAGCCATGAAATAAGTAGCTGTAAAGATCATATCCCTGAAGAAAGTATACCATAGGAAGAGCCAGATGCTCAAAGGTAATTAGCTGTTTGTAAAGATCATATCCCCAAACAAAGTATACTATAGAAAGAGCCAGATGCTCAAAGGTAATTAAGTAACGTATCTTTATTGTAGCTGTCATAACAGTCCCAATCAGAATATATCTTCACAGCTCCCTACATGCTGAACCAGCTTCTGTAACTATTTATCCCTTACTGGTCAAGCAAGTGCAGCCCCTCTCCTAGAATGTGTGCATAAAAGGCATACAAATGTAGGGTTTGTTGCCTCTGCAATGTGTTGTTCAGTGGGTCAGCAAGGGACCCCCCTCATTAAATACTGAAGCAGCAGCTGCTGCAAGGATTAGGAAGTCTTCAGCTGAGAGTCAGCTTCTGGAGGCAGTGTGAATTTTACTGAATTCAAAAGGCTTTTGAGAGCCTAGGGGCTAGTATGTCTCATTTCAATGGCTTTTATACCAACGTTTAAACAAAGGAAGTTTACTTTCATGTAGAGTAATTACAACAGTCTCAGCACAACTGAGGACTATCTTTTATCTTAGTGCCATGTCTCTGCTGGGCACTCCTAGCAGTTCCTCTGAAAATCCCATCAGTGAGAAACTCAAGAAGGCATTCAGCTCAGGAAGGATTTGGGGGAACCAGCACCTGTCACTCTGCCTCACTGCTGTGACTCAGGGCTTTGCTCCTCCAGCATTTTCACATGGACTGTACACGCACTCAGGTTCATGGCCTTTCAACCTCTGTGATGAGGCCAACTGCCTGAGGCATTCAAAACCCACCAGAGAAAGCAGAAACACTGCTACCCCCTGCCAACTGGACGTTTACTCAATTCATTTACACTTTGTTTCGGCACACTGCATTCTCAGGTAAGCCAGACACACAGCAGAGGTGACATTTACCAGGTCATAATTTGTTTTTCCTCTGTTAGATCCCTTTGATTTTATGACCTTCCAGTCTGCCAGCTAAATACCTCAAAAGCTTGTCAGTGGTCTCGAATACCTACCTTCCAGCTCACCCATCTCACTAAGAGCCCTTGTGTGACTGTTCACTCTAACACCTCTATGCCTGTCAAACAGAGGAATGGCTGCTTGTAGCAAATGAAACCAAGAATAAAACCAGAACGAGTGGCTCAGCTGTC
The DNA here is from genome assembly GCF_036169615.1 of Heliangelus exortis. Lineage (NCBI taxonomy): Eukaryota > Metazoa > Chordata > Aves > Apodiformes > Trochilidae > Heliangelus > Heliangelus exortis. The sequence continues at coordinate 108,332,582 of NC_092422.1, read as the reverse complement.
AATGTGACTACTGCCTAACGTCCTAGCAACTTAGCTTATGTTCTTTAAAGCTTTCATGGAGACGTAAAAAGCTTTTCAGCTTTAAACAGAGCAATGCCAACTGCAGTTAGGTACATTTAAACACTCCTTACACGTGATCCCTTGCAGTATCTAATTTATCTGCTTGCTTGAACTTCTTCATGAGCTCCTGGAGCAGCTTGCTTTTGCACAGCAAGCTAGACACGGAGAAGTTAGTTTTATAATCTGCCTTTCCACGTTCCCCTGATTCCAACCTTTCCTAAGTTTTACTCATTTATTTTACCTTCTATCTTCTTGTGTTTAGTCAGGACACACATTGAACACAAAAGCTATCAAACTAGGGGTATTATCTGAAAACCAAACCCTCAGCTGCCCAGCTGCGGATCCGTCTTGTGATCCAGCTGAGTTCCAGTCTTCCTCAGTCTGCACAGACACCCTGATACCTCTCAACTGCCTCAGTTGTGCTGACAGCAAAATACTTATAAATATATTGCTGGATTGCAATGTTTATTATACTTATGGCATGTATAGCTTGCTCATTGGCACTGGGAAAACAGAGGGAAAATACTTTAAACCTTGTCATAATGAGAAAGCTCATCAGCACCAGTGCTTAAAACCTCCTGAGCACAAAAGAATGTGGTGAATCTTACCAAATCATTGCCTTCCAAGTATTTTGATCTAACAGTAGAAAAATATTTCAAGATTTAGCAAGCCTGTCATAGTGATGATGCCAAATTTCAGCCAATTTTTGTATATACAGAAGGGAAGTTGTATTGCATTAGGGGAACTTAACCCACCTCGGTGCAATTCAGACAGACCTTTATCTCATGTACTTTCTCCAGTTCCTTCAATAACAGTGCTTTGCCTTAAGAAATAATACATTTCTGGTAAAACAAATCCTGAGTGTATAATTTCTAAAATCTGGCTGCTGTGGGCAGATGACCTGCTTTTTAGGGGAAAAAAAAATGGTTAAGATTAATTACATTTGGGTTAAACTTGGCACAGCTTTTAGTCCTGCAAGCACTATAATTCCAGAGCTAAAAAATCATACTTAGGTTTTGTACTGCAACACAGTTTCTGTTTTAATATTTCCATGACATTTTCTCCAATCTATGGGAATTCCCCAGTCTGCAGGTGTTTGCCCTAGACTATGTTTTTCTATTATTTCCATTCTGTTCTTGCCACAATTAATTTATTATAACTTAGATAATTGCTCCTCCCTCTGTCATCCCACATGATGCATTACTACCTTTGAATTCACCCTTGCAGAACTGCAGATGTGGATAGAGCCAAAAAGAGCGGGACCAATGCTTCCCCCATCACACACATGAAGAGCACAAATATTGTGCACATGCACCAAGGACACAAGTTGTAAATCCCCATAAATCTACTGCTGAAATTATTAGTGTCAGGAGGTCCTTCTAGATCAGACTCTGTTTAAGGTCACACCAGAATCTTGACTGAGAATATCTGTGTCTTCTTCAGCATAAACTTGTTACCTCACAGAATGTTTTGTCAGGGCATTTTTTTCTCAGCTATTGTAGTGTAGATTAGGGTGTTCTTTCACATAGCAGACAGAAGCTGAGAAACCCAATGTATAAGCCTTTACTTCACTCTTTGTGTATACGCCTCCGGGCCGTGTAGAGATCCAACTACAGTGCTTTTGCAAAGTATCCCTTTAAAGGTTTTTTTTTTCTATTTATACCATACTCTTCTGCCAAATATTAAGTGTTTTTCCATCCATAGTACTCTAAATTTGCTATTTTTACTAATTTTTTTTTACTAAAAATGCCCTACTATGTAGGAGTAAAAATCTAAGCATCTCTAGTAGACTGCAATTATTATATTTTCTTTCTTTTTTAATAACTCGGAGTGAAGGTGTCCTGTTCAATTTAAATTTATCTTGCAAAATCAGTCTCTAATCAATCCTCAGGAAGGACTATGTTTGACAAGAAATATTTTGGTTAACTTTGACTGGGACCTTCACTCTTTAGTATTTTATAATGAGTGGTTTCTAAAAATTCAGTTGTGGAAGCAGAACACTACTTTTCACCATTTTTCCTAATTACCATGAAACCCACAGAAGTGGTATTGTAGTTCTCAATCACAGTATAGCTTTCTCTCAACACTCAGAGGTCTTTCTCCAGTGAGGCAGATTAATACACTTTTCCAGGACCTTTGGGTTTTTTCCTATAGAAGAATGCAATTCTTTTTGCAATCCTCTTTGTGATCAAAATTAAACCTGTCCAAATTTTGAGATTCAGATTGACTTCATTTTTTAATTAAGACATTACACACAGGAGAGAAATCTTTCCTTGGAAACATGGTTCAGTTTGTTGCTAGCCCAGCAGGGTGCCTAAGATCTAATGAAGTGAAAGGGATCCTAATTATATATCCCAGTGACAAAATATCACTCCTTTCAGGACAAAGCAGAGGGATGAAAAGGTTAGGATGACCTTTTCATCCCTTTCCTGCACCAGTCTTAGATAACCTCCAAAAAAGGAGAGTTGAAGTCTCTAGTGCTTCCAAGTGGGACCAAACTGGAGGACAAGCAGCAACCTCGAGTGACCTTTTGTTGAGAAGGAGAAAGGTTATCAAACCCAAAGGTGAGAGGTTGTTTACTTCTAGGTTTGAAACAGAACACGTGTAATTGTTTCAAATGATACATAGCATCAGATTGTCTCAGCAGCTTACTTCAGATACTTTTGATCACTTGAACTGATCAAAGTGTTAACTCAAGTATTTAACTTTGCTTTTACAACATAAGGCATCTAATTAGTTGAAGAGTTTCTTGCGGTGTATATCTAATACTTCTTTACAACCTGAATAATTTTTTTACGATCTAATGACAGCATTTCAAACAGATGTTAATGCTAAAATCCTGCTTGCCTTAATCTTGGGCTGAGGCTCAGATGCAACACAGGATCCTGCCTGTTTTTGAAGGGAAAGAAGCAGTGACTTTAAGTACAGGTTTGTAAAGAAAGAAAAAAATCAAAATGTTAAAGAAAAAACAGAAATACTCCCTCCATGTGTCATCTTTGCTACAACTGAACACAGCTGTATTGGCAAAAATCAGGCCAGAAAGGCAATGATTATAAAGGTGTGAAAAAGCAGACAAAAATGCCTCATTTTTACTACAGAACTTCCAATGCAGTAAGTTGTATGAGAGCAGGAGACTTAATTTCATTTTTTGAGTTTTTAAAAAAATAATGAATCCAAATGAACATTTTTGTAACTCATCTTTTGCCTTTCTTTTGGCACATGTACAATTTCAATACATTCATTTCCGTATCTCTTATTATTCTGACACCAGTGCATCATTAATTAATGCCAGCATGATTTTCAAATTGCAGACTGAGTGTTATCAGTTAATCAGATTATGTATAAGACTTTTTCCTTCATTGTAACGATGCCTAAGTTATCATATTCAAGAAAGCAAAGGGTGCTTGCTAATTCAGGCTTAAGATAACTGTTCATTAACTGCTGTCTGTGAGATACAGAATCAGCCAGGTTGGAAAGGACCTCTGAGATCATCAAGTCCTTACAGCAGGGAAGCTGTATTGGTTTTCTTGTAGCTTAAATTTTCTAATGAGTGTAATTAGGGAATAGTTTTTTCTAAGTTCTTCATTTATTAAATATACCTGTTCCTTAGAAATGCCTGGGAATCTTGTTATATGAATAATAGCCTTAAAGTAATTAAAGTTGATAGGACCCTATCAGAATTCATTTTTTAGTGAGATAGTATTTACTCTGGTCCTAAGGGCTTTCTAGTTCATTTTCCATGTAAGATTTTTGATCTGTAGTCTTATCATTTGGGACCATGTCTGAGCAGTCAGCTAAGAACACCTCTCATCAAAAGACTCTCCTCATGTGGAAGCAGAACTGATTATTTTTTGCTGCTCATTCTATTGCTCAGAAGAAAATATGATGCATGACATAGAAGATCCTCCTCTTCGAGATTCAGCAAACAGTCTATGGCAGGAGAATAATTTGTAGCTTAAATTTCTTGTCATAGTTTCCCCCTCTGTTCCTTGATATTGCTTCAGGAACTTTATCATTAAGGGTTTGCAGGAAAAAAAAAAACTTTCTCTGCTCATATATTTCTTGATAGACCCTGTCAGCGGAGAGACGTCATGTGGCAAGTATTCCTGGAGATAAATAATTTAAATCCTGGCCCTGTGCAAGGTACACAGAAAGGAGGAGGAAGGGGGGAAAAAAAACGAGCTGTGTAACTGAAGGGATATTTCCCAGCACAGGCTGAAAACATCAGGCCTGTGGCAGCAGCTTGAGGGGGGACTGACGGCAACTGCAAAACAGTCTTCCAGTAAAATTGCTGAAACCATCCCATGGAGCTAGCAAAATGTTCTGGGCCTTCCCTCTGGCACAGCAAAGAGGCATCAGCAGCCTTGCTCTCACAGCTGGCTGCTGGCCAGGGGATCTGAAACACCATGAAAAGCCATCTCCACAAGAACACGTCCCTGGCAGCTAACCAAGGAACACAGTCTCCTGCCGTACCTCAGGCTGAAATTATGCTCAGAGCAGCATGAGGACTGTGTCACTGGATCAGCTGGGGCCAGGTTAGCTCCAGGAGCTCCAACAGCCCTGATGATACAATGTCTTTTTGATAAGAGTTTGTAAGATGCCAGTCACGAGCAATTCTGTTTCATCCATGGGCAGCAGAGATGGGATTTGACCGTGATGGAAATCAGATTGTCTGTTCACGAGCTGGCAGGACTGTAGTATCATTGCCCCTGCTGCTCTAAAAAAAGGCTTCCTGGTGCCAAAGATGGCAAGAAGTGATGTCTGTGGTACATAACTGAGCAGGGTTGGGGCCAAGAATGTAATTCCATCTTCCCTTGCAAGGCTCTCAGAGACCTCCTATCATTGCTCATCTTCAGCATTACCAAGAACCTCCATTAGCAGAGATTTTAATTACTTTTAGATAGGGTTGCCAGGGGTTTTATAGGTACTTGACTGACAAGGGAAACTTCACTGCCCTTCTAGCTTCCCTATAGGTCTCCTACACCTCAGATTTGAAATATGCATTTGAAAAGCCCCCATATTTGTATGCACCTCTTCTGTCTGTCTTTCTTGCTGCTGTGAAGAAGAATGAACTCATAATTCAGGCTTCCTTTGGAAATACACAAGCAAGCTAATGATATTTTTGTTTCTGAATGTTATTTGTGCCCCGTCAGACACAAGGTCATTTTGCTCTCTTCGTCTATTGCATGGATATAGGGTTGCCTCCTGCAAGCTTCTTCAAGATAAAAATAAAACATGCCTGGTCCCCATCAGTTTGCATAGTGACAATATCTCATAACTATCTACTTGCCTGCCAATCTAGAAATTCTTCCACTTAAAGCACCTCCACCTTCTACAACAATAATTACAGGAAAAAAACCAAATCTGAAGCCATTGTTATACAGGGGCTTACCTCACAGATTTCACATGCAGCTGAATCACAGAGATGTCACACCATTAGGAGTGTACCTGAGAAAAATGTACCACAGGAAATTTACTGTGGCTTCCGTGTCCCACAAATGAAATTTCTTCGACACAGGAGCCAAAGAATTACTTAAAACCAAATCTGAACAAGGCTACTCTAGAACACAATTTAAAATAAAAGCAAACCTGGGAATCCCTATAGAGATATTATATATAAACTTCAGTTAAAAATATTGAAGAAATCATCTTTAACCCTTTCAATGACTAACATGGAACCCTGCTACCAAAAATGATTCAACTTTCATAAACCTAAACGTGGATGTAAAATCTAGAGCTGACTAAACACTCTAATTCAGAGATGAATAAAGAGTGCATAAGAACACAGTTGTGATAGGAGTAATTGACAGAAAGGCTCCATTTAAGCTACCATCCAGCCTCTAAAAGTCATCATATATGGATACCAAAGCAACAAAAAACCAAAGGCAGAACAAGAAAAGGGCAAGAACAAAGGTCATAACTATTTCATATATCATTTGCTTTGCTTATAAATGAGCAGCAGTTGGAAGGGAAGCACTTCAACCATTTTTTGCTGTGGATGTTCCTGTAACTTGTACAAGGCCAATTGCAAGGTCCTGCACTTGGGTTGGGGGAATCCCAAACACAACCACAGGCTGAATGCAGAGTGGAATGGCTTGGTGGTATTGGTTAATGAAAAGCTCAACATGAGCTGTCCGTGTGCACTTGAAACCAGAAAGTCAGCATCATTGTGGCTGCATCAAAGGAAGCATGGCCACCAGGTCAAGGGGTGGGATTCTCCCCCTCTACTCTGCTCTCACGAGATCCCACCTGGAGTCTTGTTTCCATTTCTGGAGCCCCCAGCACAGCAAAGTCATGGAGCTGAGTCCAGAGGAGGGCCATCAAGATGATCAGAGGGCTGGAACACCTCTTTATGAAAACAGGTTGAGAGAGTTGGGGTTGTTCAGCCTGGAGAAGAGATGGCTCAAGGGAGACATAGCAGCATTGCAGTACATGAAGGAAGCCTTCAGGAAAGATAGGGCTTTTTACAAGGGCATGGGGCAAAAGGACAAAGGGTAATAGTTTCAAACTGAAAGAGGACAGATTTAGATTAGACATCAGGAAGAAGTTCTTCACTATGAATGGGGTGAGAGACTGGCACAGGTTGCCCGAGAAGTTTTGGCTGCCTGCTCCCTGGCGGTGTTCAAGGCCAGGCTGGATGGGACTGGCACCTTGGTCTAGTGGGAGCTTTCCCTGCCTATGGCAGAGGGGTTGGAACTGGGTGATCTTTAAGATTCCTTCCAACAGCAACTATTCTGTCATTCTATGATTCTATATAGTCCGAAGTTTCTAAAGCTACAAACTATATGCACTATATATTTTCACCCATTGCACTCATTTCACTGGGAGATTATGGGATATAAAGTCTTTGAGATGTGATTGTGCTGCAAGAGGTGAATACTTGGCTTCCACCTGGTGCAATACTTTTATCATGCTGAATTTCTTTCCTCACTTACTTTACTTTATCTGTTGAGCAGACATAGCTTTAATGAGACATTATTTACTCATATCATGCTCAGGGCAGTAGTGCCTGAGCCTACATGATGTTTATTTTAGAAGAGAATAGCCTTTTAATGCACCACTTTTGTTTCCTTTTTGTCCTTTAATCTTGGATGCAATACCTACTTTTATCTGGATAGTGCAAATTTTTCCTAACTCAACTGCTATGTACAAAGCTCAGCAATTATGAGACTTCAGTAAACTTCACCAAAACATTATTCAAGTTGTTTTTTCCCTCCAATGACATGATTCTTTTTCCTAGTGTTTTGATAAAAGTAGTTTTTAAAATGTCACTTTCAAAAACTCAGTTCAAACTTTAATACATTGTGATGCAAACGTCGAAGATTTGCTATTGCCAATGGAAAAATCACCCTTGATGAAAAGGTTTGCAGTATTCCCTCTAATTTTGTTTTCCACTGTGCCCTTGTAAAGATTAAATAAAGAATAGGGATAGTCAATTGAATTACAATATATTAAAAAATCAGGCATCATACACAATATGTACATAGTATGTTTTATCTTAATCTTTTGTTGTAACACTTGCTCATGACATGGTGTTTTAATGTTCTGTGGTTTGTTCTAAAAGTAATCTTCGTTAGAGCAAGATAAGATATAATTTAGTGTGTTTGTCCAGTTGTAATGCCTTTCCAACTTGAAGCCTATACTGCAATAGTTTCAAGACTTCTTGAATCCAGTACATTCTCACTCATGGTCAAAATTAAAAAAAAAAAAAATCTGGGCAATAGAATAAGTTTTGAAACTATGCTCACCAAGGCTGTGGAGAGGAAAGGAGTAGTTGCTGTATTACAAACAATTTTGTGATAACAGATTGGCAAAGCTGATTTGAAAGCAAACAGCCTGAACTGTCAGAAATAGAGGTGAACATGCATGAATTGCTCCCCAAGCAGTTCTAACTCTACCACTTTTCTGATAGTCTGAATTATTTCCTATTTCTTTGATCAAAAAATTCTTCTTTCCTGCAGTTGTTCAGGTGGTATATTTTCATAACAAAAAGAACTTTGTATTTGTCACTTAGAGAGGAGTTTGCTTGTTTAACCAATAACATTTTAAAGCTGGAATTTTCTTTCAGCCAGCACCTCATTAACACATACACAAACACAGTAGTATAATAGGAAAAAATATGAAGACTTTAATTAGTCTTTTTCTTCTGTCATTAACAACTTTCTTGGGACCTACTTTCCTGTAAGCCATTATTATATTCTCATCAAGGGGTATGATATGCTAAGCTCTGCGTTGCCATTAAAATTGTCAGACTAAATCAAGACAAAGATCTAGCATAAAACACTTAATGTTCAGCTGTAGCAAAACAGAACAATTACTAACCTAGTTGTAAGATGTACTGACAACTCTGCAACTCAGCTTATTAACTGGCAAAGGCAATTGTTTTAAGTGCTTCACATGAGCAGTGTTCTTCAGAGATCAAGAAAATAAACAGAGCTTGGGTAGTTTCTTAATTTTCATTGTCCAGAGAGTATACTACTTTAATGCCAACTGCTGATAGTTTTTCCACTTAACTACATAAAGGAATAAGCAAGAGTTAATTAAACCACTGGATTTTTACTCATGGACCACTGTTATTTAAAGTTCTAGAGGCATGAAGATTTCAAGTCATCACAAGATAGCTTGAGATTTCTTTGACTCCTGGAGATCCCCTGACTAGTTGCCTTTACCAGAAGGTACAAGACAATGTTGACCTGGAAAGATACTGCTGTATATCCTGGCATCTGGTGCACCCACTGCTATAGTTTGGTGAGAAAACTCCTCTACCTTGTCATTCTCTTACTTTCCTAGATAACCAGCAGCCAAAGGAGTTTTCTTCAAAACTCATCTTTCTCCAGAAACAGCTAATGTACATACCTACTCTGCTTGTCAGGGTATTCCAGGTAATCTGACACCAGGCAAGCCTGAGGCTATGTTTATTCTAGGAAAGAAGGGACTGAGTTCTTGATCACAACTTGGAAACATTACAAAAGTGCCACAAAGTGTTGTTTTTTTTTTCACTTAGGGGAAACCTAAATATATAGCCAACATTAATCTCTAGCTCCAGCTATCACTTCCATTTGAGACATCCCTTAGCCATGGAAACAAACGACCAACTCAACTGCAGTCTGTCTCTAGAGGGCTACTTATAGAATTGAACCCCAGCTCCAGTTTTATAGCTCCCATTTGTTTGGGGGCATAGGTTTTCATTGCTATGGAAGCAAACATTTTCAAATGCTGCTTGGTATTTGTTAGTATGCCAAAGAAATACTCCTAAAAGTTTGTCAGAGACTGATTCCCCTTTAATAGACAGAGGGATGCTTGGCACATTGCTTGTTCTTCCCACATTTACCTTCCTTTAGGGAGACAGCTGACACGTCAACATTTTGACACTACAACTTTGCAGCTATAATGAACAATTGGCAAGTTGCATGGTAGTACACTTCTTATTGGGCAGCAGATTCAGGTCTTTTGTCTACCAATTTTCAGAGAAACCAAATACACCATTTTAATGATGAAATCACTAACACTTCATTTTAAAGATTATTGTACCATAGGTCTCATTTTTGCATTTGCTTTTCTTGCCATGGCTTCTCTTTCTTCTCTTAAAATTCCACTTCTTAACTGCATGTTCTTATGGCCTTAGTAAATTTTCTCATTTAATCCTTAGTTGTCTGAAACCTAATAATTTAATATCTCTCTGAAACCCTGCCCACTTAATTTATTTCTCATCCACCTGAGAGAAAGGCTCAGACCCCAGGGAAGCTGCTGCTCAATTAGCCCTTGCCTGAGAGAAAAGTGGCCAAAAGTAGTATCCTTAACTTCTTTTGCAATGGCTTCCTTCATGTCCACAGCTTAAGCTGACTTACCTTGAACATCTCCAGTCTGGTTATACATCAGTATAATCATATTAAGAGAAGGTTTTGATTGAAAATTTTCCTTTTTGGTGAGCAACTGAATTGAACTGTTAAATCATAGACTCATAGAATCATAGAATCGGATGGGTTGGAAGGGACCTCAGAGATCATCAAGTCCAACCCTTGATCCGCTACCGCTGCAGTTACCAGACCATGGCACTGAGTGCCACATCCAGTCTCTTTTTAAATATCTCCAGGGACGGAGAATCCACCACTTCCCTGGGCAGCCCATTCCAATGTCTGATCACCCTCTCTGTAAAGAAATTCTTTCTAATGTCCAACCTAAACCTCCCCTGGCACAACTTGAGACCGTGCCCTCTTGTCTTGCTGAGAGTTGCCTGGGAAAAGAGACCAACCCCCCCCTGGCTACACCCTCCTTTCAGGGAGTTGTAGAGAGTGATGAGGTCTCCCCTGAGCCTCCTCTTCTCCAGGCTGAACACCCCCAGCTCCCTCAGCCTCTCCTCAGGATCTGTGCTCAAAATCGTCCCAAATTCTGTTTAAGTTTTTAAATGTAATTATTAATGGCATGCTCAGGACTGCTTCAGTCTTTCACTTATTATATTTATTATACCTTTCTGTTTTCTAGGTACTCTACTTTAGGTAATTTTAATATATTAGTAAATGATACAACAAATCTTGGTATTCCTGTAGTATTTAGCAAAGGGTAGACCACTTACATTTTTAATCTAGAAAGCAAAAGTTGATTTATTTTATTTTTTTCTGAAAAATAGCATTCAGGACACACTTTATAAATAGTGAAGCAGTTTTAAGGCATTTGAATTAATAACTGAGTGTTTGAGTATTATTTCATATTATTTAATTTTATTAAAAATCTTAAACTAAAATAAAAGCTGGGATCATTTTATAAAAGGCATCAACTTTTGTGTGTTTTTTACTCCTGGAAAGCTTGAAGTAGCTTGAATAGATTTTTCTCTTCCTTTCTGCAAGTCTATTAGCCACTATTTTCACTGTCTGATTTTCCTGCATTCCTCACAGGAAACAGTGTATTTTTTCAGTTGTAATCTTTTCAGACATTCAGGTCGCTGGGCTGATTTTCCAATTTTAACAGTTTACAGATAGGTGTAACAACAGATAGTGCACATACAACAGATAGCTATGAGCAGCTGTTTTTCACTGTGGCCAGTCTCATCAAGCATTGTGGGTGTACTCAATGAATACACATGAATTCATAAAAGATACTCAGGAACTTACACCCTCATACCTTTTAATCCAGCAAGATTACTTTTTAAAATCTTGCTGTAGAAATGCAACTGCTTGTGTGGAAAATAGCCATAAAGGCACCCTCAGAGCTTTTGTAGATGATATTCTTTATTCCAGGTTGTCCAAGAGCCACAAAGAGATTTCAGTACCAGTTCAGATTCTATTGGACATGTATGCTATTCTGTTTGAATTGACTGACAGATTTTCATGCACCAAAAGCACTACAGCTCTGCAAGATGAGGTTTCTCTGAAAGTGCAAGAGTACATTTGCCATGTTACACTGCCAGCATTTAATGAAAGGAAAGACAGGTACCTCTTGCAAGTCTAGCTGCTTCAGGGAGCATAGTGTTGCTAAGGCACACAGTTAAGGGTTGCTGATAAGTGGTGGCTGATTCTAACCCTCCATTCTTCTTACAGTTCCCAGTTTTCAAGAAAAAATCTTGACCATCATGTTTGTGTTGTGAGAGGAGGGGACGCAGTGGAGGGAGTCAAGATTATAAAGCCGCAAAATGAGTACTTAGATGCAGTAGTAGGAAAACAAAGTGGTGGTTGTTTGTTTGCTTGTTGTTTGGTGTTTTTTTAATATCCTTGCCTATAGCAACTAAAAGCACCATTATAATTGCTAAAGCATCATTATAATCCTTCATTATAGGCCAAAGTTAAGAAGTACAACAAGGCTTTTCTGGTAGTTTACTAGCTTTCTAAAGGGTCACCTTCTTAAAGTCATTCCATGACTCTCTCAAGCATGAAAAGTACAGAACATAAAGGCTATAATATGAAGGTAATACTGTAGAGGGAAAAGTACAGAATGGTCTTTTAAAGTAGTCTGGTTACACTAGAATCACTGAACTAAAGGAAGGCTTTTTTTTTTTCAGGAATGGCTCATATGAAGATTCTTAACTAAAATTTTGCTGTCCTGTGATCTGAGAGGAATTCTCTGTTGCTTATTCTCTAGGAGCTTGAATATGAGTGTTTGATTAGCTTTTGTCAGCAGGCACTGCCTTCAGGTGTTACTAAAATTAAGCCAGTTTTAGGGGGAAGCACAAATATGAAAGTCAAATGGACTTTAAAGCCCTAACTTATTAAACACTCCTAAATTAGGCAATTAATATGAGGAAGATACATTTAGAAAGAGCTACCTGTTTTCTACTTTCCTGAAAGAATGCATGATTCTAGGTCCCAAAGATGAGAGCTGTTTCTTTAAAGTGGGAGTAATACAGCAGTGAACCCAAATTGGTTTTGTCTTCACGTTGCAAAGAAATCATATATATACTGATAGATGTTGGCAATAAAGTAAGTATTTTATGTGCATACCACTGAGAATTCAAGCTGGAATAGAGAAATTAATAAAGATTTGGCAAGCTGAACCTACCTAAAGGGACATCTACTTGAGTAAAGCTGGGTAAACAGTTTTTACTCTGAAATTAAGCCAAAAGTTAAAGGGAAGTGAAGAGGAAGCACAAGAAGATAGCTGTGTTTTCAAAATCAGGTTAGCAGGTATCAAACATTTGCTTATTGAAAAGTAAAGATGAGCTGACATAACCAATAGACATGAGCCTTGAGTTCACCTAAAGGTTCTTTGGGAAGGAATTAGAAAAGCATCACAGTTCTGGCACACAGGTTCTCTGATTTTATCAAATATTTCAATTGTTTTAGTAGGATGAATGCATTGAGTGGCCTCCAGGTGGAAAGCTAAAAGTTCAGAAAGAAAGTTAATGACCATAAGTGCTAATTTATCATAAAGTCCACGTAATCCCCAAACCGCAGATTCAAAAAATCAGCCCTTGTAATCTTGGGATAATTTATGTGCATTGGTTAGGATCTCATCTAGAGCTTGCAATTAAGGGAGAGATATAGCACCAGGAGCAGTGTTTTTCTTTCAACTTTTAAAGATGTCTTTTCTGCTGCATCCCAGTGCCTCCATTTTGCATCTGTCTTTCAAATCAAAGCATGCAGGTCTGGAGGTTCAACACCTTATTTTCAAATGGCATAAAAAGCTTGCACAATGTCTCCAAGTGAATCAAAAACATAATAGACATGTAGTGGTCTTAATTTCTTTCTGTAGATTACTGACCCATGTAACTAACTCTGAGGCTGTGAAAAAGGCAGTAATTCTTAAGAGCAGGAGGAAACTATCTGATTTTTTAACAGATGCAAGGAAGGCTGAGAAATGATTACCAGAAATAATTATTATAAAATAGAAACAATTACAATAATAATAAATTTGTTTTTTTCTAAATGGGGCAAAGAATTTCTATTTCCACTGTCTAAGAAACAGTCTGTGCTAAAGTGTCTGAAGAGCATGATGGAGGGTGAAGGAAAGGACTCTTCTCTTAATTCAAGTGACTATGTTTATATTTTAATCAGAAAAAGACAAGTTAAAGTAGCAGCTGAAGTGGAACAGATTCCTCATTTAAATTGTGATATAAGACTTTTATTCCTCTTCCCACTTTGGAAATCTTAGTCAAACCTGTGTGCATTCTTCAGAAATATGCAATTTTCAATTGTTCTGGAATGGCAAATATGTACTGAGTTTTACCATTTAGAAAAAAAGTAATTGTATGTCAGGACCAAGTCATTTGCTTTCCTAATCTTTACACAAGTCATTTCCTTTCTAATGGAAAAATACTGTCTGTAACTGGACATGGGATAAGGTTTTAGCATTTCCCTAGCAAGATTCTGATTGTCAGATTATTTAGAGTTTGGAAGAAGGGACAGGAATATTTCTGCCATCTTGACTCTTTAAGTGTCTTGTCATGCAGAAAGGAGTTATGCAATTTCCTTGGAAAAGTATGCTTCATATCCCCACTCCTTTTCTCTTACCTATACTGTCAGCTATGGGGGGAGCTTGAGAAAACTGGTTAAGTTGGTTGTTTATTTAATGGCAGTAACACAATTCTCGTTTGGTCAGCAGGGCTGAGTCATGGCTCACATAGCTGATCAGCTCTATTTCTCTCTTTAGTATTTACAACTCAGGAAAGAGAAGCCAAGTGATGTTATTTCAAATGATGCTGATGCTGAAGATCAGAGACTTGATCACTGGCTTGATCACCATCAGCACCATCTTGAGTTGGAAAATTAAACTAAAACATTATAGCTGCCATAGAAGCAGGCTGATAGAAGTATTCTGTTAAATCTCTTCACAAAATTGAGGAACTAATAGGTGAGCTAGCTCCTTAAATGAAAACTGTTAAGTATCAAACCCAAGAATGAATCTCACAAGTAAATTCTGAATTGTTTCTCCCACTCCCAGAAAAAAAAAAAAAAAAACGTCCTGTATACTTACGTATCTGTCTATTCCTAATTGTGTGTCAATTACAGAATAAAAATGAAGTATAAAAATGTTACTCTAGGGCTCGTTCAGCCTCAGGCAAGCTATTTGATGTGCCTCTGCACACTCAGCCATGTGGACAGTGTATTAAAGACAGGGTAAGTATGTGGAGCTAGAGGAATGCAATGTGCTGTCAGACGATGCCCAGAAATACCTCCTAGTGTTTTGTTTCAGAATAGCAATGCAATGAAATATAAATATATTGGGGTGAACTGGCCTGTTGCAGAGTTCACCTAGAATATGTGTCTAAATTCAGTTTCACAAATATGCTCCAGGTTTGCAGTGCTGCAGAAAAGCTCCTGAGATTAGGAGACTCTGCCCAGACAGCTGAAAAGAAATGGTGTCAAATTATTGCATTGCTCTCTTGCTCCATCTTTTTCTCTGAATTCCCAGAATTTTGCAGGGACACACACACAAAAAAAAAAAAAAAAAAAAAAAAAAAATGGGAGAGAGAGACAACATAATGCAAAAGAAGAGTTCTGGACATGAAAGACTCCTTTTAAGAAGATAATGGGCCAGTCAGGGAAAGACTGAATCTAGCTGGTGAGATAGTGTCTTGAGTTGCAGCATAAGCAGGAAAAACCATTTCAGGCAGTGGATAAATGTCAAGTTTGCTGCTTTTAAAATCCTTCGGTTTTCACTGTTGGTGCCATTTTTAATGAGAGCCTCTTGTATTGTGTCAGGAGAAGAAAGGAGAAAAGCTCTCACGCTGTTCAGGATGAGCTATAAAGGAATCCCTATTACAAATAAAGGTAGATGGCTAAAAGGCTTTGGTGTGGGTGCTGCATACATCGTACAGGAGGCAGCAGATGGGGAGGGATTCTTGACTATCTGCAGGCTCCTGACAGTATCAAGCAAGCCATGGCAAGGCTGCTATTAGTTATACTGCACTGCAGCACTTAGCTGGCTTCACTTCTGGCTTCTGGGACTGAAGCACTGCGGGTACTGTTGTAGAACAACTGCATATGCAGAATAACCACCACAGAGAAGAGCAAGCATCCCTTTGTGCTGTTATTTGTTGTTTTCCAGCTCATGCTAGCATTTACAAATCTCCAGTGTTTTATAGCACTGGCTGGTATTAAGAGTGTTACTTAAGGTGCTGATGCAATCCTTTTTATGGTAAGAGTAAAAGAAAAGTTTTAAAGTGACCTTACAAAGAGACTCTCCTGCTCACATGCCAGAAGCGAAGGACTTCTGTGAGTGTCTGCCCTTCAGTATCTTCAGAGAAAGATGTACTTTGGTGTGCCCATGACAGGGAGGCCTGGCAGGTAGCCAGATGCCACGCGCTTGGTTATGGAGGTTACCCATACTATTACTTACCTGCTCCCATTAAAACCTACCATTAAAAACCAGTAACACATTATCAAAATTATCTAAGTAGAGCAGGGGTATAGAGGTGCCTGAATCCCTCAGTGCAGGTACACTGCGATGCTCTGAGGAGTGTTGCACAAGGATTGCCAGGAATGCAGAAGGCAGCCAGCACCAAATCAGCTGTCTGCTGATCTCCAAAGATCATTGCACACAGGAAATGGAGCGCTATATAAAACACTCGAGATACAGACTTGCCATGCACGCAAAGAACCCAGTCAGAGCCACCAAAAGTCAGTCAGGTGGGCCTAATTCTCAGCACTCTGCTCAGAAATGCTGGGCACTGTTCTGACACATGGATTAGCAAACAAAAGGCATCACAGAAGTCATAAGTTCAACAGTGCAGTTCCAAATAGCTCTGTGTTGTTCCTGTCTGTACTTCTAATTCTCCTCCTTTCATTACTCCAGCTTTTTTCCCAAGTTTCTAATTATAAACTAATATTGAAGGTCATAGAAACTATTTTGATCCAGGTTAATCATTGATTCACTTATATTCTATAAAGATCACTAGGATCTTTGTTTTTGTTATTTCTTATTCTAACACAAGTGAAAACAGTTGTATTTTGGTTTTGTTCTGACCAGGCCAGATTATCACATCGATGCTAAAGACAAAAATGCTTTAAACAAGTGACCTTTACTTTTACCACCAGTATAACAAAAAATGGTAGTAATATAGCTATTTTTAAAAGTAACTATATTATTTTATAGCTCCTTATAATACTTCTAGTATTTTTAAACAACTTATCATATAAAGATGCATACAAGGCCTTGCCTTTCCTATATGCAAGGTTTTGCGTGTAGATTTCATTATTTTATTTAAACACTTGGTAGTATTTTATTTATGGGATTTCTTAAAACTCCTCTATTAAATTAATCAAAATTGTTGTATGAAGAACTGTGAGACAATATGGTGGTTACTTTTGTCCAAATTACTCTGCCTCCTTTTTTAATTTTTTTTTTTTTTTTGTGCCACTGGCAAACATTGCAGATCAAGAAGCCTGGATGGGGGAAAGAATGAAATTAACAAAAAATTATAACTAGCAGAAGACACTGGCATGCTTAAACTTAAATTGGTTTTAAAGAGTTTTTATGAAAAATTGAAGTTGAGTTAAGCCTGCTTATAGTCCTGTAAAAGCATAAACATAGATGTTGTCAACTCTTTCTTGGTTTCATTTCTGTGCCTGTTCACTTGGTCTAAAGTTATGTACAAGTTATAATTCACAGTGAAGACTCCTTTTCAATTCTCTACATGCACTTAGTTGCTTGCTTCCAGTACTTTGATATTTTTGTTGGTACATTTAATAGTTGCAGGTTTTTTAATGAAAGATGCCAAAATGTCTATTACCAGCATTCTCATTTTATCTGATGAGTGCAGTATGAGGGCAGTTCATATTTCCACTTTTGAAACTTTTGAAGGTAATGAGGTTCAATAGGAAATTCTGTCTTAATTTCTTCTGCTCCTTCTCTGTATGAACATATTTTACCACAGAATGTTTCTGTACTAGCAGCACAAGTGAACTTCTCTTTCTTGTAAGAAATCTGTTCCAGCTTCTTCAAGCTCAGTCTTGTATGACAAGATGGATTTAAAGCCTTTTTTCAACAAAAAGTTGCCCATTTATTTATCTTTGTTAAACAACATGGACTCAAAGTAAGAGTAGATGGAGCTCATTTCAAGTATGTCCAAGATTCATTTGCTCTCAGTCACCAAAGTGAGTTTTAGAACAGCCCAGAGAAACTATGAACTATCACAAAAAGTTTCCTAGGCTAAAAGTACAGACAAGTATCAACAACTTCCATGCAAAATCACAGCTTTCTGAGATTTACTTCTATTAGTTCTCCCCAATTTGTTAAACAGTGCTTCATTTTGTATGACCTGCAATGCTTTTTATGAAGAGGACAGATTATAGGCCTATTGTAAGCTTTTAAGATTTTAATTGCCAACAAACATTGTTTGGCTCATTTGAATTTTTGCCACATTAGAAGATTTTTCTTTACTTCCAAGTTTCACTTGAGGTTACCACTGATTCACAACTGCTGTCAACAAGGTCATTTTTGACACAGTGGCTCCAGAGAAATAACTTAAGGGTTTTACAAGCAAGACTTCTTAAGAGCTGCATCAGGACAATTATCCAAAAATGGCTACGGGGTCGCTGAGTTCTGGAGAACTGAACAGGTTCAGGAGGGTATTACATGCATGGTCATCTTTAGATTTATTGCAGGAGGCTACCAGAAGAGCCTGGTGACATCACTGAAATTCAGACACAATCAAAAGTTTTGTGTAGATTTTATACTGCAGAAAAATAGCTATGGAAAAATACCAGTGTCCATCAGGCCAACAAGCAGGGAAAAGGTCAGAAAATGATTCATTTTCTCACTAGACCCAAGGGTGATGATTTTACTCACAATAACAGAAGGACAATATTTTCTAATCTGTGTAATCAAAAATCTAATCCTCTTTCTTTGCTTGTATAAGATGTGAGGTTTTTCACTGTAAGCTTGTGTAAATGTATAAAAAAGACTAAAATAAAACTGACAGGCAGTAAGCATTCTGTTTTTCCAATATCACAAAACACAAACCTTCAAGGATTGGCAACTCAAAACAAATTAGAGGCTCTCAAAGGTTGGTCTGTCTCTCCAGAAAGGGACAAGAATAATTTTGAAATAAAATTTCATAAATAATTCTGATCTGCTCAACTACTTACTAGTCAGTCAGGCAAAATCTCAAAAAGTGAGTACTGCTGTTCCTCTGCTCTCATTAACTTTTAGAATATTATTAAAATCTTCATTGTTAAAGTATTACCTTTTGATTTTTTGCAGCTCACTTAGGTACCACCTTAAGGACTGTCCATAAGTGCTCGCACTGAACATGCTACCTGTGTAGTAGAATTATGGTTTCACTTACAGTACTCTTCTTCTTAGGTATCAAGACTATATTTGTGCATCTCATCTAATGCATCCAAGTCAGAGAGGCTTCATTTTAGGATCCACATTGCACTTTTCAGTTCTTTCAGGACAGTTGTGCAACCTCTGATCTTTTTGTTCACTTGGTTCATCATTTAGAGCTTGGGATTCCCACTGAATGAGTAGAATGGAAAGGGCTGCTGAGGACTATTAGCAGAGCTCCAGGCAGAATTTCTTTTAAACTGTGGGACCAGAAGAGCAGATGTGTTGAGGAGGGATGTATTCTTGTGAACTGCATTGTATTTGTGGATGGCTTGTTTGGTGGCTCCACCTTACTGTGTCAGAAACTATTTCTGGTAACATAGAATCATAGAATCATGGAATTGGCTGGGTTGGAAGGGACCTCAGAGATCATCAAGTCCAACCCTTGATCCACTACTGCTGCAGTCACCAGCCCATGGCACTGAGTGCCACATCCAGTCTCTTCTTAAATATCTCCAGGGATGGAGAATCCACCACTTCCCTGGGCAGCCCATTCCAGTGTCTGATCACTCTCTCAGTAAAGAAATTCTTTCTAATGTCCAACCTAAACCTCCCCCAGCACAACTTGAGACCGTGCCCTCTTGTCTTGCTGATGGCTGCCTGGGAAAAGAGACCAACCCCCCCCCTGGCTACAACCTCCTTGCAGCTCCACGCTAATTCACCAATCCTAATTCAAGTGTGTTTTTGCTAGGGTAACTGTAGCAGCTGGAATAACTTCTGCCAGCACAGCAAGAGCTTGAAACTGGTGAGACAGGGAGGTAGGATTTTCCAGCTATCAGCCCTCTGGGCCACATATTTATTTCCTCTGTAGTGTCCAACCTTAGATACATCTTCAGCATTTTAGTTTGTGCTGAGGTGAGAGAAGATGAAGAACAAGGTTTAGAGAGTCTGCTCTTGAGGTTTTGCTTTTTATTTAACTAAAAGAGGCATCTGATGGTCAAGGAAGTTAAAATACTAGTCATAGATGACTGGAAAAGACTGGTCATGAATTTAAACACTTACACCCGGAAGTTTCCAGGCAATTTTTGTGTTGGCAAAATGCAGAGATGTCTCTCTTCTTTCCTGGTCCAAACAGGCAGAACACAAGCACAGAGTGGTGGGCAGTAAGTAACATCAACTTTACCAACTTCATCAGTTTGTATTGCATATTAAAAATAAAAATTTTAAAGAATATCTGAGAAGTTACCTGCCTTTCTAGCAAGTTGTATTTTAGCAATAATCATGGATCTTCCTTCAACTTAGCATGCTTATGGGAATCAGAGTCATGCCTGAGGCCAATAGCAAGTATCCTTCAATCTTAATCTATAAATGCTTGAAGTGGGACACTTAGAAATAAAGATTATAATAATTCCTATGCCTTTAAAAAGAGCTGTAACTTCCATATCATCTTAAATCTTGCTCATTTCCACTCAGAAATGTAAATCTCATTTGTCCTTCCCTGGATTTTCCATTAGGGTTTGCAGCATTTGTCCCACCCTCAAGCTTTGATTTGTTCTGAGGCTTAAGCATTTCCTGCCATAAGAAGGCTGGACTTGCAACTCTGGTTCTTCTGAGCATGAGCAGAAATGCTATAGTATTACCTGAGATACTTTCATCACTTTCACACTTTTACCAAAAAAATGGGTGTTCTTTTCTTTATGCTTTTCAGTTGCAGAAAGAAAATAAAAACAGTAAAAATTCCTTTTGCCTGGGCAGTGTCATCAACTTACTTGTAAGCTAGAGAGTCAGATGGCTGCTCCCTTGGAGATCCATACAGAATCTCTTTACCATTACATTTCAAGTAGTCAATTTTTTTTTTTTTTAAGTGACTTTCTAATGAGAAACAGCATGTAGCGTTGTTAAGCTTGATCAGGCAAATTTAATTGGCTATAGATAATGTGCAAGAGACAAATACTCAGCTTAAACATAGTTCTTAATCTTTCAGTAATTTAGAGTCATTTAACTAACCATGAAGTCTTTAACTTTTAATGGGCTTTATTTCCAGCAACTACGTCTTTTATATCTTCAACTGTCTTAAACACTGTATGCATTCATTTCTGATGACCGTGATGCCCACTTTTCATGTCCCCAATAGATGTGGCTATACCCCTTCCCCACACCTTGATGGTTTGCGTTCCCTTCCTATATATCCCATGTAAATACCCTATATACCAACTCTTATGACAATCCTGCATTCTCTAGTTTAGAGTTTTACCATTCTGGATTACAGACCCCCTGAGATGTAATTAGCTTCTCAGCACACTAAGAGTGCTTTCCCTGGTATATATCTCCTTCCTCTCCCTGTTGATTAAGCTGCTGCATTCACATAGCTCTTTCCACCATAGGGGTCTGCAAGAATGTGGTAATCAGAACAATTGAACCTTGTACCATAGAACTGCAGCAGTATAACAGATTTGTTTGAGAAGTATTTTCACCTTTCTACTCATCACTTTTCCTCCAGGAACTTATCTTCCTTTTCCTTATATTCATTCTGTTCCATTCCCAGTTTGGCAATCCTGAGTAAAGGGTGTCAATTCATCAGGACACTCAACATCTAAATAGTCAGCTACAAGCATCTACCAAAGAGCAATCCTCCTTAAGAGCAATTGTTTTCTTGCTTGTTATTTTGTATTTCCATCTTAGCCATTATAGCACACCTCAATATGTGTCTACTCTGGCCACACTATTCTAGTTATTACATCATCTCAACATGTAGCAGGAACTGAACGTCGCTGAGAGCGCGACATTCAATACTGAAGCTGGAGACAGGAGCTATTGGCGATCTTAGTTAGTACAGACGACTAACTACAACCAGCCTAGCACCAATCTTGCTCAGGAATAAGCTGCCTTGCTACACCCAGCCTCACCTTTTATTGGCCCTAGGTCCTGAGCATGCTCAGTGGGGCCAGCCCTAACTGGGCACAGGTGAGACTGAGCACCGGCCTGGTTCATTACCTGGCACCTGTTTCCTACATCAACAAATACCAGTTACTCTTGTTCTGTTCATGGCTGCCCTATTTTTATCTTCTAGGCTTATATTAATTCTCACTTCATGGTTAAATGTGCCTAAATGACTTCTGATGCCTGTAATTTTATTTTCTATTGTGTCTTATCAAATGAACACTTCAATCAATCAACTTAAACCTCATATTGTTGAAGTACACAGTGTGGATGCTAAAGAACAAACAGATGTATGAAAAATGGGGCCCTGCTTCAACGTATTCTGTATGTTTCAGCCCTAACCACTGCCTAATTGGAACCAAATTTAATCCCATATAATAGTTCTTCATTACTGTTGAATACTATGTCCATGCCTATGGCTTTTCAAAGAGCTTCTCTAGAGTTTGCAGCTAAACAAGATGAAGCTGACTGTTGGGAATGAAGACTTCAGTTAGTTGGATCTGTTCCTCGATCCTCAATAAGGAAGAGAAGCATGACTTTGCTGAAGGGTAAAAGTCCTCTACATTTCCATTGTTAAAACACAGTTTTAATACTGGCCATATTTGGGTCTTGGGTTTTTTTGTTTGGTTGGTTGGTTTGGTTTTTGTTAGGTTGGTTGGGTTTTTTTATTTGTTTGTTTTTGCAATTAAATAAGGAATAAGCATTACTGATGAATACTTACTGATCAGAGTGGCACCCTGGTTACTAGACTGTCTATCATTACTGGTACATTTTCTGTTGTCCAATTACTTTCAACCTGCTTCTTGTAAATCATGGGGAAAATTATGTTCTACAGTATGTTCAACACAAAAATAAACCAAAAAAAAAATTAAAAAACCCCATCACATTCAGCTTATGTTGTCATATACAAAGGGCAGAAAATGCTCCTATTCTCTCTTCTCATCTCTATTCTCTCTCGTGGTATATTTTTAAATGTATCTGCACATTAGAGACATATAATCCTATTATTCCTGCACAGTTTCATTAGTATCTGTAATAAAACTCCCAGGTATTATGCTGGTCATCCCTATTCTTGTGTAAATGAGCAACCTTTTGAAGCAACAGTGTATAAGTTTCTCTAAATGAGATTGCAGAAGTCTCCTAACTGCAATACACAGTGCCATTATTGCTTCATTTTCTACAAGGAACATCTTTGGCAAATTTTTGAATTGTCTAAAATATCCTTTTCTATAGCCAGGTTTTTCTCCTTTTATGCTATAATAGACTAAAACTACCAGCTTACAATATTGCCTGTCATGCAAGTACAAGGCCTTGCCTTCTGTACTGTGAATTTTATTCCATTTTTGTTGTATCTGTTTTGTGCAACATGTTCCACTTGTTTTTTCTACTGCTTCTAGTCTTTTTGCTGAATTTATTTAATATAGTTATTTATTAAAGGTCCCGTGACTCATCTTTGCAGAACTTTAAATTAGTTAACTCCCCTTGACACTCTAAACATTTCTATTTTTAACTCACAGTAGAGATTACTTACTTTATATTTCTTCTAATAATTTCTATCTTTGCCTGCTCTGCAACTTTTTGATTTCATTGATTTGCCACCTTGCACACTGACAATGGCTGTGCTAGCAATATCCCATGCTCACTCCTTTGTTACCGCAGCAAAATAATGGCTACAAAAAAATTTCCTGTCAAGTGTTCAGCTTTATCACCTAATTTCTTACCCATCTTGGGAAGACAATGGGTTATTTACTAAGATTTGGGGATTTTAACCTTTACTGTTAATTGCAGACTTTTCTAAAAGACTTCACCAAAAAAGTGCTTCATTAATGATCTTTGGTGCCTGTGACCGAAAATCTCTATGCAACACAGCAATATCCAAGGTGTTGTAAAAAAGCAAAGCCTCTAACTGGGCTACGTGTTTCCCAGTAAAAATAATGAACATCCAATTATTCCTTTTCAAATAGACCAAGAAACACCTTTGTGTCCTCTTCAGAGAGTTAATAGGAACTTGACAAGTCAATTTAAAACTTCAGATATGGATCACTGTTCCAGTCTTTTAAAAAAGGTATCCAGAGGAAAAGCACACTTTATATTCCTGTGTGGTGTCATTGCATGGCCTATTGCCTGACACCTTAATGCTTTCCATAGTCCAAGACTGTGTGAAGGTTACTGCCAGACTGGTCTTCTATTTGCCTTCTTCATGTCTTTAGTTAAGCACTAACCTACAAACCTTTGTTTTTAACTATGAAACCGGTTCAAACCATGCTGCTTTAAAAAGAACTGTTCATTCTATCAATCAATTACACTTCACACCTTGTCAAAAGCCAGTGATGCTTAGTCAATCAAAGTATGTCAGGGTGTATATGTAAGTGTATAGTTTGAAGTTCTGCATTTTCAGAGAAGCCTGATACCTGTTGCTTTTTTGGCATCAGATAGTTGGTTATTATCAAGCATTTTTTCTTTATTTGAGTTTCCTGTCTAATCCCAACCTGTCACATGAATTACCTTGCTTTTTTTCCACAGAAGTTTTGTGTACAAGTGTTGTTTATTATCACATCAGTTCCAGGTATCCCTCATACAAATAGACCTTGCCCACATGATGTGGACACTTGTCAAGCAAAGCAACATTCTGAACAAGTTAACTATTGAAGAGTCACACGGAAATCAGATGGGTGATTCTCAACAAAAGAGAACTGTCACATTTACCTTAAAATAAAGGAGAAAAGAGCAAAGATTCCTGTAAAAATTTATAATTATTCCACAAATTCAGGTACCACAGCTCATGCTGTGGTTTGTACCTCCTTTTCCAAATTTCCCTGCCTGTCCCTTTGTGGTCTCTAAGGTTGATGGAAAATACCCTGCCTTTGATCAACAGGTTCCCCATCCTTGGCAGGAAATATACCATGTCTGCCTTTGACCTCATTCAAAAGGAGGGGAATTTCCATAAGTCTATCAGGGCTATAAATTCAGCAGTTTGTGGAAAGAATGAATGTAGAACCACGCTTTTCAAACAAAAAGCATGAAACAAAATAAGCAGCTACCCCCACATGGGAGAACCTTTTTATTTTTACTGAATTTCTTAACACTAGCCAGCAAAACTGACCATCTGGGCTTCATCCAGCAGCCTTGCCATCTTGTCTGTAGGCTTCATCTCCTTTATCTGAGGCTGATGGCAGGCTCAGGACCCTGCAGGAAATTTTAACTCTTCTTCACTCTTCCAGACCACCAGAGCAGAAGCTCTGACACCAGTGCCCTTGTACCATCTATCACCACCCAGCAGTAAAGGATTCATCCTCCCTTTCCTCCTGGCACAGATTCCAGGTGAGGCTCCCCTCTTGTACCACCCTAGGAAAACACCACTGGTGTCCTCTGCCAGATTCTTGCTCCCAGCCTGGCATGCCACATGCATCTACTTAATATGTGTACAAATTTTGCAGTTTATGGGTTAAATACCTTACTGTATATCATACAGTCTCCGTGCATGATAAAACACTGAAAGTCTGCATTTCAGGTTCTTTTGTCCTCCCCACTCCCAGGACTGCCCTTCTATTCATTCTCACTTTTCTCAGTTTACAATGTGCCTAAGAAAACCAGTTCAGCTAGTTTGCTTTCAGTTTCTTCTATTGATTAACTTTTCTGTTACTAAATCAGGATCAAGCCTTCATTCCAGCAGCTCTGTTCTATCTTCATTCTCACTAAACTTTGCAATATAATTAAATACACTTGAATAAACTGAAGAATGGTGGAATACGCATTGTTTGGTGCTCTGACACTTGACTATGACTTCTTTTTGCACCAAGCTCCCTACAATCACGTATGCTTTCCCAGGACAATGGATTTAGTATTCAAATTGGAATAAGTAGCTGTATCTCTTTGCAGAACACCGATACGTAGTTTTTAGTGGGGATCTTAATGTATCATGGAAATTGTCAAATTTTCTCTTTTGCCCCAACCCTGACTTTTATGCCAAGTAGTGCACCTGGAGCATTAAATGACAATAACTGGCATATTGTTGAACTGGCAGCTTGAACAATACAGGATCATTCCACAGGCAGCGTGACTCCTTCTTTTTTGCTTTTTTCTGAACAGGTTTCTTGTCAGGCTGCGTTGCTATCCAAGCCAGAGGGGACAGGCTGGGATGGACTTGGATCTATGCCATAGCACAGGGCTTCTGCCCAAATTGCTAACAGGCTACAAGGAAGATCACAACTCAACTCAGAACACTGGTGCTGCCCCAAAGTACTCCTATCATGCTAAAAACATGAAGAAAAGCAATATGGTGAAATCTCTCAGTTCTTTTTGTCTTGGGATCCTGGCAATAGTGTCTTCCAAGAAGCTTGGGTTAGTGCTTACATGGGAGGACCCACAATTTAAATTCTCCTATTTCTCCCACTCAATAGTTCTAAATATTAATGTTCCCAAAAATATTCAGCTATCTAACCCCACCAGTGGTCAACCCTAATTAATTTCCCTTATACTCTTCTTATCATGCTCTGAGCCATGATAAAGAAGCTGTTACTTATATGCAACAGTTTTTTTAATGAAGGATTTAGGTTTAGTTTTGCTTAATGGCATAAAGGCTAGAAACATTTCTCTTTTTTTTTCTCTGTAGTGTTTTCAAAGTTAGCAGCTTTTAAGCATGCATTGCTCCAGGTATGTCATTTTCAGGAGCTAATATTCGGTAATTTAACTTGGACAAAAATTCCTCTTTTGTGACCTGAAGTCTAAAATGTTTGCCCTCTCCTGTTCGTTAAATATAGTAAATTTGTTTCTCTTTTGTGTTAGTTACATGCAGAGGGCTCTATTTTTAACCTTTCTCAGAATTTGCCTACACAAAAAGTCACATTTCAGTTTCAAAGCTCCATGGGATGGGAGGGCAATGTATGTTAATGCTTTGGTTTAACCTCTTTTATGACACATCTTTCACAAAATTTTGTTAAGCATTAAAGCATACAATTTTTCCCCCTCGCCACAGCAGAAGCAGCAGTCTTTTTTTTTTTTTTTGCTCTTATGAAGCAACAGAAAAGTCATAGCCATACAGTTCTATTATTTTGAGAGGTGAAAGAATGCAGAAAAAAACGTGTAGTATACTGGAATGACCAAAATCAGGAACTGAAAACTGTATTTACAAAATGTCTGCCATTTGAGTTCTCGCCATTTCTTGTAGCACAGCACCAGAATTTTTAATAAAGTTTGAATATATGATAACACATTTGGTTAATCATTAATAAAATGCTGTTCTAACTAAACCACAATATGCCTAACATCCTGTTCATTTCACTGATCTCTTAAAAGAATTTTTTCATATCTCTAAGCCCTACAAAAATGACACCTCTTTATGTATAACCCAAAAATATCATTACCTTTCCCTCCCTCCAGTAAACAGTTTTCCATTTTTTAAAAGAGGAAAATCACTCAAAATCAGCAAAACATGTTCAGTATTGTGGTATTCCATATTGCTGTCTTTGGTACCCACATAATGACCCACTATCATGGTCATTATGCCAATGCAAAAAGAAAAAAAAAAAGAAAAAGTGAACTTATTACTTGTTTTGCACATGTGAGCTATAGCTAATTAGCTTTAGTGTTTAATTTTGTCAAGTCATTATTGCACAGGTTTTCCCCAAGATCCTCCTCCTTTTTCCAGAAAAAAACTTCCAGTCCTTTATGACATCTGGAAATTTTCTGAAGTTTAAGCAATGGTTAAATTATTGAGATGGAGAATGATCCTTCTCTGTCTAAAACATTACAGTAGGTACACTGAAGTTTTCCTAGTCACAGGCGTGCCATATTTACACAATAAGGTAAAATATTTGCATGAGGCTTCTGCAAGTCTCAGTCACATTTCACATCTTGGTAACTCCCAGAGTATTTCTACACTTTAGCTTTGCTAGAGGCAAGTCAGGTTCAAGGGCTGCAATAATATTCATTTCTTTGCTCCTACATTGTCAATTCAGCAGTCAGCTTTCTATACTGCCTTTTCACCATCCTCATGCCATAACCTGCTTTGCTTACCTATAGAGATTTTTCATGTATGGAAAAAGACTGGATGTCACATGCTGTTTAAGGGCTTATATGTGCAGACCACTAATTTCTGACTCTTTGCTTGTGCCCCAAAGCTGCTTCTTAGCTATCTAGATGGGGCAAAATATTTCTAGTTCTATTTTTCTAGTTTTTCAAATCACAAAATCAGCCAGGTTGGAAAGGATCTCAGAGATCATCAAGTCCAACCCTTGATCCACTACCACTGTGGTTACCAGACCATGGCACTGAGTGCCACATCCAGTCTCTTTTTAAATATCGCCAGGGACAGAGAATCCACTACTTCCCTGGGCAGCCCATTCCAATGCTTGATCACCCTCTCTGTAAAGATTTCTTCCTAATATCCAACCTAAACCTCCCCTGGCAGAGCTTAAATCCATGCCCTCTTGCCTTACTGATGGCTGCCTGGAAAAAGAAACCAACCCCTCCCTGGCTACCCCCTCCTTTCAGGGAGTTGTAGAGAGTGATGAGGTCTCCCCTGAGCCTCCTCTTCTCCAGGCTGAACACCCCCAGCCCCCTCAGCCCTTCCCCCCAGGACTTGTGCTGGAGTCCCTTCACCAGCCTAGTTGTCCTTCTCTGCAACATCTACAGGACAAAATTAATTCAGAACTTGGCCTCCTCCTTGCCTCTATAGAAGGAGAGGAGGATGTGACCAATGCTTCAAAGGAAGCAAACGTTACATACTGTGTCATGAATGTAACAACTGCACAAAGTCACCAGCAAGATGCCATGCCCCAAAACTAGGGACAACCTGTCCTAAAATGGGGTTAGAAACCCAACATGGACACATCACACAGTATGCCACCTGAAACTGACCAGCAGAAAACATCAACAGAAAGAATATAATAAAAAGTCAAGTACAGTACAAAAATCTTTCTGGTTGGAGTCCTCTAGGTTCAGTCCTTAATCAGAAAACTACAGACAGCAATGGTCCCCCAGTGTTCAGTTGTTTAAGTTATTTACCTCACAAACTGAACTTCTGTCCAGCAGTTACCCTCTCTGGCTTTGGCTCTTTCTGAAATAATGTTGACTTCTTTTTCTTTTTTTATGTCATCCAGTCTGAACACCTTATGTACATCAGTTGTACCATGCAACAAAGTTTCCCCTTTCTATTCTTTTTTAAAAATCATTTAGTTAAATGCCCTGTAGATCTGGTATTTGGCCAGTAAGTAAGCAGCTATCCCCTGTTCTTTTTCTCCAGGACACCTGTGATTTTACAGGTCTGAACCTCTGTAGAGATAAGGCAGACCCAACCCAACTAGTGGAGAACTAATGAGGAAAAAATCCCACTTGTCAAGGCTAGATGTGTTAGCGTATCACAGCAGTTTGAAAGTTACATTGTCGGTGTCCTGTAGCACCATTTAATTTAACACAAAAATCTAAAATATTCAGAATGGTATTCACAAAAACAAAGTTTCCACAATACAATTACTGCAATGATTTACTTGTCATTTGATTTTACTGCAGATATTAGACCACCAAGGTGACAGTTTCAGCATGAAAATTGGCTTTTGACACAAATTATAGGATAAAATATCCTTCAAAGAAAGGGCGTTTAATTATCTCTTTTTCCAAGACAGAAGTAATATTTGCATTGCTAGGTTACAAAATAATAACAATAATTTAAAAAAAGGACAACTAGACAATTTCTTTTATGCTTCTTGTAACCATTTCACTGTTCACCATTTATGAAGATGAACTACTGGACTTCCTAGTGTTTGCTTTTCCTCACAGTGGTATTTACACTCAGACATTTTTTCTTTTTCAAAGCTACTGATGTGATAATTATCAAAATGAAAATAGGCACACATTTCTTGAAGCCATTGGTTGGCACTCGCTAGGTGACACACATCTGATTTTTAACTTGCTTTAATGCTAACAGATAGTAATGTGGTATTTCTGAGTTTTCAGCTCTCAAGGACAAGCTGGCATTGAAAGACTGGTCGTTTACATGCTTCTTTGTTTCAGCCCTAGGAAGGCCTGTGAGCAAAGGAAAGTTAAACTGCTACCTAACCGATGATCCTTTAACATATAGCAAAAGTGACTTTAATTACATCCAGTAAGAGCTATGATGTAACTCATCATAATTTAGCAGGGCTTGCATTTTAATCTGAATGTATGAAAATATGGGTCCGTTTTATGTTAAGATACAGTGTTACGTGTGGGTTTCTATGCTTGTTCTACTGTGTATATTCAAGCAGATCTTAGGCAGCCACTATCTCTGTCCTCTTTGTGCCTCAGGGTTTATTAATTGTGAACAATGGGTCACTGTCTCTGAGAATGAAGAGAGGCTAATGCTTCCTAAGTACATTATTGCCTATTCATTTGCCCCTAAAATCGTTTGGCTGAATTTCATCTGTTCTTCCATCTGTGAAATCATCATTTAGCTGAATGGTGATTACGCAGAGTTGCTTTTCAGTTCTTCATTACTGTTTAATAGCTGTGCTGTCTTTAAAGGATTGCCTTATTTATACTATAGTTCAAATACTTGAATCAACTCTGCTTTCATTTGTGATAAACCCTCTCCTTTTCCCATCACTGAGCTGCACTGGTGGGAGCTCTTGAGTATCTCTAGTAATGGAACAGACTGGGTTTTTTTTTCTTTTTACTGTTATTCAGACCTGAAAAGAGCAACTGTAAATTTTTCTCCCTACACCAAACCCACCACTGTGACTGCTGAACTATAAGTGAATCTGAACTAGGTTTGAATAGGACTGTAAGTGGCAACAGTGAAATTTTACATAATTTCCATATAATTTATCCATCATCCCCTTACTTAACCACAGCGACATTCTCTGGCAATCAAAAGCCTTAGATAAAATGAAATCAACATAAACTTATTATTTGTTAATTTATTAAACATAAGCAAATCTAGTACTATGTTTTAATGGTTGCAGAAGTACCAAGACCACACTGTGAAGTTTATTTCTTTCCCATCTATATTAAAACCTCATATGCACAGACTATTTTATTATATTCTTACTTGGGACATATCATATTACCATATTTTTGTCTTCTATTGAATCTAGTTTAAATTTGTAATGCTTTTTTTCCCCTCAAGTTTGCCTTTTGGCAAAGAATTACATTCCTCTATTAATAAAGCTAATCTATCTTGCAGCTGATTTCCTAACAAGAATAAAATTTTAAAAGCAAGTGAAGGCTGTGTTGCCTGGCTAGTTCTAGAACAAGCAGTGTCAGGTTATTAAGCTATTAACCATGGCCAGCCTGTAGCAGGTACATCACACTCCTGAACCACAGCTCAACCTGAGCCAACAATCCCTCCCTTATATTTGATAATCATGGGTCTTGTGGCTCATTTCCAAGAGTAGCTTCAGGGTACCCTTTCTGCATGAACAAAAATGAGTATTGTCTTCTAAAGCTCTTTAGCCACTGGCAGGCAGATCTCTGTTTTCCAGATGTATGCTATTAATAATTAACAAAGCAGTCAGAAAATTTTTACTTGAAGCTACTTTGCATATTACTCATCACAACCAACTCACATTTGAGAAGCTTGATAAGAAACCAATCACCTTTAACGTCTTTCAAACAAACATGCCACAGTTTTCAACTGTTAAAAAAAAAAAAGTCTTCATCCAGGGAGGAAGAAAGAGTGACTTTGTTCTCTGCCACAGGCTTCCTTATCCAAATGGAATTTAGGTCTACATAACGAAATCAAACAAAATCTGATTGCAGGAAAGTTAGGCCCATCTTACATAGCATTGGTGGATGGCTTATGTCAGGCTTATAACTCACTGAGGACCTGCTATAGGAACAGGGTCTGGTGCCTGCATTTCACAGTGAAATTACCATAGAGCTGGCACAGCCAGCCACATCTATAGCCATAGTCCCTCTTTCTACTGTTTAGGGAGATCATTACAGGTTTTCTTCAAGAAGGTTTAAATACAGATGTTAACTGAGGTCTTGCTCTGAGCGGGTATAATCTTAGAAGAAGAATAATTAAAAAATTAATTTATTCTCAGATTTCATAGTTGCAAGATTATTAACCTTTTGGTAGAGAGTAATGAGACCTTCTCCTTCAGGTCACTGGTAAACTCTCCCAAAACAGTTTAGTGATATTATATTATTGTAGATATTCATAATCAACCTTGGGCTAAGCTAGGTTTTGAAAGTTGTCCTTCAGTTTCAGACAGTAATGTCAATGGTCAACCATACTTTAAAATATTTACATGTATATTATATGATAAACCTGAAAAGGGATATACATTTTTTCTTTTTTCATAGTCCACCATAGGCCTGTGCAAAGTTGTTTCTTTTGAAAATGCAAGCAGGCATATTGGTGGGAATGATGCCTGACTACTGATGTCTGAGACAGAACTGATTTTAGGGTTATTATATTGAGGCATCTTACAAGCACAGTAATGAAAATTCATTTGTCTTGCCTACTGATCGTACTCTAGGTTGCATATAGATAAATGAAATATGCCTTGTAGCTTATAGCACTTTGAATGTGCCAGTCTCAATTTGGCACTCACTGAGCCAAGTTTCTAAGAAATCTGTCTTGGTCACTCAACAGCAAGAGGCTAAACAGGCTACACATGCAGTTACAATTGACATCCACTTATGGGATCAAAACTTCTGCCCATAGAGGGGATAAGGAAAAACTGAGTGCAGTAAAACTGCCTATTAGTCAGAGTAAGAGTCAGTCAGCACCAGGGAGATCACAGGAAACCTTTTCATATTTCCAGTGTTAACTGGGTGTAAGGAAAGTGTTATTTTAGAACACATCCCTCCCTTCCACTGTTTCCAAGAAATGAAATTATAAAGCTTCTCTTGATGATATAACTCTATTTGCCTTTACAGAGGCAATTTACCTGTTGAAGTTCAAATTTCCCTAAATTAATAAGCAAAATCCCCCTTTTTTTTTCCATTCAGGCTTTTTTTTCCTTCATAAAAACAGCGGCAATATGAATAATCCTATAGGTCCAGTTTTGGTTTTCTACAGAAATGTGAGCTGAAAGGGACCATTAAAGACATCCATATAAAAGCAATTAACTCTGCACCAAATGTCACTGATCCAGTTGATAGTTATGCTTATAGCATGTCACTGGTCTGGTGACTGGTAATGTAATGATAGTTCAGCTCCCACAGCTGAGAAAAAAGCCTCTCACATGCTTCAAAAGAAGAGTGGGGACTTCAAGGAGCTTTTCAGGAAGGGATGTTTATTAACAAAGAAACTTCTTTCACACTGGGCTCCAAGATTGTTATAAAGTGTATTCATTCTACAGTTTGTGTTGTAACTAACACGGACATGGCTTCAACAGTCTTCCAGGTGAGCAGTGCAAACTGGTGTATCCCAATGCCCAGTACTGCCTGACCACTTAAAATTTTGATTTTATCTCTCTTGGGATCTCTGTAGCATTCATGATTAGGTCTTCTATCAGCCCTTAACAAGAGCTTGGATGTATTTAGTTCTCATGCTTGGGATGAAACCACTCTTTTTTATTTGAGAACTGTGTTGTTTCAGAGTTACCAAAATAATCAAGGACTGGAAAAATACTTGGGTTTGTAAAAGTTATGTGTGTAATATATGACACTGTGGAGCACCGTGGTACAGATTAGGGAATTTAAAAGAATTTGTGTTACCAGAAGTGTGGAAAGGAATCTCTGACTAAGAACCTTTTTTCTCACATTTGATAACCTGGAAATTTGAAAAAGTCTTCTCAGAGTTCACACTTTGCATCAATAATGAATCAATATCTGTTATCAAATATTATATATATTATATTATATATATTATAATAACATTATGTTTCAGATTACTTGTAGGAGGCCTAAGAAAGCCAGGGAGTTTTAACTGAAAATCCCTAGTGTTCAGTTAAATGTCATCCATTCAATAAATTAAGGAAGTCAACTTTAAAATAAAGCTAACATTTTATCAGGAATAGTATTTGCAATATTTATTTACAGTCATTTTGTGATAAAATATTGATGAACCAACTAGCAATAAAATGACAATAGATAATTCCCTGTCAAAGCCAGACAAAAAACCCAAACACATAAGATGTCTGTGTGCCTGCCTTCCTTTTTTTTTTTTTTCTTCCTCTTGGGAACTCACTTTCTGTTCTTATCCCATCATCTCTTTATAAAATATACACCACAGTCTGACTCAGTATCTTTCTAGCTTTTTAATAGGGTGTTGAGGTATGACTTCAACTACTGAAGTATAATAATGGGTTTTGCAGTGGAGACAAGCACAATTTTGCCTCTAGCCAAATGAAGCTGTATTACTAGCAAAGTATTTGTACAGCCAATGTCAGTATGTGTAAATTATCAGATTTACTCAAGGTCTAAGTTCATTCATAAAGAACTGCTTGAAGACTTGATAGGACTGGAGCTGCAATGTTCTTTCTGTTTTCTCAGCAGAATTATAACAAGAAGCACTGTATAAGTCCACACATCAGATTCTCTTTAAGCACATAATTCCTTATCCAGAAAGAATGACTGCATGGCTTTACATTTTATTAATATTTCCTATATGCAGCAATAAAATGAACAGATAAATTATTTCTTCATTTTCTAATAGAAATATCTTTACTTCAGTCACTGGTATACTTATATATTCTTACTATATATTCTGGTATACTTATAAAGTCTTTGCCTTTCATGTTATCCCAGAAAAAAAATTAAAATGAAAGAAAAACATTTGCCACAAGAGGTAAATAAATCAATAGGCTTTGAAACTTCTAGATGAGAGAAAACAAAAAGGCAAGTTCTTTTTACTTATTTTAAGGAAAAGAACAAGAAGCCTTCATTATATTTCTGCCCTGCTATACCCAAGCAAGCTTTTTGCACCTGTCTTTACTGAAAAAGTAGTGTTCTTTTTGTGCCTGATTTTTAGCAAGACAAATACACTCCCAGAGCACATCCTGTGATCCAATTTGTAACTGTAATGTCAGCTGATGTCTAATGACAATTAGGCAATATTTTCAGAATGATGTATGCACATATGCTTGTGCTTTCTGATTCCAGCAGAGGATAATGGGAGGATAAGTTTTGTTAACTTCTATGTTCGAGCAAACAGTTGTCTTACCAGAAGCTTTGTTTTTTATAGGAAAATCTACAGAGCATAAGAAGATGTTTTAAACATATTAGAAAGTAATAAATTATACTTTGTGACAGCCTTTGAAATATAGATGCACACACCCAAACACATGCTCAATTTGGGGCAAAACTCTACATATGTTTCTGATTCTGGTAACATTACTGTCTGTTTGAAGGATGTATTTCCCAAACTAGCACAGACCTTCCAAACAAGCTCGGACTGAAAACAGGGATTCTCACCATAAAATTTCAAAATATTTACATCTTGGAAGACAAACTGTGGAGCCAACTAATTCACCTCCAGTTTATATTATATGACTGTATAACTAATAAGCAAAGCTGGAAAACTGAGTTGCATTCCTGATTACTGCAGCAACTGAAAATAATTCTACAAACACAGCATCACTGAATTTCTTCGCCAGCCATTCCCATTTTAGCTGGCTGGTTGGAGTTCTAGGGAAAGCAATGTTTTCACCTCTGCTCTCTGCACCATCCACCTCAAGATGCATCAGTCAGTTGCATAACAAAAAGTCCTTCTACGTATACATCAGTAGTGAAAGGAGGGGCAGGGAAAACCTCCATTCTCTACTGGACATGGGAGGGAATATAGTTATCAAAGATGAAGAAAAGGCTGAGGTATTTAACACCTTCTTTGCCTCAGTTTTCAACAGTAAGACAGCTGAGGACAGCTGGCTTCTGGAGCTTGTAGAAAGAAACAAGAATCTGAACAGCCCCCCTGTAATCCAGAAGGAAACAGTCAGTGACCTACTGAGCTGCTTGGATCCCCACAAATCTATGAGATCCCATAGACACAAGTGTATGGGATCCACCCAAGGGTGATGAGGGAGCTGGCAGAAGAGCTCGCCAAGCCTCTCTCTATCATCTACCAACAGTCCTGGCTCACTGGGGACATCCCAGATGATTGGAAGTTGGCAAATGTCACGCCAATCCACAAAAAGGGCCGGAAGGAGAACCCGGAAAACTACAGGCCCATCAGCCTGACCTCAGTGCCTGGCAGGGTTATGGAACAGATCATCCTCAGTGCAATCACACAGCACCTGCAGGATGGGCCAGGGATCAGACCCAGCCAGTACGGGTTTAGGAAGGGCAGGTCCTGCCTGACCAACCTGATCTCCTTTTATGATCGGGTGACCCGCCTGGTGGATGAGGGGAAGGCTGTGGATGTGCTCTACCTGGACTTCAGCAAGGCCTTTGACACCGTCTCCCACAGCATTCTCCTGAAAAAGCTGTCAGCCCAGGGCTCAGACACGAGCACTCTGTGCTGGGTTAGGAACTGGCTGGAGGGCCGGGCCCAGAGGGTGGTGCTGAACGGTGCTGCATCCAGTTGGTGGCCACTCACCAGTGGTGTCCCCCAGGGATCAGTGTTGGGCCCAGTTCTGTTTAGTATCTTCACTGATGAGTTAGATGAGGGGATTGAGTCCATCATCAGCAAATCTGCAGATGACACTAAGCTGGGGGGAGTGTGGATCAGCTGGAAAGCAGGAGGGCTCTGCAGAGGGACCTGGACAGACTGGAGAGTTGGGCTGATTCCAATGGGACAAGGTTCAACAAGGCCAAGTGCCGGGTCCTGCACTTTGGCCACAACAACCCCATGGGGAGCTCCAGGCTGGGCACAGAGTGGCTGAGAGCAGCCAGGCAGAAAGGGACCTGGGAGTCTGGATTGACAGGAAGCTGAACATGAGCCAGCAGTGTGCCCAGGTAGCCAAGAAGGCCAATGGCATCCTGGCCTGTATCAGGAACAGTGTGGCCAGCAGGTCCAGGGAAGGGGTTCTGCCCCTGTACTCAGCGCTGGTGAGGCCACACCTTGAGTCCTGTGTCCAGTTCTGGGCCCCTCATTTCAGGAAGGATATCAAGGTCCTGGAGCAGGTCCAAAGGAGGGCAACCAGGCTGGTGAAAGGACTCGAGCACAGATCCTATGAGGAGAGGCTGAGGGAGCTGGGGGTGTTCAGCCTGGAGAAGAGGAGGCTCAGGGGAGACCTCATCACTCTCTACAACTCCCTGAAAGGAGGGTGTAGCTGGGGGGGGAGATCAGTCTCTTCTCCCAGGCAGCCATCAGTAGGACAAGAGGGCATGGACTTAAGCTCTGCCAGGGGAGGTTTAGGTTGGATATTAGGAAGAACTTCTTTACAGAGAGGGTGATCAGACATTGGAATGGGCTGCCCAGGGAGGTGGTGAATTCTCCATCCCTGGAGATATTTAAAAAGAGACTGGATGTGGCACTCAGTGCCATGGTCTGGTAACTGCAGTGGTAGTGGATCAAGGGTTGGACTTGATGACCTCTGAGGTCTCTTCCAACCCAGCCGATTCTGTGATTCTATGATTCTATGATTCTGATTCTATGATTCTATGATTCTATGATGTGCTCAGCCTGGCTGGGTACCCTGTGCAGGGTGCAGTGCTGCAGCACCTCAGGGAGCATCCCAGGACAGGGTGACAGTGGGGATGGCAGACAGCCCACCCCAGCCATGGCAGTGGATGCTTCTCACTACTTCCCACACTGTTCGCTAGGACCCTTGGCCCCAGATTCCAGGGCTCTTAATGATTCATGACTTTGCATTTTTGTGTGCTGAATTTTATGTTTGCTTGTAAAAACGTTGACTTAAATTTTAAATGAAATATACTCGAAAGGCATTTTTAATTAAAAAAAAGTATTTAAATTTATTTAAAATTTTCAGAAGCCAACGTTATAATGGGGCTTTGTTACCACGTAGCATTTTTCATAGCTCAAAATCCTTCACAGAAGAAGATAAGTTTGTTTACCCTGTGTTACAGGTTAGAAAATTGCACATCCAAATCAACATGGAATCCTGCGTTCCACGTAGTAAGCCAGTAGTATTCTGGCCGTGATCTTCCACTATGGGAGAAGGAGTGATACACAGCTACTACTCAGAATCTTAGTATATAAAATATATAAAATATTCACTAGTAAAACAGCTGTCAACTATGCAATGCCTTTAATTTTTCTAGACTTACATGTACAACTGCCAGAGAAAATTATCTGAGCACAAGTATAATAGGCAATATGACCTTTAGTAGAGAAACAAGGATACTTTCAAACACACTGACTTCATTGCCAGGACTGTAGAAAAAATGCAAAAATTAAGACATTGAAAGAAAAATTTTCCATCATAAAGTGAATCAGAATAGGAGGAGGACACCTCATTCAAAAAAAACATAACTTCCTTGGAGAATGAGATTAAAAGGTAGTTTAAAACAAAATCAGTGTACAAAACTTTCAAAATATTGATCTTGTATATGGAACATTAAGCAGGAAAAGTCTTCTGGCTTCTTTTTTTAATACCTGGGAGCATACCAATGCTGTTTTTTGCTGGCAGAAAGGATCTTACCCATCCCTCATCCAAACCAGATGCAAGTTGGCTTTCCCATGTAGTGAGACACAGCAAGTCCTGTGGCCATGAGGCACTACCAAACCCAGTCAGATGTTTCCTTTCAGCAATGCTTGGTTCAGAAAAATGAAAAGACAAGGCGAGTGCTCATGCCTGGATGCCCAGATCCTGAGCAACAGAAGATTAAATCTCTAAGTATAGTTCTGCATGGAGATAATTCACAGAGCACTTAGAGCCATACCTATGCATCACAATCCTCTATGTTATGACTGTGGAAAATATTTGACTCTACAGTGAAGTTATTCAACACATTTGAAAAGTTTTCTTTACTCAAGTGTAAACAGTTTTTCCTGACTTCTGTGCTGGTTTTCACCAACATGAAGCCAAGGAGCCAAGTGTGAGCAACGAGAGCTGCAGACCTCTCTTTTTGGATTTCTGTTAGAATTAGTCTGAAATAAGGACGAATATTTTTCAGCTCCACCCTGAACCAGCTCAAAGTTTTTATCTAAATACAGACCACATCATGTTCCTTATCTGAATACACAACATGCAGAAATTTCCCATACAGAGTAACAACCATTTTTTAATGTCCTGGTTCAACAATGTGAAAAGTAGACCTTATCCAAATATCCTTCCAAAACTGGGAGAAACACAGCTCCCCAAATTCACCAGACTTACAAATGCCAAGTAAGCAACACAAACCATAAAAAAGTTTTCATGTCATTTATGCTGTCAGCAATGTCCTATTCTGTTTTGAGAAGATATTGACATATTAGAGGGGTCTGTCTGAATTCACTGACAAGTGAAAACCTCATGTAATTGAATATATCTCTTTGGATTGGAGCTCTGTTTGCTCTTATCAGGACTGATTTATCAGTGCACATCAGAGGAGCCTCCAGTACTTGCAATAACGTGTTGTCTTTTATTATCTGCATGAGCACATATGGTATCTCAACCAAAGCCAGATAAGAAAAGTATTTTACACCAATGATCCATCTGTTTGTAGCAAGAATGCAGCAAAGAGAGTATTCAACAAAACCAACTCTTCAGAGTAGACTTCACTTGCAATGTTTAATTAAAAGCAAAACCAGACAAATTCTAGAGCAGAACAATGTGCCTAATGCAGTGGTGAGCATCATCTCTTGCAACTCAGTGATGATGTGTATGACAGAGCATGGTACTTTGTTGTAAGAGGATGAGGATAAATGCTTTTGGGATTGCTCACAAACTCTAGGAAGAGGTTTTTCTTCTTCTTTCGTTTCATGAAAAGAAAACATCTGTGCTGGCAAAACCTGCATGAATGTTTTTCTTTCTTCAGTTCTCCTTGAGGTAATCCCCAGAGTCGGTGTGAATCTTCACAATCTTTTGGACTGTTTCTGTCTTCCCACTTAAGAATATTTGGAGCCAATTTATTTACTGGTGACTGTGAGAACTTTGTAAAGCCTAACATCACCATCTTGAGAGCCCTTCAAGTGTGCACATCTTGAAACTTACAAAGAACTGCTGAAGGATGGAAAGAAAAGCTTCAAAAAACAGAAAGTAAAATTTAAGCTAAAAAAGAACCAGGAAAAGCTTTCTGGTTCTTCAGCCAAGAGCAGATGTGAAATTGATAGCTGGGGAAAACAATGGAAACTTCATTGAGTAGAAAAACCTAAAAAAATGAGGAAGAGAATGCGAGTAAATCAAATCCAATCTGTGATTTGGTTCTTTCCCTACATGCACACCTCCTACAGCAGTTTAAGTCAGGCTAAGTCTACACTCAGAAAGTTCTGATACTCACAAGTCAATGCAGAAACAAGGCATCTTCTGGTAGGTGCCATGATGCCAGTAACACCATTACTGTGGGTAATTGTTCCAAAAGAAAATATCATTCAGGGAGCTGTCAGAGAAATTTGTCCAGCAGTAAACATCTCCTTTCCTCCTGATCTGGGTCTACATGAGAGACTACTGGGTCAGCAGAGCTACAGGAGTGTCTGCAGGCAAGGCTTCAGTAGCTGAACTCTCCTGCAACATTGCTGGCTTATGAATTAAACCTGTAAAACTACAGTTGGACTCCCCAGCACAGCACAGTACAGTTGGGTACTAAGTTTCTCTTTATTTGTTAACACAGTGAAAGAAGCATGCTTTGTTTTATGCAGTCCTGTAACTCATCTTCAGCAGAACTACAGCTTTATTTTTGCACATGAACAAATGCCAAGCCCTGGCGTTTTAACATAATCATTTCTATCTAGTTGTGATTCTAGCAACTCTGATAAATGTGTACACATTTTACACATAAGCAGTGAAACACTGGCGAGAGCTTATGAATAGAGGATTGAATTTATAACCTAAAGCCAAGCTGCAGAGTACTAGTGTAACGAGTTCATAATTCTTTCTGCAGGCTAAGGGATGTCAATAGCCTGCTTCATAAAATAATGAGTGTTTGTAGTAATAATTTCATGGGTTGACTGCAATTTAATAGCCTTTATTTTCAATATAAGTTCATGAGGGATATCAGTGGCAAACAGGTTCTTATGAAATATGTTATGTCAGAATTACTATTAAGCTGTTGTTAGTGTGTTTGTTGCAGTCTTTACATGCTGTTGCTGTTTATGTGATGATCCAGTTTCATAAAACTTTATGTGCCAGCTAAAAACTGGACACTTGCAATGGCTTTGCCAAATACACCTATTGATCAGTTAGGACCCAGCACAACTCTGGGTTGCTTCACTTTTATGCGGGTCCAGCAGAAATTACTTCTGGGTGGTTTTTGATTTAGGCAGTGTGAATCTATAGACACTTACTCTTTCCCTCCATCTGCCTGTGTGGATCTGTGGTGCCAGAAGGTGTCACAGTAAGTACCCAAGGGATTAATTTTCTTCTTATCCAACAGGGATAAAATGAGCAAGAGCATCATGTGCACAGAACTGCCAATGTGCTCAGCCTTGACCTGCCTGTAGGGCAGAGTGAGTAATGCATTCCCTCTGCTGTTGCCACTGTAATAAGTGTCCTGAGAAGACTGAAAATCAGTGCTATTAGCAATCTTCCACTAAGAAATTGACCTCAGGTCTTCTACTTGTGATTTGAACTAGTGACCTAAAGATAAAGACTTTGTATGCTTTTATTGAATCTTTGAGATATCCAGGTTCAGCATTTAAAAGACATTAAAATACATATTTACTTTATATTCAGTGTGCCCAGGACACAGCTAATTCAGTGATAGGTTAATGGATTTTTTTTCAGTAGTCAAAAGGGCCAAGGCAGCTCGCATCACCCACTGCCACTCCCTCCCTACATCTCAATTTCTCCATTGTCTATCAACAAATGTGCAGTGAAACAGATATAAAAATGGAGTGCCTTGAAAAAAATTATATAAGAGAACAAAATGAGATCTACATAAGCCAGTGCTGATGCCACAAGAAAAAAATATTTGCTACCATGTTCTTAGTTCATCTTCTACTAGTTCTGATGAAGTTGGTCCTAAGTATTTATAAATTCGTTTTACATTCCGAAGCTTGCAGGATTAATCTGAATAGTGAAGTAGCAAATCATTATACAACTGCCATAAACTTATCCTCTGTATGCAAACAACAAAAACTAAACCAAAAACTATTCAATTGGTAGTGAGGATGCAGCAATGTACAACAATGGCAGCAGGAGACTGACCTGAGTACCTGCGTTCTGACTCAACTTGGTGCAATTCGTTTAGAAGTGCTTCAATTTTTCTTTTAAAACTTTAGCAAAGAAAAAAATTGCCTGTCAGTGTAAAGAAGCTCTGAGCTCTGGAGCAGATGAAAGGAGTTATATAAGTGCAAATTACTGTGCTTACTCATTTATATTAAGAAAACGTCAGTTTTTCATTAAATGTTTTGCTTTGTTCAGAAGAATGAGATCCATATCTTGATTTAACAAACCTTATTCAGCCCACTCAAATGACCAGAATGTGTGATTCATTCGCTGTGTGCAGCAACATTAAGCTTTGCAATAGCTTTGTCTATGCCCCATAGTGAGATGGGCTATGATCTCAAAGTCTGGCAGCCTAGGGCATGATTTGAGCTTGGATGGGAGATCTTTATGAATGCATGTTAGAGGTTTTTTCTTCAGCAGGTGTCACATTTCCCTGAGTCAGTATTGAATTAAGACCTTAATTTGGCATTAGGAAGCAGTGTGCTTTTGGAGGTGTCCTTTACCCAATAATAAAGTCATACCAGGGAGGCAGCTGCACGGGCTGCCTTCATTTACTATGATGGTGTTTTATCAGAGGTACATGTAAGGCTCATAACCCTTACTGGCTGCAAAACAACCTCTACTACTTGTTTTATTTTAAAGAAACATTAAATATTGCAAAATCTTATCTGAACCATATTATCTTATATTAATCCTCCTGGAAAAAATATCCAGGGTTTCTACACCTCCTGGCTGGAAGACTAGCAAGCCTGCTAATTCTTACACAGTGTACCTGGCCAGCCTATTTCTCAGAGTTTCAGAAGCTGAAATGCATTCTCTCTTCTTCTCTTCCATTTTTATTGCTGTCTCTCATCTCCATTCCTATCAGCAAACATTAGATTTGTTCTTCCCTAATCCACTTTGATGTAGCACCATCCACTATCTGACTCACCAGTTAGCAGCCCCTGTCAGATAAGGTCCTGTTTTCAGGGCAGCTGTTTTCATCTGTCTGAAGTAGGATTATCTGTAGGGCCAGCCCAGAAACTGTAATGGACTGTGCATTCCAAGTAGTCACGCATTGCCTATCCATAAATGTTTTATTTTCCATTCATTATTCTCTAACATGATGAATAGTAATATTGCTAATAGTATAAATGTGCTGAGGAAACACTGAGGAAAAGAGGTTGAAAATTCGATCCAAGTATTCCTCCACACCAGTTACAAAGTGCTAAAGAGAGAACAGCGGGTAGCAAAACTTAGTCTCAATCTGCTTGATGTAGATTTGAACTTACTTTGTTCCCTGCCCCATTCAGATGCTGATCTCAACTCCAGTTCACCAGAACAGCCTCAGAGCTGCTATTGGCTGCTCATAGCTCAGAGAAGTTAATCTACCCTCACTGGCAACATCCTGTTAACTAAAATGTCCCCACTAGGCTGGTGACAGAAAAACATTCTTGAAGCAGGGTGGTAGCTTTGGACCACCTGGAAATCTACCAGGGGAGGGACATGCTCTGAGATGTTCCACACAGTCACAAGTAGAAGGTTGTAAAGCAATCAGTATCTGGCCAATAAATCTCTAATGCAAGAAATGTTTCAGGAAAAAAAAAATAAAAAAGAAAATAAATAAATAAAAAATAAAAAAAAAAGTAATGTAATATTGTCAGGTTTCATCTAGTGTTACTTAATTTCTCATTTTTCTATTGTTTATGTTGCAAAAGGTAGTTGATGTGTTCAGTATGCTAACAAGACTAATTAGTGCCTACTTGTCATTTCCAGTGACTTACTTCTGGCATCCAAAAGCACATCCTGTTCCAGTGATTTACCTATAGAAAGCTTGTTTATTAGAGCAAATAGCACTTAGCTGCTTAACACTTGCTGTGCAAGTTGTTGTGTTTGCTAATACTATTGTTCTTCCATACCAGGCTCAAGGGATAGCTAAAATCCAACCTGAAAGGTCAAACACCTGTAAAATGTTCAGTGCCTGTTAAACCAGTGGTATTGATGTAGCCTCCTCTGGATCCACTGGTGAGGCTTTTTCAAAGACATCAGAGAAATGGCACTTCTCAGTTTTTCTTCTTTAGGTTTGTGAAGTATTTATAGGCTGTTGGCTTCCTTGAGATGCTCAGATGAAAATTAACAAAACCATCCATGAGAGGAATTTTCAAATTTTGCATGACTACATCTCACTTCTGAGGATGGAGCACAGGTTTATGCTTGAGCTTTGAACCCTAGTATGGGAAATTACATTTGCCTGTATCAGCAACAATTTATGTCATCTCAAAGGAATTTGAACATGAACTACATTGTAGTGAATGTAAACAAATCTTTCAAAAGGATAAATGGAGATAAATATACACAAGAATATTGCCATGCATCATAGTCACATGGAGATCCAAGTCTGAAGTTATAAATGAAGTTCTGCATCAGTTGCCCTCTGGAGTGGCTTCTGGACTGAAACAAATCTGACAAGGTTTTATGTTGTCATCTCTCATGTCTGCTTTCATGTCTGCAATTTTATGAAATCAGAAAGTAGGTCTTGGAATCACTGAACCCAAGGCTATGTCCTGAGTACGCTTGAGGCTTGGACTCCTTACCCCAAAACAGCAGAGCTTTGAACTCTGACTCCTTGTGCCAAAAATGCCAGCAGAGCAGGGAGCAAAATGGGGTTGTTTCTACCAGCTATGCTGCTCATCTATGGTAGTTTAAACTGAACATGAAATTACAGTATTTTTTTAAATCTAGTCTTCAGTAGATGTAAAGTCAAATAATTGTATTTCATGAGTCAGGTAAATAGTTTGGTACTCTTCTAAATAGCTGAGGTTTGGATCAAAACTGTAAGTTCTGTTAAGAAATTGAGTTAACAAGTTGCAGTTCAGCAAGGTAAAAAAGGTATGAATGAAATCATTTAAGTGAGTCCTAGAAGCATCTCTGTCGCAGGGT
Source organism: Heliangelus exortis (assembly GCF_036169615.1). Taxonomy (NCBI): domain Eukaryota; kingdom Metazoa; phylum Chordata; class Aves; order Apodiformes; family Trochilidae; genus Heliangelus; species Heliangelus exortis. Next base: position 108,287,826 of record NC_092422.1, on the reverse strand, counting down.
GGGAGCTATAATTCCTCAAAAGCAAAAAGACCAACCAAGGAAGAAGTCTGAGGCTCTCCTGTCCATGACTGAAACTGATGAATATGTTGACTGACAGTTGCTAAGCATGGTTGAAAGTTGTGAAGGTATTTACTTCATCCACTCTGCCAAACCTTTTGGATACATTTTGGGCTAAAAGAAATAGTGGTCCCTGGAAGAGAAACCTGAGGCCATCTGATAGGGTTAAGGAATGGTTTGTAAGCACATGCACAAGCCACTTCCGTGACTTCTCTTTCACATTTGCTACCAGCAGGAACTTGTCAAATCAATATGATTCAAACGTATCAGCCCACAGACTTGTGGGGTGTATATTTTTATTAGGAATACATATGTATGTTCCTTTGTCCTCTCCTTAGCTCATTTTTTTTCACAGTAGGAATCCTCTCAGCGTATTTGGCGTGGAGGCACATCAGCACAGTACCACCTCCAGTGAGTACCAAGAGGCTTTCCAACACGAAGCTGACAAATCTGCAGGACATGGAAAACTAAATATGAAAAGGCAAGCGCAGTTCGTTTTCATTATTCCTGCTTCCTTGGGAATCAATTTCCCAGGCAGCTGTTTCCAAGAGGCTCCTTGCCCTGTCTGTCCCACTCCTGGAGTGCCCATGCCAGGCTGGGTCTGCATCAGCCTCCTGCTGGGGCATCACTGTGGGCTGAGACAGGGGGCTGGGTGGTCAGTGGGACAGGGGTAATTACTCATTAGCAGTAAGGGAAATGTCCCTGAGATTACTTTGCAGCAATTCTTTGCCTTGGGGGTGTCCTGTAGCAGTGACTGCACTGGAGGCCTAATTTATTGTCAGCCTAAGGTAAGTATTTCTGCCTCGGAAATGATGTTTGCTCCCCACAAGTTGTAAGAGAGAAGATGGGCACCACTTCTTAGTCAGTTCTTTCATGTGTCACCACACTCACCCTGTGTTTCTCTGCCAAAACTGTCCTTGGGCACTTCTGGAAATTGCAGTCAGTCACTTCCCCATACTTTGCTGGGGTATTTGCAGGGCAAAGTTTTTGTTTGCAGGCTGGCATTGCCACTCTTCATTCTTTATATTGTTTTCTGCTGTGAGTGGGAAAAGCACCTTACTCTGCAAGATAAAGGTGTGCAGGCTGTTCTCAAAAACATCACTTTAACATAAACCTATATAGACAGAGGCTTTGCTATTTTGTTTTGAGCTGCAGGATACTTTCCTAGTAGTGCTGCTGCTGCTGCTTCTACAAAGTGTGCAGCCCTTTGCAATGGCTGGTGCTTGCTGGTGCTTGCTGGTGCGTGCTTTTAGGAAATGGGAACTGGCATTTTAACATCCATTTCAGTACAGGATTTTAAGGAAGAAGGTGCTTTTAAGTCTCATTTTCACAGCCAGTTTTTTATTCATCCTCACAGACTGAAGAAAAGGTTAAAATTAGGTAACTGCAAGGCAAATATGCCAATGCATTTGCATGAATGTTGCATTATGCTTCCATCACTTAAAACATTTTTCTGTTGACCACCTCATGTGAAGACCTATTAGAAAGTAAGTGACTGGCCTTTTTTTGGTCAAAATTGTCTTGTCTTTTTTTTTTTCTTTCTTATCATTTCCTCTTGATAGGGAAAGGAGAATAAAAATAAGGATACAAAAAAAATGATGAATGACATCAAAATGAGTTGCATGGAAAACATAGAAGGTTCCAAAAGAAGGGGCAAAATTAGGATCACATGTGTTAAGAAAGAAATGCAGCAAATTAAAGCAAGATGTAGATTATATGTTCACATTTCTGGATTTTAACACAAAGGGAAAGATAAGTGGAACAAAGATTTGAGGAGGGAGCAATGTATGTTAAAGTTAGTATTGGTTGAAGAGAGAGAAAATGATCAGCTAGGCTGAGTTTGGACTGAGGTAAAGAAAGAGAAAGAAAGTGGTTTCTGGTTGTGGTATGCCTTCCACAGGAATGCAGACAATTGAGGACCTGAAAAAGCTGCTGCAATGATGACAAGGCAGGAGGATTAAAGGAAAAACTGCTGTATACTACTTGCCTATCTTTGCCCCTGAGTGCATAAGCCCTGGCTGATCCCTTGATGTCAGGGCTTCAATGCAGCTCTGAAGGGTGCAGGAGGAAAACAAGCCTGGGCCCTGAAACACATGAACTGCACAGGGGGCACTTGCAAAACAATGACTCAGATCTTTTTGAAGTGAGAAAAAGCCAGATGGGTCAGGGCAGGGAATGACTTCCATTTATTTCATTGCTGGCCTGCAGTTCTGTTTAATCTATGGTTAATGTAAAACCCTCAGACAATATTTTCAATCTTAGGTGCTTAAATGAAGGCTTTTAAGTCCATTTTCAGCACAGAAATGAAGGGGGCCTGGTTTCCAAAGGCAATGACTTCAGTGAGGTTTATTCATTCTCTGTCAGTTCCCAGCTAGCTGCCAAAGTATGGATTTAGGACCCCAGCTATAGTCAGCCAAGTAGAAAAAGTATGGCCACAAAATGTACTCTTGGAGTCTGAGTGGGTGCCTTAAGAGTTCAGAGCAATGCTTTGGAAAAAAAAAACAACACAATGCAACAACTTTTTGTTTGTTGCTGATCTAGCCTGGCTGATTTAGAGAGTTATTTTATGTGTGTAACATACTACTGGACCAATACATGGGTGTGCAGCAAATCTCAGCCTTTACACTCCCTGTGAACAGTGGGGTTTTCTCTCCCCCTCCCTCCCGGCTAAGTCAACTTAAAACTTTGGCTTGTTAAAAACCTAGGCTGTGTCTATCTGTGAGAAAAATTCAGCTGGCCTCTGGGCAGTGGGGGTAATGCAGGTCACTGGGCCTGGTGGAGAAGGCAAACCTTGGACCAGTGTTCCTCAGTACAGGGCTCCATCCCCAGCTCAGCTTGCCTCTCCCACAGCTCTCATTTCTCTCTCCTGTTGTAAAGCCTGTTGAGCTGTGTCAGCAGGGAAGAGATAAACTTGCCCATAAAATGCAATGCTCTTTCTCCCCTGAGAGAAAAGGGGTCAAAATTACTTATTCATTGCCCTTGCTCTGTGTGGTGTCTAGCACAGGCAGACCTGCTGGGGAGGGAGGACGGGAGAAGAGAGAGAGGTGAAGCAAAGGGGTCTGTAAATATTTTACCTGTTTGAAGTTCATGCCCCTAGAAACACAATGCATGACAAGTCCTAGGACTGCCTACATTGCTTCTTTTTCATACATTCCCTTAAATATTCCGTTGTTTTTCTGCACATAAAGGAGATGTAAACAGCTCAGAGTAAATTAAATGGTTATTTTGTTTCCTGAATTTCATTTTATTTGCATCGTTCTCTGGAGAATAAAAGTTACTGTAGGCTTTCCTTCTAATCAGAAGGTAAAAGTGTTTTGCAATATTGAACCACTGAAATTCAGTAAAAATATTTTTTATAAATTCAAAAAACAATCTAAACAGAATAGAGGAAGTGTTACTTAGATTTTCTGGGACAACTGTCACTAGTTTATTATATCCCATTAAAATTTAGCTCGCTAAAAACCTAGGATGCATTCATGTGATAAAAATTAGATTGTCGCTCCTTGTTGACTCATGACTTTTTCACTTCATTGACACAAAACCTTGTTGAAAAAAAAAATTATGAAACTTTTTTTACAGGTATTTGTATGGTTATCTGAAAGTGGTGTACAGTTCCAGACTTTTAATATAGATCAGTCTGAAAATCATTGAAGAACATTCAGTCAAGTAAAGTCAACAATAGGTCTCCTAAGGGACCAAAGCAAAAAAAAAAAAAAAAAAAAAAAAAAAAAAAAATTGTTATTCACTGGCAAATTATGATATGATTCCTTACTTACAGGTTCCTAGCAACAATATGAAGGACCTCATGGGAATTATGAAGCCAGCTGCAGAACTGCCTTATTGAGCATGATGTATTTGATCAACAAAGAGCTGTCAGCCTGCATACTACAGGTTACACTGGTATTGGTGCATCTGGGCACATCTTCTGTCATCCTTAAAAGTCCAGATTAACATATAGCATTTGAACATCTCTTTGTGAAAGGGGATTAAGAAAATGAAGAGCAACAGAAAAAAGGAAAAAGAATTCGGAAGAGCAGATGTAATTGTCCTGTAAGTAGATGATAGAGGTTTTTGATAGAGGCATTGTCCCCACAAGTGCATTAAAATCCATGCTGAATATTGTTTGGTGTAACTAGCTGTAGTATGAATTTAAGTACCAGCTGAATAGATGGTTAGCCAGGATGTGATACCATGTTCAAATCCCTGGATTAGCCCTGAATTTTACATGAGGCAATCCCTGAGGTCCACTTTGTAGCTGTTTCTCTTCATCCAAGGATTACCTTCAGATTAATTAAAAGATTAATGTCTGGAAATCTTCTGAATTTCCCATCAGCAGCATAAGGATGCAGTAAAGTTATTTACCCAACTAAACACTTTCTTTTGACTTTCCATCCTTATTTTAAAAGTGATTTTGCAAAACAGATAAATTAATATTAATGGCAGCTATCTGCCTTTCCTTGACTTTTCCGTGCTTCATCCTCAGCTTCTTCTGTTACGATTTCAGAATTTAGTCGTATTTAAACTTATGTAAATAGAAGTGTAAATTGGACACGGTGCTGCAGTTCCTGCCATGCAGCCTATAAAACACTAATGCCAGAGAAGTTTCTTTGTTAAATGCACAAATGTGAACAGCCTTCTTTTCACAAAGTCCTCCCTAGAGAATGAACTACTACTCTCCTTCACAAAGTTCTATCAGAGGATCTTGTGAACAGCTGACCACTTCAAAATCCTGTTATTGTCCCTACCTGCTACAAATAGCTTAGCCAACTCTGAACCAAACCCACAGTCTTTTCACTGGATTATGCATTGCAAAAGGCTTTGGATTATTTTGTATGACTGGACCCCTTATTTATAACAAGAAGATTATGGTATTAAACAATAAAGAATTTTTGGACTCATGGGGGTTCAGATCTTCTAATTAATTTGATAGAAACTTCAGGATAGAAGGCTCTTGATAATCTTCTAGTGCAATTGATACCATAGTAATTGGTACACTTCTGAACACTTTAAAAAAAACTGTGCACAGCCCCTCTGATACTTTTGCTGCTAAAACAAATCCCACTCACTTATGCTGTGTAGATACTGACTGCAGCACTAAGGCTTGTTAATTTGGCTACAAATTTTTAAAAAAACATAGACAACTGCCAAATTTTTCACTAGTTATGCTGTTATCAGTGTTTACATATGGCTGGCTGTCTCACAATCTTTCCACTAATTTATGGTTATTTACCCGTGGGATGGGTAAAGCAGATGAAATTCATGGTAGTAGAAGGTGGTCACCAGTGAGAAATATATCACATGGGAAGCTCCACAAGCACCAGGCTTGTGAAGTTTCATTTTCTGTGAAGTGTTGTCTCATGGTTAATAGTGTTAGGCTTTTTCATTCTGAGCTCAAGGTGGAAATTCTGCCATGACTGGGTATTTATCACACCCTCCAATGTGTACATTCTCATGTTCATAATAAGATAGAAGCCATGGTAGCATTTACCATAAAAAGGAGAGAAAAGGGTCTCTTCCGCCTCTGTGATCACTTCTTCTCTTCAAATTTTTTAGGAACTGAACTACCTTTCAAACCTGTACCTGTCCAAGATTATTGAAATTGGCCAACTAGTTCAAATCTATTCAATGGAGAGAAAAATGCGGTGGAATTGTAATACCATTTCCACAGGTAACACCTAAAAAGTAAGTGGCCTATGCAGTGGTGCAGACAAAGTATGTTCCAGGACTGTGACCCTGATGAGGTGAAGAATAAAAAATACTGGAGTCAGACCTGGTGTGAACAGGGGGAGAGAAGGAAACCAGCAAACCCTGGTTCTGGCCTGTGTAGCCAGGCAAGTATCCACCCATGTGGCTAAGGCAACACATGCAGGTCTCTCAGTCTCCAGTGATCTTTACAGGCCTGAGTTTCAATTTCTTTTTGCCACAGCACAGTCACAGGAGATGCTAGAGGGAGAATTAACAGAGATCAAACAGGAGAGGAAAGGGACTGGTTGGGAGTGCATGCAGTCAAGCATTGCGTATACAAAATGTGCCTAAATTGTTACCAACAAAGGGATAAGTAGTTGAGAAGTAGCAGGGAAGGATTTTTTTTCACCAGGAATGAGACCAAATAAGTGCAGCTGCCCTCCAAGAAAGCTGACTGCTTTATTTATACCATCGTTGAACTCAGCTCACGACCCCTTGCCCCACAGGAGTTTTGGTCCAGCCTTCACTTTAATGAATTTGGCTCACACAGGACAGCAACCTAGAGACATTTTTATTTACTTGTAGCAACTTGCTGCTGTGCTGCACAATCTGCATTGCCTTACAGTGTCTTCTCCTACTGTAATAGCCTGTGACCTTGCAGTGATTTGAACTGTAAATAATTTGTGGGGCTTATCAGACAAGGAATGGAGAGGAGAATAATAAAACTGTTAGTGTACTTGATACTCTGAGAACTCCAGGTTAGCCTCACCTCCAGGAAGGCAACTTAACTGCCTTTGTGTTGATTTTCAAATCAACAGCAGCTCCCTTCCCTGAGACAGGGATCCATGCTTTGAAAACAGATGGTGCTATTTTTTATGCCAAGCATTCTGCACTTCACTATTTATTAAATGGGCCAGAGAAGACCATAAGACAAGCTCTCAAATAATATACGTGAGCTGTGATGTGTGCAGTGTTCATGCTGGAACCCTGTTTACTCTGGGGACCTCTAATGCCATTTAGGAGTGTAATACACACATGCCTGGAAATCAGGTCCTTTCTGACTTTTTGTCCAGCTGATTTGTTTTAAACTCTGTTTCTATTTCATTGCTTGATTCTTTTTTATCTAGATCATTTATAGAAGCCCACAGCAACTGCTTTATTATGCCCCCAGAACAGATGGTGTCAATGTCTAAAGTTGTGGAGGGAAAGCACCATTGCAAAGACTTCATGTCTTTCTGGTGGCCCCTTTGAATCCCCCCTGTAACATAGTTACAGAGTTCTTCATTATTGCTGTACTTCCTCTTAAAAAAAGATCCAAAACTTCAATGATAGTTTGCCCATAGTCTCCAGCAGAGAAGAAAACAAAACTTTTAGCCTTCCCTTGACTCATGTCCCCAGGAGTGGCCCAGTATGCTGGGACACCCCACATGGGTTACAGAGATTTGCTGTTCTAGAGGGGGATATTGAGATGTTCAGATGTTTGGCCTTTCTTAGGATTTAGCCTAGTTGCTACCAGATTAATCTTCTCAATTTCAGTCACCTTGTCAGCACTGCAATATACCACAGTGTTATGATCCACACAAAAAAAGAGACCAAACTGAGCTAACCTCTGTGAAGATGAAGTTTCTGGAAAGAACAATTCCTTTTATTGATTTTGCCTATTTGATATTTTTGTGTTTTAGAGATTGCTCTGAAAGGAAAGTAAAACCCTGAAATAGAAGTTTAAAGCACTTCACAAAGGCCTCAAGTACTTGACAAATGCAGTTATGCATAACCTGTAATCACTGTCTACGGGGTGGGGGTGGGGGGTGGCGATGTGGGGGGGCTCTACTCAGCTGTGAAAAATAGGACACCCTGTTTCTTTAGGAATGTCTCTAATCTCAGTGGCAAGGCACCTGAGAGAGGCAATACCAGCTGCAGGTGCTGGAGTTCTGGCCTGTGTGTGTTGATTGCCAAAAGATGGAAGTCCCTTAACTGAGCCTATGCCCTCTGACCATTTTTAGATTCACTGCCTAGATTTCTCTTTTTTTACCCTTTTTTCCTTGCAATAAAAACTATTTTTGTCTTGTGTTGCATTCAATAATGTATCTGTGCTTTCACTGAAAAGAGATCTTGTTACGGGTAGACATATGTCTCTGGTCAACCTAGCTCCTTAAGTAAAGGGATTCCAAGCCTACAAAGATCAAAGTGGCTAAGAAAATGTTAAACTGGGGAAGCTATTTAGTGGTCAAAGTCCTTGATTTACAAGCCAGCAGATGCTGCATAATCAAATCAGGTCTTTTACAGTTGGTTCCAAAAGTCACATTGGCAGGAAGGTTTGAGGACCTGCAGGACAACTTTATTGAAATTCCATGGCCTCTTGAAACAGCACAGCACACGGCAATGGGAGGGCAGGGAGAAGGCAAGCAGCTGAGCTAGCAGGGAAGTGGTAGAGGAGCTCTGACTTAAGAACACTCATTCTGCTTTCGGGGCTGCTGCAAGCCATGGTTATTTCAAATTTGTTAGTCCTCACTTGCCCAAAGACTTGAGAAAATCAGCTCTTTTCTTCTTTACTCAGACCCTGAGAAATACAGGTCATTGCTGTGGCATCTTCAGCCAGGTAAGCAGAGGCCCCTCAAATCACTGTTTACTCAGTTCTTGTAACCCTGCAGGCCACAGCTCTAGCATACCTGTTATTTCCTCTACTTTGAGCAAGGAAGGCATTGAAAGCATGATCTAGACTTCTGCTGGGTTGCTTTAATTAAACATGTATTCCAGCTTTCAATTCTCAGCAAGGCTGAAAAACCCTGAAGTAGTGTCTGATAATTTTTCTACTGGAAATATGATTTATTAGGATGATATTAGCTTCTTCATATTTCAGAAATACAGTATCTTATAAAGTGTAGTATCTTCTTGATACTTATATTTCATAATGAGTGCATTTCTAAAAAGACCCATCCAGTAAATGGTCTGAAGAGAGAAGAAGAATCAGGATGAGTGGGAGAGAGAGGTGACAGCAACGGAGAGGGAGAAGGAAGGGGAAAGCAGGGTATGGGAGAGCAGAAGGCATTTTCTACATATTTCAATGTAGAAATATTTTGCTTATTCCAGCAAAACTACACTGGTTTACATCAAATGAGAATCCAAACTGACATGACTAAATCAGTGTCTAAAGCCCTGACTCAGTAGGTTAAAATTCAAAAAGCAGAGCACCCATTGAACCTGCAACCTTGTCTTTTTATACTTGTGTACATAAAACAATTGCTAAGGGTTTTTATGATAGTGCATTTACAAACCACTACCTTTCCATGGTAATCTTTATCTTCAAAGCTTTTATCCTATCTTTACAGGATTTCTACTGTACAAGAGCAGCGTTCACTGAAAGCTATCAGCAATGCTCTAACTCATCTGTTGATGTTCCAGTAAATGTTCTTTGGAACAGCCACCTCCTAACATGAGATGAAACACGTGGAAAAAGAATAGGAACCTCTTCCCTTGGATCTGGATCCTGCAGACTCCTAAACATCCTCAGTATTAATTGATTGACACGGGAACATACATTGCTTGCCTCCCTAGTGGAAATGATCTGCAGCTTACAGAACTAGGGACCTTGTTTTAATATTAAAGTGGCTCAGGTAGTACAGTCATAGCCAAATAACATTCTCTGTTTACAAATTATATGATTGTTTTTTATGAAAACAGAATAAAACGTTTACTTCTGAAGTCTTAACCACAGGCATTCAGACAGCTTTGTCTTTTTACCTGAATGTTCATCAGAATGTTCCAGAATTTCCTGAAAGCTTAGTGATATGTTACTCTATGGTTAGCTAATAAAGTATTAAAATAAGTTTCTGAACTCAAAATAAAAGCAAGGATAATTCTCTGAGGGAACACACTTCAGTGAGAATCACCTCATTTGACAGGATGAAAAGATTCCCTCGTGCAGTTCTTGAGGAATAACTCCATTTCTCCTTCCTGCAGCCATCACCTTCTCTGCAGTGTCACATACAGTTTCCCAGATCATGACATGAGCTTCTTGTTTTAACTCATTACCAACACCACATGATGGGATCCATGCATTCGCTGAAACCACAGAACTGTTTTGGAAGTGATCAGAAACATAGTCATACAAGAAGAAATCAAGTAAAGCTACCTGCTTACTTTCTACATACATCTGTGTTTGTCCAGCTATTAACTAATTATATTCAGTAATTTATTAATTCACTTCAGGTAACAAGAAGCTTTCTGGAATAAATAAACATGGTATCAGTAAAACACAGCAGTCCTTAATGTGTATCTGAAAACAACATTTTTTTAGTGCCTGCATTCTGTGAATAAACTTTTTCTTATTATATGGTTTATACTCAGGATTGGTACAGGCAAAGGAGATCAGAGTCCTAGCTGTCTTAACTAACATTCTTTCACCAAGCTTTTAATTTCTGCTCTTCTGTCCTTGTTATAACAAACATCTTCACATTTGAAGTAATAAAATGCCATGCATTCCCACGGACAAAACCAGAGCTTAAAAAAAGCTCAGAAAAGATTTTTCACAGTTCACATGTCAGACCAACTTGTGCAGGCTCAAATTGCAGCAGAAGGCAAAGATCAGAAATTCCTAGAGATCTGCACATATGCATTCACTAAATTTGTCAGTAATTCTTGAATAATATTGATATAGTATTGTACAGGGACAGAGGAAACAATGACCAGTTTACAAATATCTCCTTTGCTCGGAATTTGAGAAGACAAAAGCAAGCAAAGACAAGAAGCCTGCATGAAGATTGCAAAGCTATTTTAGTCATGGAAACACAAACATGGGTCAGCTTTGTTTTTCACTGAGATGTAAAGCAGTAACTCATAACGCAGAGACATGAGCAAGCATGGCATTACAACGGCATGGATACTGAAAATGTAAGGATCATATAGTAATGTTACTAGGTGAAAAAAAAATCTCAAATTACATCAACATCTGCATAAATAAATTTGTGTACATTATGTGCAGCCTCCCTCCCCTTGACTTCTAACACAGAGAAGCTTAAACATAATTTAGGGGTTTTTTTAAAACACTTTTGAGTATAGTTTCTCTTATACTGGGTCACTTTGTGCTCCATCCTGCAATTCTCACAGAAAGGAAGAAATGGAAGTTTCATCAAGCAAATCTAGTCAGATTAAACTGAAAAGTGAATGGGGATGATTTTGATCTAGCAAAGTATTTATCTAAGAGGTTTACTTTCTACAAGCACCAGTTCTGAAACAAGCATCATTCAAGTGATAATATGAGCAGTGGGGGGGGTACTCTTTCTGTGACTATATTAAGTTGTAGGAGTGCTTTAAAAAAATGGTCTGTTGTAGGGCTGAGGTCCTGAATCTCCTCCCTTTGCTTGGTTCACAGATTTATGGCTCAAAGGATGGAGTCTTAAGCTTTGACTCTGCTCAGGCCCTTTGGTGCCAGGTACCCCCTCTTCCACACCAACGTCACTGGGTGAAGTGACCTGCCACCAGCTCCCATGCTTCCATGCCACAAGAAATATTGCAAATATTATTGCTGCTGCACACTGCATAAACTGCTTTGTACATCTCCTGGATTTCAGTGGATGGCAAGATAATAAAGCATTTTTCTATAGAGTTCTTGAGCACGGGCTTACAGTTCCTACAGTTATACTGAAGCCCTGGACAGACCTGTGATATAATTGGTAGTGATAGCCATGCAAATTACAGTCTGCATAGAACTTAACATATCCAAGATTGATATTATGTTTATTGCTGATGTGGCTTTGAAATTATATCAATGTGGTTTCAGAGGTATGATAAATATCAAGGCTAACCCTAACATTGAAACTCTAATTCTTTCAATAGCTTTTTAGGTCTGGCTTTTCAGCACAAGAATTGGAAAAGGAACATAAACTGAACTCTTGAACTGTGCTTCTTTCTCTCATGCGTATGGGCATTAAGCCATACTAGACACTAAATCCACTTTTCAAACTGGTAATTTTGTAATTTAACCACATACCACATCATTATGAGGAATTAAATTAGACTCACAGTTTTGACATAGGTATTCACCATCATATTTATGATTAAAACACCTCCTTATTTTCACTCACTGTCATTGTGTGGAACTTTCTAATTCCTTACAGTCAGTACTTTGAACAGTAAGAAATAATTTAATTTTTTTTAAAGGAATGCCATTAAATAATTAAAATTTTAGCTGCATGAGAAGTAATGACCCTAATTACAATAATGAAATGCATCTGGGGTGATGCAAATAACAGAAATATTTTAATGTACCTTTTATGATAATAATTTAGCATAATTTAGCATAAAACAATAATTCTGGGAGGAACATGACATTTATTTAAATATCAGTATTCTCTCCTGTTGGTTTTTTTTTTTGTGGTTTTTTGTGTTTGTGTGTATGTGTGTTTGTTTGTTTTCCCTGGGTTTAAGAGTGGGAAGTGACCGCAAGTAATAACAGGATAAAAAAATTTAGAGCAAACCTAAGTAGCTATGAGAAAGTCAATGAAGATATTTTTCTGAGCCAATATTTCAATAATTCTTAATCATGGAAACAGGAGATCTCTGCTTAAGCTGCCGTGATAGCTCTGGACAAACTTGACAACTCTCTGACAAACTTGTCCTGAGAACTCAAGCTTCCAGACACCAATGATCATAAAATTGCCTATCAGGTTAGTTACAAGCATAAATCTCAATATTATGGTAAAATAATATTTTAGGAAAAGTTGTTTGCATTAAGCCTTCTCAAAGTTTCCTTCGGGTTTTTAATTTTCACTGCCTCTTTTAAAACACTTCAATGATGCCACTCTTTCCAACATGGTAGTTAGAAATTTGATCTCATAACTCAGAAGACATCTGCTGAGGAACTAGGAACCTATAAAACATCTGCGTGTTTGATTGTAGTTTGGTAATTTTTTCAATTATTATTTTGCTTCCTGTTATTTTCTTGGTAGTTCTTCTTTGACAGAAAATGGCTGCACTCTATCAAAATGTCAAGACACACCATTGTTCCTCTCAAGATAACTATTGTGTTAAAACAGGAAAATGTTCCCCTTCAGCAAATCCAGAAGAGATGTTAAAACAGTCACTGAAGTCAGTTGATACCGAATCCACTGGTGTTTGTTATGGATATGGATTTTTCACAATAACTTGCCAAGTCTTACAAGGTTCAGGAACTACAACTCCATGTTGTGCCAGAGGTTGTCGTGTATGGCACTTAACTGGAAAAGAAATCAGTAGGAGGTCAATAAAAAATTACTGTGATTGTATGTCAGTGTGCAAGAGCTCCAAGTTAATCTCTTGTGAACTTCACCCACCAGGGGAACTGAAGGGTTTGTCACATGAATTAAAAATGTAGGGGTAGGTTTTGTAAATTACTTCCCTGGTGGGGTGCCAGGAAACAGAAAACACCATCTATACTTCACATTTGAGACGGATGCCTTTGAAGGATGAAGCCTTAGAGTGGAAAATGGGTTTGTAGCACAATTTTTATAACTAAAGTCAAATTTCAGAAAAGAGTGGTGTCTGACATGAGCTTGTGCCTGTATGTGCTTATGTCCTCATCCACATAGAGAGCCTTAGTAACACCACACACCCATTATACCAACTAACATCCAAGCAAACCTGTGTGTTCTTTAGAGCCTGATGCCCCCAAAGGTGTGCAGTTTTACAAGATGCCTGTACAAAAGCTTTGCATACATAGTTATATTTGGGATTACTGTCAGACAAAACCTCAGCATGGGAAGACTGATGGTTATTAAAGCCTGCAGGTTTTCAACACCAGGCTTTTTGGACAGTCCATGAAATTGTGGATCTCAAGAGCTTCCCTGGATCATAATGGTGTTTATGATCTAGCAGGAGAACAAAATAAGAAAAAAAAAAACCTGGCAGAAATTTAAGGGTTTTTAAGGGGAAATAAGTAAGCAAAGTCAGAGCTTCTGAAAGGTAGAGCTACTGCATTGTTTGTGCATCTGAGGTAAGAGGATCCACTTCTGGGAATCGATGCAGTTGGTACTCCACTACAGAGCTGCTCAAAGATTCAGTGCTGGGGAACCAGATGGAATTAAATCCTGTGCTTTGCCTTCAGCAGCTGTTCTGAGTCTGTGCTGGTTACACACCTGGTGCCTACACCTGACATTAGATTGCACAGTCAGCAATGCATGCACCTATTAGTGACCAAAGAGGGTTGGAACATATTTAGGCAAAAAGTGTGCAGTAGCTCTTCCCTTTGCCTTGTAAGCTATTGCTCTAGTTTGCAGTTCAACTATGTTCAAACACTTCTCAATTTCCTTTCCACATCTGTGCAGAGGGCACTAAGCTTGCCTCCAGACTCATAAGGTCTGCTCAGGTGCATACTTTGCTCGTTAGAAAAAAAAGTAAACCTCATATGTAAGTAACTTTCATAAATGATGAATCTTATTCCAAAATATATTCATACGGACTGGACTTCCCTTTCCCTAATGTATATGTCTATAATGCAAATGCCTACACCTGAAGTAGCAAGCTCAGGCTTTCTATTTGTTCAAAGTGAGAAGCAGACTTTTTTAAGGGTATGTGTTTATCTGCTCTGCTTTAGCTGTCCACTTTAGCATGAGATGAATTACAGTACAGAAATGCCTTTTTTTTTCTCTGCAGTCTATGAAGCCAATGCAGACTGACAATAATAAATTTATGTCTCATCAGATTAACCCCCTTATGCTTTTTAAGTCCAGAATATCATTGTATAAGACACTTCTGTAGTTTCCATGGTGTCATTCTGAGCTTTGGAGTCTTTATGTACAATTCATCTGACTATTTGTTGGCCTTAATTTCTTTTATCTTATGGTGAAATTTCTCTCCTACTGATGCAGGTGGGGCACTCCTTCGTTAACTAAACTTTTCAAGAAATTATCACCTATTACATGACTTCCATGAATCCATATAATGTACTTCCAAGAGAGGTTTTCATAACTTTCAGAAAGGAGGCACAGCCATAAGCTGCGCCCACCTTGCCACCTTGTTACCTACTCTGAATGAGTAACATTAACTACCAGCTAAATTTTATATGGAAACTAACAAAGAAATTCTTTTTTTGTTGGCAAGGGAGCTGTTTTTGAATGTTCACATTCTTGTTTGGAGTGATCTATGGGTAGTCTGGAATCCTATCACAGGAAGGATTTTGTAGAAAATAGCTGGGTGCCTGCTAGAGTCAAAAAGTACCTTCTGTAGCAGTAAATCTGTGCCACAGTTCTGCATAAAGGCATATTTAAATGGGGAAACTGAGCATTATACTTTAGAACCACATATGAGAAATGAAAGAACCAGAAGTGACAAAAACTCGCTGTTTCACCTGGGAAGGGATACATATAAAATCAAAGCATGTAATGAAATTGGATTCTAAGATACATTTCAAAATAAGGAAGAAACAAGCAGATTAACGTTGTTTTTATATTTTCAGCAGTCCCGCAGTCACCTTGTACTTAGTATTAGGCATGAAATGATGGTAGAATCAAACTTAGTAAATATTTATTTAGTTCCAAGGTATTAAGACTAATCCCCTCAGTTTTCCCCTTTGTTTTCCTTTCACACAAATACGAAAAAAGTTGGCACATGCAAAGGTTATTTCACTAGTGATAACTCAAGGGGATATAGGGCCATTTTAATTTATGGAGGTGCCTGCATAAGCAGTTACAAAATCATTATATTATTGCTATAATATGCAAGAAGTTTAAATTTTGCAGTGTCGTGGGTCTGACTGATTGGCGGTACAGATGTCTTTGTACAAAGGCCTGAACCCCGTCATTTCATGGGGGAAATTTTGTACTGAGATTTCTGTGCTGCAGCCAGGATGCAACAGATGCTTGGTGGGGCTTCACTGGATCAGCTTTACAAGATTTCAGAAAAAAATAACTGAGAGAATACGATCCAAATCCTGTATTTTTCTTTTGCACCAGCACGGCTTCTTTAACAGCTAACATTTGTACACCCTGGAATTGTGCCACGTATATTAATTCTCTGCCCGATTTAATGAGATATGTGTGTCACATTTCCATGCCAAAGCTGGGAAGTAGGGCTGTGGTGTGTTTTAAACATGTCTTCTAAATACCCATTTCTGAACGAGCGTAACAAGCTTTCTGCTCCTGTGTTCCATTCTGCTTCTTCAGCAAATCTCTGAGAGTTGAGAAAACAAAGCAAGCCCGTGCCTTCCCTTATATCTCTCTGGATAGGGTGGCCTTAAGCCAATCTTCAGGGAACTCCATGGGCTCTTGATGAGTCCTTACCAGGACAGTTTTTACTTGCAAAAGTTGCCTCACCATACTGTGGATCTCTTTCAAAGGATGGAGTGAATTAAGCCAGGCCTCTTGCTCTAATATATTTCAGCTCTCAGGGCCCAGTTAGGCTAGTAGTGCCTTCACACATGGGATGTAATAACTTTTATTTTATTACCTGTGAACATCGAAAAAACACATTAATTGCATTTTTACACTGTTATGTGGGGTGTTTTCCTTCCAAAATGTAACTGCATCCAAACTGATATGCATACGCTGGCTTATTGACACCTTATAGTTGTTACTATAAGGGCAAATTATGACTCTTTTTAGTTAAATAATTGCAATTAAAAATAAGGAGAAAAATCTTCTGGTACATTAAATTTGAAATGGACTTTTTCTGTGTATTTTCCATAGAAATGTTGCATTTTGTTCTCAGACTTTACACCTCTAATTATTTCATCTTCAAAAAATATAAACCGGTCACCAGTGAAAAATGTTTTTTAAAGGAAAAGCCAAAATGATTCATGACTAAAATGTCAAAATAAGCAGTTGGTGTTTCTGAGATGAAACATATCCGGTCTTTTTGTACTGTTTCCATATTTTTTCAGTCATAATTATTTGCCAAATATACAGTTATTGGTGTGAACAATTTTGGTCACTTTAGAACCACACTTTCAGCAACTTTTCTGATAACTGAAAAAAAAAACAAAACCTATCCCTGCCATTCTAACAACAAAGGATGTTAAAATAATCACTGTAAAAGAGAGCTGAAACAAAAAACACAATCGTAACATCTGAATAAGAAACAGTATTTCTGCTTCATGAAAGTGATCCAGCAAACATTTTCCAAGCTGTCTATGCTTAACAGTTGTCAAAGGTCTATAGCTGTATCTAAAAGAAAGCCTTCTAGCACCTCATGTAAAACATTCCTTTATCTCCTTTATCTCCTAGACTAAGGTTCCTTTCTTGCCTGAGTTTTAGCCTCTGCATTTGGATCTCCAATAACATAAGTACTTTAGTGACTTTTTTCTTTATAAGTGCTCATATATCCTGTCTTCTCTGCCTACTGAATATGTTTAGTATAGTGAACATAATTCAGTAAATAGGGTTTTCCATGTTTCAGCAAACTTGAATCTTGGAGATTCTCACTTGTACCAGCAGTTCCAGCCTTTCTGAAAACACCGTATACTCTTGTGAGAAAGTCTGATTTAAATTAATCTACATTTTATCATTTAAAAAATAGTTTTGGTGAAGTTTCCCAGCTCACTGTAATCGAGACAGAACAGGGATTCTATACTGCTAAGGTTAACACACAGACTGAGCCAAAAAAATATCAATTACTTTTTTTTTTGGTCACACCAGCCATATCAAATATAGTGTGTGCGTAAGTCTTTGCAGGATCAAGTCACTCATATGACAAGTTACATCAAATATACATATTTAGATAAATAGGTCTGTACATAGGTAGATAAATGCTACATATTAGAATGAAACCATGAAATATTGCCTGTCTTCTACCACTGTGACCTTAACTCTTATAAGAGATAGTTCTGTACTAGTGGTTAGGGACAGGTAAATATCTAATGCCATATATCTCTATTCATAATACACCAATATTAAGGACTATAGCATTTTTCCTCCTAGGAAGGAGTTGCACAGTACTATTTTAAACTATTTTTCCACACATACGAGAGTGCAGCATCTTCTGCTTGTCAGCTCAACAGGCAGTCACAGCAACAAAATCACCTTTTCTTCTTATACAACCTTCCAGAATGCCAACACTCAAGTTCTTCCATAGAGTTCATATCCATACGAGGAAACTGTTTATTATTGTCTCACACAAATTGGTTTCCATCCTAATCTCTAAGATTATTAATACAAATATTATCAATAAGAATATAATTAATTCTGATTTTGGAGTAACTTTTTTATTTTATCTGTCTTTCCAAAAATTTACAATCTTGATGAAGGCTTCTCATTGCAAACTGAAGTGATACAACCAACAAATGATGCACTAAACATGGCTGTCAGGGTTTGGGCTGAGTATTCTAGATAGGTCTCACCCAAGGTTCCACGGAAAATTTGGCTACAGTTCGTTATATATTTTCTGCAATATAAGTATGAATATTTTCTGTCTTAGTGAAAACATGCTTGCTTTATCACTGAAATTCTGCATGATTTGGGGAGCTAATTTTTGTGTTGGCATTTATTCTTGAACACCTCCTCCCCTGAACAAGACCTGTTAGAATCACTATGCTACTCATATAACCACAACTATTTATACAGTTTGTTTATCTAAACCCCATGCTAGCAACACCTTTCTAAAGCATTGCACCATTATTTAGCTCACAGAAAACCATCAGTTTCTGAAATACTCAAAAAGAGCCAGAGTTGGGGTGGCAGGATTTAAGGATGATCAGGATTACCTGCAATTTCTATGTATTTCCTAGTTTATATATTGTGAGTTTCATTCAATTGCTTACAAGCAGACAAAGGACATAATTGATAAAATTATAGAGGTTCTAAAACTAAAATTAAATTACTATTTCAGCTTGAAATGATTAAGTTAAATGATATTCAGTCCACTCAATGCTCATGTCAGAAATCTATAGAGGGAATATGTAGTCTTCCCTGAGAATGCTGGTGAATATTGCCCTTCCTGAACCACCTAAGCCAAGCAAATGATGAATATTAAAAAAATGTTGTGTTCATGTAACTATAAACAGGTAACAAATGAAGCAACTAAAGGAAAAATCATGCTGTTCCACAAACTTGCTTCTAGCCCTGCAGCACATGAGACAATGGAGCTGATGGCTCACACTGGCCCAAAAGTGAATTCAGACACGGTCTGGGTGCTTCATGACTGGGCAACTCTGGGAGAAAAATCCAAAAAACGGGATTTGTAAGGTTGGAATCATTCTTCATGCTCATCAAACTGTTTAGAGAGTTTAGCTGAAGAAGAAGTGAAGCAGGATAGCAGCTGGTGCAAACAGATCCTTAAACAGCATTTGATAGATGATGCACATGAGAGAAAGCGTAGCATTTGGTTGGGGAAGGGAGAATTGCAACAAAAAAGCTCGATTTATGTTCACCATTCTACCTATTATACCTAAGATTACCACAAATAATGGCATTGTTCCTTCCAAATGCAAAGCGTGACTGACTGCATTTCATTCTGCTCCATTCCTTCCACAGATCGAAGCCCAAGAGTTACAACTCTGTTTTCACACCAAAATATACACTCAAAAATAAATCAGTAAATAAAAACGATCATCTGCTTTAGGGCAGATGTTAACAAAGCACTTGTGAAATTGATATCAAAAACATTTGCAAACAACTCTAGGATTGGCAACTGTCAAAAGACAAGAGATTCATATTTAATGCTGGTATTTTTCTCTACATTCAGATGTATGTAGAGAAAAAAGACAGACCATATGCTCATGGGTGGGAACAGGGTGGATATACCAAAGTAACATTATATAGAAACTGCAATAAAATCACTGTTGAAGAATTGATCCCAGATGACATGTTGTTGAATTCACTTGGATGTAAAAGAGCTGACAAAAACCCAGATAATTAAATATATAATTAGGCCCTGGAATTTGCTGTTGAAGGACAGTATTGAGAATGAAACTAATTTCACGACACATTTGCAGGTGTGAGTTTGTGAGCAGGAGAAATACATTTTACAGTCCCTGTTTCTCAAGGTGTTTACATGTACATGCAATTTAGGGCATGTTTTCTTTCTTTTTAATGACTCTTCTCATATTTAAAATTACATGTGTGCATTTTACCAGTTAAGCCTGTATTCTTCCTTGATTGTGTCTGCTAAAAGGTGACAGTAGAAGAACGTCAAGTGTTTCAGTATTGTATGACTCACATAAAATATTCTTTTAAGCTGATTTCATTCATGGAAGCTGAAAAATGAATTTCTGTATTTCTGTTGCAGTGTGGTATGGTTTTCATTACTTAATCCTTTCTGATTGGATTACTAAAGAGAAAAACTTCTCAGGCCTTGTGAACTCTTAAATAAGGTGTGATAGTACTGTCGTTTTCCCTTCTCTTCCCTCTCTTCCCTGCCCCCAACTAAAATAATATTACTCCAAACTTCATTTTTGCAGAATATTGAAACATTTGTGAATTTGGGACAGCTTCCAGCAAATGGCAGAATGTCTTATTCTGAAAGACTGAAACAATGAAACAGCAAATATTTCCAAAATGAAAAGTAGATACTTCATATTTTAATGATGCTTTTTTATTGGTTGTTTAGAAATTGACCTAATTTAAAGGGGTCAGAAGTGCTTAGAAAAGCCAAAAATCAAGAAATATATATATTTTTTGGCACAACTGAAATTACATTTTTCCAATATTTTGGCTAGACAACAAAAAAAATTAAACCACTACTCATGTGCCCTTGATGTACAGAGATTTTTTTTTCATTCATATGTAACAATTCTTAATCAAGAAGTGATTTTTAGGTAAAATAATTACATCATTTCTATTTAGGTGTAATCATTATCAATAAAAGTGTTTTTTTTGTCCTTTGAGGAATAAGGGTATTAAATTCTTTACAAATGCAGCTTTCTCTTATGTATGGGAATAGTTGAAGTGGTGGAAGATACTTACATAGATGAAGACTTCAACCTCAGTACAGCTTCACATGTGCACCAGCACACTTCTCTCAGTGTAAAGACACTTGGGACAGACCAATGAATGCTCAGGTTAAAGCAGAGCTTTGGAGATTTTTCTGTGTGCTTCTAACAGTACCTATTAAAATTTGCATAGAAATGAAGCACTCTTTGTGTACAGGGACTTGTCTTTAAACTTTAACAAAGTGCCTTTAAATATACAGGGTTTTTTTCAAAGGATCAAAAGTGTGTAGGTGCATTCTGGGCTACTCTTTTAAGGCTGAAAGTAGAAGAGAAAATTCTGAATTCAAATATACACATAAAAGTGCAAAAATAGCTGTCTAAAATTAATATGCATTCTTCTTTTCTGCTCAAAGTTTTAAAAGACTTGATCTGTGACTTAAAACATGCTCAGAAGTCATTCACAGACCAAAACCACCATCACGCTTCAGGCCGGCACTAATTTTTACAGATATTTTAGAGATTACATAATAGAAACTGCAATGTACATGGGCCTCATATGGCAGATACCTACAGGTACAATGAGGTAACTTTTTCCTAGTGAACTATAACATGTTTCTGTGTTAATGCTGGCTTTTTAATTCAGAGAAGCTAACACAGTTTCAAGTGCAAAACATGGACATAAGCAGCAGAAATACAGCACACAACTGCAGTTATCTCATGATTGTGCCTCGATGCATTTTTTACATATCACTAATCCAAATTCTATCCCTAAGACACAGGCAGGAAGAACCTTTGGGTTTGTGTACTCTGCTCATCATGCTGTGGAAAACCTGCTGCCTTTAAAAATCAGTCCACAGAGGAAAAGACAGGGGAGAAGAAGAGAAGCGAAGGAATATGACTATGCCACTTACAGTAGTTACAATTTTGCCAAGATGTGCTCATTTCTAAGAATAAGCACTCTCAAGAAAAATTAAAAGACTATAGGAGAAGTAGTTGCAGAGATGAAGAGAGTAAGTCTCAGAAGGAAAACCAGCAAGTTCCTCCAAGGAATTCTAAACCTACTTCTTCTCCCATAATTCAATAAAGCTGGTGTAACAGTGTTGACACTAAAAATGAACGAAGGTTCCCATTAAAATGAATGTTAAAACTCCCTTTTCCTTGAATCAAAATCTAACCTCCTGCTGGGATGTGAACATGTCAGTGAAGTGGGACAATAAAAATACCATTGTGAGATACAGATATGCACCATAAAACTGTGACCTCATTGGGACTTTTTTTTTTCCTGGAAGTCATCTTCTTTTTGACCCTATATAAAAGTAGATACATTTTGCTTTGCTTTAGTCATGAGAGGAACTTCTAGCAAGGCAGCAAGAATCCTCTTACAGAGCTGAACCAGGACTGCCTTGGGTCATTATCCTCTCAGCACTACACCAGGCAGGGGCTGGATGAAGCAGCAGATCAGCTGCTCTCTATTGCACAAGAAAGTCAGCCAGACCATGGAGCTGTACCTGGTGGCATCTTTTTGGCTACTGTGGAGACCATGCCAAGGACAGGGAGCTGACACTGCAGTGTAGGAATCTTCAATTGGCACCCAAGCAGACTGGCAACTCCCTCAGCTTCTGGCTAATATTTCTGGCCAGAGAGCAGCCCCAAGAGGAGTGACATGAAAAGCAAGATTTAGCATTCCCTCTGGTACACCAGCTACTCCCCAGCTATAGATTTGGGTGTGGCCCTTTGGGTTTCTTCTTCTCTTTGTTACTGTACCACTACATTCCTGCTTCTGAAATGTCATGGTAACAGCCATAGCTCAGTCATTCTCTCTATTTTCCACTCTTCTCCACCTGTTCTTTTCTCTTTTGTTTTTCTTGCCTTCCTGTAGTCTCCTTCTGCTCCTCTCAAGTATCTAACACTTGTGCCTAGAAAGGAAGGTGTTAGTTTTAGAAGAAAATAAGCAAACTACTTTTATCCATATAGACATATGAATCGAGGATGGTTTTTACTTAGTAGTATAAAATACCACAATTTGATATAATAATACATAAACTGTTAAAGAGGAAGACAGAAAGGCATGAAAACATGTATATAGAAGTAGAGGGAGACTACAGTAAAGGGAAGCAGAGCCGAAATAAAATAGGGGAAAAATTGTCTTGCAGATATTCTTTTGAGAGAAATTCTTAAGCTTTCTGTCCTCTTTCTCAAAGAGAAATGTGGAAAACAGGGAGATCTAACTGGCCACTATACCACTGCCTCACATATTGCTTGTTGCATGAGAAATCTATTTAGTTGGTTGGGACTCTTAAACCTCTTGCCTGATAGAATGGGATCTCAGTTGTGTTGTAGACTGGATGGTACATACTCCTGACCATGGCTATGGGACATAATGTTGGAAGGAGATTGTCAGTAACTGCATTACTCTTCTGCGAAAAAATCATGAAGTTTGGGACTTTTCTGATACCCATAAGAGTTCTTGCACAAATGTGTGAGGGCAGGACCACTCTGCATGCAAGAGCCACTTTTCTAACAGCACTTTGCCATGCAGAGGGAGTCAGTCACTCAGACTTTCCCCTAGTCTTTGATGAAAAAAAAAACTTCATCTTTAATAAGCAGGGTACTGGGTGTTTGGATTTTAGAAATACATACCATGCAACTGTATGTATGTTATTCTTGGCTAAGCTTGCTTATGATTTGGATCAAAATATTATGATAGATTTTTCTGGGAGATGACAACCCAGATCATTTTGCATTATAGTCTCTGCAAAGAGCTGGGAAACACAAGAATAAGCCAACTTTACAATATATTCTTAATCTTAGTCATTTCTTAGTAATAGTCATGGTTATAGACCATCCTTCCCCTAAAAATTTCTAAGTGTATCCAACAGTATTAGAAACTTAATTTACCAGGGATAAACCAAACTCTGTGCATTGTGGGTTATTGTCTGAGTCCTTCCCTAACATTTTAATGGATGATCTGAGCACAGAGTCCACTGCTGGGTCACAAGATGCATGCACATAAATATGCAGCCCACATTCTTTGGTCTTACTGAAACCGCTGTCAATCATGCCTGCTACACAGCCTACAGAGATGCATTTCATGGCTTTCAAGACAAGGAATTGGTGAGACACTTTCCTCCATGCAGCACAGAATAGAATAACCTTGGCTGCAGTTTTACTGAGGCACACCCAGATACACACTACTCTGACTTTGGCTGGGGAATGATGCAGAAACAAAACCACTCGTTAGCAAATCGCAGAAACTCTGTGTAACAACATAATATTATCCAGCTGAACATGTGAAAAAAAAAAAAAAAAAAGAAGGTGGGCTTTGTTTCATGTTGGTTTGGCATGGTTTTATTTTCAAGGGTCATAATGGATGGGGTGCAAGCATTTCTGGGGAGGCCCTGTCCCATCCATTCGAATGGAAGCGAGAGTTTTGAGAAAAGCACATTGTTCTGCTACAAATCTATTTGCCCATTCCCACTGCAGTGAATAGCCCTTCATTCCAGCAGGAATTTGTGCTGTCGCTTCAAATGTTATGCATATAAGTTAATTTCACACTGCTTTGGGACTTTGTTTTCAAATGACCAAAAGGGTTAAGAACAGAGAAGTAAAAGCTTGCCAAACACCCCAGTCTAAATTAAGGCTACGGCTTTTTTTTTTTTTTTTTTTTTTTTTTTTTTGAGGTGGGGGGCAGGAGCAGGTGGGTGGAAAATGGCCAGAAAGAGGGAAATACGGACTGGAAATAAAATACAGTCTTTTGTATTTCTACAGCTCAAGGATGCTTTTGAACAGGACTGTTGCCAACTGTGGAAAACCATCTTTGGATAGAAAAAATATGCCAGTAACGATGGATTTAGAAGAACTCAGTGTGTTCTACACACATTTATTCAATATAATGCAAGATTAATTATTTGGATCATCATACCTTCAGGAGGATTCTCAGCACTGGGGAGCCAAATTTAGCCTTGATATCATAAAATCAAATTTCCTTTTGTATCACAAAGTCCCCAGGACGCCCGATTACAACAGTGTTGAATCTGGCACTGGAAGATAGTACCTACAGACTGGGCACAGTTCTGTTTAAATATGACAAATTGCATTTGTTTCCTTAGCCGGCATGAATTGATGAACACATTTTGGTGCTAGACCTTCAAAACATTTTATTTTAAATGGATATAATTCCTCTTGTTGTTTTGGAATGAGAAGAAATGAAAATATTATAGCAGATGACAATTTGATTATAGTTGTCACAAATAGGATTTTAAGGATTGCATTCTCAGTTACACTGTGGCCTGTTTTTATTTCCTGCCCATCCTGGGGGTGCCACAAAATTGGTGTAAATGTAATTATGAGATATAATTTGTTTCAACAGTTAACCATAAAAAGGGATTTATCTATATAGGACTCATCTATACAGGGAAACAGAATAATTACACCAAATTAAAATATCTACCTGGAATGTTGCATTGGCAAAGCCATACCAGTACAAACTATTGTGCCACAATTATGCTTATAGATCTTCCTGTGTAAAAAGGCTCTTAGAATAAATAAAAATAGGGCTCAAATGATTAATTCAGTATTATATTTATCCAGGTTCATTGTGGGAGAAATTGGCTTCCAAGCGATCAAAATGACAGAGGCCAACAACAGATTAAAGGACCAGACTTCAAAAGTATCAGCAGAGTGGGAAAGCCTTTTTTACTTCACACAAACTCCCATACAAATCTGTGCACTTTTAGACAAGATTGTGCACACCACCTCAGCGATCCCGAGTTCCAATCCCAGAGCAAACTGGCACGAGAACATTTTGTTCCGAGGATGAGACTTGCAGAATCACATTGATTTCACAAAACTTTTGAGAGTCCTTTCAGTTATGTTGGTTTGTACAGCAAAACATCGATGAACGTCTCAAACATCTCTCATGGTGAGCAGTTTGCCTCTGCTAACTCTTTGCCTGAATTCTGTTTTGCTTCACAGTTACAAATTAATGAGGCCAGTTAATTGGCAAACATGCAGTGTAGCTGAAGACTGGATGAACATACTATTGTGAGCATCTGATAAACTAAACCATGCGTAGCTTTGAGAGAAACTGCTGCTGTTCATGCCCACCATTGAAAAATTATCTTATTACACTGTGTTGTAGAAAATGTGGGGCTTGGATGAAACCTGCTCCCAATAGATGTCTTACCAGCAGGTTTGGTATATAGAGCTATTCAATATTTTCCTTGAAGTTTTGCGAGGATAGTGCATCTGAAATGAAAAAAAGCACACCTAGATTGCAAAGCTCTCAACCTAATTCTTTCGAGTTTCTGTATTTGTCAAAAATCTGCTTTGCGGATACACCCATTGACTTTACGACAACACTGATGTTCAGATCGGTGCTGAGGTGCCGCAAAGAAACTGTATTTCCTAGAAAAGGCACCTTTAAATTTTGTGACCTGGTTACAAGACTGCTGTGAGACACCCTGTAGCTGAACTCCTGGGACCTTAAGGGACGGCATGAATCCCCCTCTCTACCTCAAGAGCGGCCACCTTGCCCTGCCACCTTCCAGCGTCGGTCTCTCCATCCGTGGTTGGGGCATGGCCATTCCCTCCGGAGCAGCTCTGCCCTCATCGCTGGCAGCTTTACCCGGAGCAAAGCTCCGCGCTGTGCCACAGCCAACAATGCCCGCAGGCGGTACCATGACAGAACCCCTCCCTTCTGCCCCCCGGACCCCTGCAGGCCCCTTTGCGAGGGCTACACAGGGCCATATTTGGTATTCCTCGTTGATTTCTGCGCAGGGCTCACACTGCTAGCAGATGGGTTTCAGACCCCTAAGCTCTGCCAGAGTCTTACTTTGGATACACTCATCTCTGACGGGGTCCGCACCTTTTCCTAGACGTGTGCTCGACGCTCCCCTTAGGGAGATGCCCACCACAAGCCACTTTGGAAGCTCCTGTTGGGAACGGGTGCCCCTGCCCGGCATCTCGCTGGTGATCGGCTAGCTCGATTCGCGCTTCCAACCAGGGGTTTGCCACCGGCAAGCCCTAACCCTCCCCTCCTTACCCCCGCACCCCATGCCCCGGCACCCAGGAGAACGGGAACGCCCGTGACCGCGCCCGGCGGCTAGCGGGTCGGGCTGCAGCCAGTTCCCCGCCGTCCCCTCCTCGATTCCGCCTGGGGCATGCGCTGCTGACCGCTCCGCAGGCCGCGGGGCACCCGCTACCCGGGCCGGCTCAGCCGCCCGGGACTCCTCGGCCGCACGGCTCCCTTCTCCAACCGGCTTCCCCCTGCTTTAACGGGGCCCCCGGCCGGCGTGCGCCGGACAGCGTCCGGAGCCTCCTTTCCTTTCAGGGACGAAGCGGTCCAGCCGAGGCGCAGGAGACTGCGGACGCTGCCGCAGAAGGCAGGAGGTGCGAGTGGGACCGGGCGGGAAGGGAGCAGTGGGCGGCGAGTCACACCGGGCCGTGGGGGAGAGCGGCGGCGCCCCCGACCACGCTCGGGGCGGTGGCGGGCGGGGCGGGGGGAGGGGGCGGGACGGGACGTACCAACACCCCCCCGGGGGTGGACATTGTCGCACCCCCTCCCACCGGCAGCCCGCGTTGCTAAGGGGACCCCTCGGGTGTGTGGGCGCTCCTGCGAGTTCTCAGAGCGGGACGGGAGAGGCGGGGAACGGGACGACTCTCCCCGGGGCGGGCGGGAGAAGGGTGTGTGCGGGGAGGGGGCGGGGGTCGAGGTAGAGGGGCACCGTACACGCCTCCGTCTCTCCCCCCCTCCCCGCGGCGGGGTGGTGTGGCCCGCTCTGAGGAGGGCGGGGAGCGGCGCGCAGCGCCTCCCTGCTCAGTGACACAGGCACCCGGTGCGGGGAGGCGGCGGCTGGTCGAGGAGCGGGCGGGTGGGAGGGAGGGAGTCGTAGCGGCGGCGATTGGGAGCCGAGCCCGGAGCATGGCAGGGGCCGAAGCCGCTGCAGAGGCTGCGGCTGGTTTCCCCTCTTCGCCGGCTCCTCCTGCCCGCCGGGAACTTTTTTCAGCGGCCGGCGGCGGTGCTTCCCTCCGGTGGTGGTGGCAGCGACGGAGGCAGCAGCAGCGGCGGCGGCGGCTCCGTTTGGCGGTGCCTCCCGGGCCGGGTCTGGGTCTGCTGGGGCTGGTTTTCTCTCGCTTCTGCTGCAGTAAGTGAAACTTTTTCTCGTTGGCGGCGGGGGGGCCGGGTGGAGGAGGAGAGAAACGTGGGCCCTGGCAGCGCCTGGAGACTCGGCCGAGTTGGGGGAAACTTTGTGTGCGTGTCCGGCGGGGGGTGGGGGCTGCCTGCCCGCCGCCCTACGGACGAGGAAGGCGGGTGGGATGTGGCCGGCATCACGGAAACTTCCCCTGGGAGTGACTGGAGAGGGAGGGAGGCGAGGCGGGTTCGGAGCGGGAGTCAGTTTGGGGGACAATCCCGGGAGCTTTCCTCCGCTTTCTCCCTGGGCAGTCACCCGTTAGCGCCGCCGCCGGCCTCTCCGGTAGGAGTGGGCGCCGGGCGTTCCCCCGGGGAGGCCGCGGCGGGGCCGTTGTGCCTGCCGTTGGGTTCGCTTCCCGCGGCGGGGACCGTTACTCGCGCGCGGGGCCAGCAGCAGCCGCCAAGTTCCTTCAGCAGTCGGCACCGGGGCGCCCGGCTGGGCTGACCGCAGCCTGGAGCGGGGCAGCGGGGGAAGTTTGTCCTCCGCTGGTCCGGCGGTGGGGCTTTCCCCCACTCCCGGCCGGTGGCAGGTTTTCCGCCGTCGTTCCCAGTCACGAACGGCGGCGGATTTCGCTTGTTTGCGGAAATCCATGGCTGCTTCCTTCCCTCTCCCCAGCCCCTCCGAGTCTGTGGGGAGGACCGAAGGGGTGGGTCTGCGTCTTCTCTGAGTGTGCTTCGGAGAGAAAGAGGACGCACTTTGCTTCTGCTAATGTTGGCTTGCATCGTCGTTTCCTCTTAATTCGGGTGAAATCGGTGCTGGTTGCAGGAGGCTTTTGAGTTTAGATCGCTTATCTCTTGTGTGAAGGGATTTGTGTACTCTACATCACCGTCCTCTTGAGCAGCTACTACTGGGGGCACCGCGGTGCGGGGCCCTCATGTGGCTTAATGTGACCGCTCGTAGGAAAATACCAGCACACACACACACACCCTTCCCCCTGTGCTTTTTCCTCTGGAAGACAAGTAAGGGACGTTGAAAACTAAATCCGAGCAGGATTAAATTATTTTTTTAACTGCATGTAGTATAGTGTGTTTAGTGGCATTTTTACAGCTGTGAAAGATGAGAAAAGTGGAGTTGGGCAAGGAGCACATCAAAAGCCATCATCCTGCTGTTGTATTCCCAGTGCAGGAATAAATAGTTGGCAAGGATATTTTATTATAGCATACACCGTGTCCTTTCTCTCTTGAAGGAAGGAGGAACAAGTTAGAAGGGGTAGTCTCTGGAGGTTCATGTGATAAAAATACCAAGGAACTTTCAAGCCTTGCCACCGTGAAGCAGTTGTATAGTATCTGAGAAACGCTTTTTCAGGGAGGGAATTGAGGCGGTGCTGCTCTAAGATTGTGCTCTTGCATGTAATAGTCTCCCCCCTCTGGCAATGTTGTAGCGTTCAGAAGAGATAATTATTATTAATTTAATCTTAAACATGTGTGTGTGCTGAAAGGGAATCCTATTAAATTGTGTATGTTCTGTCTGTCCCTTGAGAAGGGCAACTATGGAAGAGACAGGTGGCTTTTCGTGTCCATAGGGTTTATTTTGGAGTAGGGAGGATAGTTCACTGTCATTCCTTGTTCTGACAGTGAACTTGTTACTATTTCCATTTACTGAGAGCTAATGTGCTCACATATTTTGTGAAGAGAACAGATTTGGTTCTAGCCAAAGTGAAAAAAAACGGTAGTAGTTGGTACAGCATAAGAGTTTTAAGTGGTGGTCTCCTTAGGCAGACTTTACTGGGATGCTTATTTAGAGAAGATTAACTATATGTTAGAGAAGTTAGATCTAAAAGTTGAATTGCATATGCAGAAATTTTTGCTGCGTAGAATGTGCCCTTTCTACAGGATTAAGTCTCTAAATTGTCAACTTTCTTTTTAATAGGTCGTTAGCTATCAAACTAATAGTTAAATTACTGAAGCAAGATCTGTTGCCTTCTTGCATATTGTCTAGAGCGACTTGGCTGAATGGAAGGTGTTAAATACCTGATTTTCTTTTAAACACAGTTTAATTGCCCACACCCAGAACTTTGGATCTCTTAGCTGATAACAAACACTTATTAGGCAGTATTTGCCTTTATTTGTGGTAAGTTGACTGTTTCATTATTAATAAGGTGCCTCATTTCACAACCTTAAGGCTTCAAGGCTTAATTTTCATAGAGCTGGAAACTTCTTGCCCCAGCAGCTTTTTTCACCCCTCTCTTTGTTCAGGGTGGTTTCTGCTCTTTTGTAGTGAATTTGTAGACTTGACATAACCTTGCCAAGATATTTTTACATGTAAATGTGAAGATAATAGGAGCAGTGGAGTTAAGAGCATCTGCGTTCTGTGTCACGTAGCAGCTTACTATTTTAGGCTTGATTAGTTTAATTCAGATGTCAGTCTTCATAGATTTCTTTTGGTGCACTTGAACTTGACTGGTAATGCTCCTTTTTAAGTACAAAGTTTGAAGTGTAATCTATGGATAGGAGGAGAAATTTAAGAAATTACTAGTTACTTTTGGACTGAAGTAAGAAGCAGGGGAAGATGTTTTTTGTCAACTTGTTTTAGGAAAAACTATGTAATTATTGTAGTTTTAAGAGTGCTCTTACATTTTGAGCATGATTAAATGTTCACAGAACCCGAGCTGCCTACTTCTCACAGTTTTTTTTTTTACTGCTCAATCAATTCTGATAATGCTAGCAAAAGAAGGAATTGAAAATTGCACCACAAAAAATGCTATTAGAAAAACTTAAGTGTAAAACAAAAAAATGTACGCAGTCATTGTGACTAACAGCTAGAAATGATTTACTCTTAATTTCTCATAAATATTTCAAAACACTCCTGACATTCAAAACCTGAAATAACATCAGCTTCTTGATTTTTTTAAATTTCTTTTTAAATAGAAATAAATCTGCTTTAGTAACAAATACTGCTGTTCTAAAAAAGCAAGACGGTCAGGTTCAGCTTACATATGCAAGTAATTCCACTTCTCAGTCAGACAGTGTGTAATGAAATGAAGTATGTACTAAACTTGTGTGATCACCTTTGCTGTAGCTTTTAACTATGGAAGATGTGTGGCATGCATAAGACACATTAGCATAACCTTTATTCTATAAAATAACTTAGTGTACATTGTCCAATATTTTTCAGCTATGCTGTATATGAGGACTTGTGTGCAACTATGTGAGTAACTCAGTTTCAGTGCCTAACTAGTTTGCACACAGTGCTTTTTGTATTTGTTTTTTTCATGTAAGCATGAATTAAAATAAGCAAAATTGTAAAGTGAGGCAAATAGAAAGGAAAAAGGTACATGAAGCATTTTTCAGGGACTCCATTGAGGAAATATTTTTCTTTCCAATTTGAACTTGATTATGTTAAATGTCTCAGGCTAGAAACAGGAGTGTTTGAAGGGCTTTTTAAATTTCTTAAAGCAGACTGGAGTTCAGAACTCCTGACTGTAGTGGAGCTGGCAGAGTTGCATTATAAAAATATAGATAAATATAACAATACAGTGTATCATATATGAAAATGGGAATTGCTGATTGAAAAGAAAGGAAATTACCAAGTAAGTATTGACCAGAGCAGTCCATTTGACTGGAAGGGTTTTGGGGTTTTTTGATTTTTCAGGTTAAGTCATAACCAAAATACAAAATCAAGCAAACCACATTACACCCTAGAAATGGGATAGTGTGGTACAGTGTTTAAAAAAACCTCGACAATGTATTTTTTTCTCATTGTCCGTAAAAGGCAGTTATTGTTTAGAAATCCCTATCTGTGTATGCATTTATTTTTTGAAAATGTTATGGAGATAAATGCACTTTAAAAAAGACATTAGACGAGCCACAAGGACAATAAGAGCAGTAGGAATACTGTAGAAGGTATTTGAAAATTTGGAGAGAAGGACATGTTGGTGAGCTATGGTAGGAGGCAGGGCAGCACATGAAACTGCTGTGTGAAGAAACAGAGCAACAATAAGTTCAAAGAGAGGGAGAGTTGAAATAAAAACAATTTATGGTGAATGAAAAGTGAAGATGCCAACTAATATTTTGGCTTTTGTTGTAGAAGAACTCCCATATATATATATATGGAAGTGAATTGTAATGCTATTTGAGTTGTTAAGGTCTGAATGCTTTGAGTATTATAAAAGAATTGTTATGACTGCTTAGCCACTTGAGCTACATAAAGGTTGAACAGTCTCTTGATTTAAACATTGTGTTTCTGTCTTGTCTTCAAATTAATCTTACGCCAGAGAATATGAGGATTGTTTGACATTGAACAAAAGAAAGCTCTAGCAGGATTTATTTCTTTTTACAATACAGAGGCAAATATTTTGTTTAGAAGCACTCTCAAATCTAGGTTGTTCTCTTTCCAACCCCCTTTATATAGTATTGCTCCCAGATGATTTGGAGAATCAAAGGGCAGTTCTGTAGCAGGAGAAGCAAAAATATATGTTGACTTTACATATCATCTCTACCAGGTGGTTACTCTTCAGGTGCTAGGGGTAGAGATTTTAAGGTATGCAATGTCACATCTGGTGGGAAAAAGAATGGAAGGTGTGTTGCTTTCATAAACTGTATGTGGGGCTAAGGAGTGGCATTTGTTGAGCTCAGAGAATGAGTTAGAAGCTCTAGAATCAGAAGTACAACTATCAATTTTTAGAAGCAAACTCAGTAGTGAATTAAGGTAGGGTAATAGGAAAACAAAACCTGGTTTGCAAACGGGTAGATGGCAGTCTTGTGAAGTACCAGCTACCTGCAGTGCTCTTAGTAAATGTTGTCCTGTTTTTAGTGTTGGTTCAGTTATCTGTTGATGACCAAGAAACTTGAGTATTACTTTCCATCCCATGTTAAAACCAGATTGTTGGAGGTAGCTTGACCATCTATACTGTGGCTGGATGTAGCTGTGTCTAAACATTTCTTATCAGAATATAGGGCTACAGAATGGCTTGATAAGCCTGCAAAGAAGTGAGACCACTGAGATTGCTTGTGTTGCCTGCTTGCTGTGGAGTCCTGTTACATTGTCCCTTAAAGATGAGCTGTGTGCTGTCAGGTTACTTTGGTCTAGCACTGTTTGTACTTGAGCTTCTTGTTCCCATCATTGAATAAACATGCTGTATTGAATCAGTATTATTTGAATTATTTTTTTTTTAATCCTGATGACTTCTATACTGACTGGGATATAGATACTAATGCAGGGGTTCCCATGAAGAATTTTCTTGGACCTGATAACTGGTTGTTAACTCAATGGCCAGATTTTATTAGTTACATAAAGAATAGCTATAGGTGCAATTATTTAATTACTATAATGTTGTTACGTTCTTTCTTCTTGGCTTTTGTTGTCTATGATGATTAAAGGAGGAGGTGTCTTATGATGATTAAAGGTAGCATTTTACTTAGCCTATTCTGTGTGCATTTTTTTTCCCAGGGTTAGTCTATCTAAAAAAAAAAAATTTGAAAAATACTTATACTTATTTGAAGAACTGTTGATTTAAGTGCCTCAGAGACCATAATTATTGGAATGCAGTAGTATATTTTGAGATGATGGAGAAGATAGGTTGATCAAGCTTTCTTTTTAGAGTTAAAAGGGTCATTAACACTATTCTCTCTTCCCAGTTAGAAAGCAGATGGATTGCCTAGAAAAGAATATTGTGTAAATACGGGACCAAATCCCAAGAATAGCTAAGAAGAGAATGATGGAATAGCTGAATATGGATAAAATGCAAGGAAATGGATGTGAAGCATTTAAACAAAAACATGCAGTATAAAGGCAACGTCAGGGAAAATTATTATTAGGTTTCCATCTAGAAAGTGGGGAGAGATTGAAGTTTTTAGGTGACAGCTTGCCTTACCCCCTGGATGTGAGTAGATTGTATAAAATACTGAGTTGCATTGATGTGTAGATGTGTATGAGCAAGCTTCTTGGTGGGGGTCCTGGCCAATATTTACCTTTGTTCTGGAAAAGTTAGATCACTCATTGCTCACTACACAACTTGGTACACATGCTCATAGTGAAGAGCTTCAGGGCCTAAGTATGGTAGCTTCCAAGGTATAGTAAAAGGAAAGAAAAAACCCAAACACACTACAAAAAAAGCCAGCAACGTTTTTTGGTATTATCCAATAGATGAATACTTCAAGAATTATTTTTCTCCTCATTCTTTTCATGTAATTAACTTTCAGACTTGGGACTGCTTCAAACGTGAATTCAAAGTTTGGTGTCTCTGTCTCTGAAATACCAGTGGAAGAAAACAAATCGGAATAAAAAACTTTCAGAGTCTTGTAACTTCAGCTCTCTTCTCTATCCCTTTACCTGTGTTCCCAAGTGTGGGGAAAGGAGCAGATGAAGTTTAGCATCAGCATGTTACTAAGTTCACTATGAGTTCAGGTAGTGAAAACTGACAAGCTTGCAGACTGTTTACTTGGATGACTACTGTGTTCTGTTTAGAATTGTTCTTTTTTTCAGTTATTTTTCAGATAATGTGCAGAAGTAAAAGCAATTTTCATCATGTAACACGTTGAAATAGCAGGTTTTCATATTCTCAACATGAAGGGTAGCCATGTGTATCTTACACTGAATTTGCTGGAATATTGGGATTACCTGCAGCAGTAGATGGCTCTTGCTGACGCTGCCTCCCCTGCCATCAGATTTTCAGTATCTGGCATTTAAGATGCCTTTGTATGTCTACAGGGATTGTTTTCTCCTTTTATATTAGTCAAGGCTGGTATAACAGAAAAGTTTTTTAAACTGTCCTTACTGTTTTCCTGGGATTAATTTGAACAGAACAGAATGTTTTTCTTATGTGACTGTTGTTTTAAATAGTTAGAAAGTGCTAGTTCTATCACTGTAGTGACACATACAGAATTAGATTGTTATTAAAAATGGTAATCTCCTACCAAAAAAGGCACTTAGTAAAAGGTGAGTAAAGACTAGTCAAACAGGTTATACAGATGAGTGGAAGAAACAAATTGATCTAGCTTGATGAATTTATTAGTTTTGGATCTGTTATTTTTACTAGCACTTGATTTAGAAGCTTGCATATTAGTGCTTGACTTCTATAATTTACTAATCCTGTTTTGGTTTGGTATTCTTTACCCACTTCTGGTTTTGAAATTGTAATACCAAATGTATGCTTAAGGTGAAAACTAATTATTGCTTGGACAAGCACAATTAACAAATACCCTGTTGGATGAAGGGCTGCTGGAGATAGAATGTGAAAAAAATTGAGATTATGTTCAAGTTGGGTGAATCCCATTAATTTATTTTCAGTGTACATTAAATGCTAGAGTGATAGTTAGTCAAGCATAAGTTGCATTACATCAAATGCAAGGTCTGCCTTCATAATAACAGAGTAACTTTTGACTTGTATTCACTTGGGATATTTTCCTCCCCCCCAGTTCTTTAATTTCACCTGCTTTACCTGTTGGCCCTTGCCACAACAAAAGTATACTTGGTCAACTTTGCTAAGAATTACTAAGCAAAGATCAAGTGCTGTTAAGCTTCATTCCATTTTTAACATATTTGTGAAGATTAATAATATTTACATTATAAAAAGCTACTTTGTGGCACTTCACATGTAATGCTAAATGCTAGACATTTCAATGCACTTTTGACTTCAAAAGGTAGTCTTTCTTGGAACAGAAGTAATGCTATCACTTCATTAACATTTAAAGAGGCAATATAGGTTTAAAGAATTTGTAAGACTTTGATGGTTATCACCATACCATTGCCCCCTTCTTAAAAGATCTAAATGGATCCTGTGAAAAGTTTGTGTGTTGTCCCTAGCTGTTGTAGCATAAAGTAGTCTACCTCCAGTAACTAGCAAGTGCAATATACTGATTTATCCAGGATATCCTGTATAGGAAGAAGTATACTAGGTTCTGCATAGCTGTGTTTCAGCATTTTGTGGTACCAGAGGTAGTTCATCCGTCTGCATGTAGTGTGTATGACAGTGGGTTTAAACTAGACAATCTTTAAGGTCACTTCCTACCCAAACCATTCTGATTCTATAGATACAAATAAGACAACTGTTAGGTTCAATAGCTGTAAAATAATAAGACTTTTGACTAAAACCAGGTTAATTAACACAGCTGATATATCAGTTTTCACATGAACATGTAGTGAGTTATGGTACCTTCTGACAAATCAGAATGTAATGTGTTGTCCAAGTAGTTTTGTGTGAGTTTCATGTAAGATTCTCTAAAAATTCTGCTGAGTGTTCTGCCATATAGAGGACTGTGGAACTCTATGGGACTGTTAGTTTTAATTCTTTTGGTGATGCACTTTGAGACCTACTATATAGGTGTGTTTTCCAAGACTCGGGAGGCATGTCTTAAGTGTGATAAACTGATGTCTCCACAGTGGTCTCCTAAAATGTTCTTGTAGCTGTAGTCAAATGGGTGATGTGGTTTAGTTAAATGGATAATTAAGTGGGTGAAAAATAGTGTGTGTAGTACTGGACTTAAAAAGTTCTGATCAGCTCTACACTGATTACTGAGCCTCTACTTAGAGCCTTGTTGCTGGTGACGTGTCTTTAAGAACTGGTGCAGGGGCATTTCAGCCCCTCTTCCAGGTCTGAATGCACTTTCAGTGAGTTTGTGGATGGTACCAGATGGTGAGGAGACTGGGACATCTGTGGGCTGGAGAAATATCTGGGAGAAACCTTACAGAATTGAGTAAAAGCAAGTGCCAAGTCTTACTGGGGCAGAATGACCCCGTTCAGGAGCATAGGTGTGGTGCTAACTGGTGAAAAGCAGGTTTACGGAAAAGAACATAGAGGTTCTTGTGGATCAGTTTGTGCCTTTGTGGTGTAAAAAGTGAAGAGCATTCTGGGCATGGTCAGACAGCTGAAGGGATGTGATTATTCTCTGCTATTTAGAGCTTGTGAGACTGCATCTGTAGTATGTGGCACAGTTTTGAATTCCCAAGTATGAGGCAGAAACTGAGGTGTCTGGAAGGCCATCAGCAGCACCTGATGTATGAAGAGGAGTTGGGAAGTGAGTTTGTTCAGCTTTCAGAAAAGAATATTCTAAATAAAGCAGGGGTCCTAATTGCTGGCTATGACTGCTTAATAAGTGAGAGAGAAAATGAAGACAGGATCTCCTTAGGCATTCTTAGGGATAGGATAAGAGGCAACAGGCACAAGCTGCAACAATGGAAATTCTAGTAATGTGTTAGCAATGTATTTTCCCACACAGAGAATGAAGTGCTGAAACGGGTTGTGGAATCTTTGTCCTTGAAAATATTCAGAACTTGTCAATGGTATGACCCTGAGCAATCTGATCAGGCTTGAAAGTTGGCTCTGCTTTTGGTTGGGGATCGGATTGGATAACCTCCAGAAGTTCCTTTCAGTCTAAATGAGCCTCATTTTGTGCATGGGCAGGCAGTAGCTAATATAGTATAGTTGCTCTCTCTGGAAGAAAAGTAGAAGTGGTTGTAAGTTGTTCTCTATTAAGATTAAAATGCCCAAGAAAAGTCTGAAACAAGGTTTTCCTTTAAAGGATTTTGTCTGCTAAACGCTTACTTCAAAATTAGCTCCCATTATTAGCTCCTAATGTAACTAATAACTTCCAGAGAGTCTCTTAAAAAAACAAACAAACAAACCAAAACAGAAACAAAAAACCCCAAACAAACTTGACTGCATGTCTTCTGTTACTTCAATAAGTAGCCAGTAAAACCAGTCCCTGACAGCACAGACCTGAGTGAGGTCTGCTAAATACTGGAAATGTAATTCTTCAGTCATTAGCCATTATACAGCATTAATATGCTTGGCTTCTGGTTATTTAAGCTTACTGTCCTGATGCTGTTCCTGGAAAAAAAGGGTTAACCTGCTGGAATAGCTTGCAGTGCAGGGTGGCCTTAAGAGCTAAAAAAGAAGCCAGCAGTGTTAGCAACCCGAGGGGGGAAGGGAGAGGGGGGCGGGAGAGGGAAGCAAGTGGGGGGCAGCAAGCATTCACATAACTTTGTAATGTAACTGGTAACTCATCAGATCTTGTTAAGGACAGCTGAGGTTTAGGCATGGCATTTTACCAACACAGAATATGTTCATTTTGTATTTAATAATATGTCTGCCGTTGTTAAATATTGGCAGATAACATTCAAACTTTACAAGTAATTGAAAATGTGAAGTTAATGATTAGCTGTCTTCCTGAGCTTGGGAGACTTTGTTACTTCAGTGCTAAGTACAAGCTCCCTTCTCACACAGACCTCAAGTCTTCCTAGAAGAATAGACCTGGTAAGACAACATAAAAAGTGGAGGAGTGGCCTGCTTTAGAGAGTAAGGGCTTTCCTCAGGGTTGAAGGTTGTGTTGCTCCATCTTGGACAGCACAGGTGTAAGTGTTCCTGTTTATAATGGTGTTCTTATTTTGGGGGCAGGGAATGCTGAATGCTTATATCTGTTGCGGAATTTCAAAGTTCTTCCTTGAAATTGATTTCACAAAGAAACACAACCCAAAAAACAACCCCCCAAATCCTAATTTCTGAGTACTTATTTTTAATAGATTCAGAATTTTTACTTGTGAGAATTTTTTTGCTATCTTACCCTTCAGCTTTCTCTAAAGTCTGTGTATGCTTGTAACACCAAATATAACAGGCAGTGTGTGAGTTCCATTTTACTTTTTCAAGTTGGAGCTATAATTTCTACTTCACTTAAAATTTTGCTTTAATCTTCATATGTAAAAGTAATATTCTATTAAAGACTATTATTGTGTATGTTTTATATATGTAAATATAATTTTCCAGTAATCTTGTTCTCCCAAAATGGCTGAAATGTCCTATGGTTTGTCTTTGTATTTTTTAAATTACCTTAAGTATATGGTATTTCTGCTTTAAATTTCATTCTTGGTTGAGTTCATGTTTATATGGTCACCAATGTTCTACCAAGGGAAGACCTGAGCATTATCAAGAGTGACTAAATTTCTTTGACACTGTTTTTGAATGTGACACACCTCCAAATGGCGGTAATTTCAGTTTGTCAATACTAACTACCATTTCTAGCAGTATCTGTTAAAAGTAGCTTGGAGTTTTTCTGTTAATTTGTTAAACTATCTTGTGATTATACTGAATTAACATACATGCCTAAGACAAAGGAGAGCAATGTCTCTATTCTTCACTTTGATTTTATTGGCTATTATTCTCTGAACAGTTCATAAATCTTTCCTTCCTACCACTACTTTGAGTAGGTAAAATATGGCTTAGATCTAAAAAAGTTTTGATGTTATCTTCTTTTTTATTAGACCCTCTGTTTGAACATGATAAAGTTTAACAGTAATGGTGACACCCAGAAATTGTTGGCTGTTCCTTGGAGCCCATGGATTAAGGCAAATTTAAGGTCTTTTAAAGAGTGTATGGAGATTTGCAATCTGAGAAGTTCAGTGTAGCATGGGAAGAACAGAAAGTACATAGTTGTGGAAAATTAAGTTACTGTATAGCAAAATCAGTAAGTACTGGTGTAGTACTTCATGCACCAATAAATATTGGTGTGGAAATATGCTAATTATTAATTTACATCTTCACTGCTTCTGAAACCCAGCTGAGTTGACAGTCATTCCAATAAGTGTACCATGCAAATCCTGACTGTTTCAGCTTGCTTGTGCTTCCTGATGTAAATCCTGGGAGGTGGCTGATCAGGTGTTAATTTGTGATGACTGACAGCTGCAGCCCAGCCCAACAATTTCAATGCAACATCATTGGTTTTAAGACATTTGTAGGTTGTACGGTTGCAATGTAGAGTTAAAACTTTACTAGGCACTGAAACATTTGCTACTTGAAGCAAAACAACATTTTATTAATTTCTGGAACTTTTATATAATACTCTAATTGAACTAATGGCAGAAGAACTCATTTATGAAGATGCTGCAGTCACTTACTGCTTTTGGTAACAGGCAGGATCAGCTTGGTTGTCTGATTGCATAGGTCATGCTTCCAGAAGTATCTGCTGGGCCTATTAGCATAGTAGTACCTTGACTGTCTCCCAGAAAGGTGTTACCCGAGAGATGTTGTGACAGCTTTTTATTTTCTACATAAGAAAGCTTATTGATAACTGGCTACTAGGTGCTATTTATACTGCTGGAGGCTTGCCTAAAATTGTGGTCTTAGTACTTGTAATGATCCGATGGAGAACATTAATGTTAGAGGTTAACATTAATGCTTAGAGGTTTCATAATTTGTTTGCACCTAATTCTGTGCAACTTAATAGTCTCCTGTTGTGTGAAGGACCCAGTGTTACTGGAAAGAAAAGGATGGTGATAGTTACCAGAGAGTTTACTGTGAGATTTGGAGGCACCCTATCTGCTGACCTGATTTGGTGTATTGAGTTACTCCAGGTCAGTGGATCCAGGATTTTATGAAAAGATTAAGTCTCATCTTCTGATGGCTACATTTTTCATGTCTGTATGGTCACCAGTGTTCTACCAAGGGAAGACCTGAGCATTATCAAGGGTGACTTAAAAACTCTGAGTGCAAAGATAAAGAAAATTAATGCAAACCCCAAGCAGAATACCTATCCCACTGAGGGAGAAAGACTTGGGTAGGAGTGAATGAAGATAGAACTGCTGTTGAAAATGGAGCTTAAACTTCTCTGACTGCTGAGCTGTCCTTGAGGAGAAAGAGCTGTTGAGCCAGTCTATTTGATAAAGTAAGAAGAATTTCTCTTCCAATAGCACTGTTGACTTACGAGGGCTTTAATCCAGGTATGTTGGGATGTCCTCAGATTTCTGTCTCCTCTGAAGACATGAGGGGTAATAAAGAAGTGTCTGAGAGACACTTCAGACTTATGAAGTGTACAATTGCAGACTTAGGACATGACTGTGATTTTGTCAGTGCAGTAGGTAGCTTGTGTGACTGGAGTACTGCAGTTAGCTGGATTAATGCATTTCAGGAAAGGCAAGATAGGAAGGTGAGAAAGGTAGTGTTCTACAGAAGAGTGGATAGATTGTGTGGAGCTTAGCCCTTGAGCAGGTGACAAGCCAGTTAACAGCTGATGAGTAATGTTAAGGGAACAGACCAAAACAGGTGACATCAGAAGTATCTGCTGCTGCTGGCCTGATCAAGTGTAGATGAAGCTGCACTTAGATACTTGGAAGATGCCTAATGATGGCAGTCTGTGGTGTTAATGGCAGATGGCAGTCACTGGCATCAGCTGAAAGAGTGATAAGGCTGGACACAAGTGATTCAGGAGATATCAGGGGTATGTTAAAGACAATTTGTTGATGCAGGTGAACATGGGCTAACTAGGGATGATCTCTAATTGATCTGTTAGGCATAAACAACTGGTTGAAGATATAACAGTCAGTGCTTGGTTGACTGCAGTAACTTTGAGGCTGGAGTTTGAAATACTGAGAAAAGTGGTCAGGATTAATAGTAAAATCATAAACCTGGACTGTAGAAGGAAAGATTTCACCTTATTTGAGGATGTGATTGTAATGTTCTCTTGGGGAATCTTCCCTGATGGGCAAATGAGCTGAGGCCAGCTGACTGATTTTTAAAAGAAACTTCTTCAAACTCCAGTAAATGATCCCTGCAATGTGCAGGAAGTCCAACAGGTCTGTTATAAGGTCAGCATGATAACAGGTGAGTCTTAAATGCACAAAGGAAGTAAACAGAAGTTGAAAGTGGGAGAAACAGCGGAGTCAGTATCTGAATCTAGATAGAGAGCTGGGAAAGCTCAGGCTCAGCTGCAGCTGGAACCAAGTTAGGGATATTAAGGGTGATGAGAGGCTTCTGTAACTAAAGCTCCAGCCAGAGAAAAACTAAAAATGTGTGCCTGCTGCTTAGTAGCAGGGCAGGGCACCTAGTGAGGAAGGACATGGAAAAATTTGAGATGTATGGTATCCTGTGATTGCTTTGATTTTCATTGTGGCTGAATCTGTGGTTTGTAGCATAACCCACAGAAGAGAAAGGTATTGTTTCAGAGTGTGTGAGCCATCAGACATACTCAAAACCATAGACCAAAAAAGGTGCTTCTGAGGGGGCTGTGTGTTGCCTGATTGATACCATGTTGTTGCCTTTGAAAAGTCATAGTGACTGGGGGAAGTTACTGATGGATGGAGAAAGGTAGACATCACACCCATCTTCAAGAAAGGGGGGTCCAGGAAATGACAGTGTGGTCACTTCCTGTAAAGTTGTTGGAGCAACTCTTCCTCTAGGCCTTCTCCAGGCACACGAAGAGCAAATATAGGTGTCTGGGAATGACTTCAAGGATGGAATTCGGTTGTGCAGAGGCCAAATGGTGCTTAATTGCCAATTGATACTGGGGCAAATATGGTGTCATGTCTTTGGAGGCAGGATATAGTGCATTAAGTACGTTTGCAGGTTGTACCAAAAGGGTACAGTTGATAAACAGTAAACAGGACTGCTTTGTGGAGGGACCTCAACATAGGTGGGTGAAACGGGCTGTGTGGAACACAGTGGAGCTCAGCAACGTGTGAAATTTCACATCTAGACTGCAGTAACCCCATGCAATAGGGTGGGGTTGTGGTAGAGTAGGCTGGAAGGCATCTTGGCAGGAATGCATGTGAAGTCCTGGTGAACAAGAAATTGGGCGTGTGTCAAGCAGTTTGCCATTGCAGCAAAGGAAGATGACCTCATCCTGGGCTGTATTAAGCATGACAGCAGGTTGAGGGGAGGGATCCTTCACCTCTTTGGCATGGAACACTGTGTCCAGCTTGAGGCTCCCCAGTACCAGGGAGACACTAAGGTACTGGAGCAATAAGTACAAGCAAGTTGTATTTGGTATGTGTCTCCTTGAATACAATCCTATGTTTTTGTAAGTTTGTGGCTCAGGGAAGAGTCTATGCTGCTGTCATAGCTCCCTGATTTTATAATGAAACGGGAAAATTCTTCTGTCTTTTGATATTTAGTGCCTAGCATCCCATCCTCAATTTTACTAAAAAAAA
The DNA here is from genome assembly GCF_036169615.1 of Heliangelus exortis. Taxonomy (NCBI): domain Eukaryota; kingdom Metazoa; phylum Chordata; class Aves; order Apodiformes; family Trochilidae; genus Heliangelus; species Heliangelus exortis. The sequence goes on along the minus strand of NC_092422.1, from coordinate 108,245,202 downwards.
AAAATGTTAGTAGTTATTGTGTTGCTAATAAATAGTATTATATTGCTTAGCCAGTTAAGGACTGGAGAGTTTTGGAGTCTGGAAAGAAACTCTGGAAGGGTATTTATTTGCCCAGACTCTCACACAGCAGTCACAGTGATCTTGCTAGGATTGTTTTCTGGAGAGAATTTATATCATTATGTAAATGATAAAGTTCTGAGTGGTGCTGGGGGATATTAGAATATTGTCTGTTGCATTTCCTCAATTATGAGATGCACTAATTAAACTTTACTGGAACTTGCTATAACAACAAGTGGTGATTTTTGTGTAATACATGTAATTGTTGTGTCATGAAAGGCAGTTGGTTGTAGGTGATGGGGCTGACTTAAAGACAAATTAAATTCTGTGTACTTGATTTATAGAAGGCAGAAAAGCTGAAGCCCTATCTGCTAAAAACTAAGTGATGAGTTGTTGCTCTCTATATCCTGAGTGGCATATCTGTCATCACCTTGAATTTACAGTCCTGCAAAGAAATGAGGAAATTGCACTTAAAAAATAAATTAAGCAAGCAACACTAAGCTTATGTCTAAACATCAGGTTATAAAAACCTTATTAATGAACATACTTGAACTTCTTTCAAAGCTGAAGGCTGTCTTTTATCTCTTAATCTTATTTGTGGTTGAGAAGGAGAAAACTAGTTTCTAAGGAGTATGTCACAATGACTCAGTTGAGGACTAACTGATACTAATACAGATTTTGTGTAGATTTATATACACAGCTTTGACGAGAAGACTGATTACCTCCTGTGAGCTGGTTGTCCATCTGAAGAGGATGGAGAAAATTTTGTAGAAAATTATAACTGAAAAGGATACATATAGAAGAAGCAAATGCTGAAAAACATTTTGGGAGAAAACATCTAATTGACCAAGTTGAATATAATATTTCAAGAAAAACCCCTAAATGCAGTAGACCTGAGATGAAAAAAGTAGATGACAGCACCCTGTCTTAAGTTAATATGTGCTAGCTAAAAACACTGGTGCTTTTAAATGCAGAATTTTTTGTTTCATAATTGATTTTAAGTGATGCTAACTGAGCTTAAAAAAATGCAATGAATTGCCATCCTAGATGCCTTGAGTTATTCTGTTTGTTTGTTTGGGGTTTTCTAGGTAATTTCTTTGTGCCAACTGTGTTAATTCCTTGATATGCAAAGCAAGTCACAATAGTATTGAAGCACAGCTGTAAAAAATAGTATTGAAGCACAGCAGCTTGTTGGTAAGAGGACTAGGAATGAGGTGTTCTAAAAGGAATTGTAATCTGAAATGTTCTCATACTTGTGAGGTCTGGGTGAACCAAATGGCCATGAAAGAGCAAGTGGTATAAGTGTATGGAATAGATTGTTGAAAATAAGCTTCTGAAAGGAGAGCTTTCATGGAGTCTGGCATGTGTGTCATATCAGCTAGCAATAATTTGAACAAAGACCAGGTTATCACTCCAATAAACTCTTAACCTTAAAGTAATCAGACCAGCAAAATCCTTGAACAGGTAATGTCTTTATCGCAGTACAGGATCAGCTTAGGTCTTAGATTAAGGATGTGAAAGTTTACGCTATTAGCAAGAGTGTTCATTTGAGAAATTGACCTTCTGTAATGTTGAAGGTTTTCTTTATTATTTGAGTGTGTTTTGTTGTTGTGGTGGGTTTTTTGTTGTTTCAGTTTATTTCCTTCCTAACCTCCACAAGCTTACTCTTTTTTGTAGTGTATGTACTTGGGGACCTTTACTGGGTTGCTTTCTTCGAGAACAGCGATCAGTTTTCCCAGTCCTTCCTTGTAGTATGTTTTCTAGGCCTCAGGCACACTTTGGTTTCAGACTGTAGGTGGTGGGTATGTAAAGTACAATGTTCAAGCTAACAGCAGATGGAGCCTCACTGATAGTTTGCTGTAGCAGATTTTTCTTCCATGTTAGCGTTTTTGAGAGTGGAACTGCCATTTCTTGAAATGTAATCACCATATACTTGCTGTATCTTTCAGAACAGCCTTAGCTCTCTAACCAGTTATTAAATATCCCGTATCTGTTACTTACACAGTTCCTGCTGCCTACTGTTCTAATATGGACTTAAAACTTGAAGGTTTTTTCAGGCTGAGAAAAAACTGTGGAACTTCACTTGTTTTCCCATATTGCATGCAGCTAGGTGGCAGTCCCACCAAGACACAGAAACTCGATGCTCCCTTTGACCTCCCACTGTTTCTGTTAGATAATTTGGTTGTGTTCAAGCTGGGTGCCACATGGGAGGACTTTAACCTTTTCTTCCAACCCAGTTTGTTGGAATTGTTGGCTCATCTTTTGGTTTTCTTTCAAAAGACTTTGAAGACTGGAACTCTTTAGCAAACTTTCCCATCAGTTTGAGTAACATGAGTGACTGCTTTTTGCTTTTTTTTAAATTTTTTTGTTTTAAGTTTAGTTATACCTATTGCTCTGGTTGTTGTGTATTTACATTTATTTAAATGGCTACGTGAAGAATGTTGTGATGTTTAGAGAGAGGAAGTGGTATATGTTTCTATGGATAACTTTTGAACTACTTGTTTGCTCTGAGTACAATTTTGTTTGAGGGAGTTGGACTAAGGAGGAGATGTCCTCCTCCAGTCCTGCTTTTGAGCCTGACCTGTTTGTTGCCTCACTTGTTTCCTTTTGAAGGGGGTGGGATTGGGAAGTTTAGTTAAACACAGGTTTAAATGTTCATTACAAAAGAAGTTCCAGCTGCCTCATAGCTTGCCTCACTTGTTCAACATGTCTTGTAAACATCTGAATGCTTAATATCAGGATAAATTCAAATGTATAAATTTGTTATGTGTGAACATACCTAGAAGTTGACAACATAAGAGCATGTAAAACAGACACTGTGGTCAATATGATTCTAACTTGACATTCCAGATAGGATTTTGTAAACATTCTTGGTGAGAAGTTAGATTTAAAGGTTGAACCTTAGAAAATTTGCTTTCTAAGAGTGTCCTTCAACTCAATTTGAATAATGAGCTTAATTTTTTTTAAACTTTCCCCTAGTGTCTTAGGTTGTATCTAGTTCCCTGCTGCTTGATACTAATGGTCTGTGCAGCATGGTAGGAAGCAGTGTATCAGGGCACAGTCTCTGCCCTATGTGAAGGAACTGAAACTAGAAGCCCTAATTAGTGTGAAGAAAATGGCATTGTAAAATAAGGATAGGGGGTCACAACCATAGTTAACTTCAAGTGCAGAGGTGCAAGGCATTTTTTGGAGCTCCAACTCATCATTGTTTAAGTTGAATACATAGTTTTAATGTTAAACTCTTGAGTTTAACTACCTTTTTCCTTTGACTTTATGTAGCATTGGAATCAAATGTCTTCCTCATGTTTCCTTATTTTTTGTGATGAAAATGACAGTCTTGGTGATAAGTGTTTATTGTGGCATCACGGAGGTTTGCACACTTTTTAATCCTCACTATTTTGTATTAGAATGAGAGGCCTTTTAAAAGGCAGTATGAAGCTTGTCTCTCTGGGTTCAGAATGCTGTCTTGTGAATGGCACCTCTAGCCTTCCCCACAAATATCAGAATTTTTTGATACCTATCAATATACATGATGAGATAGGTACACATGTTGATTCAGGAACTACAGGAAATTCTCTTCCATCACTTGTAGGGAATGAAGGAGGTGAGTAACACCAGCCTCTCTGTAGAATGTGTGCTTTGTTGTCAGCTCTACCCTGAGAAATGGCAGGTGTAGGGTCAAAGTATTTAAATTCTGTGGAGTATCCTATGATGGCATTTCACTGAGAATTTCTGTTTTGAGCCCAATGTTTTGAGTAAAACCTCTTCTTTAGCCAACAGTTAACTTTTGAGACAGTGCTGAAATCTGCGTTCTGAAGCTTAAATGGTTGCAGCCAGTGTCTTCAGTTTCCAGGTTGCTTGTAAAATTTGACTTTGTGCAACTTTTTTTTTACTTTATTTTCAATTAGAAATTCTATTCCCCTTACTGTAGCCTTTGTAAGCATGTCAGCTATAATCACCTAAGAATTTCTTACACAATAAGAAAACTTAAGTTTTGGTCTCTTTCTAGGTATAAAAAATTAACATTCAGAAGTTAATAGATTCATTTCCAAGTGATGAAATATGCGTGAGTATGGTAGTGACACATCAATGCAATAGAAGAAATCTAGAACATATTATTTAAACAATTGTTTTCATAATGTTCCTAGTTTTCTTTTTGGCATCAGGTTAAGCTGACCTTATGATTACAAAGATTGAGTCCCTTGAATTATTGAAAAAGCAGGCTGAGAGAGCTGGCAAATGTGAAGGCCATGACTATTTCTGGAGTCAGTTTCCCACTATTCAAATTACTTCACCTAATTTCAACAATTTTTTTGCCTTCTAGTAGGCTTTTGGGTGTCTATTACAGTGTTCTGATAAACATTGAGGTTAAGTGTGGCTCTTCTAAGATTTGAATAGTTTCCCTCTGGTTGTTTTTTAAAGTGTCACACAGAAGGAGGAGCTATGAGCCAAGTCTAGGAAGTGTAATGCTTATAAGAAACCATCTCATGGCCTGTTTCTGTTCCTGGCCTACTTCCACAGATAACCTTCATGGACAAACTAGCACTCCAGTGAGGATAAAGCAGATCTTTAGGAAAGAACAACTCTAGGTTATAATATCTCTGTAAGTGTAGGTTTTTTCCCTAAGTACTTGCTTAACCATTCTAATTGGAATCTAGTGTTGAAACATTTTGTTATACTTCATTTTGGATCTTTTCCATTCCTTGGGTTCTGATCTTTTTTTTGACACAGCAATTTGATCGTGCTCTGGTGCTCAAAAGACACACATTGCCTTTTTCCCAGTAATTTAAGCGTATGTTTTTATAAAGCCTCAAGTTGAGGTTTCAGGCTTGTTTTTTGCAGTGTCCTTAAGTGATTTGATTCTCTAGCAAAGCAAATCTTGAAATCTAGTAGGATGTGTAGCTGTGCTCTTGTTGCCTCTGTTGCATTGGCATTTGTGATTGAGCAGGGAATGAGCCAATTCAGAAGGTTAAATCAGGAAGAAAACGAGTTTTTTGTAGGTTGAGCTCTCTTAGGTACTGAATGATTGCTGATAAAGGAGAGTGTGCTTGGGAGATTGAGTCTAAGCTTTCTCATGTCAGCTAAAATTAAACTGACCTAACAGTACTGTTTAGCCTGACCGTAAGAGTGCTTCATGGGAAGTTCTGCTGACATAGCAACTTGCTGTCACCAAAATGGGATGTTCTTGTTCTTGATTGGAGCTCTTTTTAGTTTCCCGTGTTAGTGTGTGCTTAGACCAGATACACACATGAGCTGAAAAACTTGCTGATCTAGGGAAAAACTTCAGGTTTTTTGCTGTTCGGCAGTTTGGTCTTACTGTCTTGTGCTGGCAGCCCGTGCAAAATAAGCAGCTGGGAAGTCTGTGTGGCCTCTGTCTTGTCAGTAGTATTCTGTTAAGTAGGCCATGGTTGTAAGCAGGTAAGAAAATTGATTGCTTTTGTAATTAGACTTGCATGTGGCTGTTCTGCATAGAAAAATCTCTATCTACGGTTTTTTTACAAGTAACATGGCCAAAAGCGTGGGTATTACTCTAATTTCATAGTATGAGTACTTAGTTGTATTAAGATAATTGTATTTTCAATACTCTTATTTCCACAGTAGTGTTTTCAGTTCGTGAGAGAGGATGTTTATCTGAATAAAACAAGAGCTTGTAGAATTTTGTGATATGCATTTGCACTACTGGACCTGGTAATTGGGGTGAGGTGAAGGTGGGTGGGAAAATTAAGAGATACAGCAGCTCATTTTGGGAAGGAAGAAGATGCCAGAAATGAAAGCATCACATAGATGTTCCTTTGAAAGGTGTTTTACTAAAAATACTAGAACAAGAAGCTTATGCTTTCACTCCTTACACTTTCAAATGAGGTATTCCATTATTCAGCTTTGAAATTATTTTAAGACTTTAAGTTGAGGTAGGGTGGTCTTAGGGTATTGATAAGGAAGTACGGTACCCTGAATTGTAATTGACTGCCTTTTTTAAAAGTGGTTTCTGTTAAAACTAGAGAGTTCTGTTAAACTTGGAGAGCAACTCCTGCAGTTTGAGGAGCTGAGATTGTGGAATGTCAGTATCTGCATACAACTAACAGGGTTACCTGTGAAATAGGTTGAGGGTCTTATTAGCATGTTTGCAAATAGATTGGAAAATAGGTGTACCAAGTAGATCAATTAGAAGATGTATCCACCTGCTTAACTTGTGTTTGGTTTAGATGCAAGGTAGTTTTGAGATGGACTTAAACATGAAGTATTAACAGTTATCATTGTGTTACTGAAACTGTGTTATTGAAATGCAGTTATCACTGTGTTATTGAAAAATCAGTGCATAGTGTTATCTAAAACTGAAACATCTACAGGTACTGGAAATAACAGTACCAGGGTGCACACTGTTTAGTACTGGTTAATGTCTTGCTCTTCAAAATAAGGTAAATCCCCCATCTGTTGCCTGTGCAGTCTAAATAGTAGTATGAACTTTACATTAAGGCAGAAGTCTGGCTGACTGGTAGAAACAGTTCTAGCATGTTTGTAGAGGCATTATGACATGGTTAGGTATCAAGATTTGAAATTAATAAGATTGGATGCCATATCACAATATTATACTCAAGTGACTATTAGTAACCCACTGGTAAAATTAATCCAACTGTCTTCAATTAAGCAGATTGTGCAACAACCCATACCATGCTTCAAAGACATGCTGCAGCACAAGAACTGTTGTTGAACACTGTTCACACATGGTTGAGGATATGAGAGGAAAGACATTATCTGTTTTTTCTGTTTTCCAAGTGAACAGAAAGAAAAGGAAAAAAACGAAACAAAACCAGAAAAACTTCATCTGCTCTCAAGAAAAATGCAAGAAAGCTTTTGCCTTTCGAAGTTAGAAAAGATCTTTGATTAGTGAATACAAATTATTAAAAGAGTAAATGTGTCCTATGCATCACCACCTTGGATCGGTTAAAGAGATGAATAATGTGGCCTTGAAGGACACAGAGCTCTTGTAGTGATTTCAGAGGAGGTCCACAAAAAACAGCTGCAGCACCTTTCCTTTGAGGACAGGCTGAGAAAGTTGGGGTTGCTCAGTCTGGAGAAGAGAAGGCTCTGGAAAGTGCTTATTGTGGCCTTCTGGTATCTGAATAGAGCCTGCAGGAAAGCTGGGGAGGGATTTTTTACAAGGGCATGTAGTGATAGGACAAGGGGTTATGATTTTAAGCTGTAAGAGGAAGAAATTCTTTAGTGTGAGTCTGGTGAGACACACAGGTTGCCCAGGAAGGTTTTGGATTCTCTTACTTCCTACCTGTGTTCAAGGCCAGGTTGGATGGAGCTTTGAGCACCCTGATCTAGTGGGAGGTGTCCCTGCCCTTGCAGGGGTTTGGAGCTAGATGATCTTTAAGGTCCCTTTCAAACCACACCGTTCAAAGATTGTATCTTAAGTGTCTTGTTCTTTTGAATCTTGGGCATTGTAAGCTTCAGGCTTTATTTTGGAGTAGACCTGTGGCTTTTACTTATTATTGAAGTACTATATTTGAGCAAAATACTGACTCTTGAAGTGGAAAGGTCTATGTCAAAGGAAATATGTGTCTTAGGGTCCTGAGTTTTGGAGAGCCCTACATACCAGTATAGTAATTAACTTCAGAGTTTAAACTGTTAATGCTATTGCTCAGCAACTGAAAGAGTTTGCTCAATGATACTTGCCTGAAGATGAAAACCAGGGATGCTACTGCAAATTAAGATAGGGTTGTTCTAACTTAAGCTTTAAGCTATTTTCGAATCCTAAATGCTTTGACATATATACGCGGTTATATAAATGATATGTAAGGTCAAGTTAAAGAATTAGCACAGGTGAGATGATTTTTTTGTTGGTTTGTTTTTAGAGTCTGAATATATCTCTCAGAAGATGAGAATCATGTAAAATTTAGTTTAATGACCTATTTGCTTGATTTCAGTTATTGGAAAAGGTGAATGAACAATAAAATGTAACTATCGAGCCTTCTGTAACTGCAGATGTGTGTGTGTGTGTATAAATATGAGGAATGCTCAGTTCAGAAAATCTTGCAAGTAGCAGTAATAAAAAAAAAAAATTGACTTCTGAAAGTATTCACGTGGTTTATGTCAGAACACGATGCTCTTATGGCACAAACAAGCTGTTAGAAGTATCCCTTGGTGGAAAAATGTTTTGTTTTCACATCTTGCAAAAATGATAGCTATTGGTTCAGTATTGGCTTTTGAAATGTACTCTAGTCACTTCTGTGTTGCTGAAATCTCCAATTACTGGAAGTAGAGTTGTGAAAAAAAATTAGTCATGGTAGAGATTATCTATGTGAAAGTTACTGGTTTTTGTTTTCTGGGTGTTTTTCCCCTCACCAGCCTCTCATAGTTACTGGCCCATGAACAATCTTGGTATGAATTTCTGGCTTACTTTGATTTTTTTTTTTCTTTGTGTGTGTGTGTGTGTGTGTGCATGTGCAACTTAATGTTTTCATACTGTTTACATTAGTCAATAGTTTTATACTGAAGAAATCCATTGCTAACTCTTTAAATTACTTGTTACGGGGACTTCATTGTCTCAGTTATGGTTTGAACACTGAAGAATAAATTGTTGGGAAATGGCAAATTTTTAACCAATGGACTAACAATTGCTTTGTTTTTAGGTGCCTTAGCTGAACCAATTGTTGATCCACATGTGACAGCAGTTTGGGGGAAGAAGGTTGCACTGAAATGCATTATTGATGTAAATGAAACAATAACACAAGTTTCTTGGGAGAAGATACATGGTAAAAGTTCACAGACTATTGCTGTTCATCATCCTGAATATGGAATATCTGTTCAAGGCGAATACCAAGGAAGAGTGTCATTTAAAAACTACTCGCTTACTGATGCAACAATCATCTTAAAAAATGTAAGCTTTTCTGATGCAGGAGAATATATTTGCAAGGCAGTTACATTCCCACTTGGAAATGCAGCATCATCAACAACTGTCACAGTACTAGGTAAGTCAACTTCTTCATGCAAGGAGGTGAAATTAGTGGCCTGAACCTGTTGGTTAAACACTGCAAACTTGCAGATATGTTGTATTTTATGTTTTAACCTAGTGGCAATACAAAAAAATGTCAGCCTTTCATAACAGGTGTCTTGGTATTCTTACTAGCTTCTTTTGGATCTTAGTCTTCAGAAGCTGCTCTTTGATTGTCTAGATATTATAAATAAGCAGTTCCCATTTAGGCAGTGTGCTAATCTAAGCAGTTGGATGCTGTGTTAGAACTTAGACCTGGCAATACTCATACTGGAGACCTCTGTGTGTCTTGGGAAGCTGCCAAACACAGTTTTAGCTACCACCTTGCCTAAATTCCCTCTAAATTTCTTGCTGTTATGTTCATATAGCTGCTTGGGGCTGATGATGTAACCAGTTCTTTTCATAGTATAAATATAAGGCAAAAACTTCCTAGATGAATACTACTGGGTGTTGTGGGAAGAGGCAATTGGAGCTCTTGATTGGTTGTGTGTTCACATAAGGTGAAGCTTATGTGAACTGTTTTTCACACAGACTATTTTGTCTGTCTTGTTGAAGGTTCAGTATTTCTGTCATAAAGGACTCATACTGAAGCAAAGGTAAACTAGGTGGTAGTGCACTATGAAATGATGACTACATCCTGCAACTTGAAAACCCTTGCCCTCTCCTCACAGAATCTTAAGTTACTTCTGTATCTACTGCAGCTGAAGTGGTCCGCAGTGACTGTTTTTGTTAATTAGTGTGCTTTTTTTAGGATATTCTTAGTCTTTGATTTCTGTTTTCCACAGTAGTAGAATACTATATGAGAATAAACAGATGTCTGTAGCACATTGTGTAAACTGGTTTTCACCACAAGATGGGGTAAAATAAACACATCAAAGTGGCTTAATCCAATTTGAAACAAGTAATTTGACCCCAGCAGCTCTGTGTGATAAAGGAGGCATGTAGCCTTACAGTTCTCTTCCACTTATGTCAGTACTACCAAGTGGCTGTGTCTGTGGCTGTCTTTTGACTTGAGGTTTCAGCTATTGTGCTTCCTCAGCATATGGTGGGAGGTTCTTATTGCTGTACTTCATCTGTTCTAGTCAGTCCCTATTTGTAATATTTTTTTTCATATCACTTTAGTAATTGTATTTTTTCCCCTTCAAGTTTTAGTTTTATATAGAAGATAAGCAGGAACTTGGAGAGCAAATGTATGAGCTGTGTCCATGTTGTTCTAAATTTGAAAATGTAGAAGCACCACAACTTGCATGATAAGATATATTTAATATATTTATAATTACCCAAAATTGCAACTGGAATAGGTAAAGAAGTATGTCAGGCATAGAATGGTCCTGATGATACTTATTTTCATAGTTGATGATTTAGATGGTTGCTTCTGGTAGCTGTCAGCCTTTCAGTGACTCTTGGGACCAGGATCTGAATTGCAAAACCCAACTCCTTCTAGCAAAGGTGCTTTTCCATCCTAGTTAGCTGCTTGGCTTGCATGTACAGCTGGGTGGGCAGCCATGTGTTGCACTTCTCTATGTTCTGAGGCCTCAGCAGAGCATTTTCTGTCTTTCTGGAAACTTTTTGCTGCACTGACATCAAGACTTAAACTGAAAAAATACTGGGATATCGATCATTTTCACAAGCTGCATGTAACTGAAACACGAGCTTTCCTGGCCTGATCTTGGCAGTTCAAAGCTCAGCAGAGTCTCTAAGGCATGGAATAGCTCCAGTCAAAATTTAAAACCTTATGTAACTTAAAATCACCTGTATTCTCACTGTGTTCTCCCACTGTTTTGAAGAACTCTCCCTAAAGTGTGGAGAGAAAAGTTCATGTCCTAGGGCTGAAACTGGTCAAGTCTCCAAGCAGCATAGCCTTTTCTCCTAGTCCCTGTCTGTTCCTGTTAATCAAACAATTGGTTTGCTTCCTGTGTATATTGGACATATGTAACTGAATCATGTGGTAGATGTTTGTACTCTAAAGATAAATGGAGGGGGAAAATAACTCCATGATAAAATATGTCCTGTGTTTTGCTACAGCACACTTGTCATTTAAGACCAAATTTAGAACCTCAGTTTTACACTCCTTCAGCTTAACAGACTTGCAGTGTTTGACTTTGCTCACTCCTGGTTTGCTTCAGTTAGTTTTTTGTGTTGTCTTAAGAAAATAGCACTGTAAAAGAAGAGGTTAAGACAGTGAAAATATGAAAATATTTTGGGGTCAAGCAGGTGTATTGATCTTGTCTGAAACTTTGGTTCTTCATATTTACATTGTTACACTAGGGCATAAAAGAATTATGTGTTTATAGGTGTTATAGGTGTTTCTTTCTCAAGGTGCTGACTAAACTGGCTCAAATAGTGTTTGAAGGCAAAAGAGATGGTATGTGACTGGGTAGCTTGCAGAGCTAACGTAATTTTTGTTGCTAGCTTGAGTGCTTCACATGTCTGTATTAAGTACTTGTTTCACTTTGGGTCCTACTTACTGTCTTGCTAAGCTCTGTCTCATCATGGGTGTTGATATAGTAGATCTTGTTCTTCAGCAAGTTAGCTCTTACCAGTGCTACGAGTGAGGGATATGAGCTGCAGAGATGAGAATGCCAGATGTAGGTCTGTCACCATTAATAGATCCCAGAGAAACCAATGTAGGAATTCTTACAGTAAGGAGTTAAAGGAAGTTACATGTCAGTATGGAAAATCTCTCAGGCAGTTCAGATAAATACTATTTGAAAAGTACTAGTTGATGAGATGTACATATTCTTCTGAAGTACAAAATTATACTCTGAGCTAAGAAAAACTATCAAGTAGGCAGCAAACCAGTGAACTGACTGGTATTAAAACAAAAAACCCCAAACTCGATAAGAGTAAATCAGGGTAAGATAGACAGACAGAAATCAGAAGGTGCTGTTTATAAGAGAAGGGAAAACTAAAAGTAGAAATACTTACTTTATCCCAGTTATGCCAGCAAATTTCATTTGTGATAAAGAGGGGGCTAACAACTCCCAGTCTCATGCTGTTGCCAGTGAATTAGTGAATTTAATGGTAATACTGTAATACGGTTTTTAATTGTATTTAGTAGTAATACTGTTTGTTGCAGTGATGCCAGTTTTGTCCAGACCACTCATGCACAGTGGCAGAAGAAAATTAGTTTTGAAAGTAGCAGAAGCAGTTTTTAAAGGCTTCTGAAGTTCTCAAAACCAAGAAGAAACTTGGAGGTTTGTTCTTAGAGGCCTGGGTATTTAGTGCAATAGGATTTAAGACTCTCTTTTCTGGATGTTTTATTGTGTTCTTTTTCTATAAAGAAATGTAAGAACTTGATCAAATGGATTGCTGTGCATATGAATGTCATGTGAAGCTAGTGTAAGTAGGGTTAAATTAAGTAGTGGTTATGAATCAGAGAAAGGGCTAGCACAGATGTGCAAATGAATTGAGACTTCCTAGAGTGGTACACACCTAGCTCCCATATTGGGGCCACCATTTCTTATAACTCAAAAATAATTAGTGCTGTAATGCCACTTTGGATTTGTGTGGCTATTATTCCAAGCTGTGTAAATGTGATGATCCCTATGCACAGACCTTTTGATAACCTCTGTCTATTCAGTCAGTGAATCTACTCCTTTGATTATTTCAAGGGGATAAGGGAAACTGCCACTGCCCTTGAACTCATGGGTTGTAGAAGCAGGTCCCTTCTGCTTCAGGACCTTTGTGGGAGTGGTGGCTTCATTTCCAAAACTAGGCATTGTCCCCACCATCTTTCATTTGACTTGAACAGAGCATGATGTTTCAACTGCATGGGTAAAGCAGCTTCATGTGTCCTCCCCACTATTACCACTCTGAGCAGTGGAAGTCTGAGGGCATGATTCAGTATCATTTGTGCAACACACTTAATGGTCCCGGGACAAAAGAGGACTGCTGTAAGAGTCTGTGTATATAGAAGTTTTTCTTTAAAAGAAAGAAAGTCAGCCAAAAGTCCTCTAAACCTCACACTTAAGTTGAAAACAGTAGAACTGTTCCCAGTGTGATAGGTGAGATGCCAATGTCTGATAGTTAGGATTAATATACAAATATTTATCTCAGTCCATGAGTGAGATGCAAAGGAAGGCTGTAGAATGAGTAGCTGGGTTTCTGCTTTGTTTGCTTCAATTGCTGGGACTAGGTAATCCTGAAGAATAGAATATAGAATATAGAAAAAAGTACTGTAGCAGCAGTTACTTTGCTATTTTTTATTATATGGCTATTTGGTTATCCTGTAGCTGGTGTGTAATCCCAGAGTAGTGATTTATGAGAAGATGTGACAGTAGAAGCCTAATAATATGTGAAGTATATAAAAACAAAAGCACCAAAACACATTGGACTGGGAATAAGTATATTTTAGGCATGTGAGTAGTTTTGAATAATGCACGTCGGTATCTTTTTGACAAATGCAAAATTAAGAATTGCACAATAAACTGAAACTGGCCAGTCTCACAAATTTCAGGTATCACTTGAGAATAAATGTAAATTTGGTCCAAGGTCTCCATGCTAGGTTTTTAAAGCTTTTTGCAGGTTATTGATGCTTCATATGTACATCAGTACAAACATCTAAGCTTTACGAGTAAAACTTTAGGTTTTGCTAGTTCTGGAGAACAGAGAATCAGTTTTTGGGAGAAGCTCTGTTAGATTTTTCAGGTCTAGAAGAGTGAATATAGAACTTGGCAGAAAAAGGCTGTTGCTTTATTTTCAACAGGGTGACTAAAGTCACAGAGGGGAAGCCATTCAGAGAAACAAAGCAGAAAATAATGTATGCTCAGTAACCACTCAGCCTTAAATCTAGTAATGATGTATATTATTTAAGCACTTCTAAGCATAGAACAGGAAACACATTTTTATAAGGTTATTCATTTTTCCTTTTAGTATAATTGAGCAGATAATAAACCACTTCAGACGCATGCAGTGTCGGAGTGAGCAAAAAACAATCAAAATCTCATTCTGAATTCATTCAAGCTGAAAACATTTGTTACTTAGTTACCTCTTGAATGTGTAGGTAGTTGAAGTATCCTGCCAGGTATTGTGAACTCTGCTCTGTATCATTTCAAGATAGATGGGTCAGCCGCAACTTGTTGGAAATAAGTGCACTGAACTAAACTTCTTGTAGAATACTGAAAGCTATAGAAGTGTCAAAAGTTGCAACTACTTTGTGATTAGTGGAGGCTTGTCCACAGAGGTGGATTCTGAAGCATTGCAGTATCTAGTGACTATTTTGCTTTAGAGGACTTGATAGTTTTTTTAGATCAAAAGAAAAAGATTATGTAATAGGCTGCTGAAAAATGTGCGCCTTCTAGTGATGATACAAATGGGCCATCCTAGAAAGCAAAACCTTGATTGGTATCTGAAGCACCAGATGGTGATTCTGACTTATTCTGCAACTGGTGGATGGCTTGTACAGGTCTGAAACAGGTTACTTAAGAAGAACATTTTTTATAAGCTTCTCAGTCTAGTGCCCTCAACAGCAGACTTGTACATCAGTAATTCAACTTCCACTGGTAAGCCTCTAAAATTTCAGAGTCAGCAGCAGGTTTACAAGGAGATCAAGTCCTTCCACTTGAGGATTTCTTGAGTATTGACGTAGTATTGAGTTCATTTTTTTTACTTCTATAGGGATTAATTTGCAAGAATATATATGTAGACAGAATTTTATTGAGATATAGAAACAATTTGTGTCAAAACCATATAAAATCTATATGAAAATTACATATGTGCATTTGTGTATGCATACTAGATTTTATAATATATGTCTACACAATACTGATGCTTTTAAGAAGTTAACTTTTTTGCAGAATGGAATAAATTTGTGTTGGTGTACTGATCAACAAGAAGCTTAAATTCTTAATGTCGGATGTTAAAACACTGTATTACAGAGATTTGAAATTACAGAAACTGACATAGTAGATTCATACTTTGAGAATAACACTTGAAAGTACATCAGAATCCAAGCCTTTTTTTAAAAAATAGTTTCAACCTAATATATCTTAAGCTGTCTCTTGTCAGACAGTGCAACTGGAGCAGTGCAGTTGTATTCTGAATCGAACCATGTTGGAATTCCCTGTTAATGTGTTAAATGTAGTGAATGAGCAACATTATACTACAGTGTGGGGACTAAGGTGAATAGTATCAGCAGACCAAAGCTTTGTAGAGATATCTTCTGATACATGACATGATCTTATTTCTAAGGTGTCTGATTAGCATGGGCTGATGTGGATTTTGACAGAGTTAACTTCGTCTAAAGTTTCAGTTTCAGAGATGTGAGGTCTGTCTTGTTTGTTTCTTTTTTTCCCCTCCCTAGTTGAGCCTGTTGTGAGTTTAACAAAAGGACCAATCCCTCTAATAGATGGTGCAAATCGGACAATAGCAGCAACTTGTACAGCAGCCACTGGAAAACCAGCTGCAGAGATTGACTGGGAAGGAGGCCTTGGTGAAATGGAATCCAGATCTATTCCGTTTCCAAATGAAACGGTGACAGTCGTAAGTCAGTATATGATTGTCCCTACAAGATTTGCTAGAGGAAGACGTATAACTTGTATTGTGAGGCACCCTGCTTTGGAAAAGGAGATACGATACCCTCATGTGTTGGACATACAGTGTAAGTATTCTGTAAGGTAGTTAATACTCAGTGCATATTTTAATTACATTCTTTTTCAGTGTATACCTTCCACAGGAAGGAGATGAGCACTTAGTACTTCAGGAAAAAAAGGGAGATCAAAACTATAGAAAGAATGTGATAAGAGTTATGTCTCTATTTAAAAAAAAAAAATCTAGTCACAGAGCTAGAATGCTATTATGCTACTATTGTTTGGTTTGTTTATTGGGCTTATGGGTCAACAATAATATTCATGTTTATGTTTAACATTGAAAAGACAGTAACAAACTCAGCTGATTTGTAAACTGTTTATAATTACTTACAATTTCAGCAGCATTAAAAAAGAATTCTAATGAAGGTTCATGTTTGAGAGGACAAATCTGAAGTAGGTCTTGTGAGGGTCACTAAATTCTCTTGAAATTACTAAGCTTTTTCTACTCTAATGTGCATAAAGAAGCAAGACTGTAAATACATTCCTAACACTTGTTATTCGGCTTTGAGTTGCTCTTGTAACTTAAACCTTTACCAGGCTTGTGTAACAAATTTGTGACTTATTGCTGCTTAGCTAAAACCAGCCAAGATAAGTACACTTCAAGCATTTGATCCAATTTTTGTTAGAGGTTACATACAGTAAGAGTTATTTTCAAGTTCTTCCTGTGGTATCCTGTCTCATCTGTCTTCTGCTTTGAAGTTCCTAAGTAAATGATGACTAGTACTGGCTTATTTTGTCAGTGTTGAAGTTCTGGATTGATGTGTCATTGATACAGAAATGAAAGTAAAGATTTTGTTTCTGTTGTCTAAAACAGTGATTAAGAGAATGAGGTTCTGTACTTAAAGTGAAATGAGGGAATAGGTTGGTCTTAAACTTGCTTCTATCTGAAATCAGTGTGAAGGCAGGTTTCAGAATTTCTGACAATTGTACAGGAAACAAACAGGAAGGAGAGATTGTGTTCTATAGTCTTCCTTTAATTTCTTCCATCTCTGCTGTAGGAGCTTATACCACAGCATACTGGTTCTTCTGTGGGTTCTGAATATTTCAGCTAGTTTTCTCCAGCTTAATTGAAATGGCATCCTTGCTTTTTAGAGCCCTAACATCATAATTACACAGAGTGATGCCGGTGGATAACTGTTAACCTTTTGAACTGGCATTGGTGAACCTTTTGAGGATTTCCTGGTTGCCTGGATTCTCAAACTGCTGTTTGTGATACTTTATATGTATTAGTGAAAAGCAGCTCTAAATTACCATTCCCTACTTCTGAGAAACAAACTTTCTTTTCTTCTGAAGTCCTTTTACTTCCCAAAAGCACTGTATGTTTGCTGAAAATATAATAGGACATTTGCACTGATTAAAACAATTTATTGTTCCTGATCCAGTCCATTGTTGTGTAGTATGCTTTAGAATGGTGTATTGGTGTTCTTGATCATTTTGTTTGGTGTATGTTGGTTTTTAAACAAAAACAAAACAATGACCAACAAAACCAGCACAGATTCTGCTCCACTAAGCTGACCATTGCACACAGTTAGTGTTTAAACATTGTGACTCTTGACAGATTGAATCTTTTTTTGTCAGATGCCCCAGAAGTTTCCGTAACTGGCTATGATGGAAACTGGTTCATTGGAAGAGAGAATGTTCAGCTCAGATGTAATGCTGATGCAAATCCATTACCTATGGAATTTATGTGGACCAGGTAAATGTTTATTTAAAAAGAGCTTGCTACATGATTAGAGTGCTATAACCTGTTTTGATAACAAGTGATTTGATTTGTATCAGGTTGCAGTGGTATTATCTAGCCTTTGAAAAAGAAGACATGAGATGTGATCATGTTTGAATATTGGTTAGTGGGTATCTTGTAAATTACACGTCTGAACAATTTGTCATTAAAATCTGTTGCAGTTACTTAAAAATAAAGTAGACTAAACAGTGGGCATGTTCCAGCAAGTAGAGCAAAGCCAAATCTAAGTAGGGATACAACTATTATTTTATTCTGTTTTATTATTATTTAATAAATATTGTAAACACATCTCTGTGTATGCTGTATAATCTGGAAAATTATGGTTGAGGTGGCAAATACTGTTTATTATAGAATTATCATTTTCAGAAGTGCTCAGGTAGTTGCTAAAACATAAATGCTATGTTTTTTATAGTGATGACAACTAGGTCTTGAACATATGTCTCTAGTAAAAATAAACAGTGTCTTACATAATGGCTGCATTTCATGGCTGTATGGATTGGGCAGGCCTCACTCTGAAACTTACTGCTTTGCTTCTGCAGCCATGGATGTGCTTTGTGTCCAAGAGGAAGACTATAAAATCAACCATAGTTCAAAGTCTGTCCTGTGAAGAAAAAAAAATATTAAAGAAACCAAACTATTTTAAATTTAGTTGTTGCTTGTGGAAACGAAGAAGATAACTTAGTACAGTGTAAATATATAGATATGTTACAGTGCTTCTTTTGGCAAAATCATAGTAACATTTACTGATACAAAACTAAATCAATTTCCCTTCCTTCTCAGTAGTAGATGTAATTTAGCATATCGAAACAGTAGTCATAATGGGGTTTGAAAATGTTGTATTGATAGGTTTGCAACTGATTGATAGTTTCACAGGAAAACAAAACATGAATACAACTGAACTCAATCCTAAAAGCAGACTTTGAAATCTTAAGTCAGTATCGTAGCTAGCTCTAGTCAGAATGGCATGGCTACACTACATCGGGTTTAGTGAAATGTATGCTTTACCTATGCACTACTATCTCCAATCAACAAATTCAGTGTGAGAGCTGCAACACACAAATTCCTATGTTTGATAAAGTATGCTGGGTTCTCAACAGGAGTACTGTTTTGGTTTTCATTTTTGTGTGGTTTGGTTTTGGTGGTGTTTTTGTTAGTTCATTTTTTTTTCCAGAGGAACTGTATTTTCAATTCTCTGATTTGAATTTTACATGTGTTTAAGAACTAATGAAGAGACAAACTCCATTTTCAATTCTGTAAGGAAATACATGCAACACCATAAAGCACTTCTAAACTTCCTAAGGTTAAAACTTGAACAACTTGTACAAGAAAAGCTTAATTTTCTGGAATAAAAGTAGTGTACCTTTTTTTTCAAGCATCCAAGATGTACTACTGGGGAATGAGGGACTTGAAGGGGTAAAGGATTGTATGCAAAAGGAGCATAGTTTAAGTAGCTGTATGGAAATTGTGTGCTACCCTATTGTTTTCATGTTATAATAGCTTCTAGAACAAGGATGACATTGGAAACAAGGATGGCATTGTATCTGCTAGGGTAGTAATATTTTTGTGGTAAATAGTATTTTTAATTGATGCACATATGAGAAGCTTATTTAAATAGAGTTTTCAAACCAGGTAGATATTTTGCAATGTTTTTTGAAATAAATACTGTGGTACCATGAGGTATGATGTCCTTAGTTGCTTTTATCAACTTCATATGGCTGAAGCACTTCTGAGCTATAATAATTGTCAGCAAAGCAATGGGAATGTTGTCTTGAACCTGCATTTGTTGGAGATCATGCTTACTGTTAACTTTTTTTTTTCCGAGTACCTGTTACGTGTCAAAGTGGCTTTTTTGTTATACTACCTATAAAGTCATACTTTCTAAATGCTTCCAAGATAGTGTGACTTAGTGATCATGTGTGAATATGGACTTAGGCCTGCTTAGCTGTTAATAGATACATAGGTAAAAGCAAAATTGGATGCAATGGTGTGAAATTACAGAGGTGTTTAATGTGCAGTTAGCAGCTCTGTTAAAATAGTTCCAGCACCTCTGCCCTTTTCTCTTTCTCTGTGCTTACATAGTTGTTACTGCAATTACATGCAGAATACTGCAGGGATAGGTTTGGAGAAGCCAGTTGATGGGAAATACTTTTTCACCCTCTTTTCCCTAAATGTATTGGCACACATGGAATTTTGTGTCAGTGCTGTAATTTAGATGGAAAAGTGATGGGTGAGAAAAGGTGGGTTTAAAGGCAAGAAGCTTTGAATTTTTGCTTAGAGATTCTAGTCAAGATGTCCTGTAAATTAAGCATGTACTGACAGAAATATTTATTATGATGGCTCAGTTGGATGCAAAGGAACAGGTGGATAATCCTGACTGCAGTATGAATACATCTCAGATTGACTGTTAATTTTTGGAACTTTATTTGAATTGCTCCTCCAAATTCTTCTGAGATCATGTTTAGTTAGTTGTAGTTGTGTAAATTTGTAGATGATTTGCTAGTGCCAGAAGTTTTGAGGTTTAAAGGACTTGACAAAGGAATTGAATGGTGAATGTTCAGATGGACACTGGGCATGTCCAATAAATGTCCACAGACAATATCTGAGCACAGTTCTATTGCAGTTATTTTAAACTAGTTGCATTTAGTCTTTAGATGTGAAGATGCATAAGTGAAATTGTTTTCTTCTGTTTTTTTCTTAAGATTGGATGGACAATGGCCTGAAGGACTGCTGTCAGTCAACAATACTCTGCAGTTCAGCAGCCCATTGACTTACAACTACACTGGGACTTACATCTGTAAGGTGACTAATTCCCTTGGTCAGAGAAGTGATCAGAAGACTGTCTACATATTAGGTAAGTCTTGCTTCTCAGCAAAGACTTCAGTTCAAATTTATCTGTTCAGTAGTTGAAATAGCAAACTGAAGAGCCATTTGCATATAATATTTCAGCCTTTTAATTGCCTGGAAAGAAATAGAAAGCAGGGAGTTGAGAGCTACAGTATAACAGTATTAATCTGACTCTTCATTAACAGTGGAAATTCCTAAGGTTGTGGTAGTTTCAATAGTGCTTCTGAGGTTATAACTTCCTCTTGGTAGGTGGACTGTTTTTCCAGTGTTAACCTGTGTTTTGGCAAGACACTGAATGCAGTAGAGTACCTTGTCTGTAATGAACTGAATGCAGTAGAGAACCTTGTCTGGGTTGGAAAAAAAAAAAACAACCCAGATATTGGTAGAAGGGAAGCAACTGTATTTAGAAAATTCAAAGATGCTTTGTTTCAAGGAAGGTAGAGTTATGTTCTGAATGTGTGCATTGAACTCCAGCTACTTGTCTGATTTTCTCAGGATTTGGATAACCAGTAATCATCAAGTATCTTGTGAGGAACTCTTACTACTTTACTTAGTGTAATATGACAAATTGGTATTTCTGTTTAGCACCACTCCTATTGAAAAACTTGGCCTTATCTATTAACATGATGTGATTTAGTGTTCTGTGGTGACACCTTTATGAAGGAACAGCATGACTTAGGGTATATGTGAATAGTACCGTAGAATTTCCATAATGGATTAGTTAATACCTAGCTGGATCAAAATACTATCATATTTTAAGGAAAACAACACCAGAAAATTCATACTTCCTTCTCTTATATGGTATTGCTGCTCTTCAGTAACTTCTTGACATCAGTTATTCCCCAATGTGAAGTATTTGGAGTGCATGTTGGCCAGTGACAAGTAAGGAAGAAACATAGGTGACTTCTTTGTAGTAACTTAAAACTAAATATGAACATTTAAGGATTGAGATGGCAAGGAAAACTTAAAAGCTGAAACTGAAAGTATAGGACATATAAAGCCACATCTATTACTATTTGTATTAGTAGGATGTTGTTTCAGTAATTCTTACTAATCTGCAAACCATTCTGGAAGATTAGCAAGTTCTAATTAATTGGCTAATTGTTAAGCTAGTTAACTGAAAATGTCTAAATACTTTGAGACAGTAGAATTATTTGTAAACTGCACTTTAAAATATATATAATTCTAGCCATAAAAATATTTAAGTACTGTAAGTTATGACAGATTTTACTTCTTAAGGAAGTTACTCTTAGATGCTTGGTTCTAATGCTTCCTTTACGGAGAACTTATGACTCTAAGTCTCAAAACAGTTATAAAGGCTGTCACATTGTAGGAAGCATCAAGTATACAAAAAATTAGAACAACATCATTAAATAGGATGAAACATATTCCTGCAATGTAACTTTCAAATGTACTTTGACAGTACAGTTATTTTCTGAGTATAGCTCTATTCTGAGCCCTATTCTAACTATATTCTAACACATGCTGCTCTTCAGCTTTTGGTTCAGCAACATTGTTTTGCCTGCAGTAAGCTTATTTCTAATAAACTTTGCCAAAACAGCTATTTTTAGGGAGTGCCAATATTGAACTTCAGCTAGCCATAGATCTTACAGGATCATGGTTCTGTAAGTTATGTACACCAATAAAAACACATTAGTAGACATTCACGTTAGTCTTCGAGTGCATAATAACATGACCAACATCAAAGAATATACAGTTGATTTTCAGGCACTTAAAGATGAAATCTGGTGCCATGTCACTAGTAGTAGCAAGTTGTACTTGCTAGTTTAATGCTGAAGCAAGTTTCCAGCACTTTACTCTAGATACCCTAGAGAAGATTATACCAAACTGATCAAAAGCACTGTGCATTAATTTCTAAAATATAGGAGACTTGATTAAAATAGGAGATGAGGCAAATGTAACATAGCACCTGCCTTGTTTTCAGAAATTAATACTAAGCCCATTTTACTGTAACTGAATAAGTTCTCGGTGCAACTGACTCTTTAAATAACTGAAGTGCCCTTGAAACTATGCAGGATTGGTAAGGGACTTTGAAACAATGAGAATGTTGTTCACACTACAATAATTTAGATTACTCTTTGGAGGGAACTTTGGATGTTAGGAGTACAGAAAATAAGACTGTAGTAAGCTTTAGGTCAAACTGCTAACCACCTTAATACCTGAGTAGATGCTATCTAGTAATGGTGAACATTACACTGCTGCACTGTAGCAGAGCAATTTAGTGAGCTTATTTTTCTATCTTAGCTGCTTTTAACTGTCTAAAACTTGGTGAAAACAGTGAAATGTAGAAAAGAACAGGCAAAGCTGATATTTTTAAAATCAAATTTAATTATGAAACTGCCAAATTTATGAAGTTAGTGTTTCTGAACAGTCCTGATAGGTAGCTGTAGGGCTTTTTAATTGCTAGAAAAAATATTAAGTTGAAATGTATTGTAGGATTGGAATGCAAGCTGAGCAAAAAATGCTTTTGGTCCTAATATACATTGTCAAATGTATATTTTTAATAAGTTCTGTTGCATTCCTAACCTTTAAGCTAGTAGTTTTGAAGTTGCATAGGGAAATACAAGAGTAGTACTTGACAGGGACTAGGTGATGTATTCACCAGGTTTTAGTTATAGGAAATTATATATCTTTGTATGGACAGGAAATTCTATAATGGTGTTTCATGCTGAGGACTTTATTGATACTGGCCATGAGGCACAAATTTCTTCACTATTTTTGACTTGTTTGGTGATACGAAGTTAAACTTAGGTTGTCCAGCAAGAGCATTTAATTCTTCTCATGGAGTTCAGAGGTAATCGAGTGTTGAAGTTCCTGATTTAGTGCTGCAGCAACAGGTTTTCCATAACAGGCTGTCAGCTTGGCAGGTTAAGCACTTGATCCTGTAATATATATTTACTCAGCTTAATTGAGTTTAGCTTAATTTTCTTGGCTCTGTGTACCCTTCCCTTCATACTGTTTACTGAGGCAACCCCTTCTTTCATTGGCAAGAGAGAGTGGTTATCTACAAGATTTGGATTCAGATAGGAACATAATTGCTTTTCCTGACATCTTTTAACATGACTGCTTTTTGAAGAGAACACTTTTCTGTTAAACATAAAGCTGACCTTTGTCAGCCAGCAACCCTGGCAATTCTAGGAAGATGTGACTTGTAAGTACAGTCACCTCCTTGAAGAGTGGGCATTTTCAGGCTTAACTTAGCAAAGGCTGATCATAGGTTTGGCTTTTGTTTTTTCACCTCTTTTCTGAGCTTTCTGAATACAGCCTGTATTGGGTTTGCATACCAAGGTTTGGAGTGGGGGTGCTACAGGGGTGACTTCTGTGAGAAAATGCTGGGAACTTCTGTACTCAAATAGATCTCGTACCAGCAGGCTGCAAGACAGACCCACTGTGGGACAAGGCCACGCAGTGGTCATAATGACACTGTGGTAACACTTGAGGGAGAAAAAACCAAAGTTGGGTAACTGTAGCCTAAGGTAGGAGGTGAGGATATCTGAGAGAAGCAACTCTGCAGACACCAAGATCTGTGAAGGAGAGGAGGAGGTGCTCCAGATGCCAGAGCAGACATTTTCCTGGAGCATGTGAAGACTATGGAGACGCAGGCTCTACCCCTGCAGCCCATGGAAGCCCAAGGTGCACAAGCAGTCTACTTGCAGCCTGTGGAGGACCCCTTGCCTGAGCAGGTGAATGTATCCAAAGGGAGGATGTAACCCTGCAGAGAGCCTGGGCTGGAGCAGTCCCCTGGCAGGACCTGTAGACTTACAGAGATAGAAGCCTGCACTGGAACATGTTTGCTGGCAAGACTTGGAACTCCATGGGGCTTGCTGAAGCATTCTGTTCCTGAAGGACTGCACTGTGTAGAAATGACCCATGCTGGAGCAATTTGTGAAGAACTGCAGCCTGTGGAAAGGACTTGCATTGGAGAAGTTAGTGGAGGACAGTTTACTGTGGCAGGGTCCCAGTGCTGGAGCAGGGGAAGAGTGTGATGAGGAAGGAGTATGGGAGACATGATGAAGCGGCTGCAACTCGTGTTCCATGTTCCTCTGCACAACTGAGGTGAAAGAAGGTAGAGATACCAGGAGTGAAGTTGAACCCAGCGTGATGGGAAGGGTGTTGGGAAGGAAGATTTTGCTTTTCTCATTACCTTGTTCTCATTTGCTTGCTAATAAATTGATTTCCTTAAGGTGAGTCTGTTCTGCCCATGTTGGTAATTGCTGAGTGACCTCCATGTCCTTTTGTTGACCCATGAGCCTTTATTCTTATTTTTCTCCCCCTATCCAACTAAGAGAGTGATGGAGCAGCTTCATAAGCTCTTAGTGTCCTGTCAGGGTCAACACACCACACAGATTAATTTTATAAAACATGTATTGGGAGGGATATTGATGAGCTGCTTTATTCTGCTATGTAGAAAAAGGGATCTCAGGATATTCTAACTGCTGACTTGCTTGCCTTCTGGTGTAATAGGCTTTAAACTTTCAATGTTGTTGCTTTCTGGATTTGGAGTTAGCATTTGAGATGTAAGGAACTCTAGAATTCCTGATATTAATGTTGTTTTCTATTTGGGAAACTTGATTGGTGTAGGAAAATAAAAAAAGTTCTGGGTCACATCAGAAGTTAACCTCACATGTTCCTAGTTGTAATTGGCCTTATAAACAAGCAGGGTTGACTTCAGTTTTGTCTGTCTTAAACAATAAAGGGTGCTGACACAAGTCAACAGTAGAAGTATTCCTGGTTATGTATTCTACAAATACATATAAAAGATGCTGAATTGGTACTGCATTTGCTGTGTATTTGAGATGAATACATTAACCAGTGCTTGCAGATAATGCAGCTGGACTGCCTACCAACTACTTTGGATGATACAAACTTTGAAGGAAAAACTTTTAATAAAAAGCACTATTAATATATTAATAGTACATTCTAACTGCCACTGTGTTACTTCACATATGATCGTTAAACTTAACAGGGTGAAAAGACTACATAATTGTGAATGTATATTTTATATTGTGGGTGTGGAGGATGAGAACTGAGTTTTCAATACTAGAGGGATGTAGATGAACGATTACAAAACCATTTAAGAAAAGATGTATATAGCCTGGAAGGAGATACTGCTGGTGCTATCTGAAATTGTTTTAAGCTAACAAATCTCATGCCTAAAGCAAATGTGTTTTCAAGGAAGAGGTTTTAACTTCTTGATCTATGGATTTTTGGGACATGGGAACACTGGTAAACATGGGTTCTTTAACCTCTTCTACTTTGTTAAATTATTAAACTCACTTTAAAACAGTTTTTACTAAAATCATACTCTGAATTTCTCTTGTTCATTTTGGTAGTGCATCTTCCTTGTTCAGTTTCCTGTCTTCTGTCAAATTAATTTCATTTATGTATAGCTCCCTAACAAAATCACCACTTCTAGATAGTCAAGAAATATAATTATATACTTTGAAAATCTACGTACAACTTATTATGTCAAGCTTAAAACATTGCATTCAGGAGTGAGATGTAGTCTGAAGTATGATTTCTAGATCATGACAAATGTGGCAATTCTGTCAAGCATGAAGGCATTGTATGACCATCTTTGAGTAGCAAGGATAAAAGTCATGTAGTCAAAAGTCAAATACCTAGAAGCTTGACAAATCTCCAAGTCTGTCTATCTTACTTCTTGTGGTGGTAAATTTAGGGTGCCTCTCTAATAGAGTAGTAGTAGTTCTGTGAATCTTGCTTATGGACATCTAACTGAATAACAAGGCATATTGAGCTGTCCATGTAATATTCTCTCTGAAAAATTCAAGCTATAATGTGTTTAATGCTTCTTATTTTACTGACTTTAAAACTACCTTGTACTGGGTGAGGCAAAAAGATCTTTTTATTCAATGTGGCACAGAAATAGAAGCTGGAGTTGCATGTAACATAGTGATTGACTGAGATAATCTCAGGAGGCTTTCTCTGTGTCATCAGCCCATCATTTTGCAACCTTTTCTTCAAT
Source organism: Heliangelus exortis (assembly GCF_036169615.1). Classification (NCBI taxonomy): domain Eukaryota; kingdom Metazoa; phylum Chordata; class Aves; order Apodiformes; family Trochilidae; genus Heliangelus; species Heliangelus exortis. The sequence continues at coordinate 108,218,965 of NC_092422.1, read as the reverse complement.
ACAGATTTGTATATTTCCAGTAGACCCAAAGAACAAAAGAAAAAGCTGAGTGCTGGAGAAGCTTGGTATCTAGCAATTGCTTATTTACTTGCATAACATGACATTAAATTGGTTGATATTTTATATATTAAAGAATGAATATGAGAATTTCTTTGTTCATGAGGGATCAAATAGTTTTTAGGGTGAATGCATAGCAATCATTTTTACTTCAGATGTTTCTGGTTTTTATTTTAAAATCCTGAAAGCTCCTTGCTCAACATAAGTGTTATTTTAAGATTAATACATGCCATTTTTAACTTTGCTTCTTAAACTAATCTCAAGGTGAAACTGAGTTATATTAAATGCAACAAAAGTTTTTGGAGAGAATAGCTTTAAAACAAGTAGTTCATGTGCTTCTGACTGAGCACAAAACTCAGTTTTTCATTCTTATGCTCAGTGTTCTGAACAATTTCTGAAGTGTGACTTCAATGTGGAATAGTTAATTCTGGCATAATCCATTTGATTTGATATTATTAATTGTGTGCTGGAAAGATAGAGCACTCCTTGGGCTTTTCGTAATATCTTCCATGGGGGAGGTCAATAATCAAACATGAACGGTGAACATCTAACCAAAAAGCCTGCATCTTCTTACTCTGAGGAGGGCAGAATATCTACTTAAAGTTGATTTTAATTTTATTTTCTCCCCATAATTCCTATCCTGTTGCAGCATAGCTCAAAACTGCATGTAATTCAGCCAGTTCAAAGCCCGTGGAAAGTCTAAGACTTTTTGTAGTGCCATGAACATGAGAATGAAAAACTAACCTTTTAGAACATACCCATCAACTTTGCTTTCTTATAAACCCTTAACTGATTTAGCTTGCATTGACATTCTGTGCCTTTTCTGTGTCTTGTCTACTTCTTTGCTCTTTCCATTAGATCCTCCTACTACTACCACTCGACTGCCCACGATTCCCTGGCATCCTTCGACTGATGGCACCACAGGTTTAGCAACAGAACCTAGAATAATAAATTTCCCAACATCAACCTTGCCAGCAATGCAGGAAGACACTTGGGGTACCGTCATCGGTAGTGCGGTGGGTGGGGCTCTCTTCCTGATACTTGTCAGTGTCCTTGTTGGAATTATCTGCTATAGGAGAAGACGGACGTTCCGTGGTGACTACTTTGCTAAGAACTACATTCCACCATCAGATATGCAAAAAGAGTCTCAAATAGATGTCCTTCAGTCAGATGATGTGGATTCTTACCCTGACAGTGTAAAAAAAGAAATAAAGCATCCAATGAACAGTTTAATATCTAAAGATTATTTAGTAGAAGACCCTGAAAAACCAGAGTGGAACAATATAGACAATATTAACAGGTACCAGGAACGTTATGAAAGACCAATGGATTATTATGAAGGTGGAACATTGGGAATGAAGTATATGGGTGGTGACTGTTATGATGACAATGAAGAAGACTTTGTTTCTCACATAGATGGCTCGGTAATATCTCGGAGGGAGTGGTATGTGTAGTAACCACTGAAAGCTAAATCTGTACCTACAGTTCATTTCATTGGTAATCACTTTCAGATTGTTTATACTTACACAAGAAGAGGAATAAACTTTTTGAAACTGATTTTTTTTTGAAGGTTTTTATATTGTGACTTGACAAATGGAAATACTGAATTTGGGGAAATGTATCTGAGCTGCTTTTTTCCCCCAATGCTGTACTACTGTTTAAGATTTGAGTTTTAGTGCAGAGTGCTTATATTGGTCCATTTCAGAGGTAAAAAAGGCTAAATTTAAAGTTGCCATTCAGAATTGTTTCAGGAAAAATGACTATCTTAGCTCTCTGATGTAAAAAGACGTTTACCTAAGGCAGTGAGCAAACAGAATATCTTGGGGCATTTACTTGGCAGATTAAGTGAATTAATGCAAGCTAGATACCATCCATGGTAAACTTAATGCTTCTGTATAGCAAATACTTTACCAATTCAAATGAGTTACAGCAGAATAAAAGCTTTATTTTTAGTTTTTTCTGCACAAAAATGAATACCTCTTAGCATTTTAATGAGCCTTCTTGTAACTATGTACTTAAAAGAAGTCATTGCACTGAAAGTAACTTATAAGATTTTGAGAAATAACTGTGTAAACAGGTCAAAGTCTTGTCTTTGAATAAGATTGAAAACTATTTTTTATAGTAATGGATTTCTAAAGCTTACACTAGTGTGTGCATATATACATATAGCGAGGTATTTTTGTTAGGCCCATGACAGGAGGTCAAAACTTACTGATGAATACAAGGCTCTTTTTGCAAGTACACAGGGTACAATTTTAGAGACCCATTTCCGAAGCTTTGTAGGAATCTTACCATTGAATAGGAAAGCTGGAGAATTGGACACAACTAGGAAGAAAACTCTTAATAAGTATGTAAGCTGGAGGCTAATGCAAACTTGCATATTTTCCCAGGTGCCAATAACCATTAAGCATGCTAAGAGGTGTCAAAGCATTTACTAGAATTTTTATGGCAAGAAGTTAAAACAGCGGTTTTACGCTGCTTCTGAATAAGTTACAATACTTGCTTTGAAGAGAGTAACTGGAGTTTCAGATTATAAGTATGGGAGTGCACACCTGCATTGCTTCTTCATATTGTGAAAACTCTCCCTGGTGGTGCAATTTACAGAATCTATGAACTGGAGTTGAGAAATCGTGCAGTCTCTCTTGCAGTTTTCCCTGCAAATGATCCATATTGATATAACAACGTGGCTATGTTGTCTAAAACGACGTTGTACACAGGATATCTTGACACCTGAAGTAGTTCTACTTTGTCTTGAGCAGGTTCACCAAAATAATTCTGCTGATTATGTAGGGGGAGGAATGAAGTAGCTTCATATGACTTAAGAGAACAATGACAAACTCATAACTAGAATGGTAAATCCTCTGAAGTGCAATTTGTAAAATATTTAGCTCAAGAAAATGAAGCTGATAAGGCTGTTAGTATTTGAAACCTGAAATGGGGAAGATCTCTGCTGCCTTTTGAAACAGGCTGCATAATTATGGCTGCTTCATGAGCATTCATGCTGGAAGTTCTTTTCTATGCTCGTGATTTTCAGTAGCTTTCAACATTAGAGCTTCACAAAAGTAGTTGCATTGAGCTTTGTAGACAAGACACTGTGATTGCATATGACTGCATGTCTTTAAAAAAAAAAAAAAAAAAAGAAAAAAAAAAAATTAAGACAGTGGCTTTATTTGAAATTCAAATGGAAAAGCACCCCTAAACAACTCTGAAGTTCCTTTGGATTAGTGGAGTACTGATACATGACTGACCAAAGTCTGAAGAACAATTGCAAATGAGGTTGTGTGTATCTATAGTTAGAGTGTAAACACTAAGGAAGGAGTTAAATTTCTAGCAGAAGGTTATAATCCAAATTATTCTGGAATAGAGAGCTCATACCTCTCTTCAAATAAAAATACTTGATATATCATCTTTAAAAGATGGTGTTACTTGGAAATAAATATAACCATAAACCTGTTCTCCACATGGGATATCTTGCTTTTGTCTCTGTGGATTTTTTGTTTTGATTTTTAGAAAAATATATATATTTAATTCCTATTGGTTAAGAAGTTGAAATGTTTTGAAGTTGATAATAGAGATAGGTCTTATGTGTGTTGCAATGTTTTGTACATTCTGTCTGCTGTAAAAAGAATTGATTGTAAGTACAAATGGCTGTTGTGTGAATAAAATTTTTGTTAACATTCTGGAACATAGGTAGTGTTCAAAAATGTTTGACAGAAATTCTTAAAATTGAACATGAAAAATCATAATAAAACCAGAGGCTGTGTAGAAGGAATGGAAGTTTGTAAGCTTTTTAGGATGGACTTCTTAGCATTCTTCTCTTGGAAGACCCTAAGTTTATAAAACCAAGTGTCTTTAGGAACTGTTTTTAAAAAATATGACCTTTGAGAATGTTAAGTAGGATTAGGTGCTGTCCAAATAATTGCACTTTAAGCACAGAAGTTAGATTTAATGAAATTACATTTTAATCATTAAATTTACTTTAATTGAGATTAATTAAAATCAGCTGATACACTGTCTAGGATTCACATTCTTTTTTGAAAAAAAATTTTTTTGTTGTTGTTGTGATTATCAGTTGCAGTAGTTCTGCTCTATTTCTTGAGTGAATTGATTCCCATCTATTTCTGAACAACTGGTGGTTAAAATGCTTGTAGCTGGCACCATGTATCTTGGGTGTTCTCTGGCTTGGTCAGGGTGCCACAGCAGTCTGGATTTCTGGTCATTCCTCTGGTTAGACTTGAGTTTTTGTGCCTAAATTAAGTGAGCTCTATGGTAATTGCACTTCAGTTCTTGTATGTTGGTACACTTGCTGGGATACCTATATTTTTCCTGGTGTTCAGAGGTAAACGGATGGCTGTCATAGTCTCTTCCAAAATGGGATTAAATGACAGAACTTGCAATGAAAGTATAATTTAAAATGCTTCAACATTTTACCAGAACTTACCAGAAAGTGGAGTTAGTACAGTGTGAAATGATCAAGAAATTCTTCTGGGGAAGTTGTAAGCACAAGATGAAATGTCTTCATTAATATCTGCAACATTCATACGTAAAACTAGAGTACATAATGAAAACTAAATTGAAACCAATTAAAATGCAATGGTTAAGCATGCTTTCCACTGCTTTGTCTGCCCATTCTTCAGGAGAAAATAGAACTATGGTTCTTAGGTGTATTCACTGGTGTCTGACCAACAAATGGAGCTTATGTCAAGAAAGCTGATCTGTAACAAAACAATGATCACATAAGGTGATATGTGATACTGGTATTTTGGAGTAATTTAGCTTTCTCCAAGTTGCTTATCGTTTGGTTGGAAGGAGCCTTTAAAGGTCCAACTGCCTTGTAATATTAGGGACATCTTCAATTAAATGAGGTTCCTCAGAGCTCTGTCCAAGCTGACCTTGATTGTTTCCAGCAATGGGGTGTTACCACCTCTCAGGACAACTGGTTCCAGTGTTTCATCAGCCTCATTGTATAAAAGATCTTCCTAATAGCTTGTCTAGGTCTACCCTCTCAGTTTAAAACCATAAGCACTTGCCCTATTACAAAGTATGTCCCCATCTTTCTTACAGGCCCCCTTTAAGTACTGACAGGCTGCAATAAGGTCTCCCTGAAGCCTTCCCTTCTTTAGGCTGAAGAATGTCAGCTCTGTCTTTCTTCAGAGGAGGGGGGTATTCCATCCCTCTTGGTTGTAGTCTTTCTCTGGAGGTGTTCTAGCAGGCACATGTCTCCTGGGGTGAAGACCCCAGAAAATGGACACAGCTGGGGTCTTACCAAAGCAGAGCAGCAAAATTCCATTCCAGGAATTTTAATTCACACTTATTTTGATACAGCCCAAGGTATGGCTGGCATTTTCCAGAAGTGAGTGTGCAGTGCTGGCTCGTGTCTAACTTCTCCTCCACCAGCACCATCAAGTCCTTCTCGTCAGGGCTGTTCTCAATACCTTCATCCCCTATCCTGAATTAATACTGAGGATTGCCCTCACCCAGGTGTAGGACCTTGCACTTGGCCTTGTTGAACCTCATAGTATTTTCATGGGCCCACCACAAGCTCGTTCATGTCCCTCTGGATGGCATCCCTTTTCTCTCATGTGTCAGCCACATTACTCATCTTGGTATTACCTGCCAACTTGGCAAGGGTACACACCGTCCCACTCTTTATATAAAACACATTGCATAATTTGGGATTTTTGACTTACGAGTAGAATATGTAGCTGAAGAGGCTCCTAAAATTCCCTCTGGCAAGCGAGTAAATAAAGGATATCTGTGTAAATAAAGGATTATTGGAAAGGAAAATAGTTGAAGTAAGCTGCATTAGTCTTATGTTACAGGTACAGAGTTGTTAATTTTAAATTTTGTTTCCTTTCTAATTCAGTAGTCAGTGTAGCTCAGAGCACTGTGTATGTATGCTATCTATATTTTACAGGTAAAGGTTTTAGTAAGGTTATTGTGAATTATTCCAGTTGCACAACTTCTTGATGAGCAAGTTGCAAGTTTGAAACACAGAGGTTGATGATACTGTATTGAAGTACAATAGCAGTTCTCACAGTTTTGAGATTTAAAACACTGAATTCTGAATACAGTGAAATGGGTGACCTTTAAAGATAACAAGTGTGTTGACTCCGTATGAGAGTTGTTAAACATCATTTTTGACAATGCTGAGGTCAAAAGAAAAATGCTTTTCTCAAAAAATAAATTAAAACACCACTTCTTTTACCCCCAAGTTGAAATAATTTTCATAAAAATGCTTTCTCATAGTTTGTAGTATGAAGTCTTGGACATGATAGTCTTAGGAGGTGGTTTGATAAGTAGAAGCAAAGTATTAGTGAGTGCTTATGTTCATTGCTCCTAGTAGTATTTTCTTCCCTCTGATTTTAAGTTTCCCTTTTTCCTTTCTACAAACTGCAGTGGCTTTAAAGAGAGATTTCAAATAAAGTTACACTTGTCTAGCTTTTTGAATTAACACCTTATTTGCTCTTGTAAGTGCAAAGCATGTGTTCTGTAACTTCATCTTGCCTTGAAATCAAAACCAAAAGCATGCAGCTAGTATTTATTAAAAATAGTCAACTAAGTTTTTGAAATTATATTATGACTCTTGAGGTCTCTTAGTTCAACCAGGTTTTTTTAATTGGGTGACTGGACCCAAGACTGCAAGAATGGGAGTGCAGAGCAAAGCTTTCTCTTTGGTCATAGAAGGAAGAAGTCTTTCTCAGAGAAACACTGAAATAGCTTGTCTGAGTATTGAAAATATGTTACCTTCTCAAAGGTGTAATCTGTGCTATCACATTGCAGATGTGCCATTTAAGCAGACATCTTCTGTTGCTGTAGCAGGGGCTGTGATTGGAGCAGTCCTTGCTCTTTTTATCATAACCATCTTTGTGACAGTGCTGCTGACCCCAAGGAAAAAAAGGCCATCCTATCTTGACAAAGTGTGAGTATGTGTTGAGTTCGGTTTTTTGGTTTTTTAATTGAAAGCACTGTACAGAAAGCACTTGTTTTATACAGGAATTTAAATGTCTTGAGTTTCAGTAGGAGCTCTTCAGCTGTCATAAATTCAGAGCTGTATTTTCAGGGTAGAAAAATACTTGCTTTTCTGAGTGAGAAATGAGGCAGCTAAGAATTACTTCAGAGGCAATGTAATTCTTGATCTCTTCAGAGATCAAGATTTTTTTGAGAGAAAGCTGTTCATTGGTTGAACTGGAGGACAGGGCAGAGGGCCATCTTGAATGATGCCATAGACTACTAGGTTATAATGTAGGTGTAACGTGGAAGCAAACTGACCATGCTTTGCAGAAGTGAAGCTTCACAAAGATTTATCCTGCTAGATTTGTAAAATCAAGCAAGCACACACAGACGTGTGCTTAGAAATTATTGACCTTGTGTGCCTTCTGGAACATTAGTTATTTTCTCAATTCTTTGGTTCAGGTGTATGGTTGACATTTTTAAGCATTCACTATGGTCAAATGAAAACAAGCAAACGTTTGATTGTAAGGCTCTCTCAAAGATTTTTCAAAGAAAAGCTGTAGTAGTAAATGTTGCTCAAGCTGGATTTCATCAGCCAGAAATTGACAGATGCCAGTAGTCCTTAATCCTAGTTAGAGTGTGTAGGGGTAGTTCAGTCTACTTAACATATTATAGGACAAGTAATATATGATAGGCAGTGCTTTTCTACAAAAAATGCGTGGCTGAATTATTGCTTGTGGTGGATATGTTAACACAACAATATTGCATATGTGTGACATTGCTGGCTGAAAGTTCTCACTTGAATGATGAGTTTTGGATGATTTGCTAAAAAAATAATATCTTGCTGACCGTTCAGTTGGACTTCATGAGCATGGCATGTCGTATTTCATTCTTTACTACAGGATTGATCTTCCACCTACTCACAAACCATCATCATGTGAAGAAAGAGCATTCCCTGTGCCACAGAAAGAAGCTATGCTTCAGGTAAGTGGCTGTATACTCTTAAATTGAGGTAGAAAAAGTGTTAGCTTTATTATGTTAATTTGGTCTGACTTTGCTTTCCTGGTAATGCAGAAAGACTTTTGTTGGTTCACAACACAGAGGTTTCTCTTACATCCCAACGTCATTCTTAAAGGTCAGGAAACTGGTAGTTCCTGTTGTATCTATTAGTGTTTGACAGACTCTGCTCCTCTTAAAGTATGAAAAGGTATAGTTGAAATTTTTGGGTGGTAAAACAATCAGCCCATGGGGGAACAACTTGGTAAAGTAAACAAGTTACATCAGTGCTCCTGTCTTTACTAGTAACAGCTGTTATTCTTTTAAGCTGTTAAGAGAGGATTGGTGGGGCTATATTTGAATTTTGACTTTGGTGTAGCTAATTTAAGTTTTGTTTCTTAGTAGAGATCACAAAATCATCATTAAATGCTAACAATCATGTATTTAATTTAATTTTTCTTTTAATCTTTTTTCTTGAATTTATCTGCAATAAAAGACTGATGCAGTAACAAGTACTTGGATTTTCAATAATTTTCAGGAGGTAGCTTCATGTGATCTAAAGTAAGGCTGTCCAAGCAAGATGGCAATAGGCAACAAAGTTCAATACTAGCACTTAGTATTTTTGAGGGTGTAGTTTGATGTAAAAGGAGCACAGAGATGATATGGTGTAAGCTAATTCTAGCAGATGAGACTGTTAATGAGTAAGGAGCATGGAAGGATAGGGGGAGCCCTTCTTAGCTACCACGTCCTTGCACTGGATTGGGCTCTTAGTGAAATACCAGGTTAATCCAGGGAGACTTCTCTTCCACTAAGCAACACAGAAGAGACCTGTTTATGGGAGACAGCTTTGGTTAACAGCATTGGTTATTACACTTCATATAATAAACCAGTCTGTTCGTGAAAAATGTGTCCTGGCTGTAGCCACCAAAGTGTGATATATAATAAAACAGTCAATCAGATTCCTTGATTTCTGCTTACACTGAAGAAATCTTTAATCAGTTAACCAGTATTAGTGAGAAATACATAGTAATTGTTCTTAATGGAATTTTTGTTCCGTATTCAGTATTTGTATAAATAATGTGATTCTAAACACTGATGTGCTGAATTATAAGCAATGTAGTTCAGGTAATCATTCATTTATAGCATATACTGTTTTTCCAAAACTGGTGCACCTTAAGGACCTACAGAAACCTTTTTTTCTGATAGATGGTTGCTCTAGGAAGGAGATCTTCAATGAATTTCCATGGAGTTATTAACACTGAAAATATTCTTGTAGATTTTCTTAATGTGACTACTGGTTACTAAAGCTCACCAAATACAAGTTGCCAAGAAAAGCTTTCTTCTTTCTCATAAAAGTAAAGCATTAAAAGAATTTTGTCTATTACAGGTATGACATCAGGTAATACTTGCTAATGTTGCTGAATGTAGCAAAAAACTATACTGAGATCTAGTTCTTTTTCAGTCTAGATGTTAACTCTCTTAAATCTAAAAATAATGGATGTTGGTTTAACATTGTTAGTGTACCTGTTCTTTTTCTCTTCCGTGAAACTCCAAAACTAAAAAGAGCAAAGCTGGAGGCTCAGCCTTCCTATCTGATATTACCTAAAATCTTCTGCTTCAGCTAAAAGAAATGGGCATCAAAATACTGGCTGTAGCCAAGAAGTGCTCAGTTGCATTGCTTTGGTGTAATAAGCAGGTGCTTGCATAACTGTAAAGAAGTAAAAGCAGCAAGTTTGCAGCCTCTCACTGTGTCTTGTCCTGATTGACTGACAGTCTGTACTGGCCATGTAATTTATGTTCCAAATGTTGTTTGAACTGGATTGTGTAGCCATGAATGAGAAGCATGCTGGGGAGCCTTTCTAGGTAGTTCAGATGTAAGCTTCTGGCTATATTGAAAAGAGCTGCGAGTCAAATGTCACTGCATTGTCAACAGCAATAGATGATCAAATTCAATCTGAGTGGAAATGATAGGCTGCATGAAAGTGCATAGTAAGGCTAAAGGAAAATCAACTTCAGCTTGAATGATGCCTTCTGCGTACTCAGAAAAATAGGATTGAAAGTGAATTTAAGCTGTTTGCTAAGCTGGTGTGTTGTTATACGTAATGTGCAAATTTTTCAATTTAACAATCTGTATAGTTATTGTTCAAATCATATACATTTGGGGTTTTTTTTGGATCTTACCATATTCCATATGCAAATAAATAAGTAGAAATTTTCCTGTTTGTGTCCCAGCAGTCAACATTTAACTATATTTTACCCATATCCAAGTAGATGGGTGTTGGTGTTAAAATGAAAGGGGATGTTGTAGACAGTTGGTAATACTGGATAGCCAAAGCCTTTCATAGTTACTCCTTCAGACTTGGAATCTTTAAGAATACTTCTAGTATATACTGCCATTTGTTTGCTAATGTTAAATGTATGTAAAATATTCAGTATCTGAGTACTCATAATAATTTCTCTGTGCTGGTATTTGCAGATACCAATTTATGTATCCATGTGAATTGAGAACAGGTTCACTTATTGCCCAAGAGTGAGGCAGAAGTCCAGTATGTAGGAATATTAAGTGGAACGTAGAAAAAACAGCATTGTAGATAGTTTTTATTTACTAGGAAAACTCTAAGTTCATCTTTATCACCTTTTTTTAGCAGCAAAGCTACTGCTTTTGTCTGGGTGTTTTTTTAATAATCATTGTCATGGAAACACTTCTGTTACTCTGAACTACTTTTTTGCATTTAATGTGAATGAAAAGTGAGCAGCTTCAAGGTTATGTCCTTGGTGAGAGAGGGAATCTCCACTTGGCAACTGAGTTTTAAGGCTGATCAAGAGGAAACAGAGCAATGGAAGAATTCCAGTGGCTTAAAAAATCCCTCTGATGCATAATATTTGTAAAAAGACTGGGAGAGAGGGCACTAACTCAGGCAAGCCTTTGAATCATAAGTTGCAAAAAATATATTGCTAAGAAGCAAAATTCTTTATTTGGCTACAAACGTGACTGAGATGTGGGCAGTCTGTGACACTGAAAGAAGTAAAGTTATGCCCGGCTTGACAGGTGCTCTTGAAGGAAAGAGGAAAGGTGTTGTTTTGTATAATGCAGTGCATGAGTGTCTAGAGCTCCTGAAATATTCAGAAATGAATAGAGGGGTTTTTTTGTACCAACAGAAATATAAGTGAAAATATGAAATGCAGCCCAGTAGAAGCTAGACTTGAGAAGACTGACTTTGAGCTGTGAACTTGAAAGAATACCTCCAGTATTCAGCCAAGCAACTCTGTAAAATGCTAAAACTCTTTAAGAGCAATATTTGTTTTCCTATTCAAAACAGGAAGGGAGATGGTGAAATTGTATTAGCACAGTTAAAAACATCTAACACCATTTACTGAATGGCAGTGTTTCTGGATCAGATTTGAAAAGATCACCCACAGTGTTCTTAAACCTAGCAGAAAATTGATTCATTTATAGATTATGGCTCTCTTACACTCTTCTAGTTCTTTTCCTAATAGTCTTAATACAGCAGGTGAGACTGTCTCTTCCTTGATGAAAAAGGAATCATGATCATTACAATTTGCCTCAGACTGAAGAGCTTTCGGGCAAACAAGATTGAATGGAAAGAAGCACAAAATGTGTATAGAAAAACTCATCTGTATTGATAATGGATCTTACAGCGGGGAAAAAAGCAACAACTCTGTTAACGAGATAGGGACTAGAATGAGGCACAACCTTTTTATTGGTGGAGGCTGTTATAATGGGATTTCTAAGCTGAAAGTTATAAAAAAATGTAAGATGATGGAGAGCTAATTGTCTTAGGCTTTTAAAGGAGTGTCTGAGAAGCAACATGTTTAGAGTGAAGCCCAATGCTTTTATGAAGCTCTACAAAATAACAAGGTAAGACAATACAAACTATTTTAAATGTCAGGGCCCAGATATACTGTGTCTCTTTGCATCGAAGAACTAGCTCGCCACCCATTTTCTCTGGCAGAACCTGATGATTTTGGTTCTATGACGTGCTCCCTGGCACTAAAAGGTATAATTCCTTTCTGTAGCAAAGAGAAACTGTTGTATTTTCATGCCATGTGAAATTATTTCCTTTGTCCCTGGTTTTAATTGACTGGTGGAATTTTCTGTTCTGGTTGCCAATGTTTGTCTAAATCCACAACTGGCAGAAATTCTTAAACAGTTTCTCTGCTCATAGAACATTAGCCTTTGGTGTTGATATGGAGATTCTTGTTCCCCATGTGTGCTTTGACTCCTTGTGAGGTGAATTCATGCTCTTCACTCAGGTATGAGAGCTTGGTTTCCTGGTAAGCATAAATCACATTCTCAGAATTGGTCTGCAGATTGTGCTCTAGGACTTGAGAGGCAAAAGCAATACTTTAAGGGCAGAGAAAAAAAATATGAAATTCAAATTACAAGACAGAAAACATCACAAAAGTTGGGAAAATAGACCTGTGAAGACAGTGGAGAAGAAGTGCTGGAGGAGTGAAAAAGTAGAAAACATGTTTTTATAATGCATTTCGCAATTCATCTGCAGGCCATGTTAAATGCTTAAGAGCACAAAATCTTTTCAAGACTTGAGCTAAAATAAGCTCAATTTGGAGACGTAAAAAGTTAAGAGGGAGGAGAAGAAAAGAACAAAGCATTACTGAGATTGGGTTCTTTTCAAAAACATGTCTGCATAACCACTGCAAATGTTACCTATTGGTATGAATGAATACTTGTGGAGTGGTGATGGGGTTTCTGCTGTAAGACTGTGGTACTCTATTGCTACCACTGTGAAGCTTTTGGAAAGAAAAAATTACAAAACAAACAAATATGCAGTTGTGCAAAAGCTGTTGGGGTAGCCTATTGTTATCCTATACTCTTAGCTAAGAATGTGACATAGAGGGAAGAACTTTAGGAGTCATGATGTCGTAGAACAAGCTGTAATTCTCAGGTAGCATTGCTTGACATGATTAAAAATGGCTTTTCTTTAACTCAGGCACTTGGTGATTAACTGCATGTTCAGAAATAGCTTGTTTCACTAACAATTACTACATTATAATGGTGACCAAAAAAAAAAAAAATACTTTGGAAGGAAGGAAGGTTTTGATTGTTCTACATTAAGTAACTGACATAATAATAAATATATTATATAGCTCTGTCTCATCTAAAAATGGAGGTGTTATATTAACAGTTTTGAGTAAACTACTCATGTAGAATTTATTGTTAATAAAGTTAAGCTGATTTTTAGGGACAGAATTATCATCCAAAATTTATGCCAGTGTATCTGAAGTGGAACCTATTATTTAGTAAGTTTTATTTTTATTTATATTCATTTTGAATGAGACTTTAAATTATTAGGTGATGTAAAATTCATAATACCACAAAATTTTAAGTAACAAATTTAAAAAGTGACTGGGATCAAAACTAGCCTGCCTGACAATGAGCTGGCTCAATTGTAGGAAGGTTTTCTACTCACGAGCAAGTGTTTTTAGGTGCACTAAATCTTCCCTGGGAAAAATACTTTTACTTGCAGTGATGAAACTGTATAGTTGTAGTATTTTTTTCTTTTTTGAAAACAAAGGTTAAAATGGGAAAAAAAGTTGAAAGAGTGCAACATTTAGATACTCTATACCACTTGCAATAATTTCAACCCTAAATGCTGGAAAAATAACTGAGTTCCTTGGTATTTGAAAATGTGGATGCAGTTGAGCTTTTTATCATGTGCAGAGTATTTATTAGACAGAGCGCAAAAAAAAAAAAGGGGCAAGGAAGCATTTTTTTTCCTGAAATGGTAGTACTTTGTTTCCCAGTTATAATCAAATTAGAGGTAAGTATATAAACAAACACAATTACAGGTTGTGTGTTATTTAATGGTTTTGTAATTATGCTAATTTAGTTCTAGATTTGCCCTTTGGACTTTCTGGAAGGTTCTCGTATTGTCTGACCTCTTGAGGACGGAGTGCTCTGCTCTTTTTTTGTGCTTTAGTGGTTTTTTAGAGGAAAATTGGTGTGGCAGTTCCAGTCCTAGATTTTTCTTCTTAGTCCAGCTTCTCATTTTGCATGTTCAAGATGTATATATAAGCTGATCAGTGTTGTTAATTGCTTGGAAATATTCAGGAACTTCTTGAATGCAGGCAGGTGTTGAAAACTGACCTCTGTCTTAAGTTGGTAAAGTTATATCTATTCTCACTCTGAGTAGATTTATTATGAACTGTACACCATGTAGCCTGTGTTATATTCTGATATGAACCCTATTACCAAAATGAACTATCCTTGATGTGATGGTTCTTTGCCAACCTTGGTGAATTGATTTGTCTCCATGCTGTTGCTGTTAATGCAGTAGTGCAATTGTCTCTTTTGAGACAATTAAAAGTACCATATGTTCATCCAGTCTTTGTCTTCTGTTTTGTCTGTTAAAATTAATCTGTTAAGATTATATCTGTCCATAAAGCTTCAAGTCATCACTCTGATACTTCTTTGCCAGTGACTACATTACCTCAAGGTACAGGTTAGTTCTCTTTGGTTATACTTGACCCTGTTATTTTCATCTGCTGTGGTCTTATTTCAGCTTTCTGCCTATTTGGTTACCTTGAGGTTGCTGATGGCAAACCAGTGGTAAAGCTCTAAATTTGGCTAGTGACAGACTGGAGCTACAAGCAGTATAAAGCTGCAGAGTTTTCTGTTTTCCAAATAAATGTGATATAATAGATACAAATAAATTATTGAAGGCTTCTTATACTTACCCAAGATTTATTTAGTTGTATATTGCTATGAAGAAAACTCCTTTTACTTACCTTCTTCACACACATAAATAGGAATTACTTGCTTTCCAGAAGTCATACTATCTTCTCCCAAGAAATCCCAGAGGTTGCTAAAAGGTTAATTCTTTGTTTAGAGAGATAACAGAGAGGAGAATGGGTTGGAGGTCATGAGCATTACAGAGTAAGTCTGGGAGGGAAGCAACTTCTTAGTCAAGAGGTGCTGTTAGTGAATCATGAGTCAAGCAATAGAAGTGCTAAATACTACTGGGGAGAGACCTGTCCAAAATCTAGATGCCTCCTTTCTACCATTGGATCAGTGTGGTGAATTAGCATCTATTCTTGTCTTCCAGCAGGTACTGATTTTAGCAGTATTCTGCCTTTTGGATGAAATTCCCACTTTAAGCACTGAGAGTGTCAGAATATATGCAGGGCAGTTTAAGATGTTTAGTCATGATTGGTACATGAGTAGTGACTGAAGAAAACAACTGGCCATTCTGAAAGAAATATTGAAGGACATGATGCTTTTCCTACCAAAAGAAGGAATGTCACAAAGAACAGAAATCTATTTGCTCTTCTTTGGCTAAGACAAATCCACAAAAATAAAACAAGCAACAAACCCAAAAAAATAAACCAAAAAAAAAAACTTGCCGAAATGAGATTTTGATGTTGGTTATTGCTAAAGCTGGCTAGTAGAAGAACAGCTGAGATACTAGGCTGCTTGGGAAAAAAATCTGTTGGCCAAACTGCTCTATAATAGCATTTCCAAAGAGTGTTCAGGCAGTACACAGGAATGGGTGTTTCTACTTCAACTCAATGCCTGGATAAACTTTGGCAGAAATTCCTTTCTGCTGTATTTTTCTAGCATACTTTCAAGAGCACAGTAAGTGTGCTGATTTATGTAATAGTAGTGCTGGTTTTCCAACAACAGAATCTACCAATATACATGACTTCCTCTGGATGTACATGTTAACCATAATATTGCTCAGTATAGATTCTTCTTTAGGTGTGTACAGGGAGCAAGACTTGCATCTGGTATGATTTCTTAAAGTTAAAATATTTCAGCCTAGCTAGTTATGAAGCATTTGTGTAAGTCAATATGGTTTTGGTTGCCATTAATATGTAACACATATACTAAATAAGCCTCAACCGTGGTCTCCTTAAGATATCAGGAATACTAATATTGACCAACTGTTTTAGAAGTAAGAGAATTGACAAGACAGAGAAGCTTTTTAAAATATTATCTGTCTAGAAGTTGTCTTCGCTCTTTAACCCTTAAAAGATGTACACAGTGTAGATATTACTCCTGTCCCTTAGAATTTTTATGTACTTGTAATTTTATTGATATGCTTTTGTTCTCTCAAATTAAGGACACTTCTGTCAGGCCAAAGCATATTCACACTGGTGGGAATGTTGATGTTTGCTATTTGTGTCCAGGCTGAATGCATTAGCTCATAAAACTGTCACAAAGCTCCAGTTTATACAGGAATAGTTTTGTTAGGATGTATAAGAAGTATAGGTAGGGTAGAGAGCAATGATCTGCTACCTGAGACCCTCTGTTTTTATTACGGAGTTTCTGGGAGACCTGACTGAAGAGTTAAGTGACACACCTCAAATGCTTTGATCACTAGATCACTGTCAGCATCAAGACTTTTTTTCTTTTTTTTTTTTTTTTTCCTGTATCTGTGTGGTGCTAATGAGTTTTGAAACTTACTGTTAAGCAGTCTGTAAAACTATATTGATCTTCATGGGGCTGCTTTTTGGGTACCAACAAAAGGCAAATCATTGAATAAAATGCAACTGAGAAAAAGAAGCATGTCATTCCTTCTGCTCTCAGTAGTATACAGTTAAATTCCTTTTCAGTTAAGTACTTCTGTGTAATATCAGATTTGGCATTTATCCATATGATGCTTGTGAAAACTTCATACTGAGTAAGTGATTTGGGATTTTATGGTGTTTTTTTTTTAACCTATGGCTTATCTAAAATCTGTCATGCTAAAACAAAGAAAGCTTTTAATATTTCTCAAATATGCTTATTCTTAAAGAAAAAAAGTGTAAGTATCTTTTTAAATAACACTTCTTAAAGTGACAAGAGTGTCTTTTCTTCTGCCAGATATCAGCTTGTAAGAAATGTTCTAAATGGTGGTCAGTTCAAACACTTGACAAGGCAGTGTGTTTTGTGATGACAAGCAGTTTTGTAGAAACTAAACCTGTTCTGCAGTGTTGAATTGTGACTTGTTTCTGCTTTAACTTTTCTTCTTTCAGAAAGAACATTTTGCTTTACAAAACCAGTACAGAGAGAAAGATGCTGGAAACTTGCAGCACATGGTAAATAATAAAATGGCTTGAATTTCTTACTGAAACTTAAGTTTCATCACGTTCCTTAAAATAACCTTGAGAGGATGCTCTTCATGAAGAGCACAGTATTTGTCCATCCTAGTCAATAACTGCTGGATGTGTAGGTTTACTATCTGTGAAGTAGAAAGAGTAGTATCATTTCAGGGTCCTGTATTTCCTGGATAGTTTTGCTGACTCATTTAAATACATAAACACTAGAGCTTTGAAGTTCTAGCTGAATAAAATAAAGTACAGGAGTGCTGACAGACTTCTTCATAGTTTGTGTTTTACTTTTTAGGTTCATTAAGCCTTAGAATCTAACTTCCTTTGAAACGAAAGTTTGAGGTTAACTCTGAGTAGTTACTAACACTTCTGTCATACGTGTATTAGAGGTTAGAATTTTTATGTTCATGTTTTGTGATTCATAGCACTGTTTCAGAGATCAGGCATGCACCTCTTATTTTGCTTAAAGTTTTAACAAGAATAGGAACTGCATATTCTGTACCTGAACCATGAAACTCACTAGTACTTGTGTGTGTTTAGAAAGCTGTGAATGGAAGGCAACTTACTTGTGAGGCTGAAGAGCTGCAGGAACAAGAAGGCCTTCAACATATGTATCCTGTTTATCAGCAAACATACTACAAAAACTGGAGCAGCAGTTACCTACAGAACTCAGAACGTGGAAGAGTCTACATCAATCCAAGGGAGCATTATGTATGATTCTGTACCCAGATGCCTTAACTGTAAAAAAATACATGTTTTTTTGTACCTTTTAATTGTATGACCAGTGTGTCTTGTTGGCTTTTGTCTCTAAATTAGGCATATTCTTTTCAGTGGGAAGAAATTGCATGGACAATTTTATGTAGGTAAACCCTATGGAATTTGAGACTTAACTTGCTTCTAGTCCTTGATGTGTGTTTGTAGTTATATCAACCTGCCAAAAGAGGAGAGCCACTTAGAGAGTATTGACCTTCATAGTTTTAAGCTGTTTCCATGGTTATTTCTGGGAGCATTCTCTCCCTGAGTCAGTATTTTACAATAACCTTGTCTACGTAAATGTGATCAAGACAACTGAATACCTGGTGACACAAACAGTCTTGGGTTGAGAGTAATTTTTCTGCATCATAGAAAACTTCTGATGATCATCATTTTGACTGGCCTTAGCTATTGATTTCTCAACTAGCTCTACCTCTTCCAGTCAAATGAGCAACTAGACTACCTCTCAAATACTGACTTGCTGTTTGATAACATATGTTGTGTGTCTTCCCACCTTGTTAAAACAAGTGAATCAATTTCCTTACATCAGAACCTTTTTGGTTTATATTGATCTTCCTTGGTTGTAGTTTCCTGTACCTGCTGGTTTTAGTTTCATTGTTGCTCTGTATTAAACATAGTTACAGAAAGTAGATGACTGGACAGACAAAACTTCCTGAAAGTGTTTTACTTGTAGCTGCATCTTGCCTACAAATTGCTATTTACCCATTTTTTCAAGTATGACTTCCATGTTAACTGTTGTAGAATTTATCTTGCTTGGTAATAAATGCAGTTCGCATACTTTGGTTTCTTCTCAGTTCGCAATAAAACTGAGTATCATGAATTCTTATGTGTTAGCAAGACAAGGAAAGCTTCAGTAGACTTCAAGAAGTTTTCAGCACTGTACCAGTGCATGAAGTAACTAGAGAACATTACCAGTGCTCACAGTATTCCACATGGAATTTTATGAGCATATGGTAATGGTTGAAAAATGTGCTCAGGATCTTTAGAAAAAGAAGTTTTCCTTTGGAGTGAAAAAGAAATATTTAGCAAGTAAAGAAAAAAATTTTGTGTAATATGTATTAGTGCTGAAATGATCTCACAGGACAATCTTAAAATATTTTAAGACAGCAGGAAATAAGGCAAATTAAAATTTGCTAGAGAACCTTGAGCAACTTACATGTATTCTGCACATATTAAGTACAGTCAGATGGCCTTAAGACAAAATGTTGAGAATGGTTGTGTGATACTGAACTAGTTATTGATACAAAATTAAACATTACTTTTCTGATACCAGTGTTTTCTCTGCAGCTGATTGGATTTTTCAGAGGGAAGAGTCATAGTTGTAGAAGCAATAGAATTGAGAGGTAGTAAAGTTAAGTGTGCTGCAGGCAGGATGCTGTTATAAAACCAATATTCAACCTGCATTCATCTCCATCATGGTAAAACTTAATGAGAATCCTGTCCACAGTAGGGCTAGTTAAATGTTTCTGGGTTGTTACAAGTAGCAGCTAGAAGATCATGCCTTAGGTGCCCATGTTCTGGACACTGTACAAGTAGACATTTACTGTTCTCTTGCATGGCAGCTTTGTTGTATGATGTGGATGATGTTGACAGCTGAAGGAATGGTAAAGAAAAAGGTTGAAGCAAACCTGTTTCTTGAGAGCTTCCAATGAACTACTGTCAACTTGCTTTTCTCTTTTCTCTGAGCACATTCATGTAAACTGAGTAACTGTTTTCAACTTGAAAGCCTTCTGCTGTATTTGAGACCTAAAGAAGAACTCGTGTGCCCCAAAAATGTGTTTTCCAATAATGTCAGTTTAAACAGCTACCTCTTACCAAGTGTTGTCTCACCTACCCTTATGTTACTGGCAATTCCAAAAAACATCTACTACCAGAATATGAAAATAAAACAGTGTCTTGGCCAAGTATTAAGTAAGTAAGAAAGAACATTGAGATGAGCTATACTACTTGAAATAATTTGATCATTATCAATGAACAAAATTTCCTACTAGAAAATATTTCGATATACATTATAGGATGGTTTGAAAGAGTGTTACTATGATAATGTTTCCACTACATTCATTTGCACATCGTGAAATTGAGTAGGTAATCATTTGAGTTCCTATTATTTTGGCAGGTGATGTAAAAAACAATTGTATTGGGTTCAGACCTACTGCTTTCTATTTGCAGATGCATTTTTATTTGAAAAATTGAAACTTAGGGGCAAGTAGAGAGGAAGGAAGAACATGATCAACAAAGCTATAATTGCTATTTTGAATTTGTGAAAATAGCTTAAAAAAGTAATGCAACTGTATTGCTCAAGTTATGTATGGACAGACTACAGAAGGCTTGAATTGCAAACTGTCCATCAGCGTATGGTTTGCCCTAAAATCACTAGAGAAATATATTATCATGTGTATTACCTGTGAGAACTTGTTTCTTTGTAATCTGTTCAGGGACATCTATTGTGTTAGGTTTTTGAAATGTTGCTTGTAGTCTTAAGTGTTGCTGGGTTTGGGAGAAGGGGATTTGACACAGAGTGCTCTGAAGAGAACAGAAAAATGCTGGTTAGGATTTTCCACAGAAAGGATTGCACATATAGAAGTAAATTTGTTCTGCTTTTTTAAGATGTAGAAAATGTTCTTCTTTTTATTTTTGTACATTTTCAAATGTTTGTATTTGTATTTTGATTTGAATAAAAACATTCAAAATAGAAACTTTTAACCTGTTGTTTAGAGTTAATATTGCTGTGCTTTTTCTCTTGTTCTATATGCAGAGCATGTGGCTTTTTTCCTAAGAATGCAGCTTTTGAACATCTGTGGGATTGTATGCTGAAGTGAGACATCCTTTCATCATTAGTTTTTTTATTTAACACGGGATATATCATACTTTGAAAATCCAGCACTTAGGTAAACTGAACACCCAAAATAATTGTTGAGAGTAGAAATGGAAGGAAAAAGTAGTAGTTCACATCTCTAGCTCTGATAAATTTAAATTGTCCTCTGAGCAAGTATCTTTAAATTCTATATTTAGTCTAATTAGTGAAGATACAAGATCAAGTGTTTGCTGTACATCCAAAATGCTTGTGAATGTAATACAAAGGAAAACTTAAAAATACAAACTGAAAGAAGGGACACTTCGTAGGCAGTTATTCAAAGACTCCTGTTGTTAAGTCACAAAATGATCTAATATGTTTGGTATCCAGCTCAAGGAAAGCTCAATAAAAAGGTGTGATAATTCATGGACTGGAGGGGAGGTTTTCACCTTCAGCTGTATCCATTTGCTGTGGACAGGAATACTGGTAGAAGCCCTGGATTAGTAACAAGTAACACATACTGTGTAAGGCAAAAAGTCTCACATGTTTGGATGAGCTTTGTGTTGGCTCTTCAAGCACTTCTAAAATTGACTACAAAAATGTTGCATCTTAAAGGTCCCCCTACTTTTAATTAAAATGTCAAACCATCTCCTTTACGCTTCCCCCTGCTCTTAGGATCAGGAATTCTTTGTGGCTCGATTCAATGCCTTAAACCATATGGCACAGCAGTACCTACATGAAACAAAGTTGAAATGATTTCTTAGTTTTTCAGTATCTGGATAGAAAGATGATTTTCCAAATTGTTCTTTTGATCAGACAGCAAAGGCCCTCAGTGTCTTCTGACTTTGTACCCCGGGCAGAGTAGCCTTGACATAAAGCAGAACCTGAAAGTTCTTTTGCCTGCCCTGTGCAACGCTGGACCTGCTGCATTTTACTCTTTAAAATGGATCTTTACATATTCACAGTGTTTCATTGGGTTCCATTTGGAGTTATTAATTAAAGGGATTCAGAAATAAAAGGTCTTAAACCCCCCTACTTTGTTTCTGTTAATTCTGCAGCTTGTCTCTGATCCTTTCCCCGCACCTTTGCTCCTTCTACATCTGTAGCGTTGTTCTTTGCACACTCATATCTCATTTTTTCCAGCACAAAGAGGCAACAATCTGTCCCCTAGGTTTTCCTTTCTCCTTATATTTTTGGCTAAATATTTCCCACTAATACACCTACTTAGGGCTGTTTTAAGAAGCAAATATGTAATGCATTCCGAAGATTCTGTTGTACCATATTTGTCTCTTATGCTTCTGGATTCTTGAGAGAATGTTAACTAATTTTCTACTCCATATGGAAATGTTCATATTTTTTTTCCTCCTCATTCATATTCTATAACTGCATGAGGCATGTGCTGCATACAATGTGTATCTTTAACTGAGACATTTCCAAAGTGTAAAATAGGAAATTTCAACACCAGCTATCTTCTTTTTAGCTGAAAAAAAATATGAAGATGTAGCATTGCATTAAATCCTCTTACTTTCAGAGGACAGGTGACATAAGTAAGAAAAAAGGCAAACATAGAATGGACCATAACAGCTTGGAGGAAGCAATCTTCTGCTTATACAGGTTGGTGGTGTCATTTTTTTCCTACTTGTCTGTTGCTTACTTGAAGCAGGATAGCTAGAGTGGTAGAATGTTCAGTAGTTGGATTTCTTGATAAAATTCCTCAACCTGATAGTAGGTAGGAACTCTGTGCCTCTAGCATAATAGAGTTACTTATCAACAACATCAAAAAAAAAAAAAAAAAAAAAAAGGCAACCTTTCTGCCAAAGCAGACTGACTTGGATTTTTTGAAACCCCTGTAAATAAACCAAAAGTGACTATTGTCTAGAAAGCTCCTCAGTTTCTGGTGTGTCCTAAGAGGAGGAGGAATCTGGTTAGTTTGGATGTTGATGCTACTTAGCAGAATGTTTTAGGGTATAATAGGGTATCCAAGACCCACAGTGTTGAGACAAAGTGAGAGATTGAGAATTGTCACTTTCAAATGTGTTACTATGAAATCACACCCAAGTTTCACCATCTGTTTGAGACTAGATATCTGTACAGATTAAATAGCTGCATCCATCAAAAGATTTATATAGAAAACCAAAGATAATTGAATTTCTAGTGCCAGTGATTAGGCTGGAGTGGATGATTTGCACAGCAAGTGTAATTGACCTCCTGGATATCTGAGTGAAATAAAATGCCTGGTAAATACTTGTATCTAAAAGTGTTGATTATACAGTAAGTAGTTGGGTTACTGTACTGGGAAATAACTCAGTCATTTTAAATTAACCAAGAAAATCAATTCACTTTAAAAAGACTACGGTATGGGGCTGGGGGGGGGGGGGGGGGAGAGGGAAAGAAGCTTCTGTTAAGATCCCAGAAGGTGCCAGCTTTAAGTAGAAACAACAACTGAATAACCATAGTAAGTAGTAGCATTGGTTCCCTTTTGTGCTGGAAGCCTCAAGTTTCAGATGTGTCTTTCTCTTGCAAAAATGTAAAAGATCTTATCTGAAGGCAATTGAGAACTTTGTAAGTCTTTGAAAAAGTCATCAGACTTTTTTGTCTAAAGGCAAAGTCGGGAGAGTAGGAAATGCACAGGTGGAGATGATGGAATGTTACAGATGCTCACTGCACCTTTGACTTTTACCTCTCTTACTGGGTTCTGTTGACATCAACAGTTGGAGCTGGTACCAAATTGAATTCTGGACTTTTCTGTACTTGTCTCTTTGCCCCTTCCCTCCCTCCATCCCCCCTGCCAATTTTTTAGTAGTACTTTAGGGATTTTTTTTTTTAAAGTGTTAATACTTTATAGTTAAAAGAATCAAAGTTGGTGTGCTTCTGATACTGTTTTAAAGAAACTCTGGTAGAGCAGAGTATGATTATGTACTATCAGGTAAATGGATGCCCTGAAAGTGTTTGGAGCTGCTTTCTACCTACTCCAGCACCACTGACAAACACCATCTGAAGTAGTCCCTAGAGGACTTGTACAGGAAGGAAGAGGTTCCTTATGGAATGACTTATTCCTTATTTCTGTACGGCCTCGAGTTTGTGATTCCTCCCTTATTCATGCTTTTGCCTTCAATAGCCATGTTTCAGATATGTATTCAGCTGTGATATTTCCTATTAAGTTAGAAATTTTTCTGAGCTTGTTTAAGTGGATCCTTGCTTTGCTGATAAGTGAAAGCAATAGTCTAGCCAGAAAATACATCTGTCTGTAATTATATACATCTGTTTCCAATGCTGCTTCTCTCCATTTATTTTTGTGTGTGTGAGAACCTACTGAAAAACCCAAGCATTCTGCATCAGTATGGGACACCTTCAGCAGCTAAAAACGGGATTGCAACTAACACTGAAACCTGCTCTTCGGTGCATTGCAGTCTGTGACAGGTATAGTAGCTGTGAGACAGCCCAGTAAGTGGCTCTGTATGAAGCTGACAGGACAGCAGGTGTTTGGTTAGGATTCCACCAGCCTGTGCTGAATGCACATTGTTGATCCCAAAAGTCCAGGCTGAACGCTGACATGGGCTGTCTGTCAGTCCTGAAACTGCTCCCGTGCTTTTGAAGCTAACCATATGGGGTGTGAATGTAATCCAAGGCCTACTACTTTTGCAGTTGCCTGTAGTGATTAAAAATCCCCTGAATGCTTAAGGAATTGTCTTGTTAACAGAAAAAAAAAACTTGATAGGATGTGCTTCTAAGATAGAATTATGTATGGTGCCTGAGTAGCCTTTGAAGAGTGAACTGATGGACTGAATTTACAGACGAGGAGATGAGTTTCTGAAAACAAAACAGTGTCCTACTTCAGTTTCAATGGTATTCTTGTGTTATTTTGGAAGTCTGGAAATTTTTTTCACCCCTACTCACTGCAAGTGACTTGGCAACTGCTGTCCCAAGACTAGACAGAGCACTCCACAGGGGGCTTCACAAATACAGAGAGAGGGAAATAATAATTTTCCTTGACCTGCTGAATACACTCTTCCTGATCCAGCCCAGTAGGCAGCTGGCCTGCACTGCTGCAAGGGCACACTGCTGACTCACATTCAAGTTGTTATTCAGAAGGTCCCTCAGACACTTCTGCAGAGGCCAACACTTGCTCTCTGCTTTCTCAGTGTCTGTGGTTTTTGACACATGGATCGAGTTTTGCTTCTGTAGCTGAGCAATTTAATCCTGCTATTTACTTGCCTTAATACATGTGCACTGTGCCTAAAGTTATGATGGGCAGTGGTCACTAAACTTTGACCTAGATAAAAATATTGAATCTCAGAAGGTGAAAATTTGCTTTGTGTGCTTGGTCACACTGTGGGCTTGTGATTTGTTTGTTGTTGTACTGCAGGAGCATGGTTCACTCTTTGCTGCTATGGTTATGAGTCAAAGGTTATATGCAAACCAGACAGTTCTGGTAGGTGCAGCTTAAGATGAGCTCATCTCCAGAGACCTGTTCCAGCTAAAGTGTTTTACTTTAAAAAAAACAAAACAAAACAAAACAAAACAAAAAAAAAAAAAGCAACCCACCCTGCTATTTGTGGATAGAAAAATGAGCCATTGTGTGCAGTCAAGACTTTATTGCTCCAGTTTCTTCATAAATTCTGTTGTAAGTGCAGAATCCCTTTAGCAAGTCATCACACAACTTAGCTTGTAGTAATTTGTACCTTCATAAGAGGATAATGTCTAGTAAAGATAATTTATTTATGAATTTCACTGGTCTTTAGCCTTTATTACAGGGTTTTATTGGGCAATTAATTTGTAACTAATTATGCAACTTCTTCCAGTTCTCAGGGAGTTGTCCCTAACTTGGTAGGCATATAAGACTCCTCGTACAATAAAATCTTTTATATTGCTGTACTGGAATCTGCTTCAATATTGTAGTGTTCATATCTGGAAGGGAGAGGTATTTGAAAGAGACAGAGTATCCTGACAGAGTGAACTCTCTCTGCTATCCTGCAGGTGTCTTTCCCTGGGAAAACTTGAATGTGATCTGTTTTAAGTTAAGATACATAGAGTTGGATTTTGCTCTGAGTCACTGGATCACTCAGATTCACTGTTCTTAGAGAAGGAAAGAAAGAAGTCAAGGCTATGGGCAAAAAGTTGCCTGTAAAACTTGCCTGGCTTGTGATTTGTCAGAACAAATATTGATGTATTTTTGTGTGCCAAGGCAAACCACTCACACTGAAAACAAGCCCAGAAAGCAGCATGGTGGGTAAAAAATAGTGAATTATTGGTTTCAGAAATAACACTTCAGAGCTGTATAATTTTATATTGTGATTATAATTCTTTTCCTTAGCTTCCCTCTGCAGTTTCTGAAAACACCAAGATTTGATCTTCTGCTGACTTGACCATCAAGGAAAGTTCAAAAGTGGTATTTGCTATATCTGCTTAGTGGCTCAGTCTGGAGTAGACACTTCTGTCCTGTTTGTAGTGCTAGCAGTGGAAGATGGCTTTTCTCAGACCTTACTAAGGCTACCTAAAACTGACAGTGCAAACAAGCTTGTAAATGATGTTATTAACTCTGAAAGAAGGACGAGGATTAGTTTTATATTGCTAGTTAAACATCTTAATGTTCAAGCAAATTTCTGTTGGAAACTCACTTACATACAATGTATCAACCTAGGGGGAAAGGCTGTTGAAATTGACAGCAGCAAATTAAAGCATGTCTGCTGAATTACTCAAGCTATAAATGAAATCATAGAAAACACAGGCTGCTTGTTGCTTTAGATTTAACAGATCTTACAGTATGTACCTCTCAAGTCTTACAAAGTGCTTATTGCAACTTTGAAATTTTTGTGTGCTTTTAGACACTTTATCTGTAGAAAATATGTGGCCACCCTTCCCGAAGACCTGAAAAGCTTTCATCTTCCTGTTTTAGACAATGAGTAGATAAAAAGCCTAGAATGTGCACCCTTTCTCCATTTTAACAAACTCCTGAGCTCTAAGATTTGCTGACTGTGAGAGGTGGATATGTGAAATATGTCCCAGTGAAATCTGCTGGGGCATATGGAGCACTTAAATTAAATTAAAAACTAGAAAGATATCTCAGGCTCTTACTTGCACTTTTGCAGACTGTCACTGCTTCACTGTAGAGCTGCTATTTTGTGAAAATCCATGTAAATACCAGCTAACTACCAGCTAGGGAACTCCTGGCTTCCAGCTTACAGGTGTATTTGTAAATCCATTCTATTTAATTTAAAGAAGATACATCTGCAGTTTGAAATTTTCCTTTTTGGTGGTGATATTCCTGCATCTTAGTGTATCTGCACAGTGTACATACAGCAGCTGTATTTCTCCTATTTCTCCTTGCCCTTCACTGCTCTGGATTAAATATGTTGAGGTTTTTGTCAGTAATGCCACCTAAGAAACCAACAGTTCCCGAGACTCCCTCTGTTCTTTTTGTGAATTCTTGTTACTTAGCCTTTCAAACTTCATGCTGAATGCCCCATCAAATCTCACACATAGCATCCATGTTTTAGTTAGTGGTGTTATTTTAAAACATGTAGAAGAGATTGTTTACTTCCCCATCCAGACACTTGGGAAACAGCATGGGGTTCCTTAGCCACATGTGGTTCCTTTACTGCATATGGTGGCATTGCAAGTGTTCCCAGTGGCCTGGCAGACTAATTAACGTGGCTTTAATTATTTGAAATGGCATTTCTGTAGGAGGAGGATACATAATATGTAGAGAGGCATTAGAATGAAATTAATTCCATCAGAGTGGCCAGGAAGTCCTGCAGAGCAGACTTCTATTGCACTTGAAATCGCACCAATTAATACCGTGAACTCTTTGGGCATTGCTAATGTCTCTGGCTGGTAAGCTGCTAGTTGAGCAGTGGCACCTTTAAGTAAGTCGTGCACTGCCAAAAAAGTCATTGTGTGTGTCATTCTTCTGTGGCCTGCACAAGGGACCCGCTCTCTGGGGGGTGGTTGGTGATTTGTGATGCTTTTATGCCTAACGATTTCTGCATCTGAAATAAATACTTTCTATGTTTACCAGCAATAGGGATGGGAACCCAGTGGCTTTGACATGAGATTTTATTTCCCTGCTGTTTTACCATAACTCATTTAGACACCTCCACTGCCAGCAGTGCATAGAGGGACCAGAGGTGGCATTTTGCACAATAGAGGTGGGTGCAGGGAAGAGCAGGGGCTGCCCAGCACTCCACGGATCTTGTAGGGTTTCTGTGGCTCCCCTTGTCAGGGGCAGGAAGGGAGCCAAGGACAAGGACCACTCTGAAATGTGAAGGTGGGCATGTGCTGTTTTATATAAATGAGGTATTTGCTAGGTATGACAGAGAATCCACCACCCTTCTTAAGCTGTCTCTTTGGGAGAAATTGTTGGGCTTCTTTTACTTCTCTGGTTAATTTTTCCAAACAGAAAAGCTTCAGAACAGGACGTTGAGAGCCAGACTACAACAAGCTGAGTAGCCATTACAAATCCCTGGGTTGAAGCACCCCTGTGCAATGGCAGCAAAAGTTGCTTGAAAGTGAAGAATCAGAGCTGGCTTATTTTGACTACCTGGTAAGTCTTCTTATTTTACTTGTTAATTATTCTGAGGGTTTGTGTCTTCTTTCTAAAGATGGCTGAGGGAAGAGAAAAATCAGAGATAATACAAACAGCATATGGGCTAGTGTGTCAGCAGGGAGCTGGGATGCCCTTTCGGTGCACTCGGTGGAGCTCAGGACGTGTAAGCTTGTCAGCCAGTGCAGAAAAGGGCAGAGAGCATTTATTACCTGATATTCCGAAATGTCTTTGAAGCTAAGACCTGGGCTTTTTAGAAGAGTACAGGAATGTGTCCTTTCTGGATATAAATCTAATGTGGCACATGTCAAGCTTGTCTAGGCCTGGTTATATCCCCTGAATCTTTACTACTGCACCTCAGTAGGAAATGTCAGTCTCTAGTTACAGTGGAACATGGACCAGCAGCATGGAATAATCTGGGAAAAAAACCACCTAGACCCATTACTGAGTAATAAAGAATGTTTCAGTTAATCAGAAGGCATGCAAGAAATCCTTCACAGCGCCATGGCATGTTGAGCAGGACACTTAAAAGGCTCCCCAAGTGCTTGGTGAATCAGGTATTTACCCAGACTGGCCAAAGACACATTTCTGCAGCTGCTTTTGTGTTTGAGCTTCATTTCCAATTCCGAAGGCGGATTTGTAAATGCCTAATGCGATCTGTCTGGTCTCCAGCTGTGTGTGCCATTGCAAACAGTGCTGACCCATCTCAGCTCTCTGATGGCTGTGAGGAGGGAAGCAGTGTGCTAATGAGGGGTTTTGGCTCTGTTTCCTGCCCCCCTGCTGCAAGCCGGGGCTGCCCAGCTGGGCAAAGAGGGGTGCAGGGAGGGATGCTGTGTGCCACGGTGTGTGCTGTGAGCGTAGGGAGAAGGGTGCTGTAGGGCAGACTTTGGATTCTAGGGAGGAGGGTGTCATTCTGGCTAACACCTCTAACAGGTGCCTTGATTTCGATTACTGATTTTAGGGAATTATCTTCAACAAGGAGGGCAGTTCTGGTGTGTGTGTGGGCACTGCTAGGCTGCTGTTCTGAGCCCAGGATTGAGTGCACGCAGGCTGACTGCCTGCAGGAGGCAAACACATTGAGCTTCTGCACGTTTATATAGTGGAAAGACCCTGCAGTGAAGCTACCAAACTGGACTGACCAGCAGCTTGAACTGGTGAGGCAGATGCTGCTTTGTCAAGACTCCTGCACTTGAAAAACCAGTGGATTCATAGTGGAGGAGAGCTCAAGGGGCACATGAGGAGAGCTGGCATTTGCATAGCAGTAGACCTTCCTATTTTTGTAGGTCATCTTCTAATAGATTGCTTTGACATTGGAAAAAAAAAAAAAAAACAAACATGAACAGCAGATGCCTCTTTGTCATAGTTCTGGTAATTATAGCAGCAAACCTGAAAGGTAACCGTGCCAGAGGGAATTCATTTACACAAGATTCTTGCTCCTTACCTGTGTAGCAGAGCTTGGATGTTAGAGTAGTCGTTCCTGGTGCAACACTGAGAAGGATGATGCTTGAGGAAGACTGAAGAACTAGTGGAGTCACTGAAACACTTCTGAGGTGTTTTGGTCACTGGCAATACTTGGATGAGGATGAGTAAATAACAGCAGAATAAATCTACAACAGGTTGCTGCTTTAACAGCAGAATAAATCTGCAACAGGTTGCTGCTTGTGGCTAAAGAACAGTGAAAAATCCAATTAGCATAGAAATCAAAATTAATAGATAAAAGGAATTGAGGAAACTAAAGTTGCACTTGTGCTAAACTGACTTGCTGGAGCTGAGTATCCCTACTGACCATGAAATAAACGGTCGAGCAGAGTTCCAACCAAGATGGTGTTGGAAAACATGTACCTAGAGGCTAATATAGCCCTTGTGCTGCCAGAATTACCCTGTTGGATTCAAAGCTATGAATTTGCTGCCATAAGTGAACTCCTTGTAAAGAACAGCAACAGAAATGCTAAACACAGCCCTGCTCCAAAATAAATCATAGAGTGCCACATAGTAATACAGTAACAAAGGGAGGTTGCAGTCCCTGATATTGTCTTGCCCAGCAAGATGGAGAGGTTTGTACTACTGCAATCTTCTGAGTTTGAAGCAAGTTTATCACCCTCTCCCTGCACATCAGAGAGATGTCTGGGAGACCTTCCTTCTCCTACCCTCTGTCCCACCATGTCTCACAGTAGTCCAGGGTGCTAGCAGGCTCACAAGAATCTTCCACGGGAACTGAGAGTTCTCTAGTATGCTCTAGGTCTGGCTTTGCATATGTATGCTCCTCAAAGGCTGCCCTCTGCACAGAGCAGGGTTGTACCAGCAAGCAGGAAAACCTGAAGAGAGTCCTGGGCTAGTTTATACCAGCAGAAAGAAGTGCTCCACAGGAGCAGGTGGAGTCACAAAAATGTTAAGATAAAGATGTTTTTCTTCCCCTGTTAACAGATAATTTAGTTTGGTTCTTGGTATGATTTTCAGAGTGAAGTAACATCTTTAATACAAGTACAATTGACTCTTTCTCCTCTTCATGAAAAGCAAAAATGCTTCAATAGAGGGGAAAGATGTTCAGGTGGCGCCTGAATAAATTTAAATCTGAAGCACTGGGGTCTTTGTCTCTGTAATGAAATGGGGTTTACTAAGTTCTGATGCTTACCCATTAATACATCTGTCCTATTACCAAATTCTGCACATTTATGACAAGACAGTCTCATCTCATTTGACTGCAGGGTACAGAAGTTAGTATTTTTTAAAATTATAAACTAGCGAGTTTTCTCATACAGAATTTCTCATGTGTGAAGTGCAGATGTAATCGACTTCATGGGGATACCTGAGAGTTAGATGTTTTCTTCAGTGGTTTTTTCCTTCATGTAAATGGCTTAGACCAAATTTAAAACTTAAAGGTTTCTCTTTCCCTGTAGCTAACCAGATTGTTACAGATTCTATCCTCTTCCTGCTCTGCCTCCTTTCTACCACTTTTCCTGTCCCAGAAAAAAAAAAAAAAAAAAAAAATCTGAGAAAACTTCTTCATCAGGTTATCATTTTATCGATCCTCCTGCCAGACCTCAATCCCTTGCCACAACAAGCTGTAAGCCTCTTCCTCTCCATGTGGTGAGTCTGTGCAGAATGAAACCTGACTTTTAACACAATTGTATAGCAGCTGATTTTTGAGATCAGCTCAGTGCCAATCTCCCAGCTGCTTGCTTTCACTGCATCAAAGACAGCTTACCTTGGAATCCAAATCATTTTATCTTGTGAGAGAGAACCTCTTCAGCAGTAGCCTCCTGTCTGGCTGGGTTAGGCATGTACAATCTGAAATCTCTAGCCATGGAAGCTTAGGACCTGTATTCACCTGAAAATTAAAAGATACTCAGTAACATAACTTCAATAGGACAAATGCAGAGACTTTACCCCTCGTTGGAATAACTGGGCCTTGAAATCTTGCTTCCAGACAAACTGGTAATTACTGAAAGACAGAGATGGAGTATGGGCTTGAGCAATTAATGTCGTCTATAGAGTTAATCCAGGTAGCTAATTTAGTTAAGATTTTAGTAATTAAAGTCTATCTCTACTAGAATTTGAAAGTAAAATGTACTTTGGCAATTCTTTAGAGCGCTAAAAGGGGATCCTCTTCTCCAAGGCCAGGTTGGATGGAGCTTTGAGCAGCCTGATCTAGTGGAAATGGACCCCCCGATCATGCAGCAGGGGGGTTGGAACAAGGTGTTCTTTCCAACCTTCCAACCATACATTCCATTGTATGATTCCAGTGAAGAAGCTTCATTGATAAAACAGTTTGTTTGGATTTGTATCACTGTACCTAAGAAGAGAATCTGGCCAGGAAACACACCACCTTTTGCTAAGTGCCATCAGAAGAGACTGCATGATACACAGACGAATGGAAACAAGGCAACAAACTGGGGAGTAAAAAGAAGATTCTATGGGTGCTTTTGCACCCTTAGAGAAGTTCTGGTTCATTTCCCCACAGGGGATCAGTGGCAGAAAAGCAAAGCATGTGTTGGTGGCTGAAATTTATTCCCCATGAAGAAGCTGTTAAAAGCTCACTGGAAATTACAAAAAAGCTCTTTAGAGGACAATAGTGTCACCAGATGATGTATTCTGCTTCATGGGTGTATGGTTTGAACATAAGCCTGCTGCCTGCCTGAGTTTGATTTAAAATGTCTTTCCCTACCAAAGCTATTAGCTTTATTTGTTTGGACTTGAATCTGTAGAAGCTATTACCTCTCCCAAAATTTAGCCGAATGATCTCCTCTGAACTTGAAGGGACCCTGGTATGTGATTGCTGTTGAACAAAACGTGGTGGACCCTATGGATGGTACTCATAGCCACAGTGCAACATTTTAGAACCTGCATGTAAACAGCTGCTTTCTGTCCACAGTGATGAAACACAGGCTAACCAGTGCAGTCCTTGCACAAATCATGGACTGCTGGCATGGCTGTCCTCCAAAACTTTTCCCAGAATCTCCAGTGAGACTTTTTCTTTCATAATGAAATAAATCTTAGCTGAATGGCACGCTTGCCCTCTCTCTTATTGAATTATTTATTCACTTTTAGCTCTTACTTTCTCATTTGAAATTGTGTCCTGTCGTGTATTCATCAAGGAAACTGTTTAATCTGTGCAACTACTCAGACTTCATATCCAAGCAGCTTGCTCTTCCTTGGATAGAAGATATTTTGGAAGAGGGGGTCTTCCTCTCTCCCACCCCTTTTGGCCTCTTAGATTTGGAGCCTATAAATAAAGCAAGTGGTAAACATGGTGTGGAAAAGTGGTAGACCTGGGCTTAGAATGGGAAGATCCATTTTATAAGTGTTGGATCCTGCAAAAAGACTGAGAAACTGCTCAATTTATGTGTGTCAGCATTCTTGTAAGGTGATTATGATGCTTACATGGAAATTCCAGGAAGGGAATATCTATGAGAAAAATTAAGCCTGATGCATAAAAATTCACTATGTTATGATACTTGCAAACACCACTTGGACCTTGGCTTATACTGGTAGTAGCTGAGGGACAGAAAAGTCTTCCAGGATAAAATTGATGCTGCTGTTGTGAATCCTGCTGTCATGTGCTTTATTACTGTGAGGTTGTTACAATGATTTTTGGTCTAAAGTCTGAACCTGCTCTCTAGTTTTCCGCTTGTTTATGACTTTATATGGGTCCATTTACTGCCTTTCTCACCTTATTTTTCTTTCTTCATTTAAACACTACCTTAACAACCCAAGTGCTTCTTCCAGAATCTGCCATTTGTTGAGATTAATGCATTGTGTTTTCCTTGCATGTCAGCCACAGCCAGTCTGTTTACTTTTCCTACGTCAGAATGTGGGAAAGAAGGATAAATTTTCCATAATATATTGATAAGTCCCTGAAGACAGACAGGCTCCCAAAAGAAAGATGCTCAGCCTCTCACAGGAGTGCCATTGCAGTGTTCAATCCCCAGGAAGATGAACTGATGATCTTATGAATAGTGTGGCATACTCTGAACTCCAGTATTCTGTAGGTCCAGGATTGGTTTGTACCTTTTTTTTTATGCTGCTGAGTGTTGTAGTACCATCAAAGACAAGAGTGTAAAAAGAGCTTAAATGACATAGTTTGAAGACAGTAGGGGAAAAAAAAAAAAAAAAAAAAAAAAAAGCAACAGGCTTTATGTTCTTGTTGCTTCTGTGCTGCCATCTGAGCACACCTGATCCTTGCAGGGATTTAAAACTCAGGTGGCCACAGGGCACTGGTCTGGGGAGGCAGATCTGCAGACTGGCAACCTACACTGGTCTGGAGACTGCAGATAGCCCTGGGCTGTCACGATATCAGAGGCTGCCAGGAACACTTGTAGGGGAACTTAATACTGTGTAAGCTGGCTACCAGCAAATTGTGCTATGTGAGTGGCAGCTAAAAGGAGGGCATTAATAATCAACACTGTTGAATGCAAACTGTTGAAAGATGAGATGTTTCAGGTCTCCTAGGGTTTTCTGCCTTGTTGGGAAAGCTGATGCCATCAATTAAACTTCACTGGCACTGTGAAGGTACTGTTTGGTATGCTGGGCTTGCAAACAACAACTTTTTTATATAGATAATTGTTTAATTCTGGTTTCAATAATCCTCTAGAAAGATAGCAGGGTGATATATTTTTCTTTCATTTAGCTAAAAATTATTCCCTCATAGAAATGGAAATGAGGAAAAGTTATACTGGCATAAAAGAATCTTAAAATAGCTCCTACCTGAATTTAGCAACCTTTTTGGTGTGTGAAATAATATTTTGCTCTGCCAAATTATAGGTGAAACATGCCCATAAATATTCTGGAAGCTGAAAGATTGCCTCTTGAAGGCAAGATACCACTCAGCAGCTGCTAAACAGTGCGTTGTCTCTAAACAAAACCAGGCATCCTGGCTAACCTGAGCTTAGAGCATGCCCAAAGCTGGAGGCTGCCTCCTCTCCCCTGATGCCCCAGCTTTTCATTTAGTATAAGTAATGATGCAGAAACCATAACAGGTAATACCAAAGTCCAGGCATGTCTTGAAAGGGATGAATCATTGTGTTTGACTTTTTAAAAATAGTTATATTAATACCCAGCCTCTATTGACATAATCTCCAAGAAGTTTTCCAGCGGTGTTTTATCTCTAAGATTTTTGGATCAATAACACAAAATTGGAAATGGCCATTGTCTGCAATTGTAAGATGCTGACTTGTTATAATAATAGGCTGCTTACAATTGATGAGTCATGCCAATAGTTAGATCAAGAGGTTGTAACCAAAAAAAAAAAAAAAAAAAAAAAAAAAATCTAAATATAGCAGAAACAAAGAAATTGGAGTATTTGAAGTCTATTATGAAGTCTATTACCAAGACCACTGCCAGCACAGCTGTTTGGAATACAAGGGGGAATATCTAAAAAATTGTTTTCAATTCAGAAATGTCAGTAAAACCCTATTGTTGCCCCTGGCAGTGATTGTTTTGACAAACAACTTCGAAACTTCTTAATCAAGAATGTTTTTACCTGTGTGATGCACACTAGTGCCAAGGTGCTTATTGAACGTGAAGTATTATTTTTGCAGCAGGAGATCAGACTGGATTCTTAAAAATCAGTCATCTTCTTCCCTTTCCCCTTTTCTATTTAACTTTTTCCATTAGTAGAAGGGGGCATGAAGTCTCCTTCCTGAGTCTTTTCAGCTTCAGAGCAGGTATCACAGTATTTGGCGTAGAGCCATAAGGAGTTTGTAGGAGCATCACTGGCTTTGGTATGGTTTAGGTGTTCCAAAGGGCTTCTGCAGGGGACAGCAGCTCTGTAGGGCAGCAGAGGGACAAGGCTCAGGTTTACAGATGCCTTAGTCACCTGTCACAGGTCACAGTCAAATGACAGAGGCTGCTGATGGATCTGTCACACACCACTTGGTAGCCTCTTGCTAAGGAGGAACAGAGAAGTGCCAGCTACAAAAAATTCAAGGGAGAAGCCTGTAAGAAACAAAATCCAAATGTTAAGAGAGAAGCAGTAGATAAACTGGTGGGCCAGCTGGGAGACAGGAGGCGTGCATGGTCTGGCAAGCCCATAACTGGTGTTACTGGTGTACCTGTGGGAACAAGAGGCCAGAGCATAGAAATGCACGGCTTCCTCTAAAAAATGCAGTATTTACCAACTTGACCAGACATTCAGGGAATTGGTCTATCTGAATGTGCTGTATCTGTTCACTTTGCTTTATCTACTAATATTTTAAGCAAGGGAGTTTTGTGGATCCAGATGATGCCTTTGGTGCTGGTAATTTTTTATGTTTTACAAAAAAGCTAAGGACAATATAGAAACCTTTATCTTGAAACTCAGGGTGAATAAATAACCCTTGAAGTGAACTGCAGATTTCCTTTGGATGTTCTTACTGTCTCAGCCCTCAGCATCATTGCAATAGAAACAACATTCTAGGTGCATTATGAATAATGAAAAGAAATCTCATTTTTCTAGAATTATGACAAGATGATCTTCTGATTTTTTTGGTAATTCCCCAATGCTCCCTCTGTGACTGTGTGTTTTCTGTGCTTTTTAACCCTGCTTTTTGAAATAATAGTTTGAAAAAATCACAGCCACTCAAATCATAAGGTATTCTTCATTGGATGCACCTGAATCAGCACCTTCTACAAGTTATTGCACCTTGTTGGTTTGATTCATTAGAAGTGCCCTTTTAGATCTTCTCTACAAAAGATGCCAGATGGTTTACTGCTCTGTTAAGGAGTCATGCCTTCAGCTCTTAAATTCCTTTCTTTATTCCTTGTGCAAGGTACTCTGCTGATAGTTGTGTTTTACAGGTACCCCGCATGCCCTGCAGCTGTAGTGACTTTCACAAGGCACAGAGCCATGTAAATACTTCCATTTCAAGTTCTTCAAGGGAGTGTCTATATCCAACAACTTGCTAAAGGACAATAAAGTAATGTAGAAGGCTTCTTTCCACATAAATTTAGGACTTTACAAAGTCTATAAATACTAAAAACTTTGCAAAATATGATAATGTTCTTCTTAACTGTCTATATCTGAAACTGCCTTGGCATGTAAAAATTGACAAATTTTTTGCTACTGACAAATTGAAGCTGTTGACAAACAGTAGCTTCATGCTTTTGCTTATGTGACTGCAAGAGAAAAATGGCTGTGGCAAAACTTTGCTGTGAGCGTGTGTTAACTCAGGTTATCTAGCCTGGGCATGGGATTCACAGCCTGTCTCAGAGCTCAGAGCAGCCCCTCTGCTTTCAGGAAATATGCCAAGGTAAGTGTTTCACAGAGCAGTTATTCTTTTAGCTCTTTCTTCTAGAGTTGCATCCCTCAAAACCTCACATAGAGAGCAGGACTTGCCTGAATTTGTGCCTCCATTTCTGTTGCTGGAGAATGGTATTTCCAAACCTTTCTTCTCTTAGCTGCAGAAGCTGAAGTTGGGCAGGATCCCAGATGAATCAGAAGCCTGAAGTAAGCCTGCACCTGGAAAGAGCATCTCTCTGTGCACTGGCTGCTGCTCAGCAGTGACTCAAGCACACGAACGTGGGGGCTCTGGAAGATGTCATGGGGTATAGTTAGCCAGCTGGTGCTCCAAGGATGCCATTCCTGAAAGGCAAAGCAGATTCTCTAATCTTGTTGCTCCAGTATAGGTGAAGGCTGAAGTATTGAAACAAAATGCTACCTGTGACTGTAAACAGCAGATGAAGGGAGACCCTTGGCACTAAAGCCATGGGGGGCTTCCTTGCTCAGCCTGCTGGTTGCATCCCACAGGGGTCAGTGCTTTGTTGTAGCTGTTTCAAAGCATGTTGTTCAAACCACTGGGTTCTGTGACAGAGTTATGAAAGCTTTTACCAAGTTATTTTAGACGGTGGCAGAATTTGGATGCTGTACGAAGTTTAAGGTGCAAAGGACTTGTGGGTGAAGGAAAGTGTGATAATTTAATTTCAGCACCAGAGTTCCTCTGAAGGGAGAGAAAACATATTAGTTGGATAGCCACATGCCTCAGTAGGTCAAAAATGTATTTGTTTGATGCAGATAATGTTTAGCTTTGTAGGCAGAAGGAAGAAAACTAATAATAAATTTTATTTCAGTATTACATTCAGCACACATACTGCTTTGTATAAAGAACAAAAGGAAGATGTTAAGGCAATAAGACAAATGTTAATCATAATTTTCTTTCTTGTTTCACTGTTGAGCAGCTGTCCTGTTCATTGCTTCATATCCACCAGGGGCCAATGAATTGGAATTACAGTACTTTTAGATCTGCATCTGCCTGAGCCCACTTTGGAAAGGTTAGCTCATTAGCAGGAAGGAGATCAAAAATGCTCCACTTTGCTTGTCTCTGGCTCAGCATAATCAGTGTGAAGAGAACACATATTTTCCTCTCAGATAAAGTGAAAAAAGTAAGGAATGATGTTAAGTTTCGTGCATGTGAGTCATGCAACATGGACTCAGGACCTCAGGGCATGTGGTGGATTGCAGCTTGGTTGCAAGCAGTCCCAGAGGGTGAGTGTTTTCTCTGTGTGGGAGGGTCCACACAGCTCAACTGGAAACTTAATGTCAAAATGTCTCATAAGTTTTCTGGTTTTTGCTTTATCCAGCTGGGCTGTTTACACTAAGATCTCTTCTTTAGTATCGCAACGTGTGTGTTTTTCCCCCCCTGCTCCACCTCTGAATCAGCAAAGGCTTGGATTAAAATGAAGAGAATTAACTTGGTATGTACTCAAAATCTCTTATGACTGAAGAAGGGATGGAAGTGCATGTTCAAATGTGAGTATTCTGCTTTTCTTTCTTTGTCAGTAATGGTTGTTGTCAACGTGGTATTGCATCTGTGCCTGAAGCATGGGAAATAAGCACAGTGTTAGATGTAAGCCCATGCCAGCCAGGGAAGTTACTGTCTGAAATTCGGGCCCTTGGGGGTTCCCAGGATGAGGTTCAAGATGGTTTCAATTGTTGTTGGAAGTTTCAAGCCATGTTCTTGCATCCTGGATCAAGAGGTTACCTTATTGCACATAAATCAAACATGCAGACCTGCAGGTGTTCTCAGGCTCAGCCAAAGCAGTCGTTTCTACAGGAGGCTACAGGAACAGTACATCAGATGCAAGGGGGGCTTAGCTGCTTAGTTGTGTTTAAGAGCTTTCCAACTGCTCTCTGCCATTCTTTGAAGGAAAGTAAATGATGCAAAATCTCTCAAGGACAATCAGTGAGTGTCAGTTGCACTGCAGCACACTTACTATTCCACCCATCTTGTGCCGTTGCCCCACTGTGATATTTGCATATCTTTTGGACACAGGTGATCACTGCCAGTGTTCACAGAAACAAGAAGTGGCTTTCCTACTCTAGTGTGCATTTATTGGCTCAAATGATGGATCATGCTGGTGCACATGGAAGTCCTGGTGGACAGCAAGATGACTGTGCCAGCAGTGCAGCCTTATGGCAAAGGCTGCCAACAGCATCCTGGTCTGTATGAGGAGGAACATTGCCAGCAGGCTGAGGGAGTTGATCCTTCTCCTCTACTCAACACTGACAAGGCTGTATCAGGAGTGATATGTCCACTGCCGAGCATCCCCAGAAAAGAGGGTCATGGACATGCTAGAGAGAGACTAGAAAAGAGTCACAGAGGTGTCTAAGAGACTGGAGCATTTTTTATATGATGTAAGGCTGAGAGAGCTTTGACTCATCATCTAGGAGAAAAGAAAGCTTGTGTGGAATCTCACCAGTGTGTATAAATACCTGATGGTGAGAGTAAAGAAAACTGAGCCAAACTCTTCTTAGTGGTGGCTAGGGGCAGGAAAAGAGGCAGTGGGTGCAAAATGAAACACAGAAAATTCCACCCAATTCTATAAAAAAACATGTTGTTACTGTGTGGGTGACTGAGTACTGGCACAGGTGGTCCAGAGATGTTGTGGAATCACCATTCTGGAGCCTCTACTACAAGAAAGACAAGGGATATGAAGGAGCATGTCCAGAAAAGGGCCATGAGGATGATCAGAGGGCTGGAGCACCTCTCCTGTCTGAAGATAGAGTGAGAGAGTTGGGGTTGTTCAGTCTGGGGAGGACAAGGCCCTGAGGAGACCTTATTGTAGCCTTCCAGTATCTGAAGGGGGCCTACAAGAAAGCTGGTGAGGGACTTTTTAGGATGTCAAGTAGTGATAGGACAAGGGGGAATGGATTCCAACTAGAGGAGCATAGATTTAGATTAGATTTTAGCAAGTTCTTCACCATGAGAGTGGTGAGACTCTGGCACAGGTCACACAGAGAGATGGTAGAAGCCCCATCCCTGGAAATTTTTTAGGCCAGGCTGGATGGGGCTCTGAGCAACCTGATCTAGTGGGAGGTGCCCCTGCCCATGGCAAGGGGGTTTGAACTGGGTGATCTTAAAGGTCCCTTCCATATCTGAAAATTCTGTGATTCTATGATTCTTGGAGACATTCAAAGATTGACTGGACACAGTCCTTTGTAACATGCTCAAGCTCTCAAGCTGACCTTGCTTCAGCAGTAGTTGGATGAGATGTCTAGAGTTTCCTCCTCACCTCAACAATTCTGTAAAAACAGAGTTGGGCTGTGTCTGTCAAGGGAGCTTGAATAAGGACAACTTAATTCAAGTAGAATTTGGATTAAGGTGAATAGGTTTAGCTCAAAACAGAACAACTGTTCTAGTTTTGTGAATATATGTAACAGTAGAGGATCTCCTTACAATCTTCAGGCTCCTACAAGATGCACTCTGCATGGTGCTTGGCATAATGAGGGTGTAGCACTGCAGATCCTGCTGGGAATAGAAGGGTGTATTCTTCAATGGCTTTGTTCTTTCCTTGGAGGTCTCAAGGTAGCTGTAGGAAATTAGTTGCTTTCACAAATAGGACTTTTCTGGGTTGCACCAAATATGCCACTGTGGGGGCTCTTGAATATGTATTTAGGGGCTGTTTTCCCTGAAAGTGTACCTTTTTTTTTCTCTGCAAGAAGGTGGTTAACATCTATTTCTCTAAACTTCATTATGC
This sequence comes from Heliangelus exortis, assembly GCF_036169615.1. NCBI lineage: Eukaryota > Metazoa > Chordata > Aves > Apodiformes > Trochilidae > Heliangelus > Heliangelus exortis. The sequence continues at coordinate 108,178,322 of NC_092422.1, read as the reverse complement.
TTGGAAAAAAAAGCCTATTGAATTTGGTTTAGGACAGGAATTCACTGACTTTTTTTACAGCCTAGTACATTAAGATCCACTCTATTTAGTCTCTGTGAAAGCCAGTTAGTCTAGGCAAAAGAGAGAAAAATCTGCAAGTAATTTCCAGATTTCAGATATTGTCCATGTAGCATTGTATTCAAGAGAGGAAAGTGGACTAGCTGCTTCCCCTCCTACTCACACTTGGAGATGGACACTGAGTAGATGCTTGAAAAGAGGCACAGGCTTGTTTTGTGCTCTGCTAAACCTTCTGTTCAGCGTTCTGTGGTGTATTTCAGCAGAACTGAGGACAATTTTGACTGAAAATTGGCTGCAAATTTGTGTAAAGTGAGGCTACAAGAAGGTGATAAAACTTATGTAGATGAAACTTTCTCATAATGAGCAGAAATGATAGATGCATTGATAAGCTTTCAAGATTTTGAAGCCAGCCATCAGCAAAGAAAAAAAAATGAAAAAAATGTGTAATTGGCTGACTAAGATGTGTAATAGGTGCACAGCCAGGCATAGCATGAAACTGATTGACTTGTAGAAAACCAAGACTTGAGTTTTGATGCTCTGGGACAGCTGGCATCTCTTGGTCATTACAGCCCTGTAACTTGCTCACTTTGTAAGCTTAATCACTTCGTGTAAGGCCTCAGGACTGCTTCTTATTAGGCTTTGCCTGATTTTGTCTTAGCCTGCCAGGAGCTTTAGGTTTCTTTGCTTAGCTGCAACAAGAATTTTTTTTTCTTAATGACAAGGCAATTATTGCCTAATTTGTTTTGCTCTTGCTATATTTTGCATAAGCATGTGGAATTAGCATAATATTTTATAGGCAATTGTAGCTACTTATTAGAATGAAACTTTTATGGCTGTACTGTAGTGTAACATGGGGTAATGTAGGCATTGCATGACAGTAGAGGCCACCAAAGAAGTCACAGGATGTGCTGCAGAGGAGTAGAAGCATTAGGTGATAATGAAAGGAACAAAGGATAATATTGGAAGCCTTAGGCTATCAACAACTCAGCCATGCTCAGTTCAGGAACTGCAGAGCTGAAAAAACCCTGTTTCAGTGATAACAAAGAGAGAAGGAACAGGTATCCAACTTAGAGAGAGGCTTTCTCACCCGTAGCAAATCTAGACATAATATCAAGTTTCACATCAGCGAAGAAAGCTTTAAGTATAAAATTGTGCTAGAAAACCTGTAACAGTACTCAAATGTGGGGCCTGGAGGGAGAAGGAAGCAAGCAGTGACAACATAGCTCTCAGCAAAGGAGAGGGAGAAAGCTTTCCAGCAAAGCACTGGGGATGCTAATAACCTGTGGTAACCCTGCTCCCCTATCTTTGCCCCACAGCTGAATCTTGAGGCTGACGTTGTCACACTTGAGAGCCAGAGAGGCAGGGTAAGGGGGAACATAACATCAGAATATGTTTTTGTATGGCAATATTTGACTATTACTGAGCTCTGCATTGTATTGTTTAGCTAATTTGGACTCCAAAGCTTAGTATCATTGTATCTGCACTGTAATAAGAGTTGATTGTATTTCAGTTAGGCTGTTAAGATTTTAATTAATCTAACATATAATACTTGGCTTCCCAAGTGGAACATTTCCCTTTTTGCCCATAACAAGGCTTTTAATGTAATAACTTGTCATGTAGGTACTACAAGGATTGAAGAATGACAAGTGTGTTTGCAGAGAACAAAGGACTGTGCTGGTGCACCAAGAGGAATCAGAGAGAAGCAAACAAAGCCAGAATGATCTTCATCCCAATGACTAATGATAGAATATTTGCACTATATTACTTATGTTATTTTAGCAATCTCCTGAGAAAGCCAGTGGGAGGTGTTCCTGGTGATGTATGAAAGAAGCCAAAAAAAATAACATCTGTCTAAAAGAATTTTCCTGACTTAGGCAAAGCAGGGATGTGATGAGAGGAAAAAAACATTCGGTTGAGATAGTTTGCATAATTCATGCCAATTTCTGCTCTTAGATTAGTTCACAGTTGATTTGCTTCATAGCATTTGCAGGGAGGGGAAGCACTAAAGGTCTGACTCTTTAGTGTTCCCAGTATATTCTTGGTAAGTTTTTTTCCAGCTGGGTAATTTCAGCAACGTGATGGAATTGGGAAATTGAAACGAAGTTGGCATCAACTAGAGCCAGCTACAAATTTAATCAAAGCCAACTGACAGATTAAGTGCAACACTGTAATAAGACAGTAAGATGTGAAGGGCACTCAATCCAGCACAGTCCATGTTGTTTCTGATATCCTTGAGAAATATTCCAGCTCCAGACTATGCATCTTCCTCATTAAAGTGCTATCGTAAACAGCTTCCAGCAGCATCATTTTTTAAGGCAATTTAGGTCACATGCATCTGTCTTTACCTGGTGCTGGCACCTGAAATTAGTGAGTAAACAATTATATCAAACAATTTATAGCTATGTACTGTGATGATTCCTAAGGAGCAATCAAAGCCTGTTGTGTTGCATTTAATATAATGCTTCTCAGAGAATCTACTTTTAGGTTTTAAAGCTTTACTGGCTTTCACTGACACATGTAATAGAAACAAAAATTGCTACTTAAAGAGTGAAAGTTTGCTTGTTTACCTTGCAAATATTTGGAAACTAATTTTTCCTTATATTTCCCATATCTGATCTTGAATTTGAGGTCTATTTTGTCCATAGGGTGAAAACTCAAAACTGAAACAACACCCCCGAAAAAACAAGCAAGAAAAATCCTCAAGAAGGGCAAAGTGAACAACTGAAGACTAATGAGAATGTATTTGCTAGAAAGTGAAAAAATGTAAATTTGGGACTGCTACTTGAGTAAACTCTTGGACACTTTCTTGCTGCCTGTAGTTAAATGAAGTATGTATCTCTAAAAATCTTAACATTTTTAAAAAAGTGTTGTTATAATTAAGACTTTACATTTTTTTTCTTCATGGTAACATGAAGGAAGAAAACATGGTTTTGGGTGGTTTTTTGTTTGTTTTTGTTTGGTTGTTTTTTGTGGGTTTTTTGTGTATGTAGAAATGTCAGCTTCTTTTGTACAAATTTTAGGGGGAAAAAATGTTAAATTATTTCATTTGCTCAGATCTCTATTTTTTTTGTTCACCTCCAGGAAAACACTGTCCATGTTACCAGTGATAGGAACCACACAGCGGCGCAGCAATGTTCACAGCTTCAGCCTTTCAGTAGAGGTTAGCAATTCAAGAGGTGTAACAGCAAGCCATGACCTAGCTGCCAAGGAGGAAGAGAAATGAGGTTGGCAATAGCACTGAAAACTTCTGTGGCTCTTTCACAGCGTGCCAGTGTGGAGGGAAGGAATTTGTATCATGTCCTTCGTGAGGATTGCTTCAGAACTCTGTTTGGTGCTGGCCAGGGAGGCTCGTGCTTGGATGCCAGCAGGGCATTGGGCAGGGTATAAAGTGCCCAAGTTCTGCTCTTGGACAAGCAACGTGTGCAGCTGGGAGCAACCTGGAGGACATATGGCAGGCTGAGGCAGGAGATGCTGCAGGCAGTGTCCCCGAATCTTTTCTCTGGTATTGCCTTTGGCCAGGAGCCCTTAGAACAGGGAAAGGATGAGATGTGGGAGGAGAGATTGTTGCAGCAGCTCCAAGCACTGTACTGGGCCTGTCTCTTTGGGGAGCCACTGGAAGCAAGACTGACAGAGCTTCTTGGCTGCAGTGGCAGCCCCTGAGGTTGGGGCAGAGTGGGGAGACCCCAAGAGCATCACTTCCACCAAGACAGGTGATGCCAATGTCCCCTGAGGAGAAGGGGGGGGTGGCATCCCAATGAATACTGACCCTGCAAAAGGGAGCAACTCTGCATCAAATACAAGGTTTTCATTTCTGGGGCATACAAGAATAATGGTGATTAGGACAAAAGCCTGGCAAAGACCCTTGTCCTGTGGTAGAACTCTGCATCATGCAGCACCCATCATGCCAGAGTGACCTGAGCTCTACAGACAAAATAGAGACAACACTTCACGCTCTGTTCTTGGAGCAGGAAGGCTTCTAAGATATAAATTTTCCTCTTTGCCTACAAAACAGGCATTACCTGAACCACAAAGGTATTGATGTGATCTAGCAACAGGAGCTTGTACTTTCTTGTGCTGCACAACAGAAATCTTTCTTTAGCATGTGTGGAACAGGATCAGACAGACCTGTTTCACTGACTGGTAATGACACAGAAAATAGATTTCCTTTTGCCTTCTGCTGAGCTCCATGACATGTGGGTTGAATTTTTTTGTTTTGTTTTGTTTAATTGTTTCTTCCCTAATGCAGAGATGGATTCTCAGGTTGAAGTGGTGAAGTAAGAGTGTGCTGCTCTTCTCCTCAGAAATGAAGTGCTGATCTCAAAGTCAGATGAGATGAATGAAACAAACATAAAATCCAAGAAACAAAAAAAACATGCCTCTGCTCCAAAGTGAGGTCAGTGCATATTCTCACACTGATTTTGAGGTTTATATCTTGAAGCTTTGGGTCATGATAGTCAGACTTCTTAATCTGAGTAAGGGGAAGGGGTCTAGCATTATGGAGAAGACTTATGAAAAATATGGAGGAAAATTTAACAGGAATAAATAAAACTGGTATTACTTGGGGGCTGGCCTGACACATATATATTCTTCCTGCAGACAGTTTCTTGGAGGGAGTCTGTTTTAGAGGGAGGGGATTAGACATAAAGTATTAAGTCTTCAGCCTTGGAAGTGTCATCAATGTGTTAGGAAATGATGACTGATCATGTTCAAAGGATGTTTTGGAAGACATGAAATGAAGTGCCCTCCACTGTGTGGGTGACCTTTGGCTTTGAATTTCAGCAGATGGCAGTTACTGGGCACATGGGTAACTATGCCAGTTTAATCAGTGTGAAGCTGTGTCATTTGTTTGAGTTCAGCAGCAGACTCTGCAAGAAACCAGAGGAAGCTGTAACTAGGGGGTGGGTGGGAATAGATTAACAGAAATGCCTTCATCTTTCTTTAGAGAAGTATCTTTGATGTTTTTAAAACTCCTGATCTTTTGCTGAGAAGCTGGATCACACGAGGTGTGATAACTCGTGTGAGGTACCCGGTCTGCATATTGTCCATTTTTTGTGATTCATTCCTTCTGGTCAGTGCTATGTGAGCAGTTTGGCTATCCACAGTTCTATTGCTGCCGCCCCTACTAATACTGTTGTGCTGTTGCTTCACTTAAAAGCTCTGTGGTTGCTTCTGTTTCCTACCTCATTTTCTGAAGATAAAAATGCCAAATAGGTAATAGTCATGATTCTTGAAGACCTCTGTAGTTATGTCAAATCAGACATATTCTTCAAGACATGTATTTCCTTTCAAAATAGTTTCTGAACGCAGTATTCAAATATCAGACCTGCATCTTATAACTCAATTGACATCCAGTGGGAACACTGGAGGACATATGGCAGGCTGAGGCAGGAGATGCTGCAGGCAGTGTCCCCGAATCTTTTCTCTGATATTGAATTTGGGAGAATTTGGGAAGTCTTCCTTCTTGGAAGTCATCTCTGTCCAACACAGAAAGATAGCATTAATGAATCAGCTTGTGGATATACTGAGAGTCGTTCCAAAGCATGAGGATAAGAGCTTGTAAATCTGCCTCTTTATAGTATGAGATCTCATTTCAGGTTATGTAGCTCTGTTGTGTCTTTACTCGCACTAATTGCAGCAAAGGTGCACTACTATGATCTGTAAAGATGTTAGATGTTAGCTCATGTCTCTGCTTACTCTGCAACAAGAGTGCTATATCCCAGTTTGAAAACACTTTCATAAAGAGAAGAATGAATCAGAAGGAGCCTTGAGGGAGAAAATGGGAGGATTAGGCCTTGAAAACTTGTGGGCACCCAAAAGCACCTTGAAGAGTAGACTGAAAGCGAATATAATAGTAGACTTCAAATAAATAAAAAGTTTTTCCCATATAAAGGAATATTATTTCTTTTGTTCATGTCTTTGGTGGATAAGTGGGAGCATATATTGCAACACAGGAGATTCAGGATGGTCTTGAATAAAGCTTGCTAATGATGATGACAGCAAAACCTCAACAAAAGTAGCATGCGGAGGCACAGTTAAGGAGTCCAGAGTAATGCAAGTCAAAAAACAACTCAGGGAAGAGTCTGTCTGGAATAGCTATAATTAATAGGTGCTGTTAATTATTTCTTGATGCCTTCAGTCCCTCCTTAAAAATTGGTATACCTCTGTGCCAAATATAATACATTTTTCTGTTAGAGCGTTGTTAGTGTATTGTGTGTGTTCAGTTACAGTCATTTGTCAGTAAACTGGCCAACCACAAACACGGATGATCACAAAGGTGTTGAAACACCTCTCCTATGAAGCCAGGCTGAGAGAGCTGGAGTTGTTCAGCCTGGAGAAGAGAAGGCTCTGGGGAGACTTAAGAATGGCTCTCAAGTACCTGATGGTGGCCTACAGGAAAGCTTGGGAGAGACATTTGTAACGGCATGGAGTGCCAGGATAAGGGTTAATGGCTTTAAACTGGAAGATTTAGGTTAGACATCAAGAAAAAGTTCTTCACTGTGAGGGTGTCGAGACACTGGCAGGGGTTTCCCAGAGAAGTTGTGGATGCCTCTTCCTGGCAGTGTTCAAGGCCAGGCTGGATGGGGAGGTGTCTGCCTGTGCACAGGGATTGGAACTAGATGAACCTGAAGGCCCTTTCCAAACCAAACCATTCTGTGATTCCATGAAATTACCCTTCCATGCTATGTTAGTAATAGTGTTATGCAGCTCTAATATGTGAAAACCATAATGCATACTGGGAGTTTTAGCAGGCTATAAAAGCCTGTAGGAAGTCCTCATGCTAACAAGACTGCAGTGTGGATAACAAGCAGGTTAAAGTCATGAAAGTATAATAATTTTTGCAGAAGGCTACATTTTCCTTAAAAAAGATGTGACCTGAAAGACGTCTTTTGAGTCCAGGAATTAATTTGCTGTTTATAAATGGAATGACCTTCTAGTAAGGATGGAGATGGCAGGTTTCATAGGGTTTATTTCTGTTTGGTGATAGACTATAGCTTAAATATTTTAGCAAATTTGAGCTGAGGAATAATCTGTTGAGAGAGATGAGAAAAAGGAGGTTTTGCTTGTATCATGAGAGAAAGAGAATAATGCAACTCAGCCATATGGACTCAGTGCATACATGTGGTTGGGCTCTGTGGGGGATGTTATTCTCCAACCTGTCAAAGCTTAGCATACAGCAAAAGTTCTGATGTAACTGATATTCTTTTCATAAGCAATCAATCTGCCTGGAGCCTGAGTCTTTAAACCTGGTCAACAGGAAAAATCCCTGTTGAGAGTTGACTGGCAGACAAACAGCTCTGAAGTTTTAAGATTTTCTGTTGTCTCTGAAGGATTTGGTTTTCCTTTATAATACCTTAATAATAAAAGCTGTGCTTTTAGAATTGCTTTTAATTAGATACGCTTGTTTAGTTTCTTCTTGGCATGCAGATTTCCCAACTCCAGCCAACACTGGCTAACTACAGGAGTTCCCTGCAGTCTGAAGAATTATTTAGATAGATTATTTTACTGTCTGCATAGCTCTTTGTAGACCAATGCATGCATCAGCTGATTGATTTGGATCTATCAAATGGAGGTATCTAATGTAGCTGGACTTTATTATCCTTTAATATCCAGTTTGAGATATTTTGTGATTCTATATTGTATATATAAAAGCAAATAACAGGGATGACACTTAAAAGCTGGGATCCCAGCTCCTCCTCTTACATGCTTGAGATTCCAGCTCAAGAAGATGGAGATGAAAATTAAGACAACCTTTAAAAAGGAAGTATTTGCCTAATTTGCAAACACTTGCAGTGCTACCTAAGCAGTGTTTCCAGGAGGGTAAAGAAATTCAGCCTGCACTTGAGAAAGCACTGCAGCTAGAATCAAATGCTCATGGTCTCTTCCCTTGGCAGAGCTTCCTCTGTGCTGGCACAAATATCTGATGAACAAATGTCTCTAATCCCAGGGGGGATATTTCCATCCCACCTGGTGCAGATCCACAGCCTCAGTTGTGAAACAGAGGATTCAACTTGCCAAGTAGTGACAAACTTGGAGTGGAGCTTTCTTATTAATTCACTCTACTTGTCCTGCTGTACCTTCACCAAAGACTAACCTCAAAAATACATTTTTATTAAGTCCTCTATGAAGGAAGAAAAAAATGTGGTTTTGGACACATGTCACTGGGGCTCAACTATTTGCCAAAAGGTGAAGAGTCCTGCCTGCTGATTCTTTTTATCCTACTTCCTCAACAGTTTAGAGATTGTATACCATTGTGATAAAAACACTGCTCTAATCTTAGCAGGAGAAATATTATCATAGTTTTGTATTCTCATCAGTATGCTGCTGCTGAAATATGTATTTGCCTTTCATGGTTGGGCATGCATGCTGAAGTCTTGGCTGGAAGCCTTTTGTTCTTGCTTTAAATATGGTAAAGGGAACAGAAGTCAGGAAAAATAAAATAGATTTGATTTCAGTAGGGTTGTGTGGTTTTATTGCTTTGATAAATAACCAAAACGGAAATGAAAACTGACTGTTGTTTTCTAATGTGGTCAGTAAATCTGCAAGAGGCTTTTTGAAGATTTTGAGTAATGAATGCACTGAGAAGCCTTGGTGTCAGTCATTTGTGTGTGATCTTTCCTCTCTCCAATTCTGCAATTTAAAAAAAAAATAAATCTATATATATTAAAACTTCTAGAATTCAGTGCTGCTTCAGAGGCTTTTCCTTTAGCTCTGAATAGGGTACTAATTGCAGGGATTTGACAGCTCTTAGGCATTCATCACTTGTACTTGCTTGTACTTTAGATGTTTAATTTAGTTGCAAAAGAATTATTTTTGAATTTGTTGCTGAAATAATTGATGCTTTTAACTCAGCAAGGTAGTTGTCCTTCAGAATAACATGAGGGGAAAAATGATAGCTCTTGGCTGAAGACTTAGAGATCTTGAGAACATCATGGAATGAGGAGGTAGTGAGGAAGAGAAATAACAGAAACAAGACATCATGACAAGCCTCTTGGGGTGTTTGAGTTGGTATTTATGCTATAAATTTATGTAATTTGTCTGTACTTCTTTACAGAGGAAGAAGACAAGGTGTCAGCTGCAAAAGAAATAATAGGGAGGATGAGGAAGGGGGAGGCAAAAGAGTATGAAATGGCAGGCAGTTGGGAATATTTTGGAAGCAGAACAAAACCATATGCTGAGAGCGATACCAGTTGTGGCTGATGTGACAGCTGAGCAAAAAATATTTTTCTGTAGGTAGTCTGCCCATTTCAGCTAGGTGAATAAGTTATCTCCACTGAAGTGGTGTTCCAGAAAACTAACAGGTTTCCTGAAGCAGTAAGTCTAATAATGGTAGCTCTCTCTCTCTCTGCTGATGGTCTGCACATGATGTGGTGACCTGCTGGAAGGCACGGAGCACCAGTGACCTTGCTCTGAGAGGGCAGAAGAAGGGCTGCCCCAATGAGGTGGAGGGCCCTGGGGTGGGGGTGCAGTGATGGGGTCCTTCAGTGGCCCCAGAGTTATGCCCAATGACTCTGGTCAAGGGCAGCAAGGTCTAGGGCCAGGCACTGTCATCCACATAGCACTGTCCAGGGCACACCTGGGAGCCTGACCAAGGCAAAATTGTCTGTCTGGGTGTGGAAAGAGCAGGGGACTTGGGGAGAGGGAGGACTGGGTTGTGGAGGAAAGACAGGTCACAGAAATGAATGCTTGTCATTGCTCCTGTGGCCTAACAGGACTGACCCTATTTTATGATAGGAAGAGTTTAAAAAGGAGTGAGACTTATAGCACTAAATGTGACCTGCAGCCACCTAACATGCTGACTTCCTTTTTTTTCCTGAGGCTAGCCCTTCCTTTGCTTTTTCCCTTGATGCTGCCTAAATTTCAAATGTTTTTAAGGAGCCAACTCCAGAGTGTGGTTATGAATAACAAAGTAGAAGGAGAGCATGTGTGCCAAAGACAAATGCTACTGTGCCAAACAAATGCAGATGCAGGCTCAGCTGTTATGCTGCAGCTGGACATGCACATAATCAAGCAATAGAGACTGTGGCTGTAGGTCAGTGAGTCACTGGGCCACTGAGTTCTCAGGAGTTCTTTAGTCATAGTTGTGTCTCTGCCAATCCGCAGCCTTCCCAGGTTGACTGTCATGGCCACTGAATCATCAGGCACCGTTTCTGGCTTGGGACACCGGTGGCATCAATATTGTGTTCCTGTCCTTCTCGCTTATTTTGCACGATGCTTAACAAAGCCAACTTAACACAGGGAGTAGGACCATAAGGGTCCACTGCATAGATGTCTTTTGCTGGTTTCTTACAAGTGTGTGTGAGGTGGATCGACTGTCACTTGCATGTTTAATCCTTACCCAGAGAAACTTCTTCCTCTCCCTGAGCCCGGCAGAGCCGCCTGCACCAGTTCAGCACCTCGGACAGCGAAGGCAGGAGGTGACCCCGCAGCGGGGTTCATAGAATCACAGAATTGGCTGGGTTGGAAGGGACCTCAGAGATCATCAAGTCCAACCCTTGATCCACTACCTCTGCAGTTACCAGCCCATGGCACTGAGTGCCACATCCAGTCTCTTTTTAAATATCTCCAGGGACGGAGAATCCACTACTTCCCTGGGCAGCCCATTCCAGTGTCTGATCACCCTCTCTGTAAAGAAATTCTTTCTAATGTCCAACCTAAACCTCCCCCGGCACAACTTGAGACCGTGCCCTCTTGTCTTGCTGAGAGTTGCCTGGAAAAAGAGATCAACCCCTACCTGGCTACCCCCTCCTTTCAGGGAGTTGTAGAGAGTGATGAGGTCTCCTCTGAGCCTCCTCTTCTCCAGACTGAACACCCCCAGCTCCCTCAGCCCTTCCTCACAGGACTTGTGCTCGAGTCCCTTCACCAACCTAGTTGCCCTCCTTTGGACCTGCTCCAGGACCTCGATATCCTTCCTGAACTGAGGGGCCCAGAACTGGACACAGTACTCGAGGTGTGGCCTCACCAGGGCTGAGTATAGGGGCAGAATCCCTTCCCTGGACCTGCTGGCCACACTGTTCCTGATACAGGCCAGGATGCCATTGGCCTTCTTGGCCACCTGGGCACACTGCTGGCTCATGTTCAGCTTCCTGTCAATTCAGACTCCCAGGTCCCTCTCTGTCTGTCTGCTCTCAGCCACTCTGTGCCCAGCCTGTAGCGCTGCATGGGGTTGTTGTGGCCAAAGTGCAGGACCAGGCACTTGGTTTGGCCCTCACCCTGGCACCCAGCACCCTGCCCCTGGCCTCTGCACTGCCTGGACCGATCTGGAAAGCCAGGGGTTCATCTGCACACTGCCGGTGAACTGCTCAGGGTAATTTCTGCCTCTTCGTTAGAGCTGGGAAAAGCGTCTTCGCTCACTCATGGGTGGAGCAGGAAACATGTTGTCAGGAATCACCTCGTTTCTTTCTTCTTCCTGAGAGCAGAATTTAAAGTCTGTTCCTGTCTTTGAAACAAGGGCTTGCATCTCATTCCTATAAATTAAAACTGTCTTTATTCCCTCAATGAGAAAAAAAAATATTCAGCTTTTCCTATCCAAACCTGTCATGCTATAAAGAGATTGTAAGTAGCATTAGAAAGCATTGGTGTCTGTAATTGCTTCAACCTGGACCACAAGGGAAGATGAAAGTTATCTATTCATGCTGCTCCCATTGTTTCATTTGCTGATAAGAAAATCAGCCTTTGGCACTCATTTTGGCTGTGAAGGAGTAGGATTGATTAATAAATGTGTGCTCCTTTGTAGACAGCTGCGGAATGTTGGAGTACTTCTGCAGCAAATTCTTATTGGAGAATCCCAGAAACCTTTTTTTCTTACTGAAATGAGTGGCATAAAAATATATTTCTACACTGTATTTCAATACGTGGTCTGCTAAAATGTCTGTATATCTTTTTTTTTTTTCCATTTACAGCCCAGTCATTTGAATATGTGACCTCCAAGATCTATACCGCAGCAGTAGTATAAAAGGAGCTCTAGTGATCCAAAAAAATGGTGAGACATGGCTTTCTACAGTGGGAGTTAATGGAAATGACTCAGCTCACTGGCTTTTCAATCCAAACTGGCCATTAATGCTTTCATTTGGCTGCTGAGTTTGTGAACAATAGAAAGTCAATGGTTTTGATTCAAAAAGGATGCATTACCTTGACAAAATATGGTAATGCATCAGTCCTTGATGTTCTGGAACACATTAAGTGTTTAGCATGCTCTTCTTCCACCTGAACAAACACCACCAATACTCCTTCTATGCAATCTCTCTCTTTGCTTCTACCCCACCGTACTACATGTCAAGCACCCCTTTATGAAAAGAGGTACTTACTGAAACAAAAATCTGACCAGCAATGTAATCTCTTAAAGAATAGGGCTTTATGCTATGGAAAAAAGTTTGCAGCAGATCAGAGCAATGGTCTGTGTAATTACCAAGTCAATCAAGTCCTGAAGCAGAAAGCAAAGGCTTTGATTTCTACTGCTCCCATTCACAAGTTGGGCTGTCACACAATGGGCTGTCATTGCTTAAGTCACTTCACCTCCACTCCTTAAAACCCCAGAGCTGCCCTTCTGCTGGCAATTCATACCTTTAGAAGTAGACTTGAAATAAGATCATTAATATATATATTCTTTGAAATCACACTTATCAAACCATTATTCAGATAAAGAAGCAAGGTTTTAAAGGAGCAGATTTTTCTCTCCTGACAGGAGACACCTTGTGTGTCTTTGTAGTCTTTGATATCTAATCATTAGGAGAGGTACATTTTGTTTTCTTTTCATTATTTTTTCCCCAGTGAGACGGTCAATCTTATCAGTTGATTTCTCTAGGTTATCGGGGACACGTTTAGATAGAGAGTACTTTCTGAAGGAAATCTAGATATAAAATGTGCTGCTACTGGCTGATCTTTGACAGTCAGATAAACACAGTTTACAGGATCTATCTTGGCCTTTAGGGTGATCCCTCTTACTCCATTTATTAGTATTATTTTTCAGTTCTTGTGAAAGGAAAACACGACCAGTTGGTCAGTAATCCTAAACTAGCTCAAGTCAGCAGAAAGACAGTAATTACTGCTGGACTCCTGTGATCTGTTTTATCCTCAGCAAAGTTATTTAGGAGTGGTGTGAAAAGTCTTGCATATTGTCATGTTTTATGGTGGTAAATCTGAGCAATCTCACAGAGTAGACAAAGACTTCTTAGTGACTACAGTGAAGTAAATGGTTGCACTGGTGACTTGACAGCTTATTATCCCAGACCTGGGAAGGGGTAGTGTTACAAATCTGTTTAATTCACTCTCTGAGAAGAAACTGAGCACTCTACCTGTCAGTCTAGGACCTTATTAAACAATCTGAGAGAAAGAGTTACCTAATTTTGCTGCTTTTTCAAGGGATGAGGAGGGAGCCAGTGCAGTTCAAATGAGCTTTGGATGCCCATTTTTTGCCTCAGAGTCACTGGACTGAGGACATCCAGCGCTGCCACATGGATATGATTTTGTCTTGCACAAAATCACACAGAAAAGTTGAGATTGGAAGGGTCCTCTGAAGACCATTTACTTCTCTGGGTAAGTACTACTTGCTTCTCTGAGCAACATGCCAGAAATGGGTTTTGACCACCTTCACCCTAAGACAATTTTATTTCCTCAGTTCAACCGTAATCTCTTGTATTTCAGTTTGCACTCATTGTCCCTTTGTGACAAATCTTGACAAGCTTCTTACATGTTCTGATGCATCTGCTGAGGCTGATTTTTTTTTCTTTTCAGTCCTAATTTTTGTTTTAATTTTTTTTTTCCCTACTTGAACTCCTAATCTTTTATTTGGTTGTTGGGTTTGCTGATTCCACTTACTCTTTGAGACTGCAGTCTTGAATCCATACATTTCCTTTGTTTTGCTGTGGATTTCTTACTCTGTGAGGTAAAGGCCATTGGGTAACATAAATTGGAAACCATAATTTTTTCCATGTACAAGCAGCAGAACTGAAAGGCCTGAGGGCTATAAATGGGTTAGTAACACAGGAAATAGCCATTATGGTTACACTTATGAAAGCTGCTTCTTTATCACTGTGTAACTTCTTTGCCCATGATTTTAATTAATTTTTTTTAATTTAGTGTTTATTCCTCTGTGTTCCCTATGGCTTGACCTTATGGTTCCCTATGGTATGGCCCTTTGCATATGACTATTTAGGGTTTTTTCCCTCAGACTAAAGAAAATTTTTATACTTACTAGCACTGTGAGGTGCATCTTTACATTTTCTATATGTAACCATATGTGTTTTGAGAAGACTAACAGTGCACGGCTCACCTTTAAGACTGAGCATTCCAGGCAACTTAGTCTCATGTAGATAAAAAAACCCAAACCCAAACAAACCCAGAACCAACAAACCAATCAAAACCAAAAAAGAAAATGAAACAAAACAAACAAAACAAAACAAAAAACCAAACAACAACAACAAACCCAGAAAACAAACAAACAAAAACCTAAAACGAAACAAAACAAAAAAACCCACAATAAAGCAATTTAAAACCTTAGCTGGAAATTCCTACTTTTGCTCTTGGGAGCTTTTGAAAAATAGTTTTTGTTTCTTGAAATGGATTGAAAAAAATTATTATTTAGATATTTGGATTTCATCAGAATGATTCTGATTCTGCAATGTGCTAAATATTTCCAGAAAATCGGGAACAGTTCCAGCCCTTATCCTAGAAATTACCTCATATTTAATGAATGCAAAAGTATACATTATTTTTAAAAAAAATTTAATGAAGGTTATTATCCTTGCAGAAGCCAGAAGGATTGCTGCCTTGGCTTTCCATGATTTAAAATCCTAATTACAAATTTGATCCACTTCTCCATTTGAATTTTAAAAAACACTAATCAGTTAGCTGGGAACTACATTTTTTTCTTCTAGGAATGTGTCTTTTTGGAGAAAAAAAAAAAAAAAAAGGCACTAACTTTTATTTTTTATGGCTTAACTAGTATTTCCCCATCTGTGCTTTTCTTACATACTCTCTTTGTGGGAAAACTGAAGTCACTGTCCCAATGCAGAAGCAATGGGCTTGATATTTATATTAGAACTATAACACACGGACATCTGGTCTCTCTACCCTTTAAAAGATATTGGTTCCAAAGATTAATATTTGACTTTTCCAGCTATTACTGTGAGATGAGGTTGGTGGGAGCCTGGGAAAGGACCCCACAGTCACCCATAGGGTGGGCTCTGCCTGGAAAATGCCCCAGGGCTGAGGCAGTGTTGGGTTGGCCTCCTGGGTAGTATTGGGGTACTCAGAATCTTCTGTTGAGTTTGTTGCTGATTCACTGAGAGATCTCAAGGTATTCCCTTCCTCTCCCTCTGTTTCCTTAAACAGAAAATAAGAATATTGGTACCAAACTAATTTGCTGTAGTATTTTGAGCTTTACCAGAGGACATGTGCTGATGGCAGAGCTGTTAATTGGTAAAACATGCACATATGAAAGATAGAGGAAGGACCAAGGCTATTTCAGTAGTACAGGACACGAATGACAGGGATGAATGATGCAGTATGTGTGCCTAATTGAGGTAATTTTTTCCTCCTGACTTAGGGTGAAATTTTTGTGGCAGTTTTCCATTCAAAAGCAGTTTTGAATGAATGTGTGGGTTTCTATGTCTGCACTTTGCCTTTTCCTTTGAGGACTTAGTGTCTCTTATCACAAAAATATCAGTACCCTTTGTTAAAGGTCTTCACCAGAGTTAAGCTGGGTTCAGCTCCAAAACACACATATTCACAGAGAGTTGAATTGCAGAATTGCAGATGTGGATCTTCCACTATTTCTTATCTTCTTTCCTTGAAAGAAGTTTGAACTGTGATGATAAAAATGCCTCGCAGTTGATGTCAGGATGAGATGGAAATATCTCCTGGCTACCACTGAAACTCTGTTGCCTGCCCTTAGAGCAAAAAGAGCAGAGATAAGCCTGTTCTCTTGCAAAAGAGGTGTTGGATAGTTTACATACCTACTCCTCTATCATTATGAGAGGTGGCAGGCTTAATTACCCAGATGCAGAACAAAAGTGGTGAGGGGACCTTGTGCATAGACGATTTGATAAGGCAAAAAAGCCAGGCTGGCCCAGAAAGGATGCTTAGTTTTTTCTCTGCTGCAGGCTGCAGATTGATTTTGGCTTCTGGAAGTTTCTCTGTAGTATTTCTGCTTAGGTAGGGCATTTTTCAAGGGTAGGCTGGAGGGCAAGGGGTAGCACAGGCAAGAGGGGAAGAGCATTTTACTCTGAGTTCTTCCCAAAATTATTTTATTTTGTTTTCAAAAGCCATCCTAAATAACATCCAGGATTGGGATGGCAGGATATTTGCCTTGCAGGGGTTAGCTTGTACTGTATTTCTTTCCTCCTACCTTACAGCACTGTACATTTCCACCACCTCTGCAGTACTCCCCACCTAAAAATGGGAAGCTGTCAGTCTTGAATGAGCTGTACATTAATGCACTAAAAACGTGGAGATGAGGGGAGGCAGAATTTTCTATGCACAGAGAAGTGGGAAAGTTAAACTGTTCCTGTACTGTAAAGCTTGCCTGCAATGCTCAGGCAACAATACAAACAACAGTAAGAAAGAAAAGCACTGCATGAAAAGTGAGGCAGAGCATTTCACAATGCCTATGATTCAATGATAACCTCGACCTGAAGTGTTTGGAAACTGACTCATGGTTCCATGACTCTTAAATCACTGGACAAAGAAACACTAAGAAAAAGAAAGAAAAAAAAGAGATTCAGACTGTTCTGTGAAAAGCTGTTGAAAGCCTTAGTGTGCTGCTTTTCACCTTGGAAAAGCTTCCTCTCCTCCCCCATGCACACTTTTGCCAGCTGGTAATAATTGTCTGTGCTGGAGATGAGCCCATAGCCTATCACCTCACAGACCTTCATCCAGTTGGGAGGTTACTGATCCCTAACCGAGTGTCCTAGAAATTAGAACAGACAATGGAACAAAGTACTGGGGTAGCAAAAGAGTCCATTCCCTGCTCGGAGCCTCGGGGAAGGAGGCAATGCTGGTGAATCAGGGTGCTGTAATCACTGCAGGGGACTGAGTGACAGCTCCAGCCACTGCTCCCATGTCAAGGGGTGTCCTCAATTCATATCCTCTTCAGAATGCAGCAAAAGGGCTCCCATCTTTCTCACTGAGTCCTCTAAAATTGACTGGAAAGAGGAGAGAGAGCATCAGACATCAGTCTCTTCCGTGTCCTTTCTATGGTGAATAACACTCATGGCATTTAATTGCATTGTATGGGTTAAAATCATCAACATAGAAACAGCACGGGTTTTCTTTTTTTTTTTTTTTTTTTTTTTTTTTTTAGAATTTTTGACCATCCTCCCTTCCTGTGGTTTAGTGGTTTGGTTGTACTGGACAGCCCAGCAGTTGTCTAGATAATTTAGAGTGGCACGACAAGCTTCTCAATGAGATTTAACAAATGAATCACTGAAAGGTGAGAGTTCTGAGGTCAGACTGAAACAAAATCCAGTGGCCAAAGTTCCCTTCAGTTCATGGCTGCAAGTGAAGCAGCCTTTCACATGTTGTATTTTGGTGTGGTTATACCTATTGGAGCACTTCATTAAGGTAAGACTAAGGTCTCCCGAGTCCAAGATTTCAAATGCTTACTTTCAGGAGCTAATTCCCCATCCTGTAGTGGGGTCAGATGGCTGTGTTTGATCTACTCAGCTTTCTACCATTGTTGGCCTTGAGCCACGTCCTGCCTTTGCCTCTGACCTCCAGCAATTCAGTCTCAAGGACTCACTAATGATTTTTGTCATCTCTTCCCCAACTCACACAGAAAAATGTTCTTGAAAGCTTACCTATGTTTGCTCTTCAAGTGTGGCTACTGTGTAGGTGTCTCCTGAGGGATGTAGAGGGCAGGCAAATGTTTTCAAACTGATTTTATTTCTAGGCAACCTTTTGGAACATTTTGACATTGTTCCTTCCATACTTTCTTAGTTTACAAATGAGGTGTCTGCTTTGTGGGAAGAATTTCTTACATATTTTGTTTCTGACATCCAAGTTCAGAAGTCCACTCTCCATCTCCAGAGACCCTGCAGGTACCTAATATGAAGAAAAATGTTTACATTTTCTGCAAGCACAAGATTTTGCAGGCAGATGAGAGACAGAAGCAAAGATGCTTTGTTTAAAAAGGTGTGATAATTTTGGGTTTGGGTTTTTTTTTCAGTGCTCTCTTGTCTCTTGTCTTCCTTTACAGTGATCAGAAACAAATGTTTCATCTAATAGGCTGATGACAGATGGCTGAAAGGAGATTAGGCATATCTATGCCTGTTTCTTTTGAGAAGCAGATTTATAGTCACTAGAGCACTTATTTGAAGTTTTGGCTGCACACCTTTTTACTTTCTTTCAGCAACTGGTGCAGTTAGGTTATTTTAGTGAACCACTTGCTAATTTACTACAGTCCTGTTGTGACTTGCTTGATAGAAAATATTGTTTAGAGGGATATGACCTCTCTGAAGTTGGTGACTGCAGCTGAGGACCTGTTGTCTGTTGCTGTGACACATGAAATACATCCTAGTCCATTAAGATCAAACAAATTGGGCATTTGCTTACAGGGGCAGTGTTTGCAGCCAAAAGTGTTTATACTGATTAACAGCTTTTTTAGAATCTTCTGCTTGAATTGTTAAGTTTTAAATAAGTCACCTCTTGGGAGATCACTGATGACACAACCACTTGTCTCAAAATTCAGCTACTTGAACTTTATTGAGCTTTATGAGCAAATATTTAACTGGTAATTGAGACACTAATTAAAAGCTGTGTCTGGACTCCTGTTTCAGGATTTAAAGGAAAGACTAAATTATTTAATGAAAATGTGAGGAATTACAGGTCCACTTCTTCATCAAACTTGTATGAAAGAGGGATTTGTTCAGATGTTTGAACATTTTTTGCTACTGCTTTCTCCTGCTCTGAATATGTCACTTGATCCCCTGGCTTTTCAAGGCTATCAGTAGTTTCCTAGTGAATGCTGGGGCATTATATTTGTTCTGGTGGAAAACTGAAGTGTGAGACCTTGGTTTTTTCAAGTTGCTTTCTTGTCGTTCTCATCATGCAACGCTGAAGCTATTAACCCATGTCAGCATTTGCAAAATTTGCCTACCTTTGAAAAACATGACCTGGCTCCTGACAACAATCCAGTTGTTTAATTTTCTATTTCAGATTCTTTTCTGTTTCCTTCATTTCCTTCATTCCTTCAATAATTCATTTTTTCCAAGCGTTTCCCACCCTGCCTTTTATCACTGTTGATGTACATCCCTATTTAGGTCTTCTGTTAAAGTAGTTTGGGTATTAGACCTTATCAAAATGTCTTAAGATCTTCAGTAAGTCACATATAACTCTATTCTCAAATCTCAGTGGATGGCTACTCCCCCCAGGTTTGTCACGTATCATTGCTACCCTGCCCAGGAACCAGAGAAGTGAGAATCATGCGTGGCACTTCCATGGGGAACTCAGAGATAGGCAAAAATTTCATCATTGCCAGTGATTTGTGCCCGGTACAGAACAGATTTGTTCAACAGGCCCTGCACATTACTTACGTGCTTGGTACAGAGCCAGTTTTGCTTCCTCCTTTCCCATCCTTTCAGCACAAACAGTGTGCAGCAGATCAATTTCCTTCACTGGGGGGAGTCAGGAACTGCTACAGGAACAGATGCTAAACAAGCAGATGGGGCAAGAGTTGCTTTGGAGCAATGACAAGTTTGTAACCTTTCAGCTTGAGCCTCAGATTATAGCTTTCCCCTGTGTTCCCTAGCAGAAGGCAAGCCCAGGACCAGGCAAAAGTACAGGCTTAGTGCTGCTCCCAAGAAGTGTTTGGTGGCAGCTGGGCTTCTCCATTGTGGTGTGTTGGCCCTGAAATGCAGTTCATGACGTAGTGGGGTTTCTTCTGTCTTATTTTATAAGGCAGCCCTTCTTTCAGCAAGTACATCAGGCTCTTTAAAGAGTTTAATCATCAGGGCTTTTAAGCCATGCAGCTGAGCAGCAGCTCCTGGTGTGGAACATATCCAAAAGGGCAAAAGCAATCATCAGGGGTTTTACTCCTGTTATTCTTTTGTCTGGGGGCAGACAGATGTGTGGTGTTTGTACACATTTTGGAGAAAAAAGGAAAAGCTGATTAAAAAACCCACAAACAAACCCCCAACCTCCCCTCCCTGCCACCATCACCACCACTTCCCCAACAAAAACAAAAACCTGGTTTTCCACTGAGTTTTATCTGGGTGGTTCATAGTATGATAGAGAACTTCTGAAGTCTAACCTGCCTGACAAAATGTTCAATCTGACGCATTGTCTTTGATGTGTTTTGGAAACCTCCATTGCCACAACTTGCAAATATACACTCGACATGGTATGGAAGAGTCATGAAAGCAGTATAAGGATATTAATCTTCAGTAGCCAGTTTAATTTACCCTTTCAACTGAGTAAAATCCCATTTAAATATTCTCAATTGAAAAAAGGGTGTTAAAACATATAATAAGGCTACAGAGAGCTTCTTCTTTCAAAATATTTATCCTAAATTCCCTGGATACTTTCTTCAGGGTGCAAAGATTAATTGTGGCAAACTAAAGGGTTTAGGCTGAATGAGCACTTTTTGGATTACATATTTATTATTTCTCATGACTGATAAACAAAAAGATTGTGAGGTCCTGTGCCTTTTACTTAGAAAGGTACTGCAGACCTGGCCATGTGATCATAAAACTAACGTAGTTTTTTTCAACCTGAGCTTTACTGTTAAATATGCTTTAGGTAATATAATTTTCTCTTCTGAAGGTCAAAGTCTGTCAACATGGAATATGACTCAAAAGCTGTCTTCCTATGAACAATTTATTTAGCAGGGAGCCAATGATAACATATTAGCACATGCCTGAAGATTCTTGGTCTCATTGTGATGAGAAGCCTTGAAACAGTGATATGGATGTAATGGGGCTAGAAATAAATGAAACATCACTTATGCTTAGTGTACTTGTTCACAGAGCTCTCAGAGATTTTCTTTATAAAGTGACTTGCACTTGAGAAGCAGCAGAAGAGTAAAAATAGATTACTTTGGACAGCAGATCTTGGTTTGCTATATTACTCTTCAGCACAAAATTTTTTACCTTGTGTCTCAGAGCCATGTGAATGGGATTGAAGGAAAGCTGATGGCTATTTCTCTGGAGTTAGGGGCTTCCTAATGCTTTTTCATATGTGCCTGTCTATCCCCTCCACCCTTCATTCATTCAAAAAACCCAAAACTTAACAAACACCCAGTCAGGTACTTGGCTGAGATGCTTTCCTATGTAAGTAGTTAAATAAATAAGAGACTTCTTATAGGGTTCTGTGTGTTTGGGTAACTTGGAATAAAAATGTTTAGATGATGGATAGTGCTGGTAGTATCTGTAGTCTGTACCAAAATTAAATATTTTCATGCTGCTAAATGGAAGGTAAATGCAAAATGTGCTGAACTTGGGAAGCGAGATTAAGGTAGCTACCATAGGAAGCTGTTCTGTCAGCTGGGTCACAGGATAAGGATGGACAAAGGCCAGGCTCCTCTGAGGGGATGTGAACAGATCACTGATGGAACTCCCTAACATCACACTTGTCACTTGTTTCTGAGAGCTAACTTAGAAAGAGTCTTCAAGATGGGACAGCAGTTTGGAAAATTACTACAATATCTGGCACTGTACTATCATGCACTGTTGATTAGCAGCTTAAAATAAAATAATCTTAATCTGTTTCTTGAGAGAAGTCTGATATCAGCTGATCTGTGTCATTTTGAGAAGCCCAGTCTCATCCAAAAAAGCTGTGGAGGAGCAAAGATAGGTCAGCACTTGGCTGTTTGGAGAAAAAAAGTCACAGCCTGTGAATATGTTTTCTTATATCATGAGCAGTAGGAGGCAAAGGTGAAAACCAGCTGATAGGTTGAATTTTGCAGAGGAAATGATTGTTGTTAGGGGGGAGGATGGAAGCAAGTCTGAGGTCCTGAATACCTTTGGAGTGCTGCAACCACAACAGCTCCCTGAAACCACTCAGCCCTGCTCAAGCAACAATCTATTAGCAGATAACTGAAATTCAAGCCCCTCTTTTATAAAGCCTTTTGATTTCAGAAACGTGAATCACTGCCTGAGAGTTTGCTGGGCGTGTATTCTTCCAGCATTGCTTCATTCTTTTTC
Source organism: Heliangelus exortis (assembly GCF_036169615.1). Classification (NCBI taxonomy): domain Eukaryota; kingdom Metazoa; phylum Chordata; class Aves; order Apodiformes; family Trochilidae; genus Heliangelus; species Heliangelus exortis. Next base: position 108,156,129 of record NC_092422.1, on the reverse strand, counting down.
AAAGATGCTTGGTGAGTAGCTCAACATGCTGGTAGGCTGTGTGAGCCAGGCTTTTACTCCTCCAAGTGCCACCTGCTCTGTTACAACCCTTGCCTCAAGGAAGTCATTGGCACCTTCCAGCTAGACCTACAGGGTTACCTTCCTGGTGTTGAACCTGGCTCCTTGCTGATCTCTTTGGCTAAGCAGCACTTGGCAACCTCAGGGAAGCGAATGCATTGAGCTGGGTAGGAGGCAGACACGCTGCTGTGTGTGATCATGTGGTGCTCCTTCATACCATGCCTCTGCCTGCAGGGCCCTGGGGCATCAAGCAGCTGGAGCAATGGCATCAAGCAGCTGGAGCCATCGCCCCAGAAGGTTTAGAGAGGAAACATTTGGAGTTGCAGGCTGAATTGAGATATCGTGGGAGAGGTGGCACTTGCATTCAAACTCTTTTTAAAAAGCATTCTGAGATTTGTGTTGTGCTTGTTGCTGAATTTAAGGCCTCGGGCTGCCAGGCGGTGAAGGTCACTTTGTGACTTCCTCCTTAAGGCAAATTGCTGCTCTTTACTTGAACAAGGGAACAGCAGTGCTAGCTAACTCCTGGCATGTTAATCCTCATCTCTCCTGGGGAACAGGTCTCTGATGGACTCACCTAAGACCTGTATGCAAATTGTAGAGTTGTGTATCATGCAGATGTCAAGCCCAATCAGAGCTCCCTTGTCAGGAATTGCTAGGGCAGCTGTCTGCCATTTCTGTGACAGGGAGCATCTCTGCCAATAAACTACTCTTGCTCTCCGTGTTGCTGTGTCTGCCGTCTGCAGTGCTCCTGGGAGAGCTGCCAGGGAGAGAGCGAGCAGCTCCATGCACAAAGGTGGCTGGGTGACACCTCTTGTAATCTGCGTTCTGCACCACATATTGATTTACTTTGTGGATGTATCTCAGGGGGCGAGCATGAACATCATGTACTAGAGTGTGACATTTGAATCGGAGACAGGTTTAACTACTGAGAGTAGCTGGGGTAATGCCTACTTTAAAAAAAAAAAAAACACAAAACTAAAAAAAGCACCCATATGTTGTCTATTTCTTAGGAGCTAAATGTAGTTAAATGCAATTCAAATTAGTAACCTGTGAGAAGACTGGAAGCACTTTGAAGTAAAGGTCTAGTAAGTGCAAAGTGGTGATACAAGTCAGACACTGATCTAACTTTTTTGCAAACACACGTACACACACCTTGGCTAAGCAGAGCAGCCTGTTCAGTGCAGCACCATTCCCATCTGGAGCAATACTTCTGCCAGTTGTAAAATCACTTGACTCACAGAATAGAAACATGCTGCTGGGCATGGGGTTGGCAAGGAGCAAGAGACTGAAAAGGAGAAAGTGGATGGAATTTTCTCTGTGTTTGCAGTAATAAGGAGTTGTGAGAAGGATGGAGTTTTTTCTGGGGTTGGTGTGCCAGCTTGTCCCATCAGCATCTTGAGCAAGGGTTGAAAAATGACCACCCAGAAACACCAGGGAAGTATTTTCTCCTTCTCAGCCTGTAACACATTGTGCAGCAGAAGAGTTTGTAGACTTCTCTTGTAAAATCTAAGGGTCCCAGAAGAATTCTATTAACCTTGAAAGTTGGCGTAGTAGGTGACTTTCTACATGCAAAGTAGAAAACACTGCCTATTTACAGGCATGAATGACACTGAGTCTGGTCCAGAGGTAGACTTGAAAGGTAGACTTGCTATTTGTGGGAATTTAACTGAGCAGAAGCTTCTGAAATGACAAAACCCAGAGAATTGCAAAATTATTCCCAAAGCGCTGCCTGCCTTCTAATTGCCGGGCATCTCCTTCCATGAAAAGAAGAGAAGCAGTTCACACAAGCACAGGTGCTTGCAGACTTTTCATCTGAGGAAGATGGTTGTCTTTCTTCTCTTGCTTTTGGGTGCTTGAAATGAGGAAAGCAACCTCTTCGAGTTCAGAGAGAGGAAAACTAGTCTGTGTTACCTTGGTATCTGATGATCAAGGTTATCTCCCCCTATGCTGTGCCCTGAGAAGGGCAGCAATTGTTTCTTGAGTGAACAGCATCTCGTTCAGAGCTGGAAATGCCACTTAACTCCCTGTGTGGCCACACAGACCAAGGCTGCCTGCCTGCCTCGGGAGAGCAGGGGATTCAGCTTTTCCCTGTAGAAACAGGGCAGCTTAACCAGTTATTCTCTGTCAGTAAAAAGAAGCAAGGAGATGAGTCTCAGAAGATGATTATTCCCTGAGTAGTGGCAAAGCTGACATGTATTTTCTTGTAAAGAACCACAGTGGGCTACAGCTATTAAGTGGCTGTAATTTATGAAATTCATGGCCAGCTTTAGAGTTCAGCTTCCTTTAGTCTATTTGAAAGTCTGTGATTTTGCTCTATTATACTTTAAGTGTAGAAAATAATGGAAGCTAAGAGAAAACCTGTTAGTTCCTTCCATTCACTTACCATTTTACTATGTGAATTTTAACACTCGAAATGTACTGGCTGCTCGCCAGCATTTCCATCGTGTCAGAGTGCCTGTATTCCTCTCATGTTTTTAATGAGGCACAAAGTATAGAGAACATAAATGACAGGAAAAAGGCTACATTTTTTTTAATGACCAAAATCATATATATTTTAAAGTTGTAGCCTAAGGTTATAGCACAACAAAGCAGGTAAAGTCTCTTTCATCTGCAGTTTACTTGGAAATTAGGACCAAATTTCTGTCTCCCCAGGTGGCAGGAAACAGCAGAGAGTCTCTGGAGTCTCCAAAAGCAAAGACCCTGTCATATACCATGTAGCTCTATAGAGCTGATATGAATTATTTTTCAAGAATCCAGTGACACCTTCCTTTGTAGGAGTAAAGCAGACAAGGGCAGGACAGTCAGAGAGGCAATAAGAAAAAAAGAAAATTAAAATGAAAGAAAAATTAAAATGAGTGAACACTGTGAAGCTATTAGAAGAGGGTGTTGATACCTGATGTGAGAGAACTTAATTGGGACACACATAATAGTATCACTCACGTCAGTAGACAAAGCATTGCACTGACTTTGCCATCAGAAATGAGGAGCAGCATCTGCTCTTCTAAGTTTTTTATATACATCACATCTTCTGTATGAATTTTTGATGGAACTGTAGGGCAATTTTCTGAGATGAGAATTATTTTTCCCACCTGTGAATTGCACTTTTGTGAGGGGCTGTAGTGAGGAAAAGATGGGCGAGATATTTTTGTGGTAAGCCAGCTCACCAAGCCTGTGCAGCTGACAAATGAAATCCCTGACAAGGAGAGGTGTAGAGAAAAAAAAAACCAAACCAAAAAAACCCCAAAAAAACCAACCCAAAAGAACAAAGTTCAGTTCCTGGTGATTCTAACAGTCTGATGAAATTGCAGCTGTCACTGGGAAAATCCTGTTTCTCTGATACAAATGGACAGAGGACACAGACATGAAAATGCCAGTGAGAGTCAGTCTCTGAATTATGTTGTTAGGTGTTAATAGGCTTTTCTCAGGCCTTCATAAAGGGCTGGGAGGATTTTTAGCAAGCTCACTATTACTGCTGGCATTACAGGAAGCATTTAGATGCATGTTCAGGATGTGTTACACTAGTGCAGTTTCCATAAGCAGTCTAAGGTATTGTGTCTGTATGCACATACAGATATATATGCATGGTAAGACCCTATGAGAACCATGAAATCAGTCAGCAGAAATTAATGGAGAGAAAGTGAATAAAAAAAAAAATCCTCATTTTCCAATCTGAGGAGTTATATTTTAGAAAATTGAAACACTTAACTAAAGTTCTAGGGAAACAATGACAAAAGCTGGGGAAGGTTTCTTGTCCCTTGACCTCACATCCTGCACATTTTACCAGAAGGTGCTAATTGGAAACCTTCATTGGCAAATGGTCTGTGCAATTTTCAAGGTTTCTCTTCCACTTTTCCTGTGCACAGCTGAGTTTTTGTATGATGATGGAGCTGGTGCAGCCCAAAAGCTGTTTGTATTGTCTGGACTCAGGGTGTTGCATTAATTTGTTCTTCAGGTTTAACTTCCATTAAGTCACCTCATGCTGGAGTACTAAAAATATAACAAAATTAAATATGGGGAAAGACAGAACTGAGAAGAAATTTGCTGCTCTTTTTCTGCAGAAAAGCTGCAAATGTTACCCATAGGTTGAGTGGACTGAAAGCTCTGATCACGGAGTTGGTGAACTTCTCTGTTTTGTTGCAGCTCTGATTTGATAGTGTGGAGTTACCATTTGTCTCAGTACTTAAGCAATTGTCTGTGAACTAGAAATAAGAAGAACTATCCAAGATGCTTTTGATACCTTTCACAAAGGCCAGTGTAATGAGCATTGCAGGTAAAGATGTACGCTCTGATATTAAGCAGAGACTTTTTGAGATAGTGTGGTGGATTTAGTTTCTATTTAAGTAGTGCCTTAGACTATCATTTCTTAGATAATTTCATGTCTACCTTTGATCTGAAATGTGTTAATCTAATGAGTGGGTAGAGGAACTGGGTTACTATGGCAACAATGTCTTTCACTGACTTACTGCCCCAGTTGGCTGCTCTGGTAATCAAAGCACGCTGCAAAATGGAGTGAGGCCACCAGAGAAAAACATGGGTTTCAGTCCTAGAGGGAGCTTTTGAGGTCAACTTTGGAGTACAGAGGATAACAGCAGACCTTTGGGAGCTGTATCATATGTTTAAAGCAAAACAAGAGGAGGAGGAGGGAGCTGTGATCCAATCATGATAAGGAAAACCCCTAACAAAGTGAGAGCCTGTCTGGGAAGGAGACAAAGGCTCTACTGCTGTGTTTCTTGGGGTGTAATTGGTAAATTATTAAGGACAGCTGTTAAAACTTCAATCTTTTAAATCTGTTCTGGTGATCATTAATGAGGAACTTCACCTATTCTAGGTGAACCTGCTCTGGAAGGGGGGTTGGCCTAGATGATCTCCAGGGGTTCCTTTCAACTCCTAGCATTATGTGATTCTGTGATCACTAACAGGCCCTTTATGGTCCATTTGGTTCCTGTTTTCTGCTGTAGACTCACAGAGGAAGCCATCAGTACCAGAAACATGGGTGTGTCTTCCTCTGACCCTGAGAGCAGTGGTATCTGCAGTGGTGGCTGGTGACCTCAGGGGATGCACTCTTTGTGGGGAAGCAGCCCCATACCATATTGGTATTACATTTCCTCTATTTGCACCTCCCTAAAAACTCCTTCACAATATGGAGTGGGAAAAGCTAAATTCTGTCTTATTTCTCATGTAATTAAGGGGAGAATTTTCTCTGAGAGCAAATGTTTTAACCCTCTGTTCCTTAGGCTGACCTCTGGACTATTGCCTCAGCTAAGCAAAGGGACAAAACCATGGCCATCCTACCTCCCTTCAGCTGAGGTAACCTAACTTCAACACCTGTAGGTGAGCAGGAAATATTTCCTCTGGGGAATTTGTTTCTCCAATACCTTTATTCCTAACTATGTAATCCGTGTAATGTATCTTGCCTACTCTCTTGGGGAAAAAAAGCTGTACAGTTCACATAGTTAAAACAAATCAGGATCAAAGAAATTTAGTTTACATTTTATTAAAATTAAAAGTAATTCAGGACATTTAGCGAAATACATGTACAGGATCAATATCAACAATGCAAACCTTAATGCTCAACATTAATAAAATACTAACATGTGCCTGTGACTCTGAATTTCAAACTGGTTTTGACTACTGCTCTGCTACTCCTCTCCTACTCCAATGTGTCTCTCCAGTCACAGATTTGACAGATTTACACAGATTTGTACCTTTTTTTTTTTTCTTTTCAAGCTGACTCCTGCTCTCAAAGTCTCTTGGTAGTCCCTCACTTAGATGTAGAATCCAGCTGACAACTAACCCAAGGAATCTTCATCATGGGTAATTTCCTTCCAGCACTATCAGCTTTTGGGTAAGTGCCCTCTCAGACAGCTGCAGCTCTTGCAGAAGACCTGGCTTTAAGCTGAGGTTGTTCTCCCTTAGGCTGCTGTTGTGCAGGCAGCATCTCTGGGGGCTGCATGGGTCCCCCCCACACCTTTCTTCAGACCCCTACCTGCCCCATTTTCATCACTGAGGCCACACTGCTCTGCCTGCAGCCATGGTGCTGGGATTTCTCTGATTTCTGGGACTTTGTTCAGTGCCCCTACAACTTGAGCTTCATCTCTGGTGGAGTTTCTGAAGTTTAATATTCTGCTTATTAGTCCACTCATTTATTTTCTAATTTTGTGTGTATGCCTCTCTTCTGGAAACCTCAAGGACTCAACTCTCAACTCACCTGCCCATGAGCACCCAGCTGAGGTGCTTTTTTCACTCATATGTATGCATCCATGGGAGGTCTCTTTCTGACTGTTGTGCCACTGTCCTACCCCAAAGCTTGGTAGGGTCACACTGTGCCTAAATATTTTGACTCCAGGATATGTAAAAAGCCAAGGCTGCCTTTCTTCCATTTTGAGCCCCACTGATGAAAATAATAGCACTACCTAAAGCACCCGGAGTGTGGTGAGTTGCAACACCTGCTTTCTCACTCTACACAGGTGTAACAACAGCATCTCCCTTTGGCAGCTGTGCCTCTCCACCTCTAGCATCTCTTCTCTTCTCCAGAGACCTTCCAATGATGCAAAGGTGTCAATAATACAAATAATTAATGTCAAGTGGCTGTCAGTAATGTCTAAGTCTAAAAACATAACACATGTGAATCTGTATTAATTAATTACATCCCACTCTGAAGTTTGAACAGTAAGCAAATTAGGAGGGATCACATGGTGATAATAATCAACACTTGTTTTTTCCAGGGAAATGTTGAGAAGCAGAGCAGCTTTAGAACAGGTAAGTTTCTTTATTTCCCTTCTTCTGGAAATTAACTTTTAAAATATTTGACAGCTAGTGGTATAAAACTCTACAGAAAGTAGATGTATATATAAAAAAATCAATGTATTTGTATTAAATATAAAAAGATGAAATATGTAAAAAAGCAGCAAATGAGAAATCATGTTGTTTCTCAACAAATAGGTTTTTCCTGTGACCTGATCCACATTCTTGTTATTTATACTAGTCTTTGCATCTGATGTGTTTAGTGCAATTCAGTCCTGTTCTCAGAAGCATGTCTGCATCTTCTGAGAGAGGTGAAGGGGCAGGGACCTCATCCTCACACATTCAGGCCTTGAAGGGGGTTATAGTAAACAAGGTGTGCCAGACCAAATCTCCAACACAACCATGCCAAAAAGAGCCTGTACGAAAAATCTCTTTCGTATAGCCAAATCCATCTTTGTGGGGTGAGAGCTGTTGGGTTTGTTTGTTTGTTTTGATACTTGTAATGTGGTTATCTGATGGCGTCAAGTTCGGGATGGTTTTTTCTGTGTTTAAAAAAAATAATTTGCAAAACAGATGGTGGAGTAAAGACCTACAAGAATAAATGCTAGAGCTTCATAAAGGCCTTGATACATAAAATAATCCCACTGGAATGATCAAGGAATAAACAAATGGGAGAACACACTAATGTAGTTTTACCTTTGGAATAACACAGGCCTATTTAGTCTGGTGTAGAAATACTTCAGTACAACTTCTTTCTTTCTGACCCAAGTTCAGGTTGTTGCCATTATTGGTCCTTGTCTCTCATTCCCCCAGTTTTCCTACTGGTGGGTCTAGGGTCAGATGAGAGTGCAGTGAAAACATCCTCCTCTCTGAGGGCAATTTTTCAGAGCTGCAGGTGACAGTCAACTCCAGCGTGGTTACAGGGGGGTGAGTCTGATGTGCTGTGAGGAAGCTGGAAGGGACCTGGCTGGTGAAGATGAGGGCAGGGAGAGCTGGGGCTTGTGGCACCCAGTGACCATCTCACACTGAATCCAGGGGTTCGTGACCTGAGACTTGTCCCTTGCCTAAGAGCAAGCAGTGTCTTTAAAGAGCAGGAACAGGGGCCTGGGGAAGAGCTCCCTTTTCACCTTTGGGACCTTTCCAGAGCCCAGCACACAAATGCCTCCTGGTGATGTTGGTTGTTAATGGAAAAAAGTAACACTTTTTTGGAGAAAAAAAATCACATAAAAGAGAACAAAGAGACCCACAGAATAAAAACAGAGCTTTCATCCAACTGAAGCAGCAAGAATTAGATAAAAGCATGTCCCAAGTAGCCAGCAGCCCATCCTTGAGACATAAGCCTGCAAGACAGATGAAAGTGTTGGGAGTGCTTCCCACAACTTATCTTGGTTGTAGCCTGGAGCACTAAGTAGAAAATACTGACTAATTGCAGTCACCATATGAACATCTCATTAACATATTAATGTACTATTGGCATACTAACATACCCTCCCATACACTAGAAGGACCCCTACTAACAGAGGCCCCCTATTCTTTGAACATACATTTTCAAGCACTGTCCCTTTAAATGGAAGCAAAAACTAGTTAACCAATCATTTATATGAGTAATAGAATATGATTAGAGATAAATTAATTTTACATCTTTCCGAGTATAAAAGCAGGTCCTATGTTTCAGGAAGCTGAGCTTGCTTTGTGGAGTACCACCCTGTTCTCTTTACTGTGCAGAATGGGATGTAAGAGCAAACATCTCAACTCTTCCATGTGGATCAGCTTATTGCAAACCAGGTGACAGATTCCACTTTTTGGGACAACACCTGGCGTAACCCCCTAGCCAGCAGCTAAGGAGAGAGGAGTGGGATCCTGCCCTGCCATGAACATGGAGGGAGCCTGTGAAACACCCTGTTGAAGCATGTGGGTCCTGTTGGAAGGAATGGGGCTTTGTCAGGAGAGGGAAATCGCCTCCTCTTTTCCCAGGCATCTTCCCCCTGTTCTTCCCTTCAACTTCCTGGCTTCTACAGAGGAGGAGGGACATGGCAGATTTCCAGGGACTACCTTTTCTTGGCTGGCATCACTGTTGGAAGCTGATAGCAAACCTCTTATCTAGGACAGGAAAACACAAAGGGAGAGGAAACAAAAAAAAAAAAACCCAAAAAAACCCACTTGTAAAGGTATTAGTGAAGGAGCCTCTTGGGTGCCACTGAACTGAAATTAGCACTGTTGCTTTGAAAATAAGTAAAGTTCTCTGAAACAAGCTTCTTAATTTTGGTAGTGCTGGATATTCTTCCAGCCAAGTAGCACAACTTGTCAGGCACAATAATTTCTCATGGATTACTCTGTGGAGCCCCCTTGGATGCTAAAAAACCGAGTGGTTGTTCTTCAGTCTCTGGTGGAGTAGCCAGTGTTATCAAAACAGGGTGAGCTGCAGCAGTTCCAGCAATTACTCGTGACTGATTTATCACTTGATTGTAGAAATACAGTTTAAATAGAATTTTTTTTCCATCATCCTTGCTTCCTAATTGATTTTTTTTTTTGAGTGCTGAATCTTTGACTTTCTCACATGAAACAGATTAGAGTTATTATAACTGTGTGGTTTTTAATCATTCTGCTGCATAATTGCTATTGCTGCTGTTGTCTTCTGGTTTACACTCTCTCTATTAGCAGCTCTTATTGCCAGAAGCTTTAAATGTCTAATAATATGTCAAGGAGGTAATTTGTTGTGGGATTTTTTTGTTTTGTTTTTTTTGGTGGGGGGGGTTTTGTTTTGTGTTGGCTTTGTTTTTTGGTTTTTTTTTTTTTTGTACTTGAAGACCTTTTCAGCGATATCTTCAAGTGCCTGTCTTGGTCAGATTCTTTAATATCCACTTCTTTCAGACTGGTTGCTCTCATGTTTTTTTAATTACCCTTCTTCTGGATAGCCCCAGTTACCCATCCATCATACAGGAAATGTAAGCAGGTCTCATGCAGCTGTATCAGGCAGTAGGATAATAGAGCCTGCAGAAACAGTAAAAAGGCCAATGGCCAAACATGACACAGAGACAAGCCTTTGCTGGTACTGCCTCAACATTCACAGAAAATACAGTGGTTTCTGTAACAGAGGGATTAAACCACTGTTTCTTCTTTTTAATTTTTTTTATTAATAGTATTTTGTCCAGATTTCCATTTAGAGTCCCCGCAGCAATGCAGCCACACTTCTCCCCAGGCTCCTGTAGGCATTTCCTTATCCAGCACGCCAGCTCTGCAGCAGCTTACCTGTCTCAAATGCCAGATCAAGTCAGTGAGCTTATGGGCAGTCTTTTTTCCCTGTAAAAGGCTCTTGGATCTCAGTGCTCATTGGCCTGAGTGTAGCTGCTGGGCTGTGTCTCCACCAGGAGCCCTGCAAGGCTGTTCCCCAGTGGCTGGCATGTCCACCAGCCTTTGGCTGTCACTGATGTACAGGAGTGCTGACTGATGGTGTTTTGCAGTATTGACAGACAGCCATCTCCTCTGGGGCCAGAGACGTGAGCCAAATCTCCCTGCCCTCCCTCCCAGCTCAAATTTAGCCAAGAGCCAGGACACCCTGTCTCCCACTGGAACAAGATGCTGGAGGTCCTGCCGCAGCAGCTGCTGCTCACCCAAGGTGGGACAGCACTGGGCAAAGCAGATTATCCTGCATCCATGAGGTGATCAGGGACTGGTGAGCATTAGGAAGGGCTAGAAGAAGGGAGTGGTTCATGACAGATGACTAAAACAGATTGTTAAAACAGTAGGTAAAGGACTACGGTGGGAAGAAGATGCGCAGTTGTCCTCATCTTTAGGGGAGAGGGCTACATGTAATGGCTTTCTCTGGTTTAGAAATAAGGAAAAATCTTCTCAGTGCTCAAAGTCAGTGAAGCCTGGGAAAGGACCTCCTGGGGACCTGGTGGCATTTCAGCTGCTGGCAGCTACCACAGAGCATGTGAGACACAAGTCTGTCAAAAGTGACACAGATATCATGGGGACCTCCCTTCTGGCAGGGCAGCAGGCCAGGCTGCCTCTTAATTCTCTTCCCTCTCCCCCTTTCTGTGCATGGAATTGCAGGCCAAAGAATGCTAGGATTTGCACATGCAAGTCTCCCAAAATCTGAAAATAAAAGATAGAGTGAAAGTTGGGTTGCAATGTTGATGTACACAGGAAAGAATGGAATCCAAAAGAAGGTGGCAATCATTTATGGCTAGAAAACAATGAAGAGTCAAGAATTACTTGTGGGAAAGAAGAGACTTCATTAACTTTTAAAAAACGTGTATATATATATTATCTTTAGTTTAAGTTGTGCATTTGGTAATTGTTTTTTTTTACTTTTTAATTTTTTTTAGCATTCCTTTGGGCATTTTGAGGGTAAGCCTTAAGCCTTTTCATTAATTGAAACAACCGTCTGTATTTTTTTTTTTTTCAGAACCTTATTTGTGCCTTATTTTGGCTTGCCAGTGGATAGTGGCAGATATTAATTCTTGAGGGTGTTCTTGTCTATAAGATAATCAAGGCAAGTTTTTGACAATTTAAGTGAAATAGCCTCCTCTTTGGCAAATTCTGATTACACTAAAATATACTCAGAAGTGCTAATCTCTTAACCTTCTAGAGTTCATTATTTGGACAGATAAAAATTGAGTTTAAAGTGACCTATAAGGTTTTCTTGCCAAGATATAATCCAGTTAAATTTTCCTCAAATTAAATTATGTGGCCTGCATACCATGTATTGATTAAAAAATCTTCTTAATGGAGTCATATAATAAGACTCTTGACATAATTCTTTTTTTCTTTGATGGAGTTGGTTTTTAATAGAAACCTCAGCATTTTGTTTTGTAGAGCTGTCACCAGCCTGATGGCTTCTCAGTCAGATAAAGTTTGACCTGTGGGACACTTCCAGTTTTGAGGAAAACACAATGTAAAATTAACTATTCCTATGTCACTAATTGGCACAGGAATAAGCTTCTCATATTACATTGATATGAAGAAGATAAAAGCTGCTTTAGATTGTCTACCCTTATTCAAGAAGCATCTTTTGTGCTTTTGAAGTAGAAATTTTGGTGAATGCTACTTTCTAATATCTTTTTGCCATGGTTTATAATTCTTAATTTGGTTCTTCAAAGGAGTAGTAAAACACATTGAGGCAAGGAGCCGGGCAAGTTAATATCAAGAACTGCTCTGTGGTGTCAGATAGGGAGAGAGGTCCCAACCTCATTGCTGCCTTCTCTGGTCCCTTCTATGGCTTTACTATGCAAAATCTGTCTTGTGGATTTGAAAACTCTACAGCCATAGGGTCCCATGGGCCCTTATGACCCTGGACTGCTCAGTGATGCTTCAGCATCAATTAATTGCCAAAATATTTGGTAACAGAGAAACAAAGGGGAAGTAGAGGCTGAATGCCTATGTAGGGCCAGTGTTGTAGGTCTTGCAGGGAAATTTCAACATGCCCAAGAATGATGAGTCTTTGAACTCTCTCTGACCTCCTGCAATGGATTTGCTTTTAAAGAAATCAGTTTGAATGGCAATATTGGTTTTCTGATGCTCTGTGGCTCATATACAAAAGCTGTTCATCTGTGTTGATTAAGCAGGAAAGGAATAGGTTGCTTTCTCTCTGTAAAAAACCAAACCAAACCAAAAAAACCCAACTCCATAGATTGGGCTTTTTTTTTAGTGTTGATAATCTCATACAAAAAGCTTTTGTAGTAGGCAGATTGTAGTCACTTAATTGAGACAATAACTTGGTTTCAGTAAAAATAAGAATTTAAAAATATGGTTGTCCTTTTTCTTAAGATATTTTACAGCAAATCTGAACTTGACAGTATTTGTTCAATTCATTGTAATTACAAGAAATGCTTCATCTATTCAGAAGCTTTTGTGATACCCCTAGGGGCTAGTAATCCTTAACACAGGTTGTTTTTCTCTTTATCTCTGATATTTTTCTCATGATCTCCCCTTTTCTTTTTTCTACATGTCTAGGTTGTTTTTTTGTTTTGTTTTGTTTTTACTGAAGTGTTAATTTTTTTTCATTTGAAAAGGTAATAGCACGCAACAGCGTTTCAAATCTATTACCTGACTTCTTAGTGTTCAATTCTTACATAAAACTAAGCTATTTCTTGCTAAAATGATGTTGCAGGTTTACTCCTGAAGAAGCATAATCAATCAATAGTTCCCTTTTGATAGAGTAAATAAATTATGTGTAGTATGTGATAATCTCTGAGTTTTCCCACCACCTAACAGAAAGCTCATACTGAGGTGGGAGTGTGGAAATAGAGGAATTGACAGGCCCAGACAAATGAACAATTAAGCTGGTGTACTGTGGTTTGTGGCAAGGCAATAGAATAAGGTAGAATACGTGCCTGGAATATCAAAATGTTACATGCTAGTTTGAAGTGTCCCAGGAGAGCTGCTGGGTGGATACTGCATGGAAAATGAACATTACTCTCATTACAGCAGATTAGGTTGCTTATCAGTGGCCTAAAACTTGGAAATACGGGGAAAATGAGCCCAGAATTGTTTGAAAATAAGGACATAGGTATATATGTTTCTAAAGGAAAGTTCTGTTTATTTTTATGAAATATATATTGAAGCAGCTTGTGATCAAAGAAGAGGCCTGACATGGTGCAAGGAACAAAGTCTGGGAGTTTCCAGCAGGTTGATCCCAGGCTGAGTCTGGTTTAGTGGTGCTGGTCAGTATTACAGGTTGCACAAGTCAGGTTTTGAATGGCACCAGTATCCAGGCACAAGTGGCAAAATGGCAACGAGGAGTGAATATACTCAGGGTATCCCTTGCTTCTGTTTTACAGCTCTACTGTAAAGTGGTTGCTTCTATTGGTAATTTTTTGCTCTATTGGTAATTATTTAAGTAATGCCCTCCCTCAGAAAAAAGCAAACATGAAGTCTGTAGTACACTGCACCTCTGTTTCAGACAGAAGAGTCAGCAAATGCTTAAGCAGATGTTGAAGCATTGCTAAAGGAAGGGACCCCAAAGAGGATCTCATTTCAATTTAGGGGTAAGTTAACATGTTTGCTATGGGATTACTTTTTTTTTTGCTTGTGGATATGTTTCTTCCCTTAATGCCAGTAAAGTGCAAACAGGATGATAGAAAAGAAACTGGATTGTCAGTTGTAAATAGGATTATTGACTAAGTACCAGCTGTAGAATCTACACTGCTGAGGCAGGAGCCAGAAAGCACATCTTGATTGTACAATTTTATTTCTATTTTCATAGAAACAGCAGTTAAAAAAATCATTATCACTTGCATCTGAGCTGATCATGTTTGATTTGGAAGTCACTTGGATGCAATAAACAGGAAACCCCAGGGTGCCATTTTACTAAGACAGTTTTCAGAGAGGAACCACAGTGTCTGCTGCAAAGCACTCTTGATTTACACGGATTTTGGCAAAATGTATCAGCTTGTGCTTCTTAGCATCAACAAATAATACTTGACTTGCAAACGAGCTCCCTGGCAAGTACCCAGCCATGGCAGGCTTGGAGAATTGACTGAATAAAAAAGACTTTTATTTTACCAATCTGTGAACTGATGCTATCCCTGGCATGGTCATCTGCAGCCGCTCTCTAATCCTTGCACTTGGTTTTTGGATATTGAAGCTACTCAGCCTCTTAGCTTTTACCAAATTCAAAGCAGTGAAAATTAAACATTTATTTTTTCAATTTCCACAAAAATGCCTTAAAGGGCTCTCAAGCTCATTTGTGCTCTTGTGTTTGAAATTCATCTTTTCTACCATGTGACAGTGGTATCTTTCCCCTCACTACATAGCCCTTTCAAAATGTTCCCCTTTTAAAAAAAAAAAAAAAAAAAAAAAAAAAAAAAAGCAGTGTACTTTGTATTTTTCCTGTGAAGCCTTCTTGTTCATAACGGGCTTAACTATAAGGAACATAAACCCATCTGGAAATAAAATCATGTGCTAGGTTCACTAAAAAAAAAGTAATTACATTATAATCAAACTCATTTTATGAGATAGTGGGAGATGAAATACACCATAAGTTGACAAAAGAGGAGGACAGTTTGATCTTTTAAATATTACCTGTGGCACAAAGCAGTAAAGAAACTCTAAAATACATTTAGTGTAATCAGAAAAGCTCTTGGTACTGGAGAGGGGGGTCATGGCACTCAGACCAGAGAGACAGAGATGCTTTCTTCTGCCATATGCATCCCAGAGCAGACACAGGCTACTACTGTCATTAAACTGACAGCCCAAGGGTGTTTGGACACAGGGCAGAAAAAACTGAGGCATGATTAGTAAATATACTGAATTTACACATCATGTTTTGCCTGGAACTCCGGTCTCTGCAGTTCTGGCAGTTCTTGAGTGACTGTCCTTGTTTGCTTAAGCCAAAGCATTTGTGCCCCACCAGAGTCTCAGCCGGTATTTAGCAGAGGCTGACTCGTGTCTCAGGTTAAATGTACAAGTGAATTGGGAAAATCTGATTGTGTGGAGGATTGGCTTTTCTCATGCTTTGGTGTTCTTGTGGCTCCTTCAATCTGCATCGCCCCACTGTGAATGGAAATGCCTTGGTTTGAGGGGACAAAGGATCCAGATCCTGTGTAGCCATGGAGTAGATGGCAGCACTCAGGGGGGAGTGATTGTCTTTAGTCCTTCAGGCCCTTGTTGTGTGGGCTGTTGTGAAGTAAAGTCCTTTTTCCCTCCTGATGTGGTTTCTTTGAGATTTGAATCTGTTTCCATGGGCAGCTCTGACATCGGTCCTTGCTCAGAGGCTTGAGAGCAGGCTGGTGGCAAGTGTTGGCCATGAAATGGAGGGAGAGGGCGAGAAGCTGGTGATATGATTTTGGATGCCAGTCTTGCCTGTCCAGCAGGAGCCAGGGAGAAGACAAAGCTGGTGGATGCAAGTTTATTTTTACAAACAGGCTGAAGCTGGTGGAAGACTGGCACCCAGGAGAGCTCTTCTTGCTGCCAGTAATGCATCTAATGAAGAGAAATTTGTTTTCATATAGGGCCTTTCTTCCAGTAACTGAAAAGAGCTTCAGGAATATGAACGGGTTGAACTTTGTGGTTTTGTAGTCTGATTTTGTTTCTATTCTAGAGGCCGAAATGGTGGCATACTGGGAGGTCTGTGCTGTGGAAGTGGGGCAGCTGATATCTTTATTCACTATCTTGCTTTTCTCTTTTCATGCTATGAATGCAGAGACAGAGCAGCACAGCATGCTGAGATGGCCATGCATGGTGTTATTTTCTATGCACAGTGGATAAGATCCACTTTGTGTATTCATGCCACATATCTACCTGGCAGGGTACTGTGAGCCTCAGGAAAACAGAAGCTGGAGGAGCCCACTGGAGATTTCCCACTACTGTAGCTTGCTTTTTCAAATTTAAATCTCTAATTTGTTTAAGTAAAATTAGTTTTATTTTTCTAAGAAAACTAGAAACATTTAAATTCTGAGAACACAAACATGAAAAGGAGCTTATCAAAAAGAAGTAATAATAAAACCTCCTCAAAATGTATGTCCGACTACGTAGTTCTTGTTTTGCTAGAAATATCTTTTGTCAGAAACAGCTTTTCCCAGTAGCTTCAGCTAAAAGTAACACTTTTAAAGCTACTTTTTAAACTCTTGTTGCCAAATCTCAGCAGAAGCAACCTCACTCATGGGCTGCCAACAGTGGACTACTGATGAGCTGTAAGTAGTGTACTAGAAGTCTCATGGGCTTAAATTTAGCATTCTCTTCATTTCATGTTATGCTGCTGTTGCTGGCCATAGACCTAGTTACAATGCCATGATTTTCCTCTCATTAAATTAATAAATACTCCTATAGCCACATTTATCATACAAGATGTGCAGCATGTCTAGAATGATGAAAAAAAAAAACCAAAAACCCCACCCTCAACTCAAACCAAAAATAATAATAAAAAAGCTAATCTCAACAGAAGATTCAAGTAAGGTTTTCCTGGTTTTGATTGTGCAGGTACTCTCATGAGGCCACTGGGGCCTGTTGATCATAACAAGGCTATTTGAAACAGAAAATGTACCAATCCCAGTGTCTTGGGTAGTGTCAATTTCCACGTTGCTGCTCTGCTGCAGGGGAGAGGGGACCAATGCTGGTTCATCTCCATAAGCATCTCTCTGCACACAGCAAGAGTGTCAAAGTCCTGAAGTTGCAGCAGAGCCGTGGGAGGAATTTGTTCTCCCTGCTGCATTTGAATCCTGAGGAAAGGCAGAGGATTAGCATATGCCACTTGTGTTCACTGTCTTTCTGGCTCTTTCTAGCTGTCCTCAAATTGACCTCAAGTTGCAAAAGATTCTGTGAAAAAGGCTTCTAAATAGATCAGGTGGTGCTCTCTCTTAAAAAAAAAATAAATCTGTGTAAACAGCTGGGTCTTGAGTTAAGTTGTAAGGGTCTAGTTTTGGTGTAGCTAAGCTTCAGGGCTTCCACAGGGAATCCTGAATTGAAGAAGGGGTAGAATAACCTTCTTTTAGAAAGCAAACAAAACTCCTGAATCTGGTATTGCTTAACCCTAGAGCAGAAAGATGTAAGGCTTTTAATTGTGCTCCTAACCAAACTGCATACACAGAAACTAGTTTTCAAAAAGGTAGTAAGCAGCTTTGGATAGGGTGTCAAAGAACTGTCCATACAATATACTCTGGCTTTTGAGTTAGCCTAAACTAATCATCATTAGAGTCCCATGAAGAATTACATCTTTCTGCTATTGAATTCTCTTTGTCCTGTGTAGATCATAGCAAAGCAATTTTGTTCAGATGGAAGAGACACCACAAGGCTAAATACTATGTTTTGCCTGTCTGCAGTAGCTACTGCCTGGTGACCTAAACCCTCTGCATCATAAAGAGAAAAATACAAATTTTACCTTAGAAGTTATGGGTTTGGCTTTTTTTGGTAAGCAC
The DNA here is from genome assembly GCF_036169615.1 of Heliangelus exortis. NCBI lineage: Eukaryota > Metazoa > Chordata > Aves > Apodiformes > Trochilidae > Heliangelus > Heliangelus exortis. The sequence continues at coordinate 108,138,469 of NC_092422.1, read as the reverse complement.
TCATGGAGGTGTGTAAAGCCAAAACTGACACAAGCCAGAGCAATCTAGGGCTGCATCAAAGTTATGAACAATTGTAGCTGATGTAGCTAATTCATCTTAGCCTGAAAATCAGGGTGGCAAAATGACCCTAGTAGGTTTATAACACTGCATGTATCCAGGGTGTCTACCTGCAAATTATGAATTCTAGCCTGACTTAATGAACTTGGTTTTAGATCCTGACGAGGATCTAAATTGTTTAGTTGGTTTTTTTGTTTGTTTTAGGTTTTTTTCTCTGTTCTCCCCCTGCTTGTGTTGCTCCCTTCAGCTACTGAACTGAGGGGAAAACAGACATTTATGAGCTGATCTGTTAAGATCTATTCAGGACCTGATGACTTTTCCTGATCCTGGAAGGAAGAAAGGTATTACAGGTTTGGATTGATTTTCTGCAGGGGCACAAAGGAACAACTTGAAACCAATAATGGCTGGATTTGCCCAAAATATACTAACAGAGAAGCATTATTTTCTTGTTACTGGAAGCATTTGCTCTGTACTTCTGTTGAGAGTGCTATAGGTCTGTCAGTGGTCACCAGAGGTCTATACTTTTCCCAGTAACCAAGCTTGCATGCAGTAGTTTTTTTTTGAAAGCTGAAACTTGCATCCCCATTTCTGAAATGGATGAGAGCTGTGGATCATGTTGCACTCCCTTTCTCTCTCCACCCCAATGCCAAGATGCATCATATGGGCAGCATGGTTCTGAAGCTGGTTTACTGCCCATTCTCCTTACAAGAACCCATATGAAGAGTGGTGAGGCTTAAAATTCATGTAGCTTTTTTCTTGTTTTTTTCTTCTTCAAGCATGCTGAGACTGAGAAACATTAATATCACACCTCTTATTAGTCTGTCCTAGTGGCTGATGCAAACCCTTCTAAAAGCATGTCAAAACAACTTGCTTAAGTGCGACAATATGCTAAAAAGTAATGATGCTGGAAAATAGGACAAGCTCGTATGAGGATTTGTAGGAAAAGAGCTTTGGCTATTTGTAATTGCAAAAATCTATACAGAATATCAGCTCAGAGGTCTGTGATGAGACTTGATTATGGAGAAAAAAAAAAGATGGAGGTTTTAGGAGTCAATCTCAGGTGTATTTAAAACTATCCATCTATGCTGTGTCTTTGCCTGCAAGAAGGAAGCTTTCCATGGGATCCCTGATCTTCAAGCAAAGGCAGCAAGATTTGTTGACCTTGATGAAATAAATCAGTGGACTTAATACAATATTGGAATGAAATATGTTCTAAAATCTAGCCTGTGTGGGCCTGACACAGTTGGTAGCTTTCTCATGTAGAAATGAGAAGCCTCTGATCTGTTTCCTTATTTTTCTTCAGTAATTATCCTTATATTCTTAAAAACATACTATTTCACTTTTAACTCTATGGATTAAAGCCTGGTCTTCTAAGAATCAGGATTTTTGCTGTCTCATTGTAAAATGCTCATAGATTTATAAGAAGCAATGTGAGCTGTTTGCATTTCTGGCTTGACTTAAAATGGATGTGTAATGCAAGACAAGCACGTTGGGAAGGGATCTCCCATTCTCACTTAATATGTTTGCAAAAGGAAAACTCCTGCATTACATGACTCAGTAGTAACTTCAGCTGAAAAACAGAAGCTTAAAAAATCCAACTTCTTATTTTGCATGGCTCCAAACTTTCTGGGTTCTGTTGGCCAGCATTGCCATTGAGTTCTCTGTAATGTAAATCCTATTACATGGCACTTGAGTTCTGGCACTTAAAAGTAGAGGGGAGACCTGAGCACAACAACATTTATTCTGATTACTTATTTTGTTAGGATTAAATCTATTTGTCTAGTGGAATCGTTGCACTGCATTGCAGGCACATCAATTCTGGACCCAAAATCCCTAGTGGAGAGTAGCACTCCTCTAGAGTGTCTTCATGTCTATTCAGAAGACTGTTCTTACCCTGTCCTTAGTGTTATTCCAATGCAAAATTAAGATCTTTGTCCTCACAGCCATAACTGAAATTGACCTAGATGTGGGCATTTGTCTTTAGTTATCTGTATCAACACAAAGGCAAGAAATATGTTTAAAAATCTGAGACACACATAATTGCTATGTGTGTTTGGTGTTGGGTTTTTTTTGTCTTCTTCTTTCTTTCAGGTTTCCTCTCACCACTGCAGTCTTTCCAAACTGGCTGCTTACTTCAGTGCATGATGCTTGATTGTTACAAGGATGATTTGCTCTTAATACCCCAACAGATAATTTCAAGCACAACCATTCTGAAAGAGGAAAGGTGATAAATAGAAAGTTAGAGAAACTTCAGGCATCACAAATAAAACAGAACTTACTCAGAGACACAGAGTCTCTAAGAAGCTTTTTACATACAGATCATAAATCTAGTGAACTGCAGTCACTAAGACACATGGATGTCAAGGCTCAGGAAGAGTGACTTTCTAGATCATTAATAGCATAAGTAAATTACACAGAGATATGAAACTGCAAATAGAGTCATAGCTCTGCCCTTAAAAAGGTTTTCCACATTAGCACCATAACCTTGAAATTAACCTTTCCTCCTTTATCATTCTCATATCTATTTCAAGTAAAGTTGCTATGATACCCATCAAAATCTCTTTCATGACAATGTTCTTTGGCAGCCATGCTGTGAGGGTGCTGATGAAAGAAGTGTGGTCATTTTATATGGAGCTGGTGCACCAGATGAGTGTTGCTCTCATCATGTCCAAACAAAAAGCATTTGGCTTGATTTTACAGAAGATACCAACAGACCTGTTTAAAAAAATGCAGAATTCTGGAATATGGATTCCTTTTTACTCACAGTCTGCCTAATTAAAAAGCTAATTGAAAATCAGCTCAGAATGAGCTGTCTCCCTGAGGACATGATTGTTGCTCAGGCTTCAAGTGATGCTTTTGAAGCATCAAAATATGTAGACAGTGGTCATAGACTGAGAGCAGACACCACCCATATTAAGCCTCTCCAGGATGCATTTGAGAATGAAAGCCTGGACTGATTCAGCCTTTATTTGTCCTACAGGTAAGTGGGAAAAATAGAGCAGTTTATGGGCTTTCCATCACTATGACAGATCTGAGAGTCATTGGCATGGAAATGAAATTTCAGGTTACAATAATAGGGAATATATCAGGAGGACATGATAAGCACCTAGTAAAATGCATGAGCTTTTTAATTGGTTTCTATAGGAAAGATGCTGACTTAGGTGAGCCATAATGTCCTTAAGGCTCTGCACCAATGAAGGTTCAGGCAGCTGCCAGAGAAAAGGTTCAATGATAAGAGTTGCCAAGTATTTTTATGAAAAACAGTGACAGAAGACAACCAATGACAGAAGCAGAGTGTTACTGCTGTTTCACACATTCCCAAACAAATAACTGTGGTGGAAATGAACCAAAGCCCTTCCAGCCCCCTTCCTGAAAACCTTCCAAAGTTAGCAGCCCGAAGTCCCTTGGCATTCCTTGTTGGCAACATTCCTCTTCATCCCCATCTGCCCCCACATTCAGGTGAAAGTCTGTTTCAGAGCACAAAAAAGGTTGAGAGAAGGGTGGGGTTGACCAAAACATCCATTTTTGTTAAAATGTATAGCCTATGCAAAAAGCACATGTATTTTCACCCTCTTGCCTCTCAGTAAAGTCTCATGCATCACTTTATTTGTACCAGGCCATCTACCAACATTTTTCAGACCAGTCTGCGTCCACAACACCATGACTCCTCTTGCCTCTTCCCAGCCTGGCCTCAGTGACTTGGTGATGCTGCAGTGCTGACACCTCTCCCTGCCTTTTCTTCAGGCTCTGGGCACCCCTGTACCTGACCTCACTGCTGGCAAGAGGCTGCATTGGTGACCAGGGACCTTACAGATTATTTACTCCAACCTCCCTGCTGTGGGCAGGGACGCCTCTCAACTAGACTAGGTTGCCCAAAGCCTCATTCAACCTGGTCTTGAACACCTCAAGGAAAGGGACATCCACAACTTCTTTGGGCAATCTATTCCAGAGTCTTGCTACTCTCATACTGAAAAGCTTCTTCCTAAGATCTAGTCTAAACCTACACTCCTTCAGTTTGAAATAATTTCCGCTTGTCCTATTGCTGGACACTCTTGCTAGAAGTCCCTCTCCAGCCTTCCTATAGGTTCCCTTCAGGTATTGGAAGGCAGCTATAAGGTTCACCCAGAATCTCCTTTTGCCCAGGCTGAACAATTCCAATTCCATCAGCCTGTCCTCATAGCAGAGGTGCTACAGTCCTTGGATCATCCTAGTGGCCCTCCTCTGGACTCATTTCAACAGATCTATGACCTTCTGATGGTGGGAACACCAGAACTGGATTCAGTATTTGAGGTGGGGCCTCACAAGAGCAGAGAGAGAGAGTCACCTCCCTTGAGATCCACCCTCCCAGCCCCAGCTCTAGCCTGAATGATCCTGTGGCTCTGTGTCAGATGCAACAAGCACAATGTTGGCTTGAAGCCAGGCTGGCTTTGAAATTCACACTCTTGCTTGGCATACCTTAAGCACACTGATTTTCTGGGATATTACTGACCAGAACAACGAACTCAGTCAGGCTCGGTAAGTAAACTTGAAGGGATCCTGTCCTGATGGAAAGTAAAGGGGAAAGAGGAACTCAGCTATGTATGTGGGGAGTTGAAGGCTGGAGCCATTTCCCCAGGTTTACAAAGCCTGAGGGAGCTGACAACAGGGCAGGGGTATTTGGAGTCTCTTTTCATAGCTGTGTAGAAAAGCAGATTTTTTATTTTTGGTTTTTTTTTTTTTTTTTCATGAGTACCAGTTGCCCTGGCAGGACAAACTCTTTTCTAAAGCATGGAAAAGAAGAATGTGACTTGCAGCTGAACTTGTTAATAACCGAGCTTGTTATTTGTTAGTTACTTTATTTAACATTTTTAGAGGTACTATTGTAACGTCTATGGAGAGGGCAGATGCTCAAGAGCAATTTGACTTACGCAAATTAGAAATGGGAAAATGGGCTTAGGTAATGGGGATGTCATAAATATATATCTGAGTTATGAAGTAATGTGTTATGAGAAAGGTCAAGAGCAGACACGGTGATTGCTCATGACCTTATATTAATCATGAGTCCCTTCTCTAATCCCTTTGCATTGGTCCCGTTGTACCTTTGAAAAATACACTTATAAGCAGATTGCTGGAAATGGAGTCTAAGAGAGAATGCATTAAATGAACTCTGCCAGAGGTGGATAACTCAGGTGGTAACTCTTCCCTGTTACAGTGTTAGAGTATCAGATATGGTGTATATTCACATGTGTTTCTCCAAAGAGTAATGAGACCAGTGAGTGATTGTTGCATCAGGTAATCAAATAATTGCTTTTTAGCCTGCTGTAGGTTAGCATTGATGGCAAATAGCCAGGAGGCAACTCATACAGGGAAAGGGTTGGTGTGTGCATGACAGCCAGCAGAGCAAAGCTGAGATCTTACCCAAGAGAGGGGTAAAAATAGACGAAGGGGGAGAGGGAACTATGCAAGCAACCCAGCAATAACTCCAAGCTGTCTTAATGTTGTAACATTCCTTACTGGATTTTTGAGTTAGCTTTCCTGGGTTAGCTGATCTGAGACCATGCTCTGCCTCTCTCAGGAAAGGCAGGAGTGATGGTTATGTTCCCTCCTTGCTTATGGGCCATGTGTTCAGGTTTGCTGTCATGGACCTGGGAAAGGTGATGGCTGGAGGGGCCCACTCATTGATGGAATTACTCTTGTTTGAGGTGTCCCTGTAAGAAAGGATTTCAAATGGGGGAGGTGAAGGGCAGAGGTTCTGGCATTCACAGAATTTCACAAAAAGGAAGGTGGGTCAGTAGAGAGCATCTGTATGTGTGCTTACACACACCCGTGTCTCGGGAATGCATCTGGTGTGTAAGTGCATTAAAACTTGGATGCCTGTAATGCCTATCGTAGATATCCAGTGCTGGGTGGTTATCAGACAAGTACCTAAGGGTAGCTGTGCATTTCTTATGTTTGTGCCACAGACATAGGGTGCAGAAGGAAAAATACAACACCGAGGAAAAAATACTATTACACACATTTAGGAATAGAAAGGGTATATGGAGACTAATGGGCAATTGTGCTGTATTTTTTTGCTGCAGTGCGCTAATTAGTAGAATCTTTGTAAGCCTCTGGAAATCCTTAGATGTAACAATATCTGTTCATTTCTGCTGAATTTCTGTCCACTGGATTTTCCCAATTATTTAACAGCAGGGAGTACTCAGAGAACATCAAGTAAGTCCAAGAAGTAAAATCAGCATGTGTATGGGCACACATTCAAATAGTTCTGTGTTTGAGAAATCATTTTTCAGACAAAATTATTGAACTAATTAACCATAATTGCTGATTACATTTGTTGCATTTACATTTTACAGTTTATCTTGCACAGTAAGTTATCTCTAATGTCTCACCAATGGGTGTAGCATTGGCAGTTATTAGCTTTGTCCCCCTGGGGAAAAAAATCCCTTGATGAACCTTGTAATTTATTTTAGGGTTAAGAAAGGTAACAATAGTCAGCTCTACAGAGATCATCTTGTTCCATACCAGCTATTAGACAATTAGGAAAATGTGGACTATCTTTGAAAGGAGCTATTCTGTGGGCTTCTGGAGAAGCAGCTGATTGTGAAGATCTGGTGCCTAACATCTAGCAGTGGATTCAGTGTCAAAGTGATTGATTTTAGGCTATGGAGATATTATTTATAATTTTATAATAGTAGGAAAGGATGAGATTCCAGGAAAATTTCTATTTGTGATTTTTGTCATTACCTTATGATGGTGGCTTGTTGCTGAGTATGATTTATTATACATCAATGATGGTGATCTGGAGGATATGAAACAGAGTACCCTTCTGTGAAGTTCTGGTTCAACAAACCTGTCACTTCACATCTCAATTCTGTTTTGTTATAAAACTGTGCTGTTGCTTTCATGATCAGTCTGACTAATAGAATACTTCGTTTAGCATAAGACTTGGAGCATATGCATGATTTTCATCTGCACCAGTGAAGAAGCAATCCAGATGAATATAGTATGTACAATCCTATTGCACTTAGTTGCTGTAGACACCAACACAATGTTTAAAAAAACGCCAAATAAATACAAAACCAAAGTTGAAATCCTCCCATCATATTAGAGTCTTTGTGTAAGAGTAATAGTTGTGGGGGGGGTACTTAAACTACATACGAAACACTTAACTCTTCAAGAGATGGTCATGGTTTCTGTTTCTGCAGGAAATATTTCTATGACTCCACCTATGCAAGAACTTGATTGATTCTGCAGTAGGAACTGCCCTGGGAGTCCTTGGACAGCCAGACCCCTACCTAGGATGCTCATTGCTCTACCTACATAAGGGATCTACCTGAGGAAATCTAGAATTTTGCAAAATTCTCTTCTGAATAGCTGCTGAGAAAGCTATTCACGCATTTTGCTGTGACAGTAACTCAGAGTTCGGTCAACGCTGTGCATCACATCCATCTTTTGTCATATTAATCCACTGATTCTTCTGTGCAGAGACCAGTCAGGCATCTGCTAAAATCCTGGAACCCTAGGAATTAAGGACAAAAACGCGCTGGATGTACAAGCAGGCACAGACTTGATTTAACCGCTACTATAATTATAGAACAAACTTGAGTTTCTTCCTCCTATCGCACAAATAAATGAAATGCAATAACTCTTGCCACACAACACATATAGCAGTAATTTACAAGGTGTATTTCCATTATTGCTTGTGCCCCAGGAAATGGTGGATGCTTGCCTCTGAGCTTACACATCAGGAACTCCTTCATTTCTGTCATCGCTTGCTAAAATAAGTCATTTGCATCACCAAACTGAAGCTTGGTGTATCTACATGCAAAATATTGTTGCCTGCTCAAATCACTGCTCTCCTGCACTCTATTATCTGAAAAAAACCAGCTCCTTCTTAATCTGTGGGTTTAATTTCAATATGAATTAGATAGAAGCAGCAACATTTTGCAGAATATTGACTTATAAACTTAACAGTAGCTATTCCGCCATTCATTTATTCTTACTTATGACACTTAGACTTCTGTAACATTATCAGTTGTTTACAGTGGTTAGGTTGGTGAATGAAAACCAAATTATAGAGCTTTTCTTGGTAAAAGACATATTGAAATAAATTATTGGAAATGTCTTGACAGTTAAAGTATCCAACTCAAGATGCTTCATAAAATGTTAGCAATCCTTCAGTATTTTTGATCTGCAGCTTCGTGTGTCAGAGGAGTAAAAAGCCAAGCTAATGTTAAGCAGCCTTTGGCAAACATAAATGAATGTGTAGAAGCCACACAATTCAAATTGACATTTTCTACAAACAAAGGCAACTCTACACTGTTCAATAATTGAAAAATCCCTGTGGCATGAACATACATAATGATGGGCAGAGAAAATACTTCATCTTCCTTGCGGTGCTTGTTGTGGGTTTCATGACTGGAGCTTGCTGAATTATTCATTGGAAACTGTTCTTATTGTGGATGGGTCTCCTTTTTGTAGTCAGAAGTAGAGATGCTGTGGTACAGATAGAAGAAGAAGCTGTGACATGATACTTGCTGGGTCAAATCCAGTGCCCAGATATATCTCACTGGAATGAGAAACTCAGAATGTCCCTTTGTAGAATAACAACTGTAGTGATTTGTACTTAGTAGCTTATCATGCTATTAGGTGCCATAAAACTTTCTTTTCGTTCTACATGCTTCTCAGCTTGCTATATGAGCTTGTTGCTTCCTAAACCCACACTGTATCTGGTCACACATCTCTGTTCATAGATCTTCAGGCACATTTCATGATTTAAATGCCCAAAAAAGATTGATTGCAAACTGTGAAGCTTCACTATCACAGTGTTTTCCCAGCTAGTCTCCTACCCAGTTCAAGGCTTTCTTTTGTATCTCTCTCTCTGCAAGGTGTCTTTTTTAAATTAGGGCACATTATTGAAGGGATTTTTGGGTTTTTTTTAGCACATGCTAGAGAGTCTTGAGAACTGTGTGCTAAACTACATCAACCTGCAAGGTACCTGAATTTCTAGAAGAGTTTTTATATTCTTTTCATGCAGAGTCAATGAATGTTGTGAGGTTTTTTTAATTCTCTGGAGGTGGGGAGGCGGAATTCTCCATTTCTTCCAATATCTTTTTAGAATTTGGTAAGTGTTAAGCAACAAAGTTTTGTAGTTAAGAAGGGGGAGACAAAATAAGCACTAAAAATGTACATGCTGTAAATTTGAACTATAAAAAGACATAGTTTCTGGGAGTGGAGAAGAGCAAGTGATAAAAAAAAAATAAAATCTAAAACTCTAGGTATCTTTCTAAGGTCTAAAAATTCCAGTATATTTCTTATAGGTTGCATATTCCCCACTGGTTGTCCTATAATATTCCAGGCTCAGTTTTGCAGTGCACTGAGTATATTATGTCACATTATTTTCCTTGAGCCCCAAAACCACAGATATCTGCTTATGCACACATTTGTCAATGAAGCTGGCATGTACAGTATGTATGGACTCAAATGAGAATATCAAATAAAGGACAGGGAAGAGACTTCAGCACTTGAGAAGTACAAGAGAAAAGCGTTTCTATTTTTTTATGTCATTAAATATTAGCAAAAGATTCATGAGGAGTTTCAGATGAATGTTTGAATAGTGCAAGTAATGTAAGGGTGACCAAAACAATTGAGAAATGCCGATTTTAGTTTAATCTGACAAAGAAATATATTTGTACAATAGAATGTTACTTTTCAATATCTGAAAAACGAAATACGCCTTCAAGCCCCAGCTCCTTCTAATTTTGAAAACCATCCTAAATGTAGGGTTTCCTTTATGTGACGCAAGTTTTTTTTTCCTTTTTTCCTCCATTTGTGAGTGAAATGTGTGAACAGGGGAATGATTGTATTCCAGACTTCATTAGCTAGCGAAGAAATGGACTGACCCAGCCTGAGTTCCTACACCTCATAGACTAAACCAAAGTGGAGCAGAACTGCAGCCACAGTGGAGCAAACCTATAGCTCCTCAGTTCTGCTGGTGACACCTTGCCACAGGTGCGACCCTGAAAAGCAGCCCTCTGGCAGTTTTGGTTTCCTCATGTCTTTGTCCCTGCAACTCTCTCTGACACAAGCACCTTGACCAAAAGGTTGTGTCATGGTTTCTTGCCAGGTCTGCTTTCAGAGCAGCTGATCCTTGAGGTTTTCTTGTCTCAGGACTTCCTGCTCAGGACACTGAGCTCTCAGAGTCCTAGAGGCTTTCTCTGTTATTAGAGCATAGCTGCTGGCAGAGTGAAGGTCCTGAGGTGAGCTTCCTCAAGTCAAACATCAAAACAAACCAAACCCCCAAACCAATAGGAAACCCCCACAAGAGGGATCTGGTACCTGAAAACAGGGATGTATTACCCTGTTGTGCCAATCAGTTCCCTGTGAATCTCCTAAATCTTTTGTTCAATAGCAAGGAATCAAAGGTAAATAAGCAAGTAACATAGTCTGTGTACACTTGTCAAGTTGCTTCATAGGAGGAACATAAATGCAATAGCCAGATACATTTAAAAGAGCAAAAATAGTAAAGCCCGATCAGAATAGCACAATGTGCCAGTATAAGTGACTTTATATATGTCAGGGATGGCTTCTGAACACCATAAATTAATCCTTTAGATTGATAGAAGGAGGGGACTTTAGTCTGAAGATATCAAGAGATACCAGGCTGCAATAACTCGTAAAGGTACCTGCCTCATGTTCACAGGTGAACCATTCCCAGAGAGAAATATCAAGATAACTGAGTCATTATCCAGGCTTTCTTGTTGAAGAGGGAATCTTAAAGAAATTATTTTTATTTTCTTTGTCCCCAAGAAGCAATAAGAGAGATGTCTCTAGCTCTGCCAGATGGCTGCTGTAGAGGCACCTGTATAAGTTCTGTGCTTCAGTCAATGCTTTTAAAAGTGAGTTTAGTTGCCATGGAGAGGCAATTCTCCTCTCATCTCCCCACCAGCTCTCTTCCCTCCCCAAGAAACATGGATAAGCAGTGAACAACAGGACTTTCTTCACCATCCCCTTGCAGTATGTTTCAGCACTGTTTCCAGGCAGCAAAGGTATTAATTCCCATTTTTGTCATTAATCAAGATGCACAAAAAGTTGGCAGCTGTGGTTGCAGATCCGAAGGTGAAGACACAGTGCAGGAGATCAAGTCTAAATGCTGGCCTGAGACTTCTCCAGAAGAGCTCCATTTAAAACCATGGAAAAAAATACAATAAATCCATTAGCTTGTCCACCATGGAATGAAATTGGAAAAGTCCTATGGTAAAATCAGGTTCTAGTGCAGTAAAACGCCAGATTTTTTGAAAACAGGATTTGAAATGTACTCAATACAATCCAAGGGTAAATTAAAGCAATAACCTTTCAGTGGCTTAGATTTGGCCAGTGTGCAATAAGTTTTTTGAAGACAAGTACATGCCTTATAGAAAGGGACTCATTATTGAATTCTAATTGTACAGGAAATTCTATTGATCCTTGCAAGCACTCCCAGAGAGGTGGCATGAACTGCAGGAGGCCTTTGAGACTGTATTTACTCTGACCAGTCTTCAGAAGTGGTTAATTCAGGAGTAGGATAAAGGTAGGTTATTGCTTTTCTCATGTTTTCTTGTAGGGTAAATGAAAATTTCTTTACTTCAGAGCTGTCAGTCTAATGATTCTCACCAGAATTAATTCAGCGTTTATGGAAAATATGCCTTCAACTGTACTATGAGGAAATGGGAAAATAAAGAGGAAAACAGGACTGTAAAATGATTCCTTCCAGGAAATAATTATAACATAATGTCTCTAAAAGAGAGGAAAAAAAAAAAAAGATGCATGTCATTTTTCTTGAAGGTAGTATTAAGATACCTGATCAAAACTGTGCAAGAGACAGTTACAATTATTTTGAGTGACACTTCAGTATTTTTTTTAAACAAATATTATAAAAAAAGTAAAAATCCTTACAGGAGAGGTCTCAAAAAGTGACATTTTGATTGTTTTCCCTTGATTAAGGAAAAATCTAACTTCAGGAAAGTGGTTGAGCTGTATCTGTGATGCTGCAGGAGAACACAGGGTATTTGAGACATGTTTAGGTCAGCTGTTGCAGTTATTCATTACTCATATTTTTTACACATAGATGAATGTTACTTCAAGTCTTAAAGTTGGGACTTTTTGCCACAGTGTATTTTTTAACAAGTTGATCTTTATGAGGAGGAGGTATCAGTCTAAGCCTTTGAAGCAGAAGGTGATGGGAACAGGTTTTACATAGCTCTCTGGGTTTCACACATACAAAGCATATATGGAATGAGAAAATGAAGCAAACACCTTTCTTTTTCCAGCACTATTGCAAATAAAATGATTGTTTATCAATAAATACATAATGCACTTTACAAGTGCATTATAAACAGTGGGAGCTGAATGAATTTCAATTATGCAGACCAAGGATACGGTGCCATCCATTACATAAATCAAACCTAGGCATAGGCCTGTAAGCTTTTGTTGCTTCACTGATTTTTATTGCCATACAAAATGGAAAACCATATAGAACAAGGCAAATTAAGTATCTATTGGGGTGAAAATGCAATTGGAAATGAACATCCTCCTGGAAGCACATTCTCTAGCCAAATGCCTTGTGAGATTTTATCTTCCATGCACAATGTGATGATATTCCTGCGCATATATGGTTAAATTAATTTCCCCTTATCAGCACAAAAACGTAGCTGGCCAAAATAGATTAGAACTGCATAATATCTTGGATCCCATTTTATTTAGGTGGAGGAGAGAAAAATATCTCATTTCAGACTGGAATGGTATTGAGCAGAATAAATGAGTTCAAACAAAGAGATTGTTCGTCTTGCATTTCTTTTTTATTTATTTTGCTGCATGAATGAAATGATCTGTAAATTCGTGACAAGTTGATGATTTTTCTCAGTTGCAGAACAGTGAAAAGAATATAAAATGTTTTCTCTGTAGTCAAACAGAAACTTTGGATCCCCCTGGAGTCCAGTCTCACTCTCTGAAGGATTATCCAGTTTCCTGGGGTTCAGTCAGTGATTTTGTGCAGTTTGAGGGCAGGGTGGGATGAGGCGCTCTGTGTCCTGCAGGATTATCCTGTAAATTAACTCATCTACTAAGCAACTGCCAAGGGCCCGTCTCTGTTAATAAAACCCAGCTTGCTCTACAGAGGATGAGTAATTTACTTCAAACCAGCCTGGTCAAGTTGTACTGTCAGCCTGCTATTTGCCTTTTTTAGCAGTAGTTTCAGTTCACCTGTAAGTCCTCTGATCAAGTGGGCTCAGGCCCACCAGCCCTGGAGTGCCAGACTGGTTCCTTTGATAAACACAGGCAGGGGTCCTGAGGATGCTATCCCCTCTACAGTCCCACTGAAACTCATGAAATGGTAGATCATTTATTTGTGAGGTAGAAAAACAGTAGAAGTATTTTTGTTTGTTATTTTTTAAAATCCTGTTTCTTTACTTCTCTAATCACGTAAGCGTTCCCTGAAGTTGGTCGGTTTTTACTTTTTTTTTTCTTCATCCACAATGGTATGGAGAATTATTCAGCCTTCAGCCATTTTTTATGAATACTTTTGAAGAAGACATCTAGCATGTGCCTTAGCTTCATGTTTCAATGATGAAAATTCCTTCAAACAAGGCAGGCAAATACCCGCAGTAGAAGGAGATTTATTTTGACGGCTATTTCTTGTTTCAGCCATGTAGATATTTTTCAATCCAAAATTCAGTTGAACTGGTGATTATTTAACATTAAGATGAGATTTAATTGTTTATTATTATTGAACTGGTTATTTTTAGGCTAGATATTTCACTATACTTCTTCAATATACCAGATTTAATTCATAACTGCATCTACTTGATCTTAAGCAGACAATGTTTTGTTTGCTGTGTTAAGTATTTTGGCCAGTGCACTCTTCTAATGTCCAGGACTCTCTCCTCTCTGTACCCTGCATGGTGGAAACTTTTCAATGACAGGCTGCATAGCTTGAGTCCTTCAGAGGCTGATGGCACTGCTCTGCTGTGCCTGAGCTTCCCATGGACCTGAATGTAAATCTCAGTTGTATGGGAGTTTCAGAGCAAGTCTCTGTTCACAGCACATCATTAGGATGGAAAATAGCATCTTCAAACTGTATTTAATAAGACAGTCTGGAATAACTCAATGAATAACTGTTATTCATTGCTAAGTAGTTCATGGAGTATTATGTGTGAATGGAGCATCCTGAAGAAATGCACATTCCACTATGTGCATAATGGAAAACAGATGCATTATCTCTAAATGTTTCAGTACTGTCTCCATGCAAGACCTTCAAAACTGTGGTAAGACATCTTCACTGTCATTAAAGGGCTGATCTTGTTGATATTCAGGGAGACTGACATTAAATGGCTTAATAAAGGGAAATGATTCCTTCAGATTGTGGGATTTTGTTTAAAACATAGAGGTAATAAGCACTTCTCTTGTGACAGACTAGGCTGTGTTTATCAGAGACGAATTTGGCTTAGCAAAATACATAAACTAAGAATAAGGAAAGTGAGGTTTGTTCACTGTAATGCTGTTTTCAAAAGTTTTGTAATAATTGGACCAGATGATTCTGGATGTCCCTTCCAACCTGGTATTCTATTCTGTAATTAGAACTGTTCATAGCTTCTTATACTCCATACTAGAAGTCTCATGTGCCAAACAGTGTGCCTGGCTCTGGGGTTTTTTACAGTTGTATCAGCCAGTCTTCTGAAAAAAATTCTCTTTCCTCGCAGATCTCATGTACATCTATTTCCTACATTCCTTTCAAAGGAACAGTTGGACCTTCTTAATGAGGCACATAGTATTTGAGCAACCAGATGAAATAGGAAACATTGAAATAAAAAATAAATTAAAATGACTCACTAGGTATCTATCACCTGATTTTACCAGTGCTAACAGTGTCTTTGGGTAAATTTAGTAAACTAAATCTGGTTGGAAGAACTGTCAAAATAAATTATTCAGTTTAAGTTCTTTGTGATATAAATCAGATATTTTAAACAGTCAAGATGCATATATAGTAGCATCAGTTTCAATGCATAATCCCTATATTTGTGGGAGGTGAAATAAGCGAGAAGACTCTTTGAGGCACCAAATATGTAATATATAATATATAAAAGTAGAGTTAATTTAAAAATTTAATTCATGGAAAAAAGAAATGAAAAAAATCCCCCATCTTTCCCGTTCAGCTCCTGGGCCACCCCCAGGTGGAAAGTGGAAGTGGCATCTATTGGGGTAAAAAATTCCTTAGGCTGTCTGCGTTGGAGGAAATGAAAAACCATTAAGTGGATAATAGAATAAAAGTGCAATGAGATGTTCAGAGAATCCATCAATAAAAGGATGGCAAGCAATTGCTAAAGACAGCCCTTTCTAAATGCAGCTTTATTGCCAGAAGATGGAAAATTGAGAGAGAATTTGCAAACAATTGAATTTATGGTAATGGCATATAAGCGTACTGTGCCACCAAAGCACAGCACAAAGCAAATATAAAAGACAAAATACAAGAATGTCCCATGGAAACCCTTATGTTTTGCCTATTATCTCTTGCTACTGGAAACTGTAATAGTCTGATATTAAAATAAAATCCACTGCAAAGTGCATTTAGCAGGCAGCAACTGGCTGATATTCTGCTCTGTGTCTGCTTTAAGGTGAGTTGTTGGACTAAAAGTGATTCAAGATGTGAACATTGAGGAGCTTGCTCCTGTGTATCCAAGGTAGCTTTGTTTCTTAGCTCCCGTGGTATCTGGATAATCTGAGGCTCTTAGCCTGGCAGTTTATGGGTAAACGACCTCAGGATAACTTGAGTCAAGTTGAATTTTGAACTTGTTTGTAAGTGCACTCTCACTAGGTTTATTGAACCAGCAGAGGTGACTGCTGACTGAGAGGCAGGAAGAAAATAATTAGCTGATGGGCTCAGAAATGGTTCCTCCCAACAACCAGATAAACTGGAAAGAGGAAAAATACTTCTCTCGCGGGTCACAGACATCTCTTTTGAACAAACAAGGGCTAATAGGGCTAAAGCCCTGTGGCTGAAAAGCCGCAGGCACCAGGAAACACCAGGCTTAGAGACTGGCCAGGCAGGGCAGGCTTGACGGAGGGATGGGGAAGGCTTTTCTCTAAGGCTTGTGTTGATTTTTCTCTGGCACACTTTCAAAGAGGTTATTTACACGTGGTTTGTTTGTGGGGTGGTTTTTTTGTTTGTTTGTTTTTTAACTCCATGTCCCCACCTTGCGGATACTGCAGCCTGCTTCAGCAGCTGTGCCTGCCCAGGGATGGCAGGGGCTTGGCGTCTCCCTGCTCCTGCCCCATTCCTTCTGCTCTCCCGACCCCACTGCGCAGTGTAGCTGGGCCAGGGATCACCACAGCCTAAAAAGCACCCTGGGATTTTTTTTCTTGTCGGTTTGGTTTTCGATGTGTAGTCCCTGCTACTGCCAAGCAGCGTCAGCGAGAGGGTTCTGATGGGATTTCGTAGGGTGGGAGAGGGTGCTTGGTGCAAATCTTTTTTTTCTCCTTTGAACAGTCAAGATGCATATAGTAGCACCAGTTTCAACGCATAATCCCTATATTTGTGGGAGGTGAAATAAGCAAGAAGACTCTTTGAGGCACCAAATATATAATATATAAAAGTAGAGTTAATTAAAACATTTAATTCGTGGAAAAAAGGAATGGAAACTTACTGACTACACATGCATGGCAGGGGGTGAGGAGCAGCTCTCGGCTGCTCCCTCTCGTTTCACGACAGGCGAGTGGCTCATGATGGCACCAGGCTGCAGGTGCTCTGCAGTGCTGCCAGCCTCTGTCTGTTCTTGCTCCTGGTGCCTTTGGCTTTCAGGTGGATATCAGGTAGATTGATGCTTTTCCCTTGGTGACATGGCACCAGACATGATGTGTTTGGGCACCTCAGTGGATTGGGCAGCAGGCACTGATGGGGTTTCCTGACTCCCTTGCTACCAGTTTTCTAGTGGGGAGTAGGGAGATAATTCTCTGTGAAGCACTGAGAGGATAAGGGGTGTTGCTACATTTATCTTCTGCAGATTTTGATTTCAAAACAGTGCTTGGAAATTGAAAAAAAGGCAATAAAATAACACAGGTCAGTACATGTCATTCAGGAGTATCTACTTCCCTGAGGTGAGCAGAGACAGAGCTGAGCAAAAGTTCAGCTAAGCTGATCTTTCTGCAAGTCTTCTACAAAGACAGAACTTTCAAACAAGCATCCCATAGTAAAAAGCCCATGCTAAGAGGAACAGAAGAGCCAAACCATCTTTGTAGAGAACCAATAATAATAATTAAAAATCCAGTTTTTATTAATTATTTCCTGGCCTCAACAGCAAACACCAAGGATGGAAGATGGAAAGTTTTTAAAATTCTAGGAAGTTGGTATAAGGAAACAAGCAGTGAGATACCCACTGCTTTATAAAGGAGTAAGCGACAAGAAGAGCCTAAATAAATCAATTTGAGGAATGAAAGTAAGCTGAGGCAGCCCTTCTCAGCCTGCCCATGCAGAGAGCAGCTCTTAGGGAATGGCACTAGTATGAACAAAAATGTGAGCACAGCCAGATGATGGCCCTGCTCAGGTGGTGGAATGAGCCACTGGTAGGCAAAATCTCTTTTAGCCAAGCCTCTGCTTTAAAGACAAAGCCTTGAATGGTAATGGCTTGGGCTGTGGCACAGTTTCTTGTCTCTTTCCCTAAAAATGCTTGCAAAAAATCTAATTAGCATGTATTACAGTGTTGCTGTTATTAATGACTCCACCTTTCCTGAAGTAAAATATTTCTGGTTTATGGGAGTTTTTATTTTACACTGCTTCACCTAAAACATAACAATTACTGTGTCTCTGGAAAGCCCATAAATGATGGAGACACAGCAATGTGAGTTCTGTTGAAAGATTTAAGCCTCTCATTCCAAGAAGTGTAGTTGTCTTGGCAGCAAACAAGGTTTTAAGTACCTCTGAGACATTTGCCTTTAATTGTGGAGGAATGGCATCACCAGCTGCAATAAAGTTTAACCCTCTGAAATACTTGTCTAACTCATTAGCATCAATTTGAGGAGCTGATTACAAAGCAGAGAGATGGAGAGGTGTCTGTAGTATTGCTGCCTTGACTGGGGGCAAGCAGAACCATAGGGGTTCAGCTGAGCCTGGTCTCAGGAAGCCTGTGGGGTCTCCAAAGAGTTTCTGGTTTTGTGTAACTCGATGTCTGCAGTATGGTAACATGATGTTATGGGCAGCTACTGTCTGTACCTTAGCTGAGAGGGATAAAAGTTCAAGGGTAGTCACAAAATTCATAAAGCTGGGGGCAAACTGTGGGGATCTTGAGGGCTGGAGGCTAGCCATGTCCCTTCATAGGGGACAGTGATTGGAGTCATGTTTTTTGTCCCGTCTTTGTCTTAAGCATCCAGGAATTTGATGTGTCTGATGCTGGTGTCCAAGGAGCAGCCCTGTAAGTATGACAGTGCATGAGGAGCAAGGGGAGGTAGTTTGGTACCTGTACTCTTATTTTCAGTGCTACTAGATAAAAGGTATATACCTAGAAATTAATTTTTTTTTAATGCCATTTTTCCACCTTACTTTTTATGTTATGAAAACCGGGTGGCTTTGCCTACACTTTTTGGAAAGCTACAGTAGAAATTAACATAGATAAAACCTTCATGGCTCAACCACCTCTTCTCTAATTATGAATGCTTCAAACCTTGTTTGTCAGAAAACTGTGCTGGACTTTCTGAGCACTGATGAAACCATGGCTGCTGCTTTCTCTCCAGGAGCTTCCTCTCCCACCAGTCACTACCAGCACAGTGGCAATTTGATAAGCACTGCCAAGGTTGGCCACTTTAAATCACCAGCTAGTGATAATGAATGCTCAGCAGGCTGCCCTTGCCCCTTCTGCCTCCTCCTATTTCCCAGCCAGGAATTCTAATTTACTCAGCTGCCTTTAAGCACAGATCCGATTGAGTATTGTATTTGTCACACCCAACTTTCTTTGTTCAAGCAGAATGGATGAAAAGTAGCATACATAACACTGCACCTGGTGGGGTCCAGCACTGCAGAAATTCCTTCTGAAGGCTGGAGTTGGGATCACCTTTTGTATAAATTAATAAGACATTTACAGAGGGAACCGCATTTCCTTGTCAATCACTGCCTTCTGCCAAATGCTCAGCTTTCGTTCCAGATCTGTTCACCATCAGTCCTGTCTTCAATTTATTTTGTATAAATTGAGATGCTGTAATTGGATTTCTCCAAGTCTGGACAGCCTTGTCTTAAAGAACCCCAACTGTCTTATCCGGGTTCCGGTTACTCCTCTGACAGACTGCAGGCATCCTGCTTGTTTATTAGGAAGCTTCTTATCTCAGTTTTACTCTTAAGAAACTCAATCATTTCAGTTGCACAGCTCCAGTAATTAGGCTTCCTGCTTTTCTGGTCTGGCTGGTGCTACCTTAGCCTATATAAAGAGACCAGAAGAAAGAGGTGTAAGAAAGAAAATGTTACCACTGGTAGCAGTCAGTAGTATAAAGTAACAGCCCTGGGAGTGCATACACATTGAACACTGAATACTGTAAAGCTGGGGTTTTGAGCAGATCAAAAAGATGAGTGAGACAGATTCCTTTTTCATAAAAGTTGCTTATTGCCTTTTTCCATCATCAACCCATATCAATTACATATTCACTGGGAAGATGAGCTTGACTTAGGGTTCTAGATATATATCTGTATCTCCATCCAACAAATGGCAACATACACCTAATGGGCTGCTAAAGTACAAAAAAAATCTGATTTTTTCACCTGGAGTTAGAAAAAGATTGAGGATTTCTAAATACCACTTATCCCCTGGAGAAGAGAGCCTGATTGGAATGCATTTTAAGATGCTGCAAATTAGAAATGTTTTAATCATGTATTCCCACTGGTGAGCACAAAGTACAGCAACAAATATTTATCCAGATGGATGAACACAAGAATCAGTTTTGGCCATAAGCTTAAGCCATGTATTTCACTAGTGGGTCTAGCTGACATCTTGTCTTCCTCGCTGAGAGCATCAGGGTGTCTCCAGCTGCTTGCAACACCTCCCTCTCTTCAGTGTGTTGCTCCCAGTCATTCTTCAGGCTGTGCCAAGTACATTGGCCACCAGAGCTGGTCCATCTGCTAGACTTTCACAGGGGAAAAAATTGGGGCTCATTTTCTGTAGGTCAGCAGTACTGCCAGGATCTTGTACAATGTGGTGCACAACAGGGGCTACAGGAGTCTGACAAAAGGTTAAATCAGACACATGCCTGGCAGCATTTTAATCATTCGATAAGAAGATGCAGGGCACTGCCTGTCAGTGCTGCTGCTCCTTTAGTTGCCCTTAAATGTTGTTCAGGTGGGAAGGAGTTTTAATAAATTACTGCCAAGCAGGGAGTGTGGATATAGTGCTGTGTCATAGTACAGGACACTTTAAAACTAATTTCACTCTTTGTGGTTCACAGTTCAGCTTCTTTCCTTTGAACTTCTACAGGGGAATTCAATCTACACTCAGTGCTAAGCACTGGGCTTTTCCCCTTTGGCAGAACCTTGAATGCTTTCATTTTTCAAACAGAAAAATCTGAGGCTGATCCCCTAACTCACATGAGGAAGCTGCCTTATAGGCATGACACGGATCAGCAGGGGAAAATGGCCTTTATGTGTAAGGTCTGAGACCCAAAAAGCGTGGCTTGTACACTTAGCTTCCATCGTCTAGACAAGTAACTGGATTCTGTAGTAAGGTGAAGTCTAGCAAATATCACTTAAAGATTAAGTGCTGGAAAAGTCTGCAAGAAAGCAGGCAAAGTTCAGTTGTTTAAAATGCAGTGGGCTATTGTGGAAGGGCTTTCTGAGAATGATAATTGTACTGGCAGCAAAACTTTATCAGGGCTAAGTTGTCAGCAATTTCAGTGCAAGTTTTTTCAGTTCCAGGAAACAGGCCACTTAAGATTGACTGAGACTTACGTGGTTATGAATTAAGCTATATAGGCACAAAACCTTTCTTTTAACTAATTGTTCATGCAAAGAGTATGGAGCACAGGTGCCAGTTGAGCTTTCTTGTTTGAGAGATGCAGGAGATTTTTGTGAAAGTCATTGCTAGAAGTGCCCTACCCAGCCTTTCTCCATGGTGAGAGCACCGACCTTGGAGTGCAAACCAGCATCAGCTCCATAACTCAGAGCCCTCTCCAATACAGGCACTTCCCTAATACATCTCTGGAAGGCCTTGCAGAGCACAGGCCCTCAAAGGCCTGAAATCCAAGGGGGTTGGGAAAAGCCCTGGTGCTGCTGTCCGAAGGGAATGACTGTGGGATTATCTTATGATGGTTGGACTTGGAGACCTTAGAGGTCTTTTCTAGCCATGCTGATCCTGTGTTTGCAGGTGGTAGCAGGACCTGTGCCTGCCACACCCCTGCAGGCAGGGCAGCAGCCCTGCTTCTTAGCCTTTCTCTGGATTTATGGCTTTGCACATGAAATTAATAAGATTTGACATAAAAAATATGCACGTTGACCATCTGTGTTAATAATTGACTTAACAAGGATCTAACTGCCTCTAGCCCATCCCAGAGAAGTTAATTTAGGGGATTGTGTTTCTAATCTGCCTTGAGAGTCCTAATCTTCTGTTCTGGTGCTTCCAAGCCATGGGCTGATTGACTGATTTTGGTCTCCTGGAGCAAAAATCACCTCCTGAGACAGACTTTGGCAGTTTCCCAAGGAGAAAGTATATGGCATGGAGAACTAGGAAAAAAAGTATAAACTCCTTTGTGGTCCTTGAATGTGGGCTGCTAAATCCCACTTCCCAGAAAATGCAAACCAGTAAGTGCTGAGCTCTTAGGTATGGTCCTGGTCCTTTGAAAAGACTGTTGTTAGCAGGGAATTAGTGCCTTTTTTTATAGAGAATGAATGGCAAAGCTTTTGCTGAGAAATGGTCTGGGGGTTTTAAATAACAAAATAAACAAAATAACAAACAAAATCCCTACCTTTTGAGAGGTGATGGGAGAGGTCTTACACAGGTAACTCTCTCTTGCATGTGGGGGACCTCCTTGCCAGAGGAACCACTGACCACTTGAGCTGCTGCATGAAGAAGAAGGTCAGGAGTTGGCAGAACACAATTCTGGTGACAGAAGGAAAAGTCACCCATAGAAAAAGACTGCTGGAAACCGCTGCTACTACTGAAAAAAAGGAAAATTGCAGGAAAAAAATCTGGAAAGCTTGTCTAATCTAATTCTGAAATAATTTTTCGTTTTGTACCAAAGCAAGATTAACTGCACTTGAACTATTTCTTTGTTAATATTTTTAATATTTTTAATTCTAAGCATAAAATGGCTGATATACTTTTTCCATTCAATATATTGTCCATTTTGGAAAGGCAGATTCCTTCCTTGAAAAAATCCTAGTTATTTCCTGTGGGCAGCTAGTGTATGATGTAGGTGTCAGTTCCATAAAAATGGGTGCATGCATTGTCTGTTCAGGAAAAGTGGGCAGTCATCCCAAGGAGTCAAAGAAATACATTTATTGCACCCAGTGTTTTCAGACACAGGCAGCATCCACATTAGTATAATAGATTTTTTTCAGGGTGAATGGGTCACAGGCAAAGTCTGCTTTTGTTTCATATTTGGGTTTTTAAATGTTTCTACTGTTCAAACCTCTGAACTAAATATAAATTTTCCTTGAACTTACAGTTATTATCCACCTTGCCCTCTTCAGCTTCCTGGGAACCAGAGCTAGTGCAAAACAGGAAGCCTGCCAGGGAAGTCCAATATTTGAGGGTGATATGAGATTACAGCCCAAATCTAATAAGAATAGATTAGTTTTATTTCCTGTTTAGCCATGAGCATTGCTGGTAGAACAAGATATTAAATCAGACTTCTAAAATTGTACCTGTACTCTGAACAGCTGGTCAGCTGTACTGATCCCCAGCCCTGGTACTTTTTCTTGCATCCTGAAAGTCCATGACTACAACTTTCCAGAAGCACTGCAAGCCAAATGCATCTCTGGTGTATTCAGGTGAACCACTGAAATTATTTTGATCCAGCCTTCTGCAAGTACATCTATGGCACTTCTAAACTTGTTTTTTTTCATGCAACTCTGCCATGGGCTTTTTTTCCTTCTTGACAAGCTCTGTGCTGTGTGGTAGCATCTATAGGAGAGATACACCATGTGAATCAATATAATTTTAAAGGGAGAAAGGATGACTGACACTGGCTGTGGCTGCCTTAGTTTGCATGATGTTTGCTGCTTTGAATGTCGTGCAGCTGAGCAGGGTGTAAGGGAAGGATGTGTGCTCTGAAGAGTCTGATTCACAACAAGCCACCTTGGTTCAGCTCTATGATGCGAGCTTTTTCCTTATTTGCAATTAAAATGTCAAATAACATCAGAAGTATTCGATTTATTCTCAGTCACAGTGCAATTCTCCAGCTCATTGACTGTCCTGGTTTTGAGACAGGATAGAACTGATTTATTTTCTTGTAATTTTACTTTCAGTTAAGTGTCTTCTAAGTAGCTGCACTTGCTGAAATTAAAGGCCTGTTTCTCAGTGTCGTAATCCCAGCCCAACTGGTAGCAGCCAGTTGGGGCTGAGAAAATCCACATAAAGGCTTTATAGTTGAGTCAAAGGAAGGAAGATTTTTCACTCTCCGGTTTTGGCATGGGCAAAACCAGTCAGACTCAACCTGGGGAGAAGAAAAAAAAAATTATTTTTTTAATATATCAGAGCAGGAGAAAGAAAAAAACATGAGCAGATCTTAAAATACCTTCCCCCCACCCCTCTCTTCTTCCTGGGCCCAAATTACTTCACTCCTGTCTCCCCCTCAGCGCCAGAGGGGGATGAGGAGTGGGGGTTTAAGGTCATTTTTGAACACACTGGTCAGGTAGAAACACGATGTTTCTGCCGCTCCTTCCTCCTCAGGGGGAGGACTCCTCACATTCTTCCCCCACTCCAATATGGGGTCCTTCTCTTGGGAGAGAGTCCTTCAGGAACTCCTCTGACATGAGCCCCTCCAATTAGGTGCAGTCCCTCAGAAACAGGCTGCTCCATCATGGGCATCACCCTCTGCTTCAGGAGCAGCCACCTCCCCAGCACGGAGTTCTCCATGGCTGCAAATCCATGTCTGCCTCACTGTGGTCCTTCAGGGACTGCCCCACAGGGCTCCTCCATGAGCTGCAGGGACACAGCTGCCATCTCACCATGGGCTGTGGGGAAATCTCCGCTTGGGGACCTTCTCCCCATCCTTCATCACCAGCCTTGATATACCTGCTCTGGCATTGCTCTCACCTCTTCCTTTCCTCTCGTCCTTTTGGCAGTTTTGTTGTCCCCTTCTGGAATATGTTACTCACAGAGGTGCATCCACCTTCCCACATCTGCTCAGCCTTGGCCAGAGGCAGGGCCTGAATTGGAGCCAGGGGAGCTTCCAGCAGCTTCTCACAGGAGACACCCCTGTCACCCTTACACAATCAAAACACCACTGCACTAACCCAAAACACTGACTTTTAAGAGAAGCCTTGCAAGATGCTTCTTTTTTTTAATCCAATTACAATAACAGACTAAAATTATTTACTGAATCATTGATTTTCGAAGGGACGTAAGCTGGCTTCAATCTTTTGGGAATCAAGACTTGTGGAACACAAGTGGCTTCCCTTGTATACCCAGTGGCATCCCCTTTGGGACACACAGCATAGAAGCACCGAGGTGCCACCCATCAACTTGGGCAGTGCTCTGTTAGGGCCCTTAAGCTCACTGAACTGCAGCATATTCATTTTGAAAATGGAGACAATCATGCAAAATAGAAGTTAACTGTTCTGATAGAGGTGTCAAATGATTTCATTTCCATTGGTAGTACTGCAAAGCTTAATCAGCTGTGGAGAAGTTAAAGCATACCCTCATTACAGGCAGGAGGGAGAATGGTGCTCAGCTGAGTGGCTGATAGGTCAGGAGCAGGAAGATCACACACGAGTGACTGGGGTGGAAATATTGACTAAGAAAAGAGGTCAGACTGGGAGGACGTGACTACCAGCCTGCTCTTGGTTCCAAATCAAAACTCCTGGTCACATGACACTTGTGAATGATTTTCTTTACATGATCACCCCTCCCTATGCTTTGGACAATAAAAATGTGCTCAGTAACTCTGGTAAATCCCTAGTACTTGGGATACTATGTTTCACTGAAACAAGGAGAAGCAGTGCAGGCTCTTCCTAGTATTTTTTCAGGAGGTGACAGACACAGCAAGAGATTGAACATCTGTTTTACATGGGTGATGACACTGGCAAACTAACCAAAAGCTGGAAACTTTTCTCTATGTCATTTACGTGGTGGCTGAATTTATAGGAACTCATACTGAATGCTGAGAAAAGTGTTGAAAACTATCTTAATTTTCTATCCTTTTCTTCACCTACTTGGCCATGAGTGCCCTGGAAAGAGATGAGTGTGCAGCGTACATTGCAGCTCTGACAAATCCTCACAGGCTCCTTAGGGCAGGTTCACATTATGCCTTAGAGCATGAGATGAACCAAAAGGATTCTCATCTGAAGTAACTAAATATTACTCTGCTAGTAGCCTGGAAAATTATAATTAAGCAGAAATATCCAAGAAGTTTCATATTCTCCATTTTACCTTCTACCTACTCCAGTGCTGTGTTCATCCCATCTAACCACAGGATGCTAACTCTATTGAGATACCCAGACTTAGGAATGCACTTGCCCTACACTGCCCTTGTGTAAGATGCACTTAGCTCTGGGTTGCCTTCTGGAAGTGACCCCACTCATTCCATGACCTAGATGAGGTGTCCTGTTCTGCACGGTTCCAGGCTAAAGCACCTCGGGAGCCTAAACATGGGCTCCACAGGCATAGAGTTTCTTCTCTGCAGAGCCAGGCCCCATGTGAAAAGCAGCCTCTTCTTTGCTTGCCTCATTTGTGCTTCACCACCTTTTCTAAAGAGACGTGGAATTAGGATGTAGTGGACAATTTAATAGAGGATGGATGTTATGGGAGAGAGAGTTCACTTCCCTCTGGTTGCTTCTGACAGGCTGATAGCATGAGAGTTATTTATAGGACTATAAAGATACTTAGTGCAAACAAATGGATTAACGTCTGATGCTTCCAAAGTATTCTGTCAAAAAAAATATCCAAGTTAAGGTTTTCAGTATCACTGTAACTCGGCCTTTTATTGCTGTAAATTATATGATTTTTTTTTTTTTTAATGAAAAGGCAGCTCCTGCCCCCACATTGTCACTGCTCTTGTATCTGAAGTAAACTTTCACACTTTTAATATTTTCTATGTGATGCATTTCTTCAGTGGTAAATTCCAACACTTTGCTGTATTGAGCTCTGGCCAGGTGCCTGTGTAAGCAAGATGATATTTGCATACAATTGTACAGAGGAATTTAAAATAACTGGAGAACAAAATCCATTAGAGATGGTCTGCCCAGTAAAATGAGCTGTACAACACATCTAGTTTTACAGCATTTTGGATGTGAACCTAAGGTATTAACTTCTGTGGTCTGTTGCTTGTCTTGATGACTCCTTTTTTCATGCAGACCCCAAGATAAAGCTCCACATGCTGTATTTATGAAAAACCCTTTCTCAAGCACAATCCTGTTCTCTCTTTCTGGTGTGATTCATGAAAGCTGCTCCAAGCCTTGCCTCTGAAGCTCCTGCCAAAGTGGCCAGAGAATGACATGACTTTTCTCGGAAGCTTGATTGGAAACCTCAACCTTGCAGTCTAAAACAAGCAGATGTTTCCCAGCACTGGCAGTGTACTACCCTTTCCTAACAAATGCCTTGTTAAAGCTGTGGGTGCCATTACATTTCAATACACAGTAATTAACCCAGTTAGAAACATTTTCTTATAAAAATATGAGAATAAGATATAGAAGTGAAAAGCCCTAGTTAATACTGTGCAACATTGGGGGAAAATATGTTTTGTACCATAGCTGCAAAAGAGAGCAAGCAAAGAAAACGCTTCATTTTGAAAATAATGATTCTGTGAAGTCTTGTATTTATTTATTTATTTGAAATGTCTGGCTGGCTTTCATACAGCATTTTTTCATTAGTGTATTGTTGTTGGGTCAATATACCTTATATATCTATATGTTTTATATATTTATATGTTTTGTTAGTTGGTTGCATTTTTTATAATGTTTTTTTCAGTAACTTGAATAGTGCACATTGCAACGTCCAACAGTTTACACTGATGGACAATCATTAATCATAAATGCCATCAAATTGGAGAACAGGACCAGAGGCAGCTGTGGCTGGAATGGTGGAGAAGGTGAGGTATCTGATTCTCTTAAATTTATCCTGAAATATACTTTCTCTTTCTCTGGAAAATATAGGTTTATTGTAGTTAGGCATTCTAATTACAAAAACTACTGACAGCTTTTGCAGTTTCTTTCTGATACCACAAAATGAGAGATATGCACCCAGAGGATCTCTGTGATTGTCCCCTTTTGCAAAAGGGACCCAGCTGCCTTATCCAAAAGGCTTTGCAAACACAGAGTTGTCACAAAAACTCTTCCCACAGAGAGCAATAGGAGAGTCTTGTAGCTCTTGCCTATTCATATGTTTCGACTCATAGTCTTGGGCAAAGCCATTCAAAAGCAAGGACCCTACCAACAAAGTGAGGAAAACAATATTTACCAGTGGGATGAGCAAAAGGTCTAATTAAAGAGTTGTCATCTAATTGGATTTGGCTCCAAAACTGGGGAGGAGTGGCTGGAGAGCTGCCCAGCAAAGAGGGAGCTGGGGGGGCTGATTGGGAGACAGCTGAACATGAGGCAACAGCGTGCCCAGGTTGCCAAGTAGGAAACAGCATCCTGGCCTGTATCAGGAGCAGGGTGACTAGCAAGGGAGGTGAGCTTACACAGGTACTCAGCCTTGGTGAGGCCACACCTCAAGTACTGTGTGCAGTTTTGGGCACCACAATACAGGAAGGACATTGAGGTGCTGGAAGGGCAGCCAAGCTGATTTAGGAGTCTGGAGAACAGGTCTTATAAGAAGAGGCTGAAGGAGCTGGGGCTATTCAGTCTGGAGAAAAGGAGATTGAAGGGAGACCTTATTGCTCTCTACAACTACCTGAAAGGAGTCTGTAGTGAAGAAGGTGGTGACCTCTTCTCCCGAATCACTAGTGATAGGACAAGAGGTAATAGGTTCAAGTTGCACCAGGGGAGGCTCAGATTTATTAATTATTAGAGAAAATTTCTTCACCAAATGAGTGGTGAAACATTGCAACAGGTTGCCCGGGGAGGTGGTGGAGTCACCATCCCTGGAGGTATTCCAAAAATGGGTAGATGTGGAACTTCAGGAGATGATTTACTGGTTAAGGTGGTGCAGGACTGATGGTTGTACTCAATGATCTTGAAGGTCTTTTCCAACCATGATGATTCTATGATTTCTATGAAATATCTGCAGGACATTAACAGCAAATTAAATGTTTGTAGAAAGGGCTGTCTTGAATTCCATTGGTGCCAGCACTGGGAATGTCAGCAGAGCTGGGTAAGGTGATGGAGCTGCCCATGTGCTAGGGCAGGACAGGCTGGAACAGGGAGGTGGCTGGGGCTGAGCATACTTCCAGCTGTCAGTGAGGGAGAAGGAAAGAAAAGTCTCTTCAGAACTTTAAACATCTTTCAGCTGGAAAAATTGCTTTTGGGAGGGATGTATGTACAGCTTGCCATGCTGCTTAAATACCCTGGCTGAAACTAGGACTGCACTATGTCAAGCACCATGTACGGACATCCATGTGTAGATGGATGAGAGAGGAGGAGGAGAAGACAGCAGAATGAGAAACCTCTTCCCCTTTCCTCCCCACACAGAACAGTGATGCCATCAGGCAAGAGGCACAAGAGCTGAGCATGGGGAGATGGAGGAAACAGGGAAAAAGACACGTGGGGATCCCACTGCCACCTGAGTGCCCTGTCCTTTGCCATGCTGCCCATGCTGCCCCCCCCAACCTGTGCCACCCCTCCATCGGGTGCCGTGGCCAAAGTTGCCTGCCAGCTACAGAGTCATTAGTACATTTTTCAAAGAAATTCAAAACACAGCGAGAAAGTGACAGTTTCTGTGCCAAGCGAACCTGAAAGGTTAGTTTACTCTTTAATGAAATTCCTGCTTCAAAGTTGCCTTCTCTTTTTCACTGGGGAGCAGTGCTTTCTTTAAGCAATGTTTAGGGGACACCAGTCTGCAAGGGTAATCATTCTCGCCTCTGGCAGGAAGAGCTCACAAACCAGCATTTCTGAAAAGGCTCTCTTTCTGAATAATTGAATTTGTCTCTGGAGTTCAAAATTCCTTTTTCTGCAGCTATGATTCATCCTTAGGTGCATCTCAGTGCAATTGAGGTAGAAGAATTGGATTGCCGTGGAGGGGTTTGTGAGCATGGTGCATAATGGGGGCGATTGCCATGGAAAGAGCCACTTGTAGTGCTCACAATGCCTCCTCCTGTGTTGAAATGATCTGCAGAAAATAATTAGAGGATCTTCCACTGCTGGTCCCACCCAAGGGGAAAAATTAAAGTCTCAGGAGGCAGCGGAGGCATCCTTCAGCAGCAAACACAGCCCCGTGCTGCAATGCACAGCCAGGGCCCCTTGCCAGGGAGCACTCAGAGCCTGACCATTCCCTTCAGTCCTGCCACTGCCTGGGACACGGGGCCCACAGGTACCAGCCAGGCCAACAGCCCTGGCAACATCTGTTGCTTGCCTATACAGAGATTCTTTTCCTTTAAAGCATCCCAGCCTCCCAGTGTTTTCTGGGTCCCCCTGGAAAGGCTTGTGCAGTGTGGTGGAAAGACCGGTGCATCCTGACTCCAGAGAAAAAACATTCCTGCAGCTGCCCCACCCAGGAGAAGTCCACTAGAGATATGTCCTTCCTCCAGCTACCAATGAGGCCCCTTGGCATGTGTAGTACCTCCTCTCTTCCCTCCCATCCATAACTTGGTGTGTAACATTCCTCCCGAGCTGCCTGCAAGTAACCTCTCAGGAAAGGGGTGGTAAGGGAGGAACCTAACATAAGGATTTGCAATGCTGTGAGCAGGAGCTCATGGCCTGTTCCAGGGAAGAGACAGCTCCCTGCCAGTCAGCTGAGATAAGCAGCATATCTCAGAAGTATTTTTTCGATGTTGTATGCAGAGGCAAACCTTGGTTGTTCATGCAGCAGGGTGAATGACTGTGTTGGACTTCGGGCTAAAGATAGGAACTGAGGAAAAACACAGCTCTGAAGTGAAAAAAAAGCCTATCAAACTGGGAGGTTTCTTTCTTTTCAGTCTTCCATCACAAAGTTCAGCAGCAATGCTGGGCGGCTACATTCAGCCAACATGATGCTACATGGCAGTAATATATTTTTAGGATGTTAGGGGAGAAGCAGATTTCAAGAGGAAGATAGAGTGATCTAGTAATTCAACCAGGATGTTCAGGGATTTCTGTGGCTATTGAATGTACCACACGGAACTTGGGCTGTCTTGTTGAATTGTGATATGTTTCAGATCAACAAAAAGGCTCATTTGAGATTTTCTTTTTTCCCCATGTTACAGAAAATACATTCTCTCATGGTACAAAGCTTGCATGAACTGATCGGCAGGAGAAGCTAAGGCAACTGTACTCATGAATGAAACCCCAAATTCTAGATTTAAAGTCTGATTTTCTTGGACTTGAATCTCTGCAGACAATCTCTGGGTTCTCTGTGGTCTCTGCTCTGAACTGGAAACCAAAATATATACGTTTTTAATACCTTTTTCTTTTTTTTTTTTTCACTCCCTTCTGTGTCTGGGAGCCAATTACAATGACTTGAATGTACTGTTCATCCTCAGCTTCAGAACTTCTTGATTCTCTGAGAGAGGTCTTTCTTTGCCAGGCTTCTGAATGCCAAGCAGATTTTATTCACAGAGAGTATTCCCTTATTCCCTTAGCAGTAACCCAGGCATCCTGTGCATTTAGCATAACTGCTTTTAGTGCATTTCCTCAGGTAAAGGAGCAATTCAAACAAACTAAAAAGAACAGTTCAGCAGCACTTATCCTCCAAGACATGTCTAGAGTTCCGACCACAGCCTGGCCAGCAGTATCAGCTCTTCCAGTTGGAGACCTTGGCTTGCTTAAATGTGCTACCAAAAGACTGCATGTGCACAAATTAGAGAAGGGTTATAAATGTGGTTTGCATTTGGTAATGCATAAAATAGGTAAATGACTGGTGAGCTCTTTCTTTTATACTTTGAAATCTCTGCCATGCATGCTGGATCTATGGGGAGCTCCACAGTCAGCAGAAGGAAATGGAAACCACTTGGGAAGTGGAAGGTGGTGGCTGGCAGTCTGCAGGACTTGTCTGAGCAGCAGAGATATAAAAGAAAAGTGCTATAAAAGAAAAGGACTAACAAAGGCTCTCCAGCCCCATAGAAATTCTTTGGGAAAGAAATGTCGTGACCAGGATCACCCAAGGATGGTGGAAAGAGTTGCCCATTTCAGGGACTGTGTCATCCAAGCCACTTGCTTTCTCTTCCCTGGTGTATCAGCTGTAATTGGCACTCCCTGGAGCCAAAGGGGGGGTTGTCATTGGGCCCCCAGGTAGGGAGCCATCAGGGCAACCAGACCCCTGCTCAGCTGCCCTTTGAAAAACTCATCCCATCCTGGGAAGAGCCAGCAGACAATGTGTGTCTGTGTTGTGTACATGAGGTGTCCTGCCCTGCTCTTTTATTTTTGGGGAAAGAAGTGTGATAAGCAATAAGTCAGATCTGTTTCTTTCTAAAAAGCTGCCAGTAGCAGGTCCAATTTGCATAAGACTTGCCTGCAATGAGATGCTTTGCTGACAGGTATATGCCCAGTTTATGGAAATGCAGCATGCTTGGAGGACAATTCAGAAGGATTTTAAGGTGACCTGCAATAAAGACAGGCCATGGGACTGGCAGGGCTCATGTGCCAACACCAAAGCTACCAGCTAAACAGGTCGAGGTAGGGGGGTTAACCAGACAAGTGATAATACAAAGTGTCTTGGTTTGAGAGAATCAGGATAAAATTTTTCTATAGCCATACTAACCTGAGACATTCTAGGGACCCCCCCAGCAGCTTCCAGCCCATGGATGAGACAACTACAATTGGGGAAGGAGAGGAGCAGCTGTCCCTGGGGAGAGGATGGATTGGGCAACCCACATGGACAAATCACAGTATTCCTTCCCAGGGTGCCTAGTATAAAATGGCTCCCAAGAGAGCTTCTGGCCTCTTTGGTTGGTGGAGTGGCTGAGCTGTTTGTCTTCTCTCCCTGTGCTGCTGGTGTGCTCACATCCTGTTTTTTTTCACTGGAGAAGAATATTGATCACCAAGATAGTTTGCCTTCTCCTGCATCCCTGGCTCAGGTGCATGGGTTAGATATTTGTCTATATTGATACTTCGTGAAACCTATTCTAGTTTGGTTTGGGGCTTTTTGTTTGGTTTTTTGCTTGGGTTTTTTTTTTGGGTTTTGTTAGTGGTTTTTTGTTAGGTTTTGCTAGTGTTCTTTTGCTAGTGTTCTTTTGCTAGTGTTCTTTTGCTAGGTATTTGTTTCCAGCCTTTAATTCTCTCTCTCTTATTTCTTTTCTTTCTTCCCCTGGGAGCATAGTGAGGGGAAAACAGAGAATCTGTTGCCTGTTTATTGGCTAAAACTGTCACACCTTCTCAGGAAAAAGTAATCGAGGTGAGTCTGGAAAACTCTGTCCACTCTGTTTTAATTTAGTCAAATTAATTTTGTGATTTTCTGTTTCCTAAAAGATAGTAAGTGTAGAGACTCTGGAAATAGCATATTTGAGCTGTTTTTGAATAAATGTGAAGGAAATGAAACAGGGAGGAAAAAAAAAAGTCATCTTTTTTTGTACACTTTGAACCACATGTTCAAATTTAGACACCTGGCAAGTTTTCCAGAGAGTTGAACCCAAGGAACTTGCTACTCTGAGCATGGCTAAAAGGATGAAGGAAAAACAGAAGAATATTCTTCAACACGGGCTCACATTAGAGGTAGTTTTTTCAACATAAAGGTTTCACAAGATGTACTAATTGTACCTCTCTGGCAGGAAACTGAGGCTTTCACATTTAATGAAGCATTTCTTTGAAGTCACGCTGAAATGATGAGCGTGACCGTGTTGTGCTCTGCCTGCCTGCACAGGGCAGACCAGTCTGACTTCCTCTTCTGAGACACTGCTGGGAGCAGGCCAAGAGAGCTACATCCTCACCAAAACTTCATCAAGGGAAGATGGAAGAAAGATGGCTCTTCTCCCTCTTCTGTCTGGTCTCAGTGCCCATCATTGCAGGTAAGCACATCAGTGGGGCATCTTGGCTCAGCTTATGACAGAAGGTGGCAAGGGGCAGGGTGGCCGGGGCAGGCTGGGCTGAGTGTGTCTCACCAGGGTGAGCTGCAGCTGCTAGTAACAAGCTTCTGTTTCCTGTTAACTTTCTAATAACCTTAGTTACAATGTGCAGCTGGTAAGGAATAAATGGCTTGTGCTGACTAGCAGGTTAGTTTATTCAAAATGCCTAACCTGCTTTCACCAGAATAATCACTGAGATGAGCTCACCTGTGTTGAGGACGATGTGCTTGTCTCCAATGAGAAAAGAAGAAAACTGCTTTCAAAGAGCAAATAAAAAAGACCTCTCTCTCTCTCTCTCTCTCACACACACACACACACACACACACACACACACACACACACACACACACACACACACACACACACACACACACACACACACACACACACACACACACACACACACACACACACACACACGTGTACACATAGCTGTGTATGCAGAGAGAGGAAGAGGTGAAACACCTAAAGGCAAGGACAAATTGTACAGCTGCGGTACATTCTTCCCTTCCTCTTCCCCACCCAGCCCTTTGTGCTGTGTTAAGGGCTTGAGAAACAAGTTTGTCATTGTGAGTAAAATTTGAGAAAATTTGATAAAGAGAATTACATCCCCGTCAGAGGGAGTTTAAACCAAAAACAACCTGAGGAAAAACAAGGAAGAAGTTTAGAATACTTTTGCATTAAAGGGTTTCAGTTAAAATAATCTAAAGTGTTGGACTACTAACAAACTCCACAAAAAGTTGTTTGTACATATGTAGCTTTTTCTTCTTCATGTAAAATATTCAGGTAATTCTTGGTTGGCATTCTTTACACGGTCCTTTAACCTAATACAGCATCAATATGAATATAAGAGGTAACATAGTCATACTTACCCTTGTCTGCTAGTCTGATTGCAAGATTGCTAATCACTTTTAACCTTTATTCATGCAAAATTTGCTATGAAATCAGTAAGCTCCTTGGACCGACAGAAGGAATTTTCAGTATTTTTTTTTTTCACAGCACATGTCACTCAGGCTTATTTTTGTTTACCTTCTTACATCATCCCATAATTAGGAAGTCAATTAAAAGATGAACAGAATATGTATAGAGGTAAAACCCAGAGATTTATGTTGGCCAAGGCCATTCAGTAGCTTTGCTCTTCATGCACCTAATCCCTATGTGTTCATGTCACACTTCAGTGGTCAGACACCAGACCTCAGCCAGCTCTGCAGCAAAGTGGGACTCTGCCTTCCTTCTTCCTTGTCAAGCCAGGGTTGAGGCATGCTGGGTCCCTTTCTCACCCCTAGCTGAGCTGGCAGATCATGGGACATGCCAGCACCATTGAGGCTGCCTGGACCCAGGCACCCCAGAGCCCTGTAACACACAGCAAAGAAAATGACAAAACAAAAGGATTTGTCCCCCCCTTTTTTTTTAGTGAGGTGTACTTGCTAGCCTGGAAAGTCAGCAGTACAGCTGGTAGGACTGCAGAGCAAGTTCCCAAATTTACACCAATGTTTTGATATGTAGGAAGGCTAAAATCCAATGGAGATGAGGGGTGATGACCCTAAGAATATCTGCACAAACTCATTTTTTCTGGAGACCTGCATGTCCTTTTGAAAAGGGCCTTTTTGTGTACAGCTCTGTGGGTGTGATTGATTACTTCTGTTGCTGCAACTCCTTCATCCATAAATTCTTTATCTCCCTGAGTTTGTCAGTGCCCTGTGTACAGGGGGCTTGGGGACTGCAAGCCTCTTGTTCATAGGAAGGAGAAAGGGAGATAAATCAATTTTGCTACAACAGCAGCAAAACCAAACAGTACAGGCTCCCATTGAAAGCCCCTTCATTTCACTGATCCATTACTCCTTTATATAGCACACTAAGGACTGCCAACATGCTTTATGAAATTAATTGTGGAAGAAACCATACATACCAGGGCATCTAGCTGTGACACTGAAATGGACACTATTTTAGGCCACAGAGGAGCTGTTTAATAATGTGGAGGTAAAAGAGCAGCTTTCTCTGTTGAAGCAGAGAAGGCAATGGCAATGGGCAGGGGAAGCAGTGCAGGGCAAAATCAGCTAGCAGGAATAACCTATTTGTTCTTGCAAAAATAATTGAGGAATAACTGGGCCCACCTTCTGCTTTATTTATATCACTTGAAAGATTTCCATTTTCACAGGAGCCCTCAGACCTCCCATTTCTTTACCATGAGCATGATGGTACATGAGCTCCCTGCCCTCTTCCAGACAAGTGCCCTTTTGCTCTCCCACAGCTGTCTTCCCAGTCTATACTGCAGCTCTGCTGTAAAGCTTCTCACTGGAAATCCTGTTCTTAGAGCTGTAGGTTCTGCATAGTTTTCTGTGGCTGATGCACCAAACCATGTCAAAGATGGCTTGGGAGAAATCTTTGTTTAAACATTACTTGCACTGAAAATCATCCTGTTTGTTTTTAAGGCCAGCTTAAAGACATCATTGCACAAAAAGAAGTGGTCCATGCTTTGCCAGGTGCTGACGTGACCCTGGTGTGCAGCTTCCTAAAGCCACCCACCACCTACGTAACGCAGACACAGTGGTCCAAGACTAAAAACAACCAGGTTACCAGAATAGCTGTTTATCACCCTGATTTTGGCATCCATTACTTCACCTTTCCTGAGGCTTCTTACAACTTTTCGGTGTCCTTCAGCACAAGGGAGTGCTGCAGCTGGGATGTTACAGAGGCTTTGTGTTCCCCTGGTCCAAACGTCACGTCCGAATGCAGTCGGTGGACTCTCCATTTGAAAAATGTTACTGTCTCCCTTAGTGGGCAGTACAAGTGCAGTTTTGCTACTTTCCCATATGGGACAAAGACTGCAAAAATTCAGCTTGTTGTCAAGGAAGAAGGTAAGTGATTATGAATGAGAATTGCTTCTGAATTATTAATTGGTTTTTTGTAACTGTGGGGGGGTGGGGTGAGGAGGCATGTGGGGGAGTGGAATTACAGGAGAGATGAAAACTTCTTGGTTAGTGGTGGTGACGTGTTCCATACTCACAATGGTGCCACTGAATGCCACGGGTTCCTATCTACCAAGCACTCTAGTTCTTCTTATCTAGCTTGTGATTAGGAAACTTTGTTTGGAGGAATACAGAGTTACATAGGAAGGCAAAAAATCGATGAGATGGGCAATTTCCATATTTTTGTTTTGGAGAAGCATGCTGCTGAGAAGACTGGATGAGCTGTTGAGGATATGCTGGGACCAAGGATGCTGTATCTTCAGAGGATCACTCTGGGCATGCTACAGGCACGCAGTACTGAGCACCAGAAAGGGAAAACATCTTTGTCTGATTGAAGCTGAGGGCTGGCATCTGCAGGGTGTGCTGGGTGTTAGCTCGGTGGCAGTATGCGTGTTCCCACTGTCAAAAACAAACTGGAGTAAAGCAGGGGATTGTTTAAGACAATCACGGGAACAGATACTTGGCTGCTTCTGTCAGCCAAAAGGAAGCTGAAAAGCAGCATGACTGCTTTGGGTAGGTAAGCCTCAGGGGAGATTGCGAGCTCCAGGGAAGATATTTAAATTTTTCTGGCAAAGGAACAAATGGGTTTAAATAGGATGTGAATGGATTTGACTGCAAATTAAACAGCTGTGGCAACCATCAGTGCAGCAGCTCTTCAGAACAGCTGTTTAATGCCAGCAGTGAGGGAAAAAGTCCAAACTGCTGTGAAGATGGAACTAGGCAGGGATATAGGGCAACCTTGTTGCTGTGCACATGGAGGACTGGATTTGATGACCTCAGGAACCTCTTCCTGAAACAGGTTTCTGTTAACAAGCCAGGGAGGATTAAAGTAAATGCAACAAACCTGGCACAGTTTCAATTCAGAGCTGCAAATCCAATCCCCTTGCTCTGCTTGTGCCCGGGACTGCAGATAACTGCATCTGACCAAGGGTTAGGAGCAGGGTGGGTGCAGGTGATGTTAGGGGTAGTCGAGGGCAGCAGCTCACTGGCCCTTTGGCTTGCATTATGAAGCCAGGCTGATGGCAAGAGGGATGTTTGTCCCTATTCTGGATCACATTGGTTCTGGAGCAGGACAAAGTCCTGTGCAAGCCTCACACACAGGGATGCGTAAGCTAAGCCACTGCCTAGCTCCCAGGTGGCCTCTGCTTGTGGTGGCTCCAAGCCCTTTGGTGCTGTTATCCCAGAGGCACACCTCAGGTGCAACTGAGCACCACTTTCCTGCCATGATGACCTTACAAAGGCAAAATTAGAGTCGGCATTTCCAGCACATGCTGGATTACTGTGTCAGGAATGGAGCTGCCACTTTATCTCCTGCATAGGAATGTGTTACAGTAGGCTTCCCCTTAGGAATTTTCTTGCATTTCACAGAGCAGAGGGGCTGGATCAGGTGGAGAACCGTGAGGTACACACAGTTCTGGTAACCATGTGAAACCCTTCAAGCTTTTCTTCTTCGAGGAATTTTTCTTTGTATCTTCTTTAATACAGTAATGGTGCTAATCAGGCATTGTTTCTTTTCTCTTGCCAGTGCCCTTAGTTGATACTGGCATGTTCAATGCCATAATTGCTGTCTAAATGTTAAACATGGGCAGCTCTTGCTCATAGCAGCATCACTGTGGCTTTTTTCAGCAACTGCATGAAGCATCAAGCTCTCCTACTGATAACTGCTTGCTTGAGAGAGCCAAAGTAATTCACTTTGCAACATGTGTCTTGAAGAGCTGTATTTTAAGGTAACCAGATCTTTTGCAATGAGCCACTTACACTTGAAAGAAAACAAAAGACCTTAATCCAGTCTATGAGTGGGATGTAGAATGGTGCTAGTCACTAATGAAGCACAGCTCCCAGTTGCATCAAAGTAAAGCAAATCCAGAGGGATACTGCAGATACTGAAAAAAAAAGCCAGCAGAGCAGAAGCCCTACATAGGACTGGAAGACATGGAGGACTTTAGCCAACAGGCTGTTAAATGGAGGTGGGAATCAAAGACAGCTGAAAAATAAGCTGCTGGGTTGCATGACTGTGAGAACAGGCAGAGGCTATTTGCAGACTGCTGGGGTGACTGCTCATCTTCATACTTCTCATACACTGGATGACACTTTTGCATGGCAACTTGTGCCAGCAAAGTCTCCCGGACTGTTGTCATCCTGGGGAAGCTATAGATCTGCTTCTTTTGCTCTTTCTTTATCCTTTCTGCACTCTCCAGCCCCTTCAGGAATGTGCATGCTGTGATAGCTGGCTCTTCAGCTGCTTTGCTTTGATGGAGGGTGGAGATGAGCTGTTTCTGCTGCTGGGTCTACTGAACATCACTTTGTGCACTGCCTTTTTTTGTATCCCCGTGTCACCGGCTGTCTGCTGGCACTGTCACTCTGTGCTTGGGTGCCAGACATGAAGGAAGTTACAGTCACCAGAATGTCCCCACTACCAAATAACAGGCTGAGGATATTCTTCCTCCCCTAAAGATTAAAAAAAAAAAAAAAAAAAAAAAAAAAAAAAAAAAAAAAAAAAAAAAAAGAAGAAATAAACCATATATCTATTTTATCTCAGCATGCAAGCCAGAGCTAGCCAGAGGAGCAAAATTCAAGAGTTTCCCTACAGTGTGGGTTCGTGCCTGCCTCCAGGCAAGAGGGAAGGGAAGCTTTACCACCCACTGCCCAATGGAGGGACAGAGAGATCAGCATTCACCAGGGCACTTGTAGCACCTCCTGGCCATCACCACTGCTCTTCCTTTTTAAACACACACATGCATGCAGACCCCATGCTTGTACCATAGCTGGGCTCTGCTCAGTGCATCACTCTGCCCTCCCACAGGTGGACTGGAGCCCTGGGCTAGGAATGGGTAGGACAGAAGAT
Source organism: Heliangelus exortis (assembly GCF_036169615.1). Taxonomy (NCBI): domain Eukaryota; kingdom Metazoa; phylum Chordata; class Aves; order Apodiformes; family Trochilidae; genus Heliangelus; species Heliangelus exortis. The sequence goes on along the minus strand of NC_092422.1, from coordinate 108,099,328 downwards.
GCTGAAATGCTTTTTTAAATAGATGACAAAGGAAAGAGACAAGCTCTCTGCTTCTGGTAGTGTGCAGTTTGGAGAATAACAAAAGGAGCACTTACACTGAAAAATGGCATTAATGTTAACCTGCCTGACATGCTGAATGTCTTGCTTAGTGAAAAGGAGGTCTGCAGATATCTTCAGAAAAAAAAGGAAGTACAGGAGCACAAAACTGATGTGAAGGTTTATTGCTGCAGGGAAAAAAAAATTAAGAGAAAAATTGAAGCATCCAATTATTCTCAGCTCCAAATGGACACATCTGCAGTTAGGCAAAGTTTTTTATGAATTGCCAAAAAAATCAGGTAAAACTCTGAATCAAAGTCATAAAACCGCATCTAGAATCAGATGCAGGGCTTTCATTTTACAAATGTGTTTGTGGGTAATGGTCGAAAATTACAGTTCCCTTCTAATCAAAAAAGTGTCTGTTCCTTGAACAGAAAAGTAGTTATCATTGTTTTTTAAAGCACAATGAACACCATGTTTCTGATTTTTTCTTCTTGGGCTTTTTTTGTTGTTGTTGCAATCACAAAAGAAGAGGAGCACTATGTGAAGGAAGTGCAGTTAAACCAGACTTTAGAAATTCCATGCCTTGAGGACACCACCTCAGAAAATTTGCCCAATTATCCTTTGAAATGGCTAGTGGTAAGTATTTTTCATCTCAGGTATAATTTTCAGAGGGATCTACAGGGTATTTTTGCAGATTGAACTAGAAATGTTAGATTTTACTGTGAAGAATCTGCTAAACAAAAGGTATTGGTTGCACTGGACTGTGTTAATAAAGGGAAAAAGTGCAAGCATAATTTTGCAACATAGACACCACAAACAACAGCTGTTAAAGAAACAAAGAGGGGTAATTCCATTGTAATTGCTTTTAATCTTTCAGAACTTGTCCAGCAGGTCAGTGGAAAGTGGTCAAGAATTTAGCAGATGTAACAGAATTGAAATATTGCTTGCAATAGGTTTCTTAGAGATTTTTGCTGTAGTGAAGATTAAGTATCTCTGAAAATTACATGGTTACTGAATAGCTTAGTGAAATACCAGGCTACTTTGAAACAGAAAAAAGAATGGGGGGTGTGGGCTGTCATATTTTTGGTTTTGTTAACCTCTGTGTCATAGATACAGTCTGAAGACATGCAAACCTAATTATGTAGCTAACCACATATAATTTATTTTTAAGCAATTTGCTGTGAGATAGAAAGTTCATTGTAGTTTCGTGTTGCATATTCCTTCTGGAGAAATGTTTCTGTGCATGTTTTAATGTAATCTTTTAGCAATTATTTTAGTATGTAGAGATAGGTATTAGCCACCAGTGCCAGTTAATTTCCATCTATTGCCACTGAGGAACAGTAGATGTTGAGAGTTTTCTTAAAGGTGATTTAAAAATACTTTAGGTTTACTGGTCTTTTGTCCCAGCTTATTGTCTGTTTAGATCTCCCATTTGCAGTACATTCTTAATATTAAAATTCTTAATATTAAAATTCTTAACATTTTTGTATGGAGCATCCTTGTTCCTACTGCTTTTTAGTGTTGCTAGTTCACTCTGCAGATACCAGAGGAAGGGGAAAAGAAGAATACCTGAAGATCATGACATTATGGGTCACCATGCATCATTCAGAGAACATTACAGATATGTACCAGATATTCAGGGTGTGCCAGCTGTACCTACATTTAAGGGTGACTGGCACACAGGCACTCAAAAGAGATTACTTTTAGCTGTTATTATCATGGTATTGCTATTTTAAATCTACCAGAGTGAGGATTTTCTTGGAATTTTAGTCCTATTTAATATGCATGGGGTGTTCAGCATAAGTTAAGATTGCTGCAGTGAGAAAGCAGCTCTGTTGTCCTTTCTGCAGGCTAAAGACACCAGGAGTCACAAGTCCTAACTTGTTACTCCAGAGTTTATTGGTAAGAGGATCACCTCTACTCATTCTGAAGTTCTGGGAGATAATGTATTTGGAAAAAAAAAAATAGATGTTGCAAATACCCACTTACTACTATGCAATGCTAGAGGCGTAAAGGAAGATTTTCATGGTGGGAATAGAGCTGGTCTACACAAATGTTTTTGGGGAGGGGTGTCTGATCTGAACACATTGTATGGGTTGCTCTTTTCACAGGAAGAAAATGGCAGGAAAGAGGAACTTGTGACCAAGGAGCTCTCCTCTCCTCCAGTGTATAGGAACAGCAGCATCCTGTATGGGCAAACAGTCCGCCTGGGTTTGAAAAAGGCTCTAAAGGTTTTTCCCACCAAAATCTCAGATGATGGCAGGGTGTTTTCCTGCCATGTGGTGTACCACCCAGAGAGAGTCTGGAGGAGCAGAACCACAGTGCGTGTTTTTGGTAAGGGGCTTATGCCAAATGCTTGTCTGCTTCCACTTGGAAAGACAACGTGCTTGTCTGGTTCTGAAAGCAATAGATTTTGGAATACACTGGGGGCTTTTATACATCCATGGGCTTTTTTGTTTGTTTTTTTGTTTGTTTGTTTGTTTTTTTGTTTTTTTTGTTTTTTCTTTTTGGCTGTAATGAGTTAAAATGCTAGTAAATAAGTCCATAGGTTTTAGGAAGAATTTGAGGCCATTCCTTCAATTTCTGGCACAAAACCCAGTAGATCTATTGTGCATATATCAACACCACTGGCATGCACACTGCCACTATCTCACTCTGATGTGTTAGCCCATATTGGCACTTTGTGGGTCACAGGTAAACACCTTGGTCATCAAGATCTCCATGGCCCAGTTATAGAATGACCGTGAAGCCTGTGGTTAGGCAAGCACAGCCAAAATTTAGTAAGCAGATAAAACTATTTGGAACTACCACTGGTACAAAATCTCATCCTCAAAGGCATATGATGTTTAACTGCTGCCAAAGGCTCTGGTTTTGAAAATTATGTCCTGCCTGGGGGTCTCAAGCCAGTCAGGAATGGCAGAGCTTGTGTACCACAAACAGACCCTAGAGCAGCCTTCTAGTATATAAAGGAGACTTAAAAGAATGATGGGTACAGAGTAGGGCCTGTAGCAATATGTTAAGTAATGGTTTTAAACTGAAAGATGAGAGATTAGGAAGAAATTCTTTACTGTGAGGCTAGTGAGACACAGGAACAGGTTGCCCAGGGAAGTTCTGAGTGCTTTACCCCTGGCAGTGTTCAAGGCCAGGTTGGATGGGGCTTTGAACAATGTGATCTAATGGGAGATGTCCCTCCCATGCAGGAACTAGATCTAGTTGGAACTAAATGATCTCTAAGGTCCCTTCCAACCCAAACTATTCTAGGATTCTTTGAAATGTGTAGGCTGGCATTTCATCCTAGAAGCCTTCCCCATCCATCCTTGGTTGCTTGCTCTGGTCCCTTTCTAGGGGCTTAAGAATTAGTCTAAAATCACTGGGGTACAAACAAGTCAGAAAAATCCTGCCCACTGAAAATTTGGCTGTACTTTCTGCTTCTAGAAAAGTGGATCTGAAAACGTATTCCTGATGCTCCTAAAATGAGTGGGTGATAAGCAGTGGGTCTGTTAACAGTCCCCTGACTCCCAGCTTGAGGACAGCATGGCCATACGAAGCTGATGCTCTGATTGCAAAGAAAGACCCAATGGAGAGCAGGAAAGAAATTTTTTAAAAAAAGCAAAACCTGCCTGTGGGAGCTGTTGGTCACTGATGCAAGAGAAATACAAATAGAAGTTAACCTGACATTTCCTCTTGTGTTTGAATGACTCATACATGAGTGTTACTTTTAAAGATCAGCATTTGTCAAATAGCTCCAGTGTCACCTGAATAATAGTTCAAGTATACTAACATGCTTGAACTCTTCCTCCTCTGCATCCCTGATGGTGTTCTTGCCTTGGTCTGTGTACCTGTTAGCCTAAGAAGTTGCTTTGTCTGGCTTATTCTCCAAATTACTGTGTCACATGTGGTTGTCTGTGCATGAACACACAACGGGGAAGGGAGGCAAACAAGAGCCAGAAACCATGGCCCTTGGTGGTCAAACTCCTGTGATGCTCCCAGTGAGTGCTTGGACGGCTTTAGATGAGGATGCTGTGCTGTCAGTCGCTCTTACAGGTGTCCTGAGGGCAGGGTTAGGACAAGGGGGCTCTCTGGGAGCTGTTTTGTGGGTGCTGAGGAAGGTCTTGCAGACCTTAAGCCAGCAAGTTCCAGATCTTTGAGGAAGTGCATTTTTGTGCTCTTAGTCCTTTCACATTTTTTTTTCAGGTAAAAATGACTATTTTTCATGCTGTCTCACTCTTTTCTGTTACCATTTTCTGAAGTCTCACTGTTTATAATTGCATTGTATTGGCTTTTCTCCATTTAGCTTTTTTGTGCTGCAGCAGGAGAGGAGATTGGGAGCCAATGGCTCAGAGCCACCCCTGCGCCAGCCCACACTCTCATGCTCTGGCAGGGCAGGAGCTGGAAGTGAGCAGGCAGAGACAGTGGCCAGAATAATCCAGGAATCTCCAGTTGATGTTTGGAGACAGTCACTTCAGATGACAGCACCTCTCTTGTTCCTTATGCCACTTTACCAGGGAATGAAGTAATGAACATTTATGTCCCAGTGGGCAGAGCCAGTCTCAAATGGCCAGCACAGGCTCTCAAGTGTGGTGATAAAACCATACAATATCAACATCTGTCATCCTGGCCATTAGAAATTAAATAGCTAAAGAACCAAGGCTAAAGGAAACCTGGAAGATTTTCCTGTCTCAGCTGTCACCCAAACAGCCTCCCTGTCACCCAAAAACTCCTGCACTTGAACCCCATGGGTTGGGTGGCATGAAAGAAGGGCAGGGATGGCAGGCAGCTCGTTCACCACAGTGTTGTAATGGGCAAGAGGAGGAGGAGAGAAAGGTCTGTGGAAAGGCCTGTGGAAAACTCCTTGTGCAGGATCCCTCTGACAAAAGCTTCAGGGCTAAACAGAGAGGAGAAAGCCCAGGTCTGATGGGCTTCCCCACAGATGCCTGAAGTGACCTGAGTGTGATGGAGAGTCAGGCAGGAGAGGATGGGCAATGCATGAAAAAGTCTCCCCATGAAATTGAGAGTTTCAATAGGTTGAGTGAAAACAAGCATTCATCTAAGAGAGTGCTTTTTAAGGGCGTACTTTTGGACTGAAATACTTTAAAATATTTCTTTCCTAGAACAGAATTATTTTAGATACAAGTTTCTGAGAAAATGTATGGCATTTTAACATCTAACTTTGCCAAATATTGATTTCTCATTTTTGTGAGAGTAAAAGCTCAGCAGCAGAAAGTATTATACTAAATATTGAATTTCTGCTAGACCCAAAACATTGGTAAATATCCTAGCAAGAAAAATGAATGTCAAACTGTTAACAGGGGCTGAGTTGCTAAATGGAAAAGATCTATTAGATTGTTCAGAGCTGTGCTTGAATGCTGCCTGCCAGAACAGTTACCCAGCAAAAACATATCTTCTGAGACAGCAGAAGACACTATCTGATGCAGATGTGGAAAGGCACACCCATGCTCATAAAAAAAAAAAACAACCACACAAAAAAAACCCACAAACAAACAAACAAACAAACAAAACAGGAAGAGTGGGCACTAGGATAGGTGTTACTTGGTTTCCTAGCCAGTTTTTAGCTGAGATTAGAAGATCCAGTTTACCACATTTTCTTACATCTGAAAAAATATAGTTGTTTTCCTCCAGCCCCACTGTCATGTCTACAGTTTAGGCAAAGCAGGAGCAAGAATGAAATCTTAAGACATCCATTTTCTGATAGGAAGAATCCAAAACAAAACCAAACTAACCAAAAAACAACAACAAAAACACCAAATTAAAAAACTTAGTAGGAAAAAAGAAGGAAATTCCATCCAAAAAGTACCCTAAGTTCAGAAAACTGTAAGGACATGATAATTAAATATAGGTCATTCCCAGGCATAATCTGTCTGCACTAGGCAGAAAAAAGGAAATTAAAATGAGAGTGTCCTTGTTGGTTTCACTATATAAAACAGAGAAACTTGAGCAGTTGGCATCAGAGGGGAATATAATGAACTGTGATGACCTTCTATCAATTAACAAAAGGGTTAAAAAAATTATATTAATGGTTGAGTAAGGTTTAGGTTGGAAAGAAAGAAAATTACAGTTCTCCTGAGTAATCCAGGGGCTGCACATGTTTCCAGCCCAGTTTTAAGTTTCAGAAGCACAATTTACCCAAGGCTTTTGAGATTTGCTAAACATTAGCACAGTTTCAACAGTCCTTGCTTAACAAGTCAGTTAATATTGACACAAACCAGTAATCTCAGTGGCTAACTTAGAAATGCCAACTTTGAGTTTAAGGTACCCGATAGCTTTTACCAATACAGTTGGAAGCACCTAGAAACAAAATGCTGCAAAACCAAAAGTAAACACTTTTTTTTTTTTTTTTTTCCATTTCTTGTGGATGTGGTCATCAGAGGTCTGCTGCTCTGATGTGAGGGAGAGCTCTGGGCTTTCCAGCAAGGCAGGAAGAGTCTGTGGTGTGACAGCCTCACACGTCTGCCCAGCTGACAGCATGTCAGCAGCTGGTACCCAAAATTATAGAATCATAGAATAGAATCATAGAATCGGCTGGGTTGGAAGGGACCTCTGAGATCATCAAATCCAACCCTTGATCCACTACAGCTGTGGTTACCAGACCATGGCACTGAGTGCCACATCCAGTCTCTTTTTAAATATCTCCAGGGATGGAGAATCCACTGCTTCCCTGGGCAGCCCATTCCAATGCTTGATCACCCTCTCCGTAAAGAATTTCTTTCTAATGTCCAACCTAAACCTCCCCTGGCAGAGCTTAAGTCCATGTCCTCTTGTCTTGCTGATAGGTGCCTGGGAGAAGAGACCGACCCCCCCCTGGCTACCCCCTCTTTTCAGGAGTTGTAGGGAGTGATGAGGTCTCCCCTGAGCCTCCTCTTCTCCAGGCTGAACAGCCCCAGCTCCCTCAGCCCTTCCTCACAGGACTTGTGCTGGGGTCCCTTCACCAGCCCAGTTGCCCTCCTTTGGACCTGCTGATCAACCAGTGTTTTTGGGGGTAGCTTCAAGCCTTTGCAGATTACTTTGGCAAACACCCAGAGGAACCAACAACAGGGTAGTGTTTTACTTCAGCAGGCCCAGCATGGGTGGCTTTGCTGCTGGAGCCATGAATGCAGGGCAGTTTCAGCTCATTTCTCCAGCAAAGCCACTGAAGGGAAGTCTAGATAGTGGATCTTGTGGTAGCAGCTTCTCTTATGTGTTTGTTAACCACTTCCTTGACCTCAAATTGGAGCTGTACAAGCTTTTATCTAGCTAGGTGTGTGGGTGGATATAGGATTTAATTTCTACTCTTTTCACAGAACCAGGGCTATTAAGTCTTATTAGAAGCCGTTACTGTGACCTTTGGTATCTATTTCACTAATACATTTCTGTTTGCTTTCCAGCCTACCCTGAGATCTCTATTAGCCTGCAGGAGGGCTCAGCTGGAACTTCTCAGAAGGTGAGCAATTTTGGGGCAAAGAGTAATAATGGCTGTGACCACTACCTTGCCACTGGGCAGGGTCAGGGAAGCTAAGTTGAGTCAGATGTAGGCAGGACCTCCACACTGACAGAGTGATGAGCAGATCAATGAGTAAATGGTAGCCATTCGTGCCCTTTCTTCTGAGTAATTCCCATCCTGGCAACAGTGGGCTGGTTCAATGAGAACAAATTGGAGGGATTCTTTGTGGTGTAAGCAGTTTGGTTTTCTGTCAGCCCTAGGGAAGGCTTAAGGACAGAATGGAGAGGCTGTGAGGAGCTGATGGTGTTGCAGGAGGCTGCCATGCTCCCTTTCCTTCCCCATCTGCCAGGGACTATCTGACAGCCTTGAGCTGAACTCTCCACTCTGCTTAAAATCCCTTTTGCAGGAAAGCCACCTGCTACCAAGGATGCTGCTCCAAGGAGCCAGGCAGCAGCAGCCCCTGCCTGCCACTCAGCTTCCCTGAGGACAGGGACAAGCAGGTGCTGTAGTAGTAGTGTGCAAAACACTGATGTGGTCTGGTGTGTCAATGGAAAGGTGATGATAGTGTCATGCTGCAAGCTTGGGGCAATCACATGCTCATACAGTAACTGGAGATATGTCTGAGGGTCTGTACTTAGAGCAAAGCAGTTACATGTGTGTTTTGGGGCTTCTGTTCTCTCATATGCTTGGTAATGGCAAAACCTAAAGCTCTGCTGTACTGCACTGGGCATACTTGGCATGAAACATTTGTAGCCCAAATGACTGAGACGCTGCTAGCTGTGGCACTTTGCTTCCTCTTGCATCCATCCATCCATCCATCCATCCATCCATCCATCCATCCATCCATCCATCCAGGTTGAAGTTTTTCATCTGTACGCATCCCAAATTAAGAAAGTTTTCCTTGGAAACATCACCTGTGGGCAGGCAGAACTTAGTATTAACCATACCCACTTGCTTCAGGCAAACCATGAGTCAGTTGTTTCTGCAACACCAGTAAAATTTTCCTGATGACCTATTTCCATGAGTGGTGTTGGACATCATAGGCTTCTGTTTGCACTGAGCAGAGAGAGGGGCATTGCTGTCATGGGACTGGGCAATAGGAATTCTTCCAAGAGCCTCTGTCCATTCTTTACCTCCAAGCAAACACGGACAGCCCACTCTCATTCTCTTTTCTGCCCTTTCTTGAAGGGCTTACATCGCTCTTGGATGTCAGATTTATATTTCTTTATAGGAAGAATTTATAAAAATATTAGGAATTAACAGTGCCTGGAAAATGAGGGAATAATGCAGAGAAAATAGGGGAAAGCAATTACACTATGAGTTCAGAGGTTATTTACCAAGAGAAGGAAAGAGACTCAGCTTGGTAGTTTTGGTCTTCATACAGAATGATTGACTTCTGGTGGCTGCAATGCATCTAACTTCCTTTCAGCTAAATGTGTGAACCAGAGCAAGAGGGCTTTGTAATGCATGAGTGACACCAGCTTTTTTTCTTTTTTTCTTTCCTTTGTTTCAACAGACAAGGCAATTTCTCTTAGTGCCATAAGTGGCTAAGTAAATGCAATTGGGAACTTCCAGGCAGCATGAGGATGAGACCTCCTATCTTACTAGTGACTAAACCTTCATCCAGTCTTGAGTTTCAGGTCCTTCCCATTTACTGCTTAATGAGAAATTAAATTGAGCACATACAGATTTATTTTTTTTTTAGCAACTAGCGTACAGCCAGGACTACTGCATTAGAGCATGCGATTCCTTGTGACTTTTGGAAAACTTTTATGCATACTCAACATATAATTGTGGTAGAAAAAAAATTATTATTTTTTTTTTAATGGGATTTGTCTCTTCATCTACCTAATGAAGGAAGGAATTACAGGGCAATTAGAAGGTATCTCATTCTCCACACACACCTTGTGCCCATTCCTGGTTCCAGTGTTTCCCCATGTGGGTGTTTGTCCCTGGGGCGCTAGGCTGGGTGTCAGCCTATGTGTCTCCAGCCACAGCATAGGACTGGAGAGCACTGGAGCCATAGCAAGCCTCCACCCACTCCTTGGCAATGGGGCTATCCCTGGGCTCCCATTCAACTGTGTCAGCAACCAGAAAAAGGAGGAGAAAAGAAACACAATAACAAGGAAACGAGAGTTTCCTTCCTGAGTGGGATTTTGTGTAAATAAGCTCTGTCCATATGGGATTTTGGAAGTTGACAGCCAGCTGAGAAGTGATGGAGGCTAATGACTGGATTTTACTTCCCCACAGCCTAATGTGAGCTGCGTTGTGAGGAAGGCATTTCCCAAGCCAAGCCTCGTGTGGTATGTGGACAGAGAGAGACTGATGGAACAACAGCCTGGAGGTAACACGGTCTGTCCAGAGGGCAATGGTTCAGCTGTGGAAGGGGCTCCTGAGAAAAGTGATGGCTGCTCATCCACTCCTGCCATGAGGAGCCTGTAGCTGACCATCTGGGTGGAGGGGAGGGTATCACACCTCTTCAAAATGATCAGCTGGTGAACAGCCAGTGGTGGGAACGATGGCTTTGCATAACCTTACTTTCTTGCCAGATCTTTGATAGTGTCTTGGCAAAGAAACACACCACCACCATATGAGTTTACTTTTCAGTACCAATATCTTGCACAGCTCTGATTTATAATCTGGAGTCTAATGAGAGGGTTTTGCGGCTTTTTTTTTTTTTTTTTTTTCTTTCCCTAAGAAATTTCTGTTGAACAAGATGACTTGCAAGACAGTGAAGGTTTCTATCAGCTGACATCAACACTGATGTTGCAAAGGACCCAGCAGACATATAAGACATTCTCCTGTACATGTCTGTTTCCCTTCCTTGGCAATGAAACACGGAATATTTCATCAAAAGAAATATTTGTTTCCTTTGGTAAGTTTTTCACTGAAATCATATCTGAAATGTAAAACATTAAGAACACTGAACACATGTATTATCTGTTACTTAAAATACTGAAGAAATGCTGAGAGTATGGAAGCTTTATTGTGCAAGTTCATCACACAGCTTGAACCTTCTGGCAGGTTTTTTAGCTCGGGCCTTTGCTCAAGCCTCTAAATGAACTCCTACACAAACATAGGACGCTTGCTGTTTGTTTAGGCAGTATCTTGCTGCACTTCCCATACCCAAAAATACACTAGCTTAGCCACATGGCACCAGTGAGCTATTATAATCATGTGCTTCTCACCGAGCACTCCTGGCAGAAAGTCTGCATGCAGTGCAGCTCTCTGGAAAACCAAACCCTATGAATCAGGGCTATGTTGTACATCCTTAGTGAAGCCTTCAAAAGGCACCCAAAACAGGTGGCAACGAAGAAACTACCTCACAACCTGCATGATAAGAATTAGCTACGTGATTAGGAAAGAGTGGAGAAAGACACTCTTAAGGATTTGGTGAAAGCATTTTTGAGGATGCAGGATGGCCGATGAGAAGGGCAGACTGATTTCCTTTAGCACCCTCTTGTGCACGCCTTCTCTTCAGGTGCAAATGCATACTTGCACATATTTTTTTATTATTACCTATCCTCCTTGCTGAACAGATAATGCAACTGAACTGCTGGGCCCTTAGCATCCTCCATGGGTACATTGTGTGCCATGGTGACTACATGAAGCTCAGCTGTGTCCACTTGTGGTTGTGGATGTGCTTATTGGTATTTCTTTCCACACAGAAAGACTAAATCAAAAGCCAGAGCTTGCTCCTCTGGAAATACAGCTTTGAAGGGAAAGGAAATAAATGGTCATTTTCTTCCTCCAAAATTACTCCTGTCACCCAATTTGTAGTTTTGTAGAAACATATTTAAATTGGAGAGCCATCAATTAAAGCAATCTATGTTCTTAACTACAGGCTATGCTAATGCTAAGATATATCCACTCTGCATAAAAATGTTAATGTATTTAGATTTGACAGAAAGGAAAGGATTAAATTAATTCCATCTATGTTCTGTGAAGGTGCTATATTAATGCACAGTATGACACAACCCCCAAACTAAGTTCCCAGCCTGTATAACAAAAGCCTAACTACTTTTAAGAACTGCTTTCATCTTTCTTTTTTTTTTTTTTTTTCTTCACAGACAATAAGTCTAATGAAATCTCATCTGAAGAAGCTTTTACCACTATGGCTTCAGAAGGTAGGCTATGTTAGAGAATGAAATAACCTAAGTCGTATGTGCCTATAAATTCCCAAAGCTGTTTCTGGATGGGTAGTAGGGTGCCCCTTTCTGCAGCTATGACATCAGAGAAAATACAACAAGCAATTATTTTGGTGGTGTAATATATCTTAATTAAGCCAAATCATAATTAAACTCCAGCCTTGAGGGGCTCTTAATGTTATTTCTGATGCTTCAGATGGCATTTGAATATAGCTCTTTCAACACTGCACTGATAATTAAAAATAACAGCCCTATTAATGGTTCTACCTTCTGCTTAAGCACACAGCCAAGATCCTCAACACTATTGACTAATTAAAGAAATTATGAGATGTTTCTAAAGTTTTGTAAATTTGGTAAATCAGCACCCTGCCCCTGCAAGTTTGCCTTATTATCAGCTTATTGGAGAGAGATAAATTATTCCCTCCACACCTCAGCCAAAGCCCTTTGCAAGACGCCTCTCCCCAGGCGGTTCCCTCTGCTCCGCAGCAGGAGGCACCTGCATTCCAGCTGTGAGCGGGTTATGTGGGTTCTGTCAGATAAACACTGCAGACAAACAGTGTGGGAAGAAGTGTGGTTTCTATGTAAACTTGCTTCTGTGAGTGCAGGTTGTGGCAGGCCCTGGAGGTTCAGCCAATACCCTGCTGGGTATTGCAGCGAAACTATCGCTGGTCCTGGGGTGCCCAAGAAAAGAGACTGTGTTCTCTTGTACCTGCAAGATAGTTTCTCAAAGCAGCTCTTGTGGCTTGTGTCAGGTCATTACCCTGCTTTGCCTTGCATGCTCTGCAGGAATGTGCTGGGAGCTGGGCAAATCTTGAGGTGCCCCACCTCCCTGGCTCCTGGATCTGCTGCACTTTGGTGAGAAGTCAGTCAGTCAGCTGCTACAAAACCCCCTTAGCACAGGTGAGGCTAAGATGAAACACAAAAGAACAGAACTCAACACAGTCAAAGGAGGTACAAATGCCTACAAAGGAAAGCAGGTGGAGAGTTGGTGGTTACCTGCTTACACTAAGATCCTCTCTGCAGAGGGTTGCTTCCTGCCCAGTGCCCTCCCAACGTATGTGACCGAACAGACACACCTTCTGGCTGCCTTCCCAGATATGTTGTCCTTGCATATATCACCTCCTTCATGGAGCCCTTTGAGGAGATTTAATCCCTCCTTCTAACCTACTCAGAGGCACTTTGTCTCACCCTCTTGGCCAAAAAGAGACATCTATTACTCAGGATGCAAATGTTGCTTGGGCAGGATAGTGTCTCTGCTGTGCTTAGCTGACTGGTTAAGAGTCCTTTAATTACAGGGAATAACTCCCTCTCCTCTTCTTTGAAGACTTGGTGAACATTTTTTGTTGCAAAGTGTCCCTGAGATTTCCTGTTAGGGTTGCTGTGTCTCAAGTGCCTCATGGATGGAGCTATGCAGGTACCATCAACTATGTTACATATATTATTTCAACATGCATGATAATAAGGTGCATCTGTTGATATAGGATAAAACCATGCAATTGACTTCTGCTTTTTGAGTTGAGATGCCAGGGGCTCTGAACCTTTTTTTTTCCCTAGGGATTTCACATCACTGTTACCTCAGCTCTTCCTGTTTTTCACTGAACCACTTGGCTGAGTCATGCATTGAAATACTATTTGCAAATTAAGTGTGATGCTCTCTCTCACTCTTGAACTTTTGAATCATTCACTTTCCTAAAGCAGAATAAGCACTCTTCTCCTCCTGAATAAAGGTATTTCCTTTGATATGTTACAGACCTCGGAAATTCAGCGCTTCCATCAGCTGTCATGACTACCTCAGGTAAGGGGGTGAAAAAGTGCCTTCTTTATTACTCAGTCAATATATGTGGGATCTTTGTTAGACCATTGCTGTGTACACAGAACCAGAGGCTCACCTGGGAAAGGTCAGTGTACCCTGGTGCTGACTGTTCATTTGTGCTGCTGGACAGGAATTTGTGAGCTGTGAAGCAGAGCTACCCTAGAAGAGATCTGATGCAAATCCTGCTAGAACTGTCGTGTTAGGACAACATGTAAAATGTTGTGCTGAATATCATGTATTATTCTTATACCTGTTTATACAACGGAGTAAAGCCCCCAATACAACTATCATTAAATTTGTCCCATTATGAGAGACGTGCATGTAATAGGAAAGTTGAAATCACTTCTTTTCCTTGAGCCAGTGCCTCTCCATTATTCCCATTCATTCATTAAGATAAACAACACTGATTTACTATAGCATGCATATAGGTAACTATATAAAACTAACTTCATTAATTGAGATGAAATCCCAGAAAAGCAGGTGACCTTCTGGGCCTATCCAGCTGCTGTGTATTGACAGGAACATTTCTGGCAAGGCCCTGGTTAGGCAGGGCAGCACCACCATCAAGTGCACAATCCACCTCACAGCAGTTAAACTGAACCCAGTGCATAAAAACATAAATGAATAACACAGAGAGATACCTCAGATGAAGAGGTCAGCATTAATCACATCAGCTGCCTCTGAGTGCCCCTTGAATTTGTAGGGTGTATTTTGAGCATTTAAACTTAACTCCAACAGCAGGAGTCCTTCTGTAGAGTCTGCATTTACCCAACAGCGACTGCAAGCTCTTTGATCTAGACTGGTTTATGATTTATTAATATTGTTTTTAAAAGACCACACTGACTGAATGTGATGCCATGTAATCTGTTTGTCTTTAGAGTACCAGTCAACATCTTTGTCCTCTCTGGATTTCACAAGTCAAGCAAGCTTGCCTTTTCCTTCTCTGACACAGGGTAATCAATTAAGCCAGAATGTTTTCTCTGTTGTTTCAAGAATGTAGGAGAAAGATACATAAACACTGTATCTCATTTTTTGTAACAAATAGTTCAATGTCCACTGAAACCCTTGTGCTAGTGCATTATGCACAAGGGAGTCCATGGCTCAAAAATACATGAGGAAACGCTGTCCTGATTTTTTTCTTTTTTAATGTTCCGTTATGATATATATGTGTTCGTTTCAGCAAGTAAACAGAGTACTTATTTTTTGTATCTCTTTAATGTGATTCTATTTCTGTATGATATTTAATGAGAGATAGAAGAAGTGCAAAGCAAATAATGGAGCACAAGAGTACAAATACAAAGGATAGATAAAGAAAATATTTACAGCAGGTGACTCAACTCAGTGATTTCTCCTCTGAGCTGGTGACACCAAGGCCAGAGGAGAGCAGGGTAGCTCACTTGGGAGGATTTAACCTCTCTTCCCAGAGGAGAGGTAGGTGCATAGTGGCTGGCACACACTCAACAGTGTGGCAGAAGACTGATTCCAAGAGCAGGTGAACCTGTGGACCACCCGCCTTCTACTCCCAAAATAAAGACTTGATGCCTGCCAGGCCCAACAGAGTGTGTTATCTTGCAGCACAGCCTCCCTGTGAGCATTTTCTTCTCAAAGTCTCTTTCCATTTTTGAAGCCCTGCTGTTGGTCCCTGTGGGACTGGCTGGTTTTTAGCAGCAGTTTAGGAAGGCTCTGGGGCTTCCTTCACCAGCAACAAGGTGACAGCTCAGTCCCATGCAACCTGAATAAACACTGGCATGGCACAACCTCCCATTTCAAACCCAAAACAGCACCTGTGAAATGGCAACATAGATAGTATGTGGAAGAGGAAATGTAGCAAGTTGCTGTCAGTCTCCCCCTCCACAGCAGCACCAAAGCTTTGACTCATAAAAGATCCACAAATGAGGCAGCAGCTGGCAAATGTGAATATGGTATTTGTAGCAACCTTGTTGTTTCAAACACTCAAAAAATCTGATTGTAATAGACTAACTTTCATGAGCCTGTGGGGTACTGAACATCCTCCTTAACCTGTGCAATTCAAACCCACTGCCTTCACCTGAAGCAACACACATAATTCTACAGCACTATGTACCCAGAGAGAAGTAGTGTGATGAACAATGTGTGGGGTAATGCTGGAGGGAGACCCTGAACACGAGGCTCCATCCTGCCCCAGCAGAGTGCTGTTTGGGAGCTCTGTCAGTCAATATAAAGTCCTGGGCCATGAAGAGGCTAGGGTGAGGGAACACAGACTGCAGCAGCACTGAAATTAAAGTTTCCTGCCTGCCACACAGCCTTGCCCATCCCTACTTGCCCAGCCTGGCTGACAGTGGGGCAGCAAAGTGCTTCTCCAAGTGGACTGAAAACACTTACATCTCAACAAACAATTCCACCAGAAAGTCTATAAATACACAGTGTGAACAGAGAGGCTAACTCATCCTCAGTGGCTGAGGTGATACGAAGTCAAAGTCATCATGTCAGCCAGAGCTATTTCTCTTCTGTAAATAGCCAGGAAACAACTGCTTTTTAACCCAATGCTTCTGACATGTGGCATTTGTGGTGTGCTGACCATAGGTTAGTGCTTCTCTCTGGCTCATTGCTGATTCCCACACTGGCGCGACCATCGTCTTCTTGAACAGATCCTTTGGGCTGCAGCCGAGTCAGGATGCAGAGTCCAAGCCTGCTGATGTAAAAAAAGGGGTCTTATTCAGCTTGTGTTATTTTGTAAGTTTTTAATGAAAATCTAAGCTGAGAATTTATATGAAGGAAGAATGCACAGATATAGGCAGGAAAAGGACGAGAGCAGAAAAATCTGTTAAATCTGCAGCTTGGCTTTTGTTTAGTTTCCATGATAGCTCCACATCTGAGCCCAGAGATACTCAGGATTTGAGTGCTGGGTTACAGCTGCATTTCAACTCCTCAGGTTTGTTCAGATGGCTTTATGATACTTTTCCAAAATGAGAAGGATGTTAGGAAATATGGACTCCTTTTAGTAAATGTGAAATAGTCCTCTTGGGAAAATAGAAGTCTACTTGCTAACCACCATCTGTCTGTGCTTGATTATTGGATAAATAGCTAGTTGAGTTCTAAAATATTTATCACTTAAATAGAACGAGCATAGGGAAATGTTAAATAAGTTGGGATCTGGCACCAGGCATCGCAGGTGCGACTCCTGAACACTAACCTCTTAAATTCTGATTATGTACGTTTGTTCAACCCTCTACTATCCTGTTTGTTCATTGCTCTACTGGTTTCTGGTCAAAGAAAGCCAGTGCCCTTGGAGCACTGAGTTACAGCTGAAAAAAAAACCAACAACACTGTTTAAATGCCTCATATGTTTTCTCAAAGGTTATTCATCCATCTCACCAAACTCCTCTTGAGTTTCTAGGCTGTGATAGACTGAGAGCTGCATGGTGCTTGTCTGAGGGATGCCAGCATCTCAAGCAGTAGGCTACAACTGTTTGACCTCATTAGTCAGGAAACAGGGAAGAAAAGGGGAAACATGAAAAAACAAGTGTTCTTGTCCTCTACTGTAATTTTTACAAGCCTGTGTGTTTTTCATCAGGAGCACTGATTTCTGCTGCAGAGACCAAAAGCTGTACCTGCACCAAAGCATCCCATGAGAGTTTGACAACAGCTTGTGAATATATGATCCTTCTCCTTTGCTCAGTAGAACTGTAACTTGGAGTTAATTAAGCTAATTACAGGTGCTGCAAAGTGCAAATGAGGCACCAACTATTGAGTGGTGTAATCTGTACCAGTTTTTCAATATATTACAGAAGCAATTCTACTGTTGAGTTGCACTGAGTTAGTAGATAAAGACTTGAGTCTTCCAAGTCATCAAGGTTTTGCCGCAGCAAAAGAGGAACAAAAAAAAACGTTTGAGCATCATGGGTTTCTTATACATTTTTAATTTAATAATATTAAAATTGAGACAGTTGCTAGGCAAATGTAGTGAGCACTGAGGGTAGTTTCTAGATGCGATAAATTACTAGAGAAGTTAAATAGAAGCACAGAGTAGCAATGAAATAATGAGATAACATGAGGCAATAAAGGCTGGGTAATAGAACATTGAAATGTGGCCTCTTTAAAGATCAATAAATCAATTTAAAAAAACCCAGGTAGACATTTCTTCACAAATATTTCCCTTTGAAAAATCTCTGTTCATCAGCAGAGAGCCAGAAGTGTCTTTCCTTTTTAACATATTGGTTTGTCTCTGTTGCTCTCAGAACAGGCAGGACCAGTCAATTTTTGCATCTGTATGGCAGTCATCTTTTGGCTCAAGCACAAATGTAGCAGCCACTTTCCATTTTCTGAATATATTTTTGGCAGCAATCCAGCACTTATTTACTCAGGTATATCCAGCAACCACACATTTAGACCAAAACCTTCTAACAGCTTCTAAAGCTTCCCAATCTTGCTCTTGCACAGCTTGCTGGTTGCAATTTTTGCTAGAAGTGTGCTGAATTACACTACTCATCAGCTTCCCTACAGCCGTGCCTGCCTGACCACCAGCTGAGGGGTAGCTTTAAAGGGTCCTCAGTCCAGCAGCTCTCATTGAGGGTAATTTCAGAGTGCAGGGGCACTGGTGTGCCCACTGAAGCATACCAACCTATGTCCTTCTGCCCTCCCAGGGCCACCAGGATCATGCAACAAAGATTACCATTATCAATTCAATCTTTGGAGGCCCTAACACAGGCCATTATGTAAATAATATTAAGTGGTGCTCTGCAGCGTGCTGTAAGGGGCACAGTGCAATGGGATCTCTAAGTATATACTTTTTTTCTGCATATAGCTATGTAAAATGCTAGGTCTACCATGCTAATCCTCATAAAATTAAGCACCCAATATGCAAGGAGAAAAAAAATTAACTGAATAATGTCCAGTGAACTCTTAGACAATTTTTGGTGATTTGTACTAATTTTGGTAGGGCTTTTTAATAGATTTATACATAAATATTATATTTATATCTGTGTATACTTGAGTGCTGTATTTCAGTCCAAACCAGCATCTTGTAAGAAAGAGATTTTTTCTGGTTCTGGCTGATTACTCATTTACATCATTTAAACAGTGGAAATTTTTTTCTGGGATTTATAAACCAGCAATTATACTAGAGAGTTTCAGGTTTCTCTTTTGTTTTGTTTGTTGTTTGAATCAGAGAAAAGCAAAGTGTATAATGTAGCCATATTTGTGCCTAATGAAGCAGTCGTATACAGGCATGTGAGATAATTGAAGGATATAATTTCTTTTTGTACAGATTTGAATTATTCTACTACCAAATCCCTGCAAAGCCTCAGGAATGCCACACGCTCCTCAGAGAATACAACCCTGGCTCATCATAAGTGCCATGGCAGCTCTGGAAATGCTGTTCCATTGTCTAGTTGCACATTTTAGCTATTGTTTTGGAAGACATGAATACAGAGACAGCTAGAAAAACCAGGAATCTATCCTTAGGCAGCACTGATCTTAAACATAGGTAGCTTAGCTGCATTAAGCAAGGCAAAATATGTGTCTACAAACAGATGAAAGATGATTTTTGTGGTTCAGACACAGTACTTGACAGAGGAGACTGAGGTTTCACTCAGTTGGGGTAGAGACAGACTCTTTGTGTTGCTGCTAAGCCACTTAATATCTTGAGCTTTTGCATTACCATCAAAGAGGTAAAAAGCCTATCCTTCTTCCAGAGCACTGTGCACCTCGATGCTGGCTTGCTGGAACATCTTAATGGGTGTTTTCTAATAGTCTTTCTTTCTTCTAATGTTCTTTAATTTGATAAAAGCACATTTTTTATTTAACACTGTGTTGTAGGCCAAAAATGCAGGCGAATTGCCAAGTGAATTTTGACATTGATTCTGGAATTTGATTTCCAGTCTTCAGCAGGGTGAATAATGGTGGCTTCAAAACACAAACATCATTAAGAAAACCAAATAACTTACTAAAAATGTTCTGTGCCTATATCTTCTTAGGAAACTTGTCCTTCACCACCACAGATGAGCCAACTTCAGTTACCAGAGGGAAACCTTTCTTTACTACCATCAGTCTACTCAAAAGTACTGGTGAGACATTATCCTACAAATTCTCTTATTTCAGTGTGCCACTGCAGTAAG
The DNA here is from genome assembly GCF_036169615.1 of Heliangelus exortis. Taxonomy (NCBI): domain Eukaryota; kingdom Metazoa; phylum Chordata; class Aves; order Apodiformes; family Trochilidae; genus Heliangelus; species Heliangelus exortis. The sequence goes on along the minus strand of NC_092422.1, from coordinate 108,079,795 downwards.
CAAGAAAAGCAGAGGAGCACAAGACCTGGAGCATCTTGTACATTTGACCAGGGGAGTTCAAAATAGGGAAGAGATGAAAAGAGGAGCCACAGCTGCTGTGTCCCCACACTGTGGGTTGTCACAGGCTTTTTGGCATTCCTGCCTTCTCCCTCCATCTGTAAGCAATGCTCCAGTGCATGGTTTCTTCCAGATGCAAAATTTGTCAGCTCACATTCCTGTGCCCCAGTGGCCACTCATGGCTCATGCAGCATGGTGGGCTTGGTGCCTGGCCTCTGCACTGATTGCTGCTCTGGCTTAGACCCAGGCTGGGTGATGTACCAGTGACACCAGCACAACAGAAGGTGACACTGAGGCAGTAATGCCCAGTGACTCTTGTGCTCCAGCCCTCTCTGAAACCTGGCCCACTGCTGCACCTTCCATGGTGGCTGGGGCAGGACCATGATCCTTCTCTCCTTCCTATCAAGAGATGCTGCCCAACCAATGCAAGCCCACCCCAAAAGGCAGCTGCACCCTTGGCCAGACATTTTGGCAGGGTTTGGTGTCAGTAGCATGAAAATAATTCGGTGGGAAGGAGGACTGGGGTAGGCAGCAGCGCCAGGGTGCGTTGTAACATGCTGCTGCTTCTCAGAGAAGTTCACAGGGGAACAGGGAAAAGCAGTGGGTATGGATGAAAGGCTTGCCAGGCTGTGCCTGAATAATCTCATCATGTGAACTGATGGGTGGTTGGAATCAGCCTGCCAACCCTGGCAGAGCTTAAGTGGGTTAACTCTATAAATCAAGCCTGCAGTATTCAGAGTTTGGAGTCCTCAGCCTGGGAACCCAGATTAACAGTGATAATCTGGGTCTTCCTTGTCACCAGTACTGTGCCTGGAGGAGAGCAGTGGGCCACAGGCAGCAAGCCCAGATTCCCATTCTCCTGAATCCACTCATCCAAGTTCTGTCTCACGTGTCCCTTTCAGGTAGCACAAAGGACATTAAAGGAAGTCGCTTCCCCTGGCCAACAGTGGTAGCTGTCCTGCTCCTCATCTGCAGTTTTCTAATAGCTCTAAGCATCAGGAAATGGTGTCAGTACCAGAAAGAGATGTAAGTACTAGGGAGGGGAACATCAGGGATTGGAGGGGTGACACAGAGGGCAGCACAAACATCACTCAGCAGTTTGGATTCATGCATTTTCATTTGAGGCTACCCATAGTGCATGAGGCCTTTAAGCCCACAGATTGCTAATGCTGTTTTTTTCATACAGCAGTGTGAAATGTGTTCTTAGTCCTTTCATCTGTTGCGTGGGTTATCTATAAAATAAACTTTTAAGAAAGAGCTGTGATGCAGCTTCAGGGGGTGAAGGAAGAACAAGTCAATTTTTTTTTCCCCTGAGCCCCTCACTTCTATTAGCCTCCCTGCCAGCTGCTTTTAGTCTCTCATTTTGAATGGTTACTTGAGGACATGTTTTAATGAAATTGTACTTCCAGGCCAACTTTATTTGAGTTGTGAATAATATACAGGAAAGTAGGCTACCTGAAACTTAATGCCAGTCAAAGAAGCATTGAGTTTGTAATCATTACTGAAGTTTAATTCCCTACTAAAACCTTTGGAGATCTACTGATGAAAGCAGTATCTAAGAGGCAATTGTTTTTAAACTTACTAACTTTACTAATGTTTGAAAAATCATGGTCATAATGAATCATTTGTGGTTCCAGAAAACCCTTTTGAAACATGAATGCGAATCTTGTATATCAAAGGTAAAAATAGGACTTTTTCCCACTGACTTAGGATGGAACTTCATTTTGGCCTAGAAATTGTCAGGAAAAAAAAAAAAAAAAAGCTATGAGTCTTTAAATATGCCTTCAGAGAGCACAAGACCTCTGCAAAGGTTTTGAATTGTTCACCAGAACCATAATCTGTTCTTTTAAAGCATGAATAAAGTAAAACTGTGAGGTGGGAACTGGGGAGGCCAAATGAATACCAGGAGGTGCTCTGGGATTATAGAACAGAAAAAGGGAAGTCGCAGTTTATAAGAGCAAGTGTCAGATGCTCTTATAATGACTTAGTGTCCATTTACCTCCTCCTGAACATTTTACAACAGGCTTTCACAGGGTTTATGTGTGACACCGCCTTTTTCTCCTCTGTTTCAGTATGAACAGACCTCCATCTTTCAAGCCACCACCACCTCCGACGAAGTACACCTCCATGGTGGAGTGTGATGGGACTCCTCCCTCCTGTCATGAACTGGAAAACCTCTAAAATCACCTACAACCCTTGAGCAGTGCACACAAGACTGACAAATTTAAAAGGCTCTGTCTTTAAAACAGTGATTACAGGAGTTTGGTGTTAATGACCCCTATTAAAATCTGGGATGCCTATATGACATTAATGTCGGAAGATGAAGACTCCTGAGGACATTTACTTCATCCTGTCTATCTCTACATATGCATTACATTAACACCATGCGAGTGTCACTGTGAGATTACATGTGCTTAATTTGAATTTGGTGATCAGCTGGGAGTTTGCTGTCTTGTTAATGGAAACTGATTAACTCATCACTCCCCCAACCTGCCTGAAGAGTGTTGAAGCTTTTTGTTTCTCGGAGTGTATAGACATGACAGTTCTCCCATATGGACACAACAATTACATGGAAAACATTGACTTAACACAACCTTTTGACACCTACATTTTTGACACCCATTTTTACAATCATTACTTTTTATTACACAAATATTGACTAATATGATCCAACCTATCATTTCCTATCATTATGAAACAAAAAAAACCCAAACAATCAGTACCCTACATGGAAAGAAAATAGCCTGCATCTGTTGTCACAAGGCTGCAGCACAGGATTGGCGGGAGGTGTTGAAGTGAAAGGGCAGAGTGCAGGCCTGGTGGAAGTGTTCACAAAGAAGACTAAGTTGCTCTTGGTGAAGTCACGAGACAAAGTAAACTTCAGGCTCATGTACAAGCCACCTGTGGACCAGAGACTTAGGGACTGAAATTGATAAGGACCTTAAAGATTATGGAAAACATTATCCCTCTTTTGGAAGGACTGTGCCTTTGAAACAATAATTACTCTTGAGTTTGCTTTTCTGAAATTTTATTTACAGTATGTGTGAATGAAAGAAAGAATGTAATAATTTTATATTCTCCTTTGGTCTCAATAAGCTTCTGTCATTTGTGGGCTTCACATTTTTCAGAACTGTGGGGGTAGTTTCCCAGGTGGCTTAATCCTGTGGAGAGGATGGCCCATTTTTACCCCTCTCCTGCCTGGGCTGAGTATTTCCTTGCGCTGACACCAAAGATTAAATGACCATGTGGAGGGCAGGATCAGCTCAACCCACTGCACAGTTCTCAGCCAGGTCAGCAGCTCTGTGATCGCTGATGCAAGGCACAAGAGCAGCAGCAGGAGCACTGCTTTTGACACAGTGTGGTCTTTCATTACCTTTAGCCAGCCATGAAACTATACCTCCAAGAGTGTTTGAAAATGTATTGTTACCACAATGGTATTTCTTTAATTAAGGAAAATCAACTGAAATTCAGTCACGCCAACCTTAAAATTGGCATGCTGATTTAGAAATGAGATTTGTTTTATTTACTGCCCAACACTGGTTGATGAGTGCCAGGGTTCAAAGCACTGTATTCCCCTGGACTTTAGTGGAATAAGTGACTTCCTGGAAAGAATGCTCTGACAGAACTCTTTAAAGTATTTTGTTGCATTATTTACCTCATAGCACAAGCAATTCAAAGTCCATCACTAAGGGAATATCTATGCTGAAAAGAAAGCACATTCCTTCCTAGAAAACTTTACAAACTTTGAGTGCACAGAAGCTTCAATATTAATTTGAGTGTTCCTTGTCTGTATGAGCTTGCAGAAGCAAAGCAGTTTAACTTCTGACATACTACCAGTTGCTCACAAAGAAGAGTGCTATTTGTTCTTTAAAAAATAATAATAAAAAATTTTTTTTTAAAAATCAGGAAAAAAAAAATTAAAAATGGAGAGATGTTCTAAGGTATGTGGAGAGCCGACTTGCTCAGAGAAGCTGCAGATGCCCCCTCCCTGCAAGTTGTCACGACCAGTTTGGATGGGGCTTTGAGCACACCACCCTGGTCTGGTAGGAGGTGTCCCTTCACATGGATTGGGGTTGGAACTAGATGATTTTTATGGTCCCTTCATACCCAAATCACTCTATGATTCTGTGACTTTATTCCTTGTCATAGGATGAGGATGACTGTGGCATACCTGCTGAACAGGGCTTAACTTATCATCTCTTACATTTTAACCCCCAGTGTTGCCTCAGGTTAGAGACGCTCCCTCAGAGTCTGAGTTTTTGCAGAGCACCTCGACAAGAGCTCAGGCTCGGCACGATTTCCACTTCTCCCTGATAACAGACCCAGACTGCGGGGCAAACCACCGGGACCTCTGTCCCCCTCCCGAACCCATCCATCCCCGGACGACTCTGCTCCTGCTTCCATAAACCTGCAGCTAAACAGCCTCCAGCCGACTCCCGCCTGGATGAGGACATCACCGGCGGGCACCGCAGCCCCGCTCCCGCCGCCGACCAGCAAGTGGCGACGCAGCACAACAACCGCAGAAACCGGGGCCCCTTCCTTTTCCCGTTCCCGTTCCCGGGCCCGGCCCGGCCCCTTCCCCCGCTCCGACTCCTCAGGTCGAGTCCCCGTCGGGGCGCACCCGACCCGAGTCAGGGCGGGAGGTGCTGGGGCGTGATGGAGCCTCCCTCCTGCCTCCCGTGGGAGATGGGAGCTGAGAGAGGGGCTCCTGGGGGGGATGGGGCCTTGGGCAAACTGGGATAGTGGGACGTGTCGGTGTCCGTGTCCGTGTCCGTGTCCCTGTCCCTGTCCCTGTCCCTGTCCGCCCCCCGGGTTGGGGACTAGGTGGTCTTTAAAGGCCCTTCCAACCCAGTGTTCTGATTCTATGGTATTTTATATTGCTGCTTGACTTCAGCTGCGCCCCACCAGGAGGTTACATGGTTACACATGGTTACTGAAGAATTAGGATTAGGTTCAAAATGGACCGCAGCTTTAATTTAAAGGAAAACAAACAAACAAACACAAACAAAACAAACAAACAAAAAAACCCCAACCAAACAAAAGCAACAAAACCAAACAAACGAAAAAACAAACACCCCCCAAAACAAACAAACAAAAAAATCAAAACAACAACAACAAAAAAAAACCCCACAAAACAAAACAAGAAACCTCTCAGACTATTTCATTATCTTTGACATCAGCTGCTCCAGTATGTAGGCTTAAATCATTCATCTTGGGCTTGTCAGCTGTGGAATAATCTGGCTCAGAACCAGTTACCAGCTGCTTGAAGATGGCTATGGGAGGATCACATAAAAGCTTGTCTCTAAGAGTGAAGTGTTTAAATCTTGCTGCGGGGGTACAGAAAAGATTTATTAAAAGATCTTTGAATGTTACATTACTAGATGCAATTCCATGACACAATGAAACCCGTAAAGCAGACCCAGGTCAGTATCTGAAGTTACATGTAACACAAAAATGCAACATCGTGAAACTAGCTGGGTCAGCTGTATATGGTCTTTAAGGTAATGCATTACCTATTAAACATGTGCACTACAGAGCTGTAAAAGCAACAAACTGGAAAGCTAAGGATCAAGGTGGTTTTACGTGTAAGTGGGTTTCATCTCTTCCTGGGCAGACAGCAAATGCTGTGGGGTGGGGAAAAATGGATAAAAGCAAGAAATTTGGTTTTAGTGTTTATTTCCAATTACTAATGTGTCTCAGGGAGTGAGTGGCAGGGCTCAGGGGACTTTGGTGGAGCAAGTGACTTTTCCCATCTCTCCACAGCTTGTATTCCTGCTCTTTACGTGTGGGTGGTGCTGGGCCTTGCTAACTGGGGGCAGGGAGGAAGGTTGCTAGTCCCAAGGTTGCTAATGGGGTGGTGGGGCTACGTGGGTGTCCTAAACCTCTGCTTGGTTTCCACCTCTTTGGCAGAGGAGGTGACAGCTTAGAGTTTAGAGGATGCCCTGCTCTTAGAATGCCTGACAGGCATCCTGCTGAGCCTTAATCCTCCTGGATTACCTCTTTCCTCACTGTGAATCACTAGTCCTTTTTAAACGGCATTGCAGTGGCTCTTCTTACAAGGCACCTTTTGCTCCTGAAAACTCACTAAGCTCGGCTTTTTTATTTAAGAAGCACCCCTATAGTTTACAGGGTGTGCTCCAGTCACTGCAGTGCAGGCCGTAGCACGGCTATGCCTGGGAGCAGGTTGCTGATTATAAACTTTGCTACCAGGGATTTTCTGGGGAAACAGCCCATCTTAATAGGGACTCACAGAATTTTCTCTTTTAATGAGATGGGGGTTTTGTTGCAGCTATGTTGAAAGCTTTGTGAAGTGCTCCAGCTTAATTTTAATGTATGTGGTTGTTTTAAAAAGCTCTGTACAGAAATTATCCTGCTAACCAGAAGAGGGTATTAGTTACCTTATGAAGTCTTCCCTGGATTTAAAGCCATCACTTACCATAGCAGGCAAACAGAAGAAAGATCGGTGTACACTTGAACTCCAGACAAAACAGTATATGAAGGAGGAATTTTGTTTTATTTATTGTTTATGGTAGTAGGTAATTCTTCCTGACTCTGCAATTAACTTTCATCAATAAGCCAATGGAAAGCTTCTAAAAAGCTCTACAGGGGGATAATAATTACTTAATCTTGCCTAAGGAGATTTTAATGGAAACCATATGAAATCATATTATATTTGAAATGCTTCTTTAAACACAAGACAAAGCTCAGGGAAGTCCCCAGCAGATTATTTGATTTCAGGGAACATCGGATTATGTCTTTAAAATTCCTCTTCCCTCTGTTTTCTAGCATACATTGTTTCATCTCTTTCTTTTCAAAGTCTGCTGTACCAGGTTGCCCCAGCAAGATTTTTAACCAGTGGGGGAAAAAAAAAAAAACAAACAAACAAACAAAAAAAGTATCTGTTTGCCCTTTGGTTCCGTTCCAAACAGGAGGACTTTCAAATTGACTCTGGCATCCCACACAGCGTGAAACACCCTCGTGTGGTGTAAATGAAGCATTGAATAGCTCGCTATTGTCCGAGAGAACTCACATATGCCAGAGCTTGGCTTAAAGAAATGAGCCAACAAAGGCACAAGAGAGAAGCTGCTCATATATTGATATGAGCAGACATCGAGGTTGTGAGCAGTGGACAGAAAAAGGGGGTGGAAGCCAGTATTACCGAGGGTGTATTATATGACAGACATTTCAGTATTTGCAATGGACTTAGGAAATGCAGAAACTGCTGTGATAGTCATGGTGTTTTTCTGATTTGATGTAAAATGGGAAACGAACACCACTATTTGGTCTGCTGGAGAAGTGGCGATTTATAATGTAGTGAATTCTGCAGAGCTTTGTGATTGAGGGTGTCTGATGTTTTTAAATGTTAAGTAATTCCATTACAGACGGTAAAAATGGTAATGAACATCTTGGAAGAGTCTGAGTATACTTACATGAAATGCTGAGCAATTAGCTTCTCTCTGTGAGAGTGAATCCTGCAGTTTTCTTCTCATCAGTAGCAAAGTGACCTTTAAAATATGCACTGACACAGAAGCCATTTCAATGACTTATTTGATCTATTGTATGCTGATAAATTGCATTTAAGGACTTGGAATTTGCATGTCACAGTAGATTTCGGACTGAAATGGAAGATTTTGAAAACATTAACTGAAAGCTTTTGAAAAGTAGCAATGCCTCCTATTGAATAATGGGATGGGTGTTATTAGGGTATTCAACCTGATAAAGAGAAGGAAGCTAAGCTCTTTGTAGTTCTTGGTTTTATCAGCATGCTTTCAGTTGCTTTAAAGCACTTTGGGAAGTTTTTTGTTCTGGCTTTACATGGCAGCCTGAGAGCCATGTGTTAAAATCGAAATAAAACACATTTGTGTTTGGAATTGGCTAACACTGAAAACCATATGCCTCTTAGTGCTTACATAGCAACAGCCTAATCTGCACAACTAATCTTTTTACTGTGTATTTGAAAACAGGAGGGTTCAGGGGGTGGGAATGGGATTCAAGCTGCTAGGTTTTCTGAGATGCCCTTGACATTGGCTTGTACTCCGCACTAAGGCACAAGGGCTGAGCTGAGCTCTTTCAGTAAATCCACATAAGGCATAAATATGGCTATATGATCAGTGGCAAAAAATGGATAGTAAATTTTTAGCCAGGCCATCTTCAGTGCTGAATGTGATTCATATGTGAATGCTCTGGCAATTCAAAAATACAAAATGATCTAGTGACCTTAATATGGAATTTCGTAGAATTGTTCAGGCTGGAAAAGACCTTCAAGATCATTCAGTCCAGCCTTGTCTTAACCTTATTACCCTATTTCTGATGACCCAATTTTAAAAATTGTCAATAGTATGACTTTTTTCCTGCCTGCTTAGGTATTCATTTTTGCAGCTGCTTAAACACATCCTTGAAGTGAAGCATTTAAATGGTCTCTAGTGATAAGACCCTAGATAATTTGTGGGTTTAATCTGCGGAAAATAAAATTGTATTATTAGTGCACATTTGTTCCCTCTGGCCATCACAATTAATGTTCGTCATTGCCGAGTTTGGTACTGATTACTGAAGAAAATTACAGCGTTTTGTGGAGATGGAAAGAGGCTGGGGTTTTAGAGAAGGGAACAGGCAATTTAATGCTTTTCTTTTCTAGAAAAAAGCATGAAGGATTTTTGGAAAGTAAGAAAGTGCCAGTAAGTATCTGCACATTGTGTCTGATGCTCACAGTGAAGTCTCACACCGCAGTGCCGAGTGGGTGCACCTCCTCCTCCCCTCATCACTCTGCTTTTGAGCTGCTGGTGTCCCACGCAATGACCTTTGCAGCTTAGAGCTCTAGGAGCCATCTTGACCACAGGAGCCAGGGTGTACTCGTGCTGCACGTCACAGCCTGGGGATGTCAGCTGTAACATAGTGAGAAAGTTGCTGCAGGAACCCCAGTGTCTTGCAAGAACCCCATGCTGTCATGTGCTCCAGTACTATTAAAAATAGATGGGAAAGACTTTGGAAACTTTGGAAAACTTTGGAAAGACTGTTGATAGAGTATATTTGAGACTATCTCCCCTCCAGCTTTGTCTATCCTCTTTTTTTTCAGCTGATCTGATGGCAGAGGGCTGCTAAGACCTGCTGTAATGGTAGAGGTGGTTAGACTACTTTTCCTAATGCCAGACCACACTTTACCTGTTCCCCTTCAGATTCCACTGTCTGTCATACGTACTGCATCTTCTTGATGTCATTTGAAGGATGGGAAAAGCAGGATGGGAGCTGTCAAGGACACCAAGAGTACTGTGTCAGCGGTCAGCATTTTGGCTTGAGACTGCAGCTTCAGTGTTTACAGTGTCACTGATCACTGTGAAGTGCTGCCCCAAAGACACAAAGGTGTTGCTGGGAACACATCATCCTTAGTGAAATGACTACCTTTGTACTGCAAAGCTTTCCTATCCTGGTAAGCTACACTCTGAAACAGCCATGGTTGCCAACCATTTAAAGTTTGCTGGGTGGCCCCAAGATACCATGGTGGGAATGTGAGAGAGTGAAGGTGAAGTAGTCCTCTAAAGGAGGTAAAATTGTAGGGACTGAACACCTTACATAACAATCCATCTTTCACTTGCAGATATAAATTCAATTTCAAGAGAAAATGTTTGTGATCCCATATGTAAGGCTTTGAAAAGTATGGCCTCTTCTTTCCTTCATTAGAGGCAAGTGTACTGGGTGACCTTAACTGGAAAGGGGAGCAAGGCTGCTGGACATTCGGATTCAAGCCAAACCTACTACTGTCCATGATCCTCTTTGGACATGAGGACATAAGGAGTCCTAGGTAAGGAGTGCTTTGTAAAAACCTGCTATAGAAATTGTACTATTTTAAAGATTATTCATTATCAAAGCTCTAAAAGCAAAGTGTCTGTTTGCTTTGATGAAAAGGAAAATGTGTATTTAGGGAAGGAGATAAATTCTGGTAAATTATTAGGTAAAAATACATAGTTAACATATATGTATTAACAGATATTTTTATGTATACATTAAATACATAGCTTAATTATAGGTCTTACTGTATAATAATGAAAATATTATGTGAATAATGTGCAAATTTCAGTACACCAAATAAAAAATACGTGTTCTTTAAGGTACCTTCCAAGCAAAACCATTATATGATTCTATGATTAAAAAAATATTTCCTTCCAGACAAAACAGAGAACATCTGAAATATATAGCCTTGATATTTAGTATTCAGCCTTTAATAATGATACAGTAAAAATTCTCATTCAGAGAGATGTTTGATGTTTTTTTCACTAGCTTATGGTGGAATAGACCTCCATCTTGTGTGTTTACCTGATCGTCTGTCTGTCCTGTGAGAAGACTATGGAAATAATATATGTGTACCTATTTGTAAGAAGCAGTTAAGAGAACTTGCTCAGAAAATATTCGATTTCAAGTGTAAGTAGTAAAGCAAGGGAGAAAAATTATATCTTGGAGGACTCACTTTGTGTATCACAGCAAATCCAGAAAGTGTTTTGGACAAACTGCTAAATGACAGCTAAATAGGGTGTAAGGCAGAGCACGAGACTATCGGGGAAAGGGAATTGTTGAAAGAGCAGGTGGAAGGGATTGAGGCTGCCCTGTCTTGCTCCCTGAATCTTCTGCTACAGAGTTGACTCTTCAAGTGCAGTGCATCAATTGCTCCAGCAAATACCCTTACTACCAGCCGTAAAACCGTGGTGCCAGCCCTCTGTACTGGGGTTCAATAGCTTGCCTGGTGCTATAGGAGAGCAAATAGCAGAGTCCAAGCTCACAGCCACTCCTTGCTGTCCATGAGGTATCAGTGTGACTGGAATGGTTGGGCATATCCCAAGCAGCACATCACCGCACAGCACAGCGGTGGAAAGCCATGGGTATGTGCAAAGCTTGTGTGGAAAGATCAGGGGCACGGGTTACAAAGACTCCAAACTGAGCCGGATTGTAGGAGAGCATCTGACCCGGGTCACTTCAGCTCCTTGGAAAGCAACTAGTCCTGAACAAAGCACAGGGAATCCCAAGATAAGAAAGCTGTGCGTTTCTGTTTTGGGGCTTTACGGTTGCTGATTTAGAAATGTATGCAGGATTTTGGAATAAAGTCAAGTTAAGAGTGTTTTCCATGGTAACCTTAGTTAGTTAGCGTAGACATTAGGAGAAATTCTTCACTGTGAGGCTGGTAAGACACTGGCACAGGTTGCCCAGGGAAGTTGCAGATGCCCCCCTTCAGCAGTGTTCAAGGCCAGGCCGGATGGGGCTTGGAGCAACCTGGTCTAGTGGGAGGTGTCCCTGCCCGTGGCAGGGGGAGTGGAACTGGTTGATCTTTAAGGTCCCTTCCAACACAAACCATTCCGTGAATTATAATACTAAAATATACACCTGCTTGTGAATAACGAGCATGCTAATCAGCAGCTAAATGCTTTAAGCGTCAGCTTAGAGGCGCATGTGCACTTAGGAGTGGTGAACGAACCATTATTAACCAATCGGCTGTATTTTAATATTAGAAATACTGGGCAGTCGCAAAGCTGGTCCGGCCCGGTCCATCACGCCTCAGGCCCGGACCATGTCCCCCCCCCCCTCTCCGTCTCTGCCTGAGGCACCGCGCTGCGGCCGGGGCGGGGAAAGGGGCGGGGCTAGGGGAGGCGCAGCCAATGGCTGTCCGCGGGGCTGCCGTGACGTCACGGCTCCCGGCCGCTCCGCACCTGTTACATAAGGAGGGGGCGGGCGGCCCCGGGGAGTCCTCACTCGCCCTCCAGGACCTACTGAGTCGCTACCCACAGGCCCCGCCGCTCCGGCCCGGCCCGGCCCGGCCCGGCCTGGCTCCCCAGGCCGGGGATGAGGTCGCCGGGCGGGCGGGAGGGCGGCCGGCGGAGGCAGCAGGAGGAGCAGCAGCAGCAGCGGTGGGCAGCCGCGGGGGCCATGGCGGAGAGCAAGGCGGACTGGATGGGCTCGCTGCCGGCGGCGCTGCTCTCCTACCCGCTTTCCAACCTGGCCATCCCGGGTAGGGCGGCAGGGATGGGGTGGGACGGAACGGGATGGGATGGGATGGGATGGGATGGGATGGGATGGGATGGGAGGAAAGAAAGGCGATGTTTGGGTGCTGGGGCCTTAACGCTGAGGAGGAGTTGCGTCGCGGTGGTGGTAGCGTCGCGTCCCCCTTCAGCAAACTGGTTCCAGGTGTTGGGTCCAGGGCCTGCTGTGCCCGATGCTGTCCCGGCAGGCTTGGTCCTGGGGTGTTTGCCCGTCCTTGGGAGCCGGAGGCTGGGTGTTTGCTTGAAGTGTAGCAAGCATGTGGAGAGTCTGTCTTGAGGCGTCAAGGCCTGGCTGATTCAGAGCACCTGTTTGTGAGTAAGGGCTTACCAATCCTGCCCATTGAAGGAGAGGAAGGAGGGCTTAAGCTTTTGTAAATACAGCTGTGAATCTCTAGCTCGTGGATCTGCTTGTTTTCATTGGCTTTAAAAAAAAATTTAAAAAGTAAGTGTTACCACTGGATGTCCTCTTTAAGGTTTCTCACATTGTTTAAGCAAGGCTAAAAGCAGGTAGGGGAAGAGGTTTATTCATGTTTAACAGCTGGAGGTTTGTCAAATTGAAATGGCTTTTATAGCAGAACTTATGGCTTGTCAGAGTCCAAGGGTACAGCATGGTTATGAAACATCCCAATGAGTGATGTTACACTGGAGTCACTAAAATATGGTAAAAACTTCTAAACTGTTCTCCTTTTCCAGCAGAACTTAAAATTGCTAGCATCAAGCTCCTGTACAGAGATAAGTTAAAACACTGGTAAGGGTGAATATCATCACTTCTGGTTCATAGATGGATAAACTGACAAATGAGGAAAATATCATAACCCTAAGGTTACCTAGGAATAGGCTGAATTTTCACATCTAAGTGTCAAAAAATAATCTAGTATTGCTTGCCGTTGTCAGTAGGGAAAAGTTCAGGGTAACTGCTGTATTGTTAGGCTGGTCATTAGTTAGGCTTGGTTTTCATGGTAGTGCCTTTGCTTGTCAGAGCCCTTTGGGTGTGTGTTGTATAAAGGGCACTCAGAGATGCTTCCCTAGAAACAGTGACTGTCTTGTTTGTGCCAGCAGAGATAAGGTGTTTGAATGGTATTTGAAGCATGTAGAGAAGGCACTACAAACTTCCTGTGCAGTAGTGGAGCCCTCATTGCCTGCTGTATTTCTTGAATTAGAAGAGTTGAAATTCTGTTTTTAATCAAAAGCAGTGCTTCCTTCCTGGTCTCCTCCCCCCAGTAGCAAATCAACTTTTTGTTGCCGTAGGAGTTTAAGGGTTGTGAAACTTTGCAGAAGATTTTGATGCTGATTTGTGTTAGGTGCATTGCAGCTGTCCCTCACTTAAAATATTGGCTGTGTCATGTTTGTAGCAGGGGAGCCAAGAAAGTGAGTTTTTGTTTCACAATGCCACACTGCTTTTAAAACAGGTAGTGTATTTTTGGAAAAAGCTTGCAATGTATATTTGTTTGTAGTCAAAGTTGTTGTATTTTCCCACCCCTTTCTTGCATATACCTCATGCAACTTGTGTGTAGAGAAGACGTTTTGGATAGCATTTAGGGATTTTTAATTTTTTTTTTTTTTTTTTTTTTTTACTTTAGTCCAAGGATTTTCTTGTTGGAATGGACTTCTAGGGCCTTTTGGGACAGAAGGTGATGTTGCTAGCAGTGTTTCAAGGAAAGGATTGTACAGAACAGTTCACAGTTGTTGAACATCAGTGGAGGCCAGTGCTGCTTTCAAGAGAGATAAAATGTAGGCTTCAGGTCAAGTGAGAAGCAGTTTTGTCTATGTTTAATATTTGGGTGTGCATATGACAGGTGTGACCTGCCTTTGTCCATTTCTGGTTGCATTTGTTTTTACCACTGGATTGATAGATTCAGATTTTTATTTTTCCCTTCTCTCTTCCCCGTCACTTTTTGTATAGGAGCAGAGGTGTATCTCTATTGAAGGTGCTGGAGCAGTTTAAATTAAAGCTTTTTCAACACTCCAAATATGCTGTTTGCTTTAGTTTATTTTACCTTATTGCACTTTGGCACAATGCAGCATTCAAAGGTTAAAAGAGACACATCCAGCTTCCCATGTTGCTTGGCTTTGGGCAGAGGTAGGGCAAGTATTGGAACTGGAAGAGCTTCCAGCAGCTTCTTGCAGGAGCCACCCCTGTTTTCTCCCACCAATTCCAAAACACCACTGGACTAGCCCAAGACATTTAGATTTAGTTCACCATGCAGTATTGTGTGGTGTAAAGTCATGATAATCCTCTCGTATCAAGGTAAAGGTGGTCGGTATAGAGTTCTGCTTATCTGTTGCAAACATTTTTCTTTTAGAGCTCCTTGTTTTCACTGACTTTAAAAAGGACCCCCAGAAGTCACAGCTGCCTTTTTTAATGTACAGTGTTCTGTGATTCCCTGAGCTGTTAAATGTGGTGTGAAGCATACTACCTGAGGGCAGAGAAAGTCATTGTTTGCTCAATCTTTAGAACTAACTGGTAAGAAGGAATGTTTAAGATGGGTGTTTCATGAGGCATACCAGTTTTGAAGGAACCTCTAGAGGGTTTTCTCTTAATTATACTCCAGACTAATTAGCTTTGTGGGCTTGAAAATGAACTTTTGAACATGGATAGTGAATGTGACCCTTGACAGGGTAATGTATAGCATATTCCCATATGTGTTCAATCTCAAGCTGGTTTACTTTAAATTTTTTTTTAAAATTGTACAACTGATATTTACCACTTTGGTCACCTATTAATCCGCATCTCTTGGCTTTCTTTTTTTTCCCTCTTGATAATGGAATGACAAAAAGCTGTAGTGTTGTCACTGTTCAGCTTTCAAAAAATGATTTTGTTGGAGAAACCTAACCTGTTTCTTGCTTATACTTGCATGCTGATAATTCATAGCACCATGGCAGGTCAAATTGGTACTATTTTTTTTGACTATTTGCCTTTAAGTAATTTCTGCAGTATCATAATTAACTAGGTGTCAGACTTCAAGAAGTTGATCTGCTTCTGGTACAGCACCATTTTTCAGTATCATTGGGCTTTTACATGAATACTTGTGTTAGGACAGCTGAAACACTTTTTCTGTCTCAAGATCTGCTTTCTGAGACTGTGATAAGCTTGTACCTTGTTGTCTTGAGCCAGAAAAGCAATCTAACACATGTTAACTGCCAGCTACTGGTGTTTGCTTACAGAGTGTTTTATTAGTCCAGCCTCCAAGGTGCTGCTGGATAAATGTGGTGAGCAGAAGAGAGGGCAGTTCTGCTTTCCTCTGGGTCTTGATAATAATGCATTTATTGAATTCTGTCTGGATTATTCTGTCTTTGAATAATTAGGAGCTGTGATACAGTACAAAGGCATACTCTCTGGCTTGGTCACCCACTTTGATCAGGGTAGTTAGCTGCGAGTTTTTCCTCAGTGCTGATTTTCTTGTCTTCCAGAGGAAATGTATGATTACTTAGGTATCCTCTGGGATATGGGAGGGCATGGGAGGGCAAGCAAGCTCCTTGCAGGAACACCCAGAGTAGCTATGGGTGCCATTTCATAATACAAGAAGCTTCCTCTGTCCCCTGCCTGCCTCCATTCCTCCATCTCTTATCACCTAAGCAAAAGAGCAGAACTTCCCTTTGATGTTGGTTTGGTCCTACAAGTGTAAATGAGTGCATTTGACAAGCTAACCTGATGGAAAGCTTTGTCTATGTCGATGATAATGGCTTGGGGGGGAGTTTATTGAAGCAATGGTTCCTGCCAGAAGAGCCTTCCTTAACAACTGTTCCTGTGCTCTGACTAAACTCATGCTGGGTGGTGAAGCATGCAGCTGTCCTGAGGAAGGGATGGTGTAACACAGTGCTGTAGATGTAGGCAGGAAAGAAGAGGTAAAATGGCTGTCTTTTGAAAACATGGGGGATTATATTCTCTTGCATGTAGCTTTAATGATCCTGCTGTTAAGGGAAGAACTAAGCTTAGCTGGGAACCACCCTGAAGGGAGGCAGTGGGGGAAATAAAGGTAAATCTCTCATGGGGAGAGGAAATTTTCCTAAGAGGATTTGGTCTGTACTAGATGTTGCTCTCTCTAATGAGAATGTACTAAGAATGCCTAAAGAATTCTTCTAGGAGTCTATTAAAATGTAAATCCTTACCTCAATAATTTTAGATATTTGATTATCAATAGGATGCTTGTTATTCCTGCCTCTTCTCCTTTGGCTGGGCAAGTTAGTATCGACCATTTGATTTGCTGTTCTTTGTAGAGATGTTCTAAGATGCTAATCTTTTGATTAGAAAATCTGGATTGTAAGTGACCTGGTTCCTGAGGACTTTGGGGCTTTGAGAGACACTTTTCTTTATCCCGATTTTCCCTCAGTTCTGGCACACACAGGACATTTGGTTTAGAAGAACGTTTGTGGGACAGTCTTATTAGTTCTTGCATCCTGTGTTTTTGGAACTTGATTACTGTACTTCTGGATGTCTTGGCTATGTAATGCTTGGTGTTCTGTCATGTGTGGTGTGTTGTAATGTATGGGGAATGTACTGCTCATTCTCATGAGACTCTCATCTCATGAGCAAAGCTTGCTCTAAGAAGTCTGGCATCAGGACAGCTAGGGTGATTATTTGCCCTTAAATGACCCTTTAGTGCTTTTAGGGGGTTGGTACAGTCTGTTGACCTTGCTTCTTAAAAATGCTTAACATAATACATTTTTACATCCCATTAATATTCCATTAATGTGAAGAACAAGCCAAATTATTCAGATGTAGTTACACTTACTGGCAGAGGACTTTTCTGCCCTGCTGCTTTCATTTATTGTTTCTTGGTTAGCCAGATTTTTGCAAAAAATGTTTTTAACTGTTGGTGACTACTCCACAGCCTTGCAACCAGGGAGTCTAGCAATATGCTAGTAGAAATGCTTGTATCTAGAAAAAAGGGAGGTTTTGTTTTGTTTTCAAATAATTGGCAGTGCACAAGTATGATCTGTGTTGGAAGATGTCTCTGCACTTCATGCCATGTAGTCACAGTTTTAACATCCCTTGAGGGTAAACTTACAAGCTTGCCAAGGGATGCTGTGGTTGGCTCATTCCTATCCCTGTGCTGCAACTGTATGCACAGAAAGTACTGATGTGGAAACAAAAGGTGATAAAATGATATAGCTAGTAACTGCTGAAATTTGAGGCTTAACAACATTCAGTTGATGAGTGTCTTTGAGCTGCACCATGGGTTAATTTGACCATCTGTGGCTAAGTACCATGACAAATAGACAAAATGGAAAGTTAGACTTTTCTGTAGATGTGATGATTAAGAGCTGCTTTCTAACAATTAGCACAAAGGCATCAACAAGAAGTCATCCTGCACAGTGAACTAAAATCTAACACATAAATTGAATTGAGAAGTGATCTGATTAATACAATTAACTTCAAATTTGTGTAAGGGGAATCAAGAGATACTTTAAGATGCAACTAAAATTTAATTCACAGTTGAGCATAGGGCAGTACTATTAAGAGGACTATCCTTCATTTTATCGATCTGGCATCTGGAAGATACCTCTTTAGTACTGTTCTAACATTAGCATAGAATTTGGTAGTTAAATATCTTGGCATTTGATGGCACGTGACTGCTTTCCTTGAAACTTCCAGTCTTTGCCAGATGAAAGAAATCAAATGAAAATAGAGCAGCTGTTGTCTGTTACCCTCTGAGAGCTGCCAGCTGATTAACAGTCCTCTATATTTTTTCCTTTGAATATACAGACTCTTTTTAATTCATGCTGCTTCATGCTGGATATCATCAGCCTGTTGAAAGCAATTGGCAAATTGTAATTTCTTATTTTATTTCCAACATATAGCTTGGTTCTGGGAAGGGCTGAACACCAGGTTGATGCCATGTCATTGGAGTAGCTCAGTCAAGTTTGTAATCTGAATGCTTCATTCTCCTGTACAGTAACTTCAAGAGTGCTGCATGTGCAAGAACATGCCCTTCAAACAGTTCATACTGGGGTTCTCACCTCTCTTCGCCTAAAGGACAACAAAGTTTCTTGGCTTTTCTGTGCCTTTGACTGTAGGGTGGAGGTTATAATAGATTGGAGGTTCATTATTAGCCTTGTTCACAGTCAAAAGTTTTAAGGGATGGATTTGTTTAATCATCATAGGATGTTATTCGTGTTTAAGATGTAAGGTGTTACCTGAAATATTTTGCTGGCAAGATTTGAACTTTTTTTTTTTTTTTTTTTTTTTTTTTTCCTCAGAAGAGGTGTCAGGGGCATTTGGGTGGTGGGAAACACAGACCACAAAGAATTTCTTACACACAGAAAAAACTTCTTTGGATGTTACTATGTGAATTGTGTGATGCTTGTTGGGGAACTGTGAGCCCCATTACTGTTTCTGTACATTGTTATAGGATCTGTGTATCTTCACAGATCTTTGTGTTAGACATGAATTGAGAGTGTGATTAGCAACTCTAGCACTGAGCTGCTAACAAAATGGGCTGGTTTGCTTCATGCTTCTGGTAGAGAGTCTGGATTTTGCCTCTTAAATCGAACAGTTTTGGCAGTTAAAATTATGCTTTTTCAAGAAGAAATCCATGTTGTGCTCTATGTATCAGCAAACAGTCATGGTCTTGCCATAGCAACAGAATGGATGGACCTTTCATGGGGTTTTAAGAGTAGAGCAAAGGAGAGCAGGCATTATTTTTACATCGTGATGTGATCAGCTTAGCATGTAGCTTAACATCACTGCTAAGCTATATTAAAGCCAGTGGCTGAGCTGGTAATACAACACAGTGGTCTTAAGTTTAAGAAGCCTACTGGATGACATGGATCCTCACCTAGCTCTTACCCCTGAAGCTGTTGTTTCAGTTTGCTTGTTTTACTGAAGTGAAAAAGTTGTGGGCCTGGGTTTGGCTTAGATATTTCTCCCAGCTGGTTGCTGACCTTCTGTAAATGACCAGTGGAAATCTAATTGAATTTACACTGTGCATTTTCAACCTCAGTATTGATGATGCTGCCATGTCCTTCCTAGGATGTGGTCTTTCCCAACCATGAAGAGGAGAGCTTGTTTTTTGGATGCTTCAGTTCATATTCTACTTGGTTATATCTAGGTATACATATTGTCCTCATTGTAAATGAGAAGAAAAATTTCCTAGGCTTTTAAGCAGAGCCATAGTGAAGGAGTTAGGAATATTTTCTAACTATAGAAGCATGTCACATATAGTTTGGTTTCTCAGATAGCAGCTGCCCTGTTAAGAAGAGCAGTTCCTAAAGTATGTGTTGAAAAAGTTTCAATGTGCTTGTGGCATGTGTTCTTGCTTGTTGCTTTATAGAGCTATAAGTAGAATTTGGTTTGTGATAGCGTAAGAAGAAATTCAATTTTTTGGATCATTAAATGTGCCTTGTATATGGCAATCTGCAGAGGAAAGGCTTTTGTCACTGTAAAGTATATGATCAGACTTAGGAAAAAAACCTGTTTCTTGGCTTAGATTTGCTTAGAGAATTCTGAGTTTATTTTTGATGCCAGATAAAATTGTTATTCCTTCATAGGTCAAATTTATCAGTGGTGCTGAGAGGCTGTAAGGGTGCAGGTGATTTGTGTTAGACAGCTCTGTAGAGGCTGCTCAACAGTTTTAGTTCAAATGTTTCTTATGGCCACCTTCTAGCATGCTGATTTTCTGCAGTCATCTAAATACAGGAAGAAATTTAATATTGAGAATTGAAGCCACAGAAAGAAAACCAAAAACCTCTCTGTGCAAAATGACTTACTGAAGGAGAGAAGACAAGTCCCTTATGACAGAAGTCTACTTCCCAATTATTGTATAAGCTTGAAAGGCTTACTCTGCTATATGGAGAGGTGTTTTAAAACTTAAGTTGCAGTGTACAGTATGAGCCAGGCCTGAGATGAGATATGACTGCTTCTGAAATGTCTTCTTTAGATCTTTGATCCTGAATTTTGTTTGGGTTTACACATTTGGAGGCAGGAGAAAATCTAGGTGTTACTCCAAAACTGACAGCTACTTTTTGATGTAGTTTATTGTGACAGGAACTACGTAAGTTCCTAAGCTGACATCTTTGAAAAGTAGGGTTTTATTATTTGTCACTAGTTTCGAGAAGACTAAAAGGAAAGCCATGCAAGAGGCACACTTTTATAAAGACTAAGGAATCCATAAAGAGTTGGTCAGAATTATCAGACTGGTAGAATGGTTTGGATTGGAAGACATGATGTAGTTCCAACCCCACTGCCATGGGGGTTGCCTCTCACTAGATGAGGTTGCTCAAAGACCAACCCAATCTGGCCTTGAACGCATCAGGGAGTGGGCAACCTGTGCCAGTGTCTCACCATTATCACAGTGAAGAATTTCTTTCTAATATCTAATGTAAATCTACCTTCTTTCCATGTGAAAACATTGCCCCTTATCTTATCACTACAAGAAAATCCCTCCCAATCTTTGCTGTAGGCCCCTTTGAGGTACTGAAAGGCCGCAGTAAGGTCTCCCTGGAGCCTTCTTTCCTGCAGGCTGAACAACCCCAACTCTCCCATCTTGTCTTCATAGGAGAGGTGCTCCAGCTCTCTGACTCTATTCATGGCCCTTCTCTGGACTCACCTCAACAGCTCCATGTCCTTCTGGTGTTGGGGGCTCCAGAAATGGACACAGCACTACAAAAGGAATCTCATGAGAGCAGAGGATAAGCCATTCCCTTGACCTGCTGGCCACACTTCTTTTGCTGCAGCCCAGGCTGAAGCTGGCTTTCTGGGCTGCAAGGATAGATTGACAGCTCACATTGGGCTTCTCATCAACCAACACTCCCAGGTCCTTCTCCCCAGAGCTGTTCTCAATCTCTTCTCCATCCAGCCTGTATTTGTGCTTGGGGTTGCCCCAGCCCAGGTGCAGAAAGTTGCATTAGTCCTTGTTTAATGAGGTTTGCATGGGCCTAACTCTTAAGCCTGTTGAGGTTCCTCTTGATGGTTTCCCTTCCCTCCAGTGTGTCTGCTGCACCACACAGCTTGGTGTCCTTGGCAAAAATTACTTTTAGTCTTAATTTGTAAAATATGAAAGCTAATTTTCATGGTTACTTTTAGGTGCTTTTGAACTAGTTGAAATCCACGGAGTCTGTATTAAGGTTGTTGTGGGTTGATGTTTGGTTTGTGCACAGTATGTTGTTCCATCTGGATTAAAAAACTGACAAGATAATCCTGTTGAGATCATAATCTTGTTTATAGCTTTGCCCTTGCATCATAGGAAGTGCTTCAAGTTAGCACAGGTACGCAAATAAAAGGTTTGGGTAAAGGAGGCTGTGGATGCCTCAAATGTTGTCTTAAAATTGGAAATGACAGATGAGATTTTTGGTTGCAGACTGAGGTAGAGGAGGAAATTCTAGAAAAGTACAGTCCCAGAAGCAGGGGCAAGAACCCTGGGGTATGCAGGAAGTGGAAGATGCAGGTGCTGACTGAATGGTGCAGATAAGGGTACTCTTGGGCAGCTGGAAAAGGAGCTACTTGTGAATGGGGATGAAGATGCTTTCCCTGTACTTCACCAGTGTGGGTCTGCAGGCAGCAGATGGGGTTTTCCTCAGTGGTGAATCTTATCCACTTTCCTGAAGAAAAGGAAATGTCTGGAGCAGTTGCAGCTTCATGGTCAGAATGTTGGTGTATGGTGTAAATGGTTAGATATCCTTGGTAAACCTCAGTTTGTAGTAGGTCAGCTTCTGCCCATCTTTGCTTGATGCTGCTGTGGTACAGTGTAAACTGAGATACACTGCCTTCCTACTCTTGTTCTGTTTTTGACTTGGCTAAGCTGGGAATATTATGTTAACTCTGAAGCTGTTACTTTGAAGGAATTTTCTGATTTCTTAGTTTTGTTTCTATTTACTACTGACTTTTCAGTTAGAGGTGTTTTGGTTTTTTTGTAGTAGGCACAGTTTTTATAATGGAGATGCAGTATCTTGAATGCATGTTTTATAGGAGCTTTATTGGACATGCATGATTTTTGCAGGGACTGGCAATTTTGATTTGCCATCATTTTTTTGCAACTTTTTTATTCATCATACCCTTAGTCACTCAAAGGCACTGCCACATAAGACACATTCATGAACTTGCTTAGCATGACCTTGGTATCTAACCACACAGTAACTGGTGGTGTACTCAATTGTTCCACCTTTAAGGTCAGCCACTCATTATCCACCATTCAAAATACTAATAACTCATTTGCCATTTTGAGGCTGAAGTGAGATGTGCTGATAAGGCAGGTGTGTGTACCGATCCCTCTGTCCATCATATGAATACAGATACCTTTTCAATGAACTGTGGTTTATTTGGACATGATTGGATCTACCAGGTGGAATGAAACTAAAGTCTCATCATCTTTCAGTGCAGCTGGAGTATCCTCTCAAATCAGTAATGTTAACAGTCTCTGGGAAATCTTTGAAGGCAGACATAGTTTGTAATTAAAGGAATGTTAGAAGGAAGATTCCCTTTACCACCAGTGTGCATTGAAATTGGGAATGCTCAGAAAAAAAGCACACTTTAGACTGGGAGCCTTAAAGTTTAGCTCTTGTACAATTAGGGAAGATTAAACTGTAAAGGATATTCTGAAAGGCTCACACTTGAGCATAATTCTTCTTCTCTAATCCTGCCATCCATGTAAGACTGAGTTTACAGGGCACATAAGCATAAGTGGTTAGGGGGAGTCAGTTTTCTAAAAATAAATATGTTTGGCTTTTGTTTCTAGGGTCGCATGATTCTTTCAGCTACTGGGTTGACGAGAAATCTCCTGTGGGGCCAGACCAAGCTACAGCTATCAAACGCTTGGCCAGAATTTCTTTGGTTAAAAAGATCATGAAGAAATGGTCAGTGACTCAAAACCTGACTTTCAAAGAGCAATTGGAAGGCGGGATCCGCTACTTTGATCTTCGGGTATCATCCAGACCTGGAGAAATGGGTCAAGAGATTTACTTCATACACGGCTTGTTTGGCATCAAGGTCTCAGATGGACTGAAGGAGATCAATAGCTTTCTTGAGCAGCACCCGAAAGAAGTGGTCTTCTTGGATTTCAATCACTTCTATGCCATGGATGACAGTCATCACTTCTTCTTGATCAACAAGATCCGCTCAGCATTTGGATCCAAACTTTGTTCTGTTGAATGTGTAGAACATGTGACATTGCAGTACATGTGGGAGAAGAAACATCAGGTATGGAGGACGTGTAATGTTTTTCAAACCCAGAAGACTTAGATTTAAATAAAAAAGCTGGGTGTGGTTCCCAGTCAGAGGTATCATACCAGGAATGTTGCTGATGGTCAATTTAAAGCATGCTGGAGCCTCCTTTATGTGCTATGCATATTTCTCTCCAATGATGTATAGCCTCTTCACCCATGGTGTGGCTAGAGTGTGTCCTGTTCCCAAGCATGTTTGTTAAATAATTAAATGATGGTAATCCTTGGGGCCTTGTGCTCCTTACAAATGGTCTTCTCTTCTGGAAGAGCATGTTGTGCTGACTTATATTGGTGGGGGGTTGATAAACTGTCACCTTTTTGGCAAGTGGGAAGCATACATAAGCTTTGGCATGAATAATGAATGGTACTGAATTTCTTGACTCCTTTGCAGCCATCCATCTGCAGTGGCAAGATTAAATGCATCTCTGTGGTAACTGCTCCCATGCATACACACAAAGGGAGAACTCAGTTTGAGCAGTGGCATGTAGCTCCTGAACTGTAAAATATGTGAGGCTTTGAGAGAATCATCTGAACTGATGCTGTCAGTGCTAGGGTCTGAAATGAATAATTTGTAAGTTTGGGTGTTAATAAAAAGTGTTGCATCTTTGTGCTTTCCCCTTTTCCACCTTACAAGGCATAAAATACTGACTTATCATTTAGAGAAGGTTTTGCTGACAGCAAGACTGACTTTGGCATCCTATGCAGTAAGTGTGAGTGGAATGCTGTTATGCCAGTCAACCCAGTAAACTTTAGCTACTTAATAGGAGTTACCCAGAAGATGGCAATACTGCTAAAATCATTATCTTCAGGTACAGATGTAATATCCTCTGACAGGGCTTTGAAATACTTTTAAGCTGAAGTCGTTAAGTGACATCTCAGTATGCTCCTGGCAACTTTTTCATTTTAAACTGATGACCCTTAGAGCCTGAAGCAATCCTGTCCTTGTAGCAAACCAAAGTGATCTCAGTCTCATGTGTTGGCAGTAGAGCAATGTACTTATTGACACACATGACTCAGGAACAAATTCTTTTCCTTGGTCCTCTTTTCTCTCCTATGCTAGCTGCAGCAGTGCTGTATAAACATAAACAATTCAACTTCCTATCTAAATACAAACATGTGAATTTCTGGTTTGTATCTCCTTTTCCTTCGTTCTGCTAGGTTCTCATATTCTACCACTACCCTTTGCATCAGGAGTACCCCTTCCTGTGGCCAGGGAATAAAATGCCAGCACCATGGGCTAATACAACCAATGTACACAAACTGCTGCAGTTCCTGGAGACCACTCTCGAGGAGCGAAGTCGATATGGGACTTTTCATGTTTCTCAAGCAATTCTCACACCTCGAGTCAAAACTATTGCACGGCATCTAATTCGTGGTCTGAAGAACACACTTGTTCACAGGTAAGGACTTGCTTTGGTTTCTCAGTTCTTAACTATGTTAAGAACTTACATGTTGAACGAGGCACTGAATAGGAAAGAAAAAATGAAACAATGTTTGCTTAGAAGACTTCATGAAAGCATGCAGCTTTGCTTCATTACTACTGCTTGTGAGAGCTTTGCAGTCATTCAAAATAAAAAATTACTGAAAGCAATGAAGTAACAGGGTATATACGTAACTATAAGTGTGTTCTGGTAGCCGGAGCTCTTTTTGAATGTGATGTAATTCCGTAAAACAAGGGCTGGATCTGCTGTGTCAAACCAATACTTGTTCCAGGTTGGCTAAACTTGAATTTAGGGCAGAAAAGCTTGTGCCACAGAGGAAAATGGCCTGTTTGTATGCTCAGTTTTGTTTCTCTGTAGAAATCTGCCTGTTATTTCAGTACTGGCCCATGATATATAACCTGGGGCAGTATTTTATCTCTTTTTTTTTTTTTTAACCAAAAATTAGATGAACAATTTGACATTTTTGTACTAATTATGGTTGTACAATTAATTTGCCCAAGCTGATAAGAAGAGGGTTTTGCTTTGAGTAGTGCAGAGTGCCACTGATTTTTTAAATACTGTTAACAGCATGACCAGAATGTGTTCCATATGATTTTATTTCATGGCACTGTTACTTTGTAGCCTGTTTTGTAAAGACTGGAAGAACTGTAACTATCCCACTGGGATATGGTCTCCTTGCTCACTGTTTAATATTGTTTGTTCTGATGTCTCTAAGTTTATCTTCCATTAAGTTTTAAATCATGGCTGTATAGGTGGTCACAACTGGTCTAATTTGATAAGCAACTGAGCTTAATATTAAGCAGCAAAATAAACACTCATCTTCAGCCATTTGATATTCCCTTTGGGAAAATCATTGGTCACTTCAGAAGTTGCAATATTTTATTATTTTGAAACCAAAGTCAAAAAACTTGTCTTAAAAATCCTTTCTGAAAGTGATGAGCATGCTTTTTCAATCACAAAAGTTGTTGATGGAAGTAATGAAATTCCAGGTGAGATATAAATCATGAAGCTTTCAGTCTCCTTCCTGTTTACAGACAATCTAGCAAAAGACAATTAAATCCAAATGATGTTTGCCACAATCTGTTCAGGTCTCCATTATGGCTTGCACTGTGCCTGTGCAGTCAGCATCAGACACTAGATGGTGCTCAGGTGCTTTAAGCCTGGTGTGAGCTGTCACAAGTAGCACAAAAGTAAATACATGTGCTTGCCGAGGGTACCTAACAGAAGGCACAGATGTAACTTATGTTTGTGTACGGTATGGTAAATGTACTTTTTTTTTCCTCATGAATAAAGGAAAGTGTGCTGGATTTCTGTTTTTAAAAATTATCCCAGTTTAAAGGATCATCTAATTTTGTGGAGGGGGCGAGCAGTTTTGTTTCAGGTAACCCTTGGCACAGATCTGGGCTGTAAACTGCTGTTAGGCTAGAAGCCTGCCTTTGCTCCATCCCTTTCCCTTGGCCCCATCATTACCACTTGTTTGAAAGTAAATAGTGAACAATTAGGTGCTGCTGTTCATTAAAGTATGAATGCTTGTTTGTTACAGATGCTGGCTGTGTGTGTAAATCTGTCTTTACAGTTCTGTGTAGATGTTTGTCTTCTCATATAGAAATTTTGCCCCCCAGTATGACTGAAGTGTTCTTCAGGAAAGGAGCAATGTGCAACATTGACACTAAGCTGCCTAAACTCTCCTGTGTCCTATGACAGGGACAGTAATTAAGCCTTCAGTCAAGTTCTTGCTTCTCTTTGTTCTGGAACAAGAGATCTGGGGAGTTTTTAGGGCTTTTGTTTGTATTTTCTTCCCATCCTGTTAGCTCACTTACTTTCCTACCATCTTGTATAATTTTGTCTGTGTATTATGCAACTAATTTAAATAATTCTAATATATTTAGTCATTTATGTCTTAAGTGCACTGAAAATCCTGATGATTGCATGCTACAGTGCAAAAAAACCCAGACTACAGGCTCCTGACTTACACTCTGTCCAAGAAATTACTTGAAATTTCTCCCCATGGTAGGATTTCTGACTGAATTTACCTCAGCTTCTGACATCTCACCTTTCTCTGGCTACAGTGATGTGTGGTGGGTTGTTCAACTCCTATAGAGCTGAGAGCTTGGTTCTGGGTTTGGTATCCTTGATCACTTTTCTGTGAGTGGGTCCAGAGACTGAAAGGAGTGTGGTAGAAAAGCAGTATGCTGTCCTCAACAACTCTCTTCTCTGCTTTAGGTGAGGCAGGGAAACATCTTGGGCAGATACAGCTTTGCTTTGTGAAATTGGAGTCAGCTGTGAAATTAAGCTTTTAGTTCAACATGTACTTGGGTAAAGAAAAACAAACAGCAGCACAGAGGAGATTGTAGTGCAAGATTAAATCCTGAAACACAGTCTGCTGTAAATCTAGAGTTCACAAATGTTGTTGTGCACATGGTAGTTTGTATTAATGACTGACTAGTGTTTCTGATAGCTGATAACCACATGTTATGTTCAAGGCCCTTCTTATTAATCACTTGTATTTTGGTTGGCAGTTAGGATCTGATCAAAAATGTTAGACTAACATAATCTGTAAACAGCATATTGTATTTGAAACAAGTAGACCATGTATAGAGAAGACTATCTTTTAATATATTAAATTTTCTTTATTTCAATTTCTTTAGGAACCTGCCCATGATTTTGAATTGGGTGAAAGCACAGAAGCCAGGTGTCATGGGTGTTAACATAATTACATCAGACTTTGTGGAGCTGGTTGACTTTGCTGCTACAGTTATTGCATTAAACGACCTCCTTTTAGAAGAGGACGAAGCTGCAACTAAATCCTGATTGCTGCGTCCCTTAGGCTCCTCAGTGAGCATCCTCAAACTCTGCTACCTGTTTTATTTATTTATTTATGTGAAATCTATTGTAACCTTTGTTTATTTAACAGAAAGCTAGAAGAGATGTGGTTAAACATCACATACAGACGGGTCCCCTCTCCCAGTGGTGTGGTGGAACAGAAAAGTTCTGTCTGAATGGTGCTGAATGTCTGTGGCTCAGTGTTTGACTAAGTTATGCACACATCTGCTGCAGCCTGGCGTGGTCTCTGCCTGCCAGCAAGGGGCTGACCTCCGCAGCAGATGGACCCCATTATGGTACAAGTCTCCCTGGAGACCCCGCTCACCGGGCCCTTCTGCCTGCATCCCGCTTATTCCTCAACTCCAGGGCTCAAACCATGGATTGCTGCTGATCCCGGAGCTGCAGTATGGCCAGGCTGGCTAAACAGTGTTGTACTTGGGCCACCTCGGGCTTAGCTGGGCTCAGCTGGAGGGTGCTGCTGTCTTCATTAAGCTGTTTATGACACTACCTCTTAACTTGAAGAAACAACATTGCTGTTGTTCAGGGGAAGCTGTTACACTGTATTGAGTATCTCAACTCTCCTGGTTTGAGAGGCAAGAGTTTGGTGTGCTGTCTCCACTCTTCTTCTGCACCTCTTCAATACGTTTGCAACAATGTTTAAGCTTGTTTCTTTTGACGTAATTTGGAGAATATTTCAGTCTTCAAATTGTGAGGTGTGTAACTCAAAAATCTGAATTCCTGTTGTAAGGCATTTGAGAAACCACAGTGGAGCCTTCTCTTTTGTTAGCTGGTTACTTGTTTTTTTTCCATCCCTTGAGTTTTCTTTGGGGAAGGTTTTTCACCCAGCCAGCCTTTCTCTGAAAGGAGGTGGGCTAATCAAAAATTTGCGTGGTGTTTGAAGAACTCAAGGTGACAAGGAGTGCTCAAAACCCAAATATTGAATCTCTGATTTGTAATGGGACAGTGAATTCTGAAACGGAACCCAAAAGTTGGGCTTATAGTCAAGAGGCACAGCTACAAGGGAAAAATTTCCCCAGCTTGCCCCTGCTTGTGACAAAGTAAGCAAGAGTTATGCAAGCACAGGCAGCTGTCAGTGCTGCTTTCTGTAGTAATTTTTGTGTTTTTAAACTCATTTTTGTGTTAATTCACAACAAAATGTGACCATGTGTGCTTGAGCCAGCATAGTCACATGCTGGTACTTATCAGCACTTAATTGACTAGCTGGTAGCATTCCTACAGTCTGATTTATCTTTAGTTAAAAACAACACAAAAATAATACAAGTGACTGATTAGCAGATATTTCTCTGCTTGATCGTCTTCACAAAGCAAATAATCAGTCATGAATTTGTATTAATCTAAGCTATTTATCATAGAATGTATCGTTATAGATATTCAAAAGAAAAGTGCATCTCCATATTTATTCTTTATTTTGTTATTGTATCCTGTTTTTGCCATTATTTGACAGCCCACGAAAATCTAAAACTTCTTTCGTTTCTTGTCACAAATTCAGAACTCCAAGTTTATCTACAGGTTTGCAAACCTTCCTTGTGAAGCTTGACTGAGTTCTGAGCAGACCATAATCTCATTTATGTTTGTGGCATGGTTTTCATTAGAATTCTTTGAATTTTTTTTAACTGAATCCTTTTCCTAAAGTGAGTTGGTGTCTGTGTCTCAAGCTATCTTTCTCCTTTTCTCTTGTGTTTTCATGATGGGGACAAATAATGAAAATCACTTTCTGGGAATGAAAGCTCAAGTAGCTAGAAACTTCCTTTGAAAGCTCCAGCAAAAGTTTATTATTTGTTGGGTTTTTTTGTTGATGAAACTGGAACCTGTTTTAAGCAGCACTATTTTGTTTGAAGTTATTTAAAATACCTGGATTTTCATTAGATTAATTTTGTGTTAGCCTGTTTTTCTCACAGCCTCAATTGAAACACCAATGGTAGTGTTAAGTCTGTGGGTTTGATTTCAGAGGTCTTTTAACTGCAAATGGTTTCAGAACTTGGAAAAACTTGAATGCTGATGAGGCAAAAATATGTCTGAAAGGTCTCCTGCAGAACTGAAGGGCAAGGCAAGAAGGTGAAATTAGTATAATATTTGCATTCAACCCTTCATATATTTTGTACTGTATATGCCTACCTCAAAGATGTATTTGGCTTAACCAATATTTGTTGTGTGTGCAGAGTAATGACTTGTTAGTTCTCCTGTTAGTATTTATTTGAACAGAGATGTGATGGTTGTAACTCAGGGCTTTGGTTAGATATTTTTAAATATAAACTCATAAGTTTTTCTAACATCTGCTATTAGCCTCTTGAAATAGGACAAAGGCATGCCAGGTGTTAAGAGTCAGCAGAGTGAAGAACTGGATTAATGATGAAGGAAAAAGAAAACATTTGTCAGTTTGGCCTGTCTGAAGAGTGTCATTTCAGAGCTGTGCTTGGTGCTGTGCCTCTGTGAGGAACCTGACAGCCTCAGTGGTGAGTTAGGCAATTGATAGATACAACTGTCTGCAGCAGGATATCTTCTGGAGGTACTCTGACAATGTTAATGTTTAGAATTGCTTTTAGGGTAATTCTAAATCATCCTAAGCAATATGAACTCCCTTTCTCCTGTTGGACATCATAGACTATAACAAAGCTGCCCTTGTAATAGGCTTACCTCTGACACAGCACCACAGCATCTCCAGATTCCTTCACACTTCATAAAACAGCTCATCTAGAGTTGGACTTTGGGCTGCAGACTGTTTTCTGTCATTAGGAAAAAAGTGAGCTGGGCAGGAAAAGGAGGATCAAGGAAGTAGAGCAGTGGTTTGCATCCAGTCCTGACACTGAAGGTGTGGCAGTGTTTAGCCAGGTTTCAGGCAGCCAAGTGGAGCAGGTCTGGCAGGTGAGTGACAGGGGCTGCATCTTGTACTGAGAAAGTCAGCTGAGTGTCCAGCATCTCTGTGGGCTGCAGCTGGGTGGAGTATGGAGCAACTGAGAGCCTGCAAGGAGGAAAATAGAGGTTGGCATGAATGCAGGAGAAGGCTGGGGGTTCCTTGCTTTTGAGTTAGAAGCAAGACTAAAAAACTGTATTCAACAGATGCAGGTCTTGCTTCCCCCAGGCAGTAGGGCTCACTTGGAAAGAGTTTGTGTAATATTCCCCTAGCACAGTTGTTCTGAGGACTTGACCATTCTGTAGGTGCTGGGAGAGGAAAAGCCAGGAAACTAGTAGCTGCCTGTGGCAAAATACTTAACTTTATTGCATATTTTTAAATAATTACTTGTATGGTTCATTACTACAGATTCAGGTTATTTGTATGTTGTGTTATGACAGTTGTTCTGATGTGCAGTCACTGAATGCCAAGCACTCTGGTATGCCTGTTCTCCTGGCACTAATTGCTGCCATGTGCAATTCAAGAGCATGCTTGAGGGACAGGCCTGTATGGGGAGCAGCAGCAGCATCAGTTGTAGGAAAAAATGTAGGAAACATCAGTTTTTAGTATCTGGCTGTGTGCTTGTAGGTAAAAACAAAGAGGATTTATTGTTTGATTTTGCAGACTGTCATTCGCTCGGCTTCTTATTTGGGAATTGCTATCCTAAATATATTAGAATTGGTGGAGCTGGGAATTGTATTGTTCTTTTTTGAGAACCAAACACAGATTCCTGCTGTACAGTTTTATCTCAGCAACTGGAGGGATACCATCTTGCATATGCTTTGCTGCAATGAAGAGCATCCCACTAGAGACAGTGCTGGCAAGGCAAGTTTTGGGGGTTCTTTGGGCAGTGAGAGGTGTCAGATTGGTGCTAACTTCAGAGCAGAAGTGCTTATTGCAAAAAGACCCTTGTTCTGCTAGAGAGACTCTGGTAAAGAAATTAATAACAGGAAGAAGGGTATCTTTGCTCCTGAAAAATGCTGTTTTTCTCTGTGTTGGTGCTGAGTTAACGTGTTGGAATTTAGAAAGCACCTGTGCTGTAAAGCTGAAGTGCTCCTGAAGAGGGATTTTGACTCAAACAGAAGTAGGGCATCTGCCAAGATGTTTTTATTGTTCTCATCTGTCTAAGCCTTTGGGAATACTGTCTTTGCATACCTGTCTCTGATGTTGGAGTTCATTGTTATGTCATCTAGCAAACCAGGGGTTAGGATGTCTATAGATAGAGGACCTGACCATTTGATTTTAAAATAGGCCTAAACAAGGAATTCTGACAAACCATATGTGACTGAGGCTTAACTTGAAAATAAAATATTTTGCACGGTCTATATGCAGTTCTAGTAAAATGTTCATCTAGACCTTTGTGTTGGTACCCATCCCTAATAAGTGAATTCTTCAGTGAGAGGACACAACTTCAGGGAAATCTTCACTGGTTGTTTAAGCACAGAGAAATTGTCTAAAATGACCGAAAACTTCACTGAAGAGTCAGGTATAGTCCTTTCAGCAGTGGAGATTGTTTTGCTTCTCTGTGTCTGACTAATTCTTTTTTCAGCTTTGTTTTTTGACTCAATAGACGGGTAGAAGAGCCAGAGAATATGCTGAAGAGGAAATAAATTTTATGTTAAGAATGTGTAAAGATGTGTATGTTGAGCTAACTGTGGTAATGTCATAGTGATTTAGTTGGTCATGCCCTCCAGTTATAATCTTGTTAGCTGTTTGGATTAGGTGGTTATATTATTCTTTTTTTATATTAAAAAAAATCAGTCCCACTGACTCAAAAAGTCTGTCTTGTTGAAATGTGTATACATTTGTAAGCATAGTTACTTGTTCTATCTCCTTATCAAGTAGACAGGCTTTATCTTTTTAAATGTAGAGACTGGAAAGGAATGCCAGCTTTAAACCTGTTGAATCTAATTATTTTATATTTCTGAGTATTTCTGTATTGTTCATTGAAACGTTACTTTTCTTACCCTTAGACCTGTGGTCACTTCTGTATCTCGCTGAAATCGAACTGTGGCATATTCTTAGCATTGATCCTACATAAAAGTAATTTTGATGGTTCTTTAATTTTGCTCATTATCAAATGTATTGTAGTTGGATTTTTTGTTATATGGCTGAAGGGGGTAGAGTGCCATGTGAAGAGGAGTTACCTATTCTCCATTTATATTTTGTGCAGTTTCTCTCCTTTTGGCAGTTTGTGCTTTACCCATCTGTCCAATTCAGTTGTAAGAAACCAGGATGTCTCAATTGAACAGCAGATTAACTTGTGGTTGACATCTGTTTTTTTTTCTGCTTTACTCTGCATTTATATCATTGGGGGTTTTAATCCTGGAAATAAAAGTACAACCTGAATTAATCATCTTAACTCTTTGTCTTCTGTACTGTTGATTGTTTTGGTACATGATGATTACATTGTGAATCAGTTACCATCAATTGATTGCAATTACATCTCTGATGCAGGATGGTGTCACTGAAGGTGTTTTTATTGAGGTGTCACATCTTGCTGCACTTTTGTCCCCTAAGTAGTCAGACCTGGACAACATGCTTATATTTAGGCTACACTGAGAATGTGGAAGTAGCGCAAAAGTGCCTAGAAAACTCTACGTGCCCACTTGCTTGCATCTCTTCCTGGGCACACCCAGAGAAAAGCATGCTCATGCAGGAATTCAGTTGTATCTTGAAAGGCAAGTACAGTTTTTTCTGCAGCCTCTACTGCTGCAATACAGATGATGAAGCTCCATGGTAACACTCAATCAGAAAACAAAATCTGAATGGTTCCTGGAGCCTGGGCTAATGTCAGCTGCTTGTAACCCTGTGAGATCAGCACAAGACCCTTCTTTTGGGTTACTTTCAGCTTGCCTGTCTTGAGAATGTGGGGACTACCAGGGGGAAGAGAAGGGAATGGATGACCCCAGTTCCCTCATGTTGCCAGACAGCTGACAGGTAAGTGATACATTCTGTTCATGAGTTTCATGGGTTTCTTTTAATTCCTAGAGATAGAGATGGGAGTTGAGAACCTAATTCTGCTGTCTCTACTTGTAGTGTCAGACCTTGGTGAGTATTTACAAACAGAGTAACTTAGGAGTGACTCACATACATAGCCAGCCAGTGGTGTCAGTAGCCTGTCTGAAATGTGCTGTAGACAGGAAGTGTACCATTGTTATTTACAGAATAAATACATATGCAGCATAAATCTAATGTGAACAGCGTAAGATAAAAATGCAGAAGAACAGTGATGGTTAAATAGCTTGCAATAGCTGTGTAACACTTCTTTTATTTCAAATTCCAGATACTGTTTCCCCCGGATCAGGAATTGTATACCCTAGAGGGGACTTTAGGCACAAGAGTGAGTGTGATTTTTGTCATATTGCTTCACTAGGGGATTTTATAAGGTAGGTTGTTGGGG
This sequence comes from Heliangelus exortis, assembly GCF_036169615.1. Classification (NCBI taxonomy): domain Eukaryota; kingdom Metazoa; phylum Chordata; class Aves; order Apodiformes; family Trochilidae; genus Heliangelus; species Heliangelus exortis. The sequence goes on along the minus strand of NC_092422.1, from coordinate 108,045,982 downwards.
TTTTTTCAGTCTGAGTGCCTTTCAGCAATGCTCCACAAGGGCACACATGCATATACATGTACATGTGTGCACAAAGGAATACTTGCTATGAAGTGTATAATGAGACTGCCAAAACTAGGTGCATGTTCTGTCACAAATTTATGCACGCCCTTTATACAGAGTTTCACTGTTGCCACAAACCTGTGATTAGCTGTTCAAACAAAGATTCCTGAATTGCATGTGGCATAGTGTTTGCCTCTTGAAACACTTCTAAACCTACATGAAGATTTGCAGCAGTAGGGAATAAACTCTTCCATGCTGTCTGAAGGAAAGCCAGCATCAAACTTCCATGTGCTGCCAACTGCTCTCATCTCAGGTGTAGCCAGGAGGTGAGCAAGATACTGTCAAGCTCTGGAGCTGAGCAATGGTAATGTCACCAATTCTTCTGATCTGGTAGGTGACATACCAGTCACTTGCACTGGACTAGAAAAGTACGTGACCAAAAAGTGTCTCTCTAATTAAAATGTGAGGTGAGGTGAGTTTGCCAAGTTTGCAGGTGAGCAAATGCTGGAAAAAGAAACCAAGTGATCTTTGAGGTTAGTGAGTCCAGCTGCTCTTCTAAGGAATTGTAGAATTTGTTTCTTTCTGCTTTGTTCAGCTTATAGCAGTGCTACCACCTGAGGCTGAGATGAAATTTTCTGGAGAAGCCAGTGAGAGTGACCAGGATCATTAGCAGGAAACATGCTGTAATAATCTCCTGAATAATCCCACTTGAAATCAACTTTCCCTCAGTTTAGAGATTTGCATTAAATTAAAAGCAAAGACTGGTTACAGTAGAAAAAGGCAGCTTGTTTTTATCTTCCTTGTATATCTCTTTTCAGTAGACATAAATATACCTTGGGGGAAGAACTTTAGGATGGTGCAGAGTCTGCTTGAGGGAGTAGCTACCATCAGACGTGGCTGTGTAGGTTTATACCTGCTGGCTCAGCAAAAATTCAGCCTCAGTGAGTAGGTACCATTCCTTTCAGCAGCCAGTGAGAACATGCACCTGTGGTGAAATTGTTTACCTGGCCAAATTCATGAATTAAAGTTTGTAGTATAACTACCCATGGGGTGAAATTGCATATGGTTGTGAATTAGGTAGTACCTGAGGAGAATGCCTCTTGTCTGCTTTGTGACTTTTTTTGTTTGTTTTGGGTAGTTTAAAAATAAAACAAACTTGTTTGTTGTGAGATACCATTTCTTAGCTTGGCTTCTACTTTAGAAACTGAATGGGTGCAGGGCTGATTTTTGTGCTGCAGTGTCTGTAGTGAGCAGTTTTTTGTCTTTGTTGAGCAGGAAGAAAGGACTGGCAGTATTTGAGGCACTAATGCATGAAGGCACCTAGCCAATAGTTGCATAAGTGGAAACTGTATGATAGGATGTCAGCACAGACTGTCCCTTGAGAATTGAGCAGACACCTTAGCTTCTGGATAAACCTTTGAAAGAGTTCTGGTGACTCAGAAGATGCTGAACAAGGAATGAGTTGCTTTTCATGCAAAGACTTGCAGTGTTCACTGAAACAACCTAAAAGCTTGACTGGTGTGTGCAAAGCCCAGGTGGTGTATCATGCTTGGGTTTGAAAGGGTAATTTCTGTGTTTGAGGGTTTTTAGATGCCTTTGGTGTTTCATCTCTGTTACAGTCATGAGGAAGCTTTCTGCTGTTAGTGGCAGATACTGTTTGGCTTACTCAGCAGAAGGACAGACAAACAGCAGGCCCAGCCATGTCCTCCTAGCCCCTCACTTTGTGCTGCAAAGAGCACTTTGGCACTTTGGATGGTTTTGTAACTCAAAGACCCAGTTGGTCTTGGGCTGAAAATCTGGGAATGCAAAGTATTCCCAAGAAGATATTGAGAGCAGAGTTGTTTTCTATCGTGTTGCTTCTTGCAAATATGCCTTAAGAAAAGGGAAATAAAACACTGCCCGGAGGGGATGTTCTTGCATCAAAGTCCTTATCTGGCAGCCTGGCTGGAGAAAAACATACACTGTTTGCTTGGTGAGCTCTGTGTAAATGAGAATTAAAGATGGTAATTTTTTTTTTTTTCTTGAACTTTGCTGAGTGTTGCTTTTCTGTTGGCTTGCGGCAACTGAGCAAAGGGTTGGCTTTCAGTATTTCTGGGTTTTCTTCCAGCTTCAAATTGCAAAACCTGAAATCACGAGTGCAAGGAAGAAACAGAAAAGCATCCTCTGAGGCCAGAGCAGTGGAAAGTGAGGAGGAAAGGTATGCAGTAGAGAGATGGTGCTGCAACTTGCCCTTTGGAATGGAAAATAAACCTCTTCAGGGCCTTTTTTTTTTTTTTCTGAGGCAGAACAAATTATTACACGACATTCACTCTTTGAATTTCATCCAGTACAAAGTTCATCTGATATGCTAAGTGCAGTTCCACGTTTACAAAAGTGCCGAGTTTGACTTGACTGCATCCTTTGACAGATTACACTGGCATCAATCAAAATACAATGTGCCAGGCATTTCTCCTGAGAAAAATAACAATTGCTAGCATTTCAGCCTAAATATCTCAAATGCCAACACTTTTTTTTTTTTCTGTAACTCTGCGTTTCTAAGAGGAATTGTTATTTGAATGCTGAAGCATTAGGAGCAGCCAGCTCTTATTGTATGATAGTGATTATTGCTGGAAAAGGTGCTTTGGTCATTGCCAAAATAAAGTGTATCACAATGATAATACTCTTCTGGCCATCCGTAAATCTGTCTTGAAAACTGCCCTTAGTAACAAGATTGAGTAGTGACAGAAGCTGTCTCACCATATTACCTTTGCATGCTGCAAACATGTTTATAGAGTGATGAACAGGTGTTTCTCAAGACTGATCTTTTTCCCCCCATATGCTGGATATGCTCACCTTGCAGCCATGCCAACATGTTAACAATAACACTTAAAACCAGACATATCTTTACAGGCTTTAAGATTCAGAATTAATCCAAAGCTCAGTGTAGGTTTGCTGAAGTTGTATGTCCACAAAGGGAGAGGAAGGCTGCTGCAAGGGTATCTTATACTAGCAACAGCTAGTGCAATTTGGAGGGTCTTAGCCACCTGTGACCAGGTAATAATCTGTTTTCATAGTGCTGCATCTGGAAAGACATTTGGCAATACCATCTTCATGCCACCTGGATTTTGTGCACTAGGAGAATTGTGTACTCAGATGGTTATTTAACTGTCATTTTCTGGAAACAATGACTGAAAGCTAGACTACTAAAAGGCTTTGTTTATGGCAATAAACTAGTTAATCACAATCTTTTCCTTTCGTATTTAGAGCCAAGAACAAGGACTTCTAAGTAGCTTAACTTCCCTTCTGCATTTAGTTGCTTCCTCCTGTCTTGGGGCTAGGTTTGTTCCCTTTCCAGGACCAAAGGATAATGTGGACACTGTTAATAACATACACCCAGGAACAGACTTCTCAAGGTCATGATTATAGTGAAATTCTGCTTACCCAAAAATTTAAGAATTGGCCAGCAAATTTGTTCTCTGCTCTGTTACTATATTGCAAATCTCAGAGCAGAGGAGACTGTAGAAGCTGTTACAGCAATGCTTTTAGCATAGAATGAAGCATATGAGCTGAAAATCAACCCTCCAGAGGCCACCAGAGCTCCCACCAAATGCTTGTGCTTCTGTAGATGGCCAACAAGCAGCCAATTTGAAATCCTTGTTTCTTCTGCTGCACTGGTGATGAGTGGCTGGTGAGGGTGCTTTAGAAAAGATGAAAACCTTTTTTACTGTTCTTATGGTCACTGGAATGTCATGTTTAATAGACAGGTATGCACTGTTGCCCTGCCCTGCCCTTCCTCCTGAGAGGTACTGGGAGATAGAGAGGCTCACCAGTATCTCTACCACATACTTCCTTGTTGTTAGAGATGTGTGGTTCCCCTGTCTGTTCCAGGGATCTTGTTTTCCTTGGGTCTGTATTTAATGGTCCTCACATGCATTTGGAACCCACAGAACTGATAGGTGGGACTTCCTTTGGGGGTTTCAAGCCTTACCAAAATTAAGAAGAGTTCTGAAAGTGATGACATGAATTAACTTGTTTGTTTAGAAGAAAAATGTGGCTGCCTTCTAATATGCTGAAAATTACAGGGGTGACCATTACACTTTCCTGGATGACAGAGCTCTTGCTCTGCATTCATTAAAGTGTCAGATGCTACTGCTCTGGTACCAATGACAGCAAATATGTAGACAGATGTGGTCTCTAGGCTAAGAAGACTGAAACTGAACTCATGTATGGACTCTGAGTCTGCTGTGAAGTGCAGGGGTGCATGTCCCACCTAGTTCTTCCTGCAGATGGAGTGTGAGACACCTCCCTAGGAAAGGAATATGGACCCCCAGGGTCAAAGTTACACTCAATCATACGCACTGAGCTCCCATCTCTAGCATTTCAGGGCACCACACCTTATTCTTCTGTTCTTTTTAGGGCTTCTGTATGTGGTGGGACAGGAAAAGAGAGACAGGTTGGTAGCTTCTCATGTCAGGAATCTCAAACCCATGGTCAGACTTCTCTTTTGTCTCTTGTCTTGCTGGATTCCTGTTGGTCAGGACACATATTTGCTCTGCCCAGTGAGTCTCATCATTAATACAGGTTCTGTTGTTTTCCTAAGTCAGAGGTAGCTGGCACTTGTAGTTGTATTCCCCAAGAGAGTTTAATTAGATTATGTATGACTTTCTGGCTCCAGGTTGAGACAGTGATCAGACTATTTCCTTCTGGACATGATTGGTCTAGGACTAGCATTGAAAGATGCCTTTTTAGTTTCAAAAAGCACTTAACAGTCCTGCTGAACTAGTCTCATTGGCAAGATCCCACAGAATGGGATGGAGTCCAGTTCCAGAAAGATGGTGGAGCCAGTCTTTTACTTGGTTGTTCTTAAATAACAACCACAGAAGACCACCTGACACTCATCAAACTTTCCCTCCTGATCTGATGGGAGCAGGATATATTAGTGCTGAGTCTGAGGGAAATGTGAATTCTTGCTTCCTGTGCTTTTTCTTTTGTATGTGCCAAAAAAAAAAAAAAAAAAAAAAAAAAGGGAAAAGGAGAATTCAGGAAATGCGAGGAATTCTCTGTCACTTTTCTCTCTGCTTGTTTTTAAGTGCCTGAGTGAGAAGCTGGCACCTTAGCAGGCTTTCCAAACTTCTGTTCAAAATATAATTACTACATATCTGGAGAGGAGGCATCTTCCCCCAGGGGTATTTTGGACTTCTGTTATCATCCTGCTGGATGAGTGGATTTGCTGGTGTTTGTAAAACTCCATTTGCCATCTTGTTTGTTAGCTGTTCTGTTTCAACACATCTTTAGCTGACCTGTGCTCTAGAGCACTGTTAAACATTGCAGGCATGCTAAAGGAAGAATATCAATCTGCTTTTTCTCTTGGAGTGCAGCACTTAAACTCAGTGGTGTGGCAGAGGGAGCAGTAGATGCACTGTGGGTAGGGCTAAACTGGTTTGGAGAGAACTGGGAATAGCAAGCAGTGTGAAACTATGAACTTGGTACTATGGAGGGATGGATAAGTTGGCATCTACCTGTTGGCAGACTTTTTATAGGGCTATTAGAGCTTTAGAGATATTACTGGTTATAGAAAGAGCACATGGTAAGGGTTTGAGTTTGAGTCCCAGTATTGCCTTTGCTTTGCTCAAGGAGAAGGTCACCAGAGATGGTTAATAAAGCTTTAGCTGCTGAGCTCACTAAACATTCTTCCAGTTCAATGGCCTATGCAGAATGATGTGTTTAGTCAATGTTTAATTCCTAAGCAACAAATGCTGATTGTCATACTAGAAGGCACTTGTGGTGTTGACTGAAGCAGTGGAGGCCAAGGATTAAAAGGGTCATGTAGGGAGATCTCTTCTGCAGCCTCAAAGCTTTCTGCTCCAGGTCAGGTCCCTTCACAGCAAGAGGAAACAAGTTCATGCTAGCTTAAGGTCAAAAAAATGCTTTCCAATAAGGAAGCAGACCAACCCTTGATTAAAAAAATAACAAACTGGCTGTAGGGGCAGTAACCAAAAGGAAATGTGTACTGTGAGGTGGTTGAGAGAAGGCAGGGGAAAGCAGGATTCAAGAGGCATCTGCCCTTGCCGTGCTGACTGGAGAGGGGCATCTAGCTGCTGCTTTGGTGGTCAGGAGAGGAAAGCTGTGGCTGACAGCAGGAGTGGGAAGGTGCAGTAGCAACTTTCAAGAAGGTTGAGAACTCCCTGTAGAGCTTTAGTCTGGAGAGGAGATGCAGAGAGAATGGCAAACAGTGCCCACACAGAGCAGAGGACACCTGAATGAGATGATGGGTGGAAAAGTCAGGAAGTTTTCTTGTTGGATGAGCTAGAAATGAGAAGAGCCCTCTCTCCTCTCAGCTGAGAGCCTCTAACCCTGCCTCACCCTTCTCCAAGATCTGCATGGCCCCAGATAGGTATCCTAAATGCCCCTTTTTACCTTTAAAAGCCATAGCTCATGTCCACAGAAAGCACTGTGCATATGAAATGCTTTCTGCAGAAGGTAACATTACCACCACACATGCTAGAATGGCTATCTTGGATGACTGAGTACTGAAGAAGGACTCACATGGTTGGCCCTGTGGGTGCTGAATAGTCACCAGGGCTGTTTCTGCCCAAGTCTGACCTTTTTTTGTCTGAAGCTGCTTTTTTGAAGGGCTCTGCTAGCTCAGGCTTCATGTAGGGATGGGGTACTCCTACCTCCTACAAAGCCAACTCAAAGCATTTGAAGTTCACAGCTTTTTTTTATAAAGCTTGGCCCCGGTCAGTGGGACTGGCTTGACTGGCTTGTAGATCATGCCAAGATGATTTACAGGGGTTCCTTTCAGCATAGGTTCTAGAAGGATCAGTTGGATTTGTCTGTTGTTATCCAGGTTTGATATATTAATAGCCATTACCTTGTTTTCTAATTTTGCTGGGTAAGGTACACCAGAATCTGTCTGATATAGAGCAAGTGCTTTTCAAACCCCTGCACCTTCCAGGAATTGGAATGGCTTTGTCTTAAAGGCAGACCTATAACTAATTTTTTTTTTTTTTTTTTTTGTAGGCTGTTACTGAGTCTGGGCATGTGTAATACAGACCAGAGTTCTGCTTCACTTTTAGAAGATTAAGACAAGACTGAGTAGTTCACCTTTGATTTACCAAAACATCTCTTGCTTAAGTAAGATGAGTAAGGCTGCAAGCTCATGGCAGGGCTTACTTGTGTCCAGGGCTGGCAGCTCCTTCCATCCTAGATTTTTACTTCAGCACTGATTTACTGGGCACCAGGGATAAATTTTCATCTGTGCAGTTTTCAGCTTGAAGATGGGTTCAGACTAGATTATGGATCTGAGAGTATTTCAGTCATGTCAGTGATTTACTTTGCTGATGAGCTGATGATCATGTGAATGTGTAGGGCAGCTGTGTGAAAGTCATTATTTGAGGTGTTGTATTTTTTTAAAGTTTGATGCTGTTTACCCTGCAAATGAAGAATGAATGCTATATAGGAGTGGCATGTCCTATGAAGCAATATTACTTTGCTCAGAGTATCAGCAGGAGTGAGTTGTTCCAGCAGCCAGGGTGCACATTCCAAAGCAATTAGAACAGCTTCATGAGTAAATACTGCTCAGCAGTTGATAAAATGCCTTTCAGATGTCTTTGTAAAACAAATTCAGGTGAACAGCAAAAAAATACTTCCTTTAATCATTGTGAACAAATGTGAAAAAACTTATTTTAACATTAATTTTCAAATTGCTATGGATTAACAGTAGTGAATTTGTTTAGTTAGGAAAGGCTGCAACTGAGTCACAGGGAAAAGAAAAGGTGATGATGATAAATTCTCTGCTCATGTCTCTTTCCCCAAGGTCCCTGCTCTCTCAGAGCATAACTACAGATGCAGCTCATTTGATGCTTGGCTTAACTGAGAGGATGAAAACTTCTTGGGAGAAGGAACAAGTGAGGGGATGGAAACCAAGAAAAGAGGATTTCCTATGCCTTCTACTTGCACGTATGTAACTGGAAGTCAGATAAGGAGCTCTAAAGCATGCCAGGTTGCTGCACAGGAGCATGGCTGCAAGCTGCAGTGCTGCTTCCCACAGTGCTTGGACCAGCAAACCCCTCTGGCCGTCAGCTTTTCCCAAGGTTGTCTCTTGTCATGGGGTCTTTGAATTCACAACCCTATCACGGAGGTTGGGTCTCCCCAGAGGCCCTCTAGCTCTTTGTATTCCCCTGCTATGAGGTCCCCCCACCCAGGGTACCCTGTGGGTACCAAAATAGGGATTTGGCAATTATAGACTCCAAGCCCAAAGCTAAAGAACTTTTTTCCATAAACATGCTTTCAGAAACTAAACAGAAGCTTTTAGATGTGAGCTGTCTTTCTTTTGTTTGGTTGGTTTTTTACCTCCCCTGTTTCCTTAGTTTTCTTTTTTGTCCTTCATACCTCTTGGCTAGAGTTATTACTTTCTCTAGATTTATTCCATTCTTCACATTGCCTTTTTATGAAGGATGGATGGAAAATATGGATGGGTAAGTTTTCTTTCCAACATTTTTGCTTCTGGAGAGTGTTGCTATGATGAGTTGGAGGCAGGCAATGGTGAGGTTACTCTGGGGCACCTGATGGACACTCCAAAGGCAAGGACAAAGGAGGCCAAATGTGGGAATAGGAACAATAAGAGGAACAATAAGGAACAGAGGGCCTTGAGCAAAGCCAGCTGAAGTTCAGCCTGGACAGTACATGAAGCCAAACCCCAAATCTGTTTGCTTTGGGTAAATTGAGACTTGCATTTGGATGCGATGGTCCAGGCCCTGGCCAAGCACGTAGAGTATTAGCTTTCTTGAGGATGGGGAAGAAATTATCAGATTTGTCAACCTGCAACCCAAGCCAGGCATATAAGCATGGCTGGAACTTTAAGTGTGTCTGTAGCTCTGGCCTGTGTCCTGATGAGAAGAACAGGATTTATGGAGGAGATTGTAAGCATAAAGTTGCCCTTTTCTTCTGCACTGGACTGAAACACACAGATAGAAAATACACACAGTGTGTTTGATTTTGTTCACTTCAGCATGAAGAAGTAGGACTGGCATTGGTTTGGGGTTTCTTTTTGTTGGTCTGCTTTACTCTGATGTGGCTTTCCTGGGGAGGGTTGCATGTGATATGGTAGCATGAAAAATGTAAGTCAAAGAACTGGGCTTGGCAGTTTTCTGTGGCCATCCCATGGGCTTGCTGATGGCAAATAGCTCGTGAGGTTCCAGATGTGACCAGCTACAGGAACATATTTCTTCCTGTTGCCCAAATGCCTTCTACCCCATGCTGCCCTTCAAGCCTTCTTCCAGAACTCAGCTTGTGGTTGCATTTGGTAGAGTCTGGTTCTGCTGGAAGCTGTGGCCAGCTCTGTCTTGGACATGGAGCCTGATAAAATATTTGGCTAAGTCCAATCCACTCTTTCTCTCTCCGTCTCTCAAGCCTATATGTAGAATCCATATTTCTGCTTGGCCTTTTTATTTCAAATCTTGAGTCAGGATAAATAGGGAAACAACTGTTGATTGTTGGGAAGCCTTATTTATGGCATGGTTGTCTTCCTCAATTTGACTCTGTTAAAAAAAAAATAATTAAAAAAGCATACAAAAAAACCCAAAACCACAAACCATAAATGCTTCCAGAGTATGAGGTGACTGGCTTAAGTTTTCCAGCACCTCTGAGACCTTCAGTTTCTAAGATGTGTCCTGGCTTTGGTTTGTTTTGAATTCAAACCTAAACAAAATAACTCAACTTTATTCCAGCCTCTAAGCTCCACTACATTAGAGTCAAACTTACAAATTTTACCCAGATGGTATGAAGAGCTTTTGCAGGACCCCGCTCAGTTTTAAAACCTTGTGGGAAAGCCAGAGGAAACTCCTACTGTTTTACATTTAGATTCGAGCTGTAGTCGGAGCCTCTGTACTATTTCCTGGCTTTGGCTTGGAGTGGGAGCTGCCTTGGCTGTCAGCCAGCTGGCAGAGGTGAAGCTCTCAGGATGGGCTCTCTGCAGGTCAGCAGTCCCACTGGCAGGAGAGTTGGGTCCCAGCCAATTTGGCATTCTGTGTTCCTGCTGCAGGAGGATGCAGCAGGCTGAGACCCTAAGCTCCCAGAAGCAGGGGGAGGGTCTGTATGGCCCTTGGGACCTGGTGCTTCACACCAGCATGAGCTCAGGAGGAAGGAGGTACCTCCATCATGTAGGATTGGTTGGGGGAAATGTGTGCCTGTGTTTTCTAAGCCCAGACTGAGTGCAACAGGGTTGAAATCTGCTGCAAAGTTAGCTCTGAGCCCTCCAACTTTTAAAATGATATTCAGACTCATAGCCTTATTAAAATTAATGTAGTAAATTCTCCCCTAGAGAACATTATAGTACTTGTGAAACTGAGAAATGTTTTGTCGGGGACCCCAGAATCAGGCAGTGTTCTAATCTGGACCATTTTCTGTTTTCATACTCTTGACTATTTAATAAAATAAAAATTGCCTGTTATGCTTCTCAAATATGTTAGGTCCCACCTACTCCAAAACATGTTGGCATGTGGGCCCACATGACAAGCAATGTAATTTGCCCATAAAAGAAGACTTTCTGAATTCCTCTTGTGCTGGCTTACTAAAATCCATGAGTTTGGATTACAGTTTTCTCTCAAGTCTTTTAATCACTTGTAACCTTGGATAGTACTGCTGCATCAATATAGCCAAGCCATGGTCTTGGCTTCAGGTGCAAAGCAGATGAGGAGTGCAGTTCTGAGAATCTGAACCTAGTAACCCTGAATAAACCTGGCCTATGTCTCTGTGTTGTATTTTCTGTAGCAAAATGTATGTCTGTCTGACTTAAGTTTTATTTTCCATCAGTTCTTGAAAGAGAGAACCTTTTAAGCTGCTTTTCCACCTTTCATTTGAGCAAGTAGGCTGAGTGCTGCTGATATGACAACGCTTAAAGGGATTAGTTAACACATTAACAATTTCAGTTGTTAATCTCCTGTAGAACATGGGCTTTTGGAAGTTAATATCAGCTGCTTTTCCCTAATGAGCTTCAAGTCCTTGTTCTGCATGGACTTTAGGGTATTTCCTTAATATCTTCATGAGATCAGCAAGCAGTGTGCTGAGAGCACTCAAATGGTATGATGTTGCCAAAAAAATTAGTAGTCAGCTGAGCTGCTGAGTTAGCATTAAAGTCACTGTATGGAAGGCTATTTTGATGATGATCAAAAGAAGAAAATGATTCTTGTTATGTCTTAATTTCTCAGGCAAGTCAAGAGAGACCTCTCAGTCACACAATGCCCACAATGACTAATCAATTTTCAGAACTCCTCACCATGTTAGAACAAGCAGAAAAAAATCTTTTTTTTTCTGAGTTTCTGCTTTCACTCCCAGCTTTTTGAGAAAGTTATGCTGCTTCTGCTCTCTTGAATTAAGGTTTGGTTCAGATACTAATTATCTCCATGGTGATTTCCTTGCACTTGTATGTAAAGCTAAGAAACCCCAGCATATACGTACTTCAGCTGGAATGGTAGCAAGCTGTTTGCTTTTCCTATGTTCCAGATGCTTGCAGTTTTAATGCACATTTCTAACAGGGATATTGATCTCTGGTTTTCCATGAAGCAGCTTTATGCTTATCAGATGTGGCAGGCTGTGCATCAGAGAGTGCTGGAGGACAAGAGATAATGTACTTGTGGTCAAAGAGGCACAAGGGAAAACCAAACCTGAGCTTCTCCTTAGGAAATGTCTGCAAAGAAGGTATTTCAGGTATAGTCACAGACTCTGTCTTTTTTCCCCATAAATGCTTAATAGTTTATCCTATTAGAGATACAGGCACCTCTGGCTACTCCTTCAGAAGGACGTTGGTGAAGTTCTATGAGAGGATAGAATTAAAATCCTCAGGGACATCCAGCATGTTCCATAGCCTACTGGAGTTCCTCCTGTGTGAATTTCAGAAGAGGGCTTGCCTCTAATCTAGGGAATGTCCTTTTAGTATCTGCTGGGAAATGACACAACTTTTATTCTGGGTGAAACTTCAACATTGTTTTCTTCAACATCCCTGCACATTACGGCTCTCAGCCTTAGTCTCCCACCCCTTCATCTCCTTAAAGATCACTTGGTTTCTATAATTTTTCTGAAGTTAGCCATTCAGAAGGCCTTGTGGTGTCCTCTGTTTAATAAAAGGTTAACAAATCCAAAAATAGCTCCTCAAAGCTGCAGGCAATTTCAGGCCAGGTTTGCATTTTTCAAATTTTTACTTTACCTTATTTGGCCATGCAAAATGGGATCCAGCAGTCCCTGGGGACTCTGAAGAGATGGAGCTTTTGTTAAGATGAAAGTATGTGCTTTTTAACGTTGGAGACACATGGCTAAATATGGGCTATGTTAATAAGAAACGAATCTGTTTTCTGGCAGAGTTACAGCCTCCCAACATCCCTCAAATTAAAAAGGCAAATACACAGCAGCCCTTCGGCATCAAACTCTGGGACTTTGACAGCAACTGTATTGGAAGGTTGGGGGAAACAGAGGGATGTGCCAATGCTGACAGTGACAAAGCTTGTTTTGATTTCAATAAGTAGTTTGGGTAGGAGATAGCTAATGTTTTCTAAAACAGCAACTTGAAATGAAGCCAAGCAGGCCAGAAAATTAGTTGAGTACTTTTTGTCAGCTGGGACTGTTATAAGTTTGTGGAGTTTTTTGCTATATTTTCCTGTTCGCTTTTCCTGTGAACAAGTTATCCATCTGAAAAATGCAAGGAGCCAAACCATAAAGTGGCAAAATAATATGCATACTTTTAGGGAGTAAATATTGACTTAAGATCTGATATTGGTCAAGAGATACAACTGAGGTGTGCCTCATAAAATGTAGCTCTTGGGAAAGAAGCAGTATGAGATAAAAAAACCTAAGCTGGCTGCACATTTTATTCACAAGTGTTGTCTAAAATATTGTCCCTCAGTGCTTCGATAGGTATGAAACCTGTTGATGGTTGGGCTGAGGTGAAGAGTGTAAAGTGGATAGGAATGGAGAAGCATAGACATGTTAAAACATGTTGCATAAAACATTAACTGTGTGCCCACTTTTTTAAATCTAACAAGGTTGGGGAATTCTAGCAGGAGCAAGGGGAGGATAGGGCCAGAGGGTGTCAAGGGAGCCATCAGGTCCAGAGTGGATGTTAGGAAAAAAGGGATAGGTAGTGAAGTATCTCCCACTTCTTGCTTGGGGGTACTGCTGATGGGACAGTATAAGCTAGATCCTCATGGTAGTTAACAAAGAAATTTAGCTTTGAATAAAAAACAGGGCAAAATCCTTATAAATGGCTCTCTGCTTGCAAAAAATAAAATATGAAATATAAAAAATGTAAAATGTAAAAAAAAATATAAAATGCAAAATAAAAAATTTAATATAAACCAAAATACAAAATAACAAGTTTAACTTTTCCATTAAATGAGATTCCAGGTGCATTGTGAAGGCTAGGCTGACAGGTAGTGAGACTTTGATTAGGAACACATTACATCTCAAGCTCAGTTGCTTGAGGAACGTACTCTGCAGGTAATGAAAATGTGAATCATCTGAAATGCTTTTTGGAGATGTTGAAAACTAGAGGGCCACAAGAGCTTGCAGGCATGCCAGTGACAATGGTGCATGTCATTGTAGCTGCACCCTGGATGGTAGCAGGTGTGGGATCAGTTATACCATGGCTTCAACCCTGTCTTGATACTTTTCTTGAGAAAGTAATTTAAAAGCTGCTGCAGTCTCCTTGTGTGTTTATATATAATCACATGTATTGTACAAATGTTTTGAGTGGAGCTGGGTAAAGTTTTCTTGTGAGAAGAGTCTTGCAGAAAAGGATGTTACTGAAAAATAAAAATTTCACATGAAAAAGGAAAACTTTCTGGGGAAGTTAGGTTGGGATTTTCTTACTATGTTCAAAATACTTTCCAAAGAATGAAGAGGATTTTAAAGTTAAGGAGGCTTCCCTTCAGACTGCCTGTGAGTATCTGTACTTTGTTGTGTGATAGAGGAGAATATTAGTTCTCAAGAGTTGTGTGGATTGAATTTTCAGTAGCCCTCTGAACACATGAAGAGACCTTTGTTATTATTTGAATAACATTCTGTATTTTTGGAAACTGAGTGAATTACTTTGGTTAGAGTTGCAGGTCATTCAGGACTATCCCAAATTATGCTCGAGTCCTCTCAAACTCCACACTAGGATTACTGACTTTCTCCTGGAAGTTCTTTTCTATTGCAACACCACTGTTGCATGATGATGAGCTGGTATTAGAAGAGGGATTTCATGTGTCTGTATGAGGTTATAACTTTGAAATAAACTTTTGCCAGCTCTAGACTGAAGTCGTGAAGTTACCGGAGAAGGGGTGGGGGAAGGACTGAGCACTATCCCACACAGTGAGCTTGATTTACATCCTCTGGCCAGGTACCTAAAGCTAGTGATTTTGATTGGTGGTGGTTCTGCATTATATCTGCAGATGAGCTAGAGGATTTTGATCAGCTGTATTGTCTCATTCACACAGAGACTGCCAAGAAACTGTATATCTGTGCCAAGGTGGGGATGCAGCAAGCTTGTGGCATTTCCCAGGGGAAAAGACCTGGGGAGGAGCCAGCCTACTCCTCAAGTCTGGCAAAGCATGCCATGGAAAGAAAACCACTCCTGCAGCCTCTTGGCTTTTTTAGTGAGCTTCAGTAATCTGATAACCAATGTTATCACTGTTTGTGCTGCCTTTGTTTTGACTCCGAGCTCCTCCCACGTTCTCAGAGTGTGGAGAGGGTTTGCGAGGCTTTCTCAGCTCTCGGTGGCTGTGCCCACGTACAGAGAGGTACACTGGGACAAGGCTGGGATTCATGCCTGAAATGCCTGGTGCATACCAACAAACCCACTCCCACTGCCTGTCTGTTTGAAGGAGGCACTAGAAGACAAAAAAAAGGCCCTCGTGGCCTCCGGTAAGTTAATTTCTGGTGTCTTAAATGTTTGTGAGTTGGAATGTTCCTCCCTTTCAGCATCTGACCTGGGCTTAGAAGCTGCCTTTGACATATTGTTTCATGGGTGAATATTCTAAGAAAAGTCTGTGCAAAGTAAAAAAATGGTTTGAATGATGAGTTATATGTGCTTCTTTACTGTCTGCTTTAAAATATCAATTAACACAGTGCATTGGAGCTTGGCACATAAGCTCATCAGATGCAAGAATTACTGTGAAACAGCCATGTAGCCCCCTCAAAACTGGTATTTTTTTTGTGTGTAATTGGGCTGCTGCTAATTACAAAGTAGTCATTGTTTATAACCACATCCATCCTTTCCATCTTCCTCTTAGAAAGATGAGCACAGCTTCATCTTCCTGTGGCAACATGCCATGGCTGATGGTGGTCACCTGCACTAGTCAAAGTCATGACACTTGAGAGGGGAATATCTGAGTTTGCCCCGATAGTCCTAACTGAATAGGACAGGCAAAAGCCTGTGGAAAGGGGAGACTTTCAGGATGAATGGTAGGATGAGGTCTTGTCCAACACACAAAAAAACCCACCCTTATTCTGTAGTAAAGTAGAATATGAACTCCAAGCAATATAGCTATTTTGAAACTACTCCAATGAATGTCAGATTCTTGAATCAGGGAACAGGCATTTTTCAGGAAATGAGCAGAAAGAAAGGAAGCACACTTTTCCTTTGGAAACAATAATGTGGGATTTGGATTATCAGATAGCAGCTGTATTGATGTAGATGAGATAGCTGTCTGCCAAGAGCATGCAGTCAGCTGAAAGATGAATTTGCAATACTTCCAGCTCCCTGCAAACTTTGGTGTACACTGTGAGAGGCATCACTGATGGCTGTGGATGGGGCCCTTCCCAAGTGGAAGGTTACTCCAGAATTACACCTCAATGTGCTTGGAAAAAGCACATTTGATGAAAAATGTTTTCTGTGGAATAGAAAATGCAGTTTTATCAAAATTAAAACAGCTCCTATGAAGCTATGGGTCCTGGGGTCCCATTCAGCAAATTCAGCTCCAATTCAGCGAAAATTGGAGTGATTACTTTCCTCTATTTGACTTTAGCTGGATAAAAAGTCAGAATAACTCATTGTGTAATGAAACATCTATACCTTATCAGTCATGTTTTGGGAGGGTGTTATACTTCATTTAGCTTGCTAGAGAGTGTACTTGAACCCAACAGGATCTGATATTTTGAAGCACATGTGAAAGTGAAGATGTAATTCTCTGATTTCAGGAAAGAGAGACATTGTCTTAGACTTTTCAAGATTTTCATTGGTCTTAACTTAAAATTGAGAGTTTCTCAGCCTTTCATTCCTGATAAGACTGAACTGCTCTTAAATATCAGTGATCTTTTTGAGAACAGAAAATGATTTTTGACTGGCTTATCTACAACAAAATACTGAATTCAAATATCTACCTAACTCCTGAAGAGCCTTTAGAATGCCAGTCTTTTAATTATTTAATCTAGGCTGTCAACTTCTAAACTTGAAATAGCATCCCCTTCTCCAGTCCCAGCAACTCAACAAGAGCTTACCAGTTCCATGTGGGAAGAAGGAACAGGCAGAGAAGATGTAATCAGCTCAAGCATGTCCCAGCTTGACTTGCTTTAGACTCCTAGGAAATAAAAAAAAAATTATGCAGGCTCAAAACCCCTGCCTGTATTAGTGATCACAGAGAAGCAGACAATAGGAGTAGCTTTTTGTCAGTGTGGCCATACTAATGCTTGGATGTCCTGGGCCCCTCCTGCCATTGCTGTCTGGTGGATCCACCCGCTCCACCGGGTCTTATAGGACTGATGGATGCAGTAGGCACAAAGGAGGGAAGGAGGTAGCTGTAAACACTAAAACACCACCAATGGGAGACCCTGCAGGTCCATGACCTACTCTTCTGTGAAAAATGATATTTGGAGGAGGTGGATAGTTATTGTTATTGCCTACAGACCTCAGGGTGCAGCTCATGCTGGGTGGAGCTGTTATTTTGGGGTTTGTGCATATCTTGCCTCTGAAAACAGAGAAAGCAGCAACCGTAATGGGAAGCAGAGCCTTTTCCAAAGCTGAACCCCAAGGGAGCAATGCAAGCATCTGCTAGAGGTGTTGCAGAGAAGAGGGAGGGGTGTGAACAGGACTCTCCATAGCAGCTTCCTGCAACATGAGGGAACATGTTTTACCACTTTCTTTTTTTTTTTTTTTTTTTTTTGACACTTCTTTACTTGATATGCTTGCTGTCCTCAGAAGCACCCATAGGATAGCAAGGACACTGGTGTTTGGTTATGCTGTAATTGTCCGGGAGGATGCCAGGGTTGAGTGGAAAAACCATGACACAAAAAGATGAGAAGTATGTTTTTGATGGGAAAATGAAGTGTAAGAGACAAAGCAGGCCTGGAAACAAGAAATCCCTGACTGGCATACCTTGCTTTAGAAGGAGTCAGCAGAGGCCCTCTCCTCTCCCTGGCAGCAGGGCCACTGGCCTCCAGCAGCTTGGAAAATGGTTATGAACTGAGTGTTAAGCAAAACACAGGGCCTGGGAAAGGCCATGTTCTTCCGTGGGGTTTCAGAGCTATTTCCCTCCTTCTATTCTTGTCTTCCATAAATATCCCTAGCTGGCACCAGTCTGGAGTCAGTTGCAGCCAATGTTGCATATTTCACATGTACCCGCTTTCTGTAAATGGGACTTTGAACTGCTTAGATCTGAAATTTAGGTTTAAAATTAAAGTGGGAGGAATGGCTTATAAGCCTTTGTGTAAAAGGAAATGTTGCAGCATAACATGATTTTAAAACACGCTTCGGAGTTGCACAGTGATGTGAGTCAAAAACTGCTTCTTACATTGTACACAGAAATAGGCAAGGCAGTATGGAAGAGTCCAATAACACTGAAACTCGAGAGGTTAAACTAGCAGCAAGAAGTGGTTAACACAAGTAAAAATACCACATGATTTTCCTGCCTGAAAACTTCTGTTGTCCAACTTTGGTTAAGTGTGATAGAGAGCAGAAGGTACTCAACATAATTAACTTCTTCCAGGATGTATGAGAGCCAATGGAAGGACTGAGAAGCCATTGCTGTCACTCAGGGAGAGCTTAGAGGTGATTGCAATCCTTTGTAGGCACCAGATAATCCATTTAGGGAAGCCCTTGTGAACACCTCCTCTGCAGAGAAAGTTATCTTGGGAGGAGATTGTTATATCTGCCTTGGGCTTCTGTAGTCCCCACTGCCTCAGGGGCTGCTTCAAGTATAGCTAAAAGATCCCTATGTGGTAAAAGAGGAGCACAGGCATTGTTTGAAGAGATGCACAAATGGCATATGGCTTTATAAAAGAAGCAATTAAAAGAGATTTAAATAATAATAATTAAAAAAAGCCAAAAACCAAACCAAAACAACATTAAAAAGCAGACAGCTATGTGTCTGTGTAGGCAGTCTCTTGCTATCTCTGCATGCATCCCTTGTGTGCATGGCCATTGGCTTCGTGCATTTCCCACCACGATCTTGTCACCCCTTCATCTGGGAGAGAGAGAAGCATCCATTTACTTCCACCTTTGTACAGGGGATAGGCTCTACTCTTAGCATCTTTATGGCAAATGTTTGCAGTAGGATGGCCACACAATGATGTGCTGAACAGAGATCCCTGTTTGATGTAGCATGGAGATGATAGCATGTGCAACGATGACGGGCACTGTCCCCTCTGTGCAAGCCCAAAGTTATAACCTACCCCCACTGCTGTGAACCCAGAGCTAAGATTGCACAGTTGTTTGAGCTCCTATCAGCAATATGGGGTTTGGAGGGGTGTGGAGCTGTGCCTCTAGCAAAAATGTGAAGTCCAAATAGGCAAATCCCCGTCCCGATGGTGCGGGGCATGAAGAGGCTATTGCAAAGACCCTGCTGGGCTCTCCACTGCTTGCTGTCTGCAGTTACAGACATATGCCTCTATGTGTCATCTTTTGAAAAAAATCTTCTAATACAAACTCATTATTAAGTTGATATTATTAATTGTAATCTGTGTTCCACGTTCTGGGGAAGGGGATAGAGGTAGGCTTAAACCTACCTTCAGAAATTCTCTGAAACTGTAAAAAATGGGAAAGGGGTGGGAGGAAAGAACCTCATGCCTTTTACAGGTTGTGTTTTATAGATGCAAATCGTGACACATTTTTGCATGCTTTTCCTAGTACTGTTTTCCCACTACTAAGTGGTGGAGTTGTTCACTGGACCTGCTAGAGCAAGGTGCAATTTACAGTCCTGCATAACTTGACTCTCAAGCATCTCATTGCAGTGCTTGGTTTCAGAGCACTCATTTCTCCTTGCCAAGGGAATTGGCTATGATTACTTTCAGGTATGTGGCATGTGTGACCACAGGTTTTCTGTGAGAGAAGGCAATTCTGGGAGGGGTGAAAAATAACTCCTGGAGGCTTGTGGTGGTTTCTGTGGAGCAGGCTCAGAGCTGGGCGGTGAGCCTGGCGTTGGTACTTTTGCCTTCTTATTATGATTTAAGCATGGAATAAGCCTGCTCCAAAGTGTCCTGTAGCCTTTGTGACGGCTGAATATGAGAGTGCTGGAATGGTGCTCAACAAGAGTGAATTTAAAGTGTCCCACACTGTGGTGGCTGAGTTATGGAATGGTGTAAATCCTGTTCTTTAGCAAGCAGAGCTTGCATATTTCCAACGACAGCTAAAATAGGGGTATTTTGCTGTGGCAGGAAGCAGAAGTACAGGTCTTCCTAAAGCAGAAGTACAGGTTAAATAGCAGTTTTGGTGCTGATAGTTTTTGCTGTGGAAAAGCTCTGCTCTCATAAAAGATTCTTGTAATGACCAAGGTACTGCTTTATGGTTCATTTCCTATACTGTGGAAGTGATGTGCTAGCCATATTATTTTATGGAGTAATACGTAATGGCATTAAAGTTTTGGCTTTAGCAAAGTAATAAAATTTATGAAACACTGAAGTTTGTAAGTAAAGTGAAAAAAAAAATGGAACTGCAGCAGTCATAATTTAAATTTCTTTGAAACTGATGGCAATGCTCTTAAAGCTTTCATTATGACAAGGTGTTTTTACTGATTTCCAGCTCTAAATGCCTCTTGGAGAGGTAGATAATTGTTTTTCATGCAAATCTAATGACTGTGCTCACTTTGGTTTTCAAAGTGAAAGACTCACTGACCAGTGTTAATGAGAAATGGTGCCATTAGAATCAACAAGGAATAGTTTCTGCAATGCAGTTCTTGACTGTATAAGAGAATAATACAACTGAGTAATAAAACAGAAGTTTGCTGCAAAACAGTTTAATTTAAGAGTTTTGGAAATACAGGTTTCAAGTTTCTCAGGGACTCAGGTGATGGAATTTTTATGTGTGTGTGTCACATAATATTTTTAAATCCAGGCGTCTTCAATCTCTGTTTTCATCATGCTATTGTGTTCTCCTTGGAAATTAATGGAAGATAAAACTGAGCCTATACAGACCATGTTTGTTATTGACACTATCATCTGATGTTTTTCAAATTAAGCTGAACAGTTATTTTGGGCACTGCTTCTTTATTTTTTTTTTTTTTTTTTTTTAATGTTCTTTTTGGATCCTGGCTTTGTTGAAACTGGTTCAACCTTTTACATTTAGGAGTTCAGGTCTTCTTTCACTCCACCTTCTGCAGGGTGCAGCAAGCAAAAAAATGTGATTTTTTTCCACCCAGCTCAAACACCGGACATAGCCTGGCTGTGCATGTACAAAGCAGAGCTGGATCTGGCGTTCAAAGGAGTGGTGGCTGCCTGTGAGGCTGGTTTGCTCCTTGTGAGCACTTGCAGGCCTCTCCTTGCTCTGCATTTAGTGTGGGCTTTGCCATCAGCTATGATGCCTTGAACCGGGAAAAAAGGAGTTTTGATGCAGAAGCAAATCAAACCTCTCTGGATCTCTTGAAGAGCATCACAGGGCCTGTTCTTCAAGGGCGTGGTGGAAATAGCTGAGCAATGGTTAATGTGATTTAATTCAGAGAAGGCTCTGGGACAGATATTAGATACTCTCTTTTGGAAGAGAGGTCAAAAGGTGACTGCATCTTCAGAGAGGGAACAGGGGACATTTGTCACTCTCCTTCAGCTTGGTAAATCCACAGTTGCTGAAGATGCTTTTATCTGCCTGTTTGCTGAGGGAAGCATTTTGTCTGTCCCTTTTCAGTACTGGAGTTGTTTACGTCAGTCTTTAAAAATGATAAAGAATAGGGTGGATATGTCCCTTATTAATCAAACATTTTAACTAAACACTGTTATTGTCTTGCTTGATAAGTGTAGGAAAATACAATACAAAATTATGCACAAGCAATATGCTCTTCAAGTAGTTGTCAGGGGATCATCATTCTAATGAAGGCATCAGAGAGGCCTGATGACTCGGATGATGGAACAGTGATTCATGATTAAATACATTTGATGATGGAAAATTTGGGCTAGGGGGTGGGGCTCAGGGATTTTAGATGACAAGTTTCTGCTTCAAAATAACTGAGAGGAATTGGAAAACAAAAACCCAAAACAACAACAACAAAAAAACTGTATGAAAATAGATCGTAGTCCAGAGAAAACAAAAGTGAATTTCTGCCTTGCAACAAGAAATAATTGATTAGCTGTTCACAAGGTGGAAAAAAAAACAGCTAAGTTGCAGTTCTGCAGAAATATGTAAAAAAAATTATAGTGACTGAGTCAACATATCATAGCAAAAAAAAGCCAGTTATTCCACAAGGTCAGACAGAGTTGATGGGTTATAGAAGAGATGATACTCCCTGTGGAGATAATAGTGGTAATTCCTTGGCTAGATCAACTGGGAGGGCTAGAAAGGAATGAGAGGAAAGACCAGGGCCCTAGATAATCAAGCAAGAAACATGGGAATGTGTAATTTATGGAAGATAAGGCTGAAAGAAATTAAAGTTATCCAATAAGTTAGTTGTTTGCAAAGACAAAAGCAATACTCTGTTCTCTGCTTCACAGCAAAATAGGCACTAAGATGATTTTTCTGAGTAGCAGTAGTTGGGACAGGGAACTTGCAAAATCTCTGTTCAAACCACATAGGTCACATCTGCTAGGGAGGGAGTGTGTGAAGCTGGTCCTGCCTGGGGCCATGGCTATGTGGTGTGGACCCATGAGGTCCCACCAGGTCCTGTGATCAAACAGTGGTATCTAGGAAACCTTAACCTGTGGTGATGCAACATTTTAGTGCTTTCTTCTGCTTTTCTTCAACCCCGTGCTTCCCATTCCTGAACTCTTCTTTGCTTGTTGACATAAATGATGCTGCAAGTTCTTTCAGGCGGGAGCTGTGTTTACCTGTCTATTTATCTAGCATCAGATGGGCCTCAGTTTTGGCTGGAGCTTCAAGCATAAACAATAACCATTGTCAGAGCAGATTATTCAGAGTAGGGCAATCTGAAGTCATTTGGTTATGAAAGGCCCCCCAGAGCATGAGTGCTTGCTGTGACCCAGAAATGTTGGCATGTAAATCGATTACATGGTGGGATTTATGTGGCAAACTTGCAGTTCTTCCTTGTGCAGACAGCACGCAGTGTCATGGAGATGGCACCTATTGTGTGAAATGTATGTGCAGCCTTCCGAAGGGGAGCACAAGCTCTAGCCATGGGAACCAGAGCTGAAAGGAGCCAGTTTATTGGGAAAAGGGCTGGTGAAGCTGGAGAGAGAGCCTTTGGAGTTTCTGAAGTGAGACGAATTGAACAATAATTGCTGGGGAGGGGGTGAGATAACAGGGGCCAAAGATGCAGGGTATGAAGCCAAGCGACTCACTCTGTACATGTTCTCCTAAGAGATGGCAGCTCTGCTGCTTGGCCACTGCTGAGATGAAACATCAAAGAATATACAGCTGTTTGAAGTGGGCCAAACCCCCTTTTTTCTCCTCTATTTCTCTACTCTGATGCTGCTGTGTGGCTCTAATGAATGTTCCTGACAAATCTGCTTCCTGGGTTGCTGGGGAGAAACCAAGCATAATTATTCATATCATCTGCTGTGTTTCAGGCAGTTTTGTTGTTGTTGCTGCTGAAGCCTGGAAGCCTGGTACAGGGTCTCTTGAATGGGGATTCAGACCCCAGAAACCTGAGTTATGTTCCCCAACAAAACTGGGGGGATTGATGAGAAGGTTCCCAGATATTTTACACAGTGGGTGTCTCAAGGCTGTTAGGGACAGCCACCTGAGCAGACACACTGTGGAAGCACGAAGCAAAAAACTACCTAAAATACAATTTTAGATTTCCTTGAGAAGACTTTTAAAATGCAAATTGCATTCTAAAAAACAAACAACCACCAAACAACCAAAAACCAACCAAACAACCAAAAAACCCAAAGAGCCAACCACAAAAAAGCCAATCCACCCCCCTAAAATATCTAAGGTCTTAATGGGAGTGTGTTAAGTCTTAATGTGAAACAGTAAGTCTATCCCAAAAACTAAACACAGCAGAATAGCACTGAAGATGATTAAAACCACTCTTCCAGTGACTCTTATCTAGCACAGCAAGGGAATTTCCTAGCAAGTAATTTTTAGTATGTGAAAGTGCAATGTGTAAAATATCTACCAAGTATGCTCAGAGCAACAAAATTGTCATCTTGATTTCTGCACTGGACAAGTTTCAAAAATACAGAACCAGCAAAATAAAGCACAAAAAGATGATGTGCGTGTCCAGCATCCACGTGTCCAGCCATTTCTTGAGACTACAGTAAATATTACTTAAATACCCATTTCTCAAGACTACAGTGAAGAAACCACTAGCAGAGCTATGAACTTGAGTGATAGTTGCATACTCAGTGAGACACAGTTTCTCACCTAATCCATATGATGATCAGTTTAAACCATGAAGTGTGAAACCAGATTACCCTTGTCCAGTGTTTGAATTCGGGGGCTGTAAGGAAAGACTCATTGCTCTGGCTTGCACAAGGGAGGGGGAAAGAGTCACAAAGGCCAAGAGCTGCTCCTGCATGTCTCTGAGGCAAGGAAGAAAGAGTCCCCTTTTGTTTGCTTGCTAAGATTTAAGTATAATGAAATAGAAGTGTTAAAATTTTCTCAGGAGGGGCATAATACTCATCTTAAGCATGGACAACATCTGTTATAGAGTCCAAATGAGCTGAGGAGTTAATCTTTTCCCACAAACTGGAAGTCAGTTCTTAGGGAACACACAGCACTTGGAAATGAATGTTTAAGTAGTGTCAGGCTTTGTGCAGCTCATAACCACTAACACAGTAGATATTGTCACAATCTTATCTTGGCTTTACCTGAACATCTGTTAGTTGGCATGGAAGTCAGAATGCAGCTGCCTGTGAATTAACCTGCATTTACAGGTAGATCTTTTCAACCTGGCAACCTCCTCTATTTTGAGTGGGCCTGCTGGTTGTATTGAGACAGAAGTTGACAGGAACCTCTTTGTTTAATTTTAAATAGTTGACAAGAAGCTGTGTCTGCCTTTGCACAGTTGTGATGCTGCTGTATCCGAGTAGGAGCAGTGATATGGAAAGACTCCCACTTCTGTCTGCTGTGGAACAGAATTGGGGATGTTTTATGGTATTGCTTTGAACTGACAAATAGGTGTCAGTTTTGCCCAAAAAAGTGTTTCACACCATGTCTATATGAAACTGATACAGGTGTATCTACAGAAGTATAGAAAATAATACTGATAGTGGGCTTCAGTTTGCAATGCACTGACTTGGGGTCCCGTTCCATATCCCGACCCAAAAGGTTTTGAGTAGTGATTAATACAAAATCATGTGTGCTTTGCTGTTGATCCAACACTGATGCTTTTCACACTCGGGATCTGGGAAATGAATTCTGGGGCTGGATAACCTTTCTTTTGAGTCATTGCTGCCATCTGAGCTGTTAGCTTCATGGAGAAGCCACAGAATTCACCAAATTGTGAACAACTCCAAGCTGGTGGTGATTGTCATTGAAATACCAAGTAGAATTCTCTGTTGCTTCTTCACTTGCTTTGCTTTTCTAGACTGGATTTCCACGATTTATCTAACCAGGTATGGTAGCTTTCTAGAGTCAGAAGGGTCACTGCTCTGCTCTGGAAGCAGATGTATGAAATGTTTTGGTTTAACAGGGTGGGTTTATCTAAGTGCACGGGCATCCTGCGATTGCCTTTAGAGAGATAAATCCCATAAATACCAACATTCATAGTTCTCTATGCTGTAACTGCCTCCAAACACTTGACTGCGCTTTGCAGTTGCTTGGACAAAGACTTGTTCTGATATTAATAAAATATCAACTGTCTGTATCAAAGGATAACAACCCCTTTTGCAAGCCAAGCCCGGAAGCTAGATTTAAAGAAATCCACACAGTAGAAAAAAATATCAGCTTTAGTTTGGTGCCTTGCTAATATGTGGTTGAGCTGAGGATAGGGTGGTGTTCTCCACCTGGCTATAAAATACTACATAACAAATAAATTAGAGTACTTCTAACACACTTATTCTTTCTCAGAGACTTTCCACTGGCCTTTGAAGATAAGCTTATTTTTATCTTTCCAATATTCACTTCATGCAAGCTATTGGGTAGACAATTGGCAAGCTACCTACAAAGAAATGCTGTTCTTTTCTATCACGATATTGATCTATTTAATATATTTTCAAGCATAAGTCTGTGCACTGAGATTTTCTAGGGCCTCTTTTCCCAATCTGCTGTGTCCTTAAGGAAATTCTGGAAGGATGCTAGAGAGCTGTCGTCACATTGGGCAGGTCTCACAGCTGAGTGCAAGGATTTTCACTCATGAGCTGAAGCAGATTCATGGGCCTCCAGCCTGCCTCCTTGACCTATTTCAGTGGCTTTGTTGTTCAAAAAACAAAGGCAGTGGAGGCAATAGGTTAACTTCAAGCTGGTAGCCAGGAGAGATGGAAAAATCCCCGTGCTTGGCCTGCTGTGGAAGCAGCTGAGGTTCAGGGGTGCCTTTTCCCCCTGCTTGAAGCAAAACCTTTTTTTTTTCATTCATGCACTGTCCTAGGCTTGAACTGTGAGCATATGACTGTAAGGCTGTGGAAATGGTGCCAGTTAGGCAGTACTTAAAAGGTCCATTATTTATTATAAAATAAGCAAGTCCAGATAGGAATGACATAGCTTGAGCTATGAATCATGTCTGACTCATGTTAAAGGTTACAAGTCCAAATCTACTTTCATCTGTACCAAGGGCTGTTCTGCTATTGGTGCTAATACATGCAAAACCAACATTAGTGCAAGAAAGCTTTAAATATGAAGGTAAGAATCAATCTTACCTTTTTTCTGCATAGGTATTTCAAGTGTGTCATCACTTGTATTTAACAGTTGTCAAAACAGTTGAATATGGCAGAGGGGTTGTTTCTCATCAGCAAACTTTGCAGCCTGGCTGACTTCAGATAATAAATCCCCTCGTAGCATAAAATGTTTTCCTATGCAGAAACCATTTATTAACTTGTGCCTTCATCAAATTTTTAATAATATGCTGCATACAGGAGACATGTGTGGTTTGGACGGGGGAGGCATGAGAAGAAATTCAGCAATATATATTTATGTATTATGTCTGGATGATGGGGGATGTGGTAGAATTAATTATGCAGAGATGCAGTGACAGCTAAAGGATGGAGCATACAAATATGGACATCTTCAGACTGCTGCTAGTTCTGGACCTCACAAATAATAGTGACTATGAAGCTGGTCCTGTTTGGTTCATCCATTATTTCAAATTAGCTCTAATTTCCTCCAGATGTAGGTGGTATTAGTAATTTTTTAATGGTGTCTATTCTTTAATATTTTTTTGATTATTTGCTATTCTTACTCTGGGCTTGGTATTTATACTGATGGGTTGATGCTATTTGTATTCCCCCACTGCATGACTGAAACAGGCTGGAAAGAGCATTAGGAGAAGAAAGCAAATCCATTTGTGCATTTAAAATGTCATAATCTTGCTAATATTGATCATTGGAGCCACCAACACTTTTATAAATACTTGGCAATCTCCAAATGTTTGCAAGCAATTAATATTCTGGTCTGGTAAATGAACACAAACTAAGCTATGGGGTTAATTTTTTTTTAAATGTGCTTTATTTCTAGCTTTCTTTTCTGTTTCTATACTACTGTGTTTGAGGACATAGCCCACAGGGGTTTGTGTTTGTCACAGGGTATCATTTTTCTCAGGAAATTCAAGCTTTTGGGTTCCTGAGGCAGGGAGCTCTCTGACTGCATTGGTGTACAGCCCTTGGCTCTAGTGGTCTCCACAATAATCAAGGCCATGCTTGCAAATGGTTTTCTGGCCTCCTTTTTGTTACTATTCTGTGAACTCAATGCAGTGTAAGAAATACATTTTTTGGTGTTGCAAATCACTCTTATGGTCCTTGTGCCTACTGGCGGGTGTACAAAGCCCAGGAAGCTTTTGACCAGTGCCTCCAGATAGCTCTCACCTTGCATCAGCAAGCATTGCTTTCCCACATAAATCCTTTATCTTCCTGACGGAACCCCATCTAACCCTCCTCCATCTCCTAATTGTTCATTACTGATTGTACATCTTCTCTTAGAAGCATGGTTCCCAAAATTATTTTACACCAGTATTGTCACTGGTGACAGCAGCAGCTTGGCAGCAGCTCTGGGAAGAGATGGTCATCAGTTCAGGCAGTGTCTTGGTAACACATAAAGTATTTGGCATGCGACTTGTCTGGGAAACCCAAATTAAAACCATTTAGATCCTGCAGAATTGGTTATCTGTGACTGGTTGTAGAGGAAATGTCACAGACCTACCCCTAAAGTCTCCTGTGTCAGCTCTCTCTTGGTGCCAGAGCTCAAAATACTCATTGCTTTTCTTAAGTACTTGACAAAAGTTAAGAAACAAGTGGCATCTGTCTTGCACATCCCTTCTTGGCATGCAAGTAATGGATCTAGAACTAAAAACGGAGACTTTGAGAGGATCACGTAACAGAGAAGAAGCACAGGCTCAAAACTTTGTAAAAATTTTAGCTGTGTAGCTTCTTGGGATACAAGTTTCAGTGGTGTGGGTTTTAAAATTTAGGGTTAACTATTTGAAGTACAAGCAAAGCAGGATATATTATTAAGCCCCTCCACAGCCATTGGAAATTTAAATCATTTTGCTGTTAGGTCCTGCTAACCTTGGGAGGAAAATACAGCTTTATAATATCAAACAATAAAATGAAACTTTACCCTAGCTGAGATCTCCTTGGATATTTGTACAATTTCACGTAGTGCTTTGGAAATCTCTGATGTACTTGAGCATAATAAATCTCCTGCTGCATCTCAGCTGTAGGCAGATGGCTTCCATCTCTGAATGGTCCATGCAAATGGTTTGCTATACTGGAGGGGCAAAGTGTGCGATTAGGCAATTAATAATAAAAACTTCACTCATTCCCCACTGGAGTGGAATTATATTCAGTGGAATGTGTTGCTCATTTGCTGCTTGGAGTTGTTTTTTTCTTCTTAGACAGTCAGCACGGGCTGAGTAATCTTTTTTCATGTAAGAAAAACAGCTCTGATTGCAGAGTCACTGCTTTCTGTAGTCCCACCATGAACACATCTCAGACTCATTTCTCCTTTTGGGCCCACATGTAACGGAGTCATCAATACAAGATACTTTGCAATTACCTCTGCTTGTTCAGAGAAGGCAATTAAGCATGTGATTCTTCATCTTGTAAAGTGATGCTTTGTCTTAATCAAACATTTTGCAAACAAATTCTGATGATCCATTGAGCACAAAGGTCAAAATGCCACAGTCTCATGCTGCATACTGCTGCAACCACAGGTGGCAATTAAGGCAAAGGGATTTATAGGCAGCAGCAGTCTTTCCATGAGGGCATATGATGTGGTTGAGGGAGAAAATTATTAGCATGGGAAAAAAATGCCTTTCATCCCTCACACAGTGATTGGTATCCAGAAGTAATTACATCACGGTCTCAATATTTCCAATGTCATCATCTTTGATAATTATGCGTGTTCCTCTCTCTAATGAGCAGCAGGACTTACCTAAACTGGAATGTGTCTTCTTGGCAAGCCATTACTTCTGCTTGGAAAGAACTGTGTATTTGTGGACTAATTCAGCATATGCATACGAGTACTTTACCCTGTTAGAAAGTATTTGAAGTTGGTTTTCTGAGGTCATTCGGTTTGTGAGCCTAAACAGGCCTGTGACTGGCACAGAGAGTAAATGAACTGGAGGGGTAGTTCTTTAATCTGTCATCATTCTTCATTAATAAAGCAAAATCTAAAGAAAAGAGTGAGGATGGACTCGAGTATGGCTGAATTTTGCCTGGTACTGCAAAGTTTTGCCTGCTCACACTGCCTAGATTGGGCTTATCAAAAGCTGAGTCCCAGGTGTGTGTGAGCAGAACCTCGTGCCTGGTGCCTCCCAGCCTCTAGGGACAGCTGCTTCTGATCAGGTGATAAATACGTGTTGGCCAGTCAGTCACAAAAACAGTCTTTTTAGTTTTATAAGGACTTCAGATATACCTGCCTGTAGCCAGTCTGGGGTTTCAGTCCATAGGAACATTCCTTAGGCTTTTTCTGCTGACATGGTTTTTGCATAGGAACAATTCTTAAGCATATGAAAGATCTGTTTTCAGTTTTAAATGCCGTTCATTGTTTTAGCCTTAAACACTGGCACTTCTAATACCTTTATTTTCATTCAAATCATCTCACTCTGTGTCCTTTCCTTCTCTGCATCTCCAGAAGATATTCCTGATTTTTTTTCAGTGTGTCTGACCATATTAGTTGGACTCCTGGTTGATGTCAATGAAGATGGGCAGCCCTGGTACAGTGGACAAATAGAAAGGGAGGATGCTGAACACCTCCTCTCTCTCTAGCTTGCAGGACAAAGATTGTGGTGGGGCCTAGAGCTGGGAGAAGACACTGCAGGGACGTGCTCATCCATGTCCATGCCTGGCTTCTCTGCAGCCATGAAACTCCTCTGGCATTTTGAAGGATGTGGGCACACTAGAGATGTCTGCAAGGATGGGAAGGTAGAACAGATAGGAGGGGTGTTGGGAGAGGCTGAGACAGCCAGTAAAGTAAATCTCTGTGCACGGTGGATGCTGTGAAGGACTACACTCTTGAAGGCAAGTGTCAGCACGTCAGAACATCCAGGACTTGAGCTGGACGTCTTCAGAGGTTTTATTTCATATTCACCTAAGTGCCAAGGGCATTTGGCATGCTTAAATAGTGGGGCAAGGCTGGGAAAGCCTTTTCCCAGGCAGGCAGCTTAGAGCAGGAGCATTGCTTCAGTGAAGGCCACATCCTACCTGACAGCAGTGATGGGCAGTCAGAGGCTGCTCGAGCAGCTGGCTAGGGATGAGATCCCCCATGGCAGCCAGAAATCCCATGGGGCTCACACACGGGGTTCAGGCTGTTGATGCCCTAAGCAGCCTGTGCTATGAATGGTCTGCAGAGGCAGCCACCTCACACTGGATTAAGCCTTTAAATGGTTTACATGAGGCTTAAAATGTATGGTTATTGGTCTGTAGTTTCATATTGAAAGAAAGTACAGAGCGGAGTGTGGGAAATTAACCTATGTTTTAATTGATACTGGCTACCTACTCCTATTTTTTTTCCTCTGAAATTTAACAGTAAGTGGAAAATTAAATTTAAGAAAAAAGAAGAAAGGAAAGCTGCTTATTTGGAGATACATAAATGTATAATATACCGTGAATTAATTTTTTTTTAGTAACCTAGGTGTGGATATAGGGTATTAGAAGTAGTAACCAATGAGAAGGAAGACTTTAAATTAAAATTATAATGAAGTCTCATCTTGGATTAATTTCTAACAAGACAACATGCTAGTTAAAAAAAAAATCTGCTTTTTTTTGTTTTACAAAAAACCCCAACCAAAAACCCCAAAACAAAAAAACAAAACCAAAACAAACCAGCAGAAAATATATAATACTGGAGGTTTTTTCCCCATTATAATCTTTACAATAGTTCCTATAAAATGGGAGTAATTTGCTACAAGTAAGTTCTGATTGCACATCTTATCACTTTGCCAAATTTCCCAAACCCATCAGGATACATCTCATGCTGCTATCAAAGGTACCATTTGAAATTCAACAAACACATGGGGTGACAGCTTGTGGAAACTGAAGGTACACTGTCAATGTTAACATTTCTCTGGGGTCAGTCCTTCATGGCAGAATCCCTGTTTGGTCTTTTCTTCCTTTCTGAGCAGCAGCACAGCTGTCTGGGTGGTGTGCATTGATTCTGTTTTTCCAGATGGTTCCTGCTTAAAGGTAATAAAAATCAGAGAGGTTTGCTGCTGGAGATGCTAATATGGAGCTGAATCCTTCTGAAATGTGACTAATAGACTCTGAACTAGTTAAACTGTTGTTAATTAGCCTTCTAGGAAGAGAATTTTAAAAATTTCTGTGGTTTGCTATTCTTTCTGATAGCAGGCATTGAGTCCATCAAGAGAAGCCCACAAAAATAACTTTTTGGCCCTTATGCTCTGTTATATTTGGCCTAAAATGGTTTATCAAATTTGATCTGAATTTGCGATTTTAGCTCCCAAATAACTGTGTATTTCTACAAATAAATTTGTCACTATATTACACTAATTTCTGTTGCTAATACTGAATTTTCTTTTTGCATCAAATTTCATGAAGCAGGAGTGCAGAACATGTTCTGGGGCTAAATTTTTTAATATAGTGTATAATACAAATTACAGAAGTAGCAGGGTAAAGCGATTTTTATATGGTATTTTTTTCTATTTTAACCAAGAAAAAGACTAGTTATGATTAATACAGGAGAGAGAATAAAATTAAGAATCAGAGGGAAAGAGAACACAAAATTAGATTTCTATATATTAGCTTAAGTTAATATTACAAGAATATTGGATTCTTTAAATGCATATCTTATCTTCTCAATCTCCAAAAGGACAAATTCAACATTAAAACCTTATCTTACAATGCATTTCAGGTTACTTCAGCTTCTGAAGTAATAGTATTGTGCAGAAGAAATGAGACTACTGAGTAAAGAGAATCATATATTAGTGTTTTTATTGGCCAGTGAAGTTCATTACATCTTTGTTTTGAAATAACAGTACTTCAGTGATTTTTTGTTTTGACATCTTCTTGTGGCACCAAGTCTCGGAACGTGTGGAGTGGAGAACTTCTGTGAGCCTGGTTCGCTGCAAGGTTTCCTGCCTTTGGCAGAGGGTCCTGTGCTTGCTGTTTTCTGTAGCAAAAATAATGGGGCATTTGTTAAAACTGGGATCTGAAAGCAAAATGCTGATAGGACTTGTACTGGCTGTCATTGCCGAAATATGCTACCTAAAACTGTAAATATGCACAGTGTAAATTCCACAGTTATGATTAAAAAAACCCAAACTCTGCTATGAGGAAGAAATATATCTTAGTCCTCTTCATTGAGGTCCAGATACTATTTGCAGCAAGATGAGCAGAGGTGACACAGTTTAGTCTCAGTTGGTATCAACCAGGCCTCTGCTCCCTCACCCACCCCCCCTCTGTGGGACAGGGAGGGGAAAATCCACCTTAAGGCTCATGAATTGAGACAAGGAGAGGGAGTTACAGTAACAGGCAAAAACCAGACAGGTTCAGTATGGGAAGGAAAAATGCCAATTTAATCTACAAGGAGAAAGAGAAAACATGTCCAGATCTTAACACCTTCCTTCCCACCTTTGCCTGCCTCCCCCTCCGGGCACAGGGCAGGGACAGGGGGGGTTTAGGGTCAGTTCCCCACACGCTGTTTCTGCCACTCCTTCCTCCTCAGGGGGAGGACTCCTCATGTTCTTCCCCTGCTCCAACGTGGGGTCCCTCCCATGGAAGAGTCCTTCAGGAACCCCCGGGACATGAGTCCCTCTCACAGGTGCAGTCCCTCAGGCACAGACTGTGCTGGGTGCCCCTGAGTCACCTCTTCCCCCATGGGCTCCTCCATGGCTGCAGATCCACGTCTGCCCCTCTCCATGAGCCTGCACAGGCTGCTCCTTCATGTCTGCCCACATGTGACACTTTGGGGGCTACAAATCCACATTTACCCCACCGTGGTCCTTCAGGGACTGCTCCACCATGCTCCTCTATGGGCTGCAGGGACACAGCTGCCATCTCACCATGAGATGTGGGGAGATCTCTGCCCAGGCACCTTTCCCCCTCCTGTTTCACTGACCTTAGGGTCTTTTCTCTGGAACTGCTCTCACCTACCCCTCTCATCTACTCTGCAGATCTCTTTTATCATATTTTTTGCAGTTTCATTTTGCCTTTAGAGGTCCCTTCCAACACAAATTATTCTATGATTCTATGAATGTATCACTCACAGAGGTCCATCCAGCTTCCCAGATCTCCCCAGCCTTGGGCAGAGATGGGGCAGGGAATGGAACTGGGGGAGCTTCCAGCAGCTTCCACAGGAGCCACCCCTGTGGCCCTCCTGCTGCCAGAACATCACTGCACTGACCCAAGATGAGGATATCTTGTAGGGTGAGCTCTAGGACATGATGATAGTTTTGATTTTTTTTTGTAAATTCACCTGGGCTGACATGGTGGGGATTCATAACAAGTTTCAGAGTGCACATTAATTGGCATGTTGATCTTGTATTGTGAATAGATGGCTGGCTTTTTGCAATGGTTGAGTTGGCAGCATGTTCTTAGGACATATTGAGCAAAGGATACTCTATTTTTTCATTCTTATTACCTCACTGCTATTGTGTTACTGTTGAATGTGATTGAAAGTTTAAAAAAAAATGCAACAAAAAGCACCCAACAAACAACAACCCGCAAATGTCTGTGGAATAGGTCATGACAAATCAGCTTCTGGCATGGTCTTAAAACTCCTGATGCTCCAAAACTCACCTTTGAAAGGAACAAGTAATGTATTTCAGTAAAGCTGTGCTGGTTTCCCTGGGTCCTGCAGACTTGAGAGCTTGTGGGAATGTATCCTGCTCTGTTTGGGTGCCTGTTACTCATGATTAAGTTTCCAGACCATTTTGTCATCATCAGTCTTTTGGAGAAATCAGAGAATTGAAACAGGAAAGGCCTTTTTGGGCTTCAGAATAAAAAACAAGTATCTCATCTCTTGTTATTAATTTGAAACGCTTTTATAGATACTAAACAAGCTTCTTTTTCATTTTTAGCTGTGGAAGAAGCTGGGGTTCTCTGAGGGACAAAAGAGGATAGTATGAGAAAGGGTTTTGCTTGTTTTACAGTAGATAAAGATGATATATATCACTTGTTGTCATTTAAAAGCCTCTTATAGTTAGAGCCAGTCTTGTTTCAGCGTGGACTTTACTATTTCACAGTAACTTACTGCATGAAATGAAATAAGTTAAAATATACAGTTTAGATTAAGCCTGCACAGAATTTACAGCTTCACTTGTCTTAACAGTTTTATTTTTTCAAAGATTCTTTGACCTGGGCAAAGAATCTCTCTTTTTTCTGCTCTTCTTATTCAGTCCAGTTTTTGTTCCATTTATCTCTTTGTCTCATGCAGGTACTTAAGCACATACTATTCCTATTTACCTTGGGATGTGATTTCTGTATCACTGTGGGGTTTTTTTCCACCTCCAGCCAGGAAACAAAAAACAGGGTGTGCTTTTAAAAGCAGGAAAGTAGCTTTAAATATCCTGATGGCAGAGCTGCAAGATCTTATTTATTCTTTAAAAAAAAAACAACAAACCCCATTATTTTCTTGAAGATTCTCTAAATCTGTAGCTTTGTGAAATGTTTATTTTAGATCCTCTTTCCGAGTCTAGAAGTAAAGCTACTTTTAACAACACAAGCAGTACTTCCTTTTCTCCTCTCATCCCCATGCCTTCCTGGGGCCTTACAAAAAGTATTTTTCCTGTAGAATAAATAACTTCACCAAAATAGATACATAAACTCGCTGTAGAACCCAGTCTGTTTATAGTTGAAATCCAACTGTTATTTTGCAGCTGGTCCCTTAGTTTATGCTGAACCTCACCAGAAGGTTGTTAGCTTCTCTGAGGTCTTTGTTTTGCACATTACTTCCTCTGGAATGAGAAATCAGTGTTGTTCCTGACCTTTCTTAGTGCTGTTTCTGCAAGCAGTAGGTAGAGCCAGGCTTGATAAAAACAGCTGGGGCTTTGTTAAGGCTTGCAAACAGTTCACCACGTACACGTTCCTGACTGGAAGCTCTTCCAAAGTCAGGAGCTGGTGTCAGGGCCGGGTGCAACTCCAGCAGCCATGGAGAGGAGCAGAGAAAGGTGATGACCAACCTGGCTGAGGTCCGTGGGAAGGTGGTGGGAATCCTGTCACCATGCCTCTGCTGCTTTCCTGCCCTTGGACAGCGAAGGGAGCAAATAAAACTGGGGTGAGGCAGAGCTTGGGAATGGCATCAGACAGGAGAGACTTGTGTGGCACTTGTCCGCCGTGTGACAGCCGTGAGGTGCTCGTGTCCCTAGGCTGTGTCTCATGCTGTAAAGGTCATGAGTAATGTGCTTGGTAATGGAGCCCATAAGGAGTATCAGTAGCTCAGTATTAGACCTCTTCTGCAGTCTATTATTTAACTTGTTTGAGACAGGTAGCTCAAGCCTACTCAATGCTTGTGTCGTGATGTCATTTTTCTGAGGATCGTAAAGAAGAGGTTAGCCAAAAAGAGCTGGCCCTCTGAAGAGTCCTCACCTATGAACAGAGCTTGGCAGTTCTGAGATAATACCAACCAAGCAAAAAGTATCATTATTCCTGCTTTACTAAACTATAGTGCTTTGGTTTTTGCATTTTTGGGGTAGAGGCAGAGACAATATTAACGAAGTAGTCTTCACAGGACCTTTTTAGGGTGAGTCCAGGACAGAGCTAGCATCTTCATTTCACACTGAACTGTAATTTCCAGGCTATAGGTCATGGTTATAAAAGGTTCACGGTCTTGGAGGTGATGTTATGTGCCTAGAAGCATGAGTAAGAATTATATTTACAAAGCTGAAATTTTGGGAAGCAGCCCTCTTTTTTTTTTGTCAGAGCTACTCTTAGGTTCTGACCACAAGAAAGCAAAGTGTGGAGACAACTGGAAAATTATGTTGCTGTTCCAGTTCAGGTGGTGCTGTCAGAATATGCAAGACCAAACAAGATTAGAGCAGTTTTTGCCCTTTAATTTGAACAAATGCAAGTTGGAGTCACTAGTAGATTTGCATCATAACTCTGGTTCAACCCTGACTCATGGGATTATTTAATTCTGCTATACTCATTTTTGATGAACCACTTTGCTCCTTTTTTTTTTTTGTGAGGGTGGGTTAAACAAATTCTAATTCCTCAATGAAACACTTCTCCCTTGTTGAAACTTGAATGGGATATTTTCCAAAGTGCAAGATCAGAAACCACCCTTCACAAAACAGCTCTGCCAGAAACGGCTTACCAGGAAAGCAGATTGCCTAGGGTTGGGTAACATTAATGAAATGGGCAAGAGGGACTTTTCAAGAAATATATATATCTTGATTTTTCTTGTCTTGTGACATGTTTTTTCTGCATTGAACTGCTTTGAATGTCACACATTTCTTTGATCCAAGTTGTTAAAATTCCCAGCTCTTGCTCAAGCAGACTGTCATTCCTGCTTTTCATTAAGGTTGATTGACTATTTCATGTGAAAAGGAAAAAGTGGTTATTCACATCATGGCTTCCCTAGCTGTGAACAGCAGATGGGATTGTATCTACCTGACTGCTACAGGACCAGCTAGTGACTTTGTGGGTGAAATGGGCAGGGGGGCAGGAGCACAGCACCTTGTTCACCCCAGCTGAGAAGCTGGCCTGAGGCATTTGCAAAGACTGAGCCATCTGTGCAATTCCAGATTGCAGCTGCTACAGCACCTTAGAAAAGCACCGAACTAAAGCTTAGAAATGAAGGGAAGGGACAAATTCAGTGTGCAAAGCAACTAAAAGCTAGCTGAAAGTTGCAAAGAGATTTTTATAAGAGATTTTTTGAGAGATTTTAAGAGCTTTTTGATGTAATTCTGAATCTGTAATGAAGAGAAGCAAGGTGCAGCTAACTGTATAGTCAAGATACTCTTGCCTGTGGCTGCTAATGTAAATGGAGAATGGATTTCTCTTTTCAAGTCAGTGTATTTAAGCCAGAATTAAAATGTCCTAGCACTGATTTTCCTTTTACCTATGCTTAATTCCATTTTTCTTTTTCCTCTAGAAATTTTATCTTCCCCAAAGTATCCTATGTAGCTACAACGAACGAGACTGCACTGCTCTTGGAAAAGTTTGCATGCCTCTGTGCTTAGACTTCCTTGCTTTTGCGCCTGAGCTGAGGCCCTGACAATTGGAAATATTTAAAGAAGGAAAACTAAACCCTAATAAACGTGAAAAGTATTTATACAAAAAACACAAGCCTTCTTCTCTCTGTCTTAATTGAAATACCTTAAAAGGCTTGCATAGGCTACACAGTTAAATGCAACTGCTCCTTCCCTCTGTGCTTAGTGTGCCAGTTTTGAATGTCTGCCCTTCTGTTTTTTCTATTCATTAGCCTAATAAGGATCCGTAAGCAAAAATTCTTCATGTGTTTAAGCTCAGCAGCTACGTGGTCATCTCTCTTCCATATCGTTTTTCCTGTGAACTTTCAGTTCCTTCTCCTTCACTTGGGAGAAAATCAAGCATTTGGAGTTAATGGCCAGGAGTCTGCAGGAGAAGGGCTGTGCCACAGCTCATCTGGGCCTGCAGACGCAATAGGTGAAATGCTATCAGTCTACTGGAACAGAGATGTGTATCTTTGAAGTCATTTTCCTAGAATAGCAACTTACTTTAAGTAGCAGAAAAAGTGCTGGTCGCCTCCACAACTTTTCAACACCAGTTTTTTGCCATGTAAAGTCAATTTGGCTGTAAACCATGGACCCAGCTTGGCTTCAACGTGTGCCTGGCTCTTCATTCACAAACTAAATGCTCTAGAGAGCTGCCAAATTGGGGAGATTATTCTCTCTGGTTTTCTGGCAAGCTGCGGCTGCGTGTATCACTTCATTTATATGCTAATAGAGGCCAAGCCTCCAAATAGACTCCATGCAGCATCAGTGTGACTTGGCTCCCTCAGCCTGTATGGTTCTCCTGCCTTCCAGCAGCCTCGGCGTGTCTGCTCCGAGGCGGCCGACGTTCAGGATGTCTCCATCCGTGAAGTCCTGCATCCTGACCCCAGCTTTCAGAAAATGATGGTTAAGCTTGAGGAAGGAGGTATAACTCCCACCAAGGATCACCACCTCACTGTGAAGGTGAGCTCATGCTATTTCTTGATGGGGACTCTCCACATTTCAGCTTTGAAGAGATGTCGGTGGTTTGTTTTTTTGTTTTGTTTTAGGCCGCCTGGCTTAATAAGAGGTTGCAGAGGGCACAGCTAATTATGGGGACAATGTGTTGACGAGCCACCTAGGTAGAACAGCCAGTTTTGTGACCTTCTCTCCTCTACCAGCTCGAGCGTGGCTGAATGGCAAAAGGACACCCTCCTCCAGACTGCCCATTTTTAAAGCATAGTAAGGATCCATGCTTTGTCAGCCATTTCTTGGGGAGCACTGTATTGTTATAGACAGAGCAGGTACAAATATATGCATTTAAGGCTACCTTAAAATATAAAAGGTTCCTTCTAATTGATTAGGATGCTATGAATTTTGTAAGCCAAGTACGAACTATTTGGTAAATATAGGCATGCCTCACGCTGAATTTTATGGGACGTTTCACCGAAGGCTACTGAATTTAGATTAGGAAATCCATGTGCTTCTAATACAAATTCATTGAACCCTTTTAGAGAAGTATTAGCACCTTGTGCTTTAAAGCAGAGATGTGACATTGCCTCATGAGCATATTTTACTATTAACCCCAAGGATTAGAGGTCTGTACAAGTTCTGAAGTTTCTATGTGATACAATCTCCACACTTTTAAAAAACTTTCTCTTAGAAACATATCAAGACGTGTTTTTAAAATCTTGTTTAAAGAGAACTGAGCACTTGAAAGGCAGAAAATTCCCAGCTGGCAGTCACCTCTCTGCATCCTTGTGGGTATGCAGCACAACACAAGCCACTACAGATAACAGCAGCTCAGGCACAGGAACATAGGGCTGCAATGTGCCTAACTTGTGAAAACCCAGGGCTTGTACTGCAATTCCCTGCAAAACCCTGGTCCAGATGTCCAAAAAGGGACTCCACAGGTCACTGGAGGGAGCAAATGGCCAAAGAAAAGATGTTGACAAGAACCAAAATGTGTCAAGAATTCTTGTGCTCTCCCAGGCTCACAGCTTTTAAATGAGGGATTATTTGAAATTAGGATTCATGGCTTGGGCTCAGGCACCTGTGTATTCCCTTTATACATGGGGGATTTGCTGTTCTCTTCTAAGTTGTGCCCCATCTCTTACTCAAGAAGTGAAGAGTATCAAAGCAGCATGAGGCTCCTCTCCTGCCTGAGGTAGATCAAATTTACACCTTGTGTGCAGGATAATTGGTTTATCCAGTGGACAAACTGGCACAGAGACACTCCCACCTCATCTCTGGATGTGCAGTCATGATCTGGCCAGGAAAGGAAGGAACACTCATCATGCCACAGAGAAAAAAGCAAGAGTCAGCACAACTGTTTTGCCTAGTGATGAAGTAATTTCCTGGGATGGAGCTGTTATGAGATCTGGTACTTCCCAGAAGTACTTAAGCATTTTTGCAATCTGCTCATCACTCATCAGATAAAACTTCCGTGGGATTTCCAGAGCCTACCCATTCATTCAGTTTTCTTTGTTTTTGTTAACAGCTTGTGTCTGTTCTCAACAAGTGAGTTGCCTCCGGGTTATGACCTGTTGGTTGACAAAAATAGGTGCCAGGTGAGGTTCTTGCCAGGGCATGACTGCCAGGCTGAAGAACACCACCGTGCTTGTGCAAGGAAGAGGCTGATTTATTTCCCTGACACTGTGCTCCTTTGTGTGCTCCATGGAGCAGGTCTTGGCAAGTGGCGTTCACTCAAGCCTGTCTGTTTTAAGTGGAAAAACTCCAAAGCAGATAAATTTCCTGTGTCAAATGGGTCAGAGAAAGGACATCCCTGTTCCAGGCCGGGGTGGTGTCGTTAGGTAAACAGGGATTGTTCCTCAAGCCTGGGAACTGGCTCTGTTTAGACAGCAGCAGTCAGGAGCTGTGCTAAGGAAGATGATTGCAAAGGGCAGGATCATGGTGGGGGACCAGCAGCACTACAAGGGCACATGGCCCAGGAAGAAGAGCTTGCTGCAGCTCTTGGAGCAACATCCTGCACTTTGCAAAGCTTTGAAAGGGGCAGCAGTCCTCGTTCCAGCACCAACCAGCCTCTGCCCAGGAAACAAAGGCAGTAAAGAAACCTGAACAAGCTGGGAAGTGCCAAATTGGCACAGGTCAATTCCTAGGAGACTCATATCCTGAAGCACCATCCAAAAGTCTGGAAATACCAAATGAACAGTGGAAGCCTAAAGGTTTCCACTCCTGAAACTACAGTTGCTACCAGGGCAGTAGTTCTGCTACTGCTGGAGCACAATGTTTGCTCCTTAGCAGGGCTGGAGGTATGAAATTTGTGAATTCCACACTGGAGTGGAAGAAGGACTATTTGAAATGTTATGTTTTTTATTTTATTTTTTACATAATATTCTTCTTGTGAACTCAGTTGTGCTAATGTCTGCTTTTAGATTCTAATGGGATGTTTTAATTTGTAAATGTTTGTTTTGTGGTATCAGATACGTGGGGTGTATCCCACTTTAAAGTGGTAGTTCTGCCTAACATTGAGCAGAGGTTTTTAACTCCAGATCTTATCAGATGAACACAGCAGGAGCTTGAATGTGGGTGTACCATTGTCAAGAGCTTTATGAGAAGAGCTTCTACACATTGCCAAAAATGCCAGCTTTAACTTAAAGGTAAAAATTCCCTTTTTGTTTTTGTTTTGTTTGTTTTTTTTTATCTCCCACAAATATTCTCTCTATGCTGTATCTTATCACACTGGGGCTAACTCACAGTACAGATTAATTTTGAAATGTGTAGAGTTGTGTTTCACAAAGTCATGAATCTACAAAATGGGAAAATCCAGCTCTTGAAGCTAAGAGGGCAGCCTGTTGGCAGATTTACTTGGAAAATGGAATTAACTGGGGAGAGGAGAGTAATTGAAATGGCAGGACTATGGAACTGGCCATTTTCCTGTAGTACTCAGGTTGTACCTTTGTCATAGAAAAGGCATCTGCTGCATTTAAATACAGTGCTTCTTTACTGTAGGAAGATAGAAGAAGGTGGTCTGCATATCCAGAAGTTTTACAGGGAAGAGATTTGTGTGTCTGAGAAAACTTGTCATCAGTGGTTAGTGACTTGTTGAGTAGTTCTGAGGGACAGAAATGCAATGGATTGCCAGGGTACTAAAAATGCACATCTTGTTGCTTCTGGCAGTTGCATGAGGTCTGGCTGAACATAGTGGGTGTAACAACCACCCTTAATTTGAGTCAACTGCAAAGTGCAATTAAGCTTTATGGAGTAGATAGCTGAAACAATAGGAGCCACCACCTCAAAAATGAGGGTACGTACAAAGCTGTTTAAGAATGTATTGTGTAGGTGGAGGGTTTGATAACAGGCTGAGTTAACATGCAGGTGGCTGAATATTGTGCTTGTAGAAGAGAAACCAGAAAGACATCACAGCAGCACACAGAGAAGGCATCAAGAAAGTCCCAGCAAAATAAACACTTGCTGCCAGACTGAATAAAAGCTGCATTTTTCAGAAGTCAGGCACCTGGAGCTCCAAGAAAGCAAGGTGTTACCTGCTCTGAAGTTCGTATTAGTATGTGAGAACTTGTATTTAAGGAGTTGCTCTGAAATTGGAAGGCTTTGTATAAGAAAAAATACACTACTGAGTTCCAACATCTGTCCATCTGCAAGAGACAAACAATGTACAAGTATTGACCAGCTCAGAATGTGGTAACTTCTCTGATTGAATCTGATGCTCTGATGGATCTTCTCATTATTTCAGTGGCAAAGAAGTAGGTGTCTCTACTTCTAGCTGTAGTTAGACAAGTGAATCTTTTATAGGGAATGCAACTTTAGGTTTCTGTATGGAAAATATAAACAACCATCACTTAGGAGGGAAAGGACAGATCACAATAAACACAAACCAGGCCAACCTGGCCAAAGTAGACTCTATCGGAGCTTTCCATGTAGGAATAGCTCAAATGCTATAGAATAGCTCAAATGCTATATAGAATAGTCAAATCTGTCTAAGTAAAACTTGCACTTGGGTTTGGAGGTTTGCTTTTTCTCTTTATTGTACATTCAGTTTGATCACAGTTAACTTTACTTGCCTTTCTGATTACTTCAGTGTCCTCCACACTTTCTCTCTTGAATGAGCTTCACTTCGTTATTCATCTATCTCATCGCTTTTTGATGATTTTTTGAACAATGCTTGCTTTGTTGACTAGGTTTAGCATGTGAATGGGTTGTCTGGCTGTGACAGAAAGGTTGTTCCTTATGTCTTCATATGAAAAAGACTTTTGACTGTCTATTTATAAGCATGACCTTGAGAGATTTCTAACATTCTGAGTTCAGGCTGGAACTCAGGCAAAGTTCAAGACCATCTAAACAGTGTCTTCCACAGATAGTTCCTCTGGTTTTAAAGTGTCTGCAAGGCTCCACGTAATTTCCTGAACAACTAAGTCTGACTTCTGTTAAAGCACTGTCTGAATCTGACTTTCATTGGTCCCATGAATTGTCAGTAACTGTAGATTCAGTTTCTTCTTCTGCTTACTTTGCAGAAAATGCACAGTGAAAGGGCCTAAGGGAAAGCTGCAGCAAGGATGTTCATAATTCTGGTGCATTCTTCTGAGCTCATCAGCCATGTACTGGACCAGAGGACTGATTTTTGTGAGCTTTCCCAAATGCATTACCCAGAGTTCAAGCCCTAGACTTTTGTA
Organism: Heliangelus exortis; assembly: GCF_036169615.1. Lineage (NCBI taxonomy): Eukaryota > Metazoa > Chordata > Aves > Apodiformes > Trochilidae > Heliangelus > Heliangelus exortis. The sequence goes on along the minus strand of NC_092422.1, from coordinate 108,003,237 downwards.
CGCAAAAATACTTTCATATGTAAAAAGGAAGTTTTTATTTAGCTTTCAAAGTGAGAACACGAGGCAATTATTTATTTCTCACAAGATAGTGAGCAATGTGAGACACCACCCATTTTACACGGCATAAGCCACTAGGGTCATCCAAGCACAGAGGTACTATCTGGTTAGACCCCAAAACACCCATTCTGCATATGCCACAAGCCACAACACAATCCCCAATGCCTATAGCAGCTCAAAGATATATATGACAACCCAGTTAAAGCCACAGACTGTTTTTTGCCCCAGTTGGGCTGTTGCAACCTGGCTATCTAGCATCTCTTATAATGTACCACAAGAGGATAGCAATGAGATCTATGGTATTTTCAATATCCTAAGCACCCTGAAGACCTCTAGACAAAAATGCACGAAGCAAAATATCCTGCCACATTCTTTAGCCAGACTTTTGCACTCTGCTGATATTAAATATACTCAATATAGCATGCACACCTTGTACTTGAGCATGCATGCCCATAAACACTTTCCTTGGTCTTCTTCCAGAAATGGCTTTTCTGTCTTTATAGCACGACTGTGTTGTATCTTCTGGGCTCTGCAGAGACAGCAAAAAGATGTGGCACCTTTGTCCTCCCAATCACTTGCAAAGCCTGTCAGCAACTTCCTGGGGCTGAGGGCTTGGCAGCCTTGGCCATGATCCAGAGGCTGAAGGTTTCCTGGTCTCTTTGGCTGCTGGGGAAAGGCAAAAGCTCTAATCTGTGTTTGAGGTGAAAAAACTTTTGGTTCCAAACCAATCTGAACAGACACATCTCCTGGGACTTTTGCTGCTAAGATGCAGAGCTTTTTTTTCTTCCCATGTCTTGTTGGTGGTTTTCATTTCCATGAATAAGTAGAAGTGAATTGCCAGGAGATTTCCCACCTTATGAAAAACCACCTTCTGTAATTTCAGAAACAGCTGTGTATGTTTTATATCACCATATTTGGATGCTTCTGGCAGAGTTCCTGTGCCCTGCTCTTTGTACATGTACAGAAGAGATGTGGAGTATTCTCATTTGCTTTTTTCTCTTTCTCTCAGACCAAAACTTCACAAAGTAACAAAAAAGTTACGTGCTATGCAGGATGCTATAGAAAGTAGGTGTGCTTTCAAAATGTTTGATGTTTTGTTTTAATTTTGAGATTTAATCCAGTTTAGGTCTTCATTTACTCAAAATAATTTTATCCATTTTAATTCCTTCCATGGTAATAGCAGCTCTGCTAGGGACCAGAAAGCCAATTCTCTAAAGCTATTTCCAAATGAAATGGGTAAGGTGGAAAAAAAAAATAAAAAATCTAGGCAGTACTCTTCTGATAGCAGGTAGTTGAGAGATTTGCTTCACATGGGGGATAGACTTGTTCTGCTGGCATCCAAACACATCATCAGCGTGACATTTGTTTCTCACAGGAAAATCCTTTCCCTAGGGTGCAGACAGGAAATCCAAAATGAGAGGAGGTAAATACCAAAGGACCGCTGAGGAAAGGGGAGGAGAAAGAACAGAAAGAACAGTGTTCACTTGTTGTGTTGGATAAGAAAAGGCTCAGGAAAGAAAACCGCGTGAGAAATCGGTGCTTATTTTGACATTATGTGAAGTGATCTGATTGCAGGATGAACCACTTCTGTTCTGTGAAGCCATAGTGCAAATTGCAAAAAGCACTGAATTCCTTTTCAGAAAAAAAAAAAAAATTCATCTTATCCAACTAATGCATGAGCTAGATCCTTAACTTGGTTCACAACACTTGTTTTTCTGACTACTGGCTGCTGTGAACCAGCAATTTCTTCGAAGTCCTTGACTCTTTCATGTCAGAAATTTTGGTGCAAACTCTGGCAGTGGGCTAGGACTTAGAGCAGCACCTACATATTTACTTGGAGGACTCTACATTGTCATTTACTTGTGCTGACTGTACATTGCCTAGGCTAACACAGCCCTGTCAGGCTGCTTCCTTCTGATCACAGGATGTCTCATGACAGACAAAAGGACAGGTGGGAGAAACAGGAGCCAATCCCCTGAGCCTTACAATCACTCCTCAAACCCACCGATGAGAGCTTCTTTTTGTACTGATGCTGTCTGCCAGCCCCCTCCCACAGCTCAGCAAGCAAACACTGGGCAGCCATGGGGTGAGTAAGGAAAGCTCATTATTTAAGCTCAAGAAACAGAGTAAGAATGGTTCACCTTGTAAGGAAGAAGGGCCATGCATGGCTCTTCTGTGTGGTGCTGTTGAGATGCTCCCATGACAGGGAGGCTGTGAAACGGGGCTCTGAAAGGGACAGTCCTCTCATTGGATGTGCTGACTTGAGGTTTTTGTCAGCTGGATCTTTGGGCTTCTTGCCAGCCCAGAAAAAAAACTAACAAAGGCCATTTCTTCAGTTGCATATGACCAGGGAAGAGGGAGGGAGAAAAGGAAAGAAAAGAAATGAGGGACTGTAATATTTTTGAGAGAGAAACATGTTTTCCAGACGAGTAAAAATGTCTTATTTATATAGATACAGAGCCTCTGCTTACTGTGAGCCCCAGCATAACTCTTAAATCTCTGCAAAGTGGCATGGATCCATGACACATTGCTTTAGTGTAGTACAGATACCATTTGGCACTACATGGAAAGTTAGGGCACTCTTGAAACTGAACCTACAAACCTGTTGTGCTCAAAGATTAGAAAGGAAAAGATCCAACATTAGGCTGAGGGAGAATTGTTTGAACTGGCTTTGTCCATCAAAGGAAAATCTATAATGTGCCAGATCAAATTATAAATTAAAGGCTTATTTTGACTTAATCAACATTTTTTCACTCCGTTTCTTAGGTTCTTCAGAATGTTTATGCTCTTAAGACAATATTTATCAGGGTTGGGCAATGTCTGTGCCTTCAAATAAAGAAATAAATAGAGTACTCATATATCCCTATTTTTCAAAACTCCTGTTTCAGTTTTTCAGTCATTTAAAATCTGTCCAACTGTGCTCAGTGATTTCATGGTTCTTGTAGCCCCTGGCCACAGCATATTTGATGAAAGTTGAGCTGTTAGATAGCCTTTCCCAAACAAATTCCAGTGCAGCTACATTTTCCCATTCTTTGCCTGAGCTGCGACCTGATACAACTGGCACCATTTTAAACATTGCCAAATTCTATCCAGCTTCTCTTAAAAAATATATATTTTATATATATATATATATATATAGGTGAAAACAACATTTTTAATAGTCAAGCATGACTAACTGCTACTGTCCTTTCTCTGAATAAGCTGTTATCAAGTCTTTGAAGTTCTGCCAGTTTTTTCCACTACAAGGAAAACTTGATACCCGCTGGAATTTTTGGAGTACAGAGAGAGCAACAGCAATGGTCCTGTTGACTTAAAAACTGTGCATAATGTCCTGTTTTTATGAACACGTAATAAAGAATTGGAAACAGTTTTCTGTTTAGGTGTCCCTGCCTTTTCAACAGTACTACACCCTTAAGAAACTTGAGCTCTTTAAACTTCTTCCTAATGTGATATCCACAGCAACTTTTCTCATTCTCTCACTTGTTTTCAAGGCTTTTGTTTTTCGTGTCTCCTGCCCATCAGTACTTCAAGCTATCAAATGTTCCAGGGCTGTGTTTATCTGCCCCACGAGAAGCCTCTAAGCTCACACAGCGTAGCTTCTACTCTGTGTTTTGGGTGTTAGCCTCGGGGCTTTTCCTGCCATCACTACCCAGGAGAGTCTTTGAGTCTGGCAGTTTGCATAATGCAAGCCTGGGACTGCTGAAAATGATTATTAACACATTCAGTCTAACAGCTGGCTGCAGCTAGTCACATAAAAAACAGGTGCCATCTTCTGCTGATCCCATGCTCCAGTGGGCAGGTAAAGCTTTATCATCAAGATAATGTGCAGTAAGGGTCCTTCCTAGTAGTATACCCAGCATGCACAAACGAGTTACAGCCCAGCTTCATCTACAAAACAGGGTTCTCTTTCAACATGTGTACTGTATTAAGCTTTCTTTGCATCAGTGTAGAAAAATCTTCTGCAATGTGTCGTGATTGGAGCCATATGGTGTGTGAGAAACAGGTGGAGCAAAAGCTGAGCAAAAAGCATGAAAGGAGGAAAAAGTCACTTTTTAAATAGGCAAGAAAAAAGGACTGTGCTTGTGGTCACCACACTCTCAGCAATTATTATTAGAGTAAATAGTCAAACCCTTATCCAGAAAAGGGAGAGTGAATATAAAAAGTAATCCACTGTCTTGCTGCACACTTGAGAGAGGTGCTGCTAACAGTTCTTCAGTACATGTTATATATGGCCATGAACTGCTACAGGACCATTGTCTCTGACTTATATGTTGAGTATTCACAATCTGCTCATTCCTATGGTTTTTTTTCACCTCCATCAGGGAGTTTAATTTCAGTGATCAGATAGCATGATTATCAAACCCTCTAAGACTCTTTTCAAAGTGGTTACTGGAGCACTTCCCAAGTAAATATTTGTGGAAGTGCTTATAAGCAAAACAATTTCCTTGTGTATTTTCTGTTTCCATGAACATTCTTATTAGAAATATTAACAGAAATGAGAGACAATTTGCAAACTGTTGGTATTTCCAGCATAGTTGGATAGGGTGGTTTAATCAGGACATTTAGAACTGCAAGCCTTCTTTTAATTCTGCCTTTTGCTTGATGTCTGTGTTCTTTTTATAACAACAACAATAACAAAAAAAGTACGCAATTGCATGTTCCTACAGCAAGTAAAAGCCTAAGTAGCCATCCAGCTGTTAAAATTGGTGTTACATCTGAATTTTCTATGGATTTCCCACTGCATGGCAGGAAATCAGCTTTCATTGCTGCTTCCCCCTCCTCCCCATCTAGCCTCCTATTAGATTAATACCAGAAGCATGAAGTAACGTTTAACAGAAAGTTGTTGCTTTTAGCTCTGGGAAAACTTGGCAGCCTCTCCAGAAATGGCAGGGGGGAGGTGGAACCTGAAACCTCTATTAACTAAAGAGGAGATCTGAGGCATAAAGAAACATTTTTCTCCCCTTCAACTTCTGAGGTTTAAAAAAGCACGCTAATAACACACTGTTCCTGAGCCTAATGATGATTCTCTCTCAGCTCTTTCCTCTCTTTATGTGCTGATTCCCTGGCTCCTACAGGCCACTTTTGTGTCCCCTTTCTCATACTGTTACCTAATTTATATCCTGTCAGCAAAGCGTGCTACTAAGATAGTGGATTTCTCATCTTGTTTAGCATGGATTTCTACTTTACAGGAGGGCCCGGGGAGCTTGAACCAAAATGCATGTTGTTGATCCTGGACACTGGGATGCCTCCCCAACTGTTTTAAGGTTTCAACAGCACAAAGAGGAAGGAAAAAACCCACAGCATGCAAACAAGACATTATGAAAGAGAAGTGAGACCACCTCCAGCTTCTTGCTATCTCAGATTTCACAGTGGTCTTTAAACTATAGCACAAAATTATAATTTATTAAACCAACATGTTAAAAATTGTCATATGTTAATTTCCTGTGATACTCCAGGATCAGCAAGGAGATTTTATTGCTTCTTGTGGGCCTAATCCTACATCAGTCAGTGGGAATTTCATTGGAAGTGCACGTGGTGTCATGCCCACAGTGGTGCAAGCCCAGATTGAAGCACATATCTACAGCTTCTTGGCAAACAGGATACTCAGGCTGCCAGAACAGCAATGCAGAATGGAGGTAGATGCTCTCAGGTGAGCAACATAGACAAGAATATTTACACAAATTAGCAGGTTTTACACAATCAAGATCCTGTGAAGTAGCATTTCTAAACTTCTCATATTTCTGTAATGTCTGAGTTTGCTTTTCAGTTTACCATAAAGCCATTAGCTTAGGTGTTGCCCCATGAAGTCTGAGCTTCTGGTTAAAATGCAGGGGCCCTAGCCACCTCAGGGAGAGGTGTGGAACTTTGATTTTCAAGTACCCCAATACTTTATTTTCCTTTGAGTAAACTCAGGATTTCCACAGCTATTCTGGCAGTTTGCAGCCTCCCTGCAGGCAGTACACCTACCATGAGCAAGGTGGTATACCCAACAGCAGGCACAGGGAAACAGTGTTACCAGTGGGATGGTTCCCTCTTATTCCCCAAGGTAACCCAAAATGGGCCTGATGTAAATGGGAAAGGGAATAACAGGATATAGATTAACCTGGCAGTGGGCATATGCAAGGTGTATGTGTCCTCCTGTGCCTTGCAATCCAACAAGCTCCCTGGTACAGAAGCTGTTCTGGTCTCAGGAGACAGATTCCTCCAGCACACATCAGTTAAAAAACCTGTGGGGAGATGCTCACCCTCCTTCCCCCTTTCCCTGCACATTCTGACAGGACTCAAACATATTTGAGCCTGCAGCCCCTTCCCTACCCCACTATATTTTAAGGGTTTTGTTGAAGGGGTGCAAGTATAGTGTGGAGGTTAGATGGTGGGATTGTCACTTGCCTACTATTTTCATTTAGGTTGATTTTACATTAGGCATTAGTGCATTTTCAGGATGTTTATCTTTGGGTTTCGCACATTGTGTCTAACCCTTAAATCAGTTTTGTGTACAGGCTACAAAGGGAAAAAGTGATTATAATTTATATTTTTCAGTTGCTTTTAACCCTGTCTGTATTTGAAGAAAAATCCCCAATAGCTAAGACTAAAATATATCTCTGCATCTAAGTCTGCCCCTTTTAGTGCATGAAAGTAGTAGCTATATTGTGTCATCCTTTGTGCTGCTAATGGGACTTAATTTCACATTTGGAGGCCATCTGTTGAGAGGAAAAAAACCCAACTACTCGATGCACATATAAAAACTTGTTAGCAAGGGCAACTTCATTAATCAGTTCTGAGGATGTATTTTTATCTACAGTTTGTTAGGTGGAGATTTTACCTTTATGAAAGCCACTACATCAATTCCAGCTCAAATTACTCTGAACAGAATGAAGTAAGTTTTGCCTATCATCTTTCCTTTTGTTAGAAAAGCACTGTTTTACTCTTGATTCTTTAGTAATTAACTGAGTTCCACCTGAAGGGGAAGAGTATTTTTTACAGGAGGAAGAAACCACATGAGCATTTATTTCAACACGGAAATCTGTCTTTACACAGATTAATTGTGAAATAGAAGTACTATCTTGGGTTCTTGTGTTCCACACCTTGCTTCCTCTGGGTAAGCTTGGGCAAGTGGTTTAAATGCTTTTAGATTCCTTTCAATTTCTTATGAAAGAGAATACCATCTTCTTCACATTACCCACCACTTTGGTAGGTGTATAAAAGGTTTCTGCATTCAGATTTGATAAATAAGGGTTGAGACCAAAGGAGAACAGAAAACTTCCCTGGCTTGGCATCAGAGGCAAATCATAAGGCCCCAAACTAAGCTGTGTATGGGAACTTAGGAATCACTCATTGCTTGCTGTGAGGAAGATTAAGTATAGAAGGGGCAATTGCAGGATGAAGATAGCTTTGTATCCAGCCACTGAGTACAAAATAATTAGCTGCCTTTATCTGTGACTATAATTAGACTACTGGAGTAGCTCCATAATTTGCACTGTCTTCTGCCAGCCATTTGCCTCCTGACTTAACATCTCCAAGGAGCATGGACCAAGGTTGTGCCTGTAGACCTCGTGCTTGCAGTTTTCAACGTTTGCTCACAGCTCTTCTATCAAGAATGTATTTGTGTACAGAAAAACTTTAATAACACTCTAGTAAGTTTAGCTGCAGTATCAGAGTTGGCTAATGAAGCCCTAAGCCCTCCCATTCTCAGCAGCATGCTGATTCTAGCAAAGGAAGCAATTAATCAGCTGCAAGGACAGATAGCCATACACAAGCTAATAGGGTAGTGCTCTTGTGATTTGAAGTAGAGTAATGGCTGGCCTGTGTTTGCAAAAATGCTTTTTGGTTACTAAAATGTTCTATGTAAGAAGAAGTGGCATGATCCTGTCTTGCACTAAATGACTAGCTGCTTTAACAAAAATGGTTCCCTTTCCAACAAATCCTGTCTTGATGGTTCCCTTTCCAACAAATCTTGTCTTGTTTATATCTTTAGGCCACTATGGCTACAACATTGGCACTACTTAAATGAGTCATTACGAGTTGTGCAATTCATTGATAGAGACATTTTTAAGGCAGCTACTTGCTATTAAAAAAAACCTAATCACCTGAATTAATCAATCCCACACTTCTATGGTAGTTCTGCAGTGCAACCACAGTCTGAGCTACAGTCAGCATCAGGAACAGCAGGCCTCACAGCTGCACTGCAAACCCAGCCAAAGCCTGACAGAAGTGCAACAAAACCCACCTACCAGACCTGTCCCTTAAGCTCTGTATTCAGCTACAGAAGCAGCCCAGCACTTGATGATTCAGAGGAATGCAAAACCTAACCACTTCCTTGCTTTGCAATTACAACCTAGTTAATTGTGTACAACTGTGCAAAGGAAGAGGGTGAGGAAATTCCTTTCTTGACCCTTCCAGCAATTGACTTGTGCCCTGAGGCATAAGATTTGATTACTCGTGTAACTTATTTTCCTCAGGCAGTTTCTTCTTGATAGCTCTTGTGTGACAATTTAAGAAAGTTTCAGGCCAAGTCACAGAAACACTGTACTGGTTGAACCTCAGTTTATATTATTTTTTATTGTTTTATATATCTCTCTACTGAGTGCTGCATTAACAGATTTTTAACTTGGATGACTACACAATAGTGTAACTACTGTGTGTGATTTTTTTTCACCAGATTGGTACTGATGAATGCAGTGGGCTTCAGGTTGCCTTTTGATTTTGTAGAGATTCACAATGAGCCTTAAAAATCAAGTTTCTTGCAGTACCTACAATCCATCCTGCTACAGTGCCTCAGAATGTCCTTTGAGGAAGTTACACCAAAAGAATCACTGCTTGCTTTAAAGTTTCACCAGAAGTCCTAGTTGTGAACACTGTTATTATTTTCAAGCTATACAAAACTGAGTAGTTTTACTCTGCAATGACAAGCAACAGCTGGGTTTTTTCACTGAGGCAGTGTTTCAAAATGCTGTTTATATGCTGGAAAGCACTGAATCCTTACAACCCTGTTTGTTGTCGCAGGTTTGTTCAAAAAGGGTGCAATTTAATAAAAATCCATTGGTATGTTGGTTTTGCCTGTTTGAGAAAGAAAGGTTAGGTCTCAAGCACAGATGCTCAGATCTGTGTTGTTCCTTTTCTCAGGAATCACTCTAAAGCAAGTACTTTTTGGACCTTTTTCAGAAGCAGAAGTGCAGGGAGGGAAGAGGTTTCACCAGGGTCATGTTCTTGGTCTGCATCAGCCCACCAAAGAATGTCACAAACTTGGTTGGGAGCCCAAATGAATAGTTAAGGCAGGAAAACGAAGAAACCAGACCAGTTATGCTATTAAAGAAAAGACTGGGTGTAGCTACACCCAGTCATCAACAGGTAGCTTTATCGCAACTGATTTTGTTAGGCTGGGTATTGTCTTTCCCTCCTGTAGGTAGCAGAAATCCCAACCAACTCCCTGCTGTGGGCTCTGGCTCACTTGACAGAAATGCAGTCATGTCCACACCTGATGTGGATAAAATCTATAAAGGCCAGGGACCAGGTAATGCAGAGGATGTGATTGTGGGTGCCTGCTCAGGGGTGACTGCAGTGCTGTGCTTGCATAACCAGGAAGGAAAAATCACCACACAACTGAAGTATTTTATTACTGTTTTCAATGCTTCTGATTCAAGCCTGCTTTTTGCAAACATTCCAACATTTGATTTCTACTTATATGCATTACCATGGAAACTAAATTTTTATTGGGCATGCTTGTATGCTCAGGGGTGGAGAACCTCAAAAGCCTTTATGATGTGAAATACAGTTGAGGTAGCCATACAACTGTAATGAAAGCAGTTAAAGCAAGTTTGGTGGGCTGTTCAACCCAGCTATGACTTGTACCCGTTGTGCAAGTTTCCATACCCTTTTTCTTAACTTTATTCAGCAGAAGTATTGTCTCTTTTGTTCCAACAAGGGTTTTCAGCTAGCTCTCTTTAGGTTTTGGAATGTCACTTGTTTGCTAATTTTTAAGTATTTCCTACTCATAAAGTGTCTAAGAAAGGGCTTTTTTTTTTTTCTTGCTTGCTTTTTTTTTTTTTTTTTCAAATTGCCAGAGCCCTGCCTGCTAGACATTCCAACTTACTGAGTTATACTAGGGCCTCTGGTATGGCTGGTTTTGAATACCTCTTGTTCTTTTAGAAATTCCTTATTTTTGTCTACTCTGCTGCCAAGAAACAGATGTCACTGACTCAGATAACATTTTCCCAGTGTACATATATGACGGGAAACACATGTTCTGCCTGACCCAGCTTTGCTGCCACCTCACCTACTGTGTAATAACTAACTAAAGGAACATTTCAGCCCGCACATCAGAAGTCCTTCAGAGTAACAGTTTAACCACAAGTGCAAAGTTACTTTTTTTCTGTACTATTAGGCATCAGTTTCTCTGGGGAGATTTTTGCAGCCTGTTACTTGCAGCTTTTTCTACTTAAAAGGAAAAGGAAGATCATGTGAGGCTAAGGGAAGGTTGGCTGGTTTTGGCTCTGGCTGCTGCAGGGTTAAAAGCCATTCTCCCTTTTCCTGCTGTGAACACGTCCTTAACTCTGCATTCATTACACCTAGACACCTTTAGTTTTTCTGTGTGCATTCCTTGCTTGTTCAGTGAAATAAACGGAAGAGCCAGCTTCAAAACAAGTGGTAAATGAAGTACTTGGAAGTTTGTGGGGGCATAACAGCAGAAAAGCTCAACTACAGATTGGCCTATTAGAGTAATTAGTCTCGACATCTTCTCCTAATATAGGGAAACTACACTCAACACCAGGACAGCCAAGGCCATTTCTTTTTTTTCTTTTTTAATGAATATTCTCAGGAACATGAGTGTTGCTATTAAGATTCCAGATTTTAAGGAGTTATTAAAAAGTTTATATTGCAGCAAAGGAACAGTTTTAGCCAAGTAAAATATCCCCTGGAATAGGGCAAGGCAGGAACCAGTTCACAACACCTCATTTCCCCATGGCAGGTGGGAACAGCCTGCAATCATAATACCCCTTCACATCTACTGAGAGCCACCTGAGCTTCAGCTCTCCCTGCAGGACCCCCTGAGCAGTAGGTACAACCCTCAATTTCCTCCTGGAGAAACAAATGGGGAAAGGTAGAGTGATGAGGCCACACAGCACGAAACAAGGTCACTATGCAGGATACTCTGGCTCGCTGCCCTGAGCACAGTCCTCCTGGCTGGCTCACATCTCTCTTTGCTGGTGTGTTCCTTACCAAGCTGAAGCTTTCTGTGCTCTTGGTGAGAGAAGGACACCAGGCTTCTTTGGCAACTATGCTCTGCCAAGCTGGTCTTGGTTTGTACACTTGCTTTGGTTTGCAAACCCCACCAGCTATGCCTGGCTGGGCTCACCAGCCTGCTCCCCTGTTTTGGGACAGCAAAATGATGGTTCATCTTTTGATGATGCACAGGGCCTGGATGGGGGTCTTCTGGGAGCCCTGTGTGTCTATATGCACATGTATGTGTTCACACACAACATGTGTTTTTTTTCCAAGTGAGACTAAATCGCAGGAAGGCTTCTGGCAGGCGGCAGCAAGGTGGGATCCCACTGACTAGGGTGAGTGGCAGGGATGCCCCACCAGGGCAGGGAGACAACCGAGCTCCCCTTCGGAGTTGGGAAGGTGGAGGGCAGCCCCCTCCTCAACACGGCTCCCCCGGGGAAGATGACAAGGCAGGTGAGCAGGAGGAGGAAGGGTGCAGGTAAACTCACCCCCAGCCCCAGGCAAGGAAAACCGGGCCCGCACCCTCCCAGAGCCGCCCTGTTTGCTCAGCTAATCTGGCAGGCAGGAAATTCCCTGGCGATTCATATATATGGATCGCGAAACGCCTGCGGCGGCCCCCCCAGCAGCCGTCCCCCGGAGCGGCCCCGACGAGACCCCCGCCTCTCTATGGACACCTCTGCGCCAGTTTCCCCCTTTTCGCCCGCCCGCCCCCACTCCCCCTTCCCCATTCCCACTCTCCATCCCCACCCCCCGCCCCTTACCCCCCACTCCTGCTGCCCTTCGGCCGCCCCGCTCCCGCGACCCCGGACTGCGGGGAGCGAACCATTCCGCCCGCGGGGGTGCCCCACGCCCCGGCCTCGCCGTGGGGCGGGCGCGGCTCTGTGCGGGGCGGTGCTGGCAGCCGGGCGGGGGGCGGCTCCCGGTGGCGGCGGGGAGAGGAGGCGGAGGCGGCGGTGATCGCAGCGGCAGCGGCCGGGAGGGCAGCGGGATGTGCGGGGGGCAGAGGCGGCAGGAGGCGGTGAGTGCACGTCCGGGGAAAGAGCCGTCCCGCGGGGTGGGTTCCGTGTTCCTGGGCGGCAGGGACGGCTCGGCTCTCGGCGGAGCCCTTCGGGGCTGCCTGCGGGGATGAGGAGAAGGTTCCCGCCGGCTATGCGGAGCCCGAGTTGACGCTGGCTCAGCTGCTCACAGCTGTCGCCCGTTGGTTTGTTTGGGGTTTTTTTTTGCTACTTTTAGGCGAGTTTGTGCCAACGACCTCCCGACCCCCTCACGTTTCTGGCGGGTGGTGGCGGCGGCGGCGGAGTCCCTCTCCTTTACCTCCCGACTCGGCGGGGACCCTGCAGCCATCCCCCCATGTCCCTTTCGGCGCCAGCCTCCTCTCCTTCTTTGTCCGGGTGTTTCCCCCCGGTGCCGGCGGGCGCTGCCGCGTCCCCGCCGGCGAACAAAGCCTCTGTCCCGGCCGGCGGCGGGGGCGTCCGTGGGCCGGCGAGGCAAGGGAGGAATCGCGGGGCTTGGTTCGTCTTTGGTTGTTTTCCCATCGTCAATAATCTACCTGGCGGAGGGGAAGAGGTAGGACAGGGCTCTTTGTCCGCGCTTCTTTGTTAAGCCCGTGGCTTTTAAAGCCTGCGGCTGTGCAGGAGCTGCTGTGCCCAGCGGAGATGGGTTTCTCCTCAGGCTGAGCTGGCGATGGATGCCGTCTCGGCATCGCTGGAGTTTAGCAACGGGAATCCGGCATTCCGTCTGATTGGCTTGGGGAAATCAAAGGGGTTTTAGGCTCGGTTCCCCCCGATAGAGCTCAGTAAATCACCCCTCCTGTAGCCCTGTCAACAGCCGGTGCCAGGGCGTGCCTCGGTGTCGCCCGGAGCCGCACGCTCGATGGTAAATTCACCTTGGAGATAAGATAGGAGCCTTTTTGGAAAGCTACCTGATACCCACCAGCAAAAGGAGGGGCGGGCTGGAAACTAACAGTCTGCGCTCCTTCTCCTCCTGCCCCAAAGCTGCCTGAGGAATTTCCCCATGTGCAGAAGTGTAAATAGACGGGCTGTGCTTACATAAAGGCTCAAGAGGTGGGCTTTCTGCCTCTGCCACTGAGTGCTTGCCTGATCTTAAACACATGGCTTTTGTCCCCAGTTCCTTCCCCCCGCCCCCAAATGCTCATCTTGTCAATGTATCATCTTGTCTGCACACTTGGACTTTGCACATGCCCAAATCCTCCACATCTGTGTCTCCAGGCCAGCTGGGTGGACATGGTACCAGTGAATGCCATGGTGATTATTTTGCCTTTGTGCCACACATTCCCTCCCTTTTGGGAAAAGAAGCAGACAAGAGAGGCAATTTTACATGTTCTCACTTTTAGCAAACTTCTCAGTTTTTGGTTTTGTTTTGTTGTTTTTTTTTTCTTTCTCTATATTCTTATAGATACAGTCCCCAGATATAAGGTATTAGCATGGGAAAGGAAGAGAGGTGGGAGAGGAAGGGCATGGGAGTGCCAAATGGAATCACCAGGGAGGATGGGTTTGTTTTCCTACAGTAGAAGGAAGCAATGTAGGGAGAAAGGAGGTGAAGTTATCATATCATGGGAGAGTGCCTAGCTTTGCTGTCAGGGGAAGGGTTAGGCCTCTGCTAAGGGGTAGAAGACAAGGACATACTTTTAAGGCAGTCAGATAATACCAGTGAATTATTCCAGAGCCAGTAGTACCATTTTTGGTTGTTTTATAGTTACTTTTCCACACCAGAAATTTATTTCCTTTCCATTTTGACAAATGTTAAATTGAGTCTTGTGTGTCCATGTTTTCATTGAGGGAATGGAAAGCTTTGGCAGCAACCAGGACAGGAAGAATAGTCATATTTTCCTTTTTTTCTGAATCAGTGATTGTCTGTGCTTATAAGATGCAATTAGCAACTATCTCCTTGAAAGCATGCAAAGATACCAGTTGACCTTTGTATGGAAGGAACTAAGTCCATCATGAAAAAATTTGGAGAATTTTTGGTTTTAGATAGGAAGCAGAAGATGGCTGAGGTAAAGATTGCAGGTCTACCTTGAGGCTGGAGTTGGTTAAGAAGGACTAAAGGGGCTTGGATGGGAAGATCTCACCTGTCGTTATAGATCCAGAGAAAGGCTGAAATAATGAAAGTGGGGGCGAAGTGCTGATTATTGTTTATGGAAAACTTATTGCTGTGTTCACTGCACATGGAGTGTATTCTCTCAATTTTCATTCTTTAAAGCAAACAGTTCTGATGTGTAGTAACTCCAGTATAGCATACAGTGCTTCCCTTTGCACTAATTAAACAGCTATAAGATGATGCCATGTTTGGGTGTTCAGAGGAGATAATGCCCGAGTAGGCTTTGGTTTGGGCTAGTGGGGCACATCCGAGATGCAACTGAAATCCAAGAGTTTTCCCCTGTAGAAGATCCCTCAGAGACTGTAGCACAGAAGTCAATAAATGTGACCAGGCTTGTTTTAATGACTCAAAGCTCATGCAGGTGGGATTGTTGGTTTTTGTGTTTTTTTTTTTTTTTTTTTTAAAGAACCATTTTGTTTAACTGCCTTAATTATATTAAATGATGTGACTGAAGGTATAGCACCTCATTCCTGGCTTGAGGGAGCGCAGTCCTGGGATTGTATGATTTTATGACTTGCTGACAAATGCAGCCCTGTATTTGAGCAGACAGGCCCATGGCACAGTAGCACAGCAGCCAGGGAGGATGGCACTTGAGCTGTCACTGTCATGATGTGGTTTGCCAAGCAAGTATGATGAGAAGCATTTAGTCTGGGGGGCATGCTCACTGCCCCGAGAGTGCTGGAAAATGAAGAAACGTTTGAAGAGCTGGAGGGGACGTTTGGAAATATGGGGCAAGCATCTCAGGAAGGAGACAAATTGTGGAGAAATGGACAAATGAAATCAGAGAGACAGAAACTGTCAGAATAAGTGGGCACTGGAGGGAACTGAGTAACGAAAGGAAGTGACAGGCACAAAGTGGCAGTGAAAGAAATCAGCACAGAGGAGAGCAGATCTTGGGCAAAGGTTGCCTGAGAGAAATTCAAGAGACAGATAGGAAAAAAAATGGTAAGGACATCCAAGAAGACCAAAAAAAGAAAAAGTGAGTAGATGAACTTTGAAGCTGCTCTGATTAGTTTTTCTAGATGCTTACATTTTCTAGGACTTACCTACCTGCTGGCTAAGGCAAACTCTCGTTGAATTTTTTAGGGGCACCCTAGAGGCAAGTTAATCATGTCAGGTGGGAAAGGAGAAAGGTTTCTTTAGAGTCTTTCTGCTCCTATACAGTGAGAATTTCTGCTCCTGTACAGTATGAATTTGGATTCATCATTGTTTTTCACTCAACCCCCAGCCCCCATCCTGAAATTTTGGATGAAGAAAGTCTGTATTTCTTGGGCTTCAGGAGTGAGAACTATATTGGTCTAGAATATTTATGTACATGTATTACTACATTAGCTATATTTTTTGTTTGGGGTGTGTTAGTCTGCACAGTAGAACACAATCACAGTCCACCAGCCAAGCTTTCTTTTTGCTGTATCTGTGAACTTTTTAAGTCTCAATTTGCAAGTCTTTTTAGCATGCTCAAATTCTCAATAGGAGAGGAGTTAATGAAATAGTGTTAGAATAATACCAGGGAGCTCATCATTACTGGCATAAAACTAATCAGTCATTAGGTCAGATAACTGAACTCTTAAGCTTAAATACCATAAATGTGCCAGGATAGGAAAGATGAATATGACTTGACATATGGCTTGTCCTCTGCCAGTCCTGTTTTTCTGCATGAAGAAAGGAGTTCTTTGTTTTAACAGAAATCTCTTCTAATACATTTCTACCTTTTGGCGGCTTTTGTTTGGGCAGAAAGGAATTAACTCTCCTTACCTCAACACACTTCATATTCAGTCCAGATGAAGCAGTTGTTTGCGTGACTGCAAAATAAGGAAGAGTCACTGATGTCCAGTCAAATAATTCAATCTGATAAATGGTCTAACATTTTGTCTTACCCAGTACATAGGAATTAGATTGGATTCATTGATATGTGTACTTTAACAGTTTCAGTTTCAGGTAGGAGTAGCTATTATGGCACAAAATTTATAAAACTTCAACATTTTCACTGTCATTTTTATTTGGACACACTCAAGAGTCTCTTATATCAGTGTTTTAAATCTCAACTTGTAGTCAACAAACTATAGTGTTTACATGGTAATGAATGTTTTCATACTTAATGTGCATTTAAAGTTGTCAGTTGTCATGACTGGATTCAAATGATTACATGGCTTCTTTTTACTGGAAAGGGCAGTTGATTTGAACCCTTCAACATCAATCCTTATCAAGTATTTGAGAATCCTACTCATACAGTAGGACAGAATAATTAAAAATTTTCTTATTTGAGTGAAATGTTTAGAGTAGTTGGGGTAATTAGTCCTGCAAAAGAGATGTGGTTTATGAGGGAAGTAAAGTTATTTAGGGTGTTTTCTATTGCTGTTGTGTTGCCCTTTTTCTGCTCCTTCGCCAGTATCCAACACGGTAATTTCTTGGAGGAAGAGATAAGCCATAAGAGGGACTTCCTCTGCCTCTCCCTTTTCCTCATCGGAAGCCTGCAGGATTATGAGGGAGTGACTTAGTCAAATCTGGATATTTGATTTTTAATTTATTTTGTGTTGGTGAAGGTGCCAAGCTGTGAGCTTGCCCTCACTTCTGCTACAGGGACCAATGGATTGCAGGACCTACATTATGAAAAGCCAGGGACTGAGCTGACTTCAGGGCTATACTAGCAGGAAATTAGCTGTAGCTCTAAGCCTAGTATATTGTGTTGTGGGGGAGGAGAAGGAGGAAATGAAGAAGGATTTTTAAGGTGACTTTTAGATAGCATCATTGCCAAGTTGCCAGGTTCTTGGCAAAGATGGCTGTGGACTCTCATAAGGATGTGTCCAGTCACTGATTTATAGGTACAGAATCTCCATGAAATAATGCAGGTGCCTTTCTGTGAATATATTGCTTTGTTTTGACAGTAGGCTTTAGGGTGCTGGGGTAAAATGGATTTATACTTGAGTGTTTTTTGGAGTTATACTGTAGATCCCAGTGAGTTTAACATCCACATCCATTTAAACCTATCAGGACTTTGTTTGCAAATAAACAAAGTCAAAGGAAAAAAGCAGTCCTGATTTAATCAGGAGCCATGTGCATTGTCCTCAGTCATACACGGATAAAGTATATCAATGTGATATATCAGTCTATTCATTCACTTAGGTGTATTACACCACAGGAAAATTAAATCTCTGGGCACCAAAGCTACCAGCACTCATTCACCAGATTTAGTTCAGGGTGGAAAATGTAGGCTTTTTTACTTTGTGAACAACATGTATTTTATTGGAACAGTTAAAACAGACCCTAATAATTTGAAAACCTTCTTGTTTCTGGCCAAACGAAACTCAGATGATGTTGTGCCAGCTGTGGCAGTGGATGGATTTTTGGCCTTACCCTCCATCACTTGGGGAAAACATCTGTTTTCTGTGGATGGCTGCATGATGCTGTAGGAGTTCCTAAAGAGAAGTGTTAGGAATAGGAGCTGCCAGGACCCACTCATAATGTGTTTTTTCAAGAAACAGAAAATGAAGAAACAAAGAAGAGCAGAAAAGCCTTAAAGGAGAGATGAGAGTTTGTTTATAAATGACTGTTTATTTTCAGTCAGAAGAGCACTTCAGCAATGCCTCAGGCATCACAAACCCCTCAGTCTGCAACCTAAGAGCAAAGTGAGTGCCACAATAGGGAGTTGGTTATCAGCCCAGGCAGAGTAAAGGAAGAGGTGAGAAACTGTGTCCTTAGAAAACGTTGCCCTCAGCAGACTAAATGCTGGATAAAGCTGTACCTGGGGCTTGGTTGAGCTGCAGCCCTAGACTTCTTTGTGAAGGAAAGGGAGTTTTTACTGTCAAGACACCCTGTGTATTAATATCTCAAAACTGGAATCCATTGTTTGACTTGCTGCCTGTTTGAGTCGTGAATCACTGTTTCTTCTGGTCGTTAGTGAAACAAAATTTAATCTGGCCTGGGTACTGCAGAGACGAAACATGATTTGGTAATTCTGTATACATTCACTTCAGATGACTTTATAAATCCCAGATGAAATAATTTTGCTTCGTTCCAGCCAAGGCAGAGCACGGCATGTGCTCTGTAATAAGAGTCAGACTCACTGGTTGCTGGATGAGGCCCTGTACAACCCTCATCTAAAAGAATATAATTTCTTGTGAGCAGACAAACTGTTGGGTGTGAGCTGTTTATTTGCTTATTAATTGTTCCTTGCTTATGCTTACAGCAGAGTTTTAGAAAATTCTTCCCCCCCCCATAGTTGCTAGGTGGCAACTTCTCTGATCTCTCATCCTCTAAGAAGAGAGATGTGTAATGAGTTCTTGAACTGAAACCATATAAATGTTTAACCATAGAAAAGACATTCTTCCTTTCAGCTGTTAGCAAACCCAGGTATTCACCAAACCAAACTGAAGACTGAAATTTCAATTACATAGATACCCTCCCCTCTCAGCTGTTCTCACTTTAGTCTTTGTCACATTGATTAAGCAGTAGCCATCTTCTCATGGAATAGAAAGGATGGGTTTGAGTTTTGGTTTTTTTTTTGGTGATTTTTGCCAATGGCTTTAATCATAAAGCAGCAATGCTAAAGCTGTAGGAAAACTAATGGTATTTAAGTTTCTTTCAAATGAACACTTTTTTCTGTCTTTTAACTCCAAGTTGTCCATAATTTAGATTTGTGTTTGATTATATGGTTGTACTTTTGTCACAGAACAGTGAAACGATGAGGGTCACTAGTTTTCCAAGTCAAGTAGGATATGTCCTGAAAAGTTTGATTTTTGCTTGTTTCCTGGGGAGCTCTGCACTTGACGTGCAGTATATTGAATAGTTATTACACAAGCTGTATGGCAAGACAGCAACACAGCAGCAATTTTAACAGGATTCCTACCCTAGTCCTTCACATTTTGTAGGCAGACAAAGTCAGAGAGCCAGTTTGGCAAGTGGGAGAACCTCTGTTAACTCCTGCCAGGGTCAGCTGCCTGTCAGCCACAGCCCTGCTGGGGGTCCACAGGCATCCCCAGCCCTGGCAAGGAATGTGCCTGGGATGCTGCACAGCTTTCTAGTTGTGAAGGTGTGAGGCAAGCTGGTAGGAATCAAGGAAGGAGTCTCACTGTGGGGTGGAAGATCCATTGGGATAAAAAGGATGGTAAATGTTTCATGTCAACAGAATAACCCGTTGAGCAAGAAATTTGGGTTGAAAAGCTATCTGCTGCCTGGATTGTTGCCCACCATTCTGCTCTGGAGAACTCCAGTTCTGTGAAGGACTCTGCTGGAGGGTCTGAGGGTGTCCCTCCTCATCCTGACTCCTTGGAGAGCAGCACAGGTTTTGGAGAACCGTAGATTGTGTGCTCTAGGAGGAGGCTGTCACGGTGAAGCCCACCTCTCTCTGTGAGGGCTGTAGAGATACCCCATGGGGTAGAAACTCTCTCCTTAAGAGTGAGAAGTGATGCCTGCAGAGAAAGAAAAAGCACTGCAAATGAGACCAGTGCAGGGGGATTCCTTGGGGAGCAGACAGGACCTGTCCCCTGCTGGAGAGCACCTAAGGGGAAGCAGGTGAGGCAGAAGCCCAGAGGTCACAGTGAAGGAGCCTTCCTCTGCAGGGATTAGGAGCAAGCTCCCTGCTCCCAGGGCTGTCCTCCTAAGAGGATAACATCAAAAAGCATGGCAAGGAAAGTCCTTGCAACAGAGACCTGAAACATTGCAGCTGTGATGAGTGCAGTTAATTAGATGGGTTGCTCGGCTCTAGACAGCCCCAGACATCTGTCTCTATTCTTCACTTGTTTTTCTGCCACGTTTCTATTTGCTTGTCCAGAGTTAAAGCTCAGAGGACCTACAGATGGTCACCATTAATTTTGTCACTTGCTGTAGGTTTTTTTTAAAGCTTTTTTGTCAACCTTTTGAAAACAGATGTGTGTATATATTAAAAAATAAATCTTTTTATAGAACAACTCACTAGAGATCTATTTGGATTTAATTTTAGTCTTTAGTGGCTGGAATTTAATTTTGGCGTTTCACTTAAGCCAAGTGTCTCCTGTAGCTCTATCAATTTTTTTATTTTTTTTTCTCTCTCTCAAACAAAGTTTAAAGAATCTCCTTGGATTCCTAGTCTGGCTTCTGTGAAACCTGAGAAATCATGGCATGCAAAAACATTTTTGTGTTTTGGATCTCATGCCTGCTTTTGCACAGGTTTCTTCATGACTGCAGGATGCTGGTGTTGCGTAGGCTGAAATTGGGCTGTGGACTTTCAAATACAAAATCTTCTGCAGAAAAGTCCAACCTTGCTAGTGATTTCTTATGGAAGCTACAGAAACTCAGACAAAACTCAGGAGCTGTGACTAGTAACTGCCTGCATAATCAGGAACAGAGAGAATGGCCAGTTATCAAATCAAATGATATGGGCTTTTAAATGGATAAAACAGCTGCAGTCGGTTTTGTTCTTAGCATCCACATTAAACATGGATTGCCCTTTCCAAACAGCTTTTAACATACTTGTTATTGCATTGTCTTTGACGCTAATTTTTTGTCTCTGAGAATGCTAATTTTGGTCTGTATTACACACTCAAAAATATTCTCAGAATACACTTCTTAATGCTTTTTAAAAAATTATTTTGTTACTTTATTTGCAGGTCAGAATCTATCTGGATCACTCAAATTAGCTTTGTTTTAACCACCTTGTAGAAGACAAATATGATGCCGAACAGAAATAACATCTCCTCCTTTCAGAATGTTGGATCAGGTAATCAATTAATAAATATGGAGTTTGTTTCTGAGTGTACTGAGGTCTTTCAGAATTTATCAATTTTGGTCCTTTAATTCTTCTGACACATGGATAAGATGAGTGCTTTGTTCTTATTCCATGTCTAACTCATTTCATCAGCCAAAACAAGGCCAGGGCTGGACATACTGCAGCCAGCCAGCCCTCCCCCAATAGTTTAGTGCCTGGCTGGAATAGATATCAGTGACCCCCAGCTATACAGCTTGAGAATGGAAGAAAAGAAAAGGAATGAGGGGGGGAAAAAAAAAAAAGGGGGGAGTTTATTTACACTTTTCTAAACAGACAAGCCTTGTACTGCATGCTGAAGGTTACCAAACAAAAACTCAGGCTGAGCTGGAGGCTGGATGGGTTCAGGGAACGCCGTGGCCCCAGTCCTGATAACTGCACGCGAAGGCAGGATTGGCTGGGATGTGCATCCTGGCACACTCTTAAACTCTCATTCCAAATATTACCCTAGAAATACACTAAATAAACAAGATCTGGTCTGTGGGAAGCAGCTATGGTTCAGTTAAACATGTGCTGTAGTCCAGTTGGGACTTAACCATGTAATTGCGGGTACTGTGGCACTGGAACCGAAAAGGCAGAGGAACAGACATAAGGTACAGGAGAGAAAAGCTGAATCTGAGTGGCTACGTGAAGGTATTGTGACCTTTTCTTACTGTACTTGTTTGGATTTCAAGTACAATGAAGCCTTCATTGCTGTGGTGAACAGGCTTGAAAGTTTCCGTGAGCTGACTTGTTTTCTGGCAACAGCATCCAGTCTTTGTAGGATTAAACGTGCCCTACTGGTGTTGCAAGGGACTAATAAGCAATTGTCCATGTCCCATTAATGTGTCTGCTCAGTTATTTATATAGGAGTTAGTGGAATTTATGCAAAACATTTGAACTTCGGCTGTGTTCAAGTTATAATTTAGACAGTAAAATCTTGATATAAGATCATTTTTTTAAGAGAGGCTTGGAAGAGGGAAGGAGAAAGATTGATGAGGATGGAAATTCGGTTCTGTTCCACAGTGGAAAGCTAAGTATACAGGCTATATACATTGTGGTTTATGTCTGTGCTCTCAGGTAACTTTTACATCTTGTTCTTCTTCCTCATAATACCGCTAACAAGATGAATGTTTGATCTTTTCCAGAAATCATCTGGGAATCATCTTGTCTTGCCCTGACAAGAGTTCTGATGAACGTGGATCTCGTTCCACCTTTTGTTTACTCGAACTTGCCATTGCTGTTGATCAAAAGCTGTGAAAATAGCTAAAAAAAAAAAGTCAAGTAAAATGACAAAGAAACTGCAGTTTCTCTGCTCACAGTGGTGATGGTCTGATGGAGAACTCTTTGACCTTCCTGGTTCAAAGGGAACTTATATAGCTGTATCACCATAGCAAACATGTTAAAATTAGAGCAAATAAAATCACAGCAAGCACAAAAATATTAAATTCTGTGTAGTAATAAACCTGAGACAAGGTTTTGAAGCTGCAAGTTACTGTTTCTGATAACTAGCAGAGCTTTTGATAAACACATACTTAGCCAGGTCCACATGTTCAATACAGAGTTTGATATTTTTTATTTTCCTCTCCCATAATACCGACTCCTTTTATCTTCTGCCTATTCAATTACTTAATTAATGAAGGTTGCTGTTGCCTTTGTTTTTAAACTTCAGGGTTTGTTTCTTAAGAATTGAAGAGAACGTACTTAGACTTACTTACTTACTTAGTTTGCAAAGAGGAAGCCTGAGTGACAGAGGTCTATTGAATAATTCCCTGGACAGTAATGAATTCCAAGGGATTTTGCCTTGTTAGCAAGGAAGGTTTCAGAAGCAAGGACCTGCTCAGATAATGCACTGCCACCTTCCATGTCGTATCTGAAGGTAGTGATCCTCATTGAAACCAGATCATCTCAGCTCTGGTGAGGGGGTGGGAATCTAAGTTTTGTGTCTGAGTTCATATAACTGTCTGAAGTGGTACTTGAAAGAGGATTAAAGTGTTGCCTCTAAGGATTTTAAAGACACTTTACACATTTGAATGTTAGGTTTTCGTGCTGAGTGTCAAGCTGAGATTAGTTTTCTCACATGATGGCTCAAATCACAGGTGAAATGTGACTCAGCCAAGAATAAATCCCAGATTTGACCCTTAGTTTCAGAAGCAACACTCTCTGGCAGTGCAGGAACTGAGTCTGAAGAGTGCTTTATTATTTTGAGAAGCAACCTAGCACATTGAAGCAGTTGCTCTAAATGTTAATGGTGCCATTTCTACATCAACTGAGGTCTCAGTGCAAACCTGCTGGGGGTCCTGTTTATCTTCTGCAGTGACTGAGGCTGTCAGGAGCTGAATCCTTTTCTCTGCTTTTAACAAAATAGAACTCAGAACAGGCAGGATGGACACGTTGAACAATAGCATTCAGCATAGTAAAGGCTTTTTAGTCTATGCCCTCTTTCAGAATATGGATTATAATTCTGATCAAGCATTAAGACCTAGAACCTTAAGTCTCTGCCAGTGTTGTTAATGTGGTGGTGGTGGTGTTTCTTATGGGGTCATGGAGTCTAGTATTATACTTCTTTAAGGCTATCTTTTAAGTAAAGTTCTTATTGGAGTTACAGTTACAGCTTTGTATTTTATAAGCACTGAACTGAAACACCTTGGAAAACAGGCCTTAGTTTTGTACTCTTCCATGAAGTTGTGCATAACAGCGCAGAGAGTAAGCAGAAAGATGACAAACTCTTACTGAGCTTTGAATTGAGGTAAATGATATTTTGGGGCCTGGATGCAGTAGCTACACAGGTTAAAATAAGAGGTGGCCAGAGCAGTACCTTGTGTCCTGTGCTCTGAATCGTACGAGACCTATGTCCAGTTCTTAACTTGGGTCTCATCTTTGCTTCTTCTCTCTGTACCTCTCTTCCTTGGCTGTAAAACATCAGGACAGCAATGCTTCCTTACTTGATGGACATCTTAAGGATTATAAAGGTATAGCCACAGAGTCCTGCAATGGATAGGACACCCAAGAAAGAGGCTCTCCTCTTTCTGACTGAGTTGCTGGTTTTAAATATGAATTGAAAATGTGATGTTCCTCTACCCTTCTTAATGATCTGAGACATGTTTATTATAAGCACAGTAATTGTTAGGAAAAGTTTTCTTTCCAAGTTAATGTGCAGGAATGCACATGTGAGAGGCTACTTATTTGCTGAAACTCTTTTTTCTTGTTTTCTCTTCCTTACAGATTCCAGTAAGATTATGGCAGAGTATAGCCACACACAAAACCAGATGGAATTACAAAATGCTAGCTTGGGAAAGGGTTCTGTGGCAAATTCCCTTGAAAATGGTCTCCAGGATATCATGGAAAACCTCAACCCAAGGAAATATTCATCAAGTCTCAAGTTTAAAACAAATGGGGACTATGCTGGCTCTTATTTAACCCTTTCACAGCCTATGCCAGTTAAACAAAATTCATCCTCCAGTGTTAAAAACGCACACTCTGTTACCAAAATCCAAGGAGGCAAGCAGTTCCCCTGTGAAAGCCCATATCTTCCAGATAAAAGCATCTCTGTAAAGCATTTGGGTTCCATACCGGGCACATCTCCATCCCTCAGTGGGTATAGTTTAGGAAGGACAGACTTTGATATTCATGCCAGCAGAGAAAATGAAAAATCCCTTGGACACATGGATAAGTTTCACTACTCAAAGTATAGTCAGAAAAACAAGTCCTATGACAATTTCTACTTTCCAGGAATACTGGAAACGAAGAAGATCTCAGGCTCTCTTCTGACCATGTGGAATGGAAGCTCAGGGAATGAGCTGATGGTTTCACCTGCTAGCAATTCAGGGGCGGCCAGCATGCCTTCTAGCCCAAAGCAAGTCAGGAGGATGAATACTGAGGACAGCCTGGCCCTTCACATAAAACCAGTGAAACACAAGGATGTTATGATGGAGACTCTGAGTTCACGGCCTAGGAAATACTCCGGTGGATCTCTAAGTCACATGGGAATGTACAGTCGTTCCCTACCCAGACTTTATAAATCAACAGAAAGCCAGATGGTGCCATTAAGTTTGCCCCCCAGAAGCTCTCTGGGTAATATTAAAAGGAAAAAACTTGGAGAAAAAGATCTACCTCAGAATGCTTTAGATGCTGATAATTACCTGAATTTTAGTTCTTGCAGCTCAGGGGTTTCACCACATGCAAATTCTGTCCCTGGGAATAATCCCTACATGGGTTCAACTCTTAGCATTCCTGCAAGCCCTCGAGTTGCTAAAAAAATGCTTCTAGCACCTTCTTCCCCATATCTTTCTGATGATTTCGATAGACTTGGACTCTCAGGAACAAGTCCCAGTAGTTCCTTCTCCCCAGTGGATTTTGACAGGTCGTTCTCTGTCCGAAGAAACCTTTCCACCAGTTCCGTGGAACTTGATGATCCAGATCTGGAAAGTTACAGACAGACACCAAACTCACTGCAAACATCCATGCGAGAGAGGAAGAACAGCATTAGCTCAATTTCGGGAAGAGAAGATCTCATGGACTATCACAGGAGGCAGAGAGAAGAGCGGCTTCGGGAGCAGGAGATGGAACGGCTGGTATTTTTTTTTCTTTTCCTCTTAGTTTTTCATGGCAATTTAGCATTTGCACAATAATTCATTCCAGATCTAGCCATCATGAGGGTACAGAGAAGCATAAGCCACTTTGTTCTGACATTCATATGTTGTCTGCTTCAGAAGCTTTGTGTATTATTGCAGTCCATGAAGCTAAATGCTGAAAGACCGTGCTGTGGTAAAAGGATAGAGAAGACCATCCAGCCATCTTAAAAAAATATTGGAACCCATGTAAATTGTTCAGTCATCCTGCAGGCTCTGTTAAAATGTCTATGTGCATAAAACCCACAAATTGCTCTGCAGGGATCCAGCACTTTTTGTTTTAGATGAAGGTACTACTTACTCACTTTGTGGTAAATGGGTAAAAAAAAGGAGTCCCCGCTATATAAGCTACTCTAAGTCGTGTGTGCAGTGCTGCAGAGTCAGGTATACATTGGTGTGGGTTCAACATCCATCATCAGAGCTTGCTTTGATTGGTTGTGGGTTTTCCTTCTGACTATTTTACATTAAAATGTATGGCTCCTTGCTTCTCCCCTTCCTGAAATGGAGAGGAGCCAAGAGGGACAGAGTTTCTGTCTTTGATTCTTGTCAGCATAAAGCAGCTCATGCAGCTTCAGCTCAAGATTCAACTTGACAGCACAGTGGAATTCATATATCTTTGAAGCAACTTTTGGGTAGGAAAAAGGTCTTGAGAATACACAAAGAATGTTGAAACAGTTTCATAGTGAAACAGCCCCTGAGAAAATACTTACTATTTATTAGAAAAAAGTTTTTGCAGGGACTACAGAGTCTGTCTCACCCTGTTAAAATCCACTCATATTGTACTGATTTTATTTTCCTCCTAGAAACAAACACCTACCTTACTAATGCCTCCTTTCAGGTAGTTGTAGAAAGCCACTAGGTCTCCCCTCAGACTTCTCCAGGCTAAGCAGCTCCAGTTCCCTCAGCTGTTCCTTCTAAGATTTGTTCTTCAGACACTTGGTCAGCTTCATTGCCCTTCTCTGGACATGCTCCAGCAGCTCAATCTCCTTCTTGTAGTGAGGGGCCCAGAACTGAACACAGAACTCAAGGTGTGGCCTCACCAACACCGAGTACATGGGAACAATTGCTACCCAACTCATGCTGGCCATGCTATTCCTGATACAAGCCAGGATGCTGTTAGCCTTGGCCACCTGGACACACTGCTGGCTCATGTTCAGCCAGGTGCCAACCAGCACCCCCAGGTTCTTATTCTCTAGGCATCTTTCCTGCCACTTTTCCCCAAGCCTGTAGTGTTGCCTGGGGTTCTTGTGATCCAAGTGCAATACCCTTCACTTGGCCCTGTTGGCCTTCATACTGTTGACCTTGTCTTATTTATCCAGATCAATACTCCTTCCCAGCTTGGTGTCACCTGCAAATTTACTGAGGGAGCACTCAATGCCCTCATCCAGATTATTATTCAAGGTATTAAACATGACCATCCTGAAACTGAGCTCTGGGGAGTACAGCATGTCACCAGCTGCCAACTGGATTTAATTCCATTCACCACAGATGTGGGCTTGGCTGTCCAGCCAGTTTCTTATCCAGCAAAGAGTACACATGTCTAAGCCACAATTTGCCAGCTTCTCTAGGAAAATGCTGTGGGAGACAGTGTCAAAGGCTTTACTGAAGCCCAGGTAGACAATATCCACAGCCTTTCCCTCATCCACCAGACGGGTCACCTGGTCATAGAAGGAGATCCAGTTGGTCAAGCAGGACCTGCCTTTCACGAAACCATGCTGGATGGGCCTGATTCCCTAGTTGCCCTGGGGACAGGATGCTCTTAAGCCTGTCTAGTTTGCATGCAGACAGCAAGCTGCAAGAGGGTTCCTTTCCTGGGCAAGGCAGAGTGAAAAGCTGTTGGAGGTAGAAGTGGGAGCAGCGGGGTGCAGGAGCAGCGGGTGCTTGTCAGGGACCACCAGTAATGCCAGGTGCCTGCACTGGGCCATAGCTCCCATTTTGAGCTTCACCTTCAAGCAGGTTCAGATATAGGATTGTAACCCTTTCAAATCTCTCCCTCCTATCTCACCTACCTACCCCTGAAACCCTCCACGAGCTTCCCCTGAAGCTGTGGCCTCTTGAGAGGAGGGACAAGTCTCCCTGGGGTGAAGGGATCTCCCCTGCTTATGATGGAGATGACTGAGTAGCTTAGAAGAGGTTCTGGGGCTTGTGCACCCAGAAGTGGGAAGCATCAGCAGAAACACAGGCAGGTTGTTTTCTCTCTTCCTGCTGCTCCTCCACTCCCCTTGAAAATCTCCACCCTTCTCCCTAGTCCTGGTATTCGGTGTGTGTGGAGCGATGTTTACTTCTTATCAAAGGGTTTTCCAGACAGTAATGCTGTAAAACCTGAGCTAATCAGTCATAAAAGACAACATAGTAGAGTGTTTGTATTTCAAAGGGAACAGGTTTGTGTGTGTGTGTTTGTAGCAAGGGACGGAAGGCATCGGGTTGTTTCAATATTCAGTAATGCTAAAAATTGTTCTGGTTTTATATTTGAATGTGACTACTTTCCCCTTCTTCCCCTGATTTTTTTTTCTTGTCTGACAATACTACCCTCAAGTCTAAAAGGAGAATTTGCCTACTTCTTTTCCAAGCATGTTAAAGTTTTTGAAAATAGATGATGTTTTGTGTGTTGCATGTAATTTAAACATGAAGGAACTTCCTCCTGCTTGAGTTCATCTTCTGTTCAGTATCCTGTTTGATGCTTAATCCCTTGTTAGAGGTATCTGTTGGAAGAGTTGAATATTGGGAGAGTGCATCCTTTCAAGGGTTTGAGACTCTGAAGATCATCACAAGCAAGTTTTCAGACTTCTGAAAGAAAGGAATATATTAAAAGTAAATAAAATAAAAATCCTTATATCAGCTCTTTGTACTTTTGGGCCTGTACAGTTTTGGGTTTGGGTTTTTTGTGTCCTTCTGTGTGGATCTAGTAATTTATCCAAACATCATTTTTATGTACCCAGGCTGAGCAGCTTTGTCTGACCTTGTGTAACATGAGGTGGACAACCAACCAAACACCTGTGGATGGTAAAACTGTGTTGGCTAATGGTCCAGATTGAGTAGCTAGTGGGTAAATGACAGGAGAAATGTAGTCACTTTGTGTACAAGTATTAGAGTATTACACACTCTGTTGTCGAAGCAAGGCAGAGAGAAGAAAAGTGAAAGGCTACTTGGAGAACTTGTTCAGAAACATGTGTCTCCTTTTTAAAGGTTTAGATTGCTCTATAGCCCAAATACAAAGTGAAGAGCATCTTTGCACCAGCAGTGCCCCTGTAGCTATCCTGCTGGCACAGAGCAGGTTTGGGGTGCTGCATTTGATAGGTAGTAAAGTAAAAGGGTGCACACATTGTGGTCTTACCTAGTATCAACCCTCGGTCTCTTCTATTTACTTTCACTTTTTTTTTTTTTTCCTTTTCCATGTAAATTATTCTGAGTTTTACTTGTGCTTCTCATTTTAAGTGACAGTCTCCTCTGAAACTTTGCATTTTGAGCTGCTGCTACAACCTGCATATGAAACCAAATGTTCTGCTGCCATTGACCAAGGAAATTAAGAGTATTTTAAAAAATGGTACAAATAGAGAAAATATAAATTGTAGGGGGTTTTTTTATTATTATTTAAACATTATTTAAAATTTTGGTGTGTTCCCATGGACCAGACAAAAAAGACATGTAGGTCCTGTCATAGGATTTGGTGTTTCTCCCTCTCTCTTTCTTTTGATTTGCCTCTTACAGCTAATTTCTCCCAAACTGGCTGAGGGCTGGTGCCACTTCTGTTCTGTCAGCCTGTTCCTCTGTGACTTGAGGAGTGGGAAAAACCCAAGGTCTCATTGTTGCCATCCCTCCTGCCTTACTGGTGGGCTGTGGGAGCAGGGGAGATGGCGTGAGGTCTCTCCCAGGGCTTGCACAGGCAGCAGGGCTGGAGGGTCACAATCTGCTGCTGTTTCCCCTCCAGCCCAGCTGGCCGGACATTGCATCATGGTGTGGAGATGTTTATAGAAGCTTTACACAAGCAGGAGTCAGGCTGAGCTATTGCTGAAGCTTGCCCTTAGAAACAGAGAAAAACATGAGCACTGTGATATAAGAATCCCGTGATTTGGTTAGCTACTGAATATCTAATTTGTTTTTAAAGAGGACATCTCTTTTTTTTTTTTTTCCTGTCAGAGATAAAAGCTTAGCTGTGATAGCTGATGGAACTGAGAGGCAGACTGTCTCCCCAGCCTGTGGGGTGGTCGGGCACATCATGGGCAACAGAGTCAGACAGGTATTAAGGGCCACCTGTTTTGTTTGATACCTGCCCGTTTGAATAGCATGAAACTTGCTTTTCTGCTGCAGTTTTTCAGTACATCCTCTAGATGGTGGTAGGTACTTAAAAATTACCCGTTCAGCGGCTTTATGATGCCTTTCACAGTCCTGCTGTCTGCATGGATCGAAGAACACGTGTTTGATAATGTAGTAAATGCAAGAATTGCACCAGGGGACATTTCAGCTTGTATCACCATTGCCCGAAGGAACCATAAAAAAAAAAATCGAGGAGCTTATTCCACAGTCCACTTTTTCACACTCAGTAGAACATTGAATATCATTAAGTTTATCTAGCAAGTAGGAAACAATACAGAATATCCCTGTGCCTGGTTTGTGCTGTTGTATTCCAGTGTACTAACATGTGCTAGTATGAGGGGAAACTAAAATGAAAATCTTCTGGAATTTTCTAGGTGGTACTGCTTTACAGTTAAGGTTAGTAGAGCTTATATAAACCTCCCATATATCTTGGGAAAATCTCATATACTTGTTTTATAAATTTATTTTGGCACAGTGTCTTTTTATAGATCCTTTAAGTGTAAAGTACCCAAGCTGTATATAAAACTGACTTTTTACAGGAACCTCAGCCAAGTAGACAAAATGTAGTTCAAGATGTTTTTTCCCACCAGTAATATTTGACAGGCTCTATACTGTTACAGAATAGCTACTTAGCATTTAGTTTAGTGTACTAAATGAAGAAGTGACATATATTAGGATTAAAAAAAAAAAAAAAGCAAGCAAACAAAGAACCAAAAAAACCCAAAACTGACCTGTAGAATACAATTAATCCTGACAACTCAGTAAATTTTCAGGAACACTCAGTTTTAATTGTGTTCTAAAAGTATTTCTTTGGGTTCTTTAGTAATCCAAAGTGTGGATTACATACACCCAAGTTTTTGCAGCTATATGCTTTATGCAAATGAGCAACACAGACCAGGAAGAAATATATTTCAGGGGATTATTACCATTTACAGAACTTAAGTACCGCACTACAGCTCCTTCAGGGTCCTGCCCTCACTGTGATTTGAAATGGAGCCTCTGCCCAGGCACTGGAGGGGCAAAAGGAGATGGGTCCGAGCAAAAAGGCAGCACTCTGCTGAAAACACGGGATTGCTCTTCTGGGTGCCGGGAGATGATCATTTGCCAGCGCTGTTGTTTTGGAAGCAGACGGCATTTCCTCGGGAGCCGAATACGTCCCGGCAGATGCGGGAGCTAATTCTGCAGCAAGTCGCCTGCTCTGTTCCTGGCTCTACTCCGTGCCACTGATCTGCTTTTCCTGCTCTGTTTTTTTCCATGCCCGTGTTGGGAAGGTAAGGACGAGGAGTGCCAGCCTGGTCCCTGTGCTGGGGTGGTCTCTGCTCCCTGCGGGTGTCTCTGCGAGGAGAGGCTGCCTGCGCCTTGCCCGTGGGAAACGGGCTTGGAATACGGGTGATTTCTCTGAATTCTGTGCTGCTAGTGGTAACCTCAGAGCCAAAAGACAAAAACAAGGGCTGGAAATCAGAAAATAAACCAGGCAGGAGCGAGAAACTGGTGCAAACTGGAGGGAAAGGCAAAAATAGATGGCGAGCTGTTCTCAGTCCTGGTTTAAAGTCTAGCTTTGAAATAAGCTTCTTGGTATCTGATAGGTGTGAAATCACCAGCTCCTTAAAAATGCAGGAAGGAAAGAGAAAACATTTTCCTGCCTCTGGTCTGTGGACTACTGAAGTCCGTGGACTACTGAATGTATTTGTAAGAGAGTTTGGGAAATTTCTACTGCACTCTTCCCTGCTCTGTGTGCCTCCTCCCTGTGTCCTTTTTGACTAGTTGCTGCTCCAAACTTTTGCTGTGAAGCTGGTTGTTTGTCTGCTAGTGAGGTTTTGAATGTCTTAGCAGTGAAAAAGTGCTGTTCTTTGGTAGGTGAGAAGAGCAACAGCCTCTTCTTCAGGCAAAGTCAGCCCTGGCTGCTTTCTAGTCATGATTCTCATTAGCGTCGGTCACAAAGTATTTTTTGTGCTGCACATGTATTTTTAATGAAATCTGGGGTTATCCGGTTGCTAATGGCATTTATCAAAGAATAAATTTATCAGCTTGCCACAGCTGATAAACCAAGTCTTGCCTTGCTATCTAGGTGTTTCATCACCCCTACCTACGCATTTGTAAAATTCATGTACACGACGCAGTAGATGAACAAACCAAGGCATTTCTGACGTGCTTGCTGTTTAAGTGGGACGTATTTATCTCTGCTGTTTCAGAATACTTCTCTTTACAGTGCTCCAGGCTGGGATGTCTCTTAATGACATTATTAATCAATAATAGAGGAGGGTTATTATCCCCTTCTCCCACCCTTCTCCTTCACCACCATCTGTAGGTGTTGGATAGTTTTGTCAAAGCCAGGAGTGGTGAAACTGCAAAGGCAGAAAGTATACAAGACCTGGGTACCCCTTTTTGTAGCAGGTAAGAGATCCACTGAAAACACATGGAGATGTTTATCTCTTAGAAAGGACATTTTATGGGAAAATGTACTGAAGAGTTTACAATGCTTGGTCTAACACCCTTTCCTCCTGCCAGAGCCAATTTTGAACCAGTTTCCTTCTTCTGACATACCTGTTTTCCCTCTGCTGTGCTCAGCAGCAAAAATAACTTTTTTTGGTATTCCTTGCAAAATTATTGACTGGATTTGCCTGTTGGATTTGCACTTTTCATTGCAGGAGTGCTTTCCTAGCTCGCTGCTTGACTCAGAAATATATAATCTGGAAACAGTTAAGTGCAGATGTGCTGGAGCTGGAATGAGTTGGCCAACTTGAAATGATGAGAACAGAGTGTATAAAATAACCACAGAGCTTCCTGTCTGTAAGCCTCTCGCCACATGTCAAAATAGAAGTGAGAGATATCGGCATTTCTGTAATGTGTCTGAAAGCTCACCAGGAATTTTTTGAAGACTGGCAGAGGTTTTTCTGCAGTTTTGAGCATTTCCTGACCATATGACACTCGGAGGAAAAAAAGAATCCTGTTATGTTTTGGGTTTTTTTTGAGTGCTGAGCCCCTTACCTGAGCGCTTAGGCTTGGACGAGCTGTGTCAGCAATTTGAAATTTGCCATTCCCTGTTATTATTGAAAGGATGGAGGCTTGGCACGGGGTAACCTGATATACCCTGTTGCTGCAGGGAAGGATGGGACTTGCTGCTGTGTTTCCCATCCCTAATCATCATGATGAGTGTATGGAAGTGCCAGGCCTGGTGCCGTCACACCGGGGAGAGCTGGGTAATTACCGGTGCCGCCAGCCAGCCCTTGCACAGCGCTTTAGGAATTGGGTTGTGTGGCCAAAAGACTCAGTAAGAGGGAGGATAGCGACGTTGGAGGGGTAAGGGAAAAGGCTTAGGGTCTGGCAGTGGCTGCCTGTAGGGAACAAGGCTTTGGGGAGTTATAATTATGTTGATCATTTGAGGCTGAAGGATGTCTGCAGACTCTGCTGGACCCGTTTCGTGGAAAATACGATCTGGCAATCGCTGCCCCACAGCTCTGGTATTTCAGCAGCTCTTCTCTGCTGGTGCCATTTCAGAGGAAACCTGCAGTAGGAACCTGGGAATAAGCTACCCAAAGGCAAAATTTACATCTCATGGCTCTCTTTCGGGTAGTGCTTGGAAACAGATGGGTTCAGATTGGTTCTCCAGCTCAGAAGTGCAGCTTTTAAGTGCAGGTGATGCGGGGTGATGTGAACATGTAATGTAACCACCTGTGTAATCTCTTGGTAGCTGTATAAAAAGCTGGGTGATTGTAAACTGGTGTTAATTTTTCATAAAACTCCACTGGCTTGCTACAGGGAAAGGACAGGCGATGCCCTGCCCAAACTGCTTTACTCTATCCTTGTTATCACCTGCACAAGGAGTGTTAGGACTGTCAGAAATAGCTGCTTCACAAATCTTGTTTGTAAATGAAATGCCAGGTAGGGCCTGGAAAGTGAATACACTGCAGTGGCTCTTGGGGAAGGAATCTGAGGATGTGGGGGGTTTGGAGTTTCTTTCTAAGTACTACTAAAACAAACAAAAAAAATTTCCTAGAAATCAGAAATGAGATAATTAGTGCGTGTATTAATGCCGAGCATGGAATTTTCACAGTGGTCTTTTTTCCAGCAGAATTTTCAGTAGGCTTATGGTAAGCAGTTTTTTATTTACTTTACTTTTCTTCTTTAGCAAAAGAAACATGAAATTACATAAAAGCATCATGTCTTAATGAAAAGGTGAAAAAAATGGAATCTGAAATAGAAGTTACAGGAAGCTATGACACCAGGAAAATAAAATAAGTACAGCTTTGTGATCCTTTTAGTCAAGTATCATAGAGCTCTAGAAATCCTCTGGGAATTAAATGATGCTAGCAACTTCAAGTATGTTAGGTCAAACCAGCACAGCTATTCAGATTCTCAAGTTTGATAGGTTAGTATGAGTACATATGGAATTTGAATTAACTAATAAATAATGATTTCCCCCACTACTGTTCATTTGACATCTGTTGTATTTTAGATGTAATGCCTAGTTTTACTGTTAATGCTCCTGAAAAAGCGTGTTTCAAAATGTGGACTAATTCTCTCCCAGAAAAGGGAATCAAAGTTAACAAAACAGAAAATACAGAAAAGACAGGAATTAATAAGTTCTTGGAAAATATGTGTGATATTTGCAGCTTGGTAGGAGTATAGTGTATCTCTAAGGAGGAGCAATTAGTGATTTATACACTGAGCTCATTGGACGTGCACATACAAATGGGGTATGGTTAAAACAACCTGAATAAGCAATATTAATATTAAAATTTCCTACACTGTAAAGATAAATAAGGGTTAATGCATGTCAAAGTACTGTTAAGTTTTTGTGTTTTTCTTCCATGTTAACATTGATTCTTCATCTTACACTGTAATTTATTTATGTATATATGTTTATTATCCCTAAGTCCTAGAGACATACATGGAATTTGAGAACTTTAATCCTTCACTCTAAAAAAAAAAAACGACCAAAGCCAAAACTTTTTATAATTTCCTCCTTACTTTTAGCTGACATGTGTTGCTTAGTGCTATTATCTATTTTTAAACTAGGAACGACAGCGGCTGGAGACAATCCTCAATCTGTGCGCAGAATTCTCCAAATCTGACAGCAACCCCGCTGCAGCTACAACAGTTGCTGATGTTCAAAAAATTAACAAGGAACTCGAAAAACTTCAGCTCTCTGATGAGGACTCAGTGTTTGAAGACTCCCAGATGAACCTGGAAACGAGGTTCAGAAGCCACTTGAAATCATCTGCAAGCGATTCGGATTTCTCGGAGCTGAGCAACCACAGCCGCAGCACTTCTGCTTTCCTTCCCTCCAGAGGGTTGAGAGCTGATGAGCACTTCAATGAAAATGCCAAGCCTCCACCTTTCCCTGCTCCTGCCTTCCTTAAGGATGCCCCTGAATCATCCTACCTAAGCATCACACCAAAGGTAACGCTCTCACCATCCAGAGTCAGCTGCTTAAAATCGTCCTCTAGGAGGTGGCTGTCTTGGCAGGGGCCACAGTGAAGATGGCTTAGTCGGTAGAGTGGGCTCATACAGTTTAGCAACCAGCAAGCGATTATTTAATTTTCTGTGAAAGCTGTTGGTACTGCAAGGATGTTGGGTTTTTTGGTTTTTGTTTTTGTTTTTTTCAGAGGGATGTTCAGTTCAGAAAGAGTTTTAAGGTCTTCTGAGGGAGAAGGATTTTTCTGAACAATTATAACTCATCAAATAAGGAAGGTTTCAGGAACCCCGCTTTGCAGCATGCTGGGATGTAGGAAGGAAGGAAGGGTCTGTCATCTTCTCCCAGCCTGAGGCTCCTGTCTTCTGTAAGAGGAGGATGTTTTGTCATGGATAAACTAGAACAGTCACACAGGAGATGAAGAGCAGTTGCCTGAGCCGAATTTACTGTCCCGTCTCTTTTCCTGGGCTTGGACCTGAGTCACTTGTCACATCAGCTGTTCCCTCTCACAGGGCTCCAGCCTCCTGCTGCTCTAACCTTTTAACTCCTGCCTATAATTAGCTCCAGCTCTTTTCCTGTGTACTTCACACTGCTGTTTTGTTGCGTTGGGCCAGTGCCCAGGCTCTGGTGTGCCAGGCCAGCAGCTCAGCAAATCCTGGTGATGGGCACTGTGTTAAATAACTGTATTCAAGAGTTAGAATCAAGAGCATAAGAAGACCAAGAAAAGCCATGAAAGCAGGTTTCTGTTTCATAAACTCACACCTTGAAAATACCTTTTGTCTCTACTTCCTACTGTTATTTACACACTATATGAGTTTCATCATGTTTATATATGCCTAACATGAAATGTGTTTAACCTTTCCTTAGTTTGCATCCTTAAAGTCAATAGAAGCGTGTGTTTACAGAAGAGAGAGGTGTGACAGAAAAACACTTTATCTTTCAAAGGGAAATATGTCTGTTGAGTCTTTTGTTGTGAAATTATGTTGAACATAAACGTGCTGTTATGGCTTGACTTGGTCTTTCTTTGTTGAAAAGGTAGTAAGACATTTCACTTACAAGTTACTGTGATCTTGGGTTTCTTTCCCATTTGTTGCTTTCTTTGTGGAGGTCAGAGGCCCTTTTTAAAATCCTTATTAGGAAGATGAAATCAAAGACATTATGCCAGCATTATATGAGCAGGATGCCAGACAAAAAGAGGCTTTCCTGCTAGGATTACTAATGCTAATCAAGGAATACCATCCATTCATTCCTCATAAAGGGTATTCTGCTAAGCCCCGACAAAAGCAGTAACAAGCAACTGTGTTAATGAAACACAGCTCATTGTTTTAAAACTATCAAGATCATATTTGTTTAGGATAAGAATGTCTGTTCTCGGAATAGCCATTCAGAAGCTGAGCCTGTTTTGTGAAAGGCTGTGTGGTCCAGTGGTTAACACGAAGCCCTGCATGTGGCCCACTTCTAATTCTGATTGTGGACACTGAGCAAGCAGCCTTACCACTGAAATTGGATCAGAAGCCCCTGGGGTCATATGAACATGAAGAATATATTTGAAACTCAGTGCTCTTTGATCTAGCCTTTGCTGGTACAAGATCACAGGTGTTTTCTTAATAATGTTACTTAATTCTTGTCACAGTTAGCTAGTAAAGGCAACAAAAAACCCAACATTTAGGTTACTACTTCCTCAGTGTTAACTGAGATAGAACTAACTTTTGTCCTTATTTCATAGAAGCTGCCAATCTTGCCAATCTTAATGTCTGCTTCCAAAAATGTCCTGCCCTACTTCCTGGCTTTTACTATATGAACAGATGAAATTTACATAAAAAGCATCTTCATCTCCCTGTGTTATTTTTATAAAGAAAAAATTTTTATAACCTAAATAGCGCATCATTTAAAGTATTATCAAAATTTATTTTTTTTAATAATTCCTGTAGTATGAGCAGTATTTACTATTAATAATAGTATTTACTTCCAGTGCCTGGAAGTAAAGTATCATGTTTGTGCACATTCTAAATACAGAAATAGTAGTATAATAGACACAAAATATGTAACAGGTTCAAACCGAGCAGTTCAGTACTTGTCTAAAATGAGCACAAAATGAAAAGGGGAAGGAAAATCCCTGTTTAACTCTTTTGCTAATGAGCCTCTTGTAATGTGCAACTGCAGGTTCCAGAATGCACAAGTGATGAGCAAAGAGGGCAGGAGCTTGTTCGACTGGAGGAGGAGCGCATAGTAATACTAAATAACTTGGAAGAGCTGGAGCAGAAGATCAAAGATTTAAATGACCAGATGGATGAATCCTCAAGAGAGGTATGAAATATGTTTCGGCTTGTTAGCTATGTCTACATAGCATAAATCTGATGGGTTCAGCAAATACTTAGGGAGCTCATGGCTGTATGTAGTGCAGCCTTTGTATTCTGTGCATTTTCACCAGAATTAGGTGCAGCAGCATGGACCTGGCAGTGTACCACGATGAAAGGTATTTTTCCCCTACAGGGAGATGGATGTGATGCCTTTCCTAGCTTGTAACCATTATACTCCTAGGTGGAATACGAATTATCTTGCTTGTTGAATGGTCACTCAGTTGATTTAAATACCTTGTGTCACTTGGGAGTTTTATGGTGGTGTCTCCTGTGACCACTTAAAGGGAGAGGGAGGAAGTGAGACAACTTCCTTTCAAATCTCCTTGGCTTTACAGTAGCAAGGGCATGCTGGCACCCTCTTGACTTCTGGTATCTCACAGTTGCACACGAAGCTGGCCAGGCATTTGGGTTCTGCTTGCTCCAATTATCAGCAACAGGAAAGAAACAGCTGTTTCAGAAGGGTTTCCTACAGAGCCTGCACACAGAGAGCTATAACAGGAGGAAGCCCTGAGAAGAGATAGAAAAGAAAAATTTTGGAAAAAAAAGAATCTTCAAACTAATGTTGGTTTGGATCTTATTTTGCAGTACTTTATGTTGCAGTTTTACTTTTTATCAGATTTGTGATCTCTTTTTTACCTTCTTTTGTGGCAGTAAAGCTTACTTTCCAACCAACCCCCTCTCTTTTTATCATGTTTCTCTTGTGAATAATTGCCAACGCACTTCCCTCCCCCAGAAAATAATGTGTATCAAGATTCCTTCTTAATCTGGACTGCTTCTGAAAAAATTTTTGTGTTCCTAGTTGGATATGGAATGTGCCCTTTTGGATGGAGAACAGAAATCTGAAACAACAGAGCTGCTGAAAGAGAAGGAAATATTGGATCATCTAAACAGAAAAATAGCTGAGCTGGAGAGAAATGTTATTGGTGAAAAGACAAAGGTAACTGAGCTATCTCTAGATAGCTGTGTGCTCTGTTCTCCTTGATTTCAAAATACCTTTATATGATTAACATATTTATGAAAGTTATTTTATATTGTCTGTAAGTAAGTTATTTCATAAATATGGACAAAAATAGTAATTGTCTCACCAAAACCATGTTACATCTCCCTATAACAACCTTGTTTCCCAAGGTATGTTTGACAAGCAAAATACCATATACTTAAGTAAAGACCTGAACTACTGTGAAGATATTTTTTGTTAATTAAAAAATCCATATAGGGCTCAGACTTGGGTTATCTGTTGTTTAAAAGAACAGTATTAATTGGGCTTTTCCTTTACTTCCCTCATAGGTTATATATCTTTAATTAAAAAAAAATGCAACAAAATCTTTCTCAGAAAAGGTTTCAGAAGATGGCTTTATCTATTATTATATAGAATTATATATTAGATATTTGTTAAGTATATAATTTTAAAGAAATTATGTTTGTTTATTTTGTTTGCTGACTGACAATTTTAGTATTGTAAAACATTCTCTGTGATTAAGTCAAAGGAATTACTTAGTTCTATACAGTCAGATACTTAACTGCTCTCAAATACACAGAAAATATATATAAGCTTATACTTACAAAATAGGTTAGCACTATAATAAGATTTTAAGTACAGAAATGGAAAGGGTCCAAGACGGAAAGCAAGATGAAGCTGTCTCCCTCCAACCATGGAGGGCTGGTTCACTCCAGCAGACTCTCTGCTGGCCTCTCCAGGTGGATGGTTGCTTTCTCCACCAGGGATGTGCCACAGCCAAGAATAACTCAAGGTCAGGAAGTTTTTCCAGGGCTTTCAGCCAATTATGTTTCCTTTTTAAATTTCATCCTCTACCTCTAAAATTTAAACCTGTCACTTGATGAAACACTCTAGCTACTCTCTTGCCCTCTTTTTTTAAGCTCTCCAGAAATATCTGGAAGTCTTCTGCATTACCTGCTTTTGCTTAGGCAAACTGTACATTTTTACCTCTTTCAAAGTTTCCATTTAACTCATGCCTTACAGCTTGCATTGTTTATTCTGAGCTTTTTGTCTTTAATTTCTGCGTACTTTGTGATGAACCTCAGTGCTGTTTTGTGGCTGTTCTCATCAAGCCTGTGTCTAAGGAGAAAGGTGCTGCTACCTCTGCCATGTGAAGTGACAGCACACATCCAGTTTGAGCTTGAGCTTGCATGGACTTTCCAGCCTGCACTTTCCCTTGTTCTTGTGTACCCTTCAGTGATTCCTCAGCTTTTGGTGTTATCTCTTTTTAAGTTGTCTATAGCAAATGTCCCTGGACTTGCTTTTCAATATAAATATGTGTTAAAATTGACAAGAATAGATTGGGTGATGCAAACAGGTACCCTCCAAATGATGCTGCTAGAAGTTTTGTTCATAAGTGCTGATGAATAATATATCCAGAAATTCGAGAGGTCTTTTACCTTTTATATTTGTACCCTAATAGCCCCCAAAGTTCAATGAAACTAATAGAAATTTTTCTAAAATGTGTAGATTGTTTAAATTTCCTTGCAATCATATAATGGGATGTTAGTGTGCAGCAGTCAGAAAGCTAAAATGCCAAGTCTAGTTCAAATTTTCAGATTAACTGAAACATCAGAAGGAGCCTAGAGAAAGCACTTTTGTTATGTGAAAGGCAAGTTCACTCAAAAAAGTTTTTTTGGTATGAAGCATGCCTCTAGTCAGATCAGTTACAATATTTTATTTCTCTTTTCTTGTGTGTTCCTTTTTAAACAAACAAACAAACACGCCAGCTGTGTGTGTGTGCTCTGGAATTAAAACCATGTCTCAGTTAATAACGAAATTATCTTTGTAGAAACCGACCTGAAGACAGCATACAGGTTTTGTTCTGGAAGCTGTCTGAAAGCTTTGCATGAAAGTGAATGTTTAAAAACAGAAGTGGCTGACAGGCTTCTGCAAGTGGCCAAAATATAAAGTGACAGCTGAAATGTTGTAGAGAAAGCAGTGTCAGCCAGCAGAACAGATGGCACTGATCATCTCAACAAATAAAGGTTCTGGCTTACTTGAAACAACAGCATTTTTTTTAAAGCTTCATTTGTCTGTCTGTATGTTGAAGGCTGCAGCCCTGCAGAACTGATGCAAGACAGGCAAAATTTTGGCTCTGTAATAGTACAGGATCAGCCCCCACACAATCCTTGGGTGGTGGTGGTAGGTGGTCCTTTTGCTAAAATAATTTGAAACTTATGACCTCCTCAACAGAACCGAGGTTCAGATTTTGGCCAGTAGTTTCTGACGTACTGGGGGGGGTCACAGTCAGGTCCCTTCTCTGAGGCAGTGGTTGGATTTCTGTCGGGGTAAGGGCAGTGATATCTGAATACACCCAATGACGTTGTCGTGAGGTGAGAGGGAGAGTTGATTTCACTCATGGAATGATGGTGGGGTGTTAGTGCTATACACGATGGCACTTGTCTCTGGAGTGACTTGAGCATCTCCTGGAATTTGCCACTGATCTCGACACCTGTTTGACAGGAAACCCCTGCCTGGTTGTGTGTTTCATCCTTTCCCATGCACCTGTTTGAAAAACTTGTGAAATTCTTAAAAAGAGAGATCATAAACTTAAACATAATCACTGGGCCATGTTATGTACTTGAAATAGATTGTAGATGGAAACTTTTCTACTACTTTTCTACCCAATTCTTTGATTTTTTTTTTTTTTTTTGATTCATTTTTTTAGTGCTCTGTGCACAATTTATTTAGATGAGGACAAAAATTTTTGCTAATTTTTGTGTGATTGTAAAGCCACAGTTTCTAGCCTTTGTGAAGCAAAATAATCAGCTGGAAAATATTTTTCAAGGCAGAAGGGTATGGAGTTGTGAGGTCAGTTTAGGGTTGTGTCAGTGTGCTCTTTGCTCTGGTACAATGTCTTTGTGTCCCAGCACCTTGCTTGTAGATCAGGAATGGATCTTGTAAAACAGGAACAGATTTAACAGGGAGGTTTGTACATTATTTGTCATGCTGCATTCTGATCTTCTTTGGCTTCTCTGCTCATCCCTACCTAAGTCCCTGCCAGGCCTGCTGGTGAGGAAGAGCAAATGAATTGGTGAGGAAGATCATGTAGTGGTGGGTTGAAAGCGTTCTTGATTTTGTAAGTATACCACCACATACATTGCAAGGAACAAAGAAATTAATGTTGGTTTACCTAGGTTTTGGATACAAAAGTTATGAGCAGTTACTGTTTTGAAAAGATGATGACAGAGCCTGTCAGCAGCATTGCAGGACTCTGGCTGTGGTGCATCCTCTGCCAGGCACAAGTGCTGACAGGACTCAGTTGTTCTGGCTGAGATAGCTACTTCCAGAGCTGTTTGCCATGGCCTCTGCTTTCAGCCATGCTGGAATTCATGGCAGTGTATGGAGAAAGGTCTGGCTTTGCCTCCATGGCCATGCTTCTTGAGTATAGATTACAATTGCCTCATGCTTTCTTTTTTTTTTTCCTTTTTTTTTTTTTTCCCCCTACATATTTGGTTTTATCCACAGAAAAAGATGACCAACATTTATGTAAGGACACCCCTGATAAGTCGCTAGTAACACAATTTGACAGAGCTTTAGGTTCTCCAGCAGTATCTTTGCTACAGATACTGACAAAAATATTTTGAACACATCGTGCTCTGGAAAGAACCAAACTGGGCAGTACCTGGAAACAAGCAAGCTAGTGAGCCAATGTCCCTTTTCCTTGCCATTTAGGCCCAGCTCCCTCTAATTACCATGGCAATCATTCATGTTACTGCACTGCAGGTGTACAATAATGATGCTATTGTTTCAAGTGAAATAGCACCTCAGGTCCATGGTACTATTCACAATTATGACTCCATTCTGATGACCCTTTGCTCACAAGATTTAGTTCAGGACTGATGTTTGTCCATAAGGAAGCCGGAAAAAATTGTATTTACCCAGTTGGATGTTATCCAGATTTGCAAAGTACTTTTTTTTTTCATACAGTGCTTCCTTAGTATGTGTAGTTTGAAAACATGCAGCCTGGCAGATGCAAAGAAGGATGCTTAATGATTTACCATGCCTGATGTCTCCAAGTTAAAGAGTGAGGCTGCAAGTAACACCATAGAGTGAAAAGAAGAGCTCAGCAAGCATGAATAAACAGGAATAACTGAAAATGAGTTATTACTTTATCGGAAGTGCTGAGGGAGGTAATCATAGCTGCATGGGAGTTTTGACAGAGTTTCAAAGAAATCATTTATGCAAAAGTTTAGACTGTGTCTTAAGAGTTGGAGGTGATTCCTTTTCTTCTGGAGGACCTTTGCCTTATGTCATGGTGGAAATATGTACTCAGGGACTCTTATCAATGCTGGTTTCCTGTCCTGCTTCAAGAACAGAAATCAGGAGCAGCTGGCAGGAGATAACTCATCTTTTTTTTTTTTGGAATACATTTAATTTTGTGCACATGCTTTTGTGGAAATATTTTTCAGTCTTTAGCAGAATATCCCAGCCATGCCAAAATATTTGAAGCTTGGCCTCTTTGCTGAATGAGTACTGCAAATGCTTGCAAGAATTGAGTCAAGGAAATAGAAGCTGTCTGATGACCCACCAGCAATCAAAGTTAAATATACTGCTCGTCTCTCCTGAGTCCTTTCTCTTATGGATTCAAAATTCCTGCTGCTGTTTTTTTATCCTGATAAATCTGACAAATTTATTCCTCATAGCATAGCTTTGTAGATCTTTCTTGGTCAGATTTCAGTTCATCAAGATATAAGCAAGTGTTTTAAATGGATGAGTTGTGATGAATTGCTCGGTGTCCAAATGGAGATGTGTGATGAGTGGTGTTCCTCAAGGGTACTCAGAGCAGTGCTGTTTAACATCTTTATTGGTGACATGGACAGTGGAACTGAATGTACTCTCAGCAAGTTTGCTGATAACACCAAGCTGTGGTGAAGTCAACACACTGGAGGGAAGGGATGCCATCCAGAGGGACCTTGACAGGCTTGAAACGTGGACTCATGTAAAATGCATGAAGTTTAACATGGCCAAGTGCAAGGCACTGCACCTGGGTCAAGGCAATCCCATGCATGAGTGCAGGTTAGGAGGAGAAGGGATTTAATACAGCCCTGAGGAGAAAAGGAACTGGGGGTGGTGGTGGACCAGAAGATCAACATGAGCCATCAGTGTGCAGCTAGAAAGCCAACAGGGTCCTGGGCTGCATCAAAAGCAGCACAGACAGCTGCTGAAGGGAGGGGATTCTGCCCCTCTGCTCTGCTCTTGTGAGGAGTACTGTGTCCAGTTCTGGAGTCCCCAGCATAAGACAGAGAGCTCCTTGGATGTGTCCAGAAAA
Organism: Heliangelus exortis; assembly: GCF_036169615.1. Lineage (NCBI taxonomy): Eukaryota > Metazoa > Chordata > Aves > Apodiformes > Trochilidae > Heliangelus > Heliangelus exortis. Next base: position 107,959,126 of record NC_092422.1, on the reverse strand, counting down.
AAGCCACTGAAATGATCAGAGGGCTGGAGCACCTCCCCTATGAAGCCAGGCTGAGGAAGTTGGGGTTGTTCAGCCTGGAGAAGAGAAGGCTCTGAGGTGACGTTACAGCAACCTTCCTATATCTGAAGGGAGCCTATAAGAAAGCTGGGGTAGGGCTTTTCACATGGGTGTGGAGTGAGACGACAAAGGGAAATGGTTTCAAACTTGAATAGGGGGGGCTAAGGTTATACATGAGGAAAAATTATTTCCTGTGAGGGTGGTGAGATACTGGAACAAGTTGCTCAAGTAAATTGTGTCCTTGGAAGTGTTCAGGACCATGCTGGATGGGGCCTTGAGCACCCTGATCTAGTGGGAGGTGTCCCTGCCCATGCAGGGGGGTTGGAACTGGATGATCTCTAAGGTCCCTTCCAACCCAAACCACTCTATGAGTCTGTGATTATTAACGTCCTTAAGACATGGTACAGAAGATTTACCTATTTTGGGGAATACCATACCTGCATCCACTGAATATATCCACATAAGAATATCCTGTAGAGAGAACATTCATGAGGAAAAGGATGATTATGAAAACTCAAGGAGAAAAGTCTGAATTCACAGGCTTTCTTTTAAAACTCCTCAGGGAAATAGCAGAACGGGTTGTCACACTAAGGGAAATCCTTTTATTGTCAGCTAGATGTCAAATACTGTACAGAATTTTGATGTTCTCAATTGAAATTTTCATCTTCTGGTTTGGATGATTATTTTCTCTTCTACTTTCATGAAGGAGCAGTGGTTTAGAATCAGGGATCTTTTGCCTCCCCATCTGTTCACTGGGACAACATATTGCAGTGGTCAGAAAATGACCTTAGGAATTAAAAAAAACTTGAGTTGCTTTAGAAGCATGCTGATGTGGCAACTATATATTGGCAACTATATATTTTATTTTTTTTTTGTTTACTTGCAGCGGAGTGCTTTTTAACATTAACTTTACATATGCATATGAAAAAAACCCATTAAGATCTCTCAGAGAGATGCCATCCCTGTATAGAGTCTGCTATTATAGGATAAATTATTTACCACTCATGCAGTAAAAAGAACTGTTGTGGAATACCTTCTTCTATCATATTATGCTTCCTGCCTCCCTCTCTCCCCCCCTCCCCCTTCCCCATTCTGCCTTGTTTTATTAAATTCACAGGGATTATACTTCTGTTCTGAAAGACAGCAAGGAATGCAGGAAAGAGTACTCCTCAAAATATAGGAGCATGTACTTTTTGTTTCGTTTCAACATCATCCTTTTAATCAGTTGTATGCAGCCTGATTTGTTTCAGCCATAGCATTAGAAATGCTTTCAATTTGCATGAGTGCTGGAAGAGTTGGTAGACCTCAGGTATAACACTTTCCCCAAATGTACCATTTACCCCTTCAGCTACCACTGAAGAGCAGGTAACATTTCCTAGCCTCCTGTCTGATAGTAACTAGACTATTTTCTTTAAAATTCATGGTAAGAATAAGGCCATTTTCATCCATGAGTTGTTAAAGTCAAATGCTCTTCCACTTATTCTCCAAAATAACGCGTAGAGAATGTCTGTAGTATCACATCACCTTCAAATTGAAAAGAATCATTTCTATAGTCTGCCCTTTCTCCTTTGCTTCTAGTTTTTGTTGTAGCTTATTTTGAAAAAGAGGAGGGGTGCTCTTTTGCAGTGCAAAACAATAAGGTTTGGCTAGAGGTGAAAGCATGAGGATGAGACAGGCAAACTTCTTAGAATGAGAATGATTCCATACTGAGAGGCAGAGCACATGTGTCTGAAGCTTGGGGTGGTTAATGAGATGGTGCTGCCTTAAAATGTGCTTATCAGCAGGTGATTTGGACTGAGGAAGATCCTGGAAACAGGAACATTTAAAGTAGAAGAGCCTGTTGCATTGGAAAGCATTCAGTATTTATTTTTGCTTTGTTTATGGCTTCTAGGTTTCTTTGCAGCTTAACTTTCTCTCTTAGAACAACATACCTTGAGTGTTTGGTTTTGTTTTTCTGGTTGTGTTTTTGAAGGGGTTAATCAGAAGGTTGTAGAGTGAGCCCAGTTCACTGAGCCATAGTGTCCATTTCACAGTGACTTGGTAAAAATAACAGGGGGTTTGCTTTGTTTTTTTCCCTATTTTTATCTGGATTTTTGAGATAATATCTCTGTTTCATCAACATTTATTCTGACTCATTTCTGCAGAGTTTACCAGTTAATGCAGGAAGGTTGGTTCAGCAGGCACATACACATGCAGACACAGGCTGCTCTACAGTTTTTGCCTGCCTGAAGTAGCAGAATGTGATGAATTGAAACAAACTGAAAAGCAGAACTTCTCTGCAGAAGGGGTGTGGAAACCTATTAGGGTTTTAAGTAGCAGTGTTGGTCAGACATAAGGCATCCTTAACCACAGGAGACAACACTGAAGCATTAGGTCTTTCTTTCTTTTGTTCTCATTCTTCTGGGGGCTTTGATTGCCTTTAATACTGTCCTAATTCCTCTGTGCCATCATCTATGAGATATTTTGGATATATATTCTTTATTTTCTCTCTCTTTTCCCTAAAATCAGTTACCAAGCCTAAAGACAGGTTTCATTTTATGACCTGTGTTGATCACTTTTGGTCTGTGTTCATATTACGGGTGCTTTGGTGACATCCTGTGTCTATGCTTTTGAGGGATGCTGTCTCACAGCAATTCTTTCTACTGCTGTCCTGCACAATATTCCAAAATCCTCCCAAACCCATCCAAGCTGTGCCCCAGCATCATCACAAAGCAAGTCAGTCCATCTCTGTCCTGACTCACCCAAAGTTCATTTATCATAAATCTGGAGGCACATTGTAGGGCAAGCTGAAGTGTGGGCTCAGCTCAGATGTTGTGGTTTGCTGGGCTGTATTTCTTTTCTCTGGAAAGAGGATGCTAAGCATCCAGCCAGACTGAAGTTAATGTGACTCCAGAGACAATGCTGGGGCTGGGAAGTGGTTGTCTGCAGAGAAATGTTTAATTACTACAAGCTCATGTGGTTAAATGAGGATGAGCAGCTGGAGAACATGAGTTCAGCTCAGAGCTCTGCCTCTGCTGCTCCGGAGCAAACAGCTCAAGGAGACAGCCAAAGCCCCTCTCAGTGGCATCTTGCTCCTAGCTTGTGAAGTTATTCATATTTTTCCTTCTAAAAGAGCTTGCCTTGATGAATTTATAGAAGAGACTGTATGAAAAAGTCAGATTATTCATTTATTTATCAAATTACTTTTTGTGAATTAGGTGGACTACACCAGTGTGCAGCCAGAGATGTCAGCAAACTTAACTCCACAGCTGCAAAACAAGTAATGCCTCTCCTTGCTGAAAGTGATACTTCCTGTTAAGACTGCACATTTTGAAGGGAGCCAGTCTGGAGGGATGCTAGCACTTCCTATGCTATAAATAGACCAGATGAGTATCACTTTCAGTCTTAAAGGACTGCATTTCTAATTTATTGAGGGAAGTAACAGTATCTCTGGCAGGGTTCTCAGGGAGTTTTATCCTTGCTGCTGCTGCTATCTCCTCACTCTTGAGATTTAACTGGTTCATTAGTGAATGAGCGTGCTTGTTACAGGGCACAGACATTTCAAGAGCTATTAATAGCCTCAGAGGCACAATGCAGCTAAGGTCAGAGAATTCTGGCTCACATTGCTAGGTGGGCAGAAAAAAGTGACAAACAGTGTGGCAGACCATGGGTTGAATGTTAAACAGACAGCAAGGTTTATGAGGAGGGGAACTACCAGCTTATTCATAGATCTCCTTCCTTGTTGGAAGTAAGGATGATTCAGCAGAGGGGGCTCCTTTGGGACTGAGGTCTAGAGGTGACCTCTAAAGAGCTGCATGCTTCTCCCTTATTGTGCAGCTTGCATGTGCTACATCCCCCATAGTTTTGATCCCTGCTGCTGTTGTTTTTAGGCAGAAGCTAGTACTAGAAGTCCAGGTAATAGAATATGCTGGCTCTGCTGCTCATTTTACAAGCTTAAAAAAAAAATGAAAATAATCTTTTGTGTTCTGCGTGTTGTTAATTTGCTTGATTGACTGAGAAGCTGCACGTGTAAATGAAAATAACAGAGCTGGGAATTTGGCTGACGTTTGGCTTGAATGAGAATGCTTCCTGTTGTTTGTTTTAAATACTGAGAAACAAAATCCCAGCCTCTGATCCCACTCAGATTTAAAGATAAAATGATCTAGAAAGCAGGCAACTAATCTAAATTCCTTATTTTGCCTCGACCATGCATGAGGGCTTGAGAACCTTGTTAGGAATAATGAAGAGAAGGTTTAGGAGGAGGTTTTAGGGAAAGAGCATCCCAGAGTTTGCTATGGCAAATACTGTGTACTGAAGCAAGTTCTTTCTCTGTGGCGTGTGTACAGCACCATAGGGTGCTGTAGCGTGTCTGATCATATAGTACCTGCTGAGCCATGCATTTGATTTTAAAATTAATTTGAATTTATCATTGGGACTGGAAAGAGGTTAACTAAGTGCATGTTGTGACAGAATTCAACTGTTCTTGGTGCATCCAAAAGAAGCAGCTCAAGTTTTGTGGCTAATACTGTTAATTTTTTAGTATAAAGGAAAGTTAGAGACCACCTGAGGAAAGATGCGAAAATACAGAACAAGCATTGGGAAAAGAGAACTATACCAGTGTGACTCTAGAAGGTAGCAGAGAGCTGGTCTTCAGGGACTCAATCATTTATGCCTGGCATAACAGGCATGTTGTTTTTCCCAGTTAGTAATTGCTAGCTGTAGAAAATACATCTTGGGAGTATAGATGCAAGTAAGAAGCACTGAAAATTTATCTGCACTCTGATTTATTTTCTCCCAGTCTTTGCTCTGTAGATAAATAGTAGTCTAAAAGGCATCTTTATGTAATTGGGTCAGTCTTCAAAGCAATGCTGCACAGTAAATAATGTAGTATTTTATTATAAAGATTTAAAGGTTGAAGGCTTTTGAGGGTGAGAAGCAGTTTGCCAAGTGCTACTACTCGAGTGAAATGAAAGGAAAGCTGAACTAGTTGAAGGAGATGAGGGTGGCTGAATGATCCTGAAGCAAATATGCTAAATCACTTGGTGTTTCTGCTGCAGTAGCTCTGTCTCATTCTGGTTTTCCACTGCTTGCTAAATGTACTTATCTGTACAGAGGCACATAGGCATGTAATCCATTCTCTTGGGAAGATCCATTTCCCCTCACTCCCAGACTACAGTCATTTCCCATCCATTTTTATTTCTAAAAGCTACTCTTTCTCCTTCATCATTTCCTCCCTAACATGGCTACCATTTCCTCATTATTATTATTACTACTACTACTATTATTATTATTATTATTATTATTATTTCCCATTAGCTGAGGCAAGTGTTTGGGCAATGGGCTTTAACAGCATCATCTAGGCATGGGCACAAAGCACAGTGATGAGGGAGAGAATTAATCACTGCACTAAAATGATTAATGTTTTGTTTTGGTCGCTTTACATCCTGCCATTACATTTCAACTAACGAGAGGTTTCTGCCTTTGACCTGGATGCTTCAACTGTTTGTTAAGGTTTTGCCACGCACTGTCATAATCACTAACAACTGCTTGGGTTTGAAGGTAATTGTGTTTATTTTCTGGTTCATGCTTCAGGAAAAATTAAAACTTGATGCTGAGAGGGAAAAACTAGAGAGGCTTCAGGAGCTTTACTCCGAGCAGAAGACGCAGCTTGATAATTGCCCTGAGTCCATGAGGGAACAATTACAGCAGCAGCTGAAGAGGGTCAGTAGCAAGTTTCAAGATTGCACTCTTTTTTTTTTTTTCCTGAATATTCTTTCTTTCTCTTTTTTTTTTTTTTTTTTTTTTTTTTTTAATTTATTTTTAATTTTTTTTTTTAGTGCTAAGTGTAACATATTCTGTTTGAAGTATCCAGTGTCCAAAAATATGTGCAATTTATGACTGTTAATAGTCAAAAGGGCTATTTTTTTGTGTGTGGGGAATACTTGTAATAGTTAAGTGACAAGCTAGTAGAGTGCAGATGGGTGGATTAGAAATAATTTCTTATTGGATGTTTTTAAAGCTTTGGGCTCCATGCCTGAGTATGTACCTTAGACCTGCTGAGTGGTATGGAAGCTGCTGTGTTTAGATGGATGGTGGTGTATCACTCTATACCTGTGTGAGCAAAGACAGGAACTGGACTTGAGCCAATAGGATTAGACATTTTAGCATCACTTTCCTGCTACTCCTGTCTGACCCTGTTCTCCTCCTTTGCAATGCTCTAAATGATACCATGGATAACTTTTTTTTTTTCTTCAGTAAATAACTTAGCTGTTAGCCTGTACTGTGCTTTGGTTGTTTTTTTGTTTTGTTTTGTTTGTTTTGTTCCTTCTAAGTTGGCTTAATAACTATTTTGGATTTGAATATGGGACAAAGCTTGAAATGCTGGGGTGCAGATAAATGTCCATTTAGTCATATTGCATGACTAAATTATTCCAGGCCAATTGTAGTGAGAATGAGCTGTAGCTGCTGTGGTCAAACAGTAGAAGTTATCTCTGCTTTAGTGCACAGTAGGTCTCAGGTGGATGCCTGGTGTGAGAGCAGTTATAAAATTACTGTGTCATACACAAAATAGAGCATATGCCTTCTTCCTCCAGTAGAAGCCCAGTGCAGGATAAAATACCTGAGTTTGCAGCAAGTTATGTTGTGCTACTTTTCCTACCATCGTGGAAGGTGTGACAGTCATGAATTCCCTTTGTTTCATCTCTCCATGGGATTTAGGACCTTTGTGGTTTGTGCTGAGAGGCATGGGCACCTACTCAGCTGGGTGCAGGGTGGGTCTGGAGTTGGGGCTGGGGTTGGCAGTGGGCAGCTGGAACACCCTCTGCACTTCCCAGCATCCATCATCAATAAATGCTCTGCTTAGTGTGCAGGGAGGACACTTCTTCAGAGACTGCTGAGACCTGAGGGCTCATGGAAGGCACTGAGGGAAAGCATTGATCTTCCCCATGGGTTGTTTAGAGTCAGTTATCACTCTTCATCCTTTACTGTTAGTATGGAGGCACCAAAGCTTGTTTGTTCTCATGGGCCTGGCTTTCTGGAGATCCCTGTAAATGGAGAATGAGAACAGGTGCCTGGATTCCTGTGGAGATCTGAAAAGGCACTGCATGGAAATATGTTATTCTCTGGGTAAAATTCTCCTGATTTTTACAGATGATGTGGGCCTGTTGAGCTCCCCAAACACCCTGAAGTCAGGGCCAGACTGTGTCCCATAGAGCTTTCTCCAGTCCCATTAGTGAAGTAATAGAGGTGCAGGGTAAATTTATGGTTTTGAAATTCAGTATGGAGAAATTGCATCTATAGTTTGTTAAGAGATGATCAGGTGCAATATTTTTATGTCAAATGTTTTAATAAAAGGGAGGGAGCACACTTGCTACTTTGCTCAGGATGCCATTACCTACAGCAAGAGCAATTTTCCTCTTATAAATCCTACACTGCCGAGTAGGATCCTTGTGAATGTTGTGGCAAGGACTTTATTGGGCAGATCTCAGAGCCAGACCTTTGTGCCCCTGCTGTTGTGCCCTGTTCCCACAGGCTGCCCAGGGGCTTGATCCCCATGGGCCTGTCTGCCTGCTGATCTCACTGCAAGATGCTTGCAGCCAGTGGCACAGATAAGCCACTGCCACTTACCCCTGAAAGGGTTATCAACTTGGTTTTGGATTAGGTGGGTTTTATTTTTCCCCAGTGGACACAGTGGTACAGCATGTAGTGGAATTCTTATCTCACAAAGGATATCATATCTCACAAAGAAGAGAGAGGTTTGTGAGCTCAGCTGGCTACTAGTTGCTTCTCTGGCTATCTATTGCCTTTCCTGAAGTTTCTTCTTGTGACACAGTAGCAATTAGTATGGTATGACACAGACTTTTGTGGCCCAGACAAAGCCCTTCAGGTTTTTTTTCAACGCTGAAGATGGGTCACTAAGTTGAACGAAGCATTTCTGTATTGTAGTAACTGCTTTCTTGTGATTTTTAGCCCATACCTTTATTTTTGATCTCTTCACTATCTTGTACAAGTGAAAGGCACATCTTTGGAGTTTAATGGCAACATGCTAGTATTTCATATAGTAACTTAGATTCTTCAGTTTCTTCATCCCGTGTCTTTCCCTGGTACACTGGAAGCTGGTTTTGAATGCTTTTATAGAGAATTATCTGCTTATCTCAGCCACTAACCTTTGCCCTAAGTCAAAACAAGAAAAGGAATAAGCTTACATTTCTCTAAAATGATAAATTGCTTACAGGATGTAGGTTTTCTTGTCTTAACAATTTATGTACAATGTTTAGAGAGCCTTAAAATTTAATAATATTGTGGTTATTAAAAACAACTTTTTCTTCAGAAGTCTGAAACTTGTAAGCAGGAATTTGTTATTATGAATACACAGATACTGCAGGAGAAAGATTAGCATCCAGTTTTTGGGCTGAAAAGCACCATAAGTTGTATTTCAGCATCCTTAAGTGGAAGGCAGGTGTTTTCTTGGGTCTTTCCTGCAGTATTCAACCTCTTTTTCCTGACAAAACCTGGCATTGGTCCAGGGGAATGCACAGGAGTGGCCTAACACCTATTCTGAACTAACCTCCTTAATTATGAGTCCTTAATTGTGTGTTTGCCCAGTGAGCAATTGTCAGCTTCTCTTCATTAGTCCATGACCATCCTCTGGTTGAGCAAGTTATATGGTAGGACATCACTGCTGAGGTGGTGGCAGCTTGCTGACGGCACACAGCTCCACATATCTTTTGTCTTATCTTGCTGTGTGTCTGTTAATAAAAACAGTGCTGGGACTTGGGCTAAACCTGAAGAAATTCCATCTGCAGTTTAAGACTCCTTCCTTTGAGTGTTTATTCCCATAATTAATTTTATTTGGTAGTTCTCCAATGTTGCTGGGATGATACTTTCTGTCCTTGTTGGTTGGTAAGCAGATGCTCTCCCAGTTTGGTATGTGACAGCCTCACCAAATGGGTTCAGGCTTTCCTGGTGTCACAGGTAGGCTACAGCCATCATCTGCCCATCCAGCATGTGCTAGATGGTTAGGAGGCTCCAGCTTGCTCATGCTTCATCCTTCGTTGGGGGATGACAGAGGCACCAATGGAGAAAGCAACATCAAAATAAAAATTAGTACTCTTTACTCTTTTCTTATGACAGGAAGTCATTAAAAGCATTAAACTCCTGTTTGAACATGTTGTACGAGACATGTAAGTATCACTTGAGACTGATTTTTTTGTTTGTAAGTATCTCTACTCTGATGTCAGGGAAAGCATAATTAGTTCTATTTTATTTTTTTTTCTTAAGGATGCTGATCTATTGGATATAGAAAGCAAACACTTTGAAGACCTGGAATTCCAGCAGCTTGAACATGAAAGCAGGTTAGATGAAGAGAAAGAGAATCTGACACAACAGCTTCTGCGTGAAGTAGCCGAATATCAGCGCAGCATTGTCAGCAGAAAGGTAAGAGCACTAACATGAAATTTATTTGTTCTTTGTGAGCATAAAGGAAATGAAATGGATCTAAACCCCACCCATCTGTAAGAAATAATGCAAAATTTTCCTCTTTGAAAAAGCTTTTGAAGCAGAGCAAAGATAATGGCACAGCAACATCCCACACAGATGAAATAATGCACTTCTGCAAAAAGAAATAAATCAATAAAATCCCATGCCCTGTTTGTATATTTGCATATTATAATTAAACCCTTTAGTTTGCTACAAAAAGTACCAAAGCGTTGTTTTTTCATCTTTCTTCTTACACTCTGGACAAAACTACAGTTATTTTATGCTCATGATGGATATTGATGGTAAATTATTTTGTTGAAGTAGTAATAGAACATCAAATAAAGACAAAATTAATTTTTAAAATTGGTTGTAAAGATCCTATCTCAACCAATTAAATGCCAGTTTTTCAGAGATTAGAAGTTGCATCTCTAAACCAGTTCTGTTCAGTATATGGATGCCAGTCATCCTGTTTAGAATATGTACAATTTCTTTTTGTCTTTTGTCTTTTTAATAAATTCTCTTTACTGTCAAAATCTTAATTATATCCTTTAGAGCAGTGAGCTGTCTTGTAAAAACTTATTTTCCTACTGTTTCACTCATATGAATAAGTGAACTCTCCTGAATAGGATCCTTGCTGCAGGTTGTCTTCTGCTTTGAAAATAAAACACAGAAATTATCTTTTTATATTAGGAAAAGATTTCTGCTCTCAAAAAGCAAGCCAATCATATTGTCCAACAAGCACAAAGAGAACAAGATCATTTTGTAAAAGAGAAAAACAACTTAATAATGATGCTGCAAAGGGTAAGTATTTTCTTTTAAAATTTTATTGTGTCATAAAAAAACATTTCATAGAATGAAAGAACATAGAGCATAAGAAAAGTGTCACTTGTGCAGAAGCTAGCAAGCAGGCAATAACATGATAGACATCATTTGCATCCATTCAACTTGAACAAAAAAAATCTTTTGTAATTGATCAGTAGATTTCCAAAGACAAAATGCCAGTGGCATTTGATAATCAAGAGGGTTTTAGAGGCGTCCCCCTTCCAGAGGATTCAACCAAAGGCACCTACATGGATGCTGAAGTGAGATGCCTGTGCTCCCTGTGTGGCTTCTGGAACTGCAGAGAATGCTCAGATATTTGGCCACCAGATGAGATTATTAACATCAGCTAACATCTGGTTAATAAGAAGCTGGCATGAATTGTTAATGTCCATTTTATGTTCTGCTTTAAATCATGAAATAAATCATGTTTAGTTCTTTAAGCACAATCAGCATTTCCAAAATGCTTAAGGAATACATATTTGGTTTGGCTGTGGTTATTAAAAAAATCTTTCAATATCTTTTAATTCTATACATCCATTTTTTCTGCTGTAAATGGATCAAGTTGAAGATCTGCTATGCATTTTCTAGCCTTCTATCCCAACATGTTTCTTTACATGGTTAAGAAAATGGCTAACATTTTTTTTTAACTACATGGCTGTTGATATTTAACATAAAATGTATGATTTTTAACAGGAAAAAGAGAATCTCTGTAATCTGGAAAAGAAATATTCCATGCTTTCTGGAGGAAAGGGATTTCCTGTCAGTCCCAATAGTCTAAAAGAGGTAAAGACGTTCACTGCTTTTGACTTTAGCATAAGTAACTTTTAATAGCACAATGTAAAAGCACTCTAGTACTTAGTAAAGTCCTATTCATACTTTTTGGTTTTTTGAGATGTGATTAAACTACTTCATAAAGCTATTGATGGACATCCAAATGCATGGATGAGGAAAAAATAGCTTCTCTTGACATTTTCCCAGATGTGACTGGTATCATCTTAATCTCTTGCTCTGGAAAAATGATCATTCTCATGTGTGTGTGTGTGTCTGATTTTCTCAAAATAGACAATTAAACCTTATTGAAGTGAGGAAGAATGAGGTCCAGGAATAATTGTTCAAGTATGAATACAGTTCAGTCTTATTTTTACACTGTAGATTTTATCATTGTCTCCCCTCCTTTATTCTAAGGCTCTGCAGAAAAACACCAGAGTGGAACATTTTGGTCTTTTTAAAAACCATTGAATTGAGCTCTTCAGGATATTTTGGTTGTAAAATATCTACTGAGCTATTTATTTAACTATACTGAGTAGTTAAAGTGTCAAATTTCTTCTTGAAAAAACTGAGTTAGCTTGGGTAACACATGATGAGACCCAAGACTGCATAGATTTGAGGATACCACTTTATGCCTCAAGGTCCACAGGCAAGGTCAGCGTAAGGTTATCCACAGCCTGTTGCAAAGATTCAATCATCACGCACCAAATTATTATTAACTCCCTATGTTTAGCTTTTTTACTTGACTTGATGAATCTGCAGATTGCAGAGAAACATGAAGTTCTAAATGGAGAAGCAGAAAATGTAGTGTTTAAAATACACTGGCACATGTCTGTGGCTGCTTTGTTAACTTCTGCTTAAGAGTTCTGACTGGACTTGCCGGATCTGTTTGTATTTAAGCTCTGGGAAAGATCTGCCCCATCTAAGAATGTAGATGCCACTGTGGGAAGTTGGGCATAAAGTCTAAAGCAACCACATGTCCTGTCAGTTCCTGGGAAATGTGCTTATTTGGCTTTCTGGTTCCTGGTGAACCCAGATGATCTCCAGCACCTGCCAATGGGGCTGAGTGCTCTTCCTCAGGTTGTGATCTGACATCTGGCAAGTCTAAACTTTGTCGTTGCTCTTTTGAGATTAATCACTTCATTTTCTCACTGGAGTGGGTGCTATCTCTGATTTTTGTCTTTGTATTCACATAATATTTTGTTGGTTTTTTTTAAATCACAGCTATTTCATAAGGCAACTGCATTAACTGAGCCTAACACGCTTTTTCCTGAAATGGATTATTCAGTGGTGTCATTCTGTTCAGTGTAATGAAGTCAGTTAGGACTTGATCCAAGGTAAAGGAGAGAAGGACCAGCAAAGGTTATCTATTATAACCCCAGTGTACTCTGAGGCTCTCTCCTATAAAAGAAATGCTAAAGAAATGCTTTCTCCTAAAAGAAATGCTTCTCCTTGCCAGATGTTATGTTCGTCTCAGTTCAGTTTTATTTTTCTCTGACTGTTCAGGCACTTTTAATAACCAGGCACCAAATGGTACACAGGCTTAAACAGACAGAAGCTAATTTCACCACACACTTGCTCCTGTATCAGTCATGTCTGCGACATTTTTCTCCCCCTCCTCACCAAGCACACTTTTGAGACTCTCCCATCCATCAAGAAGTTTACTCCATGTGTGCATGGGGATACAGAGTAATGTGGCCTCATGTAATGAGGCAGGGGGCTTATCCTAGTACTTCAATAACTGAGAAGGATCAATGTTGTTTAAAGGTCTAGCATTGACAAAGATTCCTGGTCTTTGACAAAACCCTTTATTTAATCTAATGGAAGAGGAGCCCAAGTCTTTTCCCTGTTTGCTTTTTTCTATCCCCATGGTATATGCCCATTGGGGTTGTGAGACTGCACTGAATGTTTCTCATGTGACTGTTAGGGTGCTTTTACCATCTGTATGAAAATCAATGCAATGTACTGCTACTAAAAGATGGTTAAGCAGGTTTTATGTTTGGAAACACTGGATTCTATATTACTGCAATATGGCAACATGTTTTGAGAGGAAAACTTTAGTATCTTACCTTACTAGCTTAATAGTCAGGCAAGAAAGAAATCAGAGTAAGTTATTTTATTTAAACATGGACAAAAAAATTAAGGAATAAGTAGCTAGGTGAATAAGATTAATTTTCCATTTCTCCCAATCTACTTTCCTGAGAAAGAGCTACTTAATTTCAGAAGGGTATTTAGATTTTAGTAAAGTCTTTTGATCATTTAATGTATATTTGCGTTTTCATCACACAAATTAATTTGTTTAAATTAAGAAAGACTTTTGGAATCCAAGTATTCTACATCTGATAAGCTTGCCAATAATTTTATTTTATGACAAAGTATTTCAATGATAACAAATATTTGGCTGTATCACTCTAAACTAACTCTCATCATACTGGATACATTAATACTCCTGCACGTTCTTCTGGCTTATGCTTCTTTTAACTTCTGAATTCCTCCTTTTAGGGCTATATCAGTGTAAGTGAAATTAGTGAGCTGTATGGCAATTCCACGAATATATCCCCTTCCACTCAGCCCCCCACAGATGCTGAAGCAGTTGCCACTGAGCCTTCCACGGCTGTGCTGACCAGCCAGCCACAAAATAAAGAGGTTTGTTTGAAGACATTTCCCTTTGTTTGCATTGTTCTTTCACAGATGCCTTTTTATTTTCTTTTTTTTATTTTTCATTATTTTTTGATAATTCAACGTGTAACAAGTTGACCCTAAGGCAAATGGCTGTCTGCCAGTTACTGAGTCAGATAAAGATTCAATAGTAAAGCTGAAGGACTGCTCCAGTTGTTAATTGTCTGATGATGTAGGTGGGACTTTGAAGGTCAAAAAACCTGAATCCTAGCAACACAAGCAGCAATAAGTAACAATCTTTGTCTGCCAGACACTATAATGTAATGAACCTTTGGTATATGGTCTGTGGACACATTTGATGATGACTTCTTCAGTGGTGCTTAGGTCTTAATTTTGTATGTTTTGTAGTTTTTTGTTTGTTTTTTTTTTTTCCTGTGAGATGGTAGAAGAAATATATATTGAATATTTGGGGGAGATGGGGAGCTTCTACTTATCTTAGCTATTTTATGAGGTCTGTCCAATCCGTGTCTTCTAGCTGATTCTCTTTTCCTCATTCTTTGTGATGTTTTTGCCTTTGTCATGACCGTAGCAAATTTTTAATAAATCCCCTTTTAAAGGAATGGAATAATCTTATGAATGTAGAAACACCTATCTTTGTGTTGCAATAAGGCAGCAACAGGTTTAGAATTTCTGTGATGCTTTTGATAGTTAAATCACCTCGAGAGTTGCAACAGAACATTTCTTTCCTGCTAAACACTCCAACAAACAGTGCTAAAACTGCAGCTTGTATGTGCCGTATCTTTTGAGCGATTCCAAAAAGAAAACTCTGTGTGTAATTTCTCTTTTTTCTATAAAGCTAAGATCACCTCTCTGTTCTGGATTTGTGTTTCCTCACTCTCTTTCTCCTCGCTCTATTGCTCAACTTCCATCAGTCCATTGGCCTGAGGTCATGGCTACTCATGTAGATCCTATTCCTTTATCTGACACACCTCCACCTCTGCCAGCTAAGAAACACCGCAGGCAACAACAGGTAACAGATTCAGAGCTGATAAATTGGGATTATTTTGGTTTGTTTGTTTTGTTCTTGTGGCCATGAAGTTGATTTGTGTGTGAAATTCTTAGTTATATGATAGATCATTACTCGATTGTGTTTGCAGTGCTGCCCTTGAAGGCTTTGCTCATTTAAAAATCAATACAATGCATGATAGAATCGTACTCAACAAAGAAATTCTCCTTATATAAGCAATGCAGAGGCAAATACTAATATTTAGGAGCTGTTGTAACTGTCAGAAGCCTTGCAGCAATGAAGCACAGGTGGCTGAGTTTGAAATAATAAATTAATTTTTCATATACATTTGAACAGTGCCTCACAAAAGCTGTATTGGTTTAAAGACACCAATACATTACAACAGCCTGTAAATAAATGCTTTTCTGTTTAATTCTGTAAAATTCAGTTGTGCGTTAGATTTTTTTTTAAAAGAAATTTGCTACAGGGACATGCACATAAAGTATGCAGATGACTTTAATACATTTTCTTAATCAGCCTTGCTTTAGTGTGAAATCTGTAGAAATCCCAGGAAGAACTGTGAAGCAAGAGGTAATTTGCACTTCAGCTTTTGTTCTCTCCGGTGGAGTTCCCAAGACTCTCACCTCCAGTGCAACCTATGTAAAGCCTAACTGAGCGAGCAGGTCAGTTCAGTTTGTTTCAAAACCGCGTAACAAATTCCATTTGAAGCATTTCAGAAACCTGGAAGAGCGCAAGAAGCAGCACAGGGACTGCCTGTACATGAGCGACACTTTGCCGCGCAAGAAAACGGCGCCGTCCGTATCGCCGCACTTCAACAGCTCCACCCTGGGACGCAGCGTCACATCCAAAGTACGTGGCTGCCCTCCTACTGGGAGCCTTCCAGTAGCTACATAAACCCTGTCCTGTGCTAGTGGTAAGGTTGGGTAGTGCTGTAAGGACCCCTTTAATCCACATCTGAAATTGACTTGGGATCTTGGTTTACTGACGCACAGGAATATCCATGAAGCCTCCCATTCTCTCAGCCTCGGTTCCGAGCGCTGTAGGTGCTGTCCTGTAATAGTGATCTTGCATTCTGTCTGATGTGTCTTTAATGTAATGACTGTATTTCCAGGCTAGTTTAGTTTAAATTCATTTTATAGACTTGACAGGTTGTTTTCCTGCCTACCTAACCCCTCTATACGTCAAAGCTAAAGCTGTGTATCAAGTATAAATATTTGTGACATGGTAAATCAACAAACATCAGCAAGGTGGATATATTACTTCAAAAATATTTTGGTCTAATAGAGACTGCACAAGTAAAATATCTGTGGCTGATTGATATGTTGTGGCATGGATACCCATGACAAAGCAAGTTATTTTACCATTAGTTGCTTATTAAAAAAAAAAAAAAAAATGTTTTGAAGTGTAGTTTTAAGCACATATTTACAAAATTTCCTGCAGGGTCATTTACCATTAGGACAGAGCAACAGCTGTGGCAGCGTACTTCCTCACTGCCTGGCAACCATGACCAAAGAGTCAGAGGCAAGAAGGATGCACAAAGGTAAAACCTCTTTATTTTTGATTCATTGATGTTAAAAGTCAGTGTTCAGTTTTTCAGAAAATAAGTCTGAAACTAGTGTTGCTATAATCAACAAGGCTGTGAAATCAAAGGTTTTTTCCTTGGTGAAAAACAGCAAGCTCTAAATCTAATTTGCAGATACTGTAATTTAAGATAATGGCATAAGCAAGCATGTAGTTTTGACCACAAAGTATGTGATCAGCAAATATAATTAAGTAAACAAGAAAAATACATTGAAAAATATACTTTGGGTTATGTGGGTAATCTGTGTGGGTGATTTGGAGACACAGTACATTAGAGATACTACATGTTGCTTTAATTTTTCGTCCTCCCTTTTTTTTTTTTTTTTTTCTTAATAATTTTTTTATGTTGCGATCTTAAAAATTGTTTTCCATGAGCATATATTTTTGCCTAGCCAAAGTAATTCCCTAGACAGAGATTCAGTTTCCTGACTTACCTTGGAGAAACTGTAACTGTGCTATTGTCACAAATCTTAAATATTTGGGCTACAAAATAGGAAAGGAGAGAGATGTTTTACCGTGGATAGGTAGCTGCATTCTTGTAGCAGAAATAACAATTAGGGATGCAAAAGGAAGTTATATCTTTGAAACATGAGACTTTAGGCTATGACATTCAGTGCCTGTTCTTTGTCAGCTTAAGTCAATAACAACTTAGTTTCTGCTTTAATGGGATGCATTATTCATAAGTGTCCCATTTTCAGATGGAGTTGCTTCAGTACCATCTGTCAGTTTCTCTTCTTCCCAGCATCTGTGGCATTGTTATCAACAGTAGTGCCAGGGGTCCTTCTGTAAAATTGCACTGACTAAGCCCAGGCAGAGATGGGATCCATCCTGTTGTTACAGGGACTTGTCAGAGCCAGCAGCTGTTAAAGGTCAAAGATCCTGACTGAGGTCAGCCATATGCCCCAAGATGATTCAATACAGGGATGGAAAAACCTCGCTGAGAAGGCATCATGCTTACTAAATTAACTTCATAAAGCTGTTCCAGTTTGAATTTGGTAGTTTTGAGCCTTAGTTAGCCAGCATGTTGTGTCTGATTTACTGTGGAGTATTTCAGATGTGACAAAGGAAGCTTCATGCTCAGCTTGTAAAGTGGATTTGATACATTATGCTTGCAACATAGAATTTTCCTTGCAAGTACCTTCAGACTCATTGGCACCCTGTTGTGCAGAAAACATTTTGGTTTGGTTTGAAAATCAGTCAGGACTGTTAAGCCAATCTTTGATGACAAGATTGTGTGTTCAAAATCTGAAATATTTCTGTTAAGTGGTTGCAAATAAGCACTTGCGTGTGACCTGAAACACGATTTCAAAGTGTTGCCAAACCGAATATTGGCAAAAATGTTTTAAAAATAGATTGATCAGTTTTAATGTTCCTCGTCTTTGTCAGCATGCAATTACGGAAATCCTAAGAGTATAGGCAGATTTCTTGACTTAAAAGTGAAAGGAAGAAAGAAAGTGAAAATGAGAGAAAGAAAAAAACCCCACAAACCAAAACTGAATTATGGCCTGACAAAGGAGAGACAGCCCAGAACAAGGGATACGAATTTTTTAAGGGACTTGGCACAGTACTCGTCGTATGCCATGAAGAATAATTTCTGTTATACTGGCTGCCATACAGGAAGATGACCATTCTTTGAAAGACCCAACAGTTTGAATGGAAATACTAAGTTATGAAAAGAGCCTTACAGGATTAATTCATACTATGGAAGAGGGCAGTTCTAGATGGCTTATTCTGAAACATCAGCTTTATCAAAGGGAAATGATGGTGCTGCCAGGTTCTTTACTTGAACTCCCACGGTATTTGTAAAGTAATAGGTAGAGTCAAAATATGAAGGATACAGGAATTCAGGGATTATTTGCAGCTTAGTAATTAGCAAATGGTTAATTCCCTTTGTATTCAACATAGAGTTTAGTGAATTTCATGTTGTTGGAGGAGCTTGAAGAGTTTAACTGCTTTCTCCTGCTCTTAAGTGGCATTGGTTCTAGGTTTCTTTCTCTCAGTAGCACACCACGAAAGTTTTTTGCATGGCTCTTTCTGCAGTGCAGAACTCAGCAAGGAAAGAGATGTCCAAGTCAGGTGGCTAGAATGAGATCCTAGAGCATTTCTATCCAGCTATACAAAAGGGCCAGGGTGTGCTGCACACACATGACATCTACACTGTGCAACTGTCTGTCAGCATCCCTCCCTCACACTGCTCTGGGCTGCTCCAACTTGCTTTTTCTACAACAAAAATGGTTTTGAAGAGAGACAGCCCTAAGCCTGAGGTAGCTGCCAGCCCAGGCTGTGTCAGCTCAGGCTGAAGGAACTGTACTCATATGTTTTTCATTCAGCCTTATAGGCATAACTGTAGTGAATGTCAGGGTACAAGCAGGGAGGGATCTGCCTGTAACTTTGTGGGGTTTCTTGTTTTGCCTGGTACCTCATACCCATGCTTAGTGTTCGGAGGAGAAACAAGTTTTTTTTCCCAGGTCATGAATAAAGGACGTGCATTTCTGTAGGACAGTGATATTTAGGAAATATGTTGACTATAGTATTAAACATACCACACAGTACAACTGAAAGGGACTACTGCTGTCAAAATTGTGAAACCTTAAACAAGATTTTAGTCTGTGTTGCTGGTTCCTGGGCTGGAAAGGGCTGCCCAGGGAAGCAGTGGATTCTCCATCCCTGGAGATACTTAAAAAGAGACTGGATGTGGCACTCAGTGCCATGGTCTGGTAACTGCAGCAGTAGTGGATCAAGGGTTGGACTTGATGATCTCTAAGGTCCCTTCCAACCCAGCCAATTCTATGATTCTATGATTCATTTTAGCAGACATCCTTAATACAGAATTGAAAACAAAGCCAAATTTCATGCCAGTGGACACCTTTGGCAATTTTCTTTTATTCTATCTCTCTGTGATAAATGTTTATTAGATAACAAATACACAGTATTTCTTATGGAAACAGTCTTGAGGTAGATCAGATGTGCCTTTTCAGACTGGGTGAATGTTTTGGAGGAGAAAGATTTTCTACTGAATCAGTGGAACTCTGTTAAAGTATAGATATTGCTTATACTGATAAATATACACTCACTTCTCTTCCTGCTCCAAAAATTAGTTTTTCACCTAGAATAAGTGATGAATAGATAAGAAATGTTCTCAACTTGTCACCAGTACTGAGCTGCTTCTTTTTTTCTTTGCATTTCTTTTCCCACTGGACAGGTTTTTCACTCTGTGAGTTTTCTGTGTTCAAGGTGATGTATTGCAAGTGACATGAGGGGCTTGAGTTACTGATACCTTGAGCATACAGCTGTACTGAGTGCTTTGGAGCAGGGTCTTCTCAGCTTGCTGAGAATGTTATTTCATGCACCCTGGACACTGGCTCTCATACAGAGTCCCACAAACTGCTACACAAAGAAGATGGTGCAGTCCTGAAGCAAAATGAGTAGCTAACAAAGTTCCTTAGGTCTTAAAAGCATTGAGCAAACTGCTAGACCAGATGTTTTGGCCTGTTCTCATAGTTCTGAAAACAAGTATATTCAATGGTGCCTGGATTAAGTGGTAGCTTGGAAGACTATCAGTAAACTAGTAATGGTCTAAATGAGTTTTCTCTAATATGCTTTCTCCAGTGTTTCTTATTTCAGTCCAAGAAGGTATATGTAAAAGTCTGAGACGAAAAATTTTCAAAGTTAAAAATTAAATTGGGAAATGAAGAGCAGCCATTTGAGTCTGAACATGGATTTCAATCTCATTTTCTTTGTGCAGGAACAAGTAATGTCTACAAATAAATTTTAGGCTGGATACAGCAGGAAATATTTTCATAGATTTTTAAAAGCTAAATATTCTTTGTTCCAGGATTAATAAAATTGTGTTTAGTCAGTTATGTGCATTCAGGATTTGTTCTTGAACGAAACAGTCACTGTATTTATAGCCTGAGTTAAGAGCAACTTATAAGATGTTTAACAGGCCACATCTTTGATACAAATCATTAGTGAAAAAAGCTGGGGTTTAGCAGCAATCCTGAGGTATTTTGGAAGGTCTGTGCCTATAAACTCACCTCCTGTGTACATGCCTTTGGAAGCAAACTGTGTGAAAAAAGCAAAATGAAGAAGCTGCTGTTTGGTACAACCTAAAGACCTCACTCTGCACAAGTCAAAACTTGGCCCCAGGAAACTCCTATGGGGTTTCTGGGTGCCCAAAGGACAGACAGGAACAGGGAGGGAGGGTTAGCCAACAAATCAGTCCTACGGACTGACTACAGGATAGACTGCAGAAGGAAAGAGGGAGTGATAAGCTGGGCCTTCAGATATAAGACCAGACACAGCACTGGGAACAAATTGTTTTGGCAGAGATGTTAGGTACCAGCAAGATGAGTATTTGTACACCTTCTAAGCTCTACAGAAAAGCAGTGTGCCAAGACTAAGTTATATATGTAAAAACAAATTACAAGCTTTTCAAAGCAGTTTGCCTTTTATTTTTTTCTCTTTCTCTTACCAAACTCAGGAAAAGCCAGAAAAGGTATGAAAACATCCCTTTACCTGGCTGTATCTATCATTGTCATGTGTTGGCAAAAGTACCAATTGCATCAGCACTGTCAAGTAATTCCCAAAATCTTGGAAAACTTTGAAATAATTGTTAAATAATGATAACACTTTAAAAAATTTTCCTGCCATCAAATAACCTGCCACAACAAAATCTTTGATTAATGCTAATATCTGCAGAGCTACAGCTTCATGCAGGCCTGATTTTTTGCTTCTTTGCTCACAGCCACACAAGTAGAGCAGAAAATTTAGAAATCTTTGTAGATCTGTGGGTGACAATGACAAGGTAGACAGACTTGGGCTTCTACTTTGGCATGTTTCCATACAAAAAATGTATCTTGACATGTTAATTTCAATCTTAAACAAAATAAAATTAAAAAAAAAAAAAAAAAAAAAAAAGAAAAAAAAAGAAAAGAAGAGGAGAGGAGAAATAAAAGAGAATGTATTGAGAGCTTTTTAATGAAACACTGAGGGTTTTTTAACATACTTGACAGTGCCACTTTAATAACAGCTTTCACCTACAGTTTCAACCTCATAATAATTGTGCAGTTGTATACCTGGTTTCTGTGATGCTGCAATAACTCCTTTGGGTGTTGGGGTTTTTTTTTCTCAATAACATGGCTTTATGGATATTTGTAATATTTTGCCCAACAGAATGCCTGTTAACAATGTTTTACTGTTTTACTACAGAGAATATAACCCAATAACATTTTAGCTCTTGTATCAGCTTAGACTTGGCAATACAGGTCATGGCTTATGGGAAATTTTTCGTAGAGTGATGGATCTCATGAGGAGTCTCATATTTTTAAGTGAATGTCCTGTGTGTTTTTAAGTGAATAACCTGAGCAGTTAAAAATAACAAAAGCAACAGATTGTTGCCTGGGGGATGCACAATTTGAGCTTTAGTGGAGGCAGGTTGGCTGTAAGGCTTCTTGGTGTCAGTGTGCAGCTGATTCTGAGCTTGGAACTGCCTGTTGCTTACAGCATGAGGAGAAAATGATAACATCACATTATGCATTGTTCCTCTGAATGGTTTTCATTTGGCAACCTAACGGCTGTCTATTTCTTGCAGTGTTTAGTTATTGTTTGCATGATTACATAAAGTTTAACTAATAAATATTTTACATAAAAATGGGTTCTTTATCTTCATGGAAAGCTGATTTTCTTTTAGGAGAGCACTTGTAAAGCTGCTGTGTTTCTCTGTGTATGTGTTTTAGATGGCTTTATTTTTCAGTGAAGCATAAGATATGGAATTATTATTTCTGAGTCGTCAGGGTTTTGCAAAGGGTTCAATAGAAAAACATGTGTTTGAGTAAAGTTCTTTCAGTAATTTATTTTTTTTTCTTTCCGTAATGAATAATTGATAACTGTTTCCCAGGAACAATTAGTCATTCCAAAGGTTGGAGTATGAAAGGTAATTGCTTATCTGCAATAACAGCACCATTTACCATAATAATGGGGGGGAAAAAAAAGGAAACTGCACGTGTGAATCAGTAACACCTGTGCTGTTTGATGCTATTATCTATGACTGCTGAGGTGCATTTGTGTCCCTTTGTCTCTGCTACTAATCGGTGCAATTGAACTTTTTTTGAAATCTAATGTTCTTTTAAATGGCAAGTAAAGTCCTATTAGTTCCTTAGAAACCAGCTTTAAGTGTCTGCCAGAAACCTTTGTATTGTGCAGAGGGAAATGAGGGGGAAAGAGGAAAGCATCTGCCTTGGACATGCTTGTAGGACATGATCTCCTTGGTAATATGCTTTAATTTTTCAGTTTCAGTTATACTTTTCAGATACCTTCTGGGGAATTTTCTAGTCTTTCCAAGGCAGAACTGCAGATGCTGGCTCCCTGAACTGGGTCTCTACCCACTCCAGCACGGCAGAAAAAATACCACACTGTAACCTTCTATGTGCAGATGGAGAATAAGAATAAAGCAGGAAAATATTCCCACTTCAAGCATGTTTTCCTAACATCAGTGTCTAGTAAAAATTTTTGTCTGGACCTTGCTGCATTTTTACATTTGTCTGCGTTTTTAATTTGGCTGTTTATCTTTAAATAAGTGGAACATCAGTGGCTGCCTTCCTGTACTAATGGGAGGTTTTCATGTAGTCTAACAGGCCTTCCTGTTCTCCACTTCTGCCACGAGCTCAGATTTTGGGTCAGGAATATGCAGAGAGTATCATAAACTTGACTGAGTATCTGAACTGTGACAAAGTCTCACTCAGTGTATAGATTGAAGTGCAGTGCAGCTGCATTGTAATCACGTGGATTAAACAAACCTTAAAAAGGCAGTGTAAAATAACTTCAGGAAATGAAAACTGCCATACTCTTAATCAGGCAAGCTCAACAACCTCTCTGTAAGTCTGTATAACCACTGCTCCATTATTTACAAAGAGCAATGGATACACGAGATAAAAATAAATCCCAAGAAGATTTTTTAAAAGACCACATAGCCAAGCAAAGTTCCCTGTGTTCAAGAAGGATGGCTTTTCAGAAAGGATGATTTAAAGGAAAAACTACAATGCAAAGAACCTAAAAGTTGCATGAGTCTTATTTTTTTTACAGTTGTTGAGCTATAGGGATCTGTTTCCATCATGTAGAGTGAATTGCAGTTTTAAAGCCCCAGGAAAGTACCTTTACACTACTAACTGTGAAGATGTGACAAGTAGCCTGTATGATTCCAGCTGAATCTAAAAGCACAACGTGCAGTTACTAGAAGGCAAGGTTCCCAAAACAGACAAAAAGTAATCCACATTCAGTATAATCAGTCAAATGGATGGTCAACACCACTGAATGTCAGGATTTATTTTTTTTTTAATATATATATATATATTTTTTTAAGCAGTGACAGTTTGTTGATCCTTGAATATAGCTGCACTACTTTTTAGATGAGGCTTAATTTTCATTTTGAAACTCAAATTTCAGTCATTCAAATTAAATTTGCATGATACACATACAAGCATATATATTGACAAGTCCATATATTATTCTGTATACATTTGTGCCCATCAGAGATAAAACAAGCATATAAAGGTTTTAATTCAGTCATGATTAGCTTGTGAAATTAACCATAATATTATAATGCCTTTGTCATAGTGCAGTTAAGACTGAAATTATGCTCAAACTGCTTATGCTGCTAACATCTTATGTTTGGATCACGAAATGTCTTTGTAAAATAAATGTTTCCTCTTTACTCTCTAGGATATAATCATCAACGTATCTGTGAAAACCAAAGGCAGAAGTCTCCGGAATTCTACAGCAGAACAGCATCAGAATCAAATGTGTATTTTAATAGTTTCCATTACCCAGATCGTAGTTACAAGGACCATACCTTTGATACACTAAGCCTAGACAGTTCTGACAGTATGGAGACAAGCATATCTGCATGCTCACCAGATAACATTTCCAGGTAAATCATCTTTCTTTCTGATGTTGAAGTGGTCATAGGGTTATAATAAAAAAGTATTATGTCTATGCTATGGTACCATGGAGGCTGAAAAGTTGTGCCAGGGGAGGTTTAGGTTGGATATGAGAAAGAATTTTTTTATGGAGAGGGTGACCAGACATTGGAATGGGCTGCCCAGGAAGTGGTGGATTCTCCATCCCTGGAGATATTTAAAAAGAGACTGGATGTGGCACTCAGTGCCATGGGCTGGTAACTGCAGCGGGAGTGGATCAAGGGTTGGACTTGATGATCTCTGAGGTTCCTTCCAACCCAGCCAATTCTATGATTCTATGATAATATTTAATATTTGTGTAGCCATTCATCATCAGGTTTAACTATCACCTCACCAATTGTTTCAATATGGAAAATAAAAATATGGGGAGGCTAAGTAGTAATGTTGAAGGCCACAGAGAAACAAGTGTCAGTCCTGAACTGAAATTCAGAAGTCATTGGATGCTCAGGTAATATCTGAGCTTCCTCCCTGGTCACCCGAGACTTCCTGTGATAGGAAATTTCTCAAAGGCATCTGTCAGTGATGAAGTACACTTGTTCTGCATGTCCAGTGTGTTAACTTACTGGAGCCTTATGCTGAAACACTTAGGGCTCTCTGGCAATCTATTTTTGCCCATACCCCCCTCCCTGTTTTTTGGTCAGTAAAACCAAAGAGATGACACTGAAAGGCTTAGAGCCCTCAGCTGATTTTCTCATCCTCAGAGCCTGTCAGCTCAGATACTGCTCCTCAGATAAAAGGAACATCAGTGGTCTGTGCTAAAAGTCCAGCTGAGTCTTAATATTGTGTGCAAACAATTTTCTTCTGACAGTCTGGTTTTAATGATAGTGCTTTAATTTCTGCTCACAGTCCTGCCCCAGCAGTTTCACAAGCACAAGTGGAGGGTGTTAATTAAGTACAATGTTGTTGTGGGATTAAAATTGAACACAAGGACAGCTCTTCTGGCTGGCATGTTGTGTTTTATTGGGCATCTGTTTCCTGTAACAAAGTATCAGACCACTGGTTCTGGTTTGTACTTGTTGTTTTCATCACTGTAATGTTAAGGGTTTCAGAAAATACCAGTGACTGTCATTCTTTTTGTTTTGGTTTGTTTGTTTGTTTTTCTGGTTGTTTGGTTTTGGTTTATTTAAAGTAAAAACATTAGGACCCAGGTTTTGAAGTTTTCTGTTTTAAATAGATACGCAGTCAGTAAATTTCTGATAGCTGGAGACAGGCCTGGAATTAATTCTATCTCTGCAGTGATTTAACATGACAGTGGTTTGAAATTTCTCTCATTGAGTTGCTGCTCTGACCATTTTGGAATAAGATGGCATCTGTCTGAGCTATCTTAGGGCCATCTTGAAAATGGAATCTCCAGCCCAGGATGGGGGGAGCCCCAGTGGCTCTTGAATTTCACTGAAGCTGTTTGCCCTTCTGCCTCCCTCTGGCTCTTCTGTAGGTCCCAGGCAGTGTTGGAATTAAAACCAAACCAAAATCCAGAAAAGGACCTATTACAACAGATCTCTCTGTTTCTCACAGAGGAAAACTTAGGTGAGGGAAGAAAAAAGCGTGCACTGATTTTGCCAATAAAATTTGGAAGATGGGCAGTTAATTTTCCTTGACAAAACTTCCCTTAAGGAAAATAAATTCAGATTGGCTTAGGTGGTACTTGAGGATCTTTTCTGGCCATACTAGACTTGAAAGGAAAGCATTTTCTGATGGCTTATTCTGCCATATTTAAAATACTTATATTTTACCTTGCATAAACTGACAGGGACTCTTTTTTTTGCTGGAAATGCATAAAATCTGTCTGTGCTCAAAGTACATAACAGAACCATTATAGTAATTCATCAACTCACCAAATAGTAGTTGTTTCAAAGGTCATTAGCAAATTATTTTTCACGGCTGAGGTTTCAGAGATCATGTTCTTCTGTTATGCATTAATTTCTTTGGGCTGGTTAAGCAAATTAAGGATGAAAGAATTTAACTAAGCTGAAGTATTAACCAGTTTAAGATGGGAAAATCTACTGCAATTAACTATTTTCCAGGTTGATTAAATGACTTTTAATTTATGGTCCCATTGCTTTTACTGGAGTTATTTGGCTCATCAATGAAACATACTTTGGCCAAATTAGGCTTAGGCATCTAAGTCAGTGGCCTCATTTTTTTCAGAGACAGTAAGATTTTAGAGTTCAGATAGATTATACCTCTTCTGCAAAATAGGGTTAAATGAGGTATATTATTTTTATTTTGTATTGTATCATCCATGAAACACATTCCCTGTATCAGACAGAGAAATGTCTTCTGAAGACTGTCTCGCTTCAGACAAAAATCCTGGTCCTGCAGACATAAGCATCAGATGCACGCTCAGAAAATGCAGGATATTATTCTTACTTTTTTCTTTTCCTTGCCCAGAACACATATTTAGATTACTTCTATTCAACTTGTGTCCCTTCACAGTCAGTTTGTGTGATAATAAGTGGTCTGAATAAACCTGCCATCTGACACCCACTTCCACTTGAGTGGTCAGATAGTGTTTTCACTATAGTCCCAGTTTCTCTCTAAATATTTGAATCCCTCCTGTTTCCTTGCATTGTGCTTTAGTTTAATGGCATTACTAATGTCATCCTTTTCTTGAGCAGCATAAAATGAAAAATAAAACTGAAAACCTGCCATGGGACACCACAGTTGAAATGGCTGTTAAATTGAGATGAACCAAATTGTATTGGAGAAAAGAAACAGAAGAAAAAAGGATAGGCAAAGGTGATAGATGTGTTGTGCTGGGCCAGGATCTGGCACTCTTTGTTATTACCCTTGTTTCTTTGGCTTGCCAGTTACTTTAACTATTAGATCCTTCCAGACAGTGCTCTGTCACTGAATGGCCTTAATGCATACTTCTTAATCCTCCTTATCTTTATTGAGCATTTCTTGATGATGATCTCAGTGAGACACCAACCAGAGGCAGCCAGAGAGACTGGTATAGTAATACAGCTACTAATGCCACCTCTGATGGCCAGCAGTTTGTTCTGCTGGGACATGGTAACCCCCTCCATCCATATTCTGTTATCAGAGAGAAGATAACATATCAAAGCTGACTGACAAGATACATTTTTAGGCACCTGAGTCTGCATTTTTCACAGCTCTTCACAGGAAATGTATACATTGACAGACTATGGCATACTTTATATGTCATTTTTTTGTTAGTGTCTGAATTTTGTTAGTGCACTGAATTGGATCAGAACAGTATCAACTTCTTAAACTGTCTAATGTGGGACTGCAAAATACATCTTTAAGTATCAAATATTCATTTCAATAACACTGATTTTTTTTTTTGTGCAGTGCTAGCACTTCAAATGTTGCACGAATAGAAGAGATGGAGAGACTTCTGAAACAGGCACATGCTGAAAAGACCAGGCTGCTTGAGACCAGGGTAAGCATAAGTTTATTGAGTAAAACTAAGTGTGGGCATCTTGGTTAGATAACATCCTCCTAAATTGGACCCTAAATAGTTTACAGCTAACAGACACTTAAAAATTACCTTTTTCCCCCTTATTTTGGTCTGGTTTTACTCTCATACTTTATCTTTGAGCCCATATGGAATACCTTCTACCTCAACAAGTGAGCTGATGGCAAAATCCCATCAAAAGCTAGGTCAGCATTGCTCCTACACCTGCTAGAAAAGTGGCTTAAGAAAAACTTCAGTTTTTAGAGTCATAATATTTGCAATTCTGGTTTTAATTCCCAATACGCATTGCTGGATATATATTTCTTCCCACTTGAAAGGCTAAACGGGATTTAGTCCTAGCTTAGAAATTACATTATCAGCTGTTGCTTCAAATATAACTCAAATTCTGCATATGCTGTGGTACGTAGGAACGGGAGATGGAAGCCAAAAAACGAGCTCTGGAAGAAGAGAAGCGCCGCAGAGAGCAACTGGAGAAAAGACTGGAAGAAGAAACTAGCCAGAGGCAAAAATTAATTGAAAAGGAAGTCAAAATACGTGAGAAACAAAGAGCACAGGTGAGGGACATTGACATGAAATGGTTTCGAAGTGCAAGACCTCCCCCATATGTATAGACGGGACCAAGTGTATTTCTGCCAATGGTAAACAGAACTGCTGTCAGCTGAATAGATGGCTTTGGTATTTCTGAGGTGTAACTGTGTCACTGACAGTATGTTTGGGCTCTTGGAGCCTTTGACAGATATCTGGATATACATTTAAAGTTAAATTATAGCATAAATATCTATGAGCATCCTATATCTAAAGTGTACTAATCCTACAAGGTTTGTTACTGAGTAGAGGTAGAGCTGAATTATTTAGCCATAATAACAGAAATTTATGAATGTATTAATTTTATAAACCATTAGTGTGGGTTTTTTCTTTCTTTTAATACATAAAATATCTTGGAATATGAATTGTCACTTTCAAATATTTGACTAAAGAAAAAAACAGGTAACGAAGCTCTTCTAGTTCCAAATCTCTTCTAGAGAGGAAATTATATTTTCTCCTAATGTTACTGGGACTGTACAACATGGGAGATATTATTTAATTGAAACATTTTTACTTCCTACATCTTCTTGTTATGATTTAGAGATACCTTGAGCTTTCTTTAGGAACAGAAGTCTTTTTAATCCACGGCAACTATAATAAGATTTACATGGTATAGCAAATAGACCAGGCAGTTTTATCATTTGTGTATTATAGCACAATAATGCCTCTATCTTAATATAGATATTTGAGTGCAGAAGGTTCCATGTAATATTTCTCTTTTTATCTGTGCTACCTTTACTAAATTGTTGTTTCATAAGTTACTGTAATATGTTTTATGAACATTACCATGTAACTTGGCTCTCTAATTAATAACACTAAACCAGAACAATAGGACAACTACCCAGAGGAACTTGAAGCTGTTTCTAGTTAAATGTATCCATTCCTTTGTTTTTATATAAAAAGGGGTTATCAGATGCTAAATTTCATGTATTCTTCACTTGAATGCCCTTCTTTTTGTCTAACTAATTTTAACTACACCATACTCAAGTATGGTGTAAAAAATGATGCCATGCTTATATCTTTATCTCAAATTGTAGTGTGCATGTGTTGTAATAGAATGCCCTACCAGATACTGATAATTGACAGACTGGGCAGAGATGCTGAAGACTGAATTGGCCAGAAGACAAAATGTATCTGTTAAAAACAACTACAGTTTTTTGTTAAATTTTTCCTTTCATTGTGCAGTGAGGCCTGATTTTATGGTGGGTTTTTTTTTTTTTTCAGCACATTCTGGCACTTAGAAACATGACCTAGGAGGAGGAACTCCACCTTTGTTTTTGCCAAAGCTGTAACATAGAGGACTGCATAATTTTAGAAAGGTGCTAAGAGCTCTTGTGAGAAACACAGCTCTCATTGCATCAAGAGATTCTTGAGAATGCAGTGAGGGGAAAGTCCCTTCAATTTCTGCCTCTCGGTGGGATTAACAGGCATGGAGCAGGGGCAGATTAGGTTCCTCAGGTCATTGGCCTCTGGAGTCAGGGGAGAGAGAGGGAGGGAGATGCTCCTTTCACAGGTCATTCAAAGCACCTAAATTCAGCTTCTGCTCTGAAGCTCCCTGTGCTGTGTTGACTCTGTCTGCCTTGACAGCAGCAGGAGACCAGAAGACTTGTCTTCTGTGCTTAAAATAGGGGTGGGAAAAGGGGTGTGCAGAGACTCTTCAGGCACAGAAGACGAGCATATTCCCTCAGCTGGCAGAGATCTCAAATGACTACTTCCTCATGCTGTTCTCCCAGTGTATATTATCTAGGCTTGTTGAAGAGCCTTGAACTGCAGTCAAGAATGAGGCACCATTTGCTGCCTCTTGCAGAGGGCTGCACTGTACCATATTGCCAGCTGTGAACCAGATACCATATTTAATTCAGTCAGAAGAAAATAATTCCATTTTGCTCACAGAAATCTCTGTGAAACAACCTAGCAATTAGAGATTGCTTTCCTTATTAATTTGTCCCGTGATATCATGTTCTTATTATTTAGATTATACTTGCAATGAAAATACCTGCAGCAGTAAAATGCTAATTAATGACATTTGTGTAGTGAGTATCTAGCCCAGAGAAATAACAGGTCTGCCTGACATCTTGCAGATGGAGTTTTTACACTTCATCATCACACACCTTGACATTTAATTAATATTTTAATTCCGAAACAATCTTCCTATGCTATTGACCCCTGTTCTACTAGATTATCAGCTGATGATTTCAAGAAACTGTTATGCTCTAAACTCACTTGTATAACATTATCCGGCACTTAAAAGTTTTAAGAAATTTTCTTTTAAAGAAAATTAGGGCTGCATCAAGAGCTCTTTATTTTTCTTACATTCATTCTTCGAGTCTGTGGGCAGTTTGCAGTTATGTCCTTGAAGCAGAAAAAGTGAAGGAGAAGTTAAGACTCCCTTTAAAAATAACATATATTTTCTTTTCTTTGCTGCAGGCCCGTCCCTTGACTCGCTATTTGCCCATTAGAAAGGAAGACTTTGACCTACGAAGTCACATCGAAACTGCTGGGCACAACATAGAGACCTGTTACCATGTCTCCCTCACAGAGAAGACCTGCCGAGGCTTTCTGATTAAAATGGGAGGAAAAATTAAAACATGGAAGAAACGATGGTTTGTTTTTGACAGAAACAAGAGAACTTTCACTTACTATGCAGGTAGGTTGTAGTACTGCAACCTGTGAGTCATATTTTCCTATCAAGCTCAGCTGAGTTATGAATGTGTAGGGAATCCTGAGTAAAACTTACA
This sequence comes from Heliangelus exortis, assembly GCF_036169615.1. NCBI lineage: Eukaryota > Metazoa > Chordata > Aves > Apodiformes > Trochilidae > Heliangelus > Heliangelus exortis. The sequence goes on along the minus strand of NC_092422.1, from coordinate 107,928,055 downwards.
TCTCCATTTTGTGTGGTGTTTTACACATATCCTGAGAGCTTGTGTAGTCACCTCCCTATAGTGTTCAGTCCTAATGCCAGGTAAGACAAAAGGGACTGCAACAGACAAAGGAAGGGATGTGGATAGGCAAGAAGAATAAATGGAAGATCATCAGGTTCCTGATACACAGAATAAATGCTCCACAGAATTTCTATTTAAATATGATAATACTTCCCCCAAAGACAGAATGATCCCTTATACCTTTCATATAAGAAGATAATTTATTATACTTATCATGACAGTAAAATTGAATGCTTCTGCAGTCCCACTGCTTGATGTGCTGACAAGTCTCTCAGGAAATTAAAAATACAGGAGAAGACTTTCTGAGTTTGCCATGTTTTGGCTAGGGAAATGAACAAGATGTAATATTCCAAAGAGGCTTCTGTACACTAAGCTGTTCTAGACAATATCTAAAGACATTATAATCATTACATTAATTCATTATCTTGGGGTAAATGCAGATATTTGGAATTTAAGAACATATACAATTCTCTGATTGCTGTGCAAATCCATGCACAGTTTGAAGTTTCAGAGGAAGCCAGAAAAATAACATTGTGTTCTGAATATTTATTGTTAGGAGAGGCCAGACAAGGGGGTATATATAGGATGGTCATTGCTAAGAAACAAAAGAAAACATGGAGTACAAGAAACACCCAAACAGTTCCATTTCCTTTATGACATTACTGCTTCCCACCAACTCAGAAAGAACTTAAAATTGATGGTAGTTATGTATTGCTCATTCCATCTTTTTCAAAACACATACTTGAATTCATTACATTAATTCATTATGTGCTCACTGAATATTTACCAGGCTGCAGTAATACTATTGAGAATGCAGAAACATTTCTTTTTATTTTGTTCTTGTCATCTGGTTTATTGGTTAGCAAGGCCTGTAACATATAGTAGCATTCCCATCTGGTACTGATTTTTAAAAAAAATTTTTAGTAGTTCTGTTAATAGTTAACAGTTTTAGTTTTGGGTACAGTACAGTTGCCATAATGCAGCTTGAATTACCAAAGAAAACTTTTCATTATGTCTCAAGGACTCCAGCCAACAAACATAATTTCATGAGAAATTATGTGCACCTGCACAGAAATGCAGCTGCTTGTATAAGTGAATATCTATCTAGATCTTTAAATATTTAGTAGATTTCCAAATTAAATATTGATGCTGTAAATTCAGAGTAATAAAATTCTAAGTGAATTTACTGGTATATTGGTTTCATTCTGCAAGTGTACTGAGCAAGGACCTTACCCTAAAGTCTGACAGTTTAGTTCAGTGACTGAAGTATCTGTACTTTCTGACCTGAAGCATACAGGGAACTCTACAAATAATGCTGCAATGGCAGCTTGTGGGTACCCAAAATGCTCGTACAACCAAAACCTGAGGTGGGGCTTGAAAGGAAACTGCATCACTGTTTGCTTGTACTACATAGGGTATACGTTATGTGGTATTGCATTTACCTTAGTATAATGTGTGCTATAATGTTATCATCTTATACCTCAGTACTCTACTGGTCCCTTTTTTATTCCCAATGCTATATTGTTGCATCTCTGGGATTTCTCTTTTGTATTATCTGAAGCTTTGGAAACTGCCTGCAGCTACCAATAGGATGTAAGCTGAGTTTCTTGGCTGTTCAAAATGAGCAGAATCTCTCATGGGACAAATAAAGATGTTCTGCAGGACTGTTCACTCTTAAGGTGATCCTAACTTGGGGTCAGAAGGCATTATATTGCCCTAATATAAAAGGATGGAGAGTGGAAGGAAGTTTGCTCTTCAGTGTCACATGCAGTTATGATGCTTCTTTACACCCTCCAGGACTATTTAACAAATTCTCTTCCCTTTCAAGAAAATAGAGGGTACTTTACACACTCCCTGCACCTTTTTCTTGTGAAACACTATAGCTGTGACTGTTAAGATGCTAAGTTCAGAGTGCATATCCTCCTTGCCCTAGTGATTCTCTAGGTAATGCTGGGACAGAAAGAAATAATCACAAAATACCTAATATAGTTTAGATTTGACCCCCTGCAAGTGTCTCCATCTTTCGATTGTTTTTTAAAGGGAGATTAAGTCAGCTGTGCCTCCGTTGTAGATACCAAAATTTAGGAAGATTCCAACCCCAGTGTTTCAGAAACACAGTACCACTGGATAATGACCTGCTCCTTATCTGCAGCCTCCCTGGAGTAACTGTCCATCCAGGCATTCCCACCTTGGGTGCTCTGTAGCTAATGGGGAGGTCGCTTCTGCAACAGGGGCAAACTGCTTCTAATTAATTTGGCTTTTACCTTGGATTTCAGAGTAGGAGAGTGCATTAGACAATTATGATGCTGCAGCTGGTGCTCAGGAATTTTTAACCTCCTGTAAACTTTTCCATGTGTCAGAGCTCACCAGAACTTGCCTACATTCTCCTAACTTCACATTTGAGTAAATAAATACTAGCTTGAGACTGAGGCAGATTCTGATAAATGGGAAGAATAATTTTTTTAATAAGGACATGTGGTGTTCTAAAATAAAGCTTTTTCTATCAAATCGTCTTTCACATTTGCTTATCATAACAGTTTTCCCTTCTAAGCAAACTGTAAATCTTAGCTTGTAAACTGTGACATCTGGCTGGTTTTCATGGAGTTGGAAGACTGGGTGTATCTTGGACACATCTGTCCTCCTGTTGGCTAATACCATCCATGTTTAGACACTTGAGTGAAGGGACTGATAAAGAACTTGCCAAAGCTTTATTTCCTTGGAAACCAGGGCAGCAGGAAAACATAAGTTTGAAATGCTTCTCTCATCAACACCAGCTAACTAATGAGAAAGGTTGAAGATTTCTGTGGGATTTCAGAAGCAGAAATATTAATCCAGTTACTTATCCAGCTGAACATATATAGAAATGCAAGTTAAACTTTTGCATCTTGGTGTACTTTTAATTTCAGTTCTCAAAAGTCATTCTCTCTTTTCCATTTTAGATAAACATGAAACTAAATTAAAAGGTGTAATATATTTTCAAGCTATTGAAGAAGTCTATTATGATCATCTAAAGAATGCATATAAGGTAAACATCATTGTTGTTTTAAATGTGTATCATATGGCACTACCCAAAGTATGGCAGATCCTGTAAAGTCAAAGGGAGAGCTGACTTATTAGAAAAACAAGCAAAACCAGAGTGGAGGAAGAGGAAGTTGAAGCCAGATCCATGATTAGCCCTGGGGTTCTTTTTCATACTGATAAATTCAAAGACGAGAACCCTGGGGTTCTTTTCTATGCTGATAAAAACAGGGGCAAGGGAGCATCTGCCTGCCAAGTGATGGTCCTACATGGGATATGCTGTGAGGAATTCCTTAGTCCATTGGTGAGAGCCCTGAAACCAGTGGCTTTGGCAAATCGAAGGATGTCTGTATCCATCTATCACAGGGAGGGAGTTAACTGATGTTAGCACCCCCTGCCTCTCATCTGCAATTTAAATGAGCTTTGAATAACCTGAATACATCCTTGGAGTGGAGATTTGTGAAAACCAATGGTAATGACCACTGGACAGAGTGGGGAAGTTAGTTGTATGCGCACAAAAAAACCCAATTTGAAGCCCAGTACAACCGTGTAATAGTTTAGTGGAAATATGTAGTAAAAAGTCTTTATGCTGATGCAAACACTGTAAACACATCTGTGCTTCCAGTGCTGCAATGTAGGATGCGGTGCTACAGCATTTTGCATTTTGTCTTTCTCCTAAACCCTCTTGTAAATCTTCTGTAAGTAATTTTACTTCTGGTGCCAATAAATGGCTTCGATTTCATTATTTTGCTCTCCTTCTTTCTGCTTTATTTTAGAGTCCCAACCCAATGCTCACTTTCAGTGTTAAGACACATGACCGGATATACTATATGGTTGCTCCTTCACCAGAAGCCATGCGGATATGGATGGATGTCATTGTCACAGGAGCAGAAGGCTACACCCACTTCATGTTATAACAAAATGGGGCACTGGGGCATCCTGCAATAATGTACCATATGAAGTTAGCCATATGTAGGGAAGTCTGAGAAGCCAGTGGATACTCCGAAACGTCCTCTGAATGATGTGCACCCAAAACCTCAGATGAGATGGTTTTACCAATGCATTGAAAAGGGGGAGTTGTTACTTGTTTGAGTTGATCTTTGGAGAAAAGAAAGAGCTAACGCTGTTGAGAGAATCACAGTGCTCCAAAATGGATAATTGGGCGATTGAAATTACAGCATCCTTATACTATAATTTTCTTCAAGTTCTCTGACACAGAGAATGTCTTCAAAAAGTCAAACCGAGCAGTTTACAAATGTATGTGTTCAAATCAGTATGCAAAAAACTCTAGTAGTGGAACAAAAGGGTGTAATAAGCATATATTTTAATATGCAGCATTTGACATTTAGAGATGATTAGGTGACTTTTAAAAACTTTTAGTCAAATATTTTATAAAAATATAAACAAAAAGCAACCCTAAGGTACACACAGATCTTGCCTTAGTAGGTAATTATTACAACAGCCAAAGAGTTATAGTATTCCCTTATCATGTTTTCATATTGTTACTTGTACCTAACTTACTTTAAGGGCACAGTGCCAAAACTCTTCAAGACTTTTAATGTAATTAAATTGTTACAATATTCTGTGTATTCAAATGCTTAGTGACATCAACTGTGTGTATAAAGTCCGCATCTATGGAGCTCAAAAAAAAAAAAAAAAAAAAAGATGCATTTTTCCACAAGGATATGAAATGGAAACACCTGTATTGATTTCCTCATAAGGAGAAGGCTTTTTTAGTCTCCCCTGTGAAGTAGAATTCTAGATCCTACACCAGTTTTTTTTTCGTGTAGTATGGTCCCAGCATGCTTCTAATCTGACTCTGTGCCAAATAAACACTCTACAGAAACCTCTTAAAGACTGAAGCCAGCATCAAAAGCTCTAACTGTCTGAATTCTTCAGAGTCAAGTCTTCAGCCCTGGAGATTTTTTAAAATACATATCTTCACAGAATAATTCTGTCAAATAGAACAAAAAGAGAGGCAAGTTCTAAGAATTTGCACTAAGGACTGTAAGAATAAAACCCCCTGAAAATTGTAAATTGATTCCTAAAACAAGAAAAATACCAAGGGTGTAGTGGTCTCTCATTTTAAAATCACTTCCAAGTCTTTGAGCACTGTTGCAAAAACATACAGTATTTAATTGAACTGAACTTCAAGAAAGTCTCTTATAATATGACTTTAAAGAGGTTCTATTTCAGTAGTCAAAACTTATGTGCTATGTGGTTTGTGTAATAGAAGAAAGCATATTAGCCTTTTTTTTTTTCTTTATGAAAAGCTAATGGCTTTTGATGGAACAAATAAAAAACTGAAAGCAGAATATAGAATTATGATGGCAGAATATTTTTTTGTTATACTTTAAAAACCCTTTCTCTGTAATGAACAGGTTGAATTTTTTTGTGCTATACACAGTAATATGGTTGCTCTAGCATACTGAACGTCAGTTTCGACTTGAACCACGCAAGAAGGGACTGTTCTCACAAGCTAATTGTTATCATTTGTGGAGATCACAACTTGTAAGCTAATGATTTAAAACACTATCAGAAATGAATTGCTTTGGTTTACAGAATTATTACTTTTCCCTGATGTATCTTAATTTTACTCCTAAGTATGGTTTTAAAGGTTTTCCAATAATGATTTTTGTATCCCGCATGATGCAATGAAGGCATTTCAATAAACGTTTTTAAAAATACACTTGTTTTAAGTATTCCCCTGCTTCATCCTGAGACATTTGTGCATGTCTTTTAAATAGGTGTATCCAGTTGTGCAAACAATTTTGTATTTCCTAGTAATGTTTTATCTAACCATTCCATATGCTTCCCTATAAGGAGCTATAAAAATAATCTTTCAGATGAAAGTGAAATTAGCAACACAGTCCGTTTAATTTGTGCACAAAGTATAATACCTTTTCCATTTTTTATGATCCTGTTTGAAAAATTTATTTCCAGCCTTGGAAACAGACCTTTTTTCTTTTTTTTTCTTTAAACTGCAAAACAAAAATTGCAGAACATTAAGGGTTTCCCAGTTTTCCCAACATTTGACTGTAGTCAGGACTTGAATTGCAAGAAGCATTAGCTCATTGTAGAAGTCCATGGGGCTTTATGTTGGTTTGGTTTTGGGTTTTTTCCACCGAGTTTGTTATCAGCACCATGAACTCCACCATTTCCCAAGCAGCCTGCTCCAACGCTTGACTGCTCTTTATAAATTTTTACAAATATCCAATCCAAACCTCTCCTGGCACAACTTCAGGCCATTTCCTCTTGTCCTATTTCCACTTACTAAGGAGAAAAGGCCAACCCCACCTCACTGCAGCCTCCTTTTGGGTAGCTGTAGAGAGCAATTAGGGTTCCCTCCACCTCCTCTTCTTCAGACTAAAAACCCCAGATGCTCTTCAGTGGGACTTGTTCTCCAGACCCTTGGTTGCCCTTCCCTGGACCTGCTGCAGCACCTCAACGCCCTTCTTGTAGTGAGGGGCCCAGAACCGAACCCAGCACTCGAGGCATGGCCTCACCAGTGCCAAGCACAGGATCATGATCACTTCCCTTATCCTGCTGGTCACGCTGTTCCTGACACAACCCAGGATGCTGCTGGGCAGGCTGCCGGCTTATATTTATCTGCCTGTCTCATCAACACCCCCAGGCCCTTTTCCTATGGGCAGCTTTCCAGCCACTCTTCCCCAAGCCTGCAGCCTTGCCTGGGGTTGTCATGACCCAAGGGCAGGACCCAACACTTGGCCTTGTGTGTCGCTGTTTAACACTGGGCTGGCAGATGCTCTCTATTAAACGTCTTACATTACACGTACATACATATAAATAAATTCATATTTCGTAACAGCATGCACATGTATACACAGGCCACCCGCACTACGGAGGTTTCCGGGCTGCGTTTCACCATCCATGCTTGGTACAGCACTCTCGTAGGAGGGGCCCCACCTCCAGAAACACACACGCACCCAAGAGAAACGCTCATTAAGTGCTTTTTATTGGCATAACTTTTTCTACTTCACAAATGAGCACACGGCAAACGACACCCACAGCACTCAGCTCCGTGGCGCACCCCACAACTACCGACAAGACCCCCAACCCCCCCCCCATCTCTACATCACGCAGCACCCTATACGCGCCGCGCCACACCGCGCCCCCCCACTCCCTCTTCTCCTCCCTCTCCCTCTCTTCCTCCTCCCTCCTCTCCTCCTCTTCCTCCCTCCCTCCCGCGCCTGCGCGATGGGATGCCACACCTTCCACCCCTCGATTCCCTCCCTTGCCCCCCCGCTGCCATCCCTGAGGTACGTGCGGGGCCGGAGCTGTAGCCATGGCTGCGGCGGGAGCGCTGCGGGGTTTCGTGCGGGGCGGCGGTCGCCGCCGCTGCTGCTCCTTCTCCTCCTCGGCTCTCGTGTTATTGCTGTCGCCGTTGAGGGCGGCCCTGGGTCTCCCGGGTAAGGGAAGGGCCCCAGGGTCCCTCTGCTGGCATTCCCGGCACCGCTCTCTTGCTGCCGGCTGTGGGAGTCTAGGGGGAGAAGGCGATGCCAGCCAGGCAGGCGGAGAGGCGAGAGGATTCGTGTCCGTGTCGGGTGTATATACCGTGTGTAATGGCCCCGGGGAAGCAGCGTGTCTCCTCCCGGCAGAGAGCGGGGCGGGCAGCAGGAGGTGGCACCCCTCACCCCCTCTTGGGTTTCCTTTCAGTGCCCCGTGTTGGGTGGGCGCCGGGCTGGGCGCTCACCCCGCGGCGGGGATGGGGCTGTGAAACGGGGCTGGCTGGCTGGGGAAAAGGGTTCTTCAGGGGCCTTTCCTCCTCTGCCAGGCTCGAGGGAGGCGACTCGGTGTGTGCGCACAGGGAGGGTAGAGCCCCGCCTGGCTGGACGGAGCTGCTCTCACACCTGCGTTCAGATCGCCTTGGGGCCCTGCTGCTGCTTGCTTCCTTCCTTCCTTCCACCTTCTTCCTTCTGGGGAAGTGGGAATGCAAGGAATGGGGCCGCTTCGCTTGCTGGGATGCGAAGCATGCATTCCTTCGGGCCTTCATCAGGCACCTGAGCAGCTTTACTGGCATCGACGTTTGAGCGAGGTGATCCTCTGCCCAAATGTATAGTGCCCCTTGTTGTTCTACGGTCAGTGCTTGTCTGACATGTTCAGCTTGTTCATTGTCTTGAGTTTTGACAGGCAACTGCACTTGGTGATGAGGTGATGAACCTCTTGAGGGGTCACTCAATGTAGAAGTGAGTAAAACTCCTTTACAACTAAGGGTGCATGTTCTGTATCTGCATAAATACATGAATACAGTGAGTTTTTGTCGATACTCTTTTTGTTCTGTGGGGTTAGTTATAGTGTGGCCTTCTTACACCTGCAGCATAGATGATTGTGGGAAATGAATAATGGAGAGTTATCTGCTAGAACCGTGTTAATCTGCTGCTGCTGTTAGCACCAGGGAAGTCACAGTGCTGGAGCATTCCCACGGTTGTTTTGGAGGATTTCTTTGGGTTTGTCATGTAGCATCGATCTCAGTCAGAGTTTTGGTTTTTTGTAACACAAAATTGCATGGTGATTTGGAAGAGAGTTCCATAGCATGAGGCAAGGGGCCTGTGGTCTTCCTGTAGGCAGTTCTAATATACCTTTTATAACTTGCACCTTTCAGAACTGCTTTCCTGCTCATATCAAGGTCCTCCACTGAAAACAGGAGGAGAAATTTCTGGGTAGCTATTTAGTTGTTGATGTTTTTGACAGTCTGAAGGGAAGTCTGAGAGAGTGACTCCACTTTTAGCCTTGCTTTTGGATTGGCTGGGGTAGCTGCTTTAGGGTTCTGCATAATTCAGGTTAGGATTGCTGCTGGTGAGTTTACAAATGTGATCCACAAAGTGGCTTGCTGTATGCAGAATACTGGTTTGTGAAATAGCTTAGATAGCAGTTGTGCCTTGTAGCTGCAGTCTAAAGCCTGCCAAGTGTCAGTATGGTTTGAGGGCACCTCCAGGGTGCTGCAGAATGGAAAACCAATGATTTTAGGGTTGGTTATCAGCACTTGAAGGGAAAAAAAAAAGACTCATTTTTCTATCAGGCTTACCACTTCTTGGTGCATCTCCTGTTACTGGCAGGTGAAGAAGTGACTGGCTTAGTGAAAAAGGCACATACAAACCAAAAGCCATGGCGTGGATCTGAATACCTTTACTGTGGCATTTATTCCCCTTAATAATAAGTAGATTAGAGAGCCATCCCATCTTTTCAGGAAAGATTTAGTGATTTTAATCTATAGTTCAAATGGAGTAATTTCCTTGAGCTGAATGCTACCTGCACTCTGCATCTTCTATGTACCCACATTTACTTAGGCACACACAGGCTTAAAAAGAAACAAAAGCCCCAAAACCCTTGCGTGTAATCTGTTTTATAGTGAGAAAACACAACTCAAAGCTGTGGAACCTCCAAGTAGTGTGATACTGGCACAGCCTGTTTTTGCAGTATTTATCCTGGAAGCCCTGATGCAGTTGGGGCTGTATAGTTTTTGTACCCCACTCTTGATTTACATTATTGAAGAGCCAATCTTCTACTAAGCTAAGAATTAAGAATGTCAGTCTTAGAAGTCTCAATGGAGCTTTCGGTTTAACAGATTACTGAGTGGGTAATAGAGTGGATTAAGTCTTGATAACACCTCTCAACAAATCACTTATCCTCACACACAGCAGAGGTACAATTGACTGCTGAACTTAGATTGAATACTGTAGCAGCATAGTTATTCATTAGTTAGCATTTCCTTTGTTAATCTTTTTTCCTTGGTTGAGGCAAACTGTTTTCTTCTATAGTTATTAACGTGAGTAACAGAGTCCAACCTTGTGCTTGCTTTACAAATGTATCTGGCTTGTTATCTTAAACTAAAGCAAAACCAAAATATTTCTAAATTTATGCTGTTAAGAAGATTTCTCTCTCATGTAATATACTGAAGATCACTTTGACAGAAGTTGCACTAAACGATCTTCCATTTTTAAAATCTTTTAAAAATGCTTAGCTTTGCAAACAGCTATTTCGTTTTGGATAAGCAGAGAACAATTTGAGTACTGCAATAGTGTAACCTCTCCAGCAAGGATACAGCAACCTATATTACAGTATATCTGTGCCTGGTTTTGGAGATACATAAGAAAATCCTAGTTCTGTAGTGGTCAACTCTTTTTTTTTAGTGGGATGTATTTAATCTATTGATCTGTTTTTTTTTCTGGAAAATAACTTTATTTTGTATATGCCTTCTCTGCTTCATACCTGAGAAAAACGTGCTAAGATTGCAGAGTTAAAATGAGCCTTTTTTCCAGTGTTCCTGGCAGTATTTGTAATATAAGCAAAAATAGCTGTTGATGATAATATGAAAAAGGCTAGATATTAGTTATTTCAGTTTTAAACAATGCTAAAGTTGTTTTCTTCATGTTGAAAAATTTAGTCTCAAGATTCTTTTCCAGTTTCCACGTTTTAACTCTTTATTGTTCATCTTCTTCATAGATCTTCTAGATCTGGGAATTTGATACAGATGAACTTTTGACCTTCAGTTTGACTTTTTAATCAAAAATATGTCACCTCATGTATTGTAAACTTACTATTGCACACAGTACTTCAGTCCCAAAGTAATATTTTTTGAAATCCAGTCTGAAAAAGCAAAAAGAAAAAACGAAAAGGTTATGTTGAGCTATTTATTTGAGCAAGTTATATATATGAACAAGTGTTATTTCATTTGAAATGAGTAAATATATTCAAGGTGGTTTAAAACATGAGGACACACGAAGCATGGGAAATCTTATCTTTTGGCTTTAGCCAGTCACTTCACCAATTGATGAGTGGGCTCCTTCCATGGTTGGTTGGCATTTAATGATTTGAGAATGAATTATAATCAGCTTTCCTTACCAGGCTGATCAATACTAGATAGTTTTTTTAATTTCTCTTGTTACAAAGTATCTTACTTTCATATAATACTCCCAAATTTCCTGAATCCTAAATTTACAAAATACTAGTATTTCTGCCAACAGGATGGTTGTGCTAAATAACTCTTCTTTTTAGTTTGCAGGATGAAATCATCAATAAGCTTTCTTACTCGGCCGGATCGACCAAAACTTGCTTACCATAGACTAAAAGGCAGGAATCCAGGGGTCATTTTCCTTCCAGGCTTTAATTCAAATATGAATGGTCAGAAAGCAACTGCCCTTGAAGATTTCTGCAGCTCCCTGGGTCATGCCTTTGTCAGGTACTTTCAGAGTGTAGTTCATGAAAATGATAAAGTATCATGGGGTGAGGGAAGGGATTTTAACAAGAACATGTGAACTTTGGTGTTTGGTTTGGAATGCATGCTGTATGGTGCACAAACTAAAAAGTGTCTTCCATTTCAAAGGTAGGCTTTCTGTCTGTAGAGAATCTGAGGTAAATCAGGAGAATGTATTCTAAAATTAATTCAGAAGGCTCCCATAAATTTCTGTAATCTAGCTTCAATACTTTGTGTTACATTAAGGCTCTTAGCACAAAAATGAAAAAGTAAGGAAAAAAAACATTAAAAAATTTAGATTTAGCACCTGGAGTTCTAATTTCTGTAAATCGTTACTATAAGTACTTCTTAATTACTAAAGTCTATGAGGCTGTCCAGTGTCTTCTGTGGGTTTAGAGGAACATGCACATGCTTAGTGATATTCTCCTTTGACAGAGTAAATTGAATGCTGAGTTTCATAAGTCTTTCTATTTGGGAATAATGTTTGAAAGATACCTTGTGCATTTAAAAAATATCTTGAAAATTGAAGCATGTTGGAAAATTCTTTGGGGCATAATCTGGTAACTTTAGGTATTGTTACATCACATAGTAAGAGAACACTCAATTGTATCCATTGTGTTTAAACACCTTTTCATGAGATTTTTGGTGCTAGTGATATGCAGGACCAAGTAAGAAAATATCCAATGTGGTATCTTGCCTCCTGCTTATTTGATTCACTGGTACTATTTAGTTAGCTTCTGTTTTGCTGAAGGCAGTGCCATGAGTTTCATTTTGATGGTTACTTTTTCAGATTTGATTTTACAGGATGTGGAAGTTCAGATGGTAACTTGGAGGAGTGTACAATTGGGAAGTGGAGAAAAGATGTTCTGTCTATACTGGATGAACTTACAGATGGACCACAGGTTATATTATATTTTTAAATATAGAAAGTATTTTGTTGTCAAGGTAGAACATTAAGAGAAACCACACTCTAGTAGCTCTCATAAACAGTAGCTTCTATTTAACAGCTTATACCTGCTTGCTTTCCAGTTGATTAATTTGAAATGTCATATTCATTGCACCTCTTCTGCAAGCAGGTAGCTCACAAAATCATGGATAGATGATTTGACAGGAGTTCCTGGAGGTTGTTTAATAGAGCCTCTTGCTAAGAGCCAAGGGTGTCATCCCCTGGAGTCTGAGAAAATCTCATGGTGGAGATTCTACCTTAATTAAAGGATATACGGGAACGTTACAAGTTAATATACTCTGTATGATAATATAGTTTAAAAATCAGCAGAAGCAGCATTTGACTTACTCAGTTACTTTAGAAATTACTGTAAGAAATTTAAAATTTCCAGAAACTTGGAAAAAATAACATTGTGTTTAAAACACTTTTTAATATTATGAATGGCTTTTGTTGACCTGCTTTCACTGCACTGAGCCTTTGCCATGTGCATTTATTTTAAGAAGAAAACATAATGCATACATAGAATACTGAATTATTTCAACTCTTGTTTTGTTTACAGTGTTTCAGTCTCAGACAGCAATAACGGGCCATGTCAAACAAAAAGAATAATAAAATACCAGATCCTGTGGTGCTTACTCAGGCAAAATTTCTACTGGAAGTGACAGCAGTTCTGCCTGGGTAAGGACAGCAGGATTATGCCCGAGAATTAAGTAGTTAAAATGAAAACTGATGCTATGTGAAAGAAAAAAAATGAGCTGTTTCCTGTAAAATAATATCTTATTTTCTCTCTCAAGATTCTTGTGGGCTCCAGCTTGGGTGGATGGCTGATGATTCATGCTGCAATAGCACGCCCAGATAAAGTAGCTGCTCTAGTTGGAGTAGCTGCAGCAGCAGACCATCTTGTAACAACTTTTAAGAAGCTTCCCATTGAGGTAAATGATGATGGTTGGCTCTTGTGCTGTGTAAAAGAAAAATCTGTCAGTCATTTCAAACTGTAATTTTCCTGCAAGTCTTCTGGTAATTTTTCTGTGGCTTTGGTGAGGTAAGCTAAAAACTTGCATTAACCTAAGTCTGTGAAATGCTGTGCTTCTAGTATCAAGCTAGTGTAAACACTACTTGGAATGTTTATTATTGCTCTGACATACAGAAGATGAAGTCAGATCTCTGGAGTTCAGCAATCTGTTAGATTTCAGCATTTAATATCTTATATTTGCATTCAAATTGGATCCTTGTGCTTTCAAGGATGAAGAAGTAGCTACTAAAGCACTTGAGAAGACATTGAATGTCATCGATCTGACAAAGATCCTGTGTGTAGAAGGGGAATTCTTCAGACCAGTATTTGGGAAGACTCCGAGATTTTGGTGGGAAGTCTCTTTCTGAGTTGCTTCCTTGATGATGATAGTGTCCAGTCTTTGGTAGAGAAAATCAGCTGTTACATTGTGACGACATTGTAATGGCAACAAGTAACTCGTACTTTAAAATTAAGGAAATTTTTTTGTTTGTTTCTTGAAAGGTACTGTGTAGTGTCACTATTGCTACTTAAGACTAAGGTAAGGTTCTGGAACCATGATATTTAGAGACAGCTACTGTGGCAAAGACTGAAAAAGCTGATGACTAGAAAATTCCTTTTTCCTAGAATTCTCCTTGTTTGAGGCCCAGTGAACTGATTGAAGCCAGAAAGTCCTACTGTTTATTGTGGCTGTACATCGTTTTCTTTCTGATAAATTCTAGATGAGATTTGTTTGTTTGTTTGTTTTTTTCAAATCCTGAACAGATTAGTTTGCAGGAGAGATGTGTGGAGTAGCTTTTCTGACACAGTAGGGCAGTTGTTTTCCCATGTGCTGGATGGTGAACAGTAATATACCTTCTCTGCAAATAAAAAGGGACAAAGTCAAACTTTATGCCTGGGAAACCTTTGTTGCATTTAGAATAGAAATGGACTGAGGCACTCTGAACAGCTTGTAACATCTGTCTTGTCTACACTTTTTTTTTTTTTTTTTATAGGCACAAAAAGAAATAGAAGAAAAAGGGCTATGGAAGTTCCCAACCAAGTATAACGAGGAAGGGTATTACTCCTTGCCATACGACTTTATCAAGGAAGCAGAAAATCACTGTGTGCTAAATAGTCCTATTCCTGTGACGTGTCCCATACGACTCATCCATGGCATGAAGGATGAGGATGTGCCCTGGCAGATCTCCATGCAGGTTGCTGACCGTGTCCTGAGCAAAGACGTGGACGTTATCCTGCGCAAAAGTGGGCAGCATCGGATGAGTGAGAAGGAGGATATCAAACTTCTTGTCAACACTGTTGATGATTTAATTGACAAGCTGGCAATACTAGCCTAAGCTGCAGAGTAGCATACCTGCATGAACTTTACACCTGACATTTTTCCATGAGTAGCAGAAACCCAGTTCTTAACAAGGTGATGACAGGCCTGTGACTATCGCAGTAGGAGCTGAGCTTTACCTGATGTTTTCTGACCTCTGTTTCGTAAATACAGGTATTTTTATTAACACTGCATTTGCACAGACAGTCCAAAATGTGAAGGAGTGCTGCTGTTTTGTTCTGAATCTCTCCTTCACCACTTAAACCTTTTTCTCAAGCTTCCTATATTTTTTTACTGAAATCTTGATTCATTTTTGTTACTCTTGGCCTGTGCAGTAAAACTTTAAATTCCCATGTCTCTCGACACCTTTTCCACATATCCTTTTGCTGTAATATTCTTGTATCTTATGTCTGAAAGCATCTGTGCAAGGCAAAATACAACTTAAGTGTTTACTAAAGCTATTATTACTAGAAATAGCGACTAACATGAAGTTATAATAAACAGATTTCAGATAAATTATCATACTGTTCTTAAGTATTGTTAAAATTGGTAAGTGGAAGACACACCCTGATGGTGTGCTTGGGGTACTGCAAATGGGACAAGTAAACTTATAGTACAATATCTCCAAGTGCAAGTGGAGCTGTTTTATCTATGCTTATTAGTAGGGTTTTCTGTCCTCTTCTGCAGGGTACCTTTTTGTAAGTGTTTATCAGTGGGTCTACTGGTAAGGAAAAAAATACATAATCAGTATAAACTGAAACTAGATCAGTGAGTTTTTTTATGGGAGCTACTTTAAAGCAGGGAATACAAAACCATAGAGCATTGCTGCCTCTGTCCTGTGACTTGGTTACATGATTACAAGCCTGAGAACTTGTAACTGACACTTAATAGTTGGATAATTTTTGTAATGTAAATTACTAAATTTAATAGTAAATAGTTTCAATTGCAAATGTGATTATTACCTGGATTTTATAAAAAAATATGAGGCCAGTCTCAATATAAAACAATAAAAAGTGTGTAGTTGTTTCTGCCTTAATAGCATCACTGTTGCTACTTTTTTTAAAAGACTGAGAGTTTGTTGTTTTCAGTATTAGCGTTGTGAGTAGAAGTATGCTGGCAGTAGTAGTAGGTTGTATAGACCTTTGCTGAGGTAGTGGTTTCTAATTAAAAAAAAAACAAAACAAAAGAACCCAGGAAACAACAACAAAATAAAAAGAAACCCTAAATTTCAGATGAGCTCCTGTGAAGTACAGTTTTGTTTAGGCTTCAATACAAAAACCAGGAAATCTGTGACAAAAAAATTTGAATTCTGGTATTGAGATTAAAAAAGCAGATTCTAGTTTAGATGCGAATCTTCTAATTCAAATGTACCAATTCCCCAGTTCAGTTATCAGTCTCAGGATACTTGTTTGAGGAATTACAGCATCCCATGAAATCTTTTTTCCAAGTATTTCTAAAGGGAGTAAACTTTTTTTCTGTACAAAAATGCAATGTGCTATTTTCTTAAACTTGTACTGAACATGTTTTACTCCTGAGAAAACTTTATTTAGTTAATTTATGCAAATTGCTTAACCACTTCATTTCTGAAGGTTGAGTTGTGTTCATCATCATGTACTGTTATGTAGTTGTCCTCTTATGTCTTAATGTGACTTGGATTTAATAAAACCTGAAAAAGATATATTTTTTTTATTTTAAAAATACAGTCATATCATAATTAATTACTTCAAAACTGCCTGCTTTAGCTTGCCTATGAGAGTTTTTTCTTAATCTACTTTTGTCACAACTTTAGATTTCTTTGTCTCTTAGTGAGACAAAGTTTGAAAAAAGTGGACTGCAGTAATTAATTTCTAAGGCCCAAATTTACCAGTTAAGATAGATGTACATTTTGGTCACACATACTAAAATAACTGAAAAGTTCCAAGCTATTTTTTTTAAATTGGGAGCTTTGCCTATAAGCATTCAATAACTGTAGTAGTTCAGACAGGGAAAAGTCTTTTAATGTCTGTACCAACTGTAGCTGTGTATTTGTCTTGAAAGTGTTACATTGCATTCATTCAAACCTTCACCTTCACTTTTTGAAATAAGTATTGCCTTTTTGTTACAGTGCCTTAGAGCAAGATAGCTGAAAGCAAACGTAAAGAGGAGGAAATCTGTTTTCAGATTTGTTTGGTGGTGGGGTTTTTTTGGTGTTTTGTTTCCCCCCCCCCCCCCCCCCCCCAACCCCATTATTCTGCTGTAACAACATTAGGTGGGAGAATGCAGCATAACAAGGTTGAAACAGTTCTGGGGATGCAGGACTATAGCATCAGTTGTTCACAAGATTGCTGAAACTTAATCCTAGGGAGAGGGTTTTTTTTTTTGTTTTCTGCATGCCACTTGTTTTGTAGTTCTCTGTTTTTCTTCTCTGCTTGCTGAATGGAGATTAGTGGTAGCATTTGCATTACAGGTACACCCAAAATTTATGACATACAACATAAATGCAGAAGCAGAGATGATAGTTTCTTCACAGAGACAGTATTCCTGATAGAGTTTTGAGATTCAATGAATGCTAGTGCCCTTCTCTCTGTGTTCACTTACTGTTTTCTAAGTTCAGCTTATATTCCTTAAGTATGGAGGGGTGGCTCTGAGGTAGACCTTATACAGACATTTTCCTGTAGCTTTGCTATAGGAGTTCTACTGATACTTGTTTCTCTTTCCAAGCCTGGCATTTTCACTTTGTGTGTGCTGGAAGTTACCAGCATTTTGATTGCTATCAACATGGCACATTCAAATGCCTGAAAGAAGGGATAGATGATAACCAGGGAGATTTACATCATACCCATGACTAGCTCGTGACTTATTGGGGAGTTTTGACAATCTTGAGTAATGAGATATTCAGATATTATGGAGTCATGGTGATTCAGTACTCTGTTTTGTTACCTGAGTTAATGCCTGAGGCATCTCTTCTTTTTTTTCTTTTTTCTTTCTTGGCAATAAATGTCTAGGTAGTGATATTTTTTCATTAATCATGATTAAAAACAACTGTTTGATTCTTCTGTATAAATCCTGTATTAAATAGAGTATTGCACATTTGGAAAGCTCTGCATGATGCAGATTTTTAAAATCCCTTGTAATGAATTCTTATGTTCTTTACTTATGATGTTAAAATTTGCTGCCGAAGTATGTTTTGTGAATATATGACATAGATTTCTTCAACTCTGAGCTTGGTTTAATTGTAAATTAAAATACTCAGAAAAAAGCAAACCCCCCCAGGCAGCACAAAATAAGAGTTCATAAATTTGAAAGAGTAAGACACTGATCATTTTGTGCAAATCAAGCTCTCTTAGCTTAAGTTGTTAGCATTCTCATTGTCTTTCTCTTCTGGCAGGTCTGAAAATAACCTCTGCCACCAAGTGTAGTATGGACATGGTAAGGCTGACACTGCTGTCATAGTACAAGGAAGCTTTGGCCCCTAACCAAGCAGTTCAGCTGCTTGTGTTGATGATTTTGATCAAAAAATACCAGTTGAATAAGCACCTTCGGGTATTTGTTTTATATGTAATGCTTAAACTACACAGCATTAAATTCTATGGAGTTACTATAATCATTCAGGTTTCATGAGAAAATAACAAAAAGCTTTTATAGCTAGGCAGAAAGCTTTATTAGCATATAATATGAAAGGACTAGGTGATAGATTTCATTAAAAAGAAACAGAAGCATGACCAGCTGACCTCAGCTGTTCCTAGACCTTACCAACATGTTAGTTTCAGAACTCTTGCAAAATAACTCTATTTGAGACTTAACTTGTGAAACAACCCATTTGCCTTCTTAAAAAACAAAGTGATGGTGCATACTTTCCTGTATTTGAGTTTAAACTTCAGTAGACCAGTATGTATTGAAAGAGTCTAAAGCTTATTCAACTAATTTCCTAATAAGTAAGTGCTCTTATTCTATGTATATTGAGCTGTACTACTGCAGTTTTATATACTTGTACTTTTATCTTTGGTATTTTACTTGTTCTGTCTCTTATGTTGTTTGGCTTTGTAGTGGTTCATCTGTTCTTGGGGTTGGGTTTTTTTTGTTGGTTGGGTTTTTTGGGTTTTTGGGTTTGTTTTGTTGTTGGTTGTTTTTTGTTTAAATGGGATTAAGTGTTTCATGTAGTTTCAGTTTAACTAACTTCATTTCTCTTGCATCAACACTAAATGCAAACAAAGCAGTGTTCAAAAAAAAGCTCTAGCTGGATAGACCTTAGAAGAACTGCCTCCTGTTGTTTCATTTTTATGTTAATTTTGATTACATGGTATCTTGGACATGCTGTTACTCAGTGGGGCTAAGAGATTTATGGTACCATACTTTTCATATCAAATTAAAATGTGCTAAGAGAGAAACTTTCATTCAGCTATGTGTTGGCAGCTGCTCAACTGATTTCAATGCTTAAGATGTACTGCAATACAGAGTTAACATTTTCTGAACCAGTGCCTTGATCAGAGTCTGTACCTCAGGACTGTGCTTGTCTTTTCTTATTGGCCCCTATCCCCTCCTTGGAGGGAGAAAAAAAAAAAACAACAATGAAAAAGTAGGAGGGAAAATTGTGTCCTGGGGAATAATGAGATGTAAGCTTCCTCATTTTTTAATTCACTCAGTTGTGCTAATAAAGAGAAGCCTACTTCACTTTTCAGATTATTTTTTTTTAAGTGTTAAAAAATTATGTTAAAGGTAAAGGCTTCCCTGGGAATAGAAGAGGTTTATGTGTTTTACCTTTCTATAAGATCAGCACACTCTGCTATAAACTGCTGTACAGTCAGGTGTGTGATAATGTAGACTTTCACTGGAGTCTGCAGAAAATTCAACAACTGTATAAGGAATACATACAGAAATACAGAAAATTTCTGCATGCCCTTGCTCTTCAACCTTGTTTTCAAACTCAGCAGGGATGGGAAGGACAGAGGGAACTCAGCCATTCTGTGTCATATCAGGCAGTTTGCCATACATGGATTGAAAGCCCCTATGCATGTTGCTTTTCTCCTGGCAGGTGTTTTCTACAGGGAGCGATTATTGAAATGGTTGGGAAGAAGAGACAGAGATGAAGGACAAAAATAGACTGCTCACAGATTTACTGCTTATAGGTCAGTTTCCACTAGTCAGATTTACTTGTGACTGTAGGACCTTATCT
This sequence comes from Heliangelus exortis, assembly GCF_036169615.1. Taxonomy (NCBI): domain Eukaryota; kingdom Metazoa; phylum Chordata; class Aves; order Apodiformes; family Trochilidae; genus Heliangelus; species Heliangelus exortis. The sequence goes on along the minus strand of NC_092422.1, from coordinate 107,908,337 downwards.
CTCTTAAATACGTGTTTGCCTAGATTAGAAGAATGTTATTTACAGTCCTGGCAATATTATGTGCAAATCTGAATTATAGGACCTATTGCAGTCTGATTGCAGGCTTGACCTTGTGTTTCTCTTCCAAGTCCTGCATACGTATTTTATATAGTCCAATGGTTCTGTTTCATTAAAGAGAAGTGGGCCTCCTCCAAATGATGCAGAAATTGTAGCTTGTGATCTGCTCATGGATGAGGAACAGACATGTTCTCAGCCTGCTGGAGTGTCTTGATTGGTGTTTGGCAAGGAGCTTTGGTTAACTCCGCATTTATATTTGGAATGAAAAGCAAATGACAGCTGCTGAAACTTCCAGTCACTTGGTTCTGAAACACAAATTTAAAATGGTTTCAGGGTAGCACGTGAAAGGATGTGTTCTTTTTGGGCCTTCTGACCTGCACCATGCTGTCCGCTCGCCTCCCACGTGGCAACATGAGAAGGTCACTGCTGCCTGTCAGGGTGGGAACAGGTGCTCATAGCTGTGGCAAAGGTATGCTGAACAGTAGCACACTTAAACTTTGGAGTGCTGTTAATGGCCTGTCCAGCCTTTGGTCCTGGAAAAGTAATCCCTGAAGGACACGGGCTGCCTGGCATCAGGTCTGGGCCTTACAAGAATCTTTCTCTTTGCTTCCGTATTGAATACAGCTTGCTGGCAGAGAGCATGCCAGAGTGTGATAATCCTTAGGATAGCAACCCTTGAAAAAGTCCCCCACAGCAAAGCTAAATCCCAATCATATGAAGCATTTAGTTATGAGCTTAGATCTTGCTGTTTGTTTTGACCTATATTTCAGTGAAGTAAAGATGCTGCTTCATTTTTGTTCTTCTGGTAAATGTCTATTGCAGTGGGTAATTTTCAAGCCAAGGTAGTTCTCAGTTTTTGTAAGGGACAGATAAAAAATTCATATGATGAGACGTGTTGGTTTTCTTTCAAGGAGTCTGTCAATCCAGCACAAGACTTAAAAGATCTTGAGAATTAAAATGTGCAGTTTACCTCCAGGGTCATCTTAAATATCGGGAATGGTGAGAATTATATCCCCAGGAGTTGTTTTCCAGTGGTAACTGTTCCTGCTGGAAAGCTGCCTGGAAGGTGGTCAGCGACTTAAGAATTCCAGAAACACTTCTGGTCATGGCAGCCTTAGGAGTTGCCTCTTTCTGGAGACCAGAGTGTCAGTGCATCCTGTTCTATGCCACACATGGGAAGCTTCTTCCCTCCTGAATTACTTTGCTTTTAATCTCAAATTTGAGGTTTTCAAACCTTGTATTTGCTTGAGGCTTAACAGAGCAGGCAAATAATTCCTTTTGCAAGTGAAAGAGAAAATGGTTGTTTAAGCTGGTACTTTCTTGTCTCCAGAGCTCTTTAGATTTTAGATTTCAAAATAATGGGCAAGTTAGGGTTTTTAAACTTAATGTTGTTCCCCAGTTCAGATATCCCTGCCACTTGGCTTGCATAGTTAAAAAAATGGCAATGTTCCAGTATCTCCTTTTTAACCTTGTCTGACTAGTTCTCTTGGGTAGAACATCTGCAGATGTATGATGACAAAGCAGGGCCATGAATAAAACCAAGGGTCTGCTGAGCACTTGCAGCTCCCTGGAAAAGACCCTGTACATGAACTGAGCTTGTATTGAACCTTAGCATCCTCTCTGCAATGATAGAAGACCTGACATCATGACATAGGTGTATATGCAGGGAGCATTTTCCAGCAGCCCTTCATAAGCTTCCTTGTGAAGGGAGGTGTTTTAAGCTGTTTTACAGCTTTGGAAAATTTCCCCAATTTTTTTTTTTTTTTTTTTAAACTTGTTTATGAATGGTCTATTATAGTAGCAGGCCTGGGAAATGGAGCCTGTACTCCCCAGTTGTTACAATTGCAGGATAGCTTTGTCTGATGGGAATTGACCCAGCATACTTTGAGAGAAAGGGCTTTGGGAGGGCTGAAATTCCAAGCTCCTCCTAAGGAGTGAATTGCCAAACAGCAAATCTAGCAAAGGCTAAGGGTTGTTCTGAGACATGGTAAGTTTTACTTTTCCCTCTGTGTTCCAGCAGGAAGGCATTGAAAACTATTGAGTTACCCTGGATCTAAAGAGGGTAGTGAGCAAATTAATGTCAGTTTTGTTGTTGTTGGCAGCATTTGTTTATAAATTTACAAAGTTTTAAATTTATAGGGTAATACTGATCATCCAAAAGCATAAGATAAGCAATATTGCTTACAGGCACGAACTCTTACTTCAAGTATTGAAGTTTCAGCTCTGTTTTTAGTCATAAGTTCCAGCCTTGCATTACCAAGGAAAATAAAGAGGAGAAAGTCCACTGGAAGCAGTTAGGTGAAGTGTTCTAATGGTAGTACCTTTGCTGCTAAAAACTCAACCCTTCCTCATCAGATTTCTGGCAGTCAGGCTCCTATATGCCCTTGTCCAACAAAAGGAACTCTGTTTCCTTGTGGTCTTCTCTGCTTTGTAGCCACATGTGCTTGCCATTTCTTCACTTCTGGTTTTGATGAGCTAAACAGGTAATCCTTCTGAAATGACTACTGTAAAGACTTCATGTTTCAGTCCTCTTCAGTACTGGGAAGTCTATTTGATTTTACTTCATTTTCACCACGTTTTCTGGAGAGCAGTTGTCAGAACTCCATATAATATTCCCATTACTTTTGCATCTCCTGTATTTTATTCAGCCAAGTCCTTTGGTCACAGTCCTTTACCCAGCATGTGTGCCCACCTGTTTATCTTCCATCACCCTTTTGCATTTTTTTAAAAATATCTACTTATACACAAGACAGAGTGCTACATTCTGAAAAGCACTTTTCTGGTGATGCCTAGACTTCTGCTGCAATGAAACATTTTTGCCTGCTTCCAGGTAGATTGCTTTCAAGCAGTTTTCTTTATCTTTGTTGTTTACTCATCATAGTTGCATAAGCTGAGATCTTAGGAGTCTGGGATTTTTTGTGACTCCTGATGGCATACCAAATAGTTCAGGCTTGGGAACACAAACAAATTGAATAAAAATATACACAATAATTAATAATTACAGTTATATTCACAGAGTTACAGACATATTATAGGACCTACTAGTTAGCCAGCTTTAGTGTCCTTACTGTGTCATGTTGTTTCAGATACAAATTCGGTTTCCTAATCAAAGTTAAGTGCAGTAGCCATTTCATCAAGACTGTTGCTTTAACATAAATTCATTCCATTTGTTTTTTCCCAGGGCTGATGGCACAGAAGCAGGCTTATAATTTGATTACTGCTACTTGGAAAATGTTGGTGGAAGGCTGGCATTTTTCCAGTCCTCTGCAGCTTTCCTGGTTTTCAAAGACTTATTAAAAATTGATGGCGATGGATGAAAAGCTTGCTTTTCAGCTTTCCCAGTATGGAATGGTCCCTGGAGAACAGGTTGTATATCCAGCATCTGTGAAGGGGGAGACCTCTGCTCTGCAGCTTAGGAAAGCTGTTTCACCCTTGCCTGCTCCCAAGTAGGAAACAGGGATCAGTGGCTGATGCAAAGGTAGGTGGCTTTCATGAAACCCCATTGCCAGTGAATGCTGAGCACCCTGGTGTGACCAGAAGCAGCCAAGCAACCTAGGTAGCTCCCTCCTTCTAAGCAGAAGAATGTAAAAAGATAACAAAGCTGCTGCTGCTTTGTGGGACTGGCCAAAAAAATGTTCCTTAAGGGTTGCTTTAGTGGAAAGGACATTAAACACATGCACGGCCTTTTACTGTTTCAGCTGTAGTTTATTCCTTTTCTGATCTCTCCAGTCTTGGTTCCTGAGCATTTGCTGTGCCTTCAACAGTGTGTTCACTGGGCTGGAAAGTGCTCAAGTGGTGGCCCTGTCACGTAGCATGCTCTGAGTTATGTAATCAAATATTTCATGGGGTTTTAAAACTACCAGTGCAGGGAAGAGAAAGCACTAGATGAAATGCCTGTGGAGAACAACAATGAATTAGGTCGTCTATTAAATTTTTCATCTCTTGAGTCTGCTCAAGCCCAGCAGCATCCAAAGCAGTTTAAATCTGAGAATTCACTGTGTTAAAATAAGAAAGTAATAGATGAAGAGGCCATTGTGAGATAGGTATGCAAGCTGTTTTTTTGTTTGTTTTTTTTTAAATACATCAGAAGGAGTTTTGTTGGCAAAGCTGTTTGTGAATCCACCTCAGGCTTATCAACCTCCTTTCATATTAAGCTGAACATGAATCATTTGCCAAAAGAAAATTAATTCATAGCAGGGTGGATAATGCAGCATGGATGGAAGACATTTGACAAAGTGTGTTGCAACTCAAAGAGAAGCAAAATTATTTTATTTAATAAAGGATAAATTTTCATATATCACAGAAGAAGAAAAGTCTCATCTTTCCTCGTCTTCCCTCCTCCCACCTCTGCAGTGGTATAAACAGAATTTAGGCTACCTTACATGGGCATAGCTTCCTTGCTGTCACTGGAGGTATGCTGACTCATACCAGCAGAAAATACAATCCTTGTGCTTTATAGTACATTTGCTAGTTTTTGGTGATTTCCCCTTTGTTTTTATCGGTTCAACTTGTTTTCTTAAGATGCTATTGCACTATTTGATAGTTGAATATGTAATACTGATAAAGTGATAGTAATATTCTACTGCCTGCCTTTTATTCCTTGACTTTTCATCCTGTTGTCCCCTTGTTGAAACTTTTTGTCATCACTTGAACAGGGAAAAGAAATCAGTTTTCACATTCTAAGCCTGTTAGCATAATGATGCTGAACAGAGAGAAGAAGGCTTTGCTTCTGTTTCGTTATAAAAATTAAATGTGATGTGTAATGATTTCTGTTACCTTTGTTTAACAGAGTGAAGTCCAGTGAAATCCCTCTGTATTTCTAGCTCTCAGGCACTGGGATGCTGGTGCAGTTTGGGGTGATGCAGCCTAGGTGGAGTAAAACTGAGCCTGTAGGATGAACAGCGCAAGGCTGAGGAAACAGGCATGAAAACAGACTGCAGATGGGAGAGATAAACAGGATCCCCAGGCTGTGACTGAGTAGGCAGGCCTCTTTAATGGCTCTTAGCAACGCCCCTGCTTTGACCCTCCTCATATGTGAGGAAAATCAAATCAATACACTGCTCTTCAAACCACGATGCTGCAGCAGCAGCAGGGCATTGTGGCAGCCTTCGTCTCTTAAATCCATCAACGCTTTTCAGTTTGCTGATCTCTGGATATTCATCCCTGCATCTCTGCTGAGAAAGACCCTGACTGCATCTTTAATTGGATTGTTTGAGCTCCCATGTACAACCTTCTTCTTACTAGCAAGCATTAGGTAGGCAATTTTAAAATGCTTTGGATTTTCAGGCAGCTTTAACACTGACCTGAGAACCCTATTGTATTCTCTGTAAACATAGCAGAAGCCTCTCTTTAAAACCTGCTCTGTTTAAAATCTTGGGTTTGTTTCTTTTTGGTTTTGGTTTTGTTTTTTTTTTTTTTGTGGTTGGGCAGGGGGTGTCTGTTTTTTTCCTTCTTTTTATAAAACGGTGGTGGCTGATTTGTGCTTTTGGAAAAGGATATTCCCTGGTTGATCCCTCCCCTGTTCTGTAGAACAGCTATAACCGATGCCATACAGTTACTTTCAGTGTTGATGAACATCTGCTCCACTGTCGAACATATAGGGCAAGCTGCTCACTCTTCTCTTTTATTCTTTAATTTTCTGGTCCGTACTTCAAAGCTGCAGATCAGGACTCGACCACTAAGTAAGTTCTGCTTTGGTTCCAGAGATGGCTAACAGAGGACCAAGCTATGGCTTAAGCCGAGAAGTTCAGGAAAAGATTGAACAGAAATATGACCCAGAATTAGAGTCTAGGCTGGTGAACTGGATTATTGTACAATGTGGAGAACAGATAGAGCACCCTCCACCTGGAAGGCAACATTTTCAGACCTGGTTGATGGATGGAACGGTAAGTCTAGTTATATGCTTGCATGGATTTATATGCACAGTGTCTTTATTTTCTGTCTGCATTTAACTAAATTGCAAATAGCTTGTGGCCAGTGCATGGATATCTATCTTAGCATCTGATTTATTTTCTTTTGACCAGGAATCTTAATATCAGAAGATAATTATTCTGCTAGTGCACTGTGATTAGCACAGTACTTATGATTCCTATGAGTCATGCACATTATATATGAGTATGACTCATTCCCCCAGCACCTTTTCTCATACAGTTAGATGAGATCTGTTTTAAAATCAGCTGTATACTTTTCTCTTTATGAAATCGTCAGTGTTGATGGGGATAAGGGAAGAGATGCAGGAAATCTGAAGGACTGAATTATGTGTTTTCTTCTTGGGAATAATTCTGTAGCTAAAACATTGTGTTCCATTGAACAACAGGCAGATGCTGCTGTTTGCAGTGGGCTGTAAGAATATGCTAATCATTGAATCTCAGCCAAAGTGGCTTCAACAATATTTCAATTGACATTGCTTATTTTTTTGGCTCGGACATGTGGTTTCTTCTCTGTCAGTTGTTATATAACCTTTACCAGTGATTGCTTTGTTCTTCCTAGCAGATTAGGATTTATATGGCCAGGCTATTGACATCAGTTAATGAAAGCTTTATTTCCTTTCTAATATACTTTGGTAATTATTGATTCACTTCTTTGTTTTTATTTGAAGAAATTATGTCCCTGACAGAAACTGGCCAGGTCAAAAGCATTCTGCAGCATCACTTCATCTTCAGAAATTGCCTCCTAGTTTGATGACTGTTTTCTCATTTTGTTTCTATATTTGTCTCTCAGCTGTTATGCAAGTTAATAAACAGTTTACATCCAAAGGGAAATGAGCCCATTGCAAAGATCTCGGAATCAAAAATGGCTTTCAAGCAGATGGAACAAATTTCACAGTTCTTAAAAGCTGCTGAAATCTACGGAGTAAGAACAACAGATATTTTCCAGACAGTGGATTTATGGGAAGGTAAAAGTAATAAACTGGAAGTCAGTTTACAGTCTTCATTTTACTTTTCTTTGATGTGTTGTAATGGTGCGTTTTGTTTAAGGCATACTCTCTAATGTAATTATCTTTTGTTACTCTTTGCCTTACCTCATTATAATGTTCTTCCAGTGCTGCATTATCTCCTCTGAGGGATTTATATTGCCCCGAGGGCATAAAGGAGCCTTACCAAGCTCATGTGTTATCCAAAACCCCATCATTCTGATAGAAATCTACAGACCTAATAAAACATATGTTCTTTATGCTAATTATTTCCAAGTAAATAGCTTCTAATAGCAAATATGGAAAACCATATATTTTTTTTCTGCTTGCAGGGTTTTATTGCAGTTTTCAAATTATAAGTAAAGCTTAAATTCGAGCTATAAAAGGCATTCCCAGGAGCAAATATGCCTCTGTGGAACTTTTATGAGGGCTCATTTATGACTAGCAAAAAGCAGAACTTACTGCTAACACCATGTTAGCTGAACATCTTTCTCTGAGAATACAACCTTTTTAGAGAGGTCACTATGGCATTTTCACAGGCTGCTGGGATATGTGGGAGGACTCATCTGAGGAACAGTTTGAGGGATTAAACACTTGGAACCTCTTTGTGGATAGGTTAGAAGGGAAGGATGTACTGACAGCTGGAGTTACTGGGAACTGTAATATTCTCAGGGTGACAGATTTACTTGGCAAATCCTACCTTTGGGTACAAGGACAGGATTATTTCTTCCAGTTCAGTAGTTAGTCTTTAATCCAGTCTACCTTTAAATGTCTTCAGTTAAGGGATTTCTGCTTCCCTGGTGTAACACCCTCCCTGCCCCTCAACACGGCAGACTATTGAAAGAGAAGCTCCATCTGACTTGTAGGGGATGATAATAGCTCATTTCAGATGCTGTTCTTTGCAGTCTTTTGCATCTCATCATGGTTTCACCATGCAAATCAAAGTATGGTACATTTATCCTTACCATGAAAAGGACTTGCTTTGAAGACAAAAAGCTCCTAATGATGGTGGCTTTCTCCACATTTCTTTTCACTCATCATCTTTTCTGAACAGTTGTTAAGGAAAAGAACTAGTGACTTCTAGAGGACAGGAAGTCAAAACACATCTCACAGCCTTGGAGGGAGACATAGAAGACTTCTCCACTGTTACTTTAGGACTTCCCAAAATTAATGTGTCTCCTTGTTTTCCCACCCCCTTTTCATCCCTCCTGCATCTCATTTCAGTTCTAAGCTGACACAGTGTGTCTCTTCAGCAGTGAATCACAGCAAGCTTTTTGTGTCTAACCTTAATTCTGACCTCTAGCATCTGTGTTGCTTCAGGGCTGAATAGTCTGAACCTGGATACATTAGCTGGACAGAAAGGGCAACCTCTTTTTCACTGTTTCATAATTACTGCACTGCTACACTTCACGCCATAACCTCTTTAGAAAGAGAGGACATCTCCATGTATGTTTCTAGGGAAAGAAAAATACAGCTTTTCTCTGGCACTGATTGTTTTCTGAGAGCTTTTGCTTTGAAGTTCTTAGTACTGATTAACAAAGATGTTTTAGGATGCAATCTGCTGTTGGCCGTTTCAAATTCACCCAGTCCATCTGCTGCATTTTCCGTCATCTTCTTGGTCTGGGAGAAGTATCACCTCTTTTTTTAGTCCTTTCTTATACAAATGTTCTGTGCTCAGCAGCTTTCCCTAATCCACACCAAAGATATTATGTGCAGTGTTTTCTACAGATACATCCTTGAGTATATATACATATATATAAATGTATACTTCCAGGCAGGCAAGAGGCAGCTGTACATCTGCATACTTCTTTAACCTTTGCAAAAAAAACCATTTCAGGAATACTGTGCACAGCAATTCCCCATCTTTGGGCTTGAACCTTCCCCAGCCAGGTTTCCCCCAAAGAGAAAGGCTAACCTATAACAAGTGATCAGAGGTCCCTTCATCCTTGTAGGGGCACTGCCCCATCCTCTAGAAGGCTGTGCTATTTGAAGCACACTGCAGAGGACACTGAAGATGCAGGGACCCCACGTGGGTCCCTGCAGCATGATTCTGGGAGGCTGAGGGCTGTGCAGAGAGCCCACGTGGCTCTCAGTGAACAAGTACTGGAGCCAAAGGAAGGCACTGACTGCAATTTACTGCAATGCCAGAGTCAAGCCTGGCTTCAGGGAGTGCTGTTAGCCCTGCTGTCAGGTGGCTGCAGTATTAGGCAACTTTCTCAGTGGGCACGTAAAGCTTTTTGCAGCCATTTTTGTGCTGACCACTGAGTCCCTTATGTCCTTTGTTGGAAGAGGATGAATGTCACAAGACCACAAAGGGTTTGGGGTTTTCCCTCACCTGCAGTCCCTCTCATATGCAGCAAGGAGGCTCTGAGAAGCAGGTCTACATCCTTGCCTTTGTTTTGGCAGATGGCACTCGGCTCCCACTTGGTCTGTTTTCCCCCCACAGCGTCTCCCACTCTCCACTGATAAATAAAGCAGAGCTGAGGGCAGAGCGTGGGGAGGGGGGGGGAGGACGCTGCCAGATGGCTCTGAGAGGCCCATGATCATATTTTGCTACCCATCTTTTGTTTCTTTTCCTTTTTTTTTTTTTTTTTTCCTGGGCTTGCCGTGTTTATTCAGCCCATTCACTTTTAAATCCTCCTGAACATCCCTCTTCATCCCAGTCACCGCACCCCTTGTTATATGGGAGGCATCCCAAGGACGTGGTAGGTGGCATCTGTCGCAGCATATGGTACATCTGCTGCCTCATGCACTTCCCTGTGTGCCTGCTACCCTCCTGTGTGGGGTGTTGGCTCTTCAGCTGCCCTCCTAAGCAAAGATCCAGTCTGATCCAGGTTGTCTTGACAAATACAGTGAAGTGAGGATTCCGGATGGTTGGCAATTCATTTTCCGAGCAAACGGTCCCCTGCAGATAGGATTGCTGCAAATTTTATTAGGCTGTGTGACAGCCACTGTTGGAAGCTGCTAGGTGTTTGTGGCTGCAGAGTGTTTTCCTCACCTCAGCCAGTGTGTTAGACCTGCAGATTTGTGTGAATCAAAGCCCTGAGCTGAAGCTTCCTATAATCAAGGTGATGCACAGCATAACCACAGAATGTGCAACTCTCACTTCCCTCTACACTCCAGCTGGTCCTACAGTGGTTTTCATTAATACTGTCCCACTGGAGGTATTTCTGGAATCTGTTATCATCATCATCTCTCTAGTATTTCATGTTTTTATGAACTGCTTATTTTCTCATGTGAAGAACTCACAGTCAAAATCAGATTTGTTAACTGGACAAAATATTTTAGCAAAAAGAAAGAACTGGAACAGAGAGAAAGGGAGAGGAGTCATAGAAATAGTTATGGAAGGATGTCAGAAGGAGGGAGAGGCAAAAGACAGATTTTCAACAATTTACCACCTCACACAATTGGAAATCTATGCTGCAGCTCATTTTTGCAAGAAACTTTTCCAAAAGTTAACATGTCTGGATTGGGTAATGAGCTAGAATCTGTCTAACTGATGTCTTAATGTTCCCCGCTCTTTTTACACCAAGTGACAAAGCACGGGGGAAGAACCAACAAAAAAGGAACAGTTATAATTTTAAAAAATTAAAAAAAAAATCTATCTCTCTTTTTTTGTTTTGTTTTGTTTGGGGAAAGGGTTGGAGTTTTTGTGTTTGGTTTTTTGGTTTTTTTTTTTTTTTTTTTTTTTTTTTTTTTTTTGTGGTGTGTTTTCATTTGTTTGTTTGTTTGTTTCTTAATTCACTGGAGGAATGATGCATTTTGTTGTTGACCAAAAAAAGGTGCCCTCTTGGATCCCTAATGAATTTTCAGCTAAGTGAAAGTGTGTCTCTAACCAACTGACAGGCAATTACATCCTTTGCAATACAGATGGGATAAATCATCCCCTGAGCAGCTTTTCTCTCACTCCTTTTTAAAGAGAGAACCTAAAGAACTAGTTATGACCAGATATGTAACTTTTACTTGGCTAAAGATTAGAAGAGCCTTGACTTTTTGAAGTAAGAAATGAAGAGACATAACATAGTGGGGAGGTGGAAGAATAGTGGCCTTGATGGCAGGACCTGAAGGTGTGAAGCTGCAGAGCATTGATTTTTGGCAGCCTGAGAGGGGAAGCCAGTAGGAAGGATCTGGTAGGTGATCTGATGGTTAAATTGGGAAGAACTGAGATAAGTTACCTGCACAGGAGATCTCCAGGAGAGCTGTGAGCTCCCTTAGCACTGGGACTAGCTGGAATTGCCAAGAGTTAAATGTTAGTGTCAGTCTTGCCAGTTTACTGGTGAAAAAAATGAGAAACAGCACTGTTGTTTAACACACTCTTCTTTTTCAGCCCCGTTTTACTGAGTCTGCTCTTCATACACTAAAGTGATTTCTTCTTAGGAGAAAAATTTGCCCAAAAGTATTATCTAGAAGGATTTAAAATAGTATGGGGGAAGGCGTTAAAATATCCAGAGGCCTGGAAACCTAGGAATGTCTGAATTGTTAATTTTCTCTTTAGCACTGCCCCTTTTATGACTTTTATTAAACTCTTGCATGTCAGAACCTCCATTTCAGCAATGGTAAAATAGGATCTATAATGCTATTAATGCACCTTTTTAGGGGAACTGTGGGAGTTATTTAATAGATTGGATAAGACTGCTCATTAGCGTGCCAAGATATTTTTAATGCAAAGATTTCTTTTATTAAATTCACTGTCTGTCTTTCTAGGAAAGGACATGGCAGCGGTGCAGAGAACATTAATGGCTCTGGGCAGTTTGGCAGTCACCAAGGATGATGGCTGCTACAAGGGGGATCCATCCTGGTTTCACAGGTAAAGTCCAAAGCACAGCTGCACAGAGCTGTCTTCCCCAGGAAGCTGATCATACCATCTGCCTTAGGCCTTAAGGAAATGTACTGGGGAAGGGAAGAATCTTTCCAAAGTTACTTTGTAATGGAGAAGTTTATTTTTTTGGGGAGAGGTTAGCAAAGACCCTACCAGTCAGCAAGATTTTCTACCCTTCATTGGTTCCCAATTTTATCAGCATCACTGCTAGGCCCACATCTTACACTGTCTTGTGGGCCTAAAGTTACACCAGGGCTGCTGGGGAGGAGCCTTGTGGGAGCTGTGTAGTGCAGCCTCTTCCAATGTAGCTTCATCACACCACCTTTTGTGTCCTTCCTGCCCTAAGCTGGGACAGCAATACAGGTAGCAGGACAGAGAAGCACATTGCCTCTGGCTCCAGTTTTCATCCTGAAGGTGCCTCTTTTGAGCAAGACTTTTACACACTGTGTATGTGTCTGTGCATGCCTGGGGACCCCACTGGGTGTCTGGGGTTTGGTAGTGTGCCCAGGGTGGGGTGCAGCATGCTGCTCCAGGCATCTCTGTAGTGTGTCCATCCTCCTATGGAGGGGTCCAGCGCAGGTCACTAAAGACATAATCTTGTCCACTGAAATCATCCCTGACTCACTCCCTAGAAGAACAACAATACTTAGGAAGTTCAGCCACCAGTTTTCCTGGCATTCATCTATTTAGCAGCTTCAGGTAATTCTCTGTATCTGTTTATGAAGGAAAGGGATTGAAAGTGGCAGCAGCCATGTAGATATGTGTGTCCTAAGAGCAGCTGGCAGGAGAAGTGTGCTTTTGCCTCAGATAGCAGACAGAAAGAGTAATGAAGACAAGGCTGCCATGGCTGTCTGCAAACAAAAAGTGACCCCTTTACTGAGCAAAGAAAAGGCATAAAGTCTCTTTCTATTTTTCATCAAAGCAAAAATTGTTTCACTTCCTAGTAATCTTTTTTCTTCGGAGTACCACTTGTCTGTGAAGAATTCTCTGTCTTGGCAAGCTCTCCATTTGCTGTAAAAGTCCATTTGTTTTGGCTACAGAGGCTGAGAAGCAAGGACAGGAAGAAAAGGAAATCCTTCCAGTTAGCCCTCTTGCCTCTGGACAAGCATATTATTGACATGATATTCTGCCATCTAAGAGTATTTCTTACACTGAAATATATGCAGCATGTTAACGAAAAGAGTGCTGGCTGCTTGTATTTGGTTTTCTTGAATTTTTGGATGTGTAGATGAGGCTCAGCAAAAGTAAAGCACACTTTGCTTGGTTTGTCTTAAACCTTGAGCTGGTCTAGCTGAGGCAAAGGGAGACTTAAGTTTTAGATGAATAAGTGGAAACTCTTGAGAATTCTGTATAGGAAATTGGTTTAAATTAACTTAACAGAGTGCACAAATAGATTTGTATTTATGGAATGTAATTGGGTTCAAAATTGGGTTCAAATCCAGTAACATGCTTTAATATAAACCAGACATGAAATCACTACGACCCAGACAGGCTTATTTGTTTTATGTAACGAAAACAAAGTCCTACATGCAAAAATTAATTTTCATCTGGACTCTTAATTGTGGTTGGGAACAGTTTTCATTGGCATAAATCAAGATGTGATCACCTCACTTCTCCTCTAGCTGTCTGTCTTTCCTGTACTGCATGGGTAGCCAATCCATATCTATTGCAGCTGATCAAATACCATTTTACAGCTCTTGCCTTAAGGAAAACTGGTGCTCTTTCTATAAGGAAATAACAAATTACTGATCAGGAGCTACTTTCTGAGTATTTTACCCATCCCTTCAGGCATATCCAGCCCCCTCACTGCCACCCAGTGTTAGTCCTAAATCAGGGCTTTCGGGCTGATTCTCAATTGTCTTAAACTGAAAGAAGTCAAGATTAAATGGAAAATAAGAGTACATGCAGGGATCTACAGTGATTAAGATACTCCCACACTTGAGCTAAGCCATTTTAACTTTTCACTGCCCGTGTCTCAGATACCAGCTCCACCAGGGCTGATTCTCTCCTCCTTGCATGCCCCAGCAAGGTTCTTGGATCCGTGGCTGTTTGTTCTGTTGTGGTTTGGAATGGACAAGCACTGGTGAAAAGCTGGCACAAAAATTTAACAGATCCAGTGGGCACAGTCTGCAGTAAGGGTGATGCCAAGTGATGGCAGACAGGCCAAAGAGAACTTGGCCTGGTGTGAGATATTGAGGGGAATATCCTTGCCCTCACCTCTTTTTCTACAGTCCCAGCTAAGGCTATTTCCACCAATCTAAAAGCAAAATGTTAGTATATATTGCTGTCTGCAAGGCCATCATGTAGTAAATGTGGTGCTTATGATGGCAAAAGTAACACCACAAGATCCAAACTCAACTTTTATTAGCATATCTAGGCTTCCCTTTAGTCTATCTTTTTATTTCTTCTTTACAGCTCTCTTTTTAAAATCTTGTTCAGAGTTATTTTTCAACTTTCTTTGGAAATACTCCACAACACAGTTGAAAATTCTGGGAGGAAGGAGAAAAGAATAATAGACCGTGTTCCTGGGATTTTAATTAAAAGAAAGGCAGACACAGTGAACTTGAGATTCAATTAGGTAATAGGAGTAGTTTTAAAAACATCTCTTGTGGAGATCCCGGCAGTAGTTCAGTATCCATGTAAGTAGTCTGGAAAAGAAATTAAGCAGGAATGAGAGGGACTGCTGCCTGAGGAACCCACAGTTCTGCATGCCCCCCTCCAAAACTCTTAGGAGCTGTGAGATCTGAGAGCCTGTGTTGGGCTTTGGTCAGTCCTCTTACTAGTCCATATGGTGACACCAGAGAGCCATTCTGAGAAATGACAGGTAGTACAGGTTTCCTGTGAGTCCTTCTCTCTTTTCAGCTTTTTGGGGCTTTTATGCCCACATGAGCTCTTCACCTGCAATGTCCTGAGCCTAGCAAAGAGTTTAAGTGCTTTCACAGAGAGGATGGTGCTGATGGTTTTCAATCACTGCAGGCAGCTAATCTAGGGTTCTCATCTAGTGTGTGGGGAGAGAAGGGGCATTGTAATGCCATGCCACATTGCAGGGAAACCTGATCCCTGGACAGACAGACACAGCAGGGAGAAAGGTTGTACCTGGGTGGGAGTAGAGTCGAGTTGATTGAAAGCCTGGCTCAGCCTGGGGCTCTGCTGATTCATATGGCTTATTTGGTAGACACAGACTGATCCTTTTCCCTTGTAAATGACTTGTTTTCCCTGTCTTGGATAAACTAAACAGTTTCTAGCAAGGCAGCAGAGTACAGACTTTTCTGCTGCTTCTTAAATGCCACTTTGGCCCTCAGTGTTTTTCTGAAGGATAAGAGGCTCCTTTTAAACTCCTACAAAGATTCATTGATCCAAAGGGCTTTTGAGACCCGGGACCACTGAACAAAAGTGGTCAGTGTGTTTTGACAGAAGATAAAGGACTGCCATACAGTGAAGACACAGGTGCAAAGGGCACAGTCTATTGCTCAGAAGAGAGAGATTTGGAAATGGCAACTGAGCAATTGTCCTGTCATGCAGGCAACCATTCTGCTCTGCAAAAACAAACAAGACATTTCTCTGTCCCATTTTTTTCTTGGGGTACATTCAGCTTTTATTTACTCCATCGAGTTAAATGATACCAATTTGTACTGTTGCTGTTGGTGGATATCAACCTGTATTACAGCACAGGTAAGTGTCTCAGTGATCATGGATGTACCATGGATTACTGCTTTTAAGAGCTATAGTGTTTAGCACAATTTGACCATATTTTGTGTATTATGGAAAGCACTATACAAATATTTTACCTGTCACAGTGGCTGGGGGAGTTCCTTGGGGTTCTGGAATGCGTGGTACAGTGAAAGTCTGAAGTGGTGTAGGTTTGACTAGTGCATTAGGTTGGATATTAGAAAGAATTTCTTTACTGAGAGGGTGATCAGGCATTGGAATGGGCTGCCCAGGGAAGTGGTGGATTCTCCATCCCTGGAGATATTTAAAAAGAGACTGGATGTGGCACTCAGTGCCATGGTCTGGTAACTGCAGCGGTAGTGGATCAAGGGTTGGACTTGACGATCTCTGAGGTCCCTTCCAACCCAGCCAATTCTATGATTCTATGATTACTTCTGACTGCAGGAAAGCAATTAGCTCAGCCAGAACTGTCCAGCCCATGGGATGGCATAAATGGAATATTGCATTACAGGGCACATGTCTATTACCATGAGCCAATATCAAATTGCTTTTCATGGTCCTCTGGGCATACACAGAATGATGGTATGTGTGTATGTTGCTTTTTTTTTGTCTGTATCTGGACAGGAAAGCACAGCAGAATCGACGAGGATTTTCAGAGGAGCAGCTTCGTCAGGGACAGAATGTAATAGGCCTTCAGATGGGCAGCAACAAAGGAGCATCACAGTCGGGTATGACAGGCTATGGGATGCCAAGACAGATTATCTAAACGCATCTCTGTAGAGAAAACACTCTTTCTGCAGCATGATGTTGAAAAAAAAAAAAAAAGTAAACAAAAAAAAAATGCTCATTAGTTCCTTTTCTGCCTGGTTTCTAATAGTTAGTACTCTTTAAGGTTTGGAGTATTTTTGGTTTGGTTTGTTTTATTTGCAGCTGCAAGAGTTCATCTAGGAACTTGGGTTTTTGTGGTGGTATGTGTCAGTTCACAGCACGTGTGCACTGCTGCCTCCTCCTTTTCACTTCTGAACTATGCAAAGACAATTATTCTGTATTAATTTATTTGCAAAGTGTTATCTTCCATATTTGTCTCACACGGCACTTGTATTTCAACCAGTAACCTCGTTCTTCAATTCAGTGATGATATTGTTTGACCTAAGAATAAAGACAAATTAAAGACATGCCTTAGACTCATTATTTAGAGGTAAAATCACCTAAAACCAACAGCCACCATGGCACAGTGCTGGGGAGTTAAGTGTTTCAAATGGTCCCCCTGTCTCTAACCTAGAGACTGATTCCTTGCTATGTTGTTTAGAGTTTGCATTACATGTTCATTTTAGTGTTTGTCTAAAGGAACAACTAATGTATTTTCCTAAAAAGAAAAAAAAAAAAAGATGTATTATCCATGGAGTCTCATTTGTGTAGTCCCATCCGATGTAGCTCAGATTTCCCTTGACCTAGTGTGCTGGGTTCACTGCAGCCAGCAAACCTGTAGATTGAGCTAGCATCAGTTTAACAGGGAAAAAGCAAAAAAGCTGTGGGTGAAAACAAAGCAAAATAAGGAATTAATTCAGTACTTCCCATTGCTAGTCAGACATTTATCTCCTTCCTGGAAAGCAGGGCCCCAGCATGCATAATGGTTACTTGTCATCACTTGCTGACCATGACACCTGATGTATGGGATATCCCTCTGGTCATCTGGGGTCAGTTGTCTGGATGTGATCCATCCCAGCTTCTTACCCACTCCCAGCTGTGGGGCAGAATGAGGGAGAAGATCCTGACACAAAGCAGGCACTGTTTAGCAGTAGGCACCATGCTGGTGGTTTGTCTATGTTGCTTTAGTCACCAATCCAAAGCACAGCACCCTACAGTCTGCTGGGGAGAAGGGTAACTTCATCCCAGCCAGACCTTGTAAACATCAAGCAAGTCTCCAAACTCAGGGAATTCTTCACCATGAAAGGGCAGTATTTCAGAGAGAGCAGAGAACAGGCTTTACCTTGTGATGGTTGATACTGTAGCTGCAAAACAAGATGTGTTTTAAATGCATAGGACAAAATAGAGCAAAACTGTTAGAGTATTGCTGACCTGAAAAATGCTCATAATTCAAATAATCTGCTCAGCTGTAACGACTGGTAAAAATGCCTCACACTGATAGTTCATTTGGGATAATTGGCTGGAAAGTCAGTAGAACTGCTTGCTGAGGTAGTCATCTGGCCACAAAAGCTTAGGCAAATGTAGGTTCCCCTGCTAGTCAGTGGGTTGCCTTGCAGTCATGTGGCATATACACCTAGGGGATGCACATCATTGTCTCTGCAGGGTTTTCTTCTGTTGTTAGCTATCTCTGATGGCTTGACTCTCAAAGTCCAGTCACTTCTTCATCCCTACAGGCAAGTAGGAAGGAAAACATAATTGTGGCCTTTTAAATTTTTTTTTTAATTCATGACAGACTTACAAGAAGGCCTGAAAATGTATTATCTGTGCAGGTAGCAAAAAAAGGGCAAGCTGTTCTGACAGTGGAGTGCCTACAGGCACAGGTAATGAAGACTTCTGCCCAAGTCTGAACCTGGTGACACTTGGTGGCATCTAGTTGTCCACTAAGTAGCCTTGTAGCAAATAATACAAAGATCAACGTGACTTCAAAATCTTCTACCCCTGACTAAACTGCAAGGATGATTCCTCCAGCTCAGATGAAATCCTATTTTCCCCGTCAGCAAAGGGATTAGAGTAACAACACCCCACTTCAGTCAAGCTTACTGCTTGACACAGCAAGTGAGAAGTGAGTGATGTAAAGATCCTGTTACACGGTTGGGGCTGAGGGGCTTTCTAGCAGCTGCCCCTGAAAAGGTCCTGCCCTCACTTGGACCTCACTTGGACCTGCCAAGGTGTCTTGGCTCCCCCACTGAGCTCTTGTCAAGCACTTTTAAAATGTTTACTACCTGTTCAGAGCTATTTTCTCTTACTTAGGTGAATTAGTTCAGCAGAGGATCAGATGACTACAGCTGGTGGTGCATCAGGATAGGAGTTCACTTTCAGCTGTGGCAGGGCATTAGTTCAGGGCAAAGTATAACGCAACATTTCCCCCTAGCTATTACATTAAGTGTAACATGGAGAAAGTAGAGTTTCTTCTTATTAAAAACTAAAAAGCTGATGAAGAAAATCTGGGCTGATGACAAGATAAATGACTGCAACCAGAAATTTTGCCTTTGTGAATGTGAGCAGCAGCAATCTTCCCCTAAGAGAAACTATGAAGTCACAGCCACAACAGACAAAAAGGCCAGATGAGAGTAGCTGGAAAAGCTGCCTTGCAGGTAAGGGGGCTGAGAAAACACTACCTGACCCCTCTGCCCCACACCATCCACACTGAGGACACAGCTTTCAGCAGCCAGACCTGAGCTTGGTGACCTGGGTATCACCTCTCCTTTTGGCTGCAGAATTCCCGTTCCATATGTCCTCCCTGGAAACACCATTTTTTTAAATGCCAGTTGCATTCCCAGGGTATAATACATTCTGCATCCCTGTTGTGATGCTGGAGCATCACCTGCTCCCCTTCTGTGTCAGATTTTCTCCTTGCAGCCATTGGAGAGGATGTGGGCAAATTCAAGTCCTAGCCATTCACATGACTGTCTCAGAAGAGCAGAGAACTACCTGGTCAGAGCAGTGATCCCTCTAGCCCAGTACTCTGCCTCTGGTAGCAGTAAAAGAAGAGGCTACTTAGAGCACCTGAGCCCAGCTGCTTTCTTCAGTGTCTGCCCTTTCAGCTCTATCAGCACCTGCAATTGTTGCAATAGGGTACATCCCATAAAGTGTTTCTTTACTGTAAACTATCAAACCAATCTAGTTGTTAATATCTGGCAGTAGATGCTGCAAATTATAGAAATATATGTATATAAAAATCATAGAATAGTAGGAGTTGGAAGGGTCTTCTGGAGATCATTGAGTCTAACTCCCCTGCTAAAACAGCATCACCTAAGGCAGGTCACACAGAAATGTGTCCAGATAGGTCTTGACAGTCTCGAGAGAAGGAGACTCCAAAACCTCTCTGGGCATTCTCTTCCAGTGCTCTGTCATCCTTATTCTGTGGTTTAACCTTATCCTTCCATATTTGTATATGATACAGAAATGTTAATGGTATAATTAATTGATTATTAATATACCCTGACCTACTAATGTTCTCCTATTAAAACATCCTTACTACTAAGTTTACAAACATTTTAACCTAAGAAGTAAATTAATAGAGTACCAAGCCAGTTCAGTAACCAGGATAGCAGGAAACATTATTGCTTTTCTAATATCAACAACACAGCATTGTAAGTTTGCTTCTATTGCATCAAGAAAAAAGTTAACCAAGGAAGTTGTGGCTGCCCCTTCCCCAGAAATGTTCAAGGTTGGATGGGGCCCTGAGCAACCTGGTCTAGTGGGAGGTGCCCCTACCCAGGCAGGGTATTAGTAGATTATTTTTAGTAGATTAGTAGATTATCTTTAGTACATTAGTGGATTATCTTTAAGGTCCTTTCCAACTCTAGCCATGCTACAGCTAGCCCATGCTAATGCTATGACTTGGTCAACTATCCCAGCTTAAAACAAAAAAAAATATTTTTGTGAGAAAGTGCTTTAAATATTCTTGCCCCTGCCAGCTGTACCAGAGAAAGCTCCATCACAGCAGGCTAGAGCAGAAACCCCTTAAACATTGCTGCCCTTGTGTTTCAGTTTGTCATACCTTTGGTTATGTAAATGACATTTCTCTGCCTTCATGAAGGTTTTGTGACCATGACCTCATTACAGACAATTGCTCAGTGACTTCTTCTCAAAATTAAGGTAGCATCTAATAACTTTGTGAAATGATGCTCAGTAGTTGTGTGAGTGAGAAAGAACCACATATATGAGTGTTATACTCCAGTTTACTCCCATTTATTAGGAGAGAAGAAGGACAATACAGCAAAAAGAAAGTCAATATTAGGATCAGCCAGTTCAATTAAGCTGGAGTCTGAGTTCTATTAGGCTAACATAACATGACATCTTTTAAATAAAAACTAATGAGGGAGAATGGCATGAAGAGGCTTCGCTCTTCAGTAAATTTGCCTGCAGCATCTCTTTGCAATCCTGAGCATCATCCCCCACACTCTGCAGGGGTGTGAGGAGAAGGTGCTGCTGGCAGCAGTGGGTACAAGTCCACCCTTCTGCCAGAGAGCTGCAAGTGCAGGATGTCTACATTCCAGCCACAGCACATTCAGACCAAGCTGATTTATTTTACTAACTGCTTAGGCCAAAACAGAGCCACAAGGGAGAAAGGATGAGGACTCAGGACATCAGTTTCATTTCTATGTCTGTAACCAGTTGTCTTTGTCTGCATTGTTTCACTTTGCCATTTCTCTTGTTTGAAGGCAGGGTTAATAGTTATGTCTTGAACAGTTCAGGAATTAGTAGGATCAGTGATATGAGACTGTCTCCTAACCAGAGATGAGCTTCAAATACCTTGACAAGCGAAGCAAGGACCTTTAGGTGAAAGACATTCAGCCATTGACTTTGGGCCTCTACTGTATCTGCCAAGGTAATTCCTGAGCCAGAGAGTGAGGAGCCACCAAGGCTACAGGTAAATATGTGTACACAGACTCCCCCACCAGATATTTTGTCTTTTGACAAGCTTCAAAAGAAACATAAAAGCTGAGTTTGTAATGCAACTGCAAGCTACTTGGGCATACAATCTGTGACACCTGAAACTTAAGGTTGACCCCCAAGTAGAGAAACAGACAATTCCATAAGCAGGTGTTTTGCACAGTTTGTTCTTGTCTGGAAACACGTGTTTTCCCTCTCTGTGGGGCTTTGTGAAGAAAAGGCAAGTGGCATGGACATGAAGACAACACGACTGCTAGGAAAACATGCACAGGCAGCCACCTCTCACCACTCTAACAAGCAGATTTACCTATTTAAAATTCCCTGAGGTTGTTCTGCCCACCTGAATCTCCAAAACAAAAACACCATAATTCTGTGACTAAGCCAAAACAATAGAAAACCATGATGTAAAATGGGAGAGTGGGATGGGTGGAAAAAAAAAGGATATTAACTGTAGGGGGAAAATCACAGCCTTGGATGAAAGGGAATTTTTCTGCTCTCATCTTGCGGTGTTCATGTGACAGCACAGTGCACGATGCTGTTGACATTCAAGTAAAGTTAAAGTGCTATTTCTCAGATGCAGAAATGTATTTGTCTGTAGTTCAACTGGATTTATAGAGGAAATTAGAGAGTTGACCTTCTCCCTAATTAAATTTCTGTTAAATGGCTCATTTTGAAAGAAACACTACTCTGTGATTGTAAATCCAATGCTATACTGAGTCAGTGCTCTGTAGACTGCATAGCAGGTTTAATGCTTACATCTAGAAGAAGAGATGTTCAGAGACCTAGGAGCAGGCTGTGCTCTTCTCTGCTCTAGTCCAAGGATTTGCAGGACCAGACTCACCTGGTGAGAGGAGAAGCAGTGCCAGAGGGATGGAGCAGGCACCTCCAGGCACATGGCTTGCAGGAGCCTGAAGCAGCAAAACGTGTCTGAGACAGACTTGTGACTGCTGCATAATCCTGAACTGGATTTTAAGAAAGATTATGCATTGTCATCTTGTCAATAAAGATGTGAGGTGGATAAAAGCTTTGTGTTTGCACAAAATCAGTGAAACACTGTTTCTTTTAGTTCTTGTTAAGGCACAGAAAAAGAGAAGGACCAAAAAAGAGCAGGGATTGTTTTTAGGAACAGGTTTTACATTAGTGTCATTATGAGTCAATACTTTATATTAAGTTTCTTCATATGAGCTCCCACACACAGTTTAGATGTAAAGACAGCTTTGCTTCTTCCAGATCCTTCAAACACAAACATAGGAGATGTTTTCACCAGGTTCTTAAAGATGCTGGAGTGCCTCCCCACAATGGATGTGCCTTAACACTCCCAGAACTACTGAGCACTGGTTCTGGTCTTTTGTGGGTTTGGTTCTTGGTAAAAGGGGGACAAAACTACTTCCCCATCTCACAGGAAAGCAGTAATTAGTATAAATACAAGTCTGGCTTTTAAAGTGCTTGGATACCATGGCAACATCAGTTTTCAAAGTGTTTAGACAAAGCTTTTGATACAAGTAGGAAAAATCAATACTTCAGGTAGCAGTTTGGAAGGTGTAAGTGGGATATCAAGAGAAACTGTGCACGTGCCAGGAGTGATCATCATCTCCTGACATTCTCTGAAGAAACCTTTTCCCCTGATTTGCCACAACAGTTAAGATGAATCAAGCATTGTGTCACAATTATAGAGTTAGTGTTAAACCACAGCAGTACTTCTTAGAATCCTCCTATCTCAGAAGGGTAGTTTTGAACATTGTTAGTGGTTTGACTGCATGATCTTAAGGGTCTTTTCCAACGTGAATGGTTCTATGAAGATGGGATACAGCTGGGTCCCCAAACAAGTAGCAGCTGGAGTAGGTTTTGATGCTGAAAAGAGTTTGAGCTGTAACCAACTGGATTCGGTTGCTTGATTTTATGAAGGAACTGCAGAGAAAGGTTCAGGCTTTGCCTGAAGAAAAAGAAGGTGAGGTGAACAAAACTCAGGCTTATGTGTGTAAGCTGAAGTCCATTTTGCTTTTGTATATGTGGAGATTTTGCTCTGAGTCAGTGTCCCTAAAGTGGCTCAGCACTGGCAGGAGCTGCTGGAAACGTAGCAAAGCTATTAATCCTTCATGGCTGTTTGTTATTAAGTGCATTTTATTTCTGGCTGTTGATGGAGGTATTATTAACCAGGGGCAGTGTGGCCACAGATGAAAGCAGCCCACGTAGCAGTGTATGAAGGCATCTGTCCCAGTGCATGTGGGCCTTGCAGGAGCTGCTGTGAGCAGAGGGCAGCTGGGAAAGGCTCCCAGCTGAGATGTGCTGGCTGCCACCCTGAAGGTCAGTGTAATGAGCTTTAAGGAATGGACTTGCAGTTCCTAAGTCCTGGGATTTATTTTTTGCATTCCCATGCATTTGGTTTTGAGCTCTATCACTTGTATTGGAGATTGATTCTTTATGATTTCTTAGTGTGAGAAGCATTTCTGCCTGAGTCGCAGAAAGAGACCCAAAATCCTTGTGTGTGTTTTGGAGGGGATTTACTCAGCACTGGAAGTCTTGCCTAAACACAGAAGTTACTTTAATCTCCTGCTGCGAAATGTTTAATTATGTGAAGCCCTCCCCCAGAAGCACAACCACAATATGAGCTGATTTACGAGATGCCAAAATCAATGGTTGCAACAGCCATTATTTTGGTGTATGTGTTAGTAAGTCAAGCTATTGCTGGATATTTCAAGACGGAACTTAAAAACAAGTAATATGTGGTAGGTTTCTACATTTTTTTTATGTGAAACACCTATAACCACTTGAATCACAGTAAGTAGATAAAAGAGAGTGGTGCATTTGTAGTAATTGGTTATTTTTCTTTCTTATTATTTCTGTCTTTTCCTCTTTCTTTTTATATACTTGGTGTAGGATGAAGATCAAAAAAAGAATTATTTTTTTACAGCAGTACTCACCAGTCTCTGTATTCTGTAAAATGAATACATGAATGATTGAACAGGTTTTGTGCTGTTTGCATTTTAAATGGGAGCTGTGAAATAAAAGCAAGCTGTAGTACTGCCATGTCATAGGAGCAGGCTGCATGAGTGAACCTCCTTTTGGCAGAATATGTTCTGTACTTAAAATGTCTGGCTCCATGTAATATGATGAGTCCCTCAAGACCTACCTTCTGCAGTTGCTTTGTGGGTTGCCCTCCCACTGGAGTCAAGCACATCCAGGCAAATTGGATTATTAGCTGGAGATAAATGGGCCCAGGGAGCACTTAACTGAAGGAGTGGTGGTGCTCGTGCCCTTCATCTATGTATCAGCTGGAGGAAGGAGGTTTCAGTTCTGAACATTGCTTTCTCTAAGAGACTGTGTGCTAGCTATAATGGGATGAATCATAAACCTTAGCATTCATCTAGAATCAATCTTAAGTTTTGAAGATAATGAGTTTTGGAAGATGTTAGCTTCTTCAAAATAATTCAGAAATAAAAGGATCCATTTATCTTGGTGTTTAAGACAATTTTCTTAAAACAATGTTCTAATGTAATCTGTACTGTATGTAGGGCGTACATGATGAAGGCCACCTGAGAGCAGTTAGCGTGCTTTAATTTTCAAAACTCTCCTTGCAGTGATATTTTTAGAGTATCAGAATTAGAAAATGTAGTATTGAAACAGCTGGATTTTTTTTGTTCTCTTGCAATGTCATGGTGGTTAAGACATGAGCCCCCAATGGAGCACTGTGTGATCTTCAAGGAGATGAACTGCAGTGGCCATGTCTGGCATCAGTGGGGAATGATGTGGTAACACCCCTTAATGGGCAGAGAAAGCAGGTGTTGTTTTTTTTTTTTTTTTTGATTTCTGGACTCCTTACTCTTTGTTTAAATCTGAAACCAGGGAATAAAAACAGCACAGTCTGATAGGAGGGGGGAGGGACCAAGAAAACACTTTCTACCTTCTACTAACTTGCCTGTTTTATACATATGGTGGGTATTTAGGAAAAAAAGACAAGTTAGGTATTAATTTGAAGACTGAATGGATTTCAAGTTGTCTTTCCATTGAGCAGCCTTGAAATAACCCATGAAATATGGGGAAAGATGGACAGCAGGAAATTTAGGAAAAAAAGACAAGTTAGGTATTAATTTGAAGACTGAATGGATTTCAAGTTGTCTTTCCATTGAGCAGCCTTGAAATAACCCATGAAATATGGGGAAAGATGGACAGAATAAAAGATAGAGTGGAAGGGACCCCTAGGAGGGGAACCAGCTGCTCTGTTAAAAAAGGATTCCTCTAATTTGGGAGAAGAAGGAGATGAATGACCTCTACAAATGGAAACATGAACCAGCTGGACTTAATGTCATCAACACTACTCCTTCTGCCATCGCCGTTCACCAAGGATCTCGAATTTTAGTTTTCTCTTTGGTCAACATTTGTATATTCTCAGGTAATATTGTTAATTTAAACTGATGTATAGCAAGTGAAGGTGAAAGCCCTGTCATCTTGGCTGGGAACAAGGGAAGGAGGATCTTTATGGACATTATTGGGAAGTTGTTCATAGCAGAGCCCAGTAATGTGCATTGCTTAAAGACAACTGGCGTCTTCTTGTTTACTTGGTTGTCTAAAAATAAGGCACAGCAGAAAACTCATGCTCTCTCCAGGACATCACCTCTGCACAGGCACAGCTGCTGCAATTGGGATGAGCTCCTTTCATGTCAGGCAGGAGCTATGGATCTGAAGAAACAAAAGCCAATGTTCCTGCCGGAGCATTTTCATTCCGAGATAGGTGAGTGTCTATCCACCAAAAGGAAAGCAGAGCTCCCAAAGAACAGGACTTCTTTTTTTCCAAAACTGTTTTGCTCCTTGGGGAGGAAAATTCACTCCAAAAATAGTTCTTTACAGAACATTACTTATGTACTTGTAACAACACTTCGTCCTTTGAGATGAAGGTGGCGGCTACTGCCATTTGCTTGGTGTTTTACAAAATGAATCATGTTTCCTCCCTCGGGATTCATTATAAATGCAAAGCACTTCTGAGACTTACCATGGTGTCTGGGAGTCTTTTAAAATCCTCAGGAGGAGGGCTGCAATGAAAATGCAATGTATTACCAAGACTCGTTGAAAAATACAACTTCTACAGAAAATTTAAACTATAGGAATCATGTTCTACATAAAGTCTTTTCCTTCCTACTCCTCTATCCCCAAGAAATATAGAAATTGGAGTCTAAATCTATTCTTAAAAATGTTTCTAGAGAAAATTTCATTAAATGATTGGGCCAAGACAAGTTCTTGAACAGTATCCCAGCAAAGTGAAGGGTTTGGCCTAAAAGTGTAAGGGCAGCAGGGCCCTCATGGCTGCTTCTCGGTAATGATTCTGGAGAAATATTGACAGCCCTGCATATCACTTGCAAGACTGAGAGCCAAGAGACCATGAGGCTGCACAAAATCCTAAGCTATGTGAAAAGGTGTCCCACGTAAAAGTGTAGGCATATTTTATCTTGTTTGTCTTGTTATGTGGCCATGGCAATAAAGACTCTCAGGAGAGCAGCTCTGCCAACATCTCGTGATCCCAGATTAGTTCTCGCCTCCTTCCAACTTAGAAAAGGACCATAAGGAATACATCTCGCCTGTTAAAACAAATTCACTGCAAGTCTGGACAAGCAAAAGGTAGGAAGCTGACTGGCCAGCATGGAAGTGGATACAGGGAGCTCCCTGTGTCTGAAGGTCGAGACACACAGATGTTCAGCCCTGCTCTGTTACACAGAGGAAGTGCAGAGTCTTGGCAGGTTCTGACATTACTGTACACAAGGGATATAGTCTGGGGATCTTAGTCCATGCTTTCCAGGCAACAAAGGATACTAAAATTTCACTGCAGTAGGCAAGTGCAGCTTTTGTGACCAGTTATCTTTTTTAGGCACTGTATGCATACACTTGCAATCAGCTTGTCTCCTGTGATAACCTACTGAACACTAAACAAATCTCCTGTGTCCCCCCCCAGCCTGGCAAATTGATGCTCAGGATGATTTCCCCAATGGTCTTGATTACCTTCCTTTTATCTTTCATGAGGTGCTTGGCTTTAACATTGAGAGGGCTGAACTTGCTGACATAGCACTGTTTATTTGAAAGAATATGGACTAGGGCCAACTTGTGGAAAAATACAGTATTTAAACCCCAAGTAAAGTTTTTGTCTGTAGAGACAGCTCGAATGGTGGTGTTGTGAGATGTTGGGTGACAGAGCTGGATAACATGGCAGCTCTGTAGGCAGTCTTACAAACTCTTTGAACTGAGTTGTGTGCTGACCCAAGGGCTAGGAAGGGTGTTTCTTTCTGCTGAATTTCCACACAGCATGGACAGAAGGTAAAAGGAAACTAAAACCAGTTCAGACTATAGTAGCATTTTGGTCAGGGTGTTGTGATGACACCACAAATGGAGTGGACAGGGCTGTAGCTTCCTCTTTTTAAAAGCTCTTCAGTTCTTGCAATTTCATCATGTGGCAGTGAACATGTGAGGATGCTGCCATATGCCAATCATGACCACATCCAGCCTTTGAAATCCTGCTGTTCTCATGAGAGAGCAATGTGTCTCATGAAGAAGCTAAAAGCAGATAGGAGAAACAAATGCTATGTGGATCACAATAACAAGTTTTGTATTTAGGCTTGCATTTTTGTTTCCATCAGTCCAGATCCTCTTAACTTCTTCCTGTCTTTTCACTGCAATCAGCCCAAGGGCATGATCAGATATTCAAGCTGGTGATCAATCCCTGATGAAAGTTTAGTGTCCCTGCAGCTGAGGTACTTGCCTGCAAGTACTCAAAGATATCAAGGTCAGAGGAAGCTGCAATGACCTAGATGGAACTTCAGGAGCATCTCTGGGGAAAAAAAAAATAAAACCACAAAAACCCCAACCAACCAACCAACCAAAAAAAACAAACAAACAAACAAACAAAAAAAAATAACCCAAAACATGAGACAGTACACTTTGGTGAATGGCAGTCAGTGCAATTCTTGGTCAGTTGTGTTCATGTCTAACAGCATTCACTAGTGGTTCATCTCAACTGGTTTGTCTGGTTTTGTGTGTGGCTTTCATTCTGAACACCAGATTTTCTGTTTAAATTACATTGTCTGCACATCTACACTGCCCTGCCTCTGCCTGAACTTTGAATTTTCATTGTCATGGTGACAATGCCTGCCAATAACAAAGCTATGCAATTCAAACACTAAAAATATTTTTGTTTAAACTTTTCCATGTTGAATTAACTGGATGCACTTCCTGGAGTCCCTCCCTGTCAAGTATGTATTTTCAGTCCTTGAATAAATCTCTATGGGTCTTCTGGGTGCTCTACTTACCAGAACTTTTGGGATGACTGCTGACACTGTCAGTCACTTTTAGGAAGTGAAATGTCAAGTTATCCCAATAACCCATGAGCAAAGACACCAAAATCCCAAATTCACCAGACTGAGTGAAACAGCTTGTTTAGCAATGAAAAGTGCAAATAATCTGTTTACTAGTAGGGTAATTCAAGTTATTTGTTTTAAAAACAAAAATAAAAAAATATATAAATCTGTTCTGCTCCTTAACAGTGTAGTTATATGTGCTGCTTTTTGTCTGTCATTGCCTGGGTGATAACATCACAGGATTCTGAGACTTCATGGAGTATGGATAAAAGTGGCATATGTGACCTGCATGCATTGCTGAAGGTGTCACGAAGACAGAAAAAGCTCAGGTTTTTTTATTTTTATATATATATATTTATATTTTATATATATATTTATATATTATATTTATATATACATATTTAAGGTTTTTTTGTTCTGTCCTTCTACTTAGAAGATGCTCAGAGAAACAGAAATGAGATGAAAGGTCAAGACTGAAAGAAAGGGGTATGGATAGGTTTTTGAAAGACAGAGGAGGGAACACGAGGAGTTAAACTTCCAGTGCTGGTTTTCTTTCAGGGTATGAAAGATTGTGAGGAAAATGCAGCCGTGGAAAAGCAGGACAAGTAAATTATGTTAGCATTTGATGTAGAAATTTATTTGTTGCAAACATCAGGCTTGTGGAGGCCTTGGGCACAGTATTTCCTGGGGGAGCTACTGCAGTCCTGCAAACATGGGCAAGGTATCTTTGGTTCACTGGCACTGAACAGTACTCTTCTTTCAGCTGGGCATCTGCTATGGCAACTGATTGCTATGAAAGTGTGGGAAGAGAGATGTTTTCCTGTGCCCCCTTCATGTGGTTCATCGTGTTTGATTATAGAGAATGGGGTATCCATTTATCATAACAGCCTCTGGGGGTCTTAGCCTCAAGGATCAATGCTTTTGGACAGTGCTGCACTGCTTATAAGCTGAAGACTGGACTTAAAAATTTTGTCCTTGTTCACTTCAACAGGACACCAATGAACAACCTAGCCAGCAGCTGAAGTGTGGTTTTAGGGAGGAGATTCACAGAATTACAGAATGTTTAGGTTGGAAGAGACCTCCAAGATCATCCAGTTCAACCTTTGACCAACACCATAATCTAACTACTAAAGAAGAGAACAGACACATTCACCAGCAAACATGCTTTAACCTGGCTTGTCAAACTCTACTGGGGCCTGACCTAGCCAGCCATGCGTGACTGAGCACTCTGATAGACAGGAGTTTACACATCAGCACATCTCATCACCTGAAAATCTACAAACATTGCTTTTGCTTGGCTGAAGCACTGCCATGACTTGATTTATGTAGAGTTATCATTGGCTTCCGTGCTAGCTCAACTAGGTCAACCTTATTATTGTAGAAACTCTGTCTTATTTTATGTATTTTTAAATTGCACTTGAAATGCAGCAGGTTTCCTAGCACTGCAATTCTCCACATTTGATCTAGCAGTATGATTCATGTATGCTGTGTTGGTGTTACTTGTCCTGCTTCCTGCCACACAGCTGTCCAGTTTCATATAAACAAAAGAGAAATTGAGAGTGAAATTAGCTAGTGGCCCCATTAAGAACCAAGTGGTGTGAGACCATAAAATGATGGCTTGTCTGGCCTTAAAATGCCACGGACTGATAAATGGATGCTGTGGCTGAATAATGTGCTCACTTAGCCTTTTTATTTTAATTTCAGTTGATGGGGATACAAATAACTAGGCTGTTCTCAGCACAGGGAAGGCAAAATAGCTCTATTAGTGCTCAGGGAAGGTGCAATACAAGGCAGTCAGAAGCTTCATTTCGGATGATAGGTTTGGTCAATCGCAGTTATATGGAGTGTCTGGATCTATGAAGACAGCTCAATTGCCTGTAAATTCCAAGATAATTTTGCCTGTTAGAAACTGTTACATCAGAGACCTCTAGGCCATAGTCAGGCATTGTCAGGAACTGCCAGGAACTAGAAATTAAGAGCTCAAGGAGAAGAAAAATAAGTGAGTGCTGTGATAAGAAGCTGCATCTCCAGGTGACAAAGGTCTCAAAGCCAGAAGGATGCTATTCATTCACCTGATGGTATTCAGGTGAAAGAGGTTCAAAGTTGGTACTGAACATATATTGGTAGACAATTACTAGTTAATTAATAATCAATTGCCACCTTCTACCATACTTCAGTAAAAGCCTCCCTTGAACAATTGAATTTGGTCACAATTGCAGCTTCCAAAAAAAGAGAAACAGTCACTGTGTGCTGGTTTTGTCTCCTGTGATGGAAAAGATGCATTCATAATATTTATGGCTTCCCTACATATATACAGATCTTTTAAGTCTTTTAATACTCTACCAGTTTTTATTAGTCCCTGCTTATTAAGAGTATAGGTATTTGACCTCTTCTAGGTTGAAAATTAAGCTGAATTACAAATTCAGCTGACCTATTGGGAAGGAAAACCAAAATCTTTCTTCCTCTGATGGAAGTAATCTTAGCTGTAATTTGAAGAAATTATCCAAGGAGCAAAATATGCAATCATACAGTGTTACTCTGTGTCAGCTCTGCTGAGAATTAATTGACTTCAAAATCTATACGAATGTCTTCTCAAATGTTATTATAAGTGATCACTTAAACCCTTCTTTTATTTTCACTGATAGGTTGATCTGTGCTTTGCTTAAGTCTTGATTAAAGACAGCTACAACCAATAGGCAAGAAAATTCTTGTATAAATACTAAAACAGTGCTTTAGTAGAATTAACTTTGCATTTTGCATGGACTCTTCTTCCTCCCATGCTTTTGTGCAGCTTGTTAGACATTGCTGCTTAGTGAAGGGAGCTCCTGATACACAAGCAGAATGTCATTTTGGATGTTCAGTTTGAAAAAAAAAATGTCATGCTAAGGTTAGCACCTCTCTAGAGGACACTGATGCATTAGTGGGCTGATGCTGGCAGGTTGGCTCTAGGGTCCTATCAATTAAAGGAGTAAGAAAGCCTCTGAACTGATCATGAAAGCAGCTTTTGTCAGAAGGGAAAGATTTTTTACACAGAAAGGTGTAGGTGATAGCTTTTATAAAACAAGACAAGCTATTTGTCTTTTTTCTCTCTGTGTCTGGTGGTGAAAGCATGATTCATCTTCTGAGTCTGAATGCTTCTCTGTCATCATTGTGGATAGACTTGAGTCTAGAAAACAAACCTGGATTTATATGCCTACCTCGTAGCCAGTCTGAGGCAGGTGAGGTGAACCCTACCTCTCTCCTAGCATAGCATCAAGTTTGTGACAAACTTTTCCTCTCAGAGAGCAGAATCTCTGCCATCCCAGCTTTCTCCAGATATTTCTGTTCAATATAGTCAGACATTCCAGCTGTGGCTTGAGGCTGCCACAGATCTGATACAGCCTTTCCCTTAATCAGGGGCTCAGTGGGCTTGGGCTGAGGTCACTTGGGGTGAGATGAGGCTAACAGAATGCCCCTGGTTTTGTGAGGGCCTTGGAGAGACGGGAAACATAAAGAAGTCAGGCTGCCAAAGAGATGTGCATGAGGAAGCTACAGCCCTAAGAGAGAATGAGGTGAGTAGAACCAAGCATCACTGGCATTGTTTGAATAAACTAAGAAGTTTGTTATTTGTCACAGTGGTTTTCCAGTAGGAGGAGACTGTGAAGAGGTTGAACTGGACTAGAAGTCATGACAAGGACAAGAAAGCGGGATTCTTCTGGAATTAATCAGCATAGGTGTCATGCTGATTCAGGTTAGAAAGAGATAAGAATTGTGCTTTGATATGCACTGCTTGCAGGAAATAAAATCAAGGTCTCTAATACCAGTTAACACATAGCAGGTAATTGCTTAAAGCCCTTGCAGGTGGACCTATGTGAAAGCACAAATAATTGGCTCATATTTTATAGTAACTGGACTCGTTGGCTCATGTTAACTTTTCAAGATGACCTGGAATCACTGCTATCTATCAGGGGAACCTGAGACCTGTGATTTACATCGTCTTCTAGGCTTCCATTTCGATTTTCTGGTTTTTTTGGGATGGGTTTGTTTTTGGTTTGGTTTTTTTTTGTTTGTTTTGTTTTGGTTTTTTGGGTTTATTTGTTTGTTTTGTTTTGGTTTTTTTTTTTGTTTTGGTTTTTTTCAGTTTTTTTGTTTTAACTTTCATATAGGCAACCCGCAATTAATGAAACAGAAGGAAACAACAGTGCTCACTTTCATAAGATGATTTTATTTCTAGTATGCTTCATATTTTATTTTGGTTTCCCAACCTCTATATTCTTAGCTTTCCTTGCAAACAGCATGCACTCACCTTGAAAAAAGCTTCACACATAATTTTGCTTTTTAAAAGAAGGTGAAGTAAGTACCAGGTACTGTAACATTGTGGGTTAGCTGTGGCTATCAGCCAAACTCCCACCCATCCTCTCAGTCCCTCCCTCCTCTCCCCAGCAGGACTGGGGAGGAAAACAGGAAGAACAGGAAGGAGAGAAAAATAATGTTATGAGATTAACACAAGGAGATTATTTGCCAGCTACTGTCACAGGCAAACCAGAATCAATTTGTCCCAAATTTACTTAATTTATTGCCAAGTAAAACTAAAATGTAACTACTAATTTGGGTAGTGGGAAAGAAAAAGGAAATGTTGAAACAACACTGTTCTTTCTCCTTTTCCCAGGCTCAGCTTCATTTCTTCACCCTCTTCACCTCCCAAGCCATGGTATGGTCACTGTACATGTGCTTTGTCTTCCTCACTCTTTGTGGACTTTCTGTGGTCTGCAGATCTTCAGGAAGATCCATCTGCATCAAGGATCTCTGCTCTGGGACCTGGAGGGCCTCCTACTCTTCTCCATAATTCTATTTTTTCTTTATTTATTTTGTACAAAGAGCCTGTATATACCTTAAGTATGTGAAAGATGCCTAACAATGTTCTGCACCTCACTGAAGGAATGGAAATAACTTCTACCTTAGCATTTCTGTGTAATCTAGAGAAAGTGGCACATAATTTTCTCATCAGGTTTAAAGCTCACATTTAATGCTATACCTTTTGATTGACTCGTGTTGCTACTTAAATATCAAATGAGATGGTTATTTTTATTTTCTCAGGAAAAAAATATGAAACTAAATGCTGAAGAACAGTGAAATCTGGAAATAACAGTGCTTCCTCAGAGCATAATGTAAACATGCCAAAGACTTTGATACTGACAAAAGGGAAGTATTTCCATGAAGAATGCTCCTCTATAATCCATGGACCAGCTTCTGAAATACCATTTAAATCATAATAACTCCCCATGTACAGGTTAGTAGAGTATTTTTTAAAATTGCACAAACACTTTAAGAGACAGCAGTAGTCCCCCAAAGAATTGTCCTTGAAAATAAAAGGATGGGAAAAATTATTCATTTATTCTCTATTATTATATATAGATTTTCCTATTCTACTAAAGCATCAATGAGGCCCAAAGCTTAAGGTATCACTTCATATGTTTAAATTGTTACAGTTCTAGAAAAAATAACAATGGCTGAAGACATAAATATTTGGCTTCAGGGTATAAGACAAAGACAACACACTGACAAGAAATATTTTTGTTTGCAAGTATATAAATGTAGGATTATTTTTTTGTCTTGTAGTTGAAGTAATCTATTGCTGGTTACACAGACACTGCATAG
Organism: Heliangelus exortis; assembly: GCF_036169615.1. NCBI lineage: Eukaryota > Metazoa > Chordata > Aves > Apodiformes > Trochilidae > Heliangelus > Heliangelus exortis. Next base: position 107,874,298 of record NC_092422.1, on the reverse strand, counting down.
ATCATGCCTGGAGTTTACCTGTTACAAAGTCTGGTTACATCTTTTCTATATTTCTAAGTTACTGTGTTGCTCATTGTTTTGTGCTTGTTCACCTTGGGTCTACATTTCCAATGATAATTAAATAAATGTTTGGGTGTTGCTTTTTTTTTAACAAAAAGTTGGCATTTTTCCAGTGCCATTTCTGAAACTGACTCAAGGAAAACATTGAGATTGTTAATGAGTGAAAAGTAAAGGCTGGTCTATAGTTAGCATCCATTGAGGAGAGTACTGTTTTACATCCTTCATAAATATTTAATTACCAAAGAAAATAGGCTGGAACTGTTATGGTACGAGTGATTTCCTGCATCTGATTACAAAAAGGCTTCTCAGTTTGAAGCCTGATCTATTTTAACAATATATGGAACATGTTGCCTGGAGGAGTTTATTTCTCTGTTACAATAAAAGAACCAGATTTGAGTGTTCAAAAGGTACATAAAATTCTAGAAAAAGAGTCAAAGTGCTCTTCTTTGTTTGCAGTTGTTATCTGCTGTTTGCAGCACTCTTGCTTAATTTTCCTTCTTTTAATTGCATGATTTTGCTCTCATATTTTACTTGCTGCTTTGCTTGTTCATGACAACTAATTTTGTGAAATTTTAGTGATGTATGAAATGTACTTTTTAGCCAGTTGAAGTCTGTTTCATCTTAAAAAGGCTATTGAAAGACTATTTTATTCAGTCTGAATTTGTTGTCCAGAGATATGTGATAGTGTCCTTCTAATATTCCCAAGGGAGCCATAGGGCAGATGAGGTTACAACTGGAAACTCATCAAAGTAAATTGATTCCTCTATTGGCCATGGACACTGCTGGTGACTGTTTTCAGCTTCAGAAGTAGCAGTGGTGCCTGAGAAAAAGGTACAAGGCTCTTTTTCATCTTAATAATAAAAATGAGTTCTACTGGAACAGATGAAACAAATGATCCCTCTGCAGCTAAACCTGAAGATGAAGGAAGTGTAAGTAGGTGACTTGAGCATTCTTGATTTCATACACTTCTTGGCACTGTTAGATCTCTTGTGATATAATACTCAAGCACTGAACTTAATATCACAGATTTGGTATGATTTTCTGGTTTATAGGTCAACCTGAAAAAATGTCTGTTTGTCTGTCTTCAGGCTGTTAGTAATGTGGTTTTCTCTGTAAGAGACAACTGAAATAATGGGCACGTCAGTGTGACAATGTGAAAAGTTTATATTGGCGTCATGACAATGTTTTGCCAGATAATCAATCTCTAGGCAAGAAAGACAACATTAAAGTAGGTAAAATGTTTTGCTTTTCTCTGAAAAGATATAGAAGGTGATAATTTCAAGAGCACTAACTCATGACAAAAAAGTAATTAAATAATTCAGTGTATGGTGATCACCAAATAGCAACTTAAGCTGGAAACCAATTCTATAATACAAGTACTAGGTTGCAGTTTAGAGGAAATCTGAATTGAGAATTGTGATCCTTACTAAGGGAAGGGAACAGTCAAACTTTTTCTTTGTTTTTCTTACTATAAGATATTTATGGTAAACAAATATAACCTCAGGAAAGAATTAAAATGCATTTATAACATTTGATATTTCCATGAATCCTGAGTAAGAGTGAAATTTTCCATGCAAGCCTTGACATGTGAAGCACATTTTTAAAAAAAATATGGTTGGAATTGTAGTAGATGCACTGAAAAACATTACTTGTTTGAAGTGCATACTTATAGTCCAGTGATGTCAGTCTTGAGCTGCCTTTAATGGTCCTTGACAAGATATGATTTTTATGGATGAAAATGTCTGGTTAGGCCTTAGGGTTACAAAAAGGAATTTCATTCAAGGGAATGAAAATTTAAATGTAAAATATTCTTGGGGGAATCTTGATCAAAGTGCCCCAAGTTTCAGATGTCAGAACTGAGCATTCATAGAGCCTGGTAAAGATATCCTACTGAACACCTGGGTGTATAAGGGAAGTTCACATGACAGAGCAGAACTTTAAACAAAATGTCTCTTGAATTCTGAAACAGAATTTTAGTCAGCAAGGTCTTTAAAAAATACAGGAGACTGGCAAACTGAATCCTTCTTGAAACAAGTAAAATTAACTACCTACACAGAAGATATGAGTCTTAAAGCTTCCAGTTCAGTGTTTTCATATTTTGTTTGAGGAACTTATAAAGTGTGCTACCAGGTCTGGTTAATCTTCTCATTGCTTTTACTCACTTTTCTTCTCATCCTTTAATATCCTTTGAGGTCAAAGACTGCTAGCTACTGTATTTGTCTGTGGAAATGGAAGGACACTTGTGATGATGTTGCTTATGCTCTCTCTGGGAGGGTGCACAGAACTCTCTTACTGAAAGCATCCCTAGGGCATAATATCAGAGAATCATAGGAAAAAAATATATTTGTGGGGAGTTCTGAATGTTTTTAATTTTTAAAAAAACAGGCCTAAACTAGAAGAGATTTCTTGAGGCTTTGTCCCATTGAGTTTTGAGTATCCCAAAGGATGGAGGTTCCCTGACCTCTCTGGGGTTGACTCAGGTGCATGGCCATCAGGGTGAAAAATGTGTTTGTGCCCCCACATCCAGTCTAGCTGGAATTTCCCCTCCTGCCACGTGTGACTGCTGTGGCTGTCTCTTCACTGTGCATCAGTGAGAAAAGTGTGGCTCTGTCTTCTCCATAACCCACTTTAGATAGGAGAAAATCTATATATCTGCTCACACTGTCTTTTCCTTTTTGTCTCCAGATAAACAACCCCAGGGCTCTCAACTTTTTGCTGTACATCATATCTGCCAGCCCCTCAAATCTGGGTGGCCCTCCCCTGGAATCACTTCAGTTTACCAACATCTCTGTTCTACTAATGGGCCAAAAACTAGACACAGTACTTCAGACATAGCTCTACTGCTATTGGGCAGAAGGAAAAATACCACTTAATGTAGATCATTTCACAGCATCAGTTTAGCAAATGGCTACTAGTTATACTTGTAATTTCCTGGATGGCAAGCTCCACCAGCACCTAGCTTTTGTATTAAACTGTATTAAATTCAGCATCTTCAACAGATAACTGAGTGAAGTTCTTATCTCAGTGCTTCCTGACTTTCATAGTCTTCTCAGTCCTTAAGTCAACCACAGTAGGTATGAAAAATTAGTCTTGAGTCCACTGGTTCTTGCAGTGTACCTTCTGAGAGGCTTCAAAGAATGAAATTATGCTAAATAGTCTTCTCCTTTCTGCCTACTCCTGATTGCTGTGCAGGGGCCAAGAAGGGTCTATTGAGCGTGGGGAACAGCCAGATCTGCCCAAGTCAATGCCCACACTGTTTGGTGTGGCTTTGATCTCTGATATAATTTTGTGTGTCCCTCATCAGGGTGAGACTGCCTGCACCTTCAGCAAATTATACACCAGTTATCATCGGTCTTAGAGATTCCTAACTTTCCTTGCTGAGGTATGATCTACTTCTGAGTAGGTAATAGCTCACAAGTAGCATAAAGTCAGCTGTGAAGAGGAGGAAACTCACCTTGAAAATGCCCTTAAAATGAATTAAACTCTTCCAGAGATGAAGACTAAAACAAAACAAAGCAAAAATGGCAAATAGGAAAAAAGAGCTCCTTCTTCATATTTAAGATGGTGAAGTTAAGTTGTATTTTTGTACCCATGAGGTCCTGAGCCAGGTCTTTTTGCCTCAAAGTCTGTTCTGTGCTTCAGAGAAGACTTCACACTAAAAATCTTCCTGCTAATTGCTGACCGATGTTTGTCAACAACAATCTGGGGAGAACCCATGGAGAGCTTCCCAGGGCAGCCTCTTGAGACCTTTCCTCTCACTAATACCAACATGTCTTTGAAATATTTATCCTGAATGTGCCTTATTGTTCTGACAATATGTAACTTATTTTGCAGTTGTGATATAAAGAGGAAATACACTTTTTTTTTTTTTTTTTTTTTTTTTTTTTTTTTTTTTGTAGTTGTAATTCTGGGTGTCACAGCTATGCCTGGGTTCACACCCAGAATATTTGGTTTTTGATGTCCTGAGTGGTCCAGAAATTCACCAGATAACTCTGCAGAGATGAGAAAATTATGTGACTTGTGAAAAAGTGCTTGAACTGATCTGGCTGATCTCTCAACAACACATTTGACTGTCACAGGAGATCTCCAAGAGGGAATTGTATGAAATCCTGGAGATTTCCCCTGGCAGATTTTTCTGTGCCTGTAGCAACTGATAAACATTATTTGTGTGCATAAATGTGATGATTATCTCCTGCAGAGGGAAGTGCCTGGGGGAGTGTCTGGTACAAACAGACTTTCCAGAGCAGACAATGCTGTAGATAGATAGGAAGCAGAAATGGCTTCTCCAAATACCTAAATGGTCACACAATAGTCTTTCATACGTAGATAAGACGGTCAGGAGATATTTTGAATCTAGCTTTAGAAAATATGGGACTACAGCTTAAAACATTCTGTCAAGGAGCTTTTTGACATCTAGTTGAGGGTGCCCCTGCTTACTGTAGGGAGGTTGGAGTAGATGACCTTTAGAAGCCCCTTATGACCCAAATTATTCTGTGATTTTGTTATAAATATTCTTGCATTGGGATGATTCTGGTCTGAGGAGAAAGTAGCCTTTTTGGGGTTTTTTTCTTAATTTTTTTTCCTTTTTTTCCTTTTTTTCCTTTTTTTCCTTTTTTTCCTTTTTTTCCTTTTTTTCCTTTTTTTCCTTTTTTCCTTTTTTCCTTTTTTCCTTTTTTCCTTTTTTCCCTTTTTTCCCTTTTTTCCCTTTTTTCCCTTTTTTCCCTTTTTTCCCTTTTTTCCCTTTTTTCCCTTTTTTTCCTTTTTTTCCTTTTTTCCTTTTTTTCCTTTTTTTTTCCCTTTTTTCCCTTTTTTCCCTTTTTCCTTTTTTTCCTTTTTTTCCTTTTTTTCCTTTTTTTCCTTTTTTCCTTTTTTTCCTTTTTTTCCTTTTTTCCTTTTTTTCCTTTTTTTCCTTTTTTTCCTTTTTTTCCTTTTTTTCCTTTTTTTCCTTTTTTTCCTTTTTTTTCCTTTTTTTCCTTTTTTTCCTTTTCCCCCTTTTCTTCCCCCTTTTCTTCCCCCTTTTCTTCCCCCTTTTCTTCCCCCTTTTCTTCCCCCTTTTCTGCCCCCTTTTCTGCCCCCTTTTCTGCCCCCTTTTCTCCCCCCTTTTCTCCCCCCTTTTCTCCCCCCTTTTCTCCCCCCTTTTCTTCCCCCTTTTCTTCCCCCTTTTCTTCTCCCTTTTCTTCTCCCTTTTCCTTTTCCTTTTTTCCTTTTCCTTTTTTCCTTTTCCTTTTTTCCTTTTCCTTTTTTCCTTTTCCTTTTTTCCTTTTCCTTTTTTCCTTTTCCTTTTTTCCTTTTCCTTTTTTTCTTTTTTCCCTTTTTCTTTTTTTCCTTTTTCTTTTTTCCTTTTTTTTTTCCTTTTTTTTTTTCTTTTTTCCTTTTTTTTTCTTCTTTTTTTTCCTTTTTTTTTCCTTTGTTTCTTTCTGTTTTAATAGGGGAAAGGGGAAACAGCAGCATAATTTTGACCATATAACGGGATGTATGCATATATCTATCTCCCAATTTTTATCAGGCAAATGATAAATAAGGGAACATGGACTGACTAGTTGAATATCATGTTAACCTCTCCCTCCCACTTCACTCGAAGGGTGAATTAAATGGCTGACTGTGTGTCTCTTTCTGCACCAAACTTGCATAAAGGTTGCCAAGATTTGCATCATGAGAAACCTTGTTAGGTTACGTTACCAAGCTTCTGTTGAAAAGCTGCTGGTCTGCAGCACTTGTCTCAGCTAGAGAGTGGAAGGTAATTAAACATTGTCTATACATTTTCTAAAGAGGGCAAATTTACCTTATGCTAGTGAGGTATGACAAGGATATTTGCATTCATTCTTATGGTTAATGCTGGGGATTAATGTTATTGCATGCTGAACTTTCACCCCAGGGTGTGTTCTGGTTTTACATCCTTATGCAGCCAGGACTGCCTCTGTATTACATCTGCAAGTGTCTGGGTCCTTACCTACAGAATGGAGTTTTAAGCTGCCACAAGGTTAATTCTACTTGTGCATATGCAATAAGAGATAAATGTGTAGGAACCTTTTCTATGTGTTGGTCAGTCAGTTTTTGTTAGAAATGTTCCACATGTTTTGTTGTCTCTCACCTTGCTTTAGGTAGCCAACATCTCAGTCCAAATGGTAGCTGCAGAAGATAAGTTGGCAAAGAGGATTCTGGCAAGGAAAAAACATGGCAAATTGAAACTGAACAGAAAAGATAAGTTGCTGTGGAATTTTCAGAACAAAATAATTCTCTTTACCCTCATTCTATTCATTTTAGGAGTTGTAACCTGGACATTACTGTGGCTCTTCATTGGTGAGTTGCTGAAAACTCCTGCCAGTTTCATGCATCACTATCCCAAATAGCACTTTCAGTTGAGTTAAGGACCTCCCTTGTCCTGAGGACTGTTTCTAAAATAAACATGGAACTTATTTAAATGGGGCTTGAAAGACACTTGAGTGGTTTTGTTAAGACTTAACAAGTAATCATAAGAACAGGTATATCTGTAGGCTTTAAGAAGTGTGATTTAATTTTTTTTGTGTTATGCAAAACATGTTTTATGTGCTAGGTAATTACACAGACCCGACAGTCCCCATGAGCTTGATTCCTCAGAAATTTTACTCTCACTGTGTTTCTTGTCTTGCTGAAGGTCAAGTAAGTCCTTTGCCTCTTAGGCAGAACAGATTAAAAGAAATTTAAGGGGAGTAAAAGCTATGTTCTCTTTAGGTCCCTTATGTTAATACTACCCAAGATTCCTTAGGGATGCTCCAGAATCTGGATGTTGCTATTGGCTTCATTATGCTGGTTCATTGGTATGGTGATAAAGCTGAATAGATTAATTTTGTCAAGGATTTAATCAGAAAAAAATAATCTCATTTTATTAAAAAATGTTGGCTGTCTTCTGTATTTCTTGCAGTTCAGGCAGAAAACAAGGATGCATTGTATTTTGTTGGACTGTTTCGTGTTGCCAACATAGAGTTTCTCCCAGAATATAGGCAGAAGGAGTCAAAAGAATTCCTCTCTGTGGCTCAGAATGTTCAGCATGTGGTAAGATGAGTGGGCTGCTTGGCTAGCAAAAAGAGCAGAGCTGTAAAAAAGGATGTGCAGCTTCCAGGTGCCATGGAGTCTGCTGTGGTGTGCTGTTTTTTTCTCTGCCCTCCATTTCCCCACCTCCTCTCCATTTTTTTTTTCCTCCTTTATTTTTTCCACTATTGAAGACTATGTACAAAAAATAGCTTGCTGAAGGTATGGAAGAACTGCCTGATTTCAGCTTGTTAACCACAAACTGAATTTTGAAAAGGTCTGTTTGATTTTTGCATTTACTAAAAATTACCTATTTCTTCCTACAAATAGCCATCTATGAATAGAACTCTACAAAAGCCCTTCAAAACTTCCCTGCTACTTTTGGGACATCAAACTGATGAAGTCTTTTGCATTTAAATTGATATCTGCTGCCAGTCTTCTGCTTAAGAGCATCTGCAATTACCCTAGAGCTCTCAAACATATTTATGTTTTCTTTTCCTTCTGATGCTAGGTATTTTAAAGACCATTATCCTTCCCAAACACCTTGTGTCAGTTAGACCAGAAATAGCACTCATTCCAGGCAGTTAAGGCTTCTCTGGAAAGAGAAGGGTGGGAATCTTGGTTAAAAAGGAATGTAACTCTGGTATAGAGAGGAAAAAGATGTTAATGCCAGGAAACGCAGCACTGTCCACTTAAGAATTCAAGCAATAGTATGAAAACTGCTAAAGAAGCAAACAAAATTCAGATATAACCAAGGTATCTTTTAACAGTTGCTGAGTTTTTGTGATTTTATACTCTGAGCTCATGTTCCTGTTTTTCAGCTGCCCCCGCCCTTGTCCCCACCCTCTAAAAACTGGATTACAAAAGACTTGAAAGCAGAGACTCTTATTTCCCTAGTCCTGCATGTTTACAACTGAAGTGTTTTCAGGCAGGAGTTACAGGGAGCCAGCAGAGGACACATCCTTCCTCTGCTCTGCATGGAGCAGCTCTCACCTGCTGGGAGCCCTTGTGTCTTGCCCTTGTCCCTGAGCATCCTGCCATTGCTGTGCACAGTGGAGAGAGGTGACAGACAGCAATTGTGAGCTGCCAGTGTCACAGCCTCCTACTTGAATGTTACTTGGCATTAATTTTGGGGGTGTAAACTTTGCCTGAACTCACCAATGGATTTTGCGTTGATGAAACTGTGCTTTGTGGTGACATGGCCAGTGACTAAAATTATTAGTGGGGATATGGGGGTTTGTTTGTTTTTCCCCTTGAAACCCTTTTGTTTGTGGCTTGGAGACTCCCAGAGTGATAGTGGTATAACCTTTCAAGATAGGCTCCTTCACCCATTTCTAATAACAGTAACATATAAAATTGCTTGTACCCTAATCTGGACAAAGACTGAGCTCCACCCATTTTATTTAGGCCCTTCAAATAATTGTTCATGCTTCCCAAATCAAACACTAAAAGTTAGTTCCCAGTATTAATTTTTAGAGCTTTATCTCCAAAAATAATATGTTATAATCCCTTGGGCATTAATTTTAACCATTAAGCAGAAGGATGGGCTCTGAACAGCTTGAGGTACCTGCCACCTTGTGGCTTTAGAATTGTGACTCTCAGAACAAGAGGAAAGAAGGTTATTTTCACAGTGGTATTATCTCAGACATCAAAGAACTGGCAGAATCAGGGACTTGCTTTCCCCAAAGGCAGTCCCACAGCATGAAATGGGCAGAGATTTTCCTCCTTCACATATGTGTATTGGAAAGAAATACACTAATACTAAGCTGTTAGTGAAGAAAATGTACACAAACTGAATCAAAAAGTAAGGTATTCCACATAAACATTAGAAAAAACTGTTTAACCATGAAAGTAATCAAAGGAGTAGCTGTCCAGAAAGGCTGTGGGGTCTCTGTTCTTAGAGATATTAAACTGGACACAGCCCTGAGCAACATGTTGTATCCAACCCTGGTTTGACCAGAGTGGTTTGATTCTATGCTCTCTAGAGGCCCCTTCCATTCTCAGTCTTTCTGTGATTCTCTGGAAAAATCTCTGATGTATGCTGTTAACTGCACCCCATAACACAGAATGTTATGAGCACATGCTCATTTCCTGAAGACTGGCTCTAACGTTTAGCATGAGTTAGCATCTTTCCCTTCTTTTGCTTATGAAAAAAATGCACCTTTTTCAAAACTTTTGGAAAAAGCATTGCAGAACATGTCAGCTGCCCATGGGCAGGTTTTGATGCTTCCTGGGAATGTTTGGCTTGTTATGGGTGCATCAAAGAGCTGGTCTGTTCATGTTTGCTCTGCTGTACATCTGGAAATATGTGCATATTGGATATTCTTGGTGGAAAAGAGGATTTTCCTAAGGAAGTCGAGGAATATAATATTGCTTACTATGGCTGATTTTCAGAAATGCTAAATCTTAATACTTTCTCTTTCAGATGAACTTGGTCTACACAACGTCTTCTTTCTCCAAATTTTATAAGCAGTCCACAGTTTCAGAAGTGAGGTAAAACTGTGGTTGATGTAATTGCATTTCTGTTGGCCAGTATATAATGTGATGAGCCTGTAAGCAAAGACTGGGTTTGGTGCTTAGGATTTAATTTCTTTGCTATGTACTTGTACTGATAGCAAAATACATTTATAATCTATACCAATACATATCACAAAAGTAAGGGTGAACTAAAGTTATATAAGCAGTTCCTTGTCTGCTAGGAGCATAATCTAAGATAAACAAAAACAGTGTTCCTAAAGAGATTTGATGGTACTTTGACTGGTACGTCACACCCAAGTTTAAACACTGAAACATGCTTTTAATCAATAACAGAGAGTTGAGAGTTGAGCTCTGAGTTGCATGTAGTGTATAAGTAATGTTGTTATTATAAATATATTTTCTACTGACAGAAGAAAGGGAAATTCTCTATATTGTAATTATATTACTGTAAGTAAGAACACTTACTCTAATATATGTATGTATTTAATGCCAGAGGATTAATTATTTCAGTCCTTTTGAACCAACTACAGATTTGTTTCAGAAATGGGAGGTTTTGGGGGTACCTTTGATCTATAGGTCTTTCTCCCTCTAGGAGGTAAACCATATATTCTATGGAGGTGACCATATATTCTATACTCTAGAAATAGTTTCTTACATCGTGCATTGCACAGTACAGGATGAGATGCAACTCTGCATTGCTAGACATGATAATTCTCTTACTTCAGATTTAATCTTTAGGAGATAATCCAGCTTTAATTTAGGTAGATATTGTGATTTCCATAGATCTCAAAATTCAGGAACCTTCTATCAGCCAAGTGAAGATCCCCAAACGGATATGAAGAGTGTATTTTAGGCTTGCTTTTTTTTTTTTTTTTTTTTTTTTTTTTTTTTTTTTTAAGATAAAAAATACATTCAGCTTGTCAAAATTATAAGGCAAGATGGAAATGAGCCATCCACTTCTAAATTTGTATTTGTGTTAAGAGTCTGCTCTTCAGAAAACGTTCAGCATGATGATAATCTGTAGGACCTTTTTATTTCAGTAACAACAACAATGGAGGCCTTCTTATTCATTTCTGGATCGTATTTGTGGTACCACAGGCAAAAGGCCAAGCACTGTGTGAGGATTGTGTGGCTGCCATTTTAAAGGATTCCATCCAAACAAGTATCATCAACCGGACATCGGTGGGAACTCTCCAGGGCCTTGCAGTTGACATGGACTCCATAGTGCTAAGTGGTACATCCCCATACTCCTGAAGAAACACTTCATTAAGCAAACACTTTTCTCTTGGAGTACCAAATTCTAATAAAGAAACAAAAATCTTTATTCATCATTTTTAGCTCCTAATAATAAAATTATTATAGGGAAAACAAGAAAGGGGGAGGAAAAGGAAAGTCATAAACCAGATTTGAGGTAAAAAACAAGTTACAAAGTGTCCTTGTAAACACCAATAACAGAACTCCTGAACTTGGAGTGCTTGTGTTTGTATTAAGGACCTAAGCCTGACACCCTGTCAGCAGCTCAAATTTGAATCAGTATGTTTGATTTTAAGGGTATAAAAAGATGAAGGGGTAAAGTTTCCACATAGATACAACTTTAGACCTTCCACTGAAAATGAGATTTTTATCACCCTTTTATTAAAGATTTAAAAATGGATTATAAAGCTGCCTGTTCATTGAACAATTGTGCCATCCCCATCTGGGGAAAAAATTAACAATGTGATATTTAAGTATGTAATTTTAATGTAATTAGCTACAGAATGTGTGGTTTTCAGGTCCATGAACAAAGGACAGAACAAGCTTCAAATTACTCTGTCCAGATGAAAGCTGAGAAAGACTTTGTGGCCAGGAGTGAGAAAATAACCTCCTGGGTATCCCTGTCTCAGTCCTTCAGTTGAATTTGACTCTTTAAGCTGCTTGCAGAATTTGAAGAAATGAAAGGGGCTTTGGCAGCTTCCCTCATTGAGATAATAGTTTTATCCTGTGTGTTTAGGGTCAGGATTGAAGTGTGACTAAATTAAACCCTGAACTCTGCATGTCAGGCAAATGAGAAGACTCACACAACTCTCTTTCTATGCAGCAGGTCTTCGGTCAGATTATTGGTTAACAACAGGAACAGGTAAGTCAATATTTTTGGTAGCTCCATGGCAAAAGAGAGGTAGAGAGCAAAGCCTTATCAGTACATGTCTTAGACTCAAAGAAACAGCTTCGTAAGAATTTAAAAGCCTTGGCAATTACATTCTGACTATTAGAGTCTGGTATAAGAGTCTGGCATGAAACAAATACAGAGACTGTTTGCCTTTAAGATAGCCAGTAAATTTTTTAATGTACCTGGTGGAATGGTAGGAAATAAACTTAGTTGCAATTTGCTGTTCATTGTATTGTAGAGATTAAGCTTTTCTGGTCTGGACAGTACTGGATTTAAGTCTATTTATTGGCTTTTACACTGAAAATAACAATGCTTTTGCCTTTTATCCTCTCTTACTCCCTTTTCTCCCATGAATTTTTATTTTGAAAGAATTCCAAAACAGGTATTTATTTAAGCAGTTCAGTTTTTCCAGGGTCATAGGAGACACCTCTATAACTGCTTGGCTTCATGTTGTAAGCCTCCCAGTAGGGTTCTTTGACAGTGTGCAGAGACTTCACTAGTGGTTTAAAAGTGCAGCACATTTACATTCACTAGTGTGTGGAGGAGGTGTCTAGAAAAAATGTGCTACTAGGCTAAGCAATAGAATTCTTATCACCTTTGATACAGACACCTGAGAAGCTTCTGCTGGGCCAGCTGCCATCAATCACCTCGGGATGTGATGGCCTTCCTTGCTGCTTGTCACAGGGCTTCAATTTCTGAAGTTGCACCATGTCAGGTTTTTTTTAGGGTTTAATGGATTTTCGAGTGTGAATTTCTGAGTGTGAATTTTCTGAGACATTAACTTGTTACACTTCTGTGATTAGCATTTCAGTTGTCTTGCAAGGGTTAAGCTTGCATACTTGTCAGTGCAAGTCGGGGTCTCCCAGTTCTGGGATCTACAAGTAGACTTGTGGTCAGACTCTGGGACATACTCTGCACTGCTTAGGTTGATAACAGCCCATAATTTCTCAAATACCACACACATTTGCTTAAAACCTGTCCTGGCTTAAACTGCAAAGTATAATAATATTGGCCTTTGTCGTGTATCCTGACATACATTCTAATTACATCAAAGGATTTTGTGCATTGTTGCTTACTTGCACAGCAATTTCATCTGCCAGTTCAGTGTTCCAGGGCACAGAGGAATTAGCACAGATGTTGTGTTTCAATTTATTCCAGAGTGCAGTCCCTGACAGAGAAGAAAATAAGGAGAAGAGCACGACACAAATATTGATGCTAAGGCTTTTTTAGGACTTTGGTTATTGTTTGCACAAAGGGAGAAGGATGACCTTCCATGTTCCAGATCTTTCTGGATTTCAAAGACTTAAACAGTGCAGTCAGCCACAGGTGGCAGCTGGTATCTATGAGAAGCATGGTGCTGGCATGAAGGGAAGCTGCAGGGAAACACTAATATGGGTTGCCACAGGAGTTGAGAAAGTCTTATAAAGGTGCAGTTTCATTTGTTGGGCTCCCTTATGCGTGTCTGCTGAGGACTATAGAACATGGTGCTGAGGACCATGCAAAGGAGGGGTATTGCCTGGTTGTATTTTAAGAGAGATGGTGTTACTTTGGCATGAAGTTATGCACCTGGTTATTAGTTCAGGCACAACACTGAGGTGCAGATTTATTGAAGAATGGTTGGAGTAGGGACTTGTAGAGATTCAGCTGATGAGGGTGCTTTGCATCACTATGGTACCTGGCTGTGCAGGGTTTGTCTGGGTAAAGTGTATACCCAGCTTTGGTTTTAAGCTGGTTTGCTTGCATTGCTTGTAGTTCCAGAGCTAGCTCTGAATTCTCTGCACCATACTCCATACCAGCAGTGAGCTTGTCACATTATTAACCACACAGTAAAAATAATAGTAGTCACATAATTCTAAAGATTATGAAGACAGATGGCTTTGTTAAGGCCGAATAAATAAGCACAAGTAGCTATTTAAAAAGCATGTTATTGGGAAGAGATAAGAACAAGGAAGAAGGAAGAACAATGGCTCAACCGAAGCTTTAAATAGTTATAACTGTAATTCAGTTGAACGGTATGTGACCCTTACAGATTGTTCATAAACACTCATAACATTTGTTTCAAGACTGTAAATTGGAACTCAGACAAAGCCTGCTGCTTCCTGTCTTGATTAACTGCTGGTTAAATGGCCAACATTTTATTTGAGTCATCAACTGATAGTGAACTTTCACAGTGCTCTAATTGGTGTTCCATGACAGGAACTATTTCAGAGACTTCTCTTTTTAATAAGCAGAAATCTATGGAAATATTTACTTTGGATCTTATTCTCCCTAATTTGCATTTTTCCTCTTTCTCACCCTTCAAAGAGCCATGTTAAGAGTTTTAGATATGACCAAACAAAAAAGCCCCTGACTGTGAGCTGCAGTATTGAATTGAAATAAAGACCTCAAAATAATTGACTTGAAAGTAACAATTGTTTCAGCTTAATTGGAAAATTGGATATGAGTAGGGTAATTTTTAAATTATTCTTATATAAATTATGACACTACTTTTTCTTTTTTCTTTTTAATAAAATGTTGTGCAGATATGTAATTGGATTTTTTGTTTTTATTTTATTTATAATAAATATTGCAGTATCTGTAGGGGTGAGCAGTTTGTTTATGTCTTTCCCAGTAACAACTACTTAAATAATTTTTTGTCTGGGGGCTCCACAGAGCTTTGTTAACTGAAAATATCTGTTGTACAAACTAGCAATGCTTTAGAGTAAATACAATGCAAGGCCTTATGTACAGCACAGTTTGCCATGCTCTGTGGTTTTATAAATAGATTTTTCTTTGACCACAAGAGTGTAACTAAGATGCAGACAGTGAGTGGCACAGATGACTTTGTTTTCAGATCTGGATATGCTATCATATGATGCTTTGGTTTAAAAGAATTTTTAGGCCTTACCTTCCTTATAATGTCTTTTTTATAATGTCTTCCGGATTTAACAGTTTCAGAGATTGAGTCCCTAGTGCTGAAAATGTCTTTCCACAGGAACAGATTGTATGTATGATCTGTATGCTGATCACCTCCATGAGCACTTTCCTCTGAATATCCGTGCCACCTCAGAAGGAACAATTTGCTATCTGAAGCTGACAGCACTGGTGGGCCATCTCATCCGCCTCTCAGTAGTATCCCTTCAGATTGAAGCAGATAACTGCATCACTGACTCTCTAACAGTTTATGACTCTCTGATGCCAATCAAGCATAAGATACTCTACCAGTGAGTATATGTTTTCACTGACAATTCATTGACAGTTGTTTGGTTGCCTATTTTTTTTTCCTAATGAATTTTTATCTGCATTTTTTACAGTTCTAGTTTTGTTTTGTCAAAAATTTTCTGATCCTCGTGTGTTACACCTGGTGTAACACCAGGTTTTTTCCTTACACAAATGGAGAATTTGATTTGCTGATAAGTTGATAAATAATACAGTAAAATGTTTTTCAAATTCTTTGTTCTTCTACAAGAGTGCATCTTCACCTGGGTACAGAACCTACAAGAAGTTCAGACAGTACTGGGAGGAATTTTCTCTTTCTATCAGGAAACATGCTAACTAGACTAAAATGTAAAAAATTTCCTCCTCTAAGCAAATTTTTCTTCTATATTAAGACTAGCACTCTTCATAAGAGCACTGAAGTTCTAAAACTAACTATTTAGAAACTTGCAGTCACTTACAACTTCAGAGCTTTTTCTTTAGCTGCTCTGTTTGAGTAGTTTAGAGGGTTATTAAAATCTAGTTGAAGCTGTGATGGGTTGAGGGATGTAGACCTATTTTTCTTTATTATTTTTCTTTTGCTTGTTTGATTTTTTTTTTGTTTGTTTGTTTTGTTGGGGGTTTTGTTTTGTTTTTTTGTTTGGTTAGTTTTTTTTGTTTAGTTTGTTTTTTTTATCCAGTGTGCATGTTTGAAGATTTTTTTGTTTGAAACTACTGGTAACTAATTCCATGGGGCTCTGTTAGACCTCAAAGGCAAGACAGCACCTCCATCATGTAGACTAAGACCTCAGTGTTTTGACTCTTGAAATCCTTTTCTCTGGCCTGGCAATGTGTGTATAAGCCTCAAAAGAGAGCACTGGCTTTTCAACCCTCTCTGAGAGCTTCTCCTCCACTGATCTGAATCAGTCACTGACTTGTCTATAAAATAACAGATGGTATTTACTTGCTGGTCTCTGTAGAGGACTGAGGATGTCTATTTGGTGATACATATGGAAAGTAATATTTATTTTTTAATGTAACATTTATTTTTTTAATGATACGATTTGATTGGCTCAGGTTCTTAATTTCTGACTTGAAGAATAACAACTCACTTGTCTTTCCCACTCCCCAGTTACCAGCAAAATCTGTTAGCCTAATAAAATAATTTTTCTCTTTCTCTAAGCCTTTCTTTACTATTGTTTTCATTTATTTCTGCTTGGAATGAAGGCTCAAAGTCAGTATTATCTTCTAGAGAGGACCCTTCTTTTTCTTCATATTTGTAATTTCTTTCTTTTATAAGAATTGACTTTTCAATATTTGGTTCCTAACTAGCCTTGTAACAGATAATTTTGTGCTTAAGAGGCATGGATTTTTTTACTAGGCTTTGAAGGATGTAAGCTCTGCACCAGTAGCAAATTTCTGCACAGAATAAGGGTGATGTGTTGGGGTTTTATTTTGGTTTTTGTTTGTTTCTTTATTTGTTTTTATGAGTTGCTTACCTATGTCCTCTCCTTTCTTCTCCCACAGAGCTTGTGAACCAGCTGATTCATTGGTGTCACTTGTGTCCACAAATAATCTCATGCTGGTAATGTTTAAGGCAGCACAAATAAAGGAACAGAAGGAATTCCATGGATATTTTGAGGTTATTACACAAGAAAGTAGGTTTGTTCTGTGTTTTGAAATAAGTTTAGTATTTCTGTGTAAGATCCCAAAGTGGCTATCGTGTTCCAGACTGTGGATAAATGACTCCTGTATCTTAATTTCTGATTTTCTACATGCCTGTCTCTCTCCTTCATCTGCATTACTGATTGTCTGCCTTCCCCTTGAGTAATTTTATATGTCCAGTTTATCTGTACCGAAGTGAAATACAAAGGTAGAAGGCTGAAGCCTGCACTGGCTGAACTGGGTTGGTCAGGGCTGCAATGTACCAGTAGATGGAGTTGTTATTCCGGGTGTAGCACTGCTCTGGCCTCTGGCTTGGTTTGGGACTTGATGATGTTATTATAGGTGGTAGATGTTCAGCACTCAAAACTGTTTTCAAAAAATAAAATGTCAGTAACTTAGCATTTTGTATTGATTTCTCTCTTCTCATTGACTCAAAGGAGTAAATTATGCTTGGGCGTCAAGTCCATCTTTTTCTTTTTTTCTTTAAAGCAAAAATTTTTTTTCCTTTTAAGATGTGATTTGATCATCATCAAAAATAGCACAAGGAGCAGCACACAAATAGCACGAGGAGTAAAATCTAATTCAGTCTATTGCAAGCTGCTCAGAAAGATGCTTCATCTTTTCCATGAGCCAGCAACGTGCCCACGTGGCCAAGAAGGTCTACAGAATCCTGGCTGATGTCAGGAATAATGTGGCCAGCAAGACTAGGGCAATGATTGTCTCCCTGTACTCATCACTGTTGGGGCCTCACCTCGCATACCCTGCTCTGCTTTGGCTCTCCCAGAACCAGAAAGACCTTGACCTGCTGAAGTGTGTTCAAAGAAGGGCAACAAAGATGGTGAAGGGCCTTGAAAACAAGTCTTATGAGGAGTATCTGAGGGGCCTGGGGTTGTTCAGTCTGGAGAAAAGGAGGCTGAGGGGAGACCTTTATTTCTCTCTACAACTACCTGAAAGGAGGTCATAGTGACAAGGTTGGTCTCTCCTCCCAAATTACAAGTAATAGAACAAGAGGAAATGGCCTCGTGTTGTGCCACGGGAGGCTTAGATTGGCTATTAGGAAAAATTTATTCACCAAAAAGGTCATCAGGCACTGGAAGGGGCTGCCCAGGGAAGTAGTGGAGTCACTAGACCTGGTGCAGAGGGGCATGGTTTAGTGGTGCACTTTGTAGTGTTCCAGGTTATGGATTGGACTTTATGATCTTAAATGTCTTTTTCAGCCAAAATCTTTCTATGATGAGGGTAATTAAGCATTTAAATACCATCAGAGAAGTACATGATGGTTTCTGCATCATAAGTAACTTTAATTTCAGAGCTGCTGGGTTTGGTTGGTTGGTTTAAATTCAGGGCTGGGTTTTCTTTGTTGGTTTTGTGTGTATGTTTTGTTTTTAGTGACTTCTTTAAATGTGTTGAGCAGTCATAAAGAGAGTTTGGCTTTTAGGAGGCTGATTAGGTTGGCATATTGTTGGTTTTTTCCTATTCCTGGCTTCATTTTAAGACTAGAGATTATTATGTACTACTGCAGTGTGGGTGTATTGGCGTGCAACACTGTTCACTGATACTTCTTTACAGGACTGATTTCAGTGAAACAAGTAGTATAAATTTCACAATGTTTTCTCTTGGTCCTACAGAGCCCAGCAAGCATATCTACATTTTTACATCCATTTTCTGTCTGCATCATTAAGAAGGGTGGATCAGGAAAACAGATAAATGTAACTCCTAAATTGCTTTGTTTTGCAGTGGAATACTGGTAAATCTGGATGCTTAACTCACTGAGTAGCTTTGGTGGATGTGTGTTAATATTTACCAATTTTTCATTCATTTTTTTCTTCCTAGGGTGTGGAAGAGCAATTGAGACAAGAGAGACAATTGGCTATGAAGGGAGAATCACAAGTCCCTATTATCCAAGCTATTATCCTCCAAAATGTCTTTGTGCATGGAACTTCCAGGTGATGTGAATCTCTCTTTCCCATAGCCACTGTACATGTTTGGGGCACACAAAGCCTGTAAGCATGGCAGAAACAACTTCATAGGGAGGACCCTGCATCCTTACAGATGTGGCAGCCAATAGATATGACATAGCTAAATAGTTGGCTGTGCTATTGCTTGGTTTTGGATTTTGTTTTGTTTTGATTTTGTGTCACTTATTCTTAGGAAAGAAAACATAGCTCCCAAGCTGTCCTATTATAAGGGTGAAGTTTTGACTTTTAGCCTGCAGAATTACTTCATGGCAGAGAACATAAAACTTCACTGGTTTTTGTTTCCCTCTTCCTACACCCAAAAATTTGAAAAAAAAAAAAAAAAAAAAAAAGTATACACGAAAAACTTATCCAGCCTAGTCTATTTTGCTATGCTAAATAAACTGAATTTTTGTCTTCTAAGATGGTTTGCCCTACCTATGTAATTCCACAGGCTCTTTCTCTTGTAAATTTTTCTGCATTTTTTTCAGGCACTTCCTAGAAAGCATACGATCAAAAGTTTTACATTTATTTAAAGTAAACAGTTTTCTCATGATTTGTCTGATGACATTAGCGTTTCCCTATTGATGCTGCTGAAACATGATCTTTGACTTGTCATTTGCCCTTTATTATTTTCCTCTCTGAAAAATATGGCAGGGGGTATGGTGCAGCCCACTCTTGACCCATCTTTCTGTTTATGCTATTCATGTCTGATTGAGCTAGTGGCTGCTCCACTGAATAACACAAATCTGAATGAAGTCCATCTGGCCATGATCTGCAGCTTCTTCCTCACTACAGTTTCTCACTTAATGTGGGCAGCCCCCAAGACTAATTTCTCAAAAGAGTTTCATTTCCCAGCAGTTCAATGCTCAAACTTCCCCCATTTTCCAATTAATGTTTTTTGTAAGAGACGAGGATCCATTTCTGGGTTTTAGAACTGAACCCACCTCTGGTTTTGAAGCAACATTGCCTTGACATGCAAAAAGATTCTGTTCCTTTTGATAAAGGGAATTCTAATTAATTAGGAACCCTCATGAGATCCCACCAGGCTTAAAAATCACAGTGTAAATTGTATGTAAAATGACAAAGAATGCTTGGCTGAGGAGAAGACTACAATATTTTGGTAGCAGGTGTCACAGGTAGTCAGTGCAGTATCTTAACTAAGAGTCTGCTGGGGTTGTGTGTCCCTACACAAGTAAATCTGAATGTGTTTGAGTGCCCTGATCTTGATACAAAAGCTGCTTTCCATGGCCCCTGGCCTTTTGAAGATGAAAGGCATGTTGGCTAGAGGGGGAGAAAGCCTGCAGCTGTGTGGAGGCTTTGCCAGCCTTTGCTTTTACTCACTACTGAATATCTGGCAGGTGTCTCAAGTGGTAGCTGTTGAGCAGGCAAAGTCAGCACAGCTCCCTGAGAGTGGCATTGCCAAGCACCCTATTTGCTGATAAGTCTAAAAATTTCTGTGTACTAGGTCCACAAAAGTAAAACTGCTTTCACTGTCTTTCTTGCTCACAACAGACTCCACAGAAGAGCCTTGGTATAGCTTTGAAGTTTCATAACTATACCATCAGTGAGAAGAATATTAAAGGCTGTGAGCGAGGATGGTGGAAAATTAATGAACGCATGTAAGTACTCCTGCAGGAGTTATTAAACTCACATTATCAAAATAAACCTGCCCATCACTATTGCACCTCCCTCAGAGAGTTTCCACAGGAATATTTCCCTGGTGTCTCTTACCGTTCTTCCACTTTGGCTGATGATGTAACTGTATATTTGCAAAGTTTGCTATTGGAAAATACCAGAAAGATGAAAATAAGAGCCTTTGGTACTCTCTGGAGAGAAAGAAATGGGAAGAATCAGGTGGATGTCCTGTGGACCCTAAAATAATTCTGTGTATTCTGGAATCACTGAACAAGGTCTGTTAAAATTATTTAAAGTATAAATTAATTCTTTAATTGCTCACGAGGACACCAAACCTAAGTAATTTCTCAGTGAAAGCTATTACAATGAGATTATTTGAAACAGAAATGTAACTGCTTCCACATAACAGTCATTGGAAAGAGAAACCTCACAGATTGACTCCCAAGGTACCACTGTATTTCATTAGTGTTTTTAATTAAAATATTGCTATTGTTCTTTTTTATTAAAATACAGTTGCTTTCCCATGCATATTGTCCAACCTTTTTCCCCCTCAATTTTTTAAGCAATCTTTCAATGACTGTTTGATGAGGCAATGTTTAGGATATTGGAGTTTAAAAAAATTTTTTTAAACTTTTTTCAAAGGGAAATTTCATAAGATCAAACTTGAAACTGAATTTCTAAGCTTACTGCTGAAACTAAGAGAAGTCAGTCAGGCTTGTAAGAGTGTGACTGAAAGAATTATAGAGCAGAGAAAAAACTCTATTCTTTGATACCCTATTGTACCTACATAGAGAAAAGTCAGTTTATCTGAAGCTCCTAAAATTGTGGTGCCAGGGTAGATGGACACATAAAAGCACCAGTCAAAAAAGACAACATTTGATGTGTTTGTGAGTTTTCTCCTGTGTTCTTTTTATGGCACAGTTGGAAATATTTGAGATATTAGGGATAGCTGCAATAGGAATCAAGTAAGGGCAAAATCTGGAGGGGAAAAAAAAATGATGGTTTCATATTCTAAGGATTCTTTATATGAAAGAGCAGCTGTTAATTAAACCTACCAATTACATATTTCAGAGAATCAAATGCTCTTGATTTCTGTTTCAAGTTGCTGATATTATAAGTAGACCAAGACAAGCTGTCCTTTTAAAGTGGGTTTTTTTTCACTAAAAAGGCTTTTGAACCTCTGTGATATTCTGTTCTGTGCTCATTTTCCATGAAAAAAAAAAAGAGCTTTAAAGCATGAAACATTATGATTTGATTCCTCCACCTCCCCACCCCCAAGTTTTATTGTTTAATGAAATGGTGTGGGACCCCAACTTTTCAGCTTTCTGCAGTAGCAGATTATATCATACATATTCTGCTGTCTTAGGTAAAAAGGGTTAAGAATCTTCAGGAGACTGATCATGGTAAAACAAAGGCTGCTACTATGAAGATGGTGTGGATTCCCTCAAACCTTTAGGGGCAACTTCATCTAGCCAGAAACACTGAACTCAACTATGTAGTTCTCTCTTGTCTTGCTTCCAGTGAACATATGACAGTTCCTCTGCCTACTCAGAAGAGTTACAGATGATGAATTGTTTCTGCCAGAATTCTCATAGGCAGGAATATCAGCAAGTCTCAATGAGCAGCTTGTGAGAGGTTTATGTGAACAAAGAGATCGTTAGTGTTTCATTTTGTTAAAGCTATTGGCACAACATCCTATTGTCCCTGCTGCTAGATGTATGTATCTAATAATCTCTTGAAAAGGTATCCTGCTCTCTGCTTCAACATATGGGGCAGGATTTCCTTAACTATTTTCTCTTTGCAGCAGCGGCACAGAGTTACATATGGTAATATGTAATCTGTTTTTGTGTTCTTTGAGTTAATTTTAACTTCAGATTGTGATGTTGCATTGCTGTTCAGCCAGTGTGTGTGTCAAGTGTGCCAACAATCAATACAGCTGCCTCTGCTCTTAAAGCTGCTTAAACTGATAACTACTTTTCTTCACAAGAGTGTTAAAGCCAGATGTTTTTCTCATAAGTGCTTCATTTCTGGGGCCTTTGAGTGGAACAGAGGAGAGGATCCTTGTTACTACTTGTAGAACAACATAACATGTCAATGTCCAGTGGTTTACTACGTTTAAAACTGTCTCCAGTTTTTAAAGCCTGATCCAGAAACTTTTCTCTGCTAAAGAGGGTTTTTTTTAGGTTTGTCTCTTGGGGTTTGTTTGTTTGTTTTTCTTAGCTAGAATAACATCTAAATGCCAGTTGCAACATCTTTGGCATCTTTGATGAAAAGATCAATAGAAACATATTAGAAATCAATGGAGTAAATGCTGGCATCAGGGAGCATTTAAATTTCTCTAAGTTAAGTGGCATCCAGGCAGAAGTCCAAGGAAGCTCTTTGCCAAAATGGCTACTTAAAGTAGATGTGTACCTAAGGGATTTTTTTTTTTCATCTAGATTAGTTATTTAAAGAGGTACCTTTCAAGGGTAAAAATTTCAGAATGTTAATGGTGGGTGAAGGCTGGGTGGCTACTTAGAAATGTTTTTAGTTTGCCTAAATCTATTCCCTTCCACTTCCAAAGCAGTTGGACAAATTTTATCTCAGTGTCTTTGTATACTATTCATTGTATGAGGGGAGGTCCTTAAGATCAGAGCAGTAAATGTGCTCTCCAACGTGCTGACATCTCCTCTCCCACCAAATTTAATTAAGTCTTCCCAAAACCCCAGATCTTCTGAAAACAGATATCAGAAATGGTGCCATGTTTTTCTTAATAAATTTCTTCGTGGCACCTCCATTCCTCTGGGCTTTCTGGTAAAACTTACATGTGTGTGATCATGGAGAGCTGGGACCTGCATTTTGAGGCATTAGAATACTGCTTCAGATTTTGGCACTTAATTAAAGTATGGCAGCTGACTGTACTGCTTAATTTCAGTGATGTTGACATTTAAATTGTGTGTAAGGCAATTTTGATGTCAAGGCTTCTCTGGAACTCCACTGAATGCTTTTAGGTACTGCGGTTATTATGTTGATCATCAAACAGTCTTCCATGTTGCAAGTTCCACTGCCAACATTGAACTTCAGTGCAGTTCAGAGGTCTCAGAGAGGCCACTTCTGGTGGAGTATGGCAGCTACAACATCAACCAGCGTAAGATGGATTTATCATTTTCACTTCTCATCTTTCCATTTCAAAACTGTGAAGCAGCATTTTTCAGGTCCAGTAGGACTTAATTAGATTTATGCAGGAAATTCTTTGTTGAGTTTTTGCTTATTTTCTTTTCTCAGTTTACTAAGGTGACTCGTAAACAAAGAGCCTCTTCTAGCTCATAAAGCATGTGCAGTTAAGGTTTTGTGGGCATGTGCACTGTGCTCTGGTTTCCTGTACACACTCAGTCTGCTCTCTCAAAGCTTTCTGTGTGTATATGGCCACAGTGCAGTTAATTGAAGTCTGCTGTTTCTGTTTGTTCCCATCCCCAAGTTTTTGTTTGCAGTGTTTCTATTGCTACAAAGACTTCCAAGTAGTGAATGCAGAATGCCTAATAACCAACTGCTTATTCTAGTGCTTCCATCAGTTTAAATATTCTGTGTGCAAGTAGAAATCTGAGGCAAAAAAAAAAAATTCAGAAAGCTGATAAAGCAGTTTACCCACTGTGAGTTTTTTTCAAGTCCTACAGCAGACAGCTGTTTCCTGATACTTTCCCCTATGTTAATCTTACTGATGCTGTTGAAATAGTAGAGAAGCAATGGTTTCTAGTCATAGCTACCTGGCACATCAGAGTATTGTGACAATAGAGCATATCCATTGTGTATGCATGGAATATGGAAAAAAATGGTAAATTCATAATTTTTTAAAAAGCAAACATTTATGTATTTCATAAGTCACCTCAAAGTTGTGAAGTGCTGTGAATTTTGGTTATTGAAAGCAAGACTGTCCTTTAAAATAAAATGGCATTCTAAATTGTCTTGTTTTGTACCATAAAATACTGGCTGATTTTGTCCAGTCCTAGCATAGTGCCTGCAGTACATATTGCAGTGACTGCTGAATGGGAACATTAGAGGTATTTTTTCTTCATTTTAAAATTGAAGTTTTTAACATCTGAGCTCAATTTAAGTGCTGGCAATGCATACAGACTATTAAATTTAGATCAACTCTATCATTCCTTGGAACAGCTTGGTGATTGTGAATTGAAATGAACTGGCAATATTTGAGAAAAAGGCACTTTTAAGTTTTGGTTTTGATGTTTGGTTTTGGGTTTTCTTACCTGCAGCATGTCCACCTGGACATTTCAAGTGTTCTACTGGCTTATGCATCCAGCAAACTCAGCGCTGTGATGGGATAAACAACTGCTTTGATGAAAGCGATGAACTCTTTTGTGGTTTGTACTCACTTACCTAGAGATCTTAACTGGAAAACCCAATGAATGTATTCTCAGGTCTTAGAAGGCAGCTGAAACAAGGTGAATTTTTTCCTAGGGGTGGGGAAATATTGTTTGTACCTTCCTTTGTATCTCCAGTTAAAGACTATCAGTCTCCTGAGAGCTTTATTCACAGTTAATTAACAAGGGATGAGACTAAGAACAAAGATGGTATGGCATTGGAAAGCAAAAGGAAAAAAAGTTAAATGTGCAAAAATAGCTTTTTTTTTTTTAGTTTTTCCACCATGTGATAAATGCTGATAATTATGCAGTTCTGTTCGATTTTGAGACCAGTGATTTTATTTTTATGGGAGAATGATAATTTTGGTGCATGGAGAAGAATGATAATAGACATCCACAGTAAATGGTGGAACCTGGGCTATTCCACCTGGGGAAATGTGTGAGCTGGGATAACTCTTTTGTGATTTAATTTCTCCATTCATAATTTGGCAGTGATACTCATCCTTGTACAGTGCAGTAAAGCTATGGAAATTGTACCCAGGTACAGTCAGAAGTGTAGTGTCAGTATTACAAGCACTCTTCCATAGCTGACTGGACTTATGTTTTTAAAGATGTCCCTGAGTGGAACTGTAACTCCAGCTTCGCACTACAGGATAATCTGCTTGCCTGCAATGGAATAAGTGAGTGTGAGAATGGAAAAGATGAGCAGAACTGCACCCACAGTAAGGCTACTCTCAATTACTTTTTTTCCTCTCTGGTGTAATCTCTCCAGGCCTGATGAATACTGGATGCTGTATTCAAAGAGTCAAGAGACACTATTAAATCTAATTCAGGCTATATAAATCTGTTTGGTTTTCTGCTATGCTTATAAACAAGCTGTTATTGATTTTAAACTGCTTCTTTTTAATGAGCTCATGAACATCTGTTTCAGCAAAATACTGTCAGAGGAATTAAGTACTCTGGGTGTGGGATAGGAATCTAGGGATTTTAAAGCTTGAATCCCAGATTTTCTCTCTCTAAACCATAATCTCTGCAAATTATTTCCTGGATCTGTTCTACCATCTGTAAAATAACTATTAAGAACCCCTATAAAATTAATAGTTTCTCTGGAGCAGTTCTCAGGGTTATAAGGTTAATGTGTTTAAAATTCCATGGAAACTTTAAGTTTATCATTAAGCACATGGAAACTTTGAGTTGGCCATTTCTTTAACTTTTTAGAATAAATAGACACCCACCGTGAAAGGAAGAACAACTGGGAAGTGTTACAAATAACTTTTTTAAAGAAAAGTAATGTTTTTTAACATACTTGACTAGATAGTCTGTATAAGTGGTTAAAGGATACTTCTGTGTGTTGACAAGAAAAACAGATGGGGTTTGAGTGGCCTCATTTATTGTGAGCCACAGGGAAACAGGAAAAT
Source organism: Heliangelus exortis (assembly GCF_036169615.1). NCBI lineage: Eukaryota > Metazoa > Chordata > Aves > Apodiformes > Trochilidae > Heliangelus > Heliangelus exortis. Next base: position 107,848,401 of record NC_092422.1, on the reverse strand, counting down.
GCCAAGGCTGGGGCTGCAATTTAACTGAACTTAATTGGTAAGATTATTTTTGCTATGATCGTTTTGTATTTGATACTGAAATACAAAAGAAGGCTTCTTTCCAGAGTACTGAATGTTTTCTCTTTCTAGTTTAAGATAAGTTCTACAGATAAGTGTTTGCTTCTATATGGTTGTTCAGTAATACTATGGGAAAGGATAGAGGGAAATCTTTGTTCAGGCTGAGTCAACTTGATGCAGGCCTTAGTGCAGATGCAGTTCTACTTGAATACTTTCTTCTGTTTAGAGATTATTTTAAACCATTACAGCTATCTATTACTACACATATGAAACTTTAATCTGTTTTAAACTGAGTCAATAGTATTTTTTTCTTCCTTCCCTGCAACAATTTCAGGTATTCCTTGCACTGACCAAACATTTAAGTGCAGGAATAATATTTGCATAAGGAAACAAAATGCAAAGTGTGATGGAACTGTGGACTGTACTGATGGAAGTGATGAAAGCAGCTGCAGTAAGTCCCTCTCAAATGTTCCTCTTTTTGAACTTGGAACTTTTTGCACAATAAAGCCTTTTGTTTCTTCCTGTTTTGGAGTGGGTTCAACTCTAGCAGCAGGTATTGAGTTTTTATTGCATCCTCTCAGTGATAGTGGGGTAGTGATCAGCTACTGCTTTACTTCAGATCTGGTTGCAGAGTTTCCTAAATTCTTGTGGGTTTATTGTTATGGGCAGCCTTAGCCAGCTGTAATGTTAATTACAGCTGTGTTAAGGAGCAGGGAAGCAGGGTTAATTGCAGGATTAACTCTTACCTGGTAAGGCAGCATTTTTGTTGTCTGCAGCAGTGCCAGGTACTTCTGTTAGAGTTAGATTCCATTTGAACTGCAATGAGATAAAAAACACAGATTTTTCACTTCTCTGCTTCTTCTGGGTAGGTACCAATATTTTGTAGTACTTAGTTAGGTTCTAATCTTAAATCTTCCTAAAGTAACCTCTGTACAAGCATTTCAGGGTTTTTTTGTTTGTTTGGGTTTTTTTGGTTTTTTTCTGCTTCTTTTGGTTTGTTTGTCTGTTTTTTGGTTTTCTGTAAAGTGAAAAGGTGATTGTTACTGCAATAGCAATAAAGAAGATTAAACTGAATATTCTTGAGTATTTTGTCTGGCCCTCAGCTGTTTCTGGCATGCTACACATATGTCAAATCCACCAACAACTCCCTTAGATCCAGGAGAACATCTTAAAAGATCAGCTATATCACTTTTTGTGTTTCAAAACATTAATATTACTTTTAACTCTTTGGCTGGGCCCAGTGCCCAGAAGCATTAACACCTGCAAGTGGCAGTGTGGGACTAAAACTCCTGAGCAGAGGCTTTACGTGCATGCACTCAGGATGTGAACGAGGTCCCAGAGAGGGGTCTTTCTTTGCTGCTCTACAAATTTGTGTGCAGCTTTTTGTGCTTCTTGATGTGACTTCTTGATGCCTAAGTAGTATGCAACATTTTCAGACTTGCAGTTATTTCCATGCACCACCTGGTTTCTCAAATAGTACTCCATGTATGTGGCTGCTGATGTAAACATTTTTCTTGTATCATTCCCACAGTTTTGTCAAGAAATAAGTCTCCTGATGATGTTGGGCTCCCTGTCTTCCTGATGGACTCCTTTCAGTTCAGGCTGGATAGTACCCAATAGAGATGAAGGATTGTCCATTTTTATATATTCATTTTGATGCTTATTAAATCATTGGATACTTTGTCTTCTTTGATACAAAAGTATCTACAGGACAATTTTTGAGGCAGAGCTAGAAAAGAAAATATTGTACTTCCCAGGCTTGTGCCTTTTTTATGGAGTCTCTTCTTGTTTCAGGAATAGAGTAGTGAAACGGAGAAAATTCTGACTGGAGCAGAGCGAGGAAATACATTTCAAAGTACAAGATGCTTTCATGCCCTAACACTCTCACTAAAGGGAGGCACAGGGCACATGGATTATAATCTGAAATACTCCTTGCAGGTTGTGGCAGCACCAAGAGCAGCAATTCCATCTCTCGGATTGTAGGCGGTACAAGCACTGAGGAAGGGGAATGGCCCTGGCAGGTCAGCCTCCATTTTGTGGGAGCTGCTTACTGTGGAGCATCAGTAATATCAAAAGAATGGCTTGTGTCTGCAGCTCACTGCTTTCAAGGGAACAAGTAAGCAGCCTCACCCCTAGCTCTGTCCCGAGCACTGACAACATCCCCAAATGCCTTTACCTTCCAGAGTCTGAATGGCACTTGGGTGAGAAGGGGACTTCTTTTTAAAAAGGTGTTTTGTTTGTTTTCTCCCGACCAGGCTGGCTGACCCCAGAGCATGGCGTGCTCACCTGGGGATGCAAACTCAAGGCCGTGCAAAGTTTGTGTCTGCGGTCAGACGGATCGTTGTCCACGAATACTACAACAGCAGGAACTACGACTACGACATCGCCCTGCTGCAGCTGAGCAATCCCTGGCCAGACACGATGGGACGCTTCATCCATCCCATCTGCATCCCTCCCTTGTCACACAAAGTCCGTAGTGGTGACAAGTGCTGGATAACAGGTTGGGGCCAAAAGCAGGAATCAGGTGAGTTTTATAGTTTCGATTGAGATAATTTCATTCACAGGCAAACAAGAAGCTTTCAGAGCTGTGACGGTGTGTGGACGACACCTGCTTTGGTTGCGTGGCTGGTGTGCGCTCAAAATGATAACCTCTTGAATTTAGTGTCCTGTGGAAGTAGGTTTTTGCACACACAGCTTCATATACTCGGGAAAACTGACTGCTGGTCCTGTGGACCTGGAAGTCCTGTGGGTCTGGAAGTCCTGCATACTCATGTTGGTAGCCAAGGCTTCCAGGGAACTAAACTTACTCTGAAATTACACGATGTTGTTTTTCTCCTTTGTCACTCTTGGAGCTACATTAACAATCCTAAAGAGACCCTTTGCTGCTTCCTGCAGGGAGGTGAAACTGCTAGGTCTCCCTCCTCCTGCCTTCAGACCCCGCAGGCTGAGCAGCCTTCGGTGCCAGCCCTGGCTCCCAGCTCCATCCTCAAGAGGGTGGCTTGGACAAGCGTTCTCCACACTGACAAAATGGCCACCCCTGCAATGTCCGGCTGCCCTATATCCAGGGTAGGCCCATCCCCCTCAGCACCTTGTCCTGAGCTCCCTCTTCCCCTGTGTGAAAGCGTAAACCTTCTTTCCCTCTTATAGCTGCTTTCCTGAAGCCCTTTCAGCATAAGCGTGGGTGTGAGGGCTTCCCTTGGCAGGCTGCACGGCACCATTGCTCTGCCAAGCCCGGCTCTGCTGGGACAGGCCTAGCCCTGGGCACTTTGCCTGCACCTGGAAGGCTGCCCTGGCCTGGCCTCACCTGCCCTTTCTGGGCTGGCAGCCCTCTGGGCAGGCTGTGGGAGAGGGGAAGGAACACACAGCAGATGGTGGTTGTCCTCCAGCATTTTGACTTGATGGTCAGGGCCAGAATTAACACCCACTGAATTATATTACATTACATTACGTATATATTACATTACATATTATATAACACCTCTCTATAGACAACTGTGGGAGAACGGATGGTGGGTATGAACCACCATTACCAGAAGAGGAGGGTGGTAAGGACATGTGGTGTGGTCTCTTTTTGCCTCCTGGTTAGCGTCTGTGAAATTTAAACACCATGTATTTGAAAGATAAATGTGATTCCTCCAAACAAAGCAAAAAACCACAGGAATTTCTTCCCCTTGTTCCCCTCTTTTGCCTTCATCACTGTGTACGTTTTGATTGCACAATAAGTCTTTTAAGTATTTTTTTATGTATGCTTTATAACATCAGATGCTATAGCTGCATTGGACCCTGAGATAAAGTTTCATGATCTAAACCTGCACTCACATATCTGAATATGTTGGAGAGGTTTTGGTTGTATATAGATTCTGAGAGGATCATCTGGTGGTATTATTAGAGCTGCTGTATGGAAAAGAGGGTACAAATGAGTTTACTTCTGTATTTCTGGAAATTTCTATCTTATAGAAAAAGAGGTATTTTACCAAAACCTTCAGACATAGAGGACCAGATTTGGGTATATGTCCAAGTTCTTTATGTTGCCAAAAGAGCAATTTGCATCCTGGAACTCTCACTCATAATCTTACTTTTGGATACCTCACCTTCAGGCATATTACCCTAATTGCATGTCTGTCTTGTGATGATCCAAATACTTTTGTAAAATCTTGTTTCCTTTTAAAAACAAAAACAGAAATTAAGACGTCTCGAGAGATTTTGCATAAAGCCTGTTGGCAGACTCTTGGGATTCTGCCATTGTATTTGGTGTGGTCAAAGGACCAAGATCACATTACAGAAATGCCTGATACTTAAGAGGCTTTCTGCACTATTGCAGTTAGTTGTCTGGAATCTGGAATAACCTGAAGGTTAAAAAGTATCTGTGGGTATTTTGTGGAGACTTCTTGCGTTGTATTTCAATAAATGAGTAAAATTCTAAGATTTTTTGAAACTTCCTGCTTTCAATCTGTTTTCCAGATGATGAAGGTTCAGCAGTTCTTCAGAAAGCAGAGGTAGAAATTATTGACCAAACATTATGTCATTCCACATATGGGATTATTACAGCCAGGATGTTTTGTGCTGGACTGATGTCTGGGAAAAGAGATGGATGCAAAGTATGTATGTTAGTATGCTTTATGTAGTGTACATTGTCTTTCATTGTTGCATGATGAGGTGTAAGAATTGACTGGCAGACCAATTTGCCATGGACTTTAGTTCTGAACAAGAGCAATGTAAGAGTTCTTTATTTGCAAATCTGTCATCTGGGTGTTTTCAGAGTTTTGCTGCTTTATGTGCACGAGTGATGCATGATGTGATGTTTCACAAAGCTGCAGTTGCAGTCAATTCAAAAGTTCCACAACAAGTTGAAGTCAGGCAATTTTTGGCACACGACTGTCCCAGATGAAATAAAAACTGAGAAACCAGCTTGTCTCTTTTTGGGATCTACAGGGCTATCTGATGAGATGCAGACAACTAGGCATAAATTGTCAAATGTGTAGTCTTTCTGATCTGGAAATCCTGAAAGATGATAAATGTGAAGTTCTGAATTTACTTAATAGTAATAAAGCTGGTTTATACCATAAACATAACATTTATATAATATATCACATTTTATATTTTATAAAATATATGCTCTGTTATATAAAACATATATATTTGTCACTAAAACAGTAGTAAATTCACTGTTAAAATAACATGAAAACTTAAAACAATAAAACATAAATTTGTTTGCTTGTTTTGTTGGTCACTGGGAATATTCAAGATTTTTAGATTTCACTGGTCTACAGAGAGAGAGAGACCACAAGGGCTTTAAGGGCAAGCAAAATCTGAGGCCTTCCTGAGGAAGTATAATGCTTATTAGCAAGCCACTGACATTAGGCATCATTTTCACTAACTGGAAAATTTGTTTCTGCAACTGCCTGTATAGCTTCTCAAGATACAAATGATGTGTGACTGCTTCCGGCAGTTGTCAGAGTTGATGAAAATGTGGGACTTCTCTTTTATGACAAATGCTCATGTTCCACTTCTCTTTTGTCCCAGGAACTAAAGAAAAAATCGACTCTCTAAATGCAAAGTCTTAAATGTCAAGGATGGAAAAATTATCTTCTAAGTTAAATCTTTAACAATTTTGTGAGTCAGTTCAAGATAATCTTGCATAAATGGCAGGTGACTTTGCTTAGGTTATCTCTTGATGTTGCTGCCATCCTGCATATCCTCAAATCCTATAAAGTTAAAGCAAATAGTTTGTCAGCTCTAAATATGGTATATGTCTAGAAGGAAAGCACTTCTCTTGCAAAACTTTTAAATTTAACCAGCTCATCCTTGATTTTTGGAAATACTTTATTGCATCCATTTTTTTGGCAAAGTTTAATTTGCTACTAGCTTGCTTTTTTAGAATATTGTGTCTACAACAGAATTTTACAGGAAAGTATAAGCTTGGTCCATGAGGTTTTCCAAAAACAGTAGGACTCTTTTTTTTTTTCTTCCTGTGTGTCTGCTGGTATATTTCTGTATTATGAAATTATACCATGCTGTATGAAACTTTGAAGTCTATAACAGACTTCATTTTAACTTTCCTAATTAAAAAGACATTGTGTGCCCCTCAGCTTTACCTGCTGGCTTGTATCTACATGAGGCAACATTTAGGGGTTTTTTTCTTACCAAACTGTAAAAAAAACCAAACCCAAATAGATTGAATGATCCAACCTTTTCCTATTTTCTTTTAATTTGGGAAAAGTTACAATTATTAAAACTGGTAATTTATGTATATAATTTTTAAAAAAATCTTACTATTTATTTGAGTCCTTAGTGGTGTGGCCTATAAATTAACATGCATGGTAAGTAGCAGATTTTGTAGTTAGCTGTGAGTTTGATGCTAGGAGGTTAATTGTGAATTATAAAACTAGTCCATAAAATGTGAGATCATTATTAGAATCTTTTAGGAGTGAGAACTCTTCTCTCTCTCTTGTGAAAGACCAGATTTTTGTTACAACTGTGCAGTTCCTTCTGCTTCAAGAAAAAAATACCCTGTTAAACTCTGAGTGGAAAAATACAACCACTGTTTGAATTAGTCAGGCAAAGTATCTTCTATGGAAATTTTGTTTAAATAAACTGTATTGTAAAGATATCAAACTCAGTATGTTCTTTTTAGGGTGATTCCGGTGGACCGTTGTCATGTCAAAGAAACAGAGATGGAAAATGGTTTTTGGCTGGCATTGTTAGCTGGGGTTATGGATGTGGAAGACCAAATTTCCCTGGTGTCTACACAAAAGTGTCAAATTTTGCACCATGGATTCACAAATATGCACCTTCAGCCTTGTAACTGGAAAACTGTCTTGCTGGAATAAAACATGTCCTGGATGCCTTCATTAAAAGTCATATTTGGTAAAATTGTCCAGTGGTGGAAATTCTTTGCATGCCTCCCTGCTGACTCATTATTTGATTCTGGAGCACAGGTGTGAAAGTAGCAAGCATCCTTTTATCAGATCTTGGTGAAAGATGAAGAGACTGATCTTGTGGTTATTCTGTGCAGATGGATGTCTGGAGACACAGAAGGAGGTGCAGTAATAAACTTCTGTCACGCTGTGTTCATTTTCCAGGTAGAAATGAGATTCATGTGCAGCCATCTGTCAGAAAGCTTTCAAAACAATTGACCAGCTAGAGACAGAGCTTAACTCAGTCATTTCATCTGAGATATGTATGGCTGAAGACAGCAGTGACTGTGAAGTAGCAATCAAGTGTTAGTATTCTGGCAAACACTGCTTTCCCTTTACATTCTCCAGAAAGAACACCTGGGAGAGCGAGAGGGAGGAGAGGCAGTGCAGAAAGTGAGCTCCCTCCTGTCAAATCCATTTGTGGAGACCAGTAGCTCTGCAGGCAAGCATGGGAAAAAAACAGTTTTACTTCTTCTCCAACCTCCATTTTAATTAACTGCATGCTTTGGAGCTGCTAACTTTCTTATATCTTGCCTTAATTTTTTCCATATTCAAGATATTTACAGTTCATCCACTTCAGAATTTGAATTCTTTATCTGAAGGCAACCTTAGCAAGATGAGTATGGTGATGTGTTTTATTGCAGTGATCTTGTCCTTGCCCAAATAAAACTGATGCTTCTACCCCCCGAGAAGTATTTTAAATTGCTGTGGAATTAGGTTCTCTGACTACGTATAGTTTAAAAAAAACGGATATAATTCTGAAGAGATGTTGCAAAGGAAGTTTTATTTTCACTAGGCTTCTTTTGTGTGTTTATTTCCTATGAAGGAGGGGGCAAAATATCAATCAGCAGGTTGTGTGTGTAGTGGAGACAGGCTGTTTTTAAAAAATTTGAACTAAGTCTCTCTACAGCTGTAGTTTGCATGCCTGAGCTGTGAGGATTGCCTTCCAATTAATCCCTTTTCTAGTCTCCATGTGATTGTTGTTGAGGTTTGTTTATTCCTTTTTTGCTTTCTGGAGCTGGGTTTTCTTGGGCCTGGTTGTTTAGAGTTTGTTTGTTTTTTCCAGGATTTGCTCTCTGTGCAAGTGTACTCTGTCTCTTTCTCCCCAGGTATAAAATATGTTATTTCCTCATGTATACTCTTGATTTTTTTATTTTACATGCAGGATACTCTGGACTTAGTGGCTTGCTGAGTTAAAACTGGTTTTAATTCCAATAGAAATGTGAATTGCTTTGCAATAACATGTATTCACTCTTACAGGCTTGAGGCTGGAAAATTCAGGTGGCCTGTGGAATTGCAAACCTCTTCTCTCTCATAAACATTTCTGTGGATTCCAGCAGGTGTTCCTTAGGAGTTTTCTGTGTGTAACTTGCTCTGCAACTTTTTACCTGTAAATTCCTTGTGAGTCTTTGTGTCATAAATTTCAAAGATTTCTGTTCTTGTATTTCTGAAAGAAATGGGTAGCTGATCTGTTTTCAAATGGTGGGATCTCTATCCTATTTAGCCAGTCAGGGAAACAAAGAGTTACAGTGATGGCAACTTTTCCTCCCCACCTTTTTTGGTTGCAGATCAGCTGGCTCCAGCTTCAAGCAGTATGGCAAAGGTGAAATGAGAGCAGTCTGGTTTGCATGGCAGGGCGAGCAGTATGCTGCTGTTTTGGGTTACGTTTAAGAAATGAGGTTCATTTAGGAGCTGGTTATTCGGTTTGCCAGAACAGTTGTCAGATCATCATGGTCCGGGCTTTCCCTTCCAGCCGCATCTCTGTGTACAGCATACCAGATCCCTACGACTCTGGACAGGTAAGAGACACCACCACCTAAGCTTTACAGCAGGAACACACTGAATGATCTCTCTGCCCACTCTGCTGTGTGTTGAACTCTGTTTGTCATATGCAAATTGCTCTTAATCAAAATGATAACAATTTGTTCCCCACGCTGTTTAGCTTTAAATGCATCCCACAAACAGGCAGCTGAGAAACACAGGGCTTTCACATGTGATGTAGCTGATAACTTGAAAGATGTTATCTTAACTTAAACCTCTTTAAAAACCAAAGGGGCAGTAACTCTTCTTTTTTTTTTCTTTTTTTTTAAATTTATTTTATTAATTGATGCCTTTGCATGTTTTTCCCTAGGAAAGTCAGCATATTCGCTACTGCTTGTCCTACCAAGAAAGCTTACATCAGAAATATTGTTTCTTCAAATGGATGAGGTTGTGTTTCTGGAGAAGATGGCTTCTGGGAATATTACTTATAGTTACTTTAATAGTTACAGTAATTGTGCTAGTCCTGCACTACTCATTCTGTAAGTGTTACACCACAGTGTGGTCTTGATGGGAGGGGTATTTTGCACTGTGTGAATGATTAAGATGAAAAGCCCATGCACTGTGCAGCTAAGTGCATAATGCATATATGAAGGACCCTTTCCCTTCTTAATGGCCTTGCTAAGGTAGCAAAATGCACAACAGTTAGCAGTTGATAGTTGTGCAAGAATAATGAAGGTATATCTTTTACCACTGTTTTTTTTTTGTCTCTATTTATATATAGCATCATTATTATAACTGTCATCTTTTCCAAGAACCTATAGAATTAACTGTCTGTCTTTCCTTCATTCACTTTTTCAAAACAGAACAGGTACCTGTTTTATCTCCTTCCTATATATCATCTTATACCCATTAAAATGATTTCTCTTTAGGAGGATAACACTGCAAAAAATTGAATTTTTACAATCAAAGATTGCTAGCAGACAGGTGTCTCAACCTGAAACTCACCCCTTTCCGTCTGGACACTATTCTGTCATTGTGACAGACTCAGTCCTCTGGCTACTACTGTTTCTCTTAAGAATTGATGCCTACAGATGCCAAAACAAATGCAGGCTTCTGAAGCCCTCTTTCTTGGGAAGTTTGGTTTTTTTTGTTTTTTTTTTTTTTTACTGGGTGTGCTGATTTTCTTTTCTTTTTTTTTTTCTCTTCAGCTCCAGCTTTCTCCTTTATGTATATTGGTGGAAGTGTAGAAATTCCTAATTTGACTTACACAAATGACCTCAGTAATCCAAAGTCACAGAAATTCCTCCTGCAAGCAGAAGCAATCCAAAACTATGTAAGTTCCCCCATAAGTATAGCAATGACATGTATTACAGAATCAGACTGAAAAGCAAAAGATTCCAGTTAGTCCCAATTATTTTTTTTCTGCAATATTACAAGTTTAAAACTAGCAAGTGCCTTGGCAATTTATAGCTTTAGGAATGTAGCTAGACAGAGGAGGTTGTGTGTCTCTAAAGCCAACATTTCCTAGGTAATAAAAACTGGAAGTTTCAAAGTTATGGACAAATTAGGAATGTGTGTTTTGTTTTGTTTTGTTTTGTTTTGTTTTGTTTTGTTTTGTTTTACTTTACTTAGATGCTCTTCCTTGCTACATTTTTCTTTGATCTCTTTTTTCTTTTAAGTCTTATAGCTCAAGTTCAAGGCTTAACTTCTTGTTTTGTTTTGTTTGATTTTCCCTTATCCCTCACAACAATGCTTGCTTTCTTGCACTTCTTATGTGAGTTCCTATTTATGAGACCAATTCTGTTTCCTGGGTGCATGTGAACAGCAGCAGCCTTAGACACAAAGCAGTTCTCTGTTACACTGCATTTGCCAGAAGAGCTAATCTAGTATCTCAAAGCTGCTTTGTGCACAGCCAATACACGTTGCTCATGTCTGGACTATAGGCCAAAAATTCAAAGACTAAAGCAAAAAAAATCGATGTGCTTGTAAAAGCTTCTTTTTCAAGGCTAATAATCAAGAGCTATGTCAGTGGTCTTAAAGGCAAATATTTTTTAGTGAAAAGGCATATTTTTTAGTGGAAACGAATGCACGTTTATGAACCTTTGTGATATATTTTGTGAAAATAATAGTACTTGTGAGATGGAGGGGGGGAAAGGAAGAAGGAAAGCAGGAATAATATTAATATTTCACACAATATTGCATATATTGGCACTAAAATGACACTTTTTACAATTTAATTTACCATTACTCAACTGCCAGTTTGCAGAATCCTATGAGTCTTCATCCTTGGGAAAGTATTACTTGAAGTCTGTAGTGGCTGCTTTCAGGTAGGTTCTGTCCCAGGATGTGGTATAAATTTCAGATATTCAGTTATGTTTGTCTTACCCTTTTTCATGTATTTTAAATTAGTTATCTGGAAGAATATGCTGATCTCTGTAAGAGAAAATGAAAAAATGCAGAAATGCACTTCAGTATGGGACATAAAATCTAAGCTAACAGTATGAATTCTGTCTTGGTCTGTAAAAGCAGTGAGAGAAATGAAGTCTAATTAATCGTGCCTTGGTTTATGGATTACTTTGTAGCCTATTTATTTGTCTACTTTTTATTTTTGAAAGCAAATTTCAGGAGGCTTTTTTCTCTACTGCTTGCAGAATCTTATTTTTGTTTTGTCTATTGAAAAGAAGTTGCTTTCTAACTTTTCAAAACAAAATGTTGAAAGTACAGTTTTGGGTAGGGCACTCTAGTTAAGCTCCATCTGAGATACGTAAATGCATTGAGCAGATGGACACTGCTATCCTGATAGGCTTTGGAAACTTCTGAAAAGTCTGTCCATAGTCCATTTTGAAAGGAAGGCTGTGATAGACTCTCTGAGTCACTGAAGTGATACTTTCTACATACATCTTATTTGTTTTAACAGTTGTGTAAAATGTTCTACCAGTGCATGGGCATAAAGTTATATTGATGTATCGTGTGAGATACATTTAATAACTTTTAAAAGTGTCTAGAGCTATAATATAGCCTTAAGAGTATATAATTATGCAGCAGGGATGGAAACATCCACTTTGATTAAAATTATTGTAAGAATTTTCTATAAGGTGTAGTTACTGTTTGAATAGTATTTTTTAAAGTATTTCTATGGTGTAGAAAAAGCAATAGTTGAAAAAGAGCCCTTTTTGTCAATGTGTTCTGCTGCGATTTTTTGCACATCAATTCAACAGTGTGAATCAGAAATGCAGACTAGTGGAAAGGATGTCCAAAATATTAATTAGAGTGTACTTATGATGTGTTTTTTTTCCCCCCCATAGTGAAGGAGAGTCTGGACTTCGAGCTTACTACTGGAATACATTCTGGGCACCAAAAGATGTCATTGCTGCTATTAAAAAATTAACCCCAGTGGAGCAAAAAGAAATCAGTAGTAAACAAGCAGCTCTTATGAACAATTCTTCTGGGGAGGAAGATTTTGATCTCATTACAATGGAGCTTTTTGGTAACAATGTACCTGTCTTTTAATACCTATTATGTCTATTTTTCTTTCTCCAGTTTGTGTCTTTGTCTTGTGTAGCTGATAATTATTAAATTTCAGTTTCAGATTCCACAGAATATGATGTGATGTTAAAATCAGGTAATTCTTCTTTGATCCCAGCTAATATCACTTGGTGGAAAAGTAAATCCCGTAACAAAAAAATGGGAATTTTCCAGTTAGTCTTATACCTGTAGGGCCTCCGAAGGAACCAGACTAGGTACCTCCCTGGCCTGTGCTTCACATAAAAGCTGAGATAAAAATGCCTTAGAGATTTTATTCTAGTATTCTTTCTAGAACACTTGAAATGAATTTATTCTCACTGAACCACAATGAGCTGTGGCACCTTTTCTCAGCTCTTCTAAAAAGCTACTATATAACATTATACATAATTTATTTGCCTTTTGACTAGATAATGTGGTTAACCATAGTGATCAGTCAGATACTGTAGTGCTTTAGTTCCCTTTTGCCTGGTTTTTCCATATGAAGCACATCTCAAAACTGGCTTCATATTCTTAATGCTCTTGTTGCATGAGGAAGGATGAAGAGAAAATGGCAAAGAAAGGAGTAGGTTTTAAGCAGATATGACAGCATTTGCAGCCAAGTCCTCTCCTGCTTGCTGAGAGTCTGGTGAGCCAATGGTGGTGAGGTGTTTTGCTTACTTGGGAAAAGGGAATAGGGTTGTACAAGTACAGGAAGAGGAGATTGAAAGTAGTCAGAAGGGCAAGTAGGTAATTGTTTCCACCTCTTCTGAAATTTTACCCAATAACTTAACTTATCTTTCAACTTAATAATTTTTCAGCTACTGATCTAGCTTCTTTTGTATAGCAGTATCCTTTGACCTGTATGCCAAGCCAGGTAACAACAGGACTCTAACTCTGATGAATCCCAAAAAGTCTTTTTATCAATGGAGACTGCGAGTTCCTTCCAACTGTGTGGTGAGACTGGTAGTTACCTCTTCACATGGTGTCACTCCAGAGAGCTGTGCATCACACCACTTATCAGCATATGATTTCCTTCTTCCTCTGCAGAACAAGATCATCACAAGGTACATGATAGTACAAAAAAAGGTGTTTAATTGATCTCTAAGAAACTCTCTGTGATACCAAAATTATAGCAAACAGGCTTCTAAAATGTAAGATTCCAAATACAACTTAGTAAAAAATCTTGCACGAGGTTATAAAAAGGTCTTCTATATCATTCCCCAGCCCCATAACAAATTGTAAATTCCTGTGGATTTTATTTAACGACTGATTTTTACTGGTTTCAGTTTCATGCAGCTTGAGTCCCAACTAAAAAAAGATAGACTTGAATTTTTTTAGTGTATTGTATTCTATTATTTAATACACATGTTTTATAGCAGTCCAGTCGCAGGAAAATTCCTGTTCATAACAGAGGTGTTGTGTCTATGGAAGACTCCATGCCCAGAGTCACTGTATAATCCATGTGCATAACGAAGAGCAGATGATACTGCAGACTCCAGTGCCCACAGTGCTTCAACTTTTTAGAGTAAAATTTCAACCCATCTTCATTAACAAAAAAAATAAACAAGTTTTAATATTGGAGGACGGGTGGTTTCAATGGTGGGGATTTTGGGTTTATTTAAGAACTTTGAGAAAGAGGTAAGATGAATATGCAGATTCACCTGAAACACATATATTTAGTCACTATTTAACTTATTTCAAATCACTAAGTAGTCCTCTTCAGCTCTATTAATAGACTTCTGTCTGTGTCTTTGTTGTATAAAGTACAACATGCAAGGTATACATAACTGGCAGACTGTCAGAGAGCCAGGCATGGAGTAAGCATGAGGTCTCATATGGTAGCACAGCACGGAGAATCCTGTTCCTGATGCTGGGCTGCATCTGCTTTGCTGCTAACTGCAGGTTGTTGCCACAACTTTTACTCCATTGCTGCATTTTTAGCAGTGGCTCAGCTTTTTGGGAACCAGAAATCTATCCTGTCATGTGTGTGAAAACACCTGGAAGCTAGAAAAAGCAGCACGGGCATATGATGTAACAGAGAACATCCATACAGTAAGCTGTTAGAGAGAGAGTTCAGGAATGATAGACATCAATGCACAAAGAGCTGGAACAAAATTTCATGGTGGAAATTATATTCAGAGCCCTATGGCACCTCTACTCTAGAAGTAGCTCATCACATACTTAGGGCAGATGCAGTAGAATCAATAGTATCTTCAAAACCATGAGTGCTGGGAATTATAGCTGGTTTTCCCTGACATCCAGTTTTAAGATCACATGTGATGACTAGAAAGATTTACAGCAGGTTCTATAAACTGCAGTCATACAGCTGTGCAGTGACAAGCGTGAGCTGAGACAGTGAGATGTACTGTGAAAATAGGTGTCTCATATGGACAACTCCTCTTACATGTGCTTGCCTTGTTCTGATGAGACAGTGACAAAATGTACAGCTAGAGGATAAGCCAGGCTTTCAGCTGTCTGGAAGATCAAACCACTGAAAGATTTCCACATAGCAAAGTGCTGAGGTGACTCAAGTTGTTACTTTTATAAAGGATGTGACAGGTATTGTAACTGTAATCGTTGACAGGTATTGTTTAATAATGGTTTCAAAAGAGAAGCTAGCCATAGGTCCATTTTCTAGAATCACATGAAATGGGAGCAGGGGATAGTCTGCTAAAAGCAAGTTTAAAAAAATTATTTTATACTACCACCTTGGATCACTGTGATAAGTCAAAAAAATTCATTCAGGGACGTGATGGAAACCCTCTTCCCGTGAGCTCTGATCTTAATGTTTTTAATTTACTGTACATATAAAAAATAAATCTGACTGACATTTTTCAAATGCAGATTTGTAAGTTAATGAAAAGAAATAAAAAATACACTGTCAATTTCAAAGTTACAGTGAGTATCCAAGCTTCAGGACAGAAATCAACTTGTTATTTAAAGAAAAGAACAAAACAAATAAATAGTTGCCATGTGTGGGACTCTGCATCTTGTGACAGCTTTTGTGATATGAAACTAAGGTGAATGGTAATGGACTGGTAACACTTTGGACTTCTTACTTCTTGCATAGGTGTTGCACAACGCTGCTGCACTGGTGCTTGTGGCTTTTTCAGTGCTATGCAAACTAGCATTGCCCTTTTGATGCTTCTACAGATCTGAAAACTCCAGGGCACCTGCTAGGCAAGAATATCTATGATATCCACCCTTAGTGACTCAGCCTCCATTTTTCTAGACTCAGACTCAGTTTTTCTAGAGAAAACTGTAGCCTCTCATATAGTACTAACTGAGTGGAACAACAGAAGGGAAGTGGTAGCCAGGGGAATACTTCTGAAACACAGATGAGTAGATCAGTGTTACTTCTGCCTAGTTCTCAACAAAGATGACTGGAATGTGGGAATTTTCTATGTGTTTTTTTTAATTGCAATTTTTGTGATATTTCAGATGGTGTGGATCTGGGGCCTGGACTCCTGTTGTGCGCTTAACATCATCAAGTAATGTAATGTTGCTCACCTTCTCATTGGACCCAAGAGATGAGAGCAACATACTAAAAGCTCACTTCCAAGCCATTCCTAAAATCAGTAAGTAACTGACAGAAACAATCATCTGATGTAAGACCCTTATTCCTCTTCTTGGATCTAAAATAGTTGATATTGGCTGAACATATCCATGAGGAGAGAATGGTGGCATATAAATTGGGAATTATCATTCTCATCCACATTTAAAAAATCTGAGAACTGAACGAAGAATAGTGTCTTCTGGTCTGGGAGATTTTTTTTGATTCCTGATTGCTCCCAAATCCTGCTCTCCCAGGCACTACTCTCATGACACAGGTAATACTGAGCAATGGTAACAGAGCAGCCTGCCAGATAGCAGTAGAGGCACTATGTGTCTATCCAAATCTAGATAACCCCATTGGCAGAGGAGTACGTTTCTCAATTTTGGCAATCTATCACCAGCTGAGGGGATGCATTTTTAATGAAAAATGAAAACAAGAGCAAATAATGGTAATATGTCTTTTATCCTTTTCTGAAAGTACTGTTCAGTGTAGTTAAATGCATTAAAAAAAGAGGAAAAAGAAGAAGAAGAAAAGTATATTCAAGGCCCAAGACATATATTTCAAACCTATGGAGTATTATGAATTTTGAGAGAGTTCTGGGTGGCTAGTTGAAATATTCTGAATTATGATAAGCCATAGTATTTTATAAGAGACACAAGGGGTCTCACAAGAGAAAGTTTATCTACAGTTGCTTGGTAAGGTCTAAGTGGAAGAAATTTGACAATTAAGGAGTGACTATTCTTTCACTTGTGGAACAAATCTTTGGGGAGAGCGTGTGGATAAACTTCTCCACAGCTGACACATTTCAGTTTTACATCTATAAGGATGCTGTTTAAACAAATACTCATTCCACGCACATCACAGACTAGAATTCCTTCATTGTTTTGAAGATGGGCACTTCAAAAGGTATATTGTCCAGTTATTGCTACAAAATTTTTGCATTTTCAAAATTGTTGTAATTTCTATTATATTCATGTTTGCATTTACTGTGTTACCTAAAGGAAACAAAAAGCACTAAGGACTGTCTATCTGGGAGAGTTCTTGGTGGAAAATAAAACCTCAAAGGCATTATGCAAACGTGGCAATTTTCAAACAGAGAACTGATACACAAGCTTTCAGGTTTACAAGAAATTAATCAGGTTTCACTTCATTAGACTAATTGGTTTTATATTTTTGAAAATGTCTTCAGCAAGCTCAGAAGTGAATTTTACAGAGCAAGTTTGTTTTGTACATAATTAATTGATTCTTCCACTTACCACAGAATAACTTTTTTTTTCTTTTTTTTTTTTCTTTTTTTTTTTTCTTTTTTTTTTTTTTTTTTTTTTTTTAAAGTCAGTGGTGGTTTGGGCTTATCCCTTACTGTAATTTGTTAAAAAAAATAAGAGGAATTCAGCGTGATGGGTAGTTGGAAGTCACATGAATTTCTGTTAATACAAGCAAAACCTGAGTTTAATATTGCCATGACCTTGTCTTCTAACTCTGTACATAGATAAGGGTCCTAGCAAGTGATAGGCACTGCAATGTAGCCCAGGTGAGACAATGATATTCCTTTTTAATATGTTTCTTTCTTAGTGTGTGGAGGTCATTATATATCCTGGAATGGGACACTGAGTTCCCCTTATTACCCAAGTTACTACCCACCAAATATTGACTGCAGCTGGATCATCAGAGTAAGTGCTTGGAACTTTTCTGAGTAACGATGATTTTGCTTTATGTGATATAGACATAAATTGGGAGAAGTGGCTTTTGATGTGGGTAAAATGAAGGGAAAGCCTCCTAAGTACACTGCACTTTACTTCCTCTCCAGTACCTACTTCTATTCTGTGCCACACGTAAGTGCCAGTTATGGTTGGGAAACTTTGCCATCTTCTAAAAGTTGAGTATTACTCATGGCAGAAACAAAGTGATGGGTAAGATGAAAACTTCTGGCAACCAGAGAAAATTACTTGTGGTTAGGTCTTGGCTTTTATGTCAGAAAGAAGAAATGGTCACGTAAATCATGCTTCACATGATGGAGACCACACTCCACTACTAACTCTTTTTCCCCGAGTCCTGCAGAAACAGGACCTTCCCTCACTCATAAATTCATCTCATGATTTCTACCAACTTCCTGGTGTATTTTTTCCCTTTCTCTGGAAAAGGATGCTCTTCATGTCTCAGAGTTAGTAGCAGTCTCTACCCTTCATCTGCCCAATCAAAATTATTAGCAGTTTGTAGCACAAAACTCTCATCTACATTCAGGAAAGAGAAGGAAATGGCTTTTTAAAACAGAGAGGTCATAGCTAATATGACTGAGTAACAAGCTGCCATAGATTTCTTTAGTCTCTTATTTGACCTACAGGAACATATGGTAGTACAAACATAGCATGGAACCTAAGTTTGTCCTTTGTGCTGACTGAGGGAATACTTACATTCTTTTATGTA
This sequence comes from Heliangelus exortis, assembly GCF_036169615.1. NCBI lineage: Eukaryota > Metazoa > Chordata > Aves > Apodiformes > Trochilidae > Heliangelus > Heliangelus exortis. The sequence continues at coordinate 107,830,182 of NC_092422.1, read as the reverse complement.
ACAGTTTCTATACATGTGTAAAATAGTAATGTTTTTTTGTTCTTCAAAGGTGGTTATTTGCATCATAAAAAATACAGTTTTTTTCAATCTGATAAGAAGTAAAACAAGAATTACCATCTTAAAAGCAGAGGCTTTTTTGTTGTGTGGGTATATGTGTGAGGTTATTTATGCTTTGATTTTTTAATTTTTTTTTTTTGTAGGCACCATTGCCTGGTTACAAGCTCTTGTTAAAAATCCTCATAATACAAATTCAAGAGAAGTCTCCAGGGTCCAGTAAATGTGATAAAGACTGGTTAGAAATTGATGGGGTTAGGTAAGTAAATACACTATTTTCTGATGTATTTAGTTCCACTTTTCTGTGCAGCATGCTCTACTTAAGAAAAAATATCTCACAACTTCCAGTACAGACAGATACTTTTCAACAAGAATTGGCACACTTCCACTTAATTTTGGCAGAATAATGCTTTTAATTCTGCCCTACTACAAAACATTTCTCATCATGTTAATTTAAGCATCATGCTTTTCTAGAGTGTTACACATTTATTTATTTTTTTTGTTGTTGTTGTTCCTCTTAAGAACAATGACACAGAAAACTGTAGGATTTTATGCATCTGCAGGTGAACTGTAAATTCCTAACAATGATCTTGACATGGATGAAGCACTTGTGTTATCTGAAGTTTCATTTCCTACACAAGTCACACTTCAGTGAACATAATTATTTTCTGTAAATAAGACAAATTGCAATGTGTGTGCTTAACAAAACCACAAATACATAAAACCCAGCAAAAAAATGAAGCCCCCACCAAAATGGTATTCAGAGTGATTTGTCTCTTGGAAGGAGCATATTGAAACCAGCAACAGCTGTTGCATTTGGCTTCATGAGTCCATTACTGCATTTGTAGTTGTAGTCTTCTGGGCTTGCAAACCCAAATGGGAGATCTGAAATCAAGCATGCTTAGAAGGGGTTGGTATTCCTGAGGTAGATTCTGACATTAATCATCTTGCTGTATTTTATTTCAAAGTCTGCTAGTCTCCCCCAAAACTGTGGAGTTAAAAGGCATTTCTAAATAGTCTTTCTAATACTTCTGTTGTGCTGTTTTAACACTAAAAAAACATATTAAGAAATATCTTCATTGCATTGTTTTAAAGCTTTTTGGGATTGGTATCCTTCGGTAAAAGGAGAGGTAGGTGGGTGGGTATGGCAGGTTTGGTTAGAAATTAATTATTATTTTTGCCTTGTTAGATACTGTAAAACTCTCTCAGAAAACAACAGAAACAAAGAATATGGCTATTCTGTCACAATCAACTTCCATTCTGATGAACTGGTCACCCACAGAGGGTTTTTTATTGAATACAAAGCCTTCAGTTACACAGATCGTAAGTTAATAAGCATGCATGCACCTTAATTTTAAAAAAGAAACTTAGAGGAACCACTCCTGATGCACCAATCACACACAAATCGACCTGCCTTTTTTTCTTAATCTAATTCAAGAGAGAAATGTTTAAACTATTATTATGTGCCTAATTAATCAAATAGATGTACAAAATTAGATAAAAGATGCAAGATTAGATAAAAGATGCTTTTAGAAGCTACTAAAATAGCTACTAATAGAAGCTACTAAAATAGCCAAGCTGCAAAAGGAAAACAGTATGGAAGCTCTCTAAGCATGACTCCTCTGCCAACTATGAATAGTCACTTTTCTTCAAACCTGCAACTCAGTGTGCTCTAAATCTACTTCCAGATGTAGACAAAGTATTGAAGGTTTTACTGGGAGTTAACAAGGGCCCCTTGCAAGCAGGTGTTACAGAAATACAACTTGGTTTCTTACAGATCTTTCCTGAGTCCATAGTCTTTGCACTTTTATTATTTTTATGTTTTAATTTTTTTTTTTTTTTTGAGAGGATGTGCTTCCACAGAGTGGAACAAGGATTTTCAGAAAAATATATTTATTTACTTGTGACATTTCTTAGAAAAAAACATATTTGCAGTATGTTCTTTGTAAATGCCTTCTCTTTAGTAGTTTCCAGAAAGATTCTCTCTTTCATTGTTTCTCAGCCGAACAACTTCTTCTTCCCAATTAACATCCAGGTAGCTGAAGTTCTCTGTGATTTCAAGAGAACAGTTCAGTTTGTGAAACCTCTTAAGATCCTCAGCCTGTTTGACTGAATGTAGTTCTGTTCCTTGCTGATTTAAAAGTATTTATATATTAAGATCTCGGGTACAGATTCTTGTTTAGTGAAAGCATTCATTAGAAAGAAGCACAGATGTTGAGGTCAGTCATTCTATAGGACTCAGATATTTCCAGGGATTTCTTTTTCTACCAGTGTGTCTCTCTTTCTACCGGAAAAAAAAGTTAAACTATTGTATTCTGTGGTTACTCTGGTTCCTTCCTCAAAAAACAGTTCACAGATGAGTCAAAGCCTAAGAATAATTTTTTTCTAAAGAGAAATACCTTACCATCAATACTATTTAAGTGAAAGTGAAAGAAATTCTTGGTCAAAGGCTGTTTCAGCATGAATTTGCTAAATTTTAAAAGTGTTTGCTAAGGCACTTATTCACATCAGACATGAAGTTGCTGTGTAGTAGCAGAGATGGTTTTCTACACCATTTAAATGTCAGTTGTAAAACTAAGAAGAATGCCTAGTTTTGACTTGTTTCGTTGGGTTTTTTCTCTCTCTTTTTAAATGACACTGTGTAAACTGTATTACCTTAACAAATTGATGTTGTTCACTATAGGTAGTAGTTATGTATCTCTCCACTCCAGAGAAAGGCATTGGATGTGAATATATTTTTTAAGTCCATTTAGGTGTATTAGTTTAATTCAGACTGATTAAAATCCTTGGCAGATTATGCCAAGTAAGATAACTTTTTCTTCTTTGAGATTCAATTTAGTTTAAAAATTACACTAGCCTTGGTTTTTAATAGCCATTTTAATACTTTATCATGGTACAGTCCTGCACTAATGCATTTAGACTGCAACAGCATTTCTAGTGCCATTAGTTTCTTATTTTTCTAGCTTTTCCTACCATGTGCAGATAGAACATGCATTCCTTCAGGCAATCAGTCTGAAGGCTGGAAAGTCTACTTAGATGGTAGTGAAGAATTAGGTTGTAGTGGGCAATTACCTCTTGTTTGTGTTCTCCTGTGAACAGTTTGTTCTAGAAGTTCAGAGACTGGCTGAAATTATCTCTATAATATTGGCTATCCTGAGGATCACGTGAAAGATGTTATTGAAGATCTAAAAGTCTGGGGAAGAGGTTGTGTAATTCATCTCTAAAGAGAAGAAAGCAGAAAAATCAAGGGGAATTTTATATCCATATTTTCAAGCTAAGCTTCAAAAAAATTAAGTAAAAAGCGGTAAAACTAACCTATATGTAAACATTTAAAAAGTATTACAAAACAGCATGGTGGTTTTTATCTTGTTTTGTCCTCTGCTGTGGGAGGATAAACAGAGGAGAAACTGTACTTTGACACTGTCTGATGTGACAAATCTATCAGTAAGTAAAGAAACACAGTGAGAAAAAACATACAGAAAACTCTTTCCAGAGGATGATTGCCAATTGTTATCAAAATTGAAAGATTTTTTTTTTTGTCATTCTGACAGTATCTGTTAGGGGACATCTCATAATTTTTATTAATGGTCTGAATGATGGATTAAGGAGATGATTATGAAGTGGAAAAGTGTCACACAATAGAAAAAGAGGTGGATTTATAAATGATCCTGACAGGCTGGAGAATGTATGTGGAGAAAATTTCATTTTACCCAATAAAGACCTGATTACTTAAGCAATCAAATATACACATGGATTGCCTAAGTTGCTTTTTTGCTGCAAAATGGCTGGGGGTAATAGTGGCCCAAAAGCTGCCTTGAGAGTCACAAAGTTATGGAATTTTCTGTTTGTGTTCTGCTTGCAGTTTTGTTGTTTGTGTTTTTAAAATGTCATACTAGGATGTAGGACAGGGGGTTGAAAATACCTTCCCAGTCACCAGTGGGAAGGCCTTCAGTTAAAGTACTGTGTCCCAGCTGGGCACTGCTCATCAAAGATGTGAAGAGATGCCAGAAAGAGTGACCAGAAGGTAATGCAAAGTCAGAGAGCACAACACAAGATAGATAATGCAACAAATCTCTGACAGTGTTTTTCTGCTATCAAAACTAAAGCAGATCAATGTCTGGCAGAAACAGCACAGTAACATCCCTGTGAGCCCTGGCAGGCAGTGTTGCATGTGTCTGCTAGCCAGCTATTTGGATTATGAAGCATTTACAGACCTTTTTTCTTCAGGTTGTAATCCAGAACAGTTGAAGTGTGGTGATGGGAAGTGTAAGCAACAGTATAAGACTTGTAAAGATGACGACAGTTGTGGGGAGGACAGTGATGAAAACAGCTGTTGTAAGTATACATTTTTAGCTATTTTCCAAAAGATAAATGTAGTATTTCTGTATGTATTTTTTTCATAGCACTAAGTAGAAGCTTCATAATAGTGGAAACAAAACATGCAGAATATAACTATTTCTTGGTAGAGTCTGGACAAGAAATTAATGAAGTAAAATCCAAGGTAACAGTTATCCTGTTAGAAGAGAACATTTTTGCCAGATGCTGGCAAAATATATTTGGCAATAAAGTACCAAATAATGTAAAGGAGGAAGACAAAATAGCTTTGGGACTTTTGTCCTTTGCTACGTGCCATGGTATCTTTACTTCAGATACATCACAATACTACTACTGTCTCCCTAGTGACTTGCTGCATTTTGTCTTTATAATATTTGTCTTTATTTGAATCTTAGGTCCTTGAGGTAGCCAGGACTATGTTCTTGATTGCTGGAGATAAAAAAACCCCACATTCCACTGTTTAGAGGTCACTGATAAACAACTGATAGTAAGAATTATAGTAATGAAAGCCTATTGCTGAGATTTGTCAAGATTCCCATGTGTTAAATTTTGATAATCCTTAACCAAAAATTTCTTGAAGGGAGGTAAAAAGCTCTTCCACAATTTTCTCAGCCTTCACTTTGAAGCAAAAAGACTGACTTCCAGATGGTGTTTGCTCTGAAGATTTAAAATTTGTAATGTCAGAAAAGCTGGTAAAGGTAAAACAACAAATCCAACAAGCCTATCTTGCTCAGTTTAGACTTCAGTTCAATGGGAATGAGGACAGTTGGAAGCTTTTCTGTCTTTCTTCATGGACATTGGAGACTGAAATTACTGTGATCATTAAAAATAGTGGAACATACCCTCTGTCCCTCCTCCTCAAAGGGACCAGTTTACTCCAGTTCAGACTATGACTTCAGGCACTTCAGTGTGTAGCACCAAACAATTTTCACCACTGAATCAGTTGAATGTGCAAGTTCTTTAATCATTCAAAACCACAGCTCCAAAGATGTGATACTATCTTTTCTCTTTTTTCAGCCTACAAAAGTTGCTCCCCACATGCATACAAATGTCTCAATGGAAAATGCTTGCTGAAAACAAATCCTGAGTGTGATGGGAAAAGAGACTGTGCAGATGGATCTGATGAAATGAACTGCGGTGTGGTAACATTTATTTTAAAATCAGTTAATGAGTTAAGGAAAGGGCTCAGAAACTAGTGTTATGCTCAAGCATTATTAAATGAAGAATGGATTGAATCAGGTGTGAATTAAAAAAAAAAAAAAAGAAAAGAAAAAGAATCAGCTTTGATGTCCATAGATAAAAATTTAGATGCTAAACAAAGCAAAGTGAAATCACCTTGTGGTTTTTGTTATCGTTTCATTCAATTATTTCTGCTAGCTTGTGGAAGACCCCAGCTTAAGAAAAACAGAATTGTTGGAGGTGAAGATGCCAGATCTGGGAAGTGGCCTTGGCAAGCAAGTTTACAGATGGGAGTGCATGGCCATGTATGTGGTGCATCTGTTATTTCCAATAGGTGGCTCATATCTGCTGCCCATTGCTTCCTGGATTCTGATTCTGTGAGGTATGAAGAATTTATAGTGTTATACAATATTTGCAGTTTAATAGCCTTAGAGTGTTACTTCCAAAAATCTGCAGCAGCTATTCCTTTTCTAGATAAGTTGGTTTAGTGTATACCTCTGACATTATAGTACTACACAACCCCTCAATATTGTATTCTGCTGGCTTCAAAAGTCCTAAGTATCTGAGATGGTTATCTTACTTCCATTGCTAGTGAATCCTGCATCATAAAACACACTGTTCTGTTAGATTTAGTGTATAGACTATATAGTGTATTTTTCTAGAAGGGAGGGATTTTCAGAGTAAAAGCCATGGACTTTTCCCTCAAGCAGAGGACTATTTATTGAAAAATGGAGTGTAAAACCCACCAGCATTGAGTTTAGGTAGTGTAAATTGAAAAGACATATTTCCTACAAGTGGCAAAGAGGAAATAGTGTTTAATAATACACCTTTCTGACTTCTAAAGCATGATGCATTACAATCAATTTTTCTTGTATCTCCAAGAAACGATGATTTTTCAAAATGGTAAGTAAAACTATTATTTAATGTTTTAAGAGACTATAGTGCATCTATCTCCCTATGTGATATTCCACTCCGTTCACTTTGATCTTCATGAATCTCATCAAATTCTGGAAAGCAGATAAAATGGAGTGAACTGACAGTGCATTATTTTCCAACAGGATGTTCTAAAAACATTCTCTTTACAGATACTCCAATCCTTCAGGATGGAGAGCATATATGGGCTTACACACTATTAATGAAAAGAGTAATCGTGTAGCTATGAGAACAATCAAAAGGATTCTTGTCCACCCACAGTATGACCAATCTATCTCAGACTATGACATTGCCCTGTTGGAAATGGAGACACCTGTGTTCTTCAGTGAGCTGGTACAGCCCATTTGTTTACCCAGCACCTCTAGAGTATTTGTTTATGGAACTGCCTGCTATGTAACTGGCTGGGGAGCCATAACAGAAAATAGTATGTTCATTTCCTGGATACACTTATTGCAAGTTTGACTTAATTTTAAACTCTAATAATGAAATTTCTATAGTTATAAGAAAAAATACTTGTGATTTACTTAGTAAGTCTATAGAAAGCAAGCATACACTTTTCCACAATCAGGGAAATCTGAATTTTCACTTGGATAGCAGGTGACAAGTGTCTATACTCATACTCAGGCGTCACAAACCATTGAAAAGCAAATTATCATAGTTTTACAAAAACGTGTCCCTTTCCATGCTCATGGATTGTTTTATCTGGTGAATGGATCATGAGCAATCTTACAAGTAAAGAAAATTGTGACTTGCAATTATTGCAAAGGAGGAATCTGTTGCTAAGACTGTATTTGTCAATATGGGGTCATGAAAAGCAATAATTGCAAAAATATTGTTGAGAGGTTTTTGTTTTGTCTGTCCTAACCACAGGCAAATTAATGTATGTTCCATGAAGAGTTCTGCCTGCACAGCTTGGAGTAGCATGGTGCGGGGGGGGGGGGGGGGGGGCAGGAGAAAAACAGAGTTGGAGAAGGGCAGTGAGGCACAATCTTGGCTGTGTCTCAGCTCCTCAGCATCTTACCTCTTTCATTGACAATCCGTGCTCAGAACAAAATGGGCAAACAAACCAAGACCCTCTACTTCCACTGATCAGCCAGGTATAGAAAAGGTTATGTTCACTGTTGAGCCAAAATGTTATTGAGGACATTTAGTTCACAGTGACACCTTATGGTCCATGGTACAGAATTAAGCTCTTAGCATCACTTTTGACTTACAGGTTTGACTTCTAAAAATTATTCTCCCCCCTCCCCATCAACTTCATTCCACAGGTTCTTTCCTAGAGGTAAGATGATGGAAAAGATCATGGAAATTTCATTTACTAGAACTAGGACAATGTTTGGGCCACATACAACAATAAAAAACTTTAAATAATTTGACATGCCATTCAAAATTAGCTATGTTTTGTGGAATCTTATATTCATAATTTGCAAGGCTTTTTCACTGCAGTCTGGCAGAAGATGCCCACATGTATAAAGACTGGGGGAGGGCAGTGCACATGGGACCTCTATGTCTAGGGGGTAATGTGGGCACCAGCTTTTGAAAGTTGAGGGTATGCAGCAATTGAAGGGAGGGGAATTAGTTTCTTGCCATCAGCTTCATAGATTTTGAGCTTGGAGCAATTCTCTTTTGTTTTGACAAGTGGTATCTCTGTTAGAAATCTGTACCACCATGACCTCTACAATACCACTTGTGTTTTTTCTAGGTCAGCTTGCCAAAACACTACAGGAAGCTCGAGTGAGAATAATTAACCAAAGTGTTTGCAACAGGCTGTATGATGATCTTATCACACCACGTATGCTGTGTGCTGGGAATCTTAGTGGTGGTGTTGATGCATGCCAGGTAACCTGGGACTTGTAGGGAACCTACAGGGAATGTTTATTTTCATTGGAAACCTGCTTAGAGTTGCGGGGGTTTGTGTTTTGCTTTTTAGTTTGTAATAGGGTAAGATGACTTGTGTGCATGGTTTAACATGGCAACTAAAGGCTCTTCCAAACAAGGAAGGAAATTTGGCAGAGATAATCTCTGTATCTCTTGAGAAATGCTGCTTTGCAAAAATGAGGAGTAAAATGTGTTGAAAAGAATTTTTTCCTCTTCAACAGTTAGATTTCCTATAAAAGAACAGAGATGTAAGGGTAAAGGGAGCAGAGTTAAGCCCATCTTCAACTTTTGCTATACATGGTTTTTTTTCTTTTTTTGATGCCTGTGTGAGAGACTAATACAATACTCGGACAGTAAAATGAGTAATATATTGTTTTTAAAAATACAAAAGGTAAGGGTAAACTAAGTTTCGTAAATGCACTTGAAATACTGCCTTTCAGACTCATATGTTCATTCTTGTGTATAATTAGAAGTTTTGATTATATCATGGTATTTTAAGCTATATGATCTGGTTTAGATCAAGAATTGATGTTTGGATGTACTCCAATTGTCCTGACTGTGCCCCCTTCTTCAGGTATGAGACTAACTGACTGCTTTAGCAATATTTAAACTTATGAGGATGAATATCCACTTTCAAAATAACAAACAAAGTCATTATATGAGTGACCTTGTAGAAGGAGAGAAATGTGCTCCTGATTTTAGACTGTGGCAATTTGATAGAATTTTTCTGTAATATATGAATTTTACTATTTTAATGGAATCGGATAATTTTTGCATGATCATATTACTTAAAGGGTTCAGCTTCCTTATACACAGAAGACCATTTGCAGGATCCTCCTGTGGCCTCTAATTCAATGTATTACTATTTTTGTTAACTTTATGTGCAGTTTGCGTGTAACCTTAGACCTTGGAATTGTTTTGCAAAGCATGTGATTTTAGAGACTTAATGTTCCTCCAAAACAATGTGTTGCTTAAGAAATGCCCTTGAATTTTTAGGAAGATATTTTAACAAATCTGCATATATACCTCACTGGTCAATCCACTTTCTAGCATATTATGCTGTGTTTCAGCCTCAGCATGCCTTTAAGTTCTTAGTATGCATAGCATCCTTGCTGTTCCTTCTCAGTCAGTAGTTTATTTCCTTTGAAGTGCTAGAGAAGGAATCCTGTTGGCAGGTCAGGAAAACAGAACAGCACCCTGACACCCTCTTACTCCTGTTCCAGACTTATGGGCAACCTGACTTGTTTCATTTCTTCACAGACCCATAAACTGTGCACGGACTGCAAAGTTTATGTGAAGCTTCTAAATAACTTTTGTCTTCAGAGGATGTGGTGCTTACAGTGAGAAATAAGATGTTTACTCTTCTTCATACTTTTTTCTTATCACTCTAGGATGTTATTTGTTCTTGGTTCCTCTTTTTAGGATTCTTCCTCTCCACCAGCACACAGCCCCTTTGGACTTTCAGAACTGGCTGTGTAATTGGCAGCAAGTATATGCCTGCTTTCTCAAGTTACTTTGAGATCAGCCTTGACATTATGACATCAGCCTGAGAGAGAGGAAGAATTGTTCTGGCTTCTTATCTCAAGATGATTCTGCTTGGTGGGGTGATGAAAGCTTTCTATTGTTAACTCTTTTCTTGGTACATGGCTTTCTTCTGATTTTCTGCCATGTTTTAGCTCTAAGTGGGAGCAGCAAACAAACTGCTGGGTCCACTTGAAGGCTGCCAGACCGCCTTGTTTGCGTAAGGCACAGCTGCAGAGATCAGCTGCAATCATCACAGCTCATAGTTCTGTGAAATGCTCTGCCCACACAAGGCATACAAAGCTGAAACAATGAAGGGCACAAAGGATTTGTGAGTGCAGATGGATTTGGATCCTGTGAACTGAACTTAATGGGAATTCTTTGTAGCTGCACATCATAGCTGTGCAGGGCGTCGGGTTCCCTTTGTGAAACCAGTCCTTATTTACACCTTCTTTAGTCTTCGTTCTTCCTCTCCCTCTGTGAATGTAAACACAGTCTTGATTATGAAACCACTGGTAATATTTAATTGTGCCTGGTTTGTTTTTTGGTTGGGTGGAGTTTTTTTGTTTGTTTGTTTGCTTGGGGTTTTTTTTTTTGTTTTGTTTTTATTGGGGTTGTGTGGTATCTTTCTGTTATTGCTTAAGAAAGAATAAGAGTTCTGCCTTCAACCTGTGAGCAATTAATGGTCAAAAGGTAGCAGAATTCCTACTTCCTATCTCTGTCTTCTCCTCTCCCCACTCAGCCTGTGATCAGTTGCTTTATGAATTCTACAATGTGACATTAGCGATGAGTAAATTTTCAAACAACTTCTTGCCATTGCTTTATATTGAGTAGTGTGCTATTCCACAAGTTTAAATAAATTGAATTAAATTGACATCTAGCTGGGTATTTTCTATCCAAATGAAGATTCTAATATTAAATTGTAATATGAGAAAGACAGAGACATGTATTTACTATTTTTAAATAATCTAACTTTTGTTGCAGTGCTCTGTGTGTGCATTTGAGTGCATGCATGCGCTAATGGCCAAACTTCCTTCATTTTAGGGGGATTCTGGAGGTCCTTTGGCTTGCACAGGAAAGGGAAATAGATGGTACCTTGCTGGCATTGTGAGCTGGGGTGAAGGATGTGCCCGGCGTAATCGTCCTGGTGTATACACTAAGGTGACAGCACTTTATGAGTGGATTCGTCGGAATGCAAACTGATGTGCCGAGGAAAAAATGCAAATCTGCCTTATGAAAGCTGCTTCTGACTGTATTCTGCTGTGTCCATCTTGGATATGTAACATGAAAATGCCACTGACTGTTGCTTTGTGGATGAATTTTTAGTGAAGAAACTCATTCGATGTACACCTAGCAGTAACTGTTCAGATTCAGACCAACATCATCTTCCTTATCTGCAACAGCAGCAGAAACAGCACTGCCTTAAAAACATGAAATGGCTTAGAACCTACAATAGAAGTCCATCCAGATTTTTCTTTTGAAAATCCTCTCCCGTCCTTTCATCTCCCTTGCTCTATATCTGTGTAAGTTTCTACATACACATAGCTGGATATCCATGGACACATCCCATATATATTCAACTCATACATTCTACTTTAGAGATGTCACAGGAATCTAAACATAAATCATTATTTCATGTTTCTTGAATATACAAGTACTATAATCAATACAGTGTACAAAGCTGAGATTAGTTCATTCCCTAGTTATGCAGCCACTGTATGACTGTTCCTTTCTGGACTGTAACTTTTGGGCTGTCTCCTGTGTTCTCCTAAGAATTTGTTACATTTATCTCACAAATGTTAGGATGCAAGAAATTTTCATTAAAGAACTGGAAGAGCACAAATTAGATTCTTTGAGATGTTTAAATAACAGGAAACAAATACTCAGTTTTAGTTAATTAAATAAAAGGAAACTATGGTGCTTTATTATATTTTCTTCAAAATTTGAACATAGCTGTGGGGTCTGATGTTTGCAATACGTTATGGGTGTGTTTCCTCAGCTTTGGCTCTTGTACGCTTTGTGAGATTTCCCATGCTGCTTTTCCTGATGTCCTTGCTCTACAGCAGAGTTTCAAGGTCAGTGTTTTTTGGTTTGTATCTTCCTGGGCTGTGCCCAGCTGGCTACACGACATTAAAAGGGACATAAAAGGAGTGGTCTTCATAGTTGGTCTTCGATTTGTGCTCAGTATTTACAAGTGTTTAGCTTTCACCGTTAGTGTATATTAAAAAAAAATTTAAGCCAGCAATTTTAGTACCAGTCATTGCCATCCACACAGCATGCTTCTATTCTACAGTATGTAAATACATGATCCTTGTTTTATTAAGGCACAAGTTTCTTTTTCTTATGTTGAAACCAGAGTTTTCTTCACTATGGAAGAAAACTGGCTCTTGCTGTTCCTACAACAACAGCAGTTTTCTGCCAAGGTCAGAAAGCTAAGATTGTTTCTCCACTTCCCATTTTTTCTTAGAGTTTCTCAGCTCTATGTGTCAGAAGGGTCACTTAGTTTACATGCAAGAAGAGCACCAAGTGTGGAAGTTGGATCATGCAGAGGAAAGAAACTCAAGACTTTGTAAGGAGCTCCTTCACAGATGTAAATAAAAGGACTTTGACTTTTGCAGGGTGAGGTCCATAATCATTAACTCATTTGACTTAGAAAAACTTCTTTGGTTTCAGGCAATTCAGCTGAAAGGTAAGGTCTTTTTACTGTGACTTGAAATGAAATAAATGAAGGTCATTTCCCATACTGGGAATGCTTTTTCTGGTGAGGATGTTGAAGGTAAAATCTTGCAGATACAGATACGTGTTTTGATCTTGATGACTGCTCAGCTTCATCCTCAGTTCTCTGGAGTTTTAAGATTTCTCCAGAACAGAAAGGAGAGAAATTTGTATTTTTATTTGCTGAATGAAACCAATCTGTGTGTTCAGCTTGATGGAGTGCCTTTGCTGTGGTGGCTGTGACACAGCATCAGAAATCTTAACTTCTGGCAGTGTTCCAGGCATCAGAAACCAGATGAGTTGCACAATGGGAAAAATCTAAGGGGAGGAAAAGCAACCTCAGGATTTGGCAAGAAAAAGAAGGAGCAACATTGTGAGTGGATGCTCAGCCAGCAAGGGAGGGAGTTGGAGAAGGAGGCTTTGTTTTCCTCTTAATGCATGATTCTCCCTGAGCTGGGATAAGGGAGTGAGCAAGAGTGCAGTTATCAGCTGCATGTCCAACCCTTTTGATCCAGAGGTGAGATAGGTGCTCTGTTCAGAAGGAGAAAAACTACTCTGTTCAGAGGAAGGAAAAACACGAGGATGGAGTCAAAATGGGAGAAACAAGAGGAGGTAGGATAAAGGGCACTGGGTGAGTGGGGGAAAGAATCAGCCCCAGGCTGCTAAAAATTTTAATGAGTGACTCATATAAGAAGTATGAGAGAGTTCTTGTGGGAAGCCAGTACAGACAAAATCACAACTTATATCATGATTTACTTCATAAAAGCATGCCCTGTACAGCACAGGCTTAAATTGAAGGCCACTTTCCTCCTCTTCAGATTTGCCCTATTGTTTTTTTACATGGAAGTGGCTTCTCAGGTTTAAATTGGATTTAAGTAGGTGAATAGATGTATGGTCTTTAAGTGATACAGGTGATTTTGGGGTACATAACAGCTAGAGAGAGGACTCTTTGCAGAACAAGGGTCATTAGTGTTTATCTCTTTATCGACTATACAGGGAGAATAAAATTAAAACTGTTGATGTATATTATAAATTCCCTTTGTAGCCTAACTGAACCACAAGCTATGTGATCCTTTACTCAGTTCGTACTGTTCAGTATCACATCTGTTTATCTGCGGGGATAACAGCAATAGCATTTTACTGTTTTGGCTGATGACAGCAGGGAAAAAAACCTGGTTCCTTCAACATTGCCTCAGCAAATGACAACATTACTGAAGGTTTAGTCACCTGCTCGTGCTTGTCAAGGGCTGGTACAGAAAGGCAGACAAACTGGAAAACCTAGTATCGCAGAGCTGAGGGCTGTAGCTCTGGGAACTGGGCTAATCGATACTCCCTCCGACTAGCATTTCTCTGTAGCTACAGCAGATGATGTGTCCTTCCAAGAAATTCTCCTCCTTTATCAATGTTTTGAGATCATTCCTGTGAAAATTATTCCTACTCCCACTGTTACTGTCTCCAGCCTTGCACCAGAACTGGTACTGACCACAACTGCTGAAACCAGAAGGAAATTAGTTGCCTCCGTGCTTCCTTCAGAGACAGAGGTCCTCGTGCAGAAACAGAAGCTATGGAAAGTCAAAACTCTGGTCAAGAACATGAGATTATTGAATTACAAGAAGACAACGTGGAGGAAAATGAGGCTGATCATGACAAACCTTTAAATGTTCAAACAAGAAAGGTAAGATTTTTACTTGCTCATGTGATGCTTGCTGTTGGGGAAAATACCACACTAAAAGAAACGACACTCCACAAGAACGTCTTGTAAGGTGGATTAATTTGTCAGTCAAGGGATAGGGAAGTGTTATTCGCTCAAGAGTAAAGGTTGAAAACCTGTTACACATTTCTTTCCTTCCCAATTCTACTACTGGGGTGGGATTTTAAATGTATTTTAATTTTTTGCTGTTTGGTTATTTGTGAATTTTAACTTAGGAAATAAGGTTGTAATTGGTACTCCATATTTTTGCTTTCTCTTGTTTAGTGCTGTCAATGGGATCGGGCTCAAAACCAGAAAGCAAAAAAGTTGAAACTTGTATTAAAAACGGGCTTTCTTTTAGAATAGATTAATCAAAAAACTATCAAAACAAGAATACAATGTTCTGCAACAGACCATGCTAGGTTCAATTTTTTATCTGTGTGTAATTTGCAGCTGCTGACAATTATGAGTTTGTTTGAATAGCATGCCTCAAAGCCTCAGTTAAGACCAGCATGTGAGTCCTGAGGGAAGTAGCCCCCTTTTCCCCTTTTTTTTAGCTCAGAACTCTGAAACAGACTAGTGCTGGCAGAGGGGTAGTATATACTCACAAGTGACTGTTGTACAATGGTTTTCATTACTTACTCCTGAGCAGAGGGAATAGCAGTGGCAGAGCTAAGAAGTTTCCCACTTCCCTGGGGGGAAAAGCCTTCCTGAGAAATCATCTGCATTAGACACTCCACCCCTTCCTTCCTGCTCCTGGCCAGGCAACAGCAATTGCTCCCACGTGGGTCCCACTGTGGGCTGATTCATTTCCATGTCCAGGCAAAAGCCCATTTACTCTCCTCTATCAAGGGCTAGTTACTTCTCCTCTGCTTTGATTGGGATGAAACAGCTTGCTGCAGAGTCAGACAAATTCTAGGGAGGTAGAAAGAGGAACAGGAGAGGGAGGGGGAGCTAGATCCACTCCGCTGCCTTGAGAAACTTGGCCCTGAGGTTTCTGTTTAGCCTTCCCCTTCCCAGAACTGAGTTTTCATCTGGGCTCTTTTTCTGCTCATTCTGCTCATTCTGGCAATTGGCTTTCAATCCTATAGGGACTGCTGGAAAACAAGCCCTGGCTTCCTCCTCATGTGGTAGGTTGATAAAAAAAATTGTTCTGCCCACTGGGGAGAGTTTCTCTCTGATGCTGCTCCCTCCCAGAATTCTTGTGATGTATAGGGGCAATGTCCAGAGGGTGTTGGCCCAGCAGGTAGGGAATAGCTGGGGAGCTGAATGTTTGCAATGAGAATGCTTGCAATGAGTTTGCTGAGCGTGATTAAGAATCACACTTTTGTGATGGTCTAAATATGTGCCTCAATCAAAACTTGGCCTTGATAACTCACTCTCTCAACTGATATCACTGTGTCTGATTTCATAGTTGTACTCTAGGCAGTTGTTACTGGCATTTTTTTTCTTTTTTCAGGTACAGAATGATCTGCTAGCAGTAAGTACTAAATTGAAGCTACATTCTTCTAATATATTTTAAAAAACAAATAAAAAATACATATGTAAATAGGACCATACCTGAAAGCATGCTGTAAGTGAAGCCATATAGAGCTCACAGGCCTTTTGCCTGTTATTCTCCACCAAAATTCTGTGTGCAGGGGTGTCTGGAGAGAGAGCTTTCCCTGCTCCTCCCCCAGGAGAAACTGCTCTTGTGATATCTTTCTGTGGGTGTCTGCTTCCTCCCCCTGTTCATCTGCCACCCCCAAAGAAGCTTTAAGCCAGCTGGTGGATGTCAGTTAAATTCAGTGAGAGGCTTCCTGTTATGGTGGGTTCTTAGAAAGTTGAAAAAGTATAGGAATGTAACCTGGGTTAGTGATAATTAGCTAATTCCTGCCAATGAGCACATGTGTGTGGCCCAGCCAGCTGCCAGCAGTGCTTTTCCTCACTGGGTATCAATGTCAATAAGGACATGCAGTTTACAGCTGGGTTTGCAGATGGGGGAGGAAGAGGAATTAAACAGTCAGCATTGTCTATTTTCTTATGAATTCACACCCTTCCTTCAGTTTTCTGGCTGTGGAACAAAATAGTTGGAGGGTTTTTTATTTGTATTGTTGCATCACTTAAGGGTTTGAGTTTTTAAATATGTATATATATAAGTATTTCTTGGGTGGCTAATAAGACAGTAACTTCTGCTGTTGTCCTAAATCTTATTAAAAATTAAATGGAAGACAGATATTGTCCCTTCTCTCCCATATAAACAAATTTATTTGAGAAGAGTTTCCCTGTGATCTAGAACAGGTGAGGTCTGCAGTGAACTTTGTGTTAAATGTACTCAGTAGCCTTCAAGTTTCCATTCTTCAGAAGAAAAAGAGAGCCAGCTGTAAAAGTCTCAGTTATTTTCCACTGTTCTTTGTTGCAATATTATCTAATGATTAGCAGTCCACTTGCTCTGGGTGCTGGCATGCAGGAGCTATGCAGAGTGATATAATCAACACCCCAGAGGTGAAAAATTTTGGAAATTCCTCCACAGATACCTATTTGGTTGGGAGAAATGGCAAACATTACAAGAACAGCTTGTGAAACATGTGAATCAGATCTGTGTACATTTAAAATCAGTGCAGGGTTAATCCACCAGACCACTCAGTGGATTAAGAACTGGCTCGATGGCTGCACCCAAAGAGTGGCTGTCAATGGGTCTGTGTCCAAGTGACAAGTGGAGTCCCTCAGGGATCAGTCCTGGGACTGCTCTTGTTTAACGTCATTGTTGGTGACATGGATGGTGGCACTGAGTGCACCCTCAGCAAGTTTGCTGATGACACCAAGCTGTGTGGTGCAGCTGACACGCTGGAGGGAAGGGATGACATCCAGAGGGACCTTGACAGCCTGGAGAGGTGGGACCATGCCAACCTCATGAAGTTCAACAAGACCAAGTGCAAGGTCCTGCATTTGGGTCAAAGCAATCCCAAGCACCGATATAACCTGGGCTTGAAAGCAGCCCTGAGGAAAAAGACTTGGGGGTGCTGGTGGATGAGAAACTCAACGTGAGCCATCAGTATACACTTGCAGCCCAGAAAGCCAACCAGATCCTGGGCTGCATCAAGAGAAGCCTGGCCAGCAGGTGGAGGGAGGTTCTTCCCCCCCTCTACTCTGCTCTCGTGAGAACCCACCTGGAGTACTGTGCCCACTTCTAGAGTCCCTTTTACAGGAGCAAAATGGAAGTGCTGGAAGATCTTCAGAAAAGGGCCATGAGGGTGATCAGAGGGCTTTAGCACCTCTCCTGTGAAGACAGAGTGAGAGAGTTGGGGTTGTTCCCTCTGGAGAGGAGAAGGCTCCAAGGAGACCTTATTGTAGCCTTCCAGTATTTGAAAGGGGCCTACAAGAAAGCTGGTGAGGGACTTTTTAGGATGTCAGGGAGTGATAGAAATAGGGGGAATGGATTCAAACTAGAGGAGGGTAGATTTAGACTAGATGTTAGGAGGAAGTTCTTCACCATGAGTGTGGTGAGGCACTGGAACAGGTTGCCCAGAGAGGTGGTGGAAGCCCCATTCCTGGGAGATTTTAAGGCCAGGCTTAGAGCAGCCTGATCTAGTGGGAGGTGTCCCTGTCCATGGCAGTGGGGTTGGAACTGGGTGATCTTAAAGGTCCCTTCCAACCCTGAAAATTCTATGATCCTATTAAAATAAAATTTGGAAGCCATGAATGCACCTTTGTAGCACTTTATGGGTAATTCAGGAACTGGAAATTCTGCAGAAATGGGGAACGATGCATCTCTTTCAAGCAGTAACCTGCCTGTGAACATCCTTTGCTCCTTCACCTTCTTCAGGTATACACACTCACCTGCAGCCCTACTTAAGTGTGGGGGCCCCTGATGCAGGGAAATGCTTAACTAATGAGACTCACATCTATGTGGGGTTTTCTTGTTTCTAAATGTTATATTAGATACATGCTTAAATGTTTTTCCCTCCCATATTTCATTAATCAACATCCCCCTTCCTTTTGTAACTAGGAGACAGATCACTGGAAATCATGCGGGAATGTAATTTTCTGGAGGTGTAAACTATGGATGGTTATAACCACAATTTTTCTAGTATTCTTCCTGGTTATTCTCATCAGCCTAATCCTTTATTCTAGTAAGTACCTCACTCTTGGTTCACCCTCGGCAAAAATGTAAACGATGTACAACCCAAATATAACACAATTTGAACAGTAGCATCCTTTAAGCTCCTGTAAACTGCTGAAGGGACAAGGATGCTGACTGCAGAGAGTGTTTTGTTGAGTAGTGGATGTGAATGCTTTTATTTTAGCAGGCAGCAAGCAACTTGTATCCTGATCAGATGGCAATTCCAGTTTGTAGCTAAGTGAGAAAATACCACCAGACAGGGGAAATGAGGATGGAAATTATGCTCATAACATTGCAACAAGTGCCGTGAATCAGTTACATCCCCTTGTCTGGTGTCAGGCTCCCAAAGTAGCTGACTTTCAGTAATGGAGGCAGGTGACCGACCTCCACGTGCTGTCACTTTTCTTCAGGTGACTTGCACTTTCTTTCTGTCACTCCCAGTCAGTAAATACCAAGGGAGTTTGTGAGAAAGCCAGCAGGCTGCTGGGTTTCTTTTTTTTTTTCCCAATACTTTTGCTAACTGGAACTTTTTCCTTCCCTTTCTATCTCTCTTTGAACATTAGATGTTTACACAGATGAGGATGACTATTGGGATCCTGATGCACTACTAAATAGTGGAAATAGGCACAACTTTTCAGGAACATTGGAGTTAAAGTGTGGTCTCCCTCAGCTGTTCTCTGAAGACATTACTAAGAGGGTATGTGTGGATGTGGTTCTTGGCAAAGCTGTTTCTTCTTTTAACACAGTGTTTTCCTTTTCAAGAGGTTTATGTTTCTCTGTGTTGCAACTCAGTCATTTGCAAGTCCACAAAAAATTCTGAGTTGTAGTTTTTCTAGTA
The DNA here is from genome assembly GCF_036169615.1 of Heliangelus exortis. NCBI lineage: Eukaryota > Metazoa > Chordata > Aves > Apodiformes > Trochilidae > Heliangelus > Heliangelus exortis. The sequence goes on along the minus strand of NC_092422.1, from coordinate 107,810,937 downwards.
TAATTTTAGTTTAGAAGGGGCCTGTGAAGGTTATCTAAAACCAAGGCTGGAAAAAAATCCTGTGCGTTGCACTGTCCTGTGAGGACATGATGGCAGCCTGGGTTTATATCTGCCATTTCCATTGAGCCATGATAACTTAGTTTCACTGAAACAAGCCCAGCAGGCATGGAAATGATCATACAGACTGATTGTGGAGGGGAAGTCTCAGTAAAGAGAATGTTTTCTCTACCAAGAAAGAGTAGAGAAGGCTTTTTTGGTAATATAAAAAACCCAAAACAAAAAACATAGGTTGCACATGGCAAGTTGAGCACATACTTTTGGTTCACCCTGAATGCCTCCATTGTGTTAAGGTAATATAGTAATTATTCAAACATACAGATTCATAGAATAACAGAATGGGTTGGGTTGGAAGGGACCTTAATCATCTAGTTCTAAACTCCCTGCCATGGGCAGGGCTTCCTCTCACTAGACCAGGCTGCTCAAAGCCCCATCCAACCTTGCCTTGAACACTGCCAGGGAGGGGGGAATGCTTTCAGGAATGGAGTAAATATTAACTTGTCTTTCAAGCTTGAAAGGATTGTGTATATTTTCCAGGACATATATTTGCTGATATTTGACCTTCAGCACTGGTGTTTATGTTCCTTAAAATGCTTTGTAAAAAGTATTTGCTGTACTTTCTTCTATGGGAAAAAGACCGAATTGAAGAAATATTCTTTTCTTTTCTTTTTTTTTTTTTTTTTTTTTTTTTTTTGTCTTTCCAAGTTAACAGATGTCTATAGTTCATCTCCAGCTCTAGGACGCTACTTTAGGTCAGCTCAGGTGCATTATTTCAGGTAAGAAATTTTGTTACCAAAGTTATCTGAAAATTCCAGGCTTTTTATGAGACATGCATGTGCTTATGTAAAGATGCATGACATATAAGCATGTGAAGAATGGATTGTTTGGGCAAAAGTTACGAATACAGGTAGTGAAAACTGGCTGAAGCATCCTCTGGTGAAACAGCAAGTGCTGCTGATAATATATATCATGACATACAGTGACATTTTGTTGCTGTGGAGTATTGTATCTGTTTTCCTTGGTTACAAATGCAGCCCTTAATGAACAGATTCAAAGGTATTACCTAGAAGGAAAAAAAGATGATGGAACCGCTTGAAATTGATGTTGCTTGAATAACCCTAAACAGATGAAAAAGGGTTCATGAGGAGGGGAGAACTTCTTTTGTTCCCAGAGAAACTAAAGGCAACAGGGGCATGCAAGTCTGAGAGCCAAAATAGTAATATTGCATTACTGGCTTTTTTATTACCACCTGGCTCTACTTTGAACAGTAGAAGCAACTCTCAAAGCACCAGCATGTTGGAGAGACTGGTGGAACAGGAGAGGCAGAGCAAGCAGCAGAGGGGAGGTTAGGAAATCCTGGATGGGGAGTGCTCACAAGTGAAGGAGAAGCTCAGGCACTGAAGGTTAGTGTAGCCAGGGGAGTAGCAGTGGTGGGAAGAAAGGGAATAGCATCCAGGCCTGCCTTGCAGAGGCAAAAGAAAGCTTCCAGCTGGAACAGAGGGAGGATCTTACTCTGGGCAGAAACTGGCTCTGGAGGGAGGCTAAGGAGTTTACTGTCTTGGAGCCTGTAAATTTTAATCTATGGAGACAGCACAGATTTACAACAGAAAGGACGGATGCAAAGCAGAGGGGCAAAGGGGAATTAAAAAGTTCAACTGCTGCATGTTCCTGCCATGGAGAGGTAGCAGAGAGGCAAGAGAAGGTGGTCAGAGACATTTTCCAAGTACTATGAAACAGAGCTGTTACAAAAGGAATTAGATAGACAGGAGAAAATCAAGGGAATTAGATTTGGAAAGTCTCAAGGCTCTTGAGTAAGCAAGGGCAGAGGAAGACCTCCCCCTTAGGCTGTGGCAAGTGGTGGTCCTGAGGATACTTCAGGGAATTTGCTCCCCTGCACTGCCAGCCTTGAGCATGCCATCTTTGTTCAATGACTGAGCTGTAGTTCCTTAGCCTGACAGATAAAAGTTACTGATTTAGACTGTGAAGGACAGAGATGTAGTTTTGCATATGTGCTGACTAGCTAATTTCTCTCTTTCTCCTTGCCTCTGTGTCTCTTTCCCTTTTCTGCCATCCAACTAATTTTTTTTTAATATCTTAAATGATGTGAGTACAAAATAAAACTGTTGAATTGCAGTCAGTGGATTTGGCACACCACAAACGATGACATTTCCAGAGATGGCCTCCAGTTCTTTGGTTTGCATAACCCACTCCATATCTTTGGATGCAAAGTTGGGTGGCCCCAGGTGCTGCTAGCAGGAGAGCAAACCTTTCTGCAAGTTGTCACTAACCTGTGCATGAAATATCCCAACACTTCTTATCGTGACACAGTTGTGAAGCAGAAAGGCTGAAAATGTCACCCCATTAGGACGTATGTCCAATTGCCATTTGTACATTTGAAAAGATATTTCAGGTTAGCTTCAGGTATATGCCCAGTTATTGTCAAGAGCTGTTCTAAGAAGGGAGAGGTTGGGGAAAACTGGAATTTTTTAGTGGCAGTTTTCTTTTATAACATTTTCCTTTAAAACAAGTTTTTTAAAAATCCATGTCAAAAAAGTCAGCCTTCTCAAAAAAGAAAGGATCCAGTGGGGACTTGAAGACATTCATACTTGACTTTGTTTTTCAGTAATGAAAGCTCCACTGTGTTTTATAAGCTAGAGTTTTCTGTACCACCATCAGCAGAAGGATTTATGGAAAACACAATGAACCCAAATTTCATAAGGAATGTTTTACGTCAAAATATTTATGATGAAGATGATACTTTCAGTCCTGGGACATCTGAATGTAATGGGTTAAAGCTTGACCCAGCTTCTGTTACAATAACATGTGAGTACTACACATTAGAGAGACTGTTTACAAAGAGCAGAAGTTTACACATGAAAGGAGGGAAATCTTTCTGGAAAGATGTTGAGATTTGTAAGTAAATATATTTTGCACAACATTATTAAGAAAATTGTAAAATATTCAGCTTTCAGGACAGTCTTACTATGCTTAGCTTATAACCTAGGTTTCACTGTTTAGTCTGCTGATGGTTAAAGGAGTATTGATGAGACAGGTTAGCTAAAGACTCCAACCAAGTTTTTCAGATCTTCTCTTGCATTTCTGTTGTCTTAATATGTGTGTTCCATAATGGAGAGCCTTCTCTTCATTGTATGTTCTTGTTTGAATGCTTATAAAACAAATTTTAATCCAGGTAAGACAGGACAGGTAATCTGGAAATGAAATTCAGGTTTTTTCACAGTTGAGGATGAAGAAGCCTCCTGATTTTTGTATTTTCATAGTTGGGGGTTGGTTTCTATTTTTTTTTCTTTTTTTTTGTTTTTTGGTGGGTTTTTTTGTTGCTGTTGTTGTTGGGTTTTTTTTTTAATTTAGTATGCACAGATATTTTAACTTTTCCAGCTAATTCCAACAACTAGCAATGACTCCAATTCACTTAGATTTGTCTTGACTGAAATGTCAGTATAAAAGTCTTATGAGCTTTTCAGTTTTACTGAAAACAGTGGATGGAGCTGCTGTTTCCCATACCCAACTTACTGAGCCACACCTGTGTGCTTTCAGAACAGCTCTAAGCTAATGAATCGCCACAGAATCTGTATAAGTATGATTTGTGATTAAATCATGTTGCTTCTTCTCAGTACTCTTATCAAGGGTCAAGAATAGCATCAAGTCATGAGTTCCATTTCTCACTATCAATTTGTTCCTTATGGCTTGTCAGGGTTCATAGAAAATACAGTCTAAAAGGGACAGAAAAGAGTATGATGAACTATCTAACAAAAGTTTCATTTTAAGGTTAATAATGTACTATTTTAACTTTCAGAGAAATGATGGAAAGACTTCTCATCTTCCACCTAGAAGAAATGGGCTACTTCTGTCTGTTAATAATACCATGGTTAGGGAGATACTCACTGGGAAGAAACACTTCTAAATATGTTACCCTATAAATACAGTGTGTGATGCAATATTGTAAAGGGAAAATGTGGAATATTTATGACAGTGTTGTATTCCTATAACACTTCTACCTCCTTTATTGTTGTCCTGATATATCTGAATTATCTGAATAACCTATTTCATTCCTGTGAAAATCATGCATCTTTTATGATGCATACTCTGTTGCCTATGAAACCTTTGCTTTGTCTTGCCCTATGATTAAATGTGGATTCCCTGTACAAGTTTTAAAAGCAGTCTTGCACATGTCTCCCCTCTGCTTTTCTTGGCTAATTCAGAATTATCTACACGGCATCATCCTTAATGATCATATGCAGCCATGCTTGTGTCTTGTTTTTTTTCCCTGCTAATTTCATATGCTACATTTTCCCATTGTTCTTTCCTCATAAAACAGCCTGAAAAGTATCCTCTCTATTTTCTTTAATTGCATGCAAAACTTTTGCACTATCTTCTTAAGTGAGCTTTAACTTTCACAATTCCCTTGTTCAGATAATGTGGTATATATTCTATTTTTCTCTTCTGTAACATGAAATAGAAATAAGGGAACAACCATCAAGAAGTAATGTATCTTATTAATGCATCTGAATACGACAGGAATCTCTCGAGTCAAATTAACTGTGTACTTCAATAATTAGCTACTGGTGCTAGTAAATAGACAGCTATTTGACCCACATTTGTAAAGCCAAAGAGAAACTAATCTATATCTTTAATTATAGTCCCTGTCCTAGCAGTGGGGATACAAATGAACAGGTGCAAGATATTTGCCTTAATAAGGCAGAAAATAGTTGTTTTGGTTGACAAGAAAGGAGATGAAATGGACCAATACAAAAAGGATGATGCTGAAGCAGACCATGTAAACCAGTGTGGCATGAGAGTTATAGCCAGCTACTGGCTATAAAATGAAAACTAAAAATTAAGCATTAACTTTACATAAAATGAAATGGATTCACTACCATGTTAGTGAAGTATTGCTTTTGTCATTTATTTGTAGCCAGTGTAAATGCTGATATTGTTGGATGGATATATTTATTTTAAGAAACCTTTTGTATTGTAGGAGATTGTATTACAGGATGTATCCCTCTTTTTCTACTATTATTAGTTTATTTAAGGAACAATCTGTCAATTTTACTATACATTAAATTATTTATTTTTACTCTTAAAGTGACTGTTTTCATTTTTTAGCAGTTTTAGTCTTTCAGCTGTTAGAGTTGGAAAGTAACGATTGGGATTATAAACGTTGAGAGCTGAACAAAGCATCTGTCTGACACATCTGTGCACTCAAACCTGTATTTGTTGTTGCTTGAATTATAACTGAGCTTGGGAAACAGCCTGGACTAAGTTAGTAGTTCACATGGTGCTCATACTTGTGGCTAATTCTGACCCCATCTTGATTTGTAAGATGCAGTGTTTTCTGGAAGAACCATAATTTCTCTCGATACAATATTTGATGCAGCATACAACTAGAAGAGATATTCCTTCCTATTCCTAAATTGGGAAAGGATAAAATTCATGGTTTGTATGTTTTTTCTCAATAGCATCAGGCTATGAAAATACATTGACTTACAGTTGCTATTGATTTGGTTTAATTTAATTGTCAAGTACTATACTCTGTGCATGTTTCTCTTGAATCACCTTTCCACAGATAGATTTGTCATTGGGAATGACTGGCAGTAAGCTTAGTAACATGAGAGGGATGTCTGCTTGAAGACCTGACAGCAGAGGTAGGATAGTTGGCAAGGCTGCACACTGCTGGCTTAAACATTCAAGCAAATGATTCCTTAGGAGCAGAGAGAATCCCTTTCTAAGTTTCCAGGGCATAATCATAAACGTTGTGCTCTTCAGCTCTGGCACTCTTTTCCTTTCTCTTGGGTGCAATCTTTTCCTTCCTCTGGGGCATGTTGAGAAGTGCATATTCTGTCTGATTACCTATGTCAATCACAGAGGCTTCATATTTTACGTTGTGGTTGACAGCAGAGTACCACAATTCACTGGAATTCATAGAATCTTTTTTGGCAACGTGTTCCCGAGAGGAGATGAAAGACAGAGAGGTAAGCTTAGACCTTAAGAAGTGTGTGATGTGAAAAATCTGATATCACTTGTGTGCTCATGCTGCGGTGTTGACCAATATACATGGTACAAGAATGGTTTGTAATTCCACAGTTATTTTCCTACTGGCCAGGCCATGGCTAGACACCATGAGCACCCAACCTGTGCATGCCTCTTAGAGGGTGAAGGTGTGACCCTTGTCCTGAGGTTGATAGCACTCAGTGGTAGATTACATGGTAAAAAGCTCATCACCACACACAGGAGGGACTACAGCAGCACCGTGGCAGCTGGGGGAACATGGATCATCCCCCCTGCCCTGGGTCCCCCAGGGCTGTGCCAAAAGAGCCATCATCCTGGTAGTCCCAGGGTGATATCTACCAAATGAGTGGGTGGGAGTAGCTCCACAGATCCCACTGTAGATGGAGTGGAGGGAGAGCTGCCGTAAGTATGGAATATATTATTGATGCGTGTGAGGGAAGAGCTTTTGGGGTTTACTCAAGACTTGAGGTGTTTCTGGGGGGAACTAAATGGAGAGGTCAGGGTTACTTGTAGAGCAAAGACATGGGAAAGCTGGAGGATAAGGGGAGGGCTAGGGGAGTCACAGCCACGTGTCAGAGACTCCACAGGGTGTGGGAATTGACTGAGACCCCAAATGTGTGTGTGTGTGTGCATGTGTCTGCAGGAGACATGGAAGGGGCCCTGGCCTCACAGGAGTTGCAGCAATGGTTCACCCTCTCCCTGGCAGCCCTCATCTAATGATCTCCTTGAAAACAGAGAAAGGAGAAGGAAGAGCCATTGGTGAAGGAGGTAAGATTATGTGTGTAAATGCCTCCCCAGCTCCATTTAGACTTGTCCCTCCTTTTGCTTCTTGGAGTTGTTTGCTAACAGGTAGTGGGTAATTGTGCACCTAAATATTTAGCAGGATGACTCATTGAATCTAAAGAGATGATGTGAACTGATTAAGTACTTTGAGCCAGAAGTTAAATAATTGTTTGCCCTGATGCTCTCAATTTGAACCCACTGGGTAATAATGGCAGTGACTAAGTACAGGCTTTATATTATCATCCTGTATTTTCTGCAGTAGTCTCATTATTTTAGGTCTGTGTTCCTGAGTTCATGTTGGCATTTGTAGCTACCTTTCATACTCTGTAAGTGGAACAAGGGTCTCTGCTCCACAGGTTAATAAACCCAAAGGTTCAGTTATATTTCTCAAACCTAGAAGTGAGAAATAGTTGTTAGAACCTAATTCCTGTAGAATCTGTCTGAGATTTTCCCAGCTTGTATAAATCATTTTGTCTGTTTGGATTCTGCTTGGCACGAAAGATTTCCTGACACTGAGGGCACTTCACTGAAAATAATTTTGGAGTTTTGTGTTGAAGCTTTGTAAAATTTTGAGATTTAGAAATTCCAGAAGTTTTATGGAGAAGAGCAATAAAGTCTGACTGGCTTAAGAAAAGGAATTCCCTATCTTCAGGGGCTTGGAGCTCTCCTTCCCTACTCACTATTACAACGAGTAATGAGAAGAGAATGAGTAATGAGAGTAATGAGTAATGAGAGAAATGAGAAGTAGGTTCTTTATTTTCATGAGTTACTGGCTCCAAGTCTTGAGCTTCTCTTTTCCCTTCCAACATATAGATCTACCCAAGCCTTAATCACAGCCATGTTTTTCAGAACCTTTGCAGTTTACAGATTTTGAAGAGCTATTATCATTGACCTTCTCTAATCAGCAGGGAGACTGAAGCACAGAGGTGGTGTGATTTGTCCCACACACTGATGGTGTGGGAGGAGCAGGCATGAAGACTTGAGATTTTGTTTGAGTCTTTCATTATTCATAGGCCAAATTTGATACTTGGAAGGGACAGCTCTCCTATTGCATGAACAACCCACCCAATATAGTCTTCAAACCACACTCTGGGGTTTTTGGGACAGCAAAAACTCTCAAAACCAGACAGCTATTTGGCAGGTTCCTCACTACAGTTTCACCTCCCCTCCCTTCTCCCACAGTCCACCCCACACTCACACGTACAAACTATGAGCTCATTTAATCACAACCTTTTCTGTCACGTTGCCCACTCTCAAAAGTTTTCTGCTAAACACCCACATATCTGTTGGGTACCAACTTTTGTATTGCTGATATCATCCTTATTTAAAAAAAAACAAACAAATATGTTGTGCTGCTTCATGGCACCACTTTGTTCTGCATTACACAGGGCTTCTGATTGTCGTTTTTCACTGGTGACTCAAGAGGCAACTTAACTTATCCTCTGCTAAAATACACTATTTATAAAGCAGAGGTAGCAAACCCCAGGTACTCAGGTGCTGCCTCTCAGAACATTCTTTTAGTATGGTGCAGACTTCCCTCTCGGTGAGCCACACTGCAATGTGAACACCAAACAACATTGCTCTTGCTTTAGTTACAGGGGTGGTGAAGCCAACATTGCTTTTGTTTCTATAACAAGTGCAGGGGGCTGAGATGGTCTGGCACTTTCTGGCCTTGCTTGCTGGAGCAGTGGGTTTAAAAAGCTGGATACATTCAAGTCTTAGTGCAGACACAATGACTTCGGGGCTATTGGGTACTCCCTACCTCCACTGGAGTTCTGTTGCTTGTAAAACACACCCAGGACCCTTCCTGCTCAGATCACAGGTCTGCTCTGAAAGTTGCCAAAGATGACTTCATCCAAATTGTGGCCATCGTAGAAAAAATATTAACTAAAGTCTTTCATCTCTAGACCTTAAGGCTCTAAGAGGGGAGGGAGGCTTTGGAGCTCCCAGGGTCTGCACCAAGCCATGATGCTGTATCTTACACTCCTCATGAAGGAATTTGGTTCATCCAATTGGGAAGAATAAGTAGCTAGCCACTTCTCTTAAATATGGGGGACAAGTACATTATACTAAGGTTGTTATAATTTAATTCAATAGTAGGGGTAAATTTCAAATTCTTTTGTGAAATTAGGTGACAAAATTTAACATCTTAACAGGGGTAACCTCTATATCTGTGTGTGTGACAGTGGGCTCACAATTTAGTTTAGAAACTTTGTTAGACCTCAAATTGAACCTCTGCCATGTGATTATAACAAATTGTTAATTATTGATTAGGCTCATAGAAAATCATATTATCTATTTTTTTTTCATTTGTTCTAAGCATTATTCAGTCTTAATTTACTGCAATTTCAAATCCCACCAGACCCCTACTTACATGTTAAAGCACTGAAATAAATTACACTGAAATCCCTACACTGAAACTCCATAGTTGTAAACCATTGAACACGTCTGGGAATAGGGGTGGATTCATCCACACCCAGACTCCCCTGTGTAGAGGAGTTCAGAAAGCAAGGGTGTCCTCTCTGAACCTCATGGCTGAATGGGAGGACCTTCCTTCTTTTCTCTGCTCCCTGTGCAAGTCACTCCAATCCATTCCTGAGCCAGTTTCCCCTATCACTGTATAAATCATTTATCCTGATCCCCGTGTGACTCCCACCCAATTCCAACCACTACACATCCCTTCCACATAGTAAGTAATAGAGTGAACTTTGCCACCAAACTCTGTTAGGTCATACTCTTATAAATCTATATTAAAATCATCTTTTCCTGATATATTTCTTCTTGATTCTTTACATTACCTTAGGACCTTTCACTGCAACAATTCTTAAGTGTATCAGTTGAGAAGTGACTGCTCCCCCATGATGATGAATTTGGGCAGAGGAGCACCAAGCTATATAGTTAACTCTTAAATTAACTTGGTATGCATTACCAAAGTTCCTGAATCTAACCCCAAAACAGATAAGATCAACTGGGCAACATGTTTATCATGCCAGTCTTTCCTGCATGTCCTCTCCTGCAGTGCAGGCAGTCATTTGGTCCATTCTGCTTTATAAAAAAGCAAATATTCAACCTGGTAGTGAAGGTTTGTGTTTTCTTCTCCCTAGAGGCAGTGGGTCATTGGAAAGGGAAATCTTACTCTTGTTCTAACAGACATAGCCATTCATCAAGACATCTACTATTTTTTTACAATTGAAAGATTACTTAAAAATTTTAAGCCTCCATATATGAATTCTCCCTTTGTATTTCAACTGAAGACTTCCTTTATTACTAAAGCTTGTTGGCAACAGTCCACTTACACTGTTTTTTATTACAGGATGTCATGCTGAAACCAAAAGTTTTTATGGAAACACTCCAATTATGGTGAAACTGTAGGGAAGTGAGGTTACACTGGTACCAAAAAGCTGAGGGGAGGAGGGAAGGTGGAGGAGGGGGACAGAGAAGTACCCCAACAGCCATAGATTGGACATAGATAGGGACACTTCTCTAGGACATGGATCAGAAGTTCAACCTCCTGACTTGATTCAAGGCAGCCTCTGACAGGTGGAAGCTGTGCTCTGTGTTTGGTCACTGGGTTCCAAAGAATGAGGCTGTGCATGATTACTGTAGTTTATGTACATATTCTTACTTTATACATAGGCTTAAACTGATGTTTTTCTGCATCCCAACCAAGCCTCTCCTGCAGAAACATGATGGACACCTTTCTGACCCATTGATGTTTTGGACTCAATTGCCCTGGAGAGCTGCAAAAACATTCATTTTTTTTCATTACCTTAATACTACTTGGCAGATGGCTGTCAGTCTGTGCTGGGGAAAGAAGAAAACACGTGTGGTTGTCATTTTTTGGTGCAGCAACAGGATGCAAGGACTTTCTGCAGCACAGGATTGACTCAGACTTTGTTACATACTGAGCACAATAGTGTAAAAGCGTGAGTTAGTGGGACATTTGTTGGGCAAAGGGTCGAATCTCTGAGGGTTAAATAAATCTGATGTCTTTCAAGATTCACCTTTACTCTCTTTTAACATGCACTTATGTCATGCATAAGTGCACTGCTCATCTATCCTAATAAAACCTAGATGTGCAACCTTACTGGGATTTTTTGTGGTTTGGTTGTTGCGGTTTGTGGGTTTTTTTAAACTTAACTGAAATCAGTTTAACATGTTCTTACACATGGCTGTTCTTGCTTGTTTTCTGACTGTATTCCAACCTCATGGCCAAATCAGCCTTAATTCTGCCTGGGATTGCTGGCTGGGTGATGGGGCACAGAGGCATTACTTGGTGTGCCATGTGCCAAAGTGTGCACTGGGGTATTTGTGTCCATGGGTTTTGCAGGCTTGGGCTTTCTGGAATTTTGTCTCTCTGTCCCACAGAGAGATAAATGACAGTTCTTTGCATCATCCTTGCTCAATGCTTGATTTTTATCTGCCTAGCTGGTTCTTGGTATGGTTGTTCCAGTAAAATTTCACAGCTGAGCTTTCAGTTTTGCCTAAGATAATGGGATTTTCAAGTGTACTTGTTTTGCAGCTGGACAGAAGGAACCATATTACTCTCTCAATAGTGAGTGAAAGCTGCCACCTTAGAGAATTTGCAGTGTTTAAAACACCATTGTGCTGCCTTGATGGTGCCTTGAAATTGTGATGTACATAACAAGAAGCTGTTCCTCACTAAGCAAATACTGCAGCTTGGGAAAGTGGTAAAGGAGGGAGCTGTGCCCCACAGAGTTCAGAGGGAGCTGGCACTGCTCATTGAAGGGAGAGGGAGTGGGATGGGCTGCTGCTGCTCTGTGTCCTGTATGGGGAACTAGTTACTGCTTGCCCTATGTTACCTCTCCTAGCACTGCTTTGTTACAGAAGGGTTTTTGAAAGTGAGGAGAGTAAGATGTGGAGCTGCACAAGCACAGGCTGTGACACAGCACTGTGCTGGTGCCATCTTTTATGGCACTGGATCTTCCTTCTCTCTGCTGGGGGATATGAGTTTCACAGCCCCATCAACACCTAGCAGGAAAACCTGCTTTATGCAAACCTTTTTTGTAGTGTCCTGATTCCTGCTGGTAAAAAGCAGCTGGGGATGTTTTCAAAAGCAGCAGGAATCCCATCTGTAAGTGTGACAAGCAAAGAGAATTCTGCAAGCCTGGGAGCTTCATACAGGCACAGGTGAAAGCCCACCAGCTTCTCATGGATTTCACTGCCTTGACTCAACCACTGCTTCATGCACTGAGGTCAGCTGCCCTTTTGATCAATGATGGGTAAACCTGTCATGCCTCAGACCTCTGGCCACATACCTGCAGGAGGGTGAGGGCTTCTCTTCAGAAACAAGCAGAGCATTTTATTTTGGCAAATGAATGCCTCACTTGAGCTCCTTAGAACTTAACTTCCTTAGAAGTTAGGGTACTGTACTTAGAGGCTACACAACTTCCTTGTTCTACTGAGAAGACAACGGGAAAGTGAGAATCATAGATGAGAAGTGATAGATTGTTTCACAGCACATGCTGTCGCTCAGTAAAATGTTGTCAATCTGGAGAGATTGAGCTAATTCTCAGCTAAGCAGCCCTTTCCCTCCTTTGCTTCTCTTTTGCACTTGCTTGGCAATCCCACACCGGATTTCAGAGCCAGCACCTGCAGTTGCCAGTCCTTTACTGCAGCCAATGGCAGTGTGGTAGCTGAGGGAGGAAACTCAGTTTGGGAAAAGATCACAGATCAGATGCCTCCGAGTCAAACATAACCAAACAGCTGTGGCTGCAGACAACCTACCTTTGTGCTGTCTTGGTCAAGCAGGTGACAAAAACTGACCAAAGTGTTGCATCCCATATGCATCATACGCAGTATAAATCTGAGGGACCACAAAGGTCAATTTCTCTTTATCCATGGCTGGTGTTCCAGAAGGACTTCATCAGTTTGTCTGTCTTTGATCCTGATCCATGCCCTCCCAAATCTGTGTGTTCCTGACTCCAGCTCTCCATCTGCTGCTGATTCCAGCAGCCCAGCCTGGGGTTTTTCCAAGTCCTGACCTGGAGCCTCAGTGGTGATGTGAGAGTTATTGGGAAGGAATGGAACATTAGTTTTATATATATTTGTATATATTTAATTATTTTCCCTTTCATCATTACTGTTTTGTTAAAGCTGTGTAGTTTAGTCTGCAAAGTCTCTCTCTCATTCTCATTCACTTCCTTTTCTGAAAAGGGAGGGGGGTTGATAGACAGCAGCCCAACATTAAGCCCTGAGAGAGAAAGAGAACACCCCTGAATCCTGCTGGCAAGGTAGGTAACTACCCAGTTGTTAACCTGGAGTTGAAAAAAACATGTTTTAGACTGATTGTGGGAGCAGAATCTACAGTTGTGCCCAAGGGGCTTTGGATGGCAACACTCTCCAGAAGTTCAACTGTGAGATTTGTCGATACCATTAGTCACTTGGACTGTGTGGAAACCTTGTTGTTTAGTTAGTGACTGTGTGCAACTAATCCTTGCATGTCTTTAACTAGTTATTTACCAGGAGCTGGAGTGACTATCAGAAAGGAAGGAAAGAATGTGAATTACTGTATCTTTCAAGCAGTGGTAGGAGAGCTATCTTCTGCTTGATTTATTTCCAAACTTTCACTTGCATTCCGGGCAGTTCTCAGAAATGAAGCTGCTGTGTGACTGACACCGGAGAGCATGGGATCTGATTGAGCAGTAAGGAGGAGGTCTGCAGTCCACAAAAAGCCTATGTAGAGACAAACAGATCAAGAAATGTCTGATTAAATGCATTTAAAGATACTTTAACAAAACTGAAATAAGTAGTGGGGTTAGTGAGTGGACTTCACAATCCTTCCTGCCTGATATTTAAAATAATGAATCAACTGCTGACATCAGATGGTCCCTGGAGGAAGAGTGGTCACAGAGAGATGTTGCAGTAGTTAAATGCAGATGCACAAGAATGTGGGCTGGGAGAGGAGACCCTGTGTACCCAGGGTCCCTGCAGCATCAGAAGCTGTCAAGGGAGAGGAAGAGGCTGGAAAGAGGAGTAGCCACTTGTAGGGGATGCCATGAACAACTTAAAGTCAACATATTTTCCCAGCCACAAGAGCCACCTCTGTCCTTTGGCTGATATTAAGACTGAAGGTTTGGTCTTTAATGAGAGGCTTTTGCTGTAGCATCACCCAGGGTTTGTGGGGTTGTTTGGAAAGGCTTTTGGAAGACAACAATGTTTCTGGAAGAAACCAAAATGGTTAAAGATACCAAAGAAATCTCTTATGAATAGAAAAATACATCAACAGGGCTTGCATTTCTTCTTAGAATTAAATGCAGTTCCTTTTGCAATCATCAAGTGGTGAAGCTCAGCTATGACTTTCAGCTTCATCAACATTGTCTGTGAGCTTGTGAAAAGTTCTTCTGCCAACCTTTCCTTTCAAAATTGTAAAAGAGCTAAGGTGAGGGCACCAGCAAATGGAATGGAACATCCCTAAACAAGTCAATTGCTTCCTGTTAGGAGGCTTTGGTGCAAAATTATGTAGTTCAGAGAGGCTGAGAGTGAAAAATTAAATGTTTGCTTGTGAATCTTCATTTCAAGGCTGACAGTTTCCATTCTGACTTAGTTCAGGGCATTGTTCCACATCCTTCTGGGGTTACTTGCATTTCTTAATAGCTGTAAAATGATCTGGCAAACTTTGCAGGAAACATTTCTCATAATCTCCCATTTTGTTCAGGACAGGATGTGCTTCCAGGAATCTTGTAGGAGAACACAGCTATACAAATAACTCAAGGAAAGGAAAATAAGATGTGATACCACAAAGGAAAAAGACAATAGTCTGAGTCAATCACTGCTGGCAGAGTAATGGAAATGAATAGTTGGACCTACTTAAAATAACATCAAAAATGTTTCTTTAGAAGAACACTGATACTTGAGCTGGTTTTATTTCCAGATAATTGATTACCACTTGGGAGGAGAGAATGAGCTGTGTATGTGTGAGAATGTGTTTTATCATGTCATGATCTAGGCCTGTTGCCTTCCCCCAAGCTATTTGCATGATTCAAGGTTAATCTGTGTAGCAATTCAGTTTAAAAAAAAAAAAAGGACATATTTAATGCAACCATAGACATTTAGAGTAGTAAGACTTTGTAAGTCACCTAATCAGAAGCCAGAAACCCGAGACTTTAGTTTACCAGTACAAGTTTGACTGGCAAATGAGGCTTCACCAGCTGCTTGCCCTGCTGCCCCATTCATGAAGAGTCCGTGGGCTGAGAGGTTTTTTTTGTTTCAGCAATGTGATCACAGCTTGTTTGTGGAGAAACAGAAACACAAATGTAAAAATGACAA
This sequence comes from Heliangelus exortis, assembly GCF_036169615.1. Taxonomy (NCBI): domain Eukaryota; kingdom Metazoa; phylum Chordata; class Aves; order Apodiformes; family Trochilidae; genus Heliangelus; species Heliangelus exortis. The sequence continues at coordinate 107,795,781 of NC_092422.1, read as the reverse complement.
AGCAAAAATGCACAAAAGCAATGTGTCAGCAGTTCTATGAGCTGATTTTCACAGAGTCATAGCAAAATGATAGAAAAAAAAAAACCCTGCCATGGGGAGGGATACCTCCCACCAGACCAGGTGGCTCCAAGCCCCATCCAACCTGGCCTTGAACACTGCCAGGGAGGGGGCAGCCATGGCTTCTCTGGGCAACCTGTGCAGTGTTTTGCCACCCTCTCAAGAATTTTTCCTATTGTCTAACCTAAATCTACTTTCTTCCTGTTTAAAGCCACTGCCTCTTGTCCTGTTGCTATATGCCCTTGTAAAAAGTCCCTCCCCAGCTTTCCTGTAGGGCCCCTTCAGGTACTGGAAGGCAGCTACAAGATCTCCTCAGAGCCTTCTCTTTTCCAGGCTGAACAACCCCAACTCTCTCAGTCTGTCTTCATAGGAGAGGTGCTACAGCCCTCTGAGCATCTTTGTGGCCCTCCTCTGGACTCACTCCAACACCTCCATGTCCTTCTTGTGTTGGAAGCCCCAGAACTGGACACAGTACTCCAGGTGGGGTCTCACATGAGGGGAGTAGAGGGGGAGAATCACTTTCCTTGACCTGCTGATACTTTCTTTTACATAATTTCAGGTGAGGGTGGAGAGGAAGGACTGTCCTTGCAGCCCTGTCTTTCTGAGGGGCAGGGCTGGGAAAGGAGCACAGACCTGCAGAGATGGAGAGGAGAGGAGAGGAGAGGAGAGGAGAGGAGAGGAGAGGAGAGGAGAGGAGAGGAGAGGAGAGGAGAGGAGAGGAGAGGAGAGGAGAGGAGAGGAGAGGAGAGGAGAGGAGAGGAGAGGAGAGGAGAGGAGAGGAGAGGAGAGGAGAGGAGAGGGAGAGGGGAGAGCAAATGACCTAGGTCCTGTGTCAGGCACTTGACTTGCACATGTAACCCCTGAATTGCATTACAGCAGCAGCTCCTGGGTTTCTGCAGATTTACACATGGGGTGCAGATCCCTGACTGAATCTTCTGAATTACATGGTGGGGAAATTTGTACTACTCATTGCAATGTGACTATCGACCTGAAGCTCCTTTCCCTGAGCTCAGGTCAAGGCCAAGGTGACCTTTCTTCCCCTGCAGCCCGTGGTTGCTCAACCAGCCTGGAAATTTGGGTTTGTGTTTAGGCACTTGCAAAAACCTAACCTTATGGGAAAATTGTGAAAATTCAATGTCTTAACCCTGTGACCCTTGTCATCTAGCAGACTGGCTGGGAATTCTTCAGCTTCTGGTTCTGACATTTGTTGTCATGTCCCCTGAAATTTTTATTATTCAGCTGAATGTCGGAGGGGCACGAGGTTTTCACGAGCTGCTTCTTACCGTATGTGCAGGGAGGGGGAATGTCCCTAGAGTAAGAGTAAAATGTATAAAAAAGAGGAAGCTGCATGTACGATGGATCGCTTTCTCGCCCATGTCACTGAGTGCACAGCTATGGTGGCCTCTTGTCTGCTCCTCTCCAGCATCTGGACTATTGCAGCAGGTAACTCCTTTGTCTGTCTGTCTGTCCTGTTACTGTCACAGTGTTCGGGACCTCAGTGGCTGGTGGTGCCTGGCCACAGCATAAGGTTTCAGACATATCACTGCTGGTTCTCTAGAGAGCAGCCTTTCCCTAAGGTATGAGCAATGCATTTTGAAGCCATAGAATGTTGTACAAATGTTTTTACAATCTGCAAATCATAAACCAGGCAAATGTCCAAATGCTCCCAATGAGCCTTACGGGTGAAGTTTGATTTCATCTGCTGTTGTGGCTGGGATCTGAGTCAGAGTATGGCACTGATGTGCTTTAGCCAGGAAAAAATTATTTGTAGTGATAGATGTGGTACATATAAGTGTCTGCTCAGATAAGTAGAAGTGTGGGTATGTCATTTTTGATTTTGTAATTAAAAATCACGTAGAAAAAGCCTGAATTTACTTATAAATAACTTCTATGGTCATAGTTTGTGTTGTGCCTATGGAACTACTGAGCTTTGGAAAGCAAAATAACTGGCACAACTTCACAGCTGGCTTCTTGGTCTCTAGTAGAGATCTGCCTGGCCGTGGCTACAGTGATGGAGGAGGCAGGACCTGAATGAGCTACATCAGGCAGGTTAGACAAATATACTCCTGGGAACTTCTAACAGCCTTTCTTCTCTTTAAAATGTGAAAAGATATTTCCCTTTCTTGTAGTATGAACTATGTTTTCAGTGCAGTGCCTGTCCCCACTGATACCTCACTTCCCATGCTGATGTACACAAACAAACTTTAAAAACTATTGTCCTAAATAGATGGTGGAGCTGAGATGTCAGACCTCAGCGCGTTTATTTTGTTTCCCCTTCATGGTTTCTGCACATGTATGTGAACTGGAAGAGGAGGCTGATCCTGATTCCTCTCCCAGCCCACCTCCTGGAAATTCTTAAGTCCATGATATTTATGCTATGAAAGTTCTCCATCCATGGGCCTTCAGCAGGGTCTCATCTGCTTCCCAGCTGCACAGCCTCTCTCCTGTGAGACAGGAGAGATGCAGTTTGTCTCTAGTCCTCCCTACCTTGATTTTTTTTGTTCTTATTTCCTAGTCATTTGGCAGTCTCTGACAAGTGTGGCTGCACGACATAGAGTGGTAAATGTAGTAACTTTTAGCAGCTTTACTGAATTGCTTCTCACTGCACTGCAGGAGGGCTCAAAGAGCAGTCATGCACCAGTGGCTGTTTGGGCATTAGCAAGGCTGAACACTTGGGGAACCTGCTCATGGGTGTTCATGTGTAACACTCTTAGCAGACAGAAATCAGGCACTCTGACACCAGACCTGCCTTTCTAGGTGTCTCTCTCTGCAGTGCAAGGAACAGGCTGGTGAGACATGTTAGGTCCAGCAAACTTTTAGGGCAATTCTTTTGAGCTGTGTTTTCATTTTTTTTTCTGTCCTGGATGGAAAGGCAGAGAAACCCTCCAGGGCTGCTCTGTCCAGGGAAAAGGACTGGTGCTGGGGTGGTCTCTGCTGGGCATGGGTTGCAGAAGAGTGTTAAGAAATACTGAGTGCAGCACCTTCTTCTTCTCTAGGCTCTGTGCAGGTGATGCCCAGCAAGATCCAGTCGATCCAGGCAGGAGGAAACGTTACTTTTTCATGTCAATTGGCCATGAAAGATGTGCTGCAGGTAACCTGGCAGAAGGAAGTGGATGGGTCTGAAGACAACATAGCAACTTACAGTGCAATGAATGGTCAAAAGATAGCAAAGGGCTATGCTGGCCATGTAAGCTTTGCCCACAGTGAGTTACAAACCTCGGGCATCTCCCTTCGTGAAGTCACACTCGAAGATGAAGGATGCTACAAGTGCATCTTCAACACCTTCCCCTCTGGGGCTGTCACTGGCAGGATGTGTCTCAAGGTTTACGGTAAGGCATCGTAACTGCATGTGGTCTGTCCTCTGAGGACTATAGCCCTCATAGTTGTTTTCCCTGGGAAAAACCTGCCCTGATATTATTGCTAGATTATTATTGCTAAATTGCTGTGAGAAAGGCGGCTCAGCTTCCTTCTTGGTTCTCTCTCCCTCTCTGATTTTACCTCTGATGGTAAATCAATAGTCAACAGTTGTTGAATTTTGTTCCCCTTTAAGTCAACAACTGTGAAATTCAAAAGCTGACATGTAACTCATGACTTCCTCCAACTTTCCCTGGTCATGTGTAGGCAGCAGGTGCCAGGACTTGCCGGGTGATGGGCCCGGACGGTGCTCGCCCCACCTGTGCCCAGTTGGGGCTGGCCCAGGTGTGCATGCCCGGGATCGGCAGGGGGTGGTTCCGGAGCAGGCTCCAGAGCCAGGCGGATCAAAGTTAGTTCACTGATACCAACCCGAACCAACACGAGCTCGATTGACTCTGTTCGCGAACCGAGCTCGCGCCCACGGCGAGATTCGCCTCACGCAACACATGAACCCTGTGTGCCTCTGCTTCTTTTTGCTGCTGCTCTTGCCGCCTAAAACTGGATATCAGGCACTTTTCCCCTTACTCTGCCTTTGGTCTTAAAAAAAAAAATTCAAATTATTCAAAAGGCACAGTCATATGCATGACCAGAGTATATGCAAGCTGATTTCGAAGCTATGAAAAAATAACAGTAGCTATGCTGAGCTCAGAAAAGGGATGCAAAAAAAAAAAAAAAAAAGGATGCAGCTTGTGGGCTTTGCCACATGATTGTCTTGTGCAGGTTAGCACCAAGAAGAGACTTGAAACAAATCACGAGTATAGGTGGCAAAATTTGACAACCCCTTAAGCAATCACGAGCTAGCAAGTATAAGCTGAAATATAGATAAATAGATTAATTCAAAAGGAACAAGTGTGAAAAGCTGTTTGTCCCTGGGGGGAGAGTCCTGGACTTTTGATGGTGAGAAAGCTGAGACATTAAACACTCCCAGAGTGTTAACTTTCTTATGGTTGACTTCTGTGGGGATGCTGGTCAGACACCAGGTCCCATGTGGAAAACATCTGGTATTGGTTATCTTGTTAAGATAACACCTGCCATTGGTGTTAAGATAACTAGAGAACGTTTTGTTTGTCTCTTGTACTGCCTGCTGACAGACACAGACACATGCCACAAGTCTTTGTGTGGGGAAAAAAAGATGCCCATGGATTATAGGGTGAAAGCCATGGGGGAAAAAAGAAGGAAAACAGAATGGAAAACTAAGCTAGGAACAAAAGTTCTTCTTCTCTCTCGGGAAATCTCTTGGAACAAAAAAGAGAAATTACAAGAAATTCACTCAATTTCAGATATATAAAGGAAAATGTTCCTAAAAACAGCCAGCCCTGAGTCATTTAGAGGGTAAATGCTGATTTACACATTAAAGGAAAATATGTAAGTGTCTTGCAGAGGGACTCCTTCCTCATTTATCATATCAATCTAAACACAAAGTCGGTTTGGTTTTATTGTTTTGCTTGGCTTGTTTTGTTGTTTTTTTTTTTTAATCCAAGAAGGGGAAACATTTTCCAAAATCATTAATCATGATTCGTTATTTAGCAGAACTCCACTTAAAAAAGTTACAGTTTTCTTCTGCTATTCACACACCCATGAGCATCTCTTCTTGCTTTTTGGATGAAAACCCACCACTGAGAAGGGTTTCACTTCTCTTGTGGGCAGGCATGAGCTTGCTGTTCCTCCTGCTCCAGTGTGAGCTTGCAGGTCACTGCCAGGGCCTGGCTCATGGGGGGCACGGTGGTCTCCCTGAAACCTGCTTTAGTGAACGTGTCCTAGAGGATCACCATGAATAAACTGTATGGCACTGTGATAGAAGATCTTTGGTTCACACACCACACACGGTGTGTTTAACTGAAGCTAATTTATGCATTGCTACTTAAAAGCCACAGCCTGACTCCCTTAAGGATGGCTTTTCTTAAAAAGCCCAGAGGAAAACCTGCGCTGAAGCCAACAGGAATCTCCCAAGGCTCAGGGATTCAGAGCAAGGTGAGTAAGCTGGAGTCACCAGCTGAAAATGAAACAATGCCATGTCTTTGCCCTCGAGAGGGGACTTGCCAGGGAGTTTACAGGCCATTACAACTGCCTTCACAAGAAGGGCATTTCTAAGATGGGCATGGTTGCTCTCTGATGAGGGGAAGTGAAACTGCTTAAGAACCCGATACAACCCTGTGAAAAAAGAAGCGGGTATGACTGGAGGAATCTCAGACCTGCCTGCCTGAAAACAGCAATTTCCTGCTATGTTGCAAAGCCCATTTTGGAGCAGAAGAGTTTCAAGTGTGCTTGGCAGGTTTCTTGAGCAGCCCGGTCCCCTTTCCCCCTCTCTTGTGCTTTGGAAATGATTTGTCAGTGCCAAAAGGAATGCAGAGGAGAACCAGGAGGGGATCAAGTGAGCAGGTATGGAAACAGGGGGATGTGCTGCATGCATCTTCAGAGACCTTCTGCCTTCATTGTAGGTGGCAACACCTGCCTGGAAGTGTTGAGCACAGAGGAGAAATGCCATCACGATATCTCAGACAGGGAAACTGAACCACAGTGTTGCTGAGAAACACCCATACAATTGGAAAAGGCTTTTTGTCATCCTGAGGCATATTGTAATTCCTACATTTTTTAGCAGTCTCTTCAAGACCACTGTCAAGCCTTTAAATATAAAAAGCACGTCATGATCTGACAGTCCTTCTTTAATTACAGAAGGCCATTACAGATAATCAAAGTTGATGCACTTCACTAGAGAGTCCCTTTTTCAAATACTTGAGAACACTACCGCAGCTCAAATTTGAAAACGTTTCCATTATCTCTCTGCAAAAGCTACTAAATCAAGTACCCATGCATGGCTCATGCTGGTACTTTTCCACTGGAAAGAAATATTTTGATGAAAGGCAGAAGAAGCTTTTGATTTAAGCTTATTCATTAAACATCAACAGTGGGCACATACTGACAAATAGTGTAGCAGGACTCTACTGCAAAAGCAAGCACCTACGGGTTTTGACCATGCCTCAATTACAGACACTTGCTAAGAGGAAACTCAGCAAAACCCCTTCTTTTTTCACATGATAGTCATTCCTTGGCGTCCAGTCTGGGAAGAAAGAAGACTTCTTAGTCAGAAGAAGAGTAGATGTGGAATTCAAGCGTTTCTGCCAAAATACTGAGCAATTTTTCTATCTCTTCTGAGAACATCCATCCTTTACTGCTTTTGGATGTTGCAACCTAATATTTCAAGTTAATGCTGTGGGTGGATCTGTTATTTTTATGCATCCCGTGAGCGAAAGAAGAAGTTCAGAGGTTATTTCTTAATCAAAACATAAACTGTTTGTGACACTTGTCTTTTCATATGTGGGAGATTTCGAGAAATTCCAGCTGGAATCCCCCTGCATACTTTTCCTGTTGATCTCAAAGCAACACTGATGAGTTTCATCAGCACTGTGGAGTCTGAGTTTCAGCCTCTGTCACTTTTGGGTTGGAGGATCCAGACAGCCTGGTGAGGTTGGAGTTGTACCAGGAGGTTACAGTCATCATGATGCATCTAGCCCAAGGTTTTTACCCCTTTCACAAGATCATGCACTGTCTCATTCATAAATAAATCTTTGTTTACCTTCAAAAGTAAAAGAATATTTTTTTCCTAAGAAGAATAAGCAGATTTGTTGTTTAACTGGTAGCGATACACTTGCTAGTGCTGGGATAAAAATAAATTCCAGCATAAATATTTTGCTGACCAGCCTTATTTTTGTTATGTAAATAGTAATATGCACATGGATTACTGTGTTACTAGTACATCTGTTACTAGATGCAGTAACGGATACTTTTTAATTCAGAGGACATTCATGTTAATTCAGGCTTGAATGAAGCTAGAATTGCCACGGCACTTAAAAGGTTAAAAAAGCAATATTTTCAGAAAGAGGCAGCTGTAAGTAGTGTCTGGCTTGGACCTTCATGCCATCAGTACTGAAGTAGAAGTCAGGCTGGTTAGCTGCCATCCAGAAACATGTGCATTGCACTCCCAAATGGAGCTGTGTGCCTACATTGATCTTAGCCTGAGCAGAGAGGATGAGACTGGCTTTGAGCAGGGCCTAGCACTACATGACCTCCAGGGGTCCATTCTGATGCAAATTATGGTATCATTTTATGGCTGAGGAATAAATAGGTGATTTTCCACAGGGAATAGTTCCTTCTATGTTCAGATCTCCCCTGGAATTCTACCCGGGTTGAAAACAGCTTCTTGCACTCTTCCTTTTTTTGTATTCTGTGAAAAAATAATTGATATAAATATGAATTATCAAACAGACTTCATAAGAGTGAGTAAGCATGAATGACATCTGTAGTCCATCCTTCTTGCTAAGACTAGACGTGACAGCATCCACAAATCTTCTAGGGTGAGAAGGAGGTCATAATAAATGATCTTTATTGAAGATTTGAGGGATACCATAATGGCCCCCAAACACTACACTAGAGGGAAGGATGTTGTACAAGCACAAAACCTTTACAGGTGAAATCCTGTGGTATAGCCACAGACAAATTCCCTATTTGAAGAGTGTATCCAGCAGGTTGAGGAAGGTTCTCCTCACCCCCTTCTCTGCCCCAGGGAGGCCACACTGGGAGCACTGTGTGCAGTTCTGGGCTTCCCAGCTCAAGAGGGACAGAGATATGCTTGCAAGAATTTAGCTGAGGGCTATGAGGATGACCAAGGGACTGGACCATCTGTCACATGAGGAAAGGTTGAGAGCCCTGAGGCTGTTTAGTCAAAAGGAGAGGAGAGGAGAGGAGAGGAGAGGAGAGGAGAGGAGAGGAGAGGAGAGGAGAACTGAGAGGGGAATCTTATTGATGTTTATAAATATCTGAAAGGTAGGTGTCGAGAAGAAGGGGTCAGTCTCTTTTCAGTGGTACCCTGTGATAGGATGAGGGACAACAGACATAAAGTAGACCACAGAATATGGGTTTTCTCAATATGGAGAAAACCTTTCTTATTGTGAGGGTGACAGTGCACTGGAAAGGCTGCCCAGAAAGATTGTGAAGTCTCCTTCTCTAGAGACTTTCAAGACCCACCTGGAGGTGTTTCTGTGTGACCTGGCCTAGGTGATCTTGCATTGGCAGGGGAGTTGGACTCAGTGATCTCCAGGAGGTCCCTTTTAACTCCTAACAGCCTATGATTCTAAAGCGTATTTCTATGGTTGCTATTTTGCATCAATAGATGCCTTTAGTACTTTGGTCCACTTTAGTACTTTGGCTTGCACATCTCAAACAGAAATAAAGCAAATTCTGCAGATACATTTAAGGGAAAAGAATTGGAATTTTTGATTCATTGAATCAGTTCAGCCCTTTCAGAGGGAGGAGGATGGGGTTTTAAGGTTTCATTAGGTACTGCTCTTTACTCGTCCCTAATCAGCATTTCTCTGTTGGTATGTTGCACTGCTGCTGTTAACAACAGAACTGAAGCAGATGCTTCTACACTCTTGTCCTCTGTTTTGGTCAAGCTCTGCATTTCCAGACTGCTGCCTGAGGGCTTTCACATTTATTTGTCACTGCTGGAGTTTTAGCGACTGGGAGACAAGAACAGACAAAAAGGTTGTCCTCCAACATAAGGACAAATACAGATGCTCTTTGCTCCAAAGTGAGTAGAAAGTAAGGGATTTGTTACTTTCTGTTTACAGCCATCTCAGACCCCAAAGTGGAAGCTAAGCTTATACCCAATCCAGACAAAACCGAGAACTCAGAGCAAGTGGTGGGGTTGAGCTGCTCAGCAACAGGGAAGCCAGCTCCAAAAATCATCTGGCGCCTTCCCACCATCCTGCAGCAGAAACCGAGGGAGTACCACATCAGGCTTGGCAACCAGACCGTGACTGTCATCAGCAATTTCACCCACACCCATTCCAAAATCCTCCAGGAGCACCCCATTGCCTGTGTGATCCTGCACCCCTCTCTAAATGTGACTCTGGTCCTGCCCAGGGACAGCCTGGCTCAAGGTCAGTATGCAACCCCATCCCTGGCCTGCAGCAAGGAGGAGACCATGAGATGCCTCCTGGGGGAAATTAGGAAACTCCTCTAAGAGCTGGGGGAGCTGGTGGGGAAGGCAACTGGAAGAGCAGCCAGGGCTAGGGCGGGACAGAGAAGGTGCTGGGGAGCTTCCAAACACTTTGGGTGATGACATCCAGTGTCTTACTGCTCAGTGTGTCCCCTGCACACTGTGCTATGCACCAGCCTCCCTGCCTCTGCTGAGAACTCTCAGAGTTTTGCTGTCACATAGTTTGATGCATCAGCACAATGTGGTTGCTTTGGGTAGTTTGGAGGGGCTTGGTGCCACACACCTGACCAAGGCATTGGACCCAAAGCACAGGACTGCTGGTGGTGTTGCTTCTGTGCGTGTTGGCGTGTGCTCCCAGCATGCCCACCCATCTTGTCTTACTCCAGGGACTGGCTAAGCAACGTCTGAAAGGAGTTTAGGGCTATTTCTTTTTCCTCATGCACAAACTGAGTACCTGCTGCTTTCCCCACAGGTGCAGCCAGCAGTGTGGCACCATCCGTTGCCATTGCTGTGGGGGTGCTGGTCCCCCTGACTTCCCTCCTCCTTCTTGCCTGCCTCCTCCACTGCTGCCTCAGGCACCTATGTGACCCAGAGAGAAATCCAACCTGGCAATGCTGGGTAGGTCTGCCTTTCCCCAGGGTGCTGCAGGGCTCACTCCCACCCATTATGGGGCTCAGTGATGGGACCCAGCTCTGCCCAGCTACCCCAGGGCTCACTGCATGCTGCACCAGGGGTGAGGAGGGGTGAAGGGATCAGACCAGAGCCAGACATCTGCACACTGGGAAGGGAAAACCTGAAGGTGCTTAGCCAGGCCTGACATCAATGACAGCTAGAAAACATCCACTTTATCAATGACAGGATATGCTGGGGGGAAGCACTGCTCTGTTACTATATTAATACATAAAATAATGGTGCAAGCAGTGACTGCACCCTGCTTCTGCACCTCTAAAAATAACCTCTTTCCAGAACATCCAATGCAGTTAGTGAAGAAAGCTGCTTTGAGGACATGTCTTAAGCAAAATGGGGTCTTAAAAGAAGAGTGTTCCTCTGTGCAGATAGCCCAGGGTGCCATGCTGCAGCAGGGGCCAAGGCACTGCTGTTTGTCCTCTGAGACTGTCCTGGCACAGGGAGTGCAGGAGGCAAGCTTGAGGTGGGGAAAAACTGAGTGAGGTGGCATAATTTCAGAAAATTGCAACCTGATTTTGTGCTGAAGGCACTTCTGGGATATGCCCAGAGAGTGCACCCTTATGTTTGATGGGTATTTTGGAGACAAATAGCAGTAGGAGAAAATGCAGTACATGTCTTCTTCCACAAGCACTATCCCACTAGATCCAAGCTGGGGGTTTGTGAGGGGAAAACTTTAGTCTCCCCTGGCACAGAGAGATGGAAGGAGTCATTTGGTAATGCACACAGACTGGATCTTTACCCTTGTGCTTAAATTATCCATATATTTTGAAGAAGGAAAAAAAACAACCAAAAAAAAAAAAAAAAACAAAAAAAACAACCTAACAACTTCTCTTCCATTAGGTCTTTCCTGCCTGTACCAAGGCCAAGACACATGGGCAGTACAGAGCTGCAGGGAGGTGGACTCCAGCAGGACCCCCCAGCCCTGGCATGCTGCTGAATACCTGAGCAATTGCCTGCCCTACACCTGTGAGAGAGAAACTTCCTACAATGCCACCTTGGGCTTCCAAGAAAACTTACTGTGACTTCACTCCAAAGCAAATATTAAAAAAGGATGATTTATAGAAGTTATTTATTTATTTTACGCTATAATATTCCATTTTGTAGAAAAAAAATCTGTAAAGTATTTATTTTAAACTCTGAATGGCTATGTGGATCTGCATAAAGAAACTCATGTTTTGTATTTTCTGGGGCTTTATGTGCTATGTTTATTCCCTTCTGATATTTTAAAACTGCAAGCTCAAAACCGAGTAGAGAACTGTCTGAAACAGGGCAGCATTTCATAGGGGTGCCAGCCTGAGAGGCATTGCTGGTGGGCCAAAGGAGATCCCCACCAGGAGCTGTGGTGCAGAAGACCCATGAATAAGCTTAGTGTGTTGCTTTGAGCTTGAGGGGTTGGAACCTGCTCCCTAAAATTTATGAGAGATTGAGCCAAGACTGTGGCTGGCCTGAACTTGTAACCCAGGCACCAGGAGTGCCAGGCTTCAAGCCAGGAGTAATCAGACATGAGGAAGCTGCCAACTCCAACTTCTACCAGCCTATACTAGAAAAAAAAAAAAAAAAAAAAAAGCAAAAGGCACACAGAAGTTTCCTTCTCCCCTCTTCTTCATCTGTGGTTTCCACATCCTCTTTCTTAATTTCCCTAATCCATCACAGCTGGTTTGTGTTTCCAGGCATCCCACTTGCCTGCTGGGGGACATGGGAAAATAAAAGAGGAGTTGGAGGCGTAGGAGGCTGTCTGGTGGGCTTTGTGCATGCAGGGGTAGGTGAGTACAGAGGGAAACAGGAGGCTGCTGGCAGGCAGGGGGGGGTGGGTGCTGTATGTGGGCAGATCTGCACCAGCACAGGGCAACATGAGTTATGTATTGCTAAAATTCATTGCTAATAGCTTGTAGAGCTATAGATTTGGCCTGTATCTCTGAGCAGTTCTCCTGGACTTCCCTGAATCCTATCCTCTGCCTCTTAAATATTTCCCTGCAGTCCCAGGGAAGCAAGCACGAGCACTTCTCTCAGCTGATGCAGTCTTGTGGGCAGCATAAAGATGGCCAGTGCAGGCTGTCCTTTCCCATCTTTGCTTCCCAGAGCAAGTGCCATCTGATTTTTCCTCCCCCATCTCTTTCAAATGTGCATCTCAGATGAAGCAGGCTGAATTGCAAGCTAAAAGGCTGAGTAACCTAAAATGAAAGCAAGTGGGTGAGTTGAAAAGAAACAAACTGAGTCTTCATTATAAAATGCTTTTTTTAGGCTCCCTAATGCTTAGTAATAGTGCAGCTGGTGATTGTGGGGAAAAGGGAACCAAGGGGAACCAGCTCTTATTGTCACAGCCAGAAATTTTTCTCCAGTGCCCCATAATTTACGAAAAAGGAAGAAATTTTGCCCAGGTTTTCCTTTCATTACAGCTTAATTTCTTCCTCCTGTGGGGAAGAGGCCAGGGGGAGAAGCAGGTTTTCCCCAGGAGGGGTGGGGGCTTGTGGGGAAAGAGGGAAGTGGGATGAGAAGGAGAGGGCAGAGCTGAGCCCCAGCTCTCCTCCAGAAAAAACTGTGCAGTGCCAGCCCTCACCACTCAGAAGGGTTCCAGTTGTCTCTTCAGGGGTTTTGGCTTTTTTTTTTTTTTTTTTTTTGTTGTTTGTGTGTGGTTTTTGGGTGTTTTGTTTGTTTGGGGGGTTGGGGTTTTTTTGAGAGAGAGAGTTTTGGGTTTTTCTTGAGTTCTAGAAGACATTTTCCAATAATGTTTAGACTAATGTGCTTTTTAAAACATATAAATGAGTCTCTTGCAGAAACAGAGAATTGAGATGTGGGTTATTAAAAGGATTTTCAGAGAGACAGGCACAAAGCTGCAAGAAACCCTTACAAGCACAGGAAGATTGCAGAGATTACCTGTGATTATTTTCTACACACTGCTCACCTTGTGTGGGAGAAAGCAGAGTTTGGAGTCACAAAAATATCCGTTTACATGCAGGATTGTAATTTCTTTTACTATTTAGCTGAATGTTGAATTGTGAAAAGCTTTTGTAGGTTTCTGATTATGGCCATGATAGGACTAGAGACCAAGTGAGAAAGGAAGATGTGGTGGCTTACAAGCAAAACACTGTACAAGAAAGCTAGACATTACCTATCTATTAATCTTTTTGCAGAATCAGAGTGAGATCAGCAAATTAAATCCCAAGGCAGAACACTTAAACCAGTGCTTGCCTTCCTGCTATACAAAGCCAGCTACTAAAATGCAGAGCTATAAAATGTTGTGTATGAGAGGTTTAGCTTCATGTGGCTTCATGTAGAATGAATGTAAGCATCTAGGGCATGTAGAGCTAACCTGCTGTTAGCTGGGAAAAAGGGTATGAAATGGATACAAAACAGCTTTCAGGGAACAAACAGGTGACTGAGGGAGAACAGAAGTTTTTAGTGTGGGTGAATAACATCTTGACTGCTGTTCTGAGGTTTCTTTGTGATTGTCTTGTGCTTGTCTGCCCAGTTATCTCTGCTCTCAATTAATTCGGCAGTAATTCTTTGAAGGCTGTATTTCAGAGGGCTTTATTCAGATACTTTGTATTCTTGATAATAAACTATTATGTAGGCTGTGAAATGTTGCAAATTTTCAGTAACTCTTGAGAAACAATAAAACTGGTAAGAAATTTACATGGAATGGACTTTTCTATTGCGCTGCTCTAATGTAAGTGGTGCAAAGCAGGTTAACTTTGTAAGTAAATGGAAGCACAGTATCTTTTCCAAGTTGAATCTATGGAAGTGTTCTGAGCTAATATTGCCACTACCATGAAAAAAAAAAAAATCTGATCAGGAAAAAGACTACTTTTTCCCCAGTCTTGTGGCTGGTGAGTTGCTGATCTGACCCAACCCTGCCCTGTGACCACTTGCTGTCTGTCCATGGTCACCACAAGTCACACAGCCCAGTGCATCAGTTTTTCAGACAGATAGAAAGACTGTGAGTAGGAATGCCACCTGCCTGCTTCTTTTCACTTGGGTCAGACTGGTTCTGGGTAATGTGTCTTTTTCTGCAGAGCAAGCAGAACTATTTAACTTGCATCTCTTGGCTCTGGGACTTTTTCATCTCGAGAATGGTCAACTTGGATAACAGTTTTAACTCGTTTAAGACCTTAAGACAATATATTTTTTAGCTGCATATTTTATAGAGAAAATATATATAGGGTCCTCAGGTTGTATTTTGTATGAAATGTCCAGGTTTCTGTTTTGGCATGGCAGGCTGTTTTAGAGTTGTACCGTGTTGGTGTTTTTCTTGTCTGGTGTTCCTGGTTCTAAGATCACTAAGTTATAAAGCAATCATCCCAGCAGCTCTAGCTGAAGATGCAACTGAAATACAGCTGAAGGGCTGCCCCTAGACATTTTGCAAGTCACTGGCTGAAATAGGGAGAATATTCTTTTTTCTGAAAACACTGCTGGCAGAGGCATGGGATGAAATCCATATAGTGAAAGGAACTTTGTTTTGGTGAGAGAAGACTGAAAGCATCATTCATCATTTCTCTGTTGCGTGACCCTGGGAGAATGATTCATCTACTAAATACCACACCAGTAAATTTTCTTATGAACTTGGACTTGGAAGAAAATATAACCTAATCTTTTCAACAATGAGCTCCTACAAATAAGCTGTAATAAGAGAAGTGCACTAATTTAGTGCATTTTTCTTTTTCATAAAGGAGGCTATCGAACTAAGCAGAAAAAAAAATCAAGTATATTTTTGTTTTCACTTTTAATTTACCAGAAATCACTCATAATTTGGAAGCCATACAAAGGGCCTTCTCATTTCTTCACTGCTTTCATCTTTGCTTATATAAAGCTGTGTGTGAAAGAAGCACTGAGCTCTCATCCAAGTTTTTTGCAGGTGGACTCTGTTGAAGGCTGCTCAACTTTGGGGAAAAAAAGCCAATTGAAATTTCTAGGCTTTCTGGGAGGCTTGAGGGAATCCTCAGTCTAGGACTCACTCACAATACAAATGTATTTTTAACTCTGAAACATGTCAGAAACAGTAACCTTCAACATGACCCACCCTAAGGAAAAGAGAAGAAAAGGAAGCTTATCTGCTAAAAGAACACTTGAAATTGTACATAAAAGTCTAAGATGCAATGAAAAGTTTGCAGAAAATAAAACCAAATCACAATAAAACGCCAAACAAAACCCCCAAACCTTTACACTGAAATTAGATATTATATTTTTAATAGAGAATAATTTATTTTCTATTGTCCTTCAAATAAATTACAGAATGTCCATCATCCCACCACAATCACACAGGATTATATTTTAAGCTTCAGAAACCAATTTGCCTCAGAGGCCTTGAGCCTCTCTGGTCTACAATGTAGCTATTTTCATGAGTGAGATTGTGTTGGGTTTTTTTAGCTCACCATAGTCTATATAACAAAAAATATTTTAGCTTGTTACAGTTATTTATCTGAATACCAGAACCTATATACAAAGAAGAGAAAAGAAAAGGGGAAATGTCTTAGTATAGTTTTCTGAAGATCTTTGCATATCTGCTTCAGAATAGTTTTAAGGGTATTAAATGTCAACTGGCATCTCTCTAGAAGGACAAACAAGGTGTCAGTTTTCTTCTCAATATTTCAGTATATATCCATGTATATAATATAATTTAATGTCCCTTCCAACCCTATGAGTCTATGATTTTTTCTAAAAACATTTATCTTAAAAAAAATTATAACCACATAGAGATAATTAGAATGCATTCCTCAGAGCCTAGCTTGGGTTGCAGAGGGAAACCAAGAGCTCACTGTATCACTGACAGAAAGTGCTGAGCACCTTCCTCTGGGCTGGAAACCCTCTGACTAGGACACAAAAGGAGAGGGGCCAATGCTGGGTCATGGGAGGTAACAGGCCAGCCCAAAGGGGAATGGTGCATCAGGCTTTCCAGTGGGTTCCAGCCCTACAGAAGGAACTTGTGGTCATCATTCAGGTTTAATTGCCCTAGTTTCAGGTTTGTGACTCTGTATCATTCTGCTGTGGAACTGGCAGACCTGGATTTGAAGGTGAACTCAGAACAAATGAAGTCAGAAGTCACCAGGAAACAACATCAGCCATTGTTAGTGGGACAGATATTTTTCCCTAAAGGTGAGTGAGAATGTCTGTGAAACCTTTAACATTCTCTACAGCTTCCTTCATTCCTTTAGCACATTTCTTCTTCCTTTGCTCTTTTTTTTTTTGGTCCCTGGGATCTAAACCTGCTTTTGTACTATCAACCAGTGCAATACTTTTGACTCAAACAAGAAAGTTTCTTTTTTGCTTTGCTGTCACTTGACCCAGCCACATAATTTGCCTCTGCTGGTCTAAGTTACCCTGTGGAGTTACTTACCAATGCTCAGTCTCTTTTTGCACTTTGGTTGGTACAGCTGGTGTGTGACATGAGGACAGCTGTAGGAAATGCAGACAGGGAAGGGAGGGGAAGGGCACAGCTGGGAGCATGTTCTGTTGGAGGCAGGTGGATGTCCCACCCCACTTTCCCCTACTCATTTTCTGCTCAAAACTACAAAAGTCCCACAGCTCCCTAACTGAAGTAAACACACTACCAGGAGGAAACAAGGGGGTTGAATCCCTTTGATGACAGCCTGCTCTCTGAGTGTTTACACAGCACTTGCTGGGCTGATGCCTGCTCCCTCCCATCTCCGGCACTTAGCAGGAAAGCCCCACGTTTACATCTTGCAAGGTGTAAAAAGTCCTGATGGCACTCCTTGGCTCAGCCACTTAGAAGGGGCTTAAAGGGGACAACTTGTTCAACTAAGTTCTGTCGCTGGGGGAAGAAACAAAATTAAAAAGGGGGCTGCTGTTTATTTCCACCTCTGCCAGCCAGTGCAGTTGGGGGTGTACAAAGCTGTGCTGATCACCTGGGGTAAATGATTGACCAGGGAGGTGCAAAGAGGCTTCCTGGACTATTGGCTGCCTGCTCCCTGCCAGCAGCCCTGCCCATTGGCCTTCCAGAAACGCTCTGAAAAAAGGCGCAAAACTTCAAATTCTTCCGGGAGCTCCAGCTTCCCTCTGAGTGATGTGGGAGAAGAGGGTGAGCTTTCCCAGGAAATTGCTCTGTCCCACGATGTTTTTTTCCCTGCTTTACTGGGCTGGAGCCTACCTGCTGCCCTTCTACCGAGGTTGCCTGCTGGAGGAGACAGCGCCGGGTGAGTGGAGCATGAGATTAATTCCCTGCATGAGATTAATTCCGGAGCAGCACTGGCCTTTTTTTTAATTTTTTTTTTTTTTTTTTTTTTTTTTTTTGCAAACTAAGACACCCAGACGCCATCCTGACTGAAAAATACTAATTGGTAACTAGAAGTAGTAATCTTGGGGTTGGTCAGCTGCAAAACCGGGAAAGGTCAGGTCAGAAGAGGTACAGCGCAGGCTGTCTTTGCACTCGAGCTGTGCATTCAGGCTGTATATTCCCTTTCGTTGTCTAAGTGTTGCTAAGCTCCTCACCGCAAGGGGTGCAGCGGGTTTGCATTTCCAGTGCAGACACCTGGGTGCTGTTAGGAGAGGCTGGGGCAGTGGGGTGTCCGTCTGCAGATGCCCTCTGCTTCCCCCCGCACCCCTCTGGGTAGGGGAGGGAGCTGGGATGCCTTCAGGAGCAAGAGCTGTTTCTAGGTTATTGCTGTGTGTCAGGTCTGTACATATAGTACAGAGTACATATCTCTCAAAGTAATGCAGGCAGATGAGCTCGGGATTCGGGTTGCTGTGCTTGCTAAGGATCCCATCTGTCCTTCTCTTCCCATGCTGCCCTCCCCCTCACCATGGGATACATAGGGCATAGGCTGATGGTGTGATTGGCATGGGCTAATGATGGGATTGCCACCCACGGCTGCCTGAGGTCTTCCAGTGTGCCATGCAGCCTTGTGGTGGGCATTTCTTGCTCCAGTGCTCTGCAAGATGGGAACACTGTGACTGCAGGCTTCAAGGCATTAGAGCCTCCCCTGAGTGAATTGTTTTTCCTCTTGCTCTGACTTTGCTGTTTGCTGTTTGCATTGCTCCTAGGTTTGAATGAAGCTGTAAAATCGGAGAGAGTTGTCACAGCAGCTCTTGGTGGAGAGGCAAGTTTATATTGCAACTTCTCCCTCCCAATGGAAGTTTTGCAAGTCACCTGGCAGAAGAGAAATGGGTCTTCCTTCCAGAACTTGGCATCCTATAGCCTAAGCCACGGGCCAAAACTGATAGGGTCATTTCAGGAGAAGGCTTTCTTCACTAGGGCAACCCTGAAGGCCTCAGCTATCGTACTCCAAAATCTCACATTTGAGGATGAGTCCAATTACAGATGCATTTTCAACGTGTTCCCTCATGGCTCTTTCAGCCAAGATATCTGCCTCAACATTCAAAGTAAGTTTTCCACTAACACCCTCTCACTCCCTGGCACTTACCTCTCATATAGTCAGGAGGTGGGGACGGAATTACCCTCTCCACCACATGGAGACTTTTCATGCAACAGCATCTCCTGGTGGATAGTCTCCAGAATAGCCACATCTTTCCTCAGAAAAGGTGGAGGTAAATAAGCCAGGAGATGTTTTTAAATAAGAACACCTGAACAGAGAGGTGACCCATCCACCTTTGACCATCAACTCACCACACAGCGTTAAAAGTACCTTCTCTTTTCACCCTCAGCACTTTCTGAGCTAACAGTGGAATATGATTCCCACCTGCCCACCAAGGGTCTCCTTACTGCAGTTTGCTCAGCAACAGGAAAACCTGCCCCCAAAATCACCTGGCTGGGTGAAAGAGGCCTGGATAAGTCACCTGAAATACACCATCTTCAAAATGCAAATGGAACTGTCATGGTGTCCAGCAGACTGACCTTCCCAGCCAGCCACCTCTCTGCCTTGACTTGTCTCCTTGAACACCCACAGGGAAGGAAAATGATGACAGTTTACCTGGAGAAAGGAAAGAAAGGTAGGCTGTGTTTGTATGGATAGGTGCAGCATGTCACGGGGAGAGCTTAGGAAAGGATGTGCAATTGTGGGAATGCAGCTTGTACTTAGGTAGAGCATTCAAGATGTTTTTCTGTGACTTCAGACCACGTGCTAGATGAATATTTCATGATTTGAAACCACCCAGAAGACTCCTCCCTGTGGTACCTTTGTGTCTGTGAGGTGGGTGTGTGCAAATATATATATAATAAATATTCCTATTTGTAAGTACATACATA
Source organism: Heliangelus exortis (assembly GCF_036169615.1). Lineage (NCBI taxonomy): Eukaryota > Metazoa > Chordata > Aves > Apodiformes > Trochilidae > Heliangelus > Heliangelus exortis. The sequence goes on along the minus strand of NC_092422.1, from coordinate 107,776,468 downwards.
TATGTATGTCTTTATATCCTTATAGTTCTACATAGTGACTGAATTAGAGCATATGCAATCAATACTACAGCAGTGTTCCCAGCTGGAGGGTACTAGCATAGGAGGCCCCTGGCTGTCAAATGCTAGTAAATAACATATGTCAAAAGTATTGCAGGAGGACATATATCAGGAAGGATGGGAGACTTTCCTCATAACAAAACTTCTTCATACAGAAAGAGAAACACAAATATATCAGGAATAAAAAGAGTGGGTTTTGTCTCCCATTTTCTTTGTATTGAGGGAACGATTATCAGTATATGTTAAAATATAAAATAATTTCTCACCTGCCAGAGTGCTACATTGTTACACTGCTCTTTTTTCTCCTTCAAATAATTAAGAAGCACAAACTGATGAATGTTTCACTTCAGCCCTAACCTCTGAAAGGGAGCACAAGAAAGATGTTGTTATCCCTGTGTGTTCTGTGTCAACTTACTGGTTTCTTTTTGTAGGAGTTCAGAAGACCATAATTATCATGGCAGTCCTCATGACTGTGTTGCTCTTAGTCTTGATATATAGCATCATGAGACAAACCGACAAAAGAGGGGAAAAGTAAGACAAATTTCCATTTTCTTGCAAATGATATGGCTTGCCTGTGTTCACCTTGCCATTTTCCTTTCTGTTTCCTGGTGTTGTTTTTATATACATGCCCTGGAAACTTATCCAGGTGACAACAGCATCTTTTAAGTATCAAGATTCACTCTAAATGCCATGAGGTTTTTAAGCATCACATGCGTAGTTAATGGTTTGGGTGTTTTCAGGCAGAAGAGGTGTACTACACCGAGATCACCATCAGAGGAGGAAGGCTTACAGCAGGACCTAAGAGAGAAAGCCATAAGCCTGCACGTGCTGAAGGACCAGCACGTTGTTCATCAAAGTGAGGTAATGCAAAAGCCCTAGGCTTCCAGTAGTTATTAACATCTTCAGAAGACTTGAAAATACTCATCAGAAACGTGAAAAAAACCTCCCATGGAGAGCTAGGGTCTGCACTTGCTTCCATGTCTTTGCTGGGTGGGACAGCCACCACCAGGTCGATGACACTATATGTGTCCCATCTAACCTCTAGAAATGCTGGGGAACCACTTTGCTCTGACCTCCCATACATTCCCTCTTTTCCTTGCAAGCTCTTGCTAGTCCTGTGCTGTGAATGGGACGAGTCCTGTTTTCTCACCACTTCCCTCTTCCAGATAACACAGAGCTTTGTTGTGGTGACCACACCGTGTGGTGCTGTGTCTTTTGCAGGAGCAGACACCCAGCTCCTCACTTTGCAAAAGGCTGCCAGTCCTGAAAAGAGACATCAGAGGGGAAAAAAGTTGTGGGTGTTTAATTCCAGAAGAAGCAGAGAACCTGAATGACAACATCCATGGCAAGTTTGAGGGGTTACCTGTTTCATTATGTGCCAAGAAGCTGGGCTGCACACCCGTGGAGGAGGACAGAGAGGCAGCAGCAGGTGGGGGAGCCCAAACAACACCCCGCCTGGCTGCTCCCCAGCCCAGCATAGGAAGGAGAGCATTCAGTCTGCTCAAGACCCACCTCCACTGTCCCAGAGGAGCACAGGAGCCCAAGGACAGGTGTGGAGACCAAATGAAGGACTCAGAGGAAGAAACACCTTCCCAGGGATGTTCCAGGAGACCCTCAGGTGCGGGGTGTGGCTGCGAAGCCCATCCAGAAGAGTCATCAGTGGAGCACCTTTCTGACTTAGGTGGGTCACTGCCTAAAAGGGTTATGGACAGATGATGGGGTGCAAGGGATGAGCACATGCAATTGCACAGTATTTATGGGATGCTTAAGGGAAGAATCAAAGGTGAGAAAGGGAGAAATCAGGGCAAACTGGGGGGGAAAAAGCCTGGGAAAAAGAAGATATAAGAGAGCCTGGTTGTACATGTGCAGAATTTTGTCAGTATGCTTGTTTGGCCATGCCCTGCACCCTATCACCACGATCTGTCTTGTCTTCTTGTGAAACTCCATTTCTAACTCTTATCCTGGGTGAGGAACTCCCCAGCAGATGTGCATCTGTGTATGGGAGCCTGATGCCAGCAGCTGGATCGGGACCATGGTCCTGGGTGCCTGCAGCTGGGGAGACCCAAGTGAGAGAAACCAGGTGCCAGCTACCAGCATGGAGCAGGGGCAGAGCCCGTGTGTCCCTGGTGAAGCACCTTGAGCAAGTGCAGGCAGGTGAGCATGTGAACATCAACAAGGATCAAGCCATCACAAGTTTGATGTTTCACAAGTAATGAGGCAGGACAACCTGTGCTGCAGATGCAGCAAGACTTGCAAAATGTGCTAGAAGAGCCCTCCCATAGATTTGCAAAAGTTCTGCTAACAGCCCGTCAGCCTCAGAGCAGAGCACCTTCTTTTGTAGTAGCAGAGTTCCCTCTAGTGGGACAGATGGCGAATGGAAGTGAAAACACCTCCAGTGACTCTTCCATTAAAACTGTAGCTCACGAGTGCTATTTGTTTTCTCTTTGAGTGCAGGAACCTTGTCCCAGGTATCAAGAAGTTCAGGAACGATGCAATGAAATTACTTTGGGTATTGTCCAGCGGTGGACACTGGCTGTGGTCTCTGGAAGAGAAGGTTTTGAAAGGAACTGACAGAAGGAAGCAGGCATTTAGTTTCAGTCCTGCCTTGCTCTCCTGGAGAAAGAGCTCTTGCAAAGGACCAAGGAAGGAAAAATGGAGATGTTCCCCTGTTCTCCAAGCTTCCAGGGTGGCCCACAATGGATAAAAGAAGGTTTGCTCAAGGAGAAGTAGGAATGGCAGGCATTTAGCAATACTAGACAAAGCATCTAGGCTGCCAAAGTCCTGACAAGTTCTGCTGAATGTTGCCTCTTGAGACATCTGGATTTCCTGCAGCTGGGCTTTTTGGTCAAGGGATACCTTTGGAAAACAATCTTGGGTTTATTGGTCAAGGGACCTTTAGAAGTCTGTCTCAGGTGATGTTTGGACCAAGAGTGTCTGCTCAGCATGTTAAGGACAACTGTTTCCTGCGTTCTGAAAATCCTGTGCTGATCCAGCTTGCCTTGAAGTTTGTTGAGCAGCACACATCTAAGTTACAATGGTTACAAACTGTCACTCTTCTAATGAGAGCTTTAGGAGATTAAATTCCTATCAAATTTATATTGGGTTTTTTTAGAGAAATTCTGTATTTTTCCCATGGCAATCATGGGCTCTGATCTTCCATTGTGCCCAGCATTAAACCCTGACACCATGATGGAAAACCACCAATATATGTGTATAAACACAACAAAAGAAGAAGCAAGTGAGTTTAACTAATTCTTTTAAGAAATAATGCTTTTCCAGGAAGTGGAAATTGTAAAGAGAAAGTTGCAGGCTCGGTGCTGTGAGGGAGCAAAAAGTGGTACTCCAGCTGAGCAGTTCAGAGCCTGTGGAAGGAGGGGAAGAGTAGGGGCCTCACCCCTGTAATTCTGGCAGTGAGCATATGATTTATCCTAAGTGCAATTAGTTACTCTTAGTTATTCTAGTTTAATTATTAATCATTTTAGATTCTTAATTATTCTCAGTTACTCTTAGTTATTTTAAGAGTAAGAAGCTAGGTTTGGTGATTGAGAAGGAAGAATGAAAATGGGATGAAATGCACACCCAGGACTCAGAAAAACCACATAGGAGGAAAAAGTCTCATTTTTTTCAGATTGTCTCACTTGAGGGCTTTTTTAACACAGTCCAGAACTGGATTCTACAAAGCAGAGGCCCTGTTTTTCACTACTCTTCAGGTAGAAATTCAAAAGTGGCCTTTTATTCTTCCAGGTGAAATGGCATTAATTATTTTTTCGATCCTAGTAATTGTCCTTTTTCCTTGCAAAAGGAAACATATTACCAGGTTATGGTAAGGAGAAAAAACAAAGAAGCTGACACCAAAGCTGTCTCAAAGCCAGCTTCACTAACAAGACCCAGAAACATGCCTAAGCTTGTTTTTATTGTGCCTGTCTCAAGAGCTGAAGAAGTTCTGTGGGATGGCAGAAATTAATACCAAAAATTTTGCAGTGAATTTTCTGAAATATCCTTCTTTCCTGACTATACACCTGATTTTCTCACATTTGCTTATCCCAAGGAAACTATCATTTGCACATGCAGTGCCTGAGTGTATATGTTAGTTTGTGTAATATGCAGCACACCTCTGAGAGGGTTGTGCAACCAGTGCTATCCAGAGCCCCTGGCTGCCAGGATGCCCAGAGAAGGGGCATGTAAATGAAGACATATGAACATAATGCAAAAAGACCAATAGGTTTCACTAGGAAACCAGAGAAAGGAAGAGAATGTGAGCTTAGGCATGGGTATCTCACAGGTATCAAAGATATATGCCTGCATGATGCCTCACAACCTCCACTGCTGTAAAGTCCTTCTAATACTAAACCTCATTTTACTATGAAATGTAAATTTAGGAGTCTCCCATTTTACACAGTTAGTCTAGAGGTGAAAAGCAAAATGGAGAACATACCCAACTCCTTCTCACCAGATAAAAAGACCACAGAATCTTATCTGTGGTTTTACTCCCACCTACATGGTTAACTTTCTCTGCTGGGAAATACAATACAGTTTGTGCTGAAAAATTGACCAGGAGATCAACCTGTAAACCTTTTAGCATTTGTTTGTTTTATAGAAGACACTTTGAGAGACAGAAAATACGTGATTTGTTCATAGTCACGTGGTTGAATCACTACCAAAATGGTAGCTGGTCATTTGCTAGCAAATCCTCTGAACCAGACTGGACCTCCTAGTAGACCTGTGGAGATTCATGACTTGCAGAAGCATTGCTTCAATTTTAATATTAAAATTGATATGCTAATTTTTATGAGCATAGTCAGAAGAGATTTTCCTAACATTCCTGTCTGTCAGCTGGCAACATGCCCCATGAAACTTAGTGGGCTTTGTTCTACTGGAACCTGTGAGTGATACTGACTCAAGTCATCCTCTGGTGCTTTTTCTTTCCTTGTTAAGTAACTGCAACTTGCAACAGCTGTGTCACATTCTTTTCCTTAAACCTGTACAAGCTTCACTGGTTACTGGCTCAAGTGGTTCTCCTTAAAAGAGGTCATCAATCCAGAAATCAAGAGAAGAATCAAGGCATGTGTTATCAGCAGAGTGCATCAATTCAGAAGGCAGAGGAAAGGAGAAAGAATAGATGTCATTTGTGACAGAAGGGATTTAAGATAGAATCATAGAATTTCCAGGGTTGGAAGGGACCTTTAAGATCATCCACTTCCAACCTCCCTGCCTTGGGCAGGGACACCTCCCACTAGATCAGGTTGCCCAGAGCCCCATCCAGCCTGGCTTTAAAAACTGCCAGGGATGGGGCTTCCACCACCTCTCCGGGCAGCCTGTTCCAGTATTTCACCATCCTCATGGTGAAGAACTTCTTTCTAATATCTAATCTAAATCTACCTTTCTCTAGCTTGAATCCATCCCCCCTAGTCCTATTACTACCTGACATCCTAAAAAGTCCATTGCCAGCTTTCTTGATTTTCTGAAATCTTCAATTTCAGATTGCGTCACTGCACAGAGGGTATTGCAGGTGAAGAAATAAAAAGAGAGGAACAAGAAGTTTCTGGATTTAGGACAAGAGGTCTCTACTTACTCTCTTTCTCACTAACTTCAAAGGCTTTGTCACACCAGACAGTCAGTGTCAGCTTGGCCACCACCAGCTCTGGAGAAGCTGACCTACAAAGAACTTTGTAGAACTCAGCAGAGACTGCTGAGCTGTGCCAGATCCTTGTGAAAAGCAGCAATTGACATGAGAGCACAAAACAGGGTAGAAAGGGTTTTGGGTTTTTTTTGTCTTGTTCTTCTATGAAGATAAAAAGATTTTGAATGTTCTGCTATTGCTGCTCTGCCTGGTGTATTTCCCATTTGCCTTTGTCTGTCCTGAGGTTACCTCTGGTCTTCATCTGTGACTACAGGCCAGCCCACAGAAGAGTGCTTTCTTTGCTCAGCTCTAGTTTCTTCCCTCTCTTCCAAACAAGAAATCCTCTTACTTTCCAGACTCTCTCACTATATTCTTCTATCTTCTCCAAGTTTCTCTAGACTGTTGAAGAAGCAGTAAAATTTGAATAAATATAGAAATTTTCCACTTCAGCAGACATGAAGTTACAGGTTGAGCTAACATAAAATATTGCCCAGCTCCCCAAACGTCTCCCTTGTTTTCAGAAAACAAGGACAGAAAGATGTCTCCAAGGCTTTCTTGCTTTTGTTGCTTTGATGGCACAGGGTACTCCTGGATAAATTTATTTTAAGCTATGTAGTCTGCAGTTGCCTGGAGTTCCCTCAGCAACAGTGAAGGCAAGTGAGCACAGGAGACCTGCTAACATTTTTCTCATTAAAAAGATGCATGTGTAGGGTAGAGGTACATCAGCCTCAGATGACAAGTAGTAAGTTAGTTGCTGGAGACCTGACCTGCTTTAGAGGGAACTCATTCTCTTCTCAAAACAAAAAGGGGAAGGCTGGCAAAGGGACATTTAAGTGACTCAATACCTACTGATCCATCCTAGGAGGCAGAAATAAATGTTACAAAAATGTGGTGGTGAAGCCTTATCTTTGGTTTGTTAGTTGGCAGAGGAAGGGCTCCACTAAATCAAGAATCATGGTCTCCTGCCCCGACTCAGCCTCCAGCAACAGAGTAGATCTGCTCTGGTGAGGATGGGTATTTTCTTTTTTTGCAGGTGAAAAAGCACTGCTTTATGCACTCAAGTACTGATAGCAAAAAAGCAGGAATGGTTAACATATGGGTGAGCCTGGGAGGACTCGGGAAAGGTGCAGACACCACCCTTTTTCTTTCAACAGTTTAGTATCAGTGCTGCAAAAGCCTCCCACTCAATTTTTCTTCAATGATAAAGGGTGCCTGAGTTTATATGGGTACTTGGGCAAGCCTGATAAAACTACAGCAGAGACAACTCATCACTGAGAGACTCTAATGGTGTAACAACAGGAAAAGATAGTGAGATTGCCCTGTATCACCCCTTTTCTTCTCAGCCCAACAGGAAGGTAGCAGCAAAAGACCACTCCCAATGATATAATGACATATCTGAGAATCAGTTTCCCATCACCAATGAAGAGGAACTCAGAAGATTCTGGACAGACAGTTTGAATGCCTACACCTTGTAAATATGAAGTTGGGCATAAAGTCAGAACGATCTTCCCTCTCCATAAGGTCTCCCACTGAATTTTTTTACACAGATTTCTCACAGCCTAACACCAAAAATAAATAAATTACTTTAAAAGGTAGGTTTTGTTTATTAAGGTTGAGGATTAAGAAAAGAGACAGAGCCTTGGTCTAGTACTCAACATTTTGTTGCTGACAATTATCAGGCTAGAGAGCTGCTACTGGCAATTAACTTTTACTGGTTGTTGCAGTTAGAAATAAAAATAAAAAAGTTGCCAGGTTGAGGAAAACTTAGTTACATTTGTTGTGCAGTTTCCAGTAAATCCTTGCAATATATAAGACCAGTATACATTCAGGAATAGTAAGTATTTGCATTCTGGTGTCTGGACTGCTGTGAATGCCACAGGTCTTTGCCAATAACCACTTTTATTAATGACAATAATGCCCCCGCATCAGACCATGAGGAGCAAGCTGCCCCAAGGCTGCTGTCAGAATAAATGTGGGGACCCAGATAGAGGTCCCAAGCTAGCATGTAGGTGTCCAGGCCCCTGGCTGCAGAGGGTCTGAGCCTGGCACTTGTAGTGGAGGGTGCTGGAGGCAACACCTGTGCTAGATGTAAACAGGTGAATGATCTGCTCAGAATGGTGGTTGAGCTGAAGGAGGAAGTCAAAAGGCTAAGGACTGTAAGAGTGTGTGAAAGGGAAATGGATTGGGGACCCTACCAGCCCTGAGGGAAAGACAAGCAGGTGCAGGCTCCACAGGAAGCAGGGGATCCCCTGCTCTCTTGACCCCTGGATAAAGAACGGGATCACAGAGACAGGGGGAGAACTGGATAGAGGTCCTTCCCTGGAGAGGTAGGCAAATCCTCTCCTGACCTCCCTCATCTTCACAGCTGCCCATACACAACAGGTGTGGGGCTCTGGAAATTGAAGGACAGGGGAGTGAGGATGCAGGTAAAGGTCCTATCTTGAATAAATATGAGGCCCTGCTGGAAGACAGGCAGTCCAACGCGGATGTGGATAATAGGCAGCCTGTACCAGAGGTCTCACCACAGTCAGACATAATCTAGCTCTATGAGGAAAAGCAGAGCAGAGCTTTAGTTGCTGGACACTCTCCTAATGGGAACAAAAGGCCCGATTTGCCAGGGTGACCTTCATTAAAGGGAAGTCTGTAGTCTTCCTGGCGTTTAGGGCTATCAATAGGGAACTCCACAACCTGCTGTGATCATCAGCCTATTCCCGGCTCCCGATCTTCCCGAGAGGTGGGGAGGAAACTGCAACCCGTAGTCTGAGAGGAACTAAGAGAGGCTAGAGAGCCGCCCTGTGGAAAAGCACCTGCAAGTTGAACATGAGCCAACAGTGTGCTAATTAGCTAATTACAGGCACCGAACGCTGTGACCGCCCCCACAGACACACACATCGCCGCGCACCATGGAGGGTTCCTGCCCACTGGGATGGCGATTGGGCCGCGGGCACCGCCACTCGCGTTAGGGGACGGGAGCTGACTCGGGAGATTTTGCCGCCCGGCTTTCCCGGTCCGGACCGGGCCGGTGATCAGTCGCCTTCGGCGTGAGTGGCAACCCCTAAAGCGCCCGCTTTGGGGCGCCTTTACAGTTCTGAGGTGGGGTTGAGGGCGTGTGGGGATTGATAAACCGGAGGTTTTTGTGCGGGGGGTGGCGTGGGGCACTGTGCCACCGCTACTGGGCGGTGCCATCTTCACTCCCCCTTAATCCACCCGGGAGGGCGTAAATCAAGGCGAGAGGCCGAATGCCCCGCCACTGGGCTCTGACATCCGAGGCCCATCCGGGGAGGGGGATGTGGGAGCAGCCCGCTGCTCTTCCCACGCGTTGCGGCGGGCGCCTGAGCTTCCCCCCGCCTTTTCTAACCAGGAGGATCCCCAAGGTGTCACACAGCAGCTGCTTTGCCAAACCTGCGGGACACCCGGACTCCGCAAGGACGAGCAGTGCCGAGTAAGTGTGCTGGAGCTGGACGCCGTAACGAGTTTTAAAGGCTGGAAAAGTTTTCCTGAAGATCGCGGAGGGTTCGTGAATCCAGAGCACGGATGCGATCCGTGAGTCCGGAGGCCTCTGAGGTCCCGCAAAGCGAAGGAGTTGAGCTTTGCTTGCCCTAGCTTTACGTGCCTTGTTTTTTGGGTTTGTTTTTTTGTTTTTCCTCTTCTTTCTTTGCCCCTGTAACACGCCATATTGGGGTATTAATAATTGGGAATTATATTATCGTTTATTTATTTAATGCCTGATAGAGCTACACGGTGGCTTGCTTCCTCCTGTTCTAGTGCCTCCAAGGCTTCCACGGGTACTTAAAGCGTGACACATCTTTCGGTGATTTATAAATGCTTTTGGTGATTATATAAATGCTTTCTCACTTGCTAGGCTAAACTTTGATTTTTGTGCGTTTTTAGGGATGTTTTTCTGAATATATTAGACCCATGACCGAGTTTCTGGATACACTATTACCTGGCAAGTTCATTATTCATTGGGCTTGCTGCTGATGGGTTCTTCTTTTCTGATTTTGTGTGTAAGAACCTGGTCTGTATTCATGCGTGATGGCCGTGTTGTATCAGGAGTTGTTTTAGCACAGTGTGTTTAAAATGAAAAAGCAGATTTTATTGCTTGTGTGCATGTGAGCTGCAGGCACAAATTTGCTGGGAATTAGTTTTTTAAATAGTTTTTCTTTTTTTCTAATTCCTCAGCCCTCTTTTCTTTCAAGCTGTATTACAGAAAATGCTTTGAGGTCAGTTGTCCTGTTTTTTGCATATTGTGGAAATATTGAAAAAGTGGTGCTTTCCTTATGCTGTTGACAAAAGACAGTTTCAAGAAGCATCAGCTGGTTTGCAGACACTGGCAAAAAAACTCAGGAGTGGATGATGTGTTTTACAGAGGCAAAATAATTCTTCCACTGAAATACCACACCAGCTTCAGCTCCACTATCCAGTTGTATGGGAGCAAATTAACTGACTGAGAGAGCAAGAAGCAAGTTAGAAGCTGTTCACTAGTGAAAGCAGTAACACAGCCTTATTTTTGCCTCTTTTCCATCTTGGTGACATGTTTGTATTTAACAAAGGCTGTATGTCCCAGAAATTGCCCAGTTCATGCAATGTAGGACAGGTGGGGAGTCCTGAAGTCCTCAGGGCAGTTGCTTTCAGTTTGTCCCTCGATGTCCCTTGATTCCCAGGGCCATAGCGAGTCCTGGAGAACCAGTACACCATGCCACTGGTGTGTTAATGCCTTTCTGACATCAACTGTGGAATTTCTTTTCCTGCCTGGACTGGACCACTTTCTGTTTCATGTAAAAAATAACAAAATGTCAGAACTCGCCCTCTGCCCCAACAACTACGTTTTTTTCACATGACAAAGCTACTGCTTTATATTTGCACACTGGAGACATGATAATCTGTTCTTGAGCCTGTCTCTTTATCTTCCTTCAGGTGAAGAATATGTTCCCTTTCAAAATTATTTTCCTGGCTCTGTTCTTGTGCCTGGGTTGTGCTGAGCTTGGGAAGGGAAAGGGTAAGTTGAATTTCCTGAAGTCTGCTTGGAAATGTTTGGGGAACTGGTTTCTGATCGCTAAGGCTTCAAAAGCAAGAGGCAAAAACGGGTGAATACAGCTTGCTGGTGGCATTTGACATGCCTCAGATAGCTGAGGTGTAGACATGAAGCTGGCAGGTGTGACACAGAACCTCCTGGAGAAGCATATGGAGAGGAGGGTGACATACAGCATCCCGTATCTACAACAATGCTGAACACTGTTGTTCACTTGAGTTCACAACTTCCCATAGTTGATCCTCCCCCTGACAACAAATCTGTTTGGTTTTTTTCCCTCCCTCTCATACGCACTGCAGACTCTGAAGCTACATAGTTCATAAATTCCCTTTAGCTCATTTTGCTGCTCAGTTCTCTGAGAATGGTTTGGCATTCACTCCCCTTGTTATCTTCCTCTAGCTTTTAGGAAACCAAACCTGTGTCTTTGCTGACAATGTGAATCCTTGAGCTGATTTAATACAACTGAAATGGGAAGCCTGCAGGGATGGGTACAAACATAGGGTATGTCTTTTTCTTTTAGACAGTTTGGAAGAAAGCCAGACCCTTGGTCAGTATAAATTAGCATAGCTTGATTCATTTCTAGGAGGATGCAGGAGAAAGGACTTCTTGCTGGGGGAAAACTGTAAAAAAGATGCACAATTGATGGAATTGTTTGTTCTATGGATAATCCAGGCCTTGGAATCAGCACGAGGTTCTGAATATTTGTGGTATCTGCCCATTTCACTAACCATTTCATGTTGCTGCAGTGGTGCCACAAGCTAAGGAAAGAAGCGTGAAGATGGGCGACAGCGTGACTCTCGGCTGTGTCCTGACAGAACCCAAGGATGTTCTACAAGTGACCTGGCAAAAGGATGCTGAAACATCAGTCAAAAATATAGCTACGTACAGTACCATAAAAGGATTAAAGATTCACAAGCCCTATCAGGACCGAATGAATTTCACCAGTCTGGTACTCAATGAGACAAACATCACTTTCTGGGACACTAGAATGGATGATTCAGGGTGCTACACTTGTATCTTCAACACTTTTCCTTCAGGCTCCATCTCAGGACATACCTGCCTGAATGTCTTTGGTGAGGTTCTCTGCAGGGGTATGAGCAGTGTAAAAAGAGGTGTAATCTCACCCACACAGCTTCTTTGAGCAGACTCAGAAACTGCAGTGGTAGGAGTATCGTCTGGTGGAATATAGTGTAGAAAAGGAAAAGCTTTACTGCTGTAAGCAAGGCTTTGTGAGGCCACATTCACGTTGTGGCTCTGGGCTGTCCTTGTTTGTTATTCTGTCCAAAGGATGCATTGGTTGGACAACTGATGGCTGGGTGAACAAGGTGATCTTCAAGGTCCCTTCCAGCCCAAACCGTGCTGTGGTTCTGTGGGTAGCAACTGAAAGGCAAGGAGTAGAATCTTTCTTTATAAGTCCCTGACGAGTCCTAGCTGAAACTTGGGCAAACCACCATGGCCTGTTGCAGTTTCCTCTTGGTGCTAGGTGCAACCCCTAAGCAGTGAGTTACTGTGGCAAAACCTAGCACTGATAGGTAATTAGCAAGTAGGTGAAACAGCACGGGCCAAGAAATGGTTTTATTTTAATAGATTATTTTAAAACATGGGATTTCAGGTTGGGAGAAACACTGGGCGTATGTAACTTCAGTTTAAGGGAAGGAGTATTAAATCACTGGGAGATCCAACCCAATGAATTCTTGTTGCATTCCTGAGCCATGGGCCTCAGTGCACATCCAGTAAGCTTTTCTCTGATTGGTAGTGTTTAAGCTGCCATTACTGTGCTTATGACTAGGTGTTTCATTGTGGTGATGGACTTTCTTATTTGTGTCTTGGAAGGTCTCAATGCATCTGTCCATTACAACACTTCTGGAGATAATTTGGTAGCCATCTGCAATGCTGTTGGCCTCCCAGAGCCCACCATCACCTGGAACAACTTGTTCAATTCTACCCCTACACAGGAGACAGTGAGGCACAACAATGGGATGGTGTCCCTCACCAGTAAACTGGAGATAAACACTCAGAGCATCAGTGGGCAGAACTTGATCTGCAGGGTTAGCAACACAAATGAGAAAATGGAATTGCCCATGAAAATAAAAGGAGGTAGGTGAATGATACAAGCTGCTTTATAGCATTCTCTTAGCCTCCATGTTTTACAGTATCTTGTTCTGGGTAGACATCTGCTGGGAGGAGGAGGGAGTGGAAGGTATATGTATGTGTCAAGAAAAAAAAAAAGGAAATTGTACTTTTTGTTCATTGATGCCTTTGAGAAATAACATATTAGGGTTCTGCCTAAGAGGGGAAAAAGGCAAACTTAGTCATCTAGGGAGCTGTGGTTTTTAGAGGCATCATGCATTTTGCAGCAACTCTGTTTTAAATTTTCATGCAGGCCTTTGTAGTTTCTTTGGCTGCCCAAAGATGATATAAATATTAGTCACCTGGTATCAAGGTGAAAACTCTGTGGGTTGCAAAATGAACTATGAAGTGAAAGTTTTGAAATTCAAGATCAACTGTCTCTGACCGGTAATTAAACATGTCTCTGTTAACTGTACCAAAACATGCAGTAAGTTTAACTTGTGTATTATGATTTGGTTTCTCTGATGTTTTTGGTAAGACACATGCATTACAGTAATGGTCAGGGAGTAATAGGACTTTTAGGCAGACAGGAAGGGGATCAGTTGATGATAATTTTTTTCCTTGGGTAGATCTTAAATACATCAGTGTAAGGCTGAATACCTTGTAGTGCTAATTTATTTCCTTTGGTAAAAGATGTGATGGTTTTGGCTTGGTTCAAAGAAATTTTAATTCAGAAAGTTTTCCAGCTAACATCATTGAGTATTAAAATGAGCCTTTGCATTATGATTTTGGTTAATAATAATGTGGATAATGTTTAGCCAGGGAGGGACTTGTACACTTAGATGTTGGGTAGAGCTACTTACAGGCATCAAAACATAGTCTGTCTGCTTTTCTGAAAGGTGATTCAGCCTTTGTGACAGTGATAAGTGTTAGACAGTAGAAGGAATAATTTCTATTCTATGAACAGAAGGCTAAAATTTTGGATGAACCAATAAATCTCTTCAGAACTTGTCATGGCTTGTGTATGCATGCCAACTACCATCTCAGGGGTGGGAATGATAGCATTTTTTGTCCTGGCTAAACATGAGCACATCTTTTCTTCACAAAGCATTTTCTGTGGGCAAGCAGCTTTTATCTTTGAAGATATACATGTTCACTCTCTCTTTTGAGCAATTACTGCTTTCCTGTAGCTTAGTGATAACTTGTTACAGTCTTGATGAGGAACCACTGTCACTAATCAAACATCCTCTCTGCTCTTTTTGCTCTTTTTCCAATATAAACTGGCTTTGGTGTATTTTTTGTTTGTTTTGCTTTCGCAGATGAGGGATCCTCATTTCTTTGGGTGATAATTCCTGTGGGGATTTTAATTGTCATCCTAGTTCTGAGCATTTCGTGTTGGAAGAAGAGGATATGCAGGAGGGGTTGAAGTGGTGAGTCACTGGTCCAAGTCGTTTTTGTAGAGCCCCTTATAAAAGTCTGGTCATCACCAGGGAAGAATGAGACTTTGTTGAGATACCATTAGTGGGTATGAGACTGTCCCATTGGGCAAGTAAACGTTATCATGAAGTGCTTACAGCTATTAGAGATTGCCTCAGTTGCATGTAATTCCAAGAGCTGTTCTCCCACTATTACTGCTGAGGGACATTATCAAACAGTGAACTGTGAGGGGAGCATCCAAGCAGAGCAGGATGTGATGCTCATGGTTTGCTTTCAGGCAGAAGTCTCAGTAGAAGTGATTCACTTGTATGACAACCTTTCATGGAGGACCACTGAAGTCTTGAGTATAAGCATGGTCAGAGAATTTTTTGCAGAACATTTCTGTTGGTGTCACAGTTTAATTATGGACTGGCAATTAACCAAATCAGAGAATGTTAGGGGTTGGAAGGGACCTTGAAAAATCATCAATCCAACCCCCCTGCCAGGGCAGGATCAGTGACAGACATTCTCTTTAATCGAAAGAGGAGAAATTCTCTTATAGAGAAAGGAGAGAGAATAAGGGAGAGAGACTTACGAGTTGGAAACTGAACTACACAGCTTTAAGGAAACAGTAATGGTAAAAAGAAAAAAACATTAAATAAATACAAATGTACCATGTTTGTCCTCCCTTCTCCTCAGTAATGCTCACGTCACCACCAAAGCTGCAGGACAAGCCCTGGAAAAGTCCTTGGCTGGGCCCCTGGAGTCAGCAGCAGTCACAAAGCAGAGGCAGGAATACAAGGACTCAGGATAGTAGGGATCAGGACCACAGGCAGGCTAGCAAATGAAATCATCACAGGATGCAGGCCATGGACAAATTAGCAGAAGCAGGAAGGAAGGGACTTGATCCTTGTGATCCCTCATATTCGTAACGAGTATGATGCGTATGGGAAGGAATACTCCATTTAGTCAATTTTGGTCACCTGCCTTGTCTGCTCCTCCCTAAAGGAAGGTTGCAGGTGTGAGCCCTTTATTCCCTTTCTGTTTCTGGAGCATAAAATATTTCTCAGAACCAAGCAGTGGTTCAGCATTATCAATCTTAGAAGCAGACACAGACTGAGAAACTTCCTTTTAATTTCAGCAAGTACATCTACTTAGAGACTTAGCTGAAAGCAAAATTACAGGATAGAAAATTAGCTCTATCCTGACCCAAATCAGAACAGTTGGCAAGAAGCTCACAGAGTGATGTAGTTTTAAAAGAAGGGCTTTCTTTCACTCACAAAACCCTCTTTATATTTTAAGATGGCGTAATATTATAGACAAATGTGCCCAAACTTGGAATGGAAGTCTACTTCCTAATAACAAATTGAAGAGAAATTGGAGTCAGTCCTTTTAAGTGTGAGGATCTGATCGTGGATCAGCTCCACCTAATTAGTCTTAATTACTAATAACTTAAAGGAGAAAACAGGGAAGGGAGGAGGCCTTAGGCTTCATAAATCACAGAAAGTTGATGGTCATTGGTAGTTTCACTCTTTTTTCTTTTAACTAGCTCAAAATGCTTTGTCTGGTTTTAAATGCTACTTACGTGTTTAGAGACACCAGTTCCTGAATATTTAGACATTTGCTTCATGATGGTAATGGGCTATAAGGTAAAAAAATGTTTCCAGGAGTATTAGACTACTGTGAACCTAGGCCTACAGTATCTACTGTTACGAAGGGTTGATCTAGTAAATCTGCTAGTGCCAGAGACATAAGTATTCACAGAGAAGAAAGAAAAAGTAATGTTTCTTACCTCCCAAATATAACTTCTTAGTTGTAAAATGTATGAAAGTTTTCAGCTGATTGTATAAACAATTAAAAAGAGAAGACTTCTGTGGAATTTTCAGGCAAGCCTGGAATTTTTTTAAGGGTAAGGAGTTGGTTCTTACTCTTTTTTTTTTTTTTAAGAAAAGGTGGAATGCTCAAAAGAAGGTTATATTTTTATTCTAGAGCTACCATCCTAAACAAAGATGAACTTCTATTAAGCAGTCCTTGAGGGAGAGATCCTGAGGCAGATGGAACCTGGCAGAAATCTACCCACTATAGTAGATCAGAGCAAAGAGAACACAAAAAAGTGCAGGTGCTGATTTTTGCAGATTTTTTAACGGCCCTTTGTTGCATGTGAGATGAGAACCACACCAGGACACTGTGACTGCTCTGGGGCCTGAAACAGGAACAAGGTCAGTCATTGCTTTACAAGACCAGGTTGTTCATGTTCAGATTAGGCTGAGGTTGTTAAAGTACCTCCTGGCACGATTCTGGCCCCTGGACATTAGTGGTTCCCTAGGCAACGTGGTTCCAGTGATAGCTTATGATAGGACCATTTCCAGAAGGAAGTACAGTGAACTTCATAGCAGATTTCCCTATGCTCTGCTCCACCCCTTCTCTGTGAGGCTGTGAATCCTCAAACCATTTCACACATACTTGTGCCATGTAACATGATTTTTTGCCTGAGAGACCCTGGTGTGATGCACATCATCAGAGCCTACACATTTCAATGGAAACTGAACAGATGCCCCTCCCCCCACCTTGTAAGGAAAATATAAGGCACAGAAAAACTTAATATGTTTAAACTCAAAGCTCTGTGCCTCCTCTTCTTAGCTAATGTCTCAGATCTTGAAGCCCTCTCTATATCAGGAAGAGAAGTGGGGGGGTGTCTCAGGCCCTGCTGCCTGGAAGGTTGTCTGGATTCCTGGCTCCGAGAGGATGCCAGAGTGTCAGAGGGTCAAGGGGGTAAATGAAACAAGCAGTGTAGTGATGAGTTTGTTGTATTAATGTTTATCAGCAGAAGCAGGATTTTAAGGACTTTGTTTGTGTTCCTTCCCATTTATCATGGGTTTTGATTAACTGTGATGGCAGGATGTGACCTCTGCGGTGGACTCATTAGTTGTTCAGTCTCTGTTCTTTTAATGTAGTCTAGTTTTTATCAGTCTTAGTCTGTATTTTTTTCAGTTGCTGTTTGGTCTTGTGTTTTGAAAATGTACCGCACTGACCTGGATCATTTTTGCATAAAGCCAGCTTTAATTTTGACCAGCTAATCCTATTCTTTCATATAGCTACCAGCTTAGGGAAATGTGTAGTCCTTATCCCTAATGTACATTTGTTTCCATGAAGGCATCATTGATTTGTTTGTTGTAAAATTCCAGCATTGGTGCAGTGTGATCACTGTTGCCATCTGAATATTTTTTTTTCTAGATTTGTTTTTCTGTCTGTTGCTAAAAGGTACTTAGAGTTTATGTCGTATCATTCCACTGTCACTTTCCTCACCAGATCTTTAGAATGCCGAGAATACCTGTGGAGCTAAGGAATCCTAAATTCTGTTTAGAGTGGATTACCACTTCACAGATACCCCGTTGTAATGAGAATGTGCTCTACACCTCCTTGGCTCCCCTCTGAGCAGCACACTGTGGACTCCAGCCTGCTCTTGTGGTGACTTGCTTTTGCCCTCATCATCAGTGAAATCCCCTCATGCTCGTTAAAACGTTGGTTCCGGTTGGGTCACCCAAAATCAAATAACATGTTACAGGAAAGCCCTTTTATGGATTTATCCCCTATTATCCTCAGATTGTGTTGAAATGAGGAGCAGCCTCTACGTAAGTATTTCCGGACTTGCTTTTTGTAACAGTACAACAGAGGGCTAATAGTGCTGGCTGGAGGACACCAGTGTCTGTCTGAGGTCATTATTTGGAGCTTCAGTACTTCTGTTCATGCTGCTCCAAACAACAAGACAAGCCTTTTCAGCATTGTCAAGATGTCTGGTTTTTTAATAGAACAACAGCTTTTGATCTGGATGGCTGGTGACTCTTCGTCAAAGTTTCTTCTCTTCTGCTGTTGATGAGTGTGGTGGGGTTCTGCTTTTCATTTTGCTGTTTCCCTCCTCTCCATGGCAGACACCTGGGAATCAGGTGAAGAGCTGGAGCTCAGTGTAGGTGTTCCATCCCTCAGGCATTTGCCTGGTGTACCATTTACAGAGCATACATACATTTTTGTTTTCCCTGAAAACATCCAAAGTGAAGCATCTTCACAATGTCTGGCAAAAACTAACTTGTGAAATCTCTCCTTTTCATCTTCTGCCAAGCAGAGAGGCAAACCTAGCTATGCCTGTCACTTGATTTGATCTGTTGGAGTGAGTCCAGAGGAGGGCCGTGAAGATGCTCAGAGGGCTGTAGCACCTCTCCTATGAAGACAGACTGAGAGAGTTTGGGTTGTTCAGCCTGGAGAAGAGAAGGCTCTGAGGAGACCTTACAGCAGCTTTCCAGTACCTGAAGGAGGCCTACAGGAAAGCTGTGGAGGGGTTTCTTATAGAGCATGTAGAGATAAATCTCCCTTCTTTCATTTTAAAGAATTCCTAAGTTAGTCACAAAGAAGAAATTTTTTCTTGTGAGGGTGGTGAGACACTGGCAGGGAAGATGTGGAGGCTTCATCCCTGTGTTCAGACCCAGATGGGATGGGGTTTTGAGCAACCTGATGTAGTAGAAGGTGCTCCTGCCCGTGGCAGGAAGGTTGGAACTAGATTATCTTTAAGATCCCTTCCAACCCAAATTCTATGACTCTGTGATTTAAGTGCAATGAACAGGCTGCAAAGAATTGCCAGACATAACTTTGCTTACGATGGAGGTTTCACAGTGCTGCTTTTCTGGTAAAATGTTACACCAGTTCCTATCTGGCTCAGCTAATAGAGCTTAGCTGTTGACCCCACCAGCATAAAGTTAGTCCAGTTAACAAGCCAAGTGCCTGGATTAATGCAAAATGTGGCTACCTGAATAAAGTCTTGTGACTTATCTATCATGTATGTGTCTCAACCTGAATGCGTCCCACAGCATTAGTTGTTTATTTCAAGGTTTGTAGGATACTTATGTTTCAGCCTGGTCTGTTAAAAAGCTTAATAGTTTGTTTTCAGGACATAGCAGTCTGTAGGAGGGATTAAATACCATGCAAACAGTTTTCTGGAGACTTTTGGTAGTCTGGTAGGAAGGGTCATTTCATAAATGGATAAAAAAGACAGCATTATTTTTTTTAAAAAAGCATTGGTATGTTGATCTCTCAGCTAGCTTGTGCATGTTTTGCCATGTGGAAAGCTTTTAAATGATCAAATATATATTTAGGTTCAGAAAACTATAATAACAGAATAGAAAATTCAATGCATCCATCCTGAGAAATCTGAGCAGATTAGGTGAACCTGCAAGAAGAATACCTGAAAACTCCTAGAAAAAAAGACTAGGTCAGAACAAAAAATCTGCTGAATGTGCCAACATAGCAAGGGGGTTTTCCTGTTTGGAAATGGAAACATTCAAGTTTTTCTTCTAGTGGAAATTTTACAGAATGTAAATTGAGCAGCATTAAATTCCTTGTTTCAAGATGTTTATGTTATTTTATGAACATTGGTGTACCTCAACTATGACACAAGTGTGATAAAAAAGAGAGAGACTTTGTTACCAGCTAGAGATCACTTAATACCCTGAACAGGAATTCAGGACACCCTGCTTATTATTTTTTTCAAGTTTGGAAGTTGCTACAAATAGTACAGATTCAGGCCCGGTAAGCTGTCTTTGCCTGATCTTTGTCTTTGCTAAGCAAATTGCCTGATATGTAGATATTGCCTTAATATGTAGATTTTGGGAACCTAAATTTTGGTAGCTATAAATACCCTGAACGGTTGGGAAACGTAGAAGTCTTGTGCAGGAGTTTCCAGTTATCTGAGAAACTTTACAAGAACACATTGCACACATTTTCGATTGCTTTGTTTATAGTAGAGATATAATTTCCATCTGGAAAAGCCATTATAGAAGTATCCTCTCGTGTTTACTCAGTTTGAGAAAGGCTGTGTGTCTAAACTTTGACTGAAAAATTGTGGCAGTTCTTGTTTTATCTGGATGACTTGGCTTCTTTCCCCAGTGGATTAACTTTGACATACAGCTGGTTTTCTTAATAGTGAGTAGCTGAGGACAAAGACAGTAGCAGGTCAGTTTAGGAAACACTTCAGAGTAATTTTTCTTGAAGTGACAGCTGAATACCAGCCTTTCAGATGATAAACTCAGGATGTTACTTTCTTTTGCAGATAGATATAGTGTACCCTGCTAGCAGAGGGATGGGTCTCTGGCCATTTGTGTCCCAGCTGAGGAGGTTCATTTTAGAATTGCCTTGGTTGTGTCTCAAGTGTCGCTTTATTATGAGTAGGAAATTTATATTTGTCCTGTTTTGAATTCCCCAAAATATGCACTGGTATAACTGAAAATTGTTTGTTTCTAACAGCCTCATTCCTTTGCCCTTCTTAACACTGCACTGAGAAAAACAACCCAAATCAACAAAAAACCACAGTGAAAGAACCTTGTAGCCAAACGGACTTAAATAGAGCTAATGAGGGGCAAAAGAAAGAAGGAAGGGAAAAAAATACACAAACTCCATATATAACTGTCAACAGAGGGATAATTCTGCTGTCAGGTTTTCTATCAGGTTTCCCGCAGACATAAATATTTTGCAGTCCAAGTGAAGATGTTGTTTTTGGGGAGTTAATCACATACTGCTTGCAGACAGCTTCCCTAGTGAGTCACCTAACTTTCTGTTCATGGGAACATGCCTGGCACTATCTTCCAGTTTGCATCATACACAGAGCAGAGAGTAAGGAGAAAGGGAGAGAGGTGAAGGTGTCTGGATGAATTCAGGTTTCCAAGATCATGGTTGGGGTTTTTGTCTGGAAGAATGAAATAAATCCTGTTTGGCTTGTCACCAGCATCAAGGTAACAGTGTAGGAAACATCTCAAAGCCTGTCCTGCCCATATAAAAGAGAAGTGTTGAAATATAGGCTATGGAAAGCAGTTCCATTTCTTTGCAGACAGCAAGGCCTCTACTGTGTGTACATTTCTATGCTGCTCATCATATCTGTGCTTGTATTTATTTATGAAATAAATTCCAGTCTGTGGTTCTCTTTTTCATTCCAACAGTCAGGCTTTGTATGTAACCAGAAAATAAGAAGGCTGGAAGCTGAAAGAGGGAAAGAATAGCACTTTTGTGATATGTGATTGCTGTTGCAATTTGCTGTTTACTTCCTCAGTAAGAATTATTCTGATTCTGTGTGATTCTGAAATGCTTTATCCTTTACAAAGTACTTTGGAGGTATATAGGGCTATTAGATAAGGAAATGGAAACCTTTTTCTTACTCTCCTACATGAAAAATAAGGATGCCTTGTATTTTCTGTTTTTTTGTTTTGTTTGTTTTCAAAGCCATGTAAAGGTTCAGTCTTAAATTGTGTCTCAAAAGCCAGGGTGACATTCTGAAATATCAAACTATTTATACATTGACTAAATATCCTTAGTTCTGTATTACCAAAACGAAGAAAGTTGGTTTGTTACTAGCAGTTTACAAATCCACTTAAGCTTTTGTGTATTCCTTGTTTCACCATCATATTCTGAGTTTTGCAGTGTTTGGTCTCCATATTTAAAAAAAATTTTGGTTTGGTAGTAGGTACATAATAAATTGGCATTCTGGCCTGTATCAGGAACAATGTGGCCAGCAGGTCCAAGGAAGTGATTCTGCCCCTGTACTCAGCGCTGGTGAGGCCACACCTCGAGTCCTGTGTCCAGTTCTGGGCCCCTCAGTTCAGGAAGGATATTGAGGTGCTGGAGCAGGTCCAAAGGAGGGCAACCAGGCTGGTGAGGGGACTCCAGCACAGATCCTATGAGGAGAGGCTGAGGGAGCTGGGGGTGTTCAGCCTGGAGAAGAGGAGGCTCAGGGGAGACCTCATCACTCTCTACAACTCCCTGAAAGGAGGGTGTAGCCAGGGGGGGGTTGGTCTCTTCTCCCAGGCAACTCTCAGCAAGACAAGAGGTCTCAAGTTGTGCTGGGGGAGGTTTAGGTTGGACATTAGAAAGAATTTCTTTATGGAGAGGGTGATCAGACATTGGAATGGGCTGCCCAGGGAAGTGGTGGATTCTCCATCCCTGGAGATATTTAAGAAGAGACTGGATGTGGCACTCAGTGCCATGGGCTGGTAACTGCAGCGGTAGTGGATCAAGGGTTGGACTTGATGATCTCAGAGGTCCCTTCCAACCCAGCCAATTCTATGATTCTATGAAGTTGGATTTTTTTAAATCCACATAACACTGTCTTCATGTCGACTTTTGTCATAATCTGAAATATTGTTTGGACTGGTGATGATGGTTGTAGTTTAACGAAAACAAAGAACAGTGTAATGACTTCTTAGCCTCATTCAATATGGTATTAGTAGGAAGTTGAGAGTGCTTGTTTCTTTCTTATTTCTTTGCCTTATTTTTTTTAATACATCATTCCTGTTGTATACAAATAGATCAATACTAATCCTGAAAATTTGACATGTCAATTTTATTATTGTTTTTGAAACTTAATTTTTTAGGAGATGCAAGCAAGTGAATCACTGCTCAGCAGCAGTAATTGATGTAATTAATCCCTTTTCCTGTTTTTTATTTCTTCACTAGGGTCCTAGAAGATTTCTATTCACCTACCAAATCATTACAGTCCATCATCCTGAAGTCAACTTTACAAACAGTGACTTGACTGGCTGGAATGCAACAGTAGAGAAAGGGAAATATCACACATAAACTACCATAGCTAGATGCCAATTTGATTATCGAAAAGACTATGCAACATTTTTTTATCTGGCCAAGATGCTTTAAAAAGTCTCACTCAGTCTGCTCCTTTGCTGCCTTGCAAAAATTTAGTTCACTTGTGCTGCTCTTGGTACTCCTAGCATGCAAAATATATTTTCCTCCTTCCAGATGAGTTTTGAAAATACCCTTGGATTGAAGCTGTTCGGGGATCCTCTTTCAGTGCCTAATTACTACTGCAGTGAAGAGGTGTTTAATTTTTACCAACATCTTTCTGCAATTTCACTTTCAGCAACTCTCTGTTAATCACCCTCTTCCTGGTATCTGTTTTTCTTTCCCTTATCCAGCTGATCGGACTTCTTTTCCTCAGTCAATGTGTGAATGTGTCAGTGACTATACTGCTTAACTCTCTCTGGAGAGACCTGCTGGGCTTAAAAACACAGGACTTAAATGATGCCAAATATACATAAATTATTGTGGAAGAGCAATAGGGCTCAAAATAGGTAATGGATAGAGGCAGTAGAAGCCACAGTTGGGAAAGAAGAGGGACCTGGACAGACTGGAGAGTTGGGATGATTCCAACGGGATGAGGTTCAACAAGGCCAAGTGCCGGGTCCTGCCCTTTGGCCACAACAACCCCATGGGGAGCTCCAGGCTGGGCACAGAGTGGCTGAGAGCAACCAGGCAGAAAGGGACCTGGGAGTCTGGATTGACAGGAAGCTGAACATGAGCCAGCAGTGTGCCCAGGTGGCCAAGAAGGCCAATGGCATCCTGGCCTGTATCAGGAACAGCGTGGCCAGCAGGTCCAGGGAAGGGATTCTGCCCCTGTATTCAGCACTGGTGAGGCCACACCTCGAGTCCTGTGTCCAGTTCTGGGCCCCTCAGTTCAGGAAGGAGATTGAGGTCCTGGAGCAGGTCCAGAGAAGAGCAAGGAGGCTGTGAAGGGATCCAGCACAAGTCCTGTGAGGAAGGGCTGAGGGAGCTGGGGCTGTTCAGCCTGGAGAAGAGGAGGCTCAGGGGAGACCTCATCACTCTCTACAACTCCCTGAAAGGAGGAGGTAGCCAGGGGGGGGTTGGTCTCTTTTCCCAGGCAACTCTCAGCAAGACAAGAGGGCACGGTCTCAAGTTGTGCCAGGGGAGGTTGAGGTTGGACATTAGAAAGAATTTCTTTACTGAGAGGGTGATCAAGCATTGGAATGTGCTGCCCAGGGAGGTGGTGGATTCTCCATCCCTGGAGATATTTAAAAAGAGACTGGATGTGGCACTCAGTGCCATGGTCTGGTAACTGCAGCGGGAGTGGATCAAGGGTTGGACTTGATGATCTCTGAGGTCCCTTCCAACCCAGCCAATTCTATGATTCTCTTCTATATATAAGTAATTTATTTTACATGCCTTTTCTTTCTAATCCTGGAGTCTTGTGGGTTTTTTAACATATAAATGAAGAAGGCGTGGAAGCAAAGCCTGATAATGGAAGTGCTGGCATCCCCATCTTTCCTTTCCTTTTTGTTTTGCTGTTGTTCTCTGTTTTTTTTCTGAGATAACTTTGTTAACACCTTAGACGAGCTCTTTCTTGGCAGTCAAAATGTACAGACTGTCGAGTGCCCCCATGGTCATCTTTTGCAGAGTTCAGAATAGTCTCTCCTGTCTTTACCCTGTTCTGTTTTGTTATTTTAAACACAGACAAATCACTCTGCTGGCCTAAAGCTGTTATCCCATTCTTGGACCTTATCATGTGGGATGTCACACCCTGAGCAAATCTGTCATGTGTCACTGCTCTGAATGTCATGGTATCAGTGGGGAGTTTTATAGGCAGAGTTTACTGCTTTCTCATGTTTTCTGTAGCAGAGAATGGCACTGCACTACTTTTACATGCTGGGACCTAACTCTGCTCCTGCCCCAGGTAAGACTGAAAGAGTTCCCCTCCTCTGCAAGGCTACCTCTGGGTGTACCAGCTTTGTGTCCCTTTTTACTGACATACAAGAAAGAGGGAGGGCTCTGGTGATTTTTTTTTTGGCTGACAAGTGCTGGAGTTTCAGGTGTTTCTCAGTCTTCCTTCTGTCTGCATGTTTGTCATCATATGGAGATCACTACCAGTATCCCCTTGTCTTTTGGGTATGATTGGCATTTGTTTGTGTGTCTGAAATATTTTGTGTTGCTAAGCATTTTGGATTGTACTTTTTATGTATTTATCAAGAGTGCAAACGGTGGAAAAAAAAAAAAAAAAAAAAAACAACAGAGGAGGTTTAGCAGATGCAAAATTAAGTGTTCAAAGCCAGTATATTGTTGGTTCCATAGCAGTGGCCTCCAGAGTGTGGCAAAAGTTGTGTGTGTATGGATGCATCTACTACTGAGGATATGACTGCTGCTGTTTGCTATTACTACTGTAGGTGCAATTTGAATTATTTATATATAATGCTTTTTTTAATTAGAAAAAAGAAGTCTGATTCAGTCAAAAGATCAACTGGTCTTTTTTTTTTTTTTTTTTTTTTTTTTTTTTTTTTTTTTTAAACTTGTTTTCGTAAACCAGATATGCTTCGTTGTAAGTCAGGCTTTTTGCACCTTCTTACCTCTTTGTACAGGAAGTGGGACTTCAGAGGATTTTTAAGGTGTTTTGGTTCAGGTTTTGGTTTTTTGGTTTGTGGTTTTCTCTGTTTTTTGTTTGTTCTGGGTTTTTTTTTTTGGTGTGGGTTTGTGGTTTGGCATTTTTTTTTAAATTTTGAGCAAAACAACTTTTGAGATAAACTTACGTAAGTATTTTTGACTGCAGCAGCCTTCATTTATTTTAGTTATGAAAATAATTTCAAATTCAAAATTTTTTTGTATTTTAGATGTGATGTACGTGTCATGTTCTTTGCTTAGTTACTCTTTATCTGAAGTTACATGTTTTACTGATGCATTGACTGTCTTGTTTTCTGTATTTGCCTTTGCTGAAAAGAAGCCAAATAAAGCAACTTTGAACATAAGACCTCATGATTCCTTTGTAACGCACTGGTTGTGAGATTTTATAAATCAATGAGAGAAGCATCACACGTGAGCCCTAAATGCAAAAATAATTTCTTTGGGAAATGCAGTAGTGGCCTAGCATATTTTTTAAGACAAATGATCTTTTGAGGTGACTTGTGAGACCACAATTTTTTTGTCATAGTATCAGCTTGCACTTCCCTTCTCAAAAGATGTGACAGTGAGAAACTTGGATCTAGTTAAAAAGATGTGGCAATGCTGCTATCTTCCTGAAGGAGCCAAATGTTGTGGGATTATGTACCATGTCATAGAATCATAGAATCATAGAATAGGCTGGGTTGGAAGGGACCTCAGAGATCATCAAGTCCAACCCTTGAACAACTACCGCCACAGTCACTAGACTATGGCACTGAGTGCCATATCGAGTCGCTTTTTAAATGTCTCCAGGGACGAAGAGTCCACCACCTCCCCAGGCAGCCCGTTCCAATGTCTGATCACCCTTTCCGTGAAAAAATTCTTTCTAATATCCAATCTGAACTTCCCCTGGCACAATTTAAGACCATGCCCTCTTGTCTTACTGAGAGTTGCCTGGGAAAAGAGACCAACCCCCGCCTGGCTCCATCCTCCTTTCAGGTAGTTGTAGAGAGCAATGAGGTCTCCCCTGAGCCTCCTCTTCTCCAGGCTGAACAGCCCCAGCTCCTTCAGCCTCTCCTCATAGGATCTGTGTTCGAGTCCCTTCACCAGCTTGGTTGCCCTCCTTTGGACCTGTTCGAGGACCTCAATATCCTTCTTGAACTGAGGGGCCCAGAACTGAACACAGTACTCAAGGTGTGGCCTTACCAGGGCTGAGTACAGGGGCAGAATCACTTCCCTGGACCTGCTGATGACGCTGTTTCTGATACATGCCAGGATGCCATTGGCCTTCTTGGCCACCTGGGCACACTGCTGGCTCATGTTCAGCTTCCTGTCAATCCAGACTCCCAGGTCCCTTTCTGCCTGGCTGCTCTCCAACCACTCTGTGCCCAGCCTGGAGCTCCCCATGGGGTTGTTGTGGCCAAAATGCAGGACCCGGCACTTGGCCTTGTTGAACCTCATCCCATTGGAGTCAGCCCATCTCTCCAGTCTGTCCAGGTCCCTCTGCAGAATCCTCCTGCCTTCCAGCTGATCAACACTTCTCCCCAGCTTGGTGTCATCAGCAAACTTGCTGATGATGGACTCAATCCCCTCATCCAAGTCATCAATGAAGATATTGAACAGGACTGGGCCCAGTACTGATCCCTGGGGGACACCGCTGGTGAGCGGCCGCCAACTGGATGCAGCACCGTTCAGCACCACTCTCTGGGCCCGGCCCTCGAGCCAATTCTTAACCCAGTGCAGAGTACGCTTGTCCAAGCTGTGGGCAGCCAGCTTTCTCAGGAGAATGCTGTGGGAGACGGTGTCGAAGGCCTTGCTGAAGTCCAGATAGACCCCATCCACAGCCTTCCCCTCATCCACCAGATGTGTTGCAATACAGTGAAAGGCAGTAACTTACTGATTCTCTGAGCTCTGCATCCTGACAGCAAGTGATAGATATTCTAGGCAGCGATGTCCAGAGGTTTTGAGATTGCAACATAAAACTCCTATTCTTGATTTTTCAGGGAGAGCAGTGATTGCTGATGATGGTTTCTGGCCATTAAATGCTGGCCAGAAGTGCAAGTTTTGTTGCTGATGCACCTCACCCTGAGTACTGGGAGTTCATAGTTTCCTCTTTTGGGATTCTGATGCTCTGAGATCAGCTGGGCCACCTCTCTCTGCAGAAAGGGAAGGTAGGGAGCCTGCAGCACTGCTGCCCTGAGGACAGTGTGGGGGGCAAGCTGTGGTTTTCCCAGGCAGAAAAGCCAAGAGCTGCTTGCTGTGGCCCAGGTGCTCCTGACAGAGCTGAATCAAGTGTTGCTTGCTTGGTGCTCCATTTGCAGTCGAGTTGTGCTGAGGGAGCAGGGCAGGAACAAACCAGCAAGGACCAGGGTGGTTCAGGGGGGATTGAAGTGTGGTAACAGGGTTGAATGTCTTTAGAGATAGATCACCTCACTACCAGTAAATAAACACAGACTTTCAGCTTCCTCAAGGAAACTTTAAGGTTGCTGTAAAACCTGCAAAAGGTTGTGGTTTGTTTTGTTTGGTGGTTTTGGTTTTTTTTTAATTGGTTTGGGGTTTTTTTTTTTTGTTTTGTTTTTTGGTTTTTTTGTTTTTTTTTTTTTTTTGCTAACATCCTGCACCTCAGAGCCTGGCAAGATGTTTGCTTTTGTTTCTGAGTCCCCATGGATTGTTTAATTCCTACAGCTGTGTTTTCTCTGTGTGTTTTTTGTCCCTGGCATGCCCAAGGATGGCATTATTCTGTCTGGAATTGTGCAGATGGGGTAGGAAGGTGAAGTGGCTGCTAGAGAGAACTTCCATGCATGGCTCGGATGATGGAAAAAGAGTCTTTAAAACCCTAGCAGGTAGGGCTGGGTTTCTAGGAAAGACAGTTTGGGAAAAAAACAAAAACCCAAACACATACACTAGAATAATTTTAAAAATCGCTGGATAATATATTACCTTGGCACACTGACCATCCAGCTCAGGGCCAGGGCAGCTGTTTCAGCTGCCCCTGAAGAAGTGGCAAATCCATGCCTGGGGTTTCTTCTGTATCCTTTAATCACCTGTGATTTTTGTCCTCTGCAGAGCATATTTCCAGGTCTGAAAATCAGGCTTTCTGGGTGCTTTTGAGTGATTTTTTTTTTTTCCCCCCTGTCATGCCATCCCATGGGCCTGCCTGCCTTACTCTTGTGTCACCCAGCAGCTCCCATGCTAACTAAAACACTCTTTGCTCTGAAAGCCTAACAGCAGCTTTTCTCAAAGTCTGCTGCATAACAAGATGTCATGGAAGGAAGTGCAGGATAATTTTAGAACGTAATAGGGTGTATGTGTGGGAGGGGGTGTGTGGGGGGAGGGGTTGTTATTATTTTTTTTCCCCTCAAGGTGGGCTAAAGTTCACAGCACTGGACAAGAATTTGCATGTTGGTAAGCAGTATTTATCACCCAGAGAGGCTTGAAGAGCTTGTAACTTAAAGCTAAAAGTAGTTAAATATGTTTTTCTGAGACCATGTGCAGTGAGCAACATTCCCTTTATAAATATAAACCTGCTACCTCCTCTCTGTGACCTCGTGCTATTTTTCATTCTGAATAGGGTGTTTCTATTTCCATGGTCCTGACCTCATGACATCCAGCTGGAAACCTCCAGCCCTGTTTCTGTACCATCAGCCACCTAAGGGTGCACTGATCATTCTGTGGCCCGGAAGAAACTCACTTTGTGATGTTTCTTGGGGGTCTGAGAGCTCACAAGCTCTGGTGCTGGGGAGGCAAGCATCCCTGCTGACATTCAGCAACATTCACGGCTTTTAAAAAAAAGACAAAACAAACAAAAAACCAAAAAAAGGCTTTCATGTGTAAAAAACCCCAAAAACCTGCTCGCATGGAGCCTTAGGCAGGCTATCTGCCCTGTCTTAGTAGGAAAATGCATGGGGAGCAAGTTTTTTAGTCAGTCCCCTGCTGCTGAAGCCCTTTTGCTGAAGCAAGAGAGGCCATCTGCAGCTGGTGCGTGCTGCAAGGATGGGTATCTCCCCAGGGAGTGAAGTTCCTTCTGGCACAGGATGTAGAGGGAGTGCCTGAAGGAGATTGGAACTATAGGAGTTTGGTGATTTGAGTCACTCTGTCTGTGAGAGGGGAAGTGTGGCTGCCCGGACATATGGAACTGGGCAGTAATAAGTCAGATTGTGGCCCTGGCCTTGCTAATCTGGGTTTCCTTAAGGAAATGGAGGAGATGGATTTCCTTACTGATTGCAGCCTAGTAAATCACTTCTGGAACACAATGCAGCTGAGTGTAAAAAGGCTGACAAAAGGAAGCCCCAGGTGTTTCCCACTGCTTTCTTGAAACCGGGTTTCTGCAGGCCATGTCTTGGCAGACGAAGCATTTATCAGACAGGTACCTGCCCCTTCTGACACGGGTAAGTTAACAAAACATTAATTAATACATTTCAGTAAGGAAACATACTACAAAGGAGTGACTGATTTATGTTTGCTTTCACCCGCTCTTGAAGTGTTTGATTTCATCTCCTTTCTTTTTTTTTTTCCTTGCCTGGTCAGGCCTCCTTGACCCCTTGTTCCTTTGAGTCCTGGGCAAGTCCTCTTCTGGCTTCTCTTTTGTTGTTTGCAGAGGAATGCATAAAGAGTGCTATTTTCTCACTTGTCTGGACATACTCTCTATGTGACTGCTCCCTTTCCCTGATACCTGAAAGTTCACAGCAGTCACACCATCATGGGAAGGTGTTGTTATCTCTCTGGGTCACAGGAACCACATGGTCAAAGTAGCTCCAGTGAAATCTTGTCCTTGTTTCCAAACTGGAAGGAAGCCTGTCCCTGAAAGGTAAATAACCTGGACACCAGTAGACAGACCTGGGAAAAATGGAGGTGATTGTTGCTCTGCAGATGCACCACAGAGCCCAGGCCCTGGGCATGCACTGCTTGGAGCTTCTGTGGAACCCTCTGTCATGTCTTTTCCTTCCCTTGATGGGCTGCAGGATTTGTGCCATCAAAATTCATGGAAAAAGATAAGGTGCAAATGTGGGCCCAACTGAGTAATGTAATCAGTGTTTCACTGTGAAGAAAAAGGGAAGCATACTCTCAAAATCGTTGCACTAGTGTTAAGTTTGATTTATTTTAAGCAGCTGGGGATTTCAGCTGGTTTTATGTAGGGGTCTAAATAATGATATTGTTCTGCCTCCTTTATTGCAGAATGATCTGGGGTAAGAAGTCAAAAGGTAAGTCTGAAATCCACTTGGTAAGGTTTATTTTCTTACAAAAACAACCAGCCTGGTAGCACACACTCTGTGGTGAAGAGAGCAGCACTAGGAAAACACACAAGGCTTTGGGAGCACTGGGGAATATTTTGGGGGGCAGCAAAGAAGGCAGAGGGATAGAAAAGAGAGATGAGAAGTCTTGGGGTGAGAGACACCTGACACGTGTGTCCTGGCAGGAACCTTCATGAGTGAAAGGCGAGAGAGAGAGAGTTCATGTGTCCTGCTCTTCCCCTAAATCACATGCCTGGAGTAAAATGGCTGCTTCTGCATGCCCAGCTGTGCTTTTGTGTTGTCCTGACCCCTGTGGGCACAAATGCATACATGTGTCAGGCAGTGGTCATGTTGCTGCTGCATCAGGTGCTCTGTCCTTCAACATACAGGCAAGAACAATGCCTTCCACTTGTGTTCCTAATTCTGCCTTAAACCACTGCTTTTCTTTACAGATAGAGAGATGTGAGAAGAGATAAACTAAAAGTTTTCCAGCCTACATGGAAGAACAGTGTTGGAATTCAGAGCTAAAGAAAGGTAAAACCCTTCTGCTTTATTTGGAGTGATAGTAGCATCTTAGACAAGCTACGCAGACACCATGGGGCCTAAATCTTATTGCAACTTGCAGTAGTGACTATGAACGGAGATCCTTTTCCCATCTGCATCACTGCAAAGAGAAACTGTTTCTCTGCCGGATTTACCAGCCACGTTTTGATTTGTCTGCTTGGCAGAACTGCAGTGTTTGAGAAGGTGCAGAGTGGCCACTCAAGAAACTGGAAAATTGGAATTGAAAAAAAAAAAAAAAAAAAAAAGGATAAATAGGGTTTCTTTGAGCAGGGTGTCTCCAAGCAAAAGCTGTATTTTCACTGGAAGAGCAGAGGCCCCAGTGTCAGGGAGGAGTAGCAACACAAGTTCACAGATTGCTCTTAGGAAGGAGTGGGTGCTCTACTAAGAGTGAGGAATGCTGAGGAAGAGCCCCTGGAGGGAGAGCCCTCCTCCCCTCCAAATTGGTAAGGGAGTAGAGATGTTGTGAAGCTCTGTGACTGACCTACAGCATCAGGCTGCAGGAGTTACTCAGCATGACCTTGTTTAGCACCCAAGGTTAAGGGTTTTGCCATGGTCTCCCAGTTGTGTTTTCTATAAAGTGCTCTTTTGGGGCTGTAAGGAGTTTATATTCTGATTGCTCCCCTGGCCTTAGCAGTTCAGGTTCACGGAATATCTTGACTCTTTGTCTTCAAACACATTTCTGGTAGAGCTCTGCAGGCCAGGTTTGGGTGAGAAACTTTAATGTGATGTTGGCTTTGGGAAAGATAAAACCTCCTGCTGTGAGATGAACATAGTGCCTAACAGTTGATATAAAGAGCTCATTATGTATTTTTTGTCATATAAACAGCATTCCCATTTATGGAAAAATCTCTCCATTCCCACAGGATTAGGGACTGTGTTTCTGTTAGCCAAGCCAGACATTTTCTCTCTCCCTTATGACACAGTTTGGCATGGTAATGTAGTCCATGTCAAAAAAATGAGGAGTAAAATTAGCCCTAGAAAGTGGTATGGACACACTGGCATCTAGAAAAATTGTTATGCTAAATGCCGGAAAAATGGAGAAACTGCAAAAGATCACCCATGGAAACCCCAAAGCAGCTATTATTAGCTGCAGCTATAATTAGCTGGTATTAGCAGCTAACTGGTCAGACTAAAGCAGATTTCTGGTTTCCTAGAAGCACTCTTCAGGACATTTTCCCTTTATGTTTATAGTGAAGTTTCTGCTGTGAGGTCTGCCTTCTTCAGGCTTTTCTGTCTTAGATGAAAGGCTGATATTTAAATATAAGAGGAGAAATAGTCCCAGAAATTGCACAATTGTGTCTTCTGGTCTTTATGACCTTTTTATGAGTCTGAAAATTTGAGGGGATAAGTGGTAAACAACAGGCATGAATTTATTTGCTAGCAGCCTGATTTGTATCATGTAGATAATATGAGAAATTATTCAACACAAGATGTAAATCTTTGGCTCAGTGGTTTTACAGAACTCTTGGGATAGCACAAGCAGCCTTGCTTTTATATCCTTGCTTCATGTGCTTGCATTGCATACAGAATGAGTGTTTTCACAATAATTTCTGTATAATCCACTCCTTTACAGAGTGGGTTTGGGCAGATCCAGCTGCCATACAGTTATGTGTTTCCTATGTGTAATTGATTGTACCAGTACCTATCTGTTAGCATTTCCTACTGGAATCTTTGTGAGAGACATCTGAGCTGTGTTTAAAATTGACAGGCATTTATGTGCTTTTGAGGAAAGAATTAGCTGAGGGCTGTTTCTCAAAGACTCAATGCCCACGAATGAAACAGACATTTAGGAGCAAGGCTGATGTCTGTTTCAGTTCATATATTGCATGATTTAGATATTTACATGTCAATCTCTGCTGGCATATACATCTATGGTGTAAAACAATAAAGAATTCTTATTCATAGTCAGAGTGTAAATAATGTGAAGTAAAAAAAAAAAGAAAATATTACTTCTGTGACTTTACTGCCAGAAATTTTGCTTCCAAAAATAGGAAAAATATAAACAATTGCTTGTTTTGGCCTTTCCAACTGAAATGGTGAAAGGTACCTTCGACAGAACAAATAAATATTTTGTGAAAGAAGTGTTTCAAGGTTCAGTAAGTCTTAAGTTAAAGTGTTCCATAACATTTTTTTTTATCTTTATAAATTACTATGAAAATGTCTTACATTAAGGAACAGATAGCGTGTGATTAAGTTATGTAAAATTCTACGACTTTGGACTCTGATTTGCTGCTTTAGTTGAAGGTGAGAGATTACAGTAGAAGGGGAAAAAGAGAGCAGCGATTAGAATGTACAACAAACCAAATAAGCTATGCTGAGGTTTTAGGGAGGGTTTGAATTTTAAGGATTTGGCAGTGGTATTTCCAAACCAGTAATTATTTGGAAATGGAGTTGTGTCCATTTCTCTTACCTTGAGTGAAGATTTGTCTTAAAGGGAGACCTGAGAACAAACTCCACACTGCTCTGGGTCCTTGTCTTCAAAGCACTGAGACAGAGGATGGCAGAGCCAGTCCCTTCGGAGAGATCCTGAACCTGCCCTTTATGGCATGATGTCCCATCAACATGGGGATGTAGGGTAGAAGAGGAGCTATGTTGAATAGCTGACAGGATTACAGGGGAGAGTTTAACTTCATGAAGAGAAACCTAAGGAGGCCACTTCTTTGTGTGCTTCAGGGAGTTATGATGGGGAGTACAGGTCAGAAGCACTTCCAGGTGCAGTAGGACAGCCCCTCTCTCTCTCTGGAGAGCCTACACCTGGAGAAACCTCACAGCTTTTTGCTGTCTGGACAAACTCACCTTTTCCCAGAAAACTGGTAATATCTTATGCCAAACTGGTAATATCTAATGATGGTGGGTTTGCTGAGTAACTTCCATGCTAAAAAAAATAAACAACTACAAAAAACAACCCCAACAAACCAGCAAAAACTAAAACCAAAGAAAACCAAACTAAACCAAACAAAACAAAACCCCCAAATAAACAAAAAACAAAACCCAAAAAACCCAAGCAAAAAACCCCAAGCAAACAAAACCAGAAACGAAACCAAACACCAAATCCATGCAAGTTCTCAAGTTTATAAGGGGATCTCTGCAGATATGACTTTAGTTCTAGATAGCAGGGTGAAATAGAAACATGGAAATATAGATATTGGTTTTCATTCTTGCAGAAAACCTTTGAGTAACATGTAGTTGTGTTTTATCCTCTTCTAAGATGAATGTGCATATGAATATACAACTAGTACTTTCTGTGCAATTTGCTGACATCTGTGAGGTGATCCTGAGATTAATTCAGGTTTGAGGTTATTCTGAGTAGCCCTTTTTCCAAGACAAGTTTTTCCACTGAAAACCAGAATTACTCTTCCTTTGAAAAGTTAGGTTTTGTTGGTATTTAAATGAGGAGTCTTTGCCTTCTAGAAAGAAGAAAATGAGGTGACAGACAGAAATAATTAGCCTGTAGTACATCTTGTTCTCACCTCATGGTGTCCTTGTAGGCAGGTCCTTGTTGTCAGGTTTCATTTCAGGCAACTCTGTACTTTTCTGCCTTGCATCAGATTTTGCAGAGTACCTCCTAGCAGCTCCTTGTCTGCTCTCAACTTTTTGTAGTGCTTTCTTTAGAGGATGTAGGTCCTGGGCTCTTCACTGGAACTCTCCTTCTATGTATAACCTTCCAGGCTGGAGCTTTCTTTCTTAGAACAAATGTAGTTACTTCCAAGAAAAAGAGGACTTCTCTCCTCCTTCCCAAGGGCCAATCACTTGAACCAATCATTCCCTTTCTAAAAACAAAGCCTGCCCAAATTGAAGGGGGAAAAAAAAAATAAAGGAAAGCCTATCCCACCCCAAAAGGCACATGAAGAGCTTCACCTCTAAGAAGTCAAGCATTTAGACCCAGTGGAAGACACATCTGCATGTCCTGTGAGCATCTTAAATGACCCCCAGTAAGCAGCTACTGGAGTACAACTATCCCTGTGCCATACAGCATCTCTCTGTGTGTGCACCAAGTCCATGTTTTCTGGGATATCTTGTTTTTGAAAAAGAAAGTGTTTGACTTTGCTACATATCATAGGGAATTCCTCAGTCCATTGATTCTTCTGGGAGGAAAATATTTGAATGTGGAAGATGCAGTACCAAAAGTGTGTGTTCCTATGTTACCTACTTTAGGCAATCCTGCCCTGGCAAGGACTTGATTTCTCAAGGTCCCTTACAACCCCTAACATTCTGTGATACTGCCAATGTCCCTGTAAAGGACAAAGATGTGACATAACGCAGGTGTGTAAACCCAGTGGATTTAGGTCAGAAGAAAGATTTGGGTATTAACGTGGACATCTATCTCTTCTTTCTTATTTTTACTATATGTGATCAAAGCAATGTAGTGCAGAAAGAAAAACTACTAAGAAGGGCAATTCTCTGCCCTAGCTTGAATGAAAAATTGTTTTGTCCTATGGGGGTAAGAATTCAAATTTTTACTGAATACTAATTTTGAGTGTGTGTTTTCATTCTGATCCATAATCTCCAGAGAATGTGCTGCTAGCAGCTCCCTCCCTTTCCCACATCCTGAGAAAGCTGAGACTACTTTTTTCCCAGAGTGTCTTTTCCTTTTCCCAAGCAGTTGCTTAGGAAGAGGCAAGACCCAGAAGTTTGCCTTGCTGCCTGTGAGCAATGCTGCTGCTATCACGACCCAGTCCAGAGGGGGAGGGGTGACCTCTTGTAGCAAAACTTTCTAAATGTTTAGTTCATGTCCTTTATGTTTTCTAAAGGTTACTGGAGGCTACCACTAAGTTCCTAGAAGCAGAGCACTGAAGAAGGAGGATGAGGAAGGCTGGTTGCAAAGTTCTTTTCATAATTTGTAGCCTTCACTGTTTGAAGCTAGAGAATGTGGCTGAAAATCACCGGAGAGGAACAGAATGGGCAGCTGTGAGTTTTGGCTGACAAGAAGTGGACAGAAGGGGAAGGGGAGTGAGAGCCACAGAGAGTTATTGGTATGGGTAGAATAGCAACACATGTGGTGGCTTTAATGGTACAGTTTCACAGGCAGGTTTTCTCTGACTTCCCCATCTTGTATCTTAATGTTCTTGTGTCTTGATATCTACATGCTCTTTCTTTTTATTTTTTTCTTTTTCTTTTTTTCTTCTCATGTCGTTTGCCCTTTTTGACTATTTTCTTGCCATCACCTTTGTAGTCTGCCACACACAAAGATCATACACAGTGCAATGGAAACATTTGAATGAGTCATATTTGGCTCCCAGTTGATAGCATCTATTTTGGCAGGACTTCTGGGATGCCATGGATTTTTATAGGAAAATTTCACACTGGCTTGGTTGCAAAAATAAAGGTTTTCTTTGAGCTGAAGAAGGATGCAGAGGCATGGATCAAAGGAAGGCCTAATGCCTTTGTGTTCAGCCAAGGACAAACAGGGTGTAGTTAGTCCAGTATATGCCATCAATTTTGTTAACAACTCATCCTATGGATGAAGATTTATTAAAAAATAAAAAAGTAAAAAAGTTATGACTAAAAGGTCCAAAAGTGTGAAAGTCCTATTTTTCCAGTACCTGCTACTATCAGCAGGATGAAAAGATAATTATGAAGGAGACTAGTGCAGACTGTACAAACTGGTTTTTTTTTCACAGGTGGCTTTTATCTGGATGGCTCACACCCCATCAGAGAAATAAACCATGGCACCACTTATTCTTTCCACTGTTAGTGTCTTAAAGTATTCCACTTCCAGATCTGATTAAATGTCATAAACTGTAACTTTGTTATTTTTTCCAGTGTTTATTTTATGTGTATGTGTGTCATAATATTCTCTTTTTAACTGAGAACAATTGAAAAGCTGTGAAGAAGGAAATATTTTGTGCCAGTACTCATTCATGGAGTTTTGTTCTGATAAATTATTGTAGAAAAACAATTAAGTTTTTGAAAGATAGTGGAAATATTTTCAGAGATATAGTTTAGTATCACATTGTGATTTTCTTATGTAAATGAGGCCATGCTAAAGTTCTGGAGCAGTGATGCAGTGTACACTTCATAACTTATTTTGTGTAGGATACCTGTGAACAGTGACTATGTATTAGAAACCAACAGCAGATGCCTCCTTGCAGGGATTGTGAATCTGGTAAGCATTGGTCCCTTCCCCATCCTCATATGAAGCTCTTACACAGAGGCAGGCAGAAGTATTGTTAAACTTTTGGAAGGTCTTTCGAAAAGTAAGATTGACAGCATGTTGTGAGGGGCTATGAGGAGCAAGAAATGCAAAAAGGGAGGGTTAGGTATATGGTGACTATGTCATAGAATCGTAGAACCATAGAATCATCTGGGTTGGAAGGGACCTCAGAGATCATCAAGTCCAACCCTTGATCCACTACCGCTGCAGTTACCAGACCATGGCACTGAGTGCCACATCCAGTCTCTTTTTAAATATCTCCAGGGACAGAGAATCCACTACTTCCCTGGGCAGCCCATTCCAATGCTTGATCACCCTCTCAGTAAAGAAATTCTTTCTAATGTCCAACTTAAACCTCCCCCGGCACAACTTGAGACCATGCCCTCTTGTCTTGCTGAGAGTTGCCTGGGAAAAGAGACCAACCCCCCTCAGGCTACCCCCTCCTTTCGGGGAGTTGTAGAGAGTGATGAGGTCTCCCCTGAGCCTCCTCTTCTCCAGGCTGAACAGCCCCAGCTCCCTCAGCCTCTCCTCATAGGACTTGTGCTGGATCCCTTCACCAGCCTAGGTGCCCTCCTTTGGACCCGCTCCAGCACCTCAATCTCCTTCCTGAACTGAGGGGCCCAGAACTGGACACAGTTTACCAAGTTTTTTTTTCTTTACCAGGAGGCTGGTCAAACACAGGAACAAGCTTCCTGGAGGTGTGGCTGATGACTCACACTTTTTCAAGAGGCATTTGAACAAAGCCCTTAATATCAGTCTTTATCTTTTCATCATACAGTTGGACTAGATGATCATTGTAGGTCCCTTCTAACCGAAATAGTCTATTCTTTTCTGTCCAGGAAGCTATTCCACATCCATATTCCCAAAGGAGATCAGCATCTCATTTGGGCAGTTGAAGTCAATTCACCTCCAGTAAAAAGGATAGCCTCCATGGGGGCCAAGCCGGTATTATTAAACTGGTATTCCAGGAAAAATCGTGAAACTGATGGATTACAGGAAACTCCAGAGAAAGTCTGCATTTAAGTAGGTTCCAAGGAGGAGACAGATGAATGAATCATAGTGTTCTTCCAAAGTTAGCTGCAACTCTCTACCCTGCTAAAATTGGTAACTCGTCCTGTTACTGTGTGTGGCCATCAAATATTTATTTAGACAAAGTATCAACTAACTTATTTTTATGTAGCCTGTAAACCAGCAGCTTTTGGTTCCCAGGAATAGTAATTAGTAAAAATGAGGACTGGCCCATGTTTGGAGTACCTAGTACCCTCCATAGGGTCTGCTTGAGAGGTAGTAAAGCAGAATATTGACTGGAAAGAGATCTGCCAACAGGAATGTAAACCCTGGTATCTTTGGCTTTCAGGAGGATAGCAGGACTATGCCAGGGTGCCAAGGCTGGCACAAAATTTACCATCCCCTTCTAATTAACCACAGCTGGTGACTGCATGGTATTAAACCACCTGTTCTTGTTCAGTGAGATTTCAGGATCTTTTGGTGTGGAGTAAATTATTTTACTATTAAATTAAACTTGTTAATTACTGGCATGCAGAGCAGCTGCATTTATTCCATTTTGTGGTTTTGCATTGCCTGGATCTATTGTTCAGCTCATACACAGTGAGGTGGCAGGCACTGAGTGATGTAATACTGTAGGGTTGTCAAACAAGTGTGCAGTACGGTTTCTACATAATTGTATTCATTCATTTGCACCACATAAATAATTTTAGAAGACTTTTTCTGTTATCTAAAATCTTGGAGGAATGCATACTGGAAATTTAAGCCCTCATAAGTGAATTAATAATTTGCAGCCTGGTTTGTCTGCAGCAAACATCATAGTAGAAGGTCTTCCATCTAGAGGCTGAAGTCACACCATACCATGAAGGTCAAACAGGTTGAATATAATTTCTTGATTCTTGCCATTTGTTATTTTATACAGAATAATTGTATGGAATTTGTTTACCATATTACTAAAATACTTCTGAAAGGTGGGAAATTAATCTAGCACATGGGAAGGAAAAATCAAAAAAGTTAGCTCATTTCTAGTTATGGATTCATATGTTGCCTCAGTTTCTGTTTAAATGGAATGAAAATTTAAACT
Organism: Heliangelus exortis; assembly: GCF_036169615.1. Taxonomy (NCBI): domain Eukaryota; kingdom Metazoa; phylum Chordata; class Aves; order Apodiformes; family Trochilidae; genus Heliangelus; species Heliangelus exortis. The sequence continues at coordinate 107,737,021 of NC_092422.1, read as the reverse complement.
TTGACTTGAGGTCACAGTATCCTCCCTGGATGTGTCATTTGCTCCATGGCATAAAACAGTTCCTATAAAGGAAGTATTGCTGTAGTAATGGTGTTAAACCAAATAAAGGAATACCAGTAGGAATTTTCATCCTACCTACTTCAAAAGTAGGAGCTGTCTGAAAACACAGCCTGGGATAATACACAGTATTTAAACCAAGTGTATCTGTGTTTAGGTAACAGACTAATCTACTAGAAAGTGTGTCTACTGGTTCAGAATTAGTAATCAAAGATAGATGAGCTGGTAATACAGCCCTTATTCCGGAAGAAAAGGATATTTATTTACTTATGGAGGAGGAGTGAGAGGAGAAGGATGATAATTGTCATACTTGTGCTTTTTCCTTTATTTCTCATTATGCTCTTGTTTCCACATAGCTCTTAAAAAAAACTTCTCATCCTTTTCCTCCTCCTCTGCTACCTTCTCCACCTCTTCCTCCTCTTTTTTTTGTTTTTGTCTCAGGATGCAATCTCATCTTCCTGTTTCTCCTCTTCATTCTCCTGCACTTGAGTCACAACAACTCTGCAGGCTTTGGGAAGAGTGGCTGGAAAGTGCCGAGCAGAAAATGACCCGGGGGTTTTGATTGACAGAAGCTGAATATGAGCCAGCATGTGCCCAGGTAGTCAAGAAGGCCACCAAAATCCTGGCTTGTGTCAGGACTGGTGTGGCCAGCAGGACTAAAGAAGTAATCACCCCCCCCTGTGCTGGGCACTGGTGAGGCTACACCTTGAATCCTGGGGTCAGTTCTGGGCCTCTCACTTCAAGAAAGATCCTGAGGGGCTGGAGAGTAACCAGAGAAGAGAAGCAAAACTGGTGAAGGTTGTGGGGAAGAAGTCTTAAAGTGGCCATTACTACTTACCAAGGCACTCTTCTGAAAACCCCTGCCTTTAATCTTTAATGGGTAATACTTTTATCTAGGTCCAGCTGTGCACACATAGTGCAGATGTCACAATACACATAACATGCTGTGAGTTTGGTGTTTCTGCGTGTGCTGCAGTACCCATGCCACAGTGCTTACTCCTTTTTAGGGGAAGCAAAAATGACTGCAGAAACATTTCCTGAATTGTCTGAAATTGCTTATAATCTTGAAAGATGAGCTCTCCTTTACCTTCTCTTGTAATTTGCATGTAAAGTTAATTTGTCTTCGTGCCATTTGAACGTGTCCGTCAATAGAAACAGTGCGGGCTTCCTCTCAAAAATCCTTCATTTTTTCTAAACCAGGAACATACCTCATCTACATAGGTTTCTGTTAAGTTAGTTACCTTAGTTGCCTCTTCATTTGCCATTTCCAGCTGAGCAATGGGCTCCTGGCTACAAAGCTTTTCTTGACTCAACCCATTTCCATTATGAGAAGAAAAGATGCTGAGTAACACAGTTGTGCATCAGTTATTGAAATATAATTTCATAGGTACTTTCTTGCATTGTAGAGCCTTCAGACATATTTTTAAATATAGCCTTGCTCATAAAACCTTGATTTCAAAAGCAGTACACAGCTAACAACTTCTTCATGATGTGTATTCTAAGCTGTAAGGGCAGGGGAATGAAATATATTTGTTTTCATTAACAAGACTTAAAGAGCATTTGGCATTTTACAGGGTTTTTTTTTTCCTTTTGACTGAATCAGATGTTGCAAACACTCCATCAAATATCCTATAAATAAGCTGCATTTGCTCAGAGCATTCAACATTTAGATTAACATTCTAATTAGCATCCCATGGTAATTCTGTACTTATGAGACAGACAACAATGTAGCACTTCATGAGGAAAAGGAAAATACCACCTTCTTCAGAGAGGTCTTTTTACTTATACTGAAGGAGTTTTAGTAATCCTGAATTTGCATAATACTGAGGACACAGAATATCTTTGTGTAGACATCTTTGATTTGGTGCTGAAAGGAAATGGTGCTTGCCTGCTGCCATCACAAGCCATGGAAGAAGAGGAATGACCAAAGACAGAAAAAACTCTGAATTTTGGTAACTTTAGCCATGGGAAGATGCAAAATTAAAGGAACTGCTCTGCTCTTGGACCAGTCTCTGGTCCACTGGCAACAGTCATCACAGAAAATGATGTGATCAAGATTCTTGCCACCAGTGTCACACTCTCCAGTGAGGTTCAAACATATTTGTGAGGAAGAATTTTCATATCTGGTCTCACTTTACCTTCTTTTCCCAAGCTGAAAGTATGCTGAAATGCAATTATCTTCATGAATATGCAGCACATATCAGGGCTTAGGTAAGAAAAGGATAAATTCAACAGTCATCAGTATTTGGGCTCAGATGTTTGCTGCCTGTTCAAAGTTAAAGAGCAGAAATTTACAGAACCTAGGAAATTAACTCAAAACAGTTAGTGGCAGCATTTCACAGAACTGGAGAGAACTGTCACCAGCTTGATGTCAGATTATAAAAAAGTTTTCAACAACTCTGTCTTAGACATTATTACTGGAAGCTTTTTGTTTCACATCAGTGTGCAACAGAATCCTATAAAACTCTAAATTGAAACCATTAGTTTTACATACTTCTCCCCAAGAGCTTTTGCTTGCTCCAGATGCAGTACATCCAGACCTTCTATTTGCTCCTGGAGTACATGGGACCCTTGGATGCCACCCAGCTCCACAGGAACCTCCAGATCCTCTTCATGGCTGGTTGGGAATGGGCACTGCACCCCTTGGCCTGGCCACAGTGAGCTAAGCCAACACTGGCAACTTCCCCAGCCCCTCCACAGCTCTCACCTGGCATCCAGACAGGCTCAGCAGTTGGTTGTCACCAGTGATGCTCCCTGCAAGCTCCCACAGGTGATGGTGAATGGACACTCCCATGTGCCTTTTTGTGGGCCCTCAGCATGAGTTTTGGGGCACCCTGGATGCCTTGGTGTGTGCCTCTCTTGTCCCCTGAGAGTCCCTTTGAGGATACCACCAGTACCTCATCACCATTTTTGGTGCCCCTACCCTTGGGTGTTCTTACTGGTGTTCCCAGCCCCTCTGAGTGGGTCTTTGGGTGCACCCTGGGTGTGCATGTTTGGTCTCCTCACATCCCTCAGGTGTGCATGGCATCTCTTGATGTTATTTTCAGTGTGTCACAGCCCTTCAGATATGCCTTCTGGTTCATCCCCACACCCCACTGTGGGCATTTCAGCATTTCCACAGCATTTTAGTGCACCCTCAGCCCCCCCTCAGCTTCCCCAGGCCCCTGGGTGTGCCTTTCAGGACATCCCAAAGAGCTTGACGTATATTCCAGAGCATCCTATGCTCACAGAGTGTGTGTGTTTTCCAGGGAATCTCCGCACTCCTGGATGTACCCTTTTGGTGACTCTGGACCCACCTTTCCAGATACCACTGGGTAAGCTCATCCCTGAGGCTGGGCCAGGGCTGCACCAGAGGGTCTGGCAGTGAGGGGCAGGGAGAGCTTGGGGGTGCATTGGGGCCTTGAGGGGTGCACTGGGGGGGCTGGCAGCAGATGAGCTGGGAGGGGAAGTGCAGAGGTGGACAGGGTTGCTCCAGGAGGAGGTTCACAGGGGTACTGGGAGAGGGTCCTGTAAGGGTTATTTGGAAGTGTAGGAGAGCAAAGGGAGATACAGGAGGAGCTCAAGGGTCCCATTATAGAGCTTGTGGGGTAAGACTGAAAGGTTGGAGGAGCGCAGGGAGAGGGAGCTGCAGGAGAGCGTGGGAGGCTGCAGGGAAGGATGGGGAAGGGTGGGCAGGAGGGGAGGGGTGTGAGGCAGCAGGTTGCATCAGTGAGGGGCTTGCAGGGATGAGGAGTGCGGCTGGAGGGTGAATTTATGGGGTTTTGCTGGGAGCTGAGGTGGGGTGTGTGTGAGGGGACCAGGAGGTTGATCTGGCTGCTGGGTCTCCCCAGGTTGGTTTCATGAAGCTTGAGCTGTTTAATGATGTTGTACCCAAAATGTCAGAGAACTTCAGGTAGGGAGCAGACAGAATTCCAGCAGCTCAGCCTGGACTCAGGCTGCAAAAGCTTTAGGGTGCAGCTTTCTGGTCTCTGGTGCCAGACCCTGTCCCCCAGAACTGCTGCCACCTGCTTTGCTCCTCTTTCTTTCCCTGGAAGATGTGGCTGTGCCACATTCTGATCCCTCAGGGGAGCACATCTGGCTGGAAGCTGGAGGACTTCAGTCCTTCCATCCCCCTTATGTGGAACTTTTGATTTACTCACTGCATTTATAAAACCTTATTGTCATGTTAAAATTCTCTACCACTGGCTGAAGGATGTACCCTTTGGACATGCCATTGACAGCAGAAAAATGAATACACCATGTTCTCTGTGAAAGATGGTGTCTGCTCCATGTTCAGCTTCTGAGTTGTAACTCCTCACCTGCAGAAACTGTAGAAATCTCTTCTGCAATAGGAGGGGGGAGGAGTTACTGCGGGTTCCCCTTTCACTGGGGACATCCCTGATGCAGTTAGGGAAGTGCTGCACCACAGTCAATGCATGTTTGCTGCATGCAGCCCTTGGTGTTCTCAGAGTTCAAATGTGGCTCAGGGTCTGCTCTTCTTTGTTTTCCAGGCAGTTTTGTACAGGTGAATTCAGGTAAGTGAATACCTATAAGTGTTATAGGGTCCTTTGAAGTAGTTTTACACTTCAGGAGAAGAAGAAAAAGGGTGAGCAATGAAGGGTATAATTTAAGGTGTAAGGGGGTTGTTTTATAATTAAACAATGAAAATCTCTCTGGGGTGGCAGCATGTCAACTGTAAGAAAAGCATCTATACAACCCTAAAAAAAACACAGGTTTTCTTCTTGCACCAGCACCCTGCCACAATTCAGTGGTATCTTAAATAAGGTGCCTCATCCTTTTTCAGCCTGCAAGAGGGCAAAACAAGAACTACCAAAATACCACAAAAAAAGAGAAAAAAAAAAAAAAGAAAAAAAAAGAGTTGAGGGTTGTTTGGTGGAGAGATGTTGTGCCTGATGCACTAATTGAATTTAGGAAGGTAGGAGGGCTTGTCTGCTGGTTTTGTTTGCAGCAATTTGGAGGAATTAAATAGTGGCTCCTGCTCACACGGGAAGACTCAGCTGGAGCCCAATCCCTCTCGTTTCCTGCCACCTAGTGGTCTTCCAAAAGAGGAGTTTATTTTGTGCAGTCTGTAATCTTACAGTGTTAAAAACGGGATCAGAAGCCAAGTAGGATGCTGTGTGCTCATGGCAGAGAAGAGCGGGAAGCTGTGAGTGTTCTATTCCTGCACGGCCAAGCCACTGCAGCGCTCCTGCATCTTCCCATCCACTCCCTCTGTCCTCTCTTCCTCTTTGCTCTTCAGAAGATGGCCAGGGGCAAAGGTTTTGACAGCTTGTTCTGACCTTTTCTAGGCTGGAAAGAGCTGCAAAGTTTCACCTGTGTGGTTGCTGAATAACTAAGCTGGGGTTTTGCCAGCACTGGTGTGGAGGATGGTGATGCCACAGCACAGGTTTTATGGCCCTTGGGATTACTAGGCTGGGTGGATCAGCATCCTCAGATCTTTAACAGCTTTAATACTCTGTTTTGGTCAGCCTGGCCACAGGTGTGCATCCAGCCACTACCTCACAGCAACAGGCAGGTAAAATGCTGGCAAACGCCGAGAAAAAAATCCACAGAGTAGGCAAAATCTCTGGAAGTCTTCCTTGATATTTGGCATGTATTTCCTCAGTGGCATCCACTCTTTTTCTGAGCCTTACTCTCACTTAACTATTTGAGAACTACTATTAGATTAAGATGGTGAACTCAGATGCTGATGTCTCTTAGAAGAGGAAAAGTGACTTGCAAATCTGGCCGAGATGGTTGATCTGACAGTTTGGTCACTGCTGTTTACCCAGTCATGGGAACTATAAAAGGTGTTCTCTCTAAAATTTTGACATGTTGAATAGATTTCAACTGTATTACATTTTTTCCTGGAAGGACTTTGAGTTGCATCCAGCTTTTTTATACAGACAGTGGCCCTGCACTTGTGCCTCACTGGACACTTTACTTACAGAAAGTAACCCTGACCAGATCTAACCTTCAGGGTGTTCTTTTTGCAAGGAGGTTCAGATTATCAGGTGTTTAGTAAAAACAGTTTCCAGAGGAAATAGGATGCTTTGGCACATTCATCAGAAATTTCCATGAGTGTGGAAAATGAAAGACAATATTGTGCATTACAAAAGGTACTTTACACCTCACCTTTCAGGGTACTGAGATAAAGGGAAAACAGGAGACTGTGTTTGGCTTTTTTATTCATCAGTTTTCCCATCTCCCACCCCAGAGAATTCAGGGTGTATCTTGCAGCAGTGGAATGGAATGGTAGGTGGTTTCCCTGCCTGTGCCAAAGTGCAGCAGGGCCAGGGAGTCCCTGGAGCAGCAAGGCAGGGTCTGGCAGCCAGAACCTGTCCCACTCCCCAGCCAGGAGCTGGGCATCCAGGGGACACTGTGGGCAGCCCCAGCCCTGGGCATTGGGCACCCCCATGGGGACAGGGATGGGATATCAGCCTACAAGTAGAGTCAGCCCCTTAGCTGTTCAAGTCGCAGGTGATTGACACACCCTCCAGGAGACAGACAGGATGTGGTTATTGTGGCCAGAACAAGGGCTTCTTGGCTGTGGTTCCGACACTAGTTTGTCTTATGGGTTAGGTGCCATGCTCCTTACCCTTTCTTTGCAGAAGTGCTCTTTCTGCTGATGGTGGTTCTTTTGGACCAAGGGAACAAGAGGCACTTCCCTCTTGCCTTTCAAACTGCCACAGAGGTGGTGGCTGCTGCAGTCCATGACCCTCTCCTAACTATACATCTGTGGTGAGGGTGCTCACCTTGTGTTCCTAGAAGCCTCTTTGCCAGATAACTTTTATGCATTATAGCAAAGGTTACAAAAGATCTAAGCTAACTTCTCTTTCTGGTCTTTCTTCAGGCATGTGACTTGATCACCTTTTGTCAGGATGGGGTTTGCAAAGAATTCTTGTGGTTCCCCAAGCACAGGGCAGCACACTGAGCTACTTATGTGCAAACTCACCACAGAAAGACCTCAGTTATATATTTGAACTGATCAGTATGCATTTCTCTGGTTTTGAAAGTGAGAGGGACATTATGTCACCTCTGCAAAGGAAGGAAAGAATATTTGTAGCTCCTCTTCTGTCTTTGCAGTAGGTGTTGGCAGGTGTGCTTAGATTCAGGGTTGTCCCAACTCCTGGCAAAATGAATTAATATAATTTGAAATTTCATTTTTAGCTGTATAAAGAGTTTTCACAGCACATGCTTCCCTTGACATTATGGCCTTAAGATTGTTTTTATAATATTAGGATGAAAGCTTATTGCACATTACCTGTCAGTTTTCTGGAATGAGAATGTTGCTTCCAGATCTACTAATTCACCATCTTCTATCTAGCACAGATAGAAGGAGAACTCCTTGATTTTCTTCTCTCTAGTAAAGCAGCTAAGGAATTATTTGAGAATTGTATTGGATGATTCAGAGATTTTAGAAGGTAGCAGGTCTGATTTTTTAGGCATTATGCTTCAAGAAAAGATGTCAATCAATTTGAGACAGGTGAGAGAACAGCAGCAAGACTGAAAGATTTGGGGTCATTTAGTCTACTGTGAGATGCGATGCTTTCAGAGGTTGAAGGGTTGACCAGAGGGTTTCTATCCAAGTGAGATACATGGTTTTAAGCATAGTCCTAGATGGATTTAACAAAAGCAGATGCATCATCTTTAGCCAAGAAAACCCCACAAAACACTTACTTTCAGGAAAGCAGTTCCAATTCATTCTTGGAACTGATAACCAGAAATAATTTGCCTTCCAAACAGTTAGCAGTTACACTTCCTGGATGTGGAAATGGGTGAATTTTTGCAAAACATGATGAGAAATATGTCACTTCAGTGATGAAACTACATTTTTTCTCTTTTTTTCTAGGGAAAAATGTTCCTAGGGTCTTCTGTGCTGGTGACAGATGCTGCAGTGTTAATTCTCATACCAGATATCCTCTTGCCAACAAACAGGTGCTGCAAACCTTCATAAGGCAAGAAAATGAAGCCCTGTACACCCACCTGACCCAGTTAAAATTTCACTCTGAGCATCTGTCAGTTTGCACATCTCAGTGAAATCTACACTTCAGCAAGGGCTACACAACCAAAGGACTGTCACAAAGAAATGTGAGGTTCTTCAGGATTCCAGAGGGAGTTTTTGTACTTGTTTTCTTTACTTCCACACTGAATTTTTTTCCTGGAACCCACTCCAACGACTTGAGGTCAGCCAGAGTACTTCAGCACTTCTGATTTGTCTCTGGCTTCTCTTTATTTTTTACTTTTGTAGGCTTAGACCTCTAAAACCCCTTCCATAAAGAAAAGAAGCCATAATGGAAGATGAAAGCCTCGCATGTGGATTGAAATCTGTTTCTGCTCAATCTTTGTTTCATCATGATAAGATGACAGATGTCCAAAATTATTATTACTTTCCATCACTTACTTATATCATGAGACCCTGGTTCTAGTGAAGTCTCTTCCCAGCCTGCAAGGAAGCAGCTGGGGAGCTGACAGGGATTGTCAGCCCCTGAGTGAGGCAACTGCCCATCACGTTCCTCTGAGAGGTACCCAGCTGGGGAGCTGGGACTGATACAGCAACCACAAGTTACATAAGGTTTTTGTGTATTGCTTACACAACTATTTGCAGAGGTTGTACCTGTAGTTCATGTTTTCAATATGACTTTCCTGAGAAACCACCACTTCCTCCAGAAAACCCTGACAAAGAGCGCTACAAGTTATTTACTTAATTTTCTTATTAAATGTGATCGAAGTGGCAATTTCCAAAGGTTCCAGATCTTTGCAGAATTTGTGAAAATTCAGCTAGCTGAGGCAAAATTCCTGATGTAAAGTTTAACAACTGAAGTATTACGTAAATATTAACATCTTAAAAAAGGAAGAAAGAAATTTATCAGAAGCCACCCCAACTTCACCATCGTCCCTATAATCCAGAGATGCTATTAAGTGTGGAAGTTTCTTAGTGCATGCTAGAAGTCACCAATTCCATCTCTTTCACTGAGGCAGACATTGTTTTAGAACAGGTAACATGAGAGAAAATACATGTAGCCTCAGAGACTGCAGCCAGAAATCTGTGAATAGTAACTTTATGGATTACCTTGAGCTCTGTTTGAAGAACTGTTGTCCATAAAACCTAAACACCTACACACAAACCGGTGTGAGGTGAGGTAGCTCCATAGATTTGATGATGATGAATCCCTTTGCTTTAAGTGAAATCTCTTTGTGACCACAAAGTGAACAGCACAGAGACCTGAAGAGACGAAATCTCATTTCCAGGTCTCACCCAACAAAGATGTAGATGCAGCTGGCAATGTGCAGAAATGCTGCACATGCAGTATGTGTGCCCTTGTTTTTAGATAATATCCAGCTGAGGGGCAATTTATTCACAGAAAATATTATTAGCCACAACTGCATTTGGAAATATGTAGATAGAGGGCTATTAAAAAGTTTAAGGGACCCTTATAAGCCAAGGCAGCTTGATATTATGAAATGTTTAGTCCCAGTGCATGTGTCTTGGACCAGAGAGATTGTTACTCTTGCTTTCTAACTACAGTATCATCAAGTTCCTTTTCATACACTGGTAGTGTGCTTGTCAAATATGCCTGCCTCTGACTTGCTTTCTTCTTTCTGAAGCTGCAGTGTGAAAACTGAGTGTGTGTGATTCACTGCCAGCTGACAGGTTTGTGTCTCAGCAGCAGAAGTGGTTGAGCTACAGCAGACATCAGAGCACTGCTGGTGAGAGGCATCTTGGTAATGACACATGCAGACATAAAATAAACCACAAAGTAATGCATATGCACTAATTAGTCTAGAAAATCTTATCTGAAATGAGAATTAGAGTTGGTTTACCTGAGAATTAATGCCATTTGAGTGAAAATTCAACTGCCATATGGCTATCTTAAAGCCAAGAAAGTTTTTCTCTTCAATCATATAAAATTATCATTCCCATATTCTCAGTTAAGTCTGGTTACATCTCATGCCAAGCATGTTCTTTACTCCAAATGTCAGTTGATCAGGCATGTCTCCTGACTAAAATCAATTAGAGAAGACTCATAAATAATTATACAAGTCTATATATATAGTCTATACCAGTCTATAACATTCATTTCTCTGTCTCACAGGCCAAGATTCATAATAATTAGCTCAGCCTCTTAACAGTTCGCTTTCCAGTACTTTAGAGTTGCTATTCTAAAGCAACCCCTGTTGCTTTAGTTATATCACTAACTATGACAGTAGTGTTCCATCCATGGGTTCCCAGAGGTGCTTATGTATTTTTAAGAAGACAGAAAGGGGAACAGGAGTTTGAAATTTGAATTTAGGCTAGGTATGCAATGGCAGTGGTTAGGACAAGAGGAAATAGCCTCAAGTTGAGCCAGAAGAGGTTTGGATCTGGGAATTACTGGGTAAAGTGAAACTAGGATGGATGATGTGCTTTACTGTATAAGAGCCCACTCATCTAAGCTTGTAAGAAGCTTGTGTGCTATGCAGGTTGCTGGGGAGGCAGCAACCAACACACTGTTCCTCCCTTGCAAGAAAACTTTGCCATGAGGAGCAGTAGTGTGCTTTGATGCTGTGAACAGATCTTCAGCTCCACTGGCTTCAGTGGTTTTCTTCCATGCGGGTTTGTGGGTGTAACTGAGCAACATGAGCAACATGGCTTTGTTTCTATTCTTTGGGCTTCCTGTGTGACTATACCTCTACAGAACACACAGTGCAAAAATAGCAAAGGAAAGAAATGTTTAAAATATAACATAAGCAGGTAGCCCACATATCAAGTTTTGGGGAGGCTGCGCAGGTGCTGTGGATCTCCCACGGAATGGGTGAGGGAGTCCATTTGTTCCTTGTAGTGCACTGTCATTACTGTGGGGTTTCACTGCATGCTTTAACCCAGTACTGGTTCTTTTCAGTCATGTCCTGAGTTCAGAGGATGAATTCTGAGACTGCTCTGCTCCCCCTGGTGTCCTGCCCCTTCAGTGGGATGCTGCTCTCTAAATTCTAAAGGCTGCCCACTGTGCTTTAACACAACTGACACTGGGTGTGATGTTTCAAGTGTGATGTTATGGGTATGAGTGCTTGCATTAGAGGATTGAGGTGAATATGTAGCACCTTAAGTGAAATAGCACTCAGTCCTTCAGTTCACTGTCCAGCTTTACAGCCAGTGGAAGATGGGAATAAAACTTTTTTCTTTACTTTCAAAAAACTGTGAAAACTGAGTGAAGCTGTATTTATCCTTCTCAGTTTATGAAATATTTATTTTTACCTCCAAATTTCAGACTATGCTGAAGCATAAATAATGTGGTTTCCAGATTATTCTGAGATACCAGAGGTACCCAAAATGCCATTAATATGTATTAACATAGAGCAATATTTATCTGTTGGGGTTTTTTAGCATTAGGTCTTTCTGATGTAACTGGCTTCCCAATGTACTTAAATATTCCAAAACTTGGTGCAGCCCATCATGAGATAACCACCTCCATTCTACAAAGTATGAAGATAGTGCAAGGAAAAGTGCACAATAGTGTAACTGGTGAATGATATATGGCAGAAGGCTGCCAGAAGCAAAGAAAAGGTCAGACTTAGGGCAGTACTCTGAACTTCCAATAGATTTCTGTAATTGTAATTGTGAACAATAGCCAACCGTGAGTAAAAACCATTCTTCAGACTATGTTAAAGTGCTGGTATAGTATGATTGCTAATGCTTCATAAATATAAGCCATACATCACTGAGATAGTAAAGAGCATGTCAGAAGTGCAGATTATACCACCAGGAGTTACTGTGATTGGTTTTGTCTCTTTTATGCTGGGTGCTGGACAGTCCTTGACCCCTAAGGGTCACAGTATCTGTGACCCCTGAGAAGCTGGATCTTGTTCAAATGGGAAGAAAGAAATTGTTGTGTAACTCCATGAACCTAAATTTGCCCTAACTGTACAAAGCACTCTAACCACAATCACAGTAATACAGATTAGTTCCTTTCTTTTAAAGAGGAAACAAGAAACAGATCTTACTTTCTGGTGAAACAGTGAGAATGTTTGCAGACTTTTCTGAAAGAGAAAGACAGGGAAATGAAACAGCAACCTGACATTTTGCACTGCAGTTGTGGTCTCTGTGCCACATGCTGAAGTCTTCACAAGGCTCCCCTTCAATCTGCTGATGGAAGAGGGGAAAAAATGCAACTGCAAAGGGTAGGGAGTGTTGAGGGAGGCAGGAATGATGCTTTGGTCTCCCACTGCTGAGAGTGTAATTCTATCTTTCAGACCTCTTTGGCATTAAAATAAATACATCAGCAGAATTGACCCCTCTTTGGGAGTGTTTAGTTTGGAAGAGGCTGAGAGGAGACACTATGGCTCTCTACAGCTACCTGAGAGGAGGTTGTAGGGAGGTGGGTGTTGGTATCTTCTCTCACGTGTACAATGACAGGACCAGAGGTAACAGCCTGAGGTTGCACCAGGGGAGTTTAGACTAGATATTAGGAAGAAATTCTTTACTGAGAGGGTAGTTAGGTGTTGGAATGAGCTGCCCAGGGAGGTGGTGGAGCCACTATTCCTGGAAGCATTTAAAAGCCATGTAAATGAGGCACTTTGGGACATGCTCTAGTGGCTGATACAGATATTGATATATATATTTTATTGGGAGAGGACATTGATAGCTGGACACAATGATCTTAGAGGTCTTTTCCAACTGTGGCAATTCTGTGATTCTGTGATTCAGAACATGTGCTTCTCAGGAAACTTGAATCATGTGTTGAGCATATGCTATGCCTGCTAGCACATTACAGCATAAATTTTGTTGCTGCTCTCTCTGTTGCAGCATTATGTGTGGCAATAAACGAGGTTCTAAAGGTCATTAACTTAACCAGAATAGGAACTGGCAGCAGAACAGCCTTGGACCTCAGCTGCCTTCAGTCAGTAAGAAACTGTGGCCACACAGATCACTTTCCAGCTACAGATCAACACTGAGGAGAGCAGATGTGGCTCTTCATGATCCAGACTTGACATCCTGACTGCCCAAGTTAATGTGAAGGCCTCACTTGCCTTTAAGATCCTTTAAAGCTATTGTAAGCTTTCCTGCTCTTGAACATATTGATGTACAAATTTATACTTTCTCTCTTTTTGTTGTAAGAGAGATCATTCTCAACAAGATGATTGAATTGCTTTGTCCTCTTTATTGTTGTGTACCTGCATCTACTGCTACTACATGACCATTTGCATCCTGTCTACTCTATATGACGTGTAGGACACTGTCCTTCCACAACCTCTTTTTTGTACCAACTGATATTTTGTATTATTATCAAATAGTCCACTACTGGCTGCTAGGTGTTGGCAGCTTTGTTTTTCTCTTCTAGATCTTCCAATCCTCCTGTTACATGTTTTTTTTCTTGTCGTTCTTTCCTCCATAGCAAGAAGCAAGATGGAAGCATGAAGAAGGTGGTAAATACCAGCACAACTGAGCTACCAGAGAAACATGTTGGGAGAAGCCATCATCCAGCATATATGAGCTTTCCTTTTGTTTTTAAATAAATGATCCCTTTATAGGGGTCTTTCATAATATAGTGGAGGATTGTTAAAATGCACTCTCTTCCTCTCATATGAAGTTTCCCCCTTTATTTTTTTTTTGTTTTGTTTTGTTTTGTTTTTGCATATCTCAGTCAAGTTTGAAAATTAATAGTTAGAAAAAAAATATGAAGCATACATTCCAGGTTTTCCTGTGTTGCTGTTTTCATAGACGGTTTCTGTTAATTTTAGATTATTTTTTACTTTGCAATTCTTGGTAACTTGTGGAAGTAAAGATGCTTTTTTTTTTTGTAGAGATTTCTTAAAACTGTAGTAATGAAAAGAACCATACTTAGTACAAATATACCTTATCTCTATTTCTTGATTTTTGTGAACTTTTCTTAAACTCTGTGTTCAAGCTATGGTACATCACCTTAACTCTGGGTCTTGGTATTGAATGTCCAGACCTTTTATTAAAGATTCATGATTCCTGGGGTGCTTTGTTTCTCTGGCTAAGTAAAAGTAACCAAAACCACATGACACTCATGTGATCCCTACTTCCCTACTCAGTCTTACTGTACTGTTGTTTGAACAGAGGAGAGTGATTGCTTCCAAGAACAGAGAAAAAAATCCTACATTTATCTATATCTTCTGGTTGATAGAGGAGTGTATAAAAAGTGATAAAATACATTGAAGGCAGGTTTTGTAGAGAGGAGAAATTTGCTGGGGAGGAAAGAGCAGTGTAGAGAGCAGAGGGGTCTGTCAGCAGCCAGCACTGTGTTAAGGAATGGAGCCTCTGGGCCCCCAGACAGCCAGCACACATAAATGTGACACTGAACATCTCCCCTCCGCTATTAGGTGGGATTTCTCATGAACATGATGTAGCAATGAATATATCTGGTGAATATAAATATATATATATATATTTACACACACACTTGTGAATACCTGGGCAGTATATTCAACTTGGGATGGCCAGATTAACGTTTTCCATTCAGATAACCTCTAGTTTGTAAGTCTTTCCTCTAAAAATCTCAGACTACTCCATACCATAAATAAATTGTAGAGTACACACTGATACTGAGTTTTGGGAATAAGTATGTCAATAGCCTTCATAATAGCAGAGCTAACACTTTGCTACTGTTGGTTTTTCAGTCTACTCTCTTTAAGTTGACTTTGGGAATGGGAGTCTAAAATTTAGGTGGTACTCATTTGCCTCTAAACCTATCAAATGTGCCTGATCTTGCTTTATAATGAGGAAAAGAGAGCATTCACTACAAGACTGATACTTGCAGCCACTGCAAGAACTTGTGGTCTATGATATCTCTCAGCCACAGGCAACAAAGAAACCATTTCTCACATGACTTGGCGTCCTGGCAAGTTTCTGCTTTGAAGGGCCTGAATCTGAAATCATCCTTGTATACTGACTTTCCTTTTGCCAGAATGGCTTTAAATGAGGATCAGTGTGCAGTGAGTAGAGAGCAGCAAAAGCACACAGTCCAAAATATGTTGGACAAAGACCTTAAAATTAGTCCAGTGGCATTCACTCAAGGCAGGATTACTAATGCTGGTTAATTCAGATCACCATTGGTTGTATAGTTAGTCAGAAAGGAAAATATCTTACCAAAAGTTAAATATTCCTCTAAAGAAATTATTGGCTTGCACTGGTCAGTGCAACCTAGAGTAACACTCGGCGGCAGAAAGTTGTGGAGAGGAAAAGGGGTGATACTGGATGAACAGAGTATTTAATTACTCTGCAGCCCCATGATGCATGAGAATATATACAATTCCTGAGCAGAAGCCTTTACTGAGGTCTGAATATACTTCTAGAATAGTTTATGTTCAGCCCTTGCTCTGTAGGTGAAAGCAGTTCAAGTGTTATAATCTTGCACTGACATCACAACAAAAAATTCTTTCCACACAAATTCCTGCCCTATTACCAGTTAAGTTATAAGCAGATATTCCACTGCTAGCAAAGGGTTTCCTTCGTTAAATTTGTTTTGTTTTATTTAAAAAAAGACCAATGGCATTGATATTATTTGTATCACTTTTGCTCGTATAATATACTTTTTGAAGAGTTCAAATAAAATATGCTAGTACATCTCTCATTCAGGTGAGCTGGCATATTATTTCCCCTTTCTTCTCCAAGTATATATGCCAACATATGCCACAGTTTTGCTTCTTCATCTTCTGGTGGTGATAATTCACTTCACCTTACTACCATAATTCCAAGATAACCAGGTCTGGTTCCCAGAGGAAAATTCCCTGCTTTGTAGAGGGCCTCACTCCGTCATCTTTGCTTTGTCCAACAGATTACCTACAGAACATTCCACTGTGGGAACTGCATGCAGAAAAATTTCATCTACAAATACTACCCAGCCCAAGAGTGTTAGTAGTGCCTCCCGAGGCAGTAAAGTTGAGCCCTTCTCTCCCAAAGACTTGCAGAGGCTCTTTCAGATGGGAGCTTGCATGTCAGAGGGGCTGCACACACCTGCTTGCTCCTGGCCTTCACTTGGCTGCCGATGCAGGTGAAAGTGTTTGGCAGCCTGCTGTCAATTAACCTTTGCCTTAAAATCCTCTTCCTTTTTTGTCTTAAAATAAGTGGAGCTTGGTACTACTGGGTTGCACTTGGTCTTGTACTTCCTCTAGTTTATAGTGCTTCCCCCCTTTAGTTTCTTTTTTCCAGTGTAGCTAGAGACTGAGCAGAAGAAACTTAGTTTACTGAAATTTGATTTAATTTTCTTAACTATACTTTGTGGATCTCTTGGAAGAAGCCTGTGGGTGCCAGGTAAGCACCACTATTTTTTTCAATTATTATTTTTTTTATTATTATTTATTTTTTCTGTTGACCAAATAGAGAATCTCTTGCACTTCCTAACCAGAAGTCATATAAGCTACTGCTTCCCTTTCAGTGTGTATGAGA
Source organism: Heliangelus exortis (assembly GCF_036169615.1). Lineage (NCBI taxonomy): Eukaryota > Metazoa > Chordata > Aves > Apodiformes > Trochilidae > Heliangelus > Heliangelus exortis. The sequence goes on along the minus strand of NC_092422.1, from coordinate 107,720,595 downwards.
ATTCATAGACTGTCCTTAGAGATTGCAAAAGGGCCTTTCCTTCAGGGCTTAAAGCAGTTGGACTTTAAACCACATTTAATTAATTTTTAATTTCTCTGAGACAATGCTTGGAGCCTGAAAAATAATCACAATTTCTTTGTATGTTTCTGTGACTTAATGACTGCTGGCTGAATGATTTAAGCTTATGTTTTTCACCATTTTGCTAGGAAGAAACCTAGTAAATGTTGGTAAATGTTGCTGGTTTTCAATCTGGGGACCCTCTACAACAATATCATTAGAAGAGATGAATGAATATGCTTTGGGGTATCTTAGCTTGAATTATTTGCAATGTCAGTAACTAAAATTCTGGGCTAGGGAAAGCCATTTCCTATAATCCAGCCTTTTTTCCTCTAGTAATTGAGTATGGGAATTCATAATGTACATATCTTGAAATCTATTTAACCTGCCCTCCTTCCCAAATCACACTTCACTTTGCAAGAAACTTTAAGTAGCTAAAAAGCAGGGGAGAAACTCCTTTTAGAAACACAAAGGTTTGGGGCATTTTTTATGTAAGATAAACCATTTAAGGCAGACTTAAAATATCTTTTGCAGATTTCCTGTAAAGACCATTTGTCAGGAATAGGTGTCAGTGGATTTGGATTAGATAACAATATAAACCATAACATAGAGAATGAGTGATACAATTTTACTTTATCCTTTTGTTATTAACAGGGAGAAAAATATCAACACGCCTGATAATGAGAACCATTGCTGCTCATTGGTTGTCAGTAGAAAGACAAACATGAAATAAACTTTAGTCAATGAATGAGCACAACCATGGCTTGGCATATTTTTCCTGTGACAGTCTATCTTAACATTTCCCATCTGTTGCTTCCTGTAGCTCACGAGAAATTAGTGGCAGAGACACTGTCTGTCTATTATATTCTATATGTGCAAGCACTTTCTGAGGTAAATTTAATTACCTTTTTCTTTAACACTATTAAAGAACTCACCTGGAGTCAGTTACAAGGTGTTACACAGAATCTAAGTTTTCAGTGTCACATATATGGATGGTTTTAATGAATAACTGAATGTGCAGTTTTCAAGAGGGTGAATGAAACTGTAGCAAATGGAAACTTTATGTACCAGCTTCCAATATGCACTCCTTGGTAAGATTCAGGTTGATTAAAAGCATCATTTTCTTTTAGATCACCTGGGTGTGTTCCTGAGCAGGCTGCAGTGAGCCAGGCTCCATTGGCCCAAGAATTAATTTGCACAGGTAAGGAAAATTTCATGTACACTGTACTGCCAGGATAAAGATTTCAAATGGAAGTCTGTAGTCCATAACTTCTACAATAACAAAATACCCATAATAATACTTTCTCTTATATACATAAAAAATTTAGGGGGTTTTATCATTTTTATGTTCTAGAAAATGTAGTTATGATATGGTGCATTAAGCAAACAAGAGACTGTATGGGAACAACCTGTTCTTTGATGTTACAAAAGAGGCAGGGTCTAAATGAACGAAAATTGCAGGGCTGAGTGGTGAGAAGGTTCTCCTCCTTGTGGCTTACCAGAAATGAATTTAATTCTCCTTTCCAAATTTGGAAAATATTTGCTTGTTATTGACTTCATTTATTAAATCTGATTCATCAACTTTTTTTCTGTTAAGAGTAAGGGAAACTCTGGATAGATTTGCAATATATGAAGTTTAAATAAATTGGTTTCAATTTGCAGCTTACTTCTAACCAAAACAAAAGCCAAACAAGCTTAAAAAACTTGTTACTAATCTCTAAATACTTTTTAAAATATTCACATCATGGGTCTGTAGAGACTGACTGGCAAAACTTTTCTCTCTTTAATGCTCCAATAAATGTGATTCTGATATTTATAGTAACACGAAACTACTTGGATCTTCTGACAACTAATCATAGAATCATAGAATTGGCTGGGTTGGAAGGGACCTCAGAGATCATCAAGTCCAACCCTTGATCCACTATTGCTGCAGTTACCAGACCATGGCACTGAGTGCCACATCCAGTCTCTTTTTAAATATCTCCAGGGACGGAGAATCCACTACTTGCCAGGGCAGCCCATTCCAATGTCTGATCACCCTCTCAGTAAAGAAATTCTTTCTAATGTCCAACCTAAATCTGCCCCGGCACAACTTAAGACCGTGCCCTCTTGACCTTGCCCACAGTGTGCTTCCACTTGAGACAAAACACTAGCGCTGGGGATTGCATTTCTGTACAGTGAAGCCATCTAGTGGCTGTTTCCATAGCTACCTTAGACAGTAAAATTGGCCATTAAGGAATGTGCTTTCTGGCATTTCTGCTTATGTTAGTGCTGAGTTATCCAAAGTTTCTGCCAGGAGTGTAATACAAGTAGCTGGTACTTAATCTCTGTATTCTTATTAGAATTAACAGTTTTGGGCTGAGTCCTTTGCTGCTGACTGAAGCATTTTCATAAGACAAAGGTTTGTCTGTGGCCTTTTGCAATTGGCTTTCTAGGTAGATAATTCCTTGTTGGAAGCTTTGTGGAAGCACTCTGAGCAGTAAGATGAGTACTGGAGTACAGCAGGGAGAGGTGAGGTGGGTCAAAGTGGGAGGAAGGAACATGTATTCCCTGTGTCATATGCTGTATGTGACCTGTCAGGGTTCTTTACTTTGTATAAAAATACTTTTGTATTTTCAGTAGTAAATAGCTTGGACACTTATCTATCTGTGGTTTTGGAGCTATTTTCTTAGAAGGCTTTGGCAAATGTGACTTGCACTATGACTGCTGAGACTTCATTATTTCCTTTACCTCCTTTCTGTTTAAGAGTAAGCTTGTGGAGGTTGTTTGGGGTTTTTTTTGGTTTGGTTTGGTTTTGTTTTTATCTGCTGGAAGATTTGTTCTTGTTACAACTTTGTTACCTCCTTGAGACATTTCTGGGAGCTTTTTTATTTTTGTGATATTATTATGTAATAAATGAGATCTTTTAGATCTCCAGATGGCAACTTAAATTCTAATTCTTTTTAGAAAATCAGTCCCTGAATTTAAGACACTAAAATATTCTAGCTTTACTTTAAAAGCATGTTTCAGAGGACAGTAAATACTAAGTAAATACAAGATAACTATTTACCAAAGAATGGAATGACAGTCCTACTCTAAAACTGCATAACTAGGAGAGGAAGCAGCATATGCATTTTACTCAAGATGAGATATCATTTGAAGATGGCATAAAAAAAATGTCACTAGATGGCACTGACTTCCACTGTCTGCAGTAACTGTGTGACTACTTTGCTATATTCAAATCAGAGCTCAGCTGAATCCTAGCAGATACCAAGTATTTAAGGAATTAAGAGATTTCAATGCAATTCAAACACAATGATTAGTACAGTTTTGTGTGTTTGGGATACTATTTCTCAGGAAGAAGCACAAAAAATACAGATTGAATTTTGAATAGTCTTAAGCATCTAAGGACTGGTATTAATAGAAACTTTCTTCACTTGATTCAGTCCACTTTGTCATATTTGCTGCTTCTGTACTGAACACAAGTGGAAAAAGCCAGCTATATAATGTTCACTCTGTTCCACCTCAGTTTTTGCTCTGACAAGACAAGGCTGTGATAGGTTACCCTGTTAAAGGGATCAATTATTTTATTTCTGTGCAAGTTCTCTTTTTCCACAATATGAAATTTTCTGCATTTGCCTGCTTTCTCCTAAGCAATTTCAGCATAATGAGATGAGCTAAACTTTGTTACATTAACATTCAGATCTTGCACCAGGTTCAGACTGAGGTGCAGACTGAGCATGGGCCTGGATGCTGTCTCAGGAGGTGTCACAGTACAGAGTTGGCTAAGAATCCACTCAGGGTTTTGCTGTATACCAACCACTTCATTAAGTGTAAGCATGGATATTCTAGTTTCTGGATTTGTCTTATGGTAATGACAGGCTTCAGAAATAAGGGGAAGGAGGAGGCAATTTAAAGATAATTAAAAAAGAATTAAGGTAAGGAGGTCTCGCTTACTGCAATGAAATCTAATACTGAATTTGGGAACTACTCTGTACATTGAAGGACAAATTTAAAAACCAACCAACCAACCAAGCAAATGACCCAAAAAGCCCCAGCTTGAGGCAAAGCAATATACAACCCCCGCAGCAGAACCTCTAAAGCTTCTAGTTATTTTCTCCTCCAGCTTTGAATAGAACTGCTGAATGATACCCTCTCTCCACTGCATTAATGTAAGCTGCTCTGTTGGTTAGAAGAAAATGGAATATTTCCTTTTTTTCCTCAGGGGCTCAGTAATGATTACTGAAGAAAAGGATCAGATGAGAGGAAAAATTGTAAAACTAGCCACTGAAAGACAGTAGAAACTTCCTCAGGAGTGTACCCTTATTTTGTTGTTTGTGGAGCACACCTGAGAGTACAGGTGACTTCACTGGACTTAGGCTGTCATCTGCTTCTGCTTCCCCTTTCTGAACACTACTAGACAGAAGGTGACAGAATGTTCAGTACTTAGATCCATCTGAAATGTAAATAAATTGTCTGTGATTGTTTGGCTTAGCTGAACAGGGGCTTTGCATACCAACTGAAACCAATAATCGTTCTCATGCACTCCTCCGGGTCTAGCAGAAATCTTCTAGCAAAATACATGCTCTCTTGCAGGACTAAAACCTCAGATGTTTCCAGTTTCTGAACCTAAAGTGAGCATGGAATTGGGACATTTAAAAGCTAGACACAAAGGGACTGGAACAGCAATTGTTTATAATTTCTATTTGATACCTAAGTTTCTATTTTATAGAACTGTATTAAGTATACTTAATATCTAACATTGAGCTTCAGGGCAGCACTGCTCTTAGGGCTGCCCTATTAAGTCTGAGCGACCAACAACTGCAGTAGCTTTCTGTGTCCTATCCCAGAGCTTGTACCTGCTGCTTCTACTTGATGTGCTACCTGCTTTTTAATATGAAAGATGTGGCCTCTGTCACCAGGAGGCCCACAAACCCCCTTCTAGAAAGAGAAAAGTAGTGGGGGAAAAAAATGCTTACCTGACTTAAGCAGAACTGCCCAGATTGTCTATCCTCCAGTCTCTGCTCCATCCAGCCTATGTAAATGACAAATGTCAAACCTAATTATCAGTATAAATGTGGCCTGAAAGAAGTTATCTGTACTAAATCCTACTGCATCTTGAATAAGGGTTTACTGGTATCATAAACTTAGGGAAGTAAAATGTCATTCTAAGAATTTAGCATGGCCTAATATCACAGTTTAACGCTGGCCCGGCAATTAAACCGAGTAACAGACGCTCTCTATTAATCTCTCTCTCCTCCCTGATAAAGAAAGGAGAGAGAATAAGGGAGAGAGACTTACAGGTTGGAAACTAAACTACACAACTTTAATGAAACAGTAATGATAAATAGGAAAAATTGCTAAATATATACAAATATACAGGAAAATGGATACCACATTCCTCCCCCCTTTTCCCCCAATAGCTCTCATGTCACCACTGAGGCTGCAGGGCAGCCCTGGGAAAGTCCAGGCTGGACTCCTGGAGTCGGCAGCAGTTGGGAACTGGAGGCAGGAACACACAGATAAGGGCTGGCACGGATCAGGACCACAGGCAGGCAAACGGACGGGATCCTTCCAGGATGCCGGGTGAAGGAAGGGAAGCAGGAAATCAATGGCTTGCCCCTTGTGATCCCTCAAATTTATACTGAGGATGACGTATATGGGATGGAATACTCTGTTTGGTCAATTCTGGCATCTATCTTGTCCGTTCCTCCCCAAAGGAGGGCTGCAGGTGGGACCTCTTTGTTTTCTGAAGGGCAAAATGTTTTCCTCAGAGCTGAGCAGTGTCCTTGGCTCTGCACACCAGTCTCTAGCAGTAACTATAAACATCGAGTGTTATCAGTCCTAGAAGCACACACTGTCTGAGAAACTTGCTGTTAATTTCAGCAAGTGCAACTACTTACAAGAGACTTAGCTAAAAGCAAAAGTACAAGACAGAAAATCACCTTTATCCTGGCCCAAACCAGGACACCTAATTATTAAAATTTCAATATATACTTCATCTGATTCTGCTTCAGCTTCCACACAAATCTGTGCTGTTAGACTGGTTCTGCAAGTATGAATGTGCTGTTTCAGATGAATTGTCCACATAAGAAAAGTTCACAGAACAGTATGTTTATTTCTATTCCCTTTTTCCATTTAGCATAAAGGAAACAGCAAGCAGTGTGTTCTTAATGTGCTGTGACCTGAGAATGTCTGAAAATGAGACAGTAATAATTAATAAAATGGGCTGCCCAGGGAGGTGGTGGAGTCACCACCCCTGGAGGTGTTCAAGAGGCATTTAGATGTGGCACTTCAGAATATTGTTTAGTGGTTGTGGTAGCTGGATTTGGTTGGACTTGATCTTGACGGTCTTTTCCAAGCTTAATGATTCTATGATCGTATAATAAATTAATGATTCAAGATACTGCATGAGTTTATCACTGATCCATCATGAGATACAAGAATTCAGGAAATGTATAAAAAAAATCAAAACTACTCTTCATAATTTTGATGGGCTGACAGCATTTGCTCTATTTTTATTAAGTCCCTATGAGAGACAGAGATCAAATTGTGACTGTTTTGTCAACAGTTTGGAAACAGCTGATTCTTCCATACTGCAGAAGCCCTTCCTGAAAAGACCTGAAACATTAGGCAGCTCCAAGATCTTGTAGCTACAAATTGTTTACTCCAATGTAAACATGTGTAACAGTTCTTGGTGTTTGCTTGCAACAGAAGGTGTAATTAGGGAATTTCTGTCACCACGAAGAAGGTTGCATACTTGACAGGAAACAGGGAGGGGTTCTGTAGAACCATTTGTGGAAAAGACTTCAGTGTGTTTGAGAAGATAAATCAACACACTGCTTCAACATATAGTATGATATTTCCTTAAGGTGGAACAACAGCATGTACATTCTTTATTTTTCCTGTCACCATCCATTTCTACTATCTTACATCATCCTTATACCTTAACTACCACATGCTGTTAATTTTCTTTCTTGAAAAAATAAAAGAACATTCATAAATTCTATGAAAAAGGAATTCCTTTATTTTATTAGAAAAGGAACATTTTTTTCCATTACCAACTGAAAACTTTACAAAGTAAAGTACTTCTCTTCCAATAGTATTTTAATATAAAAACTTAAATCTCTTACTCTGGTCTTAACTGTTCTAACAGGAAGTCTTGTGGCACTGCAGGACCCAGGTATTTTCAGCCTCACTCTGGTATGTGATAATAAATCCATCACTTGTTTAAATAAAACCCATTCCTGTGGCTACTTACCAGCAGCAAAACATCCTTACCACCGAACCAAAAATAAATCACCTTCACTAGTCCAAGAAAGACAAAACTCTAATAGTATTACATTATTACAATGAGAAGCCTTGTTAAAAAAAATTTATTCTGAAAGTTAGACACAACCTTAAAATTGTACAAAGACAACAAGCACTCAAATTACATAGTTAGCAGTGAGTACAATCTGAACACAACAACAGTGAGTCTTGTCTCTCTTTATATGTAAATATAAATAAAGAGATTATCCTTGCCAAACTTTCAGCTCTCTTTTGTCTCGCCCCCTTGAAAATCAGATTATGCTGCAAAAGTTAGCAGGGAGCATTTCACTGTTCAGTTCAACAGAATTGCTAAAAGGGGCTCTGCCTAAAAATAGTCCTTCTATCATGAGAATATCCCATACTTTGCAGAACCAAGTTTCTCTCGAAATTGAAAAACAGCTTTCCCTTTCATTATGGCAAATGTTTCACCTCTAGGAGCCTGCCAAATTACAGGCTCCAAAATGCTTAAAAATATTAGAACTCACTCACTTTTTTTCAAGAACATGCAAGCTGAAACTAACACGGTGCATACATGTATTCACAAACCAGAGAATGTTCCTGTTTGTATTTTACCCTTTGTATTTTACTCTTTCCTCTGTTCCAAGAAAACCACTTCAGAGTGATTATAGCTGTAAGTTGGCTAAACTAATACAAGTACATGGTCAGAGAAGAAATTTTTTTTCTTTGTAAATATTATGAGTTCCAAAGTTATTAATAAAACCACCTGACAAAAAATGTCCCTTATAGCTTGTCCTTACATATGTATGTAAAATGGTGAGCAAATATTGCTACCATCCTCCCTTTACTTCTGAGAATACTTGTTACAGGAAACACATGGAAAAATTATGCCATATTCTTGCCCAGAAAAAAGGAAAGTCCCATGTAGACTATTAACAACTTAGCCACAGCCTCTGTTTGAGGAATTAGCCATTACTTAGATTTAGATATATATATAAAAAAACTTCTGCTGTAAATATTTCCTAAGATCAATTGCAATTAAACCAAGGCTATGATTTATCCAGCTATAGACACACTGGCAAAACTGTGCTCTGAAGCTGAGTGTTTGTCGGACACTTCCAAGACTGAGTGGAATCATTTTTACTTTCAAAGAAAGTAAGTGTAACTGTCTTGTTGATTATGTCCATGAACACAAACTTATTTATTATTCTTTCTAGATTACCTCGAAGTACTTTTTTCTTCACTGTTTTACTCCAATATAAATGTTTGTTGAAATAGATCAGTATCTTGATTTTTCAAAAAGCTTTAAGAATGTTGTGGGGGGTTTTGTTGTTGTTGTTTTTTTTTTGTTTGTTTGTTTTTTTTTTAACCAATATCCTATCAGAGTAAGTCACCAGCGTCCTACAAGACTGCTGTGCCCTGGAATTGAGTCAGTTCCATTCAAATTTCTGATGATAAATTTTGCTTCTAAATTGTTCTGACTTGGTAGGCTATGGCTACACTCATAAGGTTTCTCACCAGGTTCATACCCTTGACAGGATTTCTGCATAAAAAATAAACGTGTACTAGAAAAAATATCAAAATACTTACAGAATTGTATTTATTCTATAAACTGAGGCTCTGTACACAGACTGCTTTATGAGTAGGCTTTTCAGAAACTAGGTGTTCAAATATTACTTTGCTTATTGAAAATAACTTTTTCCTTTTTTAACATAAGCTTTTGATGTTGCTGACTTCTAGTTATATGTAAAACGAGATAAGAGTAAGTAACATGATTTGTTGTGCAAGAATCTAATTAATGGGATGCACCCATGGTTGCTGGGGGAACTGGTAGATGTCATTGCTAGGCTGCTCTCCATCATCTTTGGTAAGCCACTGGGAACAGGAGAGGTGACTGAGGACTGGAGGAAAGCAAATGTCACTCCAGTCTTCATGAAAGGCAAGAGAGAGGACCCAGGTAACTACAGACCAGTCAGCCTCACCTCCATCCCTGGAAAGGTGATGGAACAACTCATTCTGTCTCCAGGCACATCCAGGACAAGAGACTTATCAGGAGCAAAAAGTAGTAAAGTCTACATGGCTTTACTAAGGGGATGTCATGTCTGACCAACCTGATAGCCTCCTATGAAGGATTCTATGAGGATCCTTCAGGTGGAAGGACGATGGCAGAGCAGTGGACATAGTCTACCTTGATTTCAGGAAGGCATTTGACACCATCTCCCACAGCATCTTTGGAGCTCAACTGAAGAAGTGTGGTCTGGATGATTGGGCAGTGAGGCGGATCAGGAGGTGAAGGACAGAAGCCAGAGAGCTGTAGTCAATGGGATGGAGTCCAGTTGGAAGTCTGTTTCTAGTGGAGTCCCTCAGGGGTCAGTACTGGGACCAGTACTATCCAATATATTTACTTGTCATCTGGATGAGGAAATAGAGTCTACTATCAGAAGGTTTGCTGATGACACAAAACTGGGTGGAGTGGCTGACACCCCAGAAGGCTGTGCTGCCATTCAGAGGGACCTGGACACACTGGAAAGTTGGGCAGGGAGAAATTTAATGAGTAACACCAAGGCTAAGTGTGAAGTCTTGCACCTGGGAAAGAATGATCCCAGGTACCAGTATAGTCTGTGGACTGAGCTGTTGGAGAGCAGCACTGGGAAAAGGGACCTGTGGGTGCTGTTGGGTGGAAGGATGACCATGAGCCAGCAATGTGCCCTTGTGGCCAAGAAGGCCAATGGCATCCTGGGGTGAATTAGAAGGGGGGTGATTAAAGGGTTGAGAGAGGTTCTCCTCCCCACTCTAGTCTGCCCCCTTCTAGAGGCCACATCTGGAATATTGTGTCCAGTTCTGGGCCCCTCAGTTCCAAAAGGACAGGGAACTGCTTGAGAGAGTCCAGCACAGAGTGACCAAGATGATGAAGGGAGTGGAACATCTCCCTTATGAGGAAAGGCTGAGGGAGCTGGGGCTCTTCAGCTTGGAGAAGAGGAAAACAAGGGGGGACCTCATTAATGCTTATAAATATGTGAGAAGTGAGTGCCAGGAGGATGGAGTCAAGCTTTTCTCAGGGGTGACCAGCAATAGGACAAGGGGCAGTGGTTACAAACTGGAGCATACGTGATTCTGTATAAATATTAGGAAGAATTTTTTCACTGTGAGGGCTGCAGCACTGGCACAGGCTGCCCAGGGAAGGTGTGGAGTCTCCTTCCCTGTAGACATTCAAAGCCCACCTGGATGTGTTCCTGTGTGACCTGCTGTAGGTGACCCTGCTCTGGCAGAGGAAGTCAGACGATCTTTCAAGGTCCCTTCCAACCCCTAACTTTGATTCTATGATTCTAATGTTACCATTTTTTTCAAAATATCTGTCAGTTTTCCCATCAAACTGAAAACATATAACATGGCATCCTTTATAAAATGGTTATGGGGTGAAAAACCCGTGAAATCTCATGCTAGCAACAACTGAGCTAACTAGCACAAATTCCTACCTTTTAACCACACCATCTTTTTTATATGCTTTTGTTTAATGGAAGCCTATTTTCTCATTAAAAGCATTGTTTTCTATTTGCTTCAATTCTAAGATAGCAGCCATAGGTAAAAAAACAAATAATAATTTAACCATGTTGTTTCACTGTGATGAAACAGCAGCTGTAAGAGAACACTTTCAATTATTGTCAGGACAGAGAAGTCTCTTGGCAGTGTACCTTTCACTTGGCTTGAAGTTTTATATAACAGTACTAGCCAAAGGCAGTTCATGATGTAAAGGGCTGTTACAATTTTAAGGTAAGCTCAAGTTTGTGCAACAGCAAATGATATCTTGGAAGGCATATTTTGATATCTAAGACTAGAGAAAAAAAATGTCATTTCTGTCTGAAGTTCTAAGCCAGCAAACAAAATCATTATCAGGATTGCTATGACTGCATGGAGTCCCACTAGCTTCAAGAGGGACCAAAGGTGCAGCAGTGTTCTGAGTACCTGTGTACTGGTACACATGGGTAGGCAGCCTTCTGCTTTTTTAGTTTTGTCTATTTATTCAAACAGGTCTTATAGCAGGATGCTACAAGACATAGTTAGAATGGAATGTAAGTGCATTTCTGTAGAAGCTAATTGCACAGGAACCAGTTGTTACAAAGTCTGTAAGTCCCTCTTCTCCCAGTTAAAAAAAAAAATAATATTGCTCTAGAAATAGCTAGGCAAATAGCTACAGAAACAACGTAAGTAGGTTATTTGTATCTCTTTTTAGCAATTACTTAGGATTGCTCTAAATACATTGAAAAAAGAAATGCTGAGAAATAGATACTGTGAAACTCTACTGGGGAAAGGAAGCCTAGCAGAACAAGTGGCTCCAACTGAGGGAGTCCAAGCACGCTTGCACCACTGAATGCACCCAGTGGAGGATTTCTGTGCTGCTAGAGGATGCCTGACATCACCCTGAGCCTCCAGCACCTCAAGGAAACCTAGAGCAGGCAGAAGTTGGTCGTATTTCAGCACTTTGAACTCTGTCACTGCGTTCAAAAACTTAGTTGAGCACTTACATCAAATGGAGTATTTGGCATAATAATTTGGAATAGCTCAGTAATAGATTTCAGAAATACTAGATTTCAAAGAGTAAACATCACTGAAATTCTTCAATTCCTCATTATACCTTTTGTAAATCCAATAGGTGTGGCCTTGGCACAGAGTGAAAAATACCTCACAAGTCCGTAATTCCACTATAGCTTCAAAATATATCTGCTTTCCTATTTGCACTTAAACATATTGAATAGCCTTTGCAGTAACTATTTTGGAAACTTTTAATCACTTTACCTCCTTTGACTAAAAAGCTGAGGACAAGGCCAGACACATAGAGGACCTTCAGTGAAAGTTAAAAAAGCTTTCTCAACAAGTCAGTACCCCTTCCCCCTCCTGTTTTTGATTTAGCATCATTTGTCCCGCTAGTAGGGAAAAGGCATTAATTCTTTCAACTAAGATCTTGGTCCAGTGTAAGTTTCACTTGCCAGTAGCTGCACTGCAAACCACACTCAGTAGCTGGTTTGTCTACTCAACTTCCAAAGACCTGAACTGACACTGAAGGGGATGTTAAACCGAGACAATGAAAGAGTAATTTGAAAACAGTGGGTGTGACAGGCCTGCAGAACTCCTAACTTCACAGGAATAGTGGAGTTCAGAGGTCAATACAAGAGACCAGCTATTTAAGATGGATAATGAATACATCCACAGTTGCACAAAACAAGATAAGAGAGTACTTGAGAAGACAAATGTTTCCCATTTTAGAATGTAAACCAAACTTGAACAGGGATTTGCCAAAAATCCTCCCCCAAGAGAGCAGTCATATTTTAACTAACCATTCTACAGCTTCTCGCATCTCAAATGTGCAGCACTTCTTGGTCACTGATGGGCAAGATACTGGACAAAGCAATCCACTGACATGATTTGTAATCCCTACAGCATCATCTTTCTTGTCCTTTTAGATGCAGCGTTCAGGTAAGTGCGGTCCTCCATCCAAGTGCCTTTTTCTTAGCATCAGATACAGCCAGACTGAACACACAGATAAGGTATACGCCAGGTATATTCCCTACATTCATCTTGAGCTCTACATCAGTGTAGCTCTGAAGGCTACAGCAGGGTTAGCAACAGTCTGTGGCATACCACTAAGTTCACAAATAGATTGTCATTTCTACAATAATACAAAATAGCCTGTAAAACCAATATGTAACACTGTATATATGCATGAATAGAAAAATAAACCACACCATCAATATGTAAAACTTCACAACGATGATGAAAAAGAGTGTTATTCTCAGCGGTCTTCAGTATTGATGAGCTGGTTCTCATTGTCATACCCATCAGGCAGGTACGCTTTCCTTAGCTGATCTGACTTAGGTATTGAACTTCCATTCTTGACATAGCGGGACAGGAAGGCTCGCACAGATGGATGATCAGCCTTCTCGAGAGGAATATTAGCTTCCAGGCACATTTTCACAAAGTCCTGGATGACGCTGGTTTTCTCTGTCTGGGCAGTACTGTTGCACTGAAGGGAGGCAGTTAGAGTCCTCTGCTTCTTCCTGACGTTCTGTTCTTCAAACTCTGCCCGTCGCTTTGTGTGCGTTTTGGACTTGAGGTGGTCGTTGATTGCAGACTTGCGAACGTGATTGAGAACCACGTTGCAGGAAGTACAGAAGAGTTTCCCTCCATCTTCGTGCAGCTCGCTGCCAAACTCAGTTACACGATCCTGAGGAGTCACATACAAAGCAGTCTTCGAGCGGTTACGTGATGGAGCAGACTTCACTCCAAACCGTTCCATTGTGCTCTGCGATAAACTTCACCTGAAAAAAAAACAACCCAAAACCTACTGTTAGAGGGTGTTCATGATGTTCGGGATGCAATCTGTGTAATATCCAATACAGTGCTTATTGACACCTAAAAGATAGTTACGTGTAAGCTAGATGTATGAAACTATTATTGAAAGGTTCTTCATCTTGCCGACTAAAGAGCTCGTGAGAGCAAAGCTCCTCATGGGTCAGAGTAAAATACTTTTTATTTTCTACAACTAAAAAGCTCAACAGAACACCCAAAACTATTTTTTTTATCATTGAACTTCAAATAGAAAGGTTTTTTTCTTCTTGAAAACAATTTCTTTCCTTTATCCTTTAGCATAAAGGGTGCTTTCTTGTTTATCTTTTCAACCTGTTTGGCGGTTTCGTAGTTATGTTGAGTCAGTATTTTCCTGTTTACGTCCTGAAAATTTGTATTAGTTCTGTTTGAAAATGCAGTTGTCCAAATATCTGGCATGAAGGCCACAACTGTCACTTACAAAAGCCAGTAAAAAAACCCACAAAAACCCAAACAACCCAAAACCTAACAAAAACCCCCATACTGGAGCTCATGTGGGAACACCCGTCACTTTTGTCCAGCTCAAACCATAACTACTGGATAGAATCTTAACATGGAGTCAAAAGCAAGTATTTTTGTCATTGCAGCTGAAGACTGGTAAAACAGCCTAATGTGAACAGAAACTTGCACACATTTCAATTCAAAATAAGAACACATATTTTCAAAGATGACAGCTTCTCTGAGAAAGGTAAAAACAAGTTTTTAACTGTAACTTTTTAACATCACTCTAAATGACACTATGTCACCAAAGCAGGCAATAGCCTAGTTGACAAGTGTGCTAGAATAGAACAGGACTTGCTTCTTTTTCTGATGTTGAGAAATAGAGTAGCTGGTGTAAATCTCAGTCAAGACAGTTTGAGTCCTTTTCAAAGTAATGTTGAAGTCAAGAAGTTCCATTCAGGTTTAAGGTTTTCTTAGCAAAATAGTAATTCATTAGCAATCCACTTCCTTATCATAAATAGGGTAGCAACTGGTTTTGAATTTTTAAGAATTTATTTTGGCAAATACTTTTGAGGGAATATATCAGGTTGCCTGGGCATTGACCTATGGGTATGAACGACTCTGAAGAATTTTGTACTGTCTGTGCTCACAAGGCTAATGGAAAGATCTGATACCTCTAGATGCCTTATTCTTAATAATTATTTATAAAAGTGTTGCAATATCTTAAAAGATCAGTATTAAAAAACTAGGATTGCCAAGCCAACTGTAAGTTGAGCTTGTCCACATCTAAGGATGGAATGGAGTCCAGAATGCCTGTTGCTTGCTCTAGAAAGAGAATAAGGAACAGATACTTCGATCTCCAAAACTGTGTTTTTTATTAAACCACGGCCACACTGGGAGCTGAAAAGGGACACGGAGATCTTGCTGTTAGCTCCTTGCCTAGTTATTTTTTCAATCTACCTGCTACTTTTGACAACTTTAACCCTTGCCTGATATTGTACAGCACTGCAGACTAAGATAAACAAGCCTTTTCAGCATCGATGGAACTTTTTTCATTCCTTTTGTTGCTGTAAGCGATTCGTTCCCGTGTGTTTCCTAAGTAACTGTTCTTGGAAATCAAGTGGAAAATCAGACTTAACCCCACACTAACTTGTTGCTCGGGCTTCAGAAACGTCAAAACAAATCTCCGACCCAACTAGGTGGTGTGCAGTTCCACTATACAAAAAATCCATACGAAACCTGTGAGCGCTAAAACTACCGAAACACGGAAATTTTGGCGAGGCTTTTTTTGTCTCAAGTTTTGGGGTGGATTCCTCGATGCCTACCGAAGCCTGAACTCCTGCTGGGTCCCTAAGGGCAGGGGAAGGCGTGAGTGCAGGCGAGGCACCAGGACAGACACCGATCCGCCCCCTGTCACCCCTGCATAGGAGGAAAGCTTCGCCGATGCCGCGGAAGCCCCGGGGAAGGCGGGTGCGCACGCCTCGCCTAACAAGTGTCACCGGGAGTAGAACCACTCCACGCGTGCCCGGGAACTCCAGGCCAACCCCAGGAGTGCTTCAGGTACGGAGGAAGGGATCGGAGCTTCCAGCCGCCACACGGGTTCCGCTGCTCTCCTGGCCTGGAGAAGCAGCCTCCGACCGGCAGGCAGGACTCGAAGTGGTTACCCCCGGGCTTCGGACACCGGACTGCCGCCATTTAACCCGGGTGGGCCTCTGAGGAGCGGCGGGGTTCGCGCCTCGCCGGCCGCCTTTCTCCGCTCCCGCCCCGGGGGGCGCTGAGGATCGGCCCCGGCGCACACACGCCAGCCCCCCTCCCGCCGTCGCGGCGGCAGACAGGTGCGGCCCCTCCCGCCCCGGCCCCGCTCCTTTCCCCCCCCGCTACCCCCGGCAGGGAGGATGTTTCCATGGCAGAGCAAGCAGGCGCCTCCGCAGTCGCCGGTGGCCCCGCCGTCGCCACCCTCCCCGCCCCCGCCCCGGAATCCCACAGGCGGCAGCCCGCGACTCCAGGCGGGCCCCGCTGAGGCAGAGCCGCCCGCCCCGCTCCGCCTCCCCCACTCCCCTGCTGGGCGCCGTTACCCGATCCAGTAGCGCGGCCTCCCCACGCCCCGCCGGTAGCCGCCGCCGCTCCTCCGCCGGGCCGCAAGCGCCCCTCCGCCGAGGGCCGCCTCGCAGCCAGCGCCGAGCCGCAGCCAGACGGACCCACCCACCCTGGCGGCCGCGGTAGGCGGGCCCTAGCAACCCGCCTAGCAACCGCCGCGCCCGCCCGCTGCCCGCCCCCGTAGAGCGGCCGAGGGGGGGAAACGCTCAGCGATTGGCTCACCCCTGCCCGGCCGCGCGGTGACGGACGGCGCTTCTGCCCAGTGAGAAGCGGAGGGCGGGGGTAAGCGCTGTGATGGAGGCTCGCTCAGGCCAATCAGGGTGCGCGAAGGTGACGGTGGCGTCTTGCGGGAGGCGGCTTTGGCCGGAGGCTGCGCAGGGAAGTGTGACAGGCGGGAGAAGCAGCCAATGGCGAGGGGAGGACAAAGTAACGAAGAGACTTTTGCGCCAATCGCAGGGCGCGTCGGCGGGGCGGGGCGGAGGGGGTGGAGCCGGAGGTCGAAGGTCGTGAGCGAGTCCTCTCGCCGGGGGCCGTTGATGGGCAGGGCGGCTGGACCAATGGGAGAGCGGCGGCCAGGGGGGCGTGGCCGGAAATGAGGCGGCGGGGAGGGGGGAGCCCCTTCCGGCGCGGCGGGGCGGGGGCAGGGGGGGTGCTCGGTACGCGCAGGGCGGCCGGAGCAGCATGGCGGAAGACGAGAGCGATCAGGAGTCGGAGCGGCTCAGCGAGGAGCTGGAGGCGCTGGTGACGCCGGGTCTCCCCGCCGGGCTGCCGGCTCTTCTCAACAGTCAGTACTATTGCCGCCGCTTCTGCCAGGTGAGCGCCGCCCCGCTTCTCGCCCCTCCCCCCCGTCGGCGGGGGTGGGGCGCGACGGGGATCGGGCCCCCTCCTCGTCCCCCGGTCCCTCTGGCTGGGTGGGAGGGGGACGCCTTCCTGTCGGGGGACGCTGCCCCGCCAGACCTTCGCGGGATGGGGGGTCGGGCCGGTTCCTGGCGGCCTGGGGTCAGCGCCGGGGCAGGGCTGGGGAGGGCGGGGGGCAGCAGGCGAGGGACCCTGGCCCGGTCCACTCCCGGCTCTGGTGGTAGAGGAGGGGAACGGAGGTGAGGCCGGTTCTGTCGCGGGTCTGCGGGCAGCGGCCGGGGTGGTGTCCCTCGGTGCCCCCGGGCTGGGGGGTAGGGTGGAGGCCGGGCCGGGCCGGGCCTGGCAGGGAGGCGTCCGTGGGGGAGGGGAGGGGAGGGCAGGCCTGGCCCGGCGGGGGGGCGGGAGCGGGAGAAGGGCTTGGGGCGTCGGGGGGTGCGAGGCCGCTGCTGGGGGTCTTTGACGTTGCTATAACCCGGCGATCTGGGACACGGGGGATGGGGCTGGTAGCGGTGTCGGGGGTAGCGGTGCTGTGGGCGGTGCAGTTCTGGGGGGCTCTGCTCGGGCTGGGGGGGTTCGGCGTGTGGCGGAGGGAGGGAAGCAGTTCCCATAACGGTGGCTAAATTAGACCAGGGTATTGTTTTCTTTTCTTTCGAAAGCGGCGTTTATTTTCATGCGGGCCCGGAGTTCTTGTGCTCTTTGCAGCCTCTCTATCCGTGCCTTGCAAAGTAACAAGCAACAACAAGTTGCTTTTTCTAGTTGCTTTCGTCAGAAGGTGTTGATGAAGCATTAGTTCTGCTGGGTAGAGTTCGGCCAGGCTGCTTGCTGTTTTCAGGATCGCAGTCTGGAGGTTTTATGTATGGAATTACTTCATTTAATCAGCTTCTTGGCTACTTACCACGACGATTGTTTTCTTCCGTTTAAATAAATGTGTTTCTGTGTTCTTATTTTGTTCTTCTCGTTTTAACATTCAATGAAACTTACTTGAAGTAATCTTTAACGTAATACGTGTTTAAGATCATCTCGGCTGCCATACTGCTCACTAAGTCAACAGGTTGCTTGTTGATTTTATCGATACTTTTATCTTTTCTTTTGTCAGCGATTTCCCAAACTTAGTATGTACGGAAAAAAATTGTGAAGCCAGTAAAAGGAGAAGTGAAATTTTTTGGAAGCATGACATAAACCACAATTGTTAGGAATCACAACTGCATTTGATTGAGCTGTCAGGCTGGAATGGCATTTGCTCCTGTAGAACATTTTGAATTTTATCTTAATTTTTTCTAGCTACATGTGCCACGTGTTGAATCCATTGTGTTAAGGAGGAAATGTGTGCAGGGTGATAGCTTCATACACTAATGGTGATCCCTCTTTCCCACACAAAGCTAGAAATGAACAGGAAACATAAAAGGACAAGATCAGGGAAAGAATATTTCTATAAAAGTGTTTTATCACAGTGATTAATGGCACAGTACCTAAATCATTTAACCTTGACTTCTCCTGCAGTTTCTTTTGTGTAGAAAGATTGCCAAATCCTCTCCCCTACTTTGTTGTGGTTTGCTTTTGAGTTTATGAACTCTCCACTGGAGCAGACAGTGTTCTAAGTATATAAAAGACTCTGTAGCCCTTCTCTTTAACAATGCATAATTTAAGTAATCCTGATGTGAGCGAGTTAATCCATTAACAATTTGTTTCTAGGGATTTGTTTGTTTAAATTTGGCCTGATGTGATCAACTATCGATATCTCACTCAAAATAGTCTTCTTGCTTAAGCATGGTTTTGGTAATGGGTTCTTCTACTTATTTAACTACATAAATACAGGATCTTAATTCCTGTAGCCTACTGATGTAACAAGCTAGTAGCTGTGTAACAGTTGTGGCTTGACAGCAAATGAAGTTAGGTGTGCTCCACATTAACTCATTTACCCTCAGGAGACTTGCAGCTGTGTGATTATATAGGTCTATATATACCTGTACATCCAGAGGGCTGATAGGTCCTTAGCCATAAAAATGATGAAGCATGTTTATAGTTCTTGTTCTTTAGAAAGTATAATGAAGTTTAGGCCACCTCTTTCTCATAGCATTTGCTGTAAAATAAAACTTCATACTTAAATACTGTGTTACTTTTTTAGATTTTTTTTTTTCCAATATTTTTTTCCCTGGGTGTGTCTTGTCACTTCAATTTTCTATTTTGGCTCTTGTTTTTGTCAGAGATTATTGCTTTGCACTATTCTACCTGGATCTTCTGATGGTTGTATTTGGCTGCTATGCAGATTAAGCCTCTCCATCTCATGCCACTCCACACTAATTCTACAACTTTACTTGTCTTATATTTTTTGGCACCTCTATATGTCCTAGTTTGTCTTCTGTGGTTTTGTTTTCATGACAGAAGTTGAACAACTGCTGCAGAAATAGTAACTTGTGGATAATACCATCAGTTTGAACTGATGTTTGAAAAAATTTTATTTTCAGAATAATAAGCTATTAAAAGATATAACTCTGCTTTAATCAGTGATGAAGCTTGATGTCAGGTGGAAAGAATATTGGGTAAATTGCTTATAGTTATTCTGCTGTGTGAATTATGTGCACATTCATCTCTTTGTAGAAGCTACAAGAAAAGTAAAGCAAATTTTAAAGCCTTTTTGGTCCGTAGAGAGATTTTCTGTAGAAAAAAATCAAAGACCTCTTGACTGATCTTTAAGAGAGTGGCCTTGAAAAGCATTGGCCTGCATGTCTTTCATCCTTGAAATCTGTTAGAAAGGTAAGGTAGCCAGGTTCAGTATTCTTGAGGCCTCAAGTGGTACAGCAGATAGGAAATTAACTAACTGTTACGAAAAGTGACTGGATTATCAGAGCATTTTGTTTAAACAAATGTATAATCACAATTTAATGATAGAAAATTGTCAGAACATGGAGTCTCTTAACCCATGTGTCCTTTCTGGGTTCTGATTTGTTTTTGTTTTTAATTGTAGGTATACATGGTCATACAGAGGCATTACAGCCCAAATCTTCCCAGTCAAAGTAGAATAAAATGTTTGCGTAGATTGATGACATGGTGAAAACAAAAAATCAAGTTATCTGTGGTTGGGAATGAAAAGAGACAGTTGGGAATAAGTGACCAGCTTATGCTTCTCACCAGCTGTTCCTGTGTTACTTTCTAATAATTGCTTATCTAGCCTTTCTTCTAATTTGTGGAGTTTGCTGTGTATTGAAACCACTTAGGTGTTGGGAGAAGCAAACCTGTCCTCAACTTTGACAAGCAGAAAAGCATGGCATCCATAACAAATTTGTAAGTTTAAGAAATTGGAAAGGTGGCACCCAGCAGAAACCCCCTCATTCTGAACATTGGAAAGAGTTGCATAAATTTCAACTTGTTATGGTATATGCCAAATTTGAAATTAATTCATGAAGTATTTCAGGGATCAGAGCTATCGAGAGGTTCCTGCATGAGCAAAATAGAAATGATGAGAGAGAACAGCATAGATGGTTTCCCTTTGGTATGAGGGTGAAGGCATATTTTATAATTAGAAAGATGAATTTCCAAATTTACTTGATTTGAAAACAGACTTCAGCAGTGAGGTGGCAAATGGATATAGCATACTTTGTTGCACTTGAAGTAGATAGTTTTGTCAGGGAACTTGAAATTGCATTTCCTCTTCATAATATTTTTTCACAACATTAACTACTGTCAAAATATTACAAGTTACTCCCATCATTTCTGTAATTGTCCACGTGGCTGCATAACTGTACTAGGTGTTATTTTGTTTTGTTCAGTACTCACTGAAATAAACACAAGGTAAGCCTGATCTAAAATAACAAGGTCATACTGTGAGAGCTAATCACCCCTCGATCTGCTCTTACTGTGGCATCAGCTTATGCCCATCTAGTATGATCTGACTTCCTGAAATAAAGATTACCTAGTTTGCTTACTTTAATTGGTGGTGTCTTGAGTCACTGGTAGAAAAATAATTAGTGGGGTTTTCAACTTGAAAGCTAAGAAGTAAAATTTAGTAACAAACTAGAGAAGATAGTGTTTCTGGGATTTATTTTGGTAGGCAAAAAAAAAATAAAAATGGGTGTATGACTCAACTGTTGTCTGTCTTGCTTTGTGGGTATGAAGGTAGAAAAATATACTTCTTTGCTTGTTTTTCTGAGTTTGGGTGTAGTGCATGTTCACGCTTTTTGTGGTGAAAATACTTAAAAATTAAAAATACTTAAATTTGAAAATACTTTCTTTTGACTCCTATTTTCAACTACAAGTTAGCAGTTGTTAAGTTGCTTTTCCATTTTATAAAAAAAGTCAACCAAACAAAAGCTGCTGTCCACACCAGCTCCCTTGCCCCCAAACCTTTCGGATTATGCAAAAGTTTTATCTTACTATTTTTTGGCCCTTTGGGAGCCATATATGAACTGCATACACTTTTCAGAAAAGGTGTTGCAGGAAGCGAACCTCGCTGAGAGCGGGAGCTCTGTACCGGAGCTGGAGACAGGAGCTAGTGGTGATCTTGGTTAGCGGGACAGCTAACAGCGACCAGCCTTGCTCCGATCCTGCTCAGGAATGAGCTGCCTGGCTACACCCAGCCTCACCTTTTATTGGCTCTAGGTCTTGAGCATGCCCAGTGGGGCCAGCCCTAACTGGGCACAGGTGAGACAGGGCACCAGCCTGGCTCATTACCTGGCAAGTCCTGGCACCTGTTTCCTACATTAAGGTGTAGCTACAGATACCTTGCTCACGTGTACTGGAGCTTACTTCTCTGACAAGCTAGAATCTAAAATTTTTAACTTTTTTTTTTGTTTTTGTAATGATATGTGATATAGGGTTTTCTTTTAATCTTCCTGAATAAATATGCTTTATACTTACATGTGCCTTTACATTCCATATACATCTCAAATTTTGAGAGCACCATTGAAAGTCACATGTGAGTTTTTAACCAATGTTTTTTTTCATTTTTTAAAAATGTGTGACAATGCTAGTCACATGAAAGCTTGTAAAGGGAAGCCATACATTGCAGTAACTAAGTGTATCTGTGTATGAAAGAATTTCGTAACTGCTTGAAGTGGTTTAAATTTAAAAAATAACCTGTTGGTGTCTTCTCTATTTACTGGGTCTTCTTCCCATGCTTGGCTGGTGAAAGAAGCATATTGCATTTGCTGGTTAGCACTTTAGTATTGTGCTTGAATGTGAAGTGAGGTTCAGGTGTAAAAAGGAACACTTACAAAAAATAGCTTTGGAAAGCACCAGGTGGTGGTTCTAGTCCCAAGCTGAATGCCAAGTGTGACTTCCTTTCTGTTGGGGATTACCTGTCTGCAAAGAATATTGTGTTCTGGGTGGTGGTACTTTTCTTTGGTCACTGTCATGCAGGACTGGAATGTGATATATATAGTGCACTTGAGTGTTTTCAGTCAGCTTCTTGGGAGAATTCACCGAAGTAGTTGATTTGCAAGCTCTTTATTTCCAAATCAGTAGACTTAAAGAGTAATTCTTCTTCAGTGTTCCTGTCATTAACATGATAGAAGTCTTTTCTTATCCACATGCATTATCTTGTACTGGCTTCTCAGCTTTTGTGCCTGCTGTCCTTTTAGCTTTACCCTGAGAAATTATCTCCTTGTTTTAAAAGTGGAATTAAAGAATATTTTTTAACAGGAAACATTGTGCAAATGTACAAATACATTTCTCACTTTTCTTAGTCTAACATTTCTCTCCTTCCACTTTTTGGCAGCTTTTCTGTTACACAATTTCAAACTTCTTGGTATTGTTATTTCTCCAGTTTTTAAGACCTCATCTCAAACTTAACTTTTGAATGCAAATAAGCTTTTGAGTTTTGCTTGAAAAAAATATGCCAGGATTGTAACTTAAAAGGAGTTGCAGGTTTTTATACCTAAAAAGAAGGATTTCCATTGAATGATGCTTCTGTAGCACAGTCTGTCTGGTAGCTTTGCTATGCATGCTTTTTCAAGCTTGAAGAAAGGAAGTAGTTGCACTTTTTATTTGAAATGCATCTTAAATTGTCCTTTATTGCTGTCAGTGGTGATCTGGACATAGGCATTCATGGGTGTGTTCAAGAGATTGTCAGTTACCCCCTCTATATTAGCAAACCAACTCCTTAAATTAGTTGACTTCCACTCAATATGGGGGTTTAATCAAAAGCTGAGGAGGAGTATTACTGTCTTTCAGTCATAAAATCTTACACAGGAACAGTTACCACAGGGCTACAAGTAGCCACAACTGCTTTTCTAAGGATAATATATAATTTTCACTGTCGTGCAAATGGCAGACTGAAAATATAAATGGTAACTAGCTCTTTGGGTAGCTAAATACAGAGCCTGGTCTTATATATTGCTCTTGCCTCGAGCAGACTGAGGAAATGCTTGAGATTTTGGTGATTAAGGGTGGGGGGAAACATTTGGCTTTCAGGGTAAAGGTTTGGCAGAAATTTGTCTCAGAGGATGTGTCATACTGTTGCTGAGTGGTGTTTTTTCTTTTGCCAGCAGTGTGATTATGTTTGGTTACTCCTTATGTAATATTCACGTGTGAACTGCAGTAAAGCTTTTGCTTATGTACTTTTTAAAAAAAATTACATGAAATAAAACTATTTTAAACTTGTATATGTTAAGTAATGTTTCATGGATAATGGAAGCCCTTTTTGTTAGGACTCAGCTTGTTTGTATGTGGAAACAGAACAAGTATGCCATAAGCTAAAAAGGGTAAAACAACAGCCAAAAGGGTGGGATTATTTTTTCTGATGCTTCAAGGTATAATGAATGTCATGTTTCTTAAGCTCTCTTCTGGAACCGTACTTTGGTGTTCAGGCTGCTCTTCTACATTTGCTGAACAGTGAACTGTGAAAGGTGTTGCTTTTAATTAGGGGTTTTAATTTTCAGGGAATTAATTTTTTTAAAACAAGCCCCTTTATATTTTGGTATTTTAAATCCTTTTTGGTTTGTTTTATTCTGTGACAACCACTGTATTTTCTTATTATAGCCAATTACAAATATTTGCCAACTAGCTTTTTTCTGAAAACAAAATAGAAGCACTCATATCACTGTTGTGATTTTAATCTGGTGCTGACTTCCTTTGCTATTAAATCTCATGAGAAGTTATGGGAGTGACTTTAGTGAAATCCTACTCATGACTAAACTAGATTTGTTTCTTATTACTTTCTCTTCTGTTGCTTTGGGAAGGAGCAGGAAAAGCTGTAGGAACCTCAGGCATAACACTGCATAAAACATTTGTTTCTTGTGTCCTGCATATTTGCAAATCTAGTTATTTGCAATGTTATTTCTCTTAAGTGTTTGGATTGTAGTCAGATCACCTCATATATTCATAATGAGTTAGGCAAAATACATATTTGATCTGTTAAAACATAATATTCCAGGGAAAATTAATGTTCACATTGCTTCAGGTCTTTATTACTTTAACTGGGTGACTACTTGTAGGACACTCCTAAGTTTGGTCTTAAATTTGTACTCAGGAGCACATGTTGGAATTGTTATTTTTCCTCTGAGTTATTCAAACATGAGAGAGAAGAGGAAGAAGTGTAGTGATGTGGGGAATGGTAGTGCTGAATTAAGGGGCAGGTGTTCAGAAAGATGCTTCAGTCTCCTTTTCCGTGTCTATACTGAATGAGAAAGGGAAGACAAATGTCTCACAGTGTTATTGTGGATAGCAATAAATTAGAACGTAGAGACAGGCTGGGGAATGGAGAGTCTTTTAAGTGTGTAAAAATTGTACTCTTAGCAGAATTATTGATGGGAATTTTCACACAAAGTCACATGAAAATGTCACGTCCTTTCTGATTTTCTGCACTGTGTATTGGATGAAGAACAAAACACTTCTTTTAGACTATGTTATGTGTTTCTTGTTTGGCTGACTTAATTATATTGAAATTACCATGCTTGTTAAAAATATTCTTATAAACTTGAAATAAAGCGTTTAGGACCCTAGCAGGATAAGCTATCTAATTTTCTCAAGTTCTTTGATGGCACAACTTCATAGTATGGAGTTGCTCATACACATGTCCCTTCAACTTTTGTTTTCCTTGACAAATGTCAGAAGTAGTATTTTTGGGGTTTAATTTTTGTTTTGGGGATTCTTTTTGGTATAAGCCTCTACGTATGCTTCTATTCACAGTCCTGTTTCAAAGCATGGCATGTTCAGTGTTTTGAACAAAAAAATGTGCTTGTTTCTATGCTAGAAAAAAGCATTCTATGAGATCACTTAAAAACATCCATTGAAGTAGACCTAGAATTGTTCATTCCCTCCCTCCTGTATAGAGTGTGTTTAGAGCACAGATTGGAATGTATTGTGTCCTAAGTTTTGCTTCCCTCTCCCCACTTTACCCTCTTTTTCTTACGATTGTTGTAAATCTGCTGATAATTGACCAAATATAGACTTTTTTTTTTTTTTTTTTCCCCTGGGACTGATGAGCATGGCTTCAGGTATCCATACTCAGAAGGTAGCTATTCATATTCTTCCTGACCGGTTGATGGGGTCAAAGTATGGGGGGAGCTGTTGCTGTGAATGCTACCTTGATATTTCAGTTGAGATATATGAGATTTAACTGTGGAACTAAGGCAACGTGGTTTTTGTGGTGTCTTCCTTTTCTGTCTTGCCTCTGGTACTCCAGTGGAAGGGTGGCAGTCCAGTTCAGGGAGCTGATGCAGACAGTGACTGATAGCTTTTTCTGAGAGAGGAAGCTCTTCTCTGCCAGTTAGTTCCTGAACTACCTTGCTTAGGGTTCAGATGAGCCCTGTAGGCGCAGCAAGGGCAACTCATAGGGCTGTATAGACCTTCATGAAGTGTAGCATGCACTGTCTATCATCCTCAGCACAAGCCTTTTTTCAATTATTTTTTTATTACTGACTGTTTGCAGAAGCCATATCCCGGTATATGCCTCACCAACCCTTTTCTAACCAATTTCAGTTCAGATAAGTTACTGTAGTTAATAGCTATTCATGTAGTTAGAGCCATTCAGCATCCACAGCATCCCTTCAGTAAGGAGCTCTACAGCTTTGTTGCACACTGTGTGAAGAAATCCTTTCTGTAGTTTATTTTGATTCTGCTGGCAAACCTTGTTTGTTGTCCCCCCTGCACTTATTTCTTTACAATCTGAATTGTCCTAGTGATTCTTACATGAAATTTATTTTGCTACTTATAGTTACTTTCCTTCAAAGCTTTTTTTAAGGCCTCCTGTGTTCTCTTTTGAGATAGGAATGGGTAGGCAACAAACCAGCATGCAGTTTTATAGATACAGGGATGTGTTGTGATTTTGAACAACTAGCACTCTGGTTTATCTTATTACTCTCCTAATATTTAATTTGCTTTCTTGGCTATTTTGATGAGCATTCAGGTGATTTTTTTTTTCATTAAAACATTTACCATAACTACTGGTGCTCTCTTGGCTATGCTGAATTTCATCACTCGCTGACATAAATCCTTCCTACAGTTCTTTACACTTAGTAATTTATGCTACCAAGAAAATAGCCCAGTATCATGACAAAATATCTCATTGCTTGAAATCACTTATGAACATATCTATCCTGTGCCTCTTGGGTCAAAGTGTTGTGAAGTACTATAGTCGGAACTGATGTCTTATTTCTACCTTTGTTTGACCATTTGGAGTTTGAAACTATTAAAGGGCATTCTCTTTCTCTGGCTACTTTTTCTTCTAAGTGTTTCTTTGTGTTTTCCTATCTAAGGGACCTTGCTGAAAGTATTTCAGAGAAATTGCAATAGATGTGTGAGGCAGTACTATTTTATGAAGTCTTTGTTCTTCCATGTAAGAGGAAAGCTATTTATCTCTAAGTCTGCTAATTCTCTTCCAGTTGACCTAGATATCTGCTGCATTAAACTAACAGATTTTCCATCAGGAATTAAAATAAATTTGGTGAAAAGACAAAATCTACCTACAAAAGTCACAGCTGTGGGTGAGGAGGAAAAATTACCAGTCCCATTATCAGCAAGTGCTTTGTTTGGGAGCAGCTATAACCAAAGTGTTATAGCTGTTCCTTCTGCAGAGCCTTAAAGTTAGGCACACTGCTTTGGAACTAAAAATGTAGGTCACTTAACTTGACTTAGAAGACCTTTATTTAGTTCATGGAGAATTAAACAAATCTAAGTGGGATTCACAGACTTTGAAGTCAAATCCTAAAGAGGGATATAGTTGATTTTTTGTTTGTTTGTTTGTTTAATCTGTTTTGTTGGTCAGCCTGGCTCTTTAGATAGGCAGCCAGGTGTAACTAAGTTTGGCGTTCTTAAAGTCAGTTACTTGTCTCTTCCACATGCTGTGGAGGGCTTTAGCTTTCTCTTTACAACATGGCTGATGGTATTATGTTTTCCTACCTGCTTCTCACATTCTCAGGATGTCTAAGATCTCAGGTTTCCTCAGATGAGAAAGATGCCCTAGGCCCTGAAGCGTGCAGCTAGTTCACTTTTTACATTGAAGCTGTCCTACTATGATGGAAAAATTGAGGCAAGAGCAAAAGAAGCCTGACTCTAATGCAATGAGATAAGCAATGTGGCAGAGCATGGAACAAATCCAGTTTTCAGTCTCTGCTTATAATACTGCCTATGAGTCA
Source organism: Heliangelus exortis (assembly GCF_036169615.1). Lineage (NCBI taxonomy): Eukaryota > Metazoa > Chordata > Aves > Apodiformes > Trochilidae > Heliangelus > Heliangelus exortis. Next base: position 107,692,942 of record NC_092422.1, on the reverse strand, counting down.
CATTTTAGCTGTTGATTAAAAGAGGAGAGAAGACCCAACGCCCTTGGCTGTCTGCTTGCTGGGGACCTACAGCATGGTGACTGTTACACAGACTGACAGCATAGTCTGTTACAGAAATGGTGGATACCTGGACAAACATCTGGTTTAATGCTGTGCTTTGTGCTGTGTGTTTTTTATGTGAGGTGCTCTAAATGGACTGGGCCTTTCAGAACACTTCAGTGTAGGGATACCCATGTAGAAATACCAGCTAGTGCTGAGTTACTGAGCCTCCCAGTGGGGGCATAGGCAGTGCCAGAAATTTGTATTTGTGAACACAAAGAAGATGGGCTGGATGACCAGGAAAGGATTTTTCTCCATTAAAATACCTACTTTTCACCTTCATGTTTTTCTACAAGTAGAGATACAGTTCCGAAACTGTAGTTGAGGGTATAGCGAGCCTTAATTCTATCATACAGATAAAAATGACCAAATTTATCTATTTGATCAGAGAAGAAAGGAAGACTGTGCTTGTAGCTTTCTCTGCTGACAAAAAGGCTAGAAGAGCTCAGCAGTTATTTCCCTCTTTGAAAGGTTTAGAATGGAGTATCTGGATATTGTTATAGACTCTAATTTGTGTCCCATTGCAAAATTAGATGTGTTTAAATTCAGAGGGTAATATCTATTAGGATAGTATGTAGGATACTATGACACTATATAAGGAGAAAGTGTTTCCTGTCTTACCCTTTGAAAGAAATACTTAAAGGTCCTTTGTGTTGTATCTTTTATAACACAGGACATAAAGTTTCTTTTTGTTTGTTTGCGTGATGACACCAGATGTTCAAGTTTTTCGGTTGCAAACCCTACTTCGGCCAGAGAAGGAGGGCAGATAAAGCATTTACAGTATTAAGTACTTATTTCTGACTAAAGAAAATGTTTTCTATTGTAATATATATTTCGATGTTGGTTTTGTTAGGTTGTTGAAGACTATGCTGGAAGATGGCAGGTTCCTTTGCCTCAGCTTCAGGTGCTTCAGACAGCTCTCTGTTGTTTCACGTCTGCCTGTGTATCATTCCCAGCTGAATGTGAGCACGTACAATACGTATTGAGTAGCCTAGCTTTGTAAGTACATCCTATATTTTTTTACTACTTTCTTTGTGATATAGACTGTGTTACTTTCACAATAGCAATAGGGTCTCAGAGGTCCTCAGACCTTTTAAGAGTGGTTTTACTGGGTGACTTAGCTATGTGGAATAAGGAATTGCAAACTATGGATACAAAACGTAGAATTTAGTTTAGCCTTTTTGTGTCTTTGTTAAGTATTCAAATTGGCTCATTTAATGTATCATAATGTTGTGTTCTGCCAGGTTATCTGGCAGAATGAATAATATTAATAAATGTAGGATTACCATACAGACTTCTTTTTGGAAAACTTACTTTAAAAGATTAGAAGACCAACCAACAGTACGTAAGTGTAAATAAATTAACTAAAGTTTTTACTCTTCTGCTTCTAGTGATGTAATAAGCTAAATATTTGTTAAGGTATGTTTCTTACAGTGTCAAGAAATTAGTTTTGAAATGGGTTTTTGTATTTGAGTCCTCCAAATGCTTATGGATGTGACTCGTTACACAATTAGCTAACCAAAAGTCATACCCAGCTTAAAGAACTGCAGAATGTTAGGTCATAAATCTTGCCATGATCTCAGTTTTCAAGATGCATTGGTGCTTTTCCTGCGTGGAAGCTGGGAGTGTCTACTTATCACTAGATAAGTAAAAGTCACATATTTTTCTTGCTCTAAAAACCTGCTTTTCAGAATTCAAAACCTCAATGTTGAATGGAAACAAGAAAAGCCCACAGTCATTAAGGGAGTTAAATACTTAGCCGAGATGCAGTGTTCTCTCAGCAGATGGGGAGAAAAACTTAAAAGCTAACTTTATTGTGAGTTTCATTTGGGTAAATCAGGTTTCCTTGTCTCACTGCTTAAACTGCTTTCTTCTTGAGCAGTGCTTTCAAATATAGTTCAGTATTTCAGTTGACAATTTTGTGTGGAAATGTCTCACACTTTACCAAATAACCAGAAATGAATGGTTTCCTAGTTTTTCTCTTAGTTTACTTGGTCAGAAGGACTGGGTTGCTTATCATTTCCACTGTTCTTGAGCTATTAGTACTAATGACATAGGAGTCAAGGTTTCATTCCGGATTTGCTCTCTTTAAGTGGTGATGAAACTTCACCAGAGAGGTGTATTCTTTTGTTTGTGTGAGACTATTTGACATGGGATTATTTATGGTGATTTTTACAACCAGAATGCTCAGATATTGGACAGTAACATGCAGTTGCATCAAAACATGTTGACCTCTTTTTTTCACAGTTTTTTAGGGAAAAAAAAACCTCAAAAAATTCAAACCTCACTTTTATATACTTTTAAGTATTAAAGCTTGGGAGGAAAAAAAGTAGAAATTCAGCTAATTGTTATATGTAGGGTGGTCATTTCCTGATAATCTAGAAGTGAATTCATCACTACATTCTTGTCGCTTGTCTGTCTTGGTTTTAGGAGTTCACTGAACTTTTCTTCCATTCTAGAATACTAGCTTATTTTTTCTTCTGACTCTACTTAACTGCCATATTTTTGCATGTGATATCAGAGAAGGATTCTGGGATGTTGTAATTGCAGCTACCTGTAAAACCTTGCTCAAATGTCCTTTGAAATTTTGTGTTTATTAAGTCGTAGTTCTTGGAGAGCAAAAATCTGCCTGACCGCATTGTCATACTTGAACAAGATTTCCTTTATAACCAGACAATAAACTATTAATAATAGTGACTGTTGCATTTCCTATAGTTACTAATGTCATCTCTAAGCATGTGAAGGAAAATGTTATCAGGAGTGGTCACTTCTGGAGTACTGTGTCCAGTTTTGGGCTCCCCAGTACAAGAGAGATAAGGAACTACTGGATGGAGTCCAGCACAGGGCTACAAAGAGGATTAGGGGACTGGAGCATCTCTCTTCAGAAAAGGCTGAGACACCTCTGTCTGTTTAGACTGGAGAAGACTGAGAGGGGATCTTAACATGGATCAGGAATCCATGTTAATTCATGGATTCACTAAGGGGAAATCATGCCTAACCAGTCTGATAGCCTTCTATGGTGGTTTGTCTGGGTAGGTAGGTGAGGGAAGAGCAGTGGATATTGTCTACCTTGACTTAACAAGGCTTTCGATGCTGTCATCTGTAACATCCTCATAGGTAAGCTTAGGAAGTGTGGGTTAGATGAGTGGACAGTGAGGTAGACTGAGAACTGACTGAATGGAAAAGCTCAGAGTGTTGTGATCAGCGGCACAGAATTTAATTGGAGGCCTATACCTAGCCACGTTCCCCAGGGGTCCATACTGGGCCCAGTCTTCTTCAAGATACTCATCCATGACCTGGATGAAGGGACAGAGTGTACCCTCATCAAGTTTGCTGATACAAAACTGTGAGGTGTGACTGATACCAGAGGGCTGTGCTGCCATCCAGCATGATGGACAGACTGGAGAGTTAGGTAGAGGGGAACCTAATGAAGTTCACCAAAGCCAAGTGTAGGGTCCTTCACATAAGGAGGAATAGCCCATGGACCAGTACAAGTTAGGGTTTGACTTTCTGGAAAGAAGCTCTGCAGACAAGGAACTGAGAAACCTGGTGGAAAACAAATTAACCAAGAGCCAGCAATATGCCCTTGTGACCAAGAAGGCTGATGACATCCTAGAGTGTGGTCAGCAGATCAAGGAAGGTCATCCTCCCCCTCTACTCTGCCCTAGTTGTGGTCACTTCTGGAGTACTGTGTCCAGTTTTGGGCTCCCCAGTACAAGAGAGATAACGAACTACTGGAAGGAGTCCAGCACAGGGCTACAAAGAGGATTAGAGGACTGGAGCATCTCTCTTTAGAAAAGGCTGAGACACCTCTGTCTGTTTAGACTGGAGAAGACTGAGAGAGGATCTTATAAATTCTTACGAATATCTAAAGGACGGGTGTCAGGGGGATGGGGCCAGACTCTTTAGTGGTGCCCAGAGGCAAGGACGAGGGGTGACAGGCACAAACTGGAACACAAAGTTCATCTGAACATGAGGACAAACTTCTTTACTTTGAGGATGACAGAGCAGTGGAACAGGCTGCCCAGAGAGGTTGCAGATTCTCCTCTGGAAATATTAAAAACCTGCCTAGATGCCATCCTGTGCAACCTGCTCTAGGTGAACCTGCTTTAGCAGGAGGGTTGGACTAGATAGGTGATCTCCAGAGGTCCCTTCCAGCCCACACTGTTCTGTGATAGTATGATACCAGCCCTGCTGTTCATCACAAATGAAGCAGCACAGTTGCTACTGTTAGTATCAGGAAATTTTAAGTGTGCCAGCATAGTAATGTTTTTAGGCAATCTTCTGATGTCAGCAATACCTAAGTAGTGATTGGATAAATCTAGAAGCACTGTTATTATAAACAGATGGATCTAAATGTGGATAATCCAATAATGCAGGCTATTATAAGATAACTGGACCAAGTTGGAACTGACTATAGTAATTTTAACTGAATGGAAACTGGTGACAAGGAAATAGAAATATCTTGATAGCTTCCTTTATTAGTCTAATAAAGTGTGCATTTATAGGGAAGAAAGCTGTAGTTTACATTTTTTCACTTGTAATGTCCTGTTTTATAGGGTTTTTTTGGTCAAGATCCTGTTCTTTTAAAATAAGCCAATAACAGCACATGCATACATCATTTGCTATAACTGGTTTTGTCTTAGCATTGAAGTTCCAGTTTGGCTGCTTTGCAGATCATGACATGACTCGTGTCTGACCTTTACTGAGAGTCAAGTATGCTGCAAAATTTTGTTTATCAACATGTAATAACATAAAGTTTAAGTACTCATTTGGGTACCAATTGTTTTTTTGTTCCATATTTGAGTTGAGATATAAGGACCTACTCTGAAGAAAAATTCTGTTGTTGAATGCAATGAATATGTATCTTAAATTTTCTAGGTCTGGTTTTTTTTGACATAGCTTGTTACTGCAACATAATCTAAAGGAACCCTAATTTAGTGTTATTTTTGCATTGTTCCTATACTAAACTACAAACTCAAAATGTGAACACTATCTTTTAATGCTCAATATTTCTGAAAATATTGAGAGTAAAAACTGTCTTAAGTCTGCTCTTTAACTTCTTTTAAATTAGCTTTATTAAAGATGAAATGTTTTATAGGAATATTTGAGTGTTAAATTGAAATACATTGAAGTTTGAATTGAAATTTGGGGATAACTGCAGTTAGTTTGGTTGCTCTGTAGAAGAGTTCCTTGAAAATCTGTCTTCTGTTTTAAGAGTTATCACAACAAAAGGCTAAGTGCTTGTAGCCAGAAAAGAAATTGCCATCAGCAAGATCTTGACTTAAAAACTTGAAAGCTGGAAGAATGTTGGAACCTCTATCAGGACTTACATTGCATCTTCTCCCCCTCAGCTTCCTTATTCTCCCTTTTAATTTGAAAAAAAATAAAGTCCTGAATAATCTTACAGAAAGTTATTAATTTTTTATGATGAGACCAAAGACTTGGCTGTTCAGTCCCATTTCGGAAACACCATAGATGCATAGTTTTTCCTTCAAATGTGATCTTTTCCTCTGAGATTTGCTGTTACTCTCTGCTGTTCATTACTTTTTCATCCAGAAATTGCAGAATATGTTAGTGGAGTACATGGTAGTTATCTTTTCCTGTCAGAAATTAAATTTCTCAGAATCCTAAGGCAGAGCAATAGCAGGTTCACTGGAGCTGTCTGCAGATCCTAGTTCTTAATTGTATTGACTGATTTTCAAGTATTATCTGGAAGTGTGCTTCTGTAAGTGAAGACCTAAGCTGACTTTAGCTCAAGTAAACTACTTTTCACCAGACTCACTGATTCTGCTATAAGGATTGTTTGTCTCTTAGTCACTATATTAAAAATAAATTAAATGCTAGACAAGTATTTTCAGATTATGGAGGCCACGGGTCAGTTTGAATCTGGGCTGCTGTAGAATCAATCCTTCCTACTCCCTTACCTGCCTCTTCTTTTGGGGTAACGTGTAAATGTGTGTTCCTGCACATTGACCTGTTTTGCTTCAAAACTTGGTCTTAAAGTGGAAGTTTTTTCAGTTAATTTGACTACCACATGGAACATCAAGTGTAGTTCCGTTTGCATGTTTACACAGAAGATCTCCCTTTGAAAATAATCTCTAAAAGCTTTTTTTTTTTTTTTATGTATATGAAATTAATAGCAAAAAGGCTTTTATGTGGTAATATGAAATCAGTAGCACCTTTAAACCTGCATCTTCATAGGGAGACTTCAGTGGATATTACAGCAAGACAAACTGAAGTGGAATAAATTGTGTTAATAGAAAATGCTTATCATACTTGAAAATATTAATTGGTAGGAATCTGCGTTCATTAAACTTACTGCTCCTTGGATGCAACTCCTTATATTCTGTGCATGCTATAGCAACTTTACAGCTGTCCTCTTTCTTCCTCAAAGTTACTGACAAATATCTGACAAATACTTTGTCTCTTGAGGAAAATTCACTTCTGATAATCATGAATGGGCAACAGAAATAGGGACGATATAGGAGTTCTTGAAGGGGAAGATCAGGCAGGTACTGTGAGTCTAAATGTCCTGAACCTATGAAGTATCCAGCAGAAGGGATTTGAAGCTGTGCTCAAGTATAAACTGTTTTATTGCTGATTTGGTCTTGTTATTTTATCTACAGCTATATTATATTATATTTACACTTTGATGCCTGATGAAAAATTTGTTTGAGGTGTGTACGGGGAAGTCTGACTGCCGAAATCTAGCACAGAATATCATAATGGTTTTTAAATAGAGTGACTCTGGAATGGGAATGGGTCTAGAACTTACGGAAGTCCTAATTTTGGTTATAGTGCTGTGAAAAGTAATTGACTTTCAGTAGTTTCATTTTTTTGAATGAACGCTTTTAGTTTGACTTGTCACTACTTCTGTTTTTTAGGAGTTTTTTTGAATTGCTGCTGTTCTTTGGAAAGGATGAGTTCTATGAAGATCCTTTGAAAGATATTTTAGGTTCAATCCAGGTAGTGTTGCCTACTTTCATTTAAAACTTTATTTTAGTACATGTGAAGACAGTTTTTGTGGATCTATAACTTGGAAGAAGCATGCCACTGTAGTGAAAGAAGGTAGCTGCTTTACTCATCCCCTCACCTCCCAGAAAACACAACAAAAAATACAAACAAATAAAACCCCAAATGAAAATAAGGGAGATGATATTTTTAGGGAAAGCCATTTATTCTTACTTTTACTATTAGGATTGCTGTTTGAATCTACTTGGACTAAGTAAAATGTACTTCTCTTTCTTTGTGATTCTGATCTTGCTAAAGACATGTTTTGTACATTTGACATTGAGAATAGGGAAGCTTTGCTTGTTTACATCTAATTAGATATGAATGTCATCCAGTGTTGCTTACCTGTTCATCCCATGCATCCTCAAGATTCTGTGGTTTTAAACAGTAAATTTGAAATCTAAGCTCTATCTCACTGATCTCTTCACGTCAGCATAAACTTTCGTAGTTTAAAACTGTTGTACTCTTCACTAGGCTGGGAAGAAGTTCTGTTTGGCTGTTAACAACTGCATAAGATAAATGATCTTGAATTTAAAATGTGTGGGGTTTTTTGCCAGATAAGGTTTTTTTGACTTAAACTGATTTTGAGAGTTGAATTCAGTGCATGGGAATACAAATAGTTGTGCCACTGTGAGAGGAAACTGTTGTAGGAAAGGTGTAAAACAGTTTTTTCTTCTGTTAATACTGATCATGGAACTGCAGTTTGAAAAATAGCTATTCTTTTATTATTTTGATGTTGACACCTGTTTGCTACCACTGCTACAAATAATGTGTCAGCACTACTTACCTTAATTATCAAACCAGCAGCCATTACATACTTGATTAGAAGTGGTGGAAGAATGGGATCAAGGAGTGGTTTAGCAGCCTAAGGAATGGTAGATTATCTTGCATAAGAGTAATGGGGCATTTGGCAGTCCTACAATAAGTCAATGAATAAGCAAGATTTTAGGAGAAAGTGTGAAGATGCATACTACTTTCTTCTCTGTGCTATTGTATTATAATTCTCAATTGCCTTGACTTTTAAACAATAAGCATCCTTATTCAATTTTTTTAGATAAAGAATTTCTGAATCAGGTGTGTAATCAAACTAGCAGTGAAAACTGTTTAAGATATTTAACCATTCCTTACCATCAGATACACTCATCTGAATATTAAAAAAAAAAAAAAAAAAAGAAGTTGAAACCAAAAAATTGACAGCAGAAAAGCATCTGTGAAGTTAATTGTTTGTGCATACAAGATGTTCTTCAGTGTCATTCTTTTGTTTTGGAATTAGCTTTTTTTGGTCATGAAAATTCTGCTGCAGAGGGTCAGTATCAATGTTAATTACCAGCATCTAACAAGGCATGGTGGTAGGGGAGAGTCAGAACTTTGCATATGTGAAAACCATGGGAGGTAAAAATGAGCTTAACTTTGATTATGTAGAGATTTGGAGAAAGATAATTGCTTGAGGGCTGGTGATTCACATGGCTTATTTCAGGTTTTCCCTCATAGAATTCAGATACATCACTAGATCACAAATCCCATGTCAGCATATCTAAATCTGTGCAGACTTGCGTGAGGTGAAGACTTCTTCTGCAATGTATGCCAGTAATATCTCCAACTCAAGGACAGGCATTTTATTCTGTTATGCAAACAGAAGGCTCTTGCTTCATACCCAGAGTCGACATAATTCTGGCTTCCACAGTTCTGTATTGCTGTTTTTAGAGACTATAAAATGTTGCTTTAAGGCCTTGTATAGCTCTGGTTGTCAATAAAAGAATCTGTAGCTTGATTGGTTGGCTAAGAAAATACTTAAACATGCATGGCTTTTCTTGTTTCGTGTAGTTTGAATGGCCTGACTTTATTTTTAGACAACTTTTTTTTTCTCTTTTTTCTAATAGTTTTTCTTTTTACATGTAGGAATGTCAGAACCTTCTAAATAAATACAGAAATATGAACTTGGAACTAGTGACGCGAATCATCCGAGATGGTGGACCATGGGAGGATCCTGTATTACAAGCAATTCTTAAAGCAAAGCCTGTGTCACAGGAATTAGGTACTTCATTCACCACAGCAGCTTTTTTAGATCAGTGAAAAAATTAATTATGCCTTTTATATTAGTGTCAGGTGTTGTCAGCTGGCATTGCACACAACTGTTTTTCTCTGGTAAAATTGTACTGGCTCCTTTTCTATTTGAAAAGAAAAAAAACAAAGAATCTTTGCTAGTAATTTATTTACTTTGACTTTTGTGCAGATATTAGATTATTCAGATGCAAGAGCCTTCTGGGCAATTACTTATAAAATGATTTACCAAATCTAGGCATTAAACCCCTGAAAGAGCTTGGAGCGTGACTTGATTTCAGTTAGGCTACTGAAATAACATGATCAAATGAGAATATGATGTGTATTTCAGTCTCGTGGTACTCCTTTTTAATTTTTCTTTTAAATTCTAAAAAACTTGGGCTTGTGGCTTTTCAGAGTGACACCTGTGACTACATGTTGTAGTTGTTTGAGTAGGAGAAAGGTACCATGCCTGGGAACGAAATTACCAGAACATTAATGAAAGCTCAGATGAGGAAAAATACACAATCCAGTGTAAAGTCTTTGCTAACATCTTAAGCAGTGTATTTGCTAGCAGTGTTTACAGCAGATCCCTCAAAGTTTGTTTCTATTTGATAGTCAAAGGTTTTTTCTGTTTGATAGTGATAGAAAATACTAGTTCTTCTCTAATTATTATGGTGTAATCTGTGATACCATTTCGTTACTGTGTTTAAGACAAAGTGTTCAGATTGTAAAGAGGAAGAGAACTAACTATACAGTCTGACCATCTCAGTGAGCTGCCTTCTTAACCAGGAAAGTTTTTTTTATAGCAAATTACCATCATAAAGTGGGTAGTCTTTGACATTTTTCTTGTGAAGCAAGTGCTCTAGCAACATAGTTTACCCATTATTTTTACTATGTATCTCAGATGTATAGTAAAACACCTACAGAAACAAAATAAATTTTTTTGTTCTGTATTGCCTGGTGAACTCAAAATTTTGGTAGTGGTGATCAGACATCAGATCTCAATCTCCATCTCTCCAGCAAAGGGTTAGTTTAGTCCTTTGCTTTAAGAATTACCTTGATCATCATTAGACCTCTGTATGATGGCTAACAGTCTGAGGTTTTTTTACTCTTAGTTTTAACCTGGCTGTGTAGGAATGAGACTGCCTGTTGTCACTAGATGATGGTTTTTTTTCCTTTGTTGCAGGCCACATCTTCTTCCCCTCTGCTTGAGGTATTTTTCCTCCTTTTATCTTCTGATAACCCCACACTCCCTCTTGACATAGCCCATCTGTGATGACAAACATTTTATTTTAGATAATATCTTTTTGAAGCTTTTTTTTTTTCTTGTCTCACTTAAACTGAAATATGATTCTTGTGTAATATCACAAAAGCAAACATTCCATGCTGCTGCTTTATAGGCTAGCAGTATTTGGTGTATATTTTGAAACTTGGCCATATGGTTCCCTCAGAGATCACAATTTTAAATGAGGAGAAACTGCTTATTGCTGAATCACCAGCCATTACTTTCACAAGTCAGCTTGATAAATATGTACTGTGTGAGCTGTATAATCCTGTCTTGTATTGATTAAGTACACAGAGAAGCTTAGGCCAAGACAGACCTCTCTGTGTCCATCTTTGCATGAATGGTAATATACTTTGAGATACTGCAGTTCGAGATGGCTGGAAAGGAGGGCAGTCTTTGGGCTTAAAGAAAAACATGGTTGAAACTTAAAAATAAATTACAAATAGATTAGGGGGAGAGTAGGGCAAATTACAGTGAACATTCAGAAGAGAATATTTGTAGATGGAGGGTGCACTCACATGTAAGCAGTAATTAACTTAGAAACTAATTAAGTTTCTAAGCTGATGGTTGGTGTCTCATCCCTCTAAAGCAAAGCATCTCTCATGCTGCCTGGACAAGAATAGATGTTGTTTTACATTTTAAATTTAAATTTTAAATTTATCACAGACTTGGCTAAATGCTCCTCTAGTTATTAGTTGTCTTTTGCATGAGGGGTTAAAAGACCTATAGCTCTTCTCTGCTGCTTTGGGAAAAGAGAGCATTCCACTAGAGGGAAGGAGCACAATCCTGATAGTGGTGTAGCTAGAACTCAAGTCTGTTTAAAAACAGCATTGGAGGGTGTAAGAGAGGCCTGTCCTTGGAGATCCTGCTGGCAGAAGTGGGGCTCTCATGGATCAGAGGGGCATTCTGGAGAGCTGTCACACAGAGAGTGGGAATGATACAAGTCAAGCTGTGTTGCAGACTGCAGTGTTCCCTTCTTTCAGAAAAAATGGTATTACAGCCAGCCAGCTCTTAGATGTGCAATATCTTATTTTACTTTAGCACATAACCAAACTGAAGTATTTCTGGCCTAATTTTTCAATATGAATATTCAGTAATCTGTTGGGCGATGTTTGCATATGAAACTGACGATGGGGTTTATTATCCGAAGTACATTAATTGAAAAATGGAGAGGCCTTTGCTTGGCTTTAAGGATCTTTCTGTATAATTTTTCTTGCAGTTAATGACCACTGCTAGACACTGTTTTTTCTTTCAGTCATTTTCTTTACTAAATTTGAACCCAGAACTGCCGATGGATAGTGAGAATGAGATTTCTCTCTTATGAGGGACCATATGGTACGTCTGGTAACAAATCTCATCTAAAACCTTATGTCACCTTAAATAATATTCCTTTAGGTGTTCATAAGCATATAATACCATTCACTTGTGTAAAAATAAAGTTGCTAGAGAAATTCTGTTTCTGAGAATGAGCAATGTTTTTTAAACCAAGTGTCCTTTAAAAAAAACCTGTAACTGAAAATTTGTTATACAAATATTCTTTGTATTTTGGGAAAAAAGTTTTCTCTTGGCTCTTCAGATTGTGGTCTTCAGTAATCACTTATTTATACTATTCCTGTTAAGCATCTCTTTCTTTTTTGTTTTGTTTCTGTTCCTGTTGCTTGTAACTTTCTTAATACAGTTTTCTTCTAAGGTATAAACTTTTTGTTCTCACTTCCAGCTTTTACTGACTTTAAATTGAGTTTGTTTTCTTTTTTCTTCTTTTAAAATATGAATCTCTATACAGTAATATAGGGTATGCTCTAGCAACTGTGGGGGTTTAACTCTTTCTTTTAAGGTAGCTGCTGAGAGTATAAGAGGAAGATCAAGCCATATTGTCCAATGTGTTACATAAAAGTTAACACACTACTAACACCTCAGTGTGTTCATTTGCTTGACAAGATGAAAACAATTCTTAAAATAAAAACAATGTTATTGTATTTTGTGGCCCTGATTTGATATTTTAACTTTAAATCCTAAAACATACTAGAATCTGTATCATCTTTTTAATAGTAGAGATCTAAAACATGCCTTCTATGTATTTTGTAATTTCCCAGTTACTTTAATGTTAAGTTTGAGTATCTTGATTGAAATTATTTCATTCAATTATTAGCTTTAAGATTAGGTTTTAGATCTGAAAAGCAGATTTCCAGAAATCAAGGGCTCCAATTTAAAGGTATTTAGGCATTTAGATATCTGAAGTCGGCCCAGAATCATTTTTAGAGGAACATAAAGTATATCTTCTACTATTCCAAGCAAAATCAAGAGGTTCAAAGTTACTTAAAATAAAAGCATGTGAATTGTAGTTAATATTTTCACCACTGTTCCAGTTTAATGGATAAGAAGTATCCTGAGTTGTTTTAAATAATTACAATTTATAGTGTTGGAAGTGATGTCAGTCCTGTACTTCTGACAATCACTCAGATTCCGATGGTAATCTTCTGTTTCAGAAATGTTTGTATCTGCTTCTGTGTAGTGTATATTTTCCTAATCTCTTGCAGAACCTTGATCTAATCTGTTAGAAACAAAATACTAAATTAAAGTACTGGTGTAAGAAAAATAATTTATTTTCCAAGCAGTAGGACAGATTGATAGCATTTAATATATGATAGCTTCTTTAGCAGAGCCTTTTTATTATTATTTGTTGACATTGTACTAATAAAAACAACATTACATTTATATATAATTGTTGCTTGGAGTTCATATTCTAATTACCTTTAAATCTTTCTTTTCTGTACAGTTAACAAATATTTAAGCTCTGAAAATCCACTGTTCTTTGAACTACGTGCCAGATACCTTATTGCCTGTGAACGCATCCCTGAGGCAATGGCTCTTATCAAATCTTGCATAAATCATCCAGATATCAGTAAAGATCTGTATTTCCATCAAGCTCTTTTCACCTGTCTTTATATGTCACCATTAGAAGATCAGCTTTTCCAGGAGGTATTGTTTGTCAGTCTACATTTTTTTTATATGAAGTGGTACATTTTACTTATTGTATACAAGTTGTGAAGAGAAGCATACAGAACTCTGGTTTTGTAGAACCAAATGTCATAAAATCAGGCAGCTACACTGATGTAGCTTAACTGAGTGCTGGCTCAAGCTTTGAAAAGTTAAATGTTAAGTGTCTACAAACCTTGTTGACCTAAATGCATTTTTTTTGGTCAGGTTTACCTGAAGATGTACTGTATTCTCTAAATAACTTGAGTCATTAATATTTTGTAACTTTGACTATTATTTTAGTGAAAGCACTTGAGCCTAATTGTTTTCAGTCCAGTGTTCTGCACATTATATAATTTTATTTGCATTTTGTTGTATTTTAAATTATGACTCAGTGTGTAAAATTACACTCTGGCAGAATGTGGCCCTACTTTTACTACTGATAGCACTTATTAGCTAAAAATGCTTTCTTAACCTTGCTTTAAAAACAAGCTACCTTCATGCAAAAAACTGCAGTTGTTAAGTCTTAAAATTTCTCAGACAGTTATTCTGATTGTTATTACTCTTAGGAAATATGAAAGAATGCTAAATATCTCCAAAAAACTCTATTTAACCAACCTACACAAAAGCTGTTTCAAATAAATCCAATGTTAATATCAATTCTTGACGTTTGCAATAGCTTCTTGATTACAGCAGGGTCTGATAGGTTTTTATTTTGTGTTAGTAAATTCTTCTAAATTGATTTTATTTTAATTGTATAGCACTTGTTGAGGACTGATTGCAAGAGTGGAATTGAGATCATCTGCAACACTGAAAAAGAAGGGAAGACTACCTTAGCCTTACAACTATGTGAATCGTTCCTAGTCCCACAGCTTCAAAATGGGGACATGTATTGTATATGGTAAATATTTATTTCTGGTGAAGCAGCTTAGCAGATAATAGATGCTTAATGTTGCCAAAAAATGCAGCTCATCTGAGCATTTATCAGTTTAAAATACCAGATAAAACATTCTAACGTGATTTCTAAACATATCTAGTGGGTCTCCTATACCTTTTTGCTCTTCTACACACAGTCATGTATGGTGGAAGTCTACCTAGCACATAACAGTTACTAACAATTTCAAAGTAACAGAAGGGTAAGGTTTTATCTACTTTAGGCTGTGAATACCTATAAATATGGCATTAATTATTTGCAGTGGGTAACAGTCTGTAGACTTTCTGGCGATAGAAATAGCTTGTCCTGCTAGTTAAATGATACTGCTTATACAAACTGAATTGTAGTATGTCACCAGTGTGTTTAAAAAAAGAATGTGTCATTCTGAAAATGTGCTGTTAATTCTGGAAACTTTTATTTCACAAACAGAGCTATAATGTCAAATGGTGGTCCTGTAGAAAACAGTTAATTTAATGTCTTCATACACACTGAATCATTTTGATAGCTAGGCATTATGGCTAAGAAGGACTGTCAGAACAAATTTCATCATTCTGAGGACTGAAAGATGTCTGGGGAAGATAATCCTTCTGTTTAGCCTGTATAATTTCTGTACCTAGAGAAACGTCTGCATTCCTTGATAAAGTATGCTTAATTTGTTTGATTATGTGGTTGAAGCAAAAGGCTTAGTATAAATTTGATTCTTATTAATCAATAGATATCAAATTAGTAGCTTCATAATTTTAACATGGAGTTTAGTCTGTGCAGGATTTCTATGTTCCCAGACTTCAGGGAATTGAAAAATAGGATGTTTCTTTTTTGTTTCTTAAGGACGTAATGAAAGTCAGACATAATCAAGTTTGGTTTATTCAAATTTTTTCGTAATTATTGGATGAGTAATTAATTGCATTGGCTTGAAACCTTTGGAGTTATGATTGACATACATTTACAATACAGAGTATTGCAAATACCTGGTGGTGCTTTTCATTCAGTCTCTCCAGAAAAAGGTGGACGTGGCTGTCCCAGTAGGACAGATGAAGGTCAACCAAAGAGTTGCCTACTTTGTGTGAGTGCAATGACCAATTTTGTAATGGAACCTGACTTGGCTCATTTGTGCCCAAAGGCTGCATCTTCTGACTTCATACTTGTTAGGAGATTTGCAGATGTAACCCATGTGTATTAGTTACATGGTTTCAGGGATTCCATTTTTTAAGAAATACATTTTAAATACTGGATTAAATCTACTTTGTATATCTTTTCTTGTAGTAGCCTGTTAACCTTGCTCTTACCCAGCTGATCATGAAATTTTGCATAATCCATTTTTAAAATTGCTTTTCCAAACAAGATGTTTGTTTTCATGTTCTGGCAAAGTGCATATAGAAAATGAAATTTCAGAAAAGACTGAAGTAGTGTCATTCAAGGAAACCATTTTGGTATCTGTTAGGATTTTAATTTTCCGTTCAGAATACAGAATTTGAGGATCTTTGAAAGAGTTCAGAGCAATTATGTCTGTGCTGCTAGGACAGCTGTTTCATTCTTTACAGATGCTGGGCCTTAATAACTGCCTACCCAACAAGAGAATTCTGCATAATCTTTAATAGATGATGTAAACTAGAACAAAGCTTGTGAAGGCATGGCTATTGTAATTCAAATTTTTGAAGAAGTAGGAGCTAGGTTAAATTAAAACCACATAAAATATTTTTCCATAGAGACTATGTTAATATCTTCAGCACAGCATAAGTTGTCTTGTTTTGCCTGGAATCGAGAACCTTCCAGATCTAGCAAAGATAAGACATCAAAATGGATTAGAATCTGTAAATAGCAGATATTTGATATCACTTCATATTAATCAATATGAAACATTCAACCTGGAACCATTAGCTCTTGTAGTATCTTGGAGGTTGATAAACCTTAGTAGCTTTGTCACAAAGCTCTTACTGTTTTCGTTGACTTTAAGAATAAGTTTTAGATTCAGATGATCTGAATTATTTTGCTGAAGTGAAAGCCCAAGTTAACAATAAAGCAAACTGTGATTGGTCTCAATAGAAGTATCTGTGCACAAGCTTGTTGAGCTTTGTTGAGCACCTGTAATGATGTAGTTAATGGTTTTTTAGTATGAAAAAGTGATGTCCCTTCAGGAAAGCAGGAAAAGTTTTAATGGAATGGACTTAGCACAATGGCCTTGCCTTCTCTGCCAGAAAAATTTTAAGTGCTGTTTTGGCAGTTTCCAGTTGGTTTCCATACAGTAAAATCAGAAAGTCAGAGACTTTTTACCACAGATTTTTTCAGCCTTTGGTCCTTAGGCAATTTTTGTGAATTGAATAACATTTTGGTAAAGTGTGCTATCCATATTTATGGAAAGATATACTTTGTAGTTATGGACAGTAGCAAAGGTTTTAGCTCTAGCTATGGTAGGGCAGCCTTAAGCATTGTCTTGTGTTGCTGGTAGAGGCACACAATGGTTTTGATACTTTGTAGAGGGTTAGCAGATTGGAACATCTGATTGCTTCTGGTAGAGGTACTGAGTACTGTGATCTCACAGGAACAATTTAAATTGCCCCAAAACATGTCCATAATCTTTTAAGCACAGGTCTCAGTGTGAACTAAGTTTTACACTAACCAAGAAGTAAATGCCATTAAGTACAATACTACTATGACATAATAATGGTGCAAATAGTAAACTACCCCTGCCTACATTATCTCAAGTTTATTATCTCTGCTGTGGTCAGTGAGAGGAATATTTCAAGTGATCCTGACTTCATTAAAGGTGGTATCCAGAGCATTTAAGTGGTAGAAATTGAGTCCAATCAGCTCTTCAAGAATGCTTTAATCCTTGACGATTATCAAAGTCAGAAATGTGCTTGAGAAGGAGAAGCCTCCATGTCTACATGGAGGAATAAGACTGAAACGCTGTTTCACATGGGGGTCTAGTCAAATGCTGCCCTCCTTTCAGTTTTCTCCATTACTGTTTCAGCTCTTTCCTTGTGCCAGCTGTCACACCTTTCTAGACACATGTAAAGCCACTTTAACCACTAATCCCTCAGAAGAATAGTTTGAGTTTTCTCCAGTTCTCTGGGATTAATGTTTAAATGGCTTGCTCTGTGATGATATGAGACAAAGGAGAGAATAATTGTATTGACTGTGGTAACAATTAACAGCAAAAAAGTTATTTATTTTGTTCTTCAGGTTGAGACTTTTACTGAATTTTTTATTAATGATTTGGTGCACAGGTACACTAGTTTCAAACTTGTACATGAAGTTTACAAAGATTTTATGAATTTTGGTTTCCAGCCTGATAAGGGCAGAGGTGAACAGCTTGTACTTTTACTATGCTTTTAAGACTTAGTTTTTTGTGGGTAGAGCTGCCTATAGAACTCCTTTTTCAGTTTCTTCTGTGTAAGCTTGGTCTTTTTTTCAGCTTCTGTTTTCTAGGGCTTTGAATGAAAGCAAAGAATCAAGCTCTCTTGTCTAACTCTTTATGTCAAGCAGAATTGTAGAACTCTCCTAAATTAAAAAATGAAGTTGGTGTTTTGTCATAGGTTGTTCTGTCACTTCTGTTCATGCAGGCACTGACCTCACTAGGCAAGCTTAGATCCAAAAGGTTTTTCTGATTTCTTTCCGGCACAGACTGGATACTCTGGAAGATGAGTGAAATACTTTGTTGAATAACTGGGTTTGTGTTTTCTGAAGGAGCAGGCTCGTGGAATAAAAAAGTGTCTTCCTTCAGAAAATGAAAGTCAGATTACTCTCCTGTGTAAAATCTTTGTGCTAGCAAATTTTCTTACAAGTAAAGTTATAGTCCAATTCCCTTTCTGAGTCTGAATTAAAGTGCATGGAATGTACAAGCTGTAAATTTAATTAGCTATATTTATAGGCTAAATGCATTATCTGTGTAGGAGCTCTGCTGCAGGGTCTAGCAATCTGTTCTTGTTTCCTTGTATTAGTCAGAAAGATAAGTGATGACAGCAGTATTAAAAAAAAAAAAATTAAAAACTCTAATATGCATAGTTGGAGAACATCAATATCTCCTGCCAATGAACCATATCAGAAGCTGGCTTTCTACAACACTCCCATTTTCCACATTCAAGCACTTCTTTTCCTGAAGGACTCCTCATCTTAGTACTGAAAGTAGCTTAATCCCAAAAGCACAGAGAGTTTGCTGTTCAGACTGACATTTATTGCTTGTGGTGATAAGGGCTAGATGCTGTAGCATCTGATTTTATTATGCAGTTCTCTGATACTAAGCTGAATACATTAATATTTTGTTGAATATTTAGTTGGCTCGGTGATAGGAAATACCCTGAATGCTTTAACAAAGTAATTAAGTTGCATTTTCCATTGTGCACAGTGTGTACAGTTGTGGTGTTAATTAGATTGGTACTACATCCTTGAATATGATTTTAGTTACAGAATATGCAAATAGTTGTTCTTAGTATTGCATCATGCTTAATGATAGAGTTCTAAAACTCAATCTAATTGAAACATTTTGTTCTGTAATTATAGGGACCTGATCTTCATTTGGAGTAAACTGCAGCTTAAATCTAACCCATCTAAACAAGTATTTGTTGACCACTGCTACCAGCTTTTAAGAATTGCTACAAATGTCAGAGTAATTTTCCCCTTCATGAAAGTCATTAAGGATGAAGTAAGTTTTCTTTATTTGTTTTACCCTATTGCTTTTGTAACGAGTTAAAGTAAAGAGGAGGAATGTTTATATTATCTAATCACTTTTTGTGTAAAGTTAAAAGAGGAGAGGGAAGAATGCAGTACGATCTTAAAACTTTTGTCATGTTCCAGAATATGCTTCAATATTATTATTGCAATTGATATATAGTGGTTTCTTAAAGTTATTTTTTTTGACTGAATTCTGAGTTTTTCTTTGTAGTAAGTTTGAGGAATGTAATATTCTATAAATAAAGAGGAAATTTAATAACTACATGGAGTAAATGTGGAAGATGCATCAGTTGTTGGTTTTTTTCAGCCTGGCCCCGTAATGAAATTTTTGTGTAAAAATGTGCATCCTTCAGGTGAAGTTTACTAGCAGGATTCTTTCTGAATTCTTTATTTTATAAGTAGGTGAATATAAATATACGGGATGTTGGTGTTTGGGAGTTGTTTATGTTAGTTCTGTTGCTTTTTTTTCCCTGTGAGTCTGATTTATTTATTTATTTATTTCATGTTTAAGCTGTAAAATTTTTTAAGCCTATAAGCAAAAAACCATTACATGTAGTCTATAATTATGTGCACTGTAATTTCCTTTCTACAGGTTGGTGAAGATGGTCTCCAGATATGTGTCGAGATATGTGGGTGTGCTCTACAGTTGGACCTCCGTGAAGATCCCATCATGAAAAGTCTTATTTATAAAACAATTGCTCATTTTCTGCCAAATGACTTGGAGATCCTCAGAATTTGTGCACTCTCAATCTTTTTTCTTGAGCGCACCTTGGAATCTTACTACACTGTTGAACATTTATATAAATGTGCAGATGAAGAATACAATGAGTGCACTAGTTCTGTTCAAAACCGTGTACGTTTTGAATTGCTTCCAATTCTGAAAAAAGGTTTGTTTTTCGATCCAGAGTTTTGGAATTTCTTGATGATCAAGCAGAATTGTTTAGCCTTATTGGGGGATAAAGCTTTTGTTGGCTCAAGTGAAAGTACACTGGAAAACTCTACTCCAAATACAGAGAAGATAACAGAGTATAGTGCTCTGAGTGAGGAACGTGTCTGTTTAACAGATGTAAGTAATGGGGAGCTTGAACCTGAAGACCTCTCTGAAGCCCAGCCCAAAGGTAATGCCAAAAAGAACCATGAAGCTCTTGAGGCATCTGAAATGATGGATGAAACTGTACCAAGACACCGCTGTGTGATATGCAACAAGGAATTTCTTGGTGGCCACATTGTGAAACATGCACAAGCTCACCAAAAAAAGGGCAGTTTTTCCTGTGTACTTTGCACCAGAAAGTTCAGGCAAAAAGGACTCATGCTGAAGCACTTGAAAAATCATGTCAGGAAGATAGAAAGGCAACATCTTGCTGCAGTTCGTGAGGCTGGTCAGCAGGTTCCAGCTCTCAATGAACTAGAATGTTCTGATGTTTCTCTCTCGCTTGAAAATGGGAATGCTGATGCTTTTAAAGAAAATGAACCAGAGACTGCAGTAGCTCCAAGTGTTGACCAAGTGATCCAAGTGGAGGAGGAGAATGCAGAACAGGTATTTGATGCAGTGGAAAACCATTTAAGTGATGAGGATGATGCTACTGAGAATAGTAGTGACAGCTGTTTTAATAATGTTCCAGATGCTTTAAATACAGAAAGTTTGCCTGAAGATGATGAGACCTCCAGTAAAGAGTCGCCTGTTCTGCATAAAGTAAATGGAGCCTTTTGCCTTCAAAAAGACATTGATGCTATGGATGAGGAAGGAAGCTTTAAGTGCCCTGCTAATGGTTGTGCTAGAGTGTTTAAAAAGATAAGATTCCTCAATAAACATGCAAGAAAAGCTCATCCAACTGATCTGAAGGTGCAGCAGCATATAATGAAATGGAATAAGGGAAAGTGCCGGTTCTGCCAGAGGAAATTTGCTGATTCCCAACATTTTATAGACCATCTGAAGAGGCACGTGTATCCAAATGTTTACTTTTGTTTACACTTTAATTGTAATCAGAGATTTAAGCTGTCAACTGAACTTGCAGAGCATACAAAAAGTCACAGTGTTTTTAAAGCTCAGTGCAATTTTGCAGAGTGCTGTGAGCTATTTGAAGAGCTTCCTTTGCTTTATAAACATGAGGCTCAGCATTATTTAAATAAAACACTAGAATGTTCAGAAGATGCAAGTGAAAAAGATTCTTCAGATGATCCTTCAGAACTTTGTAGCTACCAAGATGATGCTGAATCTGTTAATGAGAAGGAAGCTGTAGATTTACCAATTCCAACTTGGAAATCAAGGAAGGATTCTACAGAACCAAAGACGTATATTCAAAGTGTTGAGAAGAAAACAAATAATGTCATTCACAATGGAAATGACAGCTCATCTGAGGGTAGTGCTACTGTTTCAAGTTTGATAGACCAAAAGACACCTGTATTACAGCCAAATTCTGAGAACTGTAATGTTGTTAGTGACCAACTAGTCAATGGGCACAGTGACCTAGATCAGACATCATCGAAATCATCAGAAACACCTTTGGACAGAGTGGCAAGTGAAACAAGGACAGAAAATGGGTCAGTGTTACCAGTTTTACAGAATTGTCATGATGTACCCCAAAATAATGCTGCTGCCTCACAATTACCTTCTAAACCAAATCCACCAACAGAGAATACTTCATATGGTGTCATCTTAACAAAACCCTATGTTAGACCATTGCCTCCAAGTTACCTTGATGAGCGATACATTAGCATGCCAAAACGTAGAAAAATTTTGGCTGATAAAGTAGATGCTCATTCTGAACAAGATGAATTTTGTAGCAAAACAACAGAAAGATTTAGATGTGGCAACTGCTTGACCATCTACTGTAATTCAGAAGCACTTGAGGCTCACCTTGCACAAAAGAAGTGTCAGACGCTCTTTGGATTCGATTCAGATGATGAAAGTAAGTTATACAGTCTTTCTGGGTTGGTTTGTTTGGAGGTAAACACCAGCCAGAAATTGTCTTTGAAAACAGGCAACTGTATCTGATGGAGCAGATAAGACAGACATGACTTCTGAGCAATTGTAGCATGCTAGAACTTAGACAATTAAGTCACAATACTGTGCTCAATTGAGAGTTCCAATTGGACATGGTGTTTAGAGGAAGAATATTGGTGAGAATTTGTAGGCAAATGTAATGGAAAAGGCTTCTCATAAAACAGGGGGTAATTCAATTTGTCTTTACTTGCATGTTTGAAACTAAACATGGTGAAAAATGTAAGCAGTGTTCTAGATCAGAGAACGATTTCCATTGGTGGTTAGTCTTCATTGTAATCCCAATGCATTCTCTTTTCCAGGTGCCTGATTCAGTGTTGTGGGAAAATGTATCAGAGGAGTGGTGTAAGAAAACACTTCGTGAAGAAGCATCAATTTGTTTCCCAGTTGGCCTTAATCATAATGCAGTCTCAAATTACTAAAGAAAAAAACCATGACCTTGGTAAAGACAAAGCACATTTTCTAGAGAAAACTCACAGAGGAATAATAGGAGCTCTGCAGGTCTTGAGTCCAGAAAGATTGCTACAAAATCCCCAAAGTACCAGTTATCCTAAAAGCCACATTCATTCCAAATCTGTGATTGAAACTTAGCAGCACAGGTGTATTGTCTTGCCACCTAAGAATGTTTTATTTGGGATCCTGTTTGATACAGATAGCTGAAAATTCTCACGTGATTGTAGGCAGGGAAGCTGTAGTGGTGAAAACTGGTGTGTACATACAGATGGAGTCATCACAGAAATGTAGGACAGCAAAGACCAACTGTTCCTGCTCAGCTAGCTTGCTTACTGAATACTTCATCACACTGCATGTATGGCAAAATAAGATGATAACTTGCTTGAATCAACAGATATATAAAAGCTTAATGAGAGGAAAAAAGAGGAAAAACCAAAAAGGTACTTAAGATCTGTTCATTGTAGCAATGGCTCACACTTGCAAACCTAAAGGTTTAATTGTAAAATAAGCTGTTAAGTAGTTCTGGAACTTAAACTTAATAATTCAGTAATGCCTCTGCTAATAATCCTCTGTGAAATTAAACAGATATTTGCATTAGTTCTGCTTCCTTTTCCCTTCCTGAGAGGTAAAAAAAGAATGCAAATTTAAAATCACGCTTTCGAATTCTAGAACATTTTTGCCTTAATTTTGGGTTGGATTAACATAAAAGGTTATAAAATTATGATCACAGATATGTGTGCATTACATTAATAGCAACGATTCGCCCACTTTCAGAGGTTTGTATGATGTTTGAGGCACCAAAGAATTATTTTTTGCAGTTGCAAAAAAAAAATTGATTTAAAGGCATCATTCATTATATATACATATATACACACACTATATATATATTTACATATATAAATACATTTAAATTTTTTAAACGTTAATGGGAACCTTATCAGCCAAATGCACTTTGACATGTTTTGCTTTCAAGTTACCAACCAACCTGTAAGGACCCAGCTGTTATTTTGAATGTTCCCAGGCTCCCCTTTCTTTGTTCAACATTGCTAATCTAGTTAAATTTGCTTAAACGTACTTGGAAAAACAAGGTTAATTTCTAAGTATTACAGTTTTAAAAATCTGAAAACTCAAGTCAGTATATACAACAAAAATTTCTGTGTAAAGTCTTTTAAATGTACCTTTAATCTTTGGTGCTTTTTTGCTTTTTCCTGGAGCTCCATGTGTTTCAAGAGGCTTTAGAAACATGATTGAGAATTGTGTTTTTTGATTTAAAGTGTGTATATAAGTGCATCTGTGTACATGCATAGACTGTGACCATAATTTTTTGTACCTGCATTAAACTCCTTTTTGTTCAAAGATGCTTTTCTTGGACACCACCATTTGTTAATACCATGTGTTCAGTATATACACTTTAGGGAACTGGAAAACTGAATTCTTACATAGGAAAACATGAGCATCACCTAACCACCTATCAGAAATACACTAAATGACTTAAAGTGGCGAGTGGGTGGTAACTTTTGGTTTAAGTCATGATTTTAACTTCTGAAGACATTTCATTTTCTTTAAACTACTCCGATACCTGGTATTCTCAGATAGTTGCAGTATTAAACAACTTTAATCGGGAGCAAAAAGCTAATCATAATTCATAATGTGTAGGTGATAATTCTACATTCTTTCAGTATGTTGAGTATTACCCTATACTGGGCCTGCAACTTCTAGGGCTGAAAAAGTTTCCAAATCCAGAATTCAAAATTTGTTGAGGGTTTTTTGGTGTTGTCTTTTGTTTTTTCTTTTCCCAGGCATTAAGCGTTGTATCATATGATTTGAAGTACTTCTTCAAGATCTGTCACTTTGATTCAATAAATACAGAAGTACATGTGTAATATAAGCATGCAAGTATTTAAAAGCTGCCTGCAGTTATACATGAGCTTGGGAGCTTTGTTGGATCAAAGTTTGTCCATTTCATTGCTGATAATCTAATTAGAATTACGTATTCTAATAACATTCCTCCAGGTGGCTGTTACTTGGATTTAGACTTTCATTTTTAGACTGTCTGCTCTAACCTGATCACAGTTCCCTGTAAAGGTCATGTAAGTTCTAATTTTCAAACGGTTGCCGCTTGGTAGGCACCTTTCACAAAAAAAAAAAAGACATGCTGAAAATAGGTTGAAAGTGGTCATATCTGTGGAGAAAGGTCACTGGTACTTTGGTTATTTAGCCATATTCATTAAACTATATAAATTGTATAGTTTGGATAATTTATAACATTAAACTTTGTGATTTTAATATCACATTGAAGGTTCGGCTGTACTCGTTTCTTTTATTGTTTAACACCAGTGGTATGGACAAAAGACTCAAAGGGGGGTGGTAGTGTTACTATTTTCTTAATTTATTTGGTACTGTATAACACCTTTCTGAATAAATGCAGTGTATGCATTTTGGGACTCTGTTAATTTGTAAAAGCTGTTACAGGTTCAGCAAGAAAGGAAATTTGTGCTTCCTTGTTGAATGTTAAATTATTTTACTTTGCATTTTATATAAGAGTACAAATTAAAACTGAGCCATCAAACTGCAATAAATCAACAGTAGTGTTTCATTTTAAAACTTTTTTGTACTGTACATAGATTTGTTCAATAAAACATTGTCTTTGTTGTTGATAGAAATTGATTTGTCTTTTGGGGAATCACTGTGAAAATACTGCTGCAAGATATGTATAGTTTTCCTGTGCTGTTTGGTATATGGTTGTTGCACAGCACCTTTGTAAAGCTGCCAGGTCTGTGTGGATATTTGGATTTGAACAACTGAGTATGTTGAAGTATATCCAAGAATGTCCAGGACTAGCAAGGAAAATAGAACTGAACTGACTGTCTCTTTGTTCCCTCCCCATCCCACCCCTCTCCCCCATGTTCCTTCTAGCTAATACCTGCTCTGGTAAATTTGGGACCTCTTAGTTAAATAAGTCTTCAAAAAGTTTCATTATTTTCACAGATTCTTTACAAATAAGTAACTGCTAAAGAGAGAAGCATGGCTATGTGTGAAGGAGAGGAATAGGTCATTAATCTGAGACACATGAAAACACACCTACTGCAGAAAAAGCTTCCTTCAGCATTTGAACCACAGACACCCAGCCATCCACTACTCAGGCTTGACTGTCTCCAACCATCTTCAAAACACTGGCAACTTTAAGCTCATTATTTAAATCATTAAATAGTTGGCCACGTGCAGTGGGACCCAGACTTTGTCTTTACTGATAGACCTATATAATGTACAGGCAGCGTTTATTGTTCAGATGATGCACTCCCTGATAAATGGAATCTATGAGAACACCAGGGGAGGTAGGAATCTGCTCAGTGATCACTCCAGATCTGGGGGGCAGTACAGGCCTCTGAAATTTCTGACCTGGTACTACATGGCTTATGTAGTGTTTTTTTTACATGTGGAGAATGGTGTAAGGTTGGCAGGGCAAAGATGGAGGCAGTAGTGGTTGGAAGGACTACTAAAGCTTGCAAAGGAAAGTTGTATATGGTGTTTAAAGAAAACTGTGTTCATTTTAATGGCTTGTGTGGTGTTTACCCCAGGGGAATAATGATTTTGAAACATGGTGAATGTTAACCACCCTGAAACTTGTTTAGGGTTTGAAAGCCAATCCTGATGTCACAGACAGGTCTGGATGTAGCAGTTTCAAGATCCCTCTGTTTCTAACTTGTCTTTTTCCTACATAAAATTGTTAAAGTTCTCCAGTGGCCTTGCATTACAAGTGCCAAATGCTGGTCTAAACCTCTTTGGAAGATTGGCTGGCACTAATATATGGAGCTGAGCCTCAGTTGTTGCACTTCATGAGTTTGTTTCTGATCATGTTGCTAAAAGAGGTGGGAACCTCTAGTATGATAAACTTGTTCCCATTGCATTGTTTATAGTCTCCTCCACTGAATTCTGTAGTACAGAGAAAGATGGTGTAATTGCATTTTCTACTGCTGAAAAAAGTTCAATACTGCCATCAGAAAATGCTGGATTATTTAGATCTATTATTCACAGTCCTGTAAATTCTTAATGTTCTTTGATTGCAGGTTTCAAATGTCAAATGCAAAATTTTTAAATGTTTGTGCGTTTTGTTGTTTGGGCTTTTTTGTATGTAGCTTTACTTAGCTATACTTTCTACAGGGCAATGTATCAGAATGGCAATGTATACATAAGCCACTTGATAAATTAATTGCAAAATATATTCATATACCAAATGTAAACTTTTATGCCCTGGATATTGTTCTAATTCTTTTGAAGTTCTACAATTCCAGGCAGAAGTAACAATTTCTGAGTAGAACTGTACCCAAAGCTGGCAGCCAAATGCAGTGTTCTAACTTTTCTCATCAGTGTGGCTGGTAAAAATCACAGGAAAGCTTTGGTGACCACTGTTAAATGACTAAACATTGAACTTTGATCCCATGAGGAGTTGGTACTTGGGTGAATGAAGCACCAAATAACCAGAAGCATCTGGATAGACCAAAGAAGTGTTCAAAGGCACTTGAAATAATCCACGTAAGTTCAAGACAAATGTCAACTTTGAAGTTGTTTGGTAGTTAGATGACTTTAAGCATTTAAATTTTGCATGTTGAAAATTGTAAAGGTTATATTGGTAACTTTTTTAATTTGTAGAATTATCTAAGAAAAATAACATCGATGGCAGGTAGGAGGTACAGTATCAATTTAAGGTTATGAAATGAAATTGGGCGGTACAGTTAAAGTGAACATGCTTCATGTTCCTTTTTTATAATCTATTCTTTCAAGCTATACATGTCATCTCTATCTGTCAGCATAATTTACACTACACAAGCTAACTTGCTGAAAAATTTAGGATAACAGTGGTAAAATAAGTTGATGCAATTGCCAGAACCATTTAACTGCACGTAAGTATCCTCATGTTGCTGTAGTTTATGACTGTGTCCACCCAGAAGCAGCAGTTTCTATAGATGACTGTAAAATTTATATCTGTGTTTGCTTCTTTTTATGGAGGCAGTTTGAGTAGCTTTCAAAGGAAGGAAAAAGAAGTCTGTACCTGGTGTTTCTTTTAAGTTCAGTTCCTGCCAGTCTAAATAAGCTCTGATATGTTTTATGCTCTTTTGCTGGTATAAGAGCAGTGCCTGTGTGGCTTCGAACAGTATTTAGCACTGGCTGAAGCTCTCTTCACATGTATGAGTGCCATTAAATCCAGTACTGCCTGCCTCAGTGCCTGACTTCTGCACTGTGCTCATATAAAAAAGAGGATGGTTGAGTTTTTATGGATATCAGTTGCAGTAAATAAAATTCTGAACGCATGGAGAGGAGGCAGGACAGGGGGAGAGGATCACTTGTAGTGATTCCTTGAGTTACGACTGCAGTTTAATTTTACAAGAGTTCTATTTACCTTTGGTTTATATGGGCTGATAATTTTGCTGTTTCTTCCCCAGTAGGAATGCCAGTTTACATCCCTTGTCAGTGATCAAAGTCAATTTTGAAAGTTTAAATAATTCTATGGACAATTCTGAGTTACAAGAAAGAAAAGAAAAGACGAAACAAAAAAACTGTTTCTGAGATTTTTCCCCATTCCTCCCACCACCTCCAAAGGGGAAGTACTTCCAAGGTGTAGGTATATTAAAAAAAAAAAAAAAAACAGTCAGTTCTAAACATTAAGGAAGCTGTCCAGTCTCTGTGATGACAATTCACTTTTCTTCTCTCAGGATTAATCGAATTGTGACAATTCTAAGGCAACCTGCCAATCTAAAAAAAAAAAAAAAAAAAAAAAATCACTGAAAACACAGCAAACATATCAAAATAATATTATTTTTTAAATGTAATTTTGATCCTCAAGTTTCCCCTCCCCCAAATTCTAGAGTATTTAGTTAGCTCTTACTCCTGTAAAGGCTTCAAATCTAAATAGGTTCATTGAAACAAGCAAAATTAAATTAATTTATATTTCTTGTATGCATTTTCTAATTTTAAGCTTGTAGGATGAATTTTAAAAAATCCAAAATTTCAGCAGCAAAATTTCCGTGGTGGCCTGTAAGTTGTCCAGTTTTATGCAGAATGGTGGTGGGACGTCTTTCTTTTTCATGAAGGGCACACAAGTAACAGGGTCTGCAGAATGTGTAATAGATGTATGTCATATATATACGTATATATGTACATATATAATGTACATATGCAATGTACATTATATATGAGACAGATCTTGTCAATAGAAGCTGCTACATGTTGCTTGAACTGCATAAAGAATATTAAATCATGTGAGGGAAAATTTGGCACAGCAAACATTTTGTTGAATCTTTCCAGATGCTATAGGACTGAATTTTTATCTCAATGTTGGACTTAAAATTAATGAGCCAGATTGGTTCAGCTGTTTCTGGTTTATTTTGCATTCACTGCTGTAGCTCAAGAGAATAGCTGTTTACTTTAGCTGAATGTTGCTTGTTTTTCTTTGATGAACCTGGGGGAGCTGCACAGACAGTTTTTTCAGACCTCAAAGAGGGAGCAATCTCCTAAAACAAATGTATGTGTAACATGCAGGGTAGAGATGTGTTCTCTGTTCATGCAGATGTTCTCTGTCTTAGATTTACAAGATCTTGAGGGCAAGCATTCATTATTAGAGATCTGAACAGCCTGCCATAAAGAAATGTTCCCTTGCTTTGTCATCTCTTGGAGCAAAAGCCTCACTAGTAATTTTAACTCCAGTCTTCAAGAGTGGTCTGTGTATCCTTACAGAGTCTTGGTCTTCCTGTTTTAGAAACCCCAAGCAGCTTTAGCACCAAAAGGTGGCCTCCTTCTGCTACCCATATTGAAGCCTGGGTTTAATGAGAGTGCCTGCTTCTTCTGCCATGGTGAGGCCAAGACCTCCCTGCATGTGTATTTTTCTCACTGTTAGTCCTCATCTAGCTTACAGTCCTTAAGATCAACTGAAGCGGCTGGTTTTTTTGTTGTTGTTGTTGTTTTTTGTTTTTTGTTTTTTGTTAATCTTCTTTTTTTTCTTTTCTCTCACTAACCCCCCAAAAAAGAACATTGTTTTTTTTGTCTGCCCTTGACTGAGAAAAGTGCTGCTCCTCCAGTTGGCAGTAAAGGTTCAAGCTTCACATGTAGAACAAAAGCAGCTTTGGCTTATAGAAGTTAATTTCCTTAGGGAGATGCTGCACATTTGTGGACATGGGTAACTTGCTTCGTGTTGGCTCCCAAGGTGTCCCAACAGCTCCTTTAGTGGAAGATTTACTCCATCCATCAGTGGCTATATCTCAGATACCCAAAGATGGGTCACTCTTCCTGAAGTGGCCACCTTAGATGTTACCACAGCTTGAGGAAAAATCATGGTTGAACAGATGTGGGTTATGGGGTTTCGGTCTTCCTTTGCATCCTCTGACAGGGAAGGGAAGTCCCCACACACCTGGGGGTAAGCAATGGGGTCAGACCCCTTGGTTGTGGTTCTGCACTTGGTTTAAGGAGCGGGGGAAGAAAACCAGGACGGCAGCTTCACAACCTGACGGCAGGGAAGCGCGATACTTAAACTCTTCATATATACATTTAAATTCACTTTCTTGTGGCCTTCCCTCCCCCCTGGGCCAGGCTGCAGCTTTTGGGCCCTCATCTGCCCGGCTCTTGCTCTCCACGGACAGCTCCAAGGATGGCTTGGGACGCTCTCGCCCTCCCGTCCGGCTCAGTGGCCCGCAACACGGGGAGGTTTCTCGTTGCTGTGAGGAGTCCGGCGGCTCGGCATCACGGCCCGAATACGGCCCCGCATCACGGCCCCTTCTCTCCCGCAGCTCCTGAGCGGAACCTCAGTGTGGCCACTATTTCCACCCGGCGCCCATCACCGTCACGGGAGGGGCCGGTTAGAGCTGAGTACAGGAAGCTGCAGTTGGGGAAGCGGCGGCGGCTCCGGCGAAGCGGGCCGGGGCGATGACGTCGCTGGGGCTGAGCGAGCGGGAGCAAGCTGCTTGCCGCGAACTCCTGGAGTTTCTGGGGACTAACGACCTGATGGCGCTGACGGACACCGTCACCAACCGCCTGGTACACCCGGAGAACCGTCAAGGTACGAGGAGCCTGCGAGGGGAACGCTGACTCCTGCGGCGGCCTTCCCGGCCCGACCGCCTTTCGTCCCGGCACGGTAACACTGAATCTTGCCCCTCTGCCTTGTCGGGCGCGGCTGCCTGACCCCTTCCCGGCCGGCCCGTGGGCTTGTCGGCCGCTCAGACACGTCCGGGTCGGACGTGGAAGTAAGGCTGGAGGCTGCGGGCGTGGTTTTGCTCCAGCGCCGCGGACTTCGGGCCGGGCTGGCTCAGAGCTGTGGGCTGGGGAGGAGAAGACTTCGGCCGGTGTGCTGCAGCTGGCTAGGGGGGTTCGTAGCGCCCTGCCCGAGGAAGGCTGCTTCTTTTTCGGTTGTAGCTGCTCGGAGCCTTTTCCTCCAGTGGTCTGGGTGCATCCGAGCAGCACCAGGATGTGGCTGGTGGGAGTTATTTTAGCCAAGGAACTTGCTAGTGGCTTGTAGCAGATTTTCAGTTCTCAAGAGCTTCCTTTTCTCTTAGGCCGCCCTCCCCGGTGAGCCTCATGTGCTGCTGTGCCCTGTTAGTGCTTAGAACGTGTTTAAACTATTGTCTGTTGCTGTTTGCGTTAATGAGGTTTGCTTTCAGATTTTGAAAAGGTAAACCAAAGATCTAATATTGAATTTTTTTTTTTTTTGTAGAACAGGGCACTCTCAGGTTTGACCATCCCCCATCACTTCATACATGCTAAGATTTGTTTCATCCAACTTGATTTTCTACAAGACTTACCTGAGGCCACTTAAAATATTGCCCTGAAATGTAGTCATCCAGAAATCTTGAATATGTTTCATATGATATATCTCAGGCCTGTAAGATTTGTCAAACACTAATCTTGAAAAATTCTTATGCCTGTAGCTCTTACCTTTTATTTTGCAGTGGTTGTAAATTAAATTAGAATTTTTTTTAGTTCATTCTGTTTTTTCCCCATCAGTTAGTATCTCTGTGCTGAAACTCACAGTTTTTATAAGTAAAATTTTAGGTACCCAGCCGCAGAGCTTGCTACCACAACTACTTTAAAAGTGAATTGCAGTTTGTTGTGTTTCCTAAATTGTACCAGTCTTGTAGCTGTTTTTTTTCATGTTACTTTTCAGTGCACTGTTATTGTGCTGTGATTCATGGTGTTTTCTCATGAACCTGGAAGTATTAATTTTATTAGCATGAAAATAAAACAGATTTAATTCTATTCCCATCAGCCTTCAGAAACCCAGATGGAACCTCATTTTAACAGTGTGTTATCTGAAAAATAGCAGAGTGCTGGTGCTAGAATTCTTGTTCAGCATATGAGTCATCAAAGATTATCTTAGTTATCTTTTTGGATTTCTGTCAATTTTCTGTTAATGGGAAAAAAATTGAAAACTTGGAAATTTTTGAAAATAACAACATGTTCTCTGACCAAATCATGTTTGATACATAAATTAAGATTCACATTCTGTATTCAGAAGAACCATAAAAATTTTGTCTAGTTCTTCATTCTCTGTGTCATTTTCATTCTAAGAAGGTGGGTGGATTGCTTATTTGGAACTATCCCAGAGCTTTTCAAATGAAAAATGAAACCAAACTCAGCTAAGTGGAGTTGCTGTATGGTGACACAAAGCAGGAAGTTCTAGGTGATTTCCTGTTACAGGAACTTGTTTTGAAGGTTAGCTCCATCTTGGGAAGTACTAGTGAAATACATTGTGTGCAACAGACTTGATACTTCTTGAAGCAGTCAAAATTTCTAAATAGATTGAAAATAGTTCTAGAAATGTTAGAAATTTAATTTGGAAGAGCTGCATCCTTTTCTTGAAACTCAAATAATAAATAATAAGTTCCAAGCAGCCATTGATACTGGAGGAAAATATTCTGAAGTAGCACAGACTTCACTATAAACAACATTGTTTCAAAACATGCTCCCAAGTCTATAGGTGTCTTCTGTGTCTAGGAGGAGGAGGAGGTCAGATTTCAGGTTGAAAAAAAACTTTGAAGTATTTGCATTTCATTTAAGCATGTTGTGTGCTTTATTTGGAGGTGCTGCTCAGGAGTTTAAGGAATGACATTGGTATGGGATTTAATAATGAGAAAAGCAACTGTTAACTCGAATTTCTTTACTTGCAGAAGCCATTCATGCCATTTTGGCTTACAGCCAAAATGTAGAAGAACTTCTGAAACGCAGAAAAGTCTGTCGAGAAATCCTCTTTAAGTATTTGGCATTACATGGAATTCCAGTGCCTCCTTCCTCTGAGAAGAATCAACTCATTGAACATGTAAAACAGTACTGGAGTAGACAGTTCACAAGATGTGGCTCAGAGTCAGGGGAGAAAAAAACATACTCAGAGGTGAGTGCTGCTTTCTGAAAGACCTGTGGATGTTTAGCATTGCTTTTGCAGGATAACCAGGGTAAATGTTCTTGCATGCATCTAAAAGGTGGCTTTTCACATGTATTTAGGAATGTACTGAATCTCTGTAACTCTTGGGTTTGTTTGATTTTGGTTGGTTCGTTGTTGGTTGTTTTGTTTTTCCTCTTTTTTAAAAATTACATCATTTTAAGGTCTCTGTGCCAACGTATAACTTGCAGAGCACGCACTTCTCTGTCTTGCAAAGTGTATGTCACAGTTTAGCCACATCTGGTAACAACCAGGCCTCCTCTCACTTACCCCTCCCACCCCCACTGTGGGAGAGGGAGGACAAAATATACCTAAAGGCTGTTAATCAAGACAGGAATAGGGACATTTTCACTCCACTGTGCTACTCCATGGGTTGCTGAAGGGCAGCTGCCATCTCACCACGGGCTGCAGGGAAATCTCTGCTTGGGTACCTTTTCCCCCTTCTTTCTCACCAATCATTTTATCTCTGCTCTGGCATTACTCTCACTTCCCCATCTACAGTGGTCTGCAGGTCTTTTTGTAGTTTCATTTTCCCCTTCTGGAATATGTTACTCACAGAGGTGCATCCACCTTCCCACATCTGCTCAACCTTGGCCAGAATTGGGAGCTGGAGCCAGGGGAGCTTCCAGCAGCTTCTCTCAGGAGACACCCCTGTCACCCTTACACAATCAAAACACCACTGCACTATCCCAAGACACTATATTAATGTGTTTGAAGTCTAATGTGTTGGGTCTTCTCCATACTGTTAATATTTAAGTTGTACTGTAAGTTAAAACAGAAGCTATTTGCAAGTAATTCTGTAGATTCAAGGACAACTGAAAACAGTTTTAATGGTACAGAAGCTCTGCATAGTCCCTTGTCATTTTTTCATGTGGTGGATCATCATGAACTTCTGGTATAGATTCAGGATATCCTGTCATATTCCATCCACATCAGGCTTTACAATACCATTGGCAAGATGCACACCAGAGCAGAGCAAAATGATGCTATTGGTAGCAGATCATAGGGTGAAAACATGTCAGACAGAAAATGTGGCAAGGGAGGGAATGGAGAGAAAACTTCCACTTTGTAAGTGGCCTTCATCTACTTCTAGAGACAGTGCAATCAAAGCAGCACTGTCTGCAAGCTGTTTGCTGTTCAGTTAAGAGTGCAGAATGGATTTTAGCTAATTTTTCTGTCATTGAAATGAAAAGCCTGTAGCAGTGCTGTGCCTGTGTCATTTTTTTGCTTTATGATAGTAATACTTAACACAGTGCAAATAAATGTGTTTTAGAAGTTACAGGTTGTTTTGAAGTTCAAAATTTTGACATTTACATCCATCCTGGCAGTGTCATGAACTTCCAGTGTTTTATTAGTTTTATTATAGTTTATTATTTTATTAGTTGGGGATCTTTACCGTGTAGTTCGGAATGGCCGCCTTGCTCTTTCCCGTGTTGTACTTCAGAACCTGATGTGCAACAGCCCCACCAGCTGGACTGGGAGAGCTCTGTAACTGTTGGTAGCCTGTTGCATTGAGCTTTCTCTCAGGGAGTAACTGATGAGAATTATGACTTAGCTGAAAATTGTTTTCAAAACAGTTTTTAGTGTGAGTAGCTTTTGAGGAAAAAAAAAAAAAAAAAAGTCACTTTTGCAAGAACACTTTCCAAGTGTTACTTTATAGTGAAGTTTTGTGATGAAAGGTAAATAAATTAAGTTGTCCAAAGTATTTATTGTTTTGAAGTATTTCTTATCCCTCTACATCTTAATGTATTTTAGGAGTGTATTTTAGGTATGTGTAATTTTCTGGAAAACAAGGAAGTGGCTTGTCTGTAACATATCGGGAACTAGTGGAAAATCTGCTTTGAGTAGTTTCATAGTTTCTTTTACTGACCCAGTCTTCTCTAAGGCTTTCACAGAGTTCAAGAATCTAAGACCAAGCCTTTTTAAATTATTCTTTGAAGGTCTGATTATCTGCTAGCAATGTTTACTTTGTGTCATTACTTAATTGTGCTTTCTCAGCAGTTTCAGTGTTGAACAGAGGATTTTATAACAGTTTGAAGGCAGGATTTTTTTGATGGGCTGACTGGAGTTTCAGTAAGCCTATGATGCTATGTGAAAGTTCCTGCAGCCCTTCTATCTCAATGACATATAGACTGGCTTAAGTGATTAGTTGTACAATTAGAAAATTAACTGAGATACTCCTCAAGACTTTAGTCTGTTTTGTAGGAACAATGGTAATGTACATTACAGTTTTCTTTGATTTGGGCTCTTTTCCTGTTAGAAATATGATGAAGACTACAAATTCAGTCATAAAAGTGACCAAGCATCTTATGCATGATTTTGGGCAGCTAAATTCAGGTGTGTGATCTGGTGGACAAAAAATTCTGGAACACATTAATTCTTTGATTTTTCAGTTCTCCCGGAATTGGCTTTGCATTTTCTTAACATATTCGATTGACACAGCTAAAATATCCAGCCAAATCTGAAGTATTCTGTCAGCTTCAAGTTATAGGATGTGCATTTTCCAAAGGTGGCATTCTGATAAGGCCTATTTGTTCTCATCTGTTATATAAAGATGCAGAAACCAAAGCAATTCACCAACTTAGAAGGTATAAAAAAGAAGAGACTGAAGATGACAGGAAACAGGACATGTCAATATAATTATTTATAAGCACTTTTTAGTTGATATGCCTTAATTTGAAATTAACTTTTCAGATTGGGTCTGTGTCCTTTTTTTCCTGTAACCTTTTGGAAATGCAAAGTTGGAAATAAAAGTTATTAACTAACTAACTTTCTACTCAGCAGAAATTTTGTCTCAGTGTGACAATCCTGGTCTCATCTCAGGGAAGTTGTTCAAAAATCCTTCACCTGCTCTTTTTCAATAGAACCAGGATTTTCCTCTGTGTTTATAAATTGCAGACCAACATGAAACTGAAGGACTCCTCTAAATGTGATTCAAGGTACCCTGGTTGTCTAGATAATCATGATAGTAAAATGAAATCAGATGTTATTGTGTGTGTTTTATTCAGGCATTTCCCTTGAAGAAGACTTAGTGTGCTTAAAATAAGGATTTACATGATTTTATGTTGTTATAAATGGTAATATTGCATGGTGAGGCTAAATAATTCTAAGGGAAAAATGTGCTTGATTGCAGAGTCATGGAGAGAGGAAAAAGCCACCACAAAATGACATTCATCATCTAGGAGAAGAATTCTGTCAATGGTTCTTTGAACTCCTGAATTCTCAACATCCTTTGGGAGTAAAATCTGAAGGAAGATGGGGACCAGAGCATTTTTGGGAGGATGCCAAAATGAAATTTTGTTACAACACATTAGAAAAAAACACAGAAGAATATGTTGGTGCAGAAATAGTGAGCCTTCGTCTGCTCTCCTTGGTTAAAGAAGAATATCTTTTATTCAATCCTAATTTGCGTGCCAACGGACTAAAATGTGTCATGTCTCCACATGGGTTGCTACTGATAGCAGTGGCTGGTACAGTACATAGAGAAAACACTTGTTTGGGCATCTTTGAACAAATTTTTGGACTTATTAGCTGCCCTGTTAGGGACAATACCTGGAAAATAAAAGTTGTGAGTCTTAAAATAGTTGGACAGAATGCCCTGGACCCTGGGATTCAAATGGAAAAACCGTCCATAAAGTATGACTCAAACCAACTGCAACAGTTGTATGATGGGAAAGAACTGACTGTATCTGAATGTCAGAAATTCTGAGCAATTCTTTCACAACTGAATGACTGAGGTGGGGGGAATGTACAGCACTTGTAGTGCTCAGGTGAATGTTGAAATGGTTGCAGCCATGCGATGTCTCTTTTTTGAGTCAGATTTGTCAAATGACAAACGGATACAGAGTCTGTAGTACAGGTGATGCTTTTGGGCATCTTTCCAAGAGCTACCAAATATTTCAGAGTATGACTTTAGATTTTGTACTGCAGTTAGGAATGGAGTTAGTTTGATCATCCTCAGTTACAAAACATGTTTCCATTTAAGTACGAGTTGGCAGCAGTGTGTAATGAACCGGGTGACTTGAGGTTCACAAGCAGCACAAGCTGCTTGTCTTCAGCTCACCAGTTTAAGCTCTTACATGAGTTATAATAGAAAGTCATTGCTTCTGGCTTTCTGAAATTGGGGTTGGTGAGTGTCTGAATGGACATCTAAGCCCCAAGAAAATCTGCCTTATTTCTGGAACTAGTGGGCAAATGGAGACTGCTGCCATTTAGGTTCTAAATGGTTCCCTCACTGAACAATTAAAAGTAGCTTAATGGGACAATCCAGGGAATTTAGCATCGTTGAAGTCTTTTCTTTGGGCTAATAGCTTCATTTCTTTTTACTTTATGGTTCCCACTTTGCAATGAACATAAACTCTCAGTTCTGTTGCAAGCAGACAAATCTGAGTTGGTGGCCCAGGCATCCATTTCTAGCAGTGACTCTCAGATGATGTAGTTGATTTCGTAACTTAAAGCAACGCTGTATAAACCAAATTCTTTGATAATTATTTTGTACATACTTACTACAGAGTTTTTATTGGAATAGTTGTGATTTTTATATGTTCTCTCAAAATAAGAATTTTATCTACTCTAAGGTACTTTATTACATTTAATAGAAGTCAGTTTTACACTGGGCAGTTACAAGGTGATCTTAAGTATATCCGATTACAACTTAATAACTGAAATTTTTGCCTTTGCAGACCTTGAAATTTTTTACTTCTTAGAATTACTATTATTGTAATTATTATTTTTAAGGGATTTGAGTTTCAGTGAGGTAAAAACTCCTTTTTCCACATCTTGTTTGGATTATCTTTGTGGTTTTTTTCATTTTATAACCTCACTAATAGAAATCATGAAAACAGGAACATTCCCTGTAACACAGAAACAATTCTTTTGGTTTTGTTGTTTTTGTCAAAGGTAACAAATAGTAAAATTATGGGTGAGTGTGGAGAAACAAGAAGACTCGTGTGCACAGAACTGGTTACAAACACTCTGAATTATCTTTAAAATTTCTAAAATAATTTAATTTCTTATCAAAAGTTCAAATACTTTGTTGGAATGTTCTTTCCCAATAAACAGTTGAGTTATGGCTTCTCTAGCTGTTGATGCATAATAAATAAAAATCAAACTGAATTTAAAATGCAGAAGAAGCACTTGCCTTGTGTGTGTTGAGAATTGCATTCCTCTTCCTTCAGGTAAGGTTAAGGCCTAAATGTGCACCTTTTCACCATTCAGTTTGACAGTCTGTAATTCAACTAAATGCTTTGTCACTTGCAGAAATGTAGTTGGCAGCAAAGCTATTACTTTAGTCAGTGTGTTAATTATGAACATGAATCAGAGTATAAATTACATTACTGATTTAAGCTGATGTGTGCCCACCCCTTTCCTAGACTTGGGTACCTGTCCTTGCTTCATTCTTGTGTCAGCTTTAATGCTTGTGTTAGGTGAACAAGAGGGGGTGAGGACTGATCCAAGTGAAAACCAGCTCGTTGTCAGAAACCCTTTAGGCTGATGAGCTCTGTGGGAAGGCTGGCCACACAAGTGCTAGTGTCAGCCTGAGGAATAGAGATGAGAATTTGCATTTCTTTGGTGACAGCTGGAATTTCTGTGGGATTAAGCAAATGATCAAATGGCAGACTTTGTTAATTCATACATTCAAAATGTTTGATAACTGTTTCATATATTATGTTAATAACATGCTGATATGTTAATAATGTTTGATATGCTTCATAACTTTAAAATTCTACATGCAAGGAGTATTGTGGTAAATCAGCTTTTTACTAAGGTTGGTATCAAATGAACTTATTCTTACTCTTTCAGTTTTCCTCCACTAGGTTTGCAAGAACATGTCAAATGTCACATTCTTGTGACTTCTATGTACATCCCTGTTCTGTTGCAGAGTGGAGGTGGTGCTATATGATGTACTGATCACCTGGTATGACTTTTTATCCTGTGATACACTTTCCTGTTTCTCTCCCAGGGTGGCCTTGCTCTTTCAAAACCATGCTCATCCCTTCTAAATGCATTTTGTTTCCACTTGGAAAAATGTCTTCCTGTTTTATAATGGTTCTTCAGACTCTCCATCCTGCAAGGAGACAGAACTGCGTTTTGAAGGCTGCTGCCTGTTTGCAGTTGGAGGGGAGGCAGAGAGGTGGCAGTGCCTCTGCTCTCTGACATTCCATGTATGTAGAATCATGCTGTGCCTTGGGAGAGTTGTGAGGTCATACTTGTAGTACTACACTACAGGATGTCAGGGATTTTGCTGGTGCTCTGGTTGTTGTTTATTGTGTTGGGACTTGTTTAAATGGAGTACAGCCAAAAAAACTTTACTTTTTATTGAAAGGACTTCATCACTCCCTCTAGATGCTGCTGTTCAGAGCCAAAGTAACTTCTAATTGGTTTACCTTTTGAAACAATGGATGCTGTAGTTGTGTTTAGGAGAGTCAGAAAAATTAAATTAAACTACTTTAAATCTCTTTTAATCAGTTTTCTTTTGCAGCACTTGTTATTGAACACATCTGTCTTGACCTAGACTAACAGTTTCTTCTGTATATCACTAGTACTTAAGCTGAAATGCTAAAAGTGTATTTTAGAGATCTGTCTCTGGAAAGTAATTTTTTAGCAAAATGCTGACTTGAAACAAAGTGGACAGAACCTTCTGAATTGTATAAATATTAAAAAGTGGAAGACATAACCCTCTGTTCTAATCTGCCACACCAATTGGGTTGAATTTTTTTGTCTCTGAAGTAGGAAGCTTGAATGTCTTGAAACAATGTATGAGCGGGACCTCTGTGATTGTGTAGGCCAGCTGCCTTACTGCAGGTTTTGCTGTATGGCTTTGGCTGTGCTCACTCTCCTTCAGGGGAAGAGGAGAAGACCTTACACAGCATTAAATGAGTTCTGACTTGTGTCTTGTCATCTCAATACCCAGCAAGACTCAATTTACATGATATTTTATCAAGCTTGTAATGGTAACAAAAGAAATGTGTTTTCTTTGGATGCTCACTTCATCCATGAAATTAAATTTTTAAGTGTATTTAGGAATTTGTGTCTAATGTTCCTCATGTATGTCCTGCTCACTTAATAACCTGAGGAGCACATCTCAATGTTGATGACATAAAATACTTGCTAGGTTGCATTTCCTCTCCCCTCCTCCCATAACTTGCAAAGGTAGGAACAATGCCTTTGCAGATTTTGGTGTCTCTCTCTCTTAATGTTTCATAATGTGTGTATCATCAAGCAAGCTGTCAGTTCGACTCTTTTCTACATCCAGTTTCCTGAACTTGAAAACCCCAACATTTTTTTGTGGTCCTGTTTCAAAAGGTGTGAATTTTTCATTGCTGTTGGAAAGCCTACTTCCCACCTTGGGTTAGCTCTATTTTATTAGTTCACAAATTTATTGTAATATACTCCAATGGTGGCTGCAGAAGTAGCTCAGCTGTTAAACCACTGGATTAAGGAAAATAATTTGTAGTTGTGATATCTTTCTCACCTGAGATGTTTGCAAGCAACGGGCATGTCTCACACTGGCTGCAGAGTACCTAACATTCCTCTTTGTGTATCAAAATAGAAATTAGGCAGGATAGCAGTGACAAAGTTTCCCTGTTAAGCACTCTATGGAAGTGCACGCTTTTAATTCTGTGTAGGATCTGTGTGGTTCCAGAAGTGTACGGATCTCTTGCTTCGTAGCTGTGACTTTGAAATGGGAAGCTAATGGTAAACCCAACACTAAGTGCTGCTAAGGACACTTCTTTGAGCTGAGGGGTCTGCAGATCAGAAGTAAAGCCCTACTGTAGGAATTGAGGGCAGGCAGATGTCTGCAGGAGAATCAGCTGTGCTAACCCCATCTTCTGCCCTGTTGCTTGAACAGGTTCTTGTGCTGTGATTTTCAGAACAGGCTGGAGAAAGTTGTCGTAATGCAGTGCACCTCATGGGTGTGGATTTTTTGCTTTTTCAAATAACATAAATTTGATTTTATTTGTAAAATCTTTACTAGTGGTTTTTGGCAGTTGGAATAATATGCATAAGCTGTGGCTTATGCCTGTAGCTGAAAATGGATTTAGTATGAGTTAAATAATTGTTTAAAGAGAACGCCAGATCTAAAGATGATGGAGTGGTATGGCAAATGTGGAGTTAAGGTCATCCTGCAGGGTGATGCCATGCAGTAACTTGGCAGAAGAAATCCTAGTGTTAGAAAATTTGAAAGGTGATTGCAGCAGCAAGACTGTATCATTGCAGAGAACTGTATCTTTAAACTCACTGTATATTCTTTGAAATGCAGTTCCAATATTACATTTAACGTGCAAATACCACGTATCTGTTTATAAGCATCTATATTGTATCTGTTTATAAGCATCACCTGCTGAGATTTTTTTTCAGCTTGTGGCAACATTTGTGATCTCTTCAAACTAAACCAAAGAGAGCTGGAGAGGTTTAACTGTTATGTCTGAAGAACTGCAGGAGAAGAATGTTTAAGTTGATTTTTTTTTTCCCTACTTCCCAGTTATCTTTGACAAATGCCACCTACTACTCAAAAATTGGTTTTAAAGAATCACAGATACTTATTAGAGTGGAATTTAAAGATATATAAGTAACACCATGCTCTTGTTACTTGTTTCCTCTAATGCATGCCTATACTTGAAATTTAGTGTTGGGCACTTCCAGGATGGTGAATGACATAAGCACCTGTGAGCCATTCCAGGTGATGAACTTTATTGTTCTGTTTGGGCTGGTTTTGGTCTCGTTTTGGTTTTTGTTTGTTTGTTTTGTTTTGGGGTGTGTGTGTGTTCTAATTTTCTTCAGTATGTCATG
Organism: Heliangelus exortis; assembly: GCF_036169615.1. Taxonomy (NCBI): domain Eukaryota; kingdom Metazoa; phylum Chordata; class Aves; order Apodiformes; family Trochilidae; genus Heliangelus; species Heliangelus exortis. Next base: position 107,651,253 of record NC_092422.1, on the reverse strand, counting down.
AAGTTTTCCATGGTCCATTGTCATGAGGTACTTTCCTCATTGCTTGCTGTTTCTTGCATATCTATCTTGATAGCTTATTCTCTTTCCCCTCAGTGTTTGAGGAAGGGTAAATCCCACAGGGTGATCAAGTTCTGCAAGAGAGCAAAAACCATAGGTTTGTCTCCTGTGACATGCTGCATCATCCAAAGCCTTTTGTTTCGGAGGACCTAGTGAAGTTCTAAGTTTCTTTTCCCAGGAATCAGTAGGAATTGTAAGTTCACAGTCATACCGTGGTTTGGTGCATGCCACCCACAAAGGTGTTAAACAGCATTGGTCCCCATGCTGACCCCTGAGGAATGCCTCTTGTCACTCATCTCCAAAGGGCCATTGACCACAACTCTTTGAGTGCCACCAACCAGCCAGGGCCATCCACCAAGTCCACATCTCTCTAATTTACAGCTGAACGTAGTGTTTCTCTCGCAGCTTGGAATTAACAGCAGCTTGTATCAACAAGCTGCTATTTTTTTCTCCATGTATTTCATTATAAACCCTCAGGCTGTCATACAGAGTCTGATGTGATCACCAGCACAGAACCCAGGGCTCTCCTGCCTTCTGTACAACGCTGGCACAGTTTCAGTGCAGATGCCAATTGAAACACTCCTACTGGCAGGGACATGGAGTAGCCAGGGACAGGAAAGAGTGAAATTCAATTAGTCTGCCTATCAGTAAAGACTATTAAAAGGTGAGGAAGGCAGTTTATATTCCTGCCCATGGACAGGAAGGTTGGAGGAGAAGTAGCTGGCAATTGAGAGGTGTGCCCACAGCAGTGCTTGCTGGAGTGCCTTGTTAATCGAGGAGCAGAAGACATTCAAGAGCAGGATTTTATGTATACTGACAACATTTCCACCAGTGTTAAAATCCTTCACCTGAGATTTTGAGTTTCAGTTTGTGATTGATGTGAATTTAAGCCTCTCTCTGGGAAGATTAGTTAGCCTGTATGCCACGTTAGTCAAGCAGGGTTTTGTAGTGATGCCAGTCATTTGCAAGGAATCCTCGTTTTAAAAATCATTTTCAGCTGTTAGCAGTAGGGAAAATACGTCCTCATGAAACTACAGGGGTGATAATACCTTTTTCTGCCTATTTGTAGGAAACCCAAAGGCTGGGTTAGAGTCGGCAGGCGCGATGGCCTTCTGGTGACATCTGGTGGCAGATTCCTGGCTTGCCTGTAGCCGTACTTGATGGCACCGAGCGCTGATGCAGGCACAGGCACTCGAGGCTTGCTCTGGAGATGGGAGGGAATTCCTGCTTTATCCCTGCAGTTCCTGGCAACGAAATGGGCTGACATTGCCAGTGGCTCCCTTGTCTGCCACAACCCTTGGTAGTTTGTGTCTGAGAATATAAAAGAATAAAAGGAGTGGTTATGTTCCCTAAAGGCAACCCATCCGCCCTTGGTAAGGATCTGAAGGATGTTTTAAAGATTTCAGCCCATCCTGATGCCAAGCTGTTATATTCAGGAAACTTGTTGTTCTAGGGTTGTAGAGGGAAACATTATAGTGATAAGGCAGCTTCCTGGCAAGAAAATGTGTCCAGTTCTGGGCACCTCAGTACAGGAAGGAGATTGCCGTGCTGGAGCAGGTCCAGAGAAGAGCAAGGAGGCTGTGAAGGGATCCAGCACAAGTCCTGTGAGGAAGGGCTGAGGGAGCTGGGGCTGTTCAGCCTGGAGAAGAGGAGGCTCAGGGGAGACCTCATCACTCTCTACAACTCCCTGAAAGGAGGAGATAGCCAGGGGGGGTTGGTCTCTTCTCCCAGGCAGCCATCAGCAAGACAAGAGGGCACGGTCTCAAGTTGTGCCGGGGAGGTTTAGGTTGGACATTAGAAAGAATTTCTTTACTGAGAGGGTGATCAGACATTGGAATGGGCTGCCCTGGGAAGTGGTGGATTCTCTGTCCCTGGAGATAGTTAAAAGGAGACTGGATGTGGCACTCAGTGCCATGGTCTGGTAACTGCAGCGGTAGTGGATCAAGGGTTGGACTTGATCTCTGAGGTCCCTTCCAACCCAGCCAGTTCTATGATTCTATGATTCTATGACTTCTTAGCAAATACATTTCTTTTGGCATCTGCTTCCCCGTTGGGTTTTTTTCTGGTTTTTTTATTTTTTTTTTTTTTTGTATACATTGGGTTTTTTGGGTTTTTTTTCCCCTAGAATGCCTAGCTTGAGTGACTGGAATCTTGAAGGTATCACAGTTGCTGTTTCTCAATATTGCTTGTACCTGTGGCTCTTAATCATCTCTCAGGCCCAACCAGAGGAGGATCAACTTCATTCAAAGAGAGTCTGTAGCCCTCGGTGTCATGCTGTGTTCACAGTGTATTTTTATTTTTTTCAAGGTTCCTTAGTCTTTATTGGAAATGCCAAGGAAACAGACAAATTAAATATATTAGACATTATGTTTGAGCAAAGAAATCAGACATGCCCAGCCCAAGACATTTGGCATAGAGAGAAGAAAGAAACACATCGCCTTCTTTTGATAAATTTACAAAGAGAACAAAAATATAAAATATGTTGAACTTGTTGTGAGTAGTAATTGCCCTTACAGGGGCTCTTTGGAGACATGGATTATAACAAAGCAGAGGTTTTTGTGATAGTCTTATTTGTGCAGAGGCGATGGTTCAAGCTGTACCAGCTTCAGCTGTAAAATTACAGTAAAAAGCATCAAGAAAGCCAATAACAGCCATTAGCTGTTAAAGCAGCTGCAGATGTTTTTCATACAGGTGGTTGTGCTGCTTGCCAGGCAGGTTTATGCAGTTAGAAAGGAGAGGGGGAACAGCATGCAGCCTGATGATTCCTCTCTTCTGCTCTATGGTCTGCTTGGCCCATGTTCTCAGAGGCAGACGTCTGATGGAAGGAGCAAGGGGCATGTAATTCATGCACACCCACCTCTTCTCTGCACTCCCAGAGCATACTTGCAAGGGGAATAACATCTTTTAAGGATATTACTCTTTTGGAATTCACTGAAAGCCAAAGCTTCTCATCTAGATGAGGTTTTGGTGTCTTGCCAGCATTTTTCCACATGAGACTACTGAGGGAAAGGAAATTATGATTTTTAATCACTTGACGGATTTAACAAAGCAAAAGAGAGGGCTGTCCTTTATCTCAGAACTTTCTCCCTCCTCAGCTGCTGAAGCTGCCACAGCCCTTGGTAGCTTGTGTCTGAGAACTATAAAAGAATAAAAGGAGTGGTTATGTTCCCTAAGAATAAAAAGGAGCAGCTTTCAGGTGAATCAGTGAATGGACTAAAGCTCCACTGGGAAAGGTGGAATCAGAAAAGACTAACTCCCTGTCTCTTCCACTGTAAAAAGTGGGAATTGAGTAAAACTTGCAGATAGCAGCCAGAAAACAATGAGGAAATGCTTCTTTCCACTTAGTAGAAAAGTTCAGATCACAGTATCTCAGCTCCCTGGACAGGCATTTTCAGTCTTCAGATGTATTGTGACTTGTCTAAGGACAAGTCTAAGACACCTAGGTGCTCTACATCCTTTCAACTAAACAAACCAAGCAGCTCCTGTGGTAAAAATATTAATAGAAAATTGGCCTATTTATGACTGTTGTCTTTTTCATGTTGGCATTTCTAACTTTTTTCTCTCAAGTTACTCCTCAAAGATAATAGGGTGTGACTAGGTTTTCTCTTGTAATATACAAAGCTTTAATCTCCTGTGAAGAAGCACAGTGTGTGGCCATTGCAGATCCCATCATGACATGAATCTGCTCTTTGTTTCACAACCGAGGCACCAGGAATTCCCTTCAGTGACGTGCCAGTGAAATTAAGGAGCAGTGAACATACTTGGTTTGGGTGGAATTTGTCTCAGACCACACTGAAGCCTAGAAAATATCATTTCAAGTGGCCATTGAAGTAGCCTGACTAACTCCAAGTGTGCCATTTGAATAGCCATGTTAATAATATAATATGAATAATATTATATGTTAATATAATATATGTGAATAATATAATATGTTAATAATAATATAATATGAAAATAACCAAATAAAATGTTGCTTTTTTTTTCTCTTAGCAAACTTCAGAAGCCCACAAGCATATGGAAAAGCATGATTTTACTTTGTCTTGACAGACAGTGTAGCCAAATGGTACCAAAACCACTATTTTAGATATCCTTCATTATCACTGGATCATCTATGCAATGTGGGTGAGCGATGCACTTAGTTTTCTGGGGTGTCTTGCTGGATTTGTCTTAGAGTGAACCATCTACAGTGCTCTGAGTGCTTCCACTTCAGGAAGCATTTGGGTGCAAGTCAGGAGACTGTTTTTGAAGAAAATTTCACGTTCGCTGCCGCGCACACAACCCCTGTGTTTTGATCCCCGTTACAGAGCACCCTTGGAGCCTGCACTCAAGAGCTGCCTTGGGACAAAGTCAACCTAGAGAGATCCATCAGCCCTGCACCTAAGGTACCCTGCTCACTGTGAGACAGGCCACAGGACCAGCCTGGAGCTAGCTGGGGATAACCCACCCCCAGCCCCAGCAGATGTGTGGTTTGTGTGCTGGCACTATCTCGGCAGCAGCTGTTTCATACTCCTGTTGCACAGCACTGTTTGCTAATGTAAACAGTTTAAGGGTGTTGAAAATGGTATTACGGCCTCCTCAGGATTCAATTAAATCGGTTTTCATCATAATGTGTTTTTTAAATGTGTGCATATATGTGCATGCATAGTTTTAACAAGTCTTTCCCTTTTTAGCACTTCCCTTACTAGAATTACATTTCATATTGAGTAATTGTCAGTTTCTCTTTAATAGCAATAAGTGTAAGACATCATGTCAGTACTTGTTCATCTATTCCTTTTTCTCAGTTCATTAGAATTATTTATTGCATGGCTGAATTTTGAGTATTAATGAATTCTTCTCAAAGTTTGAATTTTTTTTTTTTTAATAAATTGATCCTTTTGATATATCCTCAGTAATTATGGGTTTAGATCTATTTGCACCGTGCCCCAGCCCTAAAAAGATTAATGGCAAGAAAATCCCATTTTGAAGATTAGTGTGATGTATTGAGTTGAACTTTAGGATTTTGCTCCGGTGTTTTCATCATGGAGGTTTATTACAGAAAAACACTTTGTGTTCAGTTCCTTGCTTGCTGAAGTACATCTGAAATGTCATTTTTTTCTGAAATTAGAAGCTTCATCTTAAGAGGTGCAAACGCTTTACACACTGCTATTAGGAATAGTTGACAGCACTTGCTTCAGCCCAGTGTGACACATTTACAGCAGGCTGGTAAGCAAGGACATGCACATGGGAAGCCTGGGGAAGCCTTGTCACTGGTGTGCTGAGCAGTGACAAGGAAACAATTGGATCACAAAAATATTCTGTTAAAGTCTTCTAATTAAAACACCATTAGAGGTTTTTTCATCAGGTGAAACCAAACACGAGTAATCAAAGGCTCCACTGGGAGGAACTGATTTGGAGATGGCTTCTTTCAGAGGGACTGTGACACAAGAGACAGTTCTGCAGCTCCTTTGAAGACCAAGACCACTGACCTTGTCCTCCAACAGCCCTGGGAAAGAGGTGTGAGTGCCTGGTTAGCCTGAAACATGTTCCTTGGATGTGTGACTCCAAGGGTAGAAAGCTGCTAAGCAGAAGCATCCCACAGCTTGCTCATAATGTACTGTTTCCTTCTGCACAAATAAATAAACTGTGATTTCCTATGTTGTAGAAGGCAGAAGCAAGCTATTAATTTGGAAGTTTAATTAGTAACTATGCCATGTTGCAATTGCATGGAGGTGGTGCAGTTCCCTCAGCAGTGTTTTGGGACAGCTACCTGTGTCTAATTAATTTGTATGCAGAGTGCCCTAAATTTGGGCTTTTTGTCAGGAGTCATAGTTATATCCCACTGTGTGTTTCCCTTGGACTCACACTCTGTGGAAGGCCAGAGAGAATTGGAGACCTTGTATTTTCCTATCTGCTTATAGTAACTAAAATGTTAAAAAATACAGACTAAGGTTAGAAGAAAATTATTTTTACGTTCATTAGCTTCTATTTCTCATCTCCTTAACTTGCATACTGGATGCATTTCCATGTTTTTTCCCTTACTAGTTTTTTTTTTTTTTATTTATATTTTTCTCCTCAACACAGAGAAATATTTAGCTAAAAAAAGACAGATTAACTCTTCCGCTTTGAAATTCTGAGCTCTTTGCTTCACTTACAGATCCCCTCTACTTCCAGTGCCCCCACAAGCTAGTAAACCCCTCTGTATTGACAAATAGCTAAATTTTTTAGTGCATAAAAGGGAAATGTTAGTTTAGGAAGGTTGTTTCACTTTTCTCAATCCCCGTGGTTGCTTAAAGAAAATTTCTCCTTCTCTGAGCTAGTTTTCTGTTCCCTGAGGAGAGCAGATGACTTTCTACTTCTTCCCACTGGATACAGGGTGCTTAGAGCAGCATAATTAACATGAAGAGTTCAGTGAAAAAATGGCTTGCAAATCTGTCTTGGATCCATTTGAAAAAAATTCCATCACCTGAAGGGAGTATTCTCTGTGTGAGATGGTGGTTGCTCGAGTCACTTGCCACACTTCAAATCTTCATTGTCTGTTTTTATTCTGGCAAATCCTAAGTAGGTTAGGTAGAATTGCCAGGTACAAAAGTGAGTATTAAATGTGCTACTGTTTGTAGACAGAGGGTTTTTTTGTAGTATTACAGTTTTTGAACAGAAGTAAAATTGAGCCCGAAAAGTACAGCTTCAGATCCCAGGCAAAAAGTGAAAGTCTGCTAGATAGAATTTCTATTTGTAGCTACTTTTTTGTGGCATAGCTTGATCTCTACAGGTCACAGTTATCAGAATGACTTTGTGTTCCTGAAGGTATGGTATTCAGTAGCATTAATTTCAATTTCACATTTTCTTGCATACGTTCTTGTCCTGGTTTGGGCCAGGATAAAGGTGATTTTCTGTCTTGTACTTTTGCTTTTGGCTGAGTCTCTTGTAAGTAGTTGCACTTGCTGAAATTAACAGCAAGTTTCTCAGACAGTGTGTGTTTCTAGGACTGATAACACTCGATGTTTATAGTTACTGCTAGAGACTGGTCTGCAGAACCAAGGACACTGCTCAGCTCTGAGGAAAACATAAAGAGGTCCCACCTGCATCCCTCCTTTGGGGAGGAACGGACAAGATAGATGCCAGAATTGACCAAACAGAGTATTCCATCCCATATACATCATCCTCAGTATAAATTTGAGGGATCACGAGGGCCAAGCCAGATTTCCTGATTTCCAGCTTCCAGCTGCCTGCCTTTCCTGCTTCCCTTCCTTCACCCGGCATCCTGGAAGGATCCCGTCCGTTTGCCTGCCTGTGGTCCTGATCCATGCCAGCCCATATCTGTGTGTTCCTGCCTCCAGTTCCCAACTGCTGCCGACTCCAGGAGTTCAGCCTGGACTTTCCCAGGGCTGCCCTGCAGCCTCGGTGGTGACGTGACAGCTATTGGGGGAAAGGGGGGAGGAATGTGGTATCCATTTTCTTGTATATTTGTATATATTTAGTAATTTTTCCTATTTACCATTACTGTTTCATTAAAGTTGTGTAGTTTAGTTTCCAACCCCTAAGTCTCTCTCCCTTATTCTCTCTCCTTTCTTATAAGGGAGGAGAGAGAGATATGATTCTATGATTCTATGATTCTATGAATAGAGAGCGTCTGTTACTCTGTTTAATTGCCGGGCCAGTGTTAAACCATGACAGTTCTCTTCTCTGGATGAGTATGTGGCCCATTCACTGGTTTGTTTGTTGAATCACATATTGCCCACTCTCCTAGCCTCTGACTTTGGTGCTTTATGGAATATCTCAGCTAGCGAGTGCACACTGGGCAATGCCCTCAAGGAACAGTGCCAGATTGAGTATTGCAAGATCATTAGGATTTATTTTTAATCTTCTTTTCATTTTAAGGGATGTGTGTCAAAACCTAAGGTGAGCAGAAGGGGAAATAAGTTGTCTCTTACTGTAGCCCTGGTGATTGCTGTCTTGTTTTTTTAAGTTAAATGTGTCTGAATGCATTTGCACTCATGTTTGATGCAGAGACTGAGGTGACCTTTTTTCTTCTCAACTGAAATAACATTTCACTTTTGACATAGAGGTGAAGTTGCTTTGTGAAGGATGTTCGTTGATCTGGAAAACACCAGTTTAAATGCTGGAATAAATCTGACTTCCTGTGATCTGGACAGTACAGAAAAGTTTATGTGCCTGTAATAGTAATTTTCATCTAAGTAATGCATACACAGCATTCAGGCATGGTCAGGAAAGCATCTTTCCAGCATGAAACTAGGTGGCTTTCCCTGATGGAGAAAAGAACTGCTAATGGCTGTCCCAAAAGTATCCACAGGCTCTGTCATGCAATCAGTATGTTTCTGCTGCCAATTGCTGCAAGGGAGTCCATCTTCCCCAGCTGCTCTTAGCAGGAGAAATCACTTAAGAGTGGTCCATGTGTGCTTTGCTGGTGATGCTGGAGTACAAAAGAAACCAAAGCTTTGCTTGGCAGCAGGCTGCTTGGCCAAGGTGTTGAGCAGTGTAACTGTGAGGAAGAGCAAAGGCTGGGGGTATGGGCCCCTCTGCTCTTAAGAACCATAGGTTCTGCTTGACCTGAGGAGAAAATGTGGGAATATAAAGATAGAACATAAAAATCTTGAGGAAGCACTAGGCACCTTGATTTTGGGAAGTCAGGGAAAGTAATATTTTCCAGCACTTTCTTTCATGTGGCTTCTTTCATACTTCCTAATTGATAGATGAGTCAGGATTTGGAAGGGTAAGGGTTTGTTTTGGTTGGGTTTTTTGATTTTTTTTAAGGCTTTTTTTCATGCCATGACTTAGAAAACTCTGCAGAGACACAGCTCAAACCTGATGAAGTTGAACTGACGACTGCAGACAGTTCTGTTAGCTCCAGTCAGAGGGTGGGAAAGAGTTGAACAGTTTTCTGAGGAAGCTGATTTTGCAGACAAAGTCCTGTAGGAAGAGCTGTGAGTTACGAGTTCTGAGCTAAAATGTTTCATTCTATTTCAACTGGTGAATTTCAGCTAAAGAAAGTTATAGTTTCCAGCTCTGTTGATGGGTAGGAGCAGAGAAGAAATGCTCAGTCTTCTCCTTCACCTCCAAATAAAAATGGGATCAGAGGGAGCAAACCCAACTTATTCTGTAGTTCTTAACAGCAAAGGGGGTTGGCTTTTGCTGTGCTCCCTTTTGCATTCATGTTTGTGAAGATAAAAAATGTTTTAGTTTGTTGTTGGATTGTAGATACAAACTTTCTATTAGTATGACAGCAAGAGTGTGGTTTTTATGAGGATAGCCTTTAAAAAATCTCACATCTGAAAAATGACACTTGGAAAATCAAACTGCTCCCCAGTGCAAGTGACTGTACATGATGTAGCTGTTAACTCATTATGAAACAAACCAGTGAATGGAGTTATTAGGAGATACTAAACCATGTTAAGACATGTTTCTTTTCTGTTGTGTTTGCCCTGTAATGCAGGTGACTGCATTCTGGTATGGTCAAAGACCTTACTAAAAATTTACACTGCAAATTTCTGTACAGCACAAACAATCCTCAAGCCTGCTTTTTTTTTTGGCAATAGATGGTAATGGATGCAAAGGATATAAAAAAACCTAGTAATTTGCCTGGCAGTATTAGACTTCTCTCTGCTCCTTTAAATTAATTCTAATGGCTGTGGTATCAATAACATCGAATGGGGCTCTTTGGGCCAGAGTAATGGTAGTGTAGAAGCAGCAGTAGCATTGCAGAGGGTTGGTGCTGAGAGACTGAATGGAGGAGAGTAGGAAAATGTGACAATGGAGCTAGGAAGAGTCAGACATGAAAAAAGGCATCTCCTGATCCCCCTGAAATGTTGTAGGTGTCGGTGATCACGGCAGGGGTAGGCAGAATGGATGTTTTTTTCAAACCAAGCAGCTTCCAAAAGATGGTTAGAAAAATATTCAGAGATAAAAGTCAGAATTGGGACCAACATTCAGCTACACTTATTCAGAGCTGAACTTCGCAACAGCTGCAGTTATAATACCGTTTTGCAGTTCTAACACTTCTAAGATGTGGAAAATAAAATTCAGGATGAATTTTAAGAATGTAATAGAAATAGCCAGAATGGCAGATGTAGATTTAGGGTATTCTGCACATTCTGAAGGATTTGTTTTTAATGTGAAGCATGTACCTTCACACTCTGTAACATGTGCTCTGATTCACTGACAGATACGTTTTGCACAGTCCCGCTGGAATATTGGCACTCACGCCATCTATAAACAGACAGTCAAGATTTGTGTCTGTCAGGACTGTACTTCATTTTATTTACTGCACGGTCTTTGGGAGTGGGAAGAAAAAGGAATTAATCAAAAAAATCATGCGGTTCTCCCTCCTTCCTTTTATTTATTTTTGAACTTTAAAGCTTTCTGAACCCTTCATTATTCCCAGAGTTAATTTTTTATTCTTTTTCCCAGTAGGAAAGCAGCTGATCTCAGCAAGTGAGGGGCAGAGTGATTAGCTGTTGGAGACAGAAGGCAATTCAAGAGGCCATCAGAGATAACAAGCCCTCTGGTGATTGCTGATAGGGTGCAAGGGAACTAGAAGGGTGAGGAGTATTTGGTTGTCTGCTAGCTGGGGGAGGAGGGTTGGAAGAGGTACCACGGGTGAGCTGGCCGACTTTGGCATAGATAGGCACAGGGTATGGGTTTCTGTGGCCCACAGTGAGGAAATCTGCCTTTGTACATGTAATGTGTTATACCTGAGCAGGCTGTGTGTTTTTGTACCTTCTGTGTGGCAAATTTCACGAAGAGAGACACCACAGGGGGTGTGATGTACCAGAGGAGTTTCTATATGGGATGCTTCATCTGTGCTAGCTTGTCAGTAAGACAAAAAACCCTACAAGCAGAGTCCCCTAGTGCAAGTGGTAGGAGACAGCATGCAAATCTTGATTCAAGTGATTATACTTATTAAAAGTAATCTGTAATGTCTTTCAGGGTCTTCAATGAACAAAGATCAGTAGTTTATGACTGGCAGCACAGAACCATGCAATTCCACTAAGCAAAAGTTCACTTTGAGGATGGGCCAAGTAATTGCCTGCAGAAAGCTTGCAATAACCAAGTTTCCCCTACAGAAAGGAATCTCTTACCAGGACAGAGCCTTTAGGATGCAATTTGCAATAGAACAAGTGAGACTTACAAAACTGCAGTGGAAACCAATATTAAAGTTCAGAAAAAAAAATACTGCTTGCATGTTATTCAGAGTATGGCCAGTTCAGAGACCCGTTTCCAGCAGACAGAGAGTCAGGAAAGTTCATCCTCAGTTGCTAATTGCTATTTATGATTTACTGAAGTTTATTGTAAAACCGGGATCTACAGCAGTTAGCGCTGTGAACCCTTGACGAACCAGGCCTTTGGCATTTCCACCACCATCGAAGACGACTGCAAGGAGGGGGGAGCAAACGACTGAAAGAGGAGCGAGGCAGCGAGTGCACCACAGTTCCTCTCGGCTTCTTCTCTCCTCCCGGCTGAAAGCCGCTGGTCGACAGCCGGACTTCTTTCTCCTCCCTGCATCAGTGCCTGCAGAGATCCCCCCGCAACCCTTGGGCGGGAGCGGCTTTTCGAGGAGGGGTCCGTACCCCAGCCACCCCCTGCACCCCTCCCGGCTGCCATCCCCATCCAGCCGGCGCAGTGCGGGCAGCGGCCGCGGTGCGGAGCTCTTGCCCCGCGGTGGCAGCGGGCGGGCAGCGGGAGCCCCGGCGTTTCCCTTCCCGCCGCGCTGCTGCTACCGCGGGGATGGGGGTCCGGCTCCCCCTGCCCTCGTAGCCCTGAGGGGTTGAACCTGCGGTGTGTCCCTTCCTTTGGGGGCCATGGAAAAAAAAAACCCAAAACCCAACAAAACAAAACAAGACAAGAGTATTTATTGCAATTAACGTACGGAACAGTAAATCTCTGCCCTGCAACTACAGCATCTGCCGCCCGAGCATATTGATTAAACCAACTTCTCTGCCGTAAATAAGAGGGGCAGGAAATGGTAATGAGTGTTTTAAATCCCCGTGTAAGGGAGGTTGCTCTTAGAGCTGCTCCTGGCTGCATTGTTTGACCCAGTTACAGCAGGAAGTGTCGGGCGGCCTGAGCATCGTCATCTCCTCCTGCCCCCACGGCCCACCATGGCCCCTGCACTGTCCCCCTCTGTCAGGACAACTCCAAGCAAGAAGGGGAAAGTTTCCCAGACAACACGTGCCTTGGGATGACAGCAGCAGTATATGAGAGTAATCATCTCCTCCTGCCCAGGGTGGATCTTGCCACAGGATTTCATCCACACAACAGGCATCATCTTTGTGGCTGGCGATGCTGACGTGCAGAGCTGACTCTTGGGGACATCAGCAGAGAGCTGCTTGGCAAAGTGGCACCTACTGGTGTTTACTCCTACCTGCACAGTTCAGTAAATGCACTGAGCTTTTTTTAGCAACCATCTACCTACTGCTGGCTGCTGTCACCTGAGCTTGTCACAGCACTGTATGCATGGCTCAGCTGCGGTGGGTGAAGCCTGTGGGAGATGATGCCTGTGATTCCCTCTTCCCCTTCCTCACTCTACATGAAAATAGGAAGCCACTGTGATACTTGTGGCTGAAACAGTAAGAATTGCTGACCCAGTGCCAGGCAGTTTTACTCCAGAGCCTGAAGGCAAAGTTAGGGATGAAAGTTGCCTGGGGTACAACTGAGTGGTTATTTGAGCAACAGGTATAAGATGCACTGAAGAGGCAGCAGAAAAGATGATGACAATGCTTGTGGCATACTCGCAGTGAAAGCCAAGAGAGGATTTATGTTGCTGAGGTGACCGAGAAGGGCTTTGGCTCACCAGTAAAGTCACTGCCTGCTCTCGTGTGATTCCTCCTGTGCTCGGGGACAAGCTGTTTGAAGACTTTCCTGACTCCATCACCTGATTCCCTTCCTCAGGGGCATTGTTGGCAAGACTCCAAATCCGGCTCATAGCTCAAGTTGAAAGAGGAGCGGTACCAATCCTGGTCAGCTCTGATATTCCTGCTGAAACCCTGGCTCTACAAAGCTTCATTCTTTTGCAGTGCTCACCCCATGCAACGGTATTTGCAACTCAGCAAGTCTCACTCTGGTCTGCTTTTCTTCCAAGTGCAGTAACTTCTGACACTGGGAAGGGCATCTAGTCTTGATTTGAGAAATTTAAGCAAAAGAAAGCAACACCCTCCCAGCTTCACCTCCTGGCAGTTCATTTCAGTGGGTAACTGTTGAAAATGTGTACCTTGCTTTTTTATTTTAATCACCTGGATTTAGCTTCCAGCCACTGCCTGTGATTATACCTCTCCCTGCTTGTCCAAGTCACCCTTTGCTACCTGGCATTTCCTCCCCTTTACAGCTCTTTGTATACTGTAGAGTGAAGTGACTGAGAACTGTTTGTATTAGAGAGAAATTGCTGGCCAAAACCTCGGCCCAAAGTTTGTTTTCCTTCATCAAGAAAACAATGTTTATGCTGTTGGCGATCCCCATCCCACTATAAAACCCTCATCCTGCTCCTGCTGTGAAGATGACAGGCTCCAACCTGGGACAAATCCATGGGAACAGCAGTCTGGAGGGCAGTGGCTCCCGCTCTCACTGGAAAAGCAGCATTTGCTAGAGGGAGTGAGGAGCTTTTACCTTGGCTCCAGCCCACAAGCTTTCTTCAAAATATTCCTTTCACATGGAAATGCCTGCCAAGTGAAGATTGCTAGCTCTGGCTGGCATGTCAGCCATGGCAAGAGACACAAAGGTTTTGTATCATTGGATATACGTGACACAAAGAAAAGGAAAGAGGTTTGTTTTGTGATGGCTTCTGTAATCAGCCAGAGGCATGCAGGGAGTCTTTGTGGAAGGGGTGGGAGAAGGGGGAGTAAGCCTAGGAAAAGAAAGCTAGATTTATTAACATTAATTCCAAATAATCAGTTTTCTGCTGAAGGCAGAACGTCTAATCTCAAATTTCCCTGCCCCAGAGTCACTACTTGAGTCCCTTGCCTGCTCCACGTTAAGCCCCAGCCAAGAAAGCACACCTGCATTAACTCTGCTGCACATAATTTATTGAGCCAGTTTCACCACAATACTTTTCTTGTTTCCCATCACCAGCAAAACAGAAGTCATTCCTAGCATGGCCATCCCACACATTGGTTTTTAATCAGCATTACGCTGTGCAAAGAAGGCAGATGCTGCTTCGCAGCACAGTCCCTGCACCATGGGTGTTTCTGGAGATTTTCTCCAGCCAGGAGACCCATGCAGAAGACCAGGAAGGTCTCAGACATGCTGCCCTGATGCCAGGAGGCAGCAGGTTACCTCCTTTGTGGAACTTCATCTATGGACACCCAGGCTGCGGGGTGGGATAGATGTGATGCCTGCAGAGCCAGCCAGCTGCTGCAAGTGCAGCAGGAGTTGCCTGGCAAGGCAGGGGACCAGAACAGAATGATGGGCTGGAGAGTTTCAGTGTCACCAGGAGAGCCCTTCAAAAAAGGCAACAAGTGAGTGGGATTTGAACAGAGTTGAATATGCTGGAGGCTCAAAGCACATTGTCCAGCTGCCTGGGAAGAATGGATAGCAATGGATTTGCAAAGTTTCTTTTTTTCCCTTTATAAATATTAGCCCCTCTTCTTCTTCTTAATTTTTTTTTTTTTGGTTGGTTGGTTTTGGTTTCTTTGTTTGTTTGTTTGTTTGTTTTGGTTTTTTTTTGTTATTTTGGGTTTTTTTCCCAGTCTGCCTACATCTGCAGAACATCTTCTCCACAAGCTTCAAGGTGTTTTCCAAAATGTAACATATACAAAGCCTCATAGGAAGGACCAATAGCTGCCTCTTGCCACAGGATGAGCGCAAAAGAGGGGGATGTCATCACCCAGTATCATGGGTCTGTGGGAAGATGGGAGGTTTCCTATGTCAGATTGATCCTAGGAATGATCAAATCAAATCATCAAATCAAATCAAAAGATACTGTATCTTGTGGAAGAAAGTTAACAAAATGGCCCCAGACAGCCTCACCTTTGGGAAGACTCCTTACCTCAAACCTGAAAGTCAGGCACTGAGTATGAAAAGCACATAGTATGAGCATGAGCAACTTCCTAACTTAGGTGTCTGATAAGTTTTTGGCACTTCACAGCAACTCTGAAATTTTACTGAAAAAGCCAAATTATGTGTAAACAGAAGAAACAAAGTCCATACTGGACTCTGTGCATGACCACTGTGCACCTGTACACGAGAACCATTGCAGCATGGACATGAGTGATCCCACTTCTTCTGAACCTGCTTGGAGGCACTGAGGGTCTGCTATCACCAGCTGAGCTTTTTTCTTTGCAGATCTCTATTTTGTTTCACATTGGGTTACCAAACATGAGATGATGTTGCAGAGGTTCCTTATCATCTTCCTAGACAGGCTACTTGAGAACTTAACTTTCCTGATTCTTACAAACTTCCAACTTCTCTCCTTGAAATTTCTGTTCTTGTAAATTTTTTTTTTTAAGTCATGCTGAAGTGGGGAAAAAAAAAAGACTTCTTTTGAATCTTTGGTAATTGTTTTTTGCAATTTCCTTTTCTTCCTTCTGCAACACAAATTGAATTTTTTTCCACATCTCATTTCAATTCTGTGGATGTCCAGAAATTTATAGAGAATAAAACCTGAGCAGTTGAATTTGTGTGCATTTTAAATGTCTGTCAGCATCAGCTTCTGCTCGGTGCTGGAGGCTCACATGGTGCTGAGTCTCCCCGGGCAACTTGCAACAAGAGAGCTCACCACACCTGAAACCTTCTTGATAAGAAAAGACAAATGTTAATGGGAACAGCCCTTTTCCTCTTTTCTCCTAATTCTTTTCTGTAGCTCTCTGCTGGCCTCACTTTTAGGCAAACATGCCTTACCCTGTTTTCTATCATTCATATTTCCTTCCCTCTGTGTTGCTCACCTCATTGTAAAGCTGTAAATATTTCTTTTGTAATTCTCACTGTTCATTAGGGTATTTAGGCCTCTTCCAGCTGCTCCAGCTGTTTTTTGGGCTTTTTCTGTTTTTGTTTTGTTTGTTTTGTTTTTTTTAATTGGAACAAGTATGCCTGAGGGTGGAAAGAAAGGTGATGAGGGAGTAAGTGGGGAGAAAGGTTTGAAAGAGCAGAATACAGAGTTTTACAGCTGGGAGAGAAAAAGCTTTCCTGCAAGCAATAGTTCATCAAGAGAGGAGGGAAAATGGAAGGGGGGGGGGGGGGTTAGGTGAGAGACAGGTGAAAGAAATTTAAGAAACACTGATTAGTTAATGTTTGTAAAGTGTTTCTGAGAGGGCATGGTTATGTGTATATGCTGATTTACTAATTATTTTGTGAAGTGTCTTTATGATTAATCACAGCTGACTTGTCAATAGCAATGAATGATGGGAGTGTAATACAAAAATTGAGCAGCAATTAAGGTTGAGCTCGCTCTTTCTTCTAGAGCAGAAGGGAATTTCTGTGAGACTTACTTGGAACTTTATGAGACGATACCCTGTTTGAGTGGAGAGTGCTCTTCCTCCAGCAGAAGGATCCCTTGATTTTGCCCTGCTGCAGAGAAGATGGATGGAACTGGGTGAGACCTTCTTATGGAAAGGGGTGCAAGGATTATTTCTGTAATGTTTTATAGTAATATCTGATACCATGGATGAAAATAATGCAGCACAAATCTCACTTCATACCGTATAAAATCTTCTGCCATTCGGTTTGCATGAATTAAACACAAACTGGGGAAAAAACAGTGGAGGGAAAGAATGTTTCCATGTGGCTCACACAGCCACTAAGACATCCTGAGTGAGCTGGAAACCTTGCATTTCTTCCTACTCTGGTCTGTCAGGTGTCTGGGGGGTCTGGTTACCAGCATTAGTATGAAAACAGCCATAATGGCCAGGGGAAGAGGCTACTGCTAGAGGGAGCTTGTTTGATTGGTTTCAGAGGCAGGAAGAAAGCCTAACTAGACCTTGTTTGTGGTGAGATGTTGGAGTTAAACTTCTAAGAGTAGCTCAACAAGGTTGTAACTGTACTGGATGGTAGAATGAATTTCCTCCTGGTTGACCTGGTTTTTCACTGTCATGGTGGAAGTTCCTCCTGAAAAGAAGAGGCCTGGTGGGCAGCAGCTGCAGTAGCTGCTGTTCTCCCTCTACCTGCAGGAAAAAAGGGAACTGAACAGTGGGGTTTTCCACTGAGCTAAGGTATTCTGAAATGATTCATAAATGGCAGAAATGAAACCTGGCCCTGAAGTCCTAATTCTGATGTATTCTAAACACAAATCTTGTGGTTTAAAGTGCTCTGAATTTGAGAGATCTGAGGACATGCTGTGAGAGAGACTTTCCTTAGAGTAGCAACAGTAAGGGCTGCTATGGTGCTTTTCAGTGTGATAAAGTCCTGGGTCCATTAGTGGCTGCTGAGTTTTCTGCTATGGTCATGGCACTGCTGAGTATGATGCATTTTTTATTATGTGTTTTGTTTGGAAGGGAATTTATCCTCTGTGCTAGTGCTTTTACACAGCTGCTGACTGTTTTGAGAAAAAAAAAAACAAACCAAAACTTAATGCCTCTTATGTACAATCTGTGATAAATCCCTTTGTAGAGTCTTGGTGCTCTTTCTCTCTCCTGTTCCAAGCCTTTAATTTATCTACTCTCTTTGTAACTTTAATTTCAAGTGGTATTCCTCGAGATCAAAACAATCTCCTTTTTAAACAGAAAAAAGATAATCTCCTCTTGATGTAAGACAAAGATGATAGAAATCAAAGTTGAATCTTCAATGTTAATAGGATAGTTAAAAACTGGTGGCCTTCATCTATTGCCTTTATGCTTAAAGTACAAACTATAAAAACTTTCTGAAACACACGTATCTTTACAATAGATGGTATTTAACTCTTTTTATTTGTTCCTGAAAGCTGTTCATCAGAGTCTAAGTTGCTCATGAGAGTTTTGGGCCCTATCATGGCTAGATTCTGGGTGTTTTTACTGACACAACATGGTGTAAGTAGCTTGGAAAGGTGAATTTAGTAGTGTGAGGTAATCAGGACAAGGGTGTCATACAGGTGGTAATAGGAAAACACTTCCCTTTGTGGCACACACAGACTTAAACAACACCACTTATGCAGGCTCCATGATGAGGGTGTAACTGGGACACCTGAACTTGAAGACGAACTACAGCAGCTAAGTCAGTATAGAGGAAGGTGCTGGTGACATACAACTTCATCAGCATTTCAGTGGCAACAAGGTAAGGAAAAAAACCTGTCCTTGCTACTGGCCAACTTTCTAGTAAGACTTCCTTCATGCTTGTGAATGCCTGCAGAGGTAGCAGCACTGCTTCCTTGCGTGTTTGCAAGGGGGTGTGAAAGGAAGACTTTGTGTTTTGGATATCATGGTGACTGGGGTCCTCCCTCTGCCCCTAAAGAAAACTTACTTCTCTGGGGAAAAGCCTAAATGTGTTAAAGCAAAACAGTGAACTGTGGATAACATAGTTTTCAGACTTGTGGTGTTGAAGGAAACTGGCAGAGAAGTTTTTCCTTTGTGGTGAAATGTTGGATGATTGACATAGTTTTCAGGAGGGGAAATGGAGAATGAAATATTCCTCTTTGGAAATATCAGATGCAGGACTCCTAGATGACAAGCAGGGCAAGGATACTTGGAGCCTCCTAAGCCTCTCTGCTGGGGAAGAGCGTTCTTCCCACAGCCTCCTCAGGTCTTTGTGTTCAGTTGAATAGAAGAGCGTGTAAGGATTTAAACCAAAAGCCTGAGCTAGTCTGTCACTTCAGAAAGCCTTACCCTGCTGCAGTTCCTGTTCAGCAAAGAAAGAGCATTTGCAGAGAAAAATTCACCGACAATCTACCTAGCTAAGCACTGCAGAGGTGAACACTCATCTGTGAGTCTGTTGAACAAACACCAGCTCAACCAAATATTTTCATCTCTGGCTGAGAAATACAGTTGGTGAGTGTCCAATGGGTGCAGTGGCAACTCTCACAGGTTTTGTCCTATTGAAGTGGTGAAATGCTAGAATTCAGACACCACATACCTGTATTACTATTCTATTATACAGTGCTACCAGACTCTGTGGGTTTAAGAGTATGATTTTGAATTCTTTACTGGGAGAGAAAAATCACAAGTTCCCTGTCCTAGCTGGTATTGATGAGAAGGCTGCTGTGGGTCACCAGGTCAGCCCTTGTAGTTTCTGTGGCTGATAGCCAAGCCTGAGATAGAAGAGAGCACACTAATTGAAAATCACTATTATTGTATTAGAAAGACACTATTTACTTTTACTTCCATAGCACAGACAGTATAGGGCGAGCACAAAGCTGAGGAGACGGGGCTGGTGGGATATAGGGAGCCTTTCTACACCAATGCCCAAAGATGTACATCAACTTGAGACAGAGTACAGGAATTTAACCTAAGCCATCTATCAGATAAACCTTTGGGATGGGCTCACTGTTGGAAAAATGAATTGCTGCAGGTAGACTGGTTAGTAGAACCTCTGGTGTCATGGTGATCTGGCCCACAAGTTGCTTGCCCTACATTATGTGACCTATATTGTAAAACCTAAACTAAGGTAATTATACACACGTGTACATAGAATGTGGAAAAACAGATTCTTCAGAAAGTTCTTTTTGTCAGGAAAATCTGCAGCATTTCTGTTGAGATTATTTTAGGGAAGGGAGAAGATCTTGTGTTTCTTAGAGGAACAACTTAAAAACAAACAAAGTAAGAGTTCAGATTGCATTCGCTGTTCCAGTAAACAGTTCTCTTTAAGATCCTTGAAAGGAAGATGTACCCTTTTCCAGTACATAAGGCTTCGTTGCCTTTGTGTGCTGCATTTGCTCTCTCCCTAGCCCTTCCTTCCAGAGCTCTGGCTGGGATTCCTGCCTGGGGAGGCTGGTGCCAAGCAGGGCATTGCTGGCAGTCCCAGCACCGGCCGTGCTGTGCTCTTGTGGGTTGCTCACCCCAGTTCCCAGAGCTGAAGTCTGGCTGACTTCTGACCTTAAGCAGCTCCTTCAAGCCTCTCCTAGTGGGGACTTAACTGAGATGTTTCAGGATAATGTGTTTACAAAGGTGAATTTCTGCTATGAGCTGGAAAAATGTGCAATTTATTCTTTTTGACCATCCTCCTTCTCCCACTATTTCATAGGAAAGAAAGATACTGAGGTAACAGTAAAATCTGTAGGATTTACTTTGAAGGTGGTTTGGATACTCTGCTTGGGAATCACACATTTTGACTTGTGTTCTTTCTGCAGTCCTCTAGAAATTTGTTCTTATCTCCATCTCAAAATGTACATTTGTTAATAGAAATACTAATCTTGATTAATATCTATAAAGGAAACTTCACCAGAGTTTGTCCACTTGAATCTGTGCATGTTCACATTTTTGCCAATGCTTTACTTTATGGGGAAGCATTATTTAAATAAGTGTGGGTTTAGTTTTCAGGATTTTTTTGATTTGTTTTACAGAAATACCTCAGGTTTTTCTTCTAAGCATTTTAATGCTCAAATTAATTCAAAATGGGAGAAAGGGAGTACAAGAAAGCAGAAGGGGCATAGACTAGACATTTGTCAAGTCATAGAAAAAACTATAGACCTCCTGAGGGTTTCACTACTATCTGTGACCAGGATTTCATCTCCAATAAGTGTTGAGGTTTTTTCCCTATCCTCATAGATTCTTCTTCAGCTTGAAAAAAGTTATTGAATTTCCTCTTGGATATATGGATTTTTCCTCTAAGTTTTTCTTTGCCATAAGCTGCTAAGTGAAGAAGGGAGCTGATTTATTTTGGTTTCAGTGCCAACCTAAAAATGTCAGGATGAAAAAAATGCATGGATATTGGAGTCAGCTGTTCCCTTCTTTTCCTTCAATATATCATGGGGAAATATCCCTGGAATGCGTTTTTCTATTAAAAAATAATTTAAACCCAAGTCATGCATCTTTTGTATTGGCTATAAGCAATCTGAGGAGCTGATCTTTTGTCTGTCTGTCTGTCCTGCCAGCAGCTTGGTCAGCTCAGACGTGCACTTACATTTGTTTCAGGTGATCTGTGTAGTCTGTGTTAACTCATCCTATTTCCTCCATGAAGAGCAGCAAAAAAAAAAAAATAAAAAAAATTGACTGTTGTAGAATAAATATGATGCCATCAGGAGATAGAGTAAAAGAAACTCAGCAATTGCAGCTTGTGAAGCATTTACTGAATTACTTGGATTCTTTCTTAATGTTTTGCTGTGGGTTTAATGTACTTATTCTAGATTCTGTGATTCTGCAGTAACAGGCTCTGTGTGTTGTCTTCTCCCAGGGTTTTAAGGTATTGTTTGGGTGACAGTCTTAAGCCTTTCCAAAAATTTGTTGTAGGGTTAGGGCCCTTTTTTTTTTTTTTTTTTTTTTTTTTTTTTTTTTTTTTTTTTTCCCCTAGGGATTATTTTTATATTGATAGATTTCTGGGACCAACAAATAGAGCTAAGAGACAAGCATCTAGGTGAACTTCAGGAACTTAGAGTGTACTTTAACCTCTCATGCATATGAACGTTCAGGAATTTTGCATGGTTGACTATACATATTTATTTTCAACTCTTTTCTCCTGTATATAACTCTTCCCTAAACCACTCATGATAAGCCATCTTGTAAGTTTGACTTTTTTTTTCTTTCTGGCCGCATTGCATAGGTAGTGCCCATGTAATTTGTTGTCTTCAAACACCAGCCATTCAATATGGCACATGAGAAAAATGTTAATTTACTATCAGTTTCATAACAAAATGAGTTTTTTGATCTTCCCGGTATTTAACCTCTTTGCCCAGGTTTCTTCAGTGGGGGAGAATGAGGAGGAATAGAAGGTTTTGGAATTAATTAAATAAATAAATAAAGAACCCCAGCCAAACCCGGTGTGCAATATGATAAAAATGAATGAATGGGTTTAAAGAGAAAATCAGTCTTTGACTGAAAATGTTTATCATATGCTGCTTAAGTCACCAGAGCATTATCTAGAGATTCTAAATGTTGAAAGGCAAGATTAGTAAGTGTGGACCTGATGATGAAATTGTAATTTTATTAATGGCTGCTGAATGTTTTTACTGTTTTGCAGAATCTGAAAAGTAGGTAGAATATGTGTGGATGCTCATGGCTCACTAAGCTTTCGTATGATTTATTCGTATTCAGTGTGTTTTGTACAGTAGTCTTCAGTGTTGGACGCAGAGGGATGTAAACCTCCAAGCTTTGTGCTTGAAGAACAATAACAGAATAATTGGCAATTTCTAGACAGGAATTGCAAAAAAATATATATACATAATTGCATGAAAATGCTGGTAACTTGAAAAAGCACGTGTTGTGCGACTTGAGGTATGAAAAAGCTAAGGTTTTTAGCCCCAAAGCTAAAAATACTATAAAAAGTGGGCTTGCCTAATGGGGACAATAAATAAATAAATAATGCTTTGCCACAGATTAGATCAGAGGCAAATGCTGAAGGGGATCTCATCATTATTCCGTCTTCTAAAAGAAGAGAAAATTGAGGGACAGCAGCCTTGATCTCATTGAGGAGAAGATTGAAGGGAAAGACAAGGTTGGTTGTTCTTACTTCAGAAGGCTCTGAAAGCTGAAATTGCAAAATCAATTTGCTATCGCTACTGTAACAATTAAATTGACATGATGAAAAGATGGAGGAGGAGGAGGAGGATGGATCAGATAATCCACCCCCACAAACTATCTGTGTGTGCAGGTGGCAAGTGTGAGAGCTGCCAAGGATAGAGCTGCCACGACTGTCTCTCCTCTGACATGACAGGCGGCTGCCTCCTCCCCTTTCTCCATCTCCTTCCCAGGTCTGTGCTGGCTTCTCTGAACACCTCCTCAGGGCTCGCCAGGATTTCTTCCTGTGGAAATTTTTTGTATTTTTTCTTTAGGAGGGGGGTGTGTGTGTTGTTAACCCCCGGGTTCTGTTTCCTGGGTGTCCCTCAAACCCAAGTGTTTTCCCTGGTTTAGCCTGCCATCCTGCTTGTGTTTGTACAATGTAATAAGACATCTGCTGCCCACCAGCACTCATCTGGGCCCCGGCGGAGCGCTGCAGTTGACTGCTATCCTATTTATAATAATTGAACACGCCGTATTCTGCATACGCCGCTGATTACCCTCATTTATTTTGTCTCCTAAAGACCCAAGGATTTCTGCTGCTCGCCTTTACAGCATTGTTTTACTCATTTGGCTCCAATTAGCCTCAGCTAATGAAAATACATTATGCTGAACCTCTTGTTACCCGTTGCTGTTTCTAATGACATAATTTGTGAGTTTTGAGCCTTTTCAAGTAGAGACATTAGGAATTGCGTTACAGTTTCTTCGGTGAGGTGGAGAAATATTAATTGCAGGCATCTGGGCTCGCTCCTTTAAAGAAGACTGGTGATTTTTACTTAACTAATAGATGTTGACATAATCAGGGAGCTATCGGCACCATATGTTGGCCTTTTGCGAGATGCAGATCTTATCCCTGCCCGGCTGGGTAAGGAAATGCTTCAGTGTTAGCACTATGTCTTGGTGTATTTTTAAAGCATCACTCAGCACAGGCAGATTGCTGTGAGAAAGAGATGAAGCCTATTTTTAAAAACAGGTGGGCTGTTTCCCCAGCCATTCAGGTGAGGGTGATCTTTAATGATAAACAGATGCCAAAAGCTGCATATGCAACTGTGCTTATCTAGCATGGTATTTGCAAAGCCCCTTTTTGTTAGCAGAGCTCTGCCCTGGGGACTTTTCTGGTGCGGGTGGAGGGGAGCCAGATCGAGCAGTCAGCCTTCTGTTCATTGGGGGTGTGCTACTCCTTTCTGCTCCCTCCCTTCCTCTTTCGGGGACATCGTGTGCAAACACTGGGCCCTGAGGACACTGTTGCAATTAATGAGATTTGAGGGTCAAATCTGAAGGAGAGGTGTGCTCCTGCCCTTCATGGAGGGATTGATGCAACTTTCTTGCCCAACCATGCCAAGGAATTAAACAAAGAGGTTTTGTTAATTCAGGAAAATTTATCAAGATTTAAAAATAAACACATAGGTGTGACATGTACTGCCAAAAAGCAACAGGCAACAATCATTACTTCATTGTGTGTAGTCCAAGCTAGCTTTTGGCACAGCATGCTTCATTCCTGAAATCTGTGCACATCCTCCCTCCTAGCCCCTTTCTTACCTGTTGCGTAACTGTCTCAGACAGGGAAGCTTCACAAGACCTCCTTCCATCTTGCTCTGTCCTTTGGAGGAATTTGTTTTTTTATTTTTTAATTTTTGTTCACCTGGACTTGCTTGATTTTTCTGAAAGTGTTTTATGGCTCTGTTTCTGGAAGAAAGTGGATGTGACCTGGGTGTAGTTAGATGGATAAGGCTGACGTACCTCGGGGATGTTTTTCCACTGTCAGTCTTCAAAGCGTGTGGAAAAGGAGGTTGCTTAATGCATAAGTAGCTGTTAAAAAGGAAGAGCAGACTTAAGAGAGGGAATGTATGGGGAGGCATTAGAAGCTGTGGCATGATTTGAGTGACTGCCTGGTAGTGTTACACATAGACCTCTTTGTTTAAGGCAGTAGTTGGCTGCCTGACAAGGACTGGGTGGGTCAGTTCTTCTGCATTAATCACTTCACTTTCCTTAGCATCCGTGCTACTCCAGGCAGGGCCTCTACAGCCATGGGGAAGGATTGGTTTTCCTCAACATGAGGTGTCCTGTTTCCTCCATTAATGTGATCAGTCAACCCTCGCCAGCTCTACAAGCACAAGGAAACTGTGGGGTGGCAGTGGCTGGCTGGCTGAGTCTCTTGGAGCCAAGCATTGCTGCTGTGAAGCATCGTGGCCTCTGCAGCAGCACCTTGCTCTTGTCCTGAGGAGTCTACATCTTGAACAGTGTTGAGGGGACGTGCTGACTTGTTGGGATGGACAAGTGGTGCTGCTGGAGTTGGTTGCTCTGGGTTCATGGAGTGGACTGCCTTCTTGTTATCAGCTTTGGTCTCAGATGTTTTCATCTTCTTGACAAATGCATAGCAATAGAATTTATGCAACAGAAAAAGCTCATGCTTTGTTCTTCACTCCCTCAAAATTACTGTAGGTGTTCAGAAGAGGTAAAATGGATTCTTTCTGCATATATGCTGCTTTTGGTTTTGCACCAACAAAACTGAGAATTATTTAGGAAGCTGTTATCTTGATGCACTCCAAACACACTAGGAAGATGTGTTTACTTGATTTGTTGGTTAATATTCTTTTTTTCTTGCCTAAAGGCAACATGGTAGCTGACATGTCAAGAAGACAAGCTGCAGAGCTGACTGAGAAGAGTATTTTTATTTCATTTTATTATTTATTTATTTATCCAGTAAATTGGTGTCCCTCAAGTACCTAGTCCCATTTTTACATTAACTCCTGGTACTTCCTCCACATGCGTCAGAAACCTAGGGAAATCCAAGTCTATGGTAGGTAACAAAAGACCAACATTTCTCAGGGAATAGGAAGTCTGGCTGGGGAACAGTCCCAGCTCTAATCCCTTATGTATGGCATGTGTCTTCTTTTAGCAAAGAGGATTAGGTGATACAAAAGTAACTTTTTAGCTGAAGAAGGAGGAAGACGCATAGACAGATGCTTCATAAATATTCTGTAATACAATACAGCACTAAAATATTGAGCATGATGACAACCCTCATCTTTGTTAGGTTTTCACTAGGTTGTAGCTATGTCCCTTACCATCCTGCAAGTTTATCTAGTTTGTTATGCAATTTGCATTTTGGCAATGTTCAGCCACTAACTGCTCAGTGAGAGCTTAGACGTGTTATCTGCACAGCCCTTCAGCTCCTGCCCTATGGGTAACCACAGCTTACTGCTTTACCCATAGGGTTTGTATTAAAAAGGCTGCTAAATTGCTGTATTGAAAAGGCTGCTAAACTGCTCCAAACCCCATCTCCACCTGCAGCCACAGAGCCCAGGAGTAGGGAGGGTGTGGGGAGCTCCCGCATGCAATCCTGCCTTCCCCTCTGCCCCATGTGCAGGGAACATCCTCATCTGCATTGGTCTGTGGTGGATCTGGACATCAATCCTGTCGCTGTATCTCTGTGAACAGCTGTCTCCATTGGTTTTATTGTGCATTTAAGTGCGTGCTTGAGAAAAATGCCCAAAGTGTGTTCCTGCATGCTGATGCCTGCTTTTGCCTTCTTCTAGTCCCAAAGCACCTTTGGGGTCCTTGGCCCTTGTGTTTTCCCAAGGGTTAGAGGAAAGAGTGAAGTCATTCACCCCTGCTGGGCAGTAGAGACAAACCAATGGTTTCAGGGGTGACAGTAAAATTTGTTGTCTTTAGTGGCTGAGGTATTTCCTTTGGCTGAGGTGGATTGGTGTCTCTTAACTGGGGGTCTTGGTAGCAAGATTTGAAGGTGAGGGCCCTCTGAGGGGGCTCTTAGTGGCAGGTCTGGCTTTGGAGCCCCCACCGAGGGGTCCTTTTTGTTCTTCTTGTTCTGCCAGTGCGTTTTCAGAGCAGTAACTGCCTGGAGGCATGTGAAGAGGAAAAGGAGAAAGTGGTTGAGGTGCCACAGGAGAAGGTTTGGCATGTGGAAGGAGGCAGGGAGCCAGAAGGGCTTGTTCTCCTCTGCTGGCACTGCGACTCTGAGCACGCAGAGCAAGAAAATCAACTTGAAAAATTACTTTTTGTATGAAATGTGTCATTTAAGTAAGAAAGCAGTATGTGACTGCTCTTTTCTATTAGCATGTAACACAAACATTATCCTGCAAATGCAGTCTGGGGTGCCCAAAGTACCACGACCAAATTTCCTCTTGATTTTTGCCCCCCACCTTCTACCCTCCATTTTTTTTTTTTTTTTTTTTTTTTTTTTTTTTTTTTTAATGGGGAAACACAGTGGTAGAGTCCAAGAGAACAGAAAATACTGGGCAGCATTCAGCAAATGTGACACCATACCTTTAAATAAAGTCACCCTGTCACAGAGTGGAATCTAAGTGGAGGAAGAGCAAAAGAGCCTGTAAGAGGACAGGCTTTTTGATCAAGTAATTAATAGTGTTGTGTTAATCTTGCTGAGGCAATACATGAAGACTTATGGGATCTGGCTTGAGGTAAAAGAAGTGTGCCTGTAAATTCATGTTTCAGTATATTGTTCTAGCCACGTTTTGATGTGCTGGCTAAACTATTCTGGCTAGGATGCATCCAAACTGACTCCATTGGTTTGCCATCTCCAGTCCCACTGTCCATATTTTTGAGGAGAACAGGAGCTTATTCTGACAGATTTTTGACAAGAGAAGGGCATGGAAAATTATTATGGTAACTCTGTTAGAATGAAGTGTCTGAAAAAAACAGTTTTCAAATTAACCTGAATAAAAAGCTTACCCAGCTGTTGAAGCTGTTGCTGGTGTACCCAGGAGCCTGTCTGATGCATCTGGGCTAAGACCTGATCTCCGTGCAATATCCCACACTACAGCTGGTAATTTCTGAGTGCAGACCTAAGATGGTGTCCTCTGTTCTTTATTAAGGATGATGACAAAAATCCTTTCTATATTAATTAGCCAGAAACACATCCAGTGTAACAGGAGGAAAATCCAGGAATATGGGTGGAGTTTATCTGCTTACTCAAGGCCACAATCTGGCCTAATGGCATTTATTTGGATGGAGACTAAGTAATGTCACCAGCAAGTTTCAGGGCAAATGCCCTGGAGTTGCCTCCTTGATTAGATATTGCATTATCCCTCCCTGGTTTTAACTGAGGGTTGCTCTGTCTGGGCACACTTTACATCCTTCAGTGTAGGAATAAAAAAGTTTTGAAGAGTTTATTTTTCAGAGGTTTAGTGTCACTGTTCTTGCTGGATTGATAATCTTAATGGGATATGTTTGGAATGGTTCCAAATTCTAATTTTGGAAATGGAATTGTTTTAGTGATTAAACAAAGTAACTGAGGGCATCACCCTATTAAATAAGATATTTCATGCATGTGATTAATGGTAATCTCAATATAAATCCTTTTGATTTAGAGATTAATGTTGATTCTTTGCTTCGAATTTACTGTCCATTTGTTTTCTTAATTAAAATTAAAGGTGGAAGACAGATAGCAGAGGAACCTCTTCAGGATGTTGATGTTCACTTTGTTAAATAGAACATTTTTCATTAGGCAGCTCAGAAGTAATAGGCTTGGTATAACTATATTAACCTCAGACAATAGAGGATAGATTGTACGGGTTTTCTCTTGCTGGTGAAGCTTGTCATGCTTCAGATCCCTTTAAAAATATTGGTAGCTGGTATTCCAGCTTGAATGAAGTCTTTTTTAAAATTAAAAGCTAGCGATTGAAAAATAGCTTCCTGCTTTTTAGAGAGGAAATTTCTTCATCGTGCTTCTTGTAGAGACTGTATTTCAAATTGTCATGTTTCCAAGTCAAAATAAAGTAGTGTATGGGGATAGAGGCAACGTCCCTGATTTCTCATCACTTTCACATGGGGCATCTATACCTGGTCTGGGTCCAAATGGATACGATGTCATATCAAGTTTTATAAATGCTTATCTTTTCATTGCTCAGCTGTTAGCCTAAATCCACTGGAGTGTGTTAATGCACTATGTTATCTCGGGTTATGAAAGCCAGAAGTAGTACAAGGGTGGTATTAATGCAATACTTGTTCTTCCACTGTATGTCAAGCAAAATGTTGTCTTTGTGTACCTACAATACTTTATACTACACAAAGAAGCCACAGAAGGCATTTGTCATACTCGTAGAACAAGTGATTTAAAATTCAAAAGCTTTTTAGTGAAAGGACATCCAGCTTTTCTTGAAAACACATATTACTGATAAAGGTATAAAGCTGCTTTGTATTAATGAGGTATGGCATGATACAACATGATGATCTTAATTCATCTTAATAAGAATGCAAATTATTAAGACAGCAAAGCATTATTGAAAATCATTTGAGATCAAACAATGACAAGTAATTCCCATATGTCACCACTCTCATGCCTAATTGTGGCTTGGTGCTGCCACATCTTGTGCTTGATTTCTAGAAGACTTTGAGATGGATTGATAGAAGTAGAAAGATGGAGGTGACCTGAAGAAAAATTAGCCCACCAAAGTGCTATCAAGTATACTGAAGTCAACCTTGATGGAAGTCTGACTGATCTGATCCTTACCTTCTGCTTGCTTTTTATGGAATTCCTTCCTAACATCCCATTCATCTTTTTTTTGATGCAAAAGAAATGTTCTGTCTGTGGATGTATAGACCACATGCCCTCTAGAATAGTAGGAATGTATAGAAATTATCTGACAAATGCTTACAGCCCCTTGCTTTCTGCCAAAATCCTCTGGTCTGCCTTCTACTGCTGTCAAGGTGATACTGATGAGAGACCATCTTGTGTGACTACTGGTGACCAGATGATATCAGCCAATTTGCCATTGTAAGCTTTTGGAACTGGTGCTTGTGGGCTGCAGCATTAATGAAATAACTTTTTCTAAGAAATGGAAAATTACAGTAAGTATAAAGAGACTATAGTTACCCTTTCAATAACAACAGTTTAAAATGTAAAATTTATTCAGTTGTGGTTAAAAATTCAGATTTGATGCACTCCTGTCATTACTCATGCAGTGAATATTGCTAAGCATGCTTAAAGCATAAATCCCATATAATGTTTTCTATCTACTATCATGAAAGTATATTTCTCCTATGAAAATTGATTTAAGCTAATGTTTTAAAGCTAAATCCTCCATCATTTTCATTTGACAGAGAGTTTAATGTTTGTTTAAAATCTAAGGAGCATTTTCAGAAATCCTCCCATTAATGTTCCCTGGATGTGCAATTCATAAACATAACAACACATAACTGCTTGTCGGTGAGATGTAAGATTAAAAGCAGCTTCTACTGTCTCAAAATGTGCTTTCTCATGTGTCCCATATGACTATAATTTTCTTAAAGATCTGTTACTTGTTGTAGTTTACCTCCCAATGCTGTTTAAATTTTTCTTCCTCGTTTTCCAGATGTGCATATACTGTGTGTTTATGAGACAAGTAGGGTTTGGGCTCCGGTCCCGAGTGTAGCCAGGAGATTTCATTGGGTCCTTTTCAGTTGTGCAAACACAGCTGGATTAGAGATGGCAGTTAAATGTTTCCTCTCTGTGATTTGGTTTCCCAGAGAATTCAAAGATAATGACAGGGGAATGCTGTCCTAATTTAGGTTCTATTGGATCAAACCTACCACTTCATAACCACTACAGAAAAAGATGTGCGCTTTTACAGGTCCAAGCAGCATGACATTTCCTAATTATCCCCTATCAATGGAGAACTTCCCATGGAGATCAAGTAGACACTGAGGAACAGCAGAGAAGTACCTGCCTGTCTATCCCTTCAAAGGCCTTGGATAGGAGGGAAAGGAGTAAAGAGGGAGCAACAGCTGAAGAAGAGACTTTTATCATGTTGTCACAATTAATTTAGGAATCTAATTTCTGCAAAGCTATTCAGCTTATCAACAGTAGGACCCTACCAAATGAATCAATTGCATTTTATCAAAGTGGCATTCCTTTCTGATAGGCCAGAGGCACCCTCTTTGAGCACATCAGGTGCCAGCTACCAAGAGTGCCAGGGTTTGAGAAAACCAAGGTAATCCTCATGGTGCTCTTAGGTGGGACATTCAACTGTCCCCATAAAAGCAGTGGGTGCTCTTTGATCAACACAATTTCGTGCTGTGTTTGCCCATCTCCAGACCTCTGGTCTCTTTCTGTGCCCTGTTGGTTTGCAGGGGTACTCCTGACTGCTTTACCTGCAGCTTCTGGTATCTTCCAGGGGAATGTTGTCCAGGTCTGACAGCTTGCTTGAAACTCACCTATCCATCCCTCTGTCTGTGCTCCCATTAGTTATCCCATAATGCTGAGGACACTTCCCCTTTTCATAAAATCCATAGCACAAGGGATTAAATAATCTCTTCAGGAAGAATATTTTGCTTTCTCTTGTTTCCTCTCAGAGAAGGCCAGTGAAATTGTTCTTGATGCTTTTTGACTCTTCCTGGTTAACTTTGTCTTGTCTTTAATGCACTTTGATTAATATTGGTTCTTTTGCATTCCTCAGTCATGTATACTTGTTTTTGACATATGATTTATGTTTCTTTCTGTTTTCAAGTGCCTTAAATAACTTCTGGCATAGCCTCATGGTCTTGCTGTGCATTCTGTTCCTCTATATCGGAAGAAAAGCTGTTTTGCTTAAAATAATTATGTATGTCTATACACATACTTTTTTGATTGCTGTAATCCAAAGTGTTATTTATTACCCCCATATGTCAAATTCTCAACTGGTACTCTCATGTTAACCAGGACTGGAGGTAAAACAGCTCCCCTTTAGTACTTCCTCTGTGTGGGTTTTTTTTTGTTTGTTTGTTTTTTGATTTTTTTGGTTGTTCTTTTTATATGATATGATTGGGAGAAGGGGAAAGGTTATTTGGACAAAGGGTTATCCCATTGAGTTCACTGTGTTTCTGTACTTTACCAAGATATGTAACTGAAGTTCTCTGCCCTGTGCATCAGAGAACAGTGGCTTCTTTTCTGATGTGTTTTTAATTTGCCCACAATAAGCCTCCTACAATGACACAACTCTTGGGTTTTGCTTTTTTTTTCCTTTTTTCTCCTCCTTTCACTTTTTATACAAAGCTCTTGAAATTTAATGCAACTTATCGTCCTTCCTACAAAGTAAGTTATGTTATATAAATTCACCCCAGAATGTCTCTTCTAGTACTGGTTCAAGTATTAGAGCTTTTAATTCCTCCCTTTCTCTTTTCCACACTCATAGGGTTGTTATATAGACATCTAACTAAGTTTCCCAAAGTGTCTCACTGCTGCTTCTTCTGATAAACGCTATTACAGTTTCTTATCACTTCCCCAGATTTCAGCCCTCTGGGCCAGATCGTTGCTTTCAGAACATGAGAATTTTGTTATCCGCTGCTATTCAATCTGGCTTAAAATCTTTCCCACTTGATAGGCAGGCTGATACTTCCTACCCTCCTCTTCTTATCTCTGTTCCGAGACACTTCTTTGTGGGATAACATCCTCTGGTTACAGAAGCCAAAGAGCTCTTGCTGGTGCCATCTGTACAGCTACACACTTGTTTCTGAGAGGCATCTGTCTCTGCCACCACCAGCCCTGGGTGAGTGGGTGACTGGTACCCTCTACCCTCCAGCTCCTTTGCTGAGCATCACTGGGCTGGGTTGAACAAAGAGGGGAGGAAGGCAGGGGGGGAAGCTTGCTGTCACTATGGCTTCAGAGACTTCTGTTCAGTGCTGAAATTTGTAAATGGGAGTAGTTTAATATTCGCGCAATGTAATTAGAAAAAGTTTATTAATCAGGACTCTAAGTTGGAAAGGAAATTAAACCCTTTAACTGCCTTAATGGGAAATGCCTAATCATTGAAAAGGATAGTGCTGACTCTGACCTGGAATCCTCTTTAACACCGCTTTTCTTGCATAAGAGGGAAACTACTTAGAATAGGAAAGCGGGTTTTTTTTCAATCAATTAAGTGAAATATATTTATTTTATACATATATATACATACCTACATTTTTTCCCTTGTGTCACTGCTTATTAAACTGAAATACATCATCTTCATTTTTCAATGAGTTGTAATTTAACCTTATGCTCTATGTAAATATTCAGTTCTCCATATAGCAATCAGAAGAAAGCCCGGTGAAGCTATGAATAATGCAGCATGTAATACAAAATATATGCAGGAGATAATTGGTGAAATGACCTTTCTTTTGTGGCAGTAACTTCATATTCCTGCTTCAGAATTATTTCCCTCCCGCCCTCCCCCTCTTCAAGCTTGTTGTTTTAAATAATGACATCTCTCAATTGGCAGATATCAGATTTGAAGGAAAGACAGTTTTTTTAGGAGCTGAGTTATACCCTGTAGACACACTTCTGCCTGGAGTGGAAGTGCCTAAAAGCTTTTCAGTAGATGAACCTGGGCTGCAGTGCACACTCCTGCAATTGCCCAAGCTGGCAATTTCAGAAGGGTGACTGCAGTGTGAGTGTGCCCTAGGACACTCCCGAAGCATCCTTGATCTTAAGAATGTTTGCAACGAGTAGAAACTGAAGGAGCTTCTTATATTTCAAGAGTTGCTAAGTGCTGCCAGACACCCAGGTTTTTCAGGGCTCTGTGAAGTAACCGCGGCAAGGAGTTAAATCCGAAGTCTGAGGAGTCTTGTGTAGGCACGATGTGCAGATCAGGGGACAGGTGTTGATCATGTAAACAGAGTAAAGTGAAGTATGTCTGGAGGTGGTTCCAGCAACTGAAGCTTTGGGATTTACTTCATCACTGGAACCCTGCTGCAGAGGAGCCATCCCTTTGCCAGCTGCTTTACCATATAATTACCCCTGTAGGGGGAAGCTGACATTCCTGTTCTTGATGTGTGAGTGCAGAGAGGGGGCAGCAGGTCTGAAAGTCAATGTGGGAGGTCAAGGGTTTGTTTCTCGTGTCTGCAGAAGGAAGGAGGGAACCACCTCATCTCCCTGGGGAACTTGGCCCCATTGGCTGGAGTCACTGTGGTGAGAAATGGCAGCTCATGAGGCGATGCTTAAATGCTGGGTGGTTAGAAGAGTGTGTGCCTAAGGAAATGCACTGCCCCACATCCCTGGTTTTCTAGCTGTGGTAAATAGAGAACTGCCAGGACTTCCTGAGGGCTGAGGTTCCTGGAGGCAGCTGTGGCCGTGGGCAGCACTCCCTGAAGTTCAGCCTCGCTGTCTCCTGGGGACAGGCTGGCTGGCTGCTCTTGGAAGACACAAGCACTGTTTTAAAGTAGAATATTTTCCATTAGATGGGCTTACCATGATCATCTAGTCCCACTGCACCACATCTTGTTGCTGCCTCTCCATTTGCACAGCATTGTGTGTTGTGCTAGCAGAAGGCACTGCGCTTGGGCAAATGTGATTGCCTAATTCTTGCTGACCAGCTTTAATGAAATGTGATGAGACCTTTGTATAAAAGGAACTATACAAACACAAGATCATGAAATGGTGTACCTCATAGGCAATTAGTGTGTTCAAATGAACAGAGATTTTGTGTGCTTTCTGTACTCGAGATACTTGGACACGGCAGCTTGGGTAGTTGGAGCTTAGTTGTTTATCCCTATTTAAATACGCATTGTTGCAAAGCACATTTCTGAACTGTTTACATTTTGCTTCAACACTGTAGGAAGCTGAAATTAAAAAAAAATTAAAAATCTGGAAATGAAAGTCTGAGTACCAAGAGCTGTAAGAATCCCAAAGAGGATTACTTGTTAAAACTAGAAATAAGACTGATGTGTTTGTTTTCAGTACATTAAATTTATTACCACTACCTCAGCCTTAGACTCTGCTGTCCTTTCCTTATCTTTCTATTACCATGTATGTAAAAATAAGCTATGTGGTAAATGAACAATTTAACATCTCTTTTACATGAGACAGAGGAGACCAGAAAGCTTCATTTAATTATTAAAATCTTCCCCTATTTATGTTACATCTTGATCACTCTTGGAGACTGCAGATGACCACTCTTATACTGGAAGCAGCAAAGCTGCCTGGCTGCTGGTGAGGGTGGATGGTGCTACAGAAATGACCATCTGCATGCTCAGCCCCAGAGGTGCCTTGCGTGAGAGTGGGTGGGGATCTTGGCTTCCACTGTGAAAATACTTAGGAGCTGAGAATTCCTCTTGCTTGTGAAGCATTGCTCATTGAAGGAATCCATCAGTTTCTGTGCAATTATTCAGATGAGGGGTTTCTCCTTGGCTATTTGCCCTAGCATCTAACCGGAGTGAATATATATGAAATTATCAGATCTGATAAAGATATGGTATTTCAAATTTCTAGTGATATTTGTATGATGTGTTTACTCCTTCTATGTCTAGGACCTTTGGAAAAGCAAGATGAATGAGATTTTAGTGACTTGGGATGACGTTTCATTTCTTGTTATTTCTCCTTTTGTGAGAAGGAAACTGAAAGTTTTCACTGTAGTCCTTATGCCTCATGAATAGCTCAAAAACAAGCAGAAAAACCTCAGCATGTTTCTCTTCCTTTTTGGCCATTTAATAAGCATGCCTCTTAATTTCTGTCTGATATTAGCATGCTGTGCTTTCTCCCTTTCTTGAGAAAGGTGAAATCTTAAGGGTTATGATGAAGAAAAGCAGTACTGGACTTAGAGACAGACAGACCTGTTTCCAGGTGATGTTTGCTGAATCCTAAAATCATTGCAGTGAATTGGGCAAAAGGTTTATATTTTTATGGCCATATAGCAAACTTTACAGAACATAATGTAAAGTTTTCTTTGGAGCCTTTATGATGGCTCACATCTAGGAAATAACTGCAGCAACCTTGTATTACTGACTGCCTCCCTGCTCTGTGGGAGCTCTGAGCACCCCTTGTTACAGCAGCAATTCCTGAGCATGCTACAAAGGCCATGTGCTATAGGAATCTGGGTATAACCTTGGTAAAACAGGGCCTTCCCGAGAGAATTTTTTAACCCATGCATTGTTCTATGTAGGTAAAATGGTATTTTCCATCTGACTCCATGAAAAACAAATGGGAAAGGTGGTATGGCACAACTGGAATGATTTCTGTATCACTTGTTTCAGGCTAGATAGCATGATTGATTAAAATAAACATGTTTTATCTTCTGCACTGTTTGGGACCTTAAAAACAGTACTCAGCCTACTTTTTCTTGTGACAATTTTTTTCAACAGAAGCCCTAACAGATTTGGAAGTGTGAGATGAACATAAAACTGGCCACATGCTCTTGGAATATGAATTTTGTGTGCTGTTTTTCCTGGTGTTTTGAACACAGAGTCTAGATGTATTTGTCCTGGTATGATTAATTTTTGACTAGAATGTTAGAAGGTTATTACTATATCTCAAAACACATGAAGGTTCCATAATATATGTAACTCTCATAAAAACATAACCACCCTACAGAGTAAAAACAATGCAGAAACAGATTTTTAAAACAACCCACATCATTAAGCCTAATGAAAATTAGCTGCATTTTTTTAATTTTAGGCCAACCTTTTGAGAACAGATTTCTGTGGAGAGGGTGAACCTTGAGAAATCAGGGAAGAGTGGAAGTCCACTGCTGGGAATGGTTTAGGAGGGACTTGATTCAGTCAGCATTTATTATGCATTTTTGAAAGTAGTTGATACTATATATTGGATGTGTGGGGAGAACTCTGGGTAATTTAACAGATGAAAATGCAGAACTAAATGGCATGGGTGAACAGACATGCTTCATACCTCATGACTGGCTGCTGACTCACAACTGGGTTTTTCAAGTTGTGGTGTCCGTGTTGTTTTCTCCCTCCTGCCCTGCCTCCTCAGGATAGTACTTAGGAAGAATGTAAAAACTGTGGTCATTTGTCTAGGATTTCTCAGTGTCTGTTGGCCAGAGTACCAATCTATGTTGTGGATATTCAGAAATGCTTAACAAATGACCAATGCAAATGTACACAAGTTCAGCTACAACACTGGTTTTTCAGTGGTGGATGTGGAGAATAGCAAATGGACTGTAGCATTGCAGAAGAAAATTTGGTAGCCCTGCACCTTGCTGTCAGGAAGGGTACCTAATTTGGCTAAGTGAGGGGGGGAGAAACTATCTTAAAGTTGTTTTACATGCGTAGCTGTCCTATTGGAGTGATATGGAACTCATTTTTTCCTTCTGTCCCCAGAGTGTATGGAAGAATAGTGTACTATCATGTCTGTAGTTGTTCATGACGTTTCTTAGCTAGTAAGATATGTAGCTGGAATGTTTAAGGTTACAGCTATAAAAATGTCATCTTTTATTTAAAAAGAAAAGTAAAGTGATGCATTGCTTTATGATAATGAAGCACTTTGATTAAAAGCATCCAACAGCCTATGATGTATGGGAGCTAGCTGCAAGACTATTGGAGTGTAATTAATTATTAGCTGTTCTTTATAAGGTCTAGTTGCTCTTCGCAGAATTGATTTTGAATGGTGACAAAGAAGCAAGCTCTTGTTTGTGGATGCTGTGCAATTAATATATGGATGTTGGCAGGAGCAGGTGGTGTGTGATGGGTGATGGAGTACAAAGCCTTTCACCTGCAAGCACTTTCTTATGTTGAAGCCAGACA
The DNA here is from genome assembly GCF_036169615.1 of Heliangelus exortis. Classification (NCBI taxonomy): domain Eukaryota; kingdom Metazoa; phylum Chordata; class Aves; order Apodiformes; family Trochilidae; genus Heliangelus; species Heliangelus exortis. The sequence goes on along the minus strand of NC_092422.1, from coordinate 107,614,213 downwards.
AGTTGTTGAGGTGACAAAGTCGTTGCTGATGGACTGGTTGGAAGCCAGCACAGCTTGTATGTGTAGCTCTGTCTTAAAATATAATAGTGGGACTCTCTGCAACACTGAGTCTGCATGGGCTTTACCTAAAGGGCTGGGGACAGGCTGCCAGAAAGAGACCAAAGTGCATTTGTAGAGCTGTGTCCTAGTTACTATGCCCATCACCTCTCCTCTGTGGTTAAGTAGAGGGGCATGGTTTACATAGTTTATTCCCTTTCATGAGAACTATATGTACTTTAAGGGTTTTGGAAGATATTGGTGCTTATTTATAGGGAGAGAGTCACTAGTAGCTGATTACCTAAAAAGTTGTTTGACACTGCAAAGGACTCTCAAAAACCTTAATTCAGTAGTTTGATTTAAGGAAACTACAGCAAAGTAATAAAATTTTCTCCCTCTTTCCTACTTCTGCACTTTAAAATCTTTGTTTCCAGTGAATGCTTCTTCCTGCAGAGGAAAAGAATTCCTTGCTAACAGTAAATTTGGAAGCATCAGGAGAAAGAAATTTAATCAAAATTTTTGCATGGGTAAAAGACCTCAGAAGTAGTTAGAGAAGAGTCAATGTTATACATGTAGTCTTACTATCCTTGTCTTACTGCAGCCGTGGCTAATCAGGCTACCTGAGCTGTCATCTGCCATTCAGGTCAGCCAGTGTGAGTGAGCTGCTTAAGGAGCTCTGTGTCTTCCTCTCCTCTTCTTCCAAATACTTCACTTGTACTTCTGCCCAAAGTGCACCTAGAAATAATAGATATGCATTCATACAGGCACAAGTGTGTATGAGAAAAGTTTGCAACCATTCTTCTGCCAAAATATACAAATCTTTTACAAAAGCATGTCCATTTGTAGGGAGGAACCTTATCCACACTAAGAGAATGGCATGACAGAAGAGAAACTCTTGGAGAAAACACCCTGAGATATTTGTTTCAAACGCAGATAAGAAACTTATTTTTTTAATTTTGTTATTTCAACCCGAATTCATTGCAAGTTGTGAAATGACTTTCAGATGCACTTTTCCTGAAGACAACTTGAAGGGACATCTCTATGATAAATGCATATCCCCTGCTGCGGAATTACATGAAAAGGAAAAATCAAAACAACCCCAAACCTAAAAGAATGTAGAGGTAATTTGAAAAGCAAACCGAAAAGCTTTGTGAATTGTAGCAGATCTTGGGAAGCTTGTGAAAACTCCATGTTAAGTATATAGATATCCCACAAAGAAAGGTTACTTTTTGAAATGTTGAAACTATATATAATCTCAGCACTTGATACCGTTAGTCTAGTACTAAATATGCTCTTATACTATGCTCTGGTCTATGTCAAAGGAAAAGAATGGTGCGGTTAGATTGAAATTTTGTTCTGTTACTTTTGGATGACAAACTTTGTATTAGAAGAGTTTTCATAAAAAGCCATGTTACCTGGAGCGAGTGGGAAAATCATAGGCAGTATTTACCCAAACAATCCTTTGTGTTATGATTAATAACAACCTAGAGAGCACTGACTGGCAGTAAGGGTTGAAAGCTTTTTTTCTTTTTCTGGAAACATCTATTTGGGGCAGCTGTAAGGAAAAGATTCTGGGGAAGGAGCAAAGCCGATGTGACTGGGAATAGCTTTTATTAAATATGTGAGAGAATGAAAACCCTGAACACTGTCTCTGCTCTGATGATGTGAACGTGAGGCTAAGTTTTCAGGATACTCTTAACAGCTCAGGACTGCAGCTCCACGTGTGGCTTTACTGGATGTGGTCAGGAGTTTCTAATCCTTCAGCTGAAACCTGGAAGCATTTGGGCTGCAGATCTCCAACATAACACAGTGATTCCTAAAGGCCCAGCCTCTGGGAGAGATGATGCTGGGAGGTGAGGATTTCTTTCCCTTCCTTTGGATGAGAAATGGATCTGTGCTTGGAGGGGGGTTGCTTCCTTGCTATTCAGATGGGAGATACCAGAATGCAGCTATGGTAATACTCAAGGTCTTTCTTTCCTGAAACGTAGTCTTCTTTTTCAGTCAGTGCAGTCCCACTGCCACTTACTATGTAGCTTATTTCATACATGAAAAATAATAGCTTGTAAATTACATTTGTGGTTAACTTTTGCTTCTATGTCATAAAGAGAAATATCCTATAATTATTATGGTCCCCTAGTTATTTTGACCATATGGATTACACCATATTTAAGGTCCCTGTTCAATAAAAGTACATCTGGTTCCTGCACTGAAAAAACCTATTAAAGACTGAGGAAACCATGCAAATAGATTTATATGGTCTTTTGTTGGATTTTACAGTGTTTAATTGGCCTCTCTATTGAGGGTAACCATGACAAGCTTCAAATTCTGGGAGTAGCTACTACAGGCAATAGTCCTTTAGTTACTACAGAGTTAACATCTGCCATTTTTCTGCTAGTACGTGGTTTAAGGGTCTCACATGTTGTAGTCTCCTCCACTTCCTTTGGGAGAATATTCTACTGTCTCATAGATCTCAATGTCAGGAAGTCTTTGACCACAATTTATGTAACTGCATGTTTCATACGGATTCTTCCTTGGCCAATAGAAAATATGCCATAGGGATTCATCAGGGATTTAAAAAACAAAATAAAATGAGCCACAATAAACCGAACCAAAAACATGAGTGATGTGAAGACTACAGTCTGTAAGGCTGGTTTATTAAAGTTAAAAAGTGGTAAAAGTAATGTGTTTTTTTGGAGGAGGGGTTCTGCAGCTGGAAAGAGCAGCAGACCTGTAAAGTTCTGCTAAGGGAAAGAAGTTTACCAGGGAAAATGCAATAGATGAAATATTACTGAGAAGATCCTGGCCAAGGAGACTGTATTGCTATCACAATTTTATGATGTTCTTGCATTTCTACCAACCATCATTTGCAAAGCAGGTATTTTTTTCCTCCTAATTCAAATTTGCAGATTTTCCTATCTTCAGAGCCTTTAAAGAAGCACTTAGCACATCCAAGTTTGTTCTGCATATTTACATCAAGTTTAAAGCTTGCTCCTGGTTTAGGTCAAGAGATACTTGTCCCCTATCAGAAACGCGTGGGCTCATGTGGACCCCTGCCAGTGCCTGTGAAATTGTGTGTGGTCTGGTCTTTGCTGTCAGATGTGAAACCCATGCTAGAGACCAGAACTTCCACTTCTGTTCTGTAAATGGGAGAAAACTGATGTAGGTTAGGCTCTAATCTACTGCCTGGAAGTTTATTTGAAAAAAAGTTAGTGTAACTACTTGCCTCAGCTCTTCCCGTCCTTCTTCCAATGAAGATCTTTAGCTTTAATGAGGATCTGACTCATTTTATATCTCTGTTTCTAAAATGAGAGGGGAAAAGTTTTATTTTACTTATTAAGATATTGGTCTAAGATGGTTCCGGATCATTTTCTTGTCAGTTATGATGATGATTTTTTTTGCTTTAGGCTCACTCAGCTGTTATTAAAGTCTGAAATGATAAACTGTTGTTATCTGAAAAGATGTTTCAGACTTAATCACACCATGTACTGAGATAAAATTAATTTCTGCTAACCAGAGTGAGTTAAAGAAGTGAAAGTTGAAACTTTTTATAGCATTCTTTGACTTCCGCAAGGGAAAAAAACCCCACCAAACAAAATCAGCAAACCCAGCTATGTAGGAAATGTGATACATGCAAAAAAAGTAAAATTACAATGCATGTAGGATGCCCTTCAGAATAGAGCTGAGTTCCTATGCAGTCAGCTTATTGTAGATAGGGGCAAAATAGGATTAGTGTCCATAGGATTCACTGACTCTTGGAGATCACCAATTTCCACAGTCCAGGGGCATGGACTATGCTGCAAACTCAGGAATATAAACAATCCTCTTTTGTTTCTTCATCTGAAAACAAATGTTCAGACAACAGGCCTCTGACATTTGATTGTGTTTGTGTCCAAGGTGTAGTTTCTGTGTACAGAGGAACATGACTTATTTTGTAATATGTAATATGTACCCTGAAAATGCTTTTGGGTTTCTTTTTCGGGGGGGGGGGGTGTTTGGTTTTGTTTGTTTGTTTGTTGTTTTTTTTTTTTTAGTTTTGGTTGTTGGTGGGTTTTTTTGTTTGGTTGTTTGGTTTTTTGGATGGGGGAGAACTGTCCCCGTGAATATAGAGCAGTTTTGGTGTGTAGAGACAGGTTTCACTCGCAGCTACTGCTGGCAGAGTGCTGCGAGTGAAGAAGGGATAAAAAAACCAACCAAACAAAAAAACCCAACAAAAACCCAACCCACCCCAAAAACCCCAAACAAAACCAACCAAACAAAAATAACAAAAAAACCCCTTAACAAAACAAAAATCCCACGAGAAGCCACGTCCAGAAAGAGACTTAAAGAAAGCAGGAGGGGAAGTTCTATAGGCTTTCCAGCTTCCCGGGAAGAAAGATAGATGAGAGGGCTCCAGCAGCAGGTCGCCCAGGAGCCAGGCTGGGCTCAGTGTTGTGAGTGAGGGAAATGAGGGGCAGGGCAAGGCAGGGGAAGCAGCTCCTGCCCGGGAACGGTGCCACCGGGAGGGAGCAGCTGCTCGGCCCGATCGCTCTCCAGCTTCGGCGCTGCGGCTTTCGCAAGGGAGGATGCTTGCCAGGGAGAGGGGGGAGAGGGGTAGTGCTCAACATATGCCGCACTCCCGGCTTCAGGGCTTCCCACGAGTGGCTTTTCATGGGAACATAGGAGTGCTTGCCTCCTCTCTGTGTGCCTCTTCTCCTCTAGTGGCAGGAACGATAGGAAATGACAATGTTTAGAAGGATTGACTGGACCCAAAAAAGCTACCCAAACATGTTATTTTGCTGAAATGCAAATGTATTGCGAAACCGGTGATTTATTTCCTGTCTTCCAACTCCCCAAGTATGTCTGGAATGAAATGTTTCCTTTCTTGTCAGGGGCAAGAGTTTGAGGGTTTTTGCAAATCAAAGACTGCGGCTGTGTAAAGGAAGAGGGTAATACAAATAAGTAGAATAAAATTCCCCACTGAAATGAACGTGCAAAACATAACTTTGTGGTAGTGTTGTCATTGTCTTCACATTCAAACTGACAACTTTGAAGCATCCACCTTTAGCTGAAGTCCACTGAGTCCCGTTCAGTCACCTTTTTGTTCCGTACACAAGAAATAAAATGTACTACCAAATTTGTTTCCTTGGGCTTTTTTGACTTCGTGTAAAATGTGCAGATATACTTGATAGCAGAAAAGAAAAAAATGGCCCTTAGGAAAGCAATATGGTTAGGGTCAGAACATCTGTCTTTAATGTAAATTGGACTATCCTCAGCCATTTTCTCATGTGCTGCGTTTGCACGTTTTTGTTTATTATTGTCAGATGAGCTGCCTTTATAGAAAGGACATGATCTATTAACTATTTACATACGCACATCTGTCTTGTATGGAAATCTACTGGCACAGGAAGATGTGTCATAGCTCATAAGTATGCAGGTTCAACAAACTGCTGCTCTTGTGAACTGCAAATCGTTCCCTCTTTAAGCAGCTTCTTAGCAGCTCTCACAAGCAACGTTTCGTCAGCTTGGCAGCTGTCTTGTAGATGGTCTCACATATGTATTCTTCAAGGCTGTAGTTGTGGTCTTCACTGTTTCTAGGGGAATGTTTACATTAGGATGGTAAAAAAAAAATGTGTAATTAAATTTTAAAATTAAATAAATGCTAACCAGATGTAACTGTGCAGAAGTATGTTAGCCTGGTTCAACAATTCCAAGTTTGGAGTCCAGGACCTACAAGATACACTTTACCTTTTTGGTTTTCCTTGGAGTAGTAGTTCTAGCCCTGTTCCAGCTCACAATTTTCAGCCTTTTCAGTCTAAGATCATACCCAAGAGAAAAAAAAAAGAAAAAAAATCATATTTTTAATTGAACCCAGAATTTCAGGTGGGCCTACCTGATGCTTCATTAACATTTGGGTTTGACAGCAGTAGGGAGGCTGAAGTACAGAACCTGAAAATCAATGTTTGATGTTTTCTTAAGATAATATTCTTGTTGCTGCATACTAGACATAATTTCACGCATAGGTACCTACCTTCACTGGGCAAGAAACATTCTGTGTGTTGAAGAATAACAATGAGGAGAGAGGATTGGAAGTGAAAAAGGTGTCGCTGACTTTCAGAGTAAAAGCAGAAACACCAGCAGCACATCTATTGGTGAGCTGGAGAAGATCTCTGAGTTCAGCCTCCTGCCTCAGCACCATGAATCCAGAGCAGCCCACAAAGTATGTGGGTGGTTGATAGTGCTGAGATCCAAATCCATCCTTGCAACTTCCTTCATATTCAAAAACCACAGAGAGTGGCTTGCTGATATGCTGCATTTTCATAAAGTAAGACTTTGTTCTCTTTCTTACTACTCTCTCCAGAAAATGACGTAGTTGTGACTTCTTGCCAAAATCACTAATATAAAACTCATCCGTTTTTTTCCAAAAGACTATTTTCCCTTAGGAAAGTTAATTTTATGTTCACACTTCTCCTTTCTAGTGATCGTGTTTTAGCACATTACTTGGATTCTCCTTATTTCTTTGTGGCAGGAGCCTGTAAGTCACTTGAACTGAAAAGCCTTTTAAGAGACAAAACAGAATTTACATCTGGGCAGCTTTTTTTTGGTAGGCTACAGGCCAAGTTTGTGTCAAGTTTGTACAATTTCTTTGGATTTAATGGAATTGCCCTGTATTTCTGATACAGGTATGTCAATAGTGGTAGAGTTGACTTGTGGTCCTGCCTTAAAATATGTCACAGTGAAGCAGCTGAATTCTGGGTTTGCATCTCTAGGACATTTAAGCACTGGCACCTCCCTTCTGTGTACAGATAGATCTCCTCCCACATTTTCCTTATGGAAGTGATGGTAGAACAAATTTTCATTTTCTTGTACATAACACTAAAAGGTGCAGAGAGTTGATAAAGTGTAATTTGAGCACATGACTTCCCATGAAGAGAATTTAATTTGGCTTTAAGATTCAGAAATTTCATGTGAGTCTCCCAGGGAGAAATCTGTGTTCCAGCATCTTAGGAGAAGATAGATCTCCAGCCTCTCCTCTGGTCTTCTGTGGTGTGTGGTTATGGAGTAGCATTAAATCTCTGTGACCATGTGGTGGTGGGTTGGGTTGTTTGAATGGTTCAGTTCAAGTCTAGTTCTGCCATAGTCGTGTGGGTGAGGTGTTTTTGTTCCTTCCATTGTTCCTCTCTGTTTTATGAGATGATATCTCAGCTTTGGAAAATTTTTCTGACTTGAAATTTGTCACAGATATCTTCAGCCAGAGCAAATTTGAAAAATATGGTTTTAAAACATGCTCAGATTTTTAAACAGCTCTCTCAATGCAGTCTGGTCTATGCACCAGTTCAGTCAGTGACACAAAGTGTATAATGTGTATAGATATAATTTTTATTTTGGGTGAGTATTTTTCTATAGAGACTTTTTATAGCTAGTGATCTTTTATTTCTGGATGACTGTTTTTTTCTTTTCATCAAGTATAGTACTCTTTAAAATGAGAGGTCATACTGGTCAAGATGTGCTAGCTGTACAGGTGAGGATTATGAGTCTTTGCAGGCGATGTTATGAATGCTAATGGGATGGGACCTGAATTGGTAGGATTAAATGGTGTAGGGTGGATCTTGGAATATTATATTTATGACTGCACATGCATATCTAGTGAGTTAGACTACTACAACTAATGATTGTATTAAAGGTGCAGTAGGCAATGATGATATTTGTAGCATGTTTGTGCCAACAACCTTTTTTTGGGGTGAAGTCATAGAGCTATACAAGCAGAAATGCATTTTTTTTACTGAGGAAAAAAAATGAAATGAGATGTCTGTTTCCATTAGGTTTTTTCACCCCTTCATGACATTTCTGGATAATTGTTATTTATGCAGTTGTTCAAGTAGGCAAGCTTGAACCCTTCCCCATAAAATCCTAGATCTTTCTGCAGCCTCTTATTGTTCGCTGTCTTGTTGTGAGTGGTCTCATTGAAGCCATGGGGATTATTTGCTGAGCAAGAGTTTCATCCAAAGATGAGAGCTGAACGGGCTAGGTCAGAAACTGTGTAGTCTGCATGAAGCACCATAAGATTTCCTGGTGTGCCCAAGTTCCATGCACTGCCTGGTATGTAGTGAAATGAGGCAACCAGGTGGCACTAATTGCCAGGCAGTGGGCATGAGCTTGTGTTAAGCCCACCTGTACCTGATTAGGGTGGGCCCCTACTGCACATGAGCAGGATTAGGGGGGCCAATAAAAGGGTCCTAATCAGGCACAGGTGGGCTTAACACAAACTCATGCCCACTACCTGGCAATTAGTGGCACCTGGTTGCCTCATTTCACTACACTGGTGCACTGAAATCTTCTGTGACGGCTGTAGGCAATGAGTCTTGTGTCCCATGGGCAGGCTCACCCAGTGCACTCACTGCCTCCTCCAGGCAGCTCATGTCCCACCAGCTCCCAGTGTTGGGGGCAGGATGCACCCATAGGCTGGGGTCAGCCTGCACACCCCTCCCCAATGGTTTCTGAAATTGCTACCCCACGTCCTCCCTTCTACCAGTAACTAAAAGTGCTACCAACAGGAATTTCTGCCTTCTTACTCTCCAGTCTTTTCTTGTTGAATGTTGAAAAAGCAAAATTCAGCTGATAATATATTTATTTCTGTATCAGGCTATCAAGTCACATGTACTGTATTCCCCTTTAAAAAAACAAAAATACAATATCCAATTATCTGATATACCTCGGAAGGGAGATTAAAAATATTTGAAAAATCAATTGAATTTAGTTATGTATATTTTTTAAATGTGGATTGAATGCAGCTGGCTCTGGCTGTGTTTTTTCGGCTTGCTGTCAGCCTTCAGAATACTACTGTTTTAAAGCTGAATAAATATCTAACAACCAGGAGATATTAAATATGCTATTTAATATCATATTCCCAGTGGCTTAGGAAAGGTTACAAACCCTGATATCTGGTTAGTGGCCCCAATGGTTTTCTAGCCAGTTACTTAACTATCCATTTATTCATTTAATTTATAGCAGTTAATGAGAACTAAAATGGAGCCACAGGATTCAGGTTCCCAGAAAAACAGACATAAATTATGACCAGGTTTAAAGAGTATGACTTATCAAGCGATCATCCTGGTAACCACTGGGAGTTTGGTGTCTGTACCACAAATATTTATGGTTAGCCAATTCTGCCTTCCAGGACAGAGCATTCTTTTAGTCAGTTTTGCTACTCTGATAGCTCAAGGTCATATTTTCTTCAAGACAAGGAAAAATTTCAAGTCAGGCATTGCAACACACAAATAAAATGCAGTTAAAAATGGAGTGGGTGTTTGTAAATGGGTAGGATAATTCTGTGTGCCATACTTGCTGTCTGATACATGCTACAGAATTGCAGACACCTCTTTTTGCTTTTGAAAAACAATAAAGTGTCCTTGTTATATTCTTTTAATCTAGATCAAAGCTAGTTCACAAATAAATTCTTGGCATTATGGAACATCTTTCTTAAATCTTAGCATAGTTCTGTCTACTATTTGTCAAGTCTTAAGGTACAAATGGCTCAGATTTTTATATATGGTAAAGGAAAGGACATTCATTTAATTATAAAATTCTTGTAGTAATAATCAAAAATGTTCAGGTTGGCTCCTCTGAAAACTCTTAGATGTGCTACTAGGTGTTGGTGAACCTGTGGTTCTTGTGGAGCTGGATCCTCAAAAAGATGGTTGATTCCATGTTTAGTTTTCAAAGCCTATAGGGATGCAAGGGTTTATATAAGATTATGTATAATGAAGTTAGTGGTACAGAATTATGAGATATTTGATTAAATGAGTGCTTAAGTTTTCAAATCCTTTATGACGAGCTTAGTCTAGATATATGAAAACAAGCATTCTTAATGTATGTCATTATAGTTTCAGTATTGTAACCAAATATATCCATGTGAATAGCAGTTGTAGAATAAAGTGGAAAGTGAAAATTAAACAGGAAAAAAATTTATGGCTGTCTCAATCATGCTGAGTTATTGTAGTCATGTAAGAACACTTAGAAAAGCATGAAGTAATAGAAATTTGGCATGCCAACTATCTGGCAAGCAAAACGCCACAGTATTATACAAGTTAATATTTCTTGCTGCACACTGACATTTTCGTTAAAGCTTTTAAATTATTTTAGACTTTAATGAAGAATGCACATACCTCCTTCTGCATTCCTGGCATCCCTTTCAAGTTATTCAGTACGGAGCTTACTAGATTGTGACCTATGTGCTTGTAACTTAGCAATTTTAACTTAGGCAACGTTGATTCAACTAACGTTGATTCTGTGTAGAAGTTGGGAACACCTCTGAGTTCCTAGCACTCACATGTATGTTTCCTTTTCCTCTATTCCTACTCATCACTGATGAACTCATGTTTATGCAGTAGGACACCATGTGTGCAGCTCTGTGGGCAGCTTTTCTCAGCACACCACAGGATACAAGCCAAGGTAACTCGTGCTCACAACTTGCAGATTTGCTTCAGCTCTGTCATCCAGTCTGCATGCATTGCTTTTCAGAGGTTGATAACAGGTGATGTCCTTTATCTAGATGGAACTGGCTTCAGAAGTGAGCCACTTAAAACCCCTATTGGACCTCTACACCAAAGAAGTGCTGCATAGGATCAATGCACTGCCCCCAGATCCATCTCTGGATGCTGTTAAGTGTGGTTTACTCTGGGCTTGACAGAGAAGGATATTAAAATAGCAGAAACTAAGGATTGTTCTGCTGTGCTCTGCCTGGTGGCTGACCTAGTAACTCTGCTAGTAGTAGTCCCTGCTCCAGACCATGTATTCCAGTTTCAGTATTTTATTGTTTAGAGACAGCACTTTCATCTTATGACATGATTAGGGTCCCTTCAAACTGCTGGAATAGCATTGTAGGAAATGATCCTGCTGAACTCTGGGAGAGAAACACAGCTCTGGAGGGAATACAGAAACTGTTTTGGGAAGCACAATTAGGTGATCTCACTTTTTTTTTTGAAGTTAAATTTCAAGAGGTGAATGATGTACTTGGATATAATACCAACTTCAAGTTAATGATCTTGCCACTGTCTTGTTTAAGCCTAGTGTTATAAAGGTGCTTTGGGTACCCTAATGGCACACCAACGGTTTGAGAATTAGAAGAGAGGTGTATGCAACAGAAACTCTACCTGGGATATAGAGAAAGAGGTGGGTAAAATCTTTGTGGCTATAGCCAGAGTAATTCCTCTGAATACATCTCAGACTGAGGCTTAGGCATCTGTTTGCATACAGTCCTGACAGGGGGCCAAACTGATGATATCCCTTCTGGGCCTTAAGAGGAAAGTAAGGAAAAGAGACTTACCACTAGCTGTGGATGACCAATTTCAAATGAAATAGGAAACAGTAATCCAGTTTCTCTCTTTGCACTAAATGGCTACATATTAAAGAGAAAAATAACCAAGATATTCAGACGACGACGATACGAAGCAGAGAAGGTGGATAAAACCCCAGGGAGCATCCAAATAGTGCTTTCTCTTAGTTTTATGAGAAGTTCCCATCTCAAAGCAGAGAGGGTGACAAATTAACCCTGGTGTTAGAACAAGAGAAAGGTGTTTCTGCTCTGTGTTGGAAGGCCTGCTAGATGATGTGCAGTGTGTGCACTGCTAAGTAGTGAATGCAATTTTATTAGCTGCCTTAGTCAAGACCAGCATGCCTGAGGCTGGATTCTTGAGCTTGAATCCTGCTAGTCAAAAAAAAAAAAAAAAAAAAAAAAAGAAATCTGTCAAGTCCCATGACTGTTTCACTGATGTCACAAGTTGCTGTCGGTGGCTAAACTGACACAACCAACTCATGGGCTTTGGATGCATCTGCTGTAGGAATGGTTCTGTGAAAAATTGGAATGATAGTAAGTACATATCACAGAAACATTAAATTGGTGTAATCTAGGCTGTATTTTACACTTATCTGCTGTTTTACTGGTCACTGTAGACTTACTGTAGTTGTTCTTAGTTCTAAATGATGCCTTGTAATCTCTTGGGTCTGTGTGCTTGGTACTTTATGACCACTTAATGAAAAGCTCAACTAAAAGAGTTTTAATTCATATGATAGATTTAGGATAGACCTTGGAAGCTGCTAATAAAAGCTGAAGTCTTTTTAGTATCATATACATACTTTAGCTACCTTGGTTATGTGAGAAGTATTAAAACTAATTACTTGTATCCATGCGAACCTCTCCAGCCTCCCCTCCTCAAGTAACAGTGTAGGGAGAGAAAAAAATGTTTTATTTGGAACGATTTCTGTCTCAGGCTGCATTTTCTGCACTGTCATAAAATGAGCTGATTCACACACAGTTGCTGCTGTGAGATCTCTGTGCCTGTAATCTTGGCTTGCTGAACACCTGCATCTCACCACCTGTTCTCACTCAAACAAACAACAACAAGAAAAAAACCCCAACCAAAGCCCAAAAACCAGCGAAACCCCAAAATACGCTAAAAACAACCACTCTGCTCCATCCCACCATACGGTTGATCCTAAACTGCTCCCTGAAATATGTGTTACCAGAATAAAAGAGAAAGGGTGGGTAAGGAGTCCAAACATTCCAGCGATCTTATTTTAAATTACTGCTGGAGAAACTGTTGCATATTTTCCATCTAGTGTGGGCATTCAGAAGACAGTCTGCCACTTTACCTATTTCTAGCTAGGTTGCAGATGTTTTCTGACAGAAATCTTCATGACTAGAGATATGATTGCATCTCTACTTATCTTCAAGTTATTTGACCCTACTCCTGTATGCTTCTTCTCTATTTGCTTGCTTTGCTTATTTTATGCTTATTTTTTAGTAAAGTTAATTAACTATTTTCTGAGACATAGGTAAGATACAATTAGCAATATATTTTGCTGTTTTATTTTTGACAACAGGCAGATGATTACCTTAAAAAAAATAATAAAATATTTAAATCATAATAAGTATCTAAATTATGGTTGTGAGGTAAAACAAATTCAGCTAATCCTTATTTGCATGTGCCAATTAGCTAAGTGTTAATCAATCTCCTATATAAATGAAAATGAGAAGACTCAGCTCTCTGGTAAGATAATGTTTCTCATTAACAAGTTAAACATCCTATTGCTACTGCAGGAGAAAAAATTTCTGCTACTCTTCCTATTTAAAAAAACAAACAACAATAAGACACAGCTATGAAGTAATTTATGAACAGTGGACCTTCTTTAGTCTTAATATTGCAAAAATCTGTCAAAAGTTCTCCTTAAAATTGTCACTTGGTCTTTAGCATTGTTAGTGCAAGGCATAAAATGTAGAGTAGTTACTTAGAAACTTGCTTAAAGACCATACAAAACATGCCAACGAAACAGATTATCATAAGACTATCATAATTTATGTGGGCATAGAAAGCAGAATAGTTGAATAAATCCGGAGTTGTGTGGGGTTTTTGTTTTTGTTTTTAATTTTTTTGTTTTGTTTTGTTTTTTGTTTTGTTTTTTTGTTTTGTTTTTTGTTTTGTTGGTTTTTTTTTTTTTTTTACAGTACTCTGTAGCTTGAATTCGGTTTTCAAAATCAAATTTTTTATACCTGGATGTTGAAATACTTTGGGTCAAAAATATTTATGACAGCTTGTGAAAACCAAAAGGAATGCAGTAATAGCTTAATAGGTGTGCACTATTTTTCTTCACCTTCCTTCCCTAGTGTTATTGAATATTTTTGAACAATATATCTTAGTACAAGCCATTTGTGAACATGTGAATACTCCCAAGACTATTTATACTAATTAATATGGAAGTATTGTTTGTCTGTCTCTAGTCATCTTTCTCACATGCAGTTTAATATAAGGTTGTTGTGTGGGATTTGGCAGGCACACAGGGCTCTAGCAAGCCATGAGAGCTGTGAGCTGGGACAAGAAGGGGTGTTCTTTTGGAGACACTACATTCTGTAAGCACTGAAATAAATCAAAGGGAAAGGGGGCAAAGGTGCAAGTTGCAGAGTGAGAATTCAATATTTCTGTCTTGTTTTGTTGCACTTGAATACAGTAAATGAATATTTGATTGCATGGTATGAGCTGACACTAAGCACATATTTAATACCAGCAGTAAACCTCACAGGTCACCTTTGAAAGGGCTGATTTTTTGTATAGTTACTTGATGGTTTTGGGCAGTGTGTGATTTCATCTGTATTTTCAAGGGTGTTTTAAAAGACAGAACTAAAACTCTATTTTGCTTCTTACTGTCTAAACCAGTAAATAATTATGCATGTGTACTGATTATTCATACAGTTGACAGGAATGTCAGTATTTTAAATATCATTCTATTGATAATTGTCCTTTGAGTACATCTCACTTTCTTCTGGAGCACAGGGAAAGCTGGTATCAGAGATAGTAGGCCCCAGTGTGTTTTCATATGTAACTAATGAACCTTACAAATAAGGGCTGTTCCAGTAGCTCAGATAGAGTCAAAACTGCTCAGGGCTAGGTCCAGGTGCAGAAATAATAGGTAGTTGCCTTTGGCAGTGGAGGCCTGTGAGATTTTGGGACAGTGCAGAAAAAAGCTGTGGGTGTTATTTTGCTGGTGGCAAGGGAGGGGCTAGTTGTGGCCCTCCAGATGCTCTGAAGGTGATAGATCCCTGGGCTCTTTGTGGCCTTTTCCTTCTTTTGTTCAAGCTCTGACCCTTTATTTTCCTGCCCTTTTGTTTTCCTTGGTAGTTTTGTCTCCCCCGTGCAGCCTTCTTACCTTTGGGGAAAAAAATCTGTTTGGCTTATGCTGTTGGGGTTGCTTTGTAGTGCAAAGCTATTTTTAATGAGTGGTGCCCAAAAGCCCCATGAGATGGAGGCAGAGGAGTCAGAGAGAAACCATAGGGGTAGCTGCAAACTAGGAAGTTGTGGAGTCACCTAGTACTTCCTTTAGGAGCCAGATAAATAGCATACATGCAAAATTGGTACACTAAGTTACATTTTCATGTAGAGAAGGTGGAGAGTAGAGTCTATAATCCTCGTAGGTGAATGGCAAAATTTGTATGCCCTTCATACTCAAGATGAGTATGAATGTATTTTACCAGAACAAATTTTATTCAAGAAGCAAACAAAAACTTCCCAGTAAATTTTAAATTTTAAGTTTCAAGAGCCAGCTTTCGCATGCTAAAGCATTGTCACTGAAAATGTCATTGTGAAATTTTTTAGCAGGTGTCATGATTTTGAGGAGTAACTGTACACCCATGTAGCATTTAAAAATTCAGATATCTCTTGTGGCAAGCTATTAGCTTAAAAAAAACCAAAACAAAACAAATAAAACCAAATCAAAAACCAACACTTCAAAACAACATAAAAACAAAAAGCCAAAAAACCCAACACAAAAAACCCCCCAGCACTTAATTCCTCTACCAAACAAAGCAAAACAACTATCCACTTTTAAATCTTGTGCTCTTGGCTGTGTCAGTGTAAGCATGAAGTATCCACAAGCATAAAACTGTCAAAAGAAGGAACAATCATTTTCTGTGTCTACTTCGGCATTGTTGGAAAAATACAGTTAAAGAAATTCTTCACTGTGAGAGTGGGTGAGAAGTTGTGGATCCCTCATCCCCGGCAGTGTTCAAGGCCAGGTTGGATGGGGCTTTCAGCAACCTGGTCTAGTAGGAGGTTTCCCTGCCCATGGCAGGGGGTCTGGAATTAGGTGATCTTGAAAGTCCCTTCTAACCCAAACCATTCCAATATTCTGTATGAGACCAGGTTTTTGTTTCTTAACTGTAGTTTGGATGATGGATATGTTAACTGCCATATAACAGACTGTTGTTATCTGACTTTCCACTAAAGCTTTCTATGCCTGGCTATGAATTATCTCTGAATGTGTACAGCAGTAAGCTATTGAGTAGCCTTAGAAAGCCCAGTGGGAGTCATCCTGAGTCTACAACTATATGTGTTCTTGTTAAAGCATGATGCTGAATACCAGTCCTAGAGAGTGATGTTAAAAGGGACAATTAGAGAAGCTGTGGAGAGACTAGGAGGAAATGTTTCTTTCCTGATCAAATGTGAGGTGGGAAAGGACCATTTTGGGCCAAACTGCTCTCATTGCAGGGTCCACATGCTCAGCAGCTGCTGTCCCTCTTATTGGCTGTGCCTGGGGACACAAGTCTCATCCCCACCTCACTTCCTTGTAAGTACATCCATCTGATGGGCTGAGAGCTTGACTGGTTTGGAAAAAAAAAAAACCCAGAGGATTTCCTTATTTCCAAGTTCTGTTCTGGTTCTAAAGTTGGACTAGATGCATGGATCTGGCTCATGCTACAGCCTGTGCAAGCCCTTGTAAATGTGCTGGGGAGCAATAGCAAATATTGGGAGGGTAAAGGCTTCAAGCTGGAATTGCAGACCAGAGTTGTGCATTCAAAAATCATGGCCTGAGGTGGCCCCTTCCTGACCCACCAGGGCACTTGAAAGCTGAGCTGCAGACAGGACCTGGGTTGCCTGTGGTAAGATCCAGATTTGGTGCCCTGTGGTGTCTGTGAAGCTTTGCTGCCAGGGTGCTCTCTCCCTTCGACACAGGGGATTGTTTGCAGTAGTGAGGTGTGGGCAACTTGCTAAGTGGCCCCATTTTCTGTTTCCAGCCTCAGAAAGGCATTAAACTGTTCCA
The DNA here is from genome assembly GCF_036169615.1 of Heliangelus exortis. NCBI lineage: Eukaryota > Metazoa > Chordata > Aves > Apodiformes > Trochilidae > Heliangelus > Heliangelus exortis. The sequence continues at coordinate 107,597,611 of NC_092422.1, read as the reverse complement.
GTATATAAATTCATAAAATTATGAAGACCCAATAATGTTCCTAAACTGTAATGTATGGTATTTTTCCAATGCAGAGGCATAAAAGCTTTTTTATTTAAATCTTCAGACTGTACTAAATTTTCTTCAGATGTTTTTTGCATTCTAAAATATCATGTAATTATAGAGTTTATATTAAAAAGTAACAGTACAACTATTTCTTTATCCCCATCCCCCAGCAAGAAAGAGAAACAATTTTGAGCAAGAACCCCCAAACCAAGAGTGAAAAAATGGTGGTACTTTGAGACACATCAATTCTTCTATTAATATTTTATGGGCAAAGAAGCACTGAACATGAGCCAAGTTTTAAATGTCTACAATAAACCACTACCTTTTCCCCTACTGACCTTCTTTCTTTAAAACAAAAGACCCTACCAAAACTCTTCCCTAGGTTTCATTAGTTCTCAGACTGGGTATTGATCTCACACCAATTTCACCTCAGTCAATTTGACTAACTTGAGCAGAATTGCTCTTGATTGAGAGCAATGGGGAACCAGAGACCAAAGCCATCACCAGTGAGTTAAGTATGATTACTCATTCTCTTCTCAATGTTCTGCAGTTAATGTTCAAGTTAATCTGGTACATGGCATGCCTATTATTTTTACTTTTTTTCTTCTTTCTGTGTTTTAAGATGAGTTAAAGCAGCAATTTCCTCATGTATTTCACAGTAAAGATAGATACAATCATTTAGCCAACTCTATATACCTTGGCACGAAAGATTCTTAGGAAACTGGAATAAGATATTTTTCAAGTATATGTGCGTTTTCTACTAAAAATCACTGCTGTAAGGAAAAAATCCCAGTTAATATCCAATGGAGTTATTTTTTGAGGTGGTTGTTGTGCTTACAGGAGCCTTTCAGGTTACGAATCAGAATTTGTTGCACTATTACACCATGCAGTGTATGAGTAGGTGATAATCCAGTATTCACGATTTCCTTCTAACCAGTTGAGTGTTCTTTGTTTTCTCTTATTAGAAAGGTGAAAATGTGAAGCAGCCTGGAAGATTTTAAATTACAGAACTCTGTGGACATCTTTCCACACTTGTTTGAGACTTAGATTTCCACTAATTATTTTTCTAGAGAGCAAGCTATTTTCAGAAGCATTCCTGAGGGAAAATTTTAGTTTTTAAAATAATATGGAAGAAAATGCATGGAATTTCAGCAAGTTCCCACATACAGAATACTTGGTCATGGAGAAGTGTGATCCTTTTTTGATGTTCATGTAGAGTGTCAGTGATTGAATTGCAAATATAACTCCATACTCCCATACTAATGAACAAATCCCACAAATTTTGTATGAGTTGCTTCAAGCATTGCCTTGGTAAACACAAAGAAAAGCAGTAAGATAGCTCTTTAACCATCCTTTTTAAATTAAAAAATAAGCAACTTTCAGCCCCCAGAATGCCCTCTTTTTTTTCTCTGGATATGAAAAGACCTTTCCTTTTGCACTTCTTTCCTGCAATTGTCATCAGTCTCATGATATGTCACTTTTACCTCAGATATAGCTTGATGTGTGGTGACAATGTGCTATGGAGTCCATGACATAGTGTTGTTTTTGGTTTTTTTTAATTTTTTTTTTAAGTCTTCAGCTTTGCTACACTTATTTTCCCCAAACACAGCTTCATACCAAATTTTTTGATGAATGGGTGCACAAAAAAAAGAACTCCTCTGTTTCCCATCATGTGCTGCAAGTTGCTTTTTGCAATTATTAGACATTAATGAGAAGGGGACCCTGCTTCAAGATTCACTCTTGTTCTGTGATTGGCTGACTTGGACCTTCTGGTGAGTAGAGAATTAATGGCAGAGCAGGACTTCCCTACTAGTATGTACAACAGGAAGTCTTTTTATGGATTTGATCCAATAAACGGTACAATTGCAGGCTTCCTTTTACTTAAACAGGAAGGAAAATAAATATCCCCAACAACAAAAAAAGAGACTTAAGTCACCCCTTTGGTCTAGCTAATATTGGTGGTCTTGCTGACTTCAGTGATGCTGCTTGAGGCAGTGTGGTTATTGATGTCTCCTTCTGCGGGGTGAGGTCTGAAGTTAAGTGAATGATGTGCAGGAGAATGCTGATCAATAAGGGGCAGGCATGGCAGAAAGGAGATATTATTTAGCTTTGTAACAGCTTGACTTTTAACTATTCCTGCATTTACTTCAGTCCCAGTGTTGATACTACACTGAGATGGTTTTTAGGCTTTTCTTAAATCCAACCAGCTGGAGCTGGAAATAAATGTCTGGTGTGACAATGAAAACCTGTTGGTGTTTCCGTCTGTCAGCAGCTGGGTAATTTCCAGATAATAGTGTTGGGGGGATCCCAGAAAACATTTGTGAGTTGTTCTCTGCCATCCAGGTACGTCATCAGACTGCTGTTCTGAATCATGTGGGATGTGTTTATAAATCTCATGGTGAGAGAGTGCCATCCCACACAAAGATGATGTTTTCTATTGGCCTAATTTGGACTGACATGGCTTAAAATATGCAAGGTGGATTGCATATTCCAGTAGTGCATTCAGACTTCTTCTCCGTACACATCATACATACCATATTGACTACTGTGTCTAAAAGCTAAGCTGAAAACAGAAATCATTTATTGTTATTAGAGCACAGCAGCTTACTGGGGACGGTGTCCAAGAGCCTTGTGCTGTTTGGATTATATAGAGCAGCTAACCTAGTTTGAATATAAACCCTATTTTTGAACACGAGAATTTTCTGTCTGTTACAGAAAGCTGCTGGTTTCTGCCCCAAACCAGTTAAACCAGTTCTGTGGCTCTGGGTATATGACCTGAAAAGAACTATTACTGTCACTTGAGTGAAGTGGTGATAAATATTCCTTAGCTAATAAGTGGTAGAGATCATGAAGCCTTAATATTTGCAATTGCTGTCTACTTTTGCAGTTAAGTATTCAGGTAAAACTCATTGGGCTATCGTCAACACACTTTAAAAGGGTTAACAGAAAAAAAAAAAAAAAAAGAGAGAGATGCAATATTTTACCACAGGAATTTAATCCAGTGGCTTTTCTGTATTATAATGCCATCCTTGTACTGGTATTCAGCAAATCTTTTATGAAGGCCTAACAGCATGAGACAGCTTTTACCCAAGAGGAGTACTAATTGGCGATTTGAGAGAAATGTTAAGTGTTTCCTCCATTCTTTGATTCTCTCGTTCTGCTTCTGTGGTAAAAATGTGAGGAGGCATACCTAGAGGAAGGAGGGACCCCCAGTTAGTAAACTCTTCACTGCAAGTATGTCTGTCAGGAATTAGATCACTGAAAATTAAGTCACTCCTACAATGATAGTTTCCTCACTTAATTTCTTCATCTAGCATGAGAGTTCCTCCTCCCCAGCCTGCTTTAAGAGCACTAAATCAGTTAAGCCTGCTATTCAACATAATGCTACAGAGTTCTTTATATTCTTAGAGTTAACTGATGATGTTTTTCTTTCCTGTTAATTTTTCTGTGTCTGAAAGTATTCAACACTCAGTGAGAAGAAAGCAATACCTGTTGTGATACTGTGGCAATCTTGGTGCAGATAGCATGTTTGAGAGACTTCAAAGAAACTTCTGTTGTTTGAGCCAATAAGAGATGATTTTTTCACTTTCCTGATTCTGCAGACTCTTTGTTAAGTCACTCCAACTTTCTCCCCTTTTGCCTCCTGTGGGACAGCAGGGACATCTAGCAGGAGTTCTGTCCCTTTGTGAACATGCAAGTAATGAGAGGGAAATGGGGATATTTTGTGCTGTGTTTCACTTATTAAACTCTGTTAAGAGTCTAAGTTACAGTGAATGCATTTAATCTCCAGTGACTGCTTTCTGTATGATGGAAAGGCAAAAAAGTTCCTGGGCTGGAGCTGTGATTTTGGTCATCTGCTCACTGGATTGTCTGTCTTTCTGAAATCTTATAGTAACAGGTGGGTGCACAACCTTTTTCTCTAGTATAAAACAGCAAGGGGTCAATGATAGCAGAATGTCTAAGCCTACTGGCTTGCTATTAAGTATTAAATGGTCTTCATAAGGCCTCACGCCATGACTTTCTGAAGATGTCCCAGGCAATGCTTCTGGTTGCTAATAAAGCTTGATGAAAATGTCATTATTCAGGGAGGTAACTTGTTGCTGCAGAAGTTTTCCACACCTGTTAATTTCTGCTCTTTGTTGTACCAGCACATGCCGTACCTGCTGTAGTCAGAAGGCAGGAAAAAACAGTGTCCCTAGGAAAATGTAAAATCTTGATCACTTCCAAATGTAGCTTATGTTGGTTTGCAAAAGCTATTTGGTAGCTTGGCATCAAATGTTTTCTCCTGAGCTAGTAAAAAGTGTGAGGACTATGATTAAGAGTTGACATTTCTGTTCCTCAATTACTGTTTTCTCCCAAGCTATCTCAGTGCAGTTACCTCACTGTTATTTGGCTATGCTGACCTATAGGGCTTTCTTAACCTTTTTGTAAACTCAGCTGCCAGTCACTAGGCTGGATATAATTACTCTTTGGTGCTGAAATAGACCTTTTCTCCAACTTTGAAGGCTGAAAGATAGCCTCAGGTATTTAGTTAACTGGCTGAACTTTTTTAATTGGTACAAACTGTCCATAGCAATTCCAGTTTGTCTACTATGCAATGGCTTTGCTATTTTAAGTTGATACATTCATTCTGATTATATTCACTGATACATGATGCTGGTATATGAGCACTGATGCTCTGCAAGATTTTGAGACATCCCAAGAGGTTATTGGTTTAGAGTTAAATAGCAATACATAACTTAGTAGCAATTAATTTAAAGTTTATATGATGCATTGGCCAAAGTAATGCTTAAAATTTTATTCTCTTTTAAATGCCATTGAAGAGTTTATTTCCCCTTACTAGTTTATATGAAAAGCATATTAAGGAATCCTCTATTAATTGCTAAGTTACATGATAAAACTGAAAATAGTAAATATCACTAAAATTGTATGAAATGCAAAATCATAACAATCCTCTCTTCTTCAAACAATGTGTTTGCTTAAAAAATAAATTTATTTCACTTTTGTGGAATAATGTCTCAAAAATAAAAGCTACTAAACGTTTGATGATCAATTAAATTGCACAAAATTAAATAAACTTGCATATTAGCAGCTTTGTCCAGCGGGATAGAGACTCCACAGGCACTTCTTCAAAATAAAAGAAAGGCAAAAGATGAGAGACTAATTTTCATGTAGAGACACTGATTTAGTGACAATATTCTACTGAGGTTATTTGACCCCTGTTATGTCAAATGATTTATCTTGCCCCGTAACACATCCACAATAAAGTAGGGTCTGTTGATCTAATAAAAGAAACCATAATAGCTATATAGACTTAGAGCTTTTAGGTGCCTAAAACATTCTTTTTGATGTATCTGCTTTGAATAGCAATTCAATAGCTTTTTAGAAAACATTTTGCTTTTCAGAACAGTTAGATTCTCATTAGGGTGGAATATATTCATAGAATCACAGAATTGTCACAGTTGGAAAAGTCACTGACTGCGTCCTACTGTCAACACCCCACCCCACCCTCAATAAAATATGTATGTATCAATACCTGTATCACCCACTAGAGCATGTCCTGAAGTGCCTCATCTAGTACTTCCAGGGATGGTGATTCCACCACCTCCCTGGGCAACCTGTTCCAATGCTTAACTACTCTCACAGTAAAGAAATTCTTCCTGATATCTAGTAAAAAGCTTCCCTGGTGTAACCTCACGCCATTTGCTTGAGTCCCTTCATTGTTACTTGAGAGAAGAGACCTTTCAGGTAGCTGTAGAGAGCAATAAGGTCTCCTCTCAGCCTCTTCTCCAAACTAAGCATTTCCAATTCCCTCAACTTCTTTTCACAAGGCTTGTTCTCCAGACCCTTCACCAGCTTGGTTGCCCTTCTCAGGACTCATTCCAGCACCCCAGTGTCTATCTTCTAGGGAGGGACCAGGAACTGAACACATTCACATGACTCTGGTGATTGAATCCTGTCCAGAGAAATCCATCATTCTCTTCCAGAGGAAGGTGTGCTTATGACTACCTTGTAGAGGGATGTCTTCTGGCATGGAAGATTTGATATTGATATAATTCACAGACAAATTCGGATAATGAAGCCAGCCTCTTAAATGGTCTGTGCTCGCATTTCGTTTCCTTTCTGCAAGATGGTGTGCTCTGTGTCTTTTCCTATCTTCTTTCCCTTTATCTTTGTCCCTTTAGCTCCAATTCTGCCACTGATCTTGTGTTAAATGTCTGTCTCTTCCCTTCCAAAGCCAGACTGGTTTAATTGTACTTGTGAAATGGACTGAGACCTGGGTGGAAAGACTCAAGAGACTGTACATCTATATATTAGTCTATCATTGTGATCACTATTCTTCATGCAGTAATTTGAACAACTCTAGCTTTCTTCTACATGATGGTGGTCATCCAGTGGCTGAGGTGATGCTTCTAAGTGGTCAGAATCTCTAATGTTTCTGCACAGTTAGAAGTACCATGATGGGCTGGCAGGGAAATGTGTTGTCTTCATAATTAAGTGTTCCTGCAGGTTAAACTATTCCTTACAGCCAGTGGCAAGTCTATAGTTTTTCCTCACACAAAGTTATTTTTCATTCAAAATGTCTAAAATCTAGGCTTTTGGAAACAACAACAAAAAGCACAGGTCCTCAAGGACTAAGTGGTTTACACAGGATCTGGGAGCAGAAAATTTTAACACCATGTCCCAAAACTGTTGGGTAGAGACTTAGTACTTTAAGGGTAGTCTTCACTCTCATGGCATTCATGAGATAGAGAAATAAAAATATCCTATATACATTTGCTTTTATATAAATAATGTATGTACACACAAATACACAAATGTTTACTTTGCAATCTTTTTGCTACAAGTAGATAGTAACTTCTCCTGTGAAAGATGTTGTCATGAGCTGACTGATCCTCCTCTTATTATTCCAGAAGCAATAGAACAGTTTTTGGAGCTGAATTACTCTCAGAAGTAGTGCTTGAATTTTAAGGGGATTAAAACCTCAATCAGAAGGAGCAGTTAAGCAGTTCTTGCCAAGATTTGGAGGAAAAAAGTGCCAAAATATAATCCAAACTGGAATTGCTCTAAGACTTCTGTCAAACTAATATTTATCAGAGAATGCTTTCTTGCACTTGATATTTGACTAGCCTCTCATATTCAAGTTCATATAAATACTTGAAGACTTTGATCCATTTACAATTGTAAATTCCATACAGTGCCTGAACTGTGAAGCAGCTTGGCATGAATAGGCTATTTTTTTATTATGCACATTATGGGAGTGCATTTATATGGAGAATCTACGGGGTTGCAGTTTTACCTTGGTTCTACACCTCTATAGCTTTTTTCTTTTAGTAGATGAAAAACAACAAAAAAAAAAAGATATCTGAAAAAGATATATCCAAATAGAATGAAAGCAAGACTTAAGAAACAAGGCTATGCATATAGCAAGTAGAAGAAACTAATAAATAAGGTTATGAAATTAGTTTATTTGTTGATGATAGACTAGAGAAATTAAATTATTGCAGGAAAGAATGGTTACAGGAACTAAGAATTATTTTAATCTGTTACACTCTACATCACTGACTGGCTCACCTTTGGCTGTAATGGTAGACATTATTTAATGGGTGGTTAATGAAGTGAGGTTTTTTTGGTTTTGTTTTTGGGTTTTGTTTTTGGGTTTTGTTGTTTGTTTTTTTTTGTTTTTTTTTTGAGAGAGAGAGAGAGGTGGGTAGAGTTGGACTGTGAGTATTCCCAATTTTGCTGGGACATCAAAGATGACTTGCAGGTTAAAGCAGGAGAATTCTGCCAGCCAGGTAGCAATAGCAGCAGTGAGCTGGGAGCAGAGGATGGCAAGGGTGCATGGAAGGGGCAGTGCTGTCACTGGGTGCAGACCTGCAGTTTAGCAGTGAGGGGAGTAGTGGGGTGGCTGCAGTGGCAGTAACCTGGATCAGGCAATAGGCCAGTGCCTCCAAGATGATGAGATGCATCCAAGGCTAAGCTGATGAGTTCTGGATCAGTGAGGCACAGGCATGGCAAAGGTCTACCAACAGTGTGGATCAGGCAAAGATCAGGCCTTGCTCTTTGTAAAAAAAGTTAATGAAAAAGACAAAGAGGATCTCCAAATGCTGTTTGAGGAAGGCTTTGAAATGCAGGAGGAAAACACCACCTCTGGGTCTTTTTGTAAAGGCTATTTCAGCAGTGCACAGACTTGAAGTCTCTGTACAGGCTGAACTTCTCCCTCCAGTCCCGAGTTCATCCTTTCATATTAGGTAATAATGGAGGCAATAAAATCCAGCGATTCCCACTAGAAGCCTTTAGGTCACCTGAAAAGTGACCTGAAAAAGCCCCATAGTCCCACAGTTCTCTGTTATTGCATGCCTCATAAACAGGTACCCTGACTTACACCACTGCCAGAGGCCCTTCACATCAACTACTTGATATCTCCTTCAAAGTTCAAGATGAGATCTCCTTGGCAGAAGAAGGGATCTATTTTTTTTACCCCCTGCTTTTTATATTTTCCTGTCCATGCCTTTTTCCCTGCCAAGCCCCTCATGCTTGAGTGGAGCTCTTCCTAGCAATTCACAAAGCTCCTTCACTATTGTCCTTTGAAGACATCTTTATAACTCCTGCAATACGGTGATCCTTGACAGCTGTTAGGCAGCACTTGGAAAGCAATTCTGATGAAGTGCTGAAAGCATGGTCTGTCACAGTGACCAGTATTGCCTGTCATCCAGCCCTGTATCCAACCCTTTGACAGATGGACACGGTCATTCCTCAACAGCTCTGCGTGCTCATACCATACATCACTGCTCTCAGTCACACCATCACAAACACCCGTGACCATTTTTGCCACCTCATAATTGAGCTTTCAGTGTGTTTTGTTGGTGTGCTGAGGCTTTTTGGCCAAACGCCACATCTTTCTTGGCAGTATCATTGACCAGACAAAGCACATGTTGGGCCATGAGTACCCATACATATTTTTCCTTTTGTACCCATTCTGAGGTTGTTTTTCTCTCAAATGAACAATGCGGATATTGGGTGGCTGCCTGTTGTTTTTTGTCAGTGTAGCAGAAGGATGAATACCCCTGAACCAAGCTGAGCCTGTGAAGCCCTTGTGCTGGATCTGGCTTTGCCAGTAGGCTCTGGCCCTCCCAGTTAGTCTCTTGTGAGCTACCAGGTGGCCGTGCAAGAATGCTGCTTGCATACATTGAGTGATGCCCACAGCAAAGAGAAGAATACAGGGAATAGGAAGAACATGGCTATTCTAGGGTGGCATGAAATGTACCAGGACAAGCACTCTGGTCTGAATCTCTGTCCCAGCCAGCCCCTATTGTTGGGCTGATAATTATTTCACCTGATCTTGATGCAGACCTTTGCAAAAGAGGAATCTGTCACACTTGTTTTAAAGGAACACAAGCCTGGGACATTGAAATGAATAGTAAATGATGAGACAAATTTTCCACTGCTCTTGCAGAGCTGTGCACAAAGGGTACAGTAAATCTAACCTCCTGCAGTGCTCTTGTGTAGTGGATTGGGAAGCATCAACTACCAAGGCCCTTTGCAACCTAATTCTTCTCTGGCTAGTATGAGGCAGATTATAGGGAATTATTCTCCGTGACAAAAATAGGGGATGTGAGTGGTCTGCTACTCCACCAGATGTGTCCAGTGAAACTAATGGGGCAAGGCTGCTCATCTGAGGAGCTGAGAGGGATGTATGGGAAAAGGAATTTTTATTTCAGGAGTGGCAGATAAAAGACAACCATCAGATAACCACCCTCCACCTCAGACTAGGTGTTAAAGCTGGGTGAATATTTGTTTTTGTGCTCCAAGGATGGCAGTAGTTATGCCATGGCCTTGGGGATGAAGGCAGTCATCCCTTTGAGGTGGGGGGGTACAGAGTGGGGGTGGAGCTCAAATCAGGCACCTAACACAAGGCTTTAGTTACCTGTGGCAGGGGGGCATTAAGGAGAGATGGGTGTTCTTCTCTGCTGTCCTACTGCTGATGATCTTTGCATATCAGATATTGGAGGAAAATGGCAGATTTTGTCCAAAGGCCCAACCCCATGAAGCCTTGTAGGAGAACTACCTGATTCAGAGTAGGGTGTCTCAGCACTGTTGTCAGAAGCCCACCTGTTACCATAGGGCTGGGGGAATGGACTGTTGTGCTCTGTCAGCAAGCCAGAGGAGCAGAGACTGGGGGGAGTTTGAGAGGCTCAACAGAAAATGTGACTTAGCTGGCCTAGAAAAAAAAGCTGCAGCTCAGGATTTCTTATTCTGTTCAGCCCTGGGTGACAGAGGGTTAATTAACACCATGGGCCCAGGAACTATGAGTTGGCTCTTCCCAAAGGAAAGCATGGTCCTGTTTGAAAAATTACCATTTCCAGAGTCCGGCCAGTTTCTGCACAGGCCACCAGAGGCCAGTGTTAGTTGTCCCATCTCTGAATATCTGCATCTGTCTCCTTTATTTTGTATTTTTCTAATGCCTAGGGTGAAGGGGTCCTGCTTTGTAAAGGCACATCAGTATGAGATGTATGGTAATCCAGTTTTGGTCCTTTGTTCTCTGAGAGTGACCTCGATGTGATCTCTCAAGGCTGTAAGTAGACTTCCAAGGCACCAACTCCCCCCCAAAAAATTAACACTGTATTACAATTCAGAGCTCAGGAATATGAGATATCAATAGCAGTGGGCTTCTCTGAGGTATATTATGTATCTGCCTAATGCATGCTTTTCTTTGTGAGCAGTGATTTTTCTCCCTTGATCCTCAGAATTCCCTGTTGCACGTGATAAGGGGTATTAAAAATAAGTGAGCATGATATAGCCTTTTTCCGTTTTAAGAAGGCTAATTGCTTCCTGATAATTTGATTCCAAGTGAACTGAATAAAAGCTCCTAAATTTTGGAGACAGAGGTATGAAAGCAGCAGAGGATCGCTTTCCATTTCGACCTAAAATGCAGTTGGATTTCATGATTTTTTTTTCACCAAGCCCAGTGAATGATGACTGAAGCACAGCACTTCTTTGAAGGGAAGAGTTGAGGTTTATGGTCTTGATTTAAAAACTTACATTGAGGGATAATTTTTACATCTTTTGAATGTCTATCTGTATTATTACTGTTTTCAAAATGGAGGAAAACTTGTGCTATTTAAAAAATGTTCAGGAGCAAAGCTGGGGAGCAAAGATGTTGTTTTCCTTCGCCACCATCAAGAGGCCTTTCTCATTCTTCTTTGATCTTTCTAACATTCTTCTTTTATGTTGGAGCTAGTTTGTATGGTTGGTGAAAGCAATTGATTATTATCTCCAGATATAAAAGATGGATCACTGCTGCACTGCAGTATTAGAGCTCTACTTAGGACATATAATGAAGCTGTATTTGAGATCTAATAAAATTGAATGACCTAGCAAAGGGGATTATGTCATACCTGTCTGTCTGGCTATGGCTCTGAGGCTGTTTTGGGGTGGTGAGCTCTGCAGTGTGGCTCTGGCTCTTGGCTTGTGTGCTCTAGACTCTTCCCAGAAGTATGTGTGGGTCTTAGCCTAGCGCCTGGCTGGGATGCAGCCAGAGCAGGGATATATCTCCCCATGCTGAACAGAGCTGGAGAATTTTCCCTCAGATCTATGCATGTGTGGCATTTCACTGTTTGGGCCTTCCTGGGCCAGGCCTTATATAGCAGTCCTGCAACTTTAATCCTGCCCTGTTGTCCCAGCTGAGTCCTATGCTAACTGGACAAAAAAGTAATCACACTGTCCAAAATCTACATGTGTAAAAAAAAATGAGCAGAAAGTTTGATAAAAGAACAGAAACTTCCAGAAAATTTATATTCTTCTTAGAGTAGTTAATTATTTGTAGTTAATTCATTCCAAGTGCCGGGTCCTGTACTTTGGCCACAACAACCCCATGGGGAGCTCCAGGCTGGGCACAGAGTGGCTGAGAGCAGCCAGACAGAGAGGGACCTGGGAGTCTGGATTGACAGGAAGCTGAACATGAGCCAGCAGTGTGCCCAGGTGGCCAAGAAGGCCAATGGCATCCTGGCCTGAATCAGGAACAGCGTCGCCAGCAGGTCCAGGGAAGGGATTCTGCCCCTGTACTCAACGCTGGTGAGGCCACAGCTTGAGTCCTGTGCCCAGTTCTGGGCCCCTCAGTTCAGGAAGGAGATTGAGGTGCTGGAGCAGGTCCAGAGAAGAGCAAGGAGGCTGTGAAGGGATCCAGCACAAGTCCTGTGAGGAAGGGCTGAGGGAGCTGGGGGTGTTCAGCCTGGAGAAGAGGAGGCTCAGGGGAGACCTCATCACTCTCTACAACTCCCTGAAATGAGGGGTAGCCAGGGGGGGGTTGGTCTCTTTTCCCAGGCAACTCTCAGCAAGACAAGAGGGCACGGTCTCAAGTTGTGCCGGGGAGGTTTAGGTTGGACATTAGAAAGAATTTCTTTACTGAGAGGGTGATCAGACATTGGAATGGGCTGCCCAGGGAAGTAGTGGATTCTCTGTCCCTGGAAATAGTTAAAAGGAGACTGGATGTGGCACTCAGTGCCATGGTCTGGTAACTGCAGCGGTAGTGGATCAAGGGTTGGACTTGATCTCTGAGGTCCCTTCCAACCCAGCCAATTCTATGATTCTATGATTACATTAAAGGTATCAATGTCATCACTAACATCACCTTCAGTCTGTGCATTGTACTTAGGAAATCAACAGGGAAACCTAACTAAGCAGGCATTAAGAGTGGAAGAAAGAGCAATTCTGTTGTATATGACATAATTCACAAGTTCTCCTCACTAATCATTAACACCTGATGTGTCTGCAATAGTACATCTGTAAGTAAACAGGGAAGGGACACATTAGTGTCAAAGCAGTTGTTGCTCCTGGGCAAGCTAACAACAAAAAATGGGTGTTTCAGTTCTTACTTTCTTTTACCATGTCTATCCCAAGAGAAGTAAATTTTGAAGCTATTCTAAGTCTCATTTTTACTAGTACTATTGCGTTCACCTGGTATATATCTACTTGAGTTCTCAGCTTCAGGGGTATAAAAAAATATTTTCTCACACTTGATCTGTAACAGGTTAAAAGGTTTCATGTCAATCACTTCAACAAAATGCAGTCATACTAGTGGGCTAAAAATGAGGAAAGTAGGACTCACGATGAATTTTAATCAGAGCTTTATAACTTAACTGTAAAGAATTTGAAGGTCTTCTCATAACATCTTCTCAAGGTTCAGTTGCACAGATTTTTTTGTGATAAAATTTGAGCAGATGGTGATGAATTATCAAAGTGTCTCTGTCCTACACCTTCCACTTCTCTTGTCATTGTCATATATGATTGGGATTGCAAACAAGCCATCTTTACTTAGCCAAATCTATGTCTATATTTGGATGGACCAGTGTTGCAATTCTAGCTCGGGTTGTGGTCTTGTTTTCTTCCCCTCCTAAATTTACAGAAAAAAAACCTGACAGTACATCATAGGGGTTTTTTTTTGTTTTCTTTAAAATTTTTTTATTAATCAACAAACTACAACTCCTAAAAGAAACCAAACAAAACAGCGAAGAAAACCCCTCAAGCTCCAAACACCAAAACTACCCCAGTGCTTCCAAAATCCTGAAACCAAAAGCAAAACCTCCCCAGCAACTTGTCCTTATTAACAGCAGACAATATTCCCTCTGGAGGTAGCTGTAAATGAAGCACAACTAAAACCTGTTTCAACACGTTTGTCAAGGGACAGGTCAACTCAATTGTGAAAATGCAATTTCTCATTTCTCATCAGTTTCTTCAGAGATAGGACACTGTTATTAACTGTTTTTCTATATGTTTTTTGTCTGCATCTAGGTAAATATTTTTGTTTGTTTGTTTGTTTGGCTGTGCATTGTAATGTCCTCTGTGAAGTTTTCTTTGTGGTTGCCATTTAGAGACAGAGAGGAATCTTGCACTGTTTTGCTTTAAAGCACAACAAAACTGCAGATGACAGTACAAAAATTCTCTGAGGTCAGGGGCAAAGGAAACACAATCTGAAAGTCTCTGGCTGTGCTGGTGCCTTTTGAGAAAAGGTGGATGAGTAGCTCCAAGGTTCCCCATGCCAGAGAGCAGAGCTAAACCTTCCTTGGGCAGTGATGAGAGGCAAAAAGCCTCCCCTAAGTCCCTTTTCTTAGCACTGATCACCCATCTAGAGGCTTCCCGTGACTGACAAGCTACTCTCTTCCAACTGCCATCAAATTTCTATTACACTTAAGAAGCCCCAGCTCATTTTCTGTGGCCTGCCTGCTTGAGAGAGTGTGCTTGCATTAGTGTGATCTGTCCCAGAGCCTGACAAGCTTCTTTCCCTGCAGCTTAGTGAAGGAAAGGGGTACATTAGCATACAGTTGCTCTTTGTGCATGGAAAAACATAATAATCCTATTTCAGACCCAGCACTGCTCAAACATTGAGACCAAGGGGTTCATTCTGTCATTTCTTTGCCTGAAGAATTGCTATTACTAATAATGGAAATAACATACTAGGTGACTAGGTTACCACGCCGATCATATGAAATCTGTGCAAACTGTTCCTATGGCTCATTTAGTTTGCAAGATTTCACACTCTGTGAGGCTTCTCACACTCAGTAGGAACTGGCACAGCTAAGCAAAACCATATTACAGGCAAACAGTAATGAGGCAGACACATGAATTGGGCATATCTCTTTTAGACAAGGGCTCAGCCTTTCAGGGAGCAGGAGCTGATGTTTGTACAGACACTTGGAATCATGCCAGTACATTTTTCCTGATTTTTCTACTTCTTTTTGGGTTCAATATTGGTATTTTTAAAGCTGTTTTATGAGTAGCTATCAATATAGGCTGAATCTCTTCTTTAGCTAAACCGACTTTTAAGCACACGTTGACAAGAATGTACTTTGAAGCTTCTTTCTACAGATACTTTCCCTAGTAGGTTTTTTTGTAACAAATCCAGACTGTTGAAGGATCTTGGAGCTGTCCAGCTGAAGAAAGCATTCTTTGTCCACCAATTTTTTTTTAGACTGGGACAGAAATGTTTTCTTTTAAAAGGAAGTGTATACACATCCTCTGGATTATTTCATTGGGCATCTGCTCTTTTCAGTTCCCGCAAATATTTATACAAATCTTCGTGCTTTCCTGTTCACTGTCAGATTTTACTGGTTTGCTTGTCTTGATTTTGTCTGTTTCACTCTCAAATCTTCCAGATCAGCAGACAAAAAAAACACATGGGGAACACAAACACTGCACATTACAGATAGATTTTTATTTTCTTCTGGCTCCAGCAGAAGAAAACCATGGCCTAATGTTTGCAGGTTCTAAATAGAAACTACTTTGAGATATTTGAATCAAAAGGTCCAGTTAAACATTTTCCTTTTATTTCTGTATTATATTAATCACACGCTATGACAGGAGTGTGCTGATGGCAGAGGAGATGTCTTTCAGTAAATGAGAGTTGTTCATTGTAGTGCTCAGGCTCTTCAACAATGAATTGTCATCAGAGTATTTGGATGGCAGGGTGTGAGTCAGGTTATAGAAATAAGTGTAGTGGAATGGACTGTGCTCTGTCTCTTGCAGTTAGGGTACCTTGTTCTCTTTGGTTTTAATTGGATGAAATACCCAAGTGCTTTGAGCAGGCGTTTATGATAGTGATAAAAGCAAATACACTACTTTCGTAATCTCTTCCACAAAGAATTCCCTTAGAGTGCATTCATATCTGTTCCAACTCCCTTAGCTCATTAAGTCATATGAATACTGTTCTTAAAATCTGAGATCTTATCTCTTTCCCAGCATGGAGAAGGGATGAGAGAAGTCCAAACACCATCTCCTTATGAAATCTGCTTTAAAAACTGACTTTTTTTTCACAAGGGAAAATATTCAGTATATTCATAGAGGTGAGCTTTATGAAACTATGTTCAAAGAGCTCAAAATAAAATGCACTGAGTCAGTCCTATTATGGTACAACTATTCTCACTATTATATGGGTATTATCAAGCATAGCAATTCAGTTTTTTCATAGTAAAAGATACTACAAAAATCCATTTAAATTTCTTATTTGTGTTATAGTAGATGTGAATGAAGTACTGTTAAATCATCTGGTGCCTCAGGACAGAATGCAGAGGTTTTGCTCTGTTCCTGTTCAGAAACTGACACTAGGTAGGTAAGTAAAACCTGTGTCAGGAGGACATATCAACTTCAGCAAAACTGTATGATCAAGTAGGTGAGAAACTAGAGCTGAAGACAAGCTGCTTGGTTGCTTTCCAGATGTGTACTGTAGCTCAGACAGGGACACAGGAACAAGGACTTAACTGTTTGCTGTCTCTTTTGCTATGTGTAAAATGAGTGCCAGCATCAGGAGAGCTGCTACATGATGATCTGTGACATTGTGAACAGTAAGTGGAGGTGAGTGTGTGGCTTGATTTGATAATGGAAACTTCTTTAATAAGATGCTACTTAGGAACAGGTGCAGATCTAGGAAAATGGGAATAAAAGGGTCAAAGAAAAACACAGTACTGGGAGTCAAACAGGATCAGGACCCTGGCTGGTTCAAGGTGATATTTTCTTTTGATGGGATGCGATCTTGTGCTATACTTTGACTTCTTGCTATCCACACCAGAACTAAAGAGCAGCAACAGCTAATGTTCCTTTTACTAGTGAAGAATAAACTGACCAGATGAGAGCTGTCTCCATGGAATTGCAGAGCAACTCTCTGTGTGTACCACCCTGGCTTCTGTACTGCCATGTGCTGCTTTCCAAAGCCACACATGGCTTGTGGAGCTTGGCATATGCCAAAGGTGAGGTTTGGGGGAAAGGACTGCTGTATCTTTGATTTCTCTTCTCTCATGGTAGAAATCTGTGCTGTATCACTACTAATTGTATCCTGTAAGTTCCTGCCAAATATCTCAATGGTTTCCCATTTAAAAACACTAGAATGCATCCTGAACTTTCTGTTGTTCTTCGAGGACCAGAGGCAGTCTGTCCTATCTGTTATGCACATAAACACTGAGCTGGAAAACACAGAGCATTAGGTGATCCAAGGTAACTCAGTGTATGTCCTGACCTTATGAGATACACAAATTCATTTATAGCAAGGTTAGTCTGTAATCAAAACCAGGACAGAGCAGATCTGAACTCATTGCTGCTCATATTGAGCAGATATCTTACCTCTGCTGCAATCTTAAAAAAATACATGTAAACTGCTGCTGAGCCTCAGCGGGTGCTTTGTATTGCTGCTGTGAGAGAGTTACAAGTCAGGCCTCCAGAGGCACATGAGAGCAGCACTGGAGAGCTGGAGCCCAGCTGGGCTTAAGCTGGAAATCCTACTTTGACAATGGATAGAATCCCATAAGTACATCTGGCAGGTCTGGATCCCTAGTTGAGAACATGTGCCCATTTTGCCTGTTAGTTGAGAGAGGAAAGAACACATATTTAGATCTAATTTAGTGTGCTATCATTACTGGAGTAGCACTGTTCTTTCTCAGAACTAGAAGAGACTTTCACATTCTTGGGTTTGTTTTTTAGTTCCTCCTTCGCATATCTGAGACGGTACCTGAGAAATGGGACAGAGAATCCTTTCTCTGCTGTCTCCAGTCTTAACTGAGTGTTCCAGAATGTTTGTAGCTTAGGAAGTGTGAGAGAATGTTGTTTTGAATGAGTAGGTGATGCTACTCACATTTTACTGATGCATAATTAACTTCTACTTTAATATAATCTACACAGAATACCAAGACTTTTCTATCAAAATTCCTTTGGATGAGTTTAAAAAAGAACAAATAGAAAAAATCTCAGTTCTCAAAACCTGTGTATCACCTGAATTCTCCATGCCATAAACAAATATTTGCTCAATAGTTGTTAGTCTTATTGTAATTTCTTGAAATATTTTAAGTTCCATAATCTATTCAGATATTTCAGCAATATACCAGATATACTCATGGAACTTTTTATTTTCCTGTTTTGAATAATTAACAGAAATATGCATGCTTTCATTCTGGCTAGCAGGACTGAAAGCTTTACCCATTGCTCATATTAATGTAAGTCCTGTAAGAGCAACACACCTACCGTCATTCTGACTGCCAATTTTTAATTTGAAGTAACATTTGTAATGGAAACAAAAATTTTAATGGAGCATGCACCTGTCTGGGGACTCCTGTTTGAACTATTTAGATTTTAGGATCTGTTATTTGTGTTACTCTTAGTGAAACGGAGAGGCAGTTGTGACATGATATGATATTGCCACTGAATTCAGAGGCATGTGACAACATAAACAAGTGGAGGACTGATCTGTTGTTTTCCAGTCATGCTACAGCTAACAAGGGATCCTAGAGCTTTCCCTAGGGAAGCCTGTCCTTTTTGTCAGATTCAATTGTTTATATCCTTGAATGCACCTCTATCTTCTAATAAACACTGTAGTTCACATATGTCCAGTGTGTGTGTGTGTATGTGTGTATATATATATATAAAAATCTTGTGTATGTGTGTGTATATATATATATATATATATAAAATCTTGGCATAATTTTTTTTTTTCCTGGAAAATGGATGGTAGCAAAGACCATTATAGCACTGCTCTGAGGCTCATTGCAGCTTGGAAGATATAAAATGATTTAACCCTGTAGGCTGAAAAAACCTAGACCCTTAAAATCATTTTAATGATCAAACTGCATTTCAAGCTCAGTTCTTACAGTCACTCCCCTCGGCCCTTAAAATTAATACTTTTGTATGAAAAGTGGCTACTGTCATTTAAATAAAAGAAGTTTAAAAGTCTCTTGTTTTAGGCAAGAGTCTCAAAAACCAGAATGAATACAAACACATTCACATAGGCAGACATCAGATTTTGAAAACTAGGAATGAACTTGGATGATCTTAAAGGCCATCTGAATGGTGCCAAATTACTCTTTCTACATGTGTTGCTCTAGATAGGTAGTTTTCCTCTTCTCAGTGAAGAAACGTTTGATTATATCAACTATTCACAGAATTCTTTCAAGCTGCTCTTAATATGAAAATTTTATTAGGTCAAGTCATTTTGCTTTCAAAGCTCAGCTATGAAAAAAATGTTTATAAATATTGTTTCTATGTTTTGGTTTGTTTTTTTTTCTTTTTTTAATTGCCCTTCTGAAAAAACCAAGGATAGTATAGAAAAACTGTGTGTGAGTGAACCAACCTGATGAAGGATGAATCCATCTGAATACCCTGATGAAATCACATTGACGTAACAGGGAAACGAACAAAAAGGTTTCAATCCTATTAAAAGGAAAAAATCAAAGAGTAAACGAACTATCAAAATAAATATGTTTTACAATATTTTATAAAATAGTCTTTAATGTTCCTGGAGTGAAGGTTCTTTCATTTCACCAGTTCTTTCTCATTTTGCATGGTATTGTAGCTGAAAAACATTCTTTTGTTAATGTAACCTCAATGCTGAAGTAAACCATTCCACAAAGCCCTCAGTTTTACTGTAGCTCAGGCAACAAACCCAGAACACACTAGCACTGATTTACCATGGTTCTAATCAGCATTTCGCACATGGAAAACTCCCCATGTGTTTCAGAAACCTTTGACACTCATCTCTTTCTAATACAAGTGCCTGTTTCTCCCTCTGCTGGTTTTGGAATAAACGCCTTGTCAAAAAAAGAATTAGATTTTGACAGCTTTTTTCCTATGGTTAATTGAGGTGATAGATATACTTGACATTTATCTCAGTGCAGAAAAGAAGATTAAGACATATTTTTCTACATGCATTCTCTGTATTAGAGGAGGTCACTTTCCAGGGTCTTTTTAATATGCCTGTGCAATTAATAGTGGTGATAATTCCGCTCCATATCACAGCGTCTTTAAAGTTCTTTTTCAAATTGACAGATAAAACTCTCTCTTCTGTATATAGGACTTGAGTTAGACTAATCTTTTTCAAGTTTGCCCTCCAGGCCTTCCCCCACGCAGTCCTGAAAATTAATACTTTCTGAAAAATACAAAGGATATTGTGCTAACTCACTTAGTTCAAAGAAAATGAAAAAAAAAAAAAAAGTCGCATTTCAGATTCCTTTTAATTATCCTCACTACATTTTTGAGGGCATTCCCCTAAATTGTTACTTTTCCAGTAATGCGATTTGAACGTTCCACTTGTTAGGTGTCCAATCACATTGTGAGGCGCTTTCTGTTCCTTCTTGTAATGCAGAGCTGCTCTCTTGATTTTTCACTGAGGTTACTGGCTGAACATAAAGTTTAGATGCCCTAGCTTATGTAATGGGGTTATATAATATTAATAATTTCCAAAGTGGAATTAATTAATGCTTTTCAGAAGACTGCTGATTAATTCATACAGTGAAACCTTCTTAAGCAGAGTTATTAAAAGATTAAAGCCTGCATATCACCCTCTCCCATCCCCAAGTTTGCAACTACCCAAAGTCTGCAGTTCACACTTGCCCCGTTTTGGGTTAAGGGCTGATAGATATGCTTCCTGGGTAACATTTCTTACTTTAAATCATGGTATCTAGCAGGACTCTGCTATAAGGTAATACGATATTATTCAAATATATGCTTTTTCTGAGTCTGATGGTGTCTTATATCTGCATTAATTAATTGGTTCTGACATAACTTTTCCCCTTACCTTTCTTCTTGTTTTAAAACTTACCTCTTGTAAGCTAATAAGTTCAGGGAACATGCTAGGTTGGCTCTTTCAATCAAATATGTGCTCTTGGACATTGCTTAAAGCTACAGCTAGATCAAGAAAACCAAAATTTTAGATATTAGATTGAAGGGTGCATAAATATGGCAATGCTCTTGCAGACAGGAATGCATAGACCCTTGGAGAGTTTATAAATCTCAAGTATTCCTGCTATTTTCCTCACAAAACCCTTGTTAGCTCTTCAGATTGTTGGTGATACTAGTGAAAGATGTAAGAAAAGTGTTTGAAGGATGAAACATTCATTGTGGGTAGGCTGTCACTCCATTTCTTGTTTAATTTTGGGAAAATATCTTTATTCCTCTTCTCTAAATATTTATAATTTTTTACTCAGACCAGGAATTTGGCAAATATTTAAGCATGTGTTTGGTCGCTCCCTACTGAGAAAAGCAGATGTGTGAAGGTCCTTTTGATGTGAAAAGTATTTAAGAATTTATCAAAGGATTTTTGTTTTACATTATTTGTTGAGAACTGCTTTGCTTTAAGTTCTGATTCTGCCAGCAGTCCTGCAGGTACACTAAATGCAACCAGTGCAGCAGTCAGTGCTTAGGAGCTGGAGTCCTTAGATTCTTGTTACCAAATGCAGCTGTTCATAGATCTGCATAGAATACTTTCTGATAAGCAGTTCTTGAATAACTTGTTGTCTTCAGACTCATATCCCTCAATAAATGAGCTGCCATGAATTTTAGTTTGAGCCAGCAATTCAGTTGGATTTTTCTATAGATGTTTCTTGAAAAAAGTCATATTAAACCCTGGAGTTAAGTAAAGTATTTGCATTCCAATTGTCACTCTTTTTTTTAAAGTGTTTCTAGCAGGTGCTCATTCATTTCATGCTCCTGAAGAAATTAACTGGACTTTGACACATAGCTACTTGCTGCTGTTTCCATGGAAACTGAACTTTGAATTAAGGGTTAATACATTAACATCTTGTATATGTGTATGTGTATGTTGCAAGAAAAGACAGGTATCTTCTGTTGAAGATCTTTCTGTTGTGAAATGGACAAAACTGGCATAGCTCTTAAGGTCTTTGACCGATGAATGCATGACAGTCAGCAGCAAACCCCAGATCTCTCCATCCAAGGATCTGTTTGCTACCTGCTTGCTGTAACCTGAAAATGAAAGTTCAGTTATAAAATGAAGGGTTTACTTCTGTGTGTTAGCAATAGGTTTGGCATTTTGTAGCCAAAGCTAAGTGCATACTTTCATCTGCAGGAAAAAAATATGTGTTATAGAAATGTATCTTGCATATTAGAGTTTTGTTGTCTATCTCAGCTTCTGTAGTGCTGGAAATACCTGGTATTTTATTTTTTAGTTTTTCAAATAAAGCAGCTAGCTGATTGAGGCATATTGTATGGTGTTACATTTTATTAGTTGTACCATATCTGAGATACAGGAGATCTTCCTGTAAGGTATTGACTCACCAATGCACCTAAACCTAGGAGCAGCAGAGATTTGGAGGGAGCCAACAAGAGTACTGAGGTACTGTGATGCCTTCACCGTATCTTGCTAAACAATCAAAACTATTCACTGTGGTTTGTAAATACCCTACAAATTCTGAAGTTCCACTGTCATTAAGAACAAAAAGCTTTTTCTACTACTTTTTTTGCCCATGTAGTATTCCATTTACTTTCTGAATTTGTGTGGGCTTTTTGATTGGAGCTGTTTTTTCTGTTTGGTTTTTTCTGTTTTTTGGTGTAGGCCAGGGGTTGATTTTTATGTTGGGATTTTTTTTGGTGGGTACTGGAGGGT
The DNA here is from genome assembly GCF_036169615.1 of Heliangelus exortis. Lineage (NCBI taxonomy): Eukaryota > Metazoa > Chordata > Aves > Apodiformes > Trochilidae > Heliangelus > Heliangelus exortis. The sequence goes on along the minus strand of NC_092422.1, from coordinate 107,575,194 downwards.
GGGGTTTTTGTTCAGTATTTTGTAGAGGTTTTTTTGTTGTTGTTGTTTTTGTTTTTCTTTTTGTGTATGTGGGTTTGGTTTTTTTGTTTGTTTGTTTTGGGGTTTTTTGTTTGGTTTTTTTTTTTAGTTCTTTTAGGTTTTTTTTAGTTTAATTTGTGATCTGTCCTTACCATTTTAGGAAACTAAAATACCTGGGAACAACACATTCACATGTGCTATCTTGAGAACAAGAGCACTGAAATACTTTGGTGTTAAGCTAAATTCAAAGTGATATATTCAAGAAAGAAATACATATTTCAGAAAATATATCTTTAATCTGGTTACCTGTATGATTTAGTAGCCTACCAGTTTACTTACACCTTTGATTAAATGCCTACAGAAATTTTTTTCATTTGAAGATATCCTGATGTCACAAAACTGGCCAATGTAGGTGGTTGTATTTTCCAAGAATATTTTTCTTGCCATGTCCTAGCTTTAATAGTTAATTTTCCAAGATGGAATCTTATTTCTGTCCTGGTGATGACCAGATTTTACAAATGCTGCGTTCTCTATTGGGTTTTGAATGTATGTGCCAAATGACTATTAGGTTATAACTTATAGATTATAACTTAACAACTATAGGTAATAACTTATAGGTTATAACTTAATAACTTATAGGTTATAACTTAATAACTTATAGGTTATAACTAATATAGGTTTAGGTATATATAGCCATAGGTAGCTCATACACAGATCTCTGTGTTTAAGTTTACTGCAGTTCTCAGTTCCTAAGTGTGAGAAAACTAGAAAAAGAATTCTATGCTTTTCAATGGTTTGCTATAAGAAAAATACTTACCTGGGATGGGTACATGGTTTTGAACTCTTCTTTATCATGTTAGTAGATATTTTGCTTTTTGTCTCCAGCTGTCAGGCAAAAAGATACACCCTTACTTTGTATTGCTCCTGCTCTGTAAACAGTGCTGGAAGGGACAGTCTGCACTGCTTGCTCCTTGTGGGACTGGCATATTGTACCAAGTAAGACAAGCACTTTGTTCTTAGTGATTTATCACTAGCTTCTAAGTTTTGGATGTCTTGCCTGACACCAGCTGCTTCTGGTGGATTTGAAGGCTACAGAGGGATAGGTCATGTTTTACAAAGGGAAGGCAAATTTCAGATATCTCTGGAGAGGTCAGTAGGTGTCTCCTAAACTCTGTAGAAGCTGAAATTCTGAACATTTAACATCAAGTGCCAGCTCCTGTGATCACAGTTGTGAAGTAACTATTTTTAATTAGAAAAGTCTTAGGTCATAGAAGAGGAAAGTGTGCAAAATGATAATGAAAAGATACCTTCGTGTCCCTTTGCTTCACTTGAAATAAGTAAATAAATTAAAAGCTTGTATAATTGAACACAAATATTATATTTGTGACCAGGAAATTTCCATCTCTGAGTTCTTTTTAGGCATTCTTTAACAGTTCATGATGTAACTTCAAAATTTTCTGGTAAACATGTGGTTGGTATCAAAGGTCTAGTAAAAAAAGAAAATCTTAAGTGTCACTACTGCTGAAGAAAAAGAGTTTTTAAGGCAACCACAACCATTTTTACCTTTGTGATCAGGTTATGGAGCTTGTAAAAAATGATAATGCCTTTCATTACATGCTTCTATGTCTTAACAAACAAGAAACATGGTATTATGGTGTGACCAGTGCTGTATCTGACAAAATTTTTTTCTGTTTCTCAGTTAAAACATGCTATGTGATCTATTTTTCTAAATAAAAAACTTAGTTGAGCTTGTGAGAGAAGGATTGTCATGGGACACCTGGAAACTAACTGAACTCTACTGAAAATTTGCTCTGCCTGCCTTTGCCCATGTAATTTCATTGCTCTGTTCTTTGATAGTGTTAACAACCAAGATAAACTTGCTCAGCAGAGATGTAACAAGTTAGCATATTTTTACACCTGAAGATAGAAGGTGCTATGTAAGAATAAGGTATTGCACATTCTATCCCCAAAACAGGTGCCCTTACCATCTCTGTGGCTCTTTGCAATACTTGTAAGAAGTACTTTAACTTGATAAACAGTAAAACAGATGACAGTAAAAGTCAACTCCTTTTGGAATTAAGTAGCTCTGAGATTTGAGAGTAGATTTCTCTGCAGAAATCTGGTGGGTGTATGTTTGAGAGGAAAAATCCTGTTTTGGCAAAATGTTGGCTGAAGTCTCTGTATTAGTCTGTCTTCGTGAAAAAACAGACGTTGAGATCTCAAGCTGGCATATGTTCAGCTAGCCATTAAAATTCCTTCTGTTGGAATAGTAACAAGGAAAGAACATACAGTGGTAAGCTTCAACCATCCAGTGCTGGTTAAAGTGGTAAACTGTAGAGGTTTGGGTAGGAAGGGACCTTAAAGATCATCCAGTTCCCACCCCCTGCATGGGCAGGGACACCTCTCACAAGACCAGGTTGCTCCAAACCCCATCCAGCCTGGCCTTGAACAGTGCCAGGGAGGGGGCAGCCACAACTTCCTTGGGCAACCTGGGCCAGTGTCTTACCACCCTCAAATTAAATAATTTCTGCCTAATGTCTAACCTAAATCTCCTCTCTGCAAGTTTTAAACCATTTTCCTTTGTCCTCTCAGCTTTTCTGTTTACTTTCTACCATGTAGCTTATATGCTAAGGGGAAAAATACCACCAAATCTTATATTTACTAATTAATTCAGGAAATAGTTTTAAGTTATCTTTTAAAGCAAAGCTTTGCAATGTTCGGGGTGTTTTATTTGGTTGGCTGTTTTTGTTTGCTTGCTTTTTTTTTGGAATCTGCTGTGAGTTTTTTTTAAGTATCTTGCTTTTTGAATGGGCTTAATTTTTTGGTTAAAAATAAGGTGTTTCAGTTCAAGTAAAATATTTAATTTTGACTGAATTTGTTGCTATTGTTTGGCCCATCACTGGAAAAATCTATTATTTACATAGGTCTGCTTGGGAATATTTCTATGAAATCTCAACGATATTTCCACAAAGAAGTTCAGTTCCCTTAAATGTAGAACTTGAATCCCTTAAATATCAGAACTGTAGCCCATATCTCTCTAAGGACTTTTTTTGGATTCTAGTCAAGAATCTGTTCATCTTAGTTAAAGTTGTCATAATCCTGGATGCCCTATTTGTATCATCAAAATCTGCTTGAAAAGTTTGATGTTAGCAGTTACACTTCCAAATTCAACTCCTTAAATTCGTTTCTGCCATCTTGAGGAATTGTAAGTGTGCTCTGAGATGAAATCCTAAACTCATTTTGCCAGTAGGGGAAATACTGACAATTCTCAATTTTAGGCTCAATGTCTTTAAAGATAACAGTTTGGTTTATCCAGCTCCTTCCCTTTAAGTGCTTTCAGATCTCCACTTTTGTCCTTTGGCTGATTTTAGGCTGCTTTTTTAATTTCTCAGAGCTCAATGTAATTTTTAGAGAGCTTCAAGTGTAGTATGCTGATGATAGAAATGATATAATCTTCTAATATAGTAATATCAAAGGATGAAATGTTCTGCAGTCATTGCTTATCTTACAAGCAGATCATTACTATTGCTCTTGTTTTACACATGCTTAAATCTGGATGGAAGAATTTGATTAAAAGACTTGGGCATATTTATATTATATTTTATGAGTAGGTTTGATCTGGAGCTGAGTGTACAAGCCTTTATTTAGATCTAGGCTTTTGATGAATTAATGGGTGGTGGTTAAATAAGCTGTATTGACTGCAAGCAGTGTTGGCCATTGGGATGTCTCTTCCTACTCAGGTCACATCTGTGTGGCCAAGGATTTGACTTGGGATACTTAAAAAGACAACTGCCATGTGTAGCAAGCTGTTGAATAATTAGTGCTCTTAGCCTTAGCATTTTAACCCTGGGAGGATGTCAGCAACAGCCCTGTGCCCTACTGTACCTTCAGGGATATGACATGGAGAGTCCTGAATGCCTCCCAGATGCCTAAAGACAGTATTTTCATTACCTACTTATAAACTAGTAACCTCAATTTATTTCTGTGTTTAGAAAAGCATAAACACTAGTAGTGCACTTTTCATCCAGAAGTGGTAGTTGATCAAATTTTTACGTGGCACTCTAACACTTGGCACTGCAGTGTCATTTTTCTTGTTGATGAAAGCATGTTGGCGTTTAATGTAATGGAAGTCATAAAATCATTATTGAAAAGCTCCATAATTTGATCAGAGAGAGAATCCGTTTTGAATACTCACTGGTGAGCCTGGGCTTCACACCACACAATTATTTTAAGGTACTTAGTTTACTAGATGGCAATGTATTTTCTTCAGTCACAGGCAGGCTTACCTTGCATTTTATTTGCAGGCTCATGTACTGTATCATGATTATTGGTCTCAAAGTATGAGACACCTTTTAGCAAAGACAAGCAAGTTTTTAAGTTGCTGCTATAGAATTAATGCTACTGATCGATAATAACTAAAGATAGCTGATTTTTTGCAGGGCATAAAGGCAACATGCTGGCTCAATTTGATTTCCTGGTGTAACTTAGGCAATGATCCTTCACCAAGGAATTCCTGCATTGCTGCTCTTAATTTGTGGCTAAACAGGATCACATGTTTCAGAAACATCTCCAGCTGCCTCACTGGTGGCTGTGGTCAGGTTTAGAGATCAACATGAGCTCATGTCTTGTAGAGCAGATCCTGCCTTGTGTAGCTTTCATTTTTCTTATTACTGAAAGTGAGTACAGATTGTTACCAGACAGACTTATATAGACTTCTCCAGGCTCTTCACTGCTTTTCTGATGAAAGCCCAGTTCATCTTTGCAGCATGTGTCTGTCCCCCAGTTATTTCTGTAGGAGCTTCAGGGAAGTTTCTAAAAACAGCCTGCATCCAGAGTCCCAAGGGACTGGAGCCTGCATATGTTCCAAGTTATTGGTGCTGGGAGAAGAGGGAGGAGTTAATTTCATTTAGCTGTTCTTGACCAGCATGATCAATTTTAGGTTGTCTTGATATTGCCTAAAGCTGTCCTGCTCATATGTGGCTTTGAGCACCTCTGAAGTTTCTCCTTGTTCCCATGCGTGCTCTGTGCTACTTTTTCAGACCTGACTGCAAGAGGAAGACATGGCAGGTTCCTTTTCTCTGAGAAAAATTGGAACAGATTCAGTGAATTGATTCAGCCACAGGTGATAACATTGTAAGATGGTGAAGGGTCTAGAGAATAAGTTCTGGGAGGTGCACCCAAGGGGAACTGGGTTTGTTTAGCCTGGAGAGAAGGAGGCTGAAAGAAGACCTTATTACTCTCTACAACTAATTTGAAAGGAGGTGGGGGTTGGACTCTTTTCTCTAGTAAGAAGCAATAGAACAAGAATTGACCCCAAGTTGTGCCAGGGGAGGTTTAGATTGCATATTAGGAAAAGGCTGCCATCCCTTGGAGATGTTCAGAAGTCATGTATATATGGTGTTTAGGGATGTTGTTTAGTGGTGGATTTGGCAGCATTAGGTTAACAGTTGGACTTGATGATCTTGAAAGTCTTTTCTAACCTAAATGATCCTGTGATTGTAAGTGTGGCCACATTACTGTGACTTGCCAGCTTCTGCACCAGCAACAGCTTGAAAGTGAAATAAGAGACAAGGAGTGAAAAATTAAACTTATTGCTATTAACTGTGAATTGTAACATATGAAAGTGATACTTGAAAAACAGACAGAGCCCTGGGGGTGCTAATGGACCCAACTGTCCTTGTCTGGCTTCCCCCGATGCTGCTCATGGCTCAGGAGCAGCTGGGCTGGGCCATTTGCCCTGTCCCCATCTCCAGGGAGGTGCCAAGTAGCTGGGGCTGGGGCTGCCCCCGCTGTCCATCCCTGCTGCCTTGCTCCTGACTGGGGCAGTGGGACAGCCCCAGGCTGCCAGGCCCTGCCCAGCCACACCAGGGAACCAACCATGACTCCTGGGCCCTGGAGACACCCCTGACCCCTGCAGTGTCCTGGAGGAAATCAACAGACCTGATGTCTGCCTAACAGGGTGATAATGAAAGCAATAATTCAAATAATTCAGGTTCTGTGACCTGGTTCTGAGAAAAATTAGAACAGATTCAGTGAATTGATTCAGCCACAGGTGATAACGTTGCAAGATGTTGAAGGGTCTAGAGAACAAATCCTGGAAGGAGTGGGCGGGAGAAACACCACAGTCCTGCAGCACTGCAGCCGCCTCCCGGCTCTCTCAGGTGAGGTTTGTGGAGGTGTTTTTTTTTTTTTTGTTTTTTTTCTTCCCACAACTCCAATAAATCCATCCATGGTTTCCAAAAAAGTGAAAGCTGTTGCTGCTGTTGTCACAAGGGCTGAGTCAACAGAGCCGGAACCCCCCAAGGGGGCCCTCAGGAGGGACGTGGCTCTTGGGGTCTACAGCTGCGCAGAGGGTGTGAGCCCGGGGACAGTGTGAGCGGGGTCTGTGCACGATGCCAGCAGGGGAAGGATTTGCTGTGCCTGGTGACAGAGCTCAAGGAAGAGGTGGAGAGGCTGAGAAGCATTTGGGGAAGTGAGAGGGAAATTGACTGCTGGAGTCGCACCCTTTCGCCCCCAAAATAAGCTGGTGATGCCTTCCCCCTCCTGCCATCAGGCGGATGGAGCAAACCAAGTAGATGGGGGAATGGAATCAGGTCCCTGACCAGACAGGTAAAAGAATCCCCTCCCGACTCCCATCACCACCCCAGGTAAAGAACCAGTACGGGGCCCTGGACCCAGAGAATCAGGTAGAAGACAGGCAAGAGGAAGATCTGTCTGGAGGGTCTCCTGGTTGCACCCCATCCACCAGCTGGAACACAGCCACAGCTATAAAGAAAAAAAGAAGGAGAGTTGTAGTTGGTGAGTCCACTCTGAGGGGAACTGAAATTCCTGTGTGTTGAGGGGCCCATCGCATAGGGAGGTCTGCTGCCTTCCCGGGTCCCGGGTGAGGGATATCAAGAGGAGACTTCCTGAGCTAATTTGGCCCTCAGATTATCACACACTCTTGGTAGTCCAGGCTGGCAGTGATGATATTAGTGGAAGAAGCACCATGGCGATTAAAAAAGATTTCAAGGTGCTGGGTCAATTAGTCAATGGGACAGGAACACAGGTTGTGTTTGCCTCTGTTCCTGCAGTAGCAGGGATGAATCAGGAGAGGACTATGAAAACCCATTTTATCAATAGGTGGCTAAAGGGCTGGTGCCACTGGCAGAATTTTGGGCTTTTTTTACTATGGGGAAAATTCCATGGCACCTGGTCTCCTCAGTTCAGATGAGCTTCATCGGTCTAGCAGGGGCAAAAGGACTGTAGCCCGTAAGTTGGCGGGGCTGATCAGTATGGTTTTAAACTAGGTTTTAAGGGGGAAAGGGTTGAAACCGGGGTCTCCAGAGAAGAGCCTGGAGAGTTGGGCTGATTCCAGTGGGATGAGGTTCAACACGGCCAAGTGCCAGGTCCTGTACTTTGGCCACAACAACCCCATGGGGAGCTCCAGGCTGGGCACAGAGTGGCTGAGAGCAGCCAGGCAGAAAGGGACCTGGGAGTCTGGAGTGACAGGAAGCTGAACATGAGCCAACAGTGTGCCCAGGTAGCCAAGAAGGCCAATGGCATCCTGGCCTGTATCAGGAACAGCGTGGCCAGCAGGTCCACGGAAGGGATTCTGCCCCTGTACTCAGTGCTGGTGAGGCCACAGCTTCAGTCCTGTGTCCAGTTCTGGGCCCCTCAGTTCAGGAAGGAGATTGAGGTGCTGGAGCAGGTCTAGAAAAGAGCAAGGAGGCTGTGAAGGGATCCAGCACAAGTCCTGTGAGGAAGGGCTGAGGGAGCTGGGGGTGTTCAGCCTGGAGAAGAGGAGGCTCAGGGGAGACCTCATCCCTCTCTACAACTCCTTGAAAGGAGGAGGTAGCCAGGGAGGGGTCAGTCTCTTCTCCCAGGCAGCCATCAGTAGGACAAGAGGGCATGGACTTAAGCTCTGCCAGGGGAGGTTTAGGTTGGATATTAGGAAGAAATTCTTTACAGAGGGGGTGATCAGACATTGGAATGGGCTGCCCAGGGTGGTGGTGGATTCTCCGTCCCTGGAGGTTTTTAAAAAAAGACTGATGTGGCACTCAGTGCCATGGTCTGGTAACCGCAGTGGTAGTAGATTAAGGGTTGAACTTAATGATCTCTGAGGTCCTTTCCAACCCAGATGATTCTGGGATTCAGCTGACTAGAGGAGAATATCTTTTGAGATTTTTGAGCCAGAAAGGTACGAAACAAAAAGCTGCCAAAATGACTGTTCAGAAAGTTGTAATGTGGCCTAAAAAGGACCTTTGCAGATTTTACCCTGTTTTTTTAATTACATAATACTGTCTTCCTCCATTAACCATGCATTGTCCTTAGCCTGTGTGGTTACAATCTTTGTAAATATTTCAGAATTATGCTTTATGCGTGCTGCCTTTGTATCCTGGGGGCATGACAATGGCAATACATAAAGGGAGCCTGGCTTCCTCAGAGGAGGCTTATCACTGGTCTTCTACCAGCCAAACAGCTGACTTAAAAAATTATTCTAAAAGTAATTTTTTTCCGTTATGAAGCTGACTGTTGTTATTTGGTGGGTTGTCCTTACATGCATTATTTATGACTGATTTTCATCCTTATTTAGAAAGCAGGAATTGTTCTAAATTCTGTGTAGCTAAGGACATAGGTAAAGTATAGCTACATGTGTTGGGAGTCAAGCTTTTCAGAATGGTACATGGGGGGGAGGATGAGAGACAGCAGACAGAAGCTGAAATACGGCAATTCAGACTGGATTTAAGGAGAAACTGGATATAAGGTATAGTGAGAGAGTTGAGGAGTTGCTCAGAGCAGTGTCCAGCTTTGGAGAGTTTCAAGAACTGATTGGATCAAGTCCTGAACGACCTGGTCTAATGTCATGGCTCATCCTGGTCTGAGCGGGAGGTTGACTTAAAGATTTCCTGTGTTCCTTTTCAGCCCCAGTTACGGAATGTTCCTGTCAAAATAATTACACTGTCTGTGCACCACACCCCCACCCCTCCCAACTGCATAACAAGCTAAGATTCAAATTCCTTGTTAGAAAATTTGTAAGTTGCTGCTCTACTGTGGAGTGTTATCCTACCTTAAATATACCGTTTTATTGCTTTTCCTCTGGTAATTATACAACAGTCTGCTATGGACAAATTAGTATGAAATAACCTTCTAGTTGACTTCTTCAGATGCTGTCTTGCATTGAAAAAATATTCAAGTGATTTCATTAGAATGGGGTCAGGGCAGAGTTAAAAATATTTCTTTACCCAACTGAGAAATTCAGAGAAATCTTTGGTGAATGATATCTCACTTTTTCTCTGATAAACTTAAAGTGAGAAAGACTACGTCTTTCAAAGAAATATATAAGATGGAAAAGGTGTCATCTCTAGGAATGCTTACTCTCTCCACAGAGACTCCCAAAAGAGAAAGGAGCTCTGCTGTGCATAAGTTTGGCTTCATAGCTGCAGTGTGTTTCTTGTTTTAGGATAATTGTCATATCCCTCAGTACGTATTAGGGGCGTTATGCAGACAAGCACAGGTCCCTTTCTTTCAGCATTATTGGAACACTTACTGGACTTTTCATTACTTCTGTAGCCTGGGGAAGGAAGGACATTTTCCTACTCCTTCAGTAGCTTTATGCCAGCCCTGCTAGCAAAGAACATGAAAAATTATCCCTGAGAAAACATTTTTGAGGCGACTGTTTCTTTTGCTCTTTAGGATGCTGATTGCTCTCTTTCCATTCTCCAAACCTGTTTCCGAGAAGGCGTAGCATCAAAGTAAAGAACGACAGTTGAAACTCATAGCTTGGAAGAACTTAACATTTTTGACTATTTACTCAATACTTATAAAGGAAACAGAATTTTCAGAGATACTAATTGTAAATGTTGAAGTGCTCTAGGGACTAATTATTTGCTAGAGTCAATCTGTGTCCTAATGATGAACTGAGAACTGGAAAGACTTTCTAATAACTTATCTTTGTTTTAATGAATATTGAGTTTGTATTTGGAATACTTTGTAGAGCTTAAACTCTGAAAAGTTGTGTTTGTGTTTTCTTCTTTCAAAGTATTTCATAGAAAGCAAACCATAGATTAAACTGTTTCTGGACTTAGTTTGTTAAACTACCTGGTGTCAGAAAATGTTTTTTTCAGGGTGTGTTCTTTGGGATTAACAAATCCTGTAACTCAAAACCTCTTATAGAAGAACACTTCATCATTTCATGTTGAATTGATATCCTACAGGATTCTCCACTCCATTTTGCTGATAGTCTTCTGGGGTTGGTAATGTGTCCTTTTATGAATTATCTGTCCAAAAGACCTAGTACAGTAGTCACAGGTACTAATGTTGAGGCTTAGTTATGATACCAGAGAGCAAAATTCTGGCATTCTTTCATTTGTATGGGATCTAGAAGGCTATTGAATTGAACAATTGCTTCCCTGTTATATTTTCCTCTTAGAATCAAATCCATGTGTAGTTATACTTTTTCTTAATTGGGTGGCTGAATTTAACTTGTGTGGTGCATTAAGTTATGTAATTAAGGGTTGATTAAAGCTTTGGTCTCAGTTTAGAACTTAGCCTGAAGAAACCTATTATTTTAATAAAACTCATCACATTGTTCTATTTGTTTCCACTTTTGTATTTTCCAAAGACTGCATTGAATTAAAAGTCCTGGGTGTAACTTCGTGAATGTTTGAGACTGAGATGTTTGAGACTTCCTGTTGAAGCATATTACATCTTCTGTATGTCCCATTTGCTCATCTGTTTCTACAACTGCTGAAACAAGGGTCAAGGATATGATATAAATGTCTAGTAGGGTTCATAAGTTACTAAGCAAACAGCAAAAGAATGCTATAAAGAGAACAGAATATTTTATTACAAAGATTGAGTAAGGAATGTGTGCAACATAACTTTCCAAACATGGAGTTAGGTCAGTTTCTGGCAGATTTTGAAATTCTTTGGTAGAAGCTTTACCAGATCATACTAAAAATTTTCATCAAAGACCAACAGCGCAGCAAAGCAGAAAATTCTAATCCAGGTGGTCTTACGTTATTCCCTGTTGTTAGCTGAGTCCTGAACTGAGGCAGAGATCATAAAAAATGGTAATGCTGGAGTAAAAGAAAAAAAGTAGGAGGACTGGGGGACTTCAGCTTCGCAGGTGTCTGCTGGAAATACAATACAGCAGAGAGGAAGGAGTCCCAGAGGTTCCTGGAGTATGTGGAAGATACTTTCCTGACAGCTGGTGCCATTTACAGGACAACCAAGTGATCAGGCCCAGTCAGCATAGATTCATGAAAGAAAGGTCTTGCATGACAAACCTGATCTCCTTCTGTGACAAGGTGACCTACCTATCGGATGGAGGAAAGGCTGTGGATGTAGTCTACCTGGACGGACCTCAGTAAAGCTGTTCCCCACAACACCTTCATGAATAAAACTGGCTGTCCAAGGCTTGAATGATCGTGTGGGTCAAAAACTGTCTGGACAGCCAGGGCCAAAGAATGGTGTTGAATGGAGTTCGATCCAGCTTGTGACTGGTCACAAGTGGTGTTCCTCAGGGCTCAATACTGGGGCCACTCCTGTTTCATATCTGTATCACTGATCTCAATGTGGGCATAGGGTGCTTCCTCAGTAAGTTTTCAGATGACACCAAGTTGGGAAGGTATGCTGATCTGCTTGAGGGCAGAAAGGCTCTACAGTGGGATCTGGACTGGATGGATCAATGACTGAGGCCAATTCTATAAGATTCATAAGATTCTATAAGATTCAACATGGCCAAGTGTTCTGTCCTGCAACTGGGTTACAGCAAACCCATGCAGTGCTCCAGGACTGGGAAAGAGTGGATGGAAATGTGCCTTATGGGATGGGATGTGGAGGTGTGTTGATGGACAGCAGGATGAATATGAGCCAGAAGTTTGCCCAGGTAGCTAAGGTGGCCAACAGCATCCTGGCCTGCTGTCACACCCCACAAGGTGTGTGCAGCACAGCCACATCTCACAAAGTGAGCACGGCTCCCCAGAGGTGGGGGCCAAACACAATATCACATCCCATGTAGTGGGCACATCTTTATGTCCCACAGAGTGGACACAGGTAGGGTTCCCCAGAGTGGGGATCGACCCGGGGAGATTTGGACTGGACCCTCTTGCTTTCTAAACTCCCTCAGAGAGATTGGGTATGGCTGGGCACAATCCTTCTCCTCCTCTAATTAATCTTTCTTAACAGCCCATTTGGTGAGATTAAGTTCGGGAATTCTCTGTGCAGTACTCAGGAGTAAGGTTATTACCCAGGAGGTTTGTATAAAACACAACTTTACTTAAAAGTAAGTAAGATTATAAAGCATGTGAGATTACAACTGGCAGAATTATAAAGGATGGTACTTTCAAAGCAATGGATTACAATTTAGCAAAATTTAAGGAAGTTGCTAAAAGAACAGATTACACTAACAAAACTTAACAAAGCAGTGGGTAGTAAAACTACCCATAGTTAGAAACTATGTCACCCTCATGTGCTGAGATAAGGTTAGAAACAGAGACTCAGAGAGAGAGAGAGGGAGAGGGAGAGATAAAGATAAGGAAGATAGAGAAGATATCACCACCCTTGGATCCAGCAATGATTTTGGTAGGAAGTTCAGGTCCTTGGGTGGTGGGCATGCATTCAGCATTTCAAGCACCTCTTCTGTGCTGCCTGACCCCACCATTCTTGGGGGTGGGGGGGCTTTGGCATGTCTTGCAAAACCAGGTGTTCACTTGGGCCCCTCCAGATGGGATGACACAGCAATAACCCTTATTTCTGCACATGTGCCCTCTCCAGTGTCTTTACCTGGGGCACACACAAGATATCACTCTGCCTCTGCAGGGTGCAGCTTCCCTGCCCCTGTCCCTTATGGAATAAGGACAGTGTCCTGCCTGTCAGGGTGGCCATCAAAGAGAGCTCCCCTTGCAAGGACAGTGTTCATCTTATTGGGATGGAATCTGAGAATAGGGCCCTGTTTATCAAGGTGGTTGCCCAAATGAGGGTCTCTCCTTGAGAGATCAGAGTCCAGACGGCTATCGAATGAGGCTTCCACCTAAGCACAGTGTCCACTTTTTCAGGGCAGATGTTTTGAGACAAAAATTCTTTCTGGGATTCTACCCCTGCATCAGAAATAGGGTGGGCAGCAGGAGTGAGAAAGTGATTGTCTCCCTGTACTCTTACTGGTGAGGCTGCACCTCAAACACTGTGTTGAGTTCTGGTCCCCTCACTACAAGAGGGACATTGAGATGCTGGGGCATATCCAAAGAAGGGCAAGAAAGCTGGTGATGGGTCTGGAGCACAAGTCTTACGGGGAGTGGCTGAGGGACTGGGGTTGTTTAATCTGGAGAAAAGGAGGCTGAGAGGAGACCTGATAGTTCCAGACTACTAGCTGAAAAGGGTTTGTAGTGAAGAGGGGGTGGGGGGTGTGCTGTTGGTCTCTTCTCACAAGTAACTGCAATAGGATTAGGAGAAAAAGCTTCAGCTTACACCAGAGGAGGTTTAAGTTGGACGTTAGGAAAAAATTCTTTCTAGAAGTTAGCAAGCACTGGAATAGGCTGCCTGAGGAAGTGGTTGAATCATTATCCCTGAACATGTTTAAAAATCATATAGATATGATGCTTTGGGGCATGGCTTAGCGGTGGGCTGGTGGACCTAGCTTAGTAGCGTTAAGTTAAAGTTTGGACTGGATCACCTTGCATGTCTTTTCCAACCTGAATGATTCTGTGACTGCCTGGAATTTTTGGAAGTGAACCAAAATGAAGGCTTTAACAATGAAAAGCAAAAACCTGACAGAGATGGGTACTCTCTTAGATCTCATATTTAAACTATTTAGTTTAAAGAGCCGAATCATAGTAAAGCAGGAAAAAAATATCAGGAACAATGGGAAAATTATCGTGAATACTCTCTTTGTTAGGAGGTTTCTGGGTGACTGGATCCTTCTTTCCTATTTTATTTCATTGAGCTATAACAGTATTTTACATACACGCAGCACTTTTAAAAACCAAAGTATCTTTAATTTCTTTGCAAGTAGCTTCCATGGCCAATGAAATGCAAGATACCATGAATATATACATGCACAGGCACACAAAATTGCATTCTACTTTCAGGGTTTGGTGTTCAAAGCTGATGTTTTCTACATATACTTATTGCTTAAATGTGTTTCCATGTGCTTAGGTTCTGCTGGCTTAATACAGAGGTCATGTGGACTACACGTACTTTTAAGGTTTTTCACTTTATTGCTGCTGAATTTTAAGTGGATTGAACTGCATTGTAACATTAATCATGGCAGTAACTACAATGATAATCTTCCATCAAAATACAGAGACTGGCAAAATCACTGCCATAAAGGTAATAGAGAGCACAATATTTAGAGCCATTTGTAAACATCACTGGACTGTGACAGCTGTTTTATACAAATTGTATAATTTCAACCCAGGTTCACTCAACCGAAATGTCTCATTTTAGCTACCTGAATCCTAGAAATATTTTTTTTTCTTGGAAAGAGCGTATTTTTGTTCTGCAGCCACTGATACACTGAACTGTCAAAAATGTTCTACTAACTAAGAAGTAAGAATACCTGAAAATGTAAAAATATCTTGTATTTGCATGTTCTGCAGTTTAACTATATGCTACTTAAGTTGATGATGTTAATGTTGATTTCAGGAGAAACTTTTAACAAATAGAGGACAAAAGTAGCTATCTTCTTTCAGCTAATTGCCTGATTTATATATGGCATGTGCTGCAAAGTGTACTAGATGTAAGTCAGCATTTGATCTTGATGGCAATATAAGGAAAATTTTCGTTAATATTTTTCTTATCTGCAGAAAACAGTTTCCATATAACAGAAAATGACTATTTTGTCAGCTTTCAATTAATGAAAATACTCAGGTACATCCTCACAATGTAGTTTTTCAGGTCTTACAAACTACACAGTTTGCTTTTTTAAGTTCTTCAGGATGGTAGTGGATAAAATGCTGCAGAAATGTTTTCATAGACAAAATACTATTTTTTTTTTTCTTCAACAACATTTAAAAATTTTTGTGGTGCTCTTTCATCTACATATGAAGAGTTTTTGGTTTTAAAACAGGAAAATTTATCAAAAGATAGTCAAGCTCTACTGCTAAACAAAAATTCAATATTTTGAGAAAATATATATATTCTTGGTGATATAATGTAACAGTGAGCTGTTGGAGTGATTTGAGGCATGTGGGTATTTTTTAAATAGGCACTCAATTAATAAAACCCAAATCATGCTTTTCTCTGTACAATTTCTGTATATAGCAAGGATTCTACATAGCTGTAACTTCATTGTACAACTATGAAAATTCTCACACAGTCATTTAATATATGACAATATTTACAGTGCATGTACCTGCATATCCTGCAGAAAATCAATATAATCATGTCATGAGACTGCATCATAATAGGTTTCCTAGCTCCGTAGTGTTTTTTTAAAGTGCTGTTAGGTTTTTCTCCCCTTATGCTATAGAAAGGGAGACCTAAGAAGGAAAGAGTTACTAATCAGAAGACTTATGAATTTAAGTCAACTGTGAGAAGGAAGCGAGGTATTTTGATTTATAAAAGATAGGTGAATTTCAACAATTGGAATTTATCTGACAGGCTGTGGAAATTGTCTATACTAAAAAGTGTGAACGTCATGTTTTTTTAATGATTTTTTATTTTTTTAACAGCAAAGATGTTATTTTAAAAAGATGAGAAGTCAAATTCAGTCTCTCTGAATTCAGAAATATATTTGCTTACATCTGAATTTGAACTTATATTTGAATCTGTGGGTAGACTGAAATCGGATTTGTTGTCTTCTGCCGGCATAAATGGGAACAGTTTGGTGTATCACCAATTCATGCTTTTCAGATGCACTTCCTAATGTGATCATTTTAGATATAGTCCACATAGACCACATTGTGGGCAGCTGCTTTTTATGTGCAATTACTGTAGGGACAGAGACAAAATGGCAACAAAACAGATAAATATTCTCTGTCCAAAGAACTGCTCTTCGCTGGAGTCCTTGAGCACAACCTTCTTTTTCCAGTGCCATCTAGAGGAGGCACATTTTTTCCTGGTCTCTTACTTAAAAGCTCAGGAAACACCCAGGAGAAGATGGAGTGTTTTTTTCCCCAACCTCTGTCAGCCTCGCTGCTCTGCTCCCAGCCCAGGGATTTGAGCCCTCCTCCTTGTTAGCGGGGGCTCTCCTTCTGTTTTGATGTTTTGGTGGTTTCCTGATTGCTACCAATTTCCTGCAGCCAAAACATAAATTTGTCATAACTCTAAGCCTGTGAAAACTAATTGAAATAAATCATCCGTGACCACTTAGGGCCAATTGTGACAGTTAGAAAAGGGGTAATGGAACATCATAATTAGTTGCTGTTTCACAGTGCTCACCTGAATTTTTTGCACAGATTGGGGCATGCTGGATTGCTTAAGTAAGTATTTGCACGCAAACTAGTGATATTTGATCCACGTCAGTGTCAAGTTCTTCCATAACTTTAAAAATTAAAGAGGTGGAGAGTCTCAAGTGGATTCCAGTCGGCAGTTTGATTCAGATTTTATTATCAGCAATGGGTCTATAATAAGCATGAACTGTCCTCTCAGATTAGCTATGCCTCAGCAAATACCCACTCTACATCTCCCTCCTCCCCTGCCTTTCCCTGAAAATGGAAGAGGCCATCTGCAGGCTTTAACTTGCTATTCAAGCTGGCTGCTAGGATTCTGGATGAAACAAGGCAATATATGTGCTCGTCTTCCCACAAAATGATCTTTCTTTCAGGCCTGAAAAAAATTCCTCCTTTGCCCTTTTGCCCTTCACTTTCCCCTTCGCATGCTTTCCGTGCTCTTAAATATACAGATTGCAGAACGATAAATGCAGGAAAAGATGAAATTTAGCCTAATGAATGGGATTTTCAGTTGAAAACCAGTGGGATTTTTCTTCTCCATAAATAGCAGAATGAATTGTAATGATAGAACTTTAAAAACTATAAATGAATTCTTAAGAAGCTGAACACACTTGTCTGGTTTGCAGAAATTGTACTTGGTACAACTTGTCTGCCTTACAATTTAGGAGCTTATAACTACAATGATGAGCATGAACTGTATATAATTGTAAAGTGTAATAACTGAAAAAAAATGTTTCCTTTTGGTACTTTCTATAATATTGACAGATTAATTACCACAGTGATTAATCTCTGGTCTTCTTCCTTTGGTAAAGTCTGGGGTTTGTTATTAATGGCCTCTGGTTATTGGCATTATGAACTTGTTACATTGAATGTGCAAAAAGTCTGGAAGTAAAAGAGCTTGAGTAGAGCCTGAAAAAAGCACCAACAATAGCCAGCTTCTAACAGAAGTGTTGTTTTTTTTTTAAGTTCCCTGAAGCCAACATCCCGGAGATATTTTGTGGCGTATGAGGACATTTAAGTTACTGAAGGAATGAACTCCTTCCAAATTGATTAAAACAATAAATTTGTCAGGGAAAAGAAAATTTTGAAACTGCTTAATCTGTTACATAGCAAATGGAAAACATGGTTTGAAGAGATATGTAACCATACAATGCATGCTAGCATGTGCAATTAAACATAACTTGCATTAGAAATTCTCATGGCAAAGTGTGTTGCCAGATAGAGGGCCATGCTTTAGGTCAGTTGAAGAATCATAAAGATGGTTGTGTTGGGTTTTTTTTTTTTTTTTTTGTTTTATTTATTTTTTATTATTATTTTTACATGTGTGCAGTACAAGTGAAAACAGTCTGCTTTGGATCGTGATACTTGTGGTGAAAGCTAAATAGTAAACTTTTAGTTATTTTGTAGCTCTAAAGTCAGTGTTTATATAAAGAAGCATGGAGAATAAACATGTATGTTTATTCGGTGTCATGATTTTCTATAAGAAATGGATACTGTTTTGAATTCTGTAGAGTACAAAACAATACAATTTTAAGATTCTGTAGCCCATATTTGTATGAATAGTAAAAAAAAGTTGTTTTAAGGAAAAAACCCCACAATCTATTTATACTGAATATATGAAGCATGCAAGGTCAGGTTGGTTTCTGTAAATCATATTTTATTCTTGAAAAGTGAGTGCACAGTCCCCAAAGAAAACCAACAATCTGTGGACAATGTAGAGGTAATTCAACAGACTAAGCTTTGAATTATAATTTGGAGGAGACAAAAATGCTCAAAACTTAGATGTTTTGGCTTTTCACATCCATAGGTTTTAAATCCTAACTAGTGATTTACTATCTAAAAGCCAGGCTTTTGTATATGGCTCACCAAAAATACTAAGTGTATGTGAAAACAGGAGAAAGAACTGGAGATCCTCTTTATAATCTTATGAAGTATTCAAAGTATTTGTCTATAAATACAGGGTTCTTCATGGTTCTCTTACTAAAAAAAAAAAAAAAAAAAAAAAAAAAAAAAAAAAAAAAAAAATTTCTTGAAAACTGGGCTCATGTCTGTTTTTCTTGGAGATACCAGAGCAGGAAAAAAAGCCCCTTTTACTTAAGGACTGAGTAAAAGGTGTATTTGAATGCTTTAAACCCCGCAGAAAACAAAGTAAAATAGGCAGGAAATTGATATGTTGCTTATGTATATTATGGTTGTTTAAGGAATGAAAAGTCAAGAGACCTGTAATATGTTGTGAAAGCTTTGTACTTGGCTTGATGCAATTATTAGTATTATAAAATGTATTTGCTTTCAAGAGAGACTGTGCAGCATGCTGAAGAACCATTAGTCATTTATCACACTAATACTCTGCTGCAACTTGGTTCATATGGCTTCTGAACTCAGATGGAATGGACTGGATGCTGATATAAATCCTGTTCCATTAATTTTGATTTTGGTCTTGAAGCCCTTATTTTATTTTTATTAAAAATACATGACTAGATGAGTTGATGGTTTACCCTATGAACTAGAATCAGATGCTTTGTTTAATTTCCAAATTAGACAGTATTTCTTTTTTGTTATATTGTGTGTGCTAATGGTCTTTAAGTGTGAGGTTTTATTTGGAAAGGCGAGGCGGGCAAGGCAAATAATGTAGAATGCCATGCCTGTCTTGCTGAACTCTCCCTGGTTTACTGCATTATTAAATATTGCATAAATTATTCAATGTCTTTTATATCAAACAAATATTTTTTGCAAGCAGTACTGTGTGAACGAATGGGTATTAAATAAAACCCCCAGATAGAAATGAAATTATGTTTCTTTCTCATTCCTTGTAAAGAGCCACTGCTCTTTTTTGTTGTTGTTGTTTGTTTTGGTTTGTTTGTTTGGCTTGGTTTTTTTCTCACTCGTAGATGGGAAGCAAAAATTGATGTGAAGCACTCACTTTTTGTGTGATATAAAAATACTCCCTTTCTGAGGCAGCCAGCATCTGGTACAGTACATTACCCTCAGTGGAAAGGCAAATGCAGCACATTAGGTTTAGGCTGTGCTTGGTTGCTTGCTGTGGCAGGTGAGTTCCTCTCACAGAGGAGAGACAATGCAGGTTTTTGGGTTTTGGCAACAGCATCACTCTTACTATGAGCGTGGCCTCATTAGCTGCTTGAAGCACAGCCACAAAATCTACTGCAGAGGGAAGGCTTGCTGGGAGCAGGAGATGATGCCACACAAAATACAACTATACCTATATACTCAACCCTAAGTATGTACAGGCCAGAGACTATGTATTTTTATTTTGCTTTTTAATGTCTTTCTGTAGGCCTCTGTTATTCTCAGACAACTCAGGAGCTTTCCTCACTCACATGAGCAGTCCTGTTATATGCACGAAGATGACACCCCTGAGTGGTTATTTGAATGTGCAAAAACACAAGCTGGTTCAGGCACCCCAAAAAGACTGTTAATGTTGGGGAGGGTCTCTTGAAATGGAGAGGCATACTGAGAAGAAGGGTGGAGGGGAGGAAGACCCAGTATTTAATAAAAATGCTTTTAATGTGCATGGAAGGTGGTTGGAGGAAGATTTGCTTTTTTTTTTTTTTTTTTTTTTTTTTTTTTGAACAAAAGAGAAGGTTCCCTCTATGAGCACTTGTTCAGAATATTGCGTGGTCAGATTAGCCATGCTGCTCTGA
This sequence comes from Heliangelus exortis, assembly GCF_036169615.1. Lineage (NCBI taxonomy): Eukaryota > Metazoa > Chordata > Aves > Apodiformes > Trochilidae > Heliangelus > Heliangelus exortis. Next base: position 107,555,144 of record NC_092422.1, on the reverse strand, counting down.
GCAGTTTAAGGAGGTCTGGGAACTTAGTAATACCTTCCTCTGCCTCCCCCTCCACCCTCCCAGCCTCCCCACCCATAGCAACAGCAAGGAGATGAACTAAATGGGAGAGAAATAAGGACCCAGGGATGAATAATGGCCCCTAATTCTAGAATGAGGAGTTATGAATGCCTTGCTGAGGTTTGTGCATCTTTCCGTTTCAAATAACTGGAAACATCTTTGGGGGAATCGGGTTGGGGAGCGAGAGGTCAGGGAGCAGGGAGACCCTGGGCTTCATTACTGGATTTTGTTTTTCAGCTTTTCACAAATGAAGGGGTTGGTAGATGGAATTCCTGTGCCCGATCTGTGGAGAGCTGGAAAGGAAGCAAAGGTTTATTAAGCCGCTCTTATTGTCACTTAAATTTTCTTTATAAAGATGTTGGTTTTACAGAGGGCAACCCCATGACTTTTGTGGAAAGCACTTTATAGATTCACGGCTTAACACAGAGACAATCTGATTTTTATTTTGCTTTATTTGGAGGGGGGGGTGGTGGAGGAAGGGGGACGATAAAGCACATCCACGTTTCCGTGTGTGTGAATTCATTTTGCTATGGTTCTCCTTGGAGAAGATGCCTGTCTTCAGTTTGTTTTTAGTCTCTGAAAACACTTGGGGTAGATTTTATCACTTGGCCTCAGCCTGCCCTACACTGCAGGCAGTATTATGAAAACCTTTTATAGCAGTATCTCTGTTAGTTGTGCTCAAAGGTGAAAATGAAGTGGCATTGACACATTAGAGGCTGTGCCAGCATCCACAGATTTTCCAGTTGCATCTTATTAAAATAAATACTTGACTTCACATACCATTTGATTTCTGAGCAAGAGATTTGCTGTAGTGGCTGTTATCAACAAAGCTATATTGTACAAAGGGAAGTATTTATAATTATTTACTCTGCTGCAGCAACATCCAGAGGGTGTGAGCAGGAAGGGGCACTCTCTCTGCTTCGTGTCATGTAAACAGAGGAAACCATAGTCCTGGCTTCTGGAAAGTTTAAAACCTTAAAACTTTTTTTTTTCTTTTTTTGAACCCTATGTCTTTAATCCTAAATCATAAGCAATAATCAGCTATTTCTCATAAAGAAATTTTTTTCTTAATGAAAACATTAATACTTATATCAGACAGTAAAATTTAAAATTATTTGCTGAATTCATCTGCTATGTGATATGAGATATTACACAGGCCAATATGGAAAAGAGCGTAATAGTGGGATCAGGGGCAGGATTTTAAAATAGAGAATGAAATGCTGCTGCTTGGGAATTTAATAGAATTTACTTTTTATGGACATTTTTCATCACTCAGAAAAAACAAATAATTTCATTTAGACTTCTAACTAATCATTGTTGCTCCTCCACTGTGTGAAATGTATTCAGAGAACTATTTTTTTGTTGTTGTTTCACTTCTCTGAAATCACTCTTGGTCTGATCCTAAACTTCCATCTGTTTCTAGTGTTCTCCATCAGAACTTGATTTCTAAGAGGCTCATATTAAAGGCTATATGTAGTACACAAAATATTTCGACTGTCTTCAATTTTAAATTAAAAAATTTTAATTTTCTTGACAATTGTTATTGCAGGTCATTGTAATTTATTTTTTTTTTTTTTACTTCTGAGCTATAAGAAATCTAAAAGCAATGAGTTCTTCCTTTGTGGATTAACTGCTACAGTTCCTTTCTGATTTTCTTGTACATGAAACATATTCTAAAGAATGGTCTGGTTTTAAAAAAATATAGTTAGTACGTTTTATAAAAATTTTGGTGTCTAGTGTTTATAATTACTGAGAAATGATAAAGGAATTGGACCTTTTTTCTTCAACTTCACTGGTTACACTTTTCATATGGAAAGTCTTACTTATAGGTTTCCATTATAAATAGAGTATGTTTACTCTAACATACTAAGAAATAATATTTAATTTTTTTTTCACTTTTTTTTCCCTTTCATTTATATCTTACATATTTCTGAACTTGCTAGATTATCTTTGTTATTTGAATGTCCCACTTGTGTGTCTGGTTGTTTTGCCTCTATTTTAAAAGAGATATATTTTCAATGAGATAATATTGTAAATCTATGGTTTTGTGTATTACACTAAAAAAAAAAACAAAACAAAGATTCCTGAAATTATAATCTACTGATAAAGAATCTCGTCCTCTAAATGTTGTGTGGTTTGACCTAATGGATGTTTTGTGGCTTGAGCATGTGCAGAATATCATTCAGCAATTTTATATATGAAAGCCAGTAATTGCAGTTCTGGCAGAAGAGTTCAGTTGATATGCAACTTTTTTTTTTTTTTTCTGAACTCCTTACGGCATTTTTAAAAGCACACACAGAGGATTCCAAAAATCCTCTGCCAATAATTTATCAGGATGTAAATATGTTTGGATTCCAGGTTGCAAATTGTGTTCTGGGAAAATCTTCATGTGTATATACAGAATATTTTGCAGATTTATGTGCTTTAAAAACAAGCCTTTTTTAATAAGGGGATAAACTACGTTTTAGTTTGAGACAGTACTCTGAAGGCTTTTATTACTTAGGGTAATGGGAGGAAACCATGGAAAAAATACATTAGAAATTAATTGGTTTTGATTATATATCCCTTTTAGTTTAATTTTTTTTGTACTTCCTTATTGATATTTACTTCATTTTACCAAAAGAAGTTTTACAGAATGTTTTCGTTTATAGAAATTAAGTGCACTTTAGATTTGCTTCAAAGACCAATGGGAATAAGACATCCTCAGGAATTTGTTATAATTACATTATATCCACATGAGCACCAGAAGAATTTAGCATGATTAATGCTATTATAAGGCATATGAGGGTCAGGAACAATAGTTTGCTCCTGTTCTAAAGAGAATGAAGTTTTTGCACAAGAAGAAACTCAAAAGTTTGAAAACAGCAATTTTTTTCATAAAGATTTGAGAAAATAGAGACAGTAGTTGTTTTAGTACCTGCTTAAGCAATTGCACAGTGAGATGCTTAATAGTAAATACTGACAACCTTGATTTAGTTTTGTGGCAGATGTAAGCTGACAAGTGGAATAAACTTGAAGAGAATTACAGAGCAAGCTTTTTCCTGTTTTAACCAGCGCACGTTAATTGAAGTGACCCAAAATTTATTCCACTTTGTATTAGAACTCCCACAATAAAATAATGTTCTGTATGTTTAAAATAGTATCTTTTTGATAATGTGTGTGTATATATATATAGGCTTGCGAACGTGTTTTTTTATTTGGGTTCCAAAGAAAAGACAAAAATTGGATTTGAGCTCTGCCTCCACCGTAAACACCACGGGTCAGCCCTGCACACTGCTTCGTCCTCTCCTGATGGACACAGCAATGCATCCTGTGGCTTTTATCCTGGTGCTGGCAAAGGTGGAGTTCAGTACAATTCAGCCTCGATGCTTTTATAGATTGAAAGACAATTAATAGTAAAACAAAAAATAGTAAACCAAAATCATGTATTTAAAGCCCCGAACACCTAGCAATCTCATGGAAATGATGCATAAGAAAGCCAAACTGTGGTGCAAGACCAGCTGTGTTTAGGGCAATATGATCAAAGTAGCCATTTCCTTTGTAAACTTCCTGCTTTAACCCTAGTTTTCATCCATTAAAGGTTGCTGTTGTCAAAGGTACTTTAAGCACTAAACTGTGCATTTTCTCACTGTGTTTCTCCTGATCATTTGCTTTTTGTGAGCGAGTGAATTGTTTTACTACAGGGTGGAGTTTGCCTCCCTGTGCATTTCTTCTGCAGGTTTGTGTGCTGGATGTGTAAGGAGAATGCACATCTTGCCCTGACAATTTTGAGTTAACTATCTTGTGCAGCATTGTTTGGTGTCATCGTGCTTTAGTTATCCACAATCTGTGGACTCTGTAATTATCATTAGGTGGGTTTTTTTGTTTGTTTGTTTCGAATACATTCAAGATGTTCTAAATAAGCATTGCTTCTTTTTCTGGAATTACCATATTGAAGTAGATTGGTTTATTTTTTCCTTTATTTATTTATTTAATTTTTTTTTTTTTAGATTCTCTGTAAGAGAAAATTGGAAGACTGCATTTTAGTCTATTTACCTACTCATTTAAGAGTGATTTCATCAGGTAGCTGTGGTGATTAGCACAGTTGGCTTTTATACTACTGTAAAATGACATTGTGACTGAGAGTGTACTCTTACCTCTGGTTAATTCACTTTACTAAAAAGTAGAAGTTGAGTTCTTCATTGTGCTTGGTATAACTCTACTGCAGTTTGAGGAACTGATGGAAATTTGCTTCCTAGTAACTATGGATTGTGGCTCAGATAATTTCCTTATACAATGGGCAGTCACATTACAAAACTATTTTTTAGTTAATGCTGCAACTTAAATCATGAATGGAACTTCATTGCCAATGTGACTAACCATAAATTTTTTTCCTCTGTTCTATGATGATTATTTTTACTCTGTAAATTCTCAGGGCTGTTTACTGATTATTCCTCCCTCTCCCCCATCCATCCCTGGTGATAATATAGAAAAAAAAGCAGCAGGACAAAGAAACATGATAAATGGAAGTTTTACTTAAAAGAATTTTTATCTTATATTTTGACATCTTGTCAGTATATCTGTTGTTTTCATAAGTGGATCATCAATGGTTTTATTATTTACTGTTACATAATTCTAAATGCAGTTCTTGGTGCCATAAAGATTTTTATTTTTTATTTGCCTCTTAATAGGTTAAGGGAAACATGGAAAAAACCTCTTTAGAAGGGAACAAAATAGTATAACTTTTTTCATTAATAGTTACACAGAAAGGATCTTTAGGTGGATGACGAAGAGGCAAACACAGTCCAAGAGGACTGCTCACTGCCAGCAGAACCAGAGGTTCTGAGTAAGGTGTAGTCTTGAGGGGAAGGGATGTAACAACAACTTCTGTCAACTTCTTTAGCCCAGAGAATATGGGTATTTTCAGCTACTTTTAATTTCAAAGTGTGCTTGGAAGTCCCCCATGTGTGTCTTCTGGAAAAATGTGCCCTGGAGTAGTGTTGTAAACTGGTCACACCCTCTAGCTTGTTTTAATATCTGTAATGGTTACGTGCAATCTGTTATTAGTCTAGACAAAAGATAATTTTTTAAGTTACCTTCAGTTGAAGTTTGCGTTTGATGAAATACTAGAACTCTAGAGAGGTGTATAAATTGTTACTCAAAAATCTGTCATTTTAATTGCTAACTGTAATTTTTTTTCCCTGTTATATTTGAACCTTGTCCCAGTATTAAGATGCATTGGAATTCAGTAATGCTGATCTAAAACTTGATGTAAGCAGCAGTTTTCTATGGTGGGGCAGGAGGAAGTTTCTTCCTAAGAAAGACTTGCTCATATATCTTTGTGCAATTAATTGCAGGAAGCATGTAGTGTTAATGTTACCATTTACAAACACTGAGAATTCTCAATTGAGATCATACCCTGAGATGAATTTAAAAGTTCTGAGCTTGAATCACAGGACTGAGGTTGGAAGGGACCTCTGGAGATCACCTACAGCCAGATGCCCAGGTCTGTGAAATGACTCGGTTTGTATCGGTCTAGTAACAATTGGGTCTCTTTATTTTTTTGTTTTGTTTTTTTTGTGTTCCCTCAGCACAGTGTAATATTAAAAACACCTTCCTTTTTTAAAAAATGAAGTTTAAGTGTCTGTCATAATCATACAACAAATGTTGAAAGGGACCTAGGAGGGGCATTTCATCTGGGGGTCCATCAGGGAACAGAAAGGATAAGATGGGCTGTGGGGGTTCTGTGTGTTGGAATCAGAGCTCAGTGAGCACACAGTCATGTTTTTTACTTGCTCCCTTGGTCAGGTCAGCAGGAGTAAAATGGCTTTAGATTATTGCTGCTTAGCACATCACCTGCATGCACATGTATACTTCTGCTGGTGCAAGTCATGCTGAACATGTTGTATTTATTAGTAGGTGCTCCAAGAGGGTGTACAGTGAGATTGCTATTGAAAATGAGTAGAAAAGTTCTGTGTTTTTTGTACATTTCATATTGGTCTTTAGGCCAGTGTACTATACCAAATGGTCACATGAGTTTGGTAATACTGTTTTCTGTTCCATGCATTTTGCATGATACATTGCCTTCTAACAGCATGCTTGGAGCAGTGATGTGTTTTACATTTGAGTGTAGAATTTGTTTCTTTAAAAGCTGTTTTACCTGGGTGTAAAAGTAATTTATTAGGTACAATATATTCATTTGGATGACTTTTGCCTGGCAGTTAAGAAAATTTTAATATCACACTGGAGCCAAATACTGATTATTTTCTCTTTTCTGTCACTAAAAAACTGTCATAAAGATCATAGGTGCAAGTGGATGAGATGCATGTGCCCCTTATGGCCTTTGTAAGTAAAATGCTCATTAGACAAACAGGGGAAGTGGCAGTCCCTGACATCAACACTTTTATAATGACCACAATTATAATTTTACCTCAGTTTTACTTTGTTATTTTCCATCCAAAACCCGGGAAAACTTGCTGGAATGCTGTTTATTGAAAAGGAGCTTTAAGTTCTTTGAGTTTGGGGCTGAGAGGGTTTGCTATCTATTGCTTCCACACCTCCAATTTGGATAATGCATGCATTTACCTAACTTGCCTCTTCGTGCGTAAGGCTCCTGCATATTTAAAGGCTGAGTATTCAGGGATTATCTGTCGTGCTTTTTCTTTTTGTTTTGATCACGCAAGGAGAGGTTACTAGCCCACATAACCAGAGCAGAAGGGTGTTTTTTTTTTCTCCTGTCGTGGTTTGTTTTGTTTTTTCTTCCTTTTTTTCTTTTTTTTTTTTTTTTACCTCTTCCTTCCTGAAAACTTCACTCTTGCCACATATTCTCCCAGATATGGCATCTGGGGGAAGGAGAAGTTACTGGACTGAGAATGCAATTTTATAAATCATGTGTCTGAAGAATACTTGTTTCTTAACACGCACAAGGCTTTTGGCTTAAAGGCACAATATTCCTGTTTACTCAGTCCTTAGCAGTGAAGCAGGAAATCTTGAAGGCCGGCATCTGAAAATCAGAGCAGGGTTATGAACAACTGCCAGTAGCAGAAAAAATTATAACTATAATTAACATTCAAGGAAAAACACAAGTACAAAGTGCCTTGTGAGGCATCAGTTGATTAAAATTTCATGTTTATATATGACAAAATTGGAAATTACAATTTTTTTTCTCTAGGAAAGCTGGGAAAAATTACAGTAACACAGAGCAGTATATAGTATCACTTAATTAGCTCTTCATTGTAGACTTGTTGCTCTGCTCCTTAGTTTATATTTCAAATGAGATTCAAACTATTATATAAGTAATTAAAAACTTACTGTACATATTTTCCTTCATAATCATTGTAGCTCTTGTCTTCCCCCCCCCAGATAATAGTACCAAGTATTTTGGCAGAATAAGTTAATGAGATCAGACTGATGTATCAGCGAACAGGAGCATTTTGCTACACACCTTAATTAAGCCCCAAGTAGGGTAAAAAGAGTTCCATGTTCTCCTGACTCTCTGACCCTTGATTTCAATTTAGGTAACGGATTTCTTTTTCAAACGAATGTGACTGAATTTAAAAAAAAAAAGTTGTCTTTGGTCTTTTTTCTCTTCAGTGTTAAATCCTTAATCTCTTTTTAAGTACTAGCAGCATTAATGGCAGTTAATAGCAATTACTGGATGGGTACTTTGATTCAGAAAAAAACCCCAGAAGTTTAGGGATTGATATCACACTACTAGTATTCTGTGTTACAAATTATTTGCAGATGAGGTTAATTGAGCCATCTCGCTCCATGGCTTTAATTCTGACATGCAGGTCACAAATTGAATCATAAGCTTGTACAGTAATAATCAGCATATACCCTTTAAAGACTATCCCTGATGAAACTCAGTATGAAATAAACAGTTGCATTTCTCAAAGCCTGTTCTGAATTAGCATCTATAGCACAGCCCAGTATAGTTTATAGTGTTTAACTTTTTTGACTGCTTTAGTATAAATGCACACATATTTTCATGTGTTAATGGATATACCAACCTACAATAATGATAAAAAGTTGAATAACTATTTTTATTCAGTTTTTAATTTTAGCAAATTTCTTGAATTATTATAGGATTTTCTTACATTTAATTGCTAATTTCAAAGCCATGCAGAAATTTAGTATAGAGTCTTAAAAGATGATCTTATGCTTTGCACTGGTACAGAATTAGATTCCCTTGATTTTCTACAAAAGTGTGTGCAACCAAAAGTCATAGTAATTGCAGCAAGTGATCTCCAATGCAATGGAAAGCAATGTAAATGAAGCCAATTTTGATAGTTTTCCATAAGAAGCTACTTTTAGTGTGGCTCACCCATCATTGTACCCACCATGAAAATTTGTATGATACACTTGTGGCTTTGAAAGCATGAGAAATATATGTCTTACAATACAAAATAGGAAACAAAAGAAGTAAAGAGTAATGGAAGCAATTCATTCCTCCTTCTAAATATGTTTCACTTTAGAAATACTTGGGAAGTGCTCACAATATTCAATCTATGTGGCAAGATCTAATTTGAACTATAAAATGTTCAGACTTTCTAAAACTTGGTGCAGGGGGGCATATATTTCCTAACTCAAATTATCTCAGTTATTGAATTATGTTGACTAGAATATATAAAGTAGAGGTTGAATCTCATTTCACTAGAACACTGAGGGGACCCACAAGTACCATGAGTTTGTGGTTGTCTTGTAACATCTGCATTACTTAAAAACATTTTGTAAGTGCAGAGCAATCTATACATGCAGTACACATTAACAAGCATCATAATTTAAATAAATGAGGCTTCTAGACAACGCATAAACTCTGCAGGCAGGTTTGCTCCTTTGCAAATAAATTCTAATCACAGTGCATTGAGGAGCATTGGTAGTTGTTATACTTCCACAATTCGACATTGTGTCACTTCAGATGTATAAGAAATATGATGTTTTACTATATAGTCCAGCAAGTGCCTTTGTAGGAAAGTGCTTTTTTAAATTCTACGTCGCTTGTGAAAAAACAAGTCCTTGAATTTGCAGTAAAAAGGCAGTGTATTATCACATTGTTCTTTTTTCAGTGCAAGGTCAGAAAAATAAAAAGCAATGGATGGCACTTTTCAGTATAAAAGCATGAAACGTGTGGCTGTGTAGCACAAAGGATAATGGTTAATCAGTTATTCTGCATTTAAACGTGGGTTTAAACAAGATTAGGAGTCCAGACTGTGCAAGAGATTTTCAAGTCCAGAGGTCAGAAAACATGCTAATAAGATAATAGGAAGTATTCACAAAAGCTTTTCTGCATTAGAAATTAACTTCTTAAAGAAATCCTTTCACTGAAATACTTTTGGCCATGTGATTGTGACCTGTTAATGCCTAAATTCTATCAGACTGTGTGTTAATTGATAAATAATCTAAGCATCTTGAGGAAAAATCTGAGTATAGTATAAATCTTTCTGTGGAGGGCTTTAAATACAAAACTATTTGAGATTTTTGGTGGAACTTGGTAAGTCATATTTCATAAGTTGCATTCTCCAGTACTTCACAGTATAAAGCAGAACAAGCCTGATTCCTATAAGGTGTCAGTGATTAGATAAATATGTTACAAGAGTGCCAGTTTTATTCTCAGTTTGCTTCGTTGGTTTGTATGCAGGAAAAAAAAATTCCTATTAACTGGATTACCGATAATGGCTATAGTGAAAGGATTATTTGGGTTTGGTCTTGTGATTTTACTTGAAGTTGCTTTGAATGCTCATTTCCAAGTACATTTCAGGAAGAATTTCAGAACTGGGCCATAGAGTAGATTATTGCAGGTAGCTCTGCTGAGACTGTGGGATGCACAGCCATTCGTAAAGGGGAAACCTAATTTCTCATTTTATCAACCCAAAATCGAGTTACCTTTATCATTCTCAGAGAGGAAACTTTACCAACTTCTCTGGAGAAAATAAATGATGAAACAAGCAGACAAATAGGAATGTTTTTATAAAACTAAAACCCACACTAAAAACTAAAACCCATTACTGTACTATATGTTTCTACTTTATTCAGTTTATTTTGAAATTCTAAAATTGTGTCTTTAAATTGACAGCAGCTTCATTTTGAAGTGGCAACTAAAAATCTCCATCTAGCCTTTAGATTCATATTTGCAAGATTCATATTTGCATTTTAAATCAGCCTAAAAACTGTAGAGCTTTTTGTTTCATTGATTTGGGTTCATGTTTTTTTTGAGAAGTCTGCTAATATGCCCTGTTAATTGTGGGATATTTCTATAAAACATCCTATACTGTGGCACAAAAGCAGATCTATTAACCATAATAAAACCAGTTGTAGAATGCAGCAAATGTGCTGTAAAGGTAGCCAGGCACTTTCTCTCAGCAGTTTGTTCAAAAGAGTGGGAGTTGTCCCTGTTATGGATAATATGGAAGAGAAAAATATCATGTTTTAATTTTCCTTTAAGCTTTTTCTGAATGCGAAATGTTTATCTATGCATTGAGAGACACCATTACGAAAGAAACAAAACAAAACAAGAAATTCTGTGGAAATTTCTTTTGGTTAAAGACAAAAGTACTTGTGAAAAATAGTTCCCACCAATGTGGAATATTTTCTTAATCATCTTAGAGGTCTTGTGGTTAAAAACCAGACCAAACAAAAGATCTGACAGAACCGTATATAGCATTCTGGATAAACTAATTCAGAATGGTAAATTCGTGGGGAAAAGTAATTACTCCAGGAAATGCATAATTGTTGATCAGCCATGATTACACATAATATAAAGGCATGCTGTTGATGTTTTTGTTTTTCTCCATGGCCGGGAGGGTGGGGGAGTGGTGGTGGTGGTACAGCAGAAGGAAAATTTTGCTGCTTCTCCTTTGAACCTCTCCCCCAAGGAAACCTTTTGCAAGCCACGCTAGCTACTCAGGGCGTGGAACTCCAACAGGATTCAGGTGCTCTGCTTTCATGGAGGTGTGTGCTTGGGCTTCCCATGCTCTTGGGTCCTTCTCTGGGAAAAGTGGGCGAATCGAAGGGCTTTGTGAAAAGGGTCTCCCTGTCGGGAGGCTGGGACACCCCCTACAACAGGCTGGTGGGGGGTATACAGGGGCACAAAACCCACAATATTTTCTAAAGCAATTGTCCCTCCCCCAGCTTTGTCTCAGGAATGAGATGTCATCCATAGCTGAGTCTGCAGCAATTGTGCTTTTATGAGCAATTAAATAATTAACAATGTTGACATCTAAATTATATTTGCTTGGCATCTGAGTTAACCCCTTACTGAGACCTCCAGGAAAATCACACTTCTCTGAGCCAACGCTTTATAGACAGGAGCAAACATTTCTGCTCCAGCTCTGTGGTTTCACATTCATGTTTTCATTCCTGCTGTTACACCTGGAGATTTAGGAGCTGATTCTGCAGCATATTTAGCACTTTGATACAATCCAGTGAGATGCTTTTTAATACCAAAGTCAATGAGACCGTTTGTGCGCTTGAAGGGAAACATGTCCTTAAGCAAAATACTAATAGGACCAGCTTTCTTACTGACTTTTTTGTTTGTTCCTAAGTGAAATCAAGTAGATTTTTCACAAAAATCAATGCCTATTAAAGAAATATATTTAAGCCATTTGTTTGACTCTAGTTTAGACCAGAAAATTTGGGGGTTTGGATGGTGAGTTTTTTGGGTTTTGGGTTTTGTTTTGGTTTTTTGGGGTTTTTTTTTGGGGGGGGGGGGAGGGGGTAAGGGTGTCTTTTTTGTTGTTGTTGTTTTGGTTTGGTTTTGGTGTGTGGTTTTTTTTTGTTTTGTTTTTGTTTTTGTTTTTGTGTTTTTGTGTTTTTGTGTTTTTGTTGTTTTTTTTTCGTTTTGTTTTTGGTTTTTGGTTTTTTTTGGTATTGTTTTTTCTTTGGTTTTTTTCTCACCAGAAAAAAGGAAGTGAGGTTCTGCTAAGCTACAGTAAAAACATCATCTCTTTGTGCATATTTCAACCTGTCCTCACTCATTCAGCCTTTGGATTAAAAAAAAACCTTAGAGCCTGGGAATCAAATGATGGTCATGTGTCAACTCACTTGTTTTTTACATCTTCTTAACTGATAAAAGTAATATATTCTCTATTGTCTCAATGCATCTTAAACATTGAGAACAGTGTTGTGATAAATTCAAATCACAGCTTGTTCCTCAATAGGAGATTAAAGAAGAGAAATCCTTCCCTCGGCTTTTTCTAGCCATTTATCTCAGCAGTGCAGGCTATTATCAGGAAATAAACTCAGATCCAATTAGCTTTATCACTTAATTAAAGACATATTCTTGGATTTATGCTTTACTGCCCTCGCTGCCACTGAAATGAAATTATTTAACCTCTGAAAATACCCTTTGCATGTTCACACCTCTCCATTCATTAAATTGTGCTCTTTGATGCCAGTCAGAAAGTTGTTTGACTCCAGAAATAGTATGATAAACATGTTTGGGTAGTCACTGCTTTACTCAGCTCTAGGGGATTAATTCATCCATTCTTTGCCTGTCTGTCTGTCAAACACATGCATACTGACATTTTCTCCCTCTCCTACTTCACCACCACCACCACCTTCTGGGAAATAAAAAGCACTCAGACCAAAATAGGATACTTAGAGCAAGAACGGGTGAAACCATGAGGACCTTTGGAGAGTCTTGCCTTTATTTAGAGACTGAATAACTGTGTTACTGTGCTGTGGTTGTAGTTTTTTGGTTTTGTTTTTCCTGCTTGTTTCTTTTTAAAATAACACTGACTGCTTTTTTAGTTGTGAGGTTTACAAGGGATTGTTAGATTTTTGGTTAGTTGCTTAAGGTTATGCTAGGTGCTACCAAGCCCAAAGCCTAAGCAGTGCTTCTTAAGGCTTGTGTCCTAGGGATATTATGTTTGTGTAATTGCTTTCTCAGTTCCATCCTGCCTGTTTTTTCTCCCCTCCCAAAGTGTTTTGTAATGTGTTCCCCTGTTTTAACTCCACTTTAAAATGAAGCTGAAGTCTCAAAGATTACTGAAAGTACAGTAAGTTTCCTAATAGATATCCATGGATAGGATACCCCCAATACCCTTCAGTTGAATGGGAAGGGGCTTAACTCCCCAATCCCACCTAACTGCTGCTGACCAGCTGCTCAGTGTGTGCATAGGTGCTTTGGTTGCTGTATCTTAGGGAGGATTTATATTTATTATGGCCAGTGGGGGAAAGCATCCCTCAGGAGAGTTCAGAAAATGGCTTTGTGACTTTTGTTCAGGGAATTAAACAGCCACACTACATCCCAGACCATTTTGTTCTCAGAACCAATGCAATCAATGTACAAAATCTTAGCATGCTCTCATGTGCTCTCTCCAGGAGATATCAAGTTTTTGGAGCTTGTTCATTTACTTTCTTGTGTTATACTTTATGTGATACTTCTAGTGCCCATTGGTGGGTGGGGAAAAGCAACTTGAACACAGTGTGAGGGTTGTCCCTCCAGAGCACACATCAGAGCATTTGCATTTATGGGAAAAAATGATGTGTCTTTCTGCATTTCAATCCCATTAGTCCACCAGCAGGAGATAAGAGCTGAGGTCCCTGTGGCCCCCTTCTCGTTTAATTCCATAATTTAAATTCATGTTTTTCTTCCAGGATGTCTCCTTCTTGCTGAGTTCTTTACCCATTTCTTCCTTCATGTATCATTTTCATACAAGCTAGGTGTGTATGGCACTAAGCTTTTGACTTTTTGTTTGGAAATAGGGAATTTTTTCAGAATTAGTAGAAACCTAGTAGATGAAGTTTTATTTGTGTGTTGGTTGGGTTTTTAGAATACTGTTTTGTTTTCTTTTTTTTCTCTAGCAGAAGAGAGAGTTCAAAATGGGTTTTGCTTATGAGTAGCTATGGAGTATCTGCACAGTAGAAGGTACAGTGGAATTTTTAAGGAGAGCAACATGCAAAGGACACTTGGTAGAGCTGAAGGTCAGAAGGGACTAAAGATAAACATATGTCTAGAATTCAACTGATGAGAACCTGATTCCCCTTCAGGTATTTTCTGTTGGGGTACAGGGTGAAAAAATAACCAGCTAGAATAACCAGGTTCCTGCAGGGAAGTGTGGTTGTGAAGAGTGGAGTACTCTAAGCTACGGCTTATTTCACGGGAGCCCTCTGCTTCATCACATTGGACCAGCTTTATTAGTCTTATGAAATTATAGTTTTGCTGAGTTATTTTAATCCATATGTATATTCACCACTTCTCCCTGATGTGATGTGATTAATGCTTAAATATTTATCAAGTGTGTCTGTTAAAGGTTTTGTATGTATCCCCGTTTACAAGGAGGCAGAGAAAAGAAATAAAAAAAGAAAGCTATGCACAATTCTTTGCTTAGAAATTGCTTTTTGAGATTTGCATTCATAATTATCCAGGAATCGTGCACGTACTCTAGGGCAGATTCACATCTGCTGGTGAGAGTATAGCAGAATTAACCCTGTCACGATAGATTATAGAATGGTGTCTTAAATTCAATCAAATCTGACCTGCAATTCTGTTGTTTGTTGTTGGAGCAGTGATTTTTAAGCATGGATTGAGAGCCAGCAATGCCTGGCTTCTAATCCCGGCTGTCACGCTGTCCAGGCTTGACCTATTGCTCCTTCCTGTTGTACTCCTTTTCTCCTCCTTGGCACAGGAATGACACTACTTACCTTTCCTGACATGCAGTGTTATGGTCAATTAAGATTTGTAACCTCTCTGAAATCTCTTGCTGAAAGGATCTGGGGAATCAAATCCACTGTTTTTACAGCCTTGCTTGTAGAGACTCTTTTTCTTCTCTTTAAAAGACATTATATTATAATCAGCATTTCATTGAGTATTTCATCTTTTAAGCTGATTTGAAAAGCTCAGATCCTTGGTTTCAATATTCTAATTGCATATTATGTTAGGCTTTGAGATCTACTAAGAAAATAACTTCAAATATAATTTATTTTGCTGAACACAATGGGAGAAAAGCTATGCTACTACATGCTCTGTGTATTTTAAAAGAATACATTGCACAGCAAAAAAAAAAAAAAAAAAAAAAAAAGGAGTCTTTTCAGCAGCTAAGTTGAATTAAGGGCTAATGTGAGCAGTGCTGTATCAGTTTGTGGTTTGCTCTTGCTGTATCCTCATCTTGTATTTTGCCACAAATAGTTTTATACTTGAACAATTTCAGTTCTCTTCTAGCTTTAAAACGGATCCATTCTTCTATTGGAGGCTATTTCATTGCTTGCAACTGTGCCTCGATTATTACAGGGAGTTCAGTCATCATTCATGACTTCAAAATGTTTCTCTGTTCTGTCATCCATGTGCTATAGCCCAGCCCCAAAAGGCTCAGTCTTTGATGTTGTGGAAGTGGGAGCTTTCCTTTTGAATTGGGTTCCATAGGTACTTAAAGAAAAGGGTGACAAATAGGTGTTGCACGTAAATGCAAGAGCAAAGTAGGCAGTTAGAGGTGCAAGAGAAGGAATAGTTAGCAGGGGTGAATAATTCACTGAGCAATTAGGAGAATCTGTGAGAGCTGAAAGATGAGTCAACACTGCAGTTTTCCCCAGCCTTTGAAAGGAGCACCTGTGAGCCCTGGCGCCATTCCTGACCAGGTCATGTTTGTCCGGCTGCTACACCATCCATCTTGCAGTTATTTAATCCAGTTTAGAAAAAGGAAGTTAAATGTTTTAGCTGGTTTCCTAAGGAAATGAGGATTAAGCAATCATTCCACATGCCAGATTTGACAGAATTTTGTGGAAGTCAGCATCTGGGATCAGAAGAGAGGCTAAATTAATGTCAACGCTAGGAAAAAGCAAGGCAGCGGTCATCAGGATGGTTGGTATACCAAAGCTTGAACTGGTCACAGCACATACTGTTTCTTGCTAAGCTTGTCAACAAGCCCAAAATTTTATGAAGTTATGGGAGGAAAGTTAAAAGTGTTGGAGCAAAAAACAAGAGGGAGGAAGCTGGGATTAAGACAGTCACAGGAAGGATGGCATGAGACAGAGAAACATAAGGTTAGGCTAGGAGATGTAGAAAAGGTCTAAAGGTATTTTGGTGGGGGTGACATAGAAGACCTGAGACAGAAGTCTGTAGAAAATAAATCTTCTAAAGTTCCATAATTCTGATATCATGTCCTTCTCTGTCCATAGACAGCATGAAAGAACAGGTAACTCTGTATGAGATGAGAATGTTTCTGAATTTAAAGTGGAACTGAGAAGAATGATTTCTTCTTGGTGATGCTAATGCCAGTTACTAGCAGCAATGTGGGTTCAAGGTGCCCGAGTTCAGTTTCCAAGTTAGTGTGACATCTGATGCAAACATCCTCTTCATACTTAGAAAGCTGGATTTCAATCTTCAACTCTAGATCTGTCCATCTTAATTTTTCACCTGATCCCCCCTGCACCAAAGCACCATCTGCTGCAGTACCACTATGATGTACACATCATGGCACTGCAGAAAGAAAAGGAATTTGGAATGAGGTGGTGAGAGGAGACTGAAAAAGAATTCAGGAATGCATAGGGGACTATGTGCGAGTTGTGTGGTGAAATACGCTGCCCTGGTAATAGAGACGGTGTAAAGAAAAGAAGTGAGAAGCCAGGGCTTCAGGTAGCAGAAATAGTCAACGTGAGATAGGTGAAGGAAAGATGAGCATTTCTTGGAGAGGGAGAGAGAATACTGTCAGCAAGAAAGACCTGAATAGGTAATTGAAATGCACTGCTGAGCACAGAGAACCAGGCAGGGAGCAAGCCCAAGCTTTTCGTTGTTCTGTTTTCTGGTGGGGTGACAGAAAAGAATCTATTGAAGTCAGAACACATTTAAGTGCCTTTTGAATATTTTCTGTTAATGACCCTCTTGGCAGTCCTTCAAAATCCATAAGCTTGTTGGTTTAAAGAGCTTTTTTTATTAACACACTCTCCTTAATCACTTTCTGTTGTTCTCCTTCATAAAGAGGGAAGAAAAAAAAAGGAAAAAAAACCAGAGTCTTCCTAAGGGGAAGAGGATTTACCATCTACACAGGTGATATATTAATTTGAAATATGAACTCTCAACTATATGGTGATACTGAACACATTGATAAGACCAAACCACTTTGCAGAAAAATGAAAATTCTTTCAGCTTTGTGTGCTGGGAATAGTACTTTAAGTAGTTTGCCATAAAGGTAAGATAGCCTTTTAAAAGGGATATGTTGTTGAATAAAAAAGTATTTATACACTACAGGTGAAATCCATGTGCAACCTATTAAATTATCCACAATTCAGACTGTGCTCTCAAGTTTTACACACCAAAATGTCTAAGCTTAGACATGCAATGTAATCAGCAGGTCCCCAAACGTGTAATAATGTTCTGCATAGGGTTCTTCTTCTTGTTTGCACAGCTGCCAGATGGTGTATGCCATATCCCATTTCACCACATTATTATTATTTCTGTCTAAAGGCTGGTGAGTGCTACAGGCCGGATGGGATATTTCACAGTCAGAGCTTGTCTGTGAGTTTGATCCGTATATTAACAAAGACTGAATCTTTGCAAAGTTCCAGGCTGTGCAACAAGTTCATTTATGAAAATTGTGAGTATTGTGTAGGGCAGATTGTCTTAATGCCTGTCCATAAAACTCCTAATAAACTTAGCCCAGTGCCTGCCTACCTTTCTAATCCTTGTGCTCATCCTGACAAGCAACTTCTAATCAAGTTTCTTTTCCAATTAAAAATACACTGTGGTCACAGAATAATTTTGTATAAAGGATCATCTAGTCCATCCCCCAGCCTGCAATGAGCAGAGATAAGATAAGGGGTACTGGCTTTAAACTGGGAGAAGGATGATTTTGTTTAGACATTGGGAAGAAATTCTTCACTATGAGGTTGGTGAGACACTGGCACAGCTTGCCCAGAGGAGTTCTCAGTGTCTTTGGCAGTGTTCAAGGCCAGGCTGGATGGGGCTTGGAGCAACCTGGTCTATTGGGATGTGTCCCTGCCCATGGCAGGGAGGCTAGAACTAGGTGATCTTGAAAGTCCTTTACAACCCAAAATGTTCTATGATCTTCAACTGGATCAGGTTGCCTAGAACCCCATCCAACCACAAGCATTTTATCTTAATCCTTCCATATCTTAAAATTAACCACTTTCTCCCTCACCTCTGAATTCCTTAAATGACCTCTCCAAGAAAGCTGCCTAAAGTTTTTGTCCTTCAGATTCACTTCATTCCTTTCAAATGTAACCCATTTCTACACACTTCACTGAAACTGCTCTGCCTGCCACACCTGTATGCTCCTTAAGTGGATATTTTAGGGAGATCCCTTCCCCTTGTCTCCATCTATCCACCTCCTTTCCCCCTCCTGTTAGAGATCACCTTTCAAAACTAAAACCAATTGCTTGCATACCATCTTTGACATAAACCTAATTCATAGAAATGGTGGCGAAATCTTGCTCCTAGAAACCCATGTTCAAGCAGTCATATCTTGCCATTTTTTCTTTTGTGTTGATTGCTGCCATAATGCTTGGCTCACTTGAAATGCTGTAGCTAAAATAACCCTGTTAGTACATCACACTCGTTAGGCTAACTCCCTTTTTTTCCTCATATCAGTGATTTTCCTTTCATCTCCTTAGATGACCTTAGCCTCTGGCATGTGCATGTTTTCAAAAAGAAGTCCTTTTTCATGGTCCATGTGCATGGAGACACATACAGTTGTAAATGTGCACTGAATCAAAGGCTTGATCCATGAGTAACTAAGTGTACAGTCCAGTTTTCCCAGGAATAGGGAGAGAATGAATGAGTTATGCTGCAGTGATCAGCATGTGGATGTTACTACCTTCTGTTTCTGTCTGTGTTGTAGCTGCTCTTTATGATATTAGGGAATTCATTTTATACCTCTGCTTGGTTGTTTCCCTGCATAACTGAGAGAGTTGTAATTGGCAGTGCTGTGGGGCTGAGCTCAATTGTGCACCATGAGTTGCTTCCACAGTATAGTCATAAGCATGACAGCAAATCCTAAAAGAAGGACTGTATACAGCTTTTCATAGATGATTTTCACAGTCTTTCCCTGGTGTGTGTGTCTCTGTGTGTGTGTGTGTTTGCTTTCACAGTCAAAAGCATTCTTGGCAAAGGTGATCTCTGAGTGTAGAGAATACCCCAGCTGTTTATCTACTATGGCTTTTGTCACCAGGGAGTCAAAAGTTGGACTCCACAATAAAGCAATCACTTGCACAGAATTTGGCCAGCTCTAATGGGAAAGGAAGACAGCAGCTAAGTGGCTATTTAAAATATCTTTGAGTAGATTAAAAAAAACCACCCAAAACAAATCCTTTTTATACAATATGTATCTTAGTTTTTGCATTATCAGTGTTAGTGTTTGTCTAACTGCTGAAGAAAGCAACTATTCAAAGGAGTTAGAAAATAACAAGATCTCTTTACCATTTTTCTAGTGAGTAATGGAAAAAAGTGAATTTCATATTGGAATGGACTGAGGCTCATCTGTCAGCATGTAAGGCTGATTTCACCCATCTTCAATTTCTTGTACAGATGCGTGTCACAGCCATTATTAAGCTAAGAGCATCTTACTTCATCTGCTTCTTGTCATCAGATTTCAATAATTCTCCAAAGACAGATATCTTATTTGCATCCCACAGGACAAAAGAGAACATGATCCCTTGCGATATAAGTGGTAATACTTTTTAACAGCTTGTATACTGACAATTAAAGGGGACCACTCTTTAGTATACCTAATTTGTAGTTTTAAAGTTTAGGCTCGTTTTTCATCTGTTGTCAATTCTATTCACTTCAAAGTCATTCCAGTAATTCTCATGGGATTAGTCTTTAACTTCCCATGTTGCATCCTCTTTTGTATTTATACAAGTGACAGGATTGTACAGTCTGAATGTCATGATATGAGGAAGAATTTAATAGTCAAAACTGCTGACTAGCCCTCCCTCCCAGTACTTTCAATAAATTCTTACCCCCAAATTTCTAGATAACTGGGTAAAATTGTTTAAACATAGTGCCTTAATCTGATCCATAATCAAACTCTCAGAAAATCCCAATTCAAATCTTCAAGACAACAAGTGGCTCCACACCAATGCAGAAACTTCTTTTGGTATTCTGGTTGTTTCATTAGCTGTCTCTGCTAATGAATGTTCATTATATGTATATGTATATGTTCAGCATCAGGCACTTTGATAGTTGTAGCCAATCCTGAGCAAGGCAAGAGGGGCAATTTATTTTGTAAAATAGAAGATGACATCAAATAGTGCAGAAAATCCTGAAAGAAGTAGGAATGAAAAAAAATGTTAAGTTTTGTTTATTCCTTGCTCCTATATTAATGCTTACTCTTCTCATGAAACTACCACTACAGTTTAAACTCCAAGTGGTAATGAAAGCTTGAGACCAGGTGGGACTTAAGTAAAGGGACATTTAGGGTGAAGGTTGTAGCTTCAGGGTGAGTTAAAAGACTAATCTCTTCCCCCTGTTTCCTTCCTGGCTTTCTTTCTTTTAAATAATACTGACATAAAACTAGAAGTATACTTACAGTGATATACTGGGTCTAAGGGACAAGTTGCTGGCATCTACGAGGGCTGCAGGGGTGGCCTCTGTGAAGAGAGCCCAGGGGCCACCTTGTACCAGATACATCTGGTGCAGATGGACCCATTGCAAGACATGTCTTAGCCTATCAGCCTCTGTAAAAGTGTATGTAAAAAAGTCAAAATATCGCCGAGGATTGGAGGGAGAAGGGGAGAGTGTAAGAATCAATCCTGAAAACACCAAAGTGGGAGAAGGAGGTGAGGAGATGCCCCGCGTACCAGAGCAGAGATTCCCCTGCAACCTGTGGAGAGGACCAGAGAGGCTGAAGCCTGTGGAGAACTCTATGCTGGAGCAGACTGGGATGGTCTGAGGGAACAGTGGTGTCTGGAGAGCCCACACCAGGGGAAGATTTATTCCTGAAGCACTGCAGCCCATGGAGAGGGAGCATTCTGTCATGTTGAGATGAGGGAGTTGAAGTGCAGCTGGATGGGAGTCTGGTAGCCAGCCACTGTCAGCCCATCACAGCTGGAAAAGACAGACTGGTTCTGCTTTTTTCTTCAGTATTATGAAATGGTCATGTTGTACGAGTAGGAGAAAGTGAACAGGTAAATATAAATAATAATTGGGCTATCTAAGTGTCCTGTTCTGTGAATTTAAACTAAAATGTAACCTGACCCCTGGACTATACAAAAAACCTACACACAAATTAAGGTCACAAATTATTTCCAACTACCATTTAGGCTTATCTTGTACTGCATCAGCACTGAAATGCACAGTCAGAACAGGCACAAATTGATTCATATTGTGTTTTATTTCCCCCCAGTCAATAAGACTTATATTTTAAAAAGAAATATTACATTAGCTTTCAGCTATTTTACAAGCTTATTTCTTCTGGGTTGAGATCCAAGTTTTGATTTAACATCAGAGGAAGTAAAGAAGTTATATGTTGATAGGTCATTGAAAGTAATACCCACTTGAGCCATGTTCAACACGAAATTCATAGACATAAGAGTGCTATTGATCACTTCTACACCACAGAAAGAAGCTGGAGCTCTGGATGGACCCTTGCAAAGACTGTGTGAAGGGTATGGCCATGAGGTCTGTCTGGATGTTTTTCCTTGCAGATGAACTGTAACTCCTAGTTTGAATGTTTGTAGCTCTAGCTCTCTACAAATAGTAACTAAATTTACAAAAACAACTTTCTGCTTTTATATTTTCCAGCTAATGTTTGTTCCTGCTTCTGCTCTGTCAATGAATCAAGGTACTCTATTGGAACGTAGAGCTTCTGAGGTTGTGCCCTCCTCCAGTTACTCTGGAGGAAGGAAACTTAAAGCAAAATAGCATGGATATTTTAGGGGGGATATAAAAAATAATTTTCCTAGGGAGTGGGAAAAGTGTAAGGGATTATGAAGCCATCTTTTCTCATAACTTTCATGAAAATGTGAAATATCACAAGAGCAGGACAGTAATTCAGAGAGAGAAAAACATCTGCTTTCACTTCATAGTGCCTTATTTTTTAATTAATTGCCTTTTATTCTTAGCAAATTTAACAATACTGAGATACTTAGTACCATAATAGTTTTCTGATTTTTTTTTTTTTTTTTAGTATTGTGGAATATTTAAATAAAAATAAAACCCACTGTGCTTTACTGTGGAAATTTCTCTGAAAGGGAAGGATGGCAGATGACCTTAATGTGCATATGTGGTTTTGTGGCTTTCACATTGCCTGTAAGGATGGAGTACTGAAGTTTGTTTTTTCCCCCCCCCTAACTGAAAATACTTTTGCCGGAATAAAATTTAATAAAGTAACATTGTTGATTAACCTATATGCTAGGGTTGGGAGAAAACATTAGTTTGCCTGTTTTTCTTCAGAAATACAGATTTTTGAAAACCCTGGGGTCTGTTGATTTTCACAGTTATCTGCCTAAACTTCATTGATTTCTAGTCATAAAAAATGCATCAGAATTAGGTTTTCAGGTATTAGCAGCAGAGAGCACTACAGTTTGATGGAGAGATGCAGAAGATAGCACTAATGAAAATTGTTTTTTTTTTCTTGTACAAGAAGACAAAACTGATGCTTTGTAATGTGAACATTTGCTTAAATTATTGCAAAATACCATATAATGTACGGAAAAGCATAAAGTTCTCTCTGAGGTTGGTTGTGAAAGGAGCTGCAAATGCCTTTAACATACTGAATGAAGCAAAAGGGAGGGAAAAATCCAACAGGTAAGGGCCCTTACATAAGGTGCTTCACTTAAGGATTTTATATATTCTTTATTGTAATGACAAAAGATACTTATCTGGAGTCTTCTTACCATGCGTTATTCACAAGAGAAACAAGAGAAACTATTTTAGAGGGTTTTCTAATAATCTGTTTTTATTGGCAAATTTGCTTTTCCTGATCAGTCTCTTTTAAATGCAAGTTCAAGTGCAGTTTGCCTGAACTGAGCTTACAGGTACCTCAAAACAAAAGCTCTCTTTTGATCGTTAATAGATAAGTTTTGTGATTTTGAACTAGCCTGCCCTATTGAAACTGATCTCAGAACTGTTATTTCACTTTCTGGGAGCACTCAAAATGTCAATAAATTTCAACAGCCTGAAACAAAGTAAAAACTGAATGTATTTAATGACTAAGTGATGTAAATAGAATTTATCTCTCTTTCAATGGAATCTGATTTCTGTGGCTGCAAATTACTTGCATTACTTACAAACTAAACAATTCACATAGCAGTGAAAAAGAAAAGAAAATCTTTCTATTCTGAGGAAAATCTGTTTACTTTGAAATGTGATTTAACAGTAGAAAGATTTGTTCTGAGGTTTTTTTAAAATATGATTTAGTAATCAGAAACGTTTTTAATTGTTATATTAAGTACAAATAGTCGTATGTGGCAAAAGCATGAGTTCACAACATAGCTATTGCGAAAAATTAAGGTGGAATACAGTAACATAACCTAAGGCATATAGAAAATGGTAAAAAGCAAATGAGATGAGAAGAAGAAAAAATTCTTAATTTTTCATTTGGCTTTTAGATATTAAAGGCATTCTACTTTTGCTGCATGTTTAATGGTAGAGGGAGAGGAGCAGGACTCTAGCCTTTTTTGCTGGACAGCAAATAAAATATTCACTGATCAGAATTCATGCATGTTGTTCATGTCATAAGGTCTGCAATATTTCAGAGAACCATTGTCAATGAGTGTCTGAAAAAAATTAATTCCTGAAGTCAGAGTACTCAACACAATCTCAGCTCTGAAAAGCAATCACAACACAGTACTTCAGTTCTCTGCTTCTGGGCATGATTTTGTTTGGGCTCCTTTTTCCTGACTCTTTTCCTACATTTTAATGCACTGCTTATACAAACAAATTATGTTTAGTTATCTTTTTTTTCTTCTTTCTTTCAGTGCCTTCTACTCCCTCTAATTTAAATAGCCATTTTCAAGCTTGACTGAAGAATGTCTGAAGCAGACTGAAGTTCAAGGGGATGTAAGTCTGTGTCTCTCTCCGTGCTAGTATGTTTCTGAAAATGTGAGGGTCTTACTAGATGAGGCTTGTGTCTTCCAGTTGTGAAATTTTGAGACCTTAATTATTGCTTTACATACTCTGTAGTATACATTTCCATTCTCGTAACTTGTTTCAAAATTTCAGTTTGTATTGCTGCTTCTGTGAAATTGCCTGTTTCTTTTCCCCTCTTTCTTCTCTGTCATTAAAAAACTCTAATGTTAAAAGATCTGACTATACACGACACTCTTACTGTTTTGTAAAAGTCTTTTAAATAGGTAGTCTGCCAAGAGAGAGAAGAGAAACTGCACTGCAATGCCATTACCACTGGTACATGCATCATGGTAGTCAATGGCCAGTTTCCTGATTATGATTTTTGACATTTGTTTTCTCCAGCTGTATAATGCAGTCTTAGCAAAAAAAGGATGGAAATTCGGGTAAGACTGAAGACTAATTGTCTGCAACAAGTCATGTCTACCTTTTAAAATTATATGAAGCCTGTTAATTTACTGCTCTTCTAGAAGATGAAAACTGCTTATTTGATGAGAATACGCAGTGTAAGTGGCTGATTCACCTACCAATTCTACACTGACCTTTTGACTTTCCTATTGCTGAGGGACACAAATTCTGTGATCCTGTCTTCGTGCTGTTCCTTTTTTGTCATTATCCATGATTCATCTTCCCTGTGACCTGTCAAACTTGAGTTATTTTTAATCCTTTGCTGGACCTCCCAAAAGGCATTATATCATATCTCTTGACACTCCACATGATCTCTCAGTCCCTATTGTCCTAACCTATTCAGATTCTTTGTGTTTGTTTCCTGTTTCTGACATGGTTCCAAATATTATTCTTATCTTTTAATAAATCTGAAAATTCAGACAACCTACAACCACTTGCCATTTTTTAAAACAATTTGTAAGAACCCATTGAACAGAATCATTCACAGGACCTCAGTTGTTATCTTTCTGTTTACAGTAGGTTATTCTGGAACACAGTTTCATGACAAACTATAGTTTAGCTGGTTTACTTTAACCTCTCACTTCATTAACTGGAGTAATATCTGGAACAGGTTGCAACTCTTCTCACTATTTACATTAACTGTTTCTGGACTTGTTAAATGCAGACTGTGCTTAAAACAAAATGTAGCTGTGCTGCTGGTTTGGTTTTTTAAAATTACTTGTTAACTACATTAAACTGGGGTGTCTTGTAGAGGGGCTCTGTATCCCTTGTGTGTTTACTCAAGAAATGTATTTGCAAGGCTTTCCTCAAAAGAAGACCTTTGCACAGTAGTGTGACCATTGACTCCAACTTGCAATACTGAAATGAGACTCGGATCTGTTTGCATTTGTCCCAGAAATTAAGTGAAGATGGAAGTAAGTTTAACTTTTTTTTTTCCTTCATAATGTAATAGTTAAGCTCTTGCTCCTAAAAATTACAAAAATGTTGGCCATTCTGCTAAAAGCAATCTTTATAAACCTCAGTAATTTACAATGTAATCTCATCTTTAAATAAGCCAAAATACTTTCAAAAGCAGGAAAAGCACAGTTTAAACATCCAAGCAGTTGTTATTCTGCTGTGTCATAACTATTCAGTCTTGCTTCCATGTAAATTACTGTTTTCAGGATGTAGAAAATTGTATGCAAGTGGTAGAGTTCTTGATATTCTTGCCTGGGTTTCAGAAGTCAATTTCAGTGATGCAGGGGATCTGCTTAACTCATTTGGAAAACAGAAAATGGAGCTAAAGAATAAAAGGTATTTTTGGTGCTTCTAGACTCCATTCAAAAACTATATCTGTCTTCATATACTGTATTTGACTGACAAAATCTAAATATACAGTAATAATAAATGCCTGATTTCAATAGGAATTAATGTTTTAAGAACTGTACAATGTATACGTAGTCTGGTTGGACTTGATGATCTCTGAGGTCCCTTCCAACCCAGCCAATTCTATGATTCTATGATTTATGATTCTATGAAGAAATTCATATTTTCTGTTCCTACATAGGATGACAGTGAATGTGTTTGGATACACACACCAGAGAGTGTTTAAGTGGCACGCTAATGTTTTTGTTGTTCTTCACTATTTTTCTTGCAGTCTCTACAAGATTAGATAAAGATGAAACATTTGTAACAAAGTTGTATATTTTTTATTTTGTATTTGTTGATTTCAACTATGTGAACTGCAACTCTTTGTTGTGGAATTGCAAAATAAAAAGGTAGGAAATCATCCTAGGGATGAGGCAAGGTTTTGAAATGCTATGGGCTATTCAGGGTTACAAAAAAACATTTTAAAAATAATTATATAAACTGGATATTTGATTTCTCATTTCACCAAACATGGGCAACACTGGGTATTACCTGTGCCTGATATTCTATATGTCTGTGCCTGTGAGTATTCTTTTGACTACAGACTGATCACCAGGGCCTGCAAAGGCCTGAGACTAAGCTGGTTCTCTTGCTGAAGATGAGATGCATGCTACCCCTGAGATGGGCAATTCAGAAACCAGGGGATCTGCATGGCTGACCTTATATCCAGCCCAAGGGCTCAGCCTCAGTCCTGAGAGCTGCTTGGCAGGTCTCCCCAACTAGGTGGTGGTCACACTGCTTTTCAAACTGCCAAAACCTCCAGCTCCTGAGTATCCTGTCCAAGTGCAAATGTTCAGCTCTAAAAAGTAGGGCTAGCATTTTGGTTTTCTAGGTTGATTTTAAATGGCACATGCCTGTCACTCAAGTTTTGGAAAGCACTGACATCAGAGTCACTGTAGATCTGGCTTGTCCAAGGTAAGCTTGTTTCTTTGTTGTGGGTGTCAACACTTTTTGTGTTGCTAAACTCAAGCATGTCCCTGAATTTCATGTTTTCACCCTGTATGCTGCCCATTTCTCTATCTCATCCAGTTAATGGCTTTTTTGGATATCCAGCCCATAATATACACTGAAATAAATTATTCTACTTTGAAAACCTGATGATTTATCTTAAAAAGATTAAATATTATTATGTTTCTGGGGCATATCTGGAGGGAAGAAAAAAAAAAATATCGGCACTGATACCAGGCCAGGGCCATGAGCAGCAGGGACAAGAGTTTTGCTGTGGTTTCCAGCCTGCTATTTAACTATTTCTGTAGCTTTTTGGCCATTACAACACAGTGAGGTGAAAGGTGATTCAGGAAAGACCCAGCATTTCTGTGGATGGATGCATCTACTTCTCTTTCCAGATCAATTGAGACAAAAGAAAAGGAATGTGAAAGATTGATGATTAAATACTTCCCAAACTAGTGGGAAATGCTCACATAAACTTGTCAGTGGTAGTTGAATGAATTATTGAAAAGATTGCTTGCCACCAGCCAAGATATAGGCAGTAACAATTTTTTTCTTGTTGGTAAGAGGCTTGTGGGTAGAACGTGGTCTTAAACTTTTTCTGTTTCTCAATCATATGAGTTTATGGATGAGTACATTTTAGTATTTCTCATTCACATGCCTGGCTGGCAGTGGGTTATGAGTCTTAGAACTTGATGGTTAAGCAGCTGGCCTTTACTGCTTCTTTCTTGCACTCTTTTGGAAATCCTGTTTAATTTTATTCTGTTCCTTTCTTTTTTTGGAGCTGCTAAATACTCAACACTGAAATCATATAAATGATGTGAATGTTCTTGTGGTTTTTCAGAGCTAAAATTGCCCGATCTGATCTTGTTTCACTTTTTCAGAAAATAAACAAGATACAATAGATTTTTATTATCCTCTGTTTCAAAAATTTGTCAGATTAGCTGCAAAAAAACTTTCCTTTGACAGTGTTATATAAATACTTTTTCCTTGAATGGTGGTGATTTAAAAACAAAGGCTTTGAAGTATTGTCCAATTGTTTCAGTATATACTGCATTAAGAAATGTTTTAACTTTTGTAGCTTTGAAGGGTGTGTTAATACTAAGCAAATCTGGTGTTCTTCTGCACCACATGGAAAAGAGGAAATATTCAAAAGCACTTTTCCTCTCTGATAGTCTTTTATTGGGTGATACTGAGTGACCACTTCAAAGATGAAACCCCTGCATTTGTGTGTTTTCATAGATCACAGCCCCAGCCTAACTGAGGCCTAAGGCACTGATGTGGTACTAAATGACTACTGAAGTTTTTAAGAAAAAGAGAGATGTTGCAAATAACATTTTGGGAAATTGGAACCTCAGTCCCTTATTGTATGAAAGGATGGCTTATATGGGTTGCTTTTTACAAAATAGGGGGAAGATGATTTAAGAAAACTGAGTATCAGAAACAAGCAAAAATAATTCAGAAGAAGGAGTAACAAAATGTATCCTGTTATATTCCTTAGCTGAATTTGTTAACAGAGGGGAACAGAAATAAAACTAGTTGTGAAATGTTTAAAAAACAAACCCAACACGAAAAAAAATTGAAAAAAACCCACCCTGAAAGCTCTGTGGATTTTCAGCTTAAAAAGCATATCTTTAAAATATACTTCCAGCTAAAACACATAAGCTGATCCTACTGGTGTCAGCATTTGTAAAAAACCTATTAATTTTCAAATCCACTAGTAACCCATTAGGTTTATTACTTCTGTAGTACAGTGGTTATGTTGCACTGTGTTGAAATACCTGCAATATTCCCTTCCAAAGGTGTGCATTTATTCCTGTATTTGCAAGGACAGGTGCAGTTTCAGGATGAGGACTGTCTGAGTCTTCAGCCCATGTGAAGATCTCGAGAGCAGAATCACTGAGTAGGATCTATCCCTTTCCTTTCATCACTTTTTGCAACTGGGGGACTCTGGAAGAGAAGCCTGAGGATAAAAGTAGGAAATAAGACTATTCATTTGCCTTTCAATCAGGATGTGCTCCGTGGTCACCATCTTCTTACATTAAGGTGTTTTTCATCTCTGTGAATTTTTCTTTTAACCATTATGAAAGTGGATCAAAAGGCTGAAGGTTTTAAGTAATATTTTAAAGTATTGTTTTAAGAGAATGGTGAATTTGATGTAAAGAGGGTTTTTTAAATGAACAATTCAAATTTGATGAAATTTTACATAATTGGTCAGTAGTAACTGGAAAGTTCACTTTCTAAAGTTTTCTTATGTCTTCTAGAGTCTCTCTACTCAAAAAAACCCAACCAACAACACCAAAAAACCCAAACCAAACAAAAAAACCCCACCAAAAAAACAACAACCAAACAAAAAAAGCCCAACAAACTATTAGAGACTTTTCAGAGTGTTCAATAATAGGTATTCTCATGAAAGGAAAAAATATTGTATGTCAAAACAAGAGCAGGAAGAAAAGTACTGTTGTGATTAAAATTGTTGGATGAGGCTTCATTGAAGACATATTTTCACAGATTATACAGCAGAGAATACATGTTCTGCATATGGATACATATCTTTACTATAAATTATTTTTTCTCCCAGTTCTCAAAGATTATTTTTTAAAAATTGTGTGACATTTCTTTCTTTCTCTACGTTTGACAGTATGTTCTGGTTTTTTGCAGAATCACAAAATGTTACGGGTTGGAAGGTACCTTAAGAGATCATCAAGTTCAGTTTCTTTTTTCTTTTTTTTTTTTTTTTCTAAATGTACTTGTAAAAGTAGCTCTAAGGGAGGTTTACTTGTTGATTCAACATGATTTCAATATAAAAATACCTCTGCAACATAGCAGACAGTGCTATGTGATCCAGAAGTACTCTGTCTCATCAATCACACATGAAAGCTAAAGGTAATTTCAGACAAAGAGAAAAAAGGCAGGCAATATAAACTATTAGAGTAGTCTTACCTGAAACATAGGCTTTTGCATGGTATTCAGTTCCTTCATGCCCATTTTTTCATCCTTTTCCAAATCTACCCACAGAAGACTCACACAGCAGGTGGATCCTGGACATGTGAACCAAACTTCATGGAAATACATAGAAACCAGTGGGAAAATAAGCCAAAGGAAAATTTCTCTTTGATTTTCTGGATATTTAATGTGTACAATTTTTATCAAGAAGGTTTCTTGCTCATTAGAAGAAAATCTGGAGCTAGAAAAACCATTTGATTTTTAAGCTAGTCAATCTAGTTGAAGGGCCCAACTTTGCTCTTCCTGGTCTCTATAGATTTGACATTACAATAGCCCTGGGTGCTCCCAAAGAGAGCAGGGGGTATTGCCACAAGAGGTCAAGAACATACAATCCTACTCTTCTTGTGATTATCTTGATAGGAAAAATAAGCAGAGTGGGACTTCCCAGAAGAGGGGAATGAATTACATCATTCGGGAGAATATCTTCAGAGGTGTGGGGCTCATCCCATGAGAGCCCATGGGTGCCACCAGTAATGATGACACCATCAGAGTAGGATGGAATTGCAACATGAGATCTTTGCTCTCTGCCTGGGGACTGTCTGAAGAAATCTTTCTTCTCAAACACTACTGAATTTAACTTGTAATCTCTTTCATGGATTCTAGGCTGACATCAGTTGCACCTCCTGGCTGGTCTGTCTTTTTTCCACTGGCAATATTTTGAGGAGTCCTAAAGCAAACGCAGAAGAGGAGGATGAGAGTGGCTTTGCCAATACTGCACTTTTTAGATGTATTTCCCTCAAGTGGGCACTGTACTTAGAGAATTACTTTGGCTTCTAGATCTTCTTAAGTTTTCAACTCTTCTTATTTCAAATTCTGGATTTCCTGCATGACTGACCTATCACTCTGTCCTAGGTTCCTCACTAAACTTGTCTGAAACTCGGTCTTCTTCTTCACCATCCTTTGAAGTACACCCTTTTAATGTGAATGGACTGCTTCTAGGGCAAGACTTAATTACCTTTCTATTTCCACTCCTTTTTTTTTTTTTCTGAAAATGGGATTGCAATCCCTTTGATTTTCCTGCCTTTGGATGTTTCAACCTGCTCTGAGTAAGAACATTTGAAATTATGTATTGACATTTCAGATGGATCACTGACAGCCTTTCATGGCTACTGATGTCAAGCTGTGATTTTACATAGTGGCCTTCAGGTTGCTTTGGAACAACTGCATTGCTGTGTCAGGTGTTCTGTTGTTTAATACTTGAAGCAGAAATAGGTATGCAGGGAGCAGTAATTAAAGAGGATCTATGTGCAATGAGTTTATGAAAGGTGTGACTGAAGCAGAGGGGGATGACTTTTCTGTGAAGAACATCCTGGTGGCACAGATCTAGGTCACAACAGCTCCACCCAGAAGCAGACAGGTGTCCCCAGGTCACATTGCTCTGGGAAAGGTGGGAGGTGACTTTCAGTGTTCAGCAAGTGGACTATGTAATTGGCTGATCTGGTGAACTGCTTTCTGTCTGATTCTGGCTTTATTTTGGAGAGGATAAAGTGTCACATAATTTTTCCTCTCCCAGTGTACCACTTCCCTGGACCTCATTATTCGGTGGTAAGGTTTTCAAGTAATTTGCTACAAGCAAACTGCTGATGTGAAGTTTTAATTGTGCTGTTTCTGTGGAAGGAGGTGTCTGCTGTTTTTCCTGCTGGAGTGAATATATTGGTAGAGATCTGTGTATTCATATTATAAAAAGACACATGCTGTGGTTTGGTTCACAATGCCGTGTATTCATATTGGCTGTATTTTTATAGATAGGTGCATTAACATTTTTTGTGTGTGTCATGAGAAACCTGCAAAACAGCAGTAAAATTAAAGTGGCAGTACTTGTATAGTTTCATAGAAAACCTGGAATATCAGCTGCACCGTTCGACTCAAACTAACCCTGTTCTGCAAATGGCTCCCTGGGGGCAGGGACCTGTCAAAAAGTTGACAGAGATGACTGCATATTGTCAGAAAATCTCTCTTTATTAACACGTTATATTTAACCAGATAGGTTGAAACTAAATTATTTCGTTGCAGGAACATGCATAAAACAACCTCAAGAACTGGAAGAGATCAGAAAACTCTATCTGCTCAAAACCTGACTTTTTTTTGAGGCTGGGTTTTGTTATTCAAAGAAGGGTGAGGGAGAATGAGCTTGTATTCAGTCTCAGCAGAGTCTCAAACACCCATGCAGCTGGATTGCCATACTGAGGACTTCAGTCATTGCTCTGATGGCAGGCACTGCTCCTGCATCTTATTCCTGCAGGCTGGATTGTGGTACCAGACTGCTCTGCCAGTGTAGTGCCTTTACTCAGCACTGGAATGTTAAAAGGTTTCATCTTCCCGAGTTTCACTGTGATTTCATCTGTTTTTTTTTTTTTTTTTAATAGAAATCTTACTCTTTTAAAATGTATAGATGGAAGTGTATTGTATGGAGAATTAGAATAAAGGGAGATTATCTTGTTGCCTTATGTTATACTAAAGATACACAGTACACAATTTCTGTAGTGCTGGCCCTACAGCAAAGCAGTTAGTTACTAAAATGTTAATTTAAACAGATATTCCCTTGTAGACAATGAAACAAAAGATACTGAGACAGTCAATTCCTTCACCCAACATTAATGCACATGTGAGTTTTGATGCCAAAGTCTGAGCATTCCATTCTGTAAATTCTGTTCTTTGCATGATATCTTCTCTCTACTGATTACTTTATGTTACCCTGTACTGGAGAGCTACTTCTAACTCAAGGATAAAGTAACCTAAACCTCAGGTACTTGTGCCAACTATAATGGTTCTAGTAATTTCAAGCATTAATGCAGACTACTGTACTGAAATACTGGGATTCTATACACATATATGTACCTACTGTCATGGTTTAATGCAGGGCTGGCAATTAAATGAATGACAGACACTCTCTATTAACCCCTCTACTTTCCCAGAAAAGGGGAAGGAGAGAATAAGGGAGACAGTCTTATAGGTTGGATACTAAACTAAACAGCTTTAATGAAAACAATGATGATGAAAAAGAAAATAATAAAATAGGCAGAAATCAATACAAACCCCACTGTTGCTTTCCCCTGCAATAATGCTCACATCACCGTGGGGGCTGCAGGGCAAGCCCTAGGAAAGTCCCTTGGCTTCTCTGTTTAAACTGTAGTAAAGGCTCTAAAATTCTAGCATGAGGAGGCCTTATATTTTTAAAAGCTAACAAAGTATTTCCCTGTTATTTGCAGTATTTACTGTATTGTTTGTTTATTTTTGACAAGGTGAACTTGACAGGCTGAAACTCATCTTTCACTACGGTTTCTTCAGTGATTTGGGCTTTATATTTTACATGCTCTTTTTTTTTCCCTGGAAATTGTAATAATAACTTGATTACTTTCTTTTAAATATATGTGTTTAGGGGCATCTAAAGTTATGTTATAGTTTGAATATATTACTTTTTCTTGGGAGAGAAGTTGTTTTGGTATTTTTATTTGTGTGGTGTTTTGTTGTGGGGTTTTTGTTTGTTTTTTTTAATGTGGTTTTGTAATGAATATTTTTTTCTTTTATTATGAAGTTTCTTGTCAGTTTTTATACATGTATACAGCAGGAAAGATTAGCTTTTGTCTCTTTGGTCTTTGCTATATTCACTGAGGAGTTAACATTATTCTCTTAAACTAGTATGTGAAGACTTTTTCCAGGACTCAACCCAAACATCCATATTTTTTACAAACAAGTTTATGAATACTCAAAA
Organism: Heliangelus exortis; assembly: GCF_036169615.1. Taxonomy (NCBI): domain Eukaryota; kingdom Metazoa; phylum Chordata; class Aves; order Apodiformes; family Trochilidae; genus Heliangelus; species Heliangelus exortis. The sequence goes on along the minus strand of NC_092422.1, from coordinate 107,521,605 downwards.
TCCAAAAGCTCCATAAAAAAAAAAACTTCCAAAAACTTTCCTAGGAGTGTTAAGTGTGCTTGTACTCAATAAATGCTAGACTTTCTTTGGTAGAGGGAACAAAAAAAAAAAAACAATAGAGAGATACACCAATGCAATGGTGAGCAAATATAAGCAGAGCCTTGGGTACCTGCCTGATCCTGAAAGAACTGGATGATAAAAGTCAGAGTCAGATTCAGTCTTTCTTCTAATTGATGCTTCCTCCCTGCCTCAATTCCCTAAAATTGTAAATGAGTTGTGGAGGACCAAGTGTTGCCCTGCTACTGGACTCATGTTGCACCTCTCTGGGTGCCACGGACCTCCTCCTCCCCACCCCCAAACTTTGCTGCTGGTGTTGGTAGATGCTCCCTGTGCTCTTGTGCTCCCTGCTACAAGATTCTGCATTTATTTATCTTCAGAGTTTCAAAATGCAGGAGAGTACTCAGAGAAAGGGCACTTTATTTTCCTTTTGGAAGATCCCACTTCATCATAAAATGAAGCCATTATCAGGCCTTAGCCTGTTGTACATTCCATACATCTGGCAGATGAGAAGGAAATGAATAACAGAGGGGTGGGTTGTGGGTCTTTCTGCTGTTAGCTTGTTTCATAAAATCACCTTGTCAGCCTTCACCTTTTCCTCCCACTGATGAATGTGCTGGCCAATGTCAACCAACTCTCTCAGGAGCAGTGAGTCCCCTAGGAATGCAGTTCCTGGAAATGGATGCTGCTCCATGGAGCATGTCATCACCTGATGGCACCTCTGTCCTCATCAGGGCATCTTCCTCCTTCTCCCTGGGAGCAGGAGAAGGAGGGAGGATGGGAGATGAGTTGTAGTGAGCACAGGAAGCAGGAGGGGACTGTTTCAATGGCAGGTAATAGGGAGGGGGAGTCACAGAGCATTTTTTTGTTTGTTTGTTTATACTTATATTTCTCATGGAATAACTGTTTTGGTTTTTAATGATGCGTGAGGAATGCTGCCAAAAGGGAAAACACTCATTTGAATTTTTAATGAAGTTGATTGTAGCTCTATTCCATTTAATTTCCATGAATATTCTACAGAATAGAAAGGGAATATCCACTGGAGCAATAGATGTTATGCTAATTCTCTGGGACAAAAATGGGAAGTGCGTTTTGAATCCATAATTCTGAGTATTCACAATGGTAACCTGTTTTATACAATATCCATTCAAAACCATGATTCATTTGCATTTAAGTCAGAGATTTAAGTGTGCTTCTAGACTTCAGGGTATGTGTACACCTTCTGCAGACTTAGGACGTGAGCAATGAATCAAAAACACACCAAGCAAGACTGTATAGCAAAAATATTACAATTTTTAAAAGAAAACCAAACTTTTAATTGCTGAAGTCATACAGTTAGCCATCTTGATTATATGAAACACTTCATTACTCTTGAACAAATTATAAACACTGGAAAAAAATTCTCAGGAACTGCAATTTCTTACTGGTTGGGTTTTTTGTTTATTTTTGTGGGTTTTTTCCCAACAAAAATTTTTATTTATAAAGACAGGTATTCCAGACACAGCAGCTGGGGAATAGTAGCTCCTTTCACAAACAAGTCCAATATGAGACTCATGATAGAGGGGAAAATGGGGGGAAAAGGTATAATTTAAAAAATGGAACAGAATGAAAGAAATGGAAAAACATCAGATGTTTAATCCCCACAGACAAGAGGTTTAGTACAATCGTTCTGACCAAACTTATGCAAATTAGATTTGACTTCTTGAATGTGTTAATATTTAAAGTATTTTTATATAATATACCACATTAATTTTTGCATATATTTTATATAACTGATAACTAATAGGATCTGCTTGGATATTATTATGTTTGCCTTGGTTTTGTTCCAGTTCTGTCTAGGTAGCCATATATTTTTGATAAATATCAGAGATAAATCACTGCATCTCTTGTACAACTCTTATGAGTTGTCTTACTAGCTTGTATAAAGTTTTCAAACAGGGAAGGAATGATGTTTCTCAGGCTTACTCTTTGTAAACTCATACTGATTTTTTTTTGCCACTGCATTGGTGGATCTGCTGGAGTTTTTTTGGTTTTTTTAACTTTTATGGGGCAAAGGGAGGTTTTTTCTATAAATTCTTGCAGTATTTGATATCATCTCTAAAGTATGAGTTTGTGAGTCTGAATCCACCTCTAGCATTTTCCTTCTGCTGAATATTCAATAAATCAGATAGACTATTTGCATAATGTTATTAACAAACAGGGTTTTTTATAGTAGCAAACAAACCATTATCCTACAAATGACTGGTTTATAATATGTTATTTGTGGTTTTGTTTTCTGAGCTTTTTGAAATTAAGCATAACGTTAAAAGTTTTAATTCTGGTGTATCTTTATCTTTTTCTGCCTCCTTCAGTATGGACAGGTATTTTGACACTGCAGAAGATAATATGTTTTTTTTTTTAATCTTCAATGGCTAGTGCCTTTTATTTCAGTTATCTTAAATCTCTTGTGTGCACCATAATTTAAAATGGCCAGGCACTCTGAAATCTGCAATAGGTGTCTAGACAGGAAAACTTCAGATTATATTGCATATATCCACTTAAATGCATATTCTGTTATACTGTTATAGGTTGGGTTTTTTTGTTTTGTTGGGTTTTTTCTTTCTTATTTAGAAAGAAGAAAACCTAATATTTACAGGTTGCAAGATTTTAAGTCAGTAAAACCCCAACCTACAGCCTATGTGAGACCAGTGTATTGAAACTTCAGCACCAAAATAGCTTGTTTGTCTTTCCCTCCCCCCTTTCAATGCAAATGCAAATCAGTAGATAGCATTTATTATTTTGTGTGTGCAGTTAAGTTGTTTTAGATTTTTTAATTTTATTTTATGTATGCTCTTTGGCTGACAACTGATTGATACACTCTCCTTTCACCTTTGGAGACCTCCATTTAATCCAGGCATACATAGGTCAAGCTGGAAATTAGTTTTAGAGGCATGTTTTACTCTTTAATCCCTCTTTTTCTCTCATAAACCCATCAACCAACCTGATGAAGTTAATATTGCAGACAAGCTGGTGACCAGATGAGTAGACAGGATTTTGAAGAGTAATTAATGTCCCTCAGCAGAACTGTAATTGTGAGAAGCCAAGCTCAGTTTCTCCCAAATTTCTGGTTCTGACTCATGACTCAGTTATTTAGTTTTCATATTGAGCCAATGTGTGTACTTGGGAAGCAGGATTTGCTCAGTTGCCTTCCTGAATGAAACTTCTTACTGCAGGTTTTCAGAACCTGGGGTTCCTTCTGTAGAATGAGCACTTTGATATAAATGTGAAGCATCCTTTTGAAAATATCTCTTGTTGATAATCTAAACTTTAAAGTCACAGTGGCAAAATAAATCCAACCATAATGTTCTCAGAGGTGATGCTGATTTGTATTCTAACCTGTGTTCTCCAACCCCATCCCAGGTTAAGTGAGAATCCCTGAGGTAGAGCTCAGCACTGAATCCAGATCTCCACGACGGGAGCAATTCCTCTCTGTGACTCAAGTGCAGGTAAGAGCTTTATTATTTCACACGCTCTGTACATGACTTCACCATGCACACCCCCTGTTTCTCATAAACCTACTGCATGCTGAGCAGCAAAAAGGAAAAACTAAGTAGAAACTGGTAGGGATCTGTCTGCAAGAGGCACTTGTGGCACTTACACATGCAGGTGCAATAGCCTCATCAACTGCAGTACCTCTGTTTCACACCGAGCCTGCTTGCGTGAGTAACCTTTCCAGGATTTGTTGCTAGGCCTTTTATTTAGCTTTTAGAGGTATGGTTGTATTTCTGACATGACCACAGTGTAATCACAGGGAATAATTTTAATGGATATCAGAGGAGGAGAAAGAGATGCTCACTGAGCGCAGCTGATGCATATAGGGTCGTTTATGTCTTGTCCATAAACATATGAAGTATGAGGAGAGACCCCTGGGAGGCCAGTGACACTAATGGAAAAGTTAAGTGTGAGGCTGTACAGCTGGACTTAGATGCCTTTTATTCAGAGTTGTTATTAATTTAGACAATGCAATCTAGAGCTGTCAGGGGTGTAACCTCTGTATTCACCTCTGTAAATTATTGTAGCTGCTATCAGCTCAATTCAGATCGGGGTGTTTGCCTTAGAGGTGAGACTCAACCTACTAGGTTAATTTCTGATTTGAAAGGAAGCACTTCAGTGATGTTCTTTTTCACTTTGTTAGCAACTGATCATCTTGAAAGTGGTACAAGGTGAAGAAGTGAGCCTACACCAAATGTAACCTGTTGAGTAATAGGCATTAGCCCTTTGACTAACCAGACTGCCTGTATGGCCATCAGGGGAAATACTGACCAACTTCCAAATATTTTTACCAATTTTTGGTTTTGTAGATCACTGGTAGTACTGAGTTTTCATTCTCATTTCCAGTTACAGTTGTGTACCAGCTGTACCCTGTTACAGTGGCAACGTTTTTTCTTTAAAAGAGAACATCCTTCACCCTGATGAGAATTACAGCCTAAAAAGACCTCTCTGATTCAGTGATCCCAACTGCCACCTCCCTGACCTCACAAAATAGACTTTTCAGCTTTTGTATATCACCTCCTGCCTTCTCTCTACCCTCTGCACTCTCATCACATCCTCCTCCACACTGACATTTGATTCACTGAGCTGAATTCTGACAGATAAATCTCATGTTAGCCTCTCATCTTGTGAGACTGACAAAGTCTTCATGGTAGATAAGCTTTCTTCTGAAATTTGAAATAGCCCAGTTTATACCTGCCTTTTTTTTGTGACTCTTCACCCTTTGGGTGGGGGCAGAATGCAGCTTAAGAACCAGGGCATCTGCTTCATGATATTTTTAAACTCTGCCATGGAGAAGCAGAAGTGATTTCATGTAATTAAACAACAGCTAGCTCTCTTTCCTTTTCCTTATCTAAGGAAACATAACTCATTCTGTGCCTGTGTCCCTAATTAGTAACACTTACAAGCCTTGACCTTTCAACAGAGAGCTCAGCTCTGCTTCATCTATACAGAATTGCCCCTGTAATGTAGCTGTGCATAATAATAAAAACAATTTAAAACACATTAAAACATTAAAAATAAAACACTTAAAAGCTTAGGCTCAGACTTTTCCACATTTATTCATGTTGAGCAGTAATTTGCTGTGGTAATAGCCCCAGTGAGACTTTAGTGAGATACTATGCACTGCAAGTAAGGGAGGCAGAGCATTGCTTAATAAATAAGCAGCCGTGTCCTTATGCTTTGCTTATTTATGGCTCAGTGGTCTTTGTGTCCAGGGCATGATTTCTTCCCAGGACCAGCCTAGTTTCAACAGCCACCTTCTGGCACTTTTTATGTAAATATGCTCATTTGGCTTACTTTTTCTGATTATATCTCATAACCTGGAAGAAATTATAGAAGTTAAAGCACTAGCTGGCGTCTGTTTTCATCCAGACTGGTGTCACTGTCAGGGAAGACTGAAAATGTTTATTTTCCAAGTGACAGTGTAGGCGTGCTCACTCTTGTGGCAGATTTCTGGCACAGAAGGACCGAGTCCTGGCAAGCTCTGTGAAATCCAGTCACTGATACCATGATCCCTCATGTATTTGTTAAACTTCCAGCTTCTGCAGAAATTGGTCAGACTTTGGTAACAGTCCTTTACTTTGTCTCCTTTGCCTCTTCAGCTTGTCTTATCTTTATTACCTGCCTAAAAAGCAAAGAGAAACAAGCTCTGTGTAACAGTAACCCTTTTTAGTTTTTCTGAGTTTCAAAGAGCAATGCTTTCTTATGCCCAGACAGTGGCTGATTTGCCACAACCATATGTTGCAAGGCCTAATTTCCCTACTGCAGGATGTGAAAGTATCTTCTGCCTGAAATAATTTTAAAATTTATCAAACTTATTCAGAAACTTTACTTTATTATGCTGAGCTATCTAGCTCAGAAGGAAAAATGGCAGTCGGACTCCAAACCAATATGTTCTCTCAGCTGGTTCTGTGGCCTAAAAGGAAGCCAACACAATATGCAACTTGTGTCCTTCTGTACCAGTCAGAGTGCTCATCCAGGGATTTCCATGGATTATGTCTCTGCTTACTCAGACCTGAACTGCTCCCTTTGCCTCAAGCAGTGATTAGCCAAATGGTGAGTGCTTACAGCTCCAACTGAGAGAGATGTTGTTGGTATTACCTTAAATCTAACATGTTCAGGTCCTACTATTACTTAGTTTTCACCTAATCTCAAATAAGAAATAGTGGCTTTCAGTCTTATTTGGAGAAGGAATTGATGGCAAACCTTTATGTCAGCTGAAATGTGTTTAATTTCTTTCCTTAGGAAGATGAAATTATGGTGAAATAACTTCATCACTTTGAAGGTTTTAGACTTTAGAGAGGAACATTTCTGATTTTTAAAGAGAGGTTTTACTGCTACATCAGCAAAAATTGAAACACAATCTGAGTATGTTTTCTCTCTTTTATTTATTTATTTATGTATTTTTGAAACAAATAATACCGGTTACTCGTTCTCATAAAAAATAATATCACAATACAACTGTTATACTATGAGGCTCTTTGCAATGGAGACACCAACTGTATCCCCAAGCAGAAGGTAATGTTTTAACAATATTTCAACTTGTCTTAACCCCTTCAGTAACCACGGTGTTTGCTCTGTAATCAAATTCTTGCTGCCTATCACGGTGTGTGACAGTTATCACGAGCCTTTGATTTAAAGGAACATGTTGTCTTAAAAGTAGAAAGTATGAGCTTGATTGAAAGAGTTCATCCTCTCCGAGATTAAATAATGTCCATCAAGATGGATCCTATAGTGAATGATGTGTTCTATAGTGATCCAGTCTGGAGTAGCAGGCAGTTTGGGTAAGCAGTTATGAAAGGAATATTTTGAGTTTGCTTTTGTCTAAGCTGTTGTCTCTCACTCTCTCCAATAACTCTTCCAAGCTAGTTTTTCAAGGTGAATATGGGGTACACCATCTTTTTATGCAACTTTATTCCTATACACTTCAGATTATTCTTTCATAGGCTTTTTCCTCCAGTATTCCTTTCTCTTATAATGTTCACAAAGATTAATATTGCTCTTTTTGAACTAGCAAAAATGGAAGTTCCTCTTTAGCTTCTCTCATTTTATTTCTAAAGAAATAATATGGGTTTTCAGCAACTTCTTTCCTCTCAAGTGTTTAATAAGTGAAGTGATGCTCTTACAATTAAATTTAAACCCATTTTTTTTTAATTCAGCATATTTTTTCAGATTTAAAGGATCTGAAAAACAGACAATGAATGTGTCTACATATACATCACAGACTCCTGGTGTTATGATAAAAAAGAAGTTACGAAACAAAGCATTGACAATGAAGAGGTTCAACAATTTAAATGCTGATTTTTTGGTAGGTATTAAAGTATCCTTTGGTGTTTCAGCAAAATTGGTGAAGTTTTCTTCTGTTTTTTATTCAAAACTTCCAGACGAAAGTGATGTCTTGTTGTTTAGGATGCTATTTCTGTTTTTTACAAACTATTAGTGTTTGATGTTTTGCTTTTACATTTATATCTTATACTTTTGTGAGTACCTGCTCCCCCAGCTATCATGCAAAACATTTCATATTTTAGATGGCTGAAATCATATCAAACTCATCTCCATTAGAAACTACAAATTCAACTCCTCCTCTCCAACCACTTGACCCCAGCTCCTTCCAAGCTGTTCAGCTGGGGAAGCAGTGCAAAAAGAAAGCAGGTAATGATGGTAAACTGGGGTGTCATGGTTCTTTTTATGTAGGGTTATTGTAATACAGACAGAGCAGGCCAACAGTGACTCATCAGTAGCACCAAGCCTGCAATTTTGCTGTGTTTGCAATTTCAAAGAAGAAAAGCAGCTCACAATTACATATATTAATCTTTCAAGTGATGCAGAATTATGATGTACCTCGCTTATATTATCAGTCAAACTATAAGGAGAGAAAGCCAGGTCTTTATGTGGCCCAGGTGCACATTTCTTATAATTTAATCAGCACAAAGCACCCTCATTTCACCAGAGAACTCTAATTCATGCTGTAAAAAACACACCATGCCTCTGTCTTTCTCCACTGCAGTCAGTAAATTACAACTAACTGTTACCTGCATTTAATCTAGTTCCTTTTGCAGTGAGTTCTGCCAGCTCTGCTCTACAACCTGGTAACTTTATACAGAATGCCATGAATTATCTTCATGGAGATTATAGATATCAAAAGGGACTGCTGAGGAAACTCCACCCCCCCCCCCCCCAAAAAAAAAAAAAAACCAAAAAAACCCCAAACCAACCAAAAACCAACAAACCAAACCACACCCCAAACAAACAAAAAAGCCAAAACAACCAAAACCCCCAGAAAAAACAGCTACTAATTTGGTTTAGGCAAATGTATGTGCATTCATGTTGATCCCTGGGAACAATGTCTCTTAGCTCAGCAAGGATGTATAAGTGGTGAGAGAGAACCAGCCACCTGCCTGCTTTCCTCTTTGTTTCTTATTGCCATTCCTCCCTTTCTGCCTCCTTTCCTCTCCTGCTCTGTCACAGGCCAATGTTTAAGGTAACAGGCTGAGGATACTGATGGGCCAGATCCTGCCAGCAAAGTCAAGTATGGAAACCCAAGTGGAGAATGATGGGGCAGAGAGACAACCAGGGTTGATGCTCAGGGGAGCTGGAAGCATTTGCTGGGTGCAGAAATGTGATGCAGGGTTAGGAGGAGGTTGTTTGTGTGTGAGAGTGCTCTTTCTGCCTGGAATGTGGTTGTCAAGAGTTTGCTGTCTGCATGGGTATGTGCTAATTCCTGCTGCTGATGGGGCATCCTTCTGATGGGTGTTAGGAAGGGGTGGAGGGCTCTGAGGTTCCCAAGGGTGAGGAGCTATCTGCCAGAGCAGGGTGCTTGGAGAGAGCTCTGGCTTGTGCCTCTTTGCCTGCACATGTTGAGTGTGCTGTGCCACTCCAGAAAGCTCCTTATAGCTGTCTGTTCTTAGAGCTGGAATGCCCACCTTTCTGTAATCCAAAAAGTGTAAGGAAGAAGGTAGGGCTGCTGCTTTGAAAGCTGTCCAAAGAGGATTTGTATGCACAGTTCTCATTAAAAGCTGGTGGGAAAGCAGATGCCAAAATCCCGGCTTTGACATCATAAATCTGCCTGCACTGAACAAAGGCAAGAGAGAGAGCTGGGAGACAAATGCCTCTTCAGTTGACAGAAACGAGCTGATACCATGTCAAGTTCAAAGAATTTATTTTTCTCCCCATTTCTTCTCGCCTTTGCCTACTTCAAAATGAAGGGTAAGGGTGAGAAAAAAAACCCAGCACCTAGAAAGTGTTACAGGTTTTTTGATGTTTTTCATTTTGGAATTATATTGTTCCATTTAATTCAACTTAATTTTGGAGGAAATGTAAGAACAAACACTAGTCAATGAAAAATTAATTTATTGAACTGTATTACTTAAAACTATTTCTGGGTACAGGACCTACCAGTCTTTCTGTGGATTAGCATAAACTAGGTGAAAATATTAAAAATAGGGAAATATACTTTTTTTTCTCACCGAAGAATATACATTCCAAATACATTCCAAAGGTGTGGGAAGAAAAGTTAATCAAAATTTAATCTCTACTTAACAAATATTTCCATCAGTTTACTTATATGCATAATTCATAAGAATTGAATCATAACCGATGAGTTAGAAAAACATTGGAAATTAAGAAAAACATTAACTGCTCCTCCAGTTACCAACTGTTTCTATGTTTCACTTAAAAAGGGCACAGTTGAAGGTAAAAATTCTGTGGAGTGTATGAGAACCAACACGCCTTCATACTGAGCTAAGAGATAAGATCTGTCTTTCAGCAATCTAGGTAAGTAGAGTATGTCTTATGAAAGAAAAATAATTTCTCCTAAAAAATTAATGATCCCTGTTTTGGCATATCTCTGATCATCTGAAATTTAATAAATTCCAAAGATAAAGAACTTTCTTCAGAAATTGCAGAATACCTATATTAGAGGGGTATTCTTGTGGTGAGCTCAAGACAATCAAATTAGCATCATAAATCTGAACTAAATCCCACTGTTTAACTGTATTAATGAAAGTTCATCTATAGGATTGTAGGGAAGTAATACATAGCCCATGATGTCCTGAGATACTTAGGTATTTTTCACTTCCAGTTTTACAGATTTGTTGATGGCATCACAAATATTAACAGGGCTCCCAACACATGAATGTGTGCTCTTGATGAATTTGCTCTTTGATTCTTATAGCTAACACTAGAATAAACTAGTGTAGATCCTCATTCCAGAAAAGATGCAATGTGTGTTTGAAAAATAACATTGTTATACAGCTTCAAGTTGCCCACAGTATGCAATCCACCTGGCCCTCACTTGTCTATATTGCAGATGGGAGAAGGGCTCACCAGGCGAGGAGTTGCATGTCACCTGTGCAGCACATCTGCAGGTTGCTGCTCATCATGTATGCTGGCTAAAGGTAACTCTGACATCTTTTATTTGATCTATTGATGTTCTGGGTAGTATTGAGGCTATCCATGTTTTAGTTTAATACAGAATGACAGAACTGAGCTGTTTGGCTTTATCTATTTGTTTCTTACTCACAGTTAGCATCTCCTTAGTGGGAAGTCCATTGCTGCAGTGCCAGTACTATCCAGTATTTTGCAATTTAAGCTCTTCCAAGTACTATCCAGTGCAGTTTGTTATTGTGAGAGAAGAGGTGGGTAGAATGGAGAAACAGGTTAGGTTGCACAAATCACAAATATAGATCAAATCACTGAAAACAACACTGGGCTGGGAGTTTCCAACAAAAGGCTGTTCACAGATATGTAAATAAGTCTGAATGTGTCTTACTGTAATGGTGATACACAACTGTACAGGCTTGACAAGCTGTGTCAGGGCAGCTGAAAAATCATTTTTTTTTACTGAGGTGATGTGCAGAGTGTACAGATACACATGCAGGTTACAGATTTTGTGCAATGTTTCTGGGACATACGATTTGTATTGTCTGATACTTTGGCAGTGGTGAACATGTAAAACTTGAAATCACTTGAAGTTTGTGAGACCTGCCAGTGCCATAGAAAGGCAAAAAGTTACTGCAAACCATTTTCCCTTAGTTTCCGTACTGAAACACTTCCACTTACTTATTTTAGAAGGACCACATATTCCTGCAGACAATTTCTTGGCTTTCCTGTTCTTGCAAATGCCATATGCCAATGCCAGTGCCAGATTTTTCTCCCACCTATTGTGGTTACAGTATTTCTTCTACAGAGCTTGTCTGGAGGCCACAGGGTAATTTTACTAAAGTCAGTAGACAGGAATTACATGGCACTGACTCTTGGGCCCTCTTTGTCTGTTTCAGATTATAACTATTGACCTAGAGGTGAAAAGCTCTGTATCCCATTACCGACTCCCTGAGTCATACAATTCCTTATAACAGTGCTTTAAACAGATGATGCAGGATACAAGTATTCAATAGCATCTGTACTAATAGCACTTAGTAAAATTTACTGGCAAAGATGCCTACCAGATTTTGTTTTTTGAACAACAAATAAATATCTATATCTAGCTGCACTCATGAACTCCTTAGGTCTGTATGCATCTAAACTTTTTTTCTGAAGAAAAATATCTTAAATGAGAGTTAAAAGCAAGAACTTCTAACAAATATCTTAGGAATTAAAGATAAGAAAATCTGGATTTTCTTTAGAATTCTGACATATTATTCACATTAACACACTGGATAGGATAAAAGCTTCAAATTCAGAAAATCTTGGGTATCACATATTCTTGTTTTGAATGCCAGTGTAGTCGCTTCATTTGTGATTGGGACTTAGCACTCTTTTTAATTACTGCTATCTTAAAAGTTACCCCTCTTTGCATTTCAGTCATATTGTTTAGTATATACATCTGAATAGAGAACAGAGATATAAAAGGGCAAGTTAAGCAGAAAGAAGGGTAGCCCTTCTCACTATTTAATGCACATGGAAATCTGCACCATCACCACTTATGTACATTGATTTGTTTGTTTTTTCCATTTTTCCAATTAAAACATTACTTAAAGCAATAGATGATGTGTTCCATTCTGTGTACTTCATCCTCTGACCAGGTTTTGGTTACTTGATACAACACAAATGAAGCTGATACCCCTCTCAAAAATTAAACTAATTTCTTATATTTTTGTATATGGTGTGTGAGATCAGATCCACTGAAGACAGATAAGCACCAGAATTTGGTATGTAAGGACTTGGGTTTTTTTGCTTCAATATAATTTAATCTCCAGGGTCTGATTTTTGAATTTTTATTTCTGTCTCCCATTACTGCTGCTGGAATACCTCCACTTAAATCAGAAATGTTACAACATCAAAAAGTTAGTGTCAGATAAGTAATTTTGGGCCTTACAACAAAAATTTACTTGTATAATTCACAGTATTTTTTAGGGTTATATGGGAAACACAGTTTTGCACAATGAGCTCCATAAATTAGAGTGGTCAGTTTCTGATTCATGTGGGACCTTTTTTTATAAAAAGTCACCTCTGAAAATAAAACTGGCTCCAAATATACTTAAAGCATTAAATTTTTTTCTTGTATTTTAAAGTAGTGTATGTAGTTTAGACACAAAATTTATAAGTTCCTCAGGCATCCATGAACTCATTACTTCTCATGATGTGTGGCTGTACTGCCATTTTTTGTTCTTGGTCTTATTTGTGCAGTAGAAAAATTGTCATCAATCAGCAGCATGACAAAGAAATAGCTTTCTGACCTTACCCTCAATACATTTGGTTAACAACTAGTTAGACACTTGTATAAGTAATTCTGAAGGACTTATTCTGAGGAAATACCTGAAGATGTGTAAGACCTGTAAGCAAGTTCCTGTTGGGCTATGCATTTAGCATACTTATGTCTAATGCTAGGAAACAAGAAACTGATAAAAACTGAAAAATAGACCACACACAGTTAATTGTAAAGGACACTGTACGTGTAGAGCTACAAACAGTAAAATGAGATCTAATTTTCCCAGCATTTTGAATATACAAACTTGAAGAAGGAATGTTATGATTTTCTTGCTTTTATATTATTATATCTGAAAAGACAATCTAATTTTGGTATAACTTTACCTGTTACTATAAAAAGGTGTATATCAAGCGTGCAGGTGTTGACTGAACTGGGCTAAATTTTATTTAGTATATCAACAAGAAAATTGCTTAAGTGAGGAAAAATCCAGGTTTGTAGAAGGGATCAGTTGGAGATATTGTATAGAAATGGCAGCACAGAAAAGTGCTAAGGAATAAGTAATGAGTAAACAGTGAAACAGAAAAACATAAGTTAAAAGAAGCAAGAATTAAAAAGAACCTAAATAAAATGGGAATACAGTACAGTGAAGCAGCTGATTCAGAGTAGCATTTCGGGTAATACTCAGAAAAAATCCTGGAGATAGAAAAAAAGGTGTGTTATAAGTCTGCTTTTGTATTGAAATATTGAAAAAAAAAAAAGAATCAAAGAGCAAAAGACTTTTTAGACAGCTTCTATTTGAAAGTTACCATCAAATAATATTTTTACCATTCATCGTACACTAAAATAAGAAACAGAATTCAGTTTTTGAGTATGTTTTCTCCTCCTGTCCTCACTGGCATGTTGAAGCTTGTGAATAGAAGTCACAAAATGTTAAGAAAAAACAGTCTGGAAAATCTCAGTTAAGAATAGCCAGGATTTCAAATGAGATGACTGCTGTCAAATGAGAAATGACCAAGGTAAAAAAAAAAAAATAAAAAATCTGAAGCTTTCTGCAGGTTCATTGTCATTATCACTGTTAATTGTGAAGTGGGACAGTCTGGAAGGAAGTGGGCAGATTAAATATAGCTAAGCCTGCCATCTTTCCATCTGCTTTTATGTATCCAAAACAGAAAAGAGCCACCTGCTAATCAGAAGTGACACACCCCATTTACGAATGCAATTAGTCTTTTTTAGTTAATCATCCTAATTAGTTTTGAAATCTTTAAACATACGGGAAAACAGCAGAAGATCAAAAGATAATAGTTCTACAAATGAAAGTCATAAAAATATGATGAGTAATCAAGTTCAGGGTAAAATAAGGAAAACTGCAGCATAAACAAGATTGTGGTAAAAATAATAATTAAAAAACAGCCAATATAAACAAAACCTCATCTACATAAAACATATGTTTAAAATGAAAGAGAAAAAAAGTAAAATTCATTTTCCCAGTGCCTTAGTACCTTCCTTGCCTCCAAAAATCATACAATATAAGCACAGATTGAGAAAAGGCAAAGAAAACAAGCTCAGTTCGCCATCTTGAAGTGTGTTGCTTAATTGCACAGCGCTTCTTCACCCAAGCTTCAGCTGGTTCTTTTTCAACTACTGGTTTTGCTTTTCCAGGTACTTTTATTTAAAAAAAACCCCACATAATGAGGGTAATGGCATGCAAAACATTGCCACTAGAAGAAATGATAAATAAGTTTCTAGACTTGTGCTCACTTTTTTGATTTTTTTTTTTGTTGTTGATATAAGAGTGAGCAGAATAAAATGCAACCTGGGGTTCAATAAAAAAAAAAAAAAAATAGGTGTTGCAGTTTGCTGGAAGCTGTAGCTTGGTGTTTGGTACAGGAGGATTTATTTTTCAGCACTGATTTCAACCTGTTTCTTCTGGTGTTAGTTGGAAGCATTTTTGCCTTAGTTTTGCTCAGTCAGGTTCTTAACCTTCTTGGGGTAAAATTCCTACCTTGAGTAACTTCAGTGAACTTGCTGGAAAAGACCTTTTCCTTTAAGTGTTTTGCATTGCTATAATGTATCCATTTAAGAGTTCATTTCCAGTCATTCTCCTTTCGATTTCCCTGGCAGCATTTGCTCTTTCTTCCTGCAAATCTGCACTTTCAGGGTGAAATCCTTCTGGGACCAAGAACTAAAGGACATTTATCTGATACTTTGGGATGTACTGAAAGTGAGAGGCTGTGTTCATGAGCATCCTAATGCATAGGACTGCACTGGTAGGTAGTGGTTACTGCCAAGCCCATGGCCTGGGCATCACCAGCAGCCCAGAGGCACAGAGATGCAGCAGCACTGCAGTGTGGGCTCACCCACCCAGCTCAGGAGAGCACCTGAACTACCTGTCAGTCAGAGAGTGACCACAAATGTCACTGCATCAGTAAGAAGAGTGCTGCATGCCTTTTCTGAGAAAATACTTCTTCACACAGCAGAGCAATACTGTCATTTTTGCAGGTTGGTTTGCTACGAATGTGTTCCTGTAGTTGAGTTCAGGACGTGTCTGGTCATGTAGAAGTCCCATTTTGCAATATGTACATGCAATGCAATCTATTTTCCCTATGAAAAAGAGCAGACAGATAGTCTGCAAAGCTATATATCTGGAGTGCCAGGGAATCATAGAAAGGTTGGCTTTTTAACATGAGACAGACTTTTGGGATAAAGATGAGGAAGAGCGAATTTTAATTAAAAATCCTCTCAGCTTATCTTCTCATTCAAGGGAATATGTTTTTTCAACCATTAAAAGCAACCAGAGCATTGCAGTCTTTTTTTTTTTTTTTTTTTTTTTCATGAAAGGAGAAATAGAGTCTAATAGAGTGATGCTTATGCTATGCAATTCTGCAAAATTCAAATGTGCCCCATTTGCTTTACAGTTTCTTCACCCAGACTCACCTGCAGTGTTGGGATACAAAGGGGGGCTAGGCAGGGAGAATGCACACAAAGCTCACTTTTTCCTAAATAGCCTGGATAGCAGCTGGGAAGATGGTAAGCTAGGGAGCTGTAAGCTGTGTGTGCATGGAATGCCAAATTCCCATCATGCTAAAGAGGGACACAACCATCCTCTAGATTGAACAGAAAGCAGGGAATTCCAGAGAAATTTCAGAAAAAGGCATCAGCTTGAAAAGGAGCAACAAAGTAGTGTCAAGCCTGGACAACTGTGCAAATTAGGATTTTGTAAGTGTTCATTGCAGGGATTCACCTGCTCTATTGTGGTCATGAATCCTGAACATATAGGTCTCTAATCAGCAGTTATTTAAAAGTTGTAATAAACCAGTAAACTCATGTAAACTATGTGAGCTGAGTGGGTTTTTTCGCCTGTGCTGCTAGTGAACAGCAGGATCAGACTGTTGTAAGAGGATAGAAAATGAAAAGACTGAACTGCAGCAAACATTTTGCTCTCTTACAGTATTTGACAGCAATGCTGCTTAGAGATATTATGGCTCCTCCATGTGTTTTTGCCTTAAATTATATATGGGTTGTACTCATATGGTTGTTTCTTTGCTTTGTTGTCACAAGAAAAAAAATTATTTTAGGGCCTTTATCAGACAACAAATTAACTTTTTTTCCTCTCTATATATTACTTATTGTGTTAGGGATGAAAGTGTAAAAAGCAACACAAATAACTCCACAAGTCAATCCTTTACTTCAATTACTGGAAGAAAAAAAAAAGCAGGTGTTTGAAAATCCCTGTCATATAAGATTTCTACTTTCTTTGGAAAGCAAGAACACTGAACTGAATCTACAATTGCTGGTTTCCTCTGGAAACAGTAACACTGACCTTCCTCTAATCCTTTTGACCTACTATTGTAAGGCTGCTTAAAAACAGAAATAGAAACCACATGTTGTCAGTAAGGACATCCTTAATTTCTCATCCCAGGTAAAATAAAACTATATGCTTTGTGAAAGAGATCATAATTTGTCTCCTTTCCTGCAGCTGAGAAAGGATTATAACGTAGAGAAGCACTGGAAAATCATAGGTAGGTAAAAATTATGGCAACACTTTTTAGAACTGAAAAATATCGATCCAAAGGATAAAGTATGTGGGGTTTTTTTTAATTATTTTTATTTTGTGTGTGTGAGAGTGCTCCTATGAACAGCTTCTCACTTATCTGTAAGTGAACAACCTCCCAAATAGGAAATTCCTGAAGGAATCCATAAGAAAACACTGAGCAGCCATTGTTCACATTCATGGGGACACTTGATACTGCCAGCATTTTCCTGCTTGCTCTCCAGTGTGCCAGAGAGGCTGCTGGTGGCAGATGCAGGGGGAAGGCAGATGTTCTTTTGGGGATGGAGGGACAGTGCAGCTTTAATGTGAACATGGGGACAGAGATCACCACTTGGTCATCCCAGTGTATTCCATGATAATTGTCTGATTTTTATTTCACACAAACTAGATTGCCTTAAACCAAAAATAAACTGATTCAAGTGTTTGCTAGAGAGGAGGATGTGTCTGAACCAGCAGCCTTTTTAAAGCCATCTGAGCCATGCATGCAGTGGAGAAGCAATCAGACTGACTGTAAGCCAAAGCAAAACCCCCAAAATTCCTGTAGCATAGATATGAGGACTTCAGAAACTTTTGTTTCCACAGGGAAATCTCCCTTTTCTGCAGGTTACTTGCTAATGTGGACAGAGCCCAAAGTAAATTCTAGTTTGAAGGACTAAGTATTATCATAAATTAATTTCATTTATACATGTAAATATCAACAAAAAAGGGAATAATTATATAGAAAAGCAATTTTTAGAGAATTTTTAGAGGGGCTGTACTAAATCAACTTTATTGAACCTGTGGGGATCTATTTCTTGATATTATTCCATATTTTCTTGTTAGTGATTCATGGTAAGGTACTGTCTGGTGTGTTGTGTATCAAGTAGCTTGGATGATGGTCTGCCATCCCAAATATCAAGCAATTCCAGTGCTGGTTTTTCATCCCATGACAAGTCAGGACTAATTGGTCCAGGAGTTAGAACTGAACTGCTGGTGCAGCCATAGTTCAGAACAGCACAAAGATTATTTCCAAGAAGTTTCTCACTTGGTCCCAAGTTCCTCATCTAGAGTAAATACATGTGCCTAGATACTTAAGTGTTTCTACTATCTCAGTATCTGAGTGTTTAAAAAGTAACAATGATACCAATGAAAATCAGATATGAATGCTTTTTTTTTTTTTTTTTTTTTTTTTACTTGGAGGCCTGTGGTTATTTAAGGGATCAGTCTTATTTTTCAGGGATATGGAGTGACAGAAAATGACAACTTATCAGAATTCACATTGCTTGTAGGAATGGTTTTGGCTAGTAGGCTGAGGGCTGAGTTGTAAGAGGAAACGCATCTCAACTCTGAGATCAGGTTTCTCCTGAAACAAAAGTAAAACCCATTAGTTATTTATAGCAAAACCTCTGTATTTCAGATTTTCAAGCCACAGAGAGCAGATTCAGGTGCAAATTCTTTGTGTGTTGGTCCTACCGGAGAACAAGAATTGGTTTTCCCATACCTCAGACTTGAATATCCAAAAGGTGTGTGTGCATCTGTCTGTTTATATAAAGTGGAAGGTGGTCACTAAGAAAGACTCAAACGTCCCCTACTAGTAAGAAATTGCCATTTAGGAAGGTACTGATTTTTGTATTTCCCACAAGTCACCATTTATTTAGACAAATTCCAAATTAAAACCGAATTGCAACCCATTGTTTTTTGATAGTTACAATATTTATCTATTTTTCTTTTTCAGGTTGTGCTTTAAAGTTGCAAGAAGCGATTGGTTTGGGGAAGAAACCTCTACCAAGGTCATTTGATTTGCTGCATAACTTGCAGTTGTTCACTCACATCAGGAGGACCCTGCAGTGCACAGCAGTACTTTGAGATGACAGTTATTCTGATTTGGAATTTTGTGTACAATAATTAAACAGTCAGGTACCAGCAGACATGTGTTACCCTGAGATAACACACTCCTTGGAAGTATCATGAGGCAGAAGGTGAAATTAGGGCCTCCAATGACCTGAGAAACACATTATCTCACCACTGCACAAGCTTGAGGGCATATTGTTACTGTGTACCAAACTCTAAGTGTTAGTTGCATCATGATTGATTGCACCATGTAAAACATATGTTAAAAACATGTTCACCCTTGTGCATCATGCGATAATTATGTCTGACTCTGAAGGACAGATGTATCAGGTGTGAACTGATAGCAGCATGAAGTATTGTGGGCCTTTTTTTTCGCTGGGATATGCAAGCCTGGCAAAAAGTTATCTTGAGAAGGCCTTTAGCATCAGAGTCCCACAGCTTCAACAAAACCAACATCCATAGATGAGAGAGTACTCGCATGTGATCAGCTGAAGTGGAGCTTCCACAACCTCTGTGTATTTTGGCTACGTAATGCATTCTTATGAATAGATGGCGTGCATCTGTGTTTGCATGCCCTGAGTGATCTTCACAGTGTTTATTTTTAACAAGCTATTATTTTTGTCCCCCCTTTTCATGCCCAGTGCTGTCAGTTGTTTCATTTTTCAGGCGACTGACAGGAAGCATTTTTTTTTTTCCCTCGCCAAAGAGTCTGGCACTGTCCCTGGGATGAGACTGTCCCTGGTTGGGCTGGTTAGTGCAGCTCTGGCAGACAAAGGGCTTTGTGCTGCTTGTGCCTTCTTGCAGCTCCACAGCCAGGCACCACATCAGACAGAAGAGAAGGTCTATCTTTAATCTGAGCTACTCGGGAAATCAAAGGGGTGGATTAAAACAAGAACGGTGACTGATTCCCGTAGGAGATTGCTTTCCTGTTCCATTTGGTATAATGAACAGGATAATCAAAGCAAGGTTACAAACCCCCTGTACCTTTTCTCTGAGGATTTTTGTGATGTCAGTTCACAAGGTATTGCAGTAATTGAAGACACGTGTGATAATGATTTAAGAAATGTTTTCCTTTTTTACCTTAGAATAATTTACATATAGATTCTCTGGCAAGGTGCACGTCTTATGAGTCATCAGACTTTAAGTTAAACATATTAAGCTCTATTATATCTGCAGCTGTTTGTTTCTTTGCATCTTAGTGTCCTTTGGCCTTTGCTAAAAATAGTTACAGTGCCGACAAAAGGACTGCATTTCAAAGATATGGTCGGATGTTTCTTTAACGTTTGAAAATCCAATAACGAAGCAAAAATCTGGTTCATGCTGGAGGAAAAGAGCACAAGGAGGAAGGGAGATACTGTGGAAACAGACACCAGGTTTGGCTGGGCTGTAAGGCAACAACCTTCTGACTCACAGTAATTGCTCTTTCCTCTTAAAACTGCTGTGCTGCCAGGGCTTTTTTAACAAGGACCCCTGGAAGGGCAGGAACGAGTTGCTGCTCGTGTCCTGCAAGTGTGCTGCAGCCAAGCCCTCTTGCAGTCAGTAAACACGAGGTGGGCTGTCTCTGGGGCTTCCCCAGTGGCTCCACCTCAAGGCCCCTCTTTGGATGCCCTTGCTTAGTGCTTGGGGAACACAGCCATAAGCATTTGCTGCAGTTTCCCAGGAGAATCCCACAGAAACATTTCTACTAATGCAGTGACCCTGGGTCCCCCGCCACCTCTCCTCATAGCTGGTGCTATATGAAAGCATATGTAGTGCTTTAATATGAAGGGGAGTATCACATCCTTTATTGGCAGTACATCCTGAGTAAGTGAAGTATGCTGCTCTAATGGTTTTTAGACAACTTGGTGGTGTTTGGTTTTTTTTTTTTTCATTTTTTTTTCTTTTTTTTTTACAATGAGGTTAAAGTGGCAGTGCAAAATCTAGTTAATTCTGTGTTGGCTTTCTTTGCACTTCAGTTGAATCCACACGGGATGATGATATTCAGCTCTGCATTACTGCTATTTCTCACTTTAATGACCCTGGTAAATCTTTAATGATTGCCATCACTGTCAGTAGGGCACAAAGGGCCCTCGTCTGTCTTCATGCAACCTAAGAAAATATGCTCACAGATGTCAATTAAAATAATGGTATTGGTGGTAGGTCACTTGTATTTTATGGACACCCACCTCTTCTTGCAAAAGAAGCAGCATAAAAATTCCACTCGTAGTCATTATATTCCCTAAAAAAAGCTCATGTAAATGTTGGAGGTTTTGTTTTGATTAAACAGGGCAGCACATTCCAGGCAAAATGAATTGGGACAGGCACTTCACAGAAATGGGCCTCTTCATTTCAGTAAGCCCCAGCATCTAAGATACAAGTGGTTTTTTTAAATTAGGTATTTTGAAGTGTGAAATTGTCATCCTGTAATACTTGCTTGAAAGTGTATGTTAGAGAAATTCATTTAACGTTAGAACCAAGATTTTTCCACCACTTAAACATTGTTTCATCCTGAGTGATTTCTCTATCATGGTACAGCCTTTAAGACATAATTCTCTCAAATTATGGGGTGTGCTAGTGCCCTGTGAGCTAGGAACTGGATATACAGATCTCCTGCTTTCATTAATAGCAGTTGCCTGCCTAATTCACTGAGCAGCACAGAGAAAATGTAGCCCCATGGGTCAACATCAATGGATTCAATGAGGTCTTCACCCTCTAAAATTGTCATTAGTGGGAGTAATAGCTGGCTGTGGGCCCTAGTGCTTGCTACAGCTGCAGAAAGCTGATTCTCTGGAGACCAGAAGTCTGATGCAGAGGTGCTTCGGCTTATTTGGGAAAACTCCCATTCACCATTTGCTGCTGGCTGGAGATTTGGGGTCTGAAGAAGTCTGTAAACCTTTTTGAGTGTTAGACTTTCATCCTAAAATTAAGCTTGCCTCCATGAGCCATCAGCTGTATTTGACAGATTGTGAGTGATGTCTACCAGTTTTGGCCTTCCTCCCACTTGTCCTGTATCACCAGTTCACATAAATTTAGGGATGAGTCCTGACCTATTGCCACCTACCACGCCTCCCAAAATTAAATTTTCATGCCAAGCCAACCTAGGTCTTGAGGGGGGTGGTTCACTGCCCATCAGGAGGTGCCCCTACATAGATTTTCATGACTAAAATCTCAGTTTCAAGGCTTGAGGACTCATTTGACAGACAATTTGAGACACTGAGCTGCTGGAGCATGTCTGAAGAAGAGCAAAAAAGCTGCTGAAGGTTTTGGAACATAAGTCTTATGAGAAGCAGGTGAAGGAGATGGGGTTATTTAGTCTACAGAAGAGAAGGATGAGGGGTGACCTTAATAACCTGAAAGGAGGACGTAAAGAGGTGAGGATCGATCTGTTCAGTGAAGTTACAAGTGACAGGACAAGAGACAATGGGCTCAAGTTGTGCCAGAACAGGTTTAGATTGCATGTTAGGTGAAAAGGTTATCAGATGTTGGAAGAGGCTGCCCAGGGCAGTGGTGGAGTCACCATCCCTGGAGGTATTTATGAGTTGTATAGACATACTGCCTAGGGATATGGCTTAGTTAAGGCCTTGTCTGTGTTAAGTTATGGTTGGACTCAAGAATCTTAGAGGTCTTTTCCAACCAAGTGATTCTGTGATTCTATAGGTGAAGGTTTGTATCATCACCACTAAAGCAGGGACTTAGCAGTACTACTGTTTAGAGGTGATGGAGTGTGGGATTAGGTTATTTGTGTCAAAAAGTTTGGAGTTGGGTATTTTTTTTACCTATCATAATGTATTTAATTGCATACTAAAATCTAAATTTTCTTAGAACATGCTTTCCACAGGAATTTCAAAACAGTGTGTCTCTAAACCTGATCAATGAAATGTGATTTTATATAGGAATCCAGCTTCCTATGCTGAACTTCAAAACAGAGAAAACTTGAGGACATTTTTTTGTATGTGGCAATTAATATCTTAATGAATACAAAATCTGAGTGTGAAAGTAGGAAAGGGTGGATGATCTAGGAAAAGACTGTGTGTTATTAATCTTGTTTGAAAAAAAAAAAGTATTCAAGCATTAATATTTGATAATCTACATCACTATTTTATCCATAAAGCATATGTTCAGACTACATTTTTACTACATTTCTAACTTTGCAGTCTCTTTTGATTCTGGATTTTTTTTCTGTAGTTATTTTTCACTAAGTCATTTGATCTATGTTTTCCTTTAGACCTCTGTCTCTTTGTATAGATTACTAGAAAGGAGTTCAATTACAATTTTTTCTCTGATGTGGATATTTCTTTAGTGAAGGTTGTACAAAGACATGTCCTTCCTCAGGTTCCCTTTCAAACAGGGCTTCAAACGCAAATAAAAAAAAACCACCACCAAAAAAACAACTAATCTAAGTAGACCAAGATATACTTAATTTCAGCTTTCATGAGAATGTGCTTGACACAATATCAATAGCAAGTGTTTCACCATGTTGAGTGGTACATGATTTGAGTAGTCCCAGGTCTGCTAATTCTATGCTTGTGGATTTTATGTATTGCACTTTAAAAGAAATAGTAGGCTCTTGAAGTATGTATGATAATACTGGATTCAATTGCAATTCTAGGTTGCAAATTCCCTCTGTTAAATATGCATTTTTTGCTTGGCTGTGGGTTTTCCTTTCTGCACCTTGTATTTTTCTTCTGCAAATAAACATATCGCAAAACTTCACAGTCTTATCATAAGAGTATTCTTGTGGGAATACCTCGTTTACACATGTTTTAATAGAAGCTATGAAATTGTCCCTTAGTTAAAATTTTCACTGAACATATTTTAACCTGCTGCATCAGGTATGAATTACAGAAAGACCCTTTACCCTACTTTGATGGCTGGGTGAGTTCTGTGAGAATTTATGAGTAACCGTATTAATTAGTTGGGTTATGCATTTTATTAGATATCATTTTCCAGTAATATAATTCTTGAAATTTGAAAGACAAAAATTAAACTACTTGGAGTTTATTCTAAAGTCAAGGCAGCACATTTTCAGTCTTTCTCTTTAGGTATATTTTTATGCAATAATAGAATCATTTGTATCCATTTCCATTTTATGTCGTAATATTTTCCTCACATTTTTTTGTCTTTAGACACTTCCGAGATGAGCTTCTGATTGATATAGTTCTTCTTGTTTAGGAAAAGAGGGGTGCACAGCTAACCTTTCCCCAGGTAATTACTATATAAATACTAGATTAGTGTATTTACTTTTAAAAAAAAAAGTTTTGGACTTCAAGATGTTAAACATACAAATCCCTCAGAGGTAGCCTGTCTTTGCATCCAAAGTTAGGTCTTGACTGTTCTGTAGGATCCATGTTCATTCTGCATAATCTTCTAAAGGAAGAATCTTGCTGTTACCCCATTTTAGTGCAATTTACAGCTCTATAAACTGGATGGAAAGCACAGTAAAATATCAGCTCTTTCCAACCTTCAGATGGCAGGTGGTGATAGGAGCTCTGCTGCACTCGCACATTGTGGGACCAGGGATTGCCACGCTTCACGGAAAATGTCACCTTTTTTTCAAAATATCAAATTCAAATCTGACTGGAAAACTGAATATGCTAAATGACTGGTGGGTGTGGGGGAGAAGATGCTTTAGTAGTACATAAATTTAGGAGGACCCAAGTGGTACGTGCAAGTTGAAAGCTGAAGCTTGCATTCCCAGCTACTTGGATGGTCTGAAATCCCTCAGCCCAGGGGACTCCGTGAGCCTCAGTAAAGGATTGATGTGCAACAGACTCTGTCAGGCAGCCAACACCTCAGGTGCCATTTCATGCTTCTACTGTAGGTTATATTTGCTTATGTATCTTAGTTGTGCAACTGAGAAGCCTGAGCATGTCTACAAGAATTTGGGATTTTATAATTGAATTTCAAAGTTGCTAACAAGATAGGACTCTCTCTTTGTAGCTTTTGTGTTATGGTGAAGGTGCACCTGAACAGTAATAGCAGTTGCATGTGAAAATTAAGGAAGAGAAAGAGTTTCTATCTGATTTGTTTACAAATTATCTTTAAGGGATAATTTCCTTAAAAACATCAAATAAGTTGAGAACCGGCAGATTTATGCATGTATATATTAGCAAATGTTGACATCTATCCTGTCTAAGTCATTATTTGTCCTTTAAGAGCCATCAGAATTTCTTGATTTACTAAATTTCTTGAAGATATATAAATATCATAATGTAAAGGAAAGCCCATGTGCACCAGCTCTTCGCTAACTTTTATATTTTTTTCTTCTTAGAAAACACATAATATTGAATTTTGTAGTTGATTTTAGAATATGTATTTCATATTTATAGTCTGAATCCCTGTATTTACTATTCATGCTGAAGAACTTGAGGATAAGAAGTTAATGAGAACATTTCATCATCATTTTTTCATGTCTTTAAAACTCATTTTGAGTTAAAAGTGTGAAAGATGTCAGCTCACTGGTACTTGATGTTGTAATTCAGCCACACTTTAAATCAAAACTGCTGCCAGAATGAGCCGTCTTCCTTTGCTTCCTCTCCTGTTCCAACAAAACTGCTTATGACACTGAGTGATGATTTTTTTCTGTCTTGTTGAATTTGAGTGCTTTACAGACATTACAGAGGCTTTTGAAAGAGAGGTCTCTTGATCATATAGATCCTTTTTTTTTTTCTATTACAATTTACCATGAACTTCAGCCAGAGAAGCTCTAGAGTTGCAATTTGCCAGCAGGTATTATAAGCATGGTGTATGGCTGAGCAATTTTTGCAGATTACTGTGTTTGGAAAGGTAACTGTAAAGATTCCACCAGTCTTTGGGCAGTCATTCTAACATATTGTAGGCTCTATAATGAAAGCTAATTTTTATCTGTACTTCCCAGAAATATTTAAGAATACTTAACTACTTATGCTAACAGGTTTTAAAGGTTTTTTCCAGCTGAGAGCTAGGGGGGAAAAAAAAACCAAACGCTTGATACCTACTGGAATTTTAAATTGTGAAGCTTTGAGTTTTAACAGACATCAGCTGTAAGGGACCTTTCCCAGGGCTTGCACTGCTTCCCAAAGTCACCTACAGATTTTGACCTACTAACTCCTACTGTTGCTGTCAAAAGGGGCTAATAGATTAGTGAAACCCTTAATCTCCTCCAGTGTTTCTCTGTTTTATTTAAGTAGTCCTGGAAGGAACTGATAGAGGGCAGTGAAGTGAAATTTGTGCTTAATTGTATATGGAGCAGATGCTCTGTCCATCCTTCTGGACTAAAGCTCAGCCATTTAAATTTTTCTGTTAATGGGAGACTGGATTGATCCTGTAGATCCCTTCTAGCCTCGTTTTGAATTTACGAGGGAAGAACATTTGTTAAAGCTACCTTTTTTTTTTTTTTTTTTTTTTTTTTTAATTACAGGTGTGCTTATTCTTGTAATCTTAGTAATTTTCCCTCACGAGATTATTATCTGATGTATGATTATGTATCTTATTTGTTTTCCTACATAAGGTTTTTCTGGGTCTGGGATTGGAGATTTGCTAATTGTTTGGTCCTTATAAATATGTAAGAATCCATTTCTTTCCTTATCATCAGCTCACCAGCATCCCAGCACAAATGAGCACAGACCTCATGAGTGCATTTTAATTGCAAGTGGTAGTAATATTATTTAGGTTCTCTTGGACAATAGGGTCCTGTATGATCATTACTTTTAGCAAAGAAGATGCTTCATGCACAGGATTCCTGAGTTTATAAGTGTCATTATGTATGGAGTTCAGATGTTTTCACCTTTAGCACTGGGGGTTGAGAAAATGCCAATAGTTGTGATAAATGTTTGGGACAGGAAGATAATGAAAGGTGTTGAGTTCTTTACATGCAAACTGCTCTCTGTGTCTACTTGTATATTATTACTGATGTGTCCTCTTTATTCCTATGTTAATTTTCTAGGGCTGATGATGTGACGACAGAAAAACATCTACTCTGTGTCCATCAGCTTGTTGGGTTTTTTGTTTGTTTGTTTTCTAATCCTTTCCCCTGCTTCCCCCCCTTGACATAAGACCATAAGACTCAATTCCCTTTATTTCTCAGACCTCCTCACTTTATTTGTGCATGTGTAAGAAAGATGAACTCCCCTGGAAGTATGCTTAGGAATACATTAAAATCTAAGTGTTTATACCCTGTTGCAGCATATTCTACTTTGGGAAACAAAGTAAACTTCACAGGCCTAACCCTGGTGTTAATGCAAGACCATGGTCACATTTCCTCTTGCAGAGAATACTCTGTCAAAATACACAATTACTGCCCCTAGACTGCTCTTAATCTTTTCATGACACCTCAGCTGGCCTAAAAAATCTTGTGAGAGGTCTGGTGTCCACAGCTTAGAAGCTTTTGCATAAAGTTTGTGTCACTTTCTGACGTTTCTTTAATTTCCACAACTATTCTCTACTAGTTAAGATCAACTTGTTAAGATCAGCTAGTCAGCTGGTAGCACTGACATCCAGCTGCTCTTGGTTTATAGAATTACATCGAGTTCTTATTTGTCTGTCCAAGTAGATGAACACCCTAGATCCCTTGCATACATTCTTTGGAGCTCTTACTGAAAATGTTTTAACTGATTAAATCATAAAATGATTTAGGCTGTAAGTAACCTTCAAAGGTCATCTAGTTCAACCCCTCTGCAGTGATCTGGGACCTCTTTGACTAGACGAGGTTGCTCAGAACCCCATCACATCTTACTATGATTGTTTCCAGGGATGAAGTATCTGTCACCTCTCTGGGCAACTTATTCCAGTCTCTCAACACCTCCATCATAAAAAATTTCTTCCTAACATCTACTCTGAATCTGATCTCATTTAGTTTTAAATCATTACCCCTTGCCCTATCTTGTCCTTTCCCATCTCTTTTTATAAGCTCTTTTTCGGCACCAGAAGGCTGCTATAAGGTCTCCCTGGAGCCTTCTCTTCTCCTGGCTGAACAACCCAACTCTCAGTCTGTCTTCATAGGAGAGGTGCTCCAGACTTCTGATCATCTTTGTGGCCCTCCTCTGGACTCATTCCAACAGCTCCATGTCCTTTCTGTGTTGGGGGTTCCAGAACTGGACACAGTGCTCCAGGTGGAGTCTCGTGAGAGGACATTGGAGAGAGAGATTCACCTCCCTCAACCTGCTGGACACTTTTTTTTCAGTGCAGCCCAGCATACTTAAGCCCAGGCTTAAGTGGCTTTATACTTCCCTACTAATTATTAATGTACCAGTAGATAGGCACCTTAATCTTTTTCTTATTACTACAGGTCTTCAAGAACTCAAATGTGTCTTTATGCCTCACTACAACAAATACTCCAGAACACTATCTTGTATCATTACAATTTTATCTTTTTTGTTATGCACCAGCAGTGTTTGGTAGGCTAAGCATTTGTTTCTCTGTGATATCTGAAGTATTAAATAGATGATGTGTGCTTGTTTCAAAGATAGTATTTTCAGTGCTTCTACTCTTTTAGCTTTATCTCTTTGGTGCAGCTTTGGAAGAATGAATTGATATGGACTATTTAACAACCAAAATCTGAAACTCAATTTGTATTGCAGACTTTATATCAGTGCTGGAGGAATGGGAGCCAAAAAGAATTCACCTTGATAGCCTGATCATAAGAAATGATCACAGATTTTGGTGGTAAGAAAAAATTCAGAAGCCTCAGTCTGAATTTGTATTGTTTTAGGATATGTGGCACCACTGAGAAACAATAAATTATGTGTTTGCAAAGTAAATTAGAGCTTGTAATAAAACATTAACCTTAAAGTCTCTCTTTGAACAGATATTAATAGAAGCAAACTTTCTGAATTTTTTAAATAGCTCTTTTACTTTTTGTGTAGGATGCTTGGATCAAAGGAATTAATGACATAAATCAGAATAATTTGAACTGGAGATAATGAGGGTTATACCCACTTACAATAGAGATGGTTTTGGCCTGGTGTCTTTGTAATCATTCTATAGACAAGTCTGAAGAGGAGTGAAATTATCCTAATTGCTTTCTTTACTATTTGATTTACTAGGTTCTCAATTAGGAAATGTGTTGTCTTCCCTTTTTCCCCAGATCTCCTTAATGGCTGTTTTTGTACTTCATAGAGTAAAATTGTTACTTTTATTATTATTATTATTAAAACAAGAAATGCTTTTCAGCACCTCACCTTCAAGACAGCTTGGGGAAATTTTCCTTTTCATCTTCTCTCTTTTTTTTCACCCTTATGTAAACTTGGATTTACACTCCATCTCACGCTGGCAATCTGCCATGTCCTTCTGTGTTCTCTTTTACTTGTCCCTTTGTTTCGCTGCTATCTTCTGATGCCTTTTTCAGTAAAGTTAACAAGCTTTTGCTTACAACACAGCTAAATTTGGTCCACTGAGTGATCCAAATATGCTGTTTCCTGCCACATATTATCTGTGTCTGGAATGACCTCTTCTTTAACATTGCAATTAGCATTATAGATGGTTAGAAAATTAAATTTTTTCATTAAGAATGTTTCACAAAAAAATGAGTTTCTTGAAAATGCTTCCATAGAACATCATAGAAGTATTCCCATTTTCTCTCTAGAAGGTTTCAAACAATGCTAGAGGGTTTTTATTGTTGTGCTGAAACAAAAACAAAACAAAAAAAAAAAGTGAGAGAAATTGAATTAGCTGGGGATTCTTAAATGCAGAAGTCATAGCAAGTGTAAAAATACTTTTATATTCAAAAGTATAGAAGTTAGTATTATATTTTAAACAATCACAATGGGTGACAGTAGTGTGTCTTGCCTACTAGAGGCTGATTTTGGTTTTCCTAAGGAAAATTGCCCTGTATGGGTTAGCTTTATTTCTCAAGTTTTGGCAAGAAATTTCATCAAAATGCTTAAAATGTTCCTTCATCACAGTGGTCTATTAATTTCAAAGCACACCACAAATTAAATTCCTAATACAGGAGATCTGCATGATTGTAGTCACCTCATCTTATAGTTTCTATGGCTAGAGATTTGTGAACTATGACTAAGTTTTATATAAAACTGGCAATTAGTTGGGAGGGGTATAGCAACTCTAAGGAATCTGTAAATGATGTCCTTCTCCTTTACTTCATCTTTCCACTGTGGGAAGTGGGCTCTATTAAACCTTACATAGTACACCCCAAATCAAGTACAATTTTTTAAAACATTTGCTTTTAAAACGATCTGTGAAGTTTGAAATTAAAATGGGTTTTCTTAGTTGATCTGTGCAGTAATATAGATGCAATAAGGGAAATAACCTGGTGGGCTGGCAGAGGAAAGATCCTTCCTCTTGAGGAATATGGTGTCAAAGCAGTCTGGTGGTACTGGAGGAGAATCGGGTGGGACCGGTCTCATAATTCCTTCCATAGAATTATAGAATGGTTTGGGTTGGAAGGGACCTTCAAAATCATCTACTTCCAACCCCCTTTATATGGGCAGGGACACTTCCCACTAGGTCAGGTTGCTCAGAGCCCCATCCACACTGGCCTTGCACACTGCCAGGGAGGGGGGGATGCATCAACAGCTCCCCTGGGAATCTGTTCCAATGCCTCACCACCCTCACAATAAAGACTTTCTTCCTAACACCTGTTCTAAATCTGTTCTCTTTCAGGATGAAACCTTCACCCCTCATCCTATTGCTACAAACCCTTGTAAAAAGCCCCTTCCCAGCTTTCCTGTAGGCCCCTTCAAGCACTGAAGGGTCACTATAAAATCTCCTCAGAGCCTTCTCTTCTCCACACCCCAACTCTCTGAGTCCACACTAGACATAGCCACATCACTCCAGTACAGAGTGGAAAAAGAGCAGCATTGCTATTCCCAAGTGTCAACATTTTCACTCTATGCAGAAGCTAATGCAGCATATTATTTCTTTAGATTCAAAAAAAGAGAAAACTTTCCTATCTCCCATGGTTGAAAGGCCATCATAGTAGGCTGCACGTGCCTTGTGCAGAAAGAAATCTAAACCAGAAAACACTGCACCTTAGCTTTATCTGAGCCTGGGGGATCAAAATACTGATCCTGTTTGTTAACTAAGCTCTGGTACATAGGTACATTCTGAGGAAAAAATCCCAAACCAGCTACCTGCTACACTCTTCCTTTCTGTGTCTGATTCAAGCACATAAACTGAATTAAGCCCATTTATATAAACTGTTACAGACAAGCTGACAATGCAGCTTTACTGGTGCTAGTACTGAAGATAGTGATTGTCATTCAACTGTTTATTTTCCATAACATTTAATACACTTGAGAGTCATTATAACACAAACTAGCATTGTCAGCCTTCAGATGAGGTTTTGTCTCTTCCTAGCCTTTGCTGTGTTTAAAAAGCTGGGCAAATACCCATTGGTTCTCACAGCATCACTGTGAGAAAGCATAGAGAGAAATTTCTGGACTGCTTCATAGATGGAAAAATGATGCAGTGCAAGAAAGGAGCTGCTGAAGGTAATGTGCCAGTGACAGAAACTGGATCAGAACTCATGACTTGGCTCTTAAATTTGTTTCCTTTTTGGTTTTGTCCACATTTTTTTTTTTGGCTTTCAAAATCAGTGTGGTTTTGGGTAAGGTAGGTCAAAGAGACTGAAGTATTTTCAAAATAAATAGCTGAGGAACCTGCTACTAACCATTCAGTACTTAAGTAACATTCAGTTACTTTTTCAGAAACTTTATGGTATATATTTAGCATTTATGCTATAGTAGGGCTTTGTAACCAAACAGGTAGGAACTCATTGCACTGAACTATGTCCATAATTTAAATAAGTGGTTCATGCCCTGAAACAATGCAGCTTCAGTCATAGTGACTGTTTTGAATCCATAGTAATTTCCAATGTTCTCGTCTGGACCAGGAGAGCCCTGTTTGTCATTCTCAGCTTTTCTTCAGATGTCCTTTGTGACCTTGGGGAATTAATTTTCTGCTTTTCTGTCATGTTTCCCTCTATCAAAAAAAAAAAAAAAGAAAAGAAAAAAAAAAAAGGTCTGGGTTAGGGTTTCTGATGCTGTGATCAGGAGCCGAGTAGCTGGGAAAATGTAGTTTTTAAGGAAAATAAACCAGGAAAGGAGGGACACTAATGCCAGCCACTGGAGAGCAGCCAGGCAGAAAGGGACCTGGGAGTCTGCATTAACAAGAAACTGAACATGAGCCAGCAGTGTGCCCAGGTGGCCAAGAAGGCCAATGGCATCCTGGCCTGTATCAGGAACAGCGTCACCAGCAGGTCCAGGGAGGTGATTCTTCCCCTGTACTCAGTGCTGGTGAGGCCACACCTCGAGTACTGTGTCCAGTTCTGGGCCCCTCAGTTTAAGAAGGATGTAGAGGTCCTGGAACAGGTCCAAAGGAGGGCAACCAGGCTGGTGAAGGGACTCGAGCACAGGCCCTATGGGGAGAGGCTGAGAGAGCTGGGGCTGTTCAGCCTGAAGAAGAGGAGGCTCAGGGGAGACCTCATTGCTGTCTACAACTACCTGAAAGGAGGCTGTAGCGAGGTGGGAGCTGGACTCTTTTCACAGATGACCTCCAACAAGACAAGAGGACACAGTCTTAAGTTGTGCCAGGGGAGGTTTAGATTAGATATTAGAAAGAATTTCTTCACGGAGAGGGTGATTAGGCTATGGAATGGACTGCCCGGTGAGGTGGTAGATTCTCCGTCCCTGGAGACATTTAAAAAAAGACTGGATGTGGCACTCAGTGCCATGGTCTAGCAACTGCTCCGGTGGGTCAAGGGTTGGACTAGATGATCTCTGAGGTCCCTTCCAACCCGGCTAATTCTATGATTCTATGATTCTATTTAGGTCTGCTATTTTTCCTTCACTTTTATGTCATCCCATAGAGAACTGTAAAGGCCCACCTCTAGTTTCTGTCTCTAGCCTGGATATTTCAGACCTCTGCATGCTACTGACATGTGATGCTTTAATGATATTGCAGTTTTGAACTAAATACCAACATATTTTTTTAATGTGATTCGGATCGGTGAAGTCTGCTTCTGTAGTTCAGCAACAAAAGCAAAATCTGCCAAATTATTCAAAAATAATTAGAACAGATGGCAAAAGATGGCATCTCAACTGCTCCAGAAAGAAACAACTAACATACTGCCTGTGTTTCATAGAATAAATGTAGACTGGAATATAAGCAGTAAGCCACTTTTTATAAATGTATTGACAATTTTTGTTTCCTACAGACAGGATTATTTTTAGTTGCATTAGTAGACAAATTGTAATGTAACTTTTCAGACAACTTTCACAAACAAAATCAAATAACACAGGTGATGGTAGCACCTGTACTCCTTAATTTGCAGTTGTTTAGCATGACCATCAAGACAGAAATAAATTGTCACAAATGAGTTTAATGCCTATCATGTATTTTTTTTTTCACAGAAGTAATTTTTGTCTCTCTCAGCCTCAAAACTTATGTAAATGTCTGGCCAAGTGAGCTGACTTGCAATAAGAAGGCTTGTGAGGAATCACACTGTGCAATCTGAAGTAACTCTTCAGTCCCTTTTGGCTTGTCAGATCTTTCCAACCTCCTGCTGCAAGGTAAAAGTTGATCAGCATCTGTGAAGAGGCTCTCCATCACTTCATGGCCAGAAATGGCCTCCTTAATCATCACTTGGAGGGCATTTCAGTTCTACAAGAGTCAAGAGTTTAAAGCTATGAAATAGGAGGAAGGGAAGAAAAAGATTTTTTTTCTATCAGCTTAATGGCTTTAAAGTTCACTTCAATAATATTTTCAGGCTTAGAGGGTCAGGTAGAGGTAGTAATTCCCAAGGTGAGTGGTGAGTGAAAATGAGAAAGAGGCAGATGAGCTTTTCACTTCATTGCTAACTTTTAGGAACTACAGTTCTAAGGAAAGTAGCAAACACAAGATCTACCACAAAAAATGGTGGTGGTGTCAGCAATATACAGATTCCATTGGTTCCAGTACTCTTTCAACCAAGAAGTGTAGAAGAAACCTCATTTTATTTATAGGATAGATGTAGGTGAAAAGATAAATTCTGCTTACTGCTGAATCCTGTTTGTAGAGATGAGGAAATCATGCCATCACTGGCATTTATAGCTTAGGGACAGATTTAAGTTACTAAGTCCCTACACACACTCTCAGGCTGAAGAAAGATAAAAAGAGTTAGAAATTGGCAGTTCAAAATTGAGCAGACAAGCTCTTGTGTTTTGAAAGAGCTGCATTGTAGGAAATGATGATATCATGAATGGAGCCAGCAACTACTTTATGAGCTCCTTCTGTGCTGGGAATACTGGAAGTGGAAATGAATGTAATTTTAAAATTTTATTTTAAAATAGAGGGGTTCAGGAGCTCTAAAAATGTTGTTGGTAAGCTGAGTTTGTTAGCTTAGTGAAAAGCTTAATTTACCTTTCTTAATGCAAATAGATAATGTGTCAGAATAGGCCAAAGGGCTCAGGTGAATATTATCAATCTGTAGCTCAGGCCTTTAATAATGAAAGAGGAGGTGAAAAATGCAATGCAGAAGCTGTGGAGGGAAAGATAGGAAAAGCAAATTTTAACCAGTTTCTAGGTGTTCTCTAACTCTGGTGATACCTTGGCTAATTTCGGCTGGTTAATGAAGCAGACTACTGCTATCTGTGCTGCTCCACAACTACTCTCCTCTGAAGAAAAGACACTTGAAAAATGTCAAAATGGATGTTGCAGGAATGTGTGATACAGTCTGAAAATTTAGATCTTGACTAGAACATGCAGTGAAATGGGGAACAAGGGAGAGTTAAACCTGTTACAGGGGAGAGCCCTTTCAAGGTCCTGCTATGAACTTCATTCCACAAACCAGGAGCTGCATGGCATGCTCATAGTGTACATGGTGCTATGTACAGGAACTTGCTGGGGGGAAGAGTTGCTTATGAGCTGCTTATGGAAAAATGGAGCAGTGAAACTGTGTGTTTGGCAGGGCAGTGAGAACACATTTCCCAGGTACGCCTGCCAGAGGCCCTTGTGTTCCCAGTTTGCTTTGAATCAAGCACTGCTGGAAGCATAGCCCAGATCATTCACATTGCAGGTGGGTGTTTTATCACCAGCAACACAAAAGCTGCTGTATGGTATGAAATGACCCATCGGTCAAATGTCAAAACTTTGAAATATTTTCTTAAAAAGGTATCTTTTTTTTTTTTTTTTTTTTTTTTTGAGATTATTCTGCAGGACATGGAAACAGAAACAAATTGCTTCAGGCTGCTGTTTATTTTCACCTGTTGAAAATCTATGAAGCCCAGGAAGGCAGTTCTGAGTGGCCATCTGTACAGTCAAGCACCTGGGAGGTAGCACAGGAGCTTTGAGAGTAACCTGCTCCCCTGGCAGGTCTCCAGTATTTGGAGGGCTGGTGTAAAGGTGGAGGCCTGGGTTAAGGCTAAGATATACTGAGCACTACAGGTAATAAACTCTTTTCGGAAGAAAATGCTTAATGGAGACTATGAAAAAGCACCTGGACTTAATCTCTCATCTCTCCTCAGGACTCTCAGGTGTTTTTCAGCTTGGTTGTCATTGTGTTTTGGGGATGAGAAATATTTTGGGTGGTTTGGTTCATGCTCAGTGCTTCTTCTGGGAGGCTAGAGGAAGAATACCCCAGACTAAGAGTCAGCATCAGCAGGAACACTCATATTTACTTCTTTGGTTGGTGAAGTCTACTAGACTAAAACAAGTGAAGTCCAGGGTTAGGTGCAGCAATTGGCCTGGGAGATAACTGATGTTGCAGAAAGGTTCAGAAGGACCAGAGAACATGGTAGACACGGTAAGAAGTCTTCATTCATTTTTGGAGCTGGTTGACTTTTATGTGTGTGAGTGAAGTGTCACCATCTTACCCTTAGGGCTGCTGGGTTAGATTAGATGCTCTAATATAAGTTTGGTGTATTTTATGGTGTTAGGACAGTCACAAACTGATGTTATTTCTATGAATTAAGCTGAAAGAAGCTCAGGTGAAAAGGGGTTCAGGTGGCATTATCAGGAAAGAAGGTGGAAATTTGTCTTACAGGACCACTGTTAGACACTGTGATGTGCTATGGACAGAGATAGATTTAGGGGATAGTGCTGAGCAGAGTACCCAGGCTGAGGGAAAATGCTCGTTGTTGTTAGTTACAGGGGCTGCAGGTCAGTCCAACATTTAGGGCTGGGTTGTGTGAGGCCCTGAAAAACAAAAGGGGAGAAATTGCAGATCCTAACAGTTGGAGTAAGATTAATCTGACTGCATTTAAATTCTGTACTATTTAACTCTACATGAATAAATTGATGCTGAATTATGTGTGGAGTAGGACAGCTGCATCACTGACTGCACTTTTGCAGGCAGTACCACTAACTGCACTTTTGCTTTCCAATGTAGCAGCTTTAGCTGAGCTTGGTCCCAGAGGTAAATTTCAGGCTCTGGAGACACCATGTGAAATAATGTGCTGTATACACAAAGCATGCTGCCAGGTTGAGGGTTTTTGTCTTGTTTTTTATGGTGTTCATTTTTTTTATTACCATAATTGAAAACTACCTGCATTGTTTCTTGAAACCTAGAGTGAGGCAAGACAGTTACCAAAGTAACATCATCTGTGTATTTCACCAAGTCACCACAATGAAATTGCCTTGCCCTTAACATGTTAAAAGGGTAGTGAAATGGAACTTCACTCTGAGAAGAAAATAAGTGCAGGTTGCAAATAGGACAGGATTTTGTGCCATTAAGTGGATTATACCCCATCAGGGTACTCCAGATTTTACAGACACAAATCTGAATTTAACATATGGCCTCAGCCCTGGGCCAGAGTCCTATTTGAATTATTTCAAGCTTGTACGTGGAAAGCTGTGCTCCAAACATGAATCCAATTACCAGATGCAGTCAGGCAATTGAACAGCTACAGAAGAAAATACTCTAATAGATAGGGGGGAGGGAGGCAGGGGGAGGAGTGGGGAGAGGACTATGATTTGTGTGGTAATCAAGAAGAGAAGGTCAATTGTAACAGAACAGGCTGGTTTAGAAGACAAAGCTAATGCAGGATGCCTTCCACTCCGTTGCAGGATGCTATCAATAGATCTGCTGCTTTCATTACAAAAAATGTCACTAACTGACAAGATGAATATAGGCAGGGAAAGAAGGGCTTTTGATGGATCAGGTGATTAAAACCCAGGCTGCAGATGAGCAATTAGCAAACGCCAAACTGATGACCTGTACAGGAACTTAAGTACATGAAGGGAGGAACGGAGAAGGTGCAGCAGTGCACGCACACGCAGGCAGCTGGTTTTGATTGATGTCACTGAAGAGGCTTTTAAACGTGTTTTCTACTACTGTGGGCTACTGAATAGAAACACCAAAAATGCCTATTGTCCCCAGAAAGCACATGCTTTAGTTAACAGTTTTATTGTGATTTCAGCAGCTAGTGTTCTGCTTTTCTAGAGGCAGAAGGACTAGAAATGCTCACCCTTTGTATGATGACTGTGCACAATAGCTGTTCAGAGCCTGGCTGAAGTGTCTGCTGTGTCAGTGCACAAATGCACCCGTTATACATTTCAGCTGCTCATTTTCTGACAGCAGCCTGGGCAGCTGACACCCACATTCCTAGGAAATTGCTTACTTTATTCCCTCTTCTTCATCCCCCAAGATGAGGACTTTTGAAAAATCTGAGGGTATGCTTTCTGCTAGGACTGAGAAATAGCATTTGAACATTCAGTGAATTCCTCTAGCCTACAGATCAGGCTATAAATCAGAAAGAAAAAGGTTTTGGATACTTATGTTTGTTTTATTGCTGCTTACACAACGCTCTATGTGATTCTTGAGATATGGCAAATGAGATAAGACTTTTATCAGTTTTAAAATACTGGCATTAATCAATTAAGAAAATTGATTTTCACAAAGCTTCTAGAGAAGTGTATATCCAGTTTACGGTTGAAAGAAATACTTTAGATTTCTGCAACATTTTCTGGGATTTTAATTGTGTCTTTCTTAATACAAAGCCCCAAACTGCAACATTTGAGAAGAACACGGGAAAACCTCCAGGCTTTGTTAGAAACATCTGCATTGTCATTTCAAAAGAACCAGCTTTTAAAAACCTGTTATAATGAAATGTCAAAAGCTATTTATTCTATAAAAGCATATGGTGTTAATGTATCAGCGCTGATAAATCCATCATGGCTTAATCTGTTGTGCTCAGTGTGGTAACGGGACAAGAAACAGCCATCTGTTTACCATATTTGATTGCTGTTTCTTTGCACAAATACAGTCCTGCTTCCAGCACTTAAGAATGATTAGCTGGAACTTAGGGAGCTTGCTGTGGTGTACCCACTGAGTAATTACTGGAGAAAGCTATCGCAAGAGCATCTGAACATAGGGGCAAATTGTTATAACTACATTTGTGACAAGTTTAAGGTCTAACAAATCTCTCTATACATGTGCCGTAAGGGAAAGAAAAAAGGGCAGATCACAGTCTGTAAAGGACAGGGATGTCTATTACAGATATTTTCCAAAAAATATCTGCAAAAGCTTGAAAGGCCTGATTTCTTGTCCCTCCAAGCCCCCAAGGCAAAACAGTCCTTGATTAAAAAGGGGGGGAAATTTTAATTTCTCTCTCTTTCACATTCCTGGCTCAGTAATTTATTTTTCCAGTAGTTATGCAAGCTCAGGGGCTGAGGCTTTGTGCCCCATCAAGAAGCCATGGGTCTAAGGCAGTGGTGGGGGCTGAGGCACAGGCAGGAAAAAAGCTTCCGTCCCACAGCTTTAATATGTTTTTCTATTTAATATGTTAAAAGGGGCTTGTTATCCAAAGTCTCTCTTGAAATTACTTGTTTGGAGACACCCACTCCCCAAACTGAACTTTCTTGCACCCTTATCCTGTCCAGTGATTTTATTCAGCCAAATGTTTGTTTACAGAAGGGTAGATTAAATGTACAATGAAAGAGAACTGATTTAGCCGAACGGCCTAAGATATTCAGAACAGGTCCAGTGTGCCTCTTCAAGCACCAATTTTATCCTATTTTATGTTCTGAAGTGGGATTTGAGGTTTTCTTAGAACTACTTATGGTACTTTGAGCAATTTTCTTTTGATTACCTATAGCTCTTACCCTACTCTTTTGCAGCACTATACTACCTTCTCTCCCTCTGACCAAAGACCTCAGCTGTCATCCTTTTCCCCACCTTCTCGCTCTAAGGGAACATTAAAATGAAACTTCATCTTGCCCGTCACTGGGCTTTCCTCCAAAAAAAGACTTAACTGTGACTCTAGAGTTATAGTGGTCTGACACAAAAATTAAGTTATCTTAAATGCATGATGAAGCTTTTTGAAGTGCTTTGGGATACATGAGAGATTCCAGGTGTCATACAACTAATGTACATGCATTTTTTTGCTCTGATAACGCTCAGCTCTACCTCAGAGCTGTTCTCTCAGTGTCACTTACACAGAGTTCTTGAAGCAGGAGTAGCATACATCACCCAAATGGCAGAGCTCTTAGAGTTGCAACTCTTCCTAAGGGGACTGTTCTGATGTTATTTTGAGAAATAAGACCCATTATTGTGCACTCATACCCACATAAATGACTTTAACGGTGGTGGTGAAGATTCTCTGGTGCTCCTGAGCTGTGTAACCACCTGCATGCCAGAGCACACCTTACCAAACCTGGGTGAGCAGACGAAAGAAAAAAGACAATTTTTATGTAGTTGTTGATTGTGATGTTTCTTTGGAAAAAGGTGAAAAAGCAAATCTTTCCTTCACAAGTTCCAGAGTGTACCTTGGGTAAGGATGCTCCTTAACAGGGACTACTGTCCAAAGCAGTTAACCATATATTTTGGGCCCCAAGCAGTGCTACTCCATGCTGCTCCAGAGCCTTTGCCCTGAATAGGTCATGGACCCTCAAAGATTTGGGGTCAATATAGCAGTTCACAGAATGGCAGCAGGAAGGTAGCAAGCATTCAGACTGGGTGGAAAAAAAGAACTGTTGCAGTGAGTTTTGCCAAGAGCAAGTAGATAGAACTTTCACAATAGAAGCAACACTCATGATTTCCAGTTCAGAGAAATTTGCTCTAGTTGCTCATTTGTAGCCAAATAAGGCCTTGTGTGTGTTGGACAGGCTGTGTGGGGATGTGGCTCAGCCAGCAGTCTGAGGGCAGGGCAGGAACCATTGCCTTTGATTTGGGCACAAATCAAAGTTACTAGATAAAACCAAACAGGCAAAAACTCGGAAAGAAAAAGGAGAGATGTCAAACAAATCTTCCCTTGCTTCCTTTGTCTTTCTCAGGGGGGTTCTTGCTGTGAATTTTCAGCCTATTCAGTTACTAAAACCTCAGCACAGTCCTCACTGGTTCCTATGGATCTGGTTTAACTTCTCTCAGTGCAGTTGTCTCCCAGCCCCTGGAAAAAACTTTTGCTCTTGCCATCCCCTCCTCCATGGCACTAATTATTTCCTGGCTTGCTCCTCAAGGAAAGGCATAATTCTTCCTTTTTCTTCCTAAAGGGAACATGACAAACATATCTGGTAACTGATGTTTCATGAACAGGTTTACTTGATTAGCTTTCTAGTTCCTTTTCCTCAACAGAAGGAGTTCATCCAGGTTCAAATATTTGCTTGCTCTTGGGGACAAAAGCAAGTCAGGCTGTATGAAAGGATCATCAGAAGTGAAACTGTGCATTGTCAATCTAACTTCAAACCTTTAAGCCTGGTGCAAAGATCCCCTTGAAAATATTTCATTCTAGCTTAGGATCTGCTGTAAGAACAACAGACATAAAAAAGATGGAGAGGTGCCAGACAGTTTCCTGTGGCAATAATACCCAAGTCTTGATTGTTTTGGAGTAACCAGATCCCTTTAAATCTACTTAATGCTACAGTAGATGCTTTTTTCAGTATCCAGCTGTATTTTTTCTACTTCACACATTTTTTGAGTAAAGGTTTCATTATTTTTATGTATCTGGTGACAGAATTCATGTGTGATCTAGAAGAATTGAGAACATGGTTGCCCTAGGCTACTGCTCATTCTGCCTCATGGTAAGCACTTTGCATCCAAAGTATCTGAATTTTCTTTCCAGGCCATAACTTGTTGCAGTACTAATTACTTTTTTGCTTTAACAGCTGGGGTCACCACTACAGTGTGATTGTGTTTTTGCTCTTTACCTTGACTGAGAAGTGGTGACTTTTGTTTGCTGCTGTTGACTGGATTCGTGCCAGAGCCATACAGCAAATTAAATATTATATATCTCCCACATAAGCCTGGATAATTTAGATCCAAAGTAATTGCTTTTAGAGTAATTGATTTACATCTATGGCCAATATTTCTGTGTGTCTTTTGTTGTTTTAATTATCTAATGATCTGATTGTGCAAGCAATACAGAATAAAGACTTCATGTTTATTTCGTTTTGCATCACTGAAAGCCAACAGCTTGAAAAACAGAGATTTGCAGTCCAAATTACATAGGACCTTTAGCTTGGCCATCAGTTTGACCAGCACCACTCAACCCTCAAATGACATGTTTATGTACAGGCATTACATATAAGAAACATCCTCTCTTGTGCTGCAAGGAAATAGATAATTCCCATTTTATATGTGATAATAGGATTTACTTTTTATCATTAAATGCATTTGTGTAATATTTTTTTATTAAGGAAAAAACAACATTGAGAAAAGACTGTCTGGAGTTTTGGTTAGTGGTGTGGTGGGTTTTTTTTTTGTTTCTTTGTTTGTTTTGATTTTTTTTTTTTCCTAACAATACTATTATTTAATGTGGTTTCATAGTGTCTGTTTTTGAAGTCTCATAATAAGAGCATCTGAGAACATAGGACAGTTCTTAGCTAATTACTCTAGCTAGTTCATTATTAAGTTGCAATGCAACCTCTTCCAGTATAGCAATCTACTCTCTGTGCCATGCCAATAACAGTGAAAAAATGAATCAAAAAAGGACTTAGGAGTTGTGGAAGAGTGGAAGGTGATGTTAGAATTTTATTCCATCGTTGCTGTTTGCAGGATCTGTCTGTGATGACAAATAGGAAAGCGGGGGCTGGAGGGTGGGAATCCAGGTGGAGGTCTGTCACTTGGCAGCAGTGACATCAATCTGAAGGTGAGAGGGCAGAACACTGATGTTGCCTTCATGGAAACCAGAGTCAGGATGGAGACCATAAATCACTGCATGTAGAAACTGAAGATGTCAAAAAGGACAAGGGGGATGAGAGAGGGGGCGAAGCTGATACTGAAAGCCTCTATGAAATACATGAACAGAAATTATTGTGATGGTCTGTGCTATCAAAATGATTGAAGAGAGTACGTGCCCTCAAGCACCTTGTCAATAATCTTATCTGAAATGATCTCAATTCTCACTATGTCAGAATGTATTTGAATCACTATTTAACAAACATTTCTGGAGTGGCATGGAAAGACATTTTCTCACAGCACTATTCTAAGTAACCTTTGTTTTCTTGCTGCAAGATGGAAATGAGAACAAAATTTTGAGAATTCTGCTCCATTAGAGGATGTTTGTGGGTAAGATTAAGTAAATGGTTGTACGAGCCATGGATTTTAACCAGATTTCTGCAGATTATATTTCTGCTAAATAAGTGATCTGATACTATTTCCCCCTTTCACTTCTTTCTGTCTCTCATACATGCTTCACATGTTCTGCTGCTTGCACCGAAAGAAGGATCCAGGTGTGGTTTACACCAATATTGGACCTATCACAATGGCCCTGGGCACGTTTCCCAGAGATGTTATATAGCCTTGCTGCTATTTAATCTCTTTGGCCTTTTAAGTAGCTGCTTGTAAGTAAATTTACAACCACTAGAATGTCTTTCTCTATCCTGTATAGTGTCCCCGCCTGATTATTAAAACCATATCCCCACCTATTTTATTGATGTTGAATTAGCTTTAGCTTTTAGTTATTATTATTTTGATAGATACTAATTTTTTGTGCTGTCTCCTATTGCTGTAAATTGTACATATTGTTTTACAAGCTTTACAAACTGCTTCCATAACTATAAAATCCATGACCGCCAGTTTGACATAGAGTCACAGAGTGTTCTAAAAAGTTATTCTCATTTTATAGTCAGTTGTCAGGTGATCAATTTAAAGGTCTTCTATAATACCATCCCAATATGTAGTTGTAATTCCTATAAGCATTAATAGGATTTACATTTCTTATTCACTGGGGACGATATTCCTTAAATTATTTCTCATTCTTTCAATGCATAGGTAACAGGAAACTGGCATAGGGTAAAATACTACAGGATGCAGTATGTTTGCAGGTATTTTCAGTATTTCATTTTGCCAACTGCTTCAAATCTGCTCTAGTCCGAGAAGTGGAACATAAAAGCATTGGTTTTATCACATCTCTTTCCTAATAACATGTTACAAGGTAATATGGCACCCTCTCTGGGTTTTATTTCATAACTAATATACTTAGAAGGACATAAATCTGACTCTTGTATTGATTACTCACCCCAGGGAGAAAGACTCAGTGGATTAAAATTCTGACATGGGAAGATAGGGTCATTCCTGAGGGAGCTGCTGTCAAAGCATCCATCCAGGCAAATTAGAAGATGGGAAATTAGGAGGAGAGACGGGGCGGGTGTCATCCAGAGAACAGTGAATGCGTGAAGAACTTTAAACTAAACTCAGAAACCCAGAATTTCTAAGAAGAAAAGTTTTTGGAAGACATTATTGAAAATCCTGGATTAAAGACATTTAATTTCCCCTTGCAGAAAGAGGTTATGTTGAAAATGATTCTACTGTCTTGCATTGGTGCTGAAGTTGGCCTTGACATCTGGAGGCTACTGCATTA
Organism: Heliangelus exortis; assembly: GCF_036169615.1. NCBI lineage: Eukaryota > Metazoa > Chordata > Aves > Apodiformes > Trochilidae > Heliangelus > Heliangelus exortis. The sequence goes on along the minus strand of NC_092422.1, from coordinate 107,478,299 downwards.
ACCAAACTTTATTTTTTATAAAAAAGGGCAGAACAGTGTTCCTCCATAGTAAGGAAAATCTTTTGTTTCAGATGCACTTTTGCATAGGCAGGGTTTTCTTGAGAAAGATTGAACTCAAGAAGATACTTTGGAATGAGTGTGGGAGAAAACAGCAAAATAGCAAAATGAGTTTAGGTGCTATTAAAATTGCACACAGACAATGCTCAGACTTCATCAACTCCATCACATATGCAGCACTTGTAACTGCAGGGCTTTCTACAGACTCTATTTAGTAAAATATGTTTTCAAGGTTCATCAGAACCTTCAAATAGAAGTTCACTGAAAGCCACTGATTTTTTTTAGTGTAACAACTCCACAGCCATTTTCGTACTCTTTGGTATTAAGAGTAGCTCACTTTTCCTTTTGGTTCATGGAGAAAAGAAGCAAAAATGCATTTGCTAGCTAACCTTCCCCCCTTGCCTCTGAGCTTGACTGATCATTTCTTTCATCAGAGGTCATCTGTGCTTCTAAAAATGAAACCTGTGTGGCCGTTGTTTGTTCAGTTGTTGCATATTAGCTCCTCAGTGGTTAAAAAGATCTGAACAAATAAGAGGGCTTACCCTACATTATATTACCCTTTATTAGTAGGAAATTGAAGTCTAGAGATTATTATTAAGCCTCAGCCACTGAAGGCTACCCATACTCCAATAAAGACCCCTCCAACTGACCCTTGATCAAGCTGCATTAGGAGGATTTTACCCTTGTTACTAATTAAATAAACAGTTCTGATGCTATTATTCTTCCTCATAGCCATTTCATGACATCAGCTCTCCGTGGCACCCATGGACAAAGAGAATCAGGTTCCTGCTTGAGACACAATGGTGTATTAAGGGCTGACACTGGGCCATCCACTCCTAGCCTGCCCTGTTATGTTTAACACACTGGTGTATCAAGTGTCAGAAGGCTTTTCATTGAAGTTTGGGGAGAGTAAGGACAAGGTTTCCATTAAAATAGAAACTTTGCAGATTTTGTTTTCCAAATAGAAGAAAGGCAATTTAGTTCCTGCCTTGGTGTGCCAGAAAATACAGAAGGAAAGAGCTTGGTGAGTCTGAGGAGCACAGATCAAAAAAAAGAAGGTATTTGGGTGAATTTGGCTGCCTTTCTGTTACTTAACTCAGCTTTTAATTGAGGGTGTATCTTTATAAATAAGTTTCTTCACCTCAAGGCAGGCATAAGGTTAAGTTAGAGAACCCTTAAATTTTTGCAGTGTTTCAAATGGGAAATTTTATTTTGAAGGGCATAATCTCTGTGCCAGTGTGACCTCCAAGTAAATAAATTCCAAGAACAGTATTTATTATTTTCTGGATAAAAAGTTGTCTCTACTTTAAACATGGAATTTGCTGGGGAAAAAAAAAAAAAAAAAAAAAAAAAAAAAAAAAAAAAAAAAAAGAGGGAGAGAGATGCAACTGGGGTTTATTATGTTTTCCTGGTTTCATCTGAGTGAAGGTAACCCTTAGGTTTACACAGAGCTCTGATTAGATCAGAAGGTCCAGCCCGGTTAATAGAAATATTTGCCTCTCAGGATGACATAAAGGATCACTCCACTGCTCTCATGTGGTCTCCACTGCCTTCCAGTCCTGATTATGGAGAACATATGCCCATGAGCCTGAAAATTTAAACGTTCATATTATCAAAATAAACAATCATCTCTTCTCCCCAACATGATTGTTTGGGGTTTTCTATCTTTTGTACAATGTGGTCTTGAGGAAAAAATATGGTCCAGGACCTTGGTTCTCCAATGAAATGGAGAAATGAATAAAAGTCTTGAATACAGATTCAGTATTCAAAAGAACAAAATCTTGATTTAGCTAACTAAGAAGGAACCATCATGTATTTCTTTTTGGTCACTACACATATGACAAATCTTAAGATTTAAGTGAAATTAATCTTGTTTTGACCAGAATATTTTCAATATACAAGGATTCTTTTAGAGTTGTTGACAATTTCTTTTAGTTGCTAATTTTCCCCACCATAAAACGGATTGGCTGCATCTGATTTTTCCTATGCTATACTTTTTCAGGTATTAAGTTCCACTAATTATTTTCTTTCACTTCCTGTGTTCCAGGCTGTAAATCCCCTCTTCAATCAAATTTCTCATCTTCACGTATGCATATGCAGCCTGTGGTAGGCACTCCTTAATGATTTCTAATTAGGTCAAGCTACTTGAGCCTGTGACTATTTTCCAGTTCATTAATCATTCTCATGGCTCTTCTCTAAACCATCTCTTTCCCAACACCTTCATCCGTAGGGCACCTTCCTGCAATACCCTGCTGTGTCCCTGCAGGTTGTCATCCAAGGAGTCTGATCCAGAGCTGGCACAAGTGGTTGTCTGTCTGTCCTGTCTTTCCCTCTTTCCCATTGCTGAGGCGTCTCCTCCAGCAGGAGAGCTTGGCTCTGTCTGGATGTCAGTGGCTCCAGCACTGGTATCACCCACCCCAAAATCCTCCTTCTGCAGTAATCCATAGTAGGAGAGGGTAGAGCAGCTCTCTGCTGCTCCCCCTCTCCCAGAAAACACATTTTATTAGCCTTTAAATTTACAGGATCACAGAACTTATTTTTCAAAGCAGCTGGTATTGCTTAGAAGCCGTAACATCTTAAACTTGTCTGTGAAAGATGGATTTGTTGAAAAATTCCTAGCAATCTATAAATCTTTATAAAACCAGGATCAATGCTGAAGTAACTGTTTATTTTATTGCTCATCTATGTCATGGTAGCTCTTGATGACATAGAACTTGAAGTGCAAGAAAGATACTGTTTGTCAAACCCTATAAATGGTCATTAGCAGTGCTTGGAAATTTTTCTTTGAAGCCCTTTCTACTAGGAAATGAAACTGTGGAAAGCAAAATATTTTGTAGAAAAATTAACTAAGATCAATTTTTTTTTTCTTTGCAGGAGAATGGTTAAAACCAGCAAGCTTAAAGATTTCTATTTCAATATTTCTCTAATAAATATTTTTTCTTTGACAGGAAATCTACATGAAAATTCATTATTAGCTCAGGTTTTATGCTGTTCTAGTTCCATATTTAATTCAATTTACAACCTTCCTCTGGGAGGCATTTTACCTACACTTCTTTTGAGGAAAAAAATTCATTGTTTTAATTTTTTCTTTCTTAATTCATTTGTCTTCCCCCCTTGTTCTTCTAGGATAATAGTCCCTACTGCAGAATCAGCATTCATTCATTCAGAATTACCAAAGCATGATGTCTGAGATAGTACTGCAATGATTTTTCTGAATATAAGTAGCTCTCTGAATATCAACTGTCATACTTAGGTAGTGATAAAAGGCATGAAAATACTTTCTGTAGAGGCATCATATTCTAACAAGGATCATCAGTGTATATTTTTCCTAGCTTATAACTGAGCACATAGATTATGTCAGGAGAGGATATAAATTCTTTCTGAGTGCTATAGCGTGTCATAGTATAATGTCACACGGTTTATATTTACATTGCATAAATGTCAGACTGTCACAGTGGAGAAAATAAGTGGCCTTGTCCCAAGGTAGCCTGAACCTTTCTTTTGTTTCTTTCTCTTCTGAGTTGATTTTTTGTTTTGTTTTGTTTTCCTTTACCTGCACTGGATGACCTTGCAGCTTCAGTGGAATGTGCATGTAGGACACATCCTACATTCCGGTACTGCAAAATTTGGTGCCCTCTATGTAAATCTCTGCTTGAAATACAGCTGTGTTGTGAGTTGATATGACTGATGAAATGTTGTGAAGGCAGAATGAATCATAACAAGGTAGTTATAAGGGATGGGAGAGTGTAAATAAATCAAAGCAAAGACATTAAAGCAGTCTTTTAACCATAACATTTCAGAGAAAATGAAAGAGGTGGGGAACACTTGGAATAGTTTTTCTGAATTTTCCATGTGTCAGTTGTTAAGCTGTCCTCCAAGAAATCCTCAGGTGTTAGCATGCACTGGTTGAGAGAGCTCAGCAGTGCACTTCTATATTTCATATTAATGTGAGTATCAAACATCCAGTACACAGTAAAATTTTCTGTGAATCATAAGAGAGGCAGAAATCTCTCTCTGCTTTTCCTAAGGCTTCTCTTAGGAACAGTGCCTACTGGAAAGAGGAATTAAACCTTTGTATATAATTACAGAGATTCTATTTAGTGTGAAGAAGCAGGCTGTTTGAATTTGGTTCTGCCAAATCCGTTCAATTTGGTTTGAATTTGATTTAAGCCAATCTGTAATTCATGAGGATGCTCACTGCATCTCTTCACAACTCTTCAAATCACAGGGTTTTTTTATTACTTTAGATTAAGGCCTTGTCTTGCTTAACTGATGCATTTCAGAAAGCATAAGGTATGGGGAAAAACCACTACCCATAAGCCTGTATATTTATAGCAGTTAAGTGAATACATTGTTTTACTTTCTTCCATATCTCAAAAGCAATGACAATTGTAAGAATACAACCTACTATCTCCTTATGCAATGGCAGATTAGTAACTGCCTTAAAATTCCCTTTTCTTTTCAGCTTGTTTGAGAACGTATATTCAAACGTAGCAGGCAGACATAAAACTATAGAACTTTGCTCTAATCACAGGCGTTTAGTTTAAATGCATACAAATACATATATATATACAAATACATGTCACCAGGCTGCATGCAGTCAGTAGTTGGAAGCTATGTTTCAATACCTTCAATAATTTAATCTATATTTTCTCTTTATCCTGGTTCAGATAGTAGACTTTTGCTTTCATCTGCTTCATTGTGTAATGAGACTGACTTTTGCCATCTGCTAATTTGAGTCTGTTCCCAACTAAATCATTTGGGGAAGGAATTTGGATCTTCTCATCTTGGGTTTTAGAAGAAATTCAAAGAGTGGAATTGCATTAGTTTTGCTGCTATTTACTTCCCTGCAGGCTGTCCTTAAGATTTTTTTTCTTTATAGAAAGTTTTCAGTTATTCCATTATACCTTTTTAACTCTTCAGAGCAATGATGAAATAAAATTTTATATGGTAATACAAATAGACTTCCCAGAGAAGCTGATTTAGGTTTCCTCTCCAAGATCAAATGCTGACTTTAACCCAGGAGGCTTAAGAAGGACTATGGATTTTATACAACATTTTCAGGTATTGAGGTGAGATGATTAACAACATGCTTGAATAACAGGAGAGAGCAAAGACTGTAGTGTATATGTACTAAAAAAAACACTAAGAGTTTGTGATCACGAAGAAACCCATATGTTTTGAATTATTTCAGTTGCCTGCAACAGTCTGTACACTATTGGTTTCATGTATTTATTGTATTGTCTATGGTGCATTAATACTTCATAGACCTGTATAGTAAGTGGTGATTGACAGATGTTTTAAGGTCCTGATTCAAGAATGTATTTTGGCTCATGTTGATGCCTATTCAGGTAACAGTCAAATAAGTTAAAGCACTGCCTTAGATGGAATGAAGTGTATGCTTAAGTGCCTTCATTAATCATAGTTTAAATAATATTCCCTCAAGGTAAATCAAATACATTCCTTATTCTTCTGCAGTGGAAAATGTAGATCCCTAGGCTTTGTCATTCTGTTTCTGAGTGACTTCTTTGATTCATACAAAGAACTTTCTTGAATGTTATCATTATGCTGAAAAGAGGACAAAGCAAAAATTGGTAGCAGGCCTTTCATTTGTATATAAGCAGGAGCATTAAACTTCCTAATGAGGTTGCTATGCAATGTCAATAAGCAGAGATGCAAATTAAATGATCTTGTTGGTATATTTTTTTCCCATTTTTCTTTCCTAGCTGTATATAGGAAGAAATACATTCAGCCCATCTTAATGTTGCGTTGGTGACTGTCACTTGGATGTCTTTTAAAGTGTCAAATAGATCAGTAGGACTGCCATGGAAGGGGCTCCTCTACTTAAAATGAGATATGGACAAACAGTAGTGTCCATGCTGAAGATATACTGCAGAGGACACCTCCCTTCCTGAAAATAAGCAGTGCTACAGGATGCTTGGTAGCAATTTGAATGTTTGGTCACACCATGGTGGCAGCCAGCTTTTATTTTGGCCTGCCAGCCATGCCCAGCCTGGAGGGTTTTAATTGCTGGCAGTGGCTGCCTTTTTGTTTTTATGCATTCCTTCTCTCAGTGTGCCTTCCATTTTGGTTTGTTGGCAGCTCTGAAATGCTGGTGGTTCCAACAGTGATTGCTTTCATAAGAGTCATGAGAGAGTGCACCTTTAATATTATCTGCACCATAGGTAGAAAGCAATAGCTGTCCTTGGCAGCACGCCAGTGAATAGAAAGTGACATTTTAAATGGCCACTACTGGTGCATCAAGCAGATGAAATTAAAGGAAGGCTGTGACAGCTAATGAAAGGCTGGTATGGGAAATGTCCAGGGTGAATTTGCTGTTTACAGGCAAGTTTACGTGACTGGATGGGGACAGAGCTGATTGCACGTCACAGTGGGAATAAGGAGCTATTGCGTGACAAATGCAGTTCTCCCAGGATGGCATTAGTTATTCCTTGCCTGTGGAGATTCACAGGTTAAGAAACTGCATCTGAAGTACTACCAGCACTGACTGGATGTTCTTTGGCTGAGGAAGAAATCCTTGGTGCTTCATGTGGGGAAAACAGCCTCTTGCAGCTAATTTCCAGATGTTAAAAACAAAAATAATAGCAACAATAATAATAGCATAAGTAGACAGAAAAGGGAGTCTACAAGCAGATAAAATTAACCTGATTATCTTACCTTCATTGGGAAAAAAAAATCAGTCTTAAAGGCATACGATAAAATAAGGCTCATTAATTTGCATTTACACACCTCATATCACTTGCTAGTTATTGCTAAAAGTGATTTCTGGAAAGATATTTGTGTAAAAACATAAAGGGATCTACACACCCATTTTTAAAAAGTCTGTGCTGAGTTCTAATTCCTGTGAAATGAGTGGGGCTTTAAGTGTTGGCCTCAGTGTGATCATTAACTAGATCAAATTGAGTCTCCAATAATACAGCACTTTATTCAGCAAATTTTCAGGATTAAAAAAAAAATTCAAGACGAAACTTCCAACACACAGATCCAAGCTGGGTCTGCAAAGGTATTTGCCAAATGTTAGGAATGAATACTAGGTGTGTCCTGGCATTTTGGAATGCTAGACTAAAGCCCATCACACCTTTCTCAAGTTTTCCAAAACTTTTTAGGAAGTTGCAAGTTAAAAATTGACCTGCCTATGAACATTTGGGAGGTGGAGAGAGGAAGCATATGCATTTGCTTATGCATATTTACCTAAAACGTAGCAAATTTTCTTGTTCCCAGTAGGGAAATCCATAATAGCTTTAGATGCACAGCTTATTACTTGATGGATAGGATTACGCCAGGTAGTTTATCCAGCAGTGATGTTTTTGTTGGCATAAGGCTGGTTCTTCCTTTGTGGAGCTGCAGGACCAGCAGATGTTGAACTGTTGGGATTCTGTGAGATTCTAAAAAAATATTGCTTAGAGACAACACATACCTATGGCATCCTAAGAATCCTTAGGTGGTATTCAGCATCAGTTCATGTTTTTAATTTAACAGACTAGTGGCAACTTTAGAAGGACACAAAAAAAAAGAGACAACAGTAGTAAAAGCTCATGAAATACAGCTGTTGCTAATAGACATGATTATTTCAAGGCATGATGTGAAAGGATTTGGAGGTATGTTATTTTCAGTCAGCTCCATTCTTTGCAAGAGGGGTCTTTTGCTACTGTATTATTTAGGATCATGTTGTTTGTTGTGATCGAACAGAGTTCAAATATAAAAACCAGGAGGCCAACAAAAATGAGAAACTGGGACTTGAGAATAAATAAGGATTTGAGACTGTCATGAGTTTTAATTCTGTCTCTTTCCTTTTGCTTGTGCAGCTCATGAACACAACTGGCACCTGGGGAAGGCACTGCTAAGTCTGATGATTTAGTTTTGTTGGCCTTAAGACTTGGGCTCACTGCAAAGGGCAGATGCCCTTTCTGGTAGTCCCTGCATGTTGTTTGTCTGGGGCACTTAGAAGAAAATCCGTTCCTCATTTCCTGCAACCCTACCCTTCCCTGCAGAAGCACAGGAACTCGACTCACCTTGGTGCTAGAAAGGAAAGGGAACATTGCCAACTGCAGGGCTGATTTCTGAGCCAACTACCCACCAATGGCACAGAAACAGACAGGGAAGACACTGAGGGTGCTAACCAGCTAGCCAGGAGCTGCTGTAAAGGGAAACACTACTCTTTGGAAAGGGAAAGCTGTAGGAGAAGATTTGGGGATGTGTTTGTGGGGGAAGCAGAGATGGGATAGAGGATCTGCTTTCCTCTTGCTGCTCCATGACCACAGTGCAAAAAGCAAATTAAACAGTAGATTAAAAGATTCACAGCTGTATCATCACAGTATCTTAACAGCTGTGGTGGCTGCTACAAGACATTAAAAACCTCCTTGAAGAGGACTACTGTCCTTTTCAGGAAAGCTGGGCTGAGGCCCACACAAACAAACTCTGGGTGGTATTTGGAGCTCTGGGTTCCAGTTATGGTGCAGACTGAAGAGCTGTGATTGAGATTTTACCTCTGACACACACAAACTGTTGGATTATTTTCCAGTACAGATTAATTTCTGGGACTAAATTCTAAATACTTGATATTTTTAACAGAGAAATGAAAGATTTATCTTTGCTTTAAAACAAACAGAATTCTTCCTGATGTGTAGCTTGGCATGTGGGAGCCTTATAGGCTGATGAGGTATCACTGATCTACAGTACTTCAGGAAATACTTAGGTTAATGCAAAATTTGAACGCAGATATTTTCACCAGTTCAAAAATGCACTTGCATTAACTGAAAAATGGCCACTTAGACTGGAAACTAATAAAGGTACGTATGAATACAAACTGGTTTGCAGTAGCATGGCTGTTCATACTGAAATTTGTAATGGATTAGCTGTGTTTCTTAAGGATGCAGAGTACCTAACACAATAGAATGGTTTAGTGTCACAGTTTAGGCCCAGCTGGTACCAACCGTGCCTCTGCTCTCTCACCTTCCCCCCCACACCCATCATGTGACAGGGAGGAGAAAATCCACCTTAAGGTTTGGTAATCGAGACAAGGATTAGGGAGGTTTTCATTCCCCAGTTACAGTAAAAGGCAAAAAACAGGTTCAACTTGGGAAGGAAAAAACTTTATTTAATCTACAAGGAGAAAGAGGAAACATGGCCAGATCTTAATACCTTCTTCCCCCACCCCTCCCTTCTCCCCATTCCCGGATCCCTTCCCTGCTACCTCCCCTTCAGGGCACAGGGAGGGGCAGGGGGGGTTTAGGGTCAGTTCCCCACACGCTGTTTCTGCTGCTCCTTCCTCCACAGGGGGAGGACTCCTCACAACCTCACCCCACTCCAACACGGGGTCCCTCCCATGGAAGAGTCCTTCAGGAACCCCTGGGACATGAGTCCCTCCCACAGGTGCAGTCCCTCAGGCACAGACTGTGCTGGGTGCCCCTGAGTCACCTCCTTGCCCATGGGCTCCTCCATGGCTGCAGATCCACATCTGTCCCTCTCCATGATCCTGCACAGGCTGCTCCTTCACATCTGCCCACCTGTGACACTTCAAGGGCTACAAACCCACATTTACCCCACCGTGGTCCTTCAGGGACTGCTCCACCGTGCTCCTCTATGGGCTGCAGGGGCACAGCTGCCATCTCACCATGGGCTGTGAGGAGATCTCTGCTCGGGCACCTTTCCCCCTCCTTTTTCACGGACCTCAGGGTCTTTTCTCTGGCATTGCTCTCTCACTTAATTGTCTACTCTGCTCTGCAGGTTCTTCTCTTGTATTTCTACAGTTTCATTTTCCCTTTCTCGAATACATCTCTCACAGAGGCCCATCCAGCTTCCCAGATCTCCTCAGCTTTGGGCAGAGGTGGGGCAGGGAATGGAACTGGGGAAGATTCCAGGAGCTTCCACAGGAGCCACCCCTGTGGCCCTCCTGCTGCCAAAACACCACTGAACTAACCCAACACATGTGTGGAAAGTTGGAAGATGGAAAGCTTACTCTTAGCAAAAAGATTGTTCATAGTGAGCTCTGTGTAATTTAGTAGACAAAAAGCATATATAGTGAGCAGAAGACATAAATTTGTTTTCAAGTAAACCAGGTAAAAGCCGGTTTCCCTTGTTTTTATTATACAGAAACCAGAGATGCTTTCTTAGCATGCACTGCAAATTGAAAGTATGCACGCTTATTTACAGACTGAAAATATTTATATTTCTATTCTAAGTGTATAAAGAGCTTGAGGTTGGAAGTTGTAGCTAGCAAATGTCTGTGAGTAGAAGGGGGAGCAGGAGAATAATTACCTGGGAAAAGTAACTTGAACCATCTACTCAGAGCACTTGAATTGCATTTCCTGTATTTTCCAGATGTGTGTCTTTCCTTGTGCATGTTCACTTCTTCCTAAATCAGAAATAATTTAATTCAGTGCGAGTGTGTTTTTTTGATGACTAAACCCAAATTTAAAGCAAGGGAAAAAACCCCACAAACCACTCTGAAAACAAAAAGCTTATGTTATTTCAACTCATTAGCCAACTAGAAATGTTATCTGGATTAAATCAGGACAACATGATAAGCTTTGCCTCATGGCTTCCAAGCAAGAATTAGCTGTAGGAGCATAGTCAGGAGATTTCAGTCGACTGCTAGAAAAAGCAGCTCATGGTTTGAAAAGTTCAGAAGGACTCTGAAGTAGCCATACCTACTGATACTTGTAGGATTGGAAAAGTCTGGGGATGCTTTCTTTGCTCTCCATGCTATGTCAGTCTGAAGCAGATTAAGTGTTCAGGATACTGGCGGGGAGAGGAAAGAGGACAAGGATGTCTTTGTGAGTTCCTGCAGCGTGTCTGCATATCTGCAAACACAGTTGCATGTCTAAGCAGGCCTGTGGCAAACAGGTGACTTGTTAGAGTGAAATGATAAGCACAAACTTAATTATTATAGAAAAGATGCAATAAAAATCCCCAAAGAATACCCAAACACATCAGTTTAAATTTTGTCTCATTTGTGATTCTTCACTGGTGTCTTAAATTCATGTGGAGTTTCTCTACTTACGTGACTGGAGGAGACCCAAGGAGAATGTCAGTCATAGCCTGATTAGCATGAACTCCTTAAACTAAGGCTTCATCTCTGACAACTGTGATATAAACTTATTCTTCCAAGAGTAACCAGAGGACAGGTACCTATGGATGTCATCCATCACCTTCAGATCTTCTGACTTCCTTGCAACCTGCCTTTTTAGACTCACTTTTTATTCATTGACCTTGGTTAGATTTTTTTTTAGAGTTTGAGCTCTGCTGGACAAGTTCTGGCCTGAATAAGAATTTTCTTCTCTTTACAGGAAGCCGTGGAGACCTAATAATTGAGATGAAAACTTCATCCAGATGTGTATCTTGTGTGCTTTTTTTTTTTTCCATGTATTAAAGATACATTTACAAGGCTTCCTCAAACCCCTGGCTGTGGCATCAGTTTTTTGCCTGCTTTGATTAAGTCACAGCTCTCCTTGAAAGCTGAAAAGGACCCTCAGAATGCAAGAAGGAAAACAATGCTCAAAGCCGAGAGGTTGCTGATATGCAAGCAGGTCATATCACAATATTCTTCCTTTTTTCTTGGGATGACTAATTTCATGAAAGTTTTAAGCAAGGTCAGATACCTTCATCCATAGTCTCAGTTAATATCTGATAATAATCCCATCTCGGGATAGGATTTTCTTGCTTTTTTTGCAGATGAGAAACATCTAGACAGTATTGCAAAAGACTAGTTTTTAGGGTTTGCTTGCCTGGTATTCAGTGATTTGGGTTTCACTTTGGACTGTCTTTAGTGAATTTCAACAACACTAGAAACTTCTGAAGCTCTGTTGTTCCCCATCTCAGATGAAATATTAAAATTTAAGGGACCCTAGGACAGTGAGGCTGTGTAAATTTGAGCTTGAGTGATTAATTAAAGCCTTCACATTGGGTAGGAAGAAGAATCAGAATCAGAGTTCTGGGGATTCCCAGTTTTCCTTTTCAGGGTCTTGTTCTCACAGAAGTGACAAGATGAAACATGGGTGTCTTCTTTGTGAATGAGTGAAACAGGTTGTTCCATTGCTGAAGTGACAACACAGCTCTCAGAACTCTGCTTTCTGAGACTGTCTTCTAGCATAAGAACTCTGGTATTAAATCCAGCTCATGATGTCACTCAATCTGTGTCAATCAACACACACAAATTAGTGTGACATGGAGGTGCAATGCAGGGATGCTGCCACGTGCCACGGGCATGAACTTTGGCTGGTTCCTGCCCAAAAACTACCAGCTGTTGCTGTGACTGGTGCTCAGCTGTGACTGGTGACAGCCATACATGTTCATCTCAATTTCAGAACTCTTCATCCCATTAACAATATAAACTCACAGTCAAATGCAAAATTATTTGTTAACAGCAAGGCTGGAACCTGAAGGGACTTGGACCAGCACACAGTGAAATCGAAGCTGCATCATCTACTCTAATGACTGGGAACTGTGTTGGTTACTGGCACAGAGTCTCCTCAGGTATGTAAATAGGACTACATAGTTGTAACTGCTTTTTGAACAGTTTTTCTGTCTTTTTGGATAGTAAATTGCTGTCTTTGCAAATGTTTATTTCACATACATTCCATGTAATTCTTTCCAAAACCCCACGTGTATTTCACCTTTCAGCCCCTCTTCTACTTTAATGAGCTCCCAAGGGAGCTTGGATAGGTTAAAGGGACCTGATGGAGGAGCCCTCTCCCTCTTAGGCTGCTCTGCAGGGAGAGGGTTTCACTTTTGCAAACCCCCCCCCCCCATCCAAATCCTCATCAGCATTTCCAAAGGGATTGCTAGAGAGGAAGGAGACAGGGTATTCCTATTTCCTAGGGTCTGACAGAGATCAGGATTGGAGAGCAAGGTGGGTGGAGGTTTGCTCTGCTTGTTCAATCTGATATGTCTCAACCACTAAGCTCACTAAGCCAAACAGGCCTATAACGTGGGGGGCTGCACTGGTGGGCTTGGGGAATCTCATCAACTTCAACCCTCTCCCTTGCCTGTCTCAATGCTTGGATCCAGGAGTGGTAATTTTCTCACTTTTTTTCTTTTTTTTTTCCCTTTCCTGTTCTGTCTCTGAACTGAGACACCTCCAGACTCCCACTGGTAAGGGGCAGCTGACTGACTTATGCTAATGGCAGCTCTCCTCCTGGGGAGGAAAGCTGGAAAAACCTGTTTTCCCTCTCCTTAGGCCAACAATGGAGCAGTGAATAATTTGCCTGGAATAGTGGGAATTTTGGGGCAGATAAACAAAACTGAGGCTCCTATTTGATTGTCCTCCTTTACCAACCTACCATCCTACATCAGGCCCTGTCCAGAATTGGGACCAAGAAACCCTCACTGGACACCTCTGGACCCGTGGTGGTGACTTTCTCAAACTAGCTCATTCATTTCTTTGTTTCTCACTTTCTTACTCATTTTTCTCCCATGTCTTTCTCTCTCTTTTCCTTTATCTCTTCCTTTTCTCTCTCTTTTGCCTCACAACATATTTGCCATACCTTCACAGGGTTCTTTGCTTGTGTTGTTTGTCAAATGAAACTTGGTGATTGGGCTTTGTTTTTGCCGATCCAAAAACTGTAAGTTACTTCGAACTGTAACAGATAGGAAAGGAAAAGTCTGTTGGAAAATGAAAATAAAGGTCTGTACACAATCATACCCTCCATCACTGTGAATACAAGGCACTTGAGTCTTATTCAAAGCTGTGAACATCGTGTGCCAAATATGTTGCAGGTGTAGACAGGAGGTAGAAAATACAGAAAGATGGAGAAAAGATAGTTAAAATTGAGGCATACAAACATAAATGATAAAGATAATAATTCTCATCATACTTCTTAATATTAAATGTGATACAGCTCTTTTTTTTTTTTTTTTTCTGCTTGCTTATGAAACATTTGCTGCCAGTAGATTTTTAATAGAAAAGTAACACAACAACAGATGGATCAGATGCCTCCAATAGTATAGGTTTTATCCAGATGTAATTTTCAAAATGTGTATTTGAAGACATGAAAAGTCCTGTGGACTCAAATTTTGAAAAATTAATTTCTCAGCATATTCCAGCTATGAATTGTGAGACTCGTTAACCTGGCTTTTCTTTCTGTGGTTGACCTGACCTTATTGTGTTGTTTTATCATACAATACATGCTGCATATAATTCTCTGTACTTTAAAATCATTCCATGGAGGATACACTAACTTAAATGGGGAGAAGATTTATTATTTAATCTGAAGCCTTCCCAAAAGACCTGTCTTCTCTTTTTTAATTTAATTGCCATTATGTGGACCTTAATGAAAACAAAACTGAGGAAAACAAAAGATTTCCCTTCACCTTTTTCAATTAGATATTTCTGATTTTAATGGGGAACTTATTAAGGAGAGTTGAGCACCAACCAAAAGTGAGGACTATAATATCAGGGCCTGAACCTCTATCTGTCTTTTTCTGACAGACTTGGGTGTGTAATCTGATTTATGCAATCTCTCAAAGACTTTAGGATGAAACACTATTCACATGTAGAAATTGTGAAAAATAGTTTCAGTCATTTTTATCTCTAGCTGAGATATTGGCTAACACTACTTTAAAAAAAAAACCAACCAAAAAACCCCAAACCCAAACAAATTCTTTTGCAAGAGAAGACAAATCTACTTTTCCCATGGGAAAAGTTAAATGTTTTGCCTAACAGCTGAATATGGTATGGCCTGTGTCCAAGAACCCGATAACTTTAGTGCCTGGTGGGATTTATATTTTGGTAGTTTGTGAATTCATCTTCCTCTCTACATCAGGCTTCTCATGTCATTCCACAGCTCAGCAAGAAGGGAGGTGACTTTGGTGGGGCCTGGGAAATACTGGTTGATCTAGAAGTCCTGCATCTAAGGGAAAATAGAAACTCTTTAAAATCTGATTTCTATAAATTACCATTCTAGTGTTCATTTAACAAAGTTTGAGATCTCTTTTTTTTCTGTCAAAATGCCAGCACTGGAGCATGGGATTTTAATTTAAACATGTATGAGATTTGATGGGTTTTCTTTTCCATATGGAAGGATATGAGATAGATGGAAGCAGTTAGGAGATGGCAAGAATAGGCTGTCCTGGTGTGTAGACTTTGCTCTTCAGTTTGGAGCTTGTAAAAGTTACAAGAACAGTTTACAAGTAGTTCCATGTATTTGTGGGTGTAGCCTGTGTCACCTGAGCCATACAGAACCTTGCAGAACTACTTTTTCTGTTAACAAAATTCCAGTTTACTGCAACCTGAGTTAAATATGCATCTGGAATATTTACAGACTCCTGGAATCCTTAGTCTGATCTAGAAGATGAAAAAGGAAAATGGTTGGGATGGCTGAGCTATCCTCAGTACTACTTTGTGCAAAGTTCATCTAAGGGGATCAAGAGTATTTGCACAATATTTAATATTATTGTGGCTTTGGGAGAGCAGATGTTTCATATTTTCTCCTGTATAACAAACTCACCAAAGCTGTAGCTTCATTTAGTGGCTAATTAATGCATAAAACCAATTGGCATCAGCTGTGCCAGATAGAGTTGTCTTGATCCAGGGTCAATTGTAAATCAAGCTTCTTTCAGAAAATATAAACTCAAAATGTTTAATGGTTCCTTTTAATTCTGCCCCATATACACAATCCCAAGAGGACCAACCAGTGTAGTGTGTGAGGCTGAGCAGCCTGATGAAGTTGTGCAAGTGCAGATTCATTTCTTTGATAGGGATGTAATATTGTTAATTTTACTTTTGGAAGCTGACTTTGATACCTGCAAGTATAGGCACACAAATATGCATGTCTGCTTTCAAGGAGTTAATCTTAAATATAAGTTTGAATCAGGAAGTGCACACAAGTAGTGCAGCAAACTCACTATGTTATTGAGATATATTTGGTGGCACCCTGGTATTATGTTTTTTTTAGAATATTATCAATCTTGCCACAAGATGCTCCTTGAGAGGTAGTTTCCTTTACTCACAATAGAGTCAATTCATGCCAGTTTTACTGCTTCTGAATCAGGATAATGATCAGTGCAACAGATCATCCCATCTAATGCAGCAGTAGTCATCCATGTGCCTATAGTTCCACTCACTTGTGTGTGTGTTATTGTAGAAGAATATTGTTAAATAACAGTATTGGGGAGGCAATCAATTTTAAATGTCAGTATTTGACTGTTGTGTAATGTATCTTAGCCTGACAGAGCATATATTTTCTTATAACTTTTGATTATATGGTACATACTGTTTTGGTTTTTTATTAGTTTGGGTTTGATAGACAGCAGTATTTTGCCCTCTTCTCAGTGTCAGGTAGTATCATACCTCCTTGCAGGGTAATCTTTTGGCCTTGCTGTGCCAGTTGAATTATTAATTTCCTCACTGGCTTTTGATCCTGTCAGTTTTGCAGGCATCCCTCCAAGTTCTAGAATCTGCAAGCAGTAATTTAAATAATCATGGGCAAGTATTCATTAACACTGGGGCTTTGATACTTGGAAGTTTCCACAGGATGAAGTATAATTTACACATCATGTACTGGAAAAGCAGCTCACAGTCTTGTTTCTGGCTGAAACTGAGTAACTCTGAGTGTTTTCACAGTAGACCACAAATACTCAGCATGTGAAGACCATAGAACCAATTTATCAGTTGTGCAAAATGAAGCAAAAATGTCAGAAGTTGCAGCAAACTTGCTTGTCCTCCAACACTCACTTTCACTTTCCCTTTTCAATTCCTTTGATATTAATAGTATTTACTCCCTTCAAAATGACAAGTAGAGTTACTAAATAATTTTTCTTAATTCTCAGTATGTTTGAATTACGCCTAATTACATTATTTTTAATACTTCAAATTAGCTTCCTGGAAATCTCCTTGCAGCATCTTGTTGACTTCTGTTCCCATTGGGGTAACTAAAATTTAGAGTGATTGCTAACACTAGAGGAGGGGAGGGTGTTCTCACTTTCTGGGCACTACAGGTGAGTTCCTCGACAGTAAAACACCACACAGTCTACAGGTTAGGCACAGCACAAACTTCAGGAGTTTGCAGCTACAGCTGAGAGGAAAGGTTATACTCAGCCTCTCTTAGCTTTGGAAAGCTAAGCTGTAAAGGTCTGGCAGCACTATGCACAAATATTCTTTGTGTTTTGGTTTTTCTTTTTTTTTTTTTTTCCCCTCAAATTTGTATTTCTCTCTCGGTCTACTGGTCTTTTGCAGGAATGGCATAAAGGATACCCCCGGAACCAGGGTCACCTGTGCTGAAACATAGATGCCTCCTCCTCTGACTCACAGCTAGAGTACTCCACAAGAAAAGGTAATTCCTTGGGTAGAGCTTGCTGGAGGAGACAAACTGAAGTGAGAGAGGGGCACAGAAGAAGAGAAGATAGGTAGATAATTTACAAGTGAGCTTTAGTCAAAGTGGCTGAAGCGTTTTACAACCATACAATTAACTGGAAATAGTCAATTATGATTCAAGTGTTGGATAACTTGCTAATAAACTGGAACATATGTCCTGAAAGAGTTGAGGCCTGTGTAGCTTTTTTAAATTTCTATTTCTGTGAGCAGACCAGACAGTTTTAAAAGAAGAAATACTAGTGAGTTTTGGTATCTCCCTCATCTTTTTTTGCCTGTTTCAATGAATGTGCATTTCTTGATGGGACTTCTGTGCTGCTCTGTGGTATTGCAATGTGTGCCACATGTGAAAATATTTTGGTAAGATTACCTGTCTATGTTTGTATGTAGTATATTTGCATATATACATGTGCATATACACACACACACACACACACATATATTTATCTTTGTTTGGACTCATAAATAATTTATTTCAAGAATATTCTTCTACTGTTCTGTATTTCAGGGTTTCCACACTCAAGAATGCCATAATTTGGAAAAAATTGCAACTGTCACAACTGCTGCAGTAATGGTTTTATAAGAACCAGCATAATAAAAACATCAGAGAGCTCTGTTCCAAACAATTTTATTACAGTTAACAACTCATCCAGTTATCAAGTATTTTGTCACCAATGCACTCTCTCTCCCTCTGTGAATGATAACATGAATGAGTTTTGCATTTCTGTAGCATCTTACACATATAAGCACTGTCTTAGAGCTGTGCAGCAGTCTTTCTCTGAGGAAAGAAAAACACACAGGAGGGGATAACACCTTAAAAAAAGGTATTTGTGCAAAGGCTGGTTTATGTTGATAAGGTTCCACAAGCATAAAATTAGTTTAGCTGCATTAATTTACAGAAAAAATATGCAATCTACTTCCTTGACTTTGGATGTGTAAGTCTATTTTTCTAAACTAAATATGTAATGTTAAGAGCCCTGAGTTCCTTCAAGGAATGAGCTCTGGCCTTCACCTCTCCAATGCCTACATCATTCCCTGTGTTTGCACAGGTATCTTAGCATGAACAAGCTTCTTAATGTAAATACTTCCACATCTAGAATTCATAGAAACTTTTATTTGCCTTGCGTATAATACTTATACATATATAAAAATGTGATAATGTGAAATTTGTAGTATTTTAATTATATTTTTCTCTTAAAAGTATGCTAGCTGCACTGTATCCACTAGTAAATCTCTGCTTAAACTTTACTGTGGTTTTATTACTATTTTTTCAAGCATATGCTACAGAAATGTTCTCATTGCATCAGCTGAATGTGGAACTGAGTATTATGTTAGTCAGCTTTCACTGATGTGCGATATTTTTCCTCCACTTTTTCAAATATCTGATTTTTCAGAAATGAGCTGGGTTAGAATTTGAAGCTAAGAAATGTTGAACTCAGAATCATGACTTTTGAGTAATATGGAGAACTTTGTAACAAACCGATCCTCAGATCTTCTGCAGTTATTTATGATGTTAAAAATTGTTCATTCTGTGGAATTTTACCTTTAAAACCCACAAGTTTATATGATTCATTGTGGTTTCTGGGAAACGCTGAATAGAAATGCTGAGTTTTAAAAAATGTATTCTCACAGATTTTTAATTTTTTTTCTTCCCCCATATCACCCCTTGTCTCCAGAGACATATTCTGTGCATGGTAAACTAAGGCCATTATAGTTCTTCAGAGACCAGATGTGATAATTAAGAACAGAAGTAAGTTTCAAAATTTGATAAAAAAATACTTGTCAAATGTACTTCTAAATTGATGCATAAATGAAACTTATGCTGATTTGTGGATGATTATGGGGGAATGTCAGCATGTTTTCATTAATTCCTTTATATTGGTGTACACAATCATGCATAGTCTATATGACCATCAGAATATCACTCTACTAAATGTACTTGACCATAATCAGTTGTTAATTTTGACAAACTAAAATAATTAATAACTTCAATATATATATATAAAAAAAAAATTCTTCATCTAGAATGGTCCAGTATAATCTTTTGACATTATTCCTTCCTGGTCAATGTGAAGAGCACGCATCTAACATAATTCCTGCTGCTTAGGTGCTCTTTTGATAAATACATTCTCTGTATTTAATGGGATTTTTATTTTCTTTTTGTTATGTATGTGTGCATTTGTGAAAGAAGATAACTGATGTGGCAGTATATCACAGCAAGTGAATTTGCTGTTTCTTTTTGCACTTTTTTTGCAGAGTGGCTATATTTAGGACACATACTGTCAGCCATGAACTACCTATATGCTTGTCCTTTTCAGTCCATGGTATTAATTTTCTTCTTCATACTGCATAGATAAGCAAGTTTCACCCATACAGTTATAGTATTTTTTTCTATAGTAACTAATTAATTTACCTACGTTATGAGTGGGAAGATTATATTGAAGTGTATAAGAGATGTAAATCCAGTAAATCCAGGTGTTTGTGTGGGTGCTATAAAGCTTTTGTTGTCTGCACCATAGGTGGTTTTTCAGTTAAGGAAAACGAGAGGTTGAAACTCAGTTTCTTAGGTGAGGAGTGATTTATGATTGCAAATATACAGGACTGTAGGATTGGAAATAGTAAACATTTGGTAAATTTGCACATTCCTCCATTTGCTATATATAATTACTTCCTGTGCATATCATTAATGTCTCACAAGTAAAAAAGCTTCTCATAACCTGTCTGCCTGAAGTGTTGCTAAGCTCAACTATTGAATGTAATTGTTTGTGTAGCATTAGTTTTAAAAATAAAAAAAAGTACTTTCTCTGAAAGGCTATATAGTCTTTCTGTTACGAGCAGGGGAATTTACAATTTCCCATTGTTTTTAACTGCAGTAAAAATATATTGGAAATTACCAGCGTACATATATTATATTTAACATAAAAGGGATTCATGAAAACTAGTTTCCCAACTTGTTCTTTTTAAATGAAAAATTACCTGAACATACAATTTTGCTGGGGTTTTGTTGTTTCTATTTAAAACCAGGAAAATGTTGCTCAGGCTGCAGGCTCAGAGTGCCTCTACAAGAGTGTTTACCAAACTCTTTTTGTTGACAGTTATGTTCTCTGTAGTTGATGTAAAGTAGTTGTAGCAACTCACCATACAATATTTCCATGTAGTATGTAGAGAACTTGACCTTTTTTTCCCCACCATTTAAAATATTTTGAGTCTCTCTCTCTGAACAACGTTAATGATTGGTCTTTCAAAATTAGGAAAAAAGTTCAGATTGTAACTTTTAAGTTATTTCTCAAAAGAAGTAATGAGAATACCACAGCTGTTTCACCATGGTGTGAAATGTACAACTAACATGGACTCTAAAAGCTGTTCTTGTAGGTTGTGTTCTCCATGTCACTGCACCCTGGGCTTTTGGCAGATTGTTCCCTTGACAAAACTATAGATGCTGTAAAAGGCTGATGAAATGCAAACAATCCACTCCTGCAGAACTCAGGCAGAATATTATGAATGCACTCTAAAAGTGCCCTGATGCTTTGGTACTCTAGGAGAATTCTTAAAATCCTTATTTGTGATGTGGCTACCTTGTTAAGATCAAAAGACAGATAGATATAAGAGAAAAACTGACAGGCAAGAGGGATCTCTGTGTCTGGTAGTTTAAGATTCACAGACCATTATGAAAAGTCAGTAGTCACTAAGCAAAAGAAGAGATATCAGAAGAACATAAAAAGGATACAAATAAATCAATGTTCTACAAGGTGGTAAAGTTTAAAAGGGCATACCAAAGTGGTCTATTCTAAGAAATTATTCCTTATGTTAATGTAGGGTTTGGAAAACAGGATAAAAACTGAAGTATCAAAATTTTCAGCTGACAAGAAGAATTACTCTCATATATTGTACATATGTGTATATACATGTAATAGGTATATTATATAATAAAATTCCTCTATTGGAAAGTGAAAAATAAATTACTTGGAAAAAAAATCACCTGAATCAAATGACCTATAACTTTTCAGAGAATCGCTGAGTGTTCCTTGAGTGTATGAAATCTTCACTTTCCAAAATGCTAAAAAAACCCAAACAGAAAAACCCCCAAACCAAACCAAAAAACAAAATGCCCCCAAAAGTTTCTCATTCAGGCTGTTGATAAAGGACAGATCATTATATTACATTGTCTTTTTCTACAGCAATGTTAGTTCCAAATTTTTTATAGACTATGAGGTCATAGGGACTAAAATCCATCATAGCTCTCTTTTAATTATGTCACTTTTCCTATTTTGAGTTTAATTCAAATAATGCAAAAAGTTAGAATCTCTACAGCCCCATTATGTGCTAAGAAGTAGGCAATGGCATATCAAGAGTTTGAAATCCAAAGTCTTTCAAATCTTCCTTCCAGAAATCTCTCTGTAATTAAAGCTGACTGATCTTGCAGTCCCTAGTAGGTGCTGCAGTAATTTTCCTCCTTGACAATAGCTAGAAAGGGCATAATCCTTTCAGAGATTTCCTGATAATTGAGTGGATTGTGTCTTCAAATGAGATCCCAAAGTTATACAGCACTGGTATTCCAACTGCTCACCTTCTAATCCTCCAGGTCAGGAATTGCTCAGAGTTTCACAGCCTTGTGCATGTCCTCACACATGCACAATACATACAGTCTCCTCCTGGTTTTGATGCAAGGCCACTTCTCTGCTCATGGAATGAACCTGGTCTCCTGCTCCGTCCCTGCAGACCACCTGCAACTCCTTTAGGTTGTTGTGGTTCCATGGAGTGTCATGTTATTTTGCCAGCAAAATACTGAGTGCAGCTGCATCAATTAGCTCCTCAAGTCTGCAAATAGTGACACCGGTGACACTTTTTTGGATGAATGAGGGACCTACTGGTGAGTACATAAATGAAATGTTCAACCCTCCTTTCATGTGTCTGTGTTTAAACATTCTTTTACCATCATGTACTTTGAAAGTGACAATCCTCTGCCCTTAACTCATAAAACACATACAAATATTTCACATCTGGCACTGCCAAGCTTCACAGATACACAGATATGTAGTAGTACAGATGCTAGTTAAAAAAAACGTATATCCTTGTTGGTTAGAGATGATTCACATTTTGTTTTACTAGCTGCTCTATGATACAACATGTATCTTGTGATCACTGAATTTCATTGTGTTATTGTTTTCCTGTGCTTGTTTGAGATTATGTTTCTTGTCTTACATGACATATGCAAGCTCTTCTGGAGTCTTTATCACCCCATCCCCCTCCCAATAGGTACAGGACATCGTTTTCTGGGGGAAAAAAAAAGCAGAACAAAAATCCCCAAAACCCACCTACTTGACTCTTCTGGCTCTGTACTGATAGGTGTTATTTCAAATGTGAAGGTGAGGTTTTGATTTCAGTTTTAAGATGCCAGCTAAATTTGCTGCTTATGGGTGTAAATTGGAGCATAGGAGGTTCAAGTTGAATATCTGGAAAAATTTTTTTACTGTAAGGGTGACAGAGCCCTGGAACAGGCTGCCCAGGGGGGTTGTGGAGTCTCCTTCACTGGAGACATTCAAAACCCGCCTGGACACGTTCCTAGGCGATGTACTCTAGGGGGCCCTGCTCTGGCAGGGGGGGTTGGACTAGATGATCTTTCGAGGTCCCTTCCAACCCCTAGGATTCTATGATTCTATGATTCTTGCCCAGCCCAGGTTGTCTGTCTCAACAGAGACCAATGGGTCTTAACCCTCAGTGTGTTTTTAGAGGAATGAATTCCTCCTTTTGCATTGATGTTGGGTTTTTCCTTTGGTTCGTGTTGGGTCTTTTTATAATCAAAATATAGATCTACGATGGGATGCATCTGACAGATTAAATTTGAATGAATTGGAGAGTCTCTTATTGAACTTACTTGAAATCCTCTAGTAAAAACTGTGCTGTTAATTAATACTGTGCAGAACACCTCTAGGTTTTCTTTTGATTGTGTCAATCTCTGTGGCTCTCTTACTGCTCCTTCATCTCATTCCTACTTTTGTAAAGGCATGCTATATCTGGTAGTCCAACCCTTGTATCAAAGTGTCCTCAGGGAATGTTTCAGCCAACCCTATTGAAAGAGCACACTGTAACACACACTGGGACTATGGTGGAGATGTGCACGAGTTGCTTCCTTTCAAGTGCTTTTGGCCAAAGAGTAGCATGGTCAGGACTGAAATCAATGGCAAACATTTGGATCCATTGGAAGGCAAGGATGTCACCAAGAAATAAGTGTGGGGTCAAGAAGATGTTGCAGTGAGCAGGATCAGTTGTGGATACTTAACTCTTGAGAGCGACACAAGAACTGTAGGGGACTGTTGGGATGATGAGGTGCATACCCATTAGGAAGAGGAGGGAAATATATCAGCATGGAGTCAAAGAGCACAGCCTCACAGCACCCAGAGCAACTGGGGTTCTCCTACCAGGAGATTAATGGGTAACCCTAGGATTTTTCCTTTGCTGTTTTGGGTCTCTGACAGGGATTTCTTCTCACATCTCCCTTTTCTTTCAGAATTATGTGAATGTACTGTGTCAGGTGTGCTTGCAGGCTTCACACCAGTGTGCAGAGTAAGCAGTTCCTCAGAGGCACCGCTGACCAACAAGCCAGCCTCACAAAAGGAAAGTCAGGATGTATAACTTCCCATAATGTTTCTCTGTCATGAAACCTGACAGAAAAGCAAGATAGAAACATTTGCTTTTGCATCTTTATCCTTTTGCCTGGGTTTATTTCCTCTGCCCTATTGCTGTCTTGCCAGCTTTTGCTATGTCCATCTTTCCTTCTCCCTCAGCCTTTTCAGGGAGGCAGAGGAGCAGGGGGGGCTGATCTAGGGGGCAGTCAGCAGCAACCTATAAATTTGACATCATACCATGAGTGTGCTTCAAAATGCGATGTAATTTATAAGGCAAAACATCCATTTTATGACCAGCCCTGAATCACAGTATATCAAAAAGCAAGAGACTGAAGAATAGGCCACTACTGCCACTTATAATAAACCCTCCAGAAGCATATTGTGTAAAGGGTCTTGTATCCGTCATTAAAACTGTTTTCTTTCTCCTTTTAGCTGCTATGTGTCATGTATTTATTAGAAGTTATTGCTAGCATGACTTCATTGATAACGCTCCATTGTATCCAACACGAAAAGAGAACAAAAGATGTAATATTCCCTGGCATATCATGTGGACTCTCATTGTATGGCATTGACTTCAAGGGACAGAAATTTCTCTCATTAAGTTTTCTTCTCTTCTACTGTATTCCTGGCAGGATCGGAGCTGAAAACCTGAGCTTAAAACCCAAAGGGAGTTGAACAGTTCAAAATGCTTTATAAATTGGAAGGATAGAAAAGTTCTGGACACAGCTTTGAAATATGTGCATCACTTTAATTGATATTTTATAGGAGGGAACCTGTCAAACTGAGCAGAGGAAGATTACCCTATGGACCTGCATACCAACTCAAATCCCACCTTGGTAAGCTTGCCCTCTCCTCTGTGAGGGAGGTAAACAGGGACCATCTCCCTGGCTGAGGGGAGAGGAAGGATCTGAACATTTCCCTTCCCTTTCTCCTTCCTATGCTCCAGCCTGACAACAAGTTCTGTGGTGCAGGATGTGAGACTGCTACAAAGTCTTTGGGATAGAAATGTTTTTGGTGTTATTTACTTACTTATTGCTTACTTATTTCTTTATTTTCCCAGGAAATCCAAGCTATCCAGAGGATTCTCTAAAGGAAGAAACTATGGAGAACTGAATTATCTGATGGATTTGATCTTCAAGCCATGTGTAACTTGGTCTGGCTGTTTATAACCTGACAAAAGCCCTTTTAAAACAAAACAAAATAAAACCCACACCTCAAAGCCTCGCAAGCTTCCTAGGCTTGGAATACTTGAAATCTTAAATAAGCTCTCTGTGCCTCACTGCCTGCAGAGGAATATTGGATTAGAGCAGTAGCCAACAGAAGCCACTACAGACATGAAAAATACAGCAAAGAATAAATATAAGAGCTATGTTGAGGGACATCTGAGACACCTATAAAAGCAGAGGCTCTCATTCACTGAAAAGCAGGTAGCAGAAAACAACCATTTCCAAAAACCAGATTTTTTTTCAGGGAAAGACTTGAGAACTCTGATCTACAGCACTTTGACATACATCCCAGGATAGAGGATCAGTGTCCACATCAGATCCAAGATACAGGGACCAGTGTGCTAGTATTAAGAGTCTGGTGATTGGTACCAGTTAACTAGTGAAAAATACAAAAAAAAAAAATCTCCTGCTATTCTGAATGTGATTGTCTCTGAGCTATGTTCTCACTCAGACACCATCAGCGAGGTCTTCCACAAGAAAGGACCTAATGAACCCCAGGGTTGGAACAGCATCCTCAGAATGGGCCCATAGAGAAAACCTCTGATTTACAACTGGGAGGAAAGGTAACTTGTGGCATGTTCACCCTATTTCCCAGCAGTGATTATGGACTTCTGGGAAGTGAGGGGGTCTATTTCCATGGGGAAAGAAAGTCACATAAGAAGTCTGTGGGTATTGACTTCCTTGCTGTATGTGGGACATTTCTTCAGGATGGTTACCCTGTTTTCTGTATGTCATTGCTGCAGAGGCAGGCAGTCCAGGGCCAGTGAGGGATTGAGAAGTATCTGGTACACAATGATTCCTTTGGGATTGTACTGTCTAGAAGATGGAAGAGGGCCAGGAGAGATCAAAGGCACAGTGTCTGCTTAAAAATAGTGATTACAGCTGTGTGAATGTATGGTTCTGGGGGGTATTCTGTTTTCTGTTTTGATTTAATTATTAGACTGTTGGGAAATATATCAGTTCCATTTCAAAGTAGATTTTTTTGTGAATTAAAAATATTATGAATTCCTTTTTTTATTCAAACATAAGTGTATGTTTGTATGTAAATGCAGATACTTAGGCTCTCATAATGGCATTTTAAGGGTAAGTCTAGTTTCTTATGCAGTTCCATTATAAAATTTTGTGTAAAAACTGAAATGGTTCACTGCAAGGGAAACTGCAAAACTATAAAGATTCATGATCCCTTACTGGTCTTATTTTAACAAGAAACTATTAAAGGAAACATTTACTTTCCATGCTAAAAGCAAAGGTCACTCAGTAGCTTTCAGTTTTCTTTCCTTTTTTTCCCCCTTATTGGCACTCATGTTGGTTTCTGAAAATATTTCATTCTTTCTTCTTTCATTTCTCCCTTTTCAAGCTCACCATCTTTCACTCTAACAGCTTCTTTCTTCTCTATCGTTATTTCCCAGCAAACTAATATCCTTAGGGGTTCTCCTGCCTTTTATTACTAGGAGTTGATATCATCTGGCCCTACGAACTGGAGGGCAGATAAGGAACTATTTTCAGTGCTATAATGTTCTAGAGAAAACCTGAACACTGATCCAAATAGGTTTTGTTCTCCAGTTAGTTGTTGCTGAACTTTCTTTTCCATGGAGTTTCTGGTGCATCTCAGGTGGTAGAGAACCAGTGGTCATTTGTAAAAAATTACTAGGAAGCATTAAAAAATTTATACTATTTTCCAAAACACAAAAGCTACTGACACTTCAATATTTTATTGAGGTACAGGGTCATTCGCCTCTTATTTTTAAGAGGTCAACTTTTCTGAGTCTTGAATGGCCACAAAATATATATTTCTCTTATTTTTTAATACTTTCATGGGTCTCTGCATAAATACATATGTATAGTATAAAGAATACATATATACTGTGTGTCTCTCTATATATATGTATATGCAGTATAAAAAAACATTAAGTGTCTACTTTCAAACAGAGTTGCTTCTGCTTCCATTGCCAAACTGTGCAGTCAGATCCTTGGCTATGCAAATAATTTCTGCTTCAAATGTATGAAAGTTTCTGATAAATACAAGTCATAGGACCTGCAAAGGCCCTATCAAGTTTACTATACATGAGCATCCAAATCCCTGTATATTTTTAACATGCTTTGTGCACAGAGATTCTCATGGGGTTTTCAGCACTAAGATTTTTACTTTACAGGTCTGAGCCATGGGATTAAGAAGTCAATGAACTATTGATTATCTAGATACAGCATAATCTTGAAAATCTGATATTAACATGAGATTTTTTTTCTTCTCTGAAGATATGCTTTCTGGCTATCTATTTTTTATACTTCTTGTTCTTAAATAGCTTTACTTAATTAAAAAAATATCTTTCTTACATTTCCCAGCGCAGTGTTTTCATTATTTATATTTTTAGCAGGAAGTCTTTATTTTAAAGAAATACCATGCTGACTTTTTAAATTTCCCATCCCTGCTCTAGGAACTCTATTGGAGTTTGTGTGTCCAGCCAGTCATGTCAGCTTCATATATTTTACACAAATAAAGCTGCAAACCACTAGAGCTGCTGCAAGTGCATGTGACAGCATAGTTCTTTCCTCCCTCTTCCATTTGGACTTAAAAGCTCCTCCTTATCTTTAGTTTATTCTGTTCCTTTAACATA
The DNA here is from genome assembly GCF_036169615.1 of Heliangelus exortis. Classification (NCBI taxonomy): domain Eukaryota; kingdom Metazoa; phylum Chordata; class Aves; order Apodiformes; family Trochilidae; genus Heliangelus; species Heliangelus exortis. The sequence goes on along the minus strand of NC_092422.1, from coordinate 107,450,446 downwards.
AGCACTGTCTAGTTTAGTATTCTCACCACTGCTTTCTGCTGAGTAATTAATTGGGAATTTTTTTCACAGTTTAGCTTTTAAAAATCATTCTTCCTATAACAGAAGCACTTGACTAGTAATACAGCAAAAAGGGAGGTCTTTTTCTCCTGAAAGACTACCATAAAATTCAGTTTTTTTAAAATTACCTATTTCACCCATCTCCAGAAAACCTTAAAGCAGTGTAATTTTTTTTTTTTTTTTAATTAGCTTAGGTGTCACATTTAAAAAGTGACATGACAGAAATTATATTCTATCAGAATTCTTTATAGAGCTAGCCAGCAGAAGATAATTTGCAATTTCTAAGCAGATTTTCTATGAAATACTTGCAAATCTCTTATTGGATGTTCCTTAACAATAGGTCTCTCTCAGTAGTGCGTTTGTAAATATACTTTGCTTAATGACAGGTGATTTACTCTGTTGGCTGTGACAGAATTTTATCAGTGTCTGCAGCACTAACCTTACACTCTGCTCTGTGACTGTCCGGCCTGTTTTCCCACAAAATCCTTGCTGCACTTACACATCTGAACCCCCTCCCCTGCTCAGGGAGCCTTCCTGATCACATCGTTTGCCTCCATTTCAGGCCGCGGAGCCAAGTGCTGTCCCAGATGCACCCAGGGGACCTCGGCAGGATGGTTTGGAAGGGAGGAACCTGACTCTGCTGGGATACTGGCATTATGGTGGGGTTTGCCCTTTTGATTACAAAAGAGGAATGTAATCGCTGATATGTGCTGCTGCTGGCAGTGTTTGCTGGTGCCTTGATGGATGTCAATATGTCAGCCCTGGCTGCTGGTTTGAATAGAAAATTACATTTGCTCCCGGAGCTTGCAATGGTCTGTGTTTGAGGTAACTATGTACATATGGCAGGGAAGCTCCACTAAATTAGTAGGCTTGATTAATAGAACTTCTATAAAAAGGAAAGCTGTCTTAATGAAATTATCTTCTGATTTGTTTGATGAGAGAGTCTGATCCATGCACACAGCTCTAAATAACCTAGGGGCTAGATCTGAATCTTGTAGGCTGCTGCTGTGTGAAAAGTTCAGCACCTGCAGAACAATGGACGAGAGTTCTCCAGATGAGAAGTCTGGGGTGGTAGAAGAGGAAGGGTCTTCAAAAAGTAGTCAGACTCATATGCTTTTTCCATGTAGCACCTTCTGCTGCTTCTGGGTGAGATGGAGTACTGGTCAGGAATTAAAGCAATGGCAGACATTTGGATCCCGTGGAAGATGAGGATGTCACCAAGAAATACATGTGGGGTCAAGCAGATGCTGCAATGAGAAGGATCAGTTGTGGATACTGATGTGGCAGCTTTTAAATGTAAGCTGCTCATATCAAAGTATTTACTTCTAGATTCAAGCCTCTTTAAATGTACATCAATGTTTTGAAGGATCAGCTTAATGTTGAGCAGTTTAGTGCAGAGTACAAAGTACAACCCTTTTTATTTATCACACCTTTATAATTCTTCAGAAGAGGTACTGTAGAAGTCTGGCTAAGATAAGAGCAACAGCAATGCAAAAAATATTCTCTTAAGCACTGATGTGGAATAAATCTGTCCAGTTGAAATGCAGCCCCAAACATTTGAGGAAACTGGGTAGAAGCGTTGCAGCAGAAAGCACTGACAATTGTGGCAATTTCTAAAATGCCACTGCATGTAGCAGAAGAGAGTAGAACAGATTTCTTTTCAGCAGACATGTCTTCTTTCTCTCACTTTCTCAGAGCTCCCTTTGTCTATTGTCTCTGCAAATAACTGCACTGTCTGCCTCATGAGTTTTTGTCCTTTTGTGTATTTCCTAGGAGCTTCATTTTTCCAGGGAGCTTTTGGAAGTGTTTATGTGTGTTTGTATGCACAGTGAACAATTCCAGGGACTACTCATTGGAGTGATAAATTGTGTTCACTTTGATGTCAGACACCTCTCATTGACTTGAGTTTCTTTCCTATTGGATATGTTTAAGATTAAGCAGGCATTAGTCATTAATCAAGGAGGTATCTACAAATAAGTTTTTCATCATAATGAGCTGTGTAGTTGAATTAAAGGTATTTGCACTTTCATTATTTGTCATGATGTATGTATATGGCACCAATGTAGTGCTCCCATATTGGCTGTTGGTGTTGCTGTGATCTCAAAAGAGAAGCCACCAACAAATAAAATGTCCATGTAATAATATGTCAGGACATCTTTTATCTGTGTGCATGTTTTAGACACTGCACTGTAGTTTTCTCTTAGTAGATATATACTTCTTGGATAATTTATTGTCTGATATTGAGAATGTGGCATACAGTCAAATGTAGGTAAAACCTGAGACTGGGTAAAGTAGGGGTTTGAAATTTGTTATCATATAGACCTTGTAAAATATCTTCTCAACACAGGTGAAATTATTATGTTACACACAGACAAATTCCAAGAAGCTGAGCTCCCCAGAGCAGTACATGGGCATCACAGGATATCACCAAATTGTCTTTGAAAAGTAAGTTCTCTCTATGGATATAAAAAGATTAAACTCTGAAAATTCTATTTATAATTCTATTTTTATTTCCTTTCTTTTGTACGAAATTAGTTTTCAAAACCTAATGTTGTCTTCCTTGATCTACTGATTCACCACTTTTTAATTTGTATTGTTTCTGCCTAAGAGACATGTAACTGAAGTAATACTCTTCAGGAGATGACAACTAAATCCTTTTAAAAGAGAATAAAATTTCTCTTATGACTGACTGAATTCTGAAAAAGAAGGATGTGTGTAAACAGTGAATACATCCTGTAAAATAGTTTTGTTGTGAATAGTTGTATTTTTTTATTCATTTAACATTCATTTTAATAATGTATGAATTTCCATTGAAAACAAAAGTATTGCAACAATTAACCTGGATACATAGATCTGTTTTCTCCAAGAGTGTATTCATAAATTTTTTTGGAACTTTTAAAATTTTTTCATACTGTTTTCACTGAAGCGTTATAAGTGGGAAAGGGTAATATCTGAAAAGCGGTGCTTCCAAGGAGGAAGGATTTTGTGTCAGCACCCCACAAGGACTGACAAGCCTCACTTTCCCTATTTGCCCCTTCCCATCCAACCCCCCCAAGCCCATTTTGTCTTGGCCAGGGCTTCAGGTCTGCCCTGTGCCCTGCTGCCCTGGCTGTGCTCCCTGAGCATCACCTTTGGTCTCTGGAGAAGACCAGACCCAGAACAGAGCCCAGGAAGCTGCACCCTAGTCAGGAGTTGCTGCCCCTTGTTGGGGCTCTCCTGGCTCCAAGCCAGAAGTGTGAGGAAAAGTTAAAACTTGTAGAACAGATTAACTGGGAATACTTTACCAATCTTTGTTCTGTATTATGGGATGCAAGGGAACACTGTGGTTTCATGTTCATGCGGAGTTATGTGGCCTTATGACCCATTTCAGGATTTAAACATTTGGAGGAGCCTGACAATACTGGCAGTTTTCATCCTCTGCAAAAATTACATTTACAGTAGCACAGTCAGTGCTGATGTCCTTGTGGATGTGTAAAAGAGCAATATGATTGAGGAGAGCTTGTCCCATGGCACAGTTATCCCAGGATTTCAGTCCCATTGTAACACTGAAAGATCACTCAGCTGTTGGGGATGAGGCAGGAACACCCAGTGTGAGGTACAGCTATTTCAGGTATTCCTTGAAAAATATCTGGATCTTAGACATAGCACAGGGTAAGAAAAGTTTGCATTTCTAACGCATATCCTGGAGCAGCTTGAGCTCCCCAGAGCAGTACATGGGCATCACAGGATATCACCGAGTTGTCTTTGAAAAGGAAGTTCTCTCTATGGATATGTAAAGAGTAAATCCATTGAAAAGTGCTGCGTGATCAAGTTAGCTCAGCAAACAGAGCTAGCTACTTTGGGATGTAAATTAATCTAAACTTTCATATAGAACAAGATGAGCCCTTGAAATTCAATAAATTAATTATCTTACAAATCTTTAACTAAATACACAAGAATTAGTATGCAGATCCAGAGACACCTCTTTCTTCTGCTGCCCTTTCTTCCCTGATTATGGTTTGAAGTGGGAATGTTCTGTGTGAATCTGAATGATTCTCCTGGAGCCATTGTCTAGGACTCATAGTTGGTATCGTTTTTAGTGCTTGGAAACTGATGCCACTGTTGAAGCCTCAATGATCATTGCAGGTTTCATTCTGTATTGTTAGTGTATTCTGTGTTTGGGATGGTTTTCTTACCCACCATGGCCTTTCCTGTTCCCCTGTGATGGGCTGTACCATAGGTCTGTCTGGCTCATACTGACCACTGGAGAAGAGGTCTCAACCCATGATTTGCCTGGTGGAGAGCGTGAATCACAGGGACAACAGGTAAGTCCCTGGGAAGGTCTGCTTACAGTAGTAAAAACTACTGTCTAGCAAGAGGAATAATAGTCACAATTATCACTGAAGTGTTTTGACACATTTGTAAAGCTCCCTAAGAACATACAATGAATGTATTATTTATTTTAATGAAATTCAGTCTAACCTAGACGATTACTCACTCCCCTGTCTGATTTCTATGAAGTGCCAACTCACAAAATGCTCTTAATGGTGAGTCTGAAGAGCTTCTTAGGCTTTGCAGACACAAACTTCTCCCAGCAGATTAGAATTTTGAAAGAGACATCACAGAAGTGACAGAAAAACTTGGAGTACAGAAGTTTGTCAGTAGATTGGAGGTTTCCCAGTGACATCCTTTTTTTTTTTTCTTGCAGGGACAAGACAAAGAGAAATTTATCTGATATGTGCTGCAAGCAAGGGGCATAGTATGGGTCGAAGAAAGAATCTGGAAAAGTAATTTTGAATCCTTTGAATCCCTTGGACTTCAGGACAGCACAGTGCTGTATATCCATGTTACAGTTTGCTGAGTGCCCTGAACTGCACTGCATGAGTGAGTGTAAGTATGATAAATACCTCTATGGCTCAGTCACCACAGCGGTCTGCAGACTTTTATCTACAAAAGAACTCCTGCCATAACAAAAGCAGTGTGCTATGGTCATGCATGCCAAGAAATCCCTCTGTCCAGTACCACAGGTAATGAATAGCTGGCTGTTCTGGAGAAATCCTGGGTGCAAAAAGTGTGTACTCCCTCTTTTGCCACGGCAGCGATGCAACTCTTTGGCCAGGGCATATGGTCCCAGGGGAAAAAAAAATTTAAAAAGGAAAAGAAAAAACCCAAGATTTAAATCAATGTGAAGTTTAAATTCCATCTCTGATTCAGATATTTATAAACCTGACATCTGCATTTCTGTAGAAGGAACAGCTAACGGGTTGACTAATAGCCAAATCGCTGCAGGAAATGCAGAGGAAGAACGTTTAGAGGTCAGATAATATTTAATCAGGAAACTTTTCAGCACATCTTTGATGTTACTATTAATTTTATCTTTTCTCCTATTCATAAATAACATCCATCTGGAGAAACCTAGACACGTTTAGTTACATTTTATTAATCAGGAAATAATCCACTGGTCACACATTTCCAGGAAACCACACTTGGCTTTATCTTCTTACGGAGAGCAGAATACATACATAGTAAAATCTCCTCACAGTTATGTCTCAGCTACAATCACAGATTTTTCTTGTATTTCTCTGTTGTCAGATCACCCGAGAATAAACCCAAGCACCAATAAAATTTTCTGTTTACCCTGGATGTCTTGAAATATCATGGCTCTCAGGAATTACTTTGTTGTTTTATTTAAAGGGTATGTACTACAATTGATTCCAGTGCATCATGACATTTACAAAAGTGCTTTTTGCAAGAAGGCTACTAATGTAGGTTAGGAAAGAAAACATCTGTAATTTAAAGGAATTCTTGCTATTCTATGGTAAATTCTATGTGTGTCAAAGAAGTAAGCATCCTAGAAGGCACAAGAGAGAGGTGAACTGCCAGCAGACAGTCTGTGGTGGGAGCATGGTCAGGCTCATGACTTCCCCCACAGGACAGGACAGCACATGCTGACTTACACAGGTCCTGAGTCACAGTGCCTGCTGTCACCTGCCTTTGGGGGTGGCCTAGGTTAACACTGTGTCTGACCCTGTTTTCCTTGCCACAGGGTTGTATCTGCCACATGAACTATGGGAGGATACACTGAAAATTCTCCAGCACAGTGTGGTGCTTTGTACAGGCAAACATCTCCTGCGATGATAGAGGTTGACTTGAGTTATTCTGCCACATGCTAGAGGATGTCATATGTTTTGCTCTCCTCACCAGACTTGCTGTATGAAATGATGGTGTGATGTACTGCCACAAGTGAATTTGTAAGTTATTCTATCCTAAATCATTTTTCATTGAATACCTTGCTAACACATTCACACCAAAAAAGGTAGGAAGTAAATGCAGAGAATCTGTGTTAATTCTTAAAAGAAATCTGAATAGGGCTTTTGGGTTTTGATATGAATTTTTATACAAGGTATTTTTCTCTTTCTATTTGATAGAAGGGAGAAGAGAGCAAATCTTTTTAGCTATCTATTATATAAACAGAAACCCATAGGTAAAACAGAGCTACTTTTAAAACAGCAATAGTCCACCTGATCAAACAATCTGGAACTTCTGGTTTTCTAATTTTGCAATTTAATTATTGTAAATTAGAGATAAGTATCAGGTAGATTTTTAAAGCTTTATTCTATTCAATGTCATAGTTAGTATTTTGTTCAGTTATAAGTTCAGTTACAAGTACAATTTTAAAAATTCCTCTCTCATAAAAACCTTGCGCAGGCTATATTGGAAAACTTAGAAAGGTGAATGATTTTTAAAAATATCTTTCACCATGTGTCTACTTTATCAGGAGCTGAACAATACTCCCCCTCTAGAGACTTGGAAAAATACCTGGCCTTAGCTTCAGGGCAGTGAAGGCACAGTTGAAATTTTAGGTAGACTTCCCTGTCCTTGCTTCTTCAGGGCACTGCATCTTCATGCACTATGGCAGACTGAGCTGAAGCAGTTAGGAGTTGGTTTCTGGTAAGAGAGGAGATTCTGTACCCAGTCACTGCCAACAGGGCACACTTTAAAGGTGAGAATAAATAAGCTAAATTCACCATCATCCCTACCTAGTTTTTAAATCTAGCTGTTGCAGAAAAAAGTTGCTCATGAGCAGTAGACAAGAGAACATGGGTTTTCAAAAATAGGAAAAAACATATGGGAATTGCAAAAGGTGTGAGAAAACTGTTATGCCCTGGCTGCTTTCCAGCAGTGTTGTGGGCACATCAACACCCATGAGCTACAGCAGAGCAGCTGCTGTGGTAAACCAAGTCTCCAGAACCTGCCATTGGGCAGAGCCATCCTTGGGCCAGTGCTGGGGGCAGGAGTGCTAATGGGCCCTACCAAGAGCCACAGTCCTGGCCCCTTCCTCTCATGCCAGGGCAGTGAGAAGCCACCAGGCACAGCATCATGCATGGGTGCTAAAGCTAAAGTCAGGTAAAGAGTATAGACAGCACCTGTTTCCAGACTGTTTGACACTCTGATGAAATATTTTAATTAAACATAAGCATAGTTTGACACATTCATGAAATATTTTAATTAAACATAAACAATCCTAAGTAAGGGCTTTGTTTGGATTAATGCATCATTACGTTATATGATTTTTTTAAGAAAAAAACCAACCCAAATGCTTTAAATCGAGATTACTGAGCTGGGACTGAAGATAAATACTTTAAGCTATGGGAGTGTATAGCTAGGGATATTCAAACAAGTTTAACTCTGCTCATCAGAAGCACTGCTTTACAGAAAAAAACCCCATTCTAATATATTTCAGTTTCTCAAAACTTGTGTGAGACTGTATTTTAAAGCTATTGTTTTGGTCTAACCTGGAAAAGCTGTTTGAAAATACATTTGGGTAAAATTTTACTGCTTAGGACTCTTTATTTTTGGGGGATATATTTTAGCCTGTTCTCTTAAGGTATTGAGATTTATCTATGTTCAATATGCGATTGTTTTAATCCCTCCATCCCCTCCCTCCCAATAGTTTATAACACCTCTGGCCAGTTTTTTTGTCAGGTATTGTGGATGTGTGCCCTGGATTTTATGTTCCTGTTTCTTGGAGAAATAGGTAGTTGGCCAAAGGAAGAGGTAGTATTAATGTCCCAGGTAACAGGATGAACTCAATCTTTACAGGCACCAGAGAATCCACAAGGGAGCTCACAGAGAACCGTAGGTACCTGTGTCTCATTTATTCTAGAGACATGAACCACTTTTTATCACCGTAGACCACATCTACGTTAATAAATAGTAAGTTACAATAGGAGTGAATCTGAAGAGTAAAATAGTTGGTGCAGATATCTGCACTGTGTGCCTTGTTGGGATTTTCCTTCAGGCCATCTCCTCCCTGGTGCAGCAGGATAAAAGTCCCTTGGTGGCTGGAGCACTTGAAGTGCTCTCCTGGAGGGCTGTGGGTTTGGGTTTAGGAAAGAATTCTGTTTGCACATGCCAGACCACCTTTGGGTACAAGCCAAAGTAAATTGGGTCAGCCAAGAGGAGCTCTCCTCAGGAGTCCTCATACACAGACAGCATGATAGATGCACTGCATTATATACATAGAAAGCTGCTGTGGAGGTTCATCCCTTCCCTCATCTAGATACATCAGGCTGATGCAAGAGACTTAATACTGAAATAATATCATTTATCCAATGGTGCTCTGACTATCTCATAGAGAAAATGAGTGTTATTGTCACATTTCAGGGATGGAAAAATAGAGAAGTGACTTTGTCAAGATCACCCAGAAAGAGGCTAATTGGGAAAGTTGTTTACATAACCCTATGCAAAGAAAAAAAGCACACAAAAACTTAATAATTTAGATAAGTCTAATTTGCAGTTATATTGTTCAAATGATGTATCTGTACTAACTTAAATCCATGCATGAGTGATTTGTAGAGTCAGAGTAGGTGCATACTGGAAACGCATATAAAATACATAAGCAATTTTCTTGGGCAGAAACTTTGCAAGACTGAAATATGGGTGATTTTTTTTCTGGCTTAATCCAGCGAGGCGTATTTTTAATTTGTTTTGCTGTTTTGTTTGGGTTTTTTTATGGTGGGTGGTTTGCCTGTATTCCCTGGTAGTTTCCTCAAATGATAATTCCCTGCTTCCACCTGGCTCTAGGAATCATTAGTGGGTGACAGCTATCTGAGGCATCCATAGAAATCCTCTGTCCTGACTGTTTGAACTGCCATGGTTGGGACACGTTATCAAGACATTGCTATTGTGCAGATACAGATTAGTTCTTGAGACTGATTTTTCTGCTTCACCAGTTCCTTTGTAGCTGCCAGAACTAATTGCTTACATTACATTACCAATCTGTGCTTCTATCACTCTTTGGATGATGCCATCCGTTGGAATACAGCTGCATACTTAAGTGCACTTTTTGACTACTTCTTACTATTCCTGCCTATGTTTACAACTGGCAGAATTGTTCCTGATATTTCTCTGACCTTCACTGCTTGCCAGCAATAGTACAATGGTTGCATTGAATCAGTTGCCTTTTCTGCCTCTAAAATGTTCTGAATTTTCAGTCACTTAATGGGACTTAAACAGAGCTACCTATCAATTATATAGAAAAAATCTTTTATTTCTGAGAATACGTAAAGTTGCTGAAAACAGGTAAAATTGTTTGACCAGTCATATTTAGAAAACTTAAAACGTCAACAGAATGAAAAACTGGAAGATATCAAAGCCTATACTGCCTACATAATAAAAGGCTTTTTTGTTATGGCCCAGCTGTATTGCATCTTTATTCCAAGATGTAAAATACCCCAATATTCACTAACAGTGATATGCTTTGACATCAACACTGGCTATCAATATAAATGGCTGAATGATGCCTGCACACACTCAACTGTTCATGTTAATGTTATCTAAATGTTTTCTTATAACTCTAGAGATGTATTTTGTATGATACTTTCCATTCCCACCTAATATGTATTCATAAGGAAAATTATAGTCTTGCTGAGCAGAAGTAAATTAATATATGTACATCTGTGCATTTCCATCTGAGAAAAAAACAACAACAGTATTTTAATATTTCTTTTTGGATTTATGGGGTTGCTCAGGACTATAAAAAAAACTTTTTTTTCCTGTTCTTTATGTCACATCAGGCTGTTTTAATATTGAAGATTAGCTGATATTAATAATTATAATAACAATAGTCATGATACACTTTGACACACTATGAATAAAAGACAGTTCTGTAAATAGCGTAAGAGTAAGATCATGCTGTGTTTAGTGACTGGAGATTTGTTGCAAGTTCTAAGATCTGCATGTTCAAATCCAAAGTACTAAAGTGTAATTGATTTGAAGATTCTTTCAACATTTGTATCAACTATTTGAAAATCACTCATTCTGAGGTGATAGCATTTTTTATGCCATTTTTTTCACACCAAAAGTGGTATACAATAGATTTTAAGTGTGAAATATGTAATTTGTTAATAATCCTAGATTTCATTATTGCAGGTTGTGTGGACATCAGATGACTTTTTTTTTGAAGAAAGAACATCACTACTCTACATACTATACAATACTTGTTGAATGACCTTAACTTTGGCACTCAAGAGTAGTTTGTTCTAGCCCTGGCTTTTTCAAGAGACAATGAAGAACCATTTGTGACTCAGGACAAACAGCTGACGGTGTTTCACTGCTTTACTTGCTATCTCTCTGGATTATCAGACTTGCATGCACTTATTTGCCACAGGGAACTGAGTTTTTTCTTGAGTGAGTATTGAGATCTAAGTGAGAGTTCTGGCTAACCCACGAGCTTTTGTTCTTGTGATATTTAATTCTAAAGGCTTTCAACTTTCTTCATCATTCCTTCAGCATCTGCCCACCTACCTCTTTCCCTTTTTTTGGTTTGTTGGTTGTTAATATACAGAACCTGATGCTACTCCCAACCAACACCACATTTCTCCAACCTGAACAATTTCCTACCTTTTACTTAGCTGTGAGGTGAGGCCCATGTTGCACCTCTCAGGGTATTGCCAACCAGGTGCTTTGCTGACCATTTCTAAAGCTCAGCTCATATGAGGACTATTTGCAAACATGTGCACAAGGATATAGAACTTTCCTATGTGGGATGCTGTAAACAGGGTCTCACACAGACAGTGGGATTCTTTATCCCTACCACAGAAAATATAGGGCAAAGGCAGAGAAGGACAGAAGCTAAGCAGAGGAAAGACTTCTGAAGTCATAAAGCAGAATAAGCATCACAACTAAGTTGTACTGTGGTTTTCTACAGAATATATCTGCTCTCAGATCATTGCAACTATTTCCTTATGGGAGGTGGGGAGCAGAATTTATTCCAGTAGTTCCAGAATTAGATTTCTGAATGGGAAAAAGGAGCTGGGAGAAACACAAACCACTGTGGTTATACTGGATGTGGATTTAATTTACATTTGTGGTGACCGGGTCGCAGTAATTTCCCTGGGGAGCAGCTCCTGAGATAGTAATTTCAAAAGAGAAGCTTAGCAATGGTGAGCTGAGCGCTTCCTGAAACAGGATGGCCTACAGAGGAAAATGTCTTTTTAGAGGCATATGGGTTCGGCCAAATTTAATAGGTATTCACAGAACAAGAGAGCACGGAGAAACGGTCTTGCAGACAAAGATAGTTCATTTGTTGGAAACACTGTGATCATAAATTTTTTTTGCTATAAAATGAATTTCCAGGGAGTTATATTCTACATTCTTTAAAAAGATCTGTGGGAAATTTGGGAGAGCTTGATGTATTTTTTTTTCAAGTGATCCTGTCAAGTATCAAAAAAATCTGGGTTCCCACAAAGTCCTTAAAGCACAAGAGTGGACAAGGTTTGGCCAAGAAGAAAAAAAATCAAGTCCTGATCCTGGTTTTGATTTCTGTCCTACTTTTGTGTCAATGTTGTTACCTGTCACCCTACAGAGAAGGAGTTTCAGTCCTCCCCTGTAGCTGGAGGAGTTCAATCTAGTCTGCCACAGCCCATCTCAGCAGTTATCAGACATTTCTGTGAATAACGAAAGAGGGAAAGGCTGCAAGTAGTAAGGCTTCTAATTAATGCTAGGATGAACAAAGGGTGAGCCAAACAAAATGAGGAAACATTTTATTATCAGTCTTGGAGCAGGGGATGCTAAAGCATGTTTGGGTCAGATTCACAGTATAACTGGGCTGCCTTTTCTGGCTGGCCAACACAACAGATCTGCAATATCCCACTGATCTGAAGGCCCACTGTAGTAGTAATTCTGGCTCTGTTACAAAATCACCTTTGGTGTCTCTATTAATTAGTCACCAGGGCTGTCATTCTGCCTTAGCTACAATCCATTTGTTAAACTCACTTTCATGCTAGAAACAGTCTCCTCTTTTTAGCCCTGCCTTCGATAGGACAACTTTTTACTTCATTTGCAATGCTGTGTGAATAGCCAGAAATGAGCCACAGTGGCACTACTGGACGAGCTGGTATAAAGTCAAACCAGATGTACTCATAGCAAGGAAGACAGCAGAAATGCTTTGTGTTGCACAAGAGAAAACCTGCAGGGAGACCTTCCTTCATCTTTTCCTTGCTGTTAGTTTCTTTTTCATTCGTTGCAGAATAGAGCTAATGCATATGGTGCCCTTAAAATCAAAAGATACCTCTAATTCACTCTGTCCAAATGTGAAGATTTCCATCACATTTAGTAAGGGCTAGCTTGTTCCCTGTTTCTCAGAATCTGCTCCAGTTGGACTGCTGTGGATCAATCTTCATGATGGCTGATTACCTCATCACCCCAGGTGTCTAGTATTGGCAGCTGAGCAAATCAATGACACACATCACATCAAGACAGATGAGGTGGCAGGCATCTGATGTGTAGACACTTTGTACAAACCATGTTTCATACTCACCTTACAATTCTCTCAGCTCTTGATCAATTCCTTCACTCCTTTTGGGTAGTACTTCTGCAGATATGAAAGCAGAAAAGGGAAGAAAATGTGCCTTTTCTTTGTTAATCTGTAGGCCTAAACATAATGACCTCTTGATCCCAGCAACATTTTGTAAAATACTTTCACTAGTACAGTAATCCCTACCAGCTACTACAACCACTCATTGTTTTCTTCTTTGAATCTCTTTTTCAACCTCTGTCTTCACTTTTTTTTCCACCTTGAAAATCTGATCTACAGTTTCATGATCTTGCCTACTAGCCAAAAAATGGTGACTGTAAATGGCAAAGACAAGTGCTGCCAAGATGTCTGCTGCTTTCCTGACTTTTCCCCATATTACACTACTAAACTATGACTTATTTATTTATTTATTTTTAAGATTTGCACACCTAGCAGAAGCCAAGAGAGTAGAAAAACAACTTTTACTTCCTTCGAATATGAACTGCATGTAGATCCCTGGACTTTTTGCTTCATTGAATTAGGAGATTAAAAAGTGAAGAATTTATGGTCAACCAAAAGTATAAGGTACACAAAAAAGCAGTTTCCTTTCATTGAAGGCTATTTTAAAATGACTCATGATGCTCACTTATAATTGAAAATGTCAGAAGAAATCCCTTCTATTTACTTTTTTCTTAGAACAAAGAATTCATCAAAACTGATGTGAACCTATGAAATATTTCTGTGCTACTGAATTCATTCTTTTCAAACCCATATCCAAAACCAAAGCAAATAAAAATCTACATGTCTAAAATTTCCCATAACACTATGTGACTCCAGCCACTGTTGAGTGAGACCTCATGGGTTCGTAGGGTCACAGAGCAGAAAGGTGAGCATCCAGGCAGGATTATCAGATCAGCAATCACCCAGAACTGGGGAGCTTCTTGTAAATCTAAACCCCCAAGCTGATTTTTCCTCTATGAAAATAGGAAAGAATGAGTGTGGAAATGCTAGAAAAATTGGAAGAGGGCTATTCATAGAATCCCCTGGGTTGGAAGGGACCTCAGAGATCATCAAGCCCAACCCTAGATTCACTACCACTGCGGTTACCAGCCCATGGCACTGAGTGCCACATCCAGTCTCTTTTTAAATATCTCCAGGGATGGAGAATCCACTACTTCCCTGGGCAGCCCATTCCAATTATTTGACTAGAGAAGATAATTTCAAGTCTTAAAATTTAGAAGCATATTTGAACCCTTTGATAACTCAGTTACCGCAAGGACAAACGCTCTTCTCCTTCATCCCATCCTGGATTGTGGCAAATGCTTCTCAGCAGAGACAGCATGGCAAAGCAGCAGCCTGATCTTACTGGTCAGGGGTCAGGCCACCACAGCTCTTTTGCTTTTGTGGTTCAGAATCTGGGTCAGGCTGCTTTTTAGGTCAACTTATTTTGAGCACAGGCTGCACTGGTGTGGAGCGAGAAGAGGACTGGGCTCTAGAGCATTGTTCTCTGATCATTTGGCCAAGGATATGGACAAAAATTAGCATACTGACCACAGCTGTGTGCAGGTCCCAAATCTGTAAGAAAAATTACTAGTTTGGTTCCAAGGGAAATCAGATCCTTTAAGTGCTGCCATTTCCCACAAATCAAAGAGACTTAACTGGGCAATTTGGTAGCTCCCTTGAAAGACCCTTCTGAGAGGGTAAAGCAGATATGACTGCACCACCTTGCCCTGCATAGTGGGATCTCCAGCATAACCAAGATATTCAAGAACACAATGTAAAATCAGAGTTTGTATGGATTTTTCCTCTAGACCAGCTTTCTGGGAGATCAAATTCAAATAAGGTCATGAACTGATTTAAGTGTTGCAGCAGCTGCAACTCAACTAAGCCCATAGATCTGATTCATGATTTTGGTTTTGCTTCCAGGACCCATGAGCAAATCAGTTTGGAGAGACCACAGTAATGATATTTTCTGTTATTTTTGTGATGTCTAGGGAAACTGGTTACACTGAGCTGAGAAAAGACAGGCAAAAAAAAACCAAACCAAAACCAAGGAAAGGGCTTTAAAAAGTGACACAATGCACTGCTCTTAGTGTAGATTTCACAGTATTCTTTCCATCTTTCCCCATGCATGTATGATATCTTTGAAAGAGCAGTGTCAGTTACACCTTGCTGCTCTCATGAATTTTTACTAGGGGTAACACAACACTGTTTTTACTAATCTCTGTTTTGAAACATATTTGTCATTAGGAATTTCCTACCCTCAGCATACACAGCATGGAAATCATAACTAATTTAAAGGAGTTGTTTCATCAGAGCTTTATTTTTCTTATGTGTCTAGGTGCACCTAGATAGTGTGTACCATCTAGGCTGTTGGACAGCAGTGCTCAACAATTTTAAAAACATGGTTATAGGGAAGAAAACCCCCCACATGCAATCAACCTCACTTTCCATCCTGCTGTCTTTTATGCTCTTGCTGTCACTTAAAAATCTTAAGATAGAGGTGTGACCCTTAGTAATACATTTCCATACATGTCTAACACTTCTGCTTAACAACCCCAGACTTCCTCATATACAGCCGTCCCTGGAAGTGTGGATTTATTCTCTTATGAAATCTTAGAAAAAGGTGCAAACTGAAGTGTAAATAACATTCATCTCACCAAATCGATTGGAATGTGACTGCTGCTTTTAAGGTGGATCAGAAAAGTTAAAAATGTTTAACATGCTCAGGCTGGGTAAGGGAATTTTAAAGTACAAAGGCCCCATGATCAGGAGAAACTGATTTGTCTCAGCTTTTCTGTTGAGTGGTGAATATTATTAGAAGATAAGACTTGGCTTTGTGCGAGAACATTTCATATTATAGATGCAAAGTGTGTAACTTTTATAACCCTGTTGATTTTTATTACTAGTCAATTGTCATACATACAAAAGGAAAGCCATTTGGTGAGAGATGAGCCAGAAACATAAACACTAAAATGAAAAAGCAATGCTGACAGCTCAGAGGTAATTTCCTGACATGGAGGAGAGTGAAGCAATGGTATCTCTTCTGCCACAGTGTCATATCAGACTTGGAATTTATTTTCTGATGGTTTCAGAGCATCTCTCTAGCTGTCAACACACCAAGCCAGTTCCAGAGCCCATTGATGTCAAACATGAGCCTTTCTATTCACTCTGCTCAGCTTTGATCATGCCCTTGAGGAGTTCAGACCTCATAAGTACCTTAGGGGACTTTTTATCTATGGGGCTGGATCGCATCTATTTCTATGTTTATTAGTTCTGTACCATGGAAAACTGTTTAGCTGTGAAACATAAATCTTATTATAGGGAGGATAAATATCAAAACATTTGGTATCAGTTGAAGCTTAGGCTCAGCCCTCCCCAAGTTGCTGGTGTTTTTGTCATAATATATGATATACTATTAAATATTTTCCTGTATTTTGTCATTCCAGAATGATGTGCCACCAAGTAAAAACGAACTCAGTTTAAAATCTGTTAATTGGCATTTTCCAATAGGAAATCTAAAACCTCTCTGACCCCATCTGAATTATCTTCTGTACAGAGATTCATCCAGAGATTCATCCCACATTACAGATATTTTCAACTGAACAAGAAATAGGCCATTATATATAGAAACTAAACCTTCCTTCACAGTTCTGAAAAAAATCTTTCTCTCCTTCTGCATGAAGAGTTTTTTCCATTTAACTTCTGAAAATGGAATTTTGAAGTTCTTGAATATCACAGAATTAATCAATTATAAGGAAATCTGAGGAAAATTCAGAAGTCCAAAGCAATTTCAGATAAGTTAGAACATGATTGGACATCAAATAGTTCTAAAAATGAAAAAAAATAAAATCCCATATTGCAAGTCAGGTTATCCCCACAAACAAGATACATTCCCTAATTTTGCTACTGAGACATGTGATATTTTTTTTCTGGAATGTGCTGTCCTGACCTTTATTTTACACGTACAGACAACTGCACCTTATGCAGATGCTCTTTTAGTTTTCAAACACAATTTGCTGACTATCCTAACCTGAAGTCATAACCTTACCCTATTAATGAGGCTGATAATTTAAATCATTGTCAGCAACTTACAGCTTTAAATTATTGAATTATTCCACTGTGGACAGTAGAGCACTTTTTATAAAAATCTATATCGCTATATTCTCTGTTTAATAAGGGTAATCTGTAGTTAGGTCCTCACATACATATATATATACATGATGTACATGCTCTTGTTCTGGTAAATAACTATTCCAGATTCAGAGAAATGTTTAAGGAGTGGATTTAGAAAGATATCATATATGTGGTGGTTTTGGCCTTTCTGACATTTTTTAAAGCACTTGAACTGGAACACTTACAACTGTGGACAACATAAAGGTACTATTTAAAGATGTAACAGAACAGCATGCACAGGTCACGCTATACTTATAAAGTATAGTCAAAAATCTCTGTAGACTTAAGTCAAAGTTCAGATTGAACTAATCAGCTGGAGGTGACAGGAGAGCAAAGTGACCAAGGTGTGCTGACTGAGTGATCTGATTGTCTGGAGAATGACAGAGGTGAAGAATGGAGTTGTCAAAATTCAAAGATAAATTATGTGGGTTTAATAGTGTTCAGGATACATATGTGCAATTGCAGAATATGCAGGAAAAAAAATAATATGGAATACATATAGTTCTGGTCATTGTTGATGAAGAAAAGTAAATACAATGAAAACAGATGCAGAAAAAATCCTCATGGGATGATGAAATGAATGGAGTATCTCTCATGAAAGAGGTTTGGTTTATGAAACTAGTCAGAAGAATCAGAGAGAACGGGGCTGAAGGATAATTATCAATAACAAGGAAGAGTTGAAGAGTAATTATTTATTGAGCAGTAATGAATAAATTTAGGCTGGGAATTAGGAGGCTTCTAATAATCAGAAGGGTGAAGTTTAGGGTTAGCAGGGTATGAGCTATTTCGAGATGGAGTTAGTGAAGCTGGAAGAAGAAAGTGTCAAAAGGATTTTAAATAACTGGGATAGCTGTTTGCATACTGTTGTTTTGTACCTGTCCCATCTCTCAAGGTTTCCACTGCTTGCTCACGTTGTCACTTCTCCCCCACTCACATCCTTGGAACACTTCTCCTCCCACACTCTTCTGATCCACTGGAGAAATTTGCAGAAACACGTTTGAAATGACAGACTGTCCCAGAGCTTTAACACTTGATACACTGATGATTATTTTGTGTCCAGTTCACACAATATAAATGTCAAATTAAGGGCTAGAAGTGATTTTTTGCTTCTACTCAGATTGGTAGAGTTTAGATTTTTATAATTTTTGGCTGCCTTCTGTAGTATGGACTGAGCAGCCTGCTTAGATTTAGCTGGGACTTTTCTTGAATTTTGCCCTGCTGTGTCAGGAGAGTGGCTTATTAACATCTTGGCTATAATTCTAGCTTTGGAGTTCTATTGTAGCTTTTAAGCTTGTTAAGGAAGTTATGAAAGTTACAGCTTTTGCCAAGTAAAATAGATGCTGTAAACTGTTCTACAACCTATCTATGAGTCTAGTAGCTGAGGAGAGAAACAAGGCTGTAGATTATGTCTGCTCAAATACAATTGGAACATTTTAGAAAAGTAAACCAACCTATTAATTTCAGATGGATTATCTAATATCCTCCTTATTCACTATTCTTTTTATTTATAGAGATTTTAGCTGGGCTGTTTTCAGTCTTCTTTGTATTATTTTTCCTGATACTAATATATTCTATACTGTAACAATCCCATCTTCAGTATGTGTCTGACAAACTGTTTTGGATATATGCTACATTTGTTCATGAAGGCCACAAAAGAAGAAAATTAGTCAGTGATAAGAATTTTTATGTTTTGTTTTGTATCGTTATGAAAAAAAAATGTTTTGTTTCTTTTTCTTTGTGACACTTGTGATACAGGTTAACGATCGAGTGATATTTCCTTCTGCCAAACACTTTTTTACTGATAAGTACAAGAAATTTTAAACCAGGAAGACGAAAAGGATGCCGGAGTGTGAAGATTTGGTGTCTAACAGCTATCTCAGTATTTTCTGTCTTAGGGATGTGAGACTTTACATCAGTTATTAGGATGGCAACTCAGTGACTGCTCCAGGTCACTGCCAGGTGTGAGTCTCAAGATTAAGGCTGAAAGAGTGAGCCTCAGAGAACCAGAGATCTTGGGGCAGGGAGTTCATGCATTTGTGCTGACCTGAAAGCTGTCTATAGAACTTGTGAACACAATTTCTGTAAAAATATCATATTTCTTCTGGAGAATACTAAGCTTTTAAACCTGTCACATATCTAGTGAGATTTTTTTCTGCTTACCTGCATGAGCTGAAGCACAAGGAAACAAAGTGTCCTTAATCAGAAAGATTACTTGTATTTGCAATTCAGAGTGCACATGCACAAACTGAGGCTACAAGGAAATCCAAAACACAGTTTCTCCCTTTAATATTGTTTTCCATTAGATTTTTATGGCAAAAGCAGATGGCGATTCTGGTACTGATGTTGAGTGAAATAAATGAATTTCCAATTCAAAGGCAGTGAACGTGGAAGGCCCTCTAGCAAATCCTACAGAGTACCTTTAAATTCTTTTTTAGGACAACAAGCTATATTCTTTGCTATACATGAGCCCATGGTAGAGACGCAGTAAAAAATGGAAAGCAGTTTTCAAGCACATGTATTTCATAAGGAAGTTCAGCCCAAAGGTAACAAGGTGCTATGAATTACCAAGATGAGGTCATCGTTCCAGCCATTTGAGGGTAGTATCAAACACTACCCCGAAATGTGTCTCTTGACAGCTTTGCACAGAAAGCAGTCCAAGAGATCTTAAAAACTGAGCTGATCAACAGTGCAGCAAACTGCTCCTGTCTCATCCCCAGTGCTGCCTCTATCCTCTCTGCATTCAGTGGCCAGCTCTTCCTCATCCAGGCATTGGGCTGTTTGTGGTTATTCTATTCTGGGAGTGTCCATGTTATCTGATGAGTCCACCAAGGTGCTTCAAGACACAGGTGGCTAAAGGAAAGACAATAGATCCTTCCTTCTTTATCAGTCTCACAAATCAGTAGTAAAGTGTGAGAGACTGCAAGCTTGGATGCATTCTCTGAGGAAGAAACAACGTTTCCTGTCCATGTGAGAGAGAAGTATATCATGCTCAGCAGAAATAAATGTTGTAGAGCTCTGAGAGGATGAGAGTAACAACCAGCTACTTAAGCCATGAAGAGCTCATCCTTTGTTATCGCTAAGGGTTGGTTATTTTTTAACAACTCATTTTAACAATATCGTGGTCTAAATCCAATTGTGCCTAGCCTAAAAGGTTGCAGTCAGTTCAGTATTTGCCAAGAATTTCTGCAGGTTTCTTTCAGGAAAAAGAGTTTGGATATGGAGGCAGGGTTTGGCTAGGACTGCGACATCTAATTGAAGCTTTCAGACCCAACCAGATCAGCCTGTTTTGAGAACATGAAAGGAAGAACCCTTCTCCCTGTGGGTCAAGATTTTCTTGATCCAGCCCTTGCTGGCATTTGTAATTTTTTTTACAGGCAAGAGAGCCTTTCACAAATTTAATGTTTATAGCTCATCAAAATAACTGAAATTTCTTGCTCAGTGAATGAACTAAATCTGTGAATGCAGGACTCAATCTTGACCTAATTAGTTTATTTATTTGGTTGGCCATTTTTTCCTTTGACTTTGAAATTCCTGTTTTGGAAAGGCCTAGCTGTCACTTTTAGTTATGATTTTAATGACATTAATTATAGCAGTAATATTTATTTCTGTTTCAGGATATATGTTTTTCTTTTAAAACAAATTTTCAGTATATGCTACATACTTAAACAAAAAAAAGATACATAGACAAAGTTTCTTGAAAAATTATTGATCGTTCAGGAAAATGATTGACCTTTTAACATTGTGGGAACTTCCATGGTTCCCAGGTTGTGGTCTTTTTTGACAGCTTTAAAGGAATTGTCTTTTAACCTTTAGCAAGATCTTTTTCACTTTAGTGGTTGCTAGCAGGGAAACTAGATGAATACAATGTTACATGAGATAATATAGAGTAAAAGATCTTATTTCTTAACACATCATTTTGTTAAGAGCACTGTATCACCCCATTAGTATCACAGGAAGGTGTCTTTCTAACATACTTTGCATCCAGTAAGAGTATTAATTTAGTTAATTTAACAAAATTTAAAAAAAAAATATATTAGGTAATATTAACAGTAATGATCCAAACAATGGCTTGGTGTCTTAAACACCTTGAGCTTTGGGTTTTGGAGCTTAAATCACATTTTTACTCTTATCCTGATCCATTACAGCTGAAGAAAACCTAGTGAGTGTTTTTTTGTGCACTGTGGTGGCAGTTACATTTTGCAATAGAGACATTAATTGAGAGAAATTTAGACATCCACTCAGCCCTCAGTTCCTGTGGTAAAACTAATATATCTCAACAGAGGGATGCATTTCCTCAGACCTGGCATGAGATCACAAACTCATTTCAGGAAGAACATTAAATAGCAAAGAAAATAGATTCCCACGCCTCCTGCCTGGATAGTGTGCAAATAGCAAAAAATTACAAACAGCCTATGCAATGTTTCTGTGTCTCTCCTTTGCTGCACTTAGCAGCTACCTCAACACCCGGTTTTCAAAGAAAAAATTGTACTTTTTAAGGGAGATATCACAGTAGTGCAAAGAATACAAAGGAGATGTGTCTCCTTAACATGATCCTCACCTCTCCATGTCCACCTCAAGAGTAATCAGGCTGTTAGCTCTGACTGACTTATTGTTTTTTGGGTTTTTTTCCATAGCTGGAGATACTAATTTATTATATTAATTTTGTAAATAAGAATTGATCTCACAGAACATGTCTGTCTCATGCCTGAGACAGAGGCAACACCCAGTTAGGATAGGACTCCTTTAGAGATACTCTAATTAATAGTCTCATTATTATAATAGGCTTCTGTGCCTCTCAGAGCAGGAGCACTGAGGAGGGGAAGGTCTCAGATAGTACAAAAACAACAAAAAAAAACGTCTGAAAGAAGCGATTTGGCTGCTGTGTATGTTAGTAATGCATCAGTGTGCCTCAGAATTGATGTTGATGCAGCCAGGGACAGAACCAAAGCCTGGTGCCAGAGGTGGCGTATTTATAATGAGACTAAATGAAGGGGCTCATTAGTTTCACAAACGGTGAAGAGCTGCCTGTTCCCTCTCTTATTATCTTTCCTTCATCTCCATTATGAGGGGGGGGGTGTGCAGGGGCGGGGGAGAAAGGCAAACGCTACCATGCTTAAGCTGTGAACTGATCGGCACAGCCCAACTGGGAAATTAACAAACATCCTCATGCCTCCCCCTCCAGGTTCCTCCCTCACTTAAATGACAAATTAGAAATAGGGAAAATCTGATGGAAGCAAAATATGATAGATTAAATTCTTCTGTTTGTCCTCACTTGGAACAAAAAAAGAAAATCAAGAACTCTGAAGGAAAAGAAAAGAAATAAAAGGCAATATGAAGTTTTCGCTCTTTAATTTAGATGCATGATGATCTGTGGATGTGGGACAGGTCATAACATGCAACAAAGCCACCCTGGGTGTGATTCACCAAAGCAGAAATGAGTTTTGACCTAGAGTGACTGGAAGGCTGTGTGAATGACCCTTGGATGCATCGGAAAGGCACTCAATAAGTAATTGCAAACTTTTTTTTTTTTTTTTTCTTTTGCAGTTTTTGTTCGGAGACAAGTCGGGCAAATACTCCATACTAATCCTGACACAGAACAAATAGTAAAAGCAGCCTTTGCTGCTAGTGCTGGGAGAAAACATTCAATTAAGTTGCTGTAGTGGCTTAGTGACAGCAGCCTTTCACCTCTGGAAACCTAGCCTCTAGTTGTCTGTTTTGGGTCACTAAAGAAAATGAGCTGATGTTCTCAGGCTAAGCCCTAGGGCACATTTTGCTCAGAATCACCAAACCACAGTATAATTTGGGTCTTTTGTCTGCCTGTACTTAGAAAAGGTCTGGGCCTGGATAAAAGCTGAAATACAAGATTAGGACATGTTAAGTGGCAAACAGCCGTGCAGAAAATTAAAATACTAACATTCCTAGATTTTTAATTGACACCAGTTTCACTAAGATGTCAAAGCCTAAAGATAGCTAAGAGAAAAACAATTATGTAGGAATTGTGAACAGAAGGGAGTGTTCATAAATGGAATGAAAACCTTTTCATGTGAACAGGGATTGTAGGCAGTTAGAGAGGAAATGGAGTCCTCCTGCACTCAGTGCCACTGTATATGCAGCACCTAAGCTGCTTTGGGCCTCTCCACATCAGTCTATATGATGCATAACCATAACCACCCAGCCATTCCTGGTTGAGTGGAGAAGAGCGTAAAATGCAGCACTGGGAGGGAAAGGAGATACCACTGGGCAAGATGGATCAGCTGTGGCCTCTGTCACCTCAGCCCACTTGCACAGGAGGAGCAGGGGTGGATGGGCTTCAAGGGTGATGCCCTCAGTCTGCCTGCTCCTCCACAGCCACCATTTGCAGAGGGCAACTGGGGCAGCTCTGCCACAGCCACCCAGTTTTAATTTGAAGATAACTGAGCCTGACTGATCCTCTGGAGCCTTGGAGCGAGCCCTTTCTTTAAAGTGAGCCTGCCAATAGTAACCAGGGGCTTCCCATCTCTAAAGATATGTTTAGAGCAAAACAAAAGTACCAAAGCAGAACAGTGAACCCTCGTTCAAAGAACAGGGCCTCATAGCTGCTGGGTGAGGAAGAGGAAGCCACAATGCTGGAAAGAAAATAACAACCCCATGTTCCTGGGATATTTCTTTCCTCCATGCTCACTTTTCACCCCAGTGACTTTTGGTATCCTCCTGACTTGCACAAACACATGCACAAAGCCTGTGGGGCTCTGCAAAACTTGCAGTCCCTTTTTGTCACCTCTGAAACTTGGCTTTCTGCTCTCCTTGCCATAGAGCAGCCCTCTAAAGGCGGAGAACCCACTTGTGCCACAGCTGGTCCCATCACCATACACCTGCCAGAAACTTCATCAGGTGTTACCTTTAAAGGGAGGGGAAGAGGAAAAGGAGGCTTTTCCTCCACAGGGTTGTAAGAGTAGCCAGACGTGTGTCAACTGGGAACCTTCATTTCCTCTACCTGATCCCCCCTGCACGGTGAGTGCTGGCACTCGGGTGGGCAAGGGGAGCGGCTGATCCTGTGGCTTTGACTGGAAAGCAAGGGGGAGCTATTGCTGTCTGCAATGGGACCAGGTGTCCTCTGATCAATCCTGGGTCCTGTTCTATGTTTACTTGCTTCTCCTACAGTTACAGATCCAGAATACTGTAATTTTCCAGACCGGTTAACAACCGGGAGACAGAGAAGTAAGGCTAGCAGGTTGCCAGTGAAAAGATGGTCTTCCTTGTCTCAATTTGCTCATATAGTTTAAACTTAGCAAGTGTTTGTCAAGGTAGAAAGCACATAAAAATCATTTTTTCCTTTTTGTTTTTTTCAGTGGTAAAAGAAAAATCAGTTTATATGTTGTATATTACAGCATGCAGATATAAATGAGAAAGAGATATAAAACAATCTTGGGATTGCTTTTTATGACATAAAGATCCCAAGATCTCTGTAATTCAGTTTTAGCTGTGGTAGTCTGAAAATGTTCTGACTTTTTCCTTCCCTTACCTAGTCTCCCCTCCCCATGCAATATATTGCTTTTACTGAAATTAGATGCCACAGTGGCCTATTACCCTTGAAGCTGAATTTGAATTTTGAAGAGAGTTTTGGAACAAGAAACCAGTGTTTTCCAGCCATTACTATGTTTGAATTTACCTTTCACTCTGCCTGAATGGAAGGTATGGGAAAAATGGGCTACTAATGCAATTCCTCTTTAAAAATTCTGAAGGCAAGGTTTTAAACTTTGTGAGCTACTTACACATCACACCCTGCTCCCAAATGGTCTGATTATGGCATATAGTGATTTGTGCAAAGGAAGCACTTTGGCAGAAACTGCCACTACAGGAAGGAGGGAACCCTGCTTGAGCATCGTTATCATCTTCCGTTACATATGGACCACAGGTTGTCAGCAAATAGCCTTTAGAGTTTAATTACATGATTGAGTTGGCTAAGGAGTGTGAAAGATGAAAGAAGGAATAAGAAATGGAAAGCAATTTTTTCCCCCCTCCTTTACTCTGGGGCAGCCATAATTAAAGTTAAAGTGCTGCTGCTTTGCTGGAAACCAAGTTAGGAAGTGAATTGTAATTGCAAACACTGTTTGCTCAGTCACTCTTGGCAACAGCATCATGTTAACTCAGTCTTTGTGTCTCCTGTGAATCCTCCAGATTGACGAAAACATCTTTTCTTATCCAATTTGTTATCACTGACTTCAGAAAGTCATTAAAGAATATCAGTGAGCGGATTGGGATCTGGATTAAGAAATCAATTATTGCCAGGAAGTACCTTTATAGACACTAATTAGGCCTTGACTGACATTTACGGTATTCCTTTAATGGTATCTGTGGTCAGTGTTTAAAGGCACAGGGCAGACATCAGTACTGAATGTAACACCCTGGTTTTTTTCAACTATCCTTGTGCCAGTCCATGCTAGAGCAGGTGTGTGCTGCCTTACCCATAAAATGTCCATAAAATGTGAATTTTTATATGAGTACAAAAAAAAATCTTTGACCTCTTTATTTAGCCAGAAATTAAATGCTATCCCTGCCTCCAGATATCCAGGATAGACGCAGTTATAGAAGGATAGCTCCTGCCTTTCACAGGTGTTCTGTAGATTGCCAGTGGCAGATGGATTAGGTCTTCACAGGAATGACCTAACAGGTATAGGACAGGCATATATGGATTTAGACATCTGTGCAAGAGAGAAAGGCCACAGGATAAGTAATCTTAACCCATGAAAGATAGAAACCACTTTAGAGAACTGTAATAGAAGCAGCCTAGACAAGTGCAATTTAACAGAGGGGACACAGAAATGAGGCAGTGTCAGGGGAGCAGGACAGAGGCGAGGTGGGAATAAGCCTTGTTTGCACTTTCTGCTTTATGTGTGTCCGATTGCAAAGCACCATCAGTGTGGCTTTCCATACGGACAAACATTGAGTGTTTCCACTTTAGATAACCTCAACTGGAAACGTTATTAAAAGCTTTGTTAAACCACGTCCCACTCCTTACCTCCCCTCTGTCAAATACAACTCAGATAATTATCTTTGAGTATGTTAGTGTTATATTCTGCCTCACAGTCCTAAAATACAACCAGAGCTACTATTTCATAAATGCCCCAATGTAAGCAAGGCCTGTATGAAGGCAACCATACTCATCCCCCCAACCTCTGCAAACACCCCCTCCAATATCCAGACACCCAAACCAAAATTGCCAAATAAGGATACGAAGTGTCAGAAATGTGACAGGAATAATCAGTAAAGAAACAAATAAAGCAATTGTGGGTTATGTCAGGGAAGATGCAATCAGTATAATTTGCATATGAACTAATGAATTTCAGCAATAGCTCTTTTATGTGACCAGCATAAAAATGACCTGCAATAAAGGCTTTGGAGACTTCTATAAGGAGTTAAAGAAAAATTTAATTTATATTTTCCTTTTTCACTCAAATCCTGAGATTTTGCCTTTGTTTTAGTTACATTTTTGCTAGTTGATTGTATATGTCTCCGTCTAGATTTAATTTTTAATTTGGTTCATGGAAATCATCCTGAAAGAGAATGTCGTTTTATTTATTTGAAATATCTTCTAACAGGGTGATATTGAAACATCTTATTTTTTATTTGTCTGTGACTGTCTAGTTCAGAAGATCAGGCTCTCTTATCAGTCAACATAGAGAAATGCTTCTTGTGAGAGCAATTCAGAACAATGAAATTGGAGCCTATTGTCATGGACCAGAAATCTAGCTGTCTTTAGACTGTCTTTCATGTAAGCACAAAATAAGGAGAAAAGGACCTCATTTCAGTTCTGTAGAATTTCAGGGAGACTAATATTATGCCTGTGAAGAGTTTTTCTATGTAGTGGCTCCCATAAACAAACATGGTGAGTACTGCTTATGGATAATAGTAACACAACTGTTCTGCCTTTGTACAATAGGCATCTAAAAAAGATATCACCCAAACCAGAAGTAAAATATTAATTGAATTAATTGAATGTAAGAGTGAACTCTTAAACAAATGGCTATTGAGATAACTGATTGCTTTTTTTTGCATAATTTTATATATTCTATAAAGAACCTATAATTCTTTGTGCAGTGTAGAATATAACATACTTGTCCTATAACTGAAGTAGAAATGAACCTGTTAGAATTTTTTTCTCCAATATCTTGATCGATACTCACTTTGCAAAGGTCTATCTGTTTTGATCTTACAATCTCTCCTGTGTTATAATGTCTGCGTCACCCTCGTGTAGACCTTTTATTTTCTTCCTGCTTCATCTTATTTTAGAGCAGGTATACTGTTTCTCCACAGGGAAGTGGTAAGGCCAATCATATTTTCACAGTAATGATGCAGGATTCAGTCTTTCACAGATTTAACTGTGGAGGGGCTTTTCCAACCTCTTTGTCTTCAGTTATTAGCAGCTTTACATAATTTAAAATATGCTTCAATGCCAACAAATATCTCTTCTTGTTTGTAAAATGTATATCATATTGAAGGTCTGAATCAATGCCAAATATCCCTCAAACATGTCTAATTGAAGTGTCTCTCACTGCAAGTTATATTTTTCCCTGAAATCACAAGTCCAAAAGAGTGAGGCTGGACCATTCCATCTCAGTTCATCACCTCAAAAAGCCATCATCTTGTCTTCAGGGTAAAATTTTAATTTAGTGCCCACCTTTGTCTGCTTGATTCTGAGGCTGGTAATATCATGACAGAGTGAAAAGTTACCTCAGTAACGTGCTGCAAAATTCAGTTTGAATTCACAGGGGTATAATCATATCTTAAAATATACATATGAATGGTAAAGAACTGTGCAGTCCAAAAGAGAAAGTAAGTCACAACCTGTACGTCCATCCAGAGCACATGCAAAAGCTGAAATTGACAGAATTTTAAGATTAGAGATTAATGTAGGATTTGTTCCTCACAATCTAATTATGTCATTGAATATGAGTCATGTCAATCAATAGCAAGTTAAAAAATCCTGGGAAAAATGGATTGAATTTGGATAGCTTCTTGTCACATCTTGCAGAATGCTGGCCAATGTGATGGCACAAATTCTCTTAGTGCCAGCATCTGAGACTATAGTGAGTGACTAAATAGAAAACAAAAATATTTGGGACTCTCAGTAGCAAACTGCACATTATCATCACATCTCAAAAAGTAATAAATTTCTATGGAAGGTGTGATAAGAGCAAAAATATCAGTCTGCATCTGAAGGGAATATTACAGCTATAATTACTGTTATAACTGTAACTGTATTGAAAGCTCCAACAACAATAATTAAATGGTTGTGGCCAAGCAGGGGTGTAAACTGTTTCAGGATGCTTGTGAATTCTGCTGAGCAGGCAAAACTGTAAGGCAGGATGCTGAAAAAAATCCAGGCTCCTTTCCATATTGGTGGAATAAGAGGTGAATGGAGGAAATAGTTGCCACTTCCTGAACTCCAGTTCTCAAAGCTCTTTGCAGTTCCAGTTCTTGAGATGTGTTTTTCAAGCTTGGGTTTTTTTAGGTTCTACTATCATTTGTAAAGGGAAAATATTCCAAGAGGAACTAATAGGTAGGAGCAGGCACAAAGAGTTGTAGCACTTGCATTGCCTCTGTGAGCAGCAGAAAGCAGCAGGTGCAGCAATTTCCAGCATGTGGTTTCTGGAGTTTATTATGGAATTCCTTATGTATTTGTGACTTTATTAGACTGTGCTGTTGATCTGTATTTAGGTTAGAAGGCTAAGTGATAAGCAGTCCTTCCACAAAGCAAAAACAGGTTGGTTGTTTGGGCTTTTTTGTTTGTTTGTTGCTTTGTTGTTGTTGTTTTTTGGTTTTTTTTGTTTTTTTGGTTTTTTTTGTTAAATGTTTCTCTAACCCAGGCAGGCTGAAGCAGTGACCCCACAATTTCTGGAAGTAGGAACGTTCCTGACTCTACTGCATGTCTCTAAAGAATACATTAGAGTTGCTCTCCACAAAAGGAGGCACCTCCTGAGATAGCAGCCCTGTTAATTACCCTGCTGGTTTCTATCGTGTTCATTCCGCTGGCGTACGAGGAAGACAAGGAAGCAATGACAGATGGGCAGGCACAAAAGCTGTGAAAAACCAGTGATGCTCAGGGTTTTTGCAAGTGTGATAATGACCTCAAGATGATCTGATTTTTGTAAAAAGAGGCTTGTTCTGCAGTTGTCATCACCATAGTCTCACATCAGAATAGGCTTTTATATTGATACATCTCCACTTCCTCCCTAGTTTTCTACAAGTCACATTTCCCATAGTTCTGACCAACACAAATCACAAACACTATTGCTGGTTCCCAGTGTGTCTAACAATCAGAGCAGGAAGAATTGGGACTTTTAGTCCAGATTTCTGCCTGTGGGGAAGACAATTTCAGTTTTTTTCCTTCTGTAAAATAACACGTGATTCACCATTGCAGATTTTTTAAAAATGAACGGTGATGTGCAAGTAGACTCAAAATAATATTTGTTTATCCTGAAATTTGCAGTTTGATGGTGCTTAGAAGTTCTGTCTTCCAATGTGAATGCCATGATTATGTATGCTTGGAATGCATTCAAAAACACCCATCCCTTTCTCATGTAAATTCATTTATCACATCTGAATCAGTGTAGAATATTTTTAAAAGGGCTTTCACTCATCCAGTTTTATGTGTTTTGTCTGAAAATAGACAATTTAAAATCAGTAGCGCAAACTATTATTAGTTTGTGGGTTTGTGATTATTTGAAAACAATCAAGCTTTCAGCAAATACCTAAAGCAAATAACTAGTTCAAGTAACTGAACAAATAACCAACAACCCTTCTAAAATCTGCAAATTTTGTCATTTATTTAACAGTTAGGAAGAACACATATGAAATGTTTGATAAGTGTGAAGTGTCACCTGAGGTTTGACTAAACCACGGTAGGACAAGCAGCTGTCTTGAGGTCACACAGTGTCCCAGCACATACTGTATTTTAGACCAAGTTCTTTTTCTTTACCCCAACTTCACTAGACCAGCCCTAAAAATCTTACCTTGTTAGGGTGCATGGTGATTTTATGATGTTGTTTCTTACCTCACTTCAAATCGTGACACCTGTGATAGCTTGACAGATGTGTGAAGGCTGTACATCCTCATCTGAAGCCAAAGAAATATTTTAAACCACTCTAGGTCTTCAGATTCTTCCTTTATTTAATCTGTGCTTACTAAATAAAGTTCAGAATATTACATACTCATTTCAATACTTTAATAGTGTAAGTGAAAAAAAAAATTAAAATAGACAAATGTATTTCAAAGAAAAGATCTTCATTTATTAGGATGTATTAATAAATTACTTCTGTTGAGTACTTCAAACCTGATCCCTGGACATCCTACAGTTAGTGTGGATGTCTAACTATGAAGAATGTACATAGCACCCGTGTCTTCTGCTCCAGGAGGGATTTTTGCTTGAGTGCCAGCACTGAAGCAGTGGAAATCTGGATCGCTTGAGCTCTAAACAAAACTCTGTATTAATTGTTTGCACCATCTCATCAGGACTGTTGTGCCATATGTTGTATACATTAGGAAATAATGCTATACCTTGCACGTAAAAGCACATGGCTTGGCCACTCTCCCTAAACTTAGGGTTATGCTGTCATTCACATAGAAGATTGGAAACAGTATTTAGCAGTCAAAACTTCCAAAAATCATTAAAATTTAATTTGCTTGTGGGGAGGGAGGTGTAAAGCACAGGAGATTATGTGCAGTTTGAGCCCTGACCTTTCATGCTTAGCCATTTCTCCGGTTTAATTTTGGTTCATGAAGTACATATTTCATATGGGTCTGGTTATTACTTAATTCTTATTTTTTTATTACTTGAATGTATATGAGAGGCTATCATTTCCTTTATTGCTGTGGGAGACAGCATCCTGTATCAGTCAGGAAGTGCACGGGGGCGATAGTTAAATGTTCTCTGTGCTGAGGTTATGGTCAGCTTTATCAAAAAGGAACAGAACAGAATCTCTGCACCTTCAGATGCATTCTTGCTGTCAGTGCTGAGAGGACATAAAGCTTTTTAATAGCAACCCCCCCATGCATGTCTGGGCTCCAACAAGCCCTGCTGATTTCCCAAGCATCTGAACGGATGTTTGGCTCCTGTAGGACCAGCTATGTAAAGACTCCATTGCAGCTGAACGATGTTTCCCTTTTTTCCCCGTGCTTTTGTAGCTGCTCGGTAACAATCACCATGGGTCACTGTTTATTATCTCAGCTTCACAGTAATGTTATTTTTCACAGCCCCCCGCATGACTGTTTTCATTCCGTTCTCTCTCTCTTTTTGCACTTTGAATGCATTTTAATCCAGGGCAGAAATAAAAAACCACAATAAACAAACAAACAAAAAAGACAACCCTCCCTGAACTGGGAGGTTTGGTGCCAAAATAGTGTCTGGCTAGTAGCCAGATAGCTAAAACTGTGTGGAAAGATGTGCCCCTATGTGTTCATGTACCTAATTTCTACCAAACTCTCTGTCCCAGCTGGCCCAAACAAGAGCTGAGCAAGCAAACATAAACCTGATTCAAGACAGCTTTTCCTTGTGACATCCTTGTATCTGCACCCTCGGTGAAACCTCCCAAGATCAAGAACGGCCAGAAAGGTCAAGGCCAATCATCTGGCCTAAAACACACAGCTGGTAAAACACTGAACAAACACATCCTGGTGTCAAATAATACAAAGAGAGTGCCATGACTGTGGTCTGTTCATTGTGCATAGTGTGTGTACATGGAGGAAGGTTTCATTTAAGCAGGAAGGTAAAGGAGAAGACTATTAAAATCAGCAGCGCTCACAGTAACATCTGCTTTTTAGACACCAGGCTCCTATCCACCCTTTTAGCTTTCCCTAGCAAATTAATGAAGGGAGAAAAGGTGAAAGGAACTCAGTAAATAAGTCTGAGATCAACAATCACAGTGTCTTGTGGAGCTGGAGGCAGGTGATTAAGTCCTCCTTTCATCAATATTTGATTACCACCAGGCATTTTTTATTTTAAGTAACTTCTCTGTGTGTCTTGACAGGTGGGTTGGCTGCACAGCAGTCATCAGCACATAGTCCTTCAGTGATGGAATTGCTCTTGAGTGTGAGTTGGCAACCTACATGTAGCTTTGTGCTCATATTTTACGCCCTTCACTTGCAAAAGAACACATACAGCTCTTCAAATGGGCAACAGCTATAGAGGAGAAGATATCTAGAGTTACAGCAGAAAAAAGTACTTAATACTTCCTTCTCTGTTGAAACTACTCATAAAGCATGTGTTCTCTGCTGCTATTGTGTGCTGTGAAAAATTAAGCAAAAACTATCTTTATTAAATTTCTGAGTACCTAAGCTAGCCAAGGATGGTGAGAGTAGAGAACATGGATAGCTTAGTGATAGGGATTTTAATCAGGAATAAACACAACGTACAAATAGCTTGTGCCCTGTAAGTTCTGCAGTCTCTTGGATCTGATTATTTTCTTTTTTTTTTATTTTTTTCTTAGAAATCTCTTTATTTTGAATGTTTTGGGAGTACGTCTTCAATCAGGAAAACATTTATATGCAGTGTAAAGCAGGAACGGCCTGTAATTCATAATCACATGTTTCCTGAATTGGGACCTGGCTGTGAAAATTAGGATTTCAGATAGCATTTTGATAGCATGTATCCTTTCTCAAGTTACAGGAAAATTTGTAACCTGTTTGTCCTGATTTGAGGCAAAATAGAACTAGTTTTCTGTCTTGTAATTCTTAGTTTTAGCTAAAACTCTTCTTAGTAGTTGTACTTGCTGAATTAACAGCAAGTTTCTCAGTCAGTGTCTGCTTTTAGGACTGAAAACACTTAATATTTATACTTATAGCTATACCATGGAGAATGGTATGCAGAGACAAGGCCACTGCTCGGTTCTGAGGAACATCTTGTGGTCCAGAAAGAGAAAGTGAGTAAAGGGGTCACACCTGCAAGGAGCAGGTAAAGCAGGTGACCAAAATTGACCAAATGAAGTATTCCATCCCATATGCATCATACGCAGCATAAATTTGAGGGATAATGAGGGTCAGACCCCCTTCAGTCCTTCTTCTTCTCTCCCTGCTTTCTTCAGCATCCCAGGAGGATTCCGTCAGTTCATCTCCTTGTGGTCCTGATCCATGCCAGCCTGAGCAGCCTGAGTCTGGGTGTTCCTTCTTAAAGCTTCAGTGTCAATGTTAAACCATGACACTGCTAGTAGGCTTTGATTTTTTAACCTAGATTAGTAAATTCCATGTTTATTATCACAGTGTTTTTTCATCTTGGTCTGGACGTGTTATTGACATATAACTGCTGGGCAGGAGTTGTGATGATGGAACTTGAAGTATCAGCACCATATTATCAGTAGGACAGGACTTTGGAGGGACTCAGAAATTGGAGACAGTCTATGGGACTGTAAATTAGTAACTGGTAACTACACATGGGAAAATTAGGTGAAACAAGGATTATTCTTTCCCACAGTTTTTGTCTGAGATTGTCTTGGACTAGGAGGGTAGCGTGACCTCTTTCTTGTTTCTTGATTTCATTCAGTATTATCTGGATTGAGCTAAGGAATCTGAGGGGCACAAGACAAAGAATAAAGGAGTTGTTCTTGGCATGCGTTTACTGTGGTACTGAGAATGTGCCTCTTCCTTCGTTCTGCAGCTGAGTTCAGCTTCAGCATAGATGTCCTCTGTAAGCATAAGCAAGTGGCTTCCTGTGTCATCTTAATACCTAAGCAGCTATGACAGCTGCATTCACCTTTTCTGATGTAGAAATCAATTTGTTTAAGTAAGCAATGGAAATGAATGCCAAGGAAGTTAGCACAGTCCCCATCACTGAAACTTTTAAGATCAGTGCAAAAAAACCCTTGTGAGGAATGGCATCTCAGTCCAGTTTTTCAGATCTCTCTGATTTCATGGAACAGATTCAAGCAACTGAACAAGCAATCAATATCAAAACTTGTGGCTGTTATAATTATTAGGGTGTAAATGGCCCAGAGACACAGAATTGAAAATAGTCCTTATCTTGAAGTAATAACTAAGGTAGCACTGATATAACAAAAAACTACTAACTGAAAATTGTCTTAATATAGCCTAAATCCTTAATGTTACTTCTAAAGTGCCTTCGGAGTTGTTCTCTCATCCTCCACTGCTAGAGCACACTGCAGTCTCGGAGGCTGGGTCAATGAAGGGGCACACAGTATATCTTCAAAAGAGATCAATTGCAATCCTCTGAAGACCATACTGCATTACCATTATAGAAGATCCCTAATCAGAAGCAACTTGCTATACAGCACTGGACACATGTAACTTATGTCCCTACATTATCCTTTCTTAAAAAAAAAACAAAAAACCAAAAACACACAAATCTTCAACCAGCTATATGGAGGATTGAATAAGATTATGTGCCTGCCCTGCTGTGTCTGGGGAAAACAGCAACTTGGACACCGGAGAAGGGTGGAATACTTTAAAATGTCTGAAATAAGCAGGGTTTTGCTATTGTTGTTGTTTTTACTGTTGATGGGTTTGCATGTTTTGCAAGGGAAATGAAACAAACAGCATGGATTTGGGGGTGTTTTAGTAAATGTTAAAACGTGTGTGTTTATACTTGGTGCAACATTTCAAAATGTCACCCTCCCTTATGCCCTCCCTACACTCCTGCTGTGGTGGGTGGAGAGGACAATGCAAAGAGAAGGATACAGTAAAGAAGAGAAAGTCAGAAGCTGCTTTGGCCCAGGGATGTTGCACAGCTCAGCCCTCTGGTCCATGCCCTTGGCTGGGGCTGGTCCCTCAGGTCTGGGCACCTGGCTGGGGGTGACAGGGGGAGGGAGGGAGAGCATGTGCTCTGTGAAGTATTCCCTGTGATTATTCATGACAGCTCAATTCTCTGAAGCCTAACAGCTCGGTGATTCCTTGTGTTATAAGAAATAGTGGTTCTGATCTCTGTTCTCCACCACTACCTTCACTTCATCCCACATTAGGGAACAGGGAATTAAAAGCAATTATTTCAAAACTTGAAATAAATAAATGCTAAAAGGGCAGTACCTTGAACTATAGCTGAAGAGTAGCACCGTGGATTTATTTCTGTTTCTGAAAGCTTCTGTGTGCTAATGAAGCCAGGAGTCCTATAGAGCTCTTTATTACTAAGAAATAAATCAGGATTTTTAAATTTTTTTTTTCTATTTACTGAAACTACAAACTTCCTGTTAATCACAATTTCTTTTTGTTTCCTTCCATTTTATTATATGATGCTTACCAAAGCCTTTGAAGAATTGACTTTTTTCTCAGCTGTAGTAGGAATCAGACTAATTATATTTTAACACTGTAAATGAACAGCATAAACAGCCAGAACCTCTCAAACTCACCTTCATATTCTTGACATGGGAAAGCAATATGTTACCAAAACAGAAATAATGAGAATTAAAGTAGCTTGTGTTAGGCATGGCAATTAATTTGAGTGATTAAATTTACTTGTATTCAATGTGGTCTTCATATTAATACTAGAAAGATAACAGCTTCAGGTAGCTGGGTACTTTAACTACAGTGTACTGATTTAACTTTTACTTTACCTTGTCAATGCCCTGTTTGTGGTGATGTTTTGCGTCTTACTTGTTAAATATATTTATATTTGTCGATTTCTTTTTTAACAAGAGGGTAGAAAAATGGGAGGGCGGCAAGTACCAAATCCATTCAGTTTTCAGTATCATTTAGCTTAAAATACAAAGTTTATTAATTAGAAGATTTGTTGCATAGGGATAACCACAGTTCCAGCTTACCCAGGCATCCTCCAGAATAATTAACCTCAGGCATCTATCACCTCCTAGCTGACTCACACTGTTTCCATCATGCACAGGCTGCAGTCCTCTGTGATTTACCACAGCTGCTTTAGCAGCCTTAAGTCAACTTTGTTGTCTCTAGCTTTTCTGGCTCCCTAGAAACAGTATTCATGATAACTAACTACTAAATCACTTTCTTTAAAACAAGATGTGCATTTGGAACCAAGCCATAAAGAAGTGAAATTCACTTCAAAACAGGGGCTGCTCTGTATCACCGCCTGCTTTACCCTGTGCCACTTCTGTGTCATTTCTTAACATCTCCATGTGTTTTACTTACTTGGTCAGACTGCCTCTGCAAGAACTGCTACCTATGTCTTACCATCTACCTGATGACCCCCCTGAAATTTAACCCACTCTGCTCCCTCATCTCCCCGTTCTGCTCCCTCATCTTCCCCACATACTCTGAGAGGGTTTCTGATTAAGGTAGGGATCATTTTCACCCCTGAGCTACTGCTCTGGAAAAACAAGGAAACACTGGAAACAAGACATCTGGCTGGTAACAACAACACTGGAAACAAGATATCCTACACTAAAACACCCCATATTCACAAAATGGTTACATAGCAATACTACGCTGAACCCAGGTTCAATAGCACTTCTCTCTGTAGACTAGTTTTGAAATTTTCTTTTCGTCAACGCATTTTGATGCATTTTTTGATTATACAGTGGACAAATGCAACATTATATGTCTAGGGGCAACCAGAAATATTGTTTCTCTGTCATGGTTGTGGCACCTGCAGATATTAAGCAAGCAACGCTTACTAATGTGCAAAATCCGTAAGTAGTAATCTGTCATCTTGCAGAAAATGTATTGTAGCCTCACTAACAGATGTAATGATTGTATTATAATAATATCCTCTGTTTTCCCAGGTGTATAAGAGTGATTATAATACCACTTATTTTAAAAGCTAAGGAATTTGCTAATAAAAAATAATCTTTATGCATTTATTCATAGGTCAAATATGGTGCAGAAAGTGTGAGTTTATCAGAAGAAAATCTTTGTAGCAGAAGATAATCAGGGATAAGATAAATCTAAAGTTGTACTATTTTCTCATTTATTTCAGTGAAAAAGGTATATTTCAAAGTCAACAGCTTGCTTCAGCAAGTTGGAAATTGATGCAGATTCACTTCCTACCTACCTGCATTGCCCTGCTTTAGTTAGGTGATTCTAGGAAAAGTTTTTGCTAGCCTCCTTCAGACCCAGTTCTTCTGGGTTACACTTCATAAATCAAGGCATGTCCATATTGGGTAGAGATATCCTCTCAACAGAAAGAAGCTCCTCACCTGATTAAATCAATGGTCCTCTGATGCCAGGTAAAAGTTGTGTGTATGTGGTTGTCCAGGACTTGGATGTGCAGGTTGGATTTCTCTTGGATTCTGCTCAGTGTAAGAAATATATTCCAAGGTCTTTAGCTGAAAAAAGGCCTGGTATTTTTATTCTTGTACACTTTTTTTTTTAAGCATAAGGACAGTCTTTTTTTCCTGGGGTTCAGACCTCACAGCTGATTTTCACATTGCTGACAAACCACTGAAAGCTGGAGTATGAAATGGAACTGAAAAATGTTATGTCCTTACACTCACACCACGAACTAGTCAGAAAATTTATAATGTTTCAGTTCTATACTGTTCATAGTATGCTTTCTATTTCTTCATTCTTTATCTTTTTTACCTCTGGATTTTCTTTGCAATGATTTAATTTCCAACAGTTTTCATCACCAATAAAATATTTGCAACAATTGATTTAGTAGTAGAACATTTGCAGAAACATACTAAACATGCAAAGTCTTCTATCTTGATTTATTTTAGTATAGAATCCTTGTTTAAATTAAGGCTCTAAGTTAACTTGACTAGAAAGTAAACATTTTGTATTTTTCATCCTTTCCTAGTAGCCACTGGTCATTGCACATAGCCAAGTAGACATTTCTGTGATTCCAGCTGGAAACTGTGTCTTGTTTCTTGGTTCTGTCCAGGGTCACTTTGTTCTGTCTTTGAGAAATGAGAAGATTTATTTATTCACTTATTTGTTTCTAGTAAATTATTTGAGAATATTTGGATTACAACCTCTATAAATATATTATTTATGATTGCTAATTCATTCTTACAAATAAACTCTGTTGCAATATACTATATAGCAAAGACAAACAGCTTTTAATCAGCTGCTGTGCAGTTGTTCTCATGCTTATTAAAAAATGAGCCTACTCTATATCTGATGTGGTCAAAGCAGGACCTATGTGTTGCCTGAATAAATGGAAGGCCCAAAGCAGACATAAAACAGGTTTAAAGCTCTGTAACATCTGAATGCTGTTTCCTTCCTCTAGTTTTTTTTTTTTTGTTTTTTTTTTTTGTTTTTTTTTAATTGGTGTGAGCTACTATGACCTTTACTCCTATCCTTTAAAGGGATAGCATTTATAGCAGGGGGGGTGATTTGGCCACAGATGTCTAAAACTTCTACTGAATTTCACTTGCACCATGTGTTTCTATAATTGTGCATGTTGATTTAGTGCTGTGGGT
This sequence comes from Heliangelus exortis, assembly GCF_036169615.1. Classification (NCBI taxonomy): domain Eukaryota; kingdom Metazoa; phylum Chordata; class Aves; order Apodiformes; family Trochilidae; genus Heliangelus; species Heliangelus exortis. Next base: position 107,412,124 of record NC_092422.1, on the reverse strand, counting down.
TGTAATCCCATTTTCCCCACCTTCCCATCCCAAAAGAGCTCAGAGATCACTTGCACTATTTAATTAAAGACTTTATTACACATAGCTGGATGTAACCAGAATTTTAGAAATGTATGCCTTCCCCCTCCCCAATTTTTATACTAGTAAATGCATAGAAGTTTCTGTTGCAAGTGCCTAAAAGAATTAATATTAACTGGAGCATTCCGGAGTAAAGAAATGTCTGCCTGACCAATGTTTTTTAAATTGGACATATCTAGCTTTTGACATATGAGGAATTATTCTAGTAGCAAGTAGCTTGGAAAAGCAACCGTATTTTTCTAGGCTGGCTACATTAAGTTCCTGTTTTCACTGAAAACTTCTTAGGGAATGCAAACTTTAAAACTTGAAACCAACTGAATTAAATGTGGGTTCCACAAGGAGAGTACAAGGAAATTTTTTTCTTTGTTTTTCTGTTTGAAGTAATGGCAATTTCCTTACTTCATTCTCACATTTCTTTAGACAATTAAAACAGACACTTTTGTCCAACAAGAAGTAAAAAAAAACAACCCACCATCACCTTCATACTTAACTTGTTTGAAATATGCCTAAATATTCACTTCTCTTCTAGTGATCAAGATAATTGTTACTCCTACATTTGGTATTCTGACACCCCCAAAACACACTCAACAGAACTAGTCTCTGCATAAATATCAGCTTCATTTTGAGCTCTAGGAATATCTTGTCATTATAAATTCTGCAATATTTTACTCCATCAAATATTCACTTAATCAAAGACTTCTTACAGCCCAGAACTCCCAACCAAGCAAATCGAAACCAGTTGTCTTTAATCCCTGTTTATGTCTTCCTTTGTTCTTTCACTATTTATTGCTCATTGACTCTTGCTGCCTTAACCAAGCCATCTGGTGTTGAACTTTCACTGTCATAGGAGCATCATTAATGGTACGCAGACATCAATGAGGCAATTTCCCTGAAAAAAAAAAAAAAAGGTTCATGAAAAGTGATGGTGTTCAATGCATAAGATGTAGATTTGTATTGATCCTCTCCCATGAAAAGCTATTTTAAACACTGGCTCTGCTGGGCTTTCTAATTGTATTATTACATGTTGCTACTTCCCCTGAGTTCTATCAAAGCCCCAGGAATGGAAATGTGGTTGCCTGTCAGGTACTGCTGTTGTCATTCCCAGCACTGGGAAAACAGAACCAGTAGTCTGACCATCTGGATGACCACAAGTTCATTATTGTCACCCTCTCATAGATTTTTAATTTCTTACAAATCTTTTTCGTGTTTTAAAAGTGGAGCCAATGCTCCACTTCTTTTGCACTTACATGGTAGTATATTATGGACCACCTGACCCAAGTTGTTCTTGACTGCCTAGTCCAGAAGCAGCAAGATTGCTTTTGCTTTTTCTAAGAAGCTTCTTCTCAGCTCCATCTTCACACTGACGGTTTCAGGAAAACTTACTAGAGCTGCACAAAAATCATTACTCTTCAGGTAAACCATCAGTCATTTCTTTCAGTATTAAAACAGTGAGATAGTGTTTAAGTGTATAAGCCACAGAGTGGCTTATTTTCTGTATGTAAATGCCCTTAATACGTTGCCATTAATGGGGGAGGTGTTTTATTGAGAAAAGATATATGTAAGGGAAAGGGTTAAACACAGAGAAAATTCATTTATTCTCTAATGCTACATATGGTCTTAGAAAATCAAAGAATGAAAACGTCATGGAGCTTGGAAAATGATGAAACCACAAGTCATTTGTAACTAATTCCTGTATGCCATGTTACTGAATTTTACAAGATACAGCAGAAAAAAAACACCATGTGGTTTCATTTAAGCATATGTTGGATCTCCTAGGTAAACTCCATGAAGAAAATTATTGCAGAGAGGACAAGATCTGGAATGTTGCTTGGTATTGAATTATACCATTTCCCTTTCTGTGCTGGAGCTTAAAATCCAGTAGCTAAGAGGAATCAACAGAGACTGTGGAGAAATGGAAATATAGCTCCTTGCTTATCAAAACAGATGGGAAGAATTGGTCTTCTCTAATACTTACCTGTCCCTTAGGCTACTCTGGCTTATGTGGAGAACTAGAAATTAGTTAAAAGGTACCCCAGGGCTCTTGCATGATTCTCATTTTCTGAGTTACATTAGGATATGAGTCTACCTTCCAATGCTTCTGCTCTCTTTGATGACAATCTTAGCATTGTCAGTGCATGTAACACTTAGATAACCAAATAACTGATTTCAAGATTAGAGATGCTTTCTTAGGTTGTATGTGTACAATGGTGTACAGTGCCTTCTGCACTGTGGGTCCCCATTTCTGGGTGGGCTTTTTCATGTGGTAGTAATTTTCAAATCTGAAGTACAATTCTTAATTCTTTTTTTGTGGTATATTTTCACTTGATTTTGACTGGCTGTTGAACTCTTCAGAACTTGATCCTCTTTGCAGTTCTTGTGTAGTATACTGCTAGTATAAAACTTTAGTATACAAATGATGATTTAACCTTCTACATTCCTGAGAAAACAGCATGATAGCAGGTGTCACTTTGGAGAAAACATGGAGCTGAGATAGAAATTCCTAATCCATAACTTATTCTATAATCCAATTAGGTTTTGCACCATTAAAAATATTTGCCAAGAAATTAAAGCAATAGGCTAGGAACAGTTATGTGACATTAAATATAAAACTCTAGTCCTGGCAATTATGCTAATCTTAAAACAGTAAAGTTCTTGGTCAGTTCTTCAAGATCAGTTGTAAAACTTTGAACTGCATCTGTATTAAACTACCTTGCAGAATTATGGCATGGGAATTCAAGTGTGCTGCTGAGGAAAGAAACAGTTTCTTTAAAAAAAAAAAAAAAATACTGTTTCATGGCTTCTAAAAGCAGCTGTGGAGTTTGTTAAAAATTCTGAAACAAGTCCACTTCTAGAAGCTTTTTTTCAGCAGTCATGGTACCGTAGTACAAGCATTTCTAAGCATGTTTCATGCTAAAATCTTAGAGAGGACTCATTTAGAAGTCAAGTAATTTTCTTTTCACAAACAGCACTTATAAGATTTTTGTACCAAAATATTTTCTAAACAGGGTAATTTTAATCAATATATTTTAAAAATTTAGGGGCTTTAGAACTTGTTTTTATCCTTAAAATGGTACTAACTATGAATATCCTCACTGAAACATATAGTCCTGAAGGTATCAAACCAGCAGGTCTTAGATAACAGCATAAGACATCCAGCCTTCCCTGGCATAAATGAACATCTCTCCTTTCTGCTTTGTTTTTCATCTTCTGTTTAAGCATCATACAATTAATGCTCTCTGTGTGCTCTTTAACAGAGGGAATTAAACTGTTATAGTGCAAGTCTGTCAGGGCAAAAAAAGATGTAGCGTGCCCTGATAAACACATGCCCTTGTTCATTTCTCATAATTCCAGGGGCTGATGAATTCTACTGCCAAGGGATTTCAGTATGTAAATCTCCCTGACTAAAGCTTTGCTGAATTTTATAAGAACAGAGCGTTGTCTTTGTGTTACTAAACACAATAGTTAGTGGGTCTTGTGACCCTTACTCTCTGAGGATTGGATCTTTTAAAAAAAAAAAAAATGTAATGAAGAAAAGCCCCACGATGCACTGTGGAGCATAAATGAGACCCTAGAGATTCTTAAACCAATCTAGGAGTTGACAATAAAAATTTGCAAATGCAAAAGAAATTTTGACAGAGCATGAATAGATGATGACTGGATATGGATTTAAAAGGATCGGAGTTTCCTAGTGAAATTTTCATTCATGTGGTAAAGTGCTGGAGGTGACAGTTCACCAGCTACACACTCCTATGAGGAGATTGCCTAGGACTTAATAGAGTAGTCAGGGCAGGTCAGGGGACAGCCATAGCTGATTGCTTAAAGGAGTTAATGCAGCAAATGAGGAAGGTCATTCAGGCATGTTGTCAGTTTATTTCTAAAGCAAGAAACAGAATGAGTGCCTAATTTCTTTGTACCACTCTTCTCCTTGGTCTCATAGTTTGAGCTCACTCGTTCCTGAACAAATATTACAGCTTTATTGCAAGTTAATCTCTCTGTGCTGCCTGGACATTGGCAGTGTGTCATCCTTCAGGTTTCCCTTACCCAACAGGAGCAAGTCTAGGCATAATTAGCATTTTTTGGGTTTCCTGGTGGGTTTTGTTTGTTTGTTGGGGGTTATTTTGTGGGAGGTTTTTTGTTTGTTTGTTTGGATTTTTGTTTTTTTTAGTTGGGTTTGTTTTTTTTTTTTTCCCCTATGTGTCTTTCTGAATAGAAAAATTGGCAGGGTTGGAACAACATGATCTTAAAGTTCCTTTCCAACACTGAAAATTCTATGATTTCTGGACACTGGAAGAGCTGGTGAGCTCTTTCACAGGGAAGTCCTTGTCAGAGGTAGAAGGAGGCAATTCTAGAGAAGCTATTTGCAGATGATTTGTAACTCTACATTTTATGAGAACTATCTATTCCTGTTACTTGTGCTCCAGTTCTTGTATGCAGTGGTTTTAAAAACTTTTTTCCCTCTAGTCTAGGCCATAGGGGGTAGTGAGCTAAACTCCTTTCTGCCCTAGGAATTACTCTGATCTCAGTTCTGAATCAAATGTAAATGCAAACACTCTCAAATAACACACTGCTGCATAAAACAAATGTATATTTTGTGAAAGTGTTGCAAAGTCTAGTGGATTTGTTTAGGGGCAATAGATTTCTGCTCTTAAAAGTTCTTCAGTAACTGAATGTAAGCAGAAGAAAGGGATTCCTCAAAGTCAAGGTTGTCTCCCAAATAACCATGTATGAAAAAACATGAAAGATGTGTTTGCAATTCTGTTTCTGTAAAGACTGATAAAAAGAACAGGTCAGACTTTCCACAAAAAGACAACTAAAAGCATTTTGAAAAATAATTTTTTTTAATTCTTCTTTCCCTAAAAGCTGTTTTGTCATTCAAAAGCTATTATAGGAATATTTTCCTGATTTACTTGGAACTTGTAAACTCCAAAGCACTCTTCTGGATAAGACTCCCAAGAAAAAGCAAAAAGCAGTTTATTTTTTAGAACAGGCCTTAAAAAGTTGCATGGAGGGTGGAGAAGATACAAAACTAGAAATCTGAAAGAAAGAAACTCTTTTACTTCTTAAACAGGAATTTACATGTTACGTAAACATCTGTATTTATCTGGAACCACCCTATAACCTATTTACATAATTTCCTTATAATGTTATCTTTTCCATCATCTAGTAGTAGCCTCATCATCCTGAGTGTTAGATACAACTGTAGGACTATTTAATTAACAATTAGGCAAAGAGTATAGATGTGTACACATGTAGATGTGTATACTTACACCTAAACCATGCTAAACTTTGTGTGTATGAAAGAGAGTTTATATGAGATTTTCACTAAGGCTGAAGAGAAATTCTAGTCAGTTCTAGGGACATTCAGGTCAGTCTTCATCTCCTTAGCACTTAGTTTTCCTGAAATTTCAAACATTTTTCTGAAGTCTTCTGCTAAATGCACAGATTTGATTTGCCTTTTATTTTTATCTCTAGGGCCATTTTTGCTGAAGACACTTTGGTATTTATCATGACAAGTTCCATCATCAGAGTAAATATCTTCTCTCTGTCTCATTCTGGTTTTGACTTCCTTAATTTATCATGTTGCAGAAACACTAATTTTAGTTTTAGAGATTAAAACAATGCTTAGAGCATAGGAGAGAGTAATGTCTGTTTGAAAAGTTTGAATACTGTGATTCAGAGGGTTCCCTGAAAACAAAGATTTATCTTAAAATATTTTTATCCAGATCTCATCTCTAATTGTCAAAATTAAGCTGAAAGTAGTAGTATATGATTGGCATTACAAAGACATAAAATATACTATATATAGAGTTACATGCATTAATATATTATAGAAAAAGGCTATTTTTCACAGGTTCTCTGTAGTTTTATTCATAATCCATTGTTCTGTAAATGTAAGCCATTGCTCAAGTCCTGTTTTTTACTTTCCCTTGTGGAGTAACATGAAAATATCCATACAAAAATAATTTGGTGAATGAAAAACACACCAGGGAGCACATATAGGGTCTGGAGAACAACTCCTATGAGGAGTAGCTGAGGGAACTGGAAGTGTTTAGTTTGGAGAAGAGGAGGCTGAGAGGAGACCTCATTGCCCTCTACAACTACCTGAAAGGAGGTTGTAGGGAGGTGGAGGTTGGTCTCTTCTTTCAAGTAAATAACTATAGGAGTAGAGGAAATGGCTTGAAGTTGCACCAAGGAAGGTTTAGGCTAGATATGAGGAAGAAATTCTTTACTGAGAGAATAGTGAGGATCTGGAACTGTCTGTCCAGGGAGGTGGAGGAATTGCTATCCCTGGAAATATTTAAAAACCCTGTAGATGAGACACTTCAGGCTCTAGTAGGCATGGTGATGTATATATATTTATGGTGGGTTTGGGGGGGTGGGGTTGACAGTTGAATGTGGTAATGTTAGGTCTTTTCCAATCATGACAATTGTGTGATTCTGTGATTTCTTCCCAAAGTCATCCCTCAATGATGAAACCTTATTGGAGGAGGTCTCTCCCGAATTAGATCCTGAGATGAATATTGCCCACACCTTTTCTTATTCTGATTCTTCCTGTTATATTTATTTGCATGTCAGCTGAAGGAGAAAACATGATCTATAACTTCATGATTTGGCCCATGCTTTGAACACCTCTCTAGTTCACAAAAGCACAGCTGTCTCAGCCAGACAGAAATCAATAGGTGTATTAAAGCTGGTGTACACTGTCTTTCTTTTCCTTTATTTCAATGTACATTTAGTATTCATGAGTTGTGCCAGATGAACAGAAAAATAGCTTCCACCTTCCCATTATGCAAAAGTCCTGCATAATTTAATACAGAAGAAACCAATATGGCTATATATAAATTTATCAAAAAGCCATCATTTTAATAGCAGTGAGTAATTTTTCTACAGGTTTTATGAACTAACCTGTATAATTCAGTACTTCTAACTGTGCCTGTATGAACTATTTAGTTCAGTGAAACTTTTTTCTTTTTCTCCCACATCTAATTCAGGCAGTACTTCCAAAAAGGGAAAATAAATGGTTCCCTGTAGCAAATGTGGTAACTAACCAATAGTTGTTATCTCTCTGAAGCAGCCCTACTGTGTCAGCCACAGTCAGCTGTGGTTGTTCCCCTTTGGGACACAGACAAATTTGGCCCCAGACTTTTAAGCTGTTCATAATCTCAATAAATCTGAAGAGATTCATGGTTAAATCTAACTTTACTCCTACAGCTGTGGATTTCCTGGCTGGTGTTTATGGATTGGGATTGAGGTAATTTTTAGTAGGGTAATAAAATTTTATCACAAAGTTATAATTTTCAGTCTTCCATTCATAATGTTCGTAACTTTACATTTCAATTCAACAACTGCTGTTTCAAATAAGTTTGTGAAGAGTTTCCCTGTAATGTGGAAGACTTAAGTTTCACCTGCTATCCTTATCCTATTTGTATATTAGTTATTTGGATATGCTGAAAAAGTTATTTCTACAATTAATAATCTGTATCATGGTAGACAATGGTCAGGACTGAGCCTGGGTTGCAGTCAATGCAGTGCAAATGCATACAGAGTTTTTATTCTTGCCCTGAAGAGAATAGCTCTAATAATTTATTTTTGTATTTGAGATGTTATCACTATACTATCTGAACAAATGTTTATCTCTCAGCACCTCTGTGAAGCAGTGGAATATAATCCCCAATTCAGAGATAAGGAACTGAAAGATTGTGACTTGTCCAAGGTCATATAAAAATCTGTAGCAGACCAGAGGCCAAAAATGTCTGATCCTGGCTCATTGTGTTAAGTAAAGTACCATTGCTCCGTTCTGGTTTCAATTAGAAATAAATTATCTCATATTGGCTTTAAATTAGGAAACTGTTGAAGCAGTTATTACAGACCAGTGAATAAAGTGACCTGGGCATTTGTCCATTACAATTAGGTACTAATTTTTGATTTTCATGGATGCCTGAATTCTTTTCTTTGTCTTGACAGCTACTTTCCTTTCCACCACGTCATTAGCTGGTTTCAATTAGTGTAACTCCACCCACCTCAGGATCTTCCCCTTGAATTTCTCTTAGCAAGTTGAAGCACACCCAAGTTTACAGAGTTCCCATCAGGAACAAGTTCCTGGGACTAATTCAACTTCATTAAGGCACCCTCATGCCAGAGAGGCTTTCCAAAGCCCATGGATTCACACTGCTGTGAAAACAGTGAGCTGAATCACATCTTGTATGTCCAGGACTCCTTGGCACTCTTGGAAAACAAATCCTTTGTCCTCTTTACATCTGGCTGACCAACTTGTATCATGACTTACTGCGACTGTAGTGTTTTGTCTTTGCTATGTCTTGGTATGTGGGCCAGATGCTGATCAGACACAGTGTTGGAAGAATTTGGCATAGCTAATTTGCTCAAGATTCTTTGATTTTTTTATTTTATTTTATTTTCTTATGGAATGTCTGTTTTTATTAGAGATAGGTAGTGCAGGATCCTTTTTAAATTGAGCTGCCTTTTAGTGATTGTTTTTTGTCGTCCTGGTTTAACTGTATAAAAAAAATCAAAAACATGCAACAATCCTGACAATGTGTTTCAGATGAGTTTTTATACAGTGGTAAGACTTACTGAGCACAAAGGGTGATAAAATATGCTGTAATGTGGATATGTCATTGATAGAATTTTATTCTTAAACCTTTCTAAATAAGACCTTCTGTTGAAAGACAATAGTTTCAATGGAAATGAAGCAAAAAAGGTGCACATGAACATGACTGAAAGTTGTAGGAAGCTCTGCCTTTGAGGCAGTGGAGTCTGCTAGGAAGAGAGAGAGGTTAAAGGCTCAAAGGAGCAGGATGCTGTCCTTGCTGCTGTGCCTGACCTGACCTGCAGTATTAGAAAATTCACTTCTCTTTGCTCCCAATCTGCTTTGATGTGGTCTGCATTCAGGTGTAGCTTTTGGGCAATTTTCTCTACATCTGTAGTATGTAACTTCTTGATCACTCTCTAGGTAATGATACAGGAAGTCCATCAGGAGTGATGTACACAAAAAAATCAGTTTTGAATTTAACAACCAATAAATATGACAAATTCTTGCTGCATCACAGTAGAAACAATTTCTACTGCAATTAGATTCTGTATAGAAAAGATCAAGAATGTGCTAAGTTTATTATTTTTTCCACCTTAAGCAGCAAAAGGCGAAGGTGAGCTAATGAGGCCAGCAGAGGGTTTGGCAGGGTGGCCATAGATAACATAGTTTTGTAAGTATTGGCATAATACCTTGGTAATAAATTGGTTGCTTTAGTTAGGTACTTTAACTTTTTTGTCCTTATTCTAGGACTTGCCAAGGGCATATTATACTACAAGATGCTTATTTGGGCCATTCCTTCTGCTACCTAAAATTCCAAAGAATATGTGGGGCTCATATTTGTCCCCAGGGACAGGTTTACTTGGAATAACATCATTCATACTTTGTCTTTTGTAAACATCTGTCCCCCAGTTGATATTTACATTATATGGATATATGTTTTGTATGCTTTAACCCAGGACTGTAGGTTCTTTCCTCAGATGATCCCAGCTTACCTCTTTTTACCTCCAAAACGTTACAGTCCCTCTGTAAACAACGATATGTATGCTGTGGAAATTTAGTTGTATTTTCCAGGCCAAATGCCTCATGTACAGAAAAAAATCCAAATGTTAGTTTGAGGAAATGGTATTATCCCAAAGAATTGAACATGTATAAATTTATGCTGTGTATATGCAGACGGCTGCATCCAGGTTGTCCATCTCTTCCCTAACTTTTCTTCTTTACTCATGTCAGACTTTGTAGCAGTATTACTGCTTTTCCTACTCATGCCATAGTACATCAATTTTCTTTCACAATACTCATTTGCTCTTTGCCTTGTAGCCATAAGAATGCTTTCAGTAGCTACAGGAGGACAGGGGTCTTGAGGTTGATCTTATCAAAAAATGAATATTCTTCCCTGATGTGCTTCTGTTGTTTGGTTTGGGGCTCTTGTTTTGTTTTCCACACAAGCTGCCTTTTTTATCTTTCTATTTTGGTTCAGAGTTTGTGCCCTTAATGGAAACTTAAAGAAGACAGTAAACCCAACTTTCATCCATTTACTTTTCATTTCTTTAACATTCATTTGAGGTAACACAGCTCATTTCCTTTTCAGAGAGTTCCTCTGAACTAAAGATGCTGTTGTTATCCCCTCTAATCTATTTTGCAAACTCTTCCAAAGTATTGTTATCCTTTTTAAATCTTGCATCTTTTTCTAAATGCTGGCATTTATTTACCCATGATTCCTATGATATATGCTGCTCCTTGTACTATATTTTATGATTTCAGACTTGGACCCCCACAGATTTTTCCCTATCCAAACTCTTTCTGGAAATAATTTAGGTTCTCTGTCACATCACAGTGCTGAAGCAGCTCAAGGACCAACAAGCTTCCTTTGTTTAGATAAATCAATATGAAAACGTCGAAACTAATTTTGTACCTTTCAGCAGAGTCTGAGTGTTTTCTCTTTTTCTCTAAATCTTAGGCCTTTTCTTTTTATCATTTAACCTCCACAAATTGTTTTCATCCTTAGATTGGTCTACAGTGTTTGGAAACATATTCCACTTCACCTTCTGTTAATATAAATGTGGGTGTTTCCTTCAACACATGCTCGTATTTTTATGCATATATGTATATACACACACATACACAAAATTCTGAGAAGCAGAGCTCAAATTTTGGCTTTCATGGAAGGAAATATTCTTCAGTTTTCACAGTTTTTATAAATATTCATGATTAATAAATATTAATTATTAATTAAACTTTGTGAAGAACACCACAACTGGGTATATCAGAAATTATGGTATTTTCCAAATGTCCTAAATGGGGTACTTTATCTACTCACTGTAATAAATAAAAAGAAAGTGTCTTTCAGGTTTCTCCAGTGGTTATGCACTTGTCTAGTAATTTCAACCCAATGGTGGTTTTCATTGTGTCCCGTTCTTCCACCTTGGAGTGTTTTCTCAGTTAATTTAAGACCCAATGCTACATGTTAATTACTGGCCAACAGAATGACAGACCCTACTTTTATTCTGCTTTTGAGGGCTAAAGGGGATGCTGTTCTATGAAATGAAGTTTATGCTTTAAAGAGAGGTCTGAAAAGTCCACTTTTTTACAGTATTATAAGGATGGTTTCTCCTCATCCTTTCTGTTTCTCTCATAAAACCTTTTTCCTCCACTCCTGACTGACACTGCAGTAGAAAATAAGATTGGAGATTTTCTGTTGTGTTGTAATATAGTATATTTAATATATATCTGTCAGCACTAGATACCTAGAAATGGTATCTCAATTCACAAATATTTGGTTACTTGCCTTTGTAAACTGAATATGTATTTTGGCATTTCCCGTAAGAACAAGGGCACTTTTAACCTTTCACTTTTACTTCTCTCCTGTGTTTGTAAACTTTGCAAAGTGACATAATCTGTTGTTATTTTAGCATCTTTTATCCAGTGCCAGGCGTTGTTTTAATTTGTGTTGTGTAGGAGTGTTATCCAGTTTCTTCTTGATTTCTTAGCGCAATTGATGCTGACCTTGCCCATTTATTTCATCCTGTATGTCTGCTACCCTTTGTGTACTAAAAAAGCATTCCACCTAAATTGCTTATAGGTTAATCCCTTTCATACAACTTCAGTCACTGACATCTCATTTTTGAATTAGTTACTATCATTTTTTTGACCTTTTCAATCTCAACAGTGTCCTTCCTGCTAAAACAGCAACCAGAACTAAAGGCTATAGCCTCACTGTAATCTTAAATACACCTCAAAACCTACTGTTAGTAATTCTGTTTACCCTCCAGGATTCAAAATAGATGTCTACGATGCTTTAGGGTTTCTTACTGTGCTGCACAACAAAGCATATATGTCCATTAATTAATCATGGATACTTGAGAGATTTTGAGAGACAGTAGAAAAGGGTTGTAAGTCATGCATGTCTTGGTTATATTATAAAAGCTCACCTTCCTACTGCAGAGCCACACAACATAGGAGGGAAAAATTTCCAGGTCTAAGACACATTTACTGGGCTGGTGATGCCTGTGAATGTTATGCAAGCAGTTCACTTGACCTTGGGGAACAGGACTGTCTTCTGTTGCTTTCTAGTTCATGATTTCATGAGCAGAATTTACCTATATTCTGAGAAAACCTCAGAAAACGGCTTCCCCCTCAGCCAGTATTAGGGGGTTCAAAAGGAAAAGAAGGATCTCTACAGTGTTGCGAGAGGTAAGGCACAGACCTTGCCTTCTAGAAGTCAAAAAAAACCCCAAAACAAACAAAAAAAAAGGCATGTTTCAGCTAGTGGCTGTCACCTTCAGCATTACCAATTTGCATGAGTTTCTTGTCAATGAAGTCTTACTTCAAGGTCCAACTCGGAGTTTCGTAATATTCATATTAGGATTACTGTTTTAACTTTAAAATACAAATTTAAAAAGCGGCTTTATAGTTGAGGAGAATAATTAAATACTTAATTGCTAGAAGGTAATTTGCATTCCAGAAGTCACAAGAGTATTTTTTACAAACACTTAATTGAAATGGACCTATCTCAGCTGTTTGCATATGTGTGTAGTTAGCACGAGGCAGGACAGTACTGTAGGGTAACCTACTATATTCTGCACCAGGTTCCATCTCAACCACAATCAGTATTATGCCTGGGCATCTCTTGCCATGGGAATAACATTGATCTGAAGATGTCAGTCCAGTGATTACCATCTCCAAAATCTTAACTGGTGTAGGTGTGACAGTAAGAGTTACAGCACTACCTGCATGATTACTGGTGGCATTATAAGTGAATTGTTGACAAAATTTCCACGGAGCAGTGAAAGCAGTCCTTTTCACAGCAGGAACAGAAGTTGCATATGGTTATAAGATATGCCTACTTAAATCCTAAATTATAAAGGAGGTAAAAGAGGAGACAGACTAGAATCTAAGTACTTTTTCCAAATACTCTTAAGCTTTCAGTCTTCCCTACACTTGCCTTCACTTATAATAATGTATCTTAACCTCTCCTGGTTATGAATCCTCTTAAAAACTTTTTCTTAAGAGTCACTATACTTATATGCCATTTTATGGTTTCAAGCAGGTCTTCTAAAGAACTAATCTGGCTTGAAATCCAGCTAAAATCTGGAAGCATTCGATACTTTTTTTGCTAGATTTGGTGTTCTGTGTAATTATAGTACTACAGGAAATAATGAAAGGATCAGGTAACCTAGAACCGAGGTTCATATCCTTTTGTGAGCACAGACTTCAGTACTCCTTTGTAAAAAAACCACATATGCTGCTCTCCCTTCTCTAGACAGAAGGGTCTAATAATTCTGTTCCCACCTTAGGCGTGTTGCAATGATAGAATTTATCATACTATGAGGTGATGAAGTTTGATGAATAGACAATATATATGTGTGTGTGTATATATATATATTTGGGAATATATAGATGGGCAATAATAGGAAAAAAGTGTACAAATTAAAGAAGCATGCCTTTCTTCTATTAATTATTTGATAATTACACTATGAGACTGAACCTGATACTAGGTCGACATGTGGAGAAGATGCAAAAAGGACAGATGCAAAGGAAAAAAGGAGAAAATATCATTTTAAATTTGATAACAAAAATATGCTCTTAGTTTGAATATCTCAGTATTAAAATATTTTTTGCAGCTGGAGAGAAGCAAAATCTTTCTACTAGATAAAACAACAACATGAAAATGTCAGATTATATCACACTTGCTCCAGTTCTGCCCATTAAATTCGTGGTATTTCAGAGACTTCCTTCTCCCAATCAGAAGTCTATTCCAATAATAAGTAGAAGAAAACATTCCTTCAGTGCATAATCACAAGCCTTCTTCCTAGTATTCCAAGATAAAAAAAAGAATATTCTCAGCTATTCTGATAATACTGTGGTTGCAAATATTTAAATCTGGGGAATTTTTAATTATATATGAAAAACTCCAGAAAATTTATTAACATAGTCTTTCTACAGGTAAGGTCCTGTTACAATGAGGTACTTCTTAGAGACTCCATCTCTAGCAGAGCTATGAAAAATGAGCCTCTTAATGTACTAAAGTTACTGATTTCAGACAACTTTGGATGAATAATTACTCCATGAAATAATTCTACTTAGCAAATTGTGTGGCATCCTGCATATCTGTTCAACATGAGCTCCATTGTGTGCTCAGTCTCATCAAGGACTCTCTCACCTTTCACCGTAGTTGCTTTGGGATAATGAGAGAACATCATAAACACAGTTTCCTGGAGGCAGAGATAAGGATGTTGGAAAAGTGTTAACATGATGGATACATAGTACATGAGATCATGTTGGTGATTGTTTTCTTCAGAGGACAAATACCACTCAATAATCAGGCACAAAGTGCCCTCTGACCTACCATCTGATGTTAGGGGACTGGTAATATACCCAATGGTATTGAATGTATGAGTGTCAATGAACATTATCTGCATTGTAGTAGAAGTATTATAAAAATTGGTAAAAGGCCAGAAACTCTAGCCTGGGGAGTTAAAATGTTAGCTACATGAAATTTTCCTCAAGATGAGAAGTAAAAAGCTCAGAGGGAAGCATTTATGTCATATATTTTGCACTATAGCTACTGTTTTATCAAGAACCCATGTGGCCAAAAATCAAACTGTGTAATTACAAGATACCCTACACCCAATATGAAAAGGTACCAAAGAATAAATTCAGATGTAAAACACCAATAAGTTTTGCATAGTTTGGCTCCTCATTTGGGGAATTTAGTGCCAACAAATGCAGTATCTGAGAAAAATCTCCAGTTTAGACAGCAAGATTGAAGGACTGGAATTTGGGGAAGCTGGTTTTGGAAAATTGATTCTGTCTTGGCATATGAAACTTAATAAATTGCCCTAAAGAAAGAAGACTGGAGAGACGAAAGGCATTAATAGTGTTAGTAAACTTTTCCATATGAAATGCTACACATCAATATGTTCTAATCCAAAAGTTTGATATCATAAAATGCATAGCAGTACAAAGATTATTCACATATATACTAAGTATGGCTAGATGTGACCACTGGTTTTCTAGGTCGCCTGTGAACCTAGGTCACTGTCCAGTATTTGAATATGAACAATACTTTCTACTTAGCTGGATAAAGAGTGGACACTTTTTTTTTTTTTTTTTTGTTTAAAAGCTAGTTACTCCAGGCCTGTAGCAGTCAGACTAGGGTTCTAGCTAGCAGATATAGGAATAACATATGTGCATCAAGACTCAACATATGTAGGAAAAGTCAAGATATCAATTTTTCATTTGTCGGTGATCTCCTAAATTACAGTGCGGAAATGGGAAGAATAAAAACCTGCTTGTTGTAGCCATTTTAACTCCAGAGTAAATGAAACTCTATTTTGTTTCTTTTTCCCCAGTTCGTTTTCTTCTTCACAGTAATAGGTTTTACATGTTGCTCCATGTACAGTGAAACAGTTTCATATAAATCTTAAGACAAGTGTACTATCTGTGTGTCTTCAAACTGTGGCTGCCATCTCTGGGATGAGAGCTCCAGCAAGCTGAGCACACACAGTGGTAACTCTGCTCCTAAATTGCTCTGACTTCACTCCTCACCCACCACCACTTACTCACCTCCCACCCCATCTGGTGCGTTTAAGTAGGTTACAATGTTTAGAAAGAAAATAAGTCATGCCTTTAATGTGATACTTCTTGTTATACAGAGCTACAAACTGTGGGGAGTTATGGTATCTCTGCTAGTAGTACAGAAGGTTTTAGGAACTACTTTGAAGCTGCTGTCTTGGACAGTAATTCTTCTCTTGTCATCCTTTTGTCTAAGTAACCTTTTCTCACTTAATCTCTGCATTTTTTAACTTGATATTGCCCTCTTTATTTATTTTCCAATTTATTCACTTTGTCTACCAGAATAATCTCTAGCCCCATGTAGCCTAGAAAATTTAAGAGCCCAGGCAAAAATAATTGGAAAGATAATATAAACACTGTGCTCAGAGGGGAGACATCACACATAAATTACAAGGTGCCTGCAAGCTTGTGCAATTCTCAGTCACTGCTTCTTTTTTGCCTTCTGTAATTGCTACTGGAGAATGTATGCAAAGCTGGCAAAATGGATAATTTACTATTAACTCTGTGCATAAACATGGAAATCTTTTCATATGAAAGGTCACATAGTTCATCGTTTCAGTATTTTTCTAACAACAATTTTACTCTTGAACTTTTTTTCAAATACTGAAACCTAAAGCAATTATAGAATAAGTAACTATTCAGCTAAGAAATTCTGTGTGAAGTGCTTTACTTGATAGTGTGGCTTGCTTTCCCATTAAAGCAAAAATATTCATAGTTTTATTTGAGAAATGATATTAAAACCATGCAAGATGGGTAGCCAAGTAGCCAGGGTAGCAAATTTAGAAAACATCATTGAGTGCACCCTTGACCTAGTCACTTTTTTATTATTAGTGTTGCATATTAAAAACCTTTATAAGGAGCTTAGAAATTATTAACTGCTACAGACATGATAAACAAGCCTTTGACTTATTGGACTTTATCAATGATTAATAGTTTATCCAATTGTAAGATAAGTTTTTAATGCAGTTTTTAATTAATTTCTTAAATAGGAAATCAGGATTTATTAATGAATGACCTTTGAACAACTAAAATGGACTACATTACAGATAAATATAAAAACTTGGGCAACTCTGTGGGCACATGCTGTGCATATTTCTGTGAAAGAGGTTCTCAGCCATTTGTTGATATAGAGGGAATTTCATCCTCAAGTTGTTGATATGATGAAATAATTTAATGTGTCTTCTGCTATGGCTGCAACAGGAAGGCTTAATTAATAAAGAATGCAAGCTGCAAGCTCTAAGCTTGATCATAGAGATAGAATTAGTTGTGGGTGAAAAATCATACCACCTGCCAGGGAGGAAGTTAGAGGGTTGTTAGGTGGTGTTTTTTACATGAAGAAAAGGGAAAATAGCAGAGAGAGGTGCTTTCTTTTCAAGTGGAAATTCCTTGAAGAACTGTTTCATTTTATTCTCTACAGAGTAAGTGTCACATTTTTACACTTTGGATGAATTCTCGTTAAAAGAAAATCTTGGTGAGGGGTTTTCTTTTCTGTTAAAAGAACATAGCTTTTATTATGAATGGGTATTTCTGTTTATTTAAGTCAGACATAGCTTCCTGAAGATGTTTTTATCTTCTGCTGTTCACAGATAATGCTTATTTCTCTTTTTACAAACTAGAGGAGGTCCAAAGATTAGAATATTAGAATAGTGATGTAATGATGACACTTATTCTTTTCTGGTTTGTGTGCTTGGTATTTGTGTACTAATTGGACTCCATGGGGTCATATTCAGGCAGGAACTGTGTGGATAGGTTTGCAGGGTTGTCATAGGTACGTGCATTCAACATAAAAATTGAAAGTGTCGGTGTTGAACCATGCTGAGGCTATTGCTTGCTACTGAACAAGGTTAAAATATAATTACAGGTTTGCAGCCTCAGTACCAAGTCTTTTTGAAGTACAGCTACTGAATGTAACAGGAATAGCAAATAAGGAAAATAGGCCCTGACAGACAGCAACCAGATGTAACTTGTTGAGTTTTCTACCACTCTCAATCTGCCCTTGAAATTAGTTGGTTGGCGTTGGATTGACTGAAAAAGTAAACATCTATATTTAAGTATCGCTTGCTTTTCCTGTCATATTTGGCTGCTTCTTTGGACTTGGATGTTACTTAACATATTTTGGCTACCACTGAAATATAAAGAGCAATAAACTCAGTCCTAAAATCAAAAAAATAACATTGGGATTGAGAAAATCATGCTAGGAAGTAAAGCCTCAGGAGTAAGCCAAACTTGCAGCTTCAGTGTTATATCACAAATAGGGTGATACCTGATTGAGACATTTTCAACTGAATGAACTTTCATTATATGCTCTTCTATGAAACTGAACCAGACAAATTCACTATTTGTTGCTATTTAGGGCATAGCCTGGGATGAAGGTCCAGGTTTAAGCTGTTGTCTTGACTGAATAGGTGTGATTAGGGATGAAAAATTCTGTTTGGAATCAAGCAGAATGAGAGCAAACTTCAGGCAAGAGCTCAAACCAGTACACTTTGCTCACACTTCAACACCTGCTTAAAAAATCAAAACTTCAGCTTTTCATTAGAGAAGGGACTACTTTAGCTTGAAAAACTTTAGTGCAGTGTTGTTTTAATTTTACTGCAATGTGTAAAGCCTTCAGAAACTGAAAAACTGTCATGAAATGAAATTGTCATCTATTTGTCACCTTTACTACACTTTCATTGAAGCTGCAGTAATCTGGAGATGAACACATTTGCCAGAATAGACCAACAACTGTTTGCTTATATTCTTTCATCAGTTCTTGCTCATTTTCGTGTCCTTACTGGGTCTGCCAGTGTTTAGGAGAACTAGTTTTTCTGCTGTCAACATTGGAAGAAATTTCATTTTTCTTTTATTGAACTTCACATTCTGGTATAATAAATATGAATGGTTTAGCTGAAATTGCTTTTCTTAGCTGTCTGCTCAGTTCCATCTATTCTATGCATGTATGCCATTTTACCATTGTAACTCCCCCATGCAAACACCAATCCAAGAAAACCCTGCATCTGAATTACTTCTCAGGTTGTGAGGTTTTTAAGTTAGGTTCTGGACACGACTAGAATTTAAAGTTTTGATATATTTTACATATTCCAGTCTTTGCTTAGTTCCAGTCATAGAACAGTACATAGCAAAGATTCCCATTCTAGTGTCAGCATATTCATTCTTAAAATACTGAGCTACGCTTGGTAGTCCTTACTTGGCTTCAGTGCAGTAACTTGGAAGATACAGAAATACCAATGTTCTCCTTGTCTTCCTCTGCATTTGAAGTCCCAACATGGAGACAAAAAAGTAGGGCAAGAAGAGCTTGCTCCTGCCCCAAATACAGGAGGAAGAACTGTCAGGGAAGTAGGTGGAGGATACTTCTGGGAAGCAGGGCTGTCAGCATGCTTATGGGAATTAAGGAAATATTTCTGCTCCTGGTCTTGGAAGTGCTCACTTATCCTGGCTATAATGCCAAAGCCCTTCCTCTTGTTGCTGCAACCACAGAAATGAAAAGAGGAGACAGCTAAGGCACAGCAGTTGTTCCCTCTCCCTTTTTACAGACATGGTAGCCAGAACACATCCTAAGCTGCTGTTTACTCTGCCTGAGCCTTGGTCTACTTCTGAAATCATAGGCCAGAATGGTAACAATAATTCTTTCCACTCTTGTAGTTTTGGTTAATCTGAAAAAGTTTTATCCCCCATGGTGCCTCTTTGATAAGCCAAGAAAAATACAAGAGAATACAACAATCAAGGCTATTTAGCAACCACATTACTCAGGATTTTACTACTGAATCCTTAGATACTGCTAAAATTACCAGAATTCAGCATACTCATTACTTGTGAGGTGGCTGGGAAAAGGACTATCACCAGTCAGAAATAGCATCTCTAATTATCTCGTGTCAAATTACTGTCTGCTTCATTTGTACCAAACTCGTGAAGTCTTTTTGTCAACTGTAATTGGATTTCATGTGAAGCAGAAACTAGGCTGAAACATATGTAAACTTTTTTTTTTTAATCTTATTGTCTTTTTCTCCTTCTTATAAGCTCTTCCTTTGCCTATACCATGACACTGATCAGTAGGTATTCAGTGACTTACAGTACACCTGAAGTGTACTCATGATCTCATGATAACGAAGGGGTACTGCTACTGCTGTGCTCCAGTTCTCATTGCTTTGAAAAATATTATAAAATATTTTCTTGAAAATAGGAAGTAAGCTGAAATCTGCAGGTGGAAAACTTACTTTCACTGAACCTTTTCTCCCTAATTGAAGACCTGTTCACTAATAAATGAAGGTGACAGGAAATATCTCTGTATATTAGAGTACTATGCGCTGCAATTTGAAAGTGACACAGAAGAAAAATTGTTCCTGTAATAAACTATTGATTTTATTCATGATCAGGTCTTAATGAGCAGGATATAAAAGCATAAGTGTATCTGAATCTGAGGAATAGTATATGTTGAATTTAGTGCTTCAGTAGTTATACCCATTATAGAAAACACAGGGAAGATGATGGGGAAGGCAGAGAAAAATACAGATGGATTTTTGAAGAATAAAATAATTGGAATAATTTCTTGTATTCCTTGAATTATATTTCAGCACAGTTTAGTTAGCAGATCTTAACATCTGGTACATGCAAACCATGTTTAGAACAATGAGGTGGCACTGTGACAAAAATGCACTTTCGAATCATTAGCATCACCTTGAATGAAGCAAACTGATCAACTGTGCTCTAAATACTAGGCAGTACAGTTTATCATAAAACATGTGATGGGGATTAGGATTAATCATATAGAAATATTTAAAAACTGTATGGGCAACAGTTCTTGAGCAAACTATGAATTTGGTTTTAGAAGAGCACTGTTCAGACCTCCTTCAGACCCAGTTACACTGAAACGCAAAGAAATTCTCAATGGATACCTATTTAAAATGTTATTTTATCAAAGTGTTCCTAGAGGGTCTTACAGCAACATTAAGAGGATTATCTCTTTTCCTTTGAATGAGCTTGCTGTCTTAAGGGGGAAAATCAATAATTAGTTTACATGTTGTGCAGAGTCCCCCAACTTAAGCTTCCAAAATATGCTGAAATTCAAAAATGAACTTTTAAAGAGTGCTCTGAGAAACAGGCTCTTAACTTCAAAGTACAAGGCAAAAATCTAGTCTTTGAGTTTTTCTTGTGTGTGTGTGTATGTGTAGTCTACTGAAAACAGTGAGTTCAGCATATACATTTACATTGCCTGTTCCCTAAGTCATATGACCAGACCCTACCTCAACTCCCCAAAACCCACCAAAGTATGAAAAAAATTAAATTAAATCAATCCAAAATGGAGGAAAGCAACCTATTCCTTACAGTAAGCTATTGTTCCCTTACTATTGCTATGGATTTTAAACAAAATGCTCAAAACCAGCAGGCTAAATCTTTCAAATTTGTTCAGGTGATAAGTTAAATAAGGAAAAATATTGGGCAGGACAGAAGAGGGAAAGAATATTATAAAGCAAGGACATTTTGAGTTGAATTCCTGCCTTTGGAGCAATGTAGTTCATGATGGGCCTGGAAACTGAATTTGCTCTAAGTCTGCAATTACAGCTACATGGTGCATCCTGGCTTATATCAGAAATAGTGTGGCCAGCTAGAGCAAGGAAGTGATTGTACTTGGCATTGGTGAGGTTACACCTTGAATACTG
Organism: Heliangelus exortis; assembly: GCF_036169615.1. Taxonomy (NCBI): domain Eukaryota; kingdom Metazoa; phylum Chordata; class Aves; order Apodiformes; family Trochilidae; genus Heliangelus; species Heliangelus exortis. The sequence goes on along the minus strand of NC_092422.1, from coordinate 107,390,761 downwards.
AGCACAGGCCTGACAAGAACTGAGAGGAGGAGACCTTATAACTTTCTACAACTACCTGCAAGGAGGTTGTAACAAGGTGGAGATTGGTCTTTTCTCCCAAGTAACAAGTAACAGAAAAAGAAAAAAACACCTGAAGTTGCACCAGGGGTGGTTTAGATTGGGTATGAGGAAAAATTCATTTACCAAAATGGTTCTAATAGACTGGAACGCGGGACAGAGATGTGGTGGAGTCACCATCCATGAAGGTATTTAAAAGACATGTAGTGTTCAGGGACATGGTTTAGTGGCAGACTTGGAAGTATCTGTTTAATGGTTGGGCTCAATGATCTTGAAGGCTTTTTCCAACCTAAATTAATCTGTGGCTGTAGCATTGTCATAGTCTATAATAGCAACCCAGCTATATCTAGTGTGGTGCTGCACACAGCCTGACAGACCTATCAGTCCTAGTGTTGCTCCAGCACAGTGAATTTCCATGAAAAAATATTATGTCCCAAGAAGTTTTATGGAGAATTAAGTTATTCTTGAGCCTGTATCTTCAGTAGTCTAAATGCTATCTGATTGTACTTAATTTTATTGTAATAAGCACTTGTGGGTAACGGGGTGTACAAAAGGATATGCTTAACAATACTTAGGGGTACACATGGCCTCTATTTGCATTTGCATGAAATAATATAGATACAATGGGGGGGGAGAGGGGGAAAACAACACTTCAGATTGTAGATCTGAATGCAGATCTAGATCTGCTGCATTTATGCATCAGAAGACCTGATCTGACAAGTCCTACTTCAGCGGGAAAAAAGCATTAAGCAGTATTTATCCTGTCTTTATCTCTTTTCCCTGGTTTTCTTTTGGGTAGAGTTGTGGGGCAATGGTGCAATAGCTCACTGTTTTTTATTTCAAATAACTGGCTCTACAGAAGAAATAAGATACTTTGCCTTGGGTATCCATACTTACACTTCTGCATGTGCTCTTTTGCACATGGAATAATTTCATCTCAGTTGAGATTTTGAAGGACTGGTGTCCACATTATTAATCCATCTTTGATTACATATATATTTACGAAATAATTTAGTCCCTTGCACTATTAGATGTCTCAGACTAAAATTTTAAAATAATACCTTGGGACAGGATAAGAGTAGAGGGGAATACCACTTTAGTCACATTATCCTGGCTGACACTGTAGTGAGCTCAGCTACTGGCAGTAAGAGAGACAGGACTGAGTACAAATAGGACAGAGCACATCTGGTTCAGGTGGAAGCCTGACTGAAGACTTGGCAGGCAAATCCATGTGGTCTAACCTGCTCTGGCAGGTCTGGAAATGCTCCCAGCTGACTGCATTTTTACCTTGAATAGCATTTGAGAAACGGAGAATGATGGAGAAAGATAAATAGGCCTGACTTTTTAAGACAGAATAAAGAATGGGAATGACTTTCAAATATTGAGGGAACCAGGAATATGAATTGAGATGAAAGGATTAATACTATTTATGAGTGACAGCAAGGATCCATCAGGAACTAATGTTAGGTGGCAACGAAGTACTCAAAACCTGGAGTTATCTAAGGAAGAGGAAGTGAGAACTGCTTAATAACTAAATAATGACAATGCACAGGCTGCAGGCTGTATAAAGGTTTGAATCTGCTGAACTGGCCACACCCTGGGTTTGTCTCGACTGATGTGCTTTGCATCTAGATTTATCCATCTAGGATTCAAGGGTAAAGGAGACTGATACTTGATTTGTTACAGAATCTCAGAAAAAGATTTGTTCATAAATCTTTTTTTGAGAAGTGAGTGCCTAATGCTTCTAAATGACAAAAATGGACTCCACTCTTTGCTTTGGTACATTTAGCCAGCTCTTTTATGCTACTTTCTAACTGGGCTCTGGTTATGTCTTGCCTTGAAATAATAAAAAGCTACAAATTCTTATACCAAATTCTTATGATCAAATTGAGGATGAACATCAGGACAAGTGTCCTAATCATCCATGGAGTGAAAGCATGGGTATGTTTTCTAGTGAGGTAGGAGTAATGAGAAACAAAAATTGTTTAAGGTAGCAGTTGATACTTTGTAAGAGTAGGCTACAATAAACTAGGGGAAGTTTTGGGGCTTAGGCATTTGAGACAAGGCGTGTCTTTGTCCAAAGTGCTGATAAATTTAAGATCTGTTTATTGGTGCTCTAGCTGCAGTCTGTTAATCCCCATGATTTATGGAAAAAGCAGGGGGTGGGTTGGAGAGATGGGGAGTGTCATTCCCTGCCCTTGAATAGTTTGCCATTAGTGTGTGCGTGTGCATGTCTCTTTTCTATGAAGCACTGGAAAGAGACTAAAGCAAAGCAGTTGTGGTATTCATAGTTAAATGTCAAAATTAAATTCTTTTGGGTTTAGTTTGTGTAACCGTGACATGCTGAAGATTATAAATTGACAACCAGGCTTAAAGAGAGAGTAGTCAAAAAAACCCAAACACAACAGCCTCATGAATAAGGTGACCATGTTATTAGCTCAAAAATGGTGGGATGCTAACCCTATATCATATCTACCTCAGAGATAACTGGTTTTGTTGAGTTTTTCTTGCACAGATAATTTTTTTATAGGGGAGAGTGGGAGGTGGTCCTCCATTCAAGAAGACTAGAAAATTGTAAGTGCCAGAATTTGTTTATTTTGGATTCAGTGCTGGAAGTGCAAAAGATTACACTTGAAAGTCAGAAAAGCTGTTAATGCCAGAATTAATGTTCTACTTCACTTTTTCTTTGCTTTACCCTTCCACCCTAAAAAGTCAGAGACTTCAGCTTTCTAGCCACTGAAACTAAACCTAGATCAGAATTTGGGAACCTGTGTATATGACAAATGTGGACATACCTGACAAATGTGGCAGGTTACTCATTAAGTTTTTCTCCTCCAAGATAAAGTATTTCTCTTTCTGCATGCAGTTTAAGCCAGTAGCAGTTTAAAAATATCTTCAGCTCCCCATATGGATTTGTTTTGGTTTGGGGGTTTTGTTTGTTTAATGGATTGTCCCTTGTTGATTGTTTGTTTTCAGCTAGTATGTCTTGTTAGCAATATGAAAAGCACTGGTCATTGGCTTTCTTGGCAGTAGATGTTAAACCACTTTTGGTGAGACCTGAGAATGATGGACACAGTGGAATAATAAAATCTTTTTGAATAGACCAAGGTAATTTACCAAGATAAATTAGTATAAAATACTCTGGAAAAATGCAACCTCTCACAAAGTGTGTTCCAGGACTACTTTCATTGATAATATAACAGAGTTTGTGAGGGAGCTTGCTTTCTACGTAGTTTTGCCAATAAGGTGGGAAATGAACCAAGCTTGACTTCTACAAAACACAATTGTAAGGAGGAAAGATTGGTTTTGGTTTTAAATCAGTGTTTGTCTACTGACAGACATTCTCCAACATCCATATAGGTTTCACTTTGTTAATACAAAGCAAAATGCATCATTAAAGCATCACATTATTTTTCTGTATACCGTTGGAATTTGTACAGAGTTCTTCATATAATGCCTGTAAAAAAAACTGGAATGACAAACAGATTATCAGAGGAAAAGAATGAAATTATTATTATGGATGATGACTAATATGGATGGTTGTCAAGACACTTTGTCTTTTGTCACAGACCTGCTTTTCGATAGCAAAATTGTTCTACTTGTCTGGTGTAAAATTCTCTTAGTAATGCTCCTTTATTTCCTGGTGAAATTAAGAGCTGCCTGCAAAGTTTGCAAGAATTAACAAACTCAAGTAAGTAGCCATGAATCCAGATTTCATGGTGAAGGATGTCTTGAAAAAGAATTAGAGTAGCATGAGAATCTGACCTTGTGAGCAACTGCCAAAGGGTCCTGGATTTTCTGCTAGTATTCATTTGTGGTAGCAATGGTACATGGAACATAAAGCTACAACTTTTTTAGGAAAAGGATGAAGTAGTACTCATGCTGGAGTATATCTTGCATGGATTTCTGACCCTTGCAGAGTTAAATAACAATTTTGGACCATGTATTCAAACATATCCACTAAAAGAGCTCATTGCATCTATCACTTGATTGTTTCAAACATGATTCTTTTACTGTCTGTTTTACAACAACATACATTTGAAACCTATATTTTCACTTTCTAGATTGCTCTTAGCAGTGGTCACTGACATATTAGAATTCTATTTTTTCCTTCCAGTAAAGAAATCTATTCTTTATATGCCTGTCTCTGTAATTGATGAAATATCATCAGATGATTCTTCTGTTTAATCTGTCTTTTACTACCAGGAGTTGTGAGAAAAAATGTCCAAAAGTTCTACTTTTTGGAAATATTAATTTCTAAAAGAAAGAAGCTTCCATGATTAAGAAATAGTATTAAAGCTACTATAAAATCCTAATGTTTAGTCCCTTGCTATTAATTTTTTCCCAAACCTATGCATTGTGTTTCATTTTGGGATGTTTTGCAAGCTATGAAGACAAAGCTCTTATGCCTGATTTGAGGGTAAGACTTATCTGTACTCTGTATGGGAAAGAACTTGCATCCTATGTACATTCTTTGTTTTGATTTAACGTCAATATAAATTTTCTTCTGATTTGAAAACTTTGAAATTGCTGCTTATTATTTCTACTGTTACTCCACCATTTTAGAGACTTATTTACTCGTTTCTCTTTATTACATCAGTTTAGCATCAATTACACAAAATACGATCCATATGTGGATTGTGGTTCACATTTGTAACACTGTCAACACTGTCAAGCCTTATGAGTTTAAACAGTGGAGTTTACTTCTACTAAGAAATATTCTTAAGTCCATTATAAACAACACAGCTTTAGAATGATAGTAGTTTGTGCAGGCAAAAAAAAAAAAAAAAACACCTTAAATTATTTTGAAGTGCAGTTGATAGAAGGTGCAGAAATAGATGCCTTGTTTTTCAGCTTTGGGATGTAAAATAAATTTTGAAAAAGAACAAAACCCAAGATTATAATGAGCCTTCTAAAACTGCAGAAGATGTTGCCTAGTATTAACCCAAGTCAAGTGATGGAGTTTCACATGGAGCACATCTATTTTCTTAGAAGTGTGCTGCACAGCACGTCAGGACCTGGAAATATTTTGCCTGTGTAATGTCAAGACCTGACTCAATCAGCAGTTTATCTTTTGGCCAAGAACAGTAGGAACAAAACATCAGGGTGGTATGCCCTGGCACCTTTAGGTTGTTTCAGAGTAATCTCCTACTGAATAAGCTAAATCTCCTGTATCTTTATCTCTCCTGGCTACAGTTCACAGCCAAAGGTGGCAGGTTCACAGGATACGTGTGCATTCACCTATCCCTACCTATTAAATAACAGAAGGATGCGATGGGAGAATCGCCACAATTTGTCTGCATCTTATATTAAGCTGTCAGTGAATATCTAAATCACTTCCTTTTCTGTCACTTCATCCCTCAACTACATCCTCTGAGACACAACACCATTCAAAAAGAACCACCAGAAATACCCTCTAAAATGATATGTAAATCCGGCAATTCATCATGCTCTGTGTAGTACAGGTTTAATTCTTCCTGCTAGGCCTCAATCTGCTGAAACATTACTCTGATATACAGTACAAAAGCAGTAACAAAGATGTTCATATCAGCCCATTGTGAGCTGGTGGCAGGGAGAGAAATCAATGAAGCCATGGGGACAATAGCTGGGGTTTAAACAGGCTGCAGAAATTTGCTAAGACGCAGACAAAAGGCCTGCGCTGAAAAGAGGGCTGCTGAGGAATTCCTCGGGCTCCATTATACGGCTGAAACAATCCTCACTTAGAGAGTGGATTTGCATCTCTAATAGGGTTCAGGCTCTGTTTGTGAAAGGCTTTCGCTAGGGCTGACCCCATCTCTCAAGATCACATTGATACCCAGCGCCTCGCCCCTGCCCTGTCCTGCGCCGCGCAGGGCAGTATCATGGGAAAATGCACCCGCTTAAAAGGAAGCGGGGGAAGGCAAAAAAAATGAAAGGCTTGAGGCAGTTTTGGTGGTACTTAGCAGGGAAAATTACTTTGGCAAATAATGGAACCTACTGCTGGTAATTACTGCTAACAAGCTTCCCCCCAACCCAAATGTGACACTTGGACTGATGTGAGAAAAGCTGATATAGGCCAAGTTTATTAAGCCTGAAAGAAAGGAGCCTCTTCCCTATGAAAATACAGCACTTGGAATCTGCATATCCTGTAATCTACTGTTACCAATTATCCATTAAGATAGAAAAGGGAGCTGTAATATTTTAGGTCTTTTCTAGTGTGTGCAGTGCCAGATGCTCGTCTGAAGTGATTTTTAATGGAAAAATATTTTGTTTCATTCATGTGCTCCTGTTTCAACTAAACTTTACTTACTCCATGTTCTTCTGGAGACAGGCAATAATCTGTCTTTTAATAGGACCATGTTAATGATATTGTTCTAAGTTTTCTGAAAACACAACTGTCTCTACTCTTAGAAAAAATACTTGGAGTTAATTGAAATGCTCTTCAACCTTTCCTGTGTGAGGCTCCGTGTGTACATGGGCTTCCATGTTCTCTCTTGAAGTGCACTGCTTTATGTAAAATAATCTCTCTAAAAATATCAGAACCACACTGTTGTCTTTTACACTTCATCTAGAGTACTTTAATTTTTGAAACTCGAAGGAAGTGTTTCTGTGCTGTCTATCTTTTTTGTATAAGGTGATCTAGAATTCCCAAATAGCCTCAGCATCTCTATCTCATGAAAGTAGATGGCTGTAAGTATTTTTTCCCCACTTGCCAGCAAGTGTTTCGTTAGGTACAAATATCTTTGCACGAAATCAGCTCATCTGCATTGCATCCCTTTCTACTGTGTTGCTTACACTGTCAGGTTCAGTTAACTTCATGTACTACCTAAAAGAGTTTCTAGTAATGTAAGGCACATTTACATGTTGGAGTTACACTACAAGAGGCAGGTGCCACAAGGGAAATTCCAGTTAAAAAATGGGGAAATAATTCTCTGACACGAGAAAAGTGAAGCCCTGAAACTAACCAAAGAGGCTGAGAAATCTCCTTCCTCGAACAAGTTGCTGTCTTGGCTATATTGGACACTGAGCTTCCTAATCTAACCTTTAAGTTGGTTGTGCTTGGAGCAGGATGCTGGCCTCCAAGTTCTCCGGGAGTCCTTTTCAACCTAAGCCTCATGGTACGCCATGAAATTTGTCATTGTACATTTTGATCATTATTCCCTTTTTCTCTCCTGTGCTGTGGCAGTCTTTGAGTAGAGAGAAGATATCTTTGGATAGCACAAAACAGGAATTAGGATCCATAACTAAGAACTAGCAGTATGAATGTTCAAAACTGAAATATGATGAAAACAACCTCTAGTGTGAATAACATACTGCATAAAACATATATATTCTTGCTTTGACAAAAAATACTGACATCAAGATTATTATACTGGGGTTTTGTTTGGTTGGTTTTTAAAAGAAAATTGTTTACGCTCAAATAACTTAACAGCTTGGATTTCTGAAAATTTCTAAGGCTACTGCATTATAGAAGTTAAACTTGATGTTATAGGCCCTCTTAGGACCAAAGAGAGCAAGATGAGCCTTTAGAAATCTATGATGACTGTTTTGCTGAAAACTATATAGGAACTCAGTCTATGCAGTCTTTATGAGTTTATGAAGCTGTGCTTTTTTTCTTCAGTCAGGACTTCAGATAAATTCAGACACACTGATGAATCTCTACACCTTTCAATATTGACTACATAAATAAAAAATATAGATAGCAGCTCATTTGTATTTGTTTTGGATTTTTTTTTTTGCTTTGTTTTTTTCATAGGAAGGCAAATTATACTCTGTTAAAAGATTTTAACAAATTAGTGAATGTCTGAACTATTAGTTCCATGAATAAATATTTGTGTTAATACAGAATATTGTTATGTTGCTAAATTGCACAGTATATATAGCAACATATTAACCGTTACTTTGTAAAATGTTTTTCTTTTAAGGCTTAGATTTACAGACATGTTTTTCCCCTTTGTGTTCGGGGAAGCTGTTATATCTATGAGATGGAATCTCATTACTGTGTATAATTGTAATTATGTAAATAAGGTTACTTCTGCCTATCTTATGTTTAAAAAGCTGAAGAAAATGTTGATGGTCTAGTTAGTGTGATGCATTCAAAGTGATTGTGAATGAACTTTCCATAATTTCTATAAACCTTTCTTTTTAAAATGTGTGACTAGAGTTCATAGTGACCAGCTGCTACTTTGGGGTAAGAAAAGCAGCAGAAATTAAGAGCAAACCTATATGCATAGTCCATATAATAATTTGACTGGGCCTGGCTTGCTTTTTTTTTCTTTTTTTTTTTTTTTTTTCCTTTCTTCCTAATAGAGAGCCAATATCAAAACTGCAGTTGATAACACCTTCATCTGGGACTCTGTTTCTTCTCAGCATTATCATCTTGGCAATTTCACCATTTCAGGGGGTTTACGTCCATAGTCTGACTGTCCCTTTTCTCTTTCAAGAAAAATGAATCAACATACTTGGTATAAATCTTTCCTGTGAAGGTAGTTTTCTCTATGAGAAAATGTAATTCCAAATTAATTATATCACCTGGGTACAGATGTGAAATTAGTTTCAAATAATAGCTTCATCTTAAAGTATAGTGTAAGGTGGAGCTAGCATACTTATTTTTTTCTACAGATGAGGAAACAGTATAGGGGAGGGAACGTCACATTCAAGGTCATTTGGGTTAAACTGTAATTGGGTAAGGGTATAAGCTCCTATATCCCTACTCCTAGCCCAGTATCTATCTTTCCAATTCTACAGCCATTTTAGTCATTTTACTGCCTAAGTTCCATGACACCCACCAAATTATATCTTGTTCTTTTACACATAGAACTAAAAAATAAATCAAATGTTGATAGTGACAGTTTACTTGAAGTAGTGCAACATTTTCCCTAGTGTTAGTTGAGCAGAGCAGAAATATGAACGCATCTTATTTTGTTAAGTCTATAGATCAGGCTATACTTGCTGAGTCCAGGGAATGCATATGTATGCATTGTGGGCTGGTGCTGCATACTGATGGGGAGTTTCACACTTGTATGAGTGTTCTGATTTAACTTTGTGCTAAGCTGTCCCTGGGACATGTCAACTTCCTTTGGAAAAAATTTCTTCCTACTTGAGTAATGCTGCCCTTCTGGATAAACTATGGAACAGTGAATTTGGAACACCGATGAAATGGGGATTTTCATGAAAGGAAATCCTTTTCTAAATTTCCTAAAAATTTCAGATGACTTAAACATTTTTTTCTAAATATTGTACAATAATGCAATATAAAAGTGATTAAAGATTATTTCAACGCTGTTTTCTTACAGTAATATATAACCAGCTTTATTTTGTATTATTGCACAATCATTTGATAGCTAGCATGTTCAGATAAGCATTCACATTAGCTATGCATAAGAATTGCATGTCTATTGAGTGTCACGGGAATATACTACTTTTGGGTTTTTCCATATAAAAATTAATTTATTACCTTTCCATCCATATAGTCTCATGTATAGGTTTACAGTAGTTGGCCACTAGCTGAATACATGAATTTTCAGATTCTGATGAAGCATTTTGAGTTGTCCAGGACAAGATACATTTGAATGACCTAGAATCAGTGTAGAGCTGCCTGGCAATAACAATCAGTATTTAATTCTGCAGTGGAGGTGGTTACTTAACCTTCCTTCTACCACAGAGATATTTCTGCCATAGATAAATGTATTATTCAGATGCCTCAAATTAATTCAATCAAATTTCATGTATCCTTAGGAACAGGCTGAGGTGGAAAGAATTAGCTTTGAGAATCTTCCCCACATGAGCACATCAAAGTCAAAAAAACCCTCTTGATTATTACATTCTAGGTAATACTTCTGGTTTTTGTGAGTTTGTTTTTTCATTGAATGTATGAGGTACTGGAAAGAACTGTAATTAGCCAACGTATTTACAATGTCCTAGGTGATATGGCCTGAGTAACTTGGCCAAAGAGAAAATGAGCCAGAGAAGTTGCTGGTTGGAACTGATTTTTCATAAGCATGATATGCATACTAACTGACCGTGGTTCCTGGAGGCATAGCTAAAAGTTTTATTGTCAGAAATGGAAACAAGTATGTAAAGGTTTACTTTAACCTTTCCCACTCATGAAGTATGATCATGTTCTTCGTAGTGAAGCAGCAACAATGCCAGCACACAAAAGACACGCAGAGTAGGATTCTGTGAGGTGTTTACAAACTTTGCCATGGAGCTGCTCTTATGTCCTCTGACATAAGAGGGCACTATTGAAATTACCTTTGTTTTTTAAGCTGCAAACTTAATCTCCAGCAACTCTACAGTTTCAGTTACAGGAAGTGAAAGTTTTATCAATAGAATATTAATATCTTAATGTACACTGTGAAGTCCCTAACTGGTACATGTGGCTTACATGATTGATGGCCCACCATGAGAAGTAGCTCTGTGAAGTTGCTGACTTAAGGGGAGCTCCCTGCTCTTTCTATTCAAATTGGAAAACTATGAAAAGACCAAGATGTCAAACAAATCTTATGTTTTTGAATTTAACTCTGTTCTTAAGCTTGCCATCTCTTTAGAGCTTTTGATTTTGTAGCATACTTGGTGATAACTATATTAGCTTGAGCGTACCCAGGAGAACTGCCTGCAGTCTCTGGAATGCTTTTATGGAAGAGATTCGGCAGCAAAGGGATGTTTGCCTCTAGGTTTTTTGTATGTAAAAATTCTTTCAAAAGGTGAATTAATGCAGCAGGTAAAACTACTTTTGAGAGGTTTTAGCTTAACTGGCAATCCTGATGATAGAGTATTACTTGTTTCAAAAGGAATTCTCTTTCCCTTTGGCATCAATTACACGAGTTCCCAGCTAAAACGTACCCTGAACCCACACTTCTACAGTGTTCTCCAGACAGGTTCTTTCTGACAGCTATTGCAGCCCTTTTTCAGCAGGTGAGGAGAGCTGTGCAGATACAAGTGACTGCCACCTATTAAACAGGTTTTTTGGAGAAAAGCTCGAACTGGATGTGCAACCCTTTTTTAGCAGCCTTGGGCTTTCTTGAATCATAGGAGTAATCAATAAACCCTAATCTAAGCAGGTTTGTAGTGCCGTTTTGCTGGTCTTTTTCAAGTAAAGCTCCACTTTATTGGTTCCTGATCCTAAATGCCTGTAGCTAAAACTTGAACAAGTGCAGACTATGTAATTTCTGAAGTACTTTACTGACTAAGAGTTGTTCAGGAAATGGAAGGTTTTGTTCTTCGGGGTTCATTACCATAATAGGCTTGTCCTGGCTATCAAAAGTGTTTACATCATGCTAGGTTGAGTCATAGGTTAGGTAATGCTATGGGTAGTTAGCAAAATTAACATTCCCTTTTGTGGTCCTCATCTGTAGTGATATTTGCAGATAGAGTTTTCACTATCACTGCAGATTTGACCAGTTCAAGGAATATTACAGGGACGAGTATTACTAAGTAGATGGCAGATTACAGTAAATGCTTTAAAACCCTCTCCTGGTTTCTTCTTTGCCCAGCCTTCTCTGTTTCCTCTCTTCAGAAATGAGAACTGGCTGCACTTGGCTTATTTTGTAGCAAACAAGAAAGCCAAAGTCTACATCTGAACTTGAATTTTAGATCGTAGTAACATTTCTTCACTTCGAGAATTTTCTTTCTTACAAACTGGACACCTTTGTTAAAGGGAATAAAGAGACAGAGTTTCATATTGAGAAGGGACTGATATCATTGGAGAACAATGCTCTCTACAACTGACATATTGTACAGGCAGACACAAAATGAGCTTTCATGCAAGGTTCTGTCAGTGTCATTCAGCCCTGCCTGAATGGACAACCCTCTTGTGATTTATCTTCCATTCATCAGTCAATACCCGGTACTTTTTCAGCAATGATGGATAAGATCTCTTGCTAAATTGACTACTGCCTGCTGAGCATTATTGAGCTTGAGAACTGAATGGGAAGGCAAAGCTTAACATATCTCACGCATGGAGCTGCAGGATGATTTTGAGGACCTTAGAAAAGCACCTGCTTAATTTTGGATTACACAGACAGAGGCAATGGGACTATACTATTCTTCCAATATTGTATAAACTGATTTGTTTTTTAGCTGACGTCAAGGTAAGAAGGATGTATCTAGGCTTCAAATCTGATTTTCTTTTCTATTCCTATTCAAAGAGGCTGTCTTTGTAAGATATTCAACATGCACAGTGTAGCCCCATGTTCTAGTGTATTTCAAGATTGTAAGACATTTAAAAAATGTGATGTTCTTCGCATGTAAAAGGAGAGAGACATGTATTTTACAGTAGTGATGACAGGAGACAAAATGTTTTTCCAAAACCAGCTAAACAAAACATGTAATATCTTTTTGCAACATAATAAATTTTTTTCTAACAGATAGTCCATTTGCCCCTTGGTAAACCATTTTGTAATGTATTCAGCTGTGAAGTTTGGCACTGGAACACTTCATCCTTCATTGACCTCATTCAGCCTCCTCACCCTTTCCCACAGAAAAGGGCTGCTCAGTAAACCACTCAGGCCTCACTTCTTGGTATTACCTGACTTCTGAAATACAGCCCCCTGTATTTTCTAAACACAGTCCACAATATACTAAGGCTTCCACCTTTTCAGAGCAACCACTTTATCTTAAGTACTCGTGGCCTCTCGAGAGTGTGGTAAAAGGAAATGGGAAGGATCTGTGAGCAGGATTTTTCTCACTCTCTTTTAAAATTGACTATACCCATATATTTTTGGGGTGGGATCATGTGTCTTTACCTGACAGTGAGATACGCTTCAACTAAGCATGTTCTGAGCAATAGGTACAACTTGTTAGACATCTGGCGGGGCACACATATGGCAGAATGTAGGTGTCAGAGGGTTGAGGAAAACGAGCAGAAAATACTTTGGTCTCAACTCAATTTCCTCTTACTTGCATCTTAAACAACAGAAACCCTTTTCATTATTTAAATAGAGTAAGATTTCTATGAAGGAAAACTACAGTTCAGTTGGAAAAACTACATAAGTCATAGGTACATTCTCTGTTGACAGACTTGATAGTATTAGGACACAGAGAATTGTGGAAAGGAAAAGTAGCATCCCTACTAAAACTCCACTTTTCCCTGGTTGGCAGTACACATGAAAAACCATCTTTCCCAGATCACCTATGAAATTACTCTTTAATTGTGTGCCTAACCCGACTTTGCCCACTACCAAAAATTTATAGCTGAGTGCACATTCCTCATTAATTAATATATTATGGGCAAGAGCCCATGCAGAAGAAATTATCAGTTGTCCTTGATCAATCCAGCTGTGTTCTGGGTGAATCTCACTTGCTTTTTTTTTTTTTTTTCCCCCAGGAAAATGTTGAAAAACAGTGTCAGTAGAACTTGCAGTAGTTGTTAGAACTTGCTTTAAGCACAATTTTAAAGGACATAAATGATCTAAAGTAACCTGCTATAGGTATTTATTGCCAATTTTAGTGGTTCATTTCTAGTATTTTATCACAGGACATAGGACACTGAAGTAACTCTAAAAACCTTTTGTAAGAGAAAGAAGGGACAAAGGTTTAAAAAAATTCTGCTGACAGTAATGTCTATTTCAGATACTTAAATATAATGATGCCAGTAGGTGCTGCTTTAATATTGCTAGCTATAGTCATTTCAGAAGATGTTCTTTTGTTTTAGGAAGGTGGTAAGTATGGTGACATGTGATATATTTAGTGCAAATGAGTACTTAAAGAAGCAGCTGTTAAAAGATTAAACAGTCACATAAAAATTTCTTATGGTTTTTTACAAATTAAAGCTATCTCCAGGTAATCTAATTTTATATGAACTTCTTGTTCAATTTTTTTTCTTTAGATTTTTCCCTTGGAAAATCAGCTAAAAAAGTTCAGTGGCATAAAAGAGATTTATCCTTGCCAGAATAGTAAGATATTCTGCTTCCAGCCTTTTCTTGTCCACTGATGAGGTGGAAGACAGCCAAGATCTGCATTCTGTTTGGTCTTTCTCTTGGGCTTAGACTAGATTGTGATCACTTAATCAGCTGTTCATATGTATAAAAGGCAGGCTTCAGCTAGAAGAGGGCCACTGGTGGGGTTGTAAGGAGTTCTTTTTAAGTACATTTTTGTCTAAATACTGTTGTAGAGAAACACCACTTTGTAAGTAATTTTATGCTCAGTCCAGCATAACTTCTGAGACCCTGCTTGATGTGTAGTTAAGTAACCTGAGCTTTCAGGCTCTGAACATCTTGGGGTGACCTTCCCATATCACCTTTCCAGAGGAAAATTCTCCAAGTCCTGGCTTTTTACCATTTGGCTAGAGCTGGGTCTCTACAACATGTGGATTTCTAGGTGGGCAGTAGGGATTTTACAGTCCTAGAGAACTCCCAGTCCCTAGAATCTCCCAGTTCTGAACCTTCAAATGACTTGGAAGTAGAAATGAAGCCTGGCAAACCAAGTTCAATTGTTCCTACCACAGCTACTGCTTTCAAGCAGTGATGATGGTTGGATACTGCAATCTTGGAGGTCTTTTCCAACCATGACAATTCTGTGATTCTTTGTTTGATTGTCTTGTTGAGCCAAATATTTCTAAAAAGTAGTACAGAAAAATTGAGAAGACAAATATTTTTAACTCATTTTTCAAGGGACGACAACTTTGTAAAGCTGCCTGTGATGTTTCACTGAAAGTAAGAATATCACCTGCTTTTCCTCCTATGCTAGACACTTTCACAGGCTTTGCATTTGAATCTTAAAGGTGCTTTGCATGTTAAATTCTTTTCCTTTTCCTTTATGGATGCAGCAGAAGTGTTCTAGCTGGGTTTTTTTGTTTTCTCGCTCTAGATTTTCCATCTGTTTATTTCGACGAGTGGTGTGCACGTTGTTTCAGGTAGCTAATTTCTGGAGCATTAATTATTGGTAAGCTCTAATCATGGTGTAGGCCTGAAGACTCCCATAAATTTTAATATTAAAAGTTTAATATAATAAATATAATAAATCCAAAATTTAGCTTTGCTCTTTTTTTTCTTTTTTTTTCTTTTTTTTTTTTTTTTTTTTTGACAGCTTTGTTGAGAAGGTGGGTAATTAGGAGCAAAGCACTCCTTGCCATTTGCATGAGAATAGAATAAGCAGGAAAAAAAGGATGACATGTTTGTCCTCTGCTATCAGAAATTTAAATTGGGGGGAAGGGAGGCTGTGTGGCTATTGAAGCCAAGTCTTTGATCTGATTTTCTACATTACCCCATCATAAGTGAGAGGACAAATCTGTTCTAATTCCCTATCCCTCTTGTGAATTGTCTTCTGTCTCTATTGAATTGCTCCATTTCAGCCATATCACCAGCATATTTGTGCAAAGGTTGGCAAGAAAACTGTGCAGGGCTAAATAGATAATCACATCCCTGCACATTTTAGAGTTTTCAAGATTAATATCTGTCCCTTAATTTTCTGTAGCCTTGGTCCTCCTTGAATCCTGGGCAAGATTTCCATGAATGTATTTTAAACTGGGATGACAAAGACCTGGGTAGGAGATTGATTCCCTTTATGTCTCTTGTAGGCAGAGGTTCACAGACCGTTTGTAATTATTTCCCTTTGAAGTTCTGGGCTCTTTTTGTGAAATAGGGGAAAAAACAACAATTGCAGAACTGTAATTAGTTCTGCCAAACATTCAAGAGAAATAGTGCCAAAACCCAAAAGTTTAAGGAGGATTCACTTTTGCAGCAGTGTGAGTTTGTAAATAAAGTTTTATTTCATGGTGTTTTCCTGTTTAGATAAATGTTAACAGCTTCAAACTCCTTGGAATGAACAGCTGTGTTGGAGTGATTCCAACGATTAAGCTCTTCAGGGTAGCTCCTATGCCTTGATATTGAAGCATTATTTTGAATATAGAACAAGACTATTCTTACTTCGTGTCACTGAAGTTCTCTGCTTTGATTTGAAATACCTATCATTCAGATGGTACATTTTCATCTAGTGTGTTTCTTCATATTGCTTTTACTGTGTTGTATTTTCATATGGGTCACCAACCCAATTAATTCTATAGTTGCTCGGAAGATACAGATGATAACACTGAATCTATGCAGATGGACAGTCTGGAAAGTTGCTTAATTTACTTCTGTCTCCTGACAATTGATGATAGCTTTACAAAACCAGACCACCAAGGTTGGGATACAATATAAATTACAAGGGTACTGTGATGTTTTTCCAAAAAAAAGTTTATTGAGATTCATATTTCACTGCCAGCATTAATTCTTCATTTTTTTGTAGTTGGTTTTACACGTTTGATGTTCCATGCACAAGATGATTTGAATGGTGTACGAGGTTTTTTTTGTTGTTGGTGGCGGTGGTTTTTTGGGGTTTTTTTAATGTGATAGACACCTGAATTTGGAGTTAGGAAAGATAGTTTTCCTATAGCTACTACTAGTTTTGGACATAAATTCAAATATTAAAAATTGCATTGTTTCTCAGTGCAATTAGGTTTCAGCTTGCTTGAATGTAGAATTTTTGTGACTTTAATTCTTCTGGAGTTTCTACTTTTTCTAAAGAAGCCATTAAAATTAGATTATGAAGTAAACAGTGTTTGAAGACCTCTACATCTGTTTATAGAAGTATTTATCAGGAGGTGTTTATGCAAAGTAGATGAATAATAAGATGGTTACTGTATGTCTTTTCCAATGTGCATAATGAAATTTCAAGTGGAGTGTTCTACCAGCTTAAATTTTGTAGAGGATTTTTCATAGCACAGGTATGATGCTAATTTACTTATTTCTTAAGATGATGGCAAAAAGGTTCACTACACAAAAGCCAAAAATATTCTTGCAGTGTATGTGTACTGGTTGTTCACCTGACTTTTCATGTTGTTCTTGATGTGTGGTCTGGAATAGAGAATTACAGACACATGGAAAATGAATTTGACATACGTTTGATAAACATCTCTAATGTTTATCAAGCATATCTGTTTATAAACTTTTCACTTTAAGATCTATGCTGATCAAGAAAAAAAATCACAATCAGGTCAGTAGCAATTCTACATTTGGAACACTGCACAACTCTGCTTTTATTCATGTAGCTATTGCAAAAATTAAATATTTATAGTAATTTTGAAGTTATTTCTTTATTTTGTTGCATCTGATCTCCTTTATAAAGACAGTCATTTAGTCTTTCCTGTAATGCTGCATCTATTATGACTAATTTCTCTTCTTTGAGTTCATGTTAACACATGAACACATGCATGCTCACCTAGCATCCAGACAGTTTATTCAAAGCTTAGGTGTTTTGGCAGTAAAATCTGAATGACCTTTGCAAGTTCAAATCTTGGCAAATAACACAAGAGCCTAAACTAAATGGTATTTTCTGTAGCGTTATGTTTCCAACAAGTACAAGACTGAACAAGGACTCCATTTCTCTTTCCCTTTCAGCTTTTTGAGTGTCTGATAACCATTTCTCAATTTTCAGACTTATCTCCAGCTCTTGGTCTTGTGACACAGTGCAAGTGAATACTATGGAGTTTCATTTAGGACATAATCTTTCAATAATCAAGTACTCGTACATACCATTCCAATCTCTAGTCATCCAGGTTCTTAAAAATACTAATCCTGTTTTTAATCAGTGTGTGGTCACAGTTCATTAACACCTATTCTTCTTCCTTTATTTAAACATCCTCTCCTTTTGTGGCTACATGTGTTTTCCCTTTGTATTAGAGATTACGATCTGTGGAAGACAAAATCCCTTTGCAGTGTGAGAAATGTAAGGTGGGCAAAATCTAAGCCACTGCTTATGCCTAGAGATTCTGAAGGGAGAAAAGGCTATTTTAAGGGATCAGTGTATTCTCTGAGCAAGATTTGGCTGTATCTACTTGTGTTGCTTCTGTATGAAAACAAAAACTTGTACACTTGTCTTCTGATTTTGGTTTCAAGTCAGCAATATTTGCTAAAATATTTTACTATGATGGCTGCTAAAAGTTAATTATAAGAGGTGATGGGAGTCTTTCATGAATATGACTTTTACCAATATCTAACTGTTCATTATATTTTCTTCTGACTTAAAGTAATAAAGAAGTGGTTTTTATACGTTCAAGTGACAAACCTGTTACTTCTCACTCTGTAATGACATGTACTGTCAAGTTAGCTGCACTTAAGTTGAAGCAAAACATAGATCTACCAAGCTTAGGATCTAAATTCTTGGGGATAACACCTTAAAGAAGGGAGAAGTGGTAGGATACTTCATATCTTGTAGACATGTGCTGAACTTAGTAATAAACTTCCCTTTGACCTTAAAAGAAATCGTGTTAGGTCTACAACTGAACAGTCTTGAAAATGTACTGTGAACTACAGGCAAGTTCTTTGAATGTGTCCTTGACTGTCCTTGATACACAAGGTAGGGGAAAGAAAAAATCTCCAACTAGGAAGAATGATTAAGAACTGGGAAGTGGGAACTGGCTTGCGTGAAGTGAGAGCACTGTTGCACAAAAAAATAATTCACAATTCTGAAAAAGAGAGAACAGAAAAAATAGGGTAGTAGACTTGAAGACAAGAGGCCTCCTTAAACCACAAGAATGGATGATTTCTTTGCATCACTACATCCATGCTGAAAGAGACTGAAATCTCCCACTAAATTTTTTTATCACAATTTGAGGCAGAAGGAGCAAATTCAAATGGTAAATATTGTGAGCCCTTCATTTTTAAGATGCAGAAAGAAGCTTCCATTTCAAGGCTTTGAATACAGCAAACAAACACCTGTAAAAAATTTCCTCCGTTAACTTGCAAGAGTCAAAGGATGGAATATGGATGGAATATATGCTACTAATGTAAGAAAGAAAATTGGGGCTTGAAACTTTTTAGGATTTTTAGCACTTTTTTAGTTCTGTTTTATTGGTTTCATTTAGGAAAATAGGATAGATAGAATACATATTCATAACAAAGCTGAAGGAATTTCCTCCTTGGAGCTTTCCATCAAACGTAAAATTGCTATAGCCGAATATTTTCAATTTGCTCCACTCACATTTAGCTTTACTAATTGCATTTGGAGAAATTCATGGTGCTAAAATTCTGTAGAGGCAGGCTACTGATTCTCTAATCACTCCCTACTCTGATTTTCCATAAGAATTGAATCCAGCTCATCCAAGGGTGGATCATTTTCTCTGCTGTGCTTGTTTCTGAAAGTATGATTTCCCTCACTCAAATGATAACAATGAAATCTGTTTGAAAGAAAGGCCTGTGGAGGAGAAAAGATTTCATTAATCATGAATCATTACATTTGTCAGTTGGCAAAGAGAGACTTCCTTGTTTATCCCTTCAATGAAATTAGCTCCGGCCAAGCTGCAGTTAGAAATTCTAAATTACCTTGGCATCTATCTGTTACTGTTTATACATGCACCATAAAATGACAGATGGCATTTTATTAATAGCAGATGAGCTGAGTCTTTCAAGATACCTTTTTTCTGGTATTTGATTTCTTAGAATTCAAAATGGCACCAACCTACATAATTTCATGATGCCTGCATGCAGTTTCCTTAATTAGAAAAAAAAAATTACTTATTGCCATTTTAAGCTGCACCTGCCACTCTCCTCCCACATCTGAGATTGCTAATAGAGATTATACATTATGATGACCTGCATAAGGATTAAGCTGGAGGAATTTTTAGTTGGAAAGTCTAGACATACAATTCTCTTGTATTGTGTAACATTCACTGATGCTACAAAACCTGATGTAAGAACTTATTTGAGCTGTGGTGTTGTTGTTTCTTCTTTTTCCTTTTCTTAGCTTTTTAAATAGACAATATGACATCCTATATGATAGGGGAACAAATATCAATCATCTCTTTGCTCTGTAAATTCCACTGAATGCATTGATACAATGTTTCCTGTTTCAACTGGGGAGTTTGCCTAAAGTGATTTCAAAGGTTTTAGAAAATTGCTGGAAGTGCAAATAAAGTACAGTTTTCCATTTTAACTTTCCAGCTTCTTCACACTGGCTAGTGTGCCAAAAGTGGCTTACTCTCTATGCTTATAAAGGGCTGAGATTAAAGCTCCTGTCCTTCCAGAATTCGTTTGGAAACTCTTCCTAGTGAAAGTTTTGCTGCAGCTATTCTGTAGTTGTGAACACCTTTTAGTTCTGAGGAGCGGATCCTTCTGATTTCAGTAGGAAATTCAGTAACCTTAACTGTGATTGCCAGTCAATGTTTGTCACCAATATGCTGCATATAATCCGTGTCTTTAAAAGAGAGTCCCTATCTAAATCAGGGTCTGGATCATTAAGGGATGGTGGGAAAACTGAGGAAAGATGACTTTCCTATGAAGAAATTATTCAAGGTTGCTTCTATACCCTGAAATCAGGTAGCTCACACTATGGCTATGTATTTTTTTAATTGCTTTGTATATTCATATCTATGCACTAGTAAGCATTTGTACCCTTGACTGAAATTTCCTCTGAGCTGCCTCCCAAATTTTCAGCCCAGCATGGCTATGACAGTTTTACCCAGTAAGACAGACCTTTAACAGTACGGAGGAAAGGCAGTGATGCAGAAGAGCCAAAAGCTAATAATGAGACAGAGTATGTTCTTTTTGCTGTAGTGCTGCGTGCTTCCCAGAAAAATCATGAAGTACTCATTAGAAATCACTCTGCATTAGAAAAAACATCTCATACTTCCCAGACCAGGTTCTTGTTCTGTGCTTCTTTATTGTGTTCTCTAGTATTCTGATAATTCTTTCTGTGTTGTTTGAAAAGCACAACATAAAGGTGTGTAAAGACCCAAATTCTGAAGTTAGGAAAGCTTTAATGAGAAAACTGAAACAAAACTAGGGTTGATATGTTTGTGCAGCCTAACCTGTGTAAGAGTAGGGTCTAAGATAAGGTGAATTCCATTTTAATGAATGAAATATATCCAAATATAAGGGCACTTGCTTTTGCTGAAACACAACTTGTCTCTGAGACACAGCATGCTAGAAGTTTGGAAAGTATTTTGGGATGTAAGCTGTATGCTTCTATTGTTCCTCATACTGTATGTTTGCTTTGTTCTTAAACTCTTCCCTAAAGATCTCCAGTGGGTCATTGTTGGAGGCAGGATGCTAGGGAAGAGGGGGATTAGATGTGAGCTAGTGTTGTCACTCTTACATTTTTAAGACTCAAACTTTCTGTTAGCACAGACTAAAAGGGTAATTCTTCATATGAACAGCTCACTAGCACAGCAAAATACTTCTACGGGAAGCTTTAGAAGTTGGGCAAAAGGCTGAAAACTTGGACTGGTCATGCAAGAGCAAAATGCTGATATTCTCCAGTGCTTACCTGGAACAAAGTAGGAGGAAAATGGAATTCAAAAAAATAAACCTCATGTATGTGTAAAAAGTAAAATATACCTGTATTCATACTCCTCAATACAGAAGTGATAACCTGTGCAGAATGAGCTGATGTTCTACAGCTTGGGCACTTGCTCCAGCATCTGAGCTCCTTCACAGTGAGGTGCTTCTTAATTCTGCCCAGGCAGAACTCCCCGACCTGCAACTCGTGACTTGCCTTTTGCCCTCTGCACTGTTAATTAGACCCTCATTTTGTTTTCTCTTAATCTCTTTTTGGTAATGGAAGACTACAAGTACGTTCTTCCTTAGATGTGACTTCCCCAACCTAAAATTCTTCATGACATTGTTAAAAGTTAACAAGTTTTACATTCTTATAATGCACAAGACCTGTGAAGTTTTGGTGTAGAGAGGATCAGGTCATTGCAGTAAGTTGGCACATATTTGGAAAACAGTTTCCTTTTTTTGGAATGTGAATTCTCAAAGTTACTCTAAGTTGATAGTTACCAATAAAGACCACTATGAAGCTAGCTAGTCAAGGTTTGTACCTGGACTGAGCAGCTTGATTACTGTCATTTGTGTGGTCCTTCTTTGGTGTTGGATTCACCCTTCATCTACTTGTTATTCTCGATGAAGAACAACACAGGATCCAATTCTGTAGGGCATCAACTTTATAGTGAAATAAATGGTGATTTTTCTGAATATTAGTGCCACAATTAGTCTACCAATGGTAATTTTCTTTAAGAGCCTTCACTGCAGCTTGTGTAAAAATTTATTTCTTATATATAGATCAGCCTTAAAATTAATTTAGGCAACACACTGATCAGATCATAATGGGATAAGACATTTACCTTCAACCACCACAAAGAAGCCTCAAACTCTTTATTTTAGGTTGAGGTTTTGAAGATTGTATGACAAAAAGTGGAGTAGGTGTTAATCTATTTCATAAATGGTAATAAAATAAAATATTTTGTGGCCAATCCTGTGAAGATGATTCCAGAAATTAAGGACTCCTAATAATTTGTAGATTTTGATTTTACCTATGTGTGATGTGATACCATGAAAGAAATCCTTCTGCTTAATTTCTTTTCTTTCTGTAGGTAGCTGAAAACAGGAAAAATCTGAATTGCTGCTTGAGTTTTGGTTTTTGTTGCAGATTCAAGACTGAGCAAGAATTTGAGGAAGCTTAGTGCAAAGCATTTATTGCAAAATATTATTGACATTTCCAGGTTTTTCACTTTGAAAATCCTTAATGTCAGGCAGAATAAACACACGTAGGTAATCTTCAGTCTGTAGTATTTTATTTCTTTTTTATCATCTATCTTGCTATAAAAGCAAGCAGTAGACATGCTTTGAAAGTAACAGGCCATGCATACAAACAATATACCTTAGTTTTGAATAGCAACCACTTATGATTTTCCCAATGGAGGGGCTACCACTAGGCACAAAGAGCTGCACTATCTGGATAAGGTCAAATCTGTCCCTGTGATAGCCACATCAAAGTCTATAGAAGATAAATTCTGCAAGGTTTTTCACTCCCACAGACAGCTTATTAATACTAGAAGATGTAGCATTTTTTTTTTTTTTTTTTTTTTTCCCCCCACAGTGTTTAGTTGGAATGTTGCTAATGGAAAATGTTGCCCTTTCCTTTATCTAATCTAGATATATCCCTACTTCTAAATTCTACTCATATCTGCAGGATGGTTTTGAAAAAAAGGTCTCTCTATTTCTTTGGTGAGCAAATATGAGGCTTTTTGTTGAGTTTTTCAAATTTGGTTCACCTCCAATACCAGTTTCATACTGTTTTAAAAAAGGAAGAGGAAGTTCTGCAAATATCTCTTTTTCCCCTGCTGTTTCTGTAGCAGCTCAGATATAACCCATTGGCTCTAACATTCTAAAATCTCTAATCATCTCTCTTTGAGCAGAAGTGCTTTTCAAAGGCTTGAAGAAAAAAAAAGTTACTGAACAGGAATTTATCACGAATTTCTTGAAAGTGAGTGAACTGGGGAAGAAAAGTAGTTATAGTCTTTGGTTCAGCACATTTGTGCCCAAGATATTATTTAGTGTGTTTATGAAGTCAGATGGAGTCAGAGCAAAATACATGTGGAAGGCTTGCTATTGCACAGTCCATCTAATATGCAAAGTAACCAGGTACAGGGCAAATTGAAAATGCTAAAGACATTTAGAATCAATGGAGAAGACCAAACCAATTTCATTTATCATTAAATAAGAAAAAGATGCCAAACAACCATCATCTTTCAGAATATTATGATGAGGTTGTTTCATTAAACTCTTTTCTTCATTGCCAATACTGTTTGTGTAGATTTTTCTGCCATAGACAGAGTGAGACCTGCCACTTCAGTTGACATAAACTGTGGAAAATAAAACAAACTAAGCAACCATTTAGAGTTCTGTAAAACATTTTCTTGTCTGTTGGAAGTCTTGCATTAGTAAAGGAATGGAACTGATAGTACCCATCTTCCATTCTAATATTCATTGAACTAGTGTAATACCTTTTTTTTTTTATGATTATTACCTCATTTTCCTGTTGTGGGTGTAATATGTTCCTAATAACTGATCTATAATTTTTAATTAATATTTCATTGTATACACACTGGTCTGACAATCCTGTCTATATTCTAAAATATTTTTAATTATTGATTTTTTAAATCATTAACAAATTAATAAGCAGACTATTTAACATTGATGCTAAATGTAAATTGTCAATGACAGCAGCCAGTGGTATCCTGCTGACAAGTGATAATGTAATTTCAACATGTCCTCAGAGCATGGTAATTACTGCTATATTCATTAATGTATATAGCTTGGTGTTTACCTGATTTGAATATGAAAGGATTTCTGAAAAGTTCATATGTGCTTTCTGCATGCTGAATGCACTGCATAAAATATGTTAGGACTAACTATCTGCACAAACAATTAATTCATATTCTGCTGGGCCTGAGGCCTTTTATTATGGTTTCCCTACAACATCAACAAAAAAACCCCTAAACTCTTTATGCAAGGTAGAACTGGTCTGCAAATTTAAAACTAAACCAGAAAAATATTTCAAATGTTACATAAATGTGGAGATAAGAACCAGAGCACTCATAGCTCTGGCTTTCAGAGATTAGCAAGAGAAAAGAGGGATTAGGTGTACATGAAAATCAGGGAATCTGAAGGAATGACATGGATGAGACAAGGATATAAGGTTTCATTCTTCCCATATATTGAGGAAAGAGTAACAGCTCAATGCTTATACACTTCTCATAATTCTGGAGGGGTAGAGTATAGCCTCTCCATGAAAATTCTTATAGATACTTCTAGCTGCCTAATTGCTTCATGCAATCTGTACTGTGTATGATAGATGTCCATGAGTGTTCTTTGGAACTGATGGACATAGCATCAAAACATTTCATCCTGAATATGTGTGTATCTGGGGATAGGATAAAACCCAAAAATACTCAAAGCCTTTCCAAGACTGAAATAATCAAACCTTTCCAAACCAAATAAGAAAAAACCCCAACAAAACAACCAGAAATTAAATCAATTATAGTCTGTATCCTATTTTGTTCCTCACCAGAAAAAAATAAAATAAAATAAGGTCTGAGGAAGCAGATTAAAGTCCAGTAAACATCAATTTATTTTTTAATTGCATTTGAAAAGGATGCCTTAGTAACAGATCTGATTTGCCTCCTTGAAAAGCTGTTGAAACCTCATTACCTAGTGCTTATATACCTTCGTTTAATTTCTGTTTTGAATTTACTCATTACGCCCTTTGTTCTTACGTTAACATTGTTCTTTTATACCACGGCTTTATGTTCCTTATTCTCTTATTCTTTTTATAGAAAGCATCACATCCCCTGTCTGCTTTTCACAAAGCTGAATAAACCAGCTCATTTCACCTCTTCACATAAAATTGCCATAACCTTTTCCTTCAGCATTTTCCCTCCTTGTGCATGGTTGGCCGTGATTTATCTCTCAATGGATCCTAGGATTGCACTCAATTCCTTGTCAGATGTGTCAGACTCGTGGTTCACAATGTCCTGTGATTGAGTAGTATGCATGAGCTTGTCCTCATTGTTTTGTACTGATGACCAAAGTTGTTGGTCCCCAAAGCTGTAACTTTCTACTTTGTTTTATGCAGTTTCTTTTATTCTGTTCTTTAAGGTCGTCTGGTGTTTCCTGTAGGCTTCTTCTGGGCAACATTTCCAAATGTTGGGATGTTGGCCTGTTCTTGGTTAGCATATTATTAATGATCTCAGCAGGATTTGTCCCTGGATTGCTCCGTGAGGCGCTGCAGTGCTAAGCTCTCTCCAGCCAGTTGCTGGTGGTTCTTCACTTTAGTATTATGGGGGGCACAGTCCACTTCTTGTTCTTCTCTTAAACTTGAGCTTAACCAGTGACTTTCATGTGTTAATAAGACAAGATGCTTTACTAAATCCCAATAGAGGAACCCTTCATTCTTTGTTCTTTCTGGGAAGCCAGGTATATTATGGAAGAAAATTTACTGGGTCAGTTTGGATCAATGTGTTTCTTGTAAATTTGGCTGTACTTCATCCTTTTTCCTTTAGAACTTGAGCCAGAGTTTTATGTATTATTAAAACTGCAGTCATGCAAAGCATTTCCTTTCTTGCTAAAGTTACTGGATTTGCAGATTTCTAATTACAGGTTATTCTATACATAGTAATAGATTATTTGAACATCCTTGCTACTGTACATTCCATTTTGTATGCAGCTTTTTCTTGTCTTCTGGACTAAATATTTTCCACTCTCTCTGTCTCATGTGAAGCAATAATCCTACTAGGTTGTATCTCCTTTGCTCTGTTTCCCCTTGATACCTACACTTTGTAAAGTATGGTAATGATTGTGCCTGTACTTGTGTTATTTTTACATGTTTTAATCTCCAAAACTCCAGCTTTGTCTGTCAGTGAGCCTGTTTTCTTCCAATCTGTGTAGGTTCTTACTTTGTTACCAGTATTCTTCTAGAGATGGCTGATTTGCTGCATCTTTTCTATGAAGTTCCTCTCTCCTGACATTTTTTTACATCCATTTTGTTCTTCAGTCTTTGTTCACTTCGGATTTTTTGTAATTGGAGCAGTCTCCTCTCAACGGATCCAAAGCTTCTGAAGTTCTTGTACCTCAGCCATTTGATCCAGCTAAATTCACAGCTTGGGTAATCTCAGTCTTTCCTTTTAATGTCAAGGTTAATGAAGTTTGGTTCTGATTCCTTTTCTGTTTGGAAAGAACTTATTCCCAATAGCTGCATCCAGGATTATTCTGGAAACACAGGAAGTGCTTGTTCCTACTTACCAAGGCAAGATGTCATCTCTTCACACATCTTTTTGGCAGAACATTCCCCAGCTGAGCTCTGCCTCCGTGGGCATGCATCTGGGGGACCTGCAGAGTTTCTTCTTGTTATACAGGACTTTGGTGGTATTCATCTATACTAAAGCTTGTCCTTATTCAAATATAGCTCTGACAAAGTATAATACCAGTCTACCACTATAAAGCAATTTATCAAAGTAGTATTAATCCAAATGGATGACTTCATTCCTGCATACTTTTTTGTTTCCTAAATAGGCGTCATGAATTTAACTAAATCATGGTCAAAGGTGGGACTGGATGATCTTAGGGGTCTCTTCCAACCTAAAACTTTCTGTGATTCTCTAAATTCTCTCTTTTTCATTTTTTAATTTGTTTTTTTTTTTTTTTCTTGTGCATTTTATGAATAAAATCTATTGCTTTAGTCAGTGAGGATTCTGTATTTGAAAACCCCAATAATTTTTGGTGCAGTACAAAAGCATTTGATTCTTGTTGGACTTTGTTTCTTTCTGTTGATTTAGATCTGGCAGTATCTTTGGCAACTCAATAGCATAAAAAGTTATTTTATGTGATTACATTGATTTGATTTTACAGCATTATGGGTGCAAACTTTAGACTTTTTTTTTTTCTTCCCCATTTTATTACAAATTAATAAAATAGTAGGAATAAGTAGGACTTCAATAGGATTGAGGTCTTTCGGGTGCTCATTTTAGTTTTTACAAATATGTTTAAGATAGGAATGTGTTCTTCAGAAGTATTCAGAACTGCAAGTGAAATTTGTCTCTTTTAGATCCTTGCCTCTTTCTCAGAAAGAAAAATATTGGAACGGGCTGCCTGGGGAGGTGGTGGACTCGTCGTCCCTGGAGACATTTAAAAAGCGACTCGATATGGCACTCAGTGCCATGGTCTAGTGACTGTGGCAGTAGTTGTTCAAGGGTTGGACTCAATGATCTTTGAGGTCCCTTCCAACTCAGCCTATTCTATGATTCTATGATCATTTTGTTTTGAATTTCTTTTTCTTTCATAGAATATTTATTATTTTGAAAACAAGGTATTGTGAAAACAATACAGCTACAGTTTCTTTCTCCAAGGAAGGTCCCCTTTCCTGCTCCTTCCTTCCACCCTCAAGCCTGGACTCTATCTCTAAGGAAAAGAAAGCTTTTCATTGTGCTATGTTTTTAGGTGGATGTCTAGTTGATTGTAATTTGTACCTAGATGATCATCAAATCTTGCAAGGTACTGTTTTATTTTCCATTTGTCAGCTAATATTTTGTCCTCTCTCTTACTTAAGTGTCTGTCAGTCTTGATATTATGTCAAGCTCAATCACACTTTAAATACCTCATCTTCTGGGAGGAACATCTGCAGTGTAATGTGCTGTCACACTCCAGTTACTTAAATAGAGATGTAGAGGCTTCTTTCCTCTCAAAAACTGTTTTAATAGTGGATCCAAATAATTAGGAGCTGCTTTATTTTTCAATAAATAATAGAGAAAGGGCACTGGAAAAACTTGCCAGCAAAAAATATATGATTTCCATATGCAAGTGTGGGGAGAAAAAGGAGGGATGAACAATAAAGAAATCAAAATTTGAGGATCAGTGCACAAAGCTTGTTCATGTAAATTTGCTTAATTACTGAGAAATGCATATACATCCACGTCCTATTATTAAAGGCCCATTTTCCAGATACTGCTTTTAAGAATGAGCTTACTTTTGGAGGTAGGAGGAAAAAAAAAAAATAATAAAAAAAAATCACCCAGGGTTGTATCTGGCAAATAGTTTTATAATCCTCTTCACGGTGAAACACAGATGGCCATTCGGCAGTGATCCAGATGCTCCTGCAGGAAGCTCAGGCTCTCTGTGGAGCCATTTGGAGGGTATCCGTGGGTGCTGCTGGCTTGTAACAGTGAACCTTTTATTCTCTTCTTTTGAGAGATGATCTGAAAAAGCAGAAATATAGTCCTATGCCAACGGGAGTGTAGCTTTTGTTAATGTTAAAAGTGAAACTATGTTTTCACTTGAAGTAACAGTTATGTCCCACCTATCTTGAACTAGGATGATATACATAGTTTTCATGATCTAACTTTCCACTTTGCATGCATCCTGCAGACAAAATGCATGCATTAAAGTGAGGATGATAGTCTGATATTGTATCAATATGGTGTCAAGAAGAATGCTACTGGAAAAAACCTTAATATGTATTAAATACAGTTGGTTATAGCCTAGTGAAGACAATGCTTACATTTATAGTATAGACACCATGGCCTAGTAAAAGCACCTATTTAGAAGCATGTTTCAGAGAACTGCTTGCTTTGCTCAGGATGGTAACACAGAAGGAACTAAAAGGAGCCTAAAAAAACAAAGTAGCAAGATAATAAAATTCAGTATCATTGTTTCCATGAGACTCCTAATAAGCATGAAATTCAACATCTGCTTAAGTGCATGTCTGGGTTAGAGCATAAAGATAACTATCATAATTATACCCTGATATTTCCACAGCAGAGATTTTAGTGGATGATAAATAGCGTAATGCAAATATAAATGTTACACAGTGGTAGAAACTGTACAATCATTTTACCTATGATTGATAGTAAGAAAATAAATAAATAAAGTGTTCTGCAGGTTTGTTTGTTTTGTTTTGTTTAATAAAATCCCTTGAATCTATTAAATAATTGAGGAAATATTATCATGAATTTAGCACTAAAACTTGGATGTCAAAAAAATTTTCCAAGTACAGGAAAAATGCTTGGAGCTATTCTTTCCCCTGTTAACAGCTTATGATGTTGATTTGGTATTTTTTCCATTAAAGAAATATTTCTGATGCTTCCAGTTAAATTTCCATGCTGTAGCAAATTCCCTGCTAGAACTACATAAAGAAATATTAAGGACAATATAATCAAGTACTGCCCTGGGTGTTTGTTTTTGCAAACTTAAAAAAAAAAACAAAAAAAACAAAACACGACAAAACCACCAAACAAACCAAGTTAAATAAAGAAATAGTAACTTCCTTAACAAATCTTTCTGATACCATGTGAATTTTTGTTGTTCACATGAAGAAGACATGCGATAGAGACCAAAGGGTTCTGGCAGAAACAGTGGCTGGTGAGAAACAGGGAAGATGAGAGAGATTTCAGTTTAGTAGTGTAAAGCAGCTGTGTAGTGAGTTTTAACTTAATATTAATCTATAGAAATAATGATATAGTAGAGTTTAGTTTTTAACTGAGTTTCAGGTGTGGAGTTTTGCATAAGTTAAGTGAGATGATCCTTGCCCTTCTGCAGCAACTGCATAATATGCTTGATATTCCTGAGACTTTGTGACTACACACAGTAAATTATATAAGACTTCAGGATATATTTCTTTTCTTCTAACAAGGTGTGCTGCTAAAAAGGACTGGAACTTTACAATGCATCATTACTATTCTACCACACCCAGTTTTGGGCCAGCTGGTCCATTGTTAGCTCACATAGTTATTTGTGAGAGACTGCAAATTTTTAATTCTAGGGAAGCTTCTGGCATACAGGATTAGTAACTGTGGCTTTCAGCAGTGGGTTTTTTTTTTTTTGTTTTGCTGTGGTTAAGGTATATGGGAATATTGTCTATTATGTATTTTTAAATGGAGTATCTATAAGTTCTATAATGAACATGTCAGAAGGCTATTGATAAGTGTAGGAGCAAATGTTAAATTATGCTAAATTCACAATACTTCAAGTTAATCAAAATCAGTGGTCTGACATCATTATGATAGCCATCTTCAACAAACCCTTTTTCTCTAATTTTTGATTTTTTAAGCTAAGTTTATTTTACTATAGTACTTGATTGAGAATTAGTCTTGGTACTCAAAAGGAAAAGCTTCTGTAGGTTACAGCTTAATAGGCTCTGTTTGGGAGAGTAACATTAGCTAAATAACTATCCACAGTACACAGTAGAAGTTAACAAGATATTTCATTAACTAAAATGAAACAAAACTCTAGTTTGCATATATAGTACCTCCAACTCAGTTTAGCTCAAATTGTTTTTTAAGTCATTGAAATACATATTCAAAGTGTTCCTAGGTAAAAAAAAAAAAATAAATTCCTAATTACAGGCCCAGCTTTTAAGAGAAAAATACATTGAACTTAGTGAGTCCTTTCAGGGTGCTGCTGCACTGGGTAATTTGGCCATCGGGTGGTCAGAGGCAGAATATCAAGAACAAAGTTTATAAACTTCCTTCAAATAACATTCTCTGTGATTCCATGTTTCCTTTCAAATGCCTTGCTCAGCTCATCATCTGCATGCTGGATTGAGTGACTTGTTCCTGGTCCCCACTATTTCTCGAGAGCAGCCCTGGAGACCTGTGACTCTGCCATCTGCTATGCAAACTGTCTGCTGCTTTCAGCTGAACTCAGAGGCAAAACAAACCCCAGGAAAAATGCAGCTAATGGTGTGACTTCAGAAATAATTTGCAGTGATGACTGGTTTACTTTTAAAACACCAGAGAGACTGTTTTCCTGGTGGCAATCCTTCGTAGATTCGGCTGCTTCCTTTATGACAGCAGTTAAAGGACAACCCAAGACACTCTCTGACCCTTTTAGGTGCCTTATGGGTTTTTAATAGGACAGCTGAGAATTAAGTCCCCAGTAATCATCGCAGGGACATTACAGAGCCAGCTCCGTGTATACTCGTAGGATTAGACCTTAGGTCAGCTCAACATTGCCAGTATTTTTCCTTAAGTGTCAGTGATACAATAGGTGTAACGTTTGGCATACTACAGAGTAATGACTGCATCTGCTCACAGAAAGTTCTTCCCGGGTGCTGTAATTGGTGTCAATGACTGAACCAGGATGAATCCAGTTGTTTCCAGGACAGTGGTTTATTTGAGTTTTATAGGAGTTAAATCTAATAATCAGGTATTTAAATAAATGCATGTGGATGTAGAGAATGCAGGTTTTACTAATTTGATAATTTCTTCAGACACTGGAGGGACAGATGCAAGCAAGGAGAGGTTTTCATACTTCTTTCAGTAAACATAAAAGGAAACATAAAAGTAAAGGCTGCTGTTACTCATGATGAATGTTTATCTATACTTCATTGTGTTTATTGAATTCATCTTCATAATTATAAACATGGAAGAATATTGAAGTTAGCTCATAGCTAACCAAAATACATGTGCAAAAGGTTTTCCCCTCGGTGACACTGAGCTGATTAGCTTGATCTCTACTGCTTTTTCTTTCCTGAAGTTGCTAAAATTAACGTTTTCATGAGATGTATGTTATATATTTATCCCATTACTATGAAAATACATTTTGATTTGTCTTTATAAAGCCAGTCAAAGGATCTGCATGTCCTTTTTGCATTAAAACTCATCTTTGTCTTTGGCTAGAAAAACAGAGGTAAACCATGTCTGTTTGTTTTTTCCCATAGTTCAGTTACTTCTAGATTAGGCAGCAGTGAAACTCAGCCTGCATGGCTCACCTTGGACTGTTTCCATGTCAGAGACTGTCTCTATATATAAATCCATGTCAGCCTTGTGCCTCAGATGTTCCCTTGCATTTCTGGAGGAGGCAGGGAGGAAAGAAACTTCTGGACCAAGCTGTTTGCAGCCTATCCAGTAAGGATAGTAAATCCAGTAAGGATTATACTCTAGAATTAACATCTCATGTTTCTCCTGTCAGGGATGCTTAACCCTGAAGATTGGGTGGTTTCTATTTTGGCTCAAACAGTGGTGTGATTGCTGCTGGTTCTGAGGCTCAGAAATATTTACAAAGATCTCAGTATTCTATTGGTATTACAATGCATTTTTCCTTCTCCATGCACTCTCTTCCCCCTGAATTTATAATGCAGGTGTAAGTAAAGTGAAATACTCCTCTTTTTTTTTATTTAAATAGACAATAATTTGGAGTACAGAGAGTGCCTTGACACTGCTCATGTATCCCAGTGATCTGCAGGTAGTGTGAGAACTGCCAGACATGGCTTGCAGGATGCAAGAAGTAGAATTCGCAAAGTTGAATTAGAAAAACCTCCTTCCATTTCTGCCCTTTAGAAAAGGTCATTGATACCATGATGACCTATAAATAATTAAAAATATACTATTGAGCAAAAATAAAAATGCACCCTAACATTTCCTCAAGTGTATGGAATATGAAATAGCATAGGTAAAGCATGGCCAGCTTTGACCACATTTGGACAAAGGTTTCCTTCACATTTTATCAGTCTTGAACAACATCTCAAAGTTTGCAGTGGGATTAATTTAGACTTTTAAAATGCTTTCAGTTTCTAAAATGCTTTAAAAATTCTCCTTAAGCCATCGTATTACAACACTATCCCCCTCATTTTTTTTTTAGACTAAATTTTTGCACGTCCTTTCTCAGGTGCCATATTGATTTGAATTGACAAGGAAAATCTGTAATTTTGTTTTCACAGATGTGTGGAAAGCATATGCTTATCAC
Source organism: Heliangelus exortis (assembly GCF_036169615.1). Lineage (NCBI taxonomy): Eukaryota > Metazoa > Chordata > Aves > Apodiformes > Trochilidae > Heliangelus > Heliangelus exortis. The sequence continues at coordinate 107,357,729 of NC_092422.1, read as the reverse complement.
AATAAAAGAGGAAAGAAGAGGAAGGAAGGATGTTGTCACTTTTTTTTTCTTCATCATTAACATCTTAAAACCTTAGTAAATTGGCTGTCCTTTAATCACGTCCTTAACAACCTATGATGAGGTATTAATTGTATATGTGCTACATCACTTGCAAAATCCCACTGTACTATTTAGCTTTTAGATTATAACAGCAAGAATTTATTGGGATATGCTTTCTTTAGCTTTTTCCTAATTCTGATTAGGTCTCCAAAAATCGTATCTCTGGAGCAAAATGATAATAACTTTTCCCTTAAGTCTTTACTTATCATGTGGGCTCACAAAGATGACAATTTGTTTCTCTTCCTATCTCATTTTTATTTTAGTCTCAGAAATCTGGTTTTTTGGGGTTTTTTTTTCTTCTGAAAACAGGAAGAAGTTAAGACAGTAGGTGTCAAGAATTTACATTTTTGTGCTTTTGTCTTGGAATTCTCATACTCTATGGAAATTGCTTTTTTTTTTTTTTAATAAGGATTGAGAAGATAACACATGAGCAGATGTACTTGGTATGTGTAACCTTATGGAGAGGATGATAATTTGACATCAATAGAAACTACTTTTTAAAATATCATCCTTCTTGTTTCAGCTTGCTTCATTCCAAAGCTGGTTAACAATTACAGGCTCCACTTCTTTTAATCACCACTTTAGTAATATCCAGAGAAAGTGTTCAGTCAATTTCTTTGGGCCACTGTTACTTTCATATTTAATTGCTGCCTAATATTTAATCAATTTCTGATTTTCCCTTTTTAGTTGCTCAAACTGAGACAAAGAGGAACAATTTCAGTTCATTCTCTTTTTGGGCAGATTCTGCTTTGCTATGTATGCTGCTTGACTTCAATCACAAAGTTAATTCATCAAGGGTTTTTTTCTGAACATAAATCTGTACAATGAGTAAAAGAAGGCTTGCCTATAGTGTTGATAGTCATGGTGCTATATTTTCTAGATTCTCACAGAAAAACTACAAAATAAGCAATAGGAAAAACATAATGTTGCTACCACTTGTTATTTTACTGAGAGACAGACAGCAATGGTTTTATATGAAAATTAATTTGGTCTGCATTAACAACACATATGGATGAAAAGAATGTACTTTGTGTGGTACTAAAAGTTCTTTGTAGTATATGTTATTGCCTGCTGTGCCCATCAGATTGAATTAGCACTTAGTGATCTGGTGAAAAATGGTGCCTGGATCAATAATTTTGGGAATGGCTATCGGAAAACAGATGTGTATTCTGTCCAACATCCAAAAATCAATGAGACATAGCTGACTATGCACATGTGTTGTCATCAAAGCAGCTCAAATTCAGATCTATGTTTAGTGTGCAATGGGAAGTCAGCATTTACAGGACAAGAACAGCTATTTTTAGCCAAGACTAGGTGTTTGCATACCTGCTTCAGTCATGTAGACTGAAGACCAGCTGCTGCACAGTAAATGTCCTCTCAAAAATAAAAAGATAAATAATTTTTTAAAATGTTGTAATTACTGCTTTGTGTGACTGATAGCCCGTGAGTTCTGGCAGATATATCATTCTCTGAAGTACCATTTGGTATACCCAAGATCTAAAATAGTCCTGAAGCCTCTCAAAAGAGAGAGAAAACTGAAGTGACAATATGAGACACAATGTACAAAGTAATAGCAGAAGTAATGTTTGAAAATTAGAAGTCAAATATATTCTTAGCTTCAATTAAACTGTGCATCAATCTTAAATAAGATTTGAACTTCAAATGCTAAACAATGACTTATAAAACTTTGCAAAAAAAAAAAAAAATCACATTATCCTGACAATGACAAATGCTTTCTTCAAAATCTGAGTATGAGCATGATCTTTGCCATGATTTAGAGGAACAGAATTTATTAATTTTTTTTTTTAAAACCTTCCTGTAAACTGTAGGTTTCTCTCCCTGCACCAGCAAAGTTTGTCTTAAGTCGTTTCCTCAGGAAAAAAAAAAAAAAAAAAAAAAAAGTCTTATACAGAAAAATTGTCTTAATACACAGTTGCACAATTAACTTTGAGGGATAAGCGTCCAAGCACTTTTACTGTTGGGAACTGATATCACTAAAGCAAACTTGAAATATTTAAAAAGGTAAGGGAGTTTTTGCAGCTAGGTTTGCTAAGAGTTGTAATCTCTTTTTAGCCAGCTAAACATATGACTGTTACTGCTACTGAATGCTCAAGGCATTCCTTAGCTCTCCTTTTTCACTGATACAGGAAATATTTTATCACCCAATTGATTATGACTGAATAAGGAGATTGTGCATTGAGCAACTGCAAAAAGTAGGAAAGATTATTAGACCACTTTAACCAAGCTCCATTTCAAAAATTGATTATATCATGAGAAAAGTATTTGTCACTTTTTATCTTCATGAAGGATTGATACTTATTATTGTAGAAAGCATCCAGCCCCAAGCTGGTTCTCAGAAAATAGGCTGTTTTGCTTAATTCGTTGCTCCTTTATAATATTGCATGTAAGCAGAAAATAATTATGCATATTAGCTTTTTTAGAGGTAAAAAATTACAACATGTGGTGATGATGATTTTTCTAATTTGTATTTATCTATTAGACACATCAGAACATACTTATAAGTGATATCAGCAGGTAAAAAAATAGTGTTCTTAATATCTCAGACTGCTAAATCAGTCAGTGCATCTCTTCTAAGCTTGTTTCAGGACCTGCTGTGAGTAAATTCTCCACAATTCTTCAACTTGTGGGTAAGAATCAGGGCCTTGTTTGGCAAGATTTCAGTGGTTTGTCTGGTATTACTATTACTGTTCAGTGTCTTTACCCTGCAGTAAGTGTAACAACTAAATTTCTCTTATAGTTAAGGAATTATTAAAATAGTCTTCTTGTGTGATTATTGAAATAGAAGTTTATTATAGAAGTCTGAACCCCCAATGCTTTGAAACCACTTGTTTCTGTCCAAAAGAGTACTGAAGTACTATCACATCAGAATTTTTAACTCCCATCATGCTATCGAATGACCAAATAGCACAGATAATATAGAACCCTGTCCTGTGCATTTGTCCATTCATCTGTAAAATAACCAACAATGTAATGAAATCTTTTCAGCATGAATCTCTTCTAAAACAAGCAAACAAAAGACCCAAAAACAGCAAACACTCTGCATTCCCCCTTTCTGTTGGTACTTCTGCTCAACATCTTTTCTCAAATGCATCCCAAAACAGGAAGGGAGTTTCTGGTATGCTAAAAGGCAGTAGCAGAGACAGATCCACCTTTCAACTGACCTACCTACCATATTGCCTTTGAAATATTACTGTTCTTTCTCTAACCTCACCACCTGCACATGCTAAGCACTGTGGATTGCCCCAAGCCCCTGCCCCTCTTCCTCCAGCTGCATCAGCCAGCTGGTTTTTTGTCCACTACCTACCTATAGTAGTCCCTACCCCCTCCCAAATAAAACCTGTCCTTGTTTCCCAGGTACTGGCAGAGAAAACCTTGACTTACTCCACCACTACTGTGGGTGTGGTCTACCTGGACTTCAGCAGGGCCTTTGACACCGTCTCCCACAGCATTCTCCTGGAAAAGCTGTCAGCCCAGGGCTCAGACAGGAGCACTCTGTGCTGGGTTAGGAACTGGCTGGAGGGCCAGGCCCAGAGAGTGGTGCTGAGCGGTGCTGCATCCAGTTGGCGGCCGCTCACCAGTGGTGTCCCCCAGGGATCAGTGTCGGGCCCAGTTCTATTTAATATCTTTATTGATGATTTAGATGAGGGGATTGAGTCCATCATCAGCAAATTTGCAGATGACACTAAGCTGGGGGTGAGTGTGGATCGGCTGTAAGGCAGGAGGGCTCTGCAGAGGGACCTGGACAGACTGAAGAGTTGGGCTGATTCCAACGGGATGAGGTTCAACAAGGCCAAGTGCCAGGTCCTGCACTTTGGACACAACAACCCCATGGGGAGCTCCAGGCTGGGCACAGAGTGGCTGAGAGCAGCCAGGCAGAAAGGTACCTGGGAGTCTGGATTGACAGGAAGCTGAACATGAGCCAGCAGTGTGCCCAGGTAGCCAGGAAAGCCAATGGCATCCTGGCCTGTATCAGGAACAGCGTGGCCAGCAGGTCCAGGGAAGGGATTTTGCCCCTGTACTCAGCGCTGGTGAGGCCACACCTCGAGTCCTGTGTCCAGTTCTGGGCCTCTCAGTTCAGGAAGGAGATTGAGGTGCTGGAGCAGGTCCAGAGAAGAGCAAGGAGGCTGTGAAGGGATCCAGCACAAGTCTATGAGGAGAGGCTGAGGGAGCTGGGGCTGTTCAGCCTGGAGAAGAGGAGGCTCAGGGGAGACCTCATCACTCTCTACAACTCCCTGAAAAGAGGGTGTAGCCGAGGGGGGTTGGTCTCTTTTCCCAGGCAACTCTCAGCAGGACAAGAGGGCACGGTCTCAAGTTGTGCCAGGGGAGGTTGAGGTTGGACATTAGAAAGAATTTCTTTACTGAGAGGGTGATCAGACATTGGAATGGGCTGCCCAGGGAGGTGGTGGATTCTCCGTCCCTGGAGATATTTAAAAAGAGACTGGATGTGGCACTCAGTGCCATGGTCTGGTAACCGCAGCGGTAGTGGATCTAGGGTTGGACTTGATGATCTCTGAGCTCCCTTCCAACCCAGCCAGTTCTATGATTCTCCAGGCAGCCACTTCTCTCTGTGTCCCTGAAAGTCCCCTGGGGGCAAGGCAGCACCCCTTGCTGCAGATGGGGAACAGCGAATCTGCCCCCCCTGCAGCACAGGTGCAGCCACTGTGGTGTATCCTCCCAGCTTTCCTCACCTCACCCCAGAACTGAGCCAAGAGGAAGGGTGGAGTGGGGGGAGAAGGAGCAGTTCTTCATGTCTCCACCTCTTGCCTTGTTTTTCTCCCCCTGTCTGCCATCTCCTGTTCCCCAACAAACCCCTGGGGTGCAGGAAATCCAATTTTATTTCCAGGATTGGGGAGGCAGGAGAACTTTTGGAGTTATGGATAGAAAACCGAGTTGGGTAGAAAGAAAGGCAGACCAGGTGTATCTGGGCTTAGAAACTTTTTGCAGTTTTTTGGGGGTAAAATGCTGCCACATCTATAAGTGTTTTCTCAACATTGGCAATGTTTTTAAAGGTATTTAATCATGAATCACTTTACAGCCATGTGTATATAGTATATGTGAACTGCAAAGTGTTGTTATACTTGGCCATAATATAAAAGTAAATTCTAACTTTTTTCAGTCCGGTAAAACAGCTTGATCTATTACATTAGTTAGTCATTATGGACCCCAGCAGAGGTGTAGGAATCTCATTAGCAATGTAAATGTCAGGCAGGACACTTAAAAACCTCATTATGGGGAAGAACCCAAGTATCAAAAGTGACATATATTGCTGGCCAACCTGAATATTGCAGAAGAGAAATCCTACAGAGCTCTGTAATGTGGTTTAATTTGCATGACAATTACTACCAGCTTTATCTTGATATAATGAAGATTAAATGTACAGATAACTAGACTTCTGCTTAAACTGACTGACTAAAAAGAAAGTAATGTAGAGAAAGGTAATAAGTCTCTTTAAATATTGTATAAAGCTTCTCGGTGTAATAAAAACCTTTTGTAGGAGTTGTGTGTATTTTAATACTGTATCCATTACTGGTAGTGCTTCAGACTGACATACGATACAAAATTACACAGATATGTCCATTTAAGATCTGAAATTCAGACTTACTCAGCAAAAACTACTTTCCTAATATAAACCTAACTATTGCTTTTGCTTCCATGTTCTGTCTAATACTTGCAATGCATTGTGATGGGAAAGTCAGACAGTACCTAGCAAGAGGCTAAAGAAATGCCTGGTAAGAGGGTGAGCCCTTGTAACTGCAAAGAGAGTTAGGACAGGACCATTACAGAGTTTTAAGGGATTTCAAAGCTGAATGGGAGGAAGCAAACGTTAGTTTGAAGATGCACACTTGTGAACTGCTGCTCTAGGAATGAACCTTGGGTGCTTTGGCGGGGAGAAAGGATAATGTTATGAATTCACAGAGGAGATGAGGAGAGCACAGACAAGTGGTTTTGACTCCCCTTAGCATTTCAGCTGTGTCCTTGTTCTGCCATTCTCTCCTTTTACACCTCTCCCCATTATCAAAAAGACTTTTGGGTGCACTAGGATGGGCTCTTTGTCTTAATGTGAACAAAACAAACCTGAACTTCTTGCAGGCAATCATTTTTTGTTGTTTTGATTTCTCTTAATTTAAAGAATTTGGCAGGCATGTTATAGTGCATGCAGAACTCTGATCATGTTATTGAGGCTAATGAGAGCATGGACCTTTACATATTCTACCATATTGAGATTAGCCACACTGTGATTAGGAAGTGCTTAACCAGGTTCAAGGACCTGCACAACAGGGACATAAATATCCAGGAAACATCAGTGCACATTCAGTGGCTGAGCTGTTTTATAGAATAGGTGGTGTGTATTTTTTTTTATTTTAATTGGTGAAACACTGTCCAAACAAAGCACAGTACAGCATGCATATTTTTTTCTGGAAAGAGCAGAACCAACAGGAGATGAAAGTAATGGAGGTACTGGGGTGAGTTTTTTATACCCATAAAGCAAAAATGGCTTGGGTTTTAGCTTTAAACCTCCATTGGATTTGTTCATTCGCTGCTGTCCATGTAAAACCATCACACTCTTTAGCACAATTAGGCTTGATTGTTTAACCGGTCTGGATCAAAATAACATTAATTAGCTATGTCATGCTATTACTCATTGTCATAAACTTGCTGTTACCATTCAGATCATGTTTGAATTTACTGGCAGAACAGAACCTGAAAAACATACCAGACAAAGTATACTTTATGGAGCAGTTTTATTTTTTATTTATTCTCTTTTCTGAGGGCAAGCATACTGCATCACGATTAAAAGCTTTTTAAATCTGCAGTGGAGTAGAGAAAGAGAGAGAAGAGGGGGTTAGGACAAAATTTTATTTGTTTTTGTTTAATACGTAGCTTTGCAACCAGGAAATCTCTCTACTTTTCCCTGTTTAATACTCCATAAATAATTTCTAAATAGACTTCCTGGGTGCACAGGGTTGGGCTTTGTCTTTTACAGAGATCCCAGTCCAGCAATTCACAGTCACAAGATTTACATTCTTTCTCACAGATGTTTTGTCTTCCTTTTACATTTGCTATTTCCTCTTTAGCTCTTTTATGATGAGCACATTAACACATGGAGTACAGAATAGCTTAAATGAAGATTTAACTAGTCCATTTAAAACAATATAAGGTCAAGAACAAAGGAACAACTACACCATGCTTTCTCTCATTAGTTACCTTGAAAAACAAAGCTGAATAAAAATGCCAGCATTTTTGTTCATTTAGAAAAACAAGTGCCTATTTGTATATAGTGTGTATTTTTTTAAAAGTGAAAAGTAATTTCCTAGTTCTACAAATCAGAAACTATCAGATCCCTAACCTCATCTAATAGAACTAACTCTGTGCTATCCCCATATTCTTCCTTGTGCTTGGCTGGTGCACCAGCTTGCTCTTTTGGTGTGAGCAATTACTGTCATAAAGCATAAATCTGCTTCATAAAGCGACAGTTTAAGCTCGGGATTCTTAATGCTGGGCCTCTTAACATAATGGTTTCTTAACATAACACTTTGAGAATTACCCATGTGGATCAAAGAGAAGGCTCGAGTGAAAAAATTGTTCTGTCTTCCAGAGGAGTCTCTGATTGGCTTTGTGCTGCTTAAGCATATAAACGGCTGTTATTTCATTCTGTAATAAAACTTGTACTGAGCTCGTTTAAGAATTGCTGTTCAAGACACCAAGAAGACAGTAAAAAAGTAATGTCTGTCATTTAACAGACAGCCTTCTTTTTTTTTTTTATATTAAAAAAAATTAAATCAGTGCAGAGGTGTAACAGCAAATAGTAACTCCTCCTTTAAGACATGAGTTTAAAGAATACATTAATTAAAACTCCTCTGGTCCTGCAGTATCCTCTCAGAAAAAGTAAAGCTTCTCTGCTACAAAAAGTAGGCATCAATGAGAAACTTAATTAATTTCCTTAAGTAGACACTGAAATGAAGGTCAATGCGGTGTTTGCTGTTTTATTTTCTTGTTGGGGCTGTGTAAAGTGTAGATTTTTAAAACATAATTGTAGTTATTAAATTGTGTGGAAATTTCCAGTTTGATTAGATGCCATTGTCCTCAAATTCTAGTCTCAGTTTGCTTTTTGACTTGCTGATAATCTTGGCAACCTCCATTTTCCTTCCCTAATCACAAATGAGAAACTTTGGCCTCTTGAGTAGCTGGTTGAATTAACACCTGAGGATTCTACAGTTAATGTAATCTTTATGCAGCAATTTCCACTGTTGTCCAGTATTCAGGATGAATCTCTTCATAGCAGCTATCAAATATTTTAAGAAATTGCCATTTAGTCAAGAGCATAAGATACATATCTGATCAGAACTTACTGAATGTAAATCATATCCATGCAGTGCAGACAGATTTCCTTGATAAAAAAAGTCAATAACACTAATGAGGAAAAAATACATTCTATTGAACATATAGTACTTTAATGTCATCAAATGTAGTTGGGTTGCCTTAGATTGCCATTTTAATTTAGGTTTCCAGACACAGTTAAACCACATGCTGGATGTAAACCATACCACAACTATATGTAATTTTGATTTAGAAAAATTACTCTCAACCATCAAGGACTACATGGATATCTTTTAATTTCCTTTCAATTCTGTTGAAATCCAAGTAAGTGTCAGCAAATGTGATTTAGTCAACAATTTCTATTGGCATTACTTGGCTTAGAAGAGACAGAGACTGAGTCACCTACTAGGCACTATAACTGTGTTAGGAAGGATGCTGTTTGGTACACTGATCTTTGCCTGCCTGGCCAACAGGAGATGAGAAAGCAGTTTGTCTGACTTTGGGATTATATTCCATTTCTCTGATTTGGCTACATTTAGTTGTCCTAAATCCAGTGGAAATATTTTGCTCATCTCACATAGCCTTGGCTGATGTGATAATTCACAAAGGTCTATTTTATTTCTGTATCTGAGACTTTCTTTCATTCAGGAACCCCATCACATATTGTGAAATTCTGAACATTTACACTAATTTATAAAGGAAACCCTCCATCATTTAAAAAACCTACAAAGACTGTAATTAGCAAAAGTGTCAGGAGAAGATTTTTGACAATCCAGATCAGGACAAGGCTCAAGAATTATAAGTCTTTGATAAGGCTGAAAGCAAGAATGTGCCATTTCCTTCTTTATCTTCAGCTGTTGCCCCTGCCGGCTTGGCATGGATTAGTTACTGCAGGCTGGCATATAAATACAAATTTTATCTCACTGGGAGTAATTTTTTAAATTTATTTCTAGTGTGGTTTTAGATTAGAATTATGATCTCTGTGTTCAAAGATTTTTCCCCTGTTTGAAATTGTGTGGTGGAAATAAAGTACAAAAAAACTCAAACCCCAAATACTTGTTTTGTTGAATCATAATCTGTTTTAGCACGTACACCTTGGTGGTGGAATATAGGATGGGATGAGATAAACAATTGGGGAGCTGCCCCTTTTTCTGCAGCTGAATGTCAGTAAGATGGAGCCCTTCTTGCCTCAAGGTCTCAGCATTAGCTAAAGAAAATTTCCTTTAAAGTAACACATGAGTTAGAGCAGTATAAACAGTACAGTTGCCAATTCATTGCTATAGACTTCTGTCAGGAATCTGAGTGAACTTGGTACTTGATTTTGACACGTGTGTTTATTTTACACCACAAGGTTTGCTTTTTCCAATCATACTTCTCCTCAGGGTTTATTTAGTTTTGCCAATACTAACAAAACTATTTGTGTGGTACCTGCTGGATTATTATCAAAGACATCTAGCAAGTCATTCTACACCTCCTTCTTAACATCTTTTTAACCCAACTACATAAACAGATAACTTATTCCTTAAGTAACTGCCTTCCAAGTTACTTAAGTATCTTCTGATTATGTATTTATCGGATGTCATTTTGTAAATTTTCTTTTTTCAACATTATCAGAGTTAAATGCTTTGGTTATCAGAACATACCAGTGGTATTTCATATACTACAGTCATAGCATGTTTTTATGGGCCTCTCATCCTTCTTGTAGTGCTTTTCCTTGTCAAAATGTTGGTTGAAGAGAGAGTAATTTTCCAAACTCTTCATTTATTGGTTGTTTTTTTTTTTGCAGCCTGTTGGCCACTAGCATTAATATCTCTCAGGATTCCTGAGATGGACAAACAGAATCCTTTTTCAGCTTAATAAACTATAAAGACTAGTTCAGTGCTTGACAAGAAGGAAAATCAAAGTCTATTTCTATGTTCTTTCTGCCTTAAGATACTCTAAATTTACCAGATCTCCAAAGGAATTCCATTTTGAGCTTAATGCACTGAACAGTTTATACAGTTCCTGCTTTACTTTCTGCTCACTGTCATTGATCAACTATAATTCCTGCAGAACCTTTCATAGTTTAGCATTTTTCTGTCATGACTATTGTTATTTGCATTTTCCAGGGACAAATTTCACATAGGATTGGTGAATCAACATTTTCTGCCAAATTTTGTGAGTGTTTGGCAAAGTGACAGTATTAATTGAAAAAACCTGCTTGGCAGTTCAAGCATGCTAATATAAACAGGAGCACTTTTTGTTTTCAGCAGAGTATTCTCACTTTAGTGGTGGGATTGCAGTTTCTAGTCATACAACAGCTCTCATGTTGAGTGGCAGGTAAGTCTTCCTTCAGGAACAATATTATTCCTATTCCACTTGAAAATAGATTACATCCACTGAGGTTGTCCCCTTCACAAGGAGGCTGGGTTTGATTTTGTCATTTGGGAGGAATCTGAAAGTAGAGTGGGTGAGTTCTCCTTCAAAATGGTCATTTACCAAAAAAATTAAATGGGTGAGGAAAAGCATCATTTTCCATAACCAGACTTAAATAGATATTTCAAAATCTTGTTGGCAATCTTGCATCATCTTCCTGGAGGCCAAGAACAGGCCTATATAACTTTGTAAGCTTAAGTGATTTATGAGCTATCTGATATAAGCTGTTGGTGAAATTCACTTGAATGGGTATAACTGCAATGTCCCTTTAAATTGATGACCAGGTTTCTACTCTGCTATAAAGGTATGTTTTTATTTTCTAGTGGGTAAAATATTTAAGTTCAGGTTTGAAAACTGGAAGACATTAGTTATGAGGCGGTATGGTCATTGCATAAGAGATTTTGTTTGAGAGCCTGCATAAAGATGGTTGTAACTCGCTTGCTACAAGAGGGAAGTTCTCATCTGTTAGGATCTGTTGTGTTTGCTGGGACAGATGTTGATGTGCAGATGCAATGTGGTGGCTCTTTCCTCCCACAGTTCAAAGGAGAAAGAATCACCACTGTGACAAGCCCAGGGCTCTGCCCTTTTGCCTACTTTGGCATCATTAGCCTCCAGGCCCTCATGCTTGTATTCAGCTCTCCAGATGATTAGATTTTCTTGCAGGCAAGGAGGCAGCATTTAGAGCCAAGCAATCTGGCCAGAATATTTTAATATTTAGCATTGAAAAGCTATTTCTAGTTCAGAGTGGGATTCTAATTTGAAGTAGCCCTGCTGGTTTTGATGGGACAGGGAAAACACTTAAACCCTGCTTTAATGCAGTTACTCAGTCCAGATATCAATAAGTAGGTTCCAGGCAGGACTCAGGATAATTAGGCCCTGTGTTTATGTAGCGATTTTTCCTCTTTCTAATAATGTGTATCCTAGGTAAGGATACATTTGCTTCAGCCTTGCTTCTGACTGTGGTGTAGACATAGCCTATGGCTCTCATTTCTCAAGGGACATGGGCAACTTTTCCAGGCACAAATAGAAAAAGCTAGCGACTGCATCTACTTTTCTTCATTATCCTCATCATTTTGCTGCTGCTGTTAGGCAACATGTCAGCATTTAGCCATAAACATCTCTGCCATATAAAAGAATTATGCTGTCTGCTGACTTATAAACATCGTGGTATATTAAACACACATACAATTTCTGAGTGATGTTTTCTCCCCTCATGACTGCAAGGTTATCTCTGTGGGTGAGACTACTTACTGGTCTCTAACCCCACTCTCTTCTGTTTTTACTTATTAGCTCTTGCTTTCACATAAATCAGACTGCCCATATTTGTTTCGGATATAAATGGTGAGTGTTTCTGGTGACAGAAGCTACTATTTCTGAACTTAAATCCTCAAAAAGGGAGAAACCCAGAGCTGTTATTGTGACAATTTTATTTGATAGAAATTGGTGTGAATCTTGATTACTCTACTTAGAAGAAAGAATGCAGAAGGCTTGACTTGTTTGTAGAAAATCCCTGTTTGTGGGTAAGATTTCAAAAACTAATGAAAATTTGATCTTTTTTAATTAAGCTGCAACTTAGTAATTGAAAGAAAATTACTTGGAATAAATGGACTAAAAATGTAGCAAGGGCTATTAGGGAATTTTTCCCGAATTTAAACCTCGTGATGTATTTGAGACAAATCATCATGTGCCACATCCACAATTTATGCCAGCTGACTTTAAGTGTACTTCATTAGTGTAATGCCAGTGAGAATTTTCCTTCTACTGAAAAACTAATGAATGTAGATGATTTAACAAGCTTTTAATGTACATTAATCTAAAACATGAAGAATCAAAAAATAACAATGACATTTTCACTTATAATGCCATCGATCATGTTAGTGATCCACATAGCCTAGAATGCCTGTATCTTTTTTGATATCTTAAGGATGGTTAAGCACAAGAAATTTATATACTGTGTATTCCTGACAGCATTTCTGGTAGGAAACTCAATCTCTGTTCACAGGTTACCTAGTTAGAACCGAACTATTTGTTACTGCAGCACTACTAAATTCCACCTTAAAAATAGCAACAAATTTATATAAAATAAAATATAAAATGCAGTGCTTCAATATATCAGCCCTTAAGACGAGTTTTGCATGATCTTGAATAAACATGTGCTTTATAGAGGCAGTATGCATATTTTATAAAATGCTAACATTAAGACATTTTTCTGGAAAATGTAAATGGGTTCAGTTTTTGGTTTATTTCTGTCTCTGGTAATGACTTGTTATTTGTTCATGAAAGCAGTGAAATATTCCTTAACCTGAAATTCTTCAACTGAAAGGTTCTTTTTAGCATTTCTAGATAAATGGGCTGAATCTGATCCCATAGTTTTTATACTTGAGTGACTCCAGTGATGATGCTATTGTTTTTATGTCATCCAAAGTCATAATCTAGCTCAGCAGGAAACCAGAGACCTAAAGCTCAAATAATTAGCATTAGTCGAACATTATTTTTAGGATCAGTAATATTTTAGACTAAGATTTTTAATCTTTTTATTCAATTAATTAAATTGTATTAAGAGCCACAGTGAATACAGGACCTCTGATAGTCCTGTTGTGTGTCAGCATCCAGCCTTAAAACCAAGTTTGAAATTATTTCCTGTCTGCAACTTTTTTAGCAGTCAGACTGAGTTAAACTGGTTCTGGTTGAATGAACCCATGAATGTCTCTAAGTAATGATAGCTTACCATAATACCTAAAAACCCTAGTATTGGTGGGGAAAAAAAAAAAATAAAAAAAAAAAAAATAAAAGGAAAGCCTGTGCAGTGGATACAGAAGTCAAGGTACTCTTTGTAAAGCTTCTGACACTACAAATCCATGAATATGTAATCAGTTTTTTCATTAACATAAAACTTTATGTATTACAATGCCAAAAGAGAGAAAAATCAGGATTCAACATAGAGTTTTAAGCATTTTGTAAGGATTGGGATTTAAAAAGGGATGATTTGGTGACAGAGGCAGGAATCTCAGGGTTCTGTATCTGCTCCATTATTGACTTTCTATCTTAGGCAGTATAATAACTAATAATTGTGGGATTTTTGTTCCGTGAAGGAATACTGAGAGGTTTCAGTTGATTTCTGTCATAAGCTAAGTTAAAATTTTGACAATCTGAAGTTTTAATTATGTTTGTAGACTATTCTAAATTAAAAGATTAATGATTATGTATATGCATTTTTAAAAGCAATTACTTTTTAAGAGGGTGATTCAGCTGGCAAATCACATAGGTCTCATATTGCCTCAGAAGCACTGCACAGTTGCATTTAGACTTCAAGTGATGCTCCAGAAGAGTGGAGGCCCTCAACAGTGCATGGTGTCCCAATATGTGTGCCTTACACACCTTAGAGGAACTAAAGTAGCATTAGATGAATACATTTAGTCAGCTGAATGCCTTTGTTATAATCATGTGTAACATAATTTCTCTTGCTTTGCTTTTATATGGAAAGAATACAGTTTTAGTTATGAAATTAATTCCATAAAGAGCTTAATGAAGTAGAGCATTTGATTATTTAACTCACTGTTGCTTTCAATTAGATCAGTGCTATAGGATTTTTTAAATCTGTACTAGCTCTTTGTAGTGCCTTAGGTGCTTCAAATGACAGACTGTAGTAATAGATAGCAACTAGTTAGTTAGTTTAAATTGCTGGAATTATTAGTACAAGAAGTATATCAAGAAATGAAATTCAGTCATAGCAAAATGACTGAAACTTGTGCTTAACTGCTTCCAGGCAGAATTTTTAGAACGGTACAAATGAAACTATGCAATGAGCAGATGAGATACATAGACGTTTAGTTCCATATAGGTAGAAAAAAGGATGCTTATGAAGGCAGCTAACAATGACAGAGAACTCAGAAAAAAAATTGAAAATGCAGTATGTGTAAAAGATCTAATAGAGATCTTTTGTCCCACAAAGAAGCAAGTACAATAAACATATGCTTGAACATTTGCATGACTTCCATTAACATGCTGTTGGGCTGGCAGAGGAAAGGTTACAAAAGGTTTCCATAGAATGTCAATTTTATGCCCTTCGTCTTGGGACTGGTTAAGGAGAAAATAGGAGTTGGACATAATGGCTGTGAACAGATGTTACTGGCAATAAGAAACCAGAACAATAAGTTACAATGGGTCAAAAACTTCTTATGGAACCAGGAAGCAAATTAATCCTATACCATATTCACAGAACCCCACAGCGTGTGGGCAATCGGCACTTGAAAAAGGGAACTGTAAACCTAATCTGAGACCTCAGAAAAATCTTTTCCTCTACCTGGTGTTTTAAGAAAAATCCTGAAAGCCAGCAAAAAATGCTGTTACTCTGGCAGCCAGCTGCTGTGCCTGGGAGCAATGACTTTACCCACTGTGTGTGTGGAATCACCCTGCCATCATTCCACAGTCTTGAAAAGCTTCCTGTCAGTGTTGGTCTGTTGCAAGGCACAGGTAAAGCACTCACTCCCTGTGGTCCTGTGCCAAGTGGTTCATATTTCCTCAGCCATGTTGACAACTCCTGTGGTTTGGGTCGAGTCCCCCTCTGTGGTGATTTTCATACGGTATGGGAACAACACAACACAGCAACAATAGCTCACCTCAGTGAGATATTGTACTGTTCAGCATCTACAGTAGGTTACATATATGGACTTACCTGAATAGAGAAGATTGCCCTACAGCTTTTAGAGAGACTGCCTGGGTGGTGCTATGTCATAAGTTATGTAATATGTCCTACTGGAACAGGACCAAAAAGAGAAAGGGAGGAGAGGCCTTTCAGAGATGAATTCCCACGAGGGATGCTAATGCTTTATCACAGGAAAGAGAAAATGAAAAACTGATTCTTCAGTACAAGGTAGAAGAATTTTGACACAAGGTGCATCAGTACAGGCCGAGTCACATAATTTTGCTTAAAATTGAAGATATTAGTTTCCACCTTTTCATTGCTAAAGCATTAAAATTAGAATGTTGTAAAGGCAGAGATAGTGAATATATAGGTATATATGTTGCTGTATTTAATCTTTTACATGGAGAAGACAACAGGGAGAATGCACAGTGAAAAGATCTTTGTCAAGTGTTACTGACAAAAGCTGTAGCAGAGAAAGCCAATAAACTTAACATACAAATAGTGACTCACAAATCAGTCCAGTCTCCTTTTTGTCAGTGTAGGAGAAATACAGTATGCTAGACATAGGAAATCAATGCAACTGCCCCACTTTAAATACTATGAGCTTCTAATGGTCAGACCAGGCTGCCTATTCTGCATTCTCTCACCTCTGGTGCAGTCCTTCTCCCTGTGATGAGTTCGTCTTAAAAAAAAGAGAAAATTTCTTAACCTCATGGTTTCTTTTGTCTTTCCCTCAACTTTTCTAATGCTGTTACTCATGGCAGATCAGTAAATAACTTCTGTTCAAAAATGTGCAATTTTTTTTTAATGTAAGAAATCTCAAACTCAAGGAATTTCTGGGAAAGTATGCCAAAGAGCTGTCTTTTTGTTGAGTTTTCATACAGCATCTGCTACTGCATCTGTGTATCCCCTGCATAGGGGATGCACAGATACCCCAGTATGCATCCTTGATAGTACAGCTACGTTACTCATGGAGAAGCAAAACAGGGTTGGGAGCTGGATTTTAGTGATCATCAGAATTCCAACCTAGCAGTTTTAATTTTTGAGGGAATTTTTGTGTCTGAGTCAGGGCAGGACTGGGCAGTCGGGGAAGGGAGACTTGAAAGTATTTTAATGTTTGTGCAAATAGAAAAGGGAAATCTTAGTACAGACAAGGATATTTAGACAGGAAAATCACAGTGCACTAGAACAGAGAACATAAGAAATGTGATGCTAACTTCCAGTTCACATGTGAGACTGATTTCATAATGTAGAATTGCAGAATTGTTGGCTGGAAAGGAATAATGAAGGTTCAACCATATGATCAATGCAGGACTCCCCCCAATGGTAGATTAGCTCAGCTGTGGCTTTGTCTTTCTGAGTTTCAAAAAACATCTAAGAACAGAGATTCCAACATCTCTCTGGACAGAAAAATATACAAAAAAAAGTGCTCCATAAATCAAACTGAGGCCAGGTGATTAATTTCTTCTGATTAGTAATTTCTTTGTGCAGATCAGAAAGAAAACATACTATTAAAAGTGAGGATTTGTTTAAACTGTCTTTTTTCATTTTTGCACATACATGGAGATCCATAATATATTACTGAAAAGGTGCATTATTTTTGACAAAACCCAAGTTCCTTTACTAGTGTCTGGGTGATTCATGCATGGCAGTAGAAGGCATTGTCAGTAATCCAGAGGAACAGTTTGGATGAGCAGGTGAAAGTCTGATAGAGAGCAATCCTTTATGCATCAAACTACCATTTGTCAAAAGGGGACTATATTGCTATGGACTGCACAGAGTAGAGATCATAGAATCATAGAATTGGCTGGGTTGGAAGGGACCTCAGAGATCATCAAGTCCAACCCTTGATCCACTACCACTGCAGTTACCAAACCATGGCACTGAGTGCCACATCCAGTCTCTTTTTAAATATCTCCAGGGACGGAGAATCCACCACTTCCCTGGGCAGCCCATTCCAATGTCTTATCACCCTCTCGGTAAAGAAATTCTTTCTAATGTCCAACCTAAACCTCCCCCGGCACAACTTGAGACCGTGCCCTCTTGTCTTGCTGAGAGTTGCCTGGGAGAAGAGACCAACCCCCCTCTGTCTACCCCCTCCTTTCAGGGAGTTGTAGAGAGTGATGAGGTCTCCCCTGAGCCTCCTCTTCTCCAGGCTGAACACCCCCAGCTCCCTCAGCCTCTCCTCATAGGATCTGTGCTCAAGAACATAGAGAAGAGAAATACAAACGTTTCCTCAAAAAATGCAACTATACTTGTACCTCTCAGTTGGACAGCAGGCTGATCTGAAGGAGTTGTGTTTGAGAGGGAGTGCAGTGATCCCTCTTTCAGGCACTGTCAGATCTTTTGCAGTAGTGGCAGTTCTCTGGGTGGCTCAGCATTTGCTGTTAGTGCAACACAATGACTGTAATGATTTCTGCTGCTGAGAAAAAGCAAAATGTGTTGTTTTTTCTCCCACCTGGTGCAAAATGTATGCAATATATGAGTCACTCTGCAGAAATTCTGAGGTTTCCTGGGCTTAGGAGGTAAAACAAAATTTAAAAATGTGCTTGGGGGGGATGGAACAAGAACACGTTTGCTGTGATGTCATGTAAGCAAACATTTTTCCATCATATGATTGCTTTTCTCCTTTTGGCCTGAGATCTTGTTTCTACTTGCTGTTTCTGAATGCTGTGAAATTTTGGTTGCACAAGAAGACAGTTAATTTAAATTACTGTTAATGGTATTTCTAGATGGCTCGCTATAAGTTTTAAGAGCTACATGGATGATAATTACTGATTCCACATCACTCTTATGACTTGTATGTAATAAAAAGATGAATTCATAATGCAGCAGATATAAGAGTGAACCAGAGTATGTTATCAAAGCAAACTGAGAAAATTGTGGTTTCTTTACAGAATCATCTGGGTTGGAAAGGACTTCTGAGATCATCAAGTCCAACCCTTGATCCACTACCACTGTGGTTACCATCCATGGCACTGAGTGCCACATCCAGTCTCTTCTTAAAAACTCTCCAGGGTCGGAGAATCCACCTCCTCCTATTTATGAAATGCCCATGGATTGTTTTGATTTTCTTTACATTTATAAGTGGGGAAAGATATTTACCCAGATAGGGATTCTGATTTTAATTGGAGTGGAGACCATATACTTTCTATAAGATTAGAAAGTCACAAAGAGCAGAATGAGACCAAGCTGTCACCAAGGAATTAACATTCAGAACTTGGGGGTCTTGTAGCATGACATCGTGCAAATACTACATAGCAAACCACAGTAATATTTATAAGTATGCAGCCTAACCAATCTTGCTAAGTTTTTGATAAAGCTATTTCCACAGAGGTATTTGTAAGTTTTCCCACTTTTCTAAGGTTGGCAATACTCTGAAGCTGACTGCAAGAGGCCAGGAGAATGACTGAGTTTTCAGTGCTGTAATAGTAAAAAAAAAATAAAAATGTGAGTTTAAAGGAAAAAAAAAAAAAAAAAAAGACAAAAAAGAAAAGAAAAAAAACCCCTTTGATACATGGAAGACAGAAAATACTAATTTTACTTCAACGTTTCCAGAATTTTTGTGAGTATTACAGTGCATATAAAAATGTATTCTGCATCCTCTTGCCTCGCAATAATCAACTGATACCAACCTCAGTCTAAAGGTGGAAACAGGCAAAGAAGCTGCAAGGTTGAACTATATTTACTTTTTAGAGCAGTATTTTCAGATATCCAAGTCATATGCATGCTTTGGAATTCCAGTTTCAGTATTTTTGAAGTTCCTTATCTACAATCCAAATTATTCTCTGGTGTCCTCAAAACCAAGAGAAGTTATGTGAATGTGAGGGTATTCTCACATCTTTGACTTCTTTGGTGTCTAGCTTTCTGACAGGGATTTTCAATTCAGAAATATTTTTTTAAATCTATTTTATTCAGTTAAAATGGGGTCAATTCAACAAAAGTGATACTCTAGATTGTTTGAAGGCTGTAATCTGCAGGCAAAGTGATATTCTCGAACTGCTTCATGTTGGTCTTAGGTAATGGGATTTTACGGAAGTGAATTCTCAGAACATTTATTCCAGGTAAGACTAAAACTCCTGTATGAAAGTAACTGGAAAGTAACTTGTGTTTTTTGAGGAAAGAATGCATGCTTTTGCTTGATCTGGTTGTATTTAAGCTCATTAAATCTAGGAAAAAAATATGTATTTATCTGGCAAACAGAGTCGTATGCAGTTTTGTTTGCTTATTTGCCTGTTGCCCAAAAATGTCTGTAGTGGGAGTTTATGTTCATCTGCAACCCTTTCAAAACTGGGCTTTCTCATGTAAAGAGTGCAGAACTGTTTTTTTCATTCGTGATTTTTTTTCTTAAGATTTTACAACATTCTTTCTGGTTGAATAGCTGAACAGGAAAGCAGAAAGTCAGGCATATACAGCATGTAATTAAGCTCTTTATATGCTGAACATTTGTCATCAGTATAGGAAAAAAATGTTTGCTTCTCCTGTCTAATGTTCTGACAGTAAATACTGTCAATACATTTCTTTCATCATTGTTACAGGTGGATTCTTGAGAAACCAGAATTTTAAACAGAGCTTTGCAAAATAACCCCAACTGAAATAGAAGAGGCTGCAAGTTAGGTGTGATCTCCAATGCAAGGAACATAACAAAAATTACACTTTTTTTTTTTTTTTTTTTTTGCACATTTTAACAGAGTGCTGTGTCTTATAATTTATGACAATCAGTTCAAAACAAGTACCATGAACCACACTGAGCTTGGAATTGACCTTCAACATGCAACCCCCAAGACAGAAATAGGTGGCACTGGAGGGGTGAAAAGTGGTTTGGATGAAAACTATGAAAAGTAGAAAAACAGATCTCCTAACAATAAAATCACACCTAGTGTTAGAGCTTAGTCTCTCATTAAGCAATGATTATTTCCTGCTGTGTATAAAAATAGCCAACACAAATAGCACAGCTTAGCAGTGCTAATTTAATAGCTGAATGTGCTTATGAGTGTTCAGTGGAGCAGAGCAAATAATCCGTTAGGAGAAATATATTGAATTTATTTATTCCCTCTTTTCTATTTACAGAATAACCACAAACAGATCACAATTTCCCGGAGTTCATCTCTTCAAATTTTTTTTTTTAATTAATAGCTTTTCTCAGATACAATGTACTGAATTGATTAATCATGAATATTTTGATTTTAAAAGATAGCGCATACTTGTCACATTTTATCATTCTTGTTGACTGACTGGACTGCAGACATGAGAGCTTGCAGGGAGCTCAACTCAGGCCTATGTAAAAGTAAGCAATAAACAAAGCAGATGTGCACCTAAAATATGGTGTTTCCCAAAACATATTTGCATTATTTATCTTCAGTATAGGTAGGACAGCATCTTCGCTGCGTGCGTTAACTATAAAGTAGAATGAGACTTGTACGTTTGCTTTTAATGAAATGTTATATTTTACTACTGCAGATGCATATTGTAGTGGGTAATATGCATGTCGTGTTTCATTATCAGGGTAAGGTAAAATCAGACATTGGCTTTCCAGTATAGGGAGGAAAAGTCACACCGGAGAGGCATAAGAGACAAAATCTTAACATCTTTAAACTGAATGAGAAATTCATTCCCCAGCTGATAGCTTGCATGCTCAATGATGAATCACATATGAGAGAACAGGATGAGGCAGTGTCATCAGGCAGGGCTGCAACATGCTGGGATTCACTTCAGAGAGGAGTAAGTCAGTGGGGAACATTGTGCAATTAACACGGGTGAACACAATGTGAGCATCCTGTGCAGAAAAAGAGGCCTGCTGGTGAATTAGGAGGGTCCCAAGCCAGATCACAGTGCATCTAGACAGTACCATTCTATTCAGTTCTTCTGCTTTAACTTTGAGCATGTTGTCCCACCTCCAGGTGCACACATTATAAAGATTTTATAAAAGCCAATTCATTTGGACTGAGTGAGCTGTTCATCTTATGTTTTGTAAAATTTATCTCATATGATGAATTTACATTTTTCATAGACTTAGAGGGACTCACTCCCATTGGGGTTTGGATGCAATGGTAACCAGCTGATGGCGTTACCACCAAAATACAACATAGGCTGGGGCTTTACAGATCCCTCTTCTACATTTATGTGATTTATGTCTGGTGTGCACCAAAGAGCAAGGCTATTTTTATTTTTATTTTGTCAGTCAATGGGGAAATCTGTTTTCTTGTTGGAAATCCACGGTACTATCTAAATTGCATTTAATTACTTCTAAATTTATCATTTGTAGCAGCTCAGCTATGTACTTCTATGCTCAGCAGATGCTTAAGAATATTTTACATAAAAATAATAGCACAAAATCATGGATACATCAATATATTCTTCTCATCAATATATTCTTTGTTTAAAGGGGAAATCTTTGAGCTCTTGATTCTAGTTTTATCTGAATTGTTTGAAAACTCGAAGCAACTGTTATTGCATTGAATGTTTCTGTGATATACTCTAATTTCTGATGGAGCAAAAGTGCAGAGTTAACAAATGCACTGTTATGTATATGTTATCCTATGGTCATGTTTCATCTGAGGCTATTGGAACAAAGTAAAAATGAAATAAGAATTGAAAATAATCTTGAAACACGGCTAGTACCGATTGTGTTATTTGATGTTTTTCCAACTCTACCTCTGGAAGTCGCTGAGAATTTATCCTTATAAAAGGCAGGAGGTAAATTAAAAACAATTGGGAATTAATATATTGAAGTGATACTTGAAAGAAGAAATTATCAGAGTTGTTATGATATTTACAAAAACAAATCTGGAGAATCACTACTGGCCTCTGTTTTGACACACGAAGATGGTTTTAATTCCACTTTCGAGTCTCTTACTCAGATCTTTTGGTAGTTATTCAGCTACAGCAATACAAGATTTACTTCAAAAAGCCAGGGAGGGAAAACAGAAGCTGGGAAGTTCCTAATACAGAGAAAATTGATTATGCTGATTTTATCAGTACAAAAGATGGAAAGCATTCTTTGATTTCATAAAGGGCATAACACTGCTCTATCTAAACTTTTTGACTTCCTAGGCTAATTAGAGGGAGACTTAAACCTGTGACTGAAATATATAAAGATGCATTTTTATATATGAATATATAGATATTAATCTTTAAAACTGAGATGAATCATTCTGAAATCAAAATAAACCCCTTTTTTTCTGAGAGCATTTCTTTCCTGGTACTTACACTTATACTTTTGACCCCTTCCCCCCTTAAAAAAGTGAAAATATGTAACATCTTGCACTAAAATTTTTCTCAGCCAGATGCATTTGATGATCCTATTTGATGCAGCTGGAACTGTGTTAGATCAGAAGGAAGAGCAAACATGAGAGAATGCGTCAGCTGCTTATTTGCACAACCCTGCTTCCAAATGTATGAACCCCCAATTCTAGCACCTTTTGACACAAGGATGCGTTTTGTACCATCAAACAAATGGCTTCTTTTGTCAGAAGTAGGACAAAGACTGAATTTTTATACCCAAAGGTGCTAAGCAGTTTTAGCATTTAGTGATTCACTGGCTAATACCTGCATTGCTTCCTGCCTAAGCCCAGAGTGCTTTTCTTTGAGGGTATAAGTTTGAATTTAAGATTCATTTCATTACAGGCTGAAAACAAACATTAAAATTTGCAACAAAATGGAACTTCAATTCCAGTTAAAGTGAGTGAACCTTTAAAGCACATCTGAATAGGAACCACATTGAGTGAAGATGTAGTACTTCAACTTATTCTTGCTTATTCAAATAATTGCTAAGCTTTTCAAAATGTGGATAACAAGGCACAGATATAGCTAACTTTGCTGTAGCAGAAACTGAATGGAGGAAACTTGAAATTGCTCTCTATGAAACAAAGGTGGTATTTCACTTAAATAATAATACTCTGAATTAAATAACAATGGCCAGGGTTACTCTGTGGTTTAAAATATATCTATGTCTGAGAAAGCTTCTGTCTCAATAAGCTCAGAGTAATGTATTCATCACCTTTTCTCAGATGTCCTCAAGTCATCAGTTTCCAGCTGATATCCTTCAGCCAGAGGTGTTGTGAGCTTTGGGAGAGTACTGAAAAACCCCCTCTACATTCCTATCCACTTGAACTGAAAATGATTAAAACCTGTTGATTTAGAGGATGCTTACAAGTTTGTTCCCTTGTTTATCCACAGGAAGAAAATACTTTCTAATGATGGATGACTGGTTATGTTCTTTACTTCCTGATTTTGTAGAGCCTTCTAGCTTATTTACATAGCTTTCCTTACTTCACAGGAATCAAATAGCTTAACTTTACTCAACAGAGTCCCAGCTTGTAATTGTCTCAGCTATGTCTCAGGTATTTTACCTCACATTTGTCTTTAAATCTGTTGCTTCTATTAAAGACCAGAAGTTTTTCTAAATGCTTCTGTTTGTCTTACAAAGATTTTTCTTGTATCTTCAAATCTACTGAGGCACTGAATTTATCCACATGAACTTGTATTTTATGCAGATACTCGCCTTCCTCAGAAAGATAAATTCAATGCTAAGGAGACCTCTTTAAAACTGAATTACAAGTATCAAGAGGATTACACAGTGATCAAGAATTTCAGCTTGCCAGATAGTAGGTAAGATGAGATATAACAAAAATTGAAACTGAAGACAATGCACAGTTTAATCAGAAAAATTTAAAAACTGTAGAATGATGACAATGACTATGACTATGATTCAAGTGATAAATTTTACCTTAAATAAAAAGACTATAGAGACTGAAAATTACATTCTGATGTTGTGAGATGTGTTCCACTGGGTCAATAGAGTCAAGCAATGTTCTTCAGGGCTGCTCAGGAACAGTAAAATCTTCCTAGAAGAATTAGGGGCACGTGTTGGGTCATGGCATTTGCTATTGACCTTCTTATCTGGTGCAGAAAGATGCTGTAAAGTTCTGGGAAATGTGCAGGTTTCAGTAACACAACAATAAGTCTGGGAGAGAGAGAGTCCATTACAGTATGATTGCAACTGATATAAATTAAGTATTTCACCAAATTTTAGTGCCAAGGATTGACTTGTGAAGTTTTTAATATGTTATTCGATGGGAATTCAGATTTCATTATATTAATATGAATCTTTGAGTTGTGCTTTTTTTTTTTTTCTCTAAGAGCACATGCTGTAAATTAATGCAGTTTCCACCTTCCTTTTTTTTACAGCATGCTTCACTTGCACAGTGTACACAGAGATCTGATCTCAGCTTGTTTGCTCTGAAGATAATGTAAGTTTTGCCAATGACTTTGACAAAGAAAAGCACTTTGCCCAGTAATTGCTTGTAATATGCAGATATAACTATCTATAATAATACGTGCTGTATTTCAGAAGTAAAAGGAACAAGTACTGCAATGCCATAATACTGAAGAACTTGGGGGCTTCTGTTAGCTCCAGGAATGTAAAACACTCTTGAAATGGTGGAATTATTAATTTGGGTCACTTCAAGGTCGGTTTTCTGTAGCACAGTTAAAGAAGTCTTTGTATACCAGTGCACTGGAACCTAGAAATATCCACCCTCCCATCCCCTTCTTTGTGTACCCCTCTGTAGCTTTTAAATATGTATTTTTTAAGCTCATTGCACTTTAGGTAGCTGCATGTCCAGTTGCGGCGATCTCTCAGGTAATGTGATGGAACAGGAAAGTACAAGAAATTTTGGGTTTAATATATTTTTAAATTTAGAAATTACTGAGGTATTGTCTTCAAAACTTCTTCTGTAAAATGCAACATGGTATTGAAAACTTGGTGTTACAGAGAAAGTACTCTACAGCACAGAAGCCCTTGTGACTGAGCTCTTGACTGTGGTGGTGAGTAGTGAGTGCTGTTGCCACATCTCATCCTATATTAGTTAGAGTGCCTGTCAGCCCAGGCAGGTCTTACAGTCCCCTGGAAAGAAACACTGAGATGTTCAAAAACAAGTGGTGGATATATGTAAACTTAAATTATTGTCTGGTAAATCCCATGAACAAGCTCTTCGCTGATTTAAATACGGTAATAAGAACCTAAAATGACACATCCCTTGCGTTTTCCATCCTCTGTTTTGGAAATAGTACTCAGATGACTGAAACAGGATGAAGCTTGTTCTGCTTCCAAAAGCAAATTTAAATGTGCAGTGTGAAGGTAGCTTTCTAGAAATGTTGAAATACCAGATATGACATCCTGCACCCTGTAATATTAAAAGACAAGTAGAAAGACTACTGCACAAGAATTATATCTATGTCCACTCCTGTGATACAAATTACTGGGGATTTTCCCCCCGTTTAAAGCCATATTATTATTTATACCTGTTAAGTGGAAAAAGTCTCAGCTTTTATTTAAACAAACAAACTTCTGCCTTCAGAGAAAGACTTGCAAGTGTAAAATCAAACTGAAGGCAAGAAAAACAGAATTCTTGTCTGGACTTTTGTGTAGTGTGCTTCAGTTTAAGCCAGTCTCAATATCTGTGTGTGCCTAAGGCTGACAATACCGATTAGGCACAGTGCTGAGACTGTACAAAATGGAGATGACTGTTTGTATTGGGTCCTTCCCCTTATCTTACTTTATTGCAGAGAGAGAAAGAGACAGAAATGATAACAAAGTTATTTGCTGAAAAGTGGCTCTGGCAGATTCGTCACCTCTACAGAGTTTCTGATTCAAAGCTGCTAATCTGATAGCTGGAAAGGATGGGATCCCAAGGCCACTTTACTGGCATCATGTCAGGACACTTATCCCCATTTTGATTCAGTTCTGCTCAGCTTCATCCCTTCCTTGGTACCCCAAGTGGAGAAATCTGGAAAGATGGTTAGCCCTGGAAAGTAGTTACATTTTGCCTTGTAAGTTTAGCAAAGGAGTGAATCCGCTCACCAGTGAAATATTTTTATGTCCTTTTTCACTCTGGTAATACCTATTTGCTGCTTGAGAATAAGAAAGCAGAAAAAGTAAATGAAAGGGTTGATGGTATGAAATTCAGATATCTGCATCCATTTACACCCTTCCTTTTTTTTTCTTTTTTTTTTTTCTTAAAAAAAAAGAAATCCTCTTCCTACATTTCTGTAGAGAAACTCTGATTTGCAAATGTATTCAAGAACTTTGAGTGTTACTTATCAAGTCCTGCTTTTGCAAACTTCTTGTGCACGTGTAATCACTTGATCCCCTTGGCTTCTTTAGAAGCCTCCTTTGGAATGAGTAAAAAGAGCTGAACCAGTCTTTTAAAAAATTTAGTACCTCTTCCATGTTCATTCTCATTTCTTTACCTGTCTAGCTGAGGGGAGTTGCTCAGACATTTTAAATAAAACAGTAAAATATATACTATTAATGTAAAATTTCTAACAGGAAAAATGTTGCTCAAATGAACTGTACTGGTTCACATCACTGGACTCTTGTTTCTACTTTATTTCTTGTCAAATGAACAAAATGTATTTGGCATCTTTGTTTAACGTGTACACATCTGAAACTGCTGCTGTGGCTCTTTCCAACAGGCACTGGAGTTATGCTCCACTGAAATTGAAGGAATTTCATTTGCTTATATCTTTGGCAACTGGACAAGAAAGCTGATAAGAGAAAGTCTTTGCCAATTCTTTAACAGCTTGGTAATGATAAGGGATAAGGTAGGTGAGATACCTCTGCAAATAAGCAAATAATTGAATGAGGTATATTTGTCTGCATAAAAAAACAAAACAGACAAAAAACACCAAAAAACCAAAAAAGCACCAAGCCTAAAACCAAAACTTATATATTCTTTTTAAATTCACAAAATTATACAGAATTATTTTTACAAAACAGGGAAATTTAATTTCTACGTTGAAACTGTCAATTTATCGCTGAAGAAATGCTTGTGAGCAGTGACTAATAACTAAACAAAAGAAATATAGTAATTTAAATCTAGTCTTTACTTTTTTGTTATTTTAGTTGTTATTCCTTTAAAAGCAAGAATTGTTTTATAATTTACAGATGGAAAAGTATTTGCTGTTAGTAACCAGCTCATTAACATCAAATTCCTCATGTTGAAAGGCCAGAACAATAACACAGTCATTGCTTTGAACTGAATGTTTTCTTAAATTTCACTGTGCTGTAAACTGCCATTAACTCCAAGAGGATCTGAATATATTTTATTATTTTTACTTTCCACTTTAGACTATCTGAAGTCACATTGAGAGGGAAGTTGGCTAGAAGAAGGGTGTAACTGAAGTGTCATATTTTCAAACAAAGGTGATTTGTTTTCTGTGGAAAAGGGTGGAAGTATGTAATATTTAATAACATGTAGGAAACGTTTTTTATACCTTTTCATCAAATAAGGACCGTAAAATCATTTTAGGGTGTTGAAAAATAACACTGGCACTTTATAAAAAATATATTTTAAGAAATATTTGGAAAAAGATATTTCTATTCCTTTAAAAAAAGAAAAAGAACAAATAATGGTTTTGATGTAAATTGAAAAATTTCTTCAGGTGATTGGAGCACGAATGTTGGTGTGGGCAAACAGCTCAGCTGTATAAAAATGAAAATGCATGTATTTTCAATTTAAAATGAGATCTAGAAAATATAGATACTCTACACATTGGAGTGCACAAGATGAAATTTGAAACACATTTATGGAAAAATGCAAATATTTTTCGCATGAATTATAATGTGGCTGCAACTCTATTGTTTATAGCTGAAATTTAAGATACACAATATACCCAAAGTGAAAACAGTTGTGAGTGAGAGGGAAATTTTTCTTCATTCCACGGGAATATTAGATAGATACTGACAGTCAGCAAAGAAAACCCTTGAGTTTCCAATCCATATTTAGACCCATTAGTTCAAGTCAGGTTCCACCAATATCTTTTGCCATGAGTAAGTACCATGTCCCCAAGGGTAGTAAATTGCATCATGCATGAGGATGCCCATTTCTGTGTTGATTATTTGAGAAAATTTTAGAAGGATAATAACAGTTGCACTTGGGGAATTTAGTTGATGCTGGAATTGACATAACAGAGAATTCAAACCACGGTAATTTATTCAGGTAATTCTGAATTACTTGAAACATAAAAATAACATTTTCTGGAAGATCCACAAACAGCAATGGATGACTAAGAGGAGGTTTCTGTTTTTAGTTTAAGCAGTGATCTTAGCTAAAACCTTAATAAGACCAGCTCTACACTTGTAACACTGTATTTTGATTTTTGTGATAATTTGATGGTAATCTAAGATCTACACTGGCTTCACATTTTTCTACAGGCAGTGTGTGACAAAAATGGAAACAGGAAATAGGAGCACTAACTAAATGATAGGAGGAAAAGTGCTGGGATGCCCAGAATAACCAGTTACCTATGTCAACAATCAGAGCACTAGTATTTATAATTGGCATTGTGTTAACCCAGTTTCAGAGTGTAACTCAGCATGTATTTTGTTTCTTTTCTAAAAGGATCAGAAAATCCTTAGCAGTATTAATTTAGTTATAGTACATTGTGACCTTTTAGACAGTGAAACATGTCTGAAAGTTTGAGAGTCCTCAGAAGGGAAGTAGTCATGACAGTTCCAATTTAAATTTTATTTGTAATCCCACTATGTAAAATTGAGAGATTTCTGGAAACAATATTTTCCCTTAAAAAGGAAAAAAAAAAAATGTAATCACTTTCCCTTGCATATGGGAGGTATCAGGGAATCAGCCTTAGCCATGGAAAGGGGATGGTTTTGCTGCAAGGGGTAACATAAATCAGATGCATCTCCAAAATTAATTCCACTACAATTTTTTTGCCACTAGTTTCAGAATCTAGGAAAAATAATGCATAAATAAATGAAAATGTGGTTGTTTTCTACCTTAGGGATATAGAATGGATTAAATTAATTTAATTAGATTAATCTGTTGCTTAAGCAGAAAATATTTCCTTGGTGGAGTAAACAGACAGGAAGGCTAAACTTCTGAAACTTTGTTTAAGTCCAAGTTAAGCTACCTCAAATTAGCTTCTCTTTGATTCCTTGAAAAAGGAAAAAGCATAGAATATTAGCCATTCTCCACAGAGATGAAGAGATTTTTCTTAATTGCATAGAGCTGTTATGCCTCTTTCATAAAATTAATACTTTTTCATTAAAGCAGAAGGGGAAAAATGTGACTATAGCAACAAAGACATTACTTTCAGTATGTATGGAATCTTTCTGCAAAATCTATTTATTTCTTATTTCTGAAGTTGAGATGTCATCCAGAGTGAGTCCCACATTGGTTGTAATTTTTGTGTGTAATTGCAATTTAAAGTTTCATGTTCTTTTAGTACTAATGAGAAACAAATGACAAAACAAGCCACACACACAAAAAGATCTTATCTTTGAAAGCAGAATGAGAGTGATTTTCATTCTCTTACCTACTTCAGATGTTTGGTTTGTTTATATATTTCATTTTTTACTGCTTGAAATCAGCTCTAAAAGAAACCTACTGTGTTCTGTCTTCACTGTTAAATGTGGCACAGGGACTGGAATCAGTGCTGGGAAAGATTATTCCTTGCAGAAATAATGAAGCAATAGAAACAGTGCCGGGGTTTTTTTATTCCTCTTTTAAAGTGGATTTGAATATAACTTGTGGTTTGAAAAGATCATCTGCTGAAGTTTCTGTGAAAAGTCCCATAAGGAATTAGATGCTCGTTCTTGGGGTTTGGTTTTTTTTTTTGGAAAAGCCACCTCAATTTCATAAATTTGATCTGTGGATAAGGAATGATATCAAACGCAGAGCAATTTCACTCAGGACAGAAGGAACTGTCCACATACTTAACTCACTGCAGGCAACAACCTATGCAAACTAACACAAAAAGACAATGATTCAGACTTGTCATTTAAAAGTATTGATGGTACTGCCTGTTTAAGAAGGTATTACAACATTTCTATGAGAATACTTTCACATGTAATACTTCCCAATGGATTATCCACTTTGACTGTTCATTACAATCCCACTCCTGTTATAGTTTTACTCCATTACTCAGTTTCTCTTTCCTCTTTTTTTTGCTTCTCCTTTCCTCTGAACAAGTTTTTCTTGGACTTCACTCTTTTAATGAGAGTTCATTTCTGTTCATAACAATCCTACTGCATTACAAAATTTGTTTAAGTCATGCCTGCCAAGCACCTACCAGCTGTGTCTCAGGGCTTACAGTTACTGGGACCCATCTGAGAATGTAGAAGCTGTTTCAATTTCAATGAGTCTTAAAGTCCTAAAACAACATTATAGAGCTTCATCAAAGGTGCTACTGTGGAACTAAAATTTAACTTTAAATTAACTATCACGGGATAAGAAGCATTGCCACTGTGGGAATGTGCATCTCATCAGTTCTTCTGCCCAAAGTATCCTGATACTGGCACAAGTTTCTTTACTGCAGAATCAGGTATCGACCAGGTCGGGGTGACTTAAATTAGCTGCCTTCTGAGCCCTCCATCAGAGTGTTAGATCATCATTCTTCTCAACTGTATGACTTGTATGTGATAATGTTGGCCTGTGGTATTGATAATACTCATTATATTACATTCTTATAACATTTTTGAATGGGTTCATTTTGATTCACAGAGAAAATACGACATCTAAAGAAGCCATATTTCTATCTCACATGGCTGATGCTCTTCTGAATGAGCAACATGGATGATACAAATTCACTGCTTACCATACTTTCCTTTTAAATTCCAAGTAGTTTTTTTATATGTATTTAAATTCTTTAAGTCAATTTATACAAAAAAAATCCTTGCTAGAAAAAACCTTGAAAACTCACCTTCATATTTCATTGTCTAAAAAACCCAAAGGCAGTAGTTTCAAGCTCCCATTTTAACATACAAAACTTGAAAAAATATTTGGAAGTGTGACTGCAGTCTTGTAATGTTGGCAATTCTGCACTCAGTCCTAGAAAAGCTCTGAAATAGTCAGAATGGCACATAAATAAAGATTAAGGATTTGAAGACTGAGGTGAAGTGATGAAGACAACATCTCAGCAGAACTGTCTCTGTTTTTTTGAGAAAGGAAATCTTGGAATAATCCAGAGCAAATTAAAAAAATCTTGTAAATGGGCTTTAAAGAAATGAATCATAATACGAAAAAGGTGTTTTACTTCTCTGCACCAAAGCAAGATGACATTTTGATCCTTCAGTGTCTCCCTTGTTGGTATCCTTTGGGTTAAGGATATTTAGGGTCAAGAAAGCACCTCTCTTTCCTCTCAGTGTGTTATGAAGAAGTCAGAGAGGATAGCAAATTTGGTGACTTTGTGACAGACTAGTTGTAACATGTAAAATATGTGACATAATTGCCTATATAGCTCCTAAACATATGTGCTTCACATTTCTCTCTTGGTAATTGCTAATGTAATTGTGAGCCATGGTTTAAGGAATATAATCTTTTTACTGTCAACTCAAATGTGCCTCCAAGAGACTAAATGCCCTGATTGGGTATGGAGTACTCTGCCTTTATTTGGCTTCGGTATCTGATCCAACCCAAGGTGTAGAAAGGCAAATGAGGGTAATTTTGTTCCTCACTGCTACACAATACTGCTGGGAGATGTTTGGCAACAGACCTCTAAGGGCAAATTTGGCTTCACTGTGTTGACAACAAGGGTCATGGCTTTACTGTGAATCAACCTAGTTACAGAAACCTTGCTCATTTATGTAAAGCAGAAAGGAAAACACAATTGCTTTCCAGTGTTCTGCACAGAACAATAAAAGCAAAAATGATGCGACCATCATATTTATGAAAATATTTAAACTGCCCTGAGTATTGTTTTGAAGGTTAATATTGATTTAGGCTCTGTTTTATCAAAAATACCTTTACCAATATCCTTGTAAAGCAGTATGTATTATCTAAATATTACAATCTGAATATTCTGTTATTCTTGCCAATTCACTGGATTCTGCCCTGCTGCTGCTGAACAGTTAACAAAACTAAACTGCAGCTTCCTTAGAGACTTTCGGTATGTTGGAGCTTTTGCCTTCTTGAAAAACCTAGGAGAACAGATCCTGTGAATCTTCTCCTAAACATGGTCACTATGTCTGACAAGCAATGTCTGTGTTCTAATACACAAATGTGATTCCTTCTATTGCTGCTGATGGCAATTGGCTCAGATGCATTGGCAAAGAGGCACAAGACTTCAACTTTAACAGTGAATCCTGACTTCATTAAACACGAAGCAGTGTATCCCTGGTTGTCATTAGATTTATAGCCAGTTCCTAGAAAAAGGATACCCAGCTTTATGGCCACATTTCAGAATAGCAGAATGCCTTATTTCCCTTGGGGTAGATGTAGAGAAAAAAATTAGAAGATCTACTTCTGTGATTTTCAGAGCCCTTAGGCCACGTCCTGCCTTGAAACAGGCCTAGACCAGCATTCCAGGTTTGTATATAAGTATGTGGGTCAGTCTTGATTACCTAGTAGCTTAAAGTCACATCCTTTAAAATTATGGAAGCATTCACAAAGCTTGTCAAGCAGCTCCTGCTTTTTTCTGGTACTATAGAGGAGCTGGGAGTCCTTATGATCTGGCGTAGCTTGATTTCCCAAGAACACTTTGTTATAGTCCTGCTACTTCAGATAGTGGCAGCATGGTCCTACATCTGGGACCTATTGAAGATGAGTTGTTCAGCTTTGTAGGCTGACTCCCTTGACCTCCATGTTAGCAAAGTATATCAGTTCTTTCTCCAGGTACCCACTTTTTCACTTCAGGCCCTGCTAAGGAGGTGGACATCACAGTGATAGTGACTCACTTTGATTTGGGACTGCCTAGCTGTGTCATTTACTTAAGGCAGCCAAAACTTGTTCCTCTATTGCAATCAAATGAAACAGAGGAGTAAACAGCCAAACAGTGTGTCGGAGGTTAGAATGGGGGTGCTGGTGAGTGGACCATGGGCCAACAATGTGCCCATGTAGCCAAGAAGGCCAATGGCATCCTGGGGTGCATTAGAAGGGGGGTGGTTAGGAGGTCAAGAGAGGTTCTCCTCCCCCTCTACTCTGCCCTGGTGAGGCCACATCTGGAATATTGTGTCCAGTTCTGGGCCCCTCGGTTCCAGAAGGACAGGGAACTGCCTGAAAGAGTCCAGAGCAGAGTGACCAAGATGATGAAGGGAGTGGAACATCTCCCTTATGAGGAAAGGCTGAGGGAGCTGGGTCTCTTCAGCATGGAGAAGAGGAGAATGAGGGGGGGACCTCATTAATGCTTATAAATACTTAAGGGGTGAGTGCCAGGAGGATGGAGTCAAGCTTTTCTCAGGGGTGTCAAACAATAGGACAAGGGGCAATGGTTACAAACTGGAGAATAGATGGTTCTGTATAAATATTAGGAATATTTTTTTCACTGGGAGAGTGACAGAGCACTGGCACAGGCTGCCCAGTGAGGTTGTGGAGTCTTCTTTTCTGGAGACATTCAAAGCTCACCTGGATGTGTTCCTGTGTGACCTGCTGTAGGTGACCCTGCTCTGGCAGGGGGGGTTGGACTCCATGATCATTCAAGGTCCCTTCCAACTTTATATGATTCTTTGATTTTATAATTAATATAAAAACTTTGCTTTCATGTATAGTGGTTAATAAAGTACAGTACTGCTATTCTACTGAGAAACAGGTTAGAAGAATTGGTGCAGAGCAGCACAGTTGGTAGCCACTTGCTTGTGTTGTTTGTGAACTGCCCCAGCTGCTAAGAAACACAAGAGGGACATTGCAGGAGCATGAAGGAGAAGCAGAAGTAACAGAGGACCTAATAAAAGGAAACTAAAGAGCCTGGTAAAGGCAGATAAGCAGATGCTTATTGCTTAATCTATGAAGACGTATCATGAGACAGGTAGTAGGGATGGCATGCTACAGAATGTATTTAGTATATCATATTTTGGTTTGTATCTTACAGATGCAGTGATCTGCCCATTGGTACAGGAATGAATTGGATTGCACTCATTGTGCACTCACACTACAAAGCTCACCAACTTCCTAAACAGTTTGTGGATTCTGTCATATCTGCAAAAAAACCTGAAGGCCCAAATTCTCTTTGTTGGATGAGGAGGTATGTACTGAGCCAAAACTTTTCCATCAAAACCATGGTCCTTTGTTGAACAGGTCTAAAGGAAGAAATTCCACTCATTTCTATAAACCTGACTTATTTTGGGATAGCTGCAAGGTGGGTGGAAACAGAATTGCCTGTGCCATATACCTGGAATTTAATGTACCATCTCTGTTGGTACAAACAAAACAAAACAAAACATTTCTTACAAAGTCTGTTGTTCTTTAAATATAAATAGTGATAGCAATAAAAAGCTTGATGTAATTACACTTGATCCTGTTCAGAGCTTCCTCCTGCTGCCCAAAATGTGAAAGCCTTGGGAGCTACAATAATGGGTTTAATAGAGAAAGATTCCTTCCAAAGCTGTGCAAAGGGGAA
The DNA here is from genome assembly GCF_036169615.1 of Heliangelus exortis. NCBI lineage: Eukaryota > Metazoa > Chordata > Aves > Apodiformes > Trochilidae > Heliangelus > Heliangelus exortis. The sequence continues at coordinate 107,322,874 of NC_092422.1, read as the reverse complement.
GAAATGAGTGAATATAAAGGGAAGCACATTATGGATTTCAGCCACAGAATTTAACACTGGAGTATTCAGCTGCAGGAAATTCAGAAAAGGGAGGATCTACTGTGAATTCAAGAACACTGCGGTTACGCTGTAGTTTATGTCTTATGGCATTCAAGTAATCTAGTTAGAAACTGTTTTCTGTTCTTAGCAAAAAACATAGGAAAAAAACTCTTGCTTTGTGTTCTGTAACATTGAAAACATTAAGATCTGTAAACAATAGTATGATTTAATCAAGTTTTACAATTAGCTCCTAGAATTATTTCAAAAATTCCTAATCCTCTTGCAGTGTTTCCCTTCTCATCTTTACCTACAATCCTCACAACATTCTCTCTGGTCTCATCCGATGCACACAGGAGACACCACAGTGATCATCATTTCTCTGATCACAGTTCTTTCACTGGTGAAATTTCTTTTTAGTGTAAACTAAAGTTTTGGGTAAATAAATACTTGGTGTCAGCTAGTCTTTTGATATCAATCAATAAGAGTCTTTCCAGTACAGTGAATCTGGGAATCTTTTGAACTTCTTGTAGTCTTGAATGCCTTTTGTGTTTTTATTGCAAAAGTATGTTAGATTCAAATCAAATTATCACATTTGATTCACATACAGCTTGATGTCAAAATATCCACATTGTAAGGTTAATAGTCCTGTTGGTCAATTCAGATACACCCTCATTTGTTTAGTTGTCTTTGTCATGCAGCATGTTTAGGTATTATCTCTTCTAGAACCTTCTCAGTTTCTTTGGTCAGAGGCATTTGCAAAATTTGTCAGCACCATTATCAAGAGCACAGATCTGAAAGAAATGTTGTTTCATTGCTGAAGTGCTTACAAGAAGTATACAATCCAACTTTATTATAATTGTCCCTGTTTACTGAATTTTTTTTGAAGCTTACATTTATAAGTAAAGAACTGATATGGTTGGCAGCGTTTCCTGGAACACAATAGTATCAGAGCTTGATAGAAGTCAGTTCTGATTTATTTCTTGGAGTTCTGATAGTCCGTATGAAATGCTTTAGAACCTTACTTTGCCAAAGGTTGCACATCTCTTTTTGGATCACATGGCTGCTATTTAATATTTACATGTAAAACACTTATCTATTTGCATGCTTCAACTTTCCTAAAGAATTTTTCTGGGTTTACCAAAATAAACATATTAAGGGAAAAAGAGAGTTGTGTATTTCCAGGAGAGAGAATTTTTTTCTCCAATAGCTTTTAAGCTTTTATTCTATTATATCTATGGTTTGAAGCAGGCTTTTTAGAGTGTCTAATTCTTTGCTAGATGAAAATAGTACTTATTATCGGCGCAACCATAGTTTTGTTTTTTCTGTGAACAATGTAGTTATATGCTTTTTCAATATTTTCATTAAGAGAATCATTTTAATGTTTTGTTTTGTTTTGCTTTTTACCATTAGTGATTGTTTTATATCCTAAAAGCTTTCATAATTTAGCTTCCTTTTTTAAAACAGTGCATATGAGAGGGTAATTTTGAACATGACTAGGACTTGTATTTTATAGACAGGCTCAGAATAAGTTTGCTTCAGTATTAATCATGGGACAGTTACTTGGGTCGAAACAATAAAGAAAAAAGCAATATAAAGATACAAGAACAATTCTCACTGGTGAGTGAGCTTGTTTCTAAATCAGAAGAGCATAGCATATGTATTCCTTTAAAATAAAATGGAAATTAGTTGAAAACTTCATCGTCCAAAATGCCCAGAAAAGGTTTGGATGCCTTCATTGCAGCAAGTCCTTATATTTACATCAGTTTGTCCCAGAACTCTTCCCAAATAAACTTCCCAAAATCTGAACAAAGAAGCAAATGCCTTTCATCTTTCTTCTTGCCCCTACTGTTTTTAATAATGTATGTCTGACATGCTAACAATAAGACACATGCTCAATCACTGTTGTCTCATTTCAGCTTCTTTACAGTGGGTTGAGGGATGATGAGTGGGATTGAACATCAAGGATTCTCTTTTGTCGATGGAATAACCAGGAGGGCATCTCCAGTTTCCAGTTTGGCTCTGGGGCTTCAGAAGCACCATGTATGTTTGATATACACTTTTCTTGCCACCAAACTTGGGAATCAATCACTATGTTACACATACATTTAAAGAAAAAACAAAAGAAAGAAAGCAGGGAGGGAAACTGACTTTTATTCTCAAAATAGTAGGGCATCTCACAAACTGAGAACTTGTCTATTGCAAAACATGTGGAGGAGCAAGTGTGTGTGTGTGTGTGAGTGAGAGAGAGAGAACATATGTATGTCTGCATTTCTCTTTCATAATATCTCAAAGACAAAATAACTCATAATTTGATTCCACTGATTGTTTTTGAGTTAAACCAGGGATTACACTAAGCCATTCTTAGACAACCATTTCCATGTTAGTTCAGGATTCCTTGTGGCAAATCTGCCTTCTTCTTAATCACTTGCAGTCAATCAGATTTTAATTTGTCTTTGTCTTCACCCCTGCAATGTTTGGGCCTGGAATCCCTTTGCTTCAAGGATCAAAGACTGTTTTCCCTGTGTATGTCAGGCACACTTATGGAATGCTCTTGTATGTTTATTTAGCTCAATAATTATTCCATATTAACAAAAGCAGACTGATTCAGGAATGTTTTTCAGAATAGCCTTTCTGAAATCTTGCTTTGTTGGAATTATGGCGCCTCCAGCACTGTTATTTTATTTTTTAAATATATTGTACGAATTCACTACAAAATCTATGAAAACATCCATCAGAGATGGATGGCTTATTCTGTTTCTTATCTTGTCCATCAATATTGTTAACTGGCTGTGATAGACATAATTAGTGGAATGACCCTAGTCCCTCCTAATTAAAGATAATTGTGTTGTTCAGTCACATTCACTCTCCAAAATATAGGTGCATGAGCATAGATGTCATAATATATTCTGGACTCGACCATGATCATTACATATTCTGTTTTCTTGTTAACAACAAATCCTAATTCTAGATCACTCAGCAAATTTGAAAGCTAAAAAATATCCCCCTTACCATTCTGAGCTGGATGGTTAAATAACACATAGCCGTATCCCACACTTATAGTCAGGAGGGGTCAATGAAGGTAAAAAGCAGAATTTCACTACTTACTGAGCTCTGATGCTGGCTTGAGTCCATTGCCCAACAGTGTGTTAGGATCCTGCCTGGTGAGCTACATGTCTTGGCTTCAAGTTAAATGGTGCTGGTATCAGAATAAACCTCCTGGATTTTGGTATGCGTTTCATGTATCCTTTTATCAGCTTTATTATTTGTTATGCTTTCGCTGAGCTTCCTTGAATAAGAACAAAAGGGTACACTTATTATGCAGCCATTTCATGAAAGCTATTTGAAATAATATTTGAGGAGGAAAAAACAAATCAAAATGAATAAAAGCCTAGGAAACACATGATGAAACAGAATGAATATCAGAGCTATTAAATTAATAAACTTTGCAAAGCATTTTTATGGTATCTCAATGGAAGCTTAGAAATTGATGCTGATTTTACAAAATTAATTGAGTAGCTTTGTTGTATTTCAGGAATACAAATTCAAACTCACTGTACCCATGCCTTATGGGTAAAATTGCTCTACCTGCCAAATCCTCAGGAGTTTCATCTGATTTTCATCTTCACTAGGTAAGCAGTTGAGGCACTGGCTCAGTATGGCGTTCATTCAGCAAATCTGTATAGTCTGACATTGGCTGTATATGGTTGTCCTTATTTTCTCAAGCTGCCCAATACAAAGGTGTTCGAAGCTGGACAGAAGTACAGCCTGAAACAGGCATTTGGCAATTCCACAGCCCCACAAGGTATTCTATCAGGAAAGTTTACTTTTAGTTACACCCTTTCCATAACCAGGACCTACATTGTTGGTGAAACAGCAGAAATGCAGATGAAGGATCTGGTATTAAGGACTGATATGCTCAGGAAGTTGTCCAGCCAGCTTGAAGCCCAGCAGTATGTTCCTGTGGAGCATCTCACATGCTTGGGGCTGGAGGACATCCCTCAGCCATATCCCCAGTTCTCAGTGGCCTGCAGGGAAGCAGTCACAGTACTGCTGTAGGCAGACCAGTTGATAGAACTCAAGGGGCAGAAGACTGAACAAATGGTTAGGAGCGTCCCAGTCCAGGCTGGATATTATCATTTCAGTATTGATTTAATTGTGAAAATTAGATGGAGATGGAGATGTTCAGTTCTCTGAAAAATGAGTGTCAACAGACCAGAGCTGTCTTCTTGGAGTTAGCCAGCTCATTTCTGATGGCTTTGAGTCATAATGAGTGGCTGAAGTTGTACTGCTTTTTGCTACAACTGTGAAATCTCTCCAAATACCCACATTTCACCATTAAAAGTAAGTTTCTTAATTTTTCCAGGACAGGAAAATTCTAGATGACATGAGTTTGCTCAAATCTGGTAAATCTGACCATATTGGCTACTTCTGTTAGAGCTTCTCCTGCAAGAATGACAGCTGAAGTAACCCACTCAAAAGTGAAGATGCAGTACTGACACAATAAATCTCATACCTCTTGTTTCAGTTTGTTGTTCCATTTCCCTTCCTTCTTTTTTTGCTTCTCCATTTCTCTGAGAAAGTTTCTCCTGGACTTTCCTTTTTAAAGTAGGGGCTCTGATCTTTTCTTTTCCAGAACTGTCATCAAATTAGTCTAAGTCATGCTTTCCAAGTTTCTAGAAGTTGCATCTCAAAGCTTACAGTAACATAAAGATCCCACACATAGCTTGCTGCAGCATAAGTCCTTATTTTCTAGTGTGTAACCATTAATGGAATAGGATCTTAACATTTTTCCTGTTTTTCCTAAGGCAGCAAGGTGCTGTGGTGGATGAGGGAACTTGGAATGTGTGTAGCAGGCTTGAAGGATTGCTCATGTGGACCTGTTGAAGCTGGACATTTTGTGTCTAAGTTTGTGCTAATATCCATGGCAAGTGCACTATAGTCTGCAATCTCTTATCCTCCTCGTGGCTGCTGAAAGAATTAGCAGGGTTTTCAGACTGCTGAGGTGCTCAGCCTCTTCAGGAGGCAACCTACCTGGCTTTATTTCTTTCAGGAGCTTTTCAGAGGCTTTGCAAAATTGGTGTGCTTATGCACACAGTTAGACTTCCCAAAAGTGATCTCCAAACAACATATTGTATGAAAGCTTGTGTTTTTCAGAAAACTTTCGAGGCTATGTAAAAGAAGCAATAGAGTGAACTGAATAATAGCACAGGAACAGCCTGTGCCATATTTGATCTTTCTTGCAAATGTACTTATGCAGACATTTGCAATTCTGCCAATAGCTACTAATGTTATTTACTAGTGCAGGACATCAGTTTGCAGAAAGCAGTAAAAAAATCTCTTCTACAAAAGGATGGTATGAGTTGGAAAGGGTATCGAGCTATTTTTTTTCCCCTCATTGCCTGTCTTAAAAAATTTACAGCTTAGCTACAATAGTTGTTTCCAATTAAAAATTCAAAGCATTATTTCTTTAATTGATAGTCATATCTGAAAAGTGCTATTCCCTACACAGTGAGCAGCACCATTGCCTGAAATCCTTCCCTGATTAGATGGAGAACCTTGTAGAAGCCTGCAACAGCTTGTTACCAAAGCTTTTTAAGTTATCTTCCCCTTTTAATACTGTCTCTGATAGATTTTTTTTCTCTGAAATGTTTCTAACTTGACCTTCTGTGATTAACTAGTATTTTCTTTGTTTGGGGTTGTTCTCAGTAAGGGTGAAGAACCTAGGAATGGTTTGGACCAGAAGAGGCAGAGAATGGATTTTTAGAAATCCAGCTTCTACCTGCAGAGTAGCAATAAACAAGTGTTTGCAGTTTTGTTTCTCCTTGGTTTCTTATCTGCGCTTTGTTGAACTTACTAGCTTGATACCAAGGATTTCATGGCTGAGAACTTTATTCCCATGGATCACAGCACCAAAGCATGCTTCTCTTTGCTGGTATCTTCAGGCATTGGTATAGTGGGAAAAAAAAAAAAAAAAAAAAAAAAAATTATATGCTATTTATATTAATGTTGTACCTGTAGGGATGTGTTGATTGGGAGGTGTGGTGAAATGATAAAAATGTTACAAAAGGCAGTTACACCTTTCTGTGAAATAAGGAAAACTGACAGCACCAATTAAATTCCCAGGAGCACAGTGAAAAGGAGTAGAACTACATAAAGGTAGCACAAGAAGGAATTGAAAAATAATAATGGAAAAATCTATATCTAAAGCACTGTCAGGGATATATTTATGCATAAAGAGTATTCTGTGATTGATCTACAATAAAACTGAGTGAGACACAGAAACAACACATAAATGTTTGTATCACTCCACAGCCTCCACAAAACAACACATAAATGTTTGTATCACTCCACAGCCTCCACAGGAGATAAATATGAAATATAGTTGTATTTCATAGGAGACCTATTTTATGCCTTCCTCATTCCAACATGGCCTTAGCTTTTGAAGTGGATTTGAAACCACTTCCTTGCTTCTGTTGGAATAATATTTGACCCACTTTTGGAGAATAAATTTTGTCCTCAATATTTTAAATTCTTACCTTAAACTAGAATTTACAGTTCTCAGAATACATGTTGAGAGACAGTAGCCCTGACTTCTCTCAGTCACATCTCTTTACTCCTCTGTTTCTGTTACATGAAGAAAACTTTCTGCCATGTTGTCAAGATACTAGTTTTTATGTTAAGCACAAAGTAGAAAAATGTCCAGTGAATTACAGTTGCATAGTCTTTCACTGAAATAATTTTTATTCGAATATGGGAAAAATACATGGATAATTCAGGTTTTTTCCTCTCCTGTTTGTAAAACAAGGAAAGTGAGCTATATTTTACTACATTCTTTTTCTAGATTTTATACTGGGGAGTAGTCAGCATTTAAATATTCTCATTTTTAATCTACTTCTATTTGAATGCACAGTAACACACTGAAAGATCCAAAACCATGAGGCTTCTGAAATACAGAAACTGGCAGCCAAAGCTACCAACATGTCTCCTGAGTTTGAAACACCAAGGTGTTTGACCTTTGGTTTGCCACCACATGCCTTGAATTTTACATTGTATGCTTCTTTAAGAAAAACTTCAAATATATTTCTCACTGAAGACCTGCAGTAAGTATTCCATAGTTAGATTTTTTTCAACCATAAAGAAAAAAGAAGATACTTAGATATTAATATCCTAAATCAGATTATCTGTTCAGGATCTGATTCAGAAATGAGACACACAGGTCAAAGACAGTGTTGGGTCTTCTAATGTTCAGGGCCTCGCAGTGCATTTAGTGGGAATAAATTAGGCTATTTTTTTCACCATGAGGAAGGGAGGGGAGTCCACAGGTGACAAAAAAGAAATTTCCATCCCATCTTTCATTGATACCTGATATCTGATCGATAATACTACTGCTATCTTTTTCATTTCAAAGCCTATAAAAATTAATTTTAAAAGGTAGAAATGAACAAGAGGGTTCAAGTGAGACTTGATATTTAACACTTGATGAAAAGTCCAAAATGAAGAGCTCTGTAATACAGTAAATGGCACCCGTGCTTCATTGCCCAAAATGGCAGCTAGCAAAAGAGATGGTGTTTGAGATCCTCATGAGACAAAACAAAAACGTTCTATGACATGATTGGACTTTATCTGTAGAAAACAATGTGATCTATAAACCAATTTTTAATAAGGCAAATGATGGTAGAATCAGGTGAGATAGCGACCAGGTTTTATGATAGAAATCTATTTTCCATCTTGGCTGTTAAGTCTCAAATTCTGTAACACTTTGTGTCACAGAACCACGTGCCTACTTTCAGAGAAAACTCGGTAGTTGGCAATGCACAAGGTGAACTGTATTCCCCTCTGAGAATATCCAGTCCTGCAAAAGTCATTGGGGTGTCTGTGGGTTGATAGACACCATGAGGCAAGTCTCTAGAATGAAGTATTAGTTTAAAACCTTACGTTTACTGCATCATATACCATGATGATTTATGGATTTGTTCAGCATTTGGGGGAAAAATCATAAATGAGATAATTGTTCTGCAATTATTGATGGAACAGAATACTCAGCAGTAGAAAAACTAATCTAAAATTCAAGTCAGGATAAGGGAAAGTCATTAGCTATGCTGTGTAAAGCAGACATATACAATCAATGTGTGAATGTCACGTTTGTCAGGCCAAAGTGATGGGAAAAGACTTCTACTAACAGAGAGAAAATTGAACACATCTATAACAGTAGAGGGTAGTTCATATCCTGTTGTAATTGCAGTGTGCTCAAATCAGAATGAGAATAGCAAGGGGAAAAAAACCTCTCCTGAGCTTTACAGCAGCACTGCCTGGAATGCATGACAAAGGAAAAGGCTTGAAAGGTGGTGTTTTGAAGAAACCTGAAGCCAAGCATAGAAGTTCAGGGAGATGCTGTTAAAAAAAGAGCCGAATCAGGCTTTAGGCAGCTAGGAAGAAAGTAACTGTAAAAGAACCCCAGATGGTGCTGGGGAGAACTGACAGTTTTGTTCCTTCTGTCTATTAAAATGTGTCAAGTGTGCAAGGTCAGAGTGCATATGATGATTTGATGGCAAACAGAGACATGGTAAAAAATAAGATGACTCTGGAAGTTTGGATATGCATTGTTGATGTGTGTGTATTGGATAAGATACTTTCGTATTGCTGCTTGTTCTTTGTAGTATGGAGTGAATGAGGTGCCACCAAGGACTGTTGCTTATGGGGAAGAAGTTGAAATCAAAAGAAAAGATAAAATAGTATTGCCTCATTAGAAAGCTGTGAATTTGAAATTAAAGCTGGAAGTCAGGTTTATTTCGGTCTGTATCAGTTAAAAAGTCTGACAGTCTCTGAATTGTGCATGGAACAATGAAAGTCTGAAGGTGTGACATAGCTCATTTGAATTACTTGTTTGTGGTGCACTAAATGCTATGGTCATAGAATGCTTTGGTTTGGAACACAGTCTAGTTCTAACCCCACCTGCTGTGGGCAGGGACACCTCCCTCTAGACCAGGCTGGTGAAAGCCCCATCCAACCTGCCCTTGAACACTTCCAGGGAGGTGGCATCCACAGCTCCTCTGGGCAACATGGTCCAGTGTCTCACCACCCTCATGGTGAAGAATTTCTTCCTAATGTTCTTTCTAATCTACTCTCTTCAAGTTTAAAGCCATAAACCATTGTCCTTTCACTCCATACCTTGTAAAAATTCCCTCCCCAGCTTTCCTGTAGACCCCTTCAGGTAGTGGAAGGCCACCATGAGGTGTACCCAGAGCCTTCTCTTCTCCAGGCTACCAAAACCCAACTTTTTCAATATATCTTTATAGTCCTCACTCCAACAGCTCCATGTTCTTCTTACGTGGGGGGCTTCAGAACTGGACACAGTACTCCAGGTGGAGTCTCATGAGAATAGAGGGTGAGAATCACATCCTTCAACCTGCTGGCCACATTTCTTTTGATGCAGCCCAGGACACAGTTGGCTTTTTGGACTGCAAATGTTGAGCTTCTCAACAGCCAGCACCCGAAAGTCCTTATGTAGTAACAATAATAACCATTACATATAAAGCTAAAGAAATAACACACTTGACAGCTGCACATATTAAAAAAAAAATAAATAATTAAGACAATATTATTCAGCAAGATAGTAATTTGGTCTCCAAAAACATCAGAATGAATCTGCTTATTTTGTGGTTTATTTTTAATTTTTTTTCTTTCTTAGTTTGTTGTGAGGCTGTCTGTGAAGATATAGAGCTCAGGACAATTTAGTTCAGTGTTAACTTTGCCATTCTCTGAAATCTCTGGTGCTGCTGTGGGTTAATCTTTTCCCAAAGGAGTTGAGAAGAAATGTGAGAAGGGCAAGATACCTGTAGTTCTGTGAATGCATTTCTGCAGTTAGTTTGGAAAGATACTTGCTTGCCTGAAATATTTTGTCTTTTCACAGGTTGCTTCATCATCCAGTTAAGGGATTGAAACAGTAAATTTTACAGCACAATTCATCAATGGCGTCAGTCAGATTTAAGAGAGAGAGCTTGTTCTTGCAAAGCTGCAGTGATTGCTGTAACTGAGGTCAACAGCAAACTCCTAGTGCTTTTAAAAATTGATTTTACTGAAATCTTACTCCATTTTCCTAGTAGTAAAGGTCTCCAAGGATTGAAACTGCTGTAACTGAGTAGTGTTTGGCCCTTTTTTCTAAGTAGGTGTGGCGTAGCTCCATTACAACTCTAGTGCAAATAATAACATCCTTTTAAAATGGAGTGCCCTTCCTAGTATTTTAGTAAACAACCTTTTATTTTTTCTTCTAAAAGCTTGGACATCTTAAGCTTAAACTTCTAATGCCTCTAAGAAACCTCTTTGTCTCCTTTGCAAAAGGTCTAAAATGAAATAAGGGAACACATGTGACAGAAATACCAATGTATTTGCTTATCTGACAAATCCACTGCAGATCGCTTCATCAAAAAACTTGGCAAAATTAACATTGCTTGGTTGCTTAATTCTAGACAGAAAATTTGATACTGTGTAAGATAATAAAAGATGTTGTCTTGATTATTCCATAACTTATGAGAATATTTCGCAGTTTTCTTAAGGAAAGCTAAAGGGCAGATGCAACAGCATATATTGATCTCAAATTTATAGAACAGCAAATTCTTTAGAAATGAGTAATGTTATAATTTGCAATTTTAATTATAGTTATAAACAAACAAACCAAAACTTCTAACAACCCAAAAATCAGGGCTTGAACTATAAATGATCTGACCCTATCTTCTGTCATTGAATGGACCTTGTCCCCTCTGGGTCATGGATCCCAGGTTTTTGCATTTCTTTGGAGGCATTTGCATAGTTCTCCATTCTTAAGCAGGGATGGAGGTTACAGTCCTCCTTCCACTTTCCTGTGATTTATCTCAGCAGCTCTCACTATTGTATATGCTGCAGTTCTTCTTTTTACTTCTGGGCAATGGTAATAAGTCACCACACTGACGCTTTAAAGCAAAGTATTATTTAAAACAAAGTCACATCAGAGGAAGCATATCCATAAAACCAGCAGAGTACACTCTTTGCATATATTGTGTTTCAATAAAACCTTACCCTCCACAGATCTGGCAAGTGCCCTGAATTTTTTTCACAGCCCCTCTGCAGAGTGTCTTTCTTTCATGTAAGGCTTGCATTGTACGTCATTTTTGATGAGCGTCCTCATTTCTACTCTCAAGAAATACCCTTTGATTTTAGTGGGTTTGGGATTTTTAGTTTTGCAGCTTGGCATGCTGTTAGTGTCAGTTCAACTTACAAACTGAAAGTGCTGTATTTTCTACTAATTGCCCCCAGCTTTTCCAAGATTTTTTCGAATTCTGGTCCCTTTTCTGTGTATTTTCCAGAGCTGCCTTTTGAGTTAGAACATTGCATTTATTTGCAATCTTGCAAATGTTTGTAAAAAAATTCCACAAGCATATTGTCCAAATTATTTAATTGCCAAATCTTTCTATTCATCCTTCTGTTACTTCCCAGTTCCAAAGCTGATGCAGAAGGTATCTGAGTGAAATGAGTGAATAATAAGTGGTTTATTTCTCTCGTTAAAGCCTCCAGAGAGAAAAAAAAAATTTTGATGTTCATATACCTTTTCCAAGCAACTTTTCTTTAGTTTGGTAATACAAATGACCAAAAAATAAATTGGGTCTTTCTCCATTTCCAGTACTATAAAAGCAGCATGTGCATTCTTCTGTGGGTAACAGTTCAAAAATGTGAGAGAAGCTATATATGAAAATGTGTAAGCTAACAATCCCATCAAGCCCTTGGGCTATCTGTATCATGAAAAGTAACGTGGATGAATAGAGGTGTTTTAAAAAGTGAAACTTTGTTTCAGGTAAACTGAATCTGGTATTACAGTGGGAAATACCATTTTTTTCATGTTCCAGAAAACAAGAAATCTCTGTTAAACATTTTCCTAATACAGATAGCATATTTCCAGTGCAGAATACAAAATCTTTGCATTTACAACCCTATTGAATGGCTTTCTGAGTTAGAAATGTTGAGAAGCTCAATCCTTTACTCTGAGATTCTCCATCCCTCACTATAGAAGTGCAGCTGGCTACAGGATTCCACATGAAAGCATAGCAGCAAAATATCCTATTTAATGGATAAGAATTTCTTCTCACAAGGTTAACAGAATGTCCTGCTATGGGTCTTTTATCTCCACTTGGGCTAGGAGGATACTAATGGCTTATAATTATTTATTGCATGTAATAATTACAAAAATAATTTTATAAAGATTTATGATATTTATAATATTTAGATAACAGCTTCATCTTCTGTAGAAAGTACAATTCTTCATTGCCTAAGTGGCAGTAAATTATTAACAAAAATCTACCTCATCCATTCTGGCAAAATGATTAACTCATCAGAATCAAGATGAAAACACTGGAAGACTGAAGAATTTCCCAGCATGCCCCAGGTCAGCTGGGATTATGGGTCAGGAGGATGAAGATGTTTTATACCCCGTAGCAGAAGCTGAAGGCATTTAGCAACAAAGGTGAGATTGCTGACAACTTGTTCTCACCCAAATATTGCTGACCACAGTTGAAGGCAAGTCTGGTTTTGGGGGGTTATGACTGGGGTGTTCCCTCAACTTTTATGGCCTTACTCTTGCTGCATTTGTTTGGAAGCTCCGAAATTTGGAAAAAAAGTTGGGTGTGCACATTTGCTGCCATTAAGAAACTTCTGAAAGAGCTCTGTACATTGACAAGGATTTGTTCTGAACTTACATATCTCTTAATTGTAATTTATGATATTGTTCTCAATTTCCAAATTTAAAAGACCTAAACTAAGTAGGTCTTGAAGCAAATAGGAATTCTTTGTCTCTATGGAACCATTAGAGTTAGGAAAGAGTCTTTTGAAATACGATGCCACCTTTTCTAGTTTGGATTTTCTTCGGGATGGTGGGGGTGGGCATTTAGTTGAGAAGTATTAATTATACGACCATGTGGTCAACTTCATATTTTGTCATTCTGAGCAACAGTGTGAAATTATTTCATACCTTTGTGCTAGGTGTGAAGTTGATGTTTCTAAGATAATGCTTCTTTATGGCCTTTTACCATTCTTTCTCCTCCTCAAATGCCTTCTTGGACTGTGAAAAAAACCTCATGGTTCCAGTTCAAAGTAGGCAAAGAGGAGAAAACCCCATCTCTGATGACAAGAGAGGAGGTGAAAGGATATGAGAAAAAGCAGCAAATGCACCCAAAATATAAAAGGGCAAAATTTATATGTGGGATCTCACATATTCTTTACTATAGCTAAGAAGTATGCAATAAGATACCCAACCAATTGCCATATGCAGAAATTTCACTGTGAAAATGAAACTGTTAAGGAGTTTCTGCATGTTGTGAACGCTGCAAAGTATTTGTGTTAGGCTACTTAGATTTTTAATTTACAATAACTAAACTATTTCTGCAGTTACTTTTTTAGCAAAAACAGAGAACCTATTTTGCTGTTGCTTGGCTGTGTTAAAACAAGGGAATACTTCCAATCCAGCTCATCCAGATCACAAAAATACATCTGCCAACTCTCCAGGTGCATTTCCTAAATCAGATCCTGATCCCTGGTAATAGAAATACCAGGGCATTTATTTTAAAACGTGCATACCTATTTATTGCCCAGTACTACCAGACACTACCTTCTGAAAAGCAAAGCAAAGCAAAATTAAAAAAAGCCTGTCAGTTGAAATCCATTAGAATAAATGGAATAAATGGAATAAATCATTTCATTGTGATCTGCAAAAAAGAAAAAAAAACCCAACAACTAATCAAACTTGCCATTATGCACCTCACTGGAGCTCTGCCAGTATATCCACAGTTGTCTAGTATTACAGGATTCATAGATTTTGACTGTAAATGCACAGTCCAAGCTGAAATTTGGCAACCTATTTCATGATATAGTAGTACTCTGTCCTGCACACAGACGTTGCTTTTCTCTGAGAACTGGCAGTAATGCTAGTGAAGCTTTTCTTTTATGGCTTCTATAGATTTTTGTTTACAAATAGGTAAATTCAGTCTAAGTGCTTCGAGTGTCACCATTTTATTGCATCCTTAACAAACGATACAGCCTTTACAGGGAAAATTTGCAGCTAAACTGCATTTGCATTTTGCATGCTTTGTTACTGTATTCTGTCTCCATAATAAGTCATGCTGTTTTTTTTTTTTTTTCATTATGGAATTGGTGGGCAGTCACTTCCTAATTACAATTGCAGCTACACTGCTGCTCAAAGCTGAATTTCTTATGCTGCCCAGTTAATCTATTTTTCCAGATTTTCGCATAATTATTGTGTAAGTATTGATTAGAAAGAGCTCTAGCTTACCTTTAAATAACTGACTTTTTAAAAACAACTTTTCACACTTCATTTATCATTTGTTTTTATTGCATCCTGTCTTTTATTCTTCCACATCCTGCTTATTCTCATCTACTTGCATTTTCAGGGCAACATCATTGCCCTGAAGACCTATGGGTTTTGCTATAAAAACGTCTCACAAAGAATACTCAAAACAAATAAATCTAGTTACTTGGTGGTTTGTAGGAGGGTTTTTCCTCCTTCGTCACCATTTTCCAGACTGGCCCACAGCAAGCTGCTGCCTTATGATGAATTTGAAAATCTTCCTTTTATGATATTCTGAGCTCAACACTAAAAAGAAACAACCAGTCTGGAAAGAATATGGAGATATTTGGAGGCCTAAGAGACCACTGAATGAGTTTGAAAAGCTGCTGATGGTTTGATGGGTTGAAAGGGTTGTATCAGTACAGGTCTCTGTGAGGATGGTGAAGGAGGAAGCAGATATCAATGTCACAAACAAGAACCTTCATAAATAAGTGCCAGAAATTGAGGAGGAAATGGTCTCACATTTCCAAAAAATCCAAATCCCATCAAGCCACAGCTGAGGCACTTACTCATGAGGAGCAATGTTCTGCTGTGCACATTGCTTCTTCCCAAAATAAATGGAGGATTGTCCATCTACCTTTCTTTATGAGTGGTGAACCTATCATTAATCCTTTCTTTTTGTTTTTAAGGAAAATATTTTATCTTTACATTTCTAATATGAGAAGTTTCATGCCATTCAATTAATTAAACAATGCAACTCCAGAGCCTTAAACATTAAAAAGCCTTTGTGGAAGCAGACTGTGGCCCAGTCCATTGAATAAATTGATTGATTACTTCTGTGGCTGTTCCTAATAATCTGTAACATTTTTTCATTAGGCAGAAAGTTGTTTTCCTATTTAGTATGCAAACGTGAGATCTGGAGCATTCTGCCCATGTGTTATGATTTCTTTTTTCCATTATGCAATCACAGAATGTGTCACTTTCCTGTTTACAAAAGAAAAATGTAAGAGATAAAATTTGTGTTTAGTAAGGATTTTGATCTTCAATATATTAAAGAAATTAAAGTCCAGGGTTGGCAGAAAATCATAAATCATGGTTATGTGTTTCTCTAGAATTATTTTATGGATGCTAGGGCAAAGATATTACCATGTGCACTCTGCTTATATAGAGATGCCACTAGAGGCTATTTTCTTTCTTCAAAGGTGCCCTTTAAGCTCGCACAAAATTACTCTTAATAGAGTAAACATGCAATTTGCACAGAACGAACACAATGCATTCCAGGTTATGTGTCACAGAGAAAAAAAGCATAGTGAAAAATCTAAAATTAATTTATCTTTCTTTCCTGCTTAGAATTTTCCCCAGAACCTGCAGTTTTCTAAAACATGTTTTTCATTTCAAATTTTTCCAAATAATTTCCAAATGCTGTTCATTTTTAGCTTGAGAGGTGTACTTTGTAGAGGTTCGATGGCAAAAATTCCAGTTATGTGGGTTGTATTAAACAATACAATATAATGTTTTTATTTTTATTATCATCTTTCTTGGGTGAGTTTTCAGGTGGTAAGATATTTATTAATTCAGAATGTGTTTAATATGAGTAAACTCAAAGTATTTGTTTAAAGTAGTGTTTCCCAATCTGGTGAAAAAAATCTGCAGAGCTCAGATTTAGCATTTGACAGTTTTATCCATGTTGCCCCTTGTTATGACACTTTGTAACAGCTGTCCACAATACAATACGAAAATATGATCTTTTATTTGTTTCTAAGAGGTGCATTTCTAACCCTCACAAGGAGAAAAGAAGGCTGCAAATTGTCCTCGAGGTATGGCTGGTGAATCTAATCCAAAACACTTGTATATGCATGTGTGTGTGCTTCATGTGCTGTCATGAGGCAGACAACAGTCTGTTGTTTACTGTGTAGATCTTAATTTGTTCCTTCTCTTCCTTCTTCTACCTCCTTTTCTGAACCATTCCACCTTTTTCTGAATGAAGTCTTTACTTAGTAATTGCATTGTTACCTCGGAAAAAGTTGCAGAGGAATTTCTAGTAGTTACCCCTTGTTACCTTACAACTAATCATTGAAGGAGCTGGTAACATTAATACTTTGAGCACAATCAGTTGTAATATGAAATGTTTTTTCCATGATGTTTTCTTACCAGCTCTTTTCCATCAGTTCTGATTACCATACTTTCTTTTTCCTTTGTTTTTTTTTTCTCTAGCTTGGATTTGTACCTGTAGAAAATGCCATCACAACAGAAGACCAAATCTTTTTCTCTCAGCTGTGGGTTTTGTGAGTGAGTAATGAGAACAATCCCAGACCTACAAGTGTAGGTTTGAGAGAAGTTCAAAAGCAGCTCCTGTGCTGAGGTGGTACCATGCTCAACGCTGGTGAGCCCAAGCTTCGGAGTGCAATTCAAGGTGAGTTAATGTGGGGGGGATGATGGAGAGGCTTGGCTCAGGCACCTGCTGCCACCTCCAGTCCCTTAGAGAAGCTCTTTTCCCCTGGCAATAGGAGAATCTATGTGGTGTGCATCCCATCACTTCCAGACATGGCAGTGTTAATATGCTGCTCAGAGGGTCAGGAGAATCGTGTGTGCTGCTGGGAAGAGAGGGCTGTGCTTGGACCTCTGGCGAAATGCTGTACCTCACTTTCTGTTAGGAATTGGCTAGGGAATTCTCACTTCTTGTGGACCCTTAAGGGTGTTGCCTCTCACATTTCCACACTCCTATGTTGTAAAACTTCCTCCTTTTCAAAGCAGCAGCATGGGAAGAGAAATGCTGAATTCTGCAGCTCTTCCCAGGAGGAGAAAAACAAGGTCTGGCAGCTGAATGTGGTCGCCTCTCCTTTTTCTCTTTTCCTGCTTCAGCAATTCACTGTTGTGTGGTAAAACCATGATGGGTGCTGAGCCCCTGGCTCCCAGAAGGGGAGCAAGAGCAGAGTCAGGTGCTGCAGCTGGAAGGTGCAGATGTTTTATACATCTTGGAGACTGAAAAACAAGAATCCCTTCCTTTGCTTGTTTGGAAATATTTTATCCTACTAAGTGAAAACACAAGGTGTTTTTTGTCTTGGGCTTTTTTTGTGTGTATATGTGGTTTTTTGCTTGTGTTTTTGTTGTTGTTTCTTTGTTAGGTTTTTTTTTTTTTTAGGTTTGTTTTTAGGTTTTGTTTTTGTTTGTTTTTTTTCAGAGATCTGTTATCTTTCTTCATCCATTTTTCATCCAACTTAAGAAAATATTTACCTGAAGTCATGAAAGAAAGATGTGGCTCCACAGAGACCAGAACCAGTAGTCCTGAGAATTACATAGCAGGCTTGCCTCTGCTCTACAGAAGAACTCAAGGAAGACAGATAGTCTAGAAAAAGATTAGGAGAAGATCTTCAAAAAAATCCCCAAACAAAAATACCCCAGTTTTTATTACTAGGGAGAGTAACATTTTGAGGAAGTTAGTTGTATTTTGTGACTTTTTCCTGTGGAAAAGCATCTTTGTCAAATAACAAAAAGGTAGAATGAAATGGGCCTTGAGAAAGGCAAAGGAGAGGACATCTCGTTATCTGGGTCACACATCATTATAACTGTATGGCTAGACCACCCTGCTTTTCTCTCTGCCACCAGAGGTGGCTCCTCGGGAGCCCCAGGCATCTTGCTTGCTCCTTTTGGAAATTTGACCAGAGTAGGTGTTAAATACAAGTGTAAGTGAAAGGAAAGGTGGAGACATGGAATAACAGGTGTTATTAGATTTGGTGATTCCTTGATGTGATTGATTGAATTATCAAACCTGGAAACAGAAATGGAGAAGGAAAGTAACATTCATGTCCTCAGCTGTACTCCCTTAAGGCAAGTACTAGATTGAGACTGACTTCTCACGGCCTTATCTCTCCTTTGGTTTGATTTACCTACATTTGCAGCCCCTTTAGTGCAGTGCAAATCTGGTGGAGCTAAACCAGATAGTTTGGGGCATGCCATTATTGTGCAGGAGAGAAATTGGCACAGGCCCTGACTTACAATTAGCCCAACACCTCCTCTTCTGCTGCTAAGGGAAAAAAAAGGTTTGTCAATTCTGAAGCGAGCTGGCAGCACAGTGTTGCAGTGTTGCCCCACAGGCAGCAATTGAAATTGATAAGCTCAGAGCTCAGATGTTGCAGGCAGCAGTTCTCAGCTGTCTTGCTGATACCTGTGACCCTGAGGACACATAGAGCTATTTTTTTTTTTAATTAATGAAGAAGAAGGTTGTTTGGGCATTTAACAAACTGGCTTGTGAAATATGGAGATTTGCTTCTTGTGGTATCAAAGATTTTTTATGTTACTTTTGCAGTGTAACTCCACATCTGCTGCCAAAGGCTCCTCTCCTGTCAGCCTGTTGCTTGCTGCCTGTGCAGACAGCACGTGCATTCAGAGCAACATCTCATGCTACGTGGATGCATAACTTTTGTTTGGAGTAAAATATTTATTTGACCCCTGGTATTACTCAAATGTTTTCCCTTTTCCAGAGAACCATGCTGGGTAGCTCTGGAGACCTGAGACGAGTCACTTGGGAAGAAATGATCTGCAGAAGGGGAAGCTTGGGAAGTGCTGCTCTGCTGTGATTCCCCCTGAGAGCACTGGAATAGCAGGACAGCATGCCTGCTGCTCTGACCTCTGCTCTGACAGGTACTCTGGGTTCTGTGATGGGCTGAGAGGACTGGAGGTAAGGTGCACACATGAGAGAATGCTTTTAGGATACATATTTACATGACAACTTCTAAAGACGATCTGCGCATCTGTACAGAAAGCAGTGCCTGGAAGGAGGGCCCTGAGACCAGGGCTCCAGATCGCTTTACTGAGGTGGAAATAAATCTGTTCTTCAGACTCCGAGTTATGGTCCCTCATGAAGCAGACTGGGCAAGAGTCACTATGGGCAGCAAAGGGACAAATGACATAACTGGCATTTTTCTAGCAAGCCTGCCATGGCAGCACTTAAAAGCTCTAAAGGCTTTAACAGTTGTATTCAGCCTATGAAAGAGTAGCAATTGCAAGCAAAGAAATTTTTCAGTGTGAGGCTGGTGAGACACTGAAACATGTTGCCCAGAGAAGTTGTGGATGCCCTTTCCTCGGCAGTGTTCAAGGTCAGGCTGGATGGGGCTTGGAGCAACCTTGACTAGTGGGAATCGTCCCTGTCCATGGCAGGGGAGTTGGAACTGGGTGATCTTTAGGGTCCCCTCGGACCCAAATCATTCAGTGTTTCTATGATCGGACCGTAGCTGACTAAAACACCCGGCTGAGGCTTCCCAGCTATGCGATTTACGCCATCCCGTATTGCAGGGAGCCTCGCTACACGCCGCATATGCCGGGGCATCTTTTCGTGCAGTTCTGCGCTTTGCCCCTTGCTTTGCACCGTCCCGAATCCGGCACACCCACCCTCAGCTTCGTGCAACGAGGGCTGGGGGGGGGGCCCCGGTACGAGGATAGCGACCTCCGAGAGCGCAAACCCCGCGGAAATCCCGCTCGGGAGCGCCCCCCGCCCCGCTCCCGGCGGGCAGGCAGGTGGGCGGGGCGGCGCTAGGGCCCGGGGCGGTGCGGCGGCGGCGTGGCCGGGCGGGGGCGGCCCCTCCCGGGCGCAGCGCGAAGGCGGGCGCGGGCGGGCGGGCGCGGGGCATGGTCCCGGTCCCGGCGGCGCGGCGCAGCGCGGAGCGGAGCGGGCGGGGAGCGGTGGCATGCGGAGCGGAGACATGCGGCTCTGCCTGCGCGCTGCCCCGCCGACATGGACCGCCGCCGCCGCCTGCCGCCTCCTCTCCTACTGCTCTTGCCGCTGCTCTGCGCTCCCCTCGGCGCCGCTGGGCGTTTGAGCGCCCGCCCCGGCAACGAAGGTGAGCCGCGGCCCGGCCGGGTCCCGCCGGAGGCGGGTGGGTGGGTGACAGTGACCCCCTGCGCGATCTCCTTTTTTTCCCCTTCTTTCCTCTCCCCCCTCCTTTTTTTTTTTAATTTTTGGTTTTTTTTTTTTTTTTTTTTTGATTCTCCCTCGCCGTTAAGGTGGTGCCGGGCGGCTGCAGCACCTCGCCCCGGGAGCGCAGGGCTCTCCCTCGCCTTGCGCTCCTTCAGAGCGGCCGCGGCCCCGCTCACCGCCGCGCTGTGGCGGACGCCGCCCCGTGCGGAACGGAGCGGAGCGGAGCTGGGGTTGGGCGGCAGCCGCCTCACCACCCTCTGAGGAAAGTTGGGGAGAGAAGGGCAGCCGGTGCCGTCCCCCGGAACCTCCTCCAGCGGGGCTGAGTGGGGCTGCGTGGGGGGGACGATGCGTGGAAAGCCGCAGGGGCCGGGGGCAGTGTGGGGAGCGAGGCGGGGAGATGGCAGGGGACGAGGCGGGCCGGGAGCGGCAGCGATCACGCCGTTCCCGAGGCTCCGGAGCACCCCAGCCCCGGGCAGGTGCCCTGCATCGCCGCGACCGGCCGGAGCGAGCCGCCGCCTCATTTCTAGCCTCAAAGAGCAGGCGGATAGCTGACAGCCGTAGGAATAGGATTGGTTTGTTAATTGATAAAAATAAGCTATAAAGCCTAACGGGTAGACCCCGTCTCGCTCACCCCAATGATAACTGAGCCCTTTCGTATATGCAGGGTGGTGGGTTTTTTTAGTCGCCCCCTGTTTCTAAAGTTTTAATTAATAGGAAAAAGAAGCTTTCTCCCCTGTAAAAACTGCTTTTGGTTCTATGGCTTTTTCATCTCGGGTTTTTTTTTGTTTGGTTGTTTTTTGTTTTTTTTTTTTTTAACCTGTTAAAATGGTCCGTGTGTATGTGAATATGTGTAAATTTTTGGAAACAAAGCATGAGAGGCTGTTTCTCCTTTCCCATGGTAATTTTTTAAGATGACATTTCATTTGATGAAAGTGAGTGTTTAGATTTGATGGAAAAATAATGACCACTAGACACTGTTTGAAAAAGTAACCGCAATACTTCTTTAAAAAAAAAAAAAAAATTGCACTTTTCCCATGAAAAATAAAGTAAGCAGCTTTTGCTCACTTTCACAGTGGAGGCAGTCGGCAGAATTAGGATGTCCAGCATGATTGTCTTTAGGGATAAAATCTAGAGGCCAAAGGTTGTGAAGAACTAGCATCAAGCAACCATGTAAAACTTGCACCTGCTTAAGTTTTAGTATTTGTGTAGAGAAGCAGTTACAAAGGTACTAGAGCAATCATTTCTTCAGTAGAAATAATACTGATGGTACTTCTTGATATTCTGGGTGCTTCCAGGATAAGGCAGTGAGATAACTTTAAATGATTTCTGGAAGGAAAAAGAAAAAGAATATAAAACGAATAAGCGATGATTCAAACTTCACAGATCAAGGATAATCTTAAATCGGTTGGTTTTATTGCTAGGAAGGAATCTAAGATACCGTCATACTGAAAGAGCAATAGATCATCTGTTTGTATGTTTTATGTAAATTTGTTTTGCATGCATAGTGCTTTATAGGTCGTTTAAAAGAATGTGCTTTCAACAGTAAGTCAGTTTTAGGCCCCCAGATATATATGTTATTTTGTAAATGTTGTAATGGTTCACAAATGATTTTCAGAAAGTAAAACAAGAGCGTTACTGGGACTTTACTCTTATCTTATTGTTAAAAGCTTTTTGGGAATGTGTGTAGTTCTGTCAGTCAGCAGAGCAGATCTGCCTCCATGGCAGTGGTAGGCAGACACAGTCTGTAAACTGAGAGTAATTATAAAAAAAAAAAAAAAGATACCCCAGTTCACCAAAAACCCACTTTTTGTTTCTCTGTTTAAAATCACCGGCACTGAGAATTGGGAAAGGAGGGGAAAATTTGTGTCACGCTGAATGCACATTAAGCGTACTTGTCCAAGTCTGCTTTCAGCAGATTCTGCTTCCATTCTCTCATTTCAGCTTCAAGAACTTGTACAATATGGAAATATTTTAAAAAATGCCAGTGAAAACACAAGTATAAATACAGTCACTGGACAGTCACTCGCTTTTGTATGCTTAGTTTTTCAAAGTATGTATTTTGCTATTCCTTTTAATAAAAAAGGAACACTGACAGTTTCTTTTAAAAATTAGATCAACTTAAAGGACTTTTCTTGGTTTTGAGTTTTGGGTTTTGTTGAGGCTTTTTTTCCCACTAAGGAAAGCTCATTATTTACAGCATATTTAGCTGATCAAGTGAGTTTCAAAATCTGATTTATTATAATTTGTTGGCACACTAATTTGTTTAATGCTCAACAAGCATGTAGCTTTAAATCATGTCAGAAGATTGTTTTCTTCTTTTAAATAATATTTTTCTTACCACTTCACTCACTTCCCTGCTGCTGTTACCATAAATTTCCTCCCAAAACTAGAGATAGATGTTTATGGATTTCTGTATTGTATTTAGAAAAGTTTTATTTCTCCACTACTGAAAATGAGAAGGATATACTATGGACAGAGATCATTAATATACGCATATAGATGAGAATGTACACATTTTTTCCTACACTTTATGCTAAAGCTGTTGTGGAAATTCTCCTCTAGATTGTCTTAACAAAGGATGGAACTAATTTTTGATGTATTTATATAGTTTTGTCTAACTTCTTGGGAATGTGAATGTTTCAGTGGCCGCATTACAAGAGTATATGCAGAGCTACCAGGAGTATTTCCTGAATTTATTTGACACGAAAGAATTATTTCTGTTTTAAAATACAACTTTTGCAATTAATATTAAAACCAATAACTGTCTGAATTAGTACTTCAGTGGAGGTGGATCAAATGGAGAAAACGATAAAAAAGGGGGTGAAGGCAATTTCTTGGCTTCACTTTGTGGTGTTTAATGCAGTCCTTTTTTTTTTTTTTATTGGAGTGCTTGAGTTTTTGTTACTTTGCTTCATCCCATTGAATTTTTATTTAGAGTTTTTTCTTGATGAAATGTAATATTTTCCACTGAGATTATTTTTAAAGTGCCATTGCTCATCACAAAGCTGCATGCATTTTAATCGCAGGAGATCAAGAAGGTTCTCTAAAGTTCAGATTTATCTATGTGCAGTGGTAAGGTGTGTGCCACTTTCTGCAAGGCAGGAAAATGTCAGGAAGATTTAACATCTAACTTTTCCAATTTGAAGTTGCTAGCTGAACACTGTAGGTCCATAGAAACCACATGTTCTGTTCTTCCATTCTGTTGGGTATTTTTCCGCTTGGGGAGGATTGTGGGCTTTTTTTTAGAAGGATGCTATTTCTTTCTGAGTATTTCCTAAGCTATCGAGAAATTGCATGAGCTACACCATTCTGCAATTTAATAATTTTTCCTCAATCTCTTCTGGAACTATATTGCACGCCTGAGGGTGCCAGCAACCTTAATTTCACTGTTTTATAACCCACAACAGTTAACACTTGACCTAGGTCATTAACAGGATTATCAGCAAATTTGTTTAAGCTTTTACTGACAACCTGAATTGCTTCAATAATATTTTGACTGAGCAGACAGGAAACTTCTTGTAACCTCTCAATCTAGCATAAAATTAATTTCTTGCAAACACAGCTACCAAAAGATCAATACGGTAAATCTGCTTACAGTACTTGGTTTCAAATAGTGTCTGTTTTGGTTTACAGCAAGAAGGTTCCAATCAGCCTCTCTTTTCAGACTGTATTTGGAGATGTGGTTTCATCTTTTATTCATTGATTACCATCTCAGAACTTTGTGTAACTGTGCAATTAAATGCACCATTTTAGCTGGGCTGGTGTCTGTTAACACTTAAAAGTCGCTAAAGACGACTTACTGTGCCTTTGGAGCAGTAACAGCTCCTGGCATGGGTTTGAAAAATGTGGCGTTTGCATGTGGAGCAAAATGCCTGCCCAGCTTTGGCATGTAATAGTGGGGAAGGCTGGCAATACTGGGAAGTTTTCAGTAGAATCCTAAAGGGATTGCATGGGGAAATGCTTTTTACCGATCTTGCCTCGCTGTGTGTCAGGTATCATTAAGTCAGGATGAGTCTTCATTTATCATGACAAATTCCTGCTGGTCCCTGTAGCTTGCTCTTGAGTGTTTATCTGCAAAAGAAATTAAAAGTGTGATGCCTTTTAAAATTTCATTTCAGAAAGGTCAGTCATAGGGGTCTAAAGGGCTGTTTTTCATACAGCTGTATCTCATTCAAAGCTTCAGTGCCTAATCCTAAACTGTACAATTAGACAAATAATTAACATGTTTTAAAATTCACACCAGGATGTTTTGATTGATGTGCAATAGGAGAAGTAAGCTGGGTAAACTCCTCATTTTCTGTCAGTGTTTTTTGATAGCGTATTCTAGCACATAGAGCAATTTAGCCGCCTTTCCTTTTTTTCACCGAAGTTTGTTGTGACTTTATGCTGATTTCAATATGGTGTATTAGAAAGAAAAATCACTACCTTGTCTATAGAAAACTTAAAGCAGATGTTTGAAATCCAAAGATCTCCAAATTGGACACAGCAATTAATTCTTATTGCAGTTAATTTGGATAAATCATGTTTGCTACCCAGCAAAGCTGTCAGGGCATAGAAATGGCTTAGAACTCTTCTGTACTCCCAGCCTCAGGAAATTAGGCTTAAGAGGCACTACCAGAAGGGGGAAAGCATTAAACAGATAATAAGCACTCTAAGTTTAACAGTTGTTTACATTAAATCTTTGCGAATCAGGAGTGCATTCTGATTGAACTTAAATTTTTTATCCCTATCTGGGGAGGCATAGAGATTAGTTTTAATTTTTTTTTTTATTACCTGCCAGAGTTAAGTAAATTGCTATTAGTATACTTAGTCCTGATTCTGTTTGAGATTTTGTAAGTTTTCCTCTAGGAGCATATGTAATTGCTCTTGTTCTTGTAATCCCCACTTGATGAAAGTTTAGAAATACGAATGCAGGTGTTCGTTTTCTTGTTTTCAGGGCTCTGGATTTTATCACCAGTGAGGGTCACTACAGAGCTGTTACTAAATACAACAGTACTGTTTGTAGGTTTTTATACAGAGCCTGAGTTAGTTCCATAAGGTACCTGTAATTCAGGTAGGTACTGCTGCTCTTTGATTTTTTTGTAAAAAAATACAGATTAAATAATGTGCTTGCTTTTGTTAAAGTTCAAAGCTCTACTCAAGTGGAAGTGGTATTGAAACACAAAAGGATCATTTTGACATCCTAAGGTGCAAAATTGACTGGACTTGCCCAGAGGTGTTAGATAAAAGTTCCGAGATGGGGCAGAGGGCTCTAACCTCTAGAACTGCCTTTCTCGAAGGTAGTTCCAGCATCCAGAGTAGTTTTTCTGGCGTGAGATACAGGGATTTTTAAATTTTGATTTTAAGCATTTTCTTTCTTATAAAATGAATTGTTTGGTTTGTTGAAACACTGCTGAAATTTTTTGAAGGTATATATTACTGAGAAAGAAAAAGCTTGCAATAGGAAATGACACAGTGAAATGGAAGACTTTTTCATGTACAAATGTCTGGGACTACTGTTATGTGATCCATTTTGCTAAAAATTCACTTGTGTACCCCTTCTTATTTCCATAAACACTTTAGAGAAGCAGGGTTTATATACATTTAAACTGTTCTAAACAAGAACCAAACCTTAAAAGAAAATAGTTTAATTCAGAATATTAGATACAAACTCCCTGTGGTATAAATTTGTAAACCAGAATGTGGTACTAATTTGCTGGGTTAAGATTTTATTCCCTACTTTTAGTTTGGTGCTTCTTAGGGGCTTGGTAAAGCCTAGCACAAGTACTTACTTTGCAGTGTGAAACTGATGTAACATTAAAATTCATCCCTTTGGACTGAAGAGTCCTTTTAAATTTCACCAGTGAATGAATGAAAGAAATAAAGATATAGAAATAGAGATAATCCTGTGTGAAAGAAATCTTGGGACGATAACAAAAAAGTTCCAATGTGTGAGAGTGACGGGTAGCCTGAATGGAACACCAGCATGCACAGCCTTAAATTTGCAGAGTTGTTATTAAACCAGACAGACTGTAAGCAATAACTTAAGTGTCACGCTCCCTTTTTTTTTTTTTTTTTTTTTTCATTAAAGTACTGTGTCCTGCTGTTTCAGGCAAAATATGGAGGAAAATCCCATTAATCTGCTGGAAAAATATTGATGAGAGAAGAATAGCAGACCAAACGAACAGTGGCTGAAACTTGCTAGCAATTAAGTGAACAATAGAATGAATGTTAAGGTTCAGTCAGGGCAGTTTTGTGTAATAAGGAGTGGGAATGTTTTTTGGTTTTTTTTTTTTTTGTTAATTTTTAAAAAATTTCAAGATGTATTCTCATAGGATTTTTATATCTGTATTTGGATGTAAAGGCTTTTGCATTTGACATTTTAATAATAAAACCTGTCTCATAAAAGAAGCCAACAATGAAAAATTAAAACTTTTAAATTGGTGCCTAAGAAAAAATGCTTTAATAGAAAATCTAGAATGATCTAGAATTGCCATTTAAATAAAAGTTAAAGCACAAAAATATATACTGGCCCATGGTAGACTTCCCACAATTGTGCATTAACGCATAGCAACAAGTGTCACTGGATTTCTTAATTAAGTTGTTGAGAAGCTTGAAGGCAGCTTTTAGCTTTGGGATTTTGCTCTGGTTGATTCTTTGAGAGGCAAGGATTTTAGAGGGAGATCTCTTATAGAGGGAGAGGGAAGGATTGAAGGAAAAGTACAGGTAGGCAGAGATGAAGTGAAAGTTAGATGCGGGTCTTTAGAAACTCAGCCCGAAATCCAAACTTTCCCAAGTTAATGGCAGTCTTAGGAACCCAGAATTCAGGGCTGACAATGATCTGAACACTGAGCACGAATTAAGAAATTCCTTGCCTCCCTGAAAGTCTAAGCTTTGTTTACTTTAGTAAGCTTCGTGACTACCATTTACCAGTGGTGAATTTCAACAGAGGCTGCAGTTAAGAGAGGGTTGATGCATTTTTACCATTCTATTTAATCTTTCTGTAGCACTGCTTTCTTTTAAAACAAAATACCAGAAAACAAACAAACAAACCAAGTTATATCTGTCCAGCTTCAATGTTCATGACTGGCTGGGGAGAACACCCAGTTAAGACATTTATATAGAAACATGTTTTCAGATGGTGAGGGCCTTATCCTGTAAAAACTTTTCTCCCAGATTATAATTTACCTGGAGAGCACATGTCTTAGCAATGGTTGAGAGTTCAGTTTTTCTGGTTCCTGTGGTTACAGCTATGGAAAATATACTGTGCTCACCCAAAACATCTAGAGATAACCCAACTCTAGACAAACCTCATCAATCTTTTTTGTTCCCAGCCCACCCACCCACACTGCCCTGCAGTCTTTCTCTCATGCCCATGTTCTTTCTTCTGTCTCTTCCTTTGTGTAAATCAGCATTCAGACGTAAAGACTAGAAGGCAAAGATCATTTTTTTCTTTTCCTGACTGGGAAGACTGCACGTCCTTTGCTCCTTAGTAAATGCTGTTTAGCTGCAGGAGGGGTGCTGTCTGGACAAATGTAGATGACCAGAGAAAATGAACAGAGGAAGAGAATTACATATTTAGTGCTGTTGCTTTGTCTGTAGCTAGTAGGTTGTGATGAGCCCCAAAGCTGGGTTAAGGCTGTACAGAGGGTGTTCAAGCAGTTGGATCAGGAGTTGTCCATTCAAACCAAGGAAAGCAATTCTGGAGAAGAGGCCTGAGGAACATGCTATGCTTGTGGAACATAATAGAAACCGGAGCTCTTTGTGGGAAGGTAATGGAAGCAGAGGAATAAGCAAAAGACAAGGGACTGAAAAACTGTCTTGTGGGTAGATGGGAATAGAACAGTCATTTAGGCATTTACCTTTGTTATAAATATTTGTATTTCTCACATATGGAAATAGTGAAAAAAGATGTTAGCTGGGTTTTGGTTGCAAAGGCAGCATATGAAGTCAGGGGCAATTCCATTTTTCATATGGATAGCTCAGCACACATGTTCTGCATTAATTACCTCCATAAATTCTGTTAACCTGGCAAACAATGAAAATATCATGTTGGTGACATCACTGTATTGGAAAACAAAACTGGTTTTAGCATCTTGATTTTCTCAACATGACACTTGGGGAGATTTCTTACGCTATTGGCATTTTACTCTCCCAGTTTTAACCAAGGTGTTTAGTCATTTGCTCTGTGGGTTTATTTTATCTGTGGAGTAGCTATGTAAGGACACAAGCATTTTATAGCTCATGCAAGCTGGAGCCCTTGATTCACAGAAGCAGAAAGAAAAGCTTGACAAAACTATTCCAGGGCACACCTGAGTAGGTGGCTTTCCAAATGTGGTACTTCAGGATTCTCAGAAATTTTTTTACAAGTCTTAACTTCTGTGTTTCAGACTTTGAAAACAAACAAATAAACATCCCACGGCCAAACTCAACACAACTTGCAAGGGCTTTATTTTTGTGTGCTCCAACTGAGGAATCTATGAAAAGCAGTTTTTTTTTGAGCTGTGGCATGCTGCCAGCTGATTCACTTGGGGTTTATCACAGCCTGTTTAGCAAAGACAGGTCTTTTGCTGGACTTACAATCTAGTCCCTGTCTAAAAAATTTCTGTCCTCAATGGAATACTGGTTACTTGCTGTGATTTTTGGTGTTTTCAGGACCTTGAATACATTAGAACTGCAGCAAAATTTGTAGGGACTTAGGACCTTCTAGTCATGGGTGCTGTGTGTGCCCAGGTCTCTTCCTTGCGATGTTTTTTTTGGTGTCTCTAATTATAGAAAATGAGCATGTCATATCAAGTTTTGAATTCTTAGTTTACCTTATGTGAACATGGATAGTATGTTGCAACGTTTTTTTTTTTCCTTTAAGTTGCTAGAAGCCATCTCAAGGGAAACTTTTGTGATGCTCTGGTAGACCCCAGCTCTATGAGATCTTCGAAGAACTCAGTGCTGCAAAACTAGTGAATACTGAAATACTGATTTTTTTTTTTATTATTATTTTTCTCAAGGGATGAGTAAAAAAGAAGTAAAGAAAAAGAAGTAAAAAAAAAAAAAAAAAAGACTTGGTTGTTCAGCTTGCATAAGCCCTTGTGAGAAGTGCTTTAGAACTTATCAACATTACTTGAGTAATTTTTCCTGCTGAGTTTTGGCTAGACATAGGCATATGGTGCCATTTCATGTGCCTCAGGATTTGGGCACCCAACAAGACTGGCAAATGCAACACATCCTGTGAGACACCCGCTTCTATTCTGGGATGGTGGAAGGCATGAAGTGGCTGGGTTTATGCCTCTTGTAGGAGGTACTGGAAAAAGACCAATTGGAACTGTTTTAAAAAGAAAAGAGTGCAAAGAAGTGAAAGCAACACAGTAATTTGGAACCCATTAGCTTAATCCATTTTTAATTTTTATATCCTTGTCTTAATGAAAAGAACTGGCACATATCAACTTACAGGAAATAGCCTAATAAAACTGAAACCTTATTAGGCCCCTTTGATAAACAGTGCATTCCATCCCAGCAGTCATATGTTTTTGCATACTTTTAAATTGAGTTTTATGCCACTTGAACAATATCAAGAGAACTCTCATGTTTCAAACTCATAAAAAAGAAATAAAATCTGTTTTGTCTTTTCATCTATGCGAATGGATGGATGATTATCAACATAACACAGACAGGTACTCGGTGAAAAAGCAGTGTACAGATTTGTCATCTCACTCCTACAAAAAGAACTGCTGGTGGTACAGAAATGTCTTGGTTTTGCTTTTTCTTTGGAGTAGCCAGAATAACATCTACAAGGTGCTAAGGTAGGAGTATGTTTGCATACCTGTACTCGATGCAGATTGGTGAGAGGGTAAACTAGAAGGTGGTAAGATACTGCATCACCCTTGCTATTGCTTGGAGTTTCTCTGCAATAGGACAGGGTGGGGGAAAGGTTTTGGTGTGCCATGGGCACTTCTAAGATTTCTAACAGCAGAATGTTTCCTCGTTTTCTGTTCTGCTTTGAAATCCGTTCCCATTTTGTCTGCTAAGGAATGGCAGTAGTTCTGCAGCTTTGCTCTCAGCCCTTTCATGTGGAGCTTTTGTTTTTGAACCTGACTGTCATTGTCCTTGTGTTCAGGAGATTTAGGAGAGTGTTGTCCATTTTCCACACACAGGAGAAAGCGAAAGGAGGAAGACTGCTGGAGAGCTTCTACTTGGTGTTGAGTACAGGTGATGGAAGCCAGGCTGAGGGCTCTGGCTGCTGTCTGGCAGGGTCTGAGCCACCGTAGAGAGGGCACGGGAGTGCTGCTTATCCCATGCTGTACTGAAATCCATGCTGTGCACAGCAAGCAGGGAGAGGGTTGCTGTGCGGTTGCAGAGCCTCCCTGCTTGCCTCTGGCTTTGCAGTTTACAATCCAGGCTTTTATTTATAGGCATTCCTGCATCGCTCATTGCTGTCCTGTGTTCTCTCCTTTGTGGCAGCCTCTCGAGAGAAACTTGCAGTGAGGTTTCAGTATTCAGCTGCAGGAAAAACTGAAGTATCTAAATCTGGTCTCAGACACTCCTGGGAAGGGTGTTTAATGAGAAGAGAAAAATCTGGGAAGAAAATGAAACTCTTCCTCTTCAAAACTGAGGGTAACTGGCATAAAAATTCAATTTGCCAAATAATCCAAATTGATGTAGGAACCTTATATGTTCTAGAGAAGCAATAATCTACAGGGTAACTTGACACGTATTGCTAGTCTTCTGTGTTTTTGTCTGAGCTTTGTAACACAATATCTCAATTTTGGAAACATTTACTTACTGAACACTGAAATGAAAATAATGGAAACTTGGGCTATCCTGCCTTCTTTTGTGAAGATTCCTGTGTTCAGTATCGGAGTAACTGCTTTTAAATTAATTTTGGTTTCTCCTTGTCTGTTTATCTCTTGCCTCAACCCTGGTGGTGTTCTTCCATCAGCAATTTAACCACAGATTGAACATGACAGTTGCCAAATTTGGAATGTTCTGCACAAAATCATATTTGTATTGTACAGTACAATGGCACAGGCAAGAACAGCTGAAAGGGCAGACCTCACAGCATTGTGCCTCTCAAAGGACTGTAGTCTGGCTTTGAGCTGTAGCAGAAATCTCAAGGAGGAATCTCATATTTGTAGAAGAGTTTTGTATTGAATGGGCCAAACTTTGTTGGCACTTGGGTTGGGTGTGTATTACAAAGTATGTTCTATTGGCTGTTTTTAGAAGACTTTGCTCTGTGTAGCTTACTGTTACTTCTTCCTTAGTGTTGCAGACTGAAGGGAGATGAATCTTAAGAGAAGATATTATGGTTTGATGTAACTTATAATTTGGGAGCTGTGAGAACAAAGTCCAACCACCAGGGGCTGGGTGCAAGCGTAATGTTTTATTTGACAAATAACACAAGCAAAGTGATATAACCCCCTGAAGATATGGCAACTATGTTGGGAGGCAAAAAACAGAGAGAGAGAAAAAAAAAAAGAGTGAGAGAGGGATATCGCCACCCACAGATCCAGGGGCATCCAGCGAGCTTTCTTCTTCAGGATGGCGATCCGAGACAGGGAAAAGACCTGGTGCAGGGTGGTAGATTGGTGGTAGATGACAAAGAATGAACACTTAGGTGTTTCTTACACACTGGGTTTCCCACTGCTCTCAGGGTTGATTCAGGCCTCTGAAATCTTGCCCCTAATTTTTCCCACCGCTCTCAAGGCTGATTTAGGCTCCAGGAATTTTGCCTCTCACGAGGGCCCCCTCTCCCCCCTGAAAAGGCTGTTGTTGGCCAGCACTAAGGACCTGGTCCTTAGTGAGGCTTAGACAGACCTCCACTGACATTTTCAGTCAATGTGGGTCTACTCCACAATATTCCATTTGCCATGTTGTCACTTGAGGCAGCAGCCACTGAATGGAACCTCATATAAGAGCTAGGAGATGGAGACCTGGAGGATCTGTCTTATGCTAAGTTGATTTTGTTCTGACCAATAATAACATCTTCATTACAATATTTGAGGGAAAACACAGGACCATAAAATTGCAGATTTGACTTTTTTGTTAATGGACAAGCAGCAAATCTGGCTTCAAGTCTGCTGCTTAGAACCACACTTACTTTGACATCCTCGCATGAAGAGATGGTTAGCATTGTTTTGTGGAATGGCTTCTTATCTACTGCTTTTACTTACTTGCTTTCCTTACCCAAAGATTTTGTGTCTACTGTAGCAAATTACAGCCCAGTTTCAGCAAAATCAGCATGATAGCTGATCCTAGTTGGCAATTATGGTGAGTGCACTGAGGTGCAACTTTGGCCTTGCCTGGGCACAGGCTGTCTGCTTGCAGATGTTGCTTCCAGCCTCAGAATAAGCCAAAGATATAAAGCAGATCTGTTGCCACTCTTATTTCACCCTCACCACTACTGGGGTAACAGAGAGTTGAGAAGAGTCAGATCTGTACTCGTAGGTGGATAAAAATCCATGTGCAAGGACTCTTTGCTGGGAAGAGGTCACCAGTTAAAAAATCTACATCAGGGTCTGGTCTGACTCCACTCTGTCCTACACCAAAACCAAGTTCTGGCTGACTTCCTGCCGCAAAGAAGTTCTTTGCTGCTCAGGATTATATGACACGTTTCAATTATGGGCATTCACTTTTTTTTTTTTTTGGATAGTGAATTTAACTTTCCCCATTTGTTGGCATTTTTAAAATAACTAAATAGCATATTTCTAAACTGACAATTTGATGCCAAACATGAAAAGACAAAGCAGTGGTGTTTTCTTGTTTTGTTTTGTTGTTTGTTTTTTTTTTTTTTTTTTTTTTTAACTTTTAATTATGAATGTTAGTTGAGGAAAAAGTGATTTATATATTCCACCTCATTGGCTATTGCTGTATATTTTCTTTGTAAAGAATATGTTTTGGGAATGCTTTCCAGGGATGAAGTTGTTTGTCAGTTCTTCTTTTGACATTGCAAGTTGCCTCCTAGCAGGCTTTCCTCCCCATTTCTTAGCCAGTAAGAAGACTCTCAGTGTGGCACAACATTTTTGGTTATATATATATATATGCAAATAACATGTTTGTTACTTTTTTTGTTACTTTTTTTTTTACTGGAAGAGGTACTTACAGTGCCTTCAGTTCATTGTAGCAGTTTTTACTCCATGTGTTTCTGGAAATGCTGCTGCTTTAAGACTGTATTCGGGTACCTAATAAGTGTTAGGGTTCTTTTCCTTTCCCTGAGATTATTTCAGGGGAAACCTGCTGTCAGTGAGCCTCACGACGGGCCCTCTTCCACTGCTCTCAAACTGGAAGCAGTTTCTGATAGCATGAGTGGGCCCATGTGTCGAATTCCATCTGAGCCTTCATTCATCTTTTGCCTGATGCCACAAAAAGGAGAGCAAGTGAGCTTCACATTTCATGTCCATGTCCCTGCTTCAGTTACGGGAAGGAGATTCATCTTTTTACCCCCTGGGCAGAAATGCATATTGAGAGAACTTATAATGCTTTTCTCACAGTTGTGTGTGGGGAAGGCAGGAGAGAGCTTTTAAAAAGTAAACATGTTCTTAGTTGGTATTTTACTGGGATGCTGCCACTTGGCAGAAATAGCTGCAGTGTACAGTTTGGTGAGCAAGGCTGCTGTACAGAAGGACCAATCACTGATATTCAGAGCCAGAAGTAATGGTTGGTCAATTTGTATAGCACTGCAGTATTTTAATGATAGTAAACTCTCCCTCATACTCTACTAGTTTTAAATTGAGTTAATTACATGATAGGAACTACTGTAGGACACTGAGATTATTGGACAGCACTTTACTTATTTGTTTAAGGTTGTTTCATGAGAACTCCTTTGTGTCTCCAGCATAACCAGTGATCCTTTTGAAGACATTCTATAGTAAAGAATTTCCAATACCTGTGTCACTGTTCAGCTAGTTTAGGATTTACCCTTAGTAAGAGATAGCTGAGCAATACTCTGCAGTTTTTCCAGGAGGAGGAGGTACAAGGAGAGCAAATGTGTTGTGTGAGAAATGCATGAGCTTCACAAAGAACTTGGAAATCCTGATTAACTTTCATGCATCCTGACTGGTAAAAACACCTCTTCACACTCTTCTGGAAAGTGGTAATAGGAAGATTAGCTTTATTTTTGGGACATAATATGTCAAATCAGTCTCTGAGGTTAGGACTGTATCTGACCTGCAGTTCCAGCTGCTTACACAGCTATGCTTTTGCTGGGCCTGTTGCTCTGGAGTAGCTCGCTTTTACACTTACAGTGAAAGAAAGGAAAAATCTTCTGCATTGTAAATTCTATTAAAGAACAGAACAGTACACTGTTGGTGAAAAGTATTTTTTTCATTTTTTTTAATGGGGAAAAATACTTTATATATGCATTTCAGTTGGGTTCTCAACAATTTCAGCACTCAGGCAATCCACTCCCTGGTTTTGCTTGGCTGTAATATAATAATTAGTAGACAAATGATCAAGTTTTCCAGGCAAAGTGACAGTTATCTAGGGGGTCAGCATAATTGTGCTTTCCTTCTGTGGGTGTTTTTTCCTTTCCTCAGTCATCTCTTTCTTGGGGAAAAAAAAAGTCTCTGTAATCACTGAAGACCAGGTGGCTAGATAGTTGAGGGGACTAAAAGCTTGCCACAGTCAATGTGAAAACTTTCCTTCTAAAGTTTTCTAAAACGTGGTGAAACATACATGAGCATGGGAAAGTAGTTTGCCTAACAGTGCCAGTCTGAAGGAGAAAGACAGAAAGTGGAATGAAGGAGAGAGGCTAAAAAAAGATTTTTATTGGGGTAGATTTGATCTGGACATAATGCAACACAAGTTGCACCATGGCTGAGGCACCTATCTGTTGTGGGACACACATGGCTTGCACTGAGTATTTAACTAGTCCCCATAGCCTTATCTTAAAGCCTGTGAGTGCTTTCTGTAGGAGTACCTGGTAAACTTGCTTTGAGAGCTAGACAGGGCAGCGGGGAGGTGGAACAGGGAGATACAGACGCTGATATTCTACACCTTGAGGGCATATTCTAAGTGCTAGTACCATATTTTAAGACTAGTGCCTTTTTTTTTTTTTTTTTTCCAGATGAAACTGATAAATTTGGACCTAGTTCATAAATGTCAGAGTGGCTGCAATCATGTTTTCAGGAAGCTCATTCTGAAAGAATAAATATATTTCTTAAGTTTACTCCTGAGTGATTTGCCTTAGCAACTTATTGCCAAATAATTTACTCAGAAGTCATGCTTCCTTCACCACCATGTATTGCAGATGCACAGCAAACGTATCTGTCTTACCCCAGGAGATCAGAAATCTGTGGGAATTTGTATTCACAAAAGCAAGAAGTGCACTTTTTCCTTTTGAATTGTTATTAGTATTTCCTTTTTAGAGATGCAAGCCTCACTTCAGAATAATCTGCCTAGGGCCCTATTGCACTATAGGGCTAATGGATTGCTTTTCTTTGTTTAGGTGATTGAGAATTAAATTATTGATAAATTCAGGGTTAATAAATATATAATAGTGTATTATGTTATTTCTGTTAGATTAGTAAAGCTATTTTGTGTATTGATGTAGGTAAAATTCAAAATACTGTTATTTTCTTTCAAAGGGCCATATAACTGCAGGGGAAGCGTTTTTCCTCACAGAGATGGCAGAGCAGCTCATTGATGGCAGTATGGCTGGCAGTGCATACATACACAACATGAATGCATGTGCACACATGCGTATATTTATGGTTGTTTATAACAAATTCTAATACTGTGTACCAGTTTTTCCCTACTGTGTCTCCTCCTGGGCATGCAAATAACAGGAAGAATAATACCTTTATGGTGGTTTTTGGTTTCTTTTTTGTTGTTGTTGTTTGTTTTTTTTTTTTTTGGTGTGTGTTTTTTATTTCTTTGTTGTTTTTGAGGGTTTTTTGTTTCTTGCTGTTTGTTTGTTTGTTTTGGGTTTTTTTGTTTTTTGATGTTGGGTTTTTTTTTTGTGAAGTCCAAAATTAAGCAATTAAAAGGAGATGATGGAATAATACAAATGGCCCAATTTAGCAGTTTCATAGAAAATTTACCTATTTTTTCCCTTCTTAGTTCAATTGTTCTTGTTATCGTATTTGTTATATGTGGTTCAGGGAGCAGTGACAAACCTTCAAGTTTACAAGTAGAAGCTGATGTTGCTCAGACTTCTCTAGTGGCCACCTCTAATAGATCCATCATTCTCAGGTGTTAAAATTCCTATACATACAATGGGATTTATTTTTTTCCTCATTATCTGTAATTTCCATATTAGAGGAAGAAAAATGGACACACATACACTCAACATAGGTAAGGCCAAATTGCACTTAGTAAATATTGAAGGTGCACATAGTGGTGCTTTTGCAAACAGTGCTCTTATGTCATGGACTAATAATACTTCATTGGTTTGTGTTTACAGAGAGACTCTTCTTGTATGATTATTTGTACCAATTTTCCTGTTCTGCTTCCTGTTAATAAAGACATTATTAGTTAGGGAACTGTATGGCTGGGATAAGGAACATAATTTATTTTGGGGCTTGTAAAAACAGGTGAATGCCACAGAAGAAGATTCTTTCATTTACGTTTATTTATTTATTTATTTAAAATACCTGTCATGTTTTAAAATTGGTATAAAAATACTGTGATTTGATTGAGTGGAAAATGCCTGTATCAAACTGTTTACAAATAAAATCTTTCTTCCAACACTGAAAAATTTTGCATGCTTCTAAAAAAAAAAAAAAAAAGATAACAGCAAGATTAGCTCTGAATTGATGTCCCTCTTTAAAAGTAGGTTTGTCTGAACTTGTAACATTGTAAATAATTACTTTTGTATCTAATGTGTTACACATGACATTTAGAAAACACTTCACAACTAGAAGACAATTTGAGAACAAATTAGATCAGAAGGAAGAAAGAACTGCGGGAAAGACTTTAATCAGCATTCATTATTTATTCCCATATTCTGAGAAAATTACAAATGCCAAATACAGGCCTTTAATCAGATAATGATTAAACTACCCAGATCTCACCTATGTAGTTAGATTCATTGACCCAAATTTTAGGCATCCAAGGGGAAAGTGTTGCAGTTTGTGCAGCTGATAGAAGCCCCTCTCTTTTCCCACCCCCTGCTGTAATTAATTTGGCCAGGGATCCATTATTTATTTTTTCACTTTTTTTTTTTGTTTTGTTTTGTTTTGAAAAGTTCCCCTGTCTCCAGTTCATATCACATTTTAAGATAAACAAGATGATCCTTTTTATTTGTCTGTCTTTCTCTTCTTTGTAGCTAACTGCCAAGCCACCTGAACAAATCAACTGCTCGCAAGGTTCCCAAATAAACATGGCTTTTGGTATGGGTAACTGAGGTTAACTGGACAGAGGCAAATGAAACTCATTCCTCTTCATTTTGTCTTCTTTTGTAGTTAATCTGCTGGACTCAAAAACAATTCAAGGGGAGCTGGGCTGGATCTCCTACCCGTCACATGGGGTGAGTTCACTAGACTGTGAAATGGAAAAGTGCTGCTGTAGACCAACGTGCTATTTAACCACTGTTTCCTCTTCAGAGGACACCAGGCAATAGCTCTGGTTCTTCAGAGCTTCAAAAATAGTCTGCTCTGAACTTGCAATATCTCTTATATAGATATGGTGCCTTCTCTTTAGAACATGCATCACACTGCAGGTAATCCCCAAGAGCTCACTCTTATTGGAAAAGATGAATGCAAGCAGTACATTGAGGGGGGGAAAAAAAAAGTGTTTAGGTACTGCTCCTTTTTCTGTCACAATGTGCATTTCTAAAAGATTTCATGAGTCTGTTTCATGGTATTACTTGCTAATGCAGATAGAAACAGCAGAAGGTGAAAATCAAACAAAAGGCAGTGATGCAAGTATCTACTTGATAACCTTTGTGCTGACTTGTATAAGTATGAGTTAAAATGCTATTTAAGAAATGTCTAAATAATGTTATTGAAGTTTTGGGGTTTTTTTAAATTTACCTGGTATCTAGATTTAGTGGATCTAGGCACTCTGTTTGGAGAAGTAAAAGTGCAGTCTTAGAGTATTTGTGCTTAGGAACCTGATAACTCCATCGTTTTCACATAGCATTTGCCAGAAGTCTCTTTCTAAAAATTTTGACAAATTAGTATCAGTTCATAGCTGTCCAGTAGGGTGGTACATGGTAACTCCAGATATCTCTGTGGAATGTATGTGTGTGCTTCTGTAGGAACAACCCATTGTGCTATTTCTACATTGCATAGAGCTGAAGTGCAAGGAGACCCTTGCATTCTGAACCCTGAGTAAAAAGCCACTTGGCAGCTAAATTCCTGGTGTCTGGAGCTTCCCTCATCCTCAGAGAAGTCTGTGCCATCAAGTCTTTGCTGAAGGAAGGGACTCTTGAGACCTTTGTCTCCTTTTCTTGATGTGCTGCCACTTGTACTTTGGTGGTGCTTTGTTTCCTTCCTCTCTTGCAGTTTTATTCTGGTTTCCTACCTTCAGTAGGAAAGCTATGAGAACTCCTAGAAGTTTTTGTGCTTCTCTGTCTGTCTCCCGCTCTACAAGTAAACCTCTGTCACAGAGTACAGCCACTTCTAAGTCCTAGGGAAATGTTTTATCTAATCTTTGATAAGAGTTGCTAGCTGAAAGTCCAGCCACTGTCCTTTTTCCCAACCAACCATATTTTGAATTTTCTGTATTGACAGATATCTGCGCATTGGTTTGTTTAATTCTTCTGTGGCTTTGGGCAAGAAGTTACTTTACTATTATCACTTTTACAGAGATTAGTGGCAACAGTACTTTTGCATCCTTGCCTTATGGGATTCAGTTATTAATATTTAAGTAGTGCCTTCCTCATATTAAGTGTTATGCAGGTGTTTAGCAGTATTTAAGGATTAAGGCTTGGTTTATTTTTTTGATTTTGTACACAGATTGTTCTCTGTGTCTCTGAACAAATTGTTCCACTCTCTTGGGGAACTGAGAAGAGGCTTCATGTTTCTTTCTAGTGGCTGTTCCTGCTGGCTTTTCCCAGTAAGAAACCTCTATAAACAGGATGCCCAAGAGGGAACTCTCCAGCAACTTCGAGCTCATGAGGTTTTTTTTTTTTTGTCTCCACATGCATTTTTTTTTTTAATTTTATTTTTTGCAAAGCCTTTTTTTGTTTGCTTTTTTCTCTCCCAGCTGCCCTGCCCTCTTCTCCTTTACTCTTCTGCTCTGTTCATCTCCTTGCAGCTGTGCAGATCTACTGCTCTGCTCCCTGCAGCTGTGCCTCTCTTGCCTCAGATACCTAAAGCAGTTGGTAGGGAATGATACAGGGTATCTTGGGGGCCGTAAGAATAACAGATGTGCTACATTACCCCACCAAAAAGGGTGCTCAGATCTCTGAAAGCAATTTTATTATCTTCTGCAAGTTTCTGTCAGGTAAAGTCAGCACAACTGGTTTGTGTGTGTCTGTGCATGCTGTTCCTGTTTCCTGTAATATCCACAGCTATCAAAGCCAAAGTAAATTATGGAATTGTACTGATGTTCCTACAAGTTAATGAAGTTCTTAGCTGAAAAGCTCATGGTGGTAAATTCATGTAGATCAGGTACTGTTTTTTTAAGAGAACTGAGACTGAACATTATCTTTCAAAATACCATGAAATTTTAAGCTTATATATTTAGACAGGAATGTAAAATATAGAAATGGAAACATCTATCCGATTTGAATTGGCATTTTGCTGCAAAATGACAGCTTGAGCATCATGTGAAAGAGATGCCTTCTTTTTACAACCCTTTATTTATAGTCAATTAATTAAACCTGGTAAATATGCCTGCATCTGTCTCTGAGCTAACTAAAATATGAACTTAAACTTTAGTGGAAAAACATTATAATAAAGATGTCACATCATATTGAAGGATTGCTAATAACATAGTGGTGATTTACAAGGTAAAGCTAATAGAGCTACACTTGAGGCTGCGATTCACAAATGAGAATATTGGTGTTGTGCCAATTCCTCTACAGCATGCAGCAGTGTTCTCATCTGAAGCCATAAATGTCAGTCAGTATACTGTGGCTGGTGACTTACAGAATTTTTAGAAATAATTTAGCCAAAGTGTTTAATAAACCTCTTACTAGGTTAATAATTTTATCTTACCAATACATGGTATTGATTGGTTTCTGGCAAAACGACCCAAATTTATTGCTTGTGATTTTTAGTGTTTGATGGCTGTTCTTTGCTCTTTTAAGTCTGCTTCAACTTGGGCGTCTATAGTAATAGCTTTCCAGAAATTTCTGAATATTCATGTTAAGATTTATAGCTCATTTCTATTCAGAGATTTCTGTGTCCCACAGAAGAACACTCTAATGGAAGTGTTTTAGACCGTGGTTAATAATATCACCCTGTAAGAATGTGATCTCTCCTTGAACCATCCCACACAGCCACAGTTTTGGCGTCAGCAACACTGATCTGGTCAAGCTCATTAAAATCCCTTGGGTACAAAACATCAGCCCCTCTAGATAGCAAGGCAACGGAATTAGGAAATGTAATAGTTGGCTTTGCTGATGCTCGAGCATGATTGGCAGCAGGCACAAGGCCTGTATCCTGTACTACATCTCCAGCACCTGCCTAGGCAACCTTTTTGTAATGCCAATCAGTCAAATACTAGTTCCATTTCTATAGGTTTCATTAAAGGGGAAAGAAAGAAGAGCTGCTTAGTCTGTGCAGAGTATATTATTGATATGCTGATTAAGCATAACGCAAGTGATCATTAACTGCAATTCACGTAAATTACAGCAGCACAGATGTGGGGGGTTGGGAGGATAAAAAAGCAAGTCACTTTAATGGTATACAATAGAAATGTGATGGATAATTCATCCAGGACAAAAAGAGTACAGTCTAAATCCTGCTCTGCATATTCATGCGAGTAGTTGTATCGGTTTCAGTATCATTTTTTAATAAGAAAGATGTTTCTAATTTGCCTCTAGCTCCATGTTGTTTGGGAAGTTTGAAAAAAAATATGTATTTGTTACATAATTGAAATACATCATTCTGTGGTCACCCAACTTAGGACTTGATCTTTACATGTTTATTACTTATATTTATGGGCTGGAAATTTTTGGCTATTTTTGTTTTTTTTAACCAAGCCAATAGAAAAGTAAAAAAGAAATGACAATTATCTTGTTTTGCTTCTAGATAGAGGAAAAAATGCGCTAGCATTTATTATTGGTATATAGTAATTGTAAAAAAACCAGCAAATCAAGCCAAAAAATAAAAGGAAAGCTCCCCCTCCCCTCCTTCCCTACCTTCCTCTTTATTCTGTATCTGACCAATGATAGTAAATTATGGGCAAAATTTTATAAGACTGATTGAAAAAAAGACAGATTTTGTCTTTGATCATGACAGAAGTTTTCTACGTCTTAGAGTTTCCTCAGAAATATGACTTCTTTGAGATCTGGCCAGACTCACTACCTTGCACTCTCAGGCACGTACCAATAACTTTCTTCTTAGTGGGCACTCTCATGATCATTTGGCAAAGCAATCTGATTATGTTGGTAATGGAAACTGGTTCATAAGTACTAGGGAAGGATAACACTCCCTGCTCTGTAATAGTTTATGTTGTGCTAGAAAGGCTAGAGCATGCGTGACTGAAATTAATGGGAGCTTTTCCATCAATCGAAATTGGGTTAGAATCCAGAAATCCAAGTGAAAGTGAAGAAAACTACTCCTTTCTTATATTTCAAAAGCCTGAAAGTAGTTTGTCACGTTAGTCTGTATTACTGCCTACCCATGACAGTAGTAATCTCTCTGGCTGCATTTGTTCTGGTTTCAATCATCAGTGAACGTGTGGAACTGTGAAAACTCTTTTTTTTTTTTTTTTTTTTTTCTTTTTGGGGGGGTACCGTGGGCACAGTGATTGAAGAAGACTGTGTAAGCATTTGGATATTCCTTGTGACTAGATGAAGGTAAAGGAGAACTGAGGAGAACTGTTGGAGTGTTAGATTTTGCCTGGGATTAAGTTGCACTCAAGTAAGCCTGCATTCAAGAATCAGTTACTCAGGCCACTGTGAACATAGGTTTCTCTGTTTATATGGAAGATGTTTTCGAGATGATAACTATTTCCATGAGCAATGGAAATAATGAGGTTTGTTTTCCTGCAGCTTTCTGTCTTGTGGTTAATTGCATCTTGTGATTGAAGGTTGTTGTTGGTTTTTTGGTTTTTTTTTTCTTTTTTACAGTGGGTTCTTAATGCCTGGTGGGTTTCCTGGTGCCAGGCTTCAGCCTTTCCCTCAGCTGGGCACACAGAAAGTTTCTTTTGCCTACATGTGTCTCTTATTTTCTTACAACTGCAGAATCTTAGGACAGCTGAGCCATCAAAAAAACCTTATAACTGGCCAACAAATAAAAAAAAAAATATGAAACAACCTAATTTTCATTTTCTTTTGATGCTGATTGACATCTTAGTCTGCATTCATTTTTTTGTCTGAGACACAAAAACATTAACTTCTAAGTGATACTGAATTTGAAATGGGAAGTATTACCAAAATCACCAGGTGGCTGTGAAAATGAGTTTCAGAGTAAAACAAATGATACCAAACAGTTGGTATGTATGAGACAAAAGATTGAAAGTGAAAGGTATCTTTGGAAAATGAAAAATTAAGTACTTCTTTCCAAGTTGAAAGAAAGCATTTCTTTCCAACTATTGATTAGCAGTGAAAGTCTCTTAGTACTTTTTAAAACTATGCCTTCTGTTAAAACCAAGATTTATCTATATTTTGCCTGAGCTCTGGTCTTCTTACAACTTTATATATTTCCTGCTGTCTCCCTGCATTTCATGGCTTGCATATCAGGTCTGAAATGGCAGCAGACTCTTTCGATGATGGAAAGTCAAACTAACCACTTGGGATTCTGTTTTTGTGAATCATAGACTTTGTTTCGTCTTACACTGGATGGCTGATTAAAAAGGTAATTTATTTGGTTAATTTAATATTTTTTTTCTTCTCACTAAGATACTTGCTTGTTGAGTACACTAAAAGTATATGCTTCATTTTTTTTCCTTTTTTTCAAAACGAGTAAAAAATAAGAGCACTTTTAATGTATGTTTCATAAGTTCTTCCTTTCACATCCCATTTTCTGTAATCAGGCACATTTTTTCTCAGTTTTACACTTTTCGTTTTCTTACCACTAGAAAAAAAAACAACTTTTAATTTATTACTGTAAAATGAATGATTTTGCTTTTGAGAGAGGCGTTTAAAATCTGCTTCTTTTGAACAAAAATCTCTTCACACTCTGAACCTTGAGTCAGAATGCTATGTTTGTTTCTTCAGCCTCTGGGTGCTGTTTTTCCACTAAATCTTAAAATGATGAAAAAGAAACTCATTTATATGGCACTTTTTTCTTCTTTCTGGTAGGTAGCACTTTTAGCAATATAGAGCTATGAGATATGCCAGATGATTATGTTAATTATATTGTTAAACTGGTGACAGCATTGTTTACTACTTTTTTCTGAGTATAATATAGAAGTTTTGTTGATGTCCTCAGAAGCAGTATATGAGTATTTAAGGGCAGAATGTGATTTTGTTGTACTTCAGCTGACTTTGACTTGTGTTTCGTGCATGTATTTTCTTCAGCACCTTTCATAAAGCATATATTTAAAATGGAAGTTTTAATCCCAAATGTCAGGTCAAGTTGACTAAACCAATGAGGGGAATGTTTTGAAACAATGAATTCAAGATATGAAGTATCAGAATTGTATTTTTGACTGTCTCTTGTTACGAATTGTTACCAGAAAAAAAAACTTTTTAAAACATAGAGCACTGTGGTCATGTGTTCTTTGATGACTGTATTCTATGTGGCATTTATTTGATAAATTCAATTTTGTGTTTTGGTAGATTTTAAAAGCAGCTTTTACCTTGACATAAAGTAAAAAGTGTGTTAATTTCTATTCTATGATTATCATTAAGGGAGAAAAAATGCAGTTTTTTCTACTTTCTTTTGAAATTAGAAATTTTACCATGTTACTTCAAAGTAGATTTCTATTTAAAAAAGAAGATTAATGCAACAACTTAAAAAGAAAAAAAAAAAAGCAAAAAATACAGTAAGTGCAATGTGCTTGCACCATTTTTTATAATGAAAAATATGGAAAAATCCCTCATATTTCATTAGCCTCATCAGTCATTTTACTTAATGGTTATAGGTTGCTGAAGGTTGGGTATCAGTTTTCTGCGGCTTCTAACAAAAAAAAAAAAAAAAAAAAAAAAAAGAAAAAAGAAGAGGGGGGAAAAAAAAGAAAGTTTTG
The DNA here is from genome assembly GCF_036169615.1 of Heliangelus exortis. Taxonomy (NCBI): domain Eukaryota; kingdom Metazoa; phylum Chordata; class Aves; order Apodiformes; family Trochilidae; genus Heliangelus; species Heliangelus exortis. The sequence goes on along the minus strand of NC_092422.1, from coordinate 107,278,379 downwards.
GGTTCTATTCCAAGAGTCAAATAAAGATCTTATTTAGAGTTGGAACTGCAGATACTTCAGCTTTCAATTTTTCTTTTTAACTTTCAAAGCTTAGAAAAGACATCATTCTCCTCCTGGGCAGAATTTTATTTCTGTCAGCCCTGTCAGCATAAACACAGGCCATTTGTGAGAAGTTCTCTCAAATGGCCTGATCACCATGGATATTTTCTCCTACATAAAGGAAGACTTACTTTATAATTTTATTCATTTTCTTTTGTGCTGAATTTATTTGCATAAACCAGGGTAGAACAAAGTAAATACAGTAACTGTCATGAAATGCAACATTATTTATCACAGGGGTACAACTGGAGTAACTTTTAAGACTGTTTTTATGACACTGAGACCACAAGAAGAGTAACTATAGTTTCCAATTAAAAAAGACCATAAACGTTTTTGCCTGATAGCTTTTCAGTGCTTCTGCATTATTTTGAATGGTCTAAATATTTTGGTAGGTCATTTATTTCGAATATATGTATTTTTCCTTTTTGTTTCTTCCGTATTTATGGAAATATTCAGTCTGAAATAATTGTCCGTATAGAATAGCAGTTTCTACAATTTAAAATTGTTCTTTTAAAAGGTACTGGGAAGCAGGCGTGTAAGTGCACTGGTGTCTTGCTGGCTCTGGCGCTGAAATGGTGAGGAGGCTGGCAACGCAGTTACTGCTAGGCAGGAGACCCACATTTTGTTTAAATTCTCCCTCCCCCCAGACTTTAAGAGTTGTTTGTGAAAAAAACAACAATCTAAGGACTCTGTTAGTTCATTTCTAATTCCACACACTTCTCGGAGTCGTTTCCCAAGCTTTCACGTTATCCATTTCGAAAACGTAAACAGAAGCAGAGGGTGAGCGGTGCCGGGAGGTGCTCGGGATCCCGGGCCCGGCTGCGGGCCAGCCGAGAGCGGCAGGGCGAGTGCTTTCCCTTCCCCGCTCCCGGGCTTGGTGCCGCGGCCGAAGGGCAGGTGAGCAGCCCCCGGGGGGGACGGGGAGAGCACCTGGCTGGGCAAAGCTCCGTGCGGGAGCTCCCTCGTCCCCTCCTTCCCCTCTGGGACCCTTGCGGCCGTTGCCGCCCCTAAGGCGGCTGTCGGGGCGGCGATCCCGTACTGGGTTTGAGAGTTACGCGGGGCTACCCTCAGCGGGACCCCCGCGGGGCTCAGGGCCGCTGCTGTGTTCTCCGCGGGCAGGTTTGGCTGAGGGCGAAAGCGCCCGGAGTGGAGAAGCGCGGCGCAGGGTCAGTGTGTGTTTAAACACCGGGAAGTGTGTTTAAGGAGGAATAACGGGGAGCGTCCGACCCATGCTCCTCACTACGCGGTCAGGGCGACGCGGGGGCTGCTGCTGGGTGTCCTCCCGTTGCCGTGATGCCACGGGCTGCCTCGGAGAGAGGCGGGGAAAGTTAAAACCTTTAGCGGGGGGACGGGACTGGGACGACGTTTTGCTCCGCACTCCCGTTTCGGCCCTCCTAATACCAGTAGTACTCAAAAGAGAAGCAGAGGCGCGGGTTCAGCCAGCGCAGCACGGCCGCTCCGGCTCCGCTCCAGCCCCGCCGGCCTCCCCTCCCTTCCCTCCCCACCGGCGGGTCCCGCTACAGCGGGAGCGGCGCAGAGGGCTCGGCAGGTGGCGCTGTGCCTTCAGCGCGGCCCCCGCCGCCCGCTGGGCCAGGGCCGGGGCCTGGGTCTGGGTCTGGGCGGGCAGTGCTCGGTCCCCGGGGAGCTGGGAGGGCGTGGGCTGATGGCTGGCGCCTTCTGGCTCCCGCATGGTCCCGCTTGCCACGTCCGTTCAGGCAGCTGCTGCGGTTGCCTCTCGGTATGCCGTCTGGCTCCAGAACGTAGCCAGCGGCCGATATTTCTGTTCTTTGCGTGCTCGATTTGGAATGGGGTTGGAAGGTGTGAGGGTGAAATGAGTGTTTTGTGCTTGTGTTCTGCTTTTAATTAGTGGCTGAGCTCTATGAAGGATACGCTGGGGTTAAGGGCTCTTCGCTCTGTGTGTAGATACTATCTTAGACATAATACGGTGATGAAGTCTGTGAGTTTTTACTCCGTGACATTTGATGCTTGCACCTGCGTGTTAGTTTTCCCTGCCTAGCTGGCTATTCCTCGATGTCTCCATGACTAGAACTTCATTTCCAGCTGTTGGATTTTTCAGAGGCCCCAAAGGGTAATTAAGACCCCCAGAATGACTGCTAGTTGTCTGTTAGCACGTGTACGGATGTATGGCTGGGTGCTGTGCTGCTACGTGGTTTGTGTGCTGTTGTGTTGGACAAGTAGGGGCAGTCACCACCATCCTTCCCAAGAGGCTGACAATTGACTTCAGTTAGACTCTAGGGGAAAAAACATAGAATCATGCTGTCTGTAGCCTTGGTTTTAAACAAAACAAAACCCTACACCCAAAGAGAGTCTTTCAAATCTACAGAACATTTGCTGTTTGGAATAGCAGAAGCTTAGTTTCTAAATTGGGTGTTAGCATTCACATACAGTGCTTGCTGTAGAGAAAAGCTATGTAGAAATTAGGGGGTTTAAATCTCTTATCAGTAGTTTATCTCAGAACAGTACAGGTAGATGTTGACCACCAGTCCTTTATTAGAGCCCATTTAAAATTCACTGATATTGATAAAGTTGCGATGGATTAACTGGATTTGTTGCTCAAATATTATGACTGATGGGAGAGGTTGATACTGTTAGTGTTGGCTATGGACCAGGCTGCAGAGTGCTGTAAATCAAAATCTGTTTTTCACTAGTAATCTTTTTAAAAACTTGATGCTAAAATGTGTCTCAGTTTGAGATGCAGATTATTGTAGAAATAACTAAATGTTGTTTGTAAAAGTTGCCAGACGGCCAGCTGACTGATCCAGTCTCCTGCTCAATGCAGGACTATTGCTAACTTTGTATCAGGTCAACAGTTTTTCCTCTAGATAGCAGTCTAAGAAGCCTCTGAGAGTAGAGGTTTCTGAGCCTGTTTCAGTGCTGTGCCCACTTCTACTACTGGACAGAATTCTGCTTGATACCTAATCTGAGTTTCTCAAGACACAGTTTGTGGCAGTGTTCTTTTCTTACACCATCTGCTGCTACTGAGAGTTTTGGCTGTGGTAAGTCCCTTTCAAGTCAAGGCAGTCTGTAATTAGATCACTCCTTGGCTTTTTCATTTTACAAGAGACAGAAATCCCCACTTCTTCCCCACATGGTGTGTTTTTGTCCTCTAACTGTCTTACTATTGAGCAATCTTACTAGTTACAATGTCATGCTCATTGCCATAGTGGCTCCTGTAACTAGGGGTAAAAGCTTTTATACAACTCTAACAGGATGGCAGAAAAAATCCAAGAATGGAAATGAAGTAGGAGTGTAGATGCCTTATCTGTGTAACTGATCAAATATTGCAGTTGAAACAGTTCACGAGCAACATGATATTTTATTTTATATTCCCTTTACCACCCAGGAATTGGACAAGTAGAACCTCAGTCCTGGAGGAGCTGAGATTTCTTGGAAAGAGAAGACAACAGCATAGTAAAGCTTACCTCTTCTCAGCTCCTAAAAATAAGTCAGATCTTATACTAGCTTGTTATCTAAAACCTCCTAAATTGGGAGACACATTTGTCTAATATCTGAATGTTTTAAAGGCTTTTTTCTGAGAGCTTTTTCCATTATAGCAACAAATCTTGTGTATGGGAATGCTTTTCTGTTTTTTTTTTTTTTTTTTTTGGTTTTTTTGTTTGTTTGTTTGTTTGTTTTGTTTGGTTTTTTTTGTTTCTTTTTTTTTGTTTGTTTATTTGTTTTTAAAGAAGGTAAATGTTACCTGAGGGTAAGTAGGGAAGAAAAAAAGAGGGCTAAGGAAGCAATAGCAGCTGAACTGAAGATGGCAGCTTTGGGTAGAATGACATTACCCAGCCAAAGCCTGTGTGGAGAGATGTGTCAGTTGTGAGGGTGAGTGAACAATCAAGACTGAAATCTACAGAAAGCAACCTGGCTTTAAACTGCTTGTGGAGCTATTCCTTCCATCTGAAAGTCTTGGAGCTTCTTTCCCATATCATAGTTTGGAATAAAGGTGCCACACCAAATTCCATTTTCCAGAAGAAAAGCAGGAACCTTTGGCTTGGGAGGCTTTGGCTGTTGGGAGTGATAAAACTTGGGTTAACTCATAGCTTTCCTGTGACTCTGACTCCTTCCATTATGCTGCAGAGATTAATTCAGTGATGTTTGTGTCTTATCTGTTCAAAACTACCTTCCTGAAACTCTGTGGAAATATTTACTGCAAGTTCAAACAAACAAGATTCTTGCTTTTCCACTTTTCATTTGATGAAAAATTAAAATCCCAACTAGAACTTCAAAAGTTAATTTCTTCCTGGATGTGTAGTTTGATACACAGTATACAATTTATTCCATCAGACTTATGTGATGTGTAACCTGGCAAAGCAAACGTTGCTACTGGAACTTGACTGTTTATGTTCCCTGATGTCCTTGTATTACCTGTTTAACTTTCAGTAATATTTTTGTGACACTTTATTAATAAACAAAACATATCCATGATGATAATTTAATTTTACTCTGAAGCCTCCTAATAAATGTTTGAACCCTAGAGCATTTACGTAGAAGTGTTTTAGCCTGAAGAAATGTTTAGAAGAGATTCTGAGCTGTGCCTTCTGAAGGCACTGTAATTCAGCAGTGTATATTCAGAAGCAAATGGTTTTTGGATTAGAACATCCTCTTAAAGTCATAGAATCATAGAATCGTCTGGGTTGGAAGGGACCTCTGAGATCATCAAGTCCAACCCTTAAAATGAGAACATCCAGGGAGGTGAACATTAATAAGATTGGTAGAATGGTACTATCTGAACGAAGGACAGTCAGAGGTGGTGAAGTAGCGCAAAAAATAAATGTACAACCCAAATGAAATCTTTCCCTCTACTACGTCACTGATTTTCCAGAATCATAGGACTCCTGAATTATTATGCTTACTAAGAACTTACTGGAAGTTCTACCAAGGTACATGTGACTAATCATAGCTGGTGGATTTAAAGCACAGAGAATGGGGTTGTATGGGCAGACAACAGTCAACAGTTCCTAAAGCTTGGAACAAACCACTCACTGAATGTCAGTTCTGTCACATCTTCAGTTTACAAAGTGTTTTAAGAGATGGCTGTGCATTCTCTGTCTTGTGCTGTAATAGAGGGTGCATTGTGACTACTCCACTTCTGAAATCCTGAAGAGTTTGAGATTGTATTTTAGAGTGTTGATAAATGAAATTTAAGCAGAAATTGAGAGAATAGAGAACATTTTGGAAACAGTAATTAAATGTTGAGTGTTCGTGTTCTATCTTAATAGATTTTAGGAAAACTAAGATATGTGGTGTGCTAGATCTTGAAAATTAGAGTTGCTGCACATGACTGTACTAGTGCAATGTCTTGAATTAAAAGGTGGAGGGCAGCATTGAATTCATAGAGCTAATTTACTTGTTTAAATCACTGTTAATAGAGACATAAAGTGAAAGGTCTGCAATTTGTGCTATGCATGTTGAAATGTAGTGACTTTGAGGACTGAGCAAAGAAAAAAAAGTTTGACTTGACTGGGGGTTTTAATCTGAAGAATGACAGGTCTCTGTATAGAAGGTTTAAAAGAGATGTATGACCTCTTAAGGTATCTGTCATTTTCTTAAAAAAAAGAAAAAAAGAAAAAAGAAAATAATTCACCTCTGGGGCAAGGAAGTATCTGAATGCCCTTGGGCTCTCACAAAGACTGATGTACAGAAGTTTGCAGGATTATGTCTGTCATCCTACTATGATAATACCAAATGTATATTTAATTGTTTCTGACATGTTTGGAAGTGAACTTTTTAAAACCATATGCATTTTAACTGGTGCATACTAGAGGTATTTACACATACTGGTCAAATATAATGTAGGTTTGTTTAACCTAGTTGACTAGTTGAGTTAAAGGCAGTGCTGTGATGGAATGCAAAGAAGTTTTGCAATGGCCACTTGCAATATGTTTTATTTAGAAATCAAGTTCATTTAGTAACTAGGGAACTGGGTTTTTTTCCTCTGTGGTTGTGCCTGTTCAGATTCAGCAAGAGGTACTCATCCAGGAAAGATCTGGGAAATGGAGAAGGACAGTCTATTTCTGTTCTTTTTTTTTATATACATAAAAAAAATAAGGGAGGGAAAGAGAAGAAATACTGCAAGTAATAGCATTCCATTCCACTTACCATTTGACCACCAAGAACAGAACAATCTTCCTGTTCATGTTTTTTGCCAGTGAACACTTTGGTCTGGTCATTTCCTCTTGTTACATACAGTGAGATTCCATCAGCTGTATGAGCAGAGTTTGCAGGACAGAGTTGAATGCCAGACCTGGAGACTCCTGAACCCTAATAGGTTAGGAATAGTGTAGAAATCTTCTCCAGTGCTCTACTGTGGATTGTGCAGAATTACCTTTGTGTGTTCTCAGAGTTGGGTATTCTTAAGTAATATAATTTATATTGTTTTATACCACAGCTTTTGTTTTAGGATACATGCATTCTTGGGTTGATTTAGTGACTTTCTGTCAAAGATGGAAAGATCCTGTAAGGGGTGTTGCCAGTGCAAGGATGTTTTTCAGTGGTGGTGTCAGTGCACATGTCTGGAATATATCTGTACAGAGATATATGCTTCTGTACACTGAATTAATGGAAATATAACATGTAATAGAAAAGAATTATAACTTAGACAATTACAGTATTAGAACCAAATCCTGCCATGTTTAGCTTGGTCTATTAAGGAAAATAGCTTTTAGTAATCTTGATATAATTTCTGTTACTTTTCATCCATTCATAATAACTTTTGAAGACTGTGTCTCTCATCTCAGCCACATTTGAATAGAGGGAACCAGACAGCATAGGTCTCAAACATACCTAATTCCTGTGTTTCATGTGAGAAATTTAGTCTTTGGTTGAGTAGCCCCACTCAAGCTGTGGTTGTTAACCATGGTATTATCTACCATTATCCACTGATACTATTATCTAAAATCATTCAGGTAAAGCTTCCCCTCCCTAAACCTAAAGTCAGATGATCACCAGATAAAAATTTGTATGAAGCCAGAGCTCCTCAGTTCTCCCATGGATAGGAATTATGTTGTAGTAAGCTTCCCTTGATTTTGGGGGGCTTCTGAGGCACAGTGCATGAGGTCCAATGCCAAGTGAGACGTATGACCCCACACAGAATGTACAATATGTTTTCACTGTATAAAACCACAGTAAGTAGATAGAGTTTAAAAAGCCATAGAAATATGTGTATGTTTCAAAATCGATATTTAAAATTCCTAGCAATAAACATCCTTTAGAAAATCTCAAGCATGTGATCCTGCATTTGAGAGAATCCCTTTAGGGGTGTATGTACATGCTTGCTATGTTTTCCACTGAAACATGATTCTGCATCCTAGTAAAAAATTGCATTGGGAATTAATAGTATTTGAAAATTAAACAAGAACAACTTCTGCAATATCTGAGAAAGAAGAAAGTGATACAGGAGTAAAATAATGGAGATTTAAGTAGCAAGCTACCAACTTTTCCTTGATATATATGTCAGAAAACTATATCTTAGATATGTCAAATGACAAGATGGTGTTTGGACATCCCTGCTAGCTAGCAAAGGACTATCAGAACCATTACCATAGCTGACATAGTTACTTCCCATCTGAATGCTTAACAGTGTGGGATAGTTGAAAAGCTTTTTGTAGAAAAAAACCTTAGAGCAGTGATGAACAGGATGTCTAGAAGAGTTAACTTGATAAATTTCTTAAGCTTAATTCTTAGCAGAAGACAGGGTAACTTTTCCTAGCAAGGTTATTGCTCTGGACAAAGTGAATGATGGACAGAGCTCTAGGGTCTATAGTATAATGAAGCTGTGGTTAGCCTACCTCTGAACCCATTTAGAAGGAATTTTGTTGGATTTAGGTTGTAACTAAGAGTGAAATATGGATTCATGCAAGTAATGCTTCTGCAGTGGACATAACAAAGAGACTAGTTTATATATTTTTTCCCCCTCTGTCATCCTAAATGTGAGTAGCATTTAAAAAATGTGATGAACTAAAATAAATGCATATTTAAACTTGTGTTTTGGCACCACATTTTATGCCGGACATTCACTGGGATAAAGTCATGGCTGGAAAGGACAGAGATGAAATAAGTGTCTGAAGATAAACCATTGCTTCTAAATGGCTATCAATTCTTTTTCAGTGAAGAGAGAATGGGTACATAAGTACAATAAGCAATCACTGATGGGGTGTGTGAGCACTATATATAGCATATTGGACAACTGCAAAGGTTATGGAATAGTTAATAGAAATATTAGGATGATAATAAAGTAAGAGTGCCAAAAGATCAAAATAAATAATAAAGGCATTGTATTATATGAGAGAGAATGGCCCAATTAAAAAAGAAAGTGAGATAACCCAGGAGAATGTAATTAACATGGGATCTGCATATAACCAGAATTTGATTAAGGAATTGTTTCAAAGTCCACAAATCTTTAGAAATGTGTAAACCAAGAGTAATGCAAGAAAGATCATACTGGGCTGACTGAGAATAATATAACGTTAGGGTTTTTTGGATGACACTTGTCCTTTTGTGCAGCGAAGGGAGCAGGGATATGGGAAAAAACAGAACACAACAGTGTAATAAGTGTCTGTAGCAAGTGTTGTGTGGAAGGAGATGGAGCTAAGGAGACGAAGAGCTGAAATTCAGGAAGAGAGAGAAAACAAACACGAAAGATGGAATCTGACTTTAAAATATATAGTTATATGTGAGCAAGCTGTGAACTGGGAAAGAGAGCCATATGGCTTACAGATTAAATATCTTTTTCCTGCTGTTTGTTAAACTCGTAGAAGGGAATCCATGCTGGCTTCATACCCTGTGGTCTGTATGGCAGCATGGTCCTGTCTTTCCAAAGGGCTGACTGTGCTCCTGGGATCCCAAAAGGTGAAGGTAAGCAATAGGCAGCTCTCAGAACAGAGATTTCTTCCATTGCAGCCCTCTGTAATTCTTACAAAAGCTGTCAGTGTTTTCATGGTGTATCATGGGCTAGTTGCTGAATGCTTTTAGTGGTCCCGTGAAGTAGCTATGGGATGAGAATGGTGTGGTGGGGAGGGTAGGGGTGGGAGACCGGAAGGTAGGTAGGCAGAAATTCCTGTGCTGGATCCTGTTGCAATGCCTGCCCCAAATCCTAATTGCCCTTGTATCGACCAGATAAAATTTGATTTAATTGATACTGTGGAAATTTACCATCAGCTCTAATTTTTAACATTAAAACACAATGCTTACGCCATTTGACACTGCTGTGTATCTTCAAGTCTGTTGTTTTTATTGTTCAATGGAGAGAGTAATGAAACAATGAAGCCTTCTGAACCATTCCAAATCACTGGTTTCGCTGAATGCTCTTTTCCAAGAGAAAAGATACCCTAATGTGTAGAATTAATACAGAATCCTTGTCAAAAGTAATACAATATGAAGCAAAACCGTAATAGGTCTTTGCCTTTTATAGACATAGAAGTTCTTTGTGGTCTTTTTTTCTATGAAGGTCACACAAATGCAGATATCTTTATAGCCAAGGACTTACTGGCTTTCACCTGAGCAGTTAAAAAATGGTGACTGTGCAAAGTTGCATTTATGCAGCCTTTTTTATCTGTCAACACACACACTTGTTTCATAGTTTCACTCATTATCTGTGAGCTGCATCAGTCTTGACAGTTTTGGTCTATAATGAATTTGCTTAATGAATTAATTTTCAGGTGCTTTCAGCCATAGTTTTCCTGACAGATTGTTTCTGGAATGCTGAAAAAAGCACAAACCCTAAAATAAAGTAATTGGTCAAATATCTCTTATACGTTCTGAAAATTAATCTTTTGCCTGGATTGACTCTGATAGAGACAAAAGTATGATAATCTGGTTGCAGTTGTAAAGGACTGGATGTCAGGACATGGCACTGAACTTGTATATGCAGTATAACATGTATTGCATGTATTGCATTTTTGTCCATCCAAGAATTGACTGAGTCCAGTTGGCTATGGAAAATTGCTGTTTTGACTTTCTTTAAGCAGTTTTAAATTTTTTTTCCCTTGTTCGGTGTATGAGAAGACCGTTCTGTAAGTTCAAGAGAGAAATCTGAAAGATTGTGTTAATATAAAAGATGTCATATCTCACTTTTCCACATGGGTAGCATCTTTTGTCTGTCAAGTCACAGCATCTCCCTTTAGGAGTGTTCCTGAACTCTGCTGGTATGAAGATGGATTCAGATCTCAGCAGCAGGTCATGGAGATTAGCAAATGAGAATCTTGTTCTCACACTTACTTAAGTGTTTAAATGTCAGCTTAAGTTCTTCTGGATAGAAGTGTTTTTTAATCTTTTCTACATGTTTCACTTTCCTTATTGAAGTTGCAAACTTCTACGGACATGATGCTTTTGAGTCAGCTTGCATCTTTTGTGCAAAGATTTCACCAGCAAGTTTTGAAACATGTTCTTGCTCCATCAATTTAGCTTATATTGGAGGTAGGAAAGGGTGTGGAGAGCAAAGGCAAAGAACTCCATTTTTATTTAGGATGCAATAAACGAGAAGGAGTGAGAACTGAGTGTTCAGAGACAGTGTGTGCACAGTTTGATGACACATGGGTTGTCTTTCCTAGGGAATTTGCAAAAGCAATGCTAATGTTTGGGTGGTGTGAGAGTTCCTTCTCTGCAGATTTTTACTTCATTGGATATCTGTCATACAAATGAGGTTTATTATTTTAGGATTTTAATCTGAATAGGATTAATTACATAGTGGAGACTTAAGTTCTCTCTTTCCTTCTTCTCTTTCGGTTTCCTGTGGCTAGACTGGAAGAACAGAAACAGTGAAGTTTCTGCTCTTGAATTTCTGAAGTAGTCACTACTTTGGTCTGCTAATGTCTCATGTAATTTCTGTCAATAAAAGTGACCAATTTAGAACTTAAGATTCAAGCATTTGAAGCTAGTTTTAAGGAAGAGACATTTATTTGTATGTATTATTATGTAGTTTCTTCTTTGGTTGGTTCTGATGTGTTAAGATGGTCAAGGATCTCTCTCAGACATAGAGTAAGGTCTTGCTTTGTATTGTGAAACTAGCAGGTTTCACAATTACCATGCAATGGGAGATTCAGGTGCAGCTCATTCAGAATTCAGGAGTTTCTTTTGAGAACAGGGGATTTTCTTGCCTCTTAATTGTGCTTTGATAGTGGTCTGTGTCAGAAGATGCAGTCCAAGTGCTGTTTGCAAATACCCTTGTTATACAACTATAAGTTTTAAATATTATTCTTGAAGTTGCTGATTCCAATGACTAGCATCCAGGACAGAAGATCCTGACATTTGCTAGCAGCTGGTAAGCAGTGGATCTACAATACATTTTAATTTTCAGTGCTGGAAATAGAGGTCATCTTGCAGGAGACTGTACTGCTTGCTTCAATAGTTGGCTGAAATCAATAAAGAAATAGGGCATTTGAATAATTTTCATGACAAGAAGTCAGTGTTATAAAGTTTTGTATTTGCTGCTGACATTTTGGTGCTATGTGCCAACATGTTAGCTCTACTTTCTTATTAGGAATTTCCCATTGGAAAGTAAGCTGTTATCAGTAAATTAAAAACAACCATAGCATCCAGACCCCCTACTCTGGGAGGATAGTTTTAGCTTAAGGCATTCAATTAAAAATTATGAACTGAATTATCTGAATCATATGGCACTAAGTGAAAGAATGTTTTATAGATCAAGGGGTTGTATCATTACAGTTTGCTTTATGAATCTTGGCTTTTCATCATGCAAACATTTCTATGTTTATTTTTTTAGGCATACACTAATTTAAAAAAGAATCTCTTAAAGGACCATGAGCTATGCATACCTTTTCTTAAACGACTGTTTATTGCACAGAACAGTGCTAAAGACTGCTCTGGCATAGCAGAGTAGCCAAATGCAGTGAACATAGACTGAGGGAAACACTGTCAAGTCTTAGAAATCGAATTTTTATTTTACTGGAAATTAAAAAAAAAAAAGCCACACCAAACAACCCCTCTTAAAATCTTAAGATTCCCCAAGAAAGCATTAAGTGTTAAAGGAATTAAGTTTGGTTCAAATGAAAGCTATGGATCAGATCTTGTTGTATTGATATCAGGTTCTCTGTGATTTATGGTACAAGAGTGAATGTGAAATTAATTTGATAGCCATTGATCTTGCAGTACAATGTATTGACAACATGAAATGCAGTATCTGTTTTCCAGAGTTTGGCTGCTTTCTTAGTGCTCTTAAAATAAAGGTTATTCCTTATGACTCTATTTCCTACTTTTTGATTTCTTAACATGAAGAGAGAAGTGAGCCTTTAGATTTTGCTTTCCTTCCTGTTTTGAACAACTGATTTGGTTTCACTGGCACAGGATGATTTGGCCTGGACCACTTTCTTCCAAATTTACATTTGAGAAAATAGATCTTTATAAAACTGCTTGCTTCTAAAGTCTGGATAACAAATGAAGACTAGAAAATGGTTCTTATTTGGGTTCAGATCTTACTAAATATTGGTATATGGCTGTGCCCATCCTTTGAATTCTCAGCATTGGGCGTTCCTGTGGTGTTGAAGTAAATCCTTTTCTGTTATGAAAGTCATGAGAACAGATTTGCCTGTGACTCACAGGTAATGTGCAATGAAGTTTTCCAGGGCTGAAGCATGATGTCAATAGCAACTATAATAATAATTTCTGAAGAGTTTTCAATGTGTATGTGTCCATGCTTTAGTGATTTTTTTTTCTTTGTTTATTTAAATAGTAATGGAAACATCGTGGTGCAAATCTGGTCTCAGTTTTACTACCTTTTACTGTAGCATTCATGTGCTGATTTTAGAGAAATAGCTCTTTTATGTTGTCATTTTATCACTATATAACCACAACAAATGTTTATTTTAGAGTATTATTAATGCAATTACATTTTCTTCTCAGGCAATCATAAAATCTAAGTGGGTGAAAGTCTAACAAGCTTTAGAATCCTAACTTAAAGAAATTTTGCTTCTGTTAGCATGCTGATTTGTGTGAGGCTAATTTTACAAGTTTCATTATTCTTACAACTAAGAATAACTTACAGTAATCTTATCTTTCTCCCTTTTATTCTTATGGCATAGGCGTGTATTTGGTTAACATAAAATATTGCTGATTTTGGAAGTGAAATTAGTAATCTGTGTTATTTAGTGCTAAATAACAAGAGAAAAATTGTCCATTGCATAACTTAGATTTCTCACTAGAATGTTTTCTTTTGGGGGAAGAAAAGAAAGCAAATGCTAGCCAAGGACTATCATGAGAAAATATTACATAAAAAGATATTTTTTTTTGAGGAATATGGGAGGATGAATAAAAAAGTAATTTTTAATGAAAAAGTAGTTTTCTGTTTCCTAAATGTGAATTGTTTCTGTTAATGGAGTGTAAAATAAGAAAACTAAAAAGATGTTTGAATTGTGGTTTTTTTAATATATCATGTACTATGTCTCAGAAACATGAAATGCCTTGCATTTGATCTCTTGACTTGATTTTCAGATTTTCTTTACTTTCATTTTGGGCAAAAGTTCTTTATTCTTCTGTTAGCATGCTTTGACACAGTCTAAAGTATAAAATAATGTCTTCTTGTAGTTGTGATAATAAATAGTATGTTGTAAAGAGTTTCAGGAAGAAATTTTTGTTGTTTAAAATTACCTAATAAACCACTGTTCATGGATGCTTCATTAGGATCATTAACTCAGTTTAGTGCAGTATTGGACCCACAGTTGCAGAAACTTCTTGTTTAAGCTATATCCTTAGGCCTCCCCATGAATCTGCCAAAAACATAACTTTCAGCAAAATCCATGTCTTTGAGCTTCTGTGAAAAGTTGTGATCTTGTGTGTGCTTTATTGTATCACTGTACCATGGGAGTTTGCAGAGAGTGGAATACTGTGGTACCTGGAAGCTGGGGACATGAAAAATAAGTTGCAAAATTCAAAAGCCATTTAAATGTTTTAGTAGGTATAAGCTTAGTTAGAATTGACCTGAGGCAGAGTTTCAGTTCAGCAAATGCAAGTGTTTGAATTAAGTGGAATAATCCCAGCAAAAAGCAGATAATAATAGCAAAAATTAAACATCTTAGTGGGCGAATGGGATAATTTGAGAAAGGGTTGCATTAGAGGATTGGCAATTGCAGTCCATTTTTTTTTTTTTAAACAGTTTTATGTAACACTTTGAATTGCTCAACAAAACTGTATTTAATTTCAGTTTTCAATGGTGCTTTCTGATCTGCATGCCAAGCATACATTATGTTAATGGGTGATACAGTTATCAGCTCTCACAATGGCACATCACATTTTTGAGTTTTAACATTTTAATTAAATGTATTTGATTTAAAAATGCTTATGTCTTCTTTCCTGGTCAATTAAATGTATATCATAAATTAGAGGAAATCAGAAAAAGAGTAATCTTTGATGTTGCGTCTTTTATGACTCAGAGTTGGACACCAAAAGAATTTTCTTGTCATTTTTAAATTTGCATGATCGAGATGCTTCTTCATTTGTAAGCTTAACAACCCCATGGTGAGCTACAGACTTGGGAAAGTGTGGTTAGAGAGCTGTAACTTTGGAAAGGGACCTGGGGATATTGGTTGATAGGTGATTTAACATGAGCCAGCAGTGTGCCCAGGTGGCCAAGAAGGCCAATGGCATCCTGGCCTGTATCAGGAACAGCGTGGCCAGCAGGTCCAAGGAAGTGATTCTGCCCCTGTACTCAGCGCTGGTGAGGCCACACCTCGAGTCCTGTGTCCAGTTCTGGGCCCCTCAGTTCAGGAAGGAGATCGAGGTCCTGGAGCGGGTCCAGAGAAGAGCAAGGAGGCTGTGAAGGGATCCAGCACAAGTCCTGTGAGGAAGGGCTGAGAGAGCTGGGGCTGTTCAGCCTGGAGAAGAGGAGGCTGAGATGAAACCTTAGGGCTCTCTTCAGCTGCCTCAAGAGAGGCTGGAGCAAGGAGGGAAACAGCCTCTGCTCCTTAGTGGACTGTGAAAGGATCAGAGGGAATGGATGGAAGCTGCGCCAGGGGAGGTTTAGGCTGGGTGTTGGGAAATATTTTTATATCGAGAGGGTTGTCAGGCACTGGAATGTCCTGCCCAGGGCAGTGTTGGAGTCACTATCCCTGGAGGTATTTATAAGGCAGTTGGACCCAGCCCTCAAGGACATAGTTTAGTGGTTAGCTTATGGTGTTGGTCAAAGGCTGGACTGGATGTTCTTGGAGGTCTCTTCCACCCTAAAACATTCTGTGATTCTGTGGATTGTAAGGAATGAATGTGCAGCTCCACAGAATATTTTTTTAGGAGCAAAATAGTTAACATATTTCAATCACGTCCATAGTTTATAGAATCTGAATAAAAATATGGATGGTATATTACAGGGAAGAACTTCAGTGTGATAAGAGTGCATAGGATATTAAAAGAGATTAAATATCCAAAAAAGAGAGACTTATTATACTCAGGAACTGCAGCATGGATGTGAAGAAATGAAAATGGAAATTTGGCTTGCAGATAAAAAAGAAAAACACATGAAACAGTTGAAGGTCAGACACTGACAAATATTTCCTTTGAGTGTTAGCTAGAACTTTACTTTTTCCAGTATTCTCCTCTTCTCTATGCTTACTGCACAGTGGCTTTGAATGCCGAAATAAACTTCCACAGTCCTCTGCTAAGGCAATCTGTAGATACAGTTGTGTCTGTGGCCATAGTAAATAGAGGCAGCAGTGCAATTCAGAATTATGTTTTTTTGGGGGGGAGGTAGTCTGTCTTCTTGTTACTTATCAGCCAGTCTCTTTCACCCTGTATTACATATATTTTGCTATTGGAAACTGACACCATACTTCACAGCATCTCTGAATTTGTTCCAGAGTTTGTCATAAATACATGATACTTAACTGTCCTGTTGTTTTTAGCTTGGTTGTACAGATGCAAGGAATGGGATTTTATCTTTCTTCTATAAATACTGGTTTACTCAAAGCAGATGTTTTATTTCAAATCATTTGAGGGTGTAGCACAGAGGAGACATAAAGTAAAGCCTGCTGAGAGCAGCATTGTCTGGAATAAAAATTGAGGCATGTGGGGGAAAATAATCCAGCAATATCAGTGCCACTGTAGTTGAGAAATGAATGTATTTATTTTGGTGAAACTTATGGAGACAAATTTATTTAAAGTGGCTGTGATGTTATAGTGGAGTTCATAGAATATTTTATTGTATCAATTTGTTTTATGATTTTGTTAGTTCCTAAACAATATCTGGATGTAATAAAAAAGGGATAAAAGTATCTGTAGGTAGCAATAGCACTAAAAAGGAACACTGAGAGGACCTAAAAGAACAGCTTTAGATTGAAAAGGAACAGGTGGGTAAGAAGGAGAGAAACATTTTTTTTAAAGACCGGTACAAATGGTTATTACTTCTTTTTATACGCGTGTGTTTTTTCCCCTTTCGTTTGGGCTTCAAGTTTTCAGAATTTTACAGCTATGAGAAGAAATGTGTTTGATAAGTACAGAGGAGGAGAAGGAAACACTGTGCCTTACTGTGGAGTTTTTGCCCAATGTGCTACTGTAGGAGAGGTGGGAAACCTTGTAGGTTAGAGCACTCCTGAGTGTGCTTGGATCCACAGCCAAGTATTTCACCTGTCATTGAAAAATGTGATTGAGTAGCTAGTGCTTCAGACATCAGAGATGAATTCCAACACTGCTGTAGAAAGCAAAAATATAGAATGTCTTCAACTTATCTTTGCATCTCTTGTATTACCTGGTATGTAAAATGTGTAAAAGAATGCTACAGATAGAAAAAAAGCTAAAATAACTGAGACCATAACTGGATACTCTAGCTTTTTAGATTTCCACTCCAGGGGAAGGCAAACAAGCACTGAAGGAAAACAAGCACCCTAAGAACTGGTCACTAATAGTTCCGCCTTATTAGAACTCCTGCATCAATATGTATCAGATTAGTGAAAATTTTATTAGTATCTACATTTTCAATTGTTTGCCTTACCTATATAAATCTTGCTATATTTGGCTTCTTGAAGAGTAGCTAATAAGCCTCTAAGAGTTGTGTTTAGTAGGTGTTTATTATATATTAGGCTGATTTTTGTCTGTTTTTAATAGGGACATAAATTTGAAATAAATAACGGCATTAAAAAAGATTGTGTTCTTATTTGTTCTGCTTAGCAGTCAGCATATAAATGTGTTGGAATATTCTATTTGTTAAAGCTGCACTTTGACTAGTCTCTGCTCTTTGAATTAATGCAGATGGCCTTAGAGCTTGCCTTTCTTCTCTGTGGTTTTGTTATTTCAGACCTTCTAAACAGGTATCATCGCACAAGGAAGCAAGAGAAATCCAACTAAACTGGGAAAATAAGAATTTTGAAAGGGCATCTTTCCATCCACTAGATTAGCAGGTTGGATCCCTGAAGTACATATTCTTGTATGGTGTTCAGCCTAATTTTAAAATTTCAGCTAATGAGGTTCCTCTGGGAGATCTTTTTGCAGCCTGTTTTATATTTCTTGCTGTTACGAATTACTTGCTGATAATCAGTCTCCTATTTCTTCATAGTATTTTTTAAAATGAGTGCTTTTTGAGTTTAACCCTTGTGAATTGTATGAAAAAAGTCCTTTTGTATTTGTTAGCTTGTTGAATCACTGTGGTCTGATCATTTTGGTTTTTCTTTCTTCAGCAAAAATGCATAGCTCCCCCAGTCCTATTTCAGTTGGACTTAAGGATCTTAAATATCTTTTCCAACCAAAATGATTCTGTAATTTCACAAATCTATCAGTCTACTCAGTTTCCATTTCTCTTTTTGTCTCTGGGTTCTCAGCCTCTGTTGATCCCTTTCTTTTGCAAATAGTAAAAAGCAAACTTACTGGCCAGTCTCCTAGTTTTGAACTGATGGAAGCACAGGTATCATTTAAGTAACATAAGAAGTTTTTACCTCTAGTAAGTGATGATCAGCAATGAAGAGAAGCACAAGTGACTATTTATGAGAAAGGAAATGGGTGAATTAACACAGGTTATAAAGAGACTGAATGAATGACTCCAGTGAATCATATAAAGTTCTTTTTGAAAGTGATAGTTTATTAATGATTTGTTAATTGCTTGCATGCAATTTATACACAAAGCTGAAGTAACACTGAACTGTGGAAAATTAGAAATATGTAGATAGTAAAAGAAGGAACATTTTATACAGTAAACAGGAATACTAGACACTCTATTGAAGGGAAAATAACTTTCATATTTTGATATCATTGAAGGAAATCCGCCTTTTGCAGGGAGCATAGGAACCTTTTTAAGTTTAAGCTTTGACAATTTAGCTATTTCTGACTCAAGCATACTTGAATTAGAGAAGAACAGGAATAGAGAACAGGAAATTTCATTCATGTTTATCATAAATGTTTTTCATAAACATTTTAAAGATGCACTACAATCCTAGCCTTGCAGATAAAAAGCAGATTAGGCCAGGTTAAGATTTAAATAACTGATTTCAATATAAATGCTATATGTTGCCCAACTGAACTTGTATTTCTTTCTTTTTTTGGAGGTTGGTTTTTATTTATTTGTTTTTGCCAATTCAAAACCAGAATGAGACAAAGAGAAAACAGTTCCTTCTCAACACCTTTCAGTTTTTTTATTGGTTGAGTGATTAGCATGCAGATGCTTCTAAATTACATTCCACAATTTTAAACAGTTAATAATATTCGGCTGTATATACAACTTAAATGCTAATTTCTGTGTGTCTATATCAATTTCAGTTTTTATGTATGGTGGCAGAAAAGAGAAATTGTGATTATTGATGTTTTTACTATCTATTGTTTCTGGTTATGAAAACTTCACTCATGACAAAGGCTTCAAATAAATCTGCTTTGAGAGTCTACACCACACTGAAGGTTGTGTGTATGATAGATAGAAAAGAGCTGAAAGATGAGTTTATGCCTTTTTTATGCCTCCTTCAGCATTCCTATCCTTTTTCAGTTTACTTTGGGTGTTAGAAATATGTTGTTTGCTCCATACAGTTCAGCAGGAGATGCCCTAATACTAAATAATGTGTTGCAGAGACATCCAGTGAAGGTGTGTTTATAACTCAGGTGGAGAGGTCAAAGCATCTGATACTTGAAGGAGTTGCATAAGAAGCTCCAACTCAAAACACATTAGCTTGGTTTGTCTCCTGTCAGAAGTCTGTTGATAATATAAAATTGTGTGTCAGCTTTAGAACTGATCAGACCATGTAAACTTCACCAATTAATATCTTAGGAATGTTTTATTTTAATAGAAGAGTTATTTGTAATTAATGTTTTAAGTAGTTTTCCAAAAGATTTCAGGTGTGAGTGTCCTATTTAATAATATCTTTCATTTTGTTACTGAAAGTAACTTTTAAAAAAAAAATCTCTGCTTTGACTTTTTTTGTTCTTTCTTTGTTGTGTTGTCTCAAATCAGGAAAGTAGAAAAGCATATCCTTAACTGGAATGACTTCAGACCTTAGCTGGACTGGCTTTTGCATGTCTTACTCTGTTTATTGAACAGTGGAGTATTTATCATCCCTGAGAGGTTTGTGTATCAATACCTGAATGGAGAAATTCATAGATGGTTTTCTCTGAGTAAGCAATACTTGCAGTTTGAGCATTGATTACAAATTTCGTTTTGTCTCAAAACCAGAAACATTTGTACTGTGTTCCCAATCTAGAGGAATTATCAGTGGTATTTACACTTAGTTTATGGCATGATACATATTTCTTCTCCTCAAAATCTTTTGAGTGTTTTTTTTTCCCTTCAGCTCTTCTTTGAACTTATAATTTTAATAGCTAAAGCAGCATAAAAATAGAGAAGGTCAAATCAGTACAACGAATGAAATAAGGCTCTTGTTCTCCAAAACCTATAACTGCATCTCTCACCTCTTTGGGTCTCATTGGAGTGAACGAGTTTGCTGTCTGTAAAGATGAACAGATACTTCTGAATTTGCAGAAGCCAAGTGTTCTATGAATGTGTTTATTGTTTAAAATATCAGTGTTTTGAAGGGCCTTTCTTTTCTTCATAAGAAGTTAGAACTGTAATAGGAAAAGATCTAGGGACCGAAACAGTTTTAGTATTGTAGCATTAGAATTTACTTTGAGATGGTAGAAGAGGAATTATGCTCTTCTAAGAACCTTGTTCCAGGGTCACACAGCCTGTGTGTGCTGACCTTGTCTCTGAAGTTTTTCCTGTTATCAAAATCTTGTTGTCAGGTTGTGAAATATAAAGACATTGTTAAAAAAGAAGGAAAAGGAGGAACCTTATTGGCATTTTATTAGACATCTTTAAAGCATCAGAAAACTCCTAGTAGAAAAGTTAAAAGTTGGCATTGTATTAAAAAAAAAAAAAAAAAAAAAGTAGTAATCTTGAACTAATTTGAAGTCCACAATTAGCCTGGATCACAGGTGGCAAGAAGAAGTTTTAATGATAGACTGGCTCAGGCCTTGAGGTAAATTATGCATAATTATTCATAACTGCTATTTTTGGCTTGCTTGCATTTGTCCTAGACCTCTGTTTGAGGAAACAATTTGAAATAATTAGTCTGTGAGTGCACTGACAATGATGAATGGATCAAATGCATCTGGTACCAAACTTGGGTCTTGATAAGAAGCAGATAACTTTGGCAACTATGGGGTTTTTGTTTTTCAATCTCTGAGACTGTGGAGCGTTTGTTCGTTTTATTAGGCTGACATGCTCAAAGTAGAAAATTACTACTCAGTGGGCTGTGATCAAACTGCAGCTAAAAATTCCAGCATTGGAAACACAAAGCAGTTCTACTGTGCCAGGGAAAAAAAGAAATGAAGAGGATATTAAGATGGAACATGTTGAACACACAGGTCAAGAAAGCCAAAAGTTATTGTTCGTATACCAAAATACATTGCTTATCTTACATAGATAAGCAGGCATGCTTACATAGTTGCAGGCATGTTAAATGAATATTCAGCAACCTAAATACAGCTGTATGTCATTACTCAGGGCAAAACAAAATTGGAAGCAAAAAGATTCTGGTCACATTCATGCATTGTAACTTAGTTAAGAACACATCTGAAGTCTTCAGGGGTATTTGTTTCTTTCTTGGTTTGAGCGCTCAGTGTCTCATCAATGTAATTGACTTAAGATTGATAGTTTTAGATGCTGAGGAATATGAGGGTTTTTTTTAAATCTAAGTGCTTAATGAAGAGGTGAAACGAAGCATTTCAAGTCGTATGCCCAACAGCTCATTTTTATCTTGTTGGACTAGTGGAAGAACTCTTAATCATTTTGAGTTTGCCTGTAATAAATAAAACAAGAAGAGGGCACAAGGTAGTGTTCAGGTCAGTGACTCAATAATTTAGCTATGACTTGCAGACACTCAATACAGAGATATGTGGCTTGCAGGTAGTACCTTGAAATTATGAAATTGGAAGTGAAGTATCCTGAAACAAATATGGATGTACAGAAAGATTTTTCAGATGTAAATGTGGGGTATGAATTTGACAGAAAAGCTGACAAGTTGAGAGTTAAGATTTTTATAGACTTTTGTCTCTGTATGTTCTGTGTAAAGATGTTGCAATGAGGTTTTAAATTTTCCAGTTTTTCAATTGCTGCTGCACGTACTGTCTTTTAAAGGAGTTTCTTAATGACATGCATTTTATGCATTTCATTGGATCTCAAACCATGTAAACTTGCATAGAAGTTTAGGAAGTTCTAGCTAGTCTTTCAGATTCTTCTTCTATATGTAGTGAATGTTTTTTTAGTGACTTCTATTGATTTTTCTAATGAGAATCCTAACATTGCCTCAGAAACTTATACCTGTGTGGGCAGTACATACTACATAACTCTAATGTGTTGTGGATGCCTTGGGCAGAATATGGATATAAAGAAGTTTTGGCTTGAGTGAAATTCCTGTTCCTAAAAGCAGTTCTACTGTGATTTTGTATGATAAGATATTTTTCTTGTAAATGTCTCTCAAGGCCTTGTCCAAATCCCTTAAAATCACTGAGGTGTTTTGTTTGTTTGCTTGTCTACCTATTGTGGGTCATTTTATGTTATTTTAACTGCCAAGTATGCCAGAAGCAAAACTGCTCACAGACCTGAGGCTACCAGGAAAAATGTCAAATGAATGCATGAGCAAATGCTCTATCACTGTTAGACTCTTGAGAGCCTTTTTTGTTGCCTTCATTCTGGATTCTGCCTTTCACCATGACTGGTGAATTTCTGTGTCAAACTCGTGAAGCTGACCCTACTCTGATGTTGCCTCTCTACAGCCTGGGCTCTCTGCTGAACAGGTGTTCTAAGGTGTATCTCCGTGGATATTCTATAGCCACTCACTATACCAAATGCTGCCTGCATCTTAACCTGTGGCAGGAAGCTGGAATAAAATTTTTGGTTGCCCTGTGAACTGTCTCTCTCCAGAAGTACCTGGATCCAGATCGAACCTTAATATTAAGAACTTATTTCCCACTCTGTGTTGAGAACACAAGGGTTCTCTAGGAAAAAAGATGTGGTATCATATGGTGGTATCATAATGGGTATGCACAGTGGAGCAGAGTTAGATTTCATGTCTCAGAGAATGGGCAACTGACTGACATTTCAGTAGCTCTGTGAAGAATGAGAGGAAATTACTTGGTTTGTTTATTCCTGTCTTTTTGGGGATCTAGTGGCAATGCTGGCTTTCAGGAGGTGTTACAGGACTTTTAGTAAAGAGGCAGGCTGATTCCAGAGCTTGCAAACCTTTGTCTTCTACATCTTTTGATCTGCAGAGCAAGCCCAGGATCTTGACTCATCTGCAGTTCCTATGCCACTTGGTGTTCCAGTGGATATGGGACAAGGATAATGTTTTTTGGTAGGCATAATAGTGCAATATTTTTTAAATTATGACCGGAGCACTGGATGAATGTATTTTTTTTAAACTATTAGGACTAAGATAACTAGAAAATAGTTTGTGGGCTCTTGTAAGCTGTTAAAGCAACTTAAAAAGTTTATGTACGTTTTTGCTTTCTTGAAAACCTTGCCATATGTCACAAAATGGTAATACCTGCTCCTGTTCACTCAGCTGTACTTATGTTCAGTGCCTTAAAATGGAATGAAAGACTGTTTTGTCAGTGTTGCTGAATTCTGTTCGGACAATTAAATTCAATAGTTTGTTCCACAAGTGGCAAACCCAAGCAATTTTTATTTTCTCCATATTCATACCCTAACCCTATCTTGCCCACAAATGTCTTATGGCTTCTGGCCTTCATATCAGTACCATTGCTCTTGTGTCCATCACCATTCCTTTTGCAGAGTTTCAGGCTGATCCCTGTATTTGCTACCATTCTCACTTTAAACTTGTCATCTTTGTTCACTGAACTTTGGGCAACTGGCAGTCCTCTGATGTTGGGCTTAGCTCTCAAAAAAGTGTGTGTGTATGTGTGTACTCACTAACTGGATGGCAGGCCAAGCAGCTGTTAAGTCACACCATAGTCTTGGCCTTCAAAATGGGCATTGTATTTCTTTCCTTTGCCTGTCTGCTGACTTTTTGCAAGACCCATAGTAATCCTTCGAGACTCCAGGCTTCTAAATTTAGTTGAAATTGGCCAACAGATTTCAGAGTTAGTGGGGGTAGTGTGGATGGAAGAGGGGAAAATAAAATTGGCTTGCACAATTATGAAGCATTTTGTCTGGAGGAAACCAGACTAAAACACCTCTCTTTCTGCCTTTTGCAGAGGAAGTAATGTGTGATTAGTTCCATCTTATCTGTTGGTTTGGGATCTTAAAATTCTCCAAAGTGTTTTATGTATCTTTTTTGATTTTATAAAGTGTCAAATTTGCATGCAGATCTGACTAGAACTGAAAGATGAGTGAAATCACTTCTGGTAGTCAGCCTCTTACTCCCTGAATGCCAGAGGAGGTTCATGGTAGGATGTATATAAGGAGGTACATGGGGTATATTGTACTAGGAAAATGTCATCTCTCTCTAGACAACCTAATCTTTCTGCTGAGTTTCAATGGCATGCAAATATCTTCTGAAAAAGGCTAAAAGTCTTTGCTTTTAGTGTGTTCTTTGGAGACATTCTTGAGAAAATGTGTGTACCTTCTGGAGCAAATACTGCTGCCAGTATAATGTTCCTAGGAATTTCTTTGTCAAGCCTGCAGTTTGCCTGACAAAAGGGTGTTTCAGGGATTTGAGAAATTCAAATTTGTTCTATTAACTTTGTTTTATAACAGTTCAATTCTGCAATTCATTGTCCCAGATTGTAAAAAGAAACATTTAAGAGATATTTGATTGTAGTTACATGTGTTCCTTAGTCAGGTTCCTCTGTGCACATATTCATAGCAGGATCACCTGCTACCTGAAAAGGCAACTCTTGGTAAATTTCTTTTTAATCTGTCAGTGGGTCAAAATCATAAAAAGTGGATTTCTCAGTTGATTATTAATAAAGCCAATTGATACTTCTGGTTTAAAGCAAGAGAACGATATAGGCAAGGCCTTCTCTCATAAGGAGTGTATTTGCAGGTCAGGTTGGAGTTCTCAGTGTAAGTGCAGACATCTGAGGAAGAAAAATCAACTGCTGAAAATGATCAAATGTGAAGTAATCACAACAAATGATTTTGCTAAGGCAAAGAAGTTAGTGGTCTTATGCTGAGTAGAAAGAGACAGAACATTTGGTTTGGGTTGGTTTTTTTTGAATCTGTTTTCTGAATTGACCATAACTGATGTTGAATTCTTCCATTTTTTTCCTTATGGAAGGAGTGATACTGTGAGGATTTGATAGTTTATAGGCCTAATTTTCTTTCTGGAGGAAAGGGCTGAACCCAGAGTTCAGGGTAAATTGCTATTTCTCTTTTGCAGCTATTTAAAAGAAAGTGTAGAATTTTCAGTGCAATAAAAGTGGAAAGATTAACATACTTAAATAAGGAAATAGTTTGGCCTTTGAAGGCTTTCAGTGGACCTAAAACTAACTGGATTTTTATATGGTCATAGAAGTGTAATTTACTTTTTATCCATAAAATTACTTTTCCCAAACCACATCTATATACGGTATTGCACATGGTTTTTTTTATATAGCGTTGCCAAATGTCTTGGTGTAGATTTTCATGTAATTTGAATTTACTAGATAATTCTTTCATTTCCCAGTATACTCATTTCCCAAAAGTCAGAACGAGAAGGATAATTTCTCTGATGAAACAGG
Organism: Heliangelus exortis; assembly: GCF_036169615.1. Lineage (NCBI taxonomy): Eukaryota > Metazoa > Chordata > Aves > Apodiformes > Trochilidae > Heliangelus > Heliangelus exortis. Next base: position 107,253,164 of record NC_092422.1, on the reverse strand, counting down.
GCTGAATTGTATATTGGTTCTTTCCAGATGGAAGCTTAATGTAAATAAGAAACTTATTTGAAAAGGAGAATATAAAAAGTTTTTCTTTGTAGTGGATGAACCTATTTTAATGTTACTGTCTGAAGCTGTCACTGTCAGTCTGTGGGCTGATTAGGGTAATAGCTGGCTTGAAGGTTATTGGCATACATATACATACATATATACATTGGCATCTTTGTTTACACACCAACAGCTGCACAGACATTGAGGATGGTCGTGAGCGGGTGGGTTTTTTGGTAGTAGGTTCTTTCTGGGTTTGGTTGTTTTGTTTTGGATTTTGGTAGGGTTTATGTTTGATTCTTTCTTTCTTTATTTTTAATGGCTTTGTACTGTGAACGAAGCAGTAAAAAACTTGGAATTCATCCAGCCTTCCCCCTTCAAGCCCATTGCAGGGCTAACCATCTTTAGCTATTGCTGGCTGCCTGATTGCATTGGCTTGCAATGCAGGGCTGAGTTTGGGGTGCTGGGGAGGAGACACTGGCCCAGGCAGCCAGGTGCCACTGACAGCCTGGTAAGTAACACAGAATTTAACATAATTCAGCTGCACCAGGCTGCAAGGGCAACAAATGGCACACATGTGTCCTTTGTAAGCTTCATTAACTCTTTTAGAAGGGAGAGCACTACTTTGACATATTAATTAGTTGCCATGCATTCTTTTACTCCAAGTTAACTTTTGCTTTGGTCACTTGATTCAAATTACTGATAATTGCAAGGATGTTAGAGGTCTGTTTATGCAAAGCTTACTTAAAGGGGCTTTGCTGTCTGAGTGAACAGGCAAATGTTTCATATCATTTGAGAACTGCTGGGTTCTGCTTGCCCCACGCTCCTCTTAAAAAGAGAAAGAGTAACCAAGGAAAAAAAAAGCAAAAATAGAACAACAGAATACCAGAAGAAGTTACTGCTATGGAAACCAGTCCTTCATTGGAAAAGAAATGGAACAGTGAAAAAGTGGGTTGATATTTCCTTTGTTTAGCAGGTTCATATTTCCTGTTTTATTTTCTGCATTATGTGTCAGTATACTGTGCTCGGAAGTGGCTGACTTTAAGAAAATTGGATACATTTTTAAATGTTCTGTATGAGTGCTGAATAATTTATTTTACACCCCAGAAAAAGTAAGATTTTGGATTGGACCAGCTTCCTGGCTCAAGTAAGACCCCAAAAATGTACAGGTTAATGTAAACTTCTATAGTTTTGTAGGTCTCAGTTTTGTTGCATGACTGTTTATCATTGTGCCATGTTTAATATTTTTCTTAACAGATGTAAGACAAGGAACCTCTTTTTTTTCTTTTTTCTTTTTTTTTTTCACAAAATTGAACACTTTGTTCAACTTGTCTCCACTATTTCAGTACAAGTTAGTGCTTGTAACCTCTATATAATTTTGATTAGCCCCCAACTAGGATTGTGTTTTTCTTATTATTGATAAGATATTTGAGTGAAAATTTTCACTCTGACCTAATTTGTGGGATTATTTGCAAAGTGTATTTTCTGTTAGCTAACTATTGGCTGATGAGTCCTGGTAATAAAAACAGAAAGTTGTTTTTTCCAGCCTTCATCCAATGGTCTTCTTAGCTAAGGTCTCAGTTTTCAGATAATAGTGGAATAAAAGCTGACTGTCCCTTTGTATGTCCAAACAATTGCATTCAAATGTTACAGAAATGTCCATCTGAAAAATGTCCGCCAGAATTTTCTGCTTTGTAGTTACTTAAAACCAGGACACTAAAATTACCGTAAACCAGGAAATTAGACTGAACTTCCATTTTGAGATGTATTCTTCTTTCTATGATAATTCACCCTAAAAAGGCATGGGACTTTTTTTCTCAAATCTAGGTTATAAAATAGCATCTTCCATTCAGACTGAAAGCTTTTTCTGGGCATAGATGAGTAATTCTTACATATTCCTATTATGCCTTGCACAATGGGATTATTGCTTCTTGGTACTACCACTTTTCAAATAAATATAGCAGTAAAATGCCTTTTCCTGAACTTACCTCCTATGAAAAAGTGCAATTATTTTGCTGTCAGGAACACTGAAGTTTCTTTTTTATTATTTTTTTAGATGACCTACTTTTTAGGGTAGAAATTTAGAGGAGTTCTTTCTTCCACAACCAATCTCTCTGTATTTTTTATTGGGTAAATTCTGGTTTCTTTTTCAATTGTAAGTAATTGTAATTTTAGCCAAATCTTAATTTTTAAGTTAGTTCTACATTTTATGATTGTACAACAGGAATAACAACATGGATCTTGGATCATTTCTGAGAGACTTCATATGCCCATGAAGTCTGTTAAAGACCAAATTTTTTTAACTAGGAGAACAGCTGGACATGTTTGCTTGTACTGTACTTCAGAGTCATGAATGAGAAGTTGTTAAATACAGTCTTATTTCATTCTTCCCTACTTGGATCACCTCAGAATTACTGTCCTGACTGCATTAGCACAATTTAAATATATGACTGCCAACTCTAGCCTGGCAAGAGTTAACAGAAATTGTGTTCCTAGTAAGACGTGAGAATGGTTTCTCTACTTATGAGGGGGATAGGGACCTTAGGGTACAGGTTTCTGTAACAGAAAATGTTGATTGGGTTTGAGGCATCTTAGAAGAAGGTGTCTGTGAAAGTGCTCTCATGTGAGAACAGAAGACCTTGCACAGGTAATCTGTACAGATTCGTTTCTCACCCTTGGTTTGGATCACAAGTTTTCTCTTGTTTTAAAGAAGAAACTATGTGCTGTGAAAGTACATTTCCCAAGTCACCAATTTAACCTTAAATCACCTACAAAGTGGTACTGTTTTACTTGGGTTTGTGCTGTGCTCGCTGCTACTCTTGCTGAGATGGACAACTTCACATGCACGGTCAAGTGGTTTGTGCCAGACACAGGATGCTCTTCTGAGAATCAGAATGAGGTTGCTCTGGTTGCTCTGTAAATTATGCAGGAAACCAGCAGTGCTCAATCCCTTACAGACTCTTTGCTGAGGTGTGTAGAGTGGTACGTGTGTGGAAGGGGTAGTAATCTGGAGCTCAATTATATGGATCTAGGTGCCTTTTTACCAACGCTAGCTGCTTATATTTGGCACACGGTGAACTGGGAATGTGTGTTTGCTGGGGAAGCCAATTTTGTTAAGTTCAAGTTCAAAGTAGTTTGTTCCTACGCAAGTGTGGGACTTTGTGCTTCCTTTTCCTGAAATTCATGAGGCGCTTGTCGTGGTCCCCCTGAATGGTGGCATGACCTTCTGGTACATAAGCCATTCCTCCCAGTTTTATGTCATCAGGAAACTTGCTGAGTGTACACTCAGCTCCATTATCCAGGTCATTAATGAAGGTGTTAAGCCCATTATTGATGCTTGGGGTACACTGCAAGTTACTGCATTCCAACAAAACTTTGTACCACTGATGACAGCCTTCTGAACTTGGCTGTTGAGGCTGTTTTGGTCCATCTCACTTTCTGCTCATGTAGCTTATACTTTATCAGCTGTCTCTGTGAGCATGTTATGGGAGACAGTGTCAAAAGCCTTACTGAAGTCCAGGTAGACAGTATTCACTGCTCTGCCTTCATCTACTAGGCCAAACATCTCATCAGAGAAGTTTGTCAAGTTGATCAAGTATGACTTCCCCTTGGTGAAGCCATGCTGACTTTTTCTGATGATCATCTTCTCCTTTGCATGCTACAGAATGGCTCCCAGGATTAGTTATTTTACCATCATCCTAGGTCTCCCATTTTCTTCATCTCTTTCTTCCTGCTCAGCCATAGAACTGGCATTCATATTGTGCTCATTCATCAGAGTAGCCATTCTGATGATTTTAGGGTGTTTGATCAAGGTTTTTTGGTTTTGGTTTCTTTGCCATTAGTCTGTTTTTGGCATGGTTTTGTCAGGTTGTCATTCAGATGGATTTTCTACTGTATCGCTCCCTGCATTGCCACTTCAATATAGGGAGAAGAGAAGGTAGGAGCAGAGCAGAGCAGAGTCAGCAGTTAAGCTATTGCAGAGCCATCACTTCGCTTACTGTGCAAGTCCAGTCAGTTTTCCCTTTGGTGATTAGAGGTCATGCATATTTCTGTACTTGTCACAAGAAAAAAACATTAGGTAAGAGTATGTTGGCACGATATTTTGTTTGTGAAGTTTTCAATTTGCTGTTGCAATAGCCAGGGGTTCTTTCTAAAAAAGAGTGTCTTTGTAGCAAGTGAATTTTTAATTATGCCATAAAACACTGCATTAGACAATCCTGAAAAAAACCCAGACTCATGTCCTAAACATCCTGTCTTGAATATTGCAAGATTATCACTCTTAACAAAGCAGCCATGCTCTGTCTATGAAGGTATCCACTTTGCTATAGTCAGGATACAGTTTGGTTCCAAAGAGCATGAGTGTATTGCTTCCATGTTCTGTTCACAGCCTCCTGATTCAGTTAGGAATTGCCTTCCTGGCTTTTGGAATTCTGCCTGAATTTGCTTCACCATCTGTATGTCTCTGGCTGATCTACTTGCTGATCCAGACCTTGGACTCTGCTTCTTCCCTTCTCTTCCAAGTGGCTGGGAGTAGTGTTGGTACAAACTAACACCTTTATGCTTACCATGCCTCCCTTTTTTCCACTTTTCATTCTTTGTGTTTAAGCTTATAATTTGATTCAACTACAGCTTTCTTTCCCTAACATCTTTGTCTGTAACGATTTCTGAATCATGCCCATTTTTGCATTGGATTTTGTATAATAGTTTATTCTTTTCTGATGGCAGAAGTGCTCTTTTTTCCTAATTGCTTGTCATTTACTGTCTTTCTTTCTGTTGCCTTGTAAACCTGGCATCCTTTTGTTCCCATCTTTTTTCTTCTTCCTAGGCTTTTGGTACTATCCTTTGAACTTTTTTTTTATATTTCCTTAAAATCTGTATTTTTGTTTTTCTGAATGGAAAAAATGCCTTTTGAAATAGAGAAGTACAAACCTTTTTAATTTGGTCCACACATTTAGGTTTCTTATGTTAAAAAAAAAAGCTTTTTTAAGTCGGGGTCATTGATAAATATCATTGGAATGATCTGTGTGACCAAATTCCAGCTGAGAGAGGCTCATGATCATAGAACCACAGAATAGCCATGGTTGGAAAGGACCTCTTAGAACAACAACTCCAACCATACACATATACAACACGCAAAAAAAAAAAGAAAAAAAGAAACAACCCTATAGTCTCAGCCACTAGAACATGCTCTGCAGTACCACATCTGCATGTTTCTTAAATACCTCCAGGAATGGTGGCTCAACCACCTCCCTGGCCAGGCTGTTCCAGTGCCTGACCACTCTTCCTAATATGTAGTCTAAACCTCTCCTGGTGCAACTTCAGGCCATTTCCTCTAGTCCTATAGTTATTTATGTGAGAGAAGAGGCCAGCACCCACCTCCCTACAACCTCTTTCCAAGTAGTTGTAGAGAGCAATGAGGTCTCCCCTCAGCTTCCTCCAAACTAAGCATTCCCAGTTTCCTCAGCTGCTCCTCATAAGACTTGTTCACCACCTTGGTGGTTCTCCTCTGGAGATGTTCCAGCACCTCAGTGTCCTGCTTGTAGTGCAGGGTCCAGATCTGATCACAGTTTCCAAGGTGTACCAGACCAAAAGTTATTCTGTGTAGGTAAGGATGCTGGTTCTGAATACAAGCATTCCTCAGTGCTATAATAGAGTTTGAAAGACTCTGTTGGTGTACAGCTCATACACAAGTATTCAGTAGAACACAAATACACAGAGATTTTGTGTAATTAATAACAGATGTTGTGTGCTGAAGTTTCTGTTTCTTCACTGAGATTACTAAAACTTTGTCAGACATCTACCTAGAAAACTCTTTCTTGCTATTCTTCTCTGTCCCCCCTACACCTCTAGGAAATAAAGCAAAAACCATTGCTAAAACCAGTAAGTAACATTATATTTAGCCATACTTCTGTTATGTAAATATACCTCTAAATAATATTTTATTATTTTCTTTTCAAAAGTTCTCTATTTAGTGAATGAAGGGTTAAGTCTGGATAAGTTACATTCAGGCTTTCAGGTAAATAATAAATTCAGGTAAAAATAATTACCTGAATAAAATAAATAATTCAATGTCAGTTTTCCTGTTGGAAGTATTCTTGCTCATGGAGTAAAAAGTTGCAGTGTAATTCGTTACAGTAAACAGTTTTTTATTTAGTATGAAGTAATATTACGCTTTAAATTAGCAGACCGGAGTGTTTCCAAATACTTAAAGCATGAATTACAAACCTGCTGGGTACAAAGTGTTCACCTGTGCATAAAATACTTCCTAGAGTTCAAGGATATGTTTTGGGTTTTTTTAATTTTAAAGCCTGCCTTGTTTTAATATTCTTTTTTGTAATTCTTGACAAACTGAAATAGAGATAATCAAATTTGTGGTTTTGGGCTCTTTTGAGTAGCAAATTACTATTTTCATGACAGAACTGTTTGTCTTGCCACTTGGTATTTTGGTATATGAATTATGGGGTTTTGTGCCATCAAAGATAATGTGTATATCTAATGCCTTTTTTTTTTTTTTTTTTTTTTCCCTAACTCCTTTGGTTTTGGATATTGCACCCCAGAGGTTCATCAGTAGTAATTTTATTCATTATAGTTTAAAAAGTGGAATTCTGCATGTTATGGTTATCAGCTTCCTACATTCTCAGTTTCATTTTCTGCTGTTGTAAGCTGTAAGTGGCATATGGGGTTCAAGTTGTACTTCTCATTTCCCAAAACACTGCCAATTAAGATGCTGGCTCTGGGACATGTGAATATGAGACAAGTACGAAGTGCACTTTTGAACTTTATTTCGTATCAGTAAATCTGTATTACTAGCTGTATTTCATGGGTTATAAATCAGTAGCAGTACTGAATTTTTCCTGTGGCTTGAAGCACATTCCGAGTGTTTCCATGTGACAGGTTTCTTTCTAGGTCCCATCCATCTTGTAGGAGAGAGTTGTGATTCCAGCAGTGGTGAAGATTCTTGGTAGTTCAGGTTCTCCATTAGAAATGTGTGGGCTTTGAATTTCATTCTCACAGCGTGTTCACCGGGATGGACACTGGGAAGCCAAAGATCTGGAAGACGGTTGCCTACATATGGTGGATTTCCTAACCAAGTATATTAAATTGTAATTTTAATATTTTAGTTTATGGGTCTTCAAACCACAGACTTTTAATGTGAGTTGTCTTATCTCAGAGTCCTGAGACTTAATCTTCTTTATCAGAAGCGTAAATAATTTGACACAGTTCCTGACCCATGAGCAGGAAGAGGCCAGGGGAGTGAGATAGTGTGAAGGTCAGTTTGTCTCTCATCCTTTGAGCTGTGGATCACCCATTGCCATTGAAGTCATGATCAGGACAATATAGAACACCATATGGTTACCACTGCAGGGCTATCTTTCTGGCAAATAGAGGATCTCATTGTATGCTTGCTGGTTCTGCTTAAACTTTAACCTCTGAAGCCACAATTCATCAAAATAAATAAAACAGTGCAATCTTTGTCTAATATTTTTTTTTTTCCCTCTACAGAGTTACAAATGCAGACAACAGAGTCAAACACAATCACATTTATCAATACATGTTCCCAGCAGGCTTTCATTTATGTTTAGTGCTGTGGCTTGTGAAAATAAACAACACAAAAACAACTGCCCTCTCTCCTGTGCAGTCATTTTCATTTTGAGCTTGGCACAGTATGTAATCAGTGTCTTACTGAGAACAGTGCAAGGTTAATTTTTAGTGCCACAGGACCTAGAAGTTAGGCAATTTGAATGTTTGAATACAAAACCAGCAGTGCTGTAGTATTCAGTATGTTTATATCCAAGATAGTTCTGGCAAAGAAATGAAACTTGAGCAAATAAAAGTAAGCTATAGAAAATTTTAGCATTACAGCTAGTGAGCACTGTTTAGCTTTAGTCATTCTCTAAAACATATTTAATCTCTACAGTAGGGTATTGATATCAATGACCATAATCAGTGTAGCTATCTCTTGAAGCACATTTGTATTGTTGTACCAAATGAAATTTAAGTGTCATATTTACATGCCAAGGTCATACGGGGGAATTTTGTTAGTAGGATTACAGGTCAGGATGTTGTGCTCCTGATAATGTTTGTCAACCTTCTGTACTGTAAGCAAACAAATACAGCTGTATAACGAGATTTGGATTTGAGGTTCTTTGTGAGGCTTCCCTAAAATATGATCATTCCTAAACTATTGCATGTATTACATCCTCAGGAGACATTTGACTCCTGCTCGGTTTACAGTGACCTGTGACCCAGGTCTACAGGAAAGATGCTTTGCATGATCTAGGTAATGTGGTGTGAACAACAGGTTTTTTTTTTTTCAACCATTTTTTGTGGTTTTGGGAGCCATTTTATCTAATTAGCTTCTGTTTACAGAAGACTGAAGTTGATTGAGCCTTAAAGCTGCCCAATGGCTATAGGACTATAGCTAACTTTTTTTTTCTTCATATAAAACTATAGTTCCTTGAAGTTAACTTTTTTGCAGTTCCCAATGTGTACTTTGTAAAATAATGAACTAAGACTTATTAGAAAATTATTAAACTCCATCTTACTGCTACAGTGTAGAATTGAAAATTAGGTGATGCTATTGTTCATCAAAAGGCTTTGGTTCAAGTCCTGATTGAGTTACTTCTGTTTATTTATCTTACATTAAGTTAGACATGAGTTTCTCTTTCATCCTTAGCTTAACATTGAGAAGTAATTGTTTAATAATATTTTAGAGCCTTGAGAAATTAAGAGCTCTTAGCCAGAGGTTGAGAAGGTATCTGGACTGTTTCCAGAATTCCCAGTCTAATCACTTTCTTCTTCTTGAACTGAAGTGAATTAATCTTTTAGAGAATATGAAATGTCAAGCTATGAGTTCCTGTATTAAACATATTTCTCATTTAAAATAATTATGAAAATACATGCATAGAAGTAGCTTTCCCTAATTGCATGGTGAGAAAATAAATTTGCGTAGAATTGCAGTAAAAATACAATAATTATCATTAGTCTTTTGCCCCAGCAGTAGACAAGAGAATGATAGCCTTTTTAGACATATTTTTAACTTAGCTTCTTAAGCATAATGACTCTTCTCTGATACCAAAATTGCTTGATTTTCTAGACTCTGTGTTACAGTTAGTTTTAAAAACTGATACCAGTTTTATTTTTTCTTTATTGCCATGGTCACAATACTTGCCAGGCAAGGGATTGGAGGGAGCAATGTTACACTTTTCAGGTTCATCTCATAGCAATTTCTGGTTTATCCTTATTAAAGGAAAAGTATGATGGCAGAGACAGGATTTCTGATGTTTCCTCTAAGGATCAAGTGTCTGTGTTGCTTTCTACAAGAATAAAAAGGCAATCTTAGGAGGAAATGTTTTCAGTTTTATTGATGCCTGGTAAGAAAATCAAAATATTATTTCACATACTCTGTAAACAGCAGAGCTGCTGACTGACTTTTCTTAACCTTTTGTCACATGTTCCATGAGTTGATTCTGAGCTGCTGTAGGGAGGTGAGGGCTGTGTTAGACCTTACATGAGACCATGTGTACCAAAAGCTATTGTGTGTGGGTAAGGATGCTGGTTCTGAATATAAGCATTCTTCAGTGCCAGAACAGAGTTTGAGTGTTCTTGGTGTACAACTAAGGCATGGGAAGTAGTGTAGGCTGTGGCTATTGCTGCAGATGAAATGTGTGGCAAGGATATAGGAGGAGTAACTCTACATGGAGCTGTTTGAAAAGGAGAATCTGGACAGTGGGATCAGTGATCTTGCATCAGCTGAGTTGAAGCTGAGACTGGAGAAGTGGTGATTAATGACTAACTTGAGTGTTTTTTAACATTTTTCTGCTGTTAGTAATGGTAGTGAACTTAGTAGTTTAAAGAACACTGCTGACGAATTCACTTTTCAATAAAGTGTGAAACGATGAATGGAAAAGCACAACTCTTTAAGCTGTTATTAAGAAATGATGCTAAAGATGGGAGTATGGAGATGTGTTAGCATGCAACTCTGCTTGGCTGAGGGATATCAGAAAAGACTATTGGCATATGATCTAAGTAAAGACAAAACAGCCCAAATACCCCTAAATGATGGTAATTACACTGAGCAGCCTTTTATGGAATTGACTGTGGGAGCCATCTGTCATGGAAGTTGTTTGCATTTTCAAATTAAATTGTTCTCTCGTATGAAGTTATGAAGCATTAACTATGCTTCACTCATGCAAATTAAACTTTCCCATTTCTAGATTAGTTCTCCATCATGCCAGGGAGCTGAAATGTTTCAAAGGACTTTGAGGTCTCACAGAAGGGAGTCACAATTCTTGCCCTTCACTATCTGCTGTGCATCCAGGGGTGTGATATAAAAGGCAGTTATCATGTTGGAGGCCACAGATCCTGAACCTTTTCTTTGAATCTGTGGAGCTGCTTGAAAAAGGGACCAAATGCTTGAGGTGGAGGGAAGACCACTCCATTCAGCAGCAATCTGCTGCATGGTTACTTTGGTGACAATGCCATTCCAACATCAAGTCTGCCAGAAAAAATGGAAACAGGGACATGCATCTCTGAGCATGTCCACAGAGCAACTGTGATCCTGTGATTCTGTTATATTTGCTTTCTCGGGTACATTGTACTCCCCTTCTGTTTAACATGGAGTTAATCTGGATGGGAGAGGTGAAGTTTTCCTTCACATGTGTAGAAGAATTGCTCATGGCAATAAGTATAACTTCTGGACTGGCTGGTAATGTCTGATCTTTTTACGGAGTGATCCAGCACTTTTTAAGGAATGAATAGTGAATTAGCCACCATCCCAGAAACTCGTGCAGTATCCTGTTTTTCTGCCTCAGCAGACTGTGCTTACCAGTTTATTCATGGTCTGTGGAAAACACTGGTTGAAGGCTACATAGGTCTCAGAGCAGCTGGAATAACGATGCTTGGTATTTTTCTCTTTTCATTTTTGCTCTTAGAAAACAAGCAGATATTGTATGGATTAAATAAAAAGACAACTATGTAAAATTTGTTCAGAACTCCACATCCATCTTTGGTTTAATCATCTAAGAACAAATCAGATGTTCTGTTGGGAAGTATCTATTTGTATTACTTGTCCTTGTGCAGTAGTACTGCCAATTATATTTATTAGCCCTAAATATTAAACAGCTGGCAGAATTCCTTTGTATATAAATAAGACATTTGAGACCTGGAAGAATGCCATTCCTAGTACAGCCAGCTGGTGCTTTTTACAGTTACATTCAGCACAACACTACTGAATTTCACTGTACATTCAGTGCTGTATTAATGACAATAGGAGAACATGGGGTGGTTTGGGATTTCTGTAGGAAGTGATTTGTGTAAAAATACATTGTTTTGAAAGACTGGCTGTACCATGGAAATGCTATATTATGCACCTGTTTTGTGCATTTTGAAATACTTTTGTATTTATGTGTTTTGGTGCCAAAAACAAAGCAACAAACAGAGGTTTTTAAAATGAGAATATTTAAGTGTCCCTGTGCTGCAAATGTTTTTTACTTTCTATGCTGTGGTGATGTTTTTCTGTGTAAGTAGTGGTTTCATGCTTAGAAATTTCTGCTTGCTGCTGCTTCTGATATCATTAGTTTATGGTTTGTTTGGTTTTTATTCTAATGATTGACTCTTTGTTAGAGTCCAACTAATAACTCAAATAATAACAAATAAATCCCCACTATTAATTTGTTCCTTCTGCATAGTAGAAAACTGAAACAAATTATTTACTTAACCACTGAATGGTTTGGAGAAGAACTAACTTCTTTCCATTCTTGAATGACTATGCAATGATAATTTCTGTGTAAGGGTTTGCCTGGAGTACTTATCTGGCTACATCTGAACATAGCCCCTTAGGTGAAGCAGAGGAAAATTCTGCAGGACCTGATGCTTTTGTTTGTATTATTATTAAATATTAATAGGAACTTCTTGCTGGAAGTGTCATGTCTAACAGCAAGTGTGAAATCATCTCTAATTTTAATTGCTGAAGCCACCATTTTTTAGCAGATTGCCATGTCCACAGCCTTGGGCAGGTTCCATTTGGGATGAAATTCTGCTTGCCTAAGTACCTGTTGTACTAGACAGCTCCTTATTCCTGTCTCTGAAACAGCTACACTTGAAGGCTAAATCTTACACAGTTTGTACAATACTCATGGATGAAAGGTGATTTGATGTGATAGTAATTCAGTACAGATTTCAACAACAGGGACTGTTGTTTTGAGAATTTCCCAGAAAATACGCTTTAGATGTGAGATAAATATTGTTGAAAATTGTTTCTCCAGGAGACACACAGTCTAGAGAAAAATAAAGCTATAAATGTTTTGCTTGTGCAAGCTGTGAATAGGTATTTGAATGATGAATTCAGATGAATGTTAACAAGTCAGATGTTTTCCTCATTGTAGTGACCTTTTTACCTCACCTTGATTTAGAAGGTTTTGCTTCTAAAAGGTCAGAATCAGCTGTCCTTACAAGTTTAATGATGAGGTACTCAGCTGTCTAGCAATTAGAGCAGGGGGAAAAAAGTTAGTTTTACTTAGATTTCTGCAGTTTGTTTTAATTATTAGTCTAGTACTCCCATAATAAGGTGTGTGCTCCTGTTTTCTTAAATACTGTGTGTTTGTGTGTGCTTAGTACCAGTTGCACTTTTTAAAAAAACACATATTTGTTGAAATGTTTAGGTTATTTTACATCTGAGATAAGAGTTCTTTAAAAACTAAGAGGCATTAGTGCATCCAAAACTTCTGATGTTTGAGACAGGAAGTGGGTCAACATTTGTTAAATTATGTGTTCATTTTTTTATGCTTTGAAGAAGTGAAGTTTATATACTGAAAGATAATTCAGGCCACTATGGCAACGTATTTTGTGCTATAGGTAGCAGAGGAGGATGGAGCTGTAGTAGGCAGTCTCATTGTTTCCACCTTCCTCCAAGTCTGGTCTGATTTTCTGACCATTCTATGATTCTATGGTCACATCATGGGATACAGTTCCTCTCTGGTCCCCTGTATGGTCATGTGCTGGAATCACATGTTGGCTTGGGGAGAATAAGGGTGGGCTTGCTTTTCTTTAAATAAGTAAATAAATAATATACTAATATATATTTTTAAAACATTTTCTGAGTTTCACTGTTTTGGCTTTGCTTATAGTGAAGGAAGATAGTGGCAAAAAAACAAAGAAGCAAAAGATCAGAAAAGAATTTTCTGTTATATTTGGTTGTTTGGATACCAATTCAGGAGCTTGGTGTTGGATGGCAAAATGCTGTGTCAGTTTTTGTTGGCCAAATTTAGTATCTGATTACTCTTGATTAATTTCTCATTTCACCTGAGCTCTCATCAGACAAGAAGTAAGATTTGTCTCGATTGTAATTCTGAAATTATTTTGCTTAGTTATAAAGAAGTCCCAGCTTTCAAGTTGAGGCTTTGAACAGCCTTCTGAATGCAGTGCTGTGCTGTTAGGTGTGTTTCATCTCCTCCTGCCAATGTGAAAACTTCTGTAAGTAACAGAACAGAGAGAAGAGCACAGTGTTAATACTAGGTGGATCACAGGCTGAATGTGTTGTGTGTAATTTTATACCAATATATCCTGCTTTCAACCTTAAATTCTCTCTGATGTGCTTATTTTTTGTCACGGGAGATCTTTGCCATTTAACAGTTATGAATGGCTTACATAAAATCATAGACTAGTAAAACAGCATTAGGAGAAAGTGTACCAGAGCTTGTGTGCTGGAAGGATTTATGCAATAGTAATGATAACTCCGTGGTGTTTGTAACTTAATCAGAAGACTCTGGCAATGCAACTTCCTCTTCTTTCATTTGCAACTTAGAAAAAACTCCAAATAAAAGCTGTAGGAATAAACAGTACCAGCAGCTAATTTCATTAACTTTTGAAAGCGAACATAGAAGCAAACTTCCATTGTACTTCCTAAGCTTCTTAAACTTCCAAGTTGTATCATTTTCTGTCCTGTGATCTCAGCTGATTGGCATTTATGGGCCTTGTGTCAGCTTCTTTGGTGATTTTATGAGGAAAGTGTTTTCATATTGATGAGCTGGTCAGGAATGCATTCTTCTAGGATGCGGTCATTACAGGGGGTTTGTTACTAGCAAGCTTTCAGGGCTCTTGCATCCTGTTACTATATTGTTAAACTTTTATACAGTATGTGGGAAAGTTCCACTTTTCATTTGGTTTTGAATTATTTTATTCTTAGTCTCAAACTCTCCTAAAATGTGTGTTAATTTTTGTTGGCTGTTTGATTTCTTCACTTCTTCTCAAAATTTTGGCTGTTGTTTATAGAAATCTGTCCTTCAATACATTTTTACAGTAACTAATTTTTTAATTCTATTTATTCTATATTTATCTATTTATTCTATAAATTTCTAATTCTAATTCTCTGTGTCTTGTTATGAAATTGAGTAGGATGCATTAAAATTGCATTCAGTTTGTGAAAGCTTCATTCATTTACTAATCTGAATCTAGACATATTTAATGTTACAGTAAAAAAGTCAACAGAAGATCTAAGTACTAAAAGGAGGCCTGAAAGTTATTAATCTTGCCTTAAATCTTGCAAACTGTTTCCCAAATGTGTGCTTCAGCATGATGGAAATATTTGAAATATTGCACAATGTGCAATAGAGAAGGAAAATGTTGGACTGAAATATATACCTATGTATGTTTAATTATGATATAATACCCTATTATCATACTAAAAGATGTTTAGGTCAAATTATCATATTCAAAGTTCTTTTTAAAAACAGTACAAATGTTATTTGGATAAATGGTGAATATTATCATGCCTAATCCTTTCAATCTTGGCCTCTTATTTTGCTATGATATACAGTATATCGGATATTTCATACTTAACATAAATTGTGGTTTCAGTTAATTAAGGTGACAAGCACAAAGGTGTAAGAAAACTACTTGTAGGTCTTTTGCATTCTTCTATAAAGATAGAAACGTCTGATGATGATGACTTGTCTCTTCTGTTGTGGTTTCCCTCTGAGCAATATTATTTCTTCATTTTTTAGTCCTTCTTGAAAGTCCTGCTTATCACTAGACGTCTTTCTTAGGAGGTGGGGTTTTATTTCGACATTCAACTTAGGCTGTGCACATACTTTTATTAAAGTTCTGGCAGATGTCCTTTGAGAGCAAGATGAAGGATTCTTAGGCAAGTTTCAGATATATGCCAAAAAGTAAATTAAAGTTTTGAATGAGTGAAGAATGATTTCCTGCACTTAAAGGCAGATCACAGGGCATTGTGTAAAGCTGAGGGATGCTTACCTATGATGGCAAAAAATATACAAATCAACTTGACAAGGATGTCAGGTTCTTTGGTTAATAATGTTTGCTGGTTAATAATGTTTATTAGTATCACTTCCATTTCTGAAATAAGAAAATTAGCCTAACATTTGTACATTTCTGGCTCAGAAATATTTCTGGAAGAACTGGGGAAAAAAAAGAAAAGCCAAATATATTTTGTAGTGTGTATCTCTTTTTTAATGGAATGTACTTTTCACCTGAAGTGGTTTCTTTATGGTCATACTCTGTTCTACTGAACTGCCAGCTCTAAAGTCTTTGTTCTGTTAAAACAATTATTTCATATGAAATTAGCCACTGAGGAAAGCACTAGTTCTAAACAGTATAATATTGATTAATTGCTCAAATGTCTCTGATCAGTGATTGCAGTATTTTCAGTATTTACAGGAACTAAACATGTATTAAGCAGATTTGGAATATTTCAGCATTTCCAAGTGCTGCCTGAAACCCTCCTATGCCTAGCTTTGAGCTCATAATTGAACACTTTGACCAGGCTTATAAATAGAGATTTTAGGGATTGTTTTTTTTTCTATCAAGACCTTAATAGAAATGCATAGTGCCTACACTAATCTCAGTAAGTTAAACTACTGTGCTTGGCCTATTTGTGAAGCCATTGCCTCCTTTTTAGAATTATCTCTGGTGCAAATGAAACTTCACAGGTATGTAATCATGTGTTTATGCAAGGGAAAAGAAGATCCCACTTAATAGTTTTTAAACTCAGAGGTGAATTTTTAAGTTTCATGGAGAAGCATAGGTCTTCAAAGGGTTAAGACCTTCAAGATTTATGAAAATAAGCAATAGGAGGGGAGGAAGAGAGACAGATGGCATTAATGCTCTCAATGAGGATGAGACTTTTTTTTTGAACTCACCTTTTATTAGACATCAGAGTCCGTGCTGGAGACCAGACATGAGACACAGAGCTGTAGGAAACTAGGCTTCATGAATTCTATTGCTCCTGGTTGTTTGTTTACCTCTTTTTATTGTAAATGCCTGGCAACCAAGGGAGAAAAAAGAAAGAAAGAAAAAGAAAATATTATCCAGTTGGTATTCTGTCAGTGAAATGTTGAGAAGTTGCATGCACTGACTGTCTGAAAAGAGAAATTTTTTGTTTGGGAATGGAATTGCTTGAATAAATAGTAGAAAGCAGAAAGTGTGCATACATGGGGATGCATACTTTTCTGTCATTGCTCAGAAGGGCATAATAAAGGTGTGGGTTTTTTTGCTGCCTGAAAACCTATACTGAATACTAAAAGGAAATAGTTCATAGCAGGGTCAATTTTAAGTATTAAAACAAGAAGTATTTTTCAGGTAGAATTTGAATGGTGGTCTGTAGAGGCTTATGTGAACACCTCAGATAGTAAAAAGCAATTACTGACCAAAAAAACCTAATTGAGTTTTGAAATTAGCAATGATTTCACTGCTTTGCTCCTCATGGGTGGGACATCCTTGCACATGGAGATTTTTGTGTGGAGTTTCAAAGTAATTTCTATCAGTCACTATTTTTCTTCTAATCTTTCAGCACCATATTGCCAGTCTGTGTTTTAGCATGCACAGTGGTAGCATGTGGCTACACACACAGCTACATGTAGTTGTATGCATGTTCCATCTAGCCACTATTAGAATTATTAATTTATGTTAAAGGACAGATGGACATTAACTGAAGTTATGTTCTTACCAACTCATACCAAAATTAGTCATCATTATACCAAATTTCTTAAATGAAAATAAAATCATAAATAAATCATAAATAAATCCTGTTAGTCTTTTGCCTGACAGACATTGTTAATGGAATCTCAGGCTGTGCCTGGGTTGAATAGGGAACTTGAAAAAGTATCAAACTCCATTTTTAGTAGGAGGCTTATAGTTTAGGAGTTTTGTACAGATGTGGCAGTGAAAGATAAAACCTAGTTTATTGGAATCATGCAGTTGCATATATGTTGTGTTGTAAATCACAAAATAGACTTAAATTTCTTAATTTAAACTTAAGGGTTTTTTTTTATATATATTAATGATAAAAAAACTACAAAAACTGAAGAGTGAGTGCAAGAGGAAAGATGAAAGAATTGAGGAGATTTATCAGTCTCGTGTCCTATATTCCCATAATAAAGGAGAACTTTTTAGTTAGATTATCTAGAAACTAACTTTAAAAAATGGCCTACATTCACTTATGTACATTCCGTTTTGTAGAGAAAATGGAAAGAAAAAGAACCAACAAAGCCAGCAGTCCAGCACACTTTGGCTGGAAAAGAAAGTCTGTTACAGAAAGGAAAATCCTTTCCGTCCCAGTTTTGTCAGTCAGTATGACCAGATGAGTTTAGACTGTCTCACTGGGGATCTCAAAGAGATTTTTCTATGTTACTGAAAGCACTCTTTTGTTTTCTGCCATTAAAAGTTTCCAAAGAAGATCTAAAAAATGAAAAGCAAACAAAAGAATGCTTTCCAGAAGCCAAATGACATTCTCGGGAGGAAGCAGTGCTATGGAACTTCTGGACATGTTTCAGAAGTGTTGAAGGTGTCTGAAGGAATTAGGGAAATATGATATAAATACTGTGTAATAATATGGATCCAGAAATGTTGGTCATACCTCTGTTCCTTCCCACTTAATAACAAGAACGAATCCAGCACCCAAAGCTTTGTATCACAGCCTTAGATTTCTAGCTCCCCTATCAGGCTTTTATAAAATCCCTGCTACAATTCTGTAAATATTTTTTGTAAAAGAAATTAAAATAAAATGGATTCAGCATCCCTATTGGACTGCTTGGAAGCTTGTCCTGTCACTTTGTTCTTTCTGTATTTAGAGCCTGGCTATTTATTTCCAGTCTCACTGTGGCCAGGACTGATGTATACCCATTAGTTCTGTAGCTTCACAGCACTGAAAGAAAGAAGTGCCATTTGGTACACCTTTGAAGTGTAATGCCCCATGAACCAGTTACCCAAGTAATTTCATTTAACTGAGGTGAGAATTAGATTTAAGCCCCACCAGTGTCTGCTTTACATGGTGTAAGAACAGAGTTTTCATACAATCATTCTGCGAGCATCTCACCAGATTTTCTTTAAGTTCTCAACCCAGCTCCCACCAACATCCTCTGTCCTCTGTATTACATAGTGCCAGTTCCTTCCTCTCTGGCTTCTCTAATTCCTGAGAAAGTGTCTGTGCCCACAGTCTTTGCATCATCTCTCTGGTGCTCCATTTTCTCTCTCCTTGTGACCTCTTTTCCTTCATTTTTCTGCTTATTTTGCTCATAACTTCTCATTTGTCTTTTCCATCTATCTGGATAATGAAAGCATAAATGGTTCTTATTTACTCTTAGCAAAGCCACAAGAAGATGAAGTTTTGTGTGGGAAAATGCAGTATTCTTAGAAACAGATCTTTTTGAGGTCCAGGTGGGTGTCCATGGTAACTAAATTTGGGTGGCCATACTTTCTTGCTGGGTTTCTTGCTCCTTGCATTACATTCTTGTTCCTGTAGAAATACTAGTGGTTGCACCAGTGGGAGAGTTGATTGAATAGAAATTAGGCCACCTCCCCATGCTAGTTTTCCATGGGATGGGGATGGTTCTGGGAAGCTAAAAGTGGGAAGAGGGGAATCTGAGACTGCAGCAGACTGGACTCTGTGCATAAGGTGAGAAGCAGCATGTTTAGATAGGTTGCCTTATATCTAAATATCTGCCATACATCTGAAGTCTTTCAGTGTGTCTCACATATCTGTCATATTATTCTTTCTGCATTTCATTGTCTCATTTCTGTTTTGGCTAAATTCCTCTTCATCATTTTACAGTATCCTTTTATTTATTATAGTTACCTAACTTTTGACCTGTTCAAGCTCTAGCTGTCCAGGTTCCTGCATACTCAGAATGCTTTTCTTTCTGTACCCTAAGATACAAATGTCTTTTTTTTTTTTTTTTTTTTTTTTTTTTTACATTCTGCTGTTGGAAAATAACAAGATTGGAAAATAAACTTCCTCACATACCTATACTTGTTTGTGTATGTATGTCTTTCTTTTTCAATGCTACCTTGTTCTGCTAGCTGTTTAGGAATATAGGTCAGAATTATGCCTATATGAAGTAAAACTGCACTGAATACTGTAATATCAAATAGACTGTGGTGATGCAGCACAAGAGGTTTGCTTCCTATTGCTATGTAGCCTCTTAATAGCCAGCATGTTTTTCTGGCCATACTTTTTTTATAAAGCTGAAGTACACATCCTCAGCTACTAATGGATTGCTTATTTATTTTTATCCTTTGTGTAATGATAGCAGATTATTAATACTGAAAAAAAAATCTGTGAGAGGCATAGTCCTGTTTGGGTACTATGTGATCCAGCAGCAAAACTCAAGTGCAGTTTAAGGAAGAGGGTTTTTTATAACAGTTAAAGTATATATAATATATAAATATATATGAAAGTAACTGGTTGAGCTAGCACCCAGTGTGAGTCTTGGGCTTCCATTCAGCAACACTTCAGCATTAAATGATTTGCAATTTTGCTGTTTATGCAAGGGGACTAACAGGCACTACAGTTGTTTTCAATTTGGTCTTTGCTGCAGATTAGTGAAGTGATAATTGCATGTTTTAACTTCTAGGTGAAGAACACAGTGCTACCTTTGCTGAGCAATAGGTACATCTACCTTCAAATCTCTTTGTAAGCTTGTTGGATAAGAAACTTCTGAACAAAATTATTGCAGTGAGGCCTGTTCAGAAAAATAATATGATGTGGAGGTGAAATACAAGTTCCTGATTTTTTTCTGTCTCCCACTGCGCACGTAACATATGTTGAACTGATTAGAAATTATATGGAGGAGATAATAAGTAGATCACTTGTGAATCATTTTGAGCTGCTTTAACTGTCCATAAAATCAGACTTCATTATATTATCTAGGTTCATCCAGTTGTTGTAACTGATTTTTTTTTTTTGTCAAGGTAAGACCTACAGCTTCATGGGAGGCAGTTATGTGTCGGAGTGGCTTTTTGCAGTGGGATCAGATTATTGGCTCAGGGGCTGTATTTGTTTGTAGAAGAACATCAGTCAGAGGAGGGTCCTCCACTCAGTTTTGGGAACTTGGCAGAGGCTGGAGCCAGAGTTCAACTGTGTCTTATGCAGGAAAGACCCTATCTTTGTGGCTGGGCTTTGCTGGGCTGCCATGAGGTACCCAGCTCTCAAGTGGCCAAGTGCTGTAGTGTGGTAACTTTGACTCAGAAGTTTACTGAACTTCTATCTCTCTTTGGCAATGTAGCATGTTATGGCTTGCTGCAACATCTCAGCTGCTGTATACAGATCCAAGATGGTGTTTTTAACTTTGTTGAACTAGTCAGGAAGAGATAAAACTTGTGTACAGTCAGATCTGTAAAGTGAATTAAAATAAACTTTGTTTCAATTAAAGGAAGAGTATTTATACTGCTTTTATCTTCTGGTTTAATAACATTATTTAAAATCACATCTTCAGTGGTGCATGGACAATTTCATTGTGCACACCAGCTTTTAGTCATATCAAAACTTCCTTAAGTTAGTGGGTTGGGACTGAGAACTTTCAGATGTTGCTCTAATATGGACAGTATTTCCCCCCTTTTCTTTCTTTGTATGTGTAATGTATACATGTAATAATGTAATACAGACAGTTAACACTTCTTCACCTCGGTTTCTTTATACGAAAAGTTCTTTCCTAATGCTTGCTCTGTAGTCCAGTAAGGTCCAGCAGCAAAAGGTACTTGTGTAAAATGAGTAGTTGTTAGACTATTACTAACAATAATAGAGATCTTAAATAGAATATTGATGAGATTTGATTTTTAAGGGAGGATGTTCTTCTGGTAGAAATTTCGCTTCCCCAAGCGTGGCAGCGATTTCCGCACAATATACTTAATTTTGCCTGCTTTTCATCTCCAGTTTTTGTACCATGCTGCAGAAGCTCTACTGCTCCCCAGCTCTACTGCATCTGCTTGTGTGGGGCAGCATTTGGGTTTTTTGCAGAGGGTGTGTACATGGGTGACAGCAAAGCATGCATCTTTATAGCTGGTGTGACACTGCATGGTCTATTAGTTTGTGCTTTGTTATCATGATAGGAGTTTACCTCTTTTATTTGTCTAATTAATTTTGAAGCATAGCAAAGAAGATGATAAGGCTCAGGGGGAATCCTACAGTGTGTATTATTGCCTGATGGCAGAGTATAGAATATGCAGAGCCGGGCTCTTCCTTGCAGTACCCAATGAAAGGCCAAGAGGCAATGGATGTGATTGGAAATACAGGAAATTCTATTTAAACATAAGGACCAACATTCTTCTCTGAGTGCAATCAAACCCTGGTACACAGGCTGCCCAGAGAGGCAGAGAAGTCTCTGTCCTTGGAGATACTCAAAAGCCTGACTGGACAGGATCCGAAGCAAACTGCTCCGGCTGTGACCCTACATGAGTAGGAGTCTGGGCTAGAATACGTGGAAGGTTTTCTTGCAACTTCAGTGGTGTAGTGAGTCTGTAACAGGTATTTTTCATTGTAATGAGTTTTTAATTGTATCATTTGAGTGGTAAGGCACTTCATTTTGTATTTTAAGCTTAAGGTTTTGTGTGGATAAGAGCTGAAGAATGATGACTTAAAAAAAAAAAAAAAAAAGAAAAAAGAACAAAACAAAAAATGGTGCTAGTCATCCATTCAGGGAGAACAGAAAGATGTATTTTTAGGCTCTAAGATGAGTATGGTAAGTATTTTCTGCAAATGCTCCTGTAAATTTTACTTTTTCCAGGGATTGATAGATATTTCACTTGGCTAAGTGCAGCTTCAGAAATCAGGTTGGACTGGTACATAAGTAATTCACACATAGGAAATTCATTCTGTCCCTGTCTAGGTCAAGTAAGTTTGTCAACTGGTGAATGATGTGAAACCAAATGGTATTCTTCAAAAGATATTTTAATGTCGTATACTGTATAGTCTGTGGAAGAATTAAGTAGCCAATGAAGGGTAAGTTGGCAGTAATTTTTAATAACTCTGGAAATTGGGCTGAGTGTGACTGTTTGTCCAGAGAACATATTTCCCAAGCAAAATAAATTCTCATGCTTTGAACAAATTTATTTTGTCACATTGTATTGCGCCTTTATGGAATTTAAGTGGGAGTCATTGGCTTTTGTTTGGTAAGATTTTAAAACTTGTTTAATCTTTGAAATACAACTTGATTTTAACTGAAAACATAGTGGTGTCCCAGTGAACCTCTTCTGTTTGAGGTGAGTGTGGTTGTAGTAAAGACCTGTTGGATCATGAGTGAAGAGACAGCGATGTATATTGTTTGAGAAATCACAGGTTTTAATAATGCAAAACAGCTGTAGCATTGCTTTCCTGCTACATTGAATTAACTTGGTAAAAACTGCCTTTGCAATGGTGAATTCTATGTTCATTTAAGATGTGTATATGTTATAGTAGGAAAAAATAATGCAAGTTCAGTGTGACTTAGCTGTCTATTTTAGCGCTGTGTAGGCAGAGTGATTGTTGCTTTTTCACAGCTTTTCTTTATAATGTGATTTTTATTGGTGTAATCTTTCATCTTAAAATCTTCCTTTTCTCTCTTTTTATTTTTATTTTTTCCAGTGGGAAGAGATCAGTGGTGTTGATGAACATTATACTCCAATCAGAACTTACCAAGTGTGCAATGTTATGGATCACAGTCAAAACAATTGGCTGCGAACAAACTGGATTCCACGCAATTCAGCTCAGAAGATATATGTAGAGCTCAAGTTTACCTTGAGGGACTGTAATAGTATTCCTCTAGTTCTGGGCACTTGCAAAGAGACCTTCAATCTGTATTATATGGAGTCTGACGATGACCATTTGGTAAAGTTCAGAGAGCATCAGTTTACAAAGATTGACACCATTGCGGCTGATGAGAGCTTCACCCAAATGGATCTTGGGGACCGAATTCTCAAGCTGAATACAGAAGTCCGTGAGGTGGGGCCTGTGAGCAGGAAAGGCTTTTACTTGGCTTTTCAAGATGTAGGTGCATGTGTTGCCTTAGTCTCAGTGCGAGTGTACTTCAAAAAGTGCCCTTTCACTGTCAGGAACCTCGCCATGTTTCCAGATACGGTACCCATGGACTCCCAGTCACTGGTGGAGGTGCGGGGTTCCTGTGTCAATCATTCCAAGGAGGAAGAACCACCCAAGATGTATTGCAGTACAGAAGGAGAGTGGCTAGTGCCCATAGGGAAATGCTTGTGTAATGCTGGCTATGAAGAAAGAGGCTTTGCCTGCCAAGGTAACAATGCGCTCCATGTTCATAGTTCAATTATTATTAACAGGGGCTTCACTGTATGCCCCTCCTTTGTGTATTGGATCATGTTCATTTTCTCTGAATTACTGAGGCAAATATATTAGTGCGTAGAGTCACCATGAAAATGGGGTTTATTTAATCTGTGTAAATGATGTAATTCGGTAAAAATTGTTTATAAGAGTCGACAAGTTTTAGTTAACACAGTATGTGGCAAGTCTAGTCTCTCTTACTACTCATGGACTTCTTTTCAGTAGATTATAGTTTTCTGAAATGCATTGCCTGTGTCAAAATATTTGAATTTTTGTGTTGTTTTTTAAAGTTCTGTGGCTTGATGTGTAATATTTGCTACTGACCTGTGTTGATTAATTGGGATTGGTCAGAAGAAAATAGATAGCATTGTTTCAGGTAGCATAGTTCCTAAATTCAGATACAGTTGAAAAATTAATATATAAATTTCAAAAATATATCTTTATGAATACTCACATATTTAACTCAAAATTATTTTCTCCAGACTTTGGTTTCTTCCGACTGGTTATGTGAATGCTCCCAAGAACAAGAATACACAGGGATGTTGACTGTTTCCAAAAATGGTCTTTTAAATGTTAGAGAAATGCATATTATACTTACTTAGTTTTAATATCAAGTAAAAATGCGGTGTCTACATTTTGCTTTTCACAAAAGTATGTTTTGAAGTTTTTTACTGAAGTTTTTTACTTAAACCTCTCTTCACAGAGTGCCTTAAGAGGTGCTGGTTGTGGCAGAGGGTCTTCTATTAAATAATTAAATAAAAGTTAAACAGTGATATCTGGAAATAACATGGATGAAAGGAGTAGTTGCTGAGCTACTTCTTGTGGGATGTGTTTTTGTGTACATGCACATTTGCATATATCCATAAGAAACAAAATTTAAAGTATTCTGAATCTGGTTGAGAGGGCGTCTCTTCCTTTTTTGTTGGTCCTTCAGTTATCCTTACATCAGGCAGGCAAGTCCTGGGGAGCTACTGGGAGCTTACTGGACCATAGCTAGGTCATTGTGAAAATTGTTGTTTTAATTAAGGTGACATTTTCTCAGAAAATGCCAGGGAGCTGTTGGAGGAAAGGGGTAAGACTGTTTTGTTTCGCTTTGCTTTTAAGTAGATTGTAAGTTGATTTTGCCCTAAAAAAAAATTAACTGGGTAGCTGAGTCCTTTGAGGACATTTTTTGGAAGATAGATACCAATATTAAGGAGAACTAGTTAAACTCCTCTGTTATGAGCTCAGTCCAGGAGGGGTTATTTTTCTATTCAGAATGCTTTACCTAGGGCCTCCTATAGCTGCACTTAAAAATACTAAAATGTTAGTGTTATTCTTTACCAATGTACATAGTATTGCTTACTGTAGAGCCTTTGCACTTGTAAATGATTGAAAGGTATTGTTTTAGAATTTCAGCTACACATGAACACAGAATGAGAGGCACTCAAAAAGTGTCAGACTCCAGTTGAGGAATAGTTGAGCATCTCCTATGCCTGGGATAAGCAAGGCAGCTCCCACCAAGTTCTGCAGAGACTAGAAGTGAGGTCACATCCATGTGTGACTGTATGATACATCATTTGGGAGGTATAAAATCAGACCATAGAACTCTCTCTCTTTTCCTCTTTTGATTTCTCTGTCATCCTCCTTCCAGCTATTTTTTTTTTTAATTTTTTTTTACTTCCTCACAGTTGTTGTCAAGGGAACATATATGATGAACCATTAAAAACAGTTACAGGTCCTTCTGATTTATTCTGATTTAACACATGATGTTCTATTAAATTTTTTATGGGAATCATACTTACCAAATATTTTCTATGTGGTGTGATTGAAGTAGCATTCTAAAAGTTATTCAAACCAAAGCCTCCCATTAGCTGGCATTGGTAACTCAGCAGAAGTTGGAAACCTTGGAAAAAAGGAGTTTAGTTTTTACCTCAAGCTCCTGACTGCTCCTGCACCTTTTCTTTTATTTTTCTTCTTTTATTTTATCCTTCTCTTGCTCCTTTTTCTACGGTTTTGAAGTTTAAGGGATTTTTTTTTTTTTGGGTGCTTTTGTCAATAAAAGGGCAGTAGAGATGGAATTGTCAAGTCTAAAGAAAATCCAAAATGATGTTACAATCATGGGCTGGAATGTTAATAATTTAGGAAAAAAAACATTTCAGGTAAAGTTTGGAAAAGTAGTAGTAGAAATCCTGATTTTCACAGTAATTGGAAACATTCAACACCTTAGTGTCTAGCACTACTTGATCATGCATTCAGACTCTTTCTGATTTTGTTTCCATAGTGCTGTTTTTGGAAATTGTCATTTTTACATTAGCAAATTACTGATAATTATGAGTGATTATTAAAATATAATATGATCATATACCCAATGGTATATGACCGGGCTATTTAAGTTTCCTTCAGAACAGCTTTTTTTGGTAGTTGGAAAAATATTAAGAAGCAGTCATGCCCTCAAACAACACAAATTGTATTTTTTTCCATGACTGCTCCTTTTCTTTGCATAGCCAGGAAAAGATGACATAAGGCTCAAGCCTTTGATTGTTAATGGATTACATGTAAAATTTTGTTAATGGTGTAATGTCAAATATCTGAGGGGTATGTGTCAAGAGGATGAGACCAATCTCTTTTCAATGGTGCCCAGTAATAGGACAATGAAGGTTTAAACTGGTTTAAATAGGTTTAAACTAGAACATGGGAAACTTCCACCTCAACATGAGGAGAAACTTCTTTACTGTGAGGGTGATGGAGAAAGGTTATGGAGTCTCCTTGTCTGGACACTTTTAAAACCCACCTGGATGTGTTCCTGTGTGGCCTGCCCAAGGTGATCCTGCTTTGGCAGGGGAGTTGGACTCAGTGATCTGTAGAGGTCCCTTCCAAACCCTAACATTCTATGATTCTATGTACTTATAAAAACATATGTGTTTTTATAACATATTTGTATCGAAGCTCTTAAAAGGCAAAATTGAACTGTTAGCTTTATTCAGTGTGTTGGTTCTTGTTGGAAAGATTATTGCTCTGTTCTGAGTCCTGCCAGTTAATAAGCATTTTACCTGTATGATACATACCTGTCAGTCAGTCAAAAAATCAGGACCAATTTTACTGTGAACAACCTTGTTCTCATTATTGTAGGTGTGTGGAGAGATGCTTTCTTAAAGTGAGTTGTATACCTCACCTTTCTATCTCTGTTCTTTATGGTATACTTTAGGTTAACAGCTTAAGATTTAATGCCTCTTCTAGCAAAGACACTTGCACCTTTTCAGTATTTTGGAGGGAGCAGGTTTGTATAAGATAGAGTAAGATGTGTTGGGGGGAGGAGCACTCTTTTTTTCCCCCGTAGGAAATATATCTGTTATTTAACTAAATATGGCATTTGTAATCCCCTGCAGACTGTTTGTTATATCTTTGTTAGTACTCACATCATAGTGTTACTGTCTACTTAACAGACTGCAATATTTCATGGTTGTCTTCCTGACATGTTGGCCAAACCGCCTCTTTGTAGGATCTCCTCTCTTACAGTGTTTTAATTTGTTTTAGTTAGAAAAAAATCAGTTGGCTGCAACTACATGCTGAACCTGATGCTTTCTAATAGTCTCTGTGCTATTCCCCAGGCAATAAGAACTCACCTTTTTCGTTTGGACCCTATCAAACAGCCATAGTAGATCAGATTAGAAGTTTATCAGCCTTCATATTCTTTCTCTGACAGTGGCTAATGGTAGATACTTAAGGAAAAAATATAAGAAACTGTATAAAGTGCTTCTTTACTGGTCCTAAGACTTCCAGTAGATCTTGTAAGAAAAACTGGGTAATAAGAATCAGTGACCTGTCACCTGTTAATTTGTCTGGTT
The DNA here is from genome assembly GCF_036169615.1 of Heliangelus exortis. Taxonomy (NCBI): domain Eukaryota; kingdom Metazoa; phylum Chordata; class Aves; order Apodiformes; family Trochilidae; genus Heliangelus; species Heliangelus exortis. The sequence continues at coordinate 107,225,738 of NC_092422.1, read as the reverse complement.
TTTTACTCATATTCTTAGTCTCTGTAAGTTTTTATGATGGTGAATGGCATAACTTGTGTGAAAATCATATCTTCGTGCTTAACACTTTCAGTGTTAAGTCAGATGTAAAAGGTCTTCCTTGAATAGTGAGGAAATAACTACTCCCTTTTCAGATTCTCCATTAACAATTTTCTAGATCCCTTTTATGTCTAAATCTTATCTCTAATACCTGTTTTCCCAACTCTCTCTCTACCAGTGCTGTCTTATCTGGAGGACAGGCTAATTGATCCATACCTTTGTTCATCCTTTTTGACTGTCTCTGTACATATTCAAAGCAAACAATGTGATTTTCATGAAAAGGGTAACTAGGCTTGTGTGTGTTGTTTGAGTTGCACTAACGTAGTGTTTGTAACAGCCCAAAGACCAATAAAAGAAAAGGAGCATTCACATCACCTGCCCAGTGATTTGTATGTAGGGAAGCTAGGTTCAGTTCTGTTTTGAATGCTACAGCAAAGCCATAGACATCACAATAGATGTGAAGGTTGGCTGGTTAGTTAGGCTAATAGTATCAAAATAAGTGGAGAAAGGTAGGAAAAATGTTAGGTAATATGTCTTTAGTTCTGTAATAATCTGGAAGTATCTGTGGAGAAATAATGGAAACCTGATTTCAATAGATGTTTTTTTAAATGCAGTAACCAGATGATAAAGGAAATCCTGCACTGGCAGGCTTGGACTAATAAATCTCTTCCATCCTCAATGTGTCTATTCTTTTGGTGGTTTATTTCATGCACTTCAGAAAGACTAGCTGAACACAGAGAAAGATATTTTTCACTATGATCTTCCTAATTAGCACGCATGCAGTGGGCACTTGTTTATTCATGTGGGAGTATGAATGAGCTTGAATGTTCTTTTGAATGCTTAAAACAGGTGACCCTATGGGCCAAAAGCAAGCTTTGTGGCTCCAGTTACTGAACGGGAAATTAAATTGTTGAGCCTGAAAAAAATTACTCAAAAAATCACACATTTTCTGCATGTAATAATTTCAAGGTACAGTTTCTAAATTTTAGTTGTTGGAATCAAGTAAGCCTGAATTGTAAATTTCCTATGTATTACTATCTAATAAAATTTTAAATTTTAACCTTGAGTGACACATTTTCTATAAAAAAGCCAGAAATAAAAAGAGAATGTAATCCAACAGCCCTTCCGTAGGTATCTAATTTTAAGCAATTAATCAGGTGGATTGAATGGGAGAAAAACAAGTGAGAGGTAAAGTAGTGAGAGGTCAAGTTCACCCACTGTACCTGTTTATTGTAAAAATGACTCCACAGAATTTTCCCTAACACTAAATTATTCAGTACTTCAAGTTGAGAAAATCAAGGTGAGCAAATCCTAAATCACATTTCTCTCCCTGAGTTTATGGAGATATGAAAGGAATGCCATCTGTGGCTGCTAAATCTGAACCATCCTGTACATTGCTTAATTCTTCCAGTAGAACGAATGCTGTACTTGAGATAAAAATACGTAAAATTTCATTAATGCTAAGGACAAAAGCCATCTAGATTTCCTTTTGTTTTCCTGTCCTTTAAATACCAGTTTTGTGTCTGCATAAGTAAATATACTTTTTACTTGCTTATATTAAGTAGATAAAAGGTAACTTTACATATGAGGAGAAAAAGGTGCTGTGAGGAACTACTCAACTTTGTGGAAGTAAAAACAGATGGAAGGCACACATGCTCGCTGCAAGTGCAAAACCAAGAACATTTTCCCTTGGAGATAGCCAAGTGGCTCAGATGTGTTGCTTACACTACTAAAGTGTGTGGGTTTAACTCTTATGTTCTGTATAGGAAATATAGGGAACTGATCATAGGAAGCCCATATATAATAGCAGAACTATTGTGAGAAAGTCTTCTTTTACATGAAATTTGAAAAAGCTAGGGTTTCACATTTTCTAAAGCAGTGATTTGAGTGGTGTTTTTTCCTTCTGTTTGAAATATTGTTTTGATTTTAGAAAGCAAGAGAGATGCTTTTTTATAGGGCCTCTTAATCTTTCAAGCTAGTAAACTAAAATGACAGCAGCTATAAATTATGAATTGTTTTATTTGTAAAATATTCATTGTTTTCATCCATTTTATAGGGTATAAGTACATAAACAGAGCATACAATGAAGGATTTCCTGTCCTGCTTAGAATTTATTTAACTCTTACAAAAATTATGTCAGATATCTCCAGATATTTTTTTTTAATAGACAAAGAATTATGCTGCACTGAATACTTCAGAAGCATCACAGTCAACTTTTCATGTAACATTTTCTAATTGTTACAAATTTTGAAAATATCTTCTGGTTTGTCAACCATAAGCTACAGATTTAAGGTTCATGTTTTAAAGGCAAAATTTATTGGGCAGAATCTTATGGTTTGTGAGCACATTTGTCACATGTTCAAAACAAATTTAAAAGTAACATTCTGAAATTACTAGAAAAGATGTTTTGAACTCCATTTTACAGATTCCCAAGTATCAAGTGTTTTTTCAGTGCTCCGCATTTACTTGAGAAAAGTCTGTACTAGATTGGAGATTGTAATAGAAATACTTTTAAAAAAACCATGATTATAAGTATTTTTATTAATTTTTCAATGTTAAGTGATTATGATCCAAGTGTTACTTTAAAAAAGCTTACTACTCATAGTTGTTCAGTACTCCTATGCTCACATTTGACTTAATTAGGTAACTCAATTGTATTTGAACACTTGAACACTTCCAGGGAGGGGGCAGCCAAAACATCTTTGGGCAACCTCTTCCAGCATCTCGTTACTCTCACAGGAGAGAATTTTTTCCTAATGTCTGAAGCCATTTCTCCTTGTCCTCTCACTTGCTACACACCTATGTAAAAAGCCCTACCCCAGCTTTCTTCTAGGCTCCCTTCAGATACTGGAAAGTCACTATAAGGTCACTTCAGAGTGACCCAGGTTGAACAACCTCAACTTCCTCAGCCTGTCTTCATAGCTCCAGCCCTCTGATCATTGTAGTGGCTCTTCTCTGGGCACATTCCAGGAGCTCTATGTCCTTCTTATAGTGGGTACTGCAGAACTTGGCACAGTACTCTAGGTGGGGTCTCATGAGCAGAATGGAAGAGAAGAATCCCCTCCCTTGAGCAGCTGTCTGTGCTTCTTTTGATGCAGCCCTGGACACGGTTGGCTTTCTGGCTGCAAGTGCACATTTATGGCTCATGTTAAGCTTGCTTCTTGTCCCTCTCATCTGCTTTTCAAGCAACAAAATGAGCCTCTTCCCCCAACCCTAACAAAAAAACCCTACAAACACCCCCCCTGTAGTAGTGGAATATATTAGATATTGATCCAGACTCTCCACAATTTAAGAAGTATGTGTGAGACTTTTTCTTCCTCTTTTTAATGTAGAAATTTTTGCCCTAGTTCTCTGACACTTTTATGTTCAAGACCGCTACTCTTGTGCAGGATTTTGCTGCAAATATCTTATGGATGCTTCTTACAGAGAATCCTAAGGGATCATGCTGGCATTTCCTTAACCTTTCAATTTTAATGGCTTCACTTCTTTGGAGGCTTTCAAAAGATTAAAAACTAAATTAATAGTATCATCCTGAGCATGCTTTGCTTGTGCTGTCTGATGACTTTCAATATCAGCTTAGCTCAGAGTTCCACAAAGGTTGTTTTGTTGGTGTGGATTCATTGAACACGCTCCTTTTCCATCCGTTTCTCTGCCACTGGCATCTGTGTATAGAGCTATTTGACAATCCCTTATTAGTTCCAGAGTGGAATTTACAAAGGTTAACAGGGGTTTGCATTACAACTGACAGCTGGTACTAGACTTTAATAGAGAGCAATTGTAGAGAGCTCTAAGTTTTGATAATGTAGCACAAAAATGCTCTTAAAGTAAGAACCAGCTTGAGAGATGAGCACACGACGACAAGAATCTTCTGTGCGTCTGCCTCTCTTCAGCATCAAGCACAAGATGTTGTCAAAACATGCTGCTGGCAGATGTCTAAATAACCAGTAATTGGTATCAGACACTTAGACTGCAGGAGAAGTATCAGAATTGACTGTGTCTTTGGATTACAAACTGAATAACAAGGGTGTAAATTTGTAATGTCTCATTTTCTTTGCCTTTGAAATTGCAGTCTTATTTTCGGTAGCACAACAGGAACATAATAACTTGGGCTTCACACAGTCATCTTGGGGAGAGAAGATTAGAAGTTCATTGCCTAGAATTTGTTTGTAGCTTCAGCTCCAAGTACCTTCCTGCCTGGGATACCCTGAGAATTGGTGTAGCTGTGATGCTAAGGCAGAAATAAACCTAAACAATGGCAAATCCTTCATAGGTCAAGGGGACAAACTATTTCACTGTCATGAATCTGTGGGTTCAGTGGTTGTCTACTGTAAGTTAAAATTTGATGTGATAATTTAGAACAGCTGCTCTTTGACATAAAGATTCACTTTCAACAGGGGAAGAAAAAGCCATATGGTTAAAGTTGACACTGTGCCAAACCTGAATAACTGCAGAAGGGATACAGGATGGGTCCTCAACAACATGGTTGAAGTAATTCATTTTTACTTGCCATTCGTTATTACAGTCAGTATGCTTTCTTTTTTGAATCATGGCTTATCCCACGATACTTCTTTTGTAGTTATTTTTATTTAGTTTTTATTAATAATGGTGATTAAGTGACATAAAAGGGCTATGAGTTTTAAAAATAGTTTGTTCATAACTCTGTCCAGGCCACTCTTTGTGCTGTGAAAACATACCAAAGTTTCACAGAGCAACTGATGTAAAATTTTCAGCCAAAATAACATGCATTTTTTTAGAGGGGATATCTAATATGCTTTCCATATGCTTTTAGCCAAGTATTTGAAGAATTCATTTAAGTGCCTTTTACATATACTAGTAAATTAAGCATGGGAATAGCATGAAACCTAATGAAAGTAATCATTTACTGTGCTCAGCCTAAGCTGGAGTGGTCAGTTTACATGCAGGAGTTCAAAATCCTAGGAAGGATTTTTTGACCTCTGGTTAAGGGACTGAGTTTTCACAAAAATTTGTGCTATCTAAAAAATAGATTCTTCTTTTTGATTTTGTAGAGATTTCTAATGGAAGGTGAAAATTGGAAGAAATTATTCAGAAGCACCCAGCTCTTAGCTCTAAAAAATGCCAACAGACAAGTGACTAAAAGCCTTCCAACCGTGTACTTATCCTTAAGAATGTATCTGTTTAAAATCCACCCTCTGTAAAATGACAATGTGGCACAAAATTTTTATTTAAGGAATAAAAAAATTGTCTTTCATTCTTTAAGGTGATTATTATAAAGAAGTAAAATATGTTGAAATTATCATCTGCTACCCAGCTGAAGTAATAAAAGACATAAAGTTCAGCAAACATTAAAGTCAGATATTAAACATTTTCTTTGATGTCTTGCAGGTTTATACAGGGTTCACTCATACAGCATTTGACCTAACCCGAACAGTCCTTTAATCTCTGTAGAGGTAATTCTAAGATTTAGGTATGCAAGTATAGAATTGTTTTATTTATAAATGTATCCTGTAGCATTTTTTAATGTAACATTATTAGTAAGAAGCTGTGGGATAGAGCACAAAAGAGTTGCTCCTTTGCTTTCATATTAAATGGCATAATACAGTCATTAATATATAAAAGATACAAGCAAATTATTCAATAGCATGTAGTTGCAGTTTTAACAGGGGCATCTCCAGCTGCTGTAATGTGCTTCTTTAGATTACCACAAAACTTGAATTCTCTGAAGGTCTATCAGGTTTTTCTTCTTATCTTGGTAATGCAATCCTAATACTTAGATGGCAGGTATGCGGGGTTGTTTTAACAAGCTGCTCTTCAAGTCTGTTCTAGGAATTTCCAGGTTTTGCTCCCAAAAGAATTATATGGAAAACTAAAGCAGGGCTGAGGGATTGTGACTTGAAGTGAAGTCAAGGTGTATTAGCAATGAACATAAGATCACTGTTACAGCTCTAAACTATGTTCTTTCTGGAAAAAAAAAAAATTCAAAAAACTTATTGGGTATGAAGTGGGACATGTTAGAAGAAGAATGAAAAGTTCAGAAATCTCAGTTAACCATGTCTAATGACAGACAAATCATTAAGCTGTCATTTTTTAACAAATATGGTGTAGAACCTCTCTGACTCCTATGACTGAAGACAGGGTGTCCAGAGCTTTTACCTTCAGGCCATAGGAAAATTTATCTTTTAAATACTGGATAGAATTAGAAAGACATATAATTGCTACTTGTGCTTGATATTTAGTAAGCAATGATGGTCTTGTTTCACATAACGTGTGAGGAGATGAACTGGCAGTGAAATTAGCAGTAACAGGAGGATCAGCTTCTGTATCTTTTCTTTACCCACACTAACCACAGCAGATGGTGGAAGAAAGCAAGCAAAAAGCTTTTATTTAAAAGGGTCAGAACAGGAAAGAGAAGAAGAGAGAGAAGAGTGGAGAGGAAAATGTACCATGGTAAGTAAAATTTATCTATGTAATTGTTTCATTGAAATCTAAGTGCTGCAGTTAGTATTCTTTTTTTTAAAAAAAAAATAAGAGAGGTTTAAGAAGCTTTTATGAAAGAGGGAAAGATACTGATTTGAATTCAAACAGGAGTATGATCTAATGGTGTCTTTATATGAAGATGAGTATCTCTGTGCAAGTTTGCTCTGTGCTTAACTGCTAGAACGATTCAGGTTTCAGGGGAAAAATGTGACTCTTTGAAGTCTCTTTTGGGGTATATGGTAGTTCTTGCATGGAGCTGGTCTGCAAATATTGGCAATAAAATTATGATAATGCATGTGTTGCACTGAAAGATTTAAAGCAGATCTGAACTACAGTAAATGGGTTCATATCTCCTGAGTTTCAGTGAGCACTGTCTAAATCAAGTTACAGTCTAGAAAAGATTTGTTGTGTTCTTAAGAGTCTTCCCCTCAGAGGAGGCCAGTGTGTAAATCATCTGATCCTCTTCTGGCCAGTATTTTGAGAACGTTTCCTTTACATTTCTGATTTTTCAAGAGCTCTAAGTATATACCTCACAGAGCCTCTGAAACTGTACTCTCAACTTCAAAGCCAGAGGGCTGTGTCTTGCACTGAACTCTGAGGACTGTTGTTTTTTTTTAATGCTCTATTTTCTTAGTCTTGCTCTGCAAAGTACTTAATAGTGGGCCATGAGATAAAACACTTGTGGATGGTCATATATATGTCTAGTTTCCCTTTGTAAGGATGGTTCAAAGATGCAGTTTATCATCCACATGCTTTGGGAACAGCTGCTTCACGCCACGGTCACAGGCAAACAGCTGCTGTGTCCTGGGAGGAGGTGTGTGCGGAGCATGGATGGGGCAGGGGGGCCCTGAGGCCTCCTGCTCTCTCCCATCTCTGCCCACTTGCTTACAGCTAAGGTGAGGAGGGTATCAGGTGATGAATCCCTGAGTGGGATGGAGGAAGAGGGTAGCAGAGGTTTTTGGGAATTAATCCTTGTTTGCCCCCGTGCTGCAGCTGTGCTCCCGATCCGGTCTAATCCACAGCGAATCTGCAATGGGGTTGTGATACGGATCCTGTTAGGTTTCACTCGGTTGGATTTCTAGCTTTACTTTTTGATTCCCATCTGCAGTGTGATAAGAACTAACCTTTTAATTCTTAATCTCTTCCCTGAACAAGCAGAGCCTGCTGTTCCTCCCAAAAGTTAAATATTAGTCTTTTAATTGAAAAACACACAAAACCTCCAAATCCTGTGGTAAAAGCAGGTGTTCGGGCACAAGTCTGTTTAGTATAGAGCTTTTTTAAACATAGATTAAGGTCTCCTTTGGAATTCAGTACATTGTTTTTCTGTGCAATAATTACTTTCCGGGGCCGGTATGTTTAAATTACTGCCTGAAAATCCAGGCATGCAATCTATCCTGAATTCTCTTATACCTAGGGATTATTTTAGTGCCTGTCAGCTATCCATCTGTTGGGAAGCTTCCTTGTCTATCTTGCAATTATAGCAGTCAAGCTGCTACCTCACACTTGCACATTAGCATCAGATCCCTGGATATGCATCCACAGATATCACATCCACCATGTTGAAGCAATCATCTAATCTACGGGTGGTTTTGTCTTTTTTTTGGTATGAAATACAAAATATATTACTCATGAATGTAATATATTGTATATGTAATATAGTACATATATGTTGGTGTAAGTAGTTTCTCTACTAGAGAAAAAGTCCCAGGTTATAATTGTCTCAAAAAGATAGCAAAAACATACTGAATTTGTTGTATATTTGTAACCTATATTATTTTTATACCATGCTTTAAAATTTTCACTTTTTAGAAGGATTTTTTTCCACTGTAACAGTAATTTGGCTTTTGAATAACTGCATCTTTCATTTTCCTCTGAAGCATAGGATTGGCTGTAGTTTGCAATCAGATATAGCTCCAGGGCACTGATGCTCCTCCAAGCTTAGGCACCTTTGATGCCATATTCTCCTCCCACCTTCTACATTATTCTTTTATTTTTATTCTAGTTTTGAGGTTTGACAGCAGGAAGATTTTTCCCTGCGTCAGTTTGGTCAAGTTTATCCGTTTCCTATCCTCCCTGCCCAAACACGTGTGAGCATGAGTTTATCTATATGGGGGATACATCTGATTTATCTGATTGTGTGGGAGACTTTAAATTTTTTTTTTTTTTTTTTTTTTTTTTTTTTTTTTTTTTTCTGTGAGCTAGTACTTTGGAAATGCTTTTGACAACTCTAGAGGTGATGTGTTTTGATATGGTTGTGGCTTTTGGTCTTTTATTGTGGATTGTGGATCTGATTTGAGGCACTGAAACTTGTTTTGTGGTGCTTGATGATGTGTTCTGTTGACTTTCTGTGGGCTGTTTCTAGGAGCTGAAAATATGACTGTATCCAAAGGTCATTTGAAAGACAAACCAAAGAATACATAAATTTTTTTTATGCTGTCTCTGCAACCAATTTAGAAACACAATATTTTTCAATAACTATTATGTCCTACAGTAATCTGAGGAGGGTTCTGGTTGAAGAAAAAGAAAATGTATTCTTTCCTTACTATAGTAATTATGAAGAAGTTTGGAGTCAGGTGAACTTAACTTTTACATACTGTAGACTCTAGGATGGAAGCAGAACCATTCACACCAGGTCTCATGAGGAGTTTCCTTTATGTCAAGTTGAAAACCTGAAAGGGTGTGATGATTGGAATTTTTGTATAGCATTTGAAAAAAAAAAAAAAAAAAAAAAAAAAAAGATTTGTGAAGACAGCTGCTGATAGAGATTATAAACATTTATTAGAGTTGCAATGGAGAGTTAGTAAGAATACGCCTTCAAGGGTTTCATAACTTCTAATAAAGCATTTCCTAAAAAATAAAGGTTTGCTCATTCTTGAGGAGTTCAACTAAAAGAAACTAGTAAAAATAGCTAGTGGCACTGTGGTTACTTCTCCCCAAGATGTGGGGACATGTGTGGAGAAGGCAGAAGGAAGGGGTTATGTGCATGCAGTGCACGCACGCAGCATGCCTCAGTTTCTATATCAGCAGCTATTCATGACATCAAAGCATTCATTTTTTTTTCTTTGTTGTTGTTGACATAACTTTTTACTTCACCTTCTCATGCTGTGACGGACCTGCAGACCTTTGCACAGGCTACGTTTTTATCCTTGCCTACTGTGTTCAAGTTTTGGTAAGAGAGAGAGAGTGGGTGGGTAGAGAAAGCCAGGTTTCCCATCTCAAATAGCTGACAGGCTGTTTGGCTGAGGATTGATGCTCATTGCTGTCTCTCAGTAGGAGTCAGTGAAACCCATGACAGAGACAGATGATGGCACGCTGGAGTCTTTCAGCTGAAAACATCAGTGGCCTGAGTGAGGAGGAATGCTTTTCTCATCAGCAAAGCTTGCTTTCACCTTCTCTAAAAGGTGGGGCATGGGGGAATGGTTGCCTAGAGTAGTGTGTTTTTTTTCTCTTACCTTTATATTTTACATTCAGAGACTCCATATATGAGTTGCTTGTGCTGTCTCTGAAATTAGATGCCAAGCTCCCATCAATTTGAAGGTAACAAGCCAGGCATTTCAAACAATAAGGAATTCTTGGACAGATGAGAACATGGGCTTTTTGATGAAATGCCATTCCTCTTAAATAGCAACATATCAGCCTACAGTTAGGGAAAGAAGTACAATAAATCAGTTGACACATTTATTTTTGTGTATGTGAAATAGCTTACAAATGAGATTGTGAAATTTGCAAAATTCAGAATGATTTAATTATTTATCCAGTTTACTTGGTGAAGCTATTTAACTCTGTCAGTCATTCATAACCACTTTTTATTATATTGTAATATAAAGTAAAGGACAGTTGGTGTGCTGATAATATTAGTCAAGTGGTTCTGTTAGATTCCAGTTGGCTAACTTCTGTAACTATCATCAACATGAATTTATAAACATTTTAATGAAGTATGTAACATTTGTGTGATATTAATTTATGTGCATGCTATCCAGTTAGAAAACAAAAGTCAGTAATTGTGTGATTTTTCTGATAGATGAATTCAGCTTTCAAATGGTCAATTTAATAAACAAATACATAGTAAAGAGATTGCTTAGCAATCATTTAATCTAAAAAAAGTGTCTTATAAAAAAAGCAGCACCTGAGCTTCGCCAGCACATTTATTTACAGTAATTGTGTATTTATGGATGTGATTTGGTCTTGCTGAAACAGATCAGAGTGGATATAGCTAGGTATGCACTGGTCTTTTTACAATTCTCATTATACAGGGTTCAATTCTTCCAGCTTTATGTATGCTGGTTAATTCTAAGAGAATTAGTAGAAAGTTTGTACATCAAGGCCTTTTAAAAAATAAATAAATATTTGTTGTCAGTTAGGAAAAATATCACCAGTTGCCCAGAAATGTCTTGTTACAGAAGAACTACAATAACCTAAAGGCTTTGTTTTTCTTGCTTTACCTTTTGTATTTTATAGAATCCTCATGACACCAGTTTCATTATAGCTATGTCCATGAAATATGCTTCAATTAGCAATATATTGAAATGGTTTGCCACTGTCATACTCCTTTCCTATAATTTAGAAATCTTTATAAATTACTGCATTCAGAGGACTGAACTTCCAGTATGTCTGAGGTCTTCTGGTTCACTGAAGTCCTTTCAGTGCATTAAAAGAAAAAGTGTCCTTTTTGCCATCTTTTTGTCTTGATGTATATTTTCTCTCTGCCGTACCTATACATAAATTTTTGTACAGATATGTATAAATACATAGATACATCCCACAAAGAGAAGAACTGAAAGTCTGGCTTTTATTCCCTTTGCATGTCTTGAGAGAGTAATTTATAAAACACTGGACAGGGAGATGTATTTGAAAACATATGGAAACCATGGGGGTGAAGCTTGAAGAGGCTACTTGTCCCAGCATGTGACACTCCATCTTAACCTGAACAGGAGCTGCTGGATCAGGTTAGGTGATGCTGGGTTGGGGCTGGCAGTTTGCATGAACTAAGCTTAGTGGCCAGGACACATATTTGGTTTACAGACCACTCACTGCTGCCACATGATATATTGTACTGTTGTTAGTGCTGAGTAACAAAACTTGCATTACAGGAATGTCATGTAATGCAAGGTATGTTGAAAAGCCACTAATAAATGTTACATATTTCATCCCAAATCACATAGTGCTAATTCAAAAAGATACTGAATTTATGTGAATTTAACTGAATCAATGAAGAAAAACAGACTTTGGCATAAATAATAGTTAATGCTTTTAAATGTGGGAGGATCTGTTTTAAAATTCTATTTTTAAGACTTAGCTACCAAGGCATATGCAGTGAAAAGAATCAAAACCTAGTGCAGAAATAAGGTATTAGTATTATTTAACCCACCTTAGCAGCTCCAGTATCTCTAGCCAAAAAAATGTTGATTTGGGCTTAATTGAGACTGTAATTCAGTTACTTTTTTTAACAGCCGTTTCAGTCTGGTTTACCCTGAGTAATTCATATATTCATATGTAATCATAATTCATTATAGAGCACTGCTTAAAAATAATTATTCAAATAATGCAGTAAATTATTGCAATCTGAATGGGTGGCTTCTGTTAATACTTTACATTTTCTCAGCTTTATTCACAAATGTTATGTATGTTTCATGAGAGCTGAAATGTTCTCTTTTTAAGATACAGTCTCTTGATCACTCTCTTCCTTTCATTCTGATCTATGAATGATTTCTCTTAGATGCCACTTCCTGGCAGATTTCTTGAGCTCAGCTGTTCACCTTGAAGTCCAGTCCCCTGGGGTGCTCTTGAGATGGCAGCAGCCTCAAAACTGCCCCATAGGTCCCTTAGGGAAGAAGCAGGTTGATGGCACCTGCAGCGAGGTGAGCCTTGGATGATCACATCCCCAGGACTGCTGAAGGCACAGGTGAAAGGGATTACTTTCCCTATCACACTGTTGTTGTGCAAACAAGTTTTATACAGGATTTAATCACGTTTTAGAAAGGGGAAAAATGAAAGCTCTTTCTAAAAATACTTTGTATGCACTTAGTTGTTGTAGCTGTGCAGCTGAGGGCAATGACTTCAACCAGTTGTGGGTGCTGTGCTCCAGTGCTGGGCCAGGTGCTCCTTCTCCTTCTCTCCTCATTAATTGAACTTTGATTTTGAAGATTTTGAAATCAAAGGTATTATTTCTTAAAGGTCTTTTCCAACTTTCAGTGTCCAGCTTCATCTCAGGGTGGGTCTTCTTGCATCTCCTGCAAGCTCCTCTGTGGCTTAGTATCATAACCTACTTTTTGTTTGTTTCCTGCCTTCTTTTTTGTGGTTATGCCCATCTCCTTTTCCCCCTGTTTTTTTTTTCCTTCAGTGTCCAGTGGTTATATAGCTCACCCATACTGCATAGCTTTTCTTGACTGTTGATAATAGCTTTTCTTATCACCTAGATTCAAACGATGCTCAGAAACTGGCTGGCTGCACCTCGTCCTCTTCACTCAGGGAAATCATTGCTTCTTGCATTCCTGGTAAATATACTCCCAGAGGATTTCCTAGAGGAAGATGACTCTGCAAGAATAGTGTTGATTATTACTTTCTGATCTCCTCCACTATGTGCTATTCTTGTTTAAAGTGTGTTAAAAGATCATTGTAACGCAACTTCTGTCAGTGTTCAGAGAGCGGATCCTTCTTGTTTTTGAGAACTGATTGCAAACTGGTTGCTTTGAAGTTAACAGATGCACACTAGAGAAGTCACTTCCCTGTTTCAAGAGCCCTTTTATGATGTGCCACACTCCTGCTCTGTGCTGCATGGGGCTTGCCTTGGTCCCAGGCACACTGAAGCTCTTGGCTGGTGAGAGAGGCTTGAGGACTGTGATGATCCCAATGTGACACACAGCAAGAGGTAGGCAGAAATTACTCCATAAGGCCCATCAGATCAGAGTACTTGGGGTAAGTGGCCACTGAAAGTGGAGTGGGCACCCCAAAAGGATTGTGAGAGGTTTCATCCCTGTGAGGGGGTAACTGTATTCTTCTTTTCTTTCTCTGTTTGGTAAAATTGGCCTTCTAAACAAGGATCAAAAAATTTGGTGGTTGTAGATCAATTTTTTTTTTAGCGAAGGCAGACTAAAGTACAGCTTGATATTACAGAAATACTTTATCTCTGTTAAATGAGAGATTTCCAGCTTCCCCTTCATCTCATTGAATAGTCTGTCATTCATATTTCATTTTGCTGATGATCATATTTACAAAGAAGTCTCTTTGTTTAATGATCATTCAGGGAATTTAATTCATTAATCTAGAAGTCGTCTGCAGCATAATAAAATATTGTTTACAGTTTACAAATGCAGTATTAAAATAAGAAAAGATGCATTTGCTTGGTCACATAGATCTATTGCCCAGTGAGAAACGGAACCCAGATTTCTTGAGTCTCATCTCCCCACTTGCTTCGTGAACCGTGGCCACCTCATCACTGTTTGAGAATGATAAATGCCTCCCATTTATAACCTCATATGCATGTTGTGGTAATACAGTAAACAATGAAGCCTTTCAGTATTAAGTGAAAGTATTCACAAGAGGCCAAGCCTGTGGTCCTTATGCAGACAAAGCTCTTGCAGGCTTGAGTCAGAATTTTGTTTTGAATGATTACTGGACCAAGCTCATAATGTGTGTTTCAGCCTTCTCAGGGGAGGAAAACATCTAGCTTGAAACAAATCAGAACTGAGATGTTTTTTTTTATTTTGTTTTTTTTTTCTCATGGAATGAAAGAGAGTAAATGTAGAATCACTATGAATGAGATCATATGAGAAGGCCCGTTGCAACAGAAATGAGCTGACTTTTACTTTTCTTAAAATGGCTTTTCTAGAGGTCAGTTAGTACGTTTAACTTTCATGGTTTATCTGAATAGAGCCTAAGAGAAGAAGCATAGGTTTATTTGCTCAGTAAATTGTGTATGAAAGTAGTGGCTGGTATTCCTAATTAATATTCTACAAAATAGGACAGAAGTTTAGCAAAAGGTCTCACATTTTGTGTTTTTGCAGGCACATTAATTGAACTTTGATTTTGAAGATTTTCAAATCAAAGGTATTATTTCTCAAAGGTCTTTTCCAACCTGAATGATTCAATGAATAATTCAGCTACTGTACTCTCCAAGCCACTACACTTTAAACATACAGAGATAAAAAAAAATTGTTACGGACAGTCTTTTTTTTTTATTATTTAAGGAAAAAACAAAAGAACAATTACCTAGACACCTGGGCTTTACCAGGAAAACATTTTTGAATTTAAGATACCTACAAGGACTTTGATAATGCAAAATATAAGAATACTTATTCTTATCTCCCTTCCTCCTTCATGTAAGTGGAAATCTCTATTCAAAGATTCAATAGTCTTTTCCTCTGTCCTGCTGGTAGATACATAAGTGCTTGTAAGAAACCATAGTGTTTATGTTTCTGTGTTGTCCAATTTTCATTCCTGTAGTTTTATTTTTAATTTGCCTATGTTTACATATTTTATACATGAAAAATCAAACGTTCAAGAGGAAATAGAATGAAATGAAGGAAAGTTGAGCATAAAAGTTAGGGCATGTAACACAAGGTACTTACAATGATGATATTGAAAAAAGTTAATTCTTGGTTGTGCTTATACAGGTCTCAGTTCTCTAATCTTTTGTGAGCTTGCTTATCCTGGGAGCTTGTTGGCAGCAGTGAGTGTTCTTTGACTGTCTAAATTTGCTTTTATTTATGCATTTCAGAGTAGAGCTTTTTAGTGGCTTGTACCCATCTTGAATGTTAGTGCTCACATGTACACACATGTAGTATACATTGACATTATTGGGATGGCTGTGAAAAGCACTTGCAGACATTTGCACTGGGCTTTTTATAATGGTTGCAGAGCACAATAATTTTATTGAAATATCATATGCAGCCGTGAGCAGACTTTCAACTCTCTCCTATCCATACAGAAGGATCGTGCCTCATGAGCATACTGTCATAACAGCTCAAGGCTTTTTTCCATCTGACAATACAGGGCTGGTGTATGTGTGGAATATAAAACAGGCTAGAGTATCAGAATCTGTGATTTAAACACACTCAAAAAATGAATAATTTTGAAATACCAGGTGGTAAGCTTCCAGTAACCTGATTTTGATGATCATTATTGGATTTGTATGCTTAAGCATAGATTGTGCATTTACTTTTTTGCAGTTACCCAAATACATATGCACATGCACACATCTTGTCAGCTTTGAGAAGGGATTTCAACCTTGATGTAACAGTATTTTTGAGCAAAAAATTTTTGGTGGAGAATTTTCCAGTCAGCTATAATCTTGCATGTTCGAGTAGCTTTGAAGTCAGTTCTGATTTGGGAAAACATTTCTTGTTTCAAATATTGAATCCTTTTACTGAAACCATCTCTGTCCAAAGATGAAGGGGAACGAAATTCAATCAGAGATAACTTACCTATTCTTAAAAGTATGGTTTTAAATTATTATTATTTTTACCTTAAGTAATGATATTTTCTTTTTAAAAACTAACAATAGATACTAATGGCAACAGAGATTGATGGAAGAGTTCTATTTCCTGTGGAAAAAAATTCCCACCTTTTAATGGAATCTTCTGTTTCTGTATCCTATGAGAACCAGGGTTAAGCTTGTAAACCTGCCTCATTTATTTTTATGCATAGGGGGAAAAAGAAAAAAAGATCTTTTCCACATGTATGCACTGAAGTACTGAACAGCCATATAGTGACCTTGATTTTTAGAAGCTTTCTCATTTTTATGTTTTCCAGCTCAGGCAGTTTAGATTCTCCATAATGAATACTCTTATAGGTCTGGAAAAAAACCCAAAACTAAAAGTTTTAGACTCTTCCAACTTCCTACACTACCAACAATGTAAATAGTGAATAATATGGCGTGGGGCAGTGTTTTTTATTATCACATTTCTAGAGCACATTGCAATTATTTCCTTACTTTAGCCTCTTTTATCATTGTCTTACTGCACTTGAGGTTATGGGTCTCCTTGCCATGAATCTCTGTGGATGTGGAAAATGTGCATGGATTAAAAAGTGGCTGTGTAAAAATAACGGAAGAAAAATCTATCAAAGGTTATTAAATACAAAGGCACCTACTCTGGCTCAGGAAGTCCTTTTACCACAAGTACCTGGAGTCTAGGAATATATTCTGAGGCAGCATAAAAACATTTGTTGCTGTACTCTTGTCAAGCATAGGTATTTCAAGAGGTGATTTTCAGTAAAGACAGAAGTCTTGGTGGAGGTCTGGTCTTGCTTGGTGCAGTACTTCTTGTACTAATTCTTAAATTTGTAAAGATACTGGTTATGAAATTGTATCCTTAAGAACAAAAGTAACCTTACTTGCAGCAATCTGGCATTCAAAATGAGTAAATGTGACTTAAAAATGAATGTTGAGTAGAGAAAGAAAGGAGCAGTTTAGGACGTCTCTGGTATCAGTCCCAATTTTTTTATCTAAGATTAACTAATACTTTACATGTATACTGAATGCATCCTATTCAGCACCTTATTTCCTATACTGTCACTTACTGGTGTCCAGTACATGAATATTAAAAAGGTAACATTTGGAGCAGCTCAGGGATATGCTCTGAGTTTATGAAAGTAATCACTCTTCCATTTACTCCAGTGGAGTCAGACCAGGACTAACCAAGGCATGAATTCATACTCCCAACACAACAGAGATGAACCTCAGAAAGCAGAAAGGAAGCAACTCCCTGAATTATGCTGATGAGAGGAGGTTGGTATCTTGCATGAGATGTAAACCTGATGGAACTGAAACATGTTACTGTTGTAGAGATGTACTTAAAAAGTAACTGCTTAATGTTAACAAAGCAGCAGAAGGTAGGAAGGAGACTATCAAGTGAATTTTTATCAAAATTTTTAGTATCTCAGAGTAAGATGATTTCTTTTCCCCTAGAGCTAAGGCAAAGAAGTTTGAAGACAGTGAGAAAGCCATGAAAAGCCTAGATATCACTTTCATAGATACAAGGATGTTAATATTTTGTCTTATTTTTAATTATTTTTATTGTGTAAAAAAAAAAAAAACCAACAAACTTTTAAAACCATAGTTTTTCAGATTATTTCAGCCTGCTGAATGGTTTAATACCAAACTGTGGCTTACAGGGCTCAGAACTGATGTAGTATTTCTTGCCTTTTGTGCCCTTTCTGAAACAGCATAATTAATCCAGGCAATATTTTGTAATAATTTCTGTGAAAAGTAATTTGCTTCCTCCTTGTCTCTCAAGTGACAGATTGCTGAAATTGCATGTCTGATCAGGTGCCTCTTCAGCTGACAGTGTCATATATTTCAGTGGATGTTTCCCTGGCCTGGTTGGCTTGATTTATAATAGCTGAGGTTGGTGTGAAATTAAAAATTAATTAATTTCAATGAATTTGTAATCAAGCAGACTGGCCTGAGCTGTGGAGATGCTAACAGGTCTCCTCTCTGTCCCTCTGCAGCCATAGTGCTGGGTAGCTGTGCAGGCACAAGTGACATCTGAACATGAGCAAAGGGCCAGGGGTCTGTCTGCCAGCTCCACCAGGGCCAGGCTTCCCCCTGACACTTCAGGTTAAGGAGGGAACTGTAAAAGCTTGTTAAAATAATACATTATTGGGATGATCACAAGGGAAGCCTCCATGAGAAGTAACTGATGGCAATCTTTGGTACCTGCTACTCTAAGCAGATGTTGCCCTCCGAGATGTAGATGTCTTGGTACACTTAAATACTTGAGGGACAATGGCATCGTTTTGGGTACTTAGAAGTAATATACTAGGTTGTATGCTGATCTGAAGGGCAGAAGTATCTGAAAAAAAAGTGACTTTTTGAAATTAATAATCTGGTCCTTACTGTGGCTTGTAGGTGGTAAAAGCACATCAGAAGCCTCTTCAGCAAAGGTGTGTTTATGTAGGGCAGGTAAGTCATTTAAACAAGCTACAATAGAGATCTGTGGATTGTTTTCTTCTATCCTGGGCATGCTATAACCTGTTTCATTGCAAACAACTTAAGAACAGTTCAGTCAACAGTAAAAAGGCCCCTCAATGCTCAGTGATGTGAAGTACTTTGTAGAGGAATATGTCATAAATCTGACATGACTGAATCCATCCTGTAGGAAAAAAGTAATCTCCTTCACAGCAATTCTTATACTGTAGGAATGTCATTTTCTGGAAACTGTTCCTGTCAAATGGAAACACGCGAGACATGATGCACGAGTTCTTCATCTGCTCCTCTCTATTCTTCCTGTGAGAGAAGAAGAAAATAGTAGAAACAGATACCACAGTACATTGCTTATCTTAGTTGCTTTCTGAAACAAGTTTATGATTTATTTCAGTGCAAGATAAACAGTTAGACCCCAAAACAATAACATACTAAGTGTTTTCAACCTGCAATGAAGCAGTAGGTTAAAAAGGCAAAAAGATGTGATACTAGGTCTATAAGCATCTGTTTCTTAACCCTTGCTGTTCATTGTACTTTCACTTATCTGGTGGCTTGGGTTTTGATGATTCAGACATTTAGAGTCTAAACTGTCCCGCTCTATTCAAGAAAAAAAGCTTCAAAAAGAGAGAGTTGTAATTTTTGGATATAAAATGTCAGTGAGTTAGTAGCTGAGTTAAGCCATATAATTCCATTGAATATTTTTGAAAATATTAATATTAAAAAAAAAAATACTTTTTGTTTGTTTGTTTGTTTCCCAGTAATTTAGATACATAGTGAAATTTTCAAGTTTGTTCTTGTCTGAGGATAAAAAAGAACTGATGAACTACAGTCAGACTAAAATTGACCAACTGAAAAGATACAAATGCATTTGAAACAAGCCTATTGTTGTAATATTTGACCAAGTATTGGCTAATTCTTTGACTAAATGCTCTCTTGAAAAAAAGAATCAGTCTACTGGTATTAGTCTTAATCGGGGTACTGAATTTATGCAATTATGAGTTATATATGAATGTTTCTCTGAAACATTTATCTCTTCATGGATGGATTTCCCATCCCTTTTGGACCTCCCAGAGGAGCAGGACCATGGTTTGGCTCGCTGTCTTGAATAAAATTTAAATTGATCTGTTTGGGGACTCAGTTCATGCCAGAATCACCTAGTCTATTTCTGATCTAAACTGAAGTGGAAAGAGTAGGTCTAACTCACAAGGATAGCTAAACTTCCATTATGGGTTCTGTGACTAGTAGGAATTACAGCCATGGCTCTGTCAGCCTTGAAAGGCACTTCTATTCTTTGAAGGCTCAGGACAATATATGTATTAGTAAGTGTCTCTCCCATCTGCACACTTTATTCCATTCATTTATTTATTTAACAATCTGGACAGAGAAAGAAAAGCACAGGAACTGTGTTACCTATCATCCCTTTAGAAATATTTTAGTTGCCAAAATATCATCCTTTATGTACATGTGCAGGTGTGTGTGTGTGTTTATATGTATGCAGGTATAACAATTTCTCTAAACTGTTGTGAGATTTCCTTTCTGTTGAAGGAGTGTAATAAAGAAGTTTTATCTCTAGAGTTATTGCATGAAAAAGAGAAAGACACTTTAAAACATCAGTGTGAGGTTATTTTCTACTGTTAATGCTGGCAAAGTAACAAAGCCTGGCAAATATAAATCTGTACATTTGAAATTTTACCTCGAGCTGAGTAGTGCCTCAGCAGCAAATATTCAAGTGAGGTATCAACATGTGAAATGGGAGGTAGCTAAAAGGTAAAGATGAATGGATTCATTTGTTCCCTGTGGGCATGCACATGACTGACCCCAAATCATTTGGTACTTAGTTTTTTTTAAATGTTGTATCTGAATTTTTCTGAGCAGAACTGATGTATCTTCACCTTTCGGCTTAGTGAACTCTAGAAATATGACCCAGCTGGGCTAGGAGAGTCATTTGATAGGGACTTTTAATGTACAAGAACTGATCAGTGCTGCTTCTCAAGGGGCATTTGGTGGACAAAAACACTAAGGGCAGCCTTCCCAGCATCTGTCTGCATATCACAATTATAAGAAAAGACACCTAAACAAAAATGAAAAATTAGATCAGCCATGGGCATGCAAAGCTTTTATAAAAAATCCACATGGATTTATCCCAGAAAGTATCTGTCACAGGTGCAATGGAGTAGCTTACAAGTATGTGGAAGTGACAGCTTGCACTTCAAATGTCACCATGTATCATTATTTAAATGTAAATTCAGATATCTTTTATCTACTTTGATGTATTTAGATTATGAATTTGTCTGGTAATATTTTTGCTATTAATGATAACGACATTTATAATTTTGTTAATGTTTATTTTGACAGTCAGTGTTCTTTTTAGCAGAGTGTTCTCATAAACACAGAGAGACAGGCAGGTTGCTTTCCTGAACACCGTGCACCCTAGAATATTTTTACCAGGTAAACATTAAAACAAAAATACTAGAGGAGCACAAGTTAGTGTTTTGCAGCATTTTTTTATTTTCAGATGCTGATTTTTTTTTATTGAAAAAGTAGATATCTATATAGTGATTTTAAGTTTAGCTGTGGGCTTCCTTTTCTTAATTAGCTTTTGCAGAGTATCGTAGAAGTGGTCCAAGAACTATAGGTTGAAAACAAAATGCATAAAATACATAAAGGTTTTTAATTTAGACCCTTCTTTCTATTGGCTTGATACCTGACACTGAGGTTGTGATACCCTTAGATTTTGTCTGTATGTTTATCACATATCCCGAGGACAGAAACTTATTGTGTTTTAAATGTATTTGCTAGCTAATAAAAAGAATTAAATAACCAGAATTTTTGTAGGAGTGAAGAAAGCTGCATGATCTGATTGTATAGGGTTGATATTTGGATGAGATTTTAAAGATAATCTCAATACCTTATGTATATTCTTCCCACAAAACAGGCTTCAAATGTCACATTGTCATGTCATGTTGCTAAATTGTTTAATACCCTAAATATTGATCTTGTTAAGTCCACAGTAGTAGGAGCCCATCTGCAACCATTATTGCCTCTACTAAATCACCAGAGTGAACCTGAAGTCCAGTTTTTGAAACCTAATGAATTTTATCTCTTGTTATTTAGAAATAGAGTTAAAATGTATTCTGATGTGAGAACATAGGCCCTTGATGTCACCACTTAAATATTCAGTCCATATTGATTGCAATACAATTTTCATTAGCTATTGGGCATGGATTTCTTTATCTCTTACCCTATTTCAAGAATGCTCTGAAACATAAAATGAATATATTTGAGCTTGAGAGTAATATTTTTGAAAAATCTCGTCTTAAATGTTTCTGGTTTAAGGAAATGTGGGAGTCTTTAGTGTGTTTTTTTCATCCTCCTTCAATACTGCTCCCAGGTGTCATTCAGTTATTCCCAGCGATAATGTAAGATTTATGCATTGACAAGTGTGGAGGTGAAACTGTGGTTAAAGCAGTGCTGCAAGTGATACTCCTGATCCCAGCAGGAGTTACTGGCATGCTTGCATTTTTGGAAGATTTTGCAAAGTTTCCCCTTGTGAATAACCATAAATTATTTTCTGGAGATTTTTCTTGTGGAAGGTAATGTCACCTCTTCTGGCCTAGGGATTCCTGAAGTGCATAACAGAAGTTAATCCACTGCATTTGTGCTCAGAGGATCTGAAAGAATTTTAGTATATAAAACAAAGAGGATTTTCATGCTCATGAAATAAGAACAATTTCTATCACCTAATAGTTTGAATGCTTCTTATTGCTTTCACCCACCACTTTCTTAAAAAAGGAATTAAAAAAAATCTCTATCTAAACAAAGAGAAGGAGGGGGGGGGGGGACCCAAAACTTTTAAGGACTCAGGGAAAGCCTTAGTTGCTATGATTGTGCTCTAACTGTGGTTAGTCTCTTGAGAGCTGTAACATGGATTGAATTCATCAAAAGGGAATGTGTGTCAGAAATGACCCTATGTATAATGGGAAGAAATCAGGTCCCAGTTTCATGGTCTGTTAAAAATAAAGACCAGTTTCAGGTCTCACATATAAAGAAAAGAGGTCAGGCTTTGGGGGGAGATTACTGAGTCAAATGGTAATGTTATAAATAAGTGGTTTCCTTAATTAGTAGAGAACAGGCTGTGATTCCATATATTTTGGGTTTTGCATGAACTTCAAAAGCCCTTGCTGATAGCAGAGAGATTCTCAGAAGGAAAAAGAAACAAAAACATAAATCCTGAAAGTTTGGTCTGTCTGGGAATGAGGGTATGGTGTGTATCTTCAAGAAGCAGTTGAATTTCAGCTTAATTTCCCTTAGCATTTAAAAAACAGTGGCTGTCATCCTACACTGCATCTTACTCATTTCAAAGTCAAGACTGCCCTCAAAAAGAGCCTGCACATAGTGTATATATTTTGTGTGGTTTTAACAGTTGGGAAAATTGAATTTATGATTATCTGGCCTGCATGGGGTCTTTTCCACAGATTATCTGACAAAAAAAAAGAGGAAGTCCAACTCATTATAAGCAATGATACCATCTCAAACTATTGACTTGAGGCTTGAAGATTTTCATATTCTGAAGTGAGAAAGCTTGGAAGCTTCAAGGGCTGGATATCAGTATTTCAAAAATATAATTGGAAAATACTGATGAAGATCACAGGTGACTCATGCCTTCCTCCTTCCATCCTCAAACTAGGTTGACAGCGGCGGTGCAATCATTGCCACCTGCTTCTATACCTCCAGATGTGCTCTCCTATAAGGTACATTTCCAGTCAATGGCACACTAATCTATAGCAGTTTGCAGGTCCAGGAGTAGGCAGCTTCAGGGCTGCTTTGTATACCTGATAGGCAGTAAGATTTTTATTTTTTTTAACCTGTCATTGTCCTGTGTGCAAAGCAGTGTATGTAATGTTTTTCTTAATACAAAATGAAAGTAAGACCAAGAGCTAGATTAGTCAATATGCATGTGTTGTTCTGTCAGTCTTTTGGGGAATGTTATTGGTCCAAATCTAATTTACTGTTAGCTCTTTCTCCTTTGGAGGTTTGAAGGGTACAGCAGGAGACATGGGTTATTTTAGTAAGTAGATCAGTCCCCATAACACGAATGGACATGCTGATTTTGGAAGACATGACATCCTAAGAGGAGTGTTGACAACAAACCTTTTTCTTACACTATGGGAATTGGTTGAATAATCTACTGTCAGTCATCTTATTGATGTTGTCTTCTCCCTATGTATGATGATTTGCTTCACAGAAATTTTATCTTTCGTTGCTTAAAGGAAGAGTTCATAGGTGCCATAAATTTTTGTTTAGTATTGCAAACAGAATGAAAAGTACCTTCTTGAGAGCACTCTGGTTGTTCTTCAGGTCTCTCAGATTGCTTGACTGTGAGAAGCTTCTCTATGATTCGGGCAAGTCCATTATCTTCTTTAGAGTCTTGTCTGCTTCTTGTTCCTTCAGAAAATGAAGCACAAGCTAAAACATGAGAGAATGAGTTGGATATTATCTTTTTGGGGATCTCTTATATTCTTCAGTTCACCTGCTTGTTTTCATGCTGTCTTAGATTCACAAGAATGGTGGGGGAAAAAGCAGGAAAGGAGGCAAAGACCAATGGAGGAAGTCGTGCAAGAGAGTCAAGAAGTGAAATGAAACTTGTGGGCATCTACTTACTTGGAAACTACCTGTTAACTTTGGGCAGAATTAATATCTCCTTATCAGCACTAACGGATGTTTCCCCACAGTTGGAGTGAAAATTGCCCCAACCACAAAATATTCTTATTTAGGGCTAAAGTGGGGCCTGAGCAAATGTTGCTGGACATGAAAGAAAACATCAGTGTAGTCTGTGTCTTCTGGTGTGATGGGATTGTTCCTACATTGAGCAGTGCTTGCCAAAAATGTAGGACATGTTTGCTGTTTTGCTTCATTTTACAGTTGTTGTATTGTACCTTTGAGGGAGGGAAAGATGCCTCTTTCGAGGAAGCTGGGTATACCTTTGGGACCTAACACCAGGTGAGTCAAAAATACCATGGCTTTAGTATTCCTGGCTCGTATACATATGGAGGGGGGAGAGAGAGAGAGGACTATGTGAAATGGCAAAAGAAATGTAAGAAAACTTGTATATTTTTTGCACTATGGAGCATAAATTGTAAGGTAAAAAGTGAAGCAGGTGAAGTATGATGATCACTGACCTTGTAATTTGTCAAACTCCCCATGCGTAACGTTGTTGCGCTGCTTCACCACCTTATGATATATTCTATTTTGCTCAGATACTGAGATCCTCCTACTCAACCTTTAAAGTCCTTCAAGAGTAGTTGACCTTTAAAAATATTTAAAACAAAATGCCAAATGAGTTTTCTTAAGTGAAACTCTCTTTCCTGCATCCTTTTCCTCAGATATTATTCATTTCAAGACATATTTTATGTTCTTTTTGCTGTTAAAAGGCAGATGGTAGAAGTTGAGAAGGTAAAAAACCAAACCAAAACAAAAACCCCAGTCCCCAAGACTGCTCTTTTTCTTTTGTAACTAAATTGTAAATGAAACTGAGTAAAGCATGTAGCTGGAAATGAACAGAAATCAAACTGGATCAGTGGGAAAAAGTAACCTTATCCTCAGAACACCAGATTTTGAGTTACAGAAAATATTTCAAGGCCTCCAGAAGTAATTTAAGGATCTGGGGAGCAACATTATTGTTTGCTTTGTAAATGAATTCAGTTGGCTGTTTGTTGGTGTGGGAGCTTGAGTTCTGGGTAAGCGGTTTGGTACATATTCACTGAAAGCATGTAATTAATTATCTGTGGTTGTTTTATGCAGTGGATAAATCAGACCTTACTGGGCCAGCAAACAGGAAAGAAATACATTGTAGGAAACAATTACATAGTGGCCAAACAGGGAAGGAGGGAAGGGAAGTAAAGGCATGGACTGGATGACCCAGGTCTTTTCCATCTCCAGCTTCTATGAAGCTGTGAAATAGGCTTACTGGGGCCTTGGGATATTCTCATTAAAAAAAAATGAAGAGTCAGCAAATACTTGTGAGAGGCACAGCTTGAGCAACCACACTGCAATTCCCACTGGAAATCAGGAAGGGGAATGATAGAAGAGTAAATAAATGTCAAGAACTGCTGGACTCAGGCACTGGGTATCAGTCACAGGGAGGGTACCAGTTAGACAGAGTTACTTGGTTAAATGCAAATTTCTTTCAGAAGTTTCCATGACAAATAACATGAAAATATATTGCCCTTGTAATATGTCACAACCTGGAGATCTGTTCTGTGACTGTCGTTTTTGTTTGGCAAGCATCTCCTGTTCTGTTTGGCTCTGCCCATTTAAATGATGTTTGATTCATCTTGTTTGCAGCTTTGGTGAAACATTCCTTGCTTATGTGAAGCCTGTGTACTTTGAAAAACTTCTTAGATCTGGACTGTGGTGTGGGTCTGTACCCATTTCTGATTATAGTATAGTCTGATAGGTCACCCTGGAAAAGCAAAGCAGGTACTGTGCCATGCTGGGATACCACCCTTTCTTCTCCTCTTGCCTCAGCCTTACCTTCCTTCAGGTGACCTCCCTGCTCTGGGGTTTGGAGCCCCAAAGTATCCCTCTCCTTCCCTCCCTTTGGGGCATGCATGGGTACAGGCAGAGGCTGGCATCCTGCCTGCCAGCTGGAGGCAGCCTCTGGGCTACCTGTTGGATTGTGGCACCTATGGGTAAGGGAGAAGAGCTAGCTCCCAGGGCTGTCCTGTTTGCCAGCACCTAAAGGGCAAAGAACAGAGGCCTTCTGGACTACAGTCTCCTCCTTTTTCCAGATAAATTCAAATGTTCAAAGTCTCATCAGACAGGAATGTGAAAAATGAAAATGTTTGAGTTTCACAGATGTAAGCATTGATTCTGCACCTCTATTGCACTTCTCTGCCTTCAGTGGTTATGCAAAAGCACTGGTATGAAAGGATGGTATAAATTTGATGTGAATTTGATGGCGTAAGGGTTATATGGTCTGCATTTTGACAGAAAGATTTCACACAGCTTTACTGTTAACTGCTACTCAGGGCTGACACAGATCCTTAAAATATCAGCTTTGCTCTTTGTTAAAACAGGTGAGGAATGTTCTTTGGAGGGATTGATTTATTTATTTTGGCACACTAAAAAATTTCTAAAGTAACATTGTTTAGATTTTATTTTGGTTATATGCATTTATAGAGAGTATGTTTAGACATTTTGTATTTTCCTAAATTATATGATGCTATAAAGACCTTTCAAAAGCAGACCAGCATGTTTATAGCATTAGGGATTTCAATTGCTTCATAGTCATTCTAATGATAAAAAAGAAGGAAATCCACAGCAAAAAATCTCTAATGACAAATTTAGAAATGTCTTAGCTAAAAATCAAAGATGACCTAATGGTTCTGTCTCTTTCAGTGTTGATTGCTGCCTGCAGTACAGGGTTTTTTGTTCGTGCTTTGCTTGATCCTACCTTAAATAGATCCAAAGTGCCGGATTCCATTGTTTCTTCTGAAAAGTTATGCTGGGGTCTAAGAGATGTCAATATTTCTTTCTCCTGGAACTCATTAAATCTTTTTCCTGTAGTTTCAACCCATTTTGCTTTCAGTTGATAAAACCTTTTTGGTTTCCCTTCATTTTTTTGGTGTTTGAGGTTCTTTAGATACATTAGATATATATTGAGCCTTTCCTACTGTAATAAAGCAGAGCGGGAGGAAAATGTGAGATTGCAAAACTTCTTTGTGACATGAACGGTCAGATCATGGCATGATCAATGCTTTTGTTTCACACTTGTGCTTTTTTGTGTTTTTCTACTGTGGCTAAGAAAAGTTCTGCTGTTCTTTATCCTAACAAAGCTTTCTAGAGGATTCAAGGGGGAGGTGTTTTTAATAAACTATTGATAAGAGTGATTCTTTTGTGAGGTTGATCAATCTTTATTTTTTTCATCTGGTTTCCTTCCCTATTTCTTGTCCAGTTGGTATCAGCCTCTTTGTTCTGTGTACTTTTCCACCATTGGCAGGCTTTTTGACATTTTGTTGAAGCAGCCTTTAGCATTGCATATTAATGACCACTGCTCCTCAAAATCTGAGTGTCTTCACCCACTGACAGCTCCTCCAGCAAAAGCACTCTGTTTATATGTAATTCATGCATCTGATGCTGGAAAGGGGCAGGAGGTTGTCCTCCTGCCTTTTGCTGCATCTACAGCTTTGCAAAAATGCCAGCTTTTTCTGCCAGCAGGATTACTGTAGTTCTGGAAGGAAAACACTTGAATCCTGTCCCACTACTGGTATTTACTAGGCTGAGTCAGTAAAAACACTGCCAAAACCTGCTTTCTCTCACACCAGGAATAGCATGGGATTATGAGTTTTTGCTTGTGCTGAAGTGCTAATAGCCAAGCCCCTTTTGTTTCAGAAGAAAAGTGCCTTATTATCAAGGGTTTGAGCAACTCTACCAAGTCCACTTTCCTGTATTATCCAGATGATTTTGGTTTATATTTATGGCCTCATTATTCCACCTCTAAAAAGGAACTAATGGTTCCTATTCTGATAAGTGCATTGCAATAACAATTTAGGTTCTCTTTTTGATACCCAGATGAAATCACGGGCTCACGTTCATGTGGAAAACCAAATGACCTCCATCAGATCTCCTAGGTAACAGTGACATGTCTTGCATCATAACTTTTGCTGATTGCATTTTCATCATGGTATGAGCTATCTTCTTCTAAAATTAGTAGAATGTCTCTAAGATTAGTAGAATGTCTCATCCCTGGATGAGACAGGCCAGGTTGGATGGGGCTTGGAGCAATCTGGTCTAGTGGAAGATGTCCCTGGGAATGCAGGGGGTATTGGATCTAGATGATACGTAAGGTCCCTGTCAACCCACACCAGTCTGTGATGCTGTGGTATCTGCTGCTCCTTTTTTGGTTTGTTTCGTTGGGTTTTTTTTCCCCTTTACAGTTATTAAAAGGTTATCCCTCAGTCAATAAGGATTGAGATAGCAGAGGAAATCTGACCAATGTTCTTGGGCCATTGAAGCCTATGTTGGGGGGTTTTTTTGTGTGTGTTTTTTTGGTTTGGTTTGGTTTGGATTGGTTTGTTTTTTTCAGGTGACCCTTTTAATTTTAACAAGTATTGTCTGTGCCTGAAAATGCTGACTGTCGTCTGTCTTGCGAGGGGGGTAGCATAGAATAAATTATAGGGGTCTTTGTTTGGGAATATGATGTTCTAAAGTATAAACTATGCAATTTATGTTCTAAATAATGAAAGCTTTGTCTCCTTAACAGGTTTTACAAAACCTGTTTTGGAATGAGGAGAAGAAAATGTTTCCTATTGTAAGTGAATGACATGCAATTTCTTTACCTGTGTTATCAACAGGGTTCATAAAGCAATACTTGAGATATTACTTCTGATATTAAAATATTGGTTTTTTTTAACTTGATGGACCAAGACAAATGCTAAGTGAAATACGAATATGATGTTGTTCTAGATAGTTTTAGCCTTTGCACAATGATGCTTGCATGTAGCCACAAAACCTGCTGTTTCAAGTCCCAACAGGGCTTCCAAAAGGCCAATAGGATACTTTTACTGTTAAAACTAGGGCTGTTGTAAACGGGTTATCATCTTACATGTTGTCACATGGAAACTCTCTTGAGAACCACTGGAGATGAGGAGATGAGAATGAAATGTCTCTTTTTTTTTTTTTTATTTTATTTTTTTTTCTGGGTGTTGTTTATAATGACTTCTAGATTACCTTTTTATTTTAGGGACTTCGGAAGCACAGCAAGACTACAAACTTTGTTTCATGCCTTATTTAGACAGGATTAAATGTAGCATTAGAAATTTGTTCTTGTAAATCTCTTAAAGCTTTGAACCATATTTACTGTTGGCTCATAGAATCACTTGAACAAAGAAAGTTTTCTGATACTCTCACATAAATTCTGTACTTGCTTGGCAGTATACGTTTGAATTGTTTAGAGTGATTTTTAGATATGAATATTTATTTAATTAACCTATGTTTACAGTTTTCCTATGGAATGTTGTTTTCAGTGCAGGTCCAGTTTGTACCTTGCAAAATAGAGCAGAACAATCTTCATCCTGTACAAATTTGAAGGGAGGGCTGAATGGACTGACCTTCTTGTTTCTTGATGTTAGGTGTCTTCTTCCAGTTTACAGTGCTTTGCTGAAACAGTGCTGGAAAAATTTGTATCTGGAATAAAGCTTTGCTGCTTTGTCACCAGTGCTGTGAGCTGATTGCTGTTAAGTTTCCTTCATAATCCTGATTCAGTTCTACAAACACAGACTCACTTCTGTGATTTGGTCACTTTTGTCTAAGTTACAAATTACTAAGAGTAAGGTTTTATGATAGTTGTGATGATACAACCTGACCTATAGCAATGAAAATGCTGTGCTATTTGAAAGGCTCTTTAAAGAGTGTCAACTGAGTTCCCAGTGTGAGGAAGGAGCCATGTGCCATGCTGAGACTTCACCTCCAGCCTTCATGGGTTATTGATCATTCTGCCAGCCACAAGCTGGTACTTAATGGGCATGGCAAAATGTGACCAAATGGGAGAAATTTTTTAAATGGTTACATGCCTGTGAGTATAGTATTGTATGTCCTTTATACCATGCGCCCAATTAAATCCTGAATAACAGCATATGTGGAAGTAACTTGCTCTCTTCTCTTTTTTATTCAGTGATTTCAAATGGATGTATAAATTAAAAAAAAAACCCAACAGCTAAAAACAACAGTGGACAGTAGAGAGCTAGTTAACTACTTAGGTTTTATTTGAAAACAAGAACTTATAAAGAAAGGGAGTTCTAGTGATCTTTCTGAATTTGGTAAGAAGATTTATGAGAACAAGCTAAATGGTGCTCTCAGGTAGCCAAAGTTCTCACAGAACACAGGAAATCATGTCTTTTTGCTGTAACATTAAAGAAGGCATTCTGCATTAAAAAAGTGGTATCTGTGAGTCACTGATGTTTTGAGGGAGTGCAGCTGTGATACTAATACAGGCCGCTGTAATTTTATTCCCATTTAGAAAAATAAAATGACCAAAGATGGATTTATATGTGTCTGGCATATATCTTAAAGTGGAGATCTAAACAAGACAATTAGTCTTAATCTATAATCTTTATGGTTTTCGTCTCTTCTTGCCCACATCACATTATAAGTCTTAGAGCTCACTTTCAGCATGAATATTTCAACAGCAGTAAATATTTCAATTTTATTTATTTATTTATTTTTACTGAGGTATAGTATTTGGTCTGATAATCTTATTGTTTTTGTCAAGGTCACTGTTTAAATTTTTACTGGTGCACTTTTGATGATGTTGAAGAAAATAGCCACATTCTGTCCCTGTTGTTCAGACAAAACATTGAACGCTCCAAGTTAGATGGAAAGTCTGATTTAAAATATGTTAATTCAAGCTTGCTTTAATTTAATTTGTAAAATTTGAACACAGATTGTTTCAGTCATTCCAGGAGATCATGTTTTAGCTAAAACAGTAGCAGTAGCTTTTTTCTCTGTTTACATTTAGTGAGAATCCCACTGAAGGACTAAACTCATAGCTTTTAATGCAGTAACATTTATAAACTAATTACCCAATGAAATTACTTTTCTTCCCTTAAAATCTTGTGGATTGGAATTTCTTGTACAGCCTGAATTCATCAGGCTTGGCAGCTGAGGGTCCTCTCCTCCTGGGAAGACCAAGCCCTCATGTGTAAAAGGAAGACACATTGTGGATTTTCTAGCTGAGGTATTTGACACTGAATAGAAGGCTCAAAATTAAAATAATCTCCTAAGAAAGTGGATAAAAAAATGAGAGTTCTAAAGCTAAAATCATGGAATATGCTTAATTCCAGGGAATTGAGAAATGAATGTACGGAAGCAAGTTTTTGTTTGTTTTTTCTTTTGTGTGTTTTGTTTTTGACAGATAAATACTTGTTTAATTTACAAAGATTGAACATCTTAAAAACAGACACACTGTATGTAGCACAGACATTGATAAGTATCCATTTCTTTGGCAGAAAGGAGCCTTTTAGACTGGCATTTAACCCTCATCAGAAAAGCCAAGCATTTGTCTGGGTTGTTGTATTATCCTTTGTAGAAAGATTGTATTTAGATGATGGAATAAGAATAGTTGATGAAATAAGAATATGAGCCAACAATTTTTTAAAGCAAGTGTGGGCGTTAATGTGCTTGTCAGGGTAATGATACTAAGATTGTGGTTACATCTCAGAAAGTATTAATTTAGATTTTTAAAAAGAACTTTGTGCTGTCTTGCAGTAATGAGTTGTCATCTTTTTACAATTTTTTAATGCTTCACATTTCAAGATGGATCTTTATTTTCCCACATTGTAGGAATCTAAGATAAAAAAGGCTGTCCTCTTTTATTTTCTTCCTTTAACAACAAAAGCTCAGTGCTCCTAACTTTAATTCCCAAATGTGTATGACCACAAGTTGAATACATGTTTATTTCATCTACATTTAATGCTTATTTGTAATAACAACATTATAGCAAACAAGTTTTTAAGCACTAAGGTTGTCTTGATCCATCCTGAATAAATGCTAAATTAGTGTGATTTACACAGTCAGGTCTGTTTTTTACCTGGTAAAGACCCTGTAGGAGATAAAAATGACGAAGAGGGGAAAAAAGGCAATCGTTTAGAAAATCACTTAGTGTAAGCCTTGCTAAATAGGATGTAAGTATATTCTTAATTTTCAGTATATTTAAAACACAGGTCCTGATTCAGAGTTATAGAGATCAAGAACTCCTGGAGTACATACAATAAATACTCAAAAATAAGGAGAAAAGGAAGGCAGGCAAGGAAATGGTACAGAATTCAGATTTTTGTCCTTTTTTTTTTTTTTTTTTTTTTTTTAAATATGAATACTATTTGTAATAGAAAGAAGAGCCGTTCATGCCAGTTCATATTTTCAAAGCTTTGATCTAACTTCAGGATATGAGATTTCTGTCTGTCTTTTTCTAACTGGGAAGAAAGTGATTTGTCACTGAAAAACAATTTAGAGTTGAGAAGGTTACAGTCTTGAACATGTGAAGAATTTAAAATCAAATCGAAGGACCTCACAGCAGCTTGATTTACACTAGCAAAATGCAATTGATATTCAAACAGTGCTTTTTCTAGAAAGTTTTTGTGACATATACTGAAGTTTTGAACTTTTAAATTTTATGAGAAGAGTGGCAACATCTGATTTTTTTAGGTGGCTGGTCATACTTCATGATATTTGTCTTTGCTTCACCATGGGTTTGTACTTTTTGGGTGTCTCTCTGAAGTCGAGCCTTTTTAATGCCCCTGAATCCTTTTAAAATGGACTTTGTTTCCTTTGCTGCTGAGTGAAGATTACCCTGTAGATGGATTTCCTATAACTTTTCTTGGTTAACTTTCCACTTCTGAAGATGTATTTCTAATCCCAAGCACACTGAAGCATGATTCAAGGCATATTGCTTGATTTTCTTCCAGTGCTCTGATGGCTCCCTATCAGTATCCGAGTATCTCTTGAAAAAAGGCAGCAGCAGTGAGCATGTGGTTAGCTCTGTAGGTGGTTTCAGGTTGAAGAAGCTGCCTTCTTCCAGGTGGGAAATCAGCCTGTCAGACTGAGTTATGGAAACATGATTAGTTTACTGAGTTCATTAAATGAAAACTTTTGCAGCTCTGGGTTCCCATTGCTGACTGTGTTTGTTACAGTGAAACAATCCCGTTTTTCATTCGCTGAGTAGAATACCATGTGTAGACCCAGCAGGAGTACATTCCAGGTTCCCCGTTGATTTCCTCTACCAGAAAGTTGTTTTGTCATCTACTTGGTGTCACTTATAGTGTCTGTATTGGCAGTTCTCTTTTGTCTTGCTTTCTTGCCATTGTGTACATGCACAAACTAATATTTATATAAAATATGGGAGACCAGCATGTTACGGAGTATCTCAATCAGATTATTACAGCTGGGCTGGAATATGTGTGTTGATACCAACTTATATATGAACAATGTGCAATTCAAAAGGGTTGTGTCCCCACGAGGAACTTTTCACACACAATGTGGTGCAATATTTTATAAAGAAGGGTGTCTTTAGCTCCAGATGTTGCCCTCCTTTGCTATTTTGAGCAGATAAGGAGTTCCTCGTCTTAGCCATGGTGATTAATTTAACTTACTGTCAGCAAGGAACTGAAATGTAGTACCTGTTTACTTTTGCCCTAGGTTAACTACTATTTGCTGCCCCTGTAATGAACTATTCCTTCCTCAGCGAATGGTACTGTCTGGGAATAGAAAGGGCTACAGGATCTGGCATCAACCTGCCATGGGCCCTGTAATGGCAAGAACACTGGGGAAGTCTGGGAAGTCATTCCCATCAGAAGTTCTGTCACATGTAGTTTTTGTATTTTTTCAGTTTGTAATCAGCAGTATTATTGAAAATAAACCCAAACGAATGGGAACTATTTATGCAGGCTTTCAAGGGCACTTTCAAGATGTTTATCTGACACTGATACTCATTAGAAGCGAGTTGTCTTCCTTCCATTTTAAGCCTCTTCAAAATCATCCCTTAAAGGTTTTTGAAGAGGGATAGAATGCTTTCCATTGTTATTTATTTATATGTAACCAGAAAGAGTGGCCTTCTTCCTAATGAGACGTATCATGTTCTGTTAAGCTAATAGTAGCCATTTGTGACTTAAAAGCAAACTGTTATCATTCAGGTATAGATTCTTCTTTGTGCAGTAGACAATATGCTTAAAAGGTTGTGCACTCCTTACTAATACAATAGCTGCACTCTGCTTGTCTTTCGGGGAAAAGATGGAAAAGGTCAATGAGCTACAATTGCTGTACTATAATATTTACAGATAAAGTACTAGATAAGACCTAATTTATAAAAGAAACATCATGAGCTATCTGTCATTAATTAATTTTATACTTTCTTTTCAAGCAGCTGTCTGTAGATAATTGGTTAAGGGTTTAAAGATTTGTTTAATAAATGCCTAGGGTAAATGGAGCTGAAAATTCAGAGAAATGGCTCAATTTGCTCAGTAGTCAGTGAAATAAGCTGGTGCATCAGCCAATTGTACTCATAGAATTTTGACTAATTGATCACAAGTGACATCACACTTTCGTTAATGAGGTCATTTATCTTTGGTAGCATCCTATAAAAACGTGTAGTTGGTAAAGCATCTACAGTATTCCTAAGGTAAATGTGCAATATGCCTTTTAGGTGCTGTAGGCTATTCCCATTATTGTTTCTTCTAAGCTAGGGTTGAAGCCTTTTAAAATTAGATAAGATACCAACATGTGAGCACTGCATACAGAGACCATCAGGACCGTATTATTCAACATCTCCAGCATAATTACATGCAAGACTGAAAACTATCCTCTTGTCAGTCTATTTTGGAATGTTTTAAAAGGGGAAGAACCCATTGCTCAAAAACAATAAATATGTGTAAGCCCTTCTAATTCTGCAAAAGTGCTGTTTCTTGACAGTAACACACTTTTGCAGATGTAAATCACCTCTAGCTTACCCTTTTTTTCTATCCGATTCTTACATTTGAGAATTAAAAATTAATAACCACTGTTTCTCCTAAATTCCCTGAATAAAACCTTTTCCCCTTCTCAGTACATATTATAAATAAAATTAATAAGGTTAATAAACCCCCCCCAAAGCCCAATAAGACAGGAACTGCAAACCCAAATGTCTGGACCTATTGTGATACATTCTTTGGGAAGTACAGAGCGAACTAAAGAAATCTAAAGGGTACTCATGAGCCATGAATGCATGGGATGGCATTAAATGCATCACTTTTACTCATGTTGTCCAGTATTCAGCGGAGTATGGAAATCTCTCTGGAATACTTTCAGTTCAACATTGTGTTTCAAAAAATGTCGGTTAGTTGTTCCTCAGAAATTGAGAAAAATAAGTCTAGAAAGCTGAGACCTTTTCATATGGACTAAGGGTAAGTGTTGCATTAGACAGCCTGTCTGCATCCTCGTGACAGCAGTGTCGGGAGAGCTGCTCAGATGTAACGTAAGATCAATATGAAAGCTGCCAGGGTCTGGTGAAGCAAACCAGGGGACACAGTGTCATCTTGTCTCTGCTGCCTGTTGTACAGCTCATGGAAATCAAAGCACCTCAGCAGTGACAAGTGATGTTTCTATTCCTATTGATCTTGGCTGAGTGAACTGTCCTGGAGGGAATGACTGTTTTGTTTCAGAGTGTCAGATGTCCTATGGTTTGGTTTCAGATGTATTACAAGCCCCATCAGTACAGCTGTAGCTGCATGTGCATATTGCACACGTGCTGTGGAAGTGCTATACAGCTCAGAGTTGGTTTGGTTTTTATTTTTTTCCAGTCCATCCTGAAAGATGAACCAAGTAAAATTATGTGGCAGTTAGGCAGAAGATGAAAGAGGCTAATTTTAGGTTAGATATCAGGAAGAAATTCTTCACCATGAGTACAGTAAGATACTAGAGTAGGTTTGCATAGGGAGGTTGTTGATGCCCCTTTTCTGGAAGTGTTTAAGGCCAGGCTGGATGAGGTCTTGTGCAGCCTGGTCTAGTGGGAGGTGTTCCTACTCATGCAGAGGGGTTGGATCTTGATGATCTTTAAGATCCCTGTCAATCCTAACCATTCTATGGTTCAGTAAACCACAGGTGTATTTGCAGTGTTGATGTGCCTGGCCCCTTGGCTCTTCCAGTTAGCCTGAAGGCAGAGATGCCACACATACAGCCAACAGCGCCAAGTTTTGAGAAGATTGAAGCAACACATGTATATTGAAGGCAAAAATGAAAAATAGGAAATGGTGAAGCTGTGTTGGTTTTGGAAATAGTAATTCTAGCTTGTCTCAGATGGTCATTTCATCAGGCACTACTTTTTTAGCTGTGGTCTTCTGGCTTATCATGGTCTTCTAGATGAGTTAGTAAACTCTTTCAGAGTAGATAAGTGAGTATGAGTATACCTTATACAGAACTTCTTCTAGCAGGATGGCACACAACAGATCAACCTCCAAGGATCATCTGGCCTCACCATTACCTGACATTTGTTTTTTCCCCAGCAATAGATGGCAAACAAACTAAACATTGCCTCAGCTTTTTTTTTTGATCCTTCTCAAACAAAAAATTGAACTAAAACAGCTTCAAAGTTGAGGGTAAATAGCAACTGAATCAAAACCTGTTTGGAACACAGTTACCTTTTTTCAGCACTCTAACACAGCTGATCATATGGGACTCAGATTTCGCTGTTGGAATCCTTTGCATCTACAGCACAAGATGAAAGCAGGTTGGCACCTGTGCTCACTGCTACCATCTTTGAGGAAGTTTAGTCAGTGAGGAATGAGTTTTTAACTGATAGAACAAAAGAAGTCTGTAATTGGATATTTGTCTATTATCTTAATACATTTTCTGTGTGAAATACTACCGATAAATTTTTGTTCAGTTTCTGGTGTCTTGACAAAGACAAGCATTGAGTGTTGTCATGTACTGGATTTTACTGCTTGGTGACAGCCATGAAAGTCCTATATTTATTTAAAGTTTTTTTCCTAATACTCTACACACAATAGCGCTGAAATTTTCCCATACTGGTGTATTTCAAATGGAGATAAGAAAGAAAAAAGTAAGGTACACTTTTATGTCAATTTGATTTTTACCAGCATCCATGAGCATTTTTATCTAAAGTGTTGTTACGTTCTGTGGCATGGAAATTCATCCTTCAAAAATTGAAAGATTTGCCAAACATTTCTGTGCTGGTGTTGTCCTGGTGTTGTCCCTGGGAAAATATCAGATCTGTTCATGATTTTTCTGCTCAGTCATCCTGTGTCTTAAGTTGTGAGGATTTTCATTCACTGGAAATCTCGCTCTAAGGGAAAACCAACAAAACAAAACAAAAAATCAAACCAAACATTACTAATCCATAGAGATCTAGGTATATTCACATAGCATGCATTTTATGTTATTATTAGCTTCAGGAAGGAGAGAGTGAAGAGTATGACACTTGTATTTTACACTGCTTTGCATTCCCTTTGTAGTGGTTTCAATTGCTACGTGTCATACAGCACAAGAAATCCAGCTGAGATAGTACCAGCACTAGGCAGAAAGAATCCTGCAGCATACAGTTTTGGGAACTGATATATAGTAAACTGATAGTCATATGGTGTGGAAGTTTTACAATAGCTGAAATGGAGTAATTGATTGACACCATTTCTTCACTCCTTATCACTGGAGTTGCATGCAGGAACTGTTGAGTTTTGAAGCATATGAGGACATCTGTCAGGGTAAATCTATCTTTGAACAAAGCCTCTGTGCCAAAACTATACAAAAATCTGTCCAAGTATGTTTCTTGGTAGTTACATGGTCTGTACAATTAATAATGAATATTTTTATGTGTGGCAATGATAAAGGCTGTCTTCAGGACACAAGCATTAGAGCCCTTTTTTATTCTTTCCACCTTCCAAGGTCAATATGTTACAGTTGTAGTGCAAATTAAGAGACATTTCTCTTATTTATTTATTTACTGATTTTGTGCAAGCGCTTTAATT
The DNA here is from genome assembly GCF_036169615.1 of Heliangelus exortis. NCBI lineage: Eukaryota > Metazoa > Chordata > Aves > Apodiformes > Trochilidae > Heliangelus > Heliangelus exortis. Next base: position 107,187,794 of record NC_092422.1, on the reverse strand, counting down.
CTGTTGGGGACTTGCTTTAAATACATGTACTGTTTGGCTGTTTCTTATTGGCAGCAAGCTAATTTTTGTGAGATATTCAAACATCTGAAGTTAGGCTGTTGGCAGTGGTTAGCATAGCTTGCTTTCAGTGCCTCCAGAAACTTAGTTTTAGCTTTAGCACATAGAAGTGATAAAAGAGGAGGAGGTGGTGAAAAAAGAAGTTGCAGCTGGCAAGTGGGAATAGAGGCTTCTTGGCTCCCTTGCTCCATCTGTGATTTACTGCATAACCTTAGAGGCATTATTCAGCCATGCAGTGGTGTCTCAGCTACCACCACTACAAAATAAGACCAATACCCTGTTCTATAAATGTCTGTAAGATATGTAGATGAAAAGTGGCAAAAAATGCAAAGTAATATTATTTACACTTCCCCTTTCCTCATCCATGGCCTTGTTGCATCTATTAAAAGCCCAGCCCAACCCCGAAGCCTTTCCAAGCAGTCTGTGCCACTTTGGTGAGTGTCTTGTCTTTGGTGGAAAAGTATTTATGATGGGCTCTTGGTTCTCTACTGACATAAAACTAAATATTTTCCTTTTTCCCTGATGTTTTGTAAAGACAAATCAAATCATTCTGTCTCCGACATTCCTTTAAATTTATTTACCTTAAAATAACTATTGAGGCTGTTGAAGTTTTGAAGTTTTGTTTTGTTTTTGGGGGAGTGTTGTTTGTTTTCTTGGTTGGTTGGGGGTTTTGGTGGGGTTTTTCTGTTTGTATTTTGTTTGTTTGTATCTTGGTTTTTGTTTTCTTCAGTAAAAAGCTGAAGATAAGAAATCACCCCACCAACACAGATTTGAGAAAGACAGGCAGGTGGCCCTTTACAAAATGTTTTGTACAGCACAAATTCACTGGTTGTTTAGAGGGAGTGGTGGAGATGCCACGCAGGTGGAGATGCCCAGGAGTACAGCTGTGAATGTTAAAACTTTGTCTTCTGGGTGTTGCCTCAGCATAATATGTCTGAATATCATTCTATATTAATATATTCATAAACCTTTCTTATGTATGCTAGTAAGATGATATTTAGATGTGAAATTTGTGCACATACACTATTTTACCTTTCCTAAATAACTAGCAGAGTAGGATTCACATAGTAATAAATGGAGCTCCTAAGGATTATGATGCTTTTTCTGATTTTTTATTTTAACGTAAAATGTCTATTCCAAAATTATATATGAAATCCAGTACTCCTATAAGTTATTAATTTAATATGTATTTAGCTCTTCTAATTTTATTTCTGAATAATATTATGTAATAAGATACCTTGGGATTTCAGTATCTTAATAAATTTTCTGTGACTGTCTTGTGAAGAATAATTAAGATTATCTGAATTTTAAAATTAGAAAGTTAAAAAAATTAATTTGAGGATAGTCTCCATTTCTGTATCCAATATACTGTTTCAGGAAAGATGTTTCTTCACTGAGTTGCAGATTGACTTTGGTATTTATTTATTTTTTTACTTCTTAAAAAGAAGAGTGATTACACTGGCTTTTACACAGGCTTGTGTTGCCTTTCATTGGAGTTATTGTGCCTTCGAGGAAATTTGGTTATTGAACACACTGAAAACTCAGCAGAAAACACATAAGTTATCACATTGATAAACTACTCCAGAAGAGTGAGGAAGGTATCTTTTAAATCAATGTGGAGTTAGATCTTTGTTGCTTGTGGATTTTTTTGTTTTGGCTGTTTGTTTGTTTGTTTGTTTGTTGTTATGGTGATTTTTTTGTTGTTTGGTTGTATTTTTTTTTTAAAGTCATGGGTTTAGGTTTATAATGGCTAGGCCACTGGAATTGTCAATAATAGTTGAGTTGAACAGTAATTGCTTTTAATTAATTGCAAAGTCTCTCTATAGTTGATTTTCAGCATGAAATCCAGAATCTCCCCTATTTAGTTCCCAGGTTATACTTCTGGAAAAGAAAAACCTTAGCAGGAAGTAGTTTTTACTGTTGTCTAATTATAAACTCTTTAGGGCTTCTTTGGAATGTGGGAAAGTTGTGTTAACAACTCTCTAGAGATTTTTTATGATAAATTTAAATATTTGTTCTGGCATCTTGCTTGATGGAAGAGCATCCTTTGTGATTTTATGTGGTTGGGTGTGTGGGTTTTTTTCCATTCACTAAAGAGTAAATATTTTGTATTCTGTTTCCCTGAAGTGGTTTGTGCAAGATCCTAATGTGAAGTGTGTCAAAGGTGATTTTTTTGGGGGGGAAACCCACTTATTTTTATTATGGTAGTTTAGATGATTGGTGTAATACTGGCTTTATTTCTTTTATTTTTACTCTATTTCCTTTTAGAGAGAGAAGTAACGGTAATGAATAATAGAACCATAAAAAGGTTTGCGTTGGAAGAAACATAAAGGTCATAAAGTCCCAACACCCCTGCCATGGGCAGGGACCAGGTTGCTCAAAGCCCCATCCAATCTGGCCTTGAACACATCCATGGATGAGGCTTCCACAGCTTCTCTGGGCAACCTGTGCCACTGTCTCATCAACCCCAAGGTGAAGAATTTCTTCCCAGTGCCAACATCAACCCTCTTCCATCTTAAAACCACTCCCCCTTTTCCTTTCACTACAGGCCCTGGTGTAAAGTCCCTCCCCAGCTTTCCTGCAGGCCTCCTTCAGGTACTGGAAAGCTGCTATAAGTTCTTCTTGGAGCCTTCTCCTCTCCAGGCTGAATACCCCCAACTCTCTCAGCCTGTCTTTATAGGAGAGGTGCTCCATCCCTCTAGAGCATCTTTGTGGCCCTCCTGTGAACTCACTCCAAGAGCCCTATGTCTTTCCTGTGTTGGGGTCTCCAAAACTGGACACATTACTCCAGGTATAGCTCCCCCAGATTTGTGTGGTTGAGTTTCTGGCTCTCTTGGATCCTTTGGAGAGCTGAATCACCCCATCTCTTGCTCAGTTCCCTGTCTGCAATAAGCCAAGCTCTTACATCTGACGGACAGCAGTGGCTTCAACAGAAATTGCAGTGCAACTGAATTCCGTTTAATGTAATGTATAACGATGAGCTCTTGCTTTTCTCTATTTTCACTTTTTCTGTACATGTGTGAGCGTATTCTTAGCACAAGTGGTTTGAATGAAATGCAGATGTGCCAGGTGTCCTGGCAGTAGCTGCCTTACATAGCTGAACCTGGCTGTGATTCTAGAGCGAGCTATGGCTCTGCAGGTGTTATGTGCATTTTCAGAAGGCAAAATGTTAAAGTATTTGTTGCGCTGATGGGAAATCATTCTCCTAACTTGGAATTGGGATGAGTTATAGATTTTCAAACTCTGCTTGTACAATATACCATAAACTGCCTATTCTTGACTCTGGTATTAGTCAATAGAGGTTAAAAGACTCCACCCGTAGTAGCTGGGCTTCAAACCGTAATGGGTTTTTATGCATTACAAAGATCTCAATATCTTGGATTGACAGCTTCGATACTTTTAACTCTGACAGGAGTAGCCAAGCAGTTTGTTTTTCCTAGACCTGATCAATATGAGTAGATGTTGTTAGATTACAGGTTAGGGGATGACCTCTCTGGTGAAGTAATTGGGCATGAACTCAGTTCTAACAAGCTGATAATTTCATGGAGCAGGGTGGTTGCTGGGTACAGGGCTGGAGCAGTGTGCTGAGGAACTGGTTCCATCCAACTGGGACTGCATGGAGTACATGCCCAGACAAACTGTAGGTCTGTGACACCAGAAAAGAACATTTTTCTCAAAGCTTTGGCTGTTCCCAAACCTTGCTCAGGAACCAGAGCAGGGTATGCCAAGGCTGTTTCCTTTACTCTCTGAAGTAAGCAATAGGAGAGAATCTCTGCACTTGAAGGGGCAAAGGATCCAGTATTTGTAATTTATTTAAGATTCCCATCCTTCCAGAGGAGATAATACTCAAGAGCTGGTGAAAAATCATAGTGATAAAACAGATTTCTAAACCACCTCTAACTCTAAATATAACTATATAGTGCATTTATGTTTGATAGGCTTGCATGAATGTGAAGAGGTTTACAGTGCAGTATTTAGTAGCAAACTTTCAGGACATTATTTCAAGCTTGTGGTACTGGAGCATTATTCAATGACAGATATAGGTCTTTGTTACTGGAATTTTATTAAGAGCAAGTTTTTGTTTGCCTCTCACTTCCTTGTAGATTAAATGTTACTAGTACAGACATCCATTAATATAATCATGCTTATTGTATAAAAACTGCTATTTCCCTGCATACAAGTTCTTCAGTACAGTAGACTTCATATTCTCTACAGCCATTTAAGAGTCTGTGGAAAGGGCTGTGAATGCCAACATGGTACAGCACTATAGTACTTCATTGGTGTCAGAGAAAGTGTGTTATCAGTTACATACTTATCCTACCCAGAAGTTGTATTTGGTATCCACCTAGGCAGATGTTTAGAATGAAAATTAATATATTAATATTAATGAGATGCCTCTTTCTATGTGTACGGCTATAAAAAATGTGTCAGTTATTAGTGGAATTAAAATGCTATTGTCTTCTAAACCTGACAAAATTAGGATGATGTTTTGACTATGTACATGTCACTGTGTGTGCATTATACAGTAGCAGAGACCAGAGGGATGAAAAAAAAAAAGTAGACTTTGTGGAGCTCTTTCTTTTAACATGGATTGTTTAATTTCTTTCAGCATCAAAGGCTGAAATCTTCCTATACTAAGTGATTTGCTGAATTGGGAGCCTCACTGCTGTAATGGGTACAGGAGCAGCAGCACAGTGGATTTTAGCTGCTCATTGGGCGACATCAAGATAGAATGGATGTCTTTAGGTAACAGTTTAGTGGGATCCCTTTTGAGTGGCCTAATTGGATGAAAACGCTGTTTAATAGCTGATAATTAGTTGGAACATTCACACAGTTTCCACGAGTCTGTCATCATATATCTTTTTCTGAGATAACAATGTGGATTAAAAAGGAAAGAAAAAAGGGGTAACTCACCATGCAGCAGGCTATTTTTAAAGCAACCTCTCTGCAATCTCCTGCAGGACAGAGGGCTCTTGGCCTGATATCTCCATGGATATGCAAGGAACCCCACAAACACAGACAGGGGTGGTACCCCACAGGTATATTTGCAGCAGCAAAACCCAGGGCGAAACCTTTGAAATGAAATTGTCATGTTTTAGAAGCTGTTGAATGTATGTTTTAATGGCCTTGCTCCAGAAAGCCACAGGGGCTCTCTGATGTAAATGCATGTTGGAAAATTAAGGCCTCAGCTAAAACATCAGAAGACTTGTCATTATGTCACATGTAAAATACATGATGTCAAGAGGTATGCAGTAGTTCCTACCACTGACTGTTGGTATGAACTAGGGAAAAACTTCCAACCTCTTATTTTATTCCAAAGCATTAATAAAAATATGGTATCTTTGATCAAAATACTTAAAATTCTTTCTATTTGGACCCATATACGAAAACATAAAAAAGCAAAGGATGTACCTGTGCTGAACTGTGAGTAATGTCTAGCTTGCAGATAAAGGGTTTTCAGTTTCCTTCTGGAAGGCAACCTTGCATTTACAAGGCCAAGGATATAGTAAATTTCATCTGATTAGAAATGATCTGGGCATAGGGTAGGAACTCAGTGAGAAACCAGGCATGGGCTATTAACATCCATGCAATATATAGACTGCATTTTCTTCACATGGGACTTGTAAAGCTGTGGAAACAAATATTTGACAACATAGATACAACTCTGTGCATAGAGATATGGCTGCTGCTGGATAGAAATTGTATTCCAGAGCTCAGTTACACCAGAAAAATATTTTTCTTGGTAGAAAATTTAATTATGATAAATGTCTGCTCTGAATGGAAATCTTTAACTTTTTAATGCAAACATGAACAATTTAAATTGGAAAAAAATGTTTTTCGATTCATACAGAAAGTCTCGATTAGAAAATGTCATTTTGTAACTGTATGATGATTTTCTTTAATTTTCTGTGTTAGGCTGCCTGTGTAGATAGGCTGCATCTCATTAAAGCATTTTGTTGCTGTAGGTATTTTTTGACCCTGAAAGTCCCTCATTAAAGCAGTTTTCTGAACAGAAATTCTGAACAGAAATATTTTGGCTGGCCAATGTGTCACAGAAATACTACATATATACACAAAAGATTTGCCTTACACCCAAGCAAAGCTGAATTTAAGTGAACTGGTTTTGTAATTTTTGAAGTCACGTTTCTTGCTGGAAGGGAGATGGATTTTATTTCCTCCACCTCAGTATAATTTACAGTATTTTATCTGTAAATTTGGTAAAATATATTTCAGCAGAGGTAAAAAAGCCTTATTTCAAAGCTGGGAAACTGGATGAAACCAGGTGGCATTCTTAGAGGCTCAGGCTTCAATCAGTGATAATGACTGGGTCACTTGACGGTGGTTTGATAGTTATTTATTTGGGTGGCAAAATGTTTGGCAGAGAAAGCAAATGAAAACCCTGTCTCCCATGATGTGTGTAGATACCTTTAGCAGTTTATCTCTAATATTCAATTACTAGCACTTCTCACCAGGCACGTAGTTCTGAGAAGAATAATCCTCAGCTTCCCCAAAGGAGAGGTCATTTGCAAACATCCTAGTGATACAAGCAACTGAATTCTTTAGCATTCCTGAGGCATGTAGGGGATGCCTGGCTTGGAGAAAAAATTGTGTTGTTCTAAACCCACAGAACCTAATTATGTAGAACAGCTTGATGTATACGCAGAGATGCTTAAGGAAAGTTAATAAATGTACTTTTAGTCCTGAACAAAAGCACAAGCATAGAAGAAAGGGGAGGAAACAAGAATATTTTTTAAAGAATATTTGAATAATGAGATCAGTACTCTATTGCACATTGAAGATACCTTTTAGGCAATTTAGGTACTTAGGCTGAAGAATTACTATTAAAGCAGTAGCTGAGGACCTTGAAGTGCAATGTTGCATGAGATTATGTGCAAGGATCATTTCCCTCACTTTATAACTCTGTCGCTCACTGACAGCAAAAAGAAAGAAACTTTGTTGGGCAGGGCAAAAAGTTTGGGCTGATTTATGTGACATGGGTGCCCAACTGGCATAATATATGAAAATGTCTCTTCTCCTGATGAACTTCTAGTTGTTTTGCAAGAGGTTTGATATATTTTGAACAGGTTTACAATCTGCCCCATGACAGTTTCAGTGCCCAGTCAGTGGAGATAAATTGGAGATGGCTGGCTGTGAAGTCTTAACAAATGTGCTGACATCCCAGCTGAACAGACATATGATTTGATTTATGTTTTTTTATTTTATTTTTTTTTCCTCCAGAGTGGATGCAAAGACTTGCTGTCGCTTGAGGCCCCTCTGCTGCATAAGCCTCGGGAGATGGGCATTTTTAATTGATGTACACTGAAATAAATCAGAGTGCTCTTTTCACTCAGCACTAATGCTTCTATTACAAAGTTTTCGTTTTCTCTCCCAATTATGCACAACAGACTGGGCAGCTTTTTGGCGTACGATGATCTCAGATGTTGTAATATGTAGTCAGCACTTTCTCATCTGTTTCCCTCTAGTGTAATTATAAAGCTTTTGCAGCCTGCACCATTGCTTCTTTTCGACTTTGTTTAGTCAGGCTTATTTCTGAAATTAAATAAAGGAGAGGGAACTGAAGACTAAGTACTGGCACCTGCCAGTGCTTGAGTTAATAGGCTATACGAAGGAAAGCCTTGTGAAATTTCCCTTTTTTTTTTTTTTTTTTTTTTTTTTTTTTTTTTTTTTTTTTGTCTATTTTAATTACTATGGTTATTTGCCACAAAAAAAAAAACCCATAAAAAGATCTACTTCTTGTGTAATTTCAGCCCTTACATTTTTGCTAAGGTCTGATACAATTAGAAGAAAGCCTAGGCTTGGCTTTTCTTTCTCTTAAAAAAGCAGACCTTCAGTGTGAGATGTTTCTGCACTTCATGCTGAGCTGGGAACTCTGAAGGCAGGAACTGACCCTTCAGGTTTTAACTGACCTTCTTCATTGCAGCTATCTGACTCCTCTCAGACATGTGCCTGACCATCTGAGTACAGCACTTTATTTGTGCTAGTTGCTGCTTTTGGCTGTTGCATAGAAAGGGATATTTGAACCCCAAATCCTACCCAGGATCCAGCTAAGCTGACTCGGAAGGAACAAGTCCTGCAGCGCTCCTGTGCTGAGTATTCATCAATAATGCTGTGAGTTGTGGAGTTTTTCAGTGATTTTGTGTTGACTGAACAGTAATAGGCAGCAGTTCATTACCATTTCATGCAAGTTGGTGCTTCCCATCAAAATGTCTCTTATGCCTGTTATGTTTAAGCATTCAGTTACTGCAGTTTTTTGAAAGTCAAAGCAGCAGTACCATTTCCATGAAGCAGTTGACCTTAGCTTAAAATAATGCTCAGCATGTGAGAGTGAAACTGAATGGTTTGCTTAGCTTTGGAAAGGTGAAACAGGAAACAAGAATCTTCTGAAGAGTATTTTTGTCCATAAATTCGTCTATTAGTTGCTTCATCAATCCGAAGGCCATGCAGACAGTGAAACAGAGGTCTCAAGAGGATGCTACTTACTAGCAGGAGAAAAGCACCTAATTAAAGGAAGACACCAGTATATCATGTTAAAGTGTCAAAATGTCCATTTATCTGAATTGCCAGCAGTCCCTGCTAACTCTTTACAACTGTCAAAAAATCTTTCGATAATAGAGTCTTTGCCTAACTCTCTCTTTATAGAGGCGTTAAGCATAACAGCCACATTCCATGTTTCTAAATGCTCAGTGTAACTGCAGTGTAAGTACCATAAGAGGCTCATTTTTGCATATCTAAAAAGTAAGATGCCTCGATTTTTTGAAAATTTGCTCCTTTTTAATATCACAAAAAAACCACTGCAGAATTTCTGAAAAAACAAGGCGTATACTTCACGTGGGGCAGTGAATAATGGATTTCTTTAAAACTTCATTTTTAAAATGGGAATTGCATCTTCAGCTTTGTAATCGCTTTTTTTTTTTTTTTCTGAAGGTTGCTATTCTCTCTTTTAGGGGTGGTTAAGTTTTTCTCTTATTTTTTGCTTTCTGCCACTTTACTCTCCTCCTCTTTGCACAAATTACATCCCACCTGCTTATGCATTAGTGCTTCAAAAGGCTGGTTCAAAAGTTGTCCTGTTTTATTAATTGCAAAATCTCACGCTCTTCCTAAATAACAGTGGCAATGAAGGAAGGAATTATTACATCAAAAATAAAATTAGTGTTATCTCTCTTTAGTGAGAATGCTTACTTAAAATGAATGAATTTAATTTGAAAAGGGAGGCTTGTTTTTGATATAGCCCTAAACAAAGGATTTGGAGTTGCCTGTGCTGCTACCTTGACACCTTCCATTGGGATTACCAAACAAACATTAAAGAAATAAATAATTAGAGAAAGGGAGGGAATTTCTCCAAACTTTCCACAGATAGAGAAACAATTTATATCTGGTATACTTCAGGTGTTTTCATCACAGTATTTATTTGTTGTTTTGGGTTTTTTTTCTTGTAACTTTTTTTTTGCTATTGTTTTTGTCCACTTTTAAGAATGATAATTTAGACTTCTAAGGATTTCTCATCTCTGAAAATATGACTAATTGTCTACTACTAATTACTAATGGACTGTAGACAGTTCTTTGTGTAGTCTGACCTATAAAATATTTCTTTTTTTATCACGCGTTTAATTTTTTTTGTAATTTTTTTTTTGCAAGTGTCTGAAGTGTCTTCTTTATGAGAATTTAAGGGAAAATTGAAGGATATTAGCTTCCAGTACTGTTGCATCACTTAGGTAAAAGGAGGGCTTCTCAGTTCTCTGTGTATGCATGAATAGCACCGCTTCAGCATCTACCATGAGCATTTAAAATAATAATGAATTTAGTTCTTGAGAAGGCAAAGGATTAACAAACAGTAGCTCCTGCCAGGATTAGAGTAAAGAAGTGCTGCAACAACATTTCTCAACCACTCTGCCAAGACACTTGAGTTTTAGCTGGTAAGAACAAGGCTGTTCAAGGCATTTAAATTGTACTTTGCAAGAGGAGACTCAAAGGTCCCAGAACACGTGTTCTCAAGATGTGGGTCGTAACCACATTTCAGTGTTTGGTGCTCACACTTGCTTGTCTAATGGCTGACAGGGAGCAAGGCCATTATGCTTCTTTGTTTATAACAAAATCATGTCATGGCAAAGGTTGAAAGTAAGAGTCGGGGATATTAGGGCTAAGAAAGAGCTTCTGGAGTAATTTTGTGCTTAGCTTTGGGTTATTACATGATGGTACTTCTAGTTTTCTACAGTAGTTCTTTGTCACATCCAACCTTGAAACCTCTGTTTGAAATGGTGATCTCAGAATCTCCTTTGCCAAATAGTTACACTATTTGTTTTTAGTAGTTTCCTTTTCATCTTTTAAAATGTTAGCTTTAGTTTCTTGACTACAGGCATTTTTTCTCTCGCACTTTTCTCACTTTTTATGAATACCTCCTATGCTTTTACAAATCATGTCAACTTTTAGCAGTTTTTTTCTTTTCCCTTGGTTAGCTGTTGAAACCGTTTTTAAGTAATCAGACGTTCCAAACAAATAAAGCATTTTGTTTCCTGACATTCTCTGGACAGAGTTGGTGGGCATTTCTAGTGTAAGCACTGTACAGATCCACTTCACCACCAAGTAATCAGTATTTGGACCGAATTCTCCCAGCATACCAAGCAAAAGATTGGGCATACGTGAGTATAGTACTGTGCCATCAGCTCTCAAGCAGAAATTTTACTACCCTCTCCCAGATACAATGGTAGTTTTAAATGTTTGATGAGGATAAAAGATGTTCCAGTTGTAGCTTCACTCTCTTGCTGTTGCATGAAATCCATCTTGATCTTTAAGCAGCCCAGCATTTTATATACCAGCCCTGTATTGGCTTTTTTCTGCAGAAGTATCTGATTGCACAGCTTCGTATGACCTTAGCTTAGTACTGACCACTTTTGTTTAGCTTGCCTTTTCTGTGAAACCTTGATTTCTCTGAAATGCTGCATATTGACTGATTGAGGTTTTAAATCCATTTATCTAGTCTTGTCAAGTGCATTTGTCACATCTGCAGCAGCATTCGCCTGGGACATTTTATGGGGCTGGGTAATGTTCTTAGAGTTGCTGAGTGGTCCTTGGAGAATTCAGATAAAGCCTTGGTGACTTTCCAGTATGTCTATGAGTGTGGTTGTATTTATTTTAACATTAGTCAATGTGTGTGCTTGTTCTGGCATCTTACCCCTTTATTTCGGGAAATATTTTCCAGGCAGGTTTTATGCTGTATTTTGGCAGTGCTGTTCCAAAGACTGCTTTCTTTTTTATTCAATGGCTCACATACATCAAATCCTTTCTATTCAAATAAAACTTCAGCAGCTTATTATAACTGATCACCGTTCTCTTTCTTGCTCTCATTTTTTTCTTTATCTCATTCATTATGAATACCAAAATTCACCAGTAAAATAAACCAGAGAATGTTATTATTACCGTTCTTCTGTGGTAGGTCTTAATGCTGATGACAGAAAATTAGTGGGTGGGATAACAAAGGGCCTTTGCATTGCCTGTGGTCAGCTCCAGTCATGAAGCCATCAACCTGCAGCTTCGGGAGCTGTGTAAGAAGGAGTTGGAGGTCTTGGAGTTGTGTAAAGAACTAATATTCCCAAAGGAATGGAATAGATTAGATCTCAGTATGCCATTTCTTTGTGTGGAGAATAATAGAAAATCTTGAACCCCAGCAAAGGATTATTCTGAAATAGGAATATGTTTGGTAGTTTTCTGCTTGAATCAGCTATAGGTGGAAGAGAACCTGAATTTCTGCACGGTCGCATAGGTTGTTCTTAGTAAGATCTGATATCTCAGATATTCAAACAACTATGTTTAGCCTAATTAAGCATCAGATAGCTACAGGAAATCAGCATACTAACACTTAAAATGATTGTGTTTACTTGATAATATTTTATGCTTAGGAATATAAAACAGAAAATAATGGAATATATGCATTGTTTTTTCTAATAGGAAATTCTCACCACTAATGTAATTTCATTAATTTATTAGTGGTTATCCATTTATCTTTTTTGTATATTATATTTATATATATATATATGCATATATTCATAATTTGCTGGCCAAATATCAGTTAACAAGAACCATTTGTATCATCATAAATGAAGAAGAGAAATCAAGATAAAAGAAATCAATCATTATCCGAATTGGAACTTAACCTAAAAAAGCTATATTCACCAAACTTCTCATTAAAGGAAATCAAAAATGGAGCAAAATGGTTTCAAAATAGGAATGCTGGACAGGTGATTCGCACTGTAGAGGCAACTGCGAGAAGAAAATCTCATTTGTAGGAAAACTGGGAAGTCTTTCCTAGCCACCACCTCTTATGAAAATTAAAAATCACTGTTTGGAAAAGTAGGAAAATATTCTGGTTGATCTACGTAATAATAAGCCTTTAGGAAATCACAGAATATGGTTCTTGTAATATGAAGGGAAAAGGGAAAACTGATGAAGGGAAAAGGAAAAACATCATGGGAACAGGGCTGTGGTGTTTTGGTGTGGTTTATTTTGCAGGTTAGGGTGATCAGCTAGGACAGACCACAGGGGTGAGAGCTGTAATGCTGGCATGGCTTTGAGCTAAGGAAGAAGACCTAAGGAATGCTCTACTAAGTAAAGAAAGCAAAGTGGAAAACTAGACAAGTCCTGGGATACTGCTGTCTAAAGACAATGGGGGTGGAAAACCGGGACAGGATGGGACTCTGCAGTCCTGTCCAAAAATATGGGAATTAAATAATTAAACTGCTACTGTTGAATTTGTAGGGTTTTGACCTCTTTTTAGTGTTCACTGGGGTTTTCCCACCTAAATTTTAAAAATACTAGAATCAATCATTGTATTATGTGTTTTAGCATAGATTTTTGATCTGTGTTTAACAGGAAATCCTGTTGGCTCACAGGCAATGTAGATGTGCTGATGTCCTGATTAGTAGGAACAGCTTAATTAGATAATGGCAAACAGATATGTGAATATTACTCCAATTAGAGAAACTTGGTACTTATATTCTTGTTTAGTGCAACAGCAAGCTGTGTGGCTTTGGGTGAAGTTGTTTGAAATTGATTTAAGTTAGTGCTACACTGGTATAGAACCTAACTTAATTTCAGGCTAATTTTGTTTTAAATTGAACTGATTAAGAAGCTATTTAAGGTAAGCTGATATAAAACACTGTTGATCACAAGATGTGCAGTGAGATTTACAGTCATGCAACTAAAATAGGCTTGTACACATATTTCGGGGGTTCATCTTTCACTAGTAGTTATTGAAATGTGATTGGCATCAGCAAACCAAAATAAAATGTTATTGTTTCCACCCAGAGCACATGGTAAAATTACTTTGGATCTGCTGAAATCTCTTGCAATGGTTTAGAATGGGTTGCAGTTGTTCTCTTAGAGCTTAGCTGTACATGGGGGTTACTGCAGCTGAATAAGGTGCAGTGTGGAGGAAGGGTGAGAATCTGTAATGCCTGTAGCCCCCTGTAAACCACGAAGGAAGCTTGTACAAGTGTATTTTGCAAAATATTAGGTGAGGATTTTGAGATGAGTTTTGGAATTATTTTTTTACAAGTGCTTCTTATTATGTATCCATTAGGAATATGTGAATATTTTTCAGCTGCTGCAAAGGAGGAGTGGTCTTATTTTCTTGCTGGCTATAAAAATGCAGAGCTTCAGAATAAAGTATGAAGATATATCTTGGAAAAATATTGATACACAGGAGTTTCTATAGCAATTGTTGAAGGAGAAAAACATATGTTAGTCAATTACTGGTGTAATTCTACAAAATCTAGAGACTGCACTGTAAAATAGATGGGGCGAGGGGTTTTCTCGTCCAGTGTCCTCTTTCTGACAATAACTGGTCCTAAGTGCTTGTTATTTCAGGTCTGTTTTTCTACTTGTAAATGTGTGATGATGCAAAAATATTTTTTTTGTGATGGGTTTAAAGGCCCATCCAACCCATTCAAGAAGTTCCTTGTCTTGTCTTGAGGTGGGAGAAAGTAAGGAAGGTCCTTACTGCAGAGCCATCAAAGTGGGCATATAGGGATCTTGAGAGGACTTCCAGTCTCTCCCCAGAGACAAGATCAACTCAGCTACTTTTCCTATGCTGACTGATTGTTTAATATTTATAATCTGATCATGTTCCCTTTCACTTGTGTCACCCCTGGGAACAACCTTCTAAATTTTCCAGAAGAGAGGGGGCTCCCTCTGCCCCTTCCCTGCTTCTTTTTATATTTTCTGTTCTCTTTATCTACCCCTTAATTAAGTCACTGCTTCAGTAGATGATCAGCCATTGGGAGTCTCTTGGACTCACAGTTGGATCCTGTTTTCCATGTTTAGGCAAAAGACTGACCTGTATAATAATTTTTAAATAACTTTTCTCTTATTTCACGTGCTCATTTTCCCAGTCTCAATTATATAATTAGAGAGATAAAGGCTACAGATAAAACCAAGCCCCTGTTAATCTGGTTTTGCCATTCAGCATTCCTGCAGTTAAAATCAGGGTAGGTAGAAGCAAATGTAATTCCAATTTAACTTAACCGGCTGATAAAAACTGATCTGGATACAAATTTGTCGTAAATTATTCTTCTTTTGCATAACTGCTGAGCCTGTTAATTTGATACTTAAAACCTGCCTGCTGCTAAAATTAGATAACCATGTTGTCACTCCAAGATTTTTACCACTACACTCGGCAGAGTCGAACTGGCCTTCTTTCTCATCTCTGGAAGTCCTTCCCCAAAGAGACAATATTAAATTTAGTGAATGTGAAGACTGAATAACCATGTGAATTTCTAACTGCCCATCCAAGCCAACCCTTCTCCTGCTTAAGTTGGAGCTGTTTCAAAAGCTCTTATAAAAATGAGTTATTTTAGTAATCTGGAATTTGCAGAGTATTTGGCTGTGAAAATAGAACAGTAACTTTTTCCCATGTATGAGGAAGGATGTTATTTATGTATTTTACATAACTTCGACTTGGTATCTTAATGCAAAGGAGTGTTGGCAGTAGGCTTATTTGAAAATAAAAGAAAATAGATGGGTAAAAATTAGTTGCTAATTAAAAATATTTAGTCTTTCTTCCTATTATTTTCTGTAGCTCTCTTTGTGTCCTTAAATATTTCCTTCCTTTTATTTATGGTCCCGGAGAAAATTCAACTTGACATTTGCTTACAGGCTTCATTTTGAAATTGTTTTGGCTGTACAACACATTTCTGGGAAGGAAATAACTTAATCAAAAGTGTCTTTAGCAAGAGCCATGGATTTAATTTTTAAAAAAAACTTTTTTCTGAGAAATTTTGCTTTGTAGGAAACATGATGTAGTCAAAGGGTAGAGAAGAATCGAGAGGGAGCTCCACTGTATCCTTTCCCACATTTCAGATTCAAGGGGAAAATGGATTCATTTTTGTGGGTAATACCTGCTGTTATAGCTTTTTTAAAATAGTTGAACATTATTCATACAAATGTAACTGCCATGGATAAACAGTCCTAATGTCTGAGAGTTTTATTTTCTCCCCACCACCACTTTAGAAATCTTATTATGCTGTTGCAGAGTCTGGAATCATGTTGCTTTAACCTTGTGAGGTGAGCACATTGAAAGACAAGTTTAAGAAGAAAGATGCTTTTGATGGAACACACTCTGGCTGCTGAGCCCTAACTGTTATTCTGATTTTGTCATGTCAGTTATAAAAGATTGGAAAAAGACACTCTAAGAAGAATGAGATACAAATAAAGTCCAAATTTTGTTTGAGACTTTGGAGAATGCATGGAGAGGTGGTGGTGGTGATTTTCAGTATTAATTGCCAATATGATATTTGGTAATGTGATGTTTTCAAGAGGACAGAAAGAATTGATAACAGCCATTTCATTTCACTAAGAAAAGTTATATCTATGGAACTGGCTTTGATTTCAAGCTGTCAGTAGCACAGCTGTATGAAGACATAGATACAAATAATCCTACAAGACAGAAGTCAAGAATTTCTGCCCCTGACCACAAGGCAGATGAATGTTTCTTTTAGTGAATTTTAGGTAATTATTTTTCCTCTGTAGATTCAGAGCAAAAGAGCTGCAGGAAGTGCAGAAAGTGCTCCACGTGCCCTCATTCATTAGAAGAGCCAGCTCTGGGAAGTGCTGTTTCTTCTTTCCCAGGATGATCCATTAAGTTTAATCTTTTCTTCTGAACTTCAGAAGTGGTTGCCTATTAAATTGGGTGAGAAACTCAAACTGAATTGATCATAGTGGTATCCGTCTCTGAGTAACTTCTGAAAAGTTGAGGATAGGAGTCAGAGAACCATTGCTTCAGATAAAGCAAAGGAAAAGGAGGGTGCTACTAAGCAGATATGGCAGTAATGTTTCCAACTGCTTGCGGGCAGCAGAGGGGATTAATATGATTCAAGACAACTTTACAAGCATTGCATCCCTCTCTTCTAAACTCAACTGTTGGCAGCTGTTAAATCAGTTGTAAGTATTACAGCTCTGAAGTTACATTATTCATCAAGAATAAGAAGGCTGGTTAATGCTAGAGTATTTTAACTATTTGCTATACACACATGTAACCCAGTGTTTGCTGTAAGCAAGAGAAGAATCATAGAATCATAGAATTGGCTGGGTTGGAAGGGACCTCAGAGATCATCAAGTCCAACCCTTGATCCACTACCACTGCGGTTACCAGCCCATGGCACTGAGTGCCACATCCAGTCTCTTTTTAAATATCTTCAGGGATGGAGAATCCACTACTTCCCAGGGCAGCCCATTCCAATGCTTGATCACCCTCTCGGTAAAGAAGTTCTTCCTAATATCCAACCTAAGTCAGGTTGGAAGTCAGGAAAGAGCAAAACTTTCCTTAATAGTAAGTCCTAATATTAGGGGAGACTTAGGAAGTTGTATCTGAAGGTGATTTGCACTTCACAATCAGTACAAATCAGTGTCCCTGTTAATAGCTGAACCATCTCTCTCTGAACACAGCAGCTCATAATCTCTGTCCCAGGTGGTGCAGAATGGTGGAGAAAACCATGCTGGTACTGGGGTAAGCTACCTGCCCTTACATCACTGGCCATATGTTGTTCAGATAAGGGCATGTTTTTAGCATTGAAGGCAGTCCAAAGGAGGTTCACCTCACAGTTAATTTATAAGATAGGAACAAGGGAAAATGAAGGGTGGTGGTTGCTGTTTCCTTGAGGAAGTGAGTGCTTAATCATCTGCTGTGGCGTGATGTTAAATCTATGGTGCCAGGTTTATAGCTGTGGAAAGCTGTCTCACTATTACTTCATGATGTCAGTACAGCAGCCCACAGTGACATTCATGTTAGTTGAAGATCATTTCAGATTAGTTATGCTCTAGTATGGCATTTCACTAATGCATTTTGACAGGACCTTCACAATACAGTAATACTTGCTCTATACTGTTTGTATGACATACAGTGAAGGCAGTAAGGAGAAGAGCAAAAAAAAAAAAACAAAAAGGTATAAAACCTTCACTGACTTACATGGGCATTAAGGTTTATATTGGCTGCAGAGCATGTTTATGAATGTTTTTGCATTTATTGAAATGAAGCTTGTTATACTTCAATTAATTGTATTCCTCAGCCTGAATAACAGAGCCGTTTATATAGGAGAAAATCTGCATATGAGATGCTCACAACTGACGTACACATTTTTTGGGTTCACTGGGGAAATGAGAATTCATGATATTCTAAATCATGGCTTTGCAGGAAGGCAGAGTGTAAGTAACTTCTAGTAGTCTGTGTTGTCCCAGCCTGAATCTTTGAGCAGGCTCTGGACAAGCTACACTAGAGCAGCCAGGTGTCCTAAGGAGATGCTTTCTGCCTGTGACACACACAGCATCCCAGAACAGGGTTGGGAGCTGCAGCTATGGCCATGAGGCTTATGTCATCTGACCAAACTGTGAAGCCTTTGACTCAGGTTTAGATTTTGACCAACTGGTCCTGGGTTCTCAGAAGTGCACCTGGTAAGTAACTGGTATGGGATATGTAATAACTTACTTGATTTAGAGAGAAACCTTTTTCCTCCTCTATTCTCTGTGCCAGCTTGGGAGGACATCAGGGATTCTTATTATCTCGTTTGTCTCTGGATTTTATATAATTTGTTGAAAAAACAACAAAAAAAACCATTTTATGTTTGTAGTGTACCTCATTATCTTTTCTGCAAAGCAGAAACTTCAATGTGGTTCTGATTTAAGAATCAGAGTCTGGAAGGTAAGTTTCTTGTCCAGTGCCCAGTTTGTGGGTTTTTCAGTTGACAGTGTTTTCAAATGTAGTATTTAGTGACAAAAGCTTAGAGTGCTGTGTATGTTAGAAACCAGTTGTCCCAGCTGAAGTTATATTAATAATCAGAGGATTATTTCTGTTAAAACTTTATTTTTCAAGAGCAGAGTTTCTTCACTTGATTGTTTTTACTGTATAAATCATCTACTCTGTTTATGTTCAAGAACATAATCCCTGATGATGGTAGAAATAAACTCTATACCCCATGTTAAATAATTTTGGGGGTCATCCATTCTTTACTATCTGTTGTTATAGGTAGGACTGCTGAAAGTGTGCTAAGGAATGTGCTCCACACAGAGGGATACTGTGAGGGAGACTTTGGGCTCTTTATAACCTCTACCTGCTTTGTCTTGGATCTCTTCATGCCTAGGCTTTGCAAGAAAATATATAAGAATTGGGGCAGGGAGAGAGTTTCTTGCTGTCTGACATACAAGGTGGTGGAAGAATAGCAGGATGGAAGGACTTGGGTATACTTAAAGTTTTGCCAAAAGCAATTTGAGAAGAATATTTTTCATTTATGTGAACAGATTTGTTTAACTTGATTTTTCAGTTAGCAATAAAGCAAACATAGAGTTTGTGACCAGTCTTTTGGATACAACAAACATGATATTTTTGGGGTTTATGTGCTATTTTATACTACTTGGCTTTAAGTTCATAGGGGGAAGATTGCTTCCTACTAGATGCTTTTTTTGTTCTTTAAAATACTGTAAGTAAATACAAATACTAAATATATGTCTTAGCCAAAAAAAAGAAAACCTTTTTAATTTTCTTCATATTTACTGTACTCTGTGGCTGCAGGTTGGTTTAATTTTTGCACATGACAGAAGATTTAGAAGGCTTAATTAAAAGATAAAATATAGGCCTTACACTACAGTTTACAACCACATCAAAATAAGTCTTTGCTAGAATATATTGCGTATTCTTCAGAGGGCTGATTAAACTACTATTCTATTAATATGCAACAATTTCCTGTGTTTTATATACATCACCATGATGGTATATTACTTATGATCAAGGCAGCAATGGACTGCCCTGATCCAGTAAGACTCAATTTTGGTTCAATATCCTACCATATAATTTACTTCATTATCAGAAGTGCCATCAGGTTTTATGACCTGACTGTCAGAAAAATTGAAATAAATCTTTTAGAAACAGAACTCTGATCAGGGTTTTGTTTAGCAAAGTAACCAGCCACAACTTGACTTCCCTATTTCCAAGATGAAACAGAAAAATTATGCCAGCTGAACTGGAGGGTGTGTTGCTCAAAACTCTTTGGCAACAGCAAAGAAGGGAGTAGGTGGAAATATTCTCAGTAGAACAACAACAACAACAACAAAAATAGTACCAGTTTCTTCTCCATCCGCTGCTCCGATAGGTGTAGAATTTCAAATCTCATGGTGGATTTGCCAAAATGATTTTAGCTTTTCAGGGATTTTAATGTCGTTTCATCCTCATTGGTTTCTTCTTCTGAATTATCAAAGCAAGTGGAAAAATGAAAACAAAACAATGGTATCGTTAAATCCTTTTTGTTTAAGATACTCTTAAGTCAGAAAGTTGCATGATGTCTTTTTTATGAAACAGTGTGGAGCCATTAAATATATTTTAATGCTGCTCTTTAGTTTTGTTCCCCATAAAATACAGTGATGTCAACTTGCTACTAGGATTGAGCTTGAGTAGGATTGAAAGCTGTTAATTGAACACGTGGTGTTTATAGTAGCAAATGGTCATAATTGTGAGAGAAAATATATATAGAATGCAATACTGGAAACTTAGTTTCCTCTCCCTTCTGATGAATTTTCTTCATTGCAAAATGGATACTGATGGAAAATACTCAGTTATTGTTGCTGTTTCTTTTTGTAAAGCTTCACCACTATAAGGAGAGATTTAATTCCTTATGAAATACTCTGTAAAATGCAATACCTCAGATTCTTTGTTTTCTAAACAGTTGGGATTCTGCCCTCCTTGAATTCATACAGGTATAAACTAGTGAATAAAAATGCTGAACCATGGGTTATTTTAAATTACACTGAACTGTGTTTTTTATTCAGAGGATAATTGCTTACCTTGCAAAGCTACACATTTTTAATACATACATAGAAAATGCATGTTAAGTAATTAAGAGTTCTCTTCTAAAAAGACAAAATACCAAGGAAGTCCAGATAAAAGCTCAAACATAGAATGTATAAATACTGCACTTGAGTGATTATATAGATTTGCAAAAACCTTGGGCTTTTCCTTTAGCTTTGAGCAGACAGTCAGAGTACAGTTTTCCCCACAGGCCATATCTGTTTCATTTTCAGACTTTACAGTGAAAGGATGAAAATATAGTCAATGAAAAAGGCACTTGAAGAAGAGATGTTACAATGATGGCAAAGCTATAATGTCTTGGTCTTCTGGTTAAAACCTTTCTTTAGTAATCATTGAAAACTCTCTGTGTCTCTTCCACATGCTATTAAACACAGTAAAATATAGACTATAATGTCTATTTAATTGCTGTTATATTTTTAATGGCTTTCCAATAATATAACAATCGTTTTTTCCATTACCAAGGCTTTTCAAATCTTTGTTCCTATGGAAATATCTAACAATTTTAGAAATGCTGACTGCACTGAGACACTTGAAGACTGGTAATTATGAGTGTGGCCAAATGGGAACAGGTCAGTAATGTTAAGCAGCTGGTATGAAGAACCCTTTACCAAATACCATAACCATTTCCATGTACTTTACTCCACAGTATTTCCATCAGGGCTGGTAGACTCTCTGTAGCAGGGAGAGCATCATCAAGTGTACCTATCTGTGTGTTCTGGAGACACTTTACATTGTGATTCAGATCCTGGAAAGAGGGGAGAACTGGGATTTTGCTCTAGAAGTGATCCCCAGGTCTGAACTAAAACACTTATGTAGATGGGCCCGTTAAGGGGCGTTGACAGCATCACAAGCAAAGCAACTGCTGCTTCTTGTACACTGTTAAAAATAACAGTGTTTTTATTCACTAGATAACATCCCAGAATTATGTCATCAAGAAATGACAGCAGCTTAAACCATGGGAGTTTTTTTATACATGTTTAAGCTCCTGCCATTGCAGCAGCATTTGTCTTCCTAAGAGCTTCCCTTTCTCAGCATCACCTCTCAGTGACTCCAGGCAGCACTATGTCAATGGCTGGCCATGAAACTAACAGTAAAGGATTGAGTAGCTATCATCAAATGAGGTATAGCCACATGATTTTAGCTCCTTTTCTCCTGTTATTCTGAGTGCTTAAAAATGCAAACCTGTTGTTTTTATTGTTTTGGTTGGTTGTTTGGTTTGTTTGGTATTTATTTTGGTAAGGGAGGACAGTATAGCTTCTCCTTGCTTCTTAAACCCTTAAGGCTTTTCTGTGTCTTGCCTCCATTGTTTGAATTCAGAAATAACTTAAAACTGAGGAGGCATTGCACTATCTTTTGAATTCCTCTGCAAATTAGAGAGAAAATCAAAGAGCTAACTTTGAGGTGGGAGAAAGTGAGAGTTTATGAAAGATGAATGTATAGATATTCTAGCCACTGGTCATTAATAGAACTTTTTTTTTCTCCATTTTTTTTCATTTTTATAAATAGCAGGAATATTTCAGTATTATAAAATTTATTTTCTTTTTATGTCAGTGGGCTACTTGTGAAAGGTAATTGATTAACAGCTCCAGAAACCAAACTCCTCTCTTTTTATCAACAAAACAGGTTCAGCGTAAGCTGAAGGATGTAAGGATGTAAGGGTGTAAGGAGCATAAGCTTCCCCTCACACTGCTCAGTCAATAAGCCTCAACCTTGACCCAAAAGAATATCTCTTAAGGGGAGAAGCATTTGTAAAATTTCTTTTCCAATTAATTTGACAGCCCTGCTGAGACTACTAACAAAACTACTAATTCATGCTAATTGCAGTAGTGGACCAATGTCACTGGGGAGCTGAGCTGAGCTCTTTGTAACATCATGCAACCCACTATGCAGCATTTTGATTAGGAGGTGTCACTGGAAGAAAGAACACTGAGTCTGGAGTCTGTTCTGCATTATATTTTTCATGTGCAAAATGTGGGCACCAGCACTCTCCTGTATGTGTTAACAAGGGTAGAAAGCTGGAAAAGAGCATTCAATTTCTGTAAATACAAAATCATTTTCCCTCTCTGCCAGAGAGAAAACATGGACTTCTGTATGTTTGAATAACTGTTTTGTCTTGTGATACGTGCATTGACACAGACAACTGGGAGATACAAGCCTGGCCATTGGATTGCTGGAAGTAAAAAAAGCTAAGCCTCAAGTGTGTTAGAAACAGAGGGTAAGAGGTAAAATTTAATCCAATATATAAAAAAATCATTTCCTTCATCAAAAGTGTTATGGAAAAAATACCACCATTTTCCACCTGATACACAACACTTCAGAACTAGAGACGGGTATAATCAAAGGCATAAAAGATATTCCTATAAAAGCTGATGGAAAAGTTTGTGATTGTTCATCACACACAATAAGTTCATGACAGATATTTGTAAGGTGAGGAATGTCTTACAGAGGAGTAGCTGTTCTCCTTCTCATAATAAAAACCAAGAATACATTGATTTGCCGAAAAGACTACCAAATCTGAAGGTAAACTGAAGGAAAGGATGTATTTTTTCACTTCACTTTGACTACCTAGACTTGAGAGGTATGTCAGAGAATTTTTTTGAGGCTGATAATTAGTAAAAAAAATTGGATACTCTATCTGAAGCACAGTACAATGGATGATTACTGTAATTAATCTTTGTTAATGAAATAACTTAGCAGATATATCAAACCTTGGACACTCAAGACTTTGAAATAATATATAGGGTGTAGGAATAAGGGTGAAATAATGAGAGATGACAAATTAACATCCCCTTTCTCTTGTACTTTCGTACAATGCTGACATTAGATGTAACGTAGGCACCGGGGTAAGTGTTAGGGCTAGGTGTAAACTGGATGACAATTAATTTGTTGTACTTTATTTATAGTACCTTTGCTATTGCTAACCTGTTAATCTGGTCTGGTTCAGGCAAAGGGAGATTATACAAAAAACCAACACAACTTTAATTTCTGAGAATTGGTTTTCACTTATTAGCTAAATTTAGCCCAGGAGGATTACCAGGCACTATCTTGATTTTTCCACTGAGCTGGAAAAGAAACATCTTCCCAAGAGCTCATGTCCTGTGGGACAGGGACTGCCATGTCTACCAGGTTTGTTTGATTTCCTTTGGAGGGCAGGGTGATTGGGTTGGTTATTCTTCTTTGTGGCTTTGTTTTTTTTTAAATTGTGACAAAGAGACAGGAAGACTAAACCAGAGCAGGGCTGTGGTTATCCCTTTGTGGCACCCTGATATTTGAAAACATTTATTATTTTAAGCTGCTGGGGTCCTATATCTAGTTTGCCTTTGAGGAGTCCATAGCTCAAAAAAAAAAGTGTATCTTGACTTTTTATCCTTGCCAAATGGTCATTTAAAATTTCCAAATTCCTTGTGTGTGTTTGTACAACTTTTTTTTTCCCTATTCAAGTTGATGCTGGCGGGTATTCTTATGGTATTTCTTTAATTTAGATTTATTTATTTTTAAAATGCTTCTTGAATTAGGAAGATATTTTTCATCTATGTGTGGATTAAATTCAGTTTAAAAAAAAACCCAACGAATAAAACGAAACACAAAAACCAAACAAATAACAAAAAATCCCTAAACAAAACAAAAACCAAAAAACCCCCCCACTGGAATATGGAATTTCTGACTTTGATAAAATGATAGCTTAAAATATCTCAGTGTGTTCAGGCTTGGCTTCAGGAAAACATCATGTTTAGAGAAAGTGAAAGACAGTGCTTATAAACTTGGGCTTATTAGATTCCCTGTTTAAATACTTGCCTAAATGATTCTCTTAGTAGGGGTGGAATTAAGGTAGAACTTTGTTTATTTTGCTTTCTTTCTAAATCAAGGATGGTTCTCAATGCTTTACAATTAATGAAAGATTTATTTTTCCCAAAAATGCCTGCAAAGAAGCTGAAATGCCTTATGCATTTTGGAGCAAGATATTTGTGTACCCACAAGCAAGAACATCTTTGCTGTAATGCTGTGTTTTAGAGCTACTATCTTTGACATTGCACTTTCAGCAATGTTGCTGAAATACACAGCTGTGATGTATTTCATAGAAAGAGATACAGAAGCCTGCAAGGCATAACGTGGAGCTATTATAGGCTATGCTTGAAAGGTGCAGTGTTATTCCCTCAGGATACAGCTATCTCTTATGTACATATAATTAATATGTCTGCCAGTAACAGTTATTAAACAAAGAACAGGAATTGTTTCTGCAGAATGACTTGACCTGGGAGTAAAGCCAATTTAGAAATCATCTGATTAAAATATGTTAAGGTCACAGATCACTATAAAATATGAAGAGGGGAGGAAAAAGCAGGAATTTACTCATGAGTAATATTAAATACTACTGAATATTGGTTTTGTGCTAGCAGCAGCTCTCAGGTGGAAGAAATGAGAAGTGCTCATTCCAAGGGGTGTTTTTCTAGAGGTATTTCAGTGTGACATTGTACTGAATCCTTGCCCCAGGTGTACTGCACAGTTCATCTTGCTGGCACAAAGGATGGAGGGGTGGGAGAGGAGTGGAGAGAAGAAAGAGGACTTACTGAGCCTTCAGATTATTGGGCTCTTACTGTTGGAGGAGACTCAGTGATAGGAAAGAAATTGCACTGGTTTTGTTCATTGTTGATTTCTTCTAGCAGTGGACAGCTGCAGTAGTTCTTCAGGGAGCTTTGGCTCTGTCAGAGGCTTTGGCTGTGATTACTGTATTTTCCAGTTTAGAGGTGCAAAAGTACATGATGCGTGTTTCCATCTGCAGTAGTTTCTCCCCCAAATATAAGTTATGAACATTTGCGTTTTTTCCAGCACTATTGAACAGCTAATAATGAAAAGAGTGGTGGGAATTCACTGTAGTGTTTAAAATGCAACTTTTAGATTCATGCCTGCATTTTCAGAGTAAATGTCTCATACACAGAAAAGACACTATGAAATATTATTGATTTGCTTATAACATGTAGGAAAAATATCTGGGTTGCTTCTGCTGCTGGTTGCAGCACTACCTGGTTTGTAGTTATTTCAGGTATTATGTATCATGTGGTGAAGACTGCAGGGAAGACAGTGTAAGACTATAAGGAACGCTGAGGATAATTTTAAGTTTTTATTTTCCCAACAAACAGAATACACCCCTATAGACAATAGACCCCCTGTAGACAGAATGAAAGAATACCAATATCTTTCCCTCATCCTGGGCATATTCTTAGCTTGGTCATAATGTAGTCCATCCATACCAGAGCTTTTTAGCCCTCACTAAAGGCTTTCTCAATGTTATTTCCCTTCTCTCCTGAGGGAAATGGACAGTGCATGTGCCAGAGCCACTGTCCAGCAAAGAGAAAGCATCCTCTGCCTGTGCAGCAGCAGACTTCAGTGGGGATCCTCACCTGCTGACAAGTGTTAGGGCTGCCCCTGCCTCCTCCTCTTCCTCTTCTACCAGCAGGGAGCTGTCGAAGTGTATCAGTGACATTCAGCCCTATACCTCTACTTACACTGTAAGCAGAAGCACTTACTTAGCTTTGAGACCTACTCCCTGAAGGTGTGTCTTACTGTTAGGATCTGCCTTAAATTCAATGGAAATAAGAATTAAAAATAGACTGTGATTTTTAGAAGGTTGTTTAGGCTATGTGGGTGTGCAAGAAAGTGCCTGGAGGCCCAGGAGAGGGAGAGGACATATGTATATGTAATGCCCTAGATTATGCTGCTTCTCATATCCTAATTGCTAGTGAGCTGCTGTGGATGGTTTCTGTGCTCTGAGGGATTTTGAAGGAAACCTGCATTGTAAAGCATTTTTTTCCTGCTGAGAGGGTGCCACAGTGAACGCAGGAGGGAAAAATGAGACATTTCCAGTTTTGTGAGTGATGTGATACAAACTCAGAGTGACTCAAGACAGAATTCTACCTTCTTTCATACACTTCATGTATCTGAGCCAGAACTATAACATAACTATACAGTGTTATTTTTAATATAGCAAGAGTAACATGTACGGCTGGATATAATTTGTGATGAAAGTGTGAAAGGAACACTTTGGAATTTGAAGTTAATCATGATTTTCACCTTTTTGTTGTTTCTCAAAGATATAAGCAAGTACAAGAAGGGAAAGAAATGACTCACATAAGGGGAATAAAATGAGTTTGAGAGTTTCATAAGGTTAATCTGTGCCACTTGTTATGCCATCCATTTTCACAAGCTGACAGCTGCGTTGCATCTCATTTTGCATGTGCGGGTGTCTGTATGGGTGGGTGCAATTCTGTTGCTGGTGATAAACATAGTGCTGTTGACATTTTCAGAACATGATCATAATATGTGTGGTGAGAAGGGAGAGCCATGTAAATACTTTTAAAGGGGACTTGAGAGCATTGCAAAGATGCAAGGTTCTACATGGGTATGAAGGTGAGCCAGTTCCCACCACACCTGCACAGCCAAAGATCATCCTGTGGCTTCCAGTTCATCTGCTGCCCACTGGCATTCGGTTTCCATGGATGACAGCAGAAGTGGTTTGCAAAGCTCCTCTCTAAAACAGGGACCACATGCCTGGGGAATGCTTCCCTGCCTTCTCTGCAGAGGACAGGAGGCTTTCGCTAGTGTTGCTGTCATTCATCTTACACATATTAGGGAAACGTTAAAGTAGCCTGATTAATAATTTTTGCATGATTATGCATTGCATGATTATGACTTTATCCCTTTCTTTTCTAAATCCTGTAGTCTAATGCCACAGTGAAATTTTGTCCCCAGGCTGTTTTATTGAACAGCAGAGGAACAACAGAAGGAAACACATGATTACTTGATGGGTCCTGCCTGTTGTATGCCCAATTTCTTGGCTGTGTATATCTGCTTTCAGTGCCTTGAGATGCTACAGCCTTGTCTTGAAGCCTCACATCTCTACTTAGAGCACACAGAAAGCTCCGTTGAAGTGGGGAGTGCAGCTTGGTTTGCAGATAAAGAATTATTTTGACCTTGTGCAGGGAAATGCACCCTGTCAGGCCTGGAGTACTAGGGCTGGGAAGTCATCTGCTCAGGCAGCGCAGGCGTAGATCATGACTTGGTATTTACGGCTGGGAATTGGTGATATTGCTCTGCATGTAAGGGGCCTCAGGGTCTGAATACTAAAATGCTCTTATTTGCTATCAGCTTTGTATTTTAATTTAAAATTAATTCATATTTAAATAAACCATTTAACCCTTAATTAGGACCATGCTTTCATCTCAAACAGATTAGTCAAACGGAGACAAAATTTACTATGCAGTTGAGAAGTCTGATTTCTTTTAGCAGTAACTACCACAGATTGCTACATGCATTTGTTTTACTGTCACTGAAATAACTTTCCCTGCTCTCTGTCTCTGAGACAGACTCATCAGTTATATCTTAAAGAAATTTGTTTTCATACAGTACAAGGACAACCTCTGTCCTGAAACTCTTACCAGTAGGTGTCTTCAAGACAGTCAGCATGGCTCTCACTCTAAAGAAAGAGATTCAAATCAGACTGCATATGGTTTTAAAATAATATTGCTCATTGGAGTTAATACAGGAGTCACAAAGGTCAGCAGGAATTTGGCTTCTGGCTTGAAGTAATCTTCTTGAAAAGCAAACCCAAGCAGTCTTCCTGTATGTTTTATATATCATGTCCGTAAAAACTATCAGGTTTTCCTTAGCCACTTTTAGTGTGCTAAGAACTTTTCCCTCCTGGTCCATTGCATGTATTTCCTTTTCCATCATTCCCTCTTGTGAGGGAAAGGCAAACATCTTTGGTTCTAGAAGAAAATGCTGAAAAAAAGCAAGCACTGTCACCGCTGGTTTCCATGCTAGAATTACAGAATCTGTGAATATTCCCTATGCTAGTTCTTTTTTTTCAACCTGACTGAAACCAAACTTATGATATTCATCTTCAAAAGCAAAGCTTTCTTCCATCAATTCATGTAATCCAGTTTTTCTGATATAAAAAAAACCTTAAACCTTTGAAGCTTCATTTTTTGTCTCACATGTCAGAATTAAAAAATTACTAGGAAATAGTAATAATAATTAGTTAATAGTACATTGGCAACATTTTCTGTTGGCACCCCCTTTTCCAAACATTGATTTCAGATAGAATTGCACGTATATATATATATATTTTTTTTTTTTTTTCTGCTTTGGGCTGCATTTGTAAATAGTTTTAAGGTAATCTGACTGACAAAAACAGAAAATGCAAGACATCCTGAAGGGGAAGACACGAGATTGGGATGTCCTCGCATTTGCCTCCCAGCCCCTACTGCTCACTCTGTACTGCAGTAGTGGAAACTCAAAATGATGAAATTTCTGTCTCTGGGGAAAAAAAAAATAAAAAAAATCCTGATTTCATGTTTCCAGGTTACTTCCTTCTTGCTCCCCTTTCTGCTTCTTTTTTTTCTCTCTGGCCCCACACCACCACCACCTTTTCTTAAATGAAGTGTGCAAGTTTACACCTGAGGGATGAAAGGGGCAAGATTGTTTATTTATGTGAATTTCATTCCCATATTAAGATGTTAGTGGTGCTTCTAAAGTGCCTCAGTCTTACTGTAGTTCTGTCCTATAAATGAATACTCATGTGTTACGATGTTATGAATAAATTATTCTTGATAAGCAGTGGGAATTGTGTTTTGTAGGAAATCCAATAATATGACAAAGATTCAGTGTTAGGCTGTTAGCCTTTCTCCATTCTTTATTTTAAATTACCATACAAAATTATTCTAAAAATTATTAAAAAAACCAATCTATTTTTTATGTATTCAGAAATGCATTTTTGTCTTGTGTATACCTGCCCGTAATTGAATGGATAAAACAATATCCATTCAAATAGAGATGTATCTAAATGAGTTGATGTGGTTAAGCAAAACCATTTGAATTTTCATGGGAAGTTTTGGTGCAAATCTCTGGACAGAAGTAGTGTGATGTTTGTTGCTTAATGTGGTTTTCAGTTACTAGCACTGGTAAGGATGTTATTGGCATTTGTTCTTTTCTGCCTGACTTGTTATCTTAGAGCCAGGAACAGCTATGCTGTTCCTAGAGACAGTAAAATCATCTGAGGCTCCTCTGTAAAGCAGAGGGAGACCAAAGAGGCTTTCTCTAGGCACTTGTGGCATGGGGCAGTATTTGGAAGGGAATGAGATTTGAGTCTCAGAAGTCTTCAACCATAACAAAAACAAAACTAAAAAAGCCAACTCTGCTTCATGCTGCATTTTCTCTTAGCGGAGGTGTTTAAGAGGTGTTGAGGTTTGCTTTATTTCTTCAAGTTAAACAGAGATCCCCAAACACCCTTGCAGCTTTCAAGGAGATAGAAAGTCAAGTAATGCTGGCTGAAGTACAGGCTGCACCAGGCTGGTGTTAGGCTCTGTGAACCTTGCCACAGAGTAATTTTTAGCAGTTCTGCTTTCACGGATTGCCTGTTACCTTTATACCTTAAAGACTCAAACTTTGGATAGTTTCTTCAGGGCTTGCAGGGGAGAACTTGGAGAAGAAGGTGTCTTTCCCAGCTGCTTTGCTAGCATGGAAGTTGGAGATAGCAGCTGCATCCAGGCGCCTTGATTTGCAAGGGCCTGGCAAGTGCTGAAGAGTGGGTGAGATTAGCACTTCCTTGTGAAATGTTTCATGCTTCTCACACTGTCTTCAGGGCAGTGTGATGACGGTTTCCTTTTTTAAGATGTTTCAGAATAGGACATACAACTGTACAGGAGTTTGTTTTCTCTCTACTTGCTATTGCATTGCGTTCAGGTGTTTGGCACCAGAAGCTAATCCACAAATTTGCCAGAGCCATATACTCACTTAGGGTTTGGTAATGGATGTTAAACATGGAAGCTAAGCAGTCAGTTTAGTACTGCAGCTTCTGTCTCTCTCTTCACTTACAAAGATGCTGGGATTTTTATTCTAGCTTTGTTTTCACCTCAGGCTGGCCATCCACCTTTCTCTTTGGGCAGTACAGGAATGAATGGAAAAGACCACATGTTGTATCTTGGACTTTCTGCTACATTTATCATTCAGTTCATCTCCATAAGCATAAACAAAAACTATATTTATGTTCAGGCTTAGACTAAGACTGGTGAACCCGTTATTATGGCTTCAAATTGCCATTTAAATCAGGGACAGGTCCAGGGCCATTTTATGTAAATTTGGGCTCCAAGAGGAAGCAATGTTTTTTTTCCTATTATATTGGCATGAAAATTTATCGGGCTTTTCCTAGTATGTTTGTGTGTTACATCATGTTTGCTGTAGAACCAAATCATAGCAGAAGGATAGACACACTTCAGGATGTGCTCCCTTATAGCTATGTTGTCTATGTGTTCAATTTTTGTATGTATGAATACAGACCTGTAGGTGACCAGTGCCACTTGGTAAATCCCATTTGGAGAAGGGCATGTGTCTTGAAGAGATGCAGCATCTCAACAGTAGAGTCTGCTGATTAATATATGGTTTTCATCTCTTTTTGTTCTTATAATTATTTTTTTTTCAGATGGTGAGACCATCTTAGTGGAAAAAAAGTCAACGTTGTTGTTTCACTGCCTGGGTTTTTCATAAAAAGTTAGATGCTCAATTGTTCATTTCTGCCAACTTCAAAGGCCTTTTTCTTCTGATGCAAACATGGCCCTGAATCAACCTAAAATGCAACAGGAGCCTAAACAGAGAAAATGTAGCAGTGTTAGTAAAACACTTCTGCCTAGTGTTTTGCCAGAAGCAGCTTTTGTGGATACAGACACCATCCCTAGTGGACTAGGTTAATAGAAAAAACAACCTCCTTGTAAAGACCATGCATATTCCTAGTATTTGCTCAGTGAAGTAGCTCATTGAACTTGATGCATGGTCCTTGAGAAATGGAATAGATCTTTCACTGTTCAGGTTATTTTGATTGGTCCTTATAAGCAAACTTCAGTAACAGAGACAGGATAATGTTAACCTGCTTATGCAGAACAGGGCCAAAGTTTTGGTAAACTAACCAGAAGAGAAGAAAAATAAGTGAAGTTCTCAAATTGTGAACAGAGAATATGTTTCTTCCTAGTGGTGCAATACGTTGTTTTGTTTTCCAGGCAAAACTAAATGCAAATCTGAGTTGATGGACAAAGAGCTCCATTCTGCTATGAGGTTTTATTTCCATTGGCTTTTTCATTATGAGAAAGGTCCATATTTTTAGACCATAAACATCTGCAAAAGGTGATCTACGTATGGATAAATCCCAGCGGAGCAACAAGGCTGCATGTTAAAATCAAGGAGATGTCCATGTCCAATTTAAAACTCTACACCTGTTATTTTGCAGCTTGTCGACCTGGGTTCTACAAAGCCTCTGCTGGCAACGTGAAGTGTGCCAAATGCCCACCTCACAGCTCTACCTATGAAGATGCATCTCTGAACTGCAGGTGTGAAAAGAATTACTTTCGCTCTGAGAAAGACCCTCCATCCATGGCTTGCACCAGTGAGTAGCATCATTACGCTCGGGGCTGTCATTCTTGCTGCTTCATCTGTACCTCAGCAGCTTGCTTGCTTCCTCTCATGTCCCATTGCAGTCGGCCATCCACTGCCTCCCATGTCTTCTTACATGTTAGACAGGCTACCAAAAATTGGTGGGCTGGGTTTATGTCTTTCTGCTTTCATCTTCTCCTTCTCTTTCTCTGTTAGACTCAAGGAGAAATAGGATTTTTGAATTACTACCAATATTTTCAGCCTTCAGTTCTGAGCTGCACCCTGAGGGTATTGTCTATCTATAAGAAAACATGGTCCTTGATAGCCTAGGTATGTAGTCCAGTGAAATATTTCAGGAGTCCCTACAGGAAACAACTAGAAGAATTTGGCTACCTACATTTTTGAATTTTGTATTTTTGCACCCTTGTTACTCCCATTTTAGAGATTACAGAAGATCTCATCCCTCTGATTTCCTGTTTCGTTTTGTAGGACCACCATCTGCTCCAAGAAACGTTATCTCTAACATTAATGAGACATCTGTTATCCTGGACTGGAGCTGGCCTCTTGACACCGGAGGTCGGAAAGATGTCACTTTCAACATCATTTGCAAAAAATGTGGAGGAAACAGCAAGATGTGTGAGCCATGTAGTGACAATGTGCGATTCTTGCCCCGTCAGACTGGACTCACCAACACCACGGTGACAGTAGTGGACCTCTTGGCACATACCAATTACACTTTTGAGATTGATGCAGTCAACGGGGTATCTGACTTGAGCACCCTTTCCAGACAATTTGCTGCTGTCAGCATCACAACTAATCAGGCTGGTGAGTCCTTTTCTGATTGCCCTTTCTTTGTTTAAAACCACTGAGATGTATGTACCTTTGTTTCCTTTCCCTGTTTTACAGGAGTTACTTCAACCACTTGTGTGCTAGGGTAACTAAATGACTTAAATGTGCTTGTAAAAGTAAAAGCAGAAACAAGCCCAGTGTGTATTGCTGTCAAAGGACCTGGCAGCAGGACTGTTATGATTAACTCCCAGTCCCCAGTTAATAGTCTCTAATAGCAGACTCATGTGATTCCTTAGCCAAAATGTGTTTTATTAATAAAACCAGATTTTAATAAAACACTCATTTCAATAATCTCCAACATAAATTGCTGTAGTGATGTTAGTGATTAGTTTTGATTAAATAGAAGTGAAAAAATGCTTTAATGTTAGACACATAAAAAGCTAACATTAAATTAGAGAGATTTAAAACACTGTTGGTTTTTTCCACCCCTCTTTACAAGTTGTCTCACCAGCTCTGTATTATTGCCAACATGACTGGGGTGTCAAGCTGAATACTGAATTAGGTCCTGGTGTTTTAGCTGGTGGTGTGCAAAGTGACTACTTCTGTGGAAAATTATGAAAGTCCTCAAGGCCTTCCATGGGCAAAGCAGTATGCCCTGACTGTTGGGTGAGAACTTTTGTCACTTTGGCTTCTCATTTGACAAGGTTTCATTTACCTGAAAGATGTGAAGAATCCAGACTCTTTCCTTGCACTTATTTAGGTACCATTTATGTAGGAGCAACATTTTCCAGTGAAGGGAAAGACTAGATCCTGGTATTCCTGTAGGTCTGCTCCATGCCATTTACCATCAGGAAACTTTGTACAGAAAGCATGTGCATTTGCAGTAAGTCTAGTCCCACCTCCTCCCACCTCACACCCCATCCCCAAATATCTATATTTCTGTCTTCCTCAAAGCCCAAACTGAGTTACCATCGTTCTAAGTAGAAAATCTCATTGTGAGCCATCTTATTGCAGTGTTTTTCACATAGCAGATACATCTCTTCTCCTCAGATCACATATCAGCTTGGGTGGGAGTCACAACAATGTGATAACAGACTGTTTTCTGACAGCAGTCATTACATTTCCTAGTGCTCTGGAGGACTAACTGACTATGTAGCAATCAGATAAAAGTGAATCTACCCAATTTAAACATCTCATGACCTGTTTCTCATCTGGGCATTCACTTTAGCTCTGAAATGTGATTTTTCTTTTTGTCCATTCCAAACAATTTGCTACTTTTCCAGTAACATTTTTTGGATACATACGTCAGTGACTTGAATAGCCTTTGTTTAGCTGGTCTTCTTTCTTCTGTTTTTTATATCAGATATATGTCTCCTCAGCCTGTTCATCACCATTGCAGTTAGAAATCACCTGGGGACACTCCATAGAATGAACTCTAGGATCAATGAAATTATTTCACTGCAGTCTTCCTGCTCTGCAATGTGCTTCCCCAGGGACCAGAGCTGGCTGCCTTTACACAGTGATGCAAGATAAATTTTGGTTTTGGTTGGACCCCATAGTTCCTGTGACATGGCAGGGTCAATGCATATCTGTAAATAGCAACTTTATTTAATGCAACCAACAGGCTGCTTTTTTGTTTGTTTGTTTGTTCTTTTGTTTTCTGGTTTTATGCATAGCCTATTTTTGCTAAAGTACATTTGGATGGTGTGGGCTGCTGCAGGCTCGATTGTGCTCCCTCTTATCATATCAATCAATTTACTATATTAGAATTCTCCAAGAAGTTCTGCAAGTTGCTAAAATTATACTTTAAAAATGTGTATGAGTCATCTTTTAAAGTATAAATACAAAGATGCATCTTCTCTAAATTCCCTTCCTGGTTAGATCACAGAAGGGGCATATCAAAAGGATATTTTTAGCTAATGTCGTACTTAAAAACCTGGGAAAAGGGCTGGAGCAGAAAGACTGAAGATCTTGGATTATATTAGAATTAAATGTTTAATTGTCAGGCACTAAAAAAAAAAAAAAAAGGCATTAAAGTACATTTGAGCTGTATCTGGAGGAGGCCAAGCCTCTGAAAGTCAGCCATGACTCTCAGGCTATTGTGTGCTGTGTGCCTTTGGGTATGTTCCTTCAAGGGCAGAGGTATCCACCAGTTGGATAAAGCTTTGGTAAAAAGTTTTAAAAGTCTTTGTTAAAGCTTCCTTTCCCTGGAGGTGTTTCAGGGACTGGTTGGATGCAACTTTGAGCTACCTGGTCTAGTGCAAGGTATCCTTGCCCATGTCAGAGGGGTTGGAACTAGATAATTTTAAAGGCCTCTTCCACCCCAAAACATTACGTTTGTATGATTAAATGACTAAACTCTGCTGGTCTCAAGGAGAGGAATATTTCTTTAGGGGGTTGTTCTGTCACATGGGTTGATAAGGTTCAGTACCATCAGAAGGATGCTTGGGGAGCTGTCCCTGGCAGGCCCACGGAGGGAACAGTGTCAGTCTGTGAGCTTTGGAGAGAGGATTGAAATCCAGAAGGTCCCCACAACCCGGATCTCCTCAGTCTGTCCTGAATCCAGGCTATTTCACTTCTGTCAGCCTTGGCCTGAGAGCTCTGTACCCTTGCAATGGTTATGATGAAGTTGCAGTTTTAATCCTGGATTGTCAGTATCCACGTGCTTCTTCAATACAATGTCAGGGTCCATCCCAGGTTAGTGAAAGCTTTTCTCCAGAATGTTTCTTACCCACCCGAAACATTGTTTTTCAGGTGTTGGGCTTCCAAGAGTACAAGGCAGAACTTCAGAATGTTTTACATTTTTTAATGAAAACCAATCTGATTTTTGTGGCAGTTCTCTCGGTGGTAAAAATCAGACATTGTACATCTATGCTTCAGATGAACTCATTTCAGAGAGGTTTTCAAACCAAGTCTAACAGTAAAAGAAAGATGTTTTGCTGTCAGTTTTAAGGTTTGAAACGTCCAGACTCCATTCTACTAGCGCTGTGAATATAAGAAAGATAATACATTTCATGGTACAAAACTGTTACACAGCCAAGATCCAGGGATCTGAACAGCCAAGATTCCCTCAGATCTGAACTGAGGGAAATTCTGCATTGTTTGGTAAATTGGATTAGATTTTTTTCTTTCATTGTCTCACCTATATTTTTCTGCATTTTTTTGTACTTTCTTTTCCTTCTCTTCCAGAGAAGGTTAATGAGCAGCTGTCTGTCGCTGAAAAAAAAAATAAAAATTGAATGGTCTCTTGCAAAATATGACTAGACAGGTATGACATTGCAATATTTCTGATTCCTGTTTCTGTATCTGGTGGGGAAATAAAATAGTAAGGGCACACATTCACTTTTATTTAGTTGGTTGATCATCATCTTTGATTGCTCTCTAATTCATGCCTTCAGTTGCTGCCTGATACCGCTTCCTCTGAATTATTTTGAAGCATTCTGCTACTGTCCAAAGGAAGCCCTCTGCTCATGTCAATATCTTGCACTGCACAGATGTTGTCTCTTAATAACACCAATCGACCCTGTTCAGAAAGGGTCATTGGCTGCTGCAGGATATGGAATTCAGTGCCCCTCATGGTGGTGGGCTAATTGTGGATGTGCCACAGAGAGCAGCTGACAGCCTTGCTGTGCTGTCTGGCTTGGTGGTAGCATGGTCGGGCATCTGGGCAGAGACACTGTAGGCTGAATGGGTTTTCTGAACACAGTTTATGGGCTTCTTAAAAATGCTTTTATCTGTAAAGACCAGGAAGTTTTCTGTTCCTTGGAGATTCATAAGTAACCCAAAGGGAGTCCAAGGAGGCTTTAAATGGAAATAGGAATGGAATTCACTGAAGAAAGATGTAAGTTTGGTAGGGAAAAGACAACTGTGCTACTGGATAATCTGCTTGCAGCAATGAGGGAGGAGGTTTTCCAATGCAAAACAGAGCCATTTGATCAGAGACATCTCTGAATCAAGTGTTTTACATATGCTGTGTGAGAAAGTAAGTTTTTCTTGCCTGTCACAGCTAATATGGTATGACACACTGTGGTACAGGTTGTAGGTATGCCTCAGGAATGCTGAGCAAAAAGATCAGTATTTTAATCAATGGCCTAAATGACCTAACACTTTAAATAGACATATTCTCTACAGTGATCTTTTCAGAATAGAGGAGACAAGGAGAACTTTCTGAACTTGTGGAAGTCAGCACCATTAGAGGATACTGATCTTTCTAATAGGTTTTAGGAAGCCTTGGCCACCCCATCAATATCCCACCACACTCAGTGGTGTCCCTACTCTTTCCTCCCAGCAGATGTGAGAAAAAAGGTTCTGTTTGTTTATTTAAAGTCTGTTTACTTAGGCTTGTGTAGCTATGTATTCCTCAGTTCTAACAACTATAAATTCATGCAAACAGTGCGATAGTGGCATGTCTAATAAACAATAAATACAGTTCTGGCTGTATTTGTTGTGTAAAACAAAATAAATACTGAAGGCATGCTCAGATTGTTGAAACTTGGGGAAGTCTCACAGTGAGCAATAACAAATAGTATTTGCTATATTCCTGAAGAGGGCTGCACTTCGTGTCCAACAAATAGATGTGATGTCTGTGTAACTATTGTCCATGTAAGTCCATTGAATATAAGCATATACCTAATGATTAAAGTGTATTTAACTGCTTAAGATTTAAGTCACAAATAAATAATATTTACTAGCTAATCCCTCTAAAAGCTCTAGTTTTGCCTGGAGAAACTGTTAGGATTGGTTTGTAAAGAGTTCTTCTAGATCTGTGTCTCAAAGCTGAGTAAGTTAGCGTATAAAATTGAAACAGAACATTTCCTCAATAGTCATGTTTTTGGAACTGTGACATAGTTAGAGTCTGTATTTTCCTGACTTTCTAGAATGTAATTCTGATGAGCTTCCTCCAGCATTTTATTTTCAATGTCAGTCTTTAGCATTCCTGTAGCTGAGTACATCTTGCCCCTGGGGAGGAATAGCACCATGCCCCAAGACATGCTGGAGGCCAATTGGTTGTAAAGCAATTTGTTGTAAATCCTTTGCAGAAAAGGACCTGGAGGTCCTGATGGAGCATATGGGACTGCAGTAGGAAGAGCACTATCAGGAGGTTAAGGGAGTTGATCCTTCCTCTCTGCTCAGCACTGGTGAGGCCACATGTGGTGTGTCCAGCTCCATCCCCCCTCAGTACAAGAGAGATATGGTTGTACGGAGGCTAGACCAGAGAATGGTCACTAAGATGATTAAGGGAGAGGAACATCTGTCATATGAGAAGAGTCAGACAGAAGTAGGGCTACCCAGCCTGGAGGAAAGGATGCTCAGGTGGATCTTACCAATATATAGAAATGCCTGATGGAAAAGTCTCAAGAATACAGAGTGAGGCTTTCTGCACTGGTACTTTGTGACAGGAAAAAGGTTACTAACTGAAATACAAGAAATTTTGTTTAAATGTAGGAAAGAAACCTTTTTACTGTAAGTATGATTGAGCACTGGAACAGTTAGACCAAAGAGACTGTGGCATCTCTATCTGTGGATGTATTCAAAATCTGATTGACTGAGGTCCTGAGCAACCTGCTCTGGCTGACCCTGCTTTCAGTGAGGTCTGGACTGATCTGCAGAAGCTTATTCCTACCTCAGTCTATGTCTGAGTTACTAGCAGCAACTAGA
Source organism: Heliangelus exortis (assembly GCF_036169615.1). Classification (NCBI taxonomy): domain Eukaryota; kingdom Metazoa; phylum Chordata; class Aves; order Apodiformes; family Trochilidae; genus Heliangelus; species Heliangelus exortis. The sequence goes on along the minus strand of NC_092422.1, from coordinate 107,149,513 downwards.
AGGACACCACATAAGGGGCTGTTCGCCAGTTACTGTCCTCCTTTAACTTTGACTTTTTCATCCAGTAGCAAGACTTTGTCAGTTAAATTTGGGGGACTAATCTCCCCATATACTATTCAAGTTGGAGATAGAGTAAGCTTATGGGTGCAGAGGTGCTGTTAACCTCAATATCCCCATTTCAAATAAATCTGTGAAAATGTTGTTGGATCATTTGGTTTGGTATTTAGCAATGATAACCTCAGAACTCCTACCATTTATCACAGCACATAAATTTTATGCATAAATGAATATGGAAAACTGAAGTAGGATTGGCTTATTTTACAGAATACCTCCATAACACTAGATGGCTTTAGGGAGATTTGATTTAGTTAAATTACCTGGGGATTACAGCCTTCTTCCTAAGCATTTTCATCAGAGAGCCTGCAGGATACAGTCTTAATCATCTGTGTATTGTATAGCATTAATGTATGCTATGGTTCTATAGCAAACAGCTATGGTACTCCCCTTCGGAGTTAGCAATGAGTAAACTGAGACCTACTTTTCACTAACTTGCTTTCCCCATGTGAATATTAGGATACCTGATTATGGGAGGAAGCAGTTTTAAATTGCATGTGAGCATTTCAATTACACTGCTGAAAACCTCTGCGCAGTTACAGTTGTGTAACTCTAAGAATTAGTATTTTCCTGTCTTTTCATGTTAAATTAATTGGGACACTAAAGGAAGCGTGCCCATTTGGGGATTTGAACTGAACAAATTAGTTTATCAGCAAGTTTACATTACTCTAGTACAGTTTTGCTATGGAGACAGATAATTTATGTCTGAAGATGTCTTTGGACTTCCTAGCTGTAAAGAATGGTGTAAGCTCTAGAATGTTAACTGCTGATGCAAAAGAGCTTGTCTGCGGTTTTATCTTTATTTTCCCTGTGGTATATTCAAAGGGATTTGGGTCACCATGTAGGGTAGCAAATCCAGTTGTGCAGGTGTCCCTGCAGTGGGACACAGGGACAGAGCAAAGAGAATGACCAAACCTTGTACAAGATAGATGGGAACAAGGGTATGAATTCTGTGACTCTTCTTGTGACATTTTCCTGGGTGGAGCAGATACTCCACATATTCTGAATATTCTTTCTCCAAACCCAGCTTTGCATGTGCATGTTCCTAAGCTCCTAACCCCTCTATTGTTTCCAATCTGATTCAGCAAAATAATTATTAGCAAAAAAGTTCAGTGAAAAGAATTACATTTTCCGTATTTTCCAAATATACCAGTGCTGATGCCTGATTTATTTGGTTTTTTAATACCTGAGGTCTTTACTGCATGACTGCTTGATAATAAAGTAGACTGTTTTCATTTTATCACTCAAAGCACAGTGTAACAGCTTTAAGTGTAGTTTTATGTTTAATTAGTTGTTAAGGACTTAAGAACTTGTAAAGTAAGGTCTAAACAAAGCAGCAGCAAATGGTGGAATCTGTGGATTCAGCTGCAGTAACCCAGTGTCAGTACTAGAACAATTCCAAAGAGTTTTGTGCTGTCGCTTATTCTGGCATCAGGAGAGAAACAAAGGGGATGCTATGTAAGAAGAGACCCCCCTCAATTCAATCCAGCTCTTCCACACAATCCATACAGGATTCAGATAGTTGAAAACAAACAAACAAACAAACAAAAACCCATGATCAAAAAAACCCACAAACAAACAAAAAAGCAAACCCCAAACCAAAATCAGGGTATAAGTAGCAATGTCCACATTCCTGCTGAAGAAAGGAATACAAAGGAAACACAGGAAACTTTTTGAGGGCTTTGTTCTATGTACAGGTATCAGTCATTTTCTAGTAATTAGAGAAAGTGAATAAGCTCCTCAGGTGCCTAAAAATGCCTAAGCCTGAGCTTTGGTCCCTCCAACAATTCAGTTGTGTAGTTGTAAAATATTGATTCTCTTCTCTGCACAGTTTCTTTCTTATAGGAATCTTAAATAGAATGATCATCCCTGGATCCAAACTGAGACATCTCCTCAAAGCTATAATAGGAAGAACAGCAAAAAACTAGATAAGAAATACATCTTCTCTGGCTTCCCTAGAAGAGCAGTAGTCTGACTATCAAGAGTCTTCTCCTTTTATCTTTTGTATTTCTGAATCTCACAAAGTGGAACAGTTATGTGGCCTGCTTGATCACCTTGCTTAATCATTTAATGCATGCATGAAAAGGTGTGGGAGAACCTATGACTGCAGTAGTAGCTGTGCATATGTACTTGCCTATGGCAGTATCAGGTCTGAAAGTTGATTTGGTAATCCATTTCTCTCTCTCTCATTATTTTTCTTCATTAATGAATAACAAAGTGTTAAAAATACATCAACCAGGTATTTTTTTCAGGTACTAACACACAGCCCAGTCCGTTGCATAAGTTGGATCAGATTTATTTTTACTCCTCTTTCTGCTTCTTTCTTAAATGTATTTCTTGGTTGTCAAATCTAGAAGTTTTGAAATACAGAAGGGATAAGTCTCTTTAAGGAGAAGGTAACCAATAAGGCACTATTTTTGCAAGGCACCAGGATGAAAATTTTTTAAAAAGGCTTGAGAACAAAACTGAACACTAGGTACAGGAATAAGAATCATTAGAAGGAGACTCTTAGAGGGTATATATAGCTGGTTTGTAATATCTTGATCTACTTGTGTCACTTGCAGATTTAAAATTTCAAGCCATCCTTTGATTTTAGCTTGGGAAAATTAACTTTTAAAATGGAAAAAGAATCAGTAAATTTTTCAGTGCCATTGTATGCAAAGATTACTAGGAAAAGTTGTTAAAGCTTTCTCAGAACTAGAATGTTATTTGCCTGAAATCTGTAGTTTCAAAAGAATAAATTCAGCACCAAGTTGAGCACCAAGCTGTATTTCAATGTATGTCTGATTCTCTGCAGGAACCGTGATGCTCTTTATATAATCAGCCTTTATTCTGTTAATCTAGACTGCACTGTCTTCAGCAACTCACAAACAATGTGTGATGCTCCCTTTTAAAATAAAATCCATATTTAGAAAGGATTGTGTGCACTTTACAATCTAAATCCCAAGACAGGTCCCTTAAGTAGATCTGTCTTCTAAGAAAGACAATTTGAGAAAGCCACAGATGTTTGGTGCATGATATATTTCTTTCTTTCCCTATGGTCCTTATAAAAGGGACAAGAAGATAGACTTATTAAAAGTGAGCTAATGACATGATGTAGGGAGTCTCTGGTTCACTGACTGTTATTACAGCTGTGCCCCATTACGTACTGAATACCTAGGACATGCTTGTTTTTTGAATGACATTTATCTTTTGAGTTTTGTACATTCCTGGCATAAATAAAGATTTTACGCTTTTCAAATGTGTTTTACAGTTCAGCCCAGAGGCTATTCAAGGATCATTTTAACTCAATAAAAATCCTCCTTTAGGGATATAAAAGGGAAGTGTTTTAACAATGTCACTCTATGCATAGCCTGTTATTAGCTAGAGATGTTCTTCCTGCAAAGCCTTTGATCCCTTTTCCCTTGAATGTCAAGGAAGCTCTGCCAAGGCTTCACAGTCTGTGGCATACATTGGTCTCTTCTGTGAGCAGTCCTCATGTGAACGCTCATGACCTTAGAGAAAGTTCACAGCTGAAGTTTGTGTCTCAGCCAGTGTTTTCACTTCAAATACTTCTTAGCTACCTTTTCCAGAAGTCATGGCAAAGTTGTATTCAGCAATCAGTGGATAATGGTTTTCTTTACTTGCTTCTGTTATAGTCTTTAACAGGAGGTTATGTGTGAATTCTCATTTAATATCTTGGTTTGGTGAAATACCAAAAATAAAGAAATGTAGGTAAACAGGATGCTTAGCACTCAGTTAAATAATATTCCTTAGACTTCTGGTTCTCTTTCCCTTATCTGTTCTAGCATTCTCAATAATCATTGTGGGAAAACAGTCTGTGTTTCCTTCCACTATAACCAAAACTGTCAACTCCCCTTGCTTCTTGAAACTATTCCACCTAGACAATTTGCAGGCTGGGGACAGGGGGGGAAAAAGAATGTTGCTTGTTTCTTTGGGTTTGGGGACTATTCCTGTCAATGGAATTATTAATATAATAATGAAGTTGTGATCTCTTTTCAAGTCTGTTCCATCAGAGATCCTTTGACAATTAAAGGATCCAAAGCTATCTGTGACACTATCAAAGGGTGACGTGGCAAGAGGCTTGAAAAACATTCTTTTCCATTCACAATGTTTTATGACCAAGTTGAAAAGACAGACCAGTTTGGCAGGATGTGGTGACTACTTAAAAGAAGTACATTATATCATAAATTACTTACCTCAGGGCAATTGTCATCTCTGGTTTTGGCTACTGGCATTTCTAGAGATGGTTCTTAAGAACATTGTGGCTGGTATTTCTCTGGTTAGGCAAATAACTAAACTTTCATAGGGGAAAGTTTATTCAGCACCTGACAGTTGATGTTATGAGCATTGTGAATACATCCTTTTTTTCTGAAAACTTCACACCAGGAAGCTTGAGGCTCTCATGTCCTATAAAGAAATGTAACAATGGGGTAGGAAAGGCAAAGCAAAACTGTTTATTTTAGACTGATATGGTCTTAAATACATTGAGTGAAAAATATGAAGTGTATTGCAAAGCTCCCACCATCACCATCTCAAACAGAGAACAGAAAGAATAACATTTGTGTTATGAGTACCTTTGGGCTGAGTCCTTATGAAAGCATATATGGCATTTGTCTCCTCTCTGAAATAACATCTGTGAAAGCCATGGCACAATAGTTTTCAGTTTCTGAAGCAAATGCCTTGTCCAGCCTGATGCTTCCCAAAAGGACAGGGCATTACCATGATTTATCACACATGTGTTAAACATATGAGGAAGTCTAACATTTTGTTTGCTCTGTGGAAGGCATTTGCTATCTCTTTTAATAAAAAGAGGGAGAAAGAATGTGCAACACTTAATGAAGTTTGCTTTTAATTTAGAATTTATTTGTAAGAGTGAGAAATGATCTCCGATAATCACTTGTCCAGGGACAGCTGCTGCCCAGAAGGCTGCCTTTCTCCCCACTTAGGAGTGCAGAGAAAATTAAGCAGCAGCCTTTTTTTTTTGCAATTTCTGCTGAAGCTGCTTGTTTTCCCCTTTCCAGTTCCCTGTCACCCATCCTTCACAGCACCTGTGCAATGCCTGCAGCAACTCTGGAGTCTGTAAGTACAGACTGGACTCCACCAGCCTCCAGATGCATTTGGGTACCTCTGCGATAGTGCAGGCAAACATCCATTAAAAATAACCATGAGTCTTTAAGTGTTTCATCCTTTTTCTAGGAGAAACATACACAGCTCCCACACTCTGCTTTGTTTCATCCAAAGTAAGCCTGCTTCTATTTATCCTTCAGGTTTTGTCCCATTTTGTTTCCTTCCACATTTTGATGTGTAAATAGCCCTCTCTCAGAAACTGGAAATGATTTCATCCACTTCCTAACAATTGCATCCTGCTAGGATCCAACCTGAATCTGGAGTTGAGGGTCCTGTGTGCTTACATGGCAGGGCAGGAGCCTCTTGCTCTTGGGATGGACAGGTTCCCTAATGTCTAGACAGGGAAAAACAGAGGAGGTATGTTGCATTCTGGCTGACAGTCACCTAATGATGTTAGGGAATGAGATGACATTTTACAGCCCAAGTCATAAAAATACACGGAGTCTGCTTCAGCTCAAGGAAAAGGTGCAGGAACACGAACACAAGTGCTGTGCTGGTTTAACTACGTGTCCTGCAGATTACAGGGCAAAGGACTGTGTCTGCACACACATTGAAACTGCGGGTAATTGTGTCTGGAAGAGGAAGGTGTAGGGTTTAGCAGGTTTCCAAAGTGTTGTTAAAAGTGTAACTGTTTTCCCCTCCTCCTGCCTCCTGGGAGGCACCTGGGGAGGAGGGGCTGACTGATCTTCATGGAATATGCCTGAGGGATCAGCCCTGGGCCTCAGCACCAGGGCAGTGGGTAGCAGCACTTGGCAGAGAAAATGAATAGTAATGCAATTGGAGAAAGTTTAAATTAAATAAATTTTGCTCCTGCTTCCTGGGAGAAATCATCTTTAATAAACCCCATAGATGTTACCCCGCAAACTAGATGTTTGAGATGTAAAGGTTCTGTAGACAGTTGTAGCAGTTCATACAGATAGTGTATTAATTAGACCCTATTATGGAGATGTTGTATTGTTACACTGATTTGCAAGCCATTACTGAGGACTTTGTCATGAATCAAATGCTGTTTGGTAGTGGAATAGTTGGGTAATCTTAAGATAGATAGACAGTCATGTTACACAGACTGCATCCAGGCATGTTTTGAATGTCTGCAGAGAAGGGGACTCCACAACCTCCCCAGGCAGCCTGTTCCAGTGCCTTTTCACCCTCATAGTGAAAAAAGGCTTTTTCTTATGTTCAAATGGAACTTCCTATGTTCGAGCTTGTGCCCATTGCCCCTCATCCTGTCACTGGGAACTACTGAAAAGAGTCCAGCTCCATCTTCCCTGCACCCACCTTTTAGATAATTGTAGACTAAGCGTCCTCCATGCACTTTTCATGGGTTAAATGTGCATTTGCAGTGTTACAAACAGCACCAACCTGTGCCATGCATGAGCACCTAATTCTTGAATGAAGACAAGTTCTCCTATTTATCCTATCTCTGTGGATGTGATGCCAGTTTTCCAGAGAAAACACTTCTGTGCAAGAGATCAGTTTGTTCATTCAAAGATCAGTTTTTTCCCCTTCAAATTGTATGATAGTTTTGTGGTTTGAACACTGGTCCTCTAAGACTTAAAAGATTTAGGCTTGGGTCCCAGTGGATTCTACTGTCAGTGGCTGCATATTTAATTTTCAGAGTATGATCTTTATTTACTACTTGTGTTCCATGTTATCTCCTAGGGACATTAGAGACATTAAGGAAAATTTATACATTATATCAGATGACAGTATTATGATTAGATAATGAAATAGAGTTTTCTAAAGAGAGAAAAAGGAACAAGGCTTCCATTCATTCAGCAATGAAGAAGTTTCAGTCTGGGTATTACAGTCAGTTCTGTGGGCTCAGGTATGTTCTTGATCACCATCTTTCAGCATAGTTTGAAATGTTTTGCTCTCTGGTGCTGGTGGCTATTTGCAAGCAATAGCTGGAGGTGAGGAGGTCATGGTCATTTTAGAATTAAATCCTTCCCTAAAATTTAATTTGTGATATAGAGACCTAAGCAAGAAACAAAAGGACTCTAAATATTTCAGCAGTTCTATACACATGGCTTCCCAAAGTTAATACTGAGTTGAGTCTGCCACAGGACAGGGAATTTTCTTCCAGCATATGTGCACATCTGTAAGCCAGTCACATACAAAAACAATAACCAAGGAATAAAGAAAAAGTCCATAAGGAGATTTATATACAGCTGCTATTAAACCGGAGGAAAACAAATGATCTGTTTGGGTCAGTTTCACTGGGAAATCAATTTCAGCAGTTTTATTGTCATCTCTGCTAGATCCTACAGGTTATTTGCTTCACCTTCAATAGTTTTGAGTGGGGAGGTTTTTACACTTGTGAGTCTAAGCTCCCTGGATCATTGCATTTGTTGCCTTTTCAGCATCCACATTCCCAGTTGTCACAAATGCTACCTAACAACACTGAGCACCTTGTAACTCTGGGGAGGTTTGAGTGTTCATATTAAGTGCTTAAACTAGTTGTGAACCAGCTAGACTCTAGTACAAGGCAAATACTAACCATCTGATGCATAAAAATGCCTCTGTGTGTATTGCATGTAACTAACAAGACTAAATCTCTCAATACATGAACATACAAGTCTAAAGTTGAGTATAGAAGAAACTCAACTCTTATTCAATGAAGTTAAGAGAACTAATAAATTAATCAAAGCAACAATAAAAGAATTTCATCCAGAAAATGCTGAAACAGTGTTAATTTAACTTCTTAGTCTAAAATAGTTCAAGTTCTCTCTCCAAATGTATGTTTTCTAAATGATAGATCAATTTAATCTAACTTTGTGTCACTATTGATGCTTTAATATAATTTTTTAAACTTCAATTTATCCTAAAAACTTCATAATGTTTCGTTATTTGCTAACCCATAGTACAAAATCTGTTTTGTCAGTGGAAGCTGCAGACATTTAAAATATTTGTCTTATAATTCTGTTGCTGCACAATCTAATTGTCTTTTAATTTAAGAAAGAAAAGTCTTGGAACTGCAGTGAAAAATTACTATTCTAAATATGGAGTGCCTCTGTTCCTTTTTGTAGCTGGATTTTCAATTCAGTTTCATCCTTTTGTAGCTCTTTAATGACTTTCAGGAAACAGGAAGCTCTTGGTTCTCTTCATCATACAGAAACTGAAGACTTTATGCATTACTGCTCATGGAGGTGTTTTCATTGTTTAATGGTTTATTAGGTTAACTTTCTTTTAACTGTGGTTTCTCTCTGAACTGGATTTTCAAACTCTTCCAAGTAAACAGTAAAATGCAGTAAAACTGAGTTGCTCTGGTGAGAAAGGAGAATTAGTTGTGTTACAAAATAGAAAACATGGCTTAATTTTGCTTGCGCACTATTTAGAACACCATTTATAAGGTTTGATTTATTGCATTGCATTTAGGGAGGCATACAAAAAGAAATTAAGCCCATGGTCTAAATGTTAAGTTATTACTGCCCTGAGCTGCGACCACGGGTCAGGAAGTCCCCTCTGTTGTCATATGGCTGTCCCTGTGCAGGACATGTTAACAGGCTGCCTTAATTCTTAATTAAATCCATTGATTGTAGTAGATTTAAGTCTAAACTTAGAATTCCTCCTAACAATATTTTTTCTTAAACTAGGGTTCAAGGATTTCTAGCACATTTCAAACCTGCCTATCTAACAGATACAGCAGAAAAAGAAAAAAAGATTGCATTAAGATTTAAAACTTTAACAGTATCCGTCTTGCAGACCAGCAAAGCAAGGTTATGCCATGTGCTGTGATGGTGTTTTTTTTTTTTTTAATTTTATCTCATCTTAATCAAATCAAAATATGGCCTGTGTTCATCAGTCTGTTCTGTGTGTGAACAAAGGAGGCAGTTCTGAATACAGGGAAAAAAACAATGTAGTAAAGAGGAAGATATAGATATAGATGATATAGATATAGATATAGATTAGATATAGATTAGATATAGATATAGATATAGATATAGATATAGATATAGATATAGATATAGATATAGATATAGATATATAGATATAGATATAGATATAGATAGATATAGATAGATATAGATAGATATAGATAGATATAGATGATATAGATATAGATAGATATGCAGGCTGCAGCAGTGAAAAGCTGTGCAAGGTGGCAGCCCCTCCAGGCACAGCATCCTGACTCCTCTGCCCCTGTCTGTGGGGGGACTGGCTCTCAGGCATGCTCACATCAAGAGTTATCCTTGCTCTTTCCTACTCCACTTTTTGCAAAAGAAGTGTCCCAGTGCTGAAATCATCTTGTGAGCAATACAGCACAGTTTCACCTGTCCTTTGAAGAGGGTACAGCCTGACATAGTGGTAGGAAAGGAACTGCTGGGTGAGGTTCTTGTGAGGGATGTTCTCTCCAGGGCTCTGTTTTGTCACAGAATCACAGAGGGGAATCAGTGTCAACTATTGCTTGTAAAGTCCAGGGTGAACACACAGAGATGAATGGGACAGCAGGGAAGTTAGGAAATCTGTACCCTGATATTGAGTCTTTATTTTTAACATGTTGTGTGCTTCAAAATTAAAATGCTCGGGTGATAGACAAGATAGTTTTACTAGATGAAAAAGACAATATAAGGTTAAAAATTAATATTAAGTTGCAAATACATATCTTCCCCTCTTAACACAAATAGTGTGGTTTATCCTCTAGAAAAAAATAGTTAAAAAACAAAATATATGAAGACAGACACTTGTCCTTTATGAGCTGAGGAATAGTGCCTTAAAACTAGGTAACTTTTGTAATCCACATACTTAAGATAAGGTGGTGATTTATGCTGATTTGGAACACATGATTTCCCTAGCTCAGAGGTCCAGTAGCTGTTGGAGTGGCCTCTCATTGCAGGCAATGTATTGCAGAACTCAGATATGTTCTTTGCGTGGGGGTAAAGGTGCCTGAAAATTTGTGTTCCCTGTTACGATCCCTCCCCCCTCCACTTGGCCATCTGTGGGATGCTCTCTCTCTCCCAGACATTCAGTATATATAATTTCTAAGCAGTTTCAGGAACCCAAGGGATTAGAAAAGGTATATGAATGTTTTATGATGTTATTGATAACTGCAGAGCAGACAGTTTTCTAATAAAATGCTGTGAGATAAGTTGCTAAGCATCTGCAGAGATGTGTGTAAATGAGCTCAAAATACGGTGTTGGAAGAAAGCTATTTTTAAAACACATTGGTACTGGAGCATATAAGACTATTTCAGACTTCCATGAGAATGTGTTATAGTACGATTTACCATAATTTATTAGAGGAAAAGTCATTTCTGTTCATCATATATTAATTATTCATAAAATCTGTATTAATGTTACTTTAATGGGAAATGTTTCCAGCTGGGGTACTGGGCTTGGCAATCTATTCCCATGCAAATTAAAAAAAAAAAAAAAAAAAAAAAAAAGATTTATAGCTTGACTTTAAAAAAAGACATAAAAATGACTTATAAGAGCATAAAAGCAGCAAGCATGGGTATATGAGTTAACTTAGAGCTGGCTACAGTAGAGCAGTCCAGCTAGATAACCACTTTGTATTTTGGCTCTGGTGCTGGTTTGTGCCTGAGTGGAATTCAAGTGGAATTGCTGAAGGATGTTAATTATAACAGTCCTGTATACCTAGCCCTACTGCTTTTCAGGTCTTCATCATGACACTCTTTCCCCTTCTACTTTTAAAAATGAAACAAACCTACCAACTAAAAAACAAACAAAAAAAAACCAGAAGCCACCAAAAAAAAAAAACCTCCAAAATTTTATTTCAGTAATTTAAGTTCAGGATAAATTCTTCCTACTGGGAAAAAAAAAGTTTTGCAAATTTTTAATCTTCTCAGAAAGCTATCATGACCTAACTGTTATGAAAATGCTACTCAGAGGATGTGTTTCAATGAAGAATTAATGTGGAAATGCATATTTATGTATGTGCAGGTGTACCTAGATTTCTAAATGCTCAGTTATTAGAGGATGTCACCATTTAGATTACAACTCAAGACTGGAAGATGTGTTTTGATAAAAGTTTAGGCAAAATCAACGACAGCATGAATTTTCCAAATTTTATTTTAGTTGAAAATTCTTTTTTGCTGACTTTTAAAAACTCTCTTGCAGGAATGAAAACCCAAACAGAAAGAACACTGGCTAATGAATGCAAATGTGTAATGCCTGTAAAATGCAAGTTTTATATGAACAGTAAAAGCTTCACAGGATTCAGCTGAAATTAAATTGTTTATATCAGCTAGAGCCTTTTTATTAGGATAGCACAATGTTGAATTTACAAACACATTTGTTTTACATGTTAAGATAAAAGGCTGTTTCTTGGTAAAAGTTTTTATGTTTTGTTTTGGGTTTTTGGGGTTTTTTTAAATGACACTTAAAACCTTTAATCTGTGATCTGTAAGCTATCATCTGATTAATTTTGGTGAGAGCCATGGAAGAGAAGCATTTGGTGTGGGAAACCAACCAAGAAGAAAAAAAAAAGAAAATATTTAAAAATTGCATAGCTTTCAGTGAGTTCAGGAAACCTAGGCCTGGTCTTGGAAAAATGTGTAGAGTTGGGTGGTCTGAAGCTGAGCTGATGTTCAAGAATTATAGGTAATTATTATTTTTTTCCGTAACTCTGACAGTACTTCCAAGCTTTGGGTGGTGGGTGATTTTGTGGCATGCAATCAGTTGTTATGCCTAACTGATTAATACAGAACAGAGATGAGGTTATTTTTTTTTTTCCAAATTTCATTTTCAAAGAAATGTGGTAAAGGAGAAGTGTATATGGGAGCAATTTGTATCTGGAGAGCTTACCAAATAACATAATAAAAGAGGCTGTGTTCTGCAGTGCACTGATGGTTATTACTATCCATGGATGCCAGGAGCTCCTTGTATGTAATGCATCCCAGCACCATATTGAACTTGCATATGAAAATGTTATCAGAGTTCTTCAGTGTCTGGTAAAGATAATAGTTCAGCATTATAACAAATAGGCAGTTCTGTTATTTTGTTCTCTTATTTTAGTATATCAAACGGGTTTCATTGCTTACACTGTAGTAGCAGATCGAAACCATCTGCTGCCTTGCCACTGGTCCACCAGTCTAACAGAAAATCTCAGTTAATTTTCTTTGAGGCCAACATGCTTTAAGACATGTACCAGGACTATAATCCAGCTGCTGAATGTTGATACAAATCCAGACCTATGCTCGTGAGTCTTTTAAATGGAAACAATACTCTTTGCCAAGGATTGGAACAAAGATAAACTCAGTTTGCTTTTTTCTCTCCCCCTGCCTCCCCCCACCCCCTTTACAGCTCCATCCCCCATCACAGTTATAAGGAAAGACAGGACATCCAGGAACAGTGTGTCTCTGTCTTGGCAAGAACCCGAACATCCGAATGGGATCATCTTGGACTACGAGGTCAAATACTATGAAAAGGTGGGAAAAAGAGATTAAAGGGAAGGGTTTTGGGATGGTTATATAATGGAATTGTTGAGTCTTGCCTGTGGCAAGTATTCAGAGACAGCCCCGTTCACTCATTGTCTGCCTCAGTGACATCAAGTGTTGCAACTTCAGTTTTGGGAAGGGGATCATGAAAAGAAATTGTGTTGTCTCCCAGGGTCATTGCCAAATACATCAGAGCAAATATAGAAAGTAATGCAGATAAGATGTAATGCTTTTTATTTTTCTCTTAACAAGTTTACTTCACTAAGATTACTTTTTCACTGAGTAAGTTTACTTAGTTCTGTTATGCTGTCAGAGTTTATACATTTCTTTTTCAGCATCCCTGTGCTGGTCCTTCCCTGTGGCACAAGCATCTTTTACAAAAAAATGATTTGGAAAAAAGATGCGCAATCCTTTCAGTGATTTGGAGTATGAAAGTTCCCACTTTTCATTAGTAATTGTATAAAATTGTATATACATACAGTTTTGTATATGCATACATTTTGTATCTACATACAATTTCACATGCAATTAATAAATGGTTAGTAAATAGCTACCAAAAAAATCTGCCATTAAATAAGTTCTACCACATGTTGACATTTGCTTGTATTTACAGTTGTTGATTTCGGCATCCTATATAGATCTGTATTTAGGAAAATCAGATTTTCATATCAGAATAGGAGCTTTTAAAGTAAAACTTTGTTAGAACTGAAAAGCCATAAATCATTGTGAAGTTTGTGAGGAGTCATCAATTTTAGATTGATTAGAAGCAATCTTTTGATGAATATATTGCTATTGAGGTTTATAAACTTTGATAAAATATCAGAAATAATGGTATAGCTTGGAATTTACTAATTGCTCTTTGTATCTAGTAATCAGGCTTATATTGCTAATTAATCTCATTCTTAAGGAACATGTGATACTAATATCCACTTATAAACTGGTGATGAAAAGACTTCATGAGTATTCAGTTAGTCTTAAGTTTTCTCATGGAGTTTACCAGTGGGACAGTATCACAGGAACAGAATGGAAGTTGGAAGGGGAATTAGAGATCATCTACTCCAACCTCTCTGCCATGGGCAGGGACATCTCTCATCTAAACAAGGTTGTTCAAAGCCCCATCCAACCTGGCGCTGGACACCTCCAGGGAGGAGACATCCACATTTTCTCTGGGCGATGTTTCTGAGTCTCACCACCCAAATACTGAAGAACTTCCTCCTCAGATCTGGTCTAAAGTTACTCTCCTTCAGTTTAAAACCATTTCTCTTTGTCCTATCACTGGACACTTTTATGAAAAGTCCCTCTACAGCCTTCCTGTAGGTTTCCTTCAGGTATTGGAAGGCAGCTATAAGGTCCCCCCAGAGTCTTCTCTTCTTCAGGCTGAACAATCCCAGCACCTCAGCCTGACCTCATAGGAGAGGTGCTCCAGCCCCTGGATCATCTTTGTGGCCCTCCTCTAGACTCATCCAACAGATCTGTGTCCTTCAAATGGGGAGGGACACAATAACTGGACACAGTATTCAAGGTGGGTTCTCACAAGTGCAGAGTAGAGGGGTAGAATCACCTCTCTTGATCTGCTGGCCACACTCCTCTTGATGCATCCTAGGATACTGCTGACCTTCTGAGCTGCATGAGCACACTGCCAGCTCATGTTGTGCCACACATCACTCAACAACTCCTTCTCTTCAACCCACTCTGTACCCAGCTTGTAATTGTACCTGGGATAGGTATATGATATTGGTAGTCCATGCTGATGTGAACTGGAAGGCCACATTCTGAAAATATTTCTCCCAAATTAATGTCATCTGATTTTGTGAGGGTTTTTTGGTGAGCATTTGAACTTTCAAAGACCTTGGTAAAAATCTAAATAAATATAGTAACACTGATAAAAAGGGGGAAAGTAAGTTTTCTAAATAGTTCAGTCTCATCTTGTAAAACAGGATTCTGTAGATTTTCACTTTGGATTTTTTTCTGCTAATTTCAATAGCGACAGGATCAAGTCTGGATTCTGTGCTTAAAAAGTGAAAGACAGCCCATATATCATAATCTCTTTTTTCGTACATTTTCAGTAGTGACAGGATACAGGAATTATTTAGGGTCTCTTATTTCCAAATTTTTTGAAGAAAAGAAAATAGATACTGCCTTCTGATACTGCTTGCAAGATCTGTTTACCTCACAACGAGTTCACAGTCCAAAAAATGCAGAACTTTAGCCTGTTTTGCACAGCCAGGTTATTTCTCTGCATGATTAACTTACATTTCATTTAAGAGCTACCTGGCTGCTCTTGCTGCCATTGGTCATATCTTTGTTTTCCAAGAGCTACAGTAGCCCCATCTCAGCTCCATCTCCAGTTTCCCCCAGTGGAATTCCTCGTCTGGCTGTCTGTGTGGGTACTGTGGGGTGCAGGACATCAGTGTGTTGTGAATGGTGGCTTAAGGTGGTCTCTTGGGCTTCAGTTGCTCCAAAGATAGAATATTTTCCCTCTTGTTCATTTTAATTGAATGATGGAGAGGTTTTATTTCTGTACGTGTTGTTTGTTTGTTTGGTTTTTTTTATTTTGTGGTGTTCTGATCATCATTCTACACTGAAAATGACCTGCTTTATTCAAGAATATTTGTCACTCTCCAGTCTTACAGAGCAACTGGCTGTCAGGAGACAGCTTCATAAGACAACTGGCCCCGTGAGGCTGTTCTATGAGGCTGTTCTTGCACAAGTGTTTCTTCCCTTTGAAGTCTGTGATCAAGACTTCCTTTGCACCAGGCAGCTTTCTTAAACTGGAGAGCCAACTGCTTGTCAATAGGAGCCAGACCATTTAGACCAAAGGTTGTTTTTGTTTTTTTTTTTTTTAAAAAAAAAAGAAACAAGAAAAAAGAAAACAAAACAAAGCTAACAAAAAAGCTTTCTGACACCAGTGTTTTTAATGAGTGCTTTGCAGCCCTGTGGGGAGTCAGAAGCCTATTCCTCAGGGTCTATGAAGGATAACTAAGAAAAGCAGATCTATTGTCAAGGGGATTGTAATCCATTGCCCTTTATAAGTCTGCAAAATGAAAAAGGTTGAAAACTACTACTCTGCACATGTTCATCTTACCTAAGTGCAGCACAAGGTAGATTGTTGGTCTTCATTTATTTTCCAAACATCTTTGGATGCTGCTTATCCGTCTGAGAGCTCCAAGCAGCTCCCCTCCCCCTCCTGCCCCCCATTCCCTCCCGCTTTTGAAAAGAGAGCTTTCTTTTTAAATTTACCCAATCCATTTGATTTTCTACTTCAGAAATCATCCTGCTTGTGCTCATCAAAAAACCCCACTGCTGGTATGTGGCAGCTACTAGGAAATAAACCCTTCACAATTAGCAATCTAGGTATTATTCTGACAAGTCATACCTGATTTCTGGTAGATGATTTATATTGAGTCTTTTCCCTCCTGCTTGTTTTCACTTTGTGTATCTTTTGTAACTTCTTAGAAATTAATAAATACAGCATAAAAGTAACACAGGTCAGCCTAATCCTGTCACAGGCCTTGTCCGTGCCCATGTTTGAGGTTTTTACTTTGTTAAACTGTTTTTAAAATTGAAACAATGTGTGGTATTTATGGGCAACTGAGTGTTACTGATATTCAGGATGTTGGATATAGATTGGGAATAAAAATAGAATGTTCTATACGTAAATTATGGTATCATGTAGTTTTTCTAATGTGTTATTTGAATAAAGTAAGTGGAAAATACTTTCTGCAAGGGCAATTAGGTAACTATTAAGGTTTTTTCCAACAGTGATTTCACTTGTGTGACCATGAGAGAATAAAGCTTTATGTGAGGTTTCTAGAGAAATCAGGAGCTACAGGTTTGGGAAACTATTTTAACTTTATGGAATGAACCTGCAGGGTTTTAATGCCTAACATTATGAACTGAGAGTGACAATTTTTTGACTTACTGTTTGGAACAGAATTGTATTTTCTGTAAAAATCTATAGGGCCTGGTTCTATGACCCCAGCTGCAATTTGTTCAAAACATTTGAAAGGAAGAAAATCCTCTTTCAGAGGAATACTGTATGGGACTTCTAGGCACTTATTTTATGGTAGGGCATAACATTTTATGTGAACTTAATGGTACCAAATGACAAGTCAGCTTAGTCCATCCATATAGTGTTGTTGAGCTGAGTAAATCTCTCAAGTTATTATCACCTGTCTCAGAGCAGTTCTTTAATAATACTACTTGCCTACAACCATTTCTTTATGTTATGTAGTTGTTTATTTTATACCATTGTCCTCTGCTAGAGTTTGTTTGGTCTTCAGTGGTGTTTTTGAGAAGGAAATACTTCTTTGACATCTTTTCCTGAGATTCATACATCTGTAGACTAGATTTGCTTGTCTAAAGAAAACCTGTCCTTGTGATGCTGTTATGAGTGGCATGCTGAATAAGGCAACACAACATTTGACTGATAGATTTGGAAGGATAAATCTAAGTTTTGTAACACTTAAAATATTTTCTCTGGTTCAGTTTGAAAGAGATATTTGGAGTGTTGTCTGTGTGTCCCTCTGGTTTCTGATATCAGTCTTCAACTGCTCATAATGTCAGTTCCTTTTTGCATGTGCTGTGCTGGATTTTAAGCATGTCAGCTGTCAAAGTGCTCATGGAACAAAAGTCAGGTTTTTTTCTTCCTCCTTATCCTTACTCACATAGTTATTTCTGTGGAAGGACTATCTTGTCATGCAAATATTCAAAAAAGCCATCTCCTTAATACCACACAAACTATTAAATGCTTCATTTAAATATGTGGCTTACAATTATTATAAGTAAATCCCACACACTTTATTAAGGTGAAGTCTGCTGCAAACAAGTGAAATTTAATTTAATTCTAACATTGCTAAAATAGACTTGCCTTTGCTGTCATTGAAATTTTGTGCTCAGTAGACTGGTTAAAGCCAGCAAACAAAAAACTATATCTATTTTGTGCTCTTTCTGAGGCTGAAAAAGTAAGTCATATGCAAATGCTCTCAGTTGTTTTCACACTTATCATTATGGCTTTGATGATATATAGGACATTTATACTCCATGAGGTCTTATGGATGAACAATTCATGCCTGGCAATAAGGGGGACCAACACTGAAGTGTGGATTCCTCCTGAGGATGAGTAGTCTGGCTTTGGCCTCTCTAGTGTAGATGTAGCTTATGGAGAAAATGTTCTTCCTCATATAATATAAACACTTACTGTCCTTATCTGAAAAGGACATACTGTTTGTTATCACTAGTTCTGCCACTGTAAATATTAAATGTATCCAAATGTATGTCTTTTGTTAAACATAGTTCAAAATTATAAAATGTCATTTGCAAGTGAGACACTAACACTAGTGGGATTTGCTTCCCAGTAAAGACTGTGTCTGGTAAACTATGCAGAAATATTCAGAAAGAATATGCTTTGTGCATCCAAGTTCAAGTTTATCATCAGAGTGTTTGATTAAAGTTCTGCTTGGCAAAGGCTGACTCTCATTTTTGTATATTCTTTTTGCTTATGGCAGCTATAGTACTGTATCTCTGAAGTTTTACTTCATCCTGAAGAAAGATAAACTTGGGCTTTTATGTGGTGTTTCACTGATTTGATTACTGGTAACATAAAAAATGGCTTTCAAAATATGTGTGTAAAAAGCTTTCCATAAACTAAGATATCATTACATCCTCCATACCATTGTTTTAAACGTTTATTTTCCAAGTTCCATTGTGGATTATTAACAGACAGCACCATGACTATATTTTCTCTTGCACGTATGTATCTGCACAAGAAGGAAATGTTTTCATTTCATAAAAGCAGCCAGAAGGGAGATCAAAATGAATGCCCAGTCATACCATACACAAAAGATTTTTTGTTTTAAAAGCAAGATTATTATGTCTTTGAAAGGAAAACAGTTGTCTACATTCAAGTGAATGATGAGATAAGGAAAGCCTGCAAATTATAAGGCCTTTGTTAGTTCAAAAATAATAATTTTATGCAAACCTCTTAGCACCTTAAAATATCTTCCTGTAATTTTTCTCCCCTGAATTTATAAGGGAAAAGTTTTTCAGAGAAGTATTGGAAACCTGTGAGGAGGTCCAATGCTGATTTCATTTTTATTTCTAGTGTGCAAAGAAAAGGGGTCATGTTAAACATTTTTATAGTCATTCCTCGAAGACCAGGTATAGCTCACCTTATCAGAGGTTTTGATTCTCGATGGTAGCTTTTAGGCACAACATAGCTTTTTTTAATTAGTAGTAGTAGTAGCAGTAGTAGTAGTAGTAGTGGTAGTAGTAGTTTCCCTTCACTGTGGTTATTCATGTGCATTAAAGTGGATATTCTATTGAGATATTGGCTTGCTGGCTTTTTTTGTAAGTATGGTATAAACTTTTCCATTTGCTCACATATCAAAGACTTCCAAGACCAGGGTAGCAAAGCTGAAGTGGCACCATACTGATGTCCACTTACTAACTTAGAATAAATCTGACTTTCTTACACTAGACAACACAGTAGAGCAAGCACAGTTAAGCAAGTCTAGTTACTTGAGCTTGTCATGTGAAGGTGAGATGGCTTTGGCAAGGAGAGTGTTAAGTATTTTCCAACCTCTGTACTTGTGCCTCAGCACTCTAGTGTTTTCAAAATTAAAACATCAGTACTTTGAAAGCTACTGTAATGCTGTAAAACATAGTAGCAGTTGGGAGAGATCGTGTGCATCCGACAAATGTTATCTTTACCCAGTTTCTGCTTTCAACCAGGTAAAACTGAATAGTTTTAGTGTATTTCAAAGTACTCATAGTAAAAGAGCAGTGTATGAAATCCCAAATCCCCCCCACCTCCAGAATTAAAAAGTTTATAGTTGGGAACCTAAACAACTGAGATTCTCACAGATCCCCACATGTGTGGCTGCTGTCCAAGTTTTGTTCTGAGGCAGTTCCAGGTGCCATTTTTAGGAAGCTGGAAATCCTCTTTTGGTACAGGGTGGCTTAAGTAAGCTAAGCAATACCTCAGGCTCCAAATGAATACTTAAATTTTTAGACTATGTGCTTACAGTCCAACTGAGACATTCTTCTGTCAGAATTAGCTTTTTACACAGTATGATTTATATTCAAACTTACTACATTGGAAAAATGGTCCATTTCATATTGTGTATCGAGTCCTTATGTCAGAAATGTGTGAATATTAAGCAGAGTGGTTGTGAATATATGATCTGTACTGGACACATAATTTGTGGTTTTTTAGCAAAAAGCAGTAAGAAGCAGCCAAACTTTTCCTGTCTATCTTCTAAAGCCCAAGATTCCTTCAGGAACAGGATCAGTGGGGTTTTTCCCGAATAGATGCATCAAGCTCATAGTTTTTATAGCATAATAGTTTTCAGGGCTGAACTGGAGAGCTTGAGTGGAGTTTCTCTTCTGATTCTTGTAAAGATAAACACTGTCTTGTAAAATGTGAGGCAGTAAAACCTGCATCCTGCAAGAGCTCTACAGAGCCCTAAAGTGTCCAAATGGGCCAGTTTCAACTTCCAGTTCAGTGCAGTAGGCAAATCTGGTTTATGGCTATTAAATAACATCTTTATCTTCATTTTCTTGTTGTATTGCAGGCTGTGGACAAAATGATGCAAAGCTGTTTAATAAAAGTCATGTAGTCCGTATGCTAAGCATTTGATTTGCAGCACCAGGCCTTAGAGACTCTAATGATGTAGATTTCTTGCTAGTCAAAAGATTTTAGCTGATTGAAAATGAATGGCTGTATAAGCATTTGTCAGACTATAAGTGTTGAAAAAAAAAATACTGGTGCTCTCCACGTGATTTGTACTAATTTTTTACCAACCACCTATTTTTTCCTCTTTTTGAGGGTGTGGTTTTAATCTGATCATTTCTCTTCCCAAAAGCAGGAACAAGAGACAAGCTATACTATACTGAGAGCCAAAGGCACCAACGTTACCATCAGTGGCCTCAAACCTGATACCACTTATGTCTTCCAAATCAGAGCCCGAACTGCAGCTGGATACGGGACAAACAGCCGCAAGTTTGAATTTGAAACCAGTCCAGATTGTATGTATTTGTTCAAATGGTTTAAACTGACATCCTGCCCAGTTTCTGACTGATTTGAATGGCTGCTTTCTTCTAGTTTAGTATGCTCTCTTTCTAGCTTAGTAAATGCAGCTACTAACTGTTTGTGATGTGTCTTTCTGGGTAGAGTTACTATATAAGTTTATGATTTATCATTAAACTTGAAACATGCTATAAAGATTATACTATGAGTATCATAAGTGGTATTTTCTTACATTCCCTACCTCACCTCTGCATTGTGCCAGAACTGATGCCTGCTGAAAGAGAAAGTTGGACAGGAAACTGGATTCAATGCTGAATGCTGTTCCAAATTTGTGACCTGAACCCTATGGACTGTAAACCCCTGCTCCAAGACAATTAATGTTATATTTGTCCAGTGCTCCTGTGGGTCACTCCGTAACTCTGCACTTTGCTGTGAAGTGTAGCTGATGCCTCTTATGTAGCCTTGAGATGAAACTGATATGCACAGGCCAGGGAGGAAGGTTGTTCAGCTGAGCAGCTGGTCAGAAAGCTGAACACTTTGGCTCCTTCTCTATGTCACTGTGTTTCTAGGTTCCCCTAGGGAAGTTTTTACTGATCTTGAACTCCTTTTCCTTTTTCTTTAATGCCTGCATGGTAACATTATTCAGCCAATATCCTTATACAAGTTCTGCTGCTTTATCAGAAACAGTCTTAATAGAGCTCATAGTCTTAAATGTTACTTTCTCATCACTTGGTACTATATGGTAAATCAGAACTTCTAGACGTTGAAAGTGGATTAATGCGTCAAAAAGTCAGACTTTGCTTAGGTACCCAGTTATTGATGTAGACTGATGATGCACAATCAAAGACTGTTTTTAGAAGGTCAGACTTTTACAGGAAAATTATATCTGCTGTTCAGTCATAATACCACTAAGGACTATGATTCTGATACAGCCTTACAAGGTTTATTCATGTACTCATAAGGCTTGAGAATCCATGATGTAAGAAGTGTTCTGCTAAAAGCAGCGAAGTTTTAACCAAGAGTAGGGTAAGCCAAATAGTCTTGCACTTTGCATCATGCTTTCTTTCAGATATATTATGTATTTCATCCTGACTTCTTCCTGCCCCACTTTAGCTTTTATTCTGAAAAGCAAACAAGCTTCTTTTTTAAAAAAAGTAGATATGAATTGCTGTCATGGTGGTATCCAATATCTTTGGCATATAGAATGAAGCAGCAACTCAAGACAGACAGGTACAGCAAGAACTAAAAAATCAGTTTCAGTGATAATGAGGCTTTTTATTTATAAACAATAACGCTAGTAAAAGTAATAGTCATTAGAATAATAGTAACAACAACAACAACAATAATAATGTAGCTGACCGAAAATGTGGAGGACAACAGGACACAGGGTGCAGTAATGAACCTACAAGTTACACAGACACCAAATTATATCGCTTGATTCCTCTGTCCCATTTATCATAAACATGTGACTTTGGTTGTAGGTCTGCAATAGGCAGAGGCTTCTTCCCAAGGGGGATGATGTGACTTCAAGCAGTCATGTAAACAAACTGCCCAATTTGTGGGAAGCAGGAGTGCTGAGTCTCAGCTCAGTTTGCACAACTGCCTTGAAGGACAGCACATGCCTGCTGAAGTTTGGTAGGTGTCTGAAGATTGTTCATAACAACTAAGATCAAAAGGTGTCCTGACACTGTATGGCAATCTTCCACACCAGAGCTCCATGTTTAGAAACCACAAGGAAGCATCCAATCTAGGCAGAAAATAGCCCTTCGTTTTCCTATAAGCATTGATTAACCATAGGGTAGTTCTTCTATCTGCTTCTGTGTACCCCAGCTTCTCAAAATCTTTGCAAGGATACTGTTAAGCATAGCCAGGAAGCTTAGTTCATTAAAGCACTTTCCATCATGCGGAAGGGAAAGTGAGGTTGATTATTATTTGCTGGCTGGGTTTTCTTGCCAAGGAAAAATTCCTTACTGACCATGACAAAATATATGTATGTCAGGATATACATGCTTATATGTACATATATGTTTATATATGCAAGTATCAGTTTAACAGCAGTTTCTCCAATCAGCAAGAATGAAAAACAGCAGCAGCAGAAACAATTTTGGTAAATTGTCAAAGATTCTTTTGTTTTCTTCCCTTGTATTTATTTGTCTGATGAAAAATTATTTAGTAGATGAAATATTTGGCAGACCAGTGATGACTTAATCTGTCTGTTCCCTGTATGAGTGTCAACTGTGATGAAATCAATGTTCTGTGTGGGGGAGGTTATTTATATATTTTTGTGTTAACTTTCCAGCATTCTCCATTTCCAGTGAGAATAGCCAGGTCGTAATGATTGCCATTTCAGCAGCAGTAGCCATTATTCTCCTCACAGTTGTGGTGTACATCCTGATTGGGAGGTGAGTTTGTTGTCTGCTTTGCACATTTGCTCCTAATTCCCTTTCCCTGAGGGGCCTTGATGAGGATGGGAAATTGGGTGTTGTTGGGCAGTAGCATGGCTGGTTTGCACCTTCTCCTTTGTCTGCTGCCCAGGAGCTCCCAATACTGCATCTTGCTCAGTAATGAGCCCACTAACATTAGCAACCCCAATCATACAGCAGTTGTTAAAAAATGCTATAAACACATTCTTAGGCAATTGTAAAATTAAACTGTAGGGGTCAAAAATCAACAAATCCTCTCATTAGCCAATTTCCTCAAATTCCCTGAGAACATAACATGCCTCTATAGGGCACAGAGAACCATTAAACTTTGAAACAGGCACTTAATTGTGGAGGGAAAGCATTTTATTCTGTTTCCACCTGCAGTTAACAAATAAAAGTCTCTATATTAATTTTTTTTCTCTGTTGCTTGTAGATTCTGTGGATACAAGAAGTCTAAACATGGCACTGATGAGAAAAGACTACATTTTGGGAATGGCCATTGTAAGTCAATGTAGCATTTTAATGATTCCAGATCTGTTGAATTCATCCCTTAGATAACTGGTATTTTTATATTTAAAAAAAAAAAAGAAAAAAAAAGTCATACCTCACTTAAACCAAAGTGAAATTGGGAAGAGAATTATCTCCTCTCTTGTGGGTAAGGAGATTTTCCCCAAACAATTTCTCTTCATTTCAAATTCTTTCATCTGTGTTCAAGTTAGTAATGAGCAAAACATTGCTGTGTATGTTAAAACAATGCACATGGTTAACAATATGATGTTGATTCTTCTGTGCATTGCTGAAATGCAGTGTAACTTCAGCTTCCTCATTATCAGCTGCATGAAATCTAAGAAATTAATATTTTTTTTTTCCCAAAGCAATACATAAAATCAACAAAACCTGTCTTGATAACTACTGAAGGGACTTTTGAAACTGTTTGCTTGACAAAATCGACCCAGTAATGATTTGGTTTAGATTAGTTCTAAGCATAAGCTTAAAAGTCATTTGGATTTGTTTCTTCAGTAACAATAACTGCTAAACAAGTTTCTCATGAATTAATTAGATTTTTAAATCTAGCTCTGTTTACAAAGATGTTTTTGTTTAAGTCCTGAATCCCTGCTTGCAACTATGAATGCTTATGCTTTCTTTGGATCTTGTCTCATCTCTTCTCTCCAAAAGAAAACCTTTCATTTGTCTTTGTATGAGAAAACATGTATATATTTAAGGATGTGAGGTTTTGCTGACCCTGAGGAACCCAGGCTACAATTGAAACATGTTTAAAAGTCAAACCTGAAGCCTATCTGCTTCTGATGTTTGGGTTCTGTTCTGTTTTGGGATGTCTTATTTTTAATAAGGGACTTTAAAAATGGGACTTTATTCATGGCTACTCCGGGTCATTGGTCTGTGCCCTGTGAGAGGAACAGCTTGGAGCAGGATCCCATCCAGGAGATACTTAGGGGAAGAAGTGTTGATTTTTTGAGCCCAGGTATGTGTCCTGACTCCCAGGAAGAAGTAGCTTGCTCTAGGGGAATATTATCCTGCAGTGTTCCAGCTCCTCTCTGATCTTGGATCCTCTCTGCAGTGTACTGGACTCTACAGCACATTTTCACAGCAGAGGAGCTGTGGATCTTGAAGACTAAATCACAGTCCAAGTTGCATACCCTCTTTAAAATAGGAATAAATTCCTTTTGGAGCAGGAGTAGCTTAGCGGACAGGGAGGTGAAGTTTAACATTCTTCATCAGGAGTAGGGGGGATTGTTAGGGTTTAGGTTTTTTATCACTGCATTTTGAATTTTTTTCATCTTTTCAGGGAGAAAATAATACCCTTCATCAATACCGAGAGTGGAAATTTCTATTTTTAATCTACAGAATTCTCCCTGTCTAATGAGAAGGTTTTTAATGAGGAGTAGTTTGTCTTTGAAACTGTTTCAGCTCCAGATAAATATCCTGCTACATCTTGTAAACCATGTTGAATCATATTTCTATTGCTTGTCATGTTGTAAGGTTAATGTATGTGTGGTTTTTTCCACACAACAATGGCACTGTACCGTCTGCAAGAAACTAGCTGTTGGCACCATAATCAGTTGCCTCCCCACCAAATATAATTGAATTAACATTTTAATAAGGGATTTACCTGCAGTAGTACGAAATTAGAACTCCTTCCTCTAATCCCTGTGACAATGGAGTAACTGTTCTCTGAATATTCGTATCATTATTATTTTCAGTTTGGAGCCCCTCCTTATCTCAAGAGAGCTTTGAGCAAGTATATCCCCACCATGAGTGCTCCTTCCCCTGCATTGTCATGGGATACATGAGCTGTAACAGTGGGTATGCTTCCTGAAGCCCAACAACTGCTAAACAACTAGTCTCAAAAAATAAAATCTATGTGGTTACATGTGGCTCATAGAATTAATGCTTCATCATCCAAATTTAATGAGGTTATAAAATAAAAGCAGCCAGTAAAAAAAGTGTCAAAGACAAATAACAGGTCAGAATTTGCTCTCCTTACTCCCACACAATGGAAAGTTGCAATCACTATTCTGAAACATGTCAGTGCTGTTAAATTCCAGTGGATTAAATTGCTTTTAATTTGGCTTTAGATATTTACGTACTGTTTTCTGAGTAGTGCCATGCTGATTCACTGTGTACTAAGAGCAGAGCCAATCATGGACCTGGTATTTCTGTTAGAAATGTTTGAATTTTATTGATTCTACAGCTATTTATCTGTTAGGATTTGTATGTACGTCCATCTGTGGCTGCTGAAACTCTATTCTGCCTAATTACAGTCTTCCTAAAAGAACAGAAAAAATGCTTCTATGAACTAAAAAAGAATAAAGTAACTTCCATGGCTGTCGTAAACTTTCAGCATCTTAAATACAGCAGCTGGTTTATTTCAGTCAGTTTATTCTGAATTACTTTAAAAAAGGGTCCAGCCATGAACTATTCCCTTCAGCCTTATTACAAATCCTATAATATTACTTCAAAGGAGTAAAAATGTTTCACCTCCTCAGATCCTCTCCCTTTGCCTTCTTTGGCTAGGCCCTTTTTATTTTTTTGCTACCTTTAGGGCAATTCATGCTGTTAAAATGAAAATGTAAATTATTATGTTTGCACAGAATGAGCTGTAAAGTAGTACAGCTTAACACATGTGCATGTGTTTATTATCTGTTTTTTCATGACAGAACACAGTTACTATACAGGCTGCCCTTAATTATTGGTGTGAAGGGATTATTCTCCTTGCAGTCTCCATCACCTGATCTTGGGAACCTCTGGGGTCAGCATTAAAAATCCGCAGCCAAAAACCCCACAGTGCAGGAGCTTTTAATTGTTGTTATTTTTATTAGGGCTATGAGGGAGCCTGTAATGTATATTCAGCATGGACGGGAAGGAGCATTTACAAGATTTTTAACCAACAGCAATATACAGCCAATTACTTTTTGTTTTACTTGCAAGTAATTCTGTAATCATCAGGATCTTGAAGGAAACGTAGTTGGCATTTAATGCCCTGCACACGCAGCCCTTGTGTTAAAAGCATGACTCTTAGTTTGCATTGTTTTCTAGGCAATTAGCTTGGGAACTCAGTTTTATCATTTCTTTGTCAATTCCGAGGCCAATAAATCTCCATAAAATTGATTATTTATTTTTTTATGTACACCGGAGTCTTTTTCACAAAAGAATGGTATGCTCTAACTAATGGTCAAAAGGTATTTTTTCCCATCTGTGTAACACTAGCAAAAAAGGTTTAACTATTCTAGTATTCAACAAATTGATGCAATATAACAATGCCAAGTTGGAAAGGATATTTCTGAGTGGATTAAGGCAGTGTTTGTAGAAGGAGTTAATAACTTTTACAAGACCAACTGGTACGGTTAGGAAAAGCTAGAATACATGTGCAGGAATGGAGGTTTTGTGTCAGAAAGCTGGATGTAGCAGTTATTTCATTTTTTGTCAAAAAAACATCATAGTGTTCTAAAATGAATACAGAGGCAGCCACACCAGGTACAAGCAGAAGCAGGGCCTTGAGCCAGGGATGGGGAATAAGTCTGTGCTTTGCCTTCAGCATCTTTGCCACAGGAAAAGTTTGGAAGTGCTAATATATTTCTCCCAGACACAATGCTGATAGAAGAAAAGATATAGAGAGCTTGAAACTGCCCTTAAAGTAATTCTGTCAATTGAACTAGTGCTTGCCCCAGGCAAGCAGATCTATCCCTGATCAGGAAACTGTAGAGGGGGAAAAAACAATAGCATGAATGTTAGGGTAAGAGGGTACTGGAATCAGACCTTATTAATAAGAACAACTGGCTGTCATCCTCATGTCTACTAGCAGAGGGACTGGGGCAGAGGTGCTTCTGTTCATATGTAAATTTATTTTCTTAAGCATGTTGTTGGAGAACTCAAAAAGAAAAAGTCTAAGTTAACATGCTCTCCTTGATACATTCCTAAGAACTTCTCAGGTTGACAGTAGCATCACACATTTTTTTTCTTTGCCTGTTTGTTATTACCTTGGAAGGGACAATATGAGGCAGGATCTAAATGTAGCTAATCCGGGAGAGGTGTGGAGTACTTTAATATTTGAAAAGCGGTTAAATATTGCAAGTACAGAGATATTTAAAATAAGTTTTCAGACTTCTGTGCAATAACCACATTAGTGTCTCTGCTTTCACTCTGTAATAAGATTCCTGAGGACTCATGAAAAGCAGTTTGATTTGAAGAAGCAATGTACTTTTTTTTCTATTGATTTTATTTTTATTGTCTCATACACTTTCTTCAGAAGTATTCATAAAGTCCTATTAACATTTTCTCTCTGAATTTTTTCTTGACACAGTAAAACTCCCAGGCCTGAGAACTTATGTAGATCCACATACATATGAGGATCCCAATCAAGCTGTGCATGAATTTGCCAAGGAACTAGATGCTTCTAATATATCCATTGATAAAGTCGTTGGAGCAGGTAATGACCACCAGATATATTGAACCAAAGATTGCTTTCTGCTGTGTATACCGGTTTACATCTTTGTTTTTATACTTAGGACTGAGAAAAAAACTTTCTAAAGTCTTCAGATTAGTAGGTCATATTTACAGCTGACTTTTTGCATATGAAGATTTAAGGGCACTAAATTCTGGTCTTCCCCCAAAGAAAGGAGACAGCAAGACAGTTTGTCAAAGGACACCTGTCAGCCCACAGTTGGACACAGCACTCTTGGCAGTGAAAAGAGTTCAGACTCATTTCTGGGTTTCTCTTTAAAATCTGTCACCAGAGAAAATGGTATCAATTGTGAAGATGTTTTCTTTTTTTCTCTTAGAAGGACTGTCGACTATTATACCTGGAGTGAAACCACAAACTCATTTCAAACCAGTCACCACGCATCCATCAGACTGTAATGACCTTTGGTCATTGGATTGATTTTGGTCACTGTTTTGGATTTGAATTATTGATTTAGGAGGAAAGGGTTGTCTGTCTGATAACTGATTGTCTGAGCTGTGCAGACACCATAGATTGTTGGGTTTACACAAAACAAACTTTCAAAACGAACAGGTTTTTTTTTAGCAGAGAAACCAGATTACAGAAACACTGAGTTGTTCATGTTACAATGCAGCATGTAGTTCTTGGTAGGATGTGTGCTTGGTCCTTGAAGTGAAGTGGCAGATTGTCTCATTGTCAGAAGATCATAAAGTGTTAGCTTTCCTGCTAAATTAAAGCATTTGTGAGAAGTGCTATTGATTTTTAATCCACTGAAAATTACTAGTTCGTTCTTATTGATTTTTTTTTCCTTCTCTCTAAATTTACTACTTGAATTAAAATCATGAGATGTGAGACAGACTGTCTCCTAGGGCACAGCAAAAGGTTTTCATTTGGAAAAAAGATGTAGAACCAAGCTACTGTACTCAGTGTATCTCCTGATTCACCCAGTAAAAAGATACAGTATGCGCCCTCTCCTACTGCAGCTACTCAACTGCTTGTATGAAGTTAGATTATTTTCTGCAAAGGTAGAGTTTTTGTTCCTTGCTGGTTTTAATTTTGCCCCACAAGAGTGCACTGTTCTCCATCATCTTCAGTCAAGGCAGCAAAGCTTTGCTTAATGCACATAACAGAGAATTAATATGAGTATAGAGAAGGGGATTACTGCAGCGCCAAGTCCAAAAGCACAATATTTCCTTGTAACACTTTCAAGATCCTTCATTCACAAATGTAAGCTTTCTAAATTTGGGTTTTATGCAGTATATGGATCTAGAAAACAAATTTGTGAGACTCAATGGTATGTCATATTTTGTAGCTCATTTTTATGACCTACTTTTCATCAGAATGTCACTGAGATTGAGAGATAAACCAAAATTTGCCAAATAGGGTCTCTGAAAATAGAGGAAGAGTTTTCTCAGAGGCTTCAAAAAAGGTATTATATCCTAAAAGAGTGAAATGGTTTAAAAGTAAGTCCTTTTGCTTCACTCCATTTCAGTGAGTGACAGGAGGTTCCTGCAGATCCTCCACATTGAAGCTTGGACTCAAGATATAATGAAGCCATTTTTTGAAGGCTGTGACTCAGATTCATGCAGCCTAAACCACATATGGTGTTACAGTTTGCATTTCCTAGTAGCACTTGCCAGAGATGCCAACCGGAAGAACCAGGCAGGGAAGAAGAGATGAAAATCAGACTACAGAGCACAGGGAGCTGCCAAAATGCATCTTTAGCATCCCTTTACATTGCTGTCACAGCATATGGTAGCTTTTGCATTCAGACTGAATGCCTCTGAGGCTGCTTCTGCAGGAAGGCTTCTTTTCTCTCCAAAAGCAGGAAGGCATTTCCTGTCTCTTACTTGAGTCAATGACTTATTTGAGTGCATGACTTGGTCTTTTCCTGCCCTTCTGCCTTACAAATGTAAGTGTGAATGAAATTATAAAAAGGCAGTGATTTCAGAAGAAGGGATTCATTTAACTGCGTTGAAGTATGACGTAAGTAATGAGACCTTCAAGTCAGTCAAATAATCTTGATATTCTGAGGTATTTTTCCAAGTAGTTTTTCACAGCTTCAGCTAGAAGTCTCTGACAATAGAGGACAGCTTACATAGCTTTGAAAAATCAACCAAATATATATACCCAAATATAAGAAAATACCCTTGTGCAAATGAATCTTAAGAAAAAACACCAGGGATTTTAGTGGGAGGCTAAGCATAAGAAAATTGAGGTCAGGAGCCACTTTTTCAGATTTTTCTTTGCAGCAATTCTTTTTGAAAAAAGTCACTTGTTTTTATGGATTCAGCTCATCAAATCACTTAAGTTTATACTGACTTACATAGTAAGAGAATGCTACAAAAAGTACTTTCTTGATTTGAGATAGATTTAAGTATGTGCTTTGCTGGACATGAAAGCAAGCATTTGTTTTTGTTTCAAAGTTTAAACATACTTGTAGCATAACATCTTGTTGGCCAAAGTGTGTCTAAAATTCAGGGGCTACCTTTACTGTGAAGGTTTGCAGTGCCTCATTGAGGGTTTGTAGAATGTGCTGAGGTTTGTGAAGTTTATGAAACATTCAGCTTAGATGTCTCTCCAACTCCAGTGGAGTCCTGTGCACAGCAATACAATCATGATTTAAAACATGGCAAAGTAAATGGAGTAGCAAATTTCACAGAGTCAGTTTTTACTTGTCCCCTGGGTCTAAATGCACAGTAAATGCCATTCACTGATGTACTAAGTAACCTATTTAAAAAGAAATTAAGATCTCCTGAAGAGAGATCTGTATATCACGAACAGCCCTCCTAATAATATCTATTTGCTTTCCACATGTAAATAGACATATCAGTCTGCAGGCATGTTTATACGTGTAACATAATTAAAAATAAACACTTCAGGAAGACTTCACATGAAAAGCCATCAAACTCATCTCTTAAAATCAGCTCTAGGTTTTCCACTTCCCAACTCAAACACAACTCCTTATTCCTCTTAAACAATAGCTGATGAGATCCAGTCTGTTTCTTACTGGGACCATATAATAATGATCTGAAGGAAAAAGATGTTGAGTGACTGCATGTCACCGTGGTTGTTGACCAGATGGACTTATGTAGCATTCCTACTGCCCTGTATACAAAAGAACCAAAGGTTAACATAGTCAGCCTGCACAGTGAGCCTTTTCCAGTGAAATTGTTTTCCAAAATAGTTAGCACATTTTATATTCACAGACCAGCAGTAAGCTCCATTGTTATGAAGAGTCCAACCTTTGGTCTCCTGTAGTATCCACTTGCCTTGAGGCACTTGTGGAATCCAGTTAATCACCAAAGTTGTAAATTGTGCAGCTGTGGCTAAATGGAGCAGTGCTGATGGACATTAGCTGTAACCTTTTCTTTCCCTGAAGTCAAACAAATAGCATTTATATGATTCTGGTCAGAAATGAAGGATTGATTACTGGGCTTCTCGATGAAATTATAGCTATGGCCTCCACTGACGGTAACTGAACAATAGTTTAAAGCTTTTTATAGCTTTTTTTGACCATTAAAACATGGAGAAAAGGGGATATAAAACTTCAAGACTTCTTTAAAGTGTTTTTCCTCCTTCTTCTGTTTTCAAGATCTGCTTTGGTCTTCCTTTTTGTGGTGCTCTGTGGCAGTGCTGAGCTGGGGTATTTGAACTGAGGCAGTATTTGCTCTTTTTGAAGTATACTAGTCATTTGGATTTACAGAGCTTGAATATTTTTAATTAGGAAGTCTGAACAGAACTCAGCACCCGTTAGTTACTAATAATAGGTTTTACATTTAATTTTCTGAGCTGCTGTCTGTCTTCAGAACATGAAATATGAAAAATGTTAGAAAGAAAATAGATCCAAGTGCTCTTTTAGTAGTGTGTACATATATATAAAGATCTACCCTGTTGTGGGGTTTTTGTTATTACATTAATCTCATTATTACATTAGTAGCCTAGAGGATGAAGCAGCTCAGCAGCTGGTGATAAGGTATTGTGACATTCACTCCTATGTTGTTGACTCATGACTTTGTGTTGTTCTTGTTGTTGCTGTTGTTGCCTGGGCTAGCAACTGAAAAAGGTCATTGCCCTATAACAAAATTTTTAAGGTTTTTTTTCTGATTAGGTTGTCTAAAAGAGAAACTTAAGAAAATAAAGCTTTAGAGGGACCTCAGTAGGCCAGTAAGTCCACACCCTTGTCCTCAGCAGAACTTGCTAGGGGCCATTTTTGACACATGCTTGTTCTTCACCATCTGCAAGATAAGAATTTGTAGCCTTCCTAAAAAATCTTTTGTGCTATCCAAGTGTCCTTACTGTAATTTGTAACTATTTTTTTGTCTGACTCTTGTATATAAGGAGTGTGTGTCCATCTTGTTTTAGAATCAAAATTCTAGACTAAACTATCGTCATGTCTCTTCTCATTCCTTGTTGTATATAAATATCGCCAACTCCTGGAGCTTTGAACGTGAACATAGAGCCCTGACTTTTAAGATTATGTTTATTGTAACTCCCTTTATCATTCCTGAATTGCACAGCCACAGATGGGATGTGGACTCTCATACCAGCAAGTTGATGAAGAAATTATTTCAATTTGTAGATAAACAGGCTAAACATAACATCTAAAATGTATCCCATGTGGTATCACATCTGAATCTAAATCTATGTGGACTAAAATTAGTTAAATTTGTCTAGTAAAAATATCTTATTTCTATGGGTTTTTTGTAATTTTTAGTTTTCACAGATGTTGCTTAATGTAGCTGCAAAGATAAAGAAAGATCACTGTAAGTAAAAGACCTCCAAGAGCCTTTGTTCTCTGCAGTCATAGTAATGCTATTGCATTTAGGATTATTACACACTAAGTTGGAAAAGCTCATATGTAAGCAGTATATCACTCTTTCCATTATGTTTCACTCACAAATAAAAACAAGATTCCCAGTTTGCATAAAAATTATGCAGATTTAGATTTGTAGGGTTTGTTTGTTTCCAAGTCAAAATTTCTATACAAGGCTACTTGTCAAAATATGGCTTATGAGGGGCTATTTATATTTAAATCTCATGTATTTTGACAAGTGAACCTGAATAGGCAAGTATTGTTGGAAAATGAGTGTTAAATCCCTCCAGCAGCACACTCCTGTTTCTTCAAAGAAAAAAAAAAAAGCACAAAACAAAACATCTTTCTACTGTTCTCTGTTCATAAAAGTGTTTTCCTTGTCTTTAAATATAAGTAATTATATAGGCATCTTGCCATCACATTTTGTGTATATTTTATCCATTCTCTGTATTTATTTTATTTTTCATTATTTCAGTTCTTTTGTCATTAAAACAAGGAGACAAGTGTTGCTGCTGTGATTTTAATTGGAGTGTAGTTTGAACATTTTATTGTATCATGAAGTTTAAGATGGAGGATTGGATAATTGGGAATCAAAAAGGCAGTTGCTGCTAAGAGGTTTTTTTAAAGATAATGGAACGTCTTTACACTCTTTATGTAATCATTAGTTAAATACAGAAACTGTCAAGTGAGATGTTTTCTTTCAGCAATTTGTCAGCTTATTTAATACTTGTTCTTTGGAATGCTAAGATAATTTTCTCCGTGAACTCTTCTTGAATGTTACATAGCAAAGGATAAACCAAGTTTTATAAAAGCAAACACACAGTGGTATCTACTATTTTCTGTTCAGGGATTTCACACAATATGCTGTGGGCACAATATTAATGCTGGACTGTCAGGTCCTGTACTCCCATAGTGACATTGTACATCTGCATGATTAGATCCACCTGAATAACAATAGAACAAAGATTATCTGTATGGATTTTTTTTTTTCTTTGCAACTGTGTATATATATATATATATTTTTTTTTTTTTTTTTTTTTTTGTTATGAATTGATTTCTGTTTTAATTGAAATAAATAAAATAATTGGTACTGTACTATCTCTGGTAGAAACAAAGGGTATAATGTTTACAAGAATGCATGACTATTTTGATTCTTCTGTATTAACCAGCTAGCCCTCCTACTGTTGTCTCCAAGTGACTGAAACAAAAAGGGAATTTTCTGGTGACATATATGCATTCCTCTGCTCTGCAGTCATCTCAATATACAGTGTAAATAAGTGACATTGTCCAGTTTGACAGCTAGAAAATGCAAGCATGGAAATGTTACATAGTTGTCTGAAGCTCTCCTTTGGAGCTCTGGTTTGTGGCCCACCAGTGAATAGACATCGCACTTTGTGGATTTCTTCTGAACACTACAGTTTTTTTCCTAAATCCCCATGAAATAACTACATTTCATCTTTTGTAATTTTTCTGTTCTTTTAGGGGAATTTGGAGAAGTGTGCAGCGGGCGCCTAAAGCTGCCTTCTAAAAAGGAAATTTCAGTGGCTATCAAAACCCTGAAAGTTGGCTACACAGAAAAACAGAGAAGGGACTTCCTGGGAGAAGCAAGCATCATGGGACAGTTTGACCACCCAAATATCATTCGATTGGAGGGAGTCGTCACTAAAAGTAAGATAAGATGGGGGCATCTGTTTTACATGGGACATGTAACCAGGGGTCCTTTGACCTTACATTATTCAGTGATTCTCTGATCTTTCAAGGGCAAATAAGAAACAAAATCATCCATGTGTATGCTGTGCAATCCCTTCCAGAAATGTTTATGCTGTAGCCCCGTTAATATGTATCAAATACCCTTCAAAAGATGTTAACAGCAAACACACATAGCTTGGCTTTTAAAATGCATGTTGTACGTCCTCAAGGACAGGGAAAAAACCTACCCATGTGCAAGCACCAGCTAAGCCTCTGTCACTAATGGATCCAAGGAGGAATGGTGTTGGAGGCAATTGCCTATGGCGCAACTGCAGGAACTTCACTGTCTTGCTGTTTTCAGGCTTCCGAGAACGTAAAAAACAGCACCCCATGTTAATGAGATGGGAAAAAGTGGGAAGTAAAAATTATCTGCCTTGAAAATAATGTAGAGAACATGGTCAAAAAGGAGCATTTCTAAAGAACAGTACCACTCAGTGGTAAAACTGGTAGGTTTAATAAACTGCCGAGCTATGAATTTCTACAAAGTGGCCAAGAGGCTGCTGATAATCTGTTAGGAGTCATAGAGTCTGAGATCCTGAGGTTTCCTAATGTTTCCTAACTGCATGGAAGCAATATCATTATATATTGTTATTAGCACAAATTAAGAAACAGCTTACCTGTCTATTAGAACAAATACTGGTATATTAATAAGTAAGTCCAAACTTTTTGCTGTGTGGTTTTCATGCAGGGAAAATACTCCAAGTGATACTCAGTATTTACCAGCATGAGGCATTTTAAATATCTTAGAATGTATAACTCAGTAAAAATCTAAAAAAATAATAATCTTGGGGCTTTAGTCTGTCACTAGTACAATTTATTTTATTTCTTTGACATTATTTATATTTTTTCTAACAGACATTTTCTAAATCTGCCTTTTTTGGTTTGGGTTTCTGTGTTTTTTTTAAAGCGTGTTTTTGTCTGTGATAACAAACCATTCTCATTTTGGGACAAAGATACAAGGGGAACTCCATCAGTACTGGGTACTGTAAAGGAAAAGTAACATTTGAAGAACTCCAGTTCTAATTTTGTTAGGATAACATCAAGTTGTAACACTCATTCCTAACCAGTGAAAAACACAGTGGTGTGGTTTTAGGGTTCATACCCAGCTTTCCCTACAGAGGCAGCCCCTGTAGCCTCCTTGAAGTCACTCAGATTTTGCATGCTCTTCTCTTAATAAGCAGCCAGTGGGATTTGGTGCTGAGGATGCTGCCTCCTCATTTAGGCAAGTTCTGGCTCTCCTTGCTTGTGCTGCTGATTGTCCTCTACCTTGAGGTGGAAAGACAGAAACAGCAGTAGAAAAGAGAAGCTACATGAAGTACCTAAACTGGATTGTTCTCTGAGACGTAAATTCAGAGACTCTGAATTTCCATTACAGCATAAGGTGATAAATTTAGTGAGCGAAGTCCTGCAGTAGTTATTAGGTGGGAGATCAGTAAGTTTTAAGAGGAGGTATTCTTAAAAAAATAAATCACAAACTCCCTGAGATTTTTCAGGAGACTGGAAAAAATTGGTGGGAGCTTTCATTCCTAGTTCACCCTCCAGGACTCAGCTGGCAAAGCAGCTCCTTGCCATTTCAGTGAACTGCATGGAATGTCCTGAGGACATTTCCAGTTAAACTGGGTAGAAGATACCAAATACTTTGTTGTTAAATAGATGGTTTTATTTGTGTTAAGGAATGTTGTTTTTAAAATTATGGGATTCAAGATTTCACAGACAGGTGTGAAATAATTTCATAGCTTACTGCAACAAATTACATGGAATAAAAAAACCCACAAGAATGTGTCAAAAAATAACTAGTGAAAGGTCTGTAAAAAAAACCCTATGTGTTTTGAAACGTATCTAGATATGATTCCTGAAAGTCTACATTGCTGATTTAAATTACAAAGAAGGTATTCTTCAGCTTTGGTTTTACAGTCCCATTAGGAAAGGACTACCAGATCTGCCTGTGTAAATCCAAGTTATCTCCTGCTTTTTAATGGCACACACTTTATAAAGTGAGAATAACATTTACAGTCCCAAAGTTACTTGAAATGCCAGCATTGGTCTGTATACAGCTGAGCAAAAATCTATTTTGTTACATTTTGTATTTCTGTGGCACTTGAGAAAATAATTTAATTGCTGTGCACGCAGGAATTGGTGCATTGCTTTTGAATGTGCATTACTAATTCTTTCTGTATTCTGTATAAGTGACTATTAGTAAGTTGGCTACTCAGATCTATTCACAGCAGACTGATGTTTGTTTGGGGTGGGGGGAGGGAGATTGCCAGCTGCCTATCACATTTAAGTAGGAGAGAACAAGCTCTGAATATTCCCAGCTGAAGTCAATAAAAGCCTCAGGGATACAAGACCCACTCTAGATAGGTTGAATACAGGAGTTGAAACTGCTCTGGAACTGTTTGTATCCACTTTGCTGGGTAAAATTAGATGGCATAAATGCAAATTAAGATAATAGGTTATTTTAACATTCTGTAGGGTAACAGAAGAACAAGGAGATTGTGGGGTTTCTTGTTTAAAAAAAAAAAAAAAAAAAAAAAAAAAAAAAGAAACAAACCGATATACTCTAATAACAAATTAGCAGATGTTCATATATTTTAATGACCATTATTAAATCACACTCTAAAGCATTAGTTTATTTACAGTCAGCAGAGAGCCTGTGAAGTATTTGCTGGATCACTCTCAGCACAGGGAATGCATGGTAAACAGGCAATATGACCTCTTCTTCATTAACCCAGTTCTTTTTGACAGGTGGCCCTTAGCAATGATCTCACTTTTCACACTAAGCAGATCTTCTGAAGCAAGTCCAACATAACTGCAATTGTCACCATCCCTCTAGCAGCAACCTGAGAAGTTTCTTTGAGCTGGGGTGGCTGTGATCTGCCAGGGGGACAACCCACCAGCTGTGTGGTGGAGGTTGCACCCACCAGATAAGGCTTCAGCCCTTTCATTTAGTGCTGAGTCCTTCCCATGCTTCTCATCCGTTCCTTTTCCCACTGCTCCACTCTCCTGGGTGTGCTGTAGGCAGTAGTCTTAATAAACAGCGCACATGTTCTGCTTAGTTTACTAATAATTTACAGCAATTTGTAGCCTGTTAGTGTAATAAATTTCGGCAACACTGTTGACACAAGTTGTTATCATGTATAAACAGCTGCGCTTTGATGAATGAACGCAGAATGTTCTTTTAAAAGCACACAGTGTTGCCTCAGAGCATATGCTTCTTATTACGGACAGGTTTCCAGCTGAATGAGAGTGAAACCCTGCACTTGGGGCTTTCTTGAGTGTAGGTGAGCAAAGCAGGAAGATGCTCTCTGATGATTTGAAAGACATATCTTCATACTCCTATTTCCGTCGTCTGATGTGCCATAAAACTGAGCTTAAACAGAAACCAGGCAACTGTCTCCTGGCTTCAAAGCAGATGGTTTTATCATAGAAAGGTTTGGATAGCCCCATCAGTTCACTGCCCTTTACTTGAAAGATCCAGCAGCATTGTCTGTGTATTACCATATGTGCCTTTAGGTTAATGTTACACACACCCCCTAAGTTAGGTACTTTTACTTGCACTGCATATTCCACACTAACAAGAGTAAGCACGAAGCAGATTATTTTACTTCTTAGATTTTACATTGTTAGGTCTTTTATCTGTACCATATCCTATATAGTTCAAGTTTAATGTTTTGGATAAAGAGTTTGTTTCTCCTAGTAAATGGATGATGGGGCTGATTGCCCATTAGTGTGACTCCCACATAAGAAAATATTTTAGCCCATTAACCTGTGCAAAAAGTACACAGCATTTTCTTCTCATTAGATTAAACTTGTTCTTTGAAATTGCTATTTCTCCTCTAAGATTTTCTGTGCTGTAGAATTTGAATTTCTAAAAACCAGCAAACTGTGACAATTTACTTTGTTTTTTTTTTTTTTAATGGATTTCTTGCTTCTAATTATACTGGGTACCTCTTTCAAGCCTCATGCAGTTCAGTTTTAAAAGCTGAATGTCACCATGGCTTCTATATAATATGCAGGCCTTTATCAGTCTTTTATGGTCAGATGCCTTCCTTTATTATATGTCAAATAGTAATTAATTTCCTTACATAATTTCAATCTCTTACCCACCTTTCTCTCCACCACAAAGAGAAAATAAACAAAGCTTTAGAAAATATTGTGAAATAATAAAATCCATATGATGATAAAATATTAGTAGGGCAGTGACCTTTGTCTGGAAATGTTACTGTAATGTGCAGCAATGTTACTGCACGTTAATTTTGCATTCATTTCTCTCTCACATATCAGAGTTGCCTATAAAGTCTTGGTTATTTTATAGAATACCTTAAGGTAGAGCAAATTGTTTCAAAACCTGGTCTGAATCTGCATTGACAAGTCTTGAAATACATTAGAGGCTTTTCAAGGATGCAGAGCTGTTTCTTTAGAGCGTGCTGCTGCCCCATGGATGCAGTGTGTTCAGCCCCAGCTATG
This sequence comes from Heliangelus exortis, assembly GCF_036169615.1. Lineage (NCBI taxonomy): Eukaryota > Metazoa > Chordata > Aves > Apodiformes > Trochilidae > Heliangelus > Heliangelus exortis. Next base: position 107,110,425 of record NC_092422.1, on the reverse strand, counting down.
TTGTGCCTGGCAAGAGAGGAGGTTCCTGTTTCAGCATCCCCACTGCATAGGAAGTGCAGGACTGCATGGAAAGAGGGCTGACCCCCAGCAGTGGAAAATGGCTTTCTAGTCCCCTGTGTTACTTTTATTCTGCACTTTCCCCTCCCTCTCCATCCCTAGCCCAACATTTTCCTCAGCTTATGCTAGGAAAATACTGAAGCTCTGCAATTTAAATGCATTGTAAATACTCTCCTGAGGGAGAGATGGTTTTACTATTTGCCATATATCTCTCTATATTTAATCTCTCCCTTACAGTAGTATTTAAGAAACATACTAACTGCAGTTGTAGTAGAGCACCACTCTACAGTCCTTTCACCTTCATTGTGCTGGCCAGGGCACTTTGGAGAAACTGCGACCCTGTCTACAGCCAGGGCTCAGTTCCCTTCCAGAGGGAACCTGGGGGCAAATGCATAGCAACAAATACCAACTTTATTGCATAAATTCCCCTTCATATGTGACAGGTTGTATTCAGTGGTGATGGATATAATATTGTACACTGAAAATGCAGGATGCTTTTTGTGTCTTGGGAGTGGAGCTGCTGAAAAGTCTATCAGTTTATGCTGAATGGGCTGTGTTTCTGTTGATGTCAGTGAAATCTCAGTTCTGTTGTGGACAGAGCTCCTTTTGCCCATCCATCTTTTGCTTTCTTTAAAAATGTAGAGTTATCCTTGGCATTTGGAAGATTTGGGAATGTTTTTACTGATTGTTGTGTATTAATTTTAAATGCCTGATCCCTGTAATATATTTACAGGTAAACCAGTAATGATTGTTACTGAATATATGGAAAATGGTTCCTTGGACAGCTTCCTACGGGTAAGTGCAGTAGGGAATCATATGGTGCAGGACTGGCTCTCGTTCTGTATTTGGGGTTTGAGTTTGCTGCCACCCTACTCTGATTCATCATCAGCTCTTGTTGCTTGATATTTCATTATTTCCACTTGTGTTTGTGTCCATTGTGATGTATTCAGAAAGGCAGGTAGGGATCTGCTAGTCCATTTTGACTGCTTGCATTGTTATTCCAAAATGAAGAATGTTTCATTAGTAGGTCACATAAATAAAAAGAAAATGAAACAATATTCTGGCACACAAAAATAGAAATTGTTTTTCAGAGGGCTGGATTGCTACTGTAATGTGCTTATCCTTATTGGTTAGGAGCTTGTATGTCTTACCAAGGGATTTCCAAAATGAAAGGAATTGTGGAAATTTTATCAGTAAGCCAGTAGTACTGAGCCAAAGGCTGTTTCTGTAAATGTGAAAAGTTTAGAGAATACCCCCATACCTGAGAGTATTTGAAATGTTTTCCTAGCAAACTATACTGGCCTGTTTTCTTTCCCTAACCTTAGACGTACTAATACTGCTGCTGATTTATCTTTGTTTTCTGTCAAAGTTGGTAGTGAGCCTAAAAAAAATTCAAATGCTCCCCGTGTCACCAAGATTTACTTATAGCAAAACAAGAAGTGTAACAGAAATCCCATCTGAGGGGAAACACTAGTTTAATTTTAATTTGTTAGGGCCAACTCAGCTGTGGCTGAGAGACTGCTTTGGTTCTGCCACGGTTGAATGACATTATCCCCCAAATTCATGACACTGAACTAGATGTTTAACCCCAAAAGGGGATATATTGTCAACCTTGGTTTCAGTATGTACTATATATGTTATGATGTCCACTGAAGCATGTAAAATGCATATAAATAATGTGTCAGTGTATCTGAATGAAATATATCTGTAGTGAACTGTATATATTTTGTTTGAGCTAAAAATCCTTGAAGAAAGCTCTGAGGAAAGGAGAATAATTTCTGACTGTACAGAACAGTTGTTCGTCTTGTTCATTTGTGTGTGGGGTATTTTTTTTAGATAAGAACCTTGTGCCATAATAATGTCACAGGCAACCCAGGCCATATAATCTTTTTCACAATTTTTTTTCAAAACTATTTTGTTTGCTCTCCCATTGCCATTGAAAGACTGTCTCAGCATCTCATTCCTCTAGCGATTAAACCTCCTTCTGATTTCTTCCTATATCTTTGCCATAGATCCTCTTGTCTTGGCTCTAGTTAAAGAAGGTTTCATAACAGAATTGCTAAGAGTCTTTTATAATAATGAATTTCTTCATGAAAGGGAATTCTGAGAGGCTTTTTAAGCATCTGTTGTGCTATATATTTGTTAAATGTTTACAGTGCTAATGTCACCCCTAAGTATATTAATCAAAAATGAAATTAGTCCAATCATTTGTATGAGCTCATCCCACATGGCAGAGCCAGCTCCCATGTACTTAATAAAATTCTGGAAGATGCAGCAATAAGAGCTGGAGAGTTGCTACATTTACAGCACTGGGGGATTCATTGGAGAGCTGGACTAGGATGTACTGTTGTCCTGTTGTCTATGTATCTGTATATCAATATCAAATCTAGATGCTAACAAACAGCATTAGTAAGAGCTGGGAGATTTAAAACATGTCTAGAAGTAGACAAATATAAATAAATGCAACTCTTGGTTTCTAGGCTAGGTCACAGTGTGTTTAAGTGATTTCTAAGCTGAAGAAAATTTTGAGGAATGAGTTTAATTTTAATAGGTTTTGAAAGCTACTGAATCAGGTTAGAATTTGCTTTTGTTAGAAAAAATACTTGTGTAATAGAAAACTTTGATTAGTCCATTGGGTAAAGCTGGGATTTTTACTATCAGTTCCTATGGCCTTTGAGGGAAGGTGGACATCTGTTTCCCTAATGTCCCTCCACTCCAGTCTCCTGAGCACACACAACATGGATTTATGTGCAGCTTTCACACAGGTCCCATCTAGGAAATTAAAATTCTGATGACAGCAAGAACAGAGAGAGCAGGAAAAATGAATTTTTATCTGAACTGAAAATCTGTCCCCTTCTGACAGCAGACTGGGAGATTAACCTCTGCAGATCAAAGCAGTTCCACATGTTGCATTTAAATCATGACCCTCCCTTATGGGGTCTTCACTTGAGGAGCCTCCAGGATCTTTATCAAAAATTCTGTGCAAGAAGGAACATGGACAGTCTCTGAAATGACTTTACAAATGTTTTCCAGAAACATGATGCCCAGTTCACAGTCATTCAGCTGGTAGGCATGCTCCGAGGGATCGCATCTGGCATGAAATATTTGTCAGATATGGGTTACGTCCACCGAGATTTAGCTGCTCGTAATATCCTCATCAATAGTAACTTGGTATGCAAAGTCTCAGATTTTGGTCTCTCTCGTGTACTGGAAGATGACCCAGAAGCTGCTTACACCACAAGGGTAAGTTTCTGTGGTTTTGTATCCTTTTAATTATTTTTTCTGTGTGTGACAAATTTAGGCTGAAATCTGAGGGAGTCCCTGAGGATTAAGCTCTTTGTTGCAGGGGCCATCCACTCTTGCATGCCCAGAAATGTTCAATAAACTCATCACAGCTCTTTTAAAATGCGTATCTCAGAGAGAACAGAATTTTTAAAAAATGGTTTCAGTTGGTAGCTTATTTTTCTTGAAGTATGCAAAATTCAAAGCTGAGCTTCTTGTGGGCATGTAAAAGAGCGAGCACCACAGTTAAGGCCTGAGTAAGACTTCATGTATGCTTAGAACAGATTTTGTTACACTGCTGATTTAGGTCCAAGCCATTAAAAAAAAAAAAAAAAAATTCTATCTAGCAATAATTGTTTGTTATTGATTGTTTGATTGGCCTATTTGTGTCTTCTAGTATGATGAGATGTGTCTGACTGGAGCATACTGATAACAGGGTTCTGCAAGGGGGTATCTGTTATACCTGCTGTAGTATCCATAAATTAGTAAAACTTGAGTAAGACAAACCAAAAAACAAACAAAAAAAAAAAAAACCAAAACCACCCTCCCAAAAACCCCAAAACAACCAAAAAAAAAAAAAAAAAGAAATCTTGCTTAACAATGTCATAAAACTTCTTTGCTTTCTCCTTCTTATATCATCTATATACAAATTAATACTCATTTTTTGGAGCTATAATGATACCAAGAAGGAGACTTATCTCTGACTGTTTCATCCTGAGACAGAGAAGGTTTTATCAGCTATGGGATTGCTCATAGTGCAGGCTATTGCTTGTTTCTTTCATTGAATTCATCCTGCCTGAAAAGCTTCTTGAAAACTACACTGTTGACTTAGAGCCTTGGAAAAGCCACAGTGTCTTCTAAATACAGCTGTGCTGCACCTTGAATGAGATTCTGGTTTATTGTGAAGTTGCTGAAGACATACATTTAGCTTTGTGTACATAGGTATTACATTGGAATGTTCACTTTAATTCTATTGCAAGTGGATTTTATTAACTTTATAAAAAGTGCAATTTATCTCCAGTATCTTTGGCAAGTGTAATTTTCAGTGATGCCTAGTAATTGTCTCCTCTTCACTGTACAAACCAGATTAGAGTAGAATGTATCAGCAAAATATTAATGTGGGTTTCTAGGGCTTCCTTCATTCCTAATTACTGACAGGAGCTGTCAGTTATTATGGTAGTTTGCATGCTACCTTCTTCATGATTCAAATAAAAAATAAAATAACATATGACAAATGAGTTAAGAAATCCTAGCTGTTTTCCTACACATTATATATACTCTATGTTCACATGCATTTTTATATACATATATTTATCGTTCATACCTTCATAACTTACCAAGCATAAGGACTCTATTCTTTACTTGACCTTTCATTGCTTGCTTAGACCTCTGATAAGCTTTGGCATGTTGCTAGAAATATGCAATATAAAGCTCTTTAGAAAACTGTCTGCAGAGGCCTAATATATAAAGATATATTAGTTGGAGAAAGAACTTTTCATGCTCAGTATAGGTGCAGCATTCATAAGTAAATATTAATATAATGCAAGACTTCCTCAAGAGAAAATTGTCTGCCAGAGGTTTATTACTTTGTCAAATATGCTTGCCTGCCCTCTTTTTAAGAACTCCTGTGAAAGTAATGGGTGTTAGTGTCCCCAAGGTAAACTTTTTTAGATACAGTATTCATCTCGTCTCATGTTTAGCCTCCCTGTCCCAGGATGGATGCTCACAAGGTAAGGCGATAGCTCCATGTCCGACTGCCACTGCCCACAGGAAGGTGATGGATCTCCCCTTTAGAGCAGCTGTTTATATGCAGGGAGACTGCTCTCCTCTTCACACACATCTCTCCCTTGCTTTATTTTCTGAGCAATTCTTTCAAACCTCCTCTTCTTGCTGGTCTCCTTCAGATTCTTTTAAATCTTTAAGGATTAAGGAAACTTAGTTTCCTTACATGTGATGTCTAAAACAGGATACTAATCCCCAACACCAAGCATAGCATATTTACCTCATATTTCTCACACATACACTTTCTGTCAGTATCTCCGTGGATGAGAAGTCTCTGTGTCTCCTTCCACCCCCAACAGAGCTTTGCCACCTGGTTGGCTCATATTGTGCTGCTCAAATACATACCTCTGCTCTGTTCCTAAGTTCAATTCTCTTATTCCAAAATTTCTCTGCACGTGCAAACTTATCTAGAATTTAGTAATGGCATTTTATAGGTTCACTTAAACAGCTTAAGAGACATTTGTGTTCCAGTTAACTTAGATGAAAACGTTGTATAGTGAGGAAAAGTGTCTGCCCATCAAACTGCATAGCATACATCTTTATAAGGGAAGCATGGTTTCCCGAAAATGAAGCAAGTATCAGTAACTTAGATCTGTGGGTGAGCTGGGACAAACTAGGGTGCACAGGGCATCAGTGCTTCTGGCCAGTGTTACACTTGATTTTCCCATTTTTTTCTTCTTCCTCTTCTTCTGCTACCTATTTTCTAAGCCTACCTGCCTATTTACAAGTAGGTAGTGAAATCAGATGGAAATAGACTGGTTTTGTAAAGTGTAATCATCAGTGCTTGTTAAACCCCATCTGGTATTTATGGTGTATAGGCAAAATGCAGCAAGAAGACTCCCAGATGATTAAAACCTTCAAATACAACCTAGGACAAATCAGAAGTTGTTGGTAAATATACCTGTGACACATCTTGACTGAGAGAAGGACAAGGCTATTTGCTATTTATTTTTTTGCTCAGGTTTCCTTTGAAGTGAATCTTGTATACATGTCCAGGTTGTGTGTGGGATAAGTCTGATCTCCAGTTAAAATAACCATGATGATGAAACAGGCCTCCACTCCCCTGGCAGAAAGCTGGGCAATTCATGTTCCTGCTGCTTAGTCATATCACCAAACCCAGGACTATTTCCTAGGCTGCTCCTAGTCTATTTTGCAAGGACAAATTATATGATAAAACCAAGACAAAAATAATATCCCTTTTTTAAAATAATGGGATCATCCCAAACAATTCTGTGCCTTTACAACTAAGGGATGACAACTTCTCAGTAGGATCTTTGGAAAGATTAAAAAAATTATATAATTTATAACCACAATAACAAACATTCAGAAAGCAAAGAGTGCAAATTATATAAATGGATAGAGCCTTTTGCCTCTTCTCCATCTCTTCTCACTTTTACTTCTCCATTTAGCATCAGCAGTGCCAGGAAAATTTATAGAGTTAGCTGTAAAGATAGATGTTTTATCTGTTTAGCCTCCTCTTCTGCCCATATTTTCTGCCTATAAAAGTCAAAGCATGAGAAAGATTCCATGGCTTTAATTCATAGCTGCAATTCAGGACTTGTCTATCCCCCAAGAAGCCCAGTTAGGCCTTCAGGCTTTCAGCACACACCACTGACTGGGTGAAATCTTACGTTGTTCTCTTCTCAGATGTATCTGAAGCTTTGCTTAAAAGATTTGAACGTGTGTCTTTTTATAGATCAGTAATTTATGTATCCCTTTTTATATCAATACATAATCTGTGATATTCATGCTATTGTAGAAAAGCTCTGGAGGACAATTCAAAGATCGCAGGTGCATATGTGAAATACAGGGAATCAGGAGTTGTAAGAAAACTTTGCTACCTGACAGGGTCATTTTTTCCCTCCTGAATTATTGTCCCTGACTCAATACCACAAAAGGCCTTTGGCAGCCTGTGGTCTGCCTGCTTACAGAAGCAGAAGCCAGCATGTGAATCAGGCTGATTAAGTGTTTGGATTTTTTCTTTACTGAGCCTTTGTGCCGTAGGGGATGTACTGTAATTATCTACATTCTCCATACCTATTCACTTTTAATTGAAAGGCCAAGATTGTATTATAATTGTCATTGTCAAATTCATCCTTTTCATTCTTGTTATTTTTAGAAGTCTGTATGACAAGTAGGTGGACTAATGGCACAATATGAAGTTGAAGTAAATTTAAACCATCAAACTTGTAGAGGGACTGTAATTACATCTCCCAAAGGCATAATATTTGGATAATCAGTAGGTGAACTATGACTATTTAAACAGATAGTTGGGTACCTTGCTGGTATTTGTGGCATTTCAATGTTAAACACTGTCCAGTTATCATATTTGCATGGATAATTTCTCATAAATCTGTAGAACTTAAAAAAAAATTAAAAGTGCTTTGATTGCAAGTATTCTGGCAGCTTGTGCCCCCAGGCAGGGTCAGTGTCAGTGCAAGGTGCTGTGCCATGGGGAAGGGCATGCAGGGCCTTACTGTTCCACACAAATTACTGCAGCTGGCACTTGGCAGAAGTTTGTCATGGTTCATTCAATCCATATATATGCAAAAACCAGGCTAATACAGTCTGAGCTTATTCAAGGGCGTGGTAAAGAAACAAAGGAAACAAAAACCACAGTGTTCTGTTATCATTTACCACTCAAGAAGGAGATAATTTCCAGATAAAATATTCATTAGTAAGAGATTAACAATTTGCATCAGGTAATTTTCAGGTGCTTGAGAGAGTAAGACAGGCTCATCTCACTCACATGAAAGCATCTCATCCTGTACCAGTAAGATATCTCCTAGCCTAAGTCATCGTGTAATTAATTGTCAGGCTTTTACCTTCAGGTTTTCCTGCAAAGTCCTTCTAATAATTCTGCTAGAATCCATTTTTCTTGATTCTCCTCTCCCCAGGCCTGTGGCTTAGGTGCCTGTGGCAGTCACCCTGTAACAGATTATAAATCAGAATATTGGAATGGTTATAGAGGCAGGGAAACAGCTGCCTTGTGCTGGAGTGCCAGACACGCTAGAAATAAATTGAGGACTTCATCGACTTTAGATGAATTACACTGAACAGTCAGATGCTGTAGGAATCACAGCTCCATCTAGAGCAGATGAAACTTTCAGTTACTGCTGGCTCACTAATTTCAGACCCCAAGAGTCTTCCCTGACTTAGACTGCATGGGATTTTGAGCTGCAATAACAACCTTCTACAATTACTGATACTTTCTTTCTACTCAAATTCAGGCAGTTTATTTGGCTTCATGAGCATGCCCTTAAAGGGGACACCATAACAAAAATATATAAAATCAGCATTTATCTTCAGAAAATAATTAGTAAATATATTACCAACAGCTAGTGATGCATGTAAATGGTGGTTTCTCTGTGTAAGCCTGTGTCAAATAGATTTGGGCAAACCTTTTTCCTGGGCATACCTATAATGATTTTTATTTAGCATGTTTATCTTGCATGTTCAGTCCTCATAGTACTAATTTGGAAGGGTAGGGGCCTAGTAATATCAGCCCATAATATCAGAGTATCAGATTTTCCTGTGGTGGACGGGCAGCAAGAAAGAGCAGATAAAGAAGATTAAATTGCATGAAAGCCTAACAGACAGTCAATATGTTATTTTTAAAAAAACTACCAGGTAGGATTTCTTAGCACTTTAATCAGTTTACAGAGCAGTTATCATTATACTCATTTTAAATATTGGGACACTGAGGAAAAGCTGTAAAAAACAAGAGAGAAGTAGAGAAACAGGTACAGGAGCTTACTTTTCCGAGGTCCAACTCTGTGGTCCAGGAGAAAAAGTCTAGATTCATTTATGCAAAGGTTAATTATGTAAGATATCTTTGATCCTGCCTAAGAGTATTGCAAAGACTATCTTGATTTCTGGCAAAGCAGAAAATTGAATAGTTGATATGTGTTCAGATGAGATATATATTTCTCAGAAATGGTGGAAGTGAATAGGGATTTTTTAATGCTGAATGATCATGGATTTTTTTTCAAAATAGAGTGTTTGCATTACAGCAAGCCTTAGAGTTTTCAAAGGTAATAGCAATAGAAAGCCATGCATTTAGATTGATACAACTCTTCAGATTTTATGCATATATTGGTATTTGGACATCTGCTAAAATATGAATGTTGCATAATCACTTCAGAGGAATTATTTTTGTATTGAAATGCTTATTTGTCTGAAAAATATTTACCAGAGGTTTTTTGTTTTGTTTTGTTTTGCTGTTTTTGCTCTTAAATTGCGCAAAAAATGAGTCAACAAAGTCATCTTTTAAATACAAAGATAAGACTGGCATTTTTATGACAAACTGGGGAACAGAATAGCAGAATTATAGTTTTATACTCTATTCAGCGGCAGTAGATTTCTTTTTTAGCTACATTTTAATACCCTCCTTGTTTTGTTCTTATTTATGGTAATGCTACATGTATCTTTAGGCTTATATTGCATCTGAGACTTAGCAAAAAAAAAAAAAAAAAAAAAAAGTTTCTTTCTATGCAGTGGAATCTTATGGATGATGTACCTTTGTTTTTCACTAACAAAAAGACAGAATAACTTCGTTTCACAAATTTTATAACCTTCCTTACCCTGCAGTAAAACACTAACCAAAATGTTAGGAGACTAATCAATGTCATTTTGTGTAATTGTATTTCTTCAGTTTTATAAATTACTTTTTCCAATTTAAAGTATACAATTATAAAGGTAAAGACCTTTTATCAAAGATGATGCTTCCTGTCCTTGCCTAAAGTGCTCATGTTCTAGCAGCAAGCACGTTTTCCCACGTTATATAGTTTTTTCTCTAGGGTTCAGCAAGAAGGGTTCCATTTTCTTATCTTAACATGAAATTAAAAAGTGAGCCTGAAGCCACCCACAGAAGTTCAGATTTTTAGAGAGGAATATTCTGAGAACTCCACAATGCTACTTCTGTGTTTCACAGAACCAGCCATTATGGTGATGCAAGAAAAACAACAGAACTACTCCCGACCTTGAGGGCTTTCTTATGTGGCACATTGTAGGTCTATATTCTGGTATTCCTCTTATTCAAAGTGTAGCCAAAACAATGAGGCCCAGGCTGGATGTGTCTCAAGGAGCCCCATGACAACACATGGCTTTGTATCTCGGCTTCTTTTGAATCAGATGGCACAGGCTCTTTCCCACTGGGATGAGTGGGAGATGTTTGATTTGGAAGCTCTTTCCGTTTGTGGATTTTTGTGTAAAGTTAGGGTTTGACTTCCCCCACCATCAGCATTTTTTATTGGAAAACAAAGTTCTCTCTGTTACTATGCATTGAAAAAAGGTTGGAAAAGTGGGATTGATTTCTTTATCATCCCCGCATCTAAAAGTGTGAGTGAATTTATTTTGAAAAATGCTAGAGCACAGGAGAGCTTCCCTCATTTCTTGTCTGTGCCTTCGACTCACTGAGGGCCCCAAAATATTTGTAAGGGGGGATACAATATTGCCTATCAGTAGAGTATGAGAGAAAAAAAATAATTCTTATGCTCTCCAAACTTTTGTGCACAGGGAATTGTGAGCAAACTTAAAGTGAATAGAAAACACAATGTACTTTTTGTGACTAAAGAATATCATCTTAGAGATCATTTCCAAGAAAGAGAGAAAGCAGGCTCTCCCCTCTGTCTTCTGTGATGAAACAGCAGTTTCAGAAACTTCTGGGTTGTTTTTTTTTTTTTTGTCCTTTTTGTTGGTCTACAAGTAATGTTGAAATTCAGTGTCTACCTCATTTTAAGGCTTGTATGTGAAATAAATGTTTATTTTTTTTAAGGGAGGGTGTCTGCTAAATAGGATGGAATCCATAAAAACTGTATGTCAAGACAGATTCCTTCTCTGACCTTTTCCAAGTCTCTTAAGACATATCTAGTGACATTTTGGAGGTTTAAATTGTATCCTGAGTCAGGCTTGCCTTTGTTTCTTGTATTTAATCTAATTTGTGCAATATTAGCCATGAAATTGCAGGTGCTTAGGCTCCAGTGTATTTAGGCTGTATTTAGGTTTCTAATTAACATTGGTGTCTGCATTTCTATTTTTAACCAAGCTAGTTAATCTAAAGCTGGTGGGTGTATGCCTACTGTCAGTGCAGGTACACTGTGTGTAGGCAAAGAATATCTTTACGTTTTTATTTCTTGCTGGTTATTCAGTGTGAATAAAAGCACTCCCTTCCCACAGAGGTTATTCTGAGGATATGTGTATGGCTGTAGTACAATGAGGGTTGCAGAGGTACTTCAAATAGCTAGGTTAGTGTGAAATATTCAGAATATATCCCTGTTCATTATGCATCCGTGGAACTGGAAACAAATTTAAACTCTCATTTTTCTGTATTCAGATGTATTTACTCAAGGATTACCATAAGTAACAAGTTTTGCACTGCTGTGTCTTAGAACTTTGTTTTCTGTGTGACTTGCAAATCAGAGCCTTAAAAACCTCTTTCAAATCTGCCACCATTGGTAGCTGTCTCTTTCCTCTAATATGCAGAAACTCAGCCTTTACATTTTACTCAGCCTGCATGCATTTTACTAATTTGACTTACGACACCTGTAAAGCCACAATCAGAGATGTTCCTCGTATTACAGTATTAATTGTAATGGTAGCTTTAATTATCTTCAAGTTTACATCATTTAATGATGGCTTGCTTCTCTTGTGACTGTAAAGGATGTTGAAGACCTCTTCCCCAGGTGACATTTTTTGCACTCTCTCCCCTCTGCACGGATGACCCCATCAGAATCTGTCTGTCTGTAGCTGTCTTTTGATGGCTTTGAAATGGGAAGTTTGTGCATATGGTCACAGTCACTGCCTTTTGCAATTGAAAACTTGGCATTAGTGAAACAGCAACATCGTGGCCCCTCATTTTCCTTGAATGTCTTAGAAAACACAGGATGAAAATGTGTTGAAACCACAGAGGTTCCACACTAACAAGAAACTCATTTGTAATGCTTACAGACAGCCACATCCATTTTCTTAGCGTTGATCTAGGAAGTAATCAAGGACCTCCTACTGGCTTTTACTGTTGTTTGACTGTCTTCCCAATTTCAAAACATTTTAAAACTGAAAATCAACCATGCTTAATATACCATTTATTATTATCTATGCATATTACACTACAAATAAATACGTATGTGTGGATATATGTGTTTCTATGTACAGGCATACAGTATGTATAATGTACAATATATCTACAGCTTTAGCAGATTTTACACTCTGATGTGTTTTACTGCCTATAGTGTACAAGATGCTTTCAGGACAAATGATGTAGCATTTTCTAGCTTACACTGGTTTTTTATGCCATAATAATGGTAGCTGAGAATCTTAACAGATAAAATAATCAATCACTCAAGATTATATAGAAATGGCATTACAGCCAAATGGACTGGTTTATTTTGTTTTGCTACTAGGGGGGCAAGATTCCTATCCGATGGACATCACCAGAAGCCATTGCATATCGGAAGTTCACATCAGCCAGTGATGCATGGAGCTATGGGATTGTTCTCTGGGAGGTGATGTCTTATGGAGAGAGACCATACTGGGAGATGTCCAACCAGGATGTGAGTATATTGTTATCTGAGTTATGTTCTCAAATGAAGGATCAAGCTGTGAAAGGAAGTGAAGCATAATGAAACCAGGTGGCTCTGAGTTTTTGACATTGACTAAGGCGTAGAAATTAAAATCTCCCTGGTCAAGTAAAAGTTCTGATGAAGTTAACAAAAAGCCAACAGATTTATAGCAGGGTATTTTGGACCTCTGAAGGAACATATCTGAAAATTTTACCACGCTGGTGGTTTTCTGTAGGATGATGCAAACAATTCCACTGCAGTGAGGTCATTGCCTTTTACATTCCTTAGCTCTTTGTTAGAAAACTCTCCTAAACTTCTGTTGATCCCCTTTGGTTCCACTTGTGTAATACTCTGTAGAAGTTTTCTGCAAATGTCAAATACACAGAATAAATTGCTCTTTGAGCTTGAGAAAATGAGAAGCAAAGCATTTCTAGTGAGATTTTAATGAAACCAAAACACTTCTGGAAGTAATCAACAGATAAAATAGAGAAGTAGAGTGATCTGATTAGAAGGCTTCCAATTTAGGCTCCTTTGCAACATCAGTAAACTATCGAAACCAACAATCCAAATGATTAATGGAACTCTCCCATTATTTTTGTAAGAAGCATAACATTTCCTCAGATGGGATTTTTATTATGTCTATTTTGAGTTCCTTTTCTGTTGTTTTATTAATCCTAGATTTATTCCACAGGAGTTACTTATTAGCAGAATTTTCTGAAGTTCAGTCAATAACTACAGATGTAGTCAGACAGATATTCTCTATATTCCTTTATGTTAAACAAGAAAAAAGGAAACTTCCTTTCAAATGAGTACCTCTGGAACCTAAATCTCTGCAGAAAACTATGTATTTCTTTTCACTAATGAACACTTTTTCTTTTGTGTGGGGATATTAATTAATTGTGTTGCATAGCCTGATCTACTTGGAATACCTTTAATAATATCACATTAAAATCAGAAACAAAAGGATTAAACTGTTTATGGGTCTCTGCTTTACGGCTGCTTGAACCATGCGCTGTTTTCCTGTCCCTGTTTTGACTTGAAATATTATTTCCTGCTTTTGAATTAATTGATCCAGATAAAGAGGAAAGATTAGCAGAACATGGCTTTATCATTTTCTACTTAGAATACATTGGGGTTTTATTCATAGTGCAATAGATACTATAGGACTGATCGGGAGTTTTTTATACTCCATTGAAAAGATTGTATTAAAAAGCTTCATAACAGTGTAGATTCCTGGCTATTTTTTTGTTTGTTTGTTTGTTTTTTTGTCAATCCATATAAACAATAAATGGTCTAAAAAAATGTGTCAGCGTAGACAAATTATAAAAGAATTGGGCCTTCACTGCCTAATGGGAAGTGTACAGTTATCCTCATGGTAAGATTAAAAAAATGGTTTTTTACATCCATGAGAGCTTCTCTCCATCAGTTCAGGATGTTCCGTGAAGGGGGTAGGTTCATTTTCCACCAGTGTCTGCTGGAGAGTGTGGAAAGCAAGAATTGCTAAGGGTTATCAGACAAGAGATATCCAAGACCTCTGGAGGTTTGACATCTTTAAGCAAGCACCTTTCTAACTGTAGCTTTTGTTTATGGATTTAGTTCAATCATCTGTGAGTTATGGACACTCTTTCTAGATTCTCACCTTCCTCAAAGTCACATACTGTATCTTAACTCCCCTTTCTGTATGCCTAAATTACTGTCTGGTTTACTTTGCAGATAAACCAGAGGCATTGGATGACAAGACAATTAGTGAATAAACACTTTTGTTTAAACACCAAATGTCCACATGAATGTGGTTCACAGAACTGATAAAACCAAGTTGATTTAAGTGCCTTTAAGTTTTCAAAAACTTTTATCCTTGTGCAGGTGATTAAAGCTGTTGATGAAGGGTACCGTTTGCCACCTCCTATGGACTGCCCAGCTGCCTTATATCAGCTGATGCTGGACTGTTGGCAGAAAGACAGGAACAACAGACCCAAGTTTGAGCAGATTGTCAGCATCCTGGATAAACTGATCCGCAATCCCAGCAGCTTGAAAATAATCACCAATGCGGCCGCAAGGTGACAGATTAGCTCTTACATTCCACATAAATGCATGTCTTTGATTTCTTCGTCTGCCATATTTAAAATTTGTTTGCTTTGTTCTCCCACAACTTCAACTAGTCAATCAAAATCTTGAAGGCTAGAGAAACTTTCCCTCCTGCCCCTTCAGGAAAAGGATTTGATGTTGGGTTTTGGTTTGTTTGTTTGTTTGCTGGTGTGTTTGTTTGTTTTTGTTGTTGTTTGGTTTGTTTGGTTTTATTTATATTTTTATAATTTTTATTAATTATATGCTATTGTTCATTCCAATTGTAAAAAGCTCTTAGGTTGCAGTTATGAAACCCATTGTAAGATTGAGTAGAGTTTTGGGAGAAAAGCACAGATGGAAGATTTGGCCTTGAGATCTTCCTTCTCCTTTTGACCTGAGGTGGTGTTTTAAGTGTTTAAGTTACATAGATTAAAACTAGCCATGTTCCTAAGTATCTTTCTGAACTGAGTCCAAACATACATCCTACACTCCTGTGCTCTGCTCTGACAAGTCACCTTAACTTTAATCATATGATTTGCATCCCAGAGGACTCACAGACTTCAAAATGCACTTAAACAATCCCTGTTAGATCAATGCCTTAACTAGGTATTCCTTTCCAACCTGTGTAATATTCCTAATAGCACTAAAGACGTTCGTATATAACCCTAGTTATTCAACACACTCTGAAACCATCACTAAGATGAGATAAGAATTAGCTCATCGAAAGAGCGTAACTGAAGAGTGTGTTGACACCTAAGGGTATAATGAGAATGTGGTGAAATAAGAGCTTTTGTTAAGTAGAGTTTAAGTGAATTGGCTTTATATGATGCACCAAATGTCATACTCTTACTGAAATGATCTGAAAAGATAGGAATTACTTTTAGCATGAAAACGACTGCAAAATCCTTCATCCACCAAGCAGGCAGAGTCAGGGAGAAATGCACTCTGCTGCTTCAGACCCAGGTCTTGGAGAGTGTTTCAGTGGCCAAGAGACCAGAGTCTGACATGAGTCGAGCTTCAAAAAGGAACACAGCAAAACATTTCTCTCAGACCTTTACTTCCAGTATAGCACAGTTCTTGCAGATGGCACAGAAGGGAAATGGAAGCAAGGCAGCAGGAAAAACTGGCTCGAGACTGCAGCCTGCTGCAGGTGACGTGGACCTTGCCACCTTGCCTCCTTTTTTCTAGATCCTGGCATTGTGTTGCATCTTGAGCTAGAGGCTGGCCATCCTAATCACCTCATATACCTCTTCAGAGACATGAAAAAGAAGGCAGACATGGGAGGAGGAAGGCAGCCATAATTATGGGCTTTGTGTTTAAAAATATGAGAGATTACTTGAACACTAACTACGTTTCAATAACTTAATTGCTGCGCATTTAACTCAGAGTAAACCAACAATCAATCATTTCTGTTACCTGCCAGGTGAAAGAAAAGGAAAAAAAAAACCTTAAAAATTGTTGAAAAAAAACCCCAAAATGTTTAAACATTATCTTCTCAGCCAACCATATTTCTTCTAAACATCCTGCACCCCTCTTTGGCAAATGATTGCTTCAAATAAGTATTTTGTAGGTAGATACTGCATCAATCTGCTGAATAGGTGAGTTGCCAACCATGACTGTCATGTTTTGATTTGGAGATTTGATTGCAGAAAACAGTGCTACAGATTTTGCATTCCAACCAGAAGCAAAATGTTCCCAGTTTACTGTCAATCCATTTAGGGGACTGAACTACAGCAGAGCTGAGAACAGTGTTGATCCATCAGTTCCAGTTTACCTGTTCATAGCCAATAAAAGCTGATATCGTCTGATGGAGACCAAATTGAGTTGGAGTACTGCTTGCACCTACTGGGTTCTTCACAGGAGCACCACAGTGAAGTATTTCTCTCTCCTGTATCTGTTTTGATTTCTTTGCTCCTATTTCACCATATGCTTTACTGGTGCAGGCAGCAGAGGCTGCACATCTGTGCCATGGTGCCATGCTCTGCTTTTGGCATGCCATTGGGAAGGAAGGAGGCTGCTAACATACTAGGGGACTTCTTACAGCTGCTTTAGGTGAGCTCTCAGTAAAATATTACTCATGACAGGCTATTGCTTTGGTTTTGATTTGGAGCACATTTCTGAGGAAAGGTTAAAGGTGATTTTTATGCCCTCCTTCCCAATTACCTTTCTGCTCCTTTGTCCTTATATCCCTTGCATTCCCAAGCACTGCAGTATCTCTTCCTGACTGCAGCTCCTTAGTCTCCATGACAGACAGGGGGCTGTGAGGTCTGGGTGGTGGGCATAAGAGCATGGGTGAGCCCAAGATTTTCCCCTCTGGGAAGGCATTTTTTGCAGTTCAGGAAATGTGTGATCCATAATCTTTCCATCTCACTCTCCCCATGTTGGTGTCTGTTGACCAACCCAGGCTATCCTTAAACTTGAGTACTACCAAGAATTAAATAAGACAGCATAAAGAGTGCTGGACAGTCCTGTGCAGATTTGGAAATCTGTGATCACCCCCATGTAATCAGTCCCAAAACTGACTCATCTCAAACCTCAGACCCGGCTGAAAAGCCCCCTTCACTAGAAGCTGGACTTAGGTTTGGGTCTTGCTGTGGGCTTATGTGCAGAAATATATAGCTGATACGAAAGGGTGGTGAGTCAGGGTGGCTCTTCAAGAAGAAGACCCGTAGATGTTGAAACCCTGCTAGTATCATTGTATTGTTAGCAGCTGGAGATTGACAATCATCACTGCAGTAGTAAAGCACTCTGAGACAGCCTCAAAGGCTCAGGGGACCATAGTGGCTCAAATGGCTGCTCTCAATTGTTATTTGAGGCTGCAGTCCTCCTGCAGCACCTCTCCCATACTCGTAAGAAGTGATTAATCTAAATTATAGAGGTCCCAACTCTCTTTTACCCATGTCTGTGGTGCTACTGGAAGAATGCTGAAACTTTATGCCCACCATATGCTTGTAGGTGTTTAGAATATACTTGGTCAGGAAAAATGTTTAACCTGACAATGTCTGTTGCAGAGCTTGTCTCTTCTTACAGATTTTAGAGATGATGTTTGTTTAAAATAGGCACCAGACTGTTGTATCCTATTTAAAGGCACATTGCTGGAGGTGTGTAGGACATCCTTGTCCCCTGGTACATTATTCTTAACTGACTTAAACTGAAGGATGTGCTTGACTGTGCATCTGATTGCAGGCCATAGCCCAGGCACGTTTTATACTAATATCTCATAGGAATACAGAAGAGGAGCCAAACCCTTCAATTCTTTATTTCCTTTTCAGTTTTTGGTCCCATATGGCCACTCCTGGCATCTAATGTTTTCTTGATGCCTGTTTTTATCCTTATTGACTGTCTCTTTGCAGACCATTCTGCACTCTTCTGAACCTTATGTTAACAAATGCTTTTTGTAACCTCATCACAGGAGATATTTCATTATACCTTTCCTGGTATTTGTTCCTCTCTAATTCATGTGAAAAATCCTTTCCCATTCCCTGTAAAGCTGAGAGTATGCATGGGTAATTTTTTACCTGTCAAAATTAACTTTTTAATCATGTTGCCACAGCTCCACAGCTAAAAAGACATGCACTGGTTATGGACACCCGTGTATTTTCTGCCCAGGGTGCCTGGGGTTATCTAGCTCTGTAAAGAGCTGTAGGAACAGAACTCTGTTCACAGAAAGTTTTCTAAAGCACAACCTCATAATATTTTTGATTTATGTCTTGCTATTCTTTCTTAGTTTTTGAGCATGATGTTCATTTTTATAACAGAGTCCTTAGGTTGATTGGATATCTTTAGGGTTGAAGTAAGTTCATATTTCTTCCAGTTTTGATCAGGTTCATTATTTCTCTTCTTGAGTTTATTATTTTTCTGTCCACAGTGTATTATTTCACATTTGTGAACATTTCATGAAGATACAAAGCAGATGGAAAGTTTTTAAAATTTGAGTAGGAGAGGCAGAATCATTTCACCCACCTGCTAACCAGTTGGTGAGGCTGCGGTCTGAAAAGGTTTATTAGTTGTTGTTTCATTTGTGTGGGAAAAAATGGAACCTGAGAGTCACACAGCTGGAAGTACTTTGTATACATTACAGATCTTAAATGTACTCATAACACTTAATTTTATTCATCTGTTTCTTTTTTTTCCACTTATTTATATTTCTGATTTTTTTTTTCTTTTTTTTTTTTTTGGTATTTGAATTTCTGATTCTGATCTTTTATAAATATATATATGAGAGAGTGGTTCTCTAGAGTTACAATTTATATTACTGTTCTATACATATGAATCTTCCTCTTACCCAGCCATTTGAAAAAATATATTTAAAACATAGCCCATAATTATAAAAATATTTAAAACATTTCTGCATCCCAAAGTGAATTAAGCTGTTGGAGGACATTTTGGCCTTGAGATACAATGGTTGTGATACAGGACCGAGGCAAACCAAGTATTATGGAAGCTTTCCTATAGTTGCTGTGTTTGTCACATCTGTGATGTAGGTGCAACTACAGTCACCCAGTCTTTATGAGCCTGATATAAAGCAGGAATAGTCAAGTTAATCCACAGCCTTTTCAAAGAGAAAGCATTTGGAAAAAAAATGAAGTGAAAAATATTTGTAATTCCAACACATTATTTTTGGATATTCTGAATTTCTGACATGCCTGTGATTGATTTCAAAATTGGGAAGGAATCCATACAGAAAAATAAACTGCTTCTGTATTTGTTTTTGTTTCTATATAACTTTTTAGTAAAGTTAATGTCTGTGTCAAGTGTTGGCTGCTCTTACACTACAGGTCTTTCTTTACACCACAAGCATATAGTTAGGAGTGGAGGAAAGAGTTATATTGTAAACAGGGAGAAAACCCCTTGGGAATTAAAGATATTTCTTTATGAAGTCGTCTGTTTCTATCTGTGTTAGTAGCTATATCTAAGGGCAAGTATTGCAATAATTTGTCTCATATCTCCAATGCAGAAAATAAACAGCTGGTTGGTAATCTTCCTTGTAAAAAAGATCATTCTTTTTGAGTTGTTTAGAGTTAGCAGCAAACAATGTTTTTAGTTTCTTTGGATCTTCACAGAAAATGCTGCTTAGTTTGCATTGCAAATTGAGAGGAGGATCTTGGAGGAAGGAGATTTTAATGAGACATTTGTTGTTCAGTATCTTTATTCTAAATTCATATATAGACCAAGCAGCTAATAAGGAGAGTAACTATTATTATCACATCTTACTGCTTATGGGGAGTTTTGTAAGATTAGATGGTGATTATCATACACTTAATAATAAGAGTCTGGTAATGTGGTTTGAAATCCATTTTGAAACGGTTTTCAATGTGCAAATACACTTATCAAATATTTTGCAAAATCAGTTTGTCCTCTTTTTATTTTGGAAAAAGTCAAAACATCATCCATTTCAAAGGCAGCTGTCTTACTGGACTTTTTAAATTATCAATTTGCTTGGCTAACTTTTCTGTCTCTCTTAAAATTTAAATTACGTTCCTCATAGGCAGACTAATTAGCAAGTTTGCCCTAAATCTATGAAGATGAAGGTGTTACTTACAGACTAACCAACAGTTGTTAATAGGATTCAGCATCTGTTTCTTCTGGCATGGAGCTACCTTTAGAAAAAGAGTGAGTTTGTTCAGCAAAAGCAGTACATGGCTTTAAAGACTTTTGATTCCATAAAGAGAGGGAGGACAGAGGGCTGGCTCTCTTGCTCTTCATAGACCAATCTTTCTGCTCTCCAAGTGCTGCCTGTAGCATCAGCCAGCTAAGCTGCTTTCCAGTCAGTTCTTGGTTTTAAGGCACTTACAAAGGATTAAAAATCAGATTCTGTGTTCTCCCATGTAGAGGCTTCTGAACCTAAGTTTTATTCTGTAATTTCAAGTACTGATTTTAGTCCACAAGTCTACTAGTCTGGATAGCATAATAAATGTTATGTGTTGCAAAATGTGAGAAGTTATGTCTGCCTTTTATGTTCACTTTATTCAAGAATTTCTGAATAGACATAAAAAAGTGAAAAGATGATTCTCAAATAGGGAAGCCAAATCAAATTTTAAGAAATAATAATGCTTACCAAAATAAAAAGACATTTAAAATTATATTTTTGCTAATTTCAAAATTAAGATCATTATGCATGCTACCAATGCTCCATTAGGTGTGTAGAACTTAAATAAAATGTAAGGACAAATTTCTGTTTTCCAGAAGCAGGAACTTATACAATAATGAATATACACTATTCTTTGTGTTTCTGAATGACAGCTAAGGTATGTAGATAAAACTTCTTAGGATTTTATTGAAGGCTCTGGAACTGAAGTTTACAAAATGTGATCTTGGAACAGATCTTGGAAAGAGCTCATTCATGAGACTGTGTATCCCATACTTTTATACAAATTTCATGTCTTCATTCATTTCCAAGTTCCAGTTCTGTAGTGAGGAAGCAGAATGCCTGACTATGGGAATAAACAATTTTTAATTTTTTTTTTTTTTTAATTTTTTTTAAAAATTATGAACAGTTATGTGGATTTTTCTTTACTCCCCAAAATACATCTCATTTGGTAATTCATTACATTATAACTATATTAAAAAAAAAAAAAAAGCAAACAAAAAAAAAAACAAGCATTGTTTCTGGATTATATTGCAGCACTGGAGGTAGATTTGGCTTCAGATCTCTTTTATGTATTAGAAGAAGACTCCATTTAAATGGAGAAATTTAGAGACAAAATATGAGTTTTATCTCTATTGTTACAGCTAAGGCTAGGAAAACAAGAAAGTCACTTATTTTCAGAAAAAGCATAACTGAAATTCTTTTAGAATTGTCCAGGATATTTAGGGGTTCAGGGTCAGTTACTCTTCCTGATGAAAATATAGAAGTGTTAGAAAATGTGTATGAATAATTCCTCGTACATTCTTTTGTGTGTTAGCAAGTTGTTTACAACCCTGTACTGGTTTTCTTGAACTTCATGTGTTCTTTGAATTATCACTGTATTAATCATCTTGAGCAGCTTTTGGATGACCTGTTATTTGCAAGTAGTTGATTACAAGTGTTGGATGCTAAATGTGTACTTGATTTTCCATCACTGTGACACTTGTACTGGAGTCCAGCATCATGTTTTCTCTCCAGCACCCAGAGGCATTATTTGCAATTAAAAATTTGAAGTTTGGTTCTCACAAAGTTTGTTTTCCCTCAAAATCAGATTATTTGCTAGAAACTCTCTGTTATGCTAGCTTAGTAGGATATTTATGACAATTGAACTCAACGGGGACAGTGAACAGGACAAATAAAAAATTTAGACTGCTCCATTAAGCAGCTTAGTTCAATCTCTGTTTTTGTAATAATATTTGCAATGAAATGACTGTTTGTGTTGGCTGAACATTTTGTTGAAAAGTCCCCTTTCTTGCCATTCAGGTCAGAAGGCTTCAGATGCTTGACATATATTGCTGACCGACTGTAATATTGCTTGTTTGCTTCTCCCTGTTAGGAACTTCCAAGCTGGTGGGCTGAAGGAATGAGGTTTCAATTTTACTTGGAGCAGCATTTCAGAGAGGGCTTAATCTTTGTGGTTGTCAAGGCATTAACAACAGGGTCCAGCTTTGGCTGGAATGATGTGTAATGCAAGTCTGTGTGCATTTTTAGACTCGTTCAAAATCCAGGAACAATGTAATCCGTGTCCTAAAATGGACAGCTATCTCTAAAGGAATGCAAGTAATGTAAGCCTATGACACTAGCTTTCTTTCTGGAGTCTGTTACACATAAAGTGCTGATTTTTATGGAGAAAAACCTTAACTACAAATGAGAACAAAAAATGGATGAATGTGGTAAATTATACTCCTTGCTGTCTAATTGTAGCTTGGGTTGTGTGGGGAATCCAGGAGGTAGGCTGAGGAGATTTTTAGGAACAACAGTCAGCCAGCCTGCTAGAGACAGAAAAGCCCTATTTTTACCTGAATTTTCCAGCAGCTTTTAACACTGTGCTGGAGGCAGGCAGGGAACAGCCATTGTTCCTTCAAAGTTTGAAGTTGCTGGGGCTCACTGTTTAGCAGAGACAGTAAAACTATGTTGAGTTCTACACCTCTAATTTGACTCTGCTGGTGAAGCTCAAACAAGAATTCACAGCAGACCAAATTGGGTGCTGTATAATTTAAACAGTAATGCAGCTCCATCAGCGGGTGGCCTGATCATGAGCATTTGCCATTTGGTCTAATTCCGGGGGATTTTGTTTTGCTGTTCTCAGCTCAATGTGCTGGGTTTACAGTGTGAAGCCCTCGTTAGTGTTAATGGCAATTCTGTGCTGGATATGCTGGAAAAATGAACTGCACGGAGCCATTGCCTGATGCTGTGAATGCAGTAGCCAAAGTTTGTAGAAATCCATGGTTTGTAGAAACTCACAGTTGTGAGTTATAAGGGCAAGTCAGACACAAGCAAATGGTGGATGCAAAAAGACAGAAAGACATTTTAAAAGCTCTCTGAGGCATTTTTCTCTCCCTCTTTTAAAGAGAGCCTATAGGCTGTCCTAGCAGTAATGACTGGTTGCTATAAAGGGTCTGTCTCTGGGCCAGCTATGAATCCCAGGAAATGGCTGCATGACATTGCTTCTACAGCTTAAAAGCACAGCTTAAGCTGTGTCGTGATAGAAAGAAAACCGTTTCAGTAACGTGCTGGCATTTTTTGCCTTCAGTGGTTTTGGTGGGAGGAAAAGTAGATTGAGGAGTACTGATACACCCAGGCATGTTCTGTTACTTCACAGGGATTCTGAAAATACGTAAGCCCCTTGAAAACCATGTTCTGATGGGCAGCTAAAGGAGTAGGGATAGCTGGGGGACTGCCTTATGGGGAAGGTCAAATTTTATTTGTTCATTAGCCTAGAGGAAGATGTGATAAGTTTTTTTCCAATGGATAACATGAAGCTAGAAAATGAGAAGTCTGGGGTGACATTTAGAGAGATGAATCATATTGCATCAGGCCAGCAGCCTCACCTGAATTCTTTTCCTCCACTGGTTATTTGTATTACCCTTCTTTATTTCTCCAGCTCTCCTTTGACTTTAAACAGTAGTTACAACCTTCACGTTCTCGGAGCGTGCAAGTGTGGTATGAAGTCCATTGGGAAAAGCAGGTGTGCTATCCTAAGAAGTGAATTGTATCTTAGGGACTAAGTTACAGATCTTGCTAAGGGCACCTTAAAAACTGGGCGTGAAGAGGTGGAACTCCAAAGACTGTCTCTAAGCTCCTGAGATAATCAAGTAAACACTATAACTCTATTTATCCTCAGCATGTCATTTATTTTCTAGTCTCCCATTGAGAAACTTGTATGCTTATGATTCTGCTTGCTATAGAAGATAAAACTAAAATTAGCTTTCTGTTCCAGCTGTTGGTTTTTGGTTCACTTTTCTTAAAATAGGAGTTATCCTTCAAGTTAGACCTGAATTCTGTGCTTCAGCTTGACATAATCACAAAGCACATAGAATTTATGTCCAAACCTGGCCTGGCTCCCTCCTATAGAAGCTTTTAGTTACCTGAAATTTGCCACAGGAGACTACTTGATGTTTTTTAAATGCTTTTCAGTTTAAAAGAATCTGACTGTGGAAAGGGAAGTCCAGAGTAAAAAACTGAAGGTGGGTTGCATTTCTTGGAGGAAGGGGTGGAAAGACAGTGGCTACTGCAATACAAAGGCTGAGATCATGTGTGCACGATTGCTCTGAGCATTTGCAGAATACCAGCCTCCATGCAGAAGTGGCAGGACATTTTCCTTTTATTTGTCTCACTTCCTGGCCTTTACAGGTTAACATGTGCCTTTCTTGCCAGGCAGCAGCTGACCAGAGACTAGATTTCCATGCCATTTTGAGGAGGCCTCTAATGACATTTTCTGCAGTTTTTGTCATTACTATATGAGGCGGCAGAAGTTTCCCTGTGTTGTGACAAAAAGCTGTCCTAATGATAACAAATTATAGTTCTCCCTGCTATTGCAGATGACTCAAAGGTTAATTCCAGCTGTTAACTTAATGGGTACATCCAGAGAAAGCTTTCAGCAGCAGAGCATTTTGTAGTTGGCATCTTGCTGTTAAATTTGTCTCTCTAACCTGAGTCTTGCTGATTTTTTTTCAGGGCACTGTGTGTCAGTAAATACAGCTTTGTAGATAGACACACAGTCAGGATGAACAGGACAGGCAGCCTCCATGGCTGTCAAAAGATGACACCATAGGGTATATCATAGTTGGTCGAAGCAAAAAAACTGAAAAGGGTTCCAAAAAAAAAAAGAAGGCAAGAGAGGCAAGAGGAGAAAAGACAGAGGGGAATGTTCTATTTCACTTCCCCTGAGCAAACATGTAATTTCCATGATTTCTTTTTAATGACTCTCTTCTGAAGCTAGTAGGTACTGATTTATGAAAAGCTGTAAAAGATCAGGTGGAACCCTGCAGGACGTCGTTTACAGCTGCCGGGATTGCAACCCATCTAATTTGTCTGGTAAAGTGTGAGCTCATGGCGCACATCACCCAGACCATCAATTTGATGTTCAGACCTTCTGTCTAGGGGCTGGGTCAGGGGGAAATAATGTGTGCAGATGCTCTGAAAGTCCAGCTTTCCCTTGGTGCAAGAGAGGAGCCATCACTGACTCTTAGCGGTGAGACGAATTCCTGTTCATTGATAAACTGTCCAGATGTCCTCTCTGAGGAGGAAAGTAACTAATTTTTGTTTGGAATCCTACAAGGAGAAAAATGATATTTTACAGTGCTGGTTATTCTGAGGTCACTTGCATTAAAATTAGGTCATATTTTTATCCTGATGATACTTTGATCCAAGTAATAAACATAAAAGCTCTTTTGGACCACTCTAATTCCTAATCCTAGAGACCTGTTCTATTTCAACTTGTTTATACTTTTTTTTCATTAGTGATTCTTGAATCAGGCCTTTTTTGTTAGATTTAAGTTGAAAAGACACACTAGGCTGGGGGGGGAAAAAAAAAAACAAAAATTTCATGCTTTATCTCTAAGAACACTTCATAAATACTCTTAGCAATGTCTTGGGATTCCAGACTCTGTACCCAGAAAACTACAAATAAAAAGCATTGGCTCTCTGTGGGACAAACAGTAGCCAGGGAGATGCAGGCTATGCAGCTACTGAATAAAAATATTCTGAGCCTGATTATCTAACCTGAGTGAAGAGTGTTTAAAGCTGTGTATCACGTAGGTGTCCAAGATCTGTTTTTATTACGAGAACAGTAACATAGACTGCAATTTATCTTCTGTCCTCAGCTCAGCTTTTTTATCAGTGTGGCCATGCTGTGCTTTTGCTGCTTTAATGTTCTGGGGGCAGAGCAGGCTTCTATGTTTTCTGTTGCTTTTCTTTCTGATTCCATCTGTTCCCAGGACACGAAGTCCATAGTTGGTGCCAGTGGCCATGGTCATTTGCCACAGGACATTATCCTGGCTGGGCTCCCGAGGGAATATAGTCAGGCAAAACATGTCCTATCAGAGACATCACTGTGAAATTTGATGGTGAATCTACAGTGATGTTATGTCCATTTGTGATTTTCAAGTTCAGACTTTCAAGCATCCAACAAGCTCTTTAATTGTGGCCTGTGATCCCAGAAGGGAAGAAGATATTAAATTAATTTTATGATCCTTAAAGAAATAAGCTGATTGATAGCAACTGGCAAAAC
Source organism: Heliangelus exortis (assembly GCF_036169615.1). NCBI lineage: Eukaryota > Metazoa > Chordata > Aves > Apodiformes > Trochilidae > Heliangelus > Heliangelus exortis. The sequence goes on along the minus strand of NC_092422.1, from coordinate 107,084,042 downwards.
ATTGGAAGTGTAAGGTGTTGGTTAATAGGTAGTAAATAGTAAGAGTTACTGTATTGGCAAGCTGTATTGTTCTTCAAAAGTCTTGGCTTAACTAATGTGGTATTTCCTGATCCAAGTGCAAGTCAGATGTACTGCAGTAACATGCTGTTGTAGTGCTACCTATCTTGATGAAACTTAATAAAGACTTTTGCTGGGATTGCAATGTCTTATTTGGATTTTCTGGGCTGCTGATGAGCTTAAATTCATTGCTGTTTATAAAGATTTTCTTCACTTTAGAGACTACAAATTTTTGGGTTTTTTTTTTCCCAGTTCTTAGAGGTGGCTTGGATTTGGGCTAAAGAGAATGTTTTACAATCCAGATCCTGTAATCCACCTATTATGCTGCAGAATCACTACCTTTAAGTTATGGTGTTAGTCTTACTACCTCGCATTTTCAATTTTTTTTCCAGTGACAAAAGTAATTTCAGATGGATTTAGCTGTAACAGTCAGACTGTTTGGAAGGTGATGTTTCACTAGGAGAAAAAAATTATGGGGCAGAAAATAGGCCGTAAAGTTGCAGTGCTGATAGTTTTGGACATCTTCTAGTTCGGTCTCCAGTGCTTATGACTCAGGCTATCATAGTAACACAGTTAAGCAAATACTTAGTTTTTAATCCTATGACAGGTACTTAAAATAAAGCATGTACATTTCTGAATGGGGGCTAAAAACCTGTCCAGTATGGGCATGTGTTTGTCAGAGGAGGGGAAAATGCAGAAATAAATTTGGTATGTCTAATGATATCTGACTAGTCAAGAAAGTCTTTATGGTGCTAATTAGCACTAAGAGAGAAAGGTAATTAGAATTAGTAATATGTCACTCCAGTGTGAAGTCTTACCAGACAGAACTAAATTTCTGGATCAACATGGCAGCCACCACTTCTGCCATTTGCAATATAAAAAGTGAGGGTTAGCTGCAGTATATTCCTTTTTGATTAAAAAAATCTACATTTAATCATTCTTTTCAAAAAGCTATTATTTTTCAATAGCTTCTAGGTAGATTTATGCAGATGGAAAAATGTTTAAATGGGCAAAGTTGCATGGACATATAGGCTTTTTTGATTCATTGAGTTGGTTCCGTTTGTTTCTTACTGATTTCTTGCTTGTTTAAGTAGAGAACTTGGATGCATGTCATGTCAGTTCAGCATCCGTCATGAGTACCAAATGCAGGAGATGATTCCATTCTCACTTCTAAATTATTTTAGTGTGATCCTTATGGAAGTTTCAGTCTTAGCATGAGCATCAATTTTAAACTGAATATGGCAAATGCATGCTGAGTTTGTGCGAGTGTATTTAATAACATTTCCTCCTTTCTGCTTCTGAACACTGCAGAATCCAGGTCTTATACACTTACATTTGTCTCAAAAATTCCCTTAACATTTGAGTTTTGGACTCTGTACAATTTTTTAAAAGCCACTAGTGTCTTATTATTTGTGCATCATTAGTAGCAGTATTTAGGATTTGTCAGTGGACTGCAGTACTCAGAACATTTGATAAGTGTAAATTCCACCAACGTGCCTAACTTGGAGTCGAGAGTGTGCTTCAACATGAGCAATTTGGACAGTAGACTGTGCATCATTTGTGTGGTTTTTGGGCAATGGCGAATCACGTAAATGTAAACTAAATGAGGGTTGGTTTTGCTAATTCTTCTCACATTAAATTGTAATGTGACAATACACTTCATGACTTGATGATGCTTCAGTGATTTAAATGTGGGCATGAGAAGCCAGAGCTCTTAATCAAGATGGTTATGCAGTGTTGGTCAGAGCTGTGAGTAAACGTGGTGGCCTCAGCTGCAGATAATTTCCACAGATGAACAGAAGAGCCATATCTAGCCTGGAAGCTCCTGATGTTGCCAGTGCTGTTTAGATACAAAATAAATCCACACTTATCCCTGCTCACTAACTTTCCTGGTACTCTTTTTTTTTTTTTTTCAGGCCATCAAATCTTCTCCTGGACCAAAGTAACATTGACATTTCAGCCTTCCGCACAACAGGTGATTGGCTCAATGGTTTTCGGACAGGACAGTGCAAAGACATTTTCACAGGTGTGGAGTACAGCTCCTGTGACACTATAGCCAAGATTTCTACAGAGTAAGTTTGTATTGACCACCATTCTTCATCATTGAATGAAGTTGGATGTAGAAGTTTAAACATGAGTAGCTTTTTTACATGGAATTTCCAGTATTTAACTAAGATACTCTTACTCTTACCTACTCTTACTCTTACCTAAGATACTCTTGTACCTAAATGGGCAATTGTAAATTATTGTTGTTGCTGCAATACACTTGTAGGAAACATAGATGCTCTTCTCATTGTTTGAAGGCCAGGATCTCATACCTTTTTCTCAATGATGCCAAGGAAGCACCCTGTTTCTTCTGATGCAGTAGCACCATGCATCATCTGATACAATAGTATCACTTTCATTCACAGTTTAGGAGTTTCTCTGTTGAATGTGTGTATTCTGAATTTTATATAAATGTTTCTCTGCAGCTGGCTCATGTGCCTATCTTTATTGCCATTCCACCCAGCCAGGTGAGACAGTGCAAGCTCTTTTTACCTGTTTTCCTTCTACATTCTAACAATTATTCAGGTGCTGAACTCCCTCCTGCCTCCAGTTTGGAGATTTAAACATGCTAAACTTCAAAGTTTACAACTTGTAAGTTTGTTACATGTAAATGCAATCCCTCTTTGTTCTTATGATAAGGAAGTGCACCTGAAAAGGCATCAAGTACAGTTATGAATTCTACTGCCAAAGGAAATCTTGACTCTCTGTTGGGCTAGCTGGATATGTGACAAATTATGAAGAAGTAAGCAGCAGCTGCAGTATCCACAATTAAACACATCAATGCTGTTAATTAGTGTATTATTGCAACCATTAAAAGGCTGCTAAAGCTTTTTTTGTTAAAATTACCCTTTGGGGAAAGAGTAGAAATCCTCTAGGAATGCCCAATTTCCTGTGAGCCATGGGTTAATTAGCCCTTCATAAGTGTTAAACAACTTCTGTGTTGCACAAGGAGCAAAGAGACAGAGGACAGTCTGGAGAAACAAGAGGTGAAAAACAGGATGGAAGCTGGAAGCTTGGCCACATAGCCAAAATTAACATCTCAGTGCTGATACCAGAGTTAAGATATGAGTGTTCAGAGGGCTCAGTGAGATGTCAGCACCATTCAGGAAAAGTGAAAAAAGGTGGAGTTGAAAATATGCAACTGGCCCAGAAAGTAAACCCTTTGTCCCTAAATCCCAGTGTGTGTCTTCCTGGAGAGTACTGCTTTATTGTCTTTTCTTCCAGGTAAGCTACCACAACAAGGCTAAATGAGTTTTTACCTTTTTTTTTTTTTTTTGTGGCCCTCTCAGTATTTTTGCATACCAGCAGTATTGCCATACCTGGAGGCTCTTCCAACACACTAAATTAGGATGAACGAGCTGACTACTGCTCACTTCAGCACTAGGAAACACAGAGATGATATGGTCACTCACACAGTACATCTTCTCTTTTTTGTTTTCCAGTGACATGAAGAAAGTTGGTGTTACAGTTGTGGGGCCTCAAAAGAAGATTGTTAGCAGTATCAAAGCTCTAGAAACTCATACAAAGAACAACCCTGTTCCTGTGTAAGGTGCCAAAATGAAGTTGCTTAGGAGAGGAAAAAAAGAGAAAACTTGTGTCACAGGGCAAAAGTGATGGCTGGTAAACAGCAGAATTCAAAGGAGTTTTTTGCAACAGCTTTGGAAACATAATGGTTGAAATTTCAAACCCACTAAGACACTCAAATATTGAGTATAAATGCCTTAAAAATAAGAGCAAACTTGTTTTCTATCTGTTAATCCTAAAAGGTGGGTGCTCTTGACTGACTGTTAATGCAGATAGTAAGTTTCAAAAGAAAAAAAAATGTAAAAAATTCTTCCAAGTAAAAACCAGTGATACTAAAACCTCGAGCCATTTGAAAATTAAGTGACTGAATAACACGAATAACCTATGGACATAAAAGCTGTGTATTTGATCTATACAGCAAACAAGAAGAGAGAAAGCCTTGCAGTATTTTTATACAGAAGAGATCTGTAACAGGTATTTTATTTCTTTAAAAACAAGGAAAATAGAGGACTATACCTCACAACCTCTCTGGCCATATTTACTATAATGTCATTGTAACGATTTCAACTTCAGAAAGGGTCACAGAAATGAAGTTTGTAGTGACTTGGAGTTAGTTGAGAAAAGATTTTTGCCATTATGTTAGCTTTCCTAATTGTGTTCATTTAAATAGAAACAAGTCTTAATTCTGAAGAGACTTATTTATTTCCTTTGTTTTATCCATTATTGCTTATAGTTATGCTTACATACCTTAACCTGGCTGTATAATGGCCAAGTGCCAAATGTTATCAAAACTTAATTGGTTCAATCTGAGAAATCGTTTGAGGGTTAATTATTAGATGACTTTATGCTCACGATATCATGTATGAAATACAGAAGAAAAGAAAGATGATCTTTTTTTCTCCAGTTATGACACTAGACGAGTCATCTGGACTTGCTGAGGTTGCTTTCATTTGCTGTGAGTGGTATTTTAATCTGGGCTTGAATTTTGGCCAAGTTGCATGCGTATCAATCTCTAGATCAGCACCCATCCCTGTCAAGCACATACATCTCATTTACTTCCCAAAGGCCTGTCAAAGTAAGGAGCCCCGTTTCAAAGTAGTTCACAGGTGGGTATTAGCCTAGCAAACATAAAAAAAGAGTCATGGTTGCATCCAGCATTAAGTGGGAATTCTTTTTGAGTTCCCTGAGCAGTGGCCCATTTCTGGTTTCTATCTCTGTTCTTGCTGCTGGGAACTGGGAGATGTACTACTGTGTGGGCAGCCACTGGTGGTTACACTGAGATGGTGACTTGCAGCCAAGGATAAGTGGATGGATTAAGAGAATGACTGAAGCTTGTGAATTGGGAGTTTGGTTTGTAATTTTACCTAAGGCTGAGATAGAAGTCATCTGTCCAGGTGTTGCTATCCTATTACTTTTTGGCACAGGCTCCTTAGGCACCTGCTCCTTGAAAGAAAGCAGAAAGGAGCCCATCTGTAGGTAGAAATTTCCTGGTAGAAAAAGAAGCTTGGAGGGTGAGATTTGAGAGCCTTCCCCCATCTTCAGCATCTTCCCAATAGCAAACTCTTAAGGTGCTGCCCTGGAGCATTTCTCTTTACTTTGAAAATGAGTGATTTAAATCTCAGTGTGAGGCACTGCTTATGCTATGTACAGCATCCTTAACACTCTAGATGTGTTTCCAGACACACAGATGTTAGGCTTTGGACAGAAGTGGAAACCACACTGATTCCCAACTTGCCAGACTGGAATCTAAACCCAATTCTGGCGAATAGTATTGAGTCCCTGTAAGACTGTGTCTGAGGCAGATAGGTACATGGCACGTTGCCTTCCACTGTGCATGGAAAAACAGGTAAGTAGTCATGCTTGCTTTTTTTCCTGGTTTGGTTTTTGAAGCTCCTTGTAGAATAGGGCACTTAAGTAAGGGAGGAATCAGTTCCTAGGATTTATATGGCTGAATCAGCTTTTAAATTGTTCTTCATGGGTACAGGACTTATAAAATGTAGAGACATGGGGTTTCTCACCGTTGCTAAACAGAAGCAGAATGAGAGACTTCTTAATGAGGGCTGTCAGTGAGCATGCTGTAAAGGGCTTGGATTGAAACACACTCACAGGGTAATGATTAGTGATATTTTCTGAAAGAAAAATGAGTAAGCTTTAAAGTAAGTTGAAACAAAAATGGAAAATCGAAAAAAATGAAAATAAAGCACTTAAGTTGTAAAGAACATTCCCTGTCTGTTACAATCTATTGTGAAATGCAGCATACTGAATAGAAACGCTGTATTTTCATTTTCTTGGTTCATTCAGAATCTTTCTTCAGCTTGAGATTGCTCTAAATCAGACATTGTTAGTGAATTTAAGTCACAAAAATCCATTGTCTTTGTGGGGACAACTTTTTTAACCTGTTCCTCTTGACATTTCTCTTCAGCTTTATTATGCTACTGGAGAGTGGGGGCAAGGGTTGCTGGGGGGGGTGGGAAGACATCTGTGAAATGCTTCTAAAAACACAGAATCAGTTCTTAAGAGTTTTAGATGACAAAAGAAAACTTTGTAGCAACCTCCCTCCCTTTTTTCATAGTATCATGTCATGTTCCTTGCCCACTGTTTGAGGATGCTCAGCATAAAAGATTTAATCTCACTGATGCTTGGGAAAAAAAAAGAAACTCAATTTTACTTTTTGTTTGTTTGTTTGTTTTCTCCATTAGGAGTAGAGGGTTTTAAAATACATTTAGTTTTCTCTCCTTATCAAAAGTTGATTTGTACTGTAAGTGGCCTCGGTTGCAAGCATCCTATACTCCCTGTCCCCTTGTACATATGTATACATAGCAGTGTACAATTCTTCATTGTGGAGTAGAGATACTAGAATTCGTGTGGCCATCTTCCTGTACAGGACTTGCATTGGTTATTGACATCAAGCAAAATGCAATTACTCATAAAATGACATGCCGTATTATTGGTTTTGTATCTTTAAATATAGTTTCCAATTTATTTATTTCTGTTAACATATCTAGTTTTGTGCTGTTACTTAGCATTCAATAAGCAATGTATAGATGTGATTTGATTGGCAATATGTATTTACTTTTACTTGTATTTCAAAGCATTACTTACTCATTTAGATTATATATTGTGCAATTGTAGATGGCCTCTTACTAATGTAAAATGATTTGTAGTGGAAACATTTATATTTTTATAATAAACATAATGAAAGTATTTTTTACATACTGGAATACTGAGGTGATTGCTTGGAGGACGAAGTAAATTTATTTGATTAGTGTGATAAAATTGTAATTAAATATGGATAAATTCTGAGTGTTAAAGCATGGGTTCAGAGTGAAAGCTAGATTTTACCTGTATTATCTGTGAAAAGAAAAAAACAGTGCAGGTTTTAATTAAACAGACCAGCATTTGTGCTAAACTGACATTCATCAGTCAAAGACTTTTCTCCATGGTTATGGGAAAACATTGTCTACTATAGCCTGCCTATGGGATAGTGAAAAAGCTGTCATTTATTTTAGTTGTGTCAAGTATTTACAAACTTTTGCTTTTTTTCCTCCCTTGCCAGTGAACCTCTTTTAATCTTATTACTATGTTCAATCCAGTAAAAGATGTACTTTTCAACAAAATAAAAAAGCCCACCGCATACTGTAATTTAACCCCATGTACATTTCTTGCCTCTGAGTATCTGTATTAGATAATAATTTTTTTTCCTGTTTCGTTGTGTCCCTACCAAGTTGCTTTTGTGTGCTTCACTAAAGTATGGTGGCTCTGAAAACGTCAACACACAACTCAACTTTGCATCTCAGGAATTATCTTCTGAGAAAAATAGGACTGGTTTGAATGTCTGCAAGTTACTTGAGGAGTAAAGTTACAGATCCTTCTGTACCATAAGTGATTTTGCATGCTTCTGTGTATTACTTTGCTTACTGGTGCAACACAATGAATGATACAGCTCCCCTGGAGCCTGTAAGTTGATAAACTTTGTGAACATGGATGTAGCACACTTTTTTTTCCCCCCCCCCCATCATTTTTTCTTGCTTTCTTTAATGGAAAGGGAAATTGTGCAAAAGAGCTACCCAGAATTATACAGACAAAAATGGGACTTACCTTTAAATGGCAACAGCTGATCTGAAATCCACCTGTTCATAACATCAGTGGTAGATATACTTACATGCAGTGGATACATATGGTGGTGTTTTAACTTCTAATGAGTGGGTTCATTGCTATATGTGAACGACAACAGGGAAGCAGCTCTGTAGGTCAAATCTATGCATCATGCAAACTAATTACATTTTGAATAGGTTTCATTTCAGCAGCTGTGTTACACTGACTTGAGTTCCATCCCTTTAGTGTTACTGGTACGTTGTATACATATCCCAAAGGGCGTGCTGGATATTAATGATTTTATAATTGTAGCATTTATTGTAAAATGTTATTAATATTCACAGGCAGTGCTGGAACAGCAGTAGCATAAATTCACTCACACAGCAGCAGGACAAGCAAATGCTTTGCAGCCCATCACAATGCCTCAGCTCAAATCTGGGAGGAATAAATTGCTGATAATCAATTGCATAAATTTGGATACGCCTTTTTTTAGTAATTTCCTTCTTAAAGAAGGACAGAACAGATATATATATGCCCAGACCTAGATATATGTACCAATAAAAAAGCCTAAGCAGTGCAAAATGGAATGAGACAATTACTTCCGCTGTCTCAAATATGCCACCCCCATTAATTCAGATAAATATCCATGCTATTGACTACCCCTCATTTTTGAATCACTGTAATCCCTCGGATCCTTTCCAGGATGTCCTTTCTTGGCCAGTAATTCCCCATGTGTATGTGTGCACTCAGGTTTTTTTCAGCTTCTCAGTCCAATTCTTTGTGCATTTCTTAATGAGCTGTATTTTCCTAATTCAAAAATACTTCTGATACAAATATTTCTCTCAGCCTAGATTCATTCACACATATAAACATGTACAGGCTTCTCATACTGATTACTAATTCAAATGGGGAACAGCACAAAATGCATAGAACAGCCTTCTGTTGGCTTCTTTGTTATGTTTTTCAAATGGCCAGAAAATCTCTGGTAGATGAAAAGTACTCAGTACACATGATTTTTCAGCTTACTTTGCTTTCACATTACGGTGGTTTTGTAATAGCCCGTGTTTCCCCTGGTAGCTCATAAGAATGTCACAAGGGATAGCACCAGAAGTCTTACTAAAGACAAGACAAATTACATCTACTAGGTTTTAGATTATCCTGTCACAGAAATAAATTATACAGGTTTGACATGATTTGTTTATTCTTGACAAATCCTAGTTGGTTTCTGAAGAACTTGTAATCCTCCAGCTGCTTTGATATGTATTGTGGTGTGTATATATATATATATATGTATATATCTGAGGTTAGCATACCTCCTCCATAAGTGGCTGGCTCTGCTTCTTTCCACTTTTTAAAGGTCAAGATGATTTTTGTTCTTCTCCAGTTGCCTGAACTCCATGACTTGTCCAAGAGAATAGCGAGTGGCTACCCTTGGACTGGCATCTTCTCTTGTATAGTGAATCCCACAAACTGAAAATCTGAATGCATTAATCACTTCTTCTGACTCCTAGGATTTGTAGTTGTAAAACAAAAATAAAATGCATACAGGCAGATGTATGCATTACAGCCCAGCCCTCCACATGGAGCTGGATTTTTCCTCCTGGCATGAGGCCTGCAAGAATGAAAAACAATCATTTAGTCTGACTGTTTTTGTATGAGCACAGAATATAGCATTTAGTTTTAAGGCACTGAGCTGAAATGGAACCAGAAAAAACCACTTATATGCTAAAAACAATTTGTTAAAATGGAAAATAGAATGGAGGTCTGGTAGCTTTGTGCCATAGGTTGACCAGGGATTCAAATAAGCATTGCTGGTTATAAGAATTTTCCTGTTGTGCCTCTAACCCATGCAGCAGAAACGAATCCTTGGGTATAGTTTACAGCTTGAAGTGATTTATTTTCACAAGGTAGTCCACTCTTTTCACTTGCATTACTCTCTGATCTCCCATCTTCCCTCATGCAGTTCAACAGGCTGAAAAATTAGGCTCAAACCACAGAAGTTTTGTGTGTCACAGCACCTCTTCCTCCTGCAGATTTTCCCTGGTACTCTCCATCCCTTGCTGTGCCCACCAAGCATCCTTCTGAACCCACTCCTCTCTGTGCTGGTGAAAGGGAATGTCTTTCCACTGTGGCTTATATCCCAACCTACTAGAGCACCCAAAAGTTAGGGTGGGAGGGGGTTGCAACAATATTTAAAGTCAAAGCAATATTTCAAAAGTTGAAGTGATAGTTGCCTGCCTTGCTGTGCTTTTCATTTCTGATCTCTTGATATGCAAATTTAACTAAGTGAAGACCCAGCAGATATTTAGGGTTTCCTGTGATTTTTTTCCCCCATAAGTCATGTTCAGTGTCGACATTTCCTCCCACTTAGGATTTAGAGTGGTAGAGTAATAATCTTAGCTACAGAATATAATTTTAATAAAAACAGATGATGCTTAAAACAAAAGCAAATTCAAAACCAAAACCAAGTGGTTATTGAGGGGAGTAGTGCCCCTTGAGCTCATAACTGGGCAGTGAATAGCTTTCCCACACAGACAGTCTGGTAAAATAGAGATCCTGGATGTTTTCCCCATCTTTTCTGCCATATCTGGATGGCTTTTTGCACAGCTAGATAAATATTTGTCAGCAGGTTTGCTCACTGTTAAAACATACAACTTCCCCTCAACCTGGCTGTCAGCTACTCAGCAGTAGTGATTCCCTGCTTTTAGCATGCCTCTTGAAAGAAGCATCACCTTTTATTATTTTACTGGTTTTAATCTCCTTCCTTTACTCTCATAAAGGGTTTTGGGGGGCTTTAATGGAGGAATAATCCACAATCCCTAGTTGTGTATACTTTTTTTAAAAAAAGAAGTTATGCCTTATTAACTGAGTTAATACTTGCCTAATTGCAATAGCAAAGCAATAAAACTCAATCCCTACAACAGTGCGATGCTGTAACTTCCTTTCTTCCTGTTGATGAAGTGCTGGGCTACCTGCCAACAAAGTAAAAAAAAATAGGAAAAACCATAAATAAATGAAATATCTTTCTAAGGTATAGATGTATATGTTTTTTTGTGGGTTTTTTGTTTGGGTTTTGTTTGTTTAGTTTTGTTTTTAATCTTCGGTTATTCCTTGATTCATTTTTCTTTCCCTCATTTCATTAAAGTAAAATGTAAGACTATGTAAAATAAAAAGAGAGATCAAATCCAAGCAAACCTCTCTCCCTGGCATCATCCAACCATTGTACCTTGCACCACAGCTTTATAAATTCCCTGGTGTTTATGCTGCAAGCAGGCCAGGGGAATAGCAGGATGAAGCACAGGGCTGAAGAAGTCTGAGACCTTTGCTAGACTTCTCATCCAAAACTAGAGTGTATTCTTTCTCCCTTCTCTTGTGGTTTCTGTTCAGTATATCCTCTGCCAAATGAGTACTGCAGCTAGCTAAGCTACACATTTTTACTGAAAAAAAAAAAAAAAAAAAGGTATTTAATAGCACCCACTTTCTACCCAGGTCCTCCAGAGTAATAGTGCTTCAGATAAAGTTGCCTGGTGCTTGATGGTCAACTAAGTCTACATGATATAAACCAGGCTCTGTTATCTCAGCTGTGGTTTTTGGACATAAATTATATAAATGTTATGGATTCAAGTAGCTCTGTAGCTTATTCTCTTTGGCTGCCACAATAGCTGGTGCTGTTTGCTTTTGAAGCACTCTTAGTCTGAAGTGCATTGTGGGAAAAGTTTAAAAAAAAAAAAAAAAAAAGGAAGTTTGAATATATATAGTATGGTCTTAACTATGGCAAGTGCCACACCAGAAGCACAACACCTCCCTTCACCCTCCATGCTTCAATGACAGGGCAGTTTTCACTGCTATCTGTTTGACACCTTTTTGCAGGAACCTCTTTCACAGTCTGCCTTCCTTGGCCCAAATCATTAAGTTTTGTGTAGGCACTCACTAGCTGTTACATGGCTCCCTAATAAGCCCATGATTTTGGCTGTGGTCTTTTGTTGCTAAGAGCCAGCTAAGGGACTAAATTGCTTTGCTGCTCTTTAAAAATTACTTAAAAATTACTTAAAATTTTTAAAATTACTTTGCTGCTCTTTAAAGAAAGATCTCACGGCTTGTAGTAGATACTGCACCACAAGAGGGAATGCTGTTCAAAAGAAAACTGAGCAAAAATTTCCATCTTGTGAGAAACTAGTGAAACAATGAACTTGGAATTTTTAAAATAATATTTCTGAGCTTAGTGAAGAAATTTGAAATCCAAATCAGGTGCTTAGCCTGTGTCCTTGGTGTCCACAGAGTATCCTGACTCAACAGGCACAGATCCAAATGAATTGGTGGTCAGAAATGTCATAGCATCTTGATCAAAAGAAACTTTCAAAGCTGATTACTTGTATGCTATAGTTTTGTCAAGAGAAACTACTTATTTTTCCAAGTAACTGTTCTTGTCACCCTTTAAAAGACACTGACTTTGCTATGATAGGACTGTCCATGTGTAAATGTTCTGAGTTAGTGTGCTTCTAAAACTGTAATTCCTTAAATATTTATCCAATAAAAATGGCATGGGCCTAGATCACCAGAGATACCAAATGCACTTAATGTTTTAAGCTAAATGTTAGTCTTGAGGGACAGGTTGCCACTACTATGCAGAGAAAAACTTAGTTTTCTAGTACAAAAGGATCTGATAAAGCTCAGGAGAGTTGTCAGATATTTCACCTACAGTTTGTGAAGAGCTGATTAATTTTCCAAGGAGAGGGTGAGGAAAAAAAAAAAAAAAGATCTAGTCGAGTATCTGAAATACCATGCTCAGTAAAATCAGAGGCAGAAGTGGAGGACTCAGGGGAAGCATTCCTGTTTCCTTCATTTAGCCTTAGCCCAGTGTAGACATGGGGCTAAAGTTACTGCTCTCTCCAGAGATGCTAGGCAGGGTCCTGTATATGGGAAGGGAACTGTACATTATAAATCTCTTTGCAGAGCACAAGAGTGTAAGATTCTTGCAAGAAAAATACATCAGTTCCCGTGTCATTTAGGGCATTCCAACCAAGGCATTTCCAACCTTGCAATAATTGCCTAGCACTTTGCATTTGTGAGAAAGTAGAAAGAAATGTCTTAACAGTGGGCTCTGCATATTGTAAAAGTCCAACTGTGACTTGCAGAAACACCCATGAGACTTATTGCTACCATTATAAGCTTAGAGTAATGTGCTCATATTTTTCTTTTTAGACTATGCACACTTTATCCAACCCTCAGAGGTTAAAAAAAAAAAAAATAAAATAAAATAGAAAGAAACCATGAAACAGTCCTGTTAAACTTGGGGTTTTTTCTTTGTTTTGATCTTTGTGTGTCAGACACACCAGTGCATATCACAAGTTCAGCTCAGCTGAAGGCAAAGGCTCCTGCTAGCTGATGAAGAGTCCCAGCCACGGTGTTCATGGCATCACATCCCACAGTGCCATGGCCACCAGGGGTCTGTCTGAAGGCCATGATTTCACCTTTGGGGCTGGGATTTCCAAGCCTGCTTTCCAGCTGCAGAAGGACCTAAAGCAGCAGCTGCAGGGGGTAATGGTGAGGGAGGGGGCTTTGTTCAAGCTGCAAACTCAGGAGGTCAGAGTCATGCTTCCCTATGGGTTACTACTAGCATCTGATGCAACAACTCCCTGATCCTCACTGGGATGTGGTAAGTTCTGGTAAGGCAAAGTAGTAAAGAGTGGTAGAATATTTTATCAAGAAAAATGCTTATCCTTTGAATCTCATTAAATTTAATTCTCTGTGTGTATCCATTGTTCTGCCTTGGCAGCAGAGGAGAGCCAAAGTAGCAGCAGAGACTTTGCTGAATACCTCAGTAGCTTTGGTTCCTGTTTGGTTTTGTTGAATTTTTTCAAGATATCAGGACTGCTTACTTTGCAACTGAAGAACTAGAAATTTTCTTCTGCTCAGTCTTAACACACTGTAAGTCAGCTTTATACTAAGGATAGGAGTGATTAAGTCATAGCCAACAGAAGAAGAAATATAATGTTGGGTGTAGCTCTTGAATAATTTAGGTTTCACTTGGACACTAGCTATGCTTCAAAATCAGCAGCAAAAGCAGTTACAAAGCCTCTGTCACTGAAGTCTTTTAAGAAAACAATAGACTGGGATCTCACAGAAATCATTAGGTGCAGCTGAGCCATGGCATGAAGCAGAAAACCTCTTGGATTTTTTCTGCCTCAGATTGCATGATTCCCCCATAGTCACGCAGCACAACCCACCCCTACACTTAAAAAATCAAGGACAAAAATCATCGCTCCCATTCCCTTGGTTTTTCTGGCCACAGATAAGAGTTGCTGGAAGTGTCTCAGGTGCAGGTCAGCATTGCTGATGCCTGAATCTGGGCTGATTGCCCCCCACAGAGGTCTCTGGGTCACCAGGCTGCTCAGCCTTACCTAATTGTCATTACAAAGGACTGACATCCTTTGAGAGCCCCAAAGTGGGGGGGAACCAAAACTGCACATCGCTCTCCTGCTGCTCATCAGTCTGTAGCTCTTCTCTCACTTCCCCCCAGCCCTCCACCCTCACCATTTTAGTAATGAGAGAACAAACTCTGCAATCTGTTCAGTGAGAGAACAACTCATCTGAGCACAATTTCCTCTTCTCTGTTGTTGAATATAACTTCCCTTGGGTAGGTGAAAATTTTGGCAGTCTGCACAAAGACTAGCAGAGACTGAAGCAGAAGCTGTAATAGAGCTGTTATGGCTTGACAGCCCTGTTTTGTAATGCACTGGGGGATTTTATTACAAGTCAACTGCAGCTTCAAGAAATTTAAGATTATGGCATCAGCTTGTATGATTATTTTTTTTTTTAATGTTTAATAAATGAAATTGCAGTAGATTTTAACATAAAGGCTATGGCTGTAGCAGGCCTGAATGACTTAATAAAAACTGAAATCAATCAAACAACTTGATTTTTTTGGTAAGTTTTTGCTCTGCCAGTGGAAATAAATGTTTTGCAGCTCTAATAATTCCACATACATTTCTTCAGGTACTCGAAAACCACTATATTTCTATACCATTTGCTGAGTGCATTGTTTTTTGCTGAATTTGTATTTAAAGAACATCCCTTTAAAATTCATTTAATGTAGCCTCACAAGGACCTGTGTTGCCACAGTGTATATCGATGATGACCAAAAGCTTGAAGAATCCTGTGGCCTGAGAAAATACTTTACACATTCCCACTCATTGTAGACTTTCTTTTTCTTGAATTAACTAAGGGAGATTATGACAGCAATTAAAGCTTCAGATGGCTGGCTCCATGTAGTGATAATACAGCTTATTTTTATTATAAGACAATGATTCCCAGTGGTGGCAGGACAATAGACATTTTTTTTTAAAAAGAGGCAATGACAGATCCTTTGCTACCAGCATTTTTCAAATCCTAAGTTTTACGATAGGTGAAATGTAGCTTCTGGCATGTCTGGCTCTGAAACCTGCCTTGGGACAGGGCTAGTTTTGTTAGTTATTAGTATTGTTGTGACAGTTCATGTGATATGAGCCAGATGAAGAAATAAAGAAGAAAATATGTAACCATGGAGGGCCCTGATGCTGCTGTGGGACAAGCCAGGCTTGGGCTGAGCTCCTTGTGCAGCCTGGTTAGGGGAGCCACTTGTGGATGATGACCTGCAGGCCAGAGCAGGGACTGACTGTCCCCATATCCATGGGAAACTTGGCTACCGGAGGGTCTGGGGCTGAGAGGATGATGATGGGATCCCAGAGGCTGATGCTCCATCAGTTTTTCTAGACACTTGCTTTTTTCTGGTGTATTTTCAGCTGCAATCCCATGCAAAGGTGCATCTTAGCATGACTCGCTTTCTTGTACTAATGCAAAGCTTGATGTTACTGGGAGCATGATGTTGAGGGCATCTCCAGAGCCTGCAAGTTGCTATTCATATAAGCAGGTGTGGTTGTCACATTGGAAGGAGACCATATGCCTCATGGCTATGGGCAGAGAGGAGAAATTTTCTTTTGGGAAAAACCAGGTGGTGCCCAGGGCACTGAAGGACTCACAGCTGGAGGGCACATCCAGCCCACCAAGGGTGCTGCTAAAGCCGAAAGGGTTAAACAAAGGACTGGACAGCACTCTCAGAGGAGGCAAAAGCCCAGCCTCTATCCATTTTTTTAATTTTTTAATTTTTTATTTAACAAAACATGTGGTCATCTGGCTGTGTATATTCCACAACATACCTATTTCTCAAGGCCTCAAGGGATTTTTGGTCCATGAGGCAGAAGACCCTGAGGAGGCCAGAAAAAATGGGATTTTCCATCCCTGCGGATGAGTTGAAAAGCCCTGCTGGGATGACTGCAGAGGACTCCTAGGTGCTGAAAGATGTATCCACATCCACCTTCCTGGAAACTTGAAATTTCCAGGAGGCCAGGCTAAAGCCAGATGCATAGATGGAGTCTCTATGACTTATTGTGGTCCCTCAAACTCCTGACTTTCTGCTCTGAGGCAGGCCTCATAGCATAGAAACTGAAGTGGAAACATCTGTAAACTTACTAGCTGCTTATCACATTGCTTTGAGGATAAATATTTTTTAGAATTTACCCAGAATATTTCCACAAATGAGCATGTTTCATCCCAGACCAAGCACTTTTTTTTCTGCCCTACTGGCAAGAAGTAATGATATTAAACTATATATAAAATACATGGAGTTTGGTTACACTTTGAGTTAACCTGAAATGGAGAAAAAAAAAAGTCAGACTTGACCACTGACGCTATTTTTTAGAGATGCCTCCCCATGCAGCTTGGCTTTAACTCTCTGCTTTGCATGAACTTCCCCTATGACTTTGCACAAGATGGTTATTCCCTCTGTCTCACTTTCCCTCCAGCAAGATAGTAGGTGGTGGGTCCCCATTTGCCACTTCTTGTCTGTTTGTCATGCTCAGGGTTACCAGCACTGTTTAATCTTCACTTGTACCCATATGAACATCTCTGCTTTGCACTGTGCCTGTTTGGAAAATGAATAAAATTAGTAGATTTATAACAGGTCTATACTGTGTTCCATCATTTTCTTCTTCACTTGTGGACCTGTATTTGGAACAAATCAGCTCATTCATCTAAAACAGATTTTAGGCATGTTTTTGAAGACAGCTAATCATAGGGACTTTGGCAGGATGAGGCCTCACTTTATGGTGCAGTGGCTCTGGAGTGGAAAGTGGCCTCTGAAACAGACCCAGGCAGAAACCCACCAGGGACACTGCTACATCTCCTGCAATGTGTTCAGATTTGCAGGTGTGCCTCTGAAGGTGTTGTGAAATCACTATTTTGGATCTCTGTCTTGACCTCCAATTCTAATTAGCTGCAGTTTCTCAGTGAAAACCAGCACCCTGTTTCTTGTCTGCAAGGAGCTTGTGCACTGCACCACCTTTGAGGATGCTGCACAGCATCACGGATGGTGAGAGCATGAGCTTCTATTTATTAACTGAGTGATACCACATGTAGATTCACTAGATGTTTACAAAACTTTGTGGGTGGGTTGATCAAACACATGGGGCCTTCCCTTTGGTTTAATTCCTGTTAACTGATGAGAGTGAAAAAACCCCGCAACAAAAAATCCTGGGCAGCAGCCAAAAAAGCCCAAAATGAAAGATGATAAAATTGTATTGTATCTTGTTTTTTGAAGCTTAAGTAGAAATATGCCTGTCCCCTTTCTTGCTATTCCAAGCCTGGAAGGAATACTACCTTTCAGCCTGGCACAGCTGGAGCCCTGTGTCCCCTTGAGAAGCCTAATGACTTACAGATTTATTCCAAGGCAGTTAATGGATTTACCTCCTTCCAGAAAATGCTTAGGAAAGGATAATATGCTACAGGAGGAGTATATTCATGTACTGATGTGTGAAAGCAAAATATGTCACATGCCCAGGGGCCCAGAATGCATCTCCTAGTCCTCCAGAAGGATATTGCCTAGTGTATGAATTGCTCAGGAGCACCTTGTCATGAACTCTCTGGTCATCAAGGGGCAAAGGTAGAGACCCAAACAAGCAGAAATTTGCCCCACTGTCATGAGAACCTCTGTTTCTGTTATTATGAGCTTAACATTTGACCTGTGCAGCTTTAACCTTTTCACTTTAGCATCCACATATCTTTAGGGAAAGCTGCATAGCTGAACTTTTAAACAGTATCAGTAGCCACTACCTACACCTGCATCCATCTGCAGTGACTAATAAAGAGAGCTTGCATTTATATATAAAAGTGTATATTTTCCCATGCTGTAACTCAATTGTCTTCCACAGAATTTCACAGGGGACAGATTTGGATAAAAGTAAATTCAGTCCAAACTTTTACTCAGGGAAAAACTTATATTGGGATTAATATGTTACTCTGGCTTTCAATCCTGCAGATTTAATTAAAAATAGTTGGGGGAGGGGACAGGGAAGAGAAGAGAAAAAGGGAAGGAACAGCCCATTTTCCACTTTTTTATGGCCTTTTATCATGTATAGTCCTTAACACCTGTTTAAAATACTATCCAATAGGGAGACATCTTTTTTGCATGGGTGAAAATAGGTTTCCCCGTCACAGCTGTGCATATTTAAAGCAATGTGGGGCAAAGATGCCTCGTTCTCACTGATGCCTGAGAATGCTAGGACTTCTTGAGGGCTTCTCTCTCTACTGACTAAAGGTAAAATAACTCCTGTTGTTGTCCTCGTTGGTGCCCTCAAAAGTTGAGGGGAATGTAGAGGTGTCTTGTGGCAAATGGTATGGGCTAGTTTCTCAGCTATCACAAGTTACAGTCTGGCTTGAGAGGCTATGAAATGGCAGCCTGGAGGGGGCTGTGCTGAAGAACTCATCTCCATGGAGGGCCCCTGGGTTTGGCTTCTTGTCCCAGCATCATGGGTTAGTGCATGGGCTGTGAGCTCTGCTGTGCCTGCCCTTGCCTTGGGGTTATGTAGAGATTTGTTTGAAGCTTGGGAATTGGTATCCAGTGGCCTGAAACCAGGAGCAATGACAGCCCTCTTTTATGCACCGGTTTTCATGTGTACTTTGCTGCCCTGGATAGGTGGCAGGCTTGCCCTTTGATCCCTGTGGTTCTGATCTGCCCTGTTCTCTGCCTGCTGTATGTATGTGTGTCTGTTTTTAAAAAGTGTTGTCATAGCTTATGTTTTAGTAGCATCTAGTGTTGGAGAGTGAAAGGCTTGTTGCTGTGCTTGGCTTGCTTGCTTGAAGGAAACAGTGTGGACACATGCATGTTAAAGTTTGTGAGGGCTGAGCCTCATCCTGTGGTTTAAGGTCCAGGAAGTGTTGTGGTGGTTTGGAATTGGGGATTTGATGGGCTTTTAAAAATCTTTAAAAACTTTTCCTAGGCTCTGGTCAAGGCACTTGGCAACTTCTCCTGCTCTAGTCTTGTGCCACGCTATGGGAAGGCTGATTAAGACACATTCTGCACTTGTGATGGTGACCATGTGTTAGACTTAAATAAGAAGACAGACTTTTTTCTCTGTCTTACCTTCTTTTGCTGAATGTGAGCTTCTTCTGCTCTTGTTAACCCTTTGTTATCTGCTGCTTTAGGATCTTTTCTCTGCTGCTCTGCTTCTCCTAGCACCAATCCCCTAGACATGTCCTTCTGCTGCCTTAGAAAGATCAGGAAGCCATGTGTGGGTGCTGAGCACCTCTTTGTGCTGCTCAGAGAAATGGGCTCCTCAGAAACACAGCCAGGATGGGCATCCCCACTGAGCTGGGAACCCACTTGCCATCCTCACTGCTACAGGAGGATTGGCCAAGAAATCAGGGCTTTTGTTTGTGTATCTTTCCCTCCTATGTCTTTAGGACTTTCTGAATCTGGCTCAGTCTTTGTAGTATCTTGCTTCCTAAGCTGTTAAGGGTAAGGGGATTTAGATTTGTTTTCATTAGGCTTTTTGGGTCCCTGTAAGCTCTGAACTAGATATACCTTAGGATGAAAGCTTGGCTCGTCTTAATGTTGCCTGGAGCTGATGGTTTCTGCTTTAATGAACTACAGTATAATCCATAAGGTTTATCGTTATGATGACTATATCAATTTCTGATGTGAGTCTTTTTAAAAGAAGTTATAAAATTCCCTGTGACATATTATTTGCATGGTAGAAATACAATTGCCTTTTCTCCTTCCCTTAAGGGCTTCCTCTTAGCTCCCTTTCTGTGCAGATAGTTGCTGTGCTGACATCATATAAAGATGCTTACTAAATCAAAGATATATGTGATGGGGGCAGGGGGACTGAAAACATTTTATGCTTGAGAACAGGTGAGGAGTAAGAGTTAGGAACAAGGAGAGTTGCAGTCTTGGCCTATTTTGTAGCTGCCTGGTAGCTGCAAACTCTTTGTTAAATTAGAAGTTGTCTTTTGTGAGTTGATACAGGGTGATTGCCTTCTTTTTTTTTTTTTTTTTTAAAACTTGAGATTGAGGGAAAGAGGTGGGTGTAGTGGCGAAGCAGTTACTCACGTTGCTCCTTTAAAGGAGCATTTTGCCCAAATCACCTCCTTTTAAACAGGGTGTGGGTTTTTTTATTTTCTGTTTAATGCCACATATGTGTCACAACTGTGGATGCCAGACACAGAGATAAGTAAAAAGATCACACATTTAATTATCTTTGCAAAAAGAAAGAGCATTTTTTGTAGCACTAAAACACAGAAGGCATTCTTCATGGAGGATGTGTGGGATAATAGTGTTGCTGTTCTGTTGGAAGCTTTTGGAATATCACTTACCATGTGCACAGAAGGCACTAATGCTGCCTCTTGTCAGGACACTGATTTAAATTACGTACCAGGCTTGAAACTCAACCTTCCACCTTGACAAATTGTCTGTGAGCTGAACATGATTTGAACCACTCCAGTGCAGTTTTGTTCAGCATCACCCCTTGGTACCATATTAATAGGATGTGTTAGCATCAGACAGCTTGGTGAAATGGTAAATATTACAGAGCACATGGACAGATTGTCTCCTTGATGGTAAATAGATTGTGAATAATTGAATAATGCTATAATAGTGAAGAAGATCTGCCTAACATAAGGCACGAATTACGCTTCTCTCTCTGCTCCAGCTCAAACATTTCAGACTCCTTTTCCTTTGCCATAATTGGACATAATCAGTAACACAGTCAGTGACTAAAGACTGTCTGGTATCAATTCCCAAATCCAGGAACTGCAACATCTAAGTTTTGAGAAAGCTAATGCTCTCTATTAGCTGATTAGTTCAGTTAATTTGTTGTGTCCCATGGTGATAGTAAAGTAAATAAGAAAGGGTACTCTGTTTCAAATATCTTTGTGTGTTATATATATATATATATGACCCATGCATATATGTACATGTACAAGATTTCCTGGTAGTTGAAGGTGTTGAGAAACTGCAGGTTTCTCTGGCTTCAATGGAAGCTGTTGGCTCAGGAACTCCTAAAGAAAAGCTGTCCAAGAACATTCAGTCTTATTCAGAAAGAGAAATGTACATTACTTAAAAGAGCTTTTTCAGTTTGACTTCTAGGTACAGCCTGTATGTTTGCCTTGTTGGCTGATGGAAATGCTTCAGGCTGGGGTCATCTTCTACAAGAATGTGACTTTACTTGCAATTAAATAATAAGGATAATACAAATCTTTCTCTTCCTCCCCCCCAAATAAAAATTACCCATGAATGTGTTGCAACCTGCTATCCATAGATTTCAAAACACATAGCTACCATAGCGGACGTAAAGATAACTTCTTTAAAGTGTCAACCTCTGATAGATAATTAGATACATTTTTTTTGTGACTTAGTTCATTAGTTACATGATTCTGAAATAGCTCTTTATCTCCACCTGTGAAAGATAGTGTATGCTACTGGGCAAATGTTTTTGCTCCATTTGACTAATTGGAGATGTGGGAAGCACTATAGAGAGTTTATGCAGTTGTGGGAGGTAGAAAGGTGTCCTGATGACAAATGGTTTCCTAGGGTTAAATTTTATTTTAATTTGGATACAGACTGAACTTTGTCAGAGCTAGATGGAGAACCTATTGAGTATGTATTTGGAGTGTATGGAGACGGCAGCATTTAGCTCCTGAAAGCCAACATGAAGATAGACATGCTAATAATTCTGCACCCTTGGAGCAAGCTACAAACCTCTGGTAGGGGGATGATTGGATACCCAAGATCCTGGACCATTTGTTTTTTCCACTGTATTGGTAGGTACCAACACCTTCCATTGACTTTTATATTAATCTTTATGCTTGCAAGCAGGCAGAGACTTCATTTTTCACTCCATGACAGCTGTGGGGCAGCTCGTATCGATGGGCCCAAGCGCAGCTTGGTGGGGAACAGCAGCTTGCAACACTACCACGATTAAAGTGTCAAGTTACTCCTCTTTTCTATTATATGTAGACTGTAAAAGATTAACGCAGGGTGATTTATCTTCTGTTGGATTCACTTGACAGTGAACAAGACTGTAACCAATTTGCCTGGAGCAAGGGAGCTCAGAATAAACTCTGGAGGTTTAGGGCGATGGCTTGCTAGGGGTATGGATGGATAGACAGACCTCCTCATCTGGACAGCCCCCTCTGTCCTTCTGTGTCCTGGGGAACTTGCTTCTGAAAATGATCAAGGAGCAATTTGTGATCACTTTTGGCTGCTGAACCATAGTGTTTTGAAGCTTCAAATAATCTTCTCCTTAAGATTGTCTCAGACCAGTAAGTCCAGTTACGGGACCAGGCTGTAATACTTCAGCTTGCCCACGCTTTCTGTAGCTCCCCAGCTGCCTGTGTTTTTTTTCACTTGAAGTTTTCTGAATAAAAACTGCCCACCAAGTTTGTTTTGTTTTCTGTTTACAGCTGTTTGGGTGTGGGTTTTTTTTTTGTTTTGCTTTGTTTTGAGTTTTTTTAGTCCAAAGGCCGTCTCTACTCCTATGAAGTGTGGAGTGTCATGAAATCTTGTTCCTTCTGGGCACTTGCAATGGCAGTCCCTAGCAGTAGTAGGGAAACATGCTTGGCCCTGATGATGACCAGATTGTGAGTGCTGCAGTTCTCCTGCTGTGAGCACAGTGTGCCCATTTTGTAGTCCTGGTTGCTAAATGAGGATATATAAACGCAGCAGCTGAGTCAAGAAGTACTACTGATTGGCAACCAGCATTAGCCAAAGGTCAGTGCTAATTACTCTGCCTCCTTTGCATGAGAGGCTTTGAAAGATAGAGAAGAAAGTGTCTGTGGCATTTGCTGCCAACAAATTATTTGGCTGACAGGAGGATGTCGCTGCTCATCAGTACTGATAGACTGCAAGTTAGTACTTGTGCAATTAAGCAGGGTAGAAATATTGCCTCAGAGAGTTAACTTTCTGGGAGTAATTATTGTGGGTGTCAACACACACTGATGAAAAGGAAGAGGATGTATTTACTATATACGTGAACCAAGGTTATGAATGATTAGACATTTGTTTATGATGATCACCTCTGTCTCTAGCCCATCCTTCCTTCCTCTTGTTTTTGCATGTTATACTGCTGATTATACCAGGGAGGGACAGTGGGAGTGGGGCCACATCAACACCAACTAGGCTCTGCTGATCAGAGATTTTATGGTTTCTCATCTAATTGAACTTTGAGCTTTAGTGCAAGATCTAATATTTCTTTTTTTAGCCTTGCCATACAGACATACCACTGCAGCCCTGGTACAGGCACTGCAGAGCTGAAATTGAAGAGAATGAAAGGGTAACATAAGGGAGGTCTCGAGAAGCTAAAGGAAAAACTGACTTTTGGAAGAAGTCTGAAGCCAGGAAGCCCTTAATTAATAAGACCAGTGGCTTTAGATGTTTCAGGTTCTGCATGTCACATTTCCATTACCAGAATTTCTGTGGGGGCTAGAAAACTGAGCTCGGGAAACTAAACCCCTTAGGAGTGTCTGTTGATTATCTAAAGATGGAGAGCATCAAGGCGCTTTTTTTTTTTTTTTTTTAAGATGTAAAACATGACTTCCAATGAAAGCTTTTGTTCAATAGTTTTGGTAGCATGAGGCTTCACTCCAGCAATTAAAATATTGCCAAAGATATGTTCTGAAGTGTGCCAAGTCTGGTCTATGTCCATGTTACCTTTGTATACCTATGACTCTGGGCATGAACTTCTGAGCCTTTGCCATTGGAAAGTATAGGTTTCTTTTAGTGTGAATTGTACAAATTCAGTTATTTAAATTGGCGTACTCTTTTTTCCTTCACCTGGATAAATGAAAGTTGAAAATAGTTTCCTGAATTTGTCAGTGGAGCTGACAAATACTTTTCTCCAGATGTGTCCCTAGTTTTTTCTGTTAGTGTTATATATTTAAACTGGGTGCATGGAGTTACGAATAGCTTATCCACCTAGTTATTGAATTACAGAGACTTAGAATTGTACAAAGCCAAGTGTTCAGGCTGTCAGTGAATGACAGATGAGTGCAAGTCCTTTACGCTCCTTTGAATGTCACCACCTTTGTGCTTGTCCTGTGCACAGGACATGAGCATGAAGTCTAAAACTCACACTAAAAAAAAACACCTCACAAAGCAGTGTCTTTAGCCTCCCATAAATCAGAGCTTTGTCTTACCCTTTGCATAACAGAAAAATACTTGGAGACAAAGAGCTGCTGCATCTCCTCTGAGACAGTACAGTTTATCATACACCAGGATCATGTGTGTGGCCAAAGGGAATTCTTAGTGGAGCAGGGCAATGAATGCTTCCCCTTCTGTCTCACTGAGGCGTCTGCAGCCCCAGGTATTTGCAGTTACCCTGCACTGGTTTTCTCCTCCTTCTGGATGTGACAGGGTAGGTGTGGTGTTTCCTTGAGATCCGGGTTCTTTGGAGTCCTGCCTTGCCTGCATGCGAGAAGAGTTTTCTGCATCTGGACCCCTGCACATTTCTTCTGGCACAGCAGTTATGCTGTCCCCTCTTGCCAATCCAAAAATCCCAGTACTTCTGTGGAGAAGCAAAGGCACAATGTCTGCTTTTTTGCAGGACCAACTTTGTGTAGTTCAGTTGACCCATTGATGAAATACCACATTGACTGCATCAGCATAATCTCATAAAAGGCTTTCAAGATACCCCCAAACTGCTTTGCTATGAGCAAGTTTCAATGCTGATTTAAGTGATCTTTGAATGTTTGAATAAGCCTCCTACTGAGGGGAGTGAGACAAAAGTTAGTCATAGAATCATAGAATCCTAGAGGTTGGAAGGGACCTCGAAAGATCATCTAGTCCAACCCCCCCTGCCAGAGCAGGGCCACCTAGAGTACATCGCATAGGAACGTGTCCAGGCGGGTTTTGAATGTCTCCAGTGAAGGAGACTCCCCTCCGAGCAGTGCTTTTCATTGTTGCATAAACTTTGTTTAATGTCTTGTTTCTTTGTTGTAGTTATCAGATACTACTCATGGATAGAAACAGAATTGGCACAACATTTAAGTTATAGGATAAATGGTTAATTCAAAGTAAAAAGTCACCAGATAGCAGAGCATAAAGTCTGAAAACTGAGAGTCTTGAGGACAAGGTTGGAGCAAGGTCAGAAGTAGGAAGGCACACTTATCACCACTGCAATATTTAATATCATGGCAGTAAATGAGATCTAGTAAAAAAAGGCAAAAAGAAAACCAAGTTGAAGATAAATCTTATGGGATATGGCAGTCAGTAAAAGAAACACTGAGAAAAACAAATCTTGGAAAAAGCATTAGGTCTAGCGAGTGCTATCTTGGTAGAGTTGGGGAGCTTCTTCACACCCGTAGCTTAAATAGCTTTTCTGTGTTATAGCTTGTTAAAGATTTTCAAAATTCTGTGTTTACACTTTGATGTTTGGTCTTCTGATAAAGGAGAAAGAGAGACATTTACAGTAAATGATAATTTCCAGATGGAAAACCTTTCATTAATTTCTAACTCAGCTGCATGAGAAGTATGTGACATTTATTTTAAGTCTCTTCATAAGCTAAAAGGTGCTGCTGATAGCATGCTTATTTTCATATTTGATTAGTAAGCACACTGAAAAATTACTAAAGAGCAAGACTCTGCAGGAGGGCCATTCCTTTCCACCTAGTGCTATCATTTGTCACTCAGTGCTGTTAGATTAAAAGCAGCATGGCTGCAGCTCAGCTATTATCTACAGCCACTTAAAGGCCAGCAGTTTCAATTTTAAAAAATTTTACATTTCTGTGGGTTTCAGTAACACATCTTCATCTGTGGCTGCTCAGATTTTTATTCACTCTGAATGAAGGAAAAATGGAAACCCATCTTTCTCATGTGTCTTGAAGAGCTCCCAGGAAGAGGGAATACTTCATTGTTGTGGGTTTGAGTGCATTGTTCAGGGTTTTGGTTCCTTGGTTTGTTGGTTTTTTTGTGTGTGTTTTGGTTTGGTTGGTTGGTTGTTTTTTTTAGTGGAAGTGAGGCAGTAGTGGTGGGGGTTGAGCAATCACTGGTGGGAACATGGTGATGGAAGCAATCTTAAGCATCTGCTACAGCTACTTGTATTATCATGAAAGCATCCTCTTTCCTTTGCTTCTGTAAATGTAGTGACACTATTGATTAATTGAATTAATAAAATAGAGGTGCTGGTGGGGACAAAAAGGCTCATTAAATGGAGATTTTTTAGAAATTGATAGCAGTGTTTATACCAGTTTTCCTTTTTTCATGTTATGTAATATCAGTTAATCCTATATAGTTATAGCTGATGGGGCCTATGGATAGAGGAGGTTATCTGCCCAAAACCTTGTGTTTAAGCAGGACTGGAAAGGGGACTGAAGGATGGTAATCCAGCTGGGTTACCTGTTTCTGTACTTCCCTGTCCCCCTGAACAACCATACCAGCCAACAAATAAAGAATAATTCTTTATTGAGCAGAAACAATTGCTATGAATGTTGCTTTGAACTTGAACTGCCTTATGGAATGGACTGCTTTAATGTGCCACAATTAAACTTACAAAAAGGTCATTACACTGGCAGTTGAGTGGACATATTGAGAAAATATTGTATATAATCTGAGGATAGAAAGTGATTTGCAGACATGTGACTTAACACTTACAGATGCTGGGAGACCTAGCTAGGTAAACTTGATGGGACCAAAGGAATTTTGATAGATAATCAAGTCCTGAAATATTTTAACACTGATAGAGATTAAAAATTGGCAATGGGAAGAAAATTTATCTGGCCTTTAGGCAACTGACCCGTGGTGCACAGTGTTTCTTGTCAGAGCAAAGAAGCTTTCAAGGCAAGGGGTACCAGCAACACTTTTGCTGTAAAAAATTTAATGCATAGGGCAGGAACTGGGTCAAATAGAGAGGATAAAACCTCTGAAATAATTTTTCAGAAAGAGTTGTGCAGCCCAACATCTTGATATGAGACTTCTCTTGTGTTATTTATTCCTGAGGTTTATTCTGTGAGAACAAGAAAGATGGTCTTGGTCTAACGAAATCTAAGAAACCCCCCGCATAATAAAGTAGCCATCTGGTGATGTGTGTGAATTATTTTATTTAAATAACACTATTGGACTGTCTGAGCTACTACTGCACTCTGTTTATTGAGATTACATGTTTGCTGTGTGAAGAAAAATCCTTTGCTATCTCTAGTGCACCTTGCTCTTCTGAAAGGTGATCCAGGTGACCTAATGAGCATTTTGAATCTGGCCATTGTTTGATTTCGATAAAAACTGAACCTGGGGTGGAAATACCTGAGGACAGTAAAGGCTTAAATCTCTCCCTGACCTGATCATGTATGTGTTTGAAGAGAGCAGAGGAAGTGGGTGTGTTGTTTGGAAGCCCTCCTTGTCCAACCTATTCCCGTTTTTGTTCTCTCTGAAACATTAGGAGAAGAGCATGAATCCTGAGAAGGAAAAGAGGGGGTTAAGAGTAACTTTCTTTACATTTCAGCAGGTGTGAAATTATTAGAGACTGAAATTAGTGTGATGTATTAAATTATTAATAATCTAGGTATTAGAGAAGAGGCCTACCTACCTGCTAGAACTGTATTCTCTGAGAGCAAATACAGAGTTCCTGAACTTACTGGAGACTTATTTTGAAACCCCTTTGATTCTTTTGAACTACATTGATACTGTCTACCAGTCTGCTAAGGAGGTTTCTGCCAAATAGTGACATCTCCCGGAGATGTCCTGGATCTCCTCCCTCCCTTCCTTCCTTCTTTCCTCCCTCCCTCCCTCCCTCCACTCAAGCCTACAGTTATTCCTTCAGGCAGAAAGCTGGAAATGAGGACTGGAAAAATACTAATTTGAGTATGGATGAAAGCCCAGTGTAATTTAGATGTTGGTCCAGCATAACCTTAGACACCTTATAACTACATCACTTTCATGTAAGAGGTATTTGTGCACTGCAAAGTAATAAAAATCAAAGGTTTAAATCAAAGGCTGATTATTCTGTTGGTTTTTTAGTTGTTTATTTTTTTGTTTGTTTGGGTTTTTTTGTGTCAGTGAAGTGTCCGTGGAAATGACAAATTAGTAAAACAAAACTTGGGACACTGAAATTTGGTTGGTTGGTTGTTTCCCTCCATTACAATTCCATACTTTTGTTCTCTGGGGAAAAGAAAGAAAATAGCTGTCACCCATTATAGCCCTGGTATTATTACACTGAGTAGGTGTACAGAGCTCTTCTTCTGAAAGTAAGTGTGGCCAGAGCTGCTCACAAGAAACAGCGAGGATGTTGCCATGAAACCCTGGAGAAAATGGTTTGCTGCTGAGGCCCTCATTGCCAGGGAAGAGCTTTCCCTATTGTAGACATTGAGATTGCCATAATCCAAGAGCAGATCCTCCCAGAAGTGACACAGGGTACTGAATGTCTATGAAAAAGTCATTCCAGATTTGCATGGTCCAAAGTGTCTGTGTAAGAATCCCTACTTTGGGTGGGGGTTCATCTTGGTTTTGTATACCATTGAGCTGACTCCTGAATTGCCTTTAAATTGGAATTTAATGTCACTGCATTCCAAACAAAACAACACTTTTTTTTTTTTTTTTTCCTTACCTGTCTGAGTTTGATTTTTCTGTATGTCCTTTGTATCAGCGCGAGTTGTGGTTTTAGCTTCCTTGCCTCTGAAACTGTAGTAAACCTCTTTCACTGTGGAGAACACAAAGCCTTTACCAGTGGCATGGGTTAGAGTTCCCATGCTTTTACTTCTTGTGCTGCCTTGGACTTATAAAAAGGAAAAGCAAATAAAAACCAAACAATTAACCCAACCAAACTGCACACCCACCTCCCTTAAAAGCAACCCCAATGTAAAATTATTTTATTCTATGAGGAGTGCTGTACATAGGCTTTCTGTGAATCAATATATAAGTAGCTCAGAAGCTGCCAGTGTTGAGGGTTGATGACTGTAGAAGGAGCCCTGGGCTGCTTGCTCACACCAACCTTGTCCCAAGGGAACAACCCCAAACCCCACTTCTCAGGGCTTTCCTCTTCCGAAAGATCTGTTTTTGCTGGCATCTATTTTAGTTTATCACTCAGGCTAAAGCTGCATTGATCAGTAATGTTTTAAAGTGAGTCCAAGAATGTTCATCTGAAAAGGAGATATTTAGCTCATAAGCCTGTTTTAAAATTCTAATGTTTTAATATGGAACATGTTAATTTCTGAGACATTACAAATGTAATATGTCTCACTTTGCAGGCCAATAATCTGATGTTAACACATCTTAAATGTAGCAACCAAATGGAAAAAAACCCCAACCCTAAACACATCAGTTTTGCTGTGCAAAGTGATGCAAGTACTTTTATGTGAACCTTTTCAGTCTGATACTATAAAAATGCTAGAATGCTTGGCCAAAATAAAACTACACCACATCATTAAAAATAATTACTAGTGATGTTACAAGAAAGCTAGCTTTAGACATGGGATTCTTCAGCCTTTTTCTTTCCTGTCCAAACTTTTTTTGTTTGTGGCCATGGCAAGAACCCCTGTGCAGTTTTATGGTGCAGGATGCTGAGAACAGCTTGTTTGGCACACAACAGGAATATTTGTATTGCTTATTCCTGGAAGTTCTGCTTAAGGAACCATCTCCCAAAAAGTCACTGTAGTATATACAGTCCATGCTCTGAAGCCTCTAGTTTCCAGACAAAAGTAACAAAATTCAGAGCAGGAAGGGAAGAAAGAACAATCTGATTTCAATATGTGCTGAGCACAGGACAAGGAGTCTAAATTTAATTTTCTATTAGAGAACTGTGACCTTACAACTACTTTAAAAAGTAGAAGACAAGTATTTCAACTTCTTGCAAAGCTTATTAGGGAAATGCCCTTAAAGTAAATACCTCTGTGACTTGCCTGAAGTTACACAAGAAAGTGCTGGCAAACTTTGGAACTGAGCCCTGGTGATGCAGGGCTGATGTACTGAGGGGACTTTGAGACCCTTCTTCCTTCTTAACTGATGTTTGGTGTAGAAACCTGGAATACTGCATTTACATTCAGAGTGGCTGCCTCAGTGACTTTGTCTCCTCAATGTGTACAAACAACAGAGTAGCACTATCCTAGTCTGCTCCTCATATACTGATTAGGACAAATATTGTTGACAAATAAGCACAGCCCTGCTGTCATGTATGATGTGTTTAATCCTAGAGGAGGGTGGGTCTTTTTTGATGTTCTGGCTCTTGGGATTTCTTTGTTAAAACCCTGATTTCACTAGATGGCAACATTTTTTCAGTTACATAATGGGAATGGTAAGCAAAGATTAGGGATAGTGAGTGTTTATAACATTAATACCCTCAGCATAACTATGGGTGGTTTAATAAACATCAGATCTTATATCTCAAAGAAAAAATTGGATTCTTTTCATCCATGTAATAATACTGTAAGTAGTGGATTGTTATCCTACATGACTTCACTGTTTAACGTTAACATTTTCAACAAGTTTAATAAGAAGTGTTTGTGCACTGTGTGTGATTGACAGCATCTAGTATACCACAGTGAGGTAAACAAAAGAATTTGATATTCAGTCTGAGATGTCAAAGGAGTCTTAATAATTAGATCCAACAATCAGGGTATCCAATTCACCTCGAAGCAAGACATAGATTGTGTGTACTGCTGATATGCAGTCACACTTCATTTCTTGGGGTAAAGAGTGGGAAGTGTTTCAACTGTCTATAATGCAAAAACCAACAGAAACTTCTGTGAAATCATGATACACCTACAGTGACTTCTTCTGAGCATCATTTTGTATTGGTTTCATTCATCTGGAATAGCCTTATCTAGCATTCAGTCTTTCCAAAGCACAAGTCTTGGTCACAATGATGCAAAGCCGGAGTCCCATTGACTGGATCAGGCAAGTATCAGTAATCTCTTCCTGAAGAATTCACAGTCACTTTAATTATGCATTTTTTAGAGGCATATGTTCAATAAGGAGAGAAGTTCCTAAAATAGTTCAACTTTTTGATCAGGCTGCAGATCTGAACAAGTAGAATACAAGCTCTGAAACAGCAACATTTAAACATTTCATTTTTGAAGGATGAGAGTGTGTAAGTACCCTCCCTGAAGATTTTTTTTTCCCTATGATTAATTTGCTTGAATTTGCTTTAATCTTTTGCCATGTGCAGCAAAAAGACAAATTGTGTTTACATTACCCTAGTCCCTCCCATCATTTCCAAAACAACTGCTTTTATGAACTTCAGGCTGCTTGAATCAGGCCTAATTGCAAAGTCCTACATCTGCTTTCAATCTATGGGCTAGCACACAAGGTTGTGCTTGTATTTAGGCTTACACAGTGGTTTCACTTGTTTGTTTATGTTTTGCTTTAAAAATGTGTATCTATAAACATCCACAAGGACAACAACATCCTAACATCTGACATCCATCATACAGCAGCTAGGAAGGATTTCCACTTCCATGCTTTGCTGTCTCTACAAGACACTTGAGCTCTGTCACGACAGGCAGAAAGCTCGAGGCTAACCAAACTTACTGAAGTTTATTGGGTTCATTAAAATTAATCTCTTTTTGTTTTAATTTGTGCCAGCTGTCTTTGGTTATCAAGGAGGAACCTGATGGCCTAAAGACTTGAATAAAATCAACCCTCTACACCTTTTGGGTTGGTTCCCTGCATGCTGTAAGATATTTTGATAAAATAAAGGCTATTGTATAGAGAACATATGGAGGAAAAGTATCCATCTCGTATTGCAAGGTTTTTTTTATGTGATGCATCAGTCTCAATTTTGCTTTAAGTGGTCATGCATCCTTGAAGTTCTTGTCCACATTTGCATATAAGATGTCAAACATCAGGTAAGACCTAGGAGCACACTTTACTGTGAAAGGAATAAGCACAAAACTTTGGGTGGGGGCAAAAAGATTTATTGATCTTTAGCTTTTCATTTCATGAAAAGCTTTAAAATAAGATTGGACATAAGAACTAAAATAGTGATGCAACAGTTTCACAATGAGTTTAAGTTCTGGATTTTATCACTCATACTCAAGCCCCAGTAGGCCCTTAGGTTCTGCTGAGCACTGCTTAATTCTGAACACTTGCCCACCTCAGGTCTGCATCGGGCTCTGTGGGGGCTGCCTGGCCACCTGGCTCTGCTCCTGGTGGAACATGAGGCCTGCAGTGGTTTGAAAATTCAACAGGAAGGTGAGGAGGGGGAAATATTGAGGCAAAAGCAGGAACTGTTTCTGTAAGCTTGTCTTGTCTCTTAAAACACGAGCAGGAGGCACTCCTATAACTGAGTGCAGACTTGTAGGATGCAGCTCACCAGTGGTGCATTACACTTGTTTAGTCACATACTAACACCACAGCCCTCTTAAGTGGATGCTGGGTCACTTTATCCCACTATCCCATTTCTTTTGTGATTTTTCTTCACCTGAAGGAAAGTATGGATGGATGAGGAGAGGAGTAGTTTTTGTCTTATGGTATCTCTTAAAACATTTTTTTTTTTTTTTTTTTTTTTGGCCATGCTGACCAGGGTCACATGATAAGCCATGCATGGCAGGTGGTGTTAGTGGTAGAAGTCCAGGAATATTGTTTGCTTTCAGGAAAATACCAAAAATAACAACAAAAAAAATCTCAAGTTTCATCTATGGTCTAGATCAAAATATGGAGCTATTGTTTACTTTTTATAAACTGTTATCTTAGCTGGGGCCTCAAAAATTAGGTGGAATAAACATGAGGTGTAATACTTCATCTTGTCTCTATAGTCAGATGGGAAAGGGATAAGCAGGAAGCCCAAGGTGGGGTGGGATCTTAGTCATAAAACTGCAAGTTTTCTGGGTACTGCTATTATACAAAATGATTGTATCCTTAATGAAATACATATACATTGCAAACAGGTGCAGTATGAAACTCAAAATGAAACACCATTTCTTTTTTCAGCTGTTCTTTTTTTTCCTTTTTTTTTCTTTTCCTTCTTCATTGTTGAAGGTGCGCAGTCTTTTAGGGCATTTGAATGCTATTTTTTTGTTGTCTGATTCCTTGACTTGTTTGTGAAATACAGTGCTATTATTCTTCTAAATTCTTGATCTACTTGTGTTTTTTTTTAAATGAATATAATTATTACTAGTACATCTTGTTCCATGTGCTATGGAATAGATCTCCCATATCTGCTTTGTGTTGTGGGGTGTCTTTTACTACGTAATAAAACTGTATAAAACTGAGAAGGCTCCTTTGCTCCATTTAAATTACACTCTTTCTTAACATCACATTCTTAATTTCCATCATTTCCTCAGTGACTTAATAAGTAGTTAAATTAAACAAGAAAAGCGTTCTAACACAGAGATGAGGAAATCTAGAGTTAAAGCTGCTACTCTGCTCTTAATTCACCCGGAGGTGCATAGGCACTCTATTAAGAAAGCCACAGAACAGCAGGTGAGCTTTTATCTTATGTTTCTGCAATGTATATACCATATGTGCTACACAGTTCACTGCATATGCTATGTACGATCACCCACTGCTTCGGACCCCTGCTGTACCTGGGTACAACCAGGTGATGTAAGAGAATGACTGCCTGATTAATATGTTCCTGTTTTGCCTGATGATCTCTCTGTTCACAGCACATTCTTTTACTGGAATGGGACCTAAAGGACCTAAAACCATTCCCCTCTTGCTCCCCCCAGCCCCTAGTCTCCTGTTCTTTCACTCTCTTACTTCTGTAATATGTGGAGCCTCTTGTTGTGGTCTTCTGCTTATTAGAAACAGAGGCCTTTTCCTCAAGCAGTAAAAACATACAAGCCTTTTGGGTTTCACAAATGACTTTTACAACTGAAGAAATTAGTCCTGGGGTGTGCCAGCTTTCATGTTGCAGAATGCCACTGCAGCGATGAACGGGGAACGTCAATTGCTGCCTCCCTTTGCTTCTCCTCTTACACCAAGTGTTGTAGCACTTTGCATAATACACTTCTGGGTGAAGTTAATAGTTTTCATGCAGTTTTTTTCTGTAAGTTGTTACACATATAATGCTTAGTTGTTGATTGAAGTATTTCATTCTGATGTAACTTGCCAGCGTAGAGGGTCTTAACTTTCAGTAAGACTTTCCTTACGGTATTATTTAGACCATAGTAAATACATTGGAGACTTTTAGTGTGACTCTCCAGCTTTTTCTCCCTGTCAGCCTGGACCCTTAAAAAATAGCTGACCAAGAGTGTTTTTTCCCCTGCAGCCCCATCCCTAAGGCTGTAAAATGCTTTGCAACACACAAGCAGAGGTTGCCTCCCTGCCAGATGCAGGGAATGGGGAAAGCTATTAAGCACCCATGGCACTCTGTGTTGGGTTAATTCCTAAGTTTCCGTGACTCCATCTTCTGAGACAGCAAAAGAAAAGGAGAGCAGAGGGTGAAGTCAGAGTAATTCCTCTGACTGTGGACACTGGGAGCTGGCTGTGAATTCTGTGTAGACATACTGTAAACTGCAGTTACCCTCGTTTTGAAAACACATTGATCAAAGGGACTCTGTCAGTATCTGATTAAGGGCCATGTAAGAGTACTGAAGACATTTCCTTCTGGTTAACAGCTCTGATTACAGGGGGCTCCTGGAGTGAATTTCCCTGCTAGCAGACGGGCTTGTCTCCAGGCTCCACCTGACGCTATAGGGTTTCTCAATGGCATGGCTTCCTGTTGTTGAAGGCTACTATTCATTCACAGCTTGTAAATCAGTGACTTGTAAATCAATGGATGAAAAAACTACTGTTAGAGAAATGTTCCTCTGCAAATTCCTCTCCCTCCCCCAGACACTTGTTTTCCCAGGGCATACAGGCTATGATCATGGAAAAATATTTTAAAATTCAACATGTGTAACTAATGATAGAGGTGGAAATGAAGGACCATACCTTCTTCATTACCTGGGAAATTTGCTGTGACTACTTTAATGTGATTTTGATTTTTTTATGATTGCATTTGTTTTACAGTAGAAGCAAATTAACATTTTCAACACTAACAAGCAACTGACTTGCATATCTTTGCAAAACAGTAACCAGAATGACTGAAGGCTTAATGTAAGCAAGAAGTAGAAAGATTTGGGGTTGCTTAGTGCTGATTTTTGTGCATAAATGATTGAAACAGTGTTAAGAAGCTCTGCCCTGATGAATGAATCCAGGTGGCTATCAGCAGCTGCTACTACTGCAAAGAGCACAATACACCCAGCAAAAATATCTTGCAGGGGCTAGAGAACACCAGGAAGCTATGATAATTAGAACACAACATTTGGTACCCAAACCTCAAGAAACACACACGTTTAGAAATATAACAAGCCAAACTGAATTACTGCCAGACATGTTGCTTATCTCATGTTAACACTGGGAAATGTGCTATGCATGTAATTTTTATTATTAACTCTTTTCTCTTTCTGTAAGACAGCAAGCAGAGTTGTCTTTTGTCCTAAGTAGTTCGTCATGCACCCACAGAAATTCACTTTTAGGGGCAAATTTTAAATGATCTCTGGCATGAATGCCTCTGACATGAGCACAGCTCTGGCTTCCACTTAGACCAGCACAGGTGAGATCAGGGTCCTCTGCTCTACTGCAGGAGGAGGCAATAGGGCACCGTGGAGCCTCTGCCCCTCAGCCTGGATATGTTCCTGCCCTTACCCTGACCAAGTCTGGAGCTGCCTTCTCCCACCAGCCAGAGCAACCCTGCCTTACGCCAAAGGAACAGAACCTCAGAAATGTCCTCACTTCAAACAGTGATGCAGATGCCATCTAGATCACTGTTTGTAGGTCTTGCACAAAATCTGCAGCTGGTGTTTGTTTTGCTTTACACTTTTATGGCTAGAATAGTCCAACATGGCTAAAAAAGAAAAAAAAAAATTCTAAGCATGTAAGCTCATTTAACATCCATCAGACTGTTCTTTTTGTACTGGGCCCCAGCACTGGCTTCAGAACAAGTGAGTGACTGCAGAAGGGACATTAGAAAGTGGTGTGAGATACTGCTGTAGCCATAGTTCTGAAAGAATTGATGTGGTTTTGTTGGGTAAGGAAAAAAAAAGAAAGCATAGAGAACTAGTGAATAAACTGAGGAAAGAATTAAGAATTGACTGAGCAGCTGAAAAATATTAAAGGACTGGTCTAAGGAAGAAATAAAAGATAAAAGTTTTTTAAAAATTGTAACTTTTAATTCACTTAGAAGTTAAAATACGTGACTGTTGCTGAACTTAGTAGAATATGGTGATGGGGAATAAAGTCTACAATTTCTGCTCCTGCTGATTGTCATGGTGACTTTGAGCCATATTTTTCTGCATCAGAATTTTTAAATGTTTGCTTAAAAAATTAAATAAGCATTCAATGGAAATACGTTGCTTTTTAAAATAAGCTCATTCGCTTGAAATCACAGTGTCTGTCAGAAAACTATAGTTCTGGTACCCCATACATCCTCAGCTGTGTTTGAGTTGACAGAGCTGCAAAAGTGTAGTCCAAGACTGAATCCAACAAACTGTCTTACCTAAAACAAACACAAAAAACCTCAAAAGCAGCAAAAACAGACAAAACCAAACCCATGTCCCTTAATTCCACACTTACTAATTTTAATGGTGTTTATAAGAGAAAGGTGGCTTGAGCATAGGTGGAATTCACATAACTATATAAAATGCTTTCAGCACAACATCAGAGTTAGTTTCTGCTTGCATGATGAGTAGGAGAGTGTTTCTTCCCTCACTCTTCCAGTAAGGATTCTGTTTTCATGTGTATATATTCTTGGTAAGCTTGCTAGAGGGAAAGAAAATCAATAAAATTAATCTTAGGACTTGGCCTCTTGCTGTATAGAAGAGGTGCTGTTTGCTTTCTTGTAGGATGCAGTAGGTATCGGGTAGATATGTCTGGATTATAGAATAGGAGAGAACACCTTTTTCTGTAAATGGGGATGATGATGCAGCCAAAGAAACACAGCAAACTGCAAAGAGATATAGTTGAATAGCTATGGTTAAAGAAAAAAAGGAATATTTCTGTTTTTCTTTTTGCTAATCAAACCATTAGTTTTGAACTTTAAAAACACATGCTATATTATTACTCTTGATTATCCAGTTAGTTATGCACACTCAGATGTTACTTGTTCCCACGAGAAAAATTGGTAAGTGTACTTTGAAGTAAGATGTTCTGAGATGCAAAAAAATATGGTCCCTAAAATGTATTGACAGCTTTCAATAGAGACAAGGATAGCAAGACAGCCTCAGCTATGGAAAGAACTTCATGGTTAGTTTCAGTTCTTAGAAGTGTTGTCTCCAAAAATACTCTGTCTGTGCACATGCATAACATATATAGTGAATGCATAAATCTCTTTGGATTCATGTTACTAATAAAAACAAGTCAAAATCTTTTTCTTAAGTGAAAACAGAATTGAACTTGACATATAAAATGGCTGGATGATGCTTCTCTCTTCTCCCTAACTTCTAATTTTTACTCTCATCTCTATTTCTTGCTTTTTACAGAGAAGAAATACAAATATGCTGAAGTGCCATGATGAAGGGTTGTATTTGCAGTATTTCCATTAGCAAAGGATAAAAATTGGGTGGCACCTCATCCAGTTCTGCATGCTAAACAAACCCAAGAGAGTGCCTCAGCTTCTGGGTGTCCATATAAACCAGATTCTCAGGCTTTGAGGTTTCCCTACAGCTACAAACTGGGAGAGATTACTCGTTCTCTAGTGTTCTCCTCTTAGCCTCTCAGAACTTCTGAAAAAAAAAATACTTTTATTGATCTTACATTTAGGAGTAAAATTTCCTCAAGTTATGTATTTAAAGATGTAATCTTGCTCCCCTGCAGATGAGTTATCCATAAAGTCCATGCAAGAATAATCAAAACCTTGTGACACTTGACCCTTCAGAATCTGCTTATGTACCTGAAAAGGCTGACTTGGAGCCATACTTTTTTTTTTCCCCTGTGTTCTGCTGAGTCTCAGTGAAATCCAGTGCACATTATTCTTCTTGGGAATACAGTGACTTGAACCTATCAATTTCTGAAACTTCTATTACTTTTTAAAATTAGACCTCAGGACATAAATTCATGTAGCAGTAATTTATTTCTAAGCCATTTTAATAGGCTTAGGTACTAATTAGTTTCGATTTCTTGATTACTGTCTTTAATCATTTTGTGGCTGGTCACTTGACCTTAATGACTCAATCTTTCTAATTTGATTAGGAAGCTATGGGCACTGGTAAGACTACTTGCCTGGATATAAACTCTTTCTGGAAGGACCTTGAGCATAAATGTCAAAAGAATAGTTCCTCAGATCCATCATTTCCCTCTTATTTGTACTTAGTGCTCTCCCAATTTAGTAACTGGGACTTCTAAGGGACCTGATGGGTGCTCAGTCCTTTTTGATGTTGTGCTCAGTCTAGGCACGGCTGGTACTTCATCACCATGAAGAGGAAGGACATGAGTGTAATTACTGGCTCTGTTCTCATGATGAAACTGTTTTCCCTAGAAAGGGGCCTTAAAAAGATAAAGCAAGCATAATGTCAGTAAGTGACTCTGGTACGTCCATTTTCTTATGAGAACCATGTTACAAACTTCATTCCACGATATGTGATCAGGGGGGAATTCAGCATTAAATTTTTCCTTGCTACCTACTCTGTCTCTTACTTGTGTAAATATAAGACTTATGAAAATATGGTACGCAAAAAAGGTTTTGGTTTTTATTTATCAAATTTATCAAGTGAATTCATCTTATTTTTTGCATGTATACTTTGCTTCATAACATTTTGGTTTCTTCTATATGTGTCCTTTTTTTTTCTTTTTTCAAGCTTCTGCTTTTTTCTTTCTTTTTTTTCTTTTTTTTTTTTTTTTTTTTTTCCTGTGTCAAAGATTTTTCCATTTGTGTCATACTCCCTTCAGCACCTTTCTTGCCCTCTGAAGTCCTTATTGCTTTTAACTTGGCTTTCATTTAATCACTATTTTCCTTTCTGTTAGAACTTGCATAAGTGGAAATTAATGGAAAAAAAAATTCAGGGGACTGTATTCCATTTTTACTTACTTCTACTATTGGGGTTTGTATGTGCAAGGGTTAGAAGACACTTGGCCAAGAACATTTTATGCTAACCTTGCAGGAATTCGATGGACTTGAATGAATAACAAAGTGTGTAATCAAGGCAAAGCTGCTGAATTTAAGAACTTGCCATAGGTGCATAGAGTGCTACAGTTTCAAAGCCTTTCAGAAATTGTGTCTTGTTTTTATAATACTCCTGGAATATTTTTGTTGGTTTTTTTGTTTTCTTTTGTTTTACAGTCTCAATGATAATTAGTCATTTTGCAATATCAAGAGGTTACAGTCGAGTTTCTTTTTTTTTCAGAGGTACTGATGGGCTTCATTTCTCCAAAAAAGTCTGTATTTAAAATGTTGCTGAAGAACCTCAAAGCTGTAGATGGAGAATATAGATGGATTTTTATGCTTCTAGCTTCTATCAAGGCAGTAATCGCTGAAAGTGGGGTTGAGGAACTATCTAACACAACAATCAAGTTGGTTCACATCTCCCTACTTTTATAAGGAATGAAACAGCTGCAGTCATTAGATGGCTAGTGATCTTCATAGTGTGTTAGCCAAGATGAAAAATTGATTATAACTGGGAATTGGTATAGTGAGCCACTGGAGGAGGTATAAAGCATGTCAGTTGTTTTCCAAGGTGTACAAGGATATTTGGTCAAGATTTTTTTTTTTTTCCCCCTGTCTGGAGATAAATCGAAACTGTGTTAAGAATGTAACGGAGAAAATTGATCAATACTCATGGAACTGAGTTCAGATCATTGAGAATCTGGGTTTCAGTTTTGGTTATATGCAGCACCAAAGGAAATAGACCTTTTTCATAAAGCTATAAAGCTTTATGAAAATTGATCTTGGGGAAATGTTTTCTAAGTAATTGGTCTATGATGAACATCTCTAAGAAACCCTGCTGCATGCTGAAGGCAAAATGTTTCTGGTATAGGGACAGTTTCACACATCTTGAATGTGTGAAATATTAATGCATGGTACATAAGACCACTAAAAATGTTGATAGCAATTCATGAAGGCAGTAAATTTCCATTTGCAATCATACTATCTCTAGGAAAAGAAAAATATAGTTAGACTAGCAACAGTTTTTCCCATATGACTTTCGCATAGTCTTTTCAGTGCATAACACTTATCTCTGCTGTTGCTTGAGCAACAATCTCTTGGATGGATCATGCAGGGCTCTCTACTCTGGAGTCTGCAAATCACAACAGAGAAATATATGTTCTTCAGGTGCACCCCTTTCACACCACTTTTTCCTGTCTCCAAAGCTTTCTTGGCCTTTCTTCATGATCCCCTCCCCCATATCCTCTTGGGAGTTATATAGCTTCCAATGGTTAAGATATATTTTTTTAGATGGAACAAAACTCTTACTCAAAGTATTTCTAATGATAGTACTAAATTAGATTCTCAGGGGTATGGGCCCACGAATTTTGTGTAGTTGTTTCAGACTTTCAACTGAAGCATACCTGCTACCTATTCCCAGTTGAAGTGCTTCATTTTTTTGGTAAATTTAACTGTCATTTGTATGTAGGGGATTACATTAAATTTATTATGAGATGGCAGCTCAGTCTCTTGGGATTAAAGCAAAGATTTAAAGAATTTTCTATCTGTAGTTTTGTTTCCCGTAGTCTTTATTTATTCTGCATTTTATTAATAAGTTGAAGTCCTCATGAAGAGACAGAGCAGCCCAATGAAGGAGTTATGTCTTGGATATGTGAAGTTTACTGACTTGGTTGTAGCCTGTTGTGTGTCTTTTCACAACTTCTTTCACTTCCCTGTGCATACTCTTATCATCAGTTCACAGACCTTTAACATTTCTTTCTGAAAGGGCTGTAGAAGACCTGGTATTATTATAAGAAAAAAGGGGTGGAATGACAAAGCTAAAACAGACCTTAAGGAGGATACTGTCCAATACAAAATGAAACTGTGAAAGATCACAGAGAATCCCACCCTGTGGGAGTTCATTATTCCTGGCCTGGTTCCCTGAAGGTGAAGGAAAGCTGCTGCTTACAAGGGAGGGTGACAGAAACTGTCCTCTCTGGTGGCCAGCAGAAAGAGCTACTTCCCTCTGATGTCTCACTATTTCCCATGGGATCCAGCCCCAGGCCTGAGTGGGATGGGAGATACTGACAACAGTCACCAGAGAGATGCCAGGAGAAATGCCAACAGGCTGCCTGCTGTGAACCTGCACAGCTTTTGTCCTCAAGTGTGGCCAAAGTCTGCAGCTGATAAGAGACAAGAGGACAGAAAGCCAAGAGTTGTGTGAAATAGGCAGGAAATACTGTTTCTGCACGGGATACACTGAGAAATGGAATTCTGTTTTCCTTTTTAATTCCAGGATTCCTCCATGATGTTTTTCTCCCCGGGTGTTTTCTGAGGGATGAAAGCTATGATAGGGTGTTCTTCCAGTGACTTTGTTGCTGGTGGTGCTTGGGTTCAATTTCTTAATGGCTACTTCATTAGAAGATAAAGATTGAGGGAATGTACGCATCCCTGTGGTTAGGGCATCAGAAACTTTCCGTGTTAGAGGCAGGTGGGTCAACATCCTTTTTCACAGAAATCCAGAGTAGCTATTTGTGTATGTCTTCAGTTATCTATGTATAGATACCACCCATTATATACTGTCATATTTAAAATGTACCATCAGCTCTGTTTCTGAATGCAGTGATAACAGTGCTTTCTGTTGTGGTTTGTTTGTTTGACTTGTGGGTGAAACAACAGAGAACCCACAGATGGTGTCTAATATTTAGGCAGGAAGAAGTCAGCATCAGTATCACAGAGGAAAGTGTTATAAATAGAAACGTGTCTGTAGAAGAGCTAATTAATTTACAGTGAAAACACTGAGCAAGATAACTGATGCCAGATTTTTTACAGGAATACTTTAAACTGACATTTTCTCAGTCTTTGGAATAACTTTTGTTCTGCTTCAGCGGGAGAAAGTGTAAAGAAGCCATGGGAAGTCTGATAGCGTGTTGCAAGGTTTTCTGAATGCCAGTTCTGCCAACTTAAACTCTGTTTTGGTTGCACAGTGTGTTCTGGTATGAAGAAAATACGATCAGTTATCTCATAAATTTTAGTTGTGTAATGCATTTCCTCTTACCTCTTGTGCAAAATCAGGGAGGCAGTTTGCTCCATCATGGTGAAAAGCCATGCAGCACGTTGGAATTTGTTCCATGTTGAGGTGAGGTTATGATTGAGTTAACCACCAACAACAGATGGGTTTGTTCGGTTTTGTTCCTTTTTTTTTTTTCTTTTTTTTTTCCCTTGGCACACTTTAAGATGTGGATTTAACATCTATGGTTAAATGATACTTCACCTTACCTTCCACATCTGGCCCTTTCCTTTGAGTCCTGGATGCAAATGAATAGCATGTCTGTTCCATGCTCCTTGCCTTAGCCTTGAGATCTGTGGCACAATTCGGCTGCAATTTGATAAGATGCAGGCACAAATTCAATCTGCTGTAACTAAACCTCTCCATTTATAAATCTCTTGATGATACTGACACTTTAAACTTTTTTTTTTTTTTTTTTT
This sequence comes from Heliangelus exortis, assembly GCF_036169615.1. Classification (NCBI taxonomy): domain Eukaryota; kingdom Metazoa; phylum Chordata; class Aves; order Apodiformes; family Trochilidae; genus Heliangelus; species Heliangelus exortis. Next base: position 107,041,476 of record NC_092422.1, on the reverse strand, counting down.
TCTATTTGTGATATATGGGGTAGAAGGAGGTCTGGTGTGAATGCCAGCTAAACTGCAGTATGAAACCTCAGGTCAAGCTCTTGGGGCACTGACCTGTTCCCTCACTTAATCCCCAGCTCCTGCCAAGCAGCCCAGTGTTGCTTGGCAAATGGCAATGGTGTTCTGGAGGTACCAGCTCCATGCTGAGCAGTTACCACAGAAACAGAGGGTGGAGTCCACAGCAAGAGGGGCTGAAGTCCATTTTTCTGTTTGTCTTCTATTCTTCTATTCTTCCTTGGCTGACAACAAACAACTGTTTCTTCCTGAAGTCTTTTTGTCTGCTACCTATAGATTTTTCTTTATATGTAATCTGAACAAACACAAATTTACCTATTACTTTGTAGACATGCTTCACTCTTATTTAGCTAAACAGTTTTATAATTTTTTATAACTTGACTTTGAATATCCAGTTTTAATATTCAGAATTTGTAAATTGCTTTTCTGTAGCAGGTGGCTCTCAACCCTTGTTCAAGGAATTTACTACACAACTTTGGGATAACTGGGGAAACCTTTCAAACCACTAAAGCTTTTCCTGCTTGGAATAAATTTATTTTGGGTCCTTTGTTTTGTGTCTTGCAGCAATGTAATATTCACTAACTCTTGAAGAATAGCTAGGGGAAATATGCAAATAATAAGACTAAAATATTATGAAATTAAATACTCCCAATTTTGACTCTTAGGATCTTTTATTGTTCAATTTACATGCTCACTTGACTTCTTCAGCTGCCCTAGTGAGCGTGGTAAATGCAGCACCATATGTGTTAAGAGTACTACTTTCTCCCATTAGCATTTGACAAAGTTGCTGTCTGTTGGACTTATCTCTGGAAATAGAATTCAGACCTCCTGATGCAATACTCTCCTTCATATTTTCAGTGCCTCTCATGGTTTTTGGCCTCAGTGAAATTTTCCTTCTTCCCCCTCCTCCGCCTCTTCCCACCCCACACCCCCCCTTCCAGTCTAAAGCCATATGGACTCTTTCACCCTGAGCACTAACCTTTGATGAATGTCCCCTTTATTGCTATTCACTTCCAGAGTTTGCAAGAAGCAAGACTGATTTTGCAACTGGTTTATTTCATATCATAAAATCATCCTGGGTAAGTCAGGATCATAGAAGTTCTGCATCTGAAAGTTGTTTTTTACCCTCTGAACAAGTTCACCAAAGTTAATCTCTTCATAGAGCACAAACCATTCCTTACTAATGAGAACCATGTGCAGATCAAATAGCTCAGGTCTTGGCAAAAATTTTTTGATGCTACAAATACAGAGCATCTTGGGGTTAAATGTGCCAGTGGACCTTTGAAAGGACTTGCTTGATCTGTAAGGGGCTATCTGCTGCATCCTCTGCTGACCTGCTGGTGTCTGCCTGTGTGCTGCCAGCCTGCCATGGTGGCAGCCATGGGACACACACCTTGTAGAGCAGTCAGGGATCTCTCAAGTCCTATGATGCTTTACACTTTGGTTGACTCTCTGAAGGGCTGGAAAAAGTGGAGCTTAGGGATGGAAATGGAGTTTTGGAGACAGGCATGAAAGTTCTGTGTTGGGTGACAAGAGCAGGTGGCATCTCCCTCTGCAGTGCTTCAGTCTGCTTGTGTAGGGGGTTTATGTGGTATACAGCTCCAAGCTATCATCAGAGCAAAGATCTCCAAAACTAATTTTCTTAAGTGTGCTACACGAAGCATATCTTTTTTTTGGCTAACATGTTGCAATTGCAGGCCAGGAAAGATACCGACGGTTTGGGAAATTGCTTGAAGAAACATTTTATACCTAATCTAAATTCGAGGCTATCATAATGCTGATGTCATCACTTGCAATGTCAGTCAGCTTTATTTCCAATTCAGAGTGTAAATCAGAAACAAACTTGCTGTCAAACTGGGATGACTGAGAGAGTTCAACCTTCTATCTGCGTTTTCTGGGAGCTGGCCAGGGATGGGGGGAAGGATGGAGCAAAATCCACTTGGACCAGGAACATGAGAGAGGAAATCGCAACTGAGAGCAGACTGTATGTTGGCAGGTAAATGTGCAGGGTTTTTGTGTATTTATAACGAAGATTAATTACATCTGGTTTATTACTTTCCATATCATTGCAACAAACTCACAGCTTTACAAGTTCACTATTTGTGTATCTGGGTGTTTATATTAAATTTTCTGGCTTTGTTTATGATTCTAATTATTCTTTTACATCAAAGGACAGCTCTGTCACTTCTCTCTGTGTAGAAAGATGTAGTTCTATTTTCCATCACTTCTAATAATTAGACCCATTTGCTAATCTATGCCAAAGAGACCTGCTTTCCAGTTGTTTCCTTACTGTTGCATAGTGGGAATTGTGAAGTGCTTGTGCTCATACATCAGAGACTAGAATAACTGTGTGGGTAAAAAGGAAGTATTAGGTGTACTACCTCAGGTGTACTACAGCAGATGATGTGCTGGGAATTTTAAAGGTGTTTCTCTGCTTCTGAGGTTATCAAGAAGCCATTAGTCCCCTGCATAAGTTTTACTGGTTGTTTTGTTTCTTTGTACTGCCATGCTGAAGGCTTTTCCCATCAGATAGAGGTACCAGTTTGGCTTAATTCAAATGCTTCTTGCTAAAAAGATTTTTGTGAGAGCAGGTGTGTGTACATGTGTAGGGCTGGCTTTATTTGGAGTACCTCAAATTTAGAGTCACTTTTTTTGCGAAGAGGTTGCAAGCTGGAGTTAGCCCAGGGCAGGGCATGGTTAATGTTGGTATCTCTGATAGCCCTTTGCACCTCCCCTGCTCCTTCCACCTTCTTCCTTCTCTCTGTCTATTGCCACTCTCACAATCTAAAGGAAAGCAGCCTGTTAGGGTCCTAAGCAGGAGCTGCCCCAGTGTCATGTCACAGCTCTTATTTGTAGTTCTACTGTGTGCATCTGTAGCTTTATTTTGATTTTTAAGTCAATAAATGAAAGGTATTGTTCTCCCCCTCTCCTTTGCTATGGGCCTTCTCCAGGGATTGGTGCAATCGGTGTTCCAGGAGCTCCACCTGGAAGCCATCCTGCTGCTGCTCCCCCTGCCCGCCCCACTGGGAGTAATAGTGTAATAGTTTACACGTGTATTTCAATTATCTCTCCCCTGCTTTCAAGCTGTGTTACCTACCATGCATCTATCATTATGCAATAGCAGAGTTGGGTATAAAATCAAGACTACATTAAAGCCCTGCTTGATTGATTTCTGATAAAGATTAACGCCGCTGACATTTTCTGCCCTAACTCAAATAGTTTGCACTGGCTTTGATTATTCTCTATTCCACACCAGTATAAATCTGAATCAGTGGACTTATGCAGATGCAAGTGGAAATCAGATGTGCCGCTGAGGCCTTTTGATGTCACCAGCTGCCTGCTCTGATTTGCATGTATTGCTGCAGAAGGAAAACAGGAGTTCTCTTTGTAACTAATCACTCCAATTCAATAATTAATCTAAGAATGCACAATCTATGTCATAGCTGGAATTATTGTGCCAGTTTTCATCACTCTGCCTTCATTTGTATCTCCCTGGTAACTGGCTGCGACAGGGAAAATAATCAGAGTTTGCTTGACCAAAATGTTAAGATGGAAAACACATTTAGCTTTAGGTGCTAGAAGTTTTTCTAGGGGGAATGAGGAGGTGAGGAGTGGCCATGGAATCTTTGAACCAGTGATGCTCACTTTGACACCAGTATTTTTATATTAGTGTATTGTAAGCAGAGCCACTCCCAGCTTACTCCATTTTTTACTGTTCTGTCACTGCCTTCTGTAGAAAGCAAGCAAAACATGTTTTACTGGGTGTCTTGGTTCAAAGCATCCACAGCACCATCCTGCAAGCCCTGCTTCTTCCCAAGCCCAAGAAGCTGCTCCAGGCTAGCAGGGTCCAGGATCTCAGCAGATCCAACATTTGGCTGGGGGATGCCCAGTTGCTTTTGTAGCACTAATTTGTTTTCTCTGACACTGATGGGGAGAGGGGAAGAGCCTGTAGGTGTTGTTCTCCATTTGGATATGTGCCTTTATATGAGGCATAGTAACTAAATTATCTACTAATTATTTGATTGCAATCTCTGATGCAGTTAGTGGAACAATAAAAGCTGTGTGAACCTCTTCTTGTCCTATATGGTTACTAATATTTTAGCAGTGTACTTCCTCTTTTAGACTAAAGTTGGTAAAAGAGGTCATCTTACTTTTCTTTTCTGGCACACAGGAGATATTAATGAGCCAAAGAAGATGAGTGTTTAAGCCACTGAGCAGTTTGGGCTACACACCACTGACTCCTGGTCTAAGATCTAGGATGTCTGTGTGATTTGTTGCAGCTTTCAATGAGGCCTCCTGGGGATCTGCAAAGTGAGGTGCAGTTTAGGAACAATACTGTTGAAAGGCTGGTGAGAAGAGCTAGAGCTTAATTCTTTGGCACTAATAATTGGTAGGTCCTAGTCTAGAAACTAAGATTTTTTTTGTCCACTTTCTGTTGGTTCAAATGCTTCTCTGGAGGCTGTTTTCAAGATATCTCTTCTGGCTGGCTGGGACAGGAGCCTTTTCATGCTGTTTGTTGAACTTAAGGCAGAGAACCAGAGTAATTGGGCCAGAGAAATTAAATAAGAGAAGTCTTGTTCAGAACCTCCTTCATATAAACTGTAAACACAGACTGCAGGAAGGCATCTGGTACTTGAGTTTTGCTGACTGAAATCCTGTGTAGTGGAGGTGTTTCATATCTCAGAAGTAAGAAATGAGAAGCTGTGTGGATCTAACTTGTAAATGTGTGTTAGGGTTTTTCAAAGACTACCTACTGAACTGCCTGCCATTTTTCCTCCAGGAGATTAAGTAGAACAATATTTAATTTCTTTATATCTTGACCTCTTTTTTAAAACGTAGCAAGGGACCAACGTGTGTCAAGACTGGGCCAACTCTTTATGTTGGCAAGGGTATAAGCATAAGACTTTGCAAAATTTTTCACTCTAAAGATAAAACTAGAAAAGGCCAGGGAATTGAAACTCTTGCAGCTTGGGCCACAGACAGCCATGAAAATTTGGACCCATGAGTTAGATCTGAGTTGAGAATATTCAAAATAAAAATGATTTTGAAACCTGAGTACTGAGGATAGAAGAAGGTTATGATACTGTGCACAATTTTTTGCTAGACTGGTGAACAGAAAGTCTTCCTCCCTTGCTCAGCTGTCCCCCATCACATCCCTTTCCTCCCTGTCTTTTCCAATTGGTATTTCAAACCACAAATCATACATAAAAATGCCCTCTATAGGTCATTTGTACAGTGGTGATTTACTTACGAATGCTATCCTGAGTACTTTTCTGTTAGCATGCCTTAAATCTTACCCCTGTTGGAGGCATAAGCCTGCAGTCTGGGCAAGACTGAGTTCTGATTATACACTTGCATTATCATATTTGGTGTAATAGTTATTTTTCATTATCGTTTTGCAATTTTCTTGTCCTTTTTGTACCAAGAGAAAACTCGGGTCTTCATAAATTTTGAATAAGCTCCTGTCACTTGTGATCCATTGGTTTGTAGAAAACCATTAATTGTGATTCCTCCTCATTAGGTCTGACTATGAAGATCATGCAGAGAGCAGTGTTGCATTAAGCTTTTTTTTCTTGAGAGGCAGCAGTAAGCCGTGACCTTATAAAACATAGCAGTCAGTATTTTTATTAGTATGTAAGATATGATGCATTATACCTGCCATTTCTGTTATGTTCATGGATGGTGCATAGCTCTTAGAAACTTGGTTCTTGACATTCAAGATTGATAGAGCACCAATTAATTTAAGCATACAACCTACTACAAGGTTCTTGGCTATTCTAGTTATTGAATTAGCACAGTATTGTGAATCGCTTGCATTCTCTGTGTTATAAATAATTGGCAAGCAGGTCATCAATGTTAATGCTGTTTTAACCTTTACTGGTTTGCTTAGGGATATAACATTTGATGAGATGTTTACATCTTCTGAAAAAAGCTGCTCATTTCAGCCAACTAAGTGGGCCTGCTTATTTGCAGAGTGATGGGGAAAATGTGTTTAGGATACAGGTTACAGCTTGGACATTCTGGTCTTCAAACTTGCTTAGAGGAAGCAGTCAACTGGTAACAAGACTGTGGCATTGGTGGTGATGGGAACACTGTGGCTGGGATAAAAGTGGCAGCTAGGAGTTAGCATCAACTACTAATTCTTGAGAGAATTATTCTATTGCTTAGAGAACACCTTTAGAAGTATAATGAATGCTCCCACCTGAGCATAACTCATGTTTGCTAGCCCAGACATCTTCTAGACTTCTTTTTAATCACTTTTCCTGCAGTTTTGCTAAAAGCTCTGTAGGAATCTGCTGCCACTCTGACTCATGTGTAGGCATGAATGTGCAATGGGCAACTTCGTGTCAAATTATATTCCCCCAGCAGTGAGAAGCAGCTGCATGAGGTACCAAGCAGCCAAAAAGTTGAATACTGCGTATACTGTGCAAATGAGAAAGCAGGTTTGATGTACTGCAAGTGAGAAGGTTATTATTTTAGTGTCTGTATTTGTCTGTGATACTATTACACTGAAGATGGTCTTCTAATGATGAACTTTTTTCCAGCTTTGATAAGTACATGTTATGAAACCTTAGCTCTCTGCTTTCATGGGGAGTCTTGTACCTGCAAGCTTTCTCTGTGAAAACTTTTAGGTTTTATGTTCTCTGCCAGCTGCTTGTAACTGAACTTCCTCTGAAATGTATGAAACTATTGGAGGTGTATCTGGGGCAGTGTTCAACAAATTGATCTCAATAGGTACCTTCATAAGTGGGGAGCAAATGAGAATTGGAAGAGAAGTTGGGAAGTTTTCAAACCCACATTTTCGTTACGTTTACTCTGTAGGGCCCTTATCAGAAATGAGCCCCGTTAGAAAGAATGCACCTCCATTATCAACTTGCAGGATGAGATTTTCAGAGTCAGTGATCTGAATAGTCAGAGGGAGTAGTTCAGATTTGGATAATACGAGCTCAATCTGCCAGGGAAATTGCCTTGATTAAGCTGATCAAGATACAAACCCTGCTAATTGGAAAACTAAATAAAAGTTAATCAAGTGAATGCTAAGCCACCAAGCAGAAATAACACTCAGAAAACAGTATTAAAATAGTTATTGTGTTGGGGAAACTGCTAATTGCATCTCTTGGGTAAACGGGAAGGGCTTTGGGCATAGGTATAAGAAGAAAGTTGCCTCAAGCAAAAAAATCACAGCCTTAAGCCAGACAGAGCAAGACCTTCTGGATTTCTCAGCAGATGTTTTGGCTCGTGCTGAATGTCCCTCTTGGGCATCCTCTTCACCACAGATTGGGGTTGCACCATCCAGGGATGTTTTGCCAGCCATGGACTGGCCTGCCCTGAGGTAGTGTGCAGGTAACAAACCATACCCCTGAGCAAGGAAAGGGAGAAGAGCCAAAAATTTTGCTGTGTTTCTTGTCAACACCTGCCTCCTCCCTGTCCCATGCAAAGGGGCAGTGGGCACTAGGGCAGGGGCTGTATCAAGCTGGGTATAGGCTGATGGAATAGGGACACCTCTGACATACCAGGGAATTGAATGTAGGTGCCCCAAGAAGAAGAAGTCTAGGCATGTCTTCTTATTACTGGTGTGTATACTCATATCTCAATAAATGCCTGATGTTCTGGAAGTCACCATTCAGTAACTCAGCTGGTAGATGCCAGCAAAGGCATTGGTCAATTATAAATGAAACAAAATATTTACAACTCTTTCACTATTCTTTGTGTATGAAGTTAGAAAAAAACAACACAAAACAAAACAAAATTTCCCATTCTGGGAGACAGGTTTTTTTCAGAACCAAACACTAGATGGTTTTTTGAGACCCTTTTGGGGTGATGCTCCGCTACACTGCATCCACAAATAACTTCAGAGATCCTGCTCCATGACAGCAGACTGTTCTATAAAATAGTCAAAAAAAGTTAAGTTTATCAGGCTAAAATGTATGCTTTCTGTCATATTCCATGTCTCCAAAACTTTTTTCCATTTAAATTAGAATTAAGCAAAGAGAGCAAAAACTTTTAAGAGAGTTAGTGCCATCTGTTGTGTTGAGCAGTGTAGTAATGTAGCCCACTAACACACTTTATTCTTTTTTTGTCTGAGTTTGTCTGATCTGTTATATCAAAACTGTAAACAATTTGGCCTGTTATGTCTCTTGTTACCTTAAAATTCAGTCTAATCTGGTGTGCTGTATTCCCTAGCTTCCGTATGAAAAATGAAAAATTTGCCTGTTTTGAAACCGTTTCGCTCCGAAGCCAAAATATCCATAAAGCGGTAGCTACTGTTTATTCACTTGCAAAGAAACATCTATGATGTTTTACAGTTTTTTGGATCTAGTTGCAAAAAAATGTCACGAGTTAAATAGCAAACGTTATGCCTGGAGAGCTGCCTGTGTTATTGATGGTGCCTTTAACAAACAGGAAAACAAGTAAGGAGGCAGCAGTCTAGCCTCTGCTTTGATCTCAACGTGCAATGGGGAAAAGCTTCGGCCAACAGCGAAGGCGTGCGTCAAAGCAGAGGGATGAAGAAGGACATTGGCAGGACAGCTTCTGACCTGGCGTCCAAAGACTGCCAAAACTTCACAGTTCTTCTGTTGATAAATGAACTGGCTTTTAAATACACTACAATTCCCGTTCTTTCCCCTTGCTGTTATCCCACACCAGACTGGTGGTAGCACTGCAGGTGAACTATCCGCTCACCGGCAAATCTGCGCTGATTCGTTCACCCTAATAGATGCATATACTCCTGGTCCTCTGGACTTATAATTACTGGCTCCTCTGTAATAGTATATTGTGTTAATTTGTCAGTCTAATTAGTTCTTCAGATGACTGCTGGAGATAAACATTGTTTGGGAACAAGGAATGGATCTGGGAGGTAATTTAGGAGTCAGGTGCACTGAGAGCTCTTCCCAGCAGCAGAAAACAAGCTTTGTCTGTCCATGTGGCATCATCAAACACCCTAAGCTGTACATAGGGGACTTAGTTCATTTCAAACTATCAAGCTGTTCTGGCTTTGAGAGCAGCAGGCACAGTGATTGCTATTCCTGGAAAATATTCCACAATCTTGAACCTTGATTATATACACAATATGAAAAATGTAGTAAACTATGTACACAGGTCTTGAACAAGATGATAGAAGAACAGTATGTTTGGCTTCCAGGTACCATACTTCAGGTAGATACTTAGGGTGGTGGTGACTCTAACTCTGCCTTGTTAAACTTCAGACCTTAGGATGGCCTCTGTTCCTTGGGTGCTACAGGATAAAAAGCCTAAAACTGAAACTGTCATTAACAGAATCTTAAACAAAAGGCTGTGTCCAAGCTTGGACATAGCCCTTCTACAGTGGGAGAGGAGCTGGAAGCTGCTTTGCCTATTGACCACAAAAAATAAAAACAGAGTAAAAAAATCTGTCAGAGATGTTAATGCCTGACGTTGTGTTAGTCTGTGGGTCAACTTCTTCATAAGCAGCTTGTTATCTCTGAAGGTGTGGTGCTGGTTTAGCACTACATTCTGTGCTTTTATTCTCCTGAGCCATTTCTGTGTGATACTTGCAGCTTTTGAGCTGGGAAGTGTTGCACATGTCACAAAGCTATATAGCTCCTATAATAAGCCACTGATTTCCCTCTTCTCTTCCAGCTAGTGCTAGCTCTGTGGTGCTTATCCAGAAATATGTAGATATAAATGAGCTGTGAGTGTCTTCTATTTGTTGCAGCAACAGGCAATTGAAAAGCTAAAAGAAATGTAATATTCTCAAAATAAATCTAGGGAGAACCAACAGCCTATCTTCAGCATTTTGGCAGCTAGTGTTGTATTTATTTTTCTTTTATCTGAGTCAAGCTGTGACATTTTTCTTCTCCCAGCAGGAGGAAGCCAAAAGCATATATATTGGGGTGGTTCTGTGAATGGCTGAAGAATTTATGGCATTTGAATAAGCGTGTTTTGCCCAGCTGTTTAGGAAAATATGCTGCATAATTGGTGTAGCATAAACAAAGTGATTATTGGTGAGCACAGCTGTAATTTTTATAGTCAGACTTGATAGAGAGTCTGGGAAAATTTGTTGTGGAAATCTTGTGGGTCTTTTTTGTCATTCCTAATTTGCAAGCTTCTAGAAGAATCTGGAAGATTTCTCAAACAAACATGACATGCTTGTCTTCTGTGCAGGGAAAACCACTTTCCTCATTGAGATACAACAGTTTCCTTCAGGTTCCTTTTTCTAAAGGAAAATAGTGCCTAAAACTAATTTCTAACAACTCTGTTAGATTTGCCTTGCAATAGGAAATAATCATGCCAAACATAATCTGGGCTTTTGAATGTGGGGGGTTGTAATGTTTTTCTCAAAATTCTTGGGGGGTTTTTGTTGTTTTTTTGGAGGGGGTTGGGCTTTTTTTGGGTTAGGTTGTTGTTTATTTTTCCTTTGTTTTTCAAATGAAGATGAAGGATAAGCTTTAAAATAAGCAAACAGCTTTTGTTTAAAAATAAACCATAGTCAGTAATCAAATCTGAAAAACTTAATGTGCTGAAAAGAGCAATAAGTAATTTCTGGGATCACATCATTGCCAAATCCAAGCTATTTTTCTGAAGCTGTGAAGTAGTAAGAGACTTGTTCAGAGTAGGAATCTTTCCAGAAATTGTAAAGGGACAGCTTATCCTGGAATCATGATTTTTCAGACAGAGCAAAAGGAGAAAGTGTTTTGGTAGATCTTTTCCACACCAAAGAATGGGCTGAGGGAAACTGCCTGTTCACTTTTTTTATATGAAGGACCTTCTGTCTTCAACAAAAGCAATACTAAGTCTTGTACCACTAAAACAGCTGGGCAATAGAATTTGGGGAAAATAAAGGCACCTCTCTCTTCACTGGCTTGCCAGCTGATCAGATTACAATGGAAATAAGGATGGAAAGGAAGCTGAATATGGCCAACAGGAAGACAAGGTCACTCTAGAGGGCTTCACTCCTAAGGGAAGCTGCCAGGCAAATGGTGCAGGAGCAGTGTTGGGTAGAAGTAGATCAGCTTAAAGTAATCTATAGGCTTTCTCAATGAAGACTCAAAGTTAGTGTAATCTTGGTTCTATAGCCTTTTCAAGAGTCTCACAGGCTTGCTTGTGTAAGAGCTGAGGCTTGAGACCTGTTATATGGATACACCTGGGTGCTCTCCTACTGCAAGCTCCTCTAGGGAGGTGAAAGGCTTTCAAAAAAGGGGAAAAGATAGAGGCTTAGCACTTTGTAGAAAGTTCGAAGTACAGAGTCAGTTGCAGAAAATGCTGCACCTCAAGGAGTTTTTCCTGTGGCCTCTGAGGCTTCGCTGCCTGCCTACTGCTCTTCACCACTGTCCCTTTGTCATACCTGTGCCCTGTGATTCTGCCAGCCCCAAAGGTCAAGCTAAGTGGGACTAAGGGGAAAGACTCATCTACCTAGATCTCTGGCTCGTGGGGGCTGTTTCTCTTAATCAGATGTATCATAAGGAGATGTAACAGAAATAAAATCACAACAACTAAAGATAGACACTGTCCAGCACAGTAAGAAATCCCAAATGAAGATTAGCTTCACCTTGGGAAAATGGCTGAATTTGTTTTATCAACAACTAGAAAAACTTACAGTATAAAGCTAAACTATATAATTTTATGTCACAACAAACAAAAAAACCCAAACCCCACCAAACAAGCCAAAAAACCAAAACCAACGAACCAAAAATCCAAAACCAACATCCACAAAACCAAAAAATAACCAATCCAAAAAATCGCCCCAAAACCAAACCAAATCCACTGGGAATGGGACTATGAGGCTTAGTGTATTACAGCTTTCTCTTGAAAGCTTCTAGGCGGAACCCTAGGTAGCTATGGAAGAGACCTGATGAGAAACACGTGAGGTTAACCTCTTTGAATAATAATGCCATCTGCAGGAGTTTCCCAGCCATCAGCCCTTGTCCCAGAAGACCATTTGTACTTCACAGCATTAATATTCATTAGGTGTAACACCATATGTTGCACAGCAGGATGCATTGCCAGCAGACTGTTTGTCATAAAGCCAGATTTAATAAAGCATTGTAAAACAAACATTATGATGATAAATACAAAATGACAGGCTAATTAAGAGAATCTTAATTGCCATTTTTCCATAATAACATTTGTTTAATATGTATCTGTCTTGTGCTAGTACCTTCCTTGTACATCTTTTCACTCCGTATTGGCTCCATAAGGGACTCTATGCTTTGTATGATTTAAGGCACTTAAAGTTCTGTTACAGGAAATAAATTTAAGATTAATGAGTAGTTGCTACCCTATGGATATATGTAATCATTGATCCCAACCCCTGATGAGCACAAAAGCCCCACCTCTGAAATACATATTGAGTGAGTTGGCTGGGGACACCTTAATGCCCCCTCTTGAGGGAATATCTTGAAACTGCAGTATTTGCATTTCCTTGGACAGGTACTGTGCAAATCTTTTATAACAGGAGCATTTTTCAGTGAGCAACTCTAGATATAAATTGCAGTTTTTACATAGCAGTGCACAGACTGAAAAGCCTCTTTGTTCCCTCTTCACTAGAGCAGAATTTCATTATTTCTCCATTCCTCTACAATGGTGACTTCATGGGAGAGGAAGGGATTTAAAGTATGCAAAAAGATTTTATGAATTAATGGATAGAAGTGAAACTTATTTTTCTTCTTGCTGTTAGCTTTTTATCATAGTAGTGGCTGCCAGAGTGGTAGGAAATTAGTATAACCTTCTTCAAATCTGTCAAGGTGATGAGTTACCAAACTTTCAGAAACTTTCATGGTATTTCTCAGTGTTCCTTCTACATTACACAATGTCTGTATTCTGAGAGTTTCCTGACTGGTGTATGAGAAAAAGAAAAAATCATGACCTGAGAAGACCACAGCAAAACTCTCATAGTTTAGCTTGTATTTGTTTTTAATTCTAATCTTGCTGCAGGATGCCAATTTCTACTGTAACGTAGATCATTTGAGTTTCAGTCTCTGCCTGTGTGGTATTTGACAGAGTCAGAGTGGTGTCCACAACCGAGAACAGATACAAAGTAGAAAATGAGGGGAGGATAAATCCCCCAACCTTGTGAATACACTGCCATGCTTTGAATTTTATGACAGATATCCTAAATATCTTGCTCACAGCACTTAAAAAAATATACCCTTAGGGATAAAAAAGACTGAAGAGGGACCAAAAGATTACAATTCATTAATTAATTTTGAAATGTTTATTCTGCTATTATAATTTATATGGACTAGTTTTATGTACCTGGTTGTAGATCTTTAAATTGTAGTGTCTCAGAAACTGGACTGGTCTTGTTTTTCTGTTTGAATTTTTTTCCCCCTCTCTTAAGTTGTAACTGTTTGTATAAGTACCAGGCCTTTCCAAACACGAATTTTTCTGTATTGAATTAGTGACACTGTCTACTTAAGGAACTCTTAAAACTATAGCCAGTTTATCCACCTCTCATCTAATCTTCACCATTTGATTAATAAATAAAGCATGAAAAAAGTAACAAAAAAAATTTGTTTGATGTTAGCCTTTTTTTTTTTCTATTTTACTTATCTTGTGGTATAACTGAAGCTGAAACAGAATCAGCATGAAAAGTCTTGAGCTATAAAAGAGCTCACTGTAAGGAGGAAGGTTTTTTTGTTTGGTGGAGTTTTGGGGTTTTGGGAGTGTTTGTTTTGGTGTTTGGTTTTTTGATTGGTTGGTTGTTTCTGGTGGGGTTTTTTGTTTGTTTGGTTGGTTGGTTTTTTTATGAGAAGAGGTGAAAATGATTGTATTTCTTCTGTGAACACTCCCTTAACTGAATTTTGCAGTCCTTACAGACTCCTGACTTGATCATCTCCCAGCAATATCTTGTATAACATTTTATTCTTAACTTTCTCACTGAATACTGCTTTCTGTACTCTTGGTCTTTTACCATATTTCTCAGGTTTTAAGGTTCTCTTTTTAGCACACATAAGTGAAGAAGAAAATTCTCCCAAAACAGAACAATAGCCCCACAAACAAAATATCCCAACAAAAAAAAAAAGCAAGCAATAGCATCAAACCAAAGAAACAAACAACAAAAAAATCACAAACAAAAAAACCCACTGTGGCTGAAATGACTGTATTCCTAGAAAAAAATTCTTGAGGAAAAAAAATTATTTTTCCAGAAAAGGTAACTGAAACACTGAATGACCTTTTACCTCAGATTCAGGTGAGGCTTTAGTCTGAGAAAAAAGAGCTCTATTTCTCTGACAGGATAGTGACTCCATCTGAAATATATGCAAGTGCTTCACCTGATCAGGCAGTGCAATGGGATCATCTGGAATGCGAAAGACTGTCTGGGCACTCCTAGCACATGAAAAGGCATGTCCATTGAGCTAGAAGCTACATTTGAAACACTTCCACAAGCAGCATTACACACCACTAAGACCAATGGTGGTTCTGGTGAGCCTTGGAATTCAAGGGAGAAGCAAGTTCATGAGAGAATTGAGTCCACAATTAGCAAACTTGCAGATAACACTAAGTTGTGGGGGTGTGTGGATCAGCTGGAAGGCGGGAGGGCTCTGCAGAGGGACCTGGACAGACTGGAGAGTTGGGCTGATTCCAATGGGATGAGGTTCAACAAGGCCAAGTGCCGGGTCCTGCACTTTGGCCACAACAACCCCATGGGGAGCTCCAGACTGGGCACAGAGTGGCTGAGAGCAGCCAGGCAGAAAGGGACCTGGGAGTCTGGATTGACAGGAAGATGAACATGAGCCAGCAGTGTGCCCAGGTGGCCAAGAAGGCCAAGGGCATCCTGGCCTGTATCAGGAACAGCGTGGCCAGCAGGTCTAGGGAAGGGATTCTGGCCCTGTACTCAGCACTGGTGAGGCCACACCTCGAGTCCTGTGTCCAGTTCTGGGCCTCTCAGTTCAGGAAGGAGACTGAGGTGCTGGAGCAGGTCCAAAGGAGGGCAACCAGGCTGGTGAAGGGATCCAGCACAAGTCCTGTGAGGTGAGGCTGAGGGAGCTGGGGCTGTTCAGCCTGGAGAAGAGGAGGCTCAGGGGAGACCTCATCATTCTCTACAACTCCCTGAAAGGAGGGGGTAGCCAGGGGAAGGTTGGTCTCTTCTACCAGGCAACTTCCAGTAAGAGAAGAGGGCATGGAATTAAGCACTGCCAGGGGAGGTTTAGGAAGAATTTCTTTACGGAGAGGGTGATCAGGCATTGGAATGGGCTGCCCAGGGAGGTGGTGGATTCTCTGTCCCTGGAGATTTTTAAAAAGAGACTGGATGTGGCACTCAGTGCCATGGTCTGGTAACCACAGTGGTAGTGGATTAAGAGTTGAACTTGATGCTCTCAGAGGTCCTTTACAAGCCAGCTGATTCTGTAATTCTGTAACAAGGACAAATTAGTAACTACTGACCCTTTTCCAAAAGGATCACCAGGTGAGTCATACTCTTGAGTAGAAAAGAGAAGGTAACTTCAGTAATGGAATCTCAGGACACTCAGTGAACAACTGGTCTGCTTAGAAGTAGGCAACGCTATGTTTAAAATCAGCATCTTCACCTGAGAAGTTGAAAAGAGATTAAAATGTTTGTATTGCGTTGCTTTTCCAAACACCTTTTCCATTTGCTGATGTGGAAAATTTCTTGGTCTGAAATTTGAGCTTGGTCATTCAATTAAAGTTAACAAACTTTTAATCTGCCTAATGTTTCCTCCTCTTCTGCTTTTCCCATTAGTGTGACAGAAGTATTTTGCTCCTTTTTGCTGTGGTATATGTCATATAAGAACAGGTAGCATCAATGCAGTGCTGTGGTGCCTTTTTTGCTCATGGAAGTCGGTTTTTTTTATGATGATGTGCAAAGTGGGGTTTTGGCTTTTTTAGGCTACCCATAGAATATCTCCAATTGGAAGGCATCCTATAAGGATCAGAGAATCAAAGAATAGCTTGGGTTGGAAAGGACATTGAAGAACATATAGTTTCAACCCCCCCTGATTGGGCAGGGACACCTCCTACTAGAGTGGGTTTCTTAAAGCCCCATCCAGCAGGGCCTTGAACACTTCTAGGAATGAGACATCTACAACTTCTCTGAGCAACCAATTCCTATGTCTTACCACTATGACACTGAAGAGTTTCTTCCTAATATCTAACCTAAACCTACCCTTTTCTGGTTTGAAATTGTTCTTCCTCATCCTATCACTACTTACCCTTGTGAAAAGTCCCTCCCCAGCTTTCCTATGGGCTCCTGCAGGTACTGTAAGTCTTCTTTAAGTTCTCCCCACAGCCTTCTCCTCTCCAGGATGAAGAAACTCCGTTCTCCCATCCTGTCTTCATTGGAGAGGTGCTCCAGCCCTCTGATCATCTTTATGGTCCTCACTCCAGCAGCTCTATGTCCTTCTTGTGTTGAGGATCATGGACCAACCTCCTGCTTCTTGTAGGACTGCCTTGCAGGACTCATGATCCCATTGTGTGATCCTGCCACCTTCAAAGTAGAGCTGTGAGGGCTGATGTCAGTAACAAACAGCTGAGGAAGTAATTGCATCTGCCTTTTGCTGACACTTCAGCTGGACCCCTGCTCTCTTGCTGCTGCGTGGTGCTGGTGGTAGCTGTTACGTAGCCTCCAGCAGTAGCTGCACCACAGGGCAAATAGTGATCAATTTACAATTTCTGGCTTAGGAAAGTAATTTAGCACTTTGGGACTTGAGAGTTTAATAAACATACTCAGTTCCTTGTCTGCTTTATGCAGGTATGTTATGCTACTTTATTTCAAGAAGAAACTACGTTTTGGTTTTTTTTTTTTTTCTGTACTAAAACTTTCCTCTAATGGTGTGATCAGAAATTGATAGGGAGATGTTGAATTTAAGTTGCTTTTCTAGTTCTTTTGACATCAGCAGGAATTTTTATTCAGAAAAGGGAATGCGAACCTGCATATTATGAGTTGGAAACTTGTTTGTGGTTTTGGCCCATTTACTTTTTGTGTGTGTTTTAACAGTTTCATGTTGAGAAACACCAGTATGAAATTCCCCTATGCAGAAGATTGTGAGTGTTGACATACCAAAACCAGTAGTATTTAGTCAGTCTTCTCACTTCTCACCTCATTCAGTAATTTTATTCTAAGAAGGGCTGTGCAGTTTATGCTAAGAATGGATTTTTTTAAGGATAGCTTTTAAATAAAATATTTTCAATACCTCTGTGTATCTTTTAGTCTTAATTAGTTTTGACAACTTTGCCATCTTAAACACTAAAGAAGTAGCAGCAAATAGAACTATTTTTTTCATATTTCAATATAGTGAAGTTGTCAAAATAGTGAGACAAAAAAAAATGGATTTTTTGCCTTTCTGTAGTAGGCAAGTAAAGCTGTTCTGTAATGCTGAATCTGGTTTTGACAAACAGATTTTTGACAGACTTTTCAGTCAGAGACTGAGGACATTTAAATAATTAAGAATTAGGCACATGCAAGTTTATAGTTCCAAGGCAATAAATAACAGTAAGGAAATGATCAGGCATCTCCACAGCACTGATTCTGTTCTTCAGGTTTTGGCCTCTGGGTTCAATAGATGTGATTTTAATAAACAAACAAATAAAAGTCTAGATAAGATCAGAGCTGAATACTATTGAAGTGCTGTGCCTGTCTGTCAAAAACAGTTTACCTTACTCACTTCGTAATACTAATGTGAATTGTTATTTGGGAAGATCATGAAAATTTCCCCCCTCCTATTGCTCCTGCAATTTCTGTAACATCCAGCCTTCATGGAAGCACAGGCCTTACTTAAAGATGCTGTGGAAGCTTAGGCAGCTGCAGTTGTTAAAAATGATCTAGGAAAACTGATGTTGAATGCAATGTCATCAAATCAGGGTCAGAAATTCTGAGCTGCCAACAGCAGGAAGCTATAAGAATATTTTGGGAGACAGAAATGGTGACTGCACCCTTGTTCTGACTTTGTACTGCTGCCCTGATGATGCCAAGAGGGCTGGTGTTTGAGAGCTGATAAAAATGTCCATGGCTGTCTGAAGCTGTGATATACATAGCAAAAACTTCTTTGCCTCCTAACTGGACTTTGAATGAATGGGGGAAAAGGCATCTTCCCTGAGCAAGTCTTCAGTTATTACTGAGGATAAATGTCCTGACCAGAGCTCCAGCTGGACATGTGCCTTGTTGGATGAAAGGGATAGTATTCACCTTTCATCACCAGCTTTTGGTCCAGCACAGCTTCTAAAGCAACTAAAAACACAAGCAAACAGACAGGTAGGAATGAACCATACCCTAGTATGTTATTTTCAAGGACTCAAAATATAAATCATCTTCACAAAATGAGATCAAAATGAAACATGAAAGAATTGAACAGATATCTGAAAAGATTTTTAAGACCTTTGGGTTATCTATTGTCAAGCCAGTTGAGGACACCAAGGGAATAAAACATAAGACTACAGGTTCATAAACATTTTCATAAACAAACAAACAAAACCCACAAAAAACCCAAGCAAACAAAAAAACGCAAAAAAAATCCCCCAACAAAGTGCTTCAACAAAGTGATTCAACTCACTCAAAATTTGCCAGGCCTCTGAACTTAAAAACCTCCTTCATAGGGCTCTTTGGTATGTTCCCAGAAATGGTCACTCTAAATTCTGAAGGGAAGTTTTAATTAAGCAGTGTCTCTTAGCAAGACAAAATAACACAGCAATGGCTTCTGCATCTCCCTCCCTGCTTCCTTCCCATGCAGCCCTGCTTGTGCGTGACTATGCAAGTATATCAATACCAATAGTAAATGGTAAATATATGCCACTTTTTAATCTGTTGAATAAGGATGCAGAGGTCCCCACTGGATAGAGGGCCATTTAAGCATTATGCAGAGCTAAAACAAATATTAACAAGGGGGAAGCTAAACTAGCTCAGTATTATTGTTTGTGGGAACCGTCAACAGAAAAGGTAGCTAAAAACCTCATTTTTAGGCAGAATGTCTGGAGTCAAGCATTTTTAAAAAAGGATTAAAAGAATGTTAATGCTCTGATACCTTATTCATTTACACTTTCAATAGCAGGATCTTTGGGATGTTTGGTAACTCACTAGCTTTCTTAACTCCAAAGTGAGTGATGTCTTTGCACTCTGAAAGGAGCAGTAGTGCCATAAGACTAATTGGCACGGAAGACCATAGTCCTTAATGAAAATTTTAATTGTTATTGTATTTTAGAGGAGGAAAAAATGTTATTGTGTGGAAGTTAATTGCTATGCCCATTAAATCATACTTTTAAAATGTGTGGGTAGCATATGAACTGGTATTCCTGTGTACAATGAGAATGCTTTTCTGTGCTATGCTATAAGCTTCTTACTGCAAAGAAGAAATGCCATCAGTATGTGACCAGCTTTCTAAATTATTCAGGAATAGCCATGTTGATTTGGATTAAGGTTCATGCACAGTGACATTCTGTGCTGCATTTCAATCTTGAAGGAACACATTAAAAAGCAGCACCAGGCCACATGACCACAGAGCACAAAGATATGTGATAGGAAAGGAATGAGAGTTAGAAATGATGAAATGGTGGCTAACTTCAGGAAATACTCTGAGCCTCAGTGTTTGAGTGCAATGAATGAATCCAGGAAAGAGCAAGAGGGGTGGTACGGGATAAGGCAGAATGGTTACAGGCAATTACAAATTAACATTAAATGGAAATCTTCAGGACCTCAAATGGCACTAGTGAGATCCAGGCTACCCTGTTTCCTAATTCTGACATTACTCTAGATTTTCCACACTAATGAACATTTGTTGTTTTTTAAATTCTTTTTTATCTGGTATTTTTCTACAGCAAGAAAATGGCAAGTCTGTGCTCTAGTCAGATTACTAAACAATAAATCCAGTTAAAAAAAAAAAAGCTTACAATAGATTAATCTGAATCTTAAATGGATGATACTCTTAAATTTTGCTGTGACTCTTTTTGCTCTCAGCATCCTCTTGTGCATTTGGTGGAGAATGTCTGGCTAGGTGTTTTCACATCTGTCAGTAAAGCCAACCCCTAAATGCAAAGTGAAACACTTGGGAACACTTTGTGATTTTGTGATGATCCTCAGAGGATGCTGGGGATGTGAAAAGCAAAGAAAGGATTAGGTGGACCCACAAATGCATTACTGTATTTTCATCTGCAAGAGAAACAGTGTTGCTCCAGCTTGGTCCCACATGTTACATCACTCTGGACAATGATCTTGCCAGACTATAACTTACTGCTGTGTTTGAGAGGTGGAATTCTAAAATTTGGAAATCCTCAAGGCAAAATTGGGACTTGAAGGAAATGTTGTAAATTATATTAGTGTAAATACTTACTTATTTACTGTAATAAATGACAAAACAGAGCCTCTAATGACTAACTTGAAAAAAACCCACCAAAAAACCCCCAAACAAAGCTGAAGGAAAACCATAGAGCATCAGAAAATTGAAGTCACTGAAGAATACTGGCAAAGATGAGAGTCTGTGGAATCTCAGGTTTCCCAGGTCTGCCAGTCCTAGCTCAAATGGCAGCAGGACAAACTTATCATGGCATCAAAAAAGAGCCATCATCCTCAGGAATATCTGATATCTTTTGTGTTTCTTCTGGAAAAAATAGATATTCTTCAGGAAAGAGGGATGTGTTAGCTGCATGTGATGTAGAGAGTTCTTGCACATCTGAATAGGCAAAAAGACCTGATGAAAACAACACCCGAAAATATTCAGAATATGATTTCATCCAGAGGCATTAAGGGGAGTTATTTCTAATAATAACTGTAGCTGATTTGGTGCTGTATGAGAGAAGAGTTCCTGACAGTGGAACTGTTTTTGCTATTAAAATATTAAGTGTCTTAGATCAGAATGATACCCTCAGTAGGTGATTAGATGCTTTTGAATTGAAAAGTATCCCTGTAACAAAGACCAGGGAATCTGTAGGCTGCACTTTCACTTGGAGATTGGCTCTCCTTTTTGTTTCCCTCTTCTTGATGGCTTCAGAGTCTGCTAGTTAAAGGTTTGGTGTCCTGACTAGACAATTGTTTCTTAAATATGCTCGTGGTGATACTTTGGTTTGAACATTGTCTGTCTGCTTGGTTTACACTAAAGCTGTGATGTAAATGTCTGATTTGTGCTAGTATTTCCTTTCTTAATGTAGTTTGTGTGATGGCAGTAAGTGTAAGCTTTTGTTTCTGATCTGCAATACTTATTTTTTATCTAGTAATTTATATAAATATCATACTTAGCATCTATCATAACCTCTTTTGCAATAACTTTGAAAAGACTGGGTTAGGCTGAAAAGAAATTGAAATATTTTCAAGCCCTGTGTACATTTCTGTGACCAGTAGAATAAATATTATTTTTTTTCAATGGGAGGAAGGGGATCCTCAGCAGCTCCCTCGCATGTCCACTCTGAGACTTGGTTCTTGGTGGAAACCTAAGCACTGAGAACACTGGGTCACATGAAGAGAAGAAAGAGTCAGACTGCTGAGTACTTTTCTGTTAATCACTGGACTAATTGCTCTTATTTGTTGTGATGATGTAGATTCTTCATCTATTCATTTCCACCAAAACCAGCTGTGTCTTTTTTTTAAGGCATGAGAGCATCTCCTCAACTAAAGGGAATTTTGGACTAGCCGTAGTAAGCACTTTTCTTGCTTTTTTTTTTTTTTTTTTTTTTTTGGTGTTAGGGTTTTTTTGTGTATTACTGAGAGATTATACCAATTAGAAGCACCCAGGATAATTATACATTTCAGGCTTTTCCTTTGTACTTCAGGCAAGAATAAAATGCAAGTGCAAGGCTAACAAAAAATGCCAATAACTTGTGAGTGTTACTAACAAGTAGCTTGTCAGAACACTCAGTTTTCCTTGGACGCACATCTTCAAAGTGCTTGTAAACAATGATATATAATGGCTGAATGAATTAATTACTTTTCAGACATATAGACTTGATTAGGTAATTAGCTAGATTATTTTATGCTATAGGGCATTCCACCTTCAGTCTTTGGCTCCTGGCTTCTGGGGAGAATTATAAATGGTTGGACCTCTCCATCTTTGATTTTTTTCCAGGTATTTGTTGTGATCTCCAGCAAATTTTCTGGATCACTTTCATTTTAGGTCCAGGCCAGGGTTATACTGATATGAAAATCTCCAAAGATTTTCTTTGGGAAACAGAAAGGGGGAGGCAGGATGAGCAGCAGAAGCAGATGTCTACTTCAGCACCTACTTTCCTGCCAGCCCTGTCCTGCAGCTCCCTGCTTGCAGATGTGTTGTTGGAGCCCTGGTACAGGATGTGTCCCCTGTGTCCAAGGTGCTTCTGCACCTTTTGAAGCTGGGATTTATTGCTCAGAGGGTGGACACTGTTATAATCAGTGATGAATCACTAGGGACACTGCTTGGAGATCTACTTATCTAGGATTACTGTTCAGTGACTGGGGAATAGCAGAGGGAAGGAGGTAAGAGGTTGTTTCCCCAAGCATTCCCTTCTCTACCACAAAGTTATGTCCAAGGGAATTTTTACATCTCATATTTTGTGCTCAGACACTGGAAAGACTGCCAGACAAAAGATGCAATAATTTTTTCTGATAGCTCTCTGGAAACAGTTTTCTCTGTTTCTACTCTGCACCCCTCTGGGCAAAGCAAGCCAGTCTGATACTGGGAGAGGAAGAGACTGCTGCATGGTTAGAAGTCTTAAAGCCTTATTACCCATGGCTCATCCAAGGACTGATATTCCCAGAGGGTTTCATCTTGTATCATGGAATCATAGAATCATAGAATGTCAAGTTGGAAGGGACCTCAAGAATCATCTGGTCCAACCTTTCTAATATTATTTTTTATACAATATATCTTAGCATCCTGTTGAGATGGAACTTAAAACTTTACAGAGTGGGGGAATCCACCACTTCCCCTGGGAGATCTGTCCTCAGTGAAAAATTTTCCTCTTGCCTTCAATCATAATCTCACCAGAGGAAACTTGAGCCCATTGCCCCTTGTCTTGTCCATTTGACTCCTTAGAAACAGTCTCCATCTTTTTTGTAGCCCCCCCCACCCCCCTTAAATATCTGCAGTAGGGACACTGGCTCACAACCCCTTTTACATGGGGTGTTGTGCCACTGACATGGAGGGGAAGGTCCTAAGGAAAGAGCAGGTTCCAGAAGACATCAGTCTGTGAAGGGTGGGATGAGAGGATTTGAAGGGCATGAGAACCTCTGAGGCCAGGGACCTGTGATCTGTGAGGTCTTTTGGGCAGGAGAGCTTGTGGACTGCAGATTTTGGGCAGGAAGACCTGGTCTATGCCTGGCTCTGCCAAGGCTGCCAAGACATCTGTTTCCATCCATGTGGGCTTCATGTTGTGATGTTACTTAAATTACTTTTACAGTTGAAATTGTGATTCCCCTAGATTTGCTCTTTGGGATTGCTTTGCCATCAAAATCTTTCTTCTGAAATTCCTCCAGTTGCTGAGACTTGCCTATCCCTCCTTCTGTCTGCAGTGAGTTTGGCAAATGAACTCTCTGCCTTCAGTTTCCAATATAACATGATCTGGCAATAAATAATCTGTCCCTGAAGCCAGTTAAAATAAATACATCTTAAAATGTCTAATTAAAAATCAATCAAACAACTCATACCTGCAGTTACTTCCTTCCAAAATATGCAGGTTTAATCTCCAGAGCATAAATAATTTTTACTCCGATAACATTAATAGCAGGATATTATGTATCTTTGCTATGTAGGGATACAAATAGCATATATGAGCCCCCCCTCCCCCTCATCCCCAAATATTGCTTTTGCATTATCAACAGAGGTAGCAGCAGTTTATACAGTTAAAGAAAACTTCTGAGGTGTTTTGTTTCTTTTTTCTTGAAATGCAATTCACATTGTCCAATGCTCCTAAAATGACTGGGTAGTAGCCTCTGACAAAGGGCATAGTTTTGGTGCTGAGCTTTTATGGAGGCTCCCAAGGACTTTCAAATGAAGTCAGTATCTTAATCTCAGTTTTTGCAAATGGAAAAGCTGGGATCCAGAGTAGGCAAGTAGCTGGCCTAAAGTTTCTCAAACAAACCTTGAAGCTGACTCCAGGTCCCTGAGTTCCTATCCAGTCCATTAATTTCAGGCATCTGTCAAGAACCATATTCTTATTTGTGCTGTAATAGTACTTCCCAACTTCTGCTAGAGTCAGGGCTCTGGTGCTGCACAGGACAGCCAGTGACTGTCCCCTAAACTGTGTGCCTTGCAACCTAAACAGGCACAACAGGGAGTCATTGAAAAGTGTTGAAGTGACATTTATAAGATCAGACCTCATAGAAGTGAGGAACTTCACCAGGAAGTTCTGTAACTTCAGGTACTGGTCAATGGTTTCTACTTGAGCGTTGCAAAAGCATCTAAGTTACTGTGGGTTAAACCTACTGACAGCTGGAAGGGAGCTGGTGGAAGCAGAGAACTCCAGCCACCAAATGCAGTACATGCTGCTGGCAAGAGGGTGTTTATTCTGCTCATAAAAATATCAGGTACATCTCTGAAGTTTGGCATCCTGTTCTAGTTTAACACAGCACATTGGAGGATTTTGTTTGCTTCAAATGGTCATATCTGTTGTTTATGCCAAGCCAAAAAATAGCACTTAAGTAGAAACGCAGCAACTGCTGAGCTGTGTAAGTTAACTAATCCTGTCTGTACAGAAAAAAAAAAAAAAGTTTCTATAACAGTATTTCCAGCAGCCAGTTTGTTTTCTTTAAAGTGTCACAAGACAATAACTTATATATGCTGAAAACATCTCTCTGCTCAGTGGTTACAGTTCTGTTCCTGTAATTTTGAAACAGTAACTGCTTCAGTTTGATAAAAGATCTCCACGTTCTAATTAGTGGAAAATAACAGTACTCTCAGCAGACATACGCATTTTTGGATAGCTCTAGTCATGAGCGACTTGGTCAGCTGCCTAGCTGCTAATTTAAATAAACACAACTGTGTTCGTTCAGCATCAAAAATGCAATAAGTAACTAAAAAGGAAAAAAAAAAAAAGTCTTAAAAGCTTTGTAGTAAAAAAATTTAAAATGAGATTCTTCCCTTCACTCATGGAGCTGGACAGCAAAATACTCTGGTCAAGCTATTGATTACTTTGTATTATTATTTGTATACATTTTCCTAAATTCAGCTGTGGTTGTACTCTCTATGCTAAAGTGTCTGTGATGTGGATATTTGCAGCTGCAGGATTTTTAGTGACAACTCTGTTCAGACATCTTTCCACCGTTTGATCGGAGTCACTACTTTATAACTCCTAGGTTGCTTAAAGCAGCCAGGAGGATTTTCCAGAAGCAGCTTCCTTCTATGTGAAGTGCAAGCTGTAGGTTTTCACCCTGCCAAGGTGCAATTACTATATGCAATTACTACACTGGTGTGTAACTAGAAGAATACTTGTACCAACAGAAGTAGGGTTACTCACAAGGAAGAAAAAAAGGGGCTTGTGTATTTTTCATCTCTGCTGCCACTGAGGACAGCCTGTCCTTTACAGATTTAACTCTCACCACCTGCATTCCCCTACAGCACTCAATTATCCATTAAGATTTTTAAGAGAAACAGAATGGCAATTAAGCCTCCTACAGCATGTGAAAGCAGTGGAAGCCCTGGGCTTGCTGAGAAATCTACTCATAAATGAATTAACTGCACAAATAATTC
Organism: Heliangelus exortis; assembly: GCF_036169615.1. Taxonomy (NCBI): domain Eukaryota; kingdom Metazoa; phylum Chordata; class Aves; order Apodiformes; family Trochilidae; genus Heliangelus; species Heliangelus exortis. The sequence goes on along the minus strand of NC_092422.1, from coordinate 107,015,845 downwards.
CAGCTAATTAGAGGTGTACATTCCCCAAATAACTTGATTCTCTCATTTACTTAATTGAGTTGATGGTTGCTCTGGGATGGAACCAGCAAACTGTTCAGTGGTTATTACAGTGAGTATTACTTTGACTAAATCTTTTCAAATAGTCTGGGTGTTTTTTATCTTCTAACTTGGAATTTGCCACAGAATCAAGATAGTTATGGGTTTGTTGTTGTTTTGTTTGAGGTTTGTTTGGTTTCGGTTTGTTTTTTTAAAATTGTCTTTTTGTGTCTATTTCAGAAGATGAAGGTAAGATAAAATTAATTAATTTAAAATTCCCAAGTTCAGCTGAAAAGCAGGGACTTGTAAATAAGGATTGTACATCAGTGAAGTAGGGTTTTTATTTTACACTTCAGAGAAATGATGACAGGTCTGCCAACTTTCAAAATGATGACACAGATAAAACTCCTATGTATGGATAACAAATCCAGGTATTGCCCATGATTTAAGTATGCTTCTTTTGATTCTGTACATGTTTAGGGTCCTCATAGAGTGGAAAATGGAAGAGAACTAGCAAGCACAGCATGCATGATTTGTCCCTATAAGATATGAGAATGTTAAAGACTTGAAACATCCTCAACATTTTCAGCTTATTTGAGCTTCTCTTCCCGTTTTCTGGTTTTTGAGGTTTTTTTTGGTCACATCATCCTTTCTCCTCTTCCTCAGTATTTTTCAGCAGTTTTTTCAATATGTAATGGTGTAATCCCATCCATACCAAATCACTGTGTTGCTTTGTAATCTTCAAATGAAGACCATCACTTATCACTTTGAAATGAAGAAGTTTATACTCAGTCTCAATGCCCAACTTTCTTCCATGTTCTAATAACCCTTGAAAATTGCCACATCAACCACTGAGTGTAAATTAAACGTCTTTTTTTATGATTGGTTTCTTTTTCTACTTACACTAAGCAGATATAAGTATGAAAACAACTCTATAAAAAGCAACTCTTTTGAAGAGACTAAATTCATTGTTTTGTGTTAAGACCAAGTGAGAGCACATTTGACTAAGATTTTTATTCTGCTCTAGTCTCAAGCAGTACTGTAGTGCTTGGGGGTCAAGAATTTCCATTTTGGGATTTAAGGATTAGGGATGCTATTAAACACTTAAAAAAAATGAGAGAGAGAAAAAGCAAAACATGAGAATAACAAAGCTGAAAAGCAGATGGTAAATGCCTTTTTTTTTTAAGGGAACTGAGGTTAGAAAGGTGTTATTGCTTTCTGTTTCCTTGGAATCTTAAATGCACTGGTCCTTTTGTTAAGGAAATGATTCAAGCAAAAGGTAATAGCCACAGTGTTGTTTGTCATTTGCTTGTACCTGCCAATAAACAAGAAAATAGGTCTGCTATGTAGTCACTTTCCTTGTGGACCCTCAAAGACATGTTCCACATGTCTGTTGAAAGGGAAAACAGGGAAGGAGACTGCCAGGCCACCCAGATCCTTTGCAAATAGAATATTTGTTTGAAGAAACCCACATCAGGTCCAAGACAACATTACCATGAACAACAGTACTTTTCAGTTTCTCCCTGTTGTGTTATTACTTCACCAGCAAAACTTTTCCTCTGCTGTTTCCATTCTCACTCTCTCCAAATATTACTTGGGCATTCTCATGGAAATTCCATTTCTGCTCAGTCCTCCTCTTATTTTTCTACTCCTTGTTGATCTTAAGCTGTTTATTTTTCTTTTCACTGTTGTATTTCCTACTGGCACAAGTGATGCAAATTAGTGGATGTGTTTGGAGCAGAACCATTTCAGATGCTTATGGATGTGGGAACATTTGTCTTCAAGTAAAAGGGCAGGCTCCCTAATTTGGTAAATTGTTGAGACTTCAGTTATTTTTTTTAAAATCATTTTTAATTGGATTTGATCTTCAGCAGATGTTGCAAAGCAAATAAACCATATGGATGGGTTGTTAGATATTGCTCATAGTGTAATCCCTTTATCCAAATGCAAAAGTTAAACATATGAAACCATATCCTTAGATAACTGGAGATGTTTGGTATATACTCAGAACTCCACCATGCCTGATCCATTTCAGTACCTGGTGCAGCCTGTCTGCTCTTAAGGGAGGTAAGGCAGACAGAGGAAAGATGGATTGATGACCGTGCTTTTAAATAAATGTAAACTAACCACAAATGGTCAAATTCATTGATGATGTAACATTGCTGACTTCAGTAGTCTTACACTAGGGATTAATGTAACCCTTTTTCTAATATATATTTTCAGGAGGGAGGAAGATGGTTTTTTACATAGAATTAGCACAAGATCTGCTGGCATATAAACAAACCAAACAAAGAATTGTTCCCTTCTCAAGCATCTGTTAGCATGAATGTCCAAGTCCTGTGTATCTGCCACAGGTTGTTATAGAGCTGCATTGCATTAGCAAAAAACACAATAGCCATTTGGGTTACTACTTTAGGCAAGAACTTATGAAAATGACTTTCAGGTGGAGGGAGTGGTGTTTTGGCAAGGTTCTCTTGGCAGGGCTGTGGAATCCACATAAGGGAAAGTTGTTTGGTAGTGGAGCAGACAAATTGCTTGACAATTAATAAAAATAATTCCTTGTGTTTCTGTACTACAAGGTGCTGTGTGGGAATTATTCGGTCTCCAGCTGCTGTCCACCGGTAAAATATATTCAGTTCTGTAGGTTTCAAAATTACATGTAGTGAAGTGGAACAGCACTTAGAAAGGGGGTAAAACCTTGCTGATTTACAGAAGTAAATCAGTTTCATGGGTTAAAAATCTGACCAGTTTATCTGGATGTACAGCCCTGCTTTAAAAAGCCATGAAATCAGTGTTCTTGTTTTTGGTTTCCTTCTGTTTTATCTGAACTTCTAAGAATTTTCTCCAGAATATTAGACCAATGCGCACAAAACTATTACAAGATCTGCTGTGTCTGTTTAGGACTGGTATGGATCGTTTTTGTCAGAATCAGAGGAAATTTAGTATCTTAATTCTCATTTTACAAGGGAACGGAGGCACTACAAGCCTAAGTGTCATGTAAAGTGATAAAAGGCTTTTGAGTAACTTCTGAAACTCATTATTTGAAAATAATATTCTGTCGAATGTACGATGGGGTCTTAGTTCTGCAGCTTGTTTCTTGTATAAGAGATGAACTTTGTCAGCTACACTGCAAATCAATCAAAGGGAGAAAAGTTTGTCTTGTTTTCTGTGAAGTAGAATATGAGTTTGTTTTGCTGACAGTTCTGCAACCAAATCTCCTTCTGTGAGATTGTCACATTATCTGCTCCAGGGCTTCTTGCTCTTAGTGTCAGCAGCTACATTGGGTCTCTACACTGTTCTTTCTGAAGTACAACCAACTTTTTTTACACTCTTACCAAGAATGCTTTCCATGTCTTACTGAGTTCTGCAACTTTTCTTTCTTGAAAGCAATCTTTTTCCAGCAAGTTTTGACAGTACAGATTTCTTCCCTTGTGGGGGAAAAGAAATTTCTTGGAATTGCTACACTGTCAGCAGATGTCAAGATGTTTCTGAAAAGAAATCCAGGTTTCTGGATGCAGTTTTACTTCTTAATATAGTGCATGTGATTCTCATAACACTGACAATATTTTATCAACGGTAATTAGAAGCAAGATAGCGTGAGGATTTCCTCTCTTTGGAAGGTATAATTGAATATATGTACTATACAGCCAACACTTCTCTGAACTAATTCACAGTGTTTCATATTTGAGATCTTTTTCCTATGTGAATAAGTATTTTCAACTTTAAATCTAAAAACGTTGGTTTGGGGTAAGGTGGTGATATTTTTCTCATAGTCTTGAAGCTATTCAAACTAAGACTCTAGAAAAATGCTTGAAATCTCAGAGGTTAGGTTTGTCATCTAACATAAACTGATGTGACACTTGCTTTGAGCAAGGATGTTGTCTTCCATAGCTCTTGAAATCAATAGGACAGGGATAAACTATCCACATCAGTATGAAATCAGAATTTTTGTTCCACCTTCCTCATTTACTCGAGGATTATCCTTTTTTTTTAAGGATTACCTTTGGTTTGATAAATTAATTGTTTTCATTCATTACATTAAAAGCTGCCTTATTTGCACCTGTATCAGCGAAGACTGGGCATTATTTGAATTTTATAGAATGTCCCAACTGCAGCATTTTGGCTCACTATAGAGAAACCATGATAAGGTAGGTCTCTGCTGATGATCTAGTAAACCTCGCATGAATGATTAACTCAGAAAGGCTGAAAGAAAATAAATAATAAAAGTCACTGTCTGAATGTGGATCAATGTAGGAACTGATATATCTTCATTTAGTTAACACATTTGTATCCAGAAGTGATGAGTTGCATCATGTTGCAACAATTTATTGCACTGATTTCAGGCAATTTTTTAATGTTGATAGTGTGGAATTGTGGGAGGCCATGAGGCAGGGGAGGGTTCTACAAGAGTACACTTCAGTCACTTGAAGAGCTGGAACTCACAAGGGAGTAACACCAGCAGCCTCCCTGGCTCGAGGACCCACGTTGTGGTTCTGCCAAGGAGTGCATGTTCCTTGTGACAGAAGCTTCCAAACTGCGTCCCAAAGAAGGTTTTACTGTTCAGCAGATGCTAGCAGGTGAGGGCTTGTCTACAACTGGTGTGACTAGCTGCAGCATAATGTCAAAACAGTTTGCATTTTTTTATGTGATGGACTTAATAAGATGGACTTAATTTTTTTTAATCAGGTTAAGGTAACACACATTGTTTGGAGATAAAACTAAATAAACCGCTCTTAAAGATTATCAGCCTAAAGGTTAGTTAGCATCAGTTAATTTAGATCTATATAGGCAAAGAGTGCCTTTTGGGCTGTTGACTGCTCTGAATTATAGTAAGGTGTATCCATTCTCACAAGACATCAGTATTACAACCACAGATTTGAGCAGGTGGGAAAGTAGAATTCTCCTTTAGGACTTAAGATATCTTCTGGGCCTTCAAATCCAGGTGCATATTGTAATATTTTTTACAAACAGTAAAGCAGTAATTTTTTTTTTTTTTTAACTGTGCTCCTAGGACCTATCTAGAACTCCAGCCCCTAAATCTGTACATTAGTTACAGTTGATTGGCAGATATTTGCTCTGAAGCCAATATTCTCTGTACCACCTCCTCTTTAGCAACCAGTAGGTTGGCTGGGGCTGCTCCAGAGCTCTAAGCTGCGGGGTGCATTGCTGGGCTGCCTTTGCTGCAATTCTGTGTTCCTGCATTCCACCAAGAAGTGCCACTGAGATTGGAACAAATGGAACCCCACAAATATAGGTTGAAAGAGGGCTTAATAATTTAGAGTGCTGTTTTGCTTCAACTTGAATGCCTATATGTCCATTGGGATGTCAAATAAAGCAATATTAATAAATGCAAGTATTTGCTAGTAGGGAAGCCTGTAGTCAGAAGCTTTCAATGTAGTCTTGATTTTTCTGCTGCTAGGCTCAACACTATGTGTTCAGATGATGTATAAAAGAAATCTGATTTGTTTTTTAAATTCCTCCTTAAGGCCTGATTTTCCTAAAATGCTTCCTTAGTTAAATTACTGTAAATGAGAGCATTCAGGTACCTACTAATCATGAACAACAGCTAATATATTTCTTAATTAATCAAGTAAAGCCTCTTAAACACAGTTTAAGGATTATTTTGCAAGGATTCTCTGTGATGTCTCTGCAAATGTACTTGATTAAATTTTATGTGACACCTTACCAGTGCTCTTGGGCAAGCAAATCTTTACTCCTTTAACTAATAACCTATTGCATTGAGAGCTGTAGTTGGGAAGAGCATCTCCTCACCCTCAACCTCTTCTTGTTGTCCCAGGATTTAGAAAGTTATATTTCTGACACTGATGGCCATCCCAAGAGTCCTCTTCCTTTGGAGCTAGTTCATGTCTGCTTGAAAGAAGTCAAAAAAGAAGGTGTAACTTGTAAACTTTTAACTGTCAAAAAGAAATTCTCTGCATTCATGTTCATTTCAATGTTGAGAGTACCGCACTGTTATTCTGTCATGGAGGTATCATGAATGATTTCTGCTGCTTTCTGCCTCTGAATTTATGCTGTGGCAGTCCTGTGGTTTTGTTGTTCTGAAGTCTTGCGCTAATTATGATTGCTTAAATAAGGATTTTTTACATTTGACAGCTCTATTCTGTAGCACAGAACAGTTTTGATGTCATACTCTGAAAAATGTAATTATTACTCCCTTTATGTCACTGCTTTCTTGATTTTCCAGCAAGCTCCTCTTGAGTTAAGAAACCCTGAATGGGAAAACCTCTTTAATGAAACAAAAAGTACAACAAATTTCCTACTCCTTCCTCCCAGGGGTATTCTTATATGATGGCCCCTGTGCAGTCAATATGTATTCTTTTTGGGCTATATTGTCAGAAGTATTTTTTTGTGATCTATTAGCTCTGACTTCTGGAGGGGGCCTGAGTTTCATTTGCCTGGGAGGTTTTATTACAGGTGCCTTTGTAAGGATGATGGCTGGAGATAGAAATCAAAATTAAAGGTGGAAAAAAATTACTACTTGTCAGAGACCCTTACCTTCCCTACCAGTCTACAGGGGGCTTCGAAATGGCATAGGGTACAGATCAATAATGGAGTGCTTGCACTCAGCTAAGAAAGACCAAAACCCCATAAACTTTAAACTATAATATTAGCACTTGATTGGTTGCTTGCTGAGAGCTGAGTATTACTGTTTTGCTCTTCCTTCTGGGATCTGTGAAATATTTATCTTGGTAGTATCAGTACATGGTGAGTTAGCTGGTCTGGTAGTCTTGCCAACATTCTGCAACAGCATCTGTTGAAATACTCCAAAAGAATGTGTAAATGCATTACCTTCCTGATTTATTATTCTGGTGGTACCAGTTGCTGGAGCTGCTATGGGATTATCACATGGGAATATGTGTCTTCTGAAGGAAAAGTAGCACCTCAGAAAATAATCTCTAGTAATTCTGACTTAAATTTTTGAAGTTTGACAGAGGATACTTCATTTTGTTGGGAAGATTGGCATAGTGCTTGGACAACAATATGTGTCTATTTTTAAAATTCAGCTTTTACTTGTTTGAGTGGCCATAACTGTGGTGGACATTTCAGGTTCTGATACACAGCTGAACATACAGGTTCTGAGGATCATGTATCACAGTTCTGCTAAAGATTGCATGTTATCCTCCTTACTGTTCTCTCTTTGAGCTGTTTTAGAGATTCTTGTGAAAGAACTGTATATTGAAGGTTGCTTAGATTGGTAAATACACATTTCTCAATTGATACAAATATATTGAATGTGTACACTTAGTTTGCAGCTCTATACTGGCCTATTTCTGAGGGATTATTATTATTATGTATTCCAGAAAGTTAGGTAAGTGTTAACTGATTGTTAATGGAAAGCATAGGTGGTCAGACACTTCAGAAAAATACGGCAGATTTAGGAAATCTGCATCTCAAATGCCATGCGAGGGTACAGGAGGAATAGGGCTGCCCCATCAGAGGGCACAAGCCAGAAGCTGGAGTGACCCAGCAAAACTTGTGTCCTCCCCAACCATGCTGAGTGCTGAGTGTGTTGGGTGGGTGGTACTGATGGGCTCCAGCAACAGCTCCTGACAGTGACATGGGATGAACCAGGGTCCAACTCCCTGCAGGAGCTAGAGAAGAGGCTGCAGTGTGGGTCTAGCCTCAGCAGAAATGGGTTTAGGGTGGGAGTAACTGGTCATGGGTGCTGGTGCAGCCACTCAGGTGAATTAAGTATTGCAGGTGCCCCAGAGGCCCAAAATGCAGCATCACACAGAAATATTTTCTTGGGCAACCACTTCTGTATATTTATTCTTTTTATCATAGCTATTCATGGTACTGTGGCTACTGTATTTCTGTGTGTTTAGTAGCCATGACTGAACATTATTATAAAAAGACTTATCTTTTGCTTATCTCTTTGGAAGTGCTCATTTGTTTCTTTCTTTGATTATCCCTGCAGGCACACTAACACAGAATGTGTACCTTGATACTTTATCACTGCAAGGTGCATGTGAAACTTTCACAAGATAGCTGATGATCTCTTTTGCATTGCTAAGTGGTGACAGCAGGGCTTCAAGATCATAGGAGAATCAGCAAGAGTCCACTGTAACTTTTTTAATGCTCTTCTTTTAAAAGCTCCGTGAAGCTTGGAAAAGTCATGAGAGAAACACTTGTAGGGCAAACATGAATTTTCATAGGATCATAGGGCAACTGAGTTTGCAAGGGACCTCAAGCAGCCCCAGGGTCAGCCGTGGGATCAGACGGGTTTCTTAGGGCTTGATCCAGTCAGGTCTTGAAACCCTCCAAGGCTGGAGATTGCACTGGGAGGCAACTGCTCCACTGCCTCACTGTCCTCATGGGGAAAGGTTTTTCCTCCTATCCACTCTGAACTTGTCTCAACTGAGACCCACTGTTTGCATCATCCTACTGTGCACTGCTGTGAAGAGCCTGACTGTTTTTTGATGACCTCCCCATAAGCAACGGGGGTAGTTGGTCCCCTCAAAGCCATCACTTCTCCAGCCTGAACGAGCCCCAGTCCCTCAGCCTTTCTTCCCAGGACATGTGCTCCAGCTTCTAATCATCCTGGTGCCCCTTTTCTGAACTTGCTCTACTTTATCAGGCTTCCCTATCTTGGGGAGAAGATGGGTTGCAGTGTCCTAGATACACCTCATGTATGCTGAATAGAGGAGATCCTATGACCCCCTGCCTGTGCTTTTGTTCAGGGACCTGTTGGGCCTTTCATATTTCTCACCTTTCCTTCCAAGTTGCTATGTGCCTAGGAGGTAGCATAGCTCCCCTTCATTTTTTTGAATGAGTGTCACCTCTTAGGTACATTTCCACTCACAACAGATTAAAAACTGTCTGAAGGCTTTTGTTAAATTTCAGTAGTTATTTCTGATGTCATAAAGCATTTGGAATGTCACATCATTTGCAACGCTGCTCCAGACAGGAGCTGGGTGGGACTGAAGAAAGAAGAGAAAATAAGACTCTGAGTGAAAACTCAGCAGAAATATAACATAAGATTTATGGAAATTCTTTAATGGCATAGAATAAAAAAGGATTTATTCTGTTAAAACAGACTAAGAACTGGTAAAAAAAGTCTGTATCAGGTCTAGTCTGAAAAAGGTTGATAGAATAACTGCTTCAGACTTTGTTGTCTTAAATTAAGGTTATTTTTGAGGGGTGGGGGAAACCAGGTGACCAAAATCACACCCCCTGTTGTCAAATTATTAGGCTATAATATTATTAGCTATCTAACTATAACTATATGCTGTCAAAGTATTAGGGAGCTGTGATCCCATAAAAATGCCTGCGTTTTCATCAGTCACCTGAGCTGTCTGGTTCACTTTTTTGCAGAATCAAATTTTAAGAGGACCTTTATAGTGTGAATACAAAATGAGTGAGGTTTGTATATGAAGAGAGGAAATGCTAATCCTTCTAAACTGATACCATCAATTTATTTAGGGCCAAGTAATACTTTGGCATTACTTTTTTATGTACAGAGGATTTTTGAAAATGGAAATAACTGGAAACAGCTTCTTCAGCTCTCCCAAGTGAGAGCTAAAGCTGCAGGTGATGTTCCAAGGGTTATGAATTAGATAGTTTCAGTTCATTCATTTAAGGTTGTGATGAACTTGTAGCCTTTGCTAAGAAGACTTGATCCAGCCAGAAAAAAGATTGAATTACTTCTAAACTCAGGGGAGGCTCTTCTCTTTTGATGGAGACTTCAGGCACTTGGGGGTCAGTGTGGAACAGCTTGCATAATGTCGCTTTGGCTGTGCCCCAAACCATCAAACCTTTTTCACTGGTTTTCATTGCCAGCACTTGCTTAACCTTTGCCAGCCCCAAAATGAGCAAAGCCAAAAAAAAAAAAAAAAAAAAAAAACCAAAACAAAAAACCAACCCAAAAAACAAAACTAAAGAGAAAAACAGTCCAAATGGAAAAAAGGGACCAGATGTTTTGGTGAGGCTGGGATACTCCATTAAAAAGAATTTTGTTTTGTTTCCATGAACATAAAGCCTATACTTATGCACTGAAATACATCAATTTTCATTATCTCAGGCCTTCAGTTCTTCCCTTTCAGACATACATACACTTCTGAAAATGCGGTTAACTTCTCTTTGGATCACAAATATAATGGAAAATTAGTGTCTTTCTTACCTTACTGTAGCAATAGTTTCTAGAAATATCACTTCCCTGCAGGGCAAGGAGACTTGTGAGCTACTGATACAGTCTCTCTGAAGGGATCCAGACTTCTCAGGACTGCTTCCAAATGTTCAGAGCTGTGATTTTTACAGTATTCCTGACCTGAACGTGCATGTTCATAGATTCTCAGCAAATATTTGTGTAAGGTATTGTTTGTGTTTTTCAAATAGAAACCGTAAATTAGCTGCAGGATCCATGGCCCTTGGACATTAGTATTTTAAATACTCTTAATGGGAGGTGTAGCTGTGGCTGTTACTGAGAATGACAGTTTTTCAGACAATGCAAATTTTTATACCTAAAAAAAACCCCAAAAGAAGTGTTTTCTTAGGTGTCATAACCTTGTTTCCCTTCTGCTAATAAATGATAATTTAATCTCAGATCAAAAGCAAAGTATATCATTTGGACAGACTCTTATTCTTAACTGACATGAGCTCAAAGTACGAAGTTAAGAATGTTACAAGTAATTGAAGAACAGCAGGAACAATACTTTTGCATCCAGAGCAAACTTGACACAAACAAAGCTTTTGTTATTTCACAACTAATGAAAGGTAAAGAGACTAATTTGTAAAATAATAATAATTTAAAAATAATATTGGGTTTCCCCAGTGCTACTTTCTGAATCCACCAGTGCAATTAGAGGGGTGAATCCACCTTTCCTAGTTTTGCAGAGGTTGCACACATTTAAGAACAATGTGAAAAAAAAATAGGTTCTTGAAATAGATAACCTACTACATTTGTGCCTTAGCACTCTCAGCTTTGCTTCTTATCCCACACAGCACATATTGAAGGATGTGTATGCATTTTACGTGCTTTTCTTTAACAGATAGTTGTCTGTGAATCCTTTTCATTTGGTAGGGTTAAGCACACACTGGAATAGGAGACATGTCAGGTTCTTGAGAACCAAGTGTCAAACTGCACTGTGTAAGGGTAGCAAAGTCATATCTATACCAAACAGCACTCTGCTGAAATCAAAAGGCAAAAAGATAAGTTTACTAGAGAGATAATTGTGACCAACTGGATATAGGGTAATACTGCAGGTGGTCACATGTGGGAAAAAAAAGGCTGAACTGCCTCCTCTCAGTGTTGGTTTCCCAGGCCCCAGTATGATTTCAGTACTGCTTTGAAATCCTTCAAAGATAAGTACAAATGGAAGAGATCCAAGTTGAATGTCAGGCTGTGGAGGGCCAGTATAGAGGAGTTTGATGGGACGTGGTTTATATTTCAGCCTCTTCAGTCGGTAAGCAACACCAGTTTGGTATCACCAACTTTTTTAGTCCTCGGTTTGATCACTTTCTTGAAATTTGTACCCTAAGTGAATGATTCAGTAAGATCACCAAAATGGGATTTGCCTCTTTTTGATTCAGTTTCATACCTGAGGCTTTAGTTCTTATTAACTAAAAAAAAAAAAAAAAAAAAAAAAAAAAAAAAAAAAAAAACTTTGCCTAACTGTCTGCAGATTTTTCTTTCCATGAATTTGTATTTCCATCCATGCTGATGTATTCTAATAACCTCCTTGCTGTCAGACCAGCGCAAAGTGCTCCAAGCTCACATCAGCAGGGCTTCTCAGAGCCCTGAGTGTGTTCCAGTTCTCAAAGATTTACAAGACCAGGAGTCTGAAAAGGTTCACATTCACAGGAAACTGCTGTTTTCATGGTTGAAACTTGCTGGGCGTCTCCAGCAGAAGTGTAAGCTGAATGTGTTTGTGCTGCTTTGCACAGGCTCGTTGTCCTGCTTAAATATGTGTGTGCAATTGCAGCTCACTTCTGTGCCGTTCAACATGTACAAAAAATTTATGGTGCTGGGCAGTTCTGGTTGTTTTTCAAGCTAAATGGCTATTGTGCATGGTGTGCTCTCAGCCTGCTGTTGCTGAAGGTAAAAACATATTTACTAATGAGAGCAGTGCTCTCCATGTGTGTTTGGGGGATGCCATAAGGTTCTACTCATGCTAAAGACAGTCTCTCTTTTGCATTGGTTTCTAAGGGGGCAGCACTTTGCCTTTTTCACACAGACACGTTCTTGCAGTCATTAGCTGTTTGGCATGATTAAGCAGTAGAACAGGCTCCCCAGGGAAGTGGTCACAGCACCAAACCTGCTTGAGTTCAAGAAGCATTTGGATGATGCTCTCAGGCACATGGTGTGATTCCTGGAGTGCCCTACACAGGGGGAGGAGTTGGATTGGACTCGATGATCCTGATATGTCCCTTCCAACTTGGCATGTTTTGTAATTCTATGATTCTGTGATTCTAGGATGCAGCTCCTGGGACAGCTATAAATTAGTAGGAAAGCAAAGAGGGGTGAGGGACGATGAAAGAGGAGAAAGGGGGGAATTTCACCAGGGAGAAATAGAATTAGGAGGGCAAGCAGTAGGGCAGTTCCTGAGGAAGGAAAAAACTTGACAGCATGTAAGTGACAGGTGCAGAGAAGTGAGAATATGAGTGGGTACAAAATATTTGCTGTTCAGTAGACAGCTCTGGCAGATGAAGAAATAGGTGAATAAGAGTGTGGGTACATAAAGGAAAAAGAAGTCTTTTATGATGCAAGTTTAAAAAGGGAAATTATTTACTCCCACCTTGTTCTTGTTTAAGGTTAGCATGAACAAGAGATTAGTGGCTTATTGAAGCATCCATCTATAGCCAAAAAACCCCATAAAAATCTGATACACATGATCAAGGTTGTAGTAGACTACTCAGCCTTTTGCCTTCAAGGATTGTTCTCTGACTGCTTATAGTAGTTAATTTAATGTTGAACAGCTTTGTTGTTCACTGAAATAATTAATTACTTATATGAATCTCTCTCTACTAAGTTAGCAGTGCAGACATCTACAAGCAGTGTGCCTGCAGAAAATAAAATACTTTAAAATAATTAGATTTTCAGAAAATAAGTGAAATTTTGGTTTGATAAGAAGCCTGCAATAGTTCATTTTAAAGTCTAATTTAAACAAAGAATTGGCTGACTAAGAAGCTTAGGCTGCATCTGTTTTGTAGGCAGCTAAGACACTATTATCCCAGTGTGAGAAGACAAAGCACCAGATGTGTGTAGGAAAATGTTCCTTGTTCTATCTTGAAATTAATTTAAAATTTACATATATATATATATTTATCCTTGTCTGAAGAATTGAGAGGTTGCCCCCTTTACGTAGATAGGAATGTTTGTGCTACACAGGTGCAATTCTTGTTGGTTTTTGTTTTGGTTTTGGGTTTTTCTGGGGTGTGGGGAACAGAGTTTGGCCCCATATAGGCTTTCAAGTAATCCAACTGCAGTATTTCCCTCCTGGTTTTGAAATGTGAATAAAGTTATATATTTCCCATTTCTTGACTGTTTTGGCATTCCTCCCCAAAAGGGAGGAAAAGCCTTATAAAGTTTCCTTTGGCCCAAAAAACCAGAAACATCTGTTGCAGCTGCAAGTGGTGAGCTGGCCACAGGTAGCTGGGGGAAGCTGCAGCTCCTCACAGTGGGTGCCCACATCCTACATCAGTCCTTTGAGGGAAGGGGAGAAGCCACCCTGGGGTTCCTGGGTCTGGGAAAGGGGAGAGCAGAGCAGGAATACCCAGGGCGTGCTGGCTGGAGGAGGGCATCACACCACAGGGAACAGAGAGAGAAGCTCTAAAGGTGGAATGCTCTCAGAGTTCTTAAAAGAAAAAAATCCAGTCCTCACATTTGGTAATTCCAGCTGCTTGGCAAGGAGAGTGACGGGGGTGACAGGCTGTGTGCTCCCCTCCTCTCCCCCCAGGAAGGAGCTGCAGTTGTTTCAGGTGATTCTGGGAAGAAAGCCCTGGCTGCTGTTCCACCGTTTTTGTGACAAATAGCACCTTCTCTCTTAGCAGAGCTGTAAGAGGTCAGCCTGTCCTGGCTGCTGTGCTTAGAGATCACTGCTTCTCTGCAAGGGTTCAGCAGGTGCTGAGCAGGCCCCAGGGAGCTCCCCTGAGCCCCAGTGCCTGCCCCAGCCATGCGTTTGGGGGGCAGGATGGCTGGGTTCAGCACGAGGCTGCCAGGCAGTAGGCTTAAAGAATAAAAATGCTATGACTTCTGAGTCTACAGTCCCCTCATGCCTTTGAATATATCATGAACTTATTCTGACTCCAGTTTTGGTTGATTTATTTTTTTTTCCCCTGCAAAAGTAAACATTAGGTAGACTGTTAAGAAAAATAAAAGGCCACAAAATATATTTAAGATTTCTGGAAGCGCTTGAGAAAGATATTTTTCCCAAAAGCAGGTAATTGCATTATTGTATTCAGATTATACTGAAAGCTAAGCAGTCAAACGTTGGTGCTTTCTCTTTCTCTTTCTCTCAAGACTCTGACCCCCACCCAGAATTATGTCAGCTCCACAAATTACTGGGTTTCAGTGGTCTCACCAGCTGCCCACGTGCAAACTTTCAGCTCATGGATGATGCAAAGCAATGCATTCTCTTTTAAACTCAGAAAGAAAAAGGATTAAGGCAACCAGCATTACCTTATGTTTGCTGAGAGCATGGACACAGGGGTTCAGTTGACTTGTGGTAACCTGTTAGACTATGAATGAATAAAACTTAACTGAGAATCTCATTCACACACAGAGTACCATTTGCCTGCTACTTTGGATCTCATAAAATTAAACCCATGATGGGTTTAAAGGAAGGTCTGAAAGCACAAGACTGTTTCAGGGGCTGATAAGTGTAGTCTTCTCTTTTGCTATAGATTCTTTTGTAGCAGGGGGTGTTCCACTGGCTCTCTTTGTCTTTGTTTCATGTCATATGAAAATGATGATAAATGACAGTTTTGTGTTTCACTTGGGCGACAAATACATTGAGGGCTGGAAAAGTCTGGATGACTAGAAACAGTAAGACAAAGCTACAAAACCAGGTAACTTAAAAAAAAAACAAAACAATTTTAGCCTACTCAAGCCTCCACTAATGAATGTGAAACCCCATTTAGATACATCACTTTGCATGCTGGGGGCAAGAAAAGGACAAAACATGACCTCAGGTTTCATAAGTGCATTAAATCTGAATGTTGTTCTCTGTACCTCCACACGTAGTATCATCTTATGCATTCCCCACTCATGGATAACATGAGTATTAAGAAGGAAAAATGAGCAATGGAGACCTAGCATGTGAATTCTGCCAATATGCGATGCATTTTGCTTCATCAAAGTATTTGAAGTCCAAGAGAGCATGCTGATATGAAAGCCACACTAAATTGGATTATTAAATTACTTGAAAACTAGATGTAGGTATTAAAGTATCACACCTGCAGTTCTTCCCCATGCACTTTGATCTGGCAGATAATTTCTAACAGCATCACTTCAGCCCCTGGTCCTCCTGCAGTTTGTTAGAATGGCAGAGACCTTACATTATGGCTCAGTTATTGGCAAACAAGATGTCTGTCAAAAACAACAACAACAACACCAAAACAAACAAGAACAAATAATAATAAAAAAATGCATTGTCATTTATCAGCAACCATTCACCCAGTAAGTGCTGTTCATGGGGTGCTGATGCTGCCCACTTGCTCCCATACCTGCTGCAGAAATGTCCATGATGCTTTCCTGCCTGTCCCACTTCCTAACCATTCCCACGGATTTGGCTTTTCCCACACCAATATTTGGAAGGGCCACTAATGACAGCGGATGTGAGAATGGCTTCTTGCTGGCAGAGGCTGAGTGCCTGCTGCTCAGGACTGGCCCTCCACCAGGCTGCAGCTGACAGAAAAAGGCACATAGCACGGGGTGGAACAGGTAAGATGCCCACTTCTGAGTCCTGTCATCTGGCAGCTTGGCAGGGAGAGAGATCAGACTCATGTCAGCAAGACAAGAATTTTAATTGAGATTGAAGCTGCCCGAGCTCATTAAGCTAGTCTTAATTCATAGCTTAAAGGTACCTTGTTTCTATTGGAAAAAGATACAAATATATATATGCTCACAGACCTGCTGAGTGTCTTGGGTTTTGTTTTCCATCATGGAGCTTCCTGGGGGCTATGCACCCTCCCAAGGGAGCAGGCCAGGGGAGAGGAGAAAGATCAAGCTCCCATTTCAAGTTTTCAATAGAGCCTTTGTTTTGGTGGGGAATGATTCTGCATTCCTTCCAAAGGAAAGACAAAGCTCTGATGCCCCAGAGCCCTTCAGCTTAGCCTGAGACCTGTCCACGCCTTCAGCGAGAGATGAGTGATTTTGGTGAGCCCCAGGTCTCCTCCTTGTTCTCCTGTCCTCCTCCTGTTGTGGTGGTATTGTTTCAGAAATTTCTTTGCTTCTCTTCTACAGCCTTAGGAAATTAGTAAGAAAATGTTTACTACTTCAGTAAGAGCAAACTGAGGTTTCCTTCTAAGTTTCTGTGCTGGCAACTTATCTAAATTAAAAGAGAGGGTACTGAGGTGAGCACTGTGCTCAGCCAGGTGTTTCACAGATCACGCTCCTCAGTGTGGTCTAGGTTTTATTGGCAGCTTCTTTTTCCTTTTGGCATCTCATCCTTAGTTCCTTGCAAAGAGACAGAGTACACTGACCATTTCCAAATGACCATGTTACAAATTTCTCTCTTACTAAAGGGCAGTATTGCTGTTTCTTCTCCTTTTGCAGAGACAGCTGTTCTCCAGGTGTATTATTCAAATGTCGAATGCTAAGATTGGATCTTTCAGTGTCAGGTACATGCCATACACATGCACAGCATGAAAAAGGGTCCTAAAGTTTGATGTTTAGTTCATGTGCACTGCACCTGCAATATATGTTAGCAGCCCTTTATGTGTTTTTGGAGTATGTTGCATGACAGCTATTACAAGGTACAAATCTTTGGACATTCCCTTGTCCCCATCTTTCCATCCCTTTCTCCTGTATGCTCCCGGGGATCATCTACAGGCAAGAAAATATATATCTGCAAATATTTCCCAGGATGCTACTTTTTCAACTTGCTAAAATACTGTTTTGTGCACTTAGGTGTACAATTTTGTAATTTGCTGCTCATTTCAGAGATGTGTGTTCAGAGAAAAAGGAGATAATAATATTTGTTCAGTCATTTTAAATAGCCAGAAAGAGAGCCAGTTTAAGGACCAATGGATTTGTAATTCCCAAGGGTTTTGGAGCTGTGTAGGTAAATGGCAGGAGGCAGAGAATTGAAACGTGTATGGACTCTAGTCAGGGAAGCTATTGCCAAGGACATCTTTGTCCTTCAGTCAGAATATGTTAAATGAACAACGGTTGACAACGTCCTTCAGGAAGGACATCTCTTCAGTCCCTGAAGCTACAAGATTTATGACACAGTGTTCCATTCCTGGGACCACAGGAGAACAGGGTGCCCTTGGATCCCTTGTTCTCCATTGTCCTCAGGAGTGGGCTCCCCACCTGTGTCATTTTTAAGGCACATCTGAGTACATGTCTTGGGTTTCTTTAAGAATTTAAATGACACAAAGAACATAGAGCAACTCCAGACATGGTTCCATATTTGACAGAGCAGAAGGCAATAAATGTACTTTTGTAGGGCTGCATCCAGAGTGGCATAACTCCACAGCATGGTGGTACCCATTTATCAAGTAAAGTTATTCAAATCAAACAAAAAGCCCAGCTGATTTTGACAGCCACCTGGTGATGTGTATGCCATTGCCAGAACTAGCAACACATCAAGTGAAAGAGCTGATCACAGCTACAGGCTAAATCCTGCACGCAGTTAGGAGTGGTCCAATCACATCTCATTTCAGAGGGAAGATTCTACTCTTTACTGCTAAGTGGCTGTTTTCCAGGTCTTACACTACAATTATGGCTGCACTGGCATTGCCTGACTGCCTCCCTGTTTACAGCATTTGTGAGCATCTTCTATGCTTGAAACTTCACAGACAAGCTGTCACAATAGAAATACATGGTGTGAATGAAGGAGCCTGTGAAGATTTCCTCAGCAGGTTTTAAAAGCAGCAGGTTTTAAAAGAAAGTGTAGGCTACACTCTATGATACAGTTGTGTCTCAGTTTAAGGCATATGCAGTGGAGGGGCTAGGATTCCCTTAAGGGTCTCATATACTTGCTGTCCCATCAATAGCAATGCCAACAGTAACAAGGAAACAAGCACGTAAGGTTCAGTGATTCTGCTCAGTGAATATTCCTGGACATAGTAAGCTTTATCCAAATTTCTCTGCTCTAAGTGGAAACAGTTAAAAAAAAAAAAAAAAAAAAGCCTTTATTAGGGTATTTCCAGCAATTAGTAAGCTATGCTAAAGGAGTGGCAAGAGTCAAAGTCAAAATTTTAACTGCACAGACTCGGTTCAGATTCTTTGTGTGTTTTATTCTTTGGATTGGCTCTATAATATTGTTTGAAATGGTTTATCTGTCTATAAGAGGTTTAATTGCAGCTTTTATTATTTCAGGCATTCTTCTTTATATTTTTTTTATGGCAGTTTTAAGCACCTACACCAGAGATGTGCAAAGCCTCATCTAGATTCAGTATATGAATAACTATAGCACATCTAGCTTATGTAGGAGATAACTCAAAATGTGTTTTTGTTTTTAAGCAAGCATTTATGACCTGCTTTATTTGACTAGATAATTTGTGATTTGTCAGGAGTGTGTGAGAAATATATATCAGAAGCCATTATCAGACATACCCCTCCTTCAGAGACATAAAGCAGGAGCAAGTTTCTTCTTAGATCTTTGTTTAAAAACATAAAATTTTTACTGCTAGAGAAGCTTAAAAGGAAAATTCCTCTTGCAGTTCATAGGCAGCTTCATCTAATATCTAGTGAACTCAGTGTAACTCATTGAGTGCTTGCAGAAAGGTTTGGGCTCAGGCCCAGATATCCAAATCCTTCTGAATTACTGACCTGTCTTCTCTCATGGTTGTGATGTAATGTGGGATATTTAGGTATGTGGGGGAGAGGCTTCTGGAAATTAAGCAGCAGTTATCTCTGGTACCCTGGAGTGAAGTCCTGGGCTTTTTTCTCTTCTTTGCTGGAGTCTGTATACTCTCAGATGGCCAAAAGCAGCAGATGCCTCTTTCTGTTCTCTCTCCTTTTCATGGGGAAAGACGGAAAAGGGGAAGATGGAGAGGAACAACAGCAGTGTGACAGGAGCATGTGCCAAACCTTGCACTGAGTCAAAGAGGGAGCCCACCTCAGGGCATGCTTCCATGGCTGTACACGTGTGTTTAAATGAGTTTTTATCTTAGGCTTTCAATGCTGCTAACACTGGTAGCATCCTGTGTCCCACTCAGGTCCCTAGAGGTTAACTGGCCAGTACAGAACAGTTTATTTTAAGGATGTCAGTGGGGCTCAGCAGATAAACCCTCTGTAGGCCTGAATCTCTCTAGTTTACATTTGAGACTTCCACAGACAATAGAAATAATTATTTTAGTTTTTAATGCTAAATTTTTTCTTCAGAAGAGTACAGTGGAGCAGTCTACATGATCTTTAATTTCCATGCACTTATAAATGTCACTGGGAGTATGGAAGGCAGCTGTGTCACTGGGTTTGTCTAGCAGCTTAAATAAATATTAGCAATTTACAAATGATTAAATTTACTGTGAAAAAACAAACAAAGAAGAGAAGACAACCCCAAGAGGGAATCTTTATTTGAAAACTACATCACATCTAGATCTTAATGAGCATTTTAAGCTGATATAAGACTTTGGTGGTATTTTAAAACCTTCTCTTTTTGCCTATGTTTCTGTGTGAACTAAGTGAGCTTGTCATCACCTCTCAGCTGAAGTATAGGTGCATGTAAACAAGCAGCTCTTTGACCTCAGGGAAATGGGGAAACTCAAAAATTCAGTAATTGTTTCATCAATTTACAAAACAATATTGCAGAAGACACTGCTGCACAAGATACTCTTTATGAGTTTTCAGATACCTGTAAAAATTTTCCATGAATTCTTGGATGTCTAAGATGTAATATTTCTGGGACTATTTCTGCTTAATTGTAGAAACGTATTTATGGAAGAAGGAAGAATCTGTTGCTTGAGAAGGGAAAAGCATTCTGGATTTTCCTTCATCTTTGGATTGTGGTTGTCGAAGGTGTTGTGGTTGTTCTCATGTTGTGCTCTTTTGGTTGGTCACGTTGTGGCTCTTTACAAATGTTGAAATATGCTCTGTGAAATAGTGAAAGTAAGGTGTTAACTTTAAGGATTTGGAGTGTGATAGCACAATCCATATCAGAAATTGTCAGACCAGGTCTGCATTTGAAAAGAAACGGTGTGCTAATTAGCAGCAAAAAATATCCTGAGCAGAAAAATGTCCTAAATCAGTAGTCTTAGTATTGTTGCCATAGAGGTAACATACCAGGTGCATGCAGCTGTCACAGATTTAGTTCAGGTTTGCAGAAAAAGCTAGGTATGGTGATGTCCACAGGGTTTTACTTTCAAGTACTATTGCCAGGGACACTGGATTGCTGTGTGACTCCTGCTGATTGTGTCATTTCAGAATAAGTTGAATAAAATTCCGGAAAATACACTGTCAGAACCCTTTTGACCAGGAGTGGGGGAAGCCATTAAGCTGTAAGAATCTCAGCCAGATGCTTCCATCTCATTTTACGTGATCATTTTAATGATTTACCATTTCCTTGACTGACTTTTATGACAACTTTTTCTTGGGTGTTAAAAGTGATGTTTTTTTTTTTTTAATTTAAGGGTTTTTAAATTATTTTTACATGTGCTGCTATTTCGCTTTCAAATAGGTTCTGAACAGGGGTAGCTATTCCCATTGTTCACTTTATCAAATCAGCAGAGACAATTGAACCAGAAGTCTCCTTTGATAATTTATGATCATAGGATACTCTTTTTCCTGAGCAAGCAATAAAAGAAAGCATGATCTGATTCATTTCAACTCACAAGCACTTCTAAAAACCATGGAGATGTCAAAGGGTGGTCATGTTTTCAAAGTCACAAAACTGGGAGCTGCGTTTTCTGGTTGTCCCTCTTTATCAGCCCTCTCAGACTTCTGAAAAGGTCTTACTAATCACTTACCTCATTCTTTATTTTCTAAAAATAACATTTTGATAATGAAGGTTCAAAGCTCTCTGCACGTTCTGGGAGACATTATCTTTTTGTACTTGTTGCTAACCCACGTGATAGAACCTAGAGGTCAAAACTGGAGACCACCTTCAGAATATTGTCACTGCTCATCTATTCATATTTGCTCAACTATAAAATGAGGATTATTTTTTTATTCACAATAACGAAAACTTATGGCTATGTGTAAAGCACATGGAGGACTTGGTTAGAAAATATTTATATGCAACAAATGCAAAAGACTCATCAGTTAGTGTTACAGGCTGCTATTGAAAGAAATATAATACTATGAAAACTGAAGCAAACTTTTGGAAAATAATTTTATTAGATTTAAGATTTTTTTTTTCATCCAACTTGCTTTTTGAAAGTATAGAGGCTGTGGAGATTTCTTAGTTGTTTTTGTTTGTCTGAATGTTTTGAGTGTGTCCTCTGGGAGAAATAAGCAAACCTATTTTCTCATAATCAGTACTTTCCAAAAATAAAAATTATTCAACATCAGCTACCAAAATTGATTGTTTCATGCAGCACTTTAAAATTTTGGTTTATAATTCTTGCATTCAATAAGTCAGTTAATCAAAAATAATTATATATATATATATATACATATTAAAAAAGATAGAATTAGGCTTTGTCCTGATACAAAAGAGAAATATTGGTCACCCAGAAGGAGAAACGAGTAAAGGTTAGGTGATTCATCCAAAGGTCAAGAGTTAGTTAAAACAAGACAAGATCAAGCCAGAGCAGTTTGACTGTGGGGAAGGAGCAGGCAGCAAGATAAACCCTCTGAAAAATAAATGTAAGGATGGAAGACAGACACAAGACCTTGAACAACAATGAGAAAGGTTTGAATTTTTTTTTCTGTTCACCGGAAAGCACTGACAGCAGCTTAGGAGAAGAGCCTGGAAACAGGTGCAAATCTGTCTTGCTCTTTATCAAGAGGGTTTAGTCCCATTTTACTTTTGTGACCTTCCTGGCATGAAGAGCTGTTCAAAGTCTGCCTTGGTAAGTGCTGGAAGGGGTTTGGACCATGTGTCCAGTTCATATCACTGCACATTTCATGTGATGACAGGTTGCCATATGCCCTGAGGCTTTTTCTCCCATCTCTTTTCTTCTCCAGGTGGAGAATTTCTTTCTCTGTTCTTTGTGCAAAATCACTTGTGGTCACCAAAATAAATACTATTTTATGTTTATATTTTATATTTATAGAAAATGGATGGCAAATGTCTAGAAAAAATATCTTTCAACTTCACGTTGAATTCATTAGATATTAATATATTTTCAGTCTGTAATGAAACTCCTTTCCTTGTCTTTACTGCTGCATCCCATCTGATCATTTATTCACATGATAAAAACTTGGTCATGTTTGTATATTCACTTTATAGCAATGGATTACTCAGGACTGGGTCTTTTTATGTGTCTAGTGCATTAGCATATTGTTGCCTTTTAATCTGGTGCCTCAGTAGACTTGAGACTAGTTAAGTCCAAAGGGATGAATAAAAGTAGAGGAACAGGACAGTCATGGAGAAGGATGTTGCTGAAAAACTAGAGAAAAAGTTGCAAGTTTTAAACTACAGCAGTAACAGATTTTGTTCCAACTGGTAAGGAGGCAAATACAGAAAACAGTGCAGCTGCTGAGTCTGTGAACCAAAAAAAATTCTGGGAGAGAAATTGATTATTCCACTCAGCAGGACTATTTAGATGTTAATTTGTCCAGTGATGAATTTGACAAAACAGCTGATAACCATGAAGGTGTATGTTCTGTTTTCTCATAACGCTTAGCTCATCCCTGGGAATTCATATCTGAATTGACCAAAAAGAAAAGTGTCTTAAAAGAGCAAATCCAAATATCACTTCAAGAGGCATCACCCACAGAAAAATAATAGATGTATTATAAGAGTTTCTAACAACAAATTCTTTATTAGCTAGTTAAATTACAGTAATTTGAGTGGTCTCGTGATTTCTTTTTCAACTGAGTTTAAAACTATGAGCCCAAAATGCTACATAAAAATCTATTTCTTTGTCAAACAAAGGACATTTTCATTGCTGATTCTGTTTCATTTTCAGAAATTAACAGTTAAGATGAAGGTCAAGAAATTTTATTCTAACAGAGAGATAAAGAATGACTCAGTTTATTACTCTGATCTCTGTAAAAGTCAGAGCCCAACCTAAATCTGATCCTAAATCACATAAACTACAGTGATTGCTCTTGCTACATAAAATAAATTACAGAGAAAATTTATTATTTATTAAATTAAATTATTATCAGTACAGTAGACAGGAAAATAGTTGAATACTTTGGGATTTATTAATCAATGTACATTAATTCAGAACAAATTATTTATCATCCTTCCTCAAAGCTAAGACAGAAATTACACTGGAAGGTTAAATACAAAATTATTGCTGAAATGAATTTGAGAGTGTGATGCTGAAAGATATGTTTTTAGTGATGTTTATGAAGTTTGGGATATGGGATTTCCTGCAGTCACAGCTGGGTGTGCGTGCAACTCTTAGAATTCCTGGAGTTGGATCATCCTCACACACAGGGCACTTGAAACCATTAACATTAGCAAGCAAAAGTCTGTGTGTAATATCTACATGTAGTTTTGATTCTACAACCTAATAAGTGCCTATAGTATCCTAAGTAACATCAGCAAAGGTCATTTTTACAAATTGCATAATATGACATCTAGTTGATTTAGTTGACTTTTGGGTTTGTTTGTTGTTTGTTTGGGGTTTTTGGTAATTGTTGCTGGACATCTGGATTTCTTTTCTTGTTTTGTGGGTTTTATTGCTTCATTGTTTGGTCGGGCTTTTTGTTTGGTTGGTTTTGTTTTGTTTTTTACCTTTCTTCTCTGAAGTCTTGTATTATTTTAGATTAGAACCGGATGAATGGTGCTTGTTTACCATTAAAAATTGCATCCTTTGCCTGCAAAATTGGTCATTTTCAAATCTAAGCACAAAAATTTAAGAGTTTTATTGGTCTCCAATGGCAGGATATAATTTCAGAAACAGACAAACTCTCAAGGAAACAAGAATTTTCTTATGCCTCTCTTCCTAGTTCTAAGTAGTCAGCTGGGGACGGGAGAGGTGAAGGAGGAAGTAAGCAGTTGATATTAATCTAAGTAGATGATTTTGCCAAAACTACCCATGAGACACCAGCAACTTTTTCTTTAGAGATGAAGCAATCTTTCTCTGTGATATTTGATGAACTTTTTTTGCAAAGGAAATGCATTTGAACTTCTACAGTATTTGATAGCCTTGAAAATAATTCTTCCCAATTCCTAAAAAATAGCGAATTAAGCACAGAGACTGAGAAAATTTAATATCTGTGTCACTTCTTTAAAAAATTAAAAAAAAAAAAATCCAAGATATTCTTTAAATCCAAAGAAACTGACTGTTATAGGTACCATTACCTGGTTTTCTCTATTGGAGAACCATGGTGGAGAAAAAGTTTAAAAACTATGTAACCTGCCCAAAAGTAGTAAGTTATCTATATTTCTTTGTGCCTAAGACACTGTGCTGAAAGACACTTCATTTAAAAACCAGGAGAGAGCCTATCAGTTCAGTATGCATTGGGACAACACCAGCATTAGAAAAGGAAAAAAAAATTTTTCAGATAAGCAGATGAAAACAGGAATGTTATTGTACAGAAAGGGAATTATTAGTTTTATTAAGAAGGGTGAAGTGTTAATAACTGGGAAATGGATGAATCTAAAAGGAAAGAGAACAAAAGACTTCTTGCTGATTATTGGGTGACTGATCCTGCAGCAAAAGAAGGCACAGAGTGGACAAATTTTTGCCCCTTTTAAAACAAGAGAGGAGAAGATGTTGGAAAGAGGGGAAAAAAAAAAAAAAAAGTGGAGAAGCTGTGCAGTGGCTGCAAAAATCACCTAAAGTTGTGTGAACTGCAGGGGGAGTAACAAAAAATATGGGAACCTTCACAGCTAGAAGATACAAAAATGGGAATACACCAAAATGCATGATGCAAAGGAGTACCAAGGGGAAAATAAAAACATGACTCAGGAATAAGGTTAGTTGAGAGTTTTTTGACAGGATCATTTTAGAGTTCATGTTTTTAATGGAACCTGTCAGTACGGAGAAACTACTATCAGAAAAGTATCCTTTTGGTCAAGATTAGAGAAACCCCAGAGACCCATCTCAAAATGTCTTGCATCATTCCAAAGGAAATGCTGACTTAAAATGTTGGAGGACAATGAAACAGGAAGCCAATTCAATATTAGCTATTCCATTGTGTGTGAGCCTCAAACTTATTGTTAAAACCTAAAAAAATCTACCCAGTGAATAGTTCTGAAAGTGTAGAGTGAGAAAAGCAGTTGTCTTAAGTGATTTTAGTTTAATTTCTTCATGTTTATTCCCAGACATCTGCGTAATATTACTAGAGATTTCAGGCTTTGCTTTTCTTCTTACTAAACAAATTAATTTTAAAAAGTTCTAATTTTAATCACAAATTTAATAATTAAATGGGCAACTGAACATAAAGTAACTAGTGTCATAGCAGAAATACTTGTCAGCATTCTGCAAAAAAAAGCAGTGGAATGCAGAAGCTTGATTACTAATCTTAGACTTTGGAATGAATGTTTAGCAATTTTTAGGTTTTGTAATATCTACCAAATAATCTGTCTAGAAAGCTAAGAAAGATAATTGAATCATACAGCATTTAAAAGTCTAGGGTTTTTTAACTTCCAAATATGTTGTGCTGTCTCTATACTAATGTATCTGTGCTGATGATGTGTAGATGCTGTGAATGAGAGAACTTATTATTATTGTAAATTTTATAATTTTTGACCTCATAAAATAACACCTGAATACAACTCAGCCTCACTAACCAGATTTAAAGGTAGAGGATATTCTGCTAGGTCTTTTAACAAAATCACTGGAATGCGTAGCCTCCTTAAGATGCTCTGAAGTTTTAGCAGTTATAAAGACCACCCATATTTTATTGTGAAGCCTTGAAAAATTGGGCAGGCTATACATTAAGAATATTAATTCTGTCAGATGCATCATCATCTTTTTTCTTTTCTCCTCTTCATCTTGATTTTTAATGTAACTTCAAAATCTTGTTCAGGTGGGTGTAATGAAGGCAAAATCCATAATAAATCCATAAATCCATTAGTGACTTTTTATTCTTCTTTACCTTCTCTCTACCCCCATAGGTCTTTGGTACTGGTTCCTAAACTCAGTCTTGCAGCAGGGGGGGAGGGGAGGGGGAGTGTGGTAAACCATTATTTGAAGCATTTTTAGGTCTTTAAACTTAAAATTGACTTGGATGTATAAAAAAAGTCCTGCACCTTTGAAGTGAAATTGCATATTTAGCCCTAGAGATACTCAAGCCAAGGAGATAAAAGTAGAAAATGAACAAACTATAATTACATTTAGGAGGATCTTCTCTGCGGGGCTGTACAGACACTACATGTTAAAAACCCTCTGATTTTGACATATCTTGAGACTCAAAAGTGAACTGTTTATACCTCCGGGAAATTAAAGAAGTCAGAGTCAGAAGCATCATGTTAATATCTCAATAAGCATGGCTTTAATATTTTTCTTGTTTGGTTTGGTTTTGTTTTGGGGGTTATTTTTTGAGAACAAGAAAAATTGTATTGCCTGGGCTGCAGAGAAATTGCTGCCAGGGTCTCAATGAAAAAAAAAAAAATGAAGTCCAGATAAAATAATTACATATAAACTGGAATAACTAAGGGAATACAGGAAAATTAGTGTTATAATGTATAACAACTGTTCTGGAAAATGTTGGCCAAATTACTCTTTACTGAAAATAATCTAGGAGGATTTAGTAATAGAATAGGTAGCAACCCAAGGTTGAAATATTTCTGCAAGTCACTTAAATATCCATACTACAATGTTTTCAAACTTCAGCCTTCAAAAAGGTTGTTGTATCCCAATCAGAACTGTTTATGACTCTCAACTAGTTCTGTAAATAAATAGCTTGAAATGTGAAATGATTGGAATAAATAAGCTATTTGACATAATAGAGCTACCTTTGGAAACACAACCTGAACTTTCCACCCTTTCTTTTAACTCTCACTTGCTCCCCAATATTTAAAAAACCCTGCAGGATCTTTAGCTTTGTCCAACATACTGTACAGTCTTAATCTCACATGTTGAAGTCTGCTCTTTCTTCCAATAATATTGATTTGAAGAAACAGAGAATTATCACTTCATTTGTTATCAATTCCACCTGTTTTGCATGAAGTGCTATTATTCTACTGAAATCATCAATTGCTATTTACTTTTAGCTTTATAGCAAGATACGGAAAACCTATCTAGGTTCTTTCAGTGATATACTTACATACTTTCACCCTCCTTCCTTTATTTAACAGTGAGGGGTGATCTTTTCTCACGGGTCATTCAAGAAGATTTGATACATAGGCCATTTTTTCTTCTTTTTAGTATGTTTAATTTTTTTTTTATTTGATTGCCAGTTACAATTGCTTCAGTGACCTCATTGTCCCTTAGCGGTTCACCCATTTTTTCCAACTAAATTTTAAGTGCATGGAACAGGAAACAAAGGACTGGAACAAGGGAATTAGCCCAAGATTATTTGACTGGTCGAACAGGTTTGTCTTGATTCTTCAAGATATTTTTTCCTTTTGTTAAATATTTTAGAAAGACCAGAAGCTATGCCCATTTTACATCATTCTGCCTAGCCTACCACCCCTTGCATTTTGTTTAATTCCTGGATTTCCCAGGTTGCCCTATACCAACAGCTGCAATTTACAATATTGTATGTTTCTTTCTTGTCCCCAGATTTAATAAGAACAATAATTTTCTCCCCGCTTTCTTGAATTCCATACATGGTTTTAGTTCCCAG
Organism: Heliangelus exortis; assembly: GCF_036169615.1. Lineage (NCBI taxonomy): Eukaryota > Metazoa > Chordata > Aves > Apodiformes > Trochilidae > Heliangelus > Heliangelus exortis. The sequence goes on along the minus strand of NC_092422.1, from coordinate 106,987,824 downwards.
TTCTCATTATCACAGCACAGTTTACTCTTCCAGAGGTAAGGAGCAAAGACAGCAGCTCATACCAGTAAATAGATATTGCTGAACTCTAGTTATGTGAACTGAAGAAGCAGAATAATATTGTCCAGAAATAAATTGCAGGCCTTATATTGCAGAAGTAATCGATTGTAAATTTAGCCTCAGCAAGGCAGATACTAAACATCAGAGAGAAACTCCCCTCACCTTCCAGGACTGAGAAAATTAAACTCTTGACATACTTCTACCACACCAAGTGTCCAAGTTTACTGGCTGTCACATAGATTAAATGGATGGTCTACTCTAATCCATAGATTAGAAAGGAACATGGGGATTAATGGGAAAAAAAGTGTTTAGAGATAGCTGCAGTACCTGTAAGAGCTTCCTCTAGTGAAAAAAAAAAAAAAAAAAAAAAAAAGGTATTATATTGTTCCTATTCCATCCAAAACCATTTTGCAGTAGTAGATAATTGTTTGTTGATATAATCACCAATTTGAGGCAGAATTTAGCACATCAGTACTCTCAAACCATAGACTTAATTTTTCCCCTTGCTGCTTTCAGCCAGTGCATGAACATCAAATCTTTGGTATCACGTTAGCTACCTGAGATTGTTTGGTTTTAGTTCTCTGGGATCACAGTTACATTGCATGCTCTGCTGACATTTAAATATCAGCCAGATGTTGTTGTGATTTTATTTTCAGCTCCGTTAGCCAAACTGTATGAGTCACCCCTTGCTGATCAGGATCATGCAACTTGCTGGAAGAACCTTTCAGGCAAAAATTATCATGCTATTATGATCTTCTTCCTACGTCTCCCCAGTGATTCCATGTAAATGCATTTTGCTTTACAAAGGAAATCAAAATGGCTAACTGATAAATTGCAGAGTTACAGCAGTTTCTTGTGCAAGAAACTGCTATAACCTTAGATACTGACAATTCACTTTCTAGTCCTGTAAATGCTAAAACCCTGAATCCTGTCCCCATTTATTTTGAAATTTTTTACACAGCATTCAGAATCCCCATTCTGAGAGTATCTTGTAATAATTGCTGTCATCTATGCTTTTCTTGTGTTTGGGTATTGGAGGTATAAGTAGTAGTTCTGGCTTGTAAGTTGTAAAAAAATATATTGTATCCCCAGTTAGCAGGGTCAGAAGAAAACAGAAAAATAGTTTGAAATCACTGAAGCTGAAGTTTAAAACAGCTGTAGAGCAACTGTTTTATTTAAAAATGGGAAACTCTTCAGTCAATATAGGTATCTTATTTCTTTGGTTTGTATTATATATCCAGTGCCTCAATGACATGATCAACCTTTATTTTATTAGTTGAGATTATTCATCATTCAAGTTGCAGGGGAAATGTGGAGTCTTTTAGTCCCTTTACCAATTTAGCTCCATGATGCTGACACCAACCAAATTTACAAAAGTTAGAAAATGAGTGGAAGCCCATTTGATAAATGTAAGAAGACAAGGAGGTATCTTCTGCAGTTTTCCTCCCGTGCTGCTTGTAGATCCACATCCTGTTCTCCCCTTCTTGCCCCTGTATGACACGCAAGCTGACCTGAAATTTTGGCCTCTTTTTTTTTTTTCTCTTTTCTTTTCTTTTCTTTTCTTTTCTTTTCTTTTCTTTTCTTTTCTTTTCTTTTCTTTTCTTTTCTTTTCTTTTCTTTTCTTTTCTTTTCTTTTCTTTTCTTTTCTTTTCTTTTCTTTTCTTTTCTTTTCTTCTTTTCTTTTCTTTTCTTTTCTTTTCTTTTCTTTTCTTTTCTTTTCTTTTCTTTTCTTTTTTCTTTCTTTTCTTTTCTCTTCTCTTCTTTTCTCTTCTTTTCTCTTCTTTTCTCTTCTTTTCTCTTCTTTTCTCTTCTTTTCTCTTCTTTTCTCTTCTTTTCTCTTCTTTTCTCTTCTTTTCTTTTCTTTTCTTTTCTTTTCTTTTCTTTTCTTTTCTTTTCTTTTCTTTTCTTTTCTTTTCTTTTCTTTTCTTTTCTTTTCTTTTCTTTTCTTTTCTCTTCTTTTCTCTTCTTTTCTTTTCTTTTCTTTTCTTTTCTTTTCTTTTCTTTTCTTTTCTTTTCTTTTCTTTTCTTTTCTTTTCTTTTCTTTTCTTTTCTTTTCTTTTCTTTTCTTTTCTTTTCTCTTCTTTTCTCTTCTTTTCTCTTCTTTTCTCTTCTTTTCTCTTCTTTTCTCTTCTTTTCTCTTCTTTTCTCTTCTTTTCTCTTCTTTTCTCTTCTTTTCTCTTCTTTTCTCTTCTTTTCTCTTCTTTTCTCTTCTTTTCTTTTTTTTTTTTTTTTTTTTTTTTCTTTTTTTTCTGTTTCTCCCCTTTCCAAGACACCCAGAGCACACAGTTAGAAGCTATTAAAGGCTGTTGTACGGAAGAATAAATCTTTCCTGAAAAAAGTCCTAATGCCCTTTTTGAGACCCCTTGCTCTACTTGGAGCCCCCTAAAATGTGTTTGATCCCACCAGCCTATGCTGAGCTTTCCAGAGACACCCCCAGGCTCCCTCCTGTTGATTTGCTGAGCCAAAGTCACCCATTTACCTTTTAGAAAATGTCTCTTTTCCCACCTGGCTCTGTATCCTCTGTTTTGGCACTGCAAAGCACCTGATGCAGAACTGAACAGCATGCTGACCCCAACTAGATTGATGTCAGAATGCCAAATAATTTATGCAGGGCTGAGGTTTTACCCCTGTGGTGAAGTGAATAGGATTTGGAGATCAGGTAAATGAGAAAGGGAAAACTCGTCGTTTTCTTCATCACTCATAAATGGATTCACACCACATGTAAGGCAATGAATGAAATGGCTCCTCATCAATTTTCAGTTTGAAACAATCAGACTGGTACATGTGGTCAAAGGTTATAATTTTTCAATGTGAGATAAGTCTCTTGTGAACTATGCCACGTTGCTTCATCTAAAAAAATGAAATAAAATTTTAAAAAATCCAAATTTTACTATGATTTTTATTTTATAAAACCTTCTAATTTCACTGTATGGTATGATTTGGAGAAATTTTCTTCATATATTGTGTATACAGTTTTAAAACATGTTCAGGGCAATGAACAGTATGTGTGGGGGTCAGCATAGATCAATGAACTTGGTCTCTACGCTGATGAAGTGAAATACTGTAACTGTATAGGGTGGCCATTAATCTCTGTTTAAAAACCTCTTTACCTCTACCTGAGTTAACAGTGAGCTAGCTGAGGTATTTTGTTGCATTCCATCTTGCCTGCTGCAGATTAATTATATGAATGAATTTGTGTGTATCCTTCTAAAAAATGAAAATGTCTCCTATTTAATATTTGGTTTTCTATTTTATTTTTTTTAATGAGCGATCAAACAAAATAGTGTTTTCCAACTTTAATTAGCCATATACATTTCTCTGGACATTATTAGCAAACTTCCTGAAGTGTGACTAACTAGGCAGAGAAAGGAAAAAAGCAGTACCTTGGTATATCTTCATCTCCAAGACCTAATAATAGTAATAATCTTGGACCTTCACGCTGTCTGTGAGAGAGAGGAAGGCTCTGGCCAAACGAGTGTTCTCCTGTACCTACTACCATATGGAAGTGCTTTTCAAAAAACTGCTCCTTGAGGGTTTAGAAAGTGGAGGAAATTATTTTCATGATTGTTTTAGAACTTCATAAGGATGGGAATAAATTCTTTGCCTCACCCAGAAATGACAGCTAGTGCAAGAGACCATGCTGACCGGAAATTCAAATTTTCTGCTGGGTATCAACGTCATCCTTACTTAACTCTGGAAAGTGGGGTTAAAGGACAGGCTGTGGTTAAAATCTATGGCAACTAAAAGCATTATTACTTAGGATGCTGTTGTGAAGAGCTGAGGGTTTCTAGGCACAGAGCCAATATTTCTCCCCCCTTATTTAACAAACTGGACTCCAGAGATGTTAATAATTTTAAGTGGCAGATTATACTATGTAATAGTGGTGAGGATATTAGGTGGGTTTATTTTAAATAGTTATGGAGGGTGATTTTTTTCTTCCTAACATTTATAGGCCCAGATTTAAATTCCCATGGTTTTAATCCAAAGGGGACTATTACATCAATTTGATTGAACTCTTGTTTTCCACAGGCCATTACACTTAACACAGTTAACTGTATGTTGAGCCTAGTAACTTGTCTTGGCATAACACATAATTTCTAGAAAGGTATAAACTTGTGACTTGAGGTTATTGCACTGTGTCATTCGGGTGTATTCTATGGTTGACCTGATGTACTTTTGAATATGTTGATCTCAATATTATTTGGCTTAAGTGAAATTGGTTTAATTGCCAGCCATTGTCTCCATTGTACCTTTGTCAACTCAATTAAACAATAATTAATGTTAAATTTCTATAATATTGTCCCTGTAACTTTTTGCAGGGGTAACCAAGCTGACATTTTAAGGTGTATTGTTGTGCTGTATTGAGTAGCTGACAGCTCTCAAGTCATTTTGTAGATCTCAATTTCTATTCTAAGATTTAAATATATTTTAAGCCCTTTGTTTTTCTTCGAAGGACTTTATCAAGAATCCAGATAATTCCTTGTTGTATCAGCTACAACGTTATCAGCAGTGGCCACATTTAAACCCATCCATTGATAAAAGAGTCTAGTGGATAGTTGCCTAGAAATGATCCCTAAAAATTCCCAATAAAACAAGCTGTTCAGAAGTGATTAATCGCTGACCTTCATTTGGGGGCTTGAGAAGTAGACAGGTTTGAATCCATGTAACATTTGCTTTGTTGTTATGAACTATTAATTGAGAGGTCTGCAGAGCAATGTCAAGAATCTCACAAAAGTCTAATTTTAAGAGACCAGTTACTTATATTAACAAAACTTGTTATTTTATTAAAGATTACATTGTGATTATCGGACTCCACTTATCTTTCATAGGATTATATTCCTTAAAAGCATGACTTGTTCCTCAGTTCAAATCTCTACTAAATTTTCCAGTTTTTTATTATCTGCCTTACCATTATCTGTATTATCTTGTGAGTCTTATGATCAGCACAGAAACACTCACTCTCCTTTCATTTGAAATCTGGTTTTGTAATTTTTAGAAATAAAACAAACTAGAAATCTCTTAAGAAAAAAACTTCTATGGGTTTGAGTGAAAGTTATCATCACTCCTGAAGTTTAACTTCTTTCAGTATCTAATTCCCCAGTGGATATTGTCTAATGACATCATTCTCAGTTACTAATGGACTGGAAAGTACTTCATTGCCTTCAAAGTGTATGATTATGTCATCGTAGTTCCTTCTAAATAGAGAACCGTAATATCTGTTAAATGTTTCTGCCCTGGTACTTATTGGAACTAAATAGATGTCATGCAAGATGGAGCAGATCTGCTAGTTTTGAACTAATTCTGCACTTCACTAATTTTAGGTGCCTCACAGTCTAGGATTCCCATTAATGAGTGGCTTTACAAGAGCCATTTGACTTGCATTGCATTTACTCATTTAAAGTATATATTTCTCCTATTACCCTCTACGTTTTAGAAACAAGCCAAAATCACAGACCAATCCCCAGCCAAAATCACAGACACGTTCTTTTCAGGCAGGTATTTCTGCCAAAGAATTTCCAGTGTTGCTAAAGCATCTTGCAGAACAGGTAAATTCTTAGAAGTTTTGTTTGGTCTGGAAGAGTGAAATAAACTTCTTATACTGACTGTTCTGTGTTCCCTAAGCAACTCATCCCTGCTTGCTGTCTGTGCAATAGCACACAAACACATAGGAGGAGCCTTATGCAGATGAGCCATGTTTCTGTCTTGGAGGAATGATGCTAGCTTGTCAGATGAGTCTGCATTTTACACAGGTACCACGAGGGGAATAATTCTAACGTTGAAGTTAGAAGCACTGGCTTCTTATTTTTAGTCTATACCAGAGAACTGTGACGATTTAATAATTATCTAACCTGATTTATTACCCACTTGTTTAAAGAGGAAAATGGCCACTAAAAATTCTGGGTATGTAGCTCTGTTTTTATGAAAGTGCTCCCAGAGTGGGATCAGTTTGGGAGCTGCCACCACTGGCACTTGATCCACTCAGACCCCCTGCAAATGACTGAGTGTGGTGACACCTGCACAGCCAAATCCACATCTATGGGCAAAAGTGCCAGGGAGGGATTTACAGTTACTGCATTTTTTGAAATTAACTGGGCACTCTCTGTCTGTGAAACATCTGCTTTGAGTGATACTACAGCAGCTGTGATGATCTAATAGCAAATGAAGCACTTCAGAATTCAATTGTACAAAAGGGCCTTTGAGGAGAATGATAAATGACCTAAATTAAGCCACAATTTTTAAGTACCTAATTTGAGCCTTGCCCATAATGAATACTTTCCTCAAGCCTTCTTGCACCTGTCATTGTTGGAAAACAACTAGCATTTGCCTGTGTGTTTTTAAGGTTGTGTTCTCAACACTTTATTTGTCAAACAGCCCTGAAGTATTCGAATCAGATATTAGTATGTTGGGTTTTTAGTTCACTTTTGGCATGCCACTTCCTTGTATGCACCTAGTGGTCACTCAGAGAATACTTTGTGTCTGGAAGGAAAAAAAACTACCTTGGTCCAGAGTTCCTTGTTATACAAGTGTTTTCTTTACTAATATTGCTAATGTGATCCAGGGCTTCTCCATACCTCAAAAAAGCAAGGAAAGTTTTATCACCTGACCAAGATGATGAATCTGGTACATAGAAGATTTTAAAATAAAATATGTAATTTTATTTAAATTTAATTTATTTTAATTTAATCCTTAATTTTAGCAATTTTATGTGCTATATTGGCTTGTATAAGAGAAAGGTGTATGAGTCTGGGACAATACACTGCACGTTTTATCTTATATGTGTTTTAAGAGGAATGAGGTTCTGGTAGACATATGCTACTGTGTCCTGTTCTTTGTATACTTTGTGCAGTGCTTAGAGGTTTAGAAAGATAGATAGCAGCAACACCAGAGCCTGGGAACTCTTAGATGAATTTTGTCAAGTAAATCATAGGATTTCTATATCATCATTAATTTAGTCAAAGAGATTTCTCCAAAGGGCTAGAGTGATGGTAACAAATCACATGGCACAGAGAACTTTCCTTAGTTTGTAACACTGTGTGTTTGCTTCATGTTTTGGACATTCTTGATATTTTTTTTAAATATTGTACAAGTCTATAACCTGGTTTGAATGGCATCTTGCTGCATGCACCAAAGGCCAACACCTTCTTAAACAGAGAGCAATGTTTTGTTCAAAGGCTATATTGCAGGAAAATCCTATGCTTTGTTTCTGGCTGAAAAATAATCCTGTGCTGAAATAATTTTAGGACATTTTGGTGCTTTCTGTTCCCCTGATAAGACAAGTCTCAGTTTATCAATACATTTACTTGTCTCTCCAAGTCCTCTGGGACCAACTGGAACTCTGAGATGAGGCTGCACTTCAGCACCCGTCAGAATCATTAGGAGCTGATGATTCCCGCTTGTAAGGGTTTTAGGATAAGATTTTCCCATTCAGAGATAAGGACAGCAGGCTTCAGTCTGCTTCCTGGATGATGTTAATGCTTGTTCATTTGATGTGCAGAGGCAGGGTTCCAAATTCTCAAATTTGAGTGCACACAGAAGCATGGATGTCTGACATGTTTGACCATGTTTTCCATCTAAAAATCTCAAGCATTTTCAGTAGAGACTCCTGTGTCTTACCCTATTCCTACAAAAGAGGAAGCTAAATAGAGGGGATGCCTTTCCCATAGTTACCCAGAAGCCTGTAGCAAAAGCATGTAGGAACTGACCTCATATCTGTCCATAAGCTCACAATGTAAAATTTTTTTTGCTTTTACTTGATGGAAGTAATTGCACGATGTTTTTATGACTGGTTTCATTGCTCTGTGAGGTCTTGTTCAGTGCAGTGGAGTAATTTCTGTATTGTGTATTACACATTTTTGGCAACCTGAAGAGAGTACCTCCTGTTTCCACCCCTCCATCACAACAGAGTACCTTTGGAATTATCAGTCCAGGGGTGGCTCCTGCTGCCATCCATCTCCTGCCTGATGCATGCCAGAGGATTTCTGGCATGCAGGGGTGATGTTTTGTCTCTCATAAGGATGCAGCTGCCGGAGAACTACTATCTGCTTTGTTAGGTCAGAATCAGAGCTCGAGAGAGAAACTCTCACATAAAATCATAGAATCATCGAATGGTTTAGGTTGGAAGAAATCTTAAGGATCATCTATCTCAACCTCACTACATGGGCAGGGAGACCTCTCACTAGACCAAGTTCCCCAATGACCCATCCAAGCCAGCCCTGAACACTTCCAAGGATGAAGTATCTACAGCTTCCCTGAGCAACATGTTCCTCCTGTGTCTTACCAACAACAAAATAAAAAATTTATTCTTAATATGTAGTCTTAATCTAGCTGCCTCCATCTTGAAATCATTCCCTCTCATTTTATCTCCACACACCCCTGTGAAAAGTGTGTAGGGTATGGCTAGGGTATGGCTGGCTTTCTAGGCTGAAAGCATACATCTCAGATGAAAGTTAAGTTTCATTTTTAAAGCTCTAGGTTGCAGCTCTCTCAAGGCTTAGAGGAAAGGGCCATGTTACATCAGGCTGTGAAACAAGACTAGAAATAAAATTGACTTGGAAAAATTAGACATTTTTAAGCTGCATCAGTCCATTCTGCCAGATCCTGCAGAAACATGTAACCAAAAGGGGAGGCTGTGCTAGCTGTCAAAATTGGTAGGAGTGGGGGGAAGGCAGAACTTTTTTAGGCACAGCGATGGATTTAACTAAAGCAAATGGGAAAGGGTCATTTGCTTCATAATCCTGTGTTTCCCATTCTACTTCTTGGTAAACATTATTTTTGTTTCATCCACTACAAATCTTAAATAGATCTCTTGCAGCCATTAGGCTTGAAGATTCTCAGTCCTCTGGATTCTGAAGCTCTGCTATTTCTTGATAATTTGTTTTTGGGGATTGCTTCATTCTTCTTGGTTGAGTGGAGGTTGGTGTTGGGCTAACACAATGGTTGTGCTGAAGCACAGCTTGGGAACACAGATTCTAAAGACTTAAGCCCGAGAAAAAGTGAGGAGTCATAACTTTAACTTTGGAAATCCATTTTGTTAGAATTACTTATAAGTAATTTATTCCTCTACTTAAGCAATAGCTGTATTTTTCCCCTCCTCTTTTCTCTCTATACTGTTTCAGTGAACTGAAGGGCAATAAAAGAAAAATTTCAAATTAATTTAGTTGTTCAGTCTCCCTCTTTACGAAGTGCAGTTGTAAGGACCCACTGATACGCAATGTGCTGCGTTGTCTAAGTGCCAAGGGCTGCTTGCAGGCATCCCACCAATGATGGGATGACAACAATGTTGGATCTATAATAAATACTAAAAGGTGAAGATTAAAATGAAACACAGGATTATTTCTTTGGTTTCTCCTGGGACTCTAAACCTCATCGAGGTTTTTTGTGGTTCTTAAGTTTCATCTTGAAACAGGGGAAAAAATTGTAAACCAAAACTTAAAATCTACTTTTGTCATTTTAATTCTAGGAGGTAAAATGTCAAATGTTGTGAGCTCACTGTGCTGACTTTGATTTTTGCCAGAGACCCAACAAAATCGTGCCATTTTGAAAATTAAAGTCATTGGGAGCATGATGTATGTTTGTGCAAAGCAAATGTCAAATTTTTATGCTGGAGTATTCATGATACACGTTTCTGGATTCATAAACAAGTATTTGAGCCAAAAGTCCTTAAGCATCAGCCTGATGGAGAGCAGAAACACTGCTATTTACTTATCTAGCTAATGTGAACTAATCAATACACCTCCAAGAGAGAATATTTGAACAAAGCAATTCATGCTTCGTCTGCAAAGTTGAAGGAATTAATTGAGCAATTTTTGATAATGAAAACATTATAGGAAATTGCAGTCTGATTACAGAGCAGGAAAAGAAGAAAAAACGCACTGGTTACCTTTTTCTTCATGTTTTTCTCTTGCAACAAATTCTATTGCAAAGGGTCAGATACATGTAGTATATAACACATACTTGTTATTAACTCACATGCAACGCCTGTATGATACCTTTCTGCTGAGAGGTATTAAGATGGTATGAATCAGTTGCCAATAGCTAAGATTCCTTAATTAATTTGTCACATGTTTTCATTTTAACAGTATATTTATATCACTTTCTGAACTGAAAATTATATAAATGATCTTTTCAGGAGAAAACTGAAAAGATCCAGATTTCTCGGGTATTTGATTTGTGTATATATATATATATATATATATATATATGCATATATACACAAATATATATATACATATATATACATACACATATACATATAGGATTTGTCCTACTGTCCTTCCCCCTTCCTTCATCTCTTCCTACCTTCACTTTTCTTATCTCTTTTAATCTCTGTAGGCAGAGAAATGTCCACGAAAAGCATCATAGCTACATAGAGAACTTTTTCAAGACTTTCTAGTATGGCAGACACAACAGAACCTTGTGACACTAAAGTCAAAAGCAAAATAATATCTTGGGAAAGACTACCAGTATGGGAACATATGTCTACAGCCTCTCCTCTTACCCCTGAAAAGGTTCTCTTGCCATAGAAATTATCACTGGCTCTAATCTTTTCTCTATTTTATAGGGCCTCTTCTTTTTCTGTGTTTCCCAAAACAAGATGGAGGTCTACTATGTCTTTGTGTTGATATTCAGTCCCACTCATGGAATGCTCTGCCAATTTTTTAACCAGTTTCTACTTTCTTTTAAACGTGCCACAACAAGAAATAGCTAAAGGTGTCAATATTATCCAGTCAAACTGATACCTTGGAAAAATTAGCTCGATAACTCCATGTAATGGGATTGATTGTATAGAATCATAGAATGTCAGGTTGGAAGGGACCTCAAGGATCATCTGGCCCAGCCCTTCTAATATCATTGTTTATATGATATGTCTCAGCACCCCATCGAGCTGATGGGGTGATGACTTTCCAGAGTGGGGGAGGCCAAAAGTTCCTCTGGGAGACCATTCCAATGTCTGACTGACCTCATGGGATTTATTCTGTTTACTAACTCTGTTGGTGTTTCTTTACACTTGGTGTTGGTTGTTAAAGACAAATTGACAAATCCACTTTTTACTTACCAGAACAGTATCTGTATCAAACATTTTGCATAGTTAAACCAGGAAAAAAACTTCTATTGAAAGACTCTCCTACTGAGACAAGACACCTCCTACTGAGACAAGTCTCCACCTGAGACAAGAGGTGTCTCCCTTCTCTTTGCAGACATCATGAACAATTGTTTTCATTCACTGGTGTACATATTCCTGAAAGGATCTCTGTATTTTCCCTGGTTCCCAGCCAGGAACTTTGATCACGTGGTGAGGTGGAAGCTGCCCTGAGAGAAGTATGACTGGAAAAGTACATGCAGGTTGCATTATATCTAGCACTATTAATTATAAGCTTTCAAAGCTCATAAATCATCTCTGGCAGTCAACTGTTTTTAAATGGAAGCTTGATTATTTCATATCTGGATTGGAGCAATCTACATTCATTTTTTTTAATTTTTCCTCAACCAATGGTAGAACTGGTGACCCCCAGTAAAAGCTGGCTTTGGGGATACTCCTGTGGGCTCTGCTCCTGTGGGAGCAACTTTTGTGGACAGAGGAGCTGGGGATCTATGAGCTAACCTTTGGCTCTGTGATTCAAATTAGAACACTGGAAATTCTGAAAATTAACCAGAACATTTCTACAGAGGCATACATTTTCTGTTCTCATCCTGTAACCTAGACACAGCTTTCATTATGTTTTTTTCCTTCCCCAGGACTTTTAAGGGATGATATTAAAAAGGAAGAGAATGTGATGCCATGAATATATCTACGTTTACCTGCTTACAATACAACTGAGATCCTCTCCAGGTGAAGCATATATCCAGACCCCCATAGCATATGTAATTGGAACCTCTCTGAGAAGTTTATTTAATATGGTTAATTTCAATAGCAAATGACCAAATTGTTCACATTGCTGTCACAGGTCTTACTGGATAAGCAGAAAAAACTGCATCTATGTCTTACTTTTGTAGATGACTTTGCAGATAGTAGCAGCACTGTTGGTGCCACTACATCTTTTGTGAATTCCACAACCTCTAGGAATGCTAATGTCGTTCTTACAGTAAAATTTAAAGGCAGTTTATTCAGGAATAGATTTCCTATAAATTACACAATCTGAAATTTTAGTAGTTTACACTAAAAAAGAATGTAACTGCTGTTGGCTCAGTTTTTCACATTTTTATTTCACTCATCATCTAAAATGTATTATTTCTGTATAAAACTCACATTATTACACATAACAATTTTAATTCCCTTCAATCGTATTTAAAGCACACTGTTTGTTTCACTGATAAAAATTAATAAAAGATAGTTTTTCATAAATTGGCTGAGGATACTAACTTTGTGGGGGTTTTATTTTACAGATATTTTTCAAAACCTGCCAGAAACTGAAACCTGGGAGAAGTTTGATGCCAGCACACCATTACAGAACTTTGTGAAACTGTGCTGTTTCTGAAAAGACACCCTTCCCTGCATTTTTAAGTGAATGTTAGATGCCCATATTTAAGTTAAGGTAAGTCTTCTACTCTCATTTAAACTAAATTTAGTACATGGGTAAGAATATACACAGATTCTTTTGTTTGTTCATTAAGATTGATACAATCTCTTTTTCTTTTAAAAGCAAATAGGAAAAAACAACTTAACGGCATGCCATGGTTTTTGTGCCAGTTGGGTGGTGTCAGAACATGCAAATAGTAACATCAGGTAGCTTTTAAACCAAAGAAAAGTGGGGAAGAAAAAAAAACACCAAACAAAAAAACCCCAAAACAAACAAACAAAACAAAAAACCAAACCAAACCAAACAACAAAACAAAAAAACCACAAAAAACAAAAACAAAACCAAAACAAAACAAACAAACAAAACAAAACAAAAAACCCCACAACACACAGGCCCCCCCAACTCAAAAAAGAAACCAAACAACCCACCAAAATCAAATAAAGAAATAAACCAAGGCCAGTCCTGTAAACTCTAGTGAGGTCTTCTGCAGATCACAGAATATGTTATGGTGAGTGATACCTTTTATGATGAGTGATGCCTTTTTATCTGTTGTTGATGTATATAGTTGTTAGATGGATGATACACAATACTAATTTTTAAACATGCATATAAAAAGTAGTCTTATATAAAGAAATATTTCCCTTTCCACTACTTTCCATAAGAATATGCTTAACTCAGGCCCATTTGTTCATGCCAAATGTTTAAGTTAAAATGCTTACCATCAATTAAGTGCTTTTACCCAGAACACATCTGCATCCTATAACCCTGCAGACTAGGATGTTGGCCTGTACTTAAAGAGATTTGCTCTTGGTAGCTTTCCCAAACAGACTTGGAGTTTGGGGAAAAAAAAAAGGGGGGGGGGGTGTGCAGAAATGCTTTACTTCAATGTTTATTTCCAGTGAATTTATATACGGGAGACTAAGGAAAAGGAAAACTCTCCTATAACAGGCTAATTGAAAGATGTAGAAGTAACAGAATAGTGTTCTACTGCTGAGGAAAATAGTTGCCTCCAAAAATGCTTATGCATTGATTTGAATCAGAGGGTTACTTCTGTAGTACCTGTGGTGAACCCTGATTCATTTGGCCTATGGAGCAACTGGAGACAAATATTTTGAAGAAAATGACTTAATTTCAGATCAGATTGCCTTTAACTCCATTCTTCTTATACTCCTGCAGCACTGCATTGCTAAGGGCAAATAATCAAAGCAAAATCATTTCAGCTGAGCTCTGGAGTTGAGCAGTGATATTTAGCTAGACACGTAGGTGGCTGGCAACTACATTTGGCCATTTCTCTCTTGTTCTCATGCTGCCTCTAGGTGTTGAGATGTCTGGCTTGGCCTGGGATAAAGAGAGAAGGGACTTCAGGCACCAGAGTAACTCTGGTAGACAGCTCTTTTGTTGTAGTGTGATTGGGTAAAGGAGAAAGAACACCTAAGGGAAACACTGATTAAGGGAGAATGGCCCCTCAAACCCATTGTAAAGAATAAGCCTTAATAATAGGAAAGATATGAGCCGAAATTTCACTTTTTTTGGATATTGTAACCACAAATCCCAATCCCATATGAGCACAGCCTGCCTGGGGCCCCAGCGAGCATTAATTTAGGAAATACCTAAACGTTTAGTGTGGCAAGCCTGTATGTACAGGTGAAGGTTCTTTCCAAGTGGCTTACCTACTTTAAAAAACAGCTACAAAACAAAACAAAAAACCCACAAAAAACAAACCTTCACAAAAAACCCACACAAAACCACCAAACAACAAAATCCAAACCTACTACTTTCACTCTTTTTAGAAGAAAATTGCAGCTGTGTGTCATATTGCATATCAGGCCATAAGGGGGGCTCTAGATGAAGCACAGAGATTCCTAAGTACTGGTGGTTTGTGAGAGTATACATTTATGTATGTATATAAATACATATGTATACACAAAAAATGTCATATAAACATATTTTATTGATTGGTTATACTCCCCAGTACCACGACATCAAGCCACCAAAAGGAGAGGAAATTATAATATGGCCTCTGAAGCTTGCCTGCCTTTCTTTCCTTGCATGAGTCTTGTTCTATGTCAGATTAATCAGTAGATGCTTCCTAAAACAAAGTTAGGCTTCTCTTCACTCTAACTTAGGAAAGATTCCAACAGAAGTTATGCAGAGTATAAAATATTAATGAAAAAGGATTTAAATATCATCCACTTCATATTATTTTAGCAGTAAATTAAAACTAGTGACTTCTAACAAAATTATAAAGATGGTTAATTTATCAGGGAAGGAATTCAGCCCTATTTCAGCATGCTGAATCTACAAAATAGTTCTCTCTGGCCCCATTAAGAGGTTCAAGAATTGTAACAGGGGTCTCTAGATTTCTATTAAAATAGCATATATAGTATGATTACAATGCATTATATCTCTATATAATATTTATTCATTTCCCCCTAGTCTTTTGAACTTCATGATCCTTTGGTCAATTATTTTCAGCCAAGGAAATTGAAACTTCTTACATGACAACTTTGACAAATGTGCAGCACATATATTGTATAGGATTCTCATGGGAGAACTTCAGAAATAAAATTAGTTCCGTCAACATGCCACGAGTTCATCAGCTCAGGCCTTCCTGAACCCTTTGTCATGGCAAATATGCAAGAGACTCTTTCATCTTTATCCCTGCTTAGAAACAGTGTCGAAGATCATTTTTATTACTCTTCCTAATTACCTTTCCCATCACCTACCTCTCCTCTCTGAATATGGGCTTAACAAAAAGGCATCATTTGCCCATGGGAAAAAAAAAATGAGGAAATATATTTGTGTGTAAATGTATATGAGTGTAAGTGTGTGAACACACACACATATGCATACATAATTTAGATGACGAATTTCTAACTCAGCATGCAATATATGTCTTCCATTTAGCAGCAGGCCAAAGATGATGATAAAATCATTAATTCTGTCAATATAAATGCTAAATAGAAATGGGAAATTGGATCTCTGCCTTGTGTCACATTTTCTCTGGTAGGAAATTACAACAGAGAAATTGAATCTGACGAACCTCCTGTGTTTATAGCCCTTCATCAAAGGTAGAGCACGTGATATACAATAAATAGCATGACACTTCTTAATTAAACAGTGCTATTGTTTACCCCAGAATGACTGTAATTTTTTTCTTGGCAAACTGCAAGCTACAAGACCCCATAGGGATCATGAAATAAAGAGGTCATAAAGTTAACCAAAATCGAACTGACAAGCCTGCCCTAATTATCTCTGGTATTATAGTATTGCAAAGGTGACCATAAGTTGACAGATAATAGAAGTAAGCTCATTAGTAAAGCCCTAAATGTTGTAATATTTGTATAAGGAGCAATTTTTGTAGTAGCTATTGTGTGTACTGTACAATTTTTTAAATTACAATCTCAGATATGTTTGTAAGCTGAATTTATAAAATCATAATTTCTGGAAGTGGCTACATCATAGCTGGGGAAGATTATTTTAGGCAAATCCAAGCTGTCTGACTTTCACAGGGGATGTCTGCAGGGGCTTACAGAGAGCATTGTGAAAAGGAAAGGGAAAGAGTGTATGTGCAATAAATGGGTCTGATGCTCACACAGTGTGAGTTCAGTCGCTACAAGACAACATTCAAAACCTACTGTATCCGTGATCCAAAAGTACTGCTTTTCCAGACATACATAATACTTCTTGTTAGTCCTGGGTGTGATTCAGCTTTGACCAAAGATTGTACAAGTGAAACATTTTTTAGGTTTCTCCTTCTGTGTTTTCTTTAATTAGCTTAATGGATTTATCTTCCATTGAGAAGGGAAATATTAAAACCCACACCTCATAGAAGTCCAGGGTATTAATATGGATTTCTGAATGCAAGCAATTTCTTTCTTTACACGTTAAAGAAAAAATATTCTGACAATTTTAATTCTTTCATCCATGTTTTATTTGTAAATTATTTTTCCTGAAAGCTCAGTCAAGAACTTCAAAAAAGAGAACTCCTGGGCTTTAATGTAAGATAGTTAACCCACGAAAGACTTTTTTATTTAGACCTAGTCACTGTGTTTTATGATGAACAACTCAGTTAAGTGAATTATTTTTCCAGTTTCACCAACGGAGTGAGTAAACAAAATCAAAACTCAATGCTGAATGAGTAATCTTGGCATCAATTCATTGTTGAGTTATTGAAAGAAAAGAGGGGCTTTTCACAGTTGCAAGAAAAAATAATGCTGCTGATGTCATCCAGGACAGGAATCATCATTCCCGGTGGGACCAGAGTCATATTTCTATACAAAATATTTCTATATATATTTCTATGCAGTGGCAGAAAAAGGACATGTACTGGGGATTTAGTATTATTTTTTCAGTCAATTCAAGCATTGGAGTGAGTCCATGTTGAAGACCCCAGACAATCTTGGTAAAAAATCAGTCTTGGTATTAAATTTACTTTGAACAGATATGTGTGCTGTTACTTCATGTCCAAGTTGCCTTTCAAGTCTTCATATGAAGAGACAGCCAAACTGGTACTTAAAAATTGGCTTTACAAACAAAAAGTCTGGATTAAAAATCAACCTAAAAGTAGTTGCTTCTTGTAACTCTTAAGTAACACTAAAAGGTATTGTTGAACTCCCAGATGCACAGAGGCATTTTAAATGATGCATGTTTCTTTTACTAGCTAACCTTTACTGATCTTTCAAGTCATGTTATCTCTAGGAATCAATAAACTACCAGCAAAAGAAACTTAAAAAACCCATGGAAATTGCTCAAAGACCTTTCTGCGACTACGAGTGCAAATGATGGAAAACTCTCAACTCAAATTACTATTTGAAATATCATTATTCATAAGGGCAAACAACCCTTTTGCTGTGCCCATTAACCTGAGTATAGACAACATTTAAAAGCACCACAGCTGAACTATGAGACCTGTTGAAGATAAAGTGTTCCTTATAGCTGTGCTTATATGCAGTATTCCTGAGTGCACTGTAGCTGTGTGGCTGGGATACAGGACAAGTCTGATCACTCTCAGAAAAACAGATTCAGTAACCAGCCTAGAGTCAAAGATAGATTTTGCTGTGCTTTCAAAACTGAGGAATTGTTGCAAAACCCCAGTGTGTTGCAGAAAATGTAAATGTGATGCTGTTTCACTTGACTAAGGATTAGAATTAATAGTACTCTTTACCATGTGTAACATAGTAGAACTTGAAAGGCAAAATGTTATCCACGTGGGAAGTTTAAATGTGAAGTTAAAGACTTTAGGGAGAAAAGAAAAAAGCAATGATAAGAGAGAGTAATTAAACAAAGCAATTTTTTCAAATTGCTGGTTAATTCTCAGTCTCTTCAAACCTCTAATCCAAGTCTAAGGTTTCAGAAGGCATATAAAATCAAAACTAGTATGAAGACAGATGCTTAATTAAGGATTCAGTCAGCAGTGGGAGAAATTCACAATTTTCCATTTTTGTCTTCAGAATTCCTGGGCCAATATAAGGATTGTCCCAGCAGCGAGCCCACTACAGGTTTTTTAAGGCTCTTCAGGAGCACTGAGTAGATAAGCCCTTCCTGGCAGGCTGATATCAATCCACAATTTTTTTGTTTTGTTCTAGATTTACATTTTTATTTCTATAAATTTCTGTCATAACCTTAAAAAAAACATTGTTTTCATTCATATTGGCATTTTTTTCAGCCATTTCTGAGATAACTTTGGAAGCACTCCCAACTAACTCCACTTTGAGTGTCATCAACTAAAAATAAATCTGAAAATTATATTATTATTATGAGGAAATCTTGGGGATACTACACTTCACCTTATATCATTGATTTTTCTATCGGTTTAGCTATTGATTTCAGTATTTCTGGTAGAACTTAGAAAATGGGTCTCAATTACAGAGCTGTTGTTGAGCTTCGAGAGTCTTCAGTTTTTCTTCAGGGAGCTAGGACTGAACTCAAAGCATTCATGAATTCTTCAGGAAACCTTTGGTGTGCTTGACCTAAGCATGGTATTGGAACTGCAGAGAGGCTTCCATGGCTTTTTTGTGCCCTTCAGCATACAAAGTGTTATCAATCTTTATTACAGATGCCTGAATGCTTTGATGAAATATGCTTTTTCTAACTGCCTATACCATATCCCTAAGCTTGGAAAATGTTTTTAAATCTTCCAGGAAAGATGAACAGGACCACATGAGCAAAAAATTTTAGCTTTCTGGGGTGGGGAAGAATTAAACCTTTTGAACTTCTAATCAAAGTTAGCTGGGAATGTACAGATGTGATTTTCTTTTGGTTTACCTATTAAACTCTTGCATGAGAATTTTAGTCTGTACTTTCTCTGGTGTGGTTTCGTTGAGTTAAATATCCCAAAGCAAAGGGCCTCTGGGTTTCAATAAACCTGTTTCAGAGTTTTTGACTGTGGAAAGTTATTTGCTTTAAAAATTAAGTGTATGTTAGACACCAAGACCTCAAGTTTCTAGATCTATCAGATTAAATGTCATCAGGCTGCCACAGTCCAAGTGTGTGGGGCACAGGATAACTCTGTGTTGGTGAGCTACCCTAGAGAAAGAAATCTGAGCTCCCTTTCATAATATCTAAAGTAAAAATTTTCCAATTATCTTCAGCAGTTGATCAATCTGTAAAAATCTGACATTTTGTTAGCTGAGACCGAATACATATGCTGATGTAGAATAGAAAGGCAATGCCAAATAATGCCAGATACTGGTGACTGGTATTATGGAGAAAGTTTGTGGGTTTTTTCTTTGTTAATTTGGAGCAACTGTTATGTTATTTATGAAAATGGAAATTATACATTTCAGCTGAATAGAAGTATGTGTGCACACTGATAATCTCTTTCTTTTGCATTTCTATTCATAAAACCTATAAATTCTCCCTCCCTTCGCCTAAGTTTCTGGGAATGTGTATGTTCAGGATTTTTCCTGCTAAATATAAGATATAGAAATGAAGATAAATTTTCCTAATGCAATAGGAGTTGAGGAAAAAACAATTATTCCCACTAACAATATAATTTTGTTCACATTGTTCTTTGTTTTTTTTTTTTTAAATTGTCTGAAATTATTTTGCTCCTTATAGAAATTTAAAATGAAAAAACACTCTTTGTGGAATCATCTGTATTAAAAGTACAAAGCAACTTTGGAAATTCACTAGGAGAGTACTCAGTATGAGTTTTACTTGAGTGAGAAACATATTGCCCAGGCACTTTCTTTTTGTATTTTAAAAATACCTTTGGGTTCTGCACGCTGATGCCAAAAATAAAGTGCAAAAAAATTCAGGCCCACTAGGAGATCATCTCTAGACTGAGAGGAAACATATGTTCCAGAAGCAGTGGGTTTTTTTCATTCGTTAGGCCTGGCATAATCCTCACATTCCCAGACTTGCTCTTGTCAGGTTTTAAAAAATGTATGTGAGGGCAGCTGGAGTAGTTTTCGTTCCACTTTGTCTAAGCTCTGCCTCTTAGCCTGCCACAGACTTGGCAGACAAATACCAACCTTCTTCAATTCTTGGTAGAGATGACTAAACCAAAGTACTTCTATTGATTTGGGGATGATTTAGTATCCTTGCGTCAGGAAGATATCCATGGATTCCTTTATTCATGCTGCCACAGTAATGGTTTAAATTGGCAAGGATTCACAGCTCAGACTTCATCTCTGATCCATATTAATGGAATAGCATTGCTTTTCATTAGCTTCATAGTCATTAATGAATGATTCTGTATGCGCTATGTGCTTTCTTGGTGGCCTCAGACCACTCAGGTTCCCTATCAATGTCTTATCTCTTTTTCTTGAGTTTTTCTTGACTTGGTTGCTCTGTCTGAAGCAGTTTTAACACACTCTTGCGTGGAGTTTCTTTATTAACAGTACTGTATACAGTGCCATATAATTTTATTTCAAGGATATTCTCTCCAGTAAAAAATTTCCACAAACCTTTACAAACAGACCTGCAATTGCCTTGGGGAAAAGGAAAGGCCAAGTACCAGACAGACAGGGCAATACTGAGGTCCATGTACAAGTAAAAACCAACAGTTCAAACTGGACTTAATGCAGATAACCTGTGCATAGTGATTTGGGCTTTCTTTGTTCACATTCTTTGGAATTTTACATGTGCAATGTAGCAGGATAAGATGCACTCATCAGTAGTACACACACAAGAACATAGAAGTTTAACTGAGGTGAATGCTTCAAGAACAATAACCAGCATAAATACCTGCATCATATAAAAATTCTGAAATTAAATTGCTACCAATAATTGTGTTGGACATACCGAAACAGATATGTTTGTGTGAGAAAACGTAGCCTCAGGTTCATGCCAGTCTCAAATGCAAGGAACCAGACATATTAAAATCCAATTTTTATTTTCATTTAATCATATTTGTGAACTTTAGGTACCTCTAAGATTGAATGTGTAGAATTGAAAATCTGTCAAGTCAGTGAACTCAAAACGAAGTAATACTAAGAAGAATAAAAATTTTGATAACAAAATTGCATGTTGAATCAAATTCTGGGCACGCTGTGATTCCAGCAGCAAGATAAGCCTACCCTAGGTGCACAGGGTGTGGATATAAATTTGCTGGTAGAGACAAATACTCCAATATATGTGAAGTCAAAGGGTTATCCTGCTATGCGAACTCTTTAATGCCAAATCTTCTAACCTGTAAACCTCAAGACAGTAAGTGCATTTCCTCATTCCTTTTTTTCTGGAAACAAGTAATAACTTGTATTTCTTTATTCTTGTGTCTTTATTCTCCTTTTCCCAGCCTTTCTAATATTCAAGAGTGAGGAAAAAATAGTTCCTTTAAAGGTTCAGAAATCAATTTCTTCAAAAAGTATTTCATATTTCAGGGAATGAACATAATAATTTTGACTATTCTGAATTTACACTTCTGATAACTTGATTCTTTGTTTCTGTTTTTAACTTTTGTGCTCTTTTTACATGTAGGCCATGCTTCCAGTTCAGAAGGGGTGCAGGGTTCTGGATGCAGCCACTTACTATTAAACCAAAATCAGGTAACAAAAAAGTGACTTATTCATCCTTTTGCCTTCACTCAGACAAAAGATTTAAATCTTATACAACCCTGGCTGAGGACCCGTGATGGGCAGATCATGGGCACCTTATTTTTCTCACATCCTTTTGTGGTGAAAAAATATGTCTTCAAAGCAAAATATATTTCGGTCACAGTAGGACCGCAAAGTCAATTGTTCATCTATCTCACCTTTTAGGAATCTTTAAACTATTTGTGTGTTTCACCTCACAAAAGTGACATACAGCCACATGTAAACCATCTGGTGAACCTGGCTTTGGTTATCAAGTTGCAGGTGCCCAGGCATGTTAAAAAAAGGTAATTACATTCCCAGTTAAGTCAGATAAGGCGTTTGCTGGTGCTGTGTGTTTGATGGATTCTGTGTAGATTTTGCTCAGCTCTCTCAGTGAGTGGTGGACCATGCATCCAGAAAAGAGCCCTCAGGAAAATCTGTTGTTTGAGGCTCACCATGAACATGAATAGGGCCATGGTTTGGTCTGCCAGGCCTGCCCCAATGGCAGCTGCAACAATAGAGGCAGAGCCAACCTTACTCTCACCGTAGCTCAGATGGATGCTTTTCCTCCCAGGGGATAAAAAATTGAAGAGTCTGTGCTTCTGTGACTTAAAGCCACACCTTTTTCTTGTACAAGGGCGTGATTTCCATACATTTCCTCCCTACATGCCCCATACTAGCTTGCCAGCTTAGGCAAGATTCTTGTATTTCTTTGGACACTAAAACTTTAAAAGTATTTTAGTAATGGCAAAAAATGAATATGACATATTTCCAGCAAAAATGTATTCATCAGTTTAAGCGTAGTAAAAAGTCACTGAATTCATGGGGAGTACTAGTTTGGAAAACTGAAGGGCTGCATATTTTCCAGCTCCACTTCCCTTCTGGCTGCTGGTAGTAAGTTACAAAAGTATTTGGCTAATCAAGAGAAGGTACTGGGCTGGGTTTTGAAAATAATTTGTGGGTCCAGTCCCCTTGATCACACAGAAAATAAAATCTTGAGGCTTACTTGTGGTAAAACAAGTATAGCTGGACAGGTTTTGGGAACTTTTTCAGTTGCTGATCAAAGTGAAAAAAATAAGGGGAAAATTATTAGTCTTGCAGAAGAAATAATTCAGGCAGATGTGGGAAAGATAAATTTTTATGAAAAAAAAAAATCCATAATTTTATTCTCAGTTAGCGTAAAACTTTTCCATTAACTCAAAAGAAATTTACTTTCTCATTCTGCTTCTCCTATTAAGGTCAGCTTCTAAATGAGAAATGACACTTCAAATGCTTTTAGTACTGTCTCGCTCACCCAAAAGTTAAAAGGAAATATTTTTGCATTTTCAAAATGTTTCCAACCCATTTGTTTCTGTCAGTAATATTTGCTGAATTGGCTTTCGATTTCTCAACAATTTGGCTTTGGCACAGTGTATCTTTCCACTGACTTCTCCAATCTGTTTAAAAATGAACTCGAATTTGATTATCTGTCTCCTCAAGGAATAGGGGTTTCTGTCTGGGAACAGCTGATACAAAAAGTGAGAAAAGCGGTGCTACAAGTGGTTAAGATATTCTAAGGAATTAGGATGCTCAGAAGGGAAGGGGGTTGTTGAGCTCAGGTTTATGTTCCTGTGATTTCTGAAATTATCTGGAGATGTGATCTTGACAAAGTACCAATCTTGACAGTTGGTAATACCTTCTGTGATACATATGGTGGAGAAGCTTATATTGTTATGAATATTGAACTCTTCTTTTTCTCCATGTATGTTTGCTACAGAAAGTATAGAGAGTCTTGAAGACTTTTTCTCTGTACTAGAGCCTATAGGCCTTAAAGGTCTTTAAAGTAAGATTTTCCAGAGAACTTGCAAAGATAAGTGCAATCTGTGACACCTCCAGAGGTTTAGTATCTGCCTTCAGAAAATCCACAAATCCTTACTTTTTAATTCTTGGATTGGGCCCTCGGTGTTAATCATGACTGTCTTGCAAGAAGAAAAATGCAAATGAACATTTACTATAAAGAAAATCCTTAACATAACAGAAACCCATGGATAAGTAAAAAAGAGAAAAATTAATTATCTGTTATCACACTGACCATTACAAATATTGTATGTTTTTGCATGATGTTGTATTTCAATTAGTGACACCATAAAAGCAGTATTACTGAGGGGTTTAATTCATTGCTTCTGAAGATTCTTTTTCATAGAACAAGAATAAGATTGACCAAATAAAAGTACCATGATAGATTAATCATACCTGAGAATCCTGATATGATACAACCATCTTGATGAATAATTCTTCATGTAGGCAGATGGGGGCAATTTCCTCTCTTTA
Organism: Heliangelus exortis; assembly: GCF_036169615.1. Taxonomy (NCBI): domain Eukaryota; kingdom Metazoa; phylum Chordata; class Aves; order Apodiformes; family Trochilidae; genus Heliangelus; species Heliangelus exortis. The sequence goes on along the minus strand of NC_092422.1, from coordinate 106,963,919 downwards.
CATTTGAAGAGTGATTGCTCTTGCAGTTGTGTTACAGACTACAGTGTTCTTAACTGGGCAATTTGGTTTTTGTTTTATATCTTACCGAGAAAGGTTCCCATTTATTGAAGCTTTTATAGCAGTAATGAGGTTGTTATTTAACCTAATTTTGTTTATTTCAGTGATAGAAATGATGTAATGCTGCCATATTGATTTTGCTTAGGGTACAATGGGACTTATAATATCTACCATAGTTGTAAGAATAGGAACTCCTTTTCAGCCTAAAAAGAAATAGTTACAAACTTTTTTTTCAGATCCAAAGTGGAAGAACAAGAAGAGAGAGCCTCTTTATTCTAGGGGTGAATGACTCTAGAGGAAAGCAGTGGGCTTGAAACAGGGAGGAATAGGGAAAGTGTGTTTGATATCTGAGTGTTTCATGACATTTCATTCTAAAAGTTTCCTTACTGTAGACAAAGCCCAGTGGGAGGATAGCAAACACCAGGTCTCTAGACTCTAAAAACTCAGCAAAGGTGATAGCTGACTGACTATTCTTTGATGACAGCTGCCTCTATAGCCTCTTTGGCAGTTCCTCCTTGGAAAGCTTCCACCAGAGACTGCGAGCTCTCTCCGATGAACAGCCAGATAACTTTCATGTTTTGTGAACTGTGAAAGTTGAACTTTCTTCAAGTGTATCTAAGAACAGAGCCTGTGTCCTGGCAAATTATTTACAACGCTCTCTTCTTGCTAGCCATTAGACAGATTTTGATTGAATCAAGCCAAGTGTATTTGCCCTATGGAATAACTCAGTATCTGGCATATAAGATAATGTTCATTAATATAGAACTGCTATTTAAATAATATCCTGGACCAGTGTCTTCTGTACAATCCGGTTAGGTTTAATACCACTTGACATTAGAGATTAATGTGTTACAGATAAGGGGTGTCACCTGAGGTGCTTATAAAAGGAAAAGAAATGAGACTCTTTCAAGAACGTAAGTTACACTGACACAAGAACAGCCTAACACAAAGTTCACTGCATTACAGTGTGCTCAGCAAGAGTTGTCTTTGGTATATTATCCAAGAAGAGTGAGTGCTTTCTCCTTTGAGAGTGCCTCTTCTCCTGCAGGGCCTTACTCTTTTCTCAAGTATTAAAGCATATTCTTCTCCAGCAGCCAGGGTAGAAATGGTGACATAGTCCAGGCATTACTTGAATTTCCATACAAAGGTCTTTCAGCTTGAATTACTCATACAGGACATACAAGCCAGAACTCTGTGGGCTTTCTCAGTTCCATTTGCAGCTGTTTGTCCCAGGGAACTGACTATATCAGCCAAGGCTGATCTTTCTTCCGAAGTGCAAGACGAGAAATACTTCTCTTGTCAGGTCCAAGCAGATGTCTTCTGGAGAGAGAGAGATAGGAAAATTCATTATACAGGCATATTGTGCCTGAAATAAATCTTGGGACAGAATTTTGTTCTTGATTTATAAAGGGAAATTAAATGAGTTAATAAATAAGACCCAATTATGTTAAAAATTAACTTGGATTTTACCAACTTCACAGAAGCTGATATTTGAAAATATGACAGTGGCAAAGTCCTCTAATCACTTTGTGATTATAAAGCAGCTACTACTGCTACACTGTCATGCATGATTTGCATCTCCAACACTTTTTCAAATATGACCAGCTCCTGTTGAAACTAGGTCTTTCTTAGTTCTAGACAGAACCTCAAAATCACCAGTAGGCTCTGCCACCCCTTTTCCTGTTCCCCCAGGAGCTGAGAAACCTGTCCTTCAGGCCAGCCCTGACAGAGTTGGTATTTACCTACATGCAGCCATGTATCTCGCTGAGGTGGGCTTTTCCAGGCTGACTGACTATCCTGGCTTGACCCAAATATGTTGATCACTGCTAGCCAGCTCTGGGTTTTGTCAGCAAAGCTGCCCTGCTTCACTTCCTGGGATGCTGTGGGAGAAGCATCCTGGCCATAGAAGGTACTGCTGATATCCCTTCCCTTGCTGAGCAACTGGCCCTCACTGTGCCTTGATATTTTAATTGTAGGTTAGGGTTTTTTTTCTTTTCTTGGGGGGGAAGCTGAAGCTTCTTTTAATAGACATCCTTCAATAATGCTATCAAGGCAAGGGCTTTAGAAACACTATTTCTCTTCAGACAATCCCATTTTTGATGCATGTGTAAGCTCTATTACCAAGAAAATGCATAATATACAGACTTAAGTATTTGTAGTACTCCAGTCCTCATGTAAGGTCTGAATAGGATCAGATAGCTAAGGTGAGTAACACAGTGACAAAGAGATAGGAATTGAAGCCACTAGGAAAAATAAATGGTTAGAAAGTAATCAGGAAATCTGGATGCTTTCAAGTTGTGGAGGCTTGACTAAAACAATCCTTGGAATGAAACAATCACAGAAACATTACTAGTAATCTTTGTGAAAGGTAAAGAAAGGTCTGAAATACTAAAATGGGCAACCATTGGGACAGCCTGTGAAAAAATAGAAAAAATGAAGGTGTTTAACTTTATATCAAACCTCACAAAAAAAAAAAAGTTCCTGGAAGATAGCAAAGAAAAATGTGTGGGCGTTAAGGTGGATTTTTCTCAACCAATAATTTAAAAAAATTAATTTCTAGAACATGAGAGAAACAGGCAGCATTCAACGAACTTTTTAAAATTGCATCACAGCTTCTGGGAAAGGTAGGAGAATACAGGCCATCTAATATTCCAGTAAAATTAAATGTGACAAAAGTAGTCTTCAGCCCTCTCAAATCATCCTTGCACAAGTGGGCCTTGACCAACTGAACTATAACAACCTTCAGCACTCCTTTACTTTCTCCAAGGACAGAAAAAAATTTTCTTTTCTTATCTGACAGCAATTAGGATTGCTGGGCATCATTCTGCCCTTTGGTGTTCAAGGATTAATTCCTTCCACACTGTAAGCTGGTCTAAACCAAGATTGTGGTTGAATTGTCAAAAGAGGCAGTCACATTTTTCCTTTACCTTCTTACCCTTCTTTCTTCTCTCTTCGCCCGCTTTCTCAAATAACTAAAAAGTTTGATTTGGCCTGCCTGAATCATTCATTCCCTGACTGGATTGTCAATATGATTGCAAAAATACTTGTGCCAGCCTGATCGTAGAAAATGGGGAAATGGTAAAACTTTTGACTTCAAAACATTGACTTCTGTTACAGCTTATGTGAAGCTGTTGCCATAGTTGAACAGGTTTCCTTCCTGACATGTCAGCAAAGCCTAACGAAATGATCCAGTGCTACAAGCAACTTCTTTATTGACATTTATCTCCCTTCCCTCATCCCCATATCAGATGCAACCATTTTGAGCTCTCCATGCCTCACACATTTTTTGTGTTCTGTGTTTAACCACAATATCCTGTTTCTGCAGGTGCACATCCTCCTTTGCAGCCATGGTTGTGTCGATTCCAGGGATTATCTCCCAGAAGTTTATGAATGCCCTCAATGTAACTCCCATGTGTACAATAACTACTTATAGCTCGGCACTGTTGCCTGCATTACTTTTCCATCTATACATAGGTTCTTTCCAGGACATTATAACTTAAATTTTCTTCCTGACATAATGACTAGTGTCTGCTCCTTCAGAATAATTCTTCCTTAGTAGTTCCTCAGCTCAGTACTTTTGTCATAACACCGTACCATGTATATGCTGAACAGAATCACAAGGAGCTGAAATCAAGAGCAATGAAGTATGAAGTAATTGAGCAAGTTGACACTTCGCAAAGAATTCCTTTCATATGTTAACATGTTCATGTTTGAGAAGTTCTTTCAGCTCTTCCTGATTTTGTCATCTCTAGAAGGTGATGTTAAAAGTTGAAAAGCTTAGTCATGAAGGAATTCAAGTCCTTCTGTTTCAGTGTTCTAAAAATCAATGGGCTGATGAGCCTTCCAGGCATACATCCAGCATTTTGGTATGCAGAAAGTTGTAAGGGTTTTTTCATACTAAATCTTTCATTTTAATATATGATTGATTTGAGCTGTTGGTTTGGTTTTTTGGTTTTTTTTTTAGTTTGTTTAAGAAAGGTTTGTTGTTTTGCTTGGGGTTTGCCCCAGTCCTGCCAAAATAACACTGTCAGAACCAATTGTGCTTTCCAGATATTTACAGAAATTGCTTCTGGATGGGATGGTTAGGTTTGAATCAGACTTCATATACCTAACTTCCATCTAAAACAGGCACAGCAGGCAAAAGACCAGGTGAAATATAGAAAAACTTAGGGAACAGACTAACAATATAGGTCAAGACGCCAAATAAAGCAGAAGGGAAAGAATGAGGCATTGAAGGTACCTGATGACCAGTAGCCAATACAAAACCCTTCAGAGAGAAATAGTTTCTTCTGCAGGCTTCTTACAATTCTGTGCCAGCGTGGACTTAATATTGCTTTGGGCAGCTGTAGGAATGAATAAGAAGAACCATAACAATGCCATTTTTAGTACCAGAATCCAAATCTGAAAGTTACAGGCAGCGGCAGCACTTACGTATGGGATTTTTTTTTACTGTACATTTTGAGGTTGCAAAAGTGTAGCAAGTAGTTTAGCTTTCATATAAGGGAAATATGAATGAGGGAATTTTGATTTCATAGTATTGGAAAAAACTTTTACTGAAAGCGCTAGCAAAAGAAGTGACTTAGTGTTTGTGTTCATCTCAGGTAGACGGTTATTATTTTCCCCACCTAGAGTGTGGTTAAATAATACCTTTGAAATTTAATTCACTATATTCAAATGAAATATTTTCTTCCAGGACGAGAGATTTTTCTGTCTCAAAGTTGTACATAAAAAAAAAAAATAAAATTGTATGTAAAACAAAGTTTTATGTAAAATAAAGGCGTCGTATATAGAATAGACAGCAGTTTATGAAGGAATGGATTTAAACACAAATGAGCAAAAAAATCCACCCAAGACATGTTTATAGCCTAACAGAAAGAGCACAGGCAACAAAACAGAGAAGCTTTAATTACTAGTGCAGGATATGGGTTTCTAGGGATAACAGAGATGTAATAGAGTCTCAGTGATGACTGATTGACAACTGTTATTATGTATACTGCCATAATTATATGAACAAAAGCAGATTTGGCATCACAAGAATTTGCAACATTCTACACCGTGAAAAAATCCTAAAAGAAAGAAGTAGTAAGGGTCAAATGGAAAGCTTCCAGTTGAAGTAGTATTCTTGATAGTAATAAAAATATTCTACTGTAATAAAATTCGGATCTTTCAAGAAATTGTTTGATTTTGACTACAATCATAAGCAGCATCACTGTAAAGTCATTATTGATATAGGAGTAGTAGCAGGGACTGCTATCACAAGAGGTATAAATTTGTGTTTCAGAAATGTGGCACAAATATCCCTAAATTGGTAAAATTTCATTATTCCTAGACATGATAGTTGACCAACTATTTTGCCAAGTAATCCCTGAATTAATTTGAGGTTATGCCACTTTACACTTGCCCTCTTAAACAGTAAGCATAGTGACAGGAGGGTCATAATTGCAGCTAGTTTGATCCAGTATTTCAATTTAATAAAAATAGAAACAAAGGAAACTTGTGATATAGGATCCTTTTTCGAATGGAAAAAAAATTCCTAGCTAATGTCAGATGATGTCAAATAGCACTTTACCTCTAGCTGTGTAGATATATTGTATTTTTCTCTCTTACTCCCAAATCTGTAAGTTTACAGAGGTTATTGTTAGTGATCCTGACCACCTTTGTGGAAATTACTAACTCAGTTGCATACTGGTTGTTTTGCAGCATTTGGTTCCACCACTTTGAGAGATACATAAGAGAGATGAGCAGGGCATCTTAGATTATTGTATTACTAGTTTCTGAGGGAGAATATTTTGGCCTGTGAACTAGGAATTCTTTGGAGGGTAGTAATCCTGTTTTGGTCAGTATATATGATTTCTTGATCACTGGTGACACTGGATTGCATTTCTCAGTGATTTGAGTTGTTAATGTTATCACAGGGGTTTAAATTGCCTCAGTTCCTGTCTCTTATTGAAGATGAGAAACAAAATTTTCTTTCTTCAAAACCAGTTTCCAGGCAATGGAAGTATACTTTATTTCACTTTGTAGCAGTTGTGCTGCATCTCTGCATGGTGTCATCAGTTTGTAAAGAGAAATTGAAGAGCAGAGGTGAAGTAAGAAAGAAGAAAGCACTAGGAAGTACATTTAGCACAAATTATTAGACTGCAGCTGATTTCAGTATGTAGTTAATTTGGATTATAGAAAATGTTTATGTTGTACCTCCCTGGGTGGGGCTACCAGAACGGTAAAACAGAGCCCAGTAAATCAGTGAATCAAAGAATGACTGGGGTTGGAAGGCACCTTAAAGATCACCTAGTTCCAACACCTCTGTCATGGGCAGGGACACCCCCCACTCAATCAGATTGCTCAAGACCCCATTCAACCTGGCCTTGAACAATTACAGGGACTGGGCATCCACAGCTTCCCTGGGCAACCTGTTCCAGTGTCTTACCTGCCTTATAGTAAAGAATTTCCTTCTAATAGCTATTCTAAATCGCTCCTTGCCCAGATTTAAACCATTGCTCCTAGTCCTATCACTACATGCCCATGCAAAAAGCTCTATCTCTCTTGTAGGCACCCTTCAGGTATTTGAAAACTGCAATAAGGTCACTTCAGAGCTTCCTTTTCTCCAGGCTGAACAATCCCAACTTCCTCAGCCTGTCTTCATAGGAGAGGTGCTTCAGTAATCTGATTATTTTCATGCTCTCCTCTGGACATGCTCAGGAGGTTTATGTCCTTCTTATGCTGGGTACTCCGGAATTGGACACAGCGTTCCAGGTGGGGTCTCACAAGAGCACAGGGAGAAAATCACCTTCCTCTGACCAGCTGGCTATATTTCTTTTAATGCAGCCCAGGACACAGCTGGCTTTCTGCACACTGGTGGCTCATGTTAAATTTCAAGTCCACAATCACCCCCAAGTCCTTCTTCTTAGGGCCCTCACTCCTTTCTCCTCTCAACCTGTATCTGTGCATGAAATTCCCTTGACCTTGGTGCAGAACCTTGCACTTGGCCTTGCTGAACTCCGTGTGCCTTGCACAAATCTACTTTTCAAGCACGTCAGGGTCCCTCTGGATTGCATCCCTAGGGATGTGCAGTGATAGGACTGCATCTTGTAAGCAGAGAAATCAGAAAAGAAGTGGGATGACAGGGCCAACGTGAGGCTTGACTAGATTATTTTAATGACCTAAAGATACATCTTCCCAGGGGCTTGTCTTATTATTGCTCAAACCGAAAAACCTGATGTCTTTTGGAGCATGCTTCTTATAACTTCAGAAACCCAGGAAACCCCATGATTGCTCTGGTGCCATTATCCATTTGTCTCATAGCAACAGACTGGGCCCTCCAGAAATGAATTCCTACAGCAACATTACTCAACATGAAACAAAGTTGTAAAAGATTTCCCTGAGGCTCAGGGTAGGTATTATATGTCTGGACCATATTTTTTAAAGGCATGTGTTGCTTTAAAAATGTACAGGTAGTCCATAATTTTTAACTGTATCCAAAAGCAGTTTGATACACTAAAAAACAAACAAACAAAAACAACCCACCAGGAAAACCTGAAAAATGCCACACTGATATATTTGCTCATATCTGCATATATTCCTCACCAGTTCTCATACAATGCTCTAGCTACAATTAAGCCCACTCTGATCCCTTTAAAAGCTCAGATGCCTGTCCTTACCTTGAGATAAGCCAGAAGAAGACTTGATGGCTTGCAGCAGGGCTGCTGAGGGCTCTAGTGTAATCTAAATGTTGTTTACTTTTCAAAAATATTATACCAGCTAGTGACATCCTTTCAGTACATCTAATGGTTTAAAATTGCCTCCTGCCAGCTATTTCCCTTCTTTAAATTGCTACACCAGCAAAAACCATTAGGATCCCAAGGGCATTATCAGGTCCTGGCCCCCATCCTGGGGGGCTTCCCTCCTTGCCCAGGGCACACAACCCTACATCAGCCACCTGGGGCCATCAGCACTCTGGGACCATCGGCCCCTTCCCCAGTGATGCTCTAGCAGGGACCATTGCCAGCTCCCCACAGCTCTGCCCAGCTATGGACCCCGCTGAACTGGGCCCATGTCCCAGCCTGGCCTCTGCCTGTCCCCCAGTGCCTGGGGCTGTCCTGGCACCCTTGTTTGTCCTGCTCTCTGGTAGAGGGTTCCCTGGCAGGGTTTTGCAACCAGGGTTGAGAAATGCACCTTAGGCTGCAAAGGAGCATTGAGATTTTCTTCACTTCCATCACAAAGGTGTTTCTGGTGGCCATGCAGCTGGGTCCTCAGCTCCCCAGTCACTTCCCCCACAGGTGTAACAGTGCAGGCTCACTTTTCTGGGAGGCTGACTTTCTCCTGGCCTGTTTTTGATCTCAGGAAAAAGTTTCTTTTCCCCAGGAAAGTCAAACACAGTAAAACCTAGGAGATTTTTTTTTTTTTTAATTATTATTCTGGCCTGTATTTTGGCTTATATCTGGTCTCTTGTCACCAAACTCACAAAGATGCAGTCATGTTGAAAAAATTAGAAGTAAAAAGTCAGAAGTCAAGTATTCCGATCACCACCATTTGCTCGCTGAAGTTGGGATGTAGATGAGAGGCTGAAAGTCTAACTTTTTGGCAAAGGAGGGCAGATTTTTTTTCTGACAAAGCCTATGAAGGTTTGCAAGCCATGGCTGAAAATGTTCCTCACAAGAGATATTTGCTCCTGATCCTGTCCACCAGGGATAACTGAGCTTCACATAAGGCACTGAATTTTATGTCTTTCTGTATTGCTGCTTTAGGGAAAAAAACACATATCTGATGCCAAAAGCTTGGTGGTAACCTGGAAGAAGTTTTACATTCTTCATTTCCCTGTTTTAAACTTTTACAACAGGGCCATAATTTGTTTAGGCCTGAGAGTGCTCCTGTGCTGAAAATGATGTTGCCAATAAAGGACAGAAAATCAGTAATCTTCATTACAGTCATTTGATTACAAAGGAAAGCCTTGCAAACAAATGATATGATGACTGCCATTTGCTCTTGGCTGCTATTTGCTTATTTGTTTTCAATGTGAAAAAAAGCATCTAGCCCCCTTCTTAATGAATGTAAGTCATTATTTCTCTTTTGCAGGAGCTCCTAGTTAGAGAGTATCCTCTGCAAACAAAAAGGCAACTGACAGTCTTTCTATACATGTGGGCAAATTCTCTCATCACCACTATATATTTTTTGTTTTAGGTTTGGAGGAGAGATTTTGAACAAATCCTTAGTTGCTTGGGTGGTTAATCACGGCTGGCAACTCAGATTCTCTCAGGTGGATCAACATGCAATTACCTAAGTGTTGGAACAACCCAGCCTCTTGTTAACATGACTGGATATTAGAAGTTCATATAGCAGATTAAAGTAAGTAAGTTTTAAAAACCGTTACAGCCCAGAAGTATATGGGAATGCTGCATCAATCAAAACTGTTGAAAGTGGTCATAAATATAAATGGAACAATGCTTGAAATGACCTCATGTTACATATGCATGTACATATGTATTCAGGTATTGACTTCAAATAATTTTAGTCATTTTGAAAGGAGATCATTTCAGTTGTAAGTTACTGTGGCAGATGAATAATTATCATTCTTCTGAGGCTAATTTAGCATAGAGAACAAGATTTAGTTTTTTTTAACTAAAAAAACAGTATTTGTGAAGAGAAGAGGAAAAGCAGTTTAAGAAGCAGATCTTAACTCTCTGAATATCTATATCATAATGGATGTTCTTGCTTTGGATAAATATAAAAGGAGTAAATTTTGAGGAAAAACTGCAGAATGTGTTCTTATATAAGGTGAGAACTTCACCCTTTATGCCAGATTTTCACTTGTGATAGTGTACGAGGTTTTTTTCATCTTGAGAAACCAAGCATTTTTGAAATTACTAAAAAATCCAGGATAATAGATTGGCATTATATCAAATTCTCAAATCCCTGGTTTTGGAAAAATATATGCAATTATGTATTTTCTGTTTTATCTGCAGCCATGCAAAAAGAGCAGTCTTTCTGATAAGAGTCTCTTCCTTACGGACATCTGCTGCAAATTTGCATATTCATATAGCATGGAATTAATATTATAACAACAACATAACAATGATATTTTAGATTCTTTTTCCCTCATGTGTTCCCATGGGAAAGTACTTGCCCTCTATCAATTATTACTCCATGCACAAGTTCCTGTACATTTTTTTTTCAGGTTCAGTACATTCTCATACACAGATTTCAAAGTAGAGAAAGAAAATGATAGCTGGAGAATGTGAAGAAAAGCAAAGCTGAGGATTATGAAATCACACTTAACATCTCTGTGATGACATGATATTTAAAAAAAATGTACATAGTTACAGATGTACAAAATCAAGACATTCTTCAGATTTGTGACAGAGGGTGCTTAGGCCTCCACAGAGTCCATCTTAATTACAGATGCTGCTCAGTAGCTTTGGTTTCATATCAGATTCTCCTGGCAGGTTAAGACACCTGAGTGAATTTAGAAGTATGAGACACCTGGGACTATTGATCTTTTGGCTAATGATGCTTGGACATGGAGAAACCATTCAAATAGCTTTGCCTTGTATAAGCAAAAATACTGGATATCTGAAATAGTACCTCAGCTATGAAGGAATAAGGGCTTGTGAAGAATACTGGTATGGTGATTGTTTCACTGAAGTAGAAGTTAATTTCAGGGCTGTGAAAAATGCATGTTTTTACTGACAAAAAAACCCCCCACAAGAATGTGGATTTCTACTAGGACCTTTTAATATTAAAAAGGCCTCCTTTATTAAAAAAACAAGCAAACAAGCAAACAAAAACAAACAAAAATCAAAACAAAACAAAATGCTGGGGGTAAGATTGAGTTATGCAGAGGTTCCCTGGTCGATCTTGATTCAATAGATGAAACGCTGAAGACTGCAAAGGAGGTCACTCTTTTCACAATCAACTGGTCCTGGAAATGTAAGCACACATATTATATTGATTGATAAGTTGCTTCTCCCTAACCCTCTGTTTTGCTCCACCCCCCGTTGGAGTTTTCACAAGATTTTATATGTCAAAGTGCCTGAACTCTGAATTTGCACATTGTTTCCATAGCAGTAATGCCAGCAGTTAAGAAGTTTGAAGTTCCAGGGAAGTTACAGAGCAACAAAGCAAAACACCTAAACAGTGTAAAAGAAATTTGAACATTTTGGTCATTTCACAAGTGTCTGTTTTTACAACAGGATGTTGTATGCAATTAAATGAGTATAATAATTACCTCCACCAAAGTTAATGGAATGATGTGTGTATAAACACAATGCAGGAACACAGCCCAAGCAGTCACCATCATAGAGGGTCTGATGTAATCTCCAAAGAGGATATCAGATCTATCTCTAATTTACATTGGAAGCCTTGTTCTTTTAGTGTTTTCTGCAGTTCTGAAAAAAGCATATAGCCAAATTGGTTCAGTGATGCTCCCACTGGGCTCTTATTACTCTGTGCTCCTTATTATAAATGAGGTTTCCCTCCTGAGGATGAGCTCTGGCCTCATTGAGCAACTCAAGTGAAGCAGAGGCTGGGGCCAGGACCAGTCAAGAGAGAAGTGAGAAGCTGTAGCTCAGTAATGATGACCATGTTATTAGGGAAGTGCACTCTAATGAAAGTATAAAGAGCCCCTTTCAAAGGAGGCATGCTAATTTCTTACTATTACCAAAGGTAGAACAAAATGGATGCACCAGTAACTTATTTACATTAGTGTGCTTCAAAGCAGATGGAGAACCTTATATCCCATTATGAAAGGCATGCAAGTTACAGTGATATGGGTCCTAATTATGAACAACTTAAACTGCACCATCTGCATTTAACAAACTCCATATGCATGATTATCATCTAGCCTGGCTGCCTGTATTTGCTAGTAACGTGCAAAATAGATACTGACATGCAAAATCTAAAGATACTTTGGCAGGTTATTTTTTTGGGAGGAACTGGAAATATTTGCAGTGTCCCTTTCACCTTCACTGACCAAACCAAAAGCTACAGACAACAATCATCCCAGGAAAGAATTGTTATCTCCAATTGAGAGGGGCATTGAAAAATACGTTTTCCAATTTCAGCATATTGGTCGTTGAGTCTTAGCCAGTGCAAGCAAATATATTTTTTTTCTTTCCTTTTTTTTTTCTTTCATTTTTGTCAGTAAACTTCATGTTTTCTTCCCCTAAGCAATCTAAGCAGACAGTAAGTAATTTTAGATGTCCATATTCAAAGCTCAATCCTTTTGCTAATGACACAGCATGCTGCTACTCAAATTTCAATATAAGGAATCTGTTGACTTCAGTTTAATGAAGAATAAGAAAATTAATCATTCTTTGGAAAAGAAAGGTCATTTGAGTCAAACAGCCCTGGTTACTCAAGACATAACATAATATGCAAATGTTTGATTCATAAAGGGTTTCTTCTATGGTCTGAAATAAGAGGCATTGTTGTGCTGTTTCTTCAAAGACAATTAAACACCATCTGTAACTGAGATGGAAGTTAGCAAGAAAATGCTGAATTTTCATTTGGTATCAGCAGTTAATTTTGCTGGAGAAAACTCTAGGGTATGACATTCCACAGAACCTGAACTACACTTAGCTGGTTCTTCCCCTGAATTGCGAGTGCTTGAAGTACTGCTGATTTCTAGAGAGTGCGTGGAACTTCTTGGTTAAAAATGGCAAAATTCCAGGTGATCCAATACGACATTCTCTATATGCTTGCATGTGGAAAAAGAATGGAGGTAGTCAGACATATATGTGGGCCTTTGGTTGGTCACAGGTGAACTCCAATATGGCTCTTCTGACTCTGACAGTCTTCACAGCTCTAGAAGAGCAAGACAAGACTAACATTCTCCTAGATCCATCCCTTTCATGGTCATACCATCAGCTACCCTTTCCTTATATCACTCAGCAAGCCTTTGATCTGAAGCAGCATGAATTGCTGGGGAACTGTGGGGATGACAGACTCTGCACTTTAGGAGGGTTTTGTGAATTATCTTTCAATGAGAGACTGCAGCAGCAGAGGCAGCTGTTCTGCTGGATTCAGTTCATCTTCAGGCTGGACTAGGTATCATTATGAGATGAAACCAAAATGATCAATTAGAAAAAACAGGCAAAAAAAAAAAAAAAAATCAAAGAAATTAAGTCTTTATGAAAAAAGTAAATGGAGAACACAGCATGACTGAGAAGTTAGAGGGGATCATGAATGCCTGTTTTCACAGAAATCTGGATGTGAGGGATAAGGCTGAATGTAATAGATTCCCCCCACTCCTGTTTCCCCCATTTTCATTCTGTTGCCTCTGATATGGAGATTTACGCTGACCTCTGGGCTTTTACATCTTGCAATTTGCCAGCTCTTTGATAGAAAGCACATTCTCACTGGCCACTTAATTCCTTTCTGATCAGTATTACATGACACCAGCAATCAGAAGGCCTTTGATTCACCATGACAAAAGAGAGAATGGAAATGTACTTTTTTCACTCGAACACAGCTTTGCCATAGTCCCATGAGCTTGCTGTAATCCTGGTTTCATTTTTTCTTTCCTGTTCTTTAGTGATGTTGGAAACCCAGCTTTAAGGCTAAACAAGAACAGGATAAGACAAGTTATTTTACCATTTGAATAAATCTTTTTATCTCTTCCTAACTTCAGGTGCAGGAAGTAAAAAAAAATATTTCTGTGTTAACACGGAATAAAACTGGTCCATTTGCTTTGCCTGAAGCATTATTTCATTTCTAAAAGTACACATTTAGCTACAGAAAACAGTAAGAAGTATAAGGAGAAGATGTGACTGTTTTCAAAAAGACAGGCAGTGAAACCACCCTTGATTGAATTGTGACTGGGGATTCTGAAGAAACTCCGTTAAATATTAGTTAATGATTCTAGGGCCTATTTTGTCTTTTCTAGTGAAAATACTTTAATAGTGGATATGTAAATAATAAGGACTAAAATAGAAAAGAAAGGAAATGGAGTTTAAAAGGACAAATGTCAGTTTTCAATTTCCTGTGTTATACGTAGTTTCTGCCAGGTGCTCCTCAGGCATCAAAGACCTGCTGTGCATTGTGCATAAATGTAATGTATACATCCTTTTCTGAGGACATATCATAATTCAGAGTTGATGTTTAATAAGTTTTTGGAGTATTGCTTGCAGCTTGTTTACCAAACAGTGATGTAACTGCATGTGAAAACAGAAAAGCCATCTCCTAATCAAAATAACACTGTAGATTGATTCATCTAGCTTTATATGTTATATTTTAAAGTGTTTCTAAATCTGAAAAAAAGCCAACCCAAATGTCTTGGGCTGGAGGACTGAAATAACTGGGAAAGTATGCAGTCACCATTAATGTAAGAGGATTCTGCAGGCAGAAGAATCTTGAGCCATTTTGAAGCTACTGATGTTGGGAAATTTGAGCTAGATCTGGAATACAATCAAATAGATAAACTGGACTCACACTGTGCTATTTAATCACATCCACAGTCCTTCTCAGGTCGCTTGATGAAAGCTGTTTTCAGCTTTGCATTTTGTGAAGGGAAGTGCTCTATCTAAATTCTATATGGGAGACTTAAGCATAACTAAATAGGCAGAAAGGACCTGATAAAAAGCACAAGATTTTTAATATGATAAAAGTTATTTTTACCCATAAAGAAAACTCCAAAACAAGAAAAAAATCAGAATATTTTGGGTCTGTATAGGACAAAATCAAACTTCTAACCTCAAAAAAGTGTATTTGATCTGAGTGTATCTACCAGGAATATGTATTTTATATTTAAATTTCTGTTTTCATTAAGTAACATATGCAACTAACCACAGTAGTCTCTGCATGTATTAATTGCATAAATCATCAAGCCTAGAAAAAGTCTTGCCTAGCTGCAGACATGGTGTTTCAGGTGTTAAGCAACTGATCTGCTTAGCAGAAGTCTGTCTTCTAAAAACACCTACCAAGTCAGCTGTGACGCAGGGCAAACAAAACCTGGGAAATTAAGGAATCATGGCTTTTATAAAAATTGTATTTGGAACTCCATTTGCAATCAGAGGTACAGAGAGAGTAATCTAGTTCAGAGCAGAAGAAATCCCAGGAGGTTTAGGGAAGCTGAAGGGGAAAACACCAGGGTATTACAGAGTTCCAGTGTTTCTGGGACTCTTTAGGATGCAATTCATTGAACCCTTGAAATGGTGTGAATTGCTTCCTTAGCTCTTCTGTCATATATAAACATGCACCCTCCATAAGTGTCCTGCTCTGCCCCTGTAGAATGCAGTGCATCTGAGCATGACTGTCTGAAGAGTGTGGTCTCATGCAATAAAGATCTCCTCACACTTCATTCTCAAGTCCATGTATTGGATTGCCTGGAAACAGAAGAGAAGTTTCCCAGAATTATGTGGACAGTTCTCTTGGAGCTTCTAATGCAAACAACCAGACACATTATTCTTCTGAGTGATACCCAGGAGCTGGCTTTGGAATTCTTGGTATCCATCATTAATTGCAAGGAATGAAAACGTGCCATGACCAAAACCACTAAAATTGTGGTGAGCTTTTTCTCTCTCAATATCAGACTTTGAAGACAGTAAGCCATCCGGGATTTTGTTTTTGCTTCATTATTCTTATAACTGGAAAGAATATGATCCTCAAGCATTGGAATAGGCTGCCCTGGGAAGTGGTGGATTCTCCATCCCTGGAGATATTTAAAAAGAGACTGGATGTGGCACTCAGTGCCATGGTCTGGTAACTGCAGCAGTAGTGGATCAAGGGTTGGACTTGATGATCTCTGAGGTCCCTTCCAACCCAGCCGATTCTATGATTCTATGATTCTATGATTCTATGATTCTATGATTCTATGATTCTATGATTCTATGATTCTATGATTCTATGATTCTATGATTCTATGATTCTAATCAGTTTTGGGTTGAGGTTTTTTCATATTCTCCAATTGAGAAGAAAGGAAATAAACTGGCAGGTGATATTTTTCTGTTCCTGTGTTTCCCAACATAGCTGCTCATTTTTTATAACTCAGGAATTTTATATCTGGGTTGAGAAGCTCTGTTTTGGATTTCCATCATGCATGAGCCAGGGTTGTTTTTTAAAAGAATTTGCATTCCAGGCATTCTTTTCAAGTTTGACTTCGCCTCAGTTAGGTGGTGTTCAGAAGGCTGACTGAACATAGCCTCACAGGAACATTGGCACACACGCTGAGAAAATGGGAAGATTATCCAAGCCATATATTCCCCAAGAATGGACTCTGACATTGTTGTGCTTGTGAAACTGCTTCACAACTCCTTTTTTTTTGCAAGAGGAAGTATAGGAGAGATCAGTTGCCTGCTAGAATGAGCCTTCCAGCCCTGCAATGACTGCAGGGGGAAGAGATTACTGGGTCTGTAATGGAATCCACCTACCTGAGCTGGCACTATGGAGTCAAATCAAATCTACAGTTAATCCACGAGGAGCAATCTTTGTGGTAAAACCACTGTCAGGTAGAAGGACTACATGTAGACTCAAAAAGTTGAATTCATTTGGAAGGTTACAGTTGAGTATTTTCTATATATGAGTATTTTACATCGAAGCAATTTGGGCCTGTATTTTTCTGTTCCCTTTCCATGAGAATAAATAGAAAAAAACCCTCATTTAGCTTAGTTAATGGAATTTATCTGTAAGTATTGAGTTTATAAGCATTTTAGAAAAAACTTTAATTGTTTACTATAACTGCATGAATATGTACAATGGAGAAAAAAGTATATGTTTTAAGTTGCTAACAGAAGACTAAGAAGGTATGAGTACTAGAAAAAAGAAAGACATCTTAAATGACCTGTCTTGATTTTATTCATAACAGACTGAGTGCTGAATTAAAATTCTGCTTAGTGTTATTAAGAGCAAAAGCCATTATTGTTTGTAAGTTTGTGAAATGGGTTCAATAACACAGCTCAGGATCTAGTTGTAATGACCCAGGAGACCACTTCCAGTTCTGAGCCCCTATGGCTAATATTTAAAAGGCAGAGATATAATGGAGTTTAATGGATTTTTTCAGCTACCTGGAAAAAAGATAGCTCTGCTTCTTAAAAGGAATGCCATTGATAACTCAGTATACTGAGATGTGTGTCTACTGACTGTGAAAGACCTTTAACCTGGCGGTGAATCACCCATCACTGAATGTTGGATCTAATTAGCAAAGTCAAGATGGTTTGCTCAACGCCCACTAATTTAGCAAGAATCAAACATCTTGGATTTGCCATACAATACTCAACCACTCCTCTGACCTTGACTATGGTCAAGTGTGTGAAGTTCTTTGTGTTTCTTCTGTGAAAAGTAGGGGAAATTGTTCTGCCGTGTTGTAAACTGTTTATTTCTTATTTTTGAGTAGCAATTAGAAGAATCTTCATGAAAAACTGAGCACTCTGGAGATCACACTCTGTGCCTGGTGGCAGGAATGGCAATGGATATAGTTAAATGCTTGAGAAAAACATGTTCTTCTGCATTTTGTAATGTACTTATCTCAAATTCAAAGACGAGGCAAACGTCATCCTCATTTGTTCAGCACAAATTATTCAACAGCTGAAGACCAGGAACTAAGGGTATGTTTAGAGCATCAATGTTCTTTTAACACAGAAGATTTAATTTTAAAAAAACGTAGCCTTATTGTTTTTTCTTGCTATTAGGCCCCACAGTCTGGTAATTGGAGATCAAAATTAGAAATTTTCACTTTGCAGGAAATGACCAATTTCAGCAGGAGATTTTATTCTGGATTAAAACTGAAACTCTTTTTTTTCACAAAATATGTTTGCAAACATGTTTCTGAGTAACTTGAATTGTATATTTGGACATTTTGTCTTGTCCTTTTCACTGAGATATTATATATCAAACATCTCAACAGAATTAAAAAAACCTCTTAGCTAAAAAAAATAAATTCTTTAACAGCTGCCATAAAAAGTTGTGATTTTAACCAGATTAGTATTTTCTCAGAAATACATCCGGCCCAATATTTAACTGTTTCAGTTGTTATTAAGGAGAATAAGGTCATTTTGATGAATGGTTAGATATAGACAGAGGAAGGTTTTGATTTCACTCCAGTGATGTAGATACCATGTAGCAGAGTACTAATGAAACCTGGGCTTCTCTGGTAGTAAAATTGCAGTCTGTATAAATATCTATTTATGTTTTCTCTTTTGCTTGGCTTTTCTTCTTCTCTTCCTCTATTTTATGTGAAATGATGTGATGAAAAATCTGAAATATTTTTAAAAGTTATGTGTATCATGAAGGTAGTGTGAAATATATAAACAAATCAAATGTTAATTAAAAAGATTAATTTATATCTTATCTATGCTTTGATTCAGTACCAGTAGTTAATTTAATCATAGGCATAGATTATAAAAAGGAATTTAGCCTGAAGCTCTTGTACTGAGTTCATTTAAAAGCCAATTTTTATGGACTGCTCTTTCTGTGACCAGTTGCAGACTGCTTTGAAAAGTGAACATGGCAGAGCCAAGAGTTGCCTCAAATGGAAGGAGGTCCCTGCTGCCTTCTGGCTTGAAGCACAGGTCCTCTACCTGCTAGCACACCAGAGCATCCTCACTGGGAGAAGCTGCTGAAGAGACCACTGTGTGCTCTGGGGATATGAGGGCTGGGCCAGGCCCTACATCAAAGCATGATTTGAGGCATCATTCAGTTTTTGGAAGCCAACAGCCTCAGACCCTGGTCTGCTTGAGACCTGCTGTACAACCCAGCTACAGCACTTGGCCTGATGGGAGCCTAGGTGCCAAAACCCTTCTCTCCAGCTCAAAACTTCAGGTAATCCTCCCCCACAGTTGCCATGGCACAAAACTACCCTCACCAAAATTAAGAAGCTTCCAATACCACTGCTGGGAGAGAGGAATGAGGCTGGAAGAAGAGGACCAGCTTTCTCTCAAATGCAGTGGTGGATTTCCCTGTATAGTTTAGTGTTTTCAGCCTCAGAAGAGGAAAGTCAGTGCAAGGAATCATTTGTCTGGTTTTGGAAGGATATGACTCCTATAATACCACATGATGGCCCAGAGATCTTCAGCTGGTGAAAATAATTACTGCTAAACTGATGTCAAAGGAGCAGCAGCACTAATTTACACCAGCTGAGGCCAGGGGATAGGCCAGGATGGGGGCAGAGGGTTGGAAAATACAAATGAGCTCTTGGAAGACAACCCTCTCATTTTCACTGAAGTAGAACTACACTTAATTTGCCAGTTTGGATAGAGAGTAGTTGTCAAGTTTATTTATAATGATATAAATTAATCAAAGAGAGTTTTCCTTAGATTCTCTGTTTTATATTTGTAATAGATGTGAAAAATAAGCTGTGGAAGTGAAAGATGTTGCTCTATGACACATTGAATTTTTATACTAGTAGATTATAAAATAACAAACACATAGGCATTACTTGTCTAGATTAATAGTATCATATACCATCTATAACTTTATAATTCTTTAATTTACAAACACAGATCAGCTAGCTCTTTAGCACTGATTAATTATCCTACAGGAAGCAAACAACCCGATCTTCTTATGCACTATTAATTTCTGTTGAAATTAGAAAATTGTGGTCTAACCATTGTCAAGAATAACCTCCAGCATCCATTTTGAGAAACTCACAGGCCATGGAATAGACAGTGGACTCCTCAGTGGATTAAAAACTGGCTGAATGGCCAGGCCCAAAGAGTTGTGATGAACGGAGTTAAATCCACCTGGTGTCCAGTCACAGGTGGTGTCCCCCAGGAACAGTACTGGGGCCAGTTCTGTTGTACACTTATCAGCTATTTGGATCAGGTGATTGAGTGCACCCCTCAGCAAGTTGCAGACAACACTACATTGAGCAGGAGTGTTATCTGCTTGAGGGTAGGAAAGCACTGCAGAAATATCTGGAGAGGTCAGATCGATGGGCTGAGGTCAATGGATGAGGTTTAACAAGACCCAGTTCTGGGTCCTGCACTTTGGTTGCAGTAACTCCAAGCAATGCTACAGGCTTGCCCAGTGGAGAAGGATCTGGGAGTACTGGTGGATGGCCAGCTGAACTTGAGCCAACAGTGTGCTCAGGTGGCCAAGAAAGCCAACAGCATCCTGGCCTGTATCAAAAACAGTGGGTCCAGAAGGAGGAGGGAAATGACTGTGCTCCTGTACTCAACCCTGGTGAGGTCACAGCCTGAGTATTGTGTTCAGCTCTGGGCACCTGAGTATAAGAAAGACATTGAGGTCCTGAAGCATGTCCAGAGAAGAGCTACAAGGCTGGTGGTGGGTTTGGAGAGCATGACATACAAGGAGCAACTGAGGGAACTGGGGTTATTTAGTCTGAAGAAGAGGCTCAGAAGAGATCTTATTGCTCTCTACAGGTACCTGGAGGGAAGTTGTAGAGCGGCTAGTGTTGGTGTCCTCTCCAAAGTAACTAGCCATAGGAAGAGAAGAAGTAGGTTTAAGTTGTGCCAGGGGAGGTTTATGTTAGATATTAGGAAAAATTTATTTACTGAAAGAGTGGTGAGGCATTGGAATGAGCTGCACAGGGAGCTGGTGGAGCTGCAATCCCTTGGAGGTGTTCAAGAAGGCTTTAGATCACAGAACCACAGAATTATGGAGACTGGAAAAGACCTCTGAGATCAAGTCCAGTGGCACTTCAGGTTATTGTTTAGTGGTTGTAGTAGTCAGATTATGGTCGACTCGGTGATCTTGAAGGTCTTTTCCAACCTTAATGATTCCATGATTCTATGGTTCTATGATACTGCCTAGACTGACACAAAGATGGAACACTTCTCCTATGGAAACAGACTTAGAAAGTTGGGTTTGTTCAGTCTGGAGAAGAGACAGCTCAGGGGAGACTTTTTAGCGGCCTCCCAGTACCTGAAGGGGGTCTACAGGAAAGCTGGAGAGGGACTATTTACAGTGGCATGTATCAATAGGACAAGGGGTAATGGCTTTAAACTGGAAGAGTGTAGATTTAGATTAGACTTTAAGAAGAAATTCTTCACTATGAATGGTGAGACACTGTAATAGGTTCCTCAGAGAAGCTCTGAGTGTTCCATCTCTGGAAGTGTTCAGGGCCAGACTTGATGTGGCTTTGAGCAACAAGGTGTAGTGGGAAGAGTCCCTGCACATTCCTGGGGTTGGAACTAGATGATCTATAAGGTCCTTTCCAACCCAAACCATTCTATGGTATGTTTCCATGATCAGCCATTGTATCTGGAGATACTATAGTTACCAATGTAGTGGGACTGACTGAATTCTGGACGGATTTCTTATTGTAGCTCCTTCAGCTGAGCAATGTGCCCTGCCCAAGGACCATCTTCCAAGGTCTCAATTGCCCTCATCCTGCAGTTCCAGTCTGCCTGTCATAAGTCTTCCAGAGCTTTTACTATCTTGAGCTTTGTATAGGGCATTGCTGCAGGGTTCCTTAGTTTGAGAGGAATCTCTATGCAAAGTACTCAGTAGCTGAAGTTATTTCATCAAAACATTTGGGGTTAGGGTTTTTTTGTTGTTCTTGTTGGTTGTTTTGGGTTTTTTTGTTTTGGTTTGGTTTTTGGTTTTTTTCTGAGTTCAGTAAGATGACTTTTGAGAACTGGAACTGTCCACAGATGTGAGATCCTTTCTCAAATGTATTTTTTTCAGAGATTTTTCTGATCAACTAAGGCAAGCCAGTATGCTTTTCAGTGCCAACACTCAAGGTGACTATGAATACTATCAACACCTACCAAAATGTAGGTCATCTTCAACTGAGCTACACCTGCCCAAACTGCAGGAAGGCAAATGAACTCAGGTTTTCTGCATTTCCTCTGAATTCCTCAATCTGTGCCCCTTGGTGGACTCAGCAGGAGTTATCATGGCTCCTGAGCAAGCCAGGTTCAGGGGTACTGCCAAAAACTCTCTGAAAGTAGTTTTTTAATAAAGGCTAAAATCTGCTGAGCTAAATGTTGTGCAAGTATCAGCTTCTCTTAGATCCTGGCTTCTCCTGCATTGGTGGGACTGTTTCTCCTGTGAGGATGGTAAGTGAGCTCTTGTATATTTCTCCCCACTGCTGAGGCTTGTTTGCTGCATCTGCTGCCTGTAAGGGAAATGGCTGAAAATCTGCCTTTCACAGTTTATAGAGGAAAGAGGATTTGAATCTAGGAAATGTCCTTCACTTTCCCTTTCTGAGATTTTTTTGTTGTTGTTGCAACAGAGTAATTTATCTCTTTCTCTTGAAATAGTCATCAATTGAGATTATGCAAGTATCATAAGAAAATGGAGGGGGTTTCTAAGCTTATTAAGATGGCCTTAGATGTAATAGTAGGTAGATCTGCCCTGAGAATTATTTTGTTTCTTGGATATACTTGGGTATGTCTTTTTGGTTTTATGTCTTGGTGTGGCATATTTTTGTTTTGTTGTTGGTTCTTGGTTGGGTTTTGTTGGCTGTTTATTTTGTTTGTTTATTTTCCCCCATAAATGTGTATACGTGTATCAGAGGACACTGTAATATGTATCACGAATAAAATGTAGTTGTATTAACCTGCTAAGATTTTATGTTCTTTTGAACCCTTTAACCATCCCTGGAGGTATTTAAAAGATGTGTACATGTGTTGCTAATGGAAAAGTTTATTGGTGAGCTTGGCAGTATGCTGGGTTGGACATGATGATCTTGAAGGTGTTTTCCAAAGAAAACAATTATGTTATTTTAAATAGTCTGCTCTTCAACCTACTTCTTATGACAATCAGACTTTACTATTTTCAGTAAGAGGAAAAAAAAAAAATTATGTATTTAAAGGCTTCTCACACAACTTTTCAAAATTATTTTGTATAATGTCCTTATTGCTGATAGAGCAAAACCAATGGATACTGACAGCTGTTACACTACCATTATGTCTCTTGCATGCAAAGCATCAGGCTTGCACAAAAAAGTTACAGGTTAATAATATGCTCTGTTGTGCATAATGTGCATATAGATAATGGGAGTGCCCTATTGCACGCTTTCATATATTAATGCTTTCCTTTCTGTGGATGGTTCTCAGAAGATTTTTCGTATTTAATTATCTGGTGTTTGAGCAGTTTGTATCTCTTTTCTTTATCCTACATCCATGCTATTAACTTCAGAATATTAATGTTCTGTATTTATTTTATGTTCAGTGGGTTTTTTTTGATCTAGGATCCCAATGCTTCCCAAACACTAATAATTGTTCTCATATCATTCAGTTACCCTATTTAGACAAAAAAAAAAATTATTATTATAACAGGTAACTTAAAATTATTATATCAATGTCTCTAGCTGAGGAGAAAGGACTGTGCTGGTTAAGCATATCTCTGGCTTATTTACATAGAACTAATAACTGAGATGTATTTCCTATGACCTAGATGGTTCTAATCCACATCCTTTTTTTTTAATACTTGTGTTTTGACATAAGGTAAAATGCTGTCATGTATAATTTTGTCTGTCCCTCAGTGTGTTTATATGACTTTCAAAATCATAATATTGAAGTTTTCTCTGTCAGGTTATTTGTATCTTCTACCTGAATAATGAACATTGTGATATTGTGGCAACCAATGACATTTGGCATTAATTGTGTAAGTTCCAACGAGTTGCTGTATATCAGTCGTGCTTACTGAAAATCACGTTTGGTTGACAAGAAGTTTTTTATCTCTACAAAGTATGTTTATGTTCCTGTTCATTGGTGTAAGAGTCACGTGTTTAGGACAGTGATGCTCAAGAAAAGAAAGTTTTTGATAAAACTGGAAAGTAAGAGATTTATTCATTTCAGTCAGGCAATCTCTGTAACTGCACAATGATTTTTTGGTGTTTTTTCCCAACTGGCTGGATTAAAGCTAGTTCAGAAATGTTTGCATTGTAACAGCTACCTAGTTGGCTTTGTATGTGTGCATGTGGAAAGGAGAAGACACAGAAGAATAACACCTTAAGTCCAGAGTCTGAAGGAAAATATGTGTGCTCCTCAACTTGGAATAATGCTGTGCTTTCAGGATAAAAAATGTTCAGCTCTGACACCTTTTGTTAGAGTGTTGGCACTCTAAATCTCCATGGGACTGCTGTGATCTGAATTAAGTTTTTTAAAAGATAATAGTTTACAAGTTTTCTTTGTTCAGTCTGCTTTTGTTTTATAGCTCACAGTGCAGTCCCAGAAATACTGTTCCAGTGTAAGGGGGGCTGGATTCACAGAATGCACATGAAAGTGAACAACCTGGCTAGGGAAGCATGTGCAGCCAAGAAGGTTGTAACTTCATGGGTGGTCTGTGTTCCCTCTTTGTACCCTGAAGTAGATCCTTTGTAAAGGAACTGCCAAGTCTGAGGCACATAATATTTTGGAAGGGAACCTGCTTAAAGGAAGTACTTCAGCTAAGCCTAGGCAGTACTTGGCTTCCATCAGTGTTGCTTTGGTTGGCTTTTGGTATCTGGTTTGGTGAACATGAGTGTGGCAGCCACTCACTCAACAGCAACCCCCTCAAAGAGGACCAGAAATCTGTACTACTGCATCTTTTTCTTTTTGTATCGATCAGATTCTGCAGTGGTGACGTTTTGGTTTGAAATCCTGTTGCTCCAAAGGCAGGGTTAAAGACCCAGTGAAATGTGCCTCCCTTAATACCAGGTATCAAGTGAATCCTGATTCCTTCTCCTAAATTGCTTGTACTACCTGCTATCAGGGTTTCCTCTGTTACAGAATTTATTCCCTACTGCTTGTCATTTTCATAGGAATGTCACAACTTTCAGTTTAGTCTAGAGTAAAAGCCTTTGCAATGAGAAATTTTATATTTCCCAGAACAAGTTCACACTTTCAGGGAAGAACCCTGCCTCTGTCTGGGGCTTTGCTTTTAGTTGAAGATATGTGATACTGAATCCCCAGCATATTGCTTCCTGCTTTTGCCTTGCTTGACATTGATTTGGCATTTTCCTAGGCCAAGGAGGCAAAATATTTTAATTACTTTGAGCATATTTTGATCCCCGAGGTCTTGATTTTTCTGATGAGTTTTGAGGTTCTTGTCTGAGTCTTTAATTTTTTTCCTGTCGGTATGGGTATTTAGTGATATTTTCCGGATTAATTTTACTTTAGCATAACTATATGGAATAACTGTACAAACCTAGGCTTCTGTGCTTAACAGAATCTGTCATTGTCAGAACTCCTTTGTACCAGTATGTTTTCAGTTTGACACTGAGGTAAGCATATTTGATGGAAAACACTTTATGTAGGTGGATGGTGAACTGCAAGCAAATTAAGAGTTGATATGAGCTGCCTTCCTGAAAATAAAATATGTTAGTGTAAAAATATTCTTAAATTTTTTGCCTCTGACAAAACTTATGACTAGCACTTAATGTTCTTTCTAGCTTGTGTAACACATCACTGCTCTGTTTCTTCTTTGCATATACCCCTCTTATTGTTAGAAGTTTGTTCAGATGCTGCACCATCCCCTTTAGATTGTGTTCAGCAGTATTAAATATCACAGCAGCATACTCTCTTGACTTTGCCAGTGCTAAAAAAAGAAAATGTTTGTTTAAGCTTTTTTCCCCTATTTATTTCTGTGAGTATTCTGCTTTAAGCATACCTCATATGCTTTCTGCCTGGTTCCTAGCAAGAGCCAAAGTAGGTATCTAGGAGATCAGCTTTTTAACTGGCTGCTTACAAAGTTAGAAAGGTCAGAAGAAAGCTCCAGTAAACAGTTGAGGAAGGAAAGGGCCTCCTGACTATGGCTGAGAAATACATTTTCCCGAAAGCAAATTCTGCAGGGGCACTGTGGTCAGGTGTCAAAAATGTTTACTGAATTATAGGTTTAGTTTCTTGCAGGGGGCAAGGAGGGAGTCGCATCTTGAATTTCTCTTGCCTATTCTTCTGATACAATTTTCCTCATGTGACAAACTCATTTATTGCAATAGTACTGATGAAAAACAGTCACAAGTCAGGTCACAAAGGCATTGCACAGATACAGCATAAAATCTGTCCCAGAGGGTTTATACATTAAGCAAGCATTTTTATCTTTCTCATCTTCTCTCTCAGCTTTTAGCTCCATTGTCTGACGTTTTGTCAAACAGGCAGCTCTCTGAGGTTGTTTCCAGTCAGTCCTCTGAAATATTTGTATTATAGTTTCATCTGAAAACTCTATATATAGAACAATGGAGCATTAATATATATGTAACAGGATAACATCTCAGCATACTTTCAATAAGATAAGTCTTCGCTCAGAACACAGATTGAAACAGGGTCATGAATTGGCACAGCACTAATCCATTTGTAAAATGAAAATGAGAAATGGTCTGTTTGTGACGTTCTCATAAGACAAGTGAAGATTGTTATCCTGCTCGGCTCGTGTGGGGGGGGTTGGGGGACATGTAATCTAGCAGCTGAATAAGAATGACCTTGGTCTGCAAAAAGGCACTTTTGTTAACAAATTTGCAAGTGCTCGTGGTTTCCATTTTCATCCTTTCTCATTCCTATTCCATCCCTCTAAATTGATCAACGCTTTGTGTCAGGCAGACTGTGAATCTGTCTGCAGTACGTGCCTTGTGCCCTCAGGTGAATCCTGCAGAGTACATTTTTCCCCAACACCCCTCCCAGGCCACATGAAATTAGGCAGATAATCTCTGTTTCTTTGGACACTATTATCAGATGTCCTGGTGCTCTTGTATCTTAAAGTGTGTGGCTTGGGGGGCAGAGGAGGTGATGGCTTTTTTTGGTGTATGTTTTTTGTTTGAGTTTTTTTCATTAGTAAACCATACTGTGTTTTGTCTTGCTGGTAGATGAATGTTGATGCTAAGTTTATTTGGGGGGAAAGATGCTAAAAATCCAGTGAGTATTGTATCATTGCTGAAATCAATAGGACTAAGGTAGCTTACAGCACCTGAAAGTCTGCCTCGTGGTTTAAAATAATGTAGTGAGTAATCGCTCAAGATAATTCAAGACAATTCAGTGTCTCTTTCCAGTTAACAAAGGTAGTTGTCCCTTTTTAAAAGGTTGTGCTGCTCTGAACTAACAACTGCAATACAAAATGGAAACCATTTCTATAAGTATTTCATTTTCACTGTTAAAATATCTTTATTTTTTAATGAAATGCTTTCTATAAACACTAATTTTCAGCAAAATACCAATTTTCAGCAATTATTAAGACAAAGGAGTACATTTGTGACATTATTAAAGCATCATCAATCTACAAATTAGTTACCTTATCTGTTCTCTATCTGCATAATCCCCATACTCCCGTAACCATGTTTACAAATCCAAATGAATATTATGCAGCCCAGATCTAATTAATTTTGGATTAGCCTTCCAGACACATGTAGTTCTGATCAAAACAATCTGTATTCTCTCTTTTCTGATTAGGATGAAGGCTGACCCCTGGAGTATTCTGTTTGTCAGGGGATGTGCTGGAACATGAGTATCAACAAGCAGGTTAATCCTTAGGCTGTCACTTTCTCCTGTGTACACAGCATCCTGTGTTTTGTTGATAGAAACCTTGGGGATCTAGGTAATGCCAGAGAGCAAATTAGTACTGTGTGGGGCTCAGGTGAGATTGATATCTGACTAGACATTTCAGCATGATGTATAATGAAAATAATCTGCTGAAATGATGTCTCAAAAAGATTTGGCATTCTATTGTGCTCTTCTTGAAGTGAAAGAAGCAACCTGAAGGTTGAAAGGAGTTTCCTATCTGAAAGGAAAGATGAGCTGCATGAAATTTCAAAATAGGTAATGAGAAATTTAGATTATGGTGACTGGGTGATGTTTTTGGTTTTATGCATCTGCTGACAGGGCAGCTATCTGGGACTTGTGTTCAACATTCATGATGCAATAAAAAGATTAAAATGAAAAAAAAATTGCTTCCCTCCCTACCTCCATAAGCCAAGATGGGTTTTGGAACAGGACACTTAAGTCTCACAGTTAGGTCCCTGAATAAGTTATAGTGTTTTGAAGTTCCATAATTTGTCTTTTGTTTTAAGATAACTTTGTCACAAGCATCTTAAAAATAATTCATAGTAGACCTTCTCCTTAGCCATGCTCTCTCACAATTTAAAATAACCCTTAAGCACAAAATATTGTAGTCTTCAGGGTGTGTGTTCATCCTACAGCAATTCAGTGGTTTGGCTGCATGTGATATCCTGCATATCGGGAGAGAAAGATTGCAGGAGTCTGACAGCCTTTAGGTGAAGCTTTTGCCTCAGCAAGAACATGTGCTTAAACACTTTGACTTATTTTGTGCCTCAGAAATGCACAGATCTCCATGCCTATAAGTACTTTAATAAGTACTGCGGCTCAGCAAGAAAGAGGAAAGGAGAGGAAAACACTTGGTGTCAACCTGATATGTCAACCTTTGCCTATTTCACAGGATGACTTCAGGCTAGCTGCAGTCTGCTCCTATGGTCTAACCATCCACTTGCTGTTGAATTGTACGAGATGTGATATTGAAATGGACCTTCTTGTTCACTTGATCCAAAAATGCATCCTGTTTGTGTGCTCTTAGCTGCAAAATGTGAATCAAAATTCAGTAAGTGCAGAAGAGTAAGAGATTTGGTTTAAAAGTGTACTTCTAAGTCAAGTAGAATACTAAGGCAGATAAATGTAACCTGTAAAGCTAGCAGATTACAAGAATGAATTTAATTAATGTGTTCTGCTGCAAGAAAAAGAAATAGGAATAGTTTTAATGCTTAACTTTCTACAATGCCTGGATTCCCTATAAAGGGTGCCTGATCTTATATATGGCATGACATCCAATTATGTGTAATGAAACATGGGCTAACAAAAGAAATCAGTTGGAACTCTGTCATAAGCACTAAGGTGGTATCCATCCTCCAGCTGTAACCTCAGTGAACCCACGATTCATTTCACACTACATTAATAATCTGAAGGTAAATCCTGCCTTTGGTGCCATGTTTGAAGAAGAATTTTTTATGGAGGGATGGGAGGAAGGGTGGATCCTCCACTTATTTGGCTGAGGAAGCTGCTGGAATTTCTAAAGCTATCAGTTTTTTCTTTTGGGTGGGAATATTCTGCAATACAATAAACTTCTAAGGCAATAATGAATTTCCAGAGCTAGAAGTTCCTGTTGCTGCACTGAGTATTTTGACTTTGTTAATTTCTTGTGTTGTTTCCAGTCAGGTCTTCACCCAAACAGGAGTACAGAGGCTCTCCTGGAATAAAGGCTTTCCCACAACACCGGGAAAAGATTTTTTTTCTTCTGGTGTATAGACATTTATGTTACAGCTGTTCAATTGAATGTAGGTTTTGGAAATTGAGGATAACTTGGTGGCTTAAGATCTGGGTTTGTAATGCCACATCTGCCCACTGACATAGTTTATTGTCTGAGGTTGCTGCAGATATCTATTCTTATCTTTGCTTATCCCATCACCTAGACTTTCCTGGGAAGCTAAACTAAAGTATACCTGTTTTCCTTTTTTAGTGAGGCCGAAAGTTGAGCAAGCCTTCTGATAAAGTGAAGGCAGTTTCCTTGTCTACCCTACAAAAACTAACCTTTGCACTTCATGTTGAAATTAGATTTTTCTGTCTGCAGTTCCTGTCACTGGTCTTGCTGTTTACCTCTTTGTGAGACTGAAACCCTGTGCCTTGCTAATGTTCTTGCATGTCTTGGTAGCAACATCCACAGATCGAGTCACCTTTTTATCTGTCTCTAACAAACTTCATTTATTGAGTTCCTTGAGCTTTATGTTATAAGGCTTATTTTCTAGGGTCTCATTTTGATGCTTGTATGTACCCATGCTGTTCTTGACCTGCAGCTCCCCACACTGTATGCAGAGCATTTGTAAAGACCTGATAGTGTGTGCAGAGGCAAAGATGGTGCCCTTGCTTCCTTTTGCTTTTCTAGACAAATAAAAGTTGCATTAGATTTACTGTTAGCATAAAGTCACCTTCCAACATGAGTGGCCTGCAAAGAACTTTCCTTGGAAGGCTAGTATTCCAAACAGAAACTCTATTTCTTTGTTTCTCAGAAATGTTTGTAGCCACAGGGTAGGATAGAATATGTAGGTTATGAATATTTTTTGCATTTGGGTCCCGATTAAACCTTGTTGGTTTTTCTTCCCCATCTCCCATCAAAGCACACTCATTATCACTCACCCATATTCCCTCAGAGCACAGAACTCATTCACTTTGACTTTGGGTCACCCAGAGCATCACAGCTACTGGCATGAGCATCTTACTAGATCATGGAGACAGTGTCAGTGATTAAATGGCTTTTCCCCCTTCTATGCCCTGAGGTACCATGCTTCTAGATCAATGTCAGGTTTTATACCATTTTCCCAGTTAGACAGAATTTAGCGTGACAAGTCAGCTTTATTTATGTATCATTGAAAACCCTATTGAGCTGCCTTCACTTTTGGGCTTCTCTTTAATGAGTTATTCTCCAGTGGTGGAAACTAACAGATGAAGCTAGTGTTACGGATAGTTTTGATTGGAGATGCATCAATACACGTGTCAAGTGAGACATTGTGGGTCTTTCTATACTTCAGTCAGTTTTAGCTTTTGTTAAATACACAAAGGCATCTGGTAGCTGAGATGCTTCTCATTTCTGAAAAAATAATTTACCTTTTCTACAAGTGAAGTTACAGTAGCTGCAGGATGCAGTGTGCTTTTGGTAAATATATGCAAATCTGCATCTATTTGTATGCTGCCAAAACTGATTAAGAAACAGGGATGCCTAAATACCTTGGGGGAAAATATTGGCTCTAAGGCCCAGCTGCCACAAATACTTAAGCGTGGGCTTAATTCTGTCTGTGTGATCAGCATTACTCTGGGTTTAATAGATGTGTTAGCAAATGTAGAAGTGAGAGTAAATCTTCCTAAGAAAGCGGTTTATGTGTGGACCTCAATGGAAATCAGATGAATGTGGTAATATGCAAAAGAACGTGACCCTCAAAATTGTTAGAGGGTGGAGTTGGGTTTGGATTGTTTTCTCCTTTAGATTGGAACCTGGAATCACTTTTTGATTAGAAGAAATAGGAAAGAAGGGGAGGGGGAAGGGGGAAGAGGTTGCAAAAGTAGTTTAAAGATCAAAAGGTGAGCAAAATAATTCCAAATTGATCTCCATTGTGTAAAACTCTTATTTTCCTGTGCTGTTGCTATCATTGTAGCTATCGTTGGATGGAGTTGTTGAAAGAATTTTTTAGGGACTGTAGTACTCACATGTATTTTCTTCCTATTCCCCCTGCCCCCAAAGTGAACTGGATAAAAACCTTTTATAACTAGCAATTTCTTATGAACTTAAGAAAGTAAGGTCTGCAGATATTTTCACTAATGTGATGATATTTGGATTTTTCAGTATTCAGACTATCTCTGTGGTCTCTAAGAACAACTTGCCAAGAGCCGGATCCATTGTGCTAGACACCATATGGTAATATTACTGTGGGACTGTCAATTCCTCACTAAACAACTATGACTTGCATCTTTCTCTCCAATAAACTGACTGTCTCAATACAGCTGTCTATCTGAAGCTTGACTTTAGGCAGCAGACTAACAAAAGCATGGAAGAAATTAATGAGAGGAATTAATGTTAAGTGTGAACTAGCAAATATGTACAAAGGACAGACTGGGAAGGGGAAAAATCAGCAGAAATTGATGCTGTGACAACTCCTCTTTTAGTCCGAAAAAAACAACCCATAGAAGAGATTAATTACATTGTTAAGTAGTCCAACTTCAAGTAGCTAAAAACCCAGAGGGCTCAATCCATCTTTCTATTTTGTCTTTAGAAGTGAGTGTGAAATGATATCGCAAGATACGAAACACTGATGGATGGGATTGAGTCCTATATCTGAATGATTATGATGCTGTAAATCTGTGCTGTTCTACTGACCTTGATATAACATCATTTCATGGCAGCTGAGAATTTGGGCCCTAGTTGAAGTTATATAATCTTTCTCAAGAGAACAAAATCTGAAATCAAGACAGGGAAAAGAATTAAATGTCTTTGTATATAGAACACAAAGGTAAACTAATGTGTCATGATGGGAAGGAACATGTGCTGCTTCATGTGAAAAAGTAGAGTCACATTCCCACTGTTTATTTTATGTATGACAGAATACATATTTAACCAATTTTTTTTTGACAAAGGCTAATAAAAGGATTTACCCCAAGTGGTTTAAATTTCTTTACAGAAATGCACACAACTCCAGGAAAAATACCACTTGAGTCAGGGGAACCCTAGGTGGTAGTGATGAACATTGTCTAGTTTAATTGCTGAGTGGGGCTGAGGGCTTTGACTTGAGAAAGAAGCACTTTCTGAATGTATAAAGAGCTTGCACAGACCCAGACAAGTTACGGAGTCTGTTTAGTAATACGTTAATCATGATAAGACTTGGCTCATCCCTACTTTAATTAAAGACCAGCTACAAGAAGAATTTAGTTTCAGAGGGATCATAAAAAATGAGAACTCTTTTTTTTCCTGAAGAGCACAAGGACTCATTTTTCAGGACTCCTGATGTCTGAAACAATGCAAAGAGTAAACTAGAACCAAGAACTCGTACAGTACAGTAAGAGAAAAATCTTTTCATACTTTTAGATTGTATTTTATGGTACCTGCTTCCCCCTCTGCATTTCATAGGAGCCTGGAAGTTAGAAACTGGCTTCTTTTACTAAAAATAATCTGAAGTCAGCAGAAGCCTCCTTATTTAGCATGATCCTATGTGGTAAATGGAAGTGTTATTCTTTGGATGCAACCTCAAAATGAATGAGATTCTGGGAATGGTGTGGATGAGCTTCACTCTTTAGCATTATCTCTAGGGCTCGTGTACCTCTATCCTCAGAACAATGCCCTTCACTACAGGAGAAAAAAAAAAAAAAAAAGAGTGTTATGAGCTACAGCTCTTCCTTCTATCCATAGGAAAGCTGAAGCATTTGAACATTTGGCCCAGGTGTATTATTGTGGTCAAGGAGCAGGAAACAAGGCTAGTATGCCCTTAAAAGCAGGGTGTCAGGAGGAGGTCAAGATATTTAAGCCCTCTTTACTCCTCTTTCTGTATGTGATGCAAAAGAAGATAAAAGGAATATGTTTTTGTTTCAGTGATTTAGTCTTTTATACAATAGCTCTTTAGTCTTCCCAGCCATTTGGACCACGAGTGAAGACTGTACCTGCCTTCCTGCCTTTGCTGGTCAGAGCACTTACGTTGAGGCAGGGTGCAGAGGAAGACAAGTTGAGTCACAGTGGTGAAGAATGTCCAAAGCAGAGATAGAGGGTTGCTTGGAAGGGCTGCTTCTTCCATACTCATACATAAAATATAAACTTAAATAACACTTTTTAATATCAGAGGGAGTTCAACTAGTCATTCCCCACAAGAAAAGGCAATGCTTTTTGAACAATCTCATGGGAATGTAGCTTGTTCTTGCTGTCTAAGAAGAGAAGGATGAAAAGACAGTAACATCAAAATATTCCAGTCCCTGATGAATCTCTGTCATTCTGGTTATACCAGACAGATACTGACTTTTTTATTTTGCAATCATAATAAAATGTGCTGGGGTTGCAGAAGGCTTACAGCTGCTGCTGTCTCATGAACAACTTCGTTATGTTTTCATTTGAAGCAGTTCATCGCTACACCAGAGGAGGTTCCTCCTCCCCTGCAGTGCTATCACATTCTATAAAGACTATTTCTCTCCCCTTCTTCTGAACTACACAAGGACATTAGCATGAAAACGAGGACTTTGTTTCTTAAGTGTTCATCCATTCCTCTAGCTTATCCTCCCACCTGAAGTCCTCATCTGTGGCATCAATGAGTTGCAGTGGAAATTGGTTTGATGAGCCTGTTTAAGTGCAATCCACTTACATATTATATGCAATAATATCTCTATAATTATAGACCTCCCCTTATTATTATGATATCTTTTAACACTTTTGAAGTTCCCTTAGTCTCATAATTCAGTTTCATTGACCAGAAGACAAAGAAATTCACCAGCTGCAGAGTTAAAATCATGATGCTGTTGGCTTTAATCTCTCTTTTAATCATTAAAATATAAATTAGTGCTTGTACTCACTACTTCCCAAACAGCTTTCTCTTCTGGGTCTCTCCCATCCTCTGCTCACCACTGCCACCTGCTTCTTCTGGTGGCCTGCCTTGCATCAGGGAGGAAATTCCTTCCCAGTGTTTGTCAAGTGCAAGGGTGCAGGGCATTAGAGGCAAGAAATCACAGCAGAAAAGAGGAGGGGGTGTGAGCCAGATCAAACGAGCAGGTCAAAGAGTCAGAATGTCTCTGCAAAAAAGACACTTCTTTGGTATCTCAGTTTTTAGCAAGGGTTTGCATTTAGGTAAGAAGTAAACAAAGCCCTTTGGAGCACTGCTGAAATTTTTAGTAAAATTGGATGCATGACATGCACGACCCAAATTCTGTATTTTCTTGCAAGAAGGACAGCAAGCAGGACAGTCCCTGAAAAGAGAACACTTGGCCTTTAAGAAAAAAAATCTCTTGTACATTACAGCAGCTATTTTTGGCTATCACATGC
Source organism: Heliangelus exortis (assembly GCF_036169615.1). Lineage (NCBI taxonomy): Eukaryota > Metazoa > Chordata > Aves > Apodiformes > Trochilidae > Heliangelus > Heliangelus exortis. The sequence continues at coordinate 106,929,488 of NC_092422.1, read as the reverse complement.
CAATGTATATATGTCCAGACTGAAGGAAATATGTTTCTTTGGTGATGGTAAATATATTTTTTTCACATACGTTTTTCCTAAGAGAAAATTTGCTCTAGTTCTAACATAGTAAAATATGTAAATAAATATATATTGCTGTAGTTAACTGTTGCCTGAGATCCTATATGGAGAATGGGTGTTCTGTTTACAGCTGCATCTCCAAACCAGCAAAGAACAACTTTAGAGGACAGGATACATATCTCTTAGTGGGCTGGTATGTTCCAAACATGAGGATTTTGTATGTGTCTCTTAAGGCTCACAGCTCTACAAACCAAAGCCTACTGAAGTCCATGGGACTAATGCTGTTCACTGTGCAAGCACATCTGAATGGTTAGGTGCACCACTTAGGAAGACCCAAGAAAAAAGGCCTGTGGTCATACAAAGGTGCAACTGGTGCTTAAGTATGTGACGAGTCCAGTTGACTCACTCTGACTTCTCAAGTGCTTAAAATTAAGCATTTGCTTGTGTACAGCTGCTAGTTCATTTTTTAAAACTTTTCTCGTGACAGTTTTGGCAACAGGAGAAAATAAATGTGTGCATAGTTCAGCTGTGTGAGGCAGAAGGGAAAAGTTGGAGACTCGGGGCAATTGACTCTCTAGAAATGAAAAACAATGTGTGAAAGACCTTTACTGCTACCCATATAGCTCTGGCTAGAGACAATGCTTTACTGAGCCATGAGAAATGCTGATCTCAAGGAAAAATCATGCAGCATATTCAACTTAATTGCATCCCTTATGGGGTCCCTAAATGATGTGCAAAGGGATGAACCTAATTCAGAAAGTGCTCATCCTGTTGGCTAAAAGCTTAGAAAATTGCTGTTCTTTCTTATGTTTATCATCTGAGTTCCTTTCCACATTTCCTAAATGCACAGGACAAACTTTAAAGCTTAAATCAACGAAAAGTATTCTGTGTCTAGATTTTGTGTATTCATTATTTTTTCCTCTAAATCTGAACATGATATAGCTTGGTTCAAGGCCAAGCTCTAAAACAAAGCCCTTTTTAATATTATTATTATTATTATTATTATTTAAAAAAACCACAAAGGGTAAAAAAAATTATCTCTGTGATATTGTTCAGGTTACATGAATCAGACATGTGAAGCTGTGGCTCCATTGAAAACAGATTTTTGCTCAAATAAATGCTGAGGAAGCAATTTTTCATTCTGCCAGGATATTTTTAACATCTCTAAAAATACTTTTCCTAATTTTGACAATACTAAGAAAATCTTGGTTTCTTTTACCATGAAGAAAAACTGGCTGCAGATAACTTGTGTTGTCTTAAAATGATATCCAGAAGTCTATTTCTTCAGCTTATATTTCAATAAGTACAGAATTGGAAAGGAACAACAGAAAGAAGCCACAGGAGATGTGCTTGGGTATTTGAGCATAACCTCAGTAAAGAAGACTCGGTGTCATTTATTGGATCTTGAATACTGTAAAGCTTAGCACAAATGACTCAAAAGGGAACCCAAAGTGTATTTTCTTACACAACAGGGGCATCATACAAAGTGGCATGGCTGCTTGTACCTGGCAGCAAAGTAATCAAACCTTCTGCCAAAGGGAAGAGGAAAATTCAAGAAATGGGTGGAGGCATAATGTCCCTGGTAAAGACACGGTGTAGCTGTAGCACTGCACTTTTAAAGACCTGAGTTCTGCCCTCCCAATCCCTTGGCCTGGCTTTCTTGTTGGATAAAGCCTGTAGGGAATGCCCCAGCCTTTCTTGTTGGTCCAGTATTGCCACTGCTATCTTCCATTCAGGACCAGTGCCCTGCTGCAAAGATGTCTCCTGTCTTAGCCAAGCCACCCATGCAAGAGGCACCTCTTACTGACAAAGAGGTTCAGATCAGTTCTTATTTAACATAAAGGCTGTGTTTGTGACACTTGCTGTAAACAAAGTTTTAAGGCCCTTAGAGATATTTTTAAAAAGGGAGAGTGTGACACTGCCCTCTATGAGGAGAGGGTTCACACAAAATTGTAGGAAAATTCCAATCAGCCTTAGCAACCCCTGACCAGAAGGGCTCTCCTTGCAGAGGTCACATAAAGCTTTAGCAGCTTTTTAGGGCCACCAGAGGATGTGACTTGGCATAGTGCATGTTCAGTAGGTGCCTAGCTGAGCAAGGTCTCCATCCCCTCTTGTATAAATGGTGGGCTGCCCAATACCAAAAAATTTTTTGTCATCTACGCATCAGTTCTCTTGTTGAACCTTTTCTCCTTCTTAGTTGGGTGTTGGAGTACAGGGCCAGGCTGCTAGGAAGTGCCCTTTGTGCAGGTGACGAGATCAGTGATAATGAGGATGTGCTCCTAATAGTACTTACAGGAAAAGAACAACTGAGGAGGCCTGGTGTGAAACTTGTGCTTTGGCACAGCCATAGAGAAAATGTGTGTTTGGGAGGGTGGGCAGACAATTATGAAAAAAGACTAAACCTAATCTAGATATCTTAGGGCTGCTGAGCTGTGTTAAGATTGGATTTGTATTCATAGTCAATCTTGGCAATACAGTATGAAGTAAGACCTGGAAGTGCTTTCATGGTTAAGTTTTACATCAGAATTCCTCTTCTGACCCAAAGTTTTTACAGGATGAGGTTTAAGGTTAGATAAATGAAAAAACAAAACAAAACACCAAAACCAAACATGTCAGCTCGTTTAGCTACAAGGAATTCTTTTGGTTTTATAATTTTGCTTTTCTCCTGCCCCTGTTCTACAACTGATCTGGAGTTTTCACAAAGTTTCCATAACTGCAAGCAGGATTGTGGTTCCTAATGAAGAAGTTTGCCAGCCCCCTACTTGGTATAGAAGTGCCTGAAGTGGGCAGAATTGCACAATGCAAAGTGTTTATTTCCAGAGTGCAAGCAGTAATTTTTTAAACTAATAGAATTTTAATTTTAAAATTGTTTAGTTTTCTGAGAGTTTTTTCTAGATTTTCTCTACTTTCTTCTTCCTCAATATTTACTTTTCCCCTTATTTTTATCTAATGTAAGAGTATAAAAATTAGCTGGAAGAAAGAATGAAGAAAAGGAGAAAGAGTTTAGAGGAAGAAAGAGGAGGCAAAGAAAAAGTATTGGCTTTGCCTCTCTGCTTTTCTCAACAAAAGTGAAAATATTTATGGAAGTAATGTTGCATATTTTTCAATAAGGTTTTATTTGGGGACTTTTTTTCACTGGACAAAGAAAGAAAGTAAAGTCAAAAGTAAGTCAGGGCATCTAAGTTGCTACCGTCATTAATGTTCAGTAGGAGCTGACCCAGACCTTTGTTTAAATAGATGGGGTAACTGAAAGGCAATGGGACTGATTTAAAAAGGACAATGACCTCTTCAGGAGAAATCAGTGCAAGAACAATTTCTTATTGAAGCAGGTCAAAAATTAGGTATGTGTCATGATTGTGCCTTTATTTCTATTTATTAAGAAAAGTTCTTTTTAGCATTTAGACTTGCTCTACAACAATTACTCTTTTGCATCCTTTTCTTTTTTATTAGGTTTCCTTTCTACTTCACGGTATTACCGTAAGAGAAAAATTCCCAACTTACCCTCTCATACATCCCTCTTAAATACTGGGATGAGATAAATATACTTCAAAAAATGGGCAGGTTTTAGGGTTGTTTTTGAGTGCAGCCCTGAGAAGAGGTAAGTTGGTTGATTCAGTGAATGAAACTTTCATTTATATGTGGAGCAGGTATAGGAGGATTAATAATGGAAGAAGTTGTGTTAGAGGGTACACATGGAATCACAAAATTGTGGAGGCAGGAAAGGAACTCTGGAGATACTCAAGCTCAATCCTTTACTCAAGGAACGGTCAGCTGGAGCAGGTTGCTCAGTACCATGCTTAATTAAGTTTTCAGTATTTAAAAGGATGGACATTTCATAGCCTTTCTATCAATTGGTGACTGTGTCTAGTACCTCTCAACCAAAAAAAAAAAAAAAACCGAAAAACCCAAACAACTTCAAAATCAACAGAAAAACAAACAAACTAAAAAAACCCACAGATTTTTCTTAAATTATTTCTTGTACTTCAGTTTGTGTCCATTTCCTCTTTAAGTTGTACTGGGCACTACTGAAAAGCTCTATTTTACTTGCACCCTCCTGTCAGACATTTATATGTAGTGGTAAGATTCCCCTGAGCCTTTTCAGAGCTTAATGGTCCCAGTTGTCTCAACCTCTCCCTTGTATGTCAGATGTCCAGTCCCTTAATTATCTTCACAGCCCTTTGCTTGACTCACTTCAATGAGTTGATTTCACTTCCACTTTCCACTATCCTTAGCAGTCCTCCCCAGCAATGGAAATTTGGGGAAATTTGGGGAAATTACAGCAAGTAATGCAGCCATTCTTGTCCCTGGTGTTACCTAAGTGTCACCCACCCTCCCAAGGGAGTAAGTGCCATACAGCCCACTTACACCTTGGTGTTAGGGCAATAAATATCCTTCTGCAAGAGCAACCCACCTGCTTAGCTCTGCTTGAAGGACAGCTTTCCTCTCCTTCTTTGCAGGCATTGCAGGTATTGTTCCACACAGCAGGACACTGGAATACTTCCCAGTAATATCTAAGAATGTTGAATTGCAAAGTTGCCTTGGTTAGAAACAAGGAAATGGATTTGACCATTGCCAAGTGTATAGCTGACATTTAATCACATGTTAGATGGGTGTAAAGTCCTGGGCTCCAGGCACCTTTTGTGTTAATGTGTCAAATACTCTTAAACCAAAAAAAAAGAAAAAAAGAGGAAAAAGTATCAAACTGAAGGGGAAATACTGTGACCTTATACTCGAGCTCATATTTCAGTTAAAATTATTTTTACTTCACACATTTTTCTTTCATTTGAAACGTTACTTTTTCTTTATCCTTTAGATAGTTTATCTGTCAGGCTATGCCAAAGGAAAAAAAAAAAGGATGCTGCATGCTGCCAGGTAGGATAGTTTGACAGCTGCTTGAGTCAAATATAGTATTCTTAAAGCACACATATTGAAATTAAATTAAGTGTCACTGGGTTTTATGTTAATGTTCAACAAGAGATGAATAATGCAAATGGGGACGTCTGCACAAAATAAATAGGATATTATTACTTGCAAATAGCAGGACGTTTTAATTTTGAAGCTTATGTTTAATGTTTTTAGACGTGGTAGTGAATTGCTGGTTATGTGGGATGTTTATTAACTTCACAGACAGCAAAATTATCTCAAAGAGTAGTGAGCAACTGGTGAATAACTTGCTTCTGTGTTCAGTCAGCTCTCCATAGTAAAACGAGGATGCAAAGGAAGCATTGACTGCAGATGGGTGGGTATACTTCTCTGAACACAACATTGACTCCTATACATAAAATGAAGGTTCCTACCTTAGTCAAAGTATTCAAATGTTCTTACTTTGTACTAATCAGTTTTGACAAGTGTGTATAAGCCTGTTCTCTTCCACAGAAGTGTGGAGGGGGGAAATTTTAAAGAACTGAGAACTAATCTTTTGAATTCTGAAAGAAAATATCAAGTGTTTGTTGTGTGTCAATGTATGATTTATACCTAAATTATGAACCCACACATATAGGCATTGGTAAGATAGAAGGAATTTTTGAAGTATGCTTTTTTTTTTTTTTTTAACAAGAAATTCATTTACCACTCTCCATTTCTTCCAGCTGTCTGTAATATGGTGATTTATGAGAAGGGATTGCTAAAGTTTGATTTAGAGCGAGGCTAGACACTGAAGTATGTTCAGTTTATGACAGATATTTCCTGTTATCTTTGTGAAGACCTTTACAATAACACGTTTCCATACCCTCCGAGGTCTGTTAGAACCTGCTTAATAGGTCTCAAGTGAAGTCCCAGACTCTGATTTCCTTTTGTGTTTTGCCTTCTGGGCCATGTGGGAGGGAAAATTAGGTACAAGAGGGAGCAGGTGGTGCAGAACCTAGCAGCAAATGAGCTATAAACTTGAAGAGAACAATGTAGGTAGAAGCAATTAATTTTATATTGAAGTACACTACTCTTTGTGCTAATCATGGCTGGTCAGGTCCCACTGTGAAAAAGAAAAGAGGGATGATAGGCAGATATTTGTAATGTGATGAAAAAAATCCACTTAGTTTACAATTTAAAGGGTCTTATGTTAAAAGCTAGGGCCATTTAAATTCCAGCTTTAGGGGAACATTAACTTTTCCTCCTTAGAAAATGTATGTTAATAGAGGGCTTGGGGACTGGCTCAGGATGTGTTTGTCAGCCTAGTGCTGCACCTAACCCACAAGCTTTTTTTTCCCTGAGCTCTGAGATTTATGACTAAATTATGATAAAATAATAATCCCCATTATTTATTTGACTACGTTTCATTTACATCATGCATATGGTTATAAGAGTTGTTAAATTGGAGATTTAAAAGGTAGGTTATAGCTTGTAATTTTCTCTCAGTTACATCAATTAAAGAAGGCCCATTTCTGCTGTACTTGCTTCATTATGGTAGCAGAGAGTGAAGTTTTCTTCACATATAGGACTGGTAGAAGCCCTGTCTGCTTATATGAACACAACACCCAGAAAGCTTGCTTCTGGATCTGTGTCCTCACCACTGCTTACCTCTGCTGTCTGAAGCAAGGCTAGAAACAAAGGGCACATTTTGAAAGGAGTCCCTCTACAGCAGTAAAAAAATCACCCTTGTAATGAATAAGCAGTGGTGAAATGTAAACTGTTTAGAGTACCTAGCCCAAGTCTAGGTGTCCCATGGGAGAGCAGGGGAAGGAGAACAACTTCTAATTCAGTCTCAACTTCATGGCCTGGAAGCAGAAAATGCTGTATGAAATGATACACCTTGTATTCAGAAGGGGTGAGATTATAGAAGGATCATTTTCAGTCCGTTAGGCTCTTAAAAATCAGTGGAAGGGAGAAGTTCACCCAAGAGCTGTTAAGAGAGGAATGAAGTAATTCAGAGTCATGGGGTTTACAAATAGGCCACAAGATGAAATTCCAAATTATTATGGAAAATAAGTGCATGTTTGCAACGACTGTGTTTATGTGGAAATCCTTTGCATTGGTTTGAATGTTTCTCTTGGAATCTCTTGACCCCCAGAGGTAGTTTCTAAGAAATAAGTTTGGAAGAATCATACACATTTGGCCTGCTAATGCTAGTTGAGTCAGAAGTTTGGATTTGTCACTCCCCTTTCTTGTATAAAGTCTGGGTGCAGCTGCTCAGAGGGGGTTGCTAGCCAGACCAAAGAGACTGGTAATTCTGAGCTATGTTTCCTGCCTTGTCTTTTCTGCAGAAGATCTGATGCTTTGGCCTGTGTCATAGCTGTTGTTTTCAATGATGTAAACTACTTGGGATAAGTATGGGAGGCTTGAATTGTCTAGCGGCTGCTCAGTCAATGAGTTTGTACCCAAGTGGTGGCTGGATTATGGAAAACTGGATTATGTCTCTAAACTCTCACAAGGGAATAAATTCTGAAATTTAATGACTAAAACTCGGTAACTTTGTGGACCAAACCCAACAGAGGAAAAACAAAGTTTTATCATACTTTTTTTCTTTTTTTTTACAGGCTGGTGAAACAGAGTAAGGTAGGGTGCCAGTTTAGCCCAACAATTGCCCACTTGTCACTAAACAAGAAGAAAACAGTCAGGAAATTATTAAATGTGGACCAAAATTTATTCTTTATCCATTTTTATGTCATATACTGGTTTTGGTTTTTTTCCTCTCACATCTGATTTTTGTGTGTTCTCCACTTGCCTCATGAATTTTGCTGTTCTTATCCCGCTCTGACGAAGGTATTGTCTAATTAAAAAGCTTATGGGAAATACAGAGCTCAGCTTCAGCTTTCTGATTGTTCTGCAAGAGAAATATATTCTTCTAGCTCAGCCTGGAAAGTAACTGATGTAATTTCCATAAGTGATTTCAGTGCTGGACAGTGAAGTATTTCAAAATCATAAATGAAATTTGAAGACTAGATTATTGATGCCCCAGAATGAGTTGACACTAGTTATCTTGCCTTCTGTGTCTGGGCTATTTCCCTGACCATGAAAGCTGAAAACATAATGTTTTCAAAAAGCCTTCTTTTTATCTTTGTACTTCAGAGAGGGGAGCATTCAAATAGCTGCATTGGACATAGGAGCACTGTTACCTGAGGTAATGGGTATTTACCAGTTTCCATGACATGTCTAATTAGCAGATATTTTGCCTCCTTGTATATTTTGTATCTAGTCTGTTCTACTTATATCTTCAGGATTTAGTATGATTATATAGTCAGCTTTGAAAATATGTCCTTACATGCATGTGAAAAGAGGAGGCACACAGGGCCCTGCAAAGCTGATTGTACCTGCAGCATCCATGAGGAGTATGTCTCAGTCAGAATTAAATCCCTCTGATTTATTTATCACCATTAATTCTGAACCTAAGGTAATGTGTGCAATGCAATCTGTCTCCAGTTTCCTCTTCTGAGTATATGCAGTCGTGAACATTTGCATGCTCATTTTTCAAGTTCTAGCCTTTATCTGGGTGGCTTCCAGTGTTAGTTAAGGTAGCAGCCACTTAATTGAGTGGTGCTTTCCATGGGGGTTATGCCCCTTACCCTCAGAAGTGCTAAGCACTCCAGGGGCTGTGATGCCAATGGTTACCCAGAGTCACGACTGCGTGCCCTTGCACACCCACTCTGATTTACTGAGAGGAAGAATGTGGCAGCAGCCAAAGCCACCACGTTGGTTTGTATAGCCTGCCATCTGTTTCACCCTCCTTCCCTCTCTTGTATATAATAACAATAAATTATTGCTACCTATGTTGAACATTAGCCTCAGTCATCAACGTAATGCAGTTCACCTAGAGATAGTGCCAACTGAGACTTAATCTTCATCCTTTCTTTAATGCTGTAGGATTTCAAGCTTACTGCTACCTGCCTGCCAAATCAGACATGTAGATAGATCTCACTCTGGTGCTTGTTTTGGGCACATAGAAGAGGATGCTTCTGGAATCTGTGTGTTCTGTGCATACTGTGCAGCTTTCACTTAATTTGACGAGAACCACCCAGTTAGTCTGAGACAGCTGAGCCCCAGCATTTTAATAAACCTGTGTGCTGTTGGACCTCATCACATTGTTATACCCAGGAGAAGGCAATTGTAATATTCATATTGCACAGTAATGCTCTTAACTAAACATATTGCTTTGAATCAAAGTGGCCCAAACTTGAAAGTATTCATAAAGTGGAAACAGGTGTAGTCAGCTGTTTAAATACTTTGGAAGTTGTTTGACACATTACCCACAGTAGTTTGATTCACATTTGAAAGTTAGGCATTTGCATAAGTGGAGTGAGATCATAAATCATTTTGGACAGCATAGTACTATTGTGTTAGTTCCTCTGGATTGATGGAGACAAGTAGCTGCAACACAGCAGTGCAAGGTTTTTCTGAAAATATATACATGTTAATAACCATTAAAGCAAAGAAAGCAATAGAAAGTAATTTTTCATAAATAATAATAAAAATCAGATGAGCTTTTTATCCAGCTGCATTATTTTTCTTTTTGGTGAGCTTAGAGCTGCTGAGTTGAAGTGGCTCAAAAGTTTGTTTAAATAATTAGTCCTAAAACTCCATGTAAAAGGGAGCTGAGCCATTATGCTTGCAGAAGTCAACTTCAGCTGCTACAGAGCACTCTGAACCATGCACTATTCAGATTTTCTTGTTGTCTTTTGAATAATTATTGCATTCCATGACCCTTGACTTTTGTTACCCTAGAAGTGTCACAACCACTGTATGTTGTGACATGATGCAAAATTGAGAAAAATACCAATCTTTAAAAGACAGCTAATTTAACAGAGAAAGGAGGGAGAGAGCCAAGAATTATGTTAGTTTTTTTATTAATGCTCTATACTTATCTTGAGCCAAGAGAATAACTCGTCACTTTGCATAAACATATGGTTGCTTTGTTTTTAGGGAGATTTGTCACCTAAGTAGTGAGTGACTTTCCAGGCTCTGACAGTTGTCATACCCATTGGCACCAGTACTGCCAAAATGCTTACATATTAACATGGTTATTCAAATTCCCTGTATTAGAAGTGGATTCAGAAAATACTTCTCCTAGAAAGCTGAATGTTGCTACGTTTGTTTGCTTGGGGATTTTCTTCTCGTTGGTTTGCTTGGGGTTTTTCTTCTCATTTGTTTGGGGCTTTTTTCTTGTTGTTCTTACAGTTTTTGAAAGTCTTTATTTTGCAGCCAAGACATACAATAGGGACTGATTGCCTTTGATCCAAAGTAGTCAAAGATACCGGGTTTCAGTAACTGCTGTCTTTTTCTGGGGAATGGATCTGTTTGTGTTATTTAATGATGGGAGCTGACTAGTGTGTTTTTGTCAATAAACAATAAATATGAGATACTGTGAGATGGAAAGCACAAGGAACATCATTCCTTTCTTTTCCTTGACAAAGACTGTCTGAGAGATCCACTTGTGCCTCCTTAGAGGTAAAAAAAGGTAACAGAGGGAAAATAGTGAAGGAAACAGTCTTTCATAACCAGCTGAGTTGCTAAGGATTTTATGAAGAAGGAAGAACATAGATACAGGATCAAAAAGACTATGTGGTGATGCACTGAGAAACTTCTATTCAAATATACAGAAGGAAAAGAGAATGTTTTTTTATTAAACAATTAGTGGTTTACAGCCAATAAAATGGTACCAAACAATTGAAATTGGATATAAAGAAAGCAAATGCCTCAATTTCTTGAAAACGCTTTAAAGTTTTCAAGGAAAGATATCCCCAAGAGCAAAAGAACAGCTTCATTACACTGAAACAGAAGAGGGAAAGGTCATCCAGATAAGCATGGTCTTCCTGTCTTCTGCTCAGAACTTCTCCTCACTTGCTAGCTAGATTTCAAAATAGAGGATTTTCCAGCAGAGTGATCAATAAAACAGAAAGCTGGAGCTCCAAGTCTTATTAGCTGTTTTCCCCCATTGTTTCCTATGTAGTGTTACATACACCTCTTCTCATACACATTAACTGTTTATAAGTATTTCTTGCTGAAATTTTGATGTCGTCTATCCCATGTACTATTGCTTTTCACAGGAGTTCACAGCTGAGGGGAGGGAATTCTCTGCGTCTGGTCTCCATGCATCAAAATTTATTTAAATGCAAATAGCAACATTAAATTCTTTCTCCTAATGTACTTTAGCAATCTGGGAATCCAAAAGTTTGAACTGAACTGATATGCAGTCTCAAAATAGAAGATTTTCTATTAGTCTATAGCATTTATAGACCCAGATCCAAATCAAATCTGTTCAATCAATAATAAAATATATGGTTTTATATATAGATATAGTTGAGCATAAAATTTAGTAAGTTAGTAGAAGAGGCAAATTTAAGAGATGGTGAAAGTTGGCAACCTGTTCTGTTGCTGTCTTCGAGGTCATTTCACATCCAGTGGGGTGAAGTTTTTATAATCCAAGGCTGCCAATAAAGCTGTCCAAAGAAAGTGAGAAGAAAAAGATCAGATTTTGTGATTCAGAGATGATGAGTCAGAATCAGAAAGAGAAGTCGGTGGCAAACTACTTATTTTTTGGTATTTAGAAATACTTACACAACTGCTAATAACTAATCTTATGAAGTACAATATGGAAAACAAACCAAAAACTTATTTTTATTTTTTGATATAACAAACAACTTAGACAAGCACTACACGTTATAATTTTGGTAGCAAAGCGTTGAGGCATCTACTTGTGTTCCCCCAATAGTACAACTTAAAAATTAATTCAACAAAGTGTTAAGCAATCTTGTTTGATCCAGTAACACAGTTAAGAATGTGCAAAGTAATATGGTACACTCGTGGTGTCACCTGAACTCTGTCATTAAATCTGTTATGGATTTTTACTTGAACAGGCTGTCTCGTTTGTCCCTATTAACTCTTATGCACAAATTTATTCTTTCTTGGCATCAAGAGGAGGATGAGGCAGCAATAAACGGGAGAAAACCTCCATATTGAGAATCACATGCGATCTCTGCATTTTGTAGATAAGACAGAGAATGCTGTACAGTTGCTTCAGTTCTCCAGTAGTTGCCTTGAGTATCCACTCTTGGCCATCCTGAGAGACAAACCTCTTTAATTATTATAATTTTGTCTCTACCTCAGCCAACACAAGGTTTCTGTGTTGGATCTCTTGGCCTGAATCTATAGCTGATACACAGTGATGTCTTAGCAACCAAACCTGGTAGATCTCACAAATGGAAAAGGTATTTATCATCATCTTCCATGTGACTGTTGAGAAATAATTTGCTAGGGGTAAGATGTCTGAAGTCTTCTCGAAGAAGAAGCAGAGAAGACATACTGCAAAGAGCCATGGTCTAGGACATGGTGCTTGCTGCTGTTATGCTTCTCATCCAGAGAATTTTATGGAAACGTTTACATATTCTACTTTTAACTTACTCAGCATTACCACTTTTCCAAACTGGATCACTATTCTAATAGAGCTGCATCCTTGGAAGATACCTGAAAGGGATAGTATGTATGCCAAGCCATTTTTAACTATCAAGGAAACTGCACTCAGTTCTAGGCAAATACAATCCTTGGTTTAATTGATGATTTCCCAAAGACTTAAACAAAATAAAGATCCAAGAATAAATAAAGAAGACTGGTCTAAATGTTTCTTCTCTTTAGTTAATACTCTGTAGTATAATCTATATATGAACTTGGGTTAAATAAGGTCACAGTCAAGTCCTAAGAACCATTATTGATGCTGTGAGCTTCATGTTGTAAATTACCTTCTACTAACTTTTCTTCTAACAAAAGGGAAACTGCATGTGGTCCCTCTTCTAGAGAAATATACAGGTAATGCAATTGTTTATTCCACCTGGTTTAATTTTATCTCTACCACCAGCCAAATGATACGTACTCGTATAATACACTAACCTCTTATTTTGATCATAGGAAAAATTACTTTTTTCCTCTAAATCTATTTTTAGCAGCTAAATTATGTCTGAGAACTTAATTTTTTTTTTCATTTATATTATGGATCACAGAAATCTGTGTATTGGTTCAAGTTGCTTGAGGAGACTGACCCTTAACACAGACAGTAATTACAATCACTAGTCCATAGTTTCTCTGGCAATTGTTTCCCATGATGTGTTAGCTGAGTTGTTATAACTGAGATAGACAAAAAAATCCACAACATTTCAAGTGAAGGTTAGGATTTTACCAGACCTACTGATACCATTAGAATCTCTGAAGAATTATTTGCTAACATCAACTTTTTTGACCTCTTAGCTGATACAGAAAAAGATGTTATGTATCCCATAAACTTGGTCTCATTGACCATCTTGTAATTTTTATAAAGACTTACTTTAAATCCTTCCTCTGTAATTAGGAATGGGATTTTTTTTCTTGAAGTGAAAATTAATTCACAGTTGGAAGATGAGAATTTTTAAAAGAATAAACTTCAGCGACTAAGGTTCAGTAATGAGCACAACTTTTTAGAATTCAATCTGTGTGACCTAGGAATAATTAAATATGTTGTTTAAGACATCTATTCTTGAAGATAGGGATCTTTTCTTTTTGCCCAGAAGCAAAGGGAGAGGAAGAACCTGAATGAGTGATGCTATCAGTGTTTCATCTCTCTCTTCCAAACAATAATCTAATTAAGCAATTAATGTGACTAAAATTTTCATGTCACTGCCATCATACTAAGACACACAAGCAGATCTCTGTACTTCAACTTCATTGATAATCTACACAGATGTAATGATTTTTCTGAGCTCAGATTTTTGGCAGGACAGGACACAGTTGAGATCAGTAGTATGATACTGATGCTCCTGAGAAGTAGTGAACACACCTACAGGAGGCAAATTTCAAGAAACCAGTGGTTGAGTGCACGATGACTGGCTGTACAGTTAATTTAAATAATATATCAACATCTAGCTGAAATTTTGTTCTGCAGTATTACAAATTATCTGCTTCTAATTTCATCACTTAAAAGACAGCTGGTGTAGCTGCCATATAAATTGGTTATAATTATTATTAGCTATTTATGTTATTATCTGAAACATCCAAATTCAGAAATATAAGTACGAAGTAGGAGTATTGATAATTGCTTTCATTTGTCCCCCAAGCCAGAATGCCAAAAAATAGGCAGCAAGGAATGACTAGTAAAGAACTAAATTTTTGTTAATGAATCCTTCTGAGAAGCTTTGGATTACCTGTGTCTCTTTCTATGGAGGCTGGATTTCATAGTTCATCTACAAAGTTGTTTCTGATAGAACTGGTGGCTAATATGGTGATGATATCTTACATTGGAATGAGGCAAAGCAATCAGCTCTACACCTTGAAGTGCATTTTTTTGTTTGTGCTGCTTAAGGACTCAGCTGAAAACAAAAGCTACCAGGCAGTGATTTGAGGGATTAGGTACTCTAAATTGGGACTTCAGGCACTTAGGAACCTGACTGAAGAAATAGCTCATTAAACAACTTAAATTTGATTAGTCTACTGCTACTCTCTTAAAAAGCACAGCCTTTCTATTGTAAAAATTATCTGTAGTGTTTTGAGGGACAGAAAGAGGGAGAAGTTATGTTTCTGTAAATCAACTCCTATAATAATCTCTAGTTTGTGGGCAGAATTTTCACTGTTCCTTTGAGAAGCTCAATTATGTGAAGATTACAGAAGTAGCTGTAGGAGATGTTCTCAAATGCCTTTGTTATTAATGCAAAGAGGAATGAGTCAAAAATAATTTGAAGCCTGACATTAATCTTTGAATTTGTAGAAGAGCAATTGTTAGAAAATTCCCGACTGGTTTATTTTCCCAGTTCAATTCAGAATAGTTTTGAACAGTAGGTTATTCAGCACAGAGTTAGTATTTCTGTTCTGTATAACTGGCATAAAATATTGCTGTCAAGAGTCAATTTGGATCAGTAAATATTTTTCTCCTGCAGTCTTCCAGTATGTTTCTGAAAGGGGAAGAACAGGTTGAAAAGCTGATAGTGGAAAAAAAAATACTCTGCTAAATTTGATTAATATCAGTTGGTTGATGGATCAAAAGCAGAATCTGAAATCAAAACTTTTCTTTTAATACAGTGAAGCTAAGAATGGAGTCTGTTTATAACACTTATTTTCATTTAAAAGCCTGGGAATCTTAAATCCCATCTGTGTGTGCTCAAAACCTTATGAAAGAAGCTGAGTTTACAAATAGTTTATTCAGTTCAAGATCATCAAATTCTGTCTGTGTGGCCTGATCTCATCAGAATTATTGTATTTTGGGTCACTGTGTCTGTGACAATACTGTTCAGATCCAGTGCCTCTGAATCTGACCTAAAACTAAACTATATCCTTAGGCAATCTTGGATCCTGAACATTAAATCTTTTCTAACTGCAAATTATATTTCCGTCATTAATTTATTGAATTCCCCAAGTTATCAATTACACAAAGCCAAATGTTCAATGTTGAAAATGCCCAGTAGATTTGTATTTTAATTTCTCTAAGTTCTTTATCATTGTTCAGAGAGAGTATGTATGATTTACAGACACTTAAAAATCTCATGAAATTGTGAAATTATCAGCAAGTTGGAAATCACTCTTCCACAATATGTATGAAATACGAGCTGGACAATTTGCACAAAGAAGGCTGAAGTAAAAGTGTACTTTAAGAGAAGCAGCAACAGCTCAGGAGAATGTCACAAGCCTATTTGTCCCTGGTTTTCCAGCTTAGATGAAGTCTCTGTGTATGAGCTGGGACCAAAAGGTCTCTTTTGTTCATCTGTTCTTAACATTCTGCTGTTGCCATACCATAGCGTACAGCAATGGGGAAAAACAGATTTCCATTTCCAATTATAAAATTGTAGGTTAAAGAGCAAGCACGTACAAAGCCTGGCTAGGACACACAGCTTAATATCACATGCCTCGTTCTTAAACCCTTATTCTCAACAAAGGTTCCCATCAGAACCCAGATCTCTTTGAAGACTTGGAAAATTTCCTGTTAGGTTTGATGAAAAACAGAGCTTTGCATGAGTTATTTTCACAAGAAGAGTATAGGGCACAAGTCAAATGATTAGGCTCCCTTGGGGATGCTCAGAGAATTGCATTGCTGGATTGACTGGGTGTCCTGAAGCCTACATGAAGAGCACAGCCTGTGTTTGCTGATGGCACTATCTTGTCCCCATGGAGTATCTGACTTTTCCATCTGAAGGGCAAGTGAAGGGGAGAATGTGTTAATAAACCTCAGTGTTACTTGACATTTCGGCACAAAAGCATTAAACAAATGCAGAGATATTACTATCTTTGTCTTAGCAAAAATTTTTTTTTAACTTCTCTTATTTCATACAAAGGAAGCAAAGAAGTTATTGTGGTGGCCTTTTCGTACTTTCTCTGGGCTCAGGACTTTCTCAGGGTTAAGATGGTGATCTTGGTATACTAATGGATCAAGATCACACACACAAGATCATAGCTTCATACCAATGTGAATAAAAGAAAAAGGCTGCATACTGTCTCAAGGATTTTCTGCCTTCAAATTTTCAGTTTACTTTTGATAAGTAAGTGTTTTTAATTATTTCTCCCTTGGGATTCACAGTATGATTACAAGTGTTTTCCATGAGAAGACACTTTTCTAGGTGTATCCACACAGGTACTTTTTAATAACATATATGGGATCTTTGCACAGAACCCTGCAGACCTTCAGATTTGCTGTGGCATTGTGGCCAAAAACTGCAATGACTCAAGAATAAAAAACCTTTTCTGAAAAAGCTTGAAAAAGAATTCTGAAAAAGGAGAGATTTATTGTGGAGTCTTGAGGAAATTTTTGAACCCATTTTCAGGGCTTCACTGGGTTGGAGGGGTCATGTTTTCTTTTTTAATTAGTTATATACAAATAAATAGCAATATTTGCATAGTTTTATGGATTTTTTAAAATGGTAAAGTGACACAGAGTAACTTCTGATGTACTCATGATAAGTAACCTTTTATTTGACAAATAGGCTTACTGAATGGGGATGGAGGAAGTAAATTCAATATTGGGTTTTGGAATTTCACCATAAATAAATGATGACTTTTTATTGTTTCAAATTTCTTATCTCTGAATTTTCTTGGGGTAGATTCAGGATGTCCAAAATTAAGATCATTTTTCCTTGGTGTAAATTAAAAAAAAAAAAAAATAATTATGCCAGAATTTATTTCCCACAAGTTTAATGTTTTCAAGATGGTGTGCTCCATCTCATCCTGAGCTTCACCAAGCTCAATGGAATCAGGCCAGTGGTAAATACTGTTTAAAATTCCAAGAAGGAAACTTCCTTCACAGAAGATGAATATTGCAGTTTTTAATTTAAGCTGTAGCTTTTCAAGACAGAGGGAGATTTAGAGAGTCAGAAGCACATCTGGGAATATTTTATAAACTGGAGTACTTTCCCAATGAAAATGCAAAGGTTGTCTCATGTTATGTCCAAAATTTAATCTTAATTAGGGTTTGCATTCCCTACAAGCAGCTATATTTTATTTTTATTTTGACATCAGAGACGTGTTGTTAATTAAATGTCAGGAAAAGCAAAGGTGGTAGACAAAAAGAATGACATAAAATATGTACATATGAAAATAGGTATATGTGTACGTGTGTGAAGCTAAGTAGTTTCTTTTACTCTTAGAGACAGCATTGAGCTTATCATTGAGATTCTTTGCTTTCTAGACCTCACTGGGAAAATTACCTTGGCTCTTTAACAGAAAGGCAGGTGAAATGAAGTGTAGGGTATATTTTTTGCATTCAGTCTTCAGTAACCAACTCTTTTTTTTTTTTCATTCTGAGAGAGAACTCAGAGTTATTCTTTTTGTAGTGTGGTTTATTGGATGTCTTAGGTTTTGTTTGGTTTGTTTGTTTGGTTTGTTTGATTTCACCCACACCCTCTGGTATATACCCACTGGTATATTAAGTAGATGCAGTAGCTGTGACCCAAGTTTTCATTCTGTTTTAAAATACTTGATAGTTTGAAGTTCACAGATACACTCTATTTTGTTAATCTGTAATTAAATTTGAGTTAGAAGTCTGAAATGGAAAAAATCGTTAACTCTCTTCAACCATTCACTGAATATGTTTTATAATGGTGGTAAGGTGTGCTGGAAGTCATGTGAAAAGATGCACACAATGGAGATGATTGGCACATGCTGATGCTTGGTGATCCATAAACCTTCTTGCATAAAATGCTCATTGTGAACTGAAGCATGCATGGAAATTGTGCACCTTAGTTCTAAAGGTGATTCTGGTTCCCTCCAAGCATCCCATATAGGACCTGTTAAACACAGATGATCTTAGAGATGGCATCAAACTCATTTGCTAGGTACTGGGCCAGAAGACAGTAAGTCCAATGGAGTTTCTCATTCTTCTTCATGTATGACTTCTTGTTTATCTTTATGCTGCCAGTGACTGTTGGCCCAAGTTATGTTCTAGCATGTGAATAGTATTATTTTCCACGTACTCTGGCATTACACAGTCCTCTGACAGCAAATCTACTCCACCTCCTCTCTTCCATCCACATAGGAGTATACTTGTTTTCTTATACCAGCTCTCAGAGTGGAGGAAGTAATATTCCCTGTTGGACAGGAGAAACAGTATTTCACTTGTCCCAGCCAGTCACCGTCTGTTGAGCTAGTTACTACTCCACATGTTTATTTTATGACATTAATCAATGAATCTGAATGATACACAGATTTTTAAGGTAGGAAAAATATCCTGCCAGAGAGTCAAAATATAGTCTTTTTTATAAAACACTGCTCTGCCTGTGAGTATATTCTGAAAAGGGAGACAGTAGAGTCACAGCAGTATATTAAATAATATGAGATTTAGAATGCAGAAATCACAACATACATCTTATTCAGCAACAGATAAAATCTGAGAGAAAAAATAAATTTAAGAGTAGGGTCCTGTTCCAAACCCTTCTGGTTGGAGACTGTTTCTAGATACCTGAGGAGCTGCCTCCCTCTACAGGACCATGCCTGACCATAACAGCTATGAAATAATAGAAATACCAGCTGTAAAATGGAAACTTAGCAGGCAGCAGAAACAGAGCTTTCTTGCACATGGTCTGAGCAGTGGTGTTTACTCCTGGAATGTATTAGGGATACCATCGATTCTGCTGGAAGATAAAATGGTTTTCTTTAATTGACTGAACTGTCTCTCAAGTAAAAAACTTCACTGAGGAGCAGAGAAACACAGAGAGTTGGTATTGGATGTTTTAACAAACATTTTGGAGCAATACTATTGACAATACATAACAAACTTAAATTGTCTGGCAGCAAAAGTGATGAATTTTCCATTAAGAAAGCATGTGTAATTTGTGTGCATTTTGCTTGCTGTAATACTTATAGTATCTTGCACATTCTGCTCATGCTTGAAGAGCAGAGCACCAAAGCAGCAGGTTGAGAGGGATTTTCCCACCCTGATGCTGCCCAGCTGCACTTCCCAGCTTGCCTGACCTTCAGTTCTTAGGAATTAATTGTATCTTCAGTTTAAAAATGAGGTTGTTATCTATGTCACTGGTGTACAGAGAAAGTTCTGTCTGTCAACTTCATAGTCTTTTGCCTTTCAGTAATGAGGGCATTAAAAGTGTTAGATGTAGAAAATAAATTCAGATTAGATTATTGCTTGTTGACTTTTTCTTAATTTAAATTGAAAACATAATAAAAATTAATAAATAGCAGAGCATCTTTTGACAAAGGCAAACTTTTGTAGGCTAAAGGATCTGAAGTTTAAATTAATATTTGGCATTCTCATATTGGGTGAACCTGGGATTTCTGTAATAACCCCAGGTGTTGTGAGATTTGGGGGATATGAGGAGACTCTTACCTGCAAAATCTTTGTTGGTGACATCACAAAATGTAAAATAAAGTAAGAGTTGCCACGTCAAACTCAGCTGGAATTCATATACTAAAACAGGTAATTAAAGCTTTTCAGATATATATAAATAAATAAAGGGAACTACTTTCATACTGCAGTCACACCTGAAAGCACAGATATTGCTTTGAATGTGGTATTAAAAAAAAAACAACAAACAAAAAGCACCTGAAAGTTTTGTCTTAATTTCCTCCTTCCCTAAAACTGAGGGAGGTAATAATTTTGGGTAACCTGAATAACTCTATCCCAGGACTATGAAATAATTAGAAGATGAAGATATTAAGACCCAGTAACAAGCACCATGCTGGGATCAAAAACCAGATGCATCTAGAAAACAGCAAATATAATACCAGTGTTTATAATAGTGAGAGAAAAGTCATCAATGTAGCTACCTGCAACTGTAATTTGGAGGGATTAAAAAAAATCCAGGAACAATTAAAGATATTGAAATACATAGAAAACATGTTTCATTATAGCATTGGCTTTAAGATATAGATCAAACCAGATAAATAATTCTGAGTAATTCATACAGTTACTATGTATCCCTTGTCTAGCATAGTGCATCAACCTGACCCTCATAAATTTTATCCCTGAAAGAACTAGTAAAAAATATGAAAAGGCATGTTTAATAGAATTGTAAGATAAGTTGTAAATGAATCATATACAGATGACATAAAGACAGGTGTTGTTGAAAGGTAGATTATAGTGCAGATTAGAGGTGAAACTCTCTGGATTAATTTTGGGATTAATCTTGTTTACTGTTTTGACAGGAGCAATTCTTGCTGTCTATAGCTTTATTTGCTTTAAATGCAGGAGGGAAAAAAACTCTTTAGGGTGAAAGATCAATGTAGAAAAAAGGAATGGACATAAACTGTCTATAATTATATTTTGACTGAAAACTAGAAGAGTGATAAAATTGTTCAATACCCTCTGGTAGAAGTAATGAGATCAAAACACAGACATATTACTGTTAAAATAATTAACTGCCTGCATCAGTACTGGACTAGCCTTGATGATATTTTAATCTCCAGATACTAATGTGTTTTAATGAAATGCAGATTTTTATTTTTTTTTATGTAAATAGACTGAAAACAGATTCCAAACCATGTGCAATGAAAGGCACAGAGAACTACATTCCTAAGAGCAAGGATACAGGAAAAAGTCAAATATTCAGTCCTCAACGACACCTCTGTCCTATGTAATTAATATGGGAGGTATCTTATTAGGGGAGAAAATGGAGTATGTAATTACAGACTGTATCATGATGCAAATATTAGCAGTGGGGATGAGTCAACATTACAAAGGGCAACTGTAATTCAGATAATTCACTTTTAGTTTTAATTCTGTAGGAGGAGGTTTTGGTTGTTTGGGGTTTTTTTTACATCTGTGTGTATGGGTGTATATAATTTCCGTTTACATTAAGGCACATCACCAAGCATTTTTTTTGATCAAACACTAAAAAATTACTCCAGGTTGAAAGTTACTAATTCTAGGATTATCCAGACAAAGAAGTATAAATTATATAGTTTTCACCGTCATTATTTTTTTTGTTGCTTTTTTTTTTTTCCTAGCAAATATTATCTTTATGAATCAAAACTCACCAAGCAAGCTTTCCAGTCTGTCTACCTTCACTGATTTCCAAGAAACATGAGGGCTGGTACAGCTGCTAGCAGTATTTTGAAAATGTTGAAATCCATTTGAGTAGCACAGTAAGATCGTGGTCCATAAGTAGTCCATAGCAGATCTGACAAAAATGTAAAGGTTTCAAGTCCATTTAAACACCAAACTGGCAGTGAAAGTTTTCACTTTTTTAGGAATTATGTAGAAAATACCCCATTGTATATGAAAAAAATGTGTGCTTTTGAGACACAGCTGTTAAAGAATAACTAGGGAAAAAATGCTTTGCAAAGAAAGGATTAAAGTTAATTTCTGTAACATTAGTGTAGTATAGATTTTGATGATTACAGAGCCAGTTGCTGGCAGCAGTGGTGCTGCTGAAGTAAATCTCCAATAGGATAAATACTTGGTAGGACCTTACCTTCCTTCTAGTAATGAAAAATAGTGAAAATATGAGCTTCAGAAATCATAAACACAAAGTAGTTGTCATGTTTTCTCATGCATGTGGCAATACTTAGAATGGATTTGTTTGTTTCTTTCTTTCAATCCTTCTTTCATAAAAATTCCTGGAAACAAAAAGTATTTGGAGATTATAGTCAACAGTTGCTCTGTTGGGTTTCCAAGTTGTCACTTAACCATCCAACAGTTAAAAAAAGTTTGAACTTTTGTTATTTTCTTGTTGGAAAGGCAGCAAAACAAAGAAATCTCTCAAGTGAGCTCTTCTCACATGCTGGCAATAACTGTTAGCAGTACCTGTAGTCTAATTCCAAAATCATTAGCTTCTCAGTAACTCTGAATGACATAATTTCGTGTTAAAGTCTGTACAAAGGTCCCTAGGGTTTTACATCATAAAAATTAATTTAGCGGCACCTCCTCTCTTTGCCACAAATTACTTATTTTTATTGTGTTGTGAGCTTGGCAAGTCTTCTAATTAAAATGGTTAAAAAAAAGAAAAAAATTACATCCCTTGATTTGTCCTCTTTACTTGCAACATAAGTCCATTATTCCAGTTCGAAAGAAAAGAAATGCTTCCTATCAGAAGTGATATTCTAAAATATAAAATTGAAAATGCCTTGCTCTATCTAATGGAATTGCATTGGATAATCAGAACAAGTCACATTTTCTTGGGCAGGCCCTTTAATTTTAATTTTCACCTTGCATGCTTCTAACTCGTATAAGCAATTGCCCTCTGTGTATCTACCAGTTGGACATATAGGAGTCTTGTTGGTTGTGTAGGTCTATAGATATGTGATTTATGTGCACAATCAGGCATTCTTGTATAAGTAGCCACAGTCCAATACAAGCCATGAAACGTGTGTAAATATTACAATCTTTTTTTTCTGGGCTTGCTTACTTAGGTCACCAAAAAGAAATTTTGTTTAGACTGAGGTATTTTGTTATCTGCCATAGCCCATTTGCCAGACACCCAGAAATGTTGGATGAACAGTGTTTATGAATATATACTTTTACTTTGCCACAAGCAACAGTCAATGATGTCCAAACAGCTATCCTGGAGCCCAGTGCAAAGTAGATGAAAATAAGGTCTTTGAATTCAGACTTGCAGTTGAAAAATATTTATTCTGTCAATTTATAAAAATATTGTTCGAGGAGTGTGTGACTGATCTAAATATTGGGTTTCTTTAGGTAGACACTTGTAAGGTAAAACAAACAGGATTAAAAGGGTATCATGAGAGGATGTTTTTTTTCTATAAATGCCTAAAGATTGTTAAAAGAAAATGCTAGAATTGTAATGATATTTTACCAACTTCCCCAACTTATCAACAAAACCAGTTGTGCCATGAATGTTCTAAACCTGGAAGTGTGTAAGAAGAAGGAAGATATAGTAGTTTCAAAAGGAATTAAAAGTTCAGTAATTCATACAAGCTGGGAATGCCTTAGGAAGGTCAGTTTGTCAGAGGATATGCTTCTATAGGAAATTTCTTTAATACAGAAACTAGCTCATGGATTTCAAATTCCACAGTCCAGTTTGATGACTTTATACTGTTTTAGAATTACAGATGAGATGTTTTGTCATGCTACAAGCTAGACTATTGGGAATATCTCTGTTTAGAAGTTTTCCAAAATCATATATGTGGAGCTAGGATGGGAGGCACAGTTGCCCAAACTGGTGTCACTAAAAAAAAATTTAAAATGCATGGAGTCATCCATTCAGATATGAGAGTGACAAGCTTGAAGATAGCACTGACGTGAGCAAATCAGAACTGGCTTCTGTATTACTGTTAATTTCTTCGTGTCTTCCCACCCTTCTTCCTCAATGCAGAATTAGATAAATTTAAAATGCTTCCAAATTTCTCTGTGATCCCGTGGCTGCTTGAACTTCTAGCCAAACACGCTGTGAGCTTTAACCAAACCTTACCCCATGCCTGTCATATTAAGGTTCCTCTGTAGTATCACGTGTCTTAATCTGCAAGCTCACATTGCACCCTTTCTCATTAAGGATGATAAGCTTTTCTCTTATTCTCACCATCTATTTCATAAAGCTCCATAATTGTCATAATATGCACTTTTGGCATTGCTCTTAGTTTCCTCACATGCTTGGTATAGCTCAGTGAAATTGTCTAGTGGAGGGTTAGAGCTTGGGAACACCAAGCATTTGGAAACTGAGTTACATAAGCCTTATAATAGGGAAGTATTTACATTACAGAAAGATATTTAAGAAATGTTATTTGACTTTAAAAAGAACTACTAAAAAATCTGAAAAATTAAAAATAGATGGCTTCTCCCTTAACAAACAAACTAAACACCCTCTCCCCCCTTCCCCCCAAAAAAATATCAAAAAATATAACCAAGAAAACCCATCAGCTGCTCTGTCTGGAGTGTATTTTGCTGTTTTCAAATTCCTTTCTTCCTCTCTCCACCTCTATTATTCTTACTTTCTGCTACAAGTATTTAATCTACTTAATTTAAACAAGAGCTTTTCAGCAGCCCCCCCATCCTTTTCCTGTTAGCCTGGTACCTCAGGGCATAGATTTCCAGGGTTATGATGATGAAGTAAAGGTTTCCTGGGTCTCTATAACCTATGACTGCAAAATCAGCAGGAGCACAGCCCTGTCCCCGTTTGGGGGAGATTCTGTGCCTCTTGGCTGACCTAAAGTGTAGGGAACTAATATGTAAAGGGTAAACTGGGCTGTACAGTGCAGTGCACAGCAAAGTGCAAGGTGATATAGATTGGGGGGTGGAACTAAAAGGGGTGGTTTTTTTAGTTCCTTAGCAAGTTGAGGGAAGACCATGCCTTGCAGAAGCTTCCTGTGGTCACTGATGACTATAAGGCAATGGGCTATGACAAAAGGCAAGAGCTGTCTGCCTTGTGACAGCCTATAAGGCTGTTAGTTAGGAAAATTCATGACAGTAGTTCTCAATTTAGGCATTTTAAAAATGTTTATTTTTTTAAAACACGAAGGGGATGTGCATAAATGAAATGAGTAATTCCTGAGTGAATTCTGTAATATTTTCCATTTATGGTTGGAAATGTAAACATACTGGGAATGAGTTCAAGAGAACCAAGATGTGGAGGTGTGAGGGATATGTTTTAGCCTGTTTATGCATCTGAAATAGTACAAAAACCATGCTGGATAAACTAGATGTAGGTAAACTGTTCAGTTTAGAGTTTACACTTCTTTTTTTACCGGCTGCAGAAAGTGCTGGTACTTCATCCTCCTTCTGGGACAGAAGGACAGGACAGCAAATTCTTCTCATCAGGCTACAGATCAAGCAGCAGATGGCAACTTTGGATAGCCTCCGATCAGGCTGGCTTGAATTAGAGATGAGTCCCATCCCCTTCCAAATGAGCACAATGCTAGGCTTGAACTGGGAATTGGATCATGTCTAAACATTGTGTCTGGATTCAAAACGCAGCAGAGTTTTGCTGTACCTCATCCAAGGGCTTGGCTTGAGCCAAGTTCTAATTAAGGATAGTAACTTAACAGAGAAATGCTCTGTGTGTTGCCATCAGTAGCTCTGTGTTACCTATCTCCTCTGCTGAGATTTTTGAAAAGATAAACTGTCTCCGGGGCATAGCTGGTCTCTGAGGGCTGCTTCTAGCACTCCACTTTAACACCCAAAAATGGGGAAAATGTTGTTTGATTTGGTAACTGTTTTTCATCTCCTTATAACCAGCTGAACTTAGTAGACACAATGACCAGTCTCCCAATAACTGAAAGAAAGGTAACGTCTGAAAAGTTAGTACCTTTTAAGTAGTTGTTTGCAAATCAAGAGCAACGTGTTCTTTCCCAGTGCAGTACACAGATGAAAAGGAGTAACAACTTGAAAATAGACTTCGTAACAGCAAATGGACAAACCCTGGGAAATTATTTCGAAGGCAATTGTTAAAACATATGACAAAAACCAGAAAGCAGCTCTAATTGGTTTTCTAAGTCCCTCATTCTCAGACTAGCTGACTGGAGTTGTGCTGCCTAATGTTACTTTTGACTCTGTAATCCCTTGCTGCACAGTGAAGGGGAAAGTGTGGGACTGCAGGAAAGGCAGTCCTGTTTTCTACTGCCTGATGTTCCACATATCTTAGGTTTATTAAATAGGTGTATCTGCATCCCACTGTAGTCAATCCTGCTTAATATAGCTCTTCACTGTGGAGCTGGGCTCAGCTGCACAAGGATCCCAGCACCTCATTCTTTTTCACGTTTGCCCTGCCAGACCCTCACACTAGGAACAGAGGTGATGTTCTCCCTGGCTAGCAAAATGGAAACAGGCACAGAAGGATTAAGCCCATGAATCACATGCAGTACCCTCATGCTCACAAAAATCTCTCCTTGTGTAGTTGTCCCCTCCATTTGTTTTAAGTCCCCCCAGAAACTATTATTTTATAGGAATAACAGTTTTCTTCTTTACACATGCTCATTATTTATACCAGAAATGGTCACTAAGGTCAGGAAACGTGGATATCTAAAGTCGTATATGGACTTATGCTTCATGCCTTTGAATTTACTTTGAGCAAAAAGCAGGTCTCAGACATGTTTCACCACGGAGTGGTGTGTCCCTTCCTGCCTGAGTGGGAATGTAGCCACTCCCTCTGCCTCTTCTTCTGTGCTGGTAAAAAATTGGGGTGAACCTAGAGGGTAGAAACAAAAATTCCTCTCCCCTGTCATATCTATCAGGACCTAAGTTACTCCACGAGGGCTGTGGGCCCCGATTGCTCTGCCCTTGTGAGCAAAAGGACAATCTGATGTTTACCATAAGTTTATGGGCACATGCACTGGAAGTCTGAGTTTAGGCATAGCAGAAGGCTGTGCAATACTTTAGGCTGCTTTAGCATGCACGGCATCCGTGTCTTGTTAACATGCCAGCCTAATTCCACTCTTTTGCTTCACAGACAAGTACCACTTTATTAACCACAAGTCTATTATCTTCCCATTTGAAGGGCTCTGAATAGGCTTACAGCAACACTCTGCCTTTGTAAAACAACAAGTCCTTTCACATTGATAAAAATAGTTTAAGAAATGAAAAATAAAATTCAACAGTGACAGAAATTCCTGTCATTCCTTTCATCCTCCCAGTGTGAGCCAGCAGGTGCAACTTGACATTCTTTAAACAAACCTTCCCCCTGCTTTGTGGCTGAAGAAAGGCTTTGGCAAATGCTTATCCTTTGATATGATGTGTACTTGACAAAATTCACAGGGAGATCTGAGCTGCTGCTTTGAAGCAAATGCTTATTAGAACACTGGAGCGCTAAAGTGCACTGTGATTTGGCTCGGTTGCTAGTAAGACATCAAGTAAAATGTGCCCATTATGTCAATTCAAAGTCAAGTCTAAACACTCTGACTTCTGAGAAATCTGAAGAGAATTTGTGGCCGTGCAGCTCTGCTGCTTTATTGCTTATCTAATTTGCATTTCCCTCTCTGTCTGTCAGTTCTCCTCTACATTTCTAGCAGAGCAGTTGGTGAATCATCTGGAATTGATTAAATATTTTCCATTACTGTAATTTACTTTCAAACCTTCCTCTCCTCTTTTTCTCTTTCTCAAAAAGTGCTGCACTTACAGCTGAACAGGAAAGGAGCTGAGGACCACTCTCCCTTCCACAGCTTCGGGCTTGTTCCAGATTCATGCTTGGTCTATACAGGTATTTAGTGGTGAATATTTGATGCAGAATATTTGGCAATGTGCCATGAAGAGTGGACCAACAGTGAGGACAGAAAGCCTCTCATTGTTCATTGCTGCCCAGGAAATATTTGCAAGTGAAATTAAATAAGTGCATCTCTTCTTTTTATTTTTTTTTCTTTTCTTTTCCTTTTTTTTCTTTTTCTTTTTTTCGCTTTTCTTTTTATTCTTTCTTTTTCTTTTCTTTTTCTTCTTTTTCTTCTTTTTTTTTCTTTTTCTATCTTCTTTCTCTGTTTTTGTCTTTTTTTTTTTCTTCTTTTTCTTTTTCTATTTTTTCTTTCTTCTTTTTTTCCTTTTTTTTTCCCCCCAGGGTGGAAAAAGTCTGCTAGAACATATTTTGTCCCTTTTTTTCCTTATGTCTTTTAATTCCCCATGAAATGTTACAGTCTGTTGCAAGGTCTTTCTTTCCTGCTTGTGAGTAATGCCCTAGCCTGGCAATAGCTGGCTTTGCATGAGCAAACATATTCAGATGTGATGCCCCAGAGTCTGGAGAGCACTTGCAAAATGCCTGACCTGCTTCTTCCACAGCAGATGGCAGATAACACTATCCTGGTAGAGGACCTCTCTGATCCTAACAAGCTGTCTAATTTAACAGAGGTATTTAAAGATGCAGCTTCTGGAAGCTTAGGAATTGCAAGTTTGAACTTGAAATTTGGTGTGAATTTTCAGTGCTGAATGTAAGTAACTACCAGAACAACCTCACTGGATTCTTAATTACACTTGATATATAAAAAGCAAGACTAGATAACTTCCTAACAGATTTTCTGTAGCCTAATAGGAAATCATCATCCTGAAACAAGACTTTGTGGTCATCAAGGTCTAAGGTGGTATTCACAGAGTTAAGAGTAGAAAACTGTAGCAATGTGCCAGGCACTTTTCCATCCATCCATTCTCAAGAGATGAGTGACTGTCTCTGTCTGGGGGGGCTGGTAGCAGTTCTTTAATGAGCTGAAGAGAGGGGTTGCACTGGTGGTGGTCACCAGACGTGGGTGGTCAGCCCCTGGCAGGCTCCAGACATGCAGGACATGTCCCCAGGTACTCCATCCACCAGCTGTAAACAGAAAGCCTTTCTCCAGATTTAGAATGAATAAATGAATGCATATAATTTGTCATCAACCATCAGAAGCAAGCAAGTAAGATGCTCCAGGGTTTTTTTCCCTGTTGTCACAGGAAGACTGCTTGGAACAGCTGAATTGTTAAAATCTTCACGAGAGAAATGGAATTTGTTTCTTTTTCTGAAAACTTGTATGTAAACATAGCAAATATTAGTTTTTGCTTTGAATGTGTAAGTTGCATCTTAAATATTACACCTTACAGCATGTGTAAAGGCATACATACATACATACATATGTATACAGAAAAAGAATCTACTGGCAGAGCTACCTGCATTGGATAATGTGTTGGAAGTTGACTTGCAAGGAACCTTGGTCAAGGAGTATAGAAGGCTCTACAAGTCCAGGTTTGGTGGGGACTAGGCTATTCAGATACGGTATCAGACTTGCCTCATGTGTACAGAGGTCTGTCTACTCAGTCTCAAGTGGAACAAAATTGAAGATTGAGAAGCTTTTTTAGAAGAAGCTTGTAGCTTTCAGGTAATCCTGTTCACAGAGAGTGCAATACAGGTTGCAGTTCATAGTCAGGTTTTGGTTTTCTACCTGGACCACTGAAAGAGCTAAGTCACTTAGAAGCAGTGAGAGTAACTTGCTTGAAAGCATATCCATTGTCAGTGATTTTTGCCCTCAGACACTACAAAGGGCATGTACCATGTCCATGGACTTGTCAGGTTTCAGGAAGGACCAGCTGAGCTGTCAAGGTTTGTTAACCTCTTGGCATCAAAACAGTAAACTACACGTGTTCAGCAAGAAACTGCAAGCACTTTGCCTTAACTCAGCAGGATGAGTGTGCTGAGCAAGGGACCTCAGCACATGTCTGGACCTTATCTCAGAAAGCAGAAGTGCTGAGCTGATAGCAACACAATGGCTTTGCTATCAAACTAAGGAACCAGATTTGCTGATGCTAGTGCTCTCAGATTTTGGCTACTGGACATCAGGCCAACACACTGGAGGCTCTGAGACTGTAATATCACAATACCAAATGACTTGGCATCACCACCTCAAACTAGAGGAGAGGTACCATGCTAATAACCACAGGGGGTCAGCCTGCTACTTAGCTGAAGACCTATTAATTAGTGGTGCTAAGCCAGGAACAGCAGAGAGTCCTGCAAAATTCATATCAATGTCAGCCCTGAAAGAGCTTTGTCTGTATTGAAGAGATTAATAGCTGTAGTGCAGAAAGTGAAAACCTCTTGTCACATCTCCTGGCTTGGCTGTGCATTGCGCCCCTCAGTCCTCCATGTGATAGTGTAAGAGATGTCATCCTTTTTTTCAGAGTCTAAAGGAGACCGCCCTTTATATATAATATTTTTTTCCAGACAGTCTCTTCTTGCATCTAAAATTAGATGCAGCTTCTGAATTCACATCAGACAAAGGCACAGAAGAGCATCTAGGGGAAAAGAGTGTGTGAGGCTGAATCTAGAAGCCCTTAGAGAAATTCACTGTCAGATTGGAATGAAGGGAAAAAAAAAAAGAAAGCAGTGCTATCATTTCTGGGTTTGAGGAGTTTTTTCAGTCCAACAGTAAAAAAAGAGTCCATGAGGACTTCTGTTTTCTAATGGGAAACACTGGAAATGGGTAAGAAAAAACAACCAAACTCAAATATGAGTATGTTTCTTAGTCTAGCTGCTCTTGTAAAGTAGAATTTATTTTATCTTCTCCAATAGAAACCAGAGGAGTATGGGGAGTGATCTGTTTTCCCCCCATTTTCCACAAATTTCAGTCTCTCCCCATGCCTAGCAAATGTTTCTCTGAGTCTGGTAAAAGACATTTGGGAGCCTCTTCCAGGCTATAAATATTCAATTAGCATTTAGTGCTACAGCCTTCTCTTTGCAAATTAAAACTTATGCAGTTTCCATAGTGACCTAAACAAGATAAGAATCTGAGTCAAAAGTAGCAGACCTAAGTGAAGATGAGCAGATAGCAAGGCAAATATTTTAAATGGATTTTCTGTTGCTTTGTTTGCTTGTGTTTTGGTATTTTTTGAGGGGGGTGTGTTGGTTGATTCTGTTTGGGTTTTTTTTTTTCCCAGGGTGCATTTTGAGGAACAGACAGTTGTCCTGATTTCACAGATCTTTGGCCATGACTAGGCAGCTAGGTGCTGGTGTAAAATCGTTTTGAGTGCTCTTCAATGCTCTCCTCAGAGAAGTAAACGGCCAGGAAAGGATAGTCTTCATTTTAAGCTCTTACATGTAGTTTCACCAGGTCTTTTTCCTTATGGCATCATAGCTTAAACAGATGCTCATGGATGATCTGATCTTCCTCTAAAATCTGTGTGAAACCCAAGGCTTCCTGCAGTGCAGAAGGGACTCAATTACACACCCTTCATCCAGCAGTTGTGCCACTGCCTCATCAGTGGGATCAGCTCACTGCAGCAAGAGATCCTGGAATTACTACAGAAAAGACATCCAGCACAAAAAAACCTGTGTTCTTTCACAAGGTTGCTTGAGCTCTGCTTTTAAACTGAATTTTGTTTAGGCAATGATAACTGGATATAGCCACCTTTATTTTTGGTTTATTTTAATTTTTTAATTAGGGGCTGGGAGAATGTGCCCAGAGATTTGGGGTGAGCAAGGAGTGTTGAGTTTTGGTAGATAGACAGATGGTTTCATGCAATGTGACATTTTAATTGCAGTCTATAATGTGTTTGTGCAGCGCTCAGATCAATGGATATCCCTTTAGAAAAAGGAAAATCATAATTAACATTTGGTTGTTTGTGCAGATGGAGCAGCAGAGACACAAATACACATGTTCTGTATTGTTTTTGTGAAGATCAATCGCAGGTATAAAACTGACCTTGGAGAAATTTCCCCCAAAACACTGACACAGCACTGCCATTTCTTAGGATGGTACCCTTGAATCTTGATGCAAGCTCATGGTGAGAGCCACAGAAAAACTCTAAACTGGCCAAAGAAATTTCCTGGCTTTTAAGAAGAATATTTCTTATACTTTTTAAAGCATTTTATTTTAAAGTAAGGGGAGGAGGAAGAACTAAATTCGAAACCCATGGTCTTGCAGCCTGCAAAAATTTGAAGTTACTGATGAGCATCGCCTACAGCAGGTTTTTCCATGCTATCACGTGGTGAAAGCTGAAGCTTTATGTTTTGAGCACTGAGTCTGATTCTATGTCAACCATCCTGTTCCCTATGGCTGTTCAACTGAGAATCAAACTGTGTGTTCAGAGCCCCTTAGTTTGTCCCCCATTATGCCAAGTCAGTGCTTGTGCTGCTGCTCACTGGTACCTGTTACCCAGCAGGGTAACAAGCCCACTAAAATGATTATGTTGTTCACATCACTACAGCAGACACATGTGTGTAATAGGTGATTCTCTGCCCTGCATCAAGTTGAATGAGGCAAATTTTCCCTAAAACAACAAAAAAAAATTGAAGGCAACATGCACTGTAATAGCTTAAGTACATTTACATTGCCCTGATACATTCATAACAGCATTCTGCATGAGATTCTATATGGCGTGGATAATAAAACAAATTAGGTATTGCAGCTGCAAAAACATTTTGTGCAGAGAACGATGTGCAGTTCAGCTGCAAAAATACAGCATTCATGTGACATTACATTCAACCCTCTTCCCCAAGAGATCTCCCTTCTAGGTCAGTGTGGAAAAGACAGACATTGCCAACACAATGCAGTCCCTTTGCTTGGGAATCAGGGTACTTGCCTTTCTGCACTTGCCAGTTGGGTGCTCTTAGCAAATATCAAAATCGAATAAAGAAAATCACAGTGTAAAAATCCAAATAAGTTAGTAGAGATAAACACAGCTTGATTTGTTGGGGGTTTTGTGTCTGTGAGAGAGTAAAAATAAATAGACCTTTTGAACACATTTAGCTTCCGTTAAAGGGGCACTTCCACAGCTTGGAACAACTAACAAGGGTCTTTCCATTTGGGTGCCTTTCAAATATTTTATTTGGGTTTGTTTATTTCCATAATTACCGTCATCATCTTTCATCCTGGTAGATTCACTCAATGGTGCATTTCCCTCTATGAAAAGTTCATTTATCCAACCATAATTTGGTAGATGTGTATATACAACTGCAATTACATGCTTGCAGCACTTTGAGGTGAGCAGCGAAATAAAACTTCTTGTGAGAACCACCTTGGTGATTTCCTTCTCTTCTTATCACCAATACTTCTGGTAGCTGGCTGTGTGTAAGATACTTGCTCTGCAGATTCCTCCACTGGCACCGTATGTGTCTGGATGTTTTAACAACTGTTTGAAAAGGTGTGCTTATAAATGACAGGAAAATCCCTGAATTGCCTGCTTCTGTATATAATCAAGGTTTATAAAGGTTTTTATTCTTATTATACAGCAATAAAAACAGCTTTCAGGATGCAGACTCAGAAAGTCTCAGCTGGTGGGATTATGGTAAAAGTCCTATTGCAGAAGGTTTACTGAAAGAAGCAACTGAGATTTTGTGTAGTCTAAATTTTCCCTAATCCAACACACTCTGTATTCTATTCAAAGCATAGCTTCACAGAGTGATTCTCAGCCAGTGTGCATAAATCATTTACTAATGCAAATTTAACAGTTCAAGAACTGTTCTTATTTATTAAAAAAAAAGCAAACCCAAACAACCAAAAACCCTGCGAAAGAACTCAGGTTCTTTGCTGAATAGCTAAAATATTAAATGTTCACAGCTCTGTTTTTCCTACATGCATATTAACCTGTTGTCTGCTCTGAGGCAACTCCCTTACTTTCATTATTCTGAGAAAGTAGCTACTTTCTTAGAGTTCATGTTCTGACCATCCAAGCACATTGATAGAGCTTGATCCAGGTTGTAGGATTTTTTACATTGTTATGTACTCACAGCTTCAATTTACCTCAGCTGCACAGTAGCCAGAAAATAACAAAGACCCCCTCATTAAAACTCTGAAATTAATGTTCTACTGACAGTATAATTGAGGAGCCATGGTCAGAATGGCTGCATAGACCAAGCTACAGTCTTATTTTATGCATCCTGTGAAGATGATGCTCACAGGCCAAAGGTAAGTTGCTTTTGAGGGAGAGTATGAGAGACAGAATAGTGATGAGTGTTATTTTATGGCCCAAGATTGATGTCATTGCAGAAAATTTAAAACCTTAGGAGATGCAAACTAGATATGCTAATGCATCTGTCAATTATGGACCATGTGCCAGTGGGGCAGGAATAGTACAGAAGGCTGTGGTCCATGCTAGAATTTAGCATTTCAAAAAACACAGACTAGAATGACTGATTTAATACTGAAACTGAGATGAAGGAAGGTGGGGGCCTTGCTGGATCCACAATGGCTGTTAGCTGCAAACATAAAGATGAGAAGGGCATTTTTAAGGGCCTTGAAAATGGTGTGAAGAACTGTGCTCTCCTTAGTGATGGATGCAGCTGACACAGCACTGATGATATCTGCTCTGTAAACAACCATGTTTCATATTATTTGGGCTTATATGGCAATGTCTGTGTCTCCTAGTACTTCAGGAGAAATGTAGGAGTGCTGCTTACCTCTCTTTAAGGAATATCACCAAGTGGCCTCTACTTCTCTGCCAGTACATCTGTCTGGGCTGACAGCTTGGCCAGGAAGGGTCTCCAGCATGACAGGAATGAGCACTGGGGACTGAGCTCTGCATGGCTCCAGGCATGCCCTGCTACACCATGTCCCTGAGAGCTCTTCAGTAGAGGAAGCAGAGGAGGGAGAAGAGCCAGTGGCTACACTACCCTGCAGAGCCTGTAGTTCAGCTTGAGGGTCTGCTGGGGCTTGTGTTTTTGTTTGGTTTTGTTTGCTGGTTTCTGGGTTTTTTTCCCCACTTAAAGTGATTCTATTGCAGCTGCAATAGTTAATGAAGTGCTGAAAACGGAGCTGCTATTCAACATTGACGGGGAAAACTTTCCCTTCTCCTGGCTCCCCACAGGGTCCACGAGTCACTCGGGTGGGTCACTGGGGGAGGACTTGGCTGTTAGCTCAAGCACCATAGCCTGATGAGAAGAGCTTGGGAGTTTCATAAATAAACATCTAGGCAGCTGCATCCCACCCAGTCTGGTGATGGGAGGACAAACTGTGAGATGTGGCTGGAAATCACCTCAGTCACTCTGTTCCTGATTTGCCTCTGCAAAAAGTGGAACTGCAAGAATTTTGGAACTGCAAAAAGGGACTTTCAATTTAGGATAAAGCTATTTGCTTTCTTTGCATTTGTCGACCAAGGTGCTGACATTTGCCTTGTTTTGGTTTATTGCACTTCAGTCAGAGCCGTAGACATTCTCCAAACTAGTAATTGTTCACAAATAAACATAGACATGTAAGACATTTGCTAGCATATTTACTTTTCCAGTGTGAAGCTAATGAGTGACATCATTCTTTAGCAGCTGCCTTGGTTGTGCACCCCTTTCATGCAAAGATCATGTCCTGAGAATGGAAAAAAAAAAAAAGAAAAAAGATCAAAAACCAGTAGAATGATAGCAAACATATAAGTACAGCTGAATAATTAATTGAAGTAATAGAATGACTTATTTCAGCAAGATCATGAGTGAATCTGAATCCAGGACTTCCTGTCCTATGCAGAGAGTCCTGAGAATGTTTATTTAAGTGGAAAACATTCTCTGCAAGGAAATGGGTAAATAGGGACCTCAGAAGTTCAAAGCCAAGGTCCAGCAGAAGACATACCAAAGCTCAAAGGCTGCGCCCTTAATTTGTGCACATCATTGATTACAACTTATATCAATCAAAGATCTGTTTCTCAGTGCTTCTTCAGATTATTTGATTTTCCTGAGCTGGCAAAAATTGATCTTGTTTCATTTTTGTCTGAAGGAGCTCCTGTCTCTTCAAGCTTTAACAACAGATAATGATAAAACTAGAATGGCCAGCTGGTTTTGGTCCTATCTTGAAACAAAAAGGAGAGATGTGTCTAAGTATAGACTAAATTATGAAAACATTTAAATATATATGTATTTAAGAATAGATGCAAAATGCTTGAGTCATATTGCTAAGGCTCTGGAGAAACAATTCTCCAAATGCATTTTAGGGCAGGAGAAATCAGTTGAAGCCAACTTTTTTTATTTGCCATCACCTTTAGCAGTGTTTATGTGAGTTAACAATCATTTTCTGCGACACATAAAAATTTGCAGGCGACAGTAAGCTGGATGGAAGTTTTGATCTGCCTGAGGGGAGGGAGGCTCTGCAGAGGGACCTGGACAGGCTGGATCAATGGGTCAAGGCCCATTGCATGAGCTTCAGTAAGGCCAAATGTCGGGTCCTGCACTTTGGCCACAAGAACCCTCATCAGAGTTAGAAGCCTGGGGAGGAGTGGCTGGGAGAGCTGCCCAGCAGAGAGGGACCTGGGGGTGTTTATTGACAGGAAGCTGAACATGAGCCAACAGTGTGCCCAGGTGGCCAAGAAGGCAAATGACACCCTGACCTGTGTCAGGAACAGTGTGGCCAGCAGGACCAGGGAGGTGATCTCACCTTTGTACTCAGCTTTTGGGAGGCTGCACCCCGAGTACTGTGTCCAGTTTGGGGCCAATCACTACAGAAAGGACATTGAGCTACTAAAGCATGTCCAAAAAGGGAAACAAAGCTGTTGAAGGGTTTGGAGGACAAGCCTTACAAGGAGCAGCTGAGGGATCTGGGGTTGTTTGGCCTAGAGTAAAGGAGGCTCAGGGGAGACCTCATCGCTCTCTGCAACTACCTGAAAGGAGGGTGTAAAGAGGAGGGGATCAGTCTGTTCAATAAATTTGCAAAGTACAGGACAAGAGTTAATGGCCTCAAGCTGTGCCAGCAGAGGTTTAGATTGGATATTTGGTAGAATTGCTTCACTGAAAAGGTTATCAGACACTGGAAGAGGCTGCCCAGGGCAATGGTGGAGTCACCATCCCCAGAAGTATTTAAGAGTCGTACAGACATACAACCCAGGGATTTGGATTGCTTAAGGACTTGTCAGTGTTAGGTTAATGGTTGGACTTGATGGTCTTGAAGGTCTTTTCCAAACAAGGCAATTCTGTGATTCTCTGACATGTTTCCTGCGTCTGTGAGATGATAAATTTTGCCAAACAAGAATCAATCTCCCGAATGTAGAAGTGAGGTACAATGTCCCATTTACAGCATGCTTCAGGGCCAACTTGTCAATAGATTTGCTTCTCTCACAGCAACTTCTGGTGGAGTTGCAGACAGAAAATCCCAAAGAAATGTCAGTGATGCCGAAAAAAATGACAAAGTAATTTTCAAGTTACTTTCAAAGACAGTATCTACTTCTCTCCTGGTCTGACAATAAAGCTGTCAGAGATTTGGGCAGGCAGTTAGCCCCAGAACACAGTGCTGCTGACCTGTGTTTTTGCATAAGTCAGATTCAGAAGCTGTAGCACAAATATCTCGGAGATCACCAGAGCTGAGACAGTCTGCTCAGTTCATTAAAGACTGAACAATAAAGGAAGTATTAAATGTAGTGAGAAATAAATATTTTTACTGCAAATTTCTACCTTGGCCATGGTTTGGCCCTGCCCCTGTGGGATATTCAATCCCCACAATATGCTGGGGTACCACAAGTGGAAGCTAAGGGATATACCATGGTTTATGCTTATGGGTCATGTGTTGAAAGAATTTGACTTTAACTCTGCAAAAATGTTGACAGCTTCAGAGGGCACTGCATTATTCATTTATCTCAGTAAGAGCTGGATAAGCCAAAAAGAACCCTTGGACCTATAAGTGCCGTTCAGTTTCCCTTTTGTGAATTCATCCTTGGTACCTCTGCTACCACTTTCAAAATCACGTGCTTCCAGAATAGGGCAGAAGGCGGTTTTGGCATTTTCTTCTTTGTTTTTAATTTGTTTGGGGTTTTCTCTTCCACTTTTAACACAGAAAAACGTTTTTCATCCACTCTATGTGAAAATGTCTGTGGGAATGAACCACCACAGACACATCTTGAAATGATAATTTGGTACCAGATTATGGCTGGTTATAACAACTCCCAGGGAGCTTTTCAGACCTCATTTTCCCTGGTTTAAATCCAACCCCTCTTAACAATGTCCATGAGATGACATTGTTACCTATCAGGAGACTTACGTAAAGTGAACTGGTGTTACAGAACAGTTTGTAGCAGACTGCATAAAGCTGGGAATTTGAACAGCATCTGTGTCCCAAAAGCCTTTTCACTGAGTGGAGGGTTGACTTGGTCTGGCTGACTGCTTCTGGTTTCCTTGCTGTAAGTGACACCGTGTGTAGTTACTCAAAACTGCTGTGTATCTGGGGAGCCTACTGGGGTATTTTTGACAGGATAGATATTTATAATAAACAAAAAAGAAATGAGGAAGGAAAAGTCCCATTATAAATAATCTGTTGCTTTACACCAGCATGAAAGTTACGCACACACTTCAGCAGTACTCTTTTGCAGCACTGGAACAATTTTAGCCCTCAACAAATTTAGAGACTTGGAATGGATGCAGCAAATGTTAAGCAAACTGCTTTCCCCTGTGCCTCCAAGGCATTAATTTTAAACACCTTAACTTCACTTTTGGTTTTCTGTTTTAAGGCAGGAAGTTTATTAGGAAGGAAATACACATGTTGCAAGAAAAGAGAGGCCTCTGGTACTTCCCAAGTCAGCACTTAGGTGACTCCGGTTCATTTTGAGACGAATAATTTATAGTGGCGTGAATAAATAATAGTGGTGAGTTCTAACTGTCCAAAAGCCATACATAATACCCTGGGAAAATTTCCTCTGCTGTGTGCTAATGACTGATTGTTGGCTTTCATGTTGTGAGCGACTGTAATGAGTAAATCATTTGAAAGTAACTGTCAGGCTCAGGTTTGTTTAAGCAGCTCTTGTCAAACTGCATCTTCAAGCCAATGTGAGATATGAGTTCAGTTTACTGCTGCA
This sequence comes from Heliangelus exortis, assembly GCF_036169615.1. Lineage (NCBI taxonomy): Eukaryota > Metazoa > Chordata > Aves > Apodiformes > Trochilidae > Heliangelus > Heliangelus exortis. Next base: position 106,890,961 of record NC_092422.1, on the reverse strand, counting down.
GTCAGTGTGGTCTCTTTTGTAAGCAACCATGCAAGATCAGCTGCTGAACTTAAAAAATCAATGGTTTAGTGTGATTTGCATTGCACAGAATTGTCATTATATCAGTGTCTCTTCTTGTGGAAATAAATACATTGAGACATTGGGCAGGTGCCTAGCTCATCTGGGAAGATCATCTGCAGACTGACTTTAAAGGCAGTAGCGAAAATATATTCCCTCATCCATTCAGTTTATGTATGGAGAAACATTTTCAAGCTGTTGTTAATCATGCTTTGTTGACTGCTTCTCTAGCTGTATCCATGGCATTTAAAAACTCCTTTTTTTCCTTTTTCTTATTGCAGCTTTACTTAAACGGCTATTTTTCCGTTATTTTTTTAAAAAATTCATGAGGAGAGTGTTGTATGCTTTTCTCCTTGTCTACCACTGCTTCTTACTTATATGAGTAGACCTTGAAACTTTATCATTAGGCAAAACTACGTAAAATGTTGCTTTGCTTTTCAAATGCATCTTTTTGATAGTGGTCTTTCAAAAGGACCTGTTTCTCTATCTCTTGCAAAAGCATTATATGTTTGGGAAGGGTGATAATTGTACACTGCAAATTTTCCCTTACCTAGTGAACCCTACATTGCTCCTGCTGTTTTTCTGCATAGAATTTTCTGACTGTTTTCAGAGAAAGGCAAACAAACAGCAACAAAAAAAAAATGGTGTAAAGCATAGCCTGGAAATAGCCTGTTCTACCAACTTTCTTATCTCAGGTGGCAGTTAATGCATTCATCTGTCCTGAATTTCTCTTTGGCTACCCTCATTGTAACATCCAGACACTGAGTTTTGCTGTTCAACAGAGCAGTGGGAAGGAAGTCTTGGCCCTGTTAATTTCTGGCTTTTGACAAGGATGCAATTCCTTTCAATGTCACAAATGAGATTTAGGTTTTTCATTTCTTTCAGCTGCCTGAGAATGCAGATTTGTGTTTTGAATCGCTTGATGTGAACATCTGCTCTTGACTGGATTAAGAACCCAAAGCCAATTCATGAAGGCTACCAACATCTCACCCAGGTATTATAATGGCTATGGGTCACTGCTTATTTGAAGTCAGCCATGAAGCAGTGACATGGATTTCAAAGTTTTCGTCTCTTATTTACAGTCCTTTAAACCTGTCAGTTCCGTTGCTTGTCATTCATCTCGGTCAAATCAGCCCTTCTTGCCTTTTTTTTCCCTTTTCTTTTCAGTTGCATATCTTCATGGAAAGATGAAGCCATCCAGTGAAGTAAAGGGTGAAACTACACCACTGGTAGTAGGTAAGTGGTTGTATCAATGAATACAGTATCAGTCTGATTTTTCACAAAATAGTTGCATCATTTTTAATTGGGTTTTCTGTTAGGGTGTGGTTCTCTTTCTGCGTTTGTGCCCAGCTCTGATTACTTTGGATCCAACGCTCTCATCCAAGTTTAGTATTCAGTGAGCAATTCTGTATCACAGGCACACGCATAGCTTCTTACCATCTGGCATCACTATGGCTACTACTGGCCCAATGCAGTTTCCATGGTAGTCAATGGAAATTTTTGAGGCTGACTTCACAAAGCAATACATCCAATGCAGCAGAGAAAATATGTTAATCCAGAAAAGGTACTAACAGAGCTTGTCACTGAAGCATACATTTTCTTTGCTTTGCCCTACTTATGTTGTAGGAAAGTGTAATCCCCAGATGGCAGATGGGAAATTCATCCAATGTTTGTAAAAGGATGGAGAATTGTAAAACTGGGTCTTCTAAGCATCAAGTGAGAAGCCTGACTCTGGAGTTATCCCTGAGAAAAGAGCTGTGGGATGAAAGTAAATGTAAGGTAGGGAGGAAATTAACTAACACAGCATCATACTAACAGATTCAGAAACAGAATTACCTCTCTTAACATCTCTTTGTTGCTATGAAAAAGAAATAAATAATAGAGAGATCACTCTAAATCCTGCTATGATTATGTTTGTTTTAACAAAGGTATGTCTATGTTTGATATCTGATTAATGTAAGTCCTCCACTGATGCTATAGTTTTTTTCAGGAATCAGAGATCTAAAAGATCACATTGAACATGGTTCTCAAATCAGATGAAAGACTGCAGTCAAGGGTAGAACTTGGCCTAATATCTTGAGTGTATTGCTGTCATCTGCTCTGTGTGCCCCTAATACAGGTAGCAATGTCAGTCCCTTTGACCTTCTTATGAGTGAGATCAGGGCTTCATCAGGAAAAAGAGAGCTACAGTATTTTGTAGTGATTTTCACACAGACTTTCTAATTATTATCTTGTTTTCCTCTCTTCAGTTTCTTCTTTTTCTGTACATTAAAAATAATTTTCCCTCCTCTGAAGAGATTTTCCCTATCCCATGCCCTCTCTAGTCCCAGCTTCCCTGACCCTCTTTTTACCTTTCTTTTCACACGGTACACAATTTGGGTTGTTTTCAAACAAACATGAACTTTTGCTTTGTTCTGGTTTTATTTGTGGCCTGAAAAACAAAGCACATTAACTTGAAACAGACACTGAATTGCCTATGGGGGTAACTCACAAAGTACTGATGCTTGGAAAGTTCCCAAAAGAAAACAAAGCCCAGCAGTCTTGCCTTGTTTGTAGAGCTGATGGAGATCATTGACTTCTAAACCTTTGCCATCTCCTTCCAACCAGCCCCCTAAAATAACAAATACATGGGCTATGTCAAACAGTTATGGTCTTCTGAATCACGAGCCAGACATAAGAGTGACATTTAGACTGTGCCTACACATAAACATAAGTAGCTCAGTTTCAGGGCAGCTCTGTCACACATAGCAAAGCTCTGCTGATTTGCTTCCATGGAGAATCTGGCTTGATAAACCATAGCAAACAACTGAGGTGATGGATCTAGAAAGCGTAGTTCATTCTATGTGGCATGACATACCTCTTCCAGGCTTTCATTCATTGCTTCTGTCTGATATGCTAGGCACTCTACATGCAAAGGAAGTAATTTTCATATACCTGGAGCCTAATTTAGAAAGTAAAGCTGAAATGGCATGCTAAAGGCAATGAGACTCAATACTAGGCTAAGGAAAAGAGTGGTGTTTGGTATTGTGATATGCCCACACCACAGTGGCTCAGAACAGCCTGTGGAGTAAACTCATGCCAGTCATGAGACTGTAGCATTCTTTCAGCTGACAGAATGGAGAAAAAAGCTGCAAGTTAAATATTTTTATATCATTGTGTCAAAGGAAGGTCATTAACACAGGCGGATCCTGCAGTCTATGGGTTCGTAATGATAGCCTGAAATAAACCGATCGCTAGCTCAAAACTGAAAATTTGATTGTCAACTTTCATTTCATTGATAAGATGATGGTGACTGTTTTTATCAATCTCATAGAAAAATATCACTCTGTATTTTCAAAGTTTACACAGGAAAAACTTTGTATCCTTAAGGGAAGTCTCCAGCTAGAACTTGCACAAAGAGTTGGAAGAGGGAACCTCTGAAAACAACATCTGAAGCACAAGCTTGTGGTTTTCTTCCCTGCTCAAATGGCAACATAAATAGGGCTGCTATAAGGAATGCCATTTGTCTCTACTTCTTCTTCAGAAACAGTAGTAGTGTTTCCAGTCTTGCTGCTGGTAAAATATGGAGATGCAGCTCAGCCCTTCTTAGTGTCTCCTGTAGTGGAGAGAACAACAAAACAAAACAAAACAACAACAAAAAAAGTGGTACCATGAATTCTTTCTGCTTTCCTTTCAGTAATATTTGCAACAGGATAAAAGTATGTGTTTGCTTACCAGGTTTGGTTGCCTTAATCCAGTCCACAAAAACGTGCCACAAAGCACCACGCAGCACAGCACAACCAGTGTCCCATGTTCTCACAGTGCCAAGCCTGCAACCAGCAAAAGGTTTTTCTGCAAAGATGGACATATATTTGAAAAGCTGCACGCCGAAGGTACAGTGCATATTTATTTGACTTGGAACCTATCAATCTTACAAAGTAGGGGGAATCTTGATCATAGGATACTTTTTTTTATTGATTACGCCTTCAAGCTTACCTAACAGATGGCTGGTCTCTTTGGCTTTCTGTATCCTTCCTTCCTCCCCTCACCTTTTAATTTTCCTGTTTGTTGGATGTAATAGGTCCACCTATGTGGACAAAAAGTGCTCATGAGAAGAAAACAGTCTGTAATAGAAAGGCTTACTAAAAGAAGAAATGTTTTTACCATCTCCCACCCATTGTACACACCGGTTGACTGTGGTAAGAAATGGGACAGTAAAGAGCTCATTTCTTTTATTCAACAGCGTGGCTTTCTGGAGTGACTCCAAAGCAGGGAACGGAGTTACACACTCATAAACACTGACAGGCAAATTGAAACACCAGCCCTGTGAATTTCCTCTTGCAGCACCCTCTTTTCCACTGCATTATGCAAATGTGTTGTCTGCCTTCACTGCTCTCAGCATTTCTTTTTCAGGCCCCATCTACATAGAATTACTGAAGTCATCTAGGTAATAACTTGAGAGAAAATAGACTCATTCAGTGGAAGATTTGAAATTGCAATCAGCCCTTGAAAAAGAGAGTGAAATCAGGGGTGAGTAACAGATGGTGGTGGTGGCTAATCTTTCTGTCTATTATTTTACCATATGGGGGTCTATGCCACAGACTTTCATGCTGGAAATAAAAGAGAAATTGATCATTGTGTGACAATGTATTAGTTTAATAGCTCTGTCACAGTGATATTTGCCTCCATCTAGAAACCATATGCAAGAGTATAGGCTCCTAAACAAGATTCAGCTGCATGTAGGCTGTTATTGTGGTGACAGACATCACATTACTTTAGAGGGAAAAGAGTTACAACATTTAGTTTACATGGAGAAAATTAATTTTCTGGCTATGCTCAGGAGTCTGTGAAAGGAAATCTATATACAAACACCCAATGGACTCTAATAGGAAATGGTACCTTCTCTGTGGAATTGAATAGAGAATTTCATCACATGTGGTACTCTATAGGATGGTTGAAAAGATAAATTATTTCATAATTCATTATGCCAGCAGACTCTTAGCTGGCTTTTCTCCACTGGAGGCAGGAATGCTTTGATAGCTGCAGGCCTTTATAAGTAATTTCTATTCAACTATAATAAACACCTATAAATTTACACGTTAAATTCCTATCAGACTTCATGAAGTTCTTCTACCAGAGAAACACCCTGCAAATGTTTAATTAAAATGTTATCAAGGTAAGATCACTTCTTCATTGGTAATACAGAACTAAGGTACTAAGGTACTAAAACTCTAGTTCACTTTACTGCTAGCTGTCTTCTCTGTGGTTAAATGGGGTAAGGAGAAGGACCAGCTCCAAAACACTCCTGTCTCTGTCTACCACAATGTATTCCAGGATTCACTCATGTTGTTGTCTTACGGATGATTAAAATTATTTTAAAAGCAAATATTGGGCAACACAAGCTCATGTATACTCATGACTACAGAGGAAGAAAATAGCATAGATGGTCCCTCTTGAGACTGCTCTAAGCCCCACAGCCATAGCTATGCATCAGGCTGTAGAGAAAAACTCCGAAAAGAGGTCAGGAGCTGGTGTATCCATCCACTAAATGCTTTGATCATTTAGTTGACTCAAGTAGAGAAAACTATTCTCAGAACAGAAGATGACCAAGTGGCCCAGTTGTGCTACTAATTTATAGCAGTTTGATGTGAACTGCAGCCAGGAAGTCTTCAATTTATTCTTTGCTCCAGGCTCATTTCTGTCCTTAGTCAGCTGTTCATCTCTTGGTATCAGACTATCAAAAAATCCTTGCAGTGCTTCAGTGTTGGTGTGGCTGTTCCAGCATGGTATAAACAGAAGGAAATGGATGAATCAGGGAAAAAAGGATCCTCTAGACCCTACTGCTATGATTGCTGAGAAGCATCATCTCTTTCATGTTTTATTCTTACTGTAGTTATATAGATTTTGCATATAAAAAGGATGTAGATTTTATACTGTACTCTTAAAATAGAACTCTGGTCTGTACAGGGGCCAGGGCCCAGAACCCCTTTTATTATCCTGTGTATGAGCTCAAGCTCTTGCTTTTGCACAGTTTGGTATCAGCCTGACCATGGTTAATGCTCTGAAATGCCATGGTCAGTTCATGAGATACTACCAAGGCCAAGCTCACAACTGCATTATAAAGATAAATTGCTGTGGTTTGGAGGTGCAAAACTATGTAACTGAGAAGGAGCAATAAGAAAGTAAAAAGTAAGTTCAAAAGTAAGCCATGACATTTTGAGATGCTAAAGAAAAACAGAGGTGAAAACCCCTCTGAAAAATTGTTTCCCTTTTTATCCTTGATTCCATCTTTGCAGAGAGGGCATTTTCCTGTGTGTGGAAAGTAGGGAAGGACAGTAAAGAAGACATATGCACAATATTTGGGGTTATATTTCATGCATAAAGAGTTGACAGAATTAATATAGGGATTTATCAAAAGGTGCAACTTGCTTCAGTGAGTGGGTACCCCTGGAAACTCTGATTCCTCTGTCTAACCTTCCTCTCCACCCAGGCAGAGTACACTTTTTATCATAAAATCCTCTGAAAAGAAGGAAATTTGGGAGAAAGCCCAATAAAAATCAACACATATATACAAAAAAGAATAATCAGTCCTTATAAAATCATTGTTCAAATAAGCTTGATGTTGTAGTTAGTGGTTAAAACAGCCATGTCTATACCATCCTTTCATTGAATTTTCTTTTAACACTGGTCCCTGTGTAAGCCAGTGTGTTTGATCAGATTTTATGTTATTAATCAAGGTGTAGACTGGGCCTCTGACGCTGTCTTTCAAATCAAGGAGCAATCAAATCAAATCAAGCAAGTGAATTGAACCATAAAATGGCTCAAATTAAAATAGTTGGGACAGAAACTCTAAGATGCATCTGATGAGGATTTTTTAGTGTTGTTTTTTTTCTTGCATTCCCCAGATTCTGTGTTACATCTAGTATCGTTTTCAACCGTCAATAATTTTACTGTCAGTTCAGGTAGAGTTGTAAATATTTATTATACTATAATATTTAAAAAAAAAAAACAAACTCAAACTTGACAAACAAAAAAAATGCAAGATGTATTTTCAGTTTAGGAAGGGGGACAATTTTAGATAGAAGAAATTATCTATTTAGTTCTTGCCAGCTTTTTACAAACAGTCATGCTAAACTACTTAAAAGCATGATATTACTCAGAAAGTCCAATCCACTGATTTTATCAGTGATGTCTCTCATTTCCCAATGGGACACTCAAATGTTAACATGAATGTTTTCCTCATATATTTTGAAGGGCTTGCTCATACAAACAGTTTCAGAACTTACATTTCTTCCTGGTTCCTTGAGAGCAGTAAGGAAGGAAACAGAAATGTGTTCAATCAACAGAAGAATTATATTTTGCTCACATTTCAGTATAAGCCTGCCTATTGTGTTTGTGAAATGTACTGCAAAAGCAAAAGCTGAAATTATAGTCTTATCATGAAAACAGACTGATTCGTGGTTTATGTGCAGCTAATTGCTTACTACTTAACCCACTTTTAGCTACATCCCCATATGCAGCCTGTTTCAGTCTTTAAATGCTTTCAAGTCAGCGGAGGAATATTAATTTGTTCCTCAACCCAGAAGGGTGCCCGATTGTTGGGTCAGCTGTTAAGAAAGGGAAAATAGTTATTTGCACCAGGTAGCTTGCTTTCTTCCATTTGATCAGATTACAAATGATTAATCAAAATTGAAGACTTCTTACAAGCAAGGAGTTCTCCATGGCTGAGGAGAGTCCATGTTGTTTAAATCAAAGTATGCCTTTGGAGAAGTATCATTTGTCGTTACTATGTATTATTTAGCCAGTAGCAGCCCTGAATGAATTAATTCATGCTCTGCTTTACCTCGACCATCAGAGCTCGTATTTTAAACAGAAACATGCAGCCCCTGTATTATTTAGGTAAGGAAAGTTTATTACTTCACATTTATAGAGCCTTGGTTCTCCTGTGCCCTATAATCACGGAGGTCTTTTACTAGCATGACCATGAAGTGAACTCACATCCATTTCTAAAAGAATCCAGACACTTGCAACTTGAACATGAAATTACAGCTTCTGCAGCTCTTTAGGAATATACTGTGACTTTCATCCTGTTATATTACAGTGTATTTTAAAACCATTATGGACAGTTTGGCAGCTGCTAGAAATCAGTGTATGGCTCTCAAAGCCAGTTGAGCTTCACTTGGTAGTAGAGTTTGCTGAGGATTTGGCCTCTTCAGATTCCTGAAGACGAAGATATTCAATGTAATCCCTGATTTTGGAGGACATGCTGCTGATGACTTCAAACATAACTTACTGAATTGCTCAGTCCCTTGGAAACTGAATCAAAAATGGCTAAAGAAAACTAATGCACCAGGTTGTGCTTATTCTTTCAGCACAACCAACCTAGAATAATCATATTGCCATTTTTTTTTTTAATTTCTCTGGACAGACAGTAGTGACATTTAGGCAACAGGCCCATTACAAGTGACTTGCTTGCTCTCTACATAATCTGTATGTTTGTAAAATCAAACAAGTTGCCCTTCTTGTGGGGAATAATGCTTCATGGTTCGTGAAATCTGCTTCCCATCGGTTAGCTACTTCCATCTGGACAGAGGCCCTTGACTTCATCTCTCTGTGAAACTTTGCTTTGTTAAAGGTTCAAATACCTCTTAAGAATTTGATCTGAGCAGCCAATACCTAGCTCATTTCTACAGAGATGCAAGCCACGAGGCAAAGGCTCAAGAAGTCTTTGCTTGTCTTCATCCTCCTACTCAACATCTGTGCATGGGCACAATCAGCATTTGTTCTTAATGAGGCTATAGCTGTCCTGGAGCAAAGAAGCATGCTGGGTGGAAAGTCCAGTATCAGCATTCACACTGAGCACTGAAGCTGGCTTTGTACACCCCGACCCTTCGACGAGTAGGCACGTTGCATTTTGAAAGTCCAGAGTTCCCTGGGGACTCTGCCCCATGCGGTGTGAAAATGAAAGATGGATTTTCTAAGTACAGGCTCGCTCTCCAAGGAGCACCAGGGTCAGAGTCACAGTGCTGTATGCAGCTACTTCAGTAAATCAGAATGGTTTCCAAGGGCCTCCAGCTGTGTTACGGCTCTTCTGTGGCTACTACTGGAATATTATCGGAGAGAAAGGCAGCATCTTACACAAGGGCTCTGATCCTATAAACGTCGCTGCTCAGACTGTGTGTACATGAAAGCACATTGGGGGTATAGAACCTTGGTTTCTACACCAGCAATAAAAATCTCTAGCTCGCTCTGGTTCACTTTGCTGGGTGCAGCAGAAAGGAACAATGAGGGAAAGAGCTTGTTTGCCAAAATACAGGCTTTTTTTGTTTCCTATCAGAAAATACAGATTTATAGTTGCAGGGTAATTTAGGCAGTAATTCAATGTAATATTTCTCTTCTTTTACCTCACTGAATTCTGCTAATAGCACCGCTGTCCTAAAACTCTTTTGTTTTAATAGTCAAAAGTTGAAATCAAGCTAATATAAAAAGGCAATTACTTTTCAAAACAAGTATTCACAGTCATAATAGCTTCCATCTTTCTGCCTCTTGTATCAATGTGCAATCTTATTTTCTAACTTAAACTTAATTGTTAATCCTGCCTCCTTGCTCCTTAAGCTCTCAAAAATTTCTGGTGGTGAGCTCTACTTCTTGCTTAATTATTGCTAAATGAAAAGTTTACAACACTATATTGAGTTGTAAAGCTATTTAAATACTTGTTATCAAGCTGGAATTCTGAATTCCCTATTTTCTTTGGTGTACTTTTGCTTAGAAGAACAAGTTATGAGTGTTAAGAAACTGACTGCACCAGACAATTGGTCCAGCTATCAACTACGAGTGGAAGCTGAATTTCATCCTAAATGCAACCCATGCTCCCATCATTTGCTAAAATAATATGCTAGCAAAGGCAGGATTTTACAGAAAATGAGGAGAGGGAAGTGACATTGCTCCTCTACCACCTGTCTCCCTTTTTCACTGTCAGTGTCGTCTTTTTCTGCTTTACACGGTTCAGTCTCCTCTGGGTGAGGGCTACATTTCAGGAATGAGAAGTGAAAAAGATATTAGGGTAATTCTTTGGTGAAGCTGTCTTGGTTTAAGTGATTTTGTGCAGAGTTAAATGAGTGCAGGATGTGGCCCCCAGCATTTCCTTTAGCTGTTCAGGACTGAAGTTGGAGCAAACAAAGCTTCTGTGGAGAATTAAGCCTTGAGTTTTAGACATAAAGCTGAAAATTTTATCTGTTTTGGTTTGGGTTGGGTGCTTTTGTTCATTAAAAGTGTTCAGACTACCACTACTGGCTCCAAACTTGTATGAAGGAGAAGTGATTGAGTGGCTGAGGCACTCGAGAGTGGCATTTGAGAGTCTGATCTGCTGTCCCACAGTGTGTCCTGTGTGAGTTCAGTCTCTTTGCAACTCAGTTTCCCATTTATTTTAAAGGTGCATTTTCCTCCTTCTGGGAGAACTGTGGGGACAAATATGTAAAAAAATTCTGCAGTGTCTGAAGCCTTTCTGAATGGGGCTATTACAGACAGAGGTGACAGTTGGTCATTTGGAAGAGGCCATAGTGGCACAAAAGGCAAACCATTGCCTCAACTTTCATCTGGTTGACAAGCTTCAAAGTTTGTACAATACAGGTAGTTTTTCAGCATGGCTTCTGCGGTTGCTAAAGAATATTAGTATTGTTTCTGATCTTTTCCCATGTGAGAAGTTGGGAATAATGGTGTATCAGTAAGCCATACTCATGCTTTGTATAGCTGGAAACACAGCTAGAGGACAAGAGATTGGCTGAATATATGAGAACTGGCCCCTGTACCTTCTCCAAGAGTTGGACAGGTAGAGACTGTATCCCTCTTCCCCCACAAATAATGAAAATGAAAAATCAAGAGAGGCTGGATAAGCAAAGCCTCCTGATTTTGAAGGAAAAAGGTACACCAGGAAGAAGGCGCTGAGGAACTCGTCCAGTCTAGATCAAAGGAAATTGTCTGAGAAAGAGGAGAGAAAAACAGACTCTTTAACTATCTCCAAATATTCAGAGGGAAATCATAAGCTTTAAGAGAAAAATTGAGGACATCTACAAGGACTTTGCTGTAAGACTAAGAATGCTCCACTTTGGGGAGGAGGAGGAAACAAATGTGCTGTTTTATTGATCCACAGCCTATGCCTCCCGTGCATCTGTCTTTTGTTGAAGGCTCATTCGTGGAGGTGGTTTGTGACCCTCAACACTCAATTTACCCTGAAGGGTTATTTGTAAGCCCCAGAGTATAATGGGTTTGTGCTCTGGCAGATAGGGTGTGTAAGGCCAGGACTTGGTGGAAAAAAGGGAGGGGGTCATCATAGGGTCTTTGGGGGCACACACAGTGACTCTGCACCTCTGTGAGAAGAGCTCCTGCCCTCTCCATGGTGGTGGACAGGCCCTGAAAGGGCTATAGGCAAAATGGAAGAGCATGTTGATCCCCATTACCTGGCAAAAGCCTGAATGAGGGGAATTATACCTGTTGGAGTAGGTGGGGGCACATTTTGAGAGCTCAATGGCAGCAGCAGTCCTGCCTGCATGGCAGGATGCAGGAGCATCTGGTATAAATGTGATCTTGCACCACGCTTACCATGCAATGAACCCCTTGGCTCAAATTCAGTTTTATTTGGCTTTTAAGAAGAATCAGCCCCTGGTAACTCTGGCTGGCCACCCACCTCTTGCTCTCATCCAACTGGAGTCTGTCACCTTGCCACTAATAGGTCCTCCAGATTGATGAGTTCCAGAATATGTGCTGCAACCTGGTTTTCACCTGAGGATCTCAGCTTTTGTTGGCAAAGAAATGCATTTTTTGCCCCTACAGCTTTAGAGAAAAATCTAAGATATGTGAAATTTACATACTGTAAAAGTGGATGGGCAAATTAAAAGAGCTAAGCTTTTGCTGGTTTTAAGTCTACTTTTCAGAATCCTTCATGAATTTTGAGGCATATATTTTGACATATACTTGGGGGTTTTTTTCAACATTTTGAGGTGATGGTGACACATCTTTGCAACTCTTGATAGAGAAGTGTGGAAAAAACAAGACATGAAGAGGTCAGATCCGGCCCTTTATATGTGTTTTGTGTGCTTGGAACCCTCATGGAAGTTCAAAGGATTACTTCTGGTAAACAGGGGATACACTTCTGGCCTCTGGATTTGCAGAAGTTTCTAATCTCAAATTTCCTTTATGGCAGCTCATGTAACCATAATTACCAGGCACTGGTCCCTCTTATTCCAGTCCCTTATCTGACATCTGTGCAGAACTCTGAAATCCCAGATATGTTGATGTGAATCTGTGCAAGTCCTCTGTGGGAATTTTCTTTTTTTCATTTGGAGGATTAATTTCTTTTTTTTTTTCAGATCAGGTGTGCAGCACACGCCTGGTTCCCACAACTGAGAAGAAGCAGTTTCTTGATGTTCACTCTCCTGGGGAGTAATTACAATTTGTCAGGAATGCAGTTTATTTTGTAATTCAACATTTCCCCATAGCACAATTGTGTAACACCTATAAAAATATTTGTTCCTGTTAAATGCTTGGAAAGAAAAAAAACAGCATTACAGTGGAAGTTAGAATAGGCCTTAGATACTCACAGGAACACAATCTTTTACTTCCCTGTCCTTGAAACTGGTCCAACATTCATTAAAATCATCAGTAGACTTCCACTGACTTCTGTAGGAACAGTTCCAGATCCTAAATTTGTAGTTCCTGGTGGATGCTATATTAACAGACCTAATCTATTTATATATCCAGGTGGCATCTTAGAGGTAAACCAGACTGTCATCAGTGCCCAAAGATAAACCTGTAAGGGACAGCAGCTTGGGACCAACACAGACCTTTGTTCCTGTGCTCCTGCAATCTCTGGTTTGTGTGATTACAAATCTGACAAAGGAACAAAAGTAATTTTTTCTGATTAACTTTGTACTGAAGCTCCTTCTTATGCTGTCAGGCTAGTACAATTTATGTCATCTTTTATGCTCTGTCAAGTAGCACTACATTTTCCAAGTTTTTGAACAGCTTTGAGGGTGAGCTGGCAAATATATATTTTACTTTTTAATGTAATGATTGTATTTCTGCAAAAGAAATTTCTTCTGGGTTATCCATGAACTCTAACCAGGACTTGGTGGCAAATCCCTTGCCTTTTTTTTTTATGTTGCTCTTCTGCACCATCAATTAGATTGTTTTATATGAAAAGGTGACTAGAATTTGTAGGTATGTTATTTATTAGTGATTTTGCACTTGCTGCAAAGCCAGACCTTTGACAGTTATAAACAGATGCCTCTGTAACACATTTGGTTCTGCTTAGAAAGTGGAAAAGTTGTTTCATTCTCTGTTAGTGTAATAGTAGTAAAAATAGAGCTTTACTGTAACTGGTAAAATTTACACAATCACAGCCAGGAAAAAATCTTGGTAAAACTATTCATAGTTTCATTCAATAGCAGTACTTTCTACTCAACTCAGTTATTTAACTATACTTGCAAATGTTGAGCACAAGTGAAGCTGGACTGAGGTTGTTAAACCTGTGATTATTCGTCTAACATGACCTTCATCTGGAGTTTCAGGGCCAAAGTCAGTGGCTTTGTAGGCAAAGATTGTACTATTGTTTGTCTGCCCTTCAGGGAGGGGCAGAAGAAAAGTCTTATATTACAAATAATAATCCCAGATCTACTTTAATTTTAACTTCTGAAAACTGTTGTGCTGTAGTACTCTGGAAGACAGACCCATAATGAGCTTTCAAATCAAAACAGTGAGCCTGGGGTGCCTCAGTTGCTGCAATCTTAATTAAACCTTGACTGTATGAAGAAGAAACAAAACCAGAATCTTTTTAAAAGCTAAAATAACTACTACTGTATCATGTTTAAATTTTGTCATGGTGGGTACTAATGTTTTGCAATAAAGTGTGTGCACCTCTATCTTTTCAATAAGAAACTGATTGCATAAACAATAGACGTAGAAGCTCCCATATCTTGATGAGTTCATTATGGAATTATATCTCTGCAAAATTAATCACAGGAAGAATGTTTATGCTGTAGCTGGTTGAAAAGAACAGCGGTAGCTCAAAAGGATTTTTGTCTTTTTTTTTTTAATCCACTGATGCTTTTTTCTATATGAACTCATCACCAGAAGACATAAAAAATCTTTAAAAATCAAGTTACATAGGCAACAAGACTGGGATGTGCACAGAAATCTAAGTTTTGATTTATTTATTTTTAATTAGTGAGTGCTTTGTGTAGTGCAGTGAAACAAATCATGTTTGCCAGTGTTACTCCATTTAATGCACTTTATGAGAAAAGTTCAGCTTCTGAAGCATTTAAATCAATCTAATTTTCTTTGACATGTCTGCTTCTTTTCATAGTTATTTCTCCAGGATCTGTCTCTCGTTTTTGGTACCTGCTTCTTCCCCTGTCTCTGTTCTCACACATCTTCATATTACCTTTCTTATTTTTTTCAGCTCCCTTTTCATCAATGATGTTTCAATTGACAACATTCTTTGTATCAGAAATTTAATGCCACTGCACAGTGAAGGACCAGACACCAGGAGGTTATAGGCATGTCTGCTCTACATTCATCAGATAATAATGTAGCTATCCATGCTAGCTCTGAACTGTCTCCCTTGGTTAACATTACAGATCTAGGCATGGATCAGCATGAGCTAATATAACTTACTAAGAAAAGTCTGCAGAAAAAGTGCACACTAAATCTTGTAAAATCTTTGATGGGGAGTTACGCTGTGCAGTAATTTTGGGGATCCCTGTTTAGATCAGGATCCTCAGGCTTGAAAGATCACTGCTGGGTAAAAAAGTGAAATTTGCCATCCCTGTTGCTCAAGGATTTGTTTAGGTGTGAGTTGCCTTTCCACTGTGTCTTGATCCTGAAGCAGCTTTCTTTCTCTAGTCAGATGAGGCTGTCTGTGCTAGATATGCTTTTCGTTATGATCTGGATTCACACTTCATGTAAGTGTGGAGATTAATTAAGTGAGAAATGGATACCCAAGACATTTATAATTAATGCCTTAAGTAAGTTATAAAACAGGGCTCCAAAGATGAAAGCTCGTTGCCTGACTGATTTAGTAAATCACACATGCCCTCTCAAACACTGTTTTAAGGGCACAGTCTTTGACAGCTCAGTGCACGTGCTTTGAGAATTATTCACTTCAGAACTTCTTGCGTTATCAATATCACAGTATTTTTCCCAAGCACTGCAGCATAAATTTATGTTAAATTCTTTGAATTTGCTTCACTTCGTAAGATCTAATTAAACCTTTTAGACCTGCAAGCAGATGTTTTGCATATTGAAGAGCTCTATCTCATCTCTAAATCTTTCTTTCTACTGGGGTTCTCCACATGAAAGTTATTCTATGTCAGATTTTAAGATACTTCTATCTTCATCTTGGAAAACTATGATGACTTTAGGGGGCATCTAAGACAGAGCAAGTTACTTTGAATCTTAGTTTTCTTCTGCTAAGTAAGCATGCTTTTCAGTTTCAAATACAATTTAAAAAAAAATACTGTCAGCTTTTGAGAAGTTGAGTGCTTAGCCCTTCTTTTGGTATTTTCAGTGAGAGGGTTTGGAGTCTGGTCAAATACTCCTGAAGTCTAATGGAACTAGAGACAAAAAGGGCAGCCAGTATTGCTGAAAGCAAGGAGGTTATTAGAAGTAAAAAAGACACCCTTCAATAAATGAAAGTCCAAATGAAGAGTGTAGAAAAGATAATAAAACTTCTGGCAAGCTAAATGTGAAGTCATAATAAAGCTGTCAAAAACAGATTCTGAGGAGCCAGGGTGCAAAATGTAACAATAAAAAACTTTTTTTTTTTTTTTCCAAATACATCAGGAAGAGGAAGTTTGCCAGCAAGTTGATGGGGCCAGTATAAATTACTGAGATGCAAGAAGACCACTATAGAAGGACAAGTGTAAAGCATAAAAGCCTGAATGTATTACATTTTTGAATGTTCATTATGGAGGAGCTAAAGAAAGTTTCCTTTCTGGAGCCAGTTGTTGAGGATTGTCCTGAGGAACTGCTGATACTGAAGTGGTTCGATAGTAAAGGGGGTGAGTATAAATCAACACTACAACAGGGATGAGGGCCATGCTGTATGCGTACAACTCATGCAAAAGCTCTAAAATAACAAAGAGTAGTCAATGTTTTGTGTATCTTGGCATTTAAGTCAGCCTTATTTTACAGATCAAGAACATTCTGTG
The DNA here is from genome assembly GCF_036169615.1 of Heliangelus exortis. Taxonomy (NCBI): domain Eukaryota; kingdom Metazoa; phylum Chordata; class Aves; order Apodiformes; family Trochilidae; genus Heliangelus; species Heliangelus exortis. The sequence goes on along the minus strand of NC_092422.1, from coordinate 106,874,720 downwards.
TCTGATGCTGCTTCTAAAAAAGGCTTCAGGACAACCAGGAAACTACAAACCTGCATATGACCCATATTTCCACATTGGTAGATGTCCTGGTTCGGGCCAGAATAGAGCTTATTTACTGTCTTGTCATTTTTCTTTCAGCTAAGTCTCTCATAAGTAGCTGTACTTACTGAAATGAACAGCAAGTTTCTCAGCCAGTGTCTGCTTCTAGGACTGATCACTCACTGTTTATAGTTACAGATGGAGAATGACATGCAGAGCCAAGACCGCTGCTCAGTTCTGAGGAACATCTTGTGCTCCAGAAAGAGAAAGGGAATAAAAAGATCACACCTGCAACCCTCCTTTAGGAAGGAACAGACATGACAGGTGACAAAAATTGATTAAGTAGAGTATTCCACCCCATATCTGTCATACTTGGTATAAATTTGAAGGATCACGAGAGTCAAGTCTCGTTGTCCTTCGCCCTTCTCTCTGGCCCTTCTTTCCTTTTCCCTTTTTCCTTCAGCATCCTGGGAGGATTCCATCCACTCCTCTGCCTGCGGTCCTGATCCGTGCCAGCCTGAATCTCTGTGTTCCTGCCTCCAGCTCCCGACTGCTGCCGACTCCAGGAGTCCAGCCTGGACTTTCCCAGGGCTGCCCTGCAGCCTCCATGGTGACGTGAGAGTTACTGGGGGAAGGGGGAGAGGAACGTGGTATTGGTGTTCTGTATATTTGTATATATTTAATAATTTTTTCCTTTTTATCATTACTGTTTGATTAAAGCTGTGTAGTTTAGTTTCTAACCCGTAAATCTCTCTCCCTTATTCTCTCTCCTTTCTTTATCAGGGAAGGGAGGGGTATCAATTGAGAGCATCTGTCATTTGGTTAATTGCTGGCCCAGCATTAAACCATGACAGGAGGATCTTCCCTTATTGTGGTCAAAACAAAACAGAAACAACAACAACAAAAACAACAACAAAACTCACAACGAAAACCAGGCTTATTACCTAGCAAACCAGACCAGATTTTCAGACTCATTTCTTCTGCAAGGATAATTTTTCCAAACTCAGTTGAAAGGAAATACTGTGGTTTTTTATCATGACTTGACTTTTGACAGGAAGACAACCTTCTTTTATAACTTCAAGTCTTAAAAGGTCCTTCAAAATAAATCAGATTCATGCACTGCACAGCTGAGCTAAGGAATGGAGAGGAAGTAATACTACTGGAAAATAGAACAGGGACTCTGAGACATTTAGTGGTTCATATGTCTAGGAGAAAATCTGTGTTCCCACTTGCTTGTAGTATTAGTGTGGCTTATTTCAAAGACTGTCCTCAGCTCTGTTCCCCATCTCTTGCACTCAGGGGAAAAATAAGGATTAGGGTTATTGTAAATGATATTTTTGGTTAAGACATGCAATGGCCACCTGGTCGCTGCCTGATCACCAGCTTAAGTCAGAACTGCCAGTTTATATCCCATTTCCCCTGGTCCCTTTGGAGCTGTGGAAAGCAATGGAAAAGCCTAGAGCTGTGCATGTCATCTCCTCTTCTCTATAACACTCCCTCTTCTGTTCCTTAGTGCAAAACCTGACATCTCCACGGGGAACTGCAGTACATTCCATCTCCATGGGGAACTGTAGCACATTTGAGGATAAAAAACCCATTCTGCCCTTCCGAAGAAGCTTCTGCATAGAGAACACATCTGGCCTTTATTGCCCTGGTTTTTTTCTATTATTTTTTAGGTGTTGGTTTTTCTGTTTGTTTGTTTTGTTTTGTTTTTACAATTAGTGGTATAATAGGCTATATATAAACATTCATGTGACCGGTGAACAGTTAAGATGTATATTGGTAGGGCCGTCTTCATGAATAGCAACTACTGTTCAGTAAAACTCTTATTGTCTGCGTTCTACAGGGCTATGACTTCAGAGATATTTTGCATGTGAAGATGCTACCCAAAATGCATGTTGATAAAAAGCAGATGTGCTTCTTTCATCCCAGTGTACTATGGAGAATGTTGATGATAAAATATGGATTTGCTACTTTCATTTAAGGTTGAGCTTTAGTTCTGCTTTTCATGCCAGGGTCTTGATGTAGCTCTCAGAAACAGGGTTCTTGTTTCTAGCTAAAAACTTTGACAGACCTATCTGGACTTATAGGAGACCTTGAACAGAAATGGAGGATAGGAATTCAGCTGTACATAACAGATTCCCTTAACTTTTTTTTTTACTTTTGTCATGAATAACATATGGAGCCCTGTAACTGTAAATGAGCATCTCCAGGTGGTTGTTGCCTTTGGCAACCTTTTTCAGCTTCCTTTATAGTCAGATACAAAATATTAGTTTGCATGCTTTGGGTGCCAGATTTGCCTAAAAAACCTTCTAGGAATGACCACGCCATTTATATACACTTAAAAATAAAACTGGAGAGGATCCTTCACTTATCTGACATTACCCTCAGAGTATATTGCTGACCCTTTTTTATGAAACATTTTGAATTACCTAAAGAAGAAACGTAGTCTCTGCACAATATAGTTCAAATACTTCTTTTTCATTTATGACAATCTTAGTTATCCAGACTAATAAATTCTTTGCTTTTATCCTTATTTGCAATTTATAGGTTTTTAAAAATTTTGTTTAAAATTTTGAATTGCTGAAACTTAAATAGAACCTTCTTGATTTGTTTCAATTCAAAGACAGTAAGACTAGGGGAATGCAGTATGAATTTAGCCACATCACTTCAGATGTGCTACTGTTAACTCCACGAAATCTTCAGATGACTTTTCAACTCAGTGTCTCACTATTTACACTGGTGGAGAGAAGTTCTACTTGCCCATAAATCAAGAAGAAAAAAAAAGGGTACTGTGTTCACTGCGTGTTTACAGGACGTCACAAGTCTGAAAATGTCAGGACCAGTCTGGATCAGTGGACCGAGGACAATTGCATGGGCTTCAACAAGGCCAAGTGTTGGGTTGTGCACTTGGGTCACAACAACCCCAGGCAATGCTACGGGCCTGGGGAAGAGTGGCTGGAAAGCTGCCCAGAAGAGGACCTGGGGGTGATGTTTGACACCCGGCTGAACATGAGCCAGCAGTAGTGTACCCAGGTGGCCAAGAAGGCCAACAGCATCCCAGCTTGTATCAGGAACAGCGTGGCCAGCAGGGTAAGGGAAGTGATCATGATCCTGTACTTGGCACTGGTGAGGCTGCACCTTGAGTGGTGGGTTAAGTTTTGGACCTCTCACTACAAGAAGGACACTGAGCTACTGAAGCAGGTTCAGAGAAGGGCAACCAAGCTGGTGAAGGGTCTGGAGAACAAGTCCTCTGAGGAGAGGCTGAGGGAGATGGGAATGCTTAGTTTGGAGAAGAGAAGGCTGAGGGGAGACCTTTCTACTCTCTACAAGTGAAGAGTGAAAGGAGGCTGTGGCGAGGTGTATATTGCTCCCCTCTCCCAGGTAACTAGAGATAGGATAAGAGGAAATGGCCTCAAATTGCACCAGGGGAAGGGTTAGACTAGATCTTAGGAAAAATGTCCATAACAAAAGGGTTGTCAGGAACTTGAACAGTCTGCTCAGGGCAGTCAGCATCCCTGGAGGTACTTAAAAGACGTGTAGATGTAGTGCTTAGGGACATGGTATAGTGGTGGACTTGGCAATGCTGAGCTAAGAACTGGGCTGAATGATCTTACAGGTCTTTCCGGACCGAAATGGTTCTAATTTTTTCTTCTAAGAAGATGAAACCCTGTCGGTTTCTCCCGATAGAGTTTTAGTAAAAAGAAGAAATCACCCTTTTTCCTAACTCTTCTTCTCTCTTTTTCTCAGCGGCAACTGCCACTGCCCGGGAGGCTGCGGGCGAAGAGGGGGGGTACGAGGAAGAAGGGGATGAGGAGGTAGAGGATGAGGAGTGGGGGGACGAGGAGGGAGAGGATGAAGAGGGAGAGAGGACGAGGAGGGAGGGGATGAGGAATGGGGGGATGAGGAGGAAGGGGTTGAGAAGTGGGAAGATGAGGAGGAAGGGGATAAGGAGGGAGGGGATGAGGAGAGGGGGATGTTCTCGCCTCCCGGCTCCGTGCTGCTGCCGCTCTCCCGGTGCCGCAGTGCCACCCCGCGGTTGTCGGCGGTGACAGCGGCGCGGACCCCCCCGATCTCTCCCTACCCCGGACTCTTCCAGGCTCCTCACAAGGAGAGTGCCCGTGTGCCCTGGTGTGCCCTGGCCCACGGGGATCAGGGACTTCCAGGCCGAGGAACTTCACGTTTTGGGATTTACTAAGAACAAAAGCGTCGCTAACGCCTCTGGGCCCTCAGAGCCCCACAGCCGGGCAGGTGCTCCTGGAGCCATCCCTCAAGGCAGAGAGGAGTCAGTGGGCAGCTCCTGCCCTGGAAAACCATTTCCCAGCCCTCCACCCACGAGAATCATCTTTAAACACAGTGTAGTATTTCCTCCAAAGCTGAATTTCAGAAAGCTTCTGCCTCTCTGTAATTCTTTTGCATTTCTGGGTTTCATTTGCAATACAAAACAGAAGAATTTTGAAGGAAAATCAAAATGTTTTTTCATAGGTAGCAATGTATGCACATGCGTTTTCTCTACAGCAGATCTTGCATAACGTTCAGAAAGTGACCTTATTTCTAGAAATCCTGATTTATGGAACAGCAAATGGGTAAATAACTCTTCCTCAGGGGAAAAACTGGAAGTCATCAATGACAAGCACAAGGGAAAACCACCAAATTCCAAGTTGACGTTGCCAGTCTGATAACTGTATCAGCAAATATTTTATAGATGCCTAGCTTGTGTGTTCCCTGGTAACTTGGTTTTCATAGCTTACATAAAAATACTGGATATAAGCATTTCTTTAAGAGCTGTTGTATTACATCATATCAAAGCATTGAGTGAGAAACTAGCAATATATATTCCAAAATATAGCAGTTTGAACGGATTTTTGTCAGCCAAGGTAGAAATTTTTGGTGGAAGTGGGATGTTTTGTCTTTCAAACATCTGATTCTCCACATGTGCCTGGTCGTCTAACTAAAACAGTAGTTAGCCATGTGAGAAACATGTATTTCTCATTGGTTTTAATATCTTAATTAACCATATTTGACTAATGAGGCAAAGGCAGAGTGGCTGAGTGGACACATCGCTGCAGCTGATACATGAAAACAGAAGTGCTACACCATAGATGTATCTTCATATGGGCCATCACCTCTTGTCATGTTGTAAGCCTAAACTCCTCTGCCCCACAATGCAGTGCTTTGTATAAGAAATCTTATTTGTGCTGTCTCAAACCATCATGTGTTTGTGTTCCTTTTCAGATGAACTTTAACTTTGACCCCGCCAAGGGTGTATTGCTTGCTTTGGAAATACTTGTAATAGCCCTAGAATGTTTATTTTCCACCCCAATATGCTGCTACATTCTTGCAAGCTTTCTCTGGTTGTAATCCAATATTTGGCCAGGAAACAGAGAATACAAATGAAAACCAGGGCCCTAATCTTAGGGAAATGTAGTGAACCTGTGACAGAAAGAGTTTTGTTGGAATTAAGACAAAGATTTCCAGAGAAATAATAAACAAACAGCTGGTCAGCATCTCTGTAAGACCATCAACTTCAGATGTGTATTTCCTGGAAGGATCACAGTATTTTGTTTAATTCTTTTCCTCTGCCCTCAGCAGGTATGAGAAGAGAGGGCAGTCCTATTGATAATATTCCAAAGAAGATATTTAGATATTTCATAAGTGTAGCAACCATACAAGTTGCATGACTAGCTAACCATCTAAAGATTGTTTCCAGTAGTGGAGTCAAGCCGCTGGCTTTCTTTCCCCAGGCATTTGTTGAAGATGAGCTCTTGAACCAACAGTACATAAAGCATCAAGCTCCAAAAGAGACAGCAGTGGGAAAACACTTCTCCCCTGCCGTGCTATGCAGGAATCCATCTAATGTCAATGTTGACATTGGGCTCCCTTTTGCCAGTGGAAGGGTCATGACAAGATCTGTATCTTCTGACACAAGGGTTCAACCCCTCAGTAAAGAAACTCAAGTTCCCAAAACTAGTATCAGAGAACATGAAAGAAGACTCTGGTGTCCACTAAGTCATAGAAACTCCCTGCACATGGACGAGGTGAAGGCACAGCTGTTAATGTGAGTCCAAGTACAGAGTCAGACCTGAATTCAACAACAGATGGTTGTCACCTCGGAGGGCTAAGCAGGAGCCTGGCTTCTCTGTCACTACCATGAGAGTCCTCAAATTTCAGGCTCTCCATGATATCTAACAACTCTCCCTTCAAAACTATATTGCAGAGTGATATGACATTTCTGTGTTACCCTAGAAGCAGAAAATCCTCTTCTGATAGAACCCAGACTTGATATGACCAACCCAGTCATAGAAAAGTGAGATAGATTCTTTTATGAAACATCAAGGGAGTAGGTAACTGAATACCAGTGGTGGGCTCTGCTGTGTGGATGGTCCCTGAGCCTGGAAGTACTCAGCATGGCTGTGACACTGCAAGTGAATCTGCTGTGTTGGCAGCTACCATAGCCATTATTTTATTGCTAAGCTAAGCAGGTCAGACATGGTACATTCACTGGGACCTCAGAATGAGGATAATGGATGGGAAACCTAATACACAGAAGGAGGGGGCTAACATAGAATAAAAAAGAAATGCCTTTAGGCCAGTGTTGAGACAGACCTTTTCTTGCTACAAAAGCAAAATAAAAGGGTCAAGGAGGCAGGATTGGCTTTTGTCCTATGAGGTAAGGTAACAAAACTGGCACTGTACTCTAGAGAAAAATCCAGCAGCACAAAGTGACAAACAGCACAAAGTCTTTGAGCATACAAATCCTTGCAGCTAATATGAAGACGCAGAATTGCTGTAAGTATATTTGCAAATCAAGGTGTGAACACTGCAGTGTCTGTGGAGATGACAGACAGGTAGACAGAAGAGCTGCAATGCTACCTGGGCCTTCCCTACTCCTTACAAGGCAGCACAAATGGGCTTGCATCTTGCTCCATGCTGGTGTCAAACACAGCTTGTTTAAAGCAAGCTGGGTTATTTTACCATAACATTGCTTCCTGGAGTGTAGATGTATCATTTATAGGCTACACATCCTGTGCTCTTTGCACTGAACAACAGTTGAGCATCCAATAGTACTTCTAGACAGCAGGACTTCGTAACAGCAGCTGAACATAAGCCCCAAACAGCCAGACATATACCAGCTGCTCACTCTCCTCTCTGTGCCTTGCACAGCCAGCCAGCATCTTCTTTCTGCTAGGACTGAGAGACAGCCAGCTAGCTCTCCTCCAAGGCTCAGACATAGCCATGCCAAGTGACTAGACTTTCAAACTCCAGGAGAACAGGCATGGAGATGAATTTTGCTAACACACTGGAGTCCCCATTAGTAGCTGCAATATGCAAAAGGCATTCATTGCAACTTTGTCACGACAAAGTGGAAGTCTGGATAGGAAGTTTCTAGTGGAAGTTTAAACTTGGCATTGCTGCAGAAACCCAAAATGCCTTATGCTCAACACTTAATACTTAAAAATGTATTATGCTATGCATTTATATAGTACAATGTACAACAGTCATGGGAAGTCAGATTTATGGATTGTCTAGAAAATCAATTTCTCACTCTATATACATCATACTTTGCAGGGATAGGTTAAAATTAGTCCCCCAGTGAATTACTGTCACAAGCTCATTTTATTTTTGCTTGAACCCATTGCATGTCTCCTCTGACTGCAAACATATACCTCTATATTTGTGCCCAGGTAGATCTTTATTCGGGTAAAGAGTAGCATACAATTTAGGTTTTGGCTTTGAGATATTGTGTAGGTCAGGTTCTGTCTGTATAACAAGGGAGATTCTCAGAAGCATGAAGGGTAGTGGAGCAGCTGATTTCCAATGGCAGGCGGATGCCTCATGTCCCTTTGATCCCTTGGAGATCATTCCTTCATGTATTGTTTTGCCACCTGCCCACCCACACACACTCTACAAGTTTAATTAAACCCTGCATTAGCAGCAGAAAAATTGGTGCACTTAATGAAGAAAAAACAATTGGTTCTGGGCAAAGGCATAAAATGCTTCGAGGGCCTGTCTAATATTTGTTGTGCAGATTTCTGAGGAACTGATGACCACTTTTCAAGTCACACTGGTTATTTTTTGCAGGGTCTTGGAGGGTGTTGTTTTTTTTTAATATATAAAGACCTACAACAAGCTGTAAGGTGAGACTGATTGAATCAATTTAATACTTGTTTAGTAAATGTTTTTTCAGGCTTATGGCAGTAGCTGGACATTTGAAATATTGGCAAAGCTTGTTGTTACTTTCTTGTAGATGAACTAAACTACATTTTCAGCTCTTGAGGTCATAGGTTATAGCTCTGCTTGGCCAGCTTGGGCTAATGATGACACTAATACCCAAAACAGAAAAAGGAACTGCTGAATGCATCAACTGCTAGTAACATTGATGATGGGGAATGTGAGACTCCTGATATCTTCACCTATAGATAAAAATCCAAAACCATTTCAGAAGAAAGGTTACTACTGAGTGCAAACAGGTGAGAAAGTAAATATTTCAGTTACCTGCTTTAAGATATCAGTAAAAAACATTCTACTTTCTGCAGGAGCAAAATATGAAAATAATATTGACATCATGTACATAAATGGTCATTCTTTTTCAGTGACATGTAGAGAACTTACCAACACACCTTGCCCCAAATTATTGTGACTACATTCTGTCTGCTTGTTTGAAAAAAATTCAGCTTTTATTTCTACTTGGGTTATTTCTTTAATGTCTTATCTGTGTAAAAATGTTTGGAAAATAACAGTGTAAGGCTCATGTTACCCTAACAAGACCTACAGTAACTGTGCTCATCTTACTTGAAACGCTTGTTCTTAGCCATAGTTTCTTTAAGGAGAACAATCTTGCCTTATATGGAGCACACCTGGAAATACTGATCATTTAGCTTTCCCTAAAAATCTAAGTGCTTGCAAAAGCAAGCTTCACTTGTGAAGCCAGGACACCAGTCCCTCTCTTGACTGTTTGACCCACTATGGGAAGGTACACCCCAAGGACTGCGACTTTTTGTCCCTCCGTAGCAGATGGAAGGACAGTTTGGGGCAGATCCTGATTTCATCCTAGTTCACATCTGTAGAAAACCACAAATGCAACGTAATTACTTCACTATGAGGATTTTGTGAAGCTGCCAACGAACTACTTATGAATCCTCTGAAAGGCTGTGAGGGGATGTATAAACCTTAACCGAGACACAAACTTCAGCTCATCTGTGCAGCTTGCTTCATACCTCTGTTGCCCAGTGTGGCAATATAAACTCATGAATTACAAGGTGATGGGGTTTGCATGTTCCAGGCAAACAGGCTTGTTAACTCCACATGACCTTCTGTTCCAGAAAAAAAAAAAAAACAACCAACCCAACCCTTTAAGCAAAAGGCTGGCCTCTGCCTAGATTTAAGAGAAGATTGCTTTTCAATGGGCTGCATCAGCAGGAGTCTGTGACCAGCTGGTGGGAATGATCATGCACTTTGTGATAGGCTAGAAAAGAGTAAGGCTTGATCAAATGGCAGCTTGCTTTTTTCCTTTTTTTGTTTTGTTTTGTTAATGAGAATCATACCAGAACTGGAAGATGGAAAAACCCTTCCTCTCCTGGAAAGGTAAGCTGCTGCTGAATGCCAATCGGAAATATTGGCTATTTTATAGAGAAACTGTTTTTTCTTGGGGTTTAAGCAAAGCATTTTTTTTTTCCCCTATATCTTCTGTGCTTCCCAAAACTTGCCACAATTGACGTATAATTTAGGATGTGTCCTATGGTGGTCTTCTTATGTCCTACTAAGACCCTACTTTTAATGAATATATCATTTGTGATTCCTTAAAAAAAAAAACAAAAAAACCAAACACCAGTAAGTTCTAGCAATATTGTTCTTCAGTACTGTGCCCCTCACCACCTTCTTGGTTTACTTACGCCAGTTGTCAACATTGCAACAATATGGGACTTCAGCAGATAGTTTGGTAAGATCAGGGAACAATGACCTGACTCTAGAAAAACTAATTATGTGGCTTTTTTTTTTTTTTTTTAGCTGCAGAGTATTGTTGTGTCAGGTTTTGTTTACCTCTGACCCACAGAATGGGAGGGAAGGGAAGGGAAACATAGCTTCCTAAGGAACATTAAGAAACAAAACACTGCTTTGGAAATGTGAGGCTTGCAAAAGTAAAGGAAGATTTTCAGAAGGGGGCCAAGGACCTATTTTGCTCATGAGGAAAATAAATACGTAGCAGGTCTGGAATTACAAACTAGAGTCCTGTACTTCCCGGGTTACTCTTCTGGTGGCAGATACTCAAGGGCAACCTGGAGACCTTGTTTAAGCTCATTTATGTACAAGTGTGCCTGTTCAAACCCATGCATCTGTAAAGCTCCTATTGGGGAAGGGTGGGGGGCACAGCTCTGATTTTTGAGCAAACTGTTCCCATTGCTGGATGATGTATAATATAAATGAGGTTAAAAGTGAGCTGCATTTTTTTGAAATAGGTGTTAATGTGTTTGGATTGGCGTAGAGTGAATGCGAGGGGAAAGGAGTTAAAAGACATTGTGTGTTTTGGTGTGTGTGTTGTTTTCTGGCTGGGTTTTTTTGTGTGGTTTTGTTTGTTTGCTTGTTGTTGTGGGGTTGTTTTGTCTTTTTAGTTTTGGTGGGGTTTTTTTGTTGTTTTGTGTTTGTGTGTCTCCTCCTTCAAGTGCTCAGCCAGACTGAATAGAAGCCACAACACCTGGGTGGATTTGGTTTCTGCCTTTTTGGTGCTTCCAAAATCAAGAGGCAGAAGAAACAAAGTGCACAATGCTACTTGGAAAATCTGGCACAGAGTGCTGCTTAGGATGCTTTTATGTTAATGCAAGCGTATGGAATTGTTTATTATGCCAACGGTACTTATTTGAAGTATTTTTGCTGGTGTCTAGCTTTCCCCAAACGCACCTAGCTGTTTATGGGGAGGGTGTCTTCATGGCATGGGATTTTTGTTTTGTGTGTTGCTGCATTTTCTATGGTTCTCATTCTGAATGGAAAGCAGTGTGTGGGTGTGTGTGAATCTCTGGCTTCGCAAACCTGTGTTGCCCGATAGTGATTTTACTACCTGTGGTTTTTCCAATTTTCTAATGTTCTGAGATGCTAAGAATTCCTCCAAAAAAAACTGAACAAACTTTTTTTTTTTTTTTAAAGGAATGTAATTAGTCCTGAATTATATACAGCTGTGTAGATTTTCAGCCACTTGATTGATTCAAAACAAGGACCTAAAGGCAACATGCTGGCTCCCTTATTCAAAACCAGCTTATAGTTTAGCTGCTTATTCACATATTCCTAGGAAATGCAACTACCCTTAGAGCAAGAGGATATGCAGGGTGTAACAGTGGAGGTAAAAATTGTGAATAGGAAGTATCTTTGAGAAACACAAATGGTAAAACCTGTTACTGTGAAACTTTCTGTAGATGTTCCTTTTGATTTCCAGTGATAGTACAACAGTATTGCTATCTTGTTGGCACTTTTGCACCATGTCAGGTAGTAAGGTATTGAAAATGACAGGAACCAAGGTCATTTAGCTCTGAACTGCTGCTGCAGGACTGTGGTGAGGAAAGGAATGTAGGACAAAACCAGAGTCTGAGTAACTGTTCTTTTTTATTCACAAAGTGATGCTTGCCTGCTTGTGCCTTACCCCTTATGGTTTTCCCTGTATCCATTTTTTTTTTTTCTTGGTATGGAATTGTTCATTTTAGCAGATGAAACATCAAATTGCTCCCAAATCAGGGTGATTATTTTACTATAACAAGGTTGCTGAGACAGCAAAATATTAAGCAGGTACATATGACCAATGAAATCAAAGGACCAACACCAGTGCACTGTCAGTGATAAGCAGGACTAGAAAAACTTAGTGAAAATTAATTTGACCCCTCTTTCTTTGAGAGCTCTAGAGCTAATCTTGAGTTTGCACCACAAATGTCTGCACACAATCGAGCCAGTTACTGCTACCAGGAGACATTCTGGCACTAAAGCATGGAAAGTAAGCTTCAATCAGCCATATATGCAGGAAGCTGTTCAAGTATAAACGAGAACCAAGTCCATTCGTAGATTTCACTTTCAAGAAAATTAGGACATACTGATCTGTAACACTTGGTACAAAGAAGGTGAAAAAGCACAGAGCAGGTCCAGCTATTCTGTAGAAACACTGACCAGCTCTTGCTGAAATAATTATGCCTAAAATACAGTAAAACACATCTGATGAAGGAGAAAATATAGGAATTAGTAACTTTCACTGATCTACTTTCTTCCACATACAGTTTTAGGCAAAGCTTAATTTTCTCAGGCAATATTATACAAGTAATAACCTCACAAATTTAGCTAGAGATTAGGAATGTCTATTTGGATAGCCAATTCTATTCAATTCAATTCAATTTGGATAGTCTATTTGAGCCAATTCTATTCTTTGATGCTGAAGATGACCACAGTCTCCTAAGTAAGCTATTTAACCACTAGAACAAGTCTTGCACTGAACAAAGATATCCAAATACAACTTAAAATGAATAGAAACTTGCAAACGCTGCTTTATTTAATTCTTACAATTAGGAGGCACTTTCACATATGAAAATAAAAAAACCTGCAAGGTTTCATTATAACTACCAAACACTAAAAATTATTTCATGGAACCAAAAAGCAATGATGTTTGTGCAGGGAAAACCAAAGAAAACAAAAATCATTTAATTTCATCTATACACTATTTATTACATTTAAACAAACAAAGAAACCCCTAAAACAAACCAAACCTTTTCTTCTCCTGTTTGCACAGGCTGACATAAGTATTTATAGTATTGCTGATACTTCAGTGTTCCTCATCTAATAATTTCTGCATTTGTTTTAAAAGGCAAAGAGGCTGACTCAAGGCTTGCCAGAATTCAGTGGGTGCCTCTGAGATACTTAAAATGAAATAATCACGTGTATTTGATGTCAGAAGTCCCTATTTGTCTCCGTCTTGCATGGAAAACCTGCTTGTTTTAGTCATTATTCTTCAACTTAAACCTAAATGAAGAATGTTTTTTGGGGGGGATGGGAATAAAGTGGGAAAGGATGCTCCCCTCCACGGAATATGTAAAAATCAAAGCATTTTTACATGCTATTCTAGAAAAGTGCACTAGGCAATCAGGCCCTGGGTGTCAGCCATGCTGTATGGCTTCTAATAAGCAGCTATGGATGAACCAGTGTTGGACAGACTGAGAGGCTGTACTGAGGCTGGCTGGTGCAAAAGGCAGAGCAAATCCATCGCACAAATGGAAAGTGAAATTAACAATAACCTCAGACAAAGTAATAATGTTGAAAGATGGGCTCAGATTCTGCAACACTGATATACTGAAGTTAGTACTCAACAATGAGAGAAACCTCACACATGTCACTGGGAATGTCTCTGGAGAAAGGCAATCTTCAAAATCAGAATTGTCACAATCCATCGTTTAGTACATATATTTCCACTTCAATGTCTCAAGTGAAGAAAGCAAAACTTGGGTCAAGAAGTCTTGCAAATAAATGTCTCTCTGATTGATGGATGAGAGCATAGATTCCTTGCTTACAGCAATTCTCTGGCTATTGATTTGGTTTGGGGTTAAGAGAACCACTAGGTGAGCTGCACAGGGAGGCTTCTGGTTGTGTGAAAAGGGGACTGGAAATAGAAAGAACACTCCAGTGATGTTAAAGAAATATTAGAAATGCTTGAAATGAGCACACCTGAGGAAAACAATATTTTTCTAATTACCTGATCCATTAAAGTTGGCTGAGCAGAATATGGCTTTACATTCTGATGTTACTAGCAAAATTTAGGCTTTCAAGTACATCAGAAACACAGCTACAACAGGCCTTATAAATATATCTCTGTAGGGGCTCTGTGAATGCAAGGTAGACCTAAATAAAGGGAATAGGATGGACCATTAGAGAGTGCTCTTATTGAGGAGTGCTAGATTTGTCACAAATGGAAGAAATGTTTGCCACAATTTCTCAGCTTTACTTAGCAAATTCTAGTTTGACATCCTGTTATGAAGACCAGAGTTCCTTCCTTCATGTCATCTCTTGTGTTTTCCAAAAGTGCCTGGGGTATATTTTAACCCCTTTTGAAAGCAAATTACTTGACCTGACCCACACCACTGTTAAAAATTTGAATCTGGGTTCCTAAACTAGAAGAATTAAAGCTGGTACAAGCAGCATAACAAGAGCATTTTCAAAAGCTGAGCTACATATGAAAACATTCCTGTTGTGAAGTTGCTTTCCCAATATTGATACAGCTTGTAAACATATTCACAGAGAGCTTGGGCTCTGGATTCAGGAATATTTTTTCCTTTACTAAAAGCACTTATTACAAAACCTATAGAGATTTCTTTTCATGTGTTATGCTTGGAAAAGCTTAATGAGAATGGTTTTGTTTCAAATACATTACCAAAATTGGCAACTTAAAACTTAATGCTGATACATGAAAAATAAGTAAAATGGGTTCTAAACAGAACTTCCCAAAACAAAACTTCTCCAGACTAAATATAAATGGGCATAGTATAAGCATGGAATATAAATTAGAAATCTAACTGCAAGATTTATCACTGATATGAATAAAAAAAATATTTTATAGAATTTTGATCTTGATTGTCTCTTTATAGATGAAAAGAAAGGGGAAGCTTTTCCCACGTTCTATATAAAAAGGAAGAAAAACACACTGTTGATTATTTTCCTGGCACATTTTGAATAAAATAATATAGACTTCATTATGGCGTGTGACTAAGTACACAGATTGTATCTGAAAGAAAAAGGTTAAATTAAGAATTGAATGGTTACTGCATAATCAGTGGGCACGAATGAGATCTAATGTCATTGTGTTTAGAAATGGCTTCATCCAAATCCAGCTGTCTGTCGTTGACCTTCACCTCCATGCAGCCATTATAAAAAGCAGTTACTAGCGTAGCACCCAGAGGAACATCTGCACAGAAAAACATGCAATTCAGTTTATTAGGCCAAGTCATGAAAATCCTTGGGTATTTTTCAGATTAGCCAAAAACATGGGGAACACTCCATTCCCCAGCCATTAGTCATCCATGGGAGAAAAGAGCAAACTGGCAGAAACATTTAAATTGTTCTCACTTTTCTTTAGGATTGAAATTAAGTCAGGAAAGCTGAGAAAGGTCAGTAAAATTTGAAATATGTATTAGAAGTCCTCTTCCATCCAAAAACCTGTGTGACTATTTTTCATAGTAGGCTTTTCTGTATTAACAACAGCAAACCAATAGTTTGTCTCCTGGAGCCCACTGTTCTTGTTCTGACTTAAAAACAGATGTTTACAGATTTAGAGGTCACAGAAAGAGCCATCTTCCTTTTGCCAGAAAGGTACTCTGGATAAAAATTCGTAAGTTCTCAGATAGGAGACCCCTGGGAACTCTACACATTTTACTGCTTCCTTATGGCTTCTTCCAAGTGGTTTTTTTTTGTGAAAGACTTACTTTATCCGTTGCTCATTTAGATATTTTTTGTTATAGAAACATCAGATAATGGATACTGTTTCCAGGAAACAGTATGTTAAGCACAGTATCAAGCAGGCATTACTCTGAGGTTTTCAGGTACAGATAGGTAGACATACAGTGACCCAAGTACCTTCAGCAACTAGGAGGTTGCCAAGAGGCTGATCTTAAGATGTTTATCATCCTGTCCCTCCTAGAAGATAGACTTGATGGTCTAGGGTACAAGAAATGTTGTTTCCCTGTAATTTTATTTTCCTGTAAGCCGAGGCAGTGTAGTAACAGTCCTGTAGAACTGTGCCCTTCTGTTCTTTTTGCTCCAGTGACAACACTGCTGTTATAGAATTATCCAAGTCTCATTTAGCCTGCACTGGCTGTGTTGAATTAATTAACAAAGCAGAATTCTCCCAATACTGTAATTGGTTTGAGGACTTCTGGTCTTCATGAAATGGAGTATTTTTTTTAGATGCCTTCAATCACACAGCTCTCTGCACTGTAGCTCAGTGTGAGCATCCTTACCTACTTTTTATATAGCTCACTAATCACAGAGGTTTTTCAGGCATAAGTGAGAATGAATGTGTGAACTAGTGTAGTCATACTTGCTGTACTTGGGACCTGAAGTACTTTTTCTGCATTACTTTTTCTCTAGTAACAGAGGATGTTGTGAAAGAGGCTCCTTTGATTAACATGGGGAGCATGGCTGTTGCTTTTTTGCGACCTCTAAACAGCAATTGTTTACACATACAAAGTTTTTTTGTTGATTTGAAAGGTGAAGATACCTTTTAAAACTGAGAGATTACACTTACTTTCAAGGAGCAGCAAGTAACTAACACTTGCTTCTTATCTATTTGAGAAGCATAACTGAACCCAGGGTTCAGTTACTCCAGTTCAATAATGCCAATTATTCTGTGGCTGGAAACAGAAAGAATCCTTTAAATATCACAGAGATTAAAAGGTCTAAGAAACGACCAGAATCTTATTAAAGTTACTATAGCTCAGTTACCTACTGACTCACCTCTCCTAAGTAATGCTGACTTCATCTCTTACTTTAGAAGGCAGCTGGTATTACAAAAATACTGATGCTTATCTATTGTGGTATGTGAATGTACTGCAAAATTAGTGCATTTTTCTCATTCTAAACATTCCATTTGAGTTGAACTCACCTGGCTACCTGGTTTCCAAGAGACTGCATATCCATTTAAAAATAAAATCATGAGGAGCAGTTGTCGAATTTGTTATTTAAATCTTGTTATGTCCTTGATTAGGAAGTCTATGAAGACTTGTAGATAACAAGTAAATACCAACATATGAGCAATCATCATTTCAGACAGAGGCTCTGGTACCTGCTGTGCTGCCCTAAACACCTTGCTTCTGATGAGCAAGTCTAGAGGATGGAACCATAACCCTACCTTCCCTCTGTACGCTACTTTGGAGGAAATACCTAAAGAAACCATCTCCAAAAGATGCACAGTTCCTCCCCTCTTTCTGCTCCTGTGCACCATTATCTCCTGCAGTAGGAATGCACTGCATATGAAGACCAGCTATAGCTGGGGCAGTGCTGTAACACTACAGCCTGCATGTAAAGTGAATTTCAATTCAAGATTGTATTGGTCAAACTTTTAGGATTTCCTCAGGAATTGTGATTTACTCTTCCTAAAACACCTCCAATAGAGGATGGAGAAAAACCCTGCCCAGTAGTCATGTTGTTCCCCTGACAATTTTCAGGTTTGAGGATCTCGGGCTTTGAAAAATCTTCATGCTATTTTTCTTTATGATCCACCCTGCAGTCAAATTATTTTATAGATAACCATGTATATACTTCCCATACAAAATAATGCTTGTACAAGTGTTTAGACTGGGGATACACTTGTAGGTTGTCTAAAACAAAATATCTGCTCTTTCAACACATTTTCTTACACTTAAAGTTTGCCAGTCATCAATTGCCCAGAGTTTAATTGCTGAAACCATATTCCTGACTTCTTCTGCACTTTGGACAAATTACTTACAAATGCCTGGTTTTCCTACATGCTTAATGAAGTTCCTAAATTGTGCCAGTTGATGGCATTTCAGAAATACTCAATGCTCACTCTTCCCCGACTCAAAAAGGAAAACATTTTCCAAATTCAAACCCCTAGAGAAACTCATAGAGCCTTTTCATGGGACTAATAATGCTACTGTTAAAAAGCAGGCACTCTCAAAAGCTGAACTGATTGGAAAAACAAGAAGCACTTTGGGAAAAAAACCTGTTTCTTTTTGTGCAGTTGAAGGTTTTTCCTAGCTTGGATATAAGGTTCAGTATAATCAGGTTTGTAAATATCAAGTTAATAAAAAGAAATGTAATTCACCTGGCAGGCCACCCAAGTAGGTAACAACACTTGTCATCATTGCTTGATGGAGGACAGACAATTGCTCCGAAGTGCTTCTGTCTGTTTGTGAATCAACAGACAGTTCAAGTTGCTCTTTGGTTACTAAAAGTCCAACCACCACTTTTTTGGGTGTACATAACTTCTTTGATTCCAGATGTGCAACAGTGATGTTTCCAATAGTCACAATGATTTTCTAAATTAAAGAGAAGAGGTCACATATAACACAAAATTATACTTAGTTCTGATGCATTTTATATTTGTAAGTAGAAAAAA
Organism: Heliangelus exortis; assembly: GCF_036169615.1. Taxonomy (NCBI): domain Eukaryota; kingdom Metazoa; phylum Chordata; class Aves; order Apodiformes; family Trochilidae; genus Heliangelus; species Heliangelus exortis. The sequence continues at coordinate 106,856,590 of NC_092422.1, read as the reverse complement.
AGGAAATGCTAAAACCACATTTTAAGAACAGGTACTTCAAATTGGAAGTTACCAAACCTGATGTATAAGCATCATGCCACTCATTTATATTCTTAAATAATCTTAAATTTATAAGTGAGAATGTTTACTATAAAAAAAAAACAAAACACCTCTGGCTATGGTTCTGATGTGAGAGCCTGTTTCTCTTAAAGGCAAAAAAGGACAGCTACAGCTTCAAGTATAACCAGCCAAGTGTTCATTATCCATTTTTATTTCAGGCAAAAGCATGAATTAGCCGTGGTGTATAATCATGCTGTCTTGGGATCCTTAATATAAAAAAAGATGTAAATGGAAACTTAATAATAAAAAGATATGTTTATAAATTGAAACTATCATGATGCCATTACTATAAAATCATCATTCTACTTCTGTCAAAATCCCCTTTCTGCTTTGTGCTTTTGGAAGGAAAGGTTAAATAAGACATGATGTAGCGGATGGTACTTGACAAAAGAGCACTGAGCATTCAGTCATTGCTGTAGCAGTCAGTAATAATAATATATTTCCTACATATTCCTCACTATATGATCTAAGTGCTTTACAAATATTAATTCAGCCTACCAGTTCCCCTGCAAGTTTTCAGTTTTTTCAGATCTTTCACAAATGGACTAGTAAATTGAGACAAAACCAAGGTGTGACTTATATTCATATCAGCTGCTATGATAATTGTAAGATCACCTGTGAGTCAGAGGAGTCAGAGTCCACTATGGACAAAGCAAGAGGCACTGTTCCATTAGAAACCAAAGCAAACATAACACCAGTGTCTGTGGATGGGCGAATAGTCATATTCACATTAATTAGCCAATCTTCAGCACTGTCAGGATTATCTGTTTTAAAAAGAAAAAATGAAATTAATAAATCCATCTATTAATGACAAATTAATATGATGTTAAACATTTATATTTTATCAGCTCTCATACAAATTCCAAAGCAGTCCCACTATTAAAATGAGAATATGTGTATAAATGTGTAAAAATATAGGTGTATAAATATGCAGATGGTGCAAATATAATTTCTTATGATGCATTCATAGAGAAGCTAATATTAAAATTACTATTTAAAGAGATATTTGTAATATTTTGACTCTTTTCTTGCAGTGTCTCTTCCCTGTCCCTTTGGTTTCTTGATTTCGAGTAGTTTCTTTGTGAAGCAGAAATCATAAAATATGAGGTGAGGTTATATTTCTACACAAAGCTAAGTAAGCTGGGAGACAGGGGGCTGTAACAGCTCCCAGAAAAGCAGCAGTAGGTGTAGTCAGACCCTCTGATTTGGGGACTGGGGGGGTGGTGAGAATGGAAAGGACAGGGTGAAGTCATGACAGCAGCCCTGAACACAAAGGTCATGGCAGCATGGTGTTTGCCAATGAATGGGAAGAAAGTTGAGGAAATGTGAGTGGTATAGGAAGCTCTGATATAAGCTGGTTGGAAGCACAGAATATAAAAAGCTGGAGTAAGTTGTTTAAGTGGGCTAGGGAATTTAAAGAACAGGTTTAGGAAAGAATAGTAAGTCCTGGGATGAGAAAAGGATTTTGGATCAGAGCAGGGTTCAAGGGTAGCATAGTACTGAGGATAAGGAAGAGTATAATGACAACAGGATTTGGGACAGTGCTCAAGACATGTCTCATTCTGGGCTCTCAGTTGAGCACAAGGAGATCCTGGATTGGATATTTTGAAATTAGGGCAGGAGGTCAGGCAAGAAAGTTTTGGGTTCAGGAAGAAACAAGAGTTGCACCTAAAATCTCTAGACAGAATACAGAACTGCACACACAAAGCTATGGGTGATCTGTTTCTCTATTTCTAATCTTCTTTTTCTGTCAGTAAAATGGTAACTTTTCCCAGTGAAGAACAGAGGAGAGAATTAGATCTTTGGGAAGTTAATGTGGTCAACAGTGTCTATCCTTTGCATGTTAAGAAACCTAAAACATTTGGTATTACATAAAGGATACCCAATAGGATCAGAATTCTGATTCAAGCAATTTTCTAACTGAAGTTATAATTATAATTATAATTGCTGGATGCAGTGGTGTATGCGTGTGTCTCTCTTTTAACAGTTCATTAGTTCCATCACTGGTACAGCAAAAATAGGAATAGACTGAAAAATACTTACTATAGTTTATGTGAAACTTTGCCATTCCTGTGCCAGGGTAGAAGGATCCTCTCTCCACTGATACTAAGCAGTGTTTGCTTTGCTTTTCTTGAATAACTTCTTTTACACCTGAATGTCCCTGATTCATCAGGTTCCAAGCACGAATGCATCCATCTAGACGAGGGTTAATCTATAGAAAAATGACAGCATTAGGTGCTGCATCCAAAGTTGTTTTAAAAATATCAATAAAAAGGCATTATGTTGCCTATTGACTTACTTCTGGGTAGCTAATAGCCTTATCAATGCTACAGGTTACAGCACTGATGCTGGGAGAGAACAAATAGCATCCACTTAGTACTTCAGCCTTCAAAAGGTTTTTCTGATTTAGTAACATTTCCCATTTTGATGCTAGTAATCTGTACAAAAATGATTGCTTCCATTTTTAAAGCTCATGCTGCCCTTTTGTTCACATCACAAAAGCTCTTCTAGAGCTGAAAGAGTGATCACTAGCACTGCTCCTGGTTCAAGGTTTCACCTCCTTGTACCGAACTACAAAGACATTCCTGGAATGACTTTTTATTGGTTAAGAGGATGTTGTTATATTGTTATATCACATTTTTCCCCTTCACTTTTGAGCCAAAATTGACTTTTTGTGGGGTTTTTTGTTTGTTTGGGTTTTTTGTTTGTTTTTAAAAGGTGCAGCCTCCATTATTTCACCATTTTTTGCCTCTCTGTAGACTTCCCATTAGTTTGAAAGCTCCTGGACTGAGAGCAGACAGTCAGAACAACTTGACTGTACCCATAGCCAGCATAAGACAGATATTGAGGATGGAAGACTGAAAAAATTATGGGCCTTGTCTAGCCTGGACTATTATAAAATGTAGTAAAAATGAAAGCTCATTGTGCTGCCTGCACAGAGAGCTCCATACCTATTCAGAGTCTAGCAAAATCCAGCAAATATGAATCACTCTGAAATGCTGTTGCAGCAGAAGTGGTGGTAATTTAGGGAATCTTAAAAATATATTAGGAGGCAGACTACTGAATCCTGAAATATTAGACTGTAAGTGCTGTGTTTTTATAACTCAAACCTAACTGAAGACAGACTGAAAGGCTTCACACATCAATCTTCAAAACAGTGATTTAATAATATTGTATAATATAGTAATATTGTTTAATACCATTCTGTTATTTTAGTTACCTGTTTAACAAGAGTGTTGCCCACTTTGCGAGGTAATCCTGCAATGTACACCTTAGTTTCCAAGAAACCTTGTGATTGTTTAAAAAGAGTTCCTGGGCTGTTAATACTCATCACAGCTTCCTTAGCTATTTTTACACTGATGCTGTGTTCTAGTTCTTCAACTGATATCTAGAATTAAATAAAAACAATTACATTATATACACATACAAATAAGTAGAATATTTTAAATACTAATTACATACCTGTGTGAAGCATTAGTGATGTTTCTCTAAATAACTTGTAAAACAGTTTTAATGCAGTCAATATTTACAGCATATTTAAATTGGAATGATGACAACTGTCCATATATATATGGGCATCCATAGAAGGATGATCTTCCATTCTATCCCTACCCTATGCCTGGGAAAACCCATGCAAGCTGAGTAATGTGCTTTATGCAATAGAGTTTGCAAGAAGCCTATTTCTACAATTGCTCTATATCTAATCCATGTTTGGCATAAAGTTCTCCATGCTACAGAGGACTGAATCTTCAGGTGGGACATAGACAAAACAAGTTTGACAAATAATCCTACTGTTGCAAGGAATCAAAGTAGACTTTTAATCTCAAAGAAGTTGGACTGAATTGAAACAGAAGGGATGTGCAGAATCCTAACTTCTCCCACCCCACTTTAAAACCAAACAAACCCTAACTGATGTTTGTAATTTGGTGTAATTTATAGATGGTGTAAGTGAGCAAGGCCTTTTCTTAGGTATGCAATCTTTAAGAACAAGATGGATTTCTGGTCTAGCAAATGTAAAACTTGTTCTGTAGATAAAGTATCTAGTAACTATGCACTTGGCCATGCAACCACACTTTTAAATATTCTGATGTTCCTGTTTTCATGATTAAAAAGAATACTTTCTATGTTGCCAGCTAGTGGTAATTACCCCTTTCTCAATTGTAAACAGGTGCCACAATTTCTCAAATGCAAGGCATTTTTGTGCATTTCTTGGTTGCTTTTTAAATCTGGGATTTGAGAGCATTATTCTAAGTCTTTTTAATAGTCACTTAGTTTCTTCCTACTTTACTAATTAAGACAGAATGTGCCCATAGAGGGTTAAAGAAAGGAAAGGGGAGAGGAAAACCCAACTTACTATATGCCACAGCCCATCATTAATGGCTTTTCCTCCACTGGTGACTTTTGTTCCAAATTCATTCTTGAATTGAATCTCAATCTTCCCATCCCGAAGAGCGAGCAAGATCCATGCTGAATTGTCAAGGGATTCTGCATACAGTAGAACTCCCTCTGCATCATATGTCCGGAAATCAAATTCTGCTGTAAATCTGGGTTGTGAAGAAGGAATCTTAATAAGAAGACAGGAAATATGAAACACTGTATAGTCTAGGATAACTCATGAACACTGCAAAAAAACCAAAAGATCAGAGATACTAACCTTTTAGTAACTCGGTATCTGAGCAGTTGTGATTTGAGCACATTAGTCAAAACCAGAATCTGATGTAAGGTTTGTTCATCTGAATCCAGTTAAAAGTTTTGAGATTAATGCCCTGATTTTAAAGAGTCTGCATTCAATTCTCAAATATGCTATGAGTGCTACCCGTGAAGGACATGACACGCTCACGAGAAAGAAAATAGATGTAATATTCCTATTACATTTTGTGGAAATGTGATGCAGAAAAAATACACAATCTCTGATCTTCAGTACAATAGGTTTGCCAAATATTGTCCTGCAACAATTATCATCTAGCAACTTGCTTTTGTTACTGCTGCCTTTTATATGTCACTCTAACTTGTCTGGATTCTGGCAGTCGGTTGCGTTTGCATTTGTCGCAAAATTATGGTGTACAACATAGCATCTAATAAGATATTATAGTGGAGGAGGGAGAGTGTAATCATAATAATAAACACTGTCCATGTCTCCTAAAACGTCTAGCCTGGAGAAAACAAATCATTTGGAGGTTAGGATTTGCTGAAGATGACAGAAGAAACAATTGAGGAAGCTGTAATTAAGAACTAGGGCGGCTTTCACTCTGTTTTGTTCTTTGTCCACTAGATGTCATTGTCTCTCATAGAGGCCCAGAGAAAAATCACTGTATTTAAAAGTAAACTCGTAAGATACCTTCAAACATTTATCATCTTAGAAAGGTCTTACAGGAGAGCGTTAATACCGCAACAATTTGGAATGGGGTCTGAGGAAAGAGCTTCAGGTCCTTCTGTAAGGTTCTGAGGCTCTGGGGATCACCAGCTCAACAGCTGCTGGTGCCCTCAGGTTTTTAAAACAGTAAGTCAAGAAATGCTGCAATTTCAGCTGCCACAGTGAAAAAAGTCCAAGAGTAAGGAAGGGCTTGCTACCATCAGCAATCCTTCTGACAACTCTAATGGGCTCTTTAGAGCCCATGGCTCTAAAGATGGCTCTTTAGACATGGTGCTGTGTTGTTAATCAGTGTTGTTGGAACACCCTGTGAAAGGAAGCATGGGGGTGAGGGGGAAGAATTAGCCTGGGTTTGTTTCTCAGCACTTCATGTAGGAAATATTACAGCTTTTACCCAGAGCAGAGGTGAAGCAGAAGCAAGATTCCAGTGAATTATTCCCACATACAACTGGAAAATGCACAGTTACTATTTTCCTATAACATCTAAATTTTATGTTGAGAATTCTAAATGCCTGCCTTTATCTGTATCACCACCTCACACCTTCCCCAGGCCCTGCTCTTTGCCTCAGGGGAAGAGTAAGCACTTATCATGAGGAAGTACCACTCTTTTTGGCTCCCTTGTCAATGAATGAATGGAACCCAATACTTATTCATCTTACTGCCCTCAGTCCTCTTCTTTCTTGTCCGTTCAAGTCTGGATCTCTTTGAACTCTTTCACACAGTCCATACAGCTCTCCCTACAGCAGCACTGGTAACCAAGACACTAGTGGCTGGAAGACTCCAACTTTCTTAGATCATAGGTATGATCACATCTCAGTGCCAACAATGTATGTCTTAGCCTTGCTGTGCATCATTTCCTGGTTGGGACATAGCTTCTGCCTCTTCCTGCTTGCCCCTAAGATATCCAAAACAAACTTGCTCACCTTTTAGTTTTGCCATATAAGAGAACTGCTGTCTATACTGATGAGGTTGCTCAAGGACATGGTACCATCAATGAGAGATACTGTAAACTGATGCCAGAAACATTACTCTTGTGTGTCCATTTTCAAATGACTCCAGCTTCCTCTGATTACTAGTATATGTAGGAATCTGAATTACTGATCTTAACTAGTGGGAAGACAGTGATGTAATTTATGCATGCAAAGCACTCTTTCTAAACCCTCAGAAAATTAATGGAAACAAATGTCCATAATTTCAATGCATACTTTTATCAACAGCAAATGCTTACCTTGTGACATTTGGCAATTTAAACTTTAAGTACAGAACGGGAATTCCTATAAATTGCTCTGCCAGGTAAAGCAGTTCATAATTCTTTTCAAGGTTCAGCGGGACACAGGCAGTTACAGACTGAAAATGGTGGAGAATAAAAAGAAAAAAACTCTTAATGCATTGTGATACTTTTTCTGGTAACTTGTAATGAATATTTAAACAGCTAGTATTTGAATTAAGAATTCAAATCTTCCACCAGGTGCTTTCCTTTCACCAGGGACCTGTGGCCCACACCTACTAGGGTCCTACCAGGTTCCATTATTAAAGTTGTCTGGAATGTAAATCTCATAAGGTATTAGAAGGCAATGGGGTGAGACCTGTGGATTCAGAAGATTTTATTTGAAAATAAATAAGTAAAACACCTTTTATTTTCTTTATCAGTATTGATGTACAAAAAATTATAGCTGACTAATCTCTAGCACTACTTAGAATAATCTACCTGGATTAAAAAATAACAATTTACAAGTGGATTAAGTAACAGATTTAATAGAAAATGTTTCTATATAGTTGTTCCTTGATAGTTATTTGAGCTTTGAAAAAAGAATGTTAATTAAATCAACACCACAATTCCTGCAGAAATAGCACTGAATTAATATTTATGAGAACTCTTAGTCAGGATATGAAGATCTCAAGACTACATCCTCAGGAAAACTGTAAAAGAAGTTCAAATTATTTGAGTATTTGTGGCAACCAAAAGGCCTATAACAGTATGTAGAACTGGGATAAATCCTAATGCTCTAGCCAAAGTCATTGAGAGTAATCACAGTCAGCCAACTGCACTTGAAAGTAAAGGAGAGAAAATGGTGCTTATTCTTTCAGGTATTCATCTACCTGGAATTTTAAACAAAGATGTTCATATCCAGGAATAATATGTGTTTCATGTGCAGTGCAAGCTTAAACTAGCAAGACATTCAGTAAAACATCAGGTATGCATTCTAAGGCATTGTTTACTTCTTTATCTTCTGAAAATGTGATGTTATTAATTAATATCTACAGTTCTGCTTTAAAGGTAAAGAACTCAGATTTCCTCTAAGTACAGAGAATTAGGCTCTGCATGTGGAGAGAGATGGGATGATTTCTGTAGTATGGTTTAGAGCATTTGTCACACCAACTAGTAGGAGCCTAAAAGTCTCATTCATCTAAAGTTATCCCTCAAAATATCTTGATTATCTTCTATATGATGGCAGCATAGAAGTCCTACAGAAGAGAATGATAAAGAATAGGTATGAAGGGGTTTTCTGCCCTCAGGACATCCTGTGCTTTGGTAAAAGTTAACAATGCAGTTCTCAAACTCTGGCTTTTGAATTCTCAATGTGTAAGTTTCATTAAATGTATAGGTGTTCATCCTGAACTTTATGGCTACTTTATTTTGCTAGTGTCACTAGTCTTTGGATGGCATATAATTTTTCAGCCAACTAATATTTTTTTCCAATTAAAAGGCCTGAAACTAATTTCCAGTTAGACAGTTAATCAATTTTGATCAACACTACTGAAAATAACATGTAATAAGGCAAGAAGATGCTCTTCCTATTTCTTGAAAAAGGAAAATGAAATATAATGACTGCAAGTGTTGTTCAGATATTCAATTTCAGAAAGCACAAACAAGACCTAATACATGCTCGAACTTGTCAAATCTTGTTCTTACAGTCTAAGCCCAATTTCCTTACACTGTTAGAGCTGTTTGTTGTTGGCAGCTATGTGGGCTCACTTAGCTTAACAAGCCCCAGCCTGCCCAAACCCTTCAAGTATACAAAGAACCTCTCACAATAAAATCCTTGAACGGGGATTCTCTAGAGGTTCAAACTTTCTGCTGTTAAGTGTAACTTTTCAAACCAAATAAGAACAGCCAACTGTAGCTGCCAGAAGTTCTTCAATTGGCAAATATTACTGTTTTTTTTTCTCAAGCTATGGCAGATGAGAACTTCCCAAAACAATCCAGCTTTTTCAACCCAAACAGGCAAAGCATAGAGAAAGTCTGAAAAAGGGAGTGAAAACTTTTACTAAATCTAGGGAAAACCTGAGAATATATGGATAAATGGAGTATTCTGGCTCTGAGTAAACTGAACAGCAATTATTGTTTGAGAGGCTTAATTTGGAAGCAGCAGAGAATAAACATGTCAGGGTAAGGCAAGCTTCTCTTGACAGGACTCCTATAAGTAAGCATGCGTGAACTGAATGGCATACAAATCCCTACTGTGTCAGCTTTGAGACACAACAGAGTCCCCAGGACTTTCTCAGAAATTTGGAATCAGTTCTCTAACAGCTTTCTCTTTTCCTTAATCTAACTTGTCCTGTCAGCAGGAGATACCCAACTTTGGTTTTCTGTATGGAATTTTACATAGTACAGTCTTACCTCACAATTCTTCATGTCCTTAGAGAGCTTGAACCCTTTCTTGCCATCACAATAGCAGCTATAACTTCCTGGAGAGTTTACACAGAGTTGAGCGCAAACGTTTTCAGCACATTCATCAATATCTAGGAGAAATGGAAGAACATAGAAAGATTTTTATTTAGATTATTCATGGTGCAGAGTGAAAACTAATACAACAAATTGAATAATGGACAAGATGGGTGGTCTGGTGTAACATGAATCCAATAGGCGACAGATGCTAAGCTAAACTAATGCTACTGCATGTCTCCTATGTAAAATTTACAATCCAGAAATACCTCCTAGGTATGTAAGACCTGGTAATGTGAATAGAGGCATCATGTGCAGAGCTGACAAAAATTTGGTCTTTTTGTGTACCAATAAGAAGCTGAGCTCTAAGGTGGTTGAATTAGTGAAAGGGATCTCGATAAATCACTAATATTTCTGACAGAAATGCCATTCCAGCTCAGGAGTGAGTAGAAGGAATTTTTAATCTAGAAATACAGCATTTTGGCCTTTGTCACCTGCAGTACCTATTGATGGGAGCAAGATACAAGGGTGGGTTGCAATGTCTAAGATTTTATTTTAGACTTTCATTCAAACTTCTTTGCATTTTTTGCTGATGCAGATTTCTAACTGACTGGTCCCTTTATTTCCTCTAGCTACAGCTAGACTACCTCTTAATCTTTTATTTGGCATGTGTATTCCTTTGCATTTAGAAATCATTAAATTGTTTATGGTCTTGGAGAGGGTTACCTAACTCCGTAGGGTGCAAGCTCAGCTTGGTGAAAGGGATTTTGCTGTGAAAATAATTTCCTAACAATTTCCAGTGACTGTCTCTTTAAAACTACAAGGTGATGTTACAATGTGAAGCTGCTTTTGTGGCTGCTGGTTTTGCATCCTAGAAAAGAGGCAAATGAGGCAATGACAAAATTCAAAATGTAGCCCAGCCATAATATGCAGTGGGTGAGGAGAACACTTTTTGTGTCCTACACTATCCTGCCTGGTTTGGGGAAAAAATGAGGTTTTTGAAATTGCCAAGGTGGCAAAAAGAAGATAATCAGATTCCATATCTAAAATTGTATGGCTTCTATGAAATGAAGACTGTACAAGTATCTTCCTCTGATAGTTATTTATCCCCACCGGTGGAGAGACGCTGTAGCAATATTCGCCTAGGAATGGGTGAGGAAAAAACCCAGACCCTCCTCTATTTCACTCAGACTTTATTTATCATCACAGAGAGTTGTGCATAAATGGATACCTACTTGATTTTTCTAATAAACATAACTGAATTTGGCCACCTACATGCCGTATGACAATGAAAAGCTAATGTCATTTTGTATTTCTGTAAGGCTACATTCCTGTCAGTCTGTACAATCCTGTCCTTAGACAGGATTTGGTGACTCATTTAATGTGGTTACAACAAGGTCTGAAAGCTTAGCAGCATAATCCTCCTTCTAGGAGGTAATACTTTGCTCATTTTAATGTCCTCATCTTGCAGCCTTCTGGAATCCATGTTTCAGAAGAAAAACAATACTTAAATTCAATTGGATGCAACCCGTGTATCTGCAGAAAATACTAAGGCAGAAGAATCAAATTAATTACTGTGAAGTTTTTCTCATTTCAGTGCACACAGGGACACAGATTTGTTGGTAACACTTTAATCCCACAGTAACTGGACAAAGAGCAGACTTCTGAATATGTAATCATTACCACTGCGTAAAGCTTTGTCACAAGAAAGCTACATAAAAAGACATGAAGCAAATGATTCACATCCTGTAAGAAGCTACTTCTATGTCCTTTTAAGCAATAACATAAATACAGCATTTTAAATTAAAATCTGGCATTGACTTTTTTTTTCTCAGACTGTCAATGTAAAAAATTCCTCTTTGTAGTGGAACTCCAAGAGGTTATACATCTCTTCAAGAACTGAAATTTAATTTCTGTTATGTGTACTAGACAGAAACTTTAACAATTGGAGAGAAATAAAACACCTTCTAGGGCAATTATGCAAATATTTTCAACACTTAACGTTATCTCCTGATGGTCTTTGTATGAATGATTTCTTGCTGCTTTACTCCTAGCAATCAGTACTTTTCAATCTTCCTGTAACTGTTACAGAACTTTGTTTTGAAAAATTTTCTTTCAGATATTCATGTCAAAAAGAATATTCCTGAGGAAAGATGATATTGCTGAAGGTCCTTTTCTCATGGCTCCTTTTCTATATATTTAAGAACATTTTTATTTCAAATGTGGGGCATTTATAAAAAATCTTTTATACAACTGTCACGCTGTCATTTCCAGGCTAGAGTGGAGATCAGTTCACTTTAACGCTGTTATTTTCTAGCATAACCAGATACCCTGAGGAAGGATTAGACACTTGGGTATTCCTTATTTTAAATGGAATTCAGTTACCCCAGTGCAATACTTTTTCCAGCACCTGAGATCTAAGGATGTATGAAGGACAGAGACTAAGCCCCGGCCCTGAGGGCTAAATAAGCTGCTATAATAAGCGGCCTATCAGATGGATTATGAGAAACTTTTAGGTTTTTGAACCAACCTGATTAGGCAGGTTTTAATTTCTGGCTATTATCTCTTCAAAATCTTCTGAAATGTCTTGCCTAGTTTGGAATTGCCAATTTTTTCTATAACTTTTCTTGAGTTGGGGTTATATATTGAACTGACTGGCATCAAATATATTCATTAAACCTGTTATGATGCTTGAAAACAAGGTACAAAACACACTGGTAATGTCCAGATCCTTAATATATTGCTCCAAGTTATGTGAAACATGCTAGCTGGTTTGAGAGCTTGGACAGAAAGTCCTCTCTACAGTGGGACAGGAGAGCTCCCATGAACTGAGAAAGTTATCTGGCATACAGCAGGATATGGGAGCATCCCACAGAACCCACCAATGTCTGGAAGTAAGTCACTGGAACTGTATACACTATATGTAACATAGCCTGGCTGAACCTCTGAAAGAAAAATTGAGTCATACTGTAATAAACACTATGGAGATTAATAAATACACAATTATCTGAGATGCTAGAGTTTGATATAGCAGTGGATTAAAAAAAAACCAAAACACACACAACAAAATAAACCAATAAACCAAACAAAAAATACCCCAAAACCACAACAAAACACAGGGAAGATAAAAGAGAGAAAAAATGGGGCAGGGAGAGGGGAGGAGTGGGTAAGACCTACCTTCACATTTCTTGGAAGTTGAATTATATGTGTAGCCTTCTGCACATTCACATTCGTATTTCCCCAAAGTGTTTTTACAGGTAGCCGTCCCACAAATGTTTGGATATAACAGGCATTCATTTATATCTGGCAATACAAAAAAGTTATTAAAATAAGTCACTCTCTAGCATACCATTATTTCCTAACCCTACCCAAAACTGTGCAAACTGACTGAGGCTGGTTCTTTCTTGCTATGTCTCCCATGCTTTCATAGCAGACAGCTGTAAAGATTTCCATATGTCTCTAAAAGGTACTTCTGCATGCCCTCAGTGAAAAAGCAGTTCTCTGCCTGCCTACCTTTCTCATTCTCCCATGTTCTATGGAAAAGGGCAAAAGGGATGCATGTTGAAGAAGGCCAAGAGAGAAGACAGTCTGAAGATTTCCTATAAGCTAAACCAGATTGCATTATGAAATCCTATCTTAGAAAAAGGCATCCAGAAAACAACAGAGAATCCTATCAGAGTATCTTACGTGCTATAATCAATTCACATCAAAATCATCTTTTAATTTGCTATGCTGACAGGTGTTCAAGTCCCTCACTGTCTCTTCATACCTCAAACCATCTTAGTGTCTATCTTTGACATTGTTTCCAATTTTTCAATGTCATTTTTACAATGAAGATTTGACACTGAAGGCAATATATAGTACACAGACAGAAAAATATGAAATCCCTGATAGTAATTCAGTTCCTATTCGCATGTGTGGGGATCATTCTTGTTTTCTCTGTAATTTTGTAGTAGTAGGGAATGGTACTGCAAAGGCAGAACAGATTCTGACACTGGCTTGCAAGGACTCCCAAAACATTTTTTAAGTCAAAGGAATTTGGCCTACTTTTCTCCAATTACTGTATGTACTTCAAATTCTGAGGTATATAATCTTGTAGTTGGTTGTAATGAAACAGTTAAATCCAGTTTATCAAGTGACTAAAGTAGTAGTCTAGGTACTAAGGTATATTAGTGTATCTTTATCCTTGATTATTTTTTTTTACCAACTTTTCCAGTATCATTCTAAGAATTATAGAGATTCTAACCCATTTTTCTTCTTGCCCCTTTTGACAAAAGTGTGATATTCTGTTCTTCTGGAGTATCTTTGGAAATTATTCATTTGCGAAAAAAAGAACAGACCTAAGGAAGTGACAGCAGGAGACGGCCCTCAAGTCTGGCCTCTTACAGTATTTGACATTATCCAAAACTGTTGGCATAGCTCAGCAGGAAAATGTATGACTTTAAAATGGAATGAGGTTGTATTTTTTTTGTAACTAAAGAAAAAGAATTGCTAATTATTTTAGTACAGAGTCTTCATCTGGGACAGAATGAAGCACAGAGGTCATGGCCAATAACAAAAGACACAAGCATGTAAAGAAAAAAAAATTATGCTGGGGGAGTAAAAGACAAATCTTTCTATTAAGAGCAATTTCAGATTCATTCCTGTTTGCTTCTCCAATGAGCTTCAAACTCCCCATAGAGTAGCATCACTAATTATGAGTGATTCATCCTAAACTAAGTGATTACCAGACAGGATCTCCATGGCAACAAAGTTAGCTGGTTGCACCATGCTGGATTCATGTTTCATTGTGTTTAAAGGGTATGTGAAACTGTGACCAAAAGAAGCTTTACAGAGCTCTAATAAGGAAGCAGAATCTAATGCATGCTTTATTTCTTTTTCTTTTTTTCTTTTATGCTTCTCTTTTTTTTTTTTCCTGAACTGCTTTCAACCGCACCTCAGTTCCTTGATTTGGTTCACTATGCAGCTGCACAAATGCATTCCATATGGAATGAGTGGCCAAGCTGAAGCAGGACTGCATCTTTCAGAGGTAACGCAAGCTTCTGCTTGCATTTGTAGCACTACTGGACTAAATTCTTTTCTCTCTACTTAACAGGCAATGTCCTGTCATATAATGATGCCTGCCTGATGTCTCGCTTCCTACCTCCACAATCCCATTTATTTGAATGCATGAAGTAGCCATCTTCACATAAACAACGGTAGCTTCCAGGTAAATTGGAACAGCGTTGGCTACAACCTCCATTGGAGTCTTCACACTCATTTATATCTAAAAGGAAAACAAAATATGGGTATACTTCAAGGTCTGACACTATTCAATAACAGTAGAAATATAATTGTATTCCTGAGAACTAACATCTTAATGAGATGAAAGACTATACCTTCTTCACATTTCTCTCCTTGCCATCCTGGTTTACAGACACATGTATATTTGGCTTGTCCATCTATGCAATCTCTATACCCATCTTTGTGGCATGGCAGAGGGCTGCATTGGTTTGAAATTTCTGTGGGATGAGAAAATTGGAAATAGTTGTTATTTGGGGTTAATTTTCCTCAGGAATCATTTTAGTCTTTCTTATTGTCTTCCCAAATTTCAGCTCTCGTTAAATAGGAACGGGCTTGATGCATAGCATTGAGTACCCAATCTCCTTTTTAATCTCATCAGCAAGAATTTGCAAGTGACTGAGAAAAAACTAAGCCACCAGTGGGGTTTTTTGGTTTTGGGTTTTGGTTTTTTTTTTTGAGAAACAAAACAAATGACTCACTAAGGCAAGTTAATCTCAGAAAGAGGTGTCCAAACAAGTCTGATACTATTTTCATTATGAATTTCACTTCTTATAGAAAAGTGCTCTGTCCTGTCATATTACCACAAATTTCACTAGGAATATAAAAGTTCAAGAACAGCTTCTTTGTTCAAGGAGGTCACATTTACAAATAAACTCACCCCTCAGGTTGGTGTGGCTGTTCAAGTTCTGTAGGCAGACTGGATACATCAGTGTCTAATACCTTTTGCAAATTTCTATTTCAATGACAAATCTGGATCATGCAGAGCTACTGAAGATTCTTTATACATCCTGGCCAGACCTCAGAAAGCAAGGCTCAAAATATATAGATTGGGGCAGAGAAGATGGAATTCACTGTCTTTTTTTTGTTTTAATTTAAATACATACCAACTTCTTTTAATTTTTCCTATTGTTTTCATAATTGTACATCTGCATATCATATGAGGCATCATTCTCTTTGTGTCTTCTGAATATGCTGATAGTTTTATGGATTATTTTTCTTCAGGTCTCCAAACATTACAAATATACTGTTTCTATTTTAAAGTTATGTTCTTGTAAATCTCTGGAATGTCATTCAGAGCAATGCTTTTTTTCTTTTTTTTTTTTTTTTTTTAAATGTGGTGTCATAAAAGAACAGGTGGCAGAATGATAAGAAGAAAAGATTTTGTGATGTGCAGATTTAAAAAAGTGGAAAGAATCCCAATGTCCCAGAAGACGAAAACTTGCTACAATTATGTACCTAGGGCCTCAATTTCTTAAATGTTTCTTTCTTCACCCAAAAGAACCCAAAACCCAAAAGTTTAGGGTTTTGTGACAAAGAAAGTACATTTGAAAATTCAATCTACTTCTACTTTAATTCTGTTGCAAGTAAATTCAAAAGCCTAGAAGCCATCCCAGCTCCAAAATTATAGAGCACCTATAGAATAGGCACTGTAATATTCATACTGTGTGTAATATTCATACTGCAGACCAAATTACTCTAGTTGCAGATGAAGACTGAGAGAAGAAATAGAGCAGAAACAAAAGGAATGGGTTAAGTATGCATCCTTCACAGCAATTTCCAAATGGAAGTTCTAGAACACCCTCCATTTTTTAATCTTTTTTGATTCTTTACTGCTTTTGTAAGTCCCAAGTGTGTGAACTAAGTTTGTTGTCAACAAAATACTTTGTAAGTGATAGATGTGGAAGTTACCCTCAGAGTGTGCAACTGGGAAACTAACTTGACTGCAAATGTTTCTGAGCAAAAGGTAGTGGTGGCTTGTGAAAGTCTGAACTGAGAGAAAATGTATTGGCATTGGCAGCGTGAAACGAGTTGATGGAAGGAGGTGAATTAAGAATATAAAGAGGAAAATTCAGGAAACCAATGAATGAAGGGAGAACTGGTGAAATATACTAGAGGAAGAAGATGAGACAGGATGGATAGGGCTGGATGGACAAAGATGTTATGTCCACAGATGAATGATCAAAATGTCACTGAAGGAACAGTAATTTAGCAGCCATTTGTTCCACAAGTGCACATGGTGTTCCTCTTTTCCCAGCCCAGGGTGCCTTCTGACCTACAACCCAGAAATGCTTTTTTTGATAAATGTTTCTGACAACAGCAAAATGTCAGACAATATACTCAGCCTGCAATAGAAAGAGTTGGTGGCAAGAAATGTATCCTGTATCCTCTGTCACTCAGAAGATCTGATATCCATGAAATGTGTCATGGTAAACTAGACAGATTTAAACGCAGGAATTTTTAAGTGCTTATTTTCAAAAGCAATTAAGTATGCAGATTTATGGAATATAGAAGTTTAGAAAGGTATATAAAAAAAAAAAGGTCTTGTACTCCTGTGAAAAATTTCCTTTTTTCTTCCTAGATGGGGATTAAAAAGTCAGTCTATTTACAGTTTTTAATTTTTTTTATCTAGAAATGTGTCTTAAATGTGTGTTCATTTCTGTTCTGAAATAAGTCATTTGGACAAATCAGAAAACAATTCTATTTGCATTGTTACTTCCTAGTGATTGACTGGTATTAACAGTTTGATTAATTTGCTTTTATAATGCAAATACAAATGCAGAAGTACTATTACTGTTAAGTATATTTTCACTGGCTAACACAGAAACACATTGATAAAATTTTGCTAAATCTTTCCTCCCAGGACCTCTAATGAGAGTGAGAAAAAGTTACATGAATGGACGTACATTTTAATTTGTGACAGCAGTCACATTGGTCAAGTGCTCTGGAAAATATCTTTATAAGTGACCATGTGCAGTATAATTATTAAGGATTTTTTTTGCCTTCTGTTGTTTTCAGTGACTAGAACAGTGCCAAGATGGCTAAGATCCTGTTTAAGATCCTGTAAGATCCCTGTTTAAACCAACTGAAAGCTTCTCTGATGTAACCAGGCTGTAATGGTTTAAGAGTTTTAGAGTGATGTTTCAACCATGACAAGTAGGAAATATTGTAGGGATTGCTTCCTGTGCATTTACTGGAAAAAACACAATTCACACTGGACTTACAAACATGTAAGTGCAAGAAGGAAAATTTGTGAGCTTTGAGTACTGTGATCTTCCTGTGTCTGGAGTCAGTGACCATGTCTTCCTGCTAATGCTTGAATTTTTTAGCTGGTAATATTAAACCATTTCACAAGGACTACCATGAACCTAAGGGCCAAAGAGCGACACAAAGGAGAAGAAGATGGTCTCTTCCCTTAACTGACAGAACAGGACTTGCTGGATGCAAAGAGTCAGGGGACATACTAGGGAACTTTGGTGGACTGGTGTAGGACATTTCTGTGTTTCTGGAAAAATTCTGCTTTACATTTGTCAGTCATGTTTCTTTTCCAGCATGCTTTATAAAGTTAAAATCAGTCACACTATTCACTCAGAAAATGCTCTGTCTCACTAAACGTTTTGTATCAATTCAGTTCCAGGTTATTGAGTCTGTCAGAGTTAAATGGAGATTTGTCTCTTTTTCTGCCTATGTGAACTGCTCTTTAGTCATGTGCATGTGTGTTCTAAGATGTGAGCACATTAGGTAGAGTATCTAAGAGCAGCACTTACCATTGACACAAGCCCTCAGGTCAGCTGGAGAATCTGGAGTAACTGCAGTAACCCTGAAAATCCCTGCTCGATGGGAGGCAAGGCAGCCTGCAAAGGCAAACCCACACAATCTGCTTATGGCACAAACACTCATTTAAACTGAAATTACAACAGCTTATGCATGACATCTTCAAAGAGTCTGTTCTCACAGCTTGAACCAGAAAACTTGTCTGGGCATATTAAGGACAGCTGATTACAGACCAACATTCTGAGTGTCTCTGCCAGGATGTAAGCACACAGAACAGCCTAGCAGCTACTGTGCATTATAATCAGCATGGAATTCATTAAGTGCTACAGGCAGAATAACTAAGCTAGTATTACCCAAATAAGACCACCAGTGAATGATATACTAGACTTGTTCAGGCTTTCTTGTACTTACTTAAATACCTGGGATAAAAATACTCCTGTAAGAAGAAAACAAAAATAAAGAGTAAGAAAAAATTAAGGTAGATAAAGCTATAGCAAAATAGTATCACTGAATATATTCTAAAACACATTGATATTATAACTAAAAAAAAAAGGCAATAAAGAAAAAGCTACTTTGAATCATAGGATATAGACCAAATTTTTTATATCACTGTTGTCTAGGCTGAGATAGCAGACTATTAAATAAAAACATGACTGAGTGGAGAGATTGAGATACTGCACTGAATCAGACACTTCCAAAGTGATAGAAATGAAAATTAATTTGGTGTGAAAATGACTGAAAATTGTCTCTTTAAGTGGGAGAATCTCGCCCAGTGCTGTTACTGGATGTAGAGCAGCCTCCTTTATTTCCATTTTTCACCCTAAAATAAAAAAAAGCCCAACATGGAGCAGGCTGAATATCTTATACGCAATTAATTCCAAATAAAGTGAAATATGTTATTAAAGCAGAAATTGTCAAAAACAGCTGATAATTGATTACTGAAACTATTTCATCTTAAGATTTAGTATATCCAAATACATACAATGTTGTTCAAGGACCAACATGAAATTGACATAGTAAGCAAAACAAAAATTTGTTTTAACCACATATATTTTAGTATGAAGCTGAATAAAATATACCTAATACTAATTCATGCATAGTGGGAATCAACTGAGGAAGAGAGTTCTTCCCACTTGCAAAGAAGCTTGCAGGGATATGTACAATCCCTTCACTCAAGGGCTGCACTGCCATGCAGCCTCTGTGTAAGATTTTCATTGAGGCCAACAGTTTCCTCACATGAAATGCTTTCAGACAACTGGTGATCCATTTGGAAATTAAAATAATATCTCCTCAACTGTTCTCTTTGCTAATACAGTCTTTGTTACTAATTGTGCAAGTTACACACACAAAAGAATTTCAAACACTTCTTGGTCTGCGTGGTGAGGATTTTTTTTAGCTTTGCAGTGTGAATTCTCTGTACTTCTCACTTTCCCTCTGCAAAAAAACAGATACTTACAGTTTCAGGATTATTTTCAAAGACTTCCCTGGCTTCTTCTTTATTGCATAATTCTTCAATGCACTCTCTTTCCAGATTTCCCTTCTTACTTTCTTCCATAAAAGAATTTGCTCGACGTTTCCTCACCAGAAACTGAGAGGCATACTGCTGGGATAGAACTTTGTAGAAAAAAAGCAGATCTGTTGTTATTTATTTAATTTTAACAGCTGAAAAACACTATAATAACTGGATAAATGTGAGAACCTAACAAAAAATTTGAATTAAATACTTAGTCAGGAATTGCTGTTTGCAACATTTTTGGAAAATATGGGCAAGAAATCCTAGGAATGTTTTGTGTGTGGCATAGCTATTTCTGATAGTAAAAATTCCAAGTTACAAAAAAAGAAATAATTTGTGCAATGCTATGTCTGATTCATCATTTAAATGTCATAATCAGGATGAGATTTTTTTAAACCATGGATATGCTAAAGTGATATATGTGACCAAAAAACGAAAAAAAAAAAAAAAGCTGTGGAGCTTCTTTTATATTACATGTTTCAGTGATTCAGAACTAAATATTCTGATTCTATTTTACTTATCTGAGACAAAAGACATGTATCTTATCAGCTCAGGATACCTGTTATATGTCATTAATATAAATGTTATTTTATTTTTCAGAACTGCAAAGAACAAGACAAAGTCAAAGGTAAGAATGATATTCTGAGATATATCAAAGCAGACAACCTACAAATACACTCAGATTTTACCAAGATAAAACACAGCTAGCTAAAACCTAGCTATCTTTCATACTCCAGATCCACCATGTTATGTGTCATTACTTTATTTTCCTGTATCATGTTACTGTCATTTTATTGACTTTCACATGAATGAAGAACAAATAATTGTGTAGAGAAATTCTATTTAAAACAAGATATTTCTGTTTGCTTTGATGTTCTTTGTAGAGCACACAACACTACAGGCAGAGCACCTGCCTCGTTAGTTTTAATTTTGGACATACCTTGTGATTAACAGAAAATGGATGAGCATAATTGGAAAAAGTCCAGCTCCTAGGGTTAAAGAGCATCGCTGACACATGTTAACTAGAGAGCACCACACTTCTACACCTGCCCTTCTTTTATCAGCCTCTGCATAATTTAATCTCTCAGACTAGGACAACTGAGTGAGGGTCATGATACCTGCAGTGCAAACCAGAAATGGTGTGCATGCATATTCATCAGTCGTCTGTGAAGAAGACCAATTCAAGCAGACAAGTCAATTCAGTACTCTTTATACAATACCTCAAACTCAGAGTTCCTTTATGAGATGTGCCAGCAGCCAAGTGTCAAAGGGCACTGACAGGAATGAAAAACTGAAAAGCCTTACTAAAAAGGGAAGCTAATGATTTCCAGAACATTTTCAGGAAACAGATGTAATTAATAGATGTAACTAATGTGTCCTAAACACATTGCTTAAGGTCTCCATCAAGTGACAGAGAACACAACTGAAACATTCTGAACTGCTGCAACATTAGATAATGACCTGAAAAAAACCTTTCTGTTGCTGCATCCTGGTTCTATTTGATGTGGGATAAGCTTGTCACTTCAAACTGATCTACTTGCTTTTATTCTGGTAAGGCAATACGTAAGATTTCTGGAGCTTAAGATGAACGCTTACTACTGAATATCTCACTGCAAGAGGGGTGACAACAAAATAGTAAAATTGTGCATTGTATTTGCTGATGCTGTTTATACTGGAGATTTCTACCCAGGCAAACAGGCTGATGTAGTTTTGAGGCAGAGGCTCTCCAGTGTTGAGGAGGCCTAATTCACAGGTGCCTTTAAATAATCTTGTTTATACCTTCAGCTACATCTTACTCATTTTGACACAATTTTTCAGTACAGGACAATTCCAAGCGCTTGCAATATTCTTGAGGACATTACAGCAGACATAATGCTGCCAACCTTATGTTTTCATTACAAAACATGTATGGAAACAGGTTATGGAAAAAAGGTCTTTCCCTCTACATCACAGCAGTTCAGTATTCTCCTAAGCCATTTTCCTATAATTTCTGAGTTTAAATAAAACATGTAACTTAATGTAAATTCCATATTTTTATTGTAAATGCTTCAAATCCCATGCACAGATTTAGTAGCTTATTTATTCAATTGTTTTTTCCTTACAAAGATGATTATAGGACTTTTTATTAAAAAAAAAAAAATCATGACCGCTGCCATTTCGGTTTCAGGCAACTCTTCCAGTTCACTTCTGACCCTGCCAACCCAAGAGTTAACCCTTAATGAACCCAATGGGTTTCATGTGATTATCACTGATGGCTTATGGAATTCAATAGCCTTACAATTTCAGTAGTGTTGTACAGACACTGGGTAGTCAATATTTATCAAGCACCTATTTAGAAGTAATGCTAGTGAAAAAGAATGGGGGAGGGAAGATGAGATTCAGTGCTTCCTTACAGTTGTTTTGCAGTGCAGATGTAACTATAAACCTGCCTTAGCTTAGATTAGAGCTTCTTACCTAATAACCCAGTTATAGAAAGTGGTTGTAGCCTTCTAGTGCACTCTCACAGAAACTTAGAAAAACTGACAAACTTGAGTAAAAAAAGAGCTATGATGCCACTGTAGAAAGTAACATCACCTTGTCTGGACAGCTGTTACACTGCAGTAAGGTCCATAACTCCAGCAACTAGTCTCTCAAAATGCTCATCAGTAACCTAAGCTTTATGAAGCCAACAAAGCCAACCAAGTGCTAATGTTTGTTACTTCTTCATCTTATCCAAAACGTGTCTTTCACGGGATCCTGGACCAAACATAGTTGCACTGAGACTAGGGAAGAGGTGTCTTTCCTAGATAGTTATTGAATAGTATAAGTTGCATTATTAATATGTTTCCATTTTCTCTCCTTTTTTTTCTTTTTTTTTTTCTTTTTTTTTTTTTTTTTCTTCCCCATTGCAGAAATCCCTGGATAGGAAACTGGACTACATGGACCACATGACCAGAACAACTTCTAATTTCCTGCTGCTCACAGAAGAGAAAACTTGCAGGATATGGAAGATAAACAGAAAACGTGATGAAAACAGGAGAAAAGAACATTACGAAATATTTATTAGATTTATTTTTAGGACCTGTTAAGAAATAAGTTACAAAATGAACTTTCATCTTTCTATACCACTCTGTTCATAGGCAGCATCCCTAGGTTTCAAACATAAATCTGAATAGTAAACATTAGGTTTTTCCTTCTGTTTAATCATTAGTAAAACACATCAGACACATCAGAGTAAGACACTGGCTTACTGAATTGCAATTCTGCATGTTCCAGATATACATTGTCTTCTTTTAGCGGTATGCTCAAAGACTGCAGTGTCGCAGAGATAAACTTTCTTTTTTGCTACTTGTGACATCAGGTAGTTTTTACCTAGGCAGACATGTCTGAACCTAGCGAGAGTCAGGGGCTCTTCGCCGGGACTCCACAATAATGCCCATCTCCGGAGACCAACTGAGTATTTTTCTTTTCAGCTTGGTTTCAGCGAACCAAGCACACTTGCCCCTGAGCTCCATGACTACGTTTTCGGCCGCACACAGCTTCCGAGCCGCGACCGGCCCCAACTTACAGCTCAGCTGCCTCCGCAGTGACCGCTGGCTCAGCTCCGGCACCGGGTTACCTCAGTAGCTCCCACCCGGGAACCGGCTGGGAAGGGCCGCCCTTCGCCTCGGTGCTGAGACGGCCGCCTGCGGCACCCCTGTCCCCACTCCCCCGGGTCACGGCGCCGGCCCCCCGAGTGCAGCTCTCCCCGGGCACCCTCGCCCCCGGCCCTGAGGGACGAGCGGTCGAGAGCGCGAGGGGCGATAACCGCCGCCCGCCTGCCCGCCCCGGCCCTGCTCGGCCCCTGCGTCCCCCGCACCCCGCTCCCGCCTCGCTTCGCCTCACTCACAGGTCGCGGCCTCTGCCAGGGCGATGGCCACCGCCAGGCCCGCCAGCAGCGGGACGCATCGCCTGCCCCCCGGCCTCATCGCTACGGGCGGGCGGCCGGGACCGGGCACAACGCCTCGACTGCGCGGCGGTTCCACTGAGCGACGACCGGAGCGGCGGGGCCGGGCGAGCTTCTGAGGGCGGGAGGGAGGGGCAGCGGGGAGAGCGGGGGGAGGCTGGGCCGTGTCCGGTCAGCGTTGCCCTGCGGGAGCGTCAGCAGGGCGCCGGGGGCAGCACCGCGGGCGGGTCGCGCCTGACCCGCGGCGGTCCAGTGCAGGGGGAGTTGGGGACAGGGGCGGCGGCCACGGTAGCCGCGGGCATCCTCTCCGAGAGCGGCTGCCGGCGCACCGAGCACAGCGAGCGGGAGGGCGCAAACCGCCCCGGTGGCTGAGGGGGACAGCGGGGCCAGCAGCGGCCGCCTGGCTGTGAACATTACAGCGGGCCGGCCCAGGAGATCCCGGCGCTGTTTACTTTCGGGCCGGGGGAGCAGGGAGAAAGCGCTCTGGCCCCGCCCCCTTAATGCTGATTGGCTGATCCTCCGCGGGCGCCGAGGGAGCTGCCCGCTCCTATTGGCTCGCCGCGGGTCTGCCCTCTCCCTCCTCTCCGCCCGAGCGTCGGCGTTGACCGCCTTCGCGCTCCGCCGCCGTTGAGAAATTTGTCCCTTCCCGCGCGCCGTTGTCGGTAACGCGGGGTTACCGGCCTGGTTACGCGTTCTCCGCCGCCTCGGGAGACCTCGGCTGCGGCCAATGGGCGGCTTTGCGTGAACGGGGCGCCGCGCACGTGACCGCGGGGGTGCTGCGTCGGGACGCAGCGCGGCGCCCCCGCCGCCGGTGCCTCCTCCTTCGCCTCAGCGCTCCTCCCGTTCCGCTGCGGCCCTCTCGTCGCCCGGGGCAACGTTAGTCCCGCCGGCAGAGGCGGGGACGGGCTGCGCGGCCTCATCGCCTCGCCCCTCCGCCGAGCGGCCGGTGAGTGGCGTCGGGCAAGGGGGCAGCCGCTCTCCCTGGTGTGAAGCGGACGGTTGTGCGGCTCGGCGTGGCCTGGCCCGGTCGGGGCCTGGTTTTCCAGAAGTGCTGCGAGGGCCCGCGGTCCCCCGGGAGAGGGGCGAGGATGGCAGCGTGGGGTCTGCGCTGGGGCCTTGGGCGGCCCCACGATGCGGTGGGTCCCTCCTTTCTTCGGGTGTCTGCTCTCGGCGGGGCTGGGGGAGGTGGGTAGGCGAGCTAGCGGGTCGGGTCGCGGGGTTGGGAAGGGTCCCTCCGGCAGGCTCGGGCCCATCGTCCCGCCTGGCCCCAGGCCGGAGGGGCTCGAGTCGAGTTTCTTCCAGCTCCGCTCCCAGGTCGCTGTGTGTCCGCAGTGGCAGCCTCGGGCTGTGGGTGTGTGTGTTTGGCAGCCAATTTGGAAGTTTTTAAGGAAAGGAGAGTACAGCGAACATTCTCTGAAGTGTGGGTTTTCTAAAACGAAAAATTGTGCTCCCATAGTGGAAGATGCAAGTAAAGGAATCGTGCCTTGCAAAGTCTGTATTTTAGGGTTTCTTCTCTCTGGAAACACGAGAAGGGTGGGAGCGTGGCAGGAAAGTGCAGAAATTCACTTAAACGGGTAGTCTTGTGGTAACTTTCCCTCATGGCAAAACTGATGCTCCTAGAACTGTTTCTTGCAAGTATATGGACGCTGCAGTCTTTCTGAATGTTGCAGTTCTTATATGCGTCTCATGCTCCTGTTAACAGTAATTTTGGCAAAAAGGATTGTGTTTGGATTTTTGCTGATTATACCTTTTTCACTGCTTAATTAATTGGTTTGCTGATAAAAATATAACCCAATGCAATTAAAATACTGTGTTCTTATAATTCAAATTCAAAGAAGTCAAGCAGTAGAAAGTTTAGTTACTTGACTTTACAAAGAAGATCAGCTGTAAGAGGTTTGCTTAATTATCTTCTAAAGAACACAGGGCGTCATGGGACTGAAAAAAAATAACTGTTACAAAGGCCTCTACCAAAGGCAGAATATTTATGTAAACTCTGGCAGTGGCATGTGTAAATAGGTTCTTGGTTTGTACGTTAGTATGGAAGAAGATAATACTCTTATGCTTTGGATCATACGTTTGTTACAAGCTGCTAAGTAGTTTTTAGTCTAACCTAGAGTGCAAAAAAATTAATTCAGTTATCAGTCAAGTTTTGTTTAGTCTCTGCAATACTGTTCTGTTCTCTTACCTGGAAGTGGGATCTTTGACATTCTTTGACCTTAACACTTAACTGCACAATTTTATGTATTTACATTTTTATGAGCATTTGGGCATGTTTATTTTGCTTCACCTCAACAAGCGTAGAGAGCTCAAGCTTACAGATACAAGATCTTAGACAATTTCTGCATGCTGTTAATGCAACATAAAATGCATGTTCCATGCATATTCAGAGAGATTTTTTTTTTTTAATCTATTGCTAGTTCAGTGTCCTGGTTTGGGCCAGTATCTCCAAAACAGAATAACACTATAAGGTAGCCTCTCTACCATAATTTTCTCTACAGTGTTCAGTGCCCTTCCTATAGTGGCACGTTTTGGAAACTAACTTATTTGTAATTTATTTTGTTTGTCACATACCCCCCACCCTTTGTGGTGTTTTATTTAAGCCAGGTTCATCTGCTATGCTATAGTTATCTGATGCTCTTTACTTTTCAACAAGTGTTATAACACCGATCCCATATGAATGCAATGGGACTCATGTGTGCTTGAGAGTACTTTCGTGACATTTTGCAAAGCTAGACAATCCACATAATATAAGAGGAAAATTGTTCTATGATTATACTCAGGCACTGAAAATGTTCCTTGTTTCTCTGTGAGTTTTTCATTGAGCTGTTACATTTTGCTTTTTGGCAGAACTAGTTGAAAATTGGAGTAGCCATGTTCTCAAATTTAGTTTTATTAGTATTTTCATGTTGATTGAGGCACCATGCTTCATGGCATGTGAGGGTTTTTTGAGGTGTTTTGGGTTTTGGATTCTTAAGAACCTGATTCTGATACTTATAATCACCCTGCTCTCCTTTTTAGGAACTTCTCTATTTTACAGTCTAAGGTTTCTTGTTGAGTAGCTATTCTCAGATGTTCTTGTATAATGGAATATAAATATTTAAAGAATACCTGTTGTGTCTGCTATGGAAGGAATCTGACCTGTTTCTGCCATTGAATGATGGCAGATCCAAAGGCATCCTTGAATACAGGAACTTTATAAGATGGGAGGAGTTATTGGTTTTTACCAAGTAGTAAGTAATCTAAATTATAATAGTTTGTTAGGGAGTGAATATGATTTTTAGGGAGAGTTCCTCAATTTTTTAATTGAAATTAATGAGTTATTGAAAATGATGGAAATACTTGATACTTCTGTTTAGTGACAGCTACTAGGTATTAGGTTGTCACTTCCTCAATGTACTCACTAGAGAATGCAGTTTCATTGTGGTAGGATCTTTTTGTGTAAAAGAAATCAATAGTAAAATGAATATATTTAACAGGCAAGACATTCTTGGTTTGCTTTTAGTGTGCTATCCTGTTATGTTCTTGCAAGATTTACACTTGAAATTGGTTCTTACTCTCAATCAATCATCAGAGCTGTGGTATGAGTTAGTGTCTTACTGTGAACCTGTCTTTTCTTTATGTGCAGTTGTCCTGCATTCTTATTTTGTATGAGCACTGCATTGTTGTTGCCCAGATATGTAAAGTGGGTGCAGATGAAGTGAGGGGATGGGAAAGTGAAAGACAGAATGCAACTGTCACAGGGCTGGCTGAATATGACACGGTCTGAACATACAGGCTGCTCTTACAGAAGTGGCTTGCCTCAGTTATACATAGGGGCTAACTAACATGTTTCTTGTGTATGATATTTTTTCCTTCCTAACAGTGACAAGACAACATCTGGGCCTTTGCAGTCCCTCTCACAGTCATCGTGAGTTGTTCTGGCCTGTCCACATCATTTTGTGAAGCTTTTGTGACTCTGGATGGCTGAGGAGGGATGTTCAGTCTAATGGCCACTTGCTGCAGCTGGTTAAAACGGTGGCAGGAACCTGTCAGGTAAACGTCAAAGTATTTTACATTTCTGTGCTCATCTTCCCAAACTGTATTTCATGTCCTCTAACCTGTGTTTTACTGTATTTGGTATATAACATTATTTGTATATTCCGACACGAGTTCCATCATTTTTAGTTTGAGAGAATCAATACACCTTCTGGACTTAAAAACGAAATTTTAATCACATCTATTTCAGGTATTCTGTTTCTGAATCCAGTAAAGTATAAAGTTCCAAATTCTGTCTTTCGCACACCATTTCCTCAGGTTGAGCATTATGGATTGATGCTAGATGTTTATATAAAGTTTGTTTTCTATCTTAATGATTTAGTTCTTGCATTAAGACACTGAAGTATAATGTGGAGGATTGGTTACGTGACAAGGGCCACGTAGACATGTTGCAGATGGATGAAGAAGTTCTTGGGAAACATCAAACTCAGCTAGTCTGATCTGCTGATGTTGCATGAATATTGCTAACTATCCCCTTGTATGGGCACTATATCCTTGACTGTAGCCATTATACAACAATAGGATGCTTGTGGTTAGCTGAATATGGAAGATAAAGACGTGAGAAACCAGAAATCAAAGGTGGAGCTGACCTCTTAAAGCATTATCCAATAGAATAGTCAGATTACAGAATATGTATTAGCTTATTAAAGAACTGCATAAAAATGCCGTGTGATGATCAATAAAGGGTTACTTGCTGATAACTCATATTGAGTGTCCAAGTCTTCCCTTGCTGCGACAAATGGTGCCTGAACAGGGACCTCATCGGAGGCTATAAACCTGACCTCATCGGAGGTGGTGAACCTGCGAGCCACGGTCCGGTGGAGCTTTGGTGTCGGTCCTGCAGCAGTACAGGAGGCAGAAGAGTAGGCTCCGTGCCCTGAGTGATTCTTACAGAAGAATCTTGGCTGACTACGCGCCGCCGACGTCTTGCAAGGGCTGCAACGGTTGTCAGGTAAACATTACGCATAATGGAAAGGCAAGCGGCATATGATCTCCTTAAATGCTTTTTAGAAAAGCGGGGAGTGTTAGATAAGGATTTAGCCAAGGAACTGGCAGGGTTGTTAGCTTACGGAGCTGCACAGGGATGCTTTGTTGACCCTAATACGGTTTTTGATGTGGGGGAGTGGTGCACATTTGGTGATAAGTTATGGAATGCTAGTTTGGAGGATGATAAGGTTACAAAAATGTTGGGAAAGCCGTGGAGAACAGTTATAAATGCACTGAAACAGCACCAAGTGGAACAAAAAGCAGCACAAGCTGCTGCGGCACGCCTTGGAGCTGCGGGGGCTGTAAATAAAGCAGAAACAAGTTCCCCTTATCCAATGCCACCAGCCACTACTACAGTTTTCTTGCCCTCAACTACTAATATTGATGGAAAGATAGCTCCCTCCTCCTGTTCGCCCTCTGCACCCTCTCCTTCATCTCCTACTCCCAAAACTGAATCGGCACCCTGGGAGGAATCATTTTGGGTAGAAAATAAGGTGAAAGCTCCGAAAGAGAAAGGTGAAATGGAACAGTTTATCATTGAAAGACATAAGATGTGGAAAGAAATTGCTGATCAGGTGCTAGCAGAAGGCGATCAGGAGGCTGCCAATTCATTGCTGGAATCTTTCCCAGTAGTGTATACTCCGACTCCTGGAGGTCTGACTGCCGATATTACTACCTTGGATTGGAAACTATTATCTCAATTGCGTGCTACTGTTAGTGAATCAGGCATTCAGGGTGAGCCAACTCGACAAATGTTAGATTATATTTGGGGTGGAAATATCCTTTTGCCATCTGACGTTAAAAGTGTGATGCACCTTATTCTTACCCAACATCAACAGTTGTTGTTTAATGCTCGTTGGCATACTGTTTGTCAAGAATCAGTGGTGGCAATCAGACAACCAGGTGACCCACTATATGGGGTAACCCTTGAAGAATTACTTGGTCTAGGTGCTTTTATGCGAATAGAAGCTCAAGCTATGCTGGGGCCAGATAAATTAAGGGAATCCATGCACTTGGCCAGATGAGCACTTACCAAAATAAAAGCTCCCAGGGGAATTCCCTCTTATATGGGAATCAAGCAGGGGCGAGACGAGCCATTTGGGTCATTTATAGATAGGGTGGCGAATGCAATTCAAGCAGCCGGAGTTCCAGAGTACTTGCACGGGACCACATTAAAGGAATGTGCAATTCAAAATGGCAATGTCACAGCTCGTAATGTTATTATTACATTGCCTGGGAATTGGACTATAGAGGAATTATTAGAGCGAATGTCTCAGGTGCCGAGTGGACCACAGGCTATGTTAGTAAATGCAGTTAAGGAGCTGAGCCAGAGTATGAAGGAACAGGCTGTAGCATCTCAAAATCAGGTTTTAGCTGCCCTTGCACCCTTGCAAGCGTCAATTAAGCGGCCTCAGAAGAAAGGACAACCACAAATTAAATGTTTTCACTGTGGAAATATGGGTCACATCCGGAAAGAATGTCCCCTCGGAACTGTGTGGTGCCAGTATTGCCACAACGATACTCATGGTTCCACAGCATGTCGACAGAAGTCGGGAAACGGGAAGACCAGCGCGAAGGGACCCCGTGCAGTGACACAAATAGCGGCCCCCAACCCCAATGTTTTTCCAGTACAAGCGCAGCAGCCCTGCACCCAGCAGCCCTGCACCCAGCAGCCCTGCACCCAGCAGCCCTGCACCCAGCAGCCTTACAGCCAGCCGCAACAGCCTTGCGCCCAGCAACCAGTGGGAGTCTCGGGATGGACAACCTCAATAGACTATACCCTGATTGACACCAAGCCCCAACGAATTCCAACAGGAATTAAAGGGCCCATCGCAGCAGGGGGACAAGCTGTTGGAGCTTTGCTCACTGGCCGTTCGTCTGCAACCATGGAGGGACTAAATGTTGCAGTGGGACTGATTTGATGCAGATTATACAGGGGAATATACATTATGGTTCAGACGCTGTATCCCCCTCTACATATACCTGCTGGAACTCGCATTGCTCAACTGATCCCGTTACCCCGCCTGGCTCAGGGGCCAGCTATTACAGGTTCACAACGTGGCGAGGGAGGCTTTGGATCTACTGGCAAAATTATATTAGTGACTGTGGACTTAAAGCAGCGACCAAGAAAACAGGTTGTTTTGCAATTTAGAGATCAGTCAATTACTTTAACAGCCTTGCTAGATACTGATGCAGATGTCACAGTGGTGGCAGCACAAGAATGGCCACCACACTGGCCCACAGTTTTTTCTGCAGATACGGTTGCAGGTGTTGGAGGACTGACGCTGGCTAAAAGATCACTGCCACTACAGTTGATTATGGAAGGGCGAACTGTGTCTTGCTCAGTGTCAATAATTCCTCTTCCATATGGGGTATCTGCACTGATTGGGCGTGATGTGCTTGCTCATATGGGAATGGTGCTGTCTATAGACCTCCCTTTATAGCTACGGCCATTGCATGGACTTTCCCAATTCCTCTCTGGTGGAAAACTGATGAGCTGGTCTGGGTTGAGCAGTGGCCTTTAAAATGGGAAAGTCTCCTTCATGTACACGAGTTTGTGCAAGAATAGTGTGTCATCAGGTAATTGTTCAGCAGCATTGATCCAAGGGTTAAATGTTACTCTCCCTTGGGACCCATAAGAATTAAATTTGTTGGGTTCCCAGGCTATTGGCAATGTCACTGGAAATTGGACCCCCACTTGTATAGTATTTGGACCGAAATATGCTGGTAAGCCCTACTCAGTAAGCTGGGAGGATATTTCCCCTGCTATGGCAGAGTATAGACTGGGATCAGGCTACTGTGGATATAATGACTCTAGTAAAAATGTAACCAGGATGGGAGCCATTGGGGCAACCCATAGTTCCGTCCCTATAAAACTAATTTGGGTTAACGATACTGCTAAAGCTTTGCCTTCGGGAATATTTTTGATTTGTGGTGACAGAGCATGGCAGGGAATTCCTCATAATATTGTTGGTGGACCCTGCTACCTAGGATTGTTAACCATTTTTGCCCCTCGCTTTGCTGAGTTGAGAAATACTCCCATACAGAAGGCTCGCAGAGAACGCAGCATCGGGCTAGCGCCAACATGTGATGATGGGGTAGAATTATTAAGTGTAGCAGCTAGGACAGCATTAACCATATTTATTCCAGGAGCAGCAGCTGGAAATGCTTTGAATAATCTTGCTAAACTAGCATGTTGGGCTGAAAAGCAAGCTAATACGACTACTAAGATTTTGGAAGAACTTTTAATGGATTAAAAAGAGCTTACGGCAAGCATTGTTGCAAAACTGAGCTGCTATAGATTTTTTGTTATTTGCTCAAGGTCATGGTTGTGAGGACTTTGATGGCATGTGCTGTATGAATCTTTCTGATCACAGTGAGAGTATTCATGCTAGCATACAATATTTGAAACGACACACACAACAAATACAGCAACAAGTTAGTCCTCTGGATGGTATTATCACTTCTTGGTTTCAAGGTTGGGGATTGACACCTATGCTTTCCTCATTATTGTTGCTAGGGTTAAAAATTGTTGGGATTATACTATTAATTATTGTTGATTGTCAGCTCATATTGTCCTGTGTAAGGAAAAGTCTTAGTTGCCTAACTACACAAGTTATGGTTGCACAAAATAAAAACGGGGGAATTGTGGAGGATTGGTTACGTGACAAGGGCCACGTAGACATGTTGCAGATGGCTGAAGAAGTTCTTGGGAAGCATCAAACTCAGCTAGTCTGATCTGCTGATGTTGCATGAATATTGCTAACTATCCCCTTGTATGGGCACTATATCCTTGACTGTAGCCATTATACAACAATAGGATGCTTGTGGTTAGCTGAATATGGAAGATAAAGATGTGAGAAACCAGAAATCAAAGGTGGAGCTGACCTCTTAAAGCATTATCCAATAGAATAGTTAGATTACAGAATATGTATTAGCTTATTAAAGAACTGCATTAAAAATGCTGTGTGATGATCAATAAAGGGTTACTTGCTGATAACTCCTATTGAGTGTCCAAGTCTTCCCTTGCTGCGACAGTATAATGTATTAAAAAAGAGCATACTATAACCCCAATGTACTACTGGTTTTCATACTATTACTTAAGTATTTTAATACTGCAATTTGTGGATAGCCTGGTGATCTATTCTTGCTTATGGTATACTACTATTCTCATTTGTTTCTGTTACTTTATTTTGACATTCTACATCCTTTTCTCTCTAGTTAGCCTCTGCTACTTCCACAGTAGTGCATTGTATATTTTAAACTATTGAGACACTATGGGGAAGGTACATAAGGGATACACCACATTTTTTTATGCTTCAGTCATGCAAGCAAGATTTGCTCCTTGGTGCTGCATAGTTAAGGTTTTACAGAAGGGGCTGCTGTTCAAAGAATTATATTGGTTTGAATATCTTTCTGGCACCACCAATGTATTTTATACACTCGTGGGTTTATAAATGTCCATGGCTGTTCGGATTTTTTCTTACTGTTAAAGTACAATTTACTGTGATCCTAGTATTCATTTTAAGGTTCTTTTCTCAGGGCTTTTTGTCTCTTCCAAAAAAAAGTTATACATCATGTATAATGCTTCTATAGCTTTAAGACAGGAAATAACAATGTTTTTAATATTCCTTAATTAAAGGGACATAAAATTGAGCAAATTCCTTTGATGCCTTTGAGTTTTTGTGAATAGGAGGAACAACTGAGGTATATGTTTTTCCTATAGCTTTGCTTAAAATCCTGTCCTGGTATAAATTCTAAACTGTGCATCAGTTTGGTGATGTGTTGTATGTACTCAACATCACTGATCTGCATGTTTACAGCCTGGAGCTCTCCTGCTCGATAGAAAGGCACAACAAGTACTGCTTATTTACAGCACCAGATGTTTTCTACACAAGTGTTGTGTGCTGTCTAATGGCTGTTCAGATGCACTGGTTGAGACAGAAATAATTTTTTATTATAGGAACAACTTTGAGGTAGAGAGGGGGTGGAGAGTAGAAATAAAATTATAGAAATTGTGAAACAGACCATGACCACACACAAAAAAAAAAAGGGGGGCGTAAAATTTACAGTACCATGAAATTAAATTTCAACAAGTAAATAAAAATTGAAAGACAAATCATTGTCTCATGTGAAACTTACAGCACAGTATTAGACTTCTCATTTCATGCCTCATTCTGCTGTTCTGTCTTATCAGATGGTTTGACATATTGAATACCAGATAAACAATTGTAATAATGCCTGATATTTAGTATTTTTATACCTATTTTTTCTACTACTATGTGGTAAATATGCTGTGCATGTATTGGAACACTTAATAAAATAAGTGATGTTTAGCTAGAGGAAAAAATATTCTAATTTTTTTTTTTTCTCTCCTTATGGAGGAAGGTGACACTAATAATGGTGGGTCTTGATAATGCTGGTAAAACTGCTACAGTCCGAGGAATTCAAGGAGGTAAGCAATTCACTTGCTTGTTTTCTAAATGGAACATTGAAAGAAAGACTATTATTACTGTTTTCCAACATTTTAAACTAAAAGTATTGCTTCATCTCTTAATTCATCTCTTGTTTCCATATTGTTGAAACTAATTTTTCTGACTTGTACTTTTCCCTGAGGGTGTGGTTGCAAAGTGAGCATGTTACAGGGCTTATTGTGTGAAAACCTGCAGGTGAGAGAAAAATTAAGGGGTCTTACCTTTGAAACATTACAAGATTCAGATTTCTGATATCTGGCAAGTCAGGCTAGGGTGACTTAACGTGGGTGTTCCCAGTCATATACTTTATGCTTAGAAGAATTATGGACAGTATGCTCCACATTTGCTCATTGGCCTCTGCACTTAACATCATGTTGAGCTACTGTAGACCAAATCAATGGTCATTCAGAAAAGTTGCTACCATTCTGCTACATTTTCTACAAATGTAATAGGAAGGTGTGGAAGCAAGGTAGGTAGTACTGAGAGAGCTGCATTTTAAGGTGTTGGACCCTGCAGCACTAGAGCCCTTAGTCCAGAGACTAAAATAGTTGGACTAGGGGTGTTTCATTATCATAGAAACACTGTGACCAGATGTTCAACATACATTGGTACTTACGTGCCTTTAGTTGGCCATTGTATTGGAAACTCTACAAAATGTTGAATTTCAACAAAATCTGTTCTGTGTTCTTTAAATTTTGTGAGCATCATAGCTATTTTTGGGCTAGAGGAAGGTTTTTCCCGTAGTTAAGTAAATAGGAACATTGTAACTACGAGCAAGCCATCTGTCTCCATCTTTAAGTGTCAGAAAGTTTAGCAAAAAACCTCTGAAGGCTACAGACCCCATTCTAATTAATAATTACTTTGAATTAATGCAATTATACAAAATATTCTGAGTAATTAAATTTCACATCTTGGTATACATTAGAGAAATTAATGGATCTGTTGGTTTTTTTTCTTGTGTACATATGCTTTCAGGTGCCCAGCCAGTACATGCATGT
Organism: Heliangelus exortis; assembly: GCF_036169615.1. NCBI lineage: Eukaryota > Metazoa > Chordata > Aves > Apodiformes > Trochilidae > Heliangelus > Heliangelus exortis. The sequence continues at coordinate 106,821,686 of NC_092422.1, read as the reverse complement.
ATCAGTAAACTTCATATAAAAATTAGTGTTGCGCGTATGTATTCAATAGAAGAATATTGCATGTATAAATAACATAAAGGAGGTTCTAGTGGTACAATTTTTTATCTTTATATATCACTAGAAAAGCACTAGCAGTTTTCTAGGTACTTCAGTAAGAGATGACTTGATTTTGGAGGGTACTTGCACCATCCAGTGACACATGCAAGCAAGATATCATTTGAGATAAAACTTGTGCCCACAAAAGCCAAAGTTCTCTATGTTGTTTTTTTTCCACTTATGGGATTATCTTTCTAAATAATTTTCATTTTGTGTAGTAACAAGAGTGTACTTCTGCTTTGGCAGGCTTTGAGATTCCATCTTGACTTTGTTTACGTGTTGTGTAAGTTCATGGACTTGCTAAAGTGCGAGTAAAGTTATTAATATTCTCTCATATTTCTGAACATTTGCTCTGAAAACATGAGTGAATCATTATTTAGCCTTCCATTCTGTTTCCAAATCAACTTCAGTGCTTTTATGAGCTAGATGTGATGGTTATTTCTAAAAGATACAGATGGGTATTTCAGAAGAGAAATTTCAGGAAAAGATAGTTCTGACTTCAATGGCTGTTTCCTAGGGCATGAGTAGGTCTTCCCTTAGAAAGCAATTTAGTTAGTTATTTTTTCCTTAGCAGGGCTTGCAGAGATTGGAATCTTTAGTTTTCAGTGTTGATAAAACAGTATTTTTGGCTGTGCAACAGTCATACAGCCTGTAGGTTGAGACTGCAGTTAGGATGGCTAGGTTTTAGCAGAAACCAAATATATTTCAGTTCTTAAACCTGTTCAGTTCTTAAGACTCTTAAGCCTGAGCAAGTCAGCATGGTTACCAGAGTCATATTTGCCAAAATGGTTCTGCAGCTTATATAGCAGACCCTTGTTTTACACTGAAGAGACTTCACTGTACAATAGGAGTAGATGTTTGAGCAATATAACCCCTTACATTTAGCACTGTCAATAACTTTCACCCTTAACCAGTCCTCATATTTACATTTTTTTTCTCCTGTAATAGCATGTATCTATACCTCACAGTGCAAAACATTATTCAAAATAAAGTCTACTGAGTTATGAAGCTGTACTTTTTCACAAATGGGGATCCCAGCCCCCTCTCTTGCTGGAGGCTTGGTTTATACTGTTCTGGCCAAGAGGTCTGTTCTGAATCCCCTTCTTGATTGTGTGAAGGATTCTCAAAAAAGGAATATGGAAGCTGAAGACTGGTACTGATTTAACTTCTGTAATGCTCTTCAAAGCTCAGTGCTTTTGACCATACCTTCATTTCTTTGTCTGAACAAGCTGAACTTTATTTCCATTTCTCCTGCCTTGTGATACCAAGCTACATAAAACAGTTGCAGAGATCAAATTAACTCAGGCTTGCAGAGATGCGTAGTACTTAGTAGCGTGAGGCAAGTACAGGCTTTCTTTGCCCTCTGAAAAGGGAAGCAGCAGGTGAGCATTAATTATATAGTGTTTTTTTCACATATTACATGGATTAAAAAAAAATAGCAAAATAGCAAAGGCCTAAATTTGATCATGAATAAGGGGAAGAAAGTAGCTTACGTCTCAGAAGAACATGGTTTCAGTCACTTCATCTCCACCCTTAATATGAACTTTTGAAGCTATTTCAGCAACCATGAGGGAAAAATAATAAATTTGGCAGAGCACAAGGCTTCCCAGGTCATAATGCATTTACTGTTTTGTTTGTTCTTCTCTAACTGGATTAATACTGTGCAAATGCTATATAGCTGTGTAGATGGGAGCGCTGGTGATGAGGGGGAAAGTAGAAACTGCAGTACAGTGAACACCACTGCAATGCAACTGTGATGATAAATATATAAAACTGCATTTTTGTATTATTTTTCTTCCCCTGCCCTGCTGCTCCTCTGCATTAGTCCCTCAGCCATTTATATTACAAGAATTTGAAATTACATGAGGAGAGGGTAAATCTTAATGTAAAAAATGTGGTTAGCAATATGCTGTCACATAACAGGGAGGGTTGCCTTATGTTTTTAAATTATTCATTTTGCTGCACAAATTACATTGTAAAATCCTCTTTAAATAGCTGAGGGCACTTTTTACTGACTGTTTTCTTCTTTGACCTCTAACAGAGTCTCCTGAAGACGTGGCTCCAACAGTTGGGTTTTCCAAGATTAACCTTAAACAGGGACGCTTTGAAGTCACCATCTTTGATTTAGGAGGTGGAAAACGAATTAGAAATATCTGGAGAAATTACTACGCAGAATCCTATGGTGTAATATTTGTCGTGGATTCCAGTGACATTGAAAGAATGGAAGAAACAAAGCAAACCATGATAGAAGTTTTAAACAGCCCTAAGATATCGGGAAAACCTGTGTTAGTGTAAGTAACATTAATAAATATTCTCCTGATCTGAAGTTTTGACCCTCAATACAGCTCCTAAAGAAGTCTTTGTGTATAGTATAAACAGAAGTATAAAGGATACTAGTACTGTGGAATCTGCAGCAAGGAGCAATATTATAATCAGTTTTACAGTATTTCTGAAGTATTTACGCCATTCTAAATGTCATACCAGTGAACAAAGCCTTTTTGTTTGTTTGTTTTTGGTTTTTCGTTTCTTCCTTCCTTTGCTTCCTGGGTTGTACGTGATGATATACTGAATCCATTCACTGCATCTCAGATTAGGGATATTTATTTATTTTCTCTTTCATTACCTGTGGAAAAATAATGTGGTCTGTTTGTTTTGGGTTTTTTTAACTCTTTAAATTCTAATATTACTTGAAATTGTGTGATAGGTTAAAGGCCCTGCAAGTTTGACATGGTGACACGTTGTGAAAATAGTGCTATTCAGGCCTGTATCTATTAGTTAAATTATAAATGTTTCATTATATTCTGCAATACCAGTAATCTCACAGCAATAAATGTCTTGTTCTCTTAACACATGGTGGTGCTGCTGATACATGATCAGCAAAGTCATTAAATAAGATTTACTTTAATAGTTTTTGGCATGTGCTTTTGTTTTAGTGCATGTGTTTTAATTAATAAAAAGTCAAAGTTTCAACATTTCTGGAGACATTTGTCTATAGAACAGATAGATGCATGAACTTCTATGCTTAAAAACTAGGTTTTGTAAAATATTATGCTTCAGATTTGTGGAAATAATGCATTTCATTAATTTAGCCTAAGAAAAGGTGTTTGAGGATGAGTTACCCTTTTGGAGTTAAAAAATAAAATACAAAGGCTTGCAGTGGTTTTTCAGAGCAGTATTTTTTTCAGGGGGATGTAAGGCCTCCAGAATCATAGAAACATAGAACTTTTGGCATTGAAAGGGGTCTTGAAAATCATCTAGTTCCAAACTCTCTGCCATGGGCAGCGATACCTCCCACTAGACCAGGCTGCTCAAAACCCCACCCAACCTGGACTTGAAATCTGCTATGGAGGGGGCATCCATAGCTTCACTGGGCAGCTTGTTGCAGTGTCTAACCACCTTTATTTGAAAGAATTCCTTCTTAATATCTAATCTAAATTTACCCTCTTTAAGCTTACCCCATGGAGAGACATGTCCTTGTAAAAAGTCCCTCTTCAGCTTTCTTTTAGCCCCTTCAGGTAATGGAAGTTTTTCTAAGGCTGCCAGGGAGGAGCCTCCTTTCCATGCTGAACAACCCCAGATCTCTCTGTCTGTCTTCACAGGAGAGGTGCTCCAGCTTTTGATTATCTTCGTGGCCCTTCTCTTGTGTTGGGAACTCCAGACCTGGACACAGTACTCCAGGTGGGGCTCACAAGAGTGGAATAGAGGGAGGTAATTAGCTCTCAGCATGCTTGTCATGCTTCTTTTGCTGCAGCCAGGATACAGTTGGCTTTCTGGGCTGCAAGGACATAATGCCTGCTTGTTTTGAATTTTTCATTAACCAACACCCCTCAAGTCCTCCTTGAGGCTGCTCTCAATAATTTCTCTGCCCAGACTGTATTTATGCTTGGGCAGTGCAGTAACGTAATGTTTCTGTGACATGGTGAAGAATTTGTAAAGCTAATAGAAAAGGCCTTGTGCTTTTAATGAGTAGTGATGCTCTGCTGGCAGACTTGTTCACTGCTCTAGATACTCATTAAGTCCTCTGTAGGGGCATTCAGTTTCAGATTTTACCATTCGCTGATGTGGACCTGGAGTTGCAAAAAACCTACAAAAAAACAACCAACAAAAATAAAAAAAAATCCAAAACCACCCCCCCCCAAAAAAAAAACAAACCCAAAACCAAAACCCCAACAAACAAACAAAGGAACAAAAAAGCCCCCAGCAAAAACAAACAAGGAAAAAAATCAACGGTGATACAACTAATGGTCACCAGGAAAAGCTTGGAAGTCTGACACATAGTAGACAATTTAGACTTTTTTTATTATTCAATTTAGAACAGCACAGTAATTATATGGTTTGTGTATATGGAGAGATTTAATCATTCAGTCCCCTCTCCCACCTTTTTTGTTTTGTTCTTTGGGTGCAGTCACTACGATGAGCCATACTGTGTGTGTAGTAGCTAAATCTCTTATTTCTTCTTGGAGAGAAACAGTTGCATGTCCTTCTTCTTCCTGAAGAGGGATGTCTGTATAACACTGTAGTTTGGACAGGTACTAAGGGTGTAGACCACACCAACTTCAGCTCTTAATAAATCAGGACAGGTCTCTAGCACTGCATCATCACGTCATGCACGCTGTGTGCCCTCATGCTATGGCCACCAAAACTAAAAGTGTGTATCAGCATGAAAAAAATTTCATAAGATGCAGTGCACTAATCATTATTTTGGACATACTGAATTAAGAAGAAAATAATTTTATGTATGTAAATCCTAAGGCTAGAGAGACATCACACACAGTCCCCAAGATACCAGGGTCAGGTGTTCTAGCATGGATGTGATCAGTCCTTTCCAGAAGGGGATATCCAAAAGTTGTTCAGTCCAAATATTGATCATGGATCTAAGTCCATACTGGTTATCCAGGGGCCAGAGCTTGTTCTCTGGTATTGTCGACAAAGACAACGTAGTTATAATTTATTACCCAACTAGGTTAAAGTGTGTATTTGGGAGAATAACAGGAAAAGAGGTGGAAGAACGAGACTAGGTATGTTCTCCAGCTAGGACTGTGTGTGTAATAGAAGTATTTTAATTATAATGTACAGAGTGGTGTGCAAATGAGGCTCTTGATTCTTTCATGAAGAAAATGGAAAATTATATCCACAATACATACTTTAAAAAAAATCTTTCCAGGAGAGTAGGTCTCTGAAAAATGTGTTTTATTCTGAAAAAAGGTACTTTTTTCTTGGAGTTTAAAATGCATTTTTCTTAAATGCTAGCTTTTCCCAGTAAATATGCAATTTCTATTATTTCTTTGAATAACATGACATTTCCTCAGAATATTCTTCCTACTTTACTTTACATCTGCCAAAACAAGCAACGCTCCTTTCTGAAGAGCACTGAGAATTAATCTCAATTAGTGCCACTGCGTGCCATCTTAGCTGTATTTTGTTCAAAATAACTTCATACTATGAGTAGTGCTAGGAAGATACCAATGTGAATTATTGGGAGTGGATGGCTAGCATTTCATAATGAAGAACAGGATCTATTAACAAAGCATTTGAGATGCAATCTTAATTACAGAGCAAGCAGAGTTGAAGTTACTGTCCCATTCTTCCTTTTGCCATCTTTTTTTCCATCCCTGTCTGCTGCATGCTGTGTGCCCTAATCCAACAGGACACCTATGCATGTTGTACTGAGCACTGCTCAGGGAGGAATGGAGGCCAAATAGCCAGGAAAGAAAATGGGCTGAATTGTGCAATGGAGGCATAAGATTGGTACTAGACACTATATTGCAGTCACATGGGAATATAACAGTTTTGGTATTGTTCAGCATGATACTTGCTTTAAATCAAATTGCTACTGTGGCATCTTTTTATATGTCACCACTGATGGAGGTATCACAGTATCATTTTTACATTTTCCTCAAGTGCTGATGGCATTGGCTTTTATTAACTTGTTACTTGAGTACAAATTATGTGAAGATGTTAGAATTTATATTGGCTTCTTTTTTTTTCTGTTCCGTGTCACTAATTAATTTATGTTTGCTTTTCTTGCGTAGGCCTTGTTTTACACTCAAGTGCTTAAGTAGTTAATCAGTCTTATGTATGGGAAAATTGAGTTGTAGAAAGTAAGACTTCTTATGTTCATGGGCAATTCTTCTGTCAGCATCCTCAAGACATAGAGGTATGCAAGTTTAAATTTTCTAATTTTTTAATTGTTTTGCCCTTTTATCAGAAAGAAATATTTACACTTCATATTATGTAGGCAAATACAAATGCTTGGTTAGCTGGTTGGTTGGGGGTTTTGTGGTGGTTTGGTTGTTTTGTTGTTTGTGTTTTTTTGTTTTTTTTCCAGAGAGGGTTACTTTGACACAAAACATATATGTGAGGAAATACAGTTTCTTGTGTTTTGTCTTATATTTTTGTACCAGAGAAATTACTGTCCTGATGTTTTGTTGTTGTTTAGTAGAAAGCTGCTTTCTTCATGTTACTTTGGTGAAGAGGAATTCCACCTATTGGTACTTCACATTTCTTATTAGAATACTAGCAACTCTGCTTTAATTTGTGTTCTCTTCTGCATAAATATGTAACTGGGGAAAAAAACCAAAGCAAAACTGAAATTATTTTAGTCATTACAGCCTGCATAATTTCAATATCAAATTCTCATTATGTCAACGTAAGTTGTAGTTAATATTAATTATTTTCAGTTGATAGTGCTTGTATTAAGAAAAAGCTTTCCGCATGTCTTCCTGGTTTTCTCTCTTCTCAGATGTTCTGCAGAGTTTTACTTTTATTTCTGTTTTGGCATTTTTGTACCAATACACAGCTGAAAACTACTTGAATTATTTATTTGTATATGGATAGGCAGCTGTTTTCCTGAATATTACTGAAGCTTGAGTGTTCTTCTAGAATCTAAAGTACTGATCTTGTTTAATGAGACCATATTTACTTCAAAGAAACATCTCTTTGGTGTGAAGAGGGAGGGCTAGATCAGGATCACGATTTTTCTCAGATAAGGATGCTGTTGTAAACTCTTCCTTGGGCAATGCTGTGTAAAAGGGTGATGTCTATGGCATTTTGGTTTTCTCTTCTGTCAGCATTGGCTGCAATAATCCTTCACAGAAGTACCATGATATCTTCTTTTTATAGGCTCACGAGAGAAGGAAAGTCCTGTTATGTACATTTGTTTTTATAAAGGGAAAATAAGATGGGGTGGTGTTGCTGTTTAGTGGATGTTTCTGTGTATTTTATATAAATACACACACACACACATATATATATATGTATATATATATATATATAAATATATACTTATGTGAGTGTGTTTACCTCAATTTTTTTCTCTGCATTGATTACTATCTTTTTTATACCCTGCCATTGGAATCTGAAGGTAACTTCCAGATATGTAACAGTTAAGGGAGACTAATGGAATAGTATCAGTGGTATCATTATCTAATTTCATTTTTTGTCTCTGCTGTATAGATAATACTTTTTACTTTAAGGCTCAGACCTCTGAATGTACTCTGACAGCAGTTAATTTTAGTGGCAACTTGATGCAGATATAGTGATATTGATTGTGTCTTTGTACAGCTTAAAAGAATTAAAAAATAAATTCCTGGTTTGGTATTGTATTTTAGAGTTTTGGGGGCGGTGTTGGTTTTTTTGGTTGATTTATTTTGGGGTTTTTTTTACACTGTTTTTGGTTCTGGACTTCCCACTACAATAAGACGGTGAAGATGAATTTTGGTTATACTATAGGGTGTACAGCTTGGTGTAGGAGTGTGTGACATATGAGGAGAGTCAAAAAATTGTTTTTATTTGGACGTAAGATGAAGAAACTAAGGGAGAGAGCTTTCTGCTGCTTACTATTAAGGTGTGAAGGTAACACAACAAAGGTCTTCTCAGAGGTGTGGTGGTAGGATGAGAAATGGTGGACAAGAGTACAACCAGGGAAACTCTTGCCATGATTTGAGTAAGAGTTTGACCAACTGGTTTGTCTAGATGTCCCTCTGAAGTTCTTCTTAACCTAAATTGTTCTCTGGTTCTAGATTATTTATTCTTATAAGGATAGAGTTGTGTTTTTGTTGTGGTTTTTTGTTTGTTTGTTTTTAATTTTTTTTCATTTTTTCCTTCATTTTTGTACTAATGAAAGTAAGACTGCAGAGGCACCTGTTTATATAGATAGGCTAGGCAGTATTAAAGTGTCTTATCTCTATCTTAATGAAGATATAAGTAACTCTATGTAAGTTTATGAATGCTTGGTTTCTCAGCAGGCTGCTAATGAATATTCCAGTAGGTCTGGTGATGTCTTCTACTGCTAGTGATCTTTAATGTGTTCAGAAAATAACAGCTCAACTCCAACCTGTGAGAAATACATCATTCTGTTATTAAAATAATCCGATGTCTGTTTGCATTCCATAAGACCATACACACTGTCCTAATAAAATACAGCCTTTATTTCATGATGCTAATTAGGTTATTAAGCATGTAAGTAACTTCTCCTATTGACACATTTCTGAGAACTGTTTTCTTACTTCTTGTTTGGTTTAGGTATGATGTTACTGGATTGTTACTGGATGTTGTCTTGCTTTGTTTACATTTTTGGTAGAATTTCTGATTCCTGGAAAAAAATTATCTTAGAACTTGAACCAAATAAATGTGATTGCTAAAAAACGTGCAAGGCAATAAGAATTCTGATTATTACTTTGTAAAAGCTACCTAAACCATTCTTACAAAGCCTGTCTTTGACATTAACAGTATTTTCAATGCTTCCCATAAGCTTGCATAGTTTGTTGACACATTGTTTAAGTGAAGGATGAAAAAAAAGTGTCACTTGTGTCGATATACCCTTTTCCCTAGTGTTTGTTTCTCTGAAACCATAAAATTCTTTTCATTCTTCTCACTGTATTTGGAAAAACAGATGCAGTTTCTCCTGAAAGATCTGAGGAAGGGAAAATGGGATGAAAAATGAAGGAATCAAGGGATCCCTGAGACTGCTTTTCAAGATCAGTTTATTAAATAGGAACCATTGGTATTGCAAAGAGTTTATTTTATTTATCATTTGCAGCATGGACAACACCAGCAGCATATTACTTTGCAAGGGTTTCTTTTTCGATACTTGACTGCAAGCCCAAATTTTTCTTTAGATTCTTGAGTGTATTCTATAGTGTTGTTCATACATATTTCAATGTTGTTGATCATCTCCCCTTGCTCCTCCACCAGAACTGATATCTGCATAAAAAGTTCCTTTAAGTCTTTTATCTGGTTCTCCAGATTGACTAGTTCTTTGTGTCTCTGTTCAATCTCTGAAAGCTGAGCTTTGGTAATTTTGACTTCAGTGAGCAGATTTTCATTGAAAATCTCCCATTTTCCTTGTTGGAGCATGTCATTGACCTCTTCCTCGGATACCTCTTTACCAGCTACTTCAAGCTGTCGGACAATAAATCTTCTGCATTTCTCTTGTTTAACAGTGATAGCATCATTGTATGAGAGCATAGCATTTAGGTAGCGCTGGGATAAGAAAGCATGCTGGGAAGCTAAAATTCTTACGGTGGCACGTGATGGCCCATGTTCATTTTCAGCTTTTTTCACTGTTTTTGACAGTTCATCCAAACTTTTACTTATATGCTCTGCTTGAATTTTTATTTCTCTTGCTATGTTAGATTCTTTTTTCAGAACACTGAATCTTCTCATTGAAGACAGTAGGCTTTTCTGTTGCTGACTAAATTTATTAACTTCCTCCACCAAATTACTAATTTCATTCTGAAGCTTCTGGATTTCATGCAAGTGCCTTTCAGTTATGGGTTCCCTTTCATAAATAATGGCCTGCTGTTCAAACTCCTCCTGTTCTTCTTGTACAATTGCACTGTTGTTTTCTCCAGCTATCTGTAGTTCCTTTACTCTCAATTTAAGCTCTTGGAGACGGTCTCTCATCTTTTATGTGTTCAGGGGTTTTTCCAGGTTTCTTTCAACTCTTGCAACACAGTTTATATTTTTCTCTTGTTTCCCTGTAGTCAAAGTGTAACAACAATTAAGGTTAGTTATATCTATGCATGAAAAGTAATTTTGGAGGTTAGAGCTGCTTCCCTCTGTGCAAAGGTCAGGTAAAAGTAGCAATGAATTGCAAGTGGTAGTTCTTGTGAACAAAAGTAGAAGGTAGGTGGTGTCACTGCACTCCACCATTTAATCCACTTTCTGTAGGATTTAAACATAACCTAAAGTTTTGAATTTATTTTCAGATGGGTATTTTTAATAGAATCCCTCAGCTTCTTTACTCTACTGCTTATCCACATAAAGTGACGCATAGCCCAAGCCCATTTTTGTGGTAGATTTGTGGTGTAGAGTCTAGAATATTGAACAATGAGTAACATGTCTTGCAGACAAGAGTTCTGTTCTAGGAAGAGAGGAGTAATTCAAACTCATATTTTATTATAATTCCTTTTTCATGAAAACTAATCAACTTTTAAAACTTTTTGGAAATCTGCTGCTCCCTTTTTGGATTCTCAGTAGGAAACACACTTCAGCTTTTAAGGTCATGATAGACTTACCTAGTGAATCAGTCTATCTGACTTCTGGCATGAATAAGCTACTTTATGCTTCTAGTTTTGCCATACTGAAAAACCTTCATCCATTTTTCTTTCCTTTCTTTGCCTGGGCAGTTAAACTGATGGTAACTGAAGTAGTTAACTACAGCAAAACAGAACTGTAATAATTTAGCTTGAAATTATTTTTTTTAATGTGAGTTTTCATAGAGGTGGGTCCATATCACTAATGTTGCAGCATGAAGATTTTGTAAGGCTTTTTTGGATTACTGTAATCTATTCTTACATTTGCAGTCTTAATAAAAATTATGCAAATATAATTTATGCACCATAGTGGGATAAAACTCAGTACTGTTTCTTATTTAATAGAAAGTGGATTTAGTTATGCTTTCTACCCTAGCTCTTGTGCTAGCTTTACCAGAGATATAATTAAGAGAAGCTTTTCATTGTGGGTGTTTTAGAGACTGTCGAAGTGCAGATATTTTTAATTTTAGGAGAAAGTGTTTTCCTCTAGTTCTACATGAATGTTTTGGACCATAATGGACAATGGAAAATTTTAGTAAAGTAAAATTTTAAGGACTGGAAGATGATGGGATTTTCACTTGGAGTCTTCTTGTTAAAGCAAATGCATATCTTTCAAAGGGTTGTTTAAACATAAACTTTAAACAGTACAGTAGTATATTTTAGCTGCTTTCAAAGGTTTCAGAGCAGTCTTCTGAAATAGTAGATTTTTATAGGAGCATTTCTTAAACTCCAATGCTAAAGATTTTTTTTTTTTTTTTTTTTTTTTTTAAGTAGTAAATGCAGTATTTCTCTCAAGTAGCCAAAGGAGTGCATTTGTAGTAACTGCTAAGAATCAATCATCCAGTAGCCTGTCAATGTTCAAGTAATTTTGTTACATTTGGAAAGCTTCAAATGATACTGCTGTGGTATTTCTGCTCCCTTATGCGTATTTGAAGTCCTTAAAAAGGTTTTTGTATAATATAAATCATGGAGTTGAACAGTGTGAACACATTTTCCACAGACTTAAATCTGACTCTGCAGAAGGATTAGCTGAAAGAAAAAAACAAAACCAAACTTGAAATGCTACAGAGATCAATAGTAAGAAAAAACATTAATGTTCTACGCTGGTGTGCATTTCCTTTACTGCCTTCCTCCCCCTGTCCTCACCCTTAATGCCTTAGTAGCAGAACTTAATGTTGATTTACACCAAGAGAACTCAAAAAGCCTTTTGGTCATTAGAAGTTACAGTAATGTGCTGAGACTTGTGATCAGGCAAGCTTGATAGGAATTTATTGGAAAACATTATTTTGGGGTGGAGAAAATGCAGCATGTGTTAATTTTGTAACAGTAATTCCTCTTCATTGCCTAACTTGCTGTGTACCTCCTGACAGCAGAAGTTGAGCAATTTCTCAAGATAACATTCTTTAGGAATGTTTCAAAGCTGCTTGGCACCACCAAGACTGCTGCAGGGAAAGCTCAGTCTGGGGCATGTGAAAGGAACCGAGAGTGCTAAACAAAGCTTCAGAGAAGTGACCTGAAAATCTCTTAGTCTAGCCTAACACATTTGTTGACCCATGTTAATTTAGAATGGCTTGACAAGCCTGTGATTAAAAGCAAGTTCTGAGAGTGATATTAATGCTTATGATTTGAGGTGGCAGGACTGTCTTGTATCTAAGAAAACAAGTACTTACTGGAAAGCTTTAAAACACGCAGGTAGTCATCCAGTTACTCCTTCAGAACACAGTAAAATTTCTGGAAAGGGAACTTTACCAGTTTTTTGTATGATTAAATTTCTGTGGTTTAAAAGTTAATTAAACATAGGAGCATACGAACCATACTGGGCTTCATCTTCAGTTTGTGTATCCATTAACGACTGACATGTACTTTTCAATGTTTTGGATACATTGCTCTTGAAATAGTTGTATTCCTTTGGGGGGGGGGGAAAAACAAAAGAAAAGCAACAAAATTGCAAATCTGCAAATATTCTCAAATATCAAAGTTGCAGAGAAGTAAGCAGAAAGTACTTGAGAGCTGCTAATGGATTTTTTTTCTTGTTTAACAATCAGTCTCACTAAAGAGCGGAATGTATGCAATTGAGCTCTGGTTTTGTATCTTTTATCCTACCAGGCTTGCCTTTAAAACCTGCCACTGAATGTGCTTGCCAATAACTGTGGTTGATTATACTGGCAACTGAAATACATGCTGGTTTCAAATAAATAAGGATGTCTTCATGACAAAGGTAACCTTGGAAATTGTTGACTTGACTTCTTTAGTGTTCCACAACAAGCTTTGTTCATATTGAGACCTTGTCATTGTCCTGTGTGTTTGTGTATGTGTATAGGGGCAAGTCCTGCTGTTCTTTTGATTGAGATGAAAGATCTCTTTCCTTGAAGTTTCTTGTCAATAGAAGAATATGCCTATTCTTTTAGAATTGAGTAAAGTGAATATGTGAACTTAAGTATTTACCAGTGATTTAGTATGTCCCATACATGAAAAAAATAGATTTTAGAAATGCATCCTTCTGAAATTAAAAATTAACACTGCATAGCTGATCTTTATCAGACCTTTAATTCATCAAAGGCTGAAAAACTGTGGTTAAAGTAGCCAAGAGAGCTGCAGTAAAGACAAAACAAATCAGCAGATAGAAAAGCATTAGCTGGTTAAACTCCAGCTTCAAATTATTACCTATGTTTAGAAATTGTCCTAAATGCTATTACACATAAAAATCTGAAGAGCATTTGTGAGGTTTGCCCATCTTTCTGGCCATTTCTCAGACAGAAATAGTGCTGTGTCATCTTCTGCCTAAACTGATGCTAAAACCATATGTTTGGAGCCAAAATCACAAGCTTTAGTTGATCTTTAATAAAAGATAATCAGTAGAAATGGTGTTGCTTTAGTAACTTCAGTAACTAGTCAAACTGATGTGGCACTGTGCCTTCTTTCTACACTGCAAAGCATCCTAAGGTTGAAAACAGCCCAAGAACAGACAGGGCTACAGGAAGGATTTGGGGATGATGTTGCAGGTGTAAGGAAGAGAAAGGAGGAAGAATAAGGCCCAGTTGTACTCATTTCCTAAGTTGTACTTGGAGTTCAAGGATTACTGTTGTGTTTTCATACATGTATTTGGGGTCAAAAAGTAGGATTACATATGCAGCATTTCAGTTTTGTCACAGGTACACTTTTTTTTCTAGAAAGACTCCCCATCCCCCCCCAACAATGTTTTTTCATGCAGATGGTGGTTAAGTTTGTATTTGTTCTTCTGGTAGGCATCTTCCTATATTGTTGACAGGTTCAGGAACACATTTTTCACATCCTTGTCAAATACATTTCAAGAGGATTGCAATGGTCTTCTGATAATTTCGCTGTGTTTACTTTTCAGGGTTATCTATCCCTCATACATGGGCTTATGACATATGTGGCTGGGAAAGCCTTTATTACAGCAATTACCTTAGCAAACTGACTAGAAGAATAATAGATTCTGATGGCTGGACCACCATTATTAACCAGTTATGATGATAAAGTATGTCCTAACTTCAAAAATTATGGATCTGTTGGAAATTGAAATGTTTACATAATCTCAATTTTTTTTTTTTTAAGGGCACAAAAAAAACCCCCAACAAACAAACAAACAAAAAAACAACAACAAAAACCAAACAAAAACCCCAGCCCAAATAAATAAAACCAAGTTGAAAGATCCAAAGCAGACATACAGAATATTCTCCCACCTATCTAATTTATTACTAGACACAGTATACAGGTATCCTACATCCAAATGTGAGATTTGGTCTGCATTAAATTAAAATATATAAGTGGATTTGTTAAGTAGGTAATTTGGTTGCATGGAACTCTATTACTGATTGTAATTAGATTTAAGTCATTCTTTTCTGGCTTTGATGAATTGTTTGATATCCTCTCTACCCAATGACTGACAAAAACCTTTTTATTTTCTGTTTTTCTGTTTGTTTACTATTTCTGCAGTTTTGTTCACTATTTCTTTGTTATTCAGTGCCTTCATTAAAATGCATGACACAAAAGTTTGTATTCAATGAAATTTTAATGCTTTCTTATACTTATTTTAACATACTGCTGTCCACCAGAAGAAGAGGACTTGAAGAAAATAAGGGACAGAATTGTCGCTTTAAGGGCTCTTAGAGTTGTATCATCTGTATTCTGCATCATACTCTTCTCCTTTTTGTTTTTTTGTTTGTTTGGTTGGGTTTTTTATGATTGCAACAAAAATGAGTATTGGTATGTTTTCCTTTTCCTTTTAGTTATGAGTTGATTAAAGGCACCACTTTCGGGCAAAATGTCCCAAAGGAATTTCAGGTTACAAGTAATCTTTCTTCTTCTGTTGTTATTGTTGGTATCAATAACATTCTTATTTACTTAATTTCTAGGTTGCCGTGAATATACATTATAGCTCTGTTATATGGTGTCAACAAAACAGTATAACTGTTATTTTTGAAGCACAGTGGCTCTGAGTAATGTTTGTAGTCATACTTTGGTCTGGAACTAGATTACTACATCAGGTGTCTGAAGTTTAAAAGCAAAAAATTAGTGGTACACATATAGCATTTAATTGCCTGTAGTTTAACATACGGTTTATGTACTCCACTGGGAAAACTAGAGGTCTGAGTTGAATTTTCAGTTTGTTCCAAAGATGGTGTTTTCTTGCATATTTTCACAAGAAAAGACTACATATTTGATAGCATTGTAGAATCTTCCAAGGATGCCCCAAAATATATCTTAGGTAACCAGAGTAAGCAATCTTGCTGCAGGTTATGTTTGTTTTCTCCTTTGTTTAAAAAGTTTCTTTTAACTAAACTATCTTGTATCCACACATGCCTAAAGCAAGCATAATCACACAGCAAGGAGGTTGTATGAAAATATGCTCTTAAAGCATCTCTGTCTTAAGATGATAAGTCCTTGGAAAAGCATATTAAAAATAGTTCAAAGTTCAAGTTTCTGTTTGTGGGAAGTGTGGGAGTGGTTCAACAGGAAAATACCAAAGGCAGAGAGCTTGCCTTTGTCATGAGTCTAAAAAAAAGATGACATTGTATGTGGAAGGTGGCTAAATTTATATTAAGAGTTAAAATTATGCGGTACTGCAAAATCAGTTGTATTTTCAGTACAGGGGACTTCAGTGATAATAAGTAATCTCATTGTTCACATAAATAAAATACTAATATGCTAAGGTCATTTGTAATTTTTAGTCTTCGTCTCTGGGAAATAACCTGTAGCACACTGCTTCTGGCACTGCCTGCTAGGTAGCATTGAAGAAATAAAATCTGGTTTCTTGTCTCCTTGAGGCAGGGTGACCCAACATTACTGCCATAAGGCTGCACAGTGAAACCAAAATGACCAATATGCAGGAGAAAAGAAATGTTCCATTTAGAAGCAGGATAGGTTGGGAGTAGCTCTAATTAGTGTGAAAGAGATAAATGGGAAGTGGAGGAGTTATAATACTGAGAAGAAGTACGAGATTAAAATGGAATAAAGCTAGTCTGAGTTTTTGAGGAGTTAATAAAATAAGTAAGAATGAGTCCAAAGTTGCTGGAAAAGTGTAACCAAATCATGCTGTTGGAATAAGCCCCCCGAGGGAGATGCAGAGGGGGAAAAATAGACTTGAGTTACTTGAAATATTTCAAATGTTCATGGGTACTTGGCCAGAAATCAGAAACACAATCATGCTGCTGTTTTATTTGTGTGGTGTTGCATGATACAGGAAACAATCATGAAGGAGAAGAGAAGGGAATAATATAAATTGTAGACTTTAGTGTTAGTGGAGTTGGGGCATACAGCAGTTTGTGCATAATTTGTATAACAAGCTTTTTTTCTTTTAAAATCTCTACAACTGTCAGCACTTCTCATGTTCCAATTATAAAAACATGGGGTGTTTGGTATTTTGTGTGGTATGTGGTTCAACAATGTACAGTGAATCGGTGGGAAATCTGAGATTGTTCCTTTGAGTTTAGGAACCTTTGTTAAGAATGTGTGACTGCAGATGGGGAAAAACATCTACCAGCATTTCTGTGTCTACAGATAGCAGTTCTCATGTTCCCTGCTGATATTTAGGGTAATGGAAGGTGGAGAGTTGATGCTTTTGCACTGACATGAGTCACAGTTAGGGAGACAGAGGCTGCACCTACAAGTCCTGGCTGACAGCACAAGGATTTCCCTCTGCACGTTAGTCTATGGATTTTACTCTGTAATTGGTAACGGAAAATCCCCTAATTAAAAGCAGAAATGAAGAACTTAATGTTTTGGTGGTGGGTTTTTTGGTTTTTTTTCAACTATTAAACCAGATTTACTGTCAGTAGTGCTTTTTAAGAGATCTGAGAAATGAGCAGTAGAGAGAAGTAAATGTATTCATTGTAGATATCTGGGCTTATTTGTATATTTCTAGAAAGAAAAGTATTAGAAATCAGCATCTACGCTGAATTATCTGATATAAATATGATGGCCACCTATAGGTCACAGAAATTCAGAAAGAAAATTATAATCTCCTCTGTCAAAAGATCACGTAATTAAGGTCCAGATACTACATTTCTAAAGTAGTTTTTGAAAATAAATTAGGAGCAACAGAAAGGGCTGCAACAGGATAGAGGGAGGACATGTGAAATTCTTTCCACTTAATAGGATATGTAGTTTGAAATTCCCAATTAATGATGTTGTATTGCTATAAATCAGTTTCAAGATTTTTTTTCTTGCTTTCCTGATAGTAGAAATATAGGCTCTGTACTGTGCAACATCCCACCTACTTTGCATTCCCTTTTCATCTATGTCAGACCATATAGCTACATATCACAGCCTTGGATCTCACCTGAAATAAATGTAAGGATTTCCAGGAAGCTTTTTAAAAAGCATATCTTATAGGCAACTTTTACAAAATAACTTTCTGTTGGCCTAATATTGATATATCAAAGTGAAGTAGAGTATAAGAAAATACTTCATATTTTTTAAAAAAATCTCATATAAAAATATATGGCAATATAATTTATTGTCATAGCTGTTGGAATTACACTTCTGGAAGATATGAACATAATACTCTTGATGTGAGCTCAAACATTTCTTTGGATGCAGCCTGTTTGATCAGTAGGTGTGATTGAACTCATAACAGAGCAAAGCCAGTCAGTGAAATGTGTTTTCATTAAACAGGAATATGATTCAGATTTGAGGTGAGAATGGGGCCATTTAAGCAAAATGAAACAAATTACAATTGTTGGCTTTCTTTTAACATACTTCAGAAGGTAATATGAGAATGAAGTTTCTCTGGAACTGCCTAGAGGCTGAGCTTTCTCATAAAGAGGATGAGCTTTCTAACTATTCTGTTATTTAAATGTGACCTGGAGGAATTGCTTAAGGAAAAGGTTGAACTAGACAAACGTCTCATCTGTCTCCCTGCAACTGCATGAAAGTAAATTTTTACTTTATGTTTGCAGGCAGGTAATCTTGTAGCACTTTATTTACCAGTTTTTCATTATAGCTTAACCTAATATTCAAAGCACTACTTTGCATAAGAATTGAAGTCTTGAAAAGCAAACTAGAGAAATAAAATAGGAGAGCCTATTTGAGAAGGAGCCTAGCCTCAATCAGTGAAAATTACTGATGGGTTTGTAGTTGTCAACAATCCAGAAGGCTGAGGTTCCATTTATATTATTTCAGTGGAGTTAAAAGCTTTTAAAGGAAAAAGCCTGGGAAGGAAGGGGCTTAGATCTTAATCTGGGAGTGCCTTATGGTCTCCATGGGAGGTCTGAAACTGTTGGCTAGTTCTATCTGCTTGTTAAAAATATTGAGAACTTCAGTCTTAGGCTTGCTTGAAAAAGCATTAGCTACGGGTAACTGAAGAGAGAAGAACAAACAAAATCTGACAAACTGTCATCTTTCAGCCTGTTCGTGGATCAGGAGTTTGACTTTTATGAATGTTAACATAAGCAAACCAGAGAGAGAGTCACAAGCCTTTTCTAACTGTATCTGCTTAGGCCTCACTTCTCTAGGATAAAACATTCTGCTGATTGCTGTCCATAGGATCGCCTAGGAAAAAAGTTAATAGAGGAGAGATCAGATTTCTGAAGGGAAAAAAAGGTAGAACTGCATTTTTAAAAAAAAAGATCAACTGTAGGCTGAAGAATACAGCATTGTTCTTTCCCTTGTGTAGACTGCTGTTAAATTCAGAGCTTCTCTTTGTTTTCCTAGGAACGTTAATTCACTCATAGGTAGGGCTTCTTGAAAGTAACTTTAAAGGCTAATGTTCTTGATCTTAGATAAATTATTCTCATAAAAATACATTTTCCTTAAGTTGCCTTTAATGATGTCAGTAGTTTTAATCATGTTGTGATATTTTGACCTTAGGGATGCTTTGCTCTTTGTTTATTTTGACAGCCACCATGCAGGTTTGACTCAAAATGTTGGAGTTTGTGATAACTGACTCTGATTAAACCTAACCCCAAAAGCAGCATCTCTGATACACTTTTACAGGTTACTGCAACCTGCCAGTGTGTACCCTCTACAGTTTTTAGTTTTCAGTCTTACATTACTGTACAAGAATACCATACAAGTGCAGAGAAATGCCTACATTGGAAAGTACAATGCTTGGAAAAACCCTAAAAGTCTGCAGACCAAGAAAGCAAACATGGGTTCATGCATACCAGCACAGAAAATATCTCCTTCCCAAATAAACCCATTCTGTAATGCCTGTTGCATTTTTTTTTATGAAAGCTGAGATAGAAATATGGGGTTCATATTTGATTTTTTTTCCCAACAAATCTTTTGGATAATCACATAAACTTTAATACTGAATTTATTTTTTTTTCTTTCGCTCTGCTTAGTAGTTTTCATTTTAGAAACGGGTCAAGGAACCCACATAGCTTACATTCAGACTTTTTTTCTCTGTGGCATGTCTTCTGGCTTCTAAGAGAAATATTGTTTGTTGCTGAACAGTAGATGTCATTTGTGCCAATGCACACATACACTCCCTTTCCACATTGTTTCACATGACTCTTAAAGTTCAAAAGCCCTCTAGTTGCTTAAAAAAAATCCTACTTGACATAAAAGCAGTTGGTGCCTACCTTTTCTTTATTTCTTGCATGAAGTAAGTTTGTTACACTGGAAAGGTTCAAAATATACTTTATACAAAATTAAAATCAGCCAACCATTATTTCTCAGCAAACTTAATGTGATAAACCAACAGACACTCTCGTGTGCTTTCAAGTATGTTTTGATAAATACCTCCTACAGTTTTTTAAACATGAAAAATTGCTATGTATGAGGTTCTATTGACTTGGAAAATTAAAATCAAGGTCTGTCCTTTTAAGATAACTCTAACGGATTCCATAAAGAAGGAAGTTTTATGCATCAAAACCTGTGCATGAGCACCAGAGCTCTGTGGCTCTTAAACGAGAAAATTATCCAATTCTTTGCAGGGTAGAGAATGTATTATTTGTATTTCTTGTCACTTTGGCACATTTTCACTCTAAACTACATTACATCCTTTTTCTGATATTTCCAAGTTCATAAACAGTAAGAAAAAAGAAAAGTCATTACCTCTTAATCCTGTGCTGGTGGTTTTCTGTTTTATCCTTTGCAGAGGAACTCCTGACAATAAGCTTCAGTATAATCTGGAAAACATTGTTTTGAATATTTGCCCAAGTCAAGTTTCTTGCGTGGCACTCCTTTGAGGGTTTTGGGGTTTTTTGTGCACCTTCCGTGTCTGGTTTTTATAAAGCTGTCCAGGGGTTCATCTTCAGGAGCAGTGGTGTGAGAGAGAAGCTTACTTCTACAACTGCAATAGGCAAATTGCTTGCTTTCTACGTGGGGAATCTGGTTCTGCCTGTTTGAAACCCAGCCTTGCTGAGAGGCGGATCACTGCTGGAGCTGCCCTGTAGCAGGAAGTATCTAAGAGCAGCTCCTTAGATAGAGGCCTTGAAAGCTGCAAGTGGAGCACTGCCTGCTTGGGAAGCACAAGTGTAAGTGCTGGGAGTGCCTTCTTCTATGCTTAAGCATGAAGGGAAGAAGTGAGGGTCATGGATCTGTTAATACATTTACCTGAAAAAGTGTGTGTGTGTGTTTATATGTACACATATGTATACATATATATATATACACACATAAATAATGTCCTTTCTCACAGTATCATACAAGTATTTTAACTCCATTTACAAGCTTGAAGGCTGAGGCAGGCAGGGGTCTCCAGCTGAAAATGTATGACGTGTGCTGTACCACTTCAGTCCTTGGGGAGCATAAGGTGGGGACTATTATTTGGGTATGCTGCTTTTCCAGATACAGTTCCTGAGCTGTGGTTTTTTTTTAATACAGTTAGTGTTGCAACAGGAGTGCTCTGGAGAAAATGGTAGCTAGTTGACCAGAAAGACCAAGTTTATGCCTTTCAAAATATTAGAGGTTTAAAATCATCAGGTACTGCAAGTTATGGGATGTCACTCACTGTTGGACTCACTCTGAGCTATGCAGCTTGACAGCATTTCATTCTGTTTCAGGTGTGCTTTGTAGAACGTGCAGTCCAATGATGTAGTAAACATATCAGTTATTTAATCTTGAAATGAGTAAGAAATAGACTGTGTCAACAAAATCTGTGTTTGGAAATCTTTTTCTCAATTAGATCCAGGAATTGACAGCAGTACCAAACATTTTAAAGCAGTTTAAGGCTTTTTAAGACTAGGGGGCAGTGCAGTATGAGTCTCCTATTGGGACAAAGGTAAGTTCAATAAATACCCCCCAAAAAAGGGGGAGAGGGCACATAGCTGTTTGCAGTCTTTCGATTATTTTCCATTGATTTCTTGAATTCCATTTTATTTTTTCACTCGTTTAGCTTTGCCTCTTTTTCATAGCCAAATACTGAGAGGATACTACTTGTCATTTCCAGTTGGTGAGAAGGAACAGTGCCAGAGTATCATAAGCATATTGAAAATGTCACAGCTGCTGTACATGCCTTGAACACAGTTAGGAATTCTCTGCACTAAATCATAAAAAGTATTGTGGAATTACTCTTTTTGTTGAGAAATGAGAATAGCAGATTAAAAGAGGGTGGGGAAAGCATTGTCTTCTTTCTAGCTCTTCATGCAAATCAGTGAAGTTGATTGGCATAGCAAAGTGTGACATTGATGGGGACAAGGAATATTTTTTGAGCTGTAGATGCAAAACAGCTTTTTAATGTCTTTTTGCGGTTGAAAACTCTCTTGAGAGTAAAATAATTAAGAACTGAGGTTGTAATACTGTGATCCTAGCAAATGGGAAGGAATAAATTCTTAGATTAAACTGAGGTCCTGGCAAGTTGTGCTAGCTATGGAGTGGCTTTATGCCACTGTTCCTTCTCCACAAGGAGCATGATAAATCCAAAGTACAAGCCTTGGCCTAACATTGCCTAAAAGCTATTTGAGTTAATGTGAATGACTTGAGTTCTCAGAATAAAGGCCATGAAGCATGGTTCCAAAAGAATCTGCTACTGCATTCATGGAAGCCAAACATTTGTGATTTTATCCAGAAATTTGAATCAGAGTTCTCTTGCAATGGAAGGGTTGCTGAATTTCAGAACATCAATAAAATCAGGTTGCATTGTATGCTTGTATTTGAAAATGGTCTACACTGGTTCAAAGCAAATAGCACTGTTTTTCATGCTGAAAAATAGTAACTTTGAACAGGAGTGTTCTGTTGCTAGTGAAATACTTACATTTCCTCTCATGGTTCCTAGAGATTTATTTTCCTAGCTTTTAATTAAAAGCAGGTAATAGGAGGGGAAAGACTATGTATCCTACTGTCATCAAGAATATTTATGGATTGGAACAACTCTTTTTTTGACTTGATTTCTTATATATAATTTTCTTTATTCATTATACAAACCTCAGACCCTGAAGAAACATGAATTATTTCCTATGTGTTTGTCTCTTTTTGTCATTTTTGTTTGTTTAAAATACATAGTTTTTATTTCTAGCTAAGTGACTGTTATTTAAAATTTTCTTATGAGTGAACCAAGAAAATCATTGACCAACATGAAAATTGCAAGTTTCCTTTTAAAAGTTTATTCTTAGGGAATGCAATTGCTTGTCTGACGAATTCCTAAACACATAGGCAAACTTAGCGTGTTAATTGTTTTGTTACATTTTCTGCACTTTAGGTTGCTTCAGATAAACTTTTCCTTTGCTTCTGACAATTTATTCTTTATTCTATATTGTATAGTTATTGTATAACTAGGATAATGTCTGTTGCACATAGCAGGGAATGACTGAGAATATGTTAGCCTGTTTTCCTAAAGAAGTGGTCACGATGCCTATAATTGCTTTGTCTTACCTTCTTGGGTGGTTTTGAAAGTTGAAAAGTTCTGAACTTGGATTCATAGACTCCAACAGGTTGTGTTGTGTAGCTTTAGATGTTGAATAGGGCAGTCTTTTACAACCATCTTCTTATCTGTAAAATATCATTGCTTTCTCTATGGGTGCTTAGTAATTATTTAATATTGGTGTGTGCTGAATGTAGTGCACCAAAATGTTCGTCAGGCAGAAAGAACAATTAAGGATCAAAGGTGAAACTAAGCACTTTCTCTTTACTTCTTCCTTCTTCCTCACCTTCATTCATTTATCAGAAACTACTTTTGGAGATGTGAGAATCTGTCTGGTGTCAGGCTGCTAGTATTCTTTTGATCTTCTCTTTAGGCTGGCAAATAAGCAGGACAGAGAAGGAGCTCTGTCCGAAGCAGATGTAATCGAATCCTTATCTCTGGAAAAGCTTGTCAATGAACACAAGTGTCTATGTCAAATTGTAAGTATATTTTAAGATGCTTCACTTTTTAATATTTATGTAATTCTTGTAAAAAGGCAGAGGATTGTTCCATATAGCATAAAACTGAAACTACAATTGTGCAATCCCAACAAAGATGCAGTACTGTTTTGGAAGCAATCCTACTATTTATCTTGATGGTCTGCTTCTAGATCTGTCGAAGAGGTATTTATGATAAAGTTCTCAAAGTGTACCTGCTGAACTGTTCTAAAACCATGTAAGAAAAACTAATTGCTGATGGGGTTTAAAATTTATTTAGTTAGGCAGCAACTTTATGATTCTACTTTTTTTTCAAAAGAAGCAGGAAATGGAATTTGCCTACAGTGACATTCAGGAAGCACCACTAATCAGATGATGTTTTTTTAGCTATGAACAGAAATGTGACATATTTTTGTGTGAGTCACACAGAAAGAATGTAATCTAATTCCCAGCGCAGTAGTCATTTAAGAACACTGTTAGATCTAGTTAGTCTCTCCTAAAATAACTACATTTCAGATATACCATTCACTGTCATGTTAAGAAAAATATAAATAAGTTAATTAAAAGTGGGACAGAGAGGAGCCAAGCCCAGAAATCTGTCTGAAGGCTACTTAATATTAGACAATATTTTGGATTATCTATCCAAAGCAGTGGTTCTTGAAGCTTTATTTAAGTCCTTGTTTTAATCAGCAGTTTGTTATTGACTATTTGTGAGCTTTACTCGTACAATCTTTTTCTAACTGCAACAAGAAACAATGTAAGTGATAATGAGAGTTATACTCTTCTTCACCAAAATTGGAAGGCAGTTTTGCAAAATGATTCCGTCTAGTGTTCGGGTTTTTAAATTGAAAAAAAAAAAAAAAAAAAAAAAAAGAAAAAATTCCCTAGGGAGAGCTGCAAAATTCATAAGGCAGTTAATATTACTAACGTTTTTTCTAGAAAGTTAGGTCATAGTAGGGCATAGCTATGTTATTATTTCATGAGTCTTTGGGGACTTTTTCAGTCAGTGTATTTAACTATGCAACATAGGAATCATAAAAATTCCAAATTCTCAGTTGTTTTTTAAGGGATTTATATGGCAAAAATATTTTCTTTCTAAGAACATTGATTGACAAACATTGTCAATACGAAAGACCAGAAAGAGTGTAGTGTATTTTTCCAATACTTTAGAATTATTTAATTTATGAGATGCTGTTCTTGGTTACATTTATATCTGGGGTGTAATCATCAAAGAAACTAGATCACATACAAGTCATTTTAGCAGCTGAGAGGCTTATATACTCAAGTGGGCAGTTTCTTTCCCAGACTCATTCATTAGAGGTTGACCTAGTCCCATTGTATTTCAGTATGATGACTGAATAAGGGGTGAGTTTAAAAAACAATTGTTATAAAATTTTGGAAAAAAAAATAGGCAAGGACCAAAAATACTTTTGTTCTTATCTTTTAATCGGTTTTCTTAAAGATCTTTAAATTTCCCCACAAAATATTTTAAAAAATGGAAGTAGTAACTTTTTTCTCACTGTCACAGAATTTCAGTGACAATGACCTTAATAATTTTCTTTTTTAATATATTTGTATATTCTATATTTCTAAATCTAGGTTTTATAACTAAACTACACCAACAGTAATCTTTGTGTGACCTAGAAGAAGGTTGCCCTAGGCTATTATTTCCTCTTATTTTACTTTAGTTTTCTTAGAGAAACAGTATCATTGCTTGTACATCTTTTCTTTGATTAGGATCTTGTAGAGTACTGTAAGTGTTCTATAGTAAGCCACACTTATATTTAAACCTTAATGCAGACAAAGTAAGAATGTATGAAAATGCAGACTAGGTTTGGCACTCTGAGGGGACAAAACAAGTCTATTATTTTTTCTGTTGTAATTAGTACGTACCATATCCACTATGGTATCATATAAATGCTTGTCAAATGAAGAGAGAAGACAAAGAATTTTTAGGTTTTGATTTTGTTGTTTTTTTTTTTTTTTAATCTTTATTCATGATCACAGATATTCATTACAATCAGTGTGAGCTATTATTTTTTCATGTCCTGTTCATTCAATGTTTTCTTACCAGATGTGTGGTTTTTGTCACTGTGTGCCTCTTGATTCCTTCCAGACAATTCACTTACTTGAAGTGTTGCATCCAAGCTAGATGAAGTATTCCAAACTAATTTAACAATGGGTTTTGCACCCTTTTTACAATAGATTTGCCTAGATCATTGCTTGCTCTCTCTTGCTTGGTGATGGCAATACCCTGGCAGAAGTTTTACCCTAATCAAGCTGCATAATATTTTGCTTCATTCCTATTAACAATATCTGTCTGATCTAAAAAAATTGAACTGGTTTGACATTTTTTCTGACAAATTCACACTGGACTTTATTTATCCTTTAGTAAGGATAAGTAAACTGTAAGTCTAACATTTCTTTCATTAACTGAAGCTAATTTGATTCTCTTGCATCTAATTTTTTCAGTTTTGCTAGGTAAATATAACATAGGCTATTACAGAGCAGGAATAACACAGAACATAGATATTTGAAGCTTGATAAACTAAATTTCTATGGATATGCATAGAAACAGATGTGTAAATATATATGCATACACACAGCAGGTATATATGTAACAGTTGTGTGTTTATGTAGTATTGTCTATTTAAAATAAGGGTTTCAAGATAGACACACAAACATGGTTTTGGTTTATTCTGGTATTTTTGGAAAAGGACTAGAAAAATTAGAATTTGGCAGAACTAATGTGATTTGTATCTTGGCAAAAAAAGCATCTAAATTTATAGAGTACCTACGTTCAAATGTATTTCCCATACTTCTCAGTATTTTGCAAGCTTCAGAGTAAAAAGTAGTTTGGCTTATTTGTTGTTTCAGTCAAGGAATGTGATCTGAACCACAAATAATTTTCCTCTCCTTCTCTTTATTTTTGCAGGAACCTTGCTCAGCTGTCATGGGCTGTGGGAAGAAAATAGATAAATCAATAAAAAATGGCCTATATTGGCTTCTACACACCATAGCAAAAGATTTTGATGCCTTAAATGAGCGCATTCAAAGAGACACATCAGAACAAAAAGCATATGAAGAACAAAAGAAACTAGAACGAGCTGAGCGAGTGAGAAGGATACGAGAAGAAAGGTATTCTCTGTAATTTCACCTACCATCCCTTACTCCCTTTCTCTAAGACACCTGATTTGTTCCTGTATATAGAGCTTATGGGAACCAAGCTATCAAGGAATTAAAGCTTACAAGCCAGGAGCCTCCATATTAAAAGTAAGGACCTGAATACTAAAGCCTTTTCTTTAAGACTTATAAGTTTTTTGCCTGGTTCACCCTCTTTATTTTATTCCATATTATGCTGGAAGTGTACCATGAATGAGAATTGCAAGGTAGTTGCATAATAATTTTGGCCTTGCTAATATAACTTCACAGGAGGCTAGCCTAAAAAATAAATTCTGTCATTTAAGTTACATTCAAGTGGGCTTTAAAATAAACTTTTATTAACGTAGATCTTTTAACCCATATGTGAATATCAAAGACTAGATGTGAAACTTTGTTCAACACTATGCTTAATAAACTTCAGGATATCCAGCAGGTGACGTATGGAGGGACTTAAAAGTGTTTCATAGAGGGGAAGCAGGACCAGTAATTTATTACTTACCTGCAAAGCTCTTTGTGGTCATCAGCAGCCCACACAGCAGTTCACATAAGAGACTGCTGTGAATCATTTTACTGGGGCATTCTTACAAAATTCACTGAGAACCTGTGTCCCCTCATCTGCTCTATATATGTAAAAAATTGCAAGTCTCTGTTACTGTGAGAAGTGACTGTGAAGCTATTGTGAAGTGTCTTGGCTTGTACTCTTGCTCATCGAGTTTTCTTCAGCAAGTAAATTATTTAAGCATATTTTAAACACCTGTAATTTGACACTGTCTCCATACATATTTCATAAACATAAAAAAAATTCATATGCTGTTAGTCTGCCAGGTATGTGCATAGACAAAACTTTCTGGCCATCACATAGAATCATCATGTTTGGAAAAGACCTTGAAGGTCACAGTGTCCAACCACCAAGCCACTGCCCACCCCAAAAAAAAAAAAAAAAAAAAAAAAGGCACCAGGCACCAGGCCTGTAAGAGCATGTCCTGATGTGCCTCATCTCCATGGTTTTTAAATACCTTCAGGAATGGTGACTCCACCACCTCCTTGGGCAGCCCATTCCAGCACCTAACTGTTCTCTCAGTAAAGAAATTCTTCCTAATACGTAGCCTAAACCCTGGCTGGTGCAACTTCAGGCCATTTTCGATGGTCCTATCATCATTTACTTGTGAGAAGATGCCAACCCTTACCTCCCTATAACCTCCTTTCAGGTAGCTGTAGAGAGCAGTAAGATCTCCCCTCAGCCTCCTCTTCTCCAAACTAAACATTCCTAATTCCCTCAGCCTCTCCTAATAGGACTTGTTCTCCAGACCCTTCTCCAGCTTGGTTGCCCTTCTTTGAACCTGCTCCAGCAGCTCGATGTCTTTCATGTAGCGAGGGGCCCAGCCCATGCTGGATTGTGTTAGGTTTATGCCATGTTGAGAGGTGTAGCAAGGAGGACTGACACAGAAACATATCTCAAGGAGATTTTCCAATGGAACGGGCATTTTCCATGTATTCTGTTCCTGCTCAGTGATCTTGATTGTATTTATTTTTTCATTGGAAGAACTGGTTGGGTCTGACTTGGGATAAATGCTTTAAAGTTTGCTTAACTGTCTTAGCAGAAAGCTAACTAATAATTTCTTCTGGTTTTACCTACTTCTGAGAGCTTGTCTCATATATAAAGAGTGGCCTTAATTCTCATTATGCTGGCTTGTATCAAATCAGTTTCTTACTATAAGAATCAGGTTATTCATGATTCAAGTGTAATTCTCTTTCATTTTGTGTTTTAATAATTCCCCAGACTGCTTTTTGTTTAGATCTGCTTCCCTGAGTGTTTTCTCAAAGTGCATTTCCTCCACACTACATCAGTAGCAATCTTATTCCAAATGAAAAACCATGGAGAAGTAGTGCAAATAAGTTTTAACCCAGTACTGGGCATTCCTTCCTAATATCATTTCATGGATAGACCAGGGACCTC
The DNA here is from genome assembly GCF_036169615.1 of Heliangelus exortis. NCBI lineage: Eukaryota > Metazoa > Chordata > Aves > Apodiformes > Trochilidae > Heliangelus > Heliangelus exortis. The sequence goes on along the minus strand of NC_092422.1, from coordinate 106,793,189 downwards.
CTTTTCGTTCACATCTCTGCCTCTGAGCAACAGAGTGACATTCTTTCTCAGTACTTGCAGTTGTAACATAGGGTGTAACAGTGGCATCCTATGTGTGAGTACCATCAGATTGATTACTAAAAAGTGTTTCATGAGCATATACTTTAATAATGAAATAATATTTAACACATAGGAGTGTTAACATTTTTTAAGTGGAAATATGGTTGATATATAGAAAATAACTAGTTCTGGTGCAGCAAAAGACCTGATGAGATGCATCCCAATTCCCAGAGTCCTGGGGGAATTGGTAGATGTAATGGCCAGGCCACTCTCCATATTTGAAAAATCATGGCAGTGAGGTGAAGTCCCTGGTGACTGGAAGAAAGGAAACAATAATGCCCATTTTTGAAAAGGATAGAAAGGAGGATCCTGGGAACTATCAGCTGTAATTAGCAACACCTGATTGCCTCATTTCACTACAATCAACCTGTCAGCCTCATTTTTGTGCCTGGGAAGATCCTGGAATAGATCCTCCTGGAAGACCTGCTAAGGCACATGGAGGACAGGGAGGTGACTCAAGGCAGTCAGCATTGGCCAAATCCTGCTTGAACAACCCTAGTGGGTTTCTACAGGGGAATGACAACCTCAGTTGACAAGGGAAAAGCAGTGGATGTGATCTGTCTGGACTTCTGCAAGGCCTTTGATACAGTCCCTCACAATATCCTACTCATCAAGTTGGAGAGATACAGATTTGATGAGTGGATTGTTCAGTAGATAAGGAATTGGCTGAATGGTTGCCTCTAGAGGGCAATTGTTGATGGCTCAAAATCCAGGTGGAGACCAGTGACAAATGGTGCCCCTTAGGGTTCCCCTCTGGGACCTGTATTGTTTAATATTTTTACCAACAATACAGACAGCAGGAGTGAGTGTACCATCAAGAAGTTTCTAGAGGTCTTTTCCAGCCTCAGTAATACAGTGATTCTGTGAGTGGTGCTGCCAGTAAGCCAGAAGGATAGGATGTCATCCAGAAGGACCTGGACAAACTGGATAGGTGGGCCCAGGTGAACCTCATGAGGTTCAACAAGACCAAGTTCAAGTCCTGCACCTGGGTTAGAACAATCTTCACTAACAGTACAGGCTTGGGGATGAGGTTTCAGAAAGCCCTGCAGAAAAGGACACGGAGGTGCTGGTGGAAAGAAAGCTGGACATGAGCCAGCAGTGCATGCTTGTAGCCCAGAAGGCCAATTGCATCCTGGGCTGCATCAAAAGAAGCATGGCCAGAAGATCAAGAGAGGTGATTCTGCCATTTTGCTCTGCTCTGGTGAGACCTCACCTGGAGTACTGTGTCCAGCTCTGGAGCTCTGAATACAGGAAGGACATGGACCTGATGGAGCAAGTCCAGAGGAGGGGCATGAAAATGATCAGGGGGCTGGAGCACCTCTCCTACAAAGGCAGACTGAGAGCTGGGGTTGTTCAGCCTGGGGAAGAGAAGGCTCAGGGGAGACTTTATTGTGACTTTCCAGTATCTGAGGGGGCCTACAGGAAGGCTGGAGAGGGACTGTTTGCAAGGACCTGTGTTGATAGGATGAGAGGCAATGGTTTTAAATTAGGTAAAAGTAGATTGGATGTTAGGAAAAAATTCTTTACCCTGAAGGTAGTGGAAAAATGGAACAGGTTGCCCAGGGAGGTAGTTGAAGAGTCATCCTTGGAGATACTCCAGGTGAGGCTTGACAAAGCTCTGAGCAACCTGATCTAGTCCCTGCTTACTGCAGGGAGGTTGGACTAGATGACCTTGAGAGGTCCCTTTGAACCCAAATTATTCTATGATTCTGTGATTCTTAACTTCTGTGAGTCTAGTTGAAACAAACCCTTTTACTCCCTAAATTAGTCTTGCACCAGATCTCCAATATGTATATTAAGGAGAATAAAAACCATGAGAAATGGAGGTATTTTTAATAATCAAAGAGGTTTTGGAGAGTCTGGTTTCCCAACACATGGTTTTATTTTTTAAGAACTTTTAAATACTTTGAAACAATTGTTATAAAAATTACTTGTGTGAACCTTTCAGTATACTGTTGAACAATCAAAACCTTCCAATTACAGATGTATTCTGTCACATATCCTTTCCTCAGAAACTTCTTCCATTTCCTGAAGTGCTGATTGGACATCCTGGCACATAGCAGCATGTGTTTTTACCTCTGCCATTACATATCCATGTGCTTTATTGATGTTAGCCTGACATTGTGATTTCTTTAGAATGTTCCTCAAAATACAGAAGCATATTGTAAACATCTGTTGGCATAAATTGAAGGATAAGTTAGGTGACCTAGTTGTTCTCTATTCTGTAAAATTTATGGCTTGGCTTCTTATTGTTCATCCTCCCTCTTTCCCTTCCCCCCCCAAAAAAAACCCCAAACAACTCACCACCAACCCCTGAAACACTCAACTGACGAAAACAACATAAACCCAAAAACAACAACAAAGGGAAAGAGAAGAAGGAAGAAGTGGTGCACCTGATGAGGAAGACCCAGAGCCTGGGAACTGTGAAAACCCCTTCCAGCCTATATCAACTGTAATCTCTGAGGTATGAAAATAACTGGAAACCTGGATCATTTTAGACTTACCACCATCAAATGTCTTAGAAGTAATAAGAAAAATGGTTCATTTTGAAGAATTGTTTAAAATCTGTCTGCACAGCATTATTTATTTGTTCATTTATTTGAATCTTGGCAGTCGTATTTTGTGTGCATAAAATCAATGCTTTCATTTTACTAAAATCCCCTATTATTTATTTGAAGACAAAAAGTTTTGTAGATGCAGTAAAAAAAAAAAAAAAAAAACTAAGCCCAAAGTATTGCAACCATGATTGAACACATTCTGAATTAAACTACTGGATATTCAGAAGGGGAAAATGAATTGAGGTCTTTTAGCTTCATAGAGAGTGTCTAGTGATGTAGTGAGTTTCATAAAATCTTCCTGACTACTTCAACTATTTAGAATTTTGAGCGTAACTTTTTGTTGTTGTTGAAAACTAAGACATTTTAGAAGTTTTCTTAGCTTTGAAGTATGAAAAGCATGTTTATATATATGTAGTTTCTTTAACCTGTATTTCTGAGTTCAGGTAGATCTAATCTATTTACGATGACTTTTTTTATTCAGTTGACTTGAGATAAGATAATCTTTAGAAACACATAAATTCTTAGAGATTTTTCCAGTAATTCAAACATTTGCTTCTCTCCAGAACATATCCATATGTCTTGTAATGTCTTATACTTGCACAGTACTTCACTTTAATAAACGTAGAGTATGAAGAGAAAGGTATAGCTGCAAGTATTACAGTGATGGTGAGTTAGTGTTGTAGAAGCTGTGAAACAGACCATTATTTACGCTGTATGATACAGTTGGTTTTTGACCAAATTATGGTAGAACCCTGAGTTCTGTGTATGTATATTTTGTTTTTACTAAAACATTCAAAATGAAGAACTTTCAATAATTTCCTGAAATTATTTTAAGAGGAAGAAATGTTAGAAGTTTTCTAAACTTCAGCTCAGGACTGCTAATGTTGTTCATTTAGCTAAGCATTTTCTGTTGTCATATGACCAAAAAGAAAGCAAGAAAACAGATTATAAACCTAAAAATAATTTCTTTTGCTGTTAATTTTTTCTTCTCCGGACAGGCTATTGGAAAATTATTTTCTTCACCTATTTGAAAATACTTTCTATGCTAGATATGGGGCAAAAATATTTTAGGAATATTTTAATTTTTAAAATAACATTTCTGTCTTATTAGTCAGTTTACAGCATTAGAAGTTGTTTAAAAAAATCTTATGCTTTTTGTTAGAATGAAAAACAAATTGAAAAGGAAAAGAAACGGCAAAGGCTGGAGACTGAAAAGACTACGATTGTCTTGAAATCTCAAACAAAGCAGGAACAAATGGATGCTCAGCACTTATCAAGTAGCAGTAGCCAAAATACAAATGACAGTAGACTTGAAATGTGCAATTCTGCAACGACACAACTTTTGCAGCATGAAGAGAATGAGCAGCAAGGCTCAGAATGCTTTGACTCAGGTAAGACTTCTTCCTTTAATGTCTGTCATGTGTTAATATTGTTTTTCATGTAGTTCTTCCCTTTTCCTGTATGTATTATTTTTTATGATACCACACATCAGTTTATTCCGTTGAAAACACAAAACTTCACTATTTGGTTGTGTTAGAAAATCTGCCTTGAAAAAGTGTGTATTGGTGTGACTGATACTGTTTCTGAAAGTAGGCTCATTTTTGTCATAATAAAGTATGTGGTTTGCTTTCCATTAGTAATAAGCTAAGTTGAATTTCTTTATTAAAACATAGAGTTTGCCTATATCTTATGCTTACAAATTATTTTCCATAACAAAATGTTGTGTAAATTTTACATTTCACATAATTTTCTGCATAAGTTTGGACTGAGAACACCAATGTATAATATTTTTAAAAGTATCTAAGGTATTCTCTGAATATATCAGCATGATATGTAATGCTTTGTTTCTGTTTGGTATAGATAACAGTAAGAAAAAAAGTAAAAAACCAAAATTAAAAAGGGGCCACAGAGTAGAGCCTGTAAATTCAGATGACATTATTCCCAAAAATCCTACACCACCACCAGCTCTTCCACCAGGTAAGTTTACTAACCAACACTGTTTGATGTCTCAAGTTGTGATTGTTAATTCTTCCATAAGTATTCCTTTGTGAATGCAGAAACTTGAATGGGCTTCATACAAAGATATACTGCCAAATTTTACTCTAGGAAATTTTTATTGCAATTTCCCACTTAATGGTATGACTTTTCAGCAGTATTGGTCCTGTTCCTTGGGGAGGATGTTAATATTATCACAGAAAAGTCATGAACTTGACTACTCGGTGGTGAAAAAGTGATTAAATTATCAATATTTTTAAGGGTTAACTGGCTTACTTTCAAAGTACATAATCAAAATTCACCGTATAAACAATATATGACATACTTTTGGGATTTCTAAATGCATTGATTTCTGATTTCTCCTGAAGATAACTGGCTTCTGTACATGTCATCAGAATCAAGTGCAGCCGTGGCATGTTTTGACTGTCTTTGTTTTTCTTTAGTTGGCTGGGGAACTCCTAAACTTAATAGACTTCGAAAACTTGAGCCTCTTGGTGAAACACATCAAGCTGGTAATTGAAAATATTTGGGTTTTGTACATTTTTTAAAGCATTCTCCATTGTTCATTCACTTCTATATTCATTTCATTTTTCATTCTTCATCCTTTTGTTTTGTTTTTTAATTTCCTGATGCCAGTTTTCATTGACCAAAAGCTAACTCTTTTGCTTAGATGAAAGCATCTTTTTGATTTTTCAAGACATGTAGTTTTTTTACCAAAAACTAAGTTCTCTCAGATTCCCATATAAAGTTTTGAAGTGTATCAGAAGCTGTTAATGATCTGAAGTTATTTTCACAGGAGCATGAAGTGAAATATTTTAATGTGCCATATAACAAAGAGTAAGAGGACCAGTTACTGTAAGAGTCCAAACATATATTGCATTCAAAATGGAAGTTTGAAAGCATATTATTATTATTATAGAGTTCATTGTTATCCAATGCAATGGGGACAGGAGTTGGGTTACCTTCATGCTGGAAGAAATCCAGGTACTTAGCAGGGAGAATACTGCAAAAACACATAAGCAGGGCTGCAGAGATCTGGCAGGGCTTGGCATCCATAATGACCTTCAGGCTGCTTCTGCACTAAGCTGTCAGTTTCCACACAAATCTCATGATCTGATCTGGAAGTGCTGACAGATCTACAGTGCTGAACCCAAATGGGCCCCGGGTATTTCTGTAGTTCTGTGAACCAAAGCCTACGTCCAGAGTAAGGTGACTCCTTGTGTTTCCTTCTGAGGTAGTCTAAAAGGGCTGCCTACTGCTACTGTTTCCATGTGGCTTTAAAAGCACAGTCTAGGAATTTTGGCAAAGCTGTGTAGGTGTTTTCTCCTGCAAAGGAAAGCTAAAGACATGAGCATGTATGAAGTAAGTGCAATATGTCAGAAACTTCAAATGAGAGCCTGCAGTCCCAGCTATGATGAAAAGCCTGACATAAATTTGCTTGCAGAAACAGAAAACTAGGTTATTGATCTTCAAGGAGAGATGTCAGTGGTAAAGCTTGGGATCTGCTGCTCTACCTGAAGAGCCAGTGTCCCTAGAAGTTCACCAGCTGATAGAAGAAATAAGTTAAATAACTGAAAATGTCATAGTAGACAGGTTCTTGATTTCTCAGTAATTACTTATTTTCATTTTTGGAAGACTATAGACGTTTTTCATATGCTTCTACTGCCTCTTTTTCAGTTTTAGATGATAGTGTCTTCATATTTTTCTTAAATTTTTCATTTTCAAATTTTGAAAAGGCAAGTGAATATAGAGATATCTGGAGTAATATGAGAGGACAAGAACCAAACTAAAGCAATGGTAAAACTTCTACAAATTGAACAAAGAGAATGTTAAATGAGGAACTTGCAGAGAGAGGAATTCAGTGTGGATATAGTGATCCTTGAGCTGTAACTCTCACTCAAACTGATTTTACTGCTGTCATGTAGTACAGCACCATATAGACATTTCTGCTGAAGTTATGAAGCAACAGAACATGGAGCTTCTCTACCAAAGAATCAGAAGAGGCCTAAAGGGGAATCAGCATCCCTTAAAAACTAGATATTTATTTTTTCACAGGAGTGAAATTCATATGAATAAAATGTAATTTCTAGTTTTAATCATAAAACTATCTTGCTCTTTTTTTTAAAGGCAAATAAAGAGAAGGCGGCAAGAAAGAAAAGCCAGATGAAGAGGTAGGGAGGGGAAGAAAGGGGTGTTACTTGTATCCCTGCCCAAGGGAGGTGTTACATTTTATAGCAAGAGCGTGGGTGGGACAGAGAAAAAGAACCAAAATGCTTCAGCTAGCTTCCCTATTCACAGGTGTGTAAGTTAGTAACCTGAGATATATTAACATAATCAATTTGTAAAATAAGTGTAATAGTGGAAGTATTTTGTAATCTAACCATGGCAAATTTGTTAGTAGGGGAATTCTTTTTTTTTTTTTTTTTTTGGAATGGAGGTGTTGTCACTGAGATCAGAGGAAACTGTAAATGCTCAGAACTTTGCTGCTGAACTTAAGACATCGCCTGCTCTTTGCTGAGATCTGGGATTTTTTAGGAATTTTGAAACACAAGATTCCCACAGATACACAAAGTCCTGAAAAAGCAAAAAAAATCCATGGGGAAAACCATTATTTATAAATATTTATAAATTAAAAAAAGCTATAAATACTAAAAAAACTATAAATAAAAAAAACTTCACATGCATGGTTCATCAGTGTCAAGCCATTAGTTAGATTCTGATATCAAAGATCATCAATTGCTTATTTTTCTTCATGCAGTTTTTTGGGGGTTGGGTTGGTTTCTTTTTGGTTTTTTTTGTTTTTTCACTCAGACCATTAGAGAGCATTTAGATCTGATTTTTAGCTTGCCATCTCTCCTTCCCTATTTTCCATCACACAACTGTGTTTTTCAAATATGTTTTTACACAAATGTTTTTCAAAAATGTTTTTACACATTCTGCAGATGGAGAACTGGCTTCTGCTTGCAAACTCCTGAGTTTCCTTAAGACCAGTGAAACCAACCTTTAGTCAGTGTTTGAGAATATTCCCTGAATTGAATCTGTCTGAAAACCAACTTCTCTTTGGCTATCCTTTCACCAGAGAATTTTTTTTCCTGGCTTTGTCCACAGTTCATTGTAAAGGTGGTTTTAAAAGCTTTTCAGGCATTTAACTTTTGTGAAGTAAAAAGGCCTGGTATCCTTATTGGCTTCATTTATGTAATTTATATAAGTGCCTTGAAGCCACAATTTGCAGTGAGAGCTTTTTTTTTTTGTTTGGTTGGTTTTTTATTCCTTGTGCATTTTCTGAAGGGCATTGTTTTCTGTAGAAATGCTGCATTCTGCTGAACCATTTGCTTTGACAAAAACCTTTCTATATGGGGTAAATGACCACCTACCTTTGTGTAGATCAGGCTGAAAAAACTCAATTTCAGTAGGATGCCCAGTTCATGCTTTTGTCAGGACTCCACTAAAATTGTTAGTGTCCATAAGAGCAGGCAAAGGAAAAAAGTATTTAACAGTCTGCTTTTAAAAGTTTAAGGCCTTAAGCTATTCACAAAGGTTATTTTCAGAAGTACCCTCAAAGTCTGTATCCAAAAGTGGATCAATGAAATGTTTGATAGCTCTTCAGCCTAACTCACGAAACTTTTTTAAGCTTCAAAACAGATAGAACTTTTTTGTAATGTTTATTTCTGCTAGTCCATGGAGAGACACACAAACAGGTGTTTCTCAGTATTCCCATGCATTCTAGAACAGATCTTAGGGTAGCAGTTATGCCTTTGATTTTGTCTTGAAAATTACTTTTTTGGAAGTTACAGATATGTGGAAAATGTTGCTGATAAAATTAGTGTAGTCTGAGGTTGAGACAACCTCCAGAAGTATGGTTTTTCATGCTAGGTGTTCTCAGAGACATAAATCTTTCTTAATGATTTAGTATGCAAACTGAAAAATGTGTTATGAGCAGGCTATTTAGTTTATACATTGAGTCATTATTGTGTCATTCTAAGCAGACAACATTATGTTGGATATTTGGGCAGAGAGAGTCAGGAAACTGACTAATAAAAACATCCATTGTACAGGTTTTACATGAACTACAGAAAAGTTACATTATTTTACTGATTAAATGTATGGATAACTAAAATCTCTATCCTACACACATGTACACATATTAGAGTAATGCAGCTTTCTTGTTGTTCTTAATTTTAGCCCAGGAATTAATTGTAGCACAGACTATTGTATATGTAGAACAAGTAGAATATCTTTTTCTTGGAAAAAATATTTATTAAAGCTAATTTTATCTGGCAGGCCAACAAGCCTTTGCTGGGGAGGAGGTTATTCGCACAAACAAGATTGAGATTTCAATTCTTCAAAAAGCTGCTTTTATTTTTGCTTGATTTCAACCTGTTTCCTCTGACCATACTTCATGATATTATTTAGCTTGTGCATGTACCAGTCTGCATGTTTCTTTTCTATCGATTAACAATGTTTGAGAAAACTTCGTATTATCTTTTGGTGTACTTAATAACTACCATTTTTAATACTTTAAATGCCTTTATTGTCAAAAGCAAATGTTGCACTTTTATCTAAGAATTCTTAACCTAGTTTTTTTAGCAAGTTAGTATGGCTTTTAAGTTAGATGCCATGCATAAATGATCCAAAAATTTTTGACGCTGCATGATATTACTGCCACTTCAGAGGTAATTGCAACTCAGCTTTTGTTACAGCAGCATTCAAATTTTGATACTTCATTTTTTTGATTGTTATTTGTATACTTTGGATGTCTCATTTCTTAATATTTAGGGTTGTTAACAGATTATTTTGGGGCTTGATCTTGCAAATGCTGATGAATTTATTACAAAATGTAATTAAACCCTGTTGTGGCCAATACACCTCCAAACATTAATTAGCACTATGTATGAAAGTTGCCTATAGGAATTAGTTGTAAACTTGTAGGCTACCTACCTTTCATTAAGGAAGCAGCAATTTACTGTACCTAAACAGCCTTTAAGCAAGGGAGGTGGTAAATGACAGATTAATGTGTTTTTCTTCTCTGGCATTTCTTATGCAGATTTCTATGGAAAGCCTCTGCCCCCGCTGACTGTACGCCAAAGACCTAACAGTGATACCCATGATGTCATTGCTTAACTGGATCACAAATATCATTAAAAAACATTATATAAAAAATTTATCAGGAACATCTTTCGCCCTTGGTGGAAACTTTTAAAATTTACAGTCTATTGGCTTGTTGCAAACTAAGTTTGTGACAATTAAGCGTGGAGTTTGTTCTCTCATGCTTAGTTGATCAGACTGTCATTTACTTTTCATATCACCAGCGGTTCTTCAGGATTTAGCAAGAATTCAAGAAAGGTCTATGTGTCCATGGATGCTCATGTGAACACAGCATTGAATGTTTGTTTGGTCTATTTGTGAAAAAATACATAGCTGTGAACCTGAAGAAAAATATCTTCAACGTCACATAATAATGGATGTGTTCTCATCAAGACCTTTCTCCAGGTGCTGCATGGTGGTTGGTATTTTTGCAGCCCATAAATGGTTCTAAAGCATTGTGTAAGTAAAAACGGGAAGGTTATGCAACAAATCTTGAATATATTTTTCTAACTTTTTAAAAAATTATTTGAAAGTTTTAGTAGATGTGTAGCTAATGCCAATAAAAATGATACCTAGAAAGCTTTAGAAAGCATACAAGTAGCGTATGTTTGTCTCTCACTTTTCTCTTACATTAATGGTACCTGTTATTAGGGATTATATTACCATCTAAATATTTTGTATTTCTGACAATCAGGGAAAGGGGGAAAGTTAGAAGGAAAAGTTCAAATTTTTTTTATAAAAATAATGCTATTTGAATTGTCTGCAAGTTTTTTTATCTGTTTCTTTTGTTAGCTGAGTTTGGCATAGGTAAAAAATGCTGTTGGAAAAATAGAGCTGAATATTGTATTGTCTACTACATCACACATGAAAATTGCACATAGTAGAAGTTTTGCACTAATTCAGTCACCATTTCTGATGGAAAACTGAATCAACCAATATGCATATAAACTCCAGCACTTTTTAATCTTGATAATACTAAAATACCATCTTGAAAAAAAAGAGATTTCAGATTTTTATGGACTTAGGTAGCATTTCCATGTAATGTGTTAATTTTACATTTTAAAAAAACAACATGCAAGTGATAGATAAACAGCAGGGGTTACAGGTGGATATATTAATATTGAAATGGTTTGTATGTGCTGTTTCTCCTCTTACATCAGAGACAACCATCGGTATATTTTGTAAAGTTACATAATTATTCCACTTTGTTACAATATGGATGAAACACCCATTCAAAGATGTTTTTTTAAGGAAGTATTATGTGATTTTCTGTTATGCTCTCAGTCTTCCATAACATGGTATTTCTAAATTATTTTAGTAGATGTTCAACCATTGCAATGTGTGTATTCAGCATTTTGACATTAGAATTCTTTACCATATACCCCTATACAACTATGAGTTACATAAATAAACACCTACCATATTAATAAAAAATGAAATCATTAACAAAGATTTGTAATTAATATGGGGGAACAGTGTTGTGAATCTTAAGCTTGGAATGGGTGGAAAGGGATATTCCTCTTTAGTTTAAGGTTGAGTTAGTTAAGGGTGAGTTACAGAAAACCATGCTGGCTTTTAGCTATGTTACAGGGTTTTTTTTTTACTTTGAGGCTCTAAATTTGCAGACTTTTTTTTTTTTACAGCTTCAGTTTCTAATAAATTTATTACCCTTTTATTTTAACACTAATGTAAAATAAATTCATGGAAGTCTAATAAGACAAAGGTAAATATTGCTGTGGACACAAAATTGGAGAAACTGAAATGTACAGTGTTGAAATGCCTGTTATGTGTGTGTGGACATATGAATCAGTTTCTGCTTTTAAAATAAATTTTTACCAGTATGTGACCAAAGTAATAAAAAATGTTTTATACAGTTTTGTTTAGTAACATGCTTTGTGATTGTTTACTACAGTAGTTTTTTCAGTAATTTATACAACCTTGACTTTTTATTTGCTCAATGACATTTATGTGTAGAATAAAACTAATCAACTAGATCCACGTTTCACATATAATCATGAATTTCAGAAGCAAGTTTAGTCATAAATATTTCATGGCTGCAACTCTCCTTTACACTACTAAACTGTACAAAATTAGGGACATTATATTGGAGTTTTCACATATTTTTACAACTGCCATGTGGTCAAACTTAGAATGTATTGATAGATTGGCACTATGTATCTGTGCGTACATATGCAGTACCTTGGTATTTGTACAGTGGTAAGTTGAGGGGTAATAATTATTCCACAGATTACAAGATTTCATCACGTTTTGATGCTTTTTGTTGTTTATAGCATCACTACATTCCATTAAGAGTATTTGTACTTAAGTATGAGTGGTAAGTACACAGAAATATGCTGCATTAGCAGAACGTTTTGCATTTTTGATGTACAGCATTTTAATACTTCTTAGACCAAATATTTCAAAGGTAAGTTAAATGTATATTCTGAGATAAGGCATAGTAATTTTCATGACCTGTAATCAGTGACCAGGTAATCAGTGCTTCAAAGTAAGTTGATCGTTGTCTTCCTTTTTAACTAAAACATAGAATCCACAGAAGGACCTTACTCAGAGATGGAAAGATCCTATATAGGAAATAATAACTATAGTTTTATTATTAAAGTTATGTGTATTTGCTATCCATTATGATTAGTTTCACATTTGTGATGTGGTGTTTGCATGTAAATGATGCACAGGAAACGAGGAACAGTCACACTGAGGCCAGACAAAAGCACTGCAATTTTAGAGGAATCTCTGATAATTTTATGTGGTTTTTATTTCATTTTCATGATCCCGAAAAAGAATCAAAAAGCTTTAAGAGAACTGGCTGCCACAGACAGCTGATCCAAGCTTTCTAACACCCCTCTCCTGAGCTCTGTTTACAAGGATGAAGACAGAAGCAGCAAGGAACACCCAGAGACCTGTGAGGCAAGTGTAACACAGGAGCACAGAGACCTCCCGGCCAGCTCTTGGTGTGGCCGTGGACAGCCTGACCCAACAGGCTTTAAGCCCACGTTATTGCTCACCTTCTGAGCTATAAATTCTCTATGAGCTTTATAAAGGCTGCAGGGATTATCCTTTCCTTGAAAGCCAGAAAACTTGCGACTGGACTTCAGAGGCCTATCTGTCACTTTAAAAATGGATTTTTCAGTTTTGCTATTTTAGCTGACTTTTAAAATAAGGTCACCATGAATGGTCTCATGGCAGTTTTCCTCTCCAGTCAAAACCAGTATATTTCCTGAGAACAGTTATTTTTTAATATAATGATGTCACATTAGAAAAGATTGATGGACAGTAACAAAGCAAGTGACATAGCCTTTTTCTATTTCTTTTTCCCTTTAAATAACATTCAAATGGTATTTGAATGGTTGCAAGCTGAGTACTATAACTACAGGATGCTACCCACTCACTAACTCTCTACCATAATGTCTGCTAGCTTCCTAGCTTCTGGAATTCATTCAACTTAAACTACTTCACTAATTTGAATAGAATATTGTCCAACAGTATTTCAATAGATGCATCTGTAAGTGGAGCAAGGATTTACTTTTCAAGTGTAATTTGAATCAAGTTTATCTTGCAATAGAATAATCTGTGATTGGTTTTCTGAGTATTTTGGAGAGTAATTTTGTTGTTTTGTTTGGTTCTGGTTTTTTTTTTTTTTTTTCTTTTCTATTTTTTCTCCCTACTCTTTTCTGAAGATGTATTTTGTTTCTGTGGGATTGCTCTGGTAATTGCTCTATAGTAACAAAACCTGTGGTTCCCAGAAGATTTTAGAGAAGTGGACCATGGGATGGCTAGCAATCTATGTATATTACTCCCTTGTGAGTATTAAGATGACTTCATATTCTCCTCCTGCTGGGCTACTGGAAAGACTGAGTGATAATGAGTAACAAGAAATGACGTCCTTGCGGCAACACAAGTACGTGGCTTAGATTTGTCAAGACCAACAAAACCAGGTGAGCCTGAATAAAGTAACTGTACTACAGAAATAATGATTCACCCATAAGCAATTAGATAATAGACTGATGGACTAAGGAAGGAGACTCAGGATTTTGAAATGTATACATAGACTTAAAAACTTGTTCCAGAAGGCAGTAGATTTTGCTGATGTTTAAACTGATGTTTAGTTGTAACACCAGATTTGCATTCACTGCTGCAAAAAAGCAGTGTCCTGAAATTTATCATGTGGATAATTTTTTAAATTAAAGTCTTAAAAGTTTCTCAGTACAACGTACAAATAACATTAATTTTCTAATTTTTTTTATCTGCCTATTTTTTATCCTAAAAATCATGTTATCCGTTACTTTGATCTCCATAAAATGTATTAATTTTTTTCTAAGTCTGTCTTAATGTAGCTCACAAGGATGATATTGTTTGCTTATTTCTAAATTACTACATGGTAAGGACTCAGAATTTATGCTTTAAGAAACTATAGACACCTGAAACCGAACAGTGGAAGTCACAGTAATGGCATGTCTTTCCAGTAGGCTTTCAGGATGTTGATGTATTGGTGATATTTCTGAATATTGTCTCACTAATTTAAAGACGTTTCAGCTATCCTCTCTCTGAAAGCATCAGAGGATGATATGGCATATATTGTGTCCTTTTTCTTTGCTTTCCTGGATACAAGGACATGCTTAGAAAACACAAGTTTGAAACAAGGTAGCCTACATTTAAAGGAAATGTGTTAGCTTAATAGGTCTGTAGACTGAGGGTATAGTGGAGTTCTGGAGATACAATGAATTTTGCAGAAATGAGATGCAGCTTGTGGTCTGACAGAACGTTGAGGCATGCATATGTTCACTTAACTGTGGCAAGTGCAGTTGCTTAGGTGACAGAAAAAAGTTTTCAATTCATATGTATTAAGAGGAGCAGTAGGCCTGTGCATTGAAGTTAATTCCCAGAGTCAACCCATCTCTTCAGTAGCACACAAGAGATACATGTTGCGGTTGCTTTTTTTACTGTTTTGCCGCAGTTCCTCTGTGTTGGCCAGTTGCTAGCTAACAAACTACTTCTTTGAAGTCCTTTCCTTGCTTCCTGATGTGCTGGAGATCTTCCTGGTTTCAGATACAATAAACAATGCCGATGGCATGATCTCCAAGTAGAATATAGCCCTAGAGTTAGAGGAAGGTGATTAATAAAGCATACTTTTTTTGTTTTATTGATAGAGCAAAATTCAATTACTGTATGTATTTTCTTGTATGTTACTGGTCTTGGAAGAATTACACCTGCAGAGAAATGTGCTTTTTACACCAGTTTAGTTGTGTATCTGTGGGTACAACTCATTTATCAAAAAGACTTTGTTTTCCTTTCATATTTGGTATGTAGCTGCTCTCCATTTTGCAGAATGTCTCTTTGTCAGGACCCTGATTGAAACATGGTAAATAACCTTTCAATGGTGATCGTAATTTCCATGGTTTGCATTAACATTCCTAGTCTTCGTTACTCAGTGCCCGAAACTCAAATATTTATCTATGTAATAACACACCTGCCTTTACCTTCTCACCCCTTTCCAGCCTGGATTTTAGAGGCCAGTTTTGGGGTGCAGAAGCTACGTGGGTAGCCACTGACACTACTGTTGAACAAACTTGCACTTACCAAAGGAGTCAAGAAATGTTGATGGACAAGTGAGCTTTTGAGGGAGGGAGGTTTGCTAGGCCAGGATGACTGCAGCAAGAGATGGCCAAGAGAACAAGATGCCCTTTCTCTTAGGAGTTACCAGTGCTCTGCATTTCTGTAGCCAAAGTGGTTAGAAGAAGAACTGCCCAAGCATTTCAGCAACCTCAGATTTTGGTGCTGCTGAACCAGTTCCAGTAGACAATCTGGGGTTTGGTGGTTCTGATTGCTACTCCCATAATACAGGTTATCTATGGAAAGTTTGTAATAAGTTTGTGTGAATAACTCCCACATTTCTACAGACTTTATTTTTTTTTTTTTTTTTCTTCACAGTAACAGCAGGTTAAGCTAGAGCTGATCATCAGTCTGGTTTAGAGCAGGCTGCTGAGGAGCTGAGCATCATCAACCTGGGCAAGCCCGGAGTTGTGGACTGGTGAGAAGCCATCAGCAGAGGTTTGAGGCTTGTGGTGTGGCCAGCAGCAGCCCCTCGGGCAGGCTCTGGGCTGAGGGATAGTTTTATAAATTTGATTAATCATAAGCCTGGCTTCTGCCCTAGAGAGGCAGGGCAGACAGGAGGACGGCACCGCGTCCCACCGCAAAACAAAACCCATCAGGACCGATCCCGGTACCTCTGGGGGCTGCGGGGCCCGGCGAGTGGAGCCGTCCGCTCAGCCATCAGGGGGCGCCCGGTCCGGCCGCTACCCCCCATTTCGCCCCCGCTACCCCACACCCCGGCTTCAGCCATGAGGCTGCCACCCGGGGCGGCCCGGTTGTTGGTTCCGCCGACCCACCGCTTCGTGACCGCCCTCCAACAGCGGCGATCGGCGGCCCGGACCCCGGAGCAGGTGAGGCACTGACGGGGTTGAGCGGCGCGGCTCGGGCCCAGCAGCCGGAAGCGGGGCGGGAGGGGCTCTCGGCTGCTTCCTGGGCGTCCCGGGGCTGGTGCCGTTCGGCGGCTTCGGGCCGGTACAGCGGGTCGGGAGCGGTTCCCTTCGCCGGCGAGAATGGACGCGTTGCCCCTCCTCTGCCCGGGAAGGGGCCACGGGGGCAGCCCAGCGGCAGGGCAGCCCGGTTGTTCGTGGCGTTTTAATGCTCCTGGGGGCGGCCGTAGCTGCGCTGAGAGCTCCGACACTTCTTGATCTATGTCGAGGTCCCGCTCCCCAAAGGCTGCACCCAGTCCGTAGTCACCATGCCCCTTCTGGAGGCAGGCGTGCCTTGGGTTGGGCCTTGGATCGTGTCTTGGGTTCCGGAACTCGGTACTGAACCGAGGGTCCACAGTGTTCTGCCTGTCCAGCCCTTCTCTTTTTGGCCGTGGGAGCGCAGCCCAGTCAGTGTTAGGGGGACAAAAATCCGACCCAAGGCACTGTGATGTTTAATTAAGAGACAGCAGAAGTAACTCGGATCTTGGCAGACCCCTCGGGTTCTACCTTCTATCAAGGGTTCCTGTTTAGAGGGGGCGGGAATGGAAACAGGAGGGAGGAAACAGTTCGGGACTTAGAGGGGAAGATGCTGCGTGGAGGAAAATCCCGCGAAATGTGGTGTTTCCCTTTAGAGTTCTCCTGCTGCATAGCATGAGTTTACATAGAAACCAAAAGTTTTTCCCCTCTCTCCTAAAAATAAAATTTTCATAAGGAAAAAAAAAAAAAAAAAAAAAAAAAAAAAAAAAAAAAAAAAAAGAGAGAGAGAGAGAGAATTTCTTTTTTTCCTTACTCCTGGAATAAATCAGTTACTGCAGTGCTTTTGAGGCTCAACTCTGGCTGACTTCCACAGTGACTCTTAATTAATTTCTTTCTTTTAGTTAAGCACAGGGGTGCGTGTTGGCAGAGGTGATCATAAGTGCATGATCACATTCATGCCTTGCTTATTTAGTCTTGGTATTTCAGAGTTGCAAGAACCACTTTATTACCAGCATAGTGGATGTGGAGGAGGAATATTATCAACTTTGAATACCCTCTTCACAAATAGGGGAAGAAGAGACTACATGAGCTTATCTTGTTCCGTGAAATTTCTGTTTTATCTTGAATCAGGTGTATAATGCAGCATTGGTATTTGAGCATCCTAATAGCACTGATACTAAGTTGATTTAGATTGATAAAATGTTCTCTTAATAATTCAAGTGAGAACTAGGAAAGGTTTTATTTGTTTTTACTACTTCTCTATTTTCTTCCTTTCTCTGAAGCTGGAAAATAAAACAAATGGTAAACTTCAAAGGCAGATTTGTGAAGTCGTTCTGGATCACTTTGAGAAGCAGTACACAGCAGAACTGGGAGATACATGGGCCACTGTCAGGTTTGTTGTTTTGAGGAGGTGGGAGAGTTCTGTTGGTTTTTTTTAAGTGCTTCATAAAATAGGTTTGAAAGAAGTCATGGACTGTAGTCACATGCATCAGTTAGTTTTCATTACAGAGATAGAGTAAAACGGTGAAATAACAGATGAGTAAAACTTGCTGGTTTTTTTTCCTTTGCATAACTACTTTGCATGTGATGAAGTTTCTGTTCTGTATGCCTATACATTTCAAAGAGACTGCCATCTTATGTGTTTGTTGACTATTTTGTAAAAACATAGTCCAAGAAGCATCCCTTTATACTCAACAGCAGCTGTTAGGGCTTTTTTCCCTACAGCTTTGTAGGATCTTGAGAGACTGGGACAAAGATGTTAGAAGACAAGTACATCCCCTGATTTCTCTCATTAGAAGAAGTTGAATATTAATGACATGAAGAAAATTATAATGTTTGGGCCTTGATCAGACAGAACTGGCTGTTGTATTGAGAGAAGACATCTTCTCTTCCCTGCTAGCTGGGGTTTATCACTCTTAGAAAAGACAGGAGGGCCCTTCTGGAGAAGCTCTCGGTTTAGCTTAAATACTTTTCAAAAGAAATTTTTTAAAAAAACGTTGACTTTGACCTGAAGTGCATGAGGAGTACTCTCATGGTCACTGCCACATAATTCTGAAGAGAAAAGTATCTTACGTCTTCAGTCTTCGTAGAAACTCTGTGATTCCTCTGAGTCCCCTCCTTGTTTTAGCCAGTTTGGATTAAAAAGTAGTTTAAGTGTTGAAAACCAAAAAACCAAAAAACAAACACAACCCCAAAACAACAAAAAACCCATAGTTGTACACCGTCTAAATGAATCAGCTAAAAAAATCTTTTAGGCTGGGTCAACGTGTATTTCTCTTCTACACAGTGAATGTTCCTGCAGACCATTTTTTGAGGCTAAATGAAATAATATTGAGAGGAATTTAAATACAAAATGGGGAAATCCATTTAAGGAAGGACTGGAAAAGTGGATTGAAATACAAAAGACATGTTTCTGTGATATGAGCAGTGCTTTTTGACTCCCTTTCAGGAATATCTATTCATTTAAATGTTTCTGGTCCAGTGTTTGCAGAATATAAAAGGAAGTTTACAAAAGTACATTGTGAAAACTGCATTTTACGGTGTTGGCTGGAATAACTGTTGCAAAGCCAATGTGATTTTTTTTGTATGTACAACTATATGTACAATATGTACAACTAATATTATAGTTGTCCTTTTGTTGTTTTTAATCAGCCTAGGAAAAACAGAGAACATCTTGTATCAAAGGAGTTAGTGTTTTAAATGCAGTAATTAGAGAAAGCAATAGCTTGATTTCCTATTTCAAATTATTTTCCTGCATACTTTAATTGTATCTAAACAGAATTATTAATTTTGATTATACAAGAATCACCTAATGGTGAGACTATTACCCTTAGGTTAGAAAGGCTTCCTTACACTGTGGCAAGGTCATTGCTTTGGGTTTTTTTGCTGCATTATTAAATAGCTTTGCCTTTTTTCAATCTAGAGATGTACTGACATACCCCTTGTGCTGGCAGTATGCCATTCTGCTGAACAAGTTCAGCCCATCTCCTGAGCTGGAGAACACCTTGCGTGTGAAGGGATATTATCCTGCTTTTCAAGGACCTTTGCCCTATCTTCCATCATCGCTGAAGTGTTACATCAGGAGACTTCCAGGGAAATTCCCTGCACAAAAACACCAGGCTGGTAAACTGAAAGAGTACTACCTGCTGAATGCTGCTTCACTGTTGCCAGTGTTGGCCTTAGAAGTGAAAGACGGGGAAGATGTTTTGGATCTCTGTGCTGCTCCAGGGGGTAAATCTGTGGCTATACTGCAGTGTGCCTCTCCAGGTAACCTATCATGCTGCTCTTAAACACTGATCTCTAGCTCTGTGTCTGGGGTATTTGTATTCCAAGTGCTTCCATGCTGTTAAGTAAGACACCTTTTTTTTTTTTTTTTTTTTAATGAAGTCATTTTACCAAAAAGAGGATGGAAAATGCAGTAGTTTATATAACTATAAGTTACTGCAGACTGGCAGACAAAAATAGGATAGCTTCCTCCATTGGTTCCTTTGTTGCTAGTTCTCAAAAAATTACTTAAAATCATGTAGATATATTGGCACAGAGAGGTAATCTGCAATCTTAGACTACTTATATTATTTCTTTTTTTATTATATATATATGTATATATGTATTTGTACTATTTTTTTCTTTTTTTCCCATCTCTACTACTTCTCTGGCCACTGCTATGCATATAGTAAATTTAAGTGTACTGATGTAAAACACATTAAACATGCAAGATCTAGGCAGAGGGAGAAAGTTTATTATAAGGAATGGCTGTGTATCAGAATTTAATAAGCTCTGTGTCTATCTACCTAGGGGTTGCTGAAGGGCACAGAGATAATCACAGTGTTTACAAGGCATCATCAAGTAGCAGCTCAGTTCTTCTAGGCCAGGGAGTCAAAGCAAGCTGTGATTGGTGTTTCCAAGTTTCTTTTAAGTTGGATAATAATTGTCTCAAAAGGTTCAGGGCACCTTCTGTTCTTACTGATGAGACTGCTACTGTAGCCACCTACACCTGTAGATGACAGCCGGTTCTCCCTCCCTCCCTCTTCTAGAGAAATGAGGTGATACCAGTGAAGTAAATTAAATGTGGATTGTCCTTTCAAAAAGTTGGGTTAAAAAAAGACAACTGACCAGTTTTAGCCCATGGCTGCTTCTGGAGATAGCAACTTGTTGCTGAGAATGCAAGATGAATGCCAAGGTGTACCGTGTGTATGTGTGTGGCAAACATAGTGTAGGACAGACTGTGGAGGCATGAAAATAGGCGTTTTATTTCATTAGAAAACAGGACTAAGAATAAAAATAAACTGTATTTCTGGTCTTGTGTACAACAGCTTTTTTTCTGAAGGGGAACTACTCTGTTGACACTGTCAAAAGTAAGCACACCTAGAAGGCTTTTGTTAAAACACTGGTAGCTTAAATTTCATGTAAGCAAGGGGTTGAACTGCTTGGCTTACAATAAACAAAACTGATGTCTTATTTATTTAAAAGTCAATTAATCATTATTAAGGGGCAGGAACTTCATTTAGGCAACGGCTCAATGAGCCCAGAAAGGCACTCAGCACTGGTCTTTGGATATGAATCATTTTAAAAGTTTGTTTTACCGTGGAAATCAATTGCTTCAGTAAATATTTGCTAGTAAGTGTTTATAGTTGCTCTGCAGGAGCTTGTTGAAATTTACTTGGTGTATAAAAATTCAGCAGTGTTAAAATGTGCAATAGCAGAAGCACATAAGGAGTAAACTCTATGGCAGTCCTGGCAAAACAGTATAACTTCTGAAATTGGTTTCTCTCATTATAGTTAGAAAATAAAAAACTAACCAACCAAAAAAACCCCAACATAAAAAGTAAACACTGCAGCATAAGTCTTTGGTTTTTTGTTTTGTTTTTGCTTTTTTTAAGGTCATTTTCACTGTAATGAATATGATGATTTGAGGTCAAGATGGCTGAAACAGACTATAGAATCCTTCATCCCGGGTGCTATAATTGACCTAATGACGGTCTCTAAACTGGATGGTAGAAAGATTGGAGATCTGAAGCCTGAATTATATGATAAGGTAATTTTATTACATATAAGAAAATTGTATTTCTGCATTCTGCATTTTTTCCTTCGCATTATTCTTTTTTTTTTTTTTTTTTTTTTTGTGGTTCTCACAAACATACCTTACTACCAAGGGGAACCAAGGTGATTACAGGATTTGTGGAGCCTGAGGAATCACTTTATGAATCCTGTTGTGCGTTTAGTCATGTGTTAGATGATGTTACCCACTTAGCCTTGGGTGGTGAATTTTGAAGAACTTGTAGCTGTGTTGCTTGCTTGCTGTGTAATTAAATGGAAGAGGGGAACAAATGAGAACTATTCAGGTAAAAGGTACTTCTGGAGCAGTAATTTTTTATCTCCCACCTTGGTAACTCCATAAAAACATCTCAAAATAGTAATTAGGTCACTTCTGCCTCTAAAATGAAAAATAAAAAGGGTGTTCTAAGTGTTTGCTAAAGTAAATTGAGCAGACTTTTGGCACACAGTGTTTAGAAAGTTAATATCTTTATTGTGAATTGTCTTCTTTTTTATTCTATAGGTACTGGTTGATGCACCTTGTTCAAATGACAGAAGCTGGTTATTCTCTTCTGATATTCAGCAAGCTACTCTCAGGCTAATACAAAGGAATGAGTTATCAGCTCTACAGATCCAGCTGCTAAGGTGAGGAGTGCAAAGGAAAGCTATTAGAGGAGGTTTTCATAATTAATAAAAAATACATGGCTGCCAGATTTGTCAGTTTAATAACTGAAACCAGGCTTCACCATGTGAAGATGAAGAATATGTTGTTGCAGTGCTCTTTAGAATTTATATTTGATCTGGGTTTATGTGAACATGGAAATTTGTATTTTATACATATATATATATTTATATGTATGTATATATATATACACATAATATATATAAGCAGTGCAAGCTAGGTCCTCTACTACTGTACTGCTGTACAGTCCTCTTAACTTGTTTATTCACATGTATGTCTGTTTTCATATGACTTGAAACATGGTCTGGTACCATATCAAAATATTTTTAGTGGACTCAACTAAAATGGTTGCAGATTTATTCCTCAGCTTGAGAAAAAATCATGCATATAATTTTTAATACTGGAGTTTTTTAATGATATGTCAAAGTAGTCTGTAAACCTGCTGGGCCGGGCATTCTTCCCCAAACACCTTTTTTGTTGTTGTTTTCTCATAGAATTATCCCTTACAGTTGCTCATTAAAGTCTTTTTGATAAATGAGCTTTAAGTCAGAACTGGTTACTAACCATCACTTAGGTCATTAGTCAATGCTGCTCCATAATTTGCTTTCTGAGACGTTTATATGGAGAGACTGGGTCCACTATTGCACATCCTTATATACTTATTGTATTAAATACCTATTTGACAATTTGTAGCACAAAAGCACTACAGATCATAACTGATAGGGTAAAAAAGTAAAAAAACCATGGGGTTTTAGAACATGGTTTGCTTATTTTTCAAGCACCCACACAATAATCCAAATCAGGGTTGTCATATGTTGTCCTTTTTAATGATACCAGTCGTATACTAGCATTTGTGAAGCATGTTTTCTCTTGTTGGGGAAAAAAAAAAGTTACTTCCCAATAATACCTTTTAGACTTGAGTGTTTTTTGCAAAGTAACAGTCATGCCTGAAGTCCATCTGTCTAAGGAAATTGAGGGAAAACTAACTTTATAAAAAAGAAAAAGTTTTTATGGAAAGTTCGCATTGCATTACTTCAAGATCATTTTGCATGACTTCCAGTTGAAAAAGGCCTACCAGAAGCCTATGATTTATAACAGAAATATAAGTATCTTATTGCAGCAATGCATCATGTCACCCATTTCCTTTGAAGAAATCAATCACATTTAAAACACTGACCTGTTTCAGTTTTCCCTTTTCAATATTTGACATAGAAAATCCAATTTGTGAACCCTCTTCCAAAAGAAAGCATATATCATGTAGAGAAATTTTGAAACTTTGCATAAATCACTCCAGATGGTAATCGTGATATGGAGAGCTCATGACAGCAGGAACCTTGTTTTGTTCTTTTTTTTAAAACCGGAGACATTCCTGTCAGCCCAAATCACATTTAATTGAATTAGTCCTAAATCAAGAAGAGAAATTTGCTTCTGCTGAAAGGATATTTACTGTAGCAGTAGATTAAGAATTATATTTGTAAGAACAAAATACTTCTGATAACTAAATTCAAGTAAAAGCATAGTAATTTCAATTTCATTGCTCAGCATAGGGCTGAGTAGTTCTGTAGGTTGATGAATCTGCTGTAATTTGCACTGAATTATTTTCTTTTGTCTGTTAAAAGATTTTGGAGCAAATAATAGTTTCAAAACTTAGGCTGTAAAAGACCTTTAAGATCATCAACTCCAGCTATCAACCTAGCATTTCCAAGTCCACCACCAAGCCATGTCCCTAAGCCACCATGTCTATACATCCTCTAAATACCTCCAGGGATGGTGACTCCACCACTTCCCTGGGCAACCTGCTCCAGACTTATCTGTTCAGATTACCTGGTGCTGTATGCCTGCAAGTGTTTCTCTCTGTTCCTGTGTCTGTTAAAATTATATATATATATGTGTGTGTGTATATATATATATATATATATATATATATATATATATAAACCTGGATCACAGCAATTTTTTTAGCGTATTCTGAGAAATATTTTGTGATTTGAAGATGCATCTTAAAGTATAAGCATTATTTTAATTTAGCAGTAGCATTAAGTATAACACACAAACAAGAAGAATGAAATACAAAAGTTTCTGTTTTCATTTCTATCAAGTGACATTCAGCCCAGAATTTGGGATTGCCTCTTTCTTAATCAAGGAAAAGGGTTGGTCATCTTATGCTCTTTCTTCTGTTTAATTTTTTTTAAGCAGATGTAGTTGGAGGGGAAGCTGGGGATATCAAAGAGGAAGGAAGCGAAGGAAGGAGAAATATTTTTTGGGATACAATGTAATTTATTGAGTAGATAGAGGCTTCAGAGAATACAGACCTTACAGAAGTCCTCCTGAAACTGATGCAGTGAGTTTCTTTCTACTTCCTACTCCAGTGTGAACAAAATCGGAAATGTAAATAAGTGGCATAGATGCTGAACAACAAATTTTAAAGCAGTGAGGGCATCCCTGATTTGAATGAAATTGAAACTGTAATGCTTGTTAATACCAAAACCACATCATCCCTGCTGAGTGCTATAAACTAAGAATACATTGCAAATCCTGTTATTATTCGGAGCATTCATGCAGAAAACAAATTGCAAAGAAAGGAAAATTTCCTGATACTGCATGCTAGTATGTAGGGGTTCCCTTAAGAGAATTTACTGATGGTGTCAGTACTCAGATAGAAATTCAATTTTGGGTTAAGCTGGAGTACATAATAACTTAGTGGTGAAACTGTTATAGATGTTGTAATTATTCCTAGATGAGTTACTGCATCTGAAAGAAACTGTTAAGGTTCAGCTGAAAGTAAACCCAACAGGATACAATTAAGAAAATGCAGTAAATGCATTCAGACCTTCTGTAACTCTTCTATACACAGTATCTCTCAGTAATTAAACAGGTCTAATTGTTAATTAATGGAGTTCTGGTCCACAGGAGTTCAGACTAACTTTAAAAGATATATATTAGCTGACTTCCCTTTTTAGCTCTTTTTCTTCTTTGTAGTTAGCTACAAGGGAGATTGTTTTGAATACCCAAGACATGCACACACAAAGCTAGGAGATTTAGGCAGTGTGGGATGCATGAGCACTTTAAAGGACCTTGAATATTCTGTGCTTTGTATTACTGGTGGCAAAATGTATCCTGCAAAATGTATCCTACAAAATGCTTATTTTCCTAGTTGATCTCTTGAGTTGTATGAATTCCTATTTTTCAGAATTCAGTATTAATCATTAAATATGGATGGAGAAATACATAAGTCTCCTTATTGTTCCAAGTTAATAAGTGTTTCAGTCCCTGTTTTGCTTCTAAAAGTAATGATTTCTAAGAAACTATGTCTGGTTCTGTATAACAGAAATCATCTCCTCCTACACACTCAATGCGAAAGGATGCAATACTGAGATAAAAGGAATGTTTCCCTCCACAAAGATTTTTTTCCCACTGGATATGAATCATAACATGGTACTTGAAACTGCTGATCTTTTTCAAGAAAAGGTTACCAGAATTTTTAAATTTCATGTTGTTTTTTTATTCGTTTGTTTGTTTTCTTTCTTCATTGAATAGTTTTTGGGCTAAGAAGGTTGTACCCATAAAAAAAAAAACAAAAAAACCAACCAAACAAAAAAAAACCACCCAAACATTCTGAGCCTATTTTTCTGAAATAAATGGATACTCTGACCATTATTCAATATTTTATGTAAGTTAAATTACCAAGTGTTGTGTTGTGCAAGCAGCTTCATAAAGCTTTTGATCTGTGCTTCTCTTACTGCTTCATTCTCAGGCTTCCTGAAAGCAGAGACTGCTGATGGTGCAGCTGCTGTGTTGGGTGGTTTGCTAATCTGTACATGTGGCAATTCAAATGAGTTTGGCATTTTCCCTTAAGTCATCAGGTAGAGTTGGCAACATGAATCTTTAAAGGTTAATCTGCCTGCCACAGGACCAGAATTGTGAGTCCAGAATAGTGAAATTATACCTTATAGAATCAGTGTTTCTTTGGTGAAAACATAGGATACAAATGTAAAAAAACTTAAGCTACAAGCTGCTCTGTTTTCTCTGGTATGTGATAAATTGTTTCATACAATATATATATTCATAGATTTTTTAATTGATTTGTGAATATATATTCACAGATTTATTTGTTGAAAGAGTTTTTCACAAAGTTGTGCAGTAAATACTATAATTTACTAGAAAAATCCTGCTACTCCTCCCCCTGCTTTCAGTGTCAATTCTGTGTTTTCACTGATAGACTGAGTTTTCCACAAGTACCTAGAAGAGGAATATTTTAATTATGAGGGGTTTTTTGTTGTTGTAGAGTGAAGGCAAAATTAGTTCTTTTATAAATATAACATCATATAGTTTGGGTAGCTTTGTATGGTACCAGTGTACTATTTCTGCTTTGATTAAGATTATACTTTACAGAACATGGGGATGTAATGATGAAGTAAAAAAGAATATGCTTGCAATTAGCTAGTTGTCCTGTTGAGACAAAGTGGTTCAGTTTTGCTTGGGATTTGCTACTGATGAAAAATTCTTAACTTTTAACGTTCATTGTAAAGGCAAAGAGAGCCAGTGAGTTGAGCTTACAAAAAAAAAAATTATCATCAAAGAAATTCCTTGAGTTTGTTTAGTGTCAGGCATTGAGAAGATGACAAGGGTGAATGCCATGGGGGGAGGAGAAGAGCAAAGGAGCCCCCTAAGAAATATGGCATCCATCTTGTACCACAGATTTCCATGTCAGAGTGTGCTGGGCTCCTGCACAGGAACTCCTTGAGTGAAGTTCAGGGATATTTTGTAGTTACCTGGAGGGGTTCTGAAGTGTGGTGCTTAAGGGGAAGAGGTAAACTGAGGGAAAAAGTGAAGTGGATGCCAAAGTGAAGTGAGGGGAAAGCAGCCACACACAGAAAAGTCAGGAAGACTGCGCTGAGAATTGCTTCTCCACACTTTTTTTCATCTCTTTCCCTGGAATTTTTCCTATTGCTACTCTGTACCTGACCGTTTAGTCCACTCATCATCCACAGCTGTCTGGTCAATTAGCTCCACTGGGAATTGGTTAGATTTGCAATGTTGGCTCAATGAATCTCCTGCAGGTTGTGTAGATGATTCCTTCTTTTAACCATTTTCCATCTCAGGAAAGATGAATAGTGTAGCAAGACTGCTGGCCCCAGGCTGCAAATTAAGTGTGCTGTTCCGGTGTCTTGCTGTGCAAACCATGTTCCCTCTCTGTGCATCCTTGCCCCTCTGGATGAAAACAGGTGGTTTAGCTGCTGACTGGACAGGGAGCCTTTATTTTTCATTCTAATTTCTTATGCTTGTGGCATGTTTGTGCTGTGCCATTCCCCAAAACACTATTTGTTATATTGCTGGAGGAGTTTCTTTTTCTTTAAGACTCATGGTTGCTTTGAATTTCTTCATGAAGAGTGAGTGCTGGGGCCATTGTTATGGCTCCATGTTTTCTTCCATCAGTGATACTAAAATAAATAGCTTCTGATTTTAAGTACTGCCTGGTTCCTTAAGGCTTTGGTAGTGCCTGATGAGTAACGTACAGATCATGTCCCTTATGATATGTTGAAACCTAAAGTTTTTTGAATTAATAAATAAGCACACAAATAAACAAGCTACCGGGCAGCTAGGCAGTTGTTTCGGGATAATAGGTTTAAAATCAGACACAAATTTTACTTTAATTCCACATTCAGTTCTTTCTATATGTGTGTTTGTTTCAAGCTGTAAGCTTAAAGCTATGTGGTGAAGTCTGTAGTGAGCTCCAAAATCTTTCATTCTTCCTTCTGTAGCTGAAAAATTCTGCTTGCACTATGTATTTTTATTCTTTTATATAATAAGTTTAAGTTGTTAGAAGGATGAACCTCTCAAAGTGTGTAAGGTAAGGCTGGATTGATTTGCCTAGGTCAACTATATGAGGATTAACAAGGCCAAGTGTTGGGTCCTGCACTTGGATCACAACAACTTCAGGCAACGCTACGGGCTTGGGGAAGAGTAGCTAGAAAGCTGCCCAGAGGAAAGGGACCTGGGGGTGGTGGTTGACACCATATGAGCCAGCAGTGTGCCCAGGTGGCCAAGAAGGCCAACAGCATCCTGGCTTCTATCAGGCACAGTGTGGCCAGCAGGAGAAGGGAAGTGATTGTGCCCCTGCACTCAGTGATGGTGAGACCAAGTCAAATAAATACTATGTTCATTTCTGGGCCCTTCAACACAAGGAGGACTGTGATTTGCTGGAGCACATCCAGAGAAGGACAACAAAGTTGGTGAAGAGTCCTGAAGCACAAGTCTTGTGTGGAGCAGCTGAGGAACTCAGATTGTTTGGCCTGAAGAAGAGAAGGCTGAGGAGAGACCTTATCACTATAGCTACCTGAAAAGAGGTTGTAGTGAGGTGGGTGTTGGTCTCTTTTCCCTAGTACCCCGTGATAGGATGAGAGGGAATGGCCTGAAATTGTGGCAGAGGAGGTTTAGATTGGGTATTAAAATCAAATGTCTTTATTGAAGACCACTCAGTTAGCCATTGGAATAGGAGTCACCATCCCTGGAGGTGTTCAAAAAAGGTGTAAACATGTGGGCATGGTGGTGTTGGGTTGACATTTGGTCTTGATCTTAGAGGTCTTTTCTAACCAAAGCAATTCCATGATTCTGATGTAATAATGGGATGACAAACACAATAGAAGGTTTGAAGGTTTGTCACAGCAGAAGTGCACTGGCACTGGCTGCTGGAGGCTGGTCAGCTGGAAACAACCTTACTTATACTTAGAATACGGCTGCAGCGTTGTGAGTGTAAGCAAAATTCTTGAGTGTTGCATTGGCACTTGTGCTTTTAAGTCTGAGAAGAATAAAAAAATTGTTTGCTATAGAAATGTTATTTGCCAGAATTTTTTGCGACAAATTTTGGCTAGACAGAAAAGGGTGGGTGTGTTGGGTATTTAGTCTTTGGTTGTTGGGTTTGGTTTGGGGCTTTTTGGTGACTTTGTCTACTTTTATTTGTATTTCAATCTAATGCTGAAAAAAAAGCAGTTCATTTCATGTTTCTTCTATTACTACATGTTGAATTGCAGTGTCACTTCACAGTAGCAAATCTTACTTGGAGGGGAGTAGAGCATGTACATGCTTGGGATATGGAAAGAGTATTTGAACTAGTGTCTCTGCAACCTGTCCACCTTTGTCACCACCCATAACAAAGTATTAGAAATGGTATTTTGACACAGGGTGAATTTCCATTTTGTTTTAACTTGGTTTAGAGGGAAAAAAACCCACCAAACCAACAACCTTGATATGCAGGCCATATTACCATAAGTTTTCTGGACTCTTGTAAGAGGTAGAAAGAATTGTGTGATATCTTTAGTCAATAAAAAGTGTAGGCTTGTGAGGATTTAAAAAGCATATAAATGTTAGGAAGTTTTTATTCTGATCAGAAATTCTTTCTTGTTGAGCACAAATACATCCCAGTTGCCAAAAGATGGCACTGTTGAAGTGTTTTATTATTTTAAAATTACTCTACAATGCATGTAAATTTTTCAGCTTAATGCTGATAATGGTTGAATGATTAATATAGTTAATGCTGACCCTTCCAATGGCATGCAACATAAACCCAAACGCAGGAAGAGTAGGCTGGGCCGGCAGGTACTACCTGTAGTATGAGATATGTGTTTATTGTCTGCCTATTTGTAAAAGGATGGTTGAGAGACCAAGATTTTTAGAATGAGCAAAATGTCAGCCTGTGATGTTTAATTTTATGTAAGTTTGAATTACTTTTTTTCCTTGCTAACTACATATTAGGTGAATGTAAGACGTTTTTTGTTTTAGAATTTTTTTGGCTCTAGAGTGTTTTGGGTTTTTCCCTGAGATATTAAATAATAATGCTCCTCTGTTTTCCCTAGTTTATTATCTTCTCCATTGTTAAATTGAAAGCAAATCTTAAGACATGAGCTAAATAAAACTGCTGTAAAACAATATATTTCTTTTTAAAATGTCTTATCCAACGCTCTTGTAATACTAGGGGTTATACTCCATGCAGCAGTTTTCCAACTATTGTAATTCCAAGGTACTGGTACAATGAATATAAATATATAATATAAATATGAAATAACATTGAAATTTTGGAGTATACGATATCAGTAAGGTCTTCTAGATTGTGATAAGCTGATTTGTAATAAGTTGTATTCAGAACCCCAGAAGTGAGCTGGCTTTTTTTTTTTTTTTTTTTCATTTAGCATGTATATCATCTTGTCACAATTGTGCAATAGTACTTGCAGTTCTATAATATGATTACTTCTTTTGCATACTGTGCTGTATCATCTGCTGGAAGACCTGACCTTGGAGATCTTGTATACAGGCCTTACATGACAAATAGGGGCATCTTAATGGATTGTCATGCATTTCACCAATTTTACTCTTATCTGTTATGCCTTGACTGTCTTATGATGCTGAAACATTAAACTCACCCCTCTGCAGTGGTGTAGAAGAGCATGCAACATAAAATCTGGGGTTGGCTGCCAGCAGTGGTGCTTCTTCAGAGTCTCAATTGCACTAAGGTGCTATTGTGTTACTAAACCAAAAATGGTCACAGGGAAAGGCAAGCAAGTCATGAGGCTCCAGGAAAAGTTTCCTTTGCTTTTGTGTGTTCTTATGCTTCTCCATATGAGGCTTGAAACTTTGCAGTACTTGTGCTTGTAGCATGTAAAATTCATTCTGGTAAATGTATATACCTGAATTTAAAAATTCTAAGGTAAGTATAAACTTGATCTATATTTAAATGGAAAGTTTTAGGTATTTAATTTAATAAAAAATTAAATTAAATTTAATTTAATATTTAATTTAATAAAAATTAAAGTAATCTGAACCACTAAGGGAAAAATAACTGAAGATTAACTACCTTTAAGTAAAGTCTTTGTTTGTTTTGGTTTTTAAACACTGTATTATAATAAGATAAATATGAAAATAATACTTCAGGGTCATTTTAATGATTTTTAATCATTCTGGATTTGGAGCCCATTTTTTGAAGTCACTAAGTTCTTTAAAACTGGCACCAGATTCCATCAACCTAGAGTGAACCTTCAAGTAAGGATTTGGGGGATAATCAAGATGCCCTAGTGTAAGGGGAATCTTACATTTTTCAGTGGCAGAGTCATAGTAGCAGTGATGGGTTCTTCCAGGTGTCTGTGAGTTAGGCTCCAGCTCTGACCTGTCCCTTGGCTAAGCTTCTTTCTGTTTCTGATAGAGGAAGACCAGTTTATTAAATTTTTTGGAACAAATCCTCTTACGAATTAATTCTCTGTCATGCTGATCATGAAGGCACCAAACTCCCTGAATCTGCTTAGCCCCATGTAGTATCACCTTGTGACTTTGAGCCCAGTACTTCTTCACTTTGAATTTTGCAACTCAGTGCAGGTTTATCAAGAGCCAAGCGCAGCTTAATCAGGGATGGCGGTCGGTTGACTTTGAACACAGCCACTGAAACAGCTGCTACTGAACCTGACAAGATGGATAGATACATTGATTGACCTTGCAGCTTAAAGCAATCCTCCTCAGATATTTTAATTCATGACTTAGGTTCAGAATAAAGATAACTGCACTGAGCAGCCTGACCTTTTTGGGTCACGGGACAGCAAAGATTCTCAAGCTAGGGAGGCTTAGAGTTAGGGGGAATTTGATGTGACATTTTCAGGGTTTTGTTCAGAGGCTCGTGCTGCTCTTACCTCTGAATCCTTGCCCCACTGACTCCGTTGTGGGAACACAGTGCATTTGAAAGCGTTGGCTTGAATGGTTTTGACTTTATATATGGTAAGAAAAGGACACTTGCTTAAATATTCAGGATTTTAACTGGAAGCTGTAGCTTATCTACTTTTTTTGGTATTTACCTTTACCTTTTACTTTTTCTGCCTTTACTGGTAAATATATTTTCTCACTTGCTTGAATGTTCATTTAATATTCACCTTATAGATAGCACTGTATCTGTGTAGTTGCTCCTTTGAGTAAAAGTTATCAGGTATGCTAAAATCACATCTTGATTGTCATGCAGAAGAACACACTCACATTTCTAACCCAACTAGCTGCCCTCTCATGGCTTGACATTGCAGTATGCATGGAAAAAGGTGCAGTTGAAGGGAGAAATTCTATGCAAATGAGTAGAATAAGTGGTTTCTAATAGTACTGTGAAGAGCAGCTCCACTTCGAGAGCCCTTTTAGACTTCAGCTCTGTTCTCTTTGACTTTAATGTGAAAGATGGAAAGAGAGCAACACAGAGAAAAAAAGCTTTTATGTTTTCCAGAGTGGATATGAGGCCAAGGAGACAGTGTGTCAGTGTGTGGCTCTCTTCCTGGCTTGTTTTTTGTGAGAACGGGCAGCTGTACATTACTGCTCTTCTTTGCAGTAGTTACC
The DNA here is from genome assembly GCF_036169615.1 of Heliangelus exortis. NCBI lineage: Eukaryota > Metazoa > Chordata > Aves > Apodiformes > Trochilidae > Heliangelus > Heliangelus exortis. The sequence goes on along the minus strand of NC_092422.1, from coordinate 106,760,874 downwards.
TTCTGTACGTCTGGATGCACTGTGCTACATGGGCCAGAGAACAGCAGCTTGAGCCTTGCCCTTTGAAAATGCACAACTGCAGCTGCAACAGGACTGTGTCAAGCAAGGAAAAGAGCTGGAGTGACAGCAGAGGCAGCTTAGAGCCTCTGGTCCAGTACTGGTGCCTCTGTAGCCTGCTGAGGACTATATGTGCATAGGGATGCAAATGGACAGAGGGATGTCTAGAGCTGAGCAATTCATATTCATGCTGGTAGCTGCAGAATTTTAGAAGATAAGATCTTGAAGGGACATTAAAATGACAGCTGCTCTGTTTCAGCATCTCAGATTAGCGTTGAAAATGTTGTCCTTTATCAACCTGTGGCTAAAACATTCTTAAATATTTTAGCAGACTCTCATAAGCTACTCAGATGCCTGAGATTAGCTTGCAGTGGTAGCTTTAGCTGATTTTGGAATGAGTCCATTAGGCCCAGTTAAATTGAAAGTATTTAGACTACCTACTTGTTCTGTAACCTGTTCTTTACCTATCATAGGCTGTACTTGAACTGCTCACTCATTTAGGCAAAATAAGCTAGCCATCTGCTCACTCTCTGTCTTTTTACTGATGACTGAAAAAACAAAGGCATTAAGCACTGTTTGGATTTTTTTCTTTGAGCATCATCTTTGGAAAGAATCCTGTTGCTTTTTGCTGACTAAAATTGGAATAGTATAGAATCCAGTAAAGTATGTACTTCGCTTACTGATTAATGTAACCTAGACTCATAGAAGAGATGAAAAGGTAATGTGTAGATCCCTGGAGAAAGACTTTGGGTGTAATATGCAGGAAATATTGACCTGGGAAGGTGAACAAAGTTGCTTTATCTGTGTCTAAAACATTCATTTGTCCTGGTGTTTCTGTATTACTTCGGACAAGACTTTCAGAGGAGCTTTGATGTGTGATCTACTTTGATCACACTTGTGATGGGGCTTTTCTTTATCAATTCTTTTCCTGAAAAGGCCCAATTGTGTTAAAAGGACTTGTCTTTTTTCCCTTATATTTTCTTTTTCCTTTTTCCACTGTTTTTGCTCAGCCACCACCCTTAGCAAAGCCTCAGCTTGTCTCTGGAGCAATTGTTTTTCCAGTGGCATTGGGTTTTTAATCTGGACTTGGTATCATCAGACTCACCGCACTGGGGAGCTGCTCACCTCATCTGGTTTGAGGATATAGTGGGTTTTTTTCTTGGGACTGTTGCTAGGTTTTTGGGGTTTTTGTTTGTTTGTTTTTTGTTTGTTTGTTTTAATGTATGTGTGTGAGTCAGTTCAGTATTGTCACTATTATCTACCAGTCTAAGATTATTCAGTGTCTTTTCCATAGAGCTTGACAGTGTCATTGTGCTCTGTGAGACCATGGTTCCATTGTCTAGCTCAGTGGAATCTCTGAGTCCACTCATCTGCTAAATAAGTTGCAGAATTTGCAGAAATGTTTGTAAAATTACAGTCCAGTCATTAGTTCAGGCTATTGCTGCAACTCTACATTCTGATATTTGCTCATGCATGCTGCTAGCTAGATATTGAACTAGCACTTTTTGATGTGGTGTAACCCTTTTGTATGTACAGCTGCAACATTTTCACAGTTGTGCTGCACAGATAAATCTTTAAAGTATGTTCTGAAACTCTGTATGGATGCTGCTTTCTACTAACCATTGTTGTATAAGACATACCTTCAGTTAATTTAGAGTATGTTAATAAATGAGAAGACAAAAAATCTCCTGACCTAACAATTACAATGAAAATATCTTAACAGAATGTGTTATTTTTCTGACATGTGTTTATCAGTCTTTCCATGTTCCCCCGACCCATTGTGTCACTCTTTTATGTTGAATTTTCTTTTTTTTTTATTATTTGCAGGTCTGCTATTAAAGCCTTGCGTCCTGGTGGATTGTTGGTCTACTCTACATGCACTCTCTCAAAAGCAGAAAACAGCGATGTAATAAATCTCATCCTAAACACCTACAGTAATGTCATGCCTGTAGACCTGAGTGAAATGGCCAAAGCTGTTTCTCAGGAATTTACTTTTCTCAGTGGTACACAACAGCATGAACTTATGGTTCTCCCAGAGAAAGGGAAAACTTGGGGTCCAATGTATGTCGCTAAATTAAAGAAAACTTAGTCTCTCTGATGCCTGTTATTTTCTGTAAGGGATATATGATAAATATTTTTTATTTCTCATGTAGCATGAGTATATGAACATGTCGAAGCCAACTAAATCTAGAGCATTGCAGTTTTGTATCAACTGCTCCGAATGAAAAAAGAAGAGAGACAATTAACTTGGTTTAGCTCAAAGTACAGAATGTACTTGAGGACTTAAGTGCTTCTGTTATGTCCTTATGAAGTCAAGGGAACTTTGTATTATTATTTTCAAAGTGATTCCCTTAAATGGATTGATATCCTAGAGTAGAGGCTTGTGTAATGGTTTCTTGCACTATTTTTGGAAGAGGGGCTTTTTTTTTTTTTCTTCTAATTTGGTTTTTATACAGTGTATTTTACAATAAATAGCCCGAATGGTGCCTGTTTCTGAAGTCATGGAAATCCTGCATTCTCTTTTGAACATATCTTAGAAATCTATTTCTAAGATTTGAACTGATTTGTATACAGGCTCTGTCATTTCAAGCACTGACTGTTCCAAGCACTGGTAAAACAGGTTTTATATTTGCTAAGTTGTTTGCAGGTTAAAAATTCCCTTGTTTACAGGTGGGTTTTGAATATCTCCAGAAAAGGGAACTCCACAACCTCTCTGGGCAGCCTCTTCCAGTGCCTTGTCACTCTCACAGTAGAGAAGCTTTTCTTATGTTTAGATGGAACTTTTTATGTTCCAGCTTGTGCCCGTTGCCCCATGTCTTGTCACAGGGGACTACTGAGAAGAGTCTGGCTCCATCTTCCTTGCACCCAAGATAAGCTGGAGAAGTGGCTTATCCACTGAGATAAGAAATGTTAACCTTAATTTGTGGTGTCTCATCTGTTCTGTATAAGGAAAGAGAGACTCAGTGAGAACATGTGCTGATGTTTTTTAGTTTCCTCAGCTCTGCCATGCAAATGCTACAGATAGCTATATAGGTATCTGTGCACAAGTTCATGGGTATGCATATGCAATGTCTCCCTCTGTTCTGCCTGTGGACTCCTAGATAGCAGTGTTTGAATTATGCCTATGAATGGGTCATGTAAGGGTGTATAGGTGTATATATTAGTTAGAATGGTTGTCTTGAAGTAGAGTGGAGTTCCTTCAGCCCTATCTGAACAAAGAGGAGGCCTTTCACTGGTTGAAGCTTGTAATAATTGTTTTTAAGGACTGATGTTCTAAAGAACAGTCTTTTTCTAGTAGATTAGTTGCTCGTGTGGAAATGTGTATGGATGAGACTATTTTTCTATGTTTCATGTTTTATGGATGCATCTCTGTATATATGTAATTTTAAATTCTTTGTAATCTCAAACATGACTTTTTAATGCAGAGTTGATTTTTTTTTTTTTTTTTTTTTCTGAATACAAAAGAGTATCCACTTATAGATACTAGAAAAAACTACCAAAGTGGTGATTCTGGACCTTGTTACAAATGCAGAAATAAAGTTGGTTGTCTGAGGTCTCGTTGTAAGGAGCTCCATGTATGCATGCTGGAGTCTTGAGTGATTCTGTTGCTGTGAGCTGAGAAATACTTGGTACAGCTGTAACTGTACAGCTGGTATTTGGTACAGCTGTAACTGAACTGCCTTTTGTCTCTGAAAAATTCACTTGATGTGAATTCAATGCTCAGCTTTTTACACTGATGAGAATCAGCTCTGCACTTACACCAATTCTCTGTCAGTACACCCATGGTCATAAAGCATTCAACATTTGTCCCTGCTCTGAGCACTGTGGCTGCTGGGAAGGTCCTGTACTGAGAGGGCAGAGTTCAGAAACACAGCATCTGAACTGGGTATCTTAATTGTCTAAGAGCAGATGCTGATCATGAGCAGTAGCTTTGGTTCTTCAGGCTTCTGTGACTAAGAGGAGGATGGGTTGGGCAGTTTGCCCTCAGGATCGTGTCTTGCTGATTCTCCTTTTGCTGAAAGAAATGCATAAGGTACTCTGCCCTTTTGGTGTATGAGCTTCCATGGTTATCCTTTCCCCTACTTTGTGATGAAAAGTGCTTGCGTTGCCCCTGTAATATTGAATTGTCAGCAGTGTCTCTGAAAGTTTAAGAGGGTATAAAGCATATGCAACTTAAGGCACAGAAGTTACTAATATATGCAGATGACACTGTATTCCTGTGGAAAGACCTAACAGCATCTGTCCCCAGAAACATTAAATGTAATATCCAGATTTGGAGTCATCTCAGGCTACTGGATGAAATAACAATGCCCTTGCAAAATGCTTTCCATCAGTTTCATTTGCCCTGTGGAAATTGAAATGGAAAGCCAGGAATGTAACTTACTCAGGGATGGTATTAACGTGTGTAGTTAAATTGAATTGTTGAGGAAAACGTGGGCTAGATAACCACAGAAAGGAAAAAGGGATCCTTGAAAAACTGAACTTCGGTCAATCTCAACATATGGTTGAGTTTCTGTGAACTGCATTGCATTAGACCTGAATTATGCAGCAAGACCTCCTGATGTATCTAAAAGCTGCTGAATAGCCCATTGCTGATCTCCTGGGGTTTCTTTTCAACTATTCTAAGAGTGTACCAAAAATACAGGAAAAAATGTGGCTAATTAATAAGGGATATTTATTTTGCTTTGTACCAAATGAATGCTAGCTCTGGGTGCTGCCAAGGTTTTTTTGTTCTGTTCTAATCAGTTCTCAATGATTCCAGGGATTTGGTAAGCTCATATGGAGGGGGTGAGAAGGGAAAAGCAGAAAGGATGGGAGGCATGCTGGTAGAGGAGGAGGGCAAGGTTTGAACATGTTGAGAAGCAGCATCCATTCAAGGGGACTTGGTGAAAAGGTTTCTTGTGGTTCATGTAAGTCTTAGATACTTTTAACTTCTGAAGACAACCTATGCTTACCTTCAGGAAAAGGCTGCAATATTTGCACTTTTTAAAAACCATTTTCCCAGGGAATTTTAATTGAATTCCTATGTCCTGCCTCCTCTTTCATGAGCAACACTGATGGGAGTCGCAAATAAGTCACCCTCTCTAACTTAGAGGATATTGCAGCCTCAGGGAAAAGGCAAGTGAGCAAGATGAGGGCAAGATAATAACCATTGCTGTTGAATTGTGGAGTTGCCAGAGAAATCTCTATGATCTCTAATGAAGGCAACTAAGAGAGGGTCCATCCAGCTACTCAAAATCAAATGCATAGCACACATCAGTGCCAGTACATCTCAGAGGCTGCAGAGGTATCTTTTGTATGTTTCAAAAGAAAATGGCAGAAAAACATACTAACATTTGGGTTTCAGGTAATTTCCCTGTTAGATTTTTTTTTTTGGTTGGTTGGTTGGTTGGTTTTTTGGGGAGTGGGTGGCACAGTAAGAAAAGCCTTATGTAAAGGCAACTTCATTATTCTCCACATTTTATCCTTTATTCAGTATCACCTGACACAATAAAATTACGGCTTGTCAAAAGCATTCTTCACTGTGGAACAGAGTGGAAAAACAGATTACACACGAATGGCTGTGGACTGTTACAGTCAACTAGGGGACTAATGAACTCTTGGCTTTGTCACCAAGATGTGCAAAGAGAAAATGAAGCGCAATGAAAGAGGGGTAGAATTAAAAGATCGAAACTTAGAGGAGAGGAAGAAAAATGTGAAATCCTGGGGAAGAGGTGCCATTACTTACAGCATGGAAGAGCATCAGTGATGCACCCTGCACCCAAAAAGGTAGGTGAGTGGGTGGTCAGGAGGGGGGAGGGGGAAAGAGCCACAGCTGCCTGTGCTGGGGTGGGAGGATCCCCTAAATTCATTTGGCTGTCTTGGGAGAATAATGTCTTTTGAGAACAGTAATCATGAAAACTGCAGGTGACTTTCTTTAAATTTACAGGGTATTTAAATCAGCTGTGAGCACTCAAATAGAGCATGGTTACCTGTTTCTTGCAAAAAGGATGGCTGAATTGGTACAATGTTCCTGGAAGAGAAATTGATTTAGTGGGAGGAAATTCTGAGAATTTGGTCTGGCTTGAGTAGTCTGTTCTGTAGTAGAATATGGCTTTACTGGTAAGCTGATTTAACTTTATGCAGTATTGGCTATAAATTAGATTCTTTCTTCCACCAGAAACCTGAATACACATATTGGTGTAGCTTTTTAACTTCCAGGTAAAAAATGAAGTAAAAGTAAAACTTTTAAGTTCCAGCTTATCTGTCTGTTAAACTTGGATCAGAAAGCACAGGGTATATGCAGTCACTAGTCTTAGCTTTTACATGATGCTGCTGTGTTCCTACCACATGGTTTTTTAGTAAAGATAGATTTTCATTAGACAGATCATAGCAATCATGAAGCATTTGTCAGAAAATGCTTTTGTTGGCTGGTTTTCCTTGCTGCCTCCTAAGATTTGAGGTCAAGATCTAATGGCTTTCAGAGGCTTTATTTTCTTAGCAGTCATACATCATTTTCAACAAAGGCAAACATCATAGAGTTCCTATGGCTCCATTTAAAAATGTCTCAGGTGGTACCAAAACAATGCTGCCCTTTCAAAAGAGTCACAACTACTTTTGAGAGGAAGAGATGTAACATAAACCTATGTTTCATACTGGTCTTTGTGTTTCACTGAAAATTTTTCACTCCCTTCAGCTGCTTTTAAAATGGTAACTTGTATAAATGCTTCCTTGCTTTTCTGCTTTGCTATGGCCTTGGTAGTGTCATGGTCACTTACCAGTGTGTCACAGTCATGTAATCCTTTATGGTCACAGAGGAAAAGAAAATGGATCTGTTACCCTAAAACCACAGGTAATCTATTGGATAGCAAGAAGTGCCCCAAAAGTTGTTGCAGGATTAAATCTTTTGTCAAAGATAATTAAAGGGCTAGAAGGCAGAACAACCACACAAATTTGAATGAGGCTAGGTGATTAGTGACATTCTTACCTTGGTTTTTACAGAATAGTGTTGCCCTGATGTATGGTTTTCATCCTTAATAACCATAACCACTTGGCCTGATCTTCTGAGAAGACTAATCAAATGAAGTGGTCAAAACAGGCAAGAAGTTTGTTTACATGCAGTGTGTGAATTGGTCTCACAGCAGTCTAAAAGAGATTTGGGTTAACTATTGCTATCTCTCAGGCCACCTGTGGTATTCTGATGCAACATCTGTATAGCAGCAGCTGTGTCAGGGATGGGCCCTGACATGAATCCTCTTAAATCCCCCCCTGTCTCTAGGAACTTCTTCTACTGGACAGGTGTCTAGAGGTGTGTGTCTTACTTCAGTGAGATTCTGCAAAGGAATGGTGTTCAAACCATCTTTTGATGTACTTTAGTATGGCACAGACTAACAAGGCAAAACTTCTGTTTCTAAATAGGTGTTCCTGTAGCATCTTAGCTTTGTTTGAGGTCCCTTGATTTGGAAGTGCATGAAAAACGTAATATTTTAGAGGTACTTTTTTTACTTTTTCCCTTTTTAAAAATATACTCAATGTTTATTAATCATCCTACCCTAAAAGAGGAAGAAGGCTGGTGCTCTCTGCCCTGTCTAAACCAAAGTAAAGCCCAGGAGCATAGTCAATAAATAGGGAGTGGGTGGGCAAAGAGCAACAATGAAAGTAGAAGCAGAATGATAGCTTAATTTTTAAAATGATTTCAGAACTGTAATGAAGTATATGTGCTTTACTGAGAATGAAATGGTGATTACTGGACTGAACATTTCTAGGTTCTGCCTAGAAATAACTGTGGCCCCACACTCTTCATTCTATCTGGCTGACAAAATAGGGATTGTCTGGATGAAGGGGTTTGGTGTTGGGTGTGCCTTATGAACATATTGTTGATAAGCATCCTGTAATGCCAGCTCCAGTTCTCTGCTTTGGTAAGTCTCCAGTACGCCTGCCATGAACTGCTAGATATGAACATTAAATATTTTAGGTTTCTTGTCTCCACTGGAGCACAGTTCTGGAGTTATGTTACTCAAAATTCAGAGATCTAAATGATCGATTCACCTTCTTTTTGTGTTTGTCGTCACACTGGTAACAAATGAGCAACTGCTACTGCCTGCGTTTGCATGTGGTAGGCTATGAAGAGCAGGGAAATATGTAACTGATAGAGTTATCAAAAAGTGTTTCTCTAATTGTCCCAGAGTGAAATAAGATAAGAAATTCAAAGTGATACATATTTTTTTTAGGTAGGGATTTTGCTTTGTTGATTTATTTTCTAGGAAAAATCTAGCTTGGCCAGCTGTGTGATTAAGTAGGTGACAGAATAATTCTTTACAGGGAGGAGGAGATGCCAGAACATTTGAGTGGTGTAAAACTAGACTGCACAGAGGATTAGAAATGGTACAGGGAGGAATAATTTGTGTTGGCAGGAAGTAGACTTAATAGTACTTTTTTATCTGTAGTTTTTATGATTCTATGGCTAACCAGGGAAATGTTTAATGTTCCTGATACAGCAAGTGAAGGTAAAAGAAGGGAGATTGACATACACAGCACTGCTATAATTCATTTCATTACTTCACACAGGGCTTTTATATTGTCACGCCCATAAAGTGCCTGTGTATGCTTATAGCCAATTCATCTTTATATACTGCTGCTGATCCCATTGAAGTGAATGGCAAAACTCCCATCAATTTTAATGGCAGTGGGATATGGACCATTTTGTAGATATACAATGTATATTTCCTGCACACACTATTTTCTGTGTATAACATGCCTCTCATCTGAGGTTTGGAGAATGTTTTATAAAGCTGCTAAGTCACAACCATTGATGTAGTACCCAGCTGATGAGATAACGTGATCTGTCTTCAAAATGACATTTAAAGGTTGACATTTATCATCTGACTATTTTTTTTATTTTATTTTAGGCACAAAATGCATGTAGAAGTCTCCATGTGCTAAGTACTTTTTTTAGAAAATTCACCCAAAGAACCTGCAGAAGGTAACTATGTTCGAAATAGATGTTGCACTTCCAAGGCTAACATTATGCTTTACCGTTTGAAAAATAGGAAACATCAAAGAAAATTGAAGGCATCATGGATCAGTGGGTTAGTACATTACACAGCAGTCTGCAGTGCCAGAGGCTTAGAAAGGTCCCTTTTGGAAAGCATCTGTTTGGATAGTGACTCACTCAATTAGCAAGGTACAAGCAAAACACAACAAAAAAATTAATTATTGATTCTTTGGGTGTTCTAGCTAGTGTTCTTGTTGAGAAATATTTCAAACAATAGTAAAATGTCTTTTCTTTCCAGAACTCGTCATTCCTGACCCTATTTAAAGAAAACATGCAATTTATGAGCCGTAGTTTAGCATCTATAAACCCTGCTGGTTATGCATTAAAAGATATGCATTCATAGCAGCATTCAGCACGTGTGTACTGGAGATGGAATTGCTTGACAGGCTGATATTTTCACTTGAGAAACTTCCTTTTTTCACGATAATGTATGCTGGAGAGCAGCTATGTTCCCAGTTTAATGAGAAAACAGGGTTTGTAGAGAACTCACATGGGAAGTTTGTAGTTCAACTAAAACTCTTAGAATGCAGTTGTGAGTTATGTACCAGCAGAGCATAAATAATTCATCACACTGGGCTGGAGGTGACAGATCACTTACCCTTCCTGTACAATACAGCCTTCCACATAGTGATTGCTGCAGTCACAGGTCCTGGAACTGGGTTATTCAAAGACTTAGGAGCTCTTTCCTGGACTAGTTGTACACAAGAGGATATTCAGCTTGTTGAACTACACTTGCCTTTGGTTAGACTGATGACATTGAAGAGTATCTCTTCATAAGTGTCTTGATTTAAGTAGGTGTGCTGTGTTGGGGTGACACAAGAATTGTCAAACACCATCATTCTGAAAGTCATTAGCATCATCTGAAGGTACAAGCAGTCCACTTGCACCCAGCCTTACAGGCACTCTTGGGAAACTAGTTATCTAAGACACTTATGAATTAACTGGTTTTGGTTGGCTGTTTTTGACCATCTTGGCATTTTCAGAGGTTTCTTTTTTCCATGTCTTCTATCTGGCTACTGAGAATTATTTATTTCAGTCATAGAAATGATGTATGGATAAATTCATGAGTACATGTGAGATGGTTCACATGTAGAGGATTCACTATTTTTGCTGAGAATATACAATGCTTTAATAGCAGAGCATGGGGATGAGAAAAGCTTTTTGCCACAAATTTTCCTCCCATATCTTTTCTTAAAAGACAGAGCCCTACAACCCACAGCAGATGTTGGTAGCCTGCAAATTATTTCTGCCCTCCCAAGCAGGTGTCACAGTGGCAGGTGACAGTTTAAGTGAACTCCAGAGATGTCAAAGATTAAAACAAATGGAAGTTGCTAAACAAATAAGATATTAAATGTGCTTTCTTAGAAAAAAACCCATAAATGCCTGGGCTTCTGGCAAAAGCCTGTCCTCCTTACATTTTCTTCCTGCAGAATACAAAATGCACTACTTCTAAACTCAGCTGTATTTTAGACTCAGATATGCTGCTACTTTTTTACATTATTGATGGAAAAATACCCAGGAAATCCAAAGGGCACCTTTTGTTTTTCTTGAGGTTACAGCATACAAATTGGCTCCCAATGAAGAAGAGAGAGAATGTTTTGGAAAAACATTTGTAGTTGTGGGGGTGCAGAGTCAGGGGATGTCAGGAGGGGACATTATCGAGGTTCCCTCTCTGAAGATTGCTATGCTGCTTAAAGGAATGCATCATTTTGTTGCTTTTGGAGTTGGTTTGCAGATGTGTTGTTTGGAAAGGAGAAATAGACACTAGTTCTGACAGGAAGGGATGTCTGAGGAGGAGCAGGAAATGTGTTGAGTGAAAGAGAATATTATTAGACTCTATGCTAAGTTTAATTACTATAGTTAAGTGCACAGGGGCTATGATTGGAATGAATATTAAACATACTGGTAAATAGAAAAATATGCATAAGATGGATTTTGAGCCCCAAATTTCCTATGCTGGAACCAAAATACTGTAGCATGTGTCAGCTACTTGGAAGAGTAAGTAAAAAGAAAATTAAGATAATTATTGTAATGACTGGAATACTAATTTGTTAGTTATTTCCAGATGTTTTCAAGTGACAGAAAACTCGAATCACTGGCTTAAAGGGAAAAAAAAGAGTCTCAGGAGCAAAACAGAACTCTGAATTGCTGGGTTTATTCCCTGTCTCTGGTCTGATTTGTGTAAATTTGTAGATATGGAGATCCTCATACTATGCAAGCAGAAACAACTTTATAAGACTTGGGAAACTCCAAATTTGAGAAGCTGAAATGCAATGTCTGCCTTTCAACTGGAAGCTTGTTTTCATGTTTCTGAGAATGGCATAAGAAGCTGTCACTCAGGACAGACAGAACTGAAATTGTTTGGTGACCCATTTTGGATGAGTTGTTTTAACCTCATGCATTGGGCACCCACTTGGACAACTATATGGAAAACAACATGGCACTGTTGCTCTTCATCATCTCTACTGAATGTATCCATGTTTTCTCTGAAAAGTTGGACAAGAACTCCTTCTTCTCCTTCTCCTCTTCTCCTTCTCCTCTTCTCCTTCTCCTCTTCTGCTTCTCCTCTTCTCCTTCTCCTCTTCTGCTTCTCCTCTTCTCCTTCTCCTCTTCTCCTCTTCTCCTCTTCTCCTCTTCTCCTCTTCTCCTCTTCTCCTCTTCTCCTCTTCTCCTCTTCTCCTCTTCTCCTCTTCTCCTCTTCTCCTCTTCTCCTCTTCTCCTCTTCTCCTCTTCTCCTCGTCTCGTCTCGTCTCGTCTCGTCTCGTCTCGTCTCGTCTCGTCTCGTCTCGTCTCGTCTCGTCTCGTCTCGTCTCGTCTCGTCTCGTCTCGTCTCGTCTCCTCCTCTCCTCTCCTCTCCTCTCCTCTCCTCTCCTCTCCTCTCCTCTCCTCTCCTCTCCTCTCCTCTCCTCTCCTCTCCTCTCCTCTCCTCTCCTCTCCTCTCCTCTCCTCTCCTCTCCTCTCCTCTCCTCTCCTCTCCTCTCCTCTCCTCTCCTCTCCTCTCCTCTCCTCTCCTCTCCTCTCCTCTCCTCTCCTCTCCTCTCCTCTCCTCTCCTCTCCTCCTTCTCTCCTCCTTTTCTCCTCCTTTTCTCCTCCTTTTCTCCTCCTTCTCTCCTCCTTCTCTCCTCCTTCTCTCCTCCTTCTCTCCTCCTTCTCTCCTCCTTCTCTCCTCCTTCTCTCCTCCTTCTCTCCTCCTTCTCTCCTCCTTCTCTCCTCCTTCTCTCCTCCTTCTCTTTCTCCTTCTCCTCTCAATCTCCTCTTCTCCTGCTCTCCTCCTCTTCTTTCTCTTTTTTAATTTTTATTCCTTTTTCTTTCTGGTTAAAGAAAAGAAGGTGGCAAAATTGCTGTCTCTGAAATAGGCTATAAAAGAAGGATAATACAAAAAGCTTTCTAAGAAAGCACATCCTCTGTTGAATCCTACATTAAAAGGAAAGCAAGAATTCTCTTTCACTCTTTACATGATACCTGTAGTCTCTCTGAAAAGGAGTAAGGTTAACAGTGGCTAAGTGGCCTATGTGTCAAAGTCATATTCACTTCCTGGAGACTTAGGCTTTCAAAATAATTTCAGCATTTTGAAAATGTTAACTTAAAGCTCAAAATGGACTGAGTAACAGTTAGTTCTATGAGGCAGCTCTTCCTTCTGCTTTCTTGGTTACTTTGAGTACACAACTGCTACTGCTGATGATGAAGGGGGAGGTGAATTTGATCTGCCCTAGAGGATTTTAATGCAAACATTATGTATGTTTTCAAAAACAAAAGGCAAAGTTCTTTTGGAATATCTACAACTGGTTTACACTATTTAATTGATGAGGGATAGAGCAGAACCAGATGTGAATGGGCATGAAATTTTTTCAGCAGCAACACTAATGCAGGCAAAACTTAGAAATGTCATTCTACCAGCTCTTCACTGAAAAGCCTGCCTATTCGTGTTTAATTCAAATTATGTGACAGTTTGTTGCAAAGAGGATAGAGAACAGCATGCAAATGCCTGATGTTGGTGTAACAAAGGTAATTTCAGACTGCAGTCCACTGGCTGGATTAAATTATTTCAGAGTCCAGTTGGTGTCTGCATTGAGGCTCCAGAATGTATTTGGACTCTAACAGCCCACCCGCCAAGAAAATGAAAATTTAGGTCTGGGTGCAGCCAAGCCTGTATAGGCATACAAATAGGTTTCACCTTCAAAATACTGTAATATCTGTAACAAAAAACATCCAACCATTTAGATCACAACTTTCTCTCTGTGGTTGGCTGCCAAACAATGTGCAGCCCAGCAAAAGGATCACTCGCTCCTCTAGAGCATCTCCATTGCCCTCTCTGGAGGAAGCACATGAAGAAGCTCAACCATCCTGAGTCACTTTGGTACCTTTGCTGCTGTTGCAAGATGTTGCTGTTGCTGCTGCAAGATGTACTTGTATCTATGAGGGATTTGTCTTTCTGTTAACAAAATGGCTGAAGTGATAGTGCACAAAAACTAAGAACCTGGAAAACAGGGCTCAAAGAAAGGAAGATACATAGAACCATAATTATTAAGCTACTTCCATTTTAAAATGTAGAGTTCTCTCTAATTTAAACAGTAGGCTAGCCCAGTCCTATCCTACCTAATTTTCTCTCTTTATTCTCAGAATAGAGGAGACCTGCGTGCTGTCTTCTGGGTGAAAACTATTGTACATAGTTTATGTAGTGCTTGCAAACAAAAGTGAAAGCTTTTTCCCCAGTCCTATTTGCATTTTTGAAGTTGCAAATGAAACTTATTCAACTGTTAGTGTCTCAAATGGTAATAAGTTGCATATATATATAGAGAGAGATGGATATATGTATACTGCTATGTATATTCATGGAAGGACTGTATTACAATGTAGTGACACAAAAGTAATTTTCATTTCAATTTCAAAGAATAAAGCAAATCCATCTTCTATTGGTCATACTTCTCCCACGTCGTCTGCCTCAAAGAATGAGATTTGAATTGTTCAAATGAAATTAGAATGTCATGGCCTTGACCTGAATAGAAAGAAGAATATTAAAAAAATTTATATAGGAGATGCTCATGTAATCTGTGGGGCTTCTAGTGCTTTTAATTTGTGAACATTGGTAATTCAGTAGCAATAACCCCTAATATTAGTGGAGCTGAGTGTCAATATTAACACACCGTATTATATGCATTAAAAATGCACCATTTGCTTTTCTTTAACAGGGATGATCCATTTCAGATATAACACTCTAAAATTTGTATTATATTCAGCCAATCCAGATCTCATTATATTAGACAAACACTGCACAGAAAAAAAGTGGATCACATAAATGCTACTAATATTATTCATGAATTTTCCTACTGCAGTAAGTTAGAAATGTGCTACAAATATTCTTTTATAAATTACTTTGTTTAACTTCTGGTATTGTATTTCTGCATTATTTGCATTGTTATTTAGTAGGTTTTGATTCATTTCTTCAGATAAAATTCTATGTTTTACTGTTGCTGGTTCTCTGTCATTGATGATAACGTCTTACCTTCTTTCCACCTTCCTGCTTGTCTCTGGGTGTCAATCTGTATTATAGACTGGAATCTCAAATTGGGATTCCTTGTCATACAATGGGGATTCTCCTTTTTTTTTTTTTTTTTTTTTTTTTTTTTTTTTTTTTTTTAAGACAATTCAATTATTCAATGCTTTTTCAGCAACTGTAGGCAATAGTCTAATTACCTGGTCTGATGTAAAGCTGTAAGCTGTTTGCAACTGGTAATAGCTTCTGGCTGTTCTGTTGTAAAATATCTCAAAATATAAAATAAAGACTAGAAACATATGCATTCTTTATTGCATATATATAACATAAAATTGCAATATATGTCATATATGTAAATGTATAATATAGAACAGGGCATGCATATGCAGGTCACTCCTTTGGAGGAGTCTTATTTATAGAAAAGCTTCAATGTTAAACTGGACCATGCTGTAGTGTTTAACAAAATATTATCTGTGATTTTAATTTCTATGGGATACCTTAATACCTTTTTAAAGCAAGATTTTATCTAGCAAATACTATGTGTTTTCACAATAATTTTTGTATAAATCTATAGTACTTTTATGGCATTTTATTTTTTCAGTTATGGCTTTTTTTTTTCCTAAGTTGTACAAATCTTTCCCATAAAGGAGTACAGTATCTTCTGCTTGTGGCTTGCTAAAATTTTAGAGCATCCAGTGGTATGAAATTCAAAAATAATATGCTCTTCACAAGAACAGATCTTTGTTTATTGTGTTTTGTTGATTAAGTGAACAGATTACTTATGCATGTTAATTCAAGAAAGTTTTTATGTTGTTTATGGTATGTGTATGTAGAATGCCTTTCCTGGTCTGTCTCTAAAAACATCAAGAGGATAACAATGTGCTTGGAAACACCAACCAAAATATGGCAACATGTGCAGCCTCAGTCCCAGGTAAGCTAATTTCAGCTCTCCAATGTATGAGTGTGTTACAGAGACATGAAGGAGAGGTGAAGGTGGTGGTGTGGGGCAGTCTGGATGTGTTGAAGCATTGAGAAAAAACACTGCTTTCTTCAGACAAAAGATAGCTGCCTTTATATTCCCATGGAAGGCTGTGGTACCTGAAAACCTTCATACCCAGTAAAATTGCCTACCCTAAATGAGCAGCTCTTGGGGTCTGTCGTGGTTTAACACTGGCCCAGCAATTAAACTGAATGACAGATGCTCTCTATTAATCCCCCTTTCCTTCCTGATAAAGAAAGGAGAGAGAATAAGGGAGAGAGACTTATGGGTTGGAAACTAAACTACACAACTTTAATAAAATAGTAATGATAAAAAGGAAAAAATTACTAAATATATACAAACATACAGGAAAATTGATACCATGTTCCTCCCCCCTTTCCCCAGTAACTCTCACATCACCATGGAGGCTGCAGGGCAGCCCTGGGAAAGTCCAGGCTGGACTCCTGGAGTCGGCAGCAGTCGGGAGCTGGAGGCAGGAACACACAGATTCAGGCTGGCATGGATAAGGACCACAGGCAGAGGAACGGGCAGAATCCTCCCAGGATCCTGAAGCAAACAGGGACAGGCAAGAGGAGGAAGGGAAGGGGTTTGACTCTCATCCCTCAGATTTATATGAAGTATGACATGTATGGGATGGAATACTCTGTTTGGTCAATTCTGGCATCTGTCTTGTCTGTTCCTCCTCAAAGTAGGGCTGCAGGTCGGACCTCCTTACTGGTTCTCCCCTTCCAGAGGGCAAAATGTTCCTCAGATCTGAGCAGTGTCCTTGGCTCTGCACACCAGTCTCTGGCTGTAACTGTAAACATCGAGTGTTATCAGTCCTAGAAGCACACATTGTCTGAGAAACTTGCTGTTAATTTCAGCAAGTGCAACTACTTACAAGAGACTTAGCTGAAAGCAAAAGTACAAGACAGAAAATCACCTTTATCCTGGCCCAAACCAAGACAGGGTCAAAACATTTACTGTGTTTACACAGAGGGGTTTTTAGTGTAATAACTATCTTGTGCTTCTTTCCCTGTGTTTCCCCAAGGTCCAACATCACTGCATTCTGGTCCACAGCTACACTCCTAAATATATATTGTAAAATATACATGTCATGGAATACACATAACAGATTCATGATAATGTGGTTTTGGTGAGCATTGCTGAAGTCAGCTTCATTTTTTCTCGTATCTGCACCTATATAATCACATGGCTTAGATGAATTTGTGTAGAAAAAAATCTTTATGCCTGTAGTTAAGGATGCAACATAACAAGTCCTGAGATCCAAACCACTTGAATCAGATTTTGGTTAGACAAGGCTATTTTTCATACCATGACAACTATCAGCCTAATAGAAGTTTTTCCTTTCCTTTCAAAGGTGATGCTATTATTTTTGCTAATGGGAAGGAGAGCCTTCCAAGATTATAACTTCTGAATATATGAAACAATTTTTAAATCTTGAAGCAAAGTGTGATTTCATGAAGCGTTGTTTGGTTGTGTGGATTTTTTGTGTGTGTTTGCTTGTTTGTTTTTTGTTTTATATATATATATAGAGTTATTTTTTGATGTGACTTAAAATCATGTTTTCTCCTAGGCATAACTCTGAATTCAGCACAGCCAGGAACTCAGCCTCTATTGAACACCAGGCTCTCTATATGTACAAGTTACTGACTGACTGACGCTTTGAGTCTTTATTATGTGCATGAGTAAGAAAGAACCAAGTGTTTTCTGTTATATTCAAAGGTCAGAGACACTTCCCACACAACAAAGGCCATTTGCCAAACTTGAACACATTTTTATTAATATTGGATTTGTTGTTTCCATTTTATATCTTTTGTCTATGTCAATCAAGTGCAAAAGGTACTAGAAAGGAGCTGCAGCAAGTAGTGAAAAACAGAATTTGGAGTCCAGCCATTAGGACTGAGACAAAGAAGAGATGACCTTGCAGATCAATGTTACTGTGACAGGTAGAGAAGAGTTTTGAGCAGCAAGAGTCTAAATAAGGAAAGAGAGTTGAGGATTTCCATTTAAGAGAGTAGGGAGAAAGTAGAATTTTTAGTTGAGAGAATGATCTAATGCAGATCATGACTCCAAAAATGAACACATGCCAGCTAAAATGTATAATTCGTCATGCTAGAGAAAAATTTTCTGTAGCACTGTCCATTCTACCTGTTAAAGGATAAAGTTACCTCCATGTCCAGTTCTGCACATTTATGACTCTGATTAAATATCCTTGTCCTTTTTACAGATGCTAACCGTGAGCCAAAGCTGTTGATACATTGGCATCAAGTTAGTTGTTGATTACCCAAGAAACAGACTGGCTTCAAATAGGTATGTCTAGCTTATTCCTAGAAGCAGTCTCTTTTTCTGCACCATTTTTATTCAAGTAGCCTTTCCTATCATATGCCAGGTAAGACTATAAAGTAAAATCTTTTTGAGACTGGGACACTGCTTTAGGAGAAACTTGTGCACATGGCTGCACTCTACATTCCCTTGAGGTAGGACCATGTCTTAGGCTTTTATAGCATAGATGGTCTCGTGCTATTACATGATGAGGTGCAGCACTTCTGTGCATCAGAAAAAAGAAAACTTGAGAGGTTCTAGGAAACCAGAGCTCCCTGCTGACACACAAGCTTTGAACCTTTGGTGTCATAAATATGACAGAGTGGGTGGATAGGTTCCAGTCCACTAAGGAACCGCAGCAGAATACAGTGGTGTTAATTAATTGCATTAGCAACATGCTGTCACCTTGAAGGGTTGGAATAGCGGTGCACAGTTGTAGTTGGAAAAGGCTTGCTGAAAAGATATAGACCACATCAAGCACCTAGGACTCAGTGAAGCAGAGATCATGGCTGTGTCCATATTACCAAACAGAAGAGTTTCACAGAAGCAGATGTGAGCTGCAGAACACCTGAGGGTGAGCACCCTGCACTGTGTATTTCAGCAGCTTACACTGGGTCAGCTGTAGCTTGGTGCCATGAACTCGGTGGCCATCAGGTGGCTGCAGGGCATGAGGTGGACTCTCAGAGTATACTGTCCAATCGAGTTTCATTCAAAAAGGAATCCAGATTTCACACTCCAAACCCACCCAATAGTGTGAACCAAAAGAGTGGTAAATGAGACAGAGTTGCTCCAAAAGCACAATCCTGTTCTAAAGCCAAATATTGGTGTATGTGAATTTCATACCTTTCTTATGAAGACAGAGGGAGCTGAGTGACTGAGCAAGATGGCTATCCTGTGTTCCTCCCCTTCCATTTGATGAAAAGCTATCCCATGCAGGATGAGTTTAGCAGTGCTAAACTCTGCTAGCTGGCAAGCAGAATGATTTGTACTACCAAGTGTAGAATCTCAGTTCACCTCTCCTGTCTGCTCTTTTCTCCCTTCTTTAGCCCCCACCAGTATTTTGTGTTCGTTTAACTTCAAAAAGAAGAGAGTGAGATATATATTTTTCAGAATACTTGAATATTGTTTTCTTAGTGGATTTTCAGATCTTCAGCCTTCATGTTCTCTAGCTTTATACTGCACATGATCTAGTAGAAAATCACTAGGATTTTCTGTGGATCTCTGATCCTTCAATTTTAAGATGAGGAAGACAATTAGCTTAATGATTGTTTTTGAAATTTAGGGAAGACTTTTAAGTAAAGGTATATAAAGAATTAACTGTTTTTGCCTCCGTACTCACCTCCTAGAAATTTTAACAATTGATTTGACATGGGTAACAAATTAAAATTTAATAGCAATATGATAAATATACTTCAGTTCTGCAGCTTATTTCACATGCTTTTGAAAACCAGTGCTTAGGCACATTATTAATAAAGAACAAAGGAGTCTGAGAGATTGTTTTGCTCCTTTAGCTTTTTCTTTGTTTGTTTTTGAGACTCTACAAAAGAGCAGACTTTAGAAATCTATGTTACTATTTACATTTCCAGTAAGAATGGTATCCTCTTCCTGGGGCTGCCAACTGTGACTGCTGGGTTGTTATGTCTACCAGTAACTAAAGAACATGGAGATACTGCAAAATTCATTTTAGTTAATAAACCTTATGTGTCTTGGTAACTGATTGTGGAAGATATTTGATACCTAATTCTGTGTAGTCATTAAAGTCCCTTGGCTCAGCTCACCTTTTCCACCAATTATACACCAAGATTGTCCAATTTATAATGCGTTGCTCCAGATCCAGATATCCTGAGCCTGGAGTAAGGTGAAGAGAAAGAGGCCTTCTGATCTACATTTTATAACAAGAACCATGGTGTTTGGTATGATCACTTAGAATAGCTGTCACTTTTCTCTGAGGCTTCAGTTTTGCAAATGGTCCGCAGAAGTTTGTGAACCCAGATTCTGAGTATAGTGTCCATGGCATGACATGGGAAGAGCATGGGTATGCACACCAAGATCTGTTCTCATGTGATTTGCTGTTGCATTCTGAGCTAACCATGAAATCCAAATTAGGAAAGAGGATAATTGGTTTTGTGGAAGAGTTGTTCACAGGCTTTAAAGTATTTTTTTATCATTTTGCAGTAGTTAAATGTGATCATAGATGATGATAGATGATTTGCTAAACTAGAATAAGATTTTACTACTAGGATTTCTTGTCAGAAAAAATGTAAATTGAAGGCAAGGAATATGAAAGCAGTCAGAAAGCAGTATGTCTAACAAAAGATATATGTGCACTGCCTGCTTTCAAAACTTGTGAGCATGAATAAATGGAAAAAACTCTAAATGGTAGAAATATCCATCACTGGAGGAATCACCCTTTAATACAGGGATTTGCAGCAGGAGTTATGGAAACTTACTTCATGAATCTTTAGAACTAGTGATTCTGTATAATTACCTTCATATTGCATATGTTGCATCAGATATACAGACCAAAACTTGAGATGTTTTCCACCTGAGCTGAAGCTCTTAACCTCGTTTTTAAAATATGCATTTGTATATTTGCTTCATATCAATCTACGTTTAAACATGTGTAGGAAATCTCATTCTCCCTGCTACTCTTATTTAACTCCTTATTCCCATTGATATCTGTTGGTTTTCCATGATCTCTCACTTTTCCTGTATGAAGCTTTAGTGTAGTATGAGACACCACTCTGCTCTTCAAAGCAGTAAGTGCAGGAAAGCTGCTTGTCTCAGGCCCATAGGACAATGTCACCCCAATGCTGACATGAGCTCTCTGTACTATTTTCGAAGGCAGACTGGGGAAATTGCTTCTGCAAGGAACTTAAGACAGATGGTTGTTAAGTACAGCAAGTGCTTATTTGCTGGAGGGAAATAAAACCTGTGCCTATTGCACTCTGGCAGATTGGTTTGAAAGAATTCCATGTAGTTTATAATCTCCAGCCTCATAAAAAGAAATTTATTTAACATCTATGACTCCCCCTATTTAGTCCTAACTCTTTCAGAGAGAAGAGAAGGCATAAGATGACATGCAGCAGATATAAGGAACTGTTTTAGACATCTTAAAGCATTGTATCTGTAGACTATGTGGGAGTTGCAGGATGAGGAAGTACTGGATGTGAAAGACAGTTGTACCTTTCCATGATCAAAAAGGTCAGAAGAAAATGCTTGTCAGCCAGGTAGCCAATAAACATAAATTTTACCTTTGTGGATCAATATAAGGTCATGTGTTAATATCTGATTACCTTAGATGGATTAAGATATTGGATATTATTAAGACAATAAAAGATAGGTTTGTCATCACAATGGTGATACTTTGTCCTTGAAACTCTCTGGTTGGAGAGGTGCCCATTTGTACATGCCAGATGGTCTTGGAACCATCTTGAAAGTGGTTGTGGAAATGATGGAATTTTTCTACCTATAGTGCTAGATTTCCTGGCAGGTTTTATTTAGATATTCTCTACCCCTGGTTTTCATATATCTTTTTTGTTGTATATCTTTGCTTGTTTGTTTGACTTTGCAGTTGTTTTATCTACAATTAGAAGATAGAACTTGCATTGATTCACCCTAAATGTCTAAAGATAAATAACTCTTCAGATTAGGAGGTTTGTCTTTCCAAGGAAGAGGGGATGTAATCAGAGGGGCTTGCAGTGGCTCCTTTAATTTGGCTCTGTCTAAGAAATGAGAAGTCGTATCAGTTAAATAGTCAAAACAGCCTGAAGAGATCTTAATGCAACTTTCATCCTATATTACTGCTGGCAGACCCTAAGTGATTGTTTCAGTTCTCAGCACCAGTGTAGAACATCCTGTTTCATTTTTCCTGAAATACAAGAGGGCAGGCTGGAATGCTGGCTTAAAAATTCTTCCATAACCCTGCTCTCCAGACAGCAATCTGATTTTCTGCTTTTATTCTGCATATTCTACAAGGAAGTATAGCTTAGACAGGGGTTTTTTTGTTGTTGCATTTTGTTGTTGTTGTTGTGTGGTTGTTTTGTTTTGGATTTTTTTTGTTTGTTTTTTCTTTTGTTCTGTTTTGGTTTTTTAATATAGCTATCCCTATCTATCTTGGGTTAGTGCAGTGATGTTTTGGAAGTAGAGATGAGAAAACTATAGGAAGCTCCCCGAGGCTGAGCAGGCATGGGAAGTTGGATGCAACTCTGTGAGTCCCATATTCAAGAAAGGGAAAACAAAACTGCAATAATAATAATAATAGACCTGCAGAGGAGATGAGGAGATCAGAGCAATGCCAGAGTAAAGTGATGGAGGTCACTGAAGAAGGAGGGGGAGAGGGTGCCCGAGCACCTTTTTTGTGTGTTCTTGAGAACCATATAAGGCGGATCTGCTTTTAACACCCTCATTACAGTGGGGTGGCTTGGAGAATTTTTTGTTTGATTGTTTGCTTGTTACTGCAAGTTTTAAAAAAATAAGCTTAGAAATATTGCAAAGTTCTTTAGAGATCAGAGCATGGTTCCTGGAGGCTGATGGCCAGATTATGCTACCAGGTATGATATACTATGCTACCAGCCATTATTCCAGCATCACCAGGAGCAGAATGTGACCCTCAGTTTAATTTCTGAAATGGCTTCTAAATTTATTGGAGCTGTGCATCTTTGCAGGACCCTTCATGGCTTTGCTGCAGTGGTAGGCTGATGTAAATCAGATTTCCTTGCCACTGAGAGCAGTGCTGATTATATATGAAGCTCTAATAATGCTTGCTGGAGTTTTGTGTCCCTAGGACCATCTTAGGTATTCAAACTACTTACCCTTTCTGCCTGTGACCTGAAGAAAGAGGGAAGTGTTTTAGAGTAGTAATAAAGAGATTACATTAGATGAAGTTATTTTCAGTAGCTAGATCAGGAAGATTGAGAGTCAATTATCCTGGTCAGGTTCATCTTTAGGACACAAGCAAAGAAGAGAGTTGAGACATTTATACTGCACTAGCAAAAAAGATTTAAGAATGCTGTGTTTGCACTGAGTACTTGGGCCTTATCAGCTGGAACAACTGAATGAAGTCAGTGATCATATTTTGGGACCTGGAGACTGTTACTTTAGCCTCTTTTGAGGTGCTTCTTGACCACTTGGACTCTGTTATTCAGCAAAGAAAGCAGGCTATGTGGCTTTCATCACTCAAGAAAGTGAATATTTGGTATGGAGAACAGTTTTGAGAGCCCCAATAGTACTTCTGGATTCTGCTTTGTGAATTTCATTTCTGTTCTTTAGATATTCTCTACCCCTGGTTTTCATATATCTTTTTTCTGGTCTAATTCTAATTCTGGTCTAATTTCAGAAAGCTTTCCAACTTTGTTTTTTTCTGACCTTATCTGCACTCTTGCATTTGTATAAGTTGTATATACATAATTTCCCTACAATAAGATGCTAGCTGCTTTTTGATAGTTTGTTTTTGTTTGGCTTTGTGGTTTGGTTTTTTTTTTTATGTTGTTGTTTTTTTTGTGATACCTACAAGATGCAGAAGTCTAGCTTTTCACTTTTCAGTGAAACTTAGCATCCTGTAAGACAAAAAATACTGCTGTTTCTCATATAAATATTTCATCTACAGAGCGAAATGCTGCTTGAAGATAGGTCACATGCAATGGTAAACCATTCCACTACATCGTTCTAAGTATTCATATGACAGTCACTTACTGGAAAGGAAGTTGTCTATTCTGAGAATGTGACAGCTGAATCAGTAACTTCTGCCCCTCATAGTGACAAGAAACTGATGGTCATCTGGTGGATGGAACTGTGCAGCTGGAAGGTAAGACCAGTAAAGCTACACCGACATAAATCCACTGAAGAGCTTACTTAATATGTGCCCCAGTTACTCTATCTGGAAGACTTTGTCTATGTTTTGGCATGTTAGTTGCCTTGTCAAGCAGCTGCTTCTTTCCTGGCATTCAGCTGTGTTTTACTGAATTTTTATGTATTAAAATTTTGCCCATTGGAGCTCTGAATTCTGTTTTCAATCAAAACAAGCTGAGTGATTCCTATTCCACTGAATGATAAAAATACCACATCCTTCCAGGGTTCAGTGCTATTAGAGTTCTACTGTGTTTTCAACAGCTCATGGTGTACTTGGAAACATGCATTGTCTTCCCTTTCTAGACCTTTCCCTTCCTTTCTGGGGACTGTAATATACTTACAAATTTGTTATTTTATAGTGAGGTGAGGTTTCACTCCCCCTTCACTTTATTTCTGGCAGATGAGTGGCTTTATATGCTTTCACTTCTGGCACAAGTTAAAATGGTCTGATTATCCAAAGAATGAACCTAGAAAATGTAATCAACACTTGATCTGCCATTCTGAAGCAAGACTGTTTAGTAAAAACTCAATATTTTATTTTGCTTTAGTATTGATTCACCAGAATTGCTTGCATTTCAGTAAGCAGCACAGCTGGTTCTGTTTTAGTGTCAGTCTCTACTCAACAACAGTTTTGTCTTAGCTGTAGTGGTTGATCTGTTAAGATAGCTGCTGCTGAAAAATAGGGAGGCATAAGGAGCTGATCTAAAAAAGAAAAATAAATGCAACAACTCTTATAGAACTGGCATTACCTTTATATGAATCAGCATACTACATAGAGTTGGTGAGTATTAGTGGAATTCATCTACACCCAATGGGGAGATGTCATTGACCAGATCAGGATGTTTTTCTATTGAAATCAAGAACCTGAGTATGATTTATCCTTGATTTGCTTCTGTGCAGCCAAGCTTCTCTGTTAGCTGCACTTCGTGGTCTGTGGAGTATCCTGAAAATATATTTTCCTGGTTCTGTTCCCAGTCACTGTAAATCAGAGGCTGTTTCACTGAACTTGTTACTTGAGTTGTGTAATATCAGTGCATACAAGGAAATAATTCTGCCCATTACACAGTTCTTTTAGCTATCAGCAACAAATTCCTATTTGTAGCTTAATTCCTGCTCCCATACTTATAATCTATGAGAGGGTTAGATAATGTTGTAGGTGAAGGCCAGAGAAGGATGCAGGTAAAATGCTCAGGGAAACTAATCTTCCATTGTTTCTGGAGTCTGTCATCCTCAGAATCTCTAAATCCTCAGAACTGAACTGCAACTTGAATGAGAATTTCTTTCAATAGCTTTTCTAATTAACAAGCTTTGTTGAGAAAGAGTAGAGAATGCCTCAAACTTTTGGAGTTTCTCTGAAGATATTGTGTGGGGATGGGGGAAAGGAACAGTTTCTCCTGCCTTGGGGAGGTCTCCAGTGTACCTGGGATAAGAGCTTGCTGGTAGTGGGATCACAGACCCCTTCCACTCTTGCTTATTTTTGAAAGATAAGTGTCTTAGCATGCTCATTTCTAGCAAAAGTTAAAATTGTCTCATTACTTCAAATCCCTGTTTATAGCTGATATGCTAGGCTGCACACTACTCTTTCTGGTTTCTTCCACTACTGAAGTGTGGAATCGTGCTGACAGAGCTTTCTTCCCTTTCTTCACTGCCAAGTTCTCTTTGGGGGGGGGGAACCTGTTCCTCAGCTCAAGACAAATTGATTTGAAATAAAACAACCTTAGGAGATGGCTCTCTGACATTGAGATGTTGACAGAGTGCTTCAAATGTCTGGATGACTATGCAGGGTTAAAAGACCTTACACTTTAAAACAGCTTACACTTTAAAACAATGAATTTATATGCTTCTGAGGTTCTCTATCTCCTTATCTTGTCCACGAGGAATTAATATGTGAAAGGCATTCAGCTCAGAGTGGTGGCTTTGTTTTCTGCCTTTTATTAAGTAGTTGAGGCGTGAGGAGACTGTGGCTTGATATATTTACATAGAATGCACTTCTGGACATAAAGGTTTTTCTTTTGATCCACTTTCTTTAATCCTCTGCGCTCCAGCTCATCCAGCTGGTGATAAAATCTACCTGTCCCTTGCAATAAAAATATTATGCTTTTATGTTCTGACTTACCCCTTGAGATCTCAAAACGCTTTGTAAACGTTTTGCCTAAGCTGTTATGAAGGGAAAGTCTTCCTTCTTATTTCCTATTTAAACAAATTGAGGAAGAAAGGAATGAAGTCATTTGGCCAAGGTTAGTTTGTGAGCTGCAAGGCTTAAAGCTGTATCTAATATCCATTTCTAATTATATGTAGTGGTAACTGTTTCAAAATGTTTAAGTTGGTTTTTGTTTGTTTGTTTTCTTAACTAAAAAGATATTTTCACTGATTTGGTTTAATTGTTTCTATCACTTTTATCACTTCTGGAGACAATCCATGGAAAGACTGTGGATCCTAAGTGATTCTAAGCAATCTGATGAAGGTTGTGGGTCTATAACCTGGTGAATTTTAAGTCCTTAAAAATATTATGGACAAGACCCTCAGCAGTTACCTTAGTATTTAATATCTTCGTATTTAAATGTTCACCCAAGCCTACACTGCCATCCTTAGTCACTCCCTAAACAATGGGGTGTGCTACCATTATTTCCATCTTTTCTGTCAGAGGCTCCTTTTCCATTTTTTCTCCAGTATATACATAGAAGAATGATGTGCCTGTTTCCTGTATATAGCTCAGGAATAGGAGTAATGAAGGGACCATGACATTCATTTATATCAGAATCTTATTTGGTAGAATTGCATCTTTCCTCAGTGGTAAATGGGAAATTTGAAGAATTCCTGATAATACCTATAAATACAGTGATTAACAACATTGGTTCACTTTGGCTTGTTCATGGACCTATTTTTAACAAGAATTTATAGAACTTCGGTAATTCTGTGTGTTCTGTGTGCTTTCACATGTTGTCAGTTTTAAAAGTGATCACTGATGTTTGGGTTTTTTTCCTGGTGCTTTTTCTTCAGAGCAATTGCTCTACGATAAACGAGATAATTATATGGAAACCTCAATGCTCTTAATAATTATTTGTTTCTTCTTCAACTATTTCTTGATCCTATTCCTACATAGTTTGACTTCCCATCCTTCTCCATCTCTTTTCCCTCAGTCCTGATTTTTGTCTCTTCAGCCTGTGTCCCATTCCTCTGTAGTTTGCAGAAAGCAGAAGAAGCCCGATCAGAGGTCTAACTTGTAACTGTGATGGTTCAGTACTTGTTCTTTCTTGGCTGCTTTTATTTTCCTCTGTAGACTACCTAGAGGCTGTGGAAAAGAGGCAGAGGCAGGGAGTAGAGAAATATGTGGGCACAGCATCCCTGCCAGCTGAGCCCAGTGACTTTGGATGCTTGGAAGCCAATTACTATGAATTCTCTTCTGGCTTGCCAAAGTGCTTTGGCTGAGTGCAAATATGTGTAACAACTTTCAAATCCCAGATGTGTAGCATAACAGATTTAGAGAATCTGTATATAAAAAAAATGTAATCACAACACATATACAAACAATTAAAGTAATTTTGAAGATCAATTGGCTTCTGCATTTATTGTAATCAATTCTGTTGCTGTTTCATGGGTTTTTAGTATCAGTGCCATAGTTATGAACTATAGGAGCAACTTAAGAACTAAAATTATATTTTAAACCAACCATCAGCATACCCAGTGAATAATAAAAGGAAAAAAATTTGACCTGTAGAAGAGAGAAATACTGTGCTCATTCACTATGGAATAGTAGCTGCAGTTGATGGACAAAGGGGTTTAGCTGCTTGTGTCGTAGGCAGAAACATAAAATTATAAGGTAGAAATGAGCAACAGCCTCAAAATGAAGGCTGCCTACATCACATGAATTCAAGAAATTGCCCAAGTGGTAATAAAGAATTGATAAGTGCGGGAAATTTTATGACCACAGTCTTGTGGTGTGCCTGCAGTGAAAAACGCATACATCTCTAACTCAAAGGTAATGTTTCTTAAATAATTTGTGAGCTTCTGTGTACACATGTTTGCACAGCAGCAGGAGTTATTGGAACTGATGCTAGATATTTCTGGTGTTCTCATTCAGAGTAGGGTGTTGCTACTCGTAATTTTGAGATGTGATGGCATAAGACATTTTTCAAACACGTGCCAAAACAAGCAACCTGATAATTGCTTTTTTGCTTTTCTGTTGCTCTCTGCCATGGTAACTGCTTTAATGCTTTATGTGTTTGCGCTGACTTATTTTTATCTGTAGTGTTTTTTAAAAGCATAAAAGATACAAACAACTGATCCAGCAAACTTGCATCCTCCAGCAAATCATTGTGCTAGTATTCCTTGCATAGCTTTTTTGAATCAATCATATTTATATTGCTGTGATCATCTAAAGTAGGTTTCTGTAACTATGTATTTTTGCTCAACAAGATACTAGAACAATGTTAGAGTAAAGAAAAACAAACAACTTGGCTTTCCTGGAAGTAAAATATTTATAGAGAAAAAGCAGGTGTGAAGTTCACTGGCAATTCTTAAAGCAGAGAATAAAACACAAAGCAGATTAGTTTCGCTGCCACCTTGGGATGCTGTTCAAGGGCACTGGAGACAGCAGCAGTACTTGAAACATTCACAGTTTTCTCTTCACATTCTGCAAGAGGGTCAGAGTCAAGCAAACTCCACTTGGTGTGGATTCACAAGCTGTGCCTGGTCCTTAGACGTATCAGATGGCAGACCCCTTGTGTACAGCTGGACTTTCCCTTGCAAACTGAGGCTTCTTCCTGCAGAGTTCAGTCCTGCCCCCTGTTTCAGTCTTAAAGTCCCTGAGGTAAGGTGCTTATTTGGTCTCAGGTGAGCAGACCAGCTCTCTCTGTACATAGGAACCTGTGGGAGGCAAAGGTGGTGCCCTATTGCACAGGTGTGAAGCCCAGTGATGGGGGGTTTGAGGAGCTGGTTAGAGCACTGCTTTCCGTACTTGAAATCATAGAATCATAGAATCATCTGGGTTGGAAGGGACCTCAGAGATCATCAAGTCCAACCCTTGATCCACTCCCACTGCAGTTACCAGACCATGGCACTGAGTGCCACATCCAGTCTCTTTTTAAATATCTCCAGGGACAGAGAATCCACCACTTCCTGGGGCAGCCCATTCCAATGCTTGATCACCCTCTCAGTAAAGAAATTCTTTCTAATATCCAACCTAAACCTCCCCCGGCACAACTTAGGGCCCTGCCCTTGGCAGTCTGGCTCTTCCCTTCTTTGCCAGTTAACTGGTAAAGGCAAAATTCTGGTCGATTAAATTCAGGTCACTACACTGGCATCAAGAGACCTATGCTAATCTTGCCAAAAGTGGGTCTTGTATATGCAGCCACATTATATTACCATTAGGTTTTACAATGCATCGTCTATTGCAATGTACTCCAAAGTTAATTCCCATCTGATCAATAATCTAGAAAGTGCCAGATTTTTAATTTTTTCTGGCAGATATAAACCAAATCAATTGTTGCTCGAATGCTAATTAAGGCAGAAGAAACAGTAAAGCAAACACCTCTTTAAATTAATCTAATTCAGAAAATCTGTTTGATTAATAAAACTTCAAAGAATCTAGGAATCTGGGATGAGTCAGGAAGAATGAGAGTTGTGTCACCTCAGCAACATATGTTGCTGAAGTTAGTCTGAAAGTGGTTGTTAGATGAAATGAAGACTTTGCTAGATCTTTTCCTGATCTTCGTTCTATGTTCTATGAAGAGATCAGCATTAGAAGAGATTAGGATCATATCTGCTTATGAGGGAAGAAAATAAAAATGGTGAAAATACCTAAGGCAGCCTGGGAGTGTAGCAACTAGCAGATCTTCATAATTTCTCTTCCCAGACAACCCAAGCAAATCCACCCAATACAGGAGAGAAATGAGTAACAGCATTTAAGAGTCAAGTCATTGGGTTCATACAGGAGCTTTGGAGAGCTCCTGCCAAGGCTCCATCCCCCCTCTTTGAGAACGGAAAGGATTTCATCTGCAGGTAGCTTGAAAGTAGAGGGTGGAAGATCAGCCTCTGTTTCATCTCTGTTCTTGGCACAGTCTTGTTGGGTACAGGCTTTACATTTACACAGATCATTTGTGGATTTCCCCAGAGAGAGCAGATCAGTTTTAAAAATCCACTTGAGACCAGGAAATACATGGCACTGAGCTCACATCTGCTCCCTTGCACAGAAGCATTTGAGTCTGCAATAATGTTCTGTAATGCTGTATTAACACAGCTGAAAACTGTAATGGATGGGCCAATGACTGCAGAATGGTGGTAGCTGGTTTTAATAGGCACTTACATGCTTAACATGATGTAATTGTTAATGTAGGATATCTACACAGTACTATGTCCACATACAATAAAGCCTCTGGGAGAACGGACCAAAAAAGAAATAAAAAGAAATAATGATTTTTCAATAGAGCATTGTAGGCTTGTTTTTTGGGGGGTTTGTTTTGTTTGGGTTTTTTTTGGGCTTGTTTTTTTTTTTTTTTTTGTTTTGTTTTGAAGGCAGAAAGTAAAAGATCTGCTGTTAGGCAGACTCGAGCCTCCTCTGAGAATATCTGAAAATATTAAGTGCACTCCCCATGGAGTCTGCTGCAAGTCATTGACTGAGCCAGTACCTGAGGGACATAAATTTGATACACATTTCTTTCTCTGTAATTTAGGAGAGTCTTTCTGTGTTAAATGGTATTGCTGATACAGAAATTACCTTGATCTTTATTTCCAGCTCTGTCTATCACTTTGGGCATGACAAGGGTCTCAGGCTAGCAGCACTTCAAGGAGGTAAAGTAAAATATTTGAAGATCATAATGCTGCCACATTACAGTTCACGGTGAGGTTGGCTATTTATACAAATTCATTCAGATGCTACTTTCAAAATGTATTTACTGTATTATACAAAACTGGACTACTTCCTTCTCAGAGAAAGATTAGAAGATTATGTATATTTTTCCCTGTGACACCTGGCAAACAGACTTGTTTTCAGACTTACTGAAATATAAGCAAAAAGCTATGCATGAAAAGAAAAAATAATAAAAATGTGCATTAAATGTCAAATTTGAAATAGTGTTAGCTAATTCAAAAGAAAATCTTGCTACTGCTCGTTTCAGACTTGGGTTTGGTTTTAGTGGTGATGAAAATACATGCATGAAAACAGATAAACAATACTTATCATACGATGAGCAAAGCCAAACAGTGTATTTGATTGTAAGTTTTTTGTTTTGCTGGCATTCACAGATAACACAGCAAGAAATTTAGTAGAATACATGAGAAAAACCTATTCCCATATACCCATTAAAATGCCTGCTTTCCAGCTGCAGAAAAACTGTCATCAAACGAATGTTTTCCCTTAGACTTAAGATCAGATCTTTAATCTTAAACCAGAATTTTAACTGCGCAGCTTGTATGAAACGAGGAATTACTCCTTACTGGACATCATCACAATCATCCCTCTCTAAAGGTGCATCTGGAATGAATCAGTATCACAGAGACTAAAGGCAATGGTGGTGCCATGCCTGCATCCAGGTGTATTTTCCAGTGAAATTCAGAAATATGTTGTTGAATATGGGGGAAATGCTGCAGAGTCAAACAAGCTGAATGGGGATTTCAAAAGCATCATGTCAATGTAAACATGCTAGGAAACCCCATCCTGGTAATATGACCAAGAAAGGGTTGATGTGGGTTTAGTAATTCCTGCTGAAATAAGTTCTTTATTTACAGTAGTTCCTGTCTTACTGAAGAGGGCGTAGCTCCAGTTCTTCTCTCTCTTTTGACCTAACCGAATTATTTTGAGAATTAAGCTGTCTAGGATTCTGTATTATTTGTGCAAATAATTGTATGATATTTATTAAAAGAATGAGGCAGACCCTGTTGTAATGTTATTAAAATTCTGACCATTGTCATCACTTGGCAATTCATAAAATGATGTGTTAAAGAAGCATAGCATAGTCTGTTATGTCAGGAGTATTCCCCTGTTAGATCTATGCAGTTCCCATCCAGCTTCTTCTTTTGTCTGCTTATATGCAGACATCATGCTTAACAAGTATGCTTTGTGCAGATAAATAGACTCCCACCATTGAACAAGTTTTTAGCAATTTTCATTAAAAATAAATACAGATGCAAAATGGAACAGAATATTGATTTTTATCAGTGGGACTTTATCGCTGGTAGCATTCCCTGGTGTTTTCAGGATTAAATAAATGGCTTTCAAAAAAAAAAAAAAAAAAAAAAAAAAATTCGCTAGTCCAGAAATTTAAAATAGTTTAAACCTTTTAGTAAGTGCATCAAAGGAAAAGTTAATAACAACTAACAGTTCTTAGCAATATCAAGAAATAACCTTTGTATTAACTGACTGAGAATTCCTGGTTCCATGCAACCACAAGTCTTTTTTCCCCACTAACAAACATAGCTTTAAGATGTAAAGTGGGAGGCCCCAATATTTTCACTGATTTCAGCATACTGAATAAAACCAAAGAGACACACAATGGATTGGTATTCCATGCTCCATACTGGTAATTCAGAGAAAAGCATTATAGTTATGACTAGGCTGTGAGATATTTCCAGGATGTGCTTCTCATTAATTCCAAAGGTGCTTAAAAAAAAAAAAAGCTTTTCAGAAGTTCAAGAAAATTAGGAAGTTTACTTTCTTTCCCTGAGAGCATCACATCACAGAGCTTGCTTTCAGCAGTTATTCTTAAATGCTGGACTCAGTCCTGTTTCCTTTATCCCACTTCCCCATTGTTTTTGATTTGGTTTACGTCAGAGGTGTGAATAAGAAGTTCAAAGTATCAGTGTTTAGCTCTAAGTTCT
The DNA here is from genome assembly GCF_036169615.1 of Heliangelus exortis. Classification (NCBI taxonomy): domain Eukaryota; kingdom Metazoa; phylum Chordata; class Aves; order Apodiformes; family Trochilidae; genus Heliangelus; species Heliangelus exortis. The sequence continues at coordinate 106,728,300 of NC_092422.1, read as the reverse complement.
AGATTCAAATCAAGCTCAAATCACTAAAAGTTGTCTAGTGAAGAGCTATCAAATAATAATGAGGAAAGCAAGGAGAAAAGAGCAAGAAATATTCACAAATATTCCTTTGAACATTGTAGATGCCCTTTCCTGTTTAATTAACTTTTGCATTTAAAGCGTTATAGCAAAAAGGTAAGAAAAATCAAAGCACTGGAAAAACCTGGAGTGGAACTAGTTTGATTTTGTGCTGTGTTCACTATAGATTTGATTGTGTATGTTGTCAGAATGCTTCTTAAAGGATTTTTTCTCTTGTATGCTCATCCAGTTAAGTAATTCCATGATTTAGGCTCGTACTCACACAGAATATTAAATGTCTGAATGAGTGACTGAGAGAGGTCATGTATTGTCACAGGATTTTTAAATAGGTGTGATTTATAATGCAGAAGAGGCAAAATTCATGGAGTTACGCTGAACAACAGCAACACCAAAACAGTAAATCCACAGGGAAATTTCCCCATTGCTCATAATCCACTCCAGCGTTAAGGACTTTGAGTCCATTTCTTTGAGGATCAATATCCAAATCACAAGAAATAACATCACGGTTGTGTGAAAGATAAACTTGTAAAAGCATTTATGGGATTCATGCACTCAAATGTTATTTTTCTCTTCTCTATTTCCAAAATGAATGTGTAACCAGACAATTCTTTTATATCTCTTGATGTTTCAGTATCCCTCTCCATCAAAGAAAATGATAGTATCTCCACTATATGAAAGCTGCATTGTTTTTGTAATCAGTTAAGCTTGTACAGTACTTTGTATTCATATGGTTTTCTTCCATGACACTATCTTGGAGAAAAGTTTTTTTCTTCCTATTGGCACACAGGTAAAAAAGAAATTTAGTGGAGTGGCAAAATAATGTATCCTGTTATGGTAGCTCTTTCAAAATAGAGCAGCAAAACTGTGTGTAGGCATGATAGATAAACTCATGTTCACACTGTAAACTGTAAATGACCCTTATTATAATCTTTAAAGTGAAAGTTGCTCAAGTTGCATATTCTGTTGTTCAAAATAGTGACCATGAGTTTGGGAAAGAGTGTGCTCAGCTTTTGAGGGGCTAGAAGCAGTTGAATCACAAAACCATTTTATGAATAAAAACAATTTTTATGCCTAAGAAATTTGCCAACAGGGATGATTAAAATTTTCATAAAAATGTGAAGACTTGGAAGCTAACAGAGCTTTAAAAGAATGAGAAACCATGAAGTCTAAACCAGCATAATAGAGTGAGTTTAGACAGGAGGCTGTGACTTGGGTCCTGACGAGTCCAGGACAACGTGTAAGTCAGTGGAAATGTTTCCACTAACATGAGTGAGGCTGGGATTTTACCCTACAGAACTCTGCAAATGCATATATTGTTGCAAGGCTTAACTACAAGGCTTTCTGTTTTGTTCTTTATGTTCCCTTAGTAAAGTGCAACACATGGTTAACTTTTCTGTTGCATTGGGTACATTATTGAAGCAGACACAGATAATTTTACTTCCTTCTCCAAACTAGATGACTTGTCAAGCTGATCTATCAGTATTCTGAGGGATTGCACAAGGGCTTTTTTTGGTTCCTTAGTGCTTTTCTTACATGAAAAGCAACATATTTTGATTGGTTGATGGTTGAAAGTGCAATTAAACATTACAGAATCTGGGAGAATTTTTTAAGGCATTCCTTTTTTGTTGTTGTTTTTATTGCTCGTGGGGTTTGGTGGCTTTTTATTTATTTAATGTCAGCATAAGCAAATTTAATGTTTCACTGAGATGATGCCAGCTGTCCATTGTGAATGTAAATGATGAGCTGATGGAACTGCATGGTTGCCTTGAACAAATACGTGAAATAGAAATGTGTTGTTACACATCTTGCAGGTGCCTCTGTTGTGGGGATCTATTCACTCAGAGGACATTTAGCTGATATATTGTACAGATGGTCAAAGAATGCCTTTAGGCTATCTGAAGTTTTCCACAGGAAATGTAATACTTTGGAGTTTGCTGCAAAGCATTATTTTATAAAATGAGGCTAATTTTGACAGTTGCCTTTTTAGACTCCTAATTTCAGATCTCTGCCTCTTCAATGTGGCTCTTTAATTCTTTTTTAGAAACTATACACAGTAAACTGAGTTTCTTTTAAAAAAGAGTGGATTTTGTTTCCATATCCCAGGATGTATATCTACAATATCTTCTAGTTTGTGACAGGAAGCCAGAGAAATACTAGGAAAAGGCTATGCTGACTCTTTGCAGTACAGCAGTTACTTTACTGGATTCCAGGAAGATTTTCAGCTTATTGCTACTGGTGGTTGAACCTCACTCTTTGTGATTCCTGTTCAGCCTAAACAACACTATTTCTTGTGGATGTACCCTTTTATCCTATGATACCCTGCAAACTGTGCACTTCTGAACTGGGATACTCAAGGAATATGAGATTCTCTGCACCCTGGCCAAGGGTTGCTTGGATATTAATCGGTTATTTTCACTTTATACAGCTACCTTCACGTTATTTATAGTCTATGCTGGTAAAAGTCTTCATTTACAAAAGACAAAAGAGGTGATATGTTAACAATAATAATGAAAGATTTGAGTAAAGAAGTGAAAAAGAAAACATGCTAGACCTACTTATGCTAAAATTAAATAAAAAATGTATCCTTTGCACTAGTTGTAAGTAGTGTCATAATAAAGCTGGCTAGAGATTTTCTTTTCTTATGAACTGTATACCTCAGGTTTCATTCCACAGAGATAAGAAACATGGTGTGATAACTTTAATAGCTCTTTGGAGTTTATAAGGGGCTCCAAAAAGATTTAATGTGACTATCTCCCTTTCCAAAGTGGCTTCTTGCCTGGTTCTAACATTCAGAGTTTATTCTTGATAGTTCTTTTAGCAGTACAAGGATTGTCTCACCTCTATGACACATATCTGGTTTCAGCCTTTTGATCTGTAGATCAAAAGTTTTATAAATCATATGGATGCTCTGAATTCATAATGCAACATTATACCTTAGTTCAAAGCACAAGAAAAAAAAGTGTCAACCAAATCAAATACAGCAATGCCCCTCATTTTTCACTACAGCCTACCCTTGGAAATTTGTGTCCAGGCATGGTTTGTCTTCTCTAACCTTGAGCAGACCTCCCAATAACCCAAAGATTCATCAGAAAAATGGTGAGCAAGACCTTTTCCCTTCTTATAATTTCCTGGTTTTCTGTGAGCTATCTTTCTTTTGGGTGTCTATGTTTTTTTTAAGGGAACTTTAATTTAAAACTCCTCTCACTGGGTTTCAAATGTTCACCTGTCAGTAACATTCCAGTTCCTTGTGAAGACTTATGGCAAGAGCAGGTAATTTTCCTGTGAAGTGTGTGTATGTGTTAGAGTATCAGTGCACAGACCAGATGGACCTGTACAAATTCTCAAGACTCAGTTTACCTAGCTCAAAGGTAGATGGATTTTTTATTCAGTCATAACAAGTATAAACACTCTATCTTCTAGGTGCTTGTCCCTCTTTGGTCAGTGAACATCTTTGGAAAGAAGTCAGACTTTTAAAATTGTCAAAAAAGATTAAGATTTTTACAAGTTTCACAAAAACATGACTGAACTTCTCCTTATTTGCAACATTTTTTTTCACATGCTTATTCAGACAGCTGAGGAGAGCCAGGATGTGCATAATCCAGAGGAACCATGTCATCTTAGATTCATTTCTTCTGAGGCTAGGTGTGTTGGTGTGAGTTTTTTCTTTGTTTTGCTTTTTATGGACAATGCAATACATGAACTGGTGTGATAGCAACACTTCTGTGTGGCATTGTTTTGTCAGTGATATGATTAAACTAGAATTTTTTAGTGATCTGGTAGTGAATGACCATAATGAAGCCCTCCTAGTTTGGACCTCCAGTGGGTTTGCACAAAGACTTGCACAGTTACCACAACCGAATAGTTGGTTGTGACAGAGGGAAAGCAACATGGACATTGCTGCAATCTGGATTAGTCTGGTACAGGTGCAAGAAGGGACAGCTTGATGATAGCTCTCTTTTCTGTGCCTCTCATGGAAAATGCAACTGTCCTAATTACAAATACACTCAGAAGAATGCATGATTGAAGCAATGTAGTATGTTCTTTCCAGCTCTGATTTCATCAGAATAATTAAACATGCCTTCAAATCCTTTTGTATTCAACTGAGTACATAAATTCTTAAGAGCCATAGAGTTCCATGCAACTTAAATGCATGGCCAGAGTTAAACATGCTCTTAAAAGCTGTAAATAGAAATTTGAAATAAGTACCTGAGTTGCTCACTGTCAAAGCTCTCATGTAGCTTAATTAAGAGCAAGTCGATTAATAAAAATAGTGCAATGCACAAACTCTTAGAGACCATGCTGAAGAAAAGAATTACAACTGTCAGAACTTTAAATACAAGAAAACTTTCTCTCCTTCCTTACACTAATTCTGGTGGCAAAGCACCAAACATTTTGAGAGCCTGGAAAACAAGAAAAGCCTGGTGAGAAAGAGCCAGTGACTGCATCAGTTTGCTTTGCTTCTGATGTAAGGAAGCACAGGTTGTTGGGATTTTTTTATAATCATCAGGCAATGTGGGATGCAATACCACATGTTTTATGTTGAATTTCTGTGTCTGAAGGCTAATGATTCAGATCAAAACATAATAATCTTTAAAAGCTCACAAAATTGAATATTCAGATTCAGTATGAAAACACTGAGAGAACCACTTAGGTGATGTAAATTACTTTCTACATCACATCAGATTTAGATACAGTACTTCTCTGTGAGTGATGTCTATACTTACAGTGAAAAATCCCTACTTTTGTAGATTCCCAAGCAACTCCAACTAGAATTATTGAGGTGAGATGGAGAGACAGTGTGGGTTTTCAGGGGCTGCCTTTAATTCCCAGAGTTGGAAAAGCGGGGAAGAAATATCAGTATAGTTCTCTGAAATTATTCCAGTTCACAAGAAAAAGTCTGGCTTGACCTTGCCTAAATGTGGGGACAGAAGATAATGTAAGGAAGACCTTAATTTTTTTACTAGGCACTCAGATACATATATATAAAGTATAGAAGGGAAAGGTTATGCAAATGAGTTCATTTTTTTCCTAGACTGCTGACATGAAACACTGATGAGATTTGGGGGAGAGGTTTTAATTTAGAAACTTGGAAAGGGTTGACAGTTGCAGAAGAGTACTGAGGTCACCCAAAGACATCTGGTAGGACTGTCAGTCAGTAACATGAAGGCAATTTTGCCAAGCGTAGGATAGGACAGAAAATTGAGCTGCATTGGAGGAGTAGGTGGAGGTCAGAGTTGAGTGCTTGAAAAGTAACAAGGTTAGAGATGTGAACTACATCAAATTAGACATAGGGCCAAAAGTACACGTTAAAAATGCTGGTATGCACAAATATTTATAAAAGTTTGTATAATTTCTGAATTTAAGCATACAACAAGTCAGCAAAATTTACAGGAGAAAAGAAAATGGTACATATTGAGGGCTATGTTGATTAGGTGTCTCTGGCATACAGTGAATATAGTTAGCTCTGTTTACTGGGGCCTCTGTTTTTAGGATACTGTCTGATATCATCCCTCCTCCCCTGCATGTGTCTCAGTGCCCATCCTTCCCCTATTTTCTCAGTTCAGGAGTAGTCAGTCCATGGATATGATTTTTGTTGCTACTTCCTATTTCTTTTGGCACCTCTTTTCCCCACTGTTACCACAGGACTTGCTGATGGCTTGCTGGTGAATTTTAATGATTAATATTGGGAAAACAGCTTGAGGTTGGTAATGTATTAAAAAATGCAGGAGGTATTCTTACTATGTCTGTTGCTATACTGACTTCAGTGCCTTTCCAAGAGCACATTTCCCTGGTACAACATGGCACAGAAAATGGATTCCAAAGATGTGAAAGAAAAACAAAGCTATGATGTAAATGCTGGAGCATAGTCTTTGAGCAAAACTATAGGCATTTTTGTCCTGAGCTGGTTTTGGAATTTTTTCCCCTTTTTTCTTCCTTGTCTTGATCCTCAGACTCTGTTTGAAAGTCTTTAAAACTAAAGCAGCATGATCTCAAGTGTTCCTCCTGGCTAATTAACCTTAGCCTGGTGATATGGTCAGTTGTTTAGAGCTCTACAATTCATCACTGCAGGACAGTATGCAGCTAGACATAGGCACAGCCCAAAATCCAGATCTGAGCATCTGCATGTTTTGGGGAAATGAGGTGTATGGCATAGCCTTCAGGACTGAATGTTGTCTTCATTGTTAGCTCAGATAAACCTCAGATCAAAATCCAAGCAGAATCTGATCCACTGTGTCTCAAAATGTTATAGTAGAAAAGCTGTGCTGTGGCAGCAGAGCATGAATTTGATAATGAAACTGTGCAGACAGCACTGCACTTTAATACATATACTCCAAACTTATTTGGTCAGGGTTATATGTTTGTACATAAGATGGACTCTTTGCACTTCTTCCAAATGTATTAGTTGCCCCTAGGCTTGTCAGTAATTTGCTCCAATATTATTTGACAGAATTGCATTGCAATTTTCATCCTTACATACAGAGCTTGCATTCCTTTTCCATTAGGGAATCACAGAATCACAAAATTTCAGGGTCAGAAGGGACCTCTGAAGATCATTGAGTCCAACCCCCCTGCCAGAGCAGGACCAGAAGTAGGGCAGGTCACACAGAAGTGCATCCAGATGGGTCTCAAAAGACTGCAGAAGAGACTCTACAACTTCTCTGGGGAGCCTGTTCCAGGGCTCTGTAACCCCTACTTTGAAGAAATTCTTTCTCATGTTGAGGTGAAACTTCCTGTGCTTTATCTTGAGTCCTATCACAGGACACAAGTGAGAAGAGGTTTGCCCTTCCTGGTTGATGCCCAGCCCTTATATATTTCTACACATTAATCACATCCTCTTTCAGTCTTCTCATCTCCCCAGGTCTCTCAGCCTTCCTTCATTAGGCAGGTGTTCCAGTCCCTTCATCATCTTGTAGCCCTCCACTGTACTCTCTCAAGTAAATCCCTGTCTCTCTTGAATTAGAGAGCCCAGAACTGGATGCAGTACTCCAAGTGAGGTCTCACTAGGGCAGAGTAAAGGGGGAGGAGAACCTCCCTCCATCTGCTGGACACACTCTTCTTAGTGTGCCCCAGGATACCACTGTTCTTCTTGGCCAATAATCAGCATTTAAATAGTGAGAATTCCTTACATGTGATGTGGGAGTAATTCTATGGAAGTAAGGTTCTTGGAAGCGGGCAGCTGGAAAATTATGAGGAAAGAAAAATAAGTCAGACAGGTTTCTCCCTAAATAACCATTTACAGTAGCATCTGCTGTGCTTGGGGCTTCTATTCCTTTGAGCTGAGTGCTGGGCTGCAGTGCTGCAATGCTGCTTAGTACAGATTTAAAAACAGTTTTCCTATAAGCTCCAGAACATCCGTGTGCGCCAGCAAGTGAGTGGATGTTAAATCTGACAGATCAGGAACTCAGGTAGGCATGGTATGAGTATTAATACTCCTGCTTTCTATTTTTCACACAGTGTGTGTGTGAGGGAACATGCAAGTTCTTTCTCCAGCGGCTTCACTAAGGTGTTTTTTGCATGCTGTGCCTGGTTATAATGTTACTGCAAAGCACAGGTGGTACAAGGCAGCTGTCTGGTACAATAACATCTCAATGCTATAAAAGGTCTCACGAGTTGTAGGAGTGTTCAGATTTGTGAGACCAAATTTTATTTATCCTCTTTTCTGATTCATTCCTATAGTCTAGTGATTTGTGATCCCCTAAGAAGTGTGGAGACTGAATGGCTCTATTTACAGGAAAAGGTCTATAAAGAGAGAGAATCTTGGACGTGAAGTTGCAAGGTTGTATAGTTTAGGGAGGAAAAGGTGGAGGAGGTTGGTCCTGTCTCTGTTTTGCTCAACACGAAGGTTCAATTTCCTTGACAAATGATGGACACTGCCTCCAAAATTGGAACTCTGATCCCAAAGGAGCCCTGTGTTATTATAACATAAAAAATGGTTATTAAACTGTCAGAGGGTTAATAGTTTCATCTTAATAATCTTGATCGATGGTGTACATTTCACCAATGCTCCAAAAGCCCTCAATGAGCTTTAAAATATTTTACTGTTGGCTTGCCCTTCATTTCCAAGGAAGTCTGAGGAGAACTCTTCTTGCTAATAAATTCTTTATCATAACTTATCTGGTTTTCCCCTTAAAGGAGGAAAATATATCCTTTGCTGTGCTGTCTGATTAATTGGTCTAATTTTATCAGCAAAATTACATTCTCTTCTTTATCTAGGAAGTTATTTAAAGAGGTCTGAGCAAAATCCCAGCCCATAAGCCTGATGAGTGTCTCTGCATAAGTGTCTCTGCGCTTTATTAACTTAATACTTTTTAAGTGATTTCTGTCTGAAGGATCCCCTTCAACTTTGAAGGCCATTTGTCTGCTACTCAGGATTTCAGGATGAAAAGTGGAATGTTAGCTATGACTTACTATAAGACATTAAGGAATTCATATAGAGTAGCTCTTACTCTCAAAATACTATGTATTAGGTAACCTGTAAAGCTGGCCAATTTTTGTGACCAAAACAAATATCTCAACAGCTTTACAACAGGCAAAGTAGATTTACCCTTAACTGAAGAAGTTCTGAAAGTATCAGTGCTCACTTAATGAGAAAAATGAACTAATAAAATATAGGTGTATGTAAATATGTGTGGGAGTTGGTCCAAATAAAGGACATGGTAGTACACAGCTAAGGCTTAAAATAAAGGAGAGTCTTGGCAGCTTCAAAACAATGCAAAAAGATGTTTTGCTTCTCTTTGTTTAAACTTGTATCCAAAAAGGAGCATGTCCCCAGACTGCAGAGTTGACAAAGATGAACAAATATCTCAATTTCTATATATCTTTTCTGTTTTGCAACATGAATGTGCGTTGAATTCAGCAACCAGATGGAGGGAGTCTGAAGACTGGCTTTCTTTATTCTAGCTTGATCACTGATAGGAAGAGCAACAGTTGGCAGTGTGGCAGGACTTCAAATGATGTAAACCCTCTTGCTTTAGATCATAAACCCACTTGCAACAGCCTGGTGTTTGGGAACAAATTTTCTCACAGGTTTATAATATTATGAAACCATGTTTGTTATGGAATTTCTTGTGCCTTCTGGGAGTAACTCTTCTCTGGAGAGAAGAGGTATGAGGTTGACATGGTTGTTCTGCTACTAGGGCAGTACTTGTGTCAGTTGTTCCTGCACACAGCTCATGAACATGATGGGAGATTATAGTGACCTGCCAGTTGACATGAACTGAATACTGTGCTTCTTGGTTTAGCTTCAGGTGAGCTTGTTAGCTCCGTGGAACTCTAGGCTTGCGTTACTATTACTTCAACTAGAATTACAACATCCATAACTCACTGATGGTTATAGGACAGTTAACAGAGGTAGCAGCTTTCTACTCTTGTATCCAGAATTGCTATGCCATTCCAAGTAATTCAGCAGTATGATATTTGCCCATAATGGTTGATGTTTGTTGTGTCACAATCTTACGCAATAACTAGGTGAAAGTTATTCCTCTGTTATTCCCCCACTACCCTCCCGGGTAAAGGTATAAAGGACATAAGGAAGAGAGACTTTAAGGTTGGTAAAAACTATAATAGGTTTAATGAAGTAACAATGATGATGGTGAATTACACATTTCTCTACTTCCTCACCCTCTTAGCAGCACAGAGGGTTGGGGAGTGGGGTTTAGGACCAAGTCATCATGTGTTCTTTTCTGTGGCTCCTTCCTCCTCAGCGGAAGGACTCCTCCCAGCCTTCCCCTGCTACAATATGGGTTCCCTCTCATGGGAGAGATCTTCACAAACCCTCTGACACCAGTCACTTCCATGAGGTGCAGTCCCTCAGGCACAGACTCTTCCAGTATGGGCTGCCCACAGAGTCACAGCTTCTTCAGGAACTGTCACCTTCCCTGCCATGGGTTCCTCCATGGCTGTGGATCCATGTCTTCCCCACTGTGATCCTTCACAGGCTGCAGATCCACATATACCCCACTGCAGTCTTTCATCTGCTGCTCCACTGGACTGCAAAAGGGCAGCTACCATCTCACCATGGACTGTGGGGAAGATCTGCTTGGGTACCTCCTCCCCCTCCTTTCTCACTGACCTTGTATCTCTGCTCTGCTCTGCTTATCTGTAAGAAGAGTGCAGCTGAAATATCCTAAACCTCACAAAGCACAAAGTCTGGAGAGGTATTTCACGATAAAAGATGAAATAAACCAACATGTATTCTTTCCTTCACTGTCAACATGATGACTCATAAGCATTCTTTTTCTCTACATCTTCCTTCTGTTATTATCATGCTGTCTGAGCTAAATGATGTGTGGCAGATGACAAATATAGGATAGTTCATGGACAAAAATCACACTCAAAATTGGTTGTATTGTGAAAGTATTGTAACCTGCTATGCTGAAGCCTAACAGAAAAGCAGAATTTTTTTCTTCTCTCTGGGACAACCTTCCAGATAATTGATTCAATTAAGTGCAGTAGGAATCTTTGTTGTATTAGACATCTCTGATGAAAGATGGGTTCCTGTGACTTTGTATGTAATATAACTGTAGCAGAAACTGACTGGTTAAATACGTGATGGCAGATGAGACTCAAAACTGCAATAAACATATAATCTTCCTGGATTTTGCATTTCACTCCCTGAGGTTTTGGAGATGTTTTGCTCTTCAAAGTGGAAGTTGGATGCTTGACTCTCTTAAACTCAGGTTGCAACATAATCTCAGTTTAGGGCAGGATTTAAATGAGTGCTGGTGTGTTACCTTCCATTGAGTGGTGATAGATTTCTTTACCTTAGAGAAAATGAAGAGGAAAGCATGGGACTACATTAAGTCTTCAAACATATAAAAAGCATCCATGAAGAAGTAAGCAGTAGTCTGTACCCCTGGTGGATGGCATAGGAAGCAATGGGATTTATGCTGTATCAAGAGAGATTGATTCACACACTAGGCCCAAGCTTGTTTGTGTGGGTTGTTTTTGCTCCTCCATTGTAGGAGATTTGTAAAGAAGATATTGGAAAGCCTGTCATGAGTGCCCTAAATATAATGGCCATGTTGGGACTGGAGAGGAGTGAAGTCAATGACTTCTTTAGGTCCCTTCTAGCTATATTGTTTTATAAATGAATGCTATCATCTAAGCTGGACACATATATAAAATTTGCCTCCAGTTTTATTTTTCTCCATGTAAGGTAACATTTTTCTCCTTCACAGTACAGTCCTTCCTTCTAAGGCTACCTTTTGTTCTTTTGCAGTACATAAATCTGGTGGTAATCTGCCATTTTTTAGGAGTACTCAAATCAAAATGAAGTAGTACACATTAATTGTAATCCCTGAATTTTTTAGCCTTTTCTCTGTAGCTGAAGCGTTACTTAGGGTTACAGCATATTTCTTGGTTAGTGAGTTCTTATTTTTACATGCTACTTTCAGACACTGTGTGGGTTAGCCAGATTCTTTCCCTGAAACTGATTATATTCTCCCCTCCCAATGTAAATCTAGCTTTTGTTTTATTTCCAGTGTCCCACATGGCTCTTGGGTAGGTCTCTCTGATGATGCGTTACTGCTCCTTTCTGTCAAAAACTGTTGAATCAACAATAATTTCTGTTCCCTTCTTACCATTTTGCTTATATTCTGTTTAAATTTAAGAGCAGGTGAGTGGTTTGTCTAAAGTCAATCATAACAGAATGAAAAGATAGGTTGAAGAGGTAGTTAAGGAAATTTTATTCTCCTTGTCCAAAGAGGCTGTGACTGAGAGATGTTTGGTTCACCATTCGATCCGTTAAATATGTTCTGGTTCATTAAATTCTTACTTATTTGTTTGGATTTTTATTTTTAATTCTGGACCTTTTTAATTTTAAATCTAGAACTTAATGGGTGTTGCTGATTTTTTATTTTTATTTTTTAATTTGACCCACAGAATTAATTATTAGTATCCCCTCTTGATGTAAGCTTACTGAAAATAATGTCAGACATTCAATTTCTGCCAATTTTCAACAGCTTGTTAATGCTAATCCCATGGATCATATTGTATCTTGTCCCTGACAACAGCATCAAATTACAAATTGCTTTGACAAGAATTTCAAGATAGCAAGTCAATATTTTACAAAATAGTGTGGGCTTTCACTGAGCAAAACAGTTTTGCCTTGCCTTGCACCACTTCAACAACTGAGCTCAGCTGAGATTTGTATGGATTTTCACTGGGAAAGTAGAAGTTTTGAGCTCTCAGATTCTTTTTGTTTGAATCTTTCTTCCTTTTGACCAAGGCTGTTATCTGACAGACAGTGGCTCATAGCTCTGTTGGTCAGTATTTTGTGCAAGTTCTATTTTTTGTTTGTGAGAAAAAGGGTTTATGTTCTAGAAAAGATAAATTCTCTACTATGTTGGCATAGCCTCTATGCTCACTCACTCTGTATATCTCCTCACTATGGACCAGAGTGAAGAGGCTGTAAAGGCTGCATAACTGGCTAAAGGGCCTCTCAGATGGAAGAAAATTCAGGCATTGGAGTCAGTCCAGCTATTTTGTGTTGCATCTCAGGAATGCTTGGAGCATGGGCAGTCAGGAGAGACAAGTTAACTTAGAGCAGCTTCAAAGACTTCAAAAGCTTCAAACTACCCTGATGATGTGTAATGAGTGGGATTTGGAATTCAATGTATCTGGCATTGATGAATACTGAGATAATGCATGTTAAAATGGCTGACTATGGCCTGTTTAGAAATAGTGTGCAGTTAATATATTTTTAGCAGTTTTGCTAGTAAACTGGAAGTGCATTTATCATATTCACCAGTGTTTTTACTAGCAAACTTTGAAATGGGATACCACATACCTTCTGCAATAACCACAGCCACTTTCTGCAATAAAGTCAGTGTATGTGAAACTTCATTTTGAGAATGTGTACTGACTGTCATGCAGCCAGTAGTGAAATTTTGGTAGGGTTTCTGAAATACTAATATTTTACATTTTCCTGTCTCATATAGGCTGGACGTACAACCCAGTAACCATATTTTTGTACTTCATGATGATCCACTAAGAAATATCAATCTTTAGCCTGTTATATGGTGAATATGTAGGCACTACTAATTATGATCTATGGAAACTTGGAAAGGAAGGAGGAGTTATTAGAATGGTAGCATCCATCCAGGCTTTCCTCAGGGGCTGATTTTCCAAAGCTGAGGAGAAATAACGAGAAATCTGAAAGGAAAATTGTAGATCAACACTTGCTGTTAAAAAGGCTTTCTTAAAGAATTAAGATCTCTCAGTTCTACAGTAAAATATATTAAGACTCGGGGACAGCAGATGGAAGAAGACAACACAGCAGTCAAAACAATCAAAGATATTTGGAAGTGGAGAAGATGGAAAAGTTCTTCCTCAGGAGAAATCCATGCCATACCAACACTGTTTTACAAGTTACTGCCTACAGAAATGTTACAAACTGTCAGAAATAAAATTAGGGAAATGGTAGAGATCTGTTGTCCAGGTGCAGGTGCTCAGGGGCTGGCATGATTGCAGGGGCCTCTGTGAGGAATGACCAGGGATGCCCATGTTGGACACAGCCAGTTCTGACTCAACCCCTGCAGCATCTGACTGAGCCCTGAGAGATTTAACAATCAGGCTTGCTTCTTTAAGGTGTCTTTTATCAAGTATGCAAAAGAGTTACATAAAAACATATTTAAAACTATAAATTTTTTATTACTATGGAAATGTCAAAGTTCCTATTTCAGGATTAATGTGGTGATGTGGACAGTAAAATTCATGTTAGTGTAATGTCTATCTCCAGCTCAGTGGGGGCCAAATGATGCAGACTTGATTTAATAAATAATTGATAGATTTAAATAAAAGTAAAACTCGTAGAGGTGAGTTTTCAAAGAATGTCAGTCAGATTAATGGCTTTTGATTAAGGAATTCATTGATACCCATGAAAATATAATAGACTTAGACATTGATACAGACTTTGATGTAATATCATGGCTGCTTAAATATGTAGCACCCTTTGGGTTTGTCAATGTGCCTTTAATTTATTTGGAGCTTGCCAGATGTGGATAGTTGTCAGTGAGAAGCCATTACCCAAAACCTGAGTGGCACTACTGGTGCATCTTAATGGCCCGTAACAGGTCCACGGCATTCTACATCCCCGCCCATCATCTGGAAGTAAATGCACTTTTAAGGCTTGTAAAACTTATAGATGATACAAGGGCTGTCAAAATGTTAAATAATGTTGAGGACAAGTGGCAGTCACTATCATGTTGGGCTCCATTCACACAAAAGTCCCCTTCAAACAATATGGATTTTGATTCAGCCAAACATAAACTATCACAGATTCAGAAACTGTAGATGGAGATGGAAGCTCTGAAGTAGGGAACTATATCTTCACAAGTAGAAAAGGGCTTAGGTGCTAACATTAGACAAGAATCTTAAGCCTACAGTGCAAAGTTGTGTCCAAAAGGCCTCCTAAGATCTGGGGGTGTTCATAAAGAATTAAGGAGGAGGGAAAAAAGGATTCTGTCTCTGTGTAGCACATTGAAAAAAACTCTATTGAAGCACTTTCCTCAGTTCTTGAAAAACTGTATTTTATAATCCAACGTTAAGAATTACGGCCACTGTAGAAGACAGGCTCCAAAGACATCTAGAGATGGTAGAAGACTTCAAGCAATGAGAAATGTAAAACAAGTTCAGCTTATGTACCCTTTGAGAAGACCCAGTTGCAAAATGTAAGTGACTTTGAGAAGGAAAAAACACTGGGCAGTATTGGGCTATTCAAACTAGTATAGAAAGACACAGCAAATTGGAAGCTGATGCCAGATGAACTTAAATGAAGCCATTGTACACAGTTTTAACTGTGGGTTATCACCACTGGTACAAACTCAGAGGGGAAATATTTAAGCTCTGACTTGCTGGGGTTTTTTTGGAATCAAGACTGAATGCCTCTCTGTAAGTTATCCTTTAGCTGTACAAAAGCTACTGGGCTTGTTCAATTGGTAACTGGGTGAAATTTAATGGCATGTTCTACATAGAAGGTCTTTCAGAATGATGGTGATGGTCTTGTCTGCCGTTATGCTCTATGAATAAAAGTTTAAGTTAAGTTCAGCTGCTTCATTCTTAGGGTAGCATAGGCTGTTTGTAATTCATTTTATTCTCTTGTATAAGCCTTACTTTACATCTTCCAATATTTATAAAAATAACTAAAGAATAGGTGACTCTGCCGTTATAGAATCATAGAATTGGCTGGGTTGGAAGGGACCTCAGAGATCATCAAGTCCAACCCTTGATCCACTACCGCTGCAGTTACCAGACCATGGCACTGAGTGCCACATCCAGGCTCTTTTTAAATATCTCCAGGGACGGAGAATCCACCACCTCCCTGGGCAGCCCATTCCAATGTCTGATCACCCTCTCCGTAAAGAAATTCTTTCTAATATCCAACCTAAACCTCCCCTGGCAGAACTTAAGACCATGCCCTCTTGTCTTGCTGAGAGTTGCCTGGGAAAAGAGACCAACCCCCCCCTGGCTACACCCTCCTTTCAGGGAGTTGTAGAGAGTGATGAGGTCTCCTCTGAGCCTCCTCTTCTCCAGGCTGAACAGCCCCAGCTCCCTCAGCCCTTCCTCACAGGACTTGTGCTGGATCCCTTCACAGCCTCCTTGCTCTTCTCTGGACCTGCTCCAGGACCTCAATCTCCTTCCTGAACTGAGGGGCCCAGAACTGGACACAGGACTCGAGGTGTGGCCTCACCAGTGCTGAGTACAGGGGCAGAATCCCTTCCTTGGACCTGCTGGCCACGCTGTTCCTGATACAGGCTAGGATGCCACTGGCCTTCTTGGCCACCTGTATCCAGCCTGACCTGTGACCAAAGGGCCAAGGACTGCCTTGTGCCTGTCAGTTTTTGGTAACAGCCCCCACTTCTGTGCTTATACCAGGCAGCTCAACCCCCCAGGGTTTGGGGCAAGTCAGCTCCGCCAGCTTTAATCACTCACCTGAGCCTTGCCCAGAGAAAGGAGCAGAAAATGCCACTCAGTAAGGCTGTGAGATGGAGTTAAGGGACACGCTCATGGAAATGAGTGGCTTTGCTATTTCAGTGCAAGTGTGCAAGTGTCTACATGTTTTTGAACTTGTAATTTTCTTGTGCTGCTATGTGTAAAGGTGACCCCTCGGTGTCAGGCCCGTGGCAGTTCGCTCCAGACAGCTCATCAGCTTGATGCATGTGCTGGGGTGGGCACTCAGCACCTTCTCTGCAGCAGTACAGCAGGATTTGAGCTCTCCTCCGATTTGCAAGGGTATAATAGCACCTACTAGAAATGCAGAACTTGCTGGAGATGCATTAGGGTTTTATTTTTGTGGCAGCAATATACCTCCCGGGGATACAGTGGTTATTCCCCTTATTCAGCTGGCTAGCAGCTGGAGGAATAGGAAGGGCAGCTGAGGAATCCCGAGCTCCTGCTGGAGGAGCAAGCCCCAAAGGAAGAGTTTCTGCAGTCAGCTCTCTTTCTATCTCATTTTAATCTCCTACTTAAAATTACAGAACCGAAGTAGTTTGTGTTGTCTGGGTGTTACCAGGGCTGGCCACATGATGGCACACATCAGTCAAATAAGCGAGACCCCGTAATTCCAGGAGCTGCTGTGAATGGAGGGGAACGAAGGCTGCTGTTCAGGGCTGGGTGGTCAGGGTTTATCCTCCCTAGATGCTGTTTTGATCCGCAATTTACTGCCATCACAGTGAGGGTCAGTGGAGGTGTTTCAGCTACAAGCTGAAAAAAAAATGAAAAAAAAAAAAAAAAAAAAAAAAAAGAAGCTGAAAAAACCCAATCTGTCTGAAACAGAAGGAAAAAACATGTCTAGCAAAACCTTCAGCCTTTAAAAGGGGCTGCTAGCAATTAAACTGTTGTTTTTCTGGTTGTATTGTTTTGCCTGGTTTTGGATTTCTATTTAAAGGATCAGTCATACCCAGGAATCAGGAAAACCTATTTTATTTTTCCAGGATATAGAAAAGAAATAACGTGTTGTACTTTGAGATGTGAGGTGGGGGAACTTTTTATTTTTTTTTGTAAATGATCTTCTATCAAACAATGCTCTTTGCCTCCTGGGTGATATGGAGATGGCTGGTGAAAACATCTAAGGATGCTATAGGATCAAAGTGATCTAGAGTATTGTCAGTAATTCAAATAGGTTTTCATGAAAATGTGCCTCAAAAGTTACTATGAGATTTATACTTAGTTTATTACAGCTTCAGTGATGTTAGGTTCTGTATTTATTTTTTCTATCAATAATTACTAATAAAACAGAAAAATCTTGTTTGTATCATAGCTGTCACCAGTTAATACCTTTCCTTTCTTCCTTTTTTGCTTTTTAAGAATTATTTTGCATGCAGGAGAACTCCCAGTTGAATGGAAAACGTGGAAGTCTATTTCTTATTAGTTCTAACATTAGCAGCTAAAGCCCATGTAGCAATGCTGAATAAAAGTGCAGCTTTTTAATTAAGGACCAAACTTCCATCAGTATGTAGGAAATAAAAGCAGGGCCTGTAGATAGCTCTGCGGGCTCTTGAATTTTATTATGATGCAAATGCTAAAGATGAGAGTAGTACAGAAAACAGTTGTCAGAATATTTACAATAGTGACTCCTTTTTCCACTCAGGGTTTCTGTGTACCTTGTTGCCAAAACAATAAATAAGGACCCATGAATTTAAAGAAAGATTTGGACAGAGGTTTTCAAGGTGTGGCTAACTGCTGGGAATTTATTAGTTTCATATTATTGCTCTTCACCTTCCCTTCCTGCCTGCTAGCTTTAAAACTCTACCCTAAATGTGTACCTCAGCAGAAAGGTTGAACCACTTCACTTCTGGTTCACTTTTTGCAATGGGTGAGGAGGGTGACGTCCCAGCTCCACTGCCTGCCATGTGGGCTTGGTTTCAGTGTTGCCATCAGAAACATGCAGAATTTGTGTGTAGCTCTCAGAAGTCTCTCAGACCACTTTGAAAGATACTGTGCCTTCATTAAAAACCATTCTGTGGGTTTGCTTCTGGTTTTAAATATAAGTCAGCAAAATTAAAGACAAAAACAAATAAAATGAAAAAAAACAAACCACTCCAAGCCCTCACAGAAACCCACCCCTAAGCCCTCAGCAAGCTCCTCACTCACAAGACAAAATACAGTCAGCATTTGATGCAAAAAGCATCCAACAAGCATTTGAGATCCTTTTTAGTAAACAAACACAGTGCAGTTACATTTCATGTGACGCTGAGTTACGGTACAATGTGTTCTGCCTCCCCCCCCCCCCTCTCTTTCCTTTTGCTTTTTTCTCTTCTCCTCCTCCTGCCCTCATGGCTGGCAAGCTGATTTCAAAGGCCAATGACAACACCATGTCTCTTTCAAGTTGAGTGACTCTGTAGGCATTTGAGAAGGTTGCTCTCCTGCCCTTGGGTACCCTGGCACGCAATGTGATAGATGCAGGAGGTCACATCCTGTGAGTGCTGAGCTG
This sequence comes from Heliangelus exortis, assembly GCF_036169615.1. Classification (NCBI taxonomy): domain Eukaryota; kingdom Metazoa; phylum Chordata; class Aves; order Apodiformes; family Trochilidae; genus Heliangelus; species Heliangelus exortis. Next base: position 106,709,792 of record NC_092422.1, on the reverse strand, counting down.
TGTGCTGCTGAGGGCTTTGCTGCTGCACTTCCCTGAGTGAAGGCAACTGCTGAGCAAATAAAGTGATTAGAAATAAAAGAAAATATTTTTCTATGCAGAATGTTTGTTGACCCCCACAGCTGTTATTTGAAATGAAAAAAAAAAAAACAAACCTATGAAACTGTCCCTGTAAAAAGAGGATAGAGAGAGGATTATATTTTACAGACACAAAAATGCTTTCCTACATCAAATTCATTGTCCTACACAGGGAAAACACCTTATTTTGAACTCGTATTTTCAAATGTACTTTTCATAACTATCTCTTACAGCAAACTATCACGAAATGAGTTTTGAAACTAATATCCTAATTCCTAACTGTATCTCAATCTGTTTTGGTCATGCCTTTTCTTTTGAACCATTTCATAAACACTCCACCAGCCTTTGCATAGGCTTTTTTGTTTTTTTTTCTCCTGGCCTGGAACAGAGTCAACACAGTTATCAAAATGAAAAGTACAGTTCAAATCAGAGCGAGTCATAGAGTGATAGAACAGTTTTGTTTGGAAAAGACCTTTAAGATCATCCAGTCCAACTCTTAACCTAGAACACTGTCAATCCCCCCCCTAAATCATGTCCCTAAACACCACATCTCCATGTTTTAAATACCTCCAGTGATGCTGACTTCACCGCTTCCTTGGGCAGTCTGTGCCAGTGTCTGACAGCCCCTTCAGTAAATAGATTTTTCCTAATGTAAAGCCCAAACCTCCTTTGACGCAATTTGATGCTCAGAATTCCATCTAATTTGGCATTTAGAGAAAACACAGGCTAAATTCTCAGACTTGAAAATATCCTGTGGGATTTTCACTGAAGACAGATGATTAAGACCTTGGTTATGTATCTTTTCTGAAATTAAATTGTCTTAGGTCCTTGACTACTATACTAAAGTACTCCACTAGTCTGTATCCAAAGAAAAGATATATTCCCAGTTTGCTTCTCTCTGGTAGCCTTTCTGAAGTACTCTGTCAAGGAGAGGAACTGACTTTCATTGTGGTACGTGTCATTGGGTAATCTGAGGTTTGTATTCTGTTCCTTGCACACCAGGATGAATATACAGGTAAGAGGCCTTGAGAAAAACTGAAGCCAGATCAAGCTCCCTGTTATTGCCTCAGGCTGCCTGGATTCTGTAACCCAGTTTTAGGTCTGGTGGTTGTGTTGGAGCCTAATGCAGCTGATGGTAGGCATGTCACTTCAGGTATAAGTATGCCAGCTGGGTGTCCTAGTTTAAGAGAACCAGGATAGGAAAAAAACCTTCCTGGGACAGCACCAGCACTGCCCGTCTGTTGATGCTGTAGTGATAATGGGGAGCAGCTGAGCCTACAGGGAGGAGAGGATGGGTCAGATGATCCAAATGGAGCAATCACAGTATTCCTTCCCATGGTCCTCAGCATAAAATGGCTCCCAAGAGAGCCCTTTGATGGCTTCTCTGGCTGGTGTGTTGGCTGGGTTAAGGCCTGTCTGCTGCTCCTCCTTGTTTCTGCACCGGGGAAGAACATCGTTCACCAGGAGAGCTCTTCTTCTGCCTTCCCAAGTAAGACTCCCTTGGTTGCTCTAAGAGTGTTGAGAATTGTTACTGAGACCATAGATTTGCACATCCTCATCTGCTGCCCTCTGCACTCTGGACTTTTCTATGTGGGAGGTAATTACCAGCTGAAGAGGGCAAGCTCCATATTTACATGTATGTTTATACATTTGTCAATATCTATTGCTACTTTGTTAAACCTACCCAAGTTTTTCTTCAGACCTTAAAGTACATTTCCCTTATTCCGTTCTTCATGTTCCCCTGGGAGGGTAGTGGGGAATAGCATCCATCACTGTCCCGTTACTTTCTAAAACCCTGACACTGGGGAAAGCACAAAGACTTCCTGAAAGATTACTTGAATTTGAAAAGATACAAAGATGCAAAATAAAAGTTGTTACATGCATTCTTGTAGGGGAGGAAATGGAGTTCTTAAATCAGAAGAGCAGTGGTATTTTACCGTGACATTCATACTTCAGAGAAAGTCTATGTTGTCTAGGAGGTACTTTATGAGTTCTTTTCAGTCTTAATCTGCTGTATGTCTGAAGAATCAGAGAGTAGTCCACTACAGAGCTCAGTATGTTTTGCCCAGACTAACAGGCTTCAATTATTGTCCCCTGATGTCCCTTCTGGCAAGTCTATATTGCTGTTGCTGCATTGGCTGTTGCCAAGTTGCAAGGCAGGAAAGTCTCGGGACCACCCTGTGAAGAATCCGAATCCAACACCTAATGTTCTCCAGGTACCTACAAAATGTCACTGACTGTTGTGGCGAGAGGCACTGTGTCCTTTGGGGAATGGTCCTCATCATGTCTGTCTAGAACCAGTCCAAGCCATCATGACTTAGCCATGTGGCAGTGGGTCCAGGAAAGCAGAGTGGTCTGTATCCTGTGTTTCACTCCTGGGACTGCCAGGCATGTACCCTACACCAGCTTGAGGAGGGTCCTGCAGACAAGAATTATGGAGCCACAGACTGACCCACAGGTGCAGCCAATAAGGTACAGCAATATGGAGCAAGTTGTCAAGTTCCAGTTTAACTTCAGTTATTAAGTGAACTTCCTTTATTTAAAATTGTTCCCAAGACTCCTTTTTCCCTTCATACCCATAAAGTCATCACATTATTCTTGGGTTGTTGCATGTGGGCTCGAATGGAATTTAAACTGCCTGCCTGACAATGATGAATGAATCAACTCCAAATCCCTTGATGTGGATCAGCCATATAGCGTAACAATAATATTGTTGTTTAACATTTATATTGAAGTAATACCATGAGGAATCTCAGCCATTCAGGGACCCGTTTTGTTAGGAACTGAATGAAGCACGTAGCAAAATAACAAGTCTTGTTCTGAGGGCAAGACTGCTTAAAAGACAAGCTGTACCAGCTGAAGGAGATAAATAAAAAAGAAAAAAAGACAGGGAGCAGTGATATAAATGACAGTTGCATCTCTATAGAACTTTGTGGACTCTGTGTGCTGCCTAATTTTCTTTCATGGCTGATTAGCCATGTTGATTTTGGATCTTGTTCATCCCTTTCCACTTTCATCTTCTTTACCTTTACTGTCAAACTCTTAAGCTTCAGTTTTTGCTGGAAAAATTTAGAAAATATTGGAAAAAAGTGAGCATTCCAGGACATTGCCCATGACACTATTTCCCTTGGACCACAACCTTTCTATACCTCAACATCCATATTCAAGCTTACTTGAATGAGATTTTCGATGCAAGATGTTTGTGAAGCAGTCTGTCAGATTCTTTACTTAGACCCAACTGTGCTGAATCTATGTTCCATCTCATTCCTCACTTTATAATGTTTTCAAAATTTTAATATTATCTGAAAATATTTTCTTTTGTCTTTTCAATGGACTCATTTTTTTTTACTGTTCATGGTTCCCATTGTCTTAAGGACTGAGTAATTTTAAATCACTCAGCTGATTGGTTTAACTATTTTCTCTGGGACACCAGTGCCATGAATTGTAATAAAAGTAAACATAGACCTCTTATTTCAGGAGAAGTACAGTATTATGTTGACAGCTTATGAAAGCCCCTCGTTGGTTTTACAGTGTTACAAATATGTTAAAAAAAAAAAAAAAAAAAAAAAAAAAAGGAAAGAGGAACATGTCTTCATCAGATATATAAAATAAAAGTATTCCACATCACATTGCTAAACTTTGTGTATATATGTCCCTGTGCATGGAGACACTAAGAAACATGTTAAAAGCACATAGGGGCCCTAAGGCCATGCTCCTTAAAATCCCTACATCAAGATCCTATATGAAAGCTTAGTTTGTTTTGCTGTACCCCATGTGTTTTACTACACTATGTTCAGTTACAATGCCATTAGCAGCAGTATCTCTGACTTTGTAATCCTGAGTTTTCTCCAATTTCTTAGAGCAGAATTAGCTCTGCTGGCATGGGCTCTATCCCTTACTCAGGCAGTGACTGACCTGCCCATCACACTGCCTTCAACTTGTTAATGAGCAGTCCTGATTGTCTTGAAAGATGCAATGACAATGTACAGTGCCCAAACACTGATGAGAACCATACCAGAACTGGAAATTTAAATGTCCAGAGTCAAACCAATCTCTCTGTGTAATTACTTCTTTTAAAGGCAGGCCAACTAGACCAAAATTTGTGCCTGGATAGCACAGGCAAAGCCTTAACAATACTAAAAAAATTAAAATTCAGCCTCCTACTGACCTAGGAGCAGAGAAGATTTCCTTCACTGCTATGACCAGGACTCTGCTTTCATGTAGCTGCTTACCTCTGAAGTAATTAGACATCATCTAGTCAAGGAATATAAATAAATTAATGCTACTTTTTGGAAAACACTCTGTGAGCCTGTACTAAGCTGGAAGCATTATGTGGTTATTGTAAAATATAAATAAGTCCATGTGCTAAATTAAAGTGCCCAGGGAAACGGAGTGAAGTATATCTACTTAAAATCTGATGTTCTGATAATACAGTCATGAATGATTCCAAAAGATAAATTATTTTTCATTTTTTCATGGAAAGAAGATGAAACAAGACAATTTCTTGCCCTCATATGACACAGTAATTTGGGTTAGTGCAGGATTACTGCATTTGTCCTGACTTGACATGATATTAAGATTAGCTAGAATTACTTTAAATCCGGGTAATGCTTGTCAAAGGCCTTTGACTGGTTTTCTTGGGCTGCACTGCCCCCTGCATAGCTGCAGAATAGATAGAGGTTTGGCCATTTTAGCATCTACCTGCAGTGGGGCTGTTGCAAACCACATTTAAGTGTGTTTTGGGTATTGATTGTTTTGTGGGGTCCACATACTTTCTGGATAAGCTAGGGAAGAACGTTATGACTCTGTCAAGTAACTTCAGGATTGCTGCTCAGCCAATTGCCTTCCTGGGCAATTGAAACAAAAATTGTATATTCATGGGAAAAAGGCTATTATGGGAGTGGACTACATTAAAGGGTAAAGCAAGACCCCATGGATAAAACTGAGCAGAGGAACAGAAAGGAATCAGAAGAAAATAAAATACATATGGCAGTAAATTGCTAAAACTGTTTCCTGAAATTACCTGAGCATTTTGTAAAATGATGATATACTACTCTTGTGAAGACAGCAATGTTGAAGAAAAATTAAATAAGGCGAGAGAGGGATAAACTCCAAACACAGTCTTGTCTTTTAAAGTACACACCATGTCCTGCATTCCAAGTTTGACAGTGTAGTCTTCTCAGAAATGCCTTTTTGTCACCAGAAGCCTTAGTCAGGAAAACATGTGGCAGTTTTCAACAAAATGTGCAGGAAGGAGAAATTTTGTTATAGTTTATTGAATGATTGATGGTAATTTAAATCCAGTTCAGAAAAACTGTTACGTTCTTGAATCATTTCTTGGCTACTGTGCTAATAAAAATGCATTGTTCAGGGCTACTGCTGAATTTCAATTTAATAAAAAAAAGTTGCTTACTGAGGAACAAGAGAGGTTCCTCCAGAAGATGAATATATGACAGCAATTATCAGGGCAATGGACTGGACCTTGCTTATGTTTGGTAAACAGAGGGAAACATTAAAAGAGCTTTTTGGATTTCAGGCAGGAGTTGAGGACTTAGGGTGCAACTACCTCTTGATTTAAAGTGAGATTTAGGGATGGAGGGTGTTTAAATGTATTACCAGGCCTAAATAGCAAGAGGGAAGATTTTCAATATAGGGCAGATTTCAGTCTCCCCAATGGAAATTTGTAATCAATGGAAATGAGGCTTCACAGTGCCTGAATTGCACCTGAGAATGCAAATATAACCTCCAAAGTCACTTATGCAGTCCAGAAGAGATGGTGTCTTCTGCAGGCGTGGCAGAAGGTCATTGTGAATGAACAGGGAACTCCTCACTGAGCAAAAATGCAAAAAGGCAGCATACACAAGGCAGAAATGGAGCTGGGCTGCCCAGAAGGAATACAGAGATGCTGCTTGAGAGTGCAGGGACAGAGCTAGGCAAGCACAGGCTTAGCTACATCTGAAACTAATGAGGGATGTGAAGGACAACAGGACAGAGTGCTATAATTGCAGTGGCAGCAAAAAGAAGGTGGAACAAAGAAAACATGAACCCACTGTGCAGTGGGGCAAAAGACCTAGTGATGAAGGATAGAGGGAAAATTATCAGGTACTTGTTTGGGGGTTTTGCCTCTGTTTTCTGGTAAAGTTTGTCCTCCGCTTTCTCAGGTCATAGAGCCTGCGAGTGTGCTGGAATAAAGCATTATGTCCAGGAAAAGATTAAAGGTTGGGAACACAAGCCAACTAGTTACATAGAAGTCCATAGGACCAGACAAGTTGCATCTGAATTTTCCATGGGAGCTGGCAAATGTCATTTCAAAGATGCTGTCTAACAGCTCAGAAAATTCGTAGATCAGGGGAGGTTCCCATTTGCTGGAGAAAAGCCAACTTCACATTTGTTGTCAGGAAGATCAAGAAGAAGGAGGATTTAGGGAGCTACAGGCTGCTCAGCTTCACTTCGGGCCCTGAATAGATTATGGAGCAAATCCTCCTGGAGACCATTTCCAAGCACTTGGAGAAAGTGACTGGAAACATCCAGTGGAGATTTACTAAGGGCAAATAATGAGATGAGTGATTGTGTTGTTTACCTTGGCAAGGCCTTTGGCTCAATCACCGGTAGTCTTGCTGTGACAAAAGTGGTGAGATATGGGCTGTGCAAGTGGGTGATAATAAGGTGGATGAAAACTGACAGGACTGCTGGACTCAGAATGCTGTGATCAATGACACAAATGGATGGCTGATTGCTAGCTGCATCACAGAAGTTGACATGGATGGAAAAGCTCTTTAACCTCTCTGTTTACAGCCTGGATGATGAGATACAGTCAGCTCACAGCAAATGTATGATAGTAAGTTCAGGGGAGTATCTGATAAGCTTGAGGACAGGGCTGCCTTTCGGAGGGACCTCAGCAGGCTGGATAATTGGGCTGACTGGTATTTCCAGGCATTCAGCATAAGGAGTCCAACCCCTGTGCTAAAGTGACAACATGCAAAAGCATGGGCTAGGCCCACTGCAGAAAATACAGATTTGGAGTAAAAAAACTGGGGTCCCAATGAACAGCAAGTTGATGCATTAGCAGTGTGTCCTTACAGCAAAGAACAACCACCATATCCTAGGGGTGCAAGCAGAAATGCAGCCATCAGGCTGAGGGCAGCAATCTTCCCATCAGCTTATTGCTAGTGAGACCACATCTTTATCACTCTACCCAGTACCAGAGAGAGTTTGAGGTACTGACCAAGCCCAGCAGTGGGACACTGCTGGTCAGGGCTGGAGCACAGGGTGTACAAGCAGAGGCAGTGGGAGCTGGTCTAGGTCATCCTGGAGAAGGGAAGGAGCCCCTGTTCCTACCTACAGCTGCCTGCTTGGAGAGTGTGGGAGAGGCAGAGCAGACATTCCTTCAGAGGGGCCGTGACAGGATGAGAGACAATGGACACAAGTTGGAATATGGAAAATTTGAATTTCATAATAAGGTTTTTAACTTTTAATTCACCATGGATAAGAACAAATTCTGAAGAAAAAGTTGCCCAGAGAAGTTTTCTTCATGTCATATTTATCATAGACTCCGAGGTTTGTTCTAATATACCCTTTGTTCTCATAGGATACTTCAGCTTTATCTTTCTGAAATTTCTACATGGAACAGAGTGTTTAGTTGTTATTAGCAGCACTATAAGAATGATAGGGCTCTGAACAGAAAATGCAATACAATGGGCAGGCAGGGAATGAGGCTGAACAGTTTAATATAAGGGTTTTCAAATAGATTGCCTGAAATGCTCTGCAACTCTGGCTAGGCAAGCCCCTAAAGATACAAGCCCCTCCTTAGGGAGAAGAATTCATCTGGAAAATAGTTTTCAAATGTTTCTATTGCACAGAAATCCCCCTGTTCTCCCTGCCCACAATGGTTATTCTTTTTATTTGGCGTTAGCTCTCTGGGTGTAAAATTCTGACTTTATCAAAGCTGGCTTTTGTATCAGTATAGTGAGAACTTCACTCTGGCTTCTGGGACCCTTTGATCTAGTTAAAAACTGAAGTTATAACCAATCAAAACGTACCATAATTGTGTCTTTTTCCTGTTAATGTCTTCATGGCAAAAGGCCTTTGAGGGAAAAGACTGATGAAAATGAGCAGATGCATATATATTCTATGTGTACATAGTCCTAATAGGAGGAAGCGAATAGCTTAAGGGCACTGTTGTGGATATGAAATTTTGGTGTTTTTTATCTCTGAAAATAAATTTGTGGAGCACAAATCTGTCACCTCTGCCTTACATCTACCTAATTTTACATGTGTGCTGAAATACCCAAAATAAAAGTAATCAGAAAACTGCAGGATCGGCAAGATAAAGTAGATGCTTACGTGTTTGGTTTGCCATCTGCTTTGTTTTGGATCAATACCAGCGTACTCAGTCCAAAACAACAGTGTACATTTCTTTTATTATCCATGCTGCCTTCCTCATATTTAAGCATTTTAAAATTTATTTGTTATATTACAACTCTTCACAGATATGGATTAGGTAATTAAAAGTCCCCTGGAAAATTTTTAACACCTGTTCTGTGCCTTAAATATTGCTTAAAAAATTCAGAAAGTTGGGAGACTTTGTTTTATTGAACAGATCATTATTATCTTAAAGTATTATGCTTTCTTTGCATTTCTATTTTGTTAGGAAGGTGTTGAAGTCAAAGAGAAATCTGGCTGCTACAGGCTTTAATTATTACAAATTATGTGGCAGTTGTTGCAGCAACCGACAAGAAAAATTATTAATTTTTTTCCCAATGAAAATGATGTTTCCATGTTAAAGCAAAGACTTACTAGTGGCTAGTTTTTAAACGGATAATGTTGATTGGCTTTATTCCATCAACTACAACAAAAACACCTGGTAAGCTGCTTGATCCCAGCCAACTCTTGTTAACTTTTTGGCCTTCACAGTAACTACCAGCAGGCAGCAAGTCAGCACTACTAATAAACTGGTATTAAAACTTCCGCCTGCTAATAACATCGTATTGCTTTTCCATATTAAATAAAAGGAAATGATCTGTTTAATCACAGTGATAGAAATTTTGTAATGCTGTGCTGCCTTGGATGGTGGTAGTAATAATGAAATGTATATAAGCACATAGCTATGTGAACAGATTACTACTGAGGTAAGCTAGAATGGCAGTAGATATTGTATGTTGACTTTTTGCAGGCAGAATTTTTTGCCTGTAATAAATGTGAAGCTTCTTATTTGTAAGTGAAGGTCAGACAAACTGGGAATAGTAACTTCTTTAAAAATAATTGTAGGCAGTTGTAAGGAAGGTTGTATCCTAAGTTTTTTTGGTTTTTTTCTTCTTGTTGCTGCTCCCCTTAATTGTTCCTCTTCTCTGGTCATTCTTTGATTTGTTCTGTTTGCTTGCTTGCTTTTTTGCTCCCCCTAGCAAAAAGGCATTTGTATTACTTATTCCTTCATAAATGAAATTGCAGGAGGCCAAGTCAGATAAGCATTATGACACCAGGGAAGGTTCTGTTGAAGTTTTCCTTTCCTGAACTAGAAAGACATTCAGCTGCTTTTCAGAGTGTTGTTCTTCCCTTCCTTTCTTGCTGTCCAAGAATGCTGGTTCTCTGCAGCCCAGGTACCTGCTCATACTTTTGAACTTGCACATACTGACCAAAACCTTGCTTTTCTTTGCTTGGAATGTATTGTTGCACTGCTGTACTATAGGCTGAACAGGGTGTAACAGGACCTGTTACCCACACTGTTTACTTCCAGAAAGAAGATGCATCTGGGAAAAGCATTGGTGAACCCCCTGAGCCTTCTGGGAACAAAAGAGGAAAGGCAGATCTTGAGCCAATTGTGCTAGCAACTTTAGTGTTTTTTTTTCACTCATCATAGCTCCCTCAAAAGCCACTATACTACAGCTTTTTTTCCCTGTATCTGTATAGTATATTTTTTTCCAAATGGTAGTGTGCAGCTACTATTGATTTTACCACCTGCGTAACCAACTGGTAACCTGGAATTTGTCTTGTGTTAAGGAATTTTTATGCCAGTCTTCCAGAATATATTATATATATATATGTAAAACAAAATTTAAAATTTCTTCATTCAGCTTCAAATTTCCTTCGAATCGTAGGTGTATCATAAGTTTTTCCCCCCATGTCTTCCCCCCCCCCCCTTGGTTTTATTCCCCTTTTCTTCAGTAACTGGAGCACACAGCAGGTGATCTGTCCTATTCAGTAAATCTTCTAGGTCAAAGAGAGTCTGTGGCAGACCTGAGAAAAGACTGAAGAGATACCTTTACTCACAAGATCAATCCTATTCTGGTATTCTATGTGAAGCAATGAAGCAAGGGGAAGGTATAGAGAAGGAGCTAACACTTTTATTCTATTAGGAGGGTGTTCCACTCTGATTTTCCTGTCTAACTATTCAGGAACATGTAGGAAAAAAAAAATGGGGGAGAAAAAACCTTTCCTGGAAGTCTCCTGTGGGATGCTGTCTAGGTTAACATTTCTGTTTTTCAGGCATGCATGCTTCTTTACTTCTATTTTCAATTCTTACCCAGATGCTTTGAATATTTTAGGGCAAAACTAATTGGGTATTGAAGCACCTGTAACTCACTTCAATCCCCCTGGGATCTGGTTTGGATTCTGGAATATTTTGGGGCAGGGAATACAAATACAGCTTCCTTAATGGTATTGTAGTGAAAGCAGAAATGCCCTACTCACAGTAGGTCCTCTTACCTGTTCCAATATTTCCTCCTCAGAATGTTTTTTTCAGCAGAAAGGGATTTGGTAATGATATAACAAGATATAACAGAAATTTTAATAACTTGAAATATAAAGATCTGCTACAATTAACATCATAGTTTTAAAAAGAAATGTAGTGCAACAGTACTTTGCTCTTAGTTATCTAGTGGAATATTTAATATGTGGCAATGTTTGAACCAGTAAGCCCATGAACTGCATAATAAAGCTATCAAAGAGATAGATCCATTGTAGTGGAGGTGGGTTCACAGGTCCCACAGCATGTTCTGACATCTCATTATTTCCAGGTGGAGAAATAAGAACTTGGGTGGAGGAACTGGAGAATCAAGGGAAACTCGGTTCACGCCAACTCTGTTTCAAGAACTCACTCTCATTATTTATTTCTCCTGTGAGCTTTGGCTGGATTGTCAGCTTTATGCAGGGTTACTGTGGTGAACTGTTGACAGGCAGTACCTCTGAAGGCAATAAATCTTTAAAAGGACAGAGGAAAACTTTAATGCTGTACATATTGTTTGAGGTTTTTTAGCTTTCCTCTTTTATATTCTGTTCTGTAGAAAAAATGTTGGTTTTGGGAATGTCTATACAACTGCCATTCTGCTTTCAAAAAGAAAAGGAATTTCTCAGTCCCTTGTTTAAAAAAAAAAATCTTCTGATCAAAACGTAGGCAGAATATGTTTCTGATAGAGGACCACTTTGAATATGACTCGTGTACTGTGTCAGAGAGCTGTGAGGCTACAATAAACTACATTTTATTTTACATTTAATAGTTTGGATAGCAACAGATTCTAGTGACAGATTCAAAGCACAATCATTGAATGGTGTATATCTGCCTTTCTAAAGATCATCAGGTTATGACAGATGAGCTAATCAAACAGTATGATCTGCCAAATGTCTGCAAGTCTTAAATTAGCAGTCTCAGATTTTCAGGGTTAGCTGCGTTCCTATGGCTTAATGAAGATTTTTGTTGTTTCAGTTCATGTCAGTAACTAAGATATGCTACCCTAAAAAGTGCTCTTGTGTACAGTCTGCTAGCCACTGACTTCAGGACAAAGTTACTAAAAATCAAGTTTGCACATTTTAATGGGATTCATGTTACAAAAATCACTTGTGCCACTTTTAATTTGCATAACATCTTCTCTCTCATATTAATGTTTCTTCTGTGGAGAAATTTCTAGTTTACTCTCGTGACCATGTGCCCTCTTTCCTGATCCTGTAAGCACTCAAGCAAAACATGAAGTCAGGCTTCACAAGGTTGTATCTGTTGGCCTTGACTCCCTCTTAACCTTATTCTTTGGGTCTTGCTTACCTCCAGTTGGGGCATAAATCTTTTTCAAGAGAGTCAAGCAGAGAGAAGTTGTTTATTTCCTTATGATTGTTTTGTCCTGCTGTTACCAAAAGAAGGGCAAGACTTTGGGGAAAATAGCACAGTAGAAATCAAAGTGGAGATGAAAGGAAATGAAGCAGCTGCCTGTCACTGCTAGTGACAAAAATCCTAGAGGTGTAACTTTGGAGAATGCTGGAAACAAATGCATGGTATTTCCTGTATTGCTGACATCTCCCATGTATTGTAGAGAACTCCTATTGTGTTCTTTATAGAACAACACAGGACACTGGTGCAGGCATTGTTGCTCTTCTTAGAAAGAGCTAAAACATTTTTATATACTATTACTAGTTGTAGGTTAAAAAACAAACAAAGAAAAAAGCAAAAACCAAACCAAAACAGAAAAAAAAAAAAACAACAAAAAAACCCAAACCAAAACATCAACAACAAAAAAACCCCAAACCAACCAACCAAGCTAAAACCAACCAACCAAAAAACCCCAACCAACCAACAAGCAGAGACAAAAACCTGTCATGGCAGAAAATACCCAGACAAACCTATTTCTAGCAGAGTTCTCTTTTTCACTGTAAGAATGAGTCTTATAGTGCTATATTAGTACTTTTTGCTAGCACTGGCAACTTGACATGCTTGAGGGGTTTGATGGTTTGGCTTAGAAGTTTCACTGAAACCAATATAGTTGTCAAATGTCAAAAACACGTAGTTTTTTTGAAAACATTTGAACCAAATGTTGCACTCCTGTTTGAATGGCATTTAACAAACAAACTTTCCCAAAGGAGAACTGTCTGCTATGACAGATTTGATTGCTTGGGAGACAGTAGTGCTAACAATGACCTCTTAAATTTTGCTTGTAGTCTTGTGAAGGGTGGTTTTTTGGAAGCACAGCCAAAGGTAGGAATATGGTGATGTGGCAAGGTGGTGGGGCAGAGTAGCAGACTATGGGTGGAATTATAAGTGGGCTGGTCAAGTGCCTTTGGGGGCTGAAGCACACACACCAAAGCAGTAACAGAGGAGCTAGTTAAGCACTTGAAGTTTAGCATCCAGGTGGTCAAAAAAAACCTTCTATACAGAAAATTGCACAAACCACAATTTTGAACAGTTGTGCTACTCAAGCTTGTTTGGCTGTCAGGGTGTTTAAACTCTTCATTGCTTTTTACAGAGACCACCATAGTATCTTCTAGCTGGTGTGATGTGGTTGTTGCTGCTTTAGTTCAATACAATGACAGCTTCAGCCTTAGCCATTGTCTAGCTGGTACCAAAATGGTGGATCAGTTTTCTGATTTTATTTGTTGTTTCTGATTCTAACCGACCTTTTGAAATGGGTCAGTAAGTGATACGAAGTCCTTTATTCTTTCTGTGAATAAAGGAGTTCCTATGTTCTGCTCTGAAACTCAGAGAATGTGAGAGCCACTTGCCTTGTCAGCCTCTGCCATGGTAATGGTCTGAGGTTGTCCTCAGAAAAAACTTTAAGTAGACTTTCCAGTATTTTCAGACTTTTGCCAGTCTGTTCTTAACTTCCATTGGTTTATACCTTGCACTCAGGTTTCTAGATTTCTCAGCTTGTCTAAAACAGATTTCTCAATGCATAAATAACACAGTGGACTATGCAGAGCAGGGGTCGTTTAACAAGAAATTACAGTTTAAAGTTGTGTTGTCTGGGACCTTAGAAATGCCAAAGAACAATCTTCACTGATGTTGTCCGGAAGAAAAATGTAATTCCATTGTCTCTATATTCTCTCCTTTCCTGTGAAAGGATAGACATTAAGACAGGGAGACTACTATGAATATGCAGTGAACATCTACAGGCATGATGGTGCATGAATATGTATGAAAGGCACATGGGTTCCACTGCAAACAGAAACATTCTCTGCAAAGAGTGATAAGCCTTAGCTTTTTTTTTTTTTTTTTTTTTTTTTTTTTCTGTGACAATGCCTATAATTGATAGGAAAAGAATGGTCTTAAATGTGAAGCTCCTAGAGCACTGTTTAGTATCCACAAAAGTGATTTCCAATACTATTTTTAGTCTGTTGCTTGCTAGGTTAGAATGCAAATAGCTGTGTGCACTCTGGAGCTGCAGAAATACATAGACAGAAAACAGTCACAGTATGTGGGGTAAATTGTGCCTGGCCCTTCTGGCACCTGTCCTCACTAAAGAATTTTAGAATTTTTCCCCTTCTTTACTGCCCCACATTCAATCTATTTGCTGTGAACAGTATTTGAAGCACGTGGGCTTTTGACTACTGCTGATGTTTTTGTATCAATACATTTAGACAAACTCCTTGTAAACACTGGTCCATTCAAAGTAGAGTTAACGTGAGCAATGCTACCATTTGCCAAAAGAGAGACTGTCCTCAAGTAAAGATGAATCTTGAGTAGTGGGGTAAAAATGTTATACTCTTTATAATAGAATCACCTATTAGTGGCTGGAGAACAGATCTGAAGTGAAATGCTATCCTAAATTGTTTTTCTAAACCAGGTAATTTTTCTTTTAATCATTTTGAGGAGTTACATAATAAATTGGCAAAGTTAAATGAACACTGTTCTTTGGCACTCAACCCTAAACAGTACAGTTGTAGCAACCTTCTGTACTATTATTTGCCTGAAGAAATACATAGGTAAGATGTTGCTTACATTATTGTTGTGAGAGAATGCTTTTGTAAGCTCAGTGTTGCATCTCTCTGTATATTTTATGAAGCTTTCAAATACTGGGTTGAGAATTACAGGGAGGCTGCCTTTCCATAATAGAATAGTAAGATCACAGAATGCCAGGTTGGAAGGGACCTCAAGGATCATCTAATCCAGCCTTTGTAAGTAGGCACATGGTTTAGATAAGACAGCCCAGAAGCATGTCAATAAGGAGTCAGGTTTTGGGGAATCTCAAGTATTAGGAAATTTTTCCAATGTTCAGCTGTTCTCATAGTGAAAAATTTTCTTCCAATGTCCCCTCAGGATCTACCCAGTATATACTCTGTGCCTGAGTAGATATGTCTAAACAAAGCAAAGCACTGACAAAATGCACTTTCTGCATTCTTAATTTCATTTATGCTACAAATGCTGCTGATAGGTCTAAACCAATGCTACGGGTATGTAATAACCCTGATACCAGTAACAGTAAATGAAGGAACACTACTGGAAACGAGCAGAAATTCTATCTAGGAGGAAAAAAAAAAAAGTTTCAGCTATAAAACAAGAGTCAATATATATACGATTGTTCAACTCTTTAAAATTTATCAACAGATAGGGTGACAAGTTAGTCTTGGGAAGGAAAAATAATTATGCTCTGAAATGTACAGTACTGACTTTAGGACATTGTGTCACTGACTTTTTCAGTATTATGCAGCATTCTGTAGCCCTTAGAGCATTGCTTGACTTTGCAATGTGCAGGTCATTTTCATGTTTGCCAGGAGTCTAATTCCAAATAATTTTGTTCTTTCTGTGCTTTGAATTCCTGCAAGCTTATTCTTTAAACAACACTGCTCCATCACCATGCCTGTATGTGTTATAAACAGGTTATAAAGGTTAGGTTATAAAGCTCTTTTGAGTAAGAGTCTCAAAGTCTCCTGACTTCTTTAAGAAACAACCCACCTTTGGAAGCTGTACACTATATGAAATAGGAAAGAATAAATCTTTGACAAGTTATAATAGTCAAGGTTAATTCTGAAGCAGTGTGCATGTTTACTGCCCCTTAAGGGGGTATCTTTCTGTTTTGCATGCTTCTTGGTTGTTTCTGGAGCTGAAAAAACACAGCTTAAAAGGATTAATTTGGCAGGCACTCCTGAGACTCCTGTTTCTTTTTTGTCAATATGGCAATTAAGGTCTGGGAGAAAGGAAAAGAGGAAACGTGGAAAAAAATGGAGTTTTGGTGCCTAATGTAGACTGATGACTTAGTGATCCTGTTGAATATTTAATGAGGTGCTTTAATTATTCTGGAGAAGCAAAATCCAGGTCAGATTAAAAAAAAAAAAAAGTGTGAGTTATGTGACGCCCAGAATTAGACATGTAGGGTTTCTAATGGTCAAGACTGATGTAGAGACTGGTTTGGAAAATGACATGTCCTTCAGATGCAAGGGATGAACTGAAGGGTTCCTCATGTCTGTATATTTCTTTATTAAACCTCTTGTACTACCATCTTCACCACAACTGTCTGTCTAGTTCTGGGTTTTGGGCCAAAGAAAATCAGAAGTCTTCCCTGTGAAGTTAGCAAAATTGGTAAAAATAGCTTTACTGTGAACAGAATTGTGAATTTCAGAGATGCTGAGATATTCAGGAGTAATATTAAAAGGAAATAAAATGCAGTGATCCCTCAACAGCCGTTAAACCTGATGGGATGATTTCATTCTTAGCTGTTTTTCTTTCCTCAGATGATGCAAAGCAGGCACAAAATAGCCTTTAATATCCTTAGGTTTTGTTTTTCCCTCATCTCCTCTTTGGAACAGCACACATATTGCCTATCCTTACGGGGGTGGCTGTCATGTCTCTTCAAGTATAACTTCAGGGAATTAATTAAATTGCATCCTTAAAGTGGGTGGGCATTTAGAGGAGGCTTAATTTGAAGCCAGAAATTAAAATGCCTGAAGTTAATTCAAAATGCTGTTTATATGACATTATAGTTGGAGAAAGTGGCAGTGTTTGTCACCCGTTTGTAGTGGGGGGACAGCTCTGTTTTCATAATTTTCTTTCCCATCTTGTCACCCACCCCAGTACTGTTCCCACTGTTTTCAATCCCAAATCTTTGCTCCTTTTGGAGACTAGATTGGGAAAGAAATGATGTTTTGAAGAAGCAGAGCAATAGAAATCCAGGTTTTGAACGAGACCCCAATATATTCATTAGGGATTCATTCATGCACTTATTTTGGCATATCAGCGTTTCTGAAACGACAACATAAGCTTCAAGTCCTCTGGATCTTCTTCATGACAAATTCAGGGAGAAATAAATGTGATTGCTTCTCAGGCTAAGTGAAGAATTTAATCCATTCTGCATTGTCTCCGTTTGGCTTCCTTTCTCTATCAATTTGAACAAACTGAAGAGCAATTTAAAGACTCCCATTCTTCACTTCCAGGACAGCTCAGTTTTTTTCCAGTATGGCCAGTGATGGAAAGACACCTCACGCTGCAGACCTGTCTGCCTCTGGAGGTGCTATCTACAGTCCTAACAGTGATACCTAGGGGGGGAATATTGGACATGCACAAGTCCCTGGAAACAAAAGAGGTGTACTCAGAGTTGCTGAAGGAACTGGCCAATGTCACTGTGAGAGTGTTTATTATGTTGGAAATGTCATGTTGATTGGAAATTTTCTGGAAGAAAGCAAACGTCACATCCCTTTGTCAGGAAGGGCAAGAAGGAGGATCTGGCATGCTACAGATCTCCCTCTTTTCAGGCACAGGGAAGATTATGGAGCAAATCTTGGAAGCCATTTCCAGACACATGAAGAATGAGAAGGTAATGAAACAGCCAGTGCAGATTTATTTATGGCAAGTCATGTCTGCCCCAAGTATCTCTTTTAATTAAATAACACGGTCTTCAGAAGTGTCATTGTCCTGAATTGTAGCTAAATTTGTGAGGTATGAGATGGACAAGTCAATAGAAAAATGGGTGAAATGTTGCTCTGTTATCAAAGGGTGGTGATCAGCCCCATGAAGTTAAAATAGTTGCTGTGTATTTGTGGTATCCCCAAAGAATCAATACTGCTGCCAATGCTGTTAATGACTTTATTTGCAACCCAGATGATGAGATATCATGCAACAAATACTTACATAATACTAAACTAGGGGACTGATTGATAAGTAGGATGGCAGGGCAGTCTTTTGGAGGGGCCTGAACAATTTAGAATGGGCTGACAAGAGCATCCTGGAGCTCAGCAAGAGCAAGTGTGATTTTCTGCAAAGACCAGTCACATACTGGGCTGTCAGCAGCAGCAGCAGAGCTAGCAGGCTATGATCTCCCCCTCTGTTTGGCACTTGTGAGACCACATCTGGAGTACTGTGGCCAATTTATGGCTTTCTAGTACAAAAAACCAGCAGTGGACCACTGTGTTGGGCAGAGCTGGAGCACAGGGTATATGAACAAAGGCTGAAAGAGCTGGGCTTGATCAGCCTGGAGAAGGGAAGGCTGAAGGGAGGGACCCCTTATTGCTGCCTGCTGGAAGAGTGTGGTGTAGACAGAGTCAGCCTGGTGTACAGTGCTAGCACAAGATGCAATAGCACAAGTGGTAAAATGGGAAATTTCAATTGGTTATTAGTAAAAATCCAGGCTGTAGGAGATTGATGTACTCTCTTTATATCCTGGCTGATCATTTAGTTTTGCTTCTGTTTGACAGAACCAGCAACTGCGTTAAAAATGTGTGTGTTTTCATTTGATACTTCTGCATAGTCTACATGCAATGATTTACCTACACAGTTGAAATTTTCAAGTTATTAAGGCTGACTTTGACCTTTATGTCTTGCCCCATACCCCTTTCAAATATATGATAGTTGTTTTACATTATTTAGTCTTTAGAAGACTGGGGCTGTTGTGCAGGACACTCTTTTAATGCAGTCTATTTAATTATTTATTTTAAATTCAATTTAGAAAACTGTTCCCTGGGAAGTGTTTTCTTTTGGGACCTTAATCTAGATCTATATACATATTTTCTACTGGTATCCTTATTCCTAACAGAACAGAATAGTTCAACTGTTTTTGTAATAATCCCTACTGGAATATAACATACCTTTTACTAATATTCTGTTTTTCTTGTGTGTGAGATGTCTTTTGCAGACAATTTTGCATACTGTAACTGCACTCATCCTTTTGTGGATTCATCTTCCTATTTCAACTGTACTGACATTCCTGTGCTCTTCAACTGTCATTTGTAGAGAAACCCTAAAATGGAATTTATTTTTTTTAATAAAAAAAGTGTTTTTCAAACAACAACTTCCAGCAAATCTAGAAGTGTTAGAATAAAATTACCATCCACCATCTTATATTCACCCATAAGTTTATTATTCTTGTTTTTCCCAGAAAGTGAAAGATTTGAAACCAAACAAGCAACTGCATTCTTACTACTGGATATATAAAAATGACATTGTTTTGGGCAAATGCTTTAGAGTATTTAGTGGCCTCTGGGAAATGTGACTGAGCTTGTCTATAAAAGACAAAGCTGTTAATGAAAGAGATTGCACTCTTTCTCAAACCAAAAGACATTTTCAGAAATAATGTTTGGAGTGCTTTGAAAAGAAATGTGAACAAATTATAGCAGAGTTACTGTAAAGCTGTTGTGCACAAAAATGTGTGTGGCTTTGTTTTTTTTTCCTTATCTAAAGTTTTCTGGTTCATTTAGTCCTAGTTCTTTCATTGTAGGTGCTCTTCCCAGTGCAAAAGATCATGGTTTGCAGTTGGTGATCATGACCCATGCAAAAATAAAATATTCCCCGTTTCCCCAACTGATCCCTGCACTTCAGCTGTGTAAGAGCAACTGTGTTGGTGACATGAAAGGGTAGTACAGAAAAGAAAAAGACAGTGACAGTGGAGTAGAAAAAAGGACTACTCCACATTTGCCTCCAGTGAAGTGTTCAGATAGCTTTGTCTTCTCCTCCTGGTGCTGATGTACTTTGTGCTAGCTGCCTTTTCCACCAGTGTTTTCTGCATTCCCTGTTGGGAAACTGCAGCAAAGAGAGCCTTTCACATGGTGTGTGAGGATCCAGAAACTCATTACAGCAGCAGCCCTGCAAGGCAGTGCTGGGAATCAAACTGCGAAATTGCAATTCCTGAAGGGCAGTACACGGGGCGAGGTGTTTCTGTAGTTTTCCAATGGACTGAGCCACCCAGTCATCACGACTAATGAAGCTAAAGCCTAGCAGCTACCCTGTATTTATTCTGTAATTTATGCTCCAGGGGATATAATCACAGAAGAAAATTCTTTAAGAGAAATTTCTCTACAAAGTTCAGCCTTAACAGACCAACAACCTTTATTGCTATGAGCAGTTAATACAGAGGTGTAGAAAATGGGTGGGTTTTTTTGTTTGGGTTTTTTGAGTTTTATTGTTTTTTGTTTGGGGTTTTTTGCTTGTCCCTCTTTGTTTCTGTCACACCTTTAGTTTTTCAGACCAATGAAGAAAGTAATTTAACTACATTGCAGTTCAGGAGCTGAGGGGATTCCATACCTGTGTACTGGGCAGAAATCCAGGCAGGGTCAGATAAACATTTGCAAATATGTGGAGATGAGTGCTGAGCAGAACATATACATATTTCAAGTTAGTTCTTATAGTGATTTTCAAGTATGTGAAAAATATATACATTTATATATTGTTCAGAAAATGCCTACTTCCTGTTCAACTGTGGCCTAATCTTGGAGCTGCACCTTAATGATGGATGGATCTGATTATTTCAGTGGTGCTTTTATGGAGAGTAATTATCAGTGTGGATTTCTATGTGAAGAATATTACTGTAATTCTATCTTCACAGTTTTTCTCTAAAGCCCTTGGAATCAGTCTCCTTTACAGTTTAAGTGTCCTATCTTTGCCTTATTCCTGATCTGATTTTGTTTCAAAAGGCTCTAAGAAAAGGTCTTAGTTACTGGATATTTTTATTCATATTATTGTGTTCTTCTCCTAGCAATAAAATGGCCCAAATTGCAAATATTCCATCTCAAGAAGCTTTTGACAGCATCCCAGCAAAAATACTGAAGAATGGTCATAGAATGCAAATAATGGCTATGAAATGTCCAATTTTGTGTGATTGGTTTTGAGTAGCCACCTATTTTTTCCTTGTTTTGGGCAGGTGACCTTTATTGTCACATAAACATGTGGCAAAAATTTCTTTCTTTCGTAATTACTCTAGGAAATCTCAAATGCTATAGAGTTATTTTCTAGGCCATCTGGTGCTGCATTTGCAGTTGTGTTCCTGAACAAAGAAAACTGGGGAAGTTTTTATTTGGAGATGTCTGCCAATTGCAACAGGAATTGCAAACTATTTGTCCAGACAGGTTTCTCCATACACATAGGAAATGGTTAGAGTTAGGTGTGTGTGTAATTGTGAATGTATTTGACAAAGTATTAATTGAACAACTGTTATTCACTCTATGTGAAACGAAATGCAACTAAATCTTCCTAAACTACTTTACCTTCAAAAGTGGAGGAGTCAAAGGGCTCCATTTCCCATTACAAACATTTTCACAAAACTATTTACAGGGAAGGAAGAGAAAGCAAAATTGATGGGGCTCTAAAAAGAAGCTGCCCTTCTCTGGAGGCTTGTTGGAAGACAGAAGTATTTGCAGGATTCTAGCAAATCAGTTAGGACAGTTAGAAAAATCAAAATAAAGAATAATCTTCTAATTGTAAACATGATTAACTATGGGAGCTACCCTTCCATGGATGTGACAGAGCTTTTGTTATTTGTTGTCTTTAAATTCACCCATCTTGTTATGAAAGTAAGACTAAATATTGTAATGAACCTTTTTGGTCCTAGCTTCACACCATTAAAACACTCTGAAGGTGACAGGAGATGTCTGACAGGCTGTGGTCAAAGCAGAATTTTAAATGATGAAATTTTTGATAGAGGAAAAGCCTCTAAATGGAACGCACATTAGAGTGTGTGTGGTGAAAAGTATAACTGCCAAGTATTTTAATTTACTTTAAATGCTACTGCTTCCATGTATTCAAATTTATCTTGCAGATAGTTTTAATATGGAAATTGCATAGATATTAATTTCAGTACCACAGAATGCAACTGAATGTACTATATATTTCACTGGTAATTGGTAAGCGTTATTTAGGATGTGTTGCTAGGGAATAATTTATGGGCTTTGGTGCCAACAGTCTTGAGTTTGTAGGTGCAGTAGTATTGCTGCCTGGTTTGGGAAAATGCTGTTTTGAGGATAAGCCTGTAAGATACAGGTATTTTGCTGTTGTTTTTTCCAGCTGGAAACGAAACAGCTTGAAAGATTAATCAGAATTGAAGAGGGGGCTCTCTGCAGGAAGTACATGGCAAGCTTCCTTTCAGATATCAGGTGCTTTTGAAGTTCTTGATCAAAAGTAGATTTAAGCCTGTAATTGCTCAGCTTTTGAGGAGTTTGTTGGTTCAAGTTTTCCTCCATTTGCAGTGTCGTGGTATGAAGCCATTTTACTTTAGTTATTAGCACAGTGAGACTCTGCTTTCGGCGGTGATTGCCAGAGGTCTTCATCTTCTGGAATATGCACTATGAGTACCGAATATTTGGGTTGCCTATGGTGTATCAGGTAATTGTACTCTTGTAACACTGATGACAGTAAAGAGAGTGGAAATAGATACAATTAAAGCTTTGTTGCTGTTGTTGGATTCCTGTGAAACTTCTCTTTCATCCCAGGAAAAGCACGTCTCACCATACTTGAGAAAGCTTCCAGAATTTGGATGTACTTATATGGATACTTGGGTAAAAAGCACACCACAACAGGAGGAATTAAACATTTCAATATTTTTCTTGTCTTTTCCATCAATTTATCCTCCCATAAAGCCAAGATGAAAATGGTAGGGTCCCAGTGACTTCTGTTTCTAGTTCTAATGAAGAGCAGCTGCATGGCAGGCATATGGGCCAGCTCCTGAAGAAAGGAACAGAATGAAAGTTAAGGCATGAAACTGATCATTGTTCTCGGAAATGCTTCTGAGGACAAATCCTTTCCTGTCCTAAATGACAAAATCTCTGGTGTCAGCAGTACTCTTGCAGAAGCCTGAAACAAATCTGTGAGCACATAGGAAAGGTGAAAGAAAGTATGTCCCTAACTCAAAGCAAACAGCCAGGCCCTCAGCCTGCCCACAATGTTACATGGCCTTCCTCTGCCTCTGCACTCTGTGTGTTCAGTCCTGCTACAGGGTTGAGTTTAGTTTTTTACTTGTTTCCTTTCACTCATGTACAATTCAAATTCATAACGTTTGTGTCATGCAAGTCTTCAATTTGTATGTTAAATTGCTGTTTGTGGGTGGTT
Organism: Heliangelus exortis; assembly: GCF_036169615.1. Lineage (NCBI taxonomy): Eukaryota > Metazoa > Chordata > Aves > Apodiformes > Trochilidae > Heliangelus > Heliangelus exortis. The sequence continues at coordinate 106,686,718 of NC_092422.1, read as the reverse complement.
TGTTTGTTTTTTCAAACTTCTCTTTTAAAATTCTTTGATTTGATATTTTTTACTTTTTAAAGGAAACCAGTAATGTAAGGTATTCATGTCTTTTATTTGCATTTCAAAACTGTATACTGTCTCTTAAGTGTTTATTTCCTGCATCATCCTTGTTGCCAGTGATGCACCCCACATCGATAGAAACTTTTCAGGCTCATTTCTTAGCTGCCAAACAGGTTCTCAGCACCTTTACCCTCACTGCTGTCCCCCTGGGAAATGCCTGGGGAAAAGCATTGCTCCATCACTGTGTTTCCTGGGAATATTCAGGGACAGTACTGCAGATGTTGTTTTAACCTTATAAACACATATGACATGGTTTTCTGTCTTGCTTGTTGAATTTCCAACACATATGATAAAGCTTTTCTCTGGGAAGGAGTGATGTGAATGTGCAAAGTCACCCAAGCTGTGGTTTATATCTATAAAGAGGGACAGGGCATTGGAGAAGTTGGTTCATCAGTGCAGAATGCCTGAAGGTGAAATTACCAGCCTTTAAATAAAATGAAGAGGCCTTCATGCCTAAGGGGACTGAAGAAAACACACTAGTTGTCTGACAGTCTTAAATGTGATGAAAACCATCCACTGCTGGGGACATAAGTGTAAATCTTTGTCTACCTGGCAGATTTACATTTACTGGCTTCCATAAAATCCACTGTTAATGGCACAACACCTATTAAGCTGAGATATTTCTAGGTATACTATATCATTGTATTTTACTGTGGAGTTTACATTGTTCCTAGGATTTCAGTGCTTATATTATAAGATGATTGAGCCTGAAGATACAGTAACATTTTCCTGCTTCTCAAGGGCAAGCTTTTATTTCTGAGAAACCATTCAGAAATGACAGGCAAAATACTGGAAATAATAAGATTGAAAAATACTGTACTTCAGAATGATAATATATTGAGGCATGCATTTGGCTACCTGGAGGAGGCATTAATAAGTTGCCAGACAGATTCTCATGTTTTGTTAGTTTCCTTTCTACTCTCTTTCCTGTTTTCAACTCCCCCCCCTCCTATTGCCTGTCCAAATACACAATTGGAGAATTGCTTTGAGGCTATATATGGAGCACATGATAAATATTGGCATCAAACTAAGGTTAGTAGTGAAGAGCCTGGAGGAACAAGAATCCCTGCCTCAACATAAAAATATTGGGTGAAATGTAACAGAAAGCATGCACTGCCAATCAGTGTCTTGTGCTGCAAATTGCTGAGTCTGGATGCTGGGATACCCTGGGAAAGCCCAAATTCCCTCTCCTTCTCTTAGCTTCAGGATGATTGAAAGCATCCACACTGTGTGTGAAGAGAAGGTGTGGCAACAATTACATGTGGAACTGGTGGTGAGATTGCTCCAGCTTTCACCTCAATGTAGCAGAGGAAGTAGCTGAATTAAAGAGAGAACCTTGCAAGGAGTAAACTCAGTGTTCTGGAGGCTGCTTGCCTGGGACTCGGGTAAGGAGACATCTATACAATTGAAAGTAAGGTGTGCCAGTCTCTCCTGTCAGAAGTTTCTAAAACCCGTGTGATACTGTGGGTTTTCTGGAAATGTTTTTTTGTTTCTGCAGTTCTCAGCTCTTCTCATGCAGCATTGCTTTCTAATACTGCCAATATGTTCCCGGATTTTCTTGTGAAATTAATCCTGCGTCCTGTGCCATGCAATGCCACTTTGCAGAAAAACTGTATTACACAGAAATGGATCAAAAAAAGCCCAGGTCTTTGAAGGGATAAAATATGACTGCCTGCAGCCAACAAAAAAATTTGAACAGCAAAACATAAATGAATTCCAACTATTTTACTTGTCACTCGCGAAAAGACAGATTTTTACAAATTCATGTTGCAAACTAGTAGAGCACATCTGGTGTAAAAGGTAGTGCTGGGATTATTTACTCCCCCTTTGTAAAAATATGTGATTTCAACACAAAGGGCAATGTTTTTCTTCTGGTCAAATTTCCATCAAAGAAATTGCATTGGCCAATTCTTGATAAGGCCCCGTTGAGTGTCTTTCAACCTTGGAACCATGGTTAACTCATGACTGGGACCAATCCAGGCATCAGTGATGCTCTTTCTGTGGGGTCCCTGCTGGTGAGGCCTCTTAGCTACCCTACTGACCAGCTGCTCAGCTTTCTTTTCCCTGATTGACCCACAGGTTAATCAAACTTGTTCATTCCTCTCTGTTAAATGAATGTTATCTTATGTAATAACTTAAAATTAAATTTAAGTACCTGTTTTTTGACCTGGCTTACCAATTTTAAAGTTGACAGATACAATGACCTGGCATCTATACTGTTTTCCATCTATTTTCCCTCAAGTGTACTTTTTCCATTATAACTTTGATTCATAAATAATAGACCACAAATCATTTATTATTTCCTGTTCTTTTAATTCTTTTGCATTTCTTTCAAAAAAGAAGAAAAGTTTTCCTCTACCATTTTAGCTGATCAGCTCTTTTTGCTTTGCTTTGTTTTTATTAAACAGCATTTTCTACTCCTTATTGTTTTTTGGGGTTTGTTTTGCAAATACAGTTCGTTTATCCTTGTAGCAGGATCTGGGAAGAAACCCCACAAGAAAATGGGTATTTATTGGAAACCAGAAACAGCAATTTTGGTCAAAAGGAATTTCATATCTAAAGAGTGCGACTGCTCTTTCCCAAGTGCATTGCTCCAATAGAAAAAGTAAATGTTACATTTTCCTTTCACAAAAGCTGACACACATGGGCAACCTCTACCATAAGGTTTCACTTCTTGATTCAAAAGGAGAGCTCGGTGAGCATAAAGAGTGTGTGTACTGCAACAGGAGGAACTTAAAGGTCAGCACAAAGATGAATACAATAATAACTCAGCTATGCATAAAGTGGCTTTTGCAGTTTCAGGTCAAAATCTCATCCCATGGTGTTATGCAACAGCAGGGAGGTCTCCTCCTGACCCCATGGCAAAAGCCATGAGGAAATATTGACACCAAGATGTCATGTCAGTGGAAAAGAGTTGCCAAATTTGGGTCTGAATCACCCACCTCCCAAAGCTGTATAATTCCACAGACAGTTTGAAAATTGGAGCATATGGAGATTGGGAGCATATTCCATGGTGCCAGCTAATAAAAATATGCAGTGTGAAATGAGCTAACATGGATGTCCCATATACTGGAGAGATTTATGTTCTTCCCTTGGGAAGTTTAATCATTCTAACAAATTGCAAGTTTAATTTGTAGCAATGACCTTGGGAAAGATTATTTGCTCTGCTCTTCTAATAAAGCTAATCTAGATACTGTGGGGGAGTGTTTTATAATTTCTTAATTTCCTAATTGAATCTGTTATTTATGGATTCCTGAATTCTCTGAACTATTTCAATGCCTTTGATAAAAAGGGCACAGTAAATCAGGCAGATTTGGTTTTGAGACAGTTTAACTCTGCTATTCTGGTTTCATACCTTCACCCAAAAACTTTTGGAAGTCTAGACATCAAAAGCCTTTATCGTTACTGACCAAGATCATAAGGTGGAGTAGACAATACTTCTGTTGCAGCTGGTTTTAGGTGGCCCATGTTGCACAGTACTGTCAAGAGCAGCCCCAAAAGTCTAAGTGGAAGCAGTTACCAGTTGTCCCAAAGAGGCCATTTGTTAAAAGGCACCTGAGTGAACTTAGGTTTTGTGGCCATAACCTTGCTAATTCATGACAAAGCTGGGCTGAAGCAAGGATCTCAAGCTGGTTTTCAAGCTGCACCTGCTCTACTGTGGGGACAGTGCTCAGAAACTCTCTTCGTAGTGAGGGTCTGTATAAAACCAACATCTGGTGCTGTAGTGAAAGCACTCTGATTTTATGGTGCTGGAAAATGCAAGGGTCTTAGAGAGCAGGAATACTAATTATGCAGCACTTAAGAGGGAGTCACTGGTTCTCTTATTTTTCAACAGCTCTTTTTTTTTTCTCTGCCATTAGAGTGAAATTTAAGATGTCAGAAGATACTCTTTCATAAGTAATAATATTTAGCTTTTTCACTGGCAGAATTCCAAGTGCTCCACAGCATGGAGCTCCAAAGTCATGCCATCATTATTATTTTGTGATTGCCTTGATAATGACAGTGCTGATTTTTACAAGCAGCAAAACTGAAGGGTGGGAGGGAAACAATGTGTTTAGAATAATTTAACAGGCAAAACAGCATACAGTCTCTAGCTCCTTAGTTCAGATTGATGCTTCATTCACTAACTCACAACTCCCCTTTGCCCTCCGTCCTCCCTTTGCCACCATTTTTATACAAGTTGCCAATTCTTTATGGCAGCTATCATGCAAATTCTTTGCTTGGCAGGCTTTGTATCTTTCTCCTCATAGCTGCTCTCCTTGTGCAAGCAGATTCTGTTCTGACCTTTCAGTAAATTAACTTACCTCTGTGTTTGTCTTCCCTGAGACACGTATCTGGTTGGTTACCTTTTCAATTACTTTCTTTGCTATTCAAATTATTTTTCCCAAAAATGTGTAATTCAGGTGTCCCCCAGAATCCTCCCTTGGGTCTGAGCTATTTTATGAGATTTTTTTGAAGACAGGCAAGGCATGTCCCAGCAGCTCTAGAGGTAAACTTACCTATTTGAACATGAAATATTTTTAGTCTGAGCTGCATCATCTTTAGGGAAATGGTTAAAATCACTCTACTATCAATTAACTGGGAAACAGCTGTCTATAACTTCATTTCTATGACTAATCTTAATGAAAGGAAGAGGAGAAGCAAGGAGGGGAAAGATGAAATGTGTGTAAAGAAAAGGAAAGGGAAGAAACCCTTTTTCTTCAGTATTTGAAACACGCTGTGTTTTATCTTTTTGTTTATGCTGTAATCCTGTCACCAGGAAGTTGCATTTTGGAAGAAGAAAATAGTGCCTTTATGAAGTAGAAAAGTGATTTCTTCTCATTTTTGTTTGGATTTGCAGTCCTATGTATACTATCTCAGGTCAGATTATTCTTCCTAGTTTATTTCTGATTTGTCCCATTTACCTTATTTCTTTTGACTACAAAAAACCAGTTAATGGTAGTTATAAGGCAAATACTACTTGTCTTTTCAGGAACAATTGCCAGTACCAGTGAACAGACGACACAGGCAGGTTGTCCTATTGGATTGTGCTGTCAAAAGACTCAGCAAATCTGGGATTTAGTGCTTACACTGAAACAAATTTCTCTGTGACCTTGAATACGTTGTTTTGTTTCTCTATACTTTAGATTCCCACTTGTCAAACAACAATAATAGTGTATTCTTCTTCCCAAAGATTCTATGAGGATAAATACAATTAAATAATGCAGGATACCTGGATGCTATCAAAGTGATGCCACTAAGAAAGTAAACTAAATTCTTCTCAGAGTTATATCTTTTAAAATTAAGAGTTGCCTTGCTGAATTTGTTAAGATTAATACTGCTTGGCAGAAATGGCAGAAACGTTTCCCAAACATGTTTGCCACTACATATAGGTAGAGGAAAACTACCTTATTTACCCCTTCTCTATTTAACTACAGATATGATGCTGTATGTGTTACTCCTTTAGGAGCAGGGATGAATTTATTCCCAGAGGTATTAAAAAACCAGCTAGATGTGGCACAATGGGAGATGATTTAGTGGTTACAGTGGTTTAGAACTGACTATTGGGCACGATCATCTTGAAGATCCTTTCCAACCATGGTGATTCCATGAATTTGCACTGTGGAGTGGAGGAAAACCATCCTGGGCAGGGCAAGCTGCAGGGTTCTTAGGCTGCAGTGCACAATGTCAGCAATTCCCTACACAAGTCCCACCAGATCCCTGTTAGGAGCATACACACAGCTCAGCAGTCCCACTGCTCACTGAGGGTTTTTCTTTTTCTTCTTCTTTCCCCCCACATTAGGCTATGGTAGCTGGTTAAAGGGAAGCTACAGCTTGCCACTCTTTGATGGGACTTGACTGTTGCTGGTTGACAGACCATTGGTATTGATAGAATAATTCAATGCTTTTGAGGAAAAGGATTTTGTAGTGGGGCAAATGATTTATTTCTACTATAGAATGTTTATTTGCATAGTCTAGAAACTACAAGATTTATTTGCAGAGTTGAAATCCCTCAGGTATAGTATAAATGCAATTACAAGAACATATAAATATATTTCTACTATGCTATTGACGTTTTGGCATTATTAATCTTATTTCCTTGCCTATGAAAATAGTTGTTTTAGAAAAGAAATAAATCATTAATTTCTCGTCCTGAATCAAGAGTAGGAAACATGTAGGCTATTGTCCCTAAAGACCACTGTCCTTTCACATCCCAGTGCAATGGGATATCTCAAATTATACTTGCAGACTGTTCTAGTCCCTGCAGAAGGGTAGAGATAAGCCTTTTGACAATTTGGATTACAGGCCAAGAGATACTTCTAAAACAATACATTGTGTTCAACCAATTCTACTTTTTAAAATACTGAACGTAGATTTTCCAAACTGAGGCTCAGAAGTTAAAGAGCACTTTTAAAGCTGTGTGAGGCTTTTTGTTGCTTTTGTAGTTTTAGTTTTCCAGGCAATAAGGTGGATGCAGGTAGCATTTTCCAGCACCGTCTGATGAATTCTGAGAAAGCTTTTGGAAGGTGATATTGGAAATTGATAGCTGTTGCAATATGATCTTTTCTGGAAAATTTCTTCTACTAACGCATCCATCAAAGTTGAACGGATTTCTTTCTATGTGTGTGCTGTATGTAGCTGTATGTTGGTTTCTTTTCTTCTTTGCCATATAGATAAGGCTTTGATACAAAAGCGACATTGAAAATGTCCTTGCACAGCATTGATTCAGTCAACCACACACTAAGGTTATCTAATTAGTTCTGATAAAATAAGAGTTAATACGACACCAGAGTTAACAGTGAATTGATTCGTGTTTTGGGTCAGAATATGTCATTGGGAAAGCTGGGACTCACCTTGGTCAGAGTAATCTCTCATTCTCATGCATCTTCCTCCCTGCAACATGAAACCGGGTTTTATCTGTGGAGGCAATAAATTGTTTCAAACAGACACTTTTCCTTCCAAAGTTTATGCAGATTATCAAGCGTGGCTCTGATCTTACCTGGGGGTATATGCTCATAAACAGAATATACAGTCAGTAGACATAATATACAGTGGTAGGTTTGTAAATTTTAAGTTTCCCAAAGCCAGCTGGTCTGACTTTCTGTGTACTTCAGCAAATTAAGTCATAGAAGTCTTGCGGACTTCTTTGCACCTAGGAACTGTGGCTAAATTAGGTGATCTTTGGAACAACCCAAAAACAACAGAAAAGAATCAGAAACTCTTCAAAACCTGAGAAACCTGCTCTTTATTCAGTGATTTGCAAAGAAAGAGAACCTGCTTTAAAGAGTAATTTGTTGTGATTGATTGTGTTTACATCTTGAGATTTGATCCTTATTTCTCAAAACCTTAGAACACTGTTCATCTTTTTGTCTTTTAGACTAAAGAGGACTGTGCTATCAGATCAAATAACAGTAACATAAAAATTAGCCTTATCATCTCTGCTTTTTTCTCGTTGAAAAGCAAAATAAATTGAATTAAACCAAATTTCTGAATGTTCTGAATCCTGTGCTGTGTATCTTCCTCTGCTAGCTCTAGAACTAAAGTCTGTACTGATGTCCTAAGTGAAAACTGGCCTCTTGAAAGGCTTTCTCTTTGTACCCAGATCTATTACCTGATGTTTGGCTGTACATACCCTTTGGTTGTGTCACAGCTTACAAAGCAATCTCAGTTACTGTGGATCCTGTCTTCACCTTCTCACTGTCTATTCCCAGACTTTCTCCTTTGCCAGATTTGCTATCAGCAATCCAAAAATAAAGTCACTACTGATGAAATTAATTAGCATTAGAACAGTTTTTGCAAGGACTCCACTGGAAACACAGCTGTTCAGTGTTGTTTCTGGAATTAAATAGATAGCTTAGTTTTATCAGACAACTGTTAGCCTGTTTCAAATGTGGGGGATTTTTTGTTTATTTTTTGTTCCAGTCCAGTGAGAATAATGTGCTGAAACCTGTTGCATTACTTTCTTTTCATGACTTTAGCCCTGGTTCCACTGGAACTAGACGGGGACTGGTTAAGACTTTGCTGCAACTCAGAAAATCTGGGTGGCTGAAAGCGTTTTAAAGGGAGGACCTCTCTGCAGGAATGAAAGCATGTGAAGAGAGATTTTAGTTTAAAACATCCCTGTTACTGTTGCTCACTGTTTTCTGTGTTTATAACCTAAGTCCTCTGGTTGATATTGTAAAGAAAACTCACTTTTGATTAAAAATTGTGTAATTCTGAATGGGGAATTCCCCCTGGAAGTCAGTTTATGTGGGTTCAAGACCCGTATGCACTGCTTCAGAGTCTCCAAGAATTTTCTCCCATTACTTTTTTTTTTTTTTTTTTTTTCATCTTATAAGTCTGAAATCTGATGAAACAGTTTTGAAAGCAAACAGCAGCTTACCTGTCCAGGGACACTGATATATGATAGAGGTCTCCAAACCCCTTAAGGCCCAGTAAGTTCTAATAAGATTTCCTTAATTCTTTGCACCCATAGATACAGAGTCTGTGTCTTTTTATTTGGTAATTGCTGTACTGAATGAGATATTTTCCTTACTTTACAATCCTTTGTCATATATTTATTTGCCAGCACTTATATTTACTTCTTTGTTTGCTTTGTGTATCATATACTAGCTTTAAACAGTGTCCAGAAAGCAGAAAAAAACCAGCTCAGGTTTAAGAGACTACAGTTGTTAATTTTTTAATGTGAGGTAGTTTCTGAAACAGTTTCTGAATAAGTACAGCCTGACTTTCTTAAGAAATTAACCACAAACTAATGCTGAATTTTCACAGCTAATACCAGTTCAATCAGAATTATGTCAGTAGCAATTCTGTAAGCCATAAAAGCAACTCAGTTACATAAGGATGTGGGTAATGTATGTAGAAGATACTAGAAATAAATGTGTTAAGTCTATCAGTGACGTACATAACTTATTCTGGAGAGAATATTTGCTTCTGTGTGTGGAGTGACCTTATTCAAGGTGGTCAGAGATTCTCAGACTTTAAAATCTTGGGGCCTAACAGGAATGCTACTCCCAGCAGTGTATGGAAGGACTTGAAGAGGACTCGAGCATCTCATCATCCTGCCAAAACTATCAAAAAGCTGTAGCTCGGTCACTTAGGCACACAGAACAATTTACTAAAGTTGTAGTTACAGAGTTTTCCTTTTTGTAAGACTTGGTTATTACAGCTTGTTTGCTTGCTGCATATCCTGAAGTCTGTGCAGGCTGTGTCTTTCAAGTACAGCTGGTTTAATGAGCTGGGGCAAATTTATCTAGGGGAAGAAAGAACAGATCCATCTATTGTCAGGTTTGTGGCAGTGAGAAGATATTTGATCATAATAATTCAATTGCTATATGCATATCTGGCTACATTATTATTAATTAGTATAATTAATCAATATAATTATCTATTAATAATATCATACTTAGTTGCCACTCTTGTTGTTATCATTACTATATTATTATTATTATTCTATCCCCAGTCAGCAAACGTTATACATTCCTTTTTATTCAAATGATCAGTTAAGTAAAGCAGATTAAAGCTTAAAACTCACTGATTTTATATATATCAAAAGGGATATCAACATATTGTAGATGTTCTCAATGTAAACACTTCCAAAATTTGTTTTGAGTGTACAGTGATATTTTTTGTGCATGCCACAGCCCAAGTTATCTGCTGGTATAAATGAGTGAAAATTGTTAGGTTAATCCTGTTTACCAGGAAACCTGGTCTGGGATTTGCCATGGTGAGCAAATATGGGTATATGCTGGAGTTTTTTTTTCACAAAGCTGGCTTGGCATTGCTGCCCAAGGGTGGGGAAGCATAATAATCATAACAAGTGTAGAGATTAAATGTTATTTGACGGTGCTTGCTCTTTAGCAAAAGGCTCAAGGATAAAGAGTAAAAACCGAACAAATCTAGACATTTTGATGTGATGTATGTATTTTAGCAGGCAGATTAATCACTTAACTAATCTGGATGCTTCTGTGTTAAATAGCAAATGCCACTGCTCAATATTCTGTGCATAGTCAACAGATAAGATTGTTTGGTTGTAATTTTCTTCAACCAAAGAAGATGTGTGAATATTGGGGGACAGTCTGTGCATATTTCACAGCACAAAAGCTTAACCAAATTTGCCAGAATCAGTATAATATTTGACCAGGTCTAAATATATATATATATATATATATATTTTTTTTTATATATAAAAAGTGTATTTTTTAGAAAAAATTAACTGTGTCAGTAAAGCAGGTATTTAGATTTTGTGCAAATTCAAACTAGATATACTGTGTAGCTTTCCATTAATGCAGCTCTGGCTGGAATGCTATTTTAAAGTTGATTGCTTCAAAATACATGCCAGCAAGCATGTATTTTGGTTCTGGCTCATCTGCCAATAAGCTGATTGAACAATTTCCAAAATAAAGAATAACAATGAGCAGTACTTCAGTGACAGCCACATAATTGTAGCATCAGCTGCAAATACTCAGAAGCAAAACTCTTGGTAGTATCAAGAGATCCACGTGGCCATATTCTCTTAGATTTTGGCCAGTTTCCTAGAAATTCATCATGTATAAATTTTAAAGCTCAGCCATCATTGAATATATCTGATGCGTGTATGGAAAAGAAATGCCATGTCTTCAGCAGCATTTAACTTTTTACTTACACATTGTAAAATTTTATGAACCAAAGCTGTAATACAACACGGAGATGCACAGCCCATTGCTACTGCTGTGATCATTCAACTGAGAGCCCTGTATGGGCATGATTCAATAAGTAATGGACTGTATCAGTTCAGCTTGACTGTTGGGATTTTATTGGTCTACCCACCTGGGTGACAGCTGCTTATTAGTGTGCAGTGCTTTAGGGATGCCAGTACAGGAAACGAGTTCTCCAATCTTTATCTCAATGTGGATCAGTATTTTAGTAGATGCAGGAGGTCTTCACTCACCCTCCTTACCCAGCCCCACTACATCCAGTTCCAGTTCTCAGATTTGTGCAAGTTTTGTCTTCCAGATCAAATATGTTTAAAGCCCATCGTCTTCCTTTGATGAATGCTAATAGGATTTGTGACAATAAAGCACCATGCAGTGAGTTGCCATTCTGTGGCAATGGGTGTGGTTTTCCCTTTTCTTCCTTCTGTTGCTTATATTCTTTCACCAGCAGGCAACAGAACTCCTTCTGCACAGCTAAAGGAATCAACATCAGCAGGGGGTAAGAAGGTCAAATTAAATTAACTTACTCTCTGATATGTAACCATTTCTCTGCACCATGAATTATGTTAATGGATGCAGAGACTTTCAGCTCTTGGCCATCAGTTTAAATCAAGCCAAAGCTGGCAAAGATCAACAATCTTTACTTTCTGATAGTTGTACAGGATGTGGTGTGGAACTGAGTTGGCAAGGTCAGCCCATGTCTGTTAGAGTGTGCTGCATCCCACTGAAATAAGCACATCAGTTTAGTTTGCTTCCTGCACGTGTTGTCTTAATTAGGATGGAAGGTTTAAAGTCTGATCCCAAATTCAGTGAAATCACTTGAAAGGTTATTTCTTTTAGTGGATTATAAAGCAGGTGTCGGAAAAACATGCAATTTCAGTAATCCAGTGAGTTGTGTCTAGGGGCGTCTCATTCCTAATGCTAGAGAGTGCTGATGCAATCATTAATGGTTTCCTTTCAAAAATACTGAGGCAGTTTGAGTGGAAGATTATACCATCCTCAAAGCTCTGCTTTAATGAGAATAAATACAAAACCTTTGTCCAGGTATATGTTTTTCTCTTTGTCTTCATTAATATCAAGATACTTACCCTTGAAACACAGTAATACCTAAGAATATTTAAAGATTTCATTTGCTATAGGCATGTGTTCAATTAAAAATAATTTATCATTTACTGTTGGAAAACTAGGAAGTTCCAACAAATTATCAGAGATTTCAGAAGTTCATACTTACATTGAACTCACCTTAAACTCTCTTTACATGTAGGAAGGTGAATTGAAGCTAACAGATATCCCACAGCCTTGTTTTCATTTCAAAGCCTGGACTTTCATGTCATGTGTGATGTGCTGCCATTATTACAAGAGGCAGATTAGGCAATCATCTTAATGAAATGAGAATAAGATGAATGTAGAAATATCAGATGTTGCTGAGGCATACTCCACTAAGCAAAGTATTTGTGGTACCTATTAAACAGGATGTAAGTCAATAGAGTACTTGAACAGAAGGTGCTGTATATTGTTGTTCTTCAAAAATTTGGTGTAATTGCCTTTATTATTAAAATGGATGGCTTCTTCTATATCTGAGTGCTCACTTCTCTGCTGTTCACATTCCCAATAGTATATTCAATCTGATTTACAGTTGTATACAAACACTGCAAAGTCTCCCAGCTGTCCAGGAAGCAGTCACTATGAAGAGGTGTAAATAACAATATAAATGAGGAGATACCAAATTATTATTATGGTGATAGTATGGTAGAGGCTGGAGGAACTTGCAAGATTTTAATTACCACCACATTTTACTACGATGCAGGAAATATGTTAACTCTTCAGGACTGAATTCACAAACTCACAGGTACCTTATGACAGAGGCTGCTGTGGTGATGTAAGGCAGCCATAAATCCAGCATCTGCAACCCTCAGAGGGAGTGTGATAGCTTGCTCTGCTCTGAAACCTACTTGGAGTCTTCAAGCTGAAGGTTGTAAAGGTCCACAGTCTCATGGTTTCTTATGTCCTGAGAGAGACTGGTTCCTTTTAAGCATAATATGCCATGTCACAGGTGCACAGTACCCTCAAGTTAGATGCTCTGCCACCCGTGGTTCTGTAAACAAGAATGGGAAGTAAGACAGCAGTGCATTTAAAACATGTTCAAGAGCAGCGTGTGTTTTGCAGGTGTTTGGCAGTGGCTGAAGCCTCAGCTGTCATCCAGACAGGGTGTCATCTGTAACAAATCGATCCCCAGGATGACACCAGTCAGGCAGACAACTGTCTGCTTCATGTCTGTTTTGTTCAAAGACCCTGTTCTGTGAAGACAAATGAATTTTCTTCTCCCTTTCTCCATTTAAAGTTAGTAGAAAATGGATGTTAAAAGGTATGGTTGACTCTCCTTTTCTGTAATTTTTCTTAACTTGCTTTTAACTTCAATAAAATTTAAAACTGCAGCCTGTCAGTAAGACTGCTCACTGAGCATAGTTATGTTAGGACATGCTGAGCGACTGTTCCTTGGCATTTCCGTACCTTTGCGTTCCTGTGCTGCTGACTCCTTGTTAATTGCTGGGTAGTGCTCTACTTGTGTCTTCACCTCCCCATTAGCCTTCTCTGTTTCCTCCTGGACTGATCACCTGTTAACTCCTACTGAAGCTAGTAGAGACTCTTGCACAAATGCAATGTCTTTAGATGCTTTGGTGGCAAGCATGAATGCATAGAAGTTTGAATAGACAAGTGCTCCTGAAGCACTTAAATACTGCAAGCACCATGCAAGACACATTTTATCATAAAAAATCAGTCATCTTTCCACATGATCATTTCCAATATAAAACACATTCAACAAGTTTCTTCAAATATTTAGGAAATATACAGTCAAATTCCTCCTCTTTAGTGTTGTTAAGAGATGCTGGTTTAGAGATTTATATGTGTTTAGCATCACGTTTCTCACACTCTGAAGGTGACCTGGATTTCCATGCAGCTCCTCACAGGGCAGGCAAAAGCATCCCTAGGTGGGAACAAAAATCACTGCAGATGAAAAAGGTAGAATGAAGAATTCCCACTCTTTGTCTCATTTGTACCTAGAAAAGCAGGGAACTCTCCCCCTCTTTCTAATTTCCCTCTACTGAATTAGTCTGAAAATTACAGTTTTACTAAAGGGAAAGTAACCTAAGAAAATTAAACCAAATGTTATGAAGTCTGTGTCCCCTCAGGGCTTCTATGGCTGAGCAGCTAAGGACAGGTGCTTTCTCAATATTAAGAGAGGTTTCAAAGAGGTTTCTCAATGCTAAGACTAATGTAACCCTATTGATAGGTTTCCAGTCTGCTTTTCTGTTGTGAGAAACAATGGAGAAAGTGGAAGTGTATTTACAAAGTATTACAGAGCCTTCAGCAATTATACTTCTTTAAGATGTTCTGTCTTTCACTATTTAACTTCTACTTCTTTGTTTTGTTTATGTTCCCTTATGCCTTTTACTGAACCTTTCAGCCTTTAGAATGTTACAAGTTGGAGTTATGGAGTGTCACAAGGGTGTCTGACTCCCTTTTGTTCCTAGCAGCAAATGAGTTGAAAGCCAAGGAAGACAGACTCTTTTTCTTTTCTTTAGCCTAATTGTAGAATTGTAGTTTAAAGGACAGGGACAAAACTATCCCTGGTCCATGCTGACTTGAATTAACTGTTTTCTTAATCTGAGGTACATAAAACTTGCAAAGAAAAAGTTTTGATTTCATGTGTGTTATCTAGGGACCTCTAGTGTCTTCAATTGCTCTCTTTTATGCCAATACAAAAAGAACATCCAAGACTTATCAAAATACTGCCTATTTGTCTTGCTGTGGGTGACATTGTCCGTTTGTGGGTTTTGTAGGTTTATTATTATTTGAGGTGAAACATTACAAACATACTAATTCTGTTCTCTGCATGACTTCAGATTTACGTAACACAAAGTATCCTACCATATACTGATGGACCAGGTGTGCCTAATGTAGAGCTGAGTAGTTGCAGGTGCTGCCCCACTCTCTGTAAGTGGAAGAGAAAGGGTCATAGAAATTGTTAAGCTGTGATCAGGGAAGTGAAGGGAAACGCCTGGGAAGAGAGCTGTGAGAGTCCCCTACAGAAGCAGAGAGATGCAGGCAGTGAGTTGCCTTCCAGAACAGAAGAGAGACTGCATGATGTCAGCTCCAAGGTGAGAGCAAAGATGTGGCTGACAGAGTCAGATGTGTTCTGCCTGGGAGTGTCACAGGAATCTATGTACTATCTAGGATTTTTCTGCTTATGACAAGCACAGAGTAGTTGTTCCATACCTGTGTGATAACAGTTCTGAGGAAATCTGTGTTTGGCTATGGGAAGAGCTGCCGGTGCCGAAGGGATGGGGCGGCTGAGTCTTAGGGGTAACTCTTGAAATGAAGTAGGTGTATGGGTAGGTTAGGTGAAGAATTTAGAGGAAGCTAAGAAAAAGCAAATAGTTGTAGAGGTGCTCCAGACATGAACTCTCATTTGACTAAAACCACATCTCTACATTTGGTTCTGTGTTTCAGTTTAATGCTAAACTATACCGGCTAAAGACCTTTTCTTACCAAGTAACTCAAAGGATTGTTTCCAATCCACTGAAATGATGGTCTCTGAAGAGTGATGTTTCTGTGTTTTATGTCTTTCATTACCTTGTATTAGTTTGAAGTATCTACATTTTCATTTTCTTTTTAATTATCTTTTTTGGTTTTTGACATCCCTTTAAAAACTGCATTGTTAAAATTTAAGACATTACATTTAAAATCCCAAATATTTGAATTATATGCTATGCTGAAGAGAAGTTGAATACATTTACATTTTCTTTTCACTTTTGCTTTTTTCAAAGATCTCCAATCACAGCAGTAAATGGCTATTTGGCACACTGAGTAGTCAGCCCCTTCTTTTCAGGAAGGGACATGAAAGGGAAAACATAAAGTGATGGAGGATGTTTTTAATACATAGTGCTGTCTCAGAAGCTGGTAGAGAGCAAAACCAGCTGGAGGATCTGGGGGATGTTCTGGATTCTGCTGTTGAGAGTTGTAAGGGTTTGGTTCTGCTGGAAACTATAATTAGGAAGCTCACATCTGCGTTGCTTAATTACCAGGGGACTTTGCAGATGCTACCAGTACATTAAGGGTACTAAAAAAGCTTCCTCTCACACCACCTGTCTGGAATTGGGCACTGTGCAACTTAAGAAAATCTGCAGAAGCTGTGAAAAGCTGGTTTTGAAAACTGAAAAACATCTAAATATTGGATGCATTCTTCAATCCATAACTGTAGTTATGCTCAGTATATGAGAAAATAGTTTTTACTAATAGTTTTTACTATTCATACATGCACTTCTGTAACAAAATTGGAAACCAGAATCCTGATGTTGATAAGCTAGATAACATACTTAGATTACTTGTCATCTTTCTCTCTGTGGTTAAAATGATGGTTGTTCTATTACTCACTGTATACATACTTACAGGGATTCAAATGGGAGAATTTAGATGTCAGAGACCTATTTACCTATCTAACAGAATTATGCTTAAAATATTAATTTTTATTAGAATAAGATTATTAAATATTAATAGATTTTATACGTAGTTATGAGCATTTTAAAGGTTGCTAGCTTTAAATACAATTAAACAAACTCTTAGAGTTTTTTTCCTTTTCTGAGTTATCTGGAAGATTGTATATGGGGGCTATTGTGCATCTTCTGTATTTAAATAATTAATTTTTAGATATAACAGCAAAGATTAATTTATCATACTAATGCTGTCCCACTTTTTGTTACTTCATGTTCTAAATTCTAGTACAACAATGTTACTATGTATGTGATAAAAGGACCATACAACAACTATATTTTTGTTAATATTACAGAGAATAAAACCTAAATTATGAGCTTGAAAATTTGGTAGGTGTAAAATTCAAATTTTAACCCAAAGCAGAAGGTTTTCAAATATGAAATCTGTTGTACAGAAGTTTGTAATTAATGAAAATCTGTGAGGCTTCCCACCCCAAATAGGAAATGAACAGTAAGGAAAAAGCTTAGTAAAAATTCTGCTTCTTATGGGTCTCAAAGGGAAAAGGTAGATGTTACAAGTAATGCCTCTTAAGAGGTAATTTACAGACCTCAGTAATCTTAGGGTAGGTGATTTTGAGTGACGTAGCATTAATAACTTCCTGAGACACAGATGAGAAGAGGTATCTGTAGATCACCTCCTTAAGGGATTCATTAAACTCTTGAAGGCATTCAGAGCTGTATTTTAGGAGTTGGTTTTCTTTGTACAAGGATGATAAATAGTAAAAAAAAAAAGTCACATGGTCCCCTCCCATCTTTTCCCCCTTTGGTTTGTGGTTACATTTGGGAGATGGCACGTGCAGTGAAATGTTTCTCATGTGGCAGATAGTTTAAATCAGACAGAAAGAAGAAATTTAATATGTAGAAAATTCCTAAATAATATAATTCTATGTGTTGTTAGCCATGTCTTAATTTTCTACAGTAAGGAAGAGAACCTTCTTCACCTTTCTGGAGGTTCAGCCTATTGTCTGAGTATGAAAAGAACAATTCCTACTAACTTGCAAATATTTCTTTCTTCCATCCTGCAGCTGCTACAGCCAACTTGCATACTGGACAGCTAGAATGTTTCCTTGTTATAGATTCAGTGATATAATATCTGATTCAAAAATTGGTTTCACTTTTAAGTGTATAATATAAGCCATGTAATGTCAGCAAATATGCTGTCTGTGAAAGAAAGGAGGGGGAAGGGTAAGACCTAGCAGTAATTTTTCTGTTGTTGTTTTTCAATTATACAAAGATCAAATGAAGGAATCATAGTCTCTGAATCCTCTCCAGAGTCCTTCTATGTTATTGAAACTTGCTTAGAGCCGTCCCCTGGTAGTGAGTGCTTGGGTAAAGAGAAAAGAAGGTGAGCCATAGTCAGATTTGTTCTCATATCTTCTTCCTGTTTGTCAGAAAAACCATAAATAGTGGCTCTTCTAACCTGCAGTCTGAAAATTATCTGTGAATATGTCTTACACCTCTGTGAGTTGGGGAGTGCCGATGCTTTTGTTAATGTTTTGTTAGTGCTCCTATACAGCTCAGCCTGTTCCCCTACCATGATTTTCCAGTTATTCATGACCCCCATGCAGTGTCTGAAGGTGAATTTGGGCATCTCTAATTTCTCTTAAACAAACAAACAATGCTTTCTGTGTGTTTGGACTCTGAGTACCTTCACTCCACTCCCTTCTCCACACACTTCTTAAAACTCCTTGGTAATTGACTTCCTCTGTGATGCGTTAAACATTCCAAAGGTGGTAGGAAATAGGTTTAGGGGATCTTGGCTACACAACCATGAACTAAAAAATTGACTGAGCTGTAGTGGGAAAATCACATAATAAATCATTACTAAAGGAAGAGGTTATGGCTCATTGGAGCTGTACTTACTTAAATGTGGTTTGCTATTTGGAACCACAGAAAATCTTACACATCCTGTGAAGGCAAGTGAAATTTGTCAAGCTATTTTGAAGAGGAACTTCCACTTGTGATCTAACAAGAAGTTAACTCAAAAACATGTAAGGTTACTGCAGCTGTGCATTTGAATCTCTTCTAGGATTAACCACAAGTACTGTACTGAGCAGCAAACCTTCCTTTGTTCCTTGTTCAGTGTAGAGCATAGCAATTAATAGTTTAGGAATACCAGAAAATGGGGAAAATATTTTCCAAATTCATCTGAATTTCTAAGTATCATGAGATGCATGTTATGAGAGTGACATAGAAGTACAGAGATTAGGACTCCAACTTTGGAAAGAGCAGTTCTCCCTTTTCCTGGAGCATTTTCCTCTTATGGGTCAGCCACAGCTTCTGATATTTGGAAAGAAACTTATTAAAATGGTTAAGACATTTTAGAATGAGAGATAAAAGGCTTTCTGCCTCTGTCTTATTAGAGAATTCATAGCGCTTGTTTCAGTTGTGCCTCTGTGAAGACTTCTGTGTACTGAAGCAGGATACTGAAATTCTGAAGAAGAAATTCCTTCCACTTCTTCAGCAACAGAAATCTGAGTCGTCTGGCAAAATCCATTGTTTGCAAAGACTCATGACCTAGTTGTATGAATTCTAGAAGTGGTTCTCTCCATTGCACAGGTGCAGGTGTCCTACAGCAAGCATACTGCCTGGCATTCTAATTGTGCCTGAGTATGAACCAGTTCCAAATGGCAGCTGGTTTAAAAGCAAGAGTGAGAAGCTAGGGTGGAAAGATGGAGATGAATAGGGAATAGTTGGGAACTTCAAGAAGACCCAAAAGAGAGCTAGAAAGGGATTTTGGAGGAACAGGGCAGAGTAGAGTTTAAAAGTATCCTTCACTTTCTGTTTCTTCCTCTCTTTAGAATATGAATCTTTGAAATTTGAATGTTTTTCTGTGGCTTTGCTTTGCAGACAGATCTCTAGGAGATGCAAAGCTGCAGACTTATATTGCAGTTATTGTAATAGCTTTTGCTGCATGTATATTCATAGTCATTCCATGAAGATGATTTTAAAGTCAAATTTTAAAATGGACATCCTAGTTTTATTATAAAACAGCCGTATTTGTTCTCTCTAGTCAAGTTCAAATTAATAGATGGTGTCTGTGAGATTTTAAGTTGCCATCCAGCAATTTGCCTTGCTGTTTAGTGTGCATGTATGTATATGCTGTTTAGTGTGCATGTATATATATATTTGTATTTTATTCTACACATATATCCTTTAATAAGTTTGACTTTTAGAATTAGTGATGATTACCTTCCATTTTGCATTAATTTTTCTTGAACAGAAACTGTACTCAGGAATGAAAACTGTCTGCTTTCAGGCTTTCTCTATTAGAGAAAACTAAGAAAGAACATGCCATTGTGGTCTATAATTACTGTCTATAGTGAATCCCCTCTGTTTTTTTCTGTTAAAAAGAGCAATTAAAAATGTTGTTTTCCTTCATTTTTTTTCTATTTGTTTCTACCCCCACTGTCTCCTATGGCCATTTCTGTTGTTCTAGGGATGGAATGAAATCATTATGTGATGTTTCAACTGCTACAGGGATCAGTTTGTAAGTTCTAATTATTGCTTTTGTTAAAATTTATGTTTAATGCTTAGTATGCTTATGTGAGGCTACTATATTCATGCTAGAATTTGGGATGTATTTTATGTATTGAGAGCAGTTGTCACTGACTCATCCAGCACTGCTGAAATTGTCATAGAATGGATATGAAAGCAGAAGTTGGATTCACCAGAATATCTGAGAAATGATTTGGGGCTATCATAGTCCTACTTTTCTCTCTCTTTTTCACCATTTCTAGCACTCTTCACATCATAGTCTGAGCCTGTGTAGTTAATACTCTTGTATTAAAACTACTTGATATTTTTAGGATTTAGAATGAGTTTCAACTCTATCTATACCCAGTTGCACTTGAACAAACTCCTTAACAAATAGCTTTTAATTGTTAGCAGAAATGCAGCCTTACTCCAGGCTTCACTGCAAGGCTGATGTTTCACTGGCCAGAGTAGAATTAATCTGCTTGTTTTGACTCCTGGGGCCTTCCTTCCCTCTGTCCCTGCCTCCATATGTTTATGACTCACAGTGTATCAATCCTCTGTTAAAGATACTCACCACTAGGACTTTTCTAACAAAATTTTGAGGAAAAAAAGGCTATCACCTCCTGTGTGTATGGTTCTGAGACCAGTAACTCGATAAATACAGCAGCCTGTTCAGAAGGAAGAAGCACAGCTGCACAAAATTTTTTTCTGGATAAGCTGAGGTCTTTCTAGAGCATTAACAGATAAAAGCCTACTTTCAGATAATAGAATAAATATGACACATTACATTCAGAGCCCTGAAGTGCATTGTGGTGGGTCACTGAATACCCTAATATTGTGTTGTAGTCCAGTCATGAATCATCAGATTTGTCCCTTAGCCTCAGAGTATGTTGCTGACAGCACTTGTTTTCTCCCTTCCTTTTGGGTCTTCCCTTCCTCCTGGTATCCCTTCAGCACGTCAGATAGCTATAGGAGTGACAGTGAGAAATACATTCCTATATGTCATCTTTGAGATCTCATCATTAGACATTTTAAACCACTTGTATAGAACAAGTACAGGGGGTTGAAATTTTCATTTATTTTTGTCCAAAGCATTTCTGTAGGAAAGACTGAGGGAGCTGGGCTTGTTATGCATGGAGGAGAGAGATGGCTTTGGGGTTTATATAGCAGAAGCCTTCCCTTACCTATGTGGGAGACTGTAGAGAAGATGGAGCCAGACTTTGCAATCCTGCATAGTGGGAAGATGAGTGGCAATACAAACATTTTGAAACAAGAGGTTCAGACTGGATATAAGGAGACATTTTTTTCCCCGTGTGGACTGTGAGGTGTTGGAGCAGTTGCCCAGAGCAGTTGTGCAGTTTCCTGCATTGGAGGTTTTCAAGATCAAATTTAATCAAGCCCTCAGCCACCTGGTCTGATTGTATGGCTGACACTGGTTTCAGCAGGACTAGAGCTCTCCAATCCCAATTATCCTGCAAATCACTTTCTACTAACAGAAAATTGAAACTGATTTTAGCTGTCAACCTTGATTAGAGGAACCAAATCAGGAATTAGTTGAAGAATGTTAAATAGGAAATAAAGCTTTATTATTCATAGTGGTTTTTCTGATACTGTTTGGACAGTTCACAGTTGCAATGGTGATGAAATAGAATAAACTCTTACAGACAGTATTTGCTTGAAAGACTAAGGAATGTCTTTCTTGGTCTGTAGTCCCTGCAAATGTCCCACATTGCTTATGGTCCTCCCACCACTACTTCTTTTCACCTCCTGCCCCTCACTTTGTGCCTTTGACACTTGAAGAGTGTTACTCACATATTTAAACTTCATGCAGTCTAGCAGAAAATCACTTCTCTGCCATGTACAAGTTATGAAGGGTAATGCAAGGGTGGCAGGGATACAGTACAACAATCTGATGGAATTTCACCTTTGAGGACCTTCCTCCTCAAAGATTTTCTTTTTGATTGCTAACAAGACTCAGTTAAAATCATATTAATCAAGTAAAGAGGAAAAAGATGTTTATCTTGTGCAATCCTCATTCTGCCTCCTGTACTGGGAATGAGAAGAATGCTACCTGAATAATGGATGACTTAGATTAGGATTCAGTTATGCAGGTAGCTTGTAGATAAAACTTTTTCAAAATTGAAAATGTTAAAAAATGCATAAAAAGTTAAGTGTGTCCTTCTCTTTGAAACCCAGCCTTCCCCTGCTTTACTAGCCAAGCTTTAGTAGAACAGTGCTACTGAACTCAACATTAAAATAGTATCACTTAATTTATTTTTAATGATAAATCAATAGACAGCACTTACTACTTAGAAAATCTAATGAATCTTGTGCCAGTAAAGGTTACTAATGACCCATAGCTCATGAAAGGGAAAAAATGCCATGTGCAAAAGTGTATCCAATGTTCAAAATAAAATAAGGAAGAAACCATTGTGTCACATAAAATCATGTATTATTTTCCATGAAATAACCACTTCATTCCTATACTTAGATACATGGCTTAAAGGCTGATCACTGTCTTCATCCTGGAAAGGACAGATTTTTGCACTTATATATATATATATTATTGGATTTGAGTTATGATACAGATTATTTTTTGTCTTTGCTCTTTAATAACATGAAGTTACAGATTCAATTTTAAAAAAAAGATGTAGAGGAGAGATGAAACACCAAAATCAGGTAGATTTGTTTACTGCAGTATTTCAAGACATATTTAAATTTTAAGTGTGCTTTTAATATATTTTTTGTTGCCTCTCAACAATATTTTTTGTTGCCTGAATGTATCTGAAAGGACTGTTAGAAGAAATGTCTCCATAGCAATGTTTTCTAAAGAATTTGATAACAGTTGCTGTTGTCAACAGGAGGGAGAAGCATGCTTTTATTATCTGTGTTTAATGACAACCTCATTCTGGCCTGAGGTCATTAAGTGCTCCCACATAACAAATGATAAATAACAGGACCAAAGGCAACACTATCAATAGCAAGATTACAGGCTGTCTCTCTTTTTGCAGCAGAAATGTGTGCTTGTTTTTTATTGTAGTCTTCTGGCTGATTTTTACTCCCTGGCTTGTTTCAGAATAGTTCTTCCTGCTCATCAGGTATCAATGAACTGTTTACCTTTTTTTTTTTTTTTTTTTTTTTTTTTTACCACCTAGTTATGCTTATTTTGAATGGAGATTGTATTGTCACAGCGGCTGAAATGATTCTTGATGGAGAACCTCTCCCTAGACCAACATTCAAACCAGCAGGAAGGGTTTTCCACTGCTTCTGAGTCTTGTTCCTGTGAGAACATCTTAGGAAATTTTTTTCCATTAAGACAGCATGCACAATAGATAGAGCAACACAACTGTGCTAGTGCTAACTACCAAAAAGAGTTTTTCTTTATCCTCACTGGTGTTGTCTCACATTAGAATAGATGATATCAGAATTAGCCAAACCCCAAGCACACAGTGTGCTGATTTCCTCTCTGCAGTTCTCAAATGATGGTAGTGTATTTCAGAGACAAGCTCTTGTGCCAGGTAGCCATGGCACCTGAAGGCATGACTGAGAAATGCAGAACACCACATTGGAGCTCTGCCATCTCAATACGCTTAGTTTTGGCTGTTTCTGCAGGCTTCTAGAAAACCTGTAAGCTTCTTGCCAAAGTAAGAGCCCAGTGTACTGATGAGTTTATACATCTAAGCATCTATACATTCACCTCACCTCTATCAGCTTGCTTTTGAAAGAAATCTGCAGTCTGATATCTGCAGATTCCTTATCCTCTTCCTGATGGCTACCTCCCTTCATTCAAAAAGTCAGTGGCAAGATTGACCAGAATTTTTGACCAGCACTTTGTCATGCATTGCAGAAACATGCTCAGGCTACAAAGATTCAAGAATTAAAAAACTTATATCTTCCACTTTTCTGTGTGCATGTGTACCTTCTAGGGACCGATCTGTCAAATTTAGCTTACACAGAAATCCCTGTTCAGTAGTAGAAAAGAGCAGTGTAATGTCTGTGTTTGCTGCTTGCATTTCTGCAAGAACTTAGTGTTTTAACAATCTGCTGCCCATCGCTCACCTTCCCTCCCACTCCCTCCACTACCACCCAACCGTCCCCCCCTTCTCCAAGCCCCAGATAGATTATAACACTTCTGTAGCAATCTTTTGATACTGTGCTCTGTGAGCCTGTAAAATTCAATCATAAATTCCAGCTGTGGCCACATCAGCAAAATGTGTTTTAAAACACTTCATTAATAATAGCTGATGTCTTCGAACCTTAGGTTAGTCAATTATGCTTGACATTATAGTTGAATGTTATTAAGTTATTTCATGGAATCAATCATGTAAGGAAAGGTGGAAAGAGATCAGTTTAGTTTTGCAGAAATAATTATCCTATTAAAGAAGTTACAAAAAGGAAGAGTGGCTCAAGAGCTCTAGATGCTGCTGTAAATCTATGGCTGCTTTGAAGTAACTGAGTTGCAACACTTTATTTGTAACTTACAAGCTAATTTCTGCTCTCACAATCCATTTCAGCATTGTGGCTATTTCTGTTTCCACAAGAGCATAAAACTTGATGTGCACTATAGGTGATTTCAGCTATCTGGTAGATGATCTCAGTGTGCATTTCTGTGCCTAACCTCATACATCCCCTCTGTTGTATCTTTTGTAGAAGCTGTGTAAACTCTGACTTAATGACATCAGAAATATGACAAAAAACCTAACCAAACATCCCTTTGTTTTTCTGGGGTGCCTAATCCAATTAAATAAAATAGCAAGGTTTTATCTCGTATGTCATGAGGGAACCTGAGCTGGCCACAAGAACAGTGTCTCAGCATTTGGTGCCATATAGCCTAAAGTTTCTTTACAAATAAAGGCAGGCACAGTGGGTGGACATCAGTTTTTATTTTGTGACACCCATCACATGCTCAAATGGCTGTAAGGACCTGCCTTCTGATCCAGTTTCAATGTAGGCTGGGGCCTGGGAGATGAGGCACTTGCTCTGTTTGCCCAGCTGATGTGCAGAGTCCCAGATACCAACTTAATCCCTACACCTTCAAAAGGTGCAGCCTTTTACATGGTGACAGATGCGTAGGTTAGCTCTTCCCCTTCCAAGGACTGTCTTTTCTATTGCCCTCTGGTCTCCCATTGCAAATGTGTTACAAACCCCAGGCATTTGCAAGAGGTACACAGATTAATCTACTGCTTCCTTATTTTTGCACATAAACTATATTATCAGAGCCAGGAAGATGCAGCCAAGATCTCGTTTATTTGGGTAGGGCTTTTGTGAAGGCTTCACACTGTAACACTTATATCTGCAAAAATATGAACACAATTTTTGGTGGGTTTTTTTGTTTGCTTTTTGGTTTTGGCTTTTTTTTTTTTTTTTTTTTCTTTATTGCTGACATTACAGGAACAGTTTTTGGCAGAGAGTGCTGCAGAAAAGCTTTCAGAGCAGGCAGGCCATCTGTATGACCGGAAATCAGCTTCTGAGATGAGAGTGGGCAGAGAGATTTTAATATGATGCTCATTTTCTCAGGATTAAATCAACATTTTATTTTTTTTTTCTGTGTGGATGCTTTATAAGATGTATACATAGGAACTGTTCTTCAGTATCTTTGTCAATTATGGATTCTCTTTTTGAGGGCTCAAATAACATACAGTGATACAAAGATACTAGGTTTCTATGGATGAAACAAAATGAATTCAAGCCATATAAAATTAGTCATGAGTGTGGTATTTGCAGGTGGGAAACGTGCATATATCTGTTTTTTTTCATTGCATGGTAACATCATTAATTTTTCCAAGGAATTAATTCATAGGAATGTACACTGATGTCAAAAAGTACAATTTTTATTTGGCAAGTGCATCTTGTCGTCTTTGAGCTTGTAAATTTATGAGTTTTACAGGTTCTGCTGACCCCCACTGGCCTCTCACTTTTACATTTTTTTTTTACATTTTTTGTGAACTGCTAAGTTTTGGGTGAGATTATTTTTTGTTCTCTGATTAGAACTTGATGGACACATTTGTTCACATTTTGTCTTTCTGGTTAGTTTATTTATTTATTTACCTTACCATCCCCCTCTTCCCTGGTGGCTCTTAATTTTTATGATTAAGCCTTGTATGTTTGCCATCTTCTAGCAATTTTTCATCTTAAAATGCTAGAAAAGAGATGGTATGCTAAAACCATTCTGGTTTTAGCATAACTACATAACTACAGATGGAAGGACACGAAAGTTGCTTATACTGGAAGACTGCCAGAAGCAGAATGTCCTTTCTGTGTATCGATTAGCAGCAAAGGGATTACTCAGTTAGATAATAGGTCTGTTTCAAGTGGCATTTATTTTCCATAATCACTGAAATTATTTGAAATCTACAAGAGACATCAAATCTTATCACCTGTTAGGTTTAACATGTATTTATACTTTGGAAGCATGAACTTTAAAACCAGTTGGACTGATTTCTGACTCTTGGACCCTTGCTTTGTCTTATGTTTACAGACAGAGGTTAAGATCTTTGGTCTGTAAAGCCTTCCCAGGATAAATGAGTTAACTGTATCCCTTTAAAGCCTTAAAAATTTACTTGGCAGTGCATTTTCTGTCCAGGTCATTCAGAGGAGAGAATAACATTTAGAATGTACTACTACCCACCCTGGTATTTTTCTGGGATGTGAGGCATGCTTTATAGAGCTTGCATTTGAACCACAGGTGTTTGGTATGTGGCCTGTGTTATGGCAGGTCAGAGACAGAGGGATTTCTGAGTCTTCTGTTGCTGAGACTTAATGACATAAATTCCACCTACTTGAAAGGTAGGGATTGCAGTTTGCAAGAGTGTGGAGTGCCAAGGGTGGCATAGAATGGAACTCGTGCATGACTATTTTGCTTGCCAGTGATACCTAGGCTTCATTGAGACCTAGAAGTCTTTCACTTCTGAACAGCATGAGGCTGCTGTTGAAAGTAGCATCTTGAGATTTTAGAAGTCACTATTACTTCCTTTTTCTAGTTCTTAGTTTTGCTAGTGTTTGTTGGCCATAGAGGATTTGCCCAATCATGCTATCCCCAGCATCTGTTCAGAGTTTCCAAAAATGACTGGAGTCAGATTGACATTCTGTAATACCCTGCAGACCAACCCTCTTGCTTGCTCTTGTTAAAACTCACTTCAGGACACCAGGTAAATTTCCCCTAAATTTCCCCTAAATTTCTTAGTGGGCTTTGGGGGACTGTAAGTCTTGAAGAGTATCTGAATATCTTTTGGTTTTTCAATGTAGAATTATAATGAATATGTTGTCTGTTGAGAGGTCAACTAGAGATCAGAGCTTGTGGTAACTTAAGGCCTAAGGCCTTACGAGTCAGTCAACTTTCAGAGAATCGTAGAATGGTTTAGGTTGGAAGGGACCTTAAAGACCACCTGGTTCCAACCCCTTTGTGTGGACAGGGTCACCTTCCACTAGACCAGGGTGCTCAAAGACCTATCCAATCTGACCTTGAATACTTCCAGGGAGGGGACATCTACAGCTTGTCTGGGCAACCTGTGCCTGTTAGCCTCATAGTGAAGAACACCTTCCTAAAGTCTAAACTAAATCAACCCTCTCCCAGTTTCAAGTCATTACCCCTTGTCCTATCACTACAGGCCCTTGTAACAAGTCCCTTCCCAAGTTTCCTGTAGGCTCCTTCAGATACTGGAAGGTCGCTTAAGGTCTCCTTGGAGCCTTCTCCTCTCCAGTCTAAACAACCCCAGCTCTCTCAACCTGTTTTCATAAGAGAGGTGCTCCAGCCCTCTGATCATCTTCATGGTCCTCCTCTGGACTTGCTCCAACAGCTCCATGTCCTTCTTGTACTGGGAGTTCTGGAACTGGACACACTACCCCAGGTGGAATATCCCAAGAGCAGAATAGATGGTGAGATTCACCTCCCTTGGCCTACTGCCTACCTCCTTTTCATGCAGCCCAGGATATGGCTGGCTCCCTGGGCTGCAGGTGCTCATTGCTTGCTCATGTTGAGCTTCTCATCAACCAGAACCTCCAAGTCCTTTCCCTCAGGACTACTCAGGACAGTAGGGGATTCTGTTTTCATTGTTCAGTGAACTTGATGGTACTCTCAATAGGGACTTCTTGTTTCCTAGCAGTGGAAGTCTTTTATTTTGCAATCTTTTTTAATTCTTCATCTAAGCCATAAGAAAATCTATATTCTTTGTTTCTGGAGAGACTTTTTGCAGGTTGTCTTTCATAATACTTTTACATAGCATAGGTAGTTGTGGCTGTCTCTGTGTCCTGCAGTGAACAGCACTATTCAGGAAAGAACATCCTGGCTGTTTCCTGCACCACTGGCTCTGTGTGTTACTGTCCATGTCTTAGAAAAACTAGTTTGTTTTTTTGTTTTCAGGAAAATTATGAAAGAAATTCAAGGAAAATGTACCCTAAAGTGCTCAGGTAGAGGTGGACTGTTTGTAGTGGCAAATCAGGATGGATATCTGGGCTCTTTCTAGAGAAGAAATGGCCTCAGTAGGGCCTGAGATTAGCCTTCCCATCCTGGCGGGGAGGTTATCAAGCACATGGAGCACTTCACAGCAGTGTGGTAGCAAGAAGATAAGAGATGGGCAGAATTTGAAATTAGTAGTTCAGACTGTACATAAAGAAAATAATTTCCTTCTGCCTCCCCAGTGAGCAAAGTGAGGTGGGACAGTTACCCAGAGCGTGCAGTCTCCAGCCTTGGGGGGTTTAGACCTTACTGGGTCAAATAATAAATGACAAATAACCGTCAAATGCTACATCTGAACGTGTTCAGAGCCAGAGCTTGGACTGGAGACCTCATGAGGTCCCTTGCAAACTGGATTGCCCTGTCATCTTATCGGTCACAGACCTCCTGAAGGCAGTATAAAGCCAGCACTTTTGTGGAGGGTTGATTTTTGTCACTTGTAGAGAAGCCCAGGTGGCTACCTCCTGGTCATTAGGCTCTGCCTGGGCCAGATAACATGCGCCCAGTGCAGGGATGGGCAGCAGTGGGGGTTCTGTGATGCTACAGCACCCACAGTGCCCACGGGAAGATGTGGCAGGAGGCAGCCCCCCTGCCCTGGGGAGGGGAGGTGTGTGTGTGTAGCCCATGTGGCTGCTGTGAAGCTGATCACAGTGTTTTGGGAGGGGTTACATGAGGTGCTCGTTGACAAGTGTCTGGTGTTGGGGTTTATCTGCTGTATTGCTGATATTGATTCTGAATATATGGTTCTTTGCTTCCCAGTTAATTACATGTTGTTAATAAATCAATAAGCACCTCTGATATTGATCTGATTTAAGGTGCGTGCTTTTTCTGCAACAGTCACGTTCATCTTCATCAGTGCTTTTTAAGAGTGATGGGAGTCCAGATTGCTTAGTGCTTTTTGATGCTTCTGTTTGCACCATTTCCTTGAGTGACATGAAACAGTAAGAGGATGTTAAATTTTGGAAGATAAACTAGACTATCGATCTTTTAATGACAGGAACACTTTCACAGAATGGAAACAGTAGGTGTCTGCAAACAAATCCATTTTGCTCTCCATTTTATCCTCATGGGAGAGCATCTTTCTGCTGTTTTTATCTCTCAATCTGATTACCCGATAGTTGCTCTCAAACACTGCAAATGTTACAACATGAGGACGCAAGGGGATTGAATTTTCTTCCAGCTCTTCACGTGATTCTCCTAATCTAGTTTTATGATGTAAGGTTCAACTGAATGGGTGTCTCTGACTTTCTCACTTTCCTGCCTCTCTTATATCTACTCTTATACTCTGGGAAAGTTTAACAACATCCCTCTTCCTGAGCCAATTTGCAGGTAGAAAGCACACCTTTTTCTGTAGTGCCCAGTTATATCTTTTCTAAATGAGTATGGCACAGAATAAATAATGATGTATAAATTATATACCATTTATCACAACAGTATTTCAATTTTTCTGTCTGAAATATATTTTCCTTGGGTTGTTTGTTTTGGTTTTTTTTTCCTTTTAAGTGAGAAGGAAAAAAAAAATTGACCTAATTATTTTAAAAGGCATTTTAGAATGAACAGACTTGTTCATGTTCTTCTCCAGCAGATTTTGAAAAGTTGAATATGCTGTTGTTGCATTAAAGTGAAGAGGGTTTTTTCAAGCTATTTTTAACTCATTCACTCTAAATTTTGTGTGGCACTGATTCTATTGATTGGTGCAATGTGTTTTTTATAGCTTCCAAAGTAACCAGACTATTGCTATAGTCTAAAACTGTTGATGTAAACTAAAATTATGGCCCCATTCAGTTAATGCCGGTAATTCTGTTTTAGAATTTATTTGATACTGTTAAATCTTTGCAGTGTTGCAGAAGGAGTTTTTATCTTCCTTGAGCTTTTTTTTTTATATGAATATGTGTTTCTATACTTTTATTCAAAGCAGTTCTTCAGTGTGTTAGAATTAACCTAGCCTTTGGAGTGGTGTGTTTAGGCATTCAGAGCAGTCATAACACCTGCAAAATACTTGATTCCAAAGTAATGAATACTGTAACTTCCTGTTAATCAAAATAACTTTTCTAACTTGTTCATACATGAGTTAAAGGGCTTGCTTAACTATCACCCACTTGCAGTAATATATAGTTCTACTTATATGTTTTCTTATTTTTAGTAGATGAATTCAAGGACTTCTTGAATTTTTAAGGGTGGTTGTCTTAAAGGTTTGAAAATCACAACTGAAAAAAAAAAAATGTTGAGCCTCAGATTAGTTATTGGCATGCCTTCTGATTTTTCAGCCTTTAAGGTCTGACTTTTCAAGCTGTCTATAACTCAGGGCTAAAAATATTTTCATACTGAACCTGAGATTCATATGTAGTTACATGAGTCTACACATGGGAAGGAGGAGAAATGCCATCCTTTTTGAGTCTGTCAATGAGTTGGTAGTGTTCTATTCAGTGTAGATATCTGTGCCAGCCTGTTTAGCCTGAGGGTCAAAAACACTATTTCAAAAAGGACACAGGGCTCCCAATCAATACCTCATGACAAAACTACTGCCCTGTTATGCTCTCTGGGCTTGATCTTCCTATTCAAGTCACTGAGAAAATTTCCAATGACTTGAAGACATGTAACTTTTTTTTTATTTTTATTTTTTTTTATTCTAGCAAGCATTGGTAAGCAGGAATTTTTAGATTTTAAATATATCAAAAGGGATTAATTTTCCTTTTGAGATAGGAATCCAAGAAATCTGATCTGCATGCACAGAGTTATCACTTGTCATAGGAGGGGTAAAACACAGTTTTGGTGTTAGAATATTTCATATCAGCTCTCATAAAATGTCACTGGAGGAAGTGTAGCATGCAGTCCATCCTGGTGTGGTGGTCATTGTGGTGTATGTCATTGTTGTGTAATGCATTACTGGAATTATTTTTTGTTCTTCATTAGTGGCTCATAATTCAGTCTATATAACAATAAGAGGGAAATGTTCTACTATGAGATCATTTGCTTGGTACTTCTGTTGTCTAATGATGTGAGAAACAGCAGCCTGGATTATAATGCACGTGTAGGAGATGGTGAAGCAGTTTTGCAATACAAAACCCAGCACTTGCTAACAGTTGCTAATGTACATTGCCTTGGAAGTTAGTTTACTATGGTCTTAATGAGACTAGCATGTACGTGCTGGATTTTGCTGTCTCTGCTTAGATTCAACTGAGCTTTTCTTTGTTGTTTCTCTTTGAAATTTTTATGAACTTCATAAGGAATGAAGTTCAGCTTTTGATAGCTGATAGAAGTTTCAATTCTTCAGCTTTTGTGATACATGTTGGCATCCTCTACCTAAGTGAAGACTACAGTAATTTTATTGTTGCGTTTCCATTAAATTTGCTTTAGGCAAGATTTCTTGCTCTTAGTTTCTTCTACATTCATCCTTTCTCTGACAATATTTTTACATTTCAGAGTATTTCTTTAAAACTTTTCTGTAACATTAGTCCATTTTTTTGAGAGATAATAAAATTTCTTAATGCTTGGGCCAGTTAAATCACTGGGCAATGGTTACGCATGACAATGAAGGAAAATCCTTATGTCATAGCAAGTGCCTTCTTCTGTGGCTTGTATAGCCAAAAACTTCCTTAAAACATAAAAAACCTTCTGGAATGTAATGAAATTTGCAATTTTAAATTGAAAATGTTTTAGATTTGCAGTGGAAACTATTTATAAGAGGTCTTGTTCAAAAAGTGTTTAGCGACTAAGAGTGAAAGGCATTGGTGCTAAGGTAATTTAAGCTAAACTACATTCCTTTGTTACATTACTTAGGAGTTTTATTCCTCAAAGAAAGTGTTCTTTGATCTACACATAATATTTTGAAACATTTTGTTTGTGGAAAAAGAAAGTCGATGTTTAATTGACTTTTTGTACTAACTTGTGGGTTGTTATCAGATTACCCTATGCTTCGTTTCTCTCACCTGGAAACATATAGGAGCTGACAACATTTCAAAAGAAGGTTAGGGAAGGTAGGTGACTGTTAGTAGAAGGCTACGAAAAAATATAAAGATAAAATCCACAAGAAGTCTCCTTTGCACAGATGCACTTTGGTTGTCTAGGCAGTTTGCTGGTGTACTTGACAATATCATGCTGCCATTTACACTTAAAGTCTTCCTGCATTGTCTAAGGAGGAACACTGCATAGACCTACAGGGTCTGCTTTTTAATTCTTGAGCTAAGCTGCTGCTTGGTTTTGGCTGTAGTATGGAGGTCTTCTAGTCATGCTTAACAGGGTGAGAGTTTTCCACTGGCATTTGGACACTTCCCCATATCCTTGCCTTCTGATATCTTTGCAAAATTACTCTTGCCTCCTCCATACATTCTGCTTAGAAGTATTTTTACTACTTGACTACACTTGTCTTGCATATTATTACAGGCTGCCAACATTTGCTTCCAAATGAGCTAGCTGTGAAGTAAAGCATATGGAATGCCTTGTGAAAACAGAGGGAATAATCTCAAGCACACAGTTCTAACAACAGCAGCAACAGTATGTACCACTACATAGATTTTGTGAAGTAGATGTTTTCACTGGGGAGCAATCATCCTTGGCTCTACTGCTAGTAATAAATCAAATTCTTGGAGTAGTGACCAGGGTCTTAGCGTGCAGATGCACTGTTTATCTCCTTTGATTAACTGAACTCAACTATATGCCTGCCACAGTTAAGAAAGCCTCTTGCATTAAGCTTGGAAGAAATGAGAATAATTTCTTCTAATTTATTTTTAAATTGCTGCCCTATCTAGTTAGAAATATGATTCAGAAAATGTCCTTGGAAAAATCAGGTTATCTATCTCTAGTATGACCCAGATGATCATTGTAAATTCATGAATTAGAAAACTTTAACTGGTCCAAAGTACCAATGGCCATATTTACTTTTATTAGATGTGGAGATTGTGGCTTGCTGAAATAATAAATGCCTGACTCATGGCAAGTGCAGTTTTATAAAGTCATGCATTCTACAGGGTGCACTAATTTAATTAAGTAAATTGCAATATCTTTATAGTCAAACTTACTGAGTTCCAAATTATTTTTTTTTCTCCAACTGCTATTGTCATCCAGATACACCCAGAAACTGTTGACAAGATGACTCATTCCATCTAAGTGTTAACGGGGTTTTATTTTGGTTTTGTTTTTGATAGTTTGTCATTCTGATTTGTTCTGTTTCACTTTTCAGTTGGAATAAGGATGACTGAGATGTGACTTTTGCATAAATTCAAAAACATCTTTTCCATGACTATCTCAATATAAAGTTTTTCTTACTGGTACCTATGCCTCATATTTTTTAATTACAATTTGAGAAACCAGAAATAGAATTTCCAATATAATTTCCAACTATTAATGTTGTTTAAAAATTAGTGCTTCCCAGAGCAATGTTTGCCTTCTACAGGTACTCTGTCAGCAAGGTCAGTTTATGGAAAACTGTCCAAGGCTGAATGGCCATTATTTTGTAAAGAGTGTATTCTTTATTTTTATTTTCTCTTCTTTTTATACTGATAAATGTAGGTTTTTAAAAAGCCCCAATTTGATGTTTTTTTTTATTATAGTGGATGTAGTGTGAACATGTACTGTTGTAGTATGTCTCATTAACTGGTGGCTGATCAGTGTTTGTTGCCAAGTTTGTCTGGATGCATTTCACAGATTTGTAAGAGATGATGCCTTCTAATTTTTCTCATACAGGAAAAATTTTAATTGGATGATGTATTCAAAAAGGTCTTTCCTATATTTCATTTAACCCTTCAATTTCACTTTGGAATTTCAAAATGAAAAGGACTTATCTCTAAATTGAGCAACTTAAACAGTATTTAGGATTCAACACTTTAATAAAGGTTCTATTAGGAAAGAAGCTCAAATAAATATGGGACTTCTTGTTCCTTTAGCCATGATTTTAAATAAAAGATAATGACAGTGGAACTGAAAACACAACAAAACCAGAAGGCATGTTTTGTTGGCAGAGAGTTCCATTGAGGTCTGTGCTCTGATCTCTTCTGTTCCCAGCAAACATCGTTGACCTAGATGTGGAAGATGAGCTAATTGAATTTGCTGATGCCACAAAACAAAAAATTGAGGTTACTGCTGAACAGCAAGTAAAATTCAAAACAGATTTAGTTCTTTTATTTAAGTGGTCTCAAAGAGAGCAAATGAAATTGTATGTCTATGTTTGGAAAGTAAGACATATTTGGCTTCAAAATAAATTCATGAATAGGAATTAATGGGATTGAACCAGAGCTGGAGAACACTGAAAATGACTTTGAAGTAAGAGCTCACAAACAATGCTGTCATGCCATGTGAGAAGCCAGTGGTATGCCCTCAAATGTCAAATAGATCTCTGAAACTTCCTTAGTATTTAAAGGAGAACCTCAAGAGAGTGCCTAAGCTTCAGCTGGGTAGTGATGAATAAAATGCCACGAGTAGCCTTTCCTTCCTTGCCTGACAGAAATACTCATTGTTACTATTAGTCAATGAAGTGTATGTAAGAACCTAAAATATAAAGGAAAACAAAAGCACGCAACGTGTATATGTTACTGCAGAGAAAGGAAAACCTGATCAGGAAGTTAAACTGAAGACAGTTCTTTGAGTCACTATTGGAGGCACTCATGAAAGGATGGAGTGAAGTTTTTTCTTTCCTTTAAAAAGGTTCTAAACAGTGGAAACTGATTGCTTTAATTGAAAACATCAACACTGTGCTCATAGGTAAACTATAGATTTCCAAAAGCATGCTAGGAATAATCTTTGCATCTCTGAAAAATATTATGTTTCCTGGAGACCTAAATGCTGCAGCATACCTGCTTCTGTGCCCCTAATAACTCTTTTGTCTGTGTTTTGCTGTATCAATATCAGAGCAAAGCAGAGTTCTTGAGGTGAAATCTGTCCTAAGCAAGAAAAAACCAGCATATTTCTCAGTTCTGCTCTTGCTGCACTCTGGCAGCAACCTTTTTCTGTCAGAGCTTGACACTGGCGCTTCTTAATAGGTAGACCCTGTCAAGAGTCAATAGCAAGCTAAAAGCTTAGTGCTCCTGACATGCTTCTGAAGTGTTACTGTATGCTGAGGTTTTTGGTTGGTTGATTTTGGGGGTGTTTTTGAAGTAATGGACTACAGCTTATATAATTCAAGCAACTTCCTTGGTTACCCAGCACTAAGCCTTGCCCTGTGGGTACCACATCAATGCAGTCTTTGCCACTGAATGAATTTTCACATTAAAAGTCATTCAGGTTTTTGCCCCTTCTTGCTTCAGTTAGAAAGTTATGCCAGAATGTAATTTCTTTCAGAATAGAAGCTGTCTTCAAGTAGTAGTGTAATTTTGATGGTTTATTCTTATTGTTAGAAATGTCTCATCCTAATCTACTAGGTTAAACTTTTATTTCCTATTTTCCTTTCAGTTTGCTTACATAACTGTCACAATTTAACACTGGCCCGGCAATTAAACTGAATAACAGACGCTTTCTATTAATCTCTCTCTTACAGCTGCCAAGAAGGGAGAGAGACTTATGGGTTGGAAACTAAACTACACAACTTTAATGAAACAGTAATGATAAATAGGAAAAATTACTAAATATGTACGAATATACAAGAAAATGGATACCACATTCCTCCCCCCTTTCCCCCAGTAGCTCTCAAGTCACCACCGAGGCTGCAGGGCAGCCCTGGGAAAGTCCAGGCTGGACTCCTGGAGTCAGCAGCAGTTGGGAACTGGAGGCAGGAACACACAGATATGGGCTGGCACGGATCAGGAGCACAGGCAGAGGAACAGACGGGATCCTTCCAGGATGCCGGGGTGAAGGAAGGGAAGCAGGAAGGGCAGGCAGCGGAAGCTGGAAGCAGGAAATTGATGGCTTGGCCCTCGTGATCCCTCAAATTTATACTGAGGATGATGTATATGGGATGGAATACTCTGTTTGGTCAATTCTGGCATCTATCTTGTCCGTTCCTCCCCAAAGGAGGGATACAGGTGGGACCTCTTTATGTTTTCCTCAGAGCTG
Source organism: Heliangelus exortis (assembly GCF_036169615.1). Lineage (NCBI taxonomy): Eukaryota > Metazoa > Chordata > Aves > Apodiformes > Trochilidae > Heliangelus > Heliangelus exortis. The sequence continues at coordinate 106,650,479 of NC_092422.1, read as the reverse complement.
AGCAGTGTCCTTGGCTCTGCACACCAGTCTCTAGCAGTAACTATAAACATCAAGTGTTATCAGTCCTAGAAACACACACTGTCTGAGAAACTTGCTGTTAATTTCAGCAAGTGCAACTACTTACAAGAGATTTAGCTGAAAGCAAAAGTACAAGACAGAAAATCACCTTTATCCTGGCCCAAACCAGGACACTAACTTACTTAACTAACTGTACAAACACAGCAGCTATAAACTGCCCTTATAACTTTCATGTTGTGTGATGAAATAAGCATGAGATTAAATTTCTTCCACATTCTGTTTCTTTGCACCTTTCTGGTTTCTTCTCTGAACACGAGTGGTTGAGTGGCTGGAACTTCAGGCACTGCTCCAGATGACCTTCACTAGTGCATCGATGTCACAGATCAAGTGTTTTGAAATGGTTATGATTTAGTAGCAATTTAAGATTTATTAATCATGTGAAGTAAATCAGAAGGTTGAATTTGAGCAGCATTGAATGATTAACCACTTTAAAAATTAACAAGTGATTCTGTAGAGTAGATTGTAATCAAAACAATGACAGTTACAGAATTGAGAATGAAAAGATCCACACTAACTACAGAATATCTAAGCTGAAATATCTGTATGTACATAAACACAACATATATAGAGGCAGAAATATTTTGATCCAGTGAAATACAGACACCCACTTTTGTGAAGGCAAATGTGTGTATTCAAACACATAGGTAGAGAGGTGGGTGGAAGAGTCTGCTCTATGGATGAAATGTCCCTCTTTGAGTATGGAGTAAATACAATACATACTCCTCAACTGCAGTAACTGAGACTCAATAAGGATGAACTCACCCTGACCTTCCATTGGCTTTTTTGGCAGATAGCCCTTTAGTTTATGCCTGAGAGGCAATCCAACTCAGGGCAGCTTCTGGTAACAGCCACTGTGATCCAATAGACCTCAAAGGTCTCCCTTAGGATTTCTGCTTGTAGGGTATGAAATAATTGACTTTTGTCAGATACTTTTCCATTTTCACCCACCTCAGATGACTAAACACTGGCATTTTCCTCCAGTTGTGCAGGCCCATAGCTTGATAGATTTTGGAGTTCAGGTTTGTCACAGTTTAATGCTGGGCCAGCAATTAAATAAATTACAGATGTTCTCTACTAATCCCCCTCCCCAACAGAGAAAGGAGAGAGACTTATGGGTTAGAAACTAAAGTATGCAGCTTTAATGAAACAGTAATGATGAGAAGGAAAAGTAAATATATACAAAATACACAAAAGTGATATCACATTCATCTCCCTTTTCCCCCCAGTAATGCTCACATGACCACTGAGGCTGCTGGGCAGGCCCTGGAAAAGTCCCAGACTTGGCTATTGGAGTCTGTAACAGATAGGAGCTGGAGGCAGGAATACATGGACTTGGGAGTGCACTGATTGGGATCAAAGGCAGATGAATGGATGTAATCCTCTCAGAATACCACCCACAGATGAAGAAAAAACTTGATCCCTGTGATCTCTCAAATTTATACCGAGCATGACATGTACAGGATGGAATACTCCATTTGGTCACTTTTTTTGTCTACTCCTTCCTAAAGCAGGGTTGCAGGTGTGATCCCTTTACTCTTTTTTTCTAGAACATAAGTTCCTCAGAACTGAGCAGTGTCCTTGGCTCTGCACACCATTCTCTAGCTTTAACTATAAACATTGAGTGTTATCAGTTCTAGAAGCAGACACTGGCTGAGAAGCTTGCTGTTAATTTCAGCAAGTACAGCTACTTAGAAGAAAATTAGCTGAAAATAAAATTACAGGAAAGAAAATTAGGTCTGTCCTGGCCTAAACCAGGACAAGGTGTCACCGCTGTTTGGGCCACAACCCAAGTACAGATGTACTACGCTGTCAGGAGGTGACGGATTGTCATTACTGTCCCTCTGACATAGTGAGGTGTGGTGTGGAGCAGGAGTCAGGAGTAATAAGGGGGTGCCTCAGTGCTCTGGCACGTGACCTTTAACAATCCAAACCTGACTTCCCCCAGATTGGTGTGTGGCCTGGGGAAGGTGGTGGAGGATAATCTTGCACCAAGGGGTCCAGGAGTGGTGGGGTTGCACCACCACAATCATGCAGTAGGTCATTTCTTTTCTGTTCTCTGAGATAACCATGACATAATTGGCAAGATATCTTTTGTCTCATCACTGCAACAGTGTGAACACTACTGGAAAACCCTATGAGTTGCTGTGTTGGGGATGGGTGGGTTTCTCAACCTGAGTTTTTTCTATTTGATGTTCTATTTGTTCCCAAACTACCTGCTGTTTTGCTGAAGTTTGTTTCCACATCATCAGATCATGACTTTATGTTCTGCTATATGAAAATAAATTCTGTTCTAGTCCTTGTGATGACCCTATCTGTTGTGTGCAATGTTCTGCCCGTCCTCTGTTGATCATAATTTACAGCTTGAGCCCAGGTCACATGGTAATGGAAATATTAAAAAGATACTATCTCTATTTGTCTCTTTTTGTTGATCACCATCTCTCCCTAGTTTGGTATTTATCTTTACAATAGAGGGTTTCTGAGATCCCTGTTCTGGGGCCAAGTTGCATCTGTGGTACAGGTTTACCCAATACTTCACATGGTCTGCATGGACCCAAGACAAAGTTGCTGTCTTTTGCTATTGTATTGGAAAGAACTAAGCAGGCAAAATTTTAATGTCCAGTGAGCTTTGAGAAAGGAAGGAATTGGTATCCTTCATATTCTCTAGTGTCTGCTGCTATAATAAAAACCATTAATGCACTTTATAAACTGGCAGGCACTTTATCAAAGATTATAGGATGATGTGGAATTTAGTTTTAAATATTCAGTATTGTTTTTTCATGCTTCAGAAGCATATATTTCAGTTGGAGCTTTTTGCAGTGGAAATATCCCAAGCCATGCATCGTGTTCCTCACACACCCAAATTCTTTCCATCTGAACACTCGAGGTTCAGATTATGTATGTGGTACTCATCTCTTATCATGGTGAAAAGAATCAAATGTTTGTGTTGCTGATGAACAACTCAGATGTGTCTGTTTTGAAATAAATTCTGCAGATCAACGCCACATAGATGAATGAGCAATAGGCTTTTAAATTATGGCACTTCATTAGCCTTTTGGGATATGGTAGAGCTGTCAGTAATTACCCTTGGCAAGCACAAATGATTAGAGCTGTTGCTCTGAAGTCTCCCAATTCAACCTTGGCTCCAGTTGGTGGCTCAGGATCTTCTATTTAATATGTATCAGACTAATATATTAGATTTCTGAAGCCTTTGCAGAGTATCCTTTGCAGCTCCTAATTGCATGTTCTATTTTAATCTCAGCTATGGAAATGGTTTTATCCCTGTTTCCTGAGGTTTCATCACTGTGTATATGATACTTTTAGCCTTTAATTTAATTTTAAATGCCAGTGGCTCCATCTGACTCATCTACCTGCTCTCCAGTAGTGTGTTGTAATCTTTAAAGTAAATCCAGTTTCACAGAAGTGAGGAAAAATTTTCATTAAAAAAAAGAAAGTTTTTTTGTGTTTTGCTTTTATAGGAGAATGGAACTCAGTTATGTAATGAAGGTAATTAAACTCGGAGCATCTCAAAACATAGGCAGTTGATTTCTGTCTGGTCTTGGTCAAAAATATGTCTCTTATGCTTACTTGCTTCTTCTGCTCCATCTCCAGGTATTTTCTGTTAGACAAGTTTAGAGGCTCACTAGGTTTCCATTTCCCTAGTGGACAGCATATCATCTAATCCTTGTGTTTGTGTGTAACTTTTAAAGAACAATTTACCAGCCATCATATTTTATGAATATTTACTTTGGAAGTGTCTTGTTTATGCATAATAAGGAAATAACAGTAGAGAAGGTCTGTCTCTCCACATTTCCTTCCACTCCTCTCTGTTCATTTGTAGTGGTGGAATGGGCAAGCCTTCCCTTAGAGAAATGGGGAAGAATCAGGTACTGTGAAATGAAATGTCATTAATGAAATCAGTAACATCTTGCTTCTTTCAGGAAAAAGAAATTAAAAAAATCAAACCCACCTAGGAGTTGTATAACAGGCAAAAAAAATAGTGTGCTAGTTGACATTGAGAGATTAAAGACTTCAGGATTTTTTGTGTTGAATCAGTACATGATAAAAATCGTACTATTATTTAACAATCAAGCTAAAGTAATTTCTATATAAAATTGAGTCTGCACGTGATTATTTTAAGCATGCCTTTCAACTACTGCATCCTCCATTACTTCAGTAAGTGCATTTTGTTGATATAGTCAACCAGACCAGAAGGGAGATGGGTAACATAGCCAGCTGCTACCTGTGCAGGCTCTGTCATGCCCTGGGGTATAAGGGATAAGTGGATTTTCTGTTTATGTTCTTTGAGATAGTCTGTGAGTTTGAAATGGACTGCTGGGACAGCAAAGTATGAACAGGCAATAACACTTCCACATAGAAAAGTATTAGTTTTTCCAAGAATCTAAGACCTAGTCTTTTTTTTCATTAAAAGTATTCAGTTTGCCCTCTTTGGTTGCTGACACCGCTGTATTTACTGTATCCATTAAGTACGAGGGGAAGCTCAGCTGGTGAATGTGTTAATATTAATAAAAGGGAAATAGCACACCTATCCCCTTCCATCATTCCTCCTTCTGAGACTGATCCCCCAGCCATGAGTTACAGTGGTTGTTTCTATCTTCCAGGTAATTATGCTCTGAAGCACCAGTCATACACAACTTTCTGCAGCTCTTTGTGGATTTTTTTTTCTTATGGTGAAATGTGTCATGCCTGGAGAAACGGCATATAGAACATGAAAGCAAATTCATACTTAACAGCATGTTAAGATTAATGATCTTCATGCATTTTGAAGTACTTTTTAATTTCCCTTGGATAGCTGCAAATGCATTTGGTTTGGCTGTAGAGCCAGTAAGGGTAATTTTATTCCATATGTGCTTGGGCTACTGTTAAGGCATGTCACTTGAAAAGAATACTTTGAAATATTGAATAAATAGGTAAGAAAGATAATAAAAGATTGTGTGTGTGTGTGTGTGTGTGTGTGTGTATAGGTATTAATTCAGATTCAGTGCAGGGTATAAATGTATTCCTCACTAACATTATGAGAACTGCAAAAATACCCCTTAAATTACACTAGTGGTATAAGATGAAAGATGTATGCTGCTCTATGTTTCCTCCTGGGGGAATGCTCAAAACCTTTCCATTGAAGAGTGGGATTTCTCAGAACTGTGCCTGCACATAAACAGGGTCCCTTTGGGGCTGGCAAAAAATTGTATATCTGTATCTTAAGTGTAAAATAAGCCTCAGTGTTTGGGGTTTTTTATTTATTGAACTCTGAATTCTGAGCTTCTAGACTGATATTTTTTGAGATAAAACCTGTCTTTTATCTGGATTAAAGATCAAAAAAAATTCAAGGTTTGTTGTACACTGTGTTCCTTACATTGTGTCTATGACTTAAGCAGAGGTTCTGCAGATCCAGAAGCTACTCTCAAAGCTCTGAGCTTCCTCCTCCTGCCCTAAGATAATTGCTAATAAACAATTGAAGTACTATTTGTGTTCAGCTCACGAGAAATTGTAGAGGAGAGGAAACCATATGTTAAGTGTATTTTACACTGGCTTTCAATTTTAAATGCTCAATCACATCAGTCCTCAGAATAGGTAATCTAGAGAATTTTAAAATTCATGCATCTCACTGAATTCCTTCTCCCTGCAGCCCCTGGGAAGGTAGGATGAAATACCCTTACCCTGCACACTACAAATTCTTTTGTTCAATTTTCTCACTTTCTTCATCTCTGTTTTCTGCAGCACATACCCCAGTTGGATCTAATGTTGTGGTTCAGGTGTAAACTCAAACTCAGTTTGGTTTCCTTTGTCACGCACAAGCCACGGAAAGCTTTGAGCTGCATATTCTTTTATGGTCCATTGATAGTGTGAGGTATTTTTGCATTTGCAATAAAGCAACAGATCAAGGCAAACTTTATGTGGATGGCAAGGCTATGTTCTTCTTTAAAATGCTGTATTAAAATTTTGTGTATCACAGATAACAAAAACCCCTCTGTTTTTTTTTTTTTTTTTTTTTTTTTTAAGTCCATGCAAGTTTGGTGTTCCAGAAGGCATAGCCAGTTTGGCACTTGGTCAATACGAGTATTGGTTCTTTTTCCTTTCTCACTTTCACTTATACTGTGCTATAAACCAGGGCCTATCTCAGTGTTGAAGTGTTCTTGATGCACTCTTTAAAATGTTAACTTCAGCTGTTGCCTGCAAATACACTGTCCTTGCTAAGCATCATTTTACTGCTTGTATTTCAGAGTCTGTTATTTAAAGGAGGCACATATACCTACTATAATGTGTGTGCAGTAATCCCCTGCTTCCGTTTGACTTGTAATAAGTGTCTGGTATTCACAAGGTTCTTCTGCAGCAGATGACATAGTGGAACAGTAACATGTAGTAAATGTGAGTAGTTCTTTTGGCTTTTAATTTCAAAGCTACAGTTCACAATGCATCTTGTGGTGCTGAACAAATTCCTGATTGTAAATGCTATTGCAACAAACTTGAGGTGTCTAAAAGCATCCCATTACAACTGTAGCACAAATAAGCCCAGACATATTAATGTATTTCTGAGAATCTTTCTCTTTCTGTGATGCTTTCTTTGATCTTACAGTAGGTTATGATTTCTTTATGTGGCATTCAAGATTCTGGGGTTAGGAATGAAGAAAGATATTTTAAATTGATGTAGTAATTGCTTAATATTTATAAATGCAAGCACCCGCTACTGAAAGAACAGCATCTTTGATTCCAAGTCCTTGGAAGTCAGTGGATGTTGCAAGTGCCAAGTAATTCTTGAGACCAAGTTCAGTAAAAAGTTAAACTTCTGACAGATTAAACTGGCCAGTATTAACATCTGCAATGAAAAACTGAAAAGTACCTTCACCTGTATTTTTTGCTTCTCTTCTCCCTTTTAAATAGTCACATTGCTCTTGTCTGTCTACTCCACTATGAAAATACCTGTGTTTATACAGTGTGTGTATATAACTGTTTAAATGTGCATATATAGAAGTCCTTGTATTCCATCTACATTCCATCCACATTACAGCAGAGCTGGGCAAGAGAATAGGAACGGTGTTAGGGCAGAAATGGACAAAGGAAAACAGAAGAAAATTAAGTATTGCACCCTGTTTTAAAAGAAAACTTCCTGCCCAAAGTACATTACTTCTTTTGAGTGTGTGAGAATTGGGCATAAGCTTTAGCCTTCTCTTTCTTCTGATCTTGTGAACATACATAAGAAAAGAAAAGAAAAGAGAAGACAGGCAAAATGGTAACCAGAGGAAAAGATACTTTCAACCATAGAAGATGGTAGATGGTGTACATTCTATGGAATTTTTACCATAGTAAAAGACGTATCTAGAAATGTAGTTAGTAAGCTTGTTTTGGTTTGGTTTTTTCCACTGGTTTGGATTAGTTTTATTTTCCACACTGGCCATTTCTTAACTTTCTTCTGACACTTTGCCCTATCCCTACTTTATATGGCAATTTTATATCAAAAAAATTTACTATCTTTGACCAACTTCTGTGCGTACATACATTCTGTTGAAATGATGTGTAAACTGTTCTGAATAAGGTAAAGAATTTGTCAAAGTATAGTGATATCAAGAACATTGACCCCTGTCCACCTCATATCCTCCAAAAGGCAAAGAGACCTTGTGAAAAGCGGCAGGTTTTTCCTAATATACCTCAAATGCAAGGGAAGCAAAGCTTAGCTTTGGTACAAATTCTGAGGTCCAAGCAGTCATGCTAAAGCTCTTGGAGACGGCAGTAGCTGTTAGTTTTGTGTAATGACTGTGCTGTGTCTCATTTTATTTTGAGTGGTGGTGTTGCTTCTCCTCATGCCTTTCCTCAAAGAAACATTCTGTATTTTAGTCCCTCTTAATTTTGCTTCTGTTGTCTGATGATTGTGTAACAGGCTACCCATGTCAGTTAAGTCTTAGTTATGTCTTTTTTTTATTATTATTATTTAAAATGCAGTTGTGTGTGGTAATTTATTCTGACTCTGGTCTGAGGAAGAATTGACTTTACACAGCTCTAGCAAAGAAAATGATGAGGCATTCACACAAGATGCAGAATATAAGATGGACATACTTCAACTCAAGCCATTTCTTTTTAAGTCTAATGTCAAAGTTGAAACTGGGTTCTCCTACAGCGAACCAAGCTTTCTTTTGCAGTCATAAATACCAGTGCTCTGGAACTTTTTCAGTTCTCTAACTCCATAAAAGAGATGAAAAGAGACAAATGAAGACTTTTCCATTTAAAATGATCCTGTATTGGTAAAACAAACATGAATTGTAACGCTCCTGCGTTATCTTTTCAGTAATGTTTCTACCTGACACATTACAAAGCCTTGAAATCTTTTAGCCATGTTTAGAAAGATGTGAAAATGTTTTCAGATAAATATAAAGGCTGATGACAAATGGTCTCCTACAGGTTATAAATAATGATGAGCGAAAAACAGTATCTGCAATCGCTTCCATGTAAACTTTCCTTGTCAGACAGATTGAGGCAGTACCATTGAGCAAGGGCTGACAGAGCAGCCCTGCAGATCAGGCTGAGGCTTGGTATCCTGCATCACTGCATGTGTGTGACTCTGCCTCTGTGAAATAATTCAAGCGGTGTTTCCTTCCAAGTCTATGGCTGTTAAACTTGCTTACTATACATCCCCACCACCACTTTAGAATCTGTGTCAAAAGATTGGTTTGACTATTTCAGGCTTGTAAAATCTAGTAGAAATGCTTTCATAGAAAGAGAATTAGTCTTTTGAGTATGGTATTAGTGAAAGAGGAAGAGTTTTAGATGTACTTCTAAAGGAACTGTGCTTAGGGAATAGTAGTCTGGGTAGGGAGACACTGAATATCCATCCTTTCTGCTTCATGCCTGGGAAGAAGTGAAGATGTGACCAAAAGACGTTCAGTTGCTTATGTCATCCTACTAGAAGCTCAACATAAAATCTTGTCAAACACCCTACCCCTTGCATGGTAATATAATACGCTTTTAAAATCAGTATTCCCATTTTACTGAGGGAGAATTGATGAGGAAATCAAAGGCTAGAAATATAGAGATTTGGCTAAAAGCATCCAGGAGGCTATTGATAAAGTTGGTAGCAGACTCTGTCTTCAAAGTTACTGTGCACTGCTCATAAAGCAAATACCAAGAAAAATTAGAAATACTTACAGGATAAAATACATTTTCTGCAATCCATACCACTACATTTTTTTCTCCTACCAAAGTTTAAAACTACATATCTCAGTTATTTGAATAAAAGCGGAGTGGGAGAGAGTTTTGAGGAAGGGTACTCTGTCAGAATACTGGGTTATTGGCAGCTCAGATGAAAAAGTTAGGCTAGAAATTACCAAGCCTTTTTAAGGATTATGCTGAACAGTTGTCTGCATATCTATCAAAAATATACAAAAAGAGGAGGGAAGAGTAGGCAATATCATCTGCCCATGGTAGAGTTTTCTAAGTAACGTAACCACTACATGACATTAGTGGTGCCATATGATAAGTATTTAGTAACTTTGGATTTGCTTTGTTCTCTAAAAAATATAAACTCGATTAAGACAGTAGGTAGGACAAAGGTGGGGAAAAATAATGTCTGCTTTGGATTTTATGTATAACTATGAGTAAAATTATCTGGCTATAATTTTGGGATTTAATCTATTACAACAATTTTTAGTTCAATGGTCTAAATCTGATTCTTTCTCTGAAACACAAAGGTGGTTTTTTAAAGTTCAGATCAATCCAGAGCTCAACTGAGAAGGTGAGTGGGGTTAACTTTGTGTAAAATGTCACTTCAGAATCTTTAAGAATATTTCATTAGATCTTCCATGAAACAAAATAATGCTGTTTTGCAATTGTTCAATTGCTTCTTTAGTTTTAAAATCATCTTTTTATCTATAGGAATTATTAAAGAAAATTTTTATTTTAAGAATCTACGATTTTTTATTCCATTTGCCTTCGTTTAGCCTCTCCAAAGCCAAATAGGCTAAACCAAAAGTTTGGTGGTTAGAGATTTTTCTTTCTTCTTCCTCCAAAATTATTTTAATTCCTTAGATAGAATTTCAGTATCTCTTTAAAGGTTTCTAGGCAGTGAACATGCTGAAAATAGATATTTTTTAATCTATATGCATTTTACCCCACTCAATTGTCTTCCGAAAAATTAGCATAACTAAAAAACTGGGAAGGCACATATTTAAGGATGGTCTGGTGACCTAATATCACCTGCTGTGCTTTCATTTTTACTGGGATTGTAGGAAGTTACTGTTTCATTAGGATGCTGGCCAAACAGTGCATCATAAATTAAGCTAATTGATTTCAGCAATGGTCAAAGTCTAGTGGACTTTGAGGTTTTGCAGACTTTGCAGGCTGTTTTTGGATCTGAGATTTTGTTAAAGTAGACTCTAAGCTCACGTTGGTTTTGTTTTCTTTTTTGTTGTTGTTGTTGCTTTTGTTTGGGTTTGGTTGTTTTGTTTTTTTTTTGGTTGGTTGTTTTTCTTCTATAACTCTTCCTTGAAATTAAGGAAGCAGCATGAGGTTGGATCAATATTCAGAAAGTGAGAATGACATGTATGTGTGACTTTCTCTGCATAAGAGAGAGAACGTGGCTCATGTTTGTTGCTGCTGCTCCAAATGAAACGTAGACAAATCACTGAGAACTCTGTTTCCAGGCTGGATATCTATGGGCTGCTGCCACCACTCCTCCCATCATACTATGCCTGTCCTGCTGGGATTTTGGTGTGCTCTGGTGATCCTGTTACACCCTGAAAGTACGAGGGATTTGTTATGAAAAGCAACTTGATTTAAGCAGTGCTGCCCAGTTGAAGATGAAGGTCACTGTATTTTTGTTCTGCCATAGTATGAATCCATCAGTTCTTCCTTACCTATTAATTTATTTATATAATGAATAAAACCTGTTTTCAGGAGATGAAGCAGACTCACAAATTTCTAATGAAAATATTAACCAGGAGTCTTTTTTGATAATAGTATTCTTTGTCTTACTATACCTCAAATCTTCAAAGCTGTCATTCTAGTTAAATGCTAGACCTGTTTTTAGTGGAAGACTTCCTAAATGACAGATTAATGCCACTGCTGCTCAATAAACCCAAACTACCCCAAACTAGATGAACTGCACACCTAGGCTATTTAAATGATGTGACTTGCACTGCCAGCCCATTCAAAGCAGTTTGCAAGCATGAAATAGTTGTCTGTCACCATAAATTTCCTATTGTGAGGATCTTTATTATCTCTGTGCTTTCCCTCTCCTGCTTCTAAGTATTGAGGTCTTTTGCCATACTGTATTCTATTTAATGTTTTAAACTTCCTCTGTTATTAATCTGTCAGCAAATGGACTAAAACTGATGTGATGTGCCTTACCTAGCACTTACTCATAAAATAGATTTGATTTTTAAAAAATTATTGTTGGTTTTGTTTTGTTTTTTTTTTTTTTCTCTGTTAGTAATTTTTTTTGTACGTAGCACGCTTCTGTGACAAAAACAAAAGATATTTTACAGCTGGGGGAAATTTAAGGGTTGGTTACCAGGCCGCTTCCCTTTGAGAACAGTTTGGGAAAAACTCAGTTTCTGGCTTACCTTTGAATCACAAGCTCCATTTCTTGCTTTGCTCTATGACAGGGAAGAAAACTTTCCTTTACAGTGACCTTTTCCATTTTGTAATCAGGCAAAACTGCACAATTATAACAGTCACTAGACAGGAGGCATTGGAGTTAGGTAGCCTGTTTTGGTAATTTTTTTTTTTTAAGTCCTCAAAGGCTTCTAAGAAAATGTTTCTTTCCTGAGCAGACAGGCTGGTATTTTTGCCAAGAATTGGTTGTTCAAAAGCAGAACTCCTATGAATCTGCCATGTGGGAGAGTTACACTCTTGGCTGGTCCTCTTTTGAGCTGGCATAAAGAGCAGCAAGTCAGCTGCACAAGCACAGATTTCCCTGTGCAAGTGAAACTGGAAAGTTGGGGACCTCCTGGACTTGCTGCACACAGACTGATCTGTCTTTCCACAGTCTAACATGTCCCAGATTCTGCTTGAGTGGCTGTCAAGCAGTGCAGGGGAATACTTAGCACATAAATTCTTTTTTTTCATTTTTTTCTCCTTTCTTCTTTTTTTTTTTTTTTCCCATGTATTCAACTCTTGTCAAAAAAATAGGTACAAAAAATACGACTGGGCATGAAACCATACAGTATTATGTCTTATGTAGCTTATCTTGGGTAGCTTGCCAAACTAAGGTATTAAACTGGGAATTTTGTAGCATTAGAATAGGAAGAATGTACTGCAGTTCTGCTCAGAAAAGTAGCTAAAAATAATAGATATAAGAATACAAAGAAAAATGGCCTTAGAAAGGATGTTAACTGCTAAAGTGGAAATACTGCTGTGGAAAACTGACTAATGGAGCTAATGCTTCAGAATGCTAAAGGTTTTCTAGCTGTGTCATACTGTCAGTAAGAGGAGGGGTAGCCAGAGACAAACTGTGATGGACATCATGTTTGGCCATGTGCCTCAGAAGTGAACTTAGGGACAAATTTCAGAGTGTGTGTTCTGTGTTGTCACAGGATTTCGTTTGAATCTAGTCACCTAATTGTCTTTCTGAACAAAAATATACTGGAATCAAATACATCTTGATAGTAGATGATGAAAATAAATCAACCTGAAAAAAACCTTTTCCATTTCATCATTGTGAGAAGAATCAAGGGAATACGTAAAGCAAATCATTGCTGTCTAATTGTTAATGGAGCTAAAGCATTAGGTGCCTTTCAGCACCTAAGAAAACTTTTTTCTTTTTAAATCAGTAACTCTAGAAGCTTCTTATAAGTATCAAAAATGCTGATGCACAGCAGATATTTTTTTCCATATTCCATTTTCTTCTGGATTCCACGCAGAATAACTGCCTCTTATTACTGTATGCCAAAGCAAAACTGAACTAAAGTTGAGCAAGACTTACCTTACTGGTAGGTAAGTGTCACCACAGCTAAACAGACTAAAGACTTCCCAGGAGATGAGAAGTCCAGACCATATCTGATGCATAGTGTTGTCTAGTAAATAAGAAGTCAGTTTACTTCTACTTTAAGCAGAAGTAAAATAATACTGTTACAACTTCTAAATTTTGTTCTTTGACAAAACTAAGCAAAACTACAAGCACAGAAAAAATGGTCTATAGATGTACTGCTAGAGACAGAGAACTAAAATTCTGTAATCTGGAGTTCTAAAATAAAGTAAAATTTTTTTTGACTTGTCGTGATACACTGTGTAAATGTACTTGATTTATATTTCCTTACCTGTTGCTTTTGGGGACAAAATAATTAACTGTATTAATACCAAATTGCAACTGTAAACCTCATTTTTCAGTGCACCCACCTACAGCTAAATGTAATCTTATCACTCTGGATGGCTACAGAATGTTAAATTGAAATAGGTCTTCAAGGATGCATTTACCACTACTTTTATTTGAAGATTCTCAAATCTGAAAAATTGAGCAGTTTGCAAATTGATTTGGATGAACCAGCTCTAAGTTAACAGTTAGGAAATATTTATTTAATGGCTTGTGCACTGCAGCATCACATTAAGTTTCATTTCCCGTTCCATCTTGTGGTGTTCCAGTTGCCTGCTTCATCAGTTCTACTGCTGTTGAAGCATTCAGAAGACTAGTTTCATCTGGAGGTTAGATTTGGCATTTCATGCTATATTAATTTCAGTCTGTATGCTATGGCCCTTAATATTTTAAATATTTATTCTACTTTTTAATTCTATTTTGGAAAATAAATGCTTTTCTGTTCTGTGTTATAGTCACAGATATATTTAAAATTATGCTTTAAAACACGGTCTCTGGACAGAAGTCCTTCCTATCACAGAATGCAGACTTGTCTAGTGATTTATAGGATTATGTTAGAATGTTTAAGAATGCGTAGCGTGCTTGGCAATAGAACTATTATTGTGCATATGTTGAGAAGGCTAATTAATTTTCAAAATATGCACTACATATCACTCATCATTTATTCAGTGAAACGTTTTAGCTCTGTGGGGTTTTTGATATCTGTACACCAAAGTTTACAAAATTGTGTGAAGCATTAAAATTACATAAAATTCATCTGTTTATCTGTCCATCTATCTATTGGTATCTGAAGAAACTAGGTAAACAGAAGGGTGGGAAAGAAATTAAAAGTTTAATTTTTATAATTTTTAAGCATCTTCATATTCCAAAAAATTCAACATAATTTAGATGATTAATCTGATCTTATGGGGGAAAAACCCCAACAACAAAAACCACAAACGAAACCCTAAACCAAACACCCCACCCACACCTCCCATGTTTCAAAATCAATGCAAATCACTATAGCACGATAAATAATATCCTTTGTATCTGAACTCAAAACCTACATGGATATTGCAAGATTGCCTTTCTTGCCTCTTCCTGTACTTTTTTCTCTTGCCTTGACAACAAATGTTGAGACTCCAAAATGCTTTTGGATAGTTGGACATATACATTATGTAAGTGGCTTTCTTGATAAATCGTTGAAAAAATGCTTCTCATTAACTTTTGTCCCCCTCTAATATCTTGAAGTGTATTGGATAGTTTGATCTTATTACCAGGTAGTGCTGGTATATTTTCCTTAGGAATATTAAATAACATTTTAAACAGGAATTTTGCTGCTTTTTATGCCTCTTTTGATGAACTTGGATGAATGTAGATTTCTCCTTCAATGTTTTAGAGACAAATTTTTTCAGGAAATTTTTTTTATAAATTTAGCTGAATACAGATAATGTTTTTCTGTGATGCATATTGCAAATATAATTAATTAAAATACTCCTATAATGGTGAATTTTACTAGTCTTTTCTCATAGTATTTGTTATGTTTTTCTTGATTATTAGGCACAAAAGAATTTGTAAAGAGGAAGCTGATTTTGTCCATATGCTGGGCCAAACATAACATTATGAAAATCATCTATAGATTAGGCCTATAGGACTGCCTTTTTGTTTGTTTGTTTGTTTTTTTGTTTTAAACTCAGGAAAGGAGCATCTAGTAAGAAAAAGTATCCTTAGCAGCTGCCCACTGAGCAGGGTGTACTTTCTAGTACAGACTGAGCTCTCGGTTTGTGGTTCACCTGTCTAGGGTTAGGGAGGGTAATCTTATTCATACAGAGTTTTTTCTGTGCCAGATATATGGCAGAATTTCTAGGAGTTTCCTTGTTATGTATTTTAGGAATTGAATAAATAAATTTGTCTTAATTACCGAGAGAATAAAGGACTCAATAACTCAAATCATAATGTCAACACAATGCATGAGAGCACAGTGTTGCCTTTTAGTTTCGAGCAAGTGACCACTTAACGTTCATCACCCTTTCCTAATTTTCATACAATCACACAAAGACTGAACTTTTTCAACAGCAGAGCTTAATGGAGCTTGGTTTTCTTCACCTCTCCCCTGCATGTATTCTGCAGTGTTTAGTAATGAGATTAAACTTACTGCTGTACCTTTCTTCTCTGTGAGTACTTCTTTTTGTTTCACCTCTACTTTCTGCCTGTTTTGCAATCTTCTGAAAATACTTTTGAAATCTTTGCAATGTCCTTGCCAAGTTTCATTGAAAATTCACAAGGATTTCCATGGTCTTTTAAGAGAAAAGGATGAATACCAAAAGTTATAATGATTATATAAAACTCTTTACATTGTGAAACAATTGGGGAAAAAGTACTTTTGATGTATTTTATGTTGGTTGCTCTGCACCCACCCAGATGTATTGATGATTCCTTTATTCTGCTCTTCAGAAGTAGGAGACCGTGGCAGGCTTGTAATCAAAGTTTGTAGTTGTTTCTAGTTGTCTTTGGATAAAGTGTGACAATGTTGTCATTGGTTTGCCACCTTTAGAGGTAAATACACCAGTGTTCAAGTGTTTCAGATGTTTGGGCAGTCCAGAAGTGAAAGGATGGTGAATGCCTCAAATGTCCTCTTTTGCTGTCTTACTGCTATCATTTTTCAGCAAGATTGGCAAACCTGCAGGCATGCTGTCCTGTAGTACAGTAAGTACATGGTGACATGAAGAAAAAGCAAACCAGGCAGACTGGGGTGTTTGCCCAAGCAGAACTAACAAAAGCCTCTTTACTTCATTATGTCCAAGAAGTCCATTTTCGCTTGTCTATTCTCCCTTCACTGCAAATGAATATATTTAAATGCACTTGAATTTTGAATGCATATGTGGTCAAACATGTTTTTCTGGAACAAAACAAACAAAAAAAATTTGGTATTCTAGATGCTAGAACTTGTTTTCATTCCGAAATTTTCTACTTTAGAATTCTTGGCTTGAGCCTTTGATATATGTGAGGAAGGAAAGGAATTAGTTTGTTCAAGTGTAGAAACCCTCTTTTGCTGGAAAGAGGGACATAGGTAGACATTTCTGGCAGACCACTAAACCAAAGTACAGCATTTTTGCCTGGCAAATGTACTGTTTCCTTTATCCCTGAGCATCTTCTCTTGTTTCCTTTCAATTAATTTATTCCTTGGGATCAAATAACTCATTTCTGAGTGGTCTTTTGGATGGTGGTTGAATTGCTCCTGTCTTAGAAAGAACAAGCTGGATTTTGTTGCTTGTACCATAAACACTACATGCTTCCTTCAGCCCTATTTTCTTTCTAGCCTTATTACTCTTTACAAGGATCCATCTGCACATCTGTCATTTAAAGCAAATGCAGTGACTGAGGACTTATTTGCTAGACTCAGAGTCAGTCATAGCTTGCCCAAGTCTAACATATTGCATATGCTCTACTGCTTTTCTCTCTGTGTATTACTCTATTGGGTTTTTTTGAGGCTGTGGTTGGTAAAATTTTTAATGTTTAAGATTTGAAAAGTCTGGTTCAGAAGTGCATCATAACTGGAAAAGCAATCCTTTTAACTGAAAGCTAACAGTCTGTGAACTCATTTCTGCTCTAAGGTATTACTGGGTGTACCCCAGAGCCATTATCTCCATGTTATCTCCTTACTGTTTGGTTACTTCTTGGAAGTCTGGCAGTTAACAAGCTGGTTAAGAAGTCCACCCCTACCAGAGATGGATACCTGACTTTAAGATTGTCTATTTTTTTTTAGACACCCTTTTTTTTTTTTTTTTTTTTTTTTTCCTTACCCAAAGAAACATGTAGGCTTGTGATAGTACATATGAATTTTAGATAGAAAGAATCATACTTTTCTGTATTTATGATAAGGTAGTTATAAGTACATGCCAATAGTGATCATAGATGTTAACAAGAGCCCAAATTGGGATCCAAACAAGGAAGCTGTTATCTCTTCAAAGCATGCTTTAGCCTGCAGCATTCACTCCTACAAGAGGTCACAGAGAGGCAAGTGCCTCAGTTTTCAAAGAGAGCTGATAATATTATGATCACTGATGGATGTTCCATGTTAGGTGAGATAAAATCAGATCTCATGCTTAGAGATAACCTGAGTTTGAAATTGAATCCTGATAAACAGAGACGGTTTACTATATGGTTCTGTGGAATTAACTGTGGGCTATTCAGAGGTACAATATTTTTCTCTACTTTTCGTGCTTGTATTTGTTGTTCTCAATAAGGACTGGCAGCCCCGTGAGTGCCATACCACTTGTATTTGTGACTTTCATTTGTGATATGAATAAATAATTAACACTTGCTGCATTTGATCTCTATCATATATTGTTATGGATATGCCAGTTGGCAATTTAAAACACCCTTAGAATTATAGAATCATAAACTGTCAGGTTGGAGGGGACCTCAAGGATCATCTGGTCCAATCTTTCTAACATTATTGTTTATATGATATGTCTCAGCACCCTGTTGAGCTGAGAGTTAAAACTCTCAAAAATGGAGGAATCCACCTCTTCCTGTGGGAGACCATTCCAGTGTCTGGCTGTCATCATACTGAAAAATTTCCTTCTTGTGTTCAGTTGGAATCTCACCAGGAGCATCTTGTGCCCATTGCCCTTTGTCTTGTCCATGTGACTCCTTGTAAATAGGGAGTCTCCATATTCTTCATAGCTGCCTTTTAAGTAGTGGAACATTGTAATAGGGTCTCCCCTAAGCCTTCTCTTCTCAGGGCTGAACAAGCCATTTTCTCAGCCCCTCCTCATATAGCAGGTGCTCCAGTCCTCTGATCATCCTTGTGACTCTTCTCTGGACCCTTTCCAGCCTGTCCACATCCTTTTTGTACAGTGGGGACCAAAACTGAACTCAATATTCCAGGTCTGTTCTGACAAGTGCTGAGTAGAGCAAGATGATGACTTCTTTGTCTCTGCTGGTGGTGATGCCCTTGTTGATGCAGCTCAGCATCCTGTTGGCTTTCCTTGCTGCTGCTGCACACTGCTTGCCCATGTTGACCCTGCTGTCCACCAAGACCCCCAGGTTCCTTTCTGCAAAGCTACTCTCTAGCTAAGTGGATCCCAGTCTGAACTGCACTCCTGGGTTATGTGTTCCCAGGTGCAAGACAGTAAATTTCTCCATATTAAACTTCATAAGATTGTTTCTAGCCCATTCCTCCAATCTGTCTAGGTCATCCTGGAGGGTGGTTCTCCCTTCTGAGATGGAACCTCTCCACTTATCTTGGTGTCACCAGCAAGCTTTATCAGTGTGCTCTAGATCCCAACATCCAGATCACTAATGAAGATGCAAAACAGCATCAGCTTCACACAAGTTCCACACAGAGACACACACCCCCTTTTTTACTTCGGTTACCTTAGCTTGCTGTGGATACCAAAAATTCCATTTCCAAAAATTCTTCACTGTCAGCAAACCACCATGTTTATTGAGAAATGAGGTGCTGAAAGCAAGTGATGTGCATTGTGGAGTTTGGGATAAGAACTCTGATCTCACAGCCACAGGGCAACAAACTTTATCTAGAGCAACAAAGAAAACTTGAGAGTTTTTTTTTTTTACTTTAGAGATTGATCATTTTATTAATCAGGATGAAAATGGGACTTCAAAGTCTGTGTGGGAATTTTGGGCAGGGATAGAGACAGAGAGATTGACTATCTTGAGAACCCACCCTGATCTTAAATACTTGGCATCCCCACAGGTCATGGCTACTTCTGATAATATTTTGATTTTAAATTTACATTGAAACGTCAAAAGATTTTTTAAAAAAATGGTCTGCTTATTAGAAAAGTTCTGACTTCAGCGAACAAGTATTTTTTACTTTTCTTGCTTAATTTTGCCTACAAAATTCTGCTCCTTTCAGGTTAAGTGCCTTGTGCAATGAAATATTCTCTCTCGCGTGCTTGCTCTGCCACCCACTTACACGGTGGCAGAACCAGATCAATACGTTGCATCAAATCATGACAAGCCAATATCAGTATACAGAATAATTTTTGTCAGGCAGAATTGTTTCAGGTGCATAGTTTAATTATGCATTTGGGACTCTGTCAAGTGATTATTGACAGCATTTTATGATTCATAGTTGCTTCTTGGAGGTTTGTTGATAAGCTGTGGTGGCTGAAAAAGTTGCATGAGAAGTTTTGTCTGTTTCTTGATCTGGTGACTGCTCAATACTTGTAGCATGACTACTGACTTGTGAGATTTTGAAATGAATTTTCACAGATTTGGGCCAGCAGACAGCTATACCACAGGGGCCAAAACTGTTGATTTCTCTGATTAGTGCCTCAGGCAATCAGGGACTCTAATGCCTATGTGATTCATGTTGCAGCTTCTTCTGCTCTTGGTCAGAAAAGCACAGTTGCCCAAATGCTGTCATGAAGAAAGCAGAAATCTATGTTGAAATTGATTGACGACTTGTGAAAATAGTCAAATTATTATTAACAGTAATGATTGTTTTAGCTTTGCTGACAAAAATGAACAAGAGCACATTTCTTGTATTTGCAACATACAGCTTTTAATTCATTTTTAGATAAATAGATTGACTGTGACATGTAGTGCTTTATAGATTTTAGGTCCTGACTCCCTGATATAGGCTTATTCATTAACACAATGTATGTACAGATGTGATGAATGTGGAGAGTCTCTTAGGAATCCTGAAACCAGAAGAGGTGACTGGAGAGACAGAGTTGTCACATTTGTCAACTACACCTTTATTTCTTTTATTTTGTTATTTTTAAATGTTTTTGAGTATATGACTATGTGCCCTTCAGGAGATGGACAAAATAAGGCTTAGTTTAGGAGTTTGGTTTGGTTTTGTTTTGTTTTTTAATATAAGATCTGATCTCCACTAATTGAAACAGCAGCCATTGCATATTGCTTGTCCTTTTTTGATATAGAGAAATTGGTTCATCCAAAATATCTACCAAGTGCTAGGTTCAGAATAAAATTAATCACTAATGGTAATTACTTCATCTATGGAATTCCTTGATCCAGGATGTGGTGGCTGCTAAAAGTTAAAATTAATTTAAGGATAGACTGGAAAAATTCATAACGGAGAAATACCCTGAGGTCTATGGAAAAATGCTTAGCCACATATTGGAGAAGTACTTAAGGAAATACTGATATGTATTTTGCTCTTTCCTTACATCTTTTAATTGTCTTTTGCCTACTGTCAAAGGCAGGCTATTGGGATAAACTGGCCTTTCTTTGACATGCTAGTGTTACTTTTGTAATCCCTCAAAACTTCATCCTGATTGTTTTGCAGGATATATTAAGAATAGCATGATTTTTAACCCATTAATTTTACTGTGCATGGAATGTAGGGTTCCACTTCTTAAGCATGCCTGTATTGGTTTTGTTGGTTTTTATGTTTTTATTGTTTCAGCTTTCTTAATAATACAAATATTTTAATTCATTGGTTGTAGCTGGCATGATGGTCAGTTCACTTCACAAAATGACTAATTTCAGTTGCCTCCAAATACCTATAAATCAATAAATTTTGCTAGTATCTATAATTTTCCCCCAGCATAGTGGCAAATACAAGGTAGTCCTTGTAATCATATTTTCTTTCAATAGTAAAATGGAAGGGGCTTCAAAGGAGTTGGAATTTTTTTGCCAATTTTTTTTAATAGTGTGAACTACACTGTTTAGTGGGGATTTTTCCACAGACACTGAAAAATAGGTGTATGAGTTTCCACTCAGTTCACATTTCCTGAGTACCCGTATAAAAACCAGGATGAATTATGCATAGATGGTAAAATTTTCTTAGCTCTATGAGCTTGGCGTTACCTATGCATGATAAAATTAGCTAATCCTTGTGCTTTTAAAGGTTTGCTGATAAGCATTATCCAAAAATCTAAATATAAAAGGTTCTGTATTTTCCCTAGGAACAAAGTTTTCTAAGCAGAAACATTCCTATCATTAAGGTAGTCATCATGCAGTGTTTAAGTAACAGCTCAATAATAGTAAAAGTGGACTTTCAAAGCAGCATATTTTCAGAAACTGCTGCATTTCTATGCAGTTTTATTGGAAACATTTAGTCCCTTTCAATGTTTCCCTTCCCCTGTCCTCTTTCTATCTTTATACTGGGAGGCTCTACAGTGTGGGAGCTTTGTTCCCTCTCTACCTTCAGTCTGGCCACAGGCATCGATCTCTGATGAATGAGGTGTCCACTTTTAGCTCTGGTAAGCTTAAAAATAGGCCTCTCAACTGCAGAAAGCAGAATTTTTGGTATCTTACAGAAACCTCTCTCCTCTGAAAGCTTAGAGTCAGGTGTGAAGGGAGGGAAAATGCAGTGTGCTTTTTTTTTGCTTGTGCCCACCTTTATGCCTGGTGTTCTTGGGCAAGAACATTTTGGGTTTTATTCTTTCCAAGCGTCCATGGAGCATCAAGTCACCCTATGATAAAAGGCCCTGAGAGGAGATGGGGAATGACACCTGCCTCCTTGGTTGTTTGATTGTGATTGAGTGCAGTGGGGAGATGATGTTTTACCAGACTCCTCTGGGCCCTTTTCACCTTGAACACCACCTATTTACACTGTCAGTACAAAACAACCTCTCAGTACAACCCTTGGCAGTCCTGTTCAGGGGCATTCTGCTCAGGCAGATACATAACATCAGTTTACTTGCCTTGAGAGCAGTTACTACTTCCTGGCAGAGTTTGGCTTTGCTATGATTTTGTGTACTATTCCCTTCTCCTTTAGTAGCTTTGTCCTACTTATGGTTGGTCCCTGGCAGCCACTCTGCTATGATCTACAGCCACTAGCTAGGCAGCTAAATACTGTATTTTCTTTGAGTTTGCTGTAGTGATGTAAAGCTTTATCAAAAAGATAATGGATCAGCTTAGCTCAATTATTTGTTTTATAGGTGCTTGTGTATATGAGAGGTAATTTAAATATGTATTTTTAAATAAGGTCTTTGAAAAAAAACATTGCATTTTATCATTTCCCTTTAGTTTCAAAGTTTATATTGGAAGCTGCAATTTAATTTCTTCTAAAAATTGACTTAATAAATTTCTATGGTGTTTCTTTTTTGTCGGTGGGCCATAGCATAACTTGTTGGAAGGAAACAGCAGAATCTGCTTTAACTTAACAGAAGGCATGCCCTACCAAAAGTGGTATTTAAATTTTTCTGATGTAGTGAATGGCAAAACAGGCACCATCAGGGAGGAAAATATTACAGTTACCACTGTATATGGGATAGATATATTTTTTTCAAGATGTTCTCGAAAAAAGCAGCTCTGAATAGGAGGCAATTGCATGATTCAGAATGAATGTGTAGAGGTCTGATGCCCCTGGCTGGTATAAGCAGATGAGAGAAAATTTAGCTTGTTTGATGACAGCTAAATTCACATTATATGAGACAAGTGTACAGCACAGAGCTTGAGGAACAGATGTTGAAATGTTATTACATGCAGCATCATCCATGTAGGTTACAAAGACCTTATAATCTAATAAATTAAATGGAGAGGTCACTAGAAACAAAGGAGTGTAACTTTAGTTACAGCAACAGAGCTGTATGGCTTCTGGGGCTTTGGGTTGGTATCTATCATGAGCCATACTTGGAGATGAGAAGAAAATTACTATGTTTACATCAAGGTTGTTCACAAGTAACTTTCTTGTTGTGTTAAAAGAATTTTGGGGTGAATTTAGAGTAACTTGAAAATTTGCAGCAAAGTATTTTCTTACAGTTTTATATTCTCTTCCAAGTTTTTGCCACTCTGAGCCAGACCACTATTTTTTTTACCCTCTTGCTTTACAGTACAATAAAAATAATAGAAAGTATTTTTTAACTTTAAGATAAGTAACTTTATATCTTCATATACTTACAATTTTAAAAATATTATGCATTTTGAAAAACTTTTTTTAACCTCCTCTGTGAAGTGGGGAACTTTGGACAGGGCTTTTTCGAAATTTTTTTCTTTTGGACTTTTCTGTTGGAGTTCCTCAAGCAAAGTAAAGGCAAACTAAAACCTAAGCCTAACATGTTCTAAAACTAGATTTTGGCATTAAAATAATTATTTTTATTCATTACATTCAATAGAATGACGTAATTTGAAGTTTCTGTAAAATCTAGGATTTTTTTTCCTTAAATGACAGAAAATGACAGTTTGTGACCAAACTTCA
This sequence comes from Heliangelus exortis, assembly GCF_036169615.1. Taxonomy (NCBI): domain Eukaryota; kingdom Metazoa; phylum Chordata; class Aves; order Apodiformes; family Trochilidae; genus Heliangelus; species Heliangelus exortis. The sequence continues at coordinate 106,626,963 of NC_092422.1, read as the reverse complement.
CAAATTTGGGGTTTTCTTCAGTATAGTCTCTTATCCAAAGATGATAGTACAAAAGACTATTTAGTACAAAAGCTAGTACAGAAGAGTAATGAAAAGTCATTTACTGTATTGTCTAAGTTGCTCTTCTCTGAGGAATTAAAATGTTCTTAAACTTTCCCCATCTATTTATGTGATGCTATTTTAATTGCATGTCAGTGGCTTGGAAAAGGGTGGGTGACAAACTGTGCACACAGGAACATTTGGCACATAATTTTTTGGACTTTCAATTTGATGCAGTTCACCTGAGGCAATAAACATGACATTCCTGGGAGAGGAGTGTATTACAGTCAACTTGATGTCACATTTATTAATCCCAAATCAATCACAGGACATACTGTGACAAACTAAATTAAAAAAAAAAACAAACAAAAAACCAAACAAAAACAAATAAAAAACTTCATAACAAAACAAAAACCTAAGCAAGCATGTGGCCTCCCCATTCTTCTCCCAGTCTTAAAACAGTAGAATGCATTTTCAGATGCAACAATCTGGGCAAAGGTGTAACAGGTTTAATTATGGTTTGTTGATCTCTTAAGGAGAATGTAATATGCTATAAAAGAGGATTTATCTGAGGTTTTTTTTTTTTCAAGCAAGGAAAAGTGAAACATCATGACTGACCTGGAAGGAATGGTCTTCCTGAACACAGAGAATGATAGCTAAATAGTTATAGCAAAGTATAAGAAATACAGGTATTTCTTTTTTGTCTGTCTTCACTCCAGTCACTGGTTCATTATATTTCACAAACACATTTGTAAACTACCTACTGCAAACTTTCCTTTCATATGTGTTGCTTGCCTGACTTACTTTTAATATCTTTCATAGAGACAATGTACACATTTTTTGTGTTCACAGTGAAATCTAGAAGCATATCAAAACCTCTTGCTTTGGTGTTTGCAGCTGAAATATTGTACTTCATGTGTTCAAAGGGCTTCGACATTTCCTAACCCAAAACCTTGACCACGTGACTCTGTTGATGAAGCTATAAGCATCTATAGGTAACTTGTAAGCATTAAATCTTGTTCAGAGGTATTTTTCACTCACTGGCTTTACTCTGTCAAACACAGCTTCCAGAGACCACATTCATCTCCAGGCTAGATCAGGCAGCAGTATGTACCCTACCCTCCTTACAAGTACATAAATGACTTTTTGTTAGTGCTTCCTATTCCTGTCTCCCTTTGAAATGATTTAGGGTAACCCATCTGCAGCCTGACCAGCCCTTAGCTTAAAGTGAATAAACCTTCACTGGCAGTTGCAGTCGATGTGATGGAAGTAATTAACTTTTTATGAGCACCTGTGACTTTAGGCATTTTGTGGGAGATTTTTCTTTACCTTTTTTTTCTGCTAAAAGTTAAATTTGGTGGTGGCAAATATATATATATATATAAACGAACATTGTTCTTCTAGCATTCCTGCTTTCATCTGTGAAATAATTAGACTAAAAATTGATATCGATTATGGATGACTTAAAAAAAAGGTTCACTGTGTTTCTAGTTCCTGTGTACGTTTCAAAATTTTAAACACTGCTCATGGAGGTACAGTATGATCAACACTGCTGATACAAGACCTCTACTATTTCACATAAGCATCCCAACTTTTCGTTGCTGATCTGTATCCCACTGCTTTTGGTGGCTGGTCTTCATTTATACACCCCTCTCTTTAGAGGGGTGAGCAAGATAGGAAACTTTCCCTTCTGGAATGAGAGAAGTTCTGATCAGTCAGTGACCCTATACCTTTCTTTAGGCAGAGGCCTTGGATCTTGAATTTCTTAGAAACCCTAAATCTGTTGATAAGGTTGTAAGCCTGTTCATTGTAGAATTGCTCTTCCCCAGCAGTTTACTTTTTTTCCCTGATGAAGCAAAATAAGTGGCGTTTATAATAATTTTCCTATGAGTGACCCACAGCAGTCAGCTTTGAAGTGCAATAAAATCAATCAAGTGCTCAACTTCCTGCTTCCTTGTGTAGCAGGAAGATGGGCCAAATGAATCTTGTTTTGTCTTCATGAAGAGTGATCTCAGGAAAGGTAATTGACCTTTCTGATTCAATTGTTAAATATCTGGTCAAATCTTACCCTGATAAGTAAGGTCTAGACATACAGAGTTTGTTATTATACAGAAATGTGCTGAAATGAAAGTCTTTCAATCAGACTACAAGGGAATGATCCATAACCATGCTGTTTTAATTCTCATGTATCAAAATAGTAGTGGTAAATGCTAAAAAATTTGTGCTGAGGGTCTTTTGAGACAAAAAACTCAACAGACAGTCCCTGCCTTGCAGTGAGTCGGTGGGATACACAGGAAGCATAAGAGATGCAGCTATGTGTAAGGCAAGAAGTTATTTTACATTTTGTGGTTTTAATAAATTATTACTGTTGCTGATGCTCAGACATGAGCTTCAGGAGAAATAAGGCTTAAGGAAGATTGCAACAGGACCATTTCCCAAGTTGTGCTGGAACAGCCAGGTTAAGGAGAAAAAAATCTCTGCAGTTGCATTCAAAGAAGAATAGATGTGATAGGCAGGAGATGTTAGGCAATGCATGCAAAAACTTAGGCCAATGTGGTTCTTACATTTCCCACCCTCCCAAAATGGGAGACTTAATACTTGGTATGACAGATTAAAACTAATTCACATACATTTAACTGCTGAGGGAGCCCTGTATTTGGAACAGATTTTTGTTTCCTTATTCATACAAATTTTTACTTTATATACAGATCATTACCATGTTGGAATCAACAGAATGGTAAAAAGCAGTACCAAGATCTGTATCTTAACTGTAAGCTGTAGCTTAACATCACTGACTTGCAGCTGTGTTATAGACAATAAAGGAATTACATTTCAAAGTGAGGATTTAGGAGATGGTATTTTATAGGTTTTAAAAGTAGTTCTGTCAGGAAGGATGACCTGGAACACGAAATTTTCTCTCTAAATTCCAGAGGTGAGAGATTCTGAGGTCTGAGTTTCTTAGTGCAAGGCAAAGCAGGATCCAGAAATTGAGCTGATATTTCCCACTACTACAGTGTAATGCCACAATGGCATGAGTAATAGTACCAAGGTAACTAGTTTCACTCTCATCTTTGGCAAGGTTAATGAATGAAAGACAAACTTAAGTATTACTGTAAGAAAAAAAAAAAAAAAAAAAAAAGAAAAAAAAATCCCATCCCCCCAGTAACAAAAAACCCAAACAAAAACCACTACCACCAAACCCCGCCCCTCCCCCCCAAACCCTCCTAAACAAGAGAAATTCTTTCTCCTCTACCCTGACACACAAAAAAAGCAAAGGTTCTGGTGCTGTGAACCTACCAGATTCTCACATGAAGGAAATCTACTTAACTGATTCTTAGCAGCTGGCATGGTCCTTTGTTTATTGCTTTTGGAAATGAAAAACATGACCTGACTTTTCTTTAAAGTTAAACTTATTTCTTAAGTTCAGCCAGATACTGAGCTGCTAGCCTTATTGTCTTCATTCAGCACATATTTTCAGTGATACACATAATGTCACAACCAACTGATGATCAATCCAGAATACTAGAAGTTCCTTGACCAAATAATACCCCTAATGGTAAATGCAGAGGGTCTTAATCTGACCTTCCATACATTGATTTTATAGCTCTGTTGCCTTCTGTAAGGGCACTTTTCCTTTAGATCTCCTATGAGATCAGAATCAGATCAGTCACTTCTCCATGGAAGAAAATGCTATCAATTTGATAACTTTTTTTTTTTTTTTTTTTTCCCTAGCAGCTAACTAGTAAAACTAACACTTTTATATTCCTTATCCTCCTATAAGTTAAATTCAGTCTTCATTGGTAAATGTACTTTATGGCTGCATTACAGAAGTGATTGTGATTGAGACTATTTTTACAGGCCAGAATGTGCACTTTTTTTGCTTATGCCTTGTAGTAAATCAGGGGAAAAGATCCACATAGTTGGTCCTTCTGATACTCTGTATATCTTTATTGGTTAAATCATTGGTATCATTCTTGTACTTTCTCAAAATTTCCTCACATTTCTGGCAGAATTACAACCTTAAGAGGTGACTCCTGTTCAGAAGAGTTCATGTCCTGAACCTAACTTTTACATGTGTATTGATTAATGTGAATCTAGGCAAAAAGTGACTGAATAGTGTGTTCTGTGGACACAGAGCCTGGGAAGAGTGAGATTTATGAAAAAATCTGGCCATTTGAATTTTGGGGAAAAAATGAGAAAATGTTTCTTAAAGAATAAAACCACAATAGCTCTTCATGAGGGAGGAAACTCTGGGAGCTGAATCTTATCTGTTCACATGTATTTCCGTGGAAAAATACTACAGAGATAAACAGGGCCAATTTTTAGGGCTTCCTACATGGACAGCTATCTTGATCTTGCCAGCCCTCTGCATACCCTGCATCAGGAGTTCTACTCAATCCTCAATTTTATTTTACGATAAAAATGCTGCCAGATAATAGATGATGTATTATTCCTGCTCTACATTTGTCTTAAAACAATTTTCCCCTCACTGTGTGAATTCTTTCTTGTAATGCTTTATTCTATAAAAGCTTTTAGTTACCAGCAAAAATTGGATGTGTAATCTCTCCTCTCACACACATGCACATTGTTTCTCTTCCTGCTGTTTTTATAACAAATCTGTTATTTGTGTGTCAGCTTGTAAATTGATAACAGTAATGTCTTTGTCTGAAAACAATACCCAGGAGATACTAATTTCCACTAAATATTCTAACTAATCCTGCAGAGAGGGTAATCTTTTCTGGCATTTGAAAGCATCTCTTTGATCTTCCGAATGATTAAAATTGTTGTCATCTAAATATTTTTATTATTAAAACATATCCTTTGTGGAGGATGAGTGGGTTCTTTGAATTTTATTTTACTCAATAATTCTAAAAATCCTATGAAAAATAAAGTATTAGTTCTGAGAACTAGCCTTCAACTAGTATATGAATGAGGCTGTCAGATTGTACAGAACTTATTACTTCATTACCTAAGAAAAATATTAGGCTAGCATTGGTACCTAATATGAAGGATCTGCTGATGACAATAGTTTACAAAATGCTATCTCTGTTTCTGGTAGGAAAATGCTTTTTCTGGTAAGACAAACAGGCCACAAAAATGCTGCAGCTCTGTTACATAAGAAATAAAAAATAGGAAATTTTATAAAAACCTATATCAAAAATATAAGAAAACTAGAGCTTTTATACTGGAGACCAAGCAAAATAAATGTATCTAATAAATGTATCCAGGGGATTTTAACTTCTGTAACTAGCATAGTGGTGATTAACAGTGGAAAGTATTTTTTTTTCATGCCAAAGTTAATTGATTGATTTGACAAGAAAAATGAACATGTAGATTCTGGAGTACTTTTTGTAATGTTTTCTCTAAAGTGCTTGTTACATACAGGTGCAGGTGCTCTAACCTCTGAGGAGTCTAAGGAAAAGTAGGCTGCTCTGATGATCTTCCCATGTTCTTCCATAGCATGCGTTTAACCCTAAAGTACCTTGAGGGATTAGAATTAATTGATCATTGTTGGAAGTCTTCCATGGATTGCAAAGGAGCCAGAATTTCATCCACAAAGTTTAATGAAAGTTCTAAAACACTTAATCCCTCTAAAGCAGAGTGATCTCTCTTCAATGATAAAAACCTTCATTAACACAGAATAAAGGTTGTGACTTCCTTCTTCCAGTCCTTCCAGAGTTTCAGCTTCAGCAAAATTCAATTACTTGCCAAGTCTCCAGCTCCAGTTTCCAGCTGAATTTAATTTTCAGTTAGACTGATTGTATGAGAGAATTGTATGATTGCACGATTGTATGAGATGTATTCTGCATTGCATGAATGAAAGATTAAGCAGTGTAAAGGTTTGGTTGGGTAGAAGCTGTTCTTTGAAGTGATTGGAACAGCCAGGTGATGGAGACTGGAGTGTGATCAAAAATCTCACACCTATCCTGATAGTATATTTCCCTGCAGCATTCTGTAGGATGGCAAAGTTTGGATGTAGGCATGATTTGTCAGAAGTAAGGTAAAAGACGTATGGTTTTGGAACAGATAACTCAAAATGTCAGGGAATATCATTGCCTCAGTTGTGAAATTAACAATCTTTTGTAGAGGTGAGTTTTTTGGCAGTGTGGGAGAGATAATTATTGATGGATGTGGCTCCAGATAATGTATATGTGATAATATATTCACTGCAGCATTGCTCTAGGGACTGCTGGATCTGGCAGTCCAGATTGCATTTGATCTGGAACAGACAGAATAGGTAATTCAGAAACCAGGTATGACTGTCAGTCTTATCCATCTACAGAATAACCAAGACCTCTGGTTGAAATCAATCTTTCCTTTATTTACTTGCAATTACCTGCAAGCCTTCAGTTGGACTATTATGTACAAGTGAAGAATATCCTGTGGTTCCCCCCTTCCTATTCATATTGTGAAAGCTGAATACAGGGATCACGGTCAATTATTAATGGTGAGAGTTAAGAAACTCTCAGATACACCCTACATTTCAAAGCATGGTTATTTGAATATGTTGTCCTTTTAGTACTTGTAAGCATGAGAAAAAAGTGCTTTGTCCCCCACTATCAACCTTACATCATTTTCAGCTCGAGGCTTTTTCAGTAAGAAACTGTCTAGGAATGTCTCTCATGTGGAAAGACTTCTTGCTGTTGGAAAAGTATCTGTCTGCTGAAAAGGGGCATGGGCTTGAAGCTGCAATATCCAACTTTCCAGGCAAACAAAGCAGGTGCTCGTCTGAGTGCTGAGGCAGTAACACAGGCTGAAGTTACACTTCAGACATGCCTCTCCTAAAGGCTTTTATTCCTTGGTGTCTCTCAAACAAGAAGAGTCTTCCTACAGCCCAGATCCTATTTGCTTTCAGGGTATTAGAGCAGAGAGTGTGATGCATCCCCAGTGTCAGGCTCCCACTGGGCCTGAGCATTAGCTTTGTATTGGCCAGATGGTGCATGATTATCATTTTATGATGGACTGCTCTGCTGCAGGACTTTTTCTCGTGGTCAGTGCAGAATGAAGGAGACAGCCTGTTCTCTTCTTCATGTCTGTTCCTGCAGCTTTTTACTTATCCAAGTAACTGGCAAACAACTTGCAGGGCTGTGTGGGTAGTAAGGAAGGAAGACTAGTTTCCAGTGAGTAGGGAATGAAGAAATATAATACTTGCTGTATCAACCTCAGAAAAAGCTGATCTTGGCAAATTAGAAGGTCAACTCATGATGATACAAAGCTTACAGGTAAAAAGAAATGATGCCCTGAAAAAATTTCCCTCCAGAAATTATTGCATAACTATACTTGGAAAAAATCTTAAATTCTGGTTGAAATAAAGCAGTTGCAACTCTTTGGAAAGCCAAAACCAAAACACCATTCTTTTCAGTTTGACCAGGTCCACTTGAGTCAGCTCAGTCAAGTAAAAGGCCTTGTCCTATTCCCAAATATTTGCATGTAAAAATCTGTGCTCACTTGGAACAAGGGTCACTGAGAAAGGTATGGAAAAAGCTGTGCTTTATATAGTAACAGACTTGTCAATGAGTATAGTAGAGTCTTCTTGCTAGAGACTCTCAAGACCTGTCTGGATGCGTTCCTGTGTGACCTGCCCTGGGTGATCCTGCTTTGGCAGGGGGTTTAGAATTGATGATCTCCAGAGGCCCCTTACAACTCCTAACACTCTATGATCCTGTGATAGACCTTGTTCATTGAACATTATTTTGATACTACAAAGTACTTTTTAACAACTAATATCTTTTCCTTTTTACAGTGAGTATATATTCTCAACATGGGTGTGTAGTCTGTGAGTAACTAGATGAACGAGCATGAGGCACAATCTTGATCCTAGAATGACTTGAAAACCCATCTGAGAGTACAGTGGCAGAATAAAGGTGCAAAATTTGTGTGAGATTTTGTGGTTGGTGTCTCTTTGAACTTCAGTTTTAAGTAACTTGTGATAGCACTGCACCTACTGGCCTACACTGGGAAGATCACTTTTTTACTGTGCAATTAGGTTCCAAAGTTTTTTCTTTCTATCTGCTTTCCTGAAACTTCTAGCTGAGTGTCTCTTTGGGGCTGAGTATGTGAGTCAGGCTCCTGTTTCAGATAGCACAAGTGTCTTTGGGCTTTTTGGTTTTACTTTTTTTTTAATATGAAAGGCAACTTGGAGATCATATAATTTCTCTTAATTAAGCTGTTCTTCCCAAAAACATAAAGGGTAAATCTAGAAAAAGTATATTTGCTGAAAATTTTAAAAAAGCAATGATAGGAATTCTTTATACATGGGCAATCTTTGGATTTTCTCTTGTCTTAAAAGAGAATGAAAAAAATATCTTCAACATTCCAAAACAAATGCATCCTATAGCCTGAGTTTAGACTTGAGATATTGAGAAAGGTACTTTTCCAGCTCTGAATGGAGCAAGATACTTTTTTTCTTCCTATAGCATTTCCTATTAATTTTCAGCTTCTCACTTTAGCCAAAACTGACTTTAGTCAGTGATTCTGTGATCCTTAGAGTGTAATAAGGCCAAATTATCAAAAGCTTCCAAATTGCAAAAATAAACTTCAAAACTACAATTAAGGATTTCCTCTTCAAGTAAAGTATGAATATTTTATATCAATTATCGTTGCTTGCAGCATGTGGTCTGGCCCTCCATACCTGAAAGCTGTGACTGGAGTCCTAATGGAAGGATGGCAATGCCAGCTGCATTTACATAGGAAAACCTGTTGCGGCGAGCCTTCTTTCTTTCGGGGACTCAGTTCTTCTCCGGGAGCTCTTTCCTGCTGTTCCTCTCCTCAGGCATCTTCATCTGCTTCTGACTCTGCTTCTGGGAGCATGCCTTTTACCTTGCCCTTCAGCCCCGCCCATTTCCGGCTGGGGCAGGCCCTAATTAGTGGGCACACCTGGGCTTAAGCTCCCAGTTCATTATCAGTGACACCTGAGGACTTGTGGTCTTCTCTACAAAAACCACTGTCCTCTCATCTCCTGTAGTATGCTGGTGGTAGCCAACAGCTCCACAAGTGGTACAAGCAAATTTCCACATACTATTGATCTGCTGTTAGCAGGCTTCTCTTTAGAAGATGGCCTCTCTGTTGGTTAACCCAGAATTCACCTCTATTTTAAGCGTCATTTAAAAACTCTATCTTCCATATAGTACAGTTACTTAAATTTGACAAAACACATCAGCTTACTGGAATGTTTTTTGAAGCTACCCCAAACTCCACTGTGCATCATCAAATCCATTTTAATTAAAGCTCAGTTTCAGCTGATAGCCTCAAGCCATAAACTCCGTAACTAATTTCTGCTCTCGACCATGTTGAACAGACTCCTGCTGAATTTTGAGATTAATATAAATCTGCAGAGATTTTCTGAAGCTGTTCAATGGCTGTTTCTTAGCAGTGCTACTTCTTGCTAAAACAATTTAAAAATGGAAAGTGTAATCACATGCTTTTATATGCCCGAAATGTAAACTTTCCTAAAAAATCTAGTTCACTCTTATCTACCTGATGTATTTATGGCCCTATCTTTTTCATCATGAAAAACAACTCATAATCCTTTGTCACTGAGTAGATAGGACAGAGTTATTTTGTGTCCTATAGACCTAGGCATTACATAGAACTTGCAATGAAAAAGCATCTGTCTTGCTAGAAAGCAAAAAGCTAAAATTCAAACAACTGTAACCTGTGTTAATTTTTAATAGTGAAGAAGCATCGGATCATAATTTCTGGGAACATGAAGGAAAAGGTATTTGAGATAAACCAGCTTGGCTTTATTGAGGGTGTATCATGCCTGACCAACCTCATTTCCTTCTATAATAAGATGACCAGTGGTGTTGACAAGGTGAGAGCAATGTATGTTTTTTGCCTTGTCTTTAGCAAGGTCTTTGGCATGTTTTCCCACATTATTCATGTAGCCAGGTTGGTGAGATATGGATTTGATAAGTGAATGAGAAGCTGAATGGAACCTGGCTGGACTGTTACACTTAAAATGTTGTGATTAGTGACACAAACTGATGGCAAATCTCTAGTGGCATCTCTTGGGAGTAAGTACTGATGCCAGTGCTGGATGGTGTCTTTAGTAACAACCTGGATGATGAGGCTGAGGTGCCCTCACAGCAAAGTCCTGGTGACTGCTAAACTGGAGTTGAAGGGCTTGAAGTTCAAAGCTGCTGTTCCAAGTGTCCTGGAGAGGCTGGAGAAATTGGCTGGCTGGAAACTCCAGGGTATTGACACAGACAAGTCTAGATCTGGTCTCTCAGCTGTGGTCACTCTCCACAGCAGCAATGTCTGGAGCTGCAGTAGAGTAAACAGGTTTGAAGAAAAGGACCCGGAGTCCCTGAGGACAGCAAGTTGAAAAGAAATCAGCAGCAGTGTGCCCTTGCAGCAATGACAGCCAACTGCATGCTGGGCTATGTTAGTGTTTTTCCCCTGTGCTTGGCACTTGTGAGACTGCACCTGGCCTGGTGAATCTGTGCTGGCTGCTCTCAGTTGCCTTCTAGTCCTTCATGTGCTTGGGAAGGTCTTTGAGGTGGATTTGCTCCATCACCACCCCAGTCACAATGATGCTCTCCACAGAATGATGTGGGTGAGCACTGAATGATGTGGTGAGCAGCTATTGTGTGACACAGTATTTACAAAAAATCAGTAAAAGTAGCTGGGTTATTTCATTTGATTTGTTACAGACTTGAACCATGTGATGTCTAATTGTGACACTATGGTATAAAGCCAATTGACTCATTAGCAATCTGCTTCATTTGCACAGGAACAGTGAAGAGAATTCTCATTCAAGATGAATGCTCCCAAAAAAAAATGCATCAAAAAAAACCCCCAAACAAACAAAAAACAAGTAAGCAACAAAAAAAGAACAAGCCCACTCTTTCTCTCCAAAACCCACAGTGTGGAAGTTCAGCTAAAAACATTGAGAAGAAATAGAATGTGTGAGCACTACTTTATTTTATGGCCAAACAGAAAATGGTTTGCAGTAGCTTTTAAAGCTAGTTTATATATGTATGTATGTGTGTGTGTATATGCACACAATTTCTGAGGATTTTTGGGATTCACATTTAAAAACTGAGGAATTGAAATTATATATATATAATTTTTATATTTTATATAAAATATTTATATATATACAATTTTGTATGCATGTAAATATTTTATAAGTAGTCCTGACATGGAAATATCCTGTACTGGGGCATAGAATAATATTGTCATCTCAGTCATTTAGATCTTGTCTTTAAAATTTCTGAACATCCATGCTTATGTATCTTATAAAGGAAGAGATCTAAAAAATTGTTTTGCCAGTGTTTGAAACCTATGGAAACATATGAAGTTTTGAGATACAGAATTAGTTTTGGTGTTTTCTTTTCCAGTCCATATGTTTTTTACTGGTCTTGAGTTCTATAAATACCTTTGTAACTAAACCTGCTACTTTAAAACCAAGTTGTCTTTCTAATAAGAATCTTTTCTTATAAGTGGTTGCTTGCCCATCCTTATTTCTGCTGCTCTAATTCTAGCAAAGTGCAACCTTTGGTCGTGATTTCAGAAAAAAACATTCAGTATTTGATATCATACTGTTGTCTTTGCTTTCCTTTTCCATAGACTTCTGGCTGACATGAATTATGCAACATACATATTTCTTCCTTCTTGGAGCATAATGGCATGCTAATACGTTTCAGATTGCCATCTTTGTGTAGGAAAAATATATTAAAACTCAGTACAGAAGCTGTACGTTCTGTTGGAAATCCTATTGTTTGATTTGGGACATCTTTGCCTATTTAGAGTTTGTCTTGACTGTTAATCTCTTAAAAAATAAGTGTAAGGATACTAATAGATTCTCAAGCCCTGGCTTCTATCTAAATAAACAGATTCTCAGGATGGCAGTCAGTGAAATAGCTGTGCAGCAGTTCGTTTATGGAATGGATGAAATTACATGCTGGAAATATTTATACAAAGCCATTTTCTGCCCAGGTTACTCTCACACCGGTTACTGTGCAGATACATTCTAGGAAATGGTTATCAATATGCCAGAAATGAAGGGGGGAAAAAAGTGTTTTTTCTTTTGCAAGTAATAAACTCCAAATCATGAGAAGTGAATTTTTTTAAGCTGTTTTTATAGAAAACTTTCTGGAACTAGTTTTGTTGATAGCTAAAGAGCCCCTCATTAATGCATGTATGTCATTTTAAGCAGTTCAGGAGGGCAAAAATTCTCTGTCTTCTGGTTGATTCAGATTAAATAGAAGAAACCTGTGAGATATTATTAGTTAGAAAAATACTTTAGAACTGATTTTGGTGTAAACCCCTTGCCTTACTCATTAAGCACGTGCCATTCTATCAATATTTTTAACAACTGCGTAAAGTTTATTGTTGAGTTGGTCTTTGTCCGTATTTTCTTAGAATGTGTGGAAAGTCACTATGAGCAAAACAGCTGAAAAAAAAATGATGCCTGGTCACTTCTGTGTTTAAAAAATGTTGCCAGTTCTACTCATATCCCTGGTTTGAAAGAGGGTACTGGCCAGATTCAAAGCACTTCCTGATATCAATGAAGTTGCAAGAGATGGAAGTTGTTCCACAACTTCTATATTGCTGTTATTCAAAGACCTGGATGATTTAGATTTTCAGGACTGGTGATTTAAAATTCTCTGTTAACCTGGGAAGGTCAACCCACAAATCCACAGTCCTATTTTCTGGCCATTCAGAATGGCTGTAGCTTTTCCTCTTGGCTCTGACCACAACAAAAAACATCATTGTTCTTTCCAACACGTGGTGTAAGCAGGCCTGAACTTGAGATCAGAGACTGAATTGTGTAGGAACAGACTCATTTTGTCATAGGGATTTCTGCAAGTTAGTAACCTGGTGGGTTCATATCCTGATGTATGGCAGAGGAGAGTAGTGGTGGTACAAAGCTTTCAGTGGTCTCTCCAAAAGTTTTCGTAGTTAGTCCTGTCTGAAATTGGAGAGAATTGGTTTAGTACTTTCAATTTCATGTGATAGATCCAGGGGGCTAGGGCACTGGAACTAATCCTTTCTGACAAGCCTATCTTACCAGTCATATATGGACACCAAAAAAAACAGATATAGTCTGAGGTTTCTATTTTATTTTATATTTGATTGATTACACTTTCACTTGGCAATATTAGTCAATAGGTGCTGCCTTGCTAGAAAGGCTTTATGTAAAACAAGAAAGACAAGCAAATTTGTATCTTCAAGTAATGCTTTTGTTCTGTGTGAAAATGAACAGTTTCTTTCTGGAAACCTGATCAAGGAGGCCTACATCACATCATGCTGTCAGAAAGAGTTTCCTTATTATTTGTCTTGCTGCATATTTAGGTACTAAACTGAAAGGTGTATAGATGCAAGTATGTGAGCTAGGGAGCAAGCCCCATCCTTAGATGGTCTGCAAGGTGGCCAGGGTAATTTTTTTGTTTTGTTTTGTTTTGTTGGGTTTTTTTTGTTGCTGTTGTTGTTGTTCTTTTAGCTTCATATCACTAATCAGCAACTGCTAAAATTCAGTTTGCATATGTAACACCTGTGTTTCCCTCCGTGAGCTCTATTCAACAATTAATACAGCCTGGGGTGCAGCTCTGTGTGCAATACAGGCAGTTTCTACTTCCATTTGTGTACAAATATGGCAGTTTTTTACTATACATTCCTATATTTTCCTTCTGGCCCTTGTATTCAAGTACTTGTGAACCTGATGTTTAAACTTCTGAGAACAAAAAAGAATAATTTGCAAGATGTTTAACTTTTTTTCTTGCACCAAAACACCTCAATCTTAAATGTTGCTGCAAGCAGAATTCTAAGCAGTGGGACTAAATGGGCCTTTTCATCTGAGAAGAGCTTCTGTGAAGGAGGCACTTTGAGTCAGCTTCTGCTGTGAATTAACTGTATATGAGCATCCTGTGATCAAAAAGGCACCAGCCTGACCAAATGAATGCAGCAGCAGTAATAGCAATTTCTTAGTCAAATGGGCTCATCAGCAGAATTTCTCTTGTGGAGATGATAGTAGCAGCCCCTCCTTGAAAAGCACCAGCATGCATTCTTTGGAACTGAGGGAGGTGCAGTTAATAAACCTACATGTAGATAAGAAGTTTCATAAATATAAATGCATTTTCTCATCTGTTTCATCCAGTGGTTGTTCTTCAGCAATGAAAATATATATATTTCAAAAAGCAGACAGCATTAGACACCTTAGTTATTTAGGACTGGGTAACTCTTTCATTAACAGATCAAGGTTCTACCCACACCTTCATACTTATTTTGCTGTTAGTCTTTTGCTGATGTTCTTAAAAAGCCAAGTTTCCCCAAATAATGAGATTTGAAACAAACAAACAAAAAACCACCAAAGCTTTCTTCTACTTTGCTAGCAAAGTAACTACTTTTCAAGAGTTTTAATAGCAGTTCTGACACCAAGAAATTTGATCAGACAAGTATGTTGCAGTTTTTGGCTGCAGCAGCTGGAGTTACAAGGCAAAGTATCTGACTCAGACTGACATTGCCATATTGGTGATCCTGGTCTTTATAAATAAAGGAGAAATCACTGGTTGAGAACTGCTGTCCCATTATTGTTGTGCATTGTTAATTGTAAATTCAGCCACACTAATTCCACTCAGAACTTCTGCAATGAAGATTAATGATGTCCAAAGTTGTTTGGTGATTTAATTTTGTGGTGTTTGGGTTGTTTTGTTGTTTTTGGTTTTTTGTTTTTTTTTTTTTTTATGCTGTTCATAGCTCTTGCTGGCTGTAAGATGAGAAACCTATAGTTACTGGCAATTTTGTTTTTTTCAGGTTTTAGGTTAAAAATATTGTACTGGTAGGATGAGAACTACTTTTATCATTTCAAATTCAATATCCCACTGCAGGTAGGAACTCACAAGAGAAAAGTACAGAGGGAGAATCACCTCCCTCAACCTGCTGGCCACGTGGCTTCTTATGCAGCCTAGGATAGGGCTGATTTTCCAGGCTGCAAGCTCACTTTGCTGGCTCATACTGAGCTTCTTGTTAGGCAACATTCCCAAGTCCTTTTCTTCCAGGCTCTCTCTGTCCATTCTCTGCCCAACTTATAACTGTGCTTAGGATTGCCCCAACTCAGGTGCAGGACATTGCCCTTGGCCTTATTGAACTTCGTGTGGTTGGTATGGGCCCACCTCTCAAGCCTGTCAAGATTTTTTTTGGGTGGCTTCCCTCCTCTCCAGCCTGTCTACCGTACTACCCACCTTGTTGTCATCAGCAAACCTCTTGAGGGGGCACTCAGTTCTAGAGTTCCTGTCCCAACAAAGATCTTAAACAGCATTGGTCCCAGTACCAACCCTTGAGGAATGCCACTTGTCATTGATCTCTACTTGGACATCAAGCCATTGACCACTACTCTTTAAATGTGACCATTCAGCCAATTTCTTATCCAGAGTGGTCCACCTATTGAGGCCATGTTCCTCTAATGTAGAGACCAGGATGTCATGCAGGACAGTGTCAAGTGCTTCGCATACATCCAGGTAGATGACATCTGTTGCTCTTCCCTTGTCTACAGAATTTGGGACTCCATTTTAAACAGACACAAAATTTTTCAGGCACAATTTGCCTTTGGTGAAGCTATGTTGATTTCCACCAACCACCTCCACGTTCACTATGTGCCTTAGCAGAGCCTTCAGGATGATTTGCTCCATGATCTTGCTGGGCACAAAGGTGAGCCTGACTGGCCTGTAGTTCCCCAGGTTTTCCTTTTGCTCCAATTGGCTTAACATCTTCATAGTTTTTTCCTTTATCTTTGTTTGAAACTTGTCTTAAAATAGGATCTCTCTGCTTAACATTATGGTTTCAGCAGTTAGGGTGGGCTTTTTGACAGGACTGACCCAGCCCAATGTTGCTGCTACCCACTGCTCACTGGTGGCAACAGAGTTGGCTTTCCCAAGTGCTTTCAGAGTGCCAGCTTCCACTGCATCACTCTGCATTGTCACTAGTCCCAGAAGAGCAGCAGTCCCAACTTTCCTTCTTCATGGCATGGTGTTTGAGCATGTTCTTATTTCTTTCCCTGATTTTTTTTTTTTCTTTTTTTTTGGTAGTATATTAAAATCTTCTGGGTCTGTCTTTTCTCTAATGCAATAATAGCACTTACTAGTGTATGTACATATGTACCTTTACAACCTTTCATGTTTTCTTCCAAGCTTCTTTCAACAGTCTTCATCCCTGCCGAGTTCTCGTCCATGTAATATAAAGATAGAGAAAGTGATGACATCATCAGGTGGTCTTCTCTCCCTCACATTGGAGTGTTTAGCAGGAGGTTGTGTTCCTCTCTCTTCTTTGTTGACAAAATGCTACCATTCCAGTATTTTGGTTCCTGCTTATAACCCTTCCTTTTCTAAACTTTTTTTTCCCCAGTTTCTGTCAGTCCTGATTAATGTCCCCTCAAAAAGCAAGCTAAGAGCATATACTCTGCAATGAAAATGGGTGTTACTCAAGCTATATGGTGAGCAGACTATGTATAGTGTGGCACTTGGTTACTGTGAATGACTGAAAGAAAAGAAAGAAAAGAAAGAAAAGAAAATATTTCTAGAAAGAAAAGAAAATATTGCTCTCAATATACCCAGGTAAAAGTAAAATGAGAAGGTAGCAATATTACTTGTCCTTCTTCTCTTCAACTTGTTACATGATCTGAACAAAGTGTCATTCTTACATTTACCAGACAGGTTACTTGCAGTCTGAATTTATAGAGAAATAAAGTTTTTTAATTATTGTCAGAATTTAAAGCAATACAGATTTTCCTGAACGTGGAAAAAAAAAAAAAAAAAGTTTCAAGGATGTTAATAACAGAAGGGTGTCATGTATTATAAAATATTTCTCAGTAAAATCTGTGGAGTATCAAGTGGTTAAATAGAGTTCATGCTGCATTGGAGAGGTCATTGTTGACTGTTGGCCACTGGTTAGCTAAGTCCAGCTAGAACTGTCTTAATTTGCTTATTTTGAGTTAATTGTTTTAGGAGAAAACTTCTGAATAATTTTCACTGAGTAATCTGAATTATAGAGCAGGCAAATACGTTTGCCAAGTATGATTTATTTTCACATTTGTGGTGCTTAATGGTTTTTGTAAATTTCAGTTTGTGTTAGATAATTTATATCAGCTTCAATTTACATCAGTTTTGCTACTGCATGGGTGGCTCTTTATGGTTCAGGGAATTAATAATCTGAAATTACTAGATACTGGTATTAATGAAATGTCTTCTGACAAGGAGAATGACTCTTATTATCATACATACAAGATCAAAAGAAACACTAATAGCCTTGGTTTGGTGCAATTATTCGGTCGTTATCTAGACAATGACAGTATAAGCATGTTTTTTCCCATGTTGTACCTTCTCTATCATTTAGGTAATAATGTTCATAGACATTCCCTTTCTTGTCTAGTTTCATGCCATAAATATTTTACTAATTTTAGTAACATATATCTCTCTGTGTATCTGCACAAAGTATGTAAATAACACAGGAAAGTATGAGTTTTTCTATCATACTAAACCAAAATTTTCTCTAACACCCTGCAAATGTTTGGGGTTTGTTTGGTTGTTTTAAAGTTAGATTATAAATCAAAACAATCCAATATTTTGGTGACTTTTTTTCACCTTCATTTTTGTGTTTCCAAGACTCTGGCACTTATATCATTTTTCCTTTTTCATGAGTAATGTTATACTACAGAAAAATAAGAAATTGTAGTTCAAACTAGAGAGCTTATTATATGTTTACTCCTATAGATAAATGCTTTCCATTCCACACACACAGTGATTACAGGTTATTTGATTTAGTTGCTTTCAGATAACAAGGCCTAGATTTTGTTTCTAAGCAAGCATCTTGCATAGGTTTCCCATCTCTTCTACAACGGAAAACCCAATTTTCTATAAAGGATTCTGGTGATGCAGTATAGCAACCATTTTCTCTGTTTTAATTGACTAAAAATGGAACCATTTACAGTGATTTGCTGCATTAGCTGAACAAGTCATAATGGAAATACTTGGAGTCTTGGAACTTATGAGATGCATGAAGAGCCGTATCGTGTCTTCTGAGTGCTAAGACAGCGAGCTGTCAGGAGCTTGTACTTCTTTCCTTTCCAGTTGCTGGAAGGTTTTCCTTAAAAAAAATTCTACACTATGAGGTGTGGGGAGAAGCTTACTCTGTTACCAAAAAAACCATAAACCAAAGTGCAACACATTTGTTCTTTTTATATAAATAGAAAAGTTTTGGTTTGTTTGCTCTCTTTTAAACTTCAAAAAGAGGAAAGGAGAAAGGAGATAGTTAAAGGCAACAAATGCAATCCTCATCTTACGTAATTCATTTCTTTAAACAAACAAAAAAATTGAACATTCTTGTCCCACAAATATACCTAATAATTTTGATTAACCTAGCCAAAAAACATAGATTTTATCTGGGGCATAACCATGTTCGATGCTACGCTTTCATATCTTCAAAAAGACATATTAATATCATTTCACATATGTCAGTCTAATTTTTCCTTATGTATTTCCCTATGAAAGAATTTCTGAAATAGACTAATGAACCTGTGTATTATTCAGTTAACTGTAATACCCAGCAGTGTTTTAAAAGCTTTTAATATCTGTGTGTATACTGCTTCTTTGTTCCATTGTCTTGTCCATGTAAGAATCAACTGATTGGGAAATTCTGAATCAGTAGAATCACTCTTTTTTTTTAACTTGAACCAACAATCTCAGGTTGACATAGACAAAAAAGTATTAACGTTTGTGCTGTTTTCCTTGTTTTATAAGTATTTAGAAGCAGTAATTTTTCAGTTAAAACCTCACAGTTTCCAAAATGTTGAGTTAGAGGTTTTGATGGTGTAGTCATGTTAGAAATCAGAATTTTAGGCTATCTCTCCCTCTGCCTACTTCAATTCAATATTTTATTATCTATTTATTCAATACATTGAATATCAAAATATTTCATAGTATATATTTCAATATATTATTTCTTGTGCATCTATTTTGGAGCTCAGTGTATTATGTCCAGGTTCGTTTTTTTCCCTTATTCCATGCCTAACACTCTTTTATAGGTATTTTTCACTGCTATTTTAACTCAATATAGTACAGCCATGTTCTGATTGTTAGTGTTTAATATGTTTTGATTCTTATACTAAGCCTTAGCATCTTAAATTAGAATAAAACTAAATGGTCCTGAAAACTTAAAATAAACTTGCTACTCATGGAGACATAAGAACAGAAATGTTGTTCTTTTACTGAAGCAGAAAAGATGGACAAAAGCTGAGTGTTGTTTCTGAGCTTATCATCAGATATATACATTGTCACAGGCTAAAATTTACTTCTCAATTTAATTTTCGTTTGTCATTCAATTTGGAATCAGTTTTGCTCTTACAGCTTCCTAAATATTTGAAGCAATCTTACCAGCTGTGCCTCGTTTCCCTCTCTTGCATCATCTCTTTTATAGAACAAATCAAATCAGTTCTTTCAGCCTCCCTGCAAAAGTCACGTTTTCCAAACCTCTCAATCTTTTGGTTCTCCTCCACAGTCAGTCACATTTATCCTTGTTCACCTTGAAGCTCTGCTACCGGTGTTGAATAGAGCAAATGCTCCAGGTGAGGTGAATCAACCTGTCATATTCTGTCATGCCTATTCAGAAGATGGAATAAAACTTGTGCTGCAAGCTGACAATATCCCAGTGTTATTGTAAGTTTTACTTAGTTGACTGCAATTCCTAGATTTTTTTTTATTATTATTATTTTTTTTGTCTGTAATGTCAATCTAAATCTTTGTGATTTTCTTCAAATTCCTCTAAGGAAAATGACCTGCAGAACCCAATTTAGAATGCCCTGTTTTGATGATGTACTGATGACTATTTACTTGCTGTGTATGCCTTACAAATATATTAGCTGCTACCCACAATATTCAAACCCTGTAGTTTTTAGATACCTTAAGCAAACAAGCAAGAAAAAAACCCAATCCAGTATCCTTGTGAGACGTGTCCTTATGTGCTCTCCAGCCTTCAGCTTAGAACAAGAGCTTCTCCTTTCCTGTCTGAAGCTTTCTGGATCCAACCCATACTCCTGGAGAGGCTCCAGGCCACCAGTTATGTGTTGTGGAGTTGGAGAGTTATGAAAGATGTTTAAAGAGAGTGTCACACCATGCTTGAGTTAGAAGCTTTGCTGAGGTTGTTTCTGCCCTCGAAACTAGTCAAAGTGCCTGTTCAAAAGGAGATTGACATGTTGTGTTTCTTTCCCTGGATTTATATATAGTTTTTAATTCTTTCCATCCTAAGTGGATAGAAAGCTTTGCTTCAGTTTCTTTGTAGTTTTAGAAGCTAAGTTTTATGTCTTTTCTTCTTCTTTTTTTTTTTTTTTTTTTTTTTTTTTTTTAATAAAGTAATATATTTATTTCTCCTTCTCTCTTTATGTTTCCCTAGTTTCAATTTCTGTCTTGTTTAAGAATAGAATTCTCTGGGTACTTACTCTCTTCCACAACCCCTCAGATTTAAAGTATCACTTTTATCAGTTTCATCACTTGCCAGCTTAGATGCATTTAACTTGCCTAAATAGTCTTTAGCATATTTGTTAATTTTTCTGGGGATGAATTTCTTGATCCTTTTTGTGAACATTATACAGGCTAAGCATTTTTTTTCAAATGCTTTCAGAAGCTTTTAGTAAAAACTAAAAGAAAAAAAGGCATTTAACATTTCATCCTCTGTGTTATCCATTCTTTTCTCACCTTGCTTGGTAAATAATGGACCTGTACTTTCTTTTGTTTTTCTCTTATATATAAGGTATTTATAGAGCCTTTCCTTGCTGTCTTTGTCCCCTGATAACTGTGACTCATCTGAAGCCCAAGCCCTTCAGCTTATGCATCTGTGCCTTTGTACTGTCTACTTATCATCACACACACGTCCTTGTTCCAACCCTTGTTCCATCTCCCCTTGATTTCCAGGCCACTAAGGGCCCTATTGCAGTGACCGTAGAAACAAAAGATCCTCTCTGACTCATCTGAACAACTTTAGACTTGTTTTGGGGCTATGTCACCTTCTAGCTGTTGTCTGGGTGACATTTTTGTTGCTGCAGTTGCTGATTTTGAATGTTCCTTACAACACTTACTTATTTATGGAGAATTTAGACTATTTGCCCAGCAAGACAGTGCCCTGAATAATTAGACAGACCTCACCTTGGTCACTGGAGGGTAGAAGTACAGGTTTTTTTTTACTCTTGTGGAGTCCTTACATGAGCTAATTGCCTAACACAGACAAACTTTTGGACTCCTCATGCCTCCACATAATTTGCATAATGGTAATGTGTTTCTTATTTGCTGTCTCAAAAAATCACCTTTTTTTTTTTTTTTTTTTTTAAATATTTTAATATGTTTGATGTAAATTAGTAATGTTAACCTAACCTAGATTTAAAGCTTCAATTAAAAATCTCTAGCTTCATCCGAATTATTTGTAATGCTATGTATTCTCCTGATTTTTAGGAGATAGAGGTAGATATTTTCTGGGGAAAACAAACAAAAAAAGAGAGAAAACAAAACCAAACATAACAAAAAAACCACACAAAAAGCCAGAAGAGAGACACTACTTTTAAAATGCTTCAAAATAGGAAACGGAAGTCTTCAAAGAGAATCTTGAATACTGGAGAATTCTGAGCTTTTTTTTTTTATTTTCGTGCTCTTTAGGAGTCATCTTTTGGAATCTGGTCTTTACTGAGAAGATGGAGTCTAAGAAAGCCATATTGCTTACTGATTTTAAAGAAATGTTTTGCAGTGCAAATAGACTAATATTGGCATATAAGATCATATGCTGGTTTTAGGTGGTTCAACAATACATAGGGGGAGTAAGCTGTGTATGTACAAAGTAGTTTCATACAGTCTCTGAATATATTATACTTGTCTTTCTGTTAGTTGCTTTGATTTTTTTTTTTTTTTAAAAATGCAATTAATTTTAAAAAGTATCTTGTAAAGTTTTTGGCTAAAACATCTCTGATTTTAAACAGTAAAACTGTAAAAAAAAAAGATATTTCTCGCGTGTATCCATGCAATTGCTATTGATATTGCTAAGAGACTTATGAGGACTGTTTTATGCCAACAGAGCTGTGTAAGGCATGGAGGAAATATGGCCCTGAATCCTTTGGGCATCCCAGTTAATTTTAAGTTGGACCAAAGCCAAAGAAATCCAAGGATAATACATTTTTGCTTTCCTATAGTAATATAGTTTGGTAAAGATTTAAGACTTGCACTAACTTGGTTACAAAGTGAAAACTGAGCTGTGGAAATTTTCTATGCATATTCTTTTAGTTTGTAAGAAAACAGCATCATGTAGGAGAAGGTTAGGAGATATTATATATATCTCATATATATTGTATTGCTATGAATATATATGCATGTGAACAACATGAAGTTGAGACAATGCATATCAGTGTATTAAGTTTTGTGAGGGAGCTGCTGCTCATGGAAGCAAAGCATAAAATAGCTCCTAAACCTCTTGTCTTTCTCTACTATTCTTCCATTTTTTGTATTTAGAGGGGATAAATTGTAAATATTCTCATAGAACCACAGAATTTTAGGGGTTGGAAGAGACCTCTAGAGACTATCTATAGAGACTATGTAGTCCAACCCTCCTGCTAAAGCAGGTTCACCTACAGCAGGTTGCACAGCATCACATTCAGACAGGTTTTTAGTGTCTCCAGAGAAGACTTCACAAACTCTCTGGGCAGCCTTTTGTTCCAGTGGTTTGTCACCCTCACAGCAAAGATGTTTTCATGTCCTTATGGAACTTCCTGTGTTCCAGTTTGTGCCTGTTGCCAGTTTTCTTGTTGCTGGGCACCACCGAAAATAATGGTGCCCGTATTTTGAATTTCCAGTTTCGAATACTTGCATATTTTGAATTTCTTCACACCTATATAAATAAACAATCCAGAGTTGTTTGGGGTTTTTTTTATCAGAGAGAATATTTTCCCCAGATTCTGTAAATGGTTTTTAAATCAACAAACAAGCCTTCAAAGGTTTTATTTTCTGTTTTTGGCTTACTAAAACAGCTGTTGATTGAATTCAGAAAAGAATCGTTACTAGAGGAACCAATATCAATAAAACTCCTTATGGGAAGAGGGAGGAAGAAAGCTTAAATTGGTTAGTGGACAAGAACTGTGCCCTATCAGGCACTGATACATTAGTCAGTAATGCATGATGATAGACCCACAGTGCACACAGCTAAACTGTCAACCCTTCTTGAAAAGTGGCCACATTTGCAATGTTTCATCTGACAAAATATATTTGGTGTTTAATTTAAAGCTCTGCTCGAGTAATAGGAAAGGGCTCTTAATATTGCATTAGTGAAAAAGCACTGAGCATCCAGTTCAATAAAATAGATTTTTTTCTACTTTACAAATAAGAGGAGAAAGTAGATAATGTGCCATTTAAAAAATTGTTATGTGAATAGAAAAATCTACCTTAGCAAATGCTTGCGCTACTTTTCTTTTGTTAATGACTCGAAGAGACAAAGAACTTCTCATTATTTTAAATGTTCTTTCACAAATATTCACATTGAGAATTCTTCCAAGTTATTCTTAAGTTTTCAAGTTCTTTTTCTCTAACAAATGCTGCTAGTAATGAGAGATGATTTGATCAGCATGCAATCACATCTGGTTATTATTCTTCTGATGCAATGGGAGGGAATGATTTTTTAGTACAGGATAATGAGGAAGGATGGACTTCAGAGATGAGTGTATCCTATGAGAGCAGAGCTTTGGGCAACTGAGCTGTTCTTTAACTGTGTGTGATATGTGTTTGCAGTTTTATTTTTAATGTTATTGTGCCATTGCAGATTCCACACCCATGACATTTCTGAGTAAAACTATTGAAGTTAGTAAGACTATTTTCTACTGACATCAGCATGAGTTGGTGCAGTTTCTCATGCAAGGAGGTGGCCTATTAAATCAAGAGCAAAAGATCCAGAACCTTATTTTAGTGTCACATTCATTTATAAATATATATATATATATGGGAAAGTGGTTGTATAAATTAGTTTCTCTCACATGACCACACCATGGAAGAACATGCAAGAATGCCAAACCCAGAGAGTTGGCAGAATTGTTTAAAATACATTTGGAAAAGTTGATGTCATATCATAACATCTCTTCAAACTGTCTGAGCCATGTGCAGCTGTTATTTTTATGGTAGGTGATAAGAATTTAAGATATAGGTGGATGTCATTTATATAATTTATAATCAAAAGGTGTACCTCCACTTTGCAAAGCATTCACATTTATGTGCTCCATCGAAATTCACTTTGACCCAGTTTGTCTTTTCTGGTTTGCTCCCTCCCCTGGCAAGGTCCATAATTACAGATAAATACTGGGGTGTTATGTGAGATCTTGGAGAAGAAAAGTTAAAGTCTTTTCACCCTCAGGGAAACACAAAGTAAGCTTCTTTTTGTCAGGAACTGCAAAAATATTTTTGTCTGTTGAGGCTGAAAGCGTTGCCCAGGATTTTTTTTAAATGTTATAAGAGAATTTGTGGCAGTGCAGAATAAAACATATAACTGAACTGTTCATATGTGCAGATATTTCTCCCAGTCCTCAAATGCAGTTTGAAAAATTATTTTGTCTACCATCCTTATATTTAAGCTGGGTATAGTTTTTTTATTTCTAATTCCATGTGTGAGCCTGTCCTGTCTTTAGTGGTTCATTTCCATTTCTTTCCTTGTATTGCATACACACACACATATAGATCTTGTTTTCCTTCTTATCTCTTGCCTGAAATTATTTTAGTATTATTCATAAGAAGCTTGGAATAGACCTTTTACTTAAAATTTTTGGCTTCTGCTTTCCAAATAAAAAGGTTTGTGATGTGGAAACTATAAGAGGCTCTTCTAGGTAGGAGTAACTAATGTTCTAAACATCAAGGTAGAAGTTGGAAATAAATAGAGATGGGGAGCACATTCCCAAACATAGAATTGGAAGATGTGGGTAGGTGCAAATCACAACAGGAATGTTATACTTAGCTTTCAACAGCAACAGAGAACCTGTGCTACTCAAAGGAGGATGGCCGGGTCTACGTGTCTTAAATGATGTTCATCCTATTGCTCTCTTATTCTAATCACAGGGAAGAAGAATACCATGAGAGCAACTGCTGACACAAGAACAGAGACCTTTTGGTCTTAGTGGGCCTACAGTGTAAATGACTTTTATCCCTTTTTCTGCATGTGATGTGTGAAGTATGTATCTTTCTGAAGTCATCCTGCCACCTAAACGGAAGGGAGAGTTCTGCCAGTGCTGTGTGAGCTCCACAATTAGAGGGAGCACGTAACTCTGAAGTGTGCTGTCTTATCTTCTATCCCTGGGCAGTTCTGACTCCAGACAGTGCTTTATGTCACAAAATCATGGCTTGGCATTTGCAGTCCCAAACTCCTGCTACAGTCACTGTCACAGGTTTTGTTGGGCTTCTGTCTTTAACTTGTTTTAGTAGGCACTGATTTAAATGGCTGGACCCACCCATTTATTGCAGGGCAGAATCCTACCTGTCCCCACCATGACCAGTGTTTGGGTACCAGTAATAGAAAGTTTTAATTGATCATTATGTTTTCAGTAACTACTGTTCTCTTCTTGGGGAAAAAAACAATACACTGTAATTGTAATTCATCAAAGACAACAAAGCTGAGGTGTAAAAAAAAAAATAAATTATTCTGAACAATAGAAAAAGGCTAGATTGTACATGTTGGGCCAATTACTTGGTTATTAGCTTTTTTCTTTCCAGGTTCCCCAGCTCTTTATAGCTGTGAGGAATTCAATGAACCCCATGGAACTCCTTACCATGTTTTTCTCTCACTCCCTGGAAACCCGTGCTTTTTATCCACCAAATGTTAAGTGTTTTCTCTCTTGACTTTCATTGTCTGTGTTTACAAGCCAAACACTGCAGTTCAGAGTAGCCTGAGGTGTAAATAGTATCTGGAGGGGGTGACTGGGGTTTGGTTTGTTTTGGGGTTTTTTTGGTTTGTTTTTTTTACTACTCTTCTACTTTTTAAATCTTTTGATTGTTGTTTTTTTTATTAGTAAAAAAAACCCTAAAACTAAGAATTAATTTATATATAAAAATTTAAAATATTCTTGCTCTTAGATTGAGCAACAAAAAGGAAATAGAAGAATGGAAAAAGATGGACAAAAGAGCATAGGCTGTTGTGATCATGTTAGTTCATTAAGTTTGTAGGGAATGTGTCAGTTTCAAAAACAAATTTTATTCTCAGGAGGCTTCAGCGTTCAAGCTAATTATTATTTAAAAAAAAAAAAGGAAAAAATTAAAGGAAAAATTTTAGAAAGGGAAGCCCTTGTATGTGTACCAAGTATGTGTATCAGAACCTGTAGTCCAGGTTTATATTGCAAAATGTCTGGCACAGGTATCAGTGTAATTTTGGGGACCAGACAGAAGAGGATTTGCTCATTGGTAAAGCAGAAGCTGTGTCCTAATGCACACTGTTCATGACCTTCAGTCAGCGAAACTGAGAGGGAAGCACCTGTATCAAGAGGCTGTGTAAGAAAGCAGAGATCTCTGTCAGGAAACTCAGGGGGGTTGAGCTCAGGAGTGGCTTACAAAAACTATGCAGAGAAGAAAACCCGTGTGCACTATACAAAACTGTGCACTATACAAATCTTAGGGAGGGCACTACTCAGATTGTGAAAATGGGACAACAACATTACATACAGATACATATATGTTTTCAGAAAAGTGGATAATTTCTGTACTTCCATTCTGACTGGGGGCTCTTCAGGGACCTGATTTCTTGATAAGAAGTGTGCCTTGATGAACAGCAAATGCTCTATGGGGGTGAGAATACACAGGCTATTTCTGCTGATCCTTGAGTGTGCTGTCACACAGTGGGGAAACCCCAAAACCGGGATTTTTAATGGAGCCCCACCAAGATGCAACCCACTTCCTTATCACTGAACATCCCTGCCTAAGGGAGAGTGGGAATGTGTTTGGTTCATCTACCTCTCCTGCCTCAAAAATACCACTAGCCTCTGTCCCAAGAATTGGGCTGCCTCTGTGTCTTATGGCCTGGCCAAAATCCAATTCCCAGTCCCTTTCTGCAGAGTGTGAGTCCCAGTGGCCACAAAGTGTTTCCATGCGTGGGACCTGGGAGACTATTTGGCCTATTCTTGTGAGTAGGGAGGCAGAAATTTGAACTGCCTGTTGGAGTCTTCCAGAGTTCTGGTGCACTGCCCTCCCCCTCAAGCATCTGACTGTCCTTAAGCAGCACTGCAGATCCAAAAGGCAGCTGAGCATTTGTAAAGACAAAGTGCTCAGCCATGGCACACTCAAGAGCAGATTGAGTCCCCCAATTTACTGCAGAGGAATCCTGAATTCCTCATGATGTTGCTTCCTCTGCGGGTTCATGAGAAGGAGAGGAGTCTCCTAAGGCTTCTCAGCTCAGACAGATGGTGAAATGAAGGAATTTTCTGGTTGATTGCTCCTTAATTTTCTCTCCATTATTTCAGACCCAATTGCGGGGTTGCCTGTAGATCCAAACATGCAGAGCCGCTCCTGCTCAGTTCCTTAGGACACACTTTGCTTTTCTCCTTGAAGGATGATTAGAAAGCATGTAGAGAACTGCCACCTTAAACCATCCTGGATTTAAAAAAATCACCCACCTCACATTTCTCTCTTTTTCTTTGTTCAATAGAGGATGGAACATAAAGCATATTGTGTCATTCCTTAACCCTTTGTAGCTATTTCCATGCATCACTAAAGATGTTCTTTAAGGGCCAGCTCAGTCTTGTGAGGTGTTGTTATGAAGGGGATAGTTTTAAGTCTTTTACCACCTGGCAAGAGAAAGCAGTGTCTTTTGCAAATCCAGTCTGAAAGTGATTCAAGTGATCTGAATGTAGACCCAACTTTAACAGACTAGTAGCATTGATGGTATATAGAATAATAACTCATTATAAGGACTCTGATTTGCAGGTTTTTGGTTTGTGGTTTTTTTTTTCCATTTGTGGGTTTACTGAAGTGGTTCTATGACCCTGAATACCTCAGGTGTTCACAGTTTTTGTGAAATTATTGCATCCACAGCTGGGATGACTCCAGGCAAGAAAGCAGTACAGTCCCATATTTTGGAATTTTGATTAAACACATATATTCTTGCATGTTTCTTGAATGTTTTTACATGTCTCTTTTAAAATCTTTTTTATCCTTGTGCTGAGTGGAATTGTGCATAGCATACTATGGTTTGGGTGAAGGCAGGGCTCTGTTCCCAGCAGTGGTGTTAGGACATAGTGTCACCTTGAACAAGATACTTCTTGATTCCTTTGTGTCCCTTCCTACAATTTGCCCTTGCAAAGCTGATCTGCAAGTTGTCTGGGACTTTGTTGCTAGGCAATCTGGAATGCTCTTCAAGGTTCTGGTGCACCTGCTTAGCCAATAATATTTTGATATGAAAAACTGGGTCTTCTTTATTCACCTTTTATGTTCTGAAAGAAATATATTAGTTGGCCATACGTTGCAGCACCCAGTATGGGATTTGATCAAGGTACTTGGTGACACAGAACCAGTCTTGGGTTTGGCAACACTAAAACAGATGTGGTATGCCATGTCTTCACTACAGTTAACTCTGTTTATTAAAAAAAAACACTATTACTTCCCATAACTGGAACCTATTTTTTTTTCTTTTGTAGAGCTAGACAGAAAATAGACTTTTTTCCCATTTGCAAGACAGATTGCTTTTACATATATTTTCTAACTGGATTAAAGCACATCAGTTCTTTCTGAACAGCTTTTGGATAGGGCAGTAGATGGAGAATTAAGCTGATCAAAACTTTTATTCTAATAACACTACTGAAATGTTTTTTTCCTTCTTTAAATCTTACGTGTTTAAAACAAACTATTGTCAAACACCACCTCCTTTCACAAAGCATTAATACCAGGATTGTCACAAAGAAACCTTTTTACATCAGAATAAGTTTCCCATGGCAGCACTTTCTTGAGCTCTTCAATTTGCCTGAATTCAGTTGTTTGTTTTTTTTTAATTCGGGTTGGCCATGCAACCAGTCCCAAAGACAGTGGTGCAGGTAAGGCAGTCTGACTCAGCTGTCACCGGTCCTCTGCAGCTTTCCTGTGACTGCTATAGGAGCCCAGAGGAGGGACAGGATTTTCTATACAGTTCATGTAGAAATGTTTCAGAAGAGCAGGATCTAGTAAACTCTTATGTCATTTGAAAGAGGATGCATTACAAGTTTACATGATCAGTTGAAGGACGATTACCCTGTCACTGAAGTTAAGGTACTTCCAGCTGAGGGCTTTGGGAAGGGATACCCTTTGATGGTCTGCTGAGCATCAGGGTTCATAATGAAGTGTGTTGTAATCAATGGTTCGGGGCTGTCAAGAAATATGGTGATGGATTTTAAGTGAGTGAGCAAGGTCTCTTACAGCAAAGAAAGGCACTGGTTGCTTTATTAATTGATGCTGATTTCACCTCTTGGCTGTTGTGCCTCACTGTTTTCTAATTTGTAGGGGTTTCAAGTAAAAGCAAGTGGGAGGCTAAGGCTTAAGAAGTGTATTACACTTGGCTATACAGCAGTAGATAAAGTCAGCCAGAACAAGTGAACTTTTTTCTCTGGACATTTAATTTTTCTTTTAAGCAGTAAGAGCATTTGAACAGGCTCAGTAAAAATGAAATTATGTGAAAGGATAATTATGCTTTCAGGAATAAGACTTACACCAGAGATAGTCTAAAAGGTCTTTGTTTTCTCATGGCTTGCAAAACTGAAAGTCTTCAAGAAGTAGACTGAAGGTAAATTAATTGCCAGAAATGTAAATATCAGGATACAGGGGGAAGAAACATAACTGATATAAATACCATACCATAACTGATATAAATCTATTTAAGTTTTATTGATTTATTCCTCCCCACCCCCCCTCCATCTGAGGATGTGGACTGATATCTTTAACATCCATTAGTGGTATATTTAAACAAAACTAAATAAAAGCTCAGAAATATGATTACAGTCTCTAAAATTTCAGATCCTTCAGCACTTTCTTATTTTAATGCATTTGGTGTTTTATTATTGCTCTTCCTGTGGTATTTTAATAGACATCAGGGTACTGTTGAACAAGACGACAGCTGCTGATTCAAAGTATTTAAAGAAAATATCTGAACAGATGCAAGACTTCACAACGCTGCATATAACTGCAAGTGGCATCCCTGTTGTATAACTCAAAGGTTCAGATTTCTCAGAAGTATTATATTTGTTAACACTCAAATGATTTCTCTTATTTGTTGAACTAAACAAAGTTCATGCGTTTGCACAGCAGTGGTTGACAGCAAAGGTTAGATAGGACTTTCTCTTTAGATCAACTTAAATGTTGAAAGACACCTTTTGTGCCATTACCCAGAATACACACCTGGCAATGTTACAATGAAACAATAGGAGTGAATGTTAGCAATATAATTTTTGGTTGTATTTGAACTGCAATTTTGAAACTGGTCCATAAATTTAACTACCAAAGCCGTACTTAGGCACACAAATAAAGGTAACCTGCTGTTCAGGATAGGAAGAGCTGACTAAAATCAGGTTGTTTTTACATACATTTTAAATTTTATGAATTTTGATTGTCATTGTGAAGTGACTTAATCAATTTTTGTGGAGTTTTGCTGATGTGGAGTTACTTATATGCTTAGACATATATATACTTAGACATAACTAGGAAGCTGTAGTATGGTTCTTCTGTCAGTCTCATTAAACTTTGTTTTTCATTAGAGGAGAACATCAGGAAAAATTGTCTGGATGGAGCCTATGAAAAAGGTGGGGTTTCTGCTCTCTGGTTTGAGGCTTGGTAGACCGAAAAAATCTGCAAAAAAGAAAAAGAAATCAAACTTCTAGGTACTAGTTTCCCATCTTAAGGAATGGCTAGAGTGAAAGCAGAGCAGAATGAATAGTAATAATGGGCACATTAAAGAATAAGAAAAGGGAATTCTTTTATCACTGGAAGGGTAATTTAACTGCAGGGTCGTATGAGGATGAGGGAACTGTGTGCAGAAAAATTCTGTAGATTAAGGAAGTAACCATGAATAGAACAAAGAAACCAGGACTAATAAAATATGTTTTCTCTAAATGCAAAAGCCAGTCATGACAGACAAAGAAATTGAGGCAAGGCACTGAAAGCAGATTTTATTTTATTGCCATTATATCCATACATTCTTTGTACTGTAATTAGCAGTGACTAGATTTTTTGAACCTTTGCAGTCTTTGCATAAGTTTGTGTCAAATATTATATGATTCCAAATAGGAGATCTTTAAACCCAGACTACCAACACATGTGCCAGTTTTAGGAAAATCTATGCTTAAACAACAGGGTGGACCTGTGGTTCAGCAGAGGTCCTGGAGCTTCTGACAGATGGGATTTCAGATACAGTTTCCAAGCCCCTCAAAATATGAAGACTTATGCTCATAAAATGAGCCAGAGAAATGGAGGTAATGCTGTAGGAGACAAGGGATACACAAGCCCAGGGTATGATCTTTAATGTCAGAATGATCATTCAGCTGTGTAACCCATCAGAAAGTTCTATGGAAGTCTTCAGACTTGAGTTCCAGGGCAAGAGTGGTCCATTTCCCTATGAGGTTTATCTTTTGCAATAGGTTTTGCACTTAATATTAACCTATTTGTAACTCATAAAGGTCTGAATTATTTTGGTGTTATAAAATGAATGTCAGTAATATCCCCCCACAGTTCTGAGGTATGTTTGTGGAAAATATATAGAAATTCTTAAGGTAATACTTGGCAGATGCTGTGCATCATGGGAGACCACAAAGCTGTGCTGTATGGTTCACACAACTAAAGGCCCATTGGTTGCCCTGGTTTCTTCAGAGACACACTGTATATTTCAGAGTATAGGTTAGTGGCAGATTAATTTTGACCATTATTCAAGTATTTTTCTTTAGATACAACATTCTACATAATTAGTGTGGAGTTTAATAATTTAACTTGTGAATTTTAAAATATTAAAATCACATAATTACTGTACACAATTTATTTCTGGCTCTTATGCTTTCCTTCAAGTATGTGTTCAGATTTAGGAAACTTTATATAAAAATTTATTTATTTAAAAGTAATGACTTAAATATTCAGGTATGATATGTGAATTATTAAATTTGCAACTATGAACATTGTCATTTATTGAGGGGTTTTTATGGGCTTTCTCTTTCCTCTTTCCTGACTTTCTTCTGAAGAATACTGTCAGTACTTCTCTACTCGGAGAAGTTGGCCATCTTGACACAATACTTTTCCTGAATGTTATTTTTTCCAGTAATACTATGGGACAATCAGGCCCATGCTTTGTGTTTGTTTCTCACTAATTGCTTTTCTCACACACACCACTGTTTTCAGTTCTCTGTTTGTCTCTCCCTTTTATACTGGTTATTTTGCCATTTCTCTTCCTGTTCTTCCACTGCAGAAAAGAAGCAACCTATTCACCATTGTATGATTACACCATACCTTTGGCTTGCTGCAAACCTAAATGTTGTCTTAAAACAATGGATGTCTGTGGTGACTCTCCCATATTTTTATCTTTAAAGCACATCACGAACTTAAGCAGTGCTGCTGCCACTGCCTGCTATGTTATTAATGCTACTCTAATTAGGCCAATCAGTTTTAATTAGTATACTGTCATGTAACAATCTCATAAAATACTTTGTGTAAGAAAATTGATCTGGCTCTAATGCTAATTAGTTTGCTAGACTCCCTGCCTTATAAATGGGAATTGATTGCTTCCCTTCATGCCTTCCTTCTTTCCTTTTCAGTAATTCTCCCATAAACTCTGTATTCTCCTTCTTTCATTATTTTTTTTTTAGTGTCCCCGTGTCTCCCTCAATTAATTCTTCCCATAACCCTGTCTCTAGTGTAACATGAAAAGAAAGGAGCTTTATCACTTGTCAGAGTGGGCCTTCCTCAGTTAAATTTTTTCCTCTCGGGGATTTGCCAGATCAGAAGCCCATAATCCTAAGGACTGTCTCAGAACTAAAGCTGACAGGGTTAGGCCCTGGTCAGCCCACTCGTAAATCAAAGCCAGTTAGGACCTAAGGCTCTGCCTGGAATTGGAGATTTATAACAGTAATATTAACATTACAAAAGAAGAATTTTATTGGCTTTCACGTGGGATTTGTTTACTGCTAGTAAACTGCAGAAGAGTGAAACAATAAGATTAATAAATGGGAGAGCAAGCAACAGATAAATCAAGTACTCCTTGCTGCTCCTAAAAGCTCTTTCAACTTTGGAATAATTTGTTTAATTATGAACAGAGCAATAATAAGTAAGAGATCTTTAAAATTGTCTATGTAAATTTACAATATTGTTCCAGTTCAGTTATGTTTAGCTTTGAATATAAAGTAAATTACCAGGCAGATGCAAAGCTGACTGCTAAAATTCTTCTCTGTTTTGTCCTGTCGTTCAATATTAATGAAAATGAGCTCTGTCCAATATCTGGGGGGGAAGTAGGGAGGGCATGGGGGGGAGGGGAAGAGAACCAAGCCAAAAAAGAAAAGATTAAATGAAAAATTTCAACTTTTTCATTTTCCTGAATATTCTTTGGACATGTTGGCTAAAATTGGTATGATGTTATATACCAAAGCATATATAGATATAATGAATAATAATGGATCTAGAATTGATGTGAGCACTCTAATGTGCCATGTTGGTTTTTCATATGGGTGTTCATGCTTGGATGTCTCCAGGCAGTCTTGTTATCATGTATCTCCTCCCTAGGAATGATATTGTGACTTAACATGATCTAGTTGAAGATATCCCTGCTCACTGCAGGGGAGGGCGAGCCAGAAAACTTTTATAGGTCTCAAACCATTCTATGATTAACATCTGAAAATTGCTTAGCAGGTACAACACACAAGGTTGCAAGGAAAACCTCTTTGCAGTGTCCTGAGAGCTTGTGTATTGTTCCTTTCTGACCTTTGCTAAAAGTATGACTATTTTGCAGTTAGTATTTGCAAAGGAAAATACCTTAAGCTTGGCTACATCATCATATTGTACCTGTATGTAGTTAAGTCTGTCTCTCTGAGGGACCCTTTTAGTGCATTAGACATAATTCATGTCTTTTTCTGGCCAGTTCTATAGCTCTTTCTGCTGTTGCAGTACAGGTGATTAGAATGAAGCAGGAGAAGGTGCTCTGGTTATTGAGTGATAAGTCATTGTCCATTTTTGCTTATAGTGACATTTGTCATGTTCAAAGGTGAGGTTTTCCTCCTACTTCTTAATGCAATAAAAATCTAAAGGCTGATATAATTTGATGAATGTGTCTGTCAGAGAAATACTGAGAGAGATTATGTATTATATCAAATAATATTTTTGTGCAATCTATTAATTTAGGGAGTGTGTACTTTCTTAGTTTTCAGCTAATTCTTGATTCGTAAAAAAAAAATTTTTTTTTTTAAACTGCACTGATATGTTAAGAAAAACTGCTACTTCTTTTTGTTCATTCAAATTAATGTCAAAAATGTATGAATGTGTTTCCTTACATGGGTTCCTGAAACACTTTCAGCCATTTAGAAAGAAGTAA
Source organism: Heliangelus exortis (assembly GCF_036169615.1). Lineage (NCBI taxonomy): Eukaryota > Metazoa > Chordata > Aves > Apodiformes > Trochilidae > Heliangelus > Heliangelus exortis. The sequence continues at coordinate 106,592,415 of NC_092422.1, read as the reverse complement.
TTCTTAATTCAGTTTTTCACTGGTGATACTTCTACAACGTGTGCTGACCTACAGCTGAAAATAAAGGCTTTATATGGACTTGGTTAAAATCAATTTTTACAGCTTATGACAACACACTTGACAGCATTTCTTTAATAATTACTATCTCATCAGAATCACATTTCTTTTCATGTTCCAGCAGAGTTGCTGACCAAGCAATTTGGAAAAACCCTTGTTAGCATGAAATACCCGAATCAGTTGTTACTAAGATGATTTGATCACATCAAGATCATTATTTCCCCTCCATCAGGACACATTTCCATTTCCTACAGCAGCTGAGGGGTGTTTATCAACTCCCAGCATATTCCTCCTCTAGATACTCAAATTCCTTTAAGGGGAATGCTGAAAATACTTTGGTTTATATCAGTCTGAAAATTATTCTATAACACTAAGGACATACAATGTCTCTAATTGTAAAAGGGTAGGGCCATACTGATAATTTCCCAATTCATTACATTTTATGATTAAAGTTTCCTACACTCAGTTTGTCCACCAGGAAAGGCTTGGATTCTCTAACCAAAGGCTGATAAGAAATCTCAGGGTACTGAAAAATTTAACAAAACATATACATGAAATTGCTAAGCAATTTTATCCAGTTTCTAATTTTAATCTTGTCTGCAGTTTGAGATATATGGAGTCTTGGCCCCTCAAAAATGTATTGAAAAACTTTTGAAAAATGGTTATGTTAAGGTCAATACTGCTTCTTGTGGATCTTGAGATCATAGTATCAGAGCAGTATAGATACTTGTGGTCTCTTATCCAGGTGCTGGTAACTGCATAGCCTCTCCCTGCCTGTTCACCTGTTCACTGCTTCCCATACTGAACCACATCACACAAGGTATTGCTGCACACTCTCTAACACCTGACATATTTTATCCCAGAGGTGTTCCAGTGTTGTGAGCAAGAAAGGTCAGGTTTTGCCAGCTATTGCTAAACATAACTCTTTTATCTGTGTGGAAAAAAGGGTAAAACTTGGGCACTGCTGTGAGGTAACTGTCAGCAAATTTTGATTTTGACCACAGGATATCATTAAAAATATTTTCCCTGCTGTGCCATATAAGGCTTAATTAAATATTTGTTCAAACTGTCTGACTTTCCCCAAATGAAAGGATGTAGTAGGAATAAATTAGTATAATTTGGACATATGAACTTCTAAAATTCTCCAGTTGTCAGGAGTAAAAAATTGGCCTCTGAAGGCATTTTTTTCAGGGCTTGCACTGAGATGTCACCAGAGCATGCCTGGATTACGTGGAAGTTGTAATGAGTGTGTGCTCTCTGCTGCTGGCATACATTTCTCTACCCAGACTAACCTCTGGGCAACTTCTGAATTCTGTTTCAGAGCTCTGCTCTGTGTTATGAGCCCATCTCATCACAGGGGAAACAGACTGTTCTCTTAATGACTTTGTGCTCCATGCAAATTTACAGATATTTTTCCTTGTGTGATCCTGTACTGTCACTAACAACACTGCTTCTACAGATACACTGTACTCATGAGATACCTTAGTGTAGGAGCAAAGCCATGGGTTCATATAATCTCTCACATAAATGAAAAAGAGAGAAGGTAGGAAGTACTGGAAGAAGGAACAGGTAGCCTACGGGTGCATACACATTTTTTAATATATGTATATATAAATGCATATGTATGTTCATACACACTTTAAAAATGAAATCAAATCAGTAGGGGGTGTGGAAGGGGGTTAAGTAGAAAAATACTCTGAAACCTGAATTTTTAGGAACGAAGGGCTTATGAGGTTTTTGTTAGTGGCTGAATATTCTAAGTTTCATGCAAGCATGATTTTCACAAATATTTAATTTGAAATTTATCTCACAGAAAAAAACCCTAGCTTCTCAATTTGAATGTTTTGGGTTTTGGTTTTTTTTTTTTCCTATAAAATATCTTATTCACTAAGAGTCTTTTAAAATAAGGAATGAGCTCATGATGAAGTGAAATGGAGATTTTATTGATCTTGGCATGTTTGCCCAGAATGGAACAAAAAAACCCACAACAAAATAAAAGAGAAACAAACACAACAAAAAAGCAACTTGGGCTAATGTTCAACAATGCTGATGCTGTGACAAAGATGCAGTGACTGACTCTTTGAATACAGAAGTCAGATTGAGGAGGATGCTAAATTCCATTAGCTTAAAAATAACCTGTAAGTGTCATGTGCCCGAAGCTCCCTTTTAGCTCCAGGTTAAATGCTGATAGTATTTGCTATATATACTCTCCAATATCTATCTAATCTTTCTATCTAATGGATACAGCAAAAATTTCACTGCCAGTTGGCAAAAAAATGTCATATCTCCTGATGAAAATGTCATTAAAGGGTCATATTTAGAATTATGATATGGCTGTGAACTATGACTGTATCAAAACATGGAAGGGTTGTGCAGAAACTTGAACAATGGAAGAGCTGAGCACACATTAATTTGCTGCCTTTGTGCTATCTGTCTGGGTTATCCCTGATGTCATAATTCTAGCACTCGTTGAAATATTTATGGGTTTTGGGATAAACAGAGGACCAGAGCAGAGCAATCCATGGATGGAAATTCAGATTAGTCCTTGGATATAGAAATTTTGGGAAGTAGGGAGGTGGTGTGAAGAGGCAGAGGGTCTTCCATGCTGTAAAGCTTATATGATGCCCTGGGGTCTGAATCCATCAACTGCTCTTATCAGCCTCAATCTCTCCTCTGCCTGCTCCAGGATACAAAATGTACCCAGGAAAGGGATGCCAATGTCAGCTTTATTAAAGAAAGAGGAGAAAAAAGAAAATTGGTTTAAAACCAGCATCTGAACAAATGGGAATAAGGTGACTTCTTCATTTTGAAGTAGGTGGTTGTTCCTCCAACTTCAGGAGGGAGCTGAGTCACTCAAAGTGGTAGAGGAAGAAGAAAGGGGTAAATGTGATTGAATAGCTGCTTTGGAAAGCACAAAACATTTGTATTACTGCAGTGGGGAGGCAGAGAGCAGGCACATTGCTCTGTTGCTGAATTTATGTCATCCTTTATTCAATAAGGCAGAGTTGCTGTTAGGAACAGTATCTGTAGTTGCTCCAGCTGGCACATAAAAATTTCTTTACTTTTTTTAGTTTTGGTTGAAGACAAAGAGAGTTAATGATAGTACTGATAAAGGCTCTGAGAAAAGGAAACTGGAAACTTTGGAGGTGGTCTGGGTCTGTATCTTGCTGAGAACTGACCTCCAGGCTTTGGGGCAGTTGTGTTGCACAGATGGCATTTTCCATCAGAAATCATCTACTGTGGAGACAAGGAACTGGAGATATATTGTGTAGCTTGCAGGTTGTGCTTGAAATAAGTTACTCTTTTCTTGGTTTCACAGATCATGGAGTAAATTTAGACAGACACCGATTTGTTGAGAGGGAAAAATCCTAGGCTATAAGTCTGTGCTGCAGAGAACTTATTCATGGTTTTGGCATAAGTTGTTTCCCTCTCCTGGCCACATATTCTGATTTTACAGAATCATACAGAACCACAGAATCATACAGAATCACAGAAAGTTAGGGGTTGGAAGGAACCTCAAAAGATCATTGAGTCCAGCCCTCCTGCCAGAGCAGGATCACATAGAGCAGGTGACACAAGAACACATCCAGGTGGGTTTTGAATGTCTTCAGAGAAGGTGACTCCACAACCTCCCAGGTCAAGCCTGTTCCAGTCACACTCACAGTGAAAAAGCTTTTCTTTATGTTTATGCAGAACCTCCTGTGCTCCAGCTTGCACCTGTTGCCCCATCTCTAGGGTGCAGTGTCAGTCAAGTTAATTTCTTGTGAGCTGTCCTATTAAATATGTCAAGAAAACTATCTTTAATTCGAAGAAAAAAATCCTGCCTAAAGAATTGTTTTTCACTCTGGGTCATTTAATTAACCTGAGCTAAAACAGGTCATAGGAGCACAACTCAAGGGGTGATATATTGCTAAATAGGGCCAGGATGAGTAGCTAAGTCAAATTAGTCTTAATTAAAGCTAATTAAGGCTTAAAACTATTCTTATTGATACAGCTCCTATGTCAGGAAAATTTAGTCTTAAAGGTCACACTTCTGAAGAGATGGAAAAGGTCTAATGTAACAATAGAGTTCAGTATACGTGATTGCATTGCTTCATAAAGATGCAAAACAGATGTTTGAAGAGGCAAGTCAGAAATTATCATTAATGCACAGTAAAAGTACCAAGATATTCTGGCTTGTTTAGGTCACCTTCAATTTAACACAAGCTGATCCAGCTGACAGGTATTGTTGACTGACAACTAGCAGCAAAGAGCCTTTTTCACTCCAGCATGGGATCCATTAAATTAAGGCTGTAAAGTAGCATGGCAGATTACTGGCAGTTTCTGTAACTTTGAGCATGAGCTGACTGAAGAAGACTTCACTCTTAGGTCCTGTGTATTCAGCATCCTCCATGAACAATCACACAATGAAAGGTAAGACAGCAACCTGTCTGGTATGGCTCAGTGTACCTTAGACCAAGAGCATCATCTTAGTGTGTTCAAAATTCTTTCCAGGTCTCTAATGAGGCAAAGAAAGTGCTTGCTCATGTGCTTACCATGTTTGCATAATATGCTCCTTTTGCATCCATATCCCTTTTATTGTTTCTATTCCAGTTTTATTCAGTTCAATAATTTAGCAAGTATGTGAATCCTTGGAGGTTTGTTTTGTATACCAAGTTGGCATCATTCCATTGTAATCAGTTTTCATTATTTTGGCATTTGTTGAATGTTAAAAGTAATGATTGTTGTGACCTTAATATAATTAAGATATCGTTGAAGCTGATACCTCAGTTCAAGAAAAGTTTTTACTCCACTAAGAACAGAGCCACTAACAGATGGCCTGGGCCTGGAAGAGAATCAAAGGCCAAGAGGAAGGCATGTGTACAGGTGGATATAAGCAAGGCTGCTTTGACAGGGGCACATCTTAAATGCTTCTATGCAAATGCATGAAGCATGGGGAATAAACAAGATGAGTTACACACATCTACCTGCCTGCTGGGCTCTGATGTTGTTGGAATCACCAAGAGGTAGTGGGATGGCTCCTATGACTGGAGCGTGGGGATGGCTGGGACTCCATCTGGGGATGGTTGAGGAGCTGACAGAGATCCTATGGGTCCAGATTAAAGATTCCCCACTTGTCAGGGACAAGTGATATCATAGTAGGGATCTGCTACAGGCCACCCAACCAGGATGACCGAGTGGGTAAGGCCCTGTCTAGATAGGAGCTTGTTTGCACTGACGAGCTGTGGTCCTCATGGGGTACTTTAATCACCCTGACATCTGCTGGACAGAGCAAAGCACCAACACTCCAAGAAGTTCCTTGTGTGCATAAATGACAGCTTCCTCCTCATAATGGTAGAGGAACCAACCAGAAAAGTAGCTTTGCTAGACCTTGTTCTCACCAACAGAGATGGGCTGGTGAGTGATGTAAAAAATTATGGGAGATGAGGCTACAGTGACCACTAGATTTTAGAATTCAAGATCTTTAGGGCAGTGAGGAAAGTGCAAAGTAAACTTACGGTACTTGGTTTTAAGAGGGCAGACTTCAGTTGCTTCAAGGATCTGCTTAGTAGGGTGGAATGGGATAAAGACCTGGGTGGGAAAGGAGCCCAGGAACACTGGTCCATATTCAAGAATTGCTTCCTGCATGCTCAGGACCATTGAAGAGGAAGGCAGGCAGGAGTGCCAGGAGGCTGGAGTGGATAAGCAAGGAACTCCTGGACACACTTAAGGGTAAAAACAAAGTTTACAGAGGATGGAGGAAAAGACAGATAAACCGGGAGAAGTACAGAGAAGTAGTCAGAGACGCAAGAGATCGTGTTAGGAAAGAGAAAGCACAGAGAATTTTGTCTGGAAGTGAGTGGTTAAGGACAACAGGAAAAATTCCTACAGGTATGTTAGTGATAAGGGGAAGGCCAGGGAAAATGTGGGCCCAGTCCAGAAGGAAACAGGAGATCCAGTCACCTAAGATATAGAGGAGGTCAAGACACTCAGTGATTACTTTACCTCTGTCTTCACTGGCAAGGACTCTTGTCACACCCTTCATGTTACAGAAGCCAAAGGCAGGTTCTGGGAAAAGGAAGATCCTCCCACTGTAGATGAAGAGCAGGTTCAAAACCACCTAGAGAACCTGAAGGTTCACCCACAGCTCCTGAAAGAACAGGCAGATGAAGTAGCAAATACATTGTCCATCATATTTAAAAAATCATGGCAGTCTGGTGAAGTTCTTGCTGACTGGAAAAGGGGAAGCATAACCCCCATTTTCAAAAATGGAAAAAAAAAAGATCCGGGGAACTACAGGCCAGTCAACCTCACCTCTGTGCCTGGCAAGATCATGGAGCATATCCTCCTGAAGGCTTTGCTAAGGCAAGCAGATAACAAAGGGGTGACTGCTGACAGCCAACACAGCTGCGCTAAGGGCAAGTCCTGCCTGAGTAATTTGGTGGCCTCTTATGCTGGCGTCACAGCCTTGGTGGACAAAGGCAAAGCAACAGATATCATCTACCTAGACCTGGACAAAACATTTGGCACTGTCCCACACAACATTCTGCTCTCTAATCTGGAACAATACAGATTTAATGGATGGACCAATGATGTTGCTCAAGGGTCGGTACTTGGATCAGTCTCTTCAAGGATCTTTTATAAAGGATCTCTGTTGTAAAACAAAGATGTTTAACATCTTTATCAGCAGCATGGAGAGTGGAATTGAATGCACCCTCAGCAAGTTTACAAACCACACCAAATTTTGTGGTGAATTCAACACACTAGAGGGAAGGGATGCCATCTAGAGGGATCTTGACAGGCTTGAGAAGTGGACTCGTGCGAACTGCAAGGAGTTCAACAAGGCCAAGTGCAATGTTCTGCCACTGGGTCAAGGTAATCCCATGGATGAATACAGGTTGGGAAAAGAAGGGATTGGGGACAGCCATGAGGAGAAAGACTTGGGTGTTGTGGTGGACCAGAGGCTCATAATGGACCATCAATATGTGCTTGCAGCTCAGAAAGCCAGCAGAGTTCTGGGATGCATCAAAAGAAGCACAGACAGTATTCAGGGAGGTGATTCTCCCCCTCTGCTCTGCTCCTGTGAGTCCCCACCTGGAGTACTGGGTCCAGTTCTGAAGTCTCCAGCATAAGGACACAGAGCTCCTGCAATGTGTCCAGAGGAGAGCCACTAAAATGATCAGAGGGCTGGAGCACCTCCCCTATGAAGACAGGATGAAGATGTTAGGGTTGTTCATCCTGGAGAAAAGGAGGCTCTAAGATGACCTTATAGCAACCTTCCAATATGTGAAGGGGACCTACAAGAAAGCTGGAGTTGGGCTTTTTATACAGGTGTCTAATGAGAGGGAAAGAGAAAATGGTTTCAAACTTGAAGAGAGGAAATTTAGATTAGACATTAGGAAGAAATTCTTTAATTTGAGGGTGGTGAGATGTTGGAGTGTGTTGGGTGGGAAGTTGTGGCTGCCCAAACCCTGGCAGTGTTCAAGACCAGGTTGGATGGAGCCTTGAGCAACTTTGTCTAGTGGAAGGTGTCCCTGTCCACACAGGGGTGTTGAAGCTAGAAGATCTTAAAGGTCCCTTTCAATCCTAGCCATTTTGTGATAAAGGTCTATGATAATTATTTAATATTTCAGTTAAAAATTCAGATGTCATTTTGTCATGGATGTGTAACTAATAGTTGACTGAATTCCTGTATGTCTGCGTTTGGCAATGGGAAAAAATAACAAAAGTTCCGTTTATACTGTACAGCTCTTCCCCAGTAAATGCCATGCATTGCACTTGTTTGAGTGCAGGCCTTCTGACTGCCATTTGTCTTCAAGATGATAAGTTTCCAGAGTACTGGCAATAAAATGCTAAAATTATAAATTACATTATTTTTATGAAAATGTGTATTTGGAAGAGTAGAATAAATTGTATCTTCATGGTTATAATTAGAAAAAGAGACTGCATCTATTATTACTTTAAAATAACATCTTTGTCTTAATATTTGCTAGACATTCTGGATTATTGCTGCCTAGTAAGATATTACATTAAAAGCAATTCTGTTATCAAAGAGTGAAGTTATTTCTTACTAGTCTACATTTTCAGTTGGTCAATGCCAGAATGTGAGATATGTGTACAAAACCTTATCTACATACTATGATATATGTACCTATGTAGAAGGAGAGGGAAAAAAGAGTACCTGGTCTAAAGTGTATGAGACTCAGAGGTTCACTTTCCTTCAGCTGCATTAGAATGTGGATTTATGGGCCTTTTGACACAGCCTCAACAACTCTTCTGCCATGTGAATGTGGTACCACTATGGTGTTTTGCATATAGCCATCCTTAGCCATCATGAGACATAGAAATGCTCTTGTGTACTTCACTCATCTTGTCTCCCTACCCTCTTTATTTCTTTGGATTGTGGTAATCGCTTTGCTGAAATACATGTATATACATTTTGTATGTTCCCTTATAGGCAAAGATGTAAGGATGAGTCTCAAAGTCATACTATGCCTGGGAAGGGCTCCCACTGCAGATGATCAGCATTCAAGGCCAGAGCAAATGAGGCCTAAGCCAAGGAGAGTGCTCCAGATTTTCCAATGTATTTGGTATGCACAAACCTCCAAGTGTGGCTTATTCTGCTCTGTGGCTTCAGTGCAGTGACAGCAGGGAATGATCTGGTCCCTTTAGTCACAGACCAGTTGTGAATATGGAGCTTCTCAGCTGACAACTTCTTGTGTCAACTCTCTCATGCTTGAGTGAAAGCTTAAACATTGTTTTGTTTGGCACTGCTCAGTAGTGCTTACTTCTTTCTCTCATGTGAGGGAGTTTCCCCATTATTAAAGGGTTGGCTTTACTCCATTTCTGTCTCTATCTTTCTCCCTAGCTTTAGATTTATGAGCCATTGTAAGCTTTTCTGACTGCTTCTGAAAAGGATTCATGTCTGCTTGTGCTCACAGCATCCAACAAATAACTCATTTCACTGTGTTAATTTCTTTCACTAGGTGGGTCTTCTTCTTTTTTTGTACATCCATAACACTTCACTGCAGTAATTTGAAGGATTTTGCATACGAGTCTCAAACAAGAGGAAAACATTTTATTTCTTGTGGGTTTGTGGTTAATTCAGTTCTGATTCTTTTTCTTTGTCACCACTGCATGAAAAACAGTGAAAGGCACATGCATATTTAAATGAAGGGTAATTTTTAGGGTCTATCTTTGAGACACTGGTGTTTCAGCAATTGCAGATGATAGTGACAAATAGATTAATTTAAAATACAACTTATGTTAAAAAAATCTGTGCAAAATTTTTTTTTTTATGGGAGAAAGTGAAGCAGATATTTACCTTGGGCTCCTTTCTGTCTTGATCTGGAAAGACCACAGGCTTTCTTGTGTCAGCCTCTCTCCTTACATGGGAGATAGGAAACCCCCAGAGAGATATACATCTCAGAATACTCTTAACTATTTAATATTCCTTCTGAACTCTTAGTAGCCAGAATAGCATTAACTTGCATTTTACTTTGAAGTGGACCCATGGCTGTTTTGTGTGTGACTTGATTGCTGATGCTTGGTGTGTCTCTAGGAAAATACCTGTAATGGTGGATGGGAGGCCCATCTAGCTGAGTTTTCCGTCTCTGCCAATGGCCTGTGCCTGGGGAAAGGATGCAAGAAATGAATCACATCTTTCCTTTGAAAGCTCTCTCCTCATTTCCCCCAGTCAACAAAAATGATTGTTACATCCCCTTTTTCTTTCAACAACCTACATTAAAACTTAAATCCAGTATTTGTGTTGGTTGTGTCTGTGTTTATGATGTTATGTTGAAAACACCCCCTTAAGATACTGGTTTTTTGATTTATGGATGTTATCCTTGTGGATGTTAGCTTAGTAGCATAAATGCCAGAAGCCTAGCACAATAAAATGTTTGAGGTTATCCATCTCAGCCCTTAATAGAACTACATTGTTTTCTGTTATATGCCCTTTGGCTATGGGGATTTGGGAGAACTCTGTTTAAAGACAATTTCTTGAAGGGGTCTGCACCATTTGCCTTGACAGGGTTCTCTGCATTGCACTGTTGGAAATTGCTTAATGGTGATCTGGTATTGTGTTTTGCTTTTGGCTGGTTGGTTGGTTGTTTTTTTTCCTGGCTTTGATTTAATCTAATTGATCTTCATTGCAAGCTTTTCCTTTTTCAGTGCTTACTGGGAAAGAGCTGTCGTATAACCCCAACAGGCTATCAAGCCAGTTCACTCTGTTTTCTCCTAAATCAACTTTTCAAACTCTTGCTAATTGCACATTGGACTTCTGGGTTGGCTTTTTTTTTTTTTTTTTTTTTTTTTTTTCCCCACTCACTTCATGTTTCTGGTATGAAAGAACTCAGAATTCATGTTATGTCTTACACCTGGGTTCACCAGTGTCCCATAAAAAGCCCAGGAGAGCTGTGCATTCACAAACAGAACTTGGGTGCTCAGGACTTGCCCAGGGAATGCAAGTGTCTTCCTAAGCATTGGAGTTGTGTGGAGTAAGAAGCTCCTCTATTTTTTTTCTCTCTATTTTAATGATGGCTTAATTACAAACTTTTTTAAAATTTGTTCTCCCATACTGTCTTGGATTACTTTTTCAGCAAATCTGCCTTACTCCTGTCCTATGCTTTCATTTTTTTTACCTTCTAAATAGGCATATTTATATATTCTATAAGCAATATTTTTTTCAGGATGCATGCAATTTCTTTTTCTTTTTTTCAGATACAAGTACTTATCTAGTTTTCAGTATTACCTGCAAATATAACTAATGTAATTTTTGCCCTCTGTGTCTTTCTATGTCTTTCAAATGACATTATAAAGTTCTTTTGGATGGAAGAGTCAGTGTGACTTGATTTCTTACTGTTTTTTCAGTTCCTTCTCACTCAGGAGTCTTCAGACAGTTTTCAGTTTTAGACTTAATTTGGTTTGAAATAGCCTTTCAGAAAGGTTCTGTGACACATTAGTGGGGTGGAGGGTAATTATGTCCTCTCTGCTTCCTTTCCAGCTAGTTTTATCATCCCATTCACAAGGTCATCCGTACCATGTACAGATGAACTGCCCCTCTGGTCTTCAAAACCATAAGCAGCTTAGTCCCTACATTTCTGATTTGTGCAGATCTTGACATGTGCCTCTGTGGTTCACTGCAAGGCAAAAGAAAAAAGAAGAAAAGCTAAGATGTGACAGAGATAAGTTCTGTCATATCTGTGAGGGAAATGACCTTGTGAAGGTTGACTGTGTTTTTATTTGGGACTTGGTAATTGTTTGATAGTAAATGAGCCAGAAAGATACTATTCTTGCAGTGAGTTTTAGCAAGCTCTATTAATCCTACTTTTAGAGACAGAAAATTCTAAATCTTCCAGGCCATATGTTAAGCTTACAGCCTCATTTGTTATTGTTCACAACAGGTCTAACTAATATTCTTGTACTATATGGTAAGTATGTGAAAACTGCTATCCTGGAAAAATGAGATGGTGTTATATGCCAATATTGCTTCACATGTTTTAATAGATCTCAAACTACTGTGCAGTGACCAATCCATGAGGAGGTTTGCATTTTACAACCATGGATTCATGGAATATAAAGAAAAAGTTTTTTCTTTGCATGCAGATTTACCAGGAAGATTTACCATGTTGTTTGGTGGCCACAGTTGTAATAAAAGGCCAGTAAGGAGAGCAAGTGTAGAGTCTTACATCTGGGACAGAACAACCCCGTGTGCCAGTATAGGCTGGGGACTGACCTGTTACAGAGCAATGTAGAGGATAGGGACATGGGGGTCCTGGTGGACAGAAGGATGACCATGAGCCAACAATGTATGCCCTTGTGGCTAAGGAGGCCAATGGCATCCTTGGGTACATTAGAAGAGGTGTGTTTAGTAGGTAAGAGAGGTACTCCTCTCCCTCTATTTTGCCCTGCATCAGGAATACTGTGTCCAGTTCTGAGCCCCCCAGTTTGAGAAGGACAGGGAACTTACTGAAGAGTCCAGGACAAAGCCAAAATGGTGTTTAAGGGAGTGGAACACGTCCCTTATGAGGAAAGACTGAGGAAGCTGGGTTTGGAAAAAAGACTGAGGGGCAAACCTCATTAGTGCTTGATCATATGTGAAGGGTTATAATCCAGACAATGGAGCCAGGTTCTTCTCAGTGATGTCCTATGAGAGGACAAGGGACATTGGGTGCAAACTGCAGTATAGGAGCAAAAACATAAGGAAAAGCTTTTTCACTGTGAGGGTGAGAGGACACTGGAACAGATTTGTTCAGTGAGATAGTGGAGTCTCCTTATCTGGAGACATTAAAAACCTGCCTTGATGTTTTTCCTGTGTGACTTACACTAGGTCATCCTGCTCTGGCAGGGGAGTTGGACTTGATGATCTTTCAGGGTCCCTTCCAACAACTAATATTCTGTGATAAAGAAGAATCTACTGAACTGTAAGTTTCTGAGATTTTTGTAATTTGATTAGGCTTATGCCATAATTAAAGAAATCTGCTAGGGTTTTTTTGCAGCTATTACGCTAACATTTATGGGAGGTGTGTTCCCCAAGCTGTTACTGAATCACTTTCTTATACAAATGAAACTCCCAGGTGTGCTGCTACACTGGTGCATTTAATTGCATTCTGTTGACTGTGTTGCAGAACTGTAATTCTGGTTTCACGAACACTTATAGTAAATTTAATACATAAAACCTGAATTTTTTAATATTAAAGCACTATCTGTAATGCTTGTTCCATGCCTTCATTTCTATGGAAGTTAAAACCTTTAGGTTTAACATATGGTCACGTACTTTCTGGGTGAAAGTTATGTATTTCTCTTATTGGTAGTCTTCCAAGCTATTAGATTTCTCTGAAGATCATGTTATGAGATCCCATACCTATTCAATAGAATAGAAAAACAATGATATTCAGTTACCAGAGTGTAAACATCATATGAGGTGACACAAGAAGCAGCTATGAAAAATAATAATTTCAATGCTCTTTTGATAGTACTATGATACTGAATATTTTAAGTGTCTCTGCTTTGCCCTCCTGCCTGGCATGTTGACTTGTGAATGAAGGTGAATTAAACTCTACTGCATGCAAGTGAATCCTGTTCCCCAACTATTTAACATGTGCTTGATGCAGTTGTCCTTGAAGGAGTGGCTACTTAAAGGAGATGATTATATTTATTATATTTATTCTTCTATTTCACTGCTAAGACTTAGACTTATCCAGGTGTTTGAAGGTCAGCAGTTTGGGGGGTGTGCATACTAGTGGATACTTGAGTCTGTGGGCATATTGAAAGCTCTGTGGGTTTGGATGTGCTAAAAAATAATTTAGTGAATGATAGGTCCAGAGTAATGGCACTGTGCATGAGCAGCCAGCAAGGAGGAAGAAAGCTTTGTTACAGGAATTATACATGAGAATAACTGTTTGACTAGAGGAGAAAAAAATGAGCAGAAAAAGCAGCTCAGAAATACATGATCAGACATAAAGGGAGGCAGCTTGGACTGGGTAGTAGTTCTGTCTTCAGCAAACAGTCTTAAGCTCATACTCTCAAAAGGGGGAAAATTATAAAAAAGTAGAATCTAAAACAGGAGAGTTGCTCATCCTTTCTGGATGGCAAGCAAAATGCTTTATCTGCATGGGAATAAGAGAAAGAAAAATCAGGCACCAGGGAAGGTCAGTACCTTGGCTGGCCAAGGGCAAAACAGAAATAGCTGTTCTGTTGTTACAGCAGATGAGATTCCTATTACACCTAGAGAAAATGAACCTAACAAAGGCACTGGCCCATAGATAAGAGGGAGAGCTGCCAGGACAACAAAACAAGGTAGCTATTTGGCTGTGATTCAGAATTTCTTTGGATTTTCCCTGAAAAACATACCCTGACTGACGTGAAACATAAGTCCATTCTGTGAAGACATGAACATGATGTTTGCTGCAAAACTTGGAAGCTTGAATGCTATCCACACCTAGCAGCTGTGTTGCAACAGGTGCAATACCATTTTTTTTATGTAAGGCTGCCTAGTGCCCGGTTTCCACTGAAAGAGGAAATAATTTGTCTTTGACTGGTACTGACAGAGGTTTCACAGACCTTCGACAAACTTAGTTGAAACCATGTGTTCATCTACTGGTTCCTATTCCTTGTGTCTGTTTCTCTTATGTTCATTGAAGTTCTTCTTGGGAACTTCTTGCTAGTAATTATACCTTGCACTTTCCTGCTTGTGGTTTGATTCTTTATGAAACTGTAGCATTTTAATATCTTTCCGGTGATTTTCCAAGCACCACAATTTGGTTATTAAAACTTTAACTTATGAAGTTATTGAAAAATAGTTTAATGCAATTAGCAATATGAGTATGAAGCAGCAAGTGATCTTACTGACTGTAATGGAGCACTGATTTGATGTTTATAAAATTCCCAGGGACCTTCTGAGGTTCCTTCCAACCCAATATATCATTTGGTCCTGAGTTTGTAGTTATACTTCCATAGGACATCTTTCTCAGATTGGTATCATTGGAAAGGAATGTACTTTCCCTGCTGCCACTGAAGAGGATGGAAGTTTTATTGGAGTTCCCTTCATGCATGCAGTCTTATTTACATATATATATTAAAAAAAAAAAAAAAAAAAAAAAAAAAAAAAAAAAAAAGCAGGGGGAGGGGAAGCAAAGTGCAAAAGCTCTACTCTGTAAAAAATATAAGACCTTTTTGATCTCTCCATTCAGTAGTGTGGAGCACATAGCTCTGTTAAAAGCATGACTCTCATTGCTAAGTACCACAAAAGATCTGCTTCATCCCTGTCCATCGAGGGCTTGGATTTATTTGGAACCTGGTTGCTTAGCTTCTGCAGCACAGGATACACCTAGTGTTTCTCTGAAGTGAGGATGTCTGGTCACAGATGAAACAGCATCAACTGGGGTGATGTTAGTCCTCTGGGACTAGGGGAGATTCATAGGGATGCAGAGGTGTTTTAATTATTTTTGGTAACTAACTAAACTGCAACTGTGAAAACCCTATATTTGACTGCAGTTAAAAGAGTAGAAAATATACTGTAATAGCTCCTTTCAATTTGGGTTGATGTAGAAGTATTTACAGGAATTTGAATTTTTCCCTCTTGGAGGGCATAAGACAAGGGATGCAGGAATATTGCTTTAGGTCTGGTTTGGTTAAAGTCAGCCTTTCCTCCTTATCCCTCAGACTGTCTCATCTTCCTAAAAGCAATACTGCTGAATTAGAAACTCATTAATGTATCAGTCACATTAAGAAAACAAACCCAAACAACTAGACAATTGATCATTCTTTGGATCATCTCCCAGCAAGTCAAGCACCTCCCATAACTCGTCCTGCTGACAGGTCTCATTGATTTGATTGAGCAAATATAATCAATTTCACCCAAGCTCTTTCCAAAGAACCTACCAGTCTAATCTGCTAGTAATGTCTATCTGGATTTAAATATAGAGGTAAAGCCAAAAAATAGCTGTAGAAATGCTACAAAAGCCTTGATGGCAAAATTGGTATGAAGCCTTTGCATAATTGCTTCTGTGCTAGGCCTTTGTCCTATTAAAAATGTTGAGCACTCACACTCACAGCCATATAAATATTCCCAACCTTATTATATGAATTATATGTAGAATTATATGAACATAAAAGCTGAGGACAAACTGAAGCCCTATGAGTGCAGAGTGGGTGAAGCTCATTACAGCAGCC
Source organism: Heliangelus exortis (assembly GCF_036169615.1). NCBI lineage: Eukaryota > Metazoa > Chordata > Aves > Apodiformes > Trochilidae > Heliangelus > Heliangelus exortis. The sequence continues at coordinate 106,576,704 of NC_092422.1, read as the reverse complement.
CAAATCATCTGTACTGGCTTCTTTTATGAAGAGTACAGAGGTAATTCAATCATTTGAGCTGCTGCTGGACACCAGCAGAGAAAAAGGATAACAGCATAATCTGTTAGGGTGTTAGTTTGGCAGATGGTGGGTTGTGTTTCCATCTGGAGGCTGCCAAGTCCTGACTGAGCCCAGATTTCAGACTGCAGCCTCTGACATCAGCAGCAACCAAGGATTCCTGTGAAAGAATGTCTACAAAGAGCTAAAATCTGTGCCAAGTACATCTCTCTTGTCCATTGTTGTAGCTTTTATGTATTATGAGTCAAATATTGTATGACAAATACTGAAAGTAATTTAGAAACCTTTATAAATTATAGCTTAGTATTTAAAAAAATTGCTTCTATCACCCTCCAAAAAAACCCCTCAAAACATGGGAACTTCCTGAAGAAATGCAATTTCCAAACTAAGGCAAGAATGTAGGAGTTCCTGCTTTGCTGGAAAGGGGTAGCTTTCTTTGACTAGAGGATGAGCAAGGTAAAAAAAGTGAGGGTCCATAGAGTTGTACCTCTATTTGAGAATGTGATCCAGATTAATTTGCTTTAGGAGTTGGATGTAATTCTTGATGGCTGATATTTGTACACTGACTATAGTCTGTAATGCCTTTGTGTGTCTGTTAAGAGACGTAGTATCATGCAACAGTTCAGTCAGAAGAGTCTTAGCTTTAAGGGAATTACAAAGAATTTACTCGGGGTTTTCTGTTCCTACAGTGTTGTCTTCTATGAAGTCAACCCCATGCAGGATTGAGACCCTGTTTGTACAAAAGCAGATAGCAGAGCTGATCACCTGGGTCAAAATTTGCAAGTATTCTGTTAATGTGATACTTCACATAAACCCATTCACTATTGTTTTTGTGGTTCTTTATTCCTGCCACGGTAAATAACTGCTGCTAAGCCACTGGAAAGATTTTATTTCAAAGAGCAGAATCTTGTTTGCATTCCCAATCAAGTAATCAGCCTTTTACAAAATCTACCACAAAAAAGATCCAAAAGATTCCATAATTACAGTAACAGGGAAGCTTCTGGAGCAGATGACCCTGAGTGGCATTGTGCAGTACATGCAGAACAGCCAGGTGATCAGGCTCAGTCAGCATGGGTTCATGAAGTTCAGGTCCTGTTTGACTCACCTGATCTCCTTCTATGACAGAGTAACCCGCTTCTTGGATGAGGGAAGAGCTGTGGATGTTGTGTACCTTGACTTTAGCAAGGCCTTTGACAAGACTTTCCACAGCATTCTCCTAGAGAAGCTACCTGCTCGTGGCTTGGATGTGCATACGCTCTGCTGGATTAAAAACTGGTTGGATGGCTGGGTCCAAAGAGTTGTGCTGAATTTAGTTAAATCCATTTGTCAGCTGGTCACGAGTAGTGTTCTCCAGGGCTCAGTGGTGGGTCCACCCCTGTTTAACATCTTTATTAATGATTCAGATGAAGGGACAGAGTAATTTTCAGTAAATTTTCAGATGACACTAAGTTGGGTGGGAGTGTTGATCTGCCTGAGGGTAGGGAGGCTCTGCAGAGGGACCTGGACAGTTTGGATCAATGGGCCAAGGCCCAATGCATGAGTTTCAACAAGGCCAAATGTCAGGTCCTGCACTTTGGCCACAACCCCCAGCAGCACTACAGGCCTGGGAAGGAGTGGCTGGAGAGCTGCCCAGCAGAGAGGGACCTGGGGGTGCTGCCTGACAGCTGTGAACATGAGCCAGCAGTGTGCTGAGGTGGCCAAGAAGGCCAATGGCATCCTGGCCTGCACCAGGAACAGCATGGCCAGAAGGATCGGGGAGGTGAGGCTGCATCTCAGTCACTGTGTGCAGTTTTGGGCATCGCAGTGTAGGAAGGACATTGAGGTGCTGGAAGGGGTGCAGAGAAAGGCAACCAAGCTGATAAGGGGTCTGGAGAATAGGCTGAGGGAACTGGGGCTGTTCAGCTTAGAAAAGAGGAGGCTGAAGGGAAACCTCATTGCTCTCTACAACTACCTGAAAGGAGATTGTAGTGAGACAGATGCTGGCCTCTTCTCCCTGGTGACCAGCAATTGGACAAGAGGAAATGGGATCAAACTCCCCCAGGGAGTATTCAGGTTGAATATTGGAAAAAATGCCTTCACAGAAAGAATGGTTAAACATAGGAACACGCTGCCTAGGGAGGTGGGGGAGACACCAACCCTGTATGTGTGAAAAAGATGGGTAAATCCAGTTGATCCAGTGAATAATTTAGTGGTTATGGGTTGTAAGGAGGACGGCTGGACTTGGTGATCTTAGAAGTCTTTTCCAACCTTGATGATTCTATGATTAGTACTGGAAGCAAAGACACATGAATACCCCCCAGCCTCTGACATTGTTGTTGCTTAATGTTAACTATTATAACATATGAGGAATAACTGATTCCCACTTCACTGAAAATTAAAAGATATGCCCAGCCTTTTAAATAATCATGTTATCTCTGTGACTTACCTGAAAAGAATATGGATGCCTCATCCCAGACTGTTCAGGGTAAATGTCAGTAAAACATTTCCCATTTCATATATCTTGCTTTAATGACTTTGTACATTTGGTATGTAGTTGGGCTTTATATTCCTAGGGAGATTTGGATTTATGGCAGCAGGGGTGGGAATGCAAGCTGTGCCATGAGAATGTGGGCACTGGCTGGAGTTACGAGGAAAAAGTAGTGGCTATCATACTTGCCTGGAATTTTAGTGGAAACTTAAGAGAGGACAGCTTTATTTCTGACTTCAGGAGAGCATCCCAGCCACTGGGCTACAATAAGGCAGGAATGATGAGGAGGGAAGAAGATGGAAACAGGGTTGCAATTTGCTGTCCATTCTGTTGAGATTGGACTGCTAAATAGAAGGCATGCAAACTGTTTTGATCCAAACAGAGATGGACTAGTTTGGAAGTAGGATTGGAAGTAAACAAACAAGGGCAAAAAGGAAATGCAGCCTAAATACCTTATAAAAATCTGTTCTCCAGTCTCTTTCCTGTGTGGAAATACTGTAAGAAGGATATATCTCTGCCCTCAGAAAAAAACACTGGATTCTATCATGGTAGATAGCAGTGTTAGAGTTAACCCTTCACAGAGGTGTCTGTGTCCTGTTTTCCATCCAGGTAGGCAATGCTTCTTTTGTTGATCCCAGGAGTGGAAAATGTAGTCATATGAGGAGTAGTCATATGTCTTGCAGAAACTTGAATAAAACTGAAAGAGAGACTAATTATTTTTTTGCCTAGGTATGTTTTTGAACCTCTATTTTACATTACCTATGCAAAAATTCACACGTGTGCAGGCAATTTTAGAACAGTGAAACACCATCCCTGGAGAGGTCAGCACTGGAATGTGCCTGGAGGACAGTGTCTTACCTTTTCCCCTGGAGAAGCCTTAATGGATAGCAAGCTGCCAACATCTGAAAGTCTTCTAAACACCAAGCCATGATGTTCTGGCTGGCTAACTACATCTGAAATGCTCATGGGCATGGCTTTCCTTCAGCTTTTGCCTTTCTTTAAGAAGAAAAAAAATAATACTTGGAAGAAAATTTTATAAAGGAAGTATGAGAAAATGAGGACTTTAAAATAGATGCGTTTGCTAATAGCAGTGGAAGACTTTATTCAGCAATGTATGAGAACTTTTTCAGCTTTGTAGTCCACAGTATTTGCAAAATTACTTTCTCAGTAAATAATGCCCCTCAGTGGGTATTATGCAGAGGCTATGATAAATACGAATAATTAAAATAGGAAATAATGAAAAGCTATCTGGGAACAGGTAATTTAAAACTCAGGTGTACACAAAAGAAAATGTGAAAATATGATTTGGGGTTGCATATTAGATTTGCCTTGTTCAAGTGAATCAAAATCTGAACTCTAAGCACTAACCTGTATGCCACCAATCACAACAAGTCTCAAAGGCATAGGGATATGTGTATTACTCTTGGACTTAACAGAATTTCTGTTCAAAGAAGACAAAATGCTGTTGAAATGGGAAGTGCAAGTACACTACAGCTCCTGGGAGAACTACTCTGGCTTTCTCTTTATGTAAGGGTCATTGCAAATTGGGAAGTTTAACTAATCATGGTCCTTAGCTGATAAATGAAATAGTGAATTTGGTCCTCAAGACAGGGGGTGTACAAGTGAAGAGCGTAAAGTTGCCCAGCTGATTCCCAGGGGGTGGGTTTAGCCACATCTTTGGCTCAGTGTATTTTTAAAATTTATTTTGCAGTAGATGTATTTCTAAGCTATTCATTACTTTAGTACAAAGAATAACATTGGATTCAATGAGGGATTATAGGGACAACATGGAAGAGAATCCAGATGCAGAATTATAATTTCTGGGTTGACAGATCACCTAAAAATGTAGGCTGATAATTTGGATGGTAGTGACTTAGAAATCAAATTTCACTTGTCCAAAAGAGGCAAGCGAGCCTGATTTGTTTCTGTATCTCAAACAAAATAATTTGTGCCTTTTCATTAAAAAGTTGGGAACAGATAAATTATAAGAGATCCATGTTTGCAAATGATCTGCTGAAAGAAAAGGAGCTGGGGGGCTACTGTGACAATGTAAAGAAAAAGGTTTTCAGAAATCTCTATTGTACATGAAGAACAGACTTGTTTTCAGGAGCTCTAGTACTGCATACGGGTACTGTCTTGGTAAGGAGAGCATGCAAGAGGTTGATATAATGTCTGCATGCCAGGGAGCAGCAAATGAAGCTTACATTTCTCTTCTAGTATTGCTGTTTGCTTTTCAGGATAGCACATACATTCTCTCTCTGAGTGTGTGAACAGAAGTAAGAACTTGTGCAATGATGTTTATGTATAAAAAGCTACCTTTACTGTAAAATGGATTAAGAGGAGTTTTGCTTATTTTTGGTTTCTTCTTATTATTTTATATTTGTTTTAGTGATAGCAGCTATCTTTCCTTCAAACAAGAATAACATCCACCAGCTCAGGGCAGCACATCACCCCTTTCTGAATTTAGAACTCGTCAGGTCTATTATGTTTGTTAGATATATTGTGGTTTGGGGACATAGCTCAGTGATATTTGCACTGTAGGAGTGATCTCACTGAGGTAACTTCCATGCCCTTTCGCACTCCTTTATGTTTCAGCTATGTAGATCAAAAGATTTTTTAGAGTTTATGTTGCTTCTACCATGCCTTTTTCCTTAGTGTCACACTAAAAGGGAAGGAGCATGAGAAGGGTCTTTGTGTCTGACAAAGGACTACGGTTGGCTTAGGGAGAAGCTAAGTTAATGCTGTTGTCTGTATCAAGAATTACTAAAACATAAAAAAAAGAATAATTCATCTTCTATCTCTACTTTCTAAATTCTTGCATTTAAGCAAATATCCCTCAAGGTATGTTTCTCTTTTTTTCACAACTAAGAATCTCAGATGCACCCGCACACCTCAGTCTTTCTGAAGCAATACCATTATTTCTAGACTTACCTGCCTAGAATAGAAGATCAGGATCAGAAAAGAATGGGATTTTGAATGCAAATTTGAATGCAACTGAATGGAGAAATTCCAAAGAAACAAGATTCGTGTTTACGTTTTTTGTTTTATATTGAATTAAAAGCCAGCTTTCAGAATGTTTTTACACTGGGATGAAAAAAATGAGAACAAAGTTTTTATGTTCTGCCAGTTTCTTTTCTTTATTAAGGTCAGATATTTAAGTTATGGGTCAGCCTCAGAACAGGAAGGGATTCAGTTTATGTAAAAACTTCATTCTTTCAGTATTTCTCCCGCTTGTCTTCCAGTGTCAGCTGTTCAGACAGAGTATTTTTGCTTTAATGACCATTTCCCAGAAGGAATCCTTTCCATAGATGTGGCTCTACAAGTGATGATAGTATCAACCTATGAAGATTTGAAAAGGCACAAGCCTCAGCTTTTCAGGGCTACACTGTCATGAGTTCAGGATCCCAGATCTGTAAGGTCTTTCTCTGCAGAGTCAGACAACCAATTAGGCAGGTAGCTCTCACAGTGTTCCTCAGCTCTTCTGTACAGACTGATAAGAAAAAACTGAGCTCTAGTCTGTTGTTGCCTAGAGTGAAAACTGACCCCTGCAGAACTGCAAGGTGTTTGAGAAAAGTAAACAAAGCAGCAATGATACTAGAAGCATTCAGCCTAATACTCTCTCACCAGGTGGTTTTCTAAAGAAGGCTTTATTTTTTTCTCTTGCTTTCCCTGCCTTTCAAGGAAATTGGTCTCCGTGTTTCACACTGTGAGTCCCCAGTTTCCCCCCTCTCGCTAAAGGGACTGTCTCCCTCCCTCACTTCTGAAGGACCCAGGGCTTGTCCCAAGCACTTGTGCTTGCCCAAACCCTGCTCAGGGAGAGGACACACATGGCCTCTGTCAGGCTGGGGCATCAGATCTGAAACAGTTTTGCTGCTGTAATCCCTTGATCTGCCTGGTTCTTCCACAAAACTCCTCCCAGCCCTTTACAACAGCTCCTTGGCCACCTTCTGGTCTGCAGTGGGGTATGGGGTGCTTCACATAACCCTCTTCCTTCTCTCCACACCCAGTAGGCATAATGGTTTGGGTATGGTCTCCAATCTGAAGTGCCATTTGGAGGAGTTTAGTACCATACAGGTTCAATAGGACACAACTTACTTGGACCTGGTAAATTTTAGATGTGAGTCCATCCCTTCATCACTCTTTTAAATCAAAGTAATTTAGCATGAGGAAGCCTTGCTTTCATGTACCTTTTGTTCAAGAGGAACAACTATCTATTTAAGCATCAAAAGCCTATTAAACATCCACTTCACCATGATGTACTACGGTTCCCAGAACTCCATTGGGCATGCAGCACAAATCAAATTTACAGACAACCAGATCTGTTTTCCTCCTAGACTGGTTGTAAGGCAGTAATTAGTTTTTTTATTAATTTATACACAATTATACTTTTTCCAATAGAAAAGGGGTTAAAATCAAAACCTAATCCAGAATTTACAGCAAACAGAAGCAACAGCTTTTTGTCTTTCTTAGTGTCATTGATCTTTTGAGTCAATGCTGTTCATAAAAATAAATACCTGGCAGAATTAATTTCACTTAACTTCAGGCATCTACAGTAGACACCTGGTTTTCTTACCTCTTCCTCTGTTTAGTGGCAAGGAATGGACATTAAGCAATGACTCAGCTGAACCTCTTCAGGGAACCAATTAGTTTGTAATTTAGGGCGATGCAATGGGCAAACCAAATGCCTATTTCTTCCCAGTGAGAGGCCTAGCAGCCCTCTGGCAGAGTCAGTCATTCAGAATAACTTTATTCCAGATGCAGCTTCTCCTGTGTGAGGTGATGTGTGGCACCACAGCAGTCCTGAAAGTTGCTGCCTGCACAGGAGAAGGACACTAATGGGTATGTCTCTTTGATGGGTCATTTGATTTACTGATAACAATTGCTTAGCCTGTCTATTTGATACTCTGGTCTGAGTGCATAAAGATAGATACCAGCAAAAAGCTAAAAGGTTAAAAGTTTATTTGCTTTACATACTATTGTTTCCAAAATAACAATAAGACTATGAAACATTGGTGAATTATGTTTAACCCACAACCTCAAAACTCCCTGATAGATTTTAAAATGTTTATTTCAAACATATTACAGTAAAATTTATCAGGTGGTAAACATGGTTTTTTTTCTGAGTATCCAGAAGTCTTCCTGGAAAGATTTTTTTTTTCCTAAAAGAATGAAACCAGAATTCCAACCAGAATTCTAAACATTTCCCTCAGGAAGACAAACTGCCTTTCAGTTCTAAGACTCCTGCTTGTGTGCCTTTATGTTCGTGTATGTTAGCATATTGCTTTTCCATATGTGATTACTATAATTTGCTGCTCAAACTCTTGCTTGCTCAATACCTTGAATGTGTAGCTGAATGTTTTATTTTGATGGTGATTAATAACACCTCAGTGTTTTAATATGTTTAAACGAATAGCAAATGGCTAAAAAACACTGCTTAAATTCTAAGCATATCTGTGTAGCTCGGGCCTTAGGTTCCTACCTGTGACAAAATAATTACAGTCCACAGAGCTCCAGCTTGCATGTATACAACCTCTGAAAACATATTTTGGCTGAGGCTTTTGCTCCTCAACACATTGACTAGGTGGGAATTTAGGTACCTGTATAGATTAGAACAGGTAAAACAAGGGATACCCTAAGTTTTCTTCCAGATTAAAATTGTGCAATAGCAGCACTGGCCTGGTACCCACTGCATTGTCTTCAGGAATAGCAAATGCCATGGACACAGAGCATGCTACTCCAGCCCTTGTGAGCTCTGCAAGCCTTTGGCATCAGATTTCAGTCATTTGAAGCAATTTGGGACTAAATCTGAAGTGCTGTAGTCAGCTGAGCAAGAGGTCCTTTGCAGCTCTGCTCCTGCAGGGGTTAAGTTTCATGCATTATGGCTGATTCTGTTCATCAGAATAGCTTGAACTCTTGATGATTGAATTTAAAGTGTTACTGCACTTTTTCCCCCCCCCCCCATAGGATGTAATTCAACCAGAGAAAATTAGCATTTTCAGTTGTTCCTTCCAAAGCAGAATGGTTTGAAAAAGTGGCACGAAAAGTTGCACACTGGGACAGTTACAAGTTAGTTACATTCTATAACCTGACAGTAAGTTCAGGTTCTCCTAGGAAAAAGATAGGATTTGAACTGCTATCTTTGCTTCTCTAAGCCACAATACAAGTGGCCAAAGGACAAGAATGGCACTAGAAATTGTTTTTGAAGGGAGAAAAGAGTGAAACAAAACTCTACTTGGCACTAAGAACAAGAAACTTCAAGGTGTATTGTGTTATCTGAGCCCTGGAGAGAGGTAAATCCTTTTCAAGATTCAGCCAAGGGAAGATCCCCCTACAGAGTTAAAGAGTAAGTGTAAATTATAACAACAAACCAGGAAGGACTGTTCTTAGCTTTAGGAGCTGCTAAACTAAAATAAACTACTAATAAATACTTCAATTTACTCAAATGAATGTATGGGCTTACCAGTGGAATTTGTATTTACAATGTGCTTAATAAGACAAAGAGACAATGTATTTAAGGATCAAGGTCACTTTCAATCAAGAAGTTTGCTAAATTTGCTAGGTCATTGGGGAAATAATTACAGGCAGTGGAGAGAAAAAACAAAGAATTGAGAGCTTGCAAGCCCACGTGGGCAGGCACCAAATGGCAGTGTAGTGGCAAATATCAGCAAGGTATTTGCCAATAATGTAATACAAAGCTTGTATCAGACTGAACAAAGGTTGAGATCATTGGCATTTGAAGCACATTCATCACCAGTATCCATTTGGGGGAAGACTGCATCAATAGTACTTGCTCTTGCTTCTTTTCAGTCTTCAATGACTTGTGCTTGGCTGCTGAGCTCCTTGGTGGCTGCTTTCTCTGCAGGCTGAATAACAGCCTATGTGCAGTTCAGTTATGAGACTCCATGCAGTATCTTCAACTTGAGAATCCTGCCTCAATTTGGAAAAAAAGTCTCTTTGGGACACACTGTATTATCAAAACTGCACAGTTAAACATTTTTGTCATTCCTCTGAATGCAGCAGTGTTCATAAAAATTAAAGCTGCTATTTTGCTCCTTAGATTTGAACACTTTTTTTTTTTTTTTTTTTTTTTTTTTTTTTTTTTTTCTGTATTTTTGTTTCATTTATTGGAAGAAGGCTGTACTGAAAAAAGTTCATACCTTTTTGTTTGTCAAGATACACAGACCTGGAGGTATTAATCTCTTCTGTCATATGGCAAAGCCGTCTGCTACTTTGTATCTTTGCTGTGCAGTGAGGTTTTACACTAATTTCTAGCCCAGAGCATATGGAAAGTTGAATGGCTGGGCCTGTTTGTTATGTATATTGCCATTGTGCTTTTAAAAAAATATGTTGAAGTCTTGAATGCAGCTGGGAGTAACAAGCACACCGATGTAATTTTAATAGGATTTGCGTATCTAAGTTGCCCAGGCTATTTTGAAAATACTCAGGAGTATACTCTGTATTATTGCATGTCTGGGGGGGTGACTGAAGGCAGTGGTTATTGCATTCTTCTGGCACCCGGCACCCTTTGCTGTAACAGCACATTGCTGCTTTCCAATTTTTAACAAAAAAATGGAGTTTGCTGGTCCACACCTGTCAGGCATCAGTGCTACCACAGCTGCACTCACTGAGCTCTGCCCTGCAGCAAACACCTTTTGCTGTAACCAATCCAGTTCTATATATAATAAGTTCTATAATATGTAAGTTCTATATATAAAGGGAGGTGTGGGGCCGGGCTGATTGTGTGCAGGGGGTGAAGTGCTTCTGACTGGGTCTCAGCTTCTGCCTGAGACCTGTTGAAATCCCACAGCAGCTCTTGGAAAGCCTTCCCCTTACCCTGAGCAATGACTGGATTTGGTCCATGCTGAGCACACCTGCCCAGCTCTGCAGGTGTTAACCTCCTGTCTGCACCTGTCCACCCATTATAATATCAAGTGATTTAATAATAGCAATTGTGTGGTTCTGTTTGCTTCACCTGAACATCTGCTGAGTGTTTCTAGCACAGCATGGAAGAGCATTATCTTGGTTTACAGCTTATCTTGTTCTAACAACATCAGAAATACCAGACATCAATATGCTTCCTCTTGAGAGCAAAGCAATCACAGGTGTGTCAGCTGGCTTCAATTATATTCACAGGCTCATACTCATCTTGTGTCAACTCATCATAACTGCAAATCTGTGTGTTTTTAAAATTATTTATTGCCACACAGATGAATCAGATGACCAAATCGGTCTGGGTTTTATGATTCCCATGAAGAATAGTAAATGATCTTTTTCAGAAAAGAAACATTTGGGTTGCTGAAGAAATTTCCACTAAAATATGTTTTTCTTATATGACATTTATTTTACGAAACATTAACTCCATTTTCTGCTGACTATTTAAGCATTTATAGTGGAAGGTTTTTCTCTCACTTTTGCATTACTAGTAACTATAACAATGCAGAATATGTGAACTTTGTGGAGATCTGTATGTCTGAAACAATGTTACAGGTGAAAAACTAGAAATGAAACAAAGTCTAGGGAGAAAACTGTCAATGAAAATCGGTAGAAATTGGATATGTATGTCAATTAAAAAACTAATCTAATGAGATTCATAGGGCAAATAACTCTAGCTACAATTACTTGGCACCAAATAGGAACATTTCATTGAAAATGCTGCTGCTAGAGAAATGAACTGATGAGCGTAAATTGAACATAAATGGCTGCAGGCAAACTGGAGTAGCAAGCAAAAAAGGAACACAAAAAAATGGTGTTTGTATACATGGGTGAACCTGTGCACACAGAATGTTAAATACATATAAACATCTGCAAATCTAGGAAGTTGATTTAATTGCCAAGGATTCCCAGCCCAGCAAGTTTCCTGGGTGTAAAACCCTCATCCACCCTTGCCAGGGGTGCGGCCACTCCCAGGCTACAGGTGGTGAAGCCCATCAAGAATGGGGAACTGTCACTGGTCAGGATGTGATGCCCACTATTTTCAGAGATAAAAGGGGTGGAAGGATGAAATGAGGCTCTGAATTTCATGCCCTGCTAATTTACTAATTTATTTAATATATTAGGCTGTTATGTACCTTCTTATGTAAAGTCTTAGACCAAAATCTGGTAAGATTTTTAATACTTAAATTCTAGAAAGGCTCTGTTATTTCTAGTAGTAAAAGGGAAAATTGAGTTTTTACCTTATTTCTCCTCCCTTCCCATTCCTTAACCAGAATCCTAGATGTATTACTAGGTGCTTCTTTGAATTATATCCTTTTCCTAAGAACACCCATTAGTAAGTGCTAACAGTACACATATACATGTGCATATATAAACACCCCCTCTCCTCCCATGCACATAGATGTCATACATTATTGTCTGCAGTTTCCTAGAAACCATCCTACAGATATGGTATTTAAGAGTGAATTTGGCTAACGTTTATTAGACTTGAACTGTATTATGGGTAATTGTCCACTAGTAACCTTTGGTAAATTATATGAAGCTTTTACTTTACTTAACAGAGAACGTAGGCTCCCCAAACTCTAATATTATCATCATTCAAGATAATGAGCAACACAAACCATTCTATTACCAATCTAAAAGCAATAAATGTCAAAGTAAAGGACTACGCAATATTCTGGACTGGAAGAACAAAGGACAAAAGTAATGATAATGCCTTTTTATATTTGCAGTCTATTATATCATGCATAACAAATGACCCTGTAATTGTAGACAGTGCTATTTTAACAAGTTGTAAAGAGAAAATGGTGGAGGTGGAAAGGGAGTGTTTTAAACAATGGCCTAACAGATGCTGTAGGGCAAGTAACTTGGAATGCCTAATGTTTTATTTGAATTTTATCCTGGTGGGTATGCTGGATTATCCTGAAGCTGTTTTATTTATCACCATGAGCTCTGCAATGTGACACCAAGATCCTTGTTTACCCTGTTGGTAGCTTTACTAATAAACACGACAATAATTTCAGTTCTCCTCTGACAAAAGCACAACCTAGGACAAATATACATTTAAAAACACGTTATTGATTTATGGAAATTCCCAATTTGGGCATTTATAGACCTTTCAGAGGTCACACAGCATTTTGGCATTCATTAATTCATTACCACCCTGAGAGAGACAGCAAAAAACAGGTGCTCTGTCTACTGCAGAGTGTACAGTGATATATGTTCAGGTACTCATGGATTTGTAGAGTGATTCCACTTTGAGGTATCTTGGTATCTTTTTTGCAGACAAAGGCAGAATCTAGTCAGATATTCATTCAGTGTTTAAAGAAACATTGCTAGAGTGAGGGGTAAAAGAAATTACCTGAAATTCATGAAGCCAAGGCCTCAGCTGTCCTCTTGTAAAAATGGGATAGTTCTTACTTTCTTGCACCTTATGTTCATTGCCTATTTCAAGGAAAGTTTTTGCTGAATAAATGGTGTCTCTTAGTTTGTGTGTGCTTTGTGTCAACATGTGAAGGTTGGCAAAGCAAAGGATTTACTAAGATACTTAAATAGAATTATTGTCTATACGGTTGAAAGAATTCCTTCACATGGCTTTGATGTACTAAGGAAGAGATTAGCACAAGTAGCAATTATTCTTCAGATCTCAGTTACCAATATGCACAGTCAAATTCTGTTCCTGGGTACCTAGGTCTGTAAGAAATCCATCTCTCCAACTCATTCTTTGGATCTACGCTGTGGACATGAATAAGAGTACAAGTTAGCCGTCAGGGGAAAACCTGAGATTCCTCAGTCCAGAAATCACCCCTTTGCTGACATTATATTGCCTTATAATTTATGTGATTCTCTATCCCTTCCCTATTTTGGCCAATTATACCCTCCCTCACCCAACACAAAAAATTCCATTTGATTCAGGACCCTGTAGAGTCAAGCCCCGTATGGTTTCACTAGGTGAAATTCTATTTTGATTTAATTTGGTCCTTCGTTATCAGCTGGCATATACGCCATAAATGACAAATATTACATTAAACTGAACTACCCCTGGTTGTGTTGCTTTTATTAAGCTAGTATAATAAGTTGCCTTTGGTATATGTTTGCTGGTCATAAGGTCACATTACTTCACTGTCTCAAAAATGAACCCACAAAAGTGTTTGTCAGAGAGTAAACAGGCCCTTGGATCAACGCTGTAAAAATTAGGTTTGCTCATGTACTGCTGCTTAAGACAGAAAAAAAATAGTAAGGAGTTATTTTACATATCTCTTTCATTCTCAGGGAAAAAAAAATTAAAGTTCTCAATATTTGCATTTTCTCCAACAGCTTACATCTTGAATCTTTCAAGTGAATGGCAGAGGATGGCAGTGCCTGTTATATCTCTTATTTTGGAAAAGGTTAGAACCCAAGCTTTCTGATGGCACAGCCATACTGAAGTTTCCATCACAGATCTCTGAAAAGGTGTTCCCCATGAGAGTTGTTTATACAACTATTTTCAGGTAAGTTCCAGAATAATGTACACAGCTTGTGTTGTGTTTTATATTTGATCCTTCTTCCTCATATCTAAATGTATGTTATGCATTTATCTCTATGTTCATCTGTTTCTGTTTGCCTGTAATTTTATGTGGTAGCATCTGTGAGTGGTAGCTTTGTATAACAACATCTATATAAGTGAAATCAACAGCTGAACTTAAGTACTATGCTTAGGAAGTAGAGGAGTCTTGGATAACTTACTAGTTACTGTGGGTTGGCTGCTACATAGCTGAGATGTGAATAGGAATTTGTCTAGGTGTCAAGTTTATTGTTCTTTTTATTTGCATTACTACAAAAAAAGAAAATCTTGGACTTCATAGTAAATACTTAATAGTAAAAGACTAAATTGTAAGTGGTAACAAGGACAGGTTGAAAGAAAGGTCAGAAATATATTCCACACCTCTTTTTTGGCCTAGAAACACGCTCTTTTCCTAGACAAACTCATAGATGTTCTCAGCAGGAGTTCTGCAGTTCCACTCTTCACTGTGGGTTTGGTCCAACACAAATTTGGATAAGGGCTGAGTGTTCATCATTATTACAAATAAAAAGCTTCCTTGGGTGAGGTCACCCGGGTGACCCTAAATGCAGAGCAAATGCTTACCTGTATACTGAATATATTAGAAAATCGTATATTTAATTATTTATTTAAAATCTAGGAGAGATCTTGTTGTAGTACTTAACCCACATGAAGCAGCCCTCTTTTAACATCAGTCAAACTGGCCAAGGTGGTAGTTTTGAGGAAGCATTTCATGGCCTTGTTCTTCTGAGGCTGGTCTATAATATAATCACAAAGACCTTTTACAAATTAAAAAGCTATGGCTGAGAAATCAGATCTCTCTAAAGCAGGTTGGGTGGTACACATACACCAAATCTAACAACTGCAAGCCCAGCATGTGATAAGGTATGTTCCATGCTTTAAAAAGGACCATGAAGATTATCAGAATGCTGGAGCACCTCTCCTATGAAGACAGGCTGATAAAGCTGGGTTTTTTCCAGCCTGGAAAAGAGGAGGCTTCAGGGAGATCTTATAGTGGCTTTCCAGTACCTGAAGCAATCTACAAGAAATCTGGAGAGGGACTTCTTACAGTTGTTCTTGACCATTCGGAAGGTTGGAACTAGATGACCTTTAAGGCCCCATCCAACTCAAAACATTCAATGATTCTGTAAAAAGACTTTTAAAACACTAAGCAAACTGGATAAAGTTTTTCTGCCTATCTTATTCTCATGGAACTGGCAATGCATTTTGCACATCAGTAGAGGATTCTTAAGGTCATTAATGCATCTTGACGATGGAAAAGTCATGTTAACAGGGAACTGCATGGAATGATATAGTGCAGGGTGTTGTGGGACATCTACGCTTTCAAATAATCTCATCACATATACTTTGGAAATAAGTGCTAATTAAAAGTATAAAAGAGCATATGTGGTATTTCTGAAGCTGTTACTCAAAGTGGTATTACTGCATCTGTTATGCACTGCAATTAGTCATACTTTAATGAGAAAATAAGATATCCGAGGTCTGCTCTTCTAAGACTTCAAACCCTTCCCTGCACTCCCTGCCGCACCAGAAAAAGAGTTATAAGGAACCTGTAATGCAGTAGTGGAACAAGAATTTATAATTTCAGCAAGTATGTAAACTGCACGAAGACTTTACTGTTGCAGATTTTCTTTGACCCAGATAAATCACTGAACTGCTTTTCAAGCTTTTAAAAGTGGCAGTGACAATAGAATTTTTTTGTATGGAACAAAGGAGGAGGTGGAATCAAATTTTATACAGAGATGTTCTTTGCATGACCCACATTATTTTGTCTCTTCAATATGACATTCTGCCATAGGTACCTATCTCACTGAAATTTTTTTTCAGTGAAATCCAAGAAAAACTATGCAAAATGTATCTTGTGAATTCTATGTCGTAATAATAGATCCTTCTGGGATAAAGAGTTTATTCACTGGAAATTTTCTAGATTTATCAACAACAACAAAATCTCTTTGATAATGGCCTTATCTTCCCTAAAACTCTCAGTATGCCTATGGCTTTAGTATTATCTGTTTTATTAAACACTACCTAATAGCTATTATTATTATAGCTTTACAGAGTGGTGAGGGTTTTAGGTTTTGGTGTGTGGTTTTGTTTTTTTTTTAATTTCTCCCCCTCCCCAGTATATATAGGACTTAAATATATTAATTATATAAGTATATAATTAAACATATTAATAAAATGTGAAGTTAGTTGTGATAACCACAATGACAAATTTTAGTCAGACTTCGTCCAAACTAAGACTTCATCTGTAACATTTCACATTGCTGCTATCTGCAGTAATTATATCAGCTGTAATTAGACAATAGATCAATAAAACGCTCTTGGCAATAAGCAGTATGCAGGGGGTTCTTTCTGATTCTGTGTTACCAAGATGTATTACAAGTTATTAAAAAAAACCAAAATGTAATATTGCTAGTGGAAAAATACTGTTAAAATTAGGAGGAAGGTGGAATATAGAGTATTTTTCTATATTGGTTTTGTGACATGTGCCTCATTTTAGAGTTTAAGCTATAATTTATGGTGGTGCAATGATTTTTAACAGCATCCAAAATCAGCACTCTCCACCAGTCTTCCTACAGAAGACACAGGACTGAAAGGGAGAGAAAAGCAACAGTAATACAGCATTTTTAACAGCTGTTTCACAGTTTTGAAATATAAAAGGACAACACATTTTGAAAAAAGGTAATATGGTTTGACGCCCCGTGATTTATGATGATCTACCTTAATAATGCTGATTTTCATTTTAGTTGTTTAGTTATTGTATACTTACTGTGGGTTTGACATTTCATTGTACTTTTTTTTAGCTTGTTGGATTCCTTCTTTCCACCTGATTCTTTCTTCTGTGAAGCACTTTCCTTTCTAAGCAAGGCAATCCTATCACAGAGAGGGTTCAGGCAAGCAAGGCAATCCTATCACAGAGAGGGTTCAGGCCTCAGAGAAAACAGGTGACCTCCTTAGCAAGTGTCTGAATTTTCTATATCCCTGCATATTTCATTGCTGTGAAGTCTGTCAGTTCTACATGCATCATAGAATTACTAAACGGATATATGAAAAAGTACCTTTGTTATACTGTTTTTATTAACACAGGATCTAGCACTAAATACACCAGATATTATTTTCTTTTTCAGCTGCTATGAGAGGCTTATGGGACGCTGTTCATGAACAACATTTCAGAGTGCTATTCTCATAATTAGAACTGGGTAAATTATTCATCCCAAAGAATACTTTCAATTTTTGCTCCTCATTTCCTACAAGAGCATGAGATATTAGTATGCTTATTGAATAGGACAGCGTGCTGCTTTCCAGGGGCTCTCTATTTCTGGGTTACAAGTTGCACCTATGAATTTTGTATCCTGAGTCTTTTGTGTTTTCTCAGAGATATTGGGGGATGTTGTTCCTTCTGGGGCTTAACTGGAGGGTTACTCCTGGTTATTTGCATGGTGACTGTCTGCTCAGATGAAGCAGAGTTTATTTCTGAAAGTGTGACCAAGCAAATATCTTCAGAATACTTCACAACCAATCAATTTATCATTCCTACCACCCTGTGGCAGTTTACTAATGCTATTTTGGTCTGGGCCAACTCAGCTTCATGAATATTATTCATTGTGATCTTAGCACCTCCTTTGGAGGTACGCAAGGCTTATTTTGGCTCTGGCTTCCAGAGTGTTTGTAACCTGACCTGAGATGACCTGACCTAAGCTGGAGGTGTTGCTGATGCCTGGCAACTTCCCTGCTGAGTCCCACAGGATAGGTAACTGTGGCTTTCTCTGGATCATCTGGCTTGTGTATGTATTTGGGTGGTGGGTTATGGCAGATGTTGTGGTTTACCCCCGGCAGGCAGCTCAGCCCCACCCAGACACTCACTTCCACCCAGTGGGATGGGGGGAGAGAATTAGAAAGGTAAAAGTCAGATAACTCATGAGTTGAGATGAGGATGGTTTAATGGATAAAGTAAAAGCTCTGCACACAAGCAAAGCATTAGAAGGAATTAATTCACTGCTTTTCATCAGCAGGCAGGTGTTCAGGCATCCCCAGGAAAGCAGGGCCTCATCATAGTTACTTGAGATGACAAATGTTGCAACTACAAACATCTCTCTTCCTCCTCCTTCCTCCAGCTTTTGCTGCTGACTACACCACCATATGGTCTGGGATATCTCTCTGGTAAGCTGAAGTTGGTAATAACTAAAACATCCCTATGTTTTAGTCACAAATGTAAGATATAGCCCCACACAAGCTACTATGAAGACAATTAACTCTGCCTAGCCCAAATCAGTACTGCATGTTACCTACTGCATTTCATCACACATATAAATCTTTGAGTCACTACGTATTTCTGTGAGTTCATGGGAGAAAGAGAGCTGCCAGAGAGAGCCCAGCGTGTAAAATGGAGGGATGATGGTTCCCAGGGATGTCCTTGAGCAGCCAGGAGGGACTGCTGCAGCTGCAGATCTCCAGCAGCCATCTTTGTAAGCAGCATCTGTCCTGTCCGTGGAAAACACTCTTCTCTATTTCTTGTTTTGCTCAGTAATGTTGATTTCTAACACAGTGGGGTTGCTTGTTTAAGTAATTTGGCATTGGCTTTTCTGCTCTTTTGGATGGCAGGTCTTTTAAATAGGAGAAAATTGATTGGATTAGTTCTCTGATGGCAGTTACTCATGCACTCAAGTTGTGAATCATGACTTTTTTTCTCAGATGAGTTTTCTTTAAAGAAAAGGCAAAAAGTTCTCAGCTTTTGTGTTTACAGACATAGGTTTGCAATAAGAAGAGTGTTCAGTCTAGAGAGCTGAAATGAAAACAATATTGCAAAGAAAATACGACCAAGCTTTTAAGATAATAATTTGATCATGGGCACGGACTGTATTCATGTGATTTATGAATATAGCTTTCTCACAACTATCTTAACAGAATGTCAAGAACTAGGTCTGAAGTGGTTTTAAGCGTTAATACAGTGATGGTCATGCTTTATTTTTTATTTTTTTTTTTTTCCTTTTTTAAATGCTTTTTTACATAAAATCCATGTGAGTTTGGCCACTTGTACATCTTTTATAATAATTTCTTGTATTAAGACTCTCAAATGTCAACAGTAAATAAGCAAGTTTCATGGTTTCATTATGTATAAAGTTTTCTTTATTTAAACAGATCATTTTTATAACAATTATTGTCTATTAGATTTTAAGGTCTGACTTTTGTTTGGCTGGTTTTTGTTTTCTTTTTTTTCCTCATCACTGGCTTGATGCAAAAGACTGTAGGTTCTGTTCACCTTGTTTATTACCAAAAGTTAAAGCTGCAGCACTACAAAATCAAGGTTTCTTTCTTATTTCATTTTAGTGGAGGTAGCACAGACCTACAATACAGGACACCTGAATTTTTTTCCTGTCTCCTTCCCCTGATCCACCCGTAATAGATCTTATGTGAACTCTTTCTCCACTTTACTACTTCTGTCTTGTTTAACTAATACCTAGGAAAATTATGTCTCCTATTGTATTTGATATAATACTATCTAACAACGAGAATCTGGTTTCATCTAATGTCTGTACACATTGCTCTGATATAAGCAATGAAGAAAATAATGATAATCCCACAATCACAAGGGCATCCATCCTCTGGCTCACAATGACTGTGGATTCCCTCAAAGGTTTGCTAAAACTGTAGAGGCTGACACAGAGTAAGCAAGCTGTGGGAAGGATGGGAGGAAAATTATATAATGAAAGCAGGACTAAATGGCTACATATCCCTGAAGGTATTTCAAACGAAGTAAAATCTTTCAACAAATAAGCCTTTCTGACCACATTACTGCTAAAACACCTGTAATAGGTATAGGACAGTATATCTCTACTTATGTTATTGGACGTGTGGGGTGGTTTTCTTGTTGGTTTTTCAAGCAGGGCAGGGGCAGAGATATTTTTTGTGTGTTTTTTCTGTTTTCCTTTTTAAATTAAAGCAATGCCTTTGTGTCTCTACCTGCGCTCTATGAAGATAAAATCCCCCATCTGTCAGAATGCAAGTAAAATCACCTGTCTTCTGAACTCCTTTTCTCTTCAGATATACTTTCTTTCCTTCATCCCCTCTCCTTCCTCTGCCATAAGACAGAGTGTTAAGACAGAGTCTTTCAAGTGCTAAGGAACCTATAATTCCTCTGAAACTAAAGATTTTCCTTATTTCTGTCTTCCTTATTAAGCTGTTTCAAATAAATATTCTATGTGAAATGAGGAATAAAAAATGTGGAAGCTGTAACCTAGTTTGCATCTCATTAGTGTAAGACATTTTCAGTAGATCTTATGAGGATTTTCTAACATGTCCTCTCTGGTATTCCTCTTTCCATTCCAAGATGTCTTTGTTTTTAATATTCATGAAAAACCTGGGGCTGGCCTGAGATGTAAATATGTTACTTCATAAAGTGTATATGCTCAGAAAGCAGAAATGGAGAATGCATGTGGGAGGGTTGAACATGTGTTCAAGAGACAGTAAAAGCTTTCTTTTCTAGGAAGAGAAAAAATTAGATATTATGTAGAAGAATACTTCAAGTTTAGATTTTTTCCTGTAGTTTCACCTCCTTGTACACAGAGGTTGTAACTATAGATGAGAGGAAACTGACCCAGGATAGCCTATAAAAAACAGGCATGACTTGTTTTGGAGATAGTGCTCTGTGTAAAACTGTGCAAGATCTGAATTGCAATGCATACAACAAAGACAGGTTGTCTGATGTTTTCTGATGATCCCCTGTCATCTTGGAATATTACTGAAAAATGTTAAATATTTTTTTTCAGTGGAAATTGAAGAAACAAAGTTTCATTCACATAACTTTACCATTTTAACTAGGGTCTAGTGACTTCAACTACCTCTTAATTAAAGCTAGCCACCCATCTTAGAGTATACCCTTATCCTTGGGAGGATTATACTGGTCCTCATTTCAGGTATTTCATTTGTTTTCTGCAGGGTTTTTGTTTTGCAGGATCCAAATCTTAAAGTATTAAAGTTATCTACAAAACACAAAATTTTTCATATGGAACTGTGGTGCCATTTATATGTATTATAAGGGCCATCATTCAAATAACTGTTTTTTTTAATCTGGTTTATTAAAATCTTAAGGATTTTATTGTAAATTTCCTCATCAGAATCTTGAAGTAGGTGTTTTTATCTTTTATGATGACAATAACCTTTAAGTGACACTAAAATTTTAAAGTCTGCCTGATGACCTACAACATTTTTTTTTACACAGTAGTTCCTTTATTAAAGACCTAAAATTGTCACTGTTGTCTTTTTCACTTCTTCCACTTCCCTACTACCTTTATCTGCCACAACCTGGTTCTTCTTCCAGTCCCTGTGCTGTTTTCTCCAACCTTCTCTTTCCTTCTTCACCCACAGCTTTTTGAATCCTTTGTAATATCCAGGTATCCACCTGGGATCCTTCCAGGCCAAGTTTTACCTGCTTGAGTCAGCTGCACACAAGGGCTCTCTTTGCTAAAGAAAAATCAGGTTTTCTACCCCCTGAGCAGCAAGTGGCTTTATCCCAGCCCTCTGGAGAAGCAGTGTGCACCAGCAGCTGCCTGCTGGGTATGGGGAACAGGGACAGCCACTTGTGGCTGGCAAAGGATGCTTCTTGCAAAGCAGAGGTTTGCCTAGAAATTTTTTTCTGGGAAGATTCAAGGAATTCAGTAGGCCTGCTGATATCTGAATAGCTGCTTTGTGAAGGTAGATACTGTGGCTGGTGGTAAATTATAGGGGATTATTTTCAACAAAACAGGAATGCTTGGGAATTTAGTCTTAAATATAGGTCTCTCCTCTGGAGAAAACATTATTTTTTCATAACAAGAGTCATGAAAGAGACAAAATAAGAACTTTGAAGGCAGAATTCCGCACAAAATGTTTCTTTTTTTCTTTTCTTGAATGCATGTGGACAAATGGCACTATAGAATTTGGGTCTGAGGAAAGCTGAATTTCACCTTAGCAGAAGGCAGTCACTATTTCTGACAAAATGTAGGATTTTTATTTCACTTGATTTTTGTTCATCACAGTTTATTAAAAAAAGGAACATTTATTTGCTAACCTGAAGTGCAACGTTGTAAATGATTAGCTTAGTATTGCTTTTGGGAAGTTTGCTTTTAAAAGCAAGAGAAATGAACGTGATGTAGGGATTTTGTTCCTCTCCTAGAGCTTCCACACTGCTCAGTGTTTCAACCAGACAAAGCCTATTTCCTGCAGATCTGGTACTCATATCAAGAGTGAGATGTGCTGACAAACAAACAGCATCTCTCTAGAGAGTGACAAGCTCTGTTTGAAGCCAGCAGCAGTCTTTTTTCTCCCCTTTTTGAACACAATCCCTGAAATTTACTGTATTAATGAGTTAAATCTGAGGGGTGACATATTTTTTGGCACTTCTCTATCAAGGATTTGGTCTTCATCTATAGTTTCTGCCAGACTATCAGGTAAAAGGCATTGAGAAGTACGTATGATAGTTATCAAGGCTTAGCTTGTCACCATGACTATTTTTTGCAATGTACACTCAACAAATGCAAGTTTTTTTGTGAAAGAGGAGATTTCTGAGCATTCCATAAGTAAAGGGCTGTTGCATCTGTTAGCTTCTGATCACTGGTGTACAATGAAAATAGTTTATTTTGCAACTTAATAGTTCTCTGGAATCTGATAGATTTTTATATTGTACTTTGCTGCCTGAACATGGGTTCCATTTTCCCAGATGAAAACTTGATACCCTTTTTTCATGGAGTTCTGGACACATGATGATATCTGAAAAGAAAATGTCTTCTTGTGTCTGCTGAAGGCACGATGAGATGTTCTAGTCTGACATGGAAACTGATGCACAGAGAAATGGATGTTAAACTGTAGCATAAGGGTTGATTAATTCAGTAATCTCATGGATACTCCTTGTTGCAAATGTCATCTTGATTAGGGATGGTTTTCCTGTAGAGCAAGGTGTAGGTGTGTTTTCAGGGACTGCATTACTTTGCATGAAAGGTCCCATGTAAATGAAACGAGAAGTGATCATAACTTTCACATGCTTCTTTCTGGAAATGAAATGGGATGTGGTGATCCCAGGCACATTTCATCCTGTGACTTAAAGCTGGTAAATAAAAATTAAATTTTTCAAAGCAAAGGACTGGCACCATAGAGAATGCCACAGCATCTCTCCCTATATATGAAGTATCAAGTGCTTAGTTGTAGGAGCAATAAAGAAAAGACTTGTTTGAACTGTAAAAACACAAGGTGAAAAGTGCTGACTTTGGTGTGAGGTAGGATGAGTGAAACAGAAAGGGTTCAGCTGCATCTCACATGAAGTTTGCACTGTCTGCACTACCTTCAGTAACCTTGCTAGCATAATTTTTTTACCCGCTATCTACAAAGGCCCTAATGATATATAAAATAAACACTAGCAATTGTCTTCACTGCACTTTCAAAATTTTATTTTATTGCTAACCTTGTCTGTGTTTTCCTGCAGTGCTTCAGTTCAAGGTTTTCAAGGTAGTTTGCTGGTTTTATTTTTCTTTGTTTTATTTTGGTTCATGTGAGCCACCTATTTCTCCTCCAAATTAAAGTGGGTTTTCACACATTTTTTTCTCATGTTCTGTTACAGAGGAGGAAACACAGTGGCTCTGGTGCCTGGGAAGTCAATCAGACAAATGTCCACTGGCTCAGCTCAGGCCTATTAAGAGCAAAGTAGGCTGATAGCATTCAGCTTGAGAAGCATCAATTGCAGCCTTTCTGAATTTGAGTTTAGAAGAAATGTGTGTGTATGTATATAGTACAGTGCATAAATATATGTGTGTATATATATATATATACACATATAAATATCTGTATATATAAGAGGAAAAAAAAAAAAAGCCATCTGGGAAGTACTTAAAGATTAGAAGCAGACAAACTCTCTCCCTGTAAACTCTCTTCCTTGGGCTATGAGCTGGAAGGGGTCATCCTCTGGCTTGTCAGGCCTGGAGCAGCAGCTCAGCCTTTGCCATTGGGGGGGATACATGACCCCTTGACACTGGGTGGGAGCCCCCCAGCCTGCCAGGCCACATTGCCAAACCCCTTCCTGCCCCATGGAGGTGGCTTGCCCATCCTGTTCTGTGCCCCTCAGAAATAACCAGAGAGTTGATAAGCCGAAGTTTGTGAAGATGGTTTAATCTGGTTAGCTCATTGCTAAGATCTGAGGGTCAAAACCCAAAATAAATGCAGGTCTTAATCTGTAATCAGAAACTGAAGCTAAGGCATCTTGTATAATGTGGTGCTTGAGATGCTCAGCCAGCTCTTCTAAATTCAGCTTGTGCCTCACTGGTCAGCTGTCTCACAGAAATACAGCTCTTTACTATATATAGCCAGATTAAGCAGAATAATACTTTTTTTTTTTTTTTTTAATAACATGCAAAATGTTTAGTATTGATAGGATTTTGTGTCTGTTTGTTTCTAGTCCCAGGAAAGCTACATCACAGAGATAAAACTGCACTCTCCACTACGACTCACAGAATATCATAGAATCATAGAATTGTAGGGGTTAGAAGGGAACTCTGGACATCATCTAGTTGAACCCCCCTTCTAAAGCAGGTTCTCCTAAAACAGGTTGCACACATAAACATGTAGAGCATGGGCTGGTGCCAAAGTTGCATTAACCAAATAGTTCAGAATGCAAAAGCTACATTTTCATGGAACCCTGTTCCCACAGTAGCACAACAATGCCTTGTCTACTTCAGCAGAAAGAGGACAAGTGAAGAGGAAATGATCAGAAACTTTAATAGTTTTATTGTTTAATCCTTGTTCTTATAGCTTTGATTTTCTTCTGTCCATAAGAAATCAGTATTTTATCTCACTTGTGAATCTACAGATAAGAGAGGGAAGCAAGAGGGTGTTCCCCTCAGATTTAGGACCCTTAATCTTTCAGAATATGACTGAGAAGCTGGGAAATCTCTAGAGCCCCTATTTTAAAACAAGCCCAGCATTTGCATTTTGCCCTTAAATACTGTAAGCACTTTGTGCCCTTGAGAACTGAATATAAGAGATTAAGGGAAAAAAAACCAAAACCAACCAACCAACCAACAACAACAAAAACAAAACAAAAACAAAAAACCCAACAAAAAAACCAAAAAAACCCAACAAAAACAAACAAAAAACCCCAAAACAAAACAAAACAAAAAAAAAAAAAAAAAAAAGGAGAGAGAGAGAGAGAGAAAGAAGGAGATTTTAAAGAAAGGGGAGGAAACATCTCCTATCCAAAACAGCCACTGTGAATATGAAATGATGCTTTGAGTAGCTGCACACTCACTGAGAAAAAGAAGGCTGTGAAAGCAGCTAGAAATCTATTTATTCTTGGCATGGCTGACAAGAACAGATAGAGGTAGAGGTGCTAGGTCTAGTTATGCTCATTCATAAATCAGTTATTTGAATCAAATTATTGCAGGGCCTTCAAACAAAGTGGAAACACAAGCTACTGAATTTGCTGTGTCACATCAGGAGAACAGAAGGAAACCACCTCACATAAATCATAATCTGGTAAATCTGGGTATCTGCTGGTATATGGTACCACCAGAAATCTTTTTCTCATTCAGACAGATTAACAGAATGGTATGTCATCTGTCCTGGAAAACCACACAGACTTTTAAGAGATACCATACCATGCTGCTATCATCCCAGAAAAAAATTTTATGGGGGGGAGGGGCTGTGTGTGATGGAGACAGATGCTTCCATGCAAAGTCAGACAAGGAAAAGACTCTCTCACAGAATATACTCCTGCATGGCAACCCCAGGGCTCTGCTTTTGTGCACCAGCAACTTCCATGTGTGTACCTAGACTCCAGTCTGTGGTTTCATCCAAAGTCCTCAGCTACCCTATTATCTTTCATTTTTGCAGATACTAGAGGTTTTAATTGGTTAGATTAAAGAAATTTCTTACAAGGGGGACTGTAAAGGTGCCTCACTGTACAGTAAATTCAGTTTCACAGGAAGAACTGCAAGTAGCCGTGCTACCTCACAGAAGATCTAACTTGCATTTTCTGTATTCATGGTGGTGTATTGATTTCCAGAGTCCAGCTCCCAGTGGAACCTGTTATAATTGCCTAGCTACATGCCATTAACAAACAGAACCTTTACATTTATTTATTTTGTTCTTATCAAAATATCAAAAATCCCCAAGGGAAAGTGGTCTACTATAGTAAGAAAATTGTACATTTCTGTTCTGTTTCGTTTCTTTGGGAGTATTCAAAACAAAACCAGACTTTTCATGTGCATCCTCTATGGACAATTGCATACGTACATACTCCTAATCTCTTCCCATCTATTAAAAATATTTTGATGTTATCTTAAAAAAAAAAATCTTAAACATCTACTACAGTTGTACTTTAATATCACATCAAATTGCCAAACCAAGTTGAATTATTAACTTATAAAATTTAGTTTAAGCCTGTTAATTCATTGAACTGCCTTTGGACTAATTAAATAATCATTACTACCAGCAGTGCACCCAGCATGAGGTTCATTGGTTCTCCTTTAACCGGTTCTAGTTTTGTTTGAGAGTACAGAAAGAAGTGTTTCAATTGGAGCTAATTTGCTTTCTCTAGGAGATCAGCCTTTAGCGAGGTGGATTTTATTACATGATAGAGGAGCCTTTATAAAGAGCTATTTGACTAAGTAGAGCTTAGGGAAAAAAAGTACAAAATGACTGCTCTGAGTGAGTATAATGTGTATAAGGACCATAGTCTTAACGAGCCCTGGGAGACAGACTGTTGGCTGAAATTTCCATGTCATTGTATGTATGTGCCACACGATTCAGTATCACTGAGGTTTTGTGCAAGCCTTGTCCTTAAAAGGTTCCTGTGTGTTTAGTTTTTTGCTTTAAAAAAAAACTATGTAAGTATTACCTAGTTCTTGTGCTGCTGATAAATTTGTGCAGGGGTATACTTTCCCACTAGTGTTATTTTTTTAGAGTGATGAAATAACTAGCAACTATGGAGATATACAAGGGACACTGTCCTATACCATATATTTATGCATGTTTCTCTGTGAGTTTGTGCCAGTTCCTTCTATCAACTTCCATT
Organism: Heliangelus exortis; assembly: GCF_036169615.1. Classification (NCBI taxonomy): domain Eukaryota; kingdom Metazoa; phylum Chordata; class Aves; order Apodiformes; family Trochilidae; genus Heliangelus; species Heliangelus exortis. Next base: position 106,549,647 of record NC_092422.1, on the reverse strand, counting down.
TCATACCAGTAAATTAGAGGGTTGCATAGTCTCTGTTTCCTCATTCACAGGTTTCTACAGTATTCTCCCCAGAAACCTTAAACTGGTGTGTCTACCAATAAAAGCACCTCTGTCTTGCTATGGGGTACCTATTTACAGACAGAATGAGTTGGTAGGTTTGGAGGAAGGGGTACAGGGCTATCTAAATATTTTCCCTTTCCCAAGTCTTTTAATCATGCTGGTTGGGACAATTTTGTTTTTGTTTTTTTTTTTTTTGTTTTTTTTTTTTTGAGTGTAATTTATATTCTTCTTTGGACTTGGATTTATAGTTATCAGCTCAAAAAATGGAATCAAAGAGAAAGTAATGACCTATCTATTTCTAAATTACTGTGGAGGTTGAAGAAGTACAGACACATGACATCCAGCAGCAACTACATATATTATTCGGTAAGATCACTAAAATGGCAGAACAGGAGACGTTTCAGCGAAAGGATATTTAAACTTTCTTGAATACAAGTAGCAAGAATATCTGATTGCATGAGTGTAACTTCAGACATTCAGAGAATCATAGAATGTCTAGGAATAGAAGGGACCTTAAAGATCACTTAGTTTCCACCCTCCTGCAAAGGTAAGGACACCTTCCACTAGATCAAGTTGCTCAAGGACCCATCCAACCTGCTTTTCAACACTTCCAGGTACTGGGTAGCCACAACCTCCTTGAGCAACATGCTCCAGTTCCTCAACACCCTCACAGGAAAGAATTTTTCCTAATTCCAACCTAAATTTCCTCTCTTCAAGTTTGAAACCATTTCCCCTTGTCCTCTTGATATACACCCATGTAAAAAGCCCAGCTTTCTTGTAGGCCCTCTTCAGATATTGGAAGGCTGCTATAAGGTCACCTTGGAACAATCCCAAGTTCTTTAGCCTGTCTTCACAGGGGAGGTGCTCCAGCCCTCTGATCATTTTAATGTCTTTCCTGTGGGCATGTTTGAGGAGCTCTATGTCCTTCTTGTGTGAGGGACTCCAGAACTGGACTCAATACTCCAGGTGGAGTCTCACAAGAGCAGAGTAGAGGAGGAGAATCACCTCCCTCAACCAGCTGTCTATGCCAAAGGAAGAATAAAAGATCATGGTCATAGCTCAGTGATGCTTCCTTTGCATGCTCACCCAGCCTTTGGCAATGTGCACCTCAGAATCCCTGAGAATTTTTAAAATTATATTCGTCTCGACTGCTAATTGAATCAACAACTCTGTACAGTACTTGATCTATCTTGTGTTCTGGAGCTGAGCTCTGTGTTGTGTACAGCACTACTTCTTTTTGTTTGTTTTTAACTTGGTATCTGACCCCTTGGTTGCGTGCCCAGTTAGTTCACAGTCAATGGTTAAATGACCTCTGAATTTCCAAACTCTACAAAGGGATCTTTCAAAGGTCCTTGAAGGTGTATTACAACATAAAGACAAAGTTATGTATTCTCTACTAAAACTATGTAGCTCCTGTCATTACTGGGGTGTTGCTATGTATGGAGCAAAACTTAAGAGTCCTCATAAACTCGATATTTGGCAAAAGTCCCCCCATCTGATTTATAGTAGTATATATATAAGCACATCAATTCATAGAAATGGTTATATTTATTTAAATATCTTAAGAAAAAAGTTGTATCTTTTATTGACACTGTTCCTTAAGTGGTTTGCAACTAAAAATCTGAGTTTCTCTTTCTTGCATTATTGCAATTTTTTTGCTTCTGTTTTCTGTCTCTCAAGGTATTCAGACAAGAAAGGAGGGAAAAGGAGCTCTGGGAGTTGGTGAGGTGAAAGAGGAACCTTCAAAAAATTAATTTCCTTTTCCATTTAATCTTTTATCCTGTGTAAAGATTGTCAGTGTTGCGCAGTAAAGCAACATTTGGGTCACAGACTGCTTTTTATTTTGTGGATTTCTGGAGTAAAAAAATTGTTACTGCCAGTATCCCTTACGAAGGATGACTGCTGTAAAATTTGACTTTGCAAGCATTGACATTAAAAAACATCTTTGAGGGATTTTATTTTTCTTATTAAAGGTATATAGCTATTTGAACAAATCTGATCTCAGGCTGCTCCTTGGAAGCTAAAGTTCAGTTTTTAATTTTATTTCTTAGCTATCTTGTTGGCTTTTTCTCCCCCCATTAACAAAAAATTGCTCCTTCAAGTCCCCTCAGAAGCAGAATGTAAACAAACTGCACTGGATATTAAAATGGTATTTCCTCCTTATCTTTTAGAATAGCTTTTTTTGCATAATGGGTAAAAGTGATAAAGCAGAGGCAAAGAGAACTAAATATATAGAAGATTCATATACAGAAAAGCTTACACAGCATTCTAATGTGCACATTTGTACACCTGTGATCAATAACCAAACTCTGGCTGTCCTTTGAAGTTAACATCAGATCTTATTCCTCAATAGAATACCAAAAGGATAAAACAAAATGAGAAAATATCCTCTCAGGTGCTGTTTTGATATCCCACTTGTGGACATCTCCTTGGTAATATCATCCAAATTAGATATGAGCAAACACAAATCTATATGAACTTGATAAATGCTGCAATTATGGATTGATTTCTTCAGCAGGCCTTTTACACGTTGATGATGGCTGTGGTTGAAAGAATCTTACGTCTCTATTTCTGGTCAACTGTAATTCATATTCTAGCATTTCTTTGGAGTTGATTGACTCTTGCCTGTAAGTATGGTTCACATCGTTCTTTTACACTTCTTTAATACATTTCTGCATGATCTAGTTACACAGTGCATACAAGCTCACAATCATAAATTTGTCCTTTTTTACATCCCTATGTGTCTCACACATACGCCTACAATTTGCTGCAAGTCTTTAAGCCTCATAGGAAAACAGTTGCCTCACTATGTGACATTTTGCAAATTATGAATTCTGACTTTTGGGCTTGCTCAGTGTAGTTCATTTTTAGGAGCAGGAATTTGAGAAAAATGGGAATATTGTATTATCATTCAGATTCCTTTCACTGACTTCAGCAGCCTGAAAATGTTCTGCGATTTTCTGCTCTTTCCGTATAGCAATGGGAGATGACAGCGAAGGTCCTTTTTATTCTTTTTCAGCAAGAGAGAACCAACTGACCCCTCTTCCATCCTGGATAAATCTCTTGCAAAATAATATCAATGGGAGGGAACTGGTGTGGTAGAGTGTCCCTTCACTGGTTCCCCTTGCAAACCATTTTGCTGAAAAGAGAGGCTTTCTATCAGCATCACATTGTAAACAACTCGGGTCCCTTGAATGCGCAAGCTTGCTGTCAGTCTTAGTCAGAGGAAGGATTTGCTTTGGAAGGTTTTGTTCCCCATCAGAAACTGGAGCTTTGAGCATCTCTCCATCTTCTCTAATATGCATCTGCATTCCAAACACAACGCAAAAGGGGGGATTACCTCCCAAAAAAGACTCACACAAGGGTAATACAACAACCTGCATTCTCTGCACAGGTGAAAAATAGCACCTTATAAAGCAAGCTTGGAGATTCTGAGTGAATAAGCTCTGGAAATTTCTGACTCCTGCTTCAGGAAGAGCTGACCTTTTAACAGCACAGGACGTGGACATTTTCATTGCTTAAAATGTTAGAAAATCATATAACCTAATATAATCATATAATGTAATTTTGTGATTCATTATAGCAACGTTAATCAACCTTAACTCACTGCCATTTCAAATCACACCAGATCCATAATTATGTGTTCAAGCACTACAGGAAAATCTCAGCACCTAAACCTCTTAGTTGTTAACCATTGACCAAGTCTGGGACTAGGAGTGGATTTAGCTGAATCTGTGCTCCTTTCCAAAAAAGAGTTTAGAAAGCAAGGAGATCCACTCTGAAACTTGTGACTCAATGTGAGGGCCTTCCTCATTCTTTTTCCTGATCCCTGTGCGAGTCACTCCAATCTGATCCTGACTCAATCTCCCCTAAACTCCCTGGCCTGTATCAGGAGCAGCATGGCCAGCAGGTCCAGGGAAGGGATTCTGCCCCTGTACTCAGCATTGGTGAGGCCACACCTCGAGTCCTGTGTCCAGTTCTGGGCCCCTCAGTACAGGAAGGAGATTGAGGTGCTGGAGCAGGTCCAGAGAAGAGCAAGGAGGCTGTGAAGGGATCCAGCACAAGTCCTGTGAGGAAGGGCTGAGGGAGCTGGGGCTGTTCAGCCTGGAGAAGAGGAGGCTCAGGGGAGACCTCATCACTCTCTACAACTCCCTGAAAGGAGGGGGTAGCCAGGGGGGGGTTGGTCTCTTTTCCCAGGCAGCTCTCAGCAAGACAAGAGGGCACGGTCTCAAGTTGTGCCAGAGGTTTAGGTTGAATATTAGAAAGAATTTCTTTACAGAGAGGGTGATCAGACATTGGAATGAGCTGCCCCAGGAAGTAGTGAATTCTCCACCCCTGGAGGTATTTAAAAGGAGACTGGATGTGGCACTCAGTGCCATGGTCTGGTAACTGCAGTGGTAGTGGATCAAGGGTTGGACTTGATGATCTCTGAGGTCCCTTCCAACCCAGCCAATTCTATGATTCTATGAAAGAAACCTGTACAGATAATTTCCCCTGATCCATGTGTAAGTCACTCCAATTTAATTCCAACCCTTACATACCCCTTTCACATTGTAAGCAATAGAGTGAAACTTGCCATCACATTCTCTGAAGTTGCAACTTTCATAAGTCTATATTAACATCACCTATCTCTGATGTCTTTAGTGGTGATTCTTTAGAGGACCTTAAGCCCTTCCACTCTCCCATGTGTGGCATGTGGAACTGTATAAAATAAATCCGATCAGTTCCTTTATATTTTGTAATAGAATACACATAAGAGAAGTTCACTGTATATATATGCCTTTTAAGATCAGGTGCTTCCTTGAAACAAAATTGCAGATATATAATATGTGAGATGCAGTAAATAGCTTTAAGGAGATTTTTAAAATGAAAAAAACCTACCAAGAATACAGAAGCATTTAGGAGGTTAGGTTCTCTGATTGCAGAGGAAAAGGAACAAGTGAAGCATTATGAGCTCCAGAATTCATGGCTTATTCTTTTTTCACTTAATAGAATCCTTATGAAGAAAATAACACCAAAGAAGTATGCAAGTATAGTGTTCAATATTATACATGCAGTAGCAGTTGTAATTTCCATGGCAGAAAATAATGAAAGACTGTGTGGGAGCAGGAAAGAGGCCATTCAGTATGAAGAAATTATATGAAATTATAGTGCACTTCAGGTCATTAGTTGTTAAACCTCTGTGCTCATAAACTTATTAGCTTGCTCTGCAGGAAAAACTTCTCAAAGCCAACAGCTTTTGTATCCATTTGGTAGAGTTTCCACCAACCTGGGTAGAGGGATAGAAATAGTAATTTCTATAGCATGTGTACAGGAAACAATCAAGTTACTCTAAAAGTACAAAAAAGGTGTAGTTTATTATTACAATTCAATCACATTAGATTGATACTTAGAAGTGAGAGCAAGAGAGTCATTGATTCAAATACTTATGTTTTCAATTACCAAAATAGACATAAAGGAAACACTTGTAATCCTTTTTCTAATTTATAAAGTAGAGTTTTGCCAAATAGATATGATGGTGTGTTAAGTTTGGGAGCTCTTACTTGTGAATTGATCCAAGACTGGAACTTCTTTGAGATGAGTTCTCAAAGAAGAATTTTTTTCATTCCTCTTTCAGTGTGACTACCCAATATTACAGTTGAGGTCAGACTCCTTTGGGTATGATTTTATTTCTGTTGGGATTACATTTGTACCTGCTGTGTTTGTTTCATCTTTGTAAATGACACAAAGAATTTAACAATCCACCTTCCTGGCTAAAGATGTGAATATAACTGTGACAGATATAGCAGGATACCATAACATACAGAAAGAGTAGAAGATCAGGGAATAGATGGATGGCACATAACAGAAACCTTCAGTTATTGCATGTATACACAGCTTTCCTTATTTTTTGTGCTGATCATATATTTGTATTTTACTTCCAGTGAGCCTGACAGTGACTTCTCTTGAGATCGGTATTTAGTACTTAGTTAGCAAAAGACTGAAGTACGTTTCCATCAAATGCATTGTCCAGCTTTGGTGTCTCTACAATGAGAGGATGTTTGGCAAAATATGTATTGATTTCCTTGGAATAAATGTGCAATTGTCTGAAACAATAACTCTTTACGAGGAAGCTACAGGGAAAGTGTTTCATTCCCTTTTGGAGGTGTAGGTTCAATATCATCCATCTTACAGCAGGGTTTGGAACAGCCAAGACTTGACATTTTAATGCATTGACCCTTCATTCTCTCAGCAATTGCTGCAAACAAATTGTGGGAGGTCTGATGGGTTTAGCTTGTTGCAGGTTAAAGATCAATGAACATACAAGGCAAGCAGACTAGCTTCTCCTTTATTCCCATTAATTTTGAAAACAGGTTGTCTACAGGTGAATTTTTTGGCTTACATGAGAATCTACAAGTCAGAGCAGAATTCCAGATTTAGTTAAGAGCCACTTTGATATTATGAAGGTCTGTCATGAGGGCAACTTTCCAGTCTTTTTCATCAAGAAGCTCTGCATAAATGTAATAACATATAACTTCCCAGTGAGTTTAATGAGGGAAATAGGAGCTGAAAAGGGTATTTTTGAGGAAATTGTTCTCTTAAGAATGAGAGAGAGAAAATTGTCAAGACGAAATAAGAAGCCGAGAACTCATTGATGGATTGGTTTTGGGATTTATTGTTTTTTTTCAGGTAATCAAAACCCACCTGAGTTTGTTTCATTCAGTTTTCTCAGCAAAGATTACTAGTACTATTTGCAGCTTTTGTCACTGCCAGAGCTCTCCACAGATCCCGTGGGGTTCATGTGTCTAAGTTTTCTACCAACAGCTGTGTTCTGCAATACTCATTTTCTAGTGTGTTGTACAATCATCTCACAATACAGCCAGAAGTTGCATGCTTCATCTACAAAAAGACTAAAATGTATCACAGCTTTAACTGAGGAAACTTTCATTTGTATCTGAAGTATATAAATGAACTGAATTATCTCTGCTATCTGTAGTTGTGATTCACCTTTCCATCTTTGTAGGTTTTCTCTTCTTTTCCCTCATTTTCCACCCTCTGGAAAGTTAAAGGCTTTATCTGCATTTTTCTTCTACAGCAACAGTTGCAGTTCCTGCATGGGTCCCCTTTTTGTCTTTGATGTCATTTGTCTTACATGGCTTTCCATAAACCCTTTTGGATATATCTTAATCAGGTTTTGTTTCTTGCTCAGTTTTAAAACTGATCCAATGTATTTAGATATAATAAAGTAAAGCACTTATTTCCTCTTAAACACTCTAAAAATTCTACTAAACTCAAAAAGGGAGGAAATTAAGTTTCAGTTATGTGCATGTTTTTCAGATTTATATTAAAGAGAATTTGGTTCTCCAAGGGTAAATAATAGCTCTCTGTTTTGTGTAGCTTTATTTTACAAACTTTTGTCTTGTTTCTGGACATGTCATTTAGTTCATCTTAAATGTAATTGGAAAGTGAGATGGGTTATTTATATTGGTTTGGTTTTCTACAGTCGCTTTTACTAATGAGTAAGAAAAAAATACAACAGCCTCCTGCTCAGTTTGGGAAAAGAGAAGAGCTATATTTTCTATCTGTCATAGTGATGAGAGTTGGGTGATGCACAGCACGGTTAGCCAGAAGCAGGAATATTATTACCAGGAGAAGCTGAGAGGGAAAGGTAGAAATAAAAGTGAGATGCTGGGATCTCAAATTATTGAGCTTGCCTCTAGGCCCCTCAAACAAATCCCAATGTCAATTCACAGAAAACCATCCTAAATTTGATGGAAGACATGAAAGCACAGACGCCGGTTGCTGTGCACAATCAGAATTGTTTATTGTGTGGTTCACTACACTTTATAGTATCCCAATATCTATTGATTGAGCTATGATTTACATCTCAAAGTGCTCTTTCTACTAACATAAAACCTCATCTACCCATTCCCACCGGAGGCACCTGGTACCAGGACATAACATCGTCCACATGGCAAATTCCTTAGGTTATTTACAGCTCTTTGTTCTTCTTCAGGGTCAGTGAGTGCCAGGGAATTCTCAGCACTCTTCTATCCCATGCAGGCCTGCTCCTCTGCTGTTCTCCTACATCAATTCAGTGATACAATTTTTGATCTACAATCATTCTGATCATTTGAGAAACACAGAACAGTAACTCTGTTTTAGCTGCCTTGAGGTATACAAAATTATTTACAGCTTGCGGGTTTACACTAGACAGAATTTGGTCCTCCAAGGGTATGAAGACAGACTGAAAGAGTTGGGGTTATTCAGTCTGGAGAGGAGAAGGCTCTGAAGAGACCTTATTGTAGCCCTCTCATATCTGAAGGGGGCCTGCAAGAAACCTGAGGGACTTTTTAGGATGTCAGGTAGTGAGAGGACTGGAGGGAATGGATTCAAACTAGAGGAGGGTAGTTTTAGATTGGATTTTAGGAAGAAGTTCTTCACCATGAGGGCAGTGAGACAGTGGAACAGGTTGCCCAGAGAGGTGGTGGAAGCCCCATCCCTAGAAGTTTTTAAGGCCAGTCTGGATAGGAATCTGAGCAACGTGATCTAGTGGGAGGTGTCCCTGCCCATGGAAGGGGGGTTGGATGATCTTAAAGGTCCCTTCCAACCCTGAAAATTCTATGATTCTAAGTATTGCACTAGTTGGGTGTACTGTAACCTGGTGATTTACACCTTCCTTTTCTAAGTGTTTCTCATACGTTAAACAGAGAGAGAGAGTAGTTGAACTACTGTCAACTAGTGAATTAATAGTTGTAGGACAGCAGATGACTGTTCACACCATATTTGTGCTTTAGAGAGCTGTAAATACATGGGTAAATGTGCTTGTCATCTATTGTAGATCAGCCTTCATACACAGTACAGAGCAGCTTTGATGTGTAACATTGTATCTGATAAGGTCTAATTTTACTCTTGGCTTACTCCTTCATTGCTTCTTTAATATGAATCTGCTTAGGTAGGACAGTTTTTAAAATAGACCCCAAAGTAGGTTCCACCTTCTTCAAGACATGTCTCTTTGCTCGTAAACTCATAAACCCAAATAGAATTAACAAAATCAGTGAATGAGCTATGTAGGGTAGCTCAAAACAAAATTTTGAAATAATTTTTTTGAAGGCAGAGCAACTCATGCATTGCTTTTCTGTCAAGTACCTGTGTGCTAAATATATAAAAAGTTTATGCAGTCTGAAGGATTAACATGTGTCACTCCCACACACATGTACTTATTGTGTCAGTGTGTCACAGAGATGCACCTCTTGATAAACAGCTTGACTCAAAAGCAGAGTGGTCAGTGTTAGTGTATTGCCCACTCTGCACAAAATAATCAGGGCTTTTTGTTTGGGGTTTTTTTGGGGGGGGGATGAGAGTGGGTTCAGCCTTCAATGGAAAAGCACAAAAATCTTTGTGGTGCAGCATGACACTAACTGAAGCCTACTATTTTCAAAAAGCATTCTCAAAACTGAGCATTTCAGCTCAGTTATTTGCCATTTTTCTCCTGTTGTCCTCTGTGAAATGGAAACTGCAGAGTCTGACAACACCAGAGATTTGCTAATTGACAGATGCTAACTTCAGTTCAGTGTCTACTTCTAGTTTCATTTTCCTGGTCTGGCTCATGTTCTTGGTCTGCTTCTCTGTGACTTTAGCTTGAAATTATTTTTTTATTCCTTGGTCATTCCTCCTTTTCTATCAAGTATTCTTGATATCCTATCAGGATGACAGTATATCCTTCTATTAAAGAATGAAAGAGGACCTTTACTTGTCTTTTCTTTCTCTACTTAAACTATCTTCCTTGTCTTAAATAATCAAGCAAGCAAGTGACTTTCTCCACAAGTATGAAGATGACTTTGATAGAGCTATAAGACCTTAAAAAGAAAAGCTTTGTTTTGACCAGTCCCATGGTTTTTCTTAAAGCCTCTGTCTCAGCATAATCACAGGCTCAGCTGATGGAAAGCTTGGCCTTCACTGCAGAGAAGAATGCAATTTTAACTGCTCAGCACAAGGCTTCACTTACATTGTCCTAGTTGGAATTTATTGTCACTTTTTCCACTTGTGAATGTCTGTCAGACACCATTCATCTCAGTTGTTCTCAGTTCCCCCTAGACATCACCCTGCTTGCACACAGAGACCGTGTCTACATTGCAGCACCTCTGTTACTTTTCCTAAGCAACAACCTGTGGGGAAAGATTTTACCAGTGTTTTTATGTCTCCTTCCAGAACAATACAAGTTAACTTGGCAGACATTTTTGCTGGTGAAGCCTGATTCAGGGCTTTTATTGACATAGCAGTATTCATTAAAGACCTAATTCCTTCAGTGAAACTTTGGTGCATGTTTATGGTCTTAGTTTCAGATCTAACTGGTCTCCTTCCCATCTCCTGCATATGCTCTCTTTTTTATTTCCCTTTTGTTTTCTCCCTTTATATGTAGCTGTTCCCAAGAAGGATTTGGGAAATGCAGAAACCCACATCTTACACTGTGAATGCCTTTCCCTTTTTTGACCTCCTCTTCTCTCTCCTTATCCCCACATTCATTTGACAGCATATTTCTGTCTTCTATATTCAGTCTGTGTTAATACTTTCTTTTTACTCTTAGAGTCTCCTTGCCTGCCCAGTCTTCTCCCAAGCAGGTCTTAATGTGAACGTTTCTCCATCCTCTAAGTTGCTTCCCAGCATGCCCTCATTCATGCCACATTTAATATTGTGCCTCAAAGGATTTGTGTTGGTTGATGCTCTGTATAACTCTTAGGCATGCTAGCAGATAGTGGCTTTCTTCACAAGAGGCAGATTTGCTTCTATTTTCATGCCTGGTAAAGTAACTTCCCTGATTTTGAGGCTTCCAGTAATACCAGGGATGGCTGCTTCTCAACCTCTTGCAGTGTTAGTTCACTTTTTTTTTTTTTTTCATTATTTTTTCTAGCATTTGGTTGTTTTTATTTCTCTTATAGTTTTAATTTGCTTTCTCTCCTCTTTAATCTGCCCACAGGAGCATTGTGTGATCATAATGGAAATGATAAAGCATCTGAATCATAAAGGCGTAGATACTTTTGTTGTCAAGTGTTTCTGGAACATGCAGATATCCTGGTTCCATATTTTCCGCTTGTGTTCTTTGTTGTTTCAACAGCTTTTTCATACCAATACAATAGTACTAATTTTTATGAAAACAGGAAAACAAAAGAAAATATATTTTCCTTGAAAAAAAGTTCATATGTGTGTGTTCACCAATCTAGTTGATAAACTTCAGGAATAATTTCTGCAACTCCAAATGTATGTCTCACAAAAGAAAAATCTTCACCTACAACTTGAATGCATGTGTCTGCAGCCATACAAATTTCTAAAAGAGAGAAAATGGTATTCTAACATTTAAAAAACTTTATTATAAGGCATTAAGTAGCTTTTGTATTGCTTGTAGGAGGCTAATGTAGATTAGGAGAAAAATAGAGAATGGAGTGAGAAATCCTCTCCAGGAACTAAAAGGCAGGGGTTTGTTCTGTATTGTAAAAACTTACTTTGCTCTTACAAAATTCAATTTTTTACTAGGATTGTCTCTGACTTGCCTTTTGTATCTTTCCTCCCAACAAGTGCTTTTAGTCCAATGTTCTGATCCCATCTGCTGCTTTTATCTCTATTGTCTATCTTCCAATGACAGTTAAAACATCCCTTTGAGGGAAATCTGCCAAATTATGTGTAAGCTTTTGAATGTGGCAGTCTGTATTTTGCTGCTAGCTAAATTTATGCTTATAAATCTCATCAGCAGTAGAAACACCTTGATGCTATTTTTTTTTCTTTAAGTATTTCAAATACAACTCAGCTCAATGCAACTTTAAAGAAAAATCGTGACTTCTTTTTTTTGCAAAGTTCTTGTTTTGGGAGCACAGTTTCTAAATCTTTAGCCCTTAAGCTCAGCAAATCTTTCTCACGTTCATAGTTAAATGTCTATGAGGAACTTGACAGACTTTTGAAGTTGTTAGGATGTGTATTTTCACAGGGCTAACTATCCCTTACATTTCCTTACAGTGAAAAGCTATTGGGTAAAATTTTTCATAAATACTAGAATAGTGCTATAATTTTATATAAATATTGTTGCATGTAATTTTTGTTTTGTTGTTTCCATGTTGGTTGATTTCATAATAAACTTCGTTGATCATTAGCTGGCAACTAAAATCCTATAGTGAGATACTAGTTCATAACTCTTGTTGGCTGCACATTGTTGGACAATTGCCAGAGAAGGGTGTTTTACAAAAACTGTAACACTCCAACAATGGGAAATCTTATATAATGTGCATAATCAGAAGTCCCTTTTACATGATAGAATTGCAAGATCTTAATGTTCAAAGACCTACAGCTTGAAAAGACTTAAAATTGTGTAACATAGCCTGTCCCATCTGTGGAAACAATCTTATAAAAGGTACAGGAAGGTGTTTTGTGCTTCTTTCAGAGCATCTTATCTTAAAGTGTATACCCTTTCATTCTTATACTTCCTTGTTTATTGTAGCTGTTATTAGGTATTAGACTATTCCTGTGTACTTACTTTTTACTCACTACTACAATTTAAAACATTATTTTCTCTGTCAGTCTCACAAAGTCAAGTCAAATTTTCATCTTCGTGAAAAATAATAAAGCAAACTTGTACTACTTCTAACAATTTATCACAGACTACATATTTTTCAACTGGATCTCATCTACCCTTTAGTTCATCTGAAAAACTTCTTCCTGCTAAAAAATGTTTGGGTACGTATGGTTTTACATTAACCTTAACTTTGATAAAAGTGCATTGTGCTTCTTAAACTTCATTCTTTGGAGCTATAAGACAATGCAAGACAAAGCTTTGCAGAAATACCAAAAATATACCTCCTTAAGTCTTATTGAGTGATTTTCTACTCTTTTCTGAAGTTTTTTAAGTTGTACTCTTTCCTATTGTTTCGTATACAGGCTGTTATCTCACTTTGCATGCAGGACAATATGGAAAATATTTTCCTGTTCTATGGAGTATAAGTTGTCATTTACTTATTTATCATCATAGGATTAAGTAGCCTTCTGTATAGCAGACAGACTTGCAAAAAAATAATAAATTACATCTACAGGGTTTATATCAAGTCCAAAGTTAGGAATGTCTTTGCTTTAGGGGTTAAAAAACATTTTGAAATGTTGGGAAAATTCCAGTCCCACAACCTGAGTATTGTACTTTGCTGTTCAGTACTTAATTTAAAGTTTTATTTTAAGTATAACTTTGCAAGTCTTTGTTCATAACTACTCTGGTATATTTTTGAATGTCCAAATTTATGCTGCAAGTAGTTGGTTTTGAAGGAAAGATCAGCATTAATTAAGCAGTCCTAAATAATAGAGAACATATGAATAGTGAATGTGTTTTTAGATTAAAAGTTCTTCTGGGTGGATTACTAGTTAACAACTGCTGACCTGTGCAAGATGAAGCACGACTTCTATTTTTCCCCTTAAGATTAATTAGCTTTGTAGCATATTAATCAAACAGGTTGGGGAGCAAAATCAGAATGCATATTCCTTCATGGTTTTCAGACATCTCATTTGTTTAATGGAGCCATTCGGATAATTAAGATCAGTAGATCAGTTCAGGTAATTTAGCTAAAGTGCAATCTACAGAAAAGATTACCTAACAATTTACTTGTATTTATTTTATTATTTTTTTCTTGGTTTTCTCCCTAATTATTTATATGCAAAGCTCAGTAGTTTAAAAACCTTCTTTTCTGTAGCACAGGAAATATCCCTTTGTATTGATAAAGCCATGGTAAATTGCTTGCATTCAAGAAAGCTGCCCAAAGAAGTAGTTAAAAGGAGTTCCTATTAGATATCCCTGAAAATCTTTCTTGTCTGACTTCCCTTTCATCCAAAAATACAAAATACTTGTCAGTGCTGGACTGTGCTCTGGGTGAGATCCTACTGTCCTTTACATTTTTTTTTCCTCTAAGAGGAAAGGGTTTGGGCCAACAAGTAATAACACTGCTGCTGTCTTTAAAAGATGTGGAAGAAAGGGGTGCTGACAGACTACTTGGGGCTGAAACACCACACAGAGCAAGGAAAGGTTGCAGATAAAATTTCAGGTACCCATCTGGAATATGAGGCAATATAACACTTCATACATGTCTTAGTTCTCATGGGCCCCAGAACAATTGTTCTTTGATTTGTTAATTTTATATATATATATATATGTATATCATATATATATATATATATATATATATATATATATATATAATTTTGTTTTGGTTTTTTTTTTCTGTTGGGTGAATTTTAATTGCATTTTGCCTTAAATGTCCAACACAAACACTTTGTCTGGCTAGTGTCCACAGATTTCCCAATAATCAGTAGAGAGAGATAAGCTCCTTCAGGGGGCAGTTCAGATGTAGAGCCTCATTAGATTACCTGAACGGTTCTTCAGAAAAGCATCTAACAAAAGGGGATATAGGTTATTCATCCATTCTATTTACATGTTGTAGTCCACAATATGGCTCTCTCCCTTTACATTTTATGCCTTTAATCCTCAGGAGAAGCTATCTACACTAAGATGTATCCATAGATAACAGATTTGGTCATGGGCTAAAATACACTTGATTTGCAAAAAGTTATCAAAAGCAAGCAGTCCTTTTTTAGAGTTAAAATCCAGTAATGAGAAACACTGTGCATTTTTTGCATTAAAAAAAGAAAAAGAAAAAAAAAAGAGAGAGAGAGATTGAGGAGAAAATTGCTACAGCAGTGAGTTCAGTTCAGTGAAATCACTTGCATTATTTGTGGGAATGTAGTTTTGTAAAACTTGCTGTTATCAACCAAAAGACTGTCTGACTATTAGTAGCTTTGAAAACCATATGAAAAAGCTTTTACATGAATTGGACATTAAATTGAAAATTGAATTGAAATGCACAATTTGACTACTTGCTGAAATACAAATGCATCAATAGTCTAGTAATTGTTATCTTAGAAACGTTAGTACTAAGCATCTTTGACACTTAAATGAGATGATTGAAAAAGCTCTTGCCTTTTGAAATATGACACATTAATTCAAAATTAGCAAACACACCTTGCAAAGTAGAAATTGGAGGCAATAAATGCAAATCTGTTATTCCAATTCGTAAATTCAGCAAGCTAATGGATCCATAAAAGCTATTAGCTTGAGGGTTACTGCTGCAATTCTGACTATTTGAACAGAAATATTTTTAGTGGTCTATTATTAAATATATTGCACACAGCTGTTTGCCTTTCCAGGGTGTAGCTGCTGTTTAAACTGCTGCAAAAGAAATTGCTCACACATCATGAAAGTAAATTGTCTTGTTATGCCTGAAGTTAATATTCCTGGATCTTGTATCTGTTAAATATCTGCTTGTGTAATCTTCACCCCAATACTGCTTTATAATTTAGTGATTTAGTGCTACAAGTGATGGCAGTGCATCTCCTCTGGGTAGATTTCTGTGGGATTATTATTCTTGGTAGTCAGTACTTAGACACTGGCAAGATTTGCTCTTTATATTTCAAGCTTAATCGAAGTCAGATGGGATACTGGGCAACTCTTAGTGTTTCCAGAGTGTTGTTCATCTGATGTTTTTCAGAGAGAAGAGCTCAGCTGCCTAGAGCTCGTATATCAAGCACTTCAAGCATGAGACAATAACAGAAAATCCAACTAGTGGCTAGGGATGTACATTTAAACTCTTAAATGAAAAAAAACATCCTCAAGCTTGGCACTGGAAGTGTATGTTTGGGCTACCAAGCATCAGTCACTGTAGAAGTAATAAAGATATAACTGACAGCAGTTCTCTGTCTCTCCATGTGTGCATATGTGCTTAAGCCTGGGCAGTGACACAAGTGGGCTATTATTACAGCTGTGACATTCCTGCTGCTTTAGTAAAAATGCCACTTCTTCTGTTTAAAACCACTATATTCATAAGTTTTTAACTCAGCAAGATAAAACAACTAGGAGCTTGGGGGATCTCTTTTTCTCCTCTTTAATAAAACTCAACCAAGGTTTTACATGATGTGAGAATTTGCTTCCCACATCCCCAGCATGTGTATTGATTTGGATGCCCTGAGAGTTGCAAAATTCAAGTTTAAACGTATTTCATTTGGGTATCTTGTACTTTTAAGGTAACTTACTGATGTTATTTAAGCAAAATTAAAAATGGAAACAGGAATAATATGGTGTTTTAGAAGTAAGGATAGTATTTCACCCTATTTTATATTATCCATCTAAAAGTGTGATCCCCATAATTGGAGTTAGTGATTTTAATGGAGGTAACTCTTTTTAATAACCTTTCACTATTGCAATATTAAGTGCCTGGCAGCGAAGCTACATGAGCTAGGATTTAAGCATAAATTGAACAAAATGCAATCGTGTTTCAGTTGCTAACAACTGTGACTGTGAAATTTGGTTCTTTCTTTATCTTTTTCCCTTCATCATCTGGTATGATGTGCCCTTCCATCTTTGATGAATTTTTAGTTTTATTTTAGTGCTTAGATAACTAGATCATTCTGCCTTTTTACAGTGTGTTACATGGGTTTTAACAGGAAATTGTCTAGTGGTTTTTTTTTTCAGTTGTATATTTTTAATTGGATAACTGGAAACATAGAACATTTAAACAATATGTGTAAAGTAAGCAGTCAAAGAGTCAGAGAGGTGTGGGAAATCTCAAATTAAGTAAGTCAATATGTGTCTTCAAGAAAAAGTACATATCAGATAAAAACTTGAGTTCTGTGAAGAAAAATAACTTCTGAAATCAAAAATCAGTTACAATGGTTATGCCCCATGGCCTTTTGGATACCCACTTCTGTTCCCAGTTGGAAACAGGCGCTATCACAAAGACAGTAAGAGAGTAATTAAAAGCAACAAAGAAGTTGGAAGAATAAACTTTGGTGTCTCTGGTTTAGGGGCTGCTTGGGAGTTCTTATTTCATTCTATCATTGAGGCTCATGGTTCAACTGTAAGGAATATGCATTTTTTCTGAGAAGTATTCCACTACTGAAGGCAATTATACACTGAGCTCTGAACCATTTCTCAGTAGCTTGGAAAAGGGATTGCAGTGTTATAGTGGATAGAGTTCTGAAAATTTTAGCTTAACGCTCAAAAGCTAAAATGCAATGTGTGCTGAAATACAATTCAGGAAGAATGTCTGCAGGGTGTGTTTCTTGCCTCAGGATGTAGTAGGACTCTGTGATGTACAGAGAATCGCAACATGGCTAAAAAGTATAAAATTACTTCCACATGGACAAAAGTTAAGCAGACTAGGGAGGATTTTTTCAACCTGGAAAAGAGAGAGTGGTGTCTGCAGCTATTATAGAGGCATATCAGATCATAATAAGCCCCACAAACTGGAGTAAGAAACAATTATTTATTGTTTCTCATGCCAGGAGCAGGGACATCCCATGAACCCGTCAGCTGAAAGGCTCAGGGCACACAGGGTGTGATACAGCAACAGAAGCCACTTGTCCCAGAGTTTGGAGGCACAGGTACACAGGTCCAACTGATAAGATAGGAGAGAAAGGGTGTTATAGGGGAAATTAAGCTCAACCTTACTCCTACAGGCCTCAGGAATGTCTGAACTGTAGATTATTGGAGATTGAGAAAGACAGGAGAAGTACCTTATATCTTGACCCATATGTTATTTCTAAGGCGTCTGCATCCCCCTCTTTTTCCATGTGGTAGGTGGTGATAAAGCAGTGCTGTTAAGTGGAGTCCCAGTCAGGACTGGTGCTGGTTAGTTGGTGGCTTGGCAACCCATTTGTGACAATCCAAAGCCACGACCCATAAAAGCATTTTGGCTCTTAATTCCTGTAACTCTTTTTTTGTCTGTCATTCATACTTTCTGTAGGTTTTCTCCATTTTGGGGAGTGGGGGAGGTCTAGAGTTGACAGCCATCACTGTGGTTGTAAATATGTCAGTTGCTGTGACAAATAGACCTTTCATATTCCATACGTATGGATGTAGCAAGAAGAAGTTTAAATTATACTTTTCCCTTTTTTTTCTGTCTTTCCTCTCAGAGTAGGCTTAAATTTGATCAATTTAGAAGCCTGGTATGTGATGGGAGTGAATGTCAAAAAGGAAGAAATGTAATAGGCTGAGGATTTAGGTCATTAAGTGCTACAAGATGTGTGATGTGTAGGCAAAACCAAAAGGCTGAGCCAAGAAGAAAATCTAGTAAAGAAGGTGCTGGGAAATCAGGCAAGTCAGATTTATGCCACACAAAGCTGCAGACTCCTCTTTGACCGTGAAAATCAATTTCCCACTCTCAGGGGGACCAGCAGAGATCTCCAAAGGGAGCAGAGATACAAGGAGCAGGTGGGCTCCCTGTCAGCTGGCTGCTCAGCTGCAAATTGCAGATGGGTGAATAGGAGTGGCAGGACAGATAAAAAAGAAAAGAGAAAGGACAGCAGGAGTAGGGAAAGAAGGGCTACTTTTAAAGCCTTTTAGGCTTTCAGAAGGGAACAGTAGGTCCTGAATGAAGGAACAGCAAGATATTTATCCTACAGGAGAGGAAAACAGTCTTCCTTAAGGCAAAAATCTCAGCTAGGGGTAGACAGGTGGTATAAATAAAAAGTGGTTGTATAAAACAAAGCCACGTTTTGCAAGGGAAATGTTAAAGTTTTGAAGCTCATGAGTCAAAATTTCTAACCTGAAGAACAGCCTGGTATGTTGTATCACTTTTTTCACTCTGATCCTCAGAACAGCTTCAGTTGAGTGACCAGATTTATACTGATTTACTTTCTGTTTAGGGAATTTTTTGCTTGACTGAATATAGAGTAATTAACAGGAGGTGAGAAGGAAGTATCATTTCAGAAAGTTGCTCTGCATGTAGGTATAACTCTTTGCATCCCTTTCCTTGATGTTTTTTTTTTCTTTAAGAGACAATACTGAAGTACACATGCAGGATCTCACCAACTGTCCAAGAGCTGTTAAAAAAGTAGTTAATAAAACTTAATCCTAGACCATTTTTTACAATAAATAATTCAAGTTTTTGATTATTTCATTACATTATTTTAGTGACAATGGAACATCAAGTCATATTCTACTATGAGGATGCTATTGATTCATGGCTGGAAGAAGCTTTTTTACTTTGTGAAAGTAGAAAAGAGCGCCTAACAATAACCAGGTGATGGAAGTGAGTTAGGTATGTTTTAATAACAGACACTTTTAGTAAATAAGTGAATGCAATGATTTACTATGAGAAGGGACAGATAATTGCTGGGCCTTCTCAAGATTATAGTTGAAGTTTTATAAAAGCCTTTTTTGCTTACCTCTGTAATTTACATCTGAATTGTGTAAATTTGTTGTGCTGTAATAGCTACTGCCCTTAAATCATGTCAACTCTTTCATGTATCTATTACCTACCATGATAATTTCATTACCTGTAGTCCATGGAAGAACAAGTCATTTTATCTTTGGGTGTTGAGGATTTACTTCAGGTCACTGCTCTCTCAGAGCATCTCTGAGAGCATTTGAAACTGAGTGAGTTACACCTAGATTTCTCTCTCCTTCCTGTACTCATATATTAGACCTGTTGCAGAGCTCAAGTGACACTGAGGTGCAACCAAGAAGTACATTTTATTAAAAAAAAAATAAAAATTCTGCATAAAACCATGACCTGGCATTTCTCTAAGAGCAGCTCTTAGTCTCAGATTGCTCTTGCACCTCAAATTATTAAATTAAACCAAAGCATAAGTGGTTTTAGGGCCAAGGAGATTTTCAAGGCTCAGGGGGATAATTAGAAAGGATGGACTTCATAAGTAAGGCAGGTGTCCCTAGGCTTCTTATTTGAACCACTAAGGGAGTCTTTACTATCTTCAGAGAAGATTCAATGCAGAAGCTGAAGTGACAGGGTGCTGAATTGCCTGAGGGGAGGAGAAGGAGATTGTGAGTCCCTTTTGACTGCATAAGAAAAGGAGCCTGTGAGTTCTCTGACTCCCTGTAAGCATCCTGAAGTATTTCAGTGGCCCTTGCTGCTGTTAATGTGCCTGAAAGTCTTTGAGAATGATAGAATCTTGGGGACCATCCTGATATCTCTCAGATGAAAGAAATTGCAGCTATAGCAAGTACACTTATAAAAGAGAGGAAAATCTGGTTTATTTGCTAACCAAAGTGAAGGTTTCCTTTCAGATTTCATAAGAATGAAAATCAATATCCTTTCCCAGTGTTTAATCCATTTCATATTGGAAGCATTATACTAGGTTAGTTTTGCACAAATTAGATTGTGGTTTTGGTAGAAAAGAGTTCATATGGTTACTGTGAAAAAAATAAATGCAAATAGAAGTCTGTTTTACTGATGGTTATAAATTCCTCTGCCTTCTAGTGGCATAGCTAGAGAATTGAGTTAAGCTTCTGGGCCTGAGCACAGTAGGTTTCTGTATTTATTCTGTATAATCTGTTTTTTGCCTCTTTTTTAAATCTTTGTTTTCTTATCAGACTTTCCTTTGTGGCCTCCTTCCTACCAGTGTACGCTGGGTTCTTCTCTCTCATGTTGTTTACTGAAGCTTAGACATGAAAGGACAATGAAATGGACATTTTAATCAATTAACTCTAGCCTGATCAAAGTTTCCTTCTTCCTTACTGTTGATGTTGCTGTTTAAAGTGTTGTTATTTACAACAGCATTCAGTTGGGCTTTTGATTCACGCGGTGTGACAAAGTCACTCTCTGGCACAGAATAGCAAGCTGAGAGCCTAAAACTGCATTTGATCAAGGCCTTGCTTTAATCATGGATCATGTCAGAGTTCTGAGCAACAGCACAGCTTTCCTGGTGGACTAATGCTGAAGGCAGAAGGGGAGCATGTTGGCAGAGAAAACAAACACTAAGCAGAGACCACAAAGAAAGGCTGAATGTCTATGCACTGGCCCTTTATTCAGTTCCTTTTGCCTTCAGAGGCCACCTGCTCACCTTTTTCCTCCTAAATGAAAATAACAAATACTTTAGGCTCTAGTTTTCTCAAGGTTTTATTTATCCTTTTAAAGAAATTTTCTATTTGCTATCTCTTTTTCTGGGAGGTAACTATCTGTTAAAGATACGTACAAAAAAGAGTATAATTTATATGAGGTCATTATTGCCTGATTGTGGTTGCTTAAGACTTTCAGTTGTTTTGAGTATTTGGGTAATTTTAAATTTTTTTTTTCCCCTTTTATGTGATCTATTTGTCTCTGCTGCCTTTTCTACCTTTGAGTATTACACAAAACAAAGCAAATACAAAAGTGCATCCTGTAGCCCACCCAAACGATTTTGTTGGCAAATTTTTGATGGATTTTTAAAAATTTCTTTGTTTCCATGATTCTAAGAAGGGACATGAGATCTCTGAATAAAGATATTTTTTGATCAGACATCTATGTAAAAGACTGACTATGCAGATGTTGTGTATATTTCAAAAAAACTGCTTGCATGTAATTAGGAGAACTTTTTGTATGTAATGGCTTATTGTTATTGAGTTATATCTTCACTGAATATGGCCTATCCACACTTGAGATCAAGCTACTGGAAAAATATAAGATTTTAACTGCTGATGGAGATTGCTTGTCATATCAAGTCTATCTACTAGCACTTGATGGAAGATCAACAGTGCTTTCCTATTGCTACACTACATACTCCTTCCCATGCTATGACTTAGGCAATGCCAGGGAGGTGGTTGATTTAATTGCAAAGGACAATATTTTTAGTGCAAGAGTTGAATATGTGTTGAGTCATTTTGAGGCAGACACAGTGCCTTCTGTCAAGGTGAGCAGGAAATTTTGAGGAGAGAGAAAAATAATGAAGTCACACCAGATAATCAGTAGGTCTTACAGACTGTGCTCAGCAGGCAATTAGCACATGTGCCTTGTTTAGTGGTGGTGTCATGTGGGTGAGCTTTAAAATATGAGCTAAAGAACTTGGTTCTCTTGAAAGTACCCCCAAAATGGCTGAAAGCCATGCTCTGAAGCAAGAAATAAGTAGTGTTCAGAAATGGCTTTGCAATCAAAGTAGTGGAGTCAAAGCTTCTGTTTGCCCTTAGTGTGCTCTCAAAGTTCAAGCAGAGATTCAATCAGGCAACCTCCCGGCTTGTTCCCCCACTTCCATATTCTGGTGCACATGCAGCATTAGTAATAACCTTATATTAATTGTAATCCCTTCATATTGGAGATAAGCAACTGGTTTTGCTTTTCAGATTTTACACTTATGTAAATACAAGTTAGTAGTAAATGTGTCTGTTTTGTTTTCTGCATGTTTTCCAATCTATCTTCCCCAGTGGCAACAGTTAATGAAAAAGATTATTTTATTAATTAAACTTTCAAAACAATGCAGTTTGTTGCTGGCAGCCTCTCATTTGGAATAATCTTCTCTGCATCATAACCTTCTATTTTTGAGTTTAATTGCTTTTTCCCCCCCTTCCTTTCCTTTGGAGAACTCTTCTCTCCTGACCTTTCACGCTGCTTTTGCATTTCACGTAATTTCAGTTAAGGGATGTTTAATTACTAAAATAATCACTTCTGCTTTTAATCTGTTTATGCTTTTCTGCCTGGCTCTTGCTCTTCCACTGTAATTTCTGCTGATTGCAACGATGCCTCTGTTAAGGAAAGAATTGATCTCTCCCAGTTCTTAGGAGAACTCTTTTATAATCATAGACCCTTTAGTCTAACAGGAGTTTCAGTCAGGCAACTAAAAGACAGAATTACTTTATGGGAGAGAGGCATCAGATTTATGGTCATAAATGCTTATGTAAAGTCAGATACAGGAGAACTTTCCTACTTTCAAATGAATGACCCCACCTGAAATAGTGGAGACTGCACTTTGCTATGAGAACGTTCTTTGCATATGAAGAAGATAAATCTATAGGATTAAGTGGACAGGATATTTACACCATGCAGGTTGAAGGACCTACATAAGTTGGCCACTTCAACACATCTGTTCTTTGTTTCACAGATTGAAAGAGATCTATCCATAGAATGGCTGAGACCACCTAAGTAAGGCACTCTGCTCATGAAGGGAAGCAGCTCAAAGTACTCTGCTTTTGCTTAGGGTCATCTTCAATGGTGCAAGGTCAAGTTGGAGGCCTGCAGCCAGCAGTCTTCCCCTGGTGTCAGTGCTGGGTCAGATCTTGTTCAACTTATTGATCAATGACCTAGGTGAGAGGACAGAATATATCCTCAGCCAAGTTCACTGATGACACAAAACTGGGAGGATGTGCTGCCATCTAGTGTGACCTGGGCAAGTTGGAGAGTTGGGCAGAGAGGAACATCATGAGGTTCAACAAGGGCAGATGTAAGGTTCTTCATCTAGTAAGGAACAACCCAGTGCACCTCTACAGGTTAGGGGCTGACCTGCTAGAAAGCAGTTCTGTGGAAAAAGCCCTGGGAGTCCTGGTGTACAACAGCCAGCAATGTGCCTTCCTAGCTAAGAAGGCAAAAGGCATCCTGGAGTGCATCAAGAAAAGTGTGACAGGCAGGTAAGAGGAGGCTTTTCTCCCCCTCTCCTCTGTCCTGGTGAGGCCCCATCTGGAGTATTATGTCTGATTCTGGGCTCCCCAGTTCATGAAGGACAAGGCACTACTAGGGAGTCCAGAGCAGAGCCACTAAGATGATTAGGAGTCTGGACCCATAATTAACCATACAAGAAAAGGCTGAGGGAGCTGAGTCTGTTCAGCCTGGAGAAGACTGAGAGTCTTATAAATATCTAAAGGGTGGATGTCAGGAGGATGGGACCAGATTTCAGTGGTGTCCACTGGCAGGAGAAGGTGCATTGAACACAAGCTGCAACGTAGGAAGATCCATCCAAACATGAGGAAAAACTTCTTTACTGTGATGGTGACAGAGCACTGGACCAGGCTGCCCAGAGAGGCTGTAGAGTCTTTGTCTCTACAGATATTAAAAACCTGCTCAGATACAATCCTGTGCTACCTACTGTAGTTGAACCTGCTCACGCAGGGGGTTTGGACTAGGTGTTCTTCAGAGGTCACTTCCAACAAACTGCATTCTGTTATTCTGTAAAAGCAGCTGCAGCTCCACTTAGCTTTCTAGGCTGATGCAAATACTAATCCATATCTATTTTTTTGGACCTTGCACTACTGATTCTGAGAGCAATCAGTCACATAGAGCCTGATCCAAACCCTACTCAGAGAACCTTTCTACAGCCTCCCATGTAAATGGGTCTTGAGTCATGGCTCAGTGCTGGGGCCAGTTCTCTTTATTATGTTTACCAATGACCTGGATGAGATGATTGAGTGCACCGTCAATGTTTGCAGATGACATTAAGTAGGGAGGGAGTCTTTACCTGCCCAAGGATGGGAAAGCTCTACAGAGGGACCAGGATAGGCTGTATCAGTGTACCAATTGTGTGTGATTCAACATGGCCAGTTGTTGTGTCCTGCACTTGGGCCACAATAACCCCATGCAATGCTACACACTTAGGGAGGAGTGGCTGGAAACCTGCCACAGGTTGACCACAGGCACCTGAGAGTGCTGGCTGACAGCTGACTGGATGTGCCCAGGTCCCCAAGAAGTCCAACAGCACCTAGGCTTGTACCAGGAACAGTTGGTTGCACTCGGTGATCTTAAAGGTCTTTTCAAGCCAGAACGATTCTATAAATCCTACATATCTAGGAACTCACCTCTGATGAACAGACTTATCTCAGATTTACAACTTTTTCACTGTCAGCAAAAAGTGACTCCCTAACATTTATGTACCAGTGACAAAGGAGCTCAAAGAGTCAAGTTCATCAAAGTAGTTGAATTTAAAGGAAATTAATTATACATAACAAAGTTGCCATATCTGGAAAAAAACCAGAAGTATACTGCACTCCTCCGAATTCGCTGTGGCTGCACATATGTATGTGTGCTACTCAAATTAAACAGCCAAAGTTAAATCAGTTTCATTTTGACAGATTTTGAATTACAACATTTTTTTCATCTGCATGAATGAGTACATTCGCTCATGGACTGCTATTTTGTCTTGCAAAAGTAGTTACAAGCAGGTGAAGATAACTAGTCTGGGTATAACTAGAAATCAGTGGCAGAAAAATCCCCTAGAAAATGAAAAACAGAGAGAATAACTGCGGTACTTCCTCTCTTTCTGCTTCTCTGCTCATGGGCTCTGCTTGTCCCACCATCAGTTAGTGATCAATCTTTAGGTATCACCACTATGCAGGTTTCAGCATAATTCATGTTGCATACACTCAGATGCAAGGAAATCAGATTCTTGGAGATGGACTGCAGTCTTAGAGCAGACGTGGACTTCATTAATCATTTGAATTTTCTCCTCTTCCCTCACCCTTCTGCTGCTTCCCTCATCTCCTCCTATGTATTGCAATAGCTGGTCTGACTCTGGAGTAGAGAGACTGTGGTGAATCTTTTAATGAGCTGAACTAATTGATCATCCCTTGAGTACAACTATAAAGCAATGTAGTGGGGAATTTTGGCTCCTTCAGGGAATATGATTCTTTACACTTCTTGTCAAGGCTGTGGCTAAATGTGACAAATTAGTTCTCAGTTTTGCAGCTCATTTACAGTTTTGCCTAATTGCAGATGGAATTTTTGAAGGATTTTTATTTATTACATCTGGGCTCCAATTTCAATATGCAGAATTATTTGTGGTACATTATGATTACCAAGGTTATTTTCTCACACTAAAAAAAAAAAAAAAAAAAAAAAAGCGAGAGAGAGACTGAAAATAAAGTTTGCTAGGAAGCAAAATAAACTGATTGACCTTAGTGAAAAAGAAGCCATGATCCCCTTGTGAAGTTATTAGCTTCTTGTAATTTAGCTTGTAAAAATGCATTTTTGTAATGTGTAGTGCTATTGAGCATTTAGTGTGTCTTTGTTTACCACAGAGGATGGTCTACATTTTGTTTGAGATCCTGTCTCAGGCAATCTAAAAGTGATTATGGAGTACTAATACAGCAGTGGGCTTATGAGCAGCATTATTACTTCCATGGTATGTATAGAGTCTTAATGATCTTGATTGCAGTTATTTCCCTATGTGAAGAAAACAAAGACTTGCCTACCTCAAAGCAAAGCCTTAATTAAAAAAGTATGTGCTGAAAATTGTTGTCAGCAGATAAAGCACTCAAAAAGTGCTTGTGAAGGAAAAACCTCCAAGTCTACGAAGTACTTCAGTGGTAAATACTCTGTGAGGCATCCAACAGGTAGATGCAAAGCAGGTGATAAGGGAGTGGAAGAACCCACACCTGTCTTCTGCCTCCTCAGAGCCTAGGGAAATAAACAAAGTCCAGCAGGGTTCCAGTATGGTTCTATAAAAGATGCAGCAGAATCCAAGTCTTGATAGCACATAGGGATGAGATATCTTCTACAGCCATTGCAGCAGTGCTCTGTTTTTAATTGATCTGGTTTAAAGGTACAGTACAGCAAATGATTGGACCGAGAGACAAATTAATTTCCATGTCTAGACAAGTCCTTAAATTTGGTCCATTTTATACTTTATGCCAGTACATAAATCACTGTGCTAAATGTGAGTGGTTTGTTCAGTGGGAGCTGCATTAAATCTGAAGGGCTCCGTTTATATGGGAAAAGATGATTGTTTATTGGCCACTTCTATTGCATGTGTAGGGCTTGTTTGATTCTTGCTGTCATTCTTTCTGTCATTCTCATTGGAACTGGGGTTATGAAGACTCTATATGAAGAGAATATGTTTTGCTGACATATCATTCTGGTTTTGTGTACTCAATGATTTTGAACCTCTGCAGAGGAAATACCAGAATCTTCTGAGTTTGTGCAGCATATTAAGGTAATTCAATAGATGATATGGCTATTTTTATCCAAAAAATGTCAATGACAAGCACACAGATCATAACATATTAAAACATGGCCAGTTTAAATTCCCTTATCCATCCCCACTGAATTGCCTATGTTCTTTATGGTTAAATTGTGAGTATTTCACAGAAGATAGGTAAGCATTTGCACTAATAATTAGTTGTTCATTTTTCTAGATAACTGCCTGCTTTTCATATATGGTTGCTTTTTTATTAAAGAAGTTAAATAAGATATGCAATGCAAATTTGCATGTTCAGTTGACTATTTAGTTAGAACCTGAAGCTATAAATTCCCCGGTGTGTTTAAATAAGCTTGTCTTTTGTCCAGTGTTGCCAAAAGGGAGAACATTTCCACATTAAAAAAAAAAAAAAAAAAAAAAAAAGTCACCATATCACTTAGCAGAATTTCCCAAGCTTCTACAAATCCAGGACAGGCAATTTGTTTGCTAACTGCTCCTTTTCTCTTAAAAATTTACAGTGATTTATTTTCAGTGTCAGTAACAGCATCATCATTACTTGGAGATCCAACTGTACTGAATGTTACGTTAATAAATCATAAGCTCTGAAAATCAATAGTCCAAAGAACTGAAACAAATGAAACTGTTTCTGTTAAGCAGATTCACCCACAAAGTCAAAACCTCTGCTGTCGAAGTTCATAAAATTTCCATCAGCTGCTTAGTCCAGAGACATCAGACACAGCTCCCCAGACTCAATGTCAGACAAACCTTATCAGTTGATGGATTGATTTTTTATTTCTTTTTTGTCAACTCATCAATGTGTCTGTGATTATATTATATTTGCTTCCTTTGAAGGTACATGAACTGCTTCTTTATCTTGTATCCTGAAAAGATACCAAAGGTTAGGTCTGACCTGCCTTTTTCTCCTTGTAGAATCCTGGCTTTCTCTCCTGAACCACAGGTTTCCCCCTCTAGCCCTTTTGAAATCTACTCTTGCATAAAAACAAATAGCTCTGTTTGCTTATTGGTCAAATATATAGCATGGTACTTCCATTTCAAGATGGCATTACTTTTGCTAGCAATGAGGAAAAAAAACTTGTGAGAGAATTTTACACTGTACATCTTCTGTCATAAATACCAAAAAAGATGGAAAGTTAGCTATTCATGAAACTATATATATATGGCTATAGTTATCAATGAAATTTAATGATGGCTATTCCAAGTCTAGTACTAAGACTGAATGCAAATAATCTACCTATGCAAGAATGAAAGTAGTTTTCTTTCCTGCTTCCCATCACTGTTGAAAGCAATTTACATCTTGTGGCATATTTGTATATAGTACTCAAAAAGGGGAAACTCTTCATGTTGTAAAATAAATACAGTGATTATATCTATTTCTTAATGTGAATATACAGTAAATCTTCATGTTTCTTTGGCATCAGTGCAGTGATGCCATGGTTTTAGTGATAAAGGTTGTTCTACCTTGAGAAGAAAGCCCAGACAGTAATTCTGTTAACTCTGTGTCTTTCTTCTTTCTAATCTCTTAACGTTCTATTTTTATCTACTATGGTTTTCAACAAGAACATTAATCCAACCCTGAAGATTAATACAAAGTCAGAAAAACTGATTTTCTGTTCTCATGCGATCCGTTTTCTAACTTCAGCTTTAATTTGGAAGAAAATAACAAAATGTTTGGACAGTGGTTCACATTAGTTCGCTCATAGTCAGAAATGTTGATTTTTGGATGATTTTAATGCTTGTATGCTTTCTTGTGGTCCCCTCTGTCTCTGTGCCCGTAACTCCTAGCCATGCTCAAGTAGCTGAAAGGTTACATTTGACAGCTGATGATGATCACTTTATTTTAGCTTCTTTTATCTCCTTGTACTCAGTTATCATCTCTTGTGACATCCTTAAAGCATAAGCTCTTGATAGCCCTGGTGTTATATGGGTGAGCTTACTGCCACAGGGTAGAAGCAGGAGAAATCCTTCACTATCTGTACTGTAATGTTAATCATACATAGCATTTGGGATTTTTCTCCTTTTCTGCGTGTTTTGCCTCATGAGTTCTGTGTGTCAGACTAATTGTAGTAGGTTCAAATTTCAGGTTCATATCCCTTTTCCTGATTGTTGTGACATTTTGAATTGAATCGTGCCCTTTCATGTTACAGTCATCATCCTTGTCACGGTGAGAAGAATGAGTAAACTCCTGTATTGCAGATAGGTAAAGAGAAGAATACAAAATTGTGCTTAAGTAAGAATCACACAGACTGTTTTGTCTATATATTACAGACTGAATCTCTGCTTACCAGGACAGGGATACCCAGAGTATCTGCAAAATAAACAGGGACCAGTGCACCCACTCTTTCTCCACCTGTGCCCATCTCCAGGGTTGAGCAGTGAAGTCTTCCTCCATCCTTCATACCACTTGCTCCTACTTTCCTTTTTGCCTTCTGGACATGCTGTGATGGAAATGACTGCCTTAGGGCTATATGAACTTAAAAAAAAAAACAAACCATGAGGTGCTGGAGCCCTGCAGATTTATAGAGTTGTTACTGGACATCAGAAGTCTGTGAACTTGATCGAGTTTGCCTCAGGGCTGTGTGAGTTTAAGGACTCTGAGGGATTTTAAGATATAAAACTGCTTTTAATAACTAGGTTACTCAACTTCAGATCTTACAAAAAACCTATTAAATCTTCATGCTGGCCAACCACAATAGATAATGACCAAATTAGATATGTCTACACAAAGCTTTGTTTGAAATATGGTAGCTTACTCTACACCACATTTCCTAGAAAGATTCAGATTTATTCAATGTAACACATGGGTCAGAGGCAGAAATATTATTGAGTGTATGAAACTGGGTGTATCTATAACAGGCCAACAGTGATCAAAATTAAAAATTATTTCTGGCAAAAAATTGTGAGATCCTTACACCTTAAAAATTATATATCAGAGAAATCTGTCCTTTTGTTAGCTGCTATCTGGAGTATGTATTTTGGTTCTGATATTCCCCAGGGTGGCAACTGATCCAGTGACCAGTCAGAGGAGAAGCCAATGAATTATCCTTGGTGTTAATTAAATTTACAGGTTTGTTCCACCCAAACTAAAGAGGTTGATAACATCAGTTGCTTATGTGTCTGAGGACTGGAGTGCTCTTGCAAATCAATGTTTGACATAGATGTTGTGTTAGAGAAAGGCACTATGTGGCCCCTGAATCACAACTATATATCACGGCTTCTTGCAGTTCTTGATCTGTGTTCTTACTATTGAAATTTTCTTATGAGGAAAGGTTTGATTTAGAGGGTTGTTATTCCATAGTGCCATAAAGTACATGTCATGAAGGAACAGAGGTCATTTAGATGTTATTAGTTATATGTTATTTAGATGGAGACTATCTTGTGCTCATTACAAATTGAACAAAATACCCTTGACAATTCTTCTAGCTGCATTAGGCAAGAGAACAAATTATAATAAAAGAAAATCCACCGCCAATGAATAATTACAAGAATTGGGTTAAGGCTGCATTGATGAGCATGGTATCTGGAAACTCAGTCAAATCAGTGACTTTTGTAATCCTGGACAAACAAATACATTAATTCTGTTTAAGTTTTTGACAACAGCACTTCTATAGGTTCCAGTGTTAATGGGTTCCTGTTTCAAAGCTGTACAAGAAAATAGCTGGTAGTATGGGATTTTCATATCAACTTAAGAAGGTTTTATTTTTTTACCTCAGAAATTCCATATTAAAAATAGCAAATTAAACAGTACAAAAAATGATGTAAAAAACATCCTCGAAAACCAAAACATGCACATATACTGTTACCTCAAAGAAACAGTTCTTTGTGCTTTTATTGACACACTGAAAAGGAAGGCCTTCAGAAATTGTTATTAAAGAGGTCTCAGATCTTCTCTATTTCTCTCTAATAAGGGGTTGATCTCATTTACTTACTCTTCTTCCAATAGGGGCTGTAGTAATAAAATAGTGACAAAGATATACCTGAGGGATTGTATCACACATAGCCCTTATCTCCTGTTTCTTCAGCAGTTATTAACATATCTGCAGGCTTTTCTTACTGTCCCAAGACTATTGTTTTCTGTGAGAGCCTCTGATTAAAGACTTTGTAAAAAAGCTTGCTGACATCCAAATACACTTTTATTTATTGTTTGTATTTTGGCAAATTTATAAAATGGAAGTAGTTGCAATACAAGCATTTCTGTAATTCTATATATGAATTTTTAATTTGATTGTCTTTGTGAGAAGAGAAGCAGAGAGGAAATCAGGAGGAAGGGTGACTCTAAAAGGGGTGTTATGTAAACCAGGTGCACTAAAACTTCTTTATATTTTAAAATTTTAAAAGCGCATGTTAAAGATGTGTTTCTCTGTAGAAATCTGGGAGTTAACTTAATTGCTTTCTAAAAAAGTGTGCTGGGAGTGTCTGCTTTCAACCAATAATTCTTAAGACTGCAAACTCTTGAAGCTTTACACACAATTAGAAGCCAAAAATATCATAAATCAAAGAAATCATGCATATTCAAGTATTTCTAATGTCACATCAGATAAATGGTATAGAATGTTATAGTAAGATTAGCATTTACTCCACTCTGTTCCTCAATCTGCTAATGAAACCTTTAGGAAAACTCAGAATTATGGGAAAGGAGTAAGCCATCTTGCACTTTCAGTGAAGCTCAGATAGGAGAAAGATCTATGTGGTATACAAAGATATTGTGATATCTTTGTGGTACACTCTTGTGTGTCTAATGTATAACTAATGTGGCAGCATATTTCTACTTCCTGAACTGGGATCTTTAGATGACAAGACAAGGGGAGATAGATGCAAGTTGGTTTGGAAAGTCCAGCAGAAAAAAAAGTAGGGGGCTGTTATCTGCTCACAGCACTTTGATATTACAGTTGCAGAATCTGAAGAGGACAAAGTCTAGGTTTAGTCTCCAAGTTACAAATGCACACACGTATGGCAGATCCAGAATTTTGTGTCTCAAGGACTCATGTACTGACATTGCCAAATGCTATATTTGAGGATCAGCATTTCTTACTCAGGATTCTTCTGCTGAGAGACTATTTTTTGAGCTGGCTAGAAACCAGGTTCCTTTGCTGCTTGGAAAAATACTGCTATCACCACTCCCCATTTCTTTACTCTTAATATGATGTGTACCCAAAACAAAATGAAAGAATAAATTTTGGTGTTTGAGATTTTTTATTTTATTTTCCTGGTGGCTCCAGCTACTCAGTGAGATTATTTTGCTTGTAAAAACCATTTCTGCTAGCAGCTGTGAAACTATGGCTGACAGCAGGAGGAATTCCTGAGGGATTCACTTCAGAGCACCAAATCCTGAAAACTACCAAGACTTAAGGGTAGATGTACCTTTACATATAACCATGCAGAAACAAAACTCTGCATTGATTGGAATGACACATTTCAGACAGGTATATGCAACTGACTCTAGAAATACACTACCATCAACCTTATGAAATAGTTGTAGTGGTTTTCTAAGATTTTGGTGGCATATATGCTATGATATACATACATGATATGATATCATGATATCATACAGAGATAAGAGAGTAGGGAAGCCTCATGAGCCATTTTAATTATTTTCACAGATACTGTATTTTCATAAGTTCCTTCGATTTTTCAGAATGTCTGACTTTCTTTTATGTTCAAAAGTTACATTCAGAAAAGTTATAAAAAGTAGCATTCAGAGACCTAACTTTTATGAAACTTTATTGAAGCTGCAAAGAAGGTATAGATTTTTATCTTCAGAAAAGCTGCACAGTCAAGAAAGCAAGAGGTTGTGTGTGGCTTCTAAGTCAGTACTGCACAAGCTCTCATTCTATGTAGGAAATTGTTGGAGCACATTTTAAATAGCAACCCGTATGGATGCTTCATCTACTTGAGAAATGTGTCAGTTTGAGGTCTTTTACTTCTGAAGAAAAAAAAGACAATTGGGTTACAAGCCTTACATAAGCTATTCCAGAGTTTCTTACTAACCTTAGGAGATTTTACTGCATTCCAAGTTTCTTACTTCCAAGACTGTGTGCAACATCCATCACAAAGTACCTACTATTTTCCTCTCCCCAGGTACTCTGTTGAGGACCATTCTTTCCATGTTGGCAAATGTATTGATTCTGCTAATTGGAGAAACAAAAAAAGCTGAAATAAACAAAAACACAAACAAGTTGTCAGTTGAGGATAAATTGTAGTTTATTTTGGAGCTTCTAGGCATCCACAAATAAATCTTACCCCTTGGAAATTATTGTTTCATCTGATTACAAGACAAATGCAATACCACAAGCAGAATGGCAGTATTTAGTGTTCAATATTCCTCTTTTGGAAAGCAGAGAGAGTCACACAAGCTTTTCTTCAGTATTAATGTGTAATAGGCTTGAAGTGGAGAGGGTGTGTTATGGAAGCATGCTCAGACAATTTTCTTTTATAACGCTACTAGCTGGTAGGTGAGTTAATTTATGAGCTTTGCTACACAAGTTTCATCTCTTCAAATTTTAATATTTTCACATTTATTCACAAAGCTATTTTTTGTAGACCAAAGAGTTATGACTAATTGGAAAACTCTTCTCTGCACTTTAAATGTATGAGTTTACCCATTATCAGCATCTGTCAAACTCAGGGGTTTACTTATCAAGTAGTGAAGTCTCAGGAATAAATTTAACAACCAGCTCTATTAGAAAATCGGGCTTGTGACAGTGAACAGGAAACAAAAGTATTGGTATAGAAATCTTCAGGGAAATGCTGCCTGATTTGATACTGTGGAGGACAGTGAAAAAAGTCTTTCTCCTTCTAATTTTCTATGTAGAGGTAAATATAGCCTCAGTCATTACAGTTCCTAGGTGATACGATTAGGAGCAATTTTGTGCACCTTGATTCTGAGTGGAGGTTTTACACAGCTCTTCACATTTTTCTGCATTTCTACATTGCCACAGAATGTGTGATATGTAATCCATATATGCACACATCCTATTCACAATGAGGAACAAAGGTGTGCTATCCCTTTTCTGTGGCCACAGAGATGCTGTGATTTGTCAGGACCTTTTATATATAATTCTGTGGTGAGAGAAGAGCATCAGCTGTCCCCATTTCTGATGTCCAGAGTATCCATGGGGGGTTCTCATAGTTTCATGTCCTCTCCAAACCATTTCTAATTACTCGAGCATAAATTTCACTCTTATCTAAGCTAATCTGTTGCACTCAGTTGATATTTTGCAATACTGATATTCCTAAAGTATATATGGGTGTGCTCTGAAACAAATGATTTTTCAGCAGAAAAGGAGATTTTTTTAAATGGAAGAAATGTAGTTACCTACAATAATATTTTATTGGAAGGAATATTATTGGGTCTTGATTATAGTTTATATGTGTGTTAATTTCAAGTACTCTTTAACTGGTGGCAGCTCACTTTTAACTGTTTGATGGCAAAGATCTGCACACAAAATGCAAAAAATTAGCAAGTCAGGCCTATCAGGTCTCAGAAAAGTGCTGAGTGCCATAGTATGCACATAGCTAATGCAAGTCTATTTTAATAATGTTTTAATTGTATGTTAGTTATTTATTCATTAAATTGTTTATCATTACATTTCAGGCAAAAGTCTCAGGTGTCCCAGTCTTGAAGCTGCAGTTCTTTCAGTGGTTGACAAAACTTCTGGCAGTGTAGTGCTGTGGTGTATAATTACATT
Source organism: Heliangelus exortis (assembly GCF_036169615.1). Taxonomy (NCBI): domain Eukaryota; kingdom Metazoa; phylum Chordata; class Aves; order Apodiformes; family Trochilidae; genus Heliangelus; species Heliangelus exortis. The sequence goes on along the minus strand of NC_092422.1, from coordinate 106,515,214 downwards.
AGGCCAATGTTGGTAAGATGACACTTCTAGCTGGAGGAGGAGGAGGTCTTCAATACTTCACAGCTTCTAAATTTGTGAATTTTCAAGCTTCCCTTACACCATAACTGCAAAGCCAGCATATTACTGAGGAGCAAGTACTGAAGCACAAACAAAGCACTTCAGTTGGCTCAATCACATCGTATTTAATTTTTAGTTCTTAGAACAAAAAACAAAAAAGTCTCTCAGAGATGTCTTCTCATCAGCCATGGAAGTATCCTCCTTTAGAAGGAACTCAGAACCTGTTAAGAGCTTTTTTCCTTAACATGCACAGAGTAATCTCATCCTCAAAGTCTTCTGGAGAATTCCTAACAAGCTGTGTTGTGTCTCAGCATTGCACAATCAACTGTGTCTTGTTCTGAGACATGGTAAATCACAAAATGTTGTGATTTAGGCCTTACAAACTGTGCACTGAACACTTGTCTACAATCTGTAAATAATGAGTGAATTTCATATCACTGACCAAATCAAGATCTTTTGGGCCTTTTGTTCTTTTCTTTTGCAGAAGATGATGGGGCAGTATCATAGTAGCTTCCTCTTTTTCTTTTTTTTTTTTTTTTTTTTTTCTGTGCAATTAGCACCTAAATGAGTATGTTTTGTAATAGCATAACACCCAAATTTTCAGAGCCTATTAATGTATAATACTTCATACTTTAACCTCTTTTATGGTTAGCATACTAGTCTCCAGGCTACTTTACTTCTAAGCAGGTTTTTAAAAAAGGAAGACAGTAATATTTTGGAAACGGAGATTTATTCAAAAAGCTGCTTTTCTGAGTTTACCTCCATTATTGCCTATATTTATTCTCTGCCATGTCAGATTTATACAAATCGGAAGTGTCACAGAATTTTATAAGGTGTAAAATAATAATAGTGCACTTTAGATTATGATCAGCAATAGAAATCCCTGTAAACAGTTTGCTGAACCAAGAGTTTTGGCAGGTTAAAAATTTTTCAGAAGAAAACTTGGCAATCAAATCTATTTATTCTGTTGATTACAAAGCAAATAAGCTTTTTCATGAATGTTGTGAGTTGATTCCCAGACTAGCATAAAACTGAGAGATCTTTACATAGCCTGTAAAATAACACCTGTCTCTAGGAGAGACACAGTGAGTCCACAGTAAAACTGTTAATTTTTTCTCTGCTGGGCCTTCTTGTAGATTTAATATTCTCCTGCTTTACTACCACAGCAATCATTTACTGCTGTTTCCTATGAGCATTTCCTTCTCATTATGAAAGTCTAGGAGTGATTGTTTTCATTACACTAAGCAAAGAGATCTTTAAGGCATGGAGATCTGTGCCAGTGAGATGCCAATGATTCTGTGCATGTAGATGTGACACCTGACCTGACCCACAGCGCTGTTGCAGGGAGAGTTCTGAGTCCCAGGCCATGAGTTGTTCCATTTTCATCCATACTTTCTTGCAGCCGTTCATTCTCCTTGTTTCTGCTATGTAATAGACAGATGGATGTTTATGGAAGGTTTCAGATCTGCACTGTTTCTTCTGCCTTAAGAATGTCTGCAGATTTTAATTGCTTGACAAGCACGATGTTGTAAACAACCCGTATTTTATGCGTATATGAAATGTAATCATGAGTTTTATGCTGTTATTGATTGATGGCCTTGAGAATTTGAGCAGGGAGGGTTAGAAAATTTGAAGCTTGGTAAGAAAAGATGTCTTCTTTGTGATAGTTGGTATTTTTGCAGTATGCTTTATGTCTCTTAAGTTATTTCTAAAAATAATTCAGATCTACAGCTGCTCTTCAAGAACCCCTAAGCTGCTGGTGAACATATCAGCACTATATCAGCACAGTGCTCTTGAGGTTTCTTTGGCAGTCCACATAGCCACCAGATTTTGACTGAATGCTAGAGACATCACCTGTCTAAGGAAAGTCCAGTAGGACTCCAAAGCCTTTGCCCATGCACTAGAAGGTGATAAAGATTCAATCCCAAACTACACTAAGCATATTGAAATCCCACAAAGGGTCAGACACAGGCTACCTTTGCAGTGTTTTTAAGTCACAGGATGGAATTTATTTTTTTATAGGTAATTGAAAGGCTCTGTATCTGAACATCTGATCATATCTGTCATATAAACAAATTCATAGCTCCTTGGAATTAGAGGTGGTTAGAAATTCTTGAAAATTACATTTTTTGTCTTTTAGATAGGAAGGGGAAAAATTACTTATTGTTTCTACATCGGGATAAATTTGGCAAATACAGATGGCAGAGGAGTAAATAAGTTGTTTTTCATCTGCTGTTGAGCAAAATATGTGGACAGCACCATGTTCCACCTGTCTGCTCTATTTTTAATTTCCAAAATGAAACTTTGTTGTTCTTGCTGAAAAAGGCAAACCAAGTCTATCCACCAGGACTGCTATTTACTTTGAAAATGTCTTAAATTCCCAAGTGGGCTTTTTGAGGCTATGTCACCAGATGGACTAACATGCAAGAGGTGGGATGAAATAATTTTTGCAAACCTTTCAGTCCTTTCTGACATGTAGAGGTGAAGAAAGAGGTCTCTCTGGGGAAGGAGAGGGTAGGAGGATGGGTTGTGTTTTTTTTTTTAAACTAGTTCTGTGTTAGAACTATTTAATTTTGAATAGATTGTTTCCTGAGGTCAGTCTATTTTTTAAGCTTAAGTGAGAGTGACTACAGGCATCGTGGTTATGTGCTTCTCATGTAAATAGTGAGTGATTCCCTACTGTTCAAGTGACTCTTGATACATGTATTAATGTATTTCAATACAGAGGGAAGCAATGCTGAATATGGTCACCTTAGGCTATTGAAGGAGATGTAGTGGAGTGGGTACAACTAATACAGCAGTTGGGTGTCAACATCGCATTCTCTTCTCAGCTGATAAAAAAGCTGACATTTCTTTTCCAAATTACTTTCCTCTATTTCTTCAGCTGGAAAACCTGGCAATGATTCCTTTTCAGGCATCGTAGTCTTACAGTGCATGCCCCTTTTAGAGTGCTTTTGCTGGGAAAAAAAAAAAGAAAAAAAAAAAAAAGAAGGCTCAAGCTGCTCTACCAGCATAACTGATTTCTCTAAAACCACTTTTATTCTATGGCAAAGCCTATCATTTCACCTGAGAACTTCATTAACTTCAAAGGAATCTGTCCTGAACTGCAGGTGGTCTTTTTCTTTTTGTTTGCTATTGCTTAGAAGTATTGCCTTTGCAAAAGAGAGTCAGATACTATTAAGATGCAGTACTCTTTTCTCCACTTAGTACAGTTGAATGTAGATAGAGGTGCACCTTCAGAATTAGGTGAACAAAACCCTTGTTCACCATCCCACTGAAAAGCTGCCTTTAGCTGAGCATCTATTTGGCAACTTTAAGATTTAAATGAAAGGGGATTAAAAACACTGGGTCCTAGTGCCCTTTTCATTTCATTAAGAGCTAACGTGTGTAATTGTAAAAACAATTGTGCAGAAGGCAATCATGTAAATACCAATAAAAATTTTCTTAGTAGCAAGCTGATTTAATGTAAATAACTCATCTTAATCTCTTTTAATTAAAAAAGTCTAATTACAGAGAGCAGCTTACATTGATCAGCATATTCAGATGAGTGCTGGTATATGTCAGTCAGAAATAAATAAATAAGAGGGAAATAATCTATATAAAGAAATCTAAAAATAGTGTCAAATAGCAAGAGTTGATTTAGAATACAGGCACTGAATATGCATTGCTGGATTCATCTCAGCCAGTTAGAAAGGCAAGGGCAGCTGAAAATACTTCCAATTTTTAAAAAAGCATGGAAAAAACAGGAAAAATTGACATGTGGCAGGTTATAAGAAATTCTGAGCGCAAGACTGTGTGACTGATTGCAGTCAGATCCCATCATGCATGCTTTGTCCCTTTGTTTGAGAAAGTTCTCCACAGAAATGTCAAGGCCTTTCCTTCATTTCCCTCCACAAAAGGGTCTGTTGTGTACTCATATACCTCTGACTACTGAGGACATAAAGCAAGGGCAGAGTCTGGGTAACACAGATTTTCAGATATTTCAAAAAAATAACAGTGGACTAGTAGTAACCAGTGGTTTGATGATTATCTAGGAAATAATGGTGAAAATGCAGGTTTTTCCAGTTACTCGAAGACAAGAAAAGAATATTTCAAAGCAGAATTTCAGATCAGAATGGACTAAATACTAATTAAGCATATTTTCCAATTTTTATTCTTTATAATAATTCAAATATTTTAAAATTAACGTGAAAACCAAACAGTAGCAAATCCATCATCAACAAGGAAAAATAATACGTAATTAACAGATCAAGGCAGAGTTCTTTTCCCCACAAGGTTGGTTAAAGTACACTTAAGAACACTTGGCTTTTTAATTCTAAATGGCATTTTTTTTCCTACTGTCCTTCTAAGGTAAGACTGTTGTGATTACATTGTCTGTTCATCTCCTGCTATGATAAACTTTTGACTTTCCAAGCAATTTTAAGCCAAATTTGACAAAGGATTAGAGATCACAAAGCCCTTATCATATTCTTAAAAGAAATATTATCAAAGAAGGATGGCAAGGAAGAAAGGAGAAGACCATGGTGAGCTATGAATTTGATGATGGTTTAAAACATCAGATAATCTGCCAGTCCTCTCATGTGGCTGTATCAAAAAAAATGCTAAAGCATCTATATTTAGGGTGTAATTCTATCACAAAATTTTAAGAAAGTTCCAATTCTATCACAAAATTTTAAGAAAGTTACATGATGTCACATCCCAAAGGAGATTCTGCCTCCCAGTCCAGGGTTTCCCTTTGAGGGAAAAGTTGCCCTTTGAGGGTAAGGTTACAATGACAGCCCCCTTAGACTGTCTCGATACCCCTTGATTGGATTAAGGTGAAACAACAGTCTGGGTCTGCACCTGAATGCAAGAGTTAGTTAGAACTATAGAACAAATAAATGGATAAAAGCTGATTCTTTGATGATTATATGTGTTCAATCAATCACAAAGGCTGATTATTTAGATCACAAAAGTTATAGGACAAGGATGTTAAAGTACATAACCTGAGAAAATTGTGGTTACTTAATGGTTTTAGGAAAGGGAAAGAGAGCAAGAGAGTAGGGGAGATAACAGAAAATCACCAGTCCTGGATCCAGCTAAAGGGGGAAGGTGAAAGTCCCACCAATACAGCCCCTCATTTATAGGACTGTTTGGCTTGGTGAGAGTGGTTGAGATATATCAGACTGAACAACAGGAGCAGACCTCTGCCCATCTCTATCTAAGCAGGCCCTGGGCCATATACAGACTCCTATCACTGTCTCCTTCCTCTTCAGCAATCCCTTAGAAAATGTTAATGAGGATTTGTTCAGGAGTTTGCAAAAGTGGCTTGGCTCTTGCTACCTGCAGCCCAGTTCTATTGGAGTGATAGGAGGGTCCAATGGAGGGATTAAAACGGTCCCTCCATCCGGTCCTGTACATATGTGTTGTAGTTTCGGTGCAGCAATCGTTGACATCAAATAATTTCTACACAAATGTGAATCTTGAACAGATTTTAGAGACAGAAAGCTTCTCAGTCCATCTCTAACACCCTCAGGAGTGAATCATAGATCACAGAATTGGCTGGGTTGGAAGGGACCTCAGAGATTATCAAGTCCAACCCTTGATCCACTCCCACTGCAGTTACCAGACCATGGCACTGAGTGCCACATCCAGTCTCTTTTTAAATATCTCCAGGGATGGAGAATCCACCACCTCCCTGGGCAGCCCATTCCAATGTCTGATCACCTTCTCAGTAAAGAAATTCTTTCTAATGTCCAACCTAAACCTCCCCCGGCACAACTTGAGACCGTGCCCTCTTGTCTTGCTGAGAGTTGCCTGGGAAAAGAGACTGACCCCCCCCTGGCTATACCCTCCTTTCAGGGAGTTGTAGAGAGTGATGAGGTCTCCTCTGAGCCTCCTCTTCTCCAGGCTGAACAGCCCCAAAAGGTGTAGAAGCTTCATGTTATAATTCCTACTTTATTTTGGTCCAAACCAGACATTTTTCCAACATATCTTGAGTTCCTTATCTTTCCAGGCTGTGCCTTTAGCATCACAGAGCATTTACTTGTTTTCTGGGGGTAGAATGCTTTGAACAATACAATTCAAACTCACTCTGTAGCTCAATGGGTGCAGCATTACAGGGCAGATATAGATAAATCAACCTGAAATAGTTGATGAAACATCACCAAATAAATCTGAATTTTATTCTAGTGTGGAAAAGAGGGAGTTCAGAATTTCACTCGAATAATTTCCTAAAACCATGACAATCCAAAATTTAACTGTCTCCAGAGCTACTGTCTCTACCAAATCTCAGAAAAGAAAAACAACGGTATTTTAGTACACCCCGAGTTGTCACATGTTTGTGTGTATCAGCTGCTAATGGGAAAATATCTAACAAGCAGAATTGAAGGAGCTGTTGTAGGCTGCTCTCAGGTGAAAAAGCAAGAACTAAACTGGCTAAGACACTACTGAAGGTGCAAGAAACAGTCTAGTGTCTTCCCAGGAGTTTGAGCTCTTGAAGGGGAACTCCTTAGCATGTCAGAATTAATAACTGGAGGAATTTAATAACTGGAGGAAACTGGCAAAATTTCAGATATCAGGAAGAACTAGTCCATATATGTATTGGATATACGTGGCAAGGTTTTGGTAGCAGGGCAGGGATGGTTACTGTGAGAAAGAAGCTGCAGATGCTTCCCCCATGTCTGACTGAGCCAGTGCCAGCTGGCTCCAAGATGGACCCGCTGTGGACCCTGTAGGCAGCAGGCGCCAGGACGTGCTGGGAGTTGGGCCCGGACGGTGCTCGCCCCACCTGGGCCAGCCCCAACTGGGCACAGGCGGGGCGAGCACTGTCCGGGCCTGACTCCCGGCAAGTCCTGGCGCCCGCTGCCTACAGGACCCAGCCCATCAGTGACAGTGGTAGCCCCTCTGTGATAAAATATTTAAGGATAAATAAAATAAAGAAAAACCTGTGTAACTGCAGCCAGAGAGAGGACTGATATGTGAGAGGAACTGCCCTGCAGACATCAAAATCTGCACTGGTGTGGACAGCGGTAGAAGGGGAGAATGGAGGAGCTCCAGGCCCTGGAGCAGAGACTCTTCTGCAGCCCATTAGGAAGACAGTGATGAGGCTGGATGTATTCCTGCAGCCCATAAAGGTTCATGGTAGAGCAGATATGAGCCTGTGGAGGACCCTACTCCAGAGCAGGCAGATGTACCCAAAGGAGGCTGCCACCCTATGGGAAGCCAAATCTGGACCAGGCTCCTGGCAGGACCTGTGCACCCATGGAGAGTGAACCCCACACTGGAGCAGTTTTCCTGGCAGTACTTTTGACCTCATGCAGGACCCTCACTGGAGCAGTCTGTTCCTGAAGAATTGCACTCCATGATGGAGCAGTTCATGAGGAGCTGTAGTCTGTGGAAGGACCCACATTGGAGAAGTCCATGGTGGACTGTCTCCCATGGGAGGGACCTCACACTGGATCAGGAGAAAAGTTTGGGGAGTCCTCTCCCCTGAGGAGGAAGGAGTGACACAGACATATGAGGAACTGACCCCATTCCTTGTCCCTCTGCACTTTTAAAGGGGAGGATGTAGAGAGAATCAGAAGTAAAGCTGAGTCTGGGAAGAAGGAGCTGAGGGGGAGGGAGAAGGTGTTTTAAGACTTGTTCTTATTTCTCATTTCTCTGCTCTGATTTCATTAGTAAAAAAACTAAATTAATTTCCCCAAGCCAAGTCTATAACTGATTATTGGTGAGTGATTACCCTGTCCTTATCTCAACTCACGGGCTGTTTGCTACATTTTTTTCCCCTGTCCAGCTGAGGAGGGGAGTGATAGAGCAGATTTGGTGGACACCTTGCACCCAGCCAGGGTCAACCCACCACATTCTAGATGGCCTTAGCTGAAACTGCGTTGTTTAAATTATGTTAGACTAGAAAGAAAAAAAAAAAGAAAAGCTTGCAATCAAGGCCAGTCCTCCAGCAGCAAAAGATGAAATGGGTTACTATTTCATATATTTTCCCCAGATATTATTATCTTCAGTCATACATCATTCAGCTCTTTTTCCACAAAAACCAATTGATTTAAACACGACTTGGGAGGCAGAAGGATGTTCAGCAGAGTGATTACTCTGGTGGAATCATAGACTGTGCTCAGGAGCTGTGGGAAAACATACAACTTATTATACATATGACAAATCTACTTTGTTATATAGATATGTCACTACCAGTGACAGTGAGAAGCTGTGGCTTCTGATTTCAGGTGCTGACTTCCCTTAAAGAAGCAGGCCCTTTAGCCCCTTTTCTTTTACCCAAATAGGTTGTGGTTCACTGAGATTTGTATTTTTGATCAAGTGTGTGTGTACCCATAATACACTTACATGCCTCCATCCAAAAGAAGAAAAAAGGAAGTTTTATTGTAGTACACATGAAACTGAGAGCCAGTGGGAGAGATTGAAAGTTACGCTCCACTGTGTAGTGTGATCAACTGGTTCTCCCTTTGAAAACAGTCATACAAAAGCACAGCAGTGTAGTTCCTCTATGCTCCATAGTTTTGCTTTACTTTTAGGAGAATCCTATTTACAGAAACAGATGGATTGAAAAGTTATCTCGCTGAGATCAGCACCTCCAGTGCTTACTAGCAGACTGGTCTCCTGGTTGATGGATAGAGTACAAGTTTTCCTTAAAGGTTCAATAAAGAGCACTGAAATTGATGTCTTCACCCCTGTGGTACCTGCTGGTATGGTAAGCTGAAAAAATAAAGTATGGCTTCCTACTCTACAAAACATACAAAGTATATACAACTATCCCAGGCTTTAATAGCAGCATTTTATTTTTGTAGCTACAAAGCACACATGACTTTGACAGTATCATTTGGAAGAGTAAGCATAAATATTTGAAAAATATTTGGAGTTTGCTGAGGAGTTAGAACTGAAAGAGTTGGGAGCAATGCTACCCTAAAAATTCTGGGCTTAACAAGCTTTCAGTTTGGGGGAGAAATATCACTCAAAGAGAAAGAGGATGATAAGCTAAGGTTTTATCTTGCCTAAGGTTTTACCAGGGCATCAACCTTGCCCTGAATTCTTTGCAAAGAAATGTTATTTCTTTCTAAAAGTCTTGAGTTAGCAAGTCAGTGTGCTGTAAGCAGAAATGTATTGTGGGTCTCAGTGAAATGAGTCTTTTGACTACAAGTATCAGCTCTTACTTAAAATAGCATCATTGTCATTCTCTAGGAGGAGAAAAATAACAGCTGACTCTCAAGAAAAAAGCCATCAGCATGTTCTGCAAATAGAGATGAGAAATGTCCAATATAATAACCATAAACATCCTGTGCAAATATAGGGTTGCAATGCCAGCAAAACAGTATAGCTGCTGTATCCTACTACAGATGAAAAAAATCAATCTCAATTTTTCCTCATGAGAATATTGCTATCCCAAGTGTTGTTTCTAGGTACCTATCACCTTTCAGAGCTAACTTGAGTGGGGAAAGGCAGATGAGGCCCATACTTTACCAGTAAGCAGCACATTGTAAACATTTAAAAACACCAAAGATGGGATTTAGCCCATTCATCTGAGCTGGCTGTCAGTATAAAGCCAGTTCTGTTTTTACACTTTACAAATCAGGCATTGTAAGCGCTGAAAATCACTCACCTGCCTTAAAATACTTATGGCATTTTGTTTGTTCTCAAGAGTACACAGAGAGCAAGCAGTAAACAAAACACAAAGGAAAATGTATTTAAGAGGGATGTCAGAGTGAAGCCCAAGGACACTCCTGAAAAGCATCACTGTGCTTCAGTCACCAGCATTCTGTTGTACTGTATACACCTGTAAATGCATGAAATTTGTCTAATGATGCAGAACTTTATTGTTTGTGGAAAGCCATATTTTTTCAGCAACTGGAAGACACAAGGGGAGAAAAAAAATATCAAGATACCTCCAACATAAACACTCCTCTACCCAAAGAGCTTTTTTCAGTCCCTTTTTATCAGCACTAGAATATGGGTGGCAAGGGGCTGTGAGTCCAGTACTAGGCACTCAGATCTTTTCCCGTACTGAGTGGGTTCTCAATAAAGTCAGATGTAGTGCCCTACTCTCCCTGCTTGTCTCTCACTTTAGCAGGTCTATGTACATATCTTTCCTTTGCACCTGATCAAAGAGTTTAACCCTCTTCTTGATGCAATGAAACTGTCTCTTTGCTACAGCTTATCCTGAGGAACCATTTGACTATTTGATCTTCTCCCAAAATCTTGGTCCCTCTTTTATTTTTTTCTGCTGGATAACATTTATATCAATGTCTTAGGATGCACAGGCTCACCTTATTCAAGGTGAGGCTTGAAAAGGCTCTGAGCAACCTGATCTAGCTGAGGATGTCCCTGCTTACTGCAGGGGGGTTGGACTAGATGACCTTTAGATGTCCTTTCTAACCCGAATTATTCTTTGATGCTACGAATCCCCAAACTGAGAATACATCTTTTAGCCACCTTGAAATTGTGGGAAGCCTGTAGTGCTACCAGACATGAAAATTCAAATGCTGTTCATTTTCCTAGCAGAAGAGCAGCCCTGCTTTCCTCTAGTCAGAAGAATGTATTAAGCTGAAGCTCTAAGAAGTATTTAGACAAGCAGAAATAAATGAATAAACTTCACACCAGGGTGTTCCATGGATTATTTCCAGGTATATTGGGACCTCTAACAATCAAAATGTTGAGCTTGATAGGCTATGAAGGAAAACAAAAGAAAAAGCTTTAGTGAAGATGGGAGTTTTCTTGAATTAATATATATTTATTAGTATATATTAATAAAATTAACATTTATATTTAAATTAATTATATATATAAATGTAACCTTTTCTCCTAGACTTCCTCTATAATTAATGGACAGAAATAAGCAATTTTAGAATGTGATGCTTCTGATCTATTTTCTCCTTCAGATGAGGTGAATCATGCATTATAAATGATGATTTTTCCTTGCTAAATAAGGGGTATATATATATATATTCTCAATATAACAGAAATAAGGATGACATATTTAGATGCAGATGTCTTCATTTGGACCATGTAGAGGTAAATAGGCTTCTATTCCCATGTGCTGCAAAACCTGAAAAAAAAATTCTGTAGCCATCAATGCAAATTTATAGTATCCACAAGTTTTGCAAGGTTTACAAATCTTTTAGCACAACTATGACATCAATCTGAATGTCAAATCACTTATTTTACATTCTGAATGGGACTGACACTGACTTGAAAGTCTGTCCCTCTCTGGGGATTCTGAGCCCATCAGAAATCTTAATTGAACTGATACATCTGACCCTGTATAGCTTGAGAAAAGCATCACATACAAAATGATAAGTGCCAAATAAAAACTTATTTGATTGATCACTATTGATTGTTGAATATATATCTGAAAAATTATCTGCTCTTAAACAAGGAAGTTATCAATAATGGTAGAACATGTTTGGAAGAAATTTGCCTTTTCCACAATACAAAGAGCAACTTCAACAGAAACAGCCATGTTTGTTGGAGGGCTATGCTTGCCCTTGATTATAAAGGGACAGATGATATGAGAATTAATGTCTTGGCTGAATTAAATAATAAAAGATCATTTCCTTAACTTGGATGGACAAGTCCTAGAAAGGTTCATTTTCTTTGTTCATTTTCAGAACTTCAGGAGAGTTTCAGGCATGTTCTCTATTGATCATTGCTATGTTATTGAAATCAATGACTTGTCACCACTTGTTCTCTGGTGATACATTACTTTTTCTCCCACTCAGTAAAAACATTTGATTTCTTCTTGTTCAAAATCACTTCAGAAAGGCTATATAATTTATCTGGGTTTATTAAGCATTTTTTATCTTTTCTTGGAAAAGCCTTGCTGGAAAAAATTCTCTCTTTTCAAAGTCATTCTTCACATCCATCTATAAATGTGTTCCAGACTTAGAACATGTTTTATATGGAGGCCTTTTTTAACTAGAGCATAAATCACACACTAGAATAAAGAATTATGTAGCATGGGTGGGAAGTAATGAAGAAAACTATGAAGGACTCATACTCAAGCCAACACAGAGATGTGAGAATATCAAGAGGATGGTGGTCTGGATCTGAAAATCAATGACTGCTTGAGATTGGTCATTCTTAACCTTTAACATCTATGTCTATTTTTCTTCCTGTTCTTGAAAAACCTCTGCAGCATAACCTATCAAAAAGGCATTTATCATTACTTGTGTTATAAATGTAGTCCAGATTTTTCTCTTTCCTCAGAATGCTTGCACTTGATAAAGTGAAACAAATGAAGCATACCCCAGCACACATCAAATTCTGTTTTGATCTCCAGGCCCAGGCTCAATTATTCTTAAAATGGGTTCTGTTATTAAAAAAACAGCATTTAGTATTTATAATTTTCTTTTTGCTCTTACAGACGTCTCTGATTTATACTGAAGATTAAGGATAGGCAAATTATCAAAATGTCCCATCAGAAGTGTTTTCCATATAGCTTACTTACAGAGCACTGATAAACTAATACTGAAAGTCATTAATATTGTATTTATTTTATTTTATTTACTCACTAAAGGAAGAATGGTGTCAGATTTGTATCTCTAGAGATAACAGTTTTTTTTTTAGATAAATCCACACAGCCAGCTATAGTTTCCTTGGCACAACAGTACAGCTGTAAGATTTGGTTTGTTTGCTCTCTCCAGCTACCTGAAAGGAGATTTTTGGGAAGTGGGAGTTGGCTTCTTCTCCCAAGTAAATAATGACAGGACCAGAGGAAATAGCCTGAGGTTGAACCAGAGGAGGTTTAGAATTAATATTAGAAATAATGTTTTTACTGAGAGAGTAGTCAGACACTGGAATGGGCTGCCCAGGGAGATGGTGGAGTCGCCATCCCTGGAGGTATTTAAAAACCATGTAGATGAGGCACTTGGCAGTATGCTCTAATGGCCACGGTGGTTGGTTTTCTTTTTATTTTTACTAGGGGAGGTTGTTTTATTTTGACAGGAGGACATGGTAATCTTAGAGGTCTTTTCTTACCCTGAGAATTCTGTGACTCTGTTTCTGTGTTCGTCTGACCGGTCATTTTTTTCTCTAATCTCACCCAGAACTTCCCACAGTTAGAATAGTTGCTTTTAAATCATCAGGTCATGTAAATCTGTATAAATGTTTCAACCACTCTACCCAGATCAGTCTGTCAATGTTTTTTTGAGATGTTTTAGTTATTAAACTGAGTAATGTCAGACAATGGTTTGTCTCTGAATTGCTGTGTTTCTCCCAAGCTATTTTTCTTTTTACTAACATGTTCTTGCTACCTTTTGGTAGCAGCCAAAAGGTCATCCTACAGCCTGAAAGAAAACAGGTACAAGGAAGAAACCTTTCATTTTATTCTAGTCTACAATAATTAAATACTGAAAATCCTTACTCTTTAAAAAGAATCACAGTGTGCTAATAAGACTAGAGTCTTCTGTTGAAGTGAAAAAAGTGTTGAAGTGTAGAAATCCTTCCCTTAAATGGTACCTTCTGCTGATATTTCACTTTACCTTTGTACATTTTTCAGTTTATTGGAATTTGAAATGTTTAAATCAAGTAATTGAGAGGAAATAGGGGGAAAAAACATGGATTTACTGGAGTGACCAGAAATATTTTCCCCAACAGATATTTATATTTAATTAATAAAACCTGTTGCAGCTCTCTAAAAGGCAGGTAAGTTTATCTGTCTTTTAGCAGTTCAAGTAACAGCTGCAGAATTTAGATTTAAGTTAAATATCTGTGATCTTTGTTTTGGTTTATTTAAATAGTAGTCAGTGAAAGTCTCTCCGTAGAATTAATTGGGAGTAAATCAGCTAGAGTGTATATCTGATTTCAAATAGACCTCCAGAATAATTCAATGAAAACAATGTTCATGCTCCCAGCAACTCTTTCCTCCTGACTGGAGCACTTTGTCATTCATTATGATTTTTAATAAAATGAAATACAGGATACTATCAAAATTATTTTAATTTCTAATGGCTTAAAACAGTACTATACTCAACCCTTGCAACAACTTCTTTCCTCATTCCAAGAGAAAGTCAGGAGTATATTCCTTCTCCTCTGACCTGTTTCCATAAAAATGTTTTCAAGTAGATAAGAGTTCAGTCATAGGTAGGAGTTACTACCTTAATCTGTATTTGACTGATTAAGGATACACCAAAGTTTGACAGAACATTAGTCAAAATCTAGCCAGATGTCAATGTTTAAAATAATTGGCCTGCATTTAGAGCTTTGTGAGATTTCTACAGATATTCTACTGCATTAAGTCCCACTTTTGCTAAATGTTCCTTTGTATTCAGTGCAGGCAAGCTTGCTTCAGTATCAAATAAGAGACTGTGTTCTCTCTCACTGCTTTCTTAGGTAGTTACTCCTACAGGGAATTTTTGTTTCCTTCCGATTTATTCTTATTTATTTTAACATTGTGAGGTGAGCAACAGTAGCTTTACTTTCAGAAGATTCCATTTGTGTATGGATTCTTTACTTTCCTAAGTGTGATTTACAGCTTGCCTTTGAACCTACCCAGTTTATCCTGTACTAACTGTGGGTTTGAGATAGAGCTGCAGTAATTTGTCATCTTCTACAGAAAGTTTTCTCCTCTATGCTTGCCTTTCATTCACTGTGAAATTTATAACATATAACTGACTGTCCACTCCACCAACTAGTGACACTGATGAATAGATCTGAAGTCTCCGTGTCCAAATAAAACTCTTCATCATGAGGGGCATACTGGATCAAAACTTAAAGAGAATTATTAAATAGAAAAAAAAAAAAGCTTAAGAATATTTTAAATAATCCACTTTCTAGCTGAGCACACCATTTGCCAGTTTTGATTGACTGGCAAAAAACCCAACACAATCGTTCTCTCAGAAGGATTATGAGACAAATTCAACCTAAAATCTTTGAATATTTTTTTTCTTTTAATACCTTTAATGTCAAGATGTATTCCAACTGTTTGAAAAGACTTAAAAGTTAGGCCTCCCTAAAGCCTTTTCCTACATAACTGGGAAAATTAATTAATATAAATTAATGAATAATTTTAAAAAATCACCTGTTCTGCACAGCCCTACTTACTGTATTAGAATGTAAATTTAGTCAAAAGGAGATAGGTGATTAGTTCCATTAAAAAGAAACTCGAATCTCTAGGCTGTGATGTAAAATACTGCTTATATCCTTATGTTTGCCTGTAGAGGTAGAGTTACCTTATTGAGTTAACCTTTGTCTTCAGCAGTCCTGAGCAGATTCATTTCCTGACTTATTTTTTATTACTTCTTTGGATAGGCCTATTATGAGACTTGTTACTTAGATAATAGTAAGATAATAAATTCAGTCATAGCCATACATGAGATATACCAGCCCAGAGCTAGCTCGGTTCATTGTAGCTTCAATTGATTTAATTCAGTAAAATTTTGGATAAATTGTTTTGGAGAAATGTAGGGTTTGGGATAAATTAATTAAAAAAAAAAAAAAAAAAAGAAGACGTAAGAATTGCCAAGAAAAAGATGATCTACGAGAACTAAAACAGAGTGAGAGAAGAATATGAAGGGAAGTACAAAGTGAGAAACTTTCCAGGACAGAATTCAAGAGGAAAAAGATTAAAAGAAAAGAAAAAAGAAATTAGCTTTTCTTTCTTTTAAAGAATTTGGAGGAGAAAAAAAAGTCAGTGTAACTAAAGTTATTGACATTCAAAGGACTTTCTTATTAGGATGTTCATGGAAGTTCCATAACGCTTAAACCAAATCTTTCCAGGTGGACTCTGAACACCTTGCCACAGTTCTACTTTGGGTAAAAATCAGCTTTAGTAGCAAGTAGCAGACCACAACAGGGTTTGAAAGCAGATTGCAGGCAAGCAGTTGAATGTTTGCACTACCTCTCTGTCCTAGTTTTCAATGTTTTAAAAGCTTCTCCAACTTTTAAAGAATTAATGGAAATAACTATAATTTTTTCAAAAATATTAAAGCTATACAATAATCTGGAAATGCAAGGGGAAAAAAAAAACCCAAAACACTACTATGCTCTTGTAAGCCCCCCTCTGGAGCACTGTCTCCAGTTCTCAGGCCCCCAACACAAGTAGGACAAGGACCTCTTTGAGTGAGCCCAGAGGAGGGCCATGAAGATGATCAGAAGGCTGGAGCACTGTCCTATGAAGACAGGCTGAGAGTTGGGATTGCTCAGCCCGGAAAGCAGAAGGGTCCAGGGAGACTTTAAAGCATCCTTCCACTACCTGAAGGGGCACACAGGAAAGCTGGGGAGGGAATGTTTGCAAGGAGATGTTGGGATACAATAGTAGTTGGCTTTAAAATGGTAGATTTATATTAGTTATTAGGAAGAAGTTCTTTCATATGAGGGCGGTGAGACTCTGGCACAGGTTGCCTGGGGAAGCTGTGGATGCCCCCGCCCTGACCATGTTCAAGGCCAGGTTGCACGGGGCTTTCAACAACCTGGTCTAGGTGCTCCTGCCCATGGCAGAGGGTTTGCAACTGGATGAACTTTAAGGTCCTTTCCAGCCCAAACCCATTCTATGATTCTGTGATAAGAACAGAAAATAAATACTGTCTCATTCATCTAAAAATTAGATAAATTTTTCTGTATTTTATAACTTTATAATCTGCTATGAAGTGTTTTATAGAAACAGAAGTCCTTGAGAAAGATGTGTGTGGTAAGGAGATATGCAATTAAAGGAAAACAGTTTTATTCCATAACAGCCTCTTATTGACCCTTTTATTGTATTTAAGAATCCCAGAAGTATTGTATATTGTAATGGCACTTTACAGAGTTATCAAGTGGACAGAGGAAGTGATACATATAACCGCTTTTCATATTTAGTTGGAAATACTATATATGCAGTTGCTGAAAAGCAGTTTTCTTTATATTTAAGACCTTCTTTGCCCCTTTTGAAAGCCAGAATGTATAAAAAAATAATAAGGTATCTATTTACAGCTTTAGGACTCTGTTTCAGATTCCTCCTTTGCTGCATGCAGACAATGAGTAGAATTTCCTTCTAATGGTCAAAAAGCATATTGTGAAGGTCACAGACTTCTTGATGAGTTGTTTTTTTTGTACCCTAGTGGGGTGCTTATGCCTGTTAAGCCAGTTACAGCCATGGCTGAAAGATGTAGCAGAGTGTGAAAACAGTCCCAAAGAAAGGTTGAGAAAACTCACCACAGGGGCTTGTCTTTAAAACCATGCAGAGGCCATTCATAAATAGTCTTTCCAGGACAGTTCCAGTACATTATTTAATGTACACCCATCATAATCATGTTAATGCATAATTCTGTATTTGAGAAGTATGAAGCTCTTTGCTTCTGTGTTCAATGATCATTTTCCATAGTCCATCCACTGCTAAAGAACAAACATTTTTTAAAAATAACAAGTGGTCTTCGAGTCACTGGCTTCTACTAAAGAGTTCAGAACACCCTGACAGTCTTCTCTGAAGTGCAACAAAGTGTGCATTTTTGGTCTGAGGTACTGCACATTAGAAAAGCATTGTGAACAAGGACTGTTTAACCGGGTTAGGTTTTACCTAGGTCTAAGAGACATGCTTATTATGTGTTTAGCTAAAATAAATATTAAATTTTTCAACTGCACCTCAGGGGAGCAAAAAGTCTCATGCATGTATGGACAGAGTTTCCCACAAAATAAGGAAACAAGGCTGATAGGGGCTGACAGTGCTCGGTGGCGATGGGGAAATCACAGACAGAGCAGAATTTGAAGTCTAGTCATAGCATAAACAAGGACTCTGTCTTAAATCATCTCTGTATTTCACTGCAACAGGTCCCTGGAGATGCCTGTCTTCACCTTTGTTAAGCACAAAGGATTACAGGTAGAAAAACAGATAACTGATCTTTGTTGGCCAAAAACTAATGCCTTCAAGGTCTGTGCTGCAGCTGCCTCTCAAGCAAATCTGTTAATCTTATTCTCAGATTCCCTTTACTGGTGTTTAGTTCATTGCTACTATCTGCTGGATTACCTGTCAATTTTTTTTTCTAATTAAAGCAATAATTAACACTCTGTGTTGGGTTTGAAGGGCATTAGGGTATTTTTGCAGGCTGCACATTTTAGACACCTGGACAATCCTAACTGCAACCATTCTGGAGGCACATGGGCTTTTCTAGTTCCTGTTTTAGATTTATCCTTTTTTAATTAGGGCCTCATATCTTATGCATGTCTTGTAAATATTATAGAAAGGATTCTTGTCTGTGCCAGTACTGCTGGATCAGAACCACAATAAAGGAAGTTTTAATGGCAAGGATTTTCTAACCTGCCAACCAGCAAAAAGGATTCTGACCTTTCTTTGAGTGTTGGCTGGTGTCTCCCTCTGTCTGTCAGCTTGTCTGCCCATATCAGATGGCAGATTTGTCTGAGCAAAGACATCAGGAGCTGATCCTGCTTCACCACTGCCTGAACTTTTTCTTTACTCATTGATTATGAATAAGAGGAGACAGGTAGGACAAGATCTAGTCTGGGAGACAGAAAAGTCTGCAAAAAATGCAGTAGATAAAAATGCAGTAAATAAAAATGCAATAAAGACTTTTTACTGAAATCCTCCACCTTGTGAAAGGTGATGTTTGCCTGCTTAGTACCTCTACATAATATTTGAGCTTATTCTGCTGAGGAGTCAATATCTCAGGACTGGTTTACCTTTCATGCAGGCATATGCAGGATGATGCAGGCACATACATGTGTACATGCACACTGTAATACTAGGTCAGTATATGAAATAATTTGAATTGTTTGACAACACAGAATATAAAGTTGCATTGGATCCTTAAGATTTTTTTTTTTCAAATGGACCAGTTCTCTTTTTCTGTACTCTCCTTTCGTGACAACAATGTTGTAAGGTGTGTTGAGCTTCTGCTTTCTCTAATTCCTCTAATAGGAGGTAACAAATAGGATATGTCCAGGGAAGACCTAATTTAAAGACCACATTAGTGTAGAGTCTTCAGCTCACTGTCATAGTATAATAACCTTTACTTCTCTCTACTCAGAACACAACCAGCCCTTTCAGGTTGTTTTTTTTACCGTACCAAAGTACACTATTGTAGGTGGTAATAATACACGTGCAAGGCTTGTCTCTGGAGGTCTCAAGAGCTGAAATGCCAGCATAGCACGGAAGTCATAAGGAGTATTTCCTGAAGACCACCATGGAAATCCTGCTGCTGCTTGACCAGAGGGTGCCCATGCAAGCTGCCTCTAGCAGGGGTCATCAGACAGTGGGACGGAGGCCATGAACCTGCACAGCAAAAGCAGTGGGAAGGGGGATGTAAGAGGATATTTGTTCTTTTATAGCAGGCCTGGGCAGGTCTGCCTGTGCTTGCAGTTGTTTTGGCTTGGGTTTAGCAGATTTGTGTATTTTGGTGCTCTGTCACAGTGCAGAAAGCTGCAATCCTTGCCGAGAAATCTTCAGTCATTACAGCAACTGTTTCTCATTGGCTCTTATTTAAGATGATTTAGGCAAGTATTTAAGCCTTAATGAGGACAATAAATGATCCCAATGGCACTGATATGCAAAGCTTTTTTTTAGTACCTTGGTGATTCAGGTTTTCAAGCCTTATTACTAACCACAATGGTGGAACCACACTTCTTCTACTGCTAACCACTTCCCCCCCACCAAAGAGATGTCATCTGAGAACAACTAATGCTTTCCCAGTAACCTAAAGGGTACTCCAGTTGAACAGTTCCATGCTTAATAAACATGCTAGTCAGTTGCTAAGAAGTGTAATGATTCCTTAAATGTACATAAGAATGATTTATGGCATAATGTGAATTTACAGCCCATTATGGAAAATAATTACATTCCACTAATTACAAAATTTAATCATCACCCCAGCCTAGGAAGCAGCAGTATGAGCAAGCAGGTTTGCAGCCATGCACTCAGAAGTGTGAACTATACCAGAAGCAGTTAGCTGAAAATCAGTTTGCAATTTAACCCCCACTATACTCAGAGCTTCAATTCATGAACTATTTTTTTCCACAGTTAGCTTTCCAAAAAGCTTGGAGGAAATGGGTTCATTAAAGAGACTGACTAGAAGTATATTAAGATCTTGCATTCTATCTATACAAAATTTCTGATAGGGTTCTTCCAGATGAAAATCAAAACTTTTACGCATAGTGTGTATGGCTTTTGTAACAGATCTATAATAATATACTTCATCCTATGGGGTGCAAAAACACTCCTTTGTCTCAAACTATTTCTCACTCTGGGTGAGTGTTGTGGGGCGTTTTTCTTTCCTTTGAGCTGTATAAATTATTAGGAACTGCCAGAATCAGTTTTGTAAATGGGGTGAGGCTGCACCTGGAGTATTGTGTCCAGTTCTGGGCCCCTCAGTTCAAGAAGGACAGGGAAGTGCTTGAAAGAGTCCAGCGCAGAGCTACTAAGATGATTAAGGGAGTGGAGCATCTCCCTTATGAGGAAAGGCTGAGGGAGCTGGGTCTCTTTAGTTTGGAGAAAAGGAGACTGAGAGGTGACCTCATCAATGTTTTCAAATATGTAAGGGGTGAGTGTCAGGGAGATGGAGTTAGGCTTTTCTCAGTGGTGACCAGTGATAGGACAAGGGATAATGGGTGTAAATTGGAGCATAGGAGGTTCAAGTTGAATATCCGGAAAAATTTTTTTACTGTAAGGGTGACGGAGCCCTGGAACAGGCTGCCCAGGGGGGTTGTGGAGTCTCCTTCACTGGAGACATTCAAAACCCGCCTGGACACGTTCCTAGGCGATGTACTCTAGGGGGCCCTGCTCTGGCAGGGGGGGTTGGACTAGATGATCTTTCAAGGTCCCTTCCAACCTCTAGGATTCTATGATTCTATGATTCTATGATATTTTCAGCTGAAAATTAGACAGTGTTTAACTCTTTGACACCTGATTCATGTGTCAGGCACATGATAAGGCTGCACATGGTGGTGTGGTCAGCAGTCTCTACATCTGAGACAGCGAACCTAGGAGACAGATTTTATATCAGCATCTCTTTAAGAAAACAGAAAAAGTGACAAGGACAATTTTGGTTTGATAGGATAGCATCTAGCTGGAAGTGGAGCATGTTAATTGAAACAACTAATTTGATCCAGCTTGCATTATATTTAGGGAACTGAATGTGATGCAGAAAGAAAAACCACCCATTATGTGGAGTGTTCTATTTAGTGTTCATAGTGACTCTTCTGACTTTTAAAAATTTCTGCCTGACAATTTCTCTTTTCTGTGTAGGACTTGTGAAAGTAAAACCATTTTTCACTCACCAAAAAAAAGTTCGAACTTAACAAGATTCAGATGGCAAGAGCAGATTGTAAGTAAATCATCAGTTAGTGGGCATATAATGGAAATGTGTGGCAAAACTGTTATTTTTGGATGTACACAAGTTCCAGAAGAGGTTAAATGATAATAGCGTTCAGAGTTGGTGGATTTTCTTGGAAAATCTGACTTCAAGAGCTAAACCAGTTAAACAAGGGCTTATTTAAACATAACTGCAGATTTTGTTTTGATAACTTTACAAATTCACATCAGTGTGAAACCAGAAAAGCAACACTGAGATATCAGTGGACACTAGATGATCTTCTCACATTTGCAGGGTTGAAAATGATAACTTTGATCTCATCGAGACATGGCAGAAAAGCAGTCTTTGTCATAAGTATAGAACACCAAAAATCATTTTGTTCATTTGAAGTCAAAAGAATTACATCAAAATATAAGCTCTTCAACTATTTTTTTTGTTTTGCAAACAGTTGTTTTAGTTTTTCTTTTTAAACATACTGTAAATTTAAGATTTTACCAAACTTTTTTTCTACCTTAAGCCGAAAAAGTAAAAATAATCCTATTCCAGAATGAAAAAAAAAAAAAAAAAGCTTAAATATCATTAGGCATTTAGCCAAACTGATTGATATTTTACAGAGGTTCAAAAAAAAAAAATATATGCATCTGTCATGGCATTATATTTGGTTTGGAATCTAAATCTAACATTCTAGATTTTAATTTTCCTTTAGAATCAGGTCATGAGACAACCTGAAGAAAGGTGCAGGCAGAATCATCTTAATTCACTAAGGAAAGAGCCAACATCAATTTGAGGGACTTCTGATTACTTTTAGGTTTTTGATGCTGCTACCTGAATCATGCAATGTGGCAACATAATATTTTCCGTATCGGCAGGAAAGATGCTGTTTTGATGTTTGAGCAAAAGGAATACCTGTAAAAAAGTAAACTTAAATTCCATTTTGTTTATGTCTATATGCAGCCCAGATCTAAATTCAGAGGAACTGTGAAAGAGTGAAAGCAGCACCAAGTCCACAGCACGTTTCTGTCCTAAACTTTTCTCCACAACCCAGTTGTCTTCTGGAAGTCAACATATTCTGTGATCTTGGTTTATATTTCTCTCCGTCTCTAAACTGCTGCTTGCCTAACTTGCTTGCCACAAAATTATCAGTTAAGCAGGAATACCAGAAATTATCTACTTCTAATTCTTTGTTAGATAATCTGATTTCATCAGGTCCTATGATTTACAGTTCCTGTATGCATTCATTTTGTTTCCTACTGTCACGGTTTAACACTGGCCCGGCAATTAAACCGAGTAACAGAAGCTCTCTATTAATCTCTCTCTCCTCCCTGATAAGAAAGGAGAGAATAAGGGAGAGAGACTTATGGGTCGGAAACTAAACTACACAACTTTAATGAAACAGTAATGATAAATAGGAAAAATTACTAAATATATACAAATATACAAGAAAATGGATACCACATTCCTCCCCCCTTTCCCCCCAGTAGCTGTCACGTCACCACCGAGGCTGCAGGGCAGCCCTGGGAAAGTCCAGGCTGGACTCCTGGAGTCGGCAGCAGTCGGGAACTGGAGGCAGGAACACACAGATAAGGGCTGGCACGGATCAGGAGCACAGGCAGGCAAACGGACAGGATCCTTCCAGGATGCCGGGTGAAGGAAGGGAAGCAGGAAAGGCAGGAAGGGCAGGCAGCCGGAAGCTGGAAATCAGGAAATCTGGCTTGGTCCTCATGATCCCTCAAATTTATACTGAGGATGATGTATATGGGATGGAATACTCTGTTTGGTCAATTCTGGCATCTATCTTGTCCGTTCCTTCCCAAAGGAGGGCTGCAGGTGGGACCTCTTTATCCTCCTGGAGGGTAAAATGTTTTCCTCAGAGCTGAGCAGTGTCCTTGGCTCTGCACACCAGTCTCTAGCAGTAACTATAAACATCGAGTGTTATCAGTCCTAGAAGCACACACTGTCTGAGAAACTTGCTGTTACTTTCAGCAAGTGCAACTACTTACAAGAGACCTAGCTAAAAGCAAAAGTACAAGACAGAAAATCACCTTTATCCTGGCCCAAACCAGGACACCTACTTGTTAATCCACATGCAGATAGAGGAAGCTGCATTTTTCCTTCTCTGCATTTTTCCTGTTGAGCTGACTTTTTATTCAAAGGAGGTAGAATTAAAAAAAAAAAAAATTTATAAAACTAAGGAGGGTACTCATTTATATGATGGTACTTGAATTTCTGTTTTGGAAGTTAAAGCCTAAGGGTATCTTTTCTCATACATTCACCTCTCAGAGGCTACAAACACTAGGTTAAAGTTGTTTGGGTTTACCTTGTAAACAAACTGACCACAACAAATTGCAATATACTTTAATAAATATGTTGATTTCTATTCCTTTAAATCAATACTTGCAAAACAAAGAGGTCAGATCCTGAGTTTTCCTAAGTATCTAGAGTATGAATGAGTCTTGGTTTATACCATCTGGCCTGATATCAGCAGTTCATAATTATATGACACCTGTAATGACAAGGAGTCTAAGTGTTGCTTCTATATCATAAAGGCTGACCATCTCTTAGATCAAGGTTATTGGCAGAAAAGTTTAAATAGGAAGATTGCTACAATATTAGGAAGCCTTGTCACTGGCTTTCTTTCAAAACTGATAAATAGCTTTTAATACAACACCAGCAAAAGCTTCTTACCTTAATGATTGATGCACACAGTCAACAAGTGCTAAATGATACAGTGAAGAACCACTCACATGAATTAGCTAACAAATGAGCATTGGCCTGAAATTTATGACTGACAAAAATTGGACTGAACAGACTCCAAGACAGCCAAGGTTTAACTTCACAGATCATCTGTAATTATCACCACACAATATTGTTAATGTTAGGCAACAGTCTTTCCATTAATGCCCTGTAGCATTACGTTGGTAGTGTTGGGTATCTTTTGGCCTGGTCACATCCTATGCCATTAGACTTCAGAGATTATATGCCTTAAATATAACATCATGTAGACAGTAATTTTTCTCAGCAAGAAGCTTCTCCTTAAGGCCTTTAACCTAATATTCACTTTACTTTTAACTAGATTTTTACATATTAGCAACTATGAAAAACCTAGGAAAATTCTGTGTGCTATAAAAGTAATCTATTGAGGGGTAAGCAACATAAAAAGTGTTACACCTCAAAAAATTTAGTCAAGGTACTGTAACCTGTCTTTGCAACAGCACTGCTGAATAAAGACTACGGAACTAAATGTCAGCTTGGCATGCCAAACTTTTGAGTGCTTGTTATTGAGCACTTGTTTTTTTTAGTGCTCTTTGCAATAAATTCTACTTTCTACTTTGGGCTGATTGCACAATGCCTGTTACCAGTGTAGACAGTTGACCATACCAAAATCCTGCTTTTAAAAGACAAGCATTTTCAGCTAGCTTGTCAGCAAACAAAAAGTGTTGATAGGATATTGCTTTCTACTACTGCCTTGAAGGGAGGTTGTAGTGAGGTGGGTGTTGGCCTCTTCTCCCAGGTAAGCAACAAAAGGACTAGTAAAATGGTGTGAAGTTTTGCTAGGGAAGGTTTAGACTAGATATTAGGAAGAATTTCTTTATTGAAGAAACAGTAGTCAGGCACTGGAACAATCTGCCAAGAGGTAGTGGAGTCACCATCCCTGAAGGTATTAAAAAATCCTGTAGATGTAGCACTCCAGGATATGCTCTAACAGGCATAGTGTTTTTCTCCTGGGTTGATGGTTGGACTTGGTGTTCTTAGAGGTCTTTTCCAACCATGACAGTTCTTTGATTCTATGATACTGGTATTCAGTCATAAAGCAGCATAAGCAAATAATTAACAATCAAAGATTAATTAGTTGTGCTTATGAGATTTCCTCTTATATTTATATACTCTTATTCCTAAACCTTTACTGCAAATATAGTCATATGCACAGGATTGGAAATACTATCATAATATTTCCTACCAACACACACTGTCAAGAGTTATTTGACATTAATTCTATATGTAAAAGTTCTTTATACTATTTTGTGGTAAGAGCAAGATCTATAGTGTATCTATATGTATATCTTAATACATATATTTATGCATGCACAAACCAAAAGATGTATGTACAGTTATTTAACTATAGAGTTAAATTATTTGGGTCACTGACTTTGATTGTGTAGAGATCTCATTTTTCATTTAGTATTTATTAGAATGCATAACAATTTACTGAATGTGTAAGTCATCAGTATAGTAATTTATTGTAAATTTGTAACTGATTTCAGATAATCTCTCTTCATTTTAAAAGGTAATGGCTCCAGGGTAAAAAAAAAAAAAAAAAAAAAAAAAAAAAAAAAGTCCTTACATAACCTGTATCCTTTAGTAACCAAAAAAAAAATTGAGTGTTTTGGGCGTAAGGGAGAATGTATAATTGACCAAGATGGGGATTGTAGAGGGGCTTGAAGTTGTTTTTTATTGCCCATAAAGTTGTATACACCAAGAAGCTCCTGTAACTTTCTCTTATTTATTAAACATTAAAATTTATATTTGAAAACATGCTATCTGATCAACTCAGCAGATTTTCTTCTACCCTTTACTGAGGCCACAAATTCAACAGAACTGAACCTTTAGTAGACCTGAGAAAATTTCTTCAAGTGCTCATTCAACATTACTTTAAGAAAGGAAGTAAAATAATTAGCTAGTCCCATAGGTGCTGCAAGGCAAGCAGCAGATGGTCAGTATATGCACTATACTGATAAAGAAAACAGGTCCTAAGACTGTTTTCTTTTGGCTAGACTGATCCTGTCAACACAATCAATCACTTGACCTCTCTGGCCTTCATGCAGCGTGATATGTCCCAAAGACAGAATTTCTGTATATATGTGTGTGTCTGCTCATTTCTTTCCAATTTACAGTGATGCTTTCCTAGCATGAAACTGAAGGTCCCCATCCAGCGTCCTTGGGATAGTGGGTGTGTGTAGTGAACTATCTGTCCTTGCTGTGCCACAGAGATTGGGGCAACTTACACCAGAAAACAGCTTCTGTATGCGGTGTCTACACAGTGAGAGCAAAGCATTTTGAAATTTACTAGTACATGTAGTAGCTAACTATGAATAATGAGCTACTAGGCTAAATATTAACATGCTCATCACCACCTGATGAAATACTTAATGGGGCTTTACCAGCCAAGCAGCTGTCAGTCAAATGGTGATGGGTCAGTCCCCTTTGCATTTTAGAATAGGATGATCCTCTTGTGTTGCTGAATTAACATCTGAGTCTCAGCTGTTTTTCTTATACTTCAGTGATTTTTCATGCATTTTGCCCCTTGAATTTGTGAGCCATTCATGGCTCTTGCCTCAAAAATTAGACAACTTCTTTGTGTTTTTGCATGGTTCATCGGGCATAGCCTTTCTAACACCTTAGTAATAGTCTTCTCAGTAAAACAGGACAACATTGTGCCTGGCAGTAGTCCTCGGATCACAGACCCTGAACCACTGACTGAAGCTTGCAGAGGTAAGGGTACAAATTGTGGTGGGATACTAGTGAAGAACATCATGTGGTAAAAGGAGCTAAACTTGGTGCAGTTTTATCCCTACAGTGGAATTTTTCTCTAGTGTATTCTGTTCCTCAAATCAGACCAGTGTTTTATCTGAGTGAATGGTGACTGGCATAGCCACACCTGTGACAAGGAGCACGGTGGCAGATCATCAGTATGGATGATCAATTGCTGCTGCAGTGTGGGAGATTGTCCTTGGCAAAATGTATTTTACAATGGAAAGCGAGTGACAAGTTGTATCCTCATGAATCTGCCTGAACAGTCATGATGCTTTCACACACTGGTAGCTCGCAAGAGACAAAATCTGTCTGGAGATCCCAGCTCCCTGGGGAAAGCTCATGTGTGAGGCACTTAAACACTGATGATGCATCACAGTGATAGAAATTGTATCATGCTAATGTCAAGGACCCTAGTTTTGAGTGAACAATGTCACCACTACATCTGGCATCAGAGTATCTAATTTTTTTTTACAGATGATAACCTGAGGGCTATGAAAGGGCTTACTAATTTTAAATTTTTGTTTTCTTATGCTACTGTGATCTGCTACCACTTCCTTGCATAGTATTATATATAGTATTCTGGAGGCATTTTGCTAAACCACTGTATCTTGACCACAGACATTGAGTAAGCTTTCATTAAAGTTTATTTTAGACACAATGCCAAAAGAGAAAAAGAAAAAATGCAGTTTTCTCTCAGTCTTTTTATGGATATTCACTAATTGGGACCTTTTTCTTTCCTGATTCACTGCTAAGTTTAGACCTCTGTAAATCATTATAAGCCAGTTCTCTTTCAAAAAACCACTCACTGCCACTTGCTAGCTGAAGGGGCAAATAAGGTTATTGATGTGGAACAAGAGAGTCTGTGTGCTCCATGTGGTATGAACTAAACATTTGTAGGGACACACACCACAGTCCAGGGTAGAAAAAGACCCTGTAAATGATCCAGTGCTGCCAAGGCATGTGACATTTCAGTGAATGGATAACCATCTGTACATGGGTGACTTTCTGCACTTGGAGAAAACACCTGGGTCAAAGTTTAGTCTAATAAAGCCACACTCGGGAGCTGAAATTGCTTGAGTTTTCAGGCTCAGTCACTGGCTGAAGTTTTCCCTGTGTGACTATAAACACATCCTGATATTCTGGCTAATGGAGGGATTGACAGCTCTGTGTTTAGGACCCAGTAAAATCTCTCTCTTTATCCTTCTGAATACACCTTTGTGAAAGATTCTTCATCTGTGCACCATTACCTGCCAGGCAAGATACTGTGACATTCCCTCTTTTTTCCCTTGAGGTATGTTTTCCTCTTAAAAGGACGTGGGGGAAGAGGTTTCAGAGCTTTGCTTAGAATACCACACTTCATAAAGGCTTTGATAATCATTTTCCCCAGCACCTTTTTCAGCAGATTGATGCATCAGGCCCCTGTCAGAAAGCCCCTCTTCATCACAAGGCATGTCGTCCCTCAGCAGGCAGTCCAGCCGTGACATGGAGGAAATAACAGCTTGCCACCTATTCAGGGGTAGAGTCACCTTGGAGGATCTGTGCTATCTTTATTTTGCTCCCTTGAGTGTATTGTACATAAGCCTATTATATGTGTGTGTTTTTCTTTTCTGAAGTGCTAGCAAGTTTCAATTCGGTTTTGTTACATTGCTGTCAAAACCAGAAATGCTTTGGATGCAAATCTTAACCTTAAGCTGACACGAAACAAGATGAAACAGTGCAAAAGAGGATCAGCAAAGAAACAGGAAAAAAGGATTTACTTTTTTCTTAAAAGGTGACTATACTATAGCTATATAACTCTACATGAGAACTATGTATGTATTTATTCAAAGTATTTATAAACTCATAAATCACAATTATTTATTAGATCATTCCTTTCTACTTGTGATTTTTAGCAAACCTTGTCTGAAACTTTGACTTTAACCAGGAAAGTCTAAAAGGGAATTTTAAATTTGCAATTCAAGTTTACAATTTAACAAGAGTCTGATCTTTCTGTAGGAATTATATTTCTGAAAAAAAAAATTAAATACTTATTCTAAAAAAGGGAGATTCAATTTTTAATTAGTGTGTTATCTTTTCAGGATCCAAATTGCTCTGGATTATGGTGTTACTAATTCTCATTCCACATTTACAGCCACATCATCTGAGGAAAATAGTTTTCCCAATTTGTCAGTTCCTCAGAAAATCTTCTACTTTAATGAACTGACATGGAAAAAACTTCACATATCTAACTTTAAGGCAAGTCTTCCTGCAAAGAGGCTACAGCAGTAAAAGAGGTGGTTTACTCTTCCAACTGTTTAAGCTACCTACTCTTATTAGAAACCACTGTTTCCAGTAATTTACACATTCAGAAATCGTTAAAGGTCAACATTGAGTACCTGAATTTTTTTTTACAATTTAGAAAATATAACGAGTAATAGGTAAGGTAACAAAGGATTTTTTTTAATTATGCTGATCCATTTATCTGAAATAAAAGAAATAATTCTGTTTAAATGAAAATCAATGGAAATAATAAAGAAATAATTTTACATTAAAACTAAATATTTCCTTAACACATCTTTCTTTATAAATAGGTCCCATATTGCAGATTGCATATCAATACAGTAGATTTACATGTACAGTGTCTCCTAGAAACTTCTCTTTGGCCCAGAGGCATCCATGTTTGAAAACTGGGCAAAACGTATTCGCCATGAGAATAAATTTATTTAAACAAACAAATCAAAACAAAACACATAATTAGAAGTCACATTACTGTTTAAATTTAGTCTACATGGTGATCAAGTTACACAAACACCATCTGAGAGGTGCTGAAGCTTTTTTCCTAAATTCAGATGAGCATTATCACAGAAATTATAATAATGAAGTAGTAGCATTTTGAAGTGCAACAGTATCACAGCCTCTACAGCAAATGATTGGTATGGTTACTCAGAATGTTCTGTGCTATATGTAGACTGGAGAGGTTATGACAATAAAGCAAGAAGTAATAGGAATTATTGAGCTCTTCATTATTAACATAGTAATGGCTCCCCAGTGGGCTATGTGCACCAGGAAAAAACCTCAAGCTCCCTGAAAAGTAGTTAGTATGAACACACTGCTACCTTTCCCCTAAGGTTAATAATTCATCAATAAACATATGAAGTACCACAGCGGCTTAATCTAAACTAAACTAAGAAATTTCTCTTCATATCTTCTTTTCTTTCCAGAAAAGCCTCTCATAAATAAATGCTAGCTAAACTGCAGGATAAATTATTTTCTCACTTGAGTCACTGCATTGAGACAGAGAAGAATAAAAATCCTGGAGGACCTTCTTGAAGGAGAAAAATATTTAAAGTGAAAATGACAGTCAGCATAGCAAAGTTTAAAAAAAAAGTAAATTCTTTTGGTACCACTTCCTACAGAACTTTTGCTGTTCACAAGAACAGTGAAGGACCTTTCTCCTTTCCGAGACCTCCTGCAAGCTTAATGTTACAGCTCCTTTTGTAACTAAGTTGAAGTCAAGAGAGGTCACAGACGTGCTAGGAAAACTTGAATAAATTCTACAGCTTTTATCTAGTGACATCTCTTTTGGCATTTTAGCCTCATCATCTCTGAGACCTGCAGAACATGAGACCATGAGTAAGCTCAAAAAAAAAAACCAAACCAAAAAACGGGGATTAATTCAATGCCCTCAGTGTTAAATATTGAAAATCATGACTTTTCTTCCTCCCCCTGTTCTCATTACATAATGGAAATGTTACATATTTTTTTTAACATAGCGATTATTTTTCTAGTTAAATGTGTCGAACCCTGTATTTGCTTTCACAACAATATGGCTTCAATGAGTTCTCAGTTCATTGGTCTGTAAACATTTTTTTTTATTAAATAATGCCAGCAGGGATCCCCAAAAGATGTGAGATGCAGTACATTTCAGAGACACAGGGTAATGTAACTGTGAGACTTAGCCACATCATTCCTGGCTTGACTCCCACACATCCTTTCCAATATCTTGACAAACCAATCGATTTGCCTAGCTTTTATTTTTTCTTTTGTTTGCCTTGTTTTTTATTTTCCCTTTTAATTCATAAACATCAGTTCAAATTACTGTTTTGAAGAACCATGTTTGCCTTTTCCCATTTATGGTGCACATGTGTGTTTGTGAGGTGGAATTAAAAGCAATAGCAGCTGTGCCTTGAGATAGTAGGATGTAAGGGCCCAGTCCCTTGGTTAGTTGCTGCTCAGCCTTAGGAATTTCTTTGCAAGAAAGAAGCTACTTTTACCAAGAAGTTTTAAAGCAGGACAAAGATTTAGCCAGCTGAGCTCAGAACGGCTTGATAACAACAGAGCAGCTGGTAGTTATTAAAGGATTTATAACAAGGTTAAGTAGCAGTACTAAAGGTGTTCAGAACAAATTCTTTTTTCTCCCACATTTATCAGGTTTCCCTAGCCCAAGTAGGAGGAGAATTTTATCATTACAAAAAAATTCCCCCCAAACTAGGAATAGCAAACCAGGGCAAGAACAATCTCATCTGTCAAAAATGTTACTCCTCCTATAATGAATATTGCATACATTTTTATCAGGCTCTTGTTATTTTATTAGTACTGATTTCAAGTAGAACAGAAATGGAACTTTTTTTTTTTTTTTTTTTTTTTTTAAGAAACTGTGAGTTTTTAAAACCACACAAATTTTGATTTAAAGCGATCCAAATAGAATAATTATTTTCAAAGTTAAAGCAGTATACTCTTTGTTGGGCAGTATACTCAGAACCTATGCTTCTTAGAGCTGGAGCATAGTAAAACAACTACTAAAACACACAGAAGAAGTAAGTCTGTTGTGGAGAACCAAAAGATGTGATTTGGAGTCTCCCAGAAATCAGGTCAGATACTTCATTAGTGCCGAAGTTAAAAATCATAATAGAATTCTCCAATAGCATAAAAAAATCCCACTCAGGAGATGGCCACTTTAAATCCATATGTCCATAGTGATTCAGTTTTTATAAGCAGATGTTGGAAACTCTATAAAACACTTGTCATATCTCACAAGGAAGCAGTCAGCAGTTGCTGACATCCAATCATTCAAGATGTCTTTCTCAGAAATTAATATCAGGGTTGTATTAACCAAATTATAAGAATCCCAAGATCAGAAATAAGCCATAGAAACAGCAACAGTGTAAATGTTTTGCAAAATAGTTTTCAAAAATTAATCTTTCCTTTTCAGAAGTATATTGCAGTATATGAAGGTAATAGACTCAGGCTAAGGGACTGTAATGCGTAGTGCCCTTCCTTTTGCTATTACTAAAGCCTAAAATGTAGTAAACTCTTTTCTGGTAAGGTTTTATCACTTGTCTTATTTCAAACAACTCATCACAGCTGCACACATTCTGCAGTATAATCAGAAATACACAAAACTTTTATGTCTAAGTTGAAAATCAGGGTCAATCACCTCTGTTCAGGTTCTGCCACAAATTCAAAATTAAAGAAAATTTACAGTCTACTGTGGAGAACTTGGCAGAGCTCCTGCTGAGCGCTACATAACTTCCTTTCATCTCTAAAGAAATTTTATGTCTTGAAGAGCCTTGGTCCTTCCTCGATGCAGTTCTCTTCCAAAGGAGCAAGAAAAGTCCTTTTCTCTTTCCAGGAACTTCTCTATGACCATTAACTCCTGTTAAAATGTTTCTGCTTTCCAGAGGCTCATCATTCTTCCCAAACTTAATTTTTGATCAAATGTTAGAAAAAGCATAGAGCTGTGGTTCTTTAAATTTTTAGTTTTATAACAATGAAATACTGGTTGATATGTTCTGAAAGGCATCAAATGCAACGTTCCATGCAATGCTTCCTATGGCATTGGAAGTATGAGGAAAACAGGCAGCCATGCCACGTCATGAAAGTAAGTGGAGCTCCATTCAGTTTCCCTTAAACCAGAGGCTCATTACCTCTTACGTACAAAGCTATCTAGTTTCAGTTTGAAAAACTTTCTGTGGAGGCCTAAACTAAACTAAACTAAACTAAACTAAACTAAACTCCTGTTTGACTCAGTGGGAGACGTGTGGCAAGGCAAGGCTGCCTACTAGCATTTAAAGCCAGTGGTCAAGTAGAGGACTTTCTTCAGTCAGAACAAGAAGTTGGAAATAGAAAACTGGGCAGCACTGGAAGAAGCCTAGAACTGCTGAATGCAGGGAAAGATCTGTGACAATGAGATTTATTATGCTGTGGAATGGTCTCCTGGGGCAAGACGTGAAAACCCCAATCTTTTAGCACAGTTTGAAGGATAGTGAACAAAAGAAGATATATTGCATGGAAAAGACTTGCTCTGACAGGAAGATAAAGCAGATGGACTAATAGATCTTTACAACCGCAAATCTATGATTCTCTGACTTGGAGGTCTATGTTGCTTAATTAGTTCCATTAGTTTCAGCTGAACTGTTATGATGTGGTAGTTATTGTGCAAATTAAAATCAATAGACGTGTGTCTGCAGTACACTGGAGGGTACACTGCATGCAATATAAGATGGAGGAGGAATTCAGTAGCAATGTAAAATTGTCACATTTAAAAAAAAATTAAATGGAAAATTGCTGAAATTTTTGACATAGAAAAGTATCTGCTGCATAGCTGGTTTATACTGGAGAAATAAAGCCTTACAGTTAGTTAATCCATTATCATTAATTTCTGGTATGACTCCTTGGAATAAAAATAAAGAAAATGGATACCTTAAATAGGACGTCAATTGCTGACCTCCAGTTTTCAGGGCATAAAATGAGGTAAGTGTATAAACAACTGTGATTTTTATACAGAATGAACTACTACTATATAGTGTTTCCTATATATATATATATAAATAAATATATAGTGGTTGAATAAGTTCATTAATAAGGCAATTGTAGTACGTTAACCTGATGTGCAATGGGTCTCTTCAGTCCTTGTTTTAATTTCTGGTGGGGAACTTAGGGAGAACTTAATGATCATGTGTCATTGTACCGAAATATTTCTGCAATTCTGAGTTTCTCTTCTGTTCCAGCTCTCCATTTTGGTGAGCTTCAGCTGGGGAGACAGCACTGCTTTCTACCTAGACAACGAGATGAGGCAGAAGCTGTCTCTTTCAGATTACATTTACAAGACTGCCATCAGTAGAAGATCCTTCCCCTCCTCTTTCATTTTCTTTCACTTGTGTTCAAAATCAAAAACAATCTCAAGCAAAGGGAGTAAAAGGGTTTTTTGGATTCTGAGACTGCCCAATCAACAGGGCTTTGCATTAGGAAAGATTACAACTGGTACCAATGGTTCCCATGTCTGCTCAGTACCTGGCTTCTCAGTTAGGATAACCAGTACAAGGGTGGGACAATACCAACACTGTGAAACAGGTAACAGGTCTTTTGAAAAAACCAAAACAAAACAATACAAACCCCAACAATATAGGATAGTAAATATTTACAGCTTTGTTTAATTTATTGGGAAAAAAAACAAAACAAAACACCCACAACTGTTTTCCCTGAGAATTGCAAGGTTTACTCCTATAGATTTGGACACCCCGAGTACTGTGCTCAGTTTCGGGCCACTGGCTACAAGAAAGACATTGAGTTGCTGCAGTCAGTTCAGAGAAGGGCAACCAAGCTAGTGAAGGGTCTAGAGAACAAGCCCTATGAAAAGAGGCTGTTTAATTTGAAGAGGAGGAGGCTGAAGGGAGACCTTACTCTCTACAACCATCTGAAAGGAGGTTGTAGTGAGGGGGGGAGTGGCCTCTTCTCACTAATAACTAGTGATAGAAGAAATGGCCTGAGGTTGCACCAGGGGAGATTTAGACTACATTAGGAAGAATTTTTTTACTTAGAGTAGTCAGGCACTGGAACAGGCTGCTCAGGGGTGTGGTGGAGTCACCATCCCTGGAGGAATTAAAAAAAACATGTCCATGAGACACTTCAGGGCATGCTATAGTGGACGTGGTGGTTTTTTTTTATTATGGATTTGTTTTTTTTTTTTCTCCCTGGGTTGACAGTTGGAAATGGTGATCTTAGAGGTATTTTCCAACCATGACAATTCTGTGATTTCTTTAATATTCTAGACTACCCGATTCATTCTACATACAATAGTTGTGTACTTTATGAGAAGTGACACAACAGATGCATTTTGCTAATTCCTTAGAAAGAAATAGATAAAGAAATCAGAATGTATCTCTAGTTTGGGCTGAGGGCTGGTTTCTAGTCTTGTTTGCTACCCATTTTTTATGGAACTATTGGTCAGCCTGTTCTTGGTTTGCTGGTAGAGTGACTTCAATGGATGCTGCTGAGTTGTGAGTTTCCAAGACTCATTGCTTGAGAAACATGTGGAATACCTGCACTAGGAAGCTTCAGAGCATTGCATTGCAGTGATCACTATCAGGCTCAGTCACATCACTTAGACCTTAGATATCAGATAGAATTAAATGTGTAGCATAACTGAATTGCAGGATACAGATTCTTATTGTGCAGACGAATTTGTTTATTGATGTTTGTACTTTAAAAAGTGACTTAGGCAAATAATGCAGAAAGGAACATGAAAAACAAAATTTAACCTTTCCTCAGCTTACCAGTTTTGTTGCCCTTTCTCTTAGAAAACACTTATTTCATTTGCCCGTTTGTGAACCAGGGTGATTGTAATGTGTTTTCAATTTTTAAAAAGTCTTAATTTAAAAATTTGGATTTTCAGTCTTGTATTCCTATTACATATATCTGCCATAATAATTTAAAATATTAAGGGATACAGAACTCGAATGAATGCAAGTTATTTTTTCTTATAACTTAATTGCCCAGATCCTTTTGATGCTTCAAGGCAATGTTTGAGCAGCTGTGAAAAAAATTTGCACATCCACAAAGTGCAGTATTGTACACAGTAGAGGTATCTGCAGGGAAAACCCAGGCTGGCTGAATGTACTTACAGCTCTGCTCAATTAAATAAGGTGCATATCCGTTCTGCAAATACGTGCTGTTCCCCAAATAACTTAAACAGCTTTCCAAGATGGATGAGTATGCAAAGAGATTACTTGCTTGCATATCTTTGGGCTTGGTGCCAAAGAGATTTGGATATTACAAACCTTCTAATATCTTTTACAATGCATGAAAGGTTAGAATGGCATTCTATTTGAACAGGTGCTTGGAGAAAGATGCCAAATTTTGTATCACTGACATAAAATACCTTAGCATGAAGAAAGAACAGTAATAAAACTGTAAGAGAGAGAGGTAAACTGAGACCTGTATCAACAAAAAAAAATAAAATTTACACCTCTTTCTATTTACTGCAGGCACTGTGTTTGACTCAGCCTCAGGAAAATGTTGCTTTTACAGCAAGCTTTTCATAGCCTTAGTCAGGTGAGTGGCATATCCTGTTCTGGATACACTCATTTGATTTCATCACTATTTCAAAGAGAGGTCAGATGCCTTTAATAGGAGACAGTAGAGAAATACAAAATGAACCACAGCTTTAAACTCTTAAATCTGCTTCTAACAGGCTATCAATCAAAATGGCGGTGCCCTAGATTGAGCCACTGAACAATGTTAAGAATCAGTGCAGGATTTTTGCCCAGTTCCATTTAGCTGAGGTCATGGACATGCATCCTCTCCAAGCCACAGATGTACTTGCTAACAAAGAAGCCTTCAGCCTTCTCTAAGTGAGGAGTTTATCTCCATTTCTTCATCTGTGGGTAGCACCAGAGCAGCCCAAACAGGTGATGTGAGCACTCTCCAGCACAGTGCAATGAGTACGAGCTGCCTGAGTCTAAACACTTGAATGAGAAAGTTGTGCTAGTATTGGCTAATTTTCATCTGCTTAGAGGGGAATAGGAAGAAAGGGAGAAGAGAAATCCACCCTTTTCACAGGTCTGTACATCTACAGTAGGTTGTATGGATCACCAACAAAGGGTAGCTCCATTGTAAATACTCTTGTATTCTACAGGACAGGGTCAAAGTACTCCCTGAATGTAGCAGTCATCACCAGGTTTTTCTGTACTCTTCCCTTCCATATTGGTTCTTAAAATAATGGATGAAAAGCTTTTGGGGATTGCAAAACCAAATTTTGAAGCCAAGTGTTAACACAAAAT
Organism: Heliangelus exortis; assembly: GCF_036169615.1. Classification (NCBI taxonomy): domain Eukaryota; kingdom Metazoa; phylum Chordata; class Aves; order Apodiformes; family Trochilidae; genus Heliangelus; species Heliangelus exortis. The sequence continues at coordinate 106,478,349 of NC_092422.1, read as the reverse complement.
ACAGACTAAAGAGGTGAAATAATTAAAGTAGCATAAGAGGTAAAGATAGACCTAAAAATTAAATGCCCAGAATCATAGCTCAATATTTTACCCATTCTCTGTCATAGCATTTGTAAATTTTCCAGAGAATACATATCCCTTCACTAGTGAACTTCCATGAAATAAACAAATGTAATTTCCACTTGCACCAAATAAAACCAGTGATTAGCTCAAGGAAACATAAATTACTTGACTAAAACCATGCCCTGTGTTAGGAAGAGAGTTATAGCAGGAAAGTGGGGATTTCACCTCTTTGTAAGGTTACTTCTGGTGAGTCCATATTTTCTGAGATTCAATAAAATCTATGGAGTTTTATTTTGATTTAGTATCACAAGTTTGGGGTCTCCTAGTTCCCTAATATTGCTTTATTTTTAAAGTGTGAGGAAATATTTAAGTACTATAGATACTTAATTTCTATTTTTTTTTCAGTGAGTATTTTACATTTCAATATTTAATATTTAATGACATGTCAGTTTTGCTACATATTGGACTAGTAAACGTGCTGAAAAGTTCTTCCTTTCGCGTTTGAATAAATGCAGTAAGAGTTTGGGTTTTTTTCCAAAAGAGGACTATGAAGTCAGGAAATAGCATAGCAAGAAATGTTAGTAAAAATGAGTGAAAGTGTGTCACAGTAAAATCTAGACCTATCATCTAAAGCTACATGAAAAAAAAAATAGCATGCTACAATAATTATACCAGTAGTAGCTATAGAAATATGTCTTCTGTCAAATGTGACCTCTGAAAACTGTCCTTCAGAATTCTAGTGAGCACTGAATGCTTAGTGACTCTTTGAAAGCTGCTGGTATGAGTGTCAGTGAGTCATTTAATTGTGCAAAGCAGATTGATCAAGCAATTGATCAAGCTGGGAGCTGAACTCTGGCATCCTAAATCATACAAACTGTGTTACCAATGAAATTGTCTCATATAAATCTGTGTGCTACCATGTCCAAAATGCTTTCAATGCTTACCTAGTCTTGCATATCTTTATACTATGCTTCAATTTAAAAGACAGATTATCATTCTGGCTCATCCAAAGAGGGTATGTTTATCATCCAGAACTCTGCAAGTTCCAGTCCTTTTCTGAGACATTCCAGTGACACTCTTATAAAGAAAAAATGAAACAAAGTATGTGCTCTCATTAACCAATCATCAGCTTACAAATGAAATTTCTACCATTTAGAGTTATGTGAAAAACAAAATAAAATTCAGGCATGCAGAGGAAATGAAGAACTCCACCTCATTTTGGCAAACACATTGCTACATGCTCCTATGCATTTTTAATTATTACCTAGTGTAACAAAGGAACCACTGGAAAAGTCTGCTTGTGCTTACAATTTCAGTCTGTTTTCTTCTAACTTTGGAAGTTTCATAAAACTTGAGCTATAAATTATAGAGAGATGGTTAAATGATTCAGAGCAGTTCAGGTAATTACTGCCCATGTATCATAGAGTAGTCTGTAACATACAAAATTAGGTTGAGTTTTATCAAGTGTCATAATTGCCTATTTTCTTGTACTCTTTCCTCCTTTAAATAAGCTACTCACATGCATTTCCTCATAAATTCTGTCAGCCAGTGATTAACACAACATAGAAATATGTTGTGTCATACTTTGTATTTAATTTTAGAAATTTCATTTCTTATTTCTCATGTGGAAAATATAACTCTCCACATAGGACAACACTGCAACATAATTTTATTCAAGCAAGCATGACATGTTTGGTTGTAGGAATTCAAACATACAGTATCTGTGGCAAAAATTAATAGACTTTTCTGATTCATTTCATGAAGAAGTACATGGGAACCTTGCATGTTTGCACAAAGGCAAAAAAGGAAGCAAAAAAACCCCAACGTTGTATCCAGGTAAAATTTCTTTCATCCAGCAGAGCTGCTTGAATGTCTCTTCAGCATTTAACTTTACCAGGAACAGATTGGAAATATTAGCACTGAAGTGAACAGGTGGTGTCACTAATGACTGATACCTATTGGAGTTCTCTAAACACAGAGCTGTGCGTAGCCTGTCAAGCAATCCATATTGTAATCAAATGACACAAGTTACCTACTGGAACAAAAAGTGTGAACAAGACCATGCCTTTTAGAGTTAGAGTGCCTAAAAATCTTCATTGCATACTCTTCTAACATACCTTATTCTACAGAAGTGATGAGGTAAAGTTGGTAGGCATTAGTTTCAATGTTTTTAATAACCGTAATGTACTAACAAGCCAATTTCTCTGAATATTTCTCAGACTTTGGAGACTACTACACCCAAACCAAAGTTGTGTCCATGTTGATGGATTAGTGAATAAGTAGAAATGATGCATTAGCATGTACATAGTTCTAATGTACAGAAGAGTACATAATAGCATTGATGCTATTTGGACTATTCTCTTTTCAGCTCATTTGCCTCATACTCTAGATGTCAGATTTCCCTGCAGAAACAGAGCAGTCTCAGTCCATGGAAAACTTTTAAAACCATGAAAAGTGTGAGTCTGTGGGAAGCCATTCCAGATGATGGTAAAATGGAGTTTAGTTCATGCATGTCACTGAAAAACCACGAGTTGGAGACACAGTAGTTATTGAAACTGAACTTAAGCATTGCAATTATTTGAAAGTAGTTTAGGAAGGGCAACTTCTGCATGGAATTAACTTAAAAATTGATCCACCCAAATGTTTTTAAATATATTATCTTATGTAGGGCTTTGCTACCTTGACAAATATGACAGGTCCTGATTGCTAAGCAAGATCACCTCCCCTTTCACAAATACAGAGAAAAGCTACACACAACAACTAAAATAATGATCACGTAAAACTCTATGAATAAAAAGAGTATGCTCAATGATTTCTATCATTATCACAGCTCCATAAAACTAGCATATACCTAGCTTTCCAGTCTTGCTGGCTATTACATCAGAAAATTAGCCTATGTAAGCAGACAGAGTCACTGTGCTGCAGAAGGTTATGATATCCTGAGGCAAGACATAAGGCAGCTTCTGTGTGCACGTGAATATTCATCTGTTGAAACTGTACTGCAATCAGAGTTGTAACTGAGTTCAAATTTTCATGCAGGAGTAATGCAGTAGGATATATCTTGATAGTATAGTTGAAAATTGAGACAGAAATCTGTGTGCTAAATGATACCTAATTACTTACTGTTGAGTGCTTTCTATTTAATAAGTGTACAGATTGAGAACCCATGGACTAAGTCCATCAAGTAGTCTTTGTTTTGTGAAAGTTTGAGAACATAAATAAAATGAAATGCCACAAAAAATGGAGCTCAATACTTAAGTCTTAGTTCATATTTTAAAAATCATAAATTTCTTCACAAGAGACTAAGCAATGGGGTAATCTGGACATTCAGTTCAATTTACTTACATAAGGAACAGATAAAGAAGAAAAGCTGAATTGCTTTTATTGAAGTGCTTTTATTACTCATATTTAAATGAGTATCATTTGACCAGCTTCAGTGGTTGTCTCTGCTGAATGCCAAAATAATCTGATTTAGATTAGAAAATGAGCACTGCCTGGAGCAATGCTTATTTATAAAGACATTTCTGTACCACCTGCAACACCCCGCTCCTGTCTTTTGGTTAACAATGCTATTTTTGAACTTCAGAAATACAGTCACCTGCTGCTGCAAGGTTTTATGCACTTTGTGCTATATGGATTATTTCATGTTATTTATTATTATTTGACAAAAAAGAAAACAGGACAAAAACTATAAAAGCATTCAAGCTGAGTAAAAAGTATGCTACACTGGAAAAAATTTTGTTTATTAATAATCCTGATACAAAATGGAATTTGAGTATGTTCAGTCCCTTCCATCTTTTTCTCCTCTACTGCCTGATAATATGAATTAGGTTTTATATAGAAATGGATCCCCTTGTTTTTTACTCTTGATAAAAAGTAAAAAGGGGAAATTACGACATTTGAATAAATAATAACTATTCTCTGATTTATCAATCCTTGAGGTATTTAAATGGTATGTTCTTCTGAGGATTTCAAATTATTTCACAACAATTTTCAGACAATTTGCTTATCCTTGTCTACTAGATTATTCAGCCTTCTGAGGGAGGGAAGGCAAGCTGGGGAAAGTGGCTTGGTTGCATTTATTCACTACAGCTGCACTGAAATTTAAGCCTTGCCCTAAGATCAGATGCTCTCAATATTCAGTAAAAAAATTCCTGCAATTAATGAGTCAAATGTCTGTCAGATGGGTTTTTAAATACATTGATAATATGATTTTTTTTAATTTTTGTTTGAACCAAACCATGGGGATTTCATTCAGATTGTGACAATTTATTATCAGACAGTTGTGACAGTGATGAGTACACTGAAGAACCTAGATTGCAGAACAGGTAGTGATGAACTAAACAAATGTAGGATATGTTGCTGAATGCAGGCTTGTGACAAACATTGCTCATTTTAAAGTATTTTTCTTAAATCTGTCTTTATAATGTCCCTTTATAGTATATAGTAAAAGGCAAACATTTTCTATATTTTATTCATTTTCAGTATCAGTGGAGCATTGTGTATAACTTATTCCTTTGTCCACTGTTTTTCTTCCTTTTTCTTTCAAGACATAAACAAGTGTATACAATTCCCATCATTACATGTCAAATATTTTCATTGAATAATAGAATATTGTTAAGTATTTGCTAACATATCATCTGGTATTCCTAGATACTCAAACCTGTCATATATATGCATTCTGATTTCTTACTCCAGCTAATGCAATTATTCAGAAACAGCAAAAAGCCTTGTGTATCATCTCAAGGATATTGCTCAAGATTCAATATTTAATCAAGAATAAATCTGGGTTAGTATGCACTAGGACATGTAAGGATATATTACGCAGAACTCTTCATTAATTGAGTAGTCTTTGAGGAATAAGTGGAATTATAATTTTCCAACTAAAATAACATAGTAGACAGTACAGTACAACACAGTAGCAAACTAAAGGACCAAGTCAAAGAAAAAATATTTGGAGTTCCCAAATGTATATATTAGTACATATACAAACTGTAGTTATGGTACCCATCCACAATACTCTAGTGACAGACAAGGAATTTGGGTAACAAAGTTCTTTTATCATTCATCAGCTAAATTCTATGGACAGACTAGAAATCATCTGAAATGGTGGTTCAGCAGTCTGGATAAACTTAGAGTCGTAGGAACAAAATGCTTTTAGCTCAGAGTAAAATCAGTGAGGAAGAACTTCCACATGGAGATGCTTGTTTCCATTTTTAGCAAGTGGTGCATAGGTCGGTGAAAATTTTTAGCACAAGGTTCATATTCCCTTAAAAATTATTAAATATTAATTCTAGAAAAGTTTCATTACCTCAGCCTCTGACTGTGTGTTTCTTCCCTTCTTCTTGCTTTTAAGCAAAAGGTTGGATGGAATCAATTCATCCATTTGAGGTTCTCCTCCCTCTCTACTCCCCACCCTGGTGAGACCACATCTGGAGTATTGTGTCCAGTTCTGGGCTCCCAGCTTCACGAGAGACAGGGATATAATAGAGATATACTAGGGATATACTAGATACACAAAATAGAGACATACAGGGATATATTAGAGCCCAGTTTAGGGCTACGAGGATGACCAAGGGACTGGAACACATCTGTCTTATGAAGAAAGGCCAAGAGTCATGGGGCTGTTCAGTCTGGAGAACACTGAGAGAGTATCTTATAATTTATTACAAAAATCTGAAGCGTGGGTGTCAAGAAAGGGCCAGTCTCTTCTCATCAGTGCCCTTTGACAGGACAAGGGGCAACAGAAACAAACTGGAACACAGGAAGTTCCACCTCAACATGAATAAAAACTTTTTACTGTGAGGGTGATGGAGCACTGGAACAGGCTGCCCAGAGAAGTTGTGGAGTTTCCTTCTCTAGAGACTTTCAAGACCCATCTGAACACATTTCTATGTGAACTGCCCTAGGTGATCCTGCTTTGGCATGGAGGTTTGGTCTTGATGATCTCCAGAGGTCCTTCCAATCCCTACCACTTTATGATTCTATGATTTCAGCAAGATCCTTCTACCCACCACTTTTTTTTTCTCTACTTTCTTCTCTGACTCTGCAAAACCTGCCCTATCAAAGATACTCAGATAACAAGTATTAAGCATGCCTTGCTGTTCAACTTGCTCTTTCAAGGTTTTGACTGTTGCCTGCCTGTCACCATCATTGTACTTCATGATGTTTTTAGCAGTTGTCCTCACACACTGCTATTTCACTCCTTCCATACCTTTCCTGGTTAACATGTGGGTATATATATATAGGCCAATGAAAATAAATTCGCTGTGGTTATTAGTTTAAAGTTAACTTGATGCATGTAAAGAACATTTTAAGAATTCAAAACACATAGCTTATCTGTATTAGGCAGTAAGATTTCCCATTTTTTTATCCTGCATTCAGCAAACAAGTCCGATCAGGACTGGGGATCCACAGCACAAATCCTTTAAAGAAAATTGCATGAGACGTGAAAAAGCTACCTAGAAATTTTTGGGAACATTCCAGGAGATAAGAAAATAATTATTTGAGACAATAACTTTGGTGTATTTATCCTACTTGTGTGTCATATTTTCCTGTATGTTCATTTAAAATGTTTCTTACAGCTTTCTTCATTTTAGTACTAGGGTTTCCTTTCTTTTAGTTTTTTCCCCAAAATATTTCATTGAGCACATATTTCAGAATTTCCAGAGTTTCATTTTGATAATATCAGTATTTTGATTAATTTTGTAGTGATGTGGATATTGGCCTCTTCTCCCTAGTCACAAGAATAGGACAAGAGGAAAGAGGTTCACGTTGTGCCAAGGGAGGTTCAGATTAGATATGAAGAAAAATTTCTTCACCAAAAAGTGGTGAAGTATTGGAACAGGTTGCCCAGGGAAGTGGTGGAGTCGCTGTTTCTGAGGGTATTAAAAAAAATGGGTAAATGTGGCACCTCAGGAGATGATTTTGTGCTTAAGGTGGTGTAGGTCTGACAGTTGGTCTCGATGATCTTGAAGATCCTTTGCAACCATGATGATTCTGTGATTTATGAATCTTTGCTTTCTCTCTTGCAAATATATGGCAAAATCATAGGGCTAGCAAAACATCCAGAAGCTGAAAGGAGGTGAGAGAGAACAAACCAACAGATACAGAAACCAAAGCAAAAGAAAAAAAATCCAAAGCAAAGTTTAACTGAGATAGCAGTGACCTGTGTATTAAAAAGGAGAAATAAAATGTACACTTTCAAACAGTAGAGTAGTAATCAAAGCCTCTGGACTGTCATATTGATACGGTGTTGCTCAGCCTATGGGCTCAGCACATTTATGTGCAGTCTTTTATGAACCAAACTAAACCCATAGTTTGATAGGTTTTAGAACCTATCAGCATTTCAGAGCTCCATCACCCGCATACTGATTATAACCCCAGAGTAAAGCTTTGTATGAACATGATGGAAACAGCGCTTCTGAAAGTGATTTTCCTTCACCTGATAAAAAGACAGCTGAGGGAATTACATGATTTATGGGTATGATCTGCAATAACACTCAGTTATGTTATAGCTTTTCCATTTATAGCCCTGCATGGATGACTGTACAAGCTGAGTACTGTGCCTACAACTACGCAAGTTCTTCCCCCTCCCAGTTATGTCTACCTGGGCTTTCCCTCCTGGTTAATACTAGTGAATTATGAGGCAAGCAGCTTTTTTGGTCTGAAACAGACCCTTTTTGAGGGAAGAGAGGCTTTAGGCAAAAGGATGAAGAAGGAAAAAGAACAAAGAGCAGTTCTATTAGAGAAGAGCAGAAACCTGGAAACCTGTTCCAATGCAAGGGTCAGTTCTGCTCCTACCTTCACTCTCCCAGGCTGTACACAAGCAAGGCACTGACCCTGCTCCTGTGGTGGCTGAATGCTTTGAACTTAATTTCCATATGCATAACAAAGCAGCAGACCAACCAACAAGGCTTCCAAACCTGCTAATTGGGAGCTTCTAGTGGACAGATTTATTCACTAGAATGAGGGAGCCAGTACCATGTGCAGGGCAGTACCAAACTGTGCCACAGCTGAGAGACCCAGTTTGGAGAAGTAAGCTGAAGCAAATTTACTTTCAGTATGTAAGCTAAAATTGAGGAAAAATCCATTGTCTTTAAACAGTAACATTTGTGTGACTTCCACCCATTTCTGTCTATAAACACAGGTTTAAGTGGCTAACATTGTGAAATTCAGAGTATGTTGAATATTTTCTGCAAACAGTGATGAATGTTTGCATGTTAATATTCTGTTTTTTCATGTTACACATTGATGAGCTTCAAAACAGAAAATAAAGATGATTGTATGGTCATCCACATTTAACAAACACTTGGTTTAGTCCCTTGTTTGCTGTGTGCGTATTCCCCATTTCACACATTCTCATTTTCTCATTTTTCCCAGCTACTCCCTCTTTCAGAACTTCAGCCCTACTCTAACAGTGTTGCTAATCACCACCTTCTATAAAGACAGCATCTCCCAGAGGAATTTGAATTATGAAAAAAAGGAAATACTGCTACCTGGAAAACTGTGAAGAGAAGAATAGCCATTTTTTTAATTATTACGGTTGATATCAAGTGTTGAGTAACTGCACTGTTTATCATCTAAATTACTTTTATCTTGTACTATAGGTCATTCACAAAGTCTAAATCTAATACTTCTTTGTCTTTTATGTCTCAAACATGCAACTTGAAGCATGTGGTACTCCAATTTAATTGGTGTAGTCTGTTATGCCTAGTGAAAGAAGTGGCTTTATCACAGGAAGGGAGTGTCTTAAAAGGCAAACTAATACTTTGGTTCTTATATATTTATACCATCTTTAAATTGAAATGTCATTATGGTATGTTTGCAATTAGACACTTTAAAACCACATAAACACTGTAATTCTCAAAATTTCATGCCCTGAAACATGACCTTTATTGAGTTGAATGTGAACTGAGCAGTTTGTCTCTGAAATACTCATATCAAATATGTACAACTTCTCTGCTTGAAAGAGTTATGGTACCCTATATGCCTGTCTGTCCCTGTAAAGGTTACTCAATCGACAGTTTGGTGACATTCTGAAGTGAAAGTAATGACAATTTTCTTAAGGAAAAAGTGATCAAGTCATCTAAGTTGATAATCTTTTCACTATTTACTGTTGTTGCTTACTTTTTCCTACACTTTAGGAAAAAACAGAAGAAAAGTGTTCCACCCTGACTTACAGTCAGTGCTTCAATAGAGAGCACTATCAGGTTCTCACAAAAGGCACCATTCAGACATTTATTCAGTTTAATATCTTTTTAAGATAGTGGCATTAAGCAGAGGAGACAGACAGAGACACTGCAAACCAGGAAAAGACCTTGCCATCCAAAATGCCCATGACATGCAGATATAGGAAATTTGACAGTGCAGTATTGTGAACATTTTCTATCATACTTCCAACATCAATGACTATTATGAGATGCAGGAAGTAGGAAACCAAAACCTACTTTAAAAATCTTAGCTTAAAAGTGAAATACCTTTTATAATTTCATGCTAGTATAACTGAGTGAGAGAGGGGAGAAGGGAGAAAACAAGATGGCAATGAAGCTGAGAACTCATGGTGGTTTAGAGAAGTGCCCTAATAAACAGCAGTAGCCAGCAGATCTGCAATGTTTTATTGGTAATAAGGATTCATAATCAGATCTAATCACACAGTGTCACACTTGGTGTTCTGCAGTCACTGCACAATGCTTCAGTACAAATAAAAGCTAGCAAAGAATGTGGGACTCTGGGCCTGGCTGCAGGACCTTACACTCTGCAGGGTATTTCAAGGCTGATTAATTCCTTCCATTACAGTAAGGAAATCATGTAGGGAAAAGGAGGGGGGGGAAAGGCAGAAAGACTATTTTAGGCAAGGAGTAGATGTGAGTGAAAAGACCTGTGGGTAAATGGGGTCTCCATTATTCAAATCTGATTTAATCTGGTTTCCCTATGGCATGGGGTGTAGATCCTTTTTGCCTCCCAGTTAACTGTGCAGCTTGGCACAACTGCACAGCCCAAGCCAAGGTGCCCAGTGTCATTGAGACCATTACATCATCATTAGCCATAAGGTATAAAGAAGATGAATTTATGCCATTATACAGCAATTTGGGCACCAGTTTAGCAGCCTGTGCACCATGTAGACACATTTAAAATGGCTGAATGCTCACCTCTGTGATGATTGTGCTGCCTTCATGCCTACATATGCCTGAACTTCCTTAGATGATGGCTCATCAAGGTGAACCATCAATAATTTGGTCCAATTAGAGTGAAGTGATTAAAAGTTCCTTTCCTCTAAACTAAGAATTACATTCACTGACATGTACTCCAACCAGGCACATTACTCTCTGTCGTTACACAAACATACTTTTAAAATAATCCCCCTTTTATAAACATGTACGTGTACACAATTTTTAACTACAGCTTCCGTAATTGCATCTAATCTAGTCAAATTCATTTTTATTAAAGTTAGCACTGTGAGACTAATGAACCTAAAGCACTGGAATAATTTTCATTATGCACAGTTAGATCTGTTTGCTGAATCTGTATTGTCTCATGGCCAGAAGGAAAAAATAAAAAAAATCACCAAGATATAAAACACATCTTTTCATTCATTTTCCCTTCAGGAAACAGTTTAAATTAACTGTGTTTTAACAGATAGGGGAGTGTAAGCAATGTTTCCCTAACTGAGTTTTAATGTGAAAGAATGTTTGACTGATGAAGAGTGATTTGAGTGATAATGAAAATAAGGAGAAAAGTCAGCTGCTGGTGATGGACAGTTAGATGATACAGTTCCAGACAGCTGACATACTTTAAAAAAATTCATGTATCTAGAAGCTTAAGAAAAGATTCAGTCATTCTGTCTGACAGACAACTGTCCCAGACAATTTTTTCCCCAGTGGGCCTGTGGGCAGGGAATGATCTTCTAGAAATCATTTACAAGGTCGCTCTTCACTTGTTCATCCAGTTCCCCCTTCAAAACGTGTTCTCTTACAGCATGGGCAAATGACCAGCCAACTAGAAACAGGAGAGTGAGTGGACTGTGTAGCAAGGAAAATGGTTGTATTTCAATCTCTAGTAGTCTTTATAACATAATACACCTACCTGTTGACACACTGCTAGAAATATTACTACGTGAAGCAAAATAATATGACACTTTTCTTCCAATACATGAGTTTCATCATGGCCTCTTTGCTCAAAAGGCCAGCAAACATACGTTGCTATGAGATAGTGAAGAAACTTTTAGAGATTCAGGGAGCTGTTTTGCTTTTCACTCTAATGAAGGCAATCAAAGAAAGGCTTGTCTGTAAAGCTGAAAATCACTGACAAAACTCTCATGTTTTCTCCTCCCTATCCCCCATGTAGGGGATGCCTATTTAAGCCATGTCAGTACTAGTGCTCTGCTTTGAGAAGGATACAAAGTGCCAGAATTTCCAAAAGAAAGCTCTTCCACAAGTAGAAAAACTTTTTTTTTTTGGCCACATAACCAATGAGAAGTGATTCATTCCTGTGTTAATGACATTTCTGCACCTGACAGAACAGAGCCCTTCTTACTATCCTCCTGGTGCACCCAATAAAAAAAAAATCAAATCTTTTCATGGCTTTAAACTCCTGGTAAGAAATATTAAAATAAGCTGTTTCCTCACCTGCCTGAAGGAAAAGGTTTTTGTATCACATTTCAAGTTGGGCAAAATATATAACTACTTTTTCATCAGCCTCTTCTTCGACTTTTTCATAGTCGTGTTTTCCATCATTTTTAGCCACTGATAATTATGCATCATCCAACATAAATGCATCAATAAAGTATTCCAGATAACTCCTCAGTAATGAGAATACATAAATCCTCTGCTCAATAGGCTATGCAATCAGTTCACCCCCTGCAAAAAAATATCTGAGATACTGCAATCTCTCTGACAGTTCATTTAAAGTGGAATGTGTTAATGTTGGATGAGATCCTCGACTGCAGTAAATCAACACATCCTCTCTGAATCAATGAAATGACAGTGAATTGCACCAGATGAGAGTCAGCCTGCAACTTTTTGTAAAAAAAGGGTTCCTTTTGATGAGCTTTTTTGTTGTTGTTACATCCATTGTAAGTTTAGTTAAATACTTTTTTCCTAAAAAAAGTTTATATGTTTACTCAAAATAAAAAAAATTAACCTAAAAAAACTTATATGTTTATTCAAAATAAAAAATATTACCTCTCTTTTCTGTTTGCAGAACATAAAATAATAAAGGTTTTAATGAAGTGGTCGGCATTATTTCAGTTTCTCTCTCATATTTGGCTTGCAATGGAGTATAATGGGACCACCCATCAGGTGGTCCTCTGCTCTCCCAGACACAGGACCCAGTCAGCTCAGGGCTGCTTACAGCATTCATTCTGGATAAGAACATTCCCTTCCTCATCTTCCTCCTATGGTGGAGGAGAAGAGACAGGTTTTTTTACAGAGTCCAGACACTGATTTCAACTGTGGAGCTGAAAACACCCACAGGTTTACAGCTTAAGCATAGTGCTTATACTGTATCAGACCATTCTCCCCCCCAGTGTCACCTGACTGTTGCATTTTTAATGTCTGCACTTTTGGGTAGTGACAATTTTGCAGTAGACTGTATATTTTCTGTATTGCTCACCTTTCAGACCTGCAAGTTCAGAGAAAGTCCTTAAATGCATGCTAAACCCATGGATCTAAGATATGGTTTGGGAAGGGCAAAAATACAAAGTATCATTTAGTGAAAACCCTTTCATTTCTGAAGTCCTGCCATTAAACCTGAGGAAGAAGTTGAGAAGAAAGAGCCTGGAATGTTGCTGTGTTGAACGTGCATAGGTAAATGAAAATAGTGGGAAATATTTTTAAAATACTCTTTTACATACAGTCATAATATGCACATCCCAAAATATATCATGGTATGTCCCACAGCATACAGAATTAATAACATCCCACTTTCTTTTATAGCCCTCTGTGTTCAGATGGCTACAAAACTGCCTTGTATATGTGTGCTTTCAGTTAAATTTTCTATTTCCAGGTCCACTTTGTTTCCACAAGTACAAAAGACAAATGAGAGGGAATGCAGGGAGAAAAGACTTTATGGAACTGGATGTCTGTAACCACGACAAGCTGGTTAGCAAGCACCTGCTATTCACCAGCTTAGAAAAAAATTTGAAATTCAAGTAAAAGTCTCAACAAGAACCTAACAAAGAGCATCAGGAAGCTAGGCAGCTAGCCAGTTTCCTATGCTTCATCTCTCAAAGATTTTTTTACTGTGATCCATTCCCCTACCACTACACACCAATTTTTTTTCCTCATCTTCTTTCTGTATTTGAAGCAAAACCATGTCGCTGCTTTAAATGTCTCCTATATGTTTCCTAGGATGGAGACTTGAAGGCCTTGAATGACAGAAACCATTTATTAAGGTATGACTTAGGAATAAAAGAATGTGTTAATACAGAAAGGCAAGACAAGTTGTCTCTTCAATAGAGCAAACATGAAGTGTTAGTGGAAAATGCGTTTGGCCCAAATTGGGTTGAAAGCCTGGCACATGATACATGATCACAAAATTTCCAGCTTTCTTCAGGTACAATGTGAAATTAACTTCAATTGTGTAGCAATTTGAGAAACCTTTTATGATGATCTTGACCCATTCAGCATTTCTGACATAGAAAATGTTTTGACCAGTTTGCAATTTCTTCTAATAATTACGCCCAACAGAAAGATCAGGTAAATCTGATGTAAATTTCTGGGGTTTGGCATCACAATTACAGACATGTTAGTGGAAGGAGCCATAATGTCTGTGAGTTTATGAATAGATGAAAACCCAACTCCTTACTGTTTTAGAAATATACTTGAGGCAGGCAGGCTCTAGCCAAACATATTGACATTCACAGATACATGAAGCCAAACCTTTGCAGCTTCATCTGAGCCTTCATCATTACTATGCGCAAAGTTTCAAACTCTGGGACCTGTCATCCTAAACTAAGTGATCTGATTTTCACTTAGAGGTGAGAAATGAGCATTTCAGCACTGTTTGGTTTTCAGACTGAGTTTCGTTCCTCCTTTGACTGCAAGCAGCATAGCTTGGATATCCTCTGTTTAGCGATGGGTTTAAATTTTTAATTTTTAACTCAACCTGAAACTTTACCTGCTATATAAGGCTTTGTTGGCGCCAGGCTCCTAAGAAAGGCAAGCCATTCAATTTTTCCTTTTGCTGATTTGCCTAAATGTGGCACTTCCTCACCACTTTAGTGCAGGCTCTACCATTTTGGCTTTCACCTTCCCCTACCACTGCAGAAGAAGAAACCAAATTGAAACCAGTGTTGCATTAAAGTGAGTAAGGAAATTAGGCAGAAAATAAATCCTCTTGCAATCCAGCTGACCCTTAGATATTAGAGGAGCTGGGGCAACTGGGCTTAGATTCTGTGTGATACCCAATTAACCTTTAGTAGGCTGGAAAACAAGGGTCCAGATGCACTACTAACACCACACTAGTAAAGAAATCATCTCATACACGTGCTGGAATTCAGTCATGCTAAATGAGTTTTATTACCATCAGATTAAATGAATAGTCTGATTTATTAAAACAACATTATACAAGTTCTTTGACATTGCCTGTGGTAAATTTACTGTCTACAAAAGAAGCATGTACAAAAAATATCTAGGCTATGAATAATCTATAGATTTCCAGGGGGGGAGTGGGGGAGGGGAGGGCAACCTGGCCAAAAAAACACAGGTGTAGAGATTTGTACTATTAAAGAGACTCTACAGAATTAAGGGGAAGAGAAAGGAAGGGGAGCACTCCAGTGTTAGAATCTTAGCCAAAAGTGTCCCGGGGAGGAAGAGAGGCTCAGCCCATCCACTGGTCCCAGAGGTCAGGGGTGTCCCCGCAATGTTATCTTTCCTGACATCCTTTCCCTCGTGGGCTATTTTTATACTATTTTGCCTGACAGATGGAGCCTGAGTGACAGTAGTCAAGCATATCTGTATTGTGGTCGGTACAAAGTTCTCTCACTTCACGTTTAAAGGTATAGGCTGCAGAAAATTCAGTACACAGTCTCAGTGAGGGATGGTCACACCTTGGAGGTGGGTAACTTTAGGGATGGAGGTGTGTTTTTTATATTAGAAGGAGATTATAATGAGCAAAAGTACACTTGGGGAACAGAATTTGTCAAAGGGTGGCTGGTTGTTGGCCCAGAGTTATCAGAAGTGCAGGTGGTTGGTATTGGTGCCACAGAATGTAGCCAAAGTGTCTCCACTCTGCTCCACCCTCCATGCAATTTCTCTTGGAGTTAACACACTGAGTACTTCTGATAATGCCAGCATCTAGGGTAGTCATGGTACAGTAGCCACATGCCACTGGCTCCAGATGCTGTACCTTTACTTAAAAAGTAGAGCTATAGTCTGGGTCACTTCTAGCAATTATTGCAATAATTCCACAACTAGTAATCACAACTATGTGAATATTCATTGGAAAGGATGTCTAAAGCAAGCAATATTTTGAGAACACACACAAGAAGAAAAACAAACATCACAGTCTGAGTGTCAAGTGTAGATTGAAAGACAGAGTGGGAAGGTTTCATTTCATGTGTACTGATTTGGGAAACCAAACTGGTCACAGTAGATCCAGGGAGCAAACAACATTTTTCCTCAAGGAAATATAAAATGGCATATTTTTATCCAAAATGCTGATATATTGCTCCTCTGTTAGCACTCTTTATTTAGCAGTAAGCTGCAATTAATTGCAGGCAAAAAAGTATTTCTTTTACTACAAAAAATTACACCGCACTCATTAATGTGTCCAGAAAATTGAGAGCTATGTCTGTATCATAATAAACACAGGACTAAACCTCCTGAGCTACTCAAAAAAATCTGCAGGTTTCAAGCCTTACATTCACTTCTTTGCTATAACAGAAGATACCAAGCGGTACAACCACACTTGCAATGGATGCCCACGTGTCAATGGTGCTGGGAGGAAACAAATGTAGTAACAGATCAGGAAGGTTGGTTGGTTGGTTGGTTGGTTGTTTTAACCCACTGATGTACACTTTCTAGTCTCAGGGTGCAGGGATTACTTTAGACTGATGCATTCATGTTGTGGTCACCCCACACAAGGTTAAAATAAAAACCAGATTTGAGGTTGGCAGGGAATTTCAACTCCTTGTCACTTTGGCAGAAAACACTGAGCCTCCTGTGTAGTGGATGGCCCGGTCAGCTGCTTAGGGGCATTTAGGGGAGTTTCATTAATGTGCTCTCCCAGGGTGCATCATCCTTCCTCTTTTCCAGAGGCACAGGACAGTTGAGGCTTTGGCCTTTTACTACACACTGAATCAGTATTTGGAAGTGTTCTGTGACTTGCAGCGTACCACAGCCTCTGAAGTTGCTCCTGAATTAGATATATATAGCCTGGTTGTCCATGACTGCAGGGGACAGGACTCAATGATCCAAGTAATTGTTTCCAATCCTATGTTCTCCAGCATTCAGAAGTAGAAAACAGCTGCTAGATGAAGGATGGTATTCATCTGGCCAAAAGCAGTCATGCATACTGGAGGTGAGTCCCTACATTTTAACTCATGAGCCTATGATCGCTTTATGGTGAACCAATAAAAACAAGCACTTCTGAGGTGTAGTAAAACTTACCTAAAGGACATAAATACTAAAATACTCAGATGAGTCACAGCCTAAAATCGGGACATTCAATTTAAATTAATTTAAGGACACTCAGGTCAAGTGTAGACAGCTACAGAATAAAGTTAGGTGAAATGACTTCAGCCAGTCATACTTGGCTAGAATATAAATAAGACATGGAAAAATAACTCCTCTGCTGTTCACTGGAAAGCCACCAACTGGAATACAGCATACAGTTTTTGACATTACACTTCAAGAAAGGTGTGGACTGACTGGAGAGAGTCTACAGCTGAGTAAGAATAAAGGTTTGAGAACCAAGAACTACACAGACAGGATAAATGAAGGCTAAATACAGATTAAGGAAAAAAAATTTAAAAGGTCAGACTAAGGGAAATAGGAGAAAGCAAACATTAATACTCCTCAATAGCATGAAAAATTGTTACAGAAAATATATCTTTGTCTCTTGTGGATACAAGAAACATGTACCTTGCTCCAAGAAAGATGAAGATTTGACCATTGACTTTGTCAAGAAAATGCAGCAATAGGAAGCATTCCCAACCCATCAGCCTTTACCAAGGCTCCTTCCTGCTCCAGGAGGTGGAGAGTTCAATTATACCAAATCTTTGCTTGGTTCAGTGCCTGCTGGTGGATGAGGGAAAGCAGCTAAAAGTGTGCCCATCTTCAGCCTTTTCTCTTACCTCTCTCCAAGTTCCATCCTCTCTCCACGCTGTATTTTGCACACTTCTATTCACAGTCTCAAGGAATAATGAAACAGCTGAACTGAAGCTACTGTTTCTAGGGCTTCTGAGGTACCAGAGCTACTACTTGTATTTCATATTTAACCACCTGAATATTACAGATCCCAATTTACTGATGTTCTGACAACTTTTCTTTTTTTTTCTTTTTTTTTTTTTTTTTCTTTTCATCCTTTTATCTCACTTAAGGTGTAAGGCAGACATGAGAAAGTGTTGGAAAAAAGTCAATCAACATGCACTAAGAGCCCACAGAAATGCAGCATGAAAGAAGAAAAATATGCAAATAGGCAAGTTTGACTCCTTGCTGCTAACATGCTAACTGCAAGAGTGAAAACAGCCAGAAACAGGCTGAACTGAATGAGACATATGTGGAAGGACAAAATCTGGACAATTGAGAGGAGACATTCATTATCTAAATCACCTTATTGTGTGAAAACACCGCATATTTTTTAAAGTCTTTTTTCAGTCTAGCATTCTGAGTTTATAATTGTTTGGGGTTTGTACAGAATAAGAAAACTGCTGATAGAACATCCCTCCTTGAGCCTGACACACCATTTTTGACCCCACCCGCAGAGTTTTTTTACCAGTCCATGTGATGTGGAATCTGCCTTCTGACATCACCTCCACTCCTGAAAAATAGCACACAATCTCTCACACTCTTCCCTAGGGTTCAGAAAGTCCCTTGAAGCTTTCTTAGCTGAAGCCTCTGGATCACGATATCTGACAGCAGATATATTCTGTCACACAACCATTGCAAGATGGTTATGAAGGTCACACAAGACAACACTTAAAAAGTCTGACGCACCATGTGTGCCTGCAAATCTACATCCTATTAAAAACTGAACTAAAAATGCAGGTGCAACTCTCTGCAAACACAGTTGTATTTTCATGGAAACCAAATTCGGGTAAAATTTTGCAATGGGTTTCAGCAGACATTTCAGCTGACTTTCTTAAATTCACATAGAACAATGAATAAGAAAAATGCCCTGTCATTCATTTAAAGAAAATGTAAAATGCTATAGCACACAATTACTAAATTTTAAAAAGTCATTCTTTTTCAAGTTAATTTCTAATTTCCTACAAAAAAATTTCCCTTTGTTAGGCACAGAGTCGGGATAATTAACAGTATCTACAAAAATAACTATGCTATATTGTATACTTTGAGATATAAACTTGTGTTTTTTCCATGATACGTTTTGAGGAATAAAACTCAAACTACTCATTCCTTTCTGTTGATGCTATCAGCTCACAATACCTTCTTCTCACCAGGATTCTAGCTGCTGCCACTCTGGAAAAAGACCTCTGGGTCACTATGGATAGCACAACAAAAACATCTGTTGACATGCAGAGTGATGAGAATAGCAAGCCAAATATTAGCTCAGTAAGGGCAGAAAAGATTTCTGAAAATATTCAAGGATCACTAATCATTTCCATGATGTATTGTCAAAAACTGTCTTTAATTGTCTGTGTCGGCTTTGAGCCATCACACTTAGGATTTTTTGTTGGAAAATGCCAAGACATGGATTTTCTTCACCTATAAGTTTGCATCTAAAATTTGCAATCTGGGGGTGTATTAGTATTTCCAATTAAAACCACTGATAGAATTAGGACAGTCAAGAGGCTTGCAGGTACACAAGTCTTCTGCAGTGGTAGGATAAAAAAGTTATAGAACTATGATACAGGTGACTGTAGAAAGATTTTTTTTTTTCCACTTAATACTTGCACTTTAGTAACAGAATATAAGAATTAGTGAGTACATTTTAGGCAACTTCCCTTGAATTGTTTCAAGTCATTTTCAGAGTAGCAGAGTACAGGAACATTACAAAAGACTGACAAACAACCAGCCTTCTTAAAAAGGTATGATTTCAACTGAAAAAAAGATTTTAAATGTTAACACCACAATGCATTCCCCAGTTTTGATTACTATTGACACTGCAGACCACTGAAACTCCAAATGAATTAGGTATTAATACAGCTAAAAGGCACACGTTTATATTGGTACAGTGAAAAGAAAAGAATACAGCAAGGAAAATGCTTAGCATGTAAACCCATTCCTACCTCTATTAAGAGTAGGCTTTCTGATGATTATATTCTTTATATTGCTTGTAGCCAAAATATTTGTGGTTTTCCTCTGCTGTGTCTAAGACTGATGACTAAACTAGAGGGAATTATGAGTGATAGAAAACCCCGTGAGGTCGATCTGTCCCCTGCGTTTTGGTTGAGCAAGGGTACCTAGAGTAGATCGACAGGATGCCAGCTTCCATCGTTAGAGCTGCATTTCCATCTGGGTGTTTTTTTCTTTTCAGATCTTTGTGTACCATCAACCACAAATCTTTTTGCCTGCTCTGTTCTACTGTACCACAAGAAAGCTATTCAGCTAAAATGTCAGACAGCTATATATGTGATTATGTTGCTGTCAAATAATATGCATTTTACTCTAAAAGTACTTTTCTTGGACTTACAGTCTGAAGCCCAGAAGCAATGTGTTTTTTTTCTCTCAGGCAGAATCCTATGACAATGACAAATTGGGTGCAACACAGAATACAGTCATTACTCTCCAGGATTCACCAGGCTTTGTTTTAGCATCTTTCCTTGCCATTCTATAGCTTTCTGTTACCTCTCTGGATTCTCTCTTCTAACTGGGCAGGGACCTGACTTTTCCCACTAGTTGACCTTGTCTCAGTGTTCAGTTATTTTTGTCTCTGTGTCATTACATGCTAGTTGAATTATATAACCCAGCCTTCTTGGCAAACCATAATGTCAAACAGGCATAGGCTCCCTAGAAGGAAAAACATCTTCTACAAGGATATAGGAATCTTCCTAACACCTAGAATGACAATCTCAGCTTTCCAGAAACCAATCTCAGAAACCATGGGAGTTCTAAAGGCTTAGCTATTAAGAAGATAACCCTATATAATTATTAAGGGCATTAAAATAAATATTAAGAAGATACCCTATATAATTACTATTTTTAAATGTTTAGGTTTGGCAGTACTGCCAAAAGAACCCCCCAAAACCAAAATCACAGCTCTAATAGAAAGAAACCCTTTTGAAGCCAAAGTGTCCTTTCCATATTTTATTTCTGACAAAAATTGTTACTGGGACAGTTTCCTTCAGAAATTGGCTTCAGAAGTTGGCACATCTTATCATCATATAATGACAAATCAATGAACTAAGCACATTCTAATTAATCACATCAGGGTTACTTGATTGACCACACAGTCAATTCCTTGAAAAAATCAATGAAAGGTTATAAAATATTTTAAATTAAGCTTTTTGGGGAATATAGGCTGGAAGTCAGAGGAAATGATAGCCACTAGAAACCACTGCACTAGAAAGAGCAACTGCATTGCTCTTTGTGAGCAAATTACATGTTTAATATTGCAAACACTTGCTACCTCTTGACTTTAACACAAATATTTCAGAAGGAAGCACTTGCTCTGCAATAACTATTATTGTCAGTTACAGTGGTTTCAGTGTAGTACTTCATTAACTGTAATCCATGCAAGCAGAAATAGGAAATCATTCCTAAACTGACAGAAAATCAAGTTCTGCTGAAGTCTTTGTAGCATTGTGAGTGCAACAAGATCACAAGAGCTCATCCTGCCAGCCCAGACACAGACTCAGCATTGTGGGCTAGTGAGATGGTGGCCACAGCTGTTTAGCCAGGGGCTAGTCAGTGCACTGATCTGATCACTGTGCTTTCTTTCTTCACTGTGCAACCCTGAGCCATGGACTTTGCTCTGACATCAACCCTACAGAGAGATTCTGGTGTGGGGCAGAAGCTCAGTCTCCTTATGACACTAATGTATAGGTAATCTTGGGATTATATTAGAGAAGGAAACCACAGTGCTGAACTCCTGCTCAGCCTCTTTTATCTCAGGTTCTGAGACAGACAGAATACTGTGAACCAGTTCAGAGACAAGTTTTAGTCTGTGAGGAAAAAGGGTTATTTTATATCACGGTGCCTTAAAGCTTCCAATCAAGGAGGGAAAGTAGCATATAATGGAGGGGTATTTACCCTCCTTTCAGCTTCACAGCAGCTTCTGAGACAAAGAAAAATGACTAAAGTGGTGGCATTAAAGCATGTCACTTTATTTAAAGATGTTATTATGCAAGTAACCTTTCTGAAATCAGCCAGTACTTGAACATTAAAATCAGCCAGTATAGCTCTGTCTCCTCCCTAAATGATTCTGAAAGGGTGCTGACATGTGCCAAGTTCACTGTCACTACGTTTCTGATGCTGACAGAGTTTATATTTCTGGCATGTGGGGAGAGTTGGTGATGGCCAAAGCTGGTCCCTTGCCTCTCAGCAAAGGCTGGGCCACAATCAAGGGGCTGGAGCACACGTCATGAGGAGAGGCTGAGAGCCAGGACTGTGCAGCCTGAAAAAAAGAAGACTCAAGGTGCTTTTATCTGTGGTTGATGGGGTCAGTAAAGAAGGCAGAGCCAGAGTCTCTACATAGTAATTTAGAAGCTTTCAAAGAAGAATATCTGTGGGTAATTTTTTTAGGGATAGCTCAAGAGATTTGATTTTTGTCTCCCCTTTCCTGCTTACCTTACACCATCAACAAGGACAAAATATAAAAGAAAAAAAAAAAGGAAACATGTAAACGTCGACACCCAGAAGGGCCAACAGTGTTGTGGGGTGCATCAAGTACTGCATAGTCAGCCAGTCAAGGGATGAGATTGTCCCAACTCTACATTGCACTGCTGTGACCACCCCCTCAAGTACCGTGGGCAGTTTTGGGTGCCTCAAACATGTTGTGTACTTTGATGACTCCCAACTGTAGCTCTAAACATGTGAAAATGCCTGCAGTTTATAAACATTATTTTTAATTATTTTTCTCGATTTTCAAAGTCAGTGAAAAGAAATATGTATTTGTGAGGTATGATTCATCTCACCTTGAGGTAGATCTCTAAGGCAGATCAGTTGATATCTCCCTGTCACAGACTATTTCTTTGTGAATGGAGACTGATATAAAGACTTCCCCAGTGGAGTGCTCTATGGACAGGTATCCTGACACATTTGATCAGCTGAATCCCAGAAAAAAAAATTATAAACAGCACTGGATGTACAAGAAAATATTTGCCTATTACACAAGGTATTCTGAGAAAGGAGACAAGTCACAGGTTATTCTAGAGAACTCCAGACTGTAAACATTGAGGTTACTGGGAACATTTGGATCTATGACTCCTTAAGATCTCCCGGTCACTTTCACTGTCTGTGTCTTTAAGCTCATTCATCTGATGTGAACACATTTTGATAATTCAAGAGAATAAAAACAGTGGAGCCTTACAGTTAAATTTACCCTTCTTGCAGGCTTTCCAAGGCATGGAAACATCATGACATATATTATTGGTATTACAGATTAAAGTAGTTGTAAGGGAGCTATGCTATTGTACTTCTGTACAAAATGTGTGCCTGCAGAGCTGTGCAAGAAAGCATAAAAAGTCTGACAATGATCAGTCTCCCAGGCAAGAAGATAAATATTCAGTCATTTTCCCTTCCTAATTGCACTTAATGTCTTTATTTATTTATGGACAAATGACCCTTCGTTAAACAAATAGGGTTCTGTTTCCTTTTTTAGAAGCTAGTTACGCATTTTGGAAAACTAAGAGAATGCATCTTAAAAGTAACCATGTATAAAAGAGCAAAAAGTGCTCCATGGAAAGTGCCTACCTAAGAACATTGTGGTTGTGTCACAGATTTGGAAAAGATGTGAAAAAGAAAGGCTGACCAAATAATTTGGTGTTTCTGCCTTCCCTTGCATTAGATTCTGAGTTGGAGGTCCCCCTTTGGCATTCTCAACAGACAAAGCTTGGAAGTGAATGTTTTAAGGAACCAAGAGGGTGACTTCTTTCCCTGCATCTAGACTGGGATATTTGACAATATTTATTAATGTTGAGACATCATCAAAACAATATTTCAGAGTTAAAATTATCAATAGGATGAGGAATAGTATGACTATAAATGTAGGAATTCATACAGACATTCACACAGGCACATACACACTTTCACACATACAAAGAATTTTGTACAATGTTTTTTAAATCCATCCCTCATCATTCAGGTCTTGTAAATCATGTGGGAATGTGGATTTTCTTTCTTCAGGTAATCGAAGAATTCACATGTTCACTCTCGCTCTTGAACATGCTAGAGAAAAAACAAACAAACAAAAAACCAAAACAGAACTGTAATCTCCAGAAGTATTATGCCTGCAATGAGAAAGTTCTCAGACATGAAAGTCAGAGTACAGATATAAACCTGCACATGAAATCATGTGCTTTATACAATGGGAACCCTAAAATTGAAGACATTATGTTGGCTAAAAATCCTATGTCGATATTTGTCACAAATGAAAGCAGCCAGAACACAGAACAAGAAAAGCTGGTGATGAAAACTGTAAGAGAAGGCCAGTTCCAAGCATTCTTTAGCAAAATACTAAATCCTCAGGAAAACAGTTTATTATCTGATCATGGGGCAGAAGTCCTGCAAAGCTTGTGATACAAGTCTGCCAAAAAGTACGGACACAAAGCAAGGAAATTTTCCTTTATCATATGTCACATTAACTGAAAGTTTAAAACATTTGCAAGGCTGCTGACTCTTTTAAAAACATAATTTTGAATGTATGAAGGCTTTTTTCCTTATACAAGGGAGAAGCTGGTGACATAGAAAGTATGTGCTAACCGTTACATATAAAATATGTAATACAACTACTGAATTTATATGGAAAGAGTAACTGCTTTGAAAATCATGTAACTGAATTTTTATGTTTTATATCTGGACTATAAGCATAGATAGCCTCTGAATTCAACCTCAGAAATGCTAACTGCAATAATCTCTCATTCACAAAAAAAGAAATGCATGCCTTTAAAAATTCTTAAAGCCAGATCCTATGCCATTCCTGTATTGGAACTTGTTCAAGGTAAATGCCTTAAATATGAGAGTATTGGAAACCCATCAATAGTCGTTTTTAAAATTATTTGTCCAGTGAGAGTTACAAAATCCAGAGAGCAATTTGCACTGGATTTAGGGATGACTCTAAAATCACGTTAAAATATAGCAATGCAGATACAAACTGAATAGCATCTCTGTCTTAGTTGAAGTAAAAATCAAAATAATAAAATTTACACTCATGTCTGAACCTTGGCATTGTCTAAATAGAGGAATTAAGGCATTTGGTTTCTCTGTAGGCTACTATTCCCCATCAGAAGCAACTCGCTAAACCTTTTGGACTAGAACTAAAACATGCATTCTAAGCATCTCCCAGTGAGTTGAAAAGCATTGATTTCAGGTTTTTTTTTTCCCAGAGCTTTCATTCCAGACTTTTACTTTCAAAGCAATATGAGTAGGAGTTTACCCTAGGCTAGCTGCCCTTGGAGATGTATTTTGTATACCACAGGCTTTCCTTTCACCTTATTTATGCTATTGAGTCTACTACTAAAAGTCTATTGCTAATGACAGACTAATAATAATGTTTGTAATTATGAAAATGTTCAGTGGTATTCCCTGATTTCTTTATATGTCTAAGAAGCTGTGCTATTGACAGCTGTGATTGTCGCTCCTGTTATTATGGCCTCTCACACTAAAAATAGCACTTAAAGAGAAGGTCATATTAATAATACATGTATGATCATTAGCTCTTTTCTGATTATGACCCCAAGCAGAAGAAGGATTTTCCCACTGAACAGACATCATAATCTGAGCCACACTGTGGTCTTTGAAGTTTCCAGATTCTTCACTGTTTCATCTGAGATGCTTTGCTATGGAAAAGAGAAAAAAGAACAGGAAATTACATGCCCATTCCTCCTCCCAGCTGCACTCCAGGTTTGTAGCAGTCAGCACACATGGTTAGCAGAGACACCACATCGGGGAAAAAAAAGGACAAATAAAAACATAGTGTCATAAATTTAAAAACAGCAACCCAAACACTGAGGTAAAGGAGACCAGGATAAAACCATGACTTGGACGTAGCTGGATAGAGCTATGTCACACACGGATTTGGGCTACAAACCTGCACGGTGTTTTTAAGGTGGAGCAAAGTCATGACACCCTGCTACAGCAAGGTCTGCTTCATCTTCAAGATGATGTGTGCAGAAATGTCACTGCTTCTGGAGCTCACCAGGAATGCTTTAAAAAAATTCTGCCCTGCATCACTGCTGTGCAATACTTTTCCCAAAACATGCTGCTGTGCTTTTCACTGGCCATTTTTTTCATTCTTGATTGGTAAGCTCCCTTGGGCTTCAAGTCTGCAAAACCTATTTTCTCAAATAAACCTACGTAAAAATGCTTCATAGTGCTTCTCTTCTATATAATACTAGAGCAGAGCTGAAGAGTCTTGTTTTCCCTTGCACCACGCACAGTAAATATGCCAATTTTTGTTTTGTGACTTGTTGCACAGGCATTTTTCCTGCCCTCCTCTTGCTGCCTCTTGGAATCTTCTACTCACTTTCTTTTTCAAGCTTTCCAACAAAGAGCTTGCCTGATTGCTACTAAGATATATCAGACAGCTGACACTTTGGATCATTACGAACACAGGCTTCTCGCCAGCTTGGAGTGCAATTGGCTCTTCTTCTATTTCTCTTCACTTTGTGTTGCTTATTCAAAATAAAAAGAAAGGGCTCTAGTTTTCCTTGTGGGTTATATATAAGGGATGACATGAAAGGTATGCTGAGCTCTTAGGATAGCACGCAAGGACCTCTCATGACAGAAAAATATGAAGAATTTCTCTGCTTCACTGATTTTTAGTAGACTCGCAAATATAAGTGTGGGATCCACAAGAGTAAAAGGGAGAGGATTTAGGAATCAATAGATGAAACACTGAAAACAGAGTGGTAAAGAGTTATTTATAGCTCTTTGAGATTTTTTCTTTCTGTCATGAGAAACAAATAGGAAATTACAGCTGGCATTGCTAGCTTGACTGAGCATTACTGTTTTCTTGTAATTATTGTATTTGTTTGGAAATTCCCCCAAAAAGAGTAATTTGTACATCCTGAGCCCACATGCTGCCTCTGGACTGAAGACTGGTTTTTCCTCTGCTATTTGGGATTTTTTTTCAGATGGCCACTTGTTACTGATTTTTTTTTCAGATGGCCACCAGTTACTGTTCTCTCCTTCTTAGAAAATATTATAAGTGATCAAAGATCTAATTCTCATTTGTATTAAAGTGCCTTGGACACTTTCATCCCACTTAGGTAATGAACATGATTTGGACCTGTATGTTTTTCTCACTAGTAGCAAATTATGGGCAAGGTTACAAGGGTAACATGGGCAGCATCCAATTTATGAAGCTCCCTTTGTAGAGTCCTTGAACCACGTCACTAATACTTACATAAACATAAATAACTTCCAAAGTCATTACATCATGTTGATATTGTCTCATGGCAAGCATTTTAACTCAAAAATGTTGTTTGATAAGGTTAGGCCCTTAGATGTGCTTTATGATGCATACATGATCTCAGCATTTGCTTAGATGCATATTCAAGTATGTGTGTAAAATATTTGCAGGATTAGCACTGAAAGCATATACAAGCTCTACATAAATATCATTTTTTCACAGTCATACAAATGCATGAAAGTATATATTCATTTCATTCATACATGAATCACATGTAAATTCATATGAATTTTCAGTGTCCTTGATTTTTATGGATAAATTCTCTCAGAAATTATATTCAGATTTTTGACGTAGTTAGAAAAGGATTTTGGGGTTCATTAAAATATTTTTTAAGCTTTTCCTTCACAGCTGCTATGGAACCACTTAGTAGAAATAAATGACAAATTGTAAGTGCCATTGAAGAAATTTGTACTCAGAATGCCATAAAACCAATTTAATTTTGGTAATTTTATTTAACTTTATTCTTACTATTTTGATACTCAGGCTGAGGATGCTGTCTCTACTTTCTCATTTTCAGGAAATCTTTTCTACATTGCCTCAGCAATGTGAAATGACTCATTTCCACACTAAGAACAAAAAGTAACAGCACTGGCTTGGCATATGCATAAAAGCTAAGTTATTAAAACTTTAGTGGAGACTGTCGTAAGGCATCCACCTCAGTCATTTCTGAAATGTCTTTCAAAGGCAGCCTCTTAGACACTGCACCAGATCACCAGCAAACAAGAAAAAACTGCTGAATATTTTAATAGATGACAAGTACAAACTCACTCAGATCTTCACAGTTATTTGTCAAACCAAGTTGGTGATGTTATAGAAGCTACTTTAATTATGGCTTATAGCAGTCTCTGGGATAATTTTGGGCTGTGGTTGTCATAGACCTCTGCCTACTTAGGATTTTCAAAGCTTGAAGAACTTTGTTTTTCTATTAGAACCTTGACAATGATATATGGGACCATTCCATTCTTCTCCAGTGACTGTGCCAGTAACATCTCACTCATAAACTGAAAATCCTTCTTAAATATGTGCATTCTAGTATTAGCAAGCTTTGTACTGCATAATTACAGGCAAGCTGTGACAGCTTTTAAACACTGGAGCTGAGATTTGAATTTCTGTTCTCTCAGGGTGATGCCTGCATCTGGCGGTAGCGCCAACATCAAAAATCTAAAATCCCACTTTTAGTCCTGCTCAGGACCTTTTCTAGCATATAAAACAGATTCTTACACACAGATTCTTACACACATTCTTTTGTGTTCTTCTACACACAAAGCAATGCTTGAACTGTAAGGAATCTAAGTTTTCAGTTAGGCAGCTCCCAGATTCACTCACCCGGTTAATGCTGAAGGCTGTGATGAAGCTTTGAACTGACTGCAGGATGTAATGCCATCTCTGGTTTTAAGTAACCCTTCAAAAATATTTTATTTGAAACAGAAAGTGTCTTGAGAGAAACTCTTCTGGCACTTTACAGAATAGATTAGACTACTTATCTCTAAAAGCATTCCATTTAGCGTGACGTCTAAATAAATCTCTTAAAAATCAACAATAAGAATTTGATTCAAGAGACAGTAAGTGGTGAAAGCTTAGGTGACACACCAGTAAGTTTTACTGAGAAAAAAAATTGTTCATACCAATAGGAACTTGATGTATTAAAATTTTATTTCTAAAATTCAAATTGTAACTCTTCTGGATGTTCCCTAAGGACATGAGCAATTCTATAATAAGTTTTTAAAACTGATTTCCACCCACTCTGGCAAATAATTCAGCTTTTCTTGTATTCCAAATAATAGCTCTATATAGAAGTTCTCCTACACCCACCTCAAACAAGATCATTGTATCCTATGAACTATGAAAAGTTGATATGAAAAGAGAGATAGGAGAAAGCCTTTTAGTTTTCATATTGGTTTGGGAGTTTTTAATAAAGAGGTTCACTTATTTCCCAATATATCAAAATGAAAATGTCTTTACAGACAGAAGAGAGTGTTCTATAAGTATAAACTTTGACTTTAGGTTACAATACCGACATTTCATTTTAATATAAAATTTGCCTTTCATTAGGCAACAATCAGGAAAAAAATAGAAAGTCTGTTTTTTATCTTGACAAAGTTATTGCCACATGCTGTAGATGAATAAAGATTATAGTCATGATAAAATTGCACTGCACCAGTAGCAAAAGATACCAAACACTGTGCATTTCCATGTTTTTACTACAGAGGATACCAGTATTATATGTAAAATAAATAATTTTTAAAAAACTTTTTGCAATTTATATTAGTTTAATGTTAAATTTTGAACATATAGCTATATATATTTGAATATATAGCTATAAAAATGGTTAAAGTTTTGTACACTGTTCTACACACTCTTGGTACTCTGGTATACTAGTTATCACATGCCAGAAATATTCTATGTTTTGGGGGTGACCATATTCTATGCATACAGTTAAAACATCTGAGCTTTCTTTGCATATGGGTTTGTTGGGGTTTTTTCAGTTCATCAGGAAAAATCATTTTATTTACAGTGTCCTTACTTCAAAGAATCCTTACCCCTAGGCAAGAAAGAGTAGGAAAGAAAAAAGCAAATTTAATGGGCCAGGACCACCAGCACTAGGTATGTCGTGTTTAAGAGACATTATAGACAATTGCCCTGCCCCTCTCTCAAAGAGATCTTTGGAGGTGCTTCCCTTAGAGACATGGCTCTTACTGTTATCAGTGTCTATTCTTGTCTTCAGATGAGGTTGCTTCCTAAAGGGAAAATCAATCCATGTGAATTAAGCACATAAATGTGCATAAAACAGAGCAATTCTGGCTCTCTATGCATTTCCCAGGTACCAGGTTTACCCCTTCTAAGATGACCTCTGCTGTATTTGTGTGCTATGGCATGCTTCACCTCCTGCTGCTGCTATCAAAAAGTTGGATCAAGGAGGAAAACTTTGAGGACTTACAGGGATTATAGCAGCACTGTTCATAACAGTGGGTGATGAGCACTGTAAAGCTCAGAGGTGAAGTCATTTAAGGTACTGGTAGATTTATCAGGATGATACATGTGGAAATGGCTCTGGGAAGGTGCTTGAAGCATTAATCCTCACTAACAGGAACATAAAACTTAGTTTGATGTTTACTAAAAACAATCCAAAGTATTCTTGTTTTGGGAGCTCAAGAGAGGCTGTAGGACAGCTGTTCAGCTGTCACACTACTGCTCCTCCCTGAAACATCCTGAAGACAAGGTACTCCCAAAGCCTCAATCCTACCATAAAAACTGAGGCACGTTTTGAGAATTCCAAAGGTTTTCCAAAGGCTGAATAATTCAGAAGGATGGAGCTTTGGTGCCAGGGGCACTGATGGGCAGCACTGCAACAGGCTGCTGCTGACACAGGCAGCTCTGCTACCAGACCTGCCTCAGAGTAATTCTGTATTTTTATTTGCAAACTTCTAATATGCAATAGAGAAAGAAATGCAGTCATGTTCAGATGTCAGTACAGTGATATGCTGGTGACCAAGCAAAGTGCATTACAAAATTTCATGCTTCCCTGAATTGCAAATAATATACAAAGCTATCAGCCTGCTGGTTCAATTCTCCTATTAAATTGGTAGTCATTTGATCCAGTGATTTGCCATTTAGCTTGTGAAAAAAATTACTTCATTACAGGATTTTTTTTTTGTATTTATCCCAAACAAGCAAATTATGCAAAAAGTTATAACCTTTAAAGTGATAGCTTGATTGTACTCATTTTATCTGAAATTTTTCATTGCAGAACCCATACTTGAAGGTGAAATACATAACATTTCAGTGATCTCCTTTAAAGTAAGTTTAAAGAAGCTTGTTTCCATGTTTTCCTTAAAAAAAGAAACCAGACTAAACAGAAAAAAAACCCACCCATAACACTAAACCAAACATCCTCCTCTGAGGATGAGGACTCCACAACCTGCCTAGGCAACCTACTTTGCTTTTTCCCTATTCTTACCATTGGAAAATATATTTTGCTTTTTTCTGAATGCCCAATTCTCTTTTGCCACCATTTACTTTTGTTCTGCCTCCTACAATTACAGTGAACACTTTTTTATCCCCTTTTTGAATAGCACCTTTTCCCAAGGTAGATAGAAACCAAAATGAATGGTCTGATTTTGCAGAAGGGCAAGAAATCCCACACTCTCATGCTTCTTATTGAGGCCAGGGGAGTCTAGAAGTGCTTTTGCTGTTTACCTCAAACCACTTTTTTGAATGGTCTAATTAGAACTCTAGCCGGACTTTAAGATTTAAAAAGTTCACCTAAAACCTCTTCTTTAGTGGTGCAAAACTGTCAACAAAAACACTAAGTGTTTCAAAGCATTCCTTAGCACCTGTCTCAGTTAACAGCTATGTTTTCCAAACCATGTGCCTAAAACTATCCTCAAGCACATTAGCATAGAAAGTCTACAGAAATACTTTTAAAAATCCCCACAGACCTCTCATCCCCCAATAAAGGAAACTAAAGAATCTCAAAGGTGCCAAAGCTTTCATTAAATTTTTTTTTAGTAGTATATAAAAGCCTGGCAATGGCAATACTGCAGGTCTGCCCAAGGGTCCATCTGAGGTAGCATCTTGGTTGTTACAGTGGCCAGAATCCCTTGCAGCAAAGCTGTTTGAGGCCACAGAAGCCATGCAATGATACTTCCTTCAGTCACTCACATGTGCAGCACTAGCTGTGTGTAGAAAATGCTCATATTCACCCATAGGATGAAGAGTTACTTAACTGGTAGTAGAGAGACGTAGAGAAGTTGTACAGAAGTTATTCATGTGTCTGAAACCAAG
This sequence comes from Heliangelus exortis, assembly GCF_036169615.1. Classification (NCBI taxonomy): domain Eukaryota; kingdom Metazoa; phylum Chordata; class Aves; order Apodiformes; family Trochilidae; genus Heliangelus; species Heliangelus exortis. The sequence continues at coordinate 106,446,747 of NC_092422.1, read as the reverse complement.
CAGAACATAATAGAGATAAAATCAAGACTAAAGTTATTAAAAGAATGTATTGAAATTAGTCTCATGCTGTATGGTTTCTGATTTATTTCACTGGACTTCAGAATTGAGCACATGCTCGGGGGTGTTCTGAGGAGGATGAACAGCAGCCATGAGGTTCAGAGTTTGCCTTGTCAAATTGGGCTGGGAAAAGTGAATCCTTTAAGTACAAAATTCTTGGAAGTACACAAGAATAAAATGAAGACCTGTGGTCTTCTGCTGACTGAAATTAGGACAGTAAGAATTGCAGCCCTTTCTCATTCCCCAGGTACTCAGAGAAGTGGAAGAGGAACCAAGATGAGGCAGAGACCCAGCTCTGCTGTGCCTTTGATAAGAGGGAGAAGGTCCTGACCAAAGTTGCTAAAGTAATTAGAAGACTTCTTAAAGAGAGGAAGTACATGGCCCTACAGACTGGCCAGCAGAGCAAGGTTTAGCTGGGTGCTGAAGTATTAAAGGACATTATGGGCTTTCTCTGCAGAAGCACTTTTTCCCAGCGATGCCTCTGGGACAGGTGTAGCTGTAAATACTCCTGAAAGCAGGAAAATGTCTAAGTAGCACAAGTCAGTCATGATGAAGTTTTGAGATTTTAAGGGCAGAAAAACTTTTATTTTATTACTCTCTTCTACTCAACACCAAACAGCTAGGACCAAGAAATGAATCAGTCCACTTCAGGTCAGTGGAAAAACAAACAGCAAGCATTAAATTCTCTCAGTTACTCCCACACCATAGCCTTTTCTCTTTCAACATGGACAAAATTCTCCTTCCCAACACTTTGAGAGAAATGACAATTTTAGTTAAGCAGGGTCTCCCTGCTGTATGTACATCTTCATTTGCCAAGCATCAAGTAAACTCATGCCTGCTTTGAGCTCTCTTTAAATCAAAGATGACTAACATGATGATGAGGAGAGAGGTTTTATTTTTGTCTAATGCATCATCTCAGGCTTGAATGCAAGTTCAAAGTCTCAAGGGCATTTCAGAAGCTGGAGGGAGAAAAAAAGGTATCTAGAGTACTTAATTATCCATATTCAGAACAAGTATGGTTAAGACCACTTAAGGCCAGTAGTAAAACATGCCTCAAATATACATTACAGGAATGGCCAGTACAAGGAGTAGCATATCTCTGTCACATTTGCCGTGGATATGTATTATCAGTACTGCCATTCTGACACTGACATGTAATACTTCAAAAATCATTGGGAACTGCAAATTCAACTAGGGAGATACATTACAACAGATTACATTTTTGTAGGCTGGGATATTTTAAATTTTTATTCCACCATAAAAGATTTTAAAATTAAGTAAACAAGGCTCAAACGTCTCAAAGAGAGTTGACTTCTGCATGTATTTAATTACACAGGACATAGAACACATTAAAATTTAGGAGACAAAAAGGAAGGATGCCTGCCTGCAACAATTGTGTGTGGAATAAAAGGGGATTAATACCACTCAGTTTTCACCTCAATAACTTTGTATAAATCAATGGAAAATGGCCACAGAAAGTAGTTATTACTGCTACTACAGTACAACAATAAAAAATAACCAAGGAAAAGAATCTTCTGACATACAAATAGTGAGCATAATACAGATCTTCACTGACAGGGTTTCATTCAGCTGCCTGTTCTCCACTATATAAAACAGGATGATATAATTATATATATCAGAACTGGCTGTTATTTGTTAGTAGGGGCATAAGTACCAAAACAAAAAAAATGAAATCAATAACAGACCAAGTCAAATAATATACTCTCCTCTTAGTGCCTCTTACAGTTTGTCATGATGAACTGGTGGTTGTGTGTGTTCTCCTCACAATGCAGACTAATGTGTATAGAGGAGATAGAAGAATACTGAATTAACTCCTAAGTCATATGCTGCAATTTACCCTTGCACACATGGCTGAAAGACACTTGATCTCAACACTTTTCCCAAGGCCTACACTGCAAAAAGGCTCCTCCAACAGACCCAGGATGAACTTACAGAAGGAAGCACAGAAGTCGCATGGAAGCACTGATCGTCACCAAAAAACTGGCAAATCTGTCAAAGAGCTGGTCCAGCTCTCAGTTCTGACCTGATAAAAAAAAAGATCTTGCTCCTGAGAACATGCTCACTGCAAACAATCCTACTGATGGGACTAAACTGTGCAAGAGTCAGTCTGTAATGAATGTAAGGTTCCTGGAAGTGACAGTGAAGTTGCTCAGCTGCATCCCACTACAGTTTCTTGGATTAATCATAAAACAGATACTTCCATATCTCAGTGGATGATTCAGACTTTGTATGCCTGCATTTGAGGAGAGAGAACACAGCATAGCTAGTATTTCCTGGTTTTAAGCAGGAGGGTAGAAAGGATCAAAGGTAGGGGTTGACCCTGGCAATGGCTCTTTTGAAGGAGCCAACATGTCTCCTGGAATACCAGGTTAAGACTGAGACTGGATGCAGGGACACATCCCTTGCTCAGGTTCAAGTAGATACCCCCATCATGGAAATAGGGAAGAGTGGCAGGAAAGCTGCCTGGCAGAATAGACTGGGGGTGCTGGTTGACAGACAGCTGAACATCAGACAGCCATGTACCCAGGTGGACAAGAAGGCCAACAGGATCCTGGCCTGCATCAGAAATGGTGAGGCCAGCAGAAGCAGGGAAGTAATTTTCTCCCTGTATTCGGCACTGCTGCGGATGCACCTCGAGTACTGTGATCAGTTTTGGGACCCTCACTGCTAGGACATTGAATTACTGGAGTATGTTCAGAGAAAAGCAACAAAGATGGTGAAGGGTCTGGAGCTCAGCTCTTTGGAGGAGTATCTGAAGGAACTGGTATTGTTTGGTCTGGAGAAAAGGAGGCTGAGTGGAGAACTAATCTCTCTTAAACTACCTGAAAAGAGGGAGCAATGAGGTGAATGTTGGTCTCTTTTCTCAAGTAACTAGGATGTGATAGTGATAGGAAATGGTCTCAAGTTGTGCCAGAGGAAGTTCAAATTGAGTATTAGGAAAAAATTTTTTACTGAAAGAGTGGTCAGGCATTGGAACAGGCTGCGCAGGGAAGGGGTGGAGTCACCATCCCTGGAGATGTTCAAAAACCACGTAGATGTGGCACTTCAGGACACGTCTTTGTGGCTTTGTGCTGTTTGGTTGACAATTGGACTTGATGATCTTAGAGGTCTTTTCCAACCTTAATGATTCTGTGAATCTGTGATTCAATAAGCAGGACCTTTGCATCCCAACCTATATCTGCAATGGACTGCTTTGTCACATTTGACTCTCTTGCCTCCCCAGCAGCTTTCATTGCCAGGGGTCTGATTCCAGGGTTGCCATGTTTATAGTGAAAGTAAAGTTCATGCTCTCAGAGTATAGATGTTCCATCAATGCTACAATTTCCTGAAAATAATGACCACAACACGAAATAATTGCACTTTACAAAATCACAGCTGGGCATCTAGTAGAGTAATCTGAAAACAATTTACTAGTAACATGAGAATAATTCCTCCAGCTATATCTTGCATTAATGGCTGTAGGTCACAGTGGTATGGGAACTCAGCTATAGCTCTTTCACAGGCCAGCATTGCCCAACATCAGCACCTGGTTGTTCAGAACTCTCCAGAATAAAATTTGCAAAAGGAGTGTCTTTTAAATCAGTTTCCTTTCTTTGCCTTGTCTTGGTTGTTTTTTTAATATGATATTATTACCTTATTACAACTACTTTGGAGATAGCAAAGAGCATATGATTGCTATCTCTTAAGTTTTATGATATTTCAGGTTTTCATTTGTTCATTTCTTTGTTACAGAGAACATATTTTTCAGGTGATTTTGGGGTGGGACTCCAACAAGCAGATCACATTTTATACATATTTTCCCCCCTTTCTTGAAGCATGTGGGTGCAAGGTTTGCAAAGGGGAACACTTTTCTGAAAAGGATACACCTTGTTTTGTCGTCTCTTAAACCACAACTCTTTTCAAAAATGAAACAGAAAAGAATGGGCTGGTGAAAGAATAACTAGTCACAGTTATCAAGATCCAAGGTCAGTTTGAAATAATGAGCTCCATATTTTATTTGTTTCTTGTCCGAATCACTATACAGTAATGAGTTAGAAATTCTCCGCTTGTAACAGGAGCAAGACTAAATTTTAACTCAATTTTGCAGCATTGTGCACTCCTAGATTGTCATTGCATTCCACAGGTTAGAAGACAGAATTTCCACAAACTAGTAACACAGTATTTTATATCTAGCAATTTTTCAGCAATCTTACTGTTGCTCTATGCAGATAGCTTAGTCTGCAGATAGTTCAGTCTTACAGCAGTAAAAAAACCAAACTTCCTCAGAAAGAAAAGCTCTGGTAAGCTTCTTCCTGTACTATATGATACTAAGATCATAAATTTTAATTTAGCTTCTCAGAGTGGCTTTTCCCTAAGATGCATACATGTACGTACATATTTGTGTAAAAATGGCTTTTTAGAAAGATACAGCTTTCCAGTCAAGCCTGGCTGAAATCAGTGAGGAAGAATCATCTAACAGGCCTGCACAAAGCCATCTGCTTGGGGAAGTGTTGGTTTGCACTAGGATGACTAAATCAGGTGGGTTTCTTACACTGCAGTCATCTAGTTTCTCTAGTCACTTGTTTTAATCCTAAAAGCTACCATATCCATGAGAGCAGTGGATCAGGGAGGATGCTTTGAGGCTTGGATTTGCCCAACAAGTGCTTTGGTTTTTACTTACAAGGCATGATTGATAACAAGCATAGTCTCCAGTGTTTTCCTGGATCTAGGACTTGAACAAGCAGCTGAAGTAATGCCTAGAACAGCATTATCTTTCTTCAGGCTCCTTCCTTAAACCCCCTATGTTTTCTCATGCAGTATGAACAGCAGCTCTCATAGCTTTAGGACACTGCCTGGAAACGATTCAGGTTTAACCTAGAAGTCAGTGATGATCTCAAAACCTGCTTTGTTCTCAAAAACACATGAATACAAGCTGGGTCTGGGGTGACACACTCACAAAATATAAATAAGGATAGTTACTACAAAAGAATTTTTGCAAAGCCTCTCAGATTTCTTCTATTTTCTAACAACATAGAAAATTCACCAAAGAAACAGACTGAACAACATAATAAAGTGTAAGAATGACAGCATTTATATCTGCTACAGACTGAAACAAATCTGAGATTAGCAGCTGAAAGAACTAATGGAAATGGAATATGACTACATTGGTTTTCCTATGTGTTTTATTTCCCTAGAGTTGAATTTTCATTTAAACTATGTTAGATATCTCCCTGAAAAGATTACACTGTGGAGGACAAACAACTAATTGAATAGAAATGAATCACACTGTGAGGTATGTCTTTAAAGATCTCATTCTGACAAATAAGGCTGCTACAATAAGCTGTCTACCTAATGCTTAATATAAAGTAAGAAATCTGTATTCGAATCAAGTACCTGACTCAATTTTACTGCCAGCAGAAAACATATAATACACCACCTTGCAGACTCTTCTGAAATAAAAATCATCAATAGGACAGAAGTAGATAAAGCTTACTTTATTTGCAATGAAATGAAGAAATGGCAGGTGTTTCTTCATGGGAAACAGGAGATGTAAACATGTAAGCAATATTGCTTTTAATGGTAGCTCATGCCCCATATATATGTTTTTACTAAATCATATGTGACCAGAAAAGTACATGCAAAACCTGGGTCTCTGCTTTAGCAGAGAGGAAGTCCTTGCCAATGAAAATCCTGACACAGATACAATTTTGTGTTTCTTTCCATTGGTTTGGTGAATGCATTTAAGAATAGAGAAACAGTATTTTTACATTAAGAAAACTAATTGAAAATGCAGACCCTATCAGCTATTGCTGTCTCGTGCAACTATATAAATCCCACTAAGAAATACACACAGAAGTGTTGCTCAGGACTGGAGATACAGGATGCTGCTTCAGTATTAATGCAAGAGGACTGAGAAAGAGTATGTTTCTCATTATAATACTTAAAAAATAGGTAGGACCCTTTGAGTTATATGGTTCACCATGTGTGCAGATAAAGATACAAATTCACAAAACCCCGTTTTAATTAAGACAGATAAGGCCTCTGACTGTGGTCCTCAGAAGTACTGTGGTGGCCCAGCCAAGGGCATCCCACACTGTTTTTGAGGACCAACAGTAGGCTTGTTTAGGCAGGAATGCCCTGAATCCATACACTGAGGCTGCATTGTGCTTGTGCTCATTCACTGCAATCAATTTATCTCACAGTATCTAGTTACACAAAAAGGTCTGGAAAAGGAGTAGCATCAGTTCATCTTACCTTTTAGTTTGCTTTAATTAATTTTTCTTTATCCCTACTACTCTGTCTTCAACCACTGAAAGGAGCACAAATACATTTTGCACTGTGTCCCTTGAAGACTGCTCACTTAGTCAATACTCAGCATCAACCAGTGGTACATAGGATGGCCAAGCATCTCTCAGTCACAGTGCTTCAAAGGGGGATGACTTGCACAATCCTCTAAACATAGTTGAAAATTCAATTTTTTTTCCCTGAGTTTTGAAGTATCAGCACCTGTAGCCTCCAAAGGTACCAGTTACTTTTATCACTGCTCACTACAGAGCAAGGGGGCTTTTTTACTTGCAAAGGCAACCACCCGAAAACATGAGAGCATAGACTGCATGAAAATCTTCCATCCCTTGAGCATATAACACTTGTGGTTGTCATAGAATCATAGAATGGCCTGGGCTGGAAGGGACTTCAAAGACCATGTAGTTCCAACCCCCCTGCATGGTCAGGAACACCTCCCACAAGACCAGGTTACTCAAAGCCCCACCCAACCTGGCCTTGAACACTTCCAGGGAGGGTTCAGCCACAACTTCCTTGGTCAACCTATTCTAGTCTCATCACCCTCAAATTAAATAATTTTTTTTCAAGAAATACAGATTTCAAAAGTGCCAGAAATGCAGAAATTAGATTACAAAACAGGCATAATGTGGATTATTCAGCATCCTGTAGCACATTATACAATTATTTATTCAGGAAATTAAAATCACAGAAAAATATCAACAAGAAATTTGTTTGTGAAGAGTTTGGATGGCAGGAAAAGGCAAGCTTAGAAACCTTAGATAAAACTCACCATGTACTAGAAGTGGATCATATTGAGTGTGATGCGTCTGTGGACACATTGCCACCAACAGTAGCAACATCTAAAGCAGCCTTTCCACAAGTATTTCTAAAATATCAAACATAGTAATAGTACTTCATCATATATTGGCATTAAAATGAGTTGAAAAGACAAAACAAAGCTTTCTCAGCAAAACCTTTAATAGGCCTATTACAGGAGATTCATGATTCAAGCCCTAGACTGCTCATTGTTCAACCTTACTTAGATCACTCTAGATACTGCAGTATGTACCTGTATCTTTTTAAAAGTTGCTGTGGTTACATCAACTCATCTTTGGGCAAAGGTGACTCTTGTGAATTCATTTCAGCAAACTCCTCCTCATTTGAATAATGTTTTTTGTTATACATAGAACAGAAACATATTGTATCTTCCTAGTACAGACCTTTTAGTCTAGATGTTAAACAGAGTTACAGAGTTTTGCCTTCTCTACAGCCACTGTCTTGAGTGGGACTGGCAAGAGCAAACTTCCATGCCAGGTTAAGTGTTCAAACATTGACATTGCAGTATAACATCATCCTCCTGAGCAACTGAAAGGTGGAGGATGCTTGCAGCCAATATGCAAAAAGGCTGACGTGTGAGAAAGGCAAAAGGGCTCTGGGTGAAATGAAAACTTGGTTTTTGGTTTTGTTTTTTTAATTAATGATTCTTTTCACTCTTTTGGGGGCAAATTTTACTCAGATAGAAGAAGGTAGAAGAAGGTAGGTAATTGCTGGAGAACCAGAGCACTTCTTCACTGTTTGTCTTTACTCTCACTAGTCTTTTTATAGTTTTGTTTTGTTTTTTTTTCTCTGCTATAAAATAGCCAGAGAGACTGAGTCATCTTTGGAATCCGGAGGTCTGCCTTTAGTAAAAGGAAAAAGGGCTACACAAAGACCCTGCTTCTGCTCACATTACATATTACACATGCACTTAATTCTCCTCACCTGAGTGCTATTAAGAACTTGCACGCACATTTGCAGAACTGGGACCAAAATAATTATAGTTTATGCAAGACTATGACAGGGAAGTATTTCATTACTGTAATTAATCCTTTAGAGCATTAAAAAATGGCCATTTTCTCAGAATAAAACAGAATATTTGCTGCTAATCAAAGGCAAAGTTTATGTACTATGAATACATGATATTTAATAGCATAGGAATATATTATATTTAAGAGCTCCATAATCCACGGTAGTATTTATTTCACTAATGCACATTGCTAATGGAAGAGAGAGAATGGGAAAGCCTGTCTTTATACTATCAGAGACACTTGGGTTACATTTTTACATTAGGTGGCACTAATTCCCTATTAACTGGTATTAATGTAATATGTGAGAACACTTCAATTTCATAGAGCTAATCTATAACTTCTGTGCTGTTACACTTCACAGAGCATATAGTACAGTACTAAATGCAGGCTTCTCTGCTCCTTATACAAGCTAAAATAACCTTCAAGTGTTCTTTAGCACCCACCAAGTCAAAACCCCTTTTTGAGATGATGGGCAATTTCAGAATCTTGAACCACTCTCAGTATCCAGTACATGTTTCTGTCATCTGCCATCATAAGGAAATGGTGTTAAATCATATAATTAACCATTCTTCAATGGGATAGATAGTAGAAAATTGCCAAGGGTACCAGTGCATTTGATTACAAAGTAACATTTATTACACACTGAGTTTCCTATAAATTAAAAGACATGAAACAATGTGATCTAGTGTAAAGGCAATGTGGCACACAGAAACAGCAGCTCAGATGTAAATTCTCTGTATGCTTTATTACTGAGTTCACTGGATCAAGCTCTGGTTCCCTTCAACACACACCCTGCCTAGCCCAGTCATGAGAGCTTAGTGAGCCAGAGTAAACCATCTGATTTCAGAGGAATTATGTTGGGGTGGGAGGAAAGAGGAAGCAAGAGACAATTGTTTAAAAAAAATCAGAGATATCCATAGTACATAGTACATGCATAGTAGTGCAACTCGGGTAGATGTTGCATTGCAACATTGAACCCTTGTAGGACCAGCTCCTGCAGGGTGAGTAGGTAAAGCAATATATTGGTATTGTCCACGTGTGTCTGGAGCAATTCAGGAACATCCTGTTCCAGGCAAGATCATACAGAAAGGTGCAGGCTCGACACAGTGGTGAGGACTCAAAAGCAGTCAGCTTGTTTATGTGAAATGGGGCACTAGCTCCACATAGGGTGGATTTGAGCACAAACATCACTCTATCCATGTAAGGATTTCTGTAAAATAACTGTGATTTATTGTTTGAATTTGATTTAAGAAAGCCCTATTTCCACCAGCTGACTGACACATTTCAAAGAAACCCAGTCATATCAAATGGTGTTACAGCCTACTTGCCATTCCCTGCTTAAATTTATCCTCACACCTATAGGCATTGCTGCTTTTCCATGACACCCAGAACACAAGAAGGCAGGAGACTGAGCTTTCTAAATGTATTACTTGAGTGTGTCATCTGCCAAGGGTTCAAAGAAGTCAGATGGGTTAACCATTTTATTATTACATTTTCCATTAGCTGTATTGCACAATCCATTGCTTTGCAGCTCCCAACTCAGTAACATTTTGTTACAGTGCTCGCTGTTTGCTATTGATAACTACTAGGTTAATTGCTCAGGATAGTCACAAATTCTACTTGCCAGCACCAACACTGGAAAATAATTGACGCAGCAGTAGGGGCAACTTTTCAAAGGCAAGTCTTTTAATGGATTCATTAATAAGGAGCAAGAAATCTCAAGAAGGAGCAGCAAATGAACAGTTGATACATATCAGAGGAAATGGTTTGTCTGGAAAGTGAATGTTCCTCTCAGAGAATGTGCAAAATTAATCAGAAGTTAGAAGAATTATTAAGGAAAGAATATGTGGGATTTTCTTTTTAGCAAAATCCATGCTAACATAATCCTACAGAAAAACACACAAAAAATCAAATAAATTTATTTCATTTCAACATTTAAAAACATGTGTGGTTAATTTACCATCAGACTTACTAGAAGATAAGTTAGGAGTTTATTTTTGCAGAGCAAAGATCATTCCCAGCCAAGCCTAGTTTCAAGGTAGTATTCAGACAACAACGTGTTCCCACACACCACTCATCCCAACACATTACTGCTCAGCATGTCACTAGAAGCCAACCTCTACATGTGGCTGAGGCTTGTGGTGTCAGAAAAGCAAACCTTCCCTTGCTGGCTGCTGCCACCATGCCAACACCTCAGGCAGGTGAGCTGCAGAGACCCAGCAGGCAGCACGTCACAGAGGTGCTTCCTAAAATCAAAATAAGCATTTAATTTTTTTTTAGGTGGCCAACATTTTTTAGAGTTTTATCCTCCTGTCATAGGAGGATATCACCCCTTACATATTTATAAACACTGGTGAGGTCACTCCTCATTCTCCAAGCTGAAGAGCCCCAGCTCCCTCAGCCTTTCCTCATAAGGGAGATGTTCCACTCCATCATCTTAGTCACCCTGCTCTGGACTCTTTCAAGCAGTTCCCTGTCCTTCTGGAACTGAGGGGCCCAGAACTGGACACAATATTCCAGATGTGACCTCACCAGAGCAGAGTAGAGGGGGAGGAGAACCTCTTTCGACCTACTAGCCACCCCCCCTTCTAATGAACCTCAGGAAATGAGAAGCATTACCATGGGTGCCACTTGTAGGTTTGGAAAATTACATACTGAGTAAGAAGAACTGAAGAACTTTGGCCTATTTAATTTATCAAGACATGTGATGGGCATTATTTTATTTTTTTGGAGGTGGGGAAGAGGTGGAGCTAGAGAAGTAATTTCACTGATGTATGTATAAAAACAAAACACTAATTATTAAGAATTCTATAACTGCAAATTATCAGAAAGTAAACAACAATCTGAAATGAAGATTGTACACTAAAAACACTAATATGCACATGGTGAGACTGCTGAGACAGTCTAGCAAGAGTCCAATTTCACTTTATCATGTCAAGACTGGACTCTTCTTTAGAAAATATATCTTTGCCAGACATCAAAGAGATTTCCCCCAAAGCACATGTTTTTTTTTCTCTCTATGAAATGTTACAGGTCATAATAGCTGAGGATTAAGACAAATTCTTTAATACTTTCTTCTGTACTAAACATTTGTTGTTTGTAAGCAAATACATGAAAATCCAAAGCACCTTTTTTTTTATTTTTATTTTATTGCTAACCAGCTAACATGCATGAGAAACTGTACTGCAGCCAGTGAAAATATCCAGAATAACTGTACCTCAGAGTCAGGAATTTTCAGTACAATGATGTGAGCTGAAAGCAAAAGCCACAGGAAGCAAGAATATCAACAAATGTTTCTTCCTCTCCCGTGCCATACCTTTCCCAAAGAGAATTAGAGAAAATATCCTCTGCTTCATTTATTGTGTTTAGACTCTTGCACAAAACCTATTCTGAAGTCTGTGAGGTCCCTTACAGTAAAAAAAAGAAAAAAGTAAAGGCTTGTGCATATAGCAGTAGTGATACTATTTACAAGTTCAGACTTAAAATGCTTTCTAAAAGTTTTAAGATGCTACACACACCCAAATATTAAAGTGCAATTATTGAGGCAGCACCAGACTTGTGAAATGCCAGGGGGTGCAGTGTGCCAGCCTCACAATGGTGGCCACAACACCGGGTGCAGTTTTTGTAGCTTTGCACAATGCTTAATCTCCAATAGAAAGAAAAGGAACCAGGATTCAGTGGAGATTCTCTGCAGCAGTGATGTTAACAAATGTTTAGAGCCTACAGTGCAGCAAAAAAAGAGGAGTTCCAGAATCAAGGAAAACCAACGATGTCCCTTTCTATTTGCTTAGACTTTTTTTTTTGCTGGGAGGTGGAAAAGCAGACTATCTCAATAATTAAGACACTAGCCTTCAACTTGCAAAAGACTCTGAGATACTTATTTCCCTGCTTCTGTATGTTTTTCTTACCATTTCAGCAGCACAAAAGGGCATAGAAGTGGATTATAATGTACTGGCAGAGTGACATTAAGGAAAATTAGATTTTGTATAATGGGAAAAGAACATACGAAAGTGGCTATGAGAGCACTTGTAGTGACCATCCATGTCGTGAATGAAGATTTATACCCTAAATTACAAATCCCAAGGTTGCCATTCACTCACACTTGAATAGCCAAGTCTTCAGAGTGCCTGGAAGAACATTCCTCAACACCTGACTATTGGCTACAATGGAATGACACTGAGCAATGTGAGAGGCAGCAAGAGGGAGAATATGATGGCAGTTCCACAGTCAGGCACTGACAGCATTCATTAACAGCACCACCATGGATTTAAAGCACATTAAGAAAATTAGTGCTTTGCATGCAACATCTCCAAGAGTAAGTAAACACTAACTGTAAGTAACTGCAAGACAGCAAGAAAATCAGATTCATTTCTGTCTCTGAATAGTTTCTCCACACAGGGATAGAACTTTATTCAACCCTGAACAGCAGCAAGGCCAATGGTATTGACCTGCTTGCTAGCTCATCTCATGGTCTCTGTAAACAATAAGCTAACAGACAGCTATTGTCACGGGCAGGGATAGATAAATGGTGGTGTTAAGAGGATATTGACACTCCTATTCAGGCAAAATCTTTTCCGACTGAAGTCCACCAGGAGAGGGGAGGATGGAGCAGAGAAAGAAGTCAGCATTACATATACCAAACCCAACATTACACTTGAATCACTTCATCTGACCTAAATACGTAGATACCCGGGGATTCACATTAGACCCAAATTTTGTGTTGCATCACTACTGAAAACAAGTTTGGGTTTGAATGCTATTTCAGTTATGAAAAATTATTTTATTACACAAGGTCTAATATCTTAATATTTTTAATTATGAAATGGTTAATATTGGTCTATGAGACAGAAAAAGCTGTTTAAGGTCCCAAGACAAATTGGGACAAATTTGTTCACAATATTGTATGGTCACAATATTTGTTTATTCTGATGTCTGTACTTCTCCCTTTGCAGATGTCATCTCTCTCTTTTCCTTTCTCTGCCCTCTCTCCCCCTTACATTTACCAAGCAATGGAAGTTAATGAGGTAAGGGAAGGCTGCCAGCACCCTTACTGTTGCAGATCTGCCCCAGCTGCCCTCCAGTGCCGGCAACTCTGCTGCTCTGCTAAGGGAGTTGTTGCACTAGAAAGGTCTCACTATACAGCTACATTAAAATTTAGTACCCAGATTCCCTTTAGATTCCTAGGAGTGGTAATCTTATAGCAACATTTGAACCCTTCTTACAAGCAAAACCTGAACACATCAAAGTCCAAGTGCCCTCTCACAAGACCAAGGTAAAAAAGCACAGAAGTAACATATTCCCATAGTGTGTGTGTTAAAATCTACGTGGACAGAGCAATTCATTCCTAACCTTCTCCTTCCGTGGACTTCTCCAGTAGGAAACAGCAGCCTTGAATATTGATTCATTGTGTTTGAAGTGGAACAGCATTGGGAAGTACAACTTCACCTTATTACTGCTGGAGTAAATGCAAAAACCCCTGCCTCTCCTCTGGGTTAGCAGAATAAAATCGATATTCTTGAAGAACAGATCTCAGAGATAGGCTTAGTTACATAATTTTTTATTATTTTTTTCCTTTTAAGCTTTCTAAGGGATTGAAATCAGTGCAACAACCTGGATCAGTATGCTTTGAATCAAATCTTTCTCCTCTGTGTTCACATCTGATGTGCAAAGTTAGTTTTGACTTTGAATTTATGTCCATGTTTCTGGATAGCTTGGTAACATGAGCTACAGGTTCAATTTATTTTTTGAGTAACAGCAAAGAACAAGCTAAGAGTTGTGGTGGCTAAAAAAATATGAATATAAAATATTTAAGGCCTGCACCAGAGGCATTTTCCCACCCTCCATAATCTGATCTAGGCAGCAGCAAGGAAAAGCTCTGAATTGAAGTGTGTTTTCCATGTCTCTGGATTTCTGTGCTGAGGGAAATGCCCCCATAAATGATGCAGTTCTTCTGCATACATAAAAAAATGCAGGCATATCTATTTTAAAGTATGGTGAAGGATCATGTATCCTGAATTGTTATCACCAAGGAAATATATATTCATTGGTTCCTAGAGTGTCAGCAAGGGCTATACAAATGTGCAGGGCAGAATTATCATGGTTCGAATATAAATGTATCTGGAGTGGACACACACATGAGAGCAAAGAAATACTGCACATTATTTCAGGAAATCATATATATTAAAAGAAAAGAAGGGGGGAAAAGAGCTCTAAAGTAACTGAAACTACAAAGGTAATGTAAGCAGGAAAAATTTAATTACCCAGTTTAGAACCTGAGCAGGGCACCTCTGATTAATAAACCTCTTCCATGAAACCTGCTGTGGGAAACTTAATCAGTGTTAGGGGCCAGGATCTCGTTTCTGTGTCAGCCTCTGGCAGCTCAAAACACTCAAGCTGAATAGTGTGGGTAAGGTGCAGTGCTGATTTGGGCTGTGGAGGGGGAGAGAAAGGCAGCACTGATTGCTTATCCATAAGTATCACTTCATAAAAATGTGATAGTTTTCCCTTATCAGCACTCCTATCAAGCTACTAACAAGCTAAATGCTGAGTTAGCTTGGAAATAATGATGAGATCATAACTCAAGGAGATGTTACAGCAGGTATCATTTTATGCTATTTTCATATGATTTTGGCTCCTTATTCAGTTTGTGTCCATCGTTGTCAAAACAACTGCTTTCATTCCTGGAAGAATGAAATAGGATCAAGGTTAGCTGTATTTCCATCACACTGTTTTGTCAGCTCCTGAAATAATCCCCTCCACTGAAACTTCCCCAAACTGTTAAGCTTCATTTCCTACTTCTTCTACTCTCTGCTGAGGGACTAGAAACCTACATCTTACCCTTGTAGTAATGCCATACAGTGCATTTCTCACCCTGGAAGTGAAAGGGAATGGCTGGATTTGTCCCCTCCAAATTAAGCAGGTGTAAAATGGCAGTTCAAATGATGTGGAAACTATTTGGCTCTTTCTAATTTGGATCGATCACCTGAGATTATGTGGTCTTTTCCAAGACCCTGAGTTCCCTCTTGTAGGAAAAGCAGGGATAAAGTCTGCTTTCCCTTTAGGGCATGAACCCTGGCATCAAGGCTTGGTAATAGCTGCTACAACTCCTATGATTAAGGATCTCAAAAAGGGCCTAATTTGAAAGAAAAAGGAATCTCCCCATGGCTGGACCTGAAATAGTAGTGCTATGTCCTTCTGGTACAGTAGCACAATTTTGTGCAGCAAAAGCACATAAAATAAAATAATAAAGCCCAAAACATTCACACAAAAATTCAGTTCATTTTCTGTGAAGGACATAGGAACCTTCCTAGTGATACCTTGACAGCAAATTGCTTAAAAAATGTGGATAAATTGAAACTCTGTTAGGAAGAGCTAGGGCAGGATGAAGGACAAGGTCTTCCAACAGAATGAATGGGATTCTCTGGAGTCCCAGGCTATGGATAGCTTTGCTCTAAAAACATTACCAATCCTGCAGAAAATACAGTAATATTGTAGCCAAAAGAACTTTTCATTAATTTCAAAATTTTCACTTTTGTCTGCCTGAATTTCATCTCAGAGAAAGTACAGGTGAGTGTCCCTGGGAAAACATAGGGTACCAGCTCTATGGCTCAGACATTTGCAGAGAAATGTACTGAAGCACAGGGAGGCAGTTGCACGGGCTGGCAAGTAAGAATTTTAAAAAAAGAGTAAAAAAGGCTTTGTGACCACAGAGCTTAATATCTCCAGCACAGACAGGGCGAGAGCTCACTCCACACCCATCACTGAGGGGCAGAAACCCCAGGGCCACCTGTGAGAAGCAGGGAGGTCAGGAGAACCCTCAGACACCAAAGACACCACCTTCCCAAGGAAACACATGCTCCTGGGTGTTGCTGGGGAAATGTCATCTCTCTGATGTGCACCCATGGCAGTTTTGTGTTGTACACACTAACTTTTCCAACTTTTTCCCTAGAGTAAGTTGAATGTGTGTTTTACGTGCATATTTTCCATCAATTTATGAGGGAGGTTAGCACACCAGATGCTAGCTGCCAGAATAAAATTATCAGTGTAACTGAGCTGACTTTGCAAATATGTATTATATACAGACTACTTTTTTTTAGTTTTGTACAGGACTTATTTGCCCTGTACAGTTAATCTTTGTGAATAAAAAAATTATCAAAGAAATTAACTCAGAAATATAGCTCTTTCAAATTATTTGCTAAAAACATAAATGACATGTTCCAGCAGGCTTGGAGTTAAGTTGGCAGTCTTTTATTCAGTGTAACCAGTAATACCAATATCATAATAAATACATCTTTTTTTCTCTCTCTGTGTGATAGTTCATATACTTCTACAGTCCAGTGTTAAATTATAGCTGGAGGAAATGGAGTGAAAAATGCCCTCTCAGTCTCTTTGACATTATAAAGCACAGTCAGAAGGGGGTCACACAAGAAAAACTTACACACACACAATACCAACCAATATTTTTTTCAGAAATAATTGTCAAAAAATCTGTCAGCAAGATAGTATATGCTAAGGAAATATTTAATTATTTGCATATTCTGATTGGTATACAAACATAAAAGCTAATCTGAAATTTAGTATATGAGCATTTCACAGACTTAACTAAATTATTTGTGGCACTCATTCATGGACATAATGTAATAATCTAGCAGGAAGGAAAAATGCAAATGTTCTTTAATGTTTTCTTCTTGTCAGTGAAGATACCTATACTTTACCATAAAGTATATTAATAAACAAAATCACAAGTCAAATCGCCTAATGGGCTGTGAAAATAGACTGCAAAAACTCAGGCAGGTTACAACTTTTTGCATACATGCCCAGCATATGCTGGTGTTAAAAATAAGCATGTACTGATAACTGAAGAGTATTCTGTAGTTAAGCAGAGCTAAGCACTGAAAACCTAGGGTAAAACTGAAAAGCTTTTAAAATCTGAGTTCTTAAAAAATCTAAATTTTTTACTCTTGGGAATGTACCAGTCAGTCATCCAGCTCCACTAGTTTTACCTTCAATAAATGATACTGCTTGAATTTATGTGTGGCACTGTTTGCTGGTTTAGATTAAGCGATTTTAGGCAACCTTTAGGCAACCTTCATTTCATCTGCCTCTCCCCAGCCCCTTGATACTGCTATTTGTCTGCAGTGTGACATTTCCTAAGCCCCAGCTCTTGCACAAACTCTGGGGGTTTTTTTGATAGAACTAAGCCACAAGATGCACACCAGCAGCACACATAACACAACCCAATTGCAAATAAATGTTCATGGCATGCAAGGCAGTCTGAATTAATTAAAAAAAAATAAAAGCCTGAAATGTGGCATCCTTGCTACCATTTCACTCTAAGACCAGTTCTCTCATAATGCTATGAGATAATGCAGCCATTATACCCCTTCCAGAAACATTTCCCATGTGATGTGAGACCCTGTCACTGCAGGTAAGCAAAATTCCTGTTGAATTACTAAAGCAAAAACATTCAAACTTCTAAGTTTGCCACCCAACCAGTACCAGAGTGACTGCTTCTAGACCATGGGACAAAAGCTGTTTCTGAAGGACTGAAGCAAGCACAATGGTCGGTGATCTGTTAAGTTTTATCTACCTGTATTTGGAGTACTGCAGAGTAAGGAGTGACTATTAGTGTTACCTTTAAAGAAGTCAACTTCTATGGCAATGCCAGCATGTGTGAACTGTCACAAATTTCAAAGGAAAAAGTCTCCCTCTAGGGTATGCAGGGTAGCCAGACAGATGCCTGTGCTACTGCCTCTTCACTTTCTGTGTTCTCTTGAGTTATGTTGCAATTTTGCTTTTTTGAAATACTATGTTGGTTCACCCAGATTTTAGAGGAAAGCGAAGACAGTTAAAAAAAAAAACGAAACAAAAAAACCCCCAACGAAGTACACAAGAACAATATTGCCAACCTAGTGAGGGATAAGGGGAATGATACTGAAGTAGCCTTCTCAGTGCTTTTTGTAATAAGAACATGTCCATTAGAAAAAAAATGCATGCAAAGATTGAAAGTTTGGTTTCACTTGCAAAATAATTTTATTTTTATCTTTTAATTGACAGCCTGGGGAACAGCCTTGGGACTAACTCTAACATTGATTCTGAATAAGCCTTTCTATTTGCAAAGAAAGGAAAGGACTTCTTCAACCAGCAGCTGTTGTGATGCAGCTTCACTAAACACATGTGAATATTTCTTTTGCCCATTGAGTCTGCCACTTTGAAAGAATTTCCTGCAACATATACTCTAATAAAGGAAACACTGGATTTTTGCATCAGCGAGCTGGAAAATAATATCTGTGAAAATAGTGTCCCCTTTCCTCCTTGCCTTGTGACTGAAGCATTACCTCTTTATACATCTATTTGGGACACAGCTGCAAAGAGCATTTTCCTAGTGCAGTTCACTGTCTTTGGCAGAAATTTCCTTTTCACCTTGAATGAAAATTTAGGGGTAGGATATATTTCCCTACCACTCATGGGTATAAACCAAGGATACAGTCCAAAACACATTATCACATAAAGTCAGTTGCTGTTTAAAATACAAAGCAAAATAAAATTATAAAGATTAAAGAAATAGGAAAACATTTAACGGCATTATTTGTTCTCATGAGCAGATCTGCCCCACCTCTCCCACGCTCTGGGCCTCGTCCTGGCTGCCCCTGAACTGAGCACAGCAGGAATTAAAGCTTTGGTCCTATGAACTATCTATCTTGGAGATCCCTAAAACATCCCTCCAAGCAATAATAAGAAGTTTTGCACATTGTAAAATCTTCCCCATCACTACAGCACTTGAGCTCCATCACTGCAGCACACCTCCCCCTGCACCTCCCTGCTACCACAGGCAGCCTCAGAGACAGAGAAGAAAGAAAAGTGTTCAGAATGGTCATTGCAGAGAAGTTAACTATGCTGGAGATTACACTGCAGCTGCAATGAAAGTAAAGAGCATTCATGTTTCCACTGGAAAAAAAATCCAGTTGTATTTTTAATACAGTTTCAACAAAGAAGAACACCTTCTCCACCAACCTGCTGTTTCTTCACAGTCTTGACCTTTGACAGTAGAAAAATGTTATCACGCTGAGCCGCTTCCCTGTGATAAGATCTCTTAAATAATTAGAGGTGACATCGTTGTGAAATTAATGAACAAACATAAATGCGACTATCACAGACTGACCTGAATTCTTAATGGGAGTGAAAGCAGTAAAAATAGTAGTGACATTTAGTAGGTAAACTTCATGTTAATCAGTGGACTGGGACATACTTTGAAGTCAGTCGTAGTTTTTATGCCTTAACTTGTCCCTGAGAAGTTATGTTTTTTTTACCTCTGAAAGAAATTTCTTATTCATATAATTTAATAGAAACCTTTCATTCCAAAAGCAATTTTAGTTGGTACCATATTGAACTGTAATTAAAGATTTATGATCCTATTAAAAGGTAATGTTGTAGTCAATCCTTAGTAATAACAACACACTTCATAAAAGTTCAGTGTTACTCACAAAGCTGAGAGCAGTTCACATGTTCTGCAAAATATTTACTATATTTTCCAAGTGTTAGGAAAGAGGACGTAGCTACAGCTCTCCTTCAAATAATAATCTATCCAGCTGTGGAATTAATCTGCCAAACTCTAGGCATTGCTTAACTTTTTTTGACTGATAGATACATCTATACTGATGTCAAAGGGATGTATTTTCCCATCTTGATTTTATGGGGTTATCATACAAATAATCCCACTTTATTTCATATAGCTCCATTTGTATGGTAGTGGCAGAATCAGGGCTGGATTCAACCTCAAACAAGGTATCAGTATTTCCTATGTAGATTACCCTACAGTGAATTATTTATTTGTGAAAGAAGTTATTGTTCAAAATAAGCATGAGATAATCTCAATTCTAATATGATACATGAAGTAGGAAAAAATTGTCAACCTGCAAAAATAATACAGTGTAACTTTGGTAAGTTTAAATTATAGAGTTAGGTCTGTCAAAGACCTCAACACTGGACGACAATATGGTCTTAGCTGCTTTTCTGCTATCGTATTTCACACCGAGCTGACACTGTGAGAAATTCCATGATTAAAGACAAAAGATATATATCTGTTTGGGTTTTCCTTATTAACTATCATTTTACACAAGTTTTTAAGGAAAGGCAAAATATGGATCTTATAATAATATGGAGTGCCTTTTGTATTTTTCGTTCATGCATAGCTTTTCCTTAGCTACAGCTGATGTAATGTTGGTTCAAATCAGCTTTAAAAGCTTATCCTGAAATTCAGCCAAAATTCCTGCAAACCAGGTAGAAGCCAAAAATGTTCCACATTAGTTGATAAAAGTAAAGCAAACGAATTTTGAATGTAACTGGTTATGCAAAGCTGTTCTGACCATTATTCTACAAACAATTAGCATTTCTCTACCATTCCCTTAAGATGCATAAAGGGAAGCAGTTGTTGCATTTTGTTCAAATCCAGAAAAAGTGGTAAGAAAAACAATGCTAAATTGTTGTAGACTTATTGGCAACTAAATTGTTGAACTTACTGATACGTATCTTATTTGTTAACCCATACTGTGCTTTAAGATACCTCATACACCACAAATAATTCATAAACTACTTCTGTCCTTTGCATATTTGCATATAGTGCAGTGTGACTTTTCCATCTGCACTATATCCCGTTGCTGGTTCTAGGGAGGTGGGGATGGTTTCTGTTGTGTCACTGCAGCCAAAGTACTGACACAAGTGGGATGAGCATTTGTGCCATTTTTCTCCCTACTGCTTGCAGAGCTGGAAAGCTAAAGCCATTCCATGCATCCCTCTCTTGAGGACTACCTGCTCCCTGTTTTAAGGTAAGATGATGGAAGAAGCACAACTACAATCACTCCACCAGTGGTACTTCCCTGCTCTGGGAAGCAATGCTAGGAGGGAGACGAGGACATTTTTCCAGGAATAGTCAGAGGGGTTTGTTTATTGGGCTTTGGATCATGCCCTCGGTTTCCACTTTATTTTATCCACAACGTGTACAGACACAGCAAAATGTGCTGCTTTGTTCATTTCCCCCTGAGAGAACACCAGCCAGCCTGCCCAAAGGTAAGAGAGAGGAGCGATTACTGCCTCACTGTGTTTCATCTCACACAGTAGGAGACGGGGTCCAAGTGTCAGTTTAAAAAAAATGGGCACTGCTGCTGGCCAACCCTAAGGGCAGTACACATAAGGTGTCTGCCTAGGAATTCAAATGCTGTTCTCTTTTTTTCCAACTTGCACTGATAATTCGCTATCCCTTCAGAGCAAACGTGAAGCTAAAAATTGTATCTTAACAGCTGTTCAAAGGAAGCCACTTGAGCAGTGAGGAATGTGCTGATGATCTCAGTGTGATATTTCCTTTACCCGATAGGATATGATTTCGAAAGAGATGAAATACTCCTTTGAAGCAAGAAGAGCTGCAGCAAGTTGCTGTTCGTGCGAGGGGGACTCTGCTCTGCTCCTTGCTGTATCCAACTGAGGAGCTCCTGTTACAATGGAGATCACCCCATTGCCAAGGCAAGCAGAGACTTGTGAAATGGATGGCTCCTGCTCTGAACAAAGGAGTTAACATCTAAACCAGGGTTACAATTAATATATAAGGAAGAATTTGCAAATATTTTTGCCTCTCTGGTTTTTTCAGCAGCTGGATTTTTTTCCTTGTCTGCAGTAGTCTTCCAGCCATTTTAGGTTTTTTCCTCAGATGTGGCAAGCAGTATGTTTTTTTTCAGAGTTCTTTACACATTACTTTGGTGACATTTCTACTCCAAGCACTATAAGCAAAACAATCCTAATTAATATTTTAGCTTAAGCTAATTGGTTCCGACTAAGGTGTGGCATGATATTTTTCTGTTTAAAGATTCTTAGGCCTCCCAAAGCTTCTTAAAAATAGCCCTCTCCCCAAAAACACGTTTACCAAACGTGTCAAAACTGTCTCAGAATTCAGGTGGATACTTGAATGGATGAAACGGTATACAAAACACAACATATTCTCACAACACTGCATATTGGAATGGTAATCCTACCTTAATTTCCTGTGAATAAGGATCTTTTCATAAAGCTGTGCAAGAACTGGTGTGTACTCAGTCTAGAACCATGTCTTAACCAGGGGCTGAATTATGTCTTCAATGGGAGATACAAGAAAGACTATTTCAAGAATTTTTTTCATCCAATAAAATTCTTCTGTCCTCATTTCCATAATGCAAAAATGCCCCCTTAATTCACATGTGAAGCATTGACAGACTTAGTCCATGGAAGCTGGTTTATGCTTTCAACTTCAATCACAGCCTCTGGAAAAGTTTTATTCTAATTGCATGTTATGTAAATAATAATTATTTTTGATAAATTTAAATTATTTTCAATTTATTTATATATACTGATTTTATATTACTATAAAACATAAGTAAAATGGCATTTACTATCAGTAATTCCTTTGCTTTTTGGTTTTTTTCTTTTGGTTGGTGAATACACCATACGTCTTTAAATTGTTTATTTTAAATGGAAAATAAATTTCAACATTTTGTATGCATATTTATTCTAAAGGGACGTGACGAGAATTGTACTGTGTATCTCAAGATCTACTGTATCATTGGAATATGATATATATATATATATAGATGTATCAAATCTTACGTATAATATTATATAATCTCATGTGTTTGTGGGAGTTTTTGGAAATCCTACTTAATCTTCTCTTTTATGTGATCTTCAAATGTTACCAATCTCATAATTACCCCACAAACCATAATTATGACAATGTTGGGTGTCACTTTCCAAATGGAAAATATTTGCAATGTTGAAATGCTGAAAATTGATTTCTGTTTGGATAGCTTTTTATTACCTTTTTTTTTTTTTTTTTTGGTGTTAAAATCTCCGTAAACCTGATATTAAAAGAATGTCTCAACACTCTAAACTTTTAAAAATCATGCCTCTGCAATGAAGAAACCATCAGACCACTCCCATTCTACTAAAAAGAAAAATACAATCTATTTTAGCTGTGGATACATTTTTGCTTCAATGTTACCTGTAGTGAGCAACTGAGAGAGGAAGAATATAACTGACAATTGAAATGTTAGTTTTCTAAACCAACAAAATAAAGCGGCTTTCTAAATCACTTAAAACTACTGAATAAGTAATGTTTGACATGCTGTCTCAAAATATATTTGGTCCTTACAAAGGTCCATGGTCCTTAGTAAGTCAGCACTTACCTACTTTAAGTAGAAATCCCAGTTTTGCTTATTCTGGTTGAGGGTGTCTCTGCTTTCTCATTAGCAGGTAGCTCACAGATTCAGGCAAAGAATCAATCAAATGTTAAAACGTTTACCAAAGAAACTGGGGTAAAAAAGCCTCCTTCTCTAAGGAGTTTCAATTTCTGCTCTTCTTTCCTTTTTTCTTGCCTAAAATAGTTTGAGGCAAACAAAAAGAAGAAAGTAATTAGCCATTACAACAGAGACTGAGCTGTAAACATATTTGATGGCTGTATTCGAATGAAAATCCCTTATGTCCATGTTAGCAATATTAGAAAACTTGTAGTGAATATAAAAATAAAGCAAACTGCATTAAATCTGTTGCCCATTTAATTATAGGATTAGCAATAGCATAGACAGTATTAGCTTGTGGTCCTAGATCTTTCCTGATACTGACTGTTACATAATGTGTGTTTCAGGACTGCTAATGGACTGGGATTACACACAAGTGTATAAGAGAAGGACAGCATCTTCCCTAAAGAAATTTCAGTATACAGATAGGCAGAGGGACAAGCCCTAACTACAGAGAGGCATAAAAATAACAAGGCAGGATTCAGCAGTGCAAGTAGTCAAAAGCCTGCCAGCTTTCCAATGAACACAAAGTGCTAAGAGTTTGCTTTCCATATTTGCTTGGGAAAATGGAGGCAATCCTTGTTTAATTCCAGCTATGTTAACAGCTGGCCTACTGGCACCAATATTTTAGCTCTGTTATTTTCTAAAACTACCTGTATGCCAGTATGCTGCACTAGAAATAAAATAATAATAATTCCCAAAAATTACAGATTTGGGCCCTTAATTTCCCAACATATACTTGAGTAGTTCTGAGCATATGGATAGTTACAGACACCAAGGTTACTCAGCTGAATAAAAATTCATATGAGTATATATCTATACACACACACATGCATGTATCTTTAATGGAGCATCTTAGGTTGGATTTGAACCAATTACCTGGAAAGAAAATGATCAATTCTCTATTCTACCAGTAATCACAATATTAGTTCACCAAATTTCCTTCTTGAGTGTTTATAAATTCTGACCTCTTCTTGTCCTTTAGCGCCTTCTGAACAGTTGTAGATAAAATTAAAATAGATAAATTTTACCTGGGCAGGATTCATTTGAATAAAACTCAGTGTCGTCTTTCAATCTTTCTGAAACAGGTGGTTAATTTATGAATGCAGAGTGCTGAGAATGTATGTCCAGCCATAAATGGCATGTTTGTCTAGGTATGTGTGTCATGGATAAAATCCTTTTCTTTTAAGTGTTGGCTGCACTTTTTTTTAAAGACAACTCTGAGTAGCAGATGGCAGAATCCTGTTTATTTTTTAACAAAAAGCATTTTCCCTGCATGGTCATCATACAATATCTAATTGTCAAGTTACCGGTGCAAAGGTTCCATTTGAATCAAGCATTTTTAATTACAGGCACTATTGAAATGTATTTGTCCAGAAACATGGATGGGGTTATTAGTTTTTAATTTGCTAAGCAGAGCGAGGTCTAAGCCAGATCTCATTTAGCATATTGCATACAAGCCTCACCAACTCAGCCAGAGGTATCACCCTCATCCAAAGGATAAAGATTCTCAATCCCTCAGACAGCTTAAAAAAAAAAATTAATATTGATCATTTTTTAGGAAAAAGAGGACAAGAATAAATCTGCACCGACTTCTATCTAAAATGAATAATCAGTTTACAACTGGTCCTGAAACAAGAGATTTTCAAGTTGATTCAGAATGACATGTTATCACGGCTAATGTCCCTCCTCACTCTATTGATAAGGTGACAATATTCTTGACTGCACACATATATCACTGCTTCAGGTCTCTCTCAGTAGCCACAGCCTGGCTTTCAGACAATGCCAGGCAGGGACTGCCTGAGACCTGAATGCCTGGTGCTCACACCCTGGCACAGAAGCCTCAGAAAACCCCCAGAAAGGGAGCCCCCTGTCCAAAGCTGATGTAGTTCTATTGTGTCAAAGCCTCTGATCTTTCCCACAAGAGCACCCCTCTTTCTGCATAAGACACAGAAGGGAGCCTTTTTATCTATTTTGACATTTCCACACAGCTTCACAAATTATCTTCTACCTCCACAGAGCAAGTGTGGCAGGACAATTGGTGTGTTGTCAACCCAGGCCAGATATTTGTTGAGATGCATAGCTATTCATATTCCTGCATCACAGTACAGAAATATTGTCCCTCAGAAAGTTAACAACCATGGCAGTGATCATCTCTTTTGTTTCCAGATTACAGGATAAATTAAAATATGGGTATCAATATTTAATTAAAACTAACTGGAAACTAAGAGAGATAAAATGGAATGAGAGAAGATGCAAGGTAGAATAAATAATGTTAAAATGGAATGAGAGAGGATGTAAGGTAGAATAAATAATGTATTGGAAATAAGAAATAAAATTAATTGTGTTTAAGGAAATAGAAGTTTGAAAAGAAGATCTATAATTATTCTTCAATAACATCAATGAATATTGGTTTCATTTATTAAAATGACCATGATGTCAGACAGCTATTCCTAGACAATTTTTTTTTTCTCCAGCAAGCCTGCTTCCCATTTTACCTCTAAGTTTTCAAACTCCCTGGCGGGACTAAGCCATGAAGCTGAATTTCTGTCCAGCTTGTACATAGGATGCTTGTGCCTAATTTCCAGCCTCAGATTTCAGAAGAGCACAGCACCAGCTTGTATTTCCAAAAATTAACCATAGCAGAGGCCAGCCACTGGAACCAAATGAGTATTTTTACTAGCAGCATACACTTGAGGAACATACATTACAGTTCAGCTCTAGAACATGAACCTGAGAGTTAGTAGGAGCTGAATGTATGAAACTGTTGAAAGCCAATTTAAACAAAACATAGGCAAGGGGCCCAAGCAATGGGCCAGGGGATATCAATGAGAGACATTTTCTTGGCTTCACTGCACTGCACGACTGGCTTTAGAGAAACTGTTTTTATCCAGTTATATGAAAGCAGTACTGGGATAGCAATTTAGTTTTCAATAAAATCAGTCTTGCATGCTTACAAAGCTCACAGGTGAGTACATGGTACTCACAGACTGATAAAGAAAAAAAAGGCTGAATGTCAGGCCAGTAATGAGTAAAACCAAAGTATGTGTTAGAATTCATTAACAACTCAATATGTCAGAAGTTTAAAAGAAAAAAAATGAAATAAATGAACAGTA
The DNA here is from genome assembly GCF_036169615.1 of Heliangelus exortis. Lineage (NCBI taxonomy): Eukaryota > Metazoa > Chordata > Aves > Apodiformes > Trochilidae > Heliangelus > Heliangelus exortis. Next base: position 106,420,131 of record NC_092422.1, on the reverse strand, counting down.
AAAAGATCATGTGTCAGAAAATACTTTTCAGAGTAATTTTAAGCATGGCAACTACAGAAGCTGCTTAGATGGAAACACTGGCAAAATGATGTATTTCCAAATATATGGGCAGCAGGTCATCAGGTGATGAATGCAAAAACAGGTCTGTCTTGAGTGTTCCTTGGTTATCTCTGGTGACCTGTACTTCGCAAATTGATATGGGACACATTAGAAGGAAACTGGAGATAATATGGGTCTTCTCAGGCTTCAAACAAGTTTTGACAAATTAGGTGGGTCACCCTGTTAGTATACTTAGACTTCTAATCACTTTTCATAGTGGCACTAAATTAGATCCCCTCAGATATCATATTAATATTCTAGTAAAATGCAAAAGAAAACCCAAACAAACAAAACCCCCAAACCAACCAACCAAACCAACAAAAAACAGGTTCATGGCAAGCCTATAGAAATAATCCTAATGCCTTGAAGGCCTTTGGCTCATTTATGTTGCAGAAAACAACCCTTTTTTTGAGTGCACACTGTTAAAACTGCCATGAAGAAATCACTTGGTATGGATCAGTTGTGCTGGTTGATTAATAAAACCCATGCTCACATCCTTTGTAGCCTTTTGTGGGTAGCCTGATCTGCAGAACAGGCTCGTGCTCAGGAAGATGAAATCACAAAAGTTTGATACACAAGTTAAATGAGAGATTCCATGGGAACCCTGCTGCAAACACCTTGCCACCTGCACCCCATGCATCCTTTGTCTGGGAAGGAATAACCCTCAGCACAAGTAGAGGCTGTAAAGCAGCTCTGCAGAAGACAACCTGGTGGACATCAAGGTGACCAATGCATACCCTTATAGCTAAGAAAGACAACAGCCTCCCAGGCTGCAATAGGAAGAGCCTTGCCAGAAGGTCTAAAAAGGTGATCCTTCCTCTTTGCTCAGAACTGCGTGCTGGGTCCCAGCACTGGGTTACCCAGTACAGGAGAGGCACAGACACATTGCATTGACTTTAGGCTCACCAAGATGAAAAAGGGACCAAAGCATCTGTCATTTGAGAGAGCAAGGATTCTCCAGCTTGGAGAAGAGAAAGCTTATGGAAACCTTACCAATATGCCTAAACAGCTCAGAGGAGCATATGAAGAAAAGGGAGCCGGGCTCTCTTCAGTGATACCCCATGAGAAGACAAGAGACAAAGGCCACAAACCAAAATATAGAAAGTTCCATATAAACATAAACCAATTTTATTTTATTTTATAGTTTAGTTAGTTTTTAATTAACTAGGAAGTTAGTTAAACACTGACAAAAGTTGTCCAGAGAGGTTGCGGACCAAGATGACCTCCAGAGGTCCCTTCCAACATCAACTATGCTGTGATTCTGTAATATTGCACATCTCTGGGAGTCTTATTTTAGCTCAAAATCTTTCCTCAAGCATCCACAGAGAGTCTAAATGCTTTTCAGACACCATGCTTTTTCCTGCTGTATGAATGCAAGTCACCCATGCAGCAAAAGAGCAAGAGGAAGCAATTCAGACTAGCAGAGGAACTCCCATGTTGAATCTGGCTGCATGCTCAGAGACAAGGACAGAGATTCAGCAAAGCTAAAAATCACGTTGTCTTGTGTATGAACTGCCTGTGAATAAAGTTATTTCAGAACCTTGAAGGTGATGATTATCACAAAAGGAAGGATGCTTACTTTGCCAAATGGTTAAGTGAAGCTAAACTCCCTAACCATTTTGGAAATTGTACCTGCTGAGCTAATGAAGGGAATCAGAAAAAATCCTTTGGTACGGTACCAATGGGCTAAGTTTCACAAGCCCCAGAAACACTTTGGAGTCCTCTGTTTCTGTTACACCTGGAAACATATGAAGGAATATAGAGCAAAGTTGCAGTCACTTGGTAATTTGATAATGTCTTTTTGATGATTCGCTTTCCGTATGAGACCAAATCTTCATAAGGCTTCAAGCAATCTATGACTTTCATGTAAATCATCCCCACAGAAATGGCAGCACTTACAGTTTTCATCTCTTTGTCCAAAACATTCCTTCCCCAAGGCAAGTAAAAAGTGTGATAGGAAGAGCAAGAAATTGCTTCTGCCTTAAAACTTCCATTGCTTGAGCAAACTATTTGCTTTTCTGTGTGAAATTTTATCAGAATGTTGCCACTTTAAGGTTTTCTTGGTACCAATAATGAAAATAAAGCCAGATATCAGAAGAAGAAATAGGAGCTTGAATCCAGTACTAAGGGGCTACTACCGACCCCTTTTGCAAAATGGGTCCTTGATTCCAACCTTGGAAGATGCAAAGGTACAGAAATTTTTATGTGTCCTTGTCATGTATGGGTATAATGTTTTAAACTACTTATATTAGCTTTTACAGTTCCTTCTGAGAGCTGAACACTGGTGACTATTTCCTTCTTTTTCCAACAATAAAGTTACAAAGGAAGCCCTGAAACTGGGGTGAAGCTTGTTGGGTTTTTGTTTTCACAGAAAAGCAGCAACTGCAAAAGTTACAGTGTTGCAGATATATATTGAGTTATAACCAATAACTTGCAATGACCTTCATCACTTATTCTTGGCTTTATAGCTCCAGAGGACTGCATTCACACCCCAACCTTGTTATACAAATATTTTTGCATCATGCTACAAACTGTATGTTTAGTCACCTCAGAGGAAAGAATGTGGCAGCCGTCTTACACTACACATAATGAAACTGTACATGCAAATTACAACAGTGATTCCGATTTTATTATATGGAGATTTCACTTTGCTTCTTTAGCACCTCTTGATGAGCTACAAGAACAACAGAGGACCTCTTCTCCTTCTCCTTGGCTGATTGCCCAACAAATTTTGCTCACTCACAGCCCTGAAGACAGCTCTTGATTGTGTTTTGATGTTTCTGCCGACCTATTACTGTATTGACTGTATGGCAGCCAAAACATACATTTGTGTTCTCATTTTTCCCCTGCACTCCTTCCACTCAATCAAACAGATGCATGAACTTCCACTGAACAGGAGAATGCTTTTAAGCCATGGTGGTGCTCCTGGGAACAGTGTTGTAAGAAATCTCTTTTCTCTCTAAAGAAACACACTTAGCTGACTGATTAAACTTGCCATTTTTGCCTTTCTGTCCTTTTGGTTTGTTTTGCTTTGTTTCTTCCCACCACCAGAATATAACACCCATATTCACCTGGGCATGGAAATTAGCACTGTAAAAAATACTCCTCTGTGGCAGCTTCTTCCATCCTATGAAATATTTAGCAGGAGTAGTGTCTTCTGTGATGCAAAACACTGGGTTTTTAATTTGGAGTAGATTGCTGGGGATGATTTTTTTATAAGGTGCAACTGTCCGTTTGAATTATCATCTGGTGACATTGTTTGCTGCAGACACAAAAGACCCAACTATGTCTCCAAAGCATTTCTCATCTTGTGGGGCACATACGAAATTAGACCAAGGTTTACTCTAGGTCCCTTAAAGAGCATTACAGTTCCATGCTGCCTTAAATTTTTAGCACCACAAGGTTTCAGTCATGAAACCTGAGTTCCTGAGAGCATAAGTACTTCCACCCTATATAGACAACTTCATTGTCCTTGCTTTAGCTTGTTTTCCCCTCCATAGTTAAAATTATCTGCATCATAACTCTGCCTTTTTCTACTGGTGGTCATATAACACCACCAGAGAGTACTTCTGGTGACAGCTCCTTTTGGATGGAAAGACTGGTCTCTTGGAGCTGAGGTATCTATGCCAAACACTAGGCACCTCAGTTCAATTTTCATCTCTGCTACTGGTTTGTGGAGTGACTTTGACCAATAGAATTCAGTCTTTTGGCCAGACAACAGACATTAATCTTAATATTTCTGTTTCGTCCTTTTAATATCAATGTTCTGAGGTGGGTACCATATGATGAAAAATGGTTCCAGTTGTCAGGGTCTTGGTTACTTGGGCAGTCCAACTTTGAAAAATCAGATTTTTACTCTGATTTACACTAATATTGGAAGCAGAACTGGAAGCATTCAGTCTGTCTCAAACCATGACAATTCTGCAGTCTGTTTAATCAGTTGGCATTTATCCATGGTTCATTATTAGATAGACTGTTAGGTACATCTGCATGCATAATGCTTCTACTAGGCATTTACTGAGTGTTTCCTAATGGCTCTCTACAGAAATCAGTAGATTTGATTGTGTACTTTTGTATGTTAGACATAGCTCTGGCATGGACCATTGAAGCAGGCACTGAGATCTAATACCACAGCACAAGATGGTTGACTGTACACTCGGATATGTTGTAACATTAACTTTTTAAGACAGCCCTCTAGAAAATCAAGACTTGATCAAGGTGGTGGGGAAGCACCGACATCATAGCATGAACCATAAATTTATCCACCTGGATGGTATCAAACTGATGATCATAATTTAAAGATGATGGAGAACATGGGGACTCTCAGTTGGTAAAAAAAAAAGAAATTGAGAACTTGCACTGGGAACATGGGGAATGTTAATTTTGTCCTAAATCTTGTCCCAGATCTAGTTTGCACTTTCCAGGATTTCCTTTCCCAGGTCACTCAGGCCCAGGATAAGCATGATTCAACATTTTTGTAAGTCTCTCTTCATAGGTAAAGGCTTCACCAAGAAAAACATTTTGTAACTGATTAGTGCTGTATTTCACAACTGAATCTCCTCAGCCAAAGCACTCAGTGATAAAAGAAGCACGTCTTTGCTTTGCTACATCTGCCAAGCTCAGTATAGAATTCATTCAGTTCCTGAAGGTTCCCTGAGAAATACAGATTTCCATGGCTTACTCTCTCTTCTGAAAGTGGGAATAAAGCTACTTTGATTGTTATTGCTTGCTATGCAGGTTTCACGAGCTGTGGGAGAAGGCCTTGGTACAGCAGCTTGTATAACAATGTCTCCAAAAAAGATGGGTACTCTTTGGAACTGTTCCAGCACAAATAGTGGGAACACACTAAACAACACAGAATTAAGTAGTTTTTCCCTGACAACATATTTGAGCTTTTCATCCACAGGATGAACTTCTTTGTCTTATACTTTATTATCAACTGCTCAAAAAAAAGGAATAAATGACTATATGTGCCTCAAAGGTACAACTTTTGTCCATACCACATTTATGCAGTTAAAAACACTGAAGCAATTCTTTTTAAAATTTACTCCATTTGGGGAAAAAATTCTCAGGTGAAAAAGAAAGATTTTTTTGCTGCTTAGCAACTGCTAAGTATCAGAAGGCTAAAGCAATAAATGCTTTATATTAGCATTTATTTATTTATTTATCTAGGAAAGTGAATAATTTGTTATTAGTTTTATCAGCTATCATGGAGGCAGCAGACTTTTTCTTCTAACTTTTGAATTATACAAGGCCAGCAACATGATCTATGCCACACCTAGAAAAAAACTTTTAATAACTGCTGAAATACTCTCAAACCCTACTGATTGCAGTCAGTTTTGGGGTTAGAATCTTACCAGGTTTAAGCACCTTAAGTAACTTAGACAAACCAACACTGCATTACAAAAAAAAAAAAAAACTCAGAAAATTTTTACTAAAAATACAAGGCTTTGGAAATCAGGATGTGTCAGTGCTAGGTTTGGCTATGAGTCCCTGACTATTCACATTATGGTGCAAATACTGAATGATGTAGTATCACTTCCCTTTAGACATTTTCCAGACAGGCAGCTGGATGCTTATCTTTACTGAGGTGGCAGTGCCTGGGTAGAGCACAGAAGCACACAAATCAGAGGATGAAATATTCTAAACAAAAGCAAACCACCAGGTAATTCTGGTTCCAAACTGCTGCTGAGCATGCTTTTCAGGGACATTCATCACAGTCAAATTAGCATGGCAAGGCAACATGTGGCCTCCCAGTAATAAAAGGGCTCTAAATAAAATCTAAAGCACCCTTGAACAAAGTAGGCTTTGGGGCTTTTTTATTAGTTTGTTTGATTTTAAAAGACGTTCATGTATATATGGCTTAAATCCTGCTGATTAACAAATTTCTATCATCCTGATTTTCCCCAGAATTAAGCAAGCTTAAAGCATGTTAACTGTCTACTTATTCCTAGAAATAGTATTTTTTTTTCTAGTCCAATGCATAGCAACCACTATTTTTACTATTTTTACCACTATTTTTTTAATAATTATTACTGTTAAGTAATAATTTCATTCATAAAGACAAGATGGAGGGATGTGTTTGAGCTATTGAGCTTTGTATTAAACAACAGTTGCTTTCCAAGCTTTTGAGTTATGGAACATAAAAATGCCAAACAAAGCAAATAATAAACCACTGTGTCCCTATTTAGCTCTTTTGACACTAATATTAAGAAGTCAATTTCTTCCTGGCGACAGTTTAGATTCTTCAGCACAGGCTGTCAGACTGATCTGACAGAAAGCTCCAAAGCAGCAGAGAGAAGTATTTCTTCCAACATTTAAGCTTTGTGTCTCTGATTCCGATCGGTGCTTCCAGGTTTGTATAAAGCACAGGCTGATCTCCTTTCCAGGGCTGGGGAGCCTTGTGGTCACAGTCACTGCAGCATTGCCAGGATGCATCTGGCACGCACAGACCACCCAGCACAGTCATGTCTGAGGCCAGGACCACGTACAGTGTGACCACAAACCTGTCACACCATAAAAAAGTGTCTCCAGGATAATCTGTATTCTCTATTGAGATCCCCATGCTTAAGCAGTCTGATACTGAAATACTGTAAATGCAGGCCTAGTATTATTGCCTGGGAAACAGGCTCCTTGGCATGCATGAGGTTTAAGAAATCTCAAAAAAATATTAGGACGTAATTATGTAGCTGACAACCTTTTATTTAAATTTGGATTTGCCTCATGCAGCTACAAAATTTTCCCTGCTACAGCACAACCAGGAGAACTGCTGTTATTACTCTGCAATACCCAGGTGACAAATAAAAAAGGAAGTCTAATAATTTTTATGCAATTAGAAGAGACTAGAAAATTCAGGACAGGGAAATTACGTGTTTACAGCAAAAATGAGTGCAGATATGATTCTTTCTTCTGTCCCAAAGCTTACAAGGAACAATCCCGAGGCACATTCCTCTGAAATGCTATTTCAACAGAAAACCAAAAAAATCCCCAAACTTTAGTGGTAGTTGATGCAGTTACTAGTAGCAGAATGTGGCAATCTGTGATTTAGAAATAAAAAATATTTAATTCTGTTTTAAAAATACAAGCTATTTTTTTTGTGAAAGATATTTAGCATCATTAGAGATAAACACGCTATAAATAATGTGGTGATGGTAACATAAAGATTCATGAAATCTCAGTATGACTCCAAGAAAATTTTTCTATTCAGTGTTCTTTATGATAGCATTTCAATATTAAAAATAAATAGATTTTATATATGATAACTATGTTCAAGATACCCAGAATAATTTCTTAGCAATCATTACGGTTTGGAGTAGTTCTTAATTGTGAACACGCTACAGAACTTGGAAAGAGAGAAACATCTGATCAGCAGCCAATAAAGTAGAGTCTCATCCAAATAAGATACAATATGCAGAAGAGTTTGTTTTCATGCCAAATAATATTTTATTCTAAGAAAACATACTTTTGGAACATATATTTTCTGTAATGAGTCTGAACTTAAGGTTTTCTTCTGCAGGCCCACAGGACGGTGAGATGGTACCAGAAGTGGATGCCAAACCATGAAGTTAGACTTGCTCTGCACTTCCTTTTCAATAAAAAACCAAAGTTTAAACATTTTTTCTGTTTTCTGAGTGATTCTGCCCTGCAATATCCAGTCTGAATCATCTCATACTTTCAGAAACACACTGAGAGCTGGGAAAGAGCTATGGCTGGTAACTCCCTCCTGTTTTCTTTCAGAACTGCAAGTTCTGACTGATCCTTAAAACCACCCTTGTTTGTCTGCTCCTACCTTAGTCAGACCTTTGAACTGCTTCAGCTACTGCTCACCATTGCTTCGTTTATGAAGGAAATGCCACATCAGATTCAGATGCTGGACTTTGAGTCAGCCACCCTACAGAGACACTCTCTGCACTTTAACACTGATAAAGCAAAGATCCTAGAGAGATGAATACCAACTGCAGTGGTGTACTCACAGTAACACAGACATGATCAGTAACTGCAATTAGCCTGCATGGTGCATCTCAGGCATGTGGCTACCTCAGTGGTGGTTCTGCCACTGAGCTGCCTCTTACAAAGATGCTTTACAATGTGCCTTACCTTTAATGCTCTTTTTGACTACCCATTTTCAGCAACATGAGGATTAAATTACTTAACATTCATTAGCTTTCCTGCTGGCATCTCACCCATTTAAAGTGATGCATGCACTCAAGCACTGTGTTATACAAGGAGCTTAATCTCTGCCTCCCTCCTTACATGTAAGAGGGAGGGAGTATTCTCAACTCCCACATTAATGCGGCCCCATATGATCAATATCTCCTGCTGGAAACACAACCCAGTAAAAGTATTCTTAAAATTATAACGCTTATGAAAAAACATGGTGACATTATAAAGATTTGAGTTAGTTTAACAACATTTGTGAACCTTTTTTATGTGCAGACACACTCCTTAAATCTTTCCTAGAAATGGAGTGGTGTTGCAGCAAAGCTAGAAAAAAATTCCTTTCCTTTGGAAAGAAACTCCTTCCTTTTGCCATCTGTCTTCATCATGCTTTTCCTTCCCAGAAGCATTTAAAGTAATTTATCTAATAAAACCCTTGGGGAAGCCCTCTCTTGGTGTATGTTTGGCTTTGAAGCCAGTTTGTTGGTGGCATAGAGTGAGCCAAATTAGCAGATGACACCCGGAGGGAGATGCTTGTTTCCTCAAAGGGTCAGTTCAGTAAAGATGGCAACATCTTCGTTTGGGCATGTGAATTGGATACTCAAAGACACTGCAGCGACAACTTCACTGTTGCCATATGCTCTAACCATCTGGATTGATTATGTGTGATTGATGTGGTAGAGCACTCTTTTTCACTTAGGACTGAAAACTAGAACTATGCATCTTTTGTCAAGAAATCCTCACTACCAGGAAACTGTACTTAAAACAACAACACAAACCCCATCACATTTATAGCAAAAAGAGACATGACCTTGTGGTCATTCGCTGGGCATTCAGCTACTTGGCCATAGTAGTACTGTTAAATGTCCAAAGCAGAAGGTAGGAATATATCTCTCTCAAAAGTTCACCCATTTCCAGGCTGTGATTCCAATTGACTTCATTAGTTCATAATAAACTTTATACTTAATAAGCACTGCTAGCTGGCGCTGGGATTTAAAGTGTTGCTGTGGAACACACTCAAAATTAAGTTTAACCTCTTGTAAGTCCAATAGTGTGCACATGGATACTGATAATCCAGATCAGATCAGAAAATTTTGGCTTACTGACTCTTGAGGCATGCCATTATAACCACTTATATCTTAATAGGCTATTACACAGGAAAGAAAGAGTGCAATAAATTTTGTGGCTAATGGTAGAGATGGAAGACTGTCAACTGATTTGCTTTATGCATTCGCTTAGCTGTGTTTTATGGTTATTAAAAAGCTTGATTTTTTTTAAAGGAGTATTTTTAAAAGGAATAATATCCACAGTTCAAAAAAACTGAGCATCTGGTTCCTACAAATGACAGCTGGAATTATGAGAGACTTCAGGTTAAATAAAGCAATTGAGAATTTCTTCTAAATATAACTTCATCATATTTAATTTAAGTTGTTTTTTTAAATAGGCGTTTGCATGTTTGGTTTTTGGTATATAGTTCCAATTGTAATACTACTTATGTTGGATTCTATGGATATCTCATGAGCATTTTTGACTCTGGTTGGATTGAATAAGAAAAAGGATGCTGTCCAAAGAATAAAGTTAAGAAAACACAGTGTGATGAATACTAATCTCATGGCCTGACCAGAAATACTGATAGAACTGTGAGATTCTTAAGATCCAGTTTCTCTTTCCACACCACTTATTAAATCATTGCTTGGTGAAATTTCAGAATATTTTCAAGTTCAAAGCATCAAATCTATCCTAGCAGAAAATAATGTCCTCATTTTCTTAGTTTTCTTCAGATATTCACTAATCTCATTTGCTCTGTACCTTTAGAAGAATGTTTTGGTAATCTAACATTAGCAGGCTAGAAAAAAACAGAAAAATGGTAAATCCAGGATTTAGACATTGGGCATCAATAATTTACCATTAATAAAGCATACATATATCAAAGACAAAAAACCCCAAACCAGAGCGTGGTGATTCGGATGAATCATGTTCACCAAATAAAATACTGCGAAAATTATCAATTAATCTAATTTGTACTAGAAAAATATTTAATTATACATGTAAATCTATTCTTTTCAGCGTATATGCAACTGACATTTACAGATTTACATTAAGTCACCCAAACCAAAGAATGAATATATGCATTGAAAGATTTCATGATCAAGCTCAATCACAACTATCACACATGATATGCATTTTCAAATTATGACATGAAATCTATGCACTTGAGATTCTGATGAGGACGGAATAATTATTCACTGTCCTTTACAATAAAAGAGCCAAGGAACATCAAGAGATACTGGGGGGTGACAGGTTAAAACCAAACAAAAGCAGTCTCTTTATCATGCTGTGTACAATTAAGGTATTGAATACCTTGTCAGAATCCTTAAAGTTTATGGAGGTTGAAAGGCAGCTGAACAAGCTGATGGAGGAAAAGAAAATCTATTGAAGAATGTTGAATATAAAGTGTTACTCCAGTGTTTTCAGAAGTGCCTGAGTTACTAATTACTGAAGCTTCAGAAAATACTTCTGGCTTTCCAAGAAATTGTACATGAAAATTCAGTCTGTAATTCTGTGCCTCCACAGGCTTCTGCAATAACAACAGTTAGAAGCAATTGTAGGCTCCTAGACTTAGTTATACTAAACATGAGATGATTTTCACTGGATTCAAAGCTGCAAAGGCAAAACCTGGTTTCACCACCACCAGTCAGCTCTGTGGAGCAGCAGCCACACCAGCAAGAATGCTGTAAATCTCAGCAAGAGACTCATTGGGCCTATCAGACTCTGAACTCTCCAGCAGCCCAATTAGCCTCAGTACCTCCAGGCACTGGCCCCACTCTTCCCAGAACAAGGCAATTTTAAGCACCTTTTATTCTCAGTTTCTCAAATATAGAAGTATCTCATCCTCTCCCTCCCTGAGATGCGTTCCGAAAAACTGAAAGAAGCAAGCAAACAGATGACTCCAGGAAATATAGGAGAATATGAAGTGTCACTACCCAGATGACAAAATTTAAATTACATTTACATTTTCAGATCATCAGTAGCTACTATTAATTAATTGTAGGCTGCCCTGGAAGAATGCTAGTAGTAGGTTTAATACACATGAAAACCTTAGCTATTGCCAAATTGGCATCTCTTTGGAAGAACCTCTAATACCACAAGCTGCAATCAGTCTTTCATGAAATAATGTAAATTGGCTTAATAAGTTACAATAATACATTTTAATTAACCTTTCTACGCCAAATACATTAATAACCCCATGGGAAACAAAAGGGAAAGCATTATACATTTGTTTGTAACTTCTTTCTTATTAAGAGACGCAAAGGTATATTGTAGTTTTTCTGAAAAAGGAAAAAAATATGTTCCAAGTAAGTAATTCCTTACAACTGTGCAACATTTGAACCTTTATAAATATTTATTTTTAAAATGGATCAGAAATAATACTATCCCCTATCTAAGTCCGGGCAATCTGGATACTCTGGGCCCTGATTTCACAAACTGCTTTAAAATTAAGGATCTGCTTAAGCGAAGAGGAACTAAAGAAGTGTGAGAAGAGGCAGAAACTGTATCACTGCCTGATACAGTGTGGAAGTGAGAAGCATATAGCTCCTTTTATGGCCTGCCTCCAGCCCTGGTTTTGATTTTTGTTATGTACAGGGACTTGAATAAGAAGCGAGCAAGAACTCAGGTCTGTCCAGTCTGTTGCAGGTATCTATCCTATTGTTTCAGCACCCTTGGTAGAAAAATCAATAAACAACCATGTTGGTAAATGGGTTTTTTTCCTCTCATTGGCATCTTTCCAGCACTAAGACACTGATTTTGCAAACACATACTTTCCAAGCCCCAGGTTCCCACACTGAGCTGTTTGCATGATGCTAGTCATGAGTAACTTCCTCAGTGGCAGCGGGAGCACAGCATCTGATCATCTGCCAAGAATCTCACCTCCAGCCTTACATCCCCCTCTTCCAGGGATTCAGTAGCAGTTTTGGCCTTTAATATTATTTTCAGCTTTTTATACGTGCTAAACTATACATTTTGGTGCAAAGGCCAAAGATAACCCTGAGGAGGATGTGGTGGCCATAAATATCTCCATACCCATGGTAACAAAAAGGCTTTGGAGATGCAGCATTTCAAACTGTCTCGTGTGTTTCTACTTTAATGAGATGGCTTAGGAACTCCTGGTTTAAAAAAAAACATAAGTATCTATGTTATATTACTTAGCCTGAATGACATACCAGGAATTTTTAACTCAGATATGTGCAAAAATATCTGTAGGAACATGGCATTAGTCTAATGTCACATGAGTCAACACTAGTGTCATGGATTTACATACATTAGCAAAACATAACCTAATATAGATGTATTTAAAGCTGGAAGATGCAAAAACTCAACACTGCAAACAATAAACTAACAACAGGAGACAAAAAGAATGAACTGTCTTTTCAGCTTTCTGTGTCCTGTTCTGACAACAGCACACCCTGCATCTCATAAAGCTCTCACTTCCACTGCCAACAGATATAATCTGGAAATGTGCTCCTCATCTTTACAAATTAATCTCACAGAAAATATTCATGTAGACATTGCATGCTTTTATACCACTATGCAGGCATATCTAACCACCACAAATCTTTTACTTAAGAAGCTATTCTGATTTACAACCACTGAAGTCACTTAGATTCTCTTAAAAATAGAGCTGTAACAAAATCATAACTCCAAAGCAGTTTTAAACACATTTTTTCTCAGAATTACAATTTATGTTTAAATCTGATGACTCACAAAACCTTCATATTCACAGCTCTCACCAAGGCTATTGCTTCCTTAGAAGGCAAATGCCTTGTAGTCTGTCCTAGTATTTCAGTAGCTGAGCTGTGGAATAAAGCATAATTCAGAGTACCATGCTAATGAACTCTGACTGCTTCTCAGAAACCCAAAGAAACCAAAAGAAAAGAGAGAACAGGCTCTGCTGAAAAGGACAACCTATTTAGTATGGATAAGTGATCTATTTAAACCTATTTAGTTAATAAGCTGCCTCCTGTAAACATTATTAAAAATATTTTAAATGCTTGATTACATGATCCTAGGAGATGATGTCCATACACATGTTCAGATCTTCTGTTTTTCGAACACCTGAAAAAAAGTTGTTACTGGCTTTTATGACATGCTGGACCATTCAGGAATTTCATACAGTCTTACCAGATCAGTTTGGAAACTGCAATTGCTTTGGCTTAAATGCCATATCCAGTTTTCAAGACGTGCATTGTAAAGGCACACTTCATAGAATCATAAAATCACAGATTTGCTAGGGTTGGGAAGGACCTTAAGGATCACCTAGTTCAAATGCCACTGCATGGGCCTGGACACCTTCCACTTTATCTGGTTGCTCAAGGCCCCATCCAACCTGGCCTTGAACACTTCCAGGGAAGGGGCAGCCACAACCTCCCTCAGCAACCTGTGCCAGTGTCTCACCACCCTCAAATTAAAGAATTCCTTCACAATATCTAACCTAAATCTCCCCTCTTCAGGGTTCAAACCATTTCCCCTCGTCCTTTCACTACACACCCATGTAAAAAGCTCTACCCCATCTTTCTTGCAGGCCCCCTCGAGATATTGGAAGGTTGCTATAAGGTCATCTTGGAGCCTCCTTTTCTCCAGGATGAACCCCAACTTCCTCAGCCTGCCTTTATAGGGGAGGTGCTCCAGCCCTCTGATCATTTTTGTGGCTCTTCTCTGTATATATTGCAGGAGCTCTGTGTACTTCTTATGTTGGGGATTCCAGAAATGGACACAGTACTCCAGGTGGGGTCTCACAAGAGCACAGGGAGAGAATCCCCTCCCTTGAGCAGCTGTCTGTGCTGCTTTTGATGCAGCCCAGGACAGGGTTGGCTTTCTGGCTGCAAGTGCACACTGATGGCTCATGTTGGGCTTCTGGTCCACCACCACCCCCAAGTCTTTCTCCTCAGGGTTGTCCTCAATCCTTTCTCCTCCCAGCCTGTGTTTGTGCATGGGATTGCCTCGACCAAGGTACAGAACCTTGCACTTGGCCTTGATGAACTCTATGCAGTTTGCACCAATCCTCTGCTCAAGCCTTCACTGCTATTGCTATCAGAAACATTAATTGGAACTTCCTGCTTTCCTTACTGACACAAAATGGAACTTCTAAAGATAGTGCTGGAATTGACACTATTATAGTGAGCTGAAAATGCACATGGGTATGAGATTTATTAATTGTGAGGTTAGCTCTGCCAGACAGATTTAAAAAGCCTTCCAATGAATGGCAAATTCATTTTTTTGACAGAAATCATGTGCAGTGTACATAAGAAAAGCCTTTAACCTGGTGCCCCATCATTTTGCTCATCTTTGGATTTCAATTCAAATATGACTGTATCAATCAAATATGATATTCCTCCCAGACTGCTTCACATTTGGGAGCCTAAGGGAAGCATCTCATAATGTTTCATGGCTCACCTCACCAGTATGTTGCTTTCTTCTTTAGTCTGATTTGCTGTAGTCATAAAAACTTCCACTGATTTAAATAGGCAGTTTATATAGATTGAGTAGCACCAGGGAAGAGAAAAGACTATTTCATGAAAAATAAATCAGATATTAATATAATGGCATCTCAATGGGTTTTTTAAAGATTCATTTTAACCAGATGATTTAACAGAGTGAGTGGGAAATAGGTGGAGAAAGGGGAAAGAGATAAGGAGAAAGGAGGGAAATAAAATACTTAGCTGCCTAAATGGCAACATGAAAGAAACACAAGACTTGGAAAGAGGTCAGTGGCACATGGGTTTATCAAACACCAGAAAGGAAGCAGGCATCTCTTCCCTCAAAGAAGCCTTAAGCCTCTCTGGGGGCATATTGCTCACTGCTTAATACACTTTTAATATACTTCCCTTGCTTTATAAGCTGGGCTCAGCTACCAGTATTACACCCTTCATGCACTTTCCTTGATAGATTTCTTTTTTTCCCCTCATTTGAAATGAAACAAGGCCAGGCTGAATGGGGCTCTGACCAGACTGATCTAGAGGAAGGTGTCCCTGCCCGTGGAAAAGGGGTTGGAACTAGAAGACCTGGTTCTTTCCAAGACAAACCATTCTATGATTCTATTATTGCCTAGCTGTGGAAATTAAAAAATAACCCTGATTTAAGGAAAATAAGTAAAAGATAACAGGAAAACAATTTTAATCTCATAAGTATCCCTAGAATCTTTTTATGGGCTCTCACGTAAGTGCCAAAGCATCACAAAACCTGCTGGCCTTGAGGCCCTAACATCTGCCTCTCACTAAACTTAGCATTTTGCTATTGCATTTGTTCTCAGCAAATGGTTTTCCTGTCAACCCAAAGTGAAGACTGGCAGTAAGCCTCATCTGTGTTTAATTCCTGAATTCCATCAGCAGAAAGAAGCATACTCAGAACAGTTCCTTCCCTTCCACTTCTGGTTTATTCAAAAGGAATAAACTGAACAGGACGTTAAAGCTCAGATGTGGAGCTTTTGATAAGGAGAAAGAAGAATGACAGGCCCACTTTGAACATATTCCCCTTTATGTCTGAAGGCCTGCTAGTTAATAGAAATATAACAGTACTTCTTCATTTTACTTCTTCAAACAGGAGTATGTATACCTTGAATTTTAACAAAACTCGCTCACTAATAATTTAAAGACCTGTTTGCAGGTTACTTCACTAATTTATTATGGACCTTAAAGAAGAAGAATTCTTAACCCTGAAAATTTTGATATATGTGCCAGACCTTATGCCAATACTTAGTCCCATCAGAATACACACATACACCACACAAAGTATTTGAGAAAAACAAACAAACAAACAAACAACTTCTGCAAGATGGATAAATGAAATACAGATTTTCATATCTTGTTCTGAATTTGATGCATAGAAGATGAAGGTGACTCCAGGTTTATGCAGAAGAAAGCCAGATGAAGGAGAAGGAAGACTGAAGGCTGTAGAGCTCTAACACAGACAACTCACGGGTCAAATCATTCAAATCATCATCCAAATGGTAATTTTAAAATTTCCTACTTAATTATATTAGATGTACAGTTTTGGCTTTTATGTTTTTGTTTTTATGTTTTTGTTTTAGGTTTTTGGCTAGCTGTGAATTTTGGGGGGGGTATATAAGTATTTTTTATAAGTCATACATATCACATTAATGCTGAGGTTGCCTTTAAAAACAAAACAAAACAAAAACAAAACAGAAAATTATTATATAATTTAACAAAAAAGACACATGGGAGAAGAAGTAAAATATATTGTGTTTACACTTAATGGAACTCAAAAATCACTGCTAATTTTGTATCATACTGTCAAAATCATGGATTCTGAAGTTTTACAAAAGTAATCCTGATTTGAACCCTGTTCTCATTGATGAAAAGATATCATTACCCCTATGTAAAAGATATGTAAATCTAGTTGAAAATCTGACTGACTCATGCAGGGCCACAGAGGAAGTTGATGTCGGAATGCACTAGAGTCTAGATGGTGCCAAAACACTACATAAGAACATGCTGCTACCTTAAAAACTTCCCTCTTCCAGAGAGTGGCAAGATACATCATCCATTATGAAAGGCATCCGGTTCACAGACCTTCATTTAATGCTGGTTTAAAGCATTAGTTGCAGTATTATGATAGCTCTTATAATAAAAACACTGCTGTGCAGAAGGAATCCCAGATATGACATTTGATCAAAGCTAAATGTTACAATGAAGATCTGTTCATTTTTTCACAGTGGAAAGGCATTTAAAAATAGATTTTTTGATGGCTGCCTAGAGGTTTAACCAAATTATTTCTTTTGAGTCTTCTATTCTCACCTCCAGTATCTCAAATTACGTGGGGCAGAGGAAATAAGTAAATGAGAACAGTAGAATGCCAGAGGACAAATGCAAAGAAAAGATTTTTGGAGAAACAGGTGCTCTAGTGTGCAAGGAGACTGTGTTGATTAAAAAAAAGAAAAAAAAGTAGTCATATAAATATAACCCAAATATAAAATACAATACATAAATATAAAATATAAATATAACCACAAAATGGGTGCACCGGACAACTTGTCAACAGTACTGAGAATGTGCATCGCATTGTATGTAAGACACAAAGATTATTTGTGAATGCTGGTTTTACCATGTGCCCCAGCATGCTGTGGGTTGTTTTTAGTATCACAGAAACCAAGCACTGTAGAGAAGTCTGTGATAGGCTGGTGATCAGAGTACCTTACACACAACATTCATATTAAACTTTGGCAGTTCTCACTAGTCAAAGAATCACAGAATCATTAAGGTTGGAAAAGACCTCTAAGATCAAGTCCAGCCGTCAGCCCAACATCACCACCTCAACTGAACCATATCTCAACGTGTGACATCCACACCTCTGGGGATGATGACTCTACCACTTCTATGGCAGTCTGTTAAAATGTTTTACCAATCTTTCAGTAAAAAAATTTTTTCCTAGTATACAATCTAAACCTCCCCTGGTACAACTTGAGGCCATTTTCTCTCATCATTAGTACTTCAGGTAAGAGACCAACAATCACCTGACTAGAACTTCCTTTCAGGTAGCTGTAGAGAGCAAGAAGCTCTCCCCTCACCCTCCTTTCTCCAGATTACACACCCCCTGTTCCCTCAGATGCTCCACATAAGACTTGCTTTTCAGACCCTTCACAAAGCTGGTTGTCCATCTATGGACTCATTTCAGTACCTCAAGGACTTTCTTGTGTTGAGGGGCCCAGAACAGAACAGAGTGTTTGAGGTGAGGCCTCACCAGTGCCAACTTCAGGGGGACAATCACTTCCCCAGTTCTTCTGGCCACACTATTCCTGATGCAGGCCAGGATGCTGTTGTTCTTCTTGGCCACACGAGCACCCTGCTGGCTCCAATACTGAGCCCTGAGGAACACTGATAGATGCCAATTGGATTTAATTCTGCTCACCACAACTCTCTGGACCTGGCTGCACAGCCAGTTTTTCATCCAGTGTAGTGTAAAGCTGCCTATGCCATGAGCCACCAGCTTCTCTAGGAGAATGCTATGGAATACAGTGTCAAAGGCTTTACTCAAGTCCAGGTGAACAACATCCAGAGCCTTCCTCCTTTCCACTAAGCAGTCACCTGGTCACAGAAGGAGGTCAGACTGGTCAAGCAGGACCTGTCTTTCATGAACCCATGCTTATTGGGCCTGATCCCCTGGTTGTCCTACATATGCTGTGTGAAGTGTCTTAAGATGAAACACTCCATAATCTTACCAGGTACCGAGGTCTGGCTGTCAGGCCTGTGGCTCCCTGGTTCCTTCTTCTGGCCCATCTTGTTGATGGGTGTCATATTAGCAAGTCTCCAGTCATCTGGGACCTCCCCTGTTACACAGGACTGCCAATAAATGATGGATACAGGCTTGGCAAGATCCTACACAAGCTCCCTCAGTACTTTCGGGCAGATGCCAGCCAGCCTGATGCTTGTGAGTGTTCAGGTGCCATAGAAGATCATTAACTGCTTATTCCTGGATTATGAGGAGGTTCTTCTGCCATTCACGCCTGTCTTCCAGCTCAGGGGACTGAATACCCTGAGGATAACTTGTCTGACTATGAAAGACTGAGGCAAAGGCAGAATTGAGTACCCCAGCCTCTTCCTTATCCTCAGTGCTAATGTTTCTCTCTGAAACCAATAAAGAATGGAGATTCTCCCTGGCTCTCATTTTGCTGTTAATGCATTTGTAAAAAATTTTTTGTTATCTCTTATGACAGTGGCCAGATGGAGTTCTATCTGGGTTTTTGCATTTTGATTTTTTCTCTGCATGACCTAACAAGATCTCTGTACTCTTCTTGAACTGCTTCACCTTGTTGCAAAGGTGTTAAACTCTTTTTTTTTTTTTTTTTTTTTTTTTTTTTTTTTTATAAATCCCAGCTGTTCAGGCAGGCCAATCATCTTTCCCACCAATTTCATCTTATCTGCCACACACTCCAGGAATCTCCTAGACTGCAGCCTCACTACTGTGTTGTATTCCCACCAGACATCTGGTAAGTGGAAGTTCCCCCATGAGAACAAGGGCTAGTGATTGTAAGACTTCTGCCAGCCACTTGTAGAATGTTTCATCTGTCTCTTCATCCTGGTAGGGTGGTCTGCAACAGACTTCAATGGGATATCTGCCTTGTTGGCCTTCCCCCTCATCTTTAACCATAAGCACTTGACATCATCACAGTTGTTGAGCTGTGAGACAGCTGAACTCTGTCTGTTGCCAGAAGGCCTGCTGCTGCGTAAACCTTTCCATGGTAAAACAAGAACAAAATTCCACCTCTGGCACCAGACTCTGAGCCATATCTTAATCAGGTGTGTCTTCATGTTCCTTTCAGAATTCCTCCCTGCCACAGAAGGGACTGAGAAAAACACTACCTGTGTTCCTGGTCTCAGTCCTCCACTATTAATGGAGCAGTGGAAACAAAACAGCCTTTTGAGTCAGGCTGTGCATCAGCACAAAATCTAAACAGGAATTTAGGTTAACTAGAGGACATATGAAAAACCAAGTCCTCATCATGAAGCATTATAAGATACATTTATATACAGCAAAATATTAATGCCAGTTGCTTGATTCATCTTCCCCTGGATATTTAGACTTAGAAGGAAAATGGTTAACATTTCCTCTTCTCCTCTTTTCAAAAGAGCAGCCCAAAAGCCATTCTGCATTCCAGGACTTGAAAGGTGGGAAAATTTGCAGGCTTTTGAAAGAAGACCATTTTAGCTTCAGGCTCTTGAGTAAGGACGGGTAAAGGAGGAGTCCCAGTTTGACAGTAAGAAGTGAAAAGGATATGCTCTAGTTCTCTTGAGGCAGCATAGGGCATGCCAGTTTTTTGGTTTTTACTTTTATAAAAGCTGCAGTAAGAGCCAAACACTGTAAAAAAATGTTCTATAAAAGCAAGACTTCCCACATTAAAGTGTAAATTAAACTTTTCTCTGTGGTGGCACTTTTTAGAAAGGTGCAAGGAGTGTCCAATCAAATAGGCAATGGACTGAACATTACCAAGGGCTTTAAAGATGTTTCACAAGTCCCATATGGTGAGAAAAGCTCTCCTGACAACACATGTAAGAACCAGAAGCTGAAAGAAACAAGTACAGATAGGATGTCTGCTCCTGCAGTTCTCACTTCTCACATGGGGAAAACTCCCTTTGAAGTCCATAGGAGTGAGCGCAAGCATAATTTCCATTTGAGAGACTAATCCTCATCTTTCTTCCTCTCTTTATACCATTTTCGCCTTTGGTAGCTGTTTTTAGCCTAATTCAGCTGCCTATGTAATGTAACCAGATCACCTGCCACTCAATTGAGAGAGGAAAATTTATGCAGAGTTGTGTTGCAATTTAAAGGTAGCATTTACACTTCAGAAGTTGAGAGACCCAGACTGACACTTGTCTGAGGAACTGCTCTTGAAATACTACCATCCCACATGCAAAAAGACATTAGAAAACTGACTGCAGTAATCCTCAGTGAATGCATCTTTAGTCGGTGACTACAGCTCTCATCCTGTGTGCAGATGACCTGAGCTCAATTGGTGGATCTGCCCAAGGGGATCTCAACATATTGGAGATAGCATGAGAGGACCTGAATTAGGGGACCTGATTTTTGTGCATCATCCAGTGGTAAGTTCTGAGGAACCTTATCAGATCCTCCAAGAAGACAGAAATAAGGACATCAAATTTGTGGATCTCAATTGATACAGAGATTAACTTGGTATTTTGTTTCCCAGCCTCATAGAGATTAGTGGGAGCATGGACTTTCTCTTCTGTCAGCACTATTACCTTAGGTGACCAGAAGGGTTTTAGAAACTGTAACACCAAACCCTGAAGACTCTAGAGCAGAGTTCAGGGGTAGGTGGTAGCAAAGCAGGAATTTTAAACATGACTTGAAATTTAGCAACCAATTCATTCTATGGACGTACTCTCTCATAAACTAAAGGCCCTCAGGAAACATTACGTTCATTCTGCTCTAATTAGTTGATGGAATGAAGGCTGAGATTCCCAAGCTTGATTACCTCTACATATCAAGGTAGAGTTCACTGGATAGTTTCAATTACTGTGTTGATTACATTTAATCAAAGGACAAATAAAAGCATACTCCTTACTGAGTACAATAATGCAAATAAAAACATTGATGCTTATTCAAAAAGCCATTCTCTTTTCACTGTCAGTATTAAAAGCAACATTAAAAAATAATTCAACCTCCTTAAGGTTAAAATTTCAAAGGACACCCCCAGACCAGATCAGGATTCCTGCATTGTCTTCTACTACAAAACTGGAGAGCAAGATTGTGGAGCGATGTTTTGTTTTTAAAATATTTTTTATTATTCCTGTTACTATTACTATCTTACTATCACTGTTTGTTTTTTAAGATGTAATCTTAATCTGGCAAAATAACTTCCCTGTATTTGTATGAACATGAACAGTATCTGTCCTTAGAAGACTATGATGACCAACATCCCACTTGTGTTGTTGCTATCTCTAACCTTGTGCTAATGGGAAAGATATTAAATAAACACTTAAATGGAAAGGAAGAAATGTATGTGTGAGTGTGTGTATATATATATAGATGTATAAAATATATCTGTAATATTTTTGCTCATATTTAGGATTTCTTTCCTATAAAAAAATCCAGCTTCATAGGTGAAAAAAAAAAACCAAAACCCAGGCAGCAATTCTATTCTGAGTTTCTAGAACTAGATAAACCAAGGGCTTTTGACTCATACTTTCTTCTTCCTTCTAACTCTAATATAGCTGTAATTGTGAGAAGGAACATTAAGTGCTGAAGTGTTCGAGATAGATGGGGAAGGCCTCTCCAAATGGTTACCTTGTCTTTTGTATAAAAACACACAAAAAAAATGGGTTGAAACAAGTTATTTTTTTTCAAAATTGCCAAACTATTTTTGCCAGGTTATTGCCATACCATTGAAAAGAAATATGAATCAGATTGAGGTAGGCCTATCTGACATGGATATTTTTATGTAAAAAATAAAAATAAAAAAATAGGGTGTTGTTACTCTTTGACAGTTGGGATTGACTTCCTAAGTCTCAGAATATGATGGGAAATAAATTCACTAATACTGAATACCATTTAAATGACATTTCAGTATAAAATACAAAAAGCATGATGCCTCAGTAAATCAATCTCACATTCTAAACCCTATGTAATTTTTATTTTCAGTAAAAGTTATGATTTTTTGAGATTATCATAGACTACAAAAATGCTGAGATCCATTTTCTCACTCAATCTTCCTGTTGAAGGTTTTGTGTTTGACTTTTAAGAGCCATTTTAAATCTTTGAGAAAATGACCAAAATGTTTTGACCACATAAATTATTTTGCTGATTATTTAAAAAGGAAAATCATTTCACTTCTCAAAATTTCACAAGAAATACAAGCTTTAACATGCTAAGAGCTTCTCATCTTTAAGCCTTTCATTCTCTATGCTGTAACTTCTGTGTCCTCTTAGAACAGTACCTTCAGAGCTACCTATAAGATTAAAATTATACAAGATTCTCGTTGAAGGTTTCCTCCAAGACTGATGACTCAGGTGGGTGTGACAACTGCTGTAAGTACATGATCCAGCCCAGTTTCTCTCTTCATTAAGAACAAAGTGGCTCATCCTTCACTACACCTTTAGTTTAGCTAGGAGGTTATTTTGTGTATGGTACATACTGTTTAACAAGAACATAAAAAGTGCAACCAAATGGAAGCTTTCTATCTTCATGACTCCTAAAAAGCTTTTTAGTAAAATTAGGGAAGGTGCAACCTCACAGTAAACACAGTATGTACTTTGCCAACTTTCTTCTGGAAAACATATGGAATTTGTAACATACTGTCACAGTCAGTGAAAGATTAAATTTTCTAGTTGTTCTTGTTAAGAGAAATTATCTGGCACAGCCACGTGTTATAATTATATTTGCTTAGCAAAGGAGATTTAATTTTAGAAGTGGTAGCTCAGTTTTGGATCACTGGGTAGAATCAATGTCCATTGGATCAGGCCAGACCTGAACCACATCTATGTTATACGAATAGCAGAGTGGAATCTGCTTGCTAATCAATACTGTTCTAAATTCATTTCCTCACCTACTGGAGGAAAAACCATGCTGGTTCTGCTTTCACTTCAAACTTTGGAGGTCTTAGGATGGGAAACGAGTGGCTTAGCATTTATGCGGTGTAGACAGTCAGAGAATTAGGACCTCAAAACAATTTAGATAAGTTTTTTAGAGAAGTTACATGCCCCTTACATTGAAAAAGCTAATAAGCAGGTCCTTTTGGAGTCAATAGGTCACCCTATCTGGATCCCATTCAGGGGGACTTGCTCTTTCTTTCTCTCACCCTCACTCTTGGGATATTGTCACACAACCCCAAGGTTGTAAGGTCCTCAGCATGGCCTAAAGCATATGCGAATTCAAGGAAAATTCTTGGCTTCAAAAGGTTAGAAACTACTTGGTCAAGGTTTTTGAAAGCTGTAAAAAAACCCTATTTTCAATATGTAATATAAAAGAAAGGTGAAGTTTAAATAGATTTTTACTTGCTTCAGGACAAAGAGAGTATTTTAGCAGGCCCCCAGGCATCTCACACCAAGGGAGAGTCCCTTTTGAACACACTATGCCTTATGACTGGCATTTATATGCAATTCAGGGGAGCAGGTGCTGAGGGCTTGGTCAAATGAACCTTTCCTTAGTAAGTTCTTGATTTCCATGGAAATGTAGGGGAGGAAATGAGGCTTCAGCTTTTGTCAGCATGATGTTGTACTCTTTTCAACATGCCTGGAATAAATAGCTATTATGTAAAAAATGAAACACTAGCAAGAAGGTCATACAGATCCAACTAACAGATTTATCTTCACGGACTATATTAGTGACAAGGTTTGCACCATGAACCTTACTTTATAAACATATGGTTTATTTTAAGTAATAGAATACAAATATGATTCTGACAATTTTTCTGGAGCTTGGTGGAAATAACAACAGTTTCAACATTTCCTAGAGCATGTTTTAAAAACACTGAATTTCATTCTTCTGACTTGCACTGAATGACTCATTACTTGAAAAGAAAAAAAAAACTATTTTTTTCTTTCTTGAAATGGTATCTCTGAGGTCTATCAATTTTAGTGCTCCCTTGGTCTATGACAGCTAAAAGAACTGAGTATAAAATTATTCTTTTGTTATCACTGTTTTTTAAACTCAGAAAGAATCCCAAGGTGTTTTTCCTTATCCTTCGAAGTATATCTTCTCTTTCATACCAAGTTATCACTGGTTTTTCATTTCTTCTACTTTTAAAAAGTGCAAGATTGGATTCAGACATCTATTTTCAAGCAGCTAGTTGCACATGACATTTTTACATTCTAAATTATTTCATCTACTGTAGGTCTATTTTTATATACCATAAACTATCTTCTTTAGCACCCAATTTTGTTAAATGAAATTTGGAAAAAGCATATATTCAGATGTAGTTATCATTTTAGGTACTGAACATCGATACATTATTTTTTATTTACAGAAGTAGTTAACAATGTAATAACATGAAGTCAAAAACCTTGAATACTTTTGTTTAGGCATTCTATGCCAAATGGTTACTATTAACAGTATCCTTAATTTGAAATGTTTCTGAGCAGCCTTTAGCTAAAATTAAATTTTAAAATGTTATGTAGCAACAGAGAAATAATGAAAAAAAGCTAAAGGGTATGTTTTGTTACCTCACTAATGTAAGAGTTTCTCATTAGTATTTTTTCATTATTGAACAGTTAATCACTGTTCATATTTTTATTCCTTACAAAAAATAAGAAAGAGCACAGAAAGCCACGGGGACACTATTTTACAATCAAAACTCTTGATCTTAAATAGACAATGGATGAGAATATCATGTATCTAGTAAAAGTAAACCCTCTGTTGAGTCCCCATCAGTGCTACATCACTGCTAAATAGAGGTATATTTTATATGTAGGTATTTAAGTTCATATTAAATTAGACTGAAACACACTTACAACACAGGTAGCCTTCCAAAAATGAGTGTAGAGATTATCTTCAGTATTAGAATGAATGTTTAAAAGTCATGCTGATGCCTCATAATGCAGTTCTTTCAAGGGAGAGGTTCTCTACAGCTCTTGTCTCTATAAACAAAAGGGACATAAAATCTTGCAAAGATCTATGGAGTGTTATGTATGGAGAGAATATACATTGAAGACAGAGACTTGAAAAGCAGAACGCTGTTCACATGTTGTTCATGCCCTTGGGTTATGTTTTTCCCTGGAAGAAAGCAGAATATATTCCTTGTGAACTTGCATTTGGTGCAGTTCACCTTTCATGAATAATAGCCACATGGAATAAATTTAATTTCTAATTTTCTAATGGGAAAATCTCTGAAATGGTGTAAGCATGTAATAGTCCTTCAGTTACATGTGTAAGGGAGAAAATCCTGTTTTTCTTATAAAAGCACAAACAAATAAATCAAAATAACTCTTCACTTAAACATCTTTTTAATCTTATGACCTATATCTGTGTTTATTTCTGATAGAGGGAACATGAACTGAATTGCCTAATAAAATTGTAGTAATTTAATGCAGCATACTGTAATATTAATAAAGTGCACGTAATACAATTACAGTGATTAACCTAAATTCCAATAAAGCTGCATCATTAAGGAGAGTGCACTACATTATGCACTTGATCTTTCCTCTGTTACAAAAAATTATCTTTTAAAATTGAAATCTCCAATTTTTGAATGTAAAAGCAGCGTTTTTTAACTATTAAACATATTCTATGAAGGGCTGATTTCTCAACAATAATCTAAAAGTGGTAAAGAATTAATTTCCACTTTACCATTAGAAGACAAAGTCAGGGTTTATATTCTTTATTGAGTCCTGGTTTCAGCAAATCTGAAAACATTTCTTCTCCTGCATGACTACTGCTCATTAAACAATGATACAGGGTCAGCTAAAGAAGGTTGCTTTAGCAGCTCTAGCCATGTTCACTTGGGTTTTGAGTCTCTCCAGGAACAGAGACTTCCCTCTTTCTTCGTGCAACCCGATTCATTGTTTGACTATCCTCACAGTAAAAAGAAAAAAAAAAAAATTCCACCTGATTTTTTCACTTGGTTGCCTGACAGTCTTTGAGAAATTCCTGAAAGAACTAGAAGATACTATTTTTGTGCTTGTGAAGTGGTCAGGAAGATGAAGCCAAAGATTGAGAGCAACCTTGTGTCAAGTCTAGCAGTAGCAAAAGAATTCCGAGCCTTTAACTGTCCCAAACCATCCATGTCTATAGATAGAAAACACTGCACTTTCAGAAGATGTCTGTTCTGTAACTGCTTTTCCACCCTGGATTTAGAGTATGTTGAGCAAGCAGCCCTTGGCTGTGAAAATGAAGCATCCAGAAGACAAGTACCCTCGGTGAGAAGGGGTCAGATTGGCCAAACGTGTGCTCAGAGGTCAGGGTTATTGGTCAGGCACTGGGTGTGGGAGAGAGAATTTGTCAGACACTTGAGCAAAACTCTTTTGGCCAAAACAAAGCAGTGAAAACAACTGTTAGCACTAGGTTCTGGATGCACATACATGGCACAATCCCTTGTTTCCATAGTGGTTACTGAAACAGAATGCATCCTGCTTTACATGTACAAGAAGCTGTCATCTCTGACACAGGGTACATTCAGCTTTCCCATGACTGCTCCCCATTGTTGTCCTCTTACTGATACATTCAGCTTCTATTCTTCCTCTCTTATAGGTGCAGGTCCTTGTTCTTTGAATAATTGTATGTAATTCTATTTTTTTCACTCTGAATTAGAAGTGCCTAGGAACTTTTTTGTACCAACTAATATCACCAGCAATATTTTTTTAAATGGGAGATTTTTATGGAAAATAAATAATAATTTCAAGTTTGAACTAGAGGAACTCAAATTGTAACCTTTCCCCAGTGTGACAGGTCCTGTCTCAAAGCAGTATGTTGTTATTTCATTTGCCTTTTAACATTTTACCAAACATTTCTTATTCTGGGTCATGTCTTCTTTATTTACCGAACACTTTCCTATGTACTACCATTTGCAAGTTCAAATACTTACAAAGAAATAGATTTTCCTATTAAGAAATCAGCTATCTTTACAAAAGAAGATAAACCTGATATAACTTTTCTCAGGACAGAAAAGGATTTGATTATGCTGGTTTATCAAGGGTGTATGAACTTCAGATTAGGAAGGACAAAACCTGTGCAACTTCAGAGCTTTCTATGGTAGGTGTAATCAGTAGTCTCCTGCCTGTCACAAGGTATTTATAAAGAGACAGATTTTGACTAAAATAAATAAAAAAGCCCAACAAATAAATCGTAAAACATAGCGTCTGAGCCTTAGTAAGATAAATATAAAAATACTTTGGATCCTTATTCAAGTATTTGCAGAGTAAGACAGAAACCAGAGAGGTCAGAATCAAATCTCTTTTATATCTTTTCCTAGAAATACGAGAGGAACATGGCGCACTTCAGTGTGTCCTTTAGAAACAACAAGAAAAAAAGCAAATTCCTTTTCCCTTTTGTATACTCTGTTGTGGGTTTGCAAACACCACATTAAGAAATCGGAATCTCTAACAGTTGTTTGACTTGAGTCATAAAAGAAACTAAAATCTGAGATCTGTATGAAAGTTATCTGAATATTTTCAGATCAAATAATTCAAATTATAAGATCTTGTGCTATGTGTACTTAGGTGTGGGTATGTATATACACATACATAAAATAAATATATATGTGCATACATATGTATGGATGGGCAAATATAAACAGGTTTAATAAGTATTGCAGACTTTATACTACCATTCTGGCAGGGAGCTTACTTGACTCAGGGGATGTAAACAGACATTTGCAAACAGACTATTACTCAATTATTTTTAAATAATCTTTTTTATGTTCTGGGCAAGTGTTGCAGTACTTCTAAATAAGCATTTTGTAAAAGTTATATTACTGCTTTTACCACTAGCAGTGTGTTTCTAATAACACTTGATAACAACACTTGATTTTGTAAACAAGTTTGTTAATATTCAAGGAAAGAATAATAGACTACTCCTTCTCTTCCCATTTAAATAATAATTTAAATATTTAAATGTAAATAATACTGCCATTACAAACTCATGTTTGCACAATGGTGAATTTTTTTCCACTGGGTCAAACTTTTTCGAAGCTCAGAGAGCTTTTTTGCCATACGATTATATCAGAATTTTAGCTTTTCTTTAAAAAGCAAATTTCTAGCCTCAGGATACAAGGGACAAGATTAAGAATGTCAACCTCAAAGATAAATAAAAAGCCACTCAAAATTATTACTTTTATCTTCTCCCATGAGTCTGAGTCATATTTGAAGCCTGGTACTACTGAAATGACTTGGAGGACAAAAGAAACAAAGACAGTATCTGGTCTAGCATTTGCAACAAAAGAGCTGTACAATTTCACTCAGTAACTCAGTGTTTCTTTTTTCACTCAGTAACTCAGTGTTTCTTTTTCCATTCCAAAACCCTGAACTTCTATGTAGAAAGAAGAGCCCTGCATTTTGTGATGTCTATAAGAAAAAAACAAATCTCAACACAGATGGCTGGGGGGGGGGGGGGGGGGGGGAGAGGGTTGATACAAACTCTTCTGCAATACATGCAAGTTGAAATCAGAGTGAATGCACTTAAAAAACATGGTAGACTCCTGCATTCAAATTACAGGTGATGCCCTTTTAGACTCTCTAAGCTGACAGCACAAAGTCAGAGCACAGGAAGGGGTACATGGTACAAGGAGAGGGTGATCCCCTGTTGAAGAGAGTCAGCTTATGTGTGCCTCCTCTGAAGCCTCTCTTTATGACCAGGAGGCATATTTGATGAGCGTAAGTAGAAAAACAAAAGTCAGAGGCTCAACATCAGCACACAGGCTACAGTGGGCTAAGTATGAGCAGATGCATGAGAAGAGTTGAAATGGGTCAGAAGAAATACTCGTAAAACTTATAAGAGAAAAGCCTTATTAAAGACTTTTTGGTTACAGCTCATTGACCCTGAAGTAATTAGCATTAAATATCACTTAGGGAAATTGCTAATCTATGGTATCTGACATGGTGAAAGAATAAAAGAGGAACTCACTCTGACTCATGTAGCTTTGAACTTTCCTTTCTAAATACCACACAGCTTTCCAATCTAGTAGCAAGTAACCCATGAGGTGAACTGTAGCCCACAAAATAATGGGCTGAGGGACTGAGTTTCTCCATTCTTAGCAAATAGGGCTACAAAAAGCCATTATGTGCATAATGACTTCTCACATTCTGGTCTGCCTGACTGGCACTGCTCTCCCACCTGGCACCCTTAGCAGCTTAAGTTGTTCTTCCAACAACTTATGTTCCAAGACTTCTGATGCATGCTAGAAAACTTGCAGGTAGAGGCGCAGAGAATGTTGAGGAAGCAGTCAGAAGGGGCTGACAGTGAGAAACATGAACTATCTCTATCACTGGGTATATTAAGGGGTTCACACCTCTCACATCAAGTGATTTGTGACACTCTGCATTGACTCTAGAACAGCACAGACATCTGCATCTCATCCATGAAAGTCAGTACCTCAGATGTGGCAAACAGGAACCAAAAAGAAAGGCTGCAAATTTAAATTAATAAAAAATTTATAGAAAAAAATTATAGAAAAGATAAGTATTTTGTCTGACAAGAAAGAAGTCTGACTTCAAAAAAGCTAACAGCTGTTTCTAGACCATACAGATTAGTACTCAAGCACTTTTTATCCCCACAGGTTTGTTTGGCTTCATGGTAGTAGCTCTTCTGCTGCACCATGTTTGAAAACTACTTTCTGGAGCTGCAAGCTGCTGTGTATGTGTCTGAGATACCAGTGCTGCTTCTGTGTAAGCATGGACATACTTCTAGCTGGTGACACTTTTGTCAATACTGAATCAGCAAGGAAATACTATTTTATCCTAGAATCACTGAAGTTAAGATCTATTAGAGTGCAGTTCCTACTTATTATCACAAAGAGGTTTTAACAGAGGTTTCTTTACAGCATGCCTTAGCTACAACAGGAAACAAAAGCAGCTTACTCTTTTAAGTCAGGGTGTCCAACAAAAAAAGCATCTGGTCTACAAAACAGACAATAATGGGAAAATAGGCAGTTCTTTACAACATTACAAAATTGATTTCTGACAGAAAAGGTTCAGATGATCTACAGCTGCCTTGTATAACTTTATACTCAAGAGTGCTCTTGGCAGCTTTCTTTTTTTTTTAGTTCTTTCCTTTCAGTTCAATGCTGCATTCCCAGGGTCCTACCAGCTGGCTCCTGTCTTGCTACTTCAGCTATTACTAACAAGTAAATGAACCTGTGCCTCCCTATCACCATTCCTTTTCAGTGGGAGATGTTTTCCTTGCCTCCTAGTTGGCATTTATTCCTCAACCAGCAGCAAAGGTTTTGAGCTCTGTATTCCTATTTTTGTTGAAAAAGTCCATGAAGGAGAGATTTCTAGTACTTTATGCTGTATTTCTACAAGTGTCTGCAATATAATATATCTAAGAACACAGTATCAACTTCTTTCAGTCATGAGGGATTTTTTAACCTGGGTGGTAGCACTGTCAGGTTTTCTTTGAGGTTGTTTACCTCATTTTTGTGGTATCAGTGTAACCCAAGGTAACATAACATGAGCTGTACAACATAAAAATCACATACATGAGTGGAATATAAGTCTGAGTCACTGGCATAATTCTGTAGGTGTTTGACTAGGCTGCCTTCAACTAACAACTGAGTAATGAAAGTGCTCTTTGCTTTGAGATTGGATCTTTGAGAGCTTTTCTTTCTCAAATCCGATACAACATTAATAGATAGCTTTTTTCTCTTCCATGGTACATTTCATCCTTCATTCTATGTGAGTTTTCAGATGTTAGACCTTCTTTTTAAAATCCGATGACAGTTCACTCCTAGGGCAAGTCCAAGCTTTGTGTACTCACCATACAACAGATTTTTGTTGCAGGCACAGGGCATAGGCATTTTTCTAAGATGACTTTTTTTGCATGGGATATAAGTGATGTGTGTGTACATCTACATGCTACTATTTGTAAGTTGTCCACCACTCACAATGACACTAAACAAAATCTGTTGCTATTATCATTACACACATTGATCATTTTTCAGAAAGTTTTAGCTACTTTAGACTATTCTGCTAGCATGTGCTGTAAAATTCACTGGTGAATTAAATATAGTCAGGCCTGATATATCCGTACAACATTTTTAATATAAGATTTGGGGCAGGAAGAAGGTTTCTGAAATTCCCTTTTTGAACCAGTAGAGATGATATTGTTTGGCTATTGTGGCTTCTACCAAGCTGTAAATTACTTCCCCCAGCTGTTCTTTCTCTTTTATTTCTCATTTACACTCCACAAATATGAATGTATAAAAGAGAAATGTAATCTTTGTACATCTTAATCCCATTGAAATCACAGATGCTTAATCTTAAATGAGGGTTTCTACAGATATTTTGAAAGAAGTAAAGCAAGTTTCACAGTTGGGCTCTTTTGACCAAAAATCCACTTTCTAAAAATACCTCAGTGCAATTTGACAAAGATCTGAAAATTACTCCTTTTGGAAAAAGGAATACATTAACTTTATAACCAGTTGAATGTGTTGATTTCTCCCTATAATACTTTCAAGGTTTTGTATGTATTTGTTACATGCTACAGGGCATTTGCAGTATGGTATTTTTGGAAGTAGAATTCTGCCTTTCTAATTTACCCCACTGTTTATTTCTGACTTAATAATGATAGTTTACTAGGTGAAAATGGGATGTCAATGCAAGCAATTCATTTGGTGTAGACAGGCAACAGGTGGCCTACCTAATGTATTTCTCTAGGAGGAGAAAAAAAAAAAAAGCAAGCACTTCAGGAGAACTGTAGTTTTACAAGCTATGGTACTATTTGCCAGCTGACATATTTTCCACTGAATCTTTAGCTAACATTAGTTTCAAATAGCAAGAAAAGTAAAGAGGCTGCAATTTCTTAACATGTTTTTCCTATACAGGTAATGCTCTACTCAATACTTCAGTACAGTAACTCTGATTCATGCACTTCATTAGATGTCCCCCAGACACAAACACACCCTGGATGCAAAACAAGAAGATGTACTGATTTTCAGTCTTTTTTTTGCAAGTTAAAAGAATGTACAGCCTCTCATCTGAAACCTTGTTGCCTTAGAAGCATATTCACTTCTTACTGATTTGCAAAAATTCTCCATTAACTAACAAATTGTTAAGAAAGATCCTCCCAATTCTTAGCTTTTGAAAGCTTAATTAAATATTCTTTAAGTTTGCTGTATGAAAAATATTGCTATATTTGAATATATTATATCTGAAACACTTCTGTGAATACTCTAAAATACTGGAACTATCAAATTACAGTTTAGAAAGAGAAATATTGGGATTTTTTTTTTTTATCTCTATGAGTCTTGCTGCAGCATTGGCCAGACTTGGTTTTTCTCAAAAATGCCAGCAAGAATTGTTTCCAGTCTCATTATGAAAGTCAACAGATTTTCTGGTTATTAATGGCTGTAGTTTTCATTGCAGAGTTGTGTCATGCCTGGATGAAATGCAGATTAAGCCAGTAGGGTTTTCTACACTTTTTAATTCATGTTTTTTTTCTCTGATAGGAAAAATGAAGTAGTATAGACCTCGTCTTCTCTTGTGGAACTGTGGAAGCTCTACTTCAAAAGGACTTTCCAGCACTGATTTTTTTCTGCTCTAAAAGTACCTAGTCTTCCATTTCTTGCTATTTTCAGATAAAAAAGTGACCTTTCTATTCACATTTTTATGCTTATGTTGAGGCTACACAATACTTACTCATTTTTGACCAGGCATAAAATGTACAGACAGCTTTAATGAGACCTGTTTATATTTAAGAGAATCTGACTTGTTTCAACCATACATCTTTTGAGTTCTGCCATTTGTTGACACGTAATTTGTTGTGGGTTTGGGTAATGTCCAGGGAGAAATATGAGGGCTGAGATGTATAGGCTGTGTCAGAACTTTGCTCCATGCTGTCTTGCAGGGAAAGTAAATTTCATATGCACAGCATACCTGCTTTGAACCCTTAAGTCCGGCTGTGCACATACAAATAGAGGTGTGATGGTCCTTTGTGTATCTCTGTGCCATCATAATTATGTTATTTGGACATTTCTGCTAGTTTTGCATTTTTTGCCTTTTTAATAAGATGCTGTCTGAGGCTGCATGCATAAAAGTGCTCCGCATTGGAAGGGTTGTGAGATTTACTTTCTCTCTGTATTCCTCTTTTTATTCTGTCTTATTAAAACAGTTTTTTCATTATGCCACTTGTTGTAAGGAATTTTTTTATTAAGCTCTGGAAAGTATCCTTCACTTTGTCTCTCATTCCCCATCCCTCAGTGCAGCACAGAAGCAAAATTTAAGGCTAAGATTTTGTTAAAGAAGTTAGCTTTTTTCCCTCTCTTCCATCCACCTCACCCAAGTAATAAATCTGTGATTTGCATTGAAAGATATCTGAAATTGATTCACCCTGAAAATACTGTTAGTTAAAGGTCTTTACCCTGCATATAGCAATCCAAATGAGCTGCTGACATGCATGTGGACAATTATTCTCATTTCTTTTTTTCTGAATTCATTATTTCAAAAGTTTTTGGGTTTTACTTTAGGATTTTCTGTGCAATAATTGAAAGCTTACTAATTACCAGATAATTTTCTCTTGTTCACAACAAGAAGGATTGGAATAGTGGCAGTAAAGAGCTTCCAACATATTACAGGATAATGCTAATTAAGTTTCAGAGCCTGGGCATATAATAAACTTGATGTCCATGACACAGTTGTTGCCTATGTGTTTCATTAAAGTACTCAAAAGGATTTGCAAAAGTTAGGTAAGAGTTAAATAATTCACTTTCATAACAGTTTTTTAAGCAATTTATAGACTCATTTACATCACAACCATGGTACTGTATCTCAGGAAACCAACAATTTTGTGGGGCTCAAATCATATGCTATTTAGGAGGATTTATGATAATGACAGTCACAGTATGTCTCAGGTTAGGAAGCTACAAAACATTGATTACTTTGGACATCTGAATTTAAGTGATTTCATTAAGTGTAGTACAAAACAAGCCTGCCAAATAAATATCTTTTGAGGGTGTCCAAATAAAATGCCTTAGGAATAATATTTTTGAAGTATAGATGGTTATACTTAAAACAATTAAAACAATATTATGGTCCATTCATTTTAAAAACCTTTAAATTATTACAGTCTTGTATCTAATTTCAAATCTGCAAGCATTATTAAAGTGAATCAAAGTGTTTAATGCAGTACATATGGGATGGTAATGTTGATATCTCCCCCAGGGCTAAGCTGAAAAGCAATGGGTGTTTGCAATTGGTGCCAGTTAGAACATTGCTTTCATGAACATGTTCCTAAGGTTAACAAAATTTAGGCCACTATTTTTTTATTCAATTGTAGCAAGAACCATCCTGCAACTATAATAATGATCATACATCTTCAAATAAAAGACTGCTATTTATTTTCAATTGTTAATTCATCTTTAATCTCTGCTACAAGCATTTGATAACAAGAAAACCCTCAGCTCTAAAACATTGCTAAGTTTAGGCCTAATGACCATCTCTACTAAGTCGTTGTTCATATTTGTGTTTTAAGTCATTGCAATGTATACATTTTGCATATGCATATTTTTCCACCTTCCTGTCACTATGGCAAAGTATCCAGCCACAGCTGTGAATTAAATATTAGAAAGTAACAGTTTCAGTGGCTGATTGCTAGTTACAACTATCTGGTGTTACTGACCATCACCAGGGTGGATTTCCTAGCAGAGTTAAGCCCTTGCTGCCACTCTACCATGGGCACCACCCTGAACACCCACTGCAACGCCTGATACATGCAAGAAGATGCACAGCTGCAGTAGCACCTGTGGCCACCCTTTCTTTCATCCCTTGCAATAAATTCCTTGAATAGATTTTTATTCTTTATATAGTTACAGATCAGTGCTGCTTGCCAAATTATTTCTTGCTGCAAGCAAGAAAGCAAAGAGAAAAGAGCTTGAACTAAGCAAGGTGAGAACTTACACTTGTCCTGTTCTCACTTACATTAGCTAACCAGACATATAAATAGGAATGGGGAGAGTTAACAGGATGCCTGAGCACTTCTGTCCATCCCATTCCCCAGTCTTCTTCTGGGAGGGAACTAGTGGAGGGAAGAGGTTTCATTTTCCAGTCTTGCTTTTGCAACTACCTGTGCTATACCAAAGATGGCTGATGACACAGAGACAAAGTATCCATATCCTATATCCAAGGGCAGGATCACAGAATCACAGAACTGTTAAAGAGTTGGAAGAGACCTTTAGAGATCACCTAGTCCAACTCTCCCACTAAAGAAGGATCACCTAGAGTATATTATGCAGGACTGTATCCAGGCAGGTTCTGAATATCTTCAGGACCAGGAGGTCTACATGTCTTCATATCTTCAAGTTCTTTGTAAAATATAGAGCAAGGCTGCATTTTCTCTTTCTGTCCCTGTATTGAAGTGCTATGAAATCATAGAATTACAGAATCATAGAATGGTTAGGGTTAGAAGAGACCTTAAAGATCATCAAGTTCCAACCCCTCTGCCTAGGCAAGGGCACCTCCCACTTCATCCTACTGTGTACAACCTCCAAAATTTAGCCTGAAAAGTTGTGAGAAATAGGAACAACTGGGTTATCAAAACTGCACCAAACAAACCTTCCAATAGTGTTTATTTCCTAAGATTTTTTGTATGCTTCTTCATAAAATGTTCAGGATTAATTTTTTGTTTGAAATAGCACTATTTTATAAAAATAAATTAAGAAAAGGTCATTTCCACCCCTATACTCCAAATCATTATAGCACACCAAGAACCTGAACATTTACCTCTAATTACATAAGTTACAGACTACACAGAATTGTAAAATAACTTCACTCTGATGCTGACCTAATATGTAACCTAGACTTGCCTTCATTTTTGACATGTTTCGTGTGGGTGCCAATTAC
This sequence comes from Heliangelus exortis, assembly GCF_036169615.1. Classification (NCBI taxonomy): domain Eukaryota; kingdom Metazoa; phylum Chordata; class Aves; order Apodiformes; family Trochilidae; genus Heliangelus; species Heliangelus exortis. The sequence goes on along the minus strand of NC_092422.1, from coordinate 106,383,862 downwards.
TTCTTACTATTTCACTTGCATCCCTAAATTTATTTTAATAGTAACACCCAGGAACCGTCCCTACCATTTATTTTACTATGGATTGCAGATAATCTCCTGGAACTTTATTAGAACGTATATATAGTATCTTAATTTTTCCGAAAAACAATTTCTTGTCAGAATGTGGCTGAAAATTATTTTCTAATCTTCTCTCCAGCAGCATACCACAGCTGGCTGGAATTTAAAACTTAACTCTTTTATTATTGTTTTAATATTTTTCCCTTTTATTACAGCTTTCAAGTGGGATTAGGGTAATACCAAAACACTGTAAAACTTCTCTAGGAAAGTTATAACTGAAAGAAAACATTCTGAAAGAAACCTGATGGAGTGTAGCTTGCTGTTTGGTTTTGTACTTCCTAATGAGAAAAACAACTGCACTCCTGCTATAAGCGGATAAGAGAGAGCTTCTGCTGCTTCATCGCTTTCTGACAACAAACAGAACCCAGGGGATGCAGAGCTTAAATAGGAATCATATTATAACTGTTTTAAGTGCTTGTGAGACCATTAGTATCAGTGCTTTAGCTGTACTCCTTGCTTTGCTTTCAGAGCTGAGAACTCTGGGGTGGCTGGGGCTTGAAAAGTGGACAGGCTAAGTAGATTAATTAGTTAATTTCTCTTTTTCAGTTAAAAGTAGGACTGTGTCTTTAGCAAACAGACACAGCCACATGGCTACTTTTACAAAATAAAATGCTCAGATAATTGGCAATTTTCAGTTTCTTGAGGACTGGGTCTCTCAGAATTGAGTCTACCTGCGACAAATATTTATTTGATATAACAGTTGTTTGTTTGGGTTTTTTTCAGATTAATATTTTATTTGATTTTCTTTTCCCTCTTCTCCTATTCCTCTTGGTTTTAGCTTTTCCTTATCATTGGAGGCTGCTTGTTTGCTTCAATGCTTTTTTTGCTCTGCACTTGCCTCTGGGTGTGAGTTGCTCATTTCTGGCCTCTGTGCAGAATGTCACCAAGTGAAGGTTCAGCTACTCTCTCCTGTGATTTTGCCATTCTGCAGCAAAAACAACTGGAATCTAGGCAGAAGACATTCCCAGGACTCCTCACCTCTATTATACAGTTTATTCTTTAAAGATGCCTCCCAAGATTTTCCTTAATATCAATGACGTAATGAATAAATGACCTAAAATTCAAGCACAGCTAACTCTACAATCCAGATTTATTTAACATATCTCCTGTCCTAACTTAGGAAAACTTGCTTTCTCCTACCTGTTTCTGTCTTGTTTTCACTTATTTCACAATTCTTTACAGTTTCTTCAGGAAACCTCTTCACAACAGTAACTAATGAAGCTACACCATCCTTTTGTACCAAGTTTTCTGAAATACGTGTTCAAGTTACTTTGTCTTATAAAACTGTTTTATCAGCCTTGAGCTGCTCCATATGCTACTATCAGCTTATTCATCTACATAACACATTTCACAAGGTTATCTTGAAAATATTTTCAACTTCACTTTCAGACTATCTACCTGTTTTTTTCTACAACATAACTCCAGACATTTATTATTTGAAGGCTGTCATGCAGTAATGGGGACTAAAGACTTTGCTAACATTTCACTGTTTACAAATGCAAAAAGTTAATTTTCCTTAAAATAAGAATTACTTGTTGAATTGGTCTTGATCTTCCCAGCCAAATCTATTAGTATTAGTAATATACGACAGGTGAATTGCTAACTCCTTATGATGAAGTAACAACATAATGTTTAATCAAACTTTGCTTCACAGAATCGTGCCTTCCTGCCAGTGTGGATCTGATACCCTTATAAACTCTGCAGAATCGGTTGCAATAAACCCTCAGCCTCAGATGTGTAGAGAAGCAACATGTCAATAATAAAAACAGTTCATGGAACTACAAGTTTCTCACTAGAGAAATGCCAGATTTGTGGCAGGGAAAGCTGTATGCTGTTAAGAAAATCCCCTCTCATGAACAGTGGTGAAAAAATGGCTTTCCGTAGGTTCACTTTGAATGAGCCACGGCCCATATACAGCACACTGGTCATGAATTATTAATGCAATAAGCCAGAAGGTTTAAAAGAGAAAATCTGCACTCCTCCTCTAGGAGAAGAAAAAAGGCAGTGTGGGAAGGCTTCATTTACATAAATTATTATTCGGCACCAGTGCATTTTTTCACTCAGCATTTTGCTGCAGTAAGTCTGTGTTTTGAGCCTAAGAGTACTGTGTGATGCCTGTGAGCTTGAAGACAGGAGCAATGATTGGGGAAGACGTAGCCTGGGGAAAGTGGTTGCCCTGAGCAAACTCTAAGGTAGGGAAATCAAAGCCAATAAGCAGATCATCTGATGGGCTCCTTGTAGGGGTCCTGTTATGCTCAGAGATGCCAAACACTCCACAAAGCAGACACTGCAGGACAAGATCAGCAGTGGCAGCTTTGAACAGAATCCTGTAGCAGAGATTTGTCTTAACCTGATCAGGGAGAAAGAGCAAACCCAGCCCTGAGATGATCTTAACTACTTGTGGGAAAGAGGCTTTAAGAATGTAATGATGAAAACCCTCATGAACAAGGTGCTGTACTTCAGAAGGGCAATTTGTAATTCGAGCAAGGTAGCATCAGCCATATTCTTTGAATTACAGATAACTTTATTCAAATAAAACAAGATATTTTTTTTAACATAAAATTAGTGGCACCTACACACTCCCAAGACTTACTCAGAGACTGCAAGTTGTAAGGGAGAGGCTTGTGAGGGCAAGCAGAGGAATCAAAACCTAAATTTCTATAAATGCATTCAATTTCCAACTTAAAATGGAGTGGTAGTGCATCTTTATCTCAGACTATATCTTCCTAGCTCTGTTTTTGAATGCAATCCAGCATAATGCCATCAACATCTGGCACTAGGAAAGATGCATGATAACCTGTGTTTCCTCATGCAGTTCTAGCCGTACTACAGGAAGACAGAACTAATGTTCATTTTGTCAGGTGTTAACTAAATATTAGTAAACCTTTAATTAGTAAATTACTCTTACTTCTTGCTTACAACAAAACTCACAGCCATCAAAAAGGAGTACTAGCTTTTAAAGAAAAGTTGTGGATTTTAAAGTACCCTAGGTGTGAGATAATCTGGACTACTCTCTTTTTCTTACAGAAAGGAATCCAGATTCAGATTCTGTTCAGGAAGGGTAATTGCAATCTGGCATCGAGTGATGGATGCTTCATGCCTGGAGCTGGGGCATATCACTCACTTCTGCAGCAAAGACAGTAGCTATGACTGGCCATTCAGTGCAAGTAGGCTTTGTCTGGCCCTCAAACATGTAGCAACTTGAACAAAAGTTATTTTCCCCAGTTTTCACTTGTTTTCAATGTCCCAGAGTTTTCGGAAACTTCTGTCTGTGAATAGTTTCCTATTCGCTAAGCCATTCCTGGGTGCTCCCACAATTGTTGCTCTGTGGGTATTTCATCAGACTCAGAAATGACAGGCATTCTTTCCATGTATAAATCTCAATTTTTCCTAATGCTCGAATGCAAGCACAACATTGTCAGCTCTGTGAAAAAGCTTACTTTAAAGTTTCTTAAGGATTTATTTTTTAGAAAGCCATTAACTTTGCATGAAATATGGCAGATGCATTTTAAAACTTTCCAGTTGCTTCCAAAAGTTGTTTCTGATCCCAGTACTTAAATCGGAATATTTGCCAAACTCATTATACTTCCCTACAGGTTCTGTGAACATTGAAGTAGCATTATTCAATTATGTAAAGCATCAGAAAAGCTTTTCTTCTTTGTGTCTTGATATTCATAATAGCATAAGTCAATATTCACGCTAACATTAGTGGAAAAATTAATACAATTCTATTGTTATTGTCAGAAGTAATAAATACATACCCCCTGAGTAAAAAAACAGGCAGCATTCCCTACCTCATAAGATTATTTTCAGTATTCATTTATATTGCATCCAGTCATGGGTCAAAATCAACTGTGCTAGGCAATCTGTACTTAAAGGTTGGGCTAAAAGCTTACATTTGTCTCCCTGTCCCAGGAGGAAAGTAAGGTAAGCTTCTTTTCATATGCAGAGCTTCATTTGTTTTTCCAAAGTACCTCTTCTACCCAAGAGCTGCCACAGCTGCTTTTAAGACAAATGTCCTAACTGCCACTAAAATATACAGACTGTATCAAAGATACTTCCTAGAGGCTTCAGATTTCTCCTTTCTGACAATTATGATTCAAATGAACACACTCATATCATTCAGACTCTTCCCCAATTTGGGTTTAGTTAAAATGAATATAAATATATGCAGAAAGCTTAGAACACAAAAGAAACACTGGGGATAAAATTTAGGCTCTTAAAGTCTAAGGTAAATAAACTACCTCATTGAAATCAGTTTTAGCTACATAAGTTTAGAGAAGCATTAAATAATTAATAGATTTATCCACATATCTGTCCATATGGATTTCAAACACAAGCATGTTGTATTTAATTCTCAACTTAGAAGTGTAAGATAGGGATTGGTGACACTTTACAAGGGAGCTGGGTGCTTGCCTTGCCATTACCCTGATAGAATTTCACTGACATGTGTGATGTTTCTGATTTTCATTATTAAAAGCAGATTCATGGCCAAAAAATGATGTGAAAGTTATACCTTGGGAGAGAGTGTTAAATGGTGATAAGCTGTTTTTTAATATAGAGCCTTATCTTTATGCTTCCATCTTTTTTTATAACACAATTCATAAGGACTATAAAGAACCATAAATGAGATAAAAACAGGAGTATTTCATATAGCTGCAATCCTGTGGTTACAACAAAGGTTTATTTAGAACGTAGCTCCCACAAAAGAAAAAAAAAACCCAAACATATATCAGAGTGTATACTTGTGCTGTTTTTCTTTCCCTTGTTTTTTTGCTGCATGTGTATAAAGCTGATTTTACACAGTATCTTGGTAATTTCAGACTGCAGCATGAGAGATACACATTTATTACTTCTCATTAGGGTTAATAATTGAGAGAAAATGCATTTGTACCTTAAAAAAACTTTTGTGCTAAATTAAAGAACATGGTAACTGGCCAAATAACAGCTGCTTGTGATAGGTCATACAGATGGAGTAACATTTGGAATGATATACTCAGTGGGCATGGAGAGATTTGGGAGATTTTCCCTTCTCTTAAGATCCAGCACTGAGGTTCTGTACTCTTGGAAATGTCTCTTCAGTGCTGCTCTCTTTGCTTCTTTTCCCACCTTCTGACAATCCTTTCTGTATAAAATATATTCTGCAGTTGGACCACCCCTCTGTATGCAATGGTAGAGAACTTGTTCCTAGGGTCTGATGTCTAAGAACCAGAAAGAATTAATTTAGTATCACAACTTCGGGTTTTTGGGTTTTGGGGTTTTTTTTTTCCCATAGCTATTGAACTGAAAATGACAAAAATCGTCCAGGAAACAAGAAATTGGTGTAGATTACTGCTAATTGATATTACTTTCCCTCTGAAGGCCACCCACAGTATAAGCAGGGCGCTGTATGACACAGCATGGTTAAGAAAGATGTCTTTCAGAAAAGACCGAAATCCAATGCTCCTAATTTACAGCTATTGTTGGATGAAGACTGATCAATTCTGTGATTCTGTATATAATTTTTTTTTTTTTTTTTTTTTTTTGGGGGGGGGGGTGGAGGAAGGGTGGGCAGTGGATGTTGATGGTTGGACGTGGTGATCTTAGAGGTCTTTTCCAACCATGACAATCCTGTGAAAGACCAATCATCCAGAGACTAAAGCTGAGTAATAATTACCCTTGTCTGAATTCTTCCTCCATCATCATCTGGCTAAGCAGGCAAAACAGTTTCTCTAGTTAAACATGTTACACAATGTCATGACTCCTTAATCCATTTGTGACTGCTGTGAAGCTGCCCTTTCAGAATTATATGCTATTGCTAGAGGAGGGCTGTGATAACAGCACACAGGAGCAATGCTAAGGACCAAAACTGCAGCACTGTGTTGAAAGATGTACAAGAAGGAGAAGGGAGGCTTTCTCCTCTTCATCCCATTCACATGATCCAAAACAGACCTCACTGTACACACAGGTGTCCTACTGTGGTGGTGCAGTTCCCCACTTCCTCCTCTACTTCTGAAATCTTGTGGTGTGACAGTGCTCTGCTGCCCATGGAAACATCACACACAGCAGACACTTCATGCCCTGGGATCCTCTGTAGATGCAGTGCCACAGGGTAGGGCACAGGCACTCTGCAGACATCCCAGGACTTGGGGAGGTCAAATGCAACCCAGCCAAGCCTTCTCCCCATCCACCTACAGGATATCTATGGCCCTTGTTAGGGGTGCCCCTGGCACAAGAAATCCATTGTTTTTCCTGTCTTTGATGTGAGAGAAGACTACAGCAAAGGCACCTGCCCAGAGTTTGAAAGTTCTGTAATAACAAACTTCTACATTGCTGTGAAGTTCTGTGCTAAATCATCTAAGCATTATTCAGGACTCATCTTTGGATGCACTTGCCTAATTCTGGCTAAGTACTAAAAGCTGAAAATCATGCAGGGCCTTTTAATTGAGATGCAAAGCTTATAACACATTTCAGTCCAAAGCAGCCAAGATTTAAATGTCTCACTACGGAGGTTGCATAAACTCCAGGAAGATGTTAATTCATTAATGGGTATAAGGAAACTCACCCTCTGTAATTAACATGCCTCAACAAAGACTGTGTTCTTCATCACCATGGATTGTGAGAGAACATGGCACAAAAGCAAATGTCAGCTCTTTGTGACTCAGAACTCATTAATATTTCCACAGACATTCACATATCACTGAGTTAAAATATGAATTTTATTTTTCTTGATATTACCTTAGGAGGAAAATAAATTCAATAAAAAACCCACATTGCTTTACTAATTGGCCAGTGTAAGTGTTCAGCTTTATTTCTGAGCATGTTTTTGCTGCATCATAAAATAGTAGGACCTAATTCAGGGATTTGCTTCTTTTTTATTTACTTGTCTCAATAAAATGAAGAAAAAGAATTTCATGTAGATAGCCTTAATCTCATTTTATGTATTTATTCTTTCTGGCAACTAAATTGAAATTTTCTATCATAAATTTCTTTTTAAATATGATTAATCCAGACCCAAATAATAGAAATGCCTAGCAACTGCATTTCAGTTCAGGTCAGAAACTTGAATTGGGCAGGTGCCCTTCAACCATCTCCTGAGCTTGAATAAAGCTCAGCTCAGCTTCACTATGTATCAGCACTGCCAAACAACCTGGATCCTGGGTCACTGCTACACTCTTTCCCCTGCCTTTCCACACATTATATAGATTCACTGCTAGCTTCTCTTTTGATTCTAAACAAAAATAAAAAAAAAAAAACCAAAACAACCCTCTTAAATGAAATTTGATTTGGGTTTTTTTTGTTTGGTTTTTTTTTCTGGGAATAGCTAAGAGGCTGAATAAGAAGCATTCTTTTTAATGGAAAAGCTAAAAAAACCCAAAAATTCTAGTTTTCAGATGCCAGCAAGAACTCCACATATGGCCTCAGACTATGTTGCTACTCATGCAATGCCTCTCCCAAACACAGTTCTAAGAAAAATAATTTTTCTGTAAAACTCTGTTACAGTCTTCATATTATTTGAGTTGGTTTACACTGAAAACCAATAAACCAAAAATACTTTAGAATACAAGGGGTTTGCAAAAGCCCCAGAAAATCTTGGGCCAAGGAACCTGCAGGAAGAATGCAGATGTAGTTCACTGGAAAGAACCAATTGTGAGCAACATGAATACAAGCCACTACCTGTTCTACCTGACCTGGAGATAGGAGGAAAGTGGGCAAACGGCAGCATAAATTATTTTCTTTACAAACTATTTATTTTAATACTATTATCAATACCCATTCACCATTTTATACACTTACTTTAGGCATTTGTTATTTGTAAGTATATATATTTATGTAAACTTACTAATTTGTTCCAGTGAGCAAACTTGTGGAGCAAGGTAAGTGCATTATCTAAATGATACCTGCTTCTCATGTGCCCCAGGATACCAGCATTTTTGGCTATAATATTCCCTTCTAAATCAAAGACAACTTTCCACAGTAAAACAATGCACTGAAAGAACTAAAAAGACTGAATAAAGGATGTTTTCAAGGGAAAGACTAATTCCTCACCCACCCATTGTACCCATTCATGGGTACAATGAATATCTGAATGAATCTTACAGAAAAATTTAATGGACTGCAGTTTCCAAAAAGGCTTAGTAGAGTGATAACACAGCATATTATGGAATGGGAAAGGGACCTTAGCTTCATAGAAAAACAAGGCCATACGCATTAGAAAAAAAAGTTTTGAGGTTGGATTCTGAACTTCCCAAAGCTGACAGAAAATGGAAACAGGTCAAAAGACAGCAAAAGGTGAAAGAACATACCTATTGTGGGGACTGATCAGGTAATCACCTCCCATAAGAGGTGGATAAATTTAAAAACAGAGAATCATAGAATGGTTTGGGTTGGATGGAAGTTTAAATATCATGTAGTCATTTGAAATCAATATAGATAAGCAAGAAATTCTTCTGGGAACCAACGATGAGGTAACTTATGAAATGTGTACTTAAAACTGAATTAGGGACCAAACTACTCTCCCTTCAGACTTTATCTAGAGGCAATCACTTACAAGTACATGAGACAAGCCCCTACATATCAGCTCAAAATTTGATTAAATGAGAGTAAGCCTTCTTAATGCTCATGCCAAGGGGATTACAAAGATAGGAGTAAAATTGCAGAAGCCCCAGTAAAAGTCTATTATGATACATAAATTAAATAGATAAAACACAACTCTGACCTCCAGTTCTGGGCACATCTTGTCCACTAAGTTAATATTTGTTTGCATTCCTTTTCCACACCATACCCAAACATCCTGGTGGACAGGGAGCCTGAGCCTATGCACATCCATCACTGTGCTTTGATCACCAGGGGCACTGAGAGATCTGCCAGAGTGAACAAAGTGTTTCCATGTCAGAGAGCCAGCGAAGTCATTTTTGAAGAAGATGGATGATCTCAGTAGCTGACAAGTTTCAAGTCTATGGATTCCTCCTGCCTCGTGTTTTTTCAACAAATTAACATGAGTTCAAGCATGGCCCCCAGTTTTTTGAAGAGTCCAATTGCACCAGTAGAGGGTACAATTAGATCCATGTGTTTCAGTTGAACAGGACTGAGGAGGAACCAGACCCTTGTGGAAAATGAAGGCTTGAGTGACATGGTGATGGATACATCAGGGGAAAATTCGCATAATTTTTTAGGAGTAAATTGCTGCATTAAGAAAGAGGCTGAACAAAGACATGTGACAACTAATGCTGGATTCAAAAGGAAGGAGAAGCCAACACTTCATTCACAGGTGTGTTTCCAGAAGTTGGATAGACTTGAACAACACTAGTAAGGAAAATAGCACGAGATACTTGACAGTAAGTTGTCCGCAAAGCTTGTAATTTTTCACTTATTTTTATCTAATGGCAGGCCTACACACAAAGTAGGAACTGACACAGTACAGCCCAGAGGATGACTTAATGCACTAAAGTGGGACAACACACATTTCTGGACAAAAGAAGTTTAGTTTCAACTCTCCTCTCTACTATGTTTCCTATGTGTAATCCAGCAAGCCTTCCTGCTAGATTTTATAAAATAGTACTCCCCTAGGTCTGTGATCCTTTCTGTTGTCAGTTTAGAGCACTCCGCAAAGAGGCAGTCTATCTATACCAACACATACCTTGCTTAGGAGTAATTCTGAGTAGGTTTTTTCCAGCCACAGATTCTGCTCACAAACATCATGTTGCATGTGCAGCTCAGCTTGGAAGCTCAGGCTGCCAGTAATGCTGGAAGAAGGAAGGTATGGAGGTCATTACAGGGAACGTGATAGCCTTTTCCAGAAAAAAAACCCTACAGCCTTTAACTCTACACACCACCACCAGGTGGCACCACCCATTCCCCAGGTAACCCCAAGCCCCAGTTTGACTTGCTCCTCTGGTTTAACAGAAGAGCAGGGACATACTGAGGCCAATTTTTCCAGTGATTGAACTTGACACCATGAAGGGAATATTTATGTAGACAGATACATCTGTTTAGTGAATGGAGAAGGAAGACAATCTCATGGGAAGGTTACAAAACCTGGTTCTGGTTACTAAACATGGGCTACTCTATTAGACAGAACTGGCTTCATATAATATTTGCAAGAGGTTTCCTCCACCCATTCTCTACTTTCTCTGGGTGGCATGGATGAACTGTGAATTACCACCTCATCTTCTGTAATTAAGAGTATCAAACTTCAGCACTTTTCAATATTCATCCATTATTGATTTCACTATGTCACTTTGTAATGGACATACTAAATGGCAGGAAGCTGCTTCTGATTTCAGTGCACAGAATAATGTGTTCCCACTTCTACACACAGACAAGAAAATTAACAATCGGAAATGAGATGACTTACAATATGTATTTCTCATGAATCACTGCCAAAATATTTTATGACCTCCTGTAAGATAAGAGGCGAGACAAAGAGGGTATTATTAGATTTGTTAAAAAAGAGAATGGTTTTGGCAGAATATAATTCTTTTCTGCTTGAGAAGTACCTATGGAGAAAAAGTTTCCCTAGAAAAAGAGATGGTGCAATTCAAAGTAGATTCTTATGCAGTGTAAGGCCATTAATATGCTCATTTAAGGCCTCTGAATATAAATACACTCTTCAGAATGGTACTTCTGTATCAGGTCTGAACATTTTATTGCACTATTAAGACAGATGATTCTGACATTCTCCAAGTTATTTTCTTTAGTTTATGTATTTAGACTCCCAGAGAGACGGGGTGGGAGTGGTGTAAGTCACCACAATGTATTTCTTTATTTTCCAGTTAGAAATTATTTTCAGCAAAGCAGACTATTTTCATAAATGCCCTTGTGCATTCCATTATTACAACATTCTGAAATGGAATACACTTGTCTGATTTTTGATTTTTCTTTTTTTATTTAAAAGGTTATTAAGCATTATAGTGTCTTATTTTATCCTGCCTTCAGACTCTTCCATATTTATCATCAGATAAAATGCAAAACAGAGAAAGATCTTGCCTTGCCTTGCTTTTCTCTTTCATTTGTACTTTCCTTTCTACATACAAAGTTCTGAGACTTCAAGTATGAAAAGTGAAAAAAGGATTTTCCAAAACTGAATGAAATGTCATTGACCATGGATTGACACCGATTAGCAATGGTATTGACTTGGCTTTGATATGATTGGCTTTTTGTACATGAAGATGGTATTGATAAAAATGGTGATGTTGAGGAGAAAATAAAAAAGTAATTTTATAAAGCAAACCAAACCTCTGTGAAAAAAATCTGTTGCTCTTTTAAAAATCTGCAAAATGGAAAAATACAACCCTTAGAAATATCTTTTTTTTTTCAATCAACCTTAAATTTTAAATGGAAAAATATGATCATAAATGCTGCATCTCACAAATACAATATTTGCCACATGACAAAAAAGAGAAAAAAAAAAGTGTGTTGAGATTTCTGTTATCTCAAGATTTCTTTCAGAACTAAATCTTTAACAAATTGTTGAAACCCTTAGGCTTCAGGCAAAAAAACAAAGAAAACCAAAACCAAACAAAACCAAACCCGAACAAAACAAACAAAACAAAACCAAACCAAACAAACACAAAACACAACCAAACAAAAAACACCTTTGAAAGAGGTGGCCAGAAAATGTCAATGTGACACTTTACCTTGGAACTATATATGCAAATCAAGACAACCACCAAAATAAGCCAGTGGCCCAGCTGACTGAGATAAACACTATTTTTTCAATATTCAGCTGGGTAATACAAACCCAAGAATGATTTTCTGGTAATCATAAATGACATTCTGACAGTAGATAATAGCAATTTTTTTTACATCACTTTTTAGTCAGTGCCTGTTTAGGAGTGAGTTTGCACTTGAATTAGGAAACATATTACTTCTTTTACAATTACCTGATTTTATCAAATCTTTCTCAGCAATGGCAGTGAATGCTGATGAGTCAATTCATGGCAAAGCTCCAAGCAGTCTTTTCCACATAATTGGGAATTTGAAGGCAAATAATCAGATAAAGGAAGACAATTTCTTTAGCACAAGTGGGCACAAACAAGTGGCTGCCCCCATCTCATGTTTACATCATGAAAAGTTATCCCTTGGCATTATTAGAAAACTTGTTGGAAAGCTCACTTCAGTTAACCTGCCCACAGCATCGGTGGCTAAATCTGGCTTCGAAACTCACCTATTTCCTTGAATTTCTATTTCTATTTATGTAGAGTATGATTGTAACCAAAAAAAAAAAAAAAAAAAACCAAAAAAAAAACCAAAAAAAAAACCCAAAACCAACCCACTGTTATTTGTTTATAATTACTGTTTCAAAGCCAGGCAACTTAGGGTCTTTAAAAAAGCAGGATCTTAACAGGTGCATGGGGAATAGGCATTTAAGTCTTAAAAAATTGAATTTCCATTGAGAATGTGGCTAGCAGCAGAATTTAAAATAAAATTAATGTGCAATGCGTAATGACTGAAGAATTTCACAAACTTTACTAGGTTGTCTGTTTTTATTTGAAGACAGTAAGAACAAGGATGATCTATAAATTATAATTTGTTAAATATAATAATAATAATACAATCTCTTCTCTGCCTGGAAGGGAAAGAAACTTGTTTAGTTTTTTCTTTACTTCTTGTCACAATGACTGCCACTGTCACCAGTCCAGACTTTATCCCTGCGCAACTGGAATTATTCAGGTGATGTCCATGTGGCTAAACTCTCTTCCTCTCAAAATATGGTGTCTGCATTGTCCACTGGGACAAACATCGCTGTGTACTATCCCTAGACTTAGTTTTGGGGACTTTCTGAGAAACTGCAGAATCATGCCAAGCAATGGTCAAGCAAACAAAATGGGCAGCCACAGGGCACTGCTCAGGCAAATGTCCTGACCCTCTCCATTTCCTAGCAGAGATGTAGTTATATGTGCCCAAAGCTGCACCAGGCATGAGCTTTCAAAATCTTCAAGAACAGGTCCAACATGAAATCTTACACCCCTTGTAATAACATGCAAGGTACTCAAGTATTTACCTTATCCCTTTCTCCTAGAAAAATCCAGCCTCATTAATTTCCAAGTTGTGCTATGCACTAATCACAACAATCTTCTGCAAACAACAGATTAAAATTACAGTCACAGAGTTCACAGTGTAGTTGGCAATGTCTTTGTTCACAGCCTGTGAGTAAATGGCCTGCTCTGGCCACATTTCAATGGTCAACAGAATCTCTCATAGCTGATGAACATTTTTCTAAAAAGTTTTTGTGTTATCCATAACAAAAACCTCCCTTTTGTGCTGGCTTGATGGAACAGGTAAATAAAACCCTTTGGAAGGACAGGAAAGGAGGACTGAAAGAAGGGATGCTTCTTCTGTGGGACAACCCATTCCCTGAGATAAGAGGGACTGCTGGAAGTAGGAAGAAGCTCCAAGAAGAGAAGTTGCTATCATCCATAACATCCAGAATAATCTGTAATCTCCAGAAATTCACTGAGTTTAATCTTTCACATGGCAGAAGTCTGATGCAGATGTCAGTGCTCTGTCACCTCTCATTTTCCCACTTGCCATTATACCCACTGCCAACAAAAGAGACTTTCACCTGTCCTGCTCAACAGCCTTTGCCCAACCTGTCCTGAGATGCTCTGTGATGGCTCCCTTAAGTAACTATCACTGCCTGGAGAAAACCAACACAAACAGTACACAAAGTAGTACTGACATACCAACCAATGCTGGGCTAACATAGCAGCATGGTTTCTGCCAGAAGGAAAGCCATCTGTGATTCACCCTCTTTGCCAGGTAGAAAGTTTCATGGATAATAATAGCTGCATTCCAGATGGGGCAATGCTTTCACCTCATAGATCTGGCTCTGGTTGTTTCCAGGCTCCATCCTAGATCATGAGTGATGAAAACGGGGCATCTGGTGCCATGAAAGACACCATGATGTGACACAGCCAGGCCCCTGGAGAGCATCTCAAGGACATCGATAGTGTGTTCCCTCTCCTCAGTCAGCCAGATGCTGCAACAACCACACAAATTAAGAGAGAGAATACTGGCCCAGATTCTGAAAACAAACCCACCCCTGGTTTCTACTGAGGCTTTATATGATTCTAGTCGTGTATTTTTTTAAATCTCTGCTGAGCTGCAACCTATTGCTAATAAGCTGCTGAGGTGGCCTTAGTCCAGCTACTACTATAATTGTAGAGTCCCATAATTACCTGCTGTAAGAGAAAACCAAAAGCAGTGTGTTGGAATTTTTTTTTTTTTATAGGGGAGCCCCAAAACAGAAAGCAATAGGCATGAAGAAGGAAACAGAGTTTTAACTGCAGGTGGGTGGCTTTCCATGGAGCGGAAGTGAATGATCTCAGATGGCTCTTCCCTAGAGGGAGAGACCTTCCCCCACCAATCACTTCAGAACTGGCACCAGATCATACGATCACCTCAGATGTTCCACCAAACAAAAGATTACAGCAGTTTCACTCCATTTTGTTATCATACCTAATGACTATGGCAAGTGCAAGGAAACCACAGCAAAACCAGAAACATTTTTAGGCACAGAATATCTTAACGGGTCAAAAAAATAACTTGCAGCTAAATACAAGTTTTAACATAAGAGCTGAAATTTAACAGGCCTTCTTCCCATAAACGAACAAAGCTCAAATTTTAGTTCTTAATGTTTGGTTTCCTGAAGAACCAGCAGACCAAATTCTATCTAGAAAAAAAAAAAATAATAGCGAGGAATGCACTGGAAAAAGGGTAAGTAAAATATGAGCATGTTTTAAAGAGTGATTTTTTTTCAGATTTATCATCTAGGAACACTAAACTTTTATTACACTAGTCTTAAGACTTTTCAAACACATTATTTCTAAATATGAACAAAATTTCAGTTTAAGGAAGGAGGCTGTCTAAATTTGTAGCTGCAGCTTTCAAAAGGAAGGACCTGAAGATGTGTTGATTCAGTCACTTAAGTGCAGTTAGCACCTAACACACCGGAGCACTTAAGATTTGCTTATTCCATTACCAAAAGTGAAACTGAAGATCATGTACCCAGGCTAATTTTAAATTAGCCAGAGCAGAACAAAGCTAAGTGCAGCTGGGACCTTCATCTGCTCACACAGCTCCTTAGAGGTGGACTGAGAAGCCTGCACTGAGCATTGCACATCTGTAGTTCTAGCACTATCAGCACTTGAGCTGTCTTGTTTGTTTAGCTCAGTTAGAACTACACAGTGTTCAAAAGACAGAACAGACACCCTCTTGGAGAATAACACCTAAATGAAGTTTTAGGCTGAGTAAAGGAAAAAAGCAGAGCACCATTCATGCAGAGATACAGAGAAAAGAGTGGATGGTATAGTCAGCCCTTTAGCTGTGTCAGATGCTTTCTGGCAGACATATACATGAGCAAAGCCCTGTGTATCAAGTGAGTTCTCAGCCTTGCATACGTAAATACCATGGACAAGAGCAGTATCAATCTTCTTCCTTTGATATCAGGAGATCAAAGCATTCCCACAGACATACTGCTTTGTCATATTGATATTACGGGACAGCTAGCTTGTGCATGAAGTTTTGTGCATAATGAGATCTAATAAGCTTAAAGAGCTACCACTGCTTTTCTCTATTTGACCATATCTGCTTATTTAATTTTCCTGATGGTAGAAAGCTACGGCTGTCAGAACAGGCAGTAGGTTTATATATCCCAGCTCTCTGATCCTTTCATCACAAGGGCACTGGGTGAAACATGGGTCACAGGGGAAAAGCACTGATAAAAGACTCACCCTGTCTGATGTCTTCCTTGCTATATTATTGAGTCATCAGCCTTTAAGCTGCTTACTATTTATGATGTGCACAAACTACATAATTAATTGTCCAATTCAACACCACTAGTGCTGTGGTCTCTGTCAGACTTTCATTTCTCTAAATGGTTTTCTTTCTCTGGGTTTATGCTGGTTCTTAAGAAAATTAATTTAGTCAAATTCCCCCACATGTTCAAGGGAGCAAAGCACTCTTTCATTGCCACTGAACTTATTGTTATTGGAGTTGAAATTTTCTTTTTAACAAAGAATTAATTTGCATCCATTAGAAGCTAGCCAGTTCTAAAATCAAGAAGCTGGAAAAATATACTGATAAATATTCCAATGAATTTTTACATTTCTCTGAATTTCAAATGAGGTTGAGATACCCGTGGACTAAACTTTGAAGTGATTACCCTCACCTTTCCTGCAGCAGAGATGCAGAAAAGCATTCTCATACAGAGAGGCTGGATGCTATTGCTTTACTGGAAGCAGTATCTGCCTGCACTATGGAAGGAAGTCTTGCACTTTGGGCTGTGATGTTAGAAAGAACTGGGTTTTATACATAGTACAGCATAATAGAACAGGTTTCCCAGAGACAAAGAATACTATAACTATCTGGAACGTACAGGTAATATATGTGTATGTATATACATATCTGTTCAAAGTATATTATGTGTAACATAACTAGTAACTGCAGCGGTAGTGGATCAAGGGTTGGACTTGATGATCTCTGAGGTCCCTTCCAACCCAGCCAATTCTATGATTCTATGATTGATAGCATTAATGCTGTTACCAGCTAAGCAAATCAGCCTGAAATGTGTAACCCCTACCAACAGAATGTAGGCTCTGACTATAATTGTTGTAAGGATGAAAATGCTACAAACAGAAATAATATCTATTTGCTGAAGGTGAGGAAAAGGCTCTTGTGGATGGAACTGTGACTTCGTACATGGTGGGGAGCTACAGGATCAGGACTCTGACACTCAAATGTACTTTGGGAGACAAGGCAGATACATTTTTTTTCAAAGATCATCCTAAAATGACAGCAGACAGTGAGGAGAGGAGTGGCACACTACAATAACAGTAAATACACACAGTCAGATATTAAACACATCTACAGCTATATCTAAACTTGTTCTGTGTACTCTCTTTAATCAAATAAATTAAACATTTCAGATGTTTTTCCAAGACTTAATGTGTTTCTTCCTTGAATAATTCAGTGTTATACACAGATACACATCAAAATTTTAATTTAACTATTTCATACTTCAGTTGTTCTCAGCAATCCTCTACAGCCTGTGAAGTATTCAAATGATCAACTGAAGTTCTAGTTATTTAAAATGTAGAAAAATCTATAATCTACCAGCTACAGTTGCCCAATAATATAGAAATAATTCTCAATAATTTGCTTTGGATGCTTTTTTTCTATCAAAGACTGAAATGCAAGCAGTTTGTAATACCTGGAACTCTGCAAAAGAATCCAGGTGTGAAGGACCTTTCTTAGTGCAGTAACATAAACAGAAGAAAAGCAAGATTTACACATCTAGATGCAGTACTCTGATTAAATCCAGCTGGTCAAAACAGTGGAGAAGTCAAAATTAGTTGCTATCTAATACCATTGTATAAGGCTGGCAGAGATGTTGCATCTAGAAAGGAATTGTTTGCATTTTTTTGCATCTCCTGTTCTAAGCGTGGTCTTCAGAAACTGCATGACTAGCTGCAGATACAACCAGGTGAAGAATCATTAGAGGAAGATCTGTGCAAATGATGGATCATTATGTACTGATGTACTCTGCCTGTGAGTTTGAAGTCTGCTTACTGCTATCTGCTAAACCTACACATTTATCTTTACAAAGTTCTGCAGTTTTGACATAGCCACAGCAAGCTGGCAACAGTCAGCATTAACCTTGCACCAACCACAGCCACCTCCTGTCCTGTTAAATGTTGATGGAGTCTCTTCTTTAGAAGTTAATTTTTTATAAAAACAAAACAAAACAGCCAAAATAGAATCTTAATGGTTTACACAAACTTTTCCTGGTTTACTGTGACAGACAGAACAAAGTCCTGCTCTTGATGACATTAATAACAATATCAAGTGGATTAAATGGGGATATTGGAATACAACCCACAGATTTCAGAGAGCCACTTATACCATCTGCTTTTTAATTCATACCCTCAGGACTTATTTGCAGGCTACGGCATGCGAGCAGCTTCAAACAACTGATATTTTATGGCCAAAAGTCATCTTAGTAGAGGATCTGATTTTTGTTATTCTCTCCAAAATCTGAGTCCAAGATTCTCTCTGGAACTCCTCAAGATGTGAGAGCCTTTCTGTGAAACAGAAAGCATGTTTGTAACATGTTTTTTCACACCATGTTTATAAGTATTACTTCCTGTGTTGTGAGATTCTGGCCTGATTCAACTTTGCTCAGGATATAGTTCAAGTCCATCTGTGAAACGATAATACCAGTGATGTGTGGTTACACCACATCAGCATTCCTGTCCAACCAGTTTTATTTTGTATCAAGAAAGGATGGAATCCAGAAACCAAGTTCTGAAGATGATTTTCTCAGTGTTTGCAATACATCAGCACTGCCAAGAAAAAAAAAGAAAAAAAACCAGTAGAAAGGCACCTATACAGAGACTCAAGGTCTTTACAAGGTTTTATTTGCATTAGGACACTATAATAATGATGAATTTAAGATGGCTACAATCCATTTATCATAGCCACTATCAGAAGACTGGAGAAATGGGAGAGGATTCAACCACTGTTCATATAAAACATTACTTTGAAACAGAGGGCATTTTGTTCCCATAATAACAGTGTCTGTCAGATAACACTGATGAAGCTTTAACACTATTGTGCCCTGAAGTACATTTCATTGTAGCTATGCACTTTAAGATGGACAAAGGTCTTGTCTTGTTTTTAAAGGGATGCATTCAGAATTGCTTGAAACATCAAACTTTTGTCAAACAGCTAGTACTAGGATGTATAGTCAGATTAGTCATTACCTAGCCCCTAAAAAAGCAGCTCCCATGCTGGCTAAAGAACGAACTCTTTGGCCTTCGGTAGGCTTATTTCTACCCCTCTTCCCTACCTACACTAGCTGAAATAGGTTGTCAGAAAAGGTAACAGATGAAGATGCAAACAGGAGGTCCTCCTTTATCAGTTTAGAGCAGAGACAGTAACTTTGCTAATGCAACATGGAAACATGGGAAAATGTGTGAAAGGAATGATTCCCTTGTGTGAGATCTCTCCTGGGATAGGGCAGATTAAAACATTGTGCTTCTCAGCAGTTCAACTTAAGGCAGTGCACGGCTAAAACAGTTATGACAAATTCCATGAGTTACAAGGAAAAATAAGAAAAACAGGCAAGCAAGTAAATAATTGAAACATTAAACACTGAACTGTTTTATCTTCTGAGTTCTGTAGCACCCATTTTTTTTAATGCCAAATCAATGCATCCTGATTGTCTTCACCACAACAGCACTGAAAACTCTGTGATCAACTCTTCAGCAGGACATCATAGATCATGGCTCATTTTTGATTCCTATTCAGGTTAACAGCAATTTAAAGAGTGGTAAACAGACAGATGGCAAGAAAGAAATATCTTCATTATTGCAAGGTGTCAAAAACCCTAAGCAATGCCCCCCCCATTGCCTTCTCACAGTCATCAGCAAGAACTCACAGAAATGCCAATGGCAACCTGGCACTACCAAGAATTTGTGCCATGTGCTTTAAGGTATTAAGGTGTTCTAATATCTCATAAAGGAGCCAATACAAAGTTGACTGACACACACACAAAAAAACCCAAAACACAGTGAAGAACAACAAAAACCTGCTCTCAAATTCAGTATGTTTGGAGTCAGACCCTAGGGAGGAAAAGCTTTTTCTTCTCAATGTTTAAACTAAGGCAGAACATGCTATGCCTGAACTTCCACCACAATTAGGGTCCTGAAGAAACTAATTTATAATTCACATCTTCAAAATAGAAGTAACTGCCCAAGAATCATTGCCCAGATCATTGGTGCAAATGCAAATAATGAGAGCTGACCTGAAGTCCAGCTGCTATGGAAATAGTAAAAATTTCAAAGCTTTAAACCTCGTTTGCATTATTCAGAAGTTTCTCAATATATTTGTATATCCACATTTGAATGGACTACAGCTATTTGTTGAAATGATCAAATAACTATTTGCTTTAAAATGCAGTCTTGCTCTTGATTTATTGTATTCATTAAAAGCTGACTGCCTTACAGGGACAGCAGCAGCACACATTGGTATTATTTTTATTTGTGTGCGCATGCACGTGTGTGGGTTCAATCTGACTGCTGTCAGTTCATCTAAAGGTGAGTAAAATAATTCAAACTGATGTATGATCTTTCTTATGCCTGATGTTGTCTACCTTGTCTAGCTAAATGTTGATTTGATATTAATTCATTATTTTCTGCCTAAAGTATAAAATTAAAATCTCACAAGACTGCTAAAGCTGCTTTACATAAAACAGAAGAGAATTTCTCTCTTGACTTGACTGTATTCTATTGTCTACCTGGACTTCAGCAAGGCCTTTGACACCATCTCCCATAGCATTCTCCTGAAAAAGCTGTCAGCCCACAGCTTGGACAGGGGCATCTGCGCTGGGTTAGGAACTGGTTGGAGGGCCGGGCCCAGAGAGTGGTGCTGAACGGTGCTGCATCCAGTTGGCAGCCGCTCACCAGTGGTGTCCCCCAGGGATCAGTGTTGGGACCAGTTCTGTTCAGTATCTTTATTGATGATTTAGATGAGGGGATTGAGTCCATCATCAGCAAATTTGCAGATGACACTAAGCTGGGGGGAAGTGTCGATCAGCTGGAAGGCAGGAGGGCTCTGCAGAGGGACCTGGACAGACTGGAGAGTTGGGCTGATTCCAACGGGATGAGATTCAACAAGGCCAAGTGCCGGGTCCTGCACTTCGGCCACAACAACCCCATGGGGAGCTCCAGGCTGGGCACAGAGTGGCTGAGAGCAGCCAGGCAGAAAGGGACCTGGGAGTCTGGATTGACAGGAAGCTGAACATGAGCCAACAGTGTGCCCAGGTAGCCAAGAAGGCCAATGGCATCCTGGCCTGTATCAGGAACAGTGTGGCCAGCAGGTCCAAGGAAGTGATTCTGCCCCTGTACTCAGTGCTGGTGAGGCCACACCTCGAGTACTGTGTCCAGTTCTGGGCCCCTCAGTTCAGGAAGGATATCGAGGTCCTGGAGCAGGTCCAAAGGAGGGCAACCAGGCTGGTGAAAGGACTCCAGCACAGATCCTACGAGGAGAGGCTGAGGGAGCTGGGGGTGTTCAGCCTGGAGAAGAGGAGGCTCAGGGGAGACCTCATCACTCTCTACAACTCCCTGAAAGGAGGGGGTAGCCAGGGGGGGGCTGGTCTCTTTTCCCAGGCAACCCTCAGCCAGACAAGAAGGCACGGTCTCAAGTTGTGCCGGGGGAGGTTTAGGTTGAATATTAGAAAGAATTTCTTTACAGAGAGGGTGATCAGACATTGGAATGGGCTGCCCAGGGAAGTGGTGGATTCTCCATCCCTGGAGATATTTAAAAAGAGACTGGATGTGGCACTCAGTGCCATGGTCTGGTAACCGCAGCGGTAGTGGATCAAGACTTGATGATCTCTGAGGTCCCTTCCAACCCAGTCAATTCTATGATTCTATGACTCTAAAACAAACTAGGTCCAGATATAATTAGTTCTTAAATTTAAAAATACTACAGAAATTCACTGATGGTGAATTCATGAATGTTACCTTACCTTTTTATAGTAACCTATACTCGATATTTTTAACCACAGTGGCTTTTGTTGATCCTATCCAGTCTTATTGTTAAAGGATAATTCATTATAGCACAGTAGGTTTAAATACAGATAAGAAACCACAGACTTTCTGCCCTCAAAATACAGAGGTTTTGAAATCAAGGTTATGGTGAGCAATGAGAAATGTCTTCACAAGTAACTGAATTCATGCTGGTCTTGCACTGTTTTAAATAAATGATAAATGATTAATGAAACTAAAATCACTGTGATGACTTCTTTCTTTATTTTCACTTAGACTTCTACAGCTGGGTATGTTTCTAATTTTGGAAAAAAACATGGGCCCAATTCAGGATTTCCGTAGTCTTTGCCTTGAATTTTTAATCACTATTTTTTAGATGCAAATCTTAGTCCAAGCAAATACACCTCTAGACAGAACACTTGAAACCCTCTCTTTTCTATGTGGTCATTCACTGAAACCAAGGTACAAACCTCTCCTTTTGGCACATCCAATGTCCATTCAATGTCCACTATTTAATCCCAGAATGTATTCCTATTCTTTTAGCTTGCACGATATGATGACTTTCCTTTTTGCTGAAGGCACCTGTTTTTTCCTCTTGCTAACATACATGTTGCCAGTTTTTAATGTGGCCACATGCTCACGATGACAACAGAAACTCCTGGGATAGGTCTTTTTACTTTCTGTGGCACCTGACCCAATTTCATAAGGAATGACTAAAGTAAATTGGAGGTGCAGAGCTTGGAAGACTCCACAGGTTAGTTGGAGCTTCACATATCAGTGAAATGCATGGGAGAGGTTAGAGAGAGCAAAAATGCTGAGCAAAGATCTTGAAGATACTGAAGAGAGTAGACTTCAAGCTTAGAAAGGCTGTATGAAATCAAAATACAGTGCTAGCTAAACTAAATACTTATATGCTAGAAATAAACCTAAACAGTAGAATATTATGGAAAAATGAAGTGAAAAGGAAAACCGTATCAGAAAGCAAATTTCTTTTTTGACTCTGAGGTGATTCTTGTCTTTAAAGGAAAAAAAAAAATCCCCTGTACTTAGCATACAAACACTATATGCAGGACTAAGAATAAACAAGATTCAATGCTTCTTTGGAATTTATTGTGTTCAAAAGCTATGCACCTTTTTCTTCTGAAGAAATTCAGTCAAAGCTTATTGGCATCCTTAACCACATCAATGCTCATTTTGATCTCTTCATATAATAACTCTAAAAAACTTTACAGAACTCTTGCTCTTCAATAATGAAAGAAATAAGAACACTGGGGATTCAAAAGCCTGTCCCTAATTTATTGTAAACTGATGATAAAGTGAAAACTGGAAGACTTGTTTGAACTAAATATTTGGTTTAGAGCTGTTCAATAATCAAAAAATCAATGTCTCCTGAATATTTACCAAATGAGGATCAATGAAAGAGTATTGAAGCTACACTAAACCTTTTACCTTGGGCTCTGCTAAATAAGAGCCCAAAGCTTGCCAAGAGGGTGGCTATTGAAGCCATAGATTCAATCTATAATCACAGACATGGGTGTACAGACTGAGGAAAAGTAGTGTGTGACCTCCAAAAATCATGTCTGAAAACAATCAAGGAATTCATGGCTGTCATAGGACAAAGGTTTAGAAAGCAACATTACAGTTCAAGTTTTAGAACAAAAAAACATGGATCAGAAACACAATCCAAACTGTGATCTTCTAGGGCTGACATCAAGAAAAACCTCAAGAACTTCCTAAGTGTTATGAGCTGTGTGCTCCTTTTAAGTTACTAACATCAGCTGACAATTGTGTAGGGAAATGCCGTGCTTCAGTTTCTGCAAGAAGAGATTTAAAGGAGTGAAATGGGACTGTTACTGCTTTCAGTTCATGGTTAATGCAAGGGGAGGTTTGAGGGTTGCAGAAGACAGACTTCAGAGTTGAAAATAAAAGCAAATTGGGACATAATTTCTCAGAAATCCTCTGAGAGTCCTGATTCAATAGCTAATTGCAACTAACAGACCATTCTAGACACAGCTGCATAAAAAGCTAAGGTTGGAAGTAAATAATAGTAGCCAAAGTGAACAGAAATAAAGTCTCAAGTACATAGTTTTGGAGCCCATACACTCTTAACTCTTCTAATTAATATTGTTATGAGATGCTGTTATGCATGACATGTCAGTAACAGGAATACCAATAGTAGAAAGTTTTCATTTTTAAAAATTTCATTTGGCAAGGTGAGGAGAACCCTATAGATGACTGTAGGCAGCAGGTGCCAGGACTTGCTCGGATGGTGCTCGCCCCGCCTGTGCCCAGTTGGGGCTGGCCCAGGCGCGCATGCCCAGGGGATCGGCTGGGTGTGGTTCCGGTGCATGTTCCAGAGCCTGGCGGATCGAAGTTGGCTCCCTGATACTAATCCGAACCAGCACTAGCTCGATTGACTCTGTTCGCGAACCGAGCTCGCGCCCACGGCAAGATTCGTCTCATGCAACATCTGGTGGAGAATGAGGGCAACAATTTCGGTCTAAACCGTCTCCCCGAGCGTTTCGTCCAAAAGTGACCCTTCTCCACAGACCGTTCGATACCCCGAAAGATTCGGGTAAGAGAAACCTTTTCTTCTCTTTCTTCGACTTCGGCATCAGTAAAACCGACGATGGGATCCTATACAAGCAAACCTACCGGCACCGCCGTTGCCAAGCAGATTGTAGCCCAGGCGGAAACGCAGGAATCCCTCCGCTACCCGGGCCCTGAGACCGCCTGGGACCTCTGGGGGGAGGTGTATAATCTGCTGGCAAGTCTCCACTATAAGGAGACCAACGGCGACATTATTGGTGCAGACAACACCTGGCGGGTCGTTTGCAATCTATTAGCTGTTATGAAAGCCGAAATAGAAGTGGCAATTGCCACTGCCGCAGCTCCATTACGAAAGACCGAGGCATTTCCCCCGAAGGAAATGCCTGCTGCGACCCCCTCGGCACCACCCTTCGAGGGGGAGGAGCCCGAGAGAGCGCCAGCCACGACCCCCTCGGCGCCACCCCTGGAGGAAGGAAAACACAAGCAAGTATGTCTGGGGCTGACCAGTGGCAAGCCTGCCATAAAGGGCATGTCCGGGAAGCCCCACCAAACCGTGACCGAACTCCTATCGGATATCGGCCCGGAAGTCGAAACACCGAAAAATGATGGGGCGGAAACTGCGGCTTGCAGCACCTCCGGCTGCCGCGGAGAGTTACCCCCGCCGCCGCCCCCGGCCCCACGGAAGGCTGCAGAGAAAAAAGCAGCCCCTCAACCAGCGGCAGTATCTGCGCTGGAAGACAAGATATCGGCCCTGCAAGACCAGGTCACTCGGGCCGTGCAACTAATAGAGAAGCGGGACGTCAAACATCACCCAGCTTTTCAGCAGTACAGGAACCCACCCACCGGCTCTGAACAACGAGGCACCACGCAACTAAGATCTTCGCGTATTTGTCATCTTTTCCCCCAGGGTGGTGGGGGAGCAGGTGCCAGGACTTGCCCAGACAGTGCTCGCCCCGCCTGTGCCCAGTTGGGGCTGGCCCAGGCGCGCATGCCCAGGGGATCGGCTGAGTGTGGTTCCGGTGCATGTTCCAGAGCCTGGCGGATCGAAGTTGGCTCCCTGATACTAATCCGAACCAACACTAGCTCAATTGACTCTGTTCGCGAACCGAGCTCGCGCCCACGGCGAGATTCATCTCACGCAACAGATGACTATGAAGAGCTCAGGCCCTCATGTTCTGATATTAGGTGCTTGTTCCTGCACCCTAATATTTTGTGACAAATTAAGACACCTCAAAAATCAAGAGATTAGATTTTCTTAGTTACAGAACCACAAATAAATAATTTTAGTAAATGTTACATGGCAGCTGCTCTGTCATATTGCACAGTCATTTGCAAGCAGAACATTTATCTGCTGCTTCAATTATTAATAGCATAAGAAAAACTGTCTCTTAGGGTCAAGTAATAGTTGGTGTTAAGATTGAGACAGAAACAAAAACTTCTGAGGAGGCCAGAGCCTGAAAGTGTTATTGCTTCCAATATGCTTATATGGTGACATTCTTTCTGGAAGATTAGCCAGGAATTAGTGTCCTCTGCAGTTTCTGAAGTAAAGACCCCTGCTCACTCTTCCAGCTTCTGGAAAGACTGAATTTCCTGCTTTCCATCAAGGAAACTTTAAAAAAAGGACAGTCCTCAAAATAACTGCTGTTCTGAGGGAACTGCTGAAGTGCTTCACCTGCCAACGATGAAAGGCACAATCCAGTCAGCAGACAAGAACCAAATGTCAAGGGCTATAGTGTTCTAAGTGCAAACAGATGTATATTACAATACAGAACTTAGTATAACCTAAATGCATTTCACTTTGAATGGAAATGCCATATGAATGCAATTTTATAGATGTGAAAGTCAAACATGGCCTAGAGTACAGTATTTATTAGCAACCAAATATTCTATTGCTTCACTATCTTTCCTTTGTATTTAATTCTTCACCAAGTATAACACGTTATACCATAATCTTTCAGATCTAGCTGTCAGGAAGATTCTCCTGCCAGATTTGTACAGACGACTGCTATTACCAGACACCATTTATTCATACAGTGGCATTCAAAGTAATTATATAAGGAAGTGTCTGACATGTTAGTAAATGTGAGATGATAGAACTGAGTGTCAAAAAGTATATTGAGAACATCTGTGATGCCAGACAGTATTTGTAAAGTAAGCATGATGAGTTTGTTTGCCACAGCAAACATACATGTGCAGGATGATATACCATATTGGATAAGTCTAGGATTTTATACTCAGTTGTACAGTGACAGCTCGAATCTGCACCTCCTGCTGGTGTTGGGTGACACATCACTCTGTACCTTTTCCCCACACACAGGGCACTGAAGGCACCTGTAATGTCAGCTGAGTTTCTTTAAGAGTTCTAGCTTGTGAACAAGTAGATTTTTCCACTGTTGATACTTTCAGCTCTTAATTGCTAGCAGATTTTAACTTATGTTCTCAATTTTCCTTATGACAAAGAGTGCCCTCGTTGAGGTTCTGTACAAGGTGAAGACAGAACCTCTATTGCTAGGGGGTGACAACTGCCCACCTCAACTCAGTTGCTCACACTACTTGTAAACAGCTTTTAAGTTAACTTTTTCCCTTCTCTATGCAGAATGTGCCCAGCACATTCAAATAAAAATTATTTTGATGGCTCAACTCTATGCTCTTTGCCTGAATACAGTAAGGTTTCAGCTGTGTTTGTCCAGAGACCAATGTGACTTGCTATTCCAGGAGAGGAATATGTCAAGTTACTAAGGAGTTGTAACCATTCTTTTAGGATGGCTGTAACACTTCTGTTAGAAAAGTCAGACCTAGGGAAAAAAACAAGATTTCTTTTGTGGACTCTAAAATGGAGGTTACACCAAAAGTAGTTACTGCACATCTTTGGTCAGAAAAAGGAGAAAACTTGGAGAAATTTAGATACCAGCAAAAAAACTTGAGAAGACTCAAATGACCTTCAAACTATTCTAAACATCTTGTATTTTTCCTGAAAGTTTCCCACTTAAATATTTTAATTACATGAATATTTTTCTTCATTAAATTGAATTTCTCATTTCAATGTTTAAATGGAGTAGTGGAAAGGATGGGTCAAGTGAGCTAGTGGGTGAAGAGAAGGACACAATCTCACCATTTTTTTCCTCTTTTTTCTCATATTAAATAATCCCAGTCTTGCAGTTTACTTGCTGACTCCACAAAAGCTCTGGTGTATAAAAAAAACCTGTATAATTGAAGTTAAGGGCTTGCATAATCCTTTTTCTAAAGATGTAAGATATAGCTATGAACATGCTGCTTACTCGTAATACCTGCTGTGATCTGCAGACTTCCTTCAGCTTGTCAACAGGATGAACACAAGACAGAGTTATGTATCAATTTGCGAATGACAGCTGTGAAAAGGAGATTATCAAACTTCACCACCAAGGAGATTATCAAACTAGCCACCAGCCTTATGGAATGGAAGCTTTCAGTGATACAGATAAGATAACACTGAAAAGGTATTTTTGTCACAAAGAAATAGTCTGCACCAAAATCATGCCTTTGTCTAATTTCTTATAAGTAGGCATGTTACCTGAAAACTTTTCAAAGACTTGACATTTTTATGGTTTCAGGTTCGTTGCCTGGATTAATCCTAATCTGAGGGATTTATGCCTTTAGAGAGGAATTTGTGGCTTTGGCTGAATGATTCCTATTGAAGTTAACAGAAGTCAATAGGCCAAATCCTCACATTCTGCTTTGACAGTTTTCTCCCTATCTGTTTAAGTCTTACGAACCTGAGCCTCATAAATAGTTAAATAAACAAAATCCACTTTACCATATTGATTAATAAATTTGGCTTCACACAACACCTTATAAGATTTACCAGACTGATAAAACAAGGTCACTTAAACAACCCAACCTAAATTTAATGACTGTAGGACTATAATGCCTCTCAAGGAATAATAAAGGAATTCCCTTGACCTACAAGCTTCTTACAGCTGGCTTGCATATGTGAAAGAGCTTGTCAGGAATGTTTTGGGGTTTTTGGGATGGGTTTTTATTTGCTAAGAAATAGCCACTTTTTAAAAACTTTCATCTTTCTTTTCTAAGCAGATCTTAATTCTGACAAAAATACCATTAAATATTCAGAATGCAATTTCTACATGAATAGGATGAATTCTGAAAAACTCTATTCCCTCCAGAATACATAGCAGAAAATGGCTTGATGGTTATGTAAGGAAAAAAAATTTCATCTCTTAAGTAGAAAAAATGAAATAATCAAGCATCCTGATAGAAATAATAAATGGTAAAGAAAAAAGACATAGTGGTCTTTTGGACTTGTTTAGTTCAAAAATCTTTGTAAATTCTCATATTTACAGATTGGAAAACCAAACCATTTTCATACATATCTCATTGATGATTTTCCAAAACCAGAGTAAACGATTTAGCAAGTACCTATGAGAGCAACATATCAAATCTTCTCATGTGCCAAAATTCAGAGCCCCTGTTGAGCCCTCTTGATAACATGTCATTGGAAGCTGAGTAGGTTTCCTTCCTGGTTGTTCAAATAAATCAGATTGCAGGATTTGCTACTCCAGTTTAGTGAGTGGAACAGTATTCACCAAAGGGAGGGAGAAGGGTAAGAGGGGACCAGTGCATTACATATCCTGGAAATCCAATCATCCAGTAAATCAGTTCTCTCCTGCTATGACACAGTTATATGACACAGTCCAGGATCCTCAACAGAAAAGAAGTTTTACTCTCTGGCAGAAATAGTCAAGTAAAATATTAACCACCATAAATTATGAAAATCATGCCTCTCAGTGGCATATCAGAAATTAAACAGTAGCATCATTGCAAAGGAATGGCACAAGTCCACTAGGAGATGGTTTGTCTGGACATTATTTTTTGGATTACAGAAAGTCTTGCAACATCTTATAACAAGCCCTAAATGAGTTCACTATAGAAATTAAGACTCTTTAATGAAGGTGGATCTCAGGGATGGATTTGTTTATTCTAGCATGTTAGTCACTTTGATGATGAAGAACCACATTCTGTAGATCTGGCACTGTATATCACCAGAAATAAATAGTTGTATTGGGACGTACAATGGTAGATGGAATGGTCTACACAAGCCAAATTGCACATGACAACTCTCTAGCATTCTGACATTTATTTCTGAATGAAGAGTGGAGAAAAAGCTCTCTGGAGTATGTGAAAATTACTGTCTTGGTTAACAGATTCAGTTTTGTCCATATCATGATAGGTTATTATAATTTTATGTATGTTATGTATTTTCCATTCTTCTTCTCAACATCATGCCCAGACCATTATGAAAGCTTTGTGTTGATTTGGAATTGATGCATACTGTATGTGATCACTGCCTCTGGGAATAAAGGTGTAAAGTGCTGGTTAGCATTCTTTCAAGCATTTTTTCATTGCTTTTTTACAGTGCATAATCTTTACTGACCCCCACACTAATTTCATTCTAGAATTTGCCTGAAGGGAATAGCTAGAGGTGTGAAATAGCTGGAGGAGGATAATATGACACCTTATTATGAAGTAGCAGTTTGAAAGTTGTCAGTTTGGTCTTTGGTTTAAAAAATTACAGCATCATAGAGCTGTATTTTGAACAGATGGACCTAGTCATACAGCATGAAACCTAGAGGCAAGCCCAGACATATTTAATACATATGATCCCTCTCCATATCTGTGCATATTATTATTCTTACCATTGCCATTTTCATTCTATTACTGTGGTAAGAGCAGTTCCGGCCACAGAACAACATTCACAATCTATGAATGAAACAAAGAAAAAAACATAGACAAACAAAAAAAATGAGTGCTTCAGACAGATGAATATAAAAAAACAGAGTATTGGTCAGCCTGACCAAGCAGTTGGTGGGTGATGTACCTATGGCCTGAGTGTGTGCTCAATTCCCCCTGAGCAACCAATGAACTGTTGTTAATCAATGGTAGCACAAAACCACATTAAAGAGCAATTCTCTTTAGTGCCTGAATATTTCTGATTGATTACCTTAAATTTCCACTGTCGACACATGGAGACTACCTAAACAAAAGATCTTTGCCATAGACACTTAGAATACCTATGTTACTTTTTCAGGTGAAAAGCTGAACTCCACAAGATACAGCTGAAATTAAGATCTCTGGCAAAATTCTGGTTCAGAGCAATGATGGTCAGCACATGTCAGCAGCTTGACTGGAAAACACCACTCCATCTTCTTACTTCCCTTTCTGTCTATTCCAAATTCTTTTCTTTCCTTCCATCATTTTTTTTTCTTTTTTTCCTCCTTCATTCTCTCTTTTGTTATTAATGTTTGTCTTGGTAGCACAAAAGCATTTTTAAAGGTATTTCCCCATTCAACACAGTCTAAAAGGACATCCCTGCATATGATCCACATGAGGATCACATAAGAGGTGATTCTTTCCTCTGAATGAACCTGTTTACCAGTCTCCTAATTTTACAGTCCTAGACCCTAACAGTGTTTGAAAGAATTCTTTCACAACACAGCAGCTCAGAAATTTTGTATTTGCCTATCTTTACATTAATTTCAACATTTACAACAAGAACAAGATTAATAAGAGATAAGTAATAAGATGTGTTTTGGGGAAGCACATCTTCACTCAGAGCATCATTCTGAGCTTTTCAGAGAAATATAAAATGGTTTTGATAGGAAGGCACCTTAATGATCACCTAATGCCAACCCCTTGCATTGGCAGGAACATGTTCCATTAGACCAGGTTGCTCAAAGCCACATCCAGCCTAACCTTGAACATTTCCAATGTTGTCTTAACACTGATTCTGAAAATTTAGAGGTATAGCCCCTATCCTCCAAATGTGAACTCAACCCTCGTGTTTCACTCCATTTTTTGTAGCTGTGATGCAGCTTGCCAATGGCTGTGCCCATCACTGCTGCATCCTGGAACTAAAGACATAGCAGCTGATATTTCTTTTTAAAGAAAAAACATTTGAAAAACATGAAAGTTAAGGAATAAATTCCTTAACTAGAAAAGATCCCTGGAGTCTTCTGGGAGGAAAAAGCAAAACAAAACAAAAAAACCCAAAATGGCATACTACAAACACAAGTATGGAATAGTAAAAAGGCAATCCAGAGGGAGACTGGTGCATCTGACCATGAAAACCAACACAGACAGTGGGCTGAATAATAAAGTCTTCAGAGGAAAAGTGCTTAAGCAAATTATTTCTATCTAAGGAAATAGGGAAATGTTACGTGTAACAAAGTCAGATAAATCTTGGCATATGTAGGATGAAGCAGTTGGATGGCAACCATTCTTGCCATTACAAATACAATGGGCGAGTTCCTTCTGAATTCAAGTTATCTGTGTACACTCCACTCTTTTCTGAATGATAGATTATACATAAATCATGTTTCAAGATATACTACAGTGATGTAAATCATAACAAATATCTCTTACCACTGAAGAAGAAGTGAAGAATCAACAAAAATTAACTAAGCTTCTATAGCTCTGGTGTGCAGCTGGTACAAAACAGATGCCTCCTGACTTCACTAGAGCTGCACCAGAAGATGTGATCCCTTCATGTCCACAGCTGCAGAATAAGTTGGCCAGAAAGAAATTGCCATTTCACATGACCCAGGCTTGAGTGTCCTCTAATATCAAACAGACATGAACAGTAGAAAAGCATAAAGTGTTCCTTTATCTGCCTTGGTTTGCACTGTCTTTCTTCAGACATCTCATTGTTCACTGAAAAAAACCCAAACTTTCCCATTGATTAAAATATAAAGTATTCCTGTCAAAAACGTGGACGAAAGGAATATTTGAAACGAATGATGCACACAAAATTTTAAAACTCAACCTGTTGAGTAGAAAGAGCCATTTGTGTTGAATTTGAGACATTTATAAAGCCTTTACTGCAGCTGAGCAGAATGCTACTTTTTAATAAAAATCTCTATTTCATTATTAAATTTGTGTGCAGGAAGTTGCTGTTCAGATGTACTAGGAATTCATACTAGTAATTAACCATGATAATAAAGTAATCCTGAGGTAGCCACATACTATCATCAGCTATCTAAAACCCCATGAATGGCAGACTGCCCAGAATGCCAGGCACTGAACAAAAAAACCCAAAGCATGCAGGCACTGCAGGTACTTTCTGATGGCTTGTAGTGGTTCCAGTATCAGCCTGGCTCACCCTTGTTGCTGCTCAGCAAGGGAGCAGGAGGATTGCTCTGCTTCCCCAGCATATAATAGGAAAAATGAACACTGCCAAGTCACAGCCAGGCTAAGGTGGGCTGAGCAAGCACAACAGTGCTGTCTTTCGAAACAAACAACAAAAGACTTTTAGAAAAATTAAGTACCTAGTGTGGAGAGGTAAAAAAACCAAAAAAACCCCCAATACTAAAAAGTCAATTTGGACTTTCCTTTAAAGAAAAAAATCCTTTGACTACTGCTGGGGCATGAAAATTATTTCTTCTTTTTACTTGGACTGCAGAGCCTGCAGATGCTGCCCAAAAGCTACCATTCTCCTGCTCTGTGCTCCCGTGTCTCACAGAGAAACTTCAGCAATGGGACAGCCTCATAAATAAGAGGTTAAAAGTCTAGTGTGCAGTTTCATACCTGGTATTAACCTGTGCTGGAAGATGAAAGGGTCTTATTGACATCTCTTTTTAGTCTAACTGGGACAGTGAAAGTCCTTTTACCCATCTCATCTATGTAGACTGCAAGCACCTCAGAGTCATGATTTCATTTTAATTAGCACAGGAGGCAGATTAAGGTATTCCAATGCAAACTTTCTCTTTCATCAAATATCTTGTCATCTTCCTCTTTCCCGTGACCTTCTTACATATGGTTTGCCAGAATGCATATGGAGCTGAAGTGAATTTATGCATACAATTAATATGCATCAATAAATTAATTCTGATTTCTGTCTGTTCCCTACCTTATTTCTATTGATTTCAAAGAATCCTCAGTTAGGGAAAAATCTTCTAGGACTGCATCTTATATAACTGGTTCTCATTTATTTCAAAAAATATTGAAAAAATATTTTGGCACCACTGACATGATTTCTTAACTGGGAATACTGAGTACTTCTGTGAATTAAACTTGGTTAATGCTGTTACTTTGACAGCTAGAAATAAGCACATTCCACTGTCCCCAACAGGATGATCCAACATCATGGACGCTTTGAGAAAGCTATTCAAGTTGGGGTTTTTTTGGTCTTTTTACCAAGTAAAACTGTTTTTCTGCCACCTTGTGCCTTTTTTAATTACATTTTAAGCCTCTGCAGATACTAATCTTCTACCAGTAGGGATTACTGTAATATGAAAATATTACAGAGCACATAAAAGGACAATAATGCCAAAAGGTCCAGTTGGGCATTAAATTTTGTCAGCAGGGAAAGATTGTACTAGTTATGATAGCAGCATGGTACAGGCAAAATCCTCTGTGAATATTCTTTTAGCTTGGTATCTTTTTTGAAGTAAAATCAAACATATTCATATTTTTTTAAATTATTGAAAGGGGTTTTACTGACATAACCATGTTGGTCCAACATCATATTAAGTTATATGAAAAATAAACCACTGTAGACCTGTCTTTGCAAATCTGAAGTGCAGTCATGCAAAAGTAGCAGAAAGATGTCTCTTTCTTTTTGCTGTCCTTCTTTAATAGTTACTCTTTTTACTTATCACCTATATGTTTTTATATTCTGACGTTTCCCATGCCTAGATATTGATATGCTCTCACAAATCATGACTAAGGTTCCTTTCAAGCAGTTGTGACCCCTCTTTATGAGGCTAATAGGACAGACACTTTTTCGACTCCTGCTACACTTATCAGCGATCTTGCTAATGATAGTTCAGACATCAAAAAATCAGTAACATTAAGTTGTTAGAAAACGTGGCACTGTAGTTAAAATGGAAAACATCTAACCAGGAAGACTCATCCTGAAGATAAAGTGATAGCTGGCAGAGCTGAGGAAAAATACTTAAAGTAGTGATTTATTAGGAAGGGAAATACACAGAGCTGTTTCCCTCTATCACATGCAATGTCTGATGTGATACCCATTCTATAAATACTTGTGTCTTAATGTACACACAAAATGTGAATGGCTTACTGAATTTTTCCTAAAAGATTTTTAATCTTTATTTCAGCTTTAATAAAAAGAAAAGAATGTAATTTTTCTGACACAGGGACCAGCTCTTTGGTTTGCAACAGCTGTAGCCAGCTGACTGGCTATATAAACATAAGCTGACTGTTTATATTATTTACACATTAAAATTTCATTTTCAGACACCCTAGGGACAGGAAAGTTCACTTATCACCCAATTTGATCTTACTTTTACAAAAAAACATCTGAATAAAGCCTAATGCATCTCTGACTAATAAATTTTCCAGAAATGTACCTGCACCTGAAGAAATCCAGTGACAGGGCTTTTCAGAATGTATTTACTCCTTACAGAAGACTCCTTTACAATGTTTCTCTGTACTATCTTCATCTGTCCCAACTGACTTCTAAAAATAGCATAGAACCATCACAGTTGGAAAAGACCTCTAAGATCATTGCATTCAACCATCAACACCCCCCCCCATAATTAAAAACAAACAAACAAACAAACATTTAAAAAATATTTCTACTCTTACTGTTATTTACTTGTGAGAAGCAGCCAGCACCCAACTCCCAATTCCTACAATGTCCTTTCAAGTAGATGTAGACAGCAATTAGGTCTCCCCTCAGCCTCCTCTTCTGAAAACTAAGCATTCCCAATTCCTTCAGTCTTTCCTAATAGGACTTTTGCTCCAGACCCTTCACCAGCTTGGTTGCCTTTCTCTGAACTCAGTCCAGCAGACAAAAACAGACAAAGTGTTTCAGCAGTCATCTTACCAATGACAAACCTGAAGAGAGAAAAGTCATCCTGTCACTACTCTGCACAAATCTTCATCAAGTTAGTCCTCTTTTGTATCACTGGTTTTATTCACTATGATATTGAAATAATTCTAAGTGAACTGCTGCTTTCAAGAACACTGGACACTCCCTTTGCATTGCACCCTGTACTCCTTTTCCTTGGATATGTGCATCTTGCAGCTGGCTATATTAAGAGGATTTTATGCAACTGGAACCATCTTACTGAGTGATCTATACATCTCACTAAGAACTCTGTCACGTCTATCCCATTTTGATAAAACTTCTTTATTATCAAGTGCTTCAAGATGAACCAACTAGTCAGTTCTTTAGCAATTAATTTTTATTCCCAGTCTAAGGAAATCTAAGTCAAAGTAACTGTAGGCATTTATTTTACTCAGCCAGACTCATAATCTAATCAACAAAGTTATGGTTATCTTACAAGGACCATTTTCAAAGCCATATCAACTATCATTGGGTGAAAAATATATTAACAGGGAATATTGTAATTCACTGGCACTCAAAGAGAGGCTGCAGGCAAAGAAGCATTAAAGTTTGGTCTCCCTTACTTGACCAAGATGATGACAAATTACAGTGCATCTCTGGAGGACAACTAGCTATATGGTCAGGATACTCAATGATGTATGAGTGCTACTGCATAGATTGAAAGTGAGCTACAGACCTGGCTGTATGGAAGCGTGTTGGAAGATCTGAGAAAGAGCTACGTCAAAGCATTCGGTAGTGACTGCCCACACATGCAAATGCCCAATAAAATGGCTCAATATAAATGTGACTGCTACTGCACACGGTATTCACATCTGAAGTCAGAAAATGGCTGTCCTAAAAACTGACAGGTAAAAGTGCATAATGGTTGGGATTAATTAAACTCAGGACTCGGTGTGCATCCCCTGATGTATTAGGGGTTTTACTGCAATTATTAAAAGAATAAGAATTCGTGTGAGGATTCTCATAGAGATTTTACAGAACAGGTTTTACAGGAGGACAGTTTGGTGAATCAAACTGCACAGAGAATTAACATAATCTTTTTTCAATTGGAGAAAATCCCATCCTCAGTGAAGAGAAGTATTTTTCTATGATTTTTGACAAAATTCTGATTTATCGGACGATTACATGATATTAACAAGCATCTTTAAAACAATTTTGAAGGAGATAGTAAGCTGAAATCATACCAATTAAAGCTTCTGAAGAAATTTTATTCAGGACTACTAATTCTACTTTGAGTCACTGAATTTCTATACAGTTTTCTTCAGTGTAGTAATACAGTCAACATACTGCAGAGAAAAGTCTGGTGTTGTCTGTGTAATTTGCTGATGTGAAGCATTGTCTTCTGTGTGTAATATATAAATTATGTATAATTTATGATCTCATCTGCCACAGCCATTCCTAACTTGAATGCTGTATTCTTATTTTGTCCATGCTAAATGTTTGAACTCAGGTAGGTAACCTCACAACTGTTTATACAACTGAGTATTAGAAGTAGACAAGATAGGGACAGCACAAGACAGCAGATCAGTTTTGTTAAGAACTGTATATATTTAAAATTTCCTATAATTCAGAAAAAGAACAAACTACACAGCCTTCGAAATACAGCTGCAGTCTCAATTCAGCCTGTATGGACAATCTTGGAGGGGATGTGGAAGAATGAGCTGGAAGACATTGGGAGATTAAAAAGATAGGAAGTCATGAATCTGGAACTCTAGACTTGGCAGCAAACTACCAGGAACACTGCCAAGGAGCTGGGAGGGTGAAGGGAATGAAATCTGCTCTGAAGACAGATTCTTCAGCTTCATTTGAAGAATCTGGTAGCTGTCATAAAATTCTACATCATCCTGTGGAATGTTTATATTATGATGGACAATAAGGTTGAAGCAAAAAAAAAATACTTATTTGCATATATTTATTTACTATTTTATTATCTCTATAAACTGCAAAGTAGAAGCAATTTTCTTGCATCTTTTAAAGAACCAGGCTTCAAAGAGTAAAGTAAAAGCAAGTACATGCTGCAAATTTGCAGTGAGTTTAAGGTGTAAATATTATATAGTAAAAAATGTCACAGGTAAGCATTTGAATGTTAAAATTGTGTTCTACCATTAACTGCTTTAGCAGACATTAAATAAGCAAAGTATGGAAATATATTTTTCTTTCTGACAGATCCATTTGTAAGCTATCTTTACTGAAGAATAACTTTAAAAAGCACTGAAAGCTACTAATGGTTGTTAGGTCTTGAGGATGATTGCCACATTTATTAATATTCTGTATGTTGCTTTTCACACTTAATTATAGCTGTGTTGGGTAACCGAACATTCTTTCATTGCATCCTGGATATTTTTTTCATGAGTGACTATACCTGTTGGCTTCCATTGAATCATAAATGGAGACATACCTACATTATTAACAATAAATGATTGTAGTCTGCATTTTTTTATTAACTCCTATGTATATATCCAGTTCGAATTTAGCACCTACACCAACAACACTGTCCTAAAGTTATCAGGATGGAATTGTATCCTAATGAATTGAAAATTAGTTTCTCTCTCCTGCTTATTTCCTTTGTGGCTCAAAGTTTTGTACCTCAATCTGTAACAGAAAATTATTTATGCAATTTATAGACTACAGCAACCTTTTACATCTTGTCAACAACTACTAATAGAAATTTGGCACTGAAAGAAAATAATATTCCTTAGTATTACTAGATTACACCAGTATGGGGTTCAATTTTCACTTTACACAAGTATGCATACATAAGTACATAAAATTTTAGTCCTGATGTAACACTTATTTAAGTAGTGGATTAGGGTAATTATAGTGTACTGTGTGCCTAAACTAATCCTGCTGAAATGAAGTGCAAGACTGATTTCAGTGATTCTTCTGAGAATGAGGCAGACAAAGCATGAACTGGGAAAAGGCTGGGGAGTGGGGTTGAGAGAGGGAAAAAAAATACAGCTTATTTACAGTGTCAGCAGCTGTTCACTATACCACAGTGGTAGACAGATTTTTTAACTTTGGTTATATAAAACACATATTCTGCTCATTAGGATACTGAATTACCTATCTATTATTTATCAGAAAAAGAGTATGAATTAAAACTCAATTCTGCTACTTCTGTAGCAGTAGAAAGTGGACTTAAAAGATGGACAACAATCTGGCCCAGATTCTCTTGCCTCAGCACACATCCATGAGTACACTATTCAACCTGGTAGCAACAAAGAAAATTTGCATTGCATTGCAAGGACAATTGGGCATTACCTCCATTTGGAAGAAACCACGTGGTAAGTGTGAAAGACAATATTTCTTTTAGATTATGTATGGGTCATATACTTCCACAAGATTAAAAAAAAAATAATTATGCAGTGCTACTAGTTATGCTTAAACTTTAAGGTAGGATGAAAAAAAAATCTCAAGGCATGAAAGACAGAGAAGAAAAGACCTGTTGCATAAAGCAGAAATAAGCACTCCTTTACTGATCAGTACAGTTGTCTCATCCCTTTGTTCTGCTCCAGAACTACATTAGAAACAGAGCAGTTCAGTAAATCCATATCTAAAAAATTGCAAAAAGAGAAGGTGAAAGAAAACCACCACATATTTTTGATCACTAGAAAAGTGTGACAACATACTTTGCTTTAAGTTTACTGATCAAGGTCAAGTTTAAAATTAAAGGACACCAGAACATGCGATCTTACTTAATTACTCTGAGAGTGAGAGAACAACCAAGGAAATATTGTTCAGTTACCACAGGGACAAAGTCAGTCATTGGCTTTCTGTGCTCAATGGGCATTGAACAGCTTCCTGACTGACTTTACAACATTCACTGGAAGCAGTAGGGCTGTCAGCAGCTGTGTAAGGGTAACAAGGCAGTGACAAAGGCAACAGGAAAGAGTTACAAGGATTACAGGGGATTCAGGTCAGGTTGGCATCCTCACAGCTTCCTGCCAATGAAATAGGAGATCTTCATCTCCTAGCACCCCTTGCAAGCCCTCTCCCTCCATTACTCCCAGCCATGAAGTTCTGCAAATGCCCTCTTCCCCAGGCACCTTGGGCTGGGCACAAAGAGCAGCTAAAAGCAGGATGCATACAACTAGGAACCATAAAGCAATGATTTATTGCTAAACCCACAGCAGGTATCTAGGACACAGCAAGCATTATTTGCCCATCCTGACAAAACACTGGAACAGTCAGCTACCAAGGCAGGCATCAGTCAGGAGGGGGAAGATTGACATATAATGCTCACTGGCAAAAATCCATAACACTGCTGAGCTGCCATCTCCCACCCTATCTGCACCGCCAACAACACTGACACCTAGTATTTTCTTTCTTGTAAGATTTTGCACCTCTTCAGGTTGGTATTTTTCTTCCTGAATCCCTCAGCAATCTTTCTTCTGTCCAGCTGAAGACTCAGGGGAGCAGGGGAAGATAACAGAGAATGTTACAGACAGCTGTCCATTGTATTTGTTGGACATTTTTGAGGTTTGACTTAACCTACTGATATGTTAAAAGGAATGCAGGGCTTCCTTCCTCCCTGCCTTCCTATCTTCCCTTCACCTCCCCTCTGGGTTTGTTTTCTGGCAGTGACTGGAAGCAGTTTACAAGATGTCTCAAAAGCACTTTCCTGGCGCTAGGTTAGTAGGCGTGAAAAACGGGAACTCCACTTTTTGGTGGCAGTAAACAATAGGATCAGCTCACCTTGCATTAAAGTGTGTTCAAACTGACTAACTCTTAACTGTTTAGGGAGTGTGAAGGAAATCAAAGGCATATCGGTTATCTTGAAATCCTGTGTGTCACGGTTTAGGCCCATCTGGTACCAACCAGGCCTCTGCTCGCTCACCCTCACCCCTCACCATGGAACAGGGAGAAAATCCACCTTAAGGCTCATTAATTGAGACAATGATAGGGAGGTTTGTATTACCAATTAGTAGTAACAGGCAAAAATCCAAGTTCAACTTAGGAAGAAAAAAACACTAATTTAATCTAAAAAGATAAAAATAAAAATTAAAAAAAGAAAAGGTCAGATCTCAATACCTTCTCCCCTCACTTTTCCCTTCTTCCCGTTCCCAGATCCTTCCCTGCTGCCTCCCCCTCAGGGCACAGGGAGGGGCAGGGGGGGTTTAGGGTCAGTTCCCCACACGGAGTTTCTGCCGCTTCTTCCTCCTCAGGGGGAGGACTCCTCACGTTCTTCCCCCGCTCCAACGCGGGGTCCCTCTCCCGGGAGAGTCCTTCAGGAACCCCTGGGACACGAGTCCCTCCCACAGGTGCAGTCCCTCAGGCACAGACTGCTCCAGATCTCTGCAACCTTTCACAAGCTGCTTCCTCACATCTGCCCACCTGAGACACTTCAGGGGCTACAAATCCACGTTTACCCCTCCGTGGTCCTTCAGGGACTGCTCCACAGTGCTCCTCCATGGGCTGCAGGGGCACAGCTGCCATCTCACCATGGGCTGTGGGGAGCTCTCTGCTTGGGCACCTCTCCCCCTCCATCTTTGCTGACCTTGCTGTCTTTTCTTTGGCATTGGTCTCTCATTTCATCCTCTACTCTGCTCTGCGGTTCCTTTTTCTTAGATTATTTTCACAGTTTAGTTTCCCTTTCTTGAATATATCACTCACAGAGTCCCACCCAGCTTCCTGTATCTCCTCAGCCTTGGGCAGAGGCAGCACATGGATTGGAACCCGGGGAGATTCCAGCAGCTTCTCACAGGAGCCTCCCCTGTCACCCCCTTGCTTCCAAAACACCACTGCACTAAGCCAAGACACTGTGGGAGGTAAGTAAAGTCTGGAAGACCAAAAAAGGCAAAAGTATTACCTATTTTTTAGGAAAGAGAGTGAGGGTAAATGGTGAAATTTTAGATCAGTCAGTTTAACTTTAGTTCCTGTAAAAATACTGGCATATGTCACACGAGTGATTCATAAGTACCTCGAAGAAAATAAGATTAGTGACACCTAAAATGGATTCATCAAGAATAAACAGTACCAAATTGCCTGAATTTCTTTCCTGGAAAGACTTGATAGTCTTTCATAGTCTATATTAGATCTACCTCATGCATCTGCTAAGTTTTCTTCACATAACATTCTCACAATGTACATGCATGCCAAATAAAAACTACAGCAAGAGTGGAAACATGGCTAGAGATGTGTCAAAATTAAACAATGTGTTACACAGTCATATTTACCTAGTACTAGTCAGTATTTTTATTAATGCCCCAGATAAAAGTATGCTTAGTAAAGCGTCACACAGGAACCAGCCAATACAGACCACAAATATGTTATATTTCAGTAAATAAGGGAATGGTCTTGAAAAACTGGAAAAATATTCTGCCAAATACTGAAATAAATAAACATTAGATTGTACACTTAAGCAGAAAAAATAAGCTGTGCATTTTCAAAATGAGTAATCACTAACAAGGTGATTTCCTGCAGCTTTGCAGGAAATATATGCAGATTTTAAAGGATCATAAACTGAACATGAGTCAACAGTGGCAGCCATTATGATGTAGTATACCAGGAGGTATAAATGCAGCCTGCAAAATTCACATCACAATCCTTTCCACTCAGCATTGGTAAGAGTGCACTGTAGTAAAGAAGTGGGCCAACTGGACAGAGAAAATGTGATTTGACAGAGATCATTTAAGAGGAGAGTGCTGAGAGATAACAGCTTCTAAGTAGTAAAAAGCTGCAGCAAAATTCTGTGTCCATGGCAATACGACAAACAGTATTGAGCTTAAATGGCATTAAAAGAGATTCAAGTGACATATGGCAACAAATCTTCAAATGCTGGGAGAATGAAGCCCACTAGAATAGATTGCCCAGTGAAGCAGTGGAATCTCTAACATTAGAGTTTTTTTAATAAAGCATTAGATAGATATCTATCAGGAATCAGACAGGTGTTGGGCAAAGAAAGGGATTTGATGTCCTCTTGATTTCCTTTCATCTCTCTCATTTTGTGATTATGCAACCTTCAAAACTTCAAAAGAAGTACATTATGAACTAAATATGACCAGAAATATATTAGACTACTGGTGGTCTTAACTGTTCACTCCAAGACTGTAATGCATTTTGATTTCTGATTAAGCAACCTTTAAATTTCTGAGATTTAAGAGGGAAGGGGGATTAAAGCCTTCGTGTAGTGTATTTCATCTGTCAGTGAGCAGTTCCATCAATTTTAACTTCATAATAATGCAAATGGGAATGAAAGCACTGAGATTTTTAACTAAAAATGTTTGTTCAAGACATATCACTGCACCTCAATGATCACACTATGTGTTTATACAGTGGAATTAATGTTCAGAAAAGTGAATAATGTTTGGGGTAAAGAAAAGGAGCACAACCAGAGAAGTCATTAAAAGCTTTTTTGCTCTACCTTACTGATATTTGTTCAGTGTTTCATGATTTCAGCCACTAAAGTTACTGTTTAAAAAAATAAGCCACACTGAGAAATAGGTTTACGTCATTGACTCAGAAGCTGATAACAGCAGTAAAAACATATTACAGTACTTAATACTGGTTTGGGGTGGTTTTTTGGTTTGGTTTTTTTTGGGGGTTTGTTTTG
The DNA here is from genome assembly GCF_036169615.1 of Heliangelus exortis. Lineage (NCBI taxonomy): Eukaryota > Metazoa > Chordata > Aves > Apodiformes > Trochilidae > Heliangelus > Heliangelus exortis. Next base: position 106,341,243 of record NC_092422.1, on the reverse strand, counting down.
GGTTGTTTTGGTTTGGTTTTTTTTGGTTCCAATATGAGAATTCTGCAAGTCTGAACCTCATGATTTAAAATTATAATTTGTCAACTTTGGACTAAAACAGTCATACTGACCCTACACAAATGTGTTAGCTGTCCCATCATTTAAAATCTATACATTGAATCTGCCAGGAAAATCAAAAGCTTTGTATTTTGTTTAGTCCCTATTTTTCCAGCAGAAAAGCATGACAGCAGTTAAGCTGGGTGGTCATTTGCCACCTCCAGTGGAAAGGAGAAGTTGGGTGGATAATGAAGAAAGGACACAGAATAATGAAGAACATTCTGTTTGCAAATAAGATGTTTAAGACAGCATAAAAATTTTGTTAAGGTCTAGATTTTGTATACTGGGAAAAACGTATTTATTCACAGGTACATAATAGAATAATTTCTCTACTGTGCAAATGGGGAGATGCAACTCTGCTACACAAATTACAGATTGCTCATATCCATGAAAAGCATCACATTGTGGGCCAGGCTGCTTGCTTCCTTAAATTTATATTTGGCAAACAAGAAAGGGAAAGACAGTCACAGAAATGGGTAAGTGCTTCCTCATCTGCTGTCCAAGTCTTTAAAAGAGGCACAAGACGAAGATGGTGCCCCCAGGCAACCATCCAGTGGCTCAGCAGCACTGGAAGAGAGCTCAATGTGTCCATCTTCGGGTCTGTCCCTTTCTTGTCTCTGCTGTAAGAGCTCAGGAAAATTGCATATGGTCTAACTGCACCAGCTCTCCACTTTCTGAGAACTTCCCTCTGTCTTATTCTGTCAGGGAAGTAAAAAGTTACTCTTGAAAACATATCACCAGTTGGGTAAAAGCAGTAGAGGGAGATTGATAGTAGAAAAAATACTGAAGACAGTAGCCTGATTAGTTCATGGTTTTGAAACTTTTTTCTCTCTGACAGATCCTGGGAGAAACTTCCTTTTTCAAGAGTAAGAGGGAATTTGCTTTTGTTTTTTAAACTCAATGTAGTTTTACTGACTATGGTCTATGAGCATGAAAATAAATTTTTGACCACATGCAATGACCTACACAAAAGCACTGTAAGTAGACACATAAGCAAAATGATTAATGGTGAAAAAAAGAGAATTTAATGATTTTGAAACACATTTGCAATTGATATTACCTATAATGTCTTGAACTCGTTTTTATGTAATTTGTTTTTTTAAAAGATGTAATTATTTTAAAACTATCACATGATCATTGGGTATTACACATACTAAAACACAGTCATGCTATTTTAGCATTTCACCAATTATTGCTGCAATTTGATTTAGCATTTAGTGTCATCAGAGAAAGAACAATCTCTCCTTGTAAACAAATGCGCTTCGAACTTCACCCTTGACTATGTTTTGCAAAAGCCTTCCCTTTATAATTGTCTGCAACCCATTTACTGAAGCTGAATAACTGAAATTCTCTTTTTGAACCATTTGACTGGTCACCTAATCCACCTGGCTGTTTTTATTGTGTAAGGTTTTTTTCTGTAAAGATAAAATTTTTAGAGGAGAATGAGAGAGAGAATGAGGAGAATCACAGGGATGAAGCAGACCTAGTTTTTTTAGTGATATGAGAAATGTCTTCATGGACTTGGGTATTTGTATTGTTCCCAGACACAAAATATTTCAGTCAACATGTCTGCAAGTGGCAGACTGATAATGAGTCCTTTTACCTTTTCCCAAACTAGCAAAGCTGCAGTAGAACTTAAAAGTTCAATGCAAATGAGAAGTGTTGGGGTTTTTCCCTATATCTTAGTCGTTTACTTTAATCCAAGGATTGGGAAATTGCTTGAAGACCCTCAGTTCAAGAAGCTGTTTTGCATGAAGATGCCTCTGATCTTTATGTCAACATGCTACATGCAGCAATCAGTTCCTGTCCTTTACCCTGGGAGATACCTTTGCATATTCCCCCAAAGGTGGTGAGGCAACATGCAGAGACAGAAAAGCACCTTGAGAAAATAATGTGGACAGGTGTCCAGGTCTGACCTCTGTAGAATACCTTTTTTTTCAGTGGTTATACTATCAGCTGCTTGGTCAATGACACCTCTGTGACACTTCCCATCAAGATACCTGTTAGCTTTTTAGGTATGTAAAAATGTCATATTACAAGGGAAAAATACATTAACTCCTTTCATCTTTCCTTCTGACTGAGCCTCTTAAAACCACCCCCCTTCTCCACCTTGCTGTGGTTTTTCATACGAGGTTTAATACAACAGACTTTTAATATTCAGTGAGGTACTTTCTAACTTTAGTTGAATGTGATTATGAAAGGGGACTTTACCGAATGGGAGCAGTCTTCTGGTCTTTTAATCAAAGGGCTCAAAATATAGAGAGATTGTATTAAAAGCTGTAAAATAAATGTTTCAATTAAAATAATGTATCACTGAACTAACTGATTTCCTCACATTCCTCTTCTGCCTCATTTGGGTTGGACACCTGATGTTAACAGCTTCCAGAATGCATCTGAGCCAGGGATTTCAATGGTAGCACCTCTGCTACTTGCAGGACGAGATCAAGAATACAGCCTCATCTGCTTGCCTGCCTTTGTAGGAGAGCAAGACAGGGAAGATGTGAACAACAGCTAAAACCAAACCAAACCAAATCAAAAAAGCAATCCAAAGCATTTATATGCAATCGTTCAATTCAGATCCTTTTGGGTTTTTTTTTCCATGCAAATGTCAATGTAGTGCGTAAATACAGGAGAGAAAATAATACCCACTAATGCTATTGTTTGAAATGAAAAGGCACTGGAGGTCATGAAGTGCTGACATTTTTCAAAGGACAAAATGTGGGCTTACGTTCTTCCTGTGTGATTTTGCAGGGATATGCACAACACTTGGCTAAGATTATTCAGAAAAAATGCAGTTGCACACAGTTCAAAAACAGGAAGAATCAGAGATTATTATAATCTTACATTTGCCTTGATTCTAGAGGCTAAATTCTGTACTGTGGGGATTATTTTTTTAAATAGGTCCACCAGAAGAACTCATTTAGTCTGTAAATGAAGGCAAAATTCCTCAGGAAACAGGGACAACAAAAGTTTCCTTAAGGTTTTCAGGCCAAGATTACATGAGAATATGAGAGGTGTTTGATAGCTCTTGGAAGCTAGATCAACCAAGTTAAAAGATCATTACTGTTTCAGTCATCAATTATATTTGATCTGAATTTATGCCAGACTCAGAAATCACAGCTACTTAATGGCTTTTGCCATTAAAACTCTCTTCAACACAACAAGAAAATAATGTTCATATCACTGTAAGAAACAGAGTGATGATTTGGGGCATGAAAAGATGTCAAACATGAGGTCCTACTGAGAGATTCATGGTAACAGATCAAAGGCAGGAAAAAGAAATATGCATGGAACATAAGAAAACTAAACAAAAGTATATTGTTGATACAGGGGAAAATAAATGCTAACTTGTAGAAAAATGTTGAGAAAACGTGTGAGTAAAATATAAGATAAAAACTACTTTACTGTTAAAACAGCCACTGAGAAAAAATAAATGTAAAGGGGAATAGAACCTCAGAAATTACACGTAAATACACAAGGAAACATCAGGATACCAGAACCCAGACAACATATTTGTGCTGAGAGTTTGAGACTTCTTGCTTATGGCATTGGTCATATGTTATGGCATGATGCTTACAGCACTGAAACAGAGCAGGCTGCAGCCGATCCAGCATGCGAGACAACACCAAATGGAATGAATCACTGTTAAATGGAATTTACAAGCCGAAAGAGATCCACTGTCAGAAAGAAATTGGTTGTAAGTACCATCTGCTTCTGGTCTTTTAAATCCTGTGCTGAAACATGGAACCTCCAGAAGATGCAGCTTGCACCACCTTACAGCCACTCTAAGCAGAAGACAAGACTTTTCTCTCCCTTTCTCAGATTTCTTCTTTAATATTTGCTGTACTTCTACTGATAAATTCAAAATCCACTGTAGCTATAAGGGCCCAAATTGACTTCTTATTAACCACCATGTATTGATAACACAAGGGTAAGCTTTGTTCAGTATAATTACTACTGTTATGGATAACATACTGACAGATTTCAGAGGTTAAAAGCATTTAACAGTGGGAAACATTCTGATTGTCTCACTGTAATGTTTATTTTACCAAGTTACCAAGAAGAAGAGTCTGATTTGCTTAATTTTGCCAGTTTTAGATTAACTAGGAATACTACCATTAATGATAAGTAAGTGTGGTCATATGGTTTTGCTCCATGATTTCTTTAGAATAACAAACAAACTGCTGGATGGATGCCTTCCAGTAAGAATATTGCCTCCTGCAAATCTACTGCAAGTTGAAATACTATTTTAAATCCTACTATAATAAAGGAATGTTGGTAATAATGAGTTTTCCCCTTACAGGAAAAGCTAAAGGTGACACCTTACCTTAGTGAAGCCTAGATTAGCCGTAAGGATCAACTTTCTCTCAATGGGACTGAACTGATCTTGTGATTTAAGGTTCTTAAATCAGTCTGTAGGAGAGCTGTCATTTCCCATACTCTGATATTCTGCATGAAGTTTTCAGCATTTTCTCACTGATCTGTTTTTCTTTTGCATTACATTGTTTTTTTAAAAAATATTCCTCTATATCAGTATTGCTTTTGCAGCAGGATTTCCCTGCTTTATGCCTCTTACAGGCAGATATGCAAAATGGCTAGAAAGGATGAACCACTACTTGCTTAGAGATTTTTCTAATCCAAAGGCACTCTGTGTATCTGACAGATGTCACCGAGACAAGTATTTTGCACAAATATTTCTATAGCTGCTCTTACTCTTTCTCTTGAAGTTTTCACTAAACTGACAAAGAAAGCGTTTTCCACCATTTGCATACACATCAATTCAAGTCTGAGAAAATGAGAAAAAACAAGAACAAGAGTGGGGAAACATTCCTGGAAAAAAATTAAAGGAAGCAAAAGATATCCTGTAGATGTGTAAAAACTGTTATTTTTTGAAACATACATTTGCTTGCTTGTTTGCTTGGGGAAAACTACGTTTACTTCAATTTGTGACTGACTGCAAGGTAACAGCCTCCAAAACAATTTCTATGAATTTTTTAAAAACTGCAAGTCAACTAGTGCTGAACTTTGAAGTCAGTAAGTAGGTTCTAATTCACCAGTTAATTCAGACTCTTAATCTAGGAAATAAAAAGAAAAGCAAACAAACAAACAAGACTTATAATGCTCTGAACATTTTAATGCCAAGTGAAATAAAGCACATTAGAACAAATAACCCACCTATGCACACAGCAGATTTTCTGCTACCAAAAGTCTCTCAGATAAGATCAGTGTAATTTAATAACCAGCATCTGTAGTTTTTAATGCAAGCTGTGGTACTGTAGCATAAATTAATTGGATGAGGTACTTAATGTAGCTAATGCAGTAAGTTAGACTTAATAATCAGCACGATCCTGCCTGCCCTTAAAAATCTATGAAATGCCAAATAAATACTTTAACAGGAGATCTACTGCAGACAACATTCCCAGGAGAAAAATCTGGCCTTTGATTTTATGTATCTATCAGTACCTTTAAGAGATAAGTCTTTAATATACGGCTGTGGTCAAACTAAAGCAAATCTCAGACGTTCAGACTCTAAAGGTCAAATGACAGTTAATAAAAACTCCAACACTAGAAAGCTGTGAAATTAAATTTGTATATCTGGCTTCCTCCTTTCCAAAAAAAATAGTTGGATTCTACATGTTAAATTTGTGTCTCTTCCTTAGGACCTATGACAGACTTAAGACTCTCTCTCTCAATGGTTTGGACACCCCAGTAAGGTAAACTCATTAAAGACACAGAATGGTAAGTATTCTTCAGTGAAAATAAATTTTCTTCCCAATGTACCAAACAAAACAGTTTAGGAATAAGTTTTAAGACTGAGCACAATTAAACACACTGTATAGCATTTAACCTAGGAAGATGTGATGGATTTTTAAGAGGTCTTTCAAGTGTAAAGACACTGGAACAAATTCAGTTGTGTACTCCTTGCTTCACAAACAGGTGACCTCCCAGATTTCATCTGTCTTGCTAATGCAGCCCTGTCTTTCTGATATTAAACAGCACAGGACTGGGAGACACCTTCTCCTATTAGAGATAATAGCAGTGGGATTTTCATTTACATGGACAATGTGAAAATGAACAAATGAAAACACTTTTTTCTAAGTACATTTTCTGTGGAGAAAGGCCTCAAGTAAGTAAAAGAGGGGCCACAAAATACCCACAAATCCATCCATTCCTAATAGAAATATTTTGGCTGAGGGCTAAACTAAAGCGAAACCTCCACATTATTTGAGAAAAAAAAAGTCAAAGAAAAAGTCCACAATAATATTGCCATTTTCCTCACAAAGCAAAGAGGAGAAAAACAGAAAGGACGAAAGGACTGAAAGTGCTTAGAACTGTGTTTTATACATCACTGAAAGCCATGACTGTGAAAGCAGGGAGTTACATTCAGAATGAAGAAAAGTGTGTACTTGCACTAGTATACCAAGCTGAACCAGTAAACCTGACCATGCCTGAGGTGAGTGGATGGTTTAGACTTAAAGTGGATGGTTTAGACTTAAAACACTTAAAATCACCATTATAAAGGCTAGAGGGGGGGAGGAAGAAGCATATGATTCTTGCATGTGAGCCAGGCAGGGTGAGCTGCTTGAGTCTCCTATGACCAAAGGAGCTGTACTCACCTCTCCCTCTCTTGCACTCTTTCAAGAGCCAAGATGGGATAGCTGTCAGCAAAAGTCTCTCAGTTAACCTTGGTATGGCCAAGGTATGGGGAGAAGCATGATGCAGGGTTAGTGAAAAGCAAGGGTTGAACACGGAGAGGCTAACAGAACAAGCATGGGCTGGAAGGATGCCTAGCAGAGAAAGGACCCCTGCAAGATGTGGCCAGCAGAGTCAGAAACAGGTAATGGCAGCAGTCAGTGAAGGGAGGTTAACAGGAAAAAGCCACACAAACAGATCATACTGGTTTGAATCAGAACCTGGCACCCAGAAAGTCTCTGAAATCTTTGAACTGCAAGTTATTGCAGAAGGGCAACAAAAAACATCTGGTCTGAGCAAAGGAAACATCATGAAATTATTTTAGTTCAAAAAATCTTCAAAAACATTAATTGCTGCTGTTTACACACCTTGCACAATTTTCTTCTATCCCTTTAGAAAAATATGTTTTGTTAATTATTTGACTCATGATTCCAAGTAGAAAAATTAAATCCCAAGTACTAGAAAAGTTTAGTAAAATTTTTCCTGGTATCTTGAAACAATGTTTTGAGTATTAAACTCTTTAAACCTTAACCAAGCCCTGATAGAAGGTTCAGAGTAGTAATGTGTATGAGAGGAAGAAAATATCCCTTTATGCTATTCTCCTCTCAAAATGCAGTAAATCTCGACTGTGTAGGTAGGTTGTAGGTTGAACCTGCCCACCTGCAAGATGAGCAATGAGAAAGAAAATGGAACTTACAGGAATTTTCATCTTTCTTTTCAGACAACTCATGCAAGTTTCCAGGTAAGAAATATACAGCATTGCAGCATATGCTGAGTGAAGAGGTTCAGGGGAAAAAAAAAAAAAATCCTCCTTTTCTTCTTGAATGTAGTTTGGGTTTGAACAAAAAAAAAAAAGAAAACCAAAAAAACCCCAAAACCAACCAACCAACCAAAAAACCCATTCCTTTTTCATCTTGGTAATAAGGCCATCTCCATTTTAGAAGAGGGCATTTATCAACCTGGCCATGATATAACAGATTAGGAATTAATTACTCTTCTCATAGCTTTAGCCAATAAACAGGCAGAAGAAAATAAGTGATAGCTTTTCTGTGCTGAAAGCAACAGAACATGACAACCATGATACCTTCTTAAAAATGCCAGCTCTCTCTTCCACTGACACTGTATCTAGACTAATGTCACACTTGGTGGACTGTTCCCTGCTTAGAGAATAGTAAAACCACATGATTCGTTTGGATGCATTACAAAAATGCACATACATCTTTTTAAAAATATAATCATGTAAAACATTGCATGTTTAAAACAGTGTAAATATGTTTATTACATGATCATTGCAGGTAACATTTTGTAAATGTTTTGTTAGACTGCATGCATGGATAAATTACTCAAAGGTTTCTGGAAACTTAAAAGTGGAAAAGGAAGGGAAAAAATTACTTTTTGAGGACAAAGAGTAAAAGATGGGACTGGGGAGTCAGAGCTACTGTAGACTTAGAAAACTCATTTTGCTATTTGGAAAATCACCTGCAAGATAAAAAATCCTCAGCACCTATAAATATGTGATCAGATAAAAGATAATGTTTCTGAACTGAATTCTAATAGGAAAACATACTTCATCTTTTTACATCCCTGAACCTTTATCTGAATTCAGGAGGTCAGGTTGCATCTGCACAGGAATAGCTGGGAGCTGACTCAGTGCATTTCAGACCCCCCAATGTACTTTTTCTGAGTTTAGGTAAAAGAGCTGAACAGATTGAACACAGAGGGATTCGAATTACTCCTGGCCACTCCTTCCTTCCTAAACAAAGTTTCTACCTTTCTGCCTGTTGGCAATGACATTAAAAACAAAGCGAGACCTATAACACCAAATGTTAAAAAATATAATTACCTTCCTGTCAGCCAGAAAAATGCCTGAGCACATTTGTAAAGCCCAGGTTGGAGGTAATTCCAGTACAACTAGAGGAGGTAAATAGGGTTTCGAGTAACTCCTGTGCCTAAAGCAAATACTATGCCATACCCATCCTGGAAGAGAACCACTTCCCCTTTCTCATTCAGGTCTATAATTCTCAGTGTTTCTTTCCCCCTGCTTCATTCTGAGCCAAACAGGAACACATCTGCCTCCACTTTTGAAAAGATTGGTCAGTTCTGTGTATTTGAAAACTACTTTTGACTCTATAAACAAAAGGCACAGTCAAAGCCAGTGAACTCCTTTTTATCATCACTCCTACAATGGGCAGCTAACAATATACATGATTCAGATAGCTCACTGTAATTTATGAAACAGAAAGAAAAAGTTTGTTTTCAAATGTGACTTCAAGCATGAAGTGCTGATTGTTGGAAAGAAGGGGTTTTGACATGAATTTGACATGGATCAGGAATAGCAAATAACCAGTGAACAGAAAAATGTTCTTTTTCAGCATGGCTTGACCATAGTTTTGCAAGACTGATCTTCCTTTCATCATATCAAGATTGGATCAGGGAAGATACACCAGTCCTTTCTCTGAAAGGAACAGAATTGACTGAAGATAGTAGCATACTCTCTACCTTCATCTAAGGATTCTCGAAAAAGAAAAGGATTTTATTGTGTGCAGCAGTGTTTTTCAAGCAAGACAAAGGCTACCCAGCTTGGTTTTAAGAGCAAACACTTCATTTGTGTGTCTTGACAGGATCATCATCAATAATATGCCTGTCTCTCCATAGACTCCATAGACTACATTATCAGGTTTTTGCTCACTGGCTTAGAAACCATTGCAATAAACATGAGGATATTACTCCCATTAACTAGTTGGAGCAAGGTTTCATTTATTGTATAACAAAACACTGGCAAACTTTCATGATCACTGATGTAACTATTTTATACAATCACCTTTAGCCTGGAAAACATATGTTAAATTGTGACCTGAATAGTACTACACCTGCACAACATTAATCTACTTCAACCTTTGGGAGTTGTAAAATATGCAGCATGTTCTCCAGCTAATTACAAAGATTATTTAACGTTCTTTCTGATGCAGTAATAAATAAGCATTCTTACTGATTTTATATGGCCTTTATTGACTCCCAAAAGTAGTACCTTTTAAAAGACCTGTCTTTTCATTTCCCTGCACAGAGGGAAATAGCTCATAGCCAAGCGATAGCTCACAAGCAGTCTGGGTGCCAACACAGCACCTATAGCTACATTTGCTGCTTTTTTATGGCCCAGACTTTTTCCACATTAGAACTGAAGAACCACTGAGAAGCATGGCAAGTTTTCTGGGAACTCTTTTCTCTCTGTGATCTGCCATCCATGTACCACACACAGCTTGTAGCCACGTGAAGAATGCTATGTGGCTACTAAGATCAGGAATGCCTTATTATTAATACTGGAACGTGGAACTGCAGTGCTCCAACCTGATACACAACCATGCAATCAGAAATAATTGGGACCTCAAGAGTTTGTCTCTTTCCCAGAGGGACCCCACTACCTTCCCCTGGTAGGTAGCATAAACATAGGCTATTTGTAACTGAAAATCAATGGTGAAATCTATTTTCTTGTGACAGTGTGACAAGTAACAACTTCACAGGGATATGCACCTTTCATTGCCTTTGGTGCATGACATGAGGTTAATCATGGAATTGATTAACTGGGGATGAAATGCCAAAAACTGGTATAATTCTAATTTCAAGGCCAGGTATGTACTCTTTCTGATTCTTCCTCAACCTTCATTTATGAATGACAGATTATTTATCAGATTTCATTTAAACTCTTTATTAAAATGATATATTTGTACAATGCGTGCTATTTAAACTCAGATGTTTTCTACCACAAAATACTGGCTGAGACAAGACTGACCTGAATCTAGAGATCAAAACAGAGAGGGTCATTATTTCTTTTTACATTTTGCTGATAAGAATATTCAAGCTGATTAAAGAATTATCTTGGAGCAAGATAGCTAAAATTTCCTCCTCAGATGTTTGAAAAAAAAAGTAATTTCCTTTTACAGTGGTAATCTATTTAGTCCTTGATTAATCCAACTTCACTGAGAACTTCATTGTGGCAAATCATAGTTTTGTATTTCTGAACTAGCACATAAAGTCACTGACTTCAGGCATGCAAACAAGGGCAGTGTGATTATCAAGAATTGCTGAGACCTGAAAATTCTGAACAGAGCCACCAACTCTCTGCAGCCCTATGGGGCTGAGGTTTTTTTTGTTTAGGAGCTTAAATATTGATTTGGATATTTAACTGTAGGTTCCTATGTAGGACGGTATCACCATACATATTAGTAAAAAACTTCAAAATGCTGAACTCTGATGTGAAATACCTGTTAATAATGTGAATGAGGTCAATGTAGGTGTGTGCATTTTGAGGACAATCTGTTATGATCCTGAACAAAAAAGGATAAACCCCACACTCTGATATTTAACTGCCTTCAGAAGCTAGTTTTTGTTTCAACATAATTTTTACAAATACTGTTTGCATACTAAGTCATTGTGCAGAAATCTAGAGGTCTGGTTAAACTGTACAGGCACCAGTAGTACTTACAAGCAATTTTTTGCAGAGATTTAGAGGTATTTAATGGATATGTAACCAAAGCAGCACATAACCATTTAATAACTGCTTTAGGCTAAATGGAGCCCAGTTTTACAGAGTCGAGAGTAGACGCACAGCCAAGGCAGAAAAACAGCTCCACAAAAGCTGAGGAATAGGGTAAGTTAGGGAGAATTTAGAGAGGAATAGAGGGGCAGACACAGGAGACAGAGAGATGAGTGTGTCCCATGTCTAGCATGAGGTAGGCCACGTGAAAAATCACTAATTAAAACAGACCAGGAAACACACTGACGTCATGCTGAACAAAGCCTAAGAAATTCTTTATGTACAGGAGTGCCCTGCTGCAAACAATTACATTCTCTTTTGCCAGACATTTTAAAAAATAATTCCCATTGGAAGTGGATGGTAAGAGAAAGATAATTGCATATGGACTTAATTATACAGCATATATTAGAGAAAAATGACACTCTCATTTTCCAAAGAAAATAATCATAATTACTCTACAGCATTCAAAATCTTTAATTGCCTTTGAGTAATTAGCCATTTGTCTTCACACTACATTCAATTTAATTTGTGCAACAATTAGCAGAAATAAAATACAAAAAATAAAAATAGTCTGGTTTTCTCTTCAATTATTTATTAATGATTGAGAAAATAAGTCACCCCAGATTTTAAAAGGTTTTTTCCTCATTCCAGTTATTAATCTCCTGGTATTTATTTGTATTTACTGTTGTTAGCACAGAATAACCTTGTGAGTTAACACATTAAAAAGCTATAACCATTTTAAAGTTTTTATAAATTAGTAAGGTAATAAGCACAAAATAAAGGTATTCTGCACCAGTGTGTGGTTCATTCATTTTTATCCTTCTGACACCAGTTTAGTTTTTAATTATCATAGTGTTTTGCGGTGGTACCAACGCTGGAAAAAAATAATGAAGTCTTCGTAAGAGAAAATTTTGCTGTGGTGCTGCACTACTAAACACTCTGAGAAGCAAAAAAGAAACTGCCACTTGTGTGTCAGAGTGAGGAACTCAGTGTTTTAATGCAGTGTTGATTACCTATATTTTTGTGCAGATTTTTTTGTTTTCTGATTGTTTTGGGAGTTTTTTGTTTTTAAGAGTCCATTCAGTGAAGTATATTACACAAAATCAGCTTTAGCGTTGTGTGTCCTGTCCTTTCTCCATTGTAGATTTCTTTTCGTGGAAAGTCAATTTTGTGAACATAGCTTTCTACTGTCATAAAAAGGAAATTGTATTCAGCAACAGAGACAGAAATCAATAACTGCCTTTTCCTCCACCCTTTCAAGACTATATTACAAATACTTTAAAAATAGAATCCTTTTTCTTTCATCTCTAGGGGTGTAAACAAGACCAAAAATCTTTTCCAGCTACACCCCTTGTTCATTTTGCATGTTTTGTCACGTTACCATTGTCTGCTACCAATATTCATTACCCTTTACCCAGTCACAGGTGTGGAAGCTGCTCCAGGTGGATATGGCAGCTAAGCCAACACAGGACTGTGACATTCTTACTCACAAGAGTAGAGCAGAAGGAATTTGCAACAGCGAGGTGTCCCCCGTCCCTGGACCACTAACAGATGCTCTGTAAGGATGGAGGAGGCCCTATCCTATCAAGTGACATTGTTAATGAGCATCAGCACCAGTCTTGGAGCAGCAGTCTTAGCAGTAAAGATACTACCATAATCTCCTGCAAATTCAGGTCTTCCAGCAGTTCTGTATGTTTGCCTGTATATTTGATGATCACTTAAGGAAGTAGAGTATTATAATTGCCACGGAGTTATGCTCTATCTTCAACTGGGTAAATTATTTGCATTTTGACAGAATTTGTTAAAAAAACGGGTTAATAAAAACCTTTGTATTAGTTTTCTTCTCACGTGGACTATACTTATTTCAGCAAGTCTAAATTAGGCTTATAGTTACTGGGTATAATACTATGCATTCTGATCATGATCTAACAAAGCACAGGTCTATTCTGAAACTGCCCAAAAAAGCAAGGATGGGAGTGAAAAAAACCCAAAACCAGTGATTATTTGGTACAAAGCTGACAGCACTCAGTTCGTTTCATGGCCAAAGAAACTATGGTTAACCTTGTATGTGTGCTAAGCTGTCTGCAAAACAGGTCATGAATGAAATGTAGAAATAAAACATAGGAAAGCAATAATGTATGTAGTTAAACTTAAGTACAATACAATTAAATCTCATGCATCTTAGGAGCCACATCCATACATATCAGCAAATGCTCAGTTTCAAAGCTGCATATTTCAAAACTGAAGTTAATTGGACAGAGTCCCTTGACCTCAGTATACAGCTAATTCAAACACTCTTGTTTCCTAAATTTCATTTCATGAGAGAACCTTATTTATCCTCTAAGGTTTTTTAGTACTGGCTTATCACATTCCTTTTGAACAGGCTAAGGACCTGGATCCAAAATCCATCAGTGTTCAGAGCTACTTTCTGTTCTTTGACAGCATCCAATACTTTTAAGATCTACCAGCATTGCTTACAGTGGTAAATGTCAGAGAGATCATGCAAGGTGGAACTAAGTTTTCTTATCTTCTTTTTAATAGACTGAGTATCTGAAAATATTTCTAGTGCAATTAAAGGGTTGATTGTACCCTGAAGCGCAAGCCTTAGCATGAATTAAAATTTAAACTATTCCACCTCTGTCTTGGTAATCTCTGTATACTGAAATTCCCGCAAAATATATTTTTTCCCTTGTCATAGATTTCCTGTAGTAGAAGGAAAGCATAGAAGAAGGAAGATAGGATAAATTCAGAGAGGAAGTAAGAGCCTGTAGATGTTACTCATTACACAATCCTGTTGGACATCCTACACTTTCAGATCTGGGGTATATCAAATGATCTTATTACAAACTGAGATTAGCACTTACAGTTTTGCCTCTTGAAACTCTGCAACACCTGCTACCAAAATTTTATTCCCGCATTCCACAAAGGAGAAAAAAACACCCCAAAACAAAAATGAAAAAGAAGCCACAGTGAAGACTACTTGTAATAGATCATTTGATTATCTTTTGCAGGGAGCACAATGAATGGAACATAAAATGTCAGTAGGACAAAAAAAAAAAAAAAAAAAAATCGTCAAGATCCTCTTTCTGTTAAAAATATAATCTATTCTCCCTTGTGTATGAAATTCTGCTTTTCACAGTAGGTAAATTCTACTTTACCCAGTAAATTCATGCGAGATTCCTGGGTATTAACAATGACTCAGTGGCACGCCGAACTTCTTAATTAACACAAAGTAAGAGAAATTAAAGACAGCCTAATGATCCATACTGTTGAAATAATCAGCTAAGGAAGGTCACACACAGCACTTTTCCATGTCTCATGCTAAGGAGGGCCATGGCAGCGACTGCTGGGAGAAACAGCAATGGCAGATGGAGCAGCTGCAAAATGGGAGGTGGCAATGCCTGAGGTCTGACAGGCAGTGTGATGGCCAGATTCCTTCAGATTTGCTGTTCCTGAAGCAAGGAACCAGAGCAAGCACCAGAGGAGTCCCACAGGGAGAAATGCAAGGCCTTAAAAACTTTCAAGTAAAGCAGCACATCTTCACCAAAAGAAAAGTAATGGTTGAGTAATAAGCCTTTATTACATAGTGCCACTTCTTTGGTGACAGAGTCTGGAAGTTTAAAGTCTGAAATTACAGGAGCTATCAGCTTTCATATGTGTGCAGACAGTGCCTGCAACATGATATACTGCTCTCTGACCTGTCTTCTAGGTACTTCAGTAATGAGAAAACAGTATCTGCAAATGCCTTCAAAAGTAGGCATGCTGGTTTTTGATGCAGTGTAAACTTTTATCTGACACACTAAAGCAACAGGCTATAACCACGTGTAGGAAAAGTGTAGCATTTTCAAGTCTGAGGCAAGGTAAGCACAAAGTAAGGCAGGAAAGACCTATCTCCCCCTTGATTATTTAGTAATATCACATCAGATAGCTGTAAAATGAATATAGGCAGCAGAGATCAATGAGCAGAAATTGTCAGAAGCCCTTTTAGAAAGTGGCACAAATAAAAATGAAAGTGAAGGAACTGGATTCTGAATTTCTAGCTATCTTATTAAGAGAGAAGCCACAGATGGCTCATTGAGGAATCAATTATGGATGTAAAGTTCATGATCCAAAAGATTTGTGCCAGTGAGATGAATCTTAAAAACATGATAAATTATAATGATATTAGAAGGGAGATATGTAGCACAGAAGAAAAGATAAAGTGAAAATGGCCTGTAGGATGGAGCCTCACTCATTTGTCACAGCTGCTGCAGTAGACACAAAAATTGTCTTCCAACACCACTTTCAGCCCCAGTCAGGTCCACCTGGTTCTACATTCTGAAACTCTGCCTCAAGCAGATGTAATTTCAGTGTGCTATTGGGTAACAGCTCCCTTCACTTTTGGAAGTCTGTACTTCCCATGGAGATTTAGTCAAACTCAGGCTTGGAAGTGAAGAAATGCACTCTGATATGCATGCTCTGTTCCCCTGGATTTTAATAGAACCACAACTTAAAAGTATTCCAGCTTACAGAACCTGCTTAAAATTGTGGTTTTGAAATGTGCTCTCTGCCATCTGAGCTTCTGTTTGAGTTGCAACAGTCATGAAGAAACTTATCTGGATTATACAGATTCTTAAGGGAGAAGCTGACAACAGCCATACCCAGCAAAACTCTGCCTCCCCATATGGATGGGACATGAATATGTTTACTTTTTATTGTTGGCAGTAATGGAGTAATAACCAGATACATGTTGTAGAGATGACCATATCCCATCCCTGGGCTGGAGACCTATTTCTGTCAAATTAATTGGTGGGTTCCAGTAACACAGACCATTAGTCAAATATTACCAGAGACAACAGCATCTTACATCATAGAAAGACCTGAATAAGAGAAATAGTATGATTTTCTTTCACAGGCAACCTGAAGAAACTGTGAAAACAATTTGAAAATGCTAATATTAGGGAAATACATTTGAAAGTAGAGTTGACAAGAACGAAACATTATACGAGTGTCTTCTCCAAAATGGAGAAAGTGACTGTTAAGAAGGTTCTTCTGCTCTGATTCATCCTATTTAATTTGTATACCCATAAAATTCTACCTGGAGATAGATAAAAATTAATTTTTAAAATCAATTCCACCTCTCTTCCTTCATAAATAATGTATTGCCATAGACTAGAGCAATCATTTATCTTTTTCAGCACTTTGCTGAAAGGTGCAGCCCTGATTCCAAATCTTTATTGCACTCACATTTTTTAAATTTTAAATGGTATGACAGAACACAGAAAGTTGACTTCTATGATTACAATGTGTCTGGGAACAGTACAATTGCATTTGACATAACAGAAAATGCCATGATTTTCCCTGTTCATCAATATTAGTTACCCATCAACTATTCTATTACATTAATGAAAACATTTTGGACTATTTTGGTACAAAATAAAAATCTACTAGTTTCTCTAGTAATAAGGCCAGGAATATATAGAAGACTTTCAATCAAATACCCCTTCACAAGGATATCACAAGGTTAGGTGGCTCATTACATACATACATAGTCTATGTAGAAAGGAAAAGTATTGTTAGGTAAGAGTGAGGACAACCCTTAACAGTAACAGAGAATAAAAAATGAGAAGCAAGAGCATTCTCAAACATAGTAGTTTCTTTTTCCTTGGTCATTAATTTATACGAACCTGAAGTAAGATTTTAGAAGTGCTGATAACATTCTTTATGGAAGATTCCAGTAAATTTCAGCATTTGCTAAATTTTTAAGGCACTATTTACACTAAAAAATGCTCCATTTTCATTCCACCTAAAATTTGAAAATTTTCTCTAAAGCCAGCTTGAACTGATTATTAGTTCTGGTAATCCTGAAATAGCATTTTTCAATAAATAAATTACTCACCAATTTGTAATATTTTTTTTTTTTTTTTTTTTTTTTTTTTGCTGCCCAGTACTGAACATGCAGCTTTACTGATAGTGATTGAATGGGGAATGGAGCAGGAGCAGATAGGACTGGAAAATAATAGAGAACAGAACCTTTTTATAGGAAACATTTTTTATTATACAATGAAATCTGAACTGGATGTTCTTCTGGCAAAATTGCCTGAATGCAATATTACTTGGTTTTATCCTCTCTGTCACAGGTAAGCATGCTTGTTTACACCTTATGAATAGAAATAGACCAATAGAAAATATTCTGAAGTCTGTGCAACTGATTTCTTTTCAACTATGAACCTGATGTACTGTAAAGCCCCAGCATCTGCTGCCATTCGACATGGGAGCAACAACAGATTATTTCTGCTGCTTCTCAGCAAGAAGAAAAACAATTTCTGCAGTCCTGCAACTGCTACTGCTTTCATTGCCTTGTTTCTTCCACCACAGAAATCTACCTGTTCTGCAACTAGAAATCTCTGAAAAGCCTGTGGTGCTGCCCACTGCCCAGTGCTTCTTTTTTTTTTCAACATGACATGGGGCATAGAGAAGGAGCAATTGGTTTGTCTAGGGGTACAAGGCCCCATGCAGGACAGATGGAGGGCTGTGCAGCTGAAGGTGTTGCTCTGGTGTCCTCTCCCCACAAGGGGATCAGAAGCTTTCCCAATCCTGTCTCAGAGGGATAAGACATATCAGCCCAAAAGAGGTCTCAAGCATTAAATTATATATATAAAGTGTGGTTAGCTAGGCCACAACAACCCCATGGGGAGCTCCAGGCTGGGCACAGAGTGGCTGAGAGCAGCCAGGCAGAAAGGGACCTGGGAGTCTGGATTGACAGGAAGCTGAACATGAGCCAGCAGTGTGCCCAGGTGGCCAAGAAGGCCAATGGCATCCTGGCCTGTATCAGGAACAGCGTGGCCAGCAGGTCCAGGGAAGGGATTCTGCCCCTGTACTCAGTGCTGGTGAGGCCACACCTCGAGTCCTGTGTCCAGTTCTGGGCCCCTCAGTTCAGGAAGGATATTGAGGTGCTGGAGCAGGTCCAGAGAAGAGCAAGGAGGCTAGGAAGGGATCCAGCACAAGTCCTGTGAGGAAGGGCTGAGGGAGCTGGGACTGTTCAGCCTGGAGAAGAGGAGGCTCAGGGGAGACCTCATCACTCTCTACAACTCCCTGAAAGGAGGGTGTAGCCAGGGGGTGTTGGTCTCTTTTCCCAGGCAACTCTCAGCAAGACAAGAGGGCACAGTCTCAAGCTGTGCCAGGGGAGGTTTAGGTTGGACATTAGAAAGAATTTCTTTACGGAGAGGGTGATCAAGCATTGGAATGGGCTGCCCTGGGAAGTGGTGGATTCTCCGTCCCTGGAGATATTTAAAAAGAGACTGGATGTGGCACTCAGTGCCATGGTCTGGTAACCGCAGCGGTAGTGGATCAAGACTTGATGATCTCTGAGGTCCCTTCCAACCCAGCCAATTCTATGATTCTATGAACCAGGAATAAACCAGGAACTGACGTTATTTGGTAGCTGAGGTGTACTCCTAGACACCCTTAAATCTACCACCCTCTCAGTTCTGAGTAGCTTCCTGTAGATTTTTTTTTGCATATATAAATATCAGAATACCTGTAACCTGGCTACCTGGCTTGTTAAGAGTGCTGTATTATTTACCTCCCCACATGCCTTGAGGACCTAAGCATTTTAGAACTGGTTGGTTGCTTATTTCCTTGCTCATCCCCAGAAAACCTCTACAACACTATTCTTTCCTAAATTGCCTCTCTCAGCCCTTCCAGTTTGAATCTCATTTTACTGGTGTCTCAGTGAGTCACAATGCCTGAGCATCAGTACCCCAAAAGTAGCAGATATCACCACTGGAACAATTCAGCTTAGTAGGGGTAGACTGTGAATCCTAAAGCTGACTGCTCAACTTTTATGTGCTACCTTGTCCCAGCCGTGGCTAAGATGTGCAAAGAAGCCTTATTCAGCTCTTGCCTGTGGTATGCTGAAGAGGTATTATTCTTGTCAGTGATTTTAAGAAAGCCCCAAAACACACCCTGGCCACACGTGGATGCCACACAACTTTCCTTATTAGGAGCAGGTCTACATTAAGTGCAGTTAAAACAATAAAACAATTATAAAACAAATCAATTTATTTCCACAATTACTTTTTGTTGTTTCTCATATCCCTCCATGTAGTACAGGCGATATGTATTTCCCGACTGGAAAGTTAAGTCTTACAAACTTACTTCTAGGCTTTGTACTGGTCATGTAGCCCTCTACACTCTTTAGTGATATTCTCTTAAGATTAATTTCAAAGTGCTATACCACCCTTGTTTTGTCCTGATTTATCCTTCATAGATACTCTACACATACTGCACTATTTAATATCTAAGAGTAGCCAGATCAGTGGCCATAAATCCTGGTAAGTCATTCTTGTACCCTATACTGAAAATTATTATGATACAGAGTAAATAGGGGAATAGCTATATGAAATAGCTACATGAGTTATCAGGAAGCAAGCTAGGCTGTAATTTTCAGGATGCTAGATACTCTTCTAAAAGCAGTCTCTGTGTGTGCTCTTTTTTCAGTGGTGCAGGAAGTTTTGCCAACCCTAATTTTATTGAACTGCCTTGCATTTACCATGAGATAAAAGCACACACACAGAGTACTCTTGAGTAATTGTGTGCTACAAATTTCAGTCCAGTTTAACTCACAGTAGTTTGTTCATCCAGTAACGCTCAAAATATTTTTCTAGTTGGGGAGAATGCCAAAAAAAGAATACTTTTCAGTAAAATTAAAATCTTCTGGAAAGTCAATTATGCTGTCATTATTTTTTACAAGGGGTAATTTCTAATAGGCTCATAGGTAAATCATCCAGTATCTGCAGACCATTCTACATTTTATTCCTTCAGAAAAGTGCTCTCTTTGCACACAAAGCAGCCATCATCCCTTCTTCCTCACTCATAGTAAGTCATAGTAAGTCATAGTAAGCTTGCTTTCAATAGAAGGGAAAGTTCTTTCCATAATAGTTAATATCTCTGCGAGATTAAAACTAGCCTAGTGCTTTGTGGAAACAGTTCTTTATTATCAACTATTTTTTAAAAGTTAGGTGATAAGAATACTCTTTTTAATTAGAAAACTGAGGGGAAGAATCATGATAGCAATGACGATGAAGGAGGCTACACAGCTAAGGGATATTCTGCAAACAACATGGCAGAAAAGGTGACAAGCTCAGTGTTGTTCTGCTGAGAACATATCAAGATGAAAAATATTCCATCTGCTTTAGTATACTGAATATACCTAGTCATACACAAGTCTGGGAAAAAAGAAAAAAAAAAAAAAAGGTGACTCCTCAGATACTTCTGGGGTATTCACCAATCTTAATCCTAGTTTTAATAAGAACAATTTTTCATGTACAGATACCATAACTTTCTATTAAGAGCAGCTTAGCAAGGAAAGCTGCCCTAGTTAAGTGTTCAAAATACAGAATCAGCACCAGGTTGACTTGGCTCTTTTGCAGAAATTTGGGTACAGAAAGAAATAAATCAGGAGGAGGAGAAAACCGCTGTTTTACCTGAGCAGACAAGTTATTCTCTGAACTGGAATTATGAGAAGTTTATTTGGAAGTGACTGAGAGAATATTCAAATTCCAACAATTGGTGTATAAAACAAGTAACTGTATTAAGTATGTATTGATTAAAGTAGCAGTGATAAGGGGGGTGTCAGTTCTTGTCATACTCTTTCAGACAAAGCCACTGTACTAGTACAGTTGAGGTACAGGTAATGAGGTCACCTTGAACTTCAGATGGCAGGACACATGCAGGCTAGACATACCAGCCACAACGAGCCCTTTTCACTAATAGTGAAAGCAACATCTCTGTTTCTTGATATAATTGTACATTTTCATAAACAGAATGGGTTCAACCATTTAATAGTTTTTTACCATTTTAGTCAGCTTGAAATATTCTTCCATCAGTTAATAAGAGGCATTAAACCAACAAAGAGCTTCCCTCCCAAAACACCTACTTCATTATCTAACCTCCACACAGTACTTCCAAGAAATTCTCCACGAACAAATCATTTAAAAAAACAGGAGTATTTGGGAGGTTTCTGTAAAGCAAAGGTGCAGCAACCACCTTAATAAAACGATTTGCAGCACATGCATAGTGCACTAGAGAGTGTAGTGCAGAGACCCTGAGTGGCTGAAGCCTTACTTGCCAGCATCCAAGCACTCAGCACCTGGGCTGATGTGAAGGAAGCACACCCTGGGGCTGAACTAGGTATGTCAGAAGCCTGCCTGGCTTCCCTGGAAGGATGGCTGGTATGATACACTGCAGATAAGACCTAAATTTTCTTGGTGATACCAGTGAAGTACACAACAAAACCAGAAAATTATCTCCATCCATTTCAGAAAAAACCTGTATCAATCCATTTCAAGTGAGATCAGGTCAGTGAGTATTACTAGATACCAGAGCTCGTTGTTTTTTTGTGCAAGACAGCTGAAAACAGAAACTCTTACAAATGCTCTTTCAGAGATGAGAATAGAAACATTTCTTTCATCACTGAATACCGCTGCCAAAGTATTCTATTACATTATTTTTTTTATATCATCATCTGTGGGACCAACTTTGAGTTAAAATGCACAAAACATGACACAAAAAATAGACCACTCAAATATTTTATAGAATACATGGCTAATACAGACAAGAGATGCAACCCCTACACAAAGGAATGGAGAGCCTTGACTATGGCAGGGCTTTACAGAGCCTGTCAGGGTGACCATTATGTCACACCCTGGAGAAAGGTGCATTGCCAGGTAGATTTCAATTACAGATTACAATGCATCCATTGCTTTTTTGACTGCACTGTAGGAGTGAGATTTCCAAAATTACCCAAGTGCTTTCCTTGGTGTTTTCTTGTCACTTCAATCACTAAAAATCTCAGCTACAATAAAGAAACTTCTTCACACGGAGTCCTAGCATTTTACATGTACCACTTGTCATTGCTGCAGGAACAAATCCACAAAGGCAGACAAATGTCATTCACTAAAGCACCATGTTACCAAATAGTACCACAACTCGTGTCCCTGCCTTCATTAAAAAAAAATATTTTCACTTAAGAAACTGAGAAACAGAGATAATTTTGAAAAAAATAGAAACTGATAAACAATTTCAGATCCATGTCCCATACATTTCATCCATAGAGACAAAATTCTATTGTTACTTCCTGAAAAGGCTAGAAAGACTGAAGGAAAAAAATAACCAAATTAACACAATATCTTGGATAACTTTTGCACTGTGAAGTGTAGAAGATAGTGAATAAAAATACCTTTTTTCCCTTGCACATATGATTTAAATGATTATATTATTTATAATAACGATCATGAGTATTTTACTAAGAAATTCATAAGCATTTTACATTCATCTTTTTTCCCTGGAAGATTTTTTAACAAAAAATTCTGGCAAGACAGTGGGTACAGATAAAAGTGTATGAGTCATACTCCTACTGCAGAAAAAAACCCTTCAGGTCACGCTTCCTCTCATGTCTGCTTTTGAGTATGCAACTGGCTCAGATAGAGCAATGAATTAATTTACTTTTCACTAATTAAAGGAGAACTATGAGACTACTCAGTCTTCTGTGATGAGCAATAAGGGTTGAAAACAATAAATTAACATGTAAAGTAGTTCATTCTCTGTTATAAACTACAAAAGCCGGTGGCCACTGTTGTCTCTACGGCCATTTTAATATCGTACACTACACACTACACATTTTTAACATTTGCATTAAAAGATACATGACATCACTGGGCAGCCAGAAAGTCACACAGGACACTCCTTTCTCAGACCATTGCAGTTCACTCCAGGGCTGGAGTAAGAGCTTTACGCCTGCTACTCCGGTACTCCCAGTAAAGAGATCCTTTGGAGAGGCAAGAGCAGCATCCTTCACCTCCATCAGCTATAAGGCTCAGTGAAAGCAAATGTGCAAAAGAACAAGGCAGCAGTGGAAAGCTGATCTGAGATCTTCAGAAAGGGGAGGAGACTTGGTAGTAGAAAATAGGTTAAAAACCACATTGCATTCCCCAGCATCACTCGCCTGCATTCAGGATTGTTGCAGAGACTGCTCCAGCACATTCAAACAATAGAAGAGGAGCTAAGAGAGAGAGCCCTTGCACAGCCTCTGAAGCATCTTCCAATGGGAAGAAGCTGTCAGTGCAGAGAGGGAAGCCAGACACTACAAGATGCTGCAAGCCAGTATAGCTCATGGTTGTCTATGGGACTGTACTGAAGCAGTCTGTGTTCCAAAACTTCCTTTCTTCAAACCAAATTCAAAGGTATTGATGGAGGTAGAATAAAGTATCTGAGGACACAGGTGAAGTAAGACTTCAAATCAAAAAAAAAGCTTTGAACTGTGGATTTAATGCATGATGATAGAAGAGAGAAAATCCAACTCTTGGAAAAGAGCTTACAGGCATAGCTTTATTTCCCTCTGAATTCTCACTCATCCACACCATCAGAAAAGTACACATTCACACTGATCTTTTATATACTTTCAGTATGAAATGTACAGGTAAGAGAGAAGTATTCAATTTGTTTCAGCTAGCCAAGACCAAAGGCAGTTCTGCTGGCAAGTAGACTGAGTTTGAATCTGATCTCTCTAAGCTGTCTTTAACAGTTTGACTTTTATTGCTTCTTCAATTTATTTAAAATAATTCAATTTATTAAAAAACCTCTTTCAGGAACTGAAGATATTCTGGATAGGAGAAAATTGATGCCATTGATCTGACAATCCAGTGCACATGCCTTGGGTGTTGGTTTTTTGTTACTTCTAAAATTATTCTGACTTAATTTCTTGATCTTTTTATGCAGCCTTTTAAGATCAATTTCTACATAGGAATAAAAATTAAGAAAATTGTTTGGTCTCTTACATCCCCCCTAAAAAAGAACTGAGGTGTGTTATTTAAGTTGGTTTTAACTTCTCTACATTTCTGTTATATATAAGGAGGTAACAGATATCTGTTATATCATATTTGCCCCTTGTAAGACTTATTTGAGATGTGAAATACAAGAATACTACTGCTTGTTTGAAGTACAGAAATGCCATTAATCCAGAAGTTAGCAATGGTGGGTTGAGGTCAAGTGAGGTTAAATAATTTACTCCAAATTATACAGCAAATAGGTAAAATAGTCACTTTAACAAGTGACTCAACACTTTTTAAACATCTCCTTCAATTTTATTGATAAAATTATGAGGGGAAAATGCTTTATGGGGCTATGAACATTATCAGCTTTTTAATTTGATTTAAAAAAAAAAATGTTAATAATAATTTGGGATTTACTGGTACATGATTGTATAAAATTGATTTAAATTTGCTCTTGATGAAAAAAGTTATTTGCATATTTTAATAAGCTTCATACAGCCTCTGAACACTCTCAGTCCTGAAAGATGAAGTTGTGCTATTCTAGTGTGTTCCTTATGATTTTGTGTACTGCCAACCAAAGTACTTGAGGAGTTCCATTTTCAGTAGCAGAAATACTGATCTTGGGATAATTGTTTGAAATGAGCAACTTCTTACACTCTCTCAAAAAGACCTTTCAATCCCTTTTAGATGTTATCTGGGTTTTTTTCATTATACCGAAGACAAGAGTCTAAGGATTCCAAACTTCCTACTACTTTATATACTGAAGTATATACTGCAGTATATAAAGTATATAATATATATATGTATTATATATTATATACTTTATATGTACTTTTATTATATACATATACTGAATTATACAAAGTAGAGAGTGTTTACTGCAATAAAAATCTTAGGAATAAAAACAAGATTTCTTAAAGTATAAACTGTTAAATTCTAAGTCCTACACTTGGCTAAAATATAACTGGGGTTTTGGGGTTTGTGTGGGTTGGTTTTTTTTTGGTTTTGGTTTGGGCTTTTTGTGGGGGTTTTTGTTCTTTTTTTTTTTTCTTCCCAGGATACTGAGACTTTATAGGCAGCTGAACAATAATATTTTCAAATCAGTAATATTCTGTGGCACTCATAGTTGAGCTGGGAGATGAAATTCCTTCAGTTATTCCCTTGTACAGCCTATTTCTGCAATCTTATGAAAGCTGGGTTCTTCTTTTCCCATCTCTCACTCACCTGCTGGAATTCAGCCAAACAATAAGAATTAACTTACTCCTAGCTTCTCAGAAACAATTCTGTCCCAAGGCTGCCCTGGCACACATGAGCGAGAAAGTAGATGCATCCTTACTGTGAGAGTATAAGGAAATCCAAGCAAGTACTAAGTGAGTTATATTAAGCCCAGAAATATTCCCAGGTTCAATGACGATTTGTTGGAGTGGGCTTATATTGATGATTTTTGTGTCATTACTTCCATTTCAAAGCCTGCTGCAATGCATTTTTTGGTAGTCCTATTTCTATATTCTGTAGATTAATTGAAAGCTTTGTTTTTTCCTCTGCTATTTAGAAAAGGTGTTCTAGTTTACCCATTATTATGTAACACATTTGAAAGAGTCTGGAGTGGCTGTCTTTGCATATTAATTATTCTACAGAGCAGAACAAGGGAGTAACACACCAGTAATGGCAAGAAATAAAATTATATGTATAATTATGTAAAACTAAGTTGGGTTCAAACATTCCTTTTACCAAGCTCTTCTGAAAGTACATTTTGGTAAAATATGATGCTGGTTATCTCACACCAAACTTGATCTCCTCCTCTTGAGGACACAGAAGCTCAAGTTTTCAGCAACACTCCCGTGCTAGCCTTGTGCCCTGCCTAGGCCTGTGAACACTACAACATGCAGATGAAATCCCTCTTCAAGCACACATAGAACTCTTATGGAGTAGAAAAGATACCAATAATATTAAACAGTTGGATATTCTGGATTTGCCACTTGTCAGTACTCCAGCATTACAACCAGCAAAGTACATATGTGTTGCATTTTCAATATAATAAATTCATGAAATTGGATAAAAAGGGAGTGATGCTTGAACTTTTAGATGCATTGTTTCATTTTCAGTTCTTTAGCTTTTTATAGAGACTCAGAGACACACAGACGTGTTGAACCACTCAAAAATTCTATTAACCTGAATGATGATTACAAATGCTGAAATCTCAGAAAAAGGAAGTCATTAAAATCTTAATTTTTGGAAAGTGACACTGACACTGAGTTGTCTCCACACTTGATGCTAATGCCAGGTAAGTCTTTAGATTCCAAACTGGCTGAATAAAGCCTGCCTTTATGATCTGTCAGTCCACCTTCAGAGCTGGGCATATTACTATGTAACACTGGCAATAGGTGTCCAAAGTGGACTTCCAAAATTTGAAGCAGACAACGTTTTTTAGAAATGTGAACAAAAGGATTTTTACAAGGTCGCAGAAAGAAACCCTAACTTTTTAGCTCTGAACAGCTGCGTGCTATACTTGCATTCTCTAACCACTTCTAATGATTTATCAGTAGCCCATTCCTAATAATAAGTACATTATCTAAACTTCAGATTTCTCAGAAGTGACAGATTCTGAAAACTATTGGAACAGTTGGAAAAACTGCTTTTTCTTTTAAAAAGGCGGTGTTTTGGCTCTTTCATCACAGAAAAAAACAATTATTTTACCTCACCTGGAGGATCAGACAAATCAGACAAATCAATGTTATTAATATTAATTTAGATCTATTTAATAATGTATTATTTGGATCCTTCTCTGTGTTTTCTCCTTGCAGTGCATAGGACTTCATAGTGGCAATGACTCAAAAAAGAGAGAGGGAAAGCAGTTTCCTTGACAACAGAACTACAACTCCATGCATGAGATATAATTAAAAGGTCCAGAACATCTCCCTTGCAACCCATCGCTTTTCTTCTTGTAATGCTTTCCATCATAGATCACTTGGTGACCAGGCACCTGTACTCTTGTTTACTTTTTTGCTTCCCCTAGTCATGTGTAGGAGCAACAAGTAAGAATTGTGTTCCCCTAATTAGGGAGTTCACTCACTTCTCAGATAGCAGCCAAGCTGCTGAGGGAGAATGTTGTAATATATCAGCCTCTCAAGGCAGAAGGATGGGAAAAGCCACTAAAAAACAGAGACAAGCTGTAGTCAAATATTTTCTTCAGTGGCCTGTTTTTTTGTTGTTGTTGGTTTGTTGGGTTTTTTAAGGAATAAAGTTTTTAAACATTTTTTTCTTGATTCTGAAGGCTAAAAAAAAATACATGGCCTTATTCCATCTGCCTCAGCCACTTTTCAGCTTTACATGAGAAGCATAGGTTATGCACATTCTGCAAAGCTACACTGAGTGTGGCAACACATTCTCTTTTCACTTTCATAGTTAAAGAATCTGGCTGCATCCCAACACCCACTTTACCATCCACATAACATCACACTCCAAGGACTGGCAGACTCTGAAACTTGTAGGGGTTTTTATGCTTTATGGAGTGTCTACCGCTATTTCTTAATCACCACGACATTAGCCTATTGTGATATAAAAAAAAATGGTTCATTACTAAAGACAAAGTTCTCACTTCCGTTTAACTTCTTTACTTATTCAAGAAAAACAGCTCAAAATGGAAAAACAAAAAAACAAAACAAAAACCAACAACAAAAAAACCAAAACAAAACCCATTAAAAACTCACATTTGGCACAGAGGAAATTTTCAGCTGAGTCAACTGCAGGCTATCCACCATGTAACAGCAAACAAGTATGTCCAGAGGAGGGTTATTAAGACGGTCAAGGGCCTTGACTGAAAGACTCATGAGGAGTAGCTGAGGCCACCTGAACTGTTCAATGTGAAGAAGCCTGAAGGATAACCTCATTTAATCCTACAGCTTCCTCAGGAAGGATAGCAGAGGGGCAGGTGCTCATGCCCTCTTTCTGGCCACCAGTGATAGGACAAAAGGAAACAGAATGAAGCTGTGTCAGGGTAAGTTCAGACTGGACATTAGGAAAATGTTCTTCACTGAGAGGGTGGTCTCAGGGTCACTGAACAGGATCCCAAGGGACGTGATCGCAGCACAAAGCTCGCCAGAGGAGCATCTGGAGATGCTTTTAGTTTTATGGCTTAGATTTAGGTAGTCCTGCAAGGAGCAGGGGATTGGACTTGATGATCTTCCAACTTGATAGGGTTCTATGAAAACTCCAGCAGGGAGTAGGAGGTGAGAACTAATATTGCAAGTATGTGACAAGATCTCTGGGAAGCTTTAATGTACAAGAAACATGCTGACATCATTCAGACAGCCCTTTTTGAAAAGTACTGCAAACAATCCCTGCTTATACTGTCAGAAGAAAGCTGACATTACTTAAAATCTCATTTCTCCAAAAGCTCTACAACATATTTTTTGACCATGCAGTTAAAATTCTCACCTTGCAATAGAAAGTGAGACTTTATTTTCTGTATTTAATATTCTGGTACTGTTGGTTAGCTGCAACTTTTCCACACTTTGAGCTGTTATTTCATGTGAAAAACTTATCAAGTGCACATGAAAACAAGGATTTGTGAATACTTATATATGTAATGAGCCTCAAAAATACCGAGAAGTCCACTCTGAGGATCCATGTAAAAGAACATCATCAGTACATAAATTTGGGTTAAAGCAAGTTCAAAAATCAGAAGAAATTTTGGAAAATATAGTATTCACATTTTTGTTGTATTCTGTAGTCTCTAAACATGCAACAAAACCTCTTTAGTCTTACTCATTGGACCTCATTCTGACCACAGTTGACATCCAGAAGAATTTTAAAGAAATTGGAAAATAAGTTTTTATGACCTTATTTACAAAATGTCTCACAATATATGAAGACCCAACAATTTGCACTGATATCAATGAACTATCTTTTGCTCAACTTAACTCAGACCTTTTTCTATCTAAATGGCAGGAACAGCTTTAGTTTCTTAAGTTTCTCCTGCATTATTGCTTATAAGCAATGAGAATCAGAGCCAAAGATCATAAGATTCATACTAGTATGTCAATTTTTAGACTCTCTAGGATTTTTAAGTTTTTTCAAAGCCACAGGTTCTCAGAAATGCAGATCAGTTTTGATAGAATACTCCCTGTTTTTCATTTTCTGCCACTGACATTTTACTAAGATTACTTTTGTTTAAATAAGTGCCAATTACTTCTGTAAGGTACAAACAATCCTAAAGTATTTTTAAAAAACTCTTATAAAAGCTGCTCATGAAGCAAATACAAACACTGTTTGGAAAAGAATTAACAAAAAAAATTCCATCATGATCCCTAGAGTTTGAGAAATGGCTCCCCAGACAGTAATTACGTTTCTTTTTTCTCTCCTCATATACACAAATTAATATATTACACACAAATGATGTAATCACTGATGTTTATTTAAAATTATTTTCTTGCTCAAATGTTTGAGACTTTCTTTATATTTTGATTAAACATTTTTAATTATACAAGGAAAGATAAACAAGCTACATTACTTTAAGTACATATTAGGTATACTTTTGATGTGTATATATGTTTGGGTAGGTTTAGGGCTTCAAATTAGGCTCAAAATTTGCCAGAAACCAGAGCAGTATTC
This sequence comes from Heliangelus exortis, assembly GCF_036169615.1. NCBI lineage: Eukaryota > Metazoa > Chordata > Aves > Apodiformes > Trochilidae > Heliangelus > Heliangelus exortis. The sequence continues at coordinate 106,311,498 of NC_092422.1, read as the reverse complement.
AGTAGCGTAATTCTGCAAACTAGACACTACACTGAAGGAAGCTATTTTTGCTGAATTAAAAAATGAAGGGCTGCTGTATTAAGCAAGACAGGCCTCCTAAGGAAGGACAATCGGATCATATTAAAATCATATAAATATATAAGTAAAACCCATAAATTTGTAATTTCTTAGCAATCCAGTGCTCCACTTTCCAGTTTAAACAATGGTTTTGATCACAGCTCTTTGCATATCAGGGTTTTTTCCTTCAAAGCAGACTTGAAGAGTGTTTCTATTACTCTGCCTTTTGTGAGTTTTCATCTAAGTACCCCAGCTTTTAGGAAGGGTATATTACTGCTGCAAGTAGTGGACTAATTCATGTCAATGGCAAAGCAGGAGAGAGTGGGTGCTTTTTCTCTCTGCTGCCTTTTAACTCTAGCAGATGCAGCATCCTCTGCTGCTTCTCTGAAGATGGCAGCAAACATGCTCTTTCGAAGGCACCTACCAAATAAGAATGGATTTCCTCTGTTTAATAACAAAGGCTTTTTCCAAACACTGTATGGATTAATATAGTTCAAATAAAAGGTCACGCAAATCCTTTCTAATGGGAAAAGAGTTAAGTGATTTAGCTGCCCCAGCTGATAAACAGCTGCTCCCATACTATTAGTCAGCAGTGATTTCAGCTTAGTTATTAAGGGTACTAAAATACTCTGCAGTATTTATACTGTGTCTTTGCCCAGTGGTAAGTAGGGATCCCATGATTCCTTACAGGAGAACAAGCACAGACCTATTTAAGCCTTAGACCTTAGAATAGGAATAGTGTGTGCTGAATCCCTGAACATCTCTTAATACCATGCTTTCAGTTTAGTGGAAAGCTGTCACTTTTAAACAAAAGCTTCCTGACTTTTCTATTCAAGCACACCATGGCTATCTGTTATGTTTGGCCTTCACTACCAACTTTTTCCTTTATATTCACTCCCTTAAAAAACAAAAGGACATATATTCCATTCCAGATTTATCTGTGTCCCTGTGTTGACAGGTAATCATGAAAGTAACTAAGGACAAAACCCTGAATTAGTATGCAGTAACCCCCTGAACTTACATCTTGAAAATGTAAAAACATCATCACTGCCTATAGATCAGCCCCTTCTGTCCTTATAGATGACATAGCAGAGGTCTCATTATTAAGACTTCATTGTCTTGACAATAGATTACCAATAATTATTAGCAATAGAATGAAATTATAATATGCATTATATATACAATAGAAGGTATATAAAATTTATAACTTTGGTAGTAAAGGAACACTGTGCTGCAGTAACTTCGACTTTTCATTATGCCTATTCATTCACTTGTTAATCCATAAAGTTCAATAAACCCTGTAAGTGTCCAGTTTGGTTGTGAGAATTGTGAGAATCTAATGTATTGTTATAGCATTATTCTTGGTGTAATTAAGAAAAAATTAAGTAAGCAGTACTTTAAATACATGCTCAAGCCCATTTACCATCTCACTTAGTGGAACAATCCTGTTAGATTAATTTTTTTTCCTTGCATGAGTGTAGCGTAAATCTGCTCATTTAATACAATTTGCAGTAATAACTACTTTCAGTTATAACGTCAAGAAAAAATCAAGGCTCCTTGCTTTGAAAAGCACTTAGCATCCATTATTGTACATGGTATAAACAAATTTGCAAATTTAAAGACTTTTCAGCAATAGCTACTGTCTTCAGTCTAGCTGGACATTGCAGCTCTAGTAAAAGCTATTGTATTTTTATCCATATGCATAAAAACATTTGAAAGCCTTTAAGATACTAAGAATCTTTAAGTTTTTAATACACTTTTTCAAAAGACTGCAGAGCTATAGAAACATATGAACAGTGAAAATCCCATCCATGGACTGTACATCAACCATGAATTAACTGTGTGGACTCCTGTCCTCAATTATGTGTCTATTTTTTCCCTGAGACTACCCAAGAAGTGACTGAGTATCACAGAGGTGATGATGAGAATACAACATCTCAACAGAACCTGCATGGATGAAGCTAGCAAGTTTTATGATGGCTTTAAGCACATGTGTTTCCAACACAGACAAATGAACAAACCAAAATTCTTGCAAACCCAGGAAACGATGACAGAAAAGACTATACAAGAACAGGCACAATTACTTATGATGCATGAGTTGCTCCTAATCTAAGAGATGAATAAAAATGGGTTTGAGTAGTGAGGGGCACCAAGCAAATTTAACACTTATCCTTATGTATATGTATTTACATAAGCATATAATAAGCATATGTATACTTAACACATATGCTTATTATATCTGATTCTCAGTACTGTTTTTTCTGAACACAAATGTTAACTCTTTACATTCAGATATCTTGATGTTTCACTGTTTAGGAAAAACCTGTGAGCTGTCAAACCAGTAAAATACCAAACCAAACCAAAACAACAACAACAAAACAAAACAAATAAGAAACCAGACAGAACTAGATGCTCTTCAGTTGTGGTAAAGGACCTAGCATGTTTTTTGGATGGCATCCCAGGAAATCTGGATAACATCTCCAAATCTCACAAAACAAACTGGGCTATTTTATTCATCCCGAAGTCCACTGAATTTTCCTGCTACTCAGTCCCAGTCAGACTTATTCTGTAGAAAGTACCATATGATTCTAGAATAATTTCTCGTGTGGGGAACTGCATTGTATTCAAATCACTGTGGGTGCAATCCATCTGGATCTGACTATATATAGAAGTCAGCTATCCCCCATGCCTTTACACAGGGACAGGGGCAGAAACAGAAAGGTTAGAGGCAACATTCAACATCTCTTCTGTTGGCAGCAGATTAGGCCTACCAGGCTTCCATATGTGTCAGTACTATGAACACAGCAAGTGACTACATTCACAAACATGTTACATTCCCTTTTCTTGTTCTGAGGGTTATCCTCTGAGTGCATAAAGTGTCAGTGATGACCCTTGTGTTGTGAGAGGTGCAGACCACTAAACACCAGGTCACAGAGGTCAACTCAACCCTCAGTAGCACACTGCCCTATTGCAACTATCTAAGGCTCAAACCCTCACTTAAATTTCATCCTAATTTAAAGAGTTGCTGTTGAGAAACAATAATGGAACCCTGTAGGCTCATGTCACAGGTTTATACTGCATTTCTTGCAGAATTTCTTGCCAATGATCAAATATGCGTCTAACAAACTTTATATTCCCAAGGTACACACTGACATAGAACCTTAGTATCATCTAGCTGAATGATACTTTACAGATCTCATTTTAAATAATCCTCCACTACCAATTAAGGTTGGGACAAAACCTTACATTTTCTGTACTCTTCCTGTGTAGTCTTCCTTCTCCAGAACTTTTTGTGATGTTCTGCTTTCTCATTATTTGTGACGAATAATGGATTTAATTTAAATTTATCATTATTGTGTCTATTTTATGTTTCTAAAGAGCTTTCCACTTGATCTTTACAGCAGCCTTAGCAAAGCTGCTCTTCTGCCAACAGATGAACTTTGGTGTTGCTTTTACAGTACTATTATGTTCTTCATGCATGAAACATTAAGTGTATGACAGGCTGCCAGTCTGGAGGCAACAGACAGACTGCTTTAAATGCCTCAGGGGTGTCATGCCAATCAATTCTCTTGTCTCACTCTTACCAGCCATAGAAACATGTACTAATGAAGGGTGAAGAATTAAAAAGAGGGGATGAATTACAAGGGATAAGACAATGTCACAAAGATGGGAACTCAAAAGAAAGGCGCGAAAGAGAAAGATCCAGTCTGCTGAAGACCAAAACACAGAAATATTCACAGTGTGCTACTTAAAGACAGACACACATTTCATTCTCATCTGGTTCATTTTGGAACTTCTAAGTACCTAGTTGGATCTGCAGATATCAAAACCTGATATGAAAGGCTGCAGAGAGATAACACCATGCCAGTCCTGCAACATTAAGGAGTAATTCTATTTGATGTTACTGACTTCCCAACAGAGCAGCCATCCCAGATTTTTCAGAAGTCTCAGACCAGAAAGCAGTATGTGCTCTCAAAATGCCAGATTTAAGTTTCCAAAGAACATGTATTTCAAGCATGTGAGAGGACTGTGTCCTCCACCATGTAAACTGCTTCATGCACAGAGTTCCTCATATCTCCAAAGAGTATTGGAGGACAGAAAAGCCAAGGCAATACTGCCAAGTAGTTTTGGCCTTCAGAGTAGACCAACTACTTCCCATCAGTATCTCTCTCAACTTGGTATGTCTGTCTAGATATGTGTTTAAGAACCACACAGATCAACCTGGGGTTTACACATGGATATTATAATAATCATCTCTCAGACAGCTAGAAAACTCAGGAAATCTGTTTTATTATTCTTTGTGTTTAACCACTACTGTCATTATATCTCCTTGCTCTCCTTCCCTTTTTATCCTCTGAATTACACATGGAAAGGCAAAACAAATTCTTTAACAAGTTCTCTGTATTTATCACCATGTTGAGCTCCGTGTTTCTACCACTGTCTCAGGTAATTAGGAAAGCACATCAAACACTTCTCAGGACAAGTGCTGGATTTCTTTATCTCACTTTGAACATAGAAACACCTGTGGCAAAGTCCACAGAGGCTCAGCCAGAACTACCATCATGGTCAGTTTACCATTATTTTTAAGCACAGCTCTGTTCCACAAGCATTGAGCCAAATGAAAAACTGACTCCCATGTAGTTGCAAGGTAATGTTTTCTCCAGGAGTAATGTCAGTAATGGATAAAGTCAAGGACAATAAAAAAATACACTACAAAGATAATACAATTACAGATGATGTTCGGGTAGTAAAACAAACTTAATAAACCAAGTAGAAACAGCACATGGTCCCAATGAAGTCTGTATAAATTCTGTACACAGAACCTATGAGGTTTTGGATTAATGATTGCCAAAAGTGAGAAAAAGCAGGATTTGTGTGAAAACTGATTAAAGTAACAATAAAAATGTTTATCTAGTTGACAGCCAAACTCTTTTCCCCCCAGCTACTATAAAAAGAAAGCCAGCATAATACTATAAAAATATCTTACTAAAAATCACATTTTTCACAGTGGTTTTTTTTTTGATCACATAGATTGGGACCTTCCAAATAAATAAATAAGTAAATAAAATTCCTACTGAAACCCTGACAAACAAGACAGACATTTATGAACATGGAATATAATGAATGGGTTATATAGAACACATAAGAATGGACAGCACTTCCTAACTGGCTACTGTGATAGTGGATATTGGGATGTGGGATTCAGAAAAAGGTAGAAAAAATAAGTATTAAAGGTGGTGATTTCAAGTAAGAATAGTTTACAGGTGAAAGAGGTAATCTGCTAAGGTATTGCACTGTGGTAGAATGGAAAACAAAATGTATTTATTTCTAAAAATAATAGTACTGATTTCCAGTAAGTTTCTAAAATTTGTGCCATTCTTGTGTCACTTCACTGGCTACAAGACTAGTACTGTTCTCAACTACTATCACAAGGGCTCAGTTTCATACAGAAAATCCTACTGTGCCCTGATGCAAATTAAATGTTTGTTTTTAAACAGTAGTTAGTTTCAGGAACCTCAGATAATGGATTATTTCATTCACAACCAGGTAGAAGCCAGTAATCTTTAGTGGATGCTTATTTCCATACAGATTGTTTTCCAGCATTTGTATACATTTGTATGGCACTGTTAGCAAGGAAATTATTATAATTTCCACAGGAAGTGGAAAACTGAGTTTCTCAATAACTGAAATCTTGAATCACTGAGGGGCAGTCAGATGTGGAATGAAGTGCTAATAAAAAAGTGAGTGAAATTCTTTTTTTTTTTTTTTTTTTTTGTTAAAGTTTAGTTCATACACAAAACTTCAACCTTGGGAAATGACAAAGAAATTATCTTAATTTGAACCTTAATGTATAGGGGGTTTCTTTGGCTTCAGTTTTACTTGCATATGGAGCAGTGGGTCAGTGAAAATATTTGTTGAATCAGTTAGCCACACTTCTCATTGCAATACCAAAAGACAACCAGCAACACTCCAGTTCTTGTTTTTCAGCACCCTAACCTCTAGTGAGCAGTTTACTGAAAATCTAGCAGTGCATATCAGTCCCAGATACTTTGTATTTCAAATTAACATATACAAGAAAATGCCTAAATTCTGCATTAAAAAAAAAAAAAATTAAGATCCTTATAGCAACCAATAAATCATACCCAGTTTTCGACAAAGTTTCTGCCTTTCCTTACCTTTTTTTTTTTTTTTTTTTGATAGTTAGAATGTAAGGTCTAATCTAATAGGCTTTCTACAAAGTTAACCAGAGTCAGTATAAATTAATAACACAAAATGAAACACAAAGACTAAAATCCCACTGCAAGTGCTAAGAGGGATTCTATAATCACTTAAGAGATTAAAACAGAAGCTCAACAAAATTCTGTGGGACTTACCACATCTGCAGAAGTAGGCTGTGAGGAGATGTAAAGGATCACTATTTTCCCCTTCTTGTTTACTAAGCTTCAAACTGCTTTGGAGGTCAGAAGTACTGCCCTACCACCTGAAGACTCTGAATCTTGATTACCTTCACCCCCTCCTTTAATCTCCAAATAGCTTGTTTTCCTTTGGGTTCCTGAATTTAAGAAAAACAAAAAACCAAAAAAACAACAACCAAAAAAAAAACCCCACTTTGATTACAATTGCTGTCAGGATATCCATTTTCTGTCTCCTACATTTTCTAGTCTCCCACTGTTCATATATACAAATATCTATATGGATATACTTTTTATCTCCCTAGAAGCAATTTCATACTAAACTATGCATTTAATGTTTCATTTTTATTGCTCTTGTCAATTTTCCACATATAACTTAGTTGATCTGTTAAACTTGCAATTAATTTTAATTAGCTACAGGCTATCAGTGTTCACGATCTAGTGTCATTTATACCTTCTCTTCATGCCTGCAGAAAAATAAGTCTAAACTTGACCGAATTAAGAAAGGTTACTGTTGAGCTTGCTGTATTTGAAATGGTGACCTCATTCTGCTGGAATAGTAAAGGTGAAGCAGAGGGTAAATGTACTTGAAAAGTGTAGTTTCAGTCCCTCAGTAGGAAAAAAGGACAGTGATGTGTTAACAGCGATGATGTTCTTAGGTAACGAAAAAAAAAATGGTAAATTCGCTGTGTTTAGCTGTTTTCTGATTTTACCGTTGGCTCTGCAACACAGAGTAAAAATATAAAACCTTTCCAATGTAGCATACCTCCTGTAAGGAGGTAATGAAGCTGCTAATGTTTGCCTAAGAATCATCCTTAGCTAACACTGCTATGCAGGCTTAGAAGAGCAAACGACTTGCCTCAGCATCTCACACAAGTGAACATTTATTACAGCAGGGCAGGAAAGGCCAGCAAGAATACCAGTTAAATTACTCAGATGAGGGTTGCCATTAAGCAAGACATAGTGGAGTAGAAATCCACAACACTGGTTCTAATTAAAAGCAGAGGAGACATTTACACTTAGGATGAAATCCCCACCACAGGTTTTCTGCCTGCTTGACCTTCTTAGCTCTCCTCTTAGCCACATAAAGTGATTTTCCTTATGCACGCTTGACTATTCATCATCTTATGCCTTGCCTTGGCAGCTGAATCAATAAATGTATATATGTTTCTAATAAGGTTCCTCATGACACAAACAAAAGAACAACAAGCTGGACATCTCAAAGAAAAAATACATACATCGATTCTCTTTTGATTGTTATTAACTGTTACTGCACATTCTGTAGTTATGATCTTCTGCATCTTGCAGTATTACACAACAGCAGGGGGCCACATAATGTAAGACATCAGGAAAATGTCTGAATTCAAAATTGGTTATAAAAGGTGGTCACAAGAAGAGAGCAATACAATTTTTGAGGATAAAAATATGAAAGAATGATAGTGGCAAGTAATTGAATATTTAAAGACTTACACTACTATAATACAAAGTGCCTAGAAAGGGAAGTAACTTGAGAACTTTTGAAGTCTTCCAGTTACATAAAATTAAATACTATCAAGCTAGAGACACCATCATGGAAATGTGACTAGATCAGTGTGGTAAGAAAAATTCTTTTAGCTGAGCTCCTACGTAAGGAATGAAGGCATCTTATTCAAGGTATTTGCAAGCTAGCTGTTTTCTTTTGGAAATAACTACTTTATTATTTTACAGGTTGGTCCAAAATGACCATCATTTATAACTGCCTATGATAAATGAGAAATAGCAACTATTTACAAGCCTTACTGTTTTCTTAAGCTAATAAAGAAAATCTGATACTGGATGGATTGTAATGAATGAATACACTCCTTCAACTGCCACTGCAAAATCAGTTATTGTATACATAATTACTAAGGTTTCCAAAAAGTTATGTGTTACAACCTCTTTCTAAGCAAGATCTACTCTGGAATAACAGAAGGTCCTACAAAAAGTCTGCATCTCTCAGGTGTGATTAATTAGTATATATGAGGACTCCTAACAAAAAAAAAATACGTCCTCGTGTCTCATTCATTAAACAACATTTTTTTCAGACAATACAAGACTTGAAGAGAATTACTATATGTTTCTTTGCCCTACTAAAATCTTCCACAAGGTGATGCAGGGCACTGTTTGGTATTTATGATGGTACTGGCATTGCTACAAAGGTTTTACCCGCTTTTCAGAAAGTGGTTCCAAAGCAGTGATTTTCTTGGATTAATTCAGAAAAATACACACTTAACACCTGGGAATACAGAATCACAGAATCTTGGAATAGTTTTGTTTGGAAGGGACATTAAAAATCATCTAGTTCTGACCCTTCTGCCATGGGAAGGAACATCAACTAGACCAGATCTCTCAAAGCCCCATCCAGCCTGGCCTGGAACACTGCCAGGGACGGGGGCAGTCACAACTTCTCTGGGCAGTCTGTGCCAGTGTCTCACCACCCTCACACTAAAGAACTTCTGACTAATATCTAATCTAAATCTACCCTCCTTCAGCCTCAAAACATTCCTCCTTACTCCATGGCCTTGCAGGAAGTCCCTCAGCTTTCCTGTAGGACCCTCCAGGTACTGGAAGGACATTATAAGGTCTCCTTAGAGCCTTCTCTTCTCCAGGATGAGCAACACCAACTCTCTTAGCCTGTCATCATAGGCACTCTAAACCTCTGATCATATCTGTGGCCTCTGGACTCACTCCAACAGCTCCACTTTGTTGCTGACAGACATTAAGCAACACCAGTCCCTGTGCTGACCCCTGAGGAGCATCACTTGTCACTGACCTCTCCTTGGAAATCAAGTTGTTAACCACAGCCCTTTGAGTGTGACTGCCCAGCCAATTCCTTATCCACTGAGTGGTCCATCAATCAAGTCCACGTGTCTCCAACTTAGAGACAAGGATGTGCTGTGGAACAGTGTAAAATGCCTTGTACAAGTCAGGTAAATAACATCAGTTGCTCTTCCTTTATCCACCAACTCTGTAAACCTATTGTAGAAGGCCACCAAATTTGCCAGGCACAATTTGCCCTTAGTGAAGCCATGCTGGCTGTCACTATTGACCTCTGTATTTTCCATATGACTTAGAATAGTTTCCAGAAGGATCTGTTCCATGATCTGTCTGGGTACAAAGGTAAGAATGAGTGGCCTGCAGTTCTTCAAGTCTTTTTTTTTCCCCTTTTAAAAAATAGGGGTTATGTTTCCCCTTTTCTAGGCAGTGTGAATTTACCAGACTGCCATCCAAATATTATGGACAGAACACTCCTGTTGGAATTTTGATGTTATCCTCATAAGAATGGGAGATTTAATGCTCTACATATACTCAAATGCAAGATAACATACAATTATTAGAAAAAAATTAGAAAAGTGAACAGCAATTACATTTTATAAGTAGCCTGGTAGCCCATGTGCTATTTGTGCCTGTAACATCTGCGGCTGGTGAGCAACTGAATGGTTTTTCTTGAGGAAGCTGAAGAAAAAAAGATTTGGCTATCTACTCCATTCTACTGCAACTACAAAAGCAACGCTTCTGACACTGAATGTGTTTGGTCTGAAAAGGTAATGGATGCCAAACATGTATTTTATTCGTCAATATTTTATTAATTTTCTTTTTTTTTTCTGAAATTTGAAATAAAATTATTACAATTTTATTTATTTTCCTGCTGGTGAAAAAGGCGGGTACGGATAACTACTTAAATGACACTCAATAATATTTAACTAAAATGTTTTTAAACATTTCTGTACAACATGCTAACTCTATTATCACTAGGCAAGTACTGGGTACAAAGTACACCATATTAAGAATACTTCTTCCATGCATTATATTTGTTCACATTTACATAAAGCTTCATAAAGTCATGCCATTTGTTTAAACATTGAAAATGGCATGACACTTTGGCATGAATATTCAAAATACATTCATTTTAGCAATCAATTAGCATTATAAATAAATGCTAAATTCTAACAATTCTTACTTTTCTGCTATGTTTCTGTGATGGTATTGTTACTGCTTCAAAATATACCAGAACAACAGTATTTATCCAAGTACACTCAGAGGTCATGTAGTAATTCTACAGCACTAAAAGAGACAGAACTGGACAGATGGACAACTAAAAATGTTCATGCTACTAAAACTACAAAATTAATCAATACAGGTCTTTTTGACCAATTTAGTGACAGAGCTGACATAGAAAAAACTGAGAAGTTTTATTCACTGTTAGGTCTATTTACATTAAAAATAAAATTAATAAAATAAGAAAAAAACCCCACATGAATACTACCTGTGGCGTGGCAAATCCCTTGTCAAAAGATTTATTTTCAAAAACATATATATGACTGATTCAATGTACTGTAATTAGATGAGAAATACCAGTTGGTCTATATGTTGATACAGGTATTGTTTTTCTACCAATAAAGACACACCTACAGGCTTGTAAGATATTATAAAGTTCAGATATCTGTCGAAAGCAGCTATCACAGAATCACAGAAAGGAAGGGACCTCGAAAGATCATCCAGTCCAACCCCTGGGATCTGCCTCGGGGTTTGAACCAGATCACCTTCAGAAGTTTTTTTCCAATTTATATTACTATGATTCTTTGAAACCATCAGATGGAAGAAGTGGGTACAGCTGACAGAGATTCTGACACTGACACCCAGCAAACATTTCTTATCCAAAAGTGATAATAAATTTATGAGATATTCTTTTTTTTTTAAATAGCTTTAGCCATCACCCTAATTTTAAGTAATATTTAGGTAAGTGTGACTAATGCTTAGCTTTTTTTTCAACAAGTATTCATAACCTGAAAATCTACCTAATGTAGTTGTTGAAAAAATGAAAATTTCTGAAGCTTTACTAGATGAAAAATTTCCACAGGAAAGAAATAAAGAAGGCTGAAAACAACTGATTGGTAACTCCCTTCTGCTTGTCTTCATCAAGCAAAATTTTTTTAGCACTATGCATGGGAAGCACAAGTTGTTGAATGCCTTGGAAAGTGTGTGCCTCAGGGCCTCCTCTTATTTAGTAACAATTCCAATTTGGGATCCTAGTCTTATGTATAGGTGAAAAGTACAGTGAACTGAGTGGACTGGAATAGGGATAATGTACAGCAGTGTTGGGGAAAGAGGAGATAATACAAGCTTTAAGGGCCTGGAAACTTCACTAGGTTCCTGTTTTCCCTCAGAATTGGAATTATCAAAGGATTCTCCTCAATCCTGAGAGTCCTCCAGACCACTTTATACCTTCGCCTTAGACATAATTAAATGCAGAATTCTATTTTCCCACATTGCCACTTCTGAAATACCTAAGTGCAATAGGAATTCCGTAACAATGTCACAACTTATTTCAACATTATTAGGCGTATTGACACTTCCTCCTTAATTCCAGTTACAGACACTGGCACTGGTTTCCTCTCCTGTTATGTCACACTGATGTTTAATTTTCTCTGCACTGCTTCTACTCTGACCATTCCTGTAGCTTGGCACAACTGCATTATCTGGCAAGTAACAGCCCTCCAAGTTTGGAATGGACACCAATGTGTACCAAGGGTTAGCAGTGTGTCTGCAATACACAGGATTTACCCTCTGAAATGTTGAAACTTTTCATCAAAGCAAGCAGTGATTCTGAAAATCAGACTTGGATTGTAGAACCCATTCATATTGTTGTTTTCAATTTAAAAAAATCTGCTTCTTAAATCTTGCATTTACTAATAAAATTCTGAGTTAAAGCAAATAAAACCAAAACAAGTAAATCAAAGTGACACTGCATCTCCACACTGTGATTCCAATGCAATTGTCTGTCATGCATTCAAGAGTTGTCATAATATCTTGATATTTTATCATGCCTTGATAATAACTCCCAATTACAGAGCATGTTTAAATACTGTTTCTTTTAGATAAGTGCATCATTTAAGGTAAAATAAAGCCTGTATTACTCCTGGTTCACCTCTTTATTTTAATGAATTAGCAATAAAACTACTGTGACTGGTAAATAACTTACAATGAAATTTAAGACACATTAATTTTTAATTATTTTTCCCACAGTCTATTTTAATTTGGCTGTATTCATCATTTGCCTTCATAATTTTTCTGTTTAGTGAATTTATAACCAAACAAACACATAATGTTTCTTTTATAGGGGAAAGATATTGAGTTAGTGCTTTCTTGCATGGAAATAATTGATCATTTATTTACAAGTAGGAGGTAGTGCAAGATTAACACAGAATGCACCCTGTTACATGGAAATACATGATTATTTTTGTCTTCTACAACCTCACTTTTTGCTGAAGGTAATTACTTTTCGGTCTTCTATATTAACTATAATATCAACTACTGTGTGGAAACATGCATTTAATTGTAATTAAATGGTATTTACAAAGTCAAACCTATTAAGTAGTATTTAAAGGAAAAGAAAGGTCTTTTATTAAATCTGTGATTAAGTTTTCAGTATTACTCAAATACTGTACTGGTTTTCTAAACCATTTCTGTTTCACTAATTTATGCTAGAGTGAGCAGGCATAGAAGTAGTAAAAAATTTTGAGGAATAAAACGCCTCATAAAATAAAGATGGAAAATTCTTAAATGTCTTTTTTTCCTCTCCAGTGCAAAATAAATAAACATCAAGCATTTATCTAGTTGTACAAGCATGACTTACAAGACTTCATTTTATTCAAACCTCTTCTTAACAAAATTGCACCCAGCACTCAGCTGCAAGAAATTCTATTTTGACAGCTTGAAAGTACATAATATTGCATTATTCTCAGAGTGAGAAAGTGTTTTCTGATAAGCAAATTTCACTGTTACACATTCCTGTCTGCACTTGCAGTTCCTTCCAGTCCTTATACCCTTTTACACTTAGACAGCTGTAGAATGGTATCAAAGGCGTTTGAAAAAATTAAATCCAAAGGATTCCAGGAGCCAGTAATGTTGCTCCATCTGCACATGAGATGATACCTCAATAGCTCCTTTAGAGCTTTAGTGTTTTTTCATCAGTGTTTTTATTTTATAAGTTCCAGCTCCCAAAACAAACCCCAGATGCTCCTTTTTTACCTTTTTTTGTTTCTCTTCATAAATTTTAATGTGTAATGGGTTACAAAAAACAAAAAGGTTGTTCAAAATGGTACTTTGAGCTTTTATCTGATATCAATTAAACTCTTTGAGAGTCTTGCATCACCCTGAATTCCCCTCTCTAAATCTTGGGCTTCTGCGAAGTAATTTCTTGAAGTGGTCTTGATAAAATGAGCTCTGTACAATGAGCCTCCTCTTTTACTTTTCATTATTCATGGTTTCATAATTTCTTACTCTAGAGCCATGATACATCCTTGAGATAAAGCTTTCTGCACTTTCTGCTGCAGGAGAGCAGTTTCAGACCTCTTCTCAGCCATCACATCCTCTTTGAATTCATAAATATGAATACCTTTGAATCCATAAATATCCATAATCCATAAAGTTCCAGGCTTCATGTTGTACCTTCAAAGATTGTTTTTCTCCTGGTTTAAGAGATTAGAAAGAACAACTTAAAGCTCAAGATCATGATTCAAGTTGCCACACTTTTCTCCTCTGGTTCCAGGGAACCCTTTCAAACAGTTAAACTCATCTGTGGGATAGTTGTTAAGTGTCTTCCAGTTGGGTCTAAGACTATAATAATTTTGTCTCGGACTTGAGAATCAAACTTCCTTATCTATAAGGACTCTTCTCTAATCCTACTTTCTATAGAATGCATTTAGGAATTAAATTAAGAAAAATCAGAATGATTAGTAACAACATCGAAGACCTCTTTCACTGTTCTAGATCTTAGAGGAAAGCAAACAAATACCAATCCATACACAAATGTTACACATGGTCTACTGAACAGCAGTGAAATGCAATATTGAACAATGGTGATTAATGTATATGACCTGGTATAGAAGAGATTTTAGCCAATACCCAAAAGGGAATGAAGTATGTTTCATGTATCTCCAGTAAGCCATGTCCCTAGGTAGACATCCCACTTTCTGTGCCTTATCTTTTAAAAAACATAGATCTTTCCAGCTGTAATAAAGCTGGAAAATTGCAATGATATGTGGTAAATTTAAAAAGGGAAAGCCTGTGCAACAAAGAGTAGTAAAGTGTGACCTTCTGAGAACTGAGAATAGAACAAAATTCGGTGCCTTAAAGGAAAAAAGCTAATTCTAAAATAGTCATATTTTATTACACATTCCCCTGAGTTTCAAAATTAATCTCTGAGCAGGTTATTTTATTTATTTTAAAGCTGCTATAGTGAGACAAGTGTTTTCTATGATTTTTCATACTTTTTCTTAAAAGGAAAAACATTTGTTAAAGCTGACCTTTTCTTGAGAAAGGTTTTGATTTTGATAAACATTTTTTTCTCAACAGATAAGTATCTTATGAAAAAAAATATGAACAATCTCAAAAATACGAGCTATCACAGTCAGCATCTCTCCTGTCTGAGTTCAGTGGAGTTCTGTAACCAAGTAGAAAATGGCTGAGCATGTTCCTCACCAGGAGTCCTGCATGGAGGTTCAGCTCCACTGAACAGCTTGAGATTATTTCTAACCTACAGATTGATTTGTCATGTTCTGCAGCAGCACCTTTGAGCTCTGAAGACTGAAAGGAAGGATAAAATGTAATATTCTCATAAATCTTGAAGGTCATTCCCTTCTTAAATTTTTTATACTGTGTACTCTTAAATTTTCTGGATCAAAATACTGAGGAATACAGCACTGAACTTTACTGATCCAATCTGCTCTCTATGGGTACTCACACGACATTCATTAAAGTGAATTCTCTAAAGTTTTCTTCAAGCATGCAATTTTCAGCTTGGATGTACAACAAAGAATTCATCTAAGCTTGACTTCCTGACATTTATCCAAATCCAGACTTTAAAAACCTTTAAGTATTTCTTATCAACCACTAATTTAATCTCTAAAAATCCAGGCTGCGTTATTTTCAAAACCAGGTTCACTGTACAATTTGGCAGAGCTATTGTCAATGTCACTAAGCAATGTCACTTAGCAATATTTCTAAAGTAGATTTTTAAGCCAACATAAATAATTGAGTTCAGGAAAACTAAATGACATAACAAAGAATAAAAATACACCACTGAACCTTTTCTACAAGGCACATAAAGGCATTACAATTAAATATATTTATAATAACTTCCATTAAAATGCAGACATTTCAGAAAGATCAGCAATTACTGATGTAATTCTGAGTGCTTTTCCACATATACTAATATATTTCATTCACAGATTTACATGTGTGTGTGTGTGTATATGTAAATATGTACACGTGCACATATACATTGATAAGCCTGCATGTACATGGGGCAGAATGTCCTGCAGGATGTGATTAACTTCTCATTCTTTCCACTTCCACATCCTTATCCTCTAAAAAATATGTAGTATTATTATTATAGTAATTATAATAATAATTATACACTGCATAATGATTTGGACTCCCCTAGAGACCTGAAAGAAAATTAGCTCTTGTACAGCATCTTTCTATTACTTTTGTCTGCTCCAGAACTGAACAGGCTTTGTGAGGTAAGTGGTCAGCAAAGGTAAAATGCATCATTTCCAGAGCCAGCAGAAGTTGCTCTTGATATAAAGTGAATGGTTTCATTATTAATGACTGAAAATTAGGTCACTATAGGAAAACAATTTTTCCTAACATATCTAAATCCCGAATTCATATTGAATCATACACAGATAGAGACAAAAAAATTATAAACTGCTGCAAAGAAGCTATTATAAAGTCTTCCATCATTGACTCCCTTATTAATCTCAATAGCAGAGCACAAAATGTGTCAATAAACTACTAAATGGAAAAAATCCCAACACAGTTCTACCAACAAATTCGTGGAGCAATTAAGGAGCTTGGGAATGTAGTGGTGTACGATGTTGAGGCCGTATGCTGAAAGTTACTGAGATGTATCAGAAAGGAGCAAAATTAGGAGCCCTGGTAAAATCTGATGGATACTTCAGGGAATTTCTACAATGAATTCAGTCCTGCAGACACTCTTATGACTTAGCAGAAATCAGAGAACTGAACAAGAGGTAGGCATCTAAGGGATCACACTCTGAGCAACCAGCTTTCCAGGACAGGCTGGTAAGCAAGACATGAATTTTTGTTCAGCTTGGATACTTAAATTTGGCTCCTACATCTATACAAGTGACCTAATTTTTAAATATGCTGAGTGCCTGCAATTCCCAACCATTGTTGCAATCAATCATTGTTAAATTGTATGAAAATACTGATAAAACCCAGGCTGCCTCCAGGCATTTGTTTCTGCTCATTTGTTTCTGCTTTGTTATTATTAAAGCTACAGCACTTACTCTCAAAAACACTCCTGTAAAACTAAGCAACAAAAATACATTTTAAAAATGTCGAAAAGTTGTTTACCAATGTTAGCTCTGTTTCAGGAGGAAGGAAATATTCTTCAATTACTTGACTACAGTGTATCACTGAATAATGAAATGGATCATTGTTTCAAAATTTAAGATGGTGAAAATGTATAGGATATTAGCAGATACTTGAAATAAAGATTTTTTTGACTGCCCTGCTTGGACCAAGAGAAACATATTCAGCTGGGCAGATTGCTGCTCAACTTCCTTAAGAGCTATCATCACCTCTCCTCAGCATCTGAAGCACACTAGCTATCCCTTCTCCCTTTGGTGAAAGCAATTAGAGAACAGATAGAAATGGGGGCCATGGAGATGTCCCAGGTATTCAGTTAATGGATGTGCGTTGCTTTCTATTAACAGAACTGCGATGTATTGCTTGGAATGGGGTCATACTCTGATGAAACACTCAAACAACAGGTTTTGGCCTGAAAATGCATCCTCTAAAAGGTGAAGGGTACAGACATGTATTCCTGTATGAAAGTAAACACCGCTGTTTCCACATTTTCTAATTCTCATAAATGTACATTTCCACTGGTAAAACAGAAAACTGAAACAGGACCTTTCCAGGTCCCTGGGAAAGCAGTTCTTCAAAATGTGATATGTATATATGTGGTGTGTGGAGTTTTAGTAGTAAGTCTATATGCATCCTCATTTTGTATAGACCTGATAAGAAACCATTCCCACATGAGAGTCTGAAGGAGATAGCCTAAGCAGTTTGGTGAACTAGGAGGGTTAAAGAGTGGTTCAAATGCTCT
The DNA here is from genome assembly GCF_036169615.1 of Heliangelus exortis. NCBI lineage: Eukaryota > Metazoa > Chordata > Aves > Apodiformes > Trochilidae > Heliangelus > Heliangelus exortis. The sequence continues at coordinate 106,293,867 of NC_092422.1, read as the reverse complement.
CCATTCAGGTGTCTGAATATTAGCACATCTTGTTCCTTGTGGGTATAGTCTGAATACAAAAACAAAGTTAGTGACATTTATTTACACTTATGCTGACATTTTTCTGTATGCAGAGGAAATCAACACATTTTCTTAAAGGTCAAAACCCTTTGCATAATATATTTCACTGCATGGAATAGGGACTTTTTGATATAATTCAGTTGCTGAGTTTACCATGTGTAACCCCTAAAAAGCTGAGTCTTAAAGCTTTTTAATATATTGGTGTAATTTATTTCTCCTATTTCTCATTTTTCCAGGACAAAAGAGGAATTATATCTTTTATTATATTCAGCACATAGCATATAATTACTGCTCAATTTGCATTGACACATTTTAATTTTCATGGCTCCACTACATATAACACATTTGTGCCTCCTATACTTTCAAAGACAGCAGTGTCCTTCTCGATTTTCCCTGCAAATTTTGTTACACTTTCATATTCTTAGATATTAAAGCCACCACAATTCTTTTCCCTTCATCTGGATGGAGATGGCATTAAGAAAATTTTTTATTCACAAGGAGTTTTTCTTTAGGGACCTAATTTCTGCACCATTTTTTCTGGAAAAGCAGACTGTAGTGAAGTGTTCTGTAGGAAGCAGAACACTAGGGGAAAAGACTCGTCTGGGGTACGAGTGCAAGGACAGCATTAGATATTTTTATTTTAATCAGTTATATTGTGAAGGATGATATTTCCAAATCTGCTGTGGTATCTGCTGTTAATCACGAAGTCTGTCATAACCAACTACTGCATATAGGACAACTTTATTCTGGAGAGCTTGGAGACAGAATTTAGATGAGATCAGATTTAACAGAGAGGAAAAGAAAAATGTAGTAGAAATTCCATCTTTTACAATACCCGTCACCCTTACCAATCTGAACTTAAATGCAGGAGATCAGCTTACAACAGCTTTAAACTTCATGTTTATTCTTTTTTATTAGCCTTTTATCTTCACTTAACTTTTCTCTTCTGTTTCATTTAACATATGTTATTCCATGCTTTAAACATTTTTACAAGATACTAAATGTAGTATTATTTGACAAGGAGTATACATTTAACAAAGCTTTTAAAGCCTTTTTCTCAAAACGCACTGAGAAGCTTGTGATAGGTAAACCCCTCCCCTCCTAAAACCTAAGCACAGTCAAGCTACATTTGTGCATTTTCATGAACACAAAGCAACCATATTGTTACAGAAACACCGATTACTGGAATTAAGTAAAGGCAGAAGATCTCATTTAGGCCTAGAAATTAGGTACAGCTCTTAGGCTGGACTGCTCCTCCATCAGTGCTCAAAATGTCTGTACTGAACACTGACTTCTCCCTTTGCCAGTTCACAGGCTTTTGTTACAAAGATAATTTCTGTAATTATATTCAGTGACAGAGATAAAGGCACCCAACTTTAAACAAAGCTTGCTCTTTTCACTAATTCTTCCCTCCAGCAGTGTACATGTGAGAGTTACCATGGTAATTCTGTTGCTGTTAAGTAACAGTGAAAGCACACGCGTTAAAATTACACTGTTTGTAAGTGACCAAGTTACCTGGTCCTGATTGTGGTTACACTGGAACAACATCTATGGAGTATAGAACAAATTAATGTGTTTAGCATATTAAGTGATTTCTCATCTAGTCTCATCTAAAGGTGCTCCTTTATAAGGAACCACCGAAGAATCACCCCTTTGCCAGAGAGAGATCGAAAAGATTTAAGGTGTAATAAGATAGTTTTGTACGGGGATGGAATTTCAAAACATCATATAAACACAGTGTAATCTCCACCAAGACTGAATAAGCAGAGAAAGAACTAAATATTTGAGTTTCTATGTGCCAAGGGAGAATTAATCTTACAGACAGAGTAGCAGAGAGATCTTCTTCAGAGAACATGTATCTTCCCCCTCAAAGACACTAATGGTGCTGAGCACACTCCTAGAACTGGCAGGATATTTAGTTAGGGTTAGAAGGAGACATGTGAAAGCAGTTAATATGCCTTTTTCTCTTTCAGGTGGAAACAAATGGGGATTTAGGCTCAAAATATCCTTCAAGTTTCTGAATAGTGGTTTGGGTCAACAGAGACATATATAAAGAAGGATCATAGAGAGGTGTTACATTCAAAATGTGGCTGTGGGCTGAAGACATATCTTCTATGTAAAACCAAGAATTTACTGTTATTATGCCTTGAATCTTAATGGTGTAATCAATTAATTATTATTAATTCACATCCAAGCTATTACTAAATCACACAGAAAAAGAAGATAATACTATTATGGAAAAATATTAATATTAGAGTTAAAATTATTATACGCACACGATTAACACCTGTGCTTTTTTTCTGGTGTCCTTCAATGAAGGTCTGATAAGACACATGGAGGACAAGGAAGGCGATCCAAGACAGCCAGCACGGCTTCACTAAGGGCAAATCCTGCCTAATGAACCTAGTGGCTCTCTATGATGGGGTAAATTCATCAGTGGACAAGGGACAACCTATGGTTGTGATCTATCAAGACTTCTGCAAGGCCTTTGACACAGTTGCCCACAACATCCTATTCACCAAGTTGGAGAGATACAGATTTGATGGGTGAACTGTTCAGTGGATAAGGAATTGGCTGAATGGTTGCCTCCAGAGGGCACTGGTCAACAGCTCAAAGTCCAGATGGAGACCAGAGACAAGTAGTGCCCCTCAGGGGTCTATACTGGGATTTTTATCAGTGATATATTTTTATCAGTGATCAGACAGTGGGATCGAGTGCAACATCAGCAAGTTTGCAGATGACACCAAGCTGAGTGGTGCCTTCAGTAAGCCAAAGAGATGGGATGTCATCCAGACAGACCTGGACAGACGGGAGAGGCGGGCCCAGGTGAGGTTCAATTTGACCAAGTGGAGGGTGGTGCACATGGTGCACGCTTGCAGCCCAGAAGGTTGATCACATCCTGGGCTGCTTCAAGAGAAGCATGGCCAGAAGATCAAGAGAGGTGATTCTGCCACTTTGCTCTGCTCTGGTGAGACCTCACCTGGAGTACTGCATCCAGCTCTGGAGCTCTGAATACAGGAAGGACATGGACCTGATGGAGCAGGTCCAGAGGAGGGGCATGAAGATGTGGTGACAGGCATGTATGCAACACTGGCTTCTGACCATAGCAGTGGTCTTCAAAATACCAGGTTTTGGCCAGCAGTGTGGGGCCTTTGGCAGTGCTTTAAGTAACCTTTCTCCCTGCATCACAGACAGACAGACAGAAATCGTTTAAATGTAAGCTAGACAAGAGATAGGTAACTATAAAGATAGTGTCAATGCAATCTCAAGTGATCATCTGACCACATCTTTAGAAAGTTCTCATATATGCATACCATAATTCTCTGAGTATTACACTTACTTCTTGCAAGATTATTTTTTTCACACTGTTTTACACTGGAAAAACCAAATTATCTTAGAATAATTTAAAACTAAAACATTGACCCCATTTTGCTGAGTTTCACAATCCTCAGGAATTCACCGTGGCTTACATTTCATTTAATTCTGGAAAGCTAGTATTTCATTCAGTGAATTTAGGCTCTGTTTCACTATATGTAAAATCTTAATCCTACAATGAGTTTTTAATGTCTTCCTTTTAAAGAAGGAATGGTCTAATTAATTTTTTACTCCCATGTAGCCACACATTAGATAGCTTTTTGAAACCTTCACATATCCTTTATGTAAATAATACTGGGATACATGTAGCAAGTTAACTAGAGGCAAACTATGAAAAGATGTAATCATATTTACCATTCTGGTTTTTTTCCCCATCAAATCAAGGTAAGGTGATTTCAACCTGTACGTAATGCAAACACCACTTGCAATTTGTTATCATTTATAGAAACATTCTAACCACATATTATTAACATTTTGTTATTCCTGCATCAGTCTTCATTTCCCCTCTGAGTATTTTTTAACCTTTCAGTTTAACCTACACTTGTCCATTAGCTTATGCACACACTGCCCATCTACAATGTGCTCATCTTTTTTTTTCCCCCAGTATTTAATATACATACATGATAAAATATGTGTGAAGTTGATAGACATAAACCTACAAAATTCATTTGGAAAAACATGCTGACAGCTGACTTACGAAAATGACGATATAAAATTTGTGTTTGCTTGGTTTTTTTGTTGTTGTTGTTGATTAGTTTGGTTTTACTGAATATTGTATGCACCTGATAAGCAGTGAATACAAGCTCAAGCCTCCTAGTAAAATAGGATGACATCATGAGAATAACAGACTTCATGAGGTCGGTATTTCTGACTTAATTATAGCAGTTGCTAGAGATCATTGAATATTTTTAAATGCAAACTTTTATCTTCTACAAGGAAGTGCAGCATATCTGATATGTACCCTCTCTAAATATTTACAATCACTTTCTAATTATTTTCAGGATCTTTCCTGCCATGACAGATCATGCTAACAGCTTCATTAACTCTGCTACACGGTACCCCTGTATGCATGGTATGCACTGATAATCTGCTCAAGAAAAACTATGCAACTTCCCAACTTCGACAGAAGAACTATTACTCTCTTCCAGTATGTTAACAAGGCTGGAAAACTGTTTCACACGAAGCCATGAGGACACTAATACAAACTGTACTGGTTCTCTACATGGTTATTTTTTTAGCATCTGTGTTTGTGCACAGCACTACTGTTTAATTAAAGACGACAGATAATTACGCCCTTGGTAGTGGTCCTTCCTTTACAGATTACACAGTGACAGAGCTTGAGGGTTTCTGTTGGTAGCCATAAAAATTTCATTCAGTTCATGTTATCTGTGAAATATCTGATTTTTGAGGTAAATTTTTACCTAAAGATTTACTAAAAGATGTAACAGACAGCACAGAGATAAAACTTACTTCTAGAAACCTCTGAAATTCCAAGAAAGCTCATTTGTGTAGTGACACCTTGCCAAAGCTGAACTTCTGTGGCTATGGATTATGGCACTAGGAACAATCATCAGAAAGTGCTATGGTTATTCTTGGGTCTATCTTATAAAAAACTGATAGAAGGTAATAGAAAGATTCCTTGCGATGAAGAACAATGGATCTTGGACCACAGCTAAACCAAACAGTTGGAAAACATGAAACAGGCCTGCCAACAGCAATACAGAGCAATACCCTTCAGCTCCAAATGCTCCCAACTTCTTTGGATTCTAAGGGATTCTAAGTTTCCTCCAGACTGACAGAGAAATTTGTACTGCAAATAAAGACTAAGAATCTTCACAACAAAATGCAGTTTCATTCTTTTAGTGCAGTAAAAAAACCCAGCCAAATTATATGTGGGCTAGGGAAAGGGGGAAAAGTATAAATCTTGAGAAAGCCAAAGTGATAGATGAGCATGGGAGACTTTCCAAGTCCACTCAGGTATCATTTGTTGAAATTCTATAGTCAGATGAAATGAAGGCTTGGGATAACACATTTACTACTACACAGGGTTAGCTCCTTCATGCAGTGTGCTTGAAACATTACCTGTGCTAGCAATTTTGTATTGGGTTCAAAATAAATGTGTATTTTAGAGCTACTTTTATTTTTACTCGTCTTTGAGCATGGCAAAAAGTCACATCTCTCAAAAACAGTTTTGTGACCAAACACTGTGCAACTAGTTCCACTAAAAAGCCTGTAAAAATATGTTAGAAAATAAAAAAGAATTATGCATTTAAAGTGTTAAAACTAGATAGTGGTTTTTATATTTATAAACTAAATACATCATGGAAAACCATTCCTGAACCATTAGTATCTTTCCTTCGCCCTATCCAAATCATATAATTCCAAGTTTGAAGAGTTCACTTTCTTTTTTCTTTTCCTTCTCCTAGTTTATTTCTTCTTCCTTCTCCTACTTTGTTTTTTCAACAAAGATACTTGTATCTACATTTAAGTGCCTTAACTTTCTTGCGGATCTTCCCTTAGGGAAAGGGTGAGGAACAAGTTTGGCATGCCAGTCTCCACAGTAGTAATTTTATGCAGGGAGATGGAGGGAAAAGGAGGAAATCTGCATTCAGAGAGTGCCAGTAATGCCATAAAAGCTCCTTGATCTTTTAAGCTGAACTGAGGAATTCACAGAATTCAGTCAAGGAGGAGACATTTTTAAGAGTTTGACATAGACCAAAAGTGAGCATGAGAAGCTTATGTAAATTAACTCCTCTGTTTTGTTAGCTTATTGTGATAAACTAGGCCTTTTATCTTGTTATGTTATCAACCCTGCCTAAGAGTCAATCCTATATAGGACATTATTCTTTCATTAAGAGTGGCAAGAAGTCTCACCTGTATGACTGCTGTTCACAGTTGAAAAATGCAGGACTGCATTTTGCTACTGTGAAGATAACTGAGCAAAAGTTATCAGTTGAAGATAACTGGTCAAAACCTGGAAACATCTTTTGCAATAATACATTGACAATATTTCATTTTTTCTAATAAATAAATAAATAAAGCCAATTTGGCTTGTATCCAGATTGTCTGTCATTCCCTCATCACTTTTCCTTTCACTATATGACCTAAATTACTCTGCCTGGAATTATTTTGTCTGTAAGATGATAAAAAAATGTCATATCTAAATAGCAGCAATCTGGTTTACACTTTAACACTGTCAGTGGGTAGCAACCTGTATTGAAGTGTTTTAACCCAAGTGATGAGTTTTTAAATTTTCAGTATAATTTACAATCCAATGAGATTTTTTAACAAAGATAAGACATTTCCCTGATAAACTACTTAATATCCATAATGCCATGGAAAAAGCAACACATGAGAGCTATCCTTTCCATGAAAACACATACATGACTAACATAACACATTGCATTTATTCAGTCTATATTCACACACATTTCAAGACTAAAGTTGACATCTGAGCTGATCTTTTCTCTAAGGCAGTTGTTTCTGACAGATGCTGAAATAAATGCTACATTGGACTTAATCACCTAGTAGTTTACTAAACTTTGGCATGACTCAACTAATTTTGTATACAGTCTATGTGCTGATGAATTGCATAATCAAACTGGGACCTCCATGGCAGTGTCAAAGGGAAATCACCCCCTGACCAAGCCTGGGAGAACTCCGTTCAGCTGTCTGCATCTGAAGTCACAAAACCAAATTCAGCTCCAGCAGAAATGGGCCAGGCTCCACTAAATCAATAAGATAATCAAAGCTTTATAATTAGAGCAGTGCAAAGAATAGCAGCAAGCCCTGGCAAAAATGTGCAATGGACCTAAATCCGGATATACCCAGGGCTAAATTTGTCCTAGGAATTTTTCATACCTCTAAACAGCTGTACTGAAGCAGAAATACAGATCCTGCAGCTCCCAGCCAAAGAATAGCAAGAGAGGCAGGCTTATATACAAAGGAATATATTTCATCATTACATGATACTTCAGCCTACTCTGTCTAATGAGGAGAAGCATAGCAACCACACAACCCATTTTGAGCCTAAAGAACTCAGTCGGTATAGGACATCATTTTATTTGCAGAGAAGTGATAAGTATTCAAAATTCAGTCTTTCAAGACAGATCCTCAATGTCTGCAGTTTGGAAACCCTTTTAAGGAAATGCAATATAGCTCAGCCACAGCTTCTGAATCGTGAGGGTTTGTGCAGAAATTCCAAAACCTTGTAAGAGGAGTGTAAGGGTGGGTTTTTTTGTTTGTGATTCATTTCAAGATGTGGGGAGAAGGAAAATACTGACAATCCTAAGTATGTCACTTTAGCCCCAGTTTAATTGCCTCAGGGAAAAAAAACCAAAACAAAAACATACATACAAAACCAAAACCAAACCAAACCAAACCAAAAGAATCTGATTTCACAGAAGTCTTCACCAGAAAAAGTAGAACATTTTATACAGAACAGTATGTTCTGCACCGTACAAACGCTTGCACCCTCTTTCTCTGTCAGAATATATTCTTTGAATTTCAAAAGGCATCCTCTCCAGAGTCAGAGTTCCATCATGCTGAGTCCTGTTTCTTGATAGAAAACTGCACTTTCCTTGATGTGCAGAACTACGTATAAGACGACTAGCTTCCAGAGTTATGAAAAAACTCAGTGGGCTATGCATGGATTCCAGATTTTTTTGCCTACTAAGACCAAATACAAGCTGCAAATGGCAAATCTCACCTGTGTCATGGCAGAGCAAGTGCCTTGGGAGTGCTGAGGAAGCCTCCTTAACGCTGGAGTACACCCTCTCCAACAGACCCAGTCTGTCCACATGTTAGTAATATAATAAGCAACTTATAATATCTTTGGGAGAGATAAAATGCAGGTGACTGAAGTAGTGGAATGTGCCAATCCTGACTGGGAGAGGAGTTGGTGCTCCAGGAGAATTTTAACCTTAACAAACCCAGGCCCCTGCTGTGCTGTGCTGCACATACCTCTCAGCCATAGGATGACCCCAGTCAGTACACCGGAACAGAGGGTTCTGCAGGCAGCTCCCCCACACTGTACTGGTGCCCATCCCACCCATGTGGTATTGATTTTGTCTACAAGAGCACCAGGAAATTCTCACATAACCATACTTTGCAAATAGAGTTTTCTTGTAAGAAAATTCATGAACAGTTCAAATGACCGAAGATCTTCTCCTCACAGACAGGATCCACAGAGCATGCCATGGGAAGAGATCCACCCAGGGTCCATGCAATGTTGTGTGAATGTGAGGTGCCTAAAGGGACATAAGATATACTTTCTTTCCTAATTATCTTCTTATTGGTCTTTTATAGCTTCTTATCTTTTTGGTTGGTTTGGGTTGGGTTTTTTTGAGTCGTCCTTATTGAGCTCCATAGAAAAACATTGCACTGCCTGCTTCTCACTTTCTCTCTCTCATGTCCCTGACCCACTCTCTGCCCCGTGCAGAATGCTTATTTCTTCTGCAATGTATCTGTACTGCTTAGTTCTCCATATACACATGCACATATCTAAATTCTATAAATGATTACATAAGAATAGTAAGAACAAGTATTTAAATCATATTTCAAGAGTTTGCTGGAATTGATTTTCTTGAGGGATGAATTAGAACATCCGCTAGCATCTATGTTGGCAGTAAAGTGCCAAAAGGGAGACCTTTATCAGCAAAGCTTCCACAGGCTCAAAAAACACCCCATAAAATGGATAAAATGGAAAATCTCACTAGAAGTAAAACAGATCTCTGTAAAAAACTACATATCTATTATTTCTGCTATAAAAAGCATACTTATTTATCAGAAAACAAACAACAGCAAGTTGTACTATGCTGATCATCTCACCTGAAAGTTGCAAGCGTATTGATTATTCAGCTCATATTTCCTCAAAATCAGAAAAGAACAGTGTTAGGGACTCCACTGCATTCTGTATCCCTATCAGAGAAAAATGATATATGAATGCTGTTAAGATTATGATGTCATTTAGGCTGAATAAGGGAATCATTTTGATAGCACATGGAATTTGCAAATAATGTTATATGCAAAGTATTAATAGCACAACATGTTATTGTACTTACAACTAAAATAGAAAGCTTTTTTCCTGTTTCCTAGGTGTGAAAAATATAATTGCTACTAAGGTACTTCTACTCTAATATTAGGAAGAGAGAAGACAGAAAATTAGACAACATGTGTGAAGAATTGATTAAGCCCAAGGTATATGATTTTGCTGTGGTAGAGCAGAATTCACAGCTTTCATGGTTTGGCTTACAAACTGTTGTTTGAAGGAAATTGAGACAAATGGACTGCTCTGCCAATACCATTAAGATAGAAGGAGACTTGTATTAAACAAGAGTGTTCCACTTAAAACAGGCACCCAGTTGAAGTGGGTCATGTTAACCTACCCACCTATCAAAAAGGCCAACCCAATCCTTTTCTCAGAAGTCTGGCTGATTTGAGCTATAGCAATTTCTGTACTACAAATGTTCTGAGTTGAACTGGGCAGCTGTAGTGTAATCATGCCAAGAGGCATTAACTACTTCACTGCTGTTTCACCAACTTCCTACACTGGGCACAATTCACCTCAAGTATGCCACCTCTTGTGAAAAGATACAGTGGACCTGAAGAGCTAATGGAAAATTGGCCTAATAAGCTATTATACAGAAACATCAGTAAAAGCTATCGAAAGTAAAGGCTAAAAAGAAGAGGGGGAAAAAAAAGCAAATGAATGCATTATATTTCCCCTTTGAACAGAAAAAAAAATGTTTATAGCTTTTTCAAAGTGCTAAGTTACATACTGAGACATATCAAGCCAAGCCTTTTATAAGCCTTTTAATTTAGGATGTATAAGTGACTATACACAGCGCCACAGTGAGTGGTAGCAATTCAGTTCAGTGGGGCTTCTCATATGATTAAGAACTAATCAGTGGGCTCAGCTCTGATCCCTGTTACATGTTCCAGGCAAAAAAAAAAAAAAAATCAAGAGAGCAAGAGATCTCTCAGGCACAACATACTTGTATAGCTACATAACGTTTAGAGATCAGCATGACAGGTCGCCTGCTGCGAGGATTATACTTCCCTGTATAAGTGGGCAACAGCAGTGAGGCAAGGATAGAGAAAAGGAGAAAGTAAGAAAGCTTCTTCACCCTGCCAGCCTGTGGAGGTCAGGATGAGAAACAGGCTGCTCGTTTAATTGGATAACTTGTCACTAAAGTGATGCAGAGTTTAAGTTCTAAAGAAGGTCTCTGTGTGTCTCATCTACATACATCTTCAATGTGCCCACTCTTCCATCAGCTCATGCCTTCCCAAAATCTCACCAAGCCCTCTTTCTGCTGTCATCCTACAAAGGAAAAAGCTCCCCTAGGTATTCTAATATACCCAAAATAGATATGGAATATGAAGAAAGAGACTCAAATACATAACCTTTGGAGTGTAATGAATTCCAAATATTTTTGCCTTTTGAAAAATATCTAAGTTTTTTTCAGTGGAAACAGAAACAGGTCACATCAAGATTGCCTGAAGGAATCTACAACTTTTAAGAAGCTGGCAAAGGTGCAAACCAAGGTATTACAATGGATTAACTTCATAAGATTTAGTTCTTCTTAGGTATATGCATGTGTTCACACTTAGGTATCACAGTTTGTCTATTAACAGATGTGCCGTAAAGCCAGAAAATACAGGAGCAGATTTTTCAAGATACGTGATTATCCTTGGCCACCTGAGAGGAGAATCAATCCCCTTTTCATATTCATGTTCCTTTCCCTTCAGCTCTCCTTCCCACACTGTTAATAACACAGAACGAACATAGAGCAAGAATCTTTTAGCATACCTACACATAGACACAAGTACACAGTAATACAAACATACACACACACACACACACACACAGACATTCTTCAAACTGGATTTCCACAGCATACACCAAATTCCACTATCATAATTTATATGATACACTGCTACAGCAACCACTGACTATAGAACTTCATGAATCTTTAATTATTATCCTGGGATTCTAGCAGATTGTCCAGCAGAGTACATCAGTGGAATAATGATTTATTGTAAATAGACTCAACTTAACAAGATGTCATAAAATCTGAAATTTCTAGTCCGTCCTCTCTGTATGAACCAAAGCTTTTAAAAATTTATTTTCATTATCAGAAATCACCTGCTCAATTATTTCTATAAAAGAACCTTGGCTGCTTGCAGGTCACATATAATTAATTTGTTTTACACATTCAGCATTCAAAACCAAACCTGTTTTGACAGGACACAACATTGAGGTTCCTGCAGACCTGAAATCCTTCCCACAACATGCAGATTATTAGTATCTTCATTGAATAGGGTGACCCTGAAACATATTTTAACTCATAACCCCAAGTGTTCAAATTCAAATATTTTGTTGTGAGATGACAAAGAAAGCCTTTATTCAAAAAGTCTTTATGAAATCATGAAATTTTCAAAATACTGCCTCGCATTAGGCAATCTCATGAATGCCTTTGCACATAAACTCGCTCAGTAGAGAACTCACTGATAAAAGCTACACGAACACAAGAGAAGTGTAATTAGCATCTGGAGTGACTGTTTATCATATTGCCTTCAATCATTTCATAATACACCTCCGGCTACTGCTAATAAGCTCCTGAAAAAAAACCCTGGAGAAGAGAAATGAAAACGCCATTTTCAAACATTGCGGGTTTATCAGTTAGAATGAACACCCACGTGAACAGGAGGTCAGCAGTGACTGCAGGAGGAGAAACTGACAAAAATGCTGCTTGGCCTACATGAGAAACGAGAGAGGTGTACCAGCCATGCAGGAGCAAAATGACTGCTGAGATTGTTCTGTGGGGTTTGTTCTCGCGATTCCACCATGAGAGCACCTCTTCTTTCAGTGCACTGCAAGCTAGTTCTGAGTGCAGCTGCTGAAGCTGGGTTCCTGTTCTCCTGTCTCTCAGACAAAGCAATCCCTGCCTTCTCTTACGCACTTTGCAATTTGTTACAGCGCATTTAGAGAAGTCTCTCATATTCTCAGCCACAGAACTGAACTTGTTCACTTTACTGATACCAGTTTAGTTTCACTAGCCACCAGAACTGAAACCTGTATCCCATCCCTAGTAATCAGCACAACATACAGACACATTATTTTAAGACTCACGTTGCATATACTTAAAAGAAAAGTGGAAAAGATAAAAATACTCTGTCCCCTTCTCAGAGCAGATTGGTTGCTAAAGAAATTTAATATCTTGTTAAGAGGAATTTATGCGTTCAAAAAATACTCTTGCTATGAGCAGTTTAATTAATCACCTACATAAAGCTCAAGGCCATCTGTTCCATATATGAGGAGGGAAAAAAAAAACAGACAAGATGAGATAGCACAAGACAATAATTTTGATAGTACTGAAGTATACTTAGTGTGGCCAATACAATAGAAAGATGCCTAGTTAGTACTACACAGCATATTTAGGGGAATATCCCTTTATTTGATAGGAAGCCTCACAGAGAACATGAACAATTTTAGGGGACCAAGATCCTAAAGCAATAGTAGGCTCCATTGCTGTGGCAAATTCTATTTCTATTGGAAATGTTGACAAACCTTTAGTCCTACATTCAACTCTGACAGTGACCACCTAACTACTGAACCTGTGGCTGCATTCCAGGATATGTAATGGGTGAATTCCACCAAAAACTGTCTCTTGGAACCTGCATTTTCTTCCAGTGTGACAAGGTCTTCACAGATAAGCACAAAAATCAGTGCAGGTAGATACAAAGTACAAAATCCTACCAGGTGAGAGTGCTCAGTCCCACCTGAAGTAGTATATTACATGCTTTTCAGAGAGAGGGAGCTTTTGGATTATATAGTTGCATCAATTTCTGAAGCCTACTCATCACAGCAGCAAGCACAGACATGTTAGGGATTTTAATTTTCTTGTTTGAGGAAGAGAGATATAAAAAACAAAATGAAACTGAGAATCCTATCTTACCTTCTTCCAAAGTGGTTAATTCCTACTTTGAATAAAATTTGTCATAATAAATTAATTCATCCACAAAGGTTGTATTTACAGACTTATGACCTAGTAATCAGTTTCTCAAAAATAATTGTATAAAGCCAAACTGCTATTCCCATTACATAATTTGCCATTTGAAAGCACATATTATCCTTTTATTTTAATCTTCCACCAAAAAAGAGTACTCTACCCCACTTTGCTGGCAAAATTGTTAGTCAGGGTACATATTAATGTAATTGACATGTTAAACTGATACTTGAAACAGCTCACAGCTGGTGGCTTGCCTAATTATTTTATTATTGTTATTATTTTGCATATCACACAATGCTTTCTCACAAAGAATAGTTTCTTCATATTTGCATTTTCATTGTTGAAAAACTAACAAACTGATACTTTTTTTAGTTTTCCGTTGTAATGAATGACACCATTTTACATGTCTACAGTACATTACACAGACACATTTCAGGCTGTAATGCTGATGGCTTAAAAGCTGTGATTCCCCAATCATTAGTATTGGGTTTATACACAACAGACAGCAGCAGTGAAAATTTTTACTCAGCTCAGTGACGGCAGGAAACATGACAGATTTTCTTCCAAAAAATCCTCTGCATGTGATGGGGAATCAGCCAACTTATTGGTGCATTTTTAGAACAAAACTGAATTGGCAGAGGGTGCTCATTGCAGATCAGAGCTTTTGTGCTGTGTGGCTGCAGTACCTGTCACTTGTTACTAGGAAACCAAAGGCCAAACTCACTGTACTGTTGAGGCACAGTCTGTTTTCAGCTGACAGAACATTCTAACACTGAAAATCTCGGCTAATTTAGTTTTGATGTAATGCCACAAATGCATTAAGTGTACTTCGATCCTTTCTGATTTTACTGTTCATTTTTTTCTTTAAGTTATTTCAAGTAACTTTCTTACATCTGACCATCGTTCCTGTCTCTTTTCTAAACAATCAACTTGGGACTTACCAAACCATCTTGAGAGTTTTCCTTTCCTTAATACAGCTCTTTTCCACCTTGCAGCAAATTTATCCCTTTGTAGAGCAGTCTTTACTCCTTATCCAGCTGTTTTCTTTAACATTTTAACAACTGCTACCTGGAAAGAAAATAGGGTGAAAATATGAAAATTTGGCAGTCACCTTCATGCATTTTAGAAATAGCAATCAGAACTTGTGGGATTTTTGTGATCTCCCTCCTTGGTAATGTCAAATTTCTTCTTTATGCTAAGAAGCATCTTGGGAATAAGGAAGTACAATGGGTAAAACACCCCTGAAGTCCTGCAGTTCTTCCACATATTTACTCCTTTTAGGAATACATTTTCTCATCTGCACTATCAAAGATATCTAATTTGGGGTGTGAATGCTACAGTAAATTATTCTCTTCTTAAAGCAAAATATTCTCAAAGAGATTTGAGAAAAATCATGAATTTTAAATATTGCATTTCAAGACAAGAATTTATTAAAAGGTATTTCTCAGGTCACAAATAAATCAGTATCTCTAGAAGCATGCAGACTAAATATGCTGTATCAGTAATAAAAAGCTTACAATGGTGTGGCTATAGAGGTTTATACTTGAGATGTTGAGAGTTTTCTTTCAACATATTTACTAAATCAGAGATCAAAGTATAAATGGTGCTTGATAAAAAAGAGCTTTCTTGTCCCCTAGAAATGTTCACATTCAGAGAAAACTGATCTTACTCTGGACTTGAATCAAAGAGATCTAACAATGTATTTTCCCTGCCTCTATTGTTCCAAAGTTAAGCAGAGCAGAACACTTGACTGCGTTTCTGTATCCCATGCTCATGGCCAACTAAATCTAAATGTGTAAATAACAACTGGCTTTAGTACTAAAACAGGTAAGAAAGTACAAGTTGATATGATATGAAAGTACATCTTTGCATTCATTTACACACTTCTTTCTACAGACCTAAAGGACTTCGTGCATAGGGCCAGAGACCAGCCACCATGAAGGTCTTTGTGCAAAATAATCCTCAAGACATTTGAGGTAGGTACGAAGAGATGCGAGGGCACAGGGCTAAGATGCCCCGGTGGCAGATGGATTATCTCTTCCCCCATGGCCAGACATCCACACAGGCTGATAAAAGCCAGCCAAAGCCTTGTTTCTGGTCTGCCAAGGTGTGCTCTAAGGCTGCAATGAAACTGTAGCCTTTGGGCTGAGCAGATCACGATGCAGAGAGCCACTGAGGTATTGCTGTGCAGAAAGCCCTTCTGCCTGTCTATCTGTGCCTTGACTTTCTCTCATGCTGCTCAAGTCAGTTCAAAGGTGCTCTCCCACCTCCAGTGCTAATTTATTGTTTTGTAATAACATGCAAAGGGAAAAGACATAGTTGGGAAGAAAAGGAGAATGAAAACAAACTCTAGTAAACCAGCACTGGTTTAGAACCAAAGACAAGCGAATTATTGTCACAGAATCATATAGTAGGATTTCTCACAACCTCTTCCTATGTAAACACCTGCACAAACTCTTCCCTTAAGCAAAAGCAATTGAGTTGTGCTTATCTCTCAACATAATTATCAATTAATGACTTCTATGTATTTATAAGCTTCATTACCCATATGATACTCTTCAGTATATTAACTTCTTTCCTAATAATTTGATGTTTGTGTGTTTCCCCAAGGCTATTAAAAAGATATCCACAAAAGTAATTATGAGGACATTCACAATCCATTTTACCTCAGAAGATACAAGAGATTTTAATGAAAGTGTCTTTAAGTTCACCATTTCAGTGCTCACAGAGTTTCAATTAAAAAAAAAAAAAAGTGGAAATCATTAGAGATAAATGGGCACTCCAGTTCTTAAAGTTTTAAGAGTTTTAAAAATGTAAAACATGAGAGAACAAGGTTCCTAAAATGACAGAATACTGAAAAATAGAACAGCAGATACTCTTTAAGCCAGGTGTCGTGATGACAGGAAAACTAAAAGCAGTAGTAAAATATTGTAATGGGACTGGGACTACTTATAGACTTCAGTGCTGGGTGGTGCTCACAGGGAGGTCCTCTAAGCAGGGACCATATCACTTCCTCACACAGATGGATAACATCGCTGATGTATTACCAAGTCTGTCTATCACAATTTTAAGAGGCCCATTTTCATCTTCCTGATATGAAATGGAACTCTAATTCTGTTGGGTTTGGTGTAACATGGTTTTGTAAGCATCGTATTTGCTTATTGTAAGTCCTTTAGTTCAAGGCACTGCTGTAAGGATGTAGTAAGGGAGACTGCCCAGAGGTATTGTTGTGGTTGGGCTGGGGCTTTTCTCTTCTCTTCTCTGTGTGTTTAACACACTCTTGGCTCTTTGACAACACCAGCAGAGAGATTAGTTGCCATTAGTAGAGTTTTGCTGTAGAGTTTTTCTGGGAAGAGCTTCAGAGCATGGGAGAGGAGGTCTCCTCTCTCAGCGCTTGCTTGTTCTAAGAACTCTGGAAGGGGTCACTTGCTTACACCTCTCACTGATCAGATCTTTTGCTATTTATTGCTAGTTACAGCAAAGTCTGTGCAAATGTCCTGACAGCTCAGTGACAATACAGTAGATGAAAGGCTGACAGTATCTTTAGGACTGGGATTTGGAATTGCTCCTCTACAAAGACTGATTAATATGGGAAGTGAGGGAGCAAACAAACACATTTTGAACAACTCACCCGGTTCTAAATCACTTGTCTGAAACCTAGAAGCTGTAATGTGTGATTTTGGCACTGTAAGACTTCCTTTTATTAGAAATTAAGGGGAAGGTGGACAGCTCTGGAAGCGTAATGACTAAACTGATCCTTGCTGTCCTACAAATCTCAAGCAATCTATGATATGCAAGTAGATTCTACTGGTTTCCTTTGAGGGCCAAATCCTTTTCATCTTAGAAAATAGCCATGCAGCACGTCAGCATGGGAGAATGTTTATGAGATGCTCTTATGAGTGAATGGTTCCAGTCAGTCACCCCTTCTTGATGGTTATTTGGGGGCATATTCTGTTCTCAGTCTTCATTTAAACCATAGCCTATCTTCTTAAAATTAGCATTCAGATCAACTCCTCAAAATCTGTACTGATTTTTAAAATGCATAACTTTCAGTTTTGTCCACTAAATTAATTTTGCAGACATATATTTATATTACATGTTCTTACATTCTGGTATCTTTTCCATAACAACTTGAGTTATTCAGGACCTGTGGTAAAGTATTTAATGTGTTGTATGAAATATAATTTCACATCAAATTAGGAAAGTAAACACAAGTGGCTCATAAACAATCTAATGACCAGAATGTTCCATCAAAAATAACTATACAAGTGATGGCATGGAGATTACATGAGCCTATATAAATAAAGAGCAAAAATACCTCCTAGACAAATAAAAGTCTAACATAACATAGTAAACAGCTTTTCAGCTTAAAGAGGATACTGCTGTAATTGTCTATTGACCTTATAGACCCTGTGACATGGTGAGATGTCACAAGGTCAGAAGGTGAGATGTTTTAAATAACTGGTCTCTGTATTACTTAATGCGTAGAAAACAATTACATTCAAGTATTCTTCTATTTGTGCAAGTATTACTAAATAAGAAGACAAGCAGACACATAGCAGGACAAACAAGCCATTATCAGAACTAATTATATTTCTTATTGTAAATCAATTAGTCAACCAGTTATCTAAAGATTAAAGAACCAACCTGCAAAGTTGTGATTATAATCACATGGACTGACTGCCTGATGCCGGTATGGCAGCTATACATGAGAGAGGTAGATCCTCTCTATGCCCATATTTGCTATACCTGAAGATCAAACTTAAAATGTGAAACAGCCCTCTGGTACCTTCTCTTTCACCTTCTTACTTCTTCCTACTGAATAGTCTTATGAAAATACTTTTCTGAATTATTACTCTCTGATAATTTCTGCTTTCATGCTCTTAGAAAGAATCCTATAGATAACATACAAAACTTTTTTTTCCCTTTAAAAAATTATGAAACAATAAATGCATGTTATTCCTAAGAAAATACATTTCCTGATTAAAAGCAGAGTAACTCCATCTGCTCCATCTTTGTGTAGTTACAGTTTTCAGATAGAATATACAGGAGAAATCTGTCAACACTCAGAAAGAGTAGGAGGCATATGGTATTATCAAACAATCTCACTAAACTTTATAACTAGACATACAGAACTGCATGTAATACTGGTTGTAAAGACAACATTACACTTTTATTAGACATTCTTTTCCAGCATAAAAGCTCCTAAAACAGGAAGCACAGCTGAACAACAGAAAATAAATTAGGATGAGTTTTAAAGATTCCATCTCTCACCTGACGCATCAGGTGTCCCACAGAACCAGAGCATCAGACTTGAGTAATGCTGTACACATTTCTCATTGAGCAGCCAGCAGCTTTGAATGTGAAGACCAGAGTGTGTTTTTCTTTTCCAGCAATTATATGTTAAAAATGTGTCCTTATAAGCCTGTGAGAGAAAACACACAGCTACTCAAGGTTAGCCAGTTCAGGGGAAAAGCAAATACTTGCTGGGCAAGGACAGCAGAAGATAACAGTTGAAGTGATATCCACTGGCAAGATGGTAACTAAGCAAAAAGGTGAAAGAGAGTAGTAGGAATTCCCATATCAAATGAGTTTTAAAATGCCTTTTAAATAAGATTATCACAAGGTTGCCTCATTCTTCATAGTTTCATTTCTTCTGAAGGAAAAGCCTATAAAGGGTCAAATGGGCATTTACTTGACAGTCCTTAAGCCAAGTACTTTCTTTACACTTAATGGTGTTGAAAAACATATGGCATGTTCCATGTACAAAACACTTTATCTGTTTGAATGGAAGTGGGAAGGATTGAGATACTATAATTTCATTTTTCATCACTGTAGGGAGCAAGAAAAAATGCTTAATCAATGAAACATTTGCCCTGCTGTTGTTTATTCTACATTACACATACAAGATCCCTACATAAAACAGATAAGGGAAGCAAAGGAGTGAGATGAACAGTAACCACTGCTTGGGATATGACTACAGAAACACCTAATTCTTGAGTGCATGATCTAAAATTCTCTCCTGGTTGAATGGCTTCATTAAACCTGTCTGCTCTGCAGTTTTCTAATGGTCCTTTAGGATGATGCCTATTGAAATTGATATAACCTTTTGTTCTCAAGTCATCATGAAAATCATGTATACAATATCAGATACTCTGATTTTCACTAGTTCTCAGTACCTAAAGCCCCTCTTTTCACTTATTTGTAAAAACATTTATAGAGTATTGTACTTTACCAGTGCTGGCACAATATGATTTAATTATGAATGTCCCTCATTCTGTAATTCCTTTCATCAGAGGTATCTTAAAATAGACCAACAGTCATATTAAACTACAATAACCTACATTACAGCAAGAAAAAAAAAAAACAACCGAAAACATGATGTACACCACTAGCCTTCCAGATCAAATCTTCAAGGCTTCTATCTGCCCTGCTTCAAACCCTCAACTTATCATTCATAATGAACTTTTCTGCCAACAGGCAAAACTGTCAACAGGTGACAAATCATTGTATCAAGCGACAATTTTTCACTCTTTGTTGCTTTGCTTTCCTTTATGGCATTCTCTTATAGGATGTATATTTGCCAGAGAAATGAGTGCATTATGGATTACTGACCTCTCATTTCTCCAGATTTACTCCCCAAATTAACCAGTGAACTAAAGATTTCTACCATTGCTTAACTATATTTCAACCACAGACCCAGATAAGAAGATTCTTTCGTATCGGACAAGTATATATAGTGTAAATCATGCAAGCAGACAATAAGCTAATTCACAAGGTCATTTTGAAAGTCATGGAGTTGCTTTCTTCAGAAGAATTCTGAAGAAGGCTGTGAGGTGAGGGAGAGGAAAGGTTATGTTGGTTTTCCTTACAGAAAGGCCACTGAGTCTGGCTTTCAGGATGATCACAGTTAATACCCCAGAAAAAAAATGCATGATGTTTCCTTGAACTTCTTTAATTTTATTTTTCTTTTTAAACAATGTAAGCAGAAACTCAGCAATGTTGCCTAACATAAAGGTACAGGCCTGAAGAACTAAATTATTTGGTTTCTGGTAAGCCTAGGGACTACTGGTGCAACTGAAGGCATGCAATACTACACCAGAAGGCTGAACACAATTGCCCAGGATCAGTAAATCCGCTGGAAAAATTCAAAGGGCAATGGCACTCATGTCACACATCCAGAAATTTCTTGACACAAAAAGATGGGTGCATATTTGCTTGGCCATGACTCCACTTTGCTCCTAATGGTTTTCTTTGGCATTTTTAACCCATACAAAGTGCGCAAGTGCTTATGTAAGACAAGGTGTTATCAGACTGTTAACAGTGATACAGTTAGGCTTTTTTTACTACAATTTTTATGTGCTTGTTTCTTGCTTTCCACTCAGTCTTTTCCTCGCTCACTTCTCAGGACCCCTGAAACAGAATTCTCTGGTTCCTCTGAATCCCAGTATCCCAGAACCTCCTTTATTTCCAGTTTTCCACACTAAGTGGCCTCTATCCAGACACTAATATCTATGAAATTTCATACCCTCTAAGCCTCTGCTTCTTGTTGAAGTGGAATTCTGTCATGAGGTTCAACATGTATTGGGAACATAGAGGGACTATCAGACAGACAAAGAAAGCAATACATTCATACACAGCTCATCTCCTTAGAAACCAAGCTAAAAGTATTTATCTTAGAGCTAGAATGAAATTTCTATTTGGAAACAAGCTGTAGTGATTCTCAGCCAACTTTTGTAATCTCTTCACCCCACTTGCTTTACTTTTCCATAATAATTTGTGTTTATCTAGTAGAGACAGAAAGTCTTTCAATTTCTTACTTACTTTATTCTTACAAACAAGAAGTTCTCAACACATGTGTTAACTTTCTGCTGTTGGAGTGATCTTCAGACAGGTACACTCAGAAGGATCATGAAAGAGCATTTTTTACCTACCTCTTCCACAGGCATGAGAGAATTCAGGAGGGTAAGCACAGCTCAAGAGGATGCTCTCCCTTTCACCCAAGCCAGGCAGAAGCTGGGACACAGCTGCCCTTTTTCAGAACTTAAGAAATTTGAGAGTGTAAGGGTGGAATCAAATGCTGGTCCAAAGAGGTTGAGATGGTGTGGTAATGCTACATAGACATGGCTATTGCATATTTAGCAGTTCTGTTGAGAATTCCTCTGATCATAAGCATCCAAGCTTATGAAAAAACAGCAAATGAATATCTAAAATGCACACATTGTTCCCAGAAAGGAACAAAGAAAAGTACACCAGTGCCTTTTTGTGTATGTACCCTATTGTGCCTTCCCTTTTCCACTAAGTCCTCATTATCAAAACACCATGACCTACCTGCTCTGTCCACTTCTCTCACAATGTTTGCAAATTCTTGGTCATACTACCAACATCATATGAGAAAGTAAAACGAAAAGCAAAACCTGATATCAATGTAAGAAACAGGACAAGAGATGCCATTAGCCTAGCATACCAAAAAGACCACATCCAGAACTATCAGTCTGTACTTGTGCAGATCTTAGGACTATCATGATCAAAGAAGCCCTGAAATGTGTTGCTCGTGCTTATTTTTTTGTCTTGACATTAACAGTGCTTTTAAGTGGGGCTTCTTTTTTTGTTAAGATTACTAAATCAAGAAATACAGGTAACCAATACTGCAACATCTTTTAAACACACTGGGCCATTATGCTTACTGAGAAGCCAAATCAGCAAACTATTTCAGTGCAGTGTAATACTAAATTTTCTATTCTAAAGGACTTAGTGCAACTTTGCAGTGAAGGGGAGTGAGACAGGGCTGGAGGAGTGAATCACAACAGAATTCCACACATGATTTAATTACATATTCACAGCACATTTGCAGCCATTAAAACAATCCTTCCTCCACAGGTACTCAGGAGATTACTCTAATGCTTCCACTGGGACTGGTGAGAGTGAATCCCTGCAGCTTCACAGGACTATTATGCTTTGACTGTTTGCATTGCTGTCTCTCTCTTCTGCACACAAATGTTACTCTCATTACAGCTAAAGGGGTCACGTGGAAGCAGCCAAAGGAGAGAAAAACTGTAGCATACCAGTCAGATAAAGCTAGCTGTTTACTCCATGGATTAATAATTTATCATTACTTATTGGTCAGAATCAAGAAATTCACAGAATCACCTCAGCAAGCACCTACACCCAGAAAATGTCACCAATTAAAGTTATTAGTGGGGAAAAAAAAAAAAAAAAAAAAAAAGGCCAGCTGCAGCTGTGAGGGTTGTGGTAACTAGCCTGAGTGACTGTGCTGGTACAAACACTCCATTGGACATCAATTGCTCCTCCACATCAGCTAAATACCTTCAGACGTCATTACTAAATGACAAAGAACTGTGATCTTGTTGCTGAAAAAACACCACCATGTTTACAAAAGTAAACCAGAGGCTTCTGACATGATGTCCAATGCTATGGTAAACTGTACTGTGACTACCTGTGTAAAGGAAGAGCTGGCTTACTCACTAACTTCTTGCCTATTTCTGTTACACCTTCAGATTCTCACATATGGGTACACACTACAGTTCAAATCAATATCTACTCCATTATTACAAAAGCATTGGAAACATCTTTTTAAAAATATTTTGGAGCAGACTTCTATTGCTATTTTGGAGCAAACAGGGTAATAAAAGACATAGAATACATCTATTAGAATACATCTATGTACAAACTGAGAATTAGGGAACATATCAATAAAAAAATAAATTCAAAACTAAAAAAGCCAGTAAGATTACTCATTCCTCCCATCTGCAACTCAACACCTGTATTTTGCAGGCAAGATGATGAGTATGCATGGATCACAGATTATTTCTATACAGAGAAGTCAGGTTTTTTTCCACATGCTGTTGCTGGATGCAAACCACATTTTTCATGAGGAAAAAAAAAAAAAAGATGTAAGACAATAGCTAGGGTATAAAAATAGGCAAGAGTTATTTATTGAAAAAACATATTTGGTCATATCATACAGCATTCATTTAGAAACCGGCTTGGGCATGCTAAATTATATATAAGTCTAACAAGGGGTGAAATATGTGAAAAACACAGGTGATTTTTTATCCTCAGAAGCTGAAAAAAACCTCTTTTACACTCTAGAAGGCCAAATGTACTGTCAATATGGATAAAGCAGTTACAATGGACGTTAGATGTGATCACATGTAACACAGCAATCCACAATTTAAAAACAGGCATATAAATGGGTGTACCCTTGGCCTGACAGTCAGAGCTGGTCATAGAACCATAGAATGGACTGGGTTGGAAGAGACCTTATAGATCATCAAGATCCAACCCCTCTGCATGGGCAGGGACACCTCCCACTCTATCAGGGTGCTCAAGGCCCCATTCAACCTGGTCTTGAACATTTCTAGGGAGGGGGCATCTACAACCTCCCTGTACAACCCATTCCAGTGTTTTACCATCCTCATAGCAAAGAATGTCCTCATATGCAGTCTAAATCTCCCCTCTTCAAGTTTTATACCATTGCCCCTTGTTCTCTCACAATTCACCTGTGCAGTAAGTCCTACCCCAGCTTTCTTCTAGGCCCCCTTCACATATTGGAAAGCCGCTATGAGGTCACCTCGGGGCCTCCTTTTTTTCAGGCTGAACAAACCTGGGGAGGTGCTCCAGTCCTCTGATCATTTTTGTGGCCCTCTTCTGGACATGCTCCAGGAGCTCTGTGTCCTTCCTATGTTGGGGACTCCAGAACTGGACCCAGTACTCCAGGTGGGGCCTCACAAGAGCAGAGTAGAGGAGGAGAATCCCCTCCCTTGAGCAGCTGTCTGTGCTGCTTTTGATGCAGCCCAGGACAGGGTTGGCTTTCTGGCTGCAAGTGCACACTGATGGCTCATGTTGAGCTTCTCATCCACCATCATCCCCAGGTCCTTCCCCTCAGGGCTGCCCTCAATCCTTTCTACTCCCAGCCTGTGTTTGTGCACGGGATTGCTTCAGCCCAGGTACAGAACCTTGCACTGGGCCTGGATGGACTTCCTGAAATTTGCACGAGCCCACTTCATGAGGCTGTCAAGGTACCTCTGATCACCTTTTGAAGTAGGTTGTAAAAGTAGATTAATAAATTCCCTCTCCTCTTATATATGCAAACACACACACACAGAGAGTCCAAAAGATGAGGAGGCCTGGGGGGCAGTCAGGTAGGAGATATGATCTAGGGACATAACTAGTGACCTACAATTAGTTGTGGACATTAAGCTAAAGTAATTGACAGGCACATGTTTAAAAAAAAAAATAAAACATTTTTATTTAATAATTACAGAATACTCTTTGATAGACCAGTATCACATTGTAATACTGATGTAAATAAATTACATTGAAATTGATGATGTAATACTGATATAAACAATACTTATTCAGGAATTTGTTTTTCTGAAGTCCAGATTGGCATTGCAGACCTATGAAGTCTGTTTTGCTTGTTTTAATTCTCATTCTTGTCCTAGACATGACATGAGAGAAATGCATCTTAAAAGACATGAATTAAATATGTAGAAGTAACTGGTTCACCAGATATAGAGACCTTCCCTTTTTGGTCAGTTCATTATTGCAAGTCTGGAGAGCAAGCCTGGAGAAATTCCTGACAGTGCACATCAGATTTGTGCCATATTTCTAGAGCAGCCTTTCCCTCTACTTCCCTAGCTCTGTAGAAATAGAAACTACCCAAGGGTACATCTCAATCCACATGACACCTTATTTTTATTTAAAAAGAGAGAGAGAGAGAGAGAGAGAGAGAGAGAGAAGAATGCTTCTGAGGTTGTAAATATAAACATAGAAAAGTAATATGGACATAGAAAAGTATCAAGACATTACTGATATTCTGCTTAAAAAACAGAGAGCCTTCATCAGCAATCCAGTCAGAGAGTGTGTGGTGAAGGTACAATTGAAACTTTCTTTTAGGAATAAGAGGGGAGATGAAGGTAGAATAGAGACTTCCTCACACTAGTACTGTGTACAAAAATGACTTCTGCTTTGCCTCCATTCCATTATCCCTTCAAAGGGTATGAACCCAGACCTCACAGACACAGTCTTGATGCTGTTAGCAGCACAAGATCTAGCAGCAGGTGGGAACTGCTCAGAGCCATCTGGGATAGACTCAATCCCATTCCTGTGGTGTACAGCTTCAGAAATGCAAAACTGGGGATCTGGATGGTTAGAAGCTGTTCATACTTCAAATCCCCAAGAGCTTCTTAAAACTAATCCATCCTTTTTTTTAGTAGCTACTCTTCTGAGTTTCACAAATATTGAAAAGCCAGCCTCAATTTGTGTAAGTAGTCCAAGAGTTTCCCATACATCTTTTTTTTCATTTAATCTACCTTTTGAGATTGCTTGGTTTTAAGTAGTTTATGTGAATTCTTGAGAAAAACATTAAGGAACCTGCAATGCAGTTGAACATTACATCTCACCCACAACACACAGAACGTGGATCAGGATTCTTTTGATTTCAGTGAAGTACAACTTCTATGCCTCCATTTAAAAACAAAATCAGAACAATCATTTCACCCCAGAAGCACTTTATATTGAATAAGAAATCTGCACCATTTGGTTGCTTATGCTGCTGCATCTGCTACTTATTTTACTGCTGCTACTCAAAAACAAACTCCTGGAAAGGTTTGTGCACAAAATGCTTGGCACCAATCATTTTTTCCCTCTACCCTCCTACATTTCACAGATGATCTTCATGACAGAATTAGCTTTTATCCCCAGACCCTCAAACTGCACTATACAGTAAAGCTTCTACCTGTATAACTCTGAAGTGTCTTGACTTCAAATTCTGTTTTGCAGTGTGGAGGAATTCCCTAAAGGAGAAAGGAATGAAGTTCTAAAAATTCTTTTCTGTTTGGAGAATAAGAAAAACATGTTTCTCATCAAGATATAAAATACACTTTTTACTCTGATCAAATGCATTTCAATTATATTAGAATTCTTAGCACACTACTTTATTATATATACCCCAATGTAATTTTGTAATATATTATTTATGCAAAGAGATAAAAAACTATTCTGCTGGATGTCTGAAATGTTTAAGAGTAGAATAAATTTCATCATCGCCTCCACTCACATACTTTTTTTTTATGCCACCTGTCTGCAATTTACTGCGATTGTTTTGAAGCAGTTGTTTTGGAAAAGTGTTTTAAAAAGTTTGAATAAATTAATCTGTGATTCCATTTGATATGAACAGGGGTTAATATGAAATATTTTTGAAGTTCCATGACAAGAGGCGAAAACTGACGCTGCATTTAGCTGGATGTACTAGTAAAATGTTGCATTGAGGAAACAGACTACAGAGTGATTAATTCTCAGCAACTTAATAAATGACTTCCTGCAGAATGAAAGATAATGCTTCTTATTTTTAAGCCAAGCAACTCAACTTTTTATATGCTAAAAGCTTTCATCAATTAAGACAGTTGCACACAGACGCATGGATCAAGGCTAATGAAATGTATGGTGCATCATTAGTATTTTTAGATTTCAAGGCATGCTTGTAAAGATCACTGGGACTGATTATTGAACAAAATTTAATCCACCAATAAGGACACTTTCATTCCTGTTTGATCAGTGGTGAACCAATTTTTATCAACTCAACATTTATGCCTTTTTATCAACCTGAGCTAGCAGGTGCTTTACAGATAGCTCTTTTGTTAACTTACACAAATACAATTTTGCAGAAGTAATTTAGGTTAGAATATATTAATTCTAACATTAGCATTTTTCAGAGTCTGCAGAGTCTGATATTAGAGCTCCAGCAGTCTAAACATAACTTTAAAACAAAACATTTCAAGAGTTCCAGAACATTTTGTTGCTGGTAGGGGATCAAATTTGATTCTGGCTAAGCTGCTGTAAACTTAAGGAGACACCAGATTAGATGTAGGTTCAAGCAGCTGTCTGCATCCATGAGAATAAAGCTTAGTACCTCAACATGGAAAGAGATTAAAATAAAATTCTTTTTGCTTAGAAAACAAACGTACAACAAAAAAACAAAAAAATGAAAAAAACCTTTTTTCTGATCTCTCATGCAGCAAAAATATACTCATACAATGCAGACGGAAACACTCCATAGGTAGCCACTGCTGTGAAGAGAAATTTTACCTTGATATTAAAAGTTACATTGTTGACATTTTATTTTCCAATTAACTCTTTTATGGATCATCATGCAATTATCCAAGTCACTAAGATGTCTTCTTGTCTTCTACAAATCTGTCTTATTTTGCTAGATGGACTTCCAACGTATTAAAACAGAGAAATCTTTTCAGCCACGATTTTCCAGACAAGCAGGCAAGTTTAAATACAATGCTAACTTCTCACTACTCAAAAACATTTCTACCTCCGCTTTAAACATGTATTAGCCTCTTAAAAATTTTTTTTTTATTTATAAAAAATTCTTTAAAAAGTGAGACCAGAGGCCTGAACAAAGCATAGAAATATTTTAAAGCTCTGGAGAGCCATAGCTGACCTCCAGGCAAACTCTTAGCAGGGGCTATTCTTCAGCTGGGAATTGTGTCCTGTCTAAAACATTTTGAGTCAGTAGCCTTGGGGGGGAGAAAAACAGGAGTATGCTTTTCTGGATGAAGTTGCAGAGCAACAAACAGCAGAAATATGGTCTCAACCCAGTAAATCGCTTACCTGCACCTTCTTCTCTCCCTAAGGAAAAAAAAAGGAAGAAACTGTCTTAGATGAATGGCGAACAGAAAAAAAAAAAATTAATGGCATCTTAATAATTGTATTTTGATTCTCTTTTACTATCTAATTTATAGGGAATGCTTCTCAAAACATCTGTTTTATTTCTCACTGGAAAATAAAATCACAGGTTTTTTCTAACTTCAAGATGTACTAGTAGTACTTCATTTTAATGAGCATCTTGAAAGTTCCCACAACAGGTTCTTATGAAAAAGCATCAGTTATGTTACTGGCAGCATTAAATCCATTTGCACAAACCCATCACTGTATCCGGTGGTGCAAACAAAGTAAGTGTAACTCTAATCTACTCTGGAGGCACCTGATAAATTTCTAAATGGAAAATTGAATTTATTTCACCACTGCTAATACAAGCATGATACCTTCATTGTTAGCAAGACTCAGGGACACCTTTGGGGCAGCCTAGCTATTAAATAAGACATGAGGAAAACTAGAGGCTGTGATTCTTCATCCCCTCTCTCCCACATGATCTTGAGCAAGTTGCTTCATTCATCTGAGCTTCTCTTGAAAAGAAAAAACGCTCAGCACACCATTTCAGAGAATGCTGCCACTTGAAATAAACTAGATTAAGGAGCCAGCAAGTCTATATATGGCTGCCTCATCAGCAAGCATAACACTAAGTCATAATGCACAATAAGCAAAGGAAACATGATCTCTCAAGTTGGAGAGTGAAGGCTGCCTTTAACCTCACCATCTGAGAGACACTTTTTGTATGATTTGCCGTAGAGAACGTGGTTTGAGGTTTGAGGTTAAGCTTTCAGAGGTGCATCCCCTTCACTGCTGGAGTTTTGGTTTGAGGGCTTGCGGCCAGCCCAAACCCAGAACAGCCCCAATAAGCCACTGGTTCCTATAGCAAACACCCTGACACTTTTTATGTGTTTGTAGAGCATGCAAATATAGCCAAAACCCAATATCGCTTTCATACTCAAAAAAATATTTCTACGGGATATTCACATTTAAGGCAGTTGCAGAGGAACTCAGAAAATTCAAAGCATATGCAGCTCTCTCAGCCTGATCAGCGTGGAGTTATCAGTTCCCAACCCTTCCAAATTATTTATTGCTAGCAGACATTATTTCAGAAGACAACAGAATGAGTAACTTACTGATTTCATTATTTTACATTATTTTCACTTACACACCCGTGTGTTTTCACTTGAATTTTTAAAGTCATCTAAGTTTTTCCCCTTTCTCTCCAAAAGTAATTTCAATAAAGCACTGTTTTTCAGTTCACTTCCTCTGCAGTGCCACTTCCCTCTTGTGTGGATGAACAATCAGTGACCTCCTGGATGTAGCCATCAGTTTTTCAACTGAAGCACCGAGAGAAACATGGCCCATAGCAAAAAATGTAATTTTTTTTTCTAACAGAACATCCCAGGTAGCAGGTACCTGGGAAGTTGCTTTGTAATGCCTGTAATGAGTCTGCTATATGTTTCTTGTATCTGAAAACCCCATATCCACAACTGCAATGACATTTTTGATAAAAAAATGCCCATGTTAGCGGACTCAGCAGGGCTCTGATCTGGATCAGACATGCAATGTCAACCTACTCCTAAGTATTTTGGCTATGAGCATCTGGTCCTCCTAAGATGCAAACACAGAGACTTCTACCCCTCTGAGAAAACATCTGTGTCTCAGAAACGAATATCACACTCTGCACCAACTGAAGTGACAAGATATACCAAGCATCCACTCTGCACAGAAATCCATCCCAGTTACGCATGGTGGTATAAAGCCAAAGGCTGATATCAACATTTTTAAAGGAATTAGTATTAGTCCTATTTCTAAACTGCCACCTGGATGCAAAAAAATTAGGGCAAATACTGTACAGAAGGGTGTAATCAAGCAAGTGATAATACACTGTGCAAGTTTCATTAAAACAAAAGGTATAGGTAGCTACCAGATGCTCCTCACAGCAAGAGATGTGTCATACCAATAATCTCCCCAGTTTAAAGATGTGGAAAAAGTGAAAAAAAACTCATATCCAGCAAAACATGTTAGTGTGTACACACAAATAAACAAGCAGAAATGGTAACAAACAAACACAATTTGGTAGCCTTTGAATACCAAACCGACTCAGAGCTACTGACTCAGGGCTTACAGACTTGCCGTGGGCAAATGACTGTACATTTTTATAATATGACTTCAGAGGACATTTTAAATCCAACCCTACAAGAAATCCTAACTCAAAGTCTCCTGGTTGCTAGGATGATGTCTAATGCTTCCACAGCCTTTTCCCACTTCACTTCATAGGAACAAGTAAGAGCACAAGTAAGGGATAATACCCACTT
This sequence comes from Heliangelus exortis, assembly GCF_036169615.1. NCBI lineage: Eukaryota > Metazoa > Chordata > Aves > Apodiformes > Trochilidae > Heliangelus > Heliangelus exortis. The sequence goes on along the minus strand of NC_092422.1, from coordinate 106,263,413 downwards.
TTGCTTGTCCAGTATTAAACAACAGAATACTAGGCACAATACAATATGCTGTTATATTACAATTACAACAATAAGAAATTCTAAAATAGTTTAAATTAGGGTCAATTGTGTCTTTGAACACCAATATGGAAGTTTCCACACAGAAGGTTCATACTGATGAAAGGACAAAAATTTAGTCTGGCAGAAACTAAGGCAAGCAGGACAATAAAGCACATATCTACCAAAGGATGTAGAAACAGGTCAACAAGAAACAATTCTACTTATCTGAGAATTACACAGGAAAAATTTCTTGGATAAAATAAAGCTGTAATGACAGCACATTTTGTGCATAAAGAATTCTGTAATCCTTTTAGTGACTAATAGTTATTTCAACTTACTTAGAACCCCAGGTCTGAAACAGACCCCAAATTACTGACTATATTAAATAGATACTAAGAACAGCCCTTCTTGCCCTTGACAATTACTCAATACTATGAGAGAACAAGAAGTAGGAAAGAAACAGAAGAGAGATCCCCTAAAAGAATGGATCAAATTGGAGGACACTTCACTAATCCCAAGTAATGAATGAGTTCACTCTGCAAGGCACACCTGACTCTGGCTCTGTTTGTTTTGAGAGATTCATCATAACCACTTCCCTGAAAGAGGAAGGAGGACATAAAGCCCAAGCAGTTCTTCAAAAAACAGAAACAAATTAAAGAAAATCAAAGTCATTTCAGTGACCTTCCCCAATCCCCTCCCCCCCCCAAAAAAAACAACAAAACAACCAAACAAACAGAATGCACAAGCAATGGGATGAAGCATCAGATAATATCAGAAATACTTTCCACTACATTTTTTTTTCCTTATTTTCCCACAAAACCTTGATATATCTCTTTTGCTCATACCTCTTCTCTGGCAGTTGTGATTATGATCACCTGCACCCCCACATTTGGCAGGGAGGGTTTAGGAAAAAGAGAGTGAGAAAGTCTGACTTCAGAATATATACAGAGCCACAGAGCTGTTTTTAGAAGTAAGGTTCTGCATGTGGAATTGGAGAGCAGAAGTTTAAGTGAAGCATGGAAGGAAATAAGACATTTTGTAGATTTGAATTCCAACCAAAGGAAAAAAAAAAAAAAAAAAAAAAAAAAAAAAAAAAAAAAAGAAAGAAATTTGTAATGGGATATCAGCCAATCAAAACTCAAAAATTAAATAAAGAGGTTTTTAAAATTCAGCAGTAGAAGACAAAAACTGGTTTTCTTGAGAGCCACTTGATATTTTACTCTGTGCCTTCTATGTCTGCTAGCACACTGCAAACTCACCAGTTTTGCAGTTAACTCAGAAACAGTCTGTCCCTGATACTAAGCAGGAACATCATACTACCCCTCAACAGCAACTGTCATGTCAAATAGCTGTATTCAAGATGTAACAGTCTTCTTGGACCTTAATTGAGAGTGTGGAACAGGCTCCCCAGGGCACCAAGCCTAGCAGAGTTCCAGGAGCATCTAGATGATGCTCTTAGTTATATGGTTTAGTTTTAGGTAGTCCTGTGAGAAGCAGGGAATCGGACATGATGATCCTTATCAGTCCCTTCCAACTTCACGTATTCTATTATGTTTGCAGTTGGGTCTGGAGAATATCCAGAGGACATTATAAGAACCCAGTGAATAAAATGCTATACCCATTACACTAATTCTCCTTTTCACATTACTGAAAAAACAATCAGATGAAGTATGAAGAATCATGCCTCTGACTAACTGCATCTAGGCAGCCTCCTCCAAATAAGCTTAAAATAAAATCAAAATTGATGTTTATAGACAGGATTCCGGTGCTGTCACAAGAGTCACTGCATAGATTCAGTTCCTAGGGAGTGAGAAGGTAAGCACCAGTCTGTGTATTCAGAAACCAGACAGTCCTACCTCCTTAAGACTGATGTTCTTCAGTGCACATCCCCTAGGGTACCCAAGGCACCAGCTCAACTCTCCTGATGAAGGAATCATTTCGTCTCAGCCCTGTGAGAGGCCTGAGAAATCTTGTGCTGGCAATAATTGGAGGGTCTGTCCCACAGAGGAGAAGTCTGTCAAGGGTTGCAATACTTGTCCTAAAAGAAGGTAGTTAAAATCCTCATCTTTTCTAACATTGTGGCTCCCAGGAGAAGACTTGCTACAAACGATGCCTCTAACCTTTGGTATACACTGTAGCAGCAGCTTGACTGTCTCTTTCATATCCTGGATGAGTGTTAATACAAAACTGGCTGGTCACTTTGTCTGCTCCATTGAAGCTGTCACGTTTTGCAAAATGAGACAAAAGGAGACAAATATTAACTGTCAACCAAGAAAAGTACCAGTTCAACTCTGCGGTTGGTGAATTAGGGTTTTTTGTTTATAGTGGGATTTTTTCCTCAAAATTATCAATTCCAATAATGGTTGAGGAAAAACTTGCTAAAAATATTTACCTCAAAACCATCCCTACCTTAAACCAAATTCAGGCAAACTCCTAATGTAGCTGTCAAAAAAATCCAGAACAGACAATTCAAATTACAGGTGTACAAGATCTCCAAAAGGTCTCTCTCTACCTGTACCCAGCTCATCTGATGATATTGGATATTTTCCCAATACACATTTCCAGAGGGATTCTGTCTTCCTCTTTACACTGGGGTCACATTCCCCAGGAAGAACCCATTCCCAAGGGGAATGAGCTTTTCTAATTCACTTGTTTCTGGAAGTAATCTAGATAGAATTCATGTATCGCTAATTATTTCCCTCCAAAAGCAGCTTGCTTCTAGACCTATGTCTGTGTAGGCCTAAGAAACGTAGGCCTAGAACAACTTTAATGGAAGTACTGTGGATATTAAAACATCAAGTTGCTATTCTTTGTCTGAATGATAGGTAAAACTCTTCTGTCACCCACCTTGAGACTCTGGTGGGCCAGTCTGACACAAGAAGGTTATAATTCTGGTTTATCACCTTGCTCCTTCTTCCCTCACCCTTCTTCACCCTTGTTCCCAGTTCTTATGCTCTTAACCCTTATTTCTTGGTCTGAACTCATGCAATCTTCTGCTGATCTGGTTCAAATCAATAACCATTGATCAATATTGGTATCTATGGCAGATAACTATTACAAAAACCAAAATCAAACATACTTTAAAATGTAGAAAATTTTCTTTAGGGAATGGTCTAAACTTCTCAACAGAACATATACAGCTCTTTCCTCATTCAAGACTGAAAGTTGTTTCCCTCACTTCTGAGGGAAAGTAAGTTAGAATAGCCGATCCATACATATACTGGAGTTTTCTTTTTTTGTTTGGTTGGTTTTGGTTTGGGTTTTGTTTCTTTGTTTGTTTGTTTGTTTTTTCCCTAGGGATACCAGTAAAGCCATCAAAACCAACTCTGGATCTCTTTTGTAAAAAAGGCAGTCTAGTCCACAGGTAGTGTTTAAAGTTGATTAAGCCAGATGGCTTCAAAAATTCTTTCTGCAACCTTATGTATTTGTTACAAAAGGGAAAAGGAAAAAAATCTTACATTAATTCTCCAAACCTATTAAGGAAACAAAGTTAACCTTCTTAAAGCACCCAATGACAATGATACTGACTCTCAAAACATCTTCAGTGAAGTAGTTTAATTTCCTGAATCTAGCTATTATAATCTCACACAAATTTTACTCCAGCTTTAAGAGAAGATGTTTTTTTCTTCCTTTTGTAATTAATAGTATTATTATAAATTAAAACCTATCTTGATTCAGAGGTTTAAAATGTTATGGTTGAGTACTGATTCTGAAGTAGGACATAAGATTAGTATTTTCACCCAGCTACAGGCTTTTTATGATCTTCAGCAAGTTAATTAAAAAGCAAACAAGAAGAACCCTTCAGTTTTTTCTTGCACCTTTTGTTTTATTAATACATGCTAAGCTTTTGAGGGCAGAAATCATCTCTTATTGATTCTCCATTAAGAGCTTGATAGGGTGGGCATTCAATTCTCTGTGCTGTACAAAAGAGCCCATATTAACTCAATAGTGACAATGTAGTAGCAATTACTTTAAAAACTTGCCTGCAGGACAGAACTCAGGAAATTAAGAAAATTTAAAAGGAGGAGCCTTTAAAATTTAGTACACCTTTAAATTACCTTATCACTGATACCTGTGAAAGTAGGTTTTAAGAAAGCAGTTTTTTTAAGAAAAAAAATTACAGTAAATACAAAGGTTAGTAGTTCACTTAGTGTTTGCAACAGTTTGATGTGTTACCTGTGAAGATTTCCTCTTTGTTAAAGGCCTGGAAGGATGTCAGTCAAAACATGGTTTTGACTTGAGATGCAAGGTAGGTAAGAGAGGTACATCCTGGTCAGCCTGTCCAGCCAGGACAATTTGGCATGCAAAACCACTATTCTTGGCTAGGACAAAGTGCAAATGGGCCTGGGAGTGGGAGATGTTTACTTGGAAATAGTATGTAAAGGGTATGCAAAATGATGTGGTGTGCCTGTTAGAGTAATGAACTGTTTGTTACTCTGAGAAGTATAAACAGTGCTGGAAGGCATATACTTAGAGATCAGTCTGGCTCAGGGACACACTGTTTGGCTAAAGAACTGATGTACAATAAAAGGGATGTACGATAAAACTGATGTACAGAGAGAGAAAAAAAAAATCTATTCAGAAGCACAGTACTTTCTTTCACCACTCACAGCTACACCTGTTTACCCACCAACCTTTCATTAAAATGGAAGACTATGCCTTTTTTTGTTTGTGTCAACATGGGATTTGGTGAGCATTAGGTTGCTAAGAATTTCACACTGCCAAGAAGTTAAACAATTATGAATGCGAGAAGTGAAGAAGGAATATCTATCATCCCAAAGATAAATAAGAGAGATAATGGAACTTATTCCATGAAACGCTGTTAGGAACACAACCTTCATGAGCATGTGGAATATGGATGAGAAACAGAAACCAACCTAAATATTCTCCTACGTCATTTTAATATAAGCTACAATGAAAACATGCAGAAAAATTTGAAATTAATGTTACAAACATCATTGGAAAATTATTTGCAAAGAGTAAATCTCACCTTCAAATTATTCAAAAGACTATTTAACAGCTGGCATTTGCAAGAAAATCCTATAAAAATCCTAGTTAGATCTTCACAGTTCTTGAGTTGAGGCCAAATTAATTTCTTCTGCCTTGCAGACAGCCCTCTTTTTTAAAAGGAAAAAGAGCAGCAACATTTAATTGCTAGACTGACTTGGACAAACTGCATTGCTAACAGCTTTACTGTAACAGGGCAAAAGCCTCCATTTTCTAGGAGGCTTGTAAAAATATGATTTCACCAGTGATACAGATATTGAATTCCCACCTCTGAAGTTGCTCGTTTTACAGTAAAACAAGGGAAGATTCTTCTAAGTGTATTTTACCAGCTGAAAAGTACAATTTTGGCTTCAAAGGTCAGCAGACAAGATTTGTATTAACTGGGCATGTTTGTTGTTCAGTTCATTAGAAATAAGATTCTCACCAGTAACTCCATCTGTCATCCAGAAACAGGAAAAAAAAAAATTAAAAAAAAGTAGCATAGCCATAGCAGAAGTTGCACTTTGGCCATTTGGATGGTAAGAAAAAAAAAAATCAAAGAAAATAATCAGAAAATCAAAGAATTAGAATTAATTAGACGTCATTTGTTACTCAGAACAAAATATACTCATACCGAATTCTCATAAAGAAAAATCCTGAGCTTAGCTGTGGCCAATTCTCTTCCCTAACATTTAACAAAAATGATTACTGAAGAGGCTTAATTTCCAAAGACCACAGAGGCATCAACCACTGCTTCATTTCTCTTGTCTGTAGGTACAAGATAACAACTTGATAGGTCTGAAAGCATCTTTGTACATTATAGGCTCTTCTCAAGCATAGTTAGTAGTGACTCAGTGGGGTCATTATTCTTCTAGAATTGAAACAAAACATATCTTCTGTTCTTCTTGGGTCAGGGAGACAACATCCCCAACCTGCTGTCACTTTTCATTCTTGTTGGCTGCTCCTGTTAAAAGATAGCTTCTCCCTCTCTTGACAGACCAAGGTAGCTTCAACTCCAATGAACAGTGGAATAATAAAAGGAGACACTTGTCTAACATGTGCAACAATTTGCCCATCTGCAGCAGGGTAAAAACAGGACAAAGTAGTTTCTAGAAAAATAAGTGTGTTCACCAGAACCAAATGGGGACAAAAAAACCCCCAAAACCCAAAACAACAAAAACTGAAGGAAATGAATACTTGCTAGCTAACTTTCAACTTCTACTCAGCACAATTTTTGATGAAATAGTATTTCCTTAAGACTATTCCCCTAGCCTGGCAGTAAAAAATTACAAAATGAAAAATATATATATATATATGTATATAGTATATGTATATATGTAAAACAAAACAAAAACCCACAACAACAAAGAAAAAAAAAAAAAAAACCCAAACCCAAAAGACCTAAGAGAAAACCACAAACAAGCTAAAAGAGATCCACCACTGCCAATGAAATGCATCTATTCCATTATTATTTGTCTGAGACAAACACTTCTACCTTCCAGAATCATTATATATCATATTCAATCCAACTATAATTTTAGCCACAGGTGATAAAGGAAAAATATCCCCATCACCTTAATCAAAGGCAGGTTATTTCTACAATCTAACACTATTCCAAAAGCAAACAGATGGCTCTAAGAAGTGTTGCTTTTATCACAAAACAGACAGGTGTTTCTGAGTTGGTTTTTTGGCAATTGTCAGATAACCTCACATGTCTTGTATACCAGTATGCAAGTTCTCTTAGCTTCTACTATTGCTATTTATGCCTCCAAAAAAAGAAAAAAAAAAAAAAAAAAAGCAGGCATCTTGAAGATGTCTTTGTACTGTGGAAGCTTCACTGTAGTGTGGGAAGGAAAAGGATGTACAAGAAAGCGAATGGGTAGCTGTGAGAAGTTAAGGAGGTAGTGCTGGAGCTGAAGGAACTACCTGATTTCAGGTAACATGTCAGACACATTGTTGCCACAGCACCAGTCCCAACTTCAGATTAATAGAAATAGAAGATTAAAATTACAAATTTATAACAAAATTAGATGCAGCGGATCCTTAAGAGAACAGGCAGAAATGTACGTGTCTCTTACAGAAATGTGTGAAAACATTCAGATGCCATACATCTATAAGTATGGCCAAAAAATAAAGGTAGGAGGAAAAAGTTTAGTGCATCAGCTCAAAGACTGAAATGGAAAATTTGTTTTTTACGGACTATGCAGGCTGTGAAAACTATACTGATGAGAAAATACTGCAAAGAAAAGCTTAAATGGTGGCCTATTTATGAAAATGGTAGGAGATTCCATGAATTCCCTGCATCAGATTGCAGGAAAGAATACAGACTTGTTCTTCAGATGAAGATTTCACTTAAACATAGTCACATAAGAATTTTGGAAACATTCAGTACTACTAGGCATTACTCACTATTCATCATAATATGTTTTTAAATAGTTGCTTAGCACACCTCCAGTAGTAGTCTTTAGTCACAGTATTCACCATAATATTGTAAAACTATTTAACTTACAGTACATAAAATACTTTTATTAGTTATTTTTCATAAAACTGTGAATTTTGAAATCACAGTTGCTGTTAAAGGGTCACCATGTAATAACATAAGCAGTGTATCTGAGAGATTTCAGTTATTTTACTGTAAAGTGAAAGCATGCTGCCATTATGGATGCTGGCAAATATGAAATTTAATATGTACTTCTTAAATTTACCCAGGCAGATATATTCATGCTAAAACTGATTTAAATAGAAATCCCTATATTCTTACAAATATATGAAATCAACACAATTTTCCCCTGGTGAGAAAAGAGGTACTCTCTGGTTTCTTGAAGTATATGAGGGAGGTCTCTTAAAACATAAACTGACAGAAATTCAGTCCAGAGTCCTACACTAAATATTATCAAGATTCCAGCCTGCTGACAACTATCACTAACTTCATTTACAGTGATGCTTCTATTTCTTCTTCATGCAATCCCCACATTAAAAAGGACTTTGCACAGACAGACACATCTCATCATATAGACTTTTTTTCTTATTTAAAGAGACAAAGTCACTTAATGAAAACAGCAAAAAGGTTTAAGCTGAGATTTGCCTTACTTCACTTAAGGAAAGTACACATACAAATACACACTTACATGTACACATTCCTTCAAATCTATCTTCTCAAAATCATAAAGGCTTTAAATTGAACCCAGTATCAAAATTATCAATGAACACCCATGATCTATTTACATTTACAACTGTAGCATGTATTGAACAAAGACACAATTTGAGGCCACGGCTTTCCTTTTATCTAGTGTCTGTTTTAAGAACAGTTAGATGAAAATTACTGTTATCTCTAAAGGATTTTGGAAAATATAAAAACAATAGATTCATATTTTTAACGAAAAGTAGGCACTGATGTGAGGATTTTGCATGGGAAAACTAATAGCAGAAGGAATATCAAAGGGCCTCCGATATCAGCAGTTTTGCTGTGCAATCTGATATACGTAGGAGAATGTACAAAGCAAGGTGTCAAAGGAATCCTTCTGGGTCCAGTCATACTCTTCAGTGGCCAAGATGATAGAGAAAAAGTATAGCTATTAAACTTAAAAATGACATCGAGCTGAGAATGTTTCCTGAGCTGCCTGTCAGCAACATAATACAATAACCATGAGTGCCACTGTGTTCTCATTCAGCAGCTCCTATGTGCTACTGATGAACTCGCAGTGCCTCAAGCTCAGTTGTTGCCACATGCCATGAAGGAGTCTGATTTTGTGTTTCCAAGCAGCCACCAAGAGCCTGTTTGGATTCTTTCCTTTTAGTGAACTCTCCTCCTTAACACACACAAGTGCATTTCAAAAATCACCTGCCTTCCTGATTATGAACAACCCTATACCCGATGCAAAGCACACCGCTTGACCATGTACACAGCAACTTGCCCATCAGCAATTACTCCTGATGTGTTGTTCAGTTTGACCATATTTTCCTCCTTAGTACTGAGTCATGTATTGCTTTGAACCTCTTGGATTCTCTTGAAACAAATGCTAACAATGTTAAGACAGCAAAGTAGTCCCGGTTTCAGAACAGGCCTTGCAGTCCACATCATAATTAATATCTGCTGGTACAGCCCTCTGAATTTTATTCTTTTCATCCACTCAGTCCAGTGGAGATATTTATATGAAAGTCTGTGGTTATTTGATCAGCTCCATAATCCACTTGATCCAATGTTAAGGTAAACAGCTATATTTACAATAAAGAAAATTACACTCACACAAAACAAAGTTTGTATGTATGTATGTATGTATTTTTCACAGTATTTCTTTGAGTTTGAAGCTATTAGAGACACTGGACTATCTCTCAACAATAAGGTAATAGCATTTTGAGGAAGACAAAAGAGTGATTATTCCTGTGAAGGGAAGTTACTTAAATAGATAGGAGTGCAGTAATTGAGATTAAATATTTTGAAAATTATACTGAGTAGCAAGACAAGTTCACAAAGCTCTTCTGTGGAGAATCCTTTATAGACCTGTCTACAGCAACAGCTACAAGTGTATTTGCTTGGCTTGGTTACTGTTGAAATAAATTTATTTCCTTTCTTAAAGTGTCAAAAGTCTCAATCTTGTTTAAGGCTTTCAATGACATGCAAAACTAAAATTCTCAGTTAGCCACAGCTGCATTACTCCATCTGCAAATCATCCACCTTTGAAATACAGCGTCAGCTCCAGCCCACCAGTTCCCAGCTGCTGTGTGACCAAGGACACTGGCCTGATGCTCCCAGCTCAGCAAAGAGCATGATCATGACACTATTACAGCTCTGCCAGGCCAAGGTGGCCCCAAACATGGCTAGAAGTCTTTGCACCACAGCCAAAAAACTCAGAACACCCCCCTGAGTTGGTGCCCTGCTAACCCCAAGGACCTTGCAGCCAGGAAAGTGGGGAATCAAGTCTAGCACCATGCAAATACACATCCACCAGTCTCATACCACCTTCTTCCTAACAGCTCTCACTGTGAGCCACAGAAGAGCATGGGGCAGAGGAACCTGGACCCAAGAGGAGACAAAAGTTGAATGATAGCTGAATTTCTACTTGCAGGTCATACTTACAACCCCCTGAGATCTTACAGAACTTTATCTAGGTTTCTCTGCTATCCAGAGAGTCTTCAAAAGTAACATAATGGAAAGTAGACGTGTATGAAAAAGAGTTTTCATGGATTTCTTACTGAAACCATAATTCTCAATGCACAACATTTAGATTATTAGGATAAGTAAGGATTCAACTGATTTGAACTGCACTATCGTTGAAAACCAAGCTCTTTATTCTGTTCTCCAAGCCCTGTTCTCCTGAACATTGGAAATTCTCTTTTAGACAATCACATCTTTAGCTGAACAAATGCATGTAATGTAGGAATGAGGCAAACAACTACTTAAACCAAAATAATTGTACATGTTTCTTATTTCTTAAATGTAATTATATGTATCTATAAATTTAGGCTAATACACAGTGATATGACAGAATGAAGAATAATTTCTTAGATAACTAGGGCAAATAAAAAAAAAGGTCTTCTTCCTCATAATACTATTTTTTTTTTCTGAAACATTACTTGTCCCTACACCACTGTCATTCTTAATTAAATGCAGATATTAAATCAGAGGCACTGATTAAGAAAATATCAGCAGAGATGCTCGTAAGCTTTTATGTAATACTTTCTGATTAGAGACCCAGTAACACCTTACAGACTGAGATGCATGATTACATTTTTTATTTGGTATGACTGAAATATTTTATTTGCATTTCAATAATGAATTTCCTATCTAAAAATTAGAGCTGAGCTGCAGTTTTAGAGAAAACTACATGGATAAAGTCTCAAGTCTTCATGTTTGTGTGTTTCGTATTCAAAGATGTAAGCTATTTTTTCTTGGAAAGGTCTGAAAAGTTTTTGAGAATTCATGGAAAGAGAAAAAATAAGCAGATTATTCAGACAGTAGTAGACAGCTTTTGGAAACAAGGAACAAGCAAAAGTACAGGATCTGCTGTTTTTTCCACTTGTTATAAATATCTCATTTTAAAACACAAAATAATATGGTACAGTGATTTACCTTAGATTGCATTTGATATCTTTCTGTCGTTCTATTTGAGTCTTATTTTTTAACATCCATCCTACCTATTAAGGAAAGAAAAAAACATCTCCTGTATTTGAAATATTTATGTTTAACTTTTCCTGAAATTGTCTATCATGCAACATCCTTTTTTTGTTTTGAAAATACAGTGTCTTTGCTCTACCTTTAGGGAACAAAAGGAGGAATTTTGAGTTAGCTGTGTGGAACATATCCAGAAATATTCTCCTGGTATGAAATATAAAACCACTGTACTATGACTGCCTTATTAATCAGTTAATCAGTTATTCTAAGGAAGCAGTACTCCTCAGTGGATGATTAAATATCTTCATCATAATATGAATACCACAAAAGAAGTTCTTTATGAAATAAGTGTTGATGGCTAATTAGTTAATAGGCTAATTAAACTTTTTAGTTGATTAACCAATAGTTAATTTTGACTGTGTATTGCCTCAAGATTGACCTGCAGCATTTCATATGTAAGAGAAAACATATCTTACAAGGGCATTTACTGCACTGTTTTGAACATTTGTCCTCTAGTTACAATGCAAGTAACTTCAGTCACAAGGTAAGTAAAACTTCAGATTTTGACCTGCAAAATGTTTACCTTTTAAATATGCAGCTGAAGGAAAATATTCTAGGCAACTAAAGACTAAACATACCCTCTACACTGATGCAACCTATAATGATACAGAAAGAAAAGCTAGCCTACTGCTTCTATGCCATACAAAACTTTTAGAGATGTGACACTTAAACTTGCACAACTACCTTATTTTCTCCACTACAACAAAGATGGCAGGATATGTTTGGGAAGTGCAAACTTATCTCTGCTAAATTCCCTCCCAGAGCTCACAACACAGTGTGCAAAGAGCTAGAGTGGACCTCGCCTGCTTCCCAAATCTGTTACACGGATTTTTTCTGCTCAGATGTGGAGTTTCTGATGCCAGGTAACAGGCTCCAGATACAGCCATCTGTCTGATGTTGCATTTGTCCCTTGCTCTTATTTTTCTGGTTTTCACTCCAGTCCTTGCCTGATGGAAAATTTTTCTGATCCTCCTCCTTCTTCTGAAAGGTTTAGGTTCAGATCCAGAGAAGCACCAGACGTGGATGTATGCAGGCACCTTTACCAAAGCTTTGTTTTTGTTTCCAGCATGCAGCTGCCAGCTGGATAGTGCTCTATGAGCCATACATTAGGTAAACAGTACAAGTCGACAAGTGTAAAATTAAAGTGAACTCTTAAAGCAATCTAGTTGTAGGAGGATTACCAATTAAATGCAGCTACCATTCCAGTCACATACTTGCAGGCAGACTTCACTGCTCCCTAGCAACACCTTCTCCCAACAACTTCCATACCTCTCCACAGCCTGCATGCAATGTGCCATAACTGGCACTTCCTCACCTCTTTCTTTGCTCAAGATTTTTCTTCCAAAGCCAAAAAAGTGGGTGCTTATGTACAGGACAGCTGGTCCCTGTCGTCACACTGAGCAAAAATTGCCTTTTCCAGAAATCTTTCCAAACAAATATGACAGCAACAGTAAACACACTGGCATTGCCATCCACTTAGATACAACTAAATTATGGTGAAAAAGACACAGTGTCTTTCCCAAAAGCAAGGAACATTACCTTTACCTGTGCATGGGATACCTTCAAGAGGTGCAGCACCCAGCACAGTACCAGGATTCCTGTATAAAACAGGATATAACACTAAGTGTCCAACTTACGGTAAACTCAGAAACTAGAAAAATGTCTCTCTGTGGGGCTGTTCCTCTAACTACTTCAAATATAGCTCCCCTGGACCCAATAATTTTGAATAGTTTCTGCATAAATTCCTGGGTAGACTCTCATAAATCTAAAATAATGAAATTGGAAGAAATAGGAAGAACCAAGCCTTGGATGTGACCCTGGAAAAAATGGCACACGTGCCATTAAACATAACTTAATTCCATATTATGGAACCATTCAAAAACTGAAACCTTCGCAAGTCTACAAATTCATGGATAAAGCAAAAGGAGACCTATTTGCTGCCACCTAAATAACAGGGGGAGAAAAAAGTCACATAAACAAGATTGTATGAGAAGGTGAGATTGTCCATTATGAAATTGGGCTTGAAGTGTTTTGAATGGTGAATCAAATACTACATGCAGCTTTGATTGTTACATTCTTTTCCATCAAAGTGGGTGACCTCTGAAGGTGACTCTTGCCATGGCAAGGAAATCTATTGCTTCCAAAGTGAGAAGTGCTGAGGCACTATACATGCAGCCAAAGAAGGTTGCAAGGTGATTGCTACCCTTTGACAATCAGCTGCTTATATAAACATCTACACGTGGAAACAGAATTCAAAACTGCTTTTTGCACCCTCTTTGTAGGCAGAAGGAAACAGCCTGGCTAGAAAATGGAACTCTTTATAATATTAAATGCTTAGGTGTCAGGTTCTAAATGTAAAATGTGTGACAAAATAATTGGAACATTCTGAAATTGTTTGGGGGAGATTGCAAGGAAAAGGAGAAGCACACCTACACCCACATGCATCAGCAGAGTTGTCCCCTGAGACACCCTGGGAGTTCCAAAGCACCTCCTGAGGTGAGACAGGGTGCTCACAGGCAACCTTCCCACACTGTGCTGCAGCACCTTCTGCACCAGAAGCACATGTAGGGTTCTGAAAGCTCCCTTGATCTCATCCACATTGTCCTTCAGATCCTGGGCAGGTCTGGGCAGTAGGCAGCTGTAACTAGGAAGGATGCAATATCCCTTCTCAAATTTCTTGCTCTGAGAAGATAGAATGTGATGCAAGACAAGGATGATCTCCAAGGCAGAGCTAAACTAACACCCTCACCTATGTACTCTCCAGAACTAATGCTGTGAATTATTTCTATTCTTTGCCAGATGATTAAACTCCTTGAATGACAGGGCAGGAAGAGTCAGAGCCTGAAGAGCAGAAGCACCCCAGAGAACTGGAGGAAGAGGAAAGCAGAGCTGCACCTCAGTGAAAACAGGCAGCAGAATGAATGGGACTCCTGGAGAGGCCAGAAATGCAGCAGTTACCATGTGCACAATATTCCTTAGGCTATATAAAGTGAAAGAGCCACAGGATCTTGTTGCAATTATTCCTGGGCCTGCAAAAGTAGAAGGTAATCCACACTTTCAGGAGACACACACACACACACACACACACACACACACACACACACACACACAGAAGGTACCTCCTAAACTCTATTAAATGGGGATAAATGCAACACTACACATGGGGCTTGAAGGTACAGTACTCAAACTGCAGATTTAGCACTTTTAGACGTACCTAATGGTAACAATTCCAACTGAGGAGATGATAAAGATAAGAACACACTTCTCATTTTCTTGCTAGCTTCTGCTTTTGTAAAATATACACTTCCCCCTCATTATGCTAGAGATTTTACTTTATTGGATCCATATTGTATATTCTTATCACCAGATTACCATAGTGTAGAAGTCTAGCTCAGTTCTGTAATACCATTTGTGTCAGGAACTAAAGTTTTATGAGGGTGTCTCTAAAGAACAGCATTGCATTATTGGTCTGAATAATGAAAAAGTGGATTGCATTATTTTTGCCCATTGAAGCTGTCTGTCACATGCAATACAGATACTGCCAATACAATGGTTAACTGCCATGAGTAAAAGATAGCTATTTTCTGATGCTTGGATGACATTTATTGCCTTCCTAATGCTCCCTGAAAGAAGCCTCATAAATTACAGACTCTTCTGATTACAATCAAAGGAAAAAAAATCCCTATATTATTATGGATATAATTTGGAAACCATTCTTTGTTTTTGTATGGTTCAGTGATAATACCATTCTTTATATCCTGCATTTTTAATCCTTTCTATATGTCCTTAGCTATTTTCTGCCTAGGACACTGGAATACATGGCTCAATAAAAACAAACAAATGAATGGAGCCCAAGGGAATAATCTGTAAAAGAACCAGGCATTATACTATTGCTAGAACTGGATCCAGATTTTGTGCTAAAATTTATTACAATGAAGTCTGGATCAAGGCACAGACATAAGCTAAGAAGTAAAAACTAGCCTTAACACTCAGTGTACAAAGTATCCTCTGATTCATGAGAATACAAGATTTGATTGCATTTGAATTCATCCCATCTGTTTCAGGAAAAAAAAACAAAAACAAACCACAACTCACTCCAAACCATTTTTGTCTACAGAACAGATCAATAGCAAGAAGAGATTATAGTTACAGCAGGAGTATCAGAGCCAACTTTAAGTCCACATTGCAAAAGACACTTGAAAAAAGCTGTAAAGAATACTTTTATAATAGGGTAGCACTACTAAGTAGACCAAGATAAAGCTGGAATGCAGTTTTTAATGTTCTGCAATAAAAGAAAACACATAAAAGAAACTAAAGTCTGCTTTATGGAGAGTAGCAGGAACTAGTAGGCAGTGGGCTGGCTCCATCCAGGAGCAAGCGAGACAAGAGTAAATAGAAGAAGCTTTTATGTTGGGAATGGGGAAGGAGAAGTTGTTCTAAGCCAGAAGACACTGATGGAATTAACTGATACAAATGTGAACAGTATCACACGGAATAAGACAGGCTTGGAAGCATGAAAAGTCTTTACTCAGCTTTTCGAGTCCTCTCCAAGCAGGTGTCTTGGGTTATAGAATGCTCCATTTAGACAAAGAAGTTCAATCCAGATCACGCAACCACTCATTATTGACCCTAATGTTTCAGCACCAAGTCTCTTTGTTCCTTTAATCTGTTTAGTTCTCACTAGAGTCTCATCTTCTTAGTTTTTAAAATTAAAGCACTGTAGAACTATCTCCTTACAATGGTAAGGAGAAGGGCAAGCCTGGCAAGAAGTAGTGGTGTGATGTGGAGTGGTGTGCTAGGAAACCATGGAGATCTGCTGGTTCTGCTGAAAACAGAAGCATAGGAAGAAAGGTCATCATGATCAAGGTGGTCAAAAAACCAGAAAATGGTAACATTTTTGCTTTAATAATCTTCATTCTAAAAGACCATATGATAATTTAAAAAAAAAAAAATCCTGAAGCCTCCCTTTTCTTCAGAGAAAATCAATTAATGAGTCAACTACCAGCTAAAGTGGAGACTGACTCTGTGACCTACCCCATCAAATATGCCACGCTTATGCTGGCATTTCTTAACTTGAGTCTTGACTTAAATGCCCTTTTAACATACTCATTAGTGAAATTTTCTAATTAAAAAATTCAACAACTAAAAAAACGCCCTTTCTTACACAAGTCACATGGAACCAACCTGAACACCTACACGGTTCATTAGCTGAACTGGCAATTTCAGATCCCAGAGCAGTTCTCTACCACTTCTGCTAATTGAATAACTTGTAGCAGAAGTAGGCTGTTATCTTTTTCATACACCTGTCACAAAAGGCAGAATATAATTTATTCTATGGAAATAAAGTTTCTGCTGCCTATAATATCTCGGGAATCCAGAGGCTTAGAATATTTTGGCCATTTTTAAGAATTGAAGAGGAAAGCATTGTGTAATACTATTTCTCTGGCTCCTTTCTGGCACCTTCTGCCTACTCTGTCTTTTATCCTTGCACATCATTGTCTGCCATGGTCCCCTGCACAGTTAGTGTGTAATTTGGTTTCATCATCTTCTGTCTCACTTTCCTTGAGCCATGTTATCACTCCTCCTTTGTTCAAATCACCCTGTTTCTCATCCCTGCCATTCTCTTTCTGCTCAGCAAGGTCAGGATTCTACAGACACTAATACCAATCTCACATGCAAGTTATTACATGCAATCTGTATTTAATTACACTCCCCCCCTCTTTCACTCCACACATTATTTCTACAATACAGTCAGTACTGTTATCTATTTTTCTACATTTTTTAAAATCTCTTCCTAAAGCATCATCACATCTTTTCTAAATGAGCTATTTCCAAAATTAACTACAATACCCGCAAGACAAATTTGATATTGTAAAAGTGCTTTCCACCTTTTCCATGTATTTCTCAACATTAGCAACACAATTCTCTGGGCTTCTCTTAGCTGCAAAGAGTTGAATATCAACATCATCATACATGTACACTCTCATCTACAGCAAAAGATGAAGTATCTTCAGATTGTTGCCAGTATCACAAGACAGTCACACATCTCAAGGCAGCAGCAAAAGACATTTGGTCTTTTGAGATAATAGCAACAATCATAACAGTAATAACATCCAACAACAACAAGAATAAATAATTTGTGCAATAGGCTATTCTTCAAAGCCTGCTGGAAAAAAATGGAGGATTTTCAAAGGATTGGAAGTGTTTTGGCTTTGGTTGCGTTATTATTTCATTCCTTGCACGTACTTTGACTTAAAAACAAATATTTGCCTAACAAAACAAAGGGAAGACAGAGTCAGTCATACAGGACCTTCTACCATTTAATCTCAAAGTTGTTAACAATATGTGCTGCTTAGATCAGAAACATGGGACTGTTCTTGGATGTGATCAAGAACGGCGAGCACTTGTCCAACTTCACATCTGATAAAACTATCAACTAAAGAGAAAAATATTAACTATAATTTTTAAAAGTTTTGCTTAGATTAAAGTATTAAAACGAAAAATGTACCTGCTGTTTTGAAAATATTCTAAAGGCTTCATGAACTAAGATGACACAGGGTGCAGTAAATGTTGCAAAAAAAATTTGAATCACTGGGAACAGAAGAAACTTTGCTTTTAACCTATCTTCCTACACTTCATTCAGCTGTATTATGAAAACAAATTGTATTCCCTCATGTGAATTAGCCTTGCCCATCCAAAGTTTCAAATCTACATAACTTAATCTATACACTAATGCACTCCTAATTTTCTGGGGTAGTCAACCACACAAAACAATAATGCAGGTCATTAAAAGAAGTGGAAGATCTAAACAAAGACGTAACAATTAATACTGCGCAAGCAATAGCTCTACCACAAACCTACGAAAAAATATTTGTAGCATTGTTTTTCTAAGCAGGGTGTAATTTAATAGTTAATTCTTCTAAAAATGTCTTTTACAACTGTTTTAAAGAAACAGTCCCTGTATCTGTCTGTCCAACATTCAATTTTTTTCCGGTTCTATTGCCTTTACTCAGAATTCAGGCAGATTATCCAATCCATCATTTAGCCTTGCTCATTCCTGCTTAATGTCTGTGAAGTTAATGCCCTGGGGTGCTTTATTTGTCCTCTAGGACAGAGTTTCATTACAATATCCCACATTGTTAAGCAGCTGGGATAGGGAGACTTCATCTAGAGCTTTACAGAAAAAAATAGTGCATTTCAGTCTAGATTTTGCTCAAGTTCCATGCTGAAGAGTAAATTTAGAAATGATTTAACACTCTTTGTGCTCAGTTTTACAGTGCTATCTGCTCAGCTGTTTTTAACGTTTGTATCTATATATATAAAGCCATTTCAAATGGGAGTAGTCATTAGCAGGACTGTGAAAAGCAATGCATTCAAGAAACTCACTTCAAGCTAGGCTTTATATTTTAAATATAGTAAGTTAATAATACCTGTAAAAATCAGTTTCATAGTAAAATGAAACATATTTAATTATCACCTATTTTCCTACACAGCATTGGAAACTCAAAAGACAGTGTTTTAGTTTCTCAAGTATTTATTAAAAATTTTGGGGAAAACCTGACTGGTGATCTGAGCATAGGGTGCTGGTGTCTGTCTGCTCATGGAGCAATCACCAAAGAGACTACAGGGATCAAGTGACTTATTGCCACAATCGGATTAATCAGACAGCTTTGGATGAACAAAATTCTGCTGGAATTCCTTTTTCCTCTAAAATTCAAAGATTGCTTCCCACCAAAGACTTCTATGTTCACTGTTCTAAATTAACTTTGCTGTCAATATAATACATACTTTGAAGTGAAGGAGTCAGAGCCAAAAGAAAGAGCAACAACCCAGGACTGCATATTGAGTAGTTGGTGTGGGGTGAAGATGCTTCTTTCCAGCATATGCACCTGAAGAGACTTTTAAGTCACACATTATATTAAAGTCCCATCTGACCACGAAACTGAGAAACCCTGAACCTGGACTGCTTCAAAACTTCCTAAAATGCTAATAATTTAATTACAGAGCTGTCAATTTTACCTCTAGTGAGACAATTAGTTCCTTGACACAGTGCATATGTAGTGTGCCATATTCAGAAGAATATGTGGAATTTAAGGAAGTACCAATAGAAAATACTAGGTTAATGACATCCAGCTCTTACCACTACTGGTAACATAAGTAATCTTCACCTAAAGTAAAACAAATGCACTGCATGTGATTGACACCAAGGCAGGCATTCTCTGATTGTATGAGTTACCATTTTTCCCAAAACTAGTGCCAAGGCCACAATCCCACCGTGTGCTTTCAATCTAAGAAGCATCAACAAAATAGCATCTAGATTTGCTTTTTGACTTCTATAAACTGCTGTCACTGGCTTCCCTGTTAATAGGAAGGTGCAATTAGCACAGAAATAAATATTGGTCTCTTCTCACCCACCTTCATACAATTTCACAAACAGAAATAGAATATGAATAGAAAATTTGTCTGTGAGATCGCCTGTATAATATGAATGGCATCAGTAAGTTGTTGTTTGTTTTTTTTAATGGGAGGCCATGAGTTAACATTTTACAATGCTATGTGAACAAGATCACTGACATATCTGAAGGTCAACAGCAAGAGGGTAGCTTAAAGCTACTGCTAAATTACAGAGAAAAGAATCATCCAGAAGAGTTGCACTACATATAAAATGTAATTTTATTCTTAACATAAAATGTTGTTTTGACTAATTTTTAACACTGTAGAATACACAATACAAAAATGTCAGGAATTTTCCAGTTACAAGCTAAAATACCAGGACCTGAAGCCCTTCCACTCCAGGCTTTTTTTTTAACACTTTGGTGGCTGTTTTACACAAATGTGTTGATTCATCATTCCTGGCCACTCTGTAATATTTGTACTGGCTGAAAAGCAGAGAATTGTCTACCTCTGGTAATCAAGGTTCCTTCTTTCTGGTAAGGAGTTCTAGGTAACTCATGAAATGTTAACTCCAGCAAAAGAATGAAACTATTTTCTTTTTTATTGCATTGCTTTGAGGCTGTCACGGTCTAGAAAGTACCATTAAGGCATTCATGTGACTCAGCAGCCAAGAATCTGAATTGTTTTGTTTCCATTCCCTCAAGCTTGATGCATGTCCCAGATATTTATAGAGGTAGAAAATATTCTTAATGAAGCACAAGATCAGTTTCATCAATACAGGATTTCCAACACAAGTCGATTGCGCCAATGCATTTTAAATACGTAAGATAAAGTATGTTTCCTTTAAAAAATTTTCCAGTGAGTCCTTTTTTTTTTGCTTCAGGATATTTTCTTCAGTCATTCAAGTGTGGTACCTTCTAACTATTTTGTATAGCATTCCTATTTCTGATCTGCGTTTTAAAAAAATGTTCAAATAATTACCAATATTGTCAAAACAGATGCATTGAAATGCATAACCAAAACAGGGAACAAAATCCCTAGATATAAACAAAATATTTCATTTTTAAAGATAAATCAATCTGGTGCATAGTCATGACTTTAATGGGTTTTAACTGTTACTTTTTTCTAGTTTATTCAGATAATCCAAGAATCTCCTGTTAGTATACTAAATTTCATATGTGCAATATACTTTTAATTAAATTAATTTTTGCAGCAGGTGAAGTGTTTGAAATAATTGAATAGTGAAAATATAAATAATTTCTAAATTTTGAACATACTTGTCTACATGTTGAACTATAAACATTTCAATTATTTCAGTATCCAAGATGAGGAAAATTTACCTTGAACTCAAAACACCTTCAGAATTGTGTTTTCAGGTCTGTATACTGAAAGATACGATCTACTAAAAAAGTAAGTCTTCATATTTAGTGATCACTCCCAATTTACTGGGATTGTAACCATGCTTTGAAATTTGACCAAGAAACCAACAAGAATTTGTGAAAACAACCACTGTGAAAAGTGGTTCTGATAAAAATCATGATTTGTGAGGCTCTAGTAATACTATCTTGTCTAAAGATGCCCACTGATAGGCAGCTCTTCAAATGGACAAAATACTTGACAGTTCCCAAGAAGTAACTCAACTTTGATTTAGGGAGAAAGTTTGTAAGGTTGATGTAACTGAATGGGAGCATGATTACAGAAAAACTGATATTTGCAATCCCCTGTTGAACTTGACATGGCTCAAGCAACATGATAAAACAAGTTCTCACTTGCTTCCCTCTTGTCTGAGGCTTAATGAATGTTTTAGTCTGTATATTTCTACATGGAAAACAACTTTTCCTTCTAGCTAAAATCTTTTAGACTTCAAAAGCAAGCCAAGCTGGAGAGTTAAAATAAATAAATAAATAAATAATCACAAAAAAAAAAATTACATTTAAAATGCATTGGAATATTTTTTTTTCATTCCTACTGAACAAACTAAAAAAAAAAAAAAAAGGGGGGAGGGGGTGTCAGAAATTGTCAGCCTATGTCAGAAAAACAAAGCAAATCTAGAAAATACCATATTTAATCTAGAATTTTAGAATTAATTTACCACAAAACTTCCAAACTTTTGTATGAGGACACCTGTCAAAAGGTATTCCAACAGCATATTCCAACAGCAAACTACATTTTAATGTAAGAAACTGAAATTTTTTGTCAATTTTGCCAAAAAGAAGTCCCTACTGTTTTGTGAGATCTGTACCTTGGCCAGAAAGAACTGTCAAAAATATTTCCAGTCGAGGTTTTTTTTGCACTGACTGGTCTCTGGTCCTTGTGTGATGAATTCCTGGGTCTCAGCTGTATTCAGGGTGACAATCAGACATCCCACCATCGTGGTCAGGCAAGTTGTCTGGCAGTCTCTCAGAAGAAATAGTGAATGAGCCTTGCATTTAAGCAAGCTTTATTCAGGGAAGATTTTCTGTAAAATGGGTTCAATGAGGCAAAATTTAACAGTAAAGATGGTGCCACTGTTGGTTGCCTTCATGTGTGTGTGCATTTCAGCAGGTATCTCCTAGACTCTACGACTACAGATATATCTTTTTCCTCAAAAAATAAAATCAAGTTTAAAAAGCACATAATTGAGCTACATAGTTACATACCAACATCCAGGTCTTCAGTCTATGTTAAGTCAAAGTTTTGGTCTTAATAATGTATTCTTGCAGGATTTCACTGAAAATACAATTTCCAAACAGCACTGGAAAAAGAAATAATGTGGTGACATGCAAAATAAAATGTTGCTTGTTCCCTTCTGAGTCCTTTCACTCATCTCCTTTGTTCAAGTTCCTTCAGTACCTGTTAATTAATTGCTGTGATTGAGGTCAAGTTTGAAGATGATATGAGGTTAATTTTAGACTCTCTAGAGTGCAGACTAAGAAACTCATTACTGCTACTGACACTTGAGTGTCAAGTTAGGTAGACCTATAATATCTCAGCCTCTCAACGATACTGACCTTTCTGTAAAGAAGTACTGCCATGCCCTGTGTCAGAGAGGCTGCTACTAGTAGTTTTTAATTTCCTTGAGTCTGTTGCCAGACTATAAATTACAAGTGAAAGCTCAGGGTTTCTAATTAGTCTGATGTTCTCCAAGGAGGTTAGGGAATGTAATGTAGCAACACATGTAAGTAACCATCACCACAAGTGCTTTTTAGCAGAATATCAATTTAAAAGAAAATAAAAAGAAAAATTGCTCTGTGCTAATTCTGAGCTTACTACCTATAGACTTCCTAGAAATTACATTATAAGCCTGTTGCCCAGCAAGAATCACACTGATTGTAAGGTAAGTTTACACTTAGTAACTCTATTACAAGGAAAGTATATACTTCATTTATAATCTGTGTTTGTATTACAAACATTTCATAGCAAATCTGAAATGATTACACACTACATCCACTACTTACAAGGTTACAGTAAGAGCAACCACTTCTGGTATCTTCCATACCCAAGTTAGAAGGCAAATGGAAACTACCCAGGGCACTGCTCTGTGACTAAAGCTTGTTGACTCCCTTGAAAATCACAGCCCATTCCAAAGCTGCGTTCCTTAAAACTTTGTCTTTATTTCCTCTAGGGGAAATAGAGGAATGAACTGAACTACAAAGAGGGAAGAATCAAGTACCTAAGTGAAAACCAGACAGTCTTATCCAGTTGTAACTGTGGTTGAAGTACCTGAAGTAGTCCAGCAGAAACTCCTCAGGTGTGGGAAACTATTCAGCTACCTTCAGCTCAGCTCCCTGGTACTACAGTGAAATCACTGTGTAACACTGAGTCCCACGGTGAAAGCCTTTTGCATGTATTTATATAATGGGCAGTAATACCAACAGCTGTAGAGCAGACAAACCTTAACTTAATTTTAAAAATTAAATCTATTTGGATTTTAGCCAGTTATTTCTACTAGGTCTTTTAGGCACTGCTTTGGTCTGGGCTACAAGTGCTTCAGAAACATAGGCAGTCTCTTGTCTGAAAACCTATGTGGCTATATATAAAGGGATATAAAGCATTATTAAAAGACAATTATAAGAGAAAAAAATGGTGACAATGCAAACTGCAGTTCAGGCTCTGCTCCTGACAGATATTTCAGTATAGTGCATTTGTGAGTCACGTATTCTGTGGCTTGTAGAAAGCTTCTCTTTTGATAAGAATTTTCACTAGTCCCTAAAACAACCAGTGACATTGTTTAACCTGGATTTTTTATCCCTCTGATTTTTTTCCAACTCCAAGGGTATACATGCAGCCCTACTGTATTTTCCCACAAAGTCATCTGAAACCACAGAACTTTAATCCCATAAACTTCCTGTAGGCAGGCTCAGCAAAATACAAAAAAACCAAACCAAAACAAAAACATGTTCAACATGGAGTATGTTTTATTCTCACTGAAAAGACACTTGATACTAGCAGTATAACTGAAGTCAAGAAAATCCTTGGATACTTTGCTAAATAGGCGAGTTTCTTCAATAACTGTAGACTACAGCCATGAACAACATAATAATGGCAAATAATTAAGACTATACATTATGAATAAGTTTCTTTAACACTAGGCTATGCACAGAGAATGAGTACTCATCTGGTCAGAGTACATTCAAGGGTAAAAGTAAGCTTGATTCCAGAGAGTGTGAATAGCAGACTTAAAATATAAACTATCCCAGGCTCCTCTAGATTTTTTTCCTTTCTTTGCTTTTTCAAAAGGAATTTAATTCATAAGACCACGTTTCAACAATTTTTGAGGCTATATTGAAAATTAAGTAAATTAATTATTTCATCAGTGCTTGTACATTTGACACTGCTTTCCCATATGATGGGCTGGTTACACAAGTTCTTCTTAAGATTATGAGTGCCAGGACCAAAGCAGTCTTTGAGCTTGCTGCCTTTTAAATTTCTCCCTTCTGTGATATGCTAGGATATTTATTTTGAAGTCACTGCAATTATAGTTTTCTTGAGCTACACTGGTTTGATATCAAGTCAATTAAAAAAAAAAAAAAAAAAAAAAGAGAACAGTATAGAAAGCCAGTCTGAAATGTCTGATTGAAAGGCACTGTAATAAAATGCAAGTTTTACATACATACTGTATACATAACTTAAGCAATAAAAACATTGAGGAATAATTAATTTTAGACCAAGCTGGAATATGCTATTAAGCCTACATTGCACCTTCATGACTAGGTTTATTTTGAACATTTACCTTAGCTACAAAAAAAGGAGCTACAAATGTTTATAAAACAAACATAGAATGATATTTAAAATCTTGACAATCACATTTTTTTACCTTGAATTTTCATGTTTAGAGGTCTCCTGTATTTTCCTTTTTAATTGTGCATATATTAAAGAGAAAATATAAACAGAGGATGCTTAAGAGGGAACGAAGCAAGTAACGCAGGCCATCCTAAAATAGAGCTTCAGCATCATTAAGATCCTTCAACATCACTTAGAATTTCATTGTACTACATGACTTCACTGCATGGAAAAATACAATCCTAGATGCTCATGACATTTTCTGGAGAAAAAGAAGTTCTTGAAACAGTCTTCCTCACTATGCAAGATTTATTTCTAAAGGGATAAATTTGCTTGTTGTGCAGAATATCAGAAGCTTGTGTTTTGTTTTTTTTTAATACTGCCTTAAACTGGCTTCAAACATATGTCTTTGTATTTAAATCGATATATTTTTTCTTAATATTTGTCTGCCTCAGTGAGGCCTTGCATTACAGGGGACTCAAACTTAATTTCATTAGCAAGAGGAAAATAGACTGGGTACCTCTGGGTACTGGTTTAGCTACACCTACAATAGAATTGGTAGAAATAAAGATAATTTACTACTACTGATAATAAAAGAAGTGGAAATTAAACATGATTTTGGCAGTCTGACTCATATCAGCAACACAGGCACAAGAAAATTAGGCTCCTTTTTTGAAGAACTGATTCTTTAGTAAACAGATATAGAGAAATTATTTATGATTAATACAGTAGTGGTTATCCACTCTATTAATAGTTCCATTATTTTATTTATACTACATATACACACCGTAGTGGGGACAGCAAGAGGCATTTGCCACTAGAAAATCAAAATATGGAAGGATTCAATATTTAAAAATTAAAATTATTTTAAGTAACCTTTATCTACCTCCCCAGCAGGTGAATCTGAAGGAAGCTGTAAATCTGAGATGCAAGGAAACGAGGCAAAGATATTCTCTAATGCCATCTCAACTGAATTTACAGAAAAACTGCCACATCACTGCATCATTATTCCTCATCTTGTCCATTTATTAATGTGACACAGAGGCAGGGCATTCACAGTTGCAGGCATGACAAAGAGTTTAACAGCTTTACTTCTATTGTGAAGGAAACAAACAATAATTCTTCCAGAGTTAATCCATTAGGACACTGCTTCCCTACTCCCAGTGCTGCTTTTCTTCTCTGCCCACTCAAGACCTGCTCTGCTGACTGGTTTTGCATTTGCAGTGTGGTTAGGGGCAGCTGTGTGGGTTTTGAAGTAAATTCCTTGATTGCTTTCACTAATCACATATTGCTTCAGTTCATCAGGCAGTTCTGGAGTGTGCTACCCGATAAGCAACAAATGTACTCCAGCTCCAGGAGGGGATGCAGGGCTCTGAACAAATTCCTCATCTTTTAGACAGCGTAAGCAGTTCTGGTGGGGGATGTCTGGTCCAGGAAAGCAGACTAAACTTACCCTAAAGCAAACTTCCTAAATTGCATGTGGAAGCATTTTAGGGGTCTCAGCACAAATCACCTTAACCTACTGACCTTTCTCTGCAGCATTTAAATAACTGTTAACATGGACAGACATTATGGCATAGAATTGCTACCAGAAACCCTTTAAAGGAATCATAAAGTTCACTTTCTCCTGAAAGTCTCACCTGAGTGACAAAAAACCAAAAATAGCAGAGGTATCATTCGGTTTACTGCCTTGCAACACATAGAACAGGTTTTGTTAAAGCATGTTTAGAGCCATATTACACAACCTCTATTTATTTGCAAAAGCAAATTTTATCCCTGAAACTGTCAGGTAAATCCCACAGAAGATTCACCTGAACAGGATTACTTTTATGAGTTAAATGACTTGAGCTTACTATAACTAGCATTCCTCAAGATTATATTTTCATTACATTACATTTTAAAATGTTAGCAGCAGTACTCCTACAAGCATTTGCACAGTCAGGAGAACCAAGATGGTTCCCATTGGTTTTCATTTCAAAAGTGATTATTCTGCATCTTTACTGCAAATTGCTGCTTTCAAACAACAAAGTTGAATATTTGCACTTCTTCTGAAGTGCAGTTGGGAAAACAGAATTGGAAACAGACTGTTCACAGCTGATCCTTTTCATCACCACTTTAAGGTGCAACTGAAAGCAAAGGAGACTGACTCTGTGATCTAAAGTTCTGAGGAAATATGAAAAATATGAAGCTGAATCCTGTATACTGACCAATTCACTATTACTTTTTTCAGGAAAGCCATAGGTAAGCAGTCGCTAGCTCTGCACCTGCTTTACAGCAGCTACAGAGCTCTCTTCTGCTTTCAGTACTGCCTGCCACCCCAGAGACATCCCCATCCACAACAAGCAGTAAGATAACAGACCAAAGTATAGTTTTGAGAGTTTCTTCATTTCTAGTTTCAACATCATAATCTCCAATAGCAGAGATAACTATTTTTCACTGGAAAAAGTCAGGAAGCTTACTGTGAGCACAGTTAATTTTTCTTGTAACAGGAGTTTATTCCCAGTCAGTCTCTTTACCTGGGATACTTTCCTGTTTGCTGATAGTTGCTGAGGTTGAACTGATGCTGCTACCAAAATGATTCATCTAGCCCTCAGCCTGCTCTCTGACACAGGGGTCACTAAAGAAGGCTGCAAACCAGAAACACTATCCTGCCATGGATCCCATAGGATGGATGTCTCTGCCTGAGGGTACTTACTGCCCTAAGGAAATTTGAAATGTAGAGTTGGCAGCATCTGAATCTTAGAAGAAACCAGAGACTCTTTTTAATACATTAAAATGGTCCTTTAATCTGTTCCTGTTCAGGACACTTCAGCACTTCACAGGTAAGTGACTAATATTTTTTATTAACTATTTTGCATATTGCCTTAAATATGTTAAGATTGGCAATGCATCTACACAACAATTGGGGTTTTTTTAGCAACACTAAACCAAAGAAATCACCCCAAATAGAAAAGTCTATATTTCATATCTGAAAGCCTGTAAAACTACTAATCTACATTTGTAATTTGGTAGACACTCCAAAGAGCTGTGCTCCAACATTAAAAAGTCTATCAGGATTTGAGGCAATGAGAATTTCAACAAAAATAGCAGAGGTTTACAAAAAAGCATAGCAAAAACATTGAGTGGCCCCAGTCCAGTCATGCAGAAGTACAGTGTAAGGAGAAACCTGCCAGGGTATAAGAAGAATATACCTGTTTGGCACAGGTTGCCCAGAGAGGCTGTGGGGTTTCCATCCTTGGAAATGCTCACAAAAGCTGTGGGGACATGGTCCTGGCCAACAAGCTCTGGATGACACAGCCTGAGCAGGGTGTTGTACCAGATGACGTCCAGAGGTGGTGGAGACCTTAGTTTTGAGATATGCATATATGGAGACTATAGACTATTACTGGGTTACAAATTACTTCCACTGACTTTATTATTACAAGTATTCTTGGTAAACACTTCTTTCACTTGTTGAATGTTTTCAACAGAATTTCAAGACAAGAAAACACCCTAGCAGAGGGAGGATCTAACACCACACCAGAATTCAGCATTACAACTATATGGAGAGTGGTGGTGAAAACTGGATGTAGAAGAAAACCAGAACTTTAGCACATTAAATGATAACGGCTGCCCAAAAGTCATTACTTTTTCTTCAGGACAATCATTACAGTATCTATTGCAACAGATAATAGTCTAAGATAAGAGAGGCCAAACTATGCTAATAGTTTGCCATCAGTTAGGAAGCAAAGGCAACAGAAAACAGGTGTTCAGACTGCAATTTAAAAAAAACCACAACAATAAAACCCAAAACAAAAACACCAAACAAACAACAACAAAAAAAACCCCACAATCAAGCAAATCAAAAAGACCACCACCAAAAACCTAACCAAACAATGAAACCAAACTCAAATTCAGGTAATTTTGAGCATTATTTTCTGTCTGTGTAGCACAGTCTGATTTTCAGATCCTGCATTGAAAGTAACTACTGATTTCGGAATGCTGCAGAGGAGCTACCATGGTATGTTTTTATACTTAGGTACTGCTTTAGCTTTCCAAAAAGAAATGGCTTATAATCAAAACTGAGAGAAGCACTTTCCTAAAACTGTGATATTTAGGAACATTAGAGAATGTGATCATTAACTAGCAATATTTCTATTGAATGTGTATATTCTTTTCTTGCTTTTACAAGAAGTTTGTAATCTTTCTGCTGTTTTTTTAATCATTTTATAAGTCCAGAAATATTTTTCTTTGATGTTAATATAAGCCTATAAGAGTAGAAAAGATGGTTTTAATACTTCCATATTAAGTGCTCTTTTGCTGTACATTTCCTTGGAATCATTAATTTTTGGTCACCTTCTCTCCATTACATTCTTCCTAGGGTACAAAGGGTTCACTGATGGATGACAAAAACGATTAGAGGCATGAGAAGACTTCACCCATATGAAATGAGCATGCTAGGATTGAGATGTTTATAGATGAGGCAAATAAGAGAGGACACTAAAACTACAGAGTAATGAATCTGATAAAAGAGACAGAGTGATAATGCTTCTGCTTTCATGTCTCAGAGGAAGAACGGTTACTTCAATGGCACCAAAAGGCAACAAATTGAACTGATAAAGGACTAGTTTTTTCCTCCCTTAACCAACAAGTAAGAAGATAAAATTTTACTCAATTAAGGCATGTGAAATGTCCTATAAGAAGCTGAAAATGAAAAAAACACAAACCTTTGGAAGTAATAGCTCAGAAAAAATATATTCTTCATCGAACGAATTTAAAATCTTGCTTCTATTTTGTAAAAGAAAGCATGATTTTCATAGAATAGTAGAATCACAGAACTGTTTGGGTTGGAGTGGGCCTTAAAGATCATCTAGTTCTGAAAGATAAAATAATTTAAAACTGAGCATGTTGTTGAGCAAAATTCTAAATGTTTCACTCAGAAGAAACTGAAACATTTTCATGAAAGAACTTTTTATTAGATTTTTCTGCTAAATAAAATTGAAACTGCTGAAATTATCAAATATTTAAATTTTGATGCAGCTGAGTTCTAGGGAAAATAGTTGCCAACTGTTTTTTCTTCTAGCTAGAAGAAAAAAAAAATTTCGCTACTTATTATTTACATTTCTTCCTAAAAGTGTAAATAGGACTGAGAGAGGGTTTGGGATTAGCTATAAAGCAGAAAACAAATAATTTAAAAAAAGAATAAGGCTTTTTAAATATTTCTTAGCTGTGTCTGGTTATCAAATTAAAGGACTAGCTAGTATTTTAGCTTAAACACACCTGAATTAACAGCTCCTGTGTGTTGTGCTAATTTTTTTTTTTCCACCCCCAGCCAGGGAATTAGAATTCATCTTGTAGTGAGGAAAAAGGCATAGGACATGCTGGAAATTTCTACCATGTGAGAAGAAAGGTAAGATATCTTAAGGGTTATTAAAATTCAACATTCATTAAACATTATTTTCCATGTTTTCATAAAGCTCATTATTAAAACAAAGAAGTAACCTTGAAGACTGGAAATACAAAATAAGCTTTGGCATTGCTTATCTTCACAATTTGACTTCCTGACAATTTTCTCTGTGAAAAATGCAGAAAAAAAAAAAAAAAAAAAAGAAAAAAAAAAAAAAAAAAAAAAAAAAAAAAAAATCTGCACATTCACATCTTCCTATCTTCTTAAGTAGAAAAACTTATTTAAAATTGTCTACGTGAAATTCCTTGTTTTTTCAGCCTGAACAAAATTCCTTTGGTCAACTGTTTGAACTGAAAACCAAACACACAAACAAGCACTACGTACTCAAGACTATAATCTGCAACAAATTTCTAATGCTCTCAAGCCCCTCTTTAATGATGTCATTAACAGCATGTTGTCTTTAACAAATTGTGGTTCCACTTCATTTTTACTATCCTGTCATTATTAATTCATTTGTAATCTGCTCTAATAATATCGATCATAATGAATTCACTTTATATTAATGTGAATGTCATACTCATTATCATGGGTATTTTCAAGTATAATTTTGCCTGAATGAAAACAAAATGAACTGCAAAAACAATTTGTTTGGTGTGATAATATATTAGAAGGCAATAACCAGCCTCTGTTTTTTACAGCACCAAGTAGCATGGGTAGCGTGTCCCTCCACATAGTCATAGAATCAGAGAAGAGTTTGGGTTGGAAGAGACCTTAAATATCACCAAGTTCCAACGTGCCTGTCAAAGCCAGGGATGCATCCCACTAGCCCAGGCTGCTCCAAGCCCCATCCAGCCTGGCCTTCAGCACTGACAGGGATGGGGAATCCACAGCTTCTCTGGGCAACCTGTGCCAGTGTCTCACCACCCTCACAGGAAACAATTTTGTCCTTCTGTATAACCTAAATTGATCCTTTTCCAGTTTAAAGCTATTACCCCTTGTCCTATTCCTACATGTCCTTGTAAAGATACCTTCAAGGGCATTTTTTTCCTAAACTCATTTGAACTACCCTGGCAATCTACGCATTAGGGTTTGCTTCTTCAGACTTGGTAAAAATATCCAGTCCTTTATGTCCTCTTCACTTCAATGAAGCAACTCTCAGGCATAAAAATCCAGCATACAGATTCTTTCCTCACTTTACCTTATCTAACCCAGTTGGATTTTTTTCTACATAGGGTACTGCTACAGACGGTTGGTACACAGGAAGTGTGATCTTGCTTATAGGTTTTCCTTATGCTCCCAAATGTTGCATCAGAGAGATCAAGGAAAGAAGAAATAAACATTACTGAAATCATGGCATGTATTATGGAGAAATTAAACTTGCACCTTGTAGATTCATGCTACCACAAATTAGCACAGACCTGATAACTTGTGTTGCCTTTGTACTCTTTCCCCTTTCCACAGAAACCTAGCAAGCTTTTGGTTAGGAGGGATACCTGGAAATCTCCAGCCCAACAACGTGCTCAAAGTGTCTCTAACTTCAAAGACAGATCACAATGTTGCACATCTTGCACAGTTACATTCTGAACTTCTACATATGTAATTAATCCATTTTATCCCAAGGTTATTTGCAGTCTTCTGACAAAGAAGTACTATTCTTACAAACAGGATGGTCATTAGACTTTCACATACTTTTACTCAATATTAAAATTCACCACAAAAATGCAGAAAGGCCCATCTCACTTTGTGCTCCAAATAGCCCTTTTACTCTTTCTTTTGAAAAAGATAAACCCAGCAGAAACTTTTCCTACAGTTCAACAGTCAGGTCACTGCCTAACCCAGTAGTGTGCAGTTCCACATCTCTGCTAAAACCGTCTTGTAACTACAAATGGGGAAGCTTGACATAGTCTAGATTTCCCATTCAGATAAAAGTACTTATCCTGTGTGCTTATCCTGACCTGTAGAAGTGGGCTCGAAAACTTGCAAGATCAGCATTTAGTATAAAGATCTTTGCACAGAGGGAGGGAAGGTTTTACACCGATCTTACCTTGCAGATATACGGTGAAGAAGTGGAAGAAAATAAATACTACAATAATAAAGATGGCTGGGTTGCGCTTTTTGTCCCCACTTTTTATTTTGATTTCAAAACCAGTTTGGTTTTTAGCAAAGCACGTTTATCTGTATTGCTGAGCATTTCCCACTTAGACTGAATTAAACACCATTGGTATGCAACTGAAATGCTGTTAAACTAAAACTGTGATATGACGAGTGTTCATATCAATAGAGAACTCTCCAAACAAACCAAACCCCAAGCAAATACTACTTAGTCAACTAGTATCCATGATTTATTTTTAGAAATTAAAATGCATTTCTGCAGCTGCCTAACAATGTGTTAGTACATGTGTACAGTACATACTATGTGCTGTATTAGCACTGCACACATCTCCATAATCTTGTCAGGTAAGACTACTCTAGGCTAGCTCTTCATTTAAGGCCAGTTCTTTCCTCTCAGCCTTCTCCTTGTGTTGACATGAAGAGAGCTGCTTGTATCTGGCTCTATCATCAGTCTGCATTTTGCTCTGCAGGGGAAAAGTGGTTTGGCCCTTTTCCCTAGGAAAATCTTGGGTTTTTTTCATTGTCTAATGCTTTTCTCCACATGTAGTTTGTTTAGTTCAAAGCTGTCCCAGTTTCAGCTGTAGGTAATAAATCCCTTGTATGGTGCCCCATCATAGGATAAGAGAGAACACATCTGTATGGTAAAATGACTTTCCCAAAAGCTGGAGGTCCTTCAGGTGGTCATTGGCTCCATAAGCTACTTACTCTAAGGATTCCTCTGAAGTAACTAACCACTTTGTGGACATGTTTAAGGTCTCAGTACTACAAAGTTACCTGCCTCTCAACTGAAGTTATCAAATTAATTAATTATTAATTATTAACTGGTTATTAATTAACCAAGGTTAATAATTAATAGCCAAGGATGGCTTCCTGGTGAACTCACCTGAGAACTCCACATGAATTTGCTGCTTGGGAACACACAAGAGTAAACACATTTTTTAATGAGAAGGTAACAACCTGAGTCCTTGTTAAGATTTTGGATTTTAGTTAGGTTCATGAAAATGCTCAATTTTAAACAACAAAGAAGTGATTAGACTTATAAGAGACAAAGTACACGTTTCATGCCCACTGTATTTAAAATTAATGTATCTTAGCGACAGTTGTCCTTAGGAACCAATTATATATTTTTGTGCCTGCTATTTTTGTCGTCATATAAAAATTTTTTGGACTGCTACAGTTATTTATCCCCCCCAGAGCCTCCATTATGATATGACCTCTGATAAAAGCACTGGGAGGATGGATTTACAGATACACAGATGCCAGTAACACTGAAAATTTTCCTTCAAGATAAAAGACTAGCACGTTTTAATGCAAATTTTAACTATTAACCAGTGGAGAGAATTAAAGCACATTTTAAAATCAAATCTCTGACCAAATTCACTGGAGAAGTTGTGGAAGGAAGTTGTGGAAGTTTTCCTCTTGCAAGGAAACACAGGTCCTGTTGTCCTGAATATGTACAAGTGCAAGGGTACACACTCTTTGAATTCAAGAGTCTTGAAGATCAGTCAACAAAAAAAATAGAAATACAAGAAATCACCAGGACATGGAAAGCTTAGCAGAGAAAAGACAGGTGCAAAAATTAAGTCTGTGTTAGCTTTATGCTCTTTCTTAGTTAGGGCACATTTTTGTGTAACAATTTCACCCAGGACCAAAGCCACCTCTGCCTCTTACTGCTAGCTCAAACTTTCACGGAAGACTGATTCTTATTTAACCTCTGGCTAATAAACATATTTACTATCAATGTAATCTCAAAAAAATAAAATTACAATAATGGAGAAGTCAATACCTACTCCCAGCCACATCTAATGATGCATTTCACATATATCGTTGACATGCTCTCGGCCTCTTTCATTCTACAGCAAAGTAATTTTTAATCCAAACATAAACCACCTCGTGCAGCATACAAGCAATTACTCAGGCCCAAATTCAAGGACCTGACCTCTACTGTGTCAGGGTATGCATCTTTGACTGCAATTTTCTTACCTGGCTTAGAGGACCCTAAGAATTCAAAAAGCACAAACTAGAGGTGTTTTCCTGCAGTTCTACTTCACTAAAGACTTTGATGGGTTTTGTTATTTTTTTTGTTTTACACAGAAAGGTGGGCCCAAGCCAGGGCATGGGGCTGTCCCCACCCAGCTTTTTTGTTCATAGCAGACAGCACAGATACTCATGCAACTCAAGGAAAGGCCAAAGGTTTTAAATATTAAAAAAAACCAAACTGTAACCACAAAAGGGTCGTACAGTTCCTTCATCTCTGGGTTTAGATTGGTTTGGGCTATTCCTTGATCTCTGGTGTTACTTTAAATCCTTCAGCTTAGACTCTGTAAGTTGATCTGTTTTCTGGTACGGGTCAAGAGCAGCCCTATAATGAGTTACAGTGAGGGATCTGTTGCTTCAACACAGTTCCTTGATATTCTCTGATAACTTAATTACTACCTAAATTACCAAAAGCTTTCATCTTTTTCATAGAGATCCCCCATCCTGCAGCTTGTGCTCACCCTAGAAAGCTGTTGCCCCCCAGCCTTGGGCTGTCAGTAAGTTTCAGAAGAAGCCAAGAGCATGTATTGCTATGAGACTGAAACAACATTCTACGTTGGGCACTCAGTTCAACACTTAATACTTCTATTTAATCTCAATATTTAAGAGCAAAATCTGGGTATTTCTATGGCCCACACACTCTTAAGCACTGTAGACATTTACTGATACATGCTTTGTGCATCTGAGGATTTGCAAAGAGGACCAGAGGGAAATCAGCCAAATTTACAACGGGGGCTAATGCAGCTTGAATGTTTCATGCAGGTCCATCTGTGTGCTGTCCAGATTGTGATAAACCAAGAGCCTTTCTGAGAATGATATTTCAGTGTGTAGACAAATTCAGGTTAAATAACTCTCTCTCCATGATTTTTCTAGCAAAAACTACAGAGAGCACTGGTGTGTTAGAACCAAGTGCACAGCTAACTGCAGAAAGCTTCACAATAGGGTTTGATGCAACCTCTCAAATATTATTCATAATTAAATCATTCGACCTATTTATGAAAAAAGTAGTATGTTAATCAGTACCTGGATACTTTTCCAATTAGTTTGTCAAAACAATGAATGGATGTTGGAGGATAAGGATAAACTGAAAGGAATAAGTTGAAGTTTTATCCCAAGTAACTGGGCCCAATAGAAAGGATGATTGCATAACTCACGAAATTACATGACAAACATTATGCAGAAGGTCAAATCAAACTTTCAAAGAGGTTTCCTTTTCTCTAAAAAAACCCCAAAAGATAATTCTATTGGCCTCTGAGGCAAACAATGGAAGTGAGTGAGAAAGACAAACACCTCTCTAACATTTGAATGATATACTTAAAAATTATTCTATCTTCAGGTGAATGTCTTTTCTGAAGATTTTAATGTGCAATTTCTGAAGTTAAATATTAGAAGGGGGAAAAGAACCAAGAGAACGTGGACAAGAAAATCCTTAAAATAATAAAAAAAACCACCCCTGAAAGTGCTTACATATTTATTTTCAAGGACCTAGGAAACTCTTTGTCCCCTAAACAACTGTCAAATTTTCATTTAACCCTCAGAAGTGATAGTATATGATGTTACAATACCAGTGCAAAAGTCTGTCTCATATAATTCAAAGCATAGGTCAAAGTAAAATACGCTGACATATCAAAATAAAGAAGGCTATTTTAAACGCAAGTTTAAGTTGGTTTTGTTTATATAGAATACTCAGTGTCTTTTTCAGAAACAGAAAGGATTACAGAATTTCTTTTATTGCTACAGAGGTTGAAATTCAATTTAGATCCAGTTTGTTAAGGAAAACGCATAGAGGCATAATTACACCATACTATTCACTGTTGCTTTTTGTGTTGCAACTAATGTTTTCTGGATAAATGCATGTCATACAACCTGTAGCAAACCCAATTAACATTCAAAAGAGAGAACAGGAATGTTTAGTCATCAAATGCATTCAAAGCCAGTCTAGTGCACTAGTTGTGTATATTTAATGTTAAAATTCCTTTGTTGTCCCTTCTTGTTCTTCTCTCTTATCACTACAGGTATGAAGCCTGTAAGGGAAATGTGTCATAGTCTGATAAATTCTAAATTGTAAAATATTAAAAATTACTTTTGTCAGCTATATTATATTTCTCAAGTCTCACATGCCAAAGAATGAACAAAGCCCCACAGGAATCCTTTCTAGTGACTGAGACTGCAAAGATGAGTGCACTGCATGTCTCCTACTCAACTATGCTTTTAGCAGTGGTAAGTGATACAACTGTGATCCATTTTCCTGTGATGTTTTGAAGCCAAGATCCTAAAGAAAACTTGTCATGGAAAGTGCTCACAAACTCCAGCAGAATCCTAGGTCGATCTCAGCCTGACTTCACTCAAGACCTCAAATTCTAAAACTTCTGCCCTTTACAGATACCCTAGGGCAACTCTCAAATAGGATTCAGTAGAATTAATTTTAAAATGTTGGGATTTCATTTATTCATTCATGAAATCAAGAGTCATTAAGTATGCCAGTTCCAGCTCATTAAAAATACCATTTAAATTTACAGAATAACTGTAGTGCTTTTTAAAAAACAAAAAACACAGAGTTAAAGCAATATATGTGAATTGGCGCGTTAATCCCGTCAGAAACTTGTATTTTGACTTGTATCTTCTTCAGCAAATCCATTTTTCTATCTGTGGGCAGCCCTCCCTTAATTCTATGTCTTCTGTGGTGATTTATGATCCCTGCTAATGAAATCAAGAAAATAAACAGCAGGGATCTTGAATCCAGATGGTATCTCAAAACTCAACCACCCTGCTGTATTCAGGATACCACTCTAGTGCTCCTTAGTTTTGTTGTTAATGCCTGTATACTTTGATTCACATGCTGTAATCAGTTGTGCTCTGTCTTTCCTCATATTGTCCAAAGGAAAAAAGAGAAAAACAAAATAAGGGTTCAATTCCCCTTGAAAAAACATACTAGTGGGCACCTAAAATGAGCACAAGCAATGCACTCTCATCACTAAGTTGGGAAATTTCTGCATTCAGCAGTACAAAACTGCAGAAGGAACTTAGCAATAGGTGCTGGTAATGTTAGGTATTGTACAAACCAGTTTGTAAAAGCAACCAGAAGCTGATTAACACCCATCGTGCTGCACAGCCAGAAAAAATAATCTGATTCCCTCCTTCATTGCTGCATAATACTTTTACAAATGAGAATTTCTACAGAAGTTATTCACCTGAAACTGAAAAAAAATAGCAAACCAAACTTAAACAATTCAAAACAAGTAACAGGCAATTTCTACAATGTATCCAGAATAAAGATTTTATGTACTTGGTCCAAACTCAGGACCAATCAGTATAATCATTATTCACTAACGCTGGCCTAATCACTGAGGCCTCTGCTGAAGTAAATTCCATCCTGAATTTTGATTATTCAAATGGGCAGGCAGAAACCAGCAAGGCAAAACAAATCAGTTTCCCAAGATCATGAACAGGCTGCAGAAAAAACTACAGATATGACACATATAACAGGGTTAAGAAACAGCTGAAGAAAAAGTGAGAGTTTAAGGCACATCTAGTAAATTTTAAAGGCTAATATGTAAATATCACTATGTATGTTCATATAAAACAAATCCACAGATTCTGAATGGCTCATAAACTGCATAGCTGTAGGCATTACTATGAGAGCCCTCTAAATCCAGGCTCAGTTATTCATTCTATTACACACAGTCTCATGTTCTTTTCAAGGGTGTATTCATTAACAATTTTGAGTACCCTGTATTATGACAGCCAAGCTATAGAAGCACTAAAAACAGATGGGAGTTTGGGACTTCAATGCTGCCACTGCAATGTGACCTAGGCCAAAAAGACAGAATATCAGCACATCACAAGTTGAATCACAGACAGCCTCGATCACCCACCAAGAGTCAAGTTAACTGCAGCAGTGAGGATTATTTTGTGGCCTGGACAGATGGTACTACTGTGACTGGAGTCAGAGTATAACTTCAAGCTTTGTTTCCAATGAAGAGCAATGTGATTTCTATTTTCAGGACTAGAAAAAAGAACATTTTGATGTGAAAGTATGTTTCAGGGATCTATGAACCTAATATGTGCACAATGGGATCCTGTACCAGTTCAGCCCTGGGTGTTCCTCTGGATCCAGGTGCCTCAGAACTAACACTAAGGAACTGGGATGAGCTTGTATGGTAGTACAATACATGTATGGTAGTACTCTACATCTTGTATGGTATTTTGTATGATAGTACTATACATCATACTGAATCCACAGTGAGCAGCTTCTTCTTTTAGAATTTAAAGTTCATATACTCTGTTTTACGAGTATAGTTTGAGTGAGAATCATAGTGAATTTTTCTTATTTTAACCTCTTATTTCCGATAATGGAAAGTTTGTTCTAAAACAATTATCCAGAGACTAAAGAACTGATGTCACATACAAACAAAATAAAATCTTTTATAATTTGTTCCCCTGACAAACCATTTTTTATTATCTTTCCATTTCTATCCAAAAATGATTGGTATATTCTGTCACCCTGCACTATAGTTTGGGGTTTTGTGGCTTAAAAATATAGTTAACAGGAAAGTAAATTGAAAGGTAACATCCCTTATATGTCGCTGGCTAAGTTGTTTTAATATGATGATATGAATTCAGCTAAAATTAATAAGATTAGGCTCAAGTGACTGACTAGGTAAAAGAGTACACCTTATTTTCTATTTCTGCCACAGCAATGGAATAGGCTAAGGAAACCTTAAAGGGTAAAAAAAAAAAAAGTACCTTGTTAATCACCAAAGCCATAGCGTAATCCCCAGGGCTGATTAGCTTTCAGTCACTTTCCGAATCATTTGACTTCTTCTAATAAGGTGAAGCCAAGCTTTTTTCCTTCTCATCATCATGCAAAAGGTCATATTGACTATTCACCTCTCTAACACTGTAATTCTCAGTGACTTTAAATGAGTCGTGGAACCAGCTTTAGATAGATCTCACCAACATCATCTGAACCACCTCTGGACAGTGCATTATCACTATGTGAGTGGCCATTTTAGTTTAACTTGTTAGGACCTGACTCTTATATCTTACCTATGTGAAATCACTACTTGTCTAACTCATGACTGGACACAGTTGTCATTAGTGATGAGAACTGGTATTTTAAATATGCAAAAGCCAGAGCTTACTGCTTCCTCTGCATCACAAAAATTACCATTGCTTATTTCCAACCAACTCAAATACAGTATCTTAGATGTCAGTGACTAAAACTAAGATACTTTACACATCTGAAAACTGTCTGTGCTCTGTGGCTTCTAGTCCTCATGACAATGGTAACTCTGCTGAACATGAGCTGTCACAACTTAGTGACTGGCATTTCTAAAGATATCCCTCTAAATATTCTTAGCACAGTCACTTCACTTAATTCCCCTTTATGCCCTTTGTGTTTTGTGACCTTTGGGTGCAGCACATAACTTTTTCCTTAAAGCAGGTATGCACCTCAGTGGGAGACTACTGAAACTGTCTTAAACTCACTTTTGTTGTTGATTTCTCCTATTACTTAATAGCATTAAATTGATTGCTCTTACCTAACCCTACTCAACTAGAATCTTGGAAGACAAGATATAACTACCAAGACTGAAATGGTTAAGATTCACTGAATAATGCTTCCAAATGACACTGTACCAGGACCCGAGTGAAGGCAAACCCAAAAGAGAGCAATGGCATCTTGTCAAGGTCTCTACCATTGCAAACATGACAGTCTTCAGCTACTAGGGGAAACTATGTGGGAAAAGAAGATGCACATAGGGCACTACCTGTGGCCTGTTTAAATCAGCAGCAAAGCTGTATTTTTGTCAATAAGTACTGGCTCTAGGACCTTTCTGAGGAAAGGTCCCATCACTGCAGAAGCTGCTGTTTCAGTAGAATTGCTCATGTGCACTAGATACACACCAACATCTTTATTGGATGAAGCCCAGCTAGCTGTACATTACCAAACCCATCTCAAAAAAAGCACTTGCCGAAACCCTTGAAAGATGAGAGAGATTCCCAGGGGCAGTCATGTAACTGAAAAGTGATTATGGCTGCAGGGCTACTGCAGATTTACCAAGAAGTAGGTACTACTGGTCTGCATCATTATATTGCATTGGTAATTGACCTTTCCTATGTTAGTTGGCTCTAAAACCCCCCAAACAAACAAAATCCCCAAACAAAACAAAATACAACAAAAATATCCAACTACACAAAATCAGAGCCTCAACAGGATATCACTCATTAATCCTTGAAATGAACACAGCTGTATCAAAGAGTTGGACCCCTGTATACCAGTTAAGAACTTTATGTCTTCTCTTAATTTTGTCAAGCTATTGCTAAATAAGCACAGGGTGTTAGATTCACTTGTTACTCTTTCTGTAATTCATAATTTTATCAGGACTCCTAGGAAAGCACCTGCATGGGACACTTTTACATCCCATTTCTGCAGATTTTTTTATGGTTTTATTTTGTTTTTTTGTCTTTAACATCTGCCTAAAATATTAATTCACTCTCAAAAAATAGGTCATTCCTCTATTAATATCTCTCATTCTAGCTGATATTAATATCCTTACTGTATGTCATGCTGGGCATAAAAGAGAAAGGAGTACATGTAGTTTAATCACAAATCCATTATTGAAAAAATATCTTCAACCTGATGGTAGCCATTTCCATTTGATAAGCTGAAAAAGGAAAAGTAACATTGAATACCCATACAGGCAGCATTAGTACATTCACCTATTTTGTTGTGGTGGGTATCAATTGGCACCTATATTGACAGCACTGATGACCAACCCCACAAAAAAATCAAATATGTTGCTAGAACATATTGAAAGTACCCAAAGATTCATTGTAATGAGTCAACAGGTCACATAATAGGTTAATTCCCAGCTTTGTTAGTGGCTGCAGATGTAACACACGTACTGGAGATCAGATGGCAGCAGTGCCCCCTCTGGAAACTCATTTGTGGATTGTTCTCAGGTTTCTACACCTGAGAGTTTTCCCCTGGAAGTTGCTTCTGAACTCTTTGCAAAGTGGTTTGGTCCTGTTAGCTCCAGAAGTTTAGGTACAGGAGAGAGCAGCAGAGAGCTACTCAAAAGAACCTGCTCTTCTTCCTTTAATCTACCTACCTTTTCTTGGTTGTTTTCTGTCTTGGACTGTCCAGTGCACAAGACCAATCCATATCTGCTCTGGCTTACTAACAGCCAACTCAGAGGAGTTAAAACACTGATGACAACCAGGCCCTTTCGGTGAAAATTTCAGCAATGAAGTGCACATTTCTGAACACAGTAAATGTAATATCATTTATTCAGTAAGAGATCTCAGCTAGTGGTTGTCTGAAAAAAAAGTATCATAGTCCTGTTGGGTAAGTGTACTATATTTACAAATCTATCACAGTTTTTAAAAATATTCTGGTTCCATGTTAACAAGGGCTGTATTTAATAAGGCATTTAAAAAATATTTAAGAATGTTAACAAACACAAAGCCATCAGCCTTCACTTCTTTTCTGTTTTTCTTAAGAGGTGACCTAGAGCAGCACACCCTGACCAACAGCATGCCATCCAGACGGTGACTTTTATCATCCCTCAGGCACAGTACATCAAACAATTAAAAACTGCTCAACTTCTAACCATACATGCTGATTGTTAGTACACTCTATGTAAGCATTTGGCCATACGTGTTCCCTGCTGCCAGATCACGTGGAGCTGTGCCAGCTTCACAGATTTAGTCAGGAATGACCCTGAAGCAGGAAGGACAAATAGCTCCCAGCTCTGGTAGCAACGTGCTAGATGAGCAACTCCAAGATACCCCTGTCTCCAGGCCATCAGCGTGCCAGCAGAGGGTAAGGTAACATCACACCTAGCGTGATATGGAACAACAGCTTCACTTGATGATTTAATTAAAAGAATACCAAATACTTTTCATAGAAGGCCACAGAGACTCTGGCATCCACAGCAGATAATATGTATGTATTGTCACACATATATATTTGGATGAGAATCTAATAGCTGATTTTCTATATTAAGCCAGCAGCAGAAAACCTGCAACCAGTCTGTAGGCAGCATTCTTTTGCTTCACTTTGCAAAACAAAAATGGTCTCTTATTTCATATTCTAGTGCTATTCTGCAGTAGTTATAACCCCAGTCCCAATGGGGATCTATTCAGCAATTATACCATGTATTTGAAAGTGAATCCAATTGCATGCCAGAGTATCACTGCAGTATTGTTAACCGCAGCTGTGTAAAAATCTAGAGCTTTTCATTAGTCAAAAACATTTAATTTATAGCATGTTGGGAATTATACTGGGTAGCTTTTTAACTGCTTTTTTTTCACTCTATGAATTACATTTCTCAAGTTCATGGCCTGTATATCCTGTATAGAAACTACAGTAAATCACAGATCATGGCAAACCATCAACTAGTTACAGTTACAAAATAGTGTTTAACAAAAGCAGAGCAGTTTCTTCCTTTACCAGCTTACCCTTCTGTCTCTTCCCCTTCTTCTAACCGAGCAGCAGTTCTGCTGTCAGCTTACACCAGTCCTCCACGACCCCAGCGGGATGAAGCAGGGAAGAGATTTATGCTGAGCCTTGAAGAAGGGTGATGATAGAAATGGTGATTACTCCCGCTGATGTCAGTACCACCCAAGGATCATTTAGCTCTGGGGTGACCACTCCTGATGCTGATATTGTGACAAGCTATTGGTAGTTTGGCAGACATTAGTGTCTCGGGCACCCCTATGGCAACAAGGATGGAAGTTAATGATTTAGCATTATTACTGGCTGGGGAGAGGATGCAAGGAGAATCAAGCAACTGGAAACACGGCTTGATTGCTGCAGTCTATACTTTCTTTCACAGATACCACACAGTGTTCCTAGTGCTATACAGGAAAATATAATATGCAGCCACAATAAAACGCTACTGTAATAGAGAACTTTTCAAATAACAAATGCCTTCTACTCCAACCCATTGTTTTTAATTATTAATCCATTTTACCTGTTAAATACTTTTTAAACTACAGAGCCTGTGAAAACTGTTATCTTACTGATCTGGTTTCTGGTTTATTTCTATTTTTTGAATATCAAAACGATAGCTTTAAAGTCACAGAAAATTATAACATACGTTGCTGCTTCTGTTCTGGCAGAACAGAATATTTTTGCCTTTGAGCAAAAGGTGTTGCCGTTCACAAAATTATGGTATTTTAGCTGCATTTTCTGCCATTCCTTCTTGTTCCAGTGATTGTTTCCCATCTTGAGCACTCAGAGTGTTCAGCAGCACTCCTACCCAAGAGAAGGCTTGTTGTGAAACAGCTTAAGAAAACCCACTTTTCTCTAAGATAAAAATACTGCATCTATTCACTCAAATTCAAAATGCAAAATAAGGGTGTGATCAGTGCCCTGCCAAGGAGCCTATTCAGCTGCTGTTACATAAAGGGTCACTATCTTTGACTGAAGGCTGTTTGTAAGGCATGCATCTGCAACCCTGGACTCTTCTGAAAGCT
This sequence comes from Heliangelus exortis, assembly GCF_036169615.1. Classification (NCBI taxonomy): domain Eukaryota; kingdom Metazoa; phylum Chordata; class Aves; order Apodiformes; family Trochilidae; genus Heliangelus; species Heliangelus exortis. The sequence continues at coordinate 106,219,539 of NC_092422.1, read as the reverse complement.
CACCACATCTAACCAAGGGTTAGAAGCAGCACACACACAGTTCCTCTTGGGGCTGGGAACAAAGTAACTCATCTCTGCTGTCAGCTACACTACATAATCCATCTCGTATTTATGACACTGCCAATTGGTTTAAGACTTTTTGAGTATAGTCTTAGTTGCGAAGCTTTCCTCCCCAGGTGGTGTCAAACCTAAGGAACACTGTTTAACACACCTGGGTGTCCCAAGGCATTACAATATCCAGCTATTTATAAAATGGCAAGGTTAATAATAACCTCCTCTACCTACATGGACCAGAGTAACAGAGTAAGAGAAATCCAAAAATCTTTTTCTTCTCTCCTTTATCTGTTCTGTCTCCAAAGTGGCAATAGAGAACACCTTTTTTCTGCAAGGGTGGGGAGTGACCCCACACCTGTTCCATTCTTCTTTTACCAGAATGCTGTAAAAACCACAGTCACAGCTTTGTTCGAAGTTTGTCCTACATTATTAGGGGAATATGAATGCTGAAGCATTATTTGAACATGTAAATGAGAGATTATAAAATTCTGCAAAATTAATTAGTGAAGATGGAGAGGACAGACAAGTCACTACAAAATTCAGTGTTACACACAAAAAGAGAGGCTGCTGAAGAATACCACAAGTGGAAACCATTACAAATGTTTTACTACATATAGGTATAATTTTTTACAGTAGACAGTTATCCTAAAGCTGTGTGCCTTGTCTGCTCGAATTTTTACTCACAGAATCTTTACAGGGAACAGAAGAGTTGCCACAGTAAGTGGATATAGTAAATATATACATATATATTTGTTTTAGCAAGACTCCATTTAAAACAGAACCTTTATTTTTGGATGAAAACTCAGGACTCATCAGTTATGTTCTGCCAACATTGATGAAAACATTGTGAAATCATTTATTTGGGAAATGAACAGTAACAGTAATCTACCAGGCACCTTTGTCTTTCTGAGCAAAAGCCTGAATGGTAGGAAGAAAACAGTTCCTAAAAAACACAGATCCAGGTAGCAAACTTATCCCAAAGCCTAAATCTTTTGACTTGTTAAGGAGACTGTAATAACCACAAAGCAAACAAATACAACTTTTAAGTCATAAATGTTAACACGGATATAAAAGTCAATGTATTTACAAAGGGGAGAAGCAGAGAGATATAAAGGAAAGCCAAAGGGAGTAGCTAGTAAATTACACTTCTATTGTTATCTGATGGTAATCAGTTACAATAACACTGGGGTTATTTAAACCCCTAAATACTGCTGTCATTTTTAAATTGCCATACTCAATAAAATACTTTCCATGTCTGAGTATTTCAATTTAAATGTGCAGCATCAGCTGAAGATTAGAACAAGCTCCTCTTTGCCACTGTATGCTCTGTTTCACTCCAGATTTCTGCTACAGCTCTGCAGCACAATTTCCCAAATACACTGAAAGGACAGAATTATCATGAGAAATCCATTGTTTCCACTGCATTGGGAAAAAAGAAAAGAACTGATGAAATTCTTTATCTAGCCCAGCATGACCAAAAGAATTCCATACATGTAATGCATAGAAATTAGGAAACATTATTAGGTTAAACATGAGCCAGATACAATTATTTTAAAAGCATCTTTTAAAGTATGTAGATATCAGAAAAGTTTTTGATACACTTTAATTCCCAGATTTAATTTTCCTTAGCAGTGAAGTATCAGAAGCTATTTCATTATGAATAAGCTAAGACACAAGAGCATAAATTCCTCATGGAGCTTTGGAACTCAGAGAGGTGGTTGACATGGCAGTTTGATAGGAAAAGGACACCACTTGAGATACAGTGAGATACCCCGAGTGTCAGAGCAGCAAAACTTTCAATATTATCAAATATCAAAATTATAGAAAAGAGAGAGCACTTAGTAGGTCTTTTTGTGGTTTATTTCTCTGCAGTTCATTTAAGTACTATGTGATTTTTGATATCACATAGAAGAAAACAACTGGGCATTCTCCAAACAAGAACTCTCATTCTCTCCCTGTCTGTTACTCCTACTCTGAGATACAGTGGAGTTTTTTGGTAGGCATTTCTAGAACTATTTAAAAAGTTCCTCAAAGTAAGTTTTTAGTGTGCTGGTGACTTTCAGGTGTGTAGGCTGATGTTCTTCTCTTTTCTTAGGAGATGGACGAGGGAAGGGTTGGGGCAGACGGGGAGTCCGTGTGGCTTCATAGAAATCTTGTTGGTTTTAGCAGTGCTGATTGTCTTCAGCATCTTTTGCTCCAATTAAATATTAAACTAAGCGTTGTAACTATTTTGCTGTATTTTGCAAACATTTTAGTGCAGAAGTTTGAAACACCTCTTGTACTATAAATCTATTTTAAATTCAAGTTCTAGCCAGTTCATGGCAGAAGTCAACGTCTTCTGCAACAACCCAATGCTGGGAAGTGTACCCCCTCTTCAGACACCACAGTATCCCCAGAGTGAAACACGGAAAATCTCAGATGCAGAAATTCCTTAGACAGCACAGTCCACCAACTGTGACCCAGGAAAAGGTACAATTTTCCCCATTCCACTATGTGCAAAAATCCCTAGCGTATAATTCCCATTGGTTGTCTTTACATATCCACATATATATATAAACTACAACTTGCTTTCATGATTTTATGTATATTACATACTTTTCAGAGACCAACACACTTTTTTCTCATTAGCTGGTAGCTCAGAAGATGCCTATAGAAAATTATGATTCTTAAGATTTGCGATGATAAGGCAAAGGTTCATTTCAGATGTACTTTTGATTATTTTGGTCAAAAGAACTGAGGAACACCAGATATATACAGTCACTTTAGGGACCTCTGAGAATGCTTTTTTTGCTAGCTTTTCTAACAGCCATAAACAGAAGTTATATGTTTGATCCTACAAAGTTGAGTTTACACTCCCTAGGTGATACTAAAAAGCATGATATTACTGTCTGCTACACATACATTTTGCTCAGACTAGTTAACTTTCCTGGAATTGTTTATTTTACAAATGCAGAAAACCATTTTAATCTTCTACTTTTTATCAGAGAAATCAATGCTATCTTAAAATTATGGCCACTGACTGAAACTTTTTGGTAGTATACTCTCTATAAAACTTAGGGTTTAGATATGTCTTCCTCTGATAATGATGATTCTACATCTTTGCTTTGCACAGCAATGTTTTATACATTTTGCTGAAGCAGCAGATTCAAAGCAGCCCAGTTCCATGCAGTAAAAGCACTTACTTTGGACTACAGTCCAAAAGGTTAATTACGTGAGAACTGAAGTCTGTACAAAAATAAAGGCGCCTACACCTTAGTACTTTAAATATTTTCAGGAGGACTGTATGGATCTGTCATAGTGAACACTATGTGCTAATGTGTTGCTTTAGTAACTCTAATTAAGCAAGCTTCAGTGTATCAATCCATATTTTTCCAAATTAGCTTCCTACCTACTTTATGTAGAATTAAAATAAGATTCCAGTTTATTCCAAGTGACACATCTGCTTTTAAAATAAAAGGTTTCAGGCTAAATGAGGAGTTGTGCAAATTACCATCCACATTTTTAGCTGATTTTTTTTGGTTTTAATCTAGCTTGTCCCTTAACCACACCAACCTCTTCCTTTTAGATTTTAACTGATGGTTCTATCTTCTACTTATCTTACTTCAACAGACTCCAGGCTGGACTTAAAATATCATTTCAGTATTTGTTTTTAATTAGGCCAATTACTGGCAATTGGCCTCCACTTAACAGCTTTAAAATTAAATATAGTTGTTTCTGTTGTCAGGCTTATTAGGCAAGAAACAGGGAGACTTTTTTTGCCTCCCTTCAGGCTCACCCCTCACACTCCATCAAGGCAGCTGCCTTGATTTTAGTCAAGGCTCTTGCCTTATCCTCCCAAAAGAGCCACAGCTGCAAACTCCCTGGAGATTGGGCTCTAACCCTTGTTAGGAGCATCTTTTCCCCACTCACCTCTCCCTCACAGCCAACTGACTTGTCAGATCAGAGGCCTCTCTCTTTTGTGACAGCCCCCTCTGAACTGCTACTGACAGGGTTTTGGCCAGGGTCAGCTGCCTTATAAATCAAAGGCAACCTAAAGGAGAGGACTAGGGTTTAGCACAGGCAGCATGACCTGTCAATCCACAGGGAACTGAACCATGTTTGATAAAAACGTCTTCCAGGTTTTCCTGTGCCAGTCCCAACCTCAGCCTACTCCCTCCCTGAAATTTAGATTAATTAGGGAAGTTTACTAGAAAAAAAGAAAGAAAAGAAAGACAAAAAATGGGCTCACAAACCCTTTATATTTAAGACAGCTATAAGGCTGGCAAATGAAATCATGGTGGTCTTCAACCAGAAAAAGCTTAGGAAAGATTAAAGGCTATCAAATCTCTACTGTAAGATAGCAACATTGATAGACCTGAAAGTGTAAGGCCAGAAGGACAACCTGAACTACATTGATAGAGGGTTTGAACGCCTTATTTTCAACCAGTCAAATAACCCACACATGGATAAACAAGGCACAATTTAGGGCGATGCTAAACAATTCTAAAATCATATGGCCAGGTCTTACTGTGTTTAAGCTCTCTATTAAAAAATCCTGGAATTTCAAACTTACCCTTATCAAAAACTTGAAAAGATTCAGCATATTTGTTCATATTGTTGGTGCTCTTTGAAAGTAGTTGCTAATGTGGACCTGTGAATTCAACAAACATACGGGAAAAAAACACTTTATTGACTGGCTAAAAGCACAGGACCACAGGTGTAAATTAAGGATTGACCTAAGGCTTAGTCATATTGATAAAGTCACTCTATTAAATTTGATGGATTCTGACTAAAGTCATCTAAGTCAGAGCACTCAGTTTAATTGCAGGTAGCTGATGTGGTGTCCTGTTCATTTACTACAACTACACCAGCCCTAGCAACCTGTCTCTGAAGACAAGAAATGGCAAAGGTATTTTCCCCAAAGCCTTCCTTTAAAGGAAGCTTTCTACAATAAGGCAAGCTCTGGAAACATCTGACCCACTGTGCTTTATTACTGAGGGTCCTGCCATGCTGTTTGCAAGGCCCAGGAACAGACATCTGCAGTGAGCCTTCCATGAAACAACAGGCTGCGTTGTTTCCCCAAGTTCCCACTAGATGCTTTTTTCTAATAAAGCAAAAGAATGGCATAAAGGACAGCCCCTGTACAGAGGAACACAAACGTCAAGTCATGGAGAAGACAAACTCCAAGTTGTTGGCTGATGGGCTTGGACAGTTTGGGAAGCATGAAAGGGCAACATCTTTGAGACTCATCCACAGCTACAGTTTACACAGAGGCACCTGCACAGCCACTTCCATATGGTTCACTGTCTACTGTGACCCAACATAATTTGTTCTGCTGAGCTGAGTCTCTTCCTGTGGTCATCTGGCAACTCTCTGTAGCTAACTGGGAGACCCAGCCCACTGGCCTGGAACTAAAATCAGTTTAAAGCAGCATGACAGTCTGCCTCGGTTACAGAAAAAGCAACTTTTCACCATGCCTTCCTTGACAGAAAGTAAAGGCAGCACTAATCCAAGGACAGTAAAGAAAGGGGCATCATAATTTCTCAGGACACAAAGTAAAATAGTTCATATGCCAAATTATGTTCTTCTTTGTAATACAGACACACCAACACACTTCAGACTCCACTGTGGTTTAAAATGCAAACTACAGAGGGAAGAAATCTTTACACATACAGAGATTCTGTGACTAAAACAAAAGAAGCCACACATAGGAAAAATCTCAAACTGTGAAATTCTGTTATTCTTCCATGTATACAATAAAAATAACATATATAACACACAAATATGTTTTTAGCTGGCTATCCACCTACACGTAAACAAAGTGGACTTCCTACTAATTCTGGTAGGGAAAAAAAGACGTATTTGATCAATCCTGATGGTGCTTAGCATTTGTCCCCAGTAATTACCACTGGGACACAACATAGTCAATGGGAGACTGCTCATGGAATTCATCTCCACTGTAACACAGGAATTGCCACTTACTAGGATTTGTTTTCAATAGAAAACTTTTAATCACGGAAGTGTGAGTTACATGGTACACAGCTGAGAACTGGAAAAAAAAAAGACATATATATATATATATATTTATATATACACACACACACACACACACACACCAGACAGGTATATATAAAAGATGTGTGATTGCTTTGTAAAATTACCCAAACTTTGGCACAATCAACTTGAATCTAAAATATTTCTCTTGTAAGTGCTCAGCTCTAGTACACCTAGAAACAGAGGGAGGTGTGCAAACACCCGAATCCAGCAATTTAGATTACTTGATTTTAGTCAAGTTTTTTAATTCCATGACTCCAAATGTTTTCCACTTCTACAAGGTGAAATAAACAAACATAAAAAGAACAGGAACCCAGTCTCTCTGAGTGGAGCACAATAGACCAACTCTGTACAAAACCTCCTAAAACTTTTCTAAAGAAGGGCTGGAGACTGTCTGTTGACATTCTGAGAACCAGTGTTATATGAACAAAAATTATTCACTAAGCAGCAGATGCTTTTGTATCTTCATAGTTCTTCTGTCTCTTAAGCTAAAACAGGAAAATAATGCATTTTCTCAGTGGGGGATAAGATTGGAAAAAAAAAAATATTTGGTGGGGAGTAGGGGGACAGTTTTGTCCTTTTTGTAAAGAAAGTTGTTACTGGCTGTTCTACCTGCTTCTGCTTAAAAAGCGGGTCCGAAGTGTGTCTGACAGTGACTTATTTTTTTATCACTCCACTTACAAAGTAGAAGAAATATTGGCCAGGAATTTTAAATTGCATGGTTTGTTTGAAAATCATAGGATCCAAAAAAACCAACAACCACAGGAAACTACTTTTAACAGCTGGTAAATTTGTGCTATTACACAATATTCTCATTGCAAAGTACTGAATATTCCCTACCAAAACAGAATAGTTAAAGCATGTATTTTCAGGCAAGGATATGATTAGTTTGTTTCTTTTTAGCTCAAACATCACAAAAAGAGAGCTAGTAAGTGCTTAAAATTAAGTGCATGCAAAATCAGAGCATTTCTGAAAATGTATCCATGACAAAACTAAAAAGCCTTTTATTACTTGGGTTACTTGTCTGTAAAACCAAGGATTTCACAACAGGATTTCTGACCCTACTAAATTAATAACAATCCCAAATTCCAATGTAAATGAGAAGAACAGATAAAACTGACCTCAACCATGCAAAGAAACTAGAAAAGTCCTGCTGAGATACAGCCTTGACTTTTTTTATAAATGGAACCATCTCAAATCATTACTGCAACCCATTAGTCAATTCTGTGTAGCGGTGCAACACAACTTCACAGTGGTCTTTCTCCGTAAAGCATTTTTGTCAAAAAATGACCAATGACCCAAAAACCTCATTCCTCATCAGGAACCTTCCAAATCCTCCTCAGTCTCAGAAAGAAACCTGAGCTCTGAGATGCAGTAACCTTCCACTGGGAAAAATGAGCCATGAAGACAGAGCTCATAGCAGCTAGCAGATACTCAGCACAAAGGCAATAAACTCACACACCTAACACATACACACACAATATACACTCAGTGCAACACCAGCCAGCATGTAACATTCATTTTTCTATACAAAATGCTTCAGTATGGGTGGTACAGAACATAAGTGATGCCAAAAGGAATTTTTTAAGTGTGAAAATTATTTCAAGACTTGATTCAATAATTAATATAAGCACATGCTTCGAAACCACCAACAAATAGCATCTAAGAGAGCAGCAGGGGCAAGCTTACTGAACAAGGATGCAAATGTCTCTAGGATACTTACCATTGCATTATGTTGCCCTAGACTTTTTATATCACCATCACCACCATGGTATTATGTCCTTTTTCAGCACAGAGTAAACAATGATTACATTTGCATTTCTCCATCTCCACAATACACTGAGTTCATCTTTTTAGAGGGATGACCATAGATGAACAGAAACAGAGAAGCAAATACTAGACTCATTCTGAGCACACATTTCTCGCATAATCATGCCAAATAACAAGAAAAAGTTACTCAACAATTTAGTCCTCTATCCGTGAGCAGGGAAAAACTCCAGTCATCTGGGACCTCTCCAGTTAGCCAGGACTGCTGGCAAATGACTGGAAGAGGCTTGGTGAGCACTTTTGCCAGCTACCTCAGTACTCTTGCATGGATCCCAATTGGCCTCATAGACTTGTGTGTGTAAGTGGTATACCAGGTTGCTAACCATGTCCAATTGGATTATGGATGCTCCATTCAGGTCTTTGTTCCTATCTTCCAGCTCAGGGGACTGAGTATCCAGAGAACAGTTTTTATTACTAAAGACTGAGGCAAAGAAGACTTCAGTAACTCAGCCTTTTCCCCAACCTTCATCGCTATTGTTACCTTCATATCCAATAAAGGAAGAACATTCTTGTTAGCCCTCCTTTAATTGCTAATGTATTTACAGAGATATTCTTAACTGTCTTTTATGGCACAAGCCAGATTAAGTTCTAGCTGACCTTTGATCCTTATTTTTCCCTGCATAAACTCACAACATCCTTGGGGTCCTCCTGAGTTGCCTGCCCCTTCTTCCAGAGGCTATAAATTATTTTTTTCCTGAGTTTCAACCAAAGCTCTCTGTTCAGCCAACCTGTCCTTCCCTGCCAGCTCATCTTTCAGCACATGGGGACAGCCTATTTCTGCACATTTAAGATTTCTTTCTCAAAGAAAGTCCAAGACCTCCTCAACTCTTTTGCTCTTCCTGACTGCCTCCCAAGGGACTCTGTCAATCAATCTCTGGGAATCCAGGGTAGCGGTTTTGTTGAGCCCCCTCCCTTACTTTCCCAACAATTGAAAACTTTTCCCATTTCATGATCACTATTGCCAAGGCAGCTCCAACCACCACATCACTCTTCTGGCTTCCTCTCTTCTCAAGCAGAAGGTTCAGTGGTCACATTGCCTCACTCACCATCACTGTCAGGCAGGACACTGCAGGAACTTCATAGACAGTTTCCTCTCTGCTGTATTTCTAGCAGACATCTGGGAAGTTGAAGTGCCCCATGAGAACAAGGCTTCTAATCATGAGATTTCTCCCAGCTGCTTAGAGAATATTTTGTCTTCCTCCTCATCCTGGTTGGCCTATAACAAACCCTCACCAAGATGTCTTCCTAATTGGCTTTCATCCTTATTCTTACCCCTAAACACTCAATCCTATCATCACTATCATTACAATCTAGATAATCAAAACAACTCCCTAATGTGCAGGACTACCACCCCTCCTGCCTTGCCTACCCCTTCTGGAGACTTTATAGCTATCCACTGCAGCATTACATATGCCTCTGAAATGCCTATTCCTCCAAATAATTTACCAAATGTGACATCATCAATTCAGAAATTGGAAATAAATGGCCAAAATAATTTCCCAAGTATATAATAATATATTTGGTTAATGATAATATAGCCACTCTACAGACATTTTACAATATAAAAATGGTCACTCAACATGATTATTTTCAGGCCTGAATTCAAAAAATATTTGTATGCCTGTATCTAAAAAGCTGGTTCCTTTCCAATGCACAGTTCAGATTAAATGTCAGGGAAAATTAAAGACCTCCAAGACCTCATGAACATACGAACAGTTGCACCGCCAGGCATAATTGTTTTCTGACGCATAGCTGGCTGCCATTTAGCACATGCCCTCTTGGAAAAGGTCACAGTATTAAAAAAAAAATAAATGAAAAATATTCCTCACATAGTCTTTTAAAGCAAGTAGCCTGTATGCTAGTCATAACAGCACTGCAACACAGCACAGTGTTAATGCAGTATTTTCTAAAGCAAGCTGCTTTCAGTTTCACCATGCATAGCTGTTCTTAAAACGTGAAGATATTAATTAACCAATTCACGTGAGAAGAAAACTAATACCAGAATGAACAGCTGTAAGTTATTCCTGACCGTTAATCAACCACGTCCTTACTCAATTTCAATAATAGCTAAACTAGTAAAAATGTCAATTTACAAATCATCATCCCATTACTTTGTCTCATTTTAAAGCACAGAATAATAGGCAAGAACCTATTTCACTCGATAACCTTGAAATCAGGTGAGTTTAAATTGAGTGCAGTTTAGTAATACAGGGAGCCACATGCATTTCTCATGAGTTTGGGAACAGGCTATAAGTTGCCTGCAAGGCCATAAGTTGCCCCAGCCTGTTGTCACCCAACTATCTTGGGTAAACCAAGACTCAGCAATAAGCTACATACAACTGTAGAGGTCAAAGGATAATATCAAAAAGGCTTTTAATGTAGAGACTGATATAAAATGTAAGGTTCATGAAAAACAGAAATCTTTACTGAGGGAAATAAGGAAGGTTTTGACCTCAGTGAAGCAAAAAAAGTTTACTAATTAGTTAAACGGAAGAGATGACTCCTAGTACAATAAGGCAACATTCACACAATTACTGAGGAAAAAAATCTGTATGCTAAAAAGAGAAAGTCACACCATCTCATCTCTGTAAGTAAAGAGTTCTGAGTTTCTCAAATGAAAAATTCATCTTGCTTCTACCCCATTTGCCTATAATTTTGCCCGGTACTTTGTTTCGCCTCAGTTAAGCTCTGGCCACTTTTTATTTCAAAAACTTCAGATGCTGGAGCCACCATTTAACAGAAGTGGGTTATTGTGTCTTTGCTGATGTAGTGAAAGGATGCTCAAGTCACATGCACATATCCCCCTGTCCTGAAACTACTTTTATCTTCCAGTAACCCTTTTAAGCAACACAGCTGAGGAACATATCTAATGTAAATGTAGAGTTGATAAAGCTTCTGATGCACTTAGAAGTAGAGAAGACAATTTATGACACAAAATAGAAATTGGGACAACATGACCGGGACTGAAAACTGATGGGAACTGGAAAAGGGAAACTGAAATGGAGTGTTGTGGTTGGCAAAGGACAGTGATTACGTGGGCAAAGTGACCATGACTGGAAACTGGCAGGACAGGGAGAAAGTCACAGGACAGATGAAAAGACAACTCTGAAATCATGACAAAATACCTGGTTGAAGAAGCTGAGCCAAGATGGGGGAAAAGTGTTAGATGCAAGAAGAAAGCATGAGCAACTAGAGCAAGGATAAAAGATGTATGAAATGAAGGGCTGGGACAGAAAAGGTAACTAAGAAGGTTATTACAGGAGCCTGAATTTTGTACTTGAGATGTATAATGACCTAGTTTGTACTAGTATTTGCCTATCAGAGCATACTGTTTGCTAAAACTCAGAGTTTAGCCCATATCACAAACTTCTCACTCCCTCTGTGAAGAGGTAATTCACTGGCATCATGTTTATATTTTAACGAATCTCTTAAACAAACACAAATTCCAGCCCAGTCTGGTATATATTGCGTAAAGGGTGTATATTTTATCTCCCAGCCCATAAGACACGCAATAAAATTTTGAGACTCATCTAAACAGTGAACATAAGAAACCTACATATAAAACCTATGTAAGAAAACTTTGAATTGCTACAATTTATCTTTTGTTTTTATTCCCTTCCTTTCATTTGCTGTGACCTTTTCCGAAGTCTTCCGAAATTCATTTTCACTCTACACTCCTAACACCACATGATGTACTTCAGTTTCCTTAATGACCAAGCAGAGATGAGAAGAATAGCAATGTGCTTAATGTTCAGCAGGAATTCATAACTACACCATCAAGTCAGTCATGACCTTACCAAATTTCCATCAGTAGCTTTCTGGGGCTAGTTCCAAAGTATAACAGCAAAAGAATTCATATTCAAGTACATTATCTATTCTTAAGTCATCTCCTTCAAATATTGTTGCTGCACTTGCTTGGCTATTATCGTTTACTGTTATTTAAGTAGTAAGGAAATAACTATGAAGTTTAATAGTGAGTCAAAGAGCAGAACACTCAGTAGTGCTGCCATTTTGTGTGGATAAAATTCAGTAACGTTTGTATTATTTGGATGTGGCATTTCTATACAACAGGGACTCTCCATTACTTCACTCCAGTCAAAGCAGAACAGAGGTGAATAGGAGAAAGGCCTTCTCCCTCCTTTAAGAGTGAACAGAAGAATCTAGAGCAACACAGAGCAGTTCTGGGTCCAGCAGAATCAGAAGACAGCCAAAGAGCATCTCATTTCAGATTCAGTCACAGCAGGGAGGGTTTCTGAATCTCTTCCCATTTTACCTGGACAGATGCTCTAAATCAAGGACTAAGAAGGCACTTGCTAAACACCAACAGTATTCATTCCCTTTCACGAATCATATATACTATTCTAAACATCAACCACGATATGTATGATGCCTGACATTGTGAATTAAATCTAGCTGCAAAAGAGGAAAGTTGTGATTTATGGATAGATAAATGTATTCTCAATAGCGTGTTGCTGTAACAGAAATCAAGCCAGTAATTCTGCTTTAAAAACAATTAAAAAAAAAAACCCAAAAAAAACACCAAAACAAAAAACTTAGTTACAGATATGCCAGGTCTCAGTTCATCCTCTTCCTCCATCAAACCCTTAACTCATGTCATCTGGCCATAAGCAGAGCACGTTGCTCATCACTGTCACATTGCCTAATGGGTTTGCTTCCAACATTGCTCCTACAGAAGATGCCAGCTTAGTTCAGCTAATTTAACTGTCAGGTTATGTGCTGGAAGCACTGAACACTTTCTGTCCTTTGCCCTGGGTGACCCTGTGTCTAGAGCTCAACTTAAAAACTTTTTCCTTCTAAAGCTTTCAGGACATTTCTCTTCATTCATATAAAAACGTTAAGCTTCTGTCCACCAAGGGAGCAGCTCCCTATGCTATGCTTCCCCTAATCTGTAGAGTTGTCATTAGCAAAATCTCTGCTTTCTACATCAGCAGGTGTGGGTGTCTCCTCTCTGTGGGAAGCCCATCAGTCTGGTGGGACAAATAAATTCTGCTAAGGGGTGTCACAAAGTCCCCATGGAACAGAGCAGGTAGGTCTCAGGTGTTCCTACTCCTACGCCTTGTACTTGTATTTTCAAAGTGCTTCATGGCATCTGCTCATTAAGAAATCTTGTAGTGAGTGATGTGCAATTAGGCATGGATAGTTAAACAAAGCTCATTTTGTATCAGAGCAACACCCCTGACTCCATTCTGGCAAACTCAAGATTATGAAATTAAAGATGCACTCCAACAGTAAGCATATACTCTCATTTAGGGGCAGCACACAATGTGCTGTCACCAAGATGAAAATACATCCCTGGGGAAACTGTCAGGCATTCCGTGAAGCTGCTGGCATCCTCCCGGACTTGAGACAATGGGATTCCTTGTGATTGTCTCTCTGCTTTCCTATTAACAACATCCCTATTATTCCACTGCCAGAAAAGTATCTATTTTGAACAGATAGTGTTTTAAAACAATATAGAGTACTCCCAGCACCACAGTGAAAGATCCTCCAGAGTGGCTATAGTGTTTCTGCTCAGGCCAACACCGTCCAGGTAAGCCAGAGGCACACCTCTTCCTTGCTCCTCCTGTTGGCAACCTGTGTCCTTCAGTAAAACAGAAAGCATTCCTCTGCTCCCAGGGAGGCTACTGCCCAGCTCCCACCCACACCTGATTTACCCATTCTCTATGTGGATGTTGCATTTCCCCAGTATATGGAGGAAGTACTGTGTCCAGTTCTGGGCCCCTCAGTTTAGGAAGGATATTAAGGTCCTGGAGCAGGTCCAAAGGAGGGCAACTAGGCTGGTGAAGGGACTCCAGCACAAGTCCTATGAGGAGAGGCTGAGGGAGCTGGGGGTGTTCAGCCTGGAGAAGAGGAGGCTCAGAGGAGACCTCATCACTCTCTACAACTCCCTGAAAGGAGGGTGTAGCCAGGGGGGGGTTGGTCTCTTTTCCCAGGCAACCCTCAGCAAGACAAGAGGGCACGGTCTCAAGTTGTGCTGGGGGAGGTTTAGGTTGGACATTAGAAAGAATTTCTTTACTGAGAGGGTGACCAGACATTGGAATGGGCTGCCCAGGGAAGCGGTGGATTCTCCATCCCTGGAGATATTTAAAAAGAGACTGGATGTGGCACTCAGTGCCATGGTCTGGTAACTGCAGCGGGAGTGGATCAAGGGTTGGACTTGATGATCTCTGAGGTCCCTTCCAACCCAGCCAATTCTATGATTCTATGAAGGACACTGCTCCTTCTCTTGAGGGCAGCAAACCTCACCTGGGGAACAACAAGCTGCCCAACAATACAACATGGCAGGACAAAGAAGAGTCAATCTGTGGCAATGCAGAAAGCAACAAACTCTCTTTTCACTGACCTGAAATCAAATTGGGACACAAGAGCACTACTGCTGCAAAGACACTGCCCCCGGGGCAGAAGCTCTTCAGAGGAATGACCTGGTTTACCTCAAATCTTTGGGTTTTTTTGTTCAACCTCCCTCCCCACCCCTGATCCATTTTTTATTTTAATCTAAATTTTTTGAGTTTAAGATGTTCCTGATATTTTCAGGAACTCATTTGTCCAAATTACAGTTGTTTCCTGTTTCTCTTTAGATAGTCTTTACAGGAGAAAGTGTCACCTGATACTATTATTCAACTACAACTTAAACTGGAATATCTATTCCTAGTATTCAGCAATAAGATTAGGAGCACGCACACACACACACACACACACACACTCCAAGTAACTTCTACGAGTGTTTTGTTAAAAATATACAGAAGAAAAATTTGATTTCCTGTTATTAGGCAAAAAGACACCCACCTTCCCTATTTGCTGTGTTCTTTGGGTATGCTGCTTGTCATGATAATGTACTCCTGCCTTGTTCCAAGTAACTCTGAAACAATAATGCAAAGTTTATAAGTCACTTCTATCATACTAACCCCTAGTTACATATTCATTTTAGTAACACGACAAAAATAAAACAAAGCATTTTTCTCACCAAGCTGTAGATTCTAAAATGTTGCAACATAAAAAAAAATACAAATTTTGGGAAGGGCTGTCTTTGCTGGGTGACATTTTCTTCATTTAGTGCTGGGGACCCTCTTTGGGACATCCCATCAAGTTCCAGTCACTATACTATTATTCTACTTTAGCAGAAAACTGTCATTCATATACCCTGGCCTTAGGAGAGAAAACGCACTATACTGTGTTTAAGGCTCATGTGGCAGAAGAATTACTATGAATGTGAAAATTCCTCCTGAAAATAACACTTCTGAACCCCATGAATCCAGTACAGAAATAAGAATACAATTCTAGTAAATGTTCTTTTTCATGAAACACATAATTTATAAGTTATCAATATTAAGAGACTTGATATTTCATTGATGGTCTTTAATTAGGGTTTTAACTGCAGTATCATTAAATAAAAACATTTTATGAAAAATAATTCACTAACAAATGTCATCCCTTCCGTTATTTCATCTTTCCAGAAGAGTGGCTTGATGATTTTGGCAAATGGGTTTTGTTGGCAAAACTCTTATGCCCCTAAGTTGCTGCTGAAGAAAATCCAAGCTGAATAATTAATTTCTACATTCCACAGAACAAGAAATCAGCTTTCTAAAGCAACTCTCATATTGCTGTACTAGGTTATCCTCTTGTAGACATTACTTTTAAGTGTATCAACAATTTAAAGATGGAGTTTGCTACTCGCACTGTGTGACTTTCTCCCACTGAGGATTCATAAGAGTGGCCACAGGAGTCACATTATGTGTAGGGGACAGGTAACAGTTGTCTCATGAGTTAAGTGCATGGATTATCATTTCTATCATTGTAACTCTCTACTCATACAGCACCCACTGAAGAAACTAAAAAGGCCACACTAGTTCAAAAGTTTCCTAGTGATGCACTGGTGTTATAACTGTTATTGTGAAACAGTATTGTGAACTGTGCTGTTATTTCACAATAACAGCAGAGCAGGTGTAAACTCTGAGGTGGTTTAGGGGGCAGGAGGTGAAGGGGAAAGAATGGTAGTGATGCTGAAAACAGGTGGTTTGCCATTCCCTGATTATCCCAAGTCTCTGCTACTCCTATGGGCCATAGCAGCCATACCCAGTGCAAACACTATCCCCTCCAGAATTCAGTGCAGCTATGTCTCGCTATCTCCTCATCATCTTCCAAATCCCCCTTGACTGATTTTAGAAAAATAGACCTGGAAAAAGTTAACATCTAATCAAGTTTTGACACTTGAAATGGTGCCGACTTAATAGCATCATGTATGACCCGCTAGATAACTTATTCAAGAAACTAAATGGAAAAAAGTTTCCAAGCAATTTTAGCATAAAATAATTCTATTCTGAGTTTGGCATTTAAGTAAAATCCAAAAATTACAAAGAAGTATCCGGAACCATGGTTTTAAACTTTTCCAGAAAGTTTGCATTTAAAGTATTGAATTTGGCCTCTTTCTAGTATAAACGACCAGGTTTATATTACACCATTACCTTGTCCCTGCAATGCTCAAAAGGTAGCCTTTTGAACTCATTTCACCCCAACCAGGATGCAGGGCCATTGGAGAAAAGATAATAGGATGGCAGACTGCACTTAAAAAAACATAGGCCATTTTGGTCCTTCTTTGGCCCAGCCAAAATATTAATATTCACCGATTCAAGGTCAGAAAGGCATTTTTTTAAAATATCAAGGACTTTTAATGTTTGGCTTAAAACACAGCTTTCTCATCAGGTTTTGTTGTACTTCTCATGCCAATAGCACTTGAATATAACCTTCCACGCAGCAGAACTGTCTCTTCCTCAAAGGACAATTGGCAAGTGGAATACTGGACACAAGACTCCAGATAAGCACAGTAACTGAGGAAGTCAGGTGAGGGGTCTCAACCAGACAAAGCCAGCAGTGAGCTGATGCCCCTGGCCAATGACCAGCTAAAAACCATGGGGTTAGATAAGGGCCAGCACGGACAATAGCTCTGGTGTACTTACAGTGGGGCCAGAAATGTGAAGAAACAATATTTCCAAAGTTTGAACATGCCACATGAGCTGTGGGAAACTCCAGGATATTTAAGGAATGGCCACTGTGTTCATTCTTGGCCACCTAGAACTGGACTGCTGGCCTGTCTAGGACTGGACTGCCACCCCAGGGAGAAGGATCATTGGAACATTGTGGGATCCCCAGGTCCCTCTCTCTCTTTTTCTCTCAACATACTTGCCAAATCTTTGCTTGATCTATTCACATTGCTTGTGTTATTTGTTGTCTATCAAATAAAACTTGGTTTGCACCTGACCCTTTGTGGTTGGACTTCATTCTTGCAGAATACAAATAAGTTACATGGATCACAAGGAGGATCGTAACATCATCTACCTTAAATATGTTAATTTAGCTTCAACATGCCTTTGAAGGGAGTAATTATTTTTACAGTGCAAGTAGGAGAACTGAAACAGAATCAACAGTTTGGCAATTTCCTCCATACTAAAGTTTTTAGGCTGTGGCAAGCAGAATAACACAATGACAACCAGGAATGTAGCTGGATTCACTACCCCCTGGCACGGAGAATTGTGAAACATTTTCAGAGAGCATAAAAAGTGTGTTTTCATTCTTATCATTCCTCTAAAAGTTTTCCTAACTCTTCCAAACCAGATGACAGAACTGCATTTAAATATGAAACACCCGAAAGGAAGGGTAAAAAGAAAGCCAAAAAAGTAGTATAATAATTTCCATGGTTAAAGAAATATTAATTTAGGCAAGCATCACTGCTGCAGCCATGTATGTCACATTGTCACCCAACTTCTTCCACAAAATCAGTTTTTACAGTTTGTTTTTTTTCTTATACCACTGAGCTACAGAGTTTTACTGTGTACTTGACTTTGTGACACTGCAAACAAATTGAGTTGCAGCACCTTGAAAGTGAAGTAGTGTTGATCCAATGATGTATTACTCAAAACATGTAGCCTGCTGAGGGAATCAACAGAGAACCTTTACTTTTTAAATTAGTTTTTTTCAGCTTATATAGATTGACAGTAGCAAAGTTCATCAGCCTTATCACTGGTGGTAGGCATGGTGTACTTTACTAACAAAATGAATGTTTTTTTCAGAATCAGTGCTGCAGTGGCAGGCTGAGCCTGAGGCATCCAGTCACCTTCTCCCATGCCCTACATTTATTCCTTCCTTTAATTAACTACAGAGATTTGGTAACACTACAGATTTGTTTTTTGTTTTATGATATGCGTTAACAAAACAATCCTTATGAAATAACCAGAAAGGAAATGAGAAACAAATAAAATACAAACCCAAATACACTAAAACAGTTAGAACTTTTGGAAGTAAGGAAGCATCCGGGCTATTCCATTGAGTCCATTTGTAAACTCTGAATGACAGTTACTGATCCTCATTTATATTTTTTTATTGCCATTCTCAATGCACCCCCACACTGGTTGCTGTTTAATTAAGATTAAGCTGACATCCATTCAATATCTAATTCTGTTAGAAAAAAATGGAAATAACTGGCTGCTCAAGAAATGTGCTCAATGAAAGAGCCGCCACATCCATTTCATCTGGAAAGTAACAGAAACCTGTGCCTTTGAAATGTTCCATCATGGCTCACGAGGGAGAGACAGGAGTTAGATGCTTCCACCTTTTTTAAAGCGAGTGCTGAAGCATTTCCAGTCAATATACCAAGAGGAAGCATGTTTCCAGTGAGCACACTCCTCAGTTCCTGAATTCTCTACCACAGAATGTTTTGGAGATGAAAAGAATAAACAGCCTCAGAAAGATCTACATGACTCCATGGATGCTGTGTCCACAGCTGCCCATTCAGGTCATCTGGAAGCAGCTGTCAGCTCCAGCTGATGAATGACTTACAGGACAAGCACCACTATTGGTGGTCAAGTCCTTATTCCTCCATCCCACACACAATCCCTGGATCTCACACCTAACCAAGTGCAGAGCCTGAAATGCTTCCGTGGTAACATTTATGTAAATATTCAAGATACTGGCTGTCCTGAAAACAAACACTTCAAGTAAGATGCTGGAAGAATTACTAACTCAGATACGAGGGTAGAGGGAAAAAGTAAGTTCACTTGAACCTTGAAATTTGTCTTCTCTTCTTCAGCCCCATCCCTCAGAGACAAGAAGGTTGGGGCAATCTCCATTTCCATAACAACCTAATACCTACATCTGTGCGTTAAACCAGTATTTATGGATAAACCCAGTTTCATACAGTAATTCCAGATGTTAAGAGATTTCATTTTAGCTTGTACTTGAGCTTTTTGGGGTTTTTTTTTCCAGGGTGGGGTTTTGGTTTGGGTTTTGTTTTGATTTGTTTTCCTGCTTTCATCAGTAACTCAAGGCAGACAGTCTACAAGGGTTTAGCTGTGTTTCTCTTATTCTCTGGTACTCTAGTGGTATGTTGATTTTTTTGGTATATCTAGTGGTATATCTGATTTTTTTACCTTGGACACCCAAGAAATCAATTTTTTGAATAGAAAAACTGCTGTTTAGACTTGTACTGTGTATCTGTCACAAATGTAATAATCCGCTGCTTGGAGGAAATAAGATTAAAAGATCTAATGTATTTTGGGACCTCAAACATAATAAAAATGTACTGAAAAGCCTCTCCTATCCCTTCCACTAGATACGAATGAGAGTGTTGTCCAGCCTTCTGTTATAAAACATACCTTGTCAAAACAGTTCTGGCAAAAGACAGCTCTTTTTTAAAAGGACTTGCAATGCCACTGAGGTAATAAGCAATAAGCAAATAGTCAAGGTAGATCTTAATTTAAATATAAACAATGGAAGTATATATATTATATGTATATCTATTTGTCTTGGAGAAACAATGAAACCCAATCTGTAAAACTCAATTCCAGTTTGTCAGATAAAGACAGAGCAGCTCTTTCTACTGCTCTGTCTCCCAGACAGAAGAATCACAGAAGGAAACATTAGTCACAGTTTGACTACAGAACTAATGAATTATCTGTTCCAACTCCTTAATTTTTGCATTATTTATACGCGATACACTATATTTGTAAGGATGATTAGTGCACCATCTGACCAGGCCACAAATAGGCACAAAGGAGACAACTTCCTGATTAAAATCTCATTTCTTATAAGCAGTGTAGGAAACTGCTATTCTTTCTGGACATGCAGACCTCCAGTCTTCTAATTAATCTACATCAGCCATTTGATATAGATGGCCTGGCCAGACCTGAAGTTATTCAAATGCATCACTAAGCTAAAAAATAATACAGACAAGCCACAAACACTCAGTTCTGTATCCTCCACAACAGTGTGCTGGAAATAGTCTCTCATTAGGGCAGAATATCAGAATTACTAATGAGTTCTGAATCAAGTTTCTAATTTTTTATCATCACAAGATTATGAATAATACTAGAATTCATCTGGACAAATGCAGATATCTGCATCAGAGCTTGCCACCCCACCATATTCTGTTGTCTGGAAGATCTCTTCAGTAAAGTGCCCAACAAACATCTCAGGTGCAATTTGTAAAATCTTGACATCTAAAAGGGACAAAAATGAGTTGAAGCCTAAATAAGACTACTTGTTTCCAGAGAATACAAAGGAAGTAAGAGTGGCAAGTCCAGAACGAAGCATACACACCCTCGACACATAGGTTACGTGAGATGAATTTCACAGTCCTGCATGTAAATTCAAAGGCCTGAGGTTACAGGGAATCTGCCATTTCTGATACACCTATAATAAACAACATTACTAAAAACCACAGAAGTCCAGCAAACTGATTTTAATTCATCTTTCTATCATAATTATTAGCCATGTGTTCTTGCATTTAGCCACTGACCACTTTGTATTTTCATTTTTGCACTGCTTCAACATTTACAAGTAATTTGGTTTTCTCCCTCCCTTAACCATGCACTGTTGTCCCATTTGTGACATTTGAGAGCACTTTATGTGACAAGTACCATTTAATTCAGCTGTCCCAATGCCATCTTTTAGCCAAGCGGTACAACCACTACCCAGAAGTTTTAATCTGCTTTCATAAATCAGTCCTTGCCAGGCTTTTTTGAGACTGTCTTCCAACCTATGTTCTCACCACAACTGTGGTGCAGAAATATCTGCAGTATCCAAACTCAGCTTGCACCAGGTGGTCTTTATAGCTCTCTCAAGAAATCATCTGCTACATACAACCTTCCTCACCCCATCACCATGTGAAATGTGGCTGATGTGTGTAAGACTGAGCCAAATATTTGCTACTTTTACAATAATGGAGTGTGCCGTAGCAATTACACCTCTACTTAAATGCCATCTGGACAAACGCTGCCAGTGAAAAATAGATTGCAGATGAGGTGCCATTACTTTTTAAATAACTACTTTCAGTTCATGTTAAGGGCAAGTGCCTTACTAAGCTCCAAATGCACATTCAGTACTGCAGTTGTTAAACTGGTATTTAAATGAAAAAATTAGAGACTTAAAAATTGAAGAACAGTGTCTGTGACATTGCTTCAGACTTTGCTCAACCTGGAACTCATTGCTGCTCCTTCCACTTTTCATATCCTTGGATTAGAATCATCACACCTGTACCTATCCCAGCATCATAATATATGATGCAACAGCTCTTACAATACATACATACATAACACCATCTTTACTTTTGCAGTACAAATTAATGGTAATCTCAAAACAACTCATGTGTGAGACACTGTGAAATTTTCTGTCCTGAGAAAAGACCCATCTTTCATTGCTGCATTCATAAACAAGTAAAAATGGAAAAACACCATATATACCCAAAATAAATGAACAGTCTTTAGGGGAAATGTAGAAATAATACATTTCCTTAGAGGATTCCAAAGCATTTGACAAATGTTCAAACCTCAGAGTCTCCCTGTGTATAAGCGTTATTTTCAAAATATTTTACAAACTGGTAATCCAAGGCATAAACTAAGGAATACCACTCAGTGGTAAATCCAGAGAATTTAGGAATGTGGGTGCTGAGACTTATCTACTGTTATAAACCTTCTTCAGCTGTCAACAAGAGAAAGCCTCCTACATTTATACATTTATAGATTAATTTGTATTGGAAGGGAGCTCTGGATATCATCTGGACAAACACCCTGCTCAAAATAAGGCAAACAGATCAGGCTGCTCCTGGCCAAGTTTTGAATACCACAGAGGACAGAGAATCCACAGCCTCTCTGGTCACTGGTCAGCTTATTTCAGTGCTTGATGCTCTCTTTGTTTTGTTTTCCTTTCCTTTGTATCCAACTGAATTTGTCTTTTTTGTAAATCACATGCATGGCTTCTTTTCCTTCTACTGTGCGTTGTCAAAAAAAAAAAAAAAAAAAAAAAAAAAAAAAAAAAAAAAAAAAAAAGGATGTAAATCAGACACAACATCTTCCCTTTTTTCTAGCAAAGCCAGCTCCCTCAGTCTCCTAATACATCATCCACTCCAGCATCATGAACATCTTCCTTGCCTACTGAATTATGTCAATGTCCATCTCATAATGAGGAGCGAAGGGGACCACACCTGCTGGTCTTGCAAATACAGCCCAGGATCTGGGCCTTCTCCATCAGAAGGGCACACAGAGTCACTGCCAAATGACATTCCCATGAGCCCATTTTTCCAGATTGTTGAGATCCTTCTGAATGGCAGCCTTGTTCTCCAGTGTATCTATTACTCCTCCCTGTTTGGTGCCCCATACAAGCTTGCTGAAGGTGCACTTTATCCCACCAGCTGTTTGTTTGGTTAAACATTAACTCCAACATTCACCCCTTACAAGAAAACACTAGTAACCAGTTACTTCTATATCCTATGCATTGCTGATCAGTCTCTCTCTCACTAACAGGAAATCTGGCAGAGCTTTGGCTCCCCAAATTAAATCTCTCCCTACTTTGCCAGTGTCTCAGTACTGAGGATCAAAATCCTAGTATTCACCTTACTCACTTTTCGCATTATCATACATGGCCTCACCTCATGGCTGCTGTAGCCAAGGCTGTCAGCAACCTTTGCATCCCTAACCTGTCCTTCTGTAGTTATAATTAGCAGATACGGAGTGCCTTCCATCTTCAACTTGTTTATCATCATTTTGAAGAGACTGAACTCAGTCTATTCAGGATGATTTAAGACCCTCCTCATGATGTTAAAAACCTTGTTGACAAAGATGCTCTTGCCTCACTTTATCAGACAGATCTTGCCTCTCCAGCAGCCTTCATTACTCAGAGGGTTCCTTACATACAGAAGTCAAAACTCTTGACTGCAACACCAGGTGCACAACCAGGTGTTCACCCACAGGATACATATGCTTTACCTAAGGCTTTCACCCTCTCTGGCCCAATTGCAGAGAACAATTTTTTGCCCTTTGCCCAGGGCCCTGTGCACACAGCCAGCACTTCAAGATCCCCCTTGAAGGTACCACTGTGCTCAGCAGTAAGAATTTAAGGGCAAGAATATTGTGAAAGATATACCCACTATTTGAATGCAATATTTGGTATAAGAATCTCTACTTTTAGGTACAACATGAAGTAGAAACTCAAACATAAATACACTTGTGTGTGTGCAATTTTAAATTCTTCCGGAAATTTAGCTGTGTATCCTTTAGCATCAGAAATATCGTGTTGATTCTTTTAGAAATACCAGTTTAATTCTACTTGTTACACTATTTAGTGAAACAAATAGGTACCCAGAAGCTTCTCATTACTAATGGACAGAGGATAGACCCATAAAACATCACTGAGTTCAAGCATAGCTACATTCACCATTACAGAGCTCTAAACAGCACCAACCTACAGTAACTGCACAGCTGACAAAGGAATTCAGCAGATATTACCAAATTTTTGAGGGACACTTTCCAAGGATTTTCAGAATCCTTTTACCTAGAGCTCAAGAATTATGGAAGAATGAGCCATACTTCCTAAGTTCAGCTACACAGACTGAACTCCTCTGTATATTACTAAATTTCAAGCACTCAAAACATGAAGAGAATTTTATACCAAATACACTAAACACCACTGTTCTGGGGCCTGACTTCTTCTAACTGCTCCTGATATTCCCCCCCCCTCTTATTCTTCCTATCAGCTGTAATATTTTTATTATTTGTTAAAGTCTTATTCCAGTAGAGGTCTAAAGATCCACACATACTGAACAAAAATATATGTATGTCTTTCCACAGTGAACCTTGTTCTTCCCTCAGATTATTTTGCTACAAACATGCATATCATCTGGCACTGTGTTTTCATTATGCATTTTATTGCTACTCACTCAGTATGTTCTCATTAAAAGAATTTTAAGCACTCATATTTTGTAGAAAATTCACTATTGACAATATTTCAAAATACAACATCTTTTAATGCTGGCACTCAGGAGAATATCTAAAACTGTCAGATTAAATTAGACAACAACATAACATTTATAAAACAGAAAAGCCTTCCTTTTCTTCCCATTCTCTCCAGTATTAGGACATAGAGCTCTGGTTAACAGGGACACTGGCACTCAAGCACCAAGATAATGGAAGAGGAAGTGGAACTGTGAATAAGGAAAGTGAAAATACCTGTGGGGAGAACAATTCTATGCTTGGTTTAATTTTTAACTTAATGCAATTAACCACTCTGATGAAAGAACCATACTTTGAACTTTCAGTAGAAAAGAACATGAAATGGCTTGAAGTGCTGCGATGATTTTCTTTTTCTCTCCTGGAAATCCAATGTTTCGTTATTTCTAAAGCTGTGCAGCCAAACAGCAAAACACAGCACTGGATATCACAACAGTTGCTTAGTACATTATTAACAGTAGATGGAATTGCCCATGGAACTGTGCCTCATTTGGAATAATGATTTTTAAAGAAATCGTGACTACATCAATGAAAAGATTTAGTGCACCAAGTATCTTTCAGGAAGACCTGTAGGCACATTTGGTAGAGATTTTTGGTCTAATGTAGACAGAAATGTGGTATCATCATTCACAGTAAATTTTTACTGCTGACCTGCTGAAAAACCTTTGGCACATCAATTAATATCCATGTCTTATTTTTCTACTCTTCCCTAGCTAAGAAAATAAAGGAAGAGGGTGGCGAGATGCTGGCACAGGTTGTCCAGGGAAGCTGTGGAAGTGTTCAAGGCCAGGTTGGATGGGGCCTTGAGTAACGTGGTCTAGTGGGAGGTGTCCCTGCCCATAGCAGGGGGATTGGATGCAGATGACTTTTAAGATCCCCTCTAACCCAAACCATTCTACGATTCTTATTCTATGATATATCCTTTTTCCTTAGAAGTTCATCTCTAAGGTTGAGATGTGCATACATATACTCATTTATCTATATGTATTTTTACACATACATTTCATGTATAGTCCACCTTGGGAAAGGAAGAAGGCAAATATTTTACCAAATCAGTAAACTACAGTACAAATTTCATGCTTAGTATCATGTTAAGCATGTAAATAAGATGAAGAAACTTGACTCTGAACTGGTTGAGAATACTTCTATTACCCTACCTGCATTACTCCTAATATAAACAAAAAAAAAATGTCACAGCTGGAATCTATTTTTCCGGGTCTCAAAGATACTTGTGTTAAGCTTTTTTCTAGCAGGTAGTACTTTCAGTACAGTCCTTTCATAAGAATATCTGTAGAAATCAGACTGAAATTTAAGCCTGAACTTTAAATAAAGTAATGAGAATTAGCAAAGGGAAAAAAAGCAGACAATACACAAACCAAGAAATGATAATTTTCATAACTGTGGAACAGCAAAGAACTTTTAAATGAAAGAGAATTACACATTCACTCAGCATTGCAGTTACAACTTTGTAGAACTGGAAATAAAAATCAAGATTTATGTGTACTTAACTACTGTTTTAATTGTCAGACTAAACTGCCCTATGAAATGGGAGTAGGGAAGAACAGAAGAGAAGGGAAAGAAGTTAACTCCTCTCTGCTGAAGCCTGATGACTTTCTAACATCAGGCTGTGGTTCTAATACACAGAAACCATTTTTACCTCAGCATCAGTTTCTACATTACTTGGGATGGACTTGGAACTGCTACATATAAACAAATGGGGTATTGCTTAAATGTTCATTTATCCTTCCCAAAGCCATCAGATTTTCTCACATAGCATGATGAAAAAGCAACACTAAAAACTCACTGTTGCTTACTATTTTGTCTTCTACTACATTCAGACTTTTTATTTATGCTATATGAGCTATTAAAACCCAAGTACTTGATACAGTTAATTGACTCCAATACATTAGTGAGAACTTTATTTCATAGCTAGGGGCTTAAAAGTTTAATAAATAAGTAAATATTTCTAAAGCACTTTGAGTTGTTCTATAAGTACTACTAGGTCAAATGAAGTATCACCTTATTAATAACTGCCTCTCCTGGAGACAGAAAACCAGCTCCTGGGAGAAAGAAAACCATAAGTCATTATGTAACAATAATGGAGGAAAAGTCAAACTTGAGCAGATGTTTGCAGTTCGGGCATATTCAAACAAAATTTTGTTTTGCTTACGTGCTCCCATTCCCACTTCCGACTTGAATTTCCACTCACATCAAGATAGTGCAACATAACTTTTGAGATGCTGGACAGCTTGTGTCTATTATCCTGAGATTTTAACAGGTAACATTTAAATGCTGTAGAAGAGGAGGAGAAACCATTCCTCCACTACATCAGTCAAAAAATAACACTGATCTGACCTACTAGTACTTTTTGGATGTACTGGTGTCCTGTGGAAAAGAATCTTCTGCATATTTGGAGCAGAACCACCTCATCTTTCCACTTCATGTACATACTGTCTAGCAATGTGACACATTAATTTTGACTAGAAAATACCATCATTACCACATGACCAAAAAAAAAAAAAAAAAAAAAAAGAACAAAAGCATTATGCCAATACATTTTTTTTAATAATAAAACTTTCAAATAGAATATTAGAAGTATAGATGAATAAGGTTATAAAGTAGAAGAGTAGTATAGTATGCAGAAAATAATTTTTTACATCATTGTTAGCTGAAAATTCTATCACCCTTTGTGAATATAGGCAATTGCTAAATAGACCATACAGGTGATGCTTTAATTAGGTTATGGACATAAATCTGAAAGGAAAAATTAAAAAGCTCTATACACTTCAGTTACTCAGAGCAGACAAAGAAGGGAGAAGGGAGAAGAACACTAAGCTGAAAGAATTCCCCCAACCTTGCTTAACAAGAGAAATGTGTTCTTCAACTGGTTTAATCAAAATGTCCTATCATTTCCCTGAAGGATTCTCCCTTGCTGCTTCAGCAGAATTTCCATTCTCCCTTTGCCCTTCAACATGATGCTGTCTCACAAGAGGCTGTGGCCACGTCTATACTTTATCACCATCAAAATCCTTGGAAGGTCTGTTTCTCGGACATTTGAAGGTTTTCCTTTCTGATAAATTAGAAAGTGATTCAGAACTATAATTCTCCAACATATTTTAAGCTCACTAAAAGCACAGAAACCAACAGGGTAGCTCTTTCTCCAAAGAGTAAGGTGCTATTAAATTAATTAAATTAATTAAAACTTGCCAGGTAAATAAGGGCTTGCAGGATTGAGCCCTTAATCTTTTTGAGCATCTTCTGGAGTTTTAACATATAGATAAGTACTAACAAACAGACATAGAAATCAACCTGTTTAATTAAAAAAAAATACAGTATAACCATCAATTCAATACACCAAGGCAGCAAATAGCTTCTGAGTGGAACTACTCCAGTGAAAGGTAAGATGTACACTTACATAAACTGTGAATGAAGTCCTTGATTTTTTTTTTTTCAACATTACTGAATATCAATGAATATCTGCCATAGCTATCAAATTTATAGCTAATTTTCCCAATTATTCATGCTTAACCTTGTATCAATTTGAAATATAGCAAATACTTGACCTGTTTCATCTGAACAACACGGAATCCAGATTTAACTCATGTACTACAGGTTATATTAAAACCAACATTTTGAATACCAAGAATAACAACATTTCCAGTGGATCTGTGTTCTAGGTTGTTATCCACATCCATGTGGACTTGTGGCAAGCATACATGTTTCCACAAATTTGTCAGAAAATTACCAACAAAGTTTTCTGGTTGAATATATAGTTTTGAATCAAATAGAAATAAAAACTTTAAAAATAATGATGGAGCTGCACACATTACATTGTAAAAGCCCAAAGTAAATCTTTCAAGAGAACAGCATTCAAGTGTTAACACTTTTTCTTCAGAAGACTTCAACTCACTTTCACTGTTCTTTCTGGAATTTTTAAAAATTCCCTGTAAATAGAAACAAAGAAAAAAATACTTGCACCAGCTATGAATCACAGACTTTTTTCTTTTTCCCCAGATGGGAAAGCACTGACAAAGCCAAAGTTCTGTGGGTGAGTTCAACTAAAACAAATTACAAGAATTCATCTATTCTCATCAAGAACAGTGTTTTGGAAGGCATGACTTTAAATTCCACCTGCTCACAGGCTATGAGAGGGCAGACAGACCATTTCTGGCAGAAGAACAACAGTCTCAATGAAAGGAAGTTCAACCTCTTCTCATGCTGAATCTTGTGAAAACATTTACCCTTAACATTTTCTCTCATCACACCCTGCAACTAACAAATCAAAACCACTGGCTTCTTAAATGAAACCTACTGATCACACATTGTAGAACACAGTTCATTAAAAGAAATTACAAGGTTTTGTCTGCTATTATATTTTGGTCAGAAATTGCAGGGAGGAATATTCCAATTATTACAACTGTTTTTCTAGTGCCTCTGAGAATACCCATTTTTCATATTGCTAACATTCTAAAATACAGCAGGCATGTGTTCCTCTCTGAAATGCAAAAGGTCTATAAAATATGCTTGTAAATAACAAGAAAGAAATGGACCATTAGAAATGTATCAGTGTGGAATGACTGCAGTGCTGCACAGAGCCCCCACCCTAGCAGGGCTTCCCCTTTCCCTGCCAGGATGCTTTTCCCAGCTTCACCAAGATTCCCAACATCACTGGGACCTGCCATCCAGCTCCACCAACCACATGGACAAGACATACAGGCAAATCCCTCACTGAGACTGGGAAGGAAAGATGAGCAAGATTCTGACCCTTTGACTCCTTATGTACCACTGGAAGCTGATCTGATATTGGTATCCCTCATCTTCCTACCAAGCAGAATTAATACTGTTTCTTAATGCAGATATTGCTTTTTTAAGTGTAAGTATTCGGTTCCATAATTACTGTACCTTTTGGACAAGGCTCTTGCACGATCCAGAGTCTAAAGACCTATTATTTCATAATCCTCACACTAAAATGTTAATGCCCTGAATTTGTGTGATAAAGAACTCATTATAACCCATTTTAACTGTACGAATTTCTTTAAGCAGAAAGTACAGTGGAAAAACTCCAGTATAATGTAGTCCCATAGCCATTCCTGACAGTTCTACACTAAAGAATATTGCAGTATTAAGACGTTCAGTCTTCACAGCTATTCAATATAAGGTAAAGGTAGGTATGCCAACTGAATCATTCTTACTACAGTATTAATAAGTACTGGCTTAGCTCTACAATCTTATATGAATTTATTGTGTAAGAGTAAAAAAATAAAATAAAATAAAATTAAGTAGCACAGTATGAGACCAGGACACAGGGTCCTTTTGCCCCAGTCCCTGAGCAGTCTGCAAGGTCACTGTGGCAGTACAGCAGTAAAAGGCTCTTAGCAATCTGTTCGTTCATTCAAATATTAGGCAAATTTTATAGGATTATTACACATCTCATACTGGATTATACACCTTTAGATTCTTCACAATGTTTGTAAATTTAAGTATATTAAATATATCTTAGAACTTTTTTTGTTATTGTTTTACTTTCTTAGTTTAGGATATTCCATGATATATTCAAATCCTGGAAAATAGCATAATTTTATCCCATTTGCAGCTATATCAAGATCTGGAAAAAAAAACACTCAAATGGATAAGAATGCCCACTGATACTATAGCTGCAATATAGAAGGCCACTATGTATGTCAGGCACAATTTGCCCTTGGTGAAGGTGTGTTTGCTGCCACCAGCTACCTCCATATTTCCCATCTGTCTTAGCAGAGGCTTCGGGAGGATCTGCTCCTTGATTTTGCCAGACGCAGAGGTGAGACTGACTGGCCTGTAGCTCCCTAGGCCTTCTTTTTTCCCCCTTTTTGAAAAGGGGAGTTATGTTTCCCCCTTTCCAGTCTGTGGGAACTTCACCAGACTGCCACATCTTTTCAAATATGATTGAAAGCAGCTCTGCAACTTCATCCACCAGTTCCCTCAGAAGCTGCAGATGGATTCTTGCCAGATCCCATGGACCCATAGATGGTCTCAAACCTGTTCTCTCTGCATTCTCTCTTCTGAAGCTTCACTATCAGTTTTACTTTCACAAGGCCAAAAATTAATGTTTTCCTTGTAAGAGAATATTTTCATGTCTGCCACAGCCATTAAAAATGTCTCTCTCATCCCCCATTTCTCAAATCCTTATATTTTGCACCATACAAAAGGGTACATTTCCATTGCAAATATGATTGTCACACAAATATGACTGCAACAAAGCCTATCTAGCTTCCAAGTAGCCAGGACTGTTAACTGACCTCCAATTTCCTTAATATCATCTTTAAAAACATACACAGAAGTTGCCCTTATACCATAGCTACTCCAATAGGATTCACATTAGGACACTATACGACAAAAATTCTCACTGCTCATACTACGTTGCCCTTGTAAAGGGCTGTCTGAACCATGTAAAAGTGCAGGACGTGGTAAATTTCCATAGGCTTTACCTGCTAAGTATGTGCTTGTCCTGGGAAAGCAGATGACAATGCAAAATATGCCATCCGCTGTGTTTGATTTTTTTCCTTGGCAATGAGGGAATTACATTTTTATTGTATTCAACCTTGCTAAAAGAGAGCAAATGTTATCTAATGCAAGTGTAAAGCATTTTCATTTATTTGAAGTGTTGGGTTACTGTCTACATCAGACAACATCAGTCTGTAGGAAGAAGGAAGGTGTATTTCCCAAACTCAAGCAGTCTTCACCATGTTAGTCCTAGTCTCTGCAATGTTAATTGCTGAGTAACCTCATCTCAAATATGTGACATTAGTGACAATGATCTCCCAAGCTCAACAGATGATGTGCCGAACAGATACGGACACAAATTCCTCCTCTTATCTTACTCAGTGCAGCTTTTCTGGGTTTGCAGTCTCTGGATGTATGCAAAGCCAAAACCCCTTGGTTTGTGTTTTGTTTTTTCTTTTAGCAAATGAGATTGTGTACATAAACATGTGTTTTACAAAAACTGCTGACTATAATACTCTGGGTGTTCTTCCTTTGTCTTATAAATAGTTGCAAGCAGGGAAATAAATTTTCTCTCTCTCTTCTAAGAGCTTTTTTGACTTGTGTACAACAGATGTTGTTTCCACAAATTAGTTTATAATTTCTTTCATAACTCAGTCAGAACAACCCTTCAGTTCACAGTCAGGGAACAGATTTAGTGCTACACATAATTCTTGTAATTATGTAACAAAACTGCACTTTGGTAGGTGAAAATCTTGGCTATCAATCATTCAGTTTTAGTGTATAGGCAACTTAATCTTCTGTTCCACCAGCTGTGCAAGGCCCAGCCACAGACACTAAGGATTTGTTAGATTTCTCCTGTATGAAGTGTAAATGATTACTGTGATATGTAATAGGGAGGCAGACAGCAAGTGGGCCAGTTCCAGAGTGTTGAACTGTAATATATGGAGCAATTAGGAATGCCACACACGGCACCCTCCTCCCCCCCAGACCAATTTGCAAACTGAGCAGTATTTAAATGTTTTCCAGTCATCAAAATACGGTTTGCAACAACAAAGCAAAGTTGCTCCTCTAAAGAAAAACATAATCCAAAACTTTGCTGGCTCAAAATAGAAGATTAAATAATAAAATTGCTTGCGTGGCTCAGGTGAGCAGCTTGGAGACTTGGTGGATCATGAGCTCTGAAGTTCAGCACAAAAACTGCAAATGTCACCATAATAAAATAAAAATTGGCAAACAGTATGAAAGCAATATTCTGTTATAAACTGTTCAAGACACTGCAATTGTAACTTTAGGAACAAAAATATTTTAAATAGCTTTGGGTTTTCTTTAAGAATATGATTTACATGTTAAATAAAAAACGATTTTCACTTTTATTTAAAAGGAGTTACATAGTCAGCTACTAAAGCAGAAGTTGCTGACTATTACCAGATGCAGAATACACAACACATTAAAGTTTCTCCAGGAGGTCACATTCGGGTGCCTAAAGGCAAGTGAAACTCCAGGGGTTACTGAATGGTTTCTAAAGAAACTGATTAGGCAGCCCGAATTCCTGCATGACACAGACTTACTGCATGCCTTTAGTAATCCATTTGGAATCATTATGCAGTCTCAGGATATACTTGATGTATCTTTCATACAAAAATGCTGCAGGGATAAATGGATTAGAAATTCTGAGAGAACAAGCATTTCAGAGGAAGTAGCACAATGAAGTAAATCATAAAATGTTAGGGTTGTCCGTCCCCTCCTCTTTAATAGGAAAGTGGTTTGCCCAAGTTCTTAAACAGCTGTATTCTCACACACATCTGAGTGTGTGAAAAATTCTACAATATGCTTTCCTGTATTCCTTCTCTCTCTTCACTCCATGCTGAGAAAAAGATCCTCCCCCTCTACCCAGTACTGGTGAGACACACTTGGAGTGCTGTGTCCCATCCTGGAGCATGTAAGTGAACAAACTTTAAGCTGTGTAAGAAAAGTAAAAATCCTATTCCTGTGAACATCATTGAAAACCAGACATAATTTGAATACGTGGCTTAGCAACACCAGATTCAAAGAGCAATTTCAGATGTACCAAAAGAAACTGCAATATATATTTATTGACAAGACAAAGAATTATCAAGCAGAGATGGGCACAACCCATTCTTACTTACATATGCTTAATGTTTAGCACATTCATCCAGCTATCAGTACCTAAAAACATGTAAGACCGGATTTCAACTCTGGTAGTTAGGCTAATTTGCCATTAAAAAGCAAAAGCATGAAACATGAATTCCTTGCTGCTGCTGTTCAGGCATTTCAGGGTATTTCAATTCCCAAATACATGGAAGGTAATGTTCCTCCTTGCTCTCCTCATGTACTTACACAGCCTTCCATTACTGACAGAATAATGGCAGCAGCCAGTCATAGGGAGGAAGGTCAGGGAAATAGGAAAAAAAAACAAACACGAAAACAAGTTGTACATGAAAACCACACTTTGCTAATGTGTCCACTTCGATCATCTGGGTTTGACTTCTGTATTTTGAAAGCTGAAGGAACAAGAGGATTTGAGTCAAAGTTCAGGAGCAAGAGATGACTTTGCACAACAAAAAGCACTTAATTCCAGCCACTGAACAAGGCACTAAGTGGCAGCCAATTATGTCTTCTCAGTCCTGGGCCTTCCATGACTTAATACTCAGAAAAAAGAATTTTTCACAGAAGTGTCATACTGAAGGCAGCCTGACCCTATTTCAGTGGTTAATCAGAACAAAACTTAATCCACTATTTGTTTCCACATTTTTTTAATTTCATTACTGACTGTGGATATGAATTTTAAGAAGCCTAATTACACAACTGTTGAACAAAAAGAAAACATAAATCTTGTTCTCAAAACAGCACTCTTGGCACCCAAAACATTCAGTATCTGATAGCAGTGCAATGCATAAAAGCCATCTTTTGAATTACTGCTGACATACTAGGACACTTTCAAGAAAAGGCTTCTGATAATTTTATTGTCCTTGCTCTCACTATCCTCATTCCTTACCAAAAGTTAAAAACTGAAATGCATTGTATAGGATAAATACAGCTGGAATTACTCTCTGATTCAATTTTCTTCAACAGAAACAGAAAACAGAATGCATTAAAATCCACTCTTTCAAAGGGGGAAATTTGGATAAAGGTAGAGAACCTTTACTAAGTGGGCTAAGAACTTCAGAGCACAGAGGAACTGGATTTCATTCAGACAAAAAGGCCTAGAATGGGCATCCCACGCAAGTTCTACTCTACTTTAAAGCACAACACATGAATCAGACAACTCCAAAACCACAAACTTGGATTCAACAGCACACAGAATTCTAGACTAGAGGTTTAAGCTTTTAATAAATTCAGTGAAACATGGCAACACCCTGAAATAATACCAGTGATACAAGGAAGTAGGTGGGAGTTGGGAAAGGAGTGTGCTGACAATCTGAATTTAAGTAGCCCAAAAGCTTTAAAAATAAGTTTTGAAGATGAAACACATGGGAGTGGTAGAGGTAAAAATAATAAAAATAAGGCAATACATGAACAGTTTCTTAGACAATCTCTGCAGTCCAGACTATAACCTTACATTTTTCTTTGTGAAAAATTTTCTAAGGAAAGGTTTATCATTGAAATGTAGATTTTATACACAAGAACCTTAAAGTGAACAGTAGATTAGTTAAAGGAGGAACAAAACCATGCCCGTTTGAGCATTCATAATGTTGGAAGGTACCTAGTGAACTTTCTGAAGCACTTGATGTTATTTAGTACATGCATGAATCACCTAGGCACGAAGAACAAGAGGTGCAATGAAACTTCTCGGAAAAGAAAATTGAGAGGAACACACAAATGGAAGCTTTGGAATTTTAACCATGAAGTAGATGAAGACTTATAAAGGCTTATGCAAAGGTATTTAAAAGGTTAGAGATTGAAAACATGCATTTGTAATAAATTCAGAGGTGGGGAAAAGTTTGTGTTTTATTCAAGAGCAAGGTTACTCCACAGTATAAACACACCGTGTCTGTGAAAATGCCAACGGTATCATATACATAATTTAAATAACTTCCAGAAAAGATAAGGAAATTATTCCCACTGTAGTACATATTGACAGGAACAGAGTTCATACTGAATTTCAGTCACCTACACAGAAGGGAGAATTTTTCAAATGGGAAGAGATGAAATAAGATCTACTAGAACAGTAAGAATGCACACCCACTTCACAAGTCCACACAAGAAGAATGCATCTTTTAAAATTACTTTTGAGTTATTGTATTTAGATATTAATGACAAATAAATTCAAATTGATTAAATATCACTAAGGATAGTGCAAAAGGATTCCCAGAAGCAGGGTTGTGTTCGTATGAGAAAAATGGGTATAAACTTACCCTGGATGTTTAAGCTGGCAATTAGATGACTTTTTCTAATCACTAGCATATTGAATTCCTGAGCAAAAACCAGAGATTTATTTTAAGCTACAACATAGTAATGATCCTATGCTATAATAAAAAAAGTATTGTAAAACAAAAGAGTGCCTGGATGTTGTGTCTCAATAGGCAGTTCCATCTTCCACCCCAATGAGTAGTAATGGCTGTTTCAGTTCAGTTTCAGAAGGACACAGTCTGCTGGGAACTCACTATTCAATTATTACTTTTGAAAAACATGGGAGGAAAAAAAGTAGCCCTTTCTAAAATAAATTAATAATTAAAAATATATCACAAGACCATAAGAAAACCTGGAAATAGAGATAGGTAGGTGTCATCTGTTTTCAAAAGTTATGCAATCATGTATTTGCAGGAAGCATAATGTTATTTCTTAGCAGAAATGAGCATGAGCCTACTTTGCTCAGAATGCTGCTCCCAGTTACAGTCAGAATCATGTGAGCATCTGAAGCAATACAATGCATCCACTATAAAACAAATACAACTTTCATGTAGATAAATGTCCTAATGTTTGGCAGTTATAATTTTATTTTAAAGAATCTTAGTTTAAGATGTTTTTAAAAGAAGGTTTCATTGACATATAAATATGCATGGCTTAGTTATGTACATGGCAGAGGTACTTCTGAATCGCTTTATGCTTTCATTTACCCTGAGCAGTATCAAGCTGACAGGACTGCTTGTCACTATTGGCACTGAACCAATCTATATTTAAACCAAAAATGTAAATAATTGACACCTGTGATATATATTGAAGAATGTAGTATTATTTCTCCCTCTTCCTTTCCCCTAAATTTTCTTCCTTTTCCTCTTATTTTGCATTGCATGTGTTCCAGCTTAACATGCATCGCCAGTCTTGGCCAAAACTAAAGATCCGTGCAATTGCCATCAAAATATGACTTAAACGAAGAGAAGCCTAAACACCATAGCAGTATGGCTTAAAACTTTTCTGATGTTTCAGTTGCCTGTCTCTGAAGTAACTGCCTTAACAAAATTCTCCACAAAAATGTTATTTCCATTTGCCTCATCAGAATCAATTTTCTCAAACAAGTTACGATCACATCTCACCCCAGCACTTTTTGTGCCAGTGCTCCAGAGCAGCAGGATTTGGTATCACAGCTTGCCACTCAGTACAGAGAGCTGATGAAACTGATGAAACACAGCCTCAGCCTCATAAGCAGGGTAGGAATGAACCACCATTGCATGATGATCAGCCTTGTAATTATACCATAGATAATATTTATTTACTGACAAACACCACTAGCCACACTGAA
Organism: Heliangelus exortis; assembly: GCF_036169615.1. Lineage (NCBI taxonomy): Eukaryota > Metazoa > Chordata > Aves > Apodiformes > Trochilidae > Heliangelus > Heliangelus exortis. The sequence goes on along the minus strand of NC_092422.1, from coordinate 106,183,149 downwards.
ATGGCTTTTTTGTCCGTCATCAGATTCTGAAAGAGCATGCTACTAAAGAAACAAAATCCACATGCAGCCTGGAGGGATATCCCAGCACACGATACTGGGTTGTTTGCAGCATTATCCAAACCTTGAAAGATGACTACTGTCTTCTTCAGACTAATGGGAAGGCTCAGGTTGTTTGCACCATATGAGAAGCCCCAGCTGACTGAACCCATAAGCTAGAGCACTCACAATCTGATCAGGTATTTATGAGAATTTAAGTGAATTATTGACTAATGAAAGATCAGTAGGCCACTGGACAACACAAGAAGTGGTGGATACTATCACATATAGTTTCAGAACCAGACAGCTAAGAGTCCTCAGCATGTTGTTTAGTCACTGGTACACAACATCAGGCTGAGCACTTGACATACTGCATGAAAACAGTACCTATGATCATATGGCAACTGGTACTGTAATCAGGTATCCCAGTTACTGGAGAAACAGACTCTAGGAAAGTCCACTCTAAAAATCAGACAAGGAACAAACAGCCAAAAATAATAAGGAAACAGGCTCTTTATCTCAGAAGAAAGTATCAAAAGAGGAGGAGCTCAATGTGGAATCCTCATATACCCTTTTATAATTTTATCGGTAGCAGTAAAAACTAAAAATAAACATTCCTGAAGATTAAAACCTTCATTCTGACTTATAAGGGTTGGTAATACTAGCACAGCCATCAGAGTGGCTACTTTGACACAGAACTGTCTACCAGTTAAGAACAGTACGTGCAAATCACATAGAATAGCACTTCCTTTCAACAAGACAAATAACAGATCTTTTCAACAGCACGCCATCTACTCACTGTGTGCAGAAAAGATAAAGATGCTTGGTCTGCCTTCCCTGTCACAATAATATTATTTTATTTACCTATTACATTTTTCAAAACAGCAGTCATCTTTAATACTGTATGACAGATAACGAAGTGAGCTTCAGTACCTGAACAAACTAGCATGAACATGTGAAGCAGAACAGATTACCACCCTTGCTTCTCAGTATTGAGATGCATAGTAGCATTTTATGCTTTTTTTAAGTTCCCCTCATCATCTCTGTGCCAATATATGTCTGGTACTGTTTCAAGGACAGGGTCACCAAAGCATAACAGATGGGAGCATAATAATTTCTGTTAATAGCAATTTACGAATTATACACCAACACAGTTCTTATGCATCTCCACTTTGCCTTCTTGAAAATGTTCAAAAAAAAGATTCCTCCCTCGCCCCCACTGGAAAAAAATACTTGAATTTTCAAACAAGATATTTTTATCTTACTGTACATCACTGAAAGTTTTGGGTTTGCTTCCTCCCATCCACATTTTTAAATCTGCTTCCTTGTAACACAGGAGAAAGCTTGCATTCGATTTGCAACCTGTCCAGATACACCACTTGTGTGCATGGAAAAGGGGGAGGTGGAAAAAGACAAAGGGAGTGTATCTACAAATCAGGACTCAGGGAGGCAGTAGTGTCAACTCCTATTAGGCACCAACCTAGTATTTCTGTCTAAATATTTCAATTTTCAGTAAAAAGTCATGTTTTCCTCCCCATGGCAAAACAACTATGAAAAATGACTTTGTAAGGGACTTAGAAAACTGTATTTACAGTCAGCAAAATATTCACTCTGGTTTTATTTATTTTCAATACAAATTAGTTTTTTGACTAAGCATGTTGATTGAAACATCAGCAGTGGTTTGCAAGTCATTTTTCTGCATGTTTGAAATCAGTTTAGAATTAGAAGTGAGCATAAAAACTCAATTTACTGTAGTAGCAGTTAATCTTGTGCTTTAGTTTGGGGTTTTTTGCATTCAATTATACTGCTTTTCCCCATAGCTTTTGCACACATATTTGAGATTCACTGAATCACAGAACCACAAAATTGGGGCTGGAAAAAATCTCCGAGATCATCAAGTCCAGCCTATGATCTAACACTACAACACTGGCTAGACCATGGCACTAAGTGGCACATCCAGCCTTTCCTTGAACAGCTCCAGGGATGGTGACTCCACTGCTTCCCTGGGCAGTCCATTCCAATGCCTGATTACCTTCTCTGTGAGCAGCTCCCTCAGCCTGTCCTCATAAGAACTTCCCCCCCTAGTCCCTTCACCAGCCCCATTGCTCTCCTCTGGACCCCTCTTGAAGAGAGTGGTCTAGAACTGGACACAGAACTCAAGGCGAGACTTCACCAGTACAGGGATAGAGTGATGAGTTCCAGAGTCTCCTCATCTCAAAAAAATGGACGCTGGCCTATCAAGAGCAAAGATTCAGTTGTCTTATTGTTCCCTCTTTTGTCCATGAGAGTATCATGGAAATATCATAATCTTCAGATAGCAAAAATTTAGAATTTTCAAGATGGCAACACCACTCTCCTTACCTTGTGAAATGTAAGAGGTAAAGAGACAAGTTAATTCAGATGAGTGTCTTAAGTCAGGCACTGTGACTATTCCCTGAAAGGGGAATAGCCCAGTACCTATAAGCTTACAGACTCTAGGTTTTATGAGAAGCCTGAATAGCAAGTCAGTCATTTACAGAAAAAAAAAAGCATGTAAATATGATGATGAAAACCACAATAGTTTACAATCTAGGAATTAATTTTCATTTAGAAAATAATTTCACTAACTTCTACAATAAACAGTAAAAGCCAACCCAATTTTCTTGCTACTTTTATTCAACCTGACACTAATATGATGGCATATGTAGATAACCAAAGACTACTTTCTCAGGCAGATGGACTTGCTAAGAAGAGTTAATTTTACCCAAATAAAAAATGAAACCTTTCATTCAATGTAGCTTTATGAAAATTATAAGCAATTTTATATTCAGCCTATTTTTATATAACACTTTGAACAATATTAAGAGATTACCATAGAGAAAAGGTCTTATCTGCCTGTTCAGATTACACTGTGCTTACACCGAACCATACAGCATACATGATTAGCCCTAAAAGGTCTCTCTGGTGATTTTCACTTTAATGAACTGGTTGGAATTCATTATACAATAATTCTAAGGAGGTTTCACAGATAAGCCTCTGTCGTTAGGGTACATGGTACTGACAGACAGCACATTTTTTTTTCAAAAAGAAGGAAAGTCCACACACCTCCCTTGCTAAATGAACCATAGATATTAATTTGACACCATCTATGAACAAGGAAAGAAACAAGCTGCAGAAAAGGAACTACAGGACAAATAGGGTAATGAGCTTCATTCAGATACCAATTTACATCAGGTTCGCCCAGGTGAAACTCCACTGATTTTTAACAAAACCCACTTTTGTCAAGATAAAATTTCTGCACTTAGATTTTGTATTGCAACCTTTGCAAAGGTTAAAAATCAAGTATTTCCATGACCACAGAATCACAAAATGTTAGGGGCTGAAGAACAACTATCTCTGTCGGTTGTCCTGCTGCCTGGATGGGTATAAAACTTGGAAAGAAATCGGAAGTCTGAAGTTCAGCTTTGATGTAATGCGAGTCAGATTGTTAATCAGAAAGAGAAATTACTGGGTTTTGCCAATAGGGTCTAACAATGCAGCTATTATGAAGGCCTTTCAACAGGCTGGTTTGTTAATAAACTCAAGAGTATGGTGCCATTGAGTTATTTCAGCTTAGGAATTAAAATTAGACAACCATTTCACAGGTTGGATACAAGAGGAGGATCTATCTACAACTTGTCATTACTGGTGTGAAACTGAAATCCAGGAAAGTGCAAACACAGTAGCAATAGGCCTGTGCATAAGAAAAAAAGAATGGCTGGACTAAGCCAGAATGCACTTAACCTGGCCCAATAGCCTGCTTCTATTGGTAGCCAACAGCAAATGCTTAAAGAATAAGTATATGGACAGTAATATAGTTTTCTATCTGTCCTGACCAAATAATCCATCATTTCAAGACCCCCTCAAGCAGACATTACATCTGCACTCCTGTGCCTGAATGGATGCTTCATTTGCGAGCGTTCCTTGACACTTTTCTTGTTTTGTGATATTTATAGTACTTAAAATTTAATATACTAGAAGAATTTAAACTGTCCTACTGACATGGGAACCTACCAGAGCACTTCCCTTACAGAGATGAGTGTAACCTGAAAACCACCAGGTAAAGTCTCTGGGATCTTTCCCAATTGCAGATCAGATACCCTTGGACCTCACAGTCTGGAGAAACCCATCTACTCACAAGACACCCCCTATTTAGCTGGAAATGCTCAAAACCCACTACTGTTGCAGGGTAGGCCCTTTGCATTGCTCAAGGTTCCCAGCAGCTGCCTGTGCTTGTGAACATGGTCCAGCTGCTCCTTTCCATTGCTGAAGAGTGGTTTTACCTGTGAGCAAACTGAGAAGGCAAACAAATACAAAAGAAAAGCTTTTCAGGCAAAGAAAAGCATCAAAAGCAAGATGAAGATCACCAAAAAACAAGTAGGAATTGTTGCTAGAAGTCTAACCAAATTATTTGCATATGTATTCACTACAGAAGAATATGAGAAGTCTACAGTCTAAGTTCAACATGGACAAATTTGCTAAAGCTCAATAGATGGTATTTTAAACAAAACAACACAGGAACAGACTTTCTGAAGCTAATAATAAAATTCAATCAAGAACTGTAACAGAACTCCAGGATCAAAGTGCTGCTAACACACAACAGTTACATTTTCTACCACTTGCATCCTGCAAAAAAAAGAACAAAATATAAATAACTCAATCTTAATAAAGCTTAATACACAAGGCAATTCACAGACCTATAGAGAAGTTTAGTTTGTTCTGGGAAAACAAAGAACAATTAACTAGAAGAATTATTAATTCGCATTTCAAGACAAACACATACCTTTTGTCTGACCAAAATAGTTCACAAATTTATTTCAGTTCTTTGAGGAATAATTCACTATAGATAAACAGGTGTTAAGTTAATGCAGTACTATATTTGCACTTCCAAAACCAAATAAAAACCACAAACAATGAAAAAACAGAATACACAGTTTGCAGCAGTGTTCCTCTAAGGACTTAAGGCCTTTTAGGAAGGGTCAGTTCTTCTCTTAGTGTAGCACAGACACCAAATGCTGGGTTATCATTGCCTGTCTAAAACTGTGTGGCTGTCAGTGGAATGAAGCAATATCTTTAACAGAGATCTGCAGCCTGGGAAAGGTGGCAACATGCCTATTATACCAGGTATTTTGCAACAGTTAAATCTACAACTGACTATAAAGCATGGAAATATCACATACTACTGAAGCAGTGATAAAGTGTCAAATTAAATTCAATGTTAAAAATAAAAATGGAAAAAATATCTAACAATTACGTACAGTGATGGATCTGAAATGTGCTATTAGCACTGAGGTAGGAGGTACAGGAGTAACTGGGCAGAGGAGGGGAGTTAGCACAGGGGTTTTTGTTGTTGGTTGGTTTTTTTGGTTGGTTTTTTTGTTATGTTTTGTTGTTCTGAGTTTTTTTAATATCAAATCAAAGCTTAGCATTATAAACAAAAATAAAGATAAAGAAAGCACACACACTTTTCAAAACTATTTGGGCTTTTTGCCCACAAGCTATGTTTTTTCTAATAAAAGTGAACTTCCTTTTCCATTAAAATCTGACATCTTTAAATGGAAAAACAGAAAAAGTCAATTAGTCAAAGAGATCAGAATTTCTGAAAATAAGAGTGGGGGAATCAGTCTAATTGTTATGAGGTCAAGTTCTACCTGCACAGTTTGGCAAGGCAGAAGTCAGGGCCAGAAGGCAATACACATGTCTGCAGCCATAGTAATGTATACACCATTCTAGTGAAGCCATGGCTTCACAACTAAACCAAACTAGCTTGGAGGAAGAATGGAGTTATTTCATTCCTCTCAGTATCCCTGTGAAGACTGGAGGACTCAACTTCCTTGATGATGCATCCTGCCAAATGTACCATTACATTAGAAAAAGTAATTTGAGGTGGAGGTGTAGTTATTTTTATAATTTATTCACTTATTAATTTGTTTTTTATTATATCAGTCTGCATTTGCATATTTTGGTAGTTTTAAAAGGCCTTCCACTTAACCCCAAATTTGGCCTCTTTTCATCATTCTGTTTATCAGTTTAGTCCCTTTTAAACTGCGAGAACTGCCACTGTATCAGTACTCCTGTTTACTGATACATTCAGTACATAAACCATCTACAGGAGTTGAAATACTCCCAAGAAAAACAGAGTTAGAGCAAATCAAACAGCAGAGAAAGCTAGTGATGTGTGATCTGACAGGACATGAGCAGACATACACACCATATCACAATTATCAAATCTGAGGTTCAAACCTCCCCACAAAATTACTGATTTCACCCTAGCGACTCTTCTGGAATGACCCAATGCTCTTCTCAAGTAAATAATTGAGGAAAAAGTTCTCTTTATACTTTCAAATACAAGAAGATTTGTTTTGTGGAAGCTGAAATCTACATGCTTTCCTCAAGAGTAAGGGCAACTAGAGTTCAAGATATTTTTTTAGGCTGAAGATATAACATCTTCATTAAGAAGTTCTAGTAAAATAAGGCTTATTCATCTATTTAAAAAGGTCCTCAAACCCCCTGCAGATTCTCCACATGCCAGCAATGTGGAAAAATTTTCACTTGTCACACATCTTTAAAATTTTAATCAAAGCATGTCAATGCTTATATAGTGAGAGATTTTTCCCTGTGGTGAAATTGTCGTAATGAAGGTTGTAGAATTACCATATATTTCCAGATTAATTGAAAACTGCCTCTGTCTCTTAGCTGTTATATATTACAGTATTTTTACCCTTAAGCCTAGATACTTCACTAACTGCTTTATAAAATGTGCTTGTAAGAAAGTTTCATCCTCGCTAAACGTTCTGTAGCCTGTGATAAAAGTTATCTATAACTATTGTTTTCAAATTTTCAGTTCCTCTGATCCCAACTCATGGCATGCCAAACCATGCACCATGGGAGTCTGAACAAGCAGTGATGGTACCAAACCCAGATGAGGCTGGGTCCAAAGGCTTTGGTCTCCAGCTCACCTCCATCTTCTCACAAATTTCAGTCTTCTCTGAAGGGCGACCTTCAGTATGGGGAGCTGTGACATGCCCACGATTTTCTGAGCACCATGAATTTGAGGTTTATCACAAATGAGCTCTTAAGGTAAATGTTCATAAAGGCTACATAAACATATCCTTCACCCTTCCAAGCAGTGACAGATTCTAGGACTGGGGGTGGGGGAAGTTTTCCATATTTGCACTCCGAATTACTCTGTAGAAGAATGACATCTCATACATTTGGAGCAAGTTATTTATGGTAGAACATGGAAAGGGACAATGTATTTATGGTGAAACATCTTGTAGTATTAACATGCAGAGGGAAAGCAGCATTTACATGATGACATCCAGATATCATGGATTAGCCCCACTGATGGGATAATTATACAAAAGAATAGTCCCAACAGAAAAGAAACTCATCCTTGCTTTGCATAATCATGCATCAAATTGCCCAGTTACTTGAGTTACACAATGAAGAATGATGCAAGTCCTTCACTGGGTGAAAGATAATGCCATCTCATCTTTTTTGCATTCTCATTTAATTAGATTTTTTTTTACAATATATCTTTTTTGTTTATCTAGAGATTATCTTGTAAATCTAGAGTTTATCTTTTGTTTATCTTAATGTACAAGACATATATGACTAATACATATCTCCAGATTGTAAGAAAAATGAGATGATTGGTACTTCTGAAAGATTTGGTTTGAACAAATCACCAAATAACTTGGAAAGAAAACCAACTTCAATCAAGCCTAATAAATTGGAACCACTATCTAATGCACCACAACATGCTGCAGGAACAAGAAAGTTAATTCATGGAGGGGAGTGAAGAGATATAAATCTAGACCCACAAGACCACACAAACAAAGGAAGACAAGAAAAAGCATTTACAATGTTTCCAAGAGGACTAATAATAGTGAGTCACCTACTTCACAAAGATGAGCATAAAACTTGTGCACCTTACTTGTATCCTCCACCACCAATACAACAATTTGTCTTTGGAAACAGTAATGAAAAACAGAAATGCACTGTGCAGAAGTGAAAGCCCTGTTTCAAAATTAACTCACTTCCTGCAGTCATGACAAATGACCCATTTAAGAAGAATATTCCAACATGTCCTTCTGTATCCTACTGCTTTCAAGCAATCAGCAAGTTTTAAAAGAAGTTTCTGGGAAACCAACATCACATTTCACACAGATGGTATATACCTTAAGTGCTCAAGTAAAACCTTCTCTCATAATTCTTTGTATACACTTAAAAGCCACTTAGCCAAAATAAATCTGTGCAAAACAACAGCAAATGACCAGTAAAAAGCTTCATTTTTCTGCTTTATATCTACAGTATGAAAGGAGTGTGGGGAAAAATAAAATCTACTTTTAAACTTTAGTTTTAAACTACATGATGAGAGGGGGTTGGGACAGAACACATGATAACTGGGCATAGCTCCAGGGTTTAAATAGTGCCTCAGGTTTTATGTCCTTCTATGCACTTCAGTGTACCAAAAAGTCAAGTGTTCTGACTATGTATTTTTGTACATCACAAAAGACCCTTGCTACAGTGTACCTCTTGATAAGAAACACCCTTTCTTTAAGTGTGATGATCTAGTATTACATCATAAGGGATGGGTCTGAACCACTGTCATATTCACTCAAGAACCAGAGGCAATGCCAACAAACTGCCTCAGATTTCCCTGACCCCTAGAACACCAGGCACGCTCCTGCTGCCTTGGGCTCACTTGATGTCACCCTGGAAGTGTGGTATTACATCAAGAAAGGCATGGTCAGAATTCACACCTTACCCCTCTATTCATTACTCTTTAGCTACTATAAGTACCTCTGTATGAAGGAAGGAGGCATTTCTTGCTAGGTCAATTAATACAATTAGGAGTAGTTGAAATCAGGATTCAGAAGCTTTTTAGTTCTGAAATTTTCCAATTGAGAAAAGCTGCCATAAGTTTAGTTTGACTACACTAAATAGTCAAAAAACAGGCAGTATAAAAAGCAGAACAATATTGGTAACAAGGCAAGAAGGGATAAGGAATTTTCATTCCTACTTTTCCACTGCAGGACCAAAAGTTGGTCTTAAAAATATGAACATTACAGTGTTTGAATCTTTGATGTTGAAAATTCTGAAAAAATCATACACATGCAATATGCAAAATGAACACCAGTGCTGGTTTTGCCTGTTAAATTCATTACCCAGCACTTCATGTTCTATCTGGTGTTGCCCGAGCTTTGTGATAAGGTTGCTACAGATAAGGAGCAGTCCAATATTTAACACATTTACAAATAAGATTAATAGATTAGCAACCAGACAGCTAAACAAGATTAATACAAATCCCCAAGGACAATAAGGATTATAAGAGAAGTCTAAATTAACAACTTTGGACCAGCCTGAACTTCAGGAATAAGGAGCCTGCAAGAAAGGAATGAGGCAGCCCACCTCACCCAGAAAAGGTCTGACCCAGTACAATCCATGGCACCAATTGTCCAGGTCTCATGCATTTTCCCTTTAAAAAGTCTCTGATTTTATAGCCCAGTGGTGCTAAAGGTCTTGTAAAGTTGAAAAGACTGCACCTTCCATATTAATTTGGGTAACACTAACCTTAACTTGCTAAAAAAAAAAAACCAAAAAAAAAACCAAAAACAAAAAAACAAACAAACCCTAACATACAGGACAAAGCCACCAGTGTTCTACAAATTCACCTTCTGTCTTCTCTTGCTATAATACTTCCATACTCTTAAAATGCAGATTTCCAGTAATACCATTTATTTGGTATTCAGAATATTTAAAAATTAAGACTGAAACCAGCCAAATAAGTACAAGGTATTACCAAGTGCTCCAGTTTAAAACAGTACAACAGCCAATGACAGACTCTACAAGATAGCGACATTATTAATAAAATAACCCATAGGTACAGCAAGAGGTTAAAAAAACCCTACCAAAACAAACAGAAAACTTCCACCATGCATACACAAACATGCTTCTATTGTGGATTCCTTCTTCTACTGATTAAGCTCTTTGGTAGCTATTTTCTTTCAAAAGCAAGGTACATGAATTAGAGACCGACAGTATCTGACTTTTTAGGATCACAGAATCTGCTGTGTTGGAAGGGACCTTGTCAGGATCAGGTCCAACTCCTGTCCCTGTGTCAGGGGAACCTGGGAACCCCCAGGATCACCCCATGTGTATGAGAGCACCATCCGTACACTTCTTGAACTCAGGTAGGCTTGGTTCTGTGACTACTTCCCTTGGGAGCCTGCTTCATGGATCAACTGCCCTCTGGGCTGAAAAACCTCCTCCTGATATCTAACCTAAGCTTCCTACCATTTCCCCAAGTTCTGACTTCAGTCACAAAAGTGAAGAAACTAGAGCCAGTCTCATCTCTACCCCTCATGAGGAAGCCATAGATTGGCATGAGGTAACCCCTCAGCCTCCTTTTCTCCAAACTGAAAATATCCATGAATTACTAAATTTTTGTTACAGCCATCATCAATCCAGTCTGGTATCTCCTATTAAATTGACAATGTGTATGCATTATAAAAGAAACCTCATTGTAACAAATTGAAGCCATACAGCACATTCCTGAAGTATTCCTTACAGTGTGTTACATAGCCTTAACTCTGCCTTTTACCTCCCATCTCCCAATAAACATGGACTACACGTACAAAGTTTCATATTTAGAAATACAATTTATAAGAAATGTCATCTGTCAGTTTGCCTTCAGTAGCCATCATCTCACATACTCTGTGTTAAATTATGTTCAGTCACATTAGACAAGGGAACATATCTAACTCAAATACTTGCACTTAACAGATAATTGAGAACTGATCCACTAAATGAGCACTTCTAATTACATAGTTACTAGGAGGGGGAGGGAAAGTTTCTTATCTCCGCCACCCTAATTTCCTGTACACCACACATTGTCCTTCCTGAATTGAACTGATGAATATACATAATTATAAAATTCTTTTTGCAAATTAATATAGTTAGGGCTGAAAATTCAGTAATCAGGCCTTAATAGTATCTGGCAATCTGGCATTATGAGAGCATTTATAGCAGCTAAAGAAGTAAAAGAAGATATTAATGAAAGTTTGCAACTGTGAGAGGGTTTTTTTAGATGAAAAAAAAATAAATCATAATCAACACTATCTTCTCATTCCAAGGAGCACAGAATGCTATCTAAAATTTTACCAACATTGGTAATACAGTTTCATTCAGCCTTATTATGCTGGAAAATAACCCAATCCAAGACTGAACCTTTTCAGATTTTATTTCAGATCACAGCTGCAGCTGTGAGGATAATAAAAGTAAACCAACCACTGGAATAAAAGAGAATAGGCAGTACCTTATGGTCTGGAGAAGAACTGGCTGGTTGCTCTGCACAGGTCAAGGAACTGGAAGTCTAGCCAGGACACAGCAGGGCAGCAGCAATACTGGAGCAAAGACAGCAAAGCAGGTCCAACAAGAGCACTCAGGAATCCCCAGGAAAGACCCTGATGGCCATGTGAGCCCAAGCCCACCAGGTCAAGACAGGAGGTCTGGCTCAGGCAAGTACTTAAACCCCATGGAGGTGGTAAGGGGAAAGGGGAAGGTGCCCCTTATGGAGGCTCCTCCCACCTCTCTCTCCCTCACCTGGGTCTGCCCCACAGTCACACACCTTCAGAGCATCAGGGCTGCCTCCAGCACTGGCAGCTGGGGGACAATCTCTGTTACATTTCATACCAGCAGAAACAGAATGGGGGTGGCTTGGTTCAATTTTCCATCTGAAGATGTGCAAAGTGAAGAAATCTTAAAATCCAGACATTTTGCACTGCGCAGAGTTTTTACACACTAACCCTGAGTTGATATAAGAAACTTTGCCAAGAAGACCAGGAGATGAAGCAGGGTCTGCCTCAGTTTTTGGTTTTGTTTTTTTTTTTATTTCTGAAAGTTCATGTAGTTATATCTCCCCCAGATTTAAGAGTCACTGAATTGGAAGTTTTATTTTGCATTATACTTGCATCAGTGGCATCAAATGTCTTCAGTTTATTTGCTGTTCTCAGTTCTTCTCAGATATTTTGAGGTCACATCAGATTGATTGGCATTGTGAAGAAATAATGCATATCAAAAAGTGCGAATGAGAATACATTGAACACAAAACAAAATTTGAACAAAATCAGCAACCTTGTTCTTTTTCTGTTTTAAATGGGAGAAAATTTTTTCCAGTCCAGGTGCCTGATGTTAATCCAAAATTCTGCTCTTTACTCAAAAGGAGGCAAGTCACTGTATCTCCTTTCCTCTGGCATTATCTAGCTTCTAGAACTAATCCTCTTATTTGGCATACAATCACATTTTAAATCTAAAATCACCTTATCTAGACCTCTAAGATTTTGTCTTGCGTATATTTTTCAGGGGAAGCTGCTTTATTTCATTGAGATAATGCATTACCAAATTACAAACTCTATGCAGCTGTCACTCTTTGCCAAACATTCAGAAACATAAATGAACTCTGACAAGTAATTTATCTGGTAATTCCGTGTCAAAGTGCAATAGTATGACTGAGTTTTACACATTATCAGTGTTAAAACAGAACTTGAGTTAAAATGCAAATTGAAAGCACCTTTTGTATATCAGAACAAAAATTACTATAGTTGGTGTCCCCATCCTGTTAATCCTTTAGGTTCTCAATTAGGTAAGAATTAAAATGTAAGAATAAAACTACATGTTACACTTATTAAACCAGGAATGAACTGCTTAGTGAATTTAGTGACACCTATAGTCATTACACTTTAGGTTTCTAAAAAATCAATACATGAAGTTAGACTCAAATCCCCAGTGAGCATACATTGCCGTAACACTAGCACAGTGAACAACAAAATAAAGTACAACATGCAGCAGAATGGAAATTCCAAGCACATCTACTGAATTACCTAATTTCACTAAATTAAGGTTAATCTGCAAGAACTGCTGCAATCCTTGCCTTGCCCAGTCCTTGCCAGAACAACCGGGTCACAAAACACGCAGATGTGGGAAAGCAGTGGCTTCTCCCCTGAATGGCCATTCAGCCAAAGAGTTTGCTTCTTAATTTAGCTTATGCTATTACAAACAAACCCCAAAACACAGTGTCTGGAGTTTTGTTTCTTCTGGATGTAAAGTGATTTGCAAAGGTTTCCCTTCTGTCCCAAAGGGGTTGTAAATTCAAAGAAAACATCGACTGGCTGGTGTTTTAATAGTTGATCCACCTGAAGTTTTGCCCACGAATACCAAAAGGAAGCTTTTTTGATCACTGTGGCACACTTTAATAGAAAGGGGTAGCATCACTGCAACAGGTCATCTACTAACATTTCCTTCTAGACTGAGGAATTTTTTTTCTCCTGTTCAAAGTGTCTCTGTTTTTTTGTCCAGTCTCACTCCTGATCAGCTTAGCCTACCAGTTTTAAAATACAAGATCTGAGTTTTTTAAACTGTTGTTTCCATGTATGTTTGAGATAGGATATAGACAAGCACCAACTAAAACTTATATAGCTGGAAAGGGCTAGTACTTATCTTACTGGAGCTAAACCAGACAAGTTAAACCTTGAGTAATAGAAAAAAAACAGAACACTAGTGTGATGTATTTTTTTTATTATAGAGTTAATATTTTATAGAGTTACATTTTTCTGTTATGTACACAGTTGAATGAGATGTCACTTAACATAAGCATGAGTCTTACAGAGAGGAAGCATGAGATAGAGAGAATTTAAAAAAAAAAAATCAAGAAAACACAAACTGAAAGCTAGATTTATACACTAGAGATAAGTCATCTAGAGTTCAGAAAAAACAAAACCTCTCCTTGACCCATTCAAGCTCTTCTGTTATGTATTAGACTTCGATATTAAAATTATCAAGATTTAATTTTTATTATTTTTAAAACAGAATCCAGCACAGACATTTTGGTTTGTAATCACATGAAGTACTTCTACATGTTAAATCTGGCAGTTGCTGCTAAAATCAGAAGTTTATTGATAGTTTATAGTTTATCATGAGAGGGTGGAGAGAAGCTCATAAAAAAAAAAATGTTAGAAGGGAGAGTTATCAGAAGGGGATAGTATATGAAATGACATGCAGAGGATGCAAACAAAAGAGTCTTTTTCTCTTCCTATCTTGACACCAAAAACAATCTGTCCTGCTTCCTGATGATAGCGCAAAACTGATCTAGCAAGATGCTAGAGTAAAAAATGAAAGGCAATGCCAGGAAGCAATAAGATCCAGCGATGACAAATGGGGTCAGCCAGCAGCTCAGGAAAAAGGCAAAGTCAACTGGAGAGCCCACTGTCCAGATGGGCTGGACAAATGGGGTATCTGGCCAGGCACTGGGCATGGCTGTAGCATAGCTCAGGCAGACACCAAAAGTGAGAGACCAGCCTTGGTATCATCTGCTCATCAAGGGAGTCCCCACTGGGGCCTCACAAGGTTACGGAGCTGTGCCACAGCCACGCTAGACCTGAGCCCTCCACAGCCGAACCTCCATAGGGTGTGGGGGGAAATGCACTACAGGCCCTGATGAGGCAGCATTTGTAAAGGACATTTTCATGTAGGAGCATCTGATGTGGAAAAATTTAACTGGATGGGTTCACCAGTCCTCCCTAGGCATCACTCCTCTTGGAGGATCTGGGCCACTGGCATAAGCTAAGGGACAGGTGTGAATACAGCAGCTACTGTAACATGGCAGAGCTCAAGGAAGAAATCTTTACTGCAGACTCGTGGCACCTGCCCCCTGGGTGCATCCCCCCATTCCCTTGGCCTTTGGGAGTCTGGCTGCCTGGCCTCAGAACCCGCATTGGTAGGAATACACTTGAAAAAAAATGTTGTGAAGAAGCCGCCTCCTCAAAGGCTACTCTTCCCTTTGGAACCACCTTTGAACAGGTTCTCACCTGGGACCCCACCTATACTGCGCTGCAGCAGCATCACAGCTGTGCCCCTGCTTGCCCAGAGGTCTCACTGAATCACACCCTGTGCTCCAGACTGACATCTTGGCCACTCCTCAGACCTGACCTGCCACCACTCACCAGCTCTAAAGCCACTGGGGTGACCCTAGTACTGACCCTGACTTTCCAGCCTGGCCTCAGACCTGTCTCATAACTACGGACCGGCCCAGCAGTGGGGGCTTGCCCTCCCCAGGGATGACCCCGGATCCTTGTGGCAAAGGCACTGCCTGGATGGCTCTGCTACTGTGCTGAGCTCCCAGATTCCAGTCCTTAGCAGAAGGCCCCTTACTGCACACTGAGACAGATACCTCTGTGGAGGAAGCAAAAGAAAGAGTCTTAGTAAGGTCGCTATCTGACTTCAATACCAGTCAATTAAAGCATTTCACCAGCCAGTAATAATTGATTAAATTTTTGAAATGTCAATGAAAACATTCTCCCATTTCTCGAACTTCTAGCAGCCCTGCTTTCACTGAACTCCAGTCAAAGTTCATCCTTAGATGTAACCAGACCTGCATAGTCTTGACCATCAACCAGTGCTCCTCTCATCCTGATCATGACACCCGCAGCCCCTCTCTGCACAAAAAGAAGTCTGTTCACCACCTTCTAGGACACTATCTTCTTCATCACATCAAGTCAGCAACTCAAGTTAAGTGTAAAAAAAATATTCCCAAGCTTTTTCCTCCATTGCTTCCATCTGAGAAATTTCCAGTTTAATTGTCTGACTGTTGTTCAAATTATGCTATTCAGTTACAACCCCTTTTTTTCACTTTCATAAAGTTCTTCCTGTATTTTATTTTCAACCCTTCCCCTTTCAGAAACACCTTCTGTCATCACACACCCATTTCATGTGCCAGTCTGAAGTGAAAGCATGGAACAGAATCCCTTTGATTCTATTTATTTTATTCTAATACAACTTTCCTTTATCCTGTCCTTTAGCAACCCTAATCAGTATCAATCATCATTTTAGTTCAGCCCACTGCCATCTATGCAGTATTGAACCCAATACAGATTAAAATCCCAGAGATTTTCCACGTCTCAATAAAGAGGGCTTCTGAAAGCCACTTCTCAGGTTCATCTACAAAGATTTTGCATTTAACAAACTGAGGGAGCTTTTTATCCCTTTTCCAGCCTTGTTTAAAAAAAAGACTCTTAAGTCTTCCTTGCTACAGTTAAGGCAAATCACCCGAGGCAATTTCCCAATCCTTTTTTTAAACAAAAATAAATCATAGCATCTACATTTTTCTGTTCTTTAGTTAAAAAACCAAAAAGTTTAACAACAAAAATTTTGAAGTACACTTATGCCATGACCCAGAACTGTCTACTACCAAATAAGAAAACCCTTCCCCATGCAGGATTTCTAACCTGTTTTGCCATACCACCTATCCTATTGGAGACATTGATGACTGTGTTATGTAGAGAGCATTATGGCTACATCATGTTATCTAGTTTAGCTCAGGAAAAGAAGCACATCATAAGTATGAAAGAAAACAATGAAGCAACAACTGGTCCAAGACATCACTTGGGAAGCATCCATCCACTGCTACTTTCTCCTTCCCTGGGCTATCACATAATGGCCAATAAGAATTTCAGCCTGCATAAAACTTTCCAAGAAGCAAAGCTGAGCCTGAAATATGGTACTTCTAAATACATATAAAGAAGTTACATTTAAAGTCACCTGGAATTGTGAACAGGCATGTAAAATTCTCATTTAAAATTCTCATGTAAAAATTAGGCTATTGGTGGCTTTCATTCAAAAAAAGGCAGTGCTTTTCTAAAACCAAAATTATGTGTCTGCACTCAGTCTTTTGGCAATCCATTGTCTTGATCCTGTTTTATATCAGGCCAAGTATTTTCTAACTATCTGGTAGGATTTAGGTATTTATTAAACAGCTTTATCACACAGCCATATTGCCCTGGGCACATTTACCAACCACCTTCAGCAGCAAGTTTGCTGATGATACAAAACTGGGAGGACTGGCTGATTAACCTGAAGGAACTCCTGCCTTATGATGAAAGGCTGAGAGACCTGGCGATTTTTAGTCTGGAGAGAAGACTGAGAGGGGATCTAATTAATGCATATAACTATATGAAGGATGGGCATCAACCAAGAAGGGAAAACCTCTTCTCACTTGTGCCCTCTGATAGGACAAAGGGCAAAGGATTCAAGATAAAGCACCAGGAAGTTTCACCTCAACATGAGGAAGGATTTCTTCACTGTAGGGGTTACAGTGCCCTGGAACAGGCTCCCCAGAGAGGTTGTGGAGTCTCCTTCTCTAGAGACTTTCAAGACCCATCTGGATGCATTTCTAAGTGACCTGCCCTACTTTTTGTCCTGCTCTGGCAGGGGAGTTGGACTCAATGATCTTCACATTTTCAGTCCCTTCCAATCCCTGACATTCTGTGATTCTGTTTCTTTGATCCTCATTTTTGTACCGATGAAACCCACACCTAAAGCTGCTGTTTTCACTTCTTGAACTACAGAACAAACTACTATCTCAAGATAGACTGAAAGCAGTCTGCTAGAAATTAAGGGCAGGAAATTAATGAACCACACTGGGAAAAAGTCTAAGGAAGCAAAGGAAAAAAAGCAAAAAAGAAATTTTGAGGTCATGAGACTCAGAAAAACAATTCTAGAGAAAAAAGGCACTGCTAGCAGGAATAGAATCAGGTGCAGATGGAAAAGAGCATGGTAAAGAAATAATGGTAAAGAAGTACAACTTTTTGCTAGAAATAAGCAAGGGCCTCTTCAATAATTCCATGAGAAAATTTGTAGCAGAAGTATACAAGCAAATACTCTTCTTTTTCAGAAGGTAAAGGGGCACTAATCATTAAACTGCTGGAGCCCAGAGACACTAGAAGAAAACACACAAGCAAACTGCCAAGTGAGGTTGCAGATTAGCTATCTGCAGAGATGTCTAGGGTTTAACTTGACATCTGTCCATCAACAATAATTAAATGAACAGTGGCATGCAGATGGCTAATGGACCCCCAAAAGACCACATTTATATTTAAATGCTCTAACCATATCATTGAAACACAACAGTGTATCATCTGAAGATGAGACTTGAGGAACCTAAATAAGTGTTCCCTTAATGCACTACATTAAGGAATACGCAAACAGAATCTGCATTTAAGTGGTGGTAAAGTGAGCATAAGTGCACAGTTTATCTAAAGCACCACAAAATTGCAACTGCTTTTGACACAAAAAAGCAGGAAATATTACAGAAAAAGGAAACATATATATACTGCTTGACAGCAAAAAAATACTAGGGTTAGAAAACTAATTAAATCACTATACCTTGTAAAATGCACCCTTTTTTCAAAGCTATGGCTTTACACATTTGCCTACCTCAAAATGCAATTTCTCAACTAACCTGTTGATACATTAATTAGGGTTCAGAGTACAAATAAGAAAAGTATGTACCTAGCTACAGTTATTCAGGCCCATCTGAATTCTTCAGACACCACAAACAGTTGCTCCAATTCTTTCTACAACCACTCATCCGTTCAATTCAGAGTTGCCTTCCCCCAATTCTTAACTTTTCTTATTCTTCTCTGTTCAAAGACCACTTTTTCTGCAGTTAAAGTCAGCTTTGTAGAGTGTTTAGAAAGATTTATACTCCTCTTTTATATGCTGACTATTACATTTAAAACTTCCAGCTGTTTACCAGATTATTTCTATAGGCACCTCCTTTCTTTCTGGCTCTATCTTTTTAAATACAGGTACCCAAATCATTAAAACAAACTATTATATTCTCAAAGAAACAATATTAAAAGAAAAACATACTTATTTAGAAACTATTCAAAGGACTGCTAATTCCAACACAAGAATTTCGGTTTTTGATTTAGCCAGACTCTCTCACCCCTTATACTGCAGCACTCAAGTCCACATTAAGTCCTTAATTAAAGGTGCTGCATGTGCTGGGAATTCCTTCCAGGATGTATCATAAAAGTATGTATTTCAGTCTCTCAGAACTGATATCTCTATTTCCACACATCTGTCTCTGGACAGTGAGCCACTGATCACAACTCTTTGGGTGCAACCACACAACCAGCTCCTTATCCAACAAGTTATCCATCCACTGAATCCATATCATTAAATCCATACTTTCAAATGTATGGGTTCTAAAGAATCCATGAATAAGAATGAAAGCACAGAGTATGTTATTTAGAGAAAGTGTACCCAAAGGATACTTTGTCATTGTTTACACTGTCATTCTACTACCAAGTAGAAAGACTGAAAATCACCCCAATTAAGAAAAATTATTGCAGCTCTGTTTGCCTATTTTGTCCTAGTGAAGTATTATCTTCAAAGAAATCTTCTGTGCACAATATAAAACTGTCCCTTTGGGTTTATATTAAAACTGATGGTGCAGAAAAAGCTTCAACTGTTCCTTTTCCTAAAATGTTTCATAGAGGAAAGAGCCTCAAGTGTTTTTAATCCACTGTCTAAATATTAAAAAATACACCACCACCATCCCCAAGCAATCTGAATATAGAGCTAACTTCTGCAGGAACAAAGGGGTCAGAGATCTACTGGCATAGCTTTGCCTAGACAGGATATTGAAAACTGTACTGAAATAATTACCCTTGAACACTGTTCTTTATAAGGTCTCTCAATGATATTTAAAAGAGGCAGAAGTTATTTTTCAGGATCTTTATTGCTTACAAGACAAAGTATTTAATTCAGATCTTTAATTCTAAAAGCAAATTACAGGTTTAAGAGTAGAAGCAAAAATTTGCATTTATAAAAATGTTTATTTTCCTTTCTCGTCATGTGAAATACAGCCATAGCACCTCTTACTAAAACACCTATTCCTATCTACAGTCTCTTGCTTCAGCAACACCACTGCCGCGAAGCCAAATGCAGATTATACACACCCCTCAGTCCTCCTACCAGCACCTCACTTGTTTAAGAGGTACATGGGCTTCATGCAATTAGTGAGGAAAGGCTGCAGAGCTGTCCAAAACAGGAACATGCAGGACATAGTCAGATATTGAACAAATTCCTATGGCACAGCTAAAGATCCTACATCTTGGAGTGAGGCCAATAAGCAAGCCACTGAATCACACTGGCTCTGTACTGTATACAAATGGCTTTAGCATTAAAGTTGTGACTAGAGTCCCACAAAATTCAGGCAATTCAGATGTGACCAGAAATCCAAGATTATCCCAAGTCCCTGTTTCTCTACCTTCCTGAATCTTCATTGATTTTCCAGCTTTTTCCCAGAATGAACTAAGAAAATTAATGGAAAGCGGGTTGTGATTAAAACCACCTCTTTCCATTCAAAGTGGAATGGAGAAAATGGCTTCCAAATCAAACAAAATTTCATAAATATATAAACAAACATAACAAAGAAGAACATAAACCAACATAGAAAACATAAATGAATGAGACAGGTAAACTGAGGAAAGCTTCCTGGACACATCAGCAGCACAGCTTTGTGGGGACTGTTTATGGCACTAGAAACAAAGGAACTTCAATTCATTCCCTCCTGGAATTTTGCCTCTAGCTCTAAATCTGCCTGTTTTAAAGGTCCATGCTGACTTCTCCAAATCTCTCCCTCCACCCTCACATATCCCACAGTAGTATCCTCAAACTGATGATAAATTTGCTCTTAAAATAAATTATTTCAAGACTTCTGTTGGATGTCCTATCATTCGGGATGCTGACATTTTTCTAGTTTATTATTACCTGAAATGATTTTAGTCTTTCCTCCCAAGAGATGGCACATTTCTGAACTTTCCTGAAAGGCATTTTCCTCATAGTTTGAAAATACTGCACTCATGAGAAATAAGGATTGTCCTTCAAGCAGTAGTTTTTGTACTGTTTTTCCAAACTTGCCTTTCTGAAACTCTGCACACAGTCAGCAACCAAAACATGAACTGTGAGTTCAGTCAGAGTTGCAAGCTGATACAGGCAAAGTGCCTGACTTGCTCCAGAAACAGAAAGCCAGTGGGTGGAAAGTGACAAGGCATATTTATTTTTAATGTATTTAAATACTTCAGGTTGTTAAAAAACAGCTAGAATTGTATGGTCATAGTGAGTCCAGAGCACAAAAAAGGGCTGTTGCAACACTGTTGGTTGAATCAGGTTGTGCAGGTGGAAGTCATAAAACACTGGTCCCATACTGATCACAAAAGAATTATTTTGAAACTGAACCTGCCAAAATGTTAAATGAGGCTTTTGATAGTAAATTTCTATTTTCCTTTTTTAATACAAGGCAGATAACTGTCACATTTACTTTAAAATACAGCAGCTTACTATCCTGAGGAGCAAAATTAATGTATTCAAAGAATTCACAGAAGCCCCTGAAGAATGGGATGTGTTTCAAGGCAAAGAAAACCTGCATGACAATGGGCAGTGCCCTGCCAAAAGCACCATTAAGAGATGGGGGTTCATGCAGCACATCAGGTCTGGCTTGACAACCAGTTCACAGACCACGGGCTGTGACAGTGAAATACTGGCAACATGAAGCAAAAGTGTATTGAAAGACAAAATGCATATGGTGACTACAAGAAGCACAGAGTCTCCATCTCAAGATGGCCAAAATGACCTTCAAGTACCCAGCACTAAGGTCTCTTGAAGTAACTGCAAGGTAATACATGGACACAATGTGACACAAAACACAGTAATGCCAGTACTGCACAGTAAAACACAGGCCTAGACAAATACTTCCAAGAAATGTGGACCAAACTGTAGCTCAAATTTGACAAACCAAACTCTTCTTCTGATGAAAGATGAGCCTTAAGTCATACAGGTAATATTTAGCAATCTAAAAACGTAAGGCTGTTACTAAAAAAAGTGTTGCTAACAGTACCTAAAGGGATGCAGGAGCTAGGGCTGTAAAACTGTATTACCACTGTTCAGGTACATCGTGCTGGAATTTGCGTTTTCCATCTCCCTTCTGAGAAATGCAAGAAAGCCATTAATCTCCTGTTTGAAACTAGACTGCTGAAAAAGTAACCTTCCTGCCCTCAGCACTGATCTGTGCAATAGGCCCAAACAGAAAGCAGACACAGAAGGCAGCCAGCAAAGAGCTTCTCTGGGTACTGTTTGGTGGGACTGCCTATGTATCTGCATCAAAGAGAAGCAAAGAGATTAAAGGCAAAATCCAAGGATGCAGCCAGAACAAGAACTGAGGAATGTCTATCAGCTTCTCTCCCTCCTCCCACGACTTCCCTGAGGGAGAGCTTTGAACAAAAATACTGACGAAAAAAGACTTTGGAGCTCCTGTTTGATGGTGGTAGTGCTCAGGGATACTGTGTGAATTCTCTGCACATTCTCCACTGACAAGGCTTTGCACTTTGTACATTCATTACAGAAAATGCCACAATCACAACATTATCTTCTGCTAAACAATTATTTCAGGGTGATAACTCAAAAGGCGTGAATGTATAATGCTGCGAGAGCTCTTCACCATTGGTCAAAATAAAAAAGCCACTTCCAGAAAGTAAGGCATTTTTAAATGCTGTGGTCTCCAAAAGAGTACTCCAGAGAATATTTTCTTCTTTCAACATATTTAATTCCTATTAAGAATAATAATAGAAGCTAAACATGCAAAGGACGATATACCTTCAAGAGTTAGTATATATTTGCCATTACGGATAAAGATACCCATAAGTACTAAATGAAACAACAACCAGTTCCTAGATTTGTTCCACACTATAAATCTTTTCTATTACTATGGATAAGGCATAGCTAAATATGGATGGTTGAACAAAAAAATCATATACCTAGAAAGACTCAGTTTCCCATTTGTTTGGATTTTGCCATCTATCTGTTTTTTTCTAAGACATGAAAGATACAGCTGTTCTGTAGACATCACATGCATCTTTTACCTTGGTTTCTTTTCATGGATTTAAAATTTAAGTAATAGGCTTTGTTTTTATCTTCATAGTATTTCTAAAAATAGTTTTTAGAGAAATTATTTTCCTTTACTGACTGTTATCTTCTAAATTATTTTGCTACATAGAAAGTGAGTGTGAGGATACCTTCTCACACATAAAAAGGGGTATAGGAATATTAATATTACTGTTTTCAAAATTATGTTTAAATTATTAAAATTTAAATTAAAATTTGGAATCACTGTGATTCCAAAACCCTCAGCAGTTTATTTCCCACATCCTTAACCTTTTGCTTTGAAGAATGGCATCTAGGTAAGAACAAAGGAAACTAGGGCAGAGCTTTGCCCCTCACAGGTCATATACATGTTGTTGTGCCCTCACTATTCCTGCATTCATCTCCAGAGATAAGCATATTCCATGGCTCTTGCTGTTAGAGACATTTTGGTGTTTTGGTTTTTTTTCTCAGTAATTTAGTTTATGTGAGAGAAAACTTAAATTTCAAGAGAATTTACAGCAACCCAGTGATGTGCCAGACAGAGGACACACAGGAGAGTGGAGTTCGCCTGCCAAGACAGAGCTTAGATTCAGGTAACTGTTTTGCAATTTCATCTTCTCAGTCTGTGAGGAAAGTTCATTCTGCTATGTTATTTCTGACATTAATTTATATCTTCATTCCTTAAAAATACTGGGTTTTAATTTTCTTCAGTTTCTGTAACTTCTTCCTCAATCCTAGTGATGGCTCTGTGATGCTTCCAGATCCACTTAGGACATTTTTCATTTAACCAAGTGCTGAGATCAAAATTTCACAAAATTTCTTTTGAGTGCAACTTATTGTTTCTGAGTGTGTAGCCTCTTCAGCTGTAACCGATTGCTAGAGGCAGTAATTTTAATCATCTGAAGACTTAAGTCTAAAGGTCCTCAATTGCACGGTATGAACTGAGGAGATGCACTTGCAATCTCTGTAATCAAGTTGGTCCCTACATGCAGATATAATAGGATTTTATTTTGAATTAAATATTCCTGTCGTGGGAAGGCTTTTAAAATATGTAAATATATTACAGAGAAGGAACAGATATGGTGAACTTGGAACCCCTGTATACCATTTCTTCCAATAAAAGAGAGAGCATTTTATGAATGTCAAGAAGTTAAACCAGACACTTTTGCTTTCTCCTTTTCCCCAACCTAATGCAAAAATACATGAATCTAACAGTCACTTGCTGATTATGTCTACTGCCTTAGAATTAATGCATTAAAACTTTCCAGTAAAGCATGTGAAAAATACACTAAACCTTTTCTTTTTTTTTTTTTTAATAAGAAAATAGAAAAAAAGGTGCATATTAACCTACACCACCAAAAAAAAAAATCCTCCAGAGAAATGGAAGCTAAGGTTATTAATATGATGACTTTTTACTTGTGCCATGTTATCTCAGGGACCATGTTTGCACCATGCTTCAGGCTGATACGATCTGAAATTGCTGTGAAATGTAACTAGGCTGCCTAATAAGAATAGCAATTAACCTTGCTTTTGAACAACTGAGGAATTACATTTGACCAAGAGGCACACAGCAGATCTTTGTTTCCAGTATCTTCTCTTTGCATCAAGGGGATCATGCAATAGCTCTTGACATTTTTGATAACATGGTTCCGTCTGTTTGGAAGCATCTCTCTACCTGATACAATCCTTCAGCTTCAATATGAGAATAACCTAGAGAGGATCTGGGCATTGAATATAGCAGGCAGAGTGGTAAATGCTTTAAGGATGATCAGTTTTGCAAAAAATCTCAGTGACACAGATCTCTGTCATTTCTGTTGATCTCTGCTTCACAGAAACTCAAGTATTTGCTACTGCTGGACAAATACCATTTGGGAAAATATTCAGCTGATCACAAACAGTACCACATACAGGGTCTGTATTCCTTATTTGTAACTCCTGGTTAAACAGCATCAGTAGACCCATATCTTGAGGCTTATCTGGATGCTTAGAACAACACAACCACACATTCTGAATTAAAGAAAAAAACCTATCATGGGGTTCACTCTCAAACCAATCCATGGATCATTGCAATAAATAAGTAGGAAAAAACAAAGAGCAAGAGAACAAACAAGATAAATAATAGAGATCTAAGTCTCAAAACTTCTCTGAAGTGACAAGAACACAAGGACTTTACCAGGTGGGGAGCAACTTTGTATTCCTACCCATACACTGTATCATTACAAACTCAAAACATATAATAAGACTATGAGTCTTCATTTTATTCCAAACTGAAATAATATCTCTAACATGCATGGTAAGGATATCTTTTGGGGACAGGACTTACCTGCTAAATAATGAGAGTAATGAAGCTACATGAAAACTGTTATGCCATATTTTGAAGATTTTCTCTACTTCAGCTAACTCTAAAATGGCCTTATTTTGCTATGCCATTTAACAACTGTAGCAATTACCCAGAAACCTTCCCCACATCAGAACTTGTGGTCAGATAAGATTTAGGAGAAAGGAAAGCCAACAGACAAGCCATATCCACAGTAACAGTTTGAGCAACTTTCGGTCATCATCCTGTTTACAATGCTGGACCAGCAATGCAGCTGATGGAGATGGGGAGCAGATGACATGTACCTAAACTACTTTTGCTATTTTTTCATAAATCTCCAATTTCTCTGGCATTTTCATAAGGAAACACAGCATCCTTTTGCTCTCATATCCCACTTTCCCTTACACTATCCATGAAAAAAAGATTGTATTCCATTTAATCCAAACCCATTAATATCTTGGCCACCTTAAAACACAAACTAATAAAAAGAATAAGCCTCAGAACAGCCTCCAGTCACTCACAGACTTAAAGTCTGCTTCACCAAACATTCAGTTTACCTGCAGCACTGTGGCAGAGTTCAGTGGTCTGACACTTATAAGGTGCATAGCGTGCCAGTAACCCAAGTCAAGAGCTGATGTAGAAGGAAGTTTGTTCTAGAGAACTGCTAAGAGTCTGAAAAGCCAAAGTGCAGCCTAAGGTTATCACAGAGGAACAGTGTGTTGTAAGGACAAGCAGCTTTAAATAACAAAAAAGAAAACTGCTTTACATTTGTTTGGTTTTGAGCACACACTCAAGAGATGCATTGCAGGTTTTTCTTGTGCAACACATTAGATTAATTCAACAACCTTTTCAAGCAAAGAATGCTTTTATGGGACTACATGTTCCTCTTCTTCCACCACTCATTTTATTTGTTCAAAATAAGACTGTTTAACAAAAGTTCAAGTTCTGACATCATGTCTTTATTTTCTGACCCTTGGTAGAGCTTTAGTTGCTTCCTGCAGCACTGTTATCTCTCTCAAAATCAAATAAAACCAAACCTCTTTGCTCCTTCAGTGATGCTTTTCAGAGAGAACAAGAGCACCAGCCTGATTGTGCTGCACCTCTACCAGCCACCACTTCTGCAGTGTCTGATCCACCAGAAACCTGGGACACTGAGCCCTGTGGTCTGCTCTAAGCAGAACTCTATCCCTTCACAAGCCACCTAGGTACTCCTGTATATTAAACACTGCTTGAAAGAAGTAATAGGCAAACAACTTGCTTCCTCTCTATATATTAGTTCAACACTTTAATGGTCTCTAGCCTGCAAGATTAGAAACTAACTGTATTTCACCACTGCCCTGATAAGCATGACATATCTTATAGTAGCATACCATTTTTAGTACCCATCTGGTGTTCTTATTATGCTGGTAGTAAGAGCACTTCTATGATAAAAACTTCACAAAAAAGCAAAATATATGAGTGAGATGTCATGGCAGCAATGCAGGATCCTGGCAGCAGAAACCCCTAATTTCAGAAGACAGCAACTTTCTATTTTTCTATTTTTTATTTTTCTCTCTGATCTCTAGGAATCTGAAAGACTGAACTTAAGTAAATAAGTTCCCTTCCTGCTCTCCTTTCTTCAACTATTTATTACCATGAGACTTTAAAATGGTAGACTGTATTTGCAACAGAAATAAGTCTTTGCCTGGATTTACAGAAAATTTCTCTGCCACTGAGAATGCCATACACTCATTTGTTGTATTTTGAAGTATCATCAGTGAATGGGAAAAAATAATGAATTCATAAAGTGCTCTCATCTTGTTCATCCCACCTGTTCATAATGTGAACCAATTATTCTTCATAATAGAATGAAAAGATATAAATGTGAATCTTTCAACTCTTGGAATGGCACACTCTCTCTGATTCTCTAAGAATTTCATTACAAAGCTGATATAACATTTTTTTCTCTGAAGAACTATTTTTCCTCCACATGCTATGAGAAACTTCAAGAATCAGAGTAATTTTGGAAAAGCTGTATTTTTAACTGCAAAAAAAAATTAATTCTCTACTGTATCTGTCCAGTATAGGCAAAGGTTTTTTAGCACTGCCAAAAAGAAGAAAAAAAGTAATGTCTATTCAAGTGTAATCAAGATGTCTTCTACAGTGCAGCAAAGGACAAGCACAGTTGCTAGACCGTGAAGAAAATTATTACCATGGTATCACTGTAGGCTTGAACTAAAATTTGGATTACATCAGAATATATAGCCTGCACAATGTTGGATACAATAGCTCTCGCTCTCTCTCTCTCTATATATATATATTATATATATATATATATATATGCACATATATATATGTATGAGTATATATATTCAAATTGTGTGCATAAGTGAAATTGTTGAAGTTATAAAATTGTGTTAAAAACACTACCAGGCTAAGTTCTAACCATTCAAAATAATACCTAAAATTCATCATTTTTTTTCAGATAACAGCAATTATATTTGCTAATGCTGAACTATAATATGTTCCACCTCAAAACCAAACAGCCTCATGACTATGTGTCTTCTGTTAAAGGGAAAGAACACCATTTCCATATGTGTATATGTTATCTGGATATCTTCTTATCTCAGCTGTTGGTAAGCAGAGAAGGAACCCTGACCAACCCATTACCAGCACGTGTGGGTACTACACATTCTCCATCAGGAATCTGCTGAGGTGCCAGGGTTTGCAGCAGCCAAGAGGCCTTTGTGGTCTGGCCATATGTTCTCTCTTAACACAACAGATTGATACCAAAGGCAAAGCAGTTTGAATGGTTTCAGTGCTCATTCATCACAGTCAGCAATCTGCAAACAATTTGAAATCACTTTACTTAGCCATACACCAAAAGTGCAGGTCTGAGCTTGAAGGATAAACTTCCCATTCAGAGATGAAGAGCCTCTGTAGAAGGGAAAATCTTCCAGGCTTTAAGGAAATCTGGGTTTGAATTTTTCAGCAACACTGCAGGATTAAGGGAAAAAAAATACCAACAACAATTTCCTAAAAACCACATGAAACTCTTCATTAGGCTTTACTTAGGGAAGATATTTAAAGAATATTATGTCTGGAATGATGGCAAGAAAGGATTGAACACATTGTTCTGAAGACCAAAAAATGTACTGATTACATTGTTTTGTTTTGTTTTGGCTTATTAAAAAAAAGTACAGTATGACCTCTTGAAAGTCCAATTCTTAGTGTAAAAGTTGCAATAAAATGCCAGACATTTTTTAAAAATGAAAAAAAAAAAAAAAAAAACAAAGCAAAAAACAGACATCAAAGATGATTTATGAGTATAAAACCCTCAGCAGAAATGGACGGAAGACCCAACTGCTGTAAAATAAAAAAAAAGGTTTGAATGTTTTGATGGAGAAGAAAAACATCTCAACAACAAAGACTTCAAACTTAATAACCTCACCTAACTTTGTCTGAAAACTACTAAAACATTTCTCAAGCTAAGACAGACTTCCTCAGTTCAAGCTACAGAGTCCTTGAGTTCAGAGCACTTTATCACAAGTTTGATCACAGCAAATATATCCCAGTTTGTGTTTAACCTGAAACAGGCTTTATATCAAACTTGTTAACATTTGTAAAACTAAGATCTCCTTACCATCCTTGGCAGCTAAGTGAACTCAGCAAGACTGCTTTGAACAGTGGAAAATCAAATCAATTTATGCCTTTTGCCTCTATGCATAATGCTACAAAATAATTACAGAAATGGTACATATGCAAACCTGAAATTAAATAAGCTTACTGTTGCAATACAACTAAACAATGATTTTTTAAACTGTTAAAGTTTCTCCAACAGGAAAAATATTGCTGCTAGAAATAGAGTGGTGGTAGAAAGAACAGACAATCTAACCAAAGTTGGTTACGAAAACTTAATAAACTTTTATGTTTTGTTTCTGCAATTTTCTCTTCAGCATGGAAGCAGCCACTGATTTTGATCTCCTTTATTGTAGCTTGTCTGGGTTCAGGCATGCATGAGCAAGCACCAAAATTAAATTCCTACTCCAACCACGGAAACCATAATTTCTGTTAGGAGACAGAAATTATCCCCACGCATGTAGTTCAGTATTGCTGCCAACTACCAGAACCATGATGGTGCAAGATTCAAACTTTTAGTCTGAATACAGAACAGGTTCATAAAGAAAATTATGTCACTCTTGTCTTCCCTGTATGCAACAGGTATTTTTTTGCTACAGAATACCTGAAATGCCTGTCCAACAAAGAAAGAACTTCCCTGAACAGCTATGGTCTCTTCAGCAGCCATTTCTTCATCCCTCCACAGGCACTCTAATCCTGTGCTTTGGTCACCTCTTCCTCTGAGCGACAAACAGGACTCAAAGTGTACCACTCTTACCAGCTCTCCTTGGGATTCAAAACTATTTAAAAATAAAGTAAGATGTTTCTCATTTGTGTTTTCTGCAGTAACATTTTACTGTAGATAAATTTTGGCAATGTCTTTTTATGTAATAAAGTTAGTTTTCTGCTTTAAAGTTATTTAATATTGATAATTTGACAACAGTGTCAGACTTCCTTACTGCTGCAATATCTCACTTTATGGCCTGTAGCAGACAGCTTCTTCATTTAAGAAAGGCCTTTGGACTATTGAGGTCAAATGAAGAAAAATTCCACAGAGAACAAAAGTTTTGTGCTCACTTTGGAGTGACCATTTCTGTGAACAACACTGACTGAAAAGTCTTTTTGAATCTGACTGAGTGGAATCCAAGATTGCATTACTTAAATTTCAGTGGGTTATAGTAAAAAGCAAAATGAATAAACATGGACAAAACTGTACTGGTTATACTTGTCCCCCAAATGCAGTAAAAAAGGATGTCAGAGAACGGTTTTCCATAGCTGTTCTGGCACCAATACTCAAATCACAAATATAACTACAGACATGTATGAATCAACTTTACAGGATTTTTCCATGCAAGTCTTTCTGAAAACTTTTTGCTCCTAGAAACAATATGTGATTAAGAATCAGCACTGGAATCCCAAAGAACATAAAGAATTATTGCATCAATTAATTACACCGCTTTCAAACTAAAAGGAGCAATTTGCTCATGAAAATCACTATTGCTTAACAGGAGCTGTTAACAGCAGAAAACTGTTACAGTAAATCACTCTTCACAAACATGTATTTAGATTGGAAACCTTCCTATCTACACTTGCTACACTTCATAGGTTAGCCAAAATATTCAATTGTCCAGTGTCAACCATCCACATAAGAAAACTCTTACATGGCATATGCACAAGCCATTGGTATGTACCTAGGACATCTGTGGGTGGGAGATGCTCAGGACTAAGCAATGATACAACCAGGACAGGTAATACTGAGTAGCTTGCTGAAACAAAATGTTTTCAAAAGTAAATTTCTGTCTTGAAAATATGAACCTGATATTTAGGGATAAATGGGTAAACATTCAAAGTAGTCCTTGAAATAGCAAAAGAATAACCTCTACCAAGTTTCATACACTAAATCTACAACACACACACAAAAACAACAACAACAACAACAACAACAACAACAACAACAACAAAAAAAAAAAAAAAAAAAAAAAAAAGTGGATTTTTTACTGAGCTACACTGTACAAAGCAGACAGCAGTGACAGAATATAGGGATCTCCAATTCCATAAAATGTCAAACATTAACCAAAAGCATCAACATTCATACATGATGCTTGTATCTTCTGGACACTGCCTAAAGATGACACTTTCAACATATTAACTGGTCTTTTCTTGGAGCACAAATCCCACGGAGCACAAGACACAGAAAGCAAATAAAATGTTATGAGCAACACAAACTGCATGACTTTGTTTAGTGGAGAGTTACATAGCTAGATTTTGAAAAATCTTACTAAAAAAGGAAAAGCAATCATGTCTAGATGGCAAAAAACTACCCAAGAAAATTTTGCACATGCAAAATGAGGTATGGCCCCTTTGTCACCTTGAAGACACCTTGAAACAATCCCAAGGAAAAAAATTCACTTTCCCACACATGTTTTTTTCCTGCTTTTGGTTTCACACTGTGTGGTCTGTGGAGAGTAACAGATCTGGATAGCAACATGCCTCTAGCACAAAATACTATATAAAAAGATTCACTTACACAATAAAGGTGCACAATCAGAATATGGAATAGGTTTCAGCTGCAGAATGCCTCCATAATTCAGTCCTCTCCTTTTTTATTCAAACACAAGCATGCATTGCTGGAATTACCTGCATTCACCCTTTGTGCATTTATTTCACTTTTAGCAGTATCTTCTTTCTTCTATTTCAGAACCAAACATAATTTCTGAAGGACTAACTCTTCCTGTTCAACTAGGCACTTTTCTGCATATAAATTTTAATATACTGTTACCACATTCAAACTTTCAGAAAATGACTGAAATTATTATTCCTCCAGCTTTGTGAAGCTTTACTCAATTACAAAACAAAAATCGAGCACTCTCAAGCACTCTTAAGCTGTCTTCATCAGCCATCTCTTTTGTTCTACATTAAAAAATAAATTTAGTTGTTGTGAATGTTTACCAAACTGTTGTTCCCACAAAAGCATGTGCTGCAGACCCCCAAGACAAGATTCACAATACAGATTAGAGCATATTGTTTACAGTCCATAAACACTTTTTATGATGGTTTCATCATAAGGTAATTCCATTCTGTGAGTAAATTAACATATTTTCCAGGGTTCATCAAGCTTCATTTAATGATTCAGTGAACATAAACCATATCCATTAAAAGGAAAATCAAGAGATTAACTTCAATTTAAGCCACCGTTTGAGTAATTGTGTTTAACTTTAGGAAATCCTAATATATAATTCTAAAACTAGTTTTCCCCTTTATGTTTCATGTACAAAACGGCCTTTGAATATAAACTATCCTTTAAAAGCCCTGTTCTCCCATCACTTTGATTGTCATCAGTGCTAGCAGATTTGTGTGAGTCAAAGCAGGCTTGGCTCTATGTCCTAAAAGTTTATTTTCTTAATAAAGTGCCACAGTACATCAGAAAACAGGACTTTTTACATTCTTAAAAAAACTCAGGCAATAAACAGGGCTCCATTGTCTAAGTTTCCTGTGCTATTACAGAAAGCTCACAGCAAGACCTTCCAGAAGACCAAGGGGACAACGCATGCACTGGAAGCAGTAGGAAGTGATGCACTGGTGGAGTTCAGCAGATAGACAGAAAAAATGTGATAATCACTTCCAAGTTTTTTTCTCAGGTATCAAAAAGAAGGCTTAGGAGAAGCAGACTGAGGGAGAGGAAAAGAAGGAATGGGAAAAGTAATTTGAAAAGTGACCTGAGGCACAGCACATGAAGACCTGAAAAGTGACATTATCTTTTGGTAACTCTTGCTTTCTTCAGGCATTGGGACAAACTCGTAACAATTTTGAAGGCAGCTGCACCCGAAACCTGTACAAATATATAATCCCTTCTCTAATTTAAAGACAAAACAGAAAAGTTTGAATGTCTCCAGCTTGCCAGAGGCTGACATGCCACCTTCTGTGAGCTCTGGCCGACCTTCTCACATCACAATTCCACTGTAAACTTCTTTTCACACTTAAAGTTGAAATCTTACAAGAAGGAATAAAGTGCCAAACAGGAAGCAAAAGCATTACCATGAAACTTGTACTAAGTAATGCAAGAGGAAAGGCAAATATTCAGAGACAAAGGACAAAATGTTTCCAGCATTTCCCAAGGCAGATAAACCATTCCTTTTGAGATCTGAAGGAGGAGACTACAGACAACCTAAGATTTCACTTTATTTCAATCGTAAGGCCTTTCTTACCTCTGGAAAACACAGGATGGAAACAGAAGAGATTCAGCAAGATCCCCTGAGTTTTCCAGCTGCCTGAACAAAGGGCTGTCAGCTGTCCCATCCACTTCAAACAGCATTAACTTAAAGGCCAGTGGTGATACTTCAGATGTCACAAGAGTAAGTATAAAGAAACAGAAAGGGTATTATATGTCTGCTGCAAAGGGCTGCCTGTTTGGATAATTCTGCAACATCTCAAATACATCAAAGTTGCATGGGTATGTGACTAGTTTGATTTTAATACAAAAAGGAATCATTAACATCCAGAAACTCAGGATAACAGCTATCAGTTGAGAAGCTGCATGTGTGAAATACTTCAACAGCTGATAATTAGTGAACATCAAAACAATTAAAATCTACATAATGCTTGTGGACAGCAAAAAAGAAAGAGTAAATAAATTGGTTTCACACACACACACAAAATGCTTCAGTATTTAATGTTCCTGTGCTATTAAGAGACCAGAACACCATGCAGAATGAAAAAATTCAGTCACTTTCTCATAGCCAGAGGGAAAAATAAATAACAAATAATAAATTAAATCAGGTCTAAAATAGGATCTATAATTAATGACTTTTCTGCTGACCATTTAAGTGACAGTATTATTTTAAAGGCTACTTTCACAGAATGTCAGCCTCTAAGATAACACACATTAAGTACGAAGTTAATTGCATGCGTACCTAAATCAGCAGATATTTCTTGCCTACAGAAAGCACTGCCAAGCCAGAAATAACTGAAAGGCAATCAATATAATGTCAACATTGTTCTCTCCCATGAGAGAAAGTAACAGTTTGCAACCACTGTTTCACAAATACAGCAGATTTTTTTTATTATTTACAGGTAAACCTGTTTCTGTCAGTATTTGTGAGCACCATCATGTCTACTATCTATGGAAATTAAATCGCAAGGTACTAGCTGCTGCCCTCAGCTAAAATGCATTTCCCTACCCAGAGAAACAAGCTTAAAACATAACATTGAATATACCAGGCTATTAAACTCAAATCTGAGATGTGAATCATTTAACACTTTCACTGAAAGAGTAATTGCTAAGTTATCTGGGGAAGAGATCATGTCTCTGTACAATGTCTGTATGACTTTCAACACACTGAATTTGATCCCTAGCACTTTAATTACAACACTACCAATCTGTTTTTAAAAATGGGAAAAAAGATGTAATCAGAATGCGTATGATAAATAAAAAACAAAACACCCACAAAAATAGATAGATGTCTATCTCAGATTAATCTGAATCAGTCTTTTTTGACCTTTGGGCTGACACAGACTGCACAATTTTGTCCAATTTCATTTAAACATCACGTGTCTTTAAAAAACAAACAAACAAACAAAAAAGAGTAAGCAAAAGCAACATGGTTAAGAAAGAATTTCTGTTTTTACAACACTGGTGTATTAAACTCAGGACAAATTTATAAGATAGATGTACTGTCTGAATTGCCTTTTGTTTAAATGAAGATCATTTTGGTCCTCACTGCTATTAATTCATTACCTGGACATGCTTGAAAACACTATCAGCATATAGTTTTATGGCTTTTTGCTTTTTTTTTTTTTTTTTTTGCTCTTACAAAGTTCTCATTTTGGCCAACTCTTATCTGACCAGTAGTTTAGAAAATTTTCACAGATTTACATCAAGACTCCAAAGCACCACCTTTCCACACAACCCTGAAAACATGAATTCTGGCTATGAAAAGAGAGTGATATCTCTGTCAGGGCATTCAGCCTCTTGTTCTCTCCACAGAGTAAGTTAACAGGCACAAGAAATCATCTGCTAGGTGAACTGTCAAAATAATGATTTGGGTGCTTTCATTTTCTTGCATGTTGCTTACTGAGTTAGCACACGTGAGCCACCTCGGGCATCTGCTTTTGTTTTAGAACACGTTTGTGCACAAACAAAAATATCAGAGAGAGTTCAGCAGGGAGAGATAAGCTTCCATATTTTCTTTCACAGTGACCTAAATTAAAGCCCAATGAAATCAATCCAAGGAGAGGGCACTCAGGCACCTCATAGAAGTCGTTCAGATCCTCACATATGAAGAAAATATATGAAGAAAAGTGACATGGGTTATCCCAGGAGAATGAAAAACAGCCTCAGCAAGAGGATTTTAAAAGATATAAAATATTTTACTTAGATAGGCAATGAAACAATAACAACATATATAAGGCTGAAGAGTGATTAGAATAGCTTATTTGTCCTGTAATGCTCTGTACTAACAGGGAAACAGAAAAGGGCAC
This sequence comes from Heliangelus exortis, assembly GCF_036169615.1. Lineage (NCBI taxonomy): Eukaryota > Metazoa > Chordata > Aves > Apodiformes > Trochilidae > Heliangelus > Heliangelus exortis. The sequence continues at coordinate 106,147,937 of NC_092422.1, read as the reverse complement.
TACTCTGACATGAAGGAGCAAAGATCAATAGGATACAGTACTTGGACCCTGTATTTGCCCTACTGCTTTCAAGAGTTACATATCATAAGTTTATCTATTCACAACAGCTGGGTTTCCGAAAGATTAAAGCAGTCAGGGCTTATTCAGATGTCACTACCTAATGTCTCTTCAGTAACATAAACATGCAAGATCTACCAGGAAGAACAAAAATACATGGATAATACAATGCTTACACACATGCAATGTTCTTGGAGCATAACAGTCCAAATTAATACTTAATGTCGTGTATTATGGATGTTGCTGAAAAGCTGCACTGTAAGAGAGACTGAGAAACCACTGTGGGGTTTTACATTCAGTGGGAAGTGACAAAACCTTGAAGGACAGTGTTTTCTCTCTACGTTTACAAACTTCTTTTACTATGTCAAGGTTTAATGCTGGGCCGGCAATTAATTGATTTACAGATGCTCTCTATTAATCCCCCTCCCCTTCCAGATAAAGAAGGGAGAGAGACTTATGGACTGGAGGCTAATCTACACAGCTTTAATGAAACACTAATGTTAAAAAGGAAAAACTATTAAATATAAACAAACACAAAAAACCAATACAACGTTCCTCCCTCTTCTCTCCCAGTAGCGCTCACGTCATCACCAAGGCTGCAGGGCAGCCCTGGAAAAATCCAGGCTGGACTTCAAAAAGACAAAGGGGTTTGACCCTCATGATCCCGCTAATTTATACCAAGTATGATGTGTATGGGATGGAATACTCAGAGGCTGCAGGGCAGGCACTGGAAAAGTCCCAGGCTGGAGTCAGTGGCAGACGGGAGCTGGAGGCAGGAACACATGGATTCAGAAGGGCACAGATCTGGATCAGAGGCAGACAAATGGACAGAATCCTCCCAGAATTAAGAAACAACTTGAACCTCGTGATGCCTCAAATTTATACTGAGTATGACATATATGGGATAGAATACTCCATTTGGTCAGTTGTGGTCATCTATCTTGTCCCCTGCTCCCTAAAGGAGGATTTCAGGTGTAATCTTTTTATTCCCTTTCTCTTCCAGGAGTTTAAGATGTTCTTCAGAATCAAGCAGTGGCTTATATCTCAGGAAAAAATATCCTATATTTTAAAAATTTTTCAGTATTCTTACACTTCACAGACCAGAAGCAACATGCTATTACTCCCTAAGCAGTATTCTATAATTCACCTTCAATACTGATTTTCATTTCTCACGTATTTTCCAGTGCTCATAGTCCCTATTTTTTATTTCTTCCTGCCAAACAGAGATAGACATGGATAATGCTGCCAGATTTATATGGGAGGTTCCAGCAAAAATAACAAAAATCAATCTGGATTTCTGGTTGGTTCCACTAAAGGCTACTGTCTTTTTTTTCTGGAACTGTTTTTCTTGCAAAGCTGTACTGTACACATTCCAAGGTTCAGCTGCTATTACATCACAACTACACTACATGCTCCCAGCTACACACATCAACACATCCTTCCTCCTAAAAGATACAGTTAATAATATACTTGCATCTGTCTGCCTCATGCTGGGGCATAAAAAAGAATGTGCATCAAAAGAAAAATACAGCTCCTTTTTAATTATTGCTGCTAGAACTATATTTTCTTTTTTGATCTGTGCATGCAACTTCGATCATTGCTAGATAAAAACTACAAATTCTGCATGACTCCTCTGGTTCAACAACTCCTGTTACATTATTCTCGAGTTCTAGAAAGCAATTCTTTCCTTTAAAAAGCAGAATGCAATTGCTTACAATGATAGAAACAACTGTTACCTAATTAAAAGTGAGCACAGTCAGTTTCTTGCAATTTCAAATGAGGAAATAATTTCACCATTTTCAAATAACTTTGCCTATTTTTATCAGCTGAAGCTGTTGCTTGAAAATTCTGAATTGGAGAGAGAAAAACTGGAGAGAGAAAAAAAAGGAAAAAAGGAAAAACAAATGCACTGGCAAAACTAGAACAATGAAAGACACCACCAAAATAGATACAATTACTTACAAATAAATGAGTCTCATTGTTTTCTATAAAAATTCAGCATTCTGCAATAATTTTCTTCCTATTCTAAAAGTAAGCAAACAAAGCCATTACGATTTCTTTTTACTGCATTGTAAAAAAAAACAATAGCTCTATAATTGCAGTAGTTTAATTTTTTTTGTTCTGTTTCAGATTGCATATTGCTAGCCAACTTTCAGAGTATGCTAGAGATCCACATTGCTTGTATTTGATACTTACTAGCAAATGATGTCAAGAACAATGAAACTGCAAAAAACTTTTAACAGCAGAGTATTTCATCGGAGTTCCAAAACATTTTTTGGATATTTTGCAAAAGAAAGCCTGTCCCTACCTCAACAGATTTAGGTTATAGACAACAACATATAGTCATTAATCTTACTTCGCCTACTCTTCATGTGAGCTGCCACTTTTGTGCTAAAAATGAGATGTACATATCTTTCACCACCTTTATGATAATTTCCTCCTATGCATTTCTCTATCTGTCCCAACAAAAATGAGTGTTTCCCCACCTGTGCCTACCTGCATGTCTCAAACACAGAGATGCCTTGTAGAAATGACACACGGCAAAACTATCACCTATTTCCCCTGCCACAAAATATTAATAAAAAAAGCATAGTAGACATTACAGCTATAGGCTACACCACTTCTCTGCACCCTGCCATGCATCCCCCATTTGCACCCGAAGCAGTATTAGCACCCTTTTCAATGCACTGTATGCTTATCAATTAGCAACAAGAAAACAGCTGCACTGTTCCAACCTTCTGGATTAAAGTCTCCAGGACTAACTTGTTCTTCCTCTTTGTTGCTTTCTTCTTTTCTTCCTGTCCTTAATCCAGTTCTCTCCAGATTTTGACAAAGCAGTGCAATACCTTCAGGCTAAGAAACCCCTCTGAACTCCTGTAGTGAAAGTCGCCCAGAGTTGTTCCTAGTCATCAGACAATTAGATATCCTAAACACATTCCTACCTGGACAGGAGTGATCTAATGGTCTGGTATTTATATAACAGCATATAATCATCTGGTAACCAGATATAATAACAAATACTCTAGAAATCCAAGTATGTGCCATGGTCTCTTCTACTAAACATAGACTGCATTGTGGCACTAAAATATAAACATCTTACTGCGTGAACCATGACGTGTGCTGAAGCATAATCTTTTCTTTGATACAAAATTAGTGTGTCATATAGACATGAGGATTTAATAATAAATGATTCTGTATTAGTAACAAAGATAGTATTTAACCTGGAGTGGAGGGAAACATCAACAACTTTTGTCAAGTGTAACTTGTAGTGATGAGAGACCTTGCTTAAGTCACCTCACTAGTATTTTGATAAGGAATTTCTGTAGAACAATTTGACATGTCTGAATTATTCCAATTTCAGGAAAAACATTATGTTCTTCCTGTAGCATCTAAGTAAAAGATTTCAAATTCCATCAGCCTTTTCAGTTTATTCATCATACATCATCTCATCCTAATTTAGAAAAGCAAATAAGTATGAACATAAGACCTGGGAGCCTGAAGCATGACATACCAAAGCTTTGCTAGACCAAAGTGAGCTTAAGTGTGCACTAAAAGTAAATTTGTGAATCAGAACTTTATACAGAAAGTTCGTGCAGCCCTTGGACATCAACCTAAACACAACCCTGGAGAATACCAAGTTTAAGGAAATTCAGAAACTGCAATATTTCCCATGCTGACTTAGTGCTTTACATGTTTTTAGACCTTCTTCAAGCAGAGACCACCTAAACCTAATCACCTGCTGCTCAGGCCTAAACAGTCATATGCCATTTTTCTGTTCCACCTCTTTTCTACATCCAGTCAAGTTCCCAAGGAAAAGGGAAGATGGCAAGGCCATAGAATAGCCAAAGATCAGTTAAAGATATTAAGTGCAGAATCTCTTCTTAAGTTTCCCAGCAAGACACCACACAGACAGACTGAAGATTCTGATGTTTTAAACAAAGCCAATTCAAAGAGCATGGGAAAAAGCCCTCAGAGAAGATAAGTCAGCCTGGAGAGAAGTGCTGACCCCTAAAGCTCCCTCAGTTTTTCCACACAGAGTAAGGCTGGAGGAAGAAATATAACAGATGGGAGGGTTACCAGGTTAGCAGTGGAGTTGAACTTCTCCCTGAAAATAAGTCAAAACTTACCCATCTGTTTGAAAAGCTCACAGGAACCCCACAGAGATCTGAACTTACCTCTTGTCCCTGCAGCATGCCAGGGGTTTCCTGGCAAATGGTAGTCACAGGAAAACACTTCTTCCACATCCACTGCCACCTCCTGAAGTGCGTCCACACCCCTTTACTGCTTAGGTACCCCTAAAGCTGGGCACTGACTAAATACTGGATACTTGGTAAGAAGCCCACCACCCTGAACAACAGAATAGCTGACTGCTTACCAAAATTGCTTTTCTTGCTGCCAAAAAATTCCTAACTAAGGAAAAGGTTCAATTTATTTTTTAACAGGTAGTGGAGGAAACGTTCAAGAACTGAAACCCACAAAATTATTTAAGTTTTTATAATTATTTAATATATTTTAATAATTTAAATTATTTTAATATTTTAATTCAGTTTAGAGAATCTATTTTCTTCAACCAGCAACGTTTTAAAAATATTTACATTTTCCACGTAAATGAAAACTGGAATCTCAGGTTGTGTGATTTCCTCACATACTTTTGTTGTATTTTTTCAACATTCCTTTCTTGGGGCTCTAACTGCACTGCCAAGCATAAGAAGTGAAAGCTGGTAGAAAGCTCTCTTACTGCTTGCACAGCACAAGCTATGACACAAAATTTTTTAATTTTACCTTAACACTCACTCCACTTGTGCAACTGGAAGCTCACATACATACCACTGATGTGCAAAAGCAAAGCACGCTTCTACAAAGGCTCATCTAAACATCAAAGAAAGCACGTGCACACGTATATGCTGCATTTCAAGTTCCCTGTATCCCCACTGAAATACCTTGCTCTTGCAGACCACAGTCATCTGTACAGGTGCTGCCCAAAGTGAATGGGGAAAAGGAAGATTGATTGAAAAAAACCTGCAACACTGCACAGTAACTCTTGCTTAAAAATATTTTTTGACAAGAATTATTTTTTGAGAAATATATTTTTTGCTGTACAGACTCCAAGTAGACTCCAAGCCAACTAGAGAGGAATGCAAGAGGGAAAGATAGAAAACACTACTCCTGGAAGTCTATCTCCACTGGAATTTCTGCAAGAGTAGGGATACTGTTAAATTTAAGTCAGATTTCAGTCTCTTATTCTCTGCAGTATGACTCCTCAATACATTTCCACTTATTATTTAATCTGGTATGTATTAGCGACACTGCTACTGATGTGTATAATATTTTGTACATTAATACATAATAGTTTTCCTTGCAATCTGACTTCATTCTTTCAAATCTTGAAATTTAAAGAAAAAGCTGTCAGGGTAGATCATAGCTGGCATATCACTTTCCAAACGTCATTTACATTTTTCTCCTTACATACATCTTTAATAGTCAATTTCCTTTTTTCTATACATATTTTAGTGTGAAAATGTTTGCCATCAATATTAAATATGAATTATCTGCAGTCACATACATAGCTTACAGAATTATCTCAAATCCTATCAATTACACTAATATTTAATAGCCAATATACCTTTTTTTTTCATATTTTAATATGAAAATTGCTTGCTTTGCTCTGCACAGAAGGAAATCTTTCTCAGTGACTTTTTACCCTCCCCAGACAGAAGTGAAGTTTTAGGAAGTTTTAAGATGTCTACATAGATATAAATTAAAATTCAAAAAGACTGTCTACAACACAAACGTAACATGGTTAAGGTTTCTTGTATTCCAAATTCAAATGCCTTGTGGAAATTCCCTTAGTGCTGTAACTGAATGGTAGTGAGCCACACTTCAAAGCAGCAGCAAAAAACTAAATTCGCTATATACACATTTACAACTTCTCATCCTAATGCTGCACCAGCAAATCCATACAAAAGAAGATGTGCTGATCTAAGTTACAGTTATTGGTTGTGATTCTATATTCTCATGGCTGAAACTGAGATAACACAGAACTAAAACAGAGAAAAAATTCAAGCTTGTCCTGACTGAGCTGTCTGTGGAACATGCTCCCTCAGCAAATCAGTCAGTGATGTCTGTTCTCCCTTAACATCCTACCAATACATACACCAAAAGTACTGTTGCCTTCTGATTTTTTTTCTTACAATGAAATTATAGTAAATTTCACATGCTAGTGACATCTATTCATTATCTTCCCACACACAGCCCTAGATAAGAGCAATCACCCTCGTCCAGGAGCATGTGTTCCTAATTCACAGACAGATGTTACTCCCAGCAATATAACTTTTCTTGCAGAGATTTAGATCTGACAAATTTAAGAGACATAACAGTATGCTTCTATAATCTGACTCATTAAGTTGAAAGCAATATACAGTATGGTATGGTATATATACAGTATGGTTTACAGATTAAGCTGGGCATGTGGAGTGGGACTCCTATAATTACACTGCACTTGGTAGATGGCTGCCTGAGCCAACTTGCAGAAATATTTTTTAAAAGTCTACCTATCCAAACATTACAACTTAAATTACTAAGCCTTAAAAGAACACCTTTCATTCGAGAAGAACAGGCTGCAGCTTGACTCAGAGATGGATAACACAACCTTTAAGAAAATCATCCAGTGAAATACTCCTGGTTGCATTTTCAAAACACAGCTATTGATAGTGATGATGCTGCTCCTACTCTTTTTTTTCTTTCTCTCTTTTTTGTTTGTTTTTTTTTTCTTGTTTTTTTTTAATCTTTTTTTCTTTTCTTCTTTTCTTTATTCAGGATCTCACTGGCTAAACTCACTAAGTTTTTCCATTTCATAATCCAGTGCAAATGCACTGACTACAATGAGTGTTACATCCCACCCCTTAGACGAAAGTTTTGAATCTTGAATTCAAAGTAAGTAATGTCTTCTCCAGTTTCTTGTAGGTTCTAATGGATCTTTCTTTTAAGAAAAATAGATGCTGTCTTCAAGAAGAGAGACAGCAAGTGTCTCAAGATACAACACAATGCACTCAGTTGCTCGTTATAAAACTTAAGAGATAGATTTGAATTTCCAGGTCAGAGAAGGGAAGAGCATCTTGTGCCTTACTCACCTGTGAAGAAATACCAGCCATCAGACTGCAAAAAAAAAAAAATATGCCCATGCTGCTCCTTCACCCATACAAGATTGAAACTGTGGTTGCTACATGTCCCAAATCATATTATGCCCACTGCAGGGTAGCACTGGTATTTGGGGTAGATGCAATGCTGATGAGCCTTTGTAAATGCTGCGGTTATCTGGCCTTACAAAAAATTCATCCTTTCGGTAGTCAGGGGAGCCTAGACATCAAATACTGAGCAACCTATGTATACCTCTGATGCCTGCAAGGTTATAAAAGTGTTTGTGAGGGTGTCCTGGTTTGGGCCAGGATAGAACTAATTTTCTGTGTTGTAATTTTACTTTTAGCTAAGACATTTCTAAGTAGCTGCACTTGCTGAAATTAACAGCAAGTTTCTCAGCCAGTGTCTGCTTCTAGGACTGATCACTCAATGTTTATAGTTAGAGCTGGAGAATGGCAAGCAGAGCCAAGGCCACTGTTCAGTTCTGAGGAACACCTTCTGCTCCAGTAAGAGAAAGGGAATAAAAAGATCACACCTGCAATCCTCCTTCAGGGAGGAGCAGACAAAACAGATGACCACAACTGACCAAATGAAGTATTCCATCCCATATATGTCATACCCAGTATAAATCTGAGGCATCAAGTTCTTTCTTAACCCATGACTCTCAATCCTGGGAGGATTTTGTCCATTTGTCTGCCTCTGATCCCAATCTGTGCCCTTCTGAATCCACGTGTTCCTGCCTCCAGCTCCCGTCTGCTGCTGACTCCAGCAGCCCAGCCTGGGACTTTTCCAGTGCCTGCCCTGCAGCCTCTGTGGTGAAGTGAGTGTTAGTGGGGAGAAGAATGTGATGCCACTTTCATTTGCATATATTTAATAATTTTTCTTCTTTCATCATTACTGTTTCATTAAATCTGTGTCATTTAATTTCCAACACATAAGTCTCTCTCCCTTATTCTCTCTCTTTTCTCCATCAGGGAAGGGAGGGGATTAATAGAGATCATCTGTCAGTCAACTTATTGCCAGCCCATGACAGAGGGCTTCACACTTTGCAATTTACACCATAAACTTGGGCAGAAACACAGTTCTTCTAATAAAATGTTTTGCTCTATCAAGTAATGCATCCTTATAGTCACCATTATTTAAAAATTAAGAAAGGCCCAGTGACAGACTGAAGGAGCAGTGGGACATACTGGAAGCAAAACTGAGTGAAATGAAAATGCAATACTCAGAAAAGAAGAAGGGATAAGATTAACAGTAATTTTAGTCTATGCAGCCTGGAAAAACCTGGCAGCATCTTCATCTGCTTTAGTATTATGAGAACATGGCAAGATAATACAGGCCAGAATTGCTTAAGGATGTTGTGTCTAACCCCCAAAATTACCTGTAACAAATGGCAAAACCAATAAATTCAGAAGGAATAACCACAGCCATCTACACATTTTTTCCATTTCCACAAGGTAAAACATTTTCCCCAAACTTTTGCAGGAAACAACAGTGAAAGAAGATATCAAAACCCTTAAACAGGCCTGCATTGGACCAAAATACACCCATCCCTGGGACAGCAGTATTAAACAAAAATACAACTGTTTATTGTTCTAAAGGAGATATAACAGTGAACTATTTTTCACACTGCGAAGTGAATCCCACTACATGTCTTGTTTCATAGTTCCGACAAACTTAGAATCATAGAATCATAGAATCATAGAATCCTAGGGGTTGGAAGGGACCTCGAAAGATCATCTAGTCCAACCCCCCCTGCCAGAGCAGGGCCCCCTAGAGTACATCGCCTAGGAACGTGTCCAGGCGGGTTTTGAATGTCTCCAGTGAAGGAGACTCCACAACCCCCCTGGGCAGCCTGTTCCAGGGCTCTGTCACCCTTACAGTAAAAAAATTCTTTCTGATATTCAACTTGAACCTCCTATGCTCCAACTTACACCCATTACCCCTTGTCCTATCACTGGTCACCATAGAGAAAAGCCTAACTCCATCTCCCTGACACTCACCCCTTACATATTTGAAAACATTGATGAGGTCACCTCTCAGTCTCCTTTTCTCCAAACTAAAGAGACCCAGCTCCCTCAGCCTTTCCTCATAAGGGAGATGCTCCACTCCCTTAATCATCTTAGTAGCTCTGCGCTGGACTCTTTCAAGCACTTCCCTGTCCTTCTTGAACTGAGGGGCCCAGAACTGGACACAATACTCCAGGTGCGGCCTCACCAATGCAGAATAGAGGGGGAGGAGAACCTCTCTTGACCTACTAACCACCCCCTTTCTAATGCACCCCAGGATGCCATTGGCCTTCTTGGCCACAAGGGCACATTGCTGGCTCATGGTCATCTTCTTGTCTATCAGGACCCCCAGGTCTCTTTCACCTACACTGCTCTCCAGCAGCTCAGCCCCCAACCTATACTGGGACATCGTGTTGTTCTTCCCCAAATGCAAAACTCTACACTTCCCCTTGTTGAATTTCATCTTGTTCCTCCCTGCCCAACTCTCCAGCCTGTCTAAGTCTCTCTGAATGGCAGCACAGCCTTCTGGTGTGTCAGCCACTCCTCCCAGCTTAGTGTCATCAGCAAACTTGCTGAGGGTACATTCTATACCCTCATCCAAGTCGTTGATGAATATATTGAACAACACCGGTCCCAGTACCGACCCCTGAGGGACTCCACTAGTCACGCCCCTCCAACCAGATTCTGCCCCATTGACTACAACTCTCTGACTCCTTCCTTTCAACCAGTTCCTGATCCACCTCACTACCTGATCACCAAACCCATACTTGATCAACTTATCTACAAGGATGCTGTGAGAGACGGTGTCAAATGCTTTACTGAAATCAAGATAAACCACATCTACTGCTCTTCCATCATCTATCCACCTAGTAATTTCCTCATAGAAGGCTATGAGGTTAGTCAAACATGATTTACCCTTGATAAAACCATGCTGACTGCTCTTGATGACCCCCATGTCCTTGATATGCCTGGAGATAGTGACAAGAACAAGTTGTTCCATCACCTTTCCAGGGATGGAGGTGAGGCTGACCGGTCTATAGTTACCCGGGTCCTCCTTCTTGCCCTTCTTGTAGACTGGAGTGACATTTGCTATCCTCCAGTCCTCAGGCACCTCTCCTGTTACCCATGACTTATTGAAGATGATGGAGAGTGGCCTAGCAATGACCTCCGCCAGCTCCCTCAGCACCCTTGGATGCATTCCATCTGGACCCATCGACTTATGGATGTCCAGATTACTCAGCTGATCCCTAACCCAATCCTCATCTACTATGTCAAACTCTTCATCTATCTTGACTACTTCTGGGGTTAAATGAATCTGGGGCTCATGCGGAAGCCCTGCAGGAGTAAAGACAGAGGCAAAGAAGGCGTTCAGCACCTCTGCCTTCTTTATATCCTCTGTCACCAGGGCTCCCAGCTCATTCTTTAGTGGGCCAATATTGCCTCTAGTGTTAGTTTTGCTAGCTATGTATTTGAAAAAGCCCTTTCTATTATCCTTAACCCGACTTGCAAGGTTAAGTTCCAAGGAGGCCTTAGCTTTCCTAATTGCCTCCCTACATCCTCTGACGACAGTCCTATATTCCTCCCAAGTGACCAGCCCCCCCTTCCATGATCTGTAGATTTTCCTTTTCCACTTAAGTTTTCCCAGCAGTTCCTTTTTTAACCATGCTGGTCTCCTAGCTCCCTTACTAGATTTCCTAACCATAGGGATGCTCTGATCCTGTGCTTGCAACTTCAACCATTAAATTTGCAGATCAGTTGCTTGCTTTGGGCAATCGTAGCTCAACCATTTGTAAGTTATAGCAGACATTTTTATCAACAGATCAAACTTTTTTTTTTTTTTTTCCTGGTTCATCCAGTGCATATTTAGCATTTTCCAGAACTTTCACAAGTAAACTAAGGAGGAAGAGGGAGGATTTCAGGGAACCAATGCTAGTTTCACTAGTATTACTGTACATAACACCAGTTGCTAAGCATCAGTCTTGATAAAGTTTTTGAAGGGAAACCTTCACAGCCCTCAAAAAACCCCAGAATGTTACAAATGAGACTTGCAATCTTAACTTTGTTTGGACACTTTTGAAAGACCTAATCATCCATAAAACAATGTGAATACTCATATATGATTTAAAGGAGAAAATACAGAAAACATACCAGGAAGCACATTATAAAGATTGACGGAATTGCAAAAAGAGATAGAAAACAAAGATCTGCAACAGGATATGACAAAGATACTGAAAGAAAAAAATGCATGGATGAAGTGTATCTCCATCCTTCATGCCTTTTCAGGCATGAAGTTTATACATCAGGCATATGTTGATACATCTGATTGAAAATTACTTACTAGATTGGAAAAGCTCTGACTTCTTTAGTGGCATGGCTCCCGTCACAGCAGGTAGTTTATGGTCCACTAGGCAGAACAAGGGGCACTGCCCTGCTCAATTTCCCTGTATTCCGATCCTGCTATCTGACTACATACATATTCATTTTTCAAGCAGGAAGAATACCACAAGCCTCATAAATCTTGTATTTCCTGCAATACTGCAGGGGCTTTTTTATTATGGTTAGAAAGCTCACAACAAAGGTGTCAACAATAGTGCAGGCCACCAAAGTATTTCTTGTTATAAAACAGGCAGGAGAAATCTAGAAGCATGACTGTCTGGTAATAATTCTGAGTTGTGACTGCAAACTGATCATTTCATTACAGGGTTGAAAACTGTACTGAGACTGCACAAACCTCTCACAGAACTTGCAGAGAAAAATGGACTACATAATTCTCATCAGTAACTACCCAGTTACTTCCAGGTTAGGGGAATGTGTGTGTAGATATATTAAATAAATAAATACATAAATAAAGACATGTATATGTGTGTATATTTTATAACCTCAGACTGCTGGGCTTCCACAAGGATCTTGTTGATGCATGAATGGTTCTGCTATCAGCACTCAGATGTCAGATTCACAGCTAAAAACCTAGCAGGTATAAATTAATTCAACACAATTCATGCCCTGTCATGTCTTATTTATTAATAATCACAGTACAGTAAGAAAGACAGTCTATTGGAATGTGGGAAAATAGTAGCTTGTTGTATGAAACATGAGTAGGGGTGCTTTTGTATCAAATTTGCCTGTAACTATTTTCAATGAACTGTATAGACTCATGCACACACACATACTCTTGACACACAACTGGGACAACTAGAAAACTGAGGTCAAAATGCTCTGCAGCATTAAAGACAGGAAAGAACACCAGAACCTGGGAAGTGGCAGAAAAGAAAACATTTAACCCACAACAAGACTGATAAAGAAAGCCAAAGATGGGGCCACGTTTACGCAGAAATGGAAATTTCCTCGTTTCAACTGGGGAAAACAATCTAAGAAAACCAAACAGCTGACCTCATGTGACATATTCAAGCAAAGGCACAGATATTTTATTTTCTGGGGGCTGACTTCACCAGTAACACCCTCAAAGCCTCTACACTATGTAACTTAAGACAGAGGCTTCACAGTTCATCTCTGTTGCACAATGTTTTTTCTATAATACAGTCTTCTGTCCAAAAGCCAATGTCACCAGGTGTATCAATAGCAAAGCAGCAAAAAAAAATAACACTACATCACTTGTTCTAACTGCCTATGAACAGGCACGGATGAGGCATGGGGACCAGTGAGAATCCTATAAGTGCCTAACTCAGCAAGAAAATAAAAGAAAGAAATCAGGGATCATAGAACAGCTATCAAATTAAGAACCACAAAACTCTAAAGGAAATTAATTGCAAAATGTTGCTATGGCTAACAAAAAGGTAAGTGTGACACAAATCAACTAGAAATATCCAGACTGTAAAACAAGCTGTCATCAGAGGTGAGACTACACTGCCAGAAATGAAAAGAAATGAACCTTTGACTTTTACTTGTGACATACCTGCAATTCCAAAAGCCAGTCTGAGAAGACACAATGAGCAAAGCAGTTGTTCAACAGAGAAAAAGGATGTGCAGCTACTTGTGATTCATAACCTGAAACAAAACGCTAGAGGATGAGAGGCTGCAGAAGACTGTATATTTGTTCATTTTTTTAAACATTCATAACATGCAGATTTCAGGAAGTTTCCACATAAAAGTTAACTTATATATAACATTTAAAGCAATGTAGGGAAATAAATAATTTATAACTTTTAATTCATAAAATGCAACAAGTAGGACAATATAGAAATAACTTTTATCTCCTCTGGTAGTCTTCTTTCCCTTGACTTTAATTTTTTCTCAAAGTCACTACTCTCTCAATCACATGAGGTGGGACATGGAAAACTTCCCTCAATTTTCTGTTGAAACTCCCATTGCCCATATTTTGACTACAGGAAAAAAAGTTAAAACTCCAAGTGAAACGAGACTATTTATCAGAAAAGTTGCATTTCCCATAATAAAGTACTAGGAATCATCCCAGGGATTCTTTAAAAAGAAAAATCAAGACTCAAAACATTTTAAAGAATTTTCTGTGGACATGATCAAGTCAGGCAAAAAGGACGAAAATCTGTTCTCTCATATGTGTGGCAAAATCAAGTCAGAATTACTTTTTCACCACAAGTACTCTCTCTTCCCCCATTTTCAAGCAGGTCTAAAAGCAATGGATTTGTACTCCAGTAGTGACCAGTCATGAGGATCAGTGACTTTCTCAACTGCATGGTCAACTACAGTCCCTGACCTAAAAGGCTTCATATCTCAAAGGACAAGGCAACCTGTGTCTGCTGAAATGACAAATTATTTTAACTTCACAGGTGATCAGTTGAGAGTGAGTTATAGCATTTCAGACTGAAAATGGCCACTAGTATTACATTATTCAGTCTGCTGACTAACGTGTCTCAAAAATCCAGTACTTTTTGCACACACTGTTTTACAAATAAGGACAACTGTCACAAATGGAAAACAACAAATCTCTTAGTTTTGCTCCAGAGATACCTGCAAATGTTAAAGTAGGTTTGAGAAGACATGCCATGATACATCTAAAGACAGCTTACTCTGTCAGCTCAAAGCACAGCAACTTCCATACAGCTAGATATTAAGAGTTTAGTCCCTTAGGCAAGGCAAGACTTTGCTCTGTTTCGTATATGTAATCTAAAAAGACAATTAAATTACTTGCCTTAATTCACCAAGAAGACTGGGCCCCAACTAAAAATCTGAAACTGTAAACCAATGCAAAGTCTGTAAACATAGGAATTAGATATGCTGATCAGAAATTCCCTTCATAAACCCTCAGGCTTCAGCGTGGTTTGTGACACCACAGAAAGCCAACCACGGGCCCGGGGGGAAGAGGAAGTGCAGTCTCCTTACTAAAGCACCAGGCCCTGCCATTCACTTTCAACTCCTGGAAAACAAAGGCTGTTTTCAAAGGTTTTTAAAGGGAGTCAAGATGCATTTGAGATGGTCTCCCATGTGAGATACCCAGTGCAAAATTCTACCAGAACCATTAAATTTTCAAATGTATGGAGCCATCTTATGGGCACCACCCATTTTATAAAACACATGATCTTAAACCAGCTGGAGCACACATATACAAAACCTCACAACCTAATCACTTGAATTTTGACTCCACTGTCTGAGCATGGGTCCTCTAAATGATGATCAGCGTTCAAAATGAGAGTCTTGGTCCTCCAAACCTGACCACAACAACGTATTAAAAACTCTTGGAATTTACCTTACTGTAGCCCTAGCATTCCCAACCATGCACTGCTTACCAACAACTTTGGCCAACTGTTTGGCCTGTTTCCTGAATTATAGGAAATTACATGTTTAGTAAATAACACCTCTCATTATGTGAATTCCCATCATTCACATTTCTGGTTTGGTTTTCTTTTTAAACATACTTGCACAGAGTTAAAAATTAGGATCAGGGAAACTTACAAATGGTTCATAGTGAAGACAGAAGGGGAATTTCAGAGGTGAATTGCTAGCACTGGAAAATCATTTGCCACCTGTATGAGCTCAAATGAACAATAAATGCTTGAGACACAAATTCAGGATGCTTATTTCTGTGCTCAAGCACAGGTGAGTTAGTGTAGGACGAAGTTGGTAAAATTCTTTACATAAGGAGTCATTTAAACTATTGTTCTCCAATTTGAGGTAATGTGGAACAGCAAAAAAAAAGAAACACGTAAGCAGTCAGTTAACTTATGCAGTATCTGGAAAGCCAGATTTCTTTTAGAACAGATGAGAATCTGTAGTATCTGCAGCTACATCATTTATTCCACAAACTTATTTTTAGAAGTGGGGAATAATGACACATTCCTATTCTACATGCAGCTATTCTGTAAGCCTGAGAAATTAAAAAGGCAGAAATTATTTTTTATTCTCTGGTACGTTTTTCATAAAAAAGACTAAAGTAAAAGACGCCTAACAAATGGAATTTCCTTCCTCTGGAAATTACTACTTCAAATTGAATCATTAAAAAGACTTTAAAAGAAACCATTATCAGACTCACTCTGGCAGAAATGTGCTTACCATTGTTTTTAGTTATGCAGGTAAGTGCCAGGTGCTGGCTCTGGAATTGAAAAGCTAATGATAAAATGGCTTTGGTTATAACAATATAAAGGGATAAAGGGTTGCTTACAAAACTGTTAGAATAACCATTGTTCAGCCTAAAGAATTTTGATGGATTACTTCTTTAACCATGAGAGTCTAGAAACAAAAGGGGTATATGGTGCAAGATAACTGATACATCCATCCTCAAGCTCTATCAGGTACAAAAAAATACTTCCAACCCATCTGGTCCTTGGTTTTGTATATACACATACAACATCAATACTCTAACCAAAACTTTTACATTTTAGTTCCATTTCTCCTTTATCAGACAACTGCAAATTCATCCAAATGAAAATTATGCATATTTAGTTCTGTGACATTTCAGAAAAAAATTCAATCCCAAATGACTTACATGCATTTATTCATCAATCTGCCACAGAGATGGTGTTTCAACCCAGTAATTTCAGCTCAATAGGTCAATAATATTGTTCCAGCAAAAAAGTGGCAGCAGCCATTTCCTTTACAGACCTACTATGACAAATGCCATTCCTACCTTATCTTATGAGGGTATTTTACATTAACAACTGCTTTTCGTGAAAACTATTATTAAATGGTCCACACTGCCTAGGTCTGATGCTTTTGACATCCTTAAATGGAACTGCATTATTTCTACTGCCACAGAAACAACCTCCTCAGCTGCCTAGGAAGAATTTGCATATGGAAACAACCACTTCATTTTTATTGAGCTCTGTGATTTTGGACATGTATTCATTCTGTATTCATTCATTCACAAATAATGAACTGACTCAAGATAAGAAAATATGACACTAGAGAAAAAATATCACCATCGCCTTCAGAAATTTCAGGTTTTAAACTAAAATTGCTATTCATCTCTATGGTGGAGACAGCACCAACCACATTTTAATCATTACCTCCCAGCCTACTTATTCTCCATTACAAATACTTATTAACCTAACATGAAATGCTGATAGGTAGTCATATTTGAGTATTAGACTTACTAATAATATCAAGAAGTAACATCTACTAGCACAGATTTTTGTCACATTATTCAACTTTTCATTGAATCAAAAGCAGCACAGAATATTTTACCTTCTGTGAACCTTGCAGAACAAAATGTTGGAACCTCCATGAAGGCAGACTGGCATTTATTTTAGTATTTTTGTTCTCTACTGTAAAATAACAGTACAGGTTTATTTCAGAACTAGTGAACATTTTAGGGTTTTTTTGGTTTTTGGTGTTTTGTTGGGGTTTTTTTGGTATGACATCAGCATTCTTCTCCCTTTCCCTCTGTTGCAGAATGGAAGAATGGAAAGATGAGGCGAAGAATTAGTCATCTGGATGTGTGCATGTACACACTCCCTGTGGATAGGAAGATATGTAAATGTATATACACAGACACCTTTTTGTATATTGTGTATCTTCTGTTTTCCTAAAAGGAATGCCAGACAAAAAGCCTTCATGATACCTTGCTGCAGCTGTGAGGGGGGAGAGCAATGTAGCTCAACAGCCAAATCCTACTGGCTCAGATACCAAGGAGGTATCCAGCACACCTGTTCTTGCTCCTAAGGTTATAATGCAATTATATCCTGCAACTCATCAAAACACATCACATTCTCCATATCCTACTCCCCCAAAAAACTCTTTTGAGAAAACAACTTTCAAAACTCAGACTATTTTGTTACATAAAAAAAACTTTGTACCTTCAAGGCTAAAAATATAATCAAAGAAGCTGCAACATTACTTTTAAAGGATATCCTAGTAATCCAGCTCCCTTTCCATGGCTCAATTTCAAATCCAAAGAAAAAAATCTGCTAATATTTAGGAAGGTATGGAAAATATTTACAGTATCTTTGTGTTTACATTTAACATTCAAATATTTTTTTTAACAGGGAAAAAAAGAGTGGCAAAGTCTCCTTATAAGCACACAAGCACATTTGCTTAAGATGTCATCCCATAAACAAAGATATTCCATGAAATGCTATGGAAAACCCTGCAAAATGGCATTCATTTCTGTTAAGAGAAACTTCACAGAAATCTCTACCAGTGCAGAAGAACAGGGACTCTAATGAGCTCAGGTAGCCAGCTACACTTCTATGCCAGAACCTACAGGCATAGTGACCAGGGACAGAATATATGCAGAGCCTTAGAGAGACTGCACAGTAGGTAGGGCTAGAGATCCCTTAGAGACACCAGACAGACATCTAGTACTGTAAAAACACATGTTCAGCTCATGCTTATGACAGAAATCTGAACACAGACCAACAAAGATCTCCTTTTACCTTGGTATTTGTCTGTCCCTTCTAAAAAAGAAAAAAACAGGAAAAAAACAAAGCAAAACCAAAGAGAGACAACAAACAATAAACCCTCTCAAAAAAACATGAAACCAAAAGTATAGCTGAAATATAGAGACGATACAACTAAATAAAAAGTAAGCAACAATGTGTTTCACAGACAGAGCTCTGTGAGAAAGTTTCAAGCATAAGTCAAGAATTGCTTGAAAATTCTAAATTATGCCATTTATCCCCTTTGTGTAACAATGTACTAATTCTTCTGGGTAAGAAAAGCAGATGTAGGCACTTCCCCTGTCCAAATTTTCTGCAGTGGTAACTTTGCATTCCAATTAGATCAGTGCAGAATATCAACCAAGATATAGCATAGATTAATTTAATAGCATATGGTACCACCTTACACAGAAAGGCTGTTAACATGAGTATTCAAACTATTGTGTGATACTTTAAGAACATGAATGTGTAAGGAGGTGATTTACCTGAAACCAATATATGAGCTTATGTGGCAAAAGCAGGCTGTACCACATGAACATCATGCTAATTTCTGGTTGTATCACACAAATACTTTCACTGACTTTACATTAACTGCTCTTTATTCCAATGCACACAGAGCAACACTGTTCTGAAATCAATATGCCAACTTGTAGTTTAAAGCTACAAGTAGTCTCTGAGCATGACCTGAAGTAACACTGCTGCTGCCTGAGAAGTTATTTTTACAAAGTGTGAACTTTCACATACCTGTATTAACTTACTAATATTTCAGTACTTAATATATTTTATCCCTCCAAAGCACAAGTTTGTTTGTATGAGGAACAGTGTTAAACTTAAAAGCATCTCCCACTGCAGAGGAGAAATTTCAGTGTCTCTCAGAATTGTAATATGGTTGTGAGCAGAAGACTGTAATTCAAATTAGCAGAGGTAGCATTAGCCACAAAAAAATTGTCTACAATTTCACCTTCATTATGCTTTGCAGACATGCTAATTGACTGCACTGTAATATTAAGGGAAACACTGAATGCTTCCAACAGAAGCCTGATCTTCATGTTCAGAAAATCCTGCACTGACTATGAGCTATTAATAAACGTAAAACTGTAAAATACATAAAGCCAGCTTATTCTGAAGACTGAACACCCCCAAAAAAAAATTACTGGACTTAGCAAAAAAGTGTAACTGTGGAAAACACATATCACCCAGTGCATCTGTGACCAGCAAAATAGTAAGCTCATTGATTTAATCTACAGTTGTTAAAGACAATGCTTAAGGTGTTACGTGCTGTTCAAAGGAATTGTAAATGTCATGAAGAGGTGCAATGCAGAGCATGGAGAGATTCAGCGAGATGAAGAAAGGAAAAACAACTGGGTTTTAGCTTATAGAGGAAAAGTTTCATGGTGTGTAGAAAACCAGAGGTTTTAAAAGGAACTCACTTATGAAAAATGAACCACACATCTACCTATATGAATCTGAAGTTGTATCCGAGACACAGAAAATAGAGGTCACTCCACAAAGCCAAGATACTCTGGTGAAAATTGATGGCAGCCCTACTTAAAGACCAGATATGCATATCAAACTTCAAGTCTAAACATGTCCCTGCATTTTTTTTTTTCTTTTAACTTGGTGCTCCCCTGAAAATTACTTTTTCATAACTTTCTCAGAGCTATAAAGATCTGCAACATTAAGCATTTTGCAATACATTGTAGAGAGACAGTGTTATGTGTCCTTTGCAACCTGTGTAATTGTAACAGGTGCTAGTAGGCACAAAGCAACATAAAAACCAGAAAATCATTAGGAAAAGAAGCTAAGAAAAATCATTAATTGCTTTGACAGGTCTCAGCAGGACAGCTCATACACAAGAGGCTTTCTAAGGAGAGAAATGCATCATTAAGAATTTACAATTTTAGCTTCTACAGATGCAGACATTTATAAACTGCTTGGGTGGGCTAGAGGAATGAGCAGTCTCTCTTCCCTTGCTCTAAAGTGTTTGGTTCTTAAAATCCTTACCTACCTCAGGCTTCTACAAAGCTATAGCAGAGTCTAGCTGTATGAGCTTCTTACACGAGTTCTTGTTGTCAAGAGCTAACTTCTTACTTTTGTTTCAAAATTATCAGCCTCCTTTTTTGTTTTTTTTCTGGCAAAGCTCATTAAGCCCAGCTGCTTGAAGCCAGGTCGGTATCTGGGCAGGAACTTTGTAAACATCATATACTTGAATATCATTTTTCCCATTTGAGAAAGACAGTACCGTGTGCTACAAGCAGCAATATCCACACAGATATTAATCTTTTGCCTTATCTGGAGAGGCTACTTTCATCCTACAGCTACAGTGACTGGCCCTTGATCTCTATCTTTGACTGCTAAAAATGCAAGAATATAATTTTACTTCAGGGGAAAAAAAACCCAAACTGCTAGAAAACGGGTGAATGAAACAAGAAAGGAGGCTAAGCAATCATGCAGAATAGACTGTAACAGATTAACAGAGTATGATGACATACAAGAAACAACAAAACTGTTGTTCTCCATTGAATGAAGGGGAAACGCCACCATGCAGCAGCCACAGCAGTGGTAACAGGACATACAGAAAATCCAGGCAGCAAATTTTTTTTTTTCAGATTTATGGGTTCCCACAAGAATCTATTAGAATACATTGGAATAAGACAGACAGTATTGCTCAGTGGGGGCGGAATAAAATTATGAAGTGTGAACATTCCTTTTCAGCATTAAAATATGTACACATACACACAGACATATAGATTTATGTATGTTCATGTCCCTAAAAAAGATCAAATTATTTTAGCTTAAAGAAATACACCAGAATTTTTAGAGTGGAAAAAAACCACACAAGGACAACCTTTTCTTTTCTTAAACAAGACCAACTCAAGGTTGACTGTTGCAATGTGCTACTTAGAAAGGAAGAATTGCGGATTTATAACCCATTCAAATACGGCTGTTCAGACAAACAATAAAGTAACATTAGTATTTATTAAAACAAATAGACCATAAATACATTAACAAATACTATCCACAAGAAGAAGTATCTGCAAAGGAGGTAATAGAACACAGGGTGTTCACTCATTTACAGCCGGTAAAGATATTTGGTATCTACAACAAATGGCTGCAATTTCTTTAAACCTTTAAACAGCAGTTTTTCATTGGGCTCCCAGCACAGAAGGACTCAAGCATTATCATTTACATTCTCTACCATTCAGGGAAGTTGCCATCATATTTCCACAGCTGAAAATCTTTAATGTGACAAAAGAAATGGGCAGTTAACTCAGATATTTTGCCACTCTCAGCTCCATTTTGTCAGGATGGACAAGGGTGGGAAGAGCGTGGTGGGCAGATGAGTAGCATGTTAAAAAACTGTTCTGTAATTATCAATACTGTAAAATACTTTATTACCTTTTAAGGTGGCTTTTTATATATATCAGATCTTTTTTTGTTTCCGTTTGCTATGCTGAGAAGGAACACAATACTGCATGCAAATAAATCTTAACTTTCCTATCTTTCTTACACAGATGACAAACTCATGCTCCAGATGCAACCAGAATAAAAACCAGATGCCTGTATAAGGAAAAGTCAAGTAATTCTCCACTCTTTTATCCTCTCACAAAAAAAAAAAAAACCCACACAGAAATTACTACTAACACTGCATAATACAATTTTTCTACACTATTTTATTTTATTGACTACATAAAGGAACTCATCACATAAGTCTAGTGAAATGTATTGCTTTGCGGATGCCTCTTACTATAATGAGATGAAACAGACCAAAATTTCAAGTGTAAAACACTCAGCACACTGTACACACACCAAAGCAAAGCTCTTGAAATTCAGTGACAAGAACTATTCCCAAAGAAATGTCAATCCTTAGCATCTCTGGGCATTTGTGAAATAAGATATGCTCCCCACAAAAGAGGCAAGGACTTCTTATGGTAGCTAGACTCAAGAATCTATTTAGTTTGAGGAAATGTAGAGTATCCAGATCCGTCATAAATCCATTTGTCAAAAATATAGAGTAATATGGCCTTCTTTTCTGAGAGGAAGATCAGGACGTATCAGGCTGCTGGTCACTGAATATCAATTGGGATGTTGCACAGAACCAGGCATCACCCTCCAATCCAGGACTGAATTGAAGAATTTACCTCCAGGTCAGAGGTAAGGTTTCCAGAGATACCATTCCATATGCACTTGATGAAAGCATTCCCAAAATTGTCAGGTTTACTTGGAAATGTAGTTTCTCTGTAGGAGATAAGATCACTAGAATTTGTATTTCCTATGAGCAAATAACATTATTTAAATTGGGAGTGGGAAGGAAAAAACAGGTTTTCAGAACTGCTACTAATTTTTTTGATATTATTTCATTTAACCACTCGTAGAAACCTAACCTTGCTCATGGGATGACACGTAGAGTCCACTTCACCATCTGAACAAACTTAGTAGTTACATTTTACAATAAGCTCACTAGTGACACAAAGATGAATGTTGTGAAAAGCAGACAGACCGATTCCTCTCACCCACCAACGCTGCAGCCCCTGGACTCAACTTTCATAGTTTTCCTATTGTTTGGTTTGCTCTGTGTTACTGACTGTTCATACCAGCAGCCAGCTCATCTTCTGACAAGACTAAAGGAAGAGTCGACACAACAGTGCTCCTGTGGCACAGTGAAAAAATACCTACTCTGTCCTCAAGTAATGCTTTTCACA
The DNA here is from genome assembly GCF_036169615.1 of Heliangelus exortis. Classification (NCBI taxonomy): domain Eukaryota; kingdom Metazoa; phylum Chordata; class Aves; order Apodiformes; family Trochilidae; genus Heliangelus; species Heliangelus exortis. The sequence continues at coordinate 106,125,224 of NC_092422.1, read as the reverse complement.
ATCATTGCTGCCAATGATCGATCATACCTCGTTCATTTGCAGAGCTGTTCTGGCAGGAACACAGTGTCTGAAGTGGAGGAGGAACAGTATTATCATAGGATCCAATTACACAAACAATTCAATGCAACTGATGCAGCATTTAAGGCTATTATACCCTTCTATTTCCCTGACTAGATTTAGTTACAGTCACATGCTCACAGTCAGCAGATGCTCAGGAGTATAGAAGAATCTTAATTCTTCAGTTTTGATTCAGAAGAAGGCTTCATTCAGAGCTCTAAGAACAGACACATTTGATTCACATTACATTTACAAATGGCAAACAAAAGCGATGTATTTTAATACAGAACCACAGAACAATTCACTATAATTAAAAGCAACTTCCCTATTGAGAAGCTTCCTGAAATAACGGAAGCTTCCCCACAGTTAATTCGTTAACCACTCTCCACTCCAGACTGTTTTCCTTCACAAAGGAAAGTGTTATTTAAAACTTGCTTTACATCAGTTTTAGTCAAAATCAGTACATGGAGGGGAAAAAATAAAATAATAAAAATAAATAAATAGGGAGTTCCAAAATCTTTCATCTTCTAGTTCAAAAATACCTCAAAGGAAATGTCACTTCAAATATAGCTATAGAAAAAAAGAGATTGAAGTCCCATGAATTCAATGCAAAATGGGTAGGAAAGAGTGGCCCCAAACATATCTGTTCTAAATACAAGTTGGTTGCCAAACACAACTCGTGCCCTGTCCCTGCAGGCAGCTGGCCAAGTAGCACACGGGTGACAAGCCAAGCTGCTGGCCCACTGCGTCCAACAGGCTGGGGCTGCTGCGATGCTCTGATCGACTCCTGCCCTGACAGCACTGAGGGGAAAGAGATGGCTGAGAAAGCAGGAAAATCAGGAGAGTGGGGAAAGTGCCAGAGCTACTCCAAGAGGGACAGTACACACAAATTCATGGAAACCAAGCTTCAGCAGGTTAGCTGCTTACTGTCAACAGACCATGAAAAAGCTTTACTTACAGAGCATATCCTGTTAGGTGTATACTAGAGCTCTATGTTAAAAAAGAGTAACTTTTTATAAATTTCCTTTTCCTTTATAAAAATTTAAAGGCAAAATTAAAAAGAAGGCACTGAACAATCTGATAAATGTCTACGCGGTAAGGACAGAAGGCTTTTTTTAATACCAAATAGTCATATTTCCAAAAACCATGACATAAAGGAAAGTTCTTTTAAAGCCCCTGACTACACGGTGTAGTTTGTGATGCTCCAACAATTTCAAAGAAAAATAATTCCACCTAAAAGTTGACATTACAATGTTTCATTTATAAAAACAACTATTTCATATTAGTCCTATTACTAATTCCTGTAAGAGGCAGTGCTAGAATTGAATTTATTTGTATTTTAAATCTGCTTTTTTCACATGCACTTACAAAAACACACCCACATATACAGTGATACAATCGATACACCACCTATTTCACTTGTAAAAAGCAAACAGATAAATGTTTCTCATTTCCTAGCATTAGGCCATACCTATTAAAGTCTGTTAAAACTCAACATGTGAGCAAAATTGTTTTTCAGAGTTTTGTGCTATTACAGTCACAGCGTCTTTAGATCCTAGTTCATCATCGTTTCACTACTGTCATTCCTTTTCCCTTCTCATGCTCAGAAGCAAGGTAGAGAGACATGAAGAACAGAAATACTAAAATCAGACACAAACAAAAAATATAAAATGAACTCAAGACACAAGATCTGAGCAGTCTGTATGCTAAAGTTCAGCTACCAACTATTCCAACCAGCATCCTTAGTTTCAAGTGCTATGGAAATCTAGCCACAAGTGTCTAATGCTGTTCAATGCACTCTGTGACCAGATGGGAACACCTTGCTTTAATATATAATTTAGTGGCAAAAGCAACACAGCATTCAGCTTTTTAAAAACTGCATTCAACTTTTTTAAAGCCAGAATTACTATCATTATATAATTCAAATCTGCATTTTGACACACTATTCAGTATTTGCAAAACATGAATAGCAACAGGAATACTGTAAGCAATTGCTGTTGTAACAAGGAGTTTTGCTCCAGACTGAGAGAAGACTCGGTCTCATTTACAGTAAGGGTGTAATAATTTTGTCATGAGGAAATTAAATTTTAATGTATTCACCCGATTCCTTCTAGAACTTCCTAACTTCATCTCTAAACTTATAAAATGAATACTTTTCCTTTTTATAATGCCCTCTAACACATACAAGACACACAGATACAAACCTACCCCAGGTTCTCCCAGTCCATGAGTTTCAAGTACGCGGGTCTGCTGTTTTAACTAATGGAGTAACTGTTGTGAAATATTCCCTGTGCAGTGCTATTGTGCAGCATGAAAAATGTAAAGGCTCAGGTTTAATTCTCAGTTTACCAGGAAAGTAAGTTAAACCCATCTGCCACATTCCTCTTCCACTACCTTTAGCCCACTCAATCTTCAGACCTCATCCTCACACAGGTGAGGACAAACAACACGCTAAGTTCAGACAATCCTAGGTTACTCATTACAGCTTACCCCATGTATGAATGCTGAGATCAGTTTCAAAAGCACACAGCAGGGCAAAACCTTGTTTTCCATTCCCTCCCTTTATTCCACAAAAAATAAAGCAAGATCATCTGTGCAATTGAAAACAATATTATTACAATATTAAATACTTTAAAACGTGAAGTTAAGAAATATAAAATGCTTCAGTCTTCATACATGTATCTATAGTCTTTGATCCCCCTATCACATCCCTAAATGCACTTTGAGCATTCAGTCCTACAAGTTCATGCATGTTTGTTGGTTATAAAGCCATCAGATCAGTGACAGCAGTGAAAGACAAAGTGAGAAATTTACAAGCGTGTACTGGAACAAATGTAAGGCTATCCATGCAGTACCCATTTTATTCCTTCAGGCATGCTTCTTTAATTATATGATTACATACTGTACTCTTGGAGAATGCATTCAATTTGCCACTTGAATGTCAGGTAGCAGAAAAAAATACAGGTAATTATCATTTTAATCATCATTCTTCAAGTGATTAACTTTTACTTAATGAAAGTATTCCTGCAAATCTCTTCCAGAATTCCATTTCATTCACTACAGACAGTCTGCTATGTCTAGTAAGGATTCAAACAGTATCTCTGCTACAGGGGCATCCTTTGAGCTACCTCCACATTTTAATACAGTACCTAACTTAAGCCGTAACTAAGGGATCTCCCTGAAGTAATCCTTAGGTGACTTTTCTTTATCCCAACTTCAATCCCATAACAGAACCACTGCTCTAAAATGATTTACTGATACTGCATTTGTGATACAAATTTAGACAATGGATCCATATGCATTACAGCAAAGCAGCACCAGGTAACTACTACAATATTTTTTTGTACCCTGTAGACTGATAGGAGCTCTATTTGCTTTTGACACTAACTTTTGTGGAAGCCCCAGAGTAGTGAAACAAGCCTAAAGCAGAAGGGTACCTCGGGATGTTTCTCCTTAAACGGGCTACCAACAGCTGTTCCATGTACTCCTCCAAAGTCCAAATAAGTAATCTGTAACAAACACTACTCTCAGATTTACTTTATTTAGGTATAGCTATCGTTTTACTTTTCAGAAAATAACCATAAACTTAGCCATCCAAATAAGATGAGCAACTTGGACTCATTTCACACAATGTACAGAATTATCACATAGATTATTTATTATGAGAACAATAACTTCCATAGTCTCACCATCCTCAAATTACAGAACTTCTTCGTAATGTCTAACCTAAACCTCCCCTCTTCAAGCTTCAAACCATTTCCCCTCGTCCTTTCACTACACACCCATGTAAAAAGCCCTACCCCAGCTCTCTTGTAAGCCTCCTCTAGATATTGGAAAGTTGCTATAAGGTCACGTCGGAGCCTCCTCTTCTGTATGCTCAACAACCCCAGTTTCCTTAGTCTGTCTTCAAAGAGGAGGTGCCCCAGCCCCCTGATCATTTTAGTGGCTCTCCTCTGGACATGTTCCAGAAGCTCTGTGTCCTTCTTATGTGGGGGACTCCAGAGCTGGACACAGCACTCCAGGTGGGGTCTCACAAGAGCAGAGCAGAGGGGGAGAATCACCTCCCTTGAACAGCTGTCTGTGCTTCTTTTAATGCAGCTCAGGACATGGTTGGCTTTCTGGGCTGCAAGCACATACTGACATCATGTTAAGCTTCTGTTCCACTACTATCCTCAAGTACTCATGCATGGGATTACCTCAACCCAGGTTCAGTGCCTTGCACTTGGCCTTGTTAAACTTCATGCAGTTTGCACAAGCCCACTTCTCAAGCCTGTCAAGGTCCCTCTGGATGGCACCCCTTCCCTCTAGCATGTTGACTTCACCACATAGCTTGGGATTGTCAGCAAACCTGCTGAGAGTGCACTCACTGCCACTGCCCATGTTGGCAACAAAGATGTTAAACAGCATTGGTCCGAGTACCAACCCTTGAGGAACACCACTCTTCACACATCTCCATTTGGAAACTGAGCTATTGATTACAACTCTTTGGGTGTGGCCACAGAGCCAGTCCCTTATCAAATGAGTGGTCCATTCATAAAATGTGTATAGTTCCAGTTTAGAGACCAGAATGTCGTGCAGGGCAGTGTCAAATGCTCTGCAGAGGTCCAGGCAGAAGATGTCTGTTTCTCTGCCTTTGTCCACCGAGGCTGTGACCCCATCATAAAAGACCACCAAATAAGGCAGGACTTGCCCTTAATGAAGCTGTGTTGGCTGTCACCAATCACCCCTTTGTTATCTGCTGCCTTAGCAAGTCTTCAGGAGGATCTGCTCCACGATCTTGCCAGGCACAGGGGTGAGGTTGATTGGCCTGTAGTTCCCTATGCCTTCTTTTTTTCCATTTTTGAAAATGGGGATTACATTTCTCCTTTTCCAGTCAATAGGTACTCCACTGGACTGCCATGACTTTTCAAATATGATGGACAGTGCATTTGCAACTTCATCCACCAGCTGCAGTTTTCAACTGATACCAGCCCTGCAATATTGACACTTAATCTAGCATATATGAACATGTTGCACAATCAAAAAATATTAATTAATAAGCTTTGACTAAACATGCTTTCAATGAAGCAGTACAAAGAAAGGCATGTGCAGTTAGCACTTTCACCTAAAATGACAAAGATACCCAGAAATCATTTAATCCCTCTGGACGACAGACAATTCTTTTCTCTTTTAGTTTCATCAGTTTATTTCTCAAGTACCAGGCAAGCAGGCATCCATCTCTTCTATTGAGAGACTTTTCCACAGTGTATCTCTTTACAGTAGGTCCAGTTCTCATTTGCACAGGTGTAAAATCCTAGTGCCAGCTCTAAGTCAGTGATGGATCACCCTGCAGGGAAGGCTTCCTCAAGAGGACCAATTTGATCAGTATCTTTGGGACTGGACTCCTAATAGCAGCAGAGCATGAAGATACTAGCACTGACACACAACATCACATGAACTACAGCTGTAATATATAGTTTCATCACAAGGAAGAATGTGCTTATCTTAGGGACATTCTTTTCTAGCTTTCTTAATATAAAAAAGGAAATCTGTGTATTACAAAAACAGAACCACCTATTCAAAACTAAAAACCAAAACAAAACTAAAAACACAAAACTAAAAAAACCCATCCAAAAATTCAACAAAACCACAGTATTCAAGCCTCTGCTTTGGATTTTCCACAGATAAGGCAGAAGTAGCATATGAAGCTCCTCTTTTTATGTAAAAATTCCAGACATTCTTTTTCTGACAAGAGGAATAATACCAAAAATCAGTGGCAAACTAAGGGGTTTTATTTTCAATAGGAAAGTAAGTCACCATTCACAACAAAGGTCTGATTAGCTTCTTGGGCCAGATAAACACAGATGTTCCCATCTGAGTCTATACTTCTCATAATCTATTGAACTGAAGACAGGTATGCACACTGTTTAGAAACATTTTGCTCAGAAAGAAGTTCCACAATATAGAGATAAAAATTTCAATAATGGACTATACATTTAATTCGAAGTCTTGACTTTCACTGGTCACTTTTTTTTTTTTTTTTTTTTTTTTCATTTGAGAATGGTTAAAATACCTTATGGATATTGATATCGTAATATGTGTAAAATTCCGTTCTCCTGTTAGGCTTAGTTAACTGCATGCCTTATAATAGTAATATTTTTTTTAATTTGTATCTAGATGGTATAGTGGATATTTTTAATACCTATGTATATATTTTCCTTTAAATTCACTCCAAGTTAACACTGCATGCACCTTTTTCTCTACAATTTATGATATCATCTCTTTTACCTAATGTCTCCTTTCTCTTTGGACTCAATTGAAACACCTCTCTTTCTCAAGGCTTTCTCTATTAATTTCATATTCATTTAGCCTCAATGTTATCTGCAAAAAACAAATGCAAATTTTCAGACGTCTTGAACAGCTTCCTAATTACTAAACTGCTTTATGATTTTTTTAATAATAAAATGTAAAATTCATTGGAAATTAAAAAAAAAAAAAAATGAGGAAAATGGAAAAAAAATCTGTACTATAAAAGAAATTCAGCAAACTGACCTCCATTTATTATCATCAAATAACTGGAGTGAGTGGATAAAAGTTTTGAATTGTAGTGTTCAAAAATTCTTTGGCCCTGCCTGAAGAAAGCGAGAAGTATGAAACAGCCTCTTGAAGATAAATTTCTGAAAACTGTTCTAAATGTAACATTCATCTTTTAATTCAAACACTTCACTCACCAGAAGTTACAAAGCCTTTCAAGTATTTCTGTACATACCAATTTACTGTGTCCCAGTAAAAGTAAAAGGCATCATTCTCCATCTTTGTTCCCTAAATGAATTATCTTTTTTTGCTTTCTGGACCCTTGAGGGGTCCAGAAAACCTTCAAGGTTTTTAAGGCAATTTTATGTGGTAACAGTTATTTCATAAAAGAGTTTGAGAAATACTGAGAGCACTGAATACTTATTTTACATGAAAAATTAACTCTGTCCTATTTATCAACCCTCCAATGCCCACAATGAAAATGCATAATGTTACATGGCCCTAGAAGTCAATGCCTACAGGGTGGCATATCTAATTATCTCTATTTTAATTGTTATCAGGCTTTTAACTCTGATTACTTATACCAATCTTACCATAGCCAATGTTTTTCAGTTGCACTTTAAATTCAGTAATTCAGATAAGGGATTAATTGCAATATAATGAGATACTCATAGTCAGTTAAACACAAATTGAAGGCCTGACTTGAAAGCTACTGATTTTTCTAATGAAAAGGTAGACAGAGGACAAAGAAAAATATCTGGGTTTTTTTTTTTCCCCTGAAAGCAGCTACTTTATACATTTCTATGACCTTCTTGCTAAAAAGAATGTTTTATGGTATTTCCTAATGGAAGATGTCTACTGAAAGAATATTGTGGATTTAAAATAATAGGTATCTTAAAGTTATTAAAAGTACTTCTGAAGAAAGTACTTGCCCTGAAGAACTTAGGGAAATTAAACAGTATTTTGATTATGAACTGCAAGAAGAAAGGCGTGCAGATAGATCCTCAATAGACAACTTATGCCTCATGCAATTTTCTCAATGAACCCTTTCTTAACTAAAGAGATGTAAAGAAGCAAATGAAGCATTTTAATAGTACATTATTTTTAACACCACTAACACAAGGACTGAAAATAAATCATTTCTCTTACCTCCACTTTCCATTTTTACAAGCTCACTTTTTAATAAAGACTTATCTAAAAAATGGACTGGCATATGAGAAAGCAGAACCTGAGTCTACAATGTTTAGTAATTGAAAAATGTGTAATTATGCTTTTCATTGGAAGTTCCAGTTATTTGTGTGGCCACACAACACCTCAATACTGAGACACAAAACTCTCTTCTGACACCTCTTCCCTAAATCATCACATATTATAAAGCATCCTCGATTTTCTCAATAGCACTGTAACTGAACAGCAAGTTTCTCACATCATTAAAGTGAGAGAAGGAGGAAAATGGACAGCATTGCCATTTACAGTATCTATGCATTCATTTTTTGACAGAAAAAGAAAAAATGGTTCTGAAGGGCAAAATACATTACTACATTAGAGTCAAGATTATTTTCTCTTAAACACTCATGACCTTCTTCAAATAAATGACATTCTGCATGAAATATACTTCTGACAGCATTTGCTTTTTCATCAATCACATTAAGTATAAATTGACAGTGTATGTCATTCTCTTTGTTTTTGTATGCTAACATAACAATAAAGAATTATTATAAATAACAAAGAAATACTGGTATTGATATCAATATATTCTTAATATATTTAAAATAAATATTTTATTACCATTTTGATAAACACAAAAATCAAGACCTTGAGTAGTGAAACATTAATATTACTCAACAGACCAAGGATACATTCATACAGATGTGAAGCATTCTGAGACTTCCTCTAGCACACTATTTATGAATTCCATAGAATCACAGACTGGTTTAGGTTGTAAGGAACCTTAAAGATCATCTAGTTCCAACCTCCCTGCATGGACAGGAACATCTCTCATTAGAACAGATTGCCCAAAGCCTCATCCAACCTTGCCTTGAAAACTGCTCGGCGAGGGACATCCACAATCTCCCTGGGCAACCCATGGCAGCATCTTATCACCCTCACACTAAAGAATTTCTTTCTCATTTGTAATCTAAACCTACCCTCTCCAGTTTAAAACCATTTCCCCTTTTCCTATCAGTCCATGCCCTTATAAGAAGTCCCTCACCAGCTTTTCCTCCTCAGAGCCTTCTTTTCTCCAGGCTGAACCAACACTCTCAGCCTATTTTCCTCAACAAGTTGCTCTAGCCCTCTGATCATCCATGTGGCCCTCCTCTAGACCCACTCCAACAGGTCCATAGCCTCCCAGTGTTGAGGGCTCCAGAACTAGACACAGAACACCAGGTGGAGTTTCAGGAGAGTGGAGCAGGCAGGGACCTCCTCCCTTGACCTGCTGACCACGCTTCTTTTGATGCAGCCCAGGACAGGGTTGGCTTTCTGGGCTGCAATTGCACACTGCCAGCTCATGTTATGCTTCTCATCAACCAACATCCCCAAGTCTTTCTCCTCAGGGCTGTTCTCAATTCATTTACTTGATCATCTCAATCCATTTAATTTCCATCAATCCAATTTACTTCATCAAATTTGAGTGAGAGGACACTGGCCCAGGATCCAACAACATTTTTACACTCAGAAGTCTTTGTTATTTCTCTAAAGTCCATTTTTAAATTGAAATCCCCTCTTCACATTAAGCTTACAGAATGCAGACCTCTGTCACAGCACAATCTCATCTGGTTCAAAGTAATATAGTACACTGCACCTCTACAGAGTTAATTGCCTGCTACATCTTGCATTTCTGACCTAACACAAAGGGAAAAACAATTCCAGCACTGGCTACATAGGTAAGTAGCCAGTTCTTCCTTTCCAGCAGTCTCTTTCAGTCAGCTTTGATTTTGTGCACATTATTAAGAAAGGAATGACTCCAGCAGAAGGAACCTAGATTTGCTTTTTGGATTTCATAAACAGATAACTTTTCTTTTGGACTTTTTTTTTTTTTTTTCTAACTGACATAAATCCATAAGCTTTCAGCAGAATAGGGTACACATGTATATAAAATGGAGAACTAATCATGATAAGCATCAGTAGCTTTCCCAAAGCACCCAGCTGCATACCTGTCAACACCAGCAAGGCTCAGCGGGATTGGGGTTTCCAAAATCACACCTTAACCATAAAACAGAAAAAAAGAAAGGAAGCCAACATTATGCTGACATCAAGGGTCTTCTACTGAGGCAACATTAATTTTTTTTATTCCATGCCAAAGATGAGAACACTCAAGCCTACTGAAGAAAACAGAGAGGGCACTGCAGGAAGCCATGCTGGGATTACTGGACAATATTCAATAGGTCTTAAAAAGAGTCAAAAAATGCTCCAAAGATTCTAAACTATTGAGGGGCATGGGGTGTGGGGGAAGGATGAGAAACTCCACAATGGCATGGTAGAGAACTTCAGAGACTGCAAGCTTCTGTCAAAGATACCTGTACACTCCTTTCAAGGTATCTTTCATTACCAGACTGCAATGAAACTCTAAAGCCTTGTTCTATTTCCCCACTCATAAAAGACACAGACATACCATTTCTCTCAAAAAAGTAATATTCTGGTTCCATGTCAGCAATCTTCAAGTATTAAATAAAGCTACTGACTGTAAGGAGGTGAATTTTCTTCTGGATACATCCAATATCAAATTACTACACTAGTATATTTTTCTACCATCTTTCCCATTATAGAAAGACAAGACAAAAAAGCATAACGGAGCAAACATAATGCAAAAGTCTCACAGCACATCGCTTTCCAAGAAATAGTATTTAAATGTTTTGAAAAACAAAGAACAATGAAACTGATTTTTCCTCTCTTTCCTCCCACAAAGCATTCCAGAAATAACCCAAAACAAAGACACCGGAAATTGTAGAAAGCCAAATGGAGAGACAGAAAAGCCATATTAAAAGTCCTCCTATTCTTATATACTTAGAATTGCAGTTGTTGGGTGTCACCCAGATACATCTCCATTTAAAAGGCAGTGCTTACTTAAAAGACATTGGCAAAAACCATTGACATGACTACTGAAAAATAAGCAAAGCATTGCCCACAGGGCACATTTGTTCCACACCACTGCATCTACACATGCACACACGAGCCCAAGTTGGCTGAAAAACTTCATCAGAAAATCTTCGTATTAGTTTCTAGTTTTGCTCTGTCCTTACTTAATCAAGACATTCAACAGCCTCTATGAAGTAAAGTTCAGGTTTGCAGGACCTGGTTCTTCTTGGCACCTAATCTTAAATTCTGAAGTCACCAAGACCACAGTTACCTCAGTAAATAGAAAAACGCTCCAAGTGGAGATAGAGACCCTAAAGTATTCAAAGAACACCCTCCTCCTGCTTTTTTTTTTTTTATCACCCTCAACAGGTAATAAAACTGTGAAAATTACTCTTAGCAATTCTTTAAGCTGCCCTTTTCCCTTCTTCCAATGGAAAACTGAGGAGAAATGCTACTTGTGTCATGTCAAAATGTTTTGTACCTTGTTCTATCAACCCCTCTTGAGAATTTATTTGAATGTCTGCTTTCAAAACAGTGGAGGACCATAACCAAAGCATCAGACAGTATAACAGGGAGTTTAAAACTATGCCCTGTGCTGCAAGCAATGTACAACATGCTTTTAAAAATTCAGTTAATTATTGGAATAACAGACAATTTGTATTCATGTACCTCAAGAACATATTCATTTAAAATATTTATTAAGCATCCTTTGCGTTCATTTGCATTCACAGATTTCAAAGCAAATTACAACAGCAATGTTTTTCTAAATGATCCTTGCTTGTTATGACTTACTGTAGCCTCTCTTTTATGCATATGCTTACAATAAGGCAAATTTCTGGAAAGGTAATAAAAGAAATGGTAAGGGACTTGCTCCCATTCTCTTGTGATATTTCTTCTCCCCAGACTATAACACAAAGACTTCAAAATAATGCAGCACACTGCTCATTTTTATGTGGTGACTACTATCATAGTCATTTTAATGCAATCGCATTATTTACCATCTGCTCTTTGTTTCGCCATTATAGATTTTCTACGTAGTTCATTTGGACACTTGAGACAAATAAGCTATTTATTCCCATCAGTTTAATGTTTCAGCTACTAGAATTTTTAAAAGAAAATATTTTCCACACAAACATGTCTTCTCATATAATCCCTGATGTAATATATATATGAATAATGGTAACTTGGCTTATTGCCACCTTTTAGAAAAGAAATTATTTATATCTTCTGCTCTTCAAGGTCTTAGATCATAATACAAGAGCTTAAAGTTGCTTAGGGTTGCATTTCAAAATTAACTCTGACAAAAAAATTTCTGCAAGTTGGCAAGTTTCTTGGATTCACTTACTTGAGAGAGAAACTTTTAACAAATAATTCTTAATTACATTAAAGGAGAATCAGGATGCACAATACACTGCCCAAGAAGCTATGATAGAAAGGTTTTATGCATCATATCTGATATGTAGATGACAAAAGAGAAGCATCAGAAATGCGGGGAACCTGATTTGATATTTTCCAGTTAAAAAAAAAAAATAGTCAGAAAACCTATCAATGAGAATGCAATTGAGGCAGTAGCATTCTACACAGCAAGAAAGAAGAAATGTAACCCTGAGGCTTGACAGGAGCATGGCTAGGAGGAGCATGTCTGTTTTCTTACTAAAAAAGTCAGGACAACCTTCTTTTAAAGAGGCAGCAAGGACAGGAACTATTGTATTTCAAATAATAAAAACAAATATAGCAGAAATTGTAAGGAGTGACCACAATTGCAAAAAATGACAGCTTTATTTTAAGGTATTCCCATCTCTGTATACTGGATAATTTGTAACCTATGTTAAAATGGTAGTATGATTTTCCATCACCACTTTGTCATTTAACAGAACTGATTTATACTTCTATTCATTAAAACATACATCAATCCTAAAGATGTACTATTTCACAGCATACAAAGATGCTGATTAACATCATATGTGGAATCTAGGTCTTGTACTCTATGTACAATCATCTTGAAAGAGTAATTTCCCCTTTGCACTTGGAGGCTTTGCCACAGCCACACAAGGTGCACTGCAATTTGAGTACTTCTGAAGCTCAGATTGCTGCAATCCCTCTTGTAACATTCAATCACTTGACTTGTCTGAAGAAACAGGTAATATAATGCAGTTCATAATGATTTCAGTATCACTCGTTAACTACTACTGCATATTAAAATGAGAATTAAAATACGAGCTTTCAGAATTTTAAAACTTGCATGAATCATGAAACACTGAGATTACACTGGCAATGAATCAAATTTGTTAAAGCAAAACCCAGTGTTGAGTAAAGGCCAGTAGACAGGACTTTATGAATTTCTTTATAAGGATGAAAGAGTCCGAGCTTCTCTGAAGTGACTCAAGTGCCTGCATACCCTGCAGTTTGCACCATACTGTCATTGCCCAATAGCTTCACAACATTAAATACATTTCAGAGCTTTTTTGTTTTATCAATCAGAGACACAGCGAATGGCAGAGGACAGATTCTGGGAATGAATCTTTGGGAAAGTCTGCAGATATCTGACACTTGGCCTTACACAGCAATTCTAGTTCCCCATACCATTTAATTGGTATTGAAAAAATGTGAAAATTATATAAAATTCATTTATCAATCTCTTGCTCAATTATTAGGAGCAGTATCACTTGAGACTCTCTTCAAGCTTCAGGTCTATGGGTTTTTACTTATATTTTTGTTTTACTTATATTTTGTTTGAGCTACTGTTAATATGCTGGGTAGACACTTATGCTCCTTCAAAGCCATTTAAGTTGTATTGTTAGATACATAAATATCCATTACGATGGATATTTAACAATTACAGTATGAAACTGGTTTATACTAATCAAGGGATGGTGGATAGATCAAATTCCAGTTTTGATTACATCTTTCTTACTCTGTTTGTTATGCAAATTGCATTAAATGTTGTTTTTGTTAAATAATTTATCCCAGATATTTAAAATTATGTAAATGTAAATGTATGTAAAGCTGAGGTAAATTCAGATTGGAGAGAAACTGAATTCCAAAAAAAAGTCCCCACATCTCTGTCCTCTACAGTTGTCTATACATACAAAGTTTATTGCCAGGATATAGCATATTTTCTATTGAAAAAATGCCAAAACCTAACTTTTGAGTAAGCCCTTATACCATTAGCTTGGACACAGCAATCAACCCAAGTTAACTGACTACACATGGCACTGAGGAATATTCAAGAGACCATATATAACATCCCTGCTACAAGGAACTGGACTAACCCAGCTGTACTGCCATTGGTGTAAATACACCCAAAAAAGTACATTTGACTGTTCACTACTCTCTCACAGAATCAAGAGTGAACTTCTGTTGTGGTTTATCCCCAGTGGGCAGGACAGACCCACCCAGCCACTCGCTCACTCCCCCCGGAGAGACTGGGGAGAGAATCAGAAAGGTAAAAGTAAAAAACCTCACAGGTTTCAAGCTATCAGCACTTACAAACCATGTACTACAAGGAGGAGGTTTAAGCTGAAGAGAAACTGGCCCACAGATAACAGGATGTTCACTAACCCAAAAAAATAACAGGATTATTATAAATCATAGTTGTCATCTTGCTGTATAGCACCTACTATGTTATTTCATAATACACATAAAACACTGATAATTATATCTCTATCAACATTTAGATCAAGTTGTATTATAGCAATTGACAGCAAGAAGTTTTAAGTAGAGAACAGAGTTAGTTTTTTTACATAGCAAGTTGGTGAATGCATATTTGGGAAGTAACAACAGAATTTCTCTGGCCGCATTGACCATTAGGGTAGCAGATACTAACAAAAAACCTGTCGAGATACAGTTTTTATATAATCACACATTACTGTTAAGAGGTAGAAGAGAAGTATCTGTTATTTAAAACTATAAACACATTTGGTTGGTGCAAAAGTCATTACACTAAAATCTTTTAAAATTAGTTAACTGCACATATCATTACATTACCTATTGCACATTTTTAACAGCTAAATGGAAAAAAAATGTTTATATGAACATCTGCAAAGAATCACAAATGTTCACTATAGAATCTTGCATATCTAAGCACATATTCTAAAAACTGAATCCCACGTTACAGTGAAGTCAGAGTAGCAGCTGTATGCACACACTCAGGTGTGAAAAAGAAACTGCACAGTTTTGAAAAACTGCAGTCATGTAAGAATGTATCTGCATTGTAAGGTGTCTGCACTGACATGGAAAGTAGAAATAGCTCATTGAGTCAAAATTACCCCTTTTTCAGTGTGTGCCTCCATGTATATTTGTGTATCTATCTATATCTGTACACATGCAGAAATATGCACTGAACTGTCCATATGGGAAATGGAATATACTAGAAGATCAGAGATGGGAAAACGCTAAAAAATATGAGACTCCCAATTCAAAAAGCTACAGTACTGTGTTCTGAAGGAGAAAGGTAATACGTAACACACCAACACTAGAACTGGGGAATTGCAGAAGAAGTGTTTTTTTTTCCAAGGTATTTGAAGATACATAGCAGATTCTGCTTTATAACAGATGTATAACTCTGAGAAATTAAAAAAAAAAAAAAAACACAAAAAACTAAAACTGAGTCCTGTGTATAACAAAAATTGACTCAACAGCACTCACTGATGTACAAGCAAAATAAAGGCAAACAAAGGATGGAAATCAAACTAATATTCTAGTATTAAAATTTAATTTTAATTAGGCAAACACTGCTTTTAGAAGATATTTTGTGCAACCAAGATGTTTTATAATCATCCTAGCAACAGCTGTTTCTCTTCATGAATTTCTGAAGGATAAAGAACTGAAAAGTAATTCTAAGCTATAGTCAGTGTAAAAGAATATCTTTTACTTCAATAAGAATTTCACATAAAAAAGTACAAACTATACTTATTCATAAAAATCCAAGACAATAGACACTGCCTGAAGCCTCAAAACCTTATCACAGCTGTGATATCACCTCATCACAGTTGTACAGGTGATCAAGCTGACCAAAAGGTAGATTAATAAAACACATTTCATTATAGAATCCATAAGGCACCAATCCTAAGATATTATATCCATTAATTTAATGATTGAAGCGATTTAACTGACTTTTGTTTAATCAACAAAATTGTATTCTGAACTATACTCACAAGGAAATAGGAAGGGGGAACATTTTTGGCTTCATTGTTTAGTACCTTGGTAACTTCATGTGATTTAAAATTTCCTACACTTTTCTAAAGCAACAGGTTCATCAAGACACAAACAGAATAACTTAGTAATCTTAAGATTTGAAACAGAAGAAACCTTAAAATGAGGCATCAACTTGGTCAATGACATTTTCTTCTCATTTGCAAAGAAGATTTAGAACCAGCTACTTAGCTGTTCATTTTTACAGGCAAAATATACTCTTTTCAACAAAAAGGAACTAAAATTAACTGAAAATAAACAACTTTGAGGTGATGAGGGAAAGAAATGCAGTATCTGAAACATTTTCTATAGCCAACATTTTCTCAAACACCAAGAACCTTGGTAGTGGCAGGTTCTCAGTCATGATTGTAATAGAATAACACAGCTGTTGCTGTTTTCAGATATAAGTCTAATATACTGTTGTGATAGAAGAGCATGTGCTTGAACTGGAAATCTCCTGAGTATGCAGAAAGAAAAAAAAAAAAAAGTGTTGGGTTTGGGGTTTTTTTGAAGTTATTTCTTTTCAAATAATTTTCATTTTCAAGTATTTGTCACACACTCCTACTTCAAACACAGAATGCAGAGTCAAGGCAGAGTAAGAAAACATCATCTACTCCTTGTACAACTTACAAATGCAAGCAGACTTAACAGGGTGGTTTAGTGAAGCAAGAAGACGTGATTAAAATACACTTCTCAGTTCATGAACTTCAGTTTACAAAAGCACATTAAAATCTCAGAAGTCAAACTGTTCAGAAATTACAATGCTGCACTTCCTTGAAGGTTTTCTTTCCAGAGATCTTTCTGCAGTCCCAGTGGTTTGCAGGCAGTTCTAAAGCTGCCTGAAGCAGATCATAAAATATGCCATGCACTTGTGCCTATTCTAAAAATTGTCTGCAATGAGAAACACTTCAGTGCTGGGCCTGTGCATACACACAGCCAAAGACACTTCTCTCCCCAAGGAGCTTGTACCTTTAAAAGAAATACAGGGAAAGCAGTTAAAGCATTCAGCTAAAGATAAGGACTGGGACATAAAGCTTTAGTCTTTAAAGGAGGTTCCAGAGGAAGCTGATGAAATTCATCTCGGGACAATGTTAATCCATCCAATGGCTACCATTTCCTACTGGCCAGACTGGTTCTGGAATGCAGAATAACTCTTACCCCACTCCACAACAGATTTTATTTTTATATGTTACTTTCTGCTAAGACTTATGGGAAAACTTCCTGTAGTCCCTCTGTGCAGCTACTGCAAAAACAAATGTAAGCTGTGCAGCAAGCAAAGCAAAAATTAAAACAAAGAGCAAAAATTTCATTTAACTTGAGAAGTTATATATGCTTGCAACAAAAAAAAAAAAGGTCAACAGCACTAGAGTCTCTATTAAGAAGAGCACTGCTAGCATGTCAAGGGGACATGATCCTTCCCTTCTGTTCCACACTGGAGAGGCCACTTCTGAGATACTGAACCCAGCTCTGAGGTCCCCAGTAGAGGGAGGTCATGAGGGGAGGGAATGAAGAGGGAGGTAAGAATGTGCCCCAATGGCAAGGAGGCAATGGGCACAAATTCAAACACATGAAGTTTCACCTGAACACCAGAGAACAGTTCTTGCACTGTGAAGTTAGGCAAATACTAATAGGTATTAGTAGGAATTGGCTGTGCAGAGACATTATAGAGTCTTCATCCAGGAGATATTCATGGCACTGAGCAACCTGCTCCAACTGATCCTGCTTGAGTAGAAGGCTTAGACTAGATGATTTCAAGAGGACCCATCCAACCTTAATGATTCTGTGATATTCATATACTGTGGTTATCACCTAACTCACAGACTCTGGTCTGTGTAATTAACTCTTGGCAGATTCACTTTGATTCACAACAGAACTGCCAGATATTTGCATTTAATCATGGGTATGATCATTTTTATCCTTT
This sequence comes from Heliangelus exortis, assembly GCF_036169615.1. Taxonomy (NCBI): domain Eukaryota; kingdom Metazoa; phylum Chordata; class Aves; order Apodiformes; family Trochilidae; genus Heliangelus; species Heliangelus exortis. The sequence goes on along the minus strand of NC_092422.1, from coordinate 106,107,463 downwards.
TTTAAAAATATTTCCAGATGTACTTTTATAGCTACATATAGTAGACGATCTTCCAATATAAACATACCCAAACAATAAGTTTTCTGCTGATTTGCAGTATTTTTCTTTCTCACACTTTCACACCGAGACGCTGGTCTGACTAATGCCTCAGCAGACTTAGATTAACAAAGAATTAGAAGTACATCTTGTGATAATAGCTCTGGAAGCCATGTAATAAATTTTAATTTAAACAGAATTGCTCATTTTTTGCTCATGTTTATTATTTCGAATTTTCATGTTCTTTACCAGTTACTAACAAAGCAACTAACTCACACTCATGCCTGGGGAAGGGAGATTCTCCTCACAGAAGAGATCACTCACAAAGGCAACATTTTTATAGATTTTAAAGCATAGAGACAAAAACTGCTACTTCCCCACTAATATCTGCAGAGACCCTGCTCTTGAGACCAGAAGCTTAGATCTTTCCTGTTTTATGAGTAGCTTGTAGCCTCCAACTCCACATGCACACAGAGTCTTCTAGATTCCACCAAAGATCTCCCTTCAGCAGCATAAGACTGCTCTATCTTCTCTCTTAGTAGTTATAATTTTTTCTCATTGTTTTTCCGATGTATTAGTCTCTCTCTACTCATGTTGGAAGTCTTACAGTTTCTCGAAGCTCTCTTCTCATTGCTTCTGAACACCTTTCCTTGCCATTCTTCCCTCTGCTGGGATGATCCAGGATATGTCACTGATATGAATGAATGAAGCAAGAAAATTAAAAAAATTTAAAAAACCAACAAGCTACCTCTAACACCTTGATAGTCAAAAAGGGGGTCATCAGCCTTCTTAAGTCTTCCCTTAACTCCCTTCTTAACTCTTCCCAGACTGCAGTCATCTAGGAACTGAAGACTCCGTATACAAACATTAAGTCCCTGGTTACATGAACTCAAGCTTTTTGCTAGAACTGAACAGAATTATGACCATGCTATTTCTGAGTGTCAAAAACTTGCAAAAATTGTAAAATGTCTACTTAATATTCATAAGAGACACAATGCCAATATAAAGAGAACATTAATGCATTTCAGAAGTAGAGAGCTAGCAGAAAAATCAGTTGTGATAGTGCTATAGAGTACTGCATAAAATAAAAGTCAAGCCAGTGTTGCAAAGCCAAATGCTAAGAAACAACATTTGCATTTACATTGTTTCAGTGCCTCTAATTTAGTTCTTTGACATAAAAGTACACAGAAACGCACAACCTACCTAATACATACTACCTAATCACATGATTACATTTTTTCCTACAGGCTCTTTTTCACTCTCTGCATAGGATAGATTTGTTCTGCAGATCATATGGCCCTGAGCAAGTTGGTAAATTCATGATCAATTCCAGAAAACAAAAGATGGATGGGTATTAGCTTCTGACCGTTTCAGATTTATTCCTACCGTTACCACAAAACAAAAAACATAGACTAATGCACTGCCTTTGACACTTGTTTGATTACTCAACATAAAGCTCATTCATTCTTACTGCCAATACATATAAATTTCACACACTTTACTCTGGGAATGAATAAGCCAGAATGCTCAGGTTTTAACACCCAAAAAGAGAGTAGGTGAACGCATTGTAGAGCCTCTAACACACAAAGTCCATCTGATTGTTAGTTCCAGGCACCTTTTATGTCAAAGGATATATTGTCCTACTGAATAAATCCAGCAGACTACTCCTATTTGCCCCTCACTGTCACTGTCAAGAAATACATGTCAACTCTGTCAGAAGAGACATCTGGTTCTGCAGCAGATTTAGATCTTAGAGAACATCACTGAACTAGGATGAAGTGCCTCAATGTTCACCTCAGAGGGCCCTCTCGTCTACATCAGCAGTTCTGATTTTCTGTGCCAAACAGACACTGAAGTGACACCTGGTTAGGTACCCAACTGTCATTACAGCAAAGCTAGGCAAAAAGCTGCAGCTCTGATATCAGGGAAGAGTGGGATTGATGCTCAGAGCAACTCTAGGCCTCCAAGATTAACACATCAAAAACAGGCAATAAGTTTCTAATAACTTATATATTAGCCTGAGTCTTTAGAGAAGAGAAAAAAAAAAAAAAAAACCAACTCATTTTCAAGTACAAACAATGAGTAGCCAGGCAGAAAGATGGTGAAACACAAGTGCAGTTTCAAGTCCAATGAATTGTGAGAAACCTTCAAAAGAGGCAATGTTATCTTGAATTTTTAAAACTCATTAAGCAACACATTTGGAAACCACTGATGCATACTGAAAGCATGGCATTTTTACAGAACAGCATTGTTATGGGGTATTTTTCCCTCTGATGCAGAAAGCAATTTATCTGATAGCATTATAATACTAGAGATGTCAGGAAAAAGCACAAAGGACAAAACTTAGAGAAAAAACTAAAAATGAGCAGTCCGTTACTCCATCCATTCAAAGTGATGTCACTCACAGTAATTTCAAAAACCAGATACCATGTACCTCTGGCTTTCCTGCACTACAGAAGACACAAAATTCACATGTTTATTTGCACTTGCAGTAGAAAGAATATCTTAATGCACAGCTACCAATATAAGTAATCGTTTTCATAACAAAATAAAATAAAAATCCCAAACTGTTTTTTTCTATGCAATCCTGTGTTTGGAATATAATTTTTAGCTGAATTCACTGAAAATCCAGTGCATTTTAAGAGTTGATGTTTACCATTTTCCCACAACACACCTACAGTTTATAGAGAGCTTTTGCTACCCAGTAATTTCAGAAAAAGATGAAAGGTGATATTTATCATGCTAAAATAAAAGCATACTGTCTCAAAAAACTTTGCCTTTACTTTGCCTTTCCTGTGTGCATCTGTTCCAGCACAGTGTTCCTGGAGCAGGTCCAAAGGAGGGCAACTAGGCTGGTGAAGGGACTCCAGCACAGATCCTGTGAGGAGAGGCTGAGGGAGCTGGGGCTGTTCAGCCTGGAGAAGAGGAGGCTCAGAGGAGACCTCATCACTCTCTACAACTCCCTGAAAGGAGGGTGGAGCCAGGGGGGGGTTGGTCTCTTTTCCCAGGCAGCTCTCAGCCAGACAAGAGGGCACGGTCTCAAGTTGTGCTGGGGGAGGTTTAGGTTGGACATTAGAAAGAATTTCTTTACAGAGAGGGTGATCAAGCATTGGAATGGGCTGCCCAGGGAAGTGGTGGATTCTCCATCCCTGGAGATATTTAAAAAGAGACTGGATGTGGCACTCAGTGCCATGGGCTGGTAACTGCAGCGGTAGTGGATCAAGGGTTGGACTTGATGATCTCTGAGGTCCCTTCCAACCCAGCCCATTCTATGATTCTATGATTCTGTGAATGTCTACACCCACGTACCTACCAACCTTGCATACAAGTGATTAAACAGTACAGGTTTTGGACTGATTCTTCCAACCTCCTAAGTGGACAGACACAGCCCAGAGCTGTGTCTCATTCTGCCAACTGAGGCACTACTGCTTCTTTGCAGTGCTGGATTCCACGTGGATAATAATGCTCACATGGCAGCTCTCTTCCTACACTGCTTGCAGAGCAGGAGGGTGAAATCAAGAGGAGAATACACATGAAATCAGCACATTCTGAGACTGGAAGGAAAAATCCTGAAGACAACAAAGGTATCTGCTAAGTTTTTCTAAAAACATAGCAGATCAACAGCAATGCTTTACCTTAAACTTTCTCAACCTTCTCACCTGACGCTTCATTTCTGTCATCTCTTCATAACAAGATTCTGTTAGGGTACAAACCAATCCTTCACACTTCACTTGATATTCATAGAGACACTGACTGTAGATTTGCATTACAGCTTGCTGGCATTTCCATTATAAACACACTCTTCTTTTCATTCAGCTAATTGTGCAGGGGGAAATCATTCCAGATTGAAATAAGAAACATAAGCACCTAGTTATCCTTCCTAGTATATGAAACATTTACAGATGATTAATTTTTGTTCAGCAGTACTGTTTGTCTGTCACAGACTGTGGTTTGACAACAAATTAAATCCAGTTTTGGATTTCCAAGTGCCAAAACAAAAACTCTTGTTATATGGCATAAACTGCACATCTGCTGCAAGCTCAACTGTTGTAGTATACTCAGTCAAAAATACCAATTTCATTCAAACTCTATAAAAAAACCCTGAAGTTCATGTAAGTACTAGCAACCTTCTGCTAGTCTATGCTAGCTATGCTAGCTAATGACAGACAAATGCTATTGTCTGTTCTCCCACAGCCAGCCAAAATCTGGAATGGAAAAAAAAAAAAAGAAAAAAAAAAGGTGGCCAATACCCCAAGGGAATTTTTCATATAATTTGTGCATGCCTAAAAGGAATCAAAGCTGTACACCATGAGGCAGGGTGCTGCATATCAGATGCTTACATATTGCAATGAACATGTAACTGCAAACCAGAAATCACTCTGCCCCCTACTTAACGACTATCCCTAAGCACACCAAGTATTTCTTTTACTTTCTGTACGACAGAACAGAAAGTAGTACATAAAAACATTTGAAGACAGATAAGACTTTATAATACTGCCAGGAAAATAAAGCTGTCAGTGTATAGTGCAACAGATCACAAGAAACAGGCAAAACATTTCCCTCATGTTCCTGAACTTTTAAAGTTTCCATTAACTGAAGTAATGCCTCTCAGTAAGCACAATAAGAAAATAATTGGCACATATGCAATAGGTATGTAATTTGTATGTATTACTTAAAAAAAAAAAAGAAAATGTAAAAATTTCTATTCTGCAAATGTAGTTCTGTGATTTCAAGACAGAGAAGTGTAATACCACTATTTTGTGTTTGTGTGAAATGGCTGAATCCTGGATGTATTAAATAGCTACTAAGGAAAACATTCTGCATTCTAAGAATTGTCCTCCACATACTCTGAGTTCTCTCAGCTTCACGTTACCTATCTACTCAGTAGTATCATCATCGTATTTAGAGTTCTAAATATGTCTATTATATTACTTTAAAGCAGTTGAAACTATAGTCACAGATATGTTATGCCAAGTGAAAACACACTTTCTGATTTCCAGTACTTCTGGTAGGACTCTGTAAGAGGACCCTGCTGAGCAACTGTCAGCAATTACTTATGCACCAGTCTAACAAAATATCAAACTCTTAACTAGTGCTGGGATTGTAAAAAGAAAGCGAGGTATCTTGATACTCTAGCCTAGAAAGTCTTATCAGCCAGCACATTTAAATGGGTACCCTTTCAGCTAGTTCTTATATTTATTTGTCTTCAGTAAGAAACTCTTCTGAGTACAGAGCACTGAAATGAGAAAAGGGTACAACGGAAACAGAACATGATTTTACTGTCAGATTGAAAAAGGATGGTAATACAGAAATGCAGTACCAAATCTCTTATTTCATGTCTGTCCTAACCATTTCATCTCAGATACTGAAAAAAAAACAGAGCAAATTACACAAATGTAAAATAATGTACTGAAGATTCTTTTATCCATTCGGATATGAAACAATGAATTAAATATATTATATTCTTCTGGTCTAGCAGAGGGTATCCCTGCCCACAGAAGAAAGGTTGGAACTAGATGACATTTAAGGTCTCATCCTAATCTATGATTCTATGAACATCAGAACTGCAAGAATGGAGACCCACAGTCACCAGTAACAGACAAACCGATCACCTAACACTCCCCTCAAAAGGGCATCACTTGAGTGATTATGATAATCCTTACCCAGATCTCACATTTACTAGTCGAAAGATGGTCTGTACTCTAGGCCCTCTTGAAACTAGATGGATCTCATCAAACATTAGTAACAGAAGAAAGATTTCATACAACACCTTTTCAACTTGAAGTATCAAAGGTGCCCACCTACAGCATTTCAAATTACTCTGCTGTGAGAAAGCTACCTATGCATTTCCTATACTTGTTCCTACAGTAAAAACCTGACTTTAGTCACCTTAGGGATGTGTAAAATCTCATATATAGTTCAAGTTGCATATTGGGGAAATTCTGGGCATTTACCACTGCATACCAGAATCCAAGTACTGAACTCCCTGCTTTAGGAATGGAACGTTTGCCAGCCATAAATTTAAGTCATCTGCAAGAAAAATAGTGAGGGGGGAATGATTAATGAACAAGTAGTGCTGTCAGGCAGGAACTGTGGCAAGAGAACTGCAGAACTGTGAGGAGGAGACAATTTTATTTAATCAGAAGAGGTCTTGGATGTGACACAGGATGGGGAGTACTTTTACATTGCCACTAATTGTTTTTCCTTCATTTAATGTGAGAGTGAAAAAATTAAGCCATGAAGGATCCCGCACTAGATCAGATAATTTATAGACTTGGTAAGGTTATTGGCAGCATCCAGGCCTTTAATATTTTATAATGTTCATACTGCTACACTTGCATGAATTTGATGTTAAAAGCTCAGTGTACAGCAAAACTCTACAAATACAAGACAACGGAAGGAAAGACAATCTTAAATAATTACTTTCTCAAGAACACCAGAAGTACTTAAGAATAAGCTGCAAAAAGAACAAATTACTGTAATAACAGCAACTCAAAGCTGGCAGCTCAGAACAAAATAAAAACCCTAACCTTCAATTTAAAAAAAATTAAATATAAGTAGAATTAACATAATTTTAACCACATCTCAACCCTCCTTTCTCATAGCAATTAGCCCTTGGGTTACCCACTTACCTTTCAGTCTGGTGACAGTACTGAACACTGTCAACACTAAAGCCTGAGTCCTTTTTGTTACATGTGATTGATGTTTACATTCATTCAAGAGACGAATCATCTCTTCCCATCTATTTGCCTAGTGATGTTTTCCAAATAGCAAGTTAGTTTGTTTGTTTAGCTGCATATTTGTTTAAAAAATGTCTGTATATTGGAAGAATAGTTGAGGCTTCAGTTTCACTCAAAACATCATTCCAGATGTACCTTTAGAGAAAAGCAGAAAAGCAAAATTTAAAGTTCTCTAAGGTGCCAGGTCACCACATGGGTAGAACCATCCAGATGACTTCAGAGGAGCCAATACATCACTTCCGAGACAGAACTAATTTGCTTACTGAACAAGAAATGTTGTAACCAGTAACAAGCTGATTCTGGAACACTTTTATGAAATAGTATCAGTGAACATTAAGTACATATACATGTCGACACAAACACCCACATTTAACTGGACAAAATGAAAGCTTTGGGGCCGATCTACTAACTCCCAAAAAACTTATACATTTGGAACAGGTCACTACTAAGTAATGGCTGCATGAAGCTGCCCTTTTATGCCTCCTTTGTCTCTCCTTTCATACAATCAAGGAAGATGAGGTAGGGGCAGCTCTTCCCCCTTTACTTGCTGGTCTCTGAAACAAATCCTGCTCCCTGTGCACTGTATACAAGTATTTTTAATAGTATTTATAAAAGTATGCCTACAGGTATCAAGGGTTTCTTAATGAAGTTATGTAGAGAACAGTTGCGGCCTTTCCCTGTATGCCAAATGAGGTTATAATGGTGTAGCTCAGTAAAAAAAAAAAAAAATTCTTTGCATAGAACCTTGGTTTTCTCTTGTTTTTTAACATAACAACAGAATCACAAACAATTGTGGTATAAGAAAAAAACCCTACACCAACATTTTGCCCAAAATGTGAAAAAAAAACCACTAAAACCAAAAAGAGAACTAGGAGAGGCAGGGTGGGTGGGGAGGTATAAGAAGAGAGAAAGAATTACAGAAAGGAAAATTAACTTATTTCCAGGACCAAAACCCATTTCGTACAATGGACTACTGATATATTTGTAACCTTGACATTTTCATTAGTCCTGTGACATATATTAACTAATGATGATCAGCAGAATATGACATGATTAAATACTAGCAGTGCAATCTTAAACTCATTAGGTTATACTGCTAATACCACCCTCCTCAAGAAAAAACTTGACTGTAATTCACATATTTTTACAGACTTCTGAATTCATCAGATCTAGGCCTTAACTCAGATCTTCAGTAAAAATGGAGCAACAACGGAGCAACAACACAACATTAGTGAAGTCTATCTATGTAAGGCAACATAAATCTGCATTGTAAATATCAAGATACATTCATCGGAGAGCCATATGCAAAGGTTAACCTGAATTCTCTAGAACAACAATTAGACCTACCCATACTGAAGGCATAATGCAGATATTAAGTGGATCAAGGAAAAACTTGGTGGATGGGCATTACTGCCAGGGAACACCACCACCTATGCTCCTAATGTCTTCTAACCATGATTCTTCCCTTGTTTTCTGTTGCACTAGGATACTAAATACTGAAAGCCACAAGGTCAAGTATGACCTGTCTGCTATAGCATCAAATCACAATACACCCCAGTACCTCCCCTCTCTTATCCACAACCAAAAGGAAAAGAAGGTAGATAAAGCAGCAGGTCTTCCCCATTTACTTTTGCAATTCTGATACAAACCTTCTCCCAGGTACAGCAACCATTTACTACTGAGGTTATTGAAAAAAGAATTATATTGCTCATGTCTATATCAAACAGAGCAACAATAGAACTCTCTGGTAGCAGTAAGAGATCTCTTTACAGCCAAAAGAAAGCTGAAAGATAAGAGACTATAATGAATACTATATACTTAAGGACACGTTTATGAGTATCTATTGTCTCTTTGTTAGTCATCCAGTCTCCTACTTCATTTCACTTTCATGCCTAATATGCTTCCTATGATTCTCGTATGAGTATCGTCCACAAAAGAGCTACCTTTAAAGAATCTGAAGAAAAAAATCCAGATTTTCTTTACTTTGCTACATCAGAAGCACACCTTTGATGGTTTCATTGTTTCTTCAGGGAAACTGCAGATCTCTTTTATACTTTTAAAATCCACAATCAACCTCTCACACAATCCCTCTGCTAATTTATAGTTAAATTTAATATTTTCAATCAGTAAAGCCACGCAACTAGGTATCAGTCATAGCAATAAAAACTGTGCTTTGTTTCTTTTTTAAGAGATGTGGTTGATGGGAAGAAGAAAGAAGTAAATCATTGGAAATATTATATTGAATAGGAACTTTTTTTTTTAATCTATAAATTCTTTACTTTATCAAGACTGAACTACAGAACAATTTTACAGTAACTACATGCTTTGATTGTGACTATATTCTTTCTTCTTCCTGCACATGATGTCTTTCTAAAGGATGTAAAATTTCATTCATTCTTTACCATAATATGCTTGCTTTATGTATGTCAGCTTCCTAATGAGCTGGCACATTAGTCAAATGCAATCAAGGTAATAACCTAATTCAGGCTTAAAATATTATCAAGATGTTTCACAAATTGGCTCAGTACTTAACTATTCAACACACATTTATAAAGTACCTTTCAGGATGAAAATCACAAGGCTTTGTACAAAGAAAGAAAAAATATAAATTCATCCAAAGAAGATATTTCAAAGCTCTTACAAGCTTCCTGACACACATGAGATAGTGGTTGTGTACTCATCTAGTTTTTCAACACAGCTACAGAACTGCTGATCCAATACCCTGGGCAGATAATTTCAAGCCCTACAGAACATATGACAAGGGCTCCAGCACCTGACATCTTCAATTTGCATTTGGAAATGATTAATAAAACACCATCTATTAAATACAGGGCACAGGATGACATGTGGAGGAAATGAAAGTTTAGCTCAGCAGGAGTAAGGTCATGAAAGATCTTAAAGATTAAAAGTAAAATGTGAAGTGAAAGCTTCAGCAGAAAGCAACGTATTTATGGAGTGACTGAAACATACTTTTCAACTGGGAATTAACCAGGAGGAATTAACCTAACTAGTAGGTTTAGTCATAGAACTATTAAAAAAAACTGCTGATGGCTAAGAGAAATCATTTATCATTTTATGTATACTGATCAATCCCTTTAACCTAGGTAACCTGTCCTAGGTTACCTTAACCAGCAGTTACCTATCTGTGAAACAAATTGCTGTTCCCTTTCAGACTCACAGGGGAATTACATGAAGTGCAGAAAATCTCTACTGTTAAGATCATCAGCTGCCACTCTTGTTATTGACTTAAAGTGTCTGAAGAAAAAACTCCACTTTCACCATCAGAAAGTAAACCCATCAGGTTAAGTCTGAAGCACATAAAAAAAAATAAAAGTAATTTTAAAAAATTTAAAAAACCAAAACAACAAAACAAAATTTTAGAATCTACGTTTCAGTCTGGAAATTACCACTCCTTGTAAAGCCAAGATCAGTTACATAGAGCCACTTAGCTGCTGCCTCTGACTCTTCCCTTCAAGCAGTGCCATAGGGATTGAAGATGAATGCCAACTGTATGTGGCACTGGATGATGCTGAAAGGCACACAAGTTTTCACTGTGACACCAGGGTTAGTAAATGTTACTATTATCCTCTATAGCATTTTCACTAGTATGTTCTGTTCATGTCAGAGGTAGTTTTCAACCTTAATTCTAATCACGGGAGGTCATAGTTACCAAACTGAAAAATCTATTACAGTTCTATATTAAATTACTTACTGCACAGTAAGAGAATGTTGATATGTGGTCAGGATACTAGCATTGCTCCATCTCATTTTTAATCATGGAGACCATAAAAAACCCAGTCTAGAAATAAGTTATTTAAAGTAACCAAGCAACTTCAGATTTTTGTTTCTTAGGTACCTTATTGATCAGAAAACCAAATCTTGCAGCATGACAAGACAAATAATGTATCTGTACATACCAATGGTATGAAGATAAATAGTTACCCATCGCAAACATTGCAACTTCAGATTACTCAAATAACTTACTGTGTTCCCCCAATATTCCCCCAGATTTCTGTAATCTTCAGTGAACCTATAGAAAACAGGCCTACCTTCTGACACCAAAGTACTGCTGAGACCAAAATACTGCTTTTAAATAGTTTGTTTTCCTGATTATCTACTTTTTACTATGTTCCTTGTTTTATATAAAATTATTTCACCCACTGACATACGCAAACAAGATTAACATGAACATTTACACTTTAATATTTAACTGTGTACACTTGTAAAGATAGATGGTTGCCATCATAAATAGCAGTTAGTCATCTGGGGATTGGGTTAATACCCAGTGAGTCCCATCAAAGACTGCCATTGATTCTGACCAACTTTGAACCAGATACTAGCAGAGATTTTATGACTTTAAAAACTCCTGGCTTCATTCTAATGCCGTTTGCACTGCATATTTAATAGTAAAATTGCCTCTGGGGGAACTGTTCTTTGGAATGCCTTCCAAATTACAAAGCGCTTTGAAGCTTCAATAAAAATTACGTGTTTATAACAAAATAATTAAGTCACTATAACATGCACAGCACTGGAAAAACAAGAAACTGGAAATTAAAAGTTAATATCAAAAACTTATCTACAGAACTAAAATTAAAATTGAGGTAAACATAATGAATAATTCTCCTTCCTAGGCAGGGAAAATGGTTTCCACACATGCTTCAACCAACTTCCTTCCCTTTTGCTTTGTTCTCTTACCAGCAAATTGGATATATGAGAAGCCAATATATGATATAGATATATGAGAAACTGAAAGAAAGTAATAGCTGAGCAAACATGAAGCATCCTTCACAAACCTAGGTACAATACCTTACCTTGTACTTTCAGAAGCAAGTTTGGGTCACTCAATCTAAAACTGTACTTTTCTCTCCAAAATAAACAGTTTCTTCCCTTTGAACAACCAGTCACCACCTGCTTTGAGAAATTTCATAATACCTTAATTATATCATATGCAGGTGGTATCTCTAGTGTTCTGACACATGTTCAGCTAGTTGAAAACTTCTATCTGCTTAGTAAAAAAGCAAGCATTTTGACCTGTTTTGTTTTACTTTTGTGTTAGTAACTATAGTGGTAAAAGGAAGGGCTTAAGCAAAAATAGGTTCATACCTTGAGACGACTAAAGATCTGTAGAATTGTGACCTTGTTTATTTTCAGAAGTACCTTCTATTCATCTGGTTACTTCTTCCTAATTTCTTTTTTCATATACAAATCTAGTAAAGATGAAATTAAACCATGCCTGAAACTTTTTTTTTTTTTTTTTTTTTTTTTTTTTTTTTTTGGATGAGGAGTTGAGGGGGAGGAGGCAGGGAGAAGATAAAGATAGTTGTGAAGATTTTAAGCTATTCCTTGAGAGTACATTATGACATTCACATGAATATTTTCTCCACAGAGTTTATTTTCAAGACCCTTTACTAAGTCTAAATTGTATAGGAGGTCAACATTGAGCTAAGATTTTGGAAACACACTATGCCTTTCTGTAAGAGCATGGAAATATATTTGATAAAATTTAGAATTTTCACTGCTTATAAAGCTATGAAAAGCTGAATTTGTGACAAACAACAATAAACATGCAATTATATTTAACAACCCAAGATTCCTGTATCTGACTAAATGTTAGAAATTAACCTCACAAAGACTAACTTGGAGGATCCCATTCCTTAAGAAAATCTTGCATTTTTTACTCCCCCCTTTTAATTTTGTAATGCAGCTGAATAACCTTTGAAGACATTGGCTGTGTGTTGCTGAAGCCCTCAAAGTTACCGTCACACATTAGCACAGACCCTTCTCTTAGGAGCCAATGCAATCTCAGGTACCACCTTAACAGTTCACACTGTCTGCTAGTAACTGCAACACTCCAGTTCAGCATGTGTGTAATTAAGACCTTATTTTTACATCCAGAACAACTGAGCTGCCAGTGTAACTGAGTAAGCTCTATGAAATAATGTGCTTTAAATACTGAGTCACTTTCCAAGCAGATGAGCATTAGCTAACTCTTCATTTTGGATAAGGAATGAACTGTGCAGTTTCATATGTCCCAAAATCATATCACTTATCTAAAGGTATCATAAGCACCAAGTAATGTGACATTTGCTAGCTGTACTATAAACCCTATTATTTTGTAAGTAACAGTACTTAGTAAGTAAGTAAGGACTTAGTACTTCGTAAGTAACAGTCCCTAGTAAAAAACTATAGTCTAAATCACCAGCTTGCAAGGTGCTGTTGTTTTGATTGCTGCTAATCATAGATGTTACTTTTTCATACCGTATTCTTATATGATTAACACAGAGCACATAAATCCATGTTACTGTGCTTTTGCCATTGCACTACAGGTATTTTTTTGTAACCAGGGCTGTAGCCATATGTAAATAGAAAGTGAGCACCTACAAACATAAAAATTCATAGGGATTCACATTCAGAAATTCAATGTAACACCAGTTCACTCCTTTAACCTTTTCACTGGTGTTTACCTAACCCTAACGTTAAAGTCAGAGATGCAGAGAGAGTGTTTTGCACTGTAAAAATCATAAAACCACAGAATCACGGAACAGTTTGGGTTGGAAGAAACCTTAAAAATCACCTATAACATCTCCCTGGATCCTTCTCTTCTCCAGGCTGAACAATCCCAACTCTCTCAGACTGTCTCCATAGCAGAGATGCTCCAGCCTTCTGATCATCTTTCTGGCCCTCCTCTGGATTTTCTCCAACAGCTCCATGTCCTTCCTGTGTTGGAGACTCCAGAACAGGACACACTATAAAAATATGCTTTTATGAGCAGATTTTACTCAAACTATATTTCCATGCATCTTCCACAGCATCTGCCAAAAAGGAAATCCTTTTTGTTTGTTTGTTTTGTGGCATCCTCCCGTCTAACTTCCTAAATGACCAACACAAATCCTACTCTAATAAACTCTGTGTGCATGGTTTTTTTTGTGAAGTGAAGCAAGACCTAAACTTTTTCCTCTTGTGATCCATCACATAAGCACAGAATTATTATGGTCGGAAAAGACTTTTAAGATCACTCTGTCCAACCATCAATATTTCCCCCGCCCCCCCCCCCCCCAAAAAAAAAAAAAAAAAAAAATTATCTGTATCTATACCACCATGGCCACTACAGCATGTCCTGAAGTGCGTCATCTACATGGTTCTTAAAATACTTCCAGGGACAGTGACTCCACCACATCCATGGGCAGCCTTTTCAGTGCCTAACTACTCCCCTAATAAAGAAATTCTTCATATTATACAGTCTAAAGCTCCCCTGACACAACTTCACACCATATCCTCTGGTCCTATCATTATTTACTTGAGAGAAGAGGCCAGCACCCACTTCCCTACAAACTCCTCTCAGGTAGCTGTAGAGAGCAATACAGTCGCCTCTGAGCCTTTTCTTCTCCAAACTAAGCATTCCAAATTCCCTCAGCCTCTCCTCATAGAACTTTTTCTCCAGACCCTTCACCAGCGTGGTTGCCCTTCTCTGGACACACTCCAGCAGCTCAAAGTCTTTCGTGTAGTGAGGGGCCCAGAACTGAACACACTTGCCACTCTGCTTATTATTTGTACCACTAGCCACTTTTAATTCACTATTAACTAAATCACTAGCCACTTGCTTATTATCTGTGTTATTAATACCTCTGCTCCCAACAACTTACAGTATGGTAAAAGGCTTGAGCATGAGGGAGAAGAAATCTTTCCTCCACCTTTCCCTTCAACAGAAGCTAAGTTTGTTCTGGTGCCAAGCACCTAGCTTGGACACACACATATGAAACTTTGCTCCATTCTACCATTTGGGGTTGTTTCATTCATTGAGTAGCCTGTGTCACAGCTTAAGGTGGGTAATGTCTGCATCTGGTTTTGAGAATTAGCCACCCCTGGAATCACTAGGAACAAAACTGCAGACCCCAAGGAGCTGAGAGCCGAAATTCATCACCGTCTAAAACTCACTGACCCTAAAATTACATTATAGTATTTTCTGCACACCCAAAAACAATAGGGCTGAGCCCAAGACAAATGTGTGTCCAAGTTTAACTTGCTGACAGAGCAACTCAGGGAAATAGTGTTTGAAAGTCTCTGGGATTCATGAATTCTGACAGTCATCACAGCCCCAGCTTCAGTGGAAATAATTTATCAGTTCCAGAAGTCCTATTCTCATTCCTAAGAAAGCATCTCTTAACAGACCTCATTCTCTTACCAAAAAATAAAATATCAACTGATACCCTTGATATGCCTCAACACATCAGGGCTATATTATTGTACAGCACAACACACAGTGACTTTTCCTCTAACAAGGCTGGAGAACCTTCATCTAAAAATAAAATACGAACAAGTGAAACCCAACACAGGAGGTTGGCTTGACTTTAGAAGTAACATGCGTTTTAAAAAAGCAAACAAGAAGTGAAAATTGTTTTTCTTTTCCAGCTGTGAACAAACAAATAGAAAAAGAAAAAAACATTCATTTTAATGCTTATTTTCATGCCCTAATGAAAGCTAAAATAAAATTGCAGTTTTGTGCTGTCAGTTCAATATTTAAGCTACAGGTATGACTGCATTCTAATAATAAAGCAAACAAACACTTCAAGATTAATGAAAGTCTGTAAAAAAATTCAAGTATATCTAAAATGCAGATGACAGCTGAATGAAGAGAGGCAACAGAAATGGTAACCGAGCCTGTACACACTTCCTTTTCCCATTGCTAATAAAAAGAGGGGTGCAAAATTTGGTCTAATAAAATACAAGTCAGACATCAATAAATTGGAAGACATCTCTGTTACTCATTTGAAGCTTCAGGCCTATTCAAGGCCATAGTTCCAGTGTATGGAATAGAATTCTAGCACAATGGCTTCTCACAAAATATTAAGTGCTAAAACCAAATCATCACATTAAAGGCCAAGAATCATGATCTCAACCTATTCCTTTGTTGGGTTTTTTTGTTTGTTTTTTTTTACACACATACTGTTCAGGTTGACAGAATTTTTTAAGTTACAAAACATCAAAACATCTGCCAATCCAGCAATATATGCTGGATTTTAAGAATTTTAAGAATAGATCATAATTTCATCTCATTGTAAGTATGACACTAAACAACCAAAACACATAAAAATCAAAACCCTGAAGAGTACACCAAGACTAGGTTGCAATGACAGCTTTTTTAATACATGCCATGAGGTAGATTCAGTTTAGAATTTATTGCTAAATCCAAACTTGTTTGCTATAAAAAAATCCTTATCTCTCCTCTGTCCTATAAAAACAGAAGAGGCAGAACTGGCAGCAGGATGTTATAAGAAAAATTATCTTAGAAAACATTTGTCAAGGAAAAGAAAGTGTTTGCTGGTATACCAACAGAAAGGAAAGAAGGACCAAAACAAACATCTGGGTATATAATGAAAGCTTTCATTGATTCATTTTTATGCTAAAATTAATGGATTTAAAATGCAGTATTTTAAAGATAAAGCTTCTGTCAGACCTTTTGAAGTTCAAAGGCTTTCTTTACATTAATTTTGTTTTGGCAAAATTCATCAAAAGAAGCTAAAAAATATGCAGCTATTTGATAGCGCAAAGAAAATATAAGGAATGAGAATATGTTAAGATTTTCTTTAGTATACAAACATTTTTATTTTCATAGTACTTTACATATGTTTTTATCTTTCATCTGCAAGTCTTTCCAAGTCTGACACTGCCAAGCCAAAGACTGATATTCAGGAAATAGGTGCTCTAAGGTAGACTTAAAGAATCCCCTGCCCAGCTCTCCAGTGTGTATCTACTTCCAGCTGTGCCACCATCCAGTCCTAAGGACCAGAGCACCAAATGACACAGGGTATCATTCCTCTGTCCCACAATATCTTTAAAATAAAATTTATTCAGGTACCTTGAAGTTTCTGGTTTAATGTGCTGATCGATCCTCTTTGGTTTTTTTTTTTTTTTTTTTGGTACAAACAGGGTACTGCTTTGGAAATAAGCAGGGTACTGCTTTGGAAATCAGGCTCTCCTAGTATTTAAAAAGAAGGAGAGGAAATCAAAGCCCTCCTCCTTGTCGATTTTCTGATTAACAGCCTGTAACTTTCATTTGATACATCCTTCCTCCTTAATTTGATGTCTCCACCATTCTCAACACAATCACAGCTTCCCCAAACACCACCCTTGACTGGCTGTTTCTGCAACTCCAAAACTGCCTGGAAACACAGCACTTTCTTTGATGGGCTGAAGTTATGTACTAAAGACCAGCAGCACATGACAAAAAATACCATACCCAAAAGAAGGATAATAAAAAGGCAGACCACTACCTTGTGCTGCTCATTACCTGGGACCAGAAAGGCTGAGCTTCAACAGAATATCCCAGAACTGCAGTGGTCAAGACAGCCATAACACATACCTCCAAACTTTTCAGTCTTTCCACATCACTCCTTGCTGTTATCAAACTTCAAGAGCATTTTATTTACAGCTCTCTGCCACCTAATTTTTTTTTTTTTTTTTTTTTTTAGTTTAGTAGAGCTTGAAATTCCTGTTGCTCAAATAGTAACATAGTAATCATCCCCCCCCAATCCATAATAAATGTGCTCTTCCTTAATGTTTTCATTAGCATTTTACATAAATTCTCCACTACAGTTAATATCTACAAGAATCTTTTGTCCAGAAAGGTCATTTTACAACACTTCATGATGTTTCAAACAAATTTACCAATTTTTGGTAATATTCTGGCTATGCTATTCAGAGTACACTGTGTTGCCTCCCTCTTCAAGGGGGGGGAAAATAAGCAATACCACATGGCTCGTGCCTGGAAAAGAGTGAATTTCAAATCTATAAAAAAACCAAAAGTGAATATTCAGTTCACAAAATACAGAAAAAGAGCTACTAGGCAAAAGTACTGTATTAACATATTTGCATTTGGTTTGTTGCCAAATCTGATAATCATAAACCAAAATTAATTAATTGTATCTTGACAGTCTCTGTCCATGTAATGCTTTCAGTCAGTAAATGTCATTAATTTCCATATTAAATACATTTTAAAATCTCAAATAGTATTTGCAATTGCCTAATTTTCTCATTCATTCAAACATATCATCTCATGCTCAGCATTTATTGTTTTTGAGGGATTTAATAATTTTATTGACATGTTTATTTTGAAGTAAAAGAATACTGTTATTTTCTAATTTTCAGTAATGTTACTACCATCTTAACAGTTTTGATCTGCCTGAAGCAAATGGGATAGCAACACACAAACTATCATGGAATTATGTAGAGCAGTTTATTTCAAAGAGAAATATCAAGTAAATTCACAAAGCAGTATATAAAACCTGCCACAAATGGCCCTAATGTAGTGCAAGAAAGATGTACAATGTAAAATAAAACAAACACTGGAGGAAAAAAATTGGGTTTCCCATGTGTAACTGTGGCCCAATCTGTATACTCTTAATAGAAAAGTGTACAGAAATTAATCACAATGTATATATCTTGCCTCTCAGGTTTTCAAAGAGAAATTTCTTTTGGCTGATAACCAAACCACAGAGAACTAAAAAACACAATAAGGTTTGCCTGTCTGACCTTTTAGAAGAGTAAAAGGAGTCTTTCATATGAACTGTAATATACTTCAATTCAGCCCATGTTTTTACTGATTAATAGTTATTACCATGTGCCATCTGTTCAGTACCCAAATAAACTATATCAGTGATTGCCGTTAAAATCTATTTTTGACACATGAAAAAAAGCCCCAAAGCAATCCAAAAAGCCCCAAACAATACACCCCAGAACATCAAGACTCCATTTTCATCTGCAACCATAAAAAGTCTGGAGATAGGCTAGTTTTTTCAACTATTTCATAAATTCCTTATCCCAGAAGCAGTCCTGAGGAACATCATGGGCATGCCACAGGAGTGCTTCCTTTGTTCACATCAGGCCTGTTCATTTATTGAATTAACCCTTGTTTTACTAGAAACTTTCTGGTTCTGTAGTGCAGAAACACTGAAGACAGGAACAGGGCCCTTGGTGGGGTCCTCTTGCAGTGCTTTTCTCATGTACTGGATAATGTTACTGCTTGGTCAAAAAATTAACAAGACTTCTGCCTTGCTTGACAATGGTGATTATTTGGAAGAGAACAATTACTAACAAATAGATCCAAAATGTGGTCCATCTACACCATCCAATAATAAAGAAGTGAGTGATGGAGTTTCCTGTTATAAAAGGATTCCCACGAAGAGCTATGATTGAACTACACCTGAGCATATATGGTTACACATTTACCATGGTTTCTATGAATAAGTGATCTAAGTGGTATTTCTTTTTTTGTATTTCTGGTCACTGAAAGGATAGGACGTAACAGATCTCTTTACAATAAGTGGTGGTTGAAGTATTAGAAAAGTCTTATTATATTATTATAAACTATAAAATATTATTATAATATTATAAAAAGTCTAAATATAAAAGAAGACCTGAATTTTCCTATGGAGGAATATATTTCTGCTCTGCTCACCTAAATTCATATGCAGAATCCAGCCACCTAGGCTGGCTGCCAGAAACTGGGTACCATGGATAACCTCCCAATTACTGTATGATCAATAGTTCTCAAATTGATGGGAAGTTTTCAACTGATGAAAACTAATTGATGATTAGTTTAACTAGCTAACAGGGGAACAATGAGATGGCCAGGTAGGATGTTGTCAAGCAGGGTATCTCTGGTTTATTGCAAAAACCTATAGTCAAACAGGATACACTTAAAGGAAAAACAAACTCAACCATTTCTGGGTCACTGCATCAGCATTTTCTTGTCTAAAGACAGAAATTCAAGGCCTGGGGTTAAAAGTACAACATGGAGACTTTGAGCCTTCCTCCCAGCAACCCTCGCCCACGACCACAAGGTGACAGCACACATGCAGAGATGGAACCATATGTTGATAACTTCTGGGGAAGGACTTGAATAATCCTGCTTTTTATGGAAATGTAATGCGTATGTACGATTTGTAAGGATGAAAGTGTAACCAAATAACCAAAAAGTGGTGTGTGTGTGTTTGGAGGAACAATCCCTCATGAACCAGTGCTGCAGTAAAGAATACCTTGCTTAATAAGTCTCAGTCTGTAGCTATTGAATTATACCACCTTTAACAGCTTCAAAATATGTAAGGAAATAGTCCCTATGTACCTGCTTGAACTAAGTGTCTATATAAAGACAAGCTAATCCATATTTAGTCATTAATTTGACTGTATTTCAGTAATGTAGTTTCTGCTCTGTTTCAAAACCAAGATGGAAGCATTCAGCTTATACTCTGCACTTTCTAAATGTTGGTCCCAATATACATTCAACTTAATTCTTAATCAATTGTATTCATTATAAGATTGATGATCTAAGAATACATATATTGAAGAGACTGTGGTATGATTATGATCTCTGCAAGGAGCTGAGTAACACATTTTGATTTGGAATCTCCTCGGGGCCTGAAAGCACAGCTTTATTCTTCTGAACTACACTTGCAACACGATTACTATCTCCCTTATCCTTTCCAATTCTTTCCCAGATTACACAGGTTGACTCTGAGTTTCCAAAGCTAATGGAAGAGGGAAGGAGGGAGGAGGGGAAAGAAATTAATTTTGCAGCATTGATGTTGCTCAGATTCAAGCATACCGATTCAGCAAAAATGCAAAGTCAGATGACATCATAGAAAATCAGAATCATATTTCACAAACCATTTGTAACAGTTCTTAATTTATCAGTTTGCTTTCTAGAAATGCTGTAATAAGCAGCTGGATTCTGATCCTTCATTTCATATACTTTGTATCTCCTTTTTTCCTCCTGTAAACTTGCCTACTCAATAATCAAAGGCAGCTTTTTCACCTCAAACTTGGGAAACCCAGTTTCTAACTTGTAAATAACACCTAAGGCTTTGATTTCTAACTTATAATTATCTGCCTATTCAGACATCATTAACTAACATCATTATCAAGGTAATTTGAATCATACCTGACTGTAAATATATCAGACTACTCCTTTGTATTTATAAGCATAATTTTTGTTGACAGAGCTAAATTGGGATTTAACCTCTAGCAGCAGTACATTTAAATGTAAATTTACCATTTTCCAGAAACAGATTTTCAGAATTTAGCATGAGAAACTTGAATTTAATCAAGGTATTTGCACACACAATTTCCTGCACAAAACAATCACGCAAGTAAAAGTATTTCTATTTGGTTCCAAGTATCAGTGTGTGAATCCAATGTGATAAAGCTTTCTCATGCATATAATCTGAGTAGGGAAACTGTATTGAAAAATGACCAAAAGATTTGATTGCAAGAGTTAAAACTGGTGAAACATTAGACTGCTAAAAAAATAATACTTAAAATAGCAGATGTGCTGCTTAATTACCTCATCACACATTTGTATAATTCTACATTAAAAAGAAAGAGCAACTGAGCAAGGAGAAGCATGAAAATGAAGATAGCTAGATTTTTGTTTCCCTTTTTTAAAGATTTACTGTTGCAGTATTGTCAGTGTGGAAACTGACGTTAAAAATAAACAGAAACAAATTACAGAGAAAACACCATTTTAGTATTCAAGTAGTCTAGAGAAATATTCCCCCTTTACCACCTGAAGATGAAACGCCTCCAATTTGAGGTTGAAAATAAGCTTAGAAGAGTTCTAAGGTAAACAATTTTTTTGTAAAGTCTGTTAATGGATGAGATAAAAACATATGCGTGTACCTGTATTTATGACATGTAAATAGAGTTACCTTGAAAGTTCTCATCATGTGTTTACTATCTAAACCCATAATCTACTTTGTCTTCATCTTAATTATGACATTAATATATTTAATTCTTAACACAGAAATTATTTTGTTTAAATCAAGGTTATATTTACTCCAATGTTAATGCTAGTGAACAACAAGAAAATCATCTAAGTCTTAGAAATCTTCCTTAGAAAAGGTTCACTCCACCTTATTCATCTTATTTGTAGAAATTAAACTAAGTATTGGGGTTGGTTTGGGTGATTTTTTGTTTTGGTTTGGGTTTGTTTGCTTGTTTTAATACCAGCAGAAGTACATTGTTGAAGCAATATTTTTAATATTCACCTGGTGGTTTTTTTTTTGTTTTTTTTGTTTGTTTGTTTGTTTGTGTTTTCTTTTTTAAATACATTTACTGTCAAGAAGATCAGAGCAAATCCTCTTCCTGGAGGACCATGATAGACCACACCTGACTTAACATGAGCTTCCCAGAAACTGATAGGCCTGAAGAAAGAAAGAGAAATGCTGTTGAGAAGGTGCAAAACAAGAGAGTCAGTTCAATAGTTCTGAGATCCAAGACACAAAGGAGCAATAAAGCTCCAATCCTTAGCGATGCCAACAAAGACAATGGTTATTCAAAGCAACAGCCATCAGTGAGAGTTCTTACTAAATTTTTCTTCCTTAAAAAAAAAACAAACAAAAGTCAAAGCAACAACAAACCTGTTACCTTCCTAAAAGCTTTAAAAATCAGACAGACTCTTAAACACTCACTGAGTTTGTGCATCACTAATGAGAACAAGTAGTGACAATATTTACACAAACTATGACAAAGTATATGGGATAACTGTACCTTACTGCACCTCAATCTCCTAAATAATGCTGCATATTTATCATGGAAATGGTGACTGGAACTAACACCTTGGAGGAATATTGCAGTTCTGAATAATGTCTGCTTAAACAACAAGATACTAATAACTGGAAAGAAAAAAAAATAACAGTTGCAGAGCAGGAAATTAATTAGATAGTGATCTCTTATTAGGGTCCCTAAAAATCTGTTTGCACAGCAGAGCTACCCTTTGTCAAACATTTTGCTTTGAAATAAAAAAGAATCTATTCATTGCAGGGGGTAGAGGAACCAAGTAAACTGAACACCTTATAAAAATGCAATATAAAAATTCTACTTTAACAATATTAGGAATTACATCTCAGAAAGGTATTAGAATTGACTTTCAAATTATTTTCCTCTCTGAATTTGCTTTCTCCTGACTCTTCATTTCTCCTTAAAACGTTTTTCAGCCTTTTTTTTCCCCACACAATCTGCTGTTCTCATTGTCTACTTCAGTATTACATTCAATACATGTAAAAATGCCAAATCTTTACATCTCAGTCACTCTGTTACCTCACAAACAGGCTGCTCTCTTTTCTAAGTCAGCATTACCTAAGGGATGACACACACTCCACACCAGTATTTACTCCACAGATGTCTGGTGTCAATACAGGAACAGAACTCTGGGATCTAGGTAAGTGCCAAAATGGAGTAGGACACAAGTTATTGCTGGTGACCTGCACCTCAAGAATGACCCCTGAAGTTGTTGCTTCTTTCCTATCCCAATAATTGCTCCAGTCTTGAATCAAGCAGTTTCTGCTGCTCACCCCTTTTCCAGGTTTCCTGCTCCTCACTGCCAGGAGCTGTTAATCCTCAAGCCTACCCCCCTTCCATGTTGTTAGCAGCTAAATAGTCTCTGCCCTTCTGCTTGCTGTTTTGCTATTATTTACATGAATTATTTCTCTCCACTGTTGAACCACAGGTTAAGATAGTAGCTATCTTCTTTTTACCACCACTAACCTCAGCTACTGATCATGACAAAACAGCTACTCAGAATCAGCAAGTGATGAAATCTGCTTCAGGGAGGGCAGAGATCCCTAATCCCCACTGGTAGTGTACCCCAAGAATGACAAAGCTATTGGAGAACTTCCTTAGCAAGCTTTAAGAATACCTTTTTATTTTTTTTTTTTTATCCAGCAGATATATACAGCCATTCACATTTGCTCACCAAGACAGGTTTCCGCTTAACAGGAAAATACACATATTTACACACATACACAGATACACACACATATGGACAGATGGATATGTTTAATTTAGCAAGGAATTCACTTTCTAAATCCAAAGAAAACATCAGAATTGTTCACTGCATGTTCTCCTCCTTGAACTAGCTTTTATCTTTCTGGCTTCTTTTTCCCCTGTCATAAAAACTACCTGAGACTTATGCCTGGATGGAAATAATGAAGTGCAAATGGCTACAGACTGCCACAGAACCCAAACAACCAAAAGCTGGTAGGTGATGAACAGCTTTGTCAATAGTCAATGACTGTAATGCCACCTACAATAATCATGAAGATGTATTACAGTTTTAGACACAACTAGATAAATATTTAGGTACCCTATTACAGAAGAGCAGTAAAAATGGTGGAGTGTAAGAGCTGTGTATTGTGAGAGCTGTGTGTAAGTACTGTCAATCCTGTAAGTGACTTAATGGCAAAACACTAAATTTGATATTAACAATATTTATGAGTAGTTTTTAAGGACTTTTTTTATAAAAAAAGATCTCCCTTACAGAATATTTGGTTTGCCATAACTCATTGCCTATAGCATATAGTTTAGCATCATGCAGTAAATGGATGAAGATTAGATTTCAAAGGGTCCTCTATTTCTTCAAATTATAAAGCTATGTAACAGTTTGGGTTGGAAGAGAACTTTAAAGACCTTCTACTCCAATCCTGCTGCCAGCAGCAGGGACATCTTTCACTCAATCAGGCTACTCAGCGCCCCAGCCAACGTGGGTTGCACATGTCTAAAGATGAAGCATAAACAACTTGTAAGAGCAATGTGTTCTAGAGTGCTATACCATCCCTATAGTAAAAATGTTTTTCCTTATTTCTATTCCTGTTCAATTAATTTAATAATTATTGTTATATAATAGAATTATAAATCATATATATTGATATATACAATAATTAATGTCTAGAAACTCAGTGTGCTAGGCAAACACATCTTTGGATTTAAATTTCTGGTTTTTACAGATAATTTTTTACGCTTTTGCTTATGCTCACCAAATCATGGTAACAAGTGAAGGATTAAGTTCCAGTCTTCACTGTACTTTTCTTATGTATAAGGTTTCCTCTTGTTTAATAGCCTATAGTATAGTATATAGTATTATATAGTATATTGTTTTATACTATATTACAGATGTAACCTATTATGTAACCTATTACTGCAACAAGTTATTTACAAAACTTCAAAGGTCCTTTTGATCTCTGAAGTACTGTGCCTTAATAATTTCAGTCCTGCAGTAATGAAGGAACAGTTACTGCACTTCTTCACTTCATACAGAAACATGCCATTTTGATTATACTCAAGTTGATTGAAGCAAATAAAATAACAACTGGTCGTTTCCTGTGTCAACAACATTGCTCACGTCATGGTTGTACAATGGTCACCCATGGGCTTAAATCTAACACAAAGCAAAGAGAACGCACCAAAAATGGATGAACATATGTGATTTATGTGCAAATGAGGTATTTTGGTAAATAGAATAAAATTAAATATTATCTCTTAGCATTAGAAGTTGTTTTTAATCAATTCTGTAGCTTTCAAGAGGTAAACCTTACAATCTGTCCAACCACAGAGAATTAATACATCTACAGGCTGCAGCTATAGCTCTACATCAAGGAATACCAGTGTTATTTTTTTTCAGCCTATGTATTAGCAACGTATGTGCAGAGACACCAAAACTCTCCCCACTCCCTTCCTTTCTTGCTGTGGTATCTCTGTTTCAACAACAGTCCCAGGTAACCTCTTTCAGGGGAAGTTTCCACATAGAAACTTCTACAGCTATCTAAGTAGGCTCATCCAGACCAGATGGCTCTTCTGAGAGGAGTTTGCTTTCACAGGAAACCAAAAAATCTCACAACATTCTCCAAATACTGAAGTATAGTAAAGTTCTGTAGAACAGATAAGAATTCACACTACATGGTTAAACTTAAAGGAACCAACTGTGGTAATTTTCTTTATCTTAATTAGCATTTATATATACATTTCCTGTAATACTAGTTGTCCTGGTTTGGGCCAGGATAGAGCTAGTTTTCTGTCTTGTAATATTGCTTTCATCTAAGTCTCTTGTAAGTAGCTGTACTTGCTGAAATTAACAGCAAGTTTCTCAGACAGTGTGTGCTTTTAAGACTGCTCAGTTCTGAGGAACATCTTGTGTTCTGGTAAGTGAAAAGAAGTAAAGAGGTCACACCTGCAACCCTCTTTTAGGGAGGAGCAGACAGTATAAATGACCAAAATTGACCAAACAGACTATTCTATCCCATACGTGTCACACTCAGTATAAATTTGAGGGATCACGAGGGTCAAAGCCCTTGTTTTGCCTTCATCTTTTGGCCTTTCATCATCGCTCTTCTTCCCCTCTCCGTTTGCTTCAGCATCCTGGGAGGATTCCATCCATTCCTCTGCCTGTGGTCCTGATCCGTGCCAGCCCATATCTGTGTGTTCCTGCCTCCAGCTCCCGACTGCTGCCGACTCCAGCAGCCCAGCCTGGACTTTCCCAGGGCTGCCCTGCAGCCTCGGTGGTGACGTGAGAGTTATTGGGGGAAAAGGGTGGAGGTATTGGGTTTTTTGTATATTTGTATATATTTAATAATTTTCCTTTTTATCATTATTATTTCATTAAAGTTGTGTGGTTTAGTTTCCAGCCCATAAGTCTTTCTCCCTTATTCTCTCTCCTTTCTTCATCAGAGTGAGAGGGGGATTAATATAGAACATCTGTCATTCAATAAATTTTCAGCCCAGCATTAAACCATGACAGTAGTTATGCAGGCAAATCCCAGCATCGTTATATACAGCTTCCAAACTGATCCTTTCTTAATATTTTTCTCCTTCAAAAGAGCATATTCAGTATCCTTGCAATTATAGCCACTTTCTCCTATCAAGAAAGGCACCATCAGTCTATAGAATATGATATTCTTTCCCTAGTAAATGACAGGGATATTTAAAAAAAAAAAAATTGCGCAGTGTGCAGTAAGAACCTTACACTGCTACATCAAAACCAATTTTATTGTTATTACTGTTCTAATCCAGTTTTAGTACACATTTTCCATCTGAGATACATAAAAATAAGTATGCTAGACCTTAAAAGGTGTGTCACTTACCAAACAGCATATGCTTAGCCCTTTCTGAAAATTAAGCCATTTTAAAGCATTTCATTCAGAGTATGTAAAGAGCGATGGAGAAAAAAAAAAAAAAAAAAAAAATCACTAGCCTTTTAGGTATACAGTGTTCTGAACATTATAATGAATTTCTCCAGAGAACTACAAATGAAAAAGTACATCTGATAATGATTAAGAGGAACTGGAAAAGGGGAGCAACCTTTGCCTTCAACTGGAACTGACAGTCTATAACGACATGTTTATATGTAGTATTACTACATGTGTATATGTTTACTATTATTATTATTTTTCTATGTAATGCAAAAGGGAAAGGAAAATCTATAATGGGTGTACTTTGGACTGAACACCCTGGTCACTGGGACACAGACCACAAATGAATTTTGTAGAGATACCTGATTTTTATTTTTTTTTACCACAAGCCAGTTGTCAAAAAAATACGAAGTGTAAGAAAAAGAGATTCACATTTTGGTACTTCTGTTCTTGGTCCTTAGTTAGATAAATTTACCAGTATAAAAAAATACCAAAACCATGGGAGAAAACTACTGTGGGTGAGAGATGAACACAGATGAACTCTTGCAGCATATTCGTGGTTGAAATTCAAGAAGATACAGTTCTGTGTAACCAAGAAGGCCAATCACACAGGCATATAAACAGAGAATAGCTGAAGGTAACTATTTGTGAAGACATGTTTGTACAAAGTGTTTGCCATACTATTTTGATTTATGAACAAATACATAAAAATTAAGCTGTAACAACAGATAATGTACAGAGAGAGAATAAAGATGCTGAATAAATAGCTCATGCAGTCTCACAGAAACTGAAGAAAATACTGAACTCATGTTTTTACTGACAGGAAAAAAACACTGATGGCAATGGTAGTCTATGAACCCCTTCCACAAAGAATATAATTTATGCATCACATTCAGGTTTAACAATGGTTAATCCATATGATACCATTATGCCCTCATACCTCTCCACATACATGACACAGGGCTACACCTTCAGGGGAAAGTACTCATTCTGCTCAAACACAGTAGTTCAACTTAACTGAAAAAAATAAGCTAATGCATTCAGAGTTTGAGTCCAAGATCAGCTTGCATTATGCTTGTTAGCACCTTACTGATTTCATTCTTCCAAAGCAAATAATAAGTACTCATCCTGATTAAAAAACTACCCAAACTAAACACAGCAGTCAATAAGAGATGGATGTTACGAGAAGCCTCAACTTTGTAATAGTCCTGCATAAGTCTTTAGCCTGATGACTCCCGAGAGCAGTAACTTCCAGCTTTATGCAATATACCACTAGAGTCAGAAGGCATATGAAAGAACATCAAGAACTTAATGGATCCAGTCTGAATGCTATTTTGCTGCTGTTCTTTCATGTTCAAGAAGTCTTGTGTCAAAGGTTATGGCCACAGTCATCTGTGTTTAACAGCATTGTAAGAGAAGGAAAAAACAATTAAGTGGTGGTAAATTCTATGGCAGATTTATATTGGTTTTTGTTATTCTTAAGCAATCTGTAGGAATAATGAGGTACTGCACTAAAACAGCAACAGCAAAAACAAAGTAGAAGAATAAAGCAGACAAAACCTGCAAAGATAGATACATGTTGTTGTGTTACAGATAATTTTGATCAAGCCAAGTGAGTGCTTGAGTGGTAATCCCCAAGAGGCATTTGTTTAATAATCAAGACAAATAAGCAGTGTGACTAGAGCGAAAAAAAAAATAAAATAAAATAAAAAAAAAAAATAATCCCAAAACTGAAAATGAGTAAGTCTCCCTGGGGACAACTGCCAGATTTCATACATCTCTGAAATCTCTAAGAGGCAAAGAATAAAAGCAATCTTTCCTAAACCTCTCACATCTAGAATGACACCTGTAGTTCATTTGTTTTTGTCTAATTAAAATATCAATTAGTTTTTGCAGTACTATCACCTTCTGAAACACTTTAATCACAGTACAAGTCCTGCTGTGATCCAAATTGCTGTGTTTTATAAGAATCACATTATTAGGGTTTTGCCTTTCCATCTTCACTTTTTTTATATATATCTTGGCCATTAATTCTGCCCACATATTATTTCCCAGTATGCTCTATGCTGAGAAAGAAATGACCTTTATTTTCTGTCAGAGAACTGTCCTTTAAAGGTGATAAGTTTTGTCTACCACTCACAGGGTGGTCATCTGCAAACTCCATGAACTGAAGGTAGCAAGGTCATGCTCTGGTCACAGTGCTCATTCCTCAAAAACAAATATAAGTTGATATGGCAGGGGACTGGAGATTGGCAGGAACAGAGGTATTAGGTAGCTGACAATGAAACAAGAAGATATCTGAGTTGAATATGAGAGAAGTAAGTTGTATTTCAAATTCAGAGACAGAAACATGCAGGTTGCCTTACAGGTAGGTTTGATACACTTTTCATTTGCAATTCATACTCCAAAGACAAAAAAATATCCTACATTTTCAGTACAGGACTGAATTAGTTAGTAGGAAAACCACACCTGTCTGTGAGAAATTCTGGTATTTCATTCTCACCTCTGACACTACTAAATACTTCAGTGGGAATCAATCTTCAGCTTACTGGCATCTTTCCATTCTTACTGAGTTTACTTTGACCTACTTGTTATCTGAAAACTTTCTGGTAATAAATGCTAACATATGGAAAACTATCAGTACTGAGTCACTCACTACAAATACGGCTGAGCCTTACTTCACAAATAACAAATTACAGAACATTTCATGAAATTGTGTTGCAGAAGCCCATGAAGCAAATAACCTGGACCAGATTAGTTGATTCGGTGATGCTGCTCCATCAAGTCTCTCGCAGCCTAGCTCCAATGATACTTCCACCACCTCACTAACATTAAGAAATAATAATTTATTAAAGGAAAGGGTTGAGGAAGCAGCCTTCTCTTGTAACAAGTCCTTGCGACACAACTCACCTACTGTAGTATCTTCCTGCAGTTCAGATCCTACTGTCAGTATCAGGACAGCAGACTCCCTTTTGCATAAAATATTACTGTATTTGTAGTTCAGATTCTACAATTTTAACAGCTGCCTCCATCAGATTTGTAAAGTGTTAGAAGAGGAAAACAAACAAACAAAAAAAAAAAACCCATCAAAAGCATAACCTCACAGTTAGAGCTGATGGTAAGAAGGAAAAAATAATTTACCAATTGGAACTGGTATCTGCCCTCAAAAGCCCGGCCCTACTCCAACAACTGAACCGTTCCACAACACAATATTAAATGCAATAATTCAATGTACATAGTCACCATTGCCAACACTACCAGAAGAAAGTAGGGAAGAGAGGTAAAGAGCTCAGAAAGAGCTCCCACTTCAACCCACAGCAAGTCTGCTGAGGAAACAGGATAAGGACAACCAAGCTGTTCACATAGGGGGCTGTACTTTATTCCTCAGCAAGCTAGTTATGAAGCACAGTCTCAATTAGCAGCACTTCTTGTTTGTACCTGTTCTTAGCACCTTTATGAAAAGGTTATACAGAGAAACATCAGGGTATACCCATCTGCAGCACATGTTCTAAAAATACACACCACTTAGCATACTTTGGTTTTCAGGCAACCTTTTATGACACCCAGACATCCCTATAGAGGGTTTAATAGTACTCTTAGAAAGAATGAATTCCAAGAGGGGTAGGTTGTTCCCAAGAGTTCTGGCCAACAAATCTACACTTTACATATCATATTCAAATGAGCTAAAATTAAACGACATGGAACATTTTTCAGGCAACAAATCTATTAATGTATGATGGGAGACATATACGTGGAGATGGTGATGTGGGTGTAGTTCAGATCTACTGACAATTCTGAGGTACTGCATTCCTCTTTTACTAAGATTTCTAAAATATCAGTGAAGAATAAATTTCTGTTCAGAAGATCTGTACTACTGCGTGTAGCACTCACTTGGGACCCTCTTCCTTCCAGGGCTTTATCCCACAGTACTCTACCTGAGAGCAAGACCCTGAGAAGGCCAAAGTCTGCTCTGCTGAAATCCAGGGTAGCAAGCTTGCTGTGTGCCCTTCTCATTGCCTTATGGATCTTCAACTCCACCATTTCATGGTCACTGCAGCCAAAGCTGTCCTTGAGCTTCATATTCCCCACCAGTCTCTACTTGGTGAGAACAAGGTCCAGCACAGCACCTCTCCTTGTTGACTATCACTAGAATTAGGAAGCGATCATCAAGGCACTCCAGGATCACTGGTGCTTTGCTGTGATCCCTACTAAGCAGACATATTTTCTGCACATTAGATACTTATTCTATTATAAAACTAAACAGTGTTTTTATTTAAAAAAAAAAACAACCATGGACAACCATTCACACATACTTTGCCAGTAGTCTTTTATAGCAAAGCCTCAAAGCTTAATTCTATTGTTGAGAAATAACAAGGAAAATTATGACTTTTGCTTTAGCAAACTATAGGATGAACTAAGCTGAATTTAAAACTGACCACTGCTAAAATCAAAAGCTCTTACCCTCCTTTCCACCACTCTATTTACCACCAACCACTTGCCATCCATTTACTTTCCCTTCCCCTACTCCAAAGTATGTGATTAATTTTTGTCCTCTTCTCCCACACTTTTGCCCTTTGCACCAGCTTGGGTGCTTTTCTGTTCAAAGAGTAAATTAATCAAACGTGCCATCCTGGCAGGATAATTTCCTCACATTGTCATGAGCTGTATCAGCATAATATGGAAATCAAAGTACTTTAGAGATGGGTCCAGTTAAAAATGAAACAATTACAAGAAAGAGTAGGGGAGTATGGAAGAGAATCTGCATTTTGTTCAAGCAATCTTAATGCTTATTTATAGATTTTTAGCAAAGATGCAGGAGGAAGAGGGCAATCATTCATTTATTACTCCCACTTTACTATTACCTCTTTGTCCCAATTTTTTTCCGTCTACTGACTGTACCTTAATATTTTACTCATTTTCAGGATCATTAATTTATCATTGACAAAAAAATATTTGGGGAAAAAAGAAATTCCCAGTAGACTGAAGCTGCTAAATCAAGAAAAGAAGAAAAAAATTATGAACTTTGGTGTTCTATTTTATCAGCTGTTCAAGCTTTTATCCTTCCAACATATCACTTTATCAACTTTCTGAATAGTATTAACTATGTACAACTTTTTGATCCACCTCTTCCCTTTAAAGTTCCCTAACCCTAGAACATAAACCCAATGGTTTCTCTTGGAACAGTCTTGAAAATACTTATGTTTTTACCATGTAAGGATCACCTCTCTTCTAAGATGAATGTGACTTGCATTTTCATTTTCTCAAAAGAAGCTTCTTTTTTACTGAAGAAGATCCAAGCACTGCAAGTGCACCAAGTAATACCGTGGGCTTTAGCAGCAGCCCAGGGCTTAAAAGACTGTCTCTCTCTGACCTACTTTTCACTTCACAGGTAGTTTTCTAAGTCAGGAACACTAAAGAGACTTACTTGAGTGGAAAGAAAAAGTCTGGTTAAGATGGCTGAATTCATGATATGGGGGGAAAAAAAAAACAAAAACCAAACTAATGGCACAATGCCTATGCACCAGTTATGGTGTCTGCAAGATCAGAAAAAAAACCCCAAAAACCAACCCACCCACCCAGTTAAAACCACCAGTATAACTATTCCCATCTTCCTATACATTATTATTAACCCTGGCTCTTTGATGCACTCTTTGCTGTATTAATACAGAAACACCTCAAGGGTCATCCAATATGGAAAAGCCACATGCTGCAACACCAACTTTTGAAAAGAAACAGATGTTAAAAGCTAAAAAATATGTTGAAACAAGAGTATCACACAGAAGCAATATTTTCTGTTGGTGTCAACAGGACTGGTTTCAGAAATGGCTTGCAAACAAATGGACACCTAGCAGGATTTTGCCCATCAAGAAATCTAATTGGGGGACTCAAGGTGGAGAGGAGTGATGCAATTTGCCATTTGTAGAGTTTACTTGGACTTAACAGTTTTACGACTCTAGTATGAAGAGATACCTATGTACCCTTATATATCCACGGGACATGTTTGGAAATGTGGTTGCGGATGCAAGCAATGCATTTAAGAGCAGAACAAACAGTGAATTAATCTCCAGCAATGTTCTAATATTGGGTCAAAATTCTTCCCTAAATACATATTTAAGACAAAAAATTTGGGATGCTAGGGGAGTCTGGATGCAAGTAATGTCTTGGGTCTGTACACAAACTGCAACAGAAGGGCAGTGCGGGAGCCTTTCTCAGTGCAGCTTCCAAAACACAAGACCCTACAGAATGTATTTCCTTCCAGATGCAAACATGCCCAATGGGAAACAAGTAGATACAAGTGTATCGTGAAGGTGAACACAATCCACAAAGCAGTCCAATGAACTGACCGTTTTCTACCACAAAAGAAATATGTGAATTCTTCAGTGTTGTTCATTGTGGGCAACACTGTGCATTCCTTTCTTCCTGTAGAGGGAAATTGCTGGGGTCACCACTTCCCAATATAGTCTTCATTTAGCTGAACACTTATTCCTTTGAAAAACTGCCTATTTTCACAGTGAGCTAAGAACTAAATACTTGAGGCAAGTATGAGTGATATAAAACAAAACCAGAAAATACTTACTGCCTCAGAAACAGTATGAAAATTTATAGGCAAGTATTAATAAGATGGCACATAACTCCTCCTGACTATGGAACAGTTTTTGAAGTAACTGAAACATATCAATAAAGCTTTCTTGTATTCAAATTTATCCTTGAGACTCTCTTCTATGCATCTGTTTTTACCAGAAACATCTGTATATTAGTTGAACACGACTGGCAGGCTAGATTCATCTAAATGGTCTTGATGTGAGTACTGCTCACAATTTTCTCAAGAGAAAGACTGCACAGGATATTTAAAAATCCAATCCACATGTAAAATTTCTCAGAAAGAAAACACAGACATCTGAAGTGAGGCTTCGGAAGCTGAGTCTCCCTAAGGTCATAGCTCTGATCTATTCAGTTGTCATCTAAAACTCTACACACTGAAATTCCAGCTTTATCCACTTTCTTCTTGTTATTCCATTCTCAGCTTTCTCAGGTATTGGAATTGTGCTCTTTTGTTACATGTTGGGGTTTTTGGGGGTTTTTTTGTTTGTTTGTTTGTTTTTTGTTTTAATGTTGTTTAGTAGGAAATACGGAAACCACTCTTGAGGCAGACATCAGAATTTAGGTCTATCATTCAGCACATATATCCTCATTTGAAGAATCCAGAACAGAACTGTAATGCCAGTAGCTCCAATATGAGTTGTCCTGTACTGAATCTATACTATTCTATACTGTTACACAAAATATGAAAGTGAATACTACAGAGAACTGTTAAATTCTTTCCCTGTTGCCTCCCCTCCCCTGCCCCAACACAAGAATAGCAATGCCCAAACTGTTTACAGCGATGAGGTTTTGAACATATAATCTTTGGAGCCACACCTGACCACTGTTTCAGAGAGTACTGACCTAGGCTAAAAGGATGCCAAGAACCAGACTAGCAGCAAACACAGACAACTATTTATTTGGGGCCTAGCAGAAATTACTTTAAGTAGAAATGCAGATTCAGTGCTTCATAATGTTGTGGATTCTACCTAAGAGCATCAAGATTAAAAAAATATTTTTGCTAATAGATTTGACTTAGTTTTTATACTGAGAACAGTATTTCAATCTACACTAAAGTATTCATTAATAATTTCTGAATTTTTTCCTTCATTGTCTTATTTTTCTTCTTTTTCCAGTTTTCCTTATTAACTTGTTTGTGGCACATTTTGCTTCAGAAAGTAGCAGACAGCTTACAGAGGAAACCCACTTCATGACACTCATTAGACTTCGATGTCTTCATTACTTATTTGTAATAAAAGTGTACACATTAAAGAGAAGAATTTCAAAATAAGTGATAAATAACTTACTGCCTTTGGTGGAAAGGATGTGAATTGTAATCTAAAGGTCTGTTTCCTAATTCATTAAATTCTACTGAATTAAAGTTTCCTGCTCTAATTTAAAAACCCCAATTCAAATAGAAAACTCCTAAGTAGGGCACCATCTAGGTTTTGATGCAAGCTAAATGCTTGGATGCCACAACTACTGAAAAAACTGTGGTATAGGGGTTATTTTTATTATTTGCAACCTAATACCCATTTAATCAAGCTCAACATATTTTGAATCAGAAAGTACTGCTCTAAAACTGTTTCCCTAAGGACTTCAGATACCAATATCTGTAAACTGGGTTTAACAGATAAATAGCATAAAAAGTATACAAAAATAAAGTAGAAATACACAACAAAGTTCTTTAGATCTTTATCTAAATTAACTAGCTTCCACTGTGCACGACCCACTTTAAAGTCACTTCTTAGTACTATTCTCACCATTGTGAAAGAATATAATATGATTTAGGTATTTGACAATTATTCCTCTTACTTTAGAGCTTAATCACATACCTGAAGAATACTAAATAAGAACAAGTATTTTCCTTTTCCTTTGCACACTGATTTCCACTTGGCCTGTAATGACCACACCCTTACCATCTACTGCTCCTGCAAGTCCCATAATACTGATCTGGTCATAAGAATCTATATATTTCTGAGAGCTGATGACACCAATGACAAAAAAAACCAAAAGAAAAAAAAGGGAAAAAAGAAGGAAAAAACCCCAAAAAAAACAACAGACCATGTAATGAAGGATTTACTTGTATGGTCAGGAAAACTAGATTATCTACTCCTTTCTCTTTCTGTGCTTTGAAATAAAACTGTGATTACAAACAGACTACCATATGACAGATTTTACCTCACCTTAAAAACAGAGCATATCAACCCAATACTCTAACTTTTTATTTCCACATTTGGTCTGCCACACATTTTATTACCCAGGTAATAACAGCACGTGTAAACCCAGAGCAAACTGAACAATAACTTCCTAGATAAGTATCCAATTGTAAGCAACCACGATGTTGCAAATTTCAAGGTGAGAAGTTTGATCGGAATACTTACCCTGATTCAGTAAAGCCTTTTTTCATTCTTAAGAAATTATATGTAGGCTGTCACATGTTCACAGACAAGTTCAAAATACGAGGAATTTAAACAAAAATATCTGTTCTGTTCTTGTTCCCCATTTTACAAGAGACAGAAAAATAATGCCTACAACAGCTAAGCTGGATTATTTCTTCTGGATCAGACTCTGCACATATTTTTAAGCTAATACAGCATTTGCTCACTCAGTACATCTACAGCAAGGAACACTTCATGTACAGCACAATACTGTGGAAAAATAATGGTGGTGACTACGGCTGCACAGGCAAAACCTTTTTACAAAGGTGCCCTCAGAACAAAACTGAAGCTGGAAGGAAAAAAACCTCCTTATAGGGTATGACTCAAAACAAATGAGGAGCAGCCTACTCTGGGAAGTCTCCACTGACACAGAACCAGGACCATGATGAGCAGTTACTGTTACAAGAATTACCTACATCTTTGTCTTACTCTGGCATTAAGGAATACCATGTTAACTTCAATACATACATTTATTTGAGGCAGTTTTGTAACAGAAGACAAGAAAATATGCATTAAGTCCTCTAATTGTATTTGTCCTTCATAAGATATCAAGTTCAAGTGCATATACATGTCAGGTTTTCACTACTGTTGGGAACTGAAAATGGAAGTAACTGTTAGGAGAGTCCATTCTATTAACTGAGGTTCTGGAATTCATCCAGAAAAATTTAAACATTGTTTAATGTGTGAAAGTAGAATGTATTTCTGGACTGAATATTTATCTTGTCTGCCACAGCACAGTGAGAGGTGAGGCAAGGCAAGGAATGCATGGATATGGGCTAAGAAAGGTAGGAAGCAAAGCCATCATGACCAGTGACAGCAGCCACACTGAGTGAGGTCAAAGGTCCCTATAACTAAGTACCTAGATCTGTAGCAAGCTCCAGCAGAAATGAACTGGTGTAAGCTGCCTGAAATGACACAGTATCACTGATCAGAAAGTATATATTGCAGTCCATTCACAGACAGGTTAGTGGAAGGAAAAAAATCTTAGGAGTTCTGCACCAGGAATACAAATATTTAACATTTTCACCAGGCTGGCTCACAGTCTTAAGACAATTGTACATGCTTTACTGAAAAGGATGCTTTGCATTCTAATCTAACATATCCTAAAGTTATGCAAAATCTCCATCTTCAACAGACTCTGGATCAGGTCTAAGACAGACTCTCCAAAGAGCCAATTATGGCAGCTATACCTTACAAAATCTTTCCACATTTCAAGTGCTTAAGATGAAACTGACAGGTAGAACTGTCTTAAGACCCAATTTTCCACAGTGGCTAAAGAACATGACATACTTGGTAAAGAACAAAATTGTCCCTTGGACCCTCTCCTAGAAACAGTGTTGGGACTTCACTCACACCACTGATGTGACCTGATACTTCCTCTGCTAGAACTACGACCCCATTATTGACACTGCTTTTACTTCTGGTTAGGAGGATTTCTTTAGCATTTTCTAGTTGTGGTCCCCAAGGATGCAGGGCACAAAGCTCTCATCATGCCCTTTAAAATTTGGGGTCTGGAGTTACTTCATTCTGTGTCTAGGTTTTCTTCCTATTTGCCACATCTCAATTTGCCTTTCTGTAGAACAGCTGGATGGCTCTTCTCCAGGTCCCTTGGGCCACTTAGCTGGTCAGGGCACCCCAGCTCCTGTCACAGCAATTCACAAAGATGAAGACTAGGACTACATTATTTAATTTATTGCGTGTTTTGTACCTCTAATGAGGCCAAGAACTTGGTATAAGCTGTGTGAAAAGCATATTAAGATTCTGGCAAATATCTTCACATCAGACAAAAAACAGTTCTGCTGTGTATTTTCTCCTGAACAAGCCACAAAGTGTGTATATGACTGAGTACCAACAAAGACTACATCTTGCAAGCAGGAGATTATAGTGTCTGGATACTCCTAAAAATTAAACTATTAATGCTGCTGCCAACATTTTGCTCTTACCTAGCAGAATTTTTAAAGTCTATTTTGCCATACTGCAATACAAGAAGTAAGAACTCAATGCTGAAAAATTAATGCAATGTGCTGTCACGTTGAAGACTGATTAAAGATTTGCTCCAAGCAAATAATTTCATTTTCAGGAACTGTGTCTTAACAAGATGAAGGTAGATGACCACTGGATCCTTCGATCTGTATTTGCCACACTATTATTTTACATTTTCCAAAGTACCTAAAAGTGACATCCTTGACTCTCCAAGAGAATAATTTTATTTTTTAAAATACTAAGGTCTGCACTTTTAAAAAGGTAAATGACCCATGTGAATAGACACAGCTATTACAATAGCATGGCAGGGGCTGAAGTATTACAGCCATTTTCACATACAGGAACACTTGCAGTACCACTTCTTCCAGTTTTGCCCCTAAAGTGCTACCTAGTGGTACCTCTGGAATGATGCAAAGGGGAACCTTCACAGGCAGAGGCTTCATAGAAGCTAAAAACGCATTTTGTTTTCCTCAAAGAGATATCTGCATTTACTCCTCTGACTGGAGAGTGTTTGCAATGGTTCATTACTAGGTATTTAATAATACACTGTGCTGTCAAAAACTGCAAACAGTAAATACATTAATGGCATACCCTATATGTTTTCAACAGTACCAACACAATCCAGTAACATTCTGTCACCTGAAACATCACCGACGAAAGGATAACTCAACTACAAAATTTAGTGACATCATTGACCAGTTTTAATTTTACATATTTATCTAATCTAAAACTCTTGCAAATGCATCTCATTTCTCTTTTTAAAGTATCAATATAAAAAGCTTTGGTATTATGACAATTAAGACAGAGTAAGAGCTTATTATTTCGCTTCATATATAAAGCCACACAGAATTAAGTACTAGATACAGCATGTATCTCACAGAGATCCAACAAAAGAGCAAGGATCTCAGGTTTTGTGACTCCACTGTGATATTAAGAATAATTAATTTAGGGAATCTAAATTGCTATTCAGGTTTCTAATCTGCAAACCTACAAGACCCGCAGAAGTAACGCTTCTCTCATTTTAACAGATAGTAAAAAAAGGTAAATACTATTGTTCAAAATAGTAATACTATTCAAAAACAGTAAATACTACTGCTCAAACACTTAATTCAGGATAGAACTGATTGTCAGTAGGGTCACTCAGCCACCAGCTTCATATCCCTTTGCAGAAGGCAAGGCCAGACTGGTATCCCACACCACAAGTCAAAAGTGAATTTGCTGGATTGAAAGGGTCTGCTACTGGTTTCTAAGAGATGATAAAAATAACAGCAATAAAAAATAGGAAAGTATAGACTTGGTTTTAATTAAGGAAATTATTAGTATCGAGTGTTAACCAGCATATTCCGTAACACTGAAGTCTGACGTATGTAGTGGAAGTGCCCTCATTTTTATCCTTTGATGTGCAAATATGCCAGCAACTCTAAATTGAACACCTCAGTCTTTACAATCTTGTTGTGCAGCCTGATAAACTCTGCAAGCTTAAACTGAAAAATTTCAAGCTAAGGAACGCAACTCAAAGATAATCTAAGAGTTTAAAAAAATAATTTATGGAATCAAGACAGCTCACTCAATTGTTACAACTGAACTCCAAGAGCGCCCACTGACTTCTAAGCTGAAAACACATGTTACAGACTTAAAGAGTGTGTTTTGAAAACACCAGTGATATCTCCAGTATTACTACTGTGGAACAACTCTTCACAATCCAACTTAGCATCTGGGGAGCAACCTGCTTGCAGCTCCATTCACACGTGCTCACAGACCAACAACTGCCAGCAAGAGCATCTACTAATGGTGGCAAAAAAGACCCTCTCCTTCTTGATAGGCTGGAAAATACCTGGCATGAAGATTAGTGACTAAGAATGTAGCAGTATCAGAGAGCTATTACATGTTTCATAAACAAATGTATATTTACATATATGGATTTAAAAAGCAATTGTTATTTAGGATTTTCACTCGCCTAGCTCTACTATTTTCTGCAGGATGGAGTGATGGTCATAACTACTGTAGACAGGCAGGCCTCATCAGGCAGGCTCTGAAAGTGATCAGCTTTTCTAGAGCTTTCTTTACTTGAAGCAGAAAAAGATTTCACTAGAAGAGTCTATTTGTGCTAAGTAGTTATTGGTTGTTAAAAAGGATCAGTACTGCTATTAAAAAATAAAGACAAAAAGTCACAAATGTTTAGGACACATATACAATATACCTCCCCTTACACATATGTGAAATATATTGAAAAATATATTGAATATATTTCAATATATTGAAATATATTGAAAAATATTTCACATCCTTGATTTTAGGTCACCCCAGGTAGCTATCTTAGGTTAGCAGCCTATGTCCCTGATAAAGACAGCACAGAGCAAAAAAGAGAACAGGTGGCAGTTCAGAGGA
Source organism: Heliangelus exortis (assembly GCF_036169615.1). Taxonomy (NCBI): domain Eukaryota; kingdom Metazoa; phylum Chordata; class Aves; order Apodiformes; family Trochilidae; genus Heliangelus; species Heliangelus exortis. The sequence continues at coordinate 106,067,338 of NC_092422.1, read as the reverse complement.
TTTAAGTCAGATGCCCATTCTCACAAGAGACTCGATATACTGGACATTTGTGGACACTAACTCTTTCCAGACCAAAAAAGGCCACAAGTACTTTACCTCACCCTAAGAACTGCATTTCAGGAGTTGTAGCACAAGTCCAAGTGAAGAGAAAATTGGAAAATACAGGAAATGCAATAAGAATCGGGTTTTCTCTTTACCGCAACTGATAAAAACAGCTTTCCTGTATTCAAGGATTGCTATGAAGAACTAGACCAACTGTTTACCTCTTTTTCTGCTTATAATGTTAGGGGGGAAATGAACAAAAAGACTGCTGTAATTTGACACCGACCTACCCCCCCTAATTCATAGAAGAAGGATCTTACTCTGTAGATACTGTAGATACTTCACACACTAACACAGGAGAGCCCTGGAGGATACTGAGTCTCCTTCAGGGTTTCCATGGAACCAAAGAAATTCATGGGATGTTTACTAGTAATGGTTTTACTGAATTTAGGCTTGCCCCACAGTGAGGTGTCCAATGCAATACACTGCTGGTCCTTAAAGAACTAGGAATACAAGGAAAAATACCCACCACAGGATTAAACTCCTACTGACAGGGAGATTTGGAAAAATATGCCTCGCATATTTTTGTAAATAATTTCGTCAAGAAACCTCAAATACAAACACAGCTGAATACCAGAAATGAGCTGAGACTGGCCCAGGACAATGCAACTTCCAGGGATGTTACACTCCTGCCCCACAGCTGCTGTCCTGCACAAGATGCAGCTGCAGAATATAAATTCTTCCCTAAACAACCTAAGTAGCAAAGCTGTGCAGCCAAAGCTACGTGGGATTCAGGGATGAACTATGGCATTCCATTTCCAGCCAACACTGCCAGGTTCTCCTAAGAGCTCTATATTTTAATTACAAAGAGTAACTAATACCAGAGCTTATTCTTTCTGTGTTGCCTTTCTGGCATTTCTTTAGTCGACATTTTATTCTGCAAGTTGGAACAGAAAGTTGGAATTGAATTTTTTGTATTATATAGAAGCATGAATACAGACAATGACAAATACAGACAATCTTAACTGATTCCAACATCAAACGAAGTAAATTCATCTTTACTTCTAGGATATTAAGAGCATTTTACAATCCTGGAACAGTAAGCTCTTGAGTCACCAAAATATGGCCTTAATACATTTTCCTCCTCTAATCTGTGTTATTTTCAAATGTGGTTTTCCCTTATTTTTTTTCCTAAATCCTGTCCAACTAGAACCTCAACATCTGAGAAAATTAAACTTGTATACTACTACGCAGAAGTCTGAACTGTACAAAAAAAAACACATCATGAAACGTTGTTAGAAAAGATACACAAAGAAATTACTTTGAAAGAACCATTAAAAATAAGCAGCATTATCAACTGGTGCATTTTCCAGCTGTTTGGTTATTTTAGCATAACTATACCAATCCATATTAATTACCAAGCTGCTACAAGAATAACTTCTAAAAACAATAATCCATGCTGGAAATGCACCTATAATTGTTGTTGTGTATTTGAAAGCATCTTAGTTTGGCTTATGGAAAAAAGGCTGTATAAACACTTCTATTACTGAATGTACACACTGAATATGAAAGATACATTTGACTATGATTGCAACTTTACTTATCAGTATTATTAAAGAACTAAAATATAAAAAAAAAAAAAGAAAATACAACAGGGAGATATTCTCAGCTAAGATTTAAGTTAATGGCACTAAGAAAATTTAGATAAACTAATAATCTGCAATGCTAAATGCCTTAACTCTAGAGTTAAGAACTGCAATTGGGTCAGGTATCTGTTCTTTGTAAGAAATGAGTTAAGAGCCATTAATGGAAGCAAATTTTACCATACTTAGGTAAATTTGGTAGGTATTCTCTATCCCCAGTGCCCTTATCTGTTAGAGCTTATGCCCTACAAACTGGGGCAAATGGAGTTTTAAAAAAAAAGCATAACATGTAAAGTTGCCTCAACAGTTTTGTCACACTGTATAAACCTGACACTAAAGTGAGAGGCAAAAATCACAGGCAACCATTTCTAGCTTCACCGTGGTTTCTCACTTTCAAACCAAGACAAGACAGTATCCTTGTATAAATTTACCCATCACTCCCAGACACTTACACATGTATTTGGAAGTCTGCACTTCTATGAGATTTTCTCCGATAACTCAGCCTAAATTTGATGTTATTACAGGAAATCTTATAACCCCCCAGAGAAGAAAGATTACAGCATTTTTTAGAGCAAGATTATCTCAAGATGGTCCATGTAAGTTGATGGAAAAGCTATTTAGCCATCAGAGAGGCAGATGCCCTTTGATAGCTTTGACAAGCTGAATGCATCATCCCAGCAATACTCTGTAGGCCTGAAAGACGAATCAGGTTTATAAACACTTCACTAGATGAAATCATCTTTGTGACTTGCTTGAAACAGACCCTTGCAGTCTGCAAGGCAGCATTCAGGAAAGAGTAAAGTAAGCAATTCTAAGTAAATCCCATTTGCTTCTATAAAATAATAAAAAACCTCACAGGAACTGGAGAAATAGACTAAAAAATGGTGTTTTAAGAAACAGACTTGTGACAGAGCTCCTTGCACTGCTGAATGAATTACTTTGCAGTCAAAAGAAGTACTTAATTGGTACGGAGTTATGAACTGGAACTGACTGAATATTTAATCTAAAGAAATTCCCAAAGTTTTAGTTACTCTGTTTTATACTGGGGGTTGATTTTTAAAGAAAAATGCTGACAGCAACACACTACTGTATCCCTACGTGGAATTTTGCTCGATCTTTAAGCCTTTTATTTAAAAATCAAATTCTTCATTTAACATACACATAGTGGTGGATTCCCCCACTTTGTAAAGTTTTAAGTCTCAGCCCCACAAGGTGCTAAGACCTATCATATAAAGAATAATATTAGAAGGGTTGGACCAGACGATCTTTGAGGTACCTTCCAACCTGACACTCTATGATTCTGAATCATAGCAGCTGAATACTGGCCAAGGTGCTGTAATTCCATATACAAGAATCTCTTAATGTAACAATATAAAGAGGTAAATCCTACACAATTTACACAATCCTTGGTCAAACTAGTGCTGCTCTACACTGGGTCTGTTCTTTTACCTAATTTGTTTTTGAACTCCTGAACAGCTCTGAGAACAGATTTTGTCACTTTCAGGCCACTGAGGTGGGTACTTTAGAGAGACTGGTGGCTTGCAATACACACTTGTCTTATCCAGGGCAATTTTCTAGTCTAGTTTGGAGTACTTCAGGCGAAAGACATCAATCCTCATACTTTGGATTGCTTGTTTCTACTCAGTACAGAATATTGGACTTGGTACTGTTTTTTCAAGGCAACGATATTTTTAATTTCTCTAGATTGAGAGCCTTCCAAAAAGTTCCAGTACTACCAGAGTTCCAATTTGTAACACAATTGACTCAAACCAAATTTAATCAAACACATTTTCCATTTGTTAAGTACATGAACTCAGTTAAGCATAAAAATCAAATATGAACATGGCTGTAACATTTTCATTAGTTCACCTGCATTCATGCTTTTAACTGCAAGTTAAATTAATAAAGAGTTTAAGTTGTTTGAAAATTAATGCAAAGTGAAGTTAGGGCAAATTGCTGAGATTTGTTTAAATATGAAATGCATGGTGATGCTAAAATTAAGGAGAAATACCAGCTAGACCTTCTGAACAGCCACCTCAAGAAGCAGAAATAAGCCTGTGAACTGACAACTCAAATCAACCAAGTAGTAACATCTTCAAATAATGCTCATGATGACCAATTCACCAAGATGCAGTTAACCAGAATAGTTCCTATAGAGCATCTGCTGAAAGGGAAAAGCAAGACTTTTTGGCATAATGGACATACAACATGGGATGCAGTAAAGACACCAGAGGAAACAGGACTTTTGACTCAAAGCAGTTTTCTCCCAGAGCAGCCTTCTTATCTGAAAGTGTTTATGTTCTAAAGCCTCAAGCAGACCATGAGGAGATACATAAGACAAACGTATTTACAGGAATGAACTGGAACACTAGCAAAAAAAGCTGCATTTCCTGTTCGTGAAACTTCTACAAGCACAAGGAGTTTCAAATATGTTTTTGTTTTCCGAGTTGTGATAAGCTAATGCTTTTGGTTTGCAGATCATTTTGAAGGAAATGGAGCGAGGAGTGATGGCCAGGCTGGTGAACAAAAAGGGGAATTTTAACAGCAGCTTAAGAGAACTTCCTTACACTACTCAGAGATAAGGGAATTTGGTTATGACAGTTTATCCAACTATTTTGGATGTGTGAAGAAAGAAAAGAACAACTCATCTAGAAACTTTTCCTTATAGAGAATATCTAACAGTATTAGTAGCCAGACAGTTTGGGTTCAGTCTGCCTAAAAAGAGGATTTACCCTCAAGTTACAACTTAAGCAGTGGAAGAAGGGGGCACAGTCCCTCACAGCAGTGAAGTTGATGGGTAGCAGAAAGACAGCTGCATTTTGCCTGTGCTGACTCTGAGACATACTGCCTAACATGTTTGAAAGGCAGGAAAAAATGTTAGATGCTGGAAAGCTACAGAGTACTCAACAGCATGGTGGCACAGAGTGTAATCTGCTTGGTGGAAAAGCTGTTGAAGAGGTCAAACTGCAGAGTGAATAAGGCATACTAGGCAGTGCTGAAGGGCAGGATAAAGCATCATTAGCTTCCCCAGAGTACATCCCTGCCCGTGTTTCAAACACATTGTATGCAGCAATTTTTCTGGCTCTAGTATCAAAGCAGAAAAGGTCTGTCAACAAAGACATACTTCCCAGGGGGGCTTCTTCAAGCTGCAAGACTTTTGTAAGTGTCTTAGTTCGCATTCAACAGGCAACTACAGGCACTGGAAATTGTGGGTATGAGAAATTCAGGGCAGTAGAGGAAACGCTGCCAGCTCTGGCTGAGCAGCACCCACACTCTCAGCTAGCAGTGGGTCTGCAGTCAAGCCCAGAAGCCTATGCCCATACTCAATGCCCCAAAAAGGTCTGTAATGCAGGTAGATGCTTCCTAATCCACACAAGACAAAATACTGTCAGAAAAGCATCTCTTTACCCACTGCATGTCTGTTTTTAAGCCAGCAAGCAAAGAAAGTCTTTGTGCAACTGGCTAATGAGTAACCACTACCTCTGATCAAAAGGGCAAAAATGGCAAAGAAAAGTCAAAAACAGCCAAACAATCTAGCTGTACTTTTTCGCCATTGGGTAGCAGCTGAGATACAACATTAAAGGAGATAAGCAAATCCGAGGAAGTAGAATGAGACTACCAGGAAATATTTCCTCAATAATTAAGAGACACAGCTCAGAACTGAAATCCTTTTCCTATCTTTTTTGCTCCCCAGTTTGATTTTTTTTTTTAAGCCCAGATGTTGTAAATTAGTGCCCAGATGTTGTAAATTAGTTGGATGGGGCTTTGAGCAACACAGTCTAGTGGAAGGTGTCCCTGCCAATGCAGGAAGGTTGAAACCAGATGACCTTTCAGGCCCCTTCCAACCCAAACCATTCTATGACTCTATGTCCCAGCAGAAAAACCATCAGGAGAACCTTCAGAAACCACCAGAAAGGTTCACAATCCTGTCTGGTAATCAAGATCCAACCAGAATCCTGCCCGCCTTCTGGAAGAAGGAAGCCTGATGGTTCCAACAAGTTTTATCTCTTAATCTGTGCTTTTCGTGCAATTTTTTCATCTACCCCCTCGGCTGGTATATGGAAAATGTAAGAACAAGCACTAGCAGACAGTCATAAAAGAAAAGTTGTGTACATAATCCTTGGTCCCAAGTGTCTGCTCTTGAGAAAGCAGGAGGGCACTGCTGTGCAAGGGGTTCTGACAGAGTCAGCAGAGGTATTCATGCTGTGACACTCTCATTTCTGCCAGTAAGGGTGACTGCTAGGGATCCTCTAGAGGAGAGGTTTTTATTCTGAAGATGCTTTCCTACTCTTTTCCACTTACTGAGTAACTAGCACACAGCCTTAATGACACACAGCCAAGAAAGAGGGGAAAAAAAGTTACCTAAAATAAGAGTAGTGATAAACTTTTCAGTTTTCATGGGGCAGGGTTCAAGGAGGAAGAAAAAAAAAAAAAAATAGGAATTTATTTTGCTTAGGTCATGCATGGCAGCTTCCATTTATTACACAAACTGCTCTGAAGAACTGCTTCAGTCACTGGCCATGACTGCTCTTTAGAGGTAAAGTGTATTAACACTTCTATAACTACAGATTCATAGTTATTTGCTGGAGTACTGAATAATGGTTAAATGACCAAATGTACTCATGTTTAGCAATTCCCCAGCTCTCTAGGATCTTTAGATACTAATTCTATTACTCTTCCTCTATATAGCTCCTGTTATACTTATAAATGGAATAGCTTCTTTATTGACTCCTTATAAGACACTGTTTTCAGTCATTGACATCATTGCCACACTAATTTCTTGGTGAAAATAGGACTGGATTTTCCCTTCCTGAAAAATCTGAGCAATTGTTTTTCCATTTTGGGGAATAAAGACTGAAGAAGGAAATCATAGTTTTCATTGCTAAAAAAAAAATAAAAATTAATAAACCCATTTCTTGTTTCTGATATTCTCTAGCAGTCCTCATTGTTCCAGAACAAAAATCTACCACAGAAGCAGTACTCATCATATCACAAGTCTTTCTTCCTCTTGCTGCTCCTCTGACAACCTGTCTAATATCTGCTGAGGTACTTGTATTCCAAATAATCTGGCCTGCATGCTTGCAGTTCAGAAACTTCAGATTATACCCATTCAGCACACAAAAGAGTTCTCTCAAAGCATTAAACATCACCCAAGCCTGAATTCACAATTAAAAATGAATAAAGGTAAAAAAGCAATGCAGTAGTACAGGACTGTCATGATGGAGGAAGTAATAAAATAACTTCCAAACCGACTTTCAGTGTAACATAACAAGCAGCAATAAAAACCCAAGAGCAAATTAGAGTTGCCAAAAAAATGGTACTTGCTTTGCCACAGTGATAAGCCTGTTCTAATTATAAAGACTGAGGTCCAATTCAAAGCACACTGAGTATTCTCAGCTCTCTCAAGGAGGAGTGAGACTTTTTTCTTACTGTTGGCAGAGTATCAATTAATACAAATTAAATGTTAAGTATTTCATATTTATCTCAGAGAGTAAATGGCACATGATGTTTCCATTCTTGTCAAAACCTAGGGCCAGATCCTCAAAGGAACATATCTATTCATTAAAGACCAAGTAGCACAATATGAAGAATTCCTCTGACCTTTTCCTCTATTCAAGAAAAAAAAACAAACCACAAAAAAAAACCCCAAAACCAAACAAACAACCCAGCACTGTAATGCTAATTCACTTAGCTTTATGTATTACAAATATTTAAAAGACTGTGTTTGCATTTTATACTAAGAGCAGAAGGGCATAGCACTGGCACCGTTCCTCTGCCATTCTCAAAAGAGGCTGGGGCTTTTCATACAAACAAATAAGAATTAACTGTCTTTTGTTTGAAATCTTCCAGGTCTACAGAATTCAGCAAACATACCTAGAGCTGTGAGAACTGTGGCCCCTAAGTGTCATTACCTTTAAAATTAATAAACCAACCACAGTTAAGTGGAAAAAGTTTAAGCTTTTGATGTGTGCAGTGATAAGAAACGCCTCTTTTCATGTGAAGCATCATTTATCTTTGTTAAATATTGCTGCAGTGTCTCTGGCTTAAAGCCTTATCTCTGTGTTTTTCTAAGTCAAAGGCATAATGACACCATAAAGGTTATTGTTTTGGGCAATAACATTTTAATAGCAGAATTACTCTTCTTTGCTACTTGCTGCTTTCCTGTAGTAAAGTTATTTCCACTCCGATTTAGCCCACCTCAAATCACAATTTGTTTCCTCCTTAGAGTATGCTTTCTGCCAAGATAATTAAATTTAGCAGTTTTTCATATCAAAAGAATGAGTGAAATGGAAAAGAAAACTCAGGATGATACAGTTCTATTTTATACCTGGCACTTCTTAGAGCTGTATAAATCTCAAAAGTGTTATACTTCATTTAATGTGAACCAAACAACCTATATATTATACAGTTTAAGGAATCAATCTAATCTCAGAAAAATTATTTTCAGATTTCAATTCATTAAATAAATGCACAGCATTGGCCAAGTGCTGTGACTACCTACAATAATCTATGTCATTTTATTCTCATATTACAAACTTGTTGGTTTAGAGGGGTTTATTCCAGGAGTTGGGAATGTATTGGGAAAGGGAAAATAAGGGAAACGGAAACATTTTTGCTGCTGTTCTCATTGTTAGCCATTCTTACCAAGGATACAAATATTTATATAAACATTTTAATTTTTCAGATGAAAAGAGATTCTCCTCACTGTTGAAAGGAAAGTAGATTTGCTTCGACAGGATAAGCACGACAAAATAAGCCACAAAAAACCCCAACCTGTTCTGTCTGCAAAGAACCTTCCCAATCGCGACTGCAATTAGAAATCAGAATTCAAAAATTCAAAGCCAAAATTGACAACTGAATTCAACTGCACTGTATTTTTATTTTAAGTTACTCACAAATGCAAACGCATAAAGTATAACTCAGGACAGTCTGTAATTTTGCATATGCTGCATTACCAAGCTTCACAAGTATCATACAGCTAATGTCCTACAAAAATTAAAGACAGTAAACCCAGACAATTACAAATCCAAAACCAAATGCAGTATACAGAGATTTTCACGGAATTTATCTTTTCTTTTAGCTCTAGGAAATTACTTCCCCATTTCACGGAATCTTAGTGGGAAAATAGCTTATTTTTCATACTTTTACCAAAAAGCCAAATTACATTCACCAAGTTTTTCTTATTGGGCTTAAAGGTTCACCCAGAGACAAGGATGAAAGATAAAGTGTCCTTAAGTAATATACCTCACATGAGCTAATGAATTCCAGATCATTTGTCTACATCTTTCTTTGCTTCCAAGACCACATAATCTGATTTTAAAGTTTTTTATTTAATTCACTCATGGCGTCATCTGTCATCCTGCTACTGGCCAACTCCAAGCCTTACAGTTGTTAATTAACTTTACATTTTTATTTACCTCTCATTGTTTGCTTGGCTGGGCTACTAGAGAACACTTCTGTATAACTTCCAGAATGGGAAAAAGGGAAAAGAAGCAGGGAGCAGAATCAATCACTACCTCCTCTCTGAAGATGCTTCTGGAGCACTGCTGTGCCACCACCTCGCATTTCTAGCTTATCAAATCGACCAATTATCTCCTTCTCTTGAACCCTTTTTTTATTCTTACCTATTGATTGCAACTGTTGATCTTTTTGCAGCCACAGATTTGCAATGCACTGTTTGTTCCACCCACTGCATTTCAAATCTGCAGCCAAAGAAACTGTTTTCTAACCCCCAGCTTGTCTCAGAGAAATAATGCAAAAGAAGGGACAGTCTTGGGATAAAACTTAAGACCTCTTAGTTTCACATGCCCTTTTTTAGCACTGTACGTTTTATCTTTGCTTAATGTAATTCCTCTTATCCCAAGAAAGAGGTACATAAATATCTAAAACTTTATAAGGCTATTTAAATGTGTGCATGTATATTTTTTTGTTATTCACCATACACTAAGAACTTCAATGGCATAGGTTCATAACAATATAATAAAGGTGTAAGTCCTCGGCTATATGAAAATGTATCTTCACTTTAAATCCATTTTATGAAAACAGTGCAAGTGCCATTAATCTTAATTTTTATATGTGTAGTTTAGTAGTAAAGGCACCCTAGCAGGAGGCTGGATATTGAAGTACCCTTTACCTCCATGCCAGCCATTCACCCAGACACCACCTTCTCTCACTAGCACCTGAAGTGCATTTTCAATCAGTGTGTATGAAGAAAAAAGAGCAGTGAAAACAGAAAGGCAAGGGGGTAAGTGGCTTGGAAAACTGAAAAGGCCAAGGGCATCAAAAAGAGCAGCTGACAACTAAACAGTCTCAGGAAGTATTGTGTCAGAGAGAAGAACAATCCATTGACCTGGAAACAGGTGAAAGTCTATACTAAAGCTGTGTTATCAAGCAGGAGACTCACGAAATGCCATTTCACTTTACAGCTTTTGCTTGCCTTACAGATCTTAAATTAAAAGGCATAGTGTGAGAGAGGGAAGCAGAACCAAGACCCTGATAAAAGCAGAACATCTGACTACTGCAAACAGCAACCTACTCTGTGCACCTCTATATACACATAAGGAGCTTATTAAGCTCTGCAAATAATAAGCCTGCTTTGCATGCCTGAGGGAGTAGGGAAATAACCAGAAATTGCTTTAGTAACAGTATTGGCAGCTAAGGTAAATAAAAGAACAGACAGGTGTTTGTTACTATTACTTTGCCAACTTTCATTCTTCACAATCAAAAGGTCACCTCCAAGTTCAATGAACGTACCACTCCTTGGCCATCCCTTCAAAAGAGAACAAAACTTAGGTGACCAATCTGCAATCTTCACTGCCTTATTATCAATGGACATTCCCTCTGCCTCTCCAAAAAAAAGAGTTCATCCCAGGCTTCCAGAAGCACTCTATGGGTATGCCTCTGGCTATATCTGAAAAGCTAAGATGGACACAGCAGCAGGATTTTAGCACCTTTAATTTAACTAAATTTAATTGAGGACTAATCTCAAACTATTTGAACAAATACAAACTAAAAGCCACCAAACTTTGTTCTGTCCTCAGCTGCTGCTTGGGCTCAGCTGACCACATCTAGTGATTTAGTTATGCTCAACACAGCCAGCACCATTCTGACAGAGCCAGGGAACAGGTCGGCCCTACACACATAAGCAAGCAGTTTGGAGCTGCCACATGGCAATTTTATTCACAGATCTATGTTCTTTGACAATGTCTTGAAAGAACATATAAGCATGCTGATGCTTCATGACTACAGCAAATACATTTGCAGCTCTTAAGATGACCAACTAACACTCCAGTTGTATTTATACTGGAGTGGGAGATTTGCAACAAGCATCAGTACACAACCCAAACTGCCTCTGAAGAATCTAATCTTCATGACAAAAGACTTTTATACTTCTTTCAACTTAACTGAGACATCTTAATGTACTGATAAAAGGACAGTGAATCTTTACAAATACATTCACTCAGGAGACTTAATTATGCTGAGTAAACAGATAAGGCAGCAAATGAATTATACTGCCAAATACATGAATTATATTGAGCAAATGGCTTATAATGAATAAATTTTTGAAATGTTTAAATGAATTACAGCAAGTAACTACATAGAGTGAATAAATTATTTCCATTTCTACCAGTATTTTGCTTTGCATCACATACTGAATTCAACATGTGATTTTGAAAATTTTCTAATATCTTTTGCATTTAATTTATATTGCATATTCCATCAACACAGTTATACAACCATGGTACTCTTTTGACTGGTTCTTAGTATCCCCAAGGGAACAGAAGAACTGTGGACTTTGAATAAACACTTGGCTCAGATAATAGGAAGACAATATTTTGTAGCAGATTCTAAAACTAAAAACACCAGAAGTTTTCTTAGTTACAGATCATTGTAACTCCAAACTTCATTCTAAAATTTAACTGTTCCTGGGTATTCTGAGTTCTCAAAGATATTTTGGTATTTGCCACATTATTCAGATACCCCACCACTAAACCATTAAATAAATTTGCAATATGAAATGTTTAATGTAGGTCTCAAATATTCTTACTTCACCTAGCAAACTAAGTGCTGAGTAGCTTGAAAATAAGTATATAAAATTATATCACAAAAGCATACCATAACAGATACACCAAATGCTATATTCCTCTTTTTTGATACCTGTCATCAAAATGTCTAGAGAAAGCAGCACTCACTGTCAAATAGTTCCAGGGTACCATACCTAAGGAGAATATCCATACATCCATGCACTAAAATTACTTAAGCAGTGGCTAGAGAGGAATGACCTAGCTTCTGAATTTCTGCCCTTCATTAACTCCTGTGTTACAGCATGAGTTACGTTATGAAATGTCTACTGTAATCACATAAGGCAAATTCAGACCTGAGTTAGTAATGTCAAACATATCCTGTATTAGTACAGTTTAAAATATAAATCTCAAACCCACTCAAATACTGATCAGCCTTAACTACTTAGACATCCTCCTACTCAAGGAATCAGTCATTCCCCTTTTAATGCTTACCTAGGAGCTCACCTACCACAACTCTTCAAATACGGGGCCAATCTAAAAGCACCTGATAAGGGGAACCAATACCCATCAGTTACAATAGTGTTGTCTGTTCCAACTCACATATTCTTCCAGTTTTTGTCTCTAACAAGGTACGAAACTTACCCATCTAGATTTTATTTTGGCTGCATATGACACCAGACAAGAAATAGCTAAGAAGAATGCTGGACTGCAAAAGTTAATGGAAGTAAGTGAATGTAGACTAGGCTCAACTACACAAGCAGAGGCAGACACTGGGCAGACAAAAACCACATATGGTACTGTCATTTAAGTGTAACAGGTATGCTGAAAATGCAAGGTCATAGACAGTGATCCCCATATAGAAATATAGAAATAGCATATAGAAATATGCTATTTCTAAAACATACTGATTTTCCAGTTTGCACTGATGTTCTTTTACAAAGTCATCTGAAAAATGCTGGTCTAGAGGCTACTCCACAAGAAAGATGAGGCTTTTTGGTTCTGCTGTTTTGCATGTCTTATTTAAGCTGAGTACTTTATTAGATTGCAATGAACTATAAAGGGAAAAAAATGTTTGCAAATTGTGAGATTACAGATTAACAAGCTTTAAGGCTCCAAAAACTCTGTAGTGAAACATGTTCTAAGCCAATAAACCTCTGAAGTTCAGCACTAACTTCTCTTAGAAAATAAGAATTAAAAACACTCATAGGCATATAACTGAAAATATGCCTGCTTGAAAAGTGGCTATTTTTTAAGCAGATAAACTACTGCTGCTGTCAGTATGTACATGCCTGCTATTAAGTTTTGGGGTTTTTTTTCTGGAACTATGAGAGAGGGAGCATTTTATCACACTGAGAACAAATCCAAATGCCAGTAATGTGCATATATAGCATTTGAATACTACTGTATGTAAATTCATAACTCATGATCTGAAGGGTAGTACACAACAGCCCTGCTACACTCAAGTTCTTTGGGTTCAACAATTTACCACTTACTGCAGACTACATCCCCAAAATGATTTCTCCGCAGAAGTAAATTAATTGCATCTCTGATAGTTTAAGGTGTGAGTAGTCTCTGGATGAACTTGACTGATCTTTCTAGCATTTATACACTTTTACAAGTGCCATCAGAAGAGCCAAAGAGGTTGAGGCCTGATAGTTCAGCACAGACATAGGCACATTTATTGTATTAATGGAATAAATTAGAGCTAACACAGCTAGTTTAAACTGGCTGATTACCTAGCACAGACTGAAATACCTCTATCAAAACTATGGAATATATTGATTCTCAAAGGGCATGCCTGGGGTCCCTCTACCAGAACAGAATATACTACATTCTTAATTTCCTTCTGAACAAATACACTATCTATCCATATATAGATAGATATTTGAGTACCTATAAAACAAATATCTTCAAAATAAAAGTTGAGAGCTTTGGTGAATAAGGCAGTGTATGCAGCCTAAAAATATTGTAATGGAAAAGCAGTAAGTGGGCACAATTTTATTGCAGACTCCAAACCCTCTGGAAGGAAAACTGGAAACATACTTTAAATATTATATTACACGGAAACTAAACTGTAGAACTACAAGCTTGAGTAAGGCAAATACCATAGTCAATTCCAGGCAAAAGTATCCCTTCAAAATGCAATTTCTGCCTAAGGGAAATCAAAAGCCATGATGGGCTTCTGTGACTCTCACACCTGTACTATGTGCACCTTCAGCCCACACGAGGCAAACATTTCCAATGTTAGCTGGTAATAATGCACGCCTCAGCTGACACCCTCACAAGCGGATGCAGATATAAACAGCATCTTTAATTACTAGAAGTAGCCAGTATACTGGGTTTGTGTATTTTTTCTGGAGGCATTGTCACATTAACCACACACAAGAGAGCTGGGAGAGCAGCAGTTCTCTGAAGGAAGCAGAGCTGTCACTAGAGAAAGCTGCCTCTTTTCACATTACCAACACCACTCTTTTGAGCTCTCTATATACTGAGATTCCCACGCGGTCTCTTACAATGCAACAAGAACACCAGATGAATTTAACTTCCAATGAAAGCAAGTGGAGAATCCTAACACCAACACCCTTCGTGAATACAGGCAAATGCCCTGTGGTGGACATGAAGTCAGTGTCTGTACTTCACAAACTGACTTTCTTTTTCAGATGAGTAAGCTACCAAACACACAGTTACTTTCACAGAACAGACAACATGAAAGAATTTTTCTTCTCCCTTTTCGTAACAATTTCCATTTCCCTCCCAAAACCATATCCCTCCAGCTATTACATTAAAACAGTCTAACTTTGAAATCTGTGATCTCCATTTGGGGTTGCTGACATACACATGGTTACTACCACTGAAAACAAGGTACCAACTCCTTTCAGTCTGGACAGTGAGGAGGATTCATCCACATTGTGCCAATCCTCATTTACTGAGCAGCTGGCAGTGAAAAGAATGGCTAAAGGTGATTAATACCTACCTGTCAGCAATGTGTTCTGCATACACTGGCTGTAATTCTGAGCTGTTAAACATATCACACAAAGCCACACTTGAACCACTTGACTATTATGCTATTACTGCATCAACCACACAGATGGCAAAAAAGTTTCTAAGTTGACTGCCAACAGATTGCTGGAAGTACAAAAACAGCGGTGGAAAAATTCAAACAACTCTACATGGATTGGCAAGAGAAATGCGTAAGATTGACAACTTTGCAGACTTTCACCACAGAACAGCAAAGTCAACAGCTGTGCCATCTCCTCTACCCTGCCCCATTGCTGTATTTCGTTGCTGACCTGGAGAGTCCACCACTAGAAGCAAAGAAACATTGCAGTTATTTTGGCATCTCTGATGAGGCTGCTAGCAAGGGTGCCAATTAGTGCCAGGTTTCATCATATTTGTAAAGTGGAAACGTGTTTATTCAGAACTGGGCTGAGACTACCAAATTAATTTTACACAGAGTGCTTAGCCACTGGGTGGTACCAACTTGCAGCTACTAATGATTTGGCTGGATTTGAATCCTAAAGATAAAAAGTGAAGGGCTGTCTGCCCCACTGCTCATGACTTGACATACTCTAACCTCTACTGAGGTTATATTATGGGGAAAGAAAGCTGTCTAGGTTTTAGACACACCAAGACATGAGAAAGATACCTGCTCTAACACAGCATTTCAAAGCTATTTCAGCTATAATACAATAGCACTTTTAAAAGGACTGCTGTAAATGCTTTACTAATATCTGAAGTAAAATCATTTACTTGTGTAGAGCACAAAGCCAGTCTACTGCCAGTCACTAATGATTTTTAATGCTGTAAGATGCAGCATGCATGATACAGCACTGTGTCAATATTAGGAAAATCTGCCAGTCTAATGCTTTCTACCCAAGGCCATGAGAGGTCCATTAGGTTTTATTACACAATACAAGTATTTCCAAATGTCTCATACCACAAATGTGAAAAGAACAGAGTGGCATACCGAAAACAGTACTCATTCATCTTACAGTGAAGGGCTCTGACCAAATTTTGTTTAAGAGAACAACTATCACTACAACCATTCTTATGTCTGTAGTAAAAATGCCAGTAATTGTAAAAAAAAAATAAAATCTGTGGACTAAAACCAAGCCAAATTCCTTATTAGCCGCTCTAGATAAAGACCCTCTCTTTGCTGCAAGAAAGCAACCTAACTTCTTGTAAATAACTTTAGTAATGCTCTATCTAGTAACTCTCTGAAATATAAGGCCACGAGAAATACATATTAGGAACTACAAAATTGCATGATACTATATATAACAAGGCATCCTTTCCAGTCAGGTTGTTCTTCATGGTCAGCCTTTTTGTGTGGTCTTTTTTTCCCTGACAGGACTGTCGAAATTGCTTTCAATACAAGTAGGAACCAAGGTAAAGTACTTCAGCTCCCAGTAGGATAGAGATTAGTATAGCAATTTGTTCAGCTGAAGTGCAATGAACTACATTTTGGCAACTGAAACCTGTAGACCTATTCTTCCTTAAAATTTGCATTGTGAAGCTCCACGGATAACATCTTCCAATTTTCATAAGGTTAAAAAAAAAAATAGTGGTCTTTTGCACCATTTCAGCTAACTACCCACAAACACTACAAAAGTGCTTAAAGCTTAGCTCAGCTACTCAAGCTAAGGGCAAGGCCACATAAAGATAATAGTCCTGTGATTTTCCTTGTGGTAGAATATTTAGCACTTAAGACAGCCACAACATCTTCTACCTTCTAAAATTAATTTCATATACAGTTTGAGTTTGGAGAGAAGTTCAGCATTTCTGCTTTCTCCCCGATGTCTTCACAGAACCACAGAATTATTCAGGCTGGAAAAAACCTCTGAGATCATTAAGTCCTGCCTATGGCCTAACACTGTAACATCAGCCAGACCATGGTACTAAGTGCCATAACCAGCCTTTCCTCAGACACCTTCAGGGATGGTGACTCCACCGCTTCCCTGGGCAGTCCATTCCAATGCCAGATCACCCTCCCCGTGAGGAAGTGCTTTCGGATATCCAACCTAAACCTCCCCTGGGACTGCTCCAGGCCGTGCCCTCTCATCCTGTCACTTCCTGTCTGGGAGAAGAACCCAACACTCACCTGACTACAACCTCCCTACAGGTAGCTGTAGAGTGATGAGGTCCCCTCAGAGTCTCCTCTTCTCCAGGCTAAACAACCCGAGCTCCCGAGGCCTCTCCTTGTAAGACTTTCCCCAAGTCCCTTCACAGCCTCCTTGCTCTCCTCTGGACCTGCTCCAGCACCTCAATGTCCTTCTTGAAGTGAGGGGCCCAGAACTGGACACAGTACTTGACGTGAAGCCTCACCAGTGCTCAGTACAAGGGGAGAATTACAACCCTAGTGCTGATGGCCACACTACTGATACAAGCCAGGATGCCACTGGTCTTCTGGGCCACCTGGGCACACTGTTGGGTCATGTTCAACCAGCTGACAACCAGTACTCCCAGGTCCCTCTCTGCCAGGCTGCTCTCAGCCACTCTTCCCCCAGTCTGTAGTGCTGCATGGGGTTATTGTGGCCAAAATGTAGGACCCTGCACCTCCAAGCATGGAGGGAAACAATAAAAGACTTCTGCATACATCTATATGCACAAGTGCCATTCACTCTCATCGCTCCCTTATTCCTTACCACATCTGGTAAAAGCTCATCTAAGGGCAAATAATGCCCACTGAATTACACTTAACTGTTAATATTTGGTATGGAAGGCAATTTAAAACATTTATGGTTCCTAGAGCTGATGTTTCTTTGACTGTATGGAGGATAAAGTTTCTGTCCTACCATCACAACCTGTTTTCTTTTATACTGAGATCAGGATTCTGACTTTCTATGCACTGCTATATTTTTAAGTGCTATGCTCATTTTTACCTTTTCTTTACTTGCAGTGCAGTGACCAGATGTGAACAGTCATCCAATTGGGCTATGGCTGAATCAGTCTGTAATCTCAGCATGACTCCTTTCAATTTGTACTCAACAGCTTCTGCTTTTATTTGACATCTGGGCATCATGCTCACTGTCTAGGTATTGCATTTGTTTGTTTTAAAAATACTTCTGAAACATCCTCAACAGTAAGTCCATACCCTTCTAAAATAAAACAAAGCACTGGAATCATGCTCCGTTAGCTTCTACAGTATTATTTTTTTTAAGGAGCTGTCACAGCCCACAAGGTGGGTGCAGCACTGCCACATCTCACTAAGTGATCATGACTCCCCAGAGGCAGGGGCCAAACAAAATACCACGTCCCACAGAGTAGGCACAGGTAGAGTTCCCCAGAGTGGGGGCTGACCCTGGGAGATTCAGACTGGACCCCCTTGCTTTCTAAACTCCTCCAGAGAGAAGCCCAGGTGTGGCTGGGCCCAATCCTCCTCCTCTAATTAATCTCTTTTAACAACCCATTAGGTGAAATTAAGTTTGGGAATTCTCTGCACGATACTCAGGAGTAAGGTTATTACCCATGAGGTTTGTATAAAAACACAACTTTACTTAGAAGCGAGCAAGATTATAAAGCATATCAGACTATAACTGGCAGAATTATAAATGATGGTACTTTCAAAGCAATGGATTGCAATTTAGTAAAAGTTCAGGAAATTGTAGGTTACTATGAAAAAACTGAACAAAGCAACAGGTAGTAAAACTTAGCGAAATTAGAAACTATGTTACCGTTATGCGCCCAAGATAAGGTTTGAAACAGAGAGAGATAAAGAAGAGATAGGAAAGGTATCACCACGCTTGTATCCAGCGATCTTGGTAGGAAATTGTGGTCCTCAGATAGCAGGTGCACATCCAGCATTTTGAGTGTGGCTTTCATGCTGTCTGACCCCAGCTTTTTGGGGTGTGCTCAGGCATATCTTGCAAAGCCAGGTGTTCACTTGGGCCCCTCAAGGTGAGATGAATGGGCAATAACCCTTATTTCTGCACACGTGCCCTCTCCCCAGGCTTAACCTGGGGCACACACAAGATGTCACTCTGCCTCTGCAGGGTACAGCTTCCCTGCCCCTGTCCCCTATGGAATAAGGACAGTGGATATCAAAGAGCTCCCCTTGCAAGGACAGTGTTCAGCTGATCAGGATGGCCACTAAATGAGGGGCTGCTCTTGTGAGAATAGGGCCCTGTTTATCAGGGTGGTTAACCCAAATGAGAGTCTCTCCTTGAGATGTCCAGATGGCTTATGAATGAGGCCTCTACCCAAGCGCAACGTCCATTTTGTCAGGGCAGCTGTTTTGTTTTGAGACCATTATTCTTTTAGGGATTTTACAGGAGTTTAAAAACCATGCCCTTAAGTATAAAATTTCAAGCACCATGCTTGAAGTAATCCAGATTCCAAAAACATTCCATACTCTTTGCCAAGTGTATAAAACAGGAAACATACTTCGAGATTAAATACTGTTTGTTTTTCTCTTCTGTTTTGTAACTATTAATAAAGCTGCAAGCTAAAATAATCTCTCCCCTAAAAAGATTGGTATGATACAGATGTGCTACAGCAAGACAGCACAATTAGCTTGGAATAAAGCCCCTGTCTCCAGAAGAGTCCTGGCTGCTAACTTTCAGGAAAAGCTGACTGTGATTTGTATATCACAGCAACTCACCTGGCTCCCTGGGGGCTGCATGAAGGCTCTGCCTCATGCCAGTGGATCATCACTCCCAAATTTGTTCCACAGACTAAAATGCCTGAATGATAATGCTTGCAAATCTAGTGAAGAAAGTAGTTGTTACATGAATCGTTTTAATCCTTCCACAGAAACAAAAACGGAAGTGGTTTAGGTAGGTTTCCACCCTGCAATTGAAGTCTTTTTTTCTAGCTTAACTGCAGATGCTTTTATTATTCTTTTATTCACAGAACATTTCAGATAGAAGAAATCACTAAAAAGTAGATTTTTAATTTGTCCTCTCATCTTTGCCACAATTTTACCCATCTTCAATGTCTGTCACATTCACAAAGATTCAACCCCCTCTTAATCTGTTTTCAGCACTGAAGGATTGCTCCTGCATCACTGCTAATTTTCCTTCCTTCTTTATGCTTAATACTTTCCCAGTAAGCCTGCTGAATACATCAGAGCCTACCTTATTTCCTCTAATAAACCACTTCTTTGAGTAATCAGTCCTGCTAGAAAGTTCAGATATATTTCTGTCAGTGGTTCTATATGTTCCTATAAGTAATTGAGTACTGGCACAAAACAGAATATCCCTCGGCATTATTCTGATCTATTCCTTATTAATTGTTACAAAAACACGTGTTCAAACTATGCATTAACATGCTTAGAAGAAAAGTTACAGCACTGAGTAACTAGAACAAAGTCATTCTCTCCCTGTGAGGATACTGTAGACAGTATTATACCCACAATATGAACTCTATCCCATATCCCAGTTCTTACAAGGCTAGAACTTCCCTTAAAAAACTGCATTATGGATACTAAAAAGAAGACCTACTTTTACTAAAAATTTCTTAAAGCAAGCTTGTTAACCGTATGCCTCCATTAGATATTAAAATAAAACACACTCACTTTTTAATACTTTATACAAGGTCTTCTCTACAACCAAGGGACAAAGATTTTTTTGAAATAGCAATTCTTACACCCTTTACTACAGAAGCTGGAGCTCAAGAAAAGCCATAAAATGACATGATTAAATCCCAGGAAGATGCAGCACTGTTACTGCAATAATCTAAAAAGACCAACGTATTCCTAACAGAAGACCTCTGCTTTTATTGCTGGAAGCCTGTAAAAAGACAACCCATAAGACAAACCTAGACAGAGAATCTAAAGATGCACTTAAGCATTTTTGCTTCTGCCACTAATTTTCAGGCAAAATAGTTTGCCAAGCCACAAAACATTAGCTTTCAAAGGAACTATTTTAAACTAGTAAACAAAAGCAAGCCCAACTGTCTTTCTCTAGAAATAGAGAATTTGCTGAATAATGAAAACTGGAAATGTAAACTTCTAACTTGAGAAAGACATTCCAAATCTCTGGGAAGTATGATTCTCAGCTTCTTTTTTTTTTTTTTTTTTTTTTTTTTTTAAAGACAAATAAAACAAGGGTCAAAATATTTAGGACAACTTCCTTAAGTATCATTTTGCCAGCTTCCAAGTTTTTTACTGTCTTTCAAAACACTGCTGATCTATCTACTGACATACAGAATACCAGAGCAAGCTTACTGATGCTGAACCTCAGCTCCTTTCTCAATGAGTTTTTTTGCTGGTTGGCTGAGATTAGCACATCAATGCTGTATGTGCGTTGAACAGTAAAATTCAGGGATGAAATACACAAGTAGCTGGCTATAAATTCAACACTGTGTAAATTTTAATGCTTTTTAAAATCTGCCATTTCATCTTTTTAGAATGCACATGTAGTCAAGACAAAATGTTAACAATATTGGAATATCTGTTTATAACAAAACTAGAGTTAAAAGTGCTGATGTTTATATGGCTGTGGCATGGTGATAACAGATGGAAATAAAGGTTCTGATGTACCATTCTGACCAAGTCAGAACACTCAGAGCCACTGAGGGACAAACTAGGTATGTGTTTTTTACTTATTACTCTAGTTTCATCCTACTTTCAGTAGTTCTGCTCTGCTTGCTTACATCTCAGCTCTTAGAAAACACTCATGTATTAAGCAGACTTACTAGGCTTAGAGCTTTGGAGTGACTGGACAAGTAATTCCATGCACACAGAAAGACTTCCTGAAGAAATTCATTAATATCATTACTATTTATTAGGGTAGGTGAACCCTATTTTAAACTGAACACCTCCTAACAGATGTTTAAAAGAATGAAGTTATCAGGGTGGTTCTGATTTTGGTTTCACAGATATTAAGCTTATAGCTTCATGTATTCACAGGATGTTTATTTTCGAAAAAACAAAGACATCAGGTCTTAGAGTACTTCATAACAAAACATATAAATACAATGACACACAAATTTTATCATCAACAGAAAGACATATAATGAAAAAAAGCCTACAATGTCACAATACTTTTAGGAGCTCCTCCCCCCTTTAGCAACCCCAGAAAAAGAAGAGTTTTGCTGGAAGGTGACAGTTAGGTACAAGACTTATGAAAAAAAACTTTGAATCTCTTTCAAGAATTGCAAAAACGATATTTTTGGATGCTGCTATGAACATTTACAGTACATAGTCTCATAGTCACCACTACAAACAGTTTGAGAATTTTCTCTCTTTTCCAGATGAAGACAAGCTATTTCTGTGTACAATTCCTGACAGACTGTCACTGTCTTAAATACAGCCATGACATCAAGCAATGATTACCCATCAACACTCTAAGCAACCTACACACTGAATGTCATTTTGAAGCTCCATGTTTGAGACTGATCTAGACCCTCTTGCAGCCAAGAGTCCACAATGTATATCATCTTTCTTTGGCACTAGGTCAGGCCTTTCAATTGGTGAAAAATATTATGGATGGTATTACCTGTGCCATCGATGTGAAGAGGGGGAGATTTAATAATCATTAAAGCTTTAGGATTAAGGAAATATTCAGAAACCACAGGCAGAGAAAAGTAAGAGTCCTTCATGTCCCTATTATCTATTAGGAATACACTGACTCCAATGTATACAACTAGTGAAGAAGGAAGAGTAGTAGAAGTTACTTGAAGCATTTATTACTGTTACTATTAAAAAATAAAAAAAAAAAAAAAAAATCAGGCCCAAGGAAAATGTTTTTTGTCACTCCATATTGGGAGAAATGACAAGGAAACAAGAAAGTATGACCTTAAAAGCAGGTTTTTACCTGAAATCTCAGAGAGCCAGCAGAGAAGCTCAAAGATGTTGTTTCCTGTCCAAGATGACACCATGGCAATAGAGAAAATGCATATTAGAAGAGTACAAGGAAAAAAAAACAAAACCTCATCATCGTAATGCCATCATTTTCATACAAGAAACAAAAATTAACAGTTCTATTACTTGTGTCTATGGAGCAGTAACTTATATATTCATACGGAATTTTTGCAGTCTAAATTCTGAGGCCAGCTTGTTGCTCATGGAGGCCTTCAGGTGTTTTCCATTCTTGCAGGGTACCTTTGTTCTGCACATGGAAAATTCGCTCTGACATCCCAGATCAGTCAAACCAAACTGGTTTTGCTTTTTCATCATTCACATTGTAAGCTTGTCACAATCTAGTATCATTGTGGCTGCTCCAGAAACCTGAAAGAAGATAGATATTAGGGTAAAAAGGAACAAGAATCCATGAATTCCAGCTTACCCATTAGCCAGTCAAACAGGGTATACTGCATTTTGTTTCTACATCTTGCATTATTTGCCACTGTTTCTTCTTCTAGCTTTGAGGGTTAGAGAATAAATTGTTTCTTTTAATAAGGTCTCCCGACTACTTCACATGTAGTGCAGCTTCATTTGATTTTCTCTCTCTATGTAGGGATAATATTGCTAACTACAAAAGCCTTTATAAAACACATCTACAGAGATAAATCCTGTATTTTGCTTTGCCTTTTAAGTTGTGGTCTTCTTCAATTGCAGAAATAGCCCAGGTTCCAATGACTTGGAATTAGTATTGCAAGATATAATAATAGCAAGGCATTATATTTAAAAAAATAAAATTAAATTTAAAAAAAAAAAAAAAAAAAAAAAAAAGGAGAGGGAGAGGGAGAGGGAGAGGAAGAGGGAGAGGGAGAGGGAGAAGAAAAAAAGTCCCCAAATACAAACTTTACAATTGGACAATCCGTACATTTCACCAATGACTTTAAAAAAAAAAAAACAACATTTTCCATGGGTAAATAGCCCATGGAAAAATCAAGGGGTATTTCTCAAGTGCCCCAAATAAAAATGATCAAAATTATAAAATAGCTGCTGAAAAACACCTGAATGAAAGTCTTCTCCCCAGCTCATCAAGTCTGTTTAAAAAAAATTCTTATATATTCAGCATTCCCATTCATTGCTAAGAGCCAGATAAAACTACCAATAATGACACACACATTAAATCCCAGACTAGCATATTCATAGCCCAAACACTTCAGCCTGAAGTAACCAGCAGTTTACACTACACATTCTTACTACTGAATTAAATAAGAAGTAATACTTTGCTCCAAAAGCAACAGCTCATTTTCAAAATCATATAAAATAAAATCCTGAAAATCAAGTGAAACCAGAGTCACGGATGAGTAAAGAATGAGACTGAGGCAAGTATAATAATACACATCCTATTAGTAACGCTGTACTGAGCACTACCAACCTCAAAAATTCTTTATCTCCTACACAATAAATCTCCCAGCAGGATGCTCCAAAGGCAGCCTGGGGTTCCCCAAAATGCCAGCAGTCGAGGAAGAGCAGGATTATCAGGCAGACCCATTTATTTCTACAGACTTCCCCTAGAGCCCTTCAAAGCTCAGCAGGAAACTGACAGACTCCAAGTCTACCACAGTAAGTCCAAAACCAGTTTCAGCACCTTTGTGCAGCTCAAAATACATACACCCCAAAAACCTGCAACTAAACCTGAAAAGAGACAAGACCAAGGCACAGAAAGATTCCTCTTTTATCTTCTTGTAGGTGTGGGACATGCCCTGGAAGCACAGACAGCACAACATTCACATACATAAAAGCTCCAGGAAGAGTCACCCAATACTTTTCTTTAACAGATAAACTGCCAGCAAGTAAAAAACATTTTTCTTTCAGGGAAAAATAGTAAAGAGTTTCCAGTTCCCAATTTTCTTTGGTATGCATCAGCCTATGCTTCCTTTATTGTTAGTAACAGCTGAGATCAATTTTTCTTATTCTAGTTTACATATATATATATATATATATATATATATATGTTTAGATTCTGAGTGGCTATTACAGAACTACTCTGCCATTCAACTGAAATACTACAGTTCAAAGGCAGAACTTTGAAGATGTATTAATGCTCAATTTAATTTCCTGGTTTTCTAGTACTGAAGAAATACTTTAAAAGATTGCTAAAAGGTGACACTGGATACAGCTCGTGAAAATGCAATTACTTTCAGTCATAATGACCAGAGCAGACATCAAAGACAAATTAAGATATGTAAAATTAATCCAGAATTTTCCTATTAATATCATTACAACAAATGCCTTTGTCTCTAGTGTCTACTTCAAGACACAGTTTGCCCGTACACAAACTGTAACTGAAACAGACCATTTATTAAATGTAATATAAAACAAAAATCTTACAAACCAGCAATTACAGAAGCAAAGCAGTTACTTTTTCCCTGTAAGAAAGTGCATGACAAAAAGCCCAAATCAGGACCATTTTCCACGTGGATTTGTTTTAGATGCAAGCACCTAGAGTGCACTGAATCACCTATCAGCTTGCCCTGCACAGCTCTTCCATTACACCAAGGCATCAGCAGCTTGATCTTATCGTTCACTGTCCCTTTTCCACAATCTGAAATAAAAGCATTGCTCCAAGACACTTAATTTAGAAGGAAGAGTATTCTGCTAATAAATACACTGAAAAGTACAGAGGAGTCATTGCGCTTGGGGGTTTTGTAGACAAAACCTAGAAAAGTGCTGTGAGAGCCTTAGAAATACCTCTCTCTTTCCTGGCAAAAGAGACTGTATCTTTTAGGAGTGTTAACATGAGATGTGTGAGTTGGTTTGACAAACACATTCCCTCACAAAGAAATATATTTTCCTTAAGAACATCATGCAAATCACCTTTGACGAGCAGAGGTCTGTGCTGAACAGGATCTGAACACAAAACTATTACATGCTCTGCAAAAACTCTGGCTCCACTTTTCTGCTGAACTGCTGGTGATTTGACTTCTATGATTATCTTCTCCAAAGGGATTCATTATGGTGTAAACAAATGTAAAAAAGCAGCTCTGAAAGCATGAATGGGATGACAGACCTATAAAGGTAATAAAAGATGCAGCTGTGTTCTCAGCTCACCAGTTTAACCTCTATAGTCCATTTACTACTCGATGAGCAATGGGAGGAGGAAGGGATGAATGAAACACTAAGCCAGCACTGGAAGTATTGCACATCAGAGCAGGATTCTAACAAGGCTGCACCCTTCACAGGCCCAGAGGGTGGGGGAGAAAGAAGCCACATCCTCTTATTGAACTTACTATCTCTTGATTTTCCAGTGCCTTCCTGGAGAAAGGCTGTTAAACTCTATGAAAGTCACTTTTTTTTTTTTTTTTTTTTTTTTTTTGGGAAGGGGTTTTGGATTTGTGACCAAGACACTGCTGAAAACACAGCAGTGTTTTGGTTATTGCTGAGCAGCATTTGCACAGCATCAAGACTTCCACTCTTTCCTCCCCTCTGTCCCACCTAGGAGGTCAGAGTTGAGCAAGAACCTAGGATGAGACACAACCAAGACAGCTCACCCAGAACAATCCAAGGGATATTCCATGCCATATAATGTCATAACACAGCAATAAAAATTAAGGGAAAAGTGGCTTTGGGTTCAGACACTGGCTGGGAGACAGCAACTACTTGTGGGACATGATGATTGCCTTTCCATCACTTCCAGGTTTTGCTTGTTCTTCTTTAAAGCAGTATCCAGAGTACTATTCCAGCTCCAACAAGTAAAGTGAAGGGAGTACCGACAGCACTGAATGTAGAGTCCAGTTTTTAAAAAATATCTCATTAATCTGAATAATGCATAAGACAGCCATTTAAATTCAAGAACAGAAATTTAACAGCAGATGTTAACCGAGCTCTACTGTTGAAAGGAATTTATATGAAGGAGACTAGATGTACAAGAGTACCAGTGGGAACAGAACTTTTTTTTGCACAAAAGTAACCTCTGCCCTACTCTATCAAGCTGCAATAAGAAGCCAGAAACTTTTCACATGCACAAACATGAGTGAAAAATACAAATATACACACTCATAATTGTAGTGAAGAGGAACATGCAAAAAAAATGTCTTAATATAAAAGGTTACGAACCTAAGAATTTTTCAAGGGATATTTACAGGGATGGAAGAATTAGCAGGAGCTACTACTTGGTAAATATCTTTTCTGGAAGATCACATCTATATAGTAGTTTCATGCTGCCGGTGGTAGTCACATAGCCACTGCTCTACAGAACACAAATCAGAGGTAGGCAGCAAAAGCCATCCATGCTGCACAGATGATACTGCTACCAAGGGCTGAAAAAATACCATTCAAGGCCTATTGAAGGCTTATCTTTTTAACTTCAGTATACTTACACGACATCAATCTCTATTAGTCAGGCCTTGAATTTATTATGAAGCCTTCTGGTCCCATACAGCTCTAACAAAACCCTAGAAATGAAAGCAGTCCTGAATCATTTTATTTAGCCCCAGTCAGCAACATGAGGCTAAAGGCTACTAAAGTAAAAACTTTCGTAGCAACCAGGCCTTTCACTTGTGCAAATACCTTGTGTTCAGTATGATTTTCATTCAAATTAAGACTACTTTAGTAAGAAGAAAATACATAGTATGTGGGGGTGGGACAGATCACCTCACAGCAACAGATGAGCATAACATCTTCATTGCAAGGAAGTGCACAACCCACAGAGGGAGTAAATATGGAAACCCCACTGCTTCTTTACCTTGCTTTTGCTTCCCATAGTACTCACACAATAAACAGTGTATCACTGGGAAAAAAAAAAAAATAAAAAAAATTCAAAGCTGACATACTTAGGAGAAAGGTCAGCTTTCTGCCTCTCCTCTTGCACTGCTCATCCACTCAGCAGCCCAGCAGGTCGAACAGAGTCTTTCTTTCTACCTTTCTACAGTTCTTTGCTAGAAAATAGTACCTTCTTGTTTTAAATCTTTCTTCACATATTTTAACAGAACAAAGCAAACAAAAAAGAGCCACCTTACAATCTCAGTGGAGGGAAGCGTTACCTCAAAACAGCAATACAAAGCATGAGGATGCACTTGAGAGATAAAGTTAATGAATCTTATAATGAGAAGATGGTGCAAAGAACAAACTGATTGGAAAACCTTCAGTTTCATTAACAAACTAAGTTAAATGCTACTGGGTAATTGGGAAAGGTTTAAGAAAAACAGAAAGATCACCAAATGCATTTAGTAGGAGTGTTGTGAAAATAAGCAGAATTTCACACAGTCCCAACAAGGTGCATGTAAAGCTCAGGAAGCTGCAAAATGAAGCAAGTCATGACACAGATGAGCAAACTTTTCAGAGAGGAGTAAAGACTACTCAACTCTCATTCATTTTTGTCCTTATGGTATACTGAGGAAGAAGGGAAGAGTCTGCCACCAGCGTAAATTTACTCGGTCTCTTTCAAAATTCAGTCAGCTACTAACCCTGTAATTACTCATGATAAAATTAACAATAATCTGGCTTGAAACACACAGAAACAGTCTCAACTTTTGTTTTACATGGGTCATTTCAAATGATGATATGGAATAGCAACTACAGAACACCAGGTATCTATGGAAAGAAACTGAAAAACTGAATTGTAGTATAGGCAATCACTCTCTTCCTTTTTCTGCCCTAAGTCATGCTCTTCCTTCTACCAACTGTATGGGTTTTTAAAATCAATAACGTAATTGAAACTTTTATAATATTAATATATTGACTGCTAATTTTGAAAGACCACAAGTATATCCAGGGCTGTGCATACAGTTATCATTATTATTATTTTATTTTATCTAGTCTACAGCATTAATAATGCAGATACACTTAACCAAGACCTGTAATTCCTTCATTCACTGCAATGTAGCACATGGTGCACTTAGTTTATCTGAAGCACTAACATATTAATGTCAAGAGCAGAGTTTTCCTGCAATTATACAGCCATAAGAAAGTTTTCTATTTTTAATTATTCTTCTGTATCTCTGACTGAAGAACAGAGCTGAAATATCAGTCCTGGAAGCAGTATCAGCATAATGAAAAAAACATCTCACCCTTAACGGCCACTGTCTTCATTCAGTCTCATCCTGTCCCATACTGGACTCTCCACTGTTTTTCACTTTTACTTTGAACAGCAAAATAGACCACTGATGAAAGAGGATTTATCCAATTATTATGAGCATAGTAGCTTTAACTTCCTTTAGATATCCACTAACAAGATATAAAATGACACTTCCCGGACACATCACCAGCACAATAGGGCCTTTATTGATTTTCAGATCATGTTCTTCAGTCTGAGATGACTCTCTTGAGGACTCTGCTTCCCAGCAGGAAAAGAATTGCCTTTTCTGTGTTTGAATTCAGATCTATTAATGCATGCCTTGCTGGAGACAATGTCATTTTAGTTCTTTCCCTCTGTAGTTGATGCGTCTACACCTTCTTGGCTCTGTCCTAATGGATCCCAGGGTTAGAGGTCAAAGTATGAAAACAAAAAATGAAATTGCTCTGCTTGGGAATCAATAAGAAAAACACTTTCAACAATCTTGAAACGTGCAACCAATGAGGTGTGGTAAGCGTGTTCTTGCGTTACTTCTGCCAAAGTAGCAAACTATAAAGTTTGAGTTGCAAATCCAAAGGAAGTTACACACCAAAAATAAAGATGAAAAGGAGATAATATTATTGTTCAGCTTGAATTACTGCCATGAGGAAGTTCACAGCTGAAGGAACAGATATTACTCCTTTGATTTGTTATTAGGAAGGTTTCTAAGGTGCTACACTGACATCATCTCTTCACTGTACAGTTTAAAAGGCTAAAAGACAATCTCAGTAGTCAAATTATTTATGAAAGAAGTTTCACAGATCAGGGTAAGTTAACTTATCTCTCCATTTACCCATTATTAAATACAATCTGGGAACAAGAAACAGTGATGTGAACACTTGGAACTGGAAGGGAAAAACCTCAGGATCCCTACAGCCTTTACTTGAATTTACTTGAAGCACAGAACATTAGCAATGTATGTGCAGTCTATGGCTTGCAGAAAAGTATTATTTGTAAGAAACATTTAAATTTCGTAAGATAGAAATAGCTATATAAAAATATAACACCTCATGTTTTATACTGCTTAACTGCTTTAGTATAGAACTTAAGAGCTAACATTTACAGAGCTTAGATCTCTGGAAGATGGAAAAGGGAAAGTAGAAGCCCCCAAGTAATTGTATGGCTCAATTTTTACCAGTCCATCTTTGTAGAGACATAAAATATAACTCCCTGACAGCAGCTAACTTCAGTTACAAAATGAGGAAGTCACTTGACAGAAATACATTTCAGTAATACACTACTCACACTGAAAACAAAACTCTCAAGCCTGATATCTACATCCATCCTAAACTAAATTCATTCCTCTGTACAAGGTCCAATAGCTTTAACATCTTCCAGTCTCCATAAAGAACAGCAGTCGTGCACTTTCAAGGCACGATGCATGCTCAGTTTACCTTAGATCATTTTGCTTACTTGTGGTCTCCAATTCTGGCACATTACAGCCCTGGGCCACAGAAGCATTCCTCCTTGTCTAGCAGAAGATCTTCTGCAGCCACCATAATTACCTAATACAGCAGAGTATCAGAGACTTCATTTTGAGGGGTTAAGAGGGAGATCATATGCACATGAACACCCAATGAAATTTTACACATATTCACAGAAATGACTGACAGCTCCTGCTCAATTATCTGCACATTTAATGTCAGAAAAATTGATGCAACCATTGGGCAGCTGTATGTCTTGCTCTTTTCCACACTACATTTAAAATAATACAGAAGTAAGAAAGGGACAAAACAGCAGTTCTTATCTCCATGAGTTGCATCTCTACCCTGCTGGAAGCTGTCAACTGGTCTTAGGATATAATAAGGAGTAGACTGCTATTTGGAAGCAAAGAGTCCAGCACAGAAGCTTGGAAACCAGCACACAGCAAAAGCCAGTTAAACACAATCTTTGGTTCTCCACTGCTCATGAGTAGTGGCCCCACAGCTCAGTGTTCCTCAGCACAACCACGTCGTGTTGTCCTGTTCTTTGCTTGCCTGCCTGTGACCACAGGCAGGCAATCTGTTAGATGGAGCTCAGGAATGTTCTAGGCACCTGCCTGTCTCCCTGCCAAGACTGACAGATGACATAGTATCATACAAACTGTCCAGACAGAAAAACTAACCCTCCTCTCATCTGGCCCTCTTTTACCTTAAGTAAGGAAGTCACCAAGATTAGCACTGTAGGAAATCAAGTTCAGGACTGAATTGTGAAGACATCCAGTTTGTGTCTTGGCACACATGCACATGTACAGTTCTGCTTCTCATCTCCCAAATACTCAAAAATCAAGTGTAGCAGATTATTAATGGAGCCCAGGTTTAATTAAGCTAATGTGACATGTAACAGTGTCACTGGTTATTAATAGATACAAACACAGTACCAGACATAAGTACCATAATTTAATGCCCATTTGTCTCAAACAAATATCACACCATACACCCATCCACTCACATTGTAACCGAGAGTGACAACCTACAGGAGTCAATCAAAGGAGGGAGAAGGGATAATCAAAATAAGTAATTTACCACCAAAATTCAGTGAGCTTTCTGGTTTTCTCCCACAGTGCCATGATCTTAAGCGCTGTTTTATTTTGGTAGTTATCTGTTTAACTACACTGCCTAGACCAAATGTTTCATGTCATTCCCTTTGCATTTTCTTCATGGACCACAAGCACCTTGCAGAGCTCACTGTGAAACATCTACTTTCTTAAAGTATCTTCACATCCAAATTGCACTGCCTTCATTATAAACATTCAGACATGATGCACTGGTCTCTTTACATATCATTCATAGACAGTGATTTGTAGGTACTTTAGTCTCCTCAGCCCTCCAGCTACCATTAGTAATCCTTTATCGTGTGAAAACACTTCCTCCCATAGCATAATATGGTATTCCAGCAGGGTGTCTCTGGTCTGATCCTCTGTAAGCCAGGGAACATTGGTAATCTTCATAGTACAGGTTCTGAATTCAATTTTAAGGTGACTGAATTCCTTGGATCAAAAGAAAAGCTCTCTATGAATTCACATGTGCCCTGCACAGCACAGACCTCATCCTGACCCATCATCTATGTAACTTATACAGAAGCATACGGTCAGCTTGATGAATCCACATTTGTAGTAACTCAGTGGTCTGTTTTGTTACTAGCACCAAGTAACTAATGAACCATGCCCATACGCTGCATGTCATTGACATTTAATAGGACACCTATGCTCTCTTGAGAGGGGTATTTGCCACTCAATTCTACTGGAAAAAATTTTGCTGAGCAAAGACAATCCCAGTTTTGACTGGGAAGGTGCACAGAATGTGCACACAGCATGGAGTCAGCAACAATGACTTGGCCAACTGATTAAATCAGAGCACTGACCAGCAGTGTGCTTTTAGTGGCTTTGAACAGCTTTCCACGAAGCTTTGTACTTCATTGTAGCTGGGTGTACATCATAGAATCACAGAATCACCCACGTTGGAAAGGACTTATGAGATCATCAAGTCCAACCCTTGATTCACGATCACCATGGTTACCAGACCATGGCACCTTTGCAGAGTCACAGACTTTACCTCCTGTTTAAAGCCTCAAATGCTGGTGTACCTTCATAGCAGGAACATGGCACTAGGGCAAACTCTAAAAGAAGGAATCTGCAGTGAAGTAATAATTTTTACTGATCATAAGAACTTCTCTGTAGTACAGTTTACAATAGAGCAAGTACACCACTATTTTACAGGCAAGTTAGTTTGCACCATGGAAGTTGCAGCATTACAGTAAATACACTCCCTAAGGCAAACACAGCCATTATCTGTGGGCTGAACCAGCCATTTATTACTCAGTACCAGCTGAAGGCTCCTCAGTCCTGCCAAAGACTGCCAAGAGTCCTTCCAAGGAAACCGTGCTCGTCCTTCAGGAGGCAAGATCCAGCTTTGGTACAGACAGCAGAAAAAGGAAAAGTTATAATGGAGGTGATGTTGTTCATTGGCAACCTGGGAAATGGAAGTAGCTGAGGCCAGTAGAGAAAGGGCATAAGAGTACAACAGAATCTCAGACAAGAACTGCAAAAATAAGACTGCTCTTCAAGATACAAAAATAAGTAGGCTCTTTACTACAAATGAGGAGGGAAAAAAAAAAAAAAAAAAAAAAGAAGAAGAAAAAATCAGGGCTTGAAATCTTCCAAGTAATCACTTCTGTTTCTGCCTCAGACACCAAGCAGCACTGAGCCAGAGAGTGCCTAAGGAAGCTGAGTGCTTTTGACCCCCCTCTTCCTCACAGAATTGTCACCTCCAAGTCTGGCTCAACTTCAAACTTCCAGTTTAAAATTTGGACAGTCTCACTATTCATTCAAAATATGTCTCTGGTTTGACATGAACTACTGTCCAAAAATACTGGAAAGTGCTATCTAGAATATGATTAGAAATACAGCCAGAAGTATTTCCACCAGCACAAAAGGCTGAAAATACCCTTGAGGTTGCAGTTTCCGTAACTAACTGAATCACATCAGCACTCTTATTTATAAGATGGGAAAGGATTTAGAAATGCTTGACCTTCAGGAGTCAAACAAAGATGCAGCTGTCCTCAATACCATTTGAAACTTCACTGCCACTTGCCGAGGCACATTTAATGCATCCTCCCAGCTTATCAGCAGAAATGGTAAATAGTCCACATTAATCAGAACATACCCATCTCATCTCAGTCTTTTGGGGATGAAGGTCCATTACGGAATCAAAACCAGATAAAGCAGAACTTCAATTACTTGAAGCTTCAAGTTAGATTCTGCCTGAATTATCCTTGTGTTCCTCATGGAAAACAAGTAGGGGAAGTAATGAATTTGCTGAGATATTCCCATTAAAACACAAGAGCAGCACAATACATTCCAGTTTTTGAAGCAGATGTCAGCAAGACATCTTGGATTTTCCTGGATCTTCAGGGTTTCCAGATCTTACTCATTTCCTTTTTAATTAATTTAACGGCCATTGTAATTCCCAGTTCTCAAAACTAGCCTCAGTGTGGTATATATATTAGCTATCATCAAAGATGTATTAAGTTCCTAATAGAAGAACTGGTTTGAATCTCAGTGACCTTGCACTGAACATCAGGGCAAACACTTAAAATGCAACCACATGATGGTGGGATTTTTCCTGATCATAAGACTTCAAGCATAAATAAGATTTCATGCATGTTTGCCAAGAAACTGTAACTACATTATTTCAGAAAACTCAGTCATACGCTATTGTTTTAGGCAGCCAGAAAACAGCTGGAAAGACATGGACTTAAGTTCTTTGCATTTCAAACATTCTTACTTGCAACAATGCAGTATAATAAGGATTACAGAACACTCCTTTTCACTTTTGAAAAACCTTTAATAAATACACAGTTTAGTTTCTTTCTATGTGATAACATTCTGCAGTCCTTATTCATATCCCTGCTATATTACTCAAGAGAAGTCCAGATAAGCTCATCTGAAGCCCTCCAAGCTAAGACACTTTTAAGAACCATAATGAAGCAGCAAAACATGGAAGAGAAAACATGGAAATAAAAAGACTAGATGTGTGTGATACTGTCTGTAGCATCACTTTAACCACCACTCATGCTTCCCAGGTGCTATGCAAATGGCAAGGAGCCAAATTCTAAAGAAAGCCATATTGAGTGACTCCGTGCAGCTGCTCAGCATTCAGAGAAATGTCTGCTTCCTATGAGATACTCTGAATGCCTGCAGTATCAGGATTTGCTTTATTAAATCTCAGAGAGTAAAGTTCATTTCCACAGAAGCTTGTTACAACATTTATCACAATCACTGGAACAGTTCTTAACAGAAACAAAAGAAATCTGCATCCCCTCCCAGAGGGGAAGAACGATTCCTGAAAAAGGTGACAAATCTAAGAAAAAAATTCTCCAAAAACCCCTACAAGCATGTCAAGCTGTTTACCCAGTAGTTCACATGCTTCCTCAAAGGTTTAACTTCTCCAAAAGGATAAAATACCTTAGAATCATAGAAGATTTGGCTTAAACATCATCTACTTCCAACCTCCCTGCCATGGGCAGGAACTCCTCCCACTAGACCAGGCTGCTCAAAGCCCCATCAACCTGGCCTTGAAATCTGCCAGAGGGGGCAGCCCTAACTTCTCCGAGCAACCTGTTCCAGTGTCCCAACACCCCCACAACAAAGAACTTCTTCCTAATATCTAATATATATCTACCGTCTTCCAGTTTAAAACCATTCCCCCTTTTGTCCTCTAACCTTATGAAAAGTCCCTCCCCAGATTCCCTGTAGGCCCCTTCAGATCCTGGAAGGATGCTGTAAGGTCTCCCCAGAGTCTTCTCTTCTCCAGGCTGAACAACCCCCAGTCTCCCAGCCTGTCCTCACAGGAAAGGCTCTCCAGCATTCTGACCATCTTCTGACCCTCCTCTGGACTCTCTCCAAGAACTCCATGTCCTCCTTGTGATCTGAGGACCCCAGAAACGGACACAGTACTCCAGGTTGGGAATATGCAACTTTCAAAAGCTTTGGTTTTTAATGCATATTTCTGGGCAGCAAAGAGAACAGAGGCCTACCCCTACAAATAAGTAAACGAATCACCAGTTCTCTCAGATTCAGTATCACTTAAAGAGGCTGAACATCCAGACGTGGTAACGCAACATCAAGACTGTGATCTGTTGATAAACAATATAAATGAGTATATACAATGCACATTGAGTATATATTGTACATTGAGAAAAAGTATTTCTTTACAAACACCCTTTTCTTTGAAGTGGGAAACAATCAGGTTCACATCTTACAAAGTGTTTTGCCTCACACAGAAGGCATTTATGGAGAAGACAAATGCACATATTTGATTGTGAGTTCTGTCACTCAAAAATCAGTTATTCCTAGGGAAAAAAATGCTATCTGAAACTCCAGCTTGTAATGTGTAGTTTAAACTCTTTATGAAACGATAAGCCTCAAGACTTATCACACCTGAGGAAGGACAAACCCAGTATCAATACCATTTCACTCAAGCACTATGGATCCAGGCACTGAGAGGAAAAATTCAAGAACATAAGCCTGGGGCAAGCAACATTTACGGTACAGCATGCAAAAGCAGACTGCACACTGGAAGGCAAAACTTGGGAGCACGACTAATTTAGCTATTTACATTCAGAAAGTAAATCTATCATTCTTGGAAGAAAGTTAACTTGTTTTCAGAGTTTATGTTGTGTATTTGAAGGGCTACTCTTAAGGTCTTGTTTGCTTGTAGACTGATTTTCTTTTTTAGACTGTGATAGTTTTACTTGCAAAAGGTTAATCACGTGTCCCCAGCCCATACTGAAACACCTATGGCCAGTATTACTAGTTACATACATTTCTGCTTATTACCTCTCTGGCCACTGCAGGTGAAACAAGGTGCAGAGTACAAAATTGTTTTGGCTTTAATCCTCTGTAAGCAACAGGGATACAGCCTCAACAACCAAGAGTCTGTGGATACTATGGTGGACTCAGATGGAAGCAACTACGGTAATCCTTGCTTAAAGCAGAGCTGCTCAACAGATCATACAAGTGAGAAGGGTCAGAAGCTGCACTCAGTCTACCTCTCTATGGAGACTGCCAGTGGAAGCACCCCTACACATAATGCTTCTCTGTGTCTGAAGGTCTTCGCTTCACAGACATCATCACTAAGTCTCCCAAAGCATGACTAGAGCCTGGAAAAAATTATTACTGAAAGCAATTTATCTGACAAATATCGACATTTGCTTTGAATTTCTTTCAGAAGTTTAGTTTTCAACCAGCTCCCCAGACTGTCCAGATTCTGCAAATAACCTTCAAATAATTCTTTTCACAAATCCTGAATTCCTCTTTAGGAATACTTTTTTCTTAGTTGACAAGAACACCTGTCAAGCAACTATTTTGTCTCCACCTTTGGTGTAGCAGTGCTACAAAAGCAGAGGGAAGAGAACACATTACTGCAACTCTACATGATGCCTCCCTTCATTTCATATTCAGGACAGGCTGTAAGCAAGCACCGAAAATACTGATGCAGAAGGGCTGTAGTTAAATGAAGACCACAGGGTAAGCTTGATCCACTAGGCCAAAACCAACCTCTGTCATCACACAAAGGTCTCAAAGGCAGTCACTATTCTCCACTCAAAGATGATACAGTTACACTGCAAACTTACAGGCTGCTTACACCCTGGAACTGTATTCCATTGCAAGCATCAGCTATGGGACTGCTCAGGTTGTGCTCATCTAGGGCCTGAAAAATAATGTAAACTGAATCCTTACCTCTACTGGGAGATAGAGTTAATCTGATTAGTTTTCTTATTAGTTTTGCTTCTTAAAACAACAGTATAAGATCAAGCAATGGCAAAAGCAGCTGGCGAGCAGAGCCTCTATACCACTATTTTTAACCAGGAGTTTTTCCCTAATGTCACAAGGAGATACTGCCAGGGTAGACAAGAGGCAAGCACGTTTTTCATGAAATAAAGATCAACTATTCCATACTGTGGAGAAAAAATTAAAAGGTTAAAGATAAAAACTGAAAGTAAAGTTACTGTAAAGTATTGTGAAGTAAACTACTACAGCTCTAATGTAAACAATAACTGGAAAGGCAGAGATACATATTATTCTGTGTTGTTACTTCCTCCACCCCTCCTTGTAACAAGTCAGCAAAACAAAACTGGTATACCAGCATCTAAACCAAAGCACTCTTTTCTTGTACTTTCAAGTTCAACTCTTTTTGCCTGAGGAATTCTCTTGGCTCACGGGTTTGATGTCAGCCCTTGATTGTGTTTTGATGTTTCTGCAGATCTATGATTGAGTTCAATTCTCGGCAGCCAAAACAGACATTTGTCATCCTGTATGCATCAAATTTCCTGTGGCACACTGCCCACTTAATCATGCAGGCAAGGGGCGTTTTGACAAAGCAAGGGGCTGTCTGCAAGCCATGGTGACCCAACATGTGCAGAGTCACATGTCATTACCATTACTTATAAGGGTGACTCAAGGCTTCCCCGTGTTGCTGCACAGCAGCTTCACCACGCCAGAGTGTTTTGAGTAAATATTTGCACGCAACAAGGAGCTGTTGAGAGGGTTTTATCTACAGCCACAGCCTCCAGTACATGAAATATTCAGCACATGAAATGCCTCCACTGATGCAGAGTGGTGGGTTTTCACTCTGATTTGATTAGCAGTGATGATTCTTTCATGAAGTGTGACTGTCCGTCTAGATTAGCATCAGCCCAGATTCCATGCAGCAGTCACGGAAAAAAAAGGAGATGGGAAAAGAAGGGTCTGGTGTGTCATGAGGGTTACTCTGCAAACTCTATCAATCCCAAGGTTTCTTATTTAAAAGAAAACTGGAGCAAAATCCTAATTTTAAAAAGCAACTCTAAATTTTAATACAAATGCAAACCACAGATCCCAGTTCTAGTAAGAGTTACCTAGGAAAAAAACCCCACAAGATTAACACAGAGAATGTCTTAACATGCTACAAAAGAGACATCCATTCTTTAAAAGCCTGAAAAGCCATAAAAAGCCATAAAAAGCCTGAAATGTTACACCTGAAAACATCTTTCCATGTTAAGCATGATGATCTCCTAATGAACACTGTACAACTTATTATTTATACTGAATAAACATCTAGTTGCATCACTTCTATAACTTTTTCACCTAAGTACCTGTTATCACTACGCAAGCAACTGGCAATTTTCAATATGATATGAGTTTGGTGATGTATTTTTAATATCAGCAATTTAAATTCTTTCCCCCTGGCAGCATTCCCATATTATTTCTGTATTGTAGCAGTGATATTCTGAACCAGAATCTGAAAGAAGCAAACTCTGCAGGAAAAGTTTGGACTGAGTCATGTAGCTGTAAAGACAAAAAGGGATGGTATTGCTGAAAGCTATTTTTGTTTTCCAATCTGATCAGTTGCCTTTCAACTGATCAGTTCTTTCACAAAGCTCAGTTTAGACAGGTTTGACTTAGATAAATTTACTTTTGGAGAGATTTGAAACTCTGTAGAAAGCATTCTTACAAGCAAGCCTTACAATGAAAAGCTGAATATGCACCCACTTAAAAAAAACACTAACCTTGTAAGTAAAATCTTCGTATGTATGGCATTACTGGCTACACTAGAGCCAAATGTAAAGTCTTCAAACAACTTCACAGGCAAAGAAAATAGAAATTCTGAAGGTTGTCAGGCACTGAATTTTCACTGTACATCAACAGCATTTACTTAGCCAAAGAGGTTTCTGTAATTGCCACTGAATAGGAAAACAAAGAGTATTCAATAAGCTTCTGTTCTCTGCTTCATATGGGTGAACTTCTATTAAAAACAACAACAAAAAAAAGGGTTCCAGTTTCTGAAGACCAACTACCTTCCACTTGAAATATTTTTAGAAACTGGATGCCTCAAAATCTACTTCCAACCACTACAAAAATCTTATAGCAATCAAAAGCTGGTTGTGAATTTGGAAGATTTTTCCATTTTCATGGGCAAGTTCATCAACAGAAGCAGAAATCAGGGAAATAAGAGGCAGAATAGAGCAGAGAAGACCCCCTCCTCATGCTATTCAAGGCAACTTTTTTGCACAGTTCCTAGACATTATTGCAGTTTTACATTTATCTTTCAGATAAAGCAACATGACAGCATGCTACAACCTGCACCCATAAGAGGATGTAACTGCCTCTCCACCTAGCAATTTTATTTTCCTTATTAGAACTATAATAGCAATGTGGAAAATTGAAAAACAAAGGGCTCAAACTAAGAGATCAATGATGGGAGACATCAGGTGCTATGCTTACAGGCATTTTAAACATTTGCTGTCACTAGTGCCAATTACTGCATAGTACACTCCAAGATTAATCAACCATAATATTTATTATACTTTCCTAACTTCCAGGGTTATGGTTGTAATAGAAAGGTTACTGCTATATAGACAACTGATGAGATTCCAATTATGCCCTGTGACCAAAGAGCACCGAAATCAGGAATATAACTACACACATAAGCCTTCAGCCACACGCAGATTTTCCTGCACTCCATATACAAAGAGTCATTTGATTCTTTGTGTTGCCAGCCTATTTGTTCAGGAGAGATAAAGCACCTGGAGACATTTTTCACCTTTTCCTCCATCTTCAAAACAATAGAAAGAGGGATAAGTCTGGCAAATTGGTTGGCAATGTGGCAGAGTTTATGGAAACATCATGAAACCTTGTATGCCACAACAGAATCATGGCCCTTCATTACTTAAGAAGTGTGATTCGAAGGACTACTAAAGTAAAGCTGTTTTATTCATTTGGGTAAGGAGTGTTAAAACCAAAATGCTACCTCACATGTTTCTGCCAAGATGAAACCTATGTGTATAAACTCACTTGTCTCTATACTAATACCTGGTATCTGTATCAGTCTTTGGAGCACTTGGCTCAGAAGTTCTGAGTGCTCTCCTTCCTGAGCACATGGATTACAGAAAGACAAGACTCAATAAGCCAGCCAGTTAATTCTTGCTTTCTCTGCTTCCCTGTTCTCAAAAGCAGAGGTACACACGAACACCAACGGCACTGAAGGCTACAACAGATAAAAGAGCATATTCTGGAAAGCAAGGTCCAGATGAGGAAGTATTTTAGAACAAAAACAAGACAAAACCAAATAAGCTAAAGCTAGAAAAGACAGAATGCTGTCTTGATTTTGAACGAGTTGTTTCTGTTGTTACTATTCCATTTACATTGAGTAAAAAATACAAACAAAATCAAGCAAACTTGTTTATTCTCAAATTAACAGGCACACTGAATACATTCCTTGTCCCCAAAGTATGAGGTAATCAACACACAATCCTCCCCTGCCACAAAATGCTCTTGAATTAAAAACAAACAAACAAACAAGCAAGGAAAGGAAAAATAACCACACACACACACAGAACAAACAACCTAAATGATGAAACACTAGGAACACGTTTTGAGCTCAAGCTTGAGGTTTGGGCTAGTACAAATAGGCATTACATGGATTGGAAAAAATTTTTCAAAGGGCAAAGACAAAGCAGTTCATCTTCACTCTCAGCATCTCTGACAGTTTAAAAACCTGATAATCTCTTGTTCTTTTTGTGATATTTCCAATATAAATATTTTTAAAGTTCATTTTCATTTATTATGTTGGTATCATATACAAGTTTTAGGATGGTGACATTAACAAAAATGTTAAAACTAAACTTTTAGAAATCCTTTTAAGCATCTTTTAAAACAGTACAACCAACTCTGTAACACAGATATGTTATAAAGTGTTCACCCTGGCATAAACAGAAGTTCACAAATGCAAGACAGAAAAGGTCATTTTGCCCGTTTTTTTCCATAGTGTTGGCAAATAATCTGTTCAATTCCCCTCTAATAACAAGCAACGTACTTCACTCTCCACGAGGAAATTTACTCTGTAGGTAATGCATACATTAAAACAACCTCAAGAAAAAAACTGTATGAACCCTTCAGCCTGAATGAGCATTCAGAAAGAGAACAATAAAATAATTATTAAAGTAAGAATGGAAAAATACATCTACTCAGATCATAACAGCATCTGGAAGCTTCTCTAAGATTCCATCTTTGTCTTAACAGACCAGGATCTCAGCTCAGGCACAAGCCTATAAATTATTGGCTGGCCACTTTTGAAAAGAGGAAGAGTGTATACTGAACAACTGCAGGGAACAGCATGCAAACTGATTCAGTCACTTAATCTGGTGTGCCGGGCTTCAAGACTTAGCTTCATCTCTTGAATTAATTTCTTAGCAACATGGGAGTTCTGACAGCAGAGGTTAATCAATTTTCCTTTCTTGTGTTGAAACACCTCCATCATAGTAAACTGAGAGGTTCATCTTCCAATTTCACTTTGTTTCAAACAAACAAACAAAAAAAAAACCCAAAAAAAACCCCACATACAAACAAAAAAAACCCCACAAAACACCAAAACCAACCACAACAAAAAAAGTGAAAGCTAAGCAGCTGAGAGTAAGTGTCAGCCCAAGGGACAAAAGACTTTTAAGTCAAAAATTAAGATGCAAAAGCAGAGAGGGGGAAAAAAAGAAAACAAAGAAAAAAACACACCACAGTAAACCAACCAACTCAAACCACACTCTTATCATACAGTAGAATGATCTCTGTTGGGCCACCCTAACTTTTGAGGTTTTCTAAACCTCCATCATTAATACAAGCCTATGAGAGCCAACATGATTTTGCTTTATTGAGTCTTCACTATGAAACTTTGCAAATGAACTACTATGAAAGCAGGTTTTTTTAAAAAAAGTATTTGGGTTTAAGTCCTGTGAAAAATAAAAGTTGAAAACTCAGATAGTTTTTGGAACCCTCTGAACTTGAAATGTGTGATGTTTTCAGGACACCAGACACCACAAGGCCTGCCTATTTCCCCAGTAATTTACAGCAAGTTTATCAGCATTCAGAAGCAACTCTAGTATTGAGATGAACAACAATAGTGTAGAAATATAAGCGGGGGAGATAAAAGCACAACAGTGAGTAGGAAAAGCATAGCACGTCTTACTGAACTGAGGATAAGATAGAGAAGGATGATATGGCCTGCAGCTATGGGAAAACACTTCTGATGTTCTATCTTGCATGCTGAGCAAGGATGGAGACTCCCCAAAACGTGTCACTTTTAGAGGAAGTCACTGAAGAACAGGTTGAGCAGCATGCAAAATAGAGCAGCTGCTGTATGCTTGTTAAAGTTGAATGAATAATTTGCCACGAATAATGTGTTTGACAAACTTAGCCTCCCTTTTCATCATGTTCCTAGAACACCGTGAATGGAATTGCATTATTCAAATGTATCTGAATCTCTGCAGCATTTCCCTACACAGGGAGCAGCCACCAACATTCAGAGAGGTTGCTGAGCTGGGTTCAAAAACAGAGAATCTTGTATTTTTCCACTTCCTGACTGAATGAACAAACATAACCTACTTCTGACAACAGACATACACAAGTATTTAATATTTGATTTCCATGAGTAATTGGTTACGTGACACACTCTGTGGGGGGGAAAAAAAAGTGGACACGATAAACATGAAGAGTAGGACTGCCTTGCACACCAACTGTTTACGGACAAAAGGTTTGCTATATAAACTTAACTACCCCAGAACACACAGACATCACCATATACTGAAGGTAGCTATTTCTCATAACATTCCCATTCCCTGGCTGTTCATTAGGGCCATAAATGAATAAAATTTTAAGCAATTAAATGTAAATTAAAAAAAATTCATTTCCATCGACAGCTGGGAGCTGCTTACACACACTTCTTTGTATGATACTAATTCAAATCTCACTAGCATTTCTGGAGTTCAGTATTAAATTTTATATTATATTAGTTTTCTTGGTACCACACTTAGTCATTTATATCTACATATAAAAAAAAAAAAAAAAAAAAAAAAAAAAAAAAGCGCTGAGAAGCT
This sequence comes from Heliangelus exortis, assembly GCF_036169615.1. NCBI lineage: Eukaryota > Metazoa > Chordata > Aves > Apodiformes > Trochilidae > Heliangelus > Heliangelus exortis. The sequence goes on along the minus strand of NC_092422.1, from coordinate 106,024,354 downwards.
TCCCCATCCACTGTTTCCAGGATCTGCTTCTTGTACAGTACAGAAATCACCAAGAGCACAATTACTGAAATGAAGATGTTGGCAGCTATCCAGATGTCAGTAAGCATACAAGGGGTATTACTCACAAGTTTCTTGTGTGCTGTTCTGGGCTGTAATCTGTGAGTTCTAAAAACAATGAGCTCCCAGCAGTGCTCATTCCCTCCTTTTGATACCAGACTCCTTTGTAAAACACTGTCACCTTAGATTAGCAGGAACATTATTTATTTTCTAATTCCCTGTTGGCATTTATTTTTCCTTGTCACCTCTGAGATGGCTGTCCTACCACAAGCTCCTAGACTACAGCATATGCATGAGATGAGGAACTACAATCACTGCCACCTGCAATTTAGCTAACTGAAAACACGGCCTAAGAGCCAACCCTTGGCATTTCTTGACCTGCTGGTAACACAGCAGCAGCCTTTTAAGACCAAGTGAGCAATCAGTTCCAGAAAACATTCAAGGCATTAGCAAGAACACTATCACTATTCACAGTGAGCAAAATCCTCACCTGACAAATGTTTAGGGCACCATGCATCTAAATAATGTCTATGTGCATATGCACCTTCTTACTACCAACAATTCTCGGTCCCCTGCATTTCTCTTTCTTCTGCCTCCTGACTGGTGAGAATATGATTAAGTCACATAAGCAAATTCAGATTTAATCCACTTTTCTGTGATCACAGGAAAAGCTATGCTGGCAAAACTAAGCCATTTTTAGTGTTGAAAATTCACTTTCCTAGGGCACTGATATAAAATCTATTACTGGAAAAAAAATGGGGTCATGTGAGGAACACGCTTTTCAGTATGCAGAGTTTCATCTGATAAAGCTCTGCTAGATCACTCTCTGTTTCAGTACATTATTGAGTCCACAATGCTGGCAATATTGCAGCTTTGTAGGCTGCAGTAATGCCTCTACATTCAGTACAAAGTATTTTTCCATTTATCTGTAAACAGGAACATATTCCCAAACTGACTCCTTAAAAAGCTGTTATTTTGTAACAATGAGATATGTATGTTAAATATTACTTCTTACCTTTCCCTTGACTATGTATAGAACACAGTGAGAAAGTGATTATGCTGTTTACTGTTTCACCTGCTCACTTTAACAGGAAGGATTGCTCCCTGGAAGACAGAGATGTTAAACTGAAACATGTCACTGTGCTTGTGCCACAGGAGTGTGGGCTGGAAACCCATCTTGAACCTCTAGTGCCTTGATCAGGTCTGGAGAGTGATTTCAGCTGAGAACAATGTGTTATGTGACAAGGGTCACTCCTCTGCTTACTACTTAGAACTTTACATAAAATCAGTTAGAAGCACCACATCCTCCTTCTTCCATATACACACCCCATGCATGGTAGTCTTCAACTCCCTGAATGCATAAATTGGAATATGATGAATTAAAATTGCTTCTAAATTCTGCGGCGTAAACACATAGAACTTCTTAAGTTTCTGGATTATACTGTGACTTTCAAGATATCACAAATGCTAAGCAAAATTATTTTTAATAATACAATGTCTAAAAAACCCTAGCGCTAGATACTAGAAAGCTTACAGCATGATATTTTTAATAGACTATCAGTGAAGTGTTTCGAGTTGTCCTCTTCCTCCATAATTTTTACATTGATTTATCCTAGTGTTTTGTGCATTTTCCCTAAATGTCAGGCATCACGTAAATGAGCTTTTATTACGGCCACAAGAGACTCACCCTTAAGACAATTCAGTATGAATTCCCAGAGTTCGGGCAGGACACAAACTGTAAATAACGTGGCTCCATCTCCTCTGCACTGAAAATCTAATTTCCTCACCCTTTCCAGTTTTGTCAATTACATCCATCAATAACATTCAGGTGTTGACCAAAAAAGTGGAAAAAGACCAGATCAAGCACCCAGGTGACATCTCAAGAGTACACCAGCTCTGCTTCAGAGCCTCGACACCTCACCACCCCCAGGGGCTGGGGGGAGGCAGAGGGAGGGTAGCGCAACTTCTCTTGCAAAACTCAACCTCCACCCTGTCCTCATTTCTGAGTTAGAAATTTAAGACTGATGAAAATCAACCCCAATGCATCACAAGCATAAGCTACTGCCAGCACAAAACCATAAAAGGTTACTGCTACACATCCTAAAGCACTAAAAAGCTGACAGGTATCTCCACACCGGGCCGGGCCCCTGCCTCTCATCAGCCGCTCCCCCAAGGGCACCCCTCGCTTCCCGGCTCCGCACGCCCGCCGAACCCAGACATCCGCCCTGCTCCCGCATCCCCCGCTTCGGATGACACCTGATATCCATGCTGAAACACCGGCATTCAGCAGCACGAAGGCCCGGGGAACGCCCGCGGACACACGCCCAGGACCGCCGGCAGACACAGAAAGGCTCCGCCACCGTTTTCTGTGACCCTCATGTGGCTTCCCCTCGGGCAGCTTCAGCTGCCCCAGCGCCACACCCGCGTCCTCCCCTACCTCCCCGCCTTCCTTCCAGAAGGCTCTGCTGTACGGCCTTAGTGGATCACAGAATCATCCAGGTTGGAATGGACCTCTGAGATTATCAAGTCCAACCCTTTTATCCACTACCACTGTGGTTACCAGAGTACCAATGTGGTACTGAGTGCCACATTCAGCCTCTTCTTAAAAACCTTCAGGGACACAGAATCCACTACCTCCCTGGGCAGCCCATTCCAATGCCTGATCACCCTTTCTGTAAAGAATTTTTTCCTAATATCCAACCTAAACCTCCCTTGACACACCTTAAGACTGTGCCCTCTTACTGGTAACTACTCGAGAGAAGAGACTGACCCCCACCTGGCTACAGCCTCCTTGTAGAGAGTGATGAGGTCTCCCCTGAGCCTCCTCTTCTCCAGGCTGAACACCCCCAGCTCCCTCAGCCCTTCCTCACAGGACTTGTGCTGGATCCCTTCACAGCCTCCTTGCTCTGCTCTGGATCTGCGCCATCACCTATACTGTTGCAGGGGCTGGGACTGGGTGGCATCTGGGGGCGGAGGCCGTGTTAACCTCAGCTTGCTGGCCGCACCACAGGTGGGCGCTGCCAGCTGGAAACCTTGCTGAGCAGCTGGGAGTCAGCAGATAGCGTGTGCCCCTCAGGGCAGTGGGGAAGGGCCCCTGACTGTGTATGGCTGATTCCAATGGGGTGAGGTTCAACACGGCAAAGTGCTGGGTCCTGCACTTTGGCCACAAAACAACCCCATGGGGAGCTTCAGGCTGGGCACAGAGTGGCTGAGAGCAGCCAGGCAGAAAGGGACCTGGGAGTCTGGATTGACAGGAAGCTGACCATGAGCCAACAATGTGCCCAGGTAGCCAAGAAGGCCAATGGCATCCTGTCCTGTATCAGGAACAGCGTGGCCAGAAGGTCCAGGGAAGGGATTCTGCCCCTGTACTCAGCACTGGTGAGGCCACACCTCGAGTCCTGTGTCCAGTTGTGGGCCCCTCAGTTCAGGAAGGAGATTGAGGTGCTGGAGCAGGTCCAGAGAAGAGCAAGGAGGCTGTGAAGGGATCCAGCACAAGTCCTGTGAGGAAGGGCTGAGGGAGCTGGGGGTGTTCAGCCTGGAGAAGAGGAGGCTCAGGGGAGACCTCATCACTCTCTACAACTCCCTGAAAGGAGGGTGTAGCCAGGGGGGAGATCAGTCTCTTCTCCCAGGCAGCCATCAGTAAGACAAGAAGGTATGGTCTTAAGCTCTGCCAGGGGAGGTTCAGGTTGGACATTAGGAAAAAATTCTTTACAGAAAGGGTGATCAGGCATTGGAATGGGCTGCCCAGGGAAGTGGTGGATTCTGTGTCCCTGGATATTAAGAAGAGACTGAATGTGGCACTCAGTGCCATGGTCTGGTAACCACAGTGGTAGTGGATAAAAGGGTTGGACTTGATGATCTCAGAGGAACTTTCCAACCTGGCTGATTCTTTCAATGATTCTATGCTTTCAAGGCTTTGTCAAAGCCCCTCATTTCCTCCAGAGAGAAGGCAAAAACTCCACATGCTTTCAGCATGTCTACTGCAAGGGCAGTCTCTGGCAGCTGTGTGCTGGGGATGCAGCGTGTCACACCCTCCAGAGAGCAGTCCTCTGCACAGCACCCAGCCCCCTTTGCCCCTCCGTCCATCCTCAGGGACCTTTCCCAATCCCCTGGGACAGGCAGCTGGGGCCCTGCCCTGGTAGGGGTGCCTGTGACAGTGTGCTGCCCGTGGGCAGGGATGTCAGCGTGAAGCCTGAAGCATGGCACTGTACAGTACCTGTGGGGCACTAAGGGAAAGGAGTCATTTATCCTCAGAGAATTGAGCTGGGTGGTGGGCTTGTCCCTTGGCATGTCTCCATCCTAAAAAAAAAAAAAAAAAAAAAAATTAAAAAAAGTCATCTGTTGCATTGGTTAGCCTGCATGCTACAAATCTTGAGCTGGGGAAGGAAATGCAAGGCACCCTACTGTAATATCTCATGGGTTTGGAGGAAGTCCGAGGAAACAAGCTTGGAGTTACTGTAATACAGCACCGCCTTCTGCAGACTGATGTGCGCTGTTCCTGATAAAATTCCACTGGGTGTAATCATAAAAAAGTTGGAACCGTAACATAGACTGACATTGGCTCACTGAGACATAATTCACAACCAAATTTGTGTGTGTAATTGCATGTCTGACAATGGCTTTCTATGTTTCAAATAACTGAATGTGTGTGAGTCTGAACTAATTCCTTCCTTTGGAGGATGTTAACAGCCACCAAGCCTCGTAGTTTTCACATGGCTGTGCAAACATCTCCTTTTTCATCCCTCAGCTGCTAATCAGACTGCGTAAGGGTAGTTAATTTTACACTCAGCTGTTACAGCAAGCAGATTTTTAAAAAATTAAAAATAAATCTGTTATTATGCCCAGAATTTAGGAGAGATTTTGAGGGCTAGTACAATTTTTTTTCAGACACTTGTTTTCTCTTTTAAAGTAAATACCAACTCACTAAACTGGCACGCCTCAAATAGCTAATGGTACCCAGCATTATATTGTGTTGTCATTATTTGTAGAAATGGCAGGGGAGAAAAAAAAAAATTAAAAATGAAGGCTATATCTCTTTAGACTGCAAGTTACAACAGCAAGTTCAAAACCCATCAAAAGCACCGCCAAGCTTGTTCTTTTGTACCTTTATATTTATTACAATAAGCAGAAGCAGTCCTTGGAATAAGAACTATTAAATAGTTTTTCACACAAAAAAAAAAAATCCAGAGAACAATGTGTTTTTCTTTCATCCACAGGAAAAACAGCAAATCCACAGACTCACTCTGTTGCAAAATTCAGTGAGAAATCAGAAATTTCTGTGTTTTGATTTAGAAATGCTACTGTAGTGTCTAATGAGTGCAGCACTTTGGATGATACTAATCCAATCCCGGTACACAGGGGAAAAAGGGAATCACACATCAGACTTTTACCCAGCGATAGGAAGTAGCAGAGCACAGGAGCAAGTGGCTTCTACCTGGAGAATCTAGATTAAAGAAGAGTAGAAGTATTACAGCTCCAGAGCCTTTCTGAAATGAACGTCTTGTGTTGACTGAACATTCCTGTGCTTTCATTTTTTCTTTTTTTTTTTTTTTTTTTTTTGAGAGCAGACCAAGGAAATAAAAGTACTTTTTGAGAAAAAAAATGTTGTTTGTCAGTAGAATGGAGGAGTTTTCAATCAAAGCAGTTTTGAGTGAAAGAAATTCAGTCAGCTCTACTTCAATATCCTTTTATCCACACATGCCTCAAGTTATTATTTTATTTCAGAAAAGACCATAAATATTTGTTATCTTCTTCAAAATAAAGTGGAAAGACTGGCCTAAACCTCTCACTATGAAATACAGAAAATCAGAAGCTTTGACTCCTGAGATCCAGACAAAATCTAATAACTATTAAGGGCAAAAAATAATTATTTTGGGGATGACCTGCTTTACCATTATCACATGCACAATGAACTTCCTGCTGCTCTGAAGTGGTGATTGATCTTTTCTGGAAAAAGATCTAACTGACTGCATGCATATGGTCAAAAGGAGACAAGATAAATCATTAGTACTTTAACAGGATATTCAGCATCAGGATTTCCCAGTGTTTTGCAAATTTTAATTAATTCTTGCATTACTTTCTTGCAAGGTAGAAAATAAAATACTATCTTCAGATTGCTGCCTCATCTGTAATCACAGGATCTCCTCCAAGAACGCATACAGAAAATGTTCCTGAGTCAGGAGCTGAACCCAGACTTTCTGGGAGTTCCTTCTTTAACAGATAGCTGAGCTCGTACTGCAACAGGAAAGTAAAGTTAAAAGTCCTACAGGTGTCTGGTTGCACCTTATCGAAAAAGGGCACAGAACCTATAAAAAGTGAGACATTAGTAAACTGCTGTTAATGCCACTGGCTTCTGCGTTTCTAAGTTCTACTCCAAACTCCCTTTAATTAACTTTGTAAAGTTATTTAAAACTCTGAACTTTGGTTTTGAATTCTTCTATGTAGTACAGAAACTTACCTGTGTTGTGGGATAGTGGTAAAGATTGCTCTTTTTTTCCCATTGTCAGCTACCAAAGACTTTCTTACCTCCAAGATTCAGGCTATAAAGTTGTGGGTTGTTTGTTTTGTTTTTTAAAATGCTTTCAGAGCTCAAATAAAAAAGAGCAAAGCCCTAATAGTGTTAACATTTATTGTTTCAGTCTCTTTCACCTGCTAGACCCTTTCAAATCATCCTGGGCTTAGACATGAGAGAGAATTTTCCTTTTATGTTTATTTTGCTGATTAGCGTTTGGATGTGATATTCATTATATTTTGAGGCTGGATTCTAATAGTAGGTGTACATACTAAAATTATGAACTTTGTTCTAATGAAGTGCTTCTAGCTGCATTATGTATGAAATACTCCCAATTCCTCACTCAACTCATCATAAGATGTTTTGACAGGACTGTGTTGCACAGGACCAAGATGTCTTAGTACAGCAGGACCTATAAAGCAAAGGAGTTCCCAGAATCACAAAACTGTTCTGGCTGGAAAAAGACCTTCAAGTTCATTGAGTCCAACCATTAACTTAACTGTACAGTGCTAAACTATGTCCCTAAGCACCACACCTACAGGTCTTCTAAACACCTCCGGGGTGATGCTTTAACCACCACCCTGGGCAGCCTATTCCAGAGCTTAATAACCCTTTTAGTGTAGAAGTCTCTTGTAATATCCAAACTAAACCTTCACTGACACAAGCCCAGTTGGGGCGGGGGAGCCGTAAGTTTATGACAAAGGTGGCAAATTTTATTCTTTTTCTGTTCTTTGTAAATATTCCTGCACTGATGCCAATCAATATATAAACCAATGAAACTGGCTAGTTTACATTTTTAGTGGAGTTGGATAATTTCATAACTTTTTCCTCACCCTTATTTACACTAGAGGCTTTTTTGATAGATCTTATTTTGCACATTTTTTTCCCTTAACCACTTGCTGACTAAGTAGCATACGATGTGTGTAAATACTTAGGAACTTGATCTAGATTTGATGGCACCTGGCAAGCAGTCCTAGAGTGCAACATTTAGTCACATCTCAGTCCAATTTTTTGTGGAATTTTTCACAGGAGCTTCCATCTTTACATCTGATCTGTAAATATCCAAGTGGAACACTGATGGAAGGTAAGCCTGATTCTGAATGCACATTGGCCCATGATGAACTAACCTTCTCAGTGGAAATGACAAGATTTTTCTACTTGGTGGGATGATCCTCTCTCTGCCAGAGTATTTTCGACAAAGCAGTTTTCATGTGATTGCTGAGCAGCATTTTAAGCATTTCAGAATTTTTTTCCCTATTTCTTCCCACTAATGTAGTCTTTAGCTAAACTGCTTTAGGCTGAACACTTGAAAACGTGGAGGATGTGCCAGTAGGTTTGCAGAATCAGGTATTTGCACAATGTTGTTTCTATGTTAATCTGAAGTTTGGCAAATATTCTATTTATATTCAGTAGTACCTTTGTGTAATAAAATGTGTCCGTACATATGTGCATATTTTGTCTAAATAGAGTACAGAATAAAGGTATGATTTATGAATGGTGCCAGTTTTTTTTAATGTAATATGCAATATTCTATAGCTAAAAAATATAAACATTTTCATTATAATGCATTAACCACTGAATAATCTATCAGGGGAAGATCCAGCTACATATACATGTATTACATTGTAGATACAGTACCTTGTCTCTTCTGTTTCAAGCTCAAAATAAAAATCAGTCCCCAAGTGCTAGCATGCAGGCACACTTCAATTGCTATACCAAGTCAAAACAACACATGACTTATGATACCTAAGTGGGTTCAGGTGCTGGAGAGGAAGGTATTAGTTCTTCATGAAGGACAGATTGCCCAGTAATGTAATGTTGAGGACTGAGGAAGAGTTGATTGTAATTCCTTTATAGTCTGAAATGACTCTCCTGTACACTAAATAGCAACATTCCTTCTGCACCTGTGATGATTTTCACTGTCCATTTCCACTTGTATAATTTACTAATACAATTTCTTAAAGAACAAGAATTGAAGTGAACAGAATAACTGTGACAAGACTACCTGACTACCTTTAATAAAATATAACTTTACAATTTTCTTTTTATTCTTGAGTCTGCTCTTCAGTGGTTGCCAGGCAGATGAAAGTGCCATAGGATGTTGCAGCCTGCAAGCTGGACCTGTGCAAGAATGCAGATATAAAAGTAAAAATTTAAAACCTTTCAACTTTCTTTTAATTTTTTTTTTTTTTTTTTTTTTTTAATAAACCACAACAATTTCTGCTATTTGGCTCACCCTTTGTTCCACAGGCTCATGGATGGGGGAAGGAACAGAAGTGAGTGACTGAAAGCTGTGGGGGAGGGAACAGTAAGTGGAAGAAACACAAAGGGAAGGTAGTTCTTAAGCTGAAGAAACACTGAAAACCCCTGCAAACAAACTTAATTTCTGAATAAAGTTTTAATGAAACTAAATTATTCATCTGCCTAATCATGCTACTCTGATAAAGTCAGAATGTTCCCTGTTTTTTTTAATTAACATCAGTGAGAGGAAGAGACCCATCGCTGTGGACTGAGACCCCTTGCTGAGTGAGACAAGGGGAAATTGTCCCGGAGGAGACAGATGTGGCTGCAATTACTGCTCTTCGGGAAGTCTCTGTTCCTTCAGGCTCCTGGGGACAAAAGAGGAGCCTCAGGGATGCCTAGTTAAGTATCAGCTATTTGCTGAATGTTGGTAGCTTCTGCTTGTTATTGAAAGCAGTATCAACATAAAGACAATTACTGAACAAGTTACTGGATGTTTTTTTCCCCCTTCGTATCCATCTTGAACAAGTTAATGCTCACTGCTTCATTGCTTGTTTACAAATTAATAAATAGGAGGGAATGGTCTAGTAAACACCCTTGTGAACAATTGGGAGGTAGGAATAGTTGCTTGGATTTCACTGTGCATTCATATTTAGGTCTATAAAAAAGTAAACTTCACCTCCTTAAATTAACATGTCAGCTTAATGCTGGGCATTTCCGAGTAGTGAAAAGTTAAGTTTCAATTGATTCCAGCTTTAAAACAAAAAAATTTATGCCGATTGAAGCACTCAACAAGAAATCCAAGAAACTAAACTAGACTTCAGAGAGCTGTGTGGAAGTGTCAAGCTGCTTGATGATAGGAAGGCTCTGCAGAGGGATATGGAGAGGCTTGATTGATGGGCCAAGGCCAATTGTATGAGTTTCAATAAGGCCAAATGTCAGGTCCTGCACTTTTGCCACAGCCACCCCCAGCAGCACCACAGGCTTGGGGAGCAGAGAGGGACCTCTGATTGACAGCCCCCTGAACATGAGCCAGCACAGTGCCCAGGTGGCCAAGAGGAAAAATGGCATCACGACCTGTATCAGGAACAGTGTGACCAGCAGGACCAGGGAGGTGATCTTACTCTTGTACTCAGCCTTGGTGAGGCTGCATCTCAGTCACAGTGTGCAGTTTTGGACATTGAGGTGCTGGAGAGAGTGCAGAGGAGGGCAACCAAGCTGATTAGGGGTCTGGAGAAGAGGTCTTAGGAGGACAGGCTGAGGGAACTCAGCCTGGAAAAGAGGAGGTTGAGGGCAGACCTTATCTCTCTCTACAGCTGCCTGAAAAGAGGTTGTAATAAGGCGGGTGTTGGCCTCTTCTGCCTAGTGACTACTGATAGAACAAGAGAAAATGGGTTAAAGGTGCATCAGGGGAGGTTCAGATTGGATATTAGGAGTAATTTCTTCACTGGAAGAGTGGTGAAGCATTGCAAAAGGTTGCCAAGGGAGGTGGTGGAGTCACCATCCATGGGGTTGTTCAAAAAGCAGGTATCTCTGGCCCTTCAGGATATGGTTGAGTGGTTACGGTGGTGTTGGAATGATGGTTGGACTTGATCATCTTGAAGGTCATTACCAGCCTTGATGATTCTATGATTCTTTTCTACATGCAGTGAGCGATACTTCCCTCCACATCTGCAGTGAATTTAAACAGAACTTTGCAGGACAAGGAAAGAAGAAAGCTGTGGAGAAGGTGGGATAAAAAACCAAAACACTCATTTGGAAAACTGATAAGCCATGTGAACTTTCCCTGGGCCAGTGTGTAGGGGCTGTAATCTCAAGTCTGTCTTTCTCCATTTGAGATACACTCAGGAATTAGTTAAATGCCATTAATTCTCTCACTGGTGTTCAGAATGTTTCTTTCTGCAACAGCACTGAAAATGATTCTGTGGCCAATGCATTTTTAAATGTGAATTTGAGTGTTAAATTCACCTCACCTTTAAAAACACGCTTGTGTAATAGGTTTTTTGGCTTTTTAAAAGGAAAATCCCCAGTTCTTGCCAACAAATAAACAAGAGTCTTGGCCTCTCTGATCATATCTTCTAGCTCAATTCCTAGCTGATTTTTCTCTATCGTTTTTGGTAAAGACATTAGGAAACAGCATGTCACTGCACCTATGCCAAACCAGAACCTCTTGAACAGATCTGCCCCAATTCTGGCATTGTTCTTTTACCTCATAAACTGGCAGTCATGCATCTGGTTCCTTCCAGTTCTGATCCAGAGACGGCAAACTCCTTAAATTAGACTTCCATTTATCTTGGTTATCTTGATTTATACAGCATTCTGTGGAACATTCATCATACAGCTAATCTTGAGTAACCTTGAGTAATATTTTAATCTTGCTGCCTCTAACTTTTACCCTTAATTTTCTCAGCCTTAGACTTGAAGATTTCTCTTTTTGCCCTTGAAAAAGATACCTGTAAAAGCTTAGCAGATATCTCATACTTTACTTCTAATTTTTTTCTTACAAACTCTTTCTTTTCTCCTCAGTAAGCCTACTTCCTGACTATGGTTAAAACTTTTGGAAGGTGTGAAGTGTTTGAGGGAGCACCTCTCTGGTGTGGTAGTGGCTGCCTACAAAATCTTTGGGCTGATTTCAGAGTAAAAAGTGGTAAACTATTGGCTCTTGCCAGTTCTCAGTTTATGCTTTACTGAATTTGCAGTTACATAGGTATTTTTATGAGTTTTATTTTGCTTTTCTAGAAACTTTAAAATGTCAAAAACTTTTTTAAAATCTTTGACAAATAATTATTATGTACCTCTACACCCAATTGCTAATCAAGTCATCAGACAATACCTCCCAGCAATTCTATTTCTGATTCTTTTCTTCAGAGCCTATGTCTTAGTTATTTAAATATGAATACATTTTAAACATCAGTCATGTCCTTTGTTATCATTCTCCCACATTCCCACAATCTGTGAGCTTCTTAGGGCAGATCTTTAGCCATGCTTCTTCCTAGCCATATCCCCTCTAGGCTGCATTCTGCAGACCTTGTTTCCCTCAGAGCCAAGTATGATAAACTAGGCTCTTTCCACATCCAGATTCTCTGACAACAGCTCTGCAGTAATCCCTGGCAATATAACTAGTAGCCTCTTCTCATGGTGATTTAAAAAGGTCTCTTCTGGTCTGGGACATAAACCTGAAATTAAGCTTGCCTCCCTCAGAAATGGGTCACTCAACCTCACTGATTTACATTGATTTCCTAGAAGAGTAATCTCAAACCTCTCAAATAGTTTTGCACTTCTCCCTGTATTTCCTCTCTCCTCCTTGTGCAAGTCTGTTTTTATTTATGAAAAAAAAAAAAAAAAAAAAAAAAGCTGGAGCAATAAAAGGAATCAGTACTCTAATTAGCATGTCTATGCAAACTGAAGCATGGAAAATTCAGAGGCAGGCCATGCTAAAAATGTATTCTGTAGTCTACATAATGTGAGAATCTGAAAGGTCTCCAAACAGAAAGTGATTTCACAAAACATACCCTATGCACAGTGCAGAATGTACTAAGCACAGCCTTAATAAGTTTTGTGCCTTGATTTCTGCATAGTTTAGTGCTTTAATCTGAAGAATAGCCACAGACAGTCAAATTTTACAGTTCTTACTATGTGGCTCTATGAATCCATCCAAGGAAAGCCTAAAATGGAACCTGTTGTCTGCTTTCTCTTGAGCTCCCTTCTGACCACCTAATGAACCCAACTTGAAAACAGTAAAGGTCCAGTTTTGTTGCCTCCATGTTGATGAGTTCCCTGCTCTGTGTTTCTGCTGTAAACAAAAGAGGTTGTAGAGTTTTTATTCTGAGATTTCCCACAGGAGTATTTTATGTAGGCTGGGCTGTTTGCCAGCACTACAATATACAACAAATACCACTCCTTGGTTAAAGGCCTGACTATGTTACCGATGACAGAATGCTTCTAACATATAAGGTATGCTCAGGAATGTATATGAAGCAAAAAGGATGCTCTTGTATCAGTGTTCCAGGAACTACAGATTTACTTCCAAAGTAACCACCGGTACTCGAGATCCTGACTTTTTTTTTTTTTTTTTTTTTTTTTTTTTTTTTTTTTTTTTTTTTTTTTTTCTCATACATTGGAAGGAAACAAATAAAATGAAAGATAAAGAAAGATAAGCTCCTATAGAAATGTTATTTGGGTTTTTCCTGTCCTGGGATAAAGTAAACAAAAACTTATTCATGAACCAAATTAGGAGAATTTATATTCAAGAAAGGTTATCTATTAAAGAAACAGGTAGGTATTTCAGAAACAGTACTGAACATTTAGAGAACTTAAATGCCTGTTTAGCAAACACAAACCTTGAGTATAACTCATTACTGACCTTCTACACTGCATCAATTTGAATATGAAAAAGTAGATCTATATTCTTTGCAGAAGACAGGAAAGACACTTAAACTGTTCATCAAAGTAGTACTGAATATTATAGTATTTTTCCGTCTCATTGTGTGGTTGTTGGATAATTCCACCTTATTTTCTTTGCCTGCTCATCCAGCCTGGGTTCTATTCTTTGTGTCTAATAATCAGCAGTCTGAACTGAAAGGAAAAGTCATGTAACTCCAGTATTTTTATGACTTCCATATCTTCTGAATGTACCAGAGGGCTGCAGCTAGACCTGAGTAGTACCATGCCCCACTCAATTAAATAGGCTGGACAAAAGTAAACATCTGCTCTGCAGCTAAGCAAGAAAATACTGCCACTTCCAGTGATCTCTCAATTGTCAGTGAACTGTTCAGTTCATTTCACAATGCCAGTAGCATGGTATATAGCTAAAAAGCTATTGAACCTAAATAAATGTATGCATTTATTGTAAACCTAAAAAAAAAAATTTATATATTTAAACTTGCTCTATTTATAGCTTAAGATTAGTTTCTGTGATTTTTGTTCTCTAATTATTTAGCTATCCCAAGATACTTTTCTGAAAGTTCAGGATTTTATGGTCCTGAGCACAACTGCAAGTCATCTGCTACACTGACAATGGATCATGTCTGTCTTTGTGGTCATGCATCAATGCTACTCTAATTCTTTATATTAAAATTGTTTTAGCTGTCTGGATGATTTTTTAATGTTCCATTACTTTGGGACTCCAATGTAGTTTCCTGTAAGCATTTCAAAACCAAAAAGAAAAAGAAAAAAAAAAAAAAGGAAAAAGAAGAAAAAGAAGTTAGTTAGCTGAAAAAATAATGCCATTTTAAGCTCCTCCATTACTATAATGTTTGTGTATGGCAAAAAAACTTTGGAAGGCAACCCTGTAACAGGGTGGTATTCAGACACTGACCTAGAGAGGGAGAGGCATGGGGCGAGGGGATGGCACAGAGACTGATGAGCCCAGCTGAGCAGCACTGCCCCATCCCACAATGCTGCCCTTACCCTATCAGCCTCTTGGATGAAACGGAGAATTGGATCAGTGTTCCTCATCTGCACCTATGACACACCTGTAGACACAGCTGGGTTAGCTGCCATCATGATGGGGGGAAGGAAGGGGGAAGGAAAAAAGAGACAAAACATTTTTTTTTTGTCCTTCTACCAAACTTGAAAAAACAATGTCTTCAAGTGTTAAGCCAATTTGCTTAAGAACCATTTGTCTGCTATAGTAATTATTTTTTATGTTCTGTCCTGAACCTGACTAGATCTCCAGCTACATGCCATTTGGCTGGCCCTTGGTTGGGACTGGAAGACCTTAAAGTTCAGGAGCTTTAGGGACTTCTTAGCAGGAGTAGCATGCAACACTGAGCAGGCCTCCCGAGCCTTTTAATCAATAGGTGACAAGTCCCTAACGTTGCCTTGGAGCCATCATCTGTAGAACATACAAAAGATGGAGAAAAGAAGGTAGAAGTTAGTAAAGTGAATGCTCTTTGACTTATAACTCTGGACTGTGGCAAGTCCTACACCCAGTTCTGCCAGGTAGCTGGGCAGGCACCCAGTTCTGCCAGGTAGCTGGGCAGGCACCCAGTTCTGCCAGGTAGCTGGGCAGGAGCCTAATTCAAACACCTTTTTTTATTTATGACTGTGAAAGATGCTCCACATGCTCTTGTAGCAAGGTCCTTTAAAAAAAATGAATCTGGAAGAAGTCAGTTCCCTGTCACAATCAATTCTGAAAAGCCAAGAAGTCAATTGGAACAGTTAATGCCATGCTCCCAAAGAACTACCAAAAGAAGACCTGTTTCAGATGTTACCAAAGAATCAACAAGTGCCTGATTTTTCCAGTTTCATATTATGATAAGCTTTTTGCTGTAATACATTTCATATATGGATTTTTCTGCCAATGTGAATTTTTTGCTAAGAACAGCAACAACATCAACAAAAAGTAATAAAATTTTAAAATAAAAAAATAAAATTTAAAAAAAACTGATGTTCTCAATTCTCAGGTATTAAATGAGAGCAATGTGAAACTAATGATTTTGATATAATAAGATCAAATTAAATGACAACTGAACATTTCTTCCTCATAAAGTTTCAGCTGCAGTGGCTTTTCTTCAGAATATTATGTCATGTATCCACTGGTTAGAAAACTCAACTTAATGTCACTTATTTTCAAATAACTAGAAAACAGTGGTTTTCAGACCAGAAATAAAACACTGTTGTCTCATGCTAAGCAAAAATAAATTTTCTTTATCCAAATGAAATTAAAACACATCTAACCAAAATGCATAGAGTAACATTGGCAAAAAAGAAAGAAAAAAAGCAGACTAAAATATCTGACAGGCTATAATAACCATGAAGCAAAAGAAGTATTTGGAGGAACACCTCTACATCTCTTTCACTGACAGCATTTTGCTTTGTGAGAATGACAATTAATTGGAGCAAAGAGTTAACACAAAGTGAATAACACCTGGATGAAAGTTTTCCTCCTTTAGTGGGTAAGAGTGGTGGGTAGGACACTCACCTGGGTTTAGGCCATACTCAAGTGGACACTGAAGTCTGGCAGATTGACAGGAAGGCCTGAGAGCTCCTTCTCAGAATCATAGAATCATAGAATTGGCTGGGTTGGAAGGGACCTGAGAGATCATCAAGTCCAACCCTTGATCCACTACTGCTGCAGTTACCAGACCATGGCACTGAGTGCCACATCCAGTCTCTTTTTAAATATCTCCAGGGACAGAGAATCCACCACCTCCCTGGGCAGCCCATTCCAATGCCTGATCACCCTCTCTGTAAAGAAATTCTTTCTAATATCCAACCTAAACCTCCCTTGGCACAACTTGAGACCATGCCCTCTTGTCTGGCTGATAGCTGCCTGAGAGAAGAGACCAACCCCCCCCGGCTACACCCTCCTTTCAGGGAGTTGTAGAGAGTGATGAGGTCTCCCCTGAGCCTCCTCTTCTCCAGGCTGAACACCCCCAGCTCCCTCAGCCCTTCCTCACAGGACTTGTGCTGTTTCCACTCTGTGCCCACCCTGGAGCTCCCCATGGGGTTGTTGTGGCCAAAGTGCAGGACCCGGCACTTGGCCATGTTGAACCTCATCCCATTGGAATCAGCCCAACTCTCCAGTCTGTCCAGGTCCCTCTGCAGAGCCCTTCTGCCTTCCAGCGAATTGACACTTCCCCCCAGCTTAGTGTCATCTGCAAATTTGCTGATGATGGACTCAATCCCCTCATCTAAATCATCAATAAAGACATTAAACAGAACTGGGCCCAACACTGATCCCTGGGGGACACCACTGGTGAGCGGCCGCCAGCTGGATGCAGCCCCGTTCAGCACCACTCTCTGGGCCCGGCCCTCCAGCCAGTTCCTAACCCAGCACAGAGTGCTCCTGTCTGAGCCCTGGGCTGACAGCTTCTTCAGGAGAATGCTGTGGGAGACGGTGTCAAAGGTCCAGGTAGACCACATCCACAGCCTTCCCCTCATCCACCAGGCAGGTCACCTGATCATAAAAGATCAGGTTGGTCAGACAGGACCTGCCCTTCCTAAACCCGTGCTGGCTGGGTCTAATTCCTTGCCCATCCTGCAGGTGCTGTGTGATTACACTGAGGATGATCTGTTCCATAGCCCTGCCAGGCACTGAGGTCAGGGTGACGGGCCTGTAGTTTTCCGGGTTCTCCTTCCGGCCAATAACCTCAGATTGATAGAACTGAGGATTCCCTGCATACCAAGGAACATCCCCACCCCTTTCCTGTATAGCACAAGGCTGAGACCAACGATGCCATCTTCTAACCTCTGCATTCATTCGGTTCTTACCAGCCAATAAATTGGAGTTATTTTTCTGACCAGTTTAGGGACAACTGAACTCACATAGTGTGGATAACTAACATAAGCCAAAAATATAAACATGTTTCACAGATCTGATTGGCATAAATTACTCTAGCTGGGTGTGAAGAGGACTGGATATGTGCCAGTTCATCTTGAAGGTTGTTTACTGATTTGATGTGTTAAAACCATTTATCAGATTAATTATTTATGCCATCAGCCTGAGGAAAAAAAAGAATTGTAAGTAAATGGTTACCAGCTATTGAGCCAGATTTTTAAAAAATCAACAAGCTTGGATCCAAACAAAAAAACCAATCTATCTTCAAATTCTTCTACAGATTTATTAGTATGGTCAGAAAACAATTTGGTACAAACTGCTGCTGATCTGCTTCTTTAATTAGATAAAAATACATGTCACCCACAATGTGTACACTCCCTACTCCATAATTCTGCTAATAGAGAGCAAAAGTAACAACAAATCTATCTGGAATCCTTTTTCCATCACCAATAAAGACATTTGCTAGCTATCTGAGGAAAAAATAAACTGCATATCTTGCACACAAGCACAACCAGTGTGCATTCCTCCCTCTAGGAAATCTATGGGAATGAACTACTTTGGAAAATAAAAACCCACTACCTGCTATGCACTGGTTAGTTGGTGATAAGGTGAAAATCAAAGGTGGTATCTTTAACAGAAAGAGAAATCCTCTAATAAATGTTAACAAAACTATAGCTTCACAGCCTTTTACACTTTAAATTATTGACCAAAACTAGAACTCGCAAATATGCTGATCAACTTTGAATAGGTTTTTTGAATGTTTCTAATTTCCATCAAGTGGTTTTCCAGTTCTTCATTTCTGAAAAGATGCATTAATCTCAGATGTCTAAATGCAAACTCATCTAGCCAGAGACAGAAACGAAAGTCAAAGGAGTACATCATTCTTTAGTGTTTTGACAGACAAAATATACAGTTTCAGACAAAAATTAACAGCACGAGTAACTTTTTGGTGGAGCGCTGGGAAAACAGGGAGAAAATATCTTTCCAATTAAACATAACAAAGTCCATCGCTTGAAGAAAAATGCCACTGGAAATACAGATACTGCATTATTATTAAATGTAAATGCAAACTTAAATAGAAGCTGTCAAAAGAAGACAAGTACTTCATTCTATCTTCTTCCCTACAGTGCACATTCTTCTAAAATATCTGGAACAATGTTTTTGTCCTCCATTTCTTAGATTTTTTGTAAAGCAAAACAGATTCCAGAGAATGTACCATGAAAGGTGTTCTGGCCAGTCCCCTTGTGACAGCAGCTTAATGCTATAGTGGTGAAAATCAAAGCTGTAAATTAATTTTAAAAGTCCTTCTGTCCAAAGCCTCTTGTAAACAATCAGGAACAACACTTGTTTTAGCCACTTCAGTTTCAAAGCCCCAAAATCTTACAATCCCATATAGCTCCACTTGCATTTTTTTCCATTTTACTTTCATATAGATCAGTGACAAGTCTACACCCTAAATTAAGAAATAAAAGAAATTTTCTCAATTTTACAGATGGGGACTGAGACATGCTCTCTATTTCAGTGCAAGCTACTTTTCCATTTAATTTTTCTTTAGCTTTTAAAAAGTTATAATATTTGTAAGCTATTTTAACTTTTCTGTTCATGACCCTGTGTGTAAATCCTGTTCTGCTGCATTCTCAGGGCACTTCTGAGAACTCAAAAACATGGGCTTTGAATTTGAAGACTGTTATAAGATTTCAAACACAGCATTGCTGTTCCCAGAGGGAGTGGGCATTGTTTTTGCAATGCTGCAGAACATCATAAAAATCAGACTCTGCAAAAAATATAAAGAAAAATAGTAATATAGTAAGAACAAAATAAATGTCCCGAGCCAGAAGCCAAGGAGCTACAAACATGAGTGTGGACTTAAACAGAGTAGGAGAATGGTTAATTTGAAAATTAAATTGCTGTGTTCAAAAGGAAAAAGCATTTCTTTTCCTCACAGAGCACACATGGATACAAATTTCAGTTTGGCACAGTAGACAAGAATAATATATGAGAGTTGCAGTGATATTAATCTTCCAGCTGCGAGGAATGTTATTGCATGTCCAACTGTGACAGTTTCTTTTGCAGAGAGCAGCAATAATATTTTGCTAAAGGACATCAGCTGTATTTTCCCCCTTAGCTGAGAATGCTTTGTATGATGAGACAACTCAATTTGTTTTTTCAGATAAGTTTTTACTTCGTATCATCTAAGTAGCAATTCTAATTCAGGTTCTTGCCTATGTATGAAACATTTTCTCCTATCAATGTGTGACTAATAATGTCACAAAAATCAACTATCCATCTCAAAACCAGTCCTACCTCATCTTTCCAAAATTACGTAATAAAAAACAAGCAGAAAAGAGAATGAGGAAGAAGATACCAAACTTCAATCAGAAGCCAAAAAAAACATTTGGAATGGGTTTGTATGGGCACGGGAGAGTTTGGTCCATACTGACACTTCATGGCTCTGCTGGGTTCACGTTTGGTGTGAAGGTTGAATCCCAGACCGGAGCAGAGGATTGTGCTGGGAAGGAGCCTTCTGAGCTGCTCCATCACTGTGGCTTCTGCAGGAGTCAGCCAGCAAGAGCACAGACATTCAACTTTGCAGCCAGTCTTCACAATAAACAGGGGAATTAATTGTCACTTGACAAGAAATACACGCTGCAGACTACATATTGAAAACTTGGTTTTGAGGATCTTAAAATATGAAATCTCAAATTGTATCCTAGTGTAGAAGTCATTGTATGAGAAAAGGATGACTTATTCTAAATTCAGTGCTTTTAAAAATCATTGTAATTGCATTATTAAATCTAAACCCCTCCTGCTTCTAACGAATCCATAACTTTTTCTCTCTGAGTGTGTAATAATTAAGCGTGGCTCTGTACTGACATCAATTAGTTATGCTATTGCACATTAATGCTGTAGGAAAATGAATCTGTTGACAATCAAAAGTGGAAGATGTTGACAATTTAAAAACTGCTGTGTTCGTTTAAGATTTATTCAAAACAAATACCATCTACCAAATGGAAACTTAGGACTTTTAAACAACATAATATTAGCTTGAGGTTTTGTTTGTTGTTCTCTGGGCTTTTTTTGCCCAAAGAACTGACAATGGTGGTCTGAATTAGAGAAGTTCTAAACAATCTCTAAATAAATATTCGGACTGAAAACTGTCCTCAGCACTGGAGTTAAAAAATATATGAGACAAAGTGACCCAAGTAGATCTGAGTTAAATTGTAGACATTTTGTTTCTTTTCTGTTTGCTTTTTCTTTGTTTCTCCACAGATTTTAAGGGTACCTTTTAATTTCAGTGAAAGAAAGATAAACTAAACAGAGAATATAATTTTAAACACTCTTAGCTGGCCTGTGAAGTGGTACCTAATGCAGTGTCTTAACATCTTTTGGAATTCTTTTGGAATCGAAATTTGTGATCTTCACAATATACACCATTGTGGTTCAAGAGTTTTCATTTGTTTCCTTAATACTTTTTTTCTGCAAAAGGTCCACAAATCATTTGCTTTATTTTTTCTTAAATGAATGGTCGGGATGAACTCTTGAGGAAAGGCCACTGTATAACCTCTCATCCTTACTCTCTGGTTTCCTTTCCTAATACTGGGAATGGCCTTACTTCACAAGAGCAGTAAGTACTTTGATTTCTTCTGAAGGCTTTGACTGCAACAGGGGACTAGTTTGGGTTTCCTTCCCAGCTATCCAGTCACAAAATTGGGAATTATGCACCAGGCCATCTAATTGGGTTATTTAGGGTCCTTTGTATTTTTCCTGGACCATTGATCTGGCAGCAGCATTAGACTGACAGACAGTCTGCAGGGAGCTTCTCTGGCTGGGCTATCTCCAGAGGGATTTATATTACAAGGTACAGTCTATCAGTCACTGATGTGGTGCCCTTTGTGATAGGCTATAACTACAGCAATGGCTCTTAAGAAGTAATCAGTTCTTATTAGGCAGTTTCACTTTGCTTTTCCAAAAATCTGACCCTTGGTTTAGGTGAGGACAGCTTTAACCAACTTCTTCACTCAGCTGACCAATTTCCACAAACCTTGTGCAATGCAGCCAGGCTGCAGGA
The DNA here is from genome assembly GCF_036169615.1 of Heliangelus exortis. Taxonomy (NCBI): domain Eukaryota; kingdom Metazoa; phylum Chordata; class Aves; order Apodiformes; family Trochilidae; genus Heliangelus; species Heliangelus exortis. Next base: position 106,003,192 of record NC_092422.1, on the reverse strand, counting down.
GGCACTGGGGACAGCAAAGGGGCTCAGCCCTATAGAGGTATTAAAATCACTCAGGAAGAGCAAATTCTCTGAGTTCCATAGTCCCACACTCAGACTACCACAGCTTGGAGTACCTCGTGCTCAAGATCTTACCAAGAGATTTTATTGAATACAAACCTAGACTAGATTTTCCTTCATGAAGGTCCTTTGGGAACAGCAATTTTAAAAGACTAAGTCTTTCTGCAAGATATGAAAGTTTATCAAAGCATTTCAGTCTATTTTGGGAGTTTCATTCTGTCACCAGCACTGTGATCTGTCTCTGCAGATCCACATTTGAACCCCAAGAAAGAGGGCTGGGCAGGGTGGCTCTCCAGTGATGTCTGCTTTACAGTGCCTGAGATCAAGATGTGGCTGAAACCAGGAAAGTGGCTTTCCAGATATGTAAAGAGTTATTTCTACAGCTTGCTTGATTACTGTCTTCTTCCTAACGTATTGGTATTCCCAGACTTGGGCTTGCTGCTGTTTTGTCTGTGTGTCTATCAAGAGACAGTGGTCCCAGCTTCTACTGAAAAAAATATGTATTTTAAACACCCCTCTATTGCTGACCATGATCTAAGGCTGGGTCTTTATTCTTAGCATATGACAGGCAGCTATAATTATTGCTATGTGTGACTGGTCTATATTTCAGCTGGAGGCTGACTTGACAAAGGGAACCTAGAAAACCAGATTTGTTTACACTGTTGGGTTGGCAGTCTGTAGACTGTCTGACTTTTTGACTTTTTGAAAAAAACACCGTGAAGTGGTTTGTAAAAGTACTGATGTCAAGACTCAGGAAGTTGGGGGGTTTTACCATTAAAGAAACGTAGCGTTTATGGATTGCTTGCTGAAATACCTTTTTTTTTCTACTTTAAGAGTAGCCCTCAGCACATTCTGTAAAAGAAGAACTTGAAATACCCATTAAAAATAATTGAAGCTGGGAAAAAAATGAACAGATAAAATGACTAGGTTTCTTATTTCTATCAAAAAAGGACATCACATGACAATAGCCAAAGGAAAGGTTTGAAACAAAACTTCTTGAGAGTCTGGCTTGAGTGTCCCACAGTCCAGCCACATTACCAGATCACATGCACTTGTATTTTTGAGCAATGTTAGTTTCTGTGCTTCAAGTCAGTTTTTCTTGAGTTTTTTATTTGTGATCTGTATATTTAACTGATGTAAAATTCTGAATATTAGTTCAATGGCCGTGCTGAGCCTGGCTTCATATTATTTTAATTCAAATTATTTTATTGCTATCTCTGTAAATCAAATAACAAAAAATATCTTTTTATAAATACACTATTCTCCAACACTCCTTTGTCCTGTGTATATAACAGTGCAGTCTACTGGGCCATGCACAATCACCTTTCTTGTTTCATACACTCAACATCACTCTGCCTTTTAATGCCCACTGTTGTATTTCTCTCAGTTTACTGAGCATAGCAGCAATATTGGCTTCAACTGAAGGAGATTCAGATGAGGAAAATCTTCATAAAGATACTGTCAGCAAAGCCCTGGAAAAGACTCTCCAAGAAGGCTGTGAAGACTCATTTGGAGGTGTGAGATGGTGTTGTGAGACTCCATCCACAGTACTGTGTTCATTTCAGGGGTGTCCAAGGACATGGAGCTGTTGAAGAGTCCAGAGGAGGGCCATGAAGATGGTCAGAGGCCTGGAGCACCTCTCCTATGAAGACAGACTGAGAGAGCTGGGGGTGTTTGGCCTGGAGAAGAAAAGGCTCTGGGGGGACCTTGTAACATCCTTCCAGTACCTGAAGGGAGCTGCAGAAAAGCTGGAGAGGGACTTTTTACAAGGGCATGCAGCAAGAAGACTTGGAGGAATGGCTTTAAACTAGAAGAGGGTAGATTTAGATTAGACATCAGGGAGAAATTCTTTACTATGCAGTGGTGAGACACTGGCATAGGTTGTTCAGGGAAGCTGAGTATGCCTCATCACTGGAAGTATTCAAGGCCAGGTTGGATGGGTCTAGTGGGAGGTGTTCTTGCCCATGCATGAGGTTTAGAACTGGATGATCTTTAAGTTCTCTTCCAACCCAAACCATTCTGTGATTCTATGGTATGATTCTATCTTCAGGGACACATTAACAAGCCCCTGTGAGGATAGTGGATCTGCCCAGGGACTTCCTGGTGCTTGTTCTGTTCTTCCTGCTCAGCAGTTTCCTATGGTGTAACTACCTTGGCCTTGTGCTGATGAAATAGTGTGCAGAGATGAGAGTTACCTCAGGACTGAGGTCTAAGAGAGACACAGATACACCATTGTGTCTTCACATGCTGTTGTCCTTCCTGTCTCAGGGAACAGGAACTTCCTCCTACACTTCCCATGACCAGCCTGTAAACAATCCTTTGAGTCCCAAATACCTCCTCTTCCCCATCCCTGCCTCCCCAGAGACTTCTCCATACACACCTTCCTCAGGCACACCAGCCTCTGTCTCTGATAGCCCCTTGCTACTCTTCCTACTTTTCTGCTTCATATACCTCCTCCTAAATGCCCCCCATCCCCCTGATGGGGAGTGCCAGTCCCTGTTTCAAGCCAGATCACCCCCACAGAACACCTAAACCAGTTATTTAAACCAGTGCTCATGGGGAGAGCCTGGCCCAAGGGTGCCAGCACCCAGGCAGAGTACGGGTGGTTTCCACATGGCTGTTTTTCAGGTGAAATCCATTGGTGTCCATCCTTCTGCTCCTTGTGACAGTGTGAATTTCCAGGGGAATGTGGTGGTGGAAGAGGAGGCATCAGGAAAGGGGAGAACACAACATCCCCCATCTGGAAGTGGGGAAGTAGTTGTTTTTCTTCCTGTAAGTCTAGGATGTCTTTTTATTTCCACTCAATATTTCTCTGAAAGCTCTGGCTTGAATGTGATTAATTTTAATTGTTCATGGGATTTTTTTCCCTAATACTTTGCATTTTTATAGCCAGCATTGTGAAAAGATCTTAAAGCACCTTCCAAATGATAAATTAAAGCTCCAGAAAACTACATGAGGTGGAAAGCAAAATAATGAGGAAAGGGAGACCAATTCACTTGCTTCTGGCTGAACAGGTAGTCCTCAAAATACCCATCTTTCACTACTTACTCTTATATTTTAATGCTGCTTAAACTACAGTGGTTGTGAAATTGCAATGAAATATTATTCTTCAATAATTCTGCTGAATTATTATTAAATACCATTTGAAATTTATTATTAAATACTCATTATGCTATTATTGAGAAGGCTTCATTCATCCCCTGAAGTAGGTTTACAGACCAAATATCCTTTTCTAGCCTTTTCTCCATTATTTCTTTTTAAACAAAAAGTTTTTAAAGTCTCATTCCTACAAAATGTGTGTATATAAATATATACATTTATACTATATAAATAAAATTAAAACTATGTTTCCTACTACTTCAGTGAGGATACAATGTGAAAAACAGACTTTTCTTCTGCAGGAAAAAAAAAATAGGCCTATGTCTTACCTTACAGTAGAACTGTGTTAGGACAGATTAGATTCATATCATAACTTTGTGGGTTGCAGCATCTTTGTAGGATAAGAGCAAACACGCATAATGATAAATTCTGCTCTACCAGATTAAAGTTTAGGACATTTATGATTCTTGTCTCCAGGGCATGTGAACCACTGGTCTTCCCCTTTTGCAGCCAAGGCAGAGCTACCATGGCATCCTGGCTAATCGGTGTCATAAAGGTGACATTTGTAGCTAACACTTAATTAGAGCTGTGATAGAGGAAAACATACTGTATTTAAATTAAAAGGAAACTACAGTATGTAGTGAACACAATTAACTCAGACAGACTTGGTTAGACTTTTGAAGAATGCAAAGATACACCAAGGTAACACAGAGGAAAGTTATTGAAGTTTACCAGAAAGCACAATCAGGAAAAAACATAGAACTTGATTGTCCATTTCTGGATGATAATTCTCTACAAAGAAAGACTGTAAAGAGTGCCACAGTCTCCCTGCAGTTAGAATCACATAATCCAACAGTTACTGCCCTGTACATCTTGCTAGACTGTACCAGTGTTTTTAATCTGACAGATTGAACCAAAGTGGACAGCTTTCAAATTGCAGCCCAGGCAGGATTTTGTAGTGAAAAACTGCATGGCGTGCAGGGTTGATGAGCCACAACATGGTGGTGCTTATTGTTAGAGGAAACTGAAGTCCACTATCTCATCTCATCTCATCTCATCTCATCTCATCTCATCTCATCTCATCTCATCTCATCAGCAGGGTACAGCATTCCCATCTGATAGTGGAGTCAAGAGTGGAGTGAGTCCACTCTTTATCTGGTTTGTTTGCACTGAGAACCTTCTTTTACCTGGCTGTCATTTCAGAGTCCATGAGCATGAGATGATTGAACTGTGTCCCTCAGAATGTTGGTGCTTCCTCTTAAAATGTGTATTACCTATGCACATATGAAGCAGGAATGCTGCATATTTGGAAAACCGAGATGCCATGCCACTGCTGGCACGCACACTTCCCTTGAGAATTTTCTTCCTAGCAAAGCTCTTGATCAACAAGCAGCAGCTTGTACACAGATCACTGCAGCTGAAGCACTGAGGATGCCACTGGCACTGACAGGACCTGTTGCAAGTTTAGAAGTATAATCTGAAGCTGTCAAAAATGTGACCCCTGTTGCAATCCTTCTGCTCTTTACAAGGTTCATTAAATACCATGAAAATACATTCCTCTGTGACAGTAAAATATACCTCATCGTTATCTCACATAAACAGGCATAAAATAGATTAATTTCTTATCATGTATTTTAACAACATTTTATTAAAATGAAACCTGGTTTTGGCTAAGAGAGTTCAGTCTGAATACAAGGAAAAGCTGCAGAACACAAATAGATCTAACCAGTAGAAATCTATTGGCAATGGTAAAAGACATTTACTTCTGAGAAACCCAACACAAGTTTTTGAATGTCTTATCACAAGAACCATGTATGCTAAGAGTATGGTTTTCATTTTGTAAGAAGTGAAAAGTTTCGGTTGTTCCATAATTAGGTAAAGCTCTGCCTCTCAGAGGTACCCATTATCTATAAAGCAGAATAGATTTTCCATGTTTATGAACTGCTGCAAGCCACAAGAGCTGTTGTCCGCTGCGAATCACCTGATTTACACTTAACAGGAGATTATTAAAAATACAATTTTATTTTGATGCTGCAACAGCCACTGCTAAAGTGTGTTCCAGAAACATAACCATTTATCTATAAATGTCTGCTTTCTTCTATTTTTGTAATACAACAACTGTGGTTTCTTTCAAAAGGAGGTGGATGGTTTGGTTCGTGCACGAGTTACAACTGGACTAAAGGAAAAAGTGCTTACTATTTATTGGCAGTGTAAGTCCTTTTTAAAATCTGGTGCCAATCGGACCTTCCTGGGACAGCATATTCTATAAGAAATTGAAGAAGAAGCAGCACAGAGTGAAATGAAATTGAAGGCAGTCAAGTAAAAGAGGGAGGTACTGTGTATGTTCATGTCATCTAGAATACTGTATGCAAGTGCAATAGATTATATTATTTCTACAGGCCAGAAAGGATCAGCATAGGTTAAGAAATAATGCATATATAATACAGCCTAAAATGAACCACTGCTTTCAAATACTGTAAGATCTGTTTTGAAATATTTTGCTAAAAGATTATTTTGTCCTCAAACTAACAGCAAACCTGAGGCTCAGGAAACAGTTTGAGGCATCTGGATGAGGAGGCAGGAGCTTCAAGGTCTTGAGCAAGTTTCTCCTCCTTATCTGACTTTTGCTTCCTTGGGCATTTACAAAATTTCCTTGGGCATTTTGCTTCCTTCGGCATTACTCCAATACTTGGCAGTCCTTTGGAAACAGGAATTGTCTTTTACTGTGTAATACAAAGATAGGTTTAGCAAAACAATCCCCTTCCCTTACATCCTCTCCCCCTCCAATAATCCTACCAGTCTTTAGTTGTTATTTGTATCTATATTTCTGCTTCCATGGGGTTTTTTTAGGTTCCTCTAAGGTTCTTCCTGTGCCACTTTCTTAGCTCTTTTGAGGAAAATGAAAATTCAAATGTAAATGATTGAAAAAAGCATGCAGGCAGGGATCTTTACTGAGACGGATTGGTGTGGATCTGCACTGGCAGAAGAACACACCTGGAAGTACAGAGTGATCCTGGGAATTTGCCTCAGAGGATAGAAAGCCAGAGGTTTGATTTAGTAGTGAGTAGTTCACCCTGCTGGAAGTATGCAATCTGTATGAGGCTGTACACATATATATTTATCTCTCTATGCATTCACATAAAGCTAGCTTTCTAGCATCTGTTTAAAAATTTCAAAAAAAAAGTCTCTATACCTTGTATGTCAGTAAAGAGCATTTGTAAATGCTTTTTAGCATTTTTAGCACTTTTTAGCACTTACAAAGATGTAAAGATCTTACTGCAGTGGTGTTCTGTGTCCTACAGAGAATGCTTGCCACACTTACAGCAGTTCTGGGTTGCAAGATAGAGAAAATCAGGTATCAAAAATATATATTTTTTAAAGATCTCTTTTTTATGGAAGACCTGAGCCAAGTGGCCTAGAACAAAATAAAAGATTGATGAAAACTGAGCCTTCAATTGAAAACTCTTCATCTCAAGAGTAGAACAGTTTGGGGTTTAGTCCCCAGATGTGAACTTGGATTTCCATGATTTGTTTTCAGAATACTATTTTTAGCTCAGAGGCCAACCAAAAACAATGAAATTACTTCAATGATATTTCATAAATTCAATTTCTGAGCCTTCTTGAACCTCAAATTTAGTCAAATTAAATTTGCTTTAAGCCACAAACAATACAAATCCTTAATGTGTTTTGGTGGGGAACCAACACTTTGTATTTGACAAAGGCTTTTGTTGTGTATGCATTTCCTGAGCTCCTGACATTCCCTAGGTGACTTTTTCCTCTCTCCTGAAATTCAGACTCTGATCCCTCTGCTGAAGCACTAAATTCCTTCCCTGGCACACACTGACCAGAACTGAGGGCAGGGGACAGAAAGCAGCTGGTTCTGCAGTGAAGCTGTTAACAGCCTGGAGCCTTTAGGAGCCGAAAACTTCTGCAGCCTCTGGACTTCGAATTCATGAAGTAGAGGATGACTCTGTGAAATTATGCTAGTTAAAATCTTTGTTTTTCAAAGGCTGTGTCAGGGAATGTTGAACAAAAACAAGCAGATTTTTTTGCTCATAGTCTACTTTAAAAAGGGGCTGGGTAAGGCAATACCTGCTCAAGTTACTGCATGTAACCCTGCATATTCTCTAGTTAAACCCAGGCATATTCTCTAGTATCAGAAAACAGGAAAGATAAGAAATACACTGTTACAACATTGGATATTATTTCACTGTTACCCTAGGGCTACACTGGTTTAACTTGAAGTAGAAATAGCAACAGAAGTTGACTTTCAATTACTGTGAGGGAAAATTCATGGTGATGACTGAAATATGCAGAAAATTCCCATGTGTGGTGAAACAAAATCCTGCCAACTTGTGCTGCATCTGAAAGTGTAAATATGTCATGGCAGAAAGACAAAAGTGCTTTGATTAGCACAGGTCACCACTTATTTCTTACAAATGGTTCCATTTTTCAGAATCATGTTGTGCACATTCAACCCACCTTTGCTACTTCTGTGGGAACAGAGACAGTTCCTACATCTCTGCAAGAAGTTACCTCTTTTTCAAAACTCCAGGTGTGGGTTTAGGTGATGTTTTCAAGTTTTTGAGCATGTTGTTCTGAAAAGGATGAATGATTAAGCATATTCTGACTCCACTGTGGTGTGTTCAGCTGTGTTGTATGTGGGGAACGAGGGAGTGACCAAATACATTGGAGTGCAGGGAAAAAGAGAATGTAGGGAATTATTCAAACCATTCCAAAAGATGTTTATCCTGATTTTGAAAGTTCTATCACACACAACAGATTTGGTTTTATTGCACAGGCATGCTGTTCATTCCCTGAGAGAGAGCTGGTAATGTTGTTATGTTGCCCTACACACTCCCAAGCTATTAGAGCTACACTGCTTTCTGCAGAAGAGCTTGAATGGCTTAGAAAACAGAAAATAAGAAGTAAGTAAGCACTCACTGGATATAATTCATAATTTACCCAATGATTTAAAAAAAGATGTGTGAGAGAGAGAGACAAAAGATGAACATCATGGCTTTGAGTTACAAGCTAAGACCTGTTTTCATTTTATTTCCAGGATACAGATGTGTTCAACAAAACACTCGTTCATTTTTGTCAACTATTTCAAATATTGTTGCAGACAGCAATGTTTGAGTACACAAGACATGAATATTTCACTAAGGACTGGTAAAAGCTGAGAAAAGTGTAGTCACTATACTGAAAACAGACAGTGCCAGAGCTTCCTTTACCCAACAAGAGGTCATTCCAGTTGACTATATTCTGAGCAGTGGAAACCTAGTAAAATCCAAAGAGTCTTCTCCCAAATCTACTGGAGCTAGGGGAAAGCACTCTGTACATTTCATCAAGTTGTGGGTCAGGCACTTCTACTGTCAAATAGGTTTGAGAAGACCAGGAAGAAATCTCCATCTAAAGTTTGTCATTAAAGACTGAACCTTAGAATAATGTCACTGAAAACTACAGAGTAAGATACACGAAAACCAAAATTTTTCTGATCATAAAAGTTACAAAAGTGGAAAATAGACAATGGTATCAGAAGGGTTGGATTTATATTAGAGTTTATTCCATAATACATTACTTGTTACAATGAATTTCTGTGTAAATATAAGACTTAAATTTTTCTTCCCTTGGTAGGTAAATTATTTTTAAAGGAAAGTTACTTTCTGTTCTCTCACTGTTGTCGAATGATAAAATGAGTTGCATGATTTTTAACGAATATTGCAAACTGAAGACAATAAAATGAAATCTAATTTAAAAAATAAAAAGGGAAAAGCAACTTTATAATAGACTGCATGGACTACTCCTGTGAAGTGAAACACTATACTTTTGGTGCTCTGTCTCCAAAAGCTGGCTAGCTGCCATTGTGGTTTTAGTTGATAAGGTGAAGAGTCAGAGGTGATCTCCCAAAGGCCTTGGACAGGCTGGAAGGGAGCAGGTTGACAGCAAGTTCACAAATGCATGTTTGTACCCATTTCTACATATGTTTGGAATTTGCAGTGGTCATTGCCTTCAAAGCAAGCTTGCTCTATTAGCATATGAAGTTTAAAATAAGAATCCCTTTTGAGCCACAGTAAAGGGCATATTATCATTTCTTTCAGAAATGCATGCAATGCCTGATTGCATAATCATTTTCATTAACATAAGACCTTTAATAAACCTTTCTTAAAAACAAGAAAACATGCACAGCATGTAGAAGGTTTTGCTCTTGGTCTCTTCTTAAACATTTTGCCTCCTTTTGTCTCCTGTTTTCCCAGAGGTGGCAATGAGAAGGAAGGGTTATGTCTGCTTCAGAAAAACATGAAATCTTGACTAGAACAGCTGCCTGAAGGCAGACCTCAGCAATGCTGTCTTCTCTCTGAAATGTGTGGCAATTCTAGTTAAAAACTGGCAGAAAAGATGGTAAAGCTGGCAAATTAAATCTAAAGTAACATCATCTGTTAACTTTTTAACAGCATAGTAAGCAGCTCTGTTGCCGGCACCCTGGTGCTGCCTTCCATCTAAGGACCCCACCTGACAGGGTTTCCCCACCCAGGTTCACAGTTATTGGTTATGCCAAACCATTCATTTCCCTGAAAAAAACTAACAGAAGTGTATCAGATAAATTTTCTTTCCATTTAAAGATAATAAATAAAGCACGAAAACTCAAAACCATTCTAATTTTTCAGATGCTCTTACGCTAATTAGAAGTCTGGACAAATTTAAAAAAACAATTATCACGTATTAAAAAGAGGTAACCCAAATAACCAGGAGAAAGGAAACAAAAAATCTGTCTAGTCTAGTTTTGCTTATTGGAGTATTCTGGCAGAACCTTGTACCCCTTGGCTGCTGGTGCTCCAGGCTAGCACAGAAATAACTTGGTTTAGTTTTACCTTGGTGTCTACTGCCAGTTTCCCTTTTCACCTCAGGAGCAGAAATGCTGTTCTCTGACTATTTTTGTCACAGATCCTGTAATATCTGACTCCAGTTATAGCATGTACAGCTTTTAGATCAAGAATAATCTAGCATAAAGCTGCTAAATACAGTCAAAGTAGATGAAAAGGATAGATTTTAACGAAGGGATATTTAAAATGCAGGATGAGAACGATTCACTGCAGTAAGCCTTAGTTTTAATGAAGACAGTTGTTGTCTGAATTCTAGTTTTTCCAATTCCAGAGTCTCCTGAGCTTACAGGAGATTGAAGACCAAAATAAAATCAAACTTTTAGAAGAAAAACTATGACTGTATCCTCAAAACAGATTTATTTTCCTCAGAACAGATGCTGAATACTGTTCCAGCCTTTCCCACTAGGTTCCATAAAATACCAGTATTTCCCTAAAGAATCCTGAATTTATTTCCGGTTATAGCATCAAGATCTTCAGAGATAAAAAGGGAGACTAAGAAAATTGCCTTCGGGCTATGTTGTACACCAAAGCACGTAACAGGGCTCTATTCATCACCTTACAGGTGCTAGCTACAGTACCCACTCTCAGCATTATTATTTATACTACCCACTACAGACCACCTTTATTTCTATGCCTTTCCCAGTCCAGTTTTTGAATGTTCATACTTCTAGATTCATGACTCTTTCCTTGACACCCCTCATGTTTGCCAGATCCAGGGAATTTTCAGCTGACATCCCCAGACTCATTGGGAGTCTTTTGTTTCAGCTCTTCCTGCTTCTGAAGGAGGTTCTGGTGGCTCCTTGACCTGTGCGTAAGGTATGCTTAAGCCTTTAATGCTAAAAAAAGTGCAAACTACTACAAGCCTTAAGGTTCATATGAATTCCTTAGGCTTTTCAATATACTTATGGATTGGGTGGAGGTTTGGTTTTTTTTTTTTTTTATCCAGAGCTGCTGGATAAATATGTCTCTTTTTTTGACTGCTGTTGTGATAATAAGCAATAATTTGAGAGCAATATCAGGGAGCATAAAGTACTCACTTTCGTGCTAAATTACTGTTTATTGTGCCTCTTTCAGCATTCCTTTCTAATCAAGGTATGTAATTGATCAACTCTGGCTAGAAGATTAAGAGAAAGAATCTGGACTTTTTTCTTATCCCAAACAAAGTTCACTATTTTCAACAAGGAAGAGAAAGAACAATTTTGTAACCCAAGACTAGAACTTCAAGGATCTGTTTTTCAACAGACTTTGTAAATTTCTGAAAGCTATTTTTTAAATTTTCTGCCTTGATTTCCCTATCCAGGAAAAACAAAAAACAAACCACCCAAACAACCAGTTGCAATATCTTAGTCTACATTTTTCATACCTGGCTTGTTTAGCAATGAAGTTTCATGTGCCAAGGATTTATTTTTTGCTTTGGTGGAAGGGGATGAGGAGTTGCTGTTCTTGTACCTATTACATAGAGTTTAGTGAGGTTATAATATCATTTAGACTAAATTACAAACAACCTATGGGTGCTATGAGTAGAACTACTAGGCAACTCTTTTCTATTATAAGAATCACAATATAATTGTGTTGTCCAAATTAGACAGTGAAAAAGTAAGAACTTTAAATATCTTCTTCAGAAAAGACAAATCATAACAATTTGACAATATATGGTGTTCTTTTACTGTCACTAATCCCCAAGATGTTTTTAAAAATAATAAAAGCTACCTATCTGAAAAGCAGAAAATTATCAGTCAAATCCAAACTGAATTTCCCTGGTTTGTATAAGATAGAATTACCCACTGAACTAAAAATAATATTTGCCAAAGTTGAGTGGCTTAGCAAAGCCTGCTTGTTGAAGCTGGTAAAGAATAATGAAGAGAACAGAGCTAGAAATAAGAAGAGTGACTTTAGAAGTATGACTGTTAGATGCCAGTCAATAGAGCCAGAGAGCATCTTCAGTCAGGAAATAATCGCAAATATGAAACATGAAACTGCTTACCAAACAAACAAAAACTTTGTGCTAGAGTAGAATACTCATTAACATTAATATTGTTGTCTTTCCTAACCTTGAACAATCTCCATAGCACATAGGGACTGCTGATACAAACTTCTGTTATACTACATAGAAGAAATCCCCTGGGGATCAAACCAGTCAGTGGCTATCGGTGTTCTTTGTGCTCCTGTGCAAAAGGGATCTTGGGCACTCAGTATGAGCATTCTACTACATTTATGAAACCTGGTGATTTAAGCCCATCTCAAATCCCAGGTAAATTCAGTCTTAAATGAGTAACAGAAATGTAACCATCTCTCAGGTTTTGGCTGGCACTTTGCCCTAGTCTGCTGGGCCTGCCCACTGATGCTTTATAGGCAATGCTTTTTTTTAATCTTTTTTAATATTTTTTTTATCTTTTTTAATATTTTTTTTCCCTGCTTTTTTTTTTTTTTTTTTTTTTTTTTTTTTTGTTATCTAATACTACTCTGTTCCATTGGGTCGCCCATCTCAATGGTATTTTACCATGCAAGTCAGTTTTTGGGAAACATGGTGCTAAACAAGGATTAGTCACATTCCTTCAGCTCTACAGCAAACATTTTCTTATTTTTGACATTCTGCACTGTCCAGAACTTCTTCACAGAAACTTTAAGAGTTAAAGAATAAGCAAGTAACTACTGTAACTACTGTCAGTGAAGTACACTGCATCTAACTGAACCTAAACCCCTCTTTTACAGCATTTTAATTAAAAAGTATCATTCCTGCAAGTCTAGAGCATAGACATTTTTAACAGGCATGCCATAAGGCTGTACTAAACAGAAATATAATTTAACAAATCCAGGCTTCTTCTATAGGCTTCTCCATTCAGCTTTCTAGAAGGAGACTGTGAAACACTCCCATCATCCTGACCTTTATCTTTCTGGTGCTATATATGGCAAAAATCTCCAGTTACAAGGCTGTGAGGGTTAAATAGTATCCAGACCAAGATGAAGAATGTCTTTAATGGAGGTGGCTTAGTAATAATCAGTAAAAGGAAAGTCAGAGCTTTTGGCTGCCTAACACAACTTAAGCTCTCACTTGGACAAAAGGCATCAAGGCCATAACGAGATAGATGCAATGCAGATACAAATGTGTTTAAGGTATCTTATAAAAGAGTGTGAAAGTTAATTTATCTTTTGGGAAATGCTGAAGGCCTTAAATTGGTCATTCCTGGGTTAGGCATGTAAGGTCTGGTACTAAGTACTTCCAGTAAACAGCAATGAATTTAGTGTCTGTATTCCATGGGGACTGGGTACTGCAGGTCCCATAGTAGGTCTATTATCTCATCGTGAAAATAATTTTTCAGTAGTATTATTAGTAATTTAAACCAGATATTCACTGTGGAGGAAGTTCTTTTAATCCCTCTGTTCTCATAAAGCTGGTTATATTACAGTCTAAAGAGAGTACTCATTTTACAGCCTTGTTAACAAGCTAATAAACAAGACTTTACATTCTCCAAGTCCCTTGTAGAATGTAAAGGGGCTTTTTTTTTTTTTTTACATTCTACAAGCATTTTAATTAAATGCCCAGACAATAAAGGTCCAAGATCATCAGCTAATATGAATTTAATTTTTCTTGTGTTTCAAACAACCACACGCACCCCCATGACAAAGCTTTCAAGGTCAGGTTAATGGGTGCTATGACTAGGTTTCTGCTTGTCTTCTCTTTAGAAAAATAGAATTTGCCCAGTCCCCCTTTGCTGTCTGCTCTGTAGGAACAACATTTTTGGAAGAACTGATAAAATACAGACTCGTTCAGTAGTGAACTATTTGTGTTACTATTGCTAACGAATCATTGGTATTATATATTATTTTCTTATTACATATATCCTTCTTCTAAAAATAATTTCTCAGTCTGTGTTCATCATTATGACAGGCATTGACATTCCCTGTTGTCATTTACCAGTAAATGACCATCACAACCAGAAACCCCAGACACCACTGGAGTCATTCTTTGTCGCTATAAAACCGCTATTATTACCCTAAGTAATAATTTTCTTCTTTATGAGAGAAAGTTTCTGTAGGTATTTAGCTCTCCATAGTCAGTAACTTTATGAATCTTTTATCTGATTCCACTCTTTTCATGCTATTAGTGAGAAAGTTGCCCTGTTGCAATGAGTGAAGTACAGAATTGATCTACATCTCCTACTCCTGTCTGGAATTTCAAGTTTATGCTTGCTTCTTTTCTGCCTGTATCTATTATTAGAATTTCTGCTGCATCCTCTAAAGCACAAGACTGTTTGCCTCCACCCCTCTTCCCACCCTTTTTCTCCCAATTTTTATTTCTTTGTCTCTATATTTTTTCAAAATCTGAAGCTAAGAACATAAAAGTCAGTGCTCAGCCTGAACCTTGCACTTGCAATGCAAGCCTATTCATTAGCTTCATGGAAGCACTTTTTTTTGTAAAATGCAGGGAAACCAAGCATGCAATCCAAGTTTGGAATGAGACACAGCTGGATTATTGTCAACTAACAGAGAAGCAAAGGGTTACAGATATGCAATCTATTCTTTCTGAAATAGAGGCATGAAATATTATAACCTCTTAGCATCTGAATTAGCATCTGAAACATCCATAAAGCTGAGAAAACTTATTGGAACACTGCTCATTTAAAATTTAATAGTGTTTTCCTGTATTGCAGATAGTATATAGATAGATCAGAGTTAAATACATTATAGGACTCTAAACCATAGACATTAGTGGAAATAGGCACTGAAATCCAGAGGGGGGTATCATTTACTAAATGAGAATAAGAGCTAATCAATCTGTGTCTTTCTAAAATCTTATTATAAAGTCCAAGTACGTTATGGATAAGAGATTCAGATAATGCCCAAGCTGTATAGCAATTGGAAACATACCTCAAGTGGTAGATTTACTAATGGCTTTTCAGCTGCACACAGTCCAATTGTGGCTACAAAGTTCTAGAACAAACTCAGTGTTTGTTTATTTAAGGACAGAAATACTGGTGTTGTTTTTTCTAGAGGTCTTCAGCCATTTGTGGTAACACATGAAATTGCAAAGACTGCCTCAAACATCTTTTCTAACATTTCCATGTATGCCTCAACAGGTGTCTGCCCAGAAGGATCTGCACTGACCATCATCTCTTTACATGACAGAGAAGTGCCCCAGATCTCCACACTGCCTGAAGAGGAACAAGAGCCCTGTGAATTAAAGAACAGAAGATGCTGAAGGCTGAGTTTTAACTTGTAGACCATTATTTTTAAATACTCTCCAAAACCTAATTAAATGAATAAGTGAATTAAATACAAAGTGAAGACAGAAGAACTAGGATGAAAAGCAAAATGCAATTAAATGTTGAGATAACTGCTGTGTTGCATCTAAGATAAAAAGAATTGATGCCGATTGGTCTACTTGTCAGACAAGATTAAAAAATTTATTTTGACTATATTAAAAGTAGAAACTTGTAGACTGAGTAGGTCATATGTGGATGGACGTGGAGGGATTTGTCTTGTGTAAGGAAAGAAATACATTTGAACCTTGAATAATGAGAATGAAAGGGGCAAGAGCATGTGACTGAAAGGTAGCACTTTAATAATATTTTAGAGGTGGGCTATAAAAGGTTGGGACCATACATTAACATAATTGCAACTCTAACGTCAGGAAAAGAGATGCTTAAAATTAGATTTTTTTTTTTTCTTTAATCTTGCTTTTAAAGGAAGAATTAGTCATGAAACAGTAAAAGTGGGAAATGAGAAACTAAGGTCATAACAGATTATTACAGCCAATGCATGTTAACAAAGAAAGCCATTCTTACACATTTTAAAAATTTATCTTTTTTTCCTCCTTCAATGTCAAATCAAGCACTTGTATTGAGAACTGCAAGAACTAAATCCAATTATGTCAAGAGGAGTGTTTCATCTTTGTGCACTTTGCTCTGTGCTGAGGTTCCTTGCTTTCAGTAAGAGCTTTGGTTTCTTTATGATGCTGTGCACACATCTTGACACCACTTTGGTGATATATACACTCTCAGGTTAGGAAAGTGGTTTCAATTCTGCATGCAGTGTATATTTGATTTGTGGTTTTCAGCAGAGCTGGACTTCTGTATTTTATTAGTGTGCACATCTGTCCACCAGGAATTGGTGCAGGCATTGGTCTGACATTGTAGGTCACTTAGCAGAGTGTGTTGTGGGCTGAAAGGGCAGGAAAGAACAGCTGCCATCAGATTAGAATTCATAAATGATATGAAGGTATCTATTGTCATTTAATCTGTGATGCCCCTTTATATCAAAAGTAGATAAGGTGATTTTTTTTTTTAAGGTTTTGGCTTGTGGGTAACCTTGTGGGGCAGTAATATTTTCAATGCATAAGCAACATAAATAAACTAAATTTTTTTCTTCAAAATTTTTAGTGAGCTGTAAGTTCCCACATTTGGGCTGTTTCAATGAAACTCTACTGTGGTTGTCAGGGATGAAGCATCCACTTTCCCTGAAGAAATACCAGTCTCTCCATCATCCTTGCCCCAGGCCACTGTGATACTGGCAGAGGCCCCTGGTGAAGGCAGGTACCTGAGCAAAAGCTCAGACTTTGGCTCTGAATTTGGGAAACATTTGTCTAACGTGAGTCATTTCAAATCAAGTGTTTCAGCATTAGAGAACTGATGGTTTTCTATTAGCAGAACTGCACTAGAATAATAAATATACATAAAACACAGGCCACAAGGAACTGCAAGTACTTCAGAGGACAAGGTTGAATGCTGGCCCTGTCTCAACATATTTGAGGGATGATCTAAAAAATTGTATTGCCATATTCCAGAGGATCAACTATTTTATTCAGTACGAAATAACCAGCACCAAAATGCAACTAAGTAGCAGCTCTATACAAATCATGCATGAGCTATACCATAATTAACACTGTCATGCTATTGACAAAAGAAAAAACAAAAATCCTGAGAAATACAAATGGTCTAACTAAGGCACAGTCTTTGTCTAACTATCTCCTGCTCTGCTCAGCTGTAGCAAGACCTAGCATAATGCCTCTGTGTAATTTGGGATATTTAACAAAGACATTGACCTCTTCATGTCCACAGGAAAACAAAAGCTATCATCAGTGCTGCAAAGAGCAGTCTGGGAAAAAAGAGAAAAGAAGAGGCACATGAGCTCCATGCAGCCTGGCTGGCAGGGGTGAGAGGGAGGCACAGTGTGAGACTGCCTTTCCTTACTCATCTTCCTCTCTTGCCCCTTCCCTTGTCTAACAAGCAGTCTAGAAAATAACTGGCTGAGTAACGTCAAGATTTAGTTTTTCTGGAAAATATTTCTTCCTTTTTATCAGCATACAGTAAGGTAAGAAGATCTGATGTGCCAAAAAAATATAATTAACTGATGTTTTACCGAGGGATATTATGTGTCTTCCATGTTGCTTCTTCCTACACAGAAGCTCAGCTGGAAAAGCTGTTTCACTTTTCAGTTATATTTGTTCTGGAAGACCTTCTGCTTTTTAAAGCTTTTGAAAATGCGGAACTGAATCTACATAGTAGGTCTAATAAAAAAAGGGCTCTATTAATCATAATCAGAAATTGTGATCAACTCCACTACAAGTATAATCTCTCTCTTAAAATATGATATAGGATAGGATCAATCATCTTATAAGCTAGCCATTGCAGTATTTTTCTTCTCAGGCACATTCTCTTAACTGAGTATGCTGAGTATTACAAAAAAAAACCCCATATTTATTTGAGAGAAAAAATTAAGACTATAATATTTCATTGATAGAAAGGACTGAAAAGAAATATGACTTAGTTTTGTCTTCCTCCTTAGCTTTTATTATATTTTAGCCTTATGCTAGTGAAAAAACAACTCCCAGACCTATGTGTTGACTTTCTCAACTTACAGATGATGAGATCTTAGAAGGGGATCCTTACTAAAATATCACATTGTTCATTCTGTAAATGTCGTAAGGGACATAAATCAAAATCAGACTATTCTGAAAGGCTTCTGTCTCCGTAATACATAGAACCCAAATCCCACATTTACACTCCCCTGTGTGTAGTTCTGTTACTGTGGCTAAATCCCAGGTATTTTGTAGAGTCCTCATTGGATATATATTTTAAAAAGAAAGAAATTTGTTAAGATACTAATTTTAGATCCATGATGAGCAAGAGTCATATACAGGCATCTTGTCAATTTGTGCGGCAGCAGTTTTGCTGACCCCAAACCTTTGAGCTTCCTTTAAATGGATATAATATACAATATACACCAATCACCCAAGGAGTAAGTTTAAACATTTGTCAATTTTGAAGGAAAATCTAATTGAATAGAGAATACAGTCAGTGCAGGTTTTTATTCGAGAAATACTCAACTGGAGGAAAAAGAAGAAAGGTGAAGGTGTCACTGACTTCTTCTCAGCATTTAGTCATTTCATGAATACTGTTTCCAGTTTTGGTTTCTGCAGTTTCTTGAGCAACACTGGAAAAATTGAAGACAGTTCAGTGGAGGGTAACCAAAACAACCAGAGGGACGGAGAGGTAGTATTTTAAATCAAGGTGAAGGAATTAGTTTAGTTCAGCCTGAAGAAGAGAAGGCTGGAGGATATCATTACAGCCTTTCACAGTCCAGGGAAATGATTGGTCCAGGGAAGGGATTCCTCCCTTGTGCTCAGCCCTGGTGGGGCCACACCTCGAGCCCTGTGTCCAGTTGTGGGCCCCTCAGTTCAGGAAGGAGATTGAGGTGCTGGAGCAGGTCCAGAGAAGAGCAAGGAGGCTGTGAAGGGATCCAGTACAAGGGAGCTGGAAGGGCTGAAGGAGCTGGGGGTGTTCAGTCTGGGGAAGAGGAGGCTCAGGAGAGACCTCATCACTCTCTACAACTCCCTGAAAGGAGGGTGTAGCCAGAGGGGGGTCGGTCTCTTTTCCCAAGTAGCTACCAGTAAGACATGGACTTAAGCTCTGCCAGCTGCCCCTAAACCAGGGGAGGTTTAGGTTGGATATTAGGAAGAAATTTTTTACAGAGAGGGTGATAAGGCATTGGAATGGGCTGCCCAGGGACGTGGTGAATTTTCTGTCCCTGGAGGTTTTTAAGTAGAGACTGATGTGGCACTCAGTGCCATGGTCTGGTAACCATGGTGATCATGAATTATGGGTTGGACTTGATGATCTCAGAGGTCCTTTCCAACCCAGATGATTCTGTGATTCTGTGATTCTGTAACCTAAAAGGTGTGTCTAGAGGGTGAAGATGCTCTCTTTACAAGCATGTACAGTGACAAGACAACTGGCAGTAGGTATAAGTTACTTCTGTGGAACTTTTGCTGGGATATAAGTAAATAGTTTTTTACCATAAAAACAATTGAACATTGGAAAAGGCTGCCTTGAGAAGAGCTAGAATTTCCATCACTGCAAACACTCAGGCTTTTGCCAGTCGGACAACCTAGTCTAATGCATTGGTTTCAGTTGGACAAGATGATTTTCAGTGGTCCCTTCCAATCTGGACTTTTCTATGATATCTATCAACACTCTGAAGGAATCAAACTGAATTTTTAGAAAATTAAGAAACAGATACTGTTTTCAATTATAAACAGGCAAATTAACCACTTAGACCAACATCAACTTTTGATTGTCATGTTTTTTTGAAAACATAGTGTGTAGTCAGTGTAGGGAAAGATTTAAGAAAGAACAGTCATAAAATGGACATAAGAAAAGTCAAGAGGGACGGAAAAAGATGCAGTTTTCTATTACCGTGCAGAAGTCTCAAATGAGAGATAATTGTACATCTGCTGAAGGAGAGAGAAAAGAGAAAAGGAAAGAGAACATAGAGGAGAGAATATTACAGAATCACAGAATCATCTGGGTTGGAAAGGACCTCTGAGATCATCAAGTCCAACCCTTAATCCACAAGCATGATTCTCTCTAGAACTACAATAGCTATTTGTAAAAATGGAGATAACTGCATCTTCATGTCCCACAGAGAACAGGAGGAGGGCAGGGAGAACACAGAGGCCCTGGATTGTCTTCCACCCCTCTGACAAATCAAGATACACCATTGTCAATTGTGTTGCCAGATCATAAGCATATTGCTGGGACTGAGAGAATCTGGAAAGCATTTTATTCATGCCAACTTTGCTAGTTATTTGCAGGACAGTTGTTAGGTTTTGGTTTGGGATTTTTTTTGCCAATGTGACATCCTTAGAGGATGTCACATAATTCACAATTCACATGGAATAGTTATATTGATCTATAACTATCCTATTAATAATTGGCAATGGGTATCTTCTCTGGCCTGGATAAAAAGAGCCAGGGTTGTGTAAAAGACTGAAATTTAATTTCTGATTTTGAAGCCAAGCTCCTTTTTCACTTTTTTACAAGGAACATGATCTCAGTTTTCAAAGTAATCAATGAATGTTTCTATATCAATTGTTTCTGATCAATGTTTCTGTATTCTGACTGTTCTAGAGTCAGCTTAAGTGGAATAGACCAAAACCTGTAAGCACCTTTTTAAGAATTCAGGCCTAGAAATTTATGATCTTATGAAGATGAATTCATATCTTCAAAGTAATTTATCATCAGTTACACTGATATTATTGTGTACACATCTATTATGTATGTACATACTATTTATTTACATTTAGGAAATTAATTTTGCTATTTTTATCCACTGAAATTTTGAGATCACATGCTGGAATTAAATCAGAAGGCACAGACGAATGCATAAGTAGCAGTCCCCACATGCTCCAGTTCTGAGGTATGTAATGGTTTCTCAGCAGACATTTTTCCTCAGTTGAGAAGAAACAGGACACCACACATGCATTCCTCATGTTACAGTGTGGGTGCAAGATGAAATATTGAAGGGGAAGAAACTGAGTTTTAATCCCAGTAATCTTGTCCCTGGTAGAGCTGTGCTCCACTCTCACATCAGATCACCAAATCATTCTAGTTCCTGGCTATCCCAAGACAAGGTAGAAACATTCAATGTGATGCAATATTCTCATCTACACATAGAGTTCTACATCAGAAAACATTATTGAAGGCATTCTTTCCAATGTTGACAGTAAGATTGTCCCTTACATGTATTCTAAATACACAACACAGCCTGCTCTCTTTATAATGTCCTAGGCAATGGCTCAGTAAAGAATTTGTTTTCTACTTGTGAAGCCGCCCAAAAGGAAGCAGTCTTCAAGAAATAAGGAGTTAAAACATAAAATGCAAGGCACTATAAGAAAGCTTAGCATTAGGAAAATACGGAGGTAACAAATTGTCTGAGAGAACAGGACAGGTTGACAGAAAAGAACACTAAAACCAGAAAATAACATAAAATTTGGCATCAGTAGCCTCAGAAGTTTTAGGATGAGCCAAGGTCACTAAGACCCTGCCAAATGCACAAGGAGACTATCCAAATTAGGAAAAAGTTATGGAAAAGACACCAGTTCAAGATGATGAAATACAGGAACGACCCCAAAAATCCTCCCCAAATTGAAGACCAACCCTCTAACTCTGCCTCAACTCCGCCTATTATGAATATTAAAAGTAGATGTTGCAATATAATGAATATTCATAATGTATGTTGCAATTGCCTGGGAAAATTGTATAAAAGCTGAATTGTGAGATTGCTGAATTGGAGCAGTTTGCCCAGGAAAACCTGGCTGCTCCCCGGCCGTTAATAAATACCTCCTGCTTAAAGGCTACAAACTTTGTCTCTGAGCAGTTACTCTGTCCGTGCCTTGTTTGGGGCATAAAATTGGCATCACTTGGTCAAATTTTTTCTGTATCAAATATAACTTTTACTTACCATTTTCTCTGACATCCAAAGGCAAAATTAACAAATAAAATGTGCTTATATATAACAGCAGACAGTAAGAGTATATTTTAACAAATAAAAACCTATATGGCAATGTGCTGTTTCAGTGATAATAAGACCAGGTTACTTTAAATTAGGGTTGCCTCATAAATAAAAAATTTAGATCTACAGTAGGATCTCAAAATCACCACTTACAACCAGCACGTTAGGGTTATTTAGATCTCTACATTGTATAACTGAATGTGCTGAATTTGAGTACCTACAGATAACTAACCATTCTTGAATCCTGTAAGTTAGTCTTGATCAGATTTTTTTGGCAAAATGCATATAACAAATGGCTCCACATTTTAAAATATGGGGGGGGGAACCTACATAAAATTTAGAATTTCCATTGCTTTTCTTACAATTACTGAGGTACTTCACACCAAAATTTTATCATAAAAATACCAGTGAATGTTTAAATCTACAATCTCTATGCCCTATAATAACTGAGACTTTCAGAATTCTTCAGTAAGAAACTGTCACTTGCAGAACTCTGCCACTGGAGATGAAAATGTAATTTTTTAATTCCTTTTAGCCAAAACCAATGCTAAACATAAACGAGTTTTGTTCAGTATTGGTTTTATACATACCTTAGTTATCTAAGGTGTCTAATAAAATCTTGATTAGGAGATGCTGAGAAAGATTTGTAGTCTTCTCTTTGCAGAGTAGATTAATTTCACAGAGCTGGTAATTGAAAAGGTTGGACAAACTTTGTGTAATATTATGTTCTTCACTTAATCAAAGAGAACATTTGATAGTAGTTTCACAAGATTTGAATTTTTAAAAAATCAATTTTTGAACTAGCTGCTTGGGTTAGGTAGATATTGCAGAAGCCTCTTTCTCATCTATTGTAAAATAGCCAAGCATAGCAAGAAGATTTAGGTTAAAATTAAACGTAACAAGTGAATCAATTAATTGACAATTGTTTTCTCTGCTTATGATTTTTAAGTAGTTAAGTAGCATGTAAAAAATACTAGATTTGTAAAACAAAGTATAAAATATGAAAGTTCTGCTTTTCTTACATAGTCCTTCTGGAACTGCTCATTGACAGATGGCCTTACTATCACTACTAAGGCCGATTTTTATTTTTTCTTTTTTACCATGGCCTTTTGACCAAGGCCTATTAAGGCCTTTTAAAAACAATAGACATGTAGGTAAAATACACTACTGATTGCATTAATTGCCTGAAAGCCTTGACTAAAAATTTAGAATTTTTACTGCATGGTTGTTGCTCTAAATTGGAAGAAGAGAGAAAAATTCTAGGCACTGATTCATAATGCTTCATACAGCCATGTAATTAGATCTACAGATGCTTTAAGATTTACAATATGTTATTTTGCAACTGGCACATCACTATCTAAATTTAAAGATAAATACACCTTCTGGCTTTCAACACAAATATTTACAAAGAAAATTATAAGACAGTGGCTGCAAATCCCTTCCCACTTTGAATTCTATGGTTTGTTTTGTATATTTGGTAACTATTTAAGCATTTAGTTATGAACTATCCAACAAACTACAAAATAGGGTCCACATCAATTTTAACCACACTACAGAAGATGTCAAAGTATATCTGTGAACATAAGAAAAGTCAAGCACAAGCAGAGTTCCAAAAGACCTCAGTCCAGCTCTTCCAGATTTAGCATCCAACATGAGTCCTCAGGCACTGACTTTATCAGGGAAGGAGACAGATATGAAGGAAAGCCACCATTCTCCCTTAGGTAGAAGGGAGCTTTTAATACAGTTTTTAAAAAATACTACAACCTCAGCCAAAGATGTCAGATGACATCTTTACACACAGTTTTCTTTCTTAGAGGCCCTACAATTGAAACGGGCAAAACAGATTGTTATCTATACTTTATACCCAGACCAGTGTGGAGACAAGTTGGAAGACTTGACTGAGAAGCCTGTGGAAGAACAAAGATCTGTCTGGGCAGCAAAGTCCAGTTTTCCCTGGTACTCCTCCAATAAGCCCATCAACAACACAGCATCTTGGCTGTTAAAACAAACATACTTCTTATACTGCCACTTCTTCTGTTTACACAGGCATATCCAAGAAACCTGCTGTTATCCCTTACCTTCCACTTCCATCCATTTGTGGACACAAAGAGATGACATATGAAAATAGTAAAGATTAACTTGTTGAATTCCATCCAAGAAGCAGAATTAGTGAGGACCTTCAAATATCCCCATCTCTTCCAAGGGGAGACAGATGCCCACACCTATCAAATTAAAACATCTCACTGTGAGATCTCTAGCACAAGGCAGACACCTGAGAGACTCTTTTTCCTCACAGCAGTCAGAAATGTAGGTACTTAACACTGCATGTTAGACAACTAGTAACTCTGACTTCAAAATGGCACTACCTGTCCGCTGATTTCTGGAAGCTACACTATTCCTTGTGAAATCAATACTATTTATAGCACCATCCACAGTGATTTTTGCCAAACACAGCTTACAAATTCTTTTACCTGTAGCCCTACTCAGCAATTCATCTTCTGAGTGATAAATGTATGGATATTTTTGACATGTATCTTCTAGTTTGAGTTTTTGCTGGTGTTTCAGTGGTGCTTGTAAATATTACTACAGGGAATCTCTCCCTAATCAATAGATCCTGTCAAAATAGGGTTATAAATCACTTAATTCATCCATTGCCCTGGATACACAGAAATAGTCCAGCTAATGAGATCATCAGGTCAGGATTCTTAAACTGATAAGGCAGAAAAAAATATCTGTCAACCACAACCAAGACATATACCTTGTTTTTCTCCTATCCTGTACTTAAACAATTTTTAGTTGCATCCAAGTGGAGTCGCAGTCTGTGAGCTCTTATCTGCTACAGTAAGGCAGTGAGTGTCTCTTCATGAGCAAACTCACTGAAATTTTTCTAAATATAAAGAATTATCACCAACAGAGAGGCTAGAAAATGTTGTGGTATATATGTGGTTGCAATTCTACTCATAGGATTTTCTTGTGGTTAGTGAAAATGAAGATGAATGTTGGCACCCCAAAGACATTTTGTTTCATGCATACATGATTTTCTATAAAATCTCATTATGTCTTCATCCAGACAGAAGTACAATGAATTATTCTTTCATGCTTATACTTTTTAGTTACCTTCTTGCCTCCAACATCCTCTCTCTGCGTGGAACAGTCACAGACAAGTCTTCAAGGTCAGATAATATAAAAACGTAGTAAATATTAAATGTATCAAAAGTATTAAATATTTATTAAACATCTGTCCTCAGTGCAGAAGCGTGTTGACTGTTTGTGCACGCTCTGTAGGTAATCTGCAGTCAAACTGACCTGAGTGAGTGGATCTTTCTGAAGCTTTCCAAAATCCTGCTCACCAATTCCCCAGCTTTGTCTGCACCTTCTCTGCAGGCAAAGAGAAATATGCTTCTTTAACAATTCCACAGATGTGTGCTCAAGTTAACCTGCATAGATTTGCCCTGGGATCTCTATCAGTCTATTAGTGAGACTTGACTGAGAAGCACAGGCATGAGATGGCAGCTACCTTGTGAGCTGTGCCTGACTCTCTTGGTTTATGAGAAGCAAAATATGAGCCAGCAATGTCTGCTTGCAGCCCAGAAAACCAACTGTATCCTGACTGCATCAAAAGAAGCACAGCCAGCAGGTCAAGGGAGGTGATTCTCCCATCTCCTCTGCTCTTCTGAGACCCCACCTGGAGTACTGTGTCCAGCTCTGGAGCCCCCAGCACAGGAAGGACATGGAGCTGTTGGATGATCAGAGGGCTGAAGCACTTCTCTTACAACTTCTCTTACAGACTGAAGAGAAGGCTCCAGGGAGACTTAATAGTGGCCTTCCAGACCCTGAAGGGGGCCTCCAGGAAAGCTGGGGAGGGACTTCTTGCAAAAGCATGAAGACATAAGGACAAAAGGTAATGGCTTTTGGTAATGGTAAACTGAAAGATGGTAGATTTAGGTTACACGTGAGGAAGAAATTCTTTACTATGGGGTAGCGAGTGTGGCAAGACAGGTTGCCCAGAGAGGTGGTGCAAGCCCCATCCCTGGAAATTTTTAAGACCAGGCTGGATGGGGCTCTGAGCAACCTGATCTAGTGGGAGGTATCCCTGCCCATGGCAGGGGGGCTGGAACTAGATGATCTTAAAGGTCCCTGCATTTGGGTCCCTCCCAAATTCTATGATTCTATGATCTCAGAGATCTTTTCCAGCCTGAATAATGCTGTTATTCTCTGATCTTTAAGATTCCTTCCAACCCAAACTATTCGATGATTCTATAATCACAGACTGCAGTGAGTGACTAGGGAGTGACAAGTAATTATTTTCTCTTCAAACAAGCTCTTGAGAAAAGCTTGTTGAGGAAGGAACTTGTTTAGTTGCAAACTACAGGTGACAGCAGCCACCCTGCTCACTGTGCACAGGGGAACAGACACTGACACAGTGAATTCCCAGAGTTTTTCTGCCTGATGACTTCAGTCCAGAGTTGTTTGTCTGAAGTTTCACTAGTGAAGAATGAAACAGTGTTACCTAGGAAAAAACCTACCCATTTTTACAAGTAACTCTAGCTGTCCTGACAAAACTATAGGGTTTTTATGAACCCTTATTTAATTCTTATTCATAATCACATTTGCTAGCAATTTCTTCCTATCATGGTTCTTACTTAAAAGCAGTGGAGTGAGATCCAGAAAATCTGGCTCTTTCAGGAACCACAACACTTGTTCTGCTGCATTCTTTCTCTACATGCATGCTACCTATAAGCTGCAGTTGCAATTGTAACTAAGGGGAGCTGTCTGTATAGAAAGTGAATAACTATTAATATTTTTCAGAAACATAGTTGCTACCTGGTTTTCCTTATGGCATCCCAGTTTTCAAGTTTGTGATGTTAACGAAGTCACTACAGTGAGACAGTGAAATACGATAGACAAGACAATGATGGAACTTACCGGTGCCTTGGGAATATAAGTAAGGTAAGGTTTTCTCTTTAATAAAATATATCTTTGCAAAAACAAGCAAACAAACAAGTGAAAAAACCCCACCTTAAAAGAGTTTTAAGGCATTCTTGGACTGAAAATGCTAGGCTTCAAGTTTCATAAAACTGCAAAAGAAACTTCAGTAGTTTTAGAAGTTAACATCTATCCCAGGTATTTCAGGGGAAGATTCAGCTTTATATTGAACCTGTTCCTGGATTATCCTTAACAGCTATAATTTTCCTGATATTTCATTTTACTCACAGTTATGATACTGGAAGGGGAAGTTGCATCTATAAGAAAACTTACTGAGGTTTCTTTGCAAGAGTTGGAGAGAATAAAGAGAGCCACAGCCTGATTAAACTAAGAAATTGTATTCAGCCCATCTCCCTTCATAGTCCTGCAAAGTTTATATGCTAATCATGTCTTACATTTGCCTTTGAAAGTGTCTTCATACTGTCCTGCAGATCCCTACAGGGATCTATATATAATATATATATATATTCCTAAAACTGCACATATGCTCATCAGGGCAACAGTGATAATTTTGTGATTTATTCAGAGGGCAGTAAAAGAGTTGCCCTAAAGGAACCTAATGCCCATGCTCATACATTCAAAAAGTCAGTACTCAAACTTAATACTTTGTTGAACAGCTAGGCAAACAGGCCTAATGAACACCAAAGAAGGCAGTGGCAATGAAAACTTCAGTGAATTGAGTGAGAAGTACATAAGTTAATTTACAGTGGTTGGAGAGAATCACACATCAATATCGTTATATCTTGGTTGCAAATTACTGAGTGCCAGCTATTTATTCTATGATTGTGATATTTCAGTTGCTGTTGGCAACTGCTTGTTTCTCAAAATTGCATAGAAGTCTTTACATAAAATATGATAGAGCATTTTTTTTCAAATAATTCCTTCTTTTTCTAGTAATATATTTGTTCAAATTTATATAAAGATTTCTGTATTTTTGTAGCAACATAAGGACTCAATTTTAGCACTGTTTGCCCCTTTTAGCTAGATTATTCTGCTTTCAGTAGAGATTAGGATTAGCAGAATAACCCTAACACTTAATATTCAACTAGAAAGTATTTCTCCTTTTGCTTTCCCTGTCTCGTATTTCCCATGGAAGCAATATCTTCTGAACAAATTGGATGAATAATTAAATGGTAGCGTAATGCAACATGGCAACACAATACCTGATCAACAGAATCTATATTTAAATCTACTTTTGTCTTTACCCATTTTTCCTATTAGCTGCACAGTGTGAAGCCTGGAGAATGCCTCCCCCTCTTCCCTTTAGCCAGGAGGCAGCAGGTGCAGATCCCCCATGCCCTGACAGATGAGTAAATTTGGCAGCAGGTATAACAAGCAGTGCATCAAAATCAAACTGTGGTTTATAAGAAAAACCTGTTTACAATACAAACAGGTGGGTTTTTTTCATTTTATTTTCTAAGCAGCTCCTCCATCACCACCACTCATCTGCCCTGCTTCTGAGCCCTGCCTTCCCCGTGGCCACTGTGGGTGATCATGCTGCGGGCTAGCGAAGAGTGGGGCTGTTTTTATCATGTCTCAGTGTCAACTTGAGATATCCACTATCATTGATAAGTTCAAGAGCCCAGAAATAAAATGAGAATTGAAAGAGTCAGCCTGCTTACTAGATAATGTGGCAAGCAGTGTAAATCTGATGCAATGTGTTCATCCCTGTCTCGTTCCTAGATAACTTATAATAGCCTGGAGTTCCAATATGAAAAGCACATAACTGCAGGGAGACATGTCAACTTCCCTTACATGGGCTGTCATTCCCTTGGAAACATAATAATTAAGATGTCTGGTGTAACTGCTTCTGTCAGAAATATTTTTAGATTTCAGCCCATTTCAAGAATTTAAGGGGAATATTATTAAAGGCTACATGATAAGCCAAGGACAGCATTCCTCCTGTCAGGAGAAATACACGCGCAGATATTCACACGAAATTCCTTATCTATAATGTGAAAACTATCTTGTCCAAAAATATATATAAATTAGAATAAAATAAAATAATAACAATTGTAAAGATTAATGTTAAGTTGACAAGGAATGAGGGCAGATGAGATTAAATTGAAATGGTTCTTACTGATAGAAGAGAACCCCATCTGTTTAGATATTTTCACAAGTCTGGAAGACTCACTGGCTGCCTCTCCAGTGGCCCTATGTATTGGCCAAAGCATGTTGGTTGCTGAAGCTGTAGCTTCAAGAACATGTGCTCTCACAGCTGGAGAATCAGAGGCTTTTATCTATCTGAACAGGGGCCACAAGAGATGAAGCAAATGCAGTGAGACAGTTGCACAGTATTTAGCGTACTGCTAGACTGTCAGAAATAGTTAATTCTCATATAGATTGAATCAGTGAAATAAGACTCAATTAAACAAGCTGCAACAAGTGAGATTAATTTCCCAGTTATGGAAAGGAATATTTTTCTGCCCAGTTAGGCAGAAACCATTGTGTGGGTTTCCATCTGTGAAGCTATCTCAAAGGAGGTAAGTCTGGTTGTGTTGTGTTCCCAGGTTTTTACCTGTAAATATCACCACTAAAAGGCTCCTGAATTATGAAGGCCAATGCTCTAACATGCATTAAAAGCCAGAGAAGAAAACTGAATGCTAACTATTGAGGAAAGACCTTTCAGCTGCAAGTGCACAAGCATCACCTGCTTCTGAAGGCAATCAGATGAAGCAGTGAACAAGCAAGGGTCTTGCCAGATCTTGCAAATTTTTTACAATCAATGAGACTGCACTATATGAATTGCTATGGGCTGTTACTTACGGGGTTTGGTGGATGGAGAGGGCTGACACCTGGAGTAGCCAGAGAAATAAGTGGGAGAATGGGAGAACAAAAATAAGAAAAATTAGAAAACAAAAGGTTAACAAAGGAGAGAAAAACTAGTAATGTTTTCAGATTGAAGAACCACAACTCCACACCTTTCCATGAAGATAGACACTGAAGTCCACCTGCAGCTAAGTAGAGCTAAGTGGAACAAAATTATCACTTTTCATACCTTGCATAAGCAGTGTCATTTACGTACATCATTATGTTTGTCCTTGCAAGAGCATATTGTTAAATTATGTTCACCTGAAAACTGTGCTTTTTTCTGCAAAATTGACTTCTGGTCATTCTCCATCCTGTATTGTCGTGGTTAATTTTTTTTTCCTCTCACTATTGTTATTGTATGGTGCAGTGCTTGGTCCCTCTCTCAAATTCAGCAAAGTCACTCTGAATCTGAATAGTGTTCTCTGTTGTGTTTGAAGGGTGCCTACTTACATGCAATCTGCAAATTTGGTAAGTATACTCCATATTCTGCTGCTCCAGTTACTAATGAGGCCTTTGAGGCACATTGAGATCTGTTGAACTTCATTTTGTGCATACCTCTGTTTTGATAGCAAACCTTGAGAATTAATTCTGGAGTTTCAAATACTTTCACACAGAGCTTACACTTTTTCCTGGTTTATTATATTTCCCTGTTTTGCATATAAGAATCAATCTGAAACAATGCCAAAAACCCCAGCAGGTGTCTGACATCTATTTCTTCTCCCCTTTACAGTGAGTTATGATTCTGTCTTAAAAGGAAAGTAAGTATTTTGCAAGTGACTTTTTTCTTGATGAATGAGTACTGGGTTCTTATCTTCTTCTTGTCTTCTGGATGCTAACAAATATTTTGTTCAACCATGAATTTCAGTATATTTCCAGGAAAGATAGGTGAAGCAGTTTAACCTTTATGGCTTAACTCATTCTTCTTTTCGTTTATGAAAAATAGCTGCTTGCATTTTTTTTTTTTTTTTTTTTTTTTTTGTCTTTTTTTGTCTTCCACTTTTTTTAGTAGAATTGTCTGTACAAACTGTTCCAACCTTTAAAAATAATTATTTGAAGTTTTAAGTGGTTAATTTAAAGTTGCCAATACTTTACTTGCATTCACTACTCTAGAGGATTTTTCTATGAAGAAATATATCTTTTAAAATTAACATTATAGGGTTTGGTGATCAAAGAAGTTCCACGAAATTCTCTAACTGAAAAACTTAAAGGGTCATTTTTATTTTTGTAAGCATGGTAAATCACTGATTTTTAAAACTTTTTTTTTCTTCTTTTTTTTTTTTTTTTTTTTTTTTTTTTTTTTTTTCAGTGAGCTGTTCTCTGTTAAAGATTCACAAGAAGGTAACAGGTTACAAGTACCAGGAATGTAAGTACTTTGTTTCCTTTGATTGAAGCTTGGTGACCTGTAGAAATGAGTTCATGACCTCCTCAGGGTTTTTAACTTTGGTATATATACACTGTAACTTCATCAAAAAAGCTCACGTATTTTGCACCTCTCAGGAAGGCCAAAAGGAGAGTATCTTTAAGAAAGCAAGCAGCTGTTCACTGCTTAAGGAGCTGCACTTTGTGGTAGGATGAAACAAAACAGATGCAGGTAGATGCTGCTGCTGCTGTCCATGCTGTGTTTCTGTATTTCTTGTAAATGTGAATTCACGACTTTGAAAATACTGATGAAATGTCCCACCTTAGAGCAGGCCACAGTCATGCCAAAATGTAGAATGTAGGCAGAAACCATTGTGTGGGTTTCCATCTGTGAAGCTATCTCAAAGGAGGTAAGTCTGGTTGTGTTGTGTTCCCAGGTTTTTACCTGTAAATATCACAACTAAAAGGCTCCTGAATTATGAAGGCCAATGCTCTAACATTGTGACAAGCTTTTACGTGCTAGTCCTCACTACCAGAGGACAGGTAACTGTGATACACTTAAGCCAATTAGCACCATGTACCAGATAGGATAAAGAAATGCTTAGGAAAGACAATACTTGACAATACTTGATAAGTCTTTTGCTTTCTTCTTAGTTGATCCTGAAAATATTCGTCTTAGGGTATTTAGAGAACTGACTGAAGCAATTTCAAAACTATTAACAGTTATCATAAATAATCTGTGAAAACCAGAATGTTTTGTATCTCAAATATCAATGTCACAAGACATCTGTAGATAAAGCAGAAAAGAAACTTCCAGTATGAATGATCTAATATTTTATCCTACCATCAGAAGGAAACCTTGCAGAAGAGGGTGATTTATTTGCTCAGAATACCGAAAAATGTGTTAGCTTTTACACTGTTGGCCCTGAATTCTGGATCAGTCCCTTCAGGGTTATGGAGCCCTATGAAATTGCATTTGGACACAAAGATCCTCTCATACAAATTTTTTATTATAAGTAACCTGAAATGCCTCTAGGGACTGGGGACCTTTGGATGAGATCATGCTAAAACCTTTCTCCTACAGTCTGGGCTTCAGAGAGCTCTCCATCTTGCTATACAGAAGAGGAAAGAATTTTATTAAGTGGACACCAAACTTTATCAGATTTATATAATGTTATGTAACATGGAGTCATGGATCTCCATAATTAAAAAATCCCTTACAAAGTGACTGACATACTCAGTTTATTTTTGTCTTCAATCTCTCCATCCATGGAATGTTTTTTGATTTAACCTTCTGTACTCCCATCTGCCTTTATATTATTATTCCAACTGAAAAATTCAATTCTCTGAGCTGCCCATAAATAAATATTTTGTAGGCTGTATTTTGCAGCTGCCACAAGCTGCTGAACAACCGAGACTAACCTTGTAGCTGTAATAATTCCACCTTAACTATCTTGCAGTTAATTTGTTCAGTTTTAACTGCTGGAAGGAATTCCCCAAACTTTGCAATTTAAAGCTAAATGTGCACTAAATTATATTTATCCAAAGTTTTGTTGCAACCATAATTCTGCCACACTGTTTTCTTACAGTTCATGAGCTTGCTTAGTTTGTTATTGATCTGACCTTGCCACTTCAAGTTCATGTCCAAAAATTCCCAAAATATCATTTTTTCTCCCTTACGAATCCTCTTAGGAACATCAGAGATCCCTGTTCCTGTGAATAATAAATTAATAATTTAAGACTCAGTTTCTTAATCTGTTGCATTCACTAATTTCACAATGACTTAGATGAAAAATTAAGGCACTAACTTTCTTGCAGGAATGAACATATCATCTTTGACTTTTTAAAATACTTATTCTTAAAAAAAAAGAAAAAGAAAAAGAAAAAACAACAAAAACCCCTAGATCAAGTTCAAAGTAATAATTGAAAGTGAAAGCCGTGGGCATACAGATATTAATTTTAAAGTCCTTTCTTCCTGACCCTGGTGGATTAAGCCTGTAGTTGCAGTTTAACACAAAACTGAATGAGTTTCACATAGCGATAAATTTCATTTTCACCATCTCAACAGTAAAACACTAAGTTATGCAAGGAAAACATCTGCCATTTAAGCGATTTTCTACTCATTTCTGATCCTTGAGGAAATGAAATTTATTATAAACCATTTTATTAAAATTTCCTCTCTCTATATATATCTTAGAATTCTCCAGTTTTATTCAAAACAATCACCTGTATAATATGTTCCAATACTAAGACCTTTCTTTGTTCTATGTGCAGAATATTAATCTGCTTGATGAGACTGTGGTATCTTTCTCCAGTCATATTCTAGGTATACTGTGCTTCCAAATGCCCCAAAATTTGCTTAATGTTTATCTTTACCTTCCTCAAATACACCTATTGTTACAGGGAAACATTAACCAAAGGTATTAGGTCATTCCTTACACTAAGCAGGGGAAAACTTTCTGATGAGTAAGAAGAAAGGAGCATTGAGCAGCTGATATTAGAATTAAGTAGAATCACTTTGCCTTAAATGTTTTCACTCATATATCTTTAAAATCAGGAAGGAAAGGAATTTTTATAATAAGGATAACAATATACTCTAATATTTGTATTGACTTAGTTTCATACTCTTCTGTTGATAGAATGAAAAATAATAGCACTTTCAAAGGCCTAGCCAAAATGATACATTCAGTTATAGGTAAATAATGCATTACATTAATTCCTGCAAAATTTGCAGGGACGCATTGTTAAAAAAGGCTGACCAGTATTTTGGGTAAGCTAATTTTCATCTCCCTTTATCCAAAAAGTACTGTAATGTTAGTGCTTTTTCTAGTTCAATTTCAGATGTCCCAGGCAATAAGACACTCCCCATTTCTCCTTGAGAGTTTAGCAAGTTGAGCTGCTACATCACGCTTCACAATCGGCCTGTACTCGAACTTTCTAAATCATGCAAATTCGTATTTGCTCAGCTAATGTGTGGTTACAGAACGTATGGACACTTATTTGCCTTTCAGAGCTAACAAAAAAATCACGAAGTTCAAATTTTA
The DNA here is from genome assembly GCF_036169615.1 of Heliangelus exortis. Lineage (NCBI taxonomy): Eukaryota > Metazoa > Chordata > Aves > Apodiformes > Trochilidae > Heliangelus > Heliangelus exortis. The sequence continues at coordinate 105,969,159 of NC_092422.1, read as the reverse complement.
ATTAATTTTACTTAGCCCCAGTGGTAGCCACAAAGGGAATAATAGAGGAAACAGTGTTTTGTCCCTATTAAAATCAAATAGTGATAGAGAGACAGATAGGTAGGTAAGTGGATAGACAGACAGACAGATGATGTGGCACTCACAAGAGAAAATCAAGCCACCACTATAGCAACGATATCATTAAGGGCAATAGTTTCAAGTGTGAGATAAACTGCTGTGAGACCAGCAGATGCATTGTCAATAAATCTTCAAAAGCCTTAGCAGTTTTTCTGTCAGTGTTTCACACTTTCCTATTTGGATCGATTTCTCCCACCTGCAGAACTCTCTCTCTGATAGATTTCATTACTTAAATTCAACAAAGGAGTACCAATTTGTCTATTTTGAGCAGATGGATTTACTAGTATGTACATTTTCATCATGACAGTAAATAGAAACACTGAAAAGGCAGGTGCTAGACGCGTGTCTTTTTTACATAATGAATTCTTGCTTTATTTTTCTGAATGTTTTGGATGTTTTGGAAAATGAATATAATTATTCTCAAGTTCAGTGAAAGAGCTGGAATAAACCTACCTTTTCAGAACTAATTGGTATTCGAGTTCATAATTACTAGCTTTGTCAAACAGATCTATTCTGATTATTTTTCTTTATTAGTACTGTCACTCCTTTTCAATTTTAACACTGTGTTTAAATCAACCTGTCTCTAGTAATTTACATGCATTACACAATTATAGAGGTAGCAATTAGAGTAGCCTGAGCATCAAATGCAACTCTAGGTGGAACTGTGGCTCTCTACACTTAGTTCATTAGGTGATTATCATTGTTACTATAATGACAAATGGACATACAATTTAAAGGATTTCTTATATATATAATGATCGCTACATTAAAAATAGCTTTAAAAAAAGGCAAACACAGTGTTTTGAATAAGAGCCATACCCCTTTATATCTTCTCTAATAATAGAAAAACCTGTAAGAAAAAAAAATAGCTCAGCTCAGTTAAGTCACTTTTAAGTCCATCAAATTTTCTGATCCTCCTAGGAATTATTTAGACAATATATATTCAGTTGTGTACACAGCATGTATATTTTCCTCCACTACATCATTATGTTGGATTGAATTTTTTCACTGTGAAATCTAGTTTACTGCCTAAACGTATACATATTAGCAAGGACTTTCAAGTTCTTGTTTTCCATAAGTATTTCTGAAACTCTGGTGCAGCCTTAGCATATAACAGACATGTGACCAAGAAAACAAACATACTCAACTTGTTTCAAGACAGCGATAGCCAAGAGCTCTCAACTCTGCCCTCCCCATCCCACTGCCTCAGTTTCCCCCTCAAGGCTTCCAAAGGGAAACACCCTTTGCCTAAGACAAGACAGAGCACACAAGGGTTACTCCTGTGGTTAAAGCACACTTAACATGGCACACAGTCCTCTCTGCCTGCTTTTCAATAAGCTGGCTATGTGTGACAGGGAGAGCATAGCTATACATTTATTTTTTTAAAAAAGCATGCTGCAAAACCAGAACCAATTAATGAGTGTGAGAAGTTTCCCACACTTACCTGTAGTAGGATCCACACATTTTTGAGGCTACATTTGACCTGAGGAACGGCTTTAACCAGAGATTGTAGATAACCAGCAACATGGACAGAGGTACCACAACTGAGGTATGTCTCTTCTTTCCCTCCTGAGGAGTAATTTTTTCCTTTTCTTTCCTTTTCCTTTTTTCCTTTTTCACAAAAAGCAATCTCATACAGAATCAAGCCACTGAGCAGAGTTTGGGATGAATGCGGGGCTGGTAGCAGCTGTTTTGCTGTTAGAGGTATTCACACAGGTCAGTAAATATTCCTGATCCAGTTGACTGGGAATTCACACAGCATTGCCACAGATGCCTGGGTACAGGATGCAGTACTGTTATAAACCCACCAGCTCTGCTGGAAAATCTATCACTCCAGCATATTCCTCGTTTTTCCTGGACTATTTTCCACCATACTGTACCTACACACACAAGGAAGATAACTGGACATAACACTTTGGAGTCTCTGAGGAAATAACCAATCCCTGAAGCCTGATGCTACCTGTCTATTAGGTTACAGGCCTTGTAGGAGAATTCATAGTCGTGACTCTTGCTATGGACATATAGCATGAGATTCAGCTCATCTGATTTTATGTAGCTGAATATATTCACATGTGATTTGGTTACCATTAATTCTTTTTGTAAATGATAAACAGTTTTTTTCCAGACTGACATGGCTATGATATATTTCTCTCAGTGTTTACTGTGTATTTCAATGAATCTCACAACAAGTGCTCATGGTACAAGAGGACGGGCTGAAATGCAGGATTTCCCAAGGCCAAACACCTCTCCTCTTACCTTGATACTGTTTCCTATTAGTGCATTAGGAATTTGGTAGCGGGGTGGGATGGGGGGTCAAGCTGCTGAAAACTCCCCTTGGTCCAATTCCAGACCTTCCTGTGGCCAAGTCTGAACAGGTAAGGGAAGCTGGATGGAAACTGGATGAGCCTCTATGAATAACATATTCAAGAAAGGGGAAATGAAACTGGAAAAAAAAAAACAAAAAAACCAAAACCAAAAAAACCCAGACCTGCAGGGCAGAGGAGAGGGGGAAGTAAGAGCAATGCCAAAGTAGAGATACTAAAGTCAGTGAAGGAGGAGGAGGAGAGGGCAGGGCGGCATACCAGAGATTCTCCTCAGCCTATGGAGAGATGGCAGCTGTCCCCCTGCAGCACTGTGGAACAACCTGTGAAAGGTGAAGGGCCACCATGTAGGACCCCGTGTGAGAGGAGGTGACTGCTCCCGCAGCAGCCGTGACTCTGTGTGCAGCCCAGGCAGGAGCAGTCTGTGCCTGAGGGACTGCACCTGTGGGAGGGACTCGTGTCCCAGGGGTTCCTGAAGGACTCTCCCGGGAGAGGGACCCCGCGTTGGAGCAGGGGAAGAACGTGAGGAGTCCTCCCCCTGAGGAGGAAGGAGAGGCAGAAACACCGTATGGGGAACTGACCCTAAACCCCCCCTGTCCCTGCCCTGTGCACTAAGGGGGAAGCAGCAGGGAAGGGATCCAGGACCAGGAAAAAGGGAAGAAGGTTTTTAAGATCTGGTCATGTTTTCTCTTTCTCCTGTTCTGATAAATTGATTTTTTTTTTTTTTTTTTTTGCTCGTTTTCCAAGCAAAGGCTGAATCTGTCTGTTTTGACAGTGACCGTAACTGGAGAGTAAAAGTTGTCTTTGTCCTTGTCTCGATTAACGAGTTTTTAGTTGGATTTTCTCCTCTCTGTCTCACAGTGGAAGGTGGGGGTGAGCGAGTGGATGCCTCGTTGTTACCATCTGGGCATAAACCCTGACAGGTACTCACCAAAGATGAATACTAAAGTGGAAGTGCTGTCAAAGAAAGAGGCAGGCATCACTGCATTTTATGTCTTTGGAGGAGATCAAAGCCAAGAAACGTCTTCCCAATATAGCAAGTAGGGTTTAGATGTGAACTAGATGCTAAACTGCTCAGTCCTATGAACATTAATGTGTTTCCGTGTAAGCCCATGAGGTGAAGATCCTCATGGGACAAGACCAGTGATTGTCTGTATCCTAATTTTAGCCAGAACACAAACTACTTTTCATTTAGCAAGTGAAATAAGCAAGGGCAGAAGTATGTTGCGGCATCAAAGATCATGCTAAAAACTGACAACTTGCGGTGTTTATCTGCAGCCCATGGTGGGTTTTGCAGTCCTCAGTGAACTACGACTGGCTCGGCAATGCTTTCATCTTTATCAAAGTTGAGCCATACACCAGTTAAAGCGTGACCCTGTGTAGGCTGACCCTTACCCTAATCCTGACTAGTTTTCCCTTGTGGATATGACCTTCATTCTCTCACAGAAGTACATAATCTGGCCCCACATCTTAACACTTGATTTAAAAAGCATCTACTTTCCAAAGAGCAGGATGAAAATAAACCAATCTGTTCCTGAGACTAGCTCATGCTCTTTCCTGAACCCAAGATAATTAGCCAAATTCAGGCATTCTAATTTAAGAGACAGGAATACAAACTAATCCCTAAAATATATCAATGCCTGCTTATTGAAGTGTCATGGACCTGCGAGATTTCTGAGTTGTTTACTTAATTCACTGTATCCCTCAGCTTTGTTTTGTTATAGGCACTTAACAAAGAGCAGACCTCATCTTGCCTTGACTGAGGTTGCAGTTTGCCCTCAGTCTGGGCCCAGTAGAACATCAGAGCTGCAAATCTGGAACATTTTTCCTTGTAACTCTGACAGATGGCAGTTAAACAGCTGTTTTTCTTTTTCCTTGAAATTGGTAGTTCTTGTAAAGCTACCAGTCTGAGCTTGGAAAACCAGAGTGGAATTAACATTCACTTGTGCAATCCTAATAGCATCACAAAACATCATACACAAAACACCACCTCTGCCCACAAAAAAACCCACACAACCCTTTTTTATCAGACTCATAGGGAAGTGAAAATTATCCACATATGCACAATTTAGGCATATTTTATATTGTGTTTTATAACACTGAGTTAATTTAAAATAATAAGCTTCTCTTGCATTAGAAAATGGCTGGTATTGTGTGGACAGTCTATAGAATTTTCATCAATAATGGCTGACTAGAAATTGGTATAAAAGACAAAATGATCAACAGATTCATTTGTAGACAAAGCATACTGTTTTGTATTAATAATAAGCATTTTCACACTGAGGGTAGTATTAATGAGAATCTTATTGATTTAGTCAAACTTCCTTAGTTTTTCTGTAATGCATATTGAATTGGATTTAAAACTCACTGGCTTATTGATAAATATTTTTCATAGAAATAAAAATATGTTCTGTAAAATAGGCTTTTCTACATGAAATGATTTTCGCTTTGCTTGCAGGGTGTACATATCCTTTAAATTACAATGTTTGTATTAATGCATAGATTTGTAACTGCTTCGTTTTATAGCTGCTGTCCACTTCACAGAGGGTATAATTGTCCAACATGCCATCAATCACAATTAAACAACAACAACCAAAAAGAATCCATCGCAAGAAAGAAAACAGTGTATTCAAGTTCATCTAGCAGAGAAGCACCTCTTCAGCTCAGCAATAGGAAAGCCTGTGCCATATTCACCACTGGAAATAATCCAGTGGAGATAGAAAAATAGCATGTAAGCAAACAGAATTAAATAACACACCACTTATATTAGGATAATTTGGAAAAGGATGTATCCAGAACAGGTGAACAAAAATTTTTTTTGTTGTCTTGCTCTGGGGTTTTTTGTAGGGTTTTTTTGTTTGTTTGTTTGTTTGGGTTTTTTTGCTTTTTGTGGGTTTTGTTTTGGGTTTGTTTGTTTTTGGTTTTGTTTAATTCAAAACATACATCCAGAACTGTGAAACATACAGCCAGAGTACTGTGAAGTCAATTCATAGGAGGTCACAAAAAATCAGCAAGATGGTTTATATTATCAAAAATCACCACTTTAAATATACAAACATATGGAAAAATGTTCTCCTAAAAATTAAACCATTCAGTTCACACTAAAGCTGATGCCAGCATACAGCCCATGGGTTCCACAGTACCAAACCAATCTGTTTTTCTGGCAGTGTGCAAGAACAGGATACCAACATGCCTTGCATGCGAATCAATATGTTCCATTAATAGGCAACTGGCTTCAGTTTATGATTTTCCTTTCTACCCCACGACCACTATCATCAAGGGAAATTAGAAAACTGTGGGCAAAGGGTCACAAAAGCATTTCTGTCCAGGAATTTCTTTCTGCAAGTAAGGAGTCCAACTGTGCATTTCTATTTTCCTTCAATTTGTGCTATGTGGCTGGTACTAAATCAGCCTTCAGTTGTGTCCTCGGTCACTGAAGTCTGCATGTTTATGTAGAAGTAAAATTGAGTACTATTTATGGTTTGCTCATTCTGAGATATATTGTTCACTTGTTGTTTACCTGTGAACACACATTCTTAAGTTTGCTTAGTCTCCCAACAATGCTTCCTTTCCTGTAGACCATTTCAAGCACAATATACTGTAAAATACACTACCAATATTTTTAACACTTAAAAGAACTGCAATCCATCTGGATCTTCACGGTCTTATCCACAGTCACTACCATAGTGCTAGAAAAATGCATTCTCACAAAAGGCTCAAAAACTTTCAGATTATTCCAGCGTTTTTAATTAATAGCTGCATCACGTTGGCACTCAGGAGAAACCTTTTCAAAAGAAAGCAATGAAAACCAAATTCATTCCCTCTTCTCTGTTTTTCAGGATCCCTGATTATATCTAAATGCATACAATAGACAGCAGTGCATCACAACAGCAACTGATCTTTGGTTCTAAGCATGCTAAGCCCTACAGTAACATCCAAACAATGAGCATTTTGAGATGGAAGTGACTACTTTGGGTGGGGCCTAACTAGATCTTGTGGACAGAATGCCTGCCAGTCCATTAGCAGTTGTTCACCAGCAGATATAAGGCCGTGATGCCTAATGGAGGCATCCTCCCAGCTGGTTCAGGTCCAAATCAAACCTGATTTGTGCACTCCATAGTGTAATGAGTGGGGAAAATGGGAAAACTTCCTTCCAAAGTCTGCTTCTGATCTGAAATAAAATGCTGATGCATGTTTGCACATACCTACTTATGTACCCAAGTAACACTTAAACCAACTAAATCTCAACTTGTTTAACACCTGATAGTTCTTGACACACAAGTTCGAAAATATGTGGAACTTTAGAGGTGCCAGTGAAAAAACAGAATCCTCTAAGACTTTTTTGGGCAGATTTATCTATGAACAGTAGTCTATTTTTCCTGTTCTGCAGGTCACTCAAAAACCTAAATATTACGATGGTATCCACAAGAGTCAGCACTCATGCTTTGTACAATTGCATTGGCTGCTGCTCGGCTTCAGTCAGCAGGCAGCATGTTGAATCTATAACTTTACTAGATCAGAAAGATAATAAAGAAGTACTTGTATATTAATATAAATTAGTTACTATCAAACCCTCTGCTCACTCAATAAACACCTGATCAAAATTTCTAGTCAAAAGGAGTCAGAAGAGTAAAGTAGCAAATATCCTTAGCATCTGTTCTGATAGAGATGGGGTGATGGTTCATGGGCAGGAGTCAGTATTCTCAATGAGGTTGGTGAAGTTATGGAAATAATCACTATGGACAGGAGTGTTTCGGGGAAAATAGGTATCCAGATTAGCAAATTTTCTGTGAATCATTAAGGGATAGGGCATGAAATTATATTAAGCCATGGCAACAAAGGGCTTCCAATTATTTCCAATTATTTATGAAAAAAGTCAACCGAGACAAACTGCTATAACATTCATTAAACTAATGAGGGGAAGCACCTTGAATTGCACTTTGAATATAATATCTTGAGGTCAAATGAAATTTGATGAAACTCTGGTTTGATCTCTCTCCTGAGAACTATGACACTGTTTAAGTTTTAAAACTTAAATTTTATAAAAATATGAAATAGTAGATGTGATTGCCCTTCTTTTAGAGAAAAAAATGGAGAACACACGTTTAAAAAAAAAACAAAACTGTACCTCTAGGGCAGTTGTAATCTGAAGTGCTAAATTTCTAATCAAATAGAAGTATCAGTTGAAATAATTTTGGTTGATAATAATATTTTTGAGGAAGAAAAGATCGAAAAAATGGGAAGGATGAAAAGTGAGAAAAGAAAGAATGGAGGGAGGGAGGCAGAGCATGAAGTAAAATCAACTGCAGTACATGAAGTAAACCCTGGCAGAATTGACCTAGGTTTGCATCTGTCCCACAGCACAAGCACAGCAACACCACCAGCCTTTTCAGCCTGACAATAACTAGATGATCATTAAGGTCCCTTCCAACCCTAGCTTTTCTATGATTTGATGATTCTGTTATCTGTTCTATGGCCTTATACGACATCCTTGCTAAAATCCAGCCATGGACAGGACTTTCAAAGCTAGAACAATGGTCATGTTATTCCCAAGTCTTTGTCTTATTGTCAGCTTTTAAGAATAAATGGCCAAGTCAGAATCATAAAATATGTATTGGATTTGTGTAAAATCTGGCATTCAATGTCCAAAAGTTGGGGGTCTTAATGCAATATGAGAATTACAAGCCCAGAAGCCCTGCTTCACATATAGTATTTTATCCAAGAGATAAGTAAGTAGGCAATTTCCTCACAGCCTGCAACTGATAAATCTGGAAGTTTTTTAATACCAGAAACTAGTCATGAGTGACACAAGTTCCAATAACAAGGCCAGAGTTTGGTCTAGAAAAAATTAGACACAGAGTTACAAACAATTTTACTCAATGCTAGGATTATAAGCATTAAAATAAAAATAATAGGAGGGAATCAGATTTAGAAAAAGGTGAATTTTCCATGGGTTACTGCTTTTCAAAAAATAAACAAAATAAAACTGAAGAAAACATGCTCAAGTTCCAATCAAAATTATGTTCTTGTTATTGAAATCACCAGCTTCTATTTTGCAGCTTAGGCTATCTAGGACATGAGACCAAGCAATGTTAGCAGCCCATTTTGCATTTTGAAACCTTTGCACCCACAGAACAAGAAATTTATAATAACACCTGGGCAATCCTGGAGTAGGAGTTTGCTAAAACCTTACACATGTCAGCTCTGAAGTCAACCAGCCTTCTGTCTACCAATCAGCTGTAGTACTGAGATCCCAGACAACGTGGATTTTTATTCAGCCCCATGTTACAATCACATCCAATTTTCTAAAACTAACAAACCTGTTACTATTTCAGACAAGAGAGAGGGAGATGAGATAATTAATTTTTACAACTACTGCAAAAGCAAAGCAACCCTCCTGGATTTATCTGAAGTGCCTAAAAGAATTTATTCTACCACCAAGCCTTTGCATCTCTCAAAATTTTGTTGAGCCACTGAAGCTGAGGCACCTTAACAGAAGTTTGAAATTGATATATGTGCTTTATCTGTTATATATGATATACATAACCATTTTAAATTTTAACATTGAACCCATTGTAAATATTTGTTCTACACCTAAGCACCACATAAGGAATATTTCTGCAAAGAACATGCCATCACAAATGATTAAGGGTTTCTGAAGTTGGAAATTGCTGGAAATGGAGAATACGAAAGAGTGTTTTTTTCCATGATGGGTCATACCATTCATCAGTCAAGTCTGGTGTCCCATGTCTGTCCTGTATCATATACCTCACTAGATAAAAGTCCTTCAATACGCTTGCTTTGTTGCTGATTTTTTAATTTGTAACTTAGAAAAGAAACATTCCCCTCAAATGTTTCTTTTTGAAAAAATGGGCAAAATAAATAAGCCTTGACAAATTAGATTAGATTATTTCTGCTTCTACCTGAATAATAAAACTATCTCACAATATTATCCAGGCACAGTGTCAATTCAGGAATGATATTTGGACCAATTTCAATACTGATGTATGCTTATGATATTGACATATTACAGTACTTATAGATCAGAACTAGTGTTTGTCCCATAAGCCTTTAATTTTCCTCTTCATGAGCTCACAATAATAATTTGACCACGCTTTAAATTATTCTGTTATAATTTTCAAGTAAATAGCATCTTCCATGAATTTGCTAGTATCACAGAAAGAATAAAATAGTGTGTGCTATAGCTGAACTATGGTTCAGTCTGCTTAGACAGAGTTGCTTGAAAGAGCACAAAATAGTTTGTAAAATTAATATAACTACAAGCTATTGATTGATAGGATCAGTATTGCAGAAAAAAACATACTAAATTGGATTATGCTCCAAAAAGAAATGAAGGGAAGAAATAGACACTTTCCAAAGAAGAGGACAAACAGAGAACAAAAGAAAATATACTCTCGTTTTCCAGAAAACACGATTTTTTACAAAGACTGAAAAAAAAAAAAAAAGTTTGAAAACAAAAGAAAACCCACAGCAGAATTATTTGACCAAATCCCTTTAAGTGCCTAAGGTAATGCTACAACTTAGATTATGATCTCAAATATTCCTGCCAGAGTGGCTGTCCTTCACATTCTGTGTTTGCAGTCCTCAATCATGTGCTGGAGGGGAGAGCTGCTACAAATGCAGGGACAGGACTGAAAGTCTCGGGGTTGGATACATTTTTTATTTCTTCGCATTTTCAGTAGTCAAAAAAGAAAACCCCTCATCCATCACTTTGATAGGAGTCCACAGGGCAAGCATTTATTCTATTCTGAACAGGATCTGATGAGTTCAGATCTTTATTTATGTTCTTTCAGTGCTGAGATGTTACATTTTCTTGGCTGTTATCTAAGCATTACTATTTATTATTAGTCTGCAATGGAGATCCTGTTGTAATGAACTGTGATACACTGACATATTTCTTGTTTGCTGCTTATATTAGATTTATTGCAATTACTCTTGAAAGATAGTGTAATTTACTGAAATCTCATTGTTGGAAAGGGAACTCCTGCAGCAGGCTCTCACTGAATTTTCTATAAAGCTGTGCTAAGATCTTTTATTCCAAGAACTTGAATGATTGCCAGTCAGCCTAAGACTTATGCTTTACATAATAGAAAATTTTAATTAAAAAATGAGCAATAAGTTCATGATAGATTTATTTCATATCAATAGTGATAGCACATAGGTTTAGGGTTTTTTTTAAAGATGTGTTAAAATGAAATTCTGAAAAAGAAAATGAGGAAAAGGCTTTAAAATAAGCCTTTCTTGTGAAATAAGGCTGTCTGTTGAGATGCTTGGTTTCCAGAGAAGTGCTTTGGTTTCTGAGGTTTGGCTGGTTATTGGATAACTCGGAGGGAATTTCAGACATGTGTTCCTGTCCTAAGTCTTCATTTAGTCTGCTGAGCCCATCTTAAATTCCTGTTATTAAATCTGCTGAGGACAGTAGGTCCTCAGACTACGATCCAGTCCGAAAGCTCAAAGAAAATGGCAGGATCAACACCAGGAGGCAGAAGGGTTTCAGCATTTGCAGCCAACCTGAAGAACAGGCCTCTTCCTGCAGGCCTGGTGCCGGCTACAGCGCTGCTCTGATTGAGCACCACGATAATTTCCAGCATGCTACCAGCACAGCTTCCAGGCAAGGCCCAGGGACAGTCAACCTCTGGAGCCAAATGACTGTTTGGGATGGAAGAGGACATCCAGTTCTGGTGTCCAGAATTTAGTCCTAGGAACACACGATACGGATGGCACTTACCCCTAAAGCCAGAGGGGTCCCTTTGCTTTCAATTGACAGATGGAGGCTGTAGTCTGCAAGAGCTACTACAACTGCTTTTCCAGCTCTTCTGGGTCTCCCAGCTACTCCTGACTCTCCCAGTGAATCTCATGAAATTCCCCCACTGGAGAAGCTTGCACGTAGGAATTGTCTGAGACTCTTCAGTGTTTAACAATTTAAACCCCTGAACTGGGCCTTGGCCGGACAGCCCCTTAGCTGCTCCACTGGACAGCCCCTTAGCTGTTTACTACATACCACCTAAACCATTCTGTAAATCATATTAGATAGATGATTAGCCATCAATATTACTACTCAAAATTACTCAGTATTTGAAACATTTAGAGCCTTAAGATAGAAATTCTCATTTTCTTCTTTATTGCCTTCTGTGTTCACCACCACCACCAAAAAAAATTGACAGATTTTTTCAAAGAGAATGCAGCCTACAAATAAAATCAGACTAAAAATGTTGTTTTATTATATTGACAAGGTTCTTCAAATATTGCCAAGGCAGCACCTTACAGAGGTCAGTGCAGCTGTATGTTGTATGAATATGCTGACACTTCTCTGCATAGAGTGCTTCTTTTCCCAGATTGGGGTTTTGGAAAAATACTGCAAGAGTTAGTGCCATTAAAAAAAGTGTTTGGTAAATTAAAAAGGCTTTAGATCAAAATGATCATACAGACACATTGCAGTGATCCAAGTAGTTTTGTTCAGCAATATCCATTACTGTTGTGTTGTTCATATAGTTGATGTTACACCTGGGATGAATTTGGCTGCTACTTCCTAGAAATACCATTTGACATCTTATTGATAGTAATCAAGTGAGTATCTCATTATATTACCCCCTAGATTCTTAACAATAGGAGGGAATGGCCACCAGGGAAGGAGGAAAAGGCTAATCCATAAATTTCTCATTAGCTGAAAGAGAGAAACATTCGCTTGAATAATTGAATATGTTTAGCATTACAGACTGCAGTTAATCATGTTTACTTACCCTTACTTTTCCAATATTCACAGAACAATACTGCATGGGTTTTAACAAAACATTAACAACTATCAATATGCTAGCTGACTATTCAAATGTACATTTAAAAATGAACATTTTTAAAGTAATGAGAGAATACCTGCATTCATAGTGATAATAAAAACAATTAACTTTGCATATAACACCGCTACTCTAAGGATCAATAATAAGCAAGATGAAGAAACCAACTAAAGTGAATAATTCACAACAAATAATTTACTCAATTAATTTGCTCTAATTTCCTGCTTAGGAGTTTCTTCTTTTTAATTCACTCAATTATTATTTTTTATTTAATTTTTTTTTACATAGACTATTAGATTTACCAAAATGCAAAATCCATTCTTCATTTTTACTGTTTTATAAACTATTCAGAATATAATCAAAAGCATTTAATAAGATAAATCCAGCACATGATAGCAAATTGTGGAATGTGAACAGCTTGGAAACAGAAGAGACGAGGGTAATCCTAACATCATAAAATTTTAGAAATCTTTTTTTAATATCTCACCTTCTTCCTTACTGCAAGTTATGACCATCTGCTCTTGTCCTTTTCAGCATGCATAGGGAGAAGTTTTTCTTTTGCTCTTTATGAAATAACTTATTGCAACACTGAATTTCTCTTTTCAGTCTTATAGCTGACACAAGCTTCCCTTCCAGCCGTTATTTTCTAGGTTTTCTGGTTTTTTAAACTTTATCATTGCTCCTCTGTTTGAAAATGCATTTCCCACACTAGCTTACATCTTCTTCCACATTCCGTGTTCTATGCTGGGAGGAGCATACAGTGCTCCTGCTTTCTACATCCCACTCTGGCATTTTTCTTCCCACATCAGTACAGAGCTGTTTGGCATTCTTTTCATGATAGAGCATGGAGAACTGGTACCAACTCTGATTCTCAACGTGCATTTGTGCATTAACACTCATCATTGCCAAAATCTACCTCTTAAAGTCCACATCTCCTATATGACAAGATTAGCTGAGATTCTATTCCTACCTGCTGGCTTTCTTACTCTCCCATCCAACCGATGATGTAAGCAAATTATAGTAATCAACATTTCACCTGAAATTAATAAAATGCATCAAATACTCCTAGATCCAAGAAAAACATACATGCAGCTGAATTCAACACATTTGATCAGTTTCACTAATCTGTCATAAAGTATCCTTTGCAAGAACTGGAGCTATACTAATGCAATGGAAATGTTCATCTAAATTTAGGTATTAAATTTGTTTCTCTTGTACTGTTTTTGGCAATTTCCCATCAGAAAAAGAAAAGAGAAACTTAAACTGTTGAAATACCAATTGCAAACCTAGAATTTCTTAGGCATTTTCATTTGGCAAACAGCCTCATATTTATTTCTAAATACTCTGATTTCCATTAGGCACTAGAACCACTTTTCTAGGTCACAAATTCTAAAAAATCCTTATCGGAGTTTTAAGTGAGCAGAGTATGTGGCAGTCAATGCCATTTAACCCCTTCACCTCAGATACCAACGTAATTCAAATTGTTTCACCCTTCCCTGTAAATGCTGTATATGACATCACTAAAGTGCTGGGTTTTATTGCCTTAAAATTCCAACTCCATGCCTAGCTGCAGGAGGATCATAAGTAGCAAGTGCTACAGATGTACTGATAATGAGCACACTTACAATACTCTCTATGACAGACAGATGTGAGAATGTTTTGCACAATCCCTGAGCCAAAACACCAGGTACCTGCTCACAACAGTACAGGGTGAAGACTAAGCCAGCCAGAATAATGCTGGTGATATGATCCATCTTCCAGAACTGAAACAAGCTTTTTGCTGGCCAAGACCAAGACACAGGCTGAAAATACACCCTTCAAGCATATATACAACCAAGAAACACGTAGTCCTGTCAGTCTTTAAAAGCAGGTTTCATACTCCATCACTTTCATGTACTAAAAAAGGTTATTGTTCAATTTAAATATAATAAACTGGAAATGTGTTCACAACCAATGATCATTACAATACATGATGCTGTTGGGTTAATGCAATTTTTTAAAATAAACTTGTACCAAAAATGGTGTAATTGGCTAGGTATAAGTAGCTGATGATCCTGCATGAAACCTACTGCAGCATTCTTTCATGGAAACATGAGTACACAGCATCACAGCTGCTGACATGCTATCTACAGGAAAACCAAGGCATTCAGGTCCTCAGATGAGTGTGTGTGACAAACAGAGAGTATTCATGGATCTACAGGATGGATGTTTTCATTAATTTACTATCATTCATTATTGAGTCTAGTAACCAGAAACTATGCATTTAGTTCAATCTATTTTCCATACCTAACTGGTGAAAAGAACATTAATTTTCATTGTTATGCAGACTACACTTACTTCTACCTATGTTTTGAATTTTACTCAGAAATCCTCATCACCCAATCTGCACCTTCCGAGCTGTGTTTCAAAATTTTTGATGGTATAAATAAGAAAGGCTGAGATTCTTTTACTGGCAACTAATTACTGTATGGTCCAGGCTGAGTTGAACCATACCTTCTTTAAGATTTTAATTTTCTTTTTAAACTTCACTCTATCCTTTGCTTTGAAAACAAGAAATATATGACATATTTTCACTTCTTTTGATATATGTTGTTGAAACAGACTTTTTGCAAGGCAAGGAAAAAAAAACCCAAAACAAAACCAAAAACCAACTAGAAATGTATTACCTTCAATATTTTTTTAAGTGCCCCTCCAATATTTTTCTGAAGAGTTGAGTTATTTGATAAAGACAATCTGTTCACAAGAACAGAGACCAAGAATGTGCCTTCTGCACCAGAAGGCTTCCTGCTCTGCTATTTTAGCAGTTTTAACCTTTTCATATAATCCCACTTATCAAGTTATCAAACACTATCTTAAGAAGTGTCAGCTTTCTTACCTCCTCCAGTATCCCCACATCGAGTTCTATTCGAAAGATGTTGCAAAGATTATCCGTTCATTCTTGTCACAGCTGAACAGATCAGGTTCTTCACATCTCTTTGGGGATGAGAAACTCATTGCCTGACTGATCAGCCCGCTGTCTGTTTCCCCAGTGCTGGCCAGTTTGAAAGCTTTCTTGTGCAAAGCTGACCAGAACTGGACACAATGCTCTATCTGACATCTTACTTGTGCCTTGATGAATGCCAACAGCTCTTCTCATTCTAATACATGCAATATTCCTCCTGATTACATGAGCTTCTTTCCTAGCAACTTCAGTTATTCTGAAAGAGAAAATGAAGAAGTTTGTTCGGAGGTTGTTTCTATGTGGTAAAATGGCTAAGAAGATGCTGGTATACCTAAAAATATTGGTTTATCCTGTGGCACAAGCAAGAACTACAGGTTTTTTTGGACACATATGCATATAGGAAGTTTCAGAATAGCTGGGAAATTCATACATGTGTCTGCTCTGCAGCAGGTCACCAGAAATGGATCACAAGCATAAGTTTCACAAATAAATCAAGTACTTTGCATGGGATGTATTTGTCCATCACACTGAATTAACTTCATTATATCTCTGCTCCAGGCTGTTGTTCAAGCTGGTCTGGAAGCATTGGGCATGTAAATGAGGTAGCAGGCACCAACAGAATAGCATTTATCTAGTATTACAGAATAATTACTTTCAGGACCACCAGTGTTGATTGTTTTATATTTCAGTGATTCTTAAGAAGTTCACAGCTTTGAATCCTAAAGCTGGTAAAGTTCCATAAGTATTTTCCATAAATACAGAAAAAGATTGTCCTAGAAACTGTAATTTTCTTAGTTTGGCTTTCCACCGTATCCTGAGCTACAGTGTAATATCCCTGAAAAGAAAGCAAGTCTTCAGAGATCACAAACAACCAATTTCACAGTACAAACGGTAGTAAATAGAGCTAAATTCCCTTTAGTAATAAACTATTCATCTTTGTGCTTCATTGAGTTCAAAGAAAAGCATTTTTCAGAGTTCAGGCAATTAAGTTTACATTTATTTTCTCCTCTATGAAGGAAGTTATCAGGAAAGCATGGGATTAAGAATCCACTGTGCTATTGGAGGTGTTCTCTGTGTATGAAATTTCAATTTAGCAAAGCATGTAACACCCTAGAGGCAGTTAAGGTCCAATATGCTAAACCCATTTTGTTTTCACAGTATATTTATTTTGTATCATCACTGACCCAGTTGATTAGCTGCTGAATTAGGATCGCTGAGCATTAGATTCAGCTCACAAAGCCTACCCAGCACCTCCTATCAAACCAAAGTGACAATGAACGAGGTGAATTAGCCAGAGTACATTCTGAAACAAATGTATGCTGAAAGGTGAAGAGGATGGGCTCACACCAGAAATACTTTGCCCTTGAAGGGGTGTTGGAGATGGGGACCTGGCAGTGCTCAGTTGATCCCCAGGACAGAAGTTTCCACACAGATGCAGCAAGTGCTTCTGGATGCTCATCACTGTCTTCCCTCCCTCCCACACATCTGACCTATAGACTAAGTTGCCTGTGATCTTGCCCCAACCAGCATGTGCCACAGTGCTTAAACAGCACAAAAAGTCTATTTTTGCTACATGAGGCTCATGTTGACCAAAGCCAATTATTTAGAATTCGAGAGAATTTCAACATCCTGCAGAGAAAGCAGTAGGTAACCTTCTCTGTTCTGGTACACTTTGTGTGGTTAGTGCACAAATAGCCCTGCCAGCAAGGCTGAATTCTGCATCATCATACCAGCCTCAATCTCACTCCTTCTTTCAGATGAAAGCAAGCTACAGTGACAAGAGTACAGTTTCACTGGCAAAATTGTCCCCTTACTTTGTTTTTTCACAGCAGAGCTGTCCAAGTCAAGATTCACTCTGCCTCCACAGTCTAATTCCCAGGAAGCACCAATACCCCTCCTCCTGTGCCCTACAGTCAGGAGCTAAATGCAAGAGACAGATTTGACTCTAGGCAATGCCTGTTCAATCTCTGTTGTGTCAGGGGGAATATAACAATGTCTGCCCCTGAAAGAAACACAAGGTGTAAAAGCAATATCCCAGCCACCCAGAGATATTGTTTGAGATCCCATGGCTCTTTTTATAAGTGCAGGATTGTTAATCTCAGTGTCTTGGCCAGATTCAACCTCAGGTAATTACAGTTTTTCAACCTAAACTTTTCATGGAGGTCAGACTGGGTTGCCATGTAGCTAAGCAACCCTTTTGTTTCATAGCTTTTCAATAGTGCATGAAATGATTCCTGCAGGATATTTGAATACCTTTAAAGTTTGCCTTCAATATAGCAGGAACTGCATGGAGGTAAAACCATCATTACTACCATCATATAGTTTCATGGTAGAGTTAACAACTCTCTTTTCTGCTGGTTCCAGAGTGTTAGAACTGTATGGACAGTATATCCCACAGAAGATGTTTTTGCATCTGTTGAAAAACAAGTTTTAAATCATGTCTTGCAGAGGCCAGTTAAAGTCTCTTCAGAGATCTCTAGTAATTTAAACATATTTGGTTTCTTTTACTCTGTAATGATTTGCATAGACCTTTTGTCTAATCTTTCTCTCTTTTCAGGTATATGAAACAGCTGCAGCACAGCCATGACTGTTTATTTGTTCAGGTTATTGGAACATTGCTCTGGCAATAAATTGAACTAGTAGATGAAGCCTGTGGGGAAGCAAAGCTTCTCACGAGTGTTTTCCATGAGGAAACATGAAAACTAATACTTTTTTTGCTAGAATCCAGGCAAAAACTGTGGGAGCAGCTGTACTGGATCAAAAAATGAAGACCTAAATTTCAGCCATGGAAAGGACAGACAGGGGCAAGAGAAATGTGGAAAGCCCAAAAAAGGCTGGGACAAAAGCTAGCTAGCAGGCAGAGTGACATGCTGAACCACCATTTATTTATTCAGACACATGAACTTATTGTTGGGACTCTGAGATGTATGAACTTCACTGGGAACAAGAGCTATGAAACTCTGAAATGGCTGTGAAAGTAGCAAAGCAACTGCAGTACTGCATTTGGTACATGACCATATGGGAAAAGGGAAACCGAGGTAGGTGTGCTTCTGAGGGGTTTAGAAAGATGACCTTCACCATGGGAGCACTTTAGGAAGGCAACTGTCCTGAAATGTTTTTAATCCCTTCTTGCCATGTTTTACAAACAAAGAAATAGTGCTTGATTCATTCATATGAACTAGATTTAAAATTAGCTCTGTTCTCCTAATGAGGAAGCCAGATTTATTCTTTCTTTAGTGGATATCCTTGACCATTTTTTGTAACATCTTTAGCAAGTATTTACTCCAGCAGAGTCAAGGAAAACTCCTCAGCCCACGACTCCTGCTTTGACCCTTCAGTGATCTGTCCTTACCATGGCAGCAAGTGCTTATGTGGTGGCTGAGGATGAGATGTGGGTATGGGCCACACACAGACGCTGCTCCAAAGCTGTTGTTGCCCAGTGCAAGGAGGCACACTGGTGGGCAGATGTTCTGCTTCAAGGTTACAAACAGAGCTTCAAAAATTTGTCTCTGAACAAAGGGCACATCTGCTCAGCCACACATTCTCCCTGGTGCCTAATGATACCTCCTTACCAGCCCTGGCAGGAAGCACTCACTCATTTGTATTTTGTCAGCTTGTTTAGAAATCACCAGATGTCAGACTTCATGTGGCAAGTGATCACAAAAAACGGTATTTTCTAATGAACCTCTGCTTTTTCCAAATATGCTACTTTAACTTTAGCTTAAAGTACTAATTTGAAGCTATTTTTAAGTATTAAAGCTATTCTCTGAGTACATTTAACTTCATCGGTGTAAAGTCCCATGGGGATATTTTTACAGTGATTCAATATTTGCCTTAATCTAATTAAGCAACATGTACTAGGAATGTACTAAGATACTTAATGAACAGAGAGGAAAGCCATGGTAGTTCATGGAATTCATGGGGCCACATACACAGTTCTTCACCTAACATGAAAGGAGTGATCCTCATGTACATCACCACTGACTCAACTCAGCAAATGGCTGCTAAAATCTGATTAAAGAGATCCTCAACAGTCACTTGAAAAAAAAAATAAACAAACAGCTTTTTTAAATAAAAAAATTCTTCACTGTAGAAGGTGATAAGTATTTTTTTTCAAATCTTTTCTCATGTTTTAGGAATGCAGCAACAGATCTTGGGTGGGTGCTAATGTATGAAGCAGCCAAAACCTTTTTTGCCTCTTCCACCTTTTAAACCAAATAAAGTAATCAGAAGCTTGCATACAATCACGTTTCATGTTTAAAGTCAGAACAGTAATGGTTAGTTTTTTTATTTTATTAAAAAAAAAAAAATAAAAAGCTTTTCAGAAGCCACCTAGACACTAGGCTTAGAATCAGTCAGTGGTTTAGATTTTATATTTAAACTGCTTGAAATCATCTATAGCAGTCCAAGGGCTCAGAGACAGTAAGTATATTTAGCTCACTATAGCTCTTCCCATCTGAAGACTTCACAGCACTCTGCTTAATAAGTTAAATAATATTATTTCCATTTTTGCAGACGACAGGCACAGTCCACTTTGTTCAGAGCCACAGACTAGGTCATTACTATGATCCAAACATCTGTATTTATGGAAATTAAAAATAACACAGTTTAAGGGCAGAATAACAAAAAATCATTCTGAGAGGCTCTAAAATAAAGTTCTTCTATTCTTTACCTCTGTCTTTCTCTCTACAGAGACTATGGTGTGGCAAAGCAGAAAGACTGAAGTCAGGTTTTTGGTTGTAATGATTTGTTAAGTAATATATAGTACAATTATGTATATACATAGTATATACATATACATATATATATATAGTACACATGCCAGCAAAAGCTTTATACTTCAACTTGAAGTCTCACATAATTCGACAATGAAATTAAAGGTCTTATAGCTGTACATATACACCTGCACACCAAAATCTGAATGTTACATTTAAAAGCACTGAAATCCATGCCTATCCCTAATGCATAAACACTATCTGTACCTAAATATATCCAACATACTGAGACAGCCTCTTGCTTACATTCACTTACGGCACTGTCAAGGCACTCATATTGAGACCTTTCCAGAATAGAGACCATTTCTCTCCATACCAGAGCTATGTTTCTGTAATATTTATGCAGCAAACTTTACTGGATTTTTTTACTGAGATACACTTTCAACAATATGCTTTCAATTTAAGTATTTACCCCTTCTATCTACTAGGGGGAAAGGTCTAATGTGACAACACAAATTTTTCTTTATTGTAAGAAGCTACTACCGGGAAATAACTATTACTTTATGCTAGATGGCAGAGTAGACAGACAAAAGGCCTTTATGCTTTCTGTAGGCTAGAATCACCAAGAATCTCCCTATTTTCAAACCAAAATAATTTAATTTTTTTTTTCTTTTTCTTTGTTTTTTTTTCTTTTTCTTCAGGCTGGGGTATGCCTGCAGATACATTTGTTCAAACCCTATGGAACTTGCACATGCATCTCTGAGCGTAGCCTTAGTGACAAATGCTTCCTCATTCCAGCACTCTGTTATCTGTTATCTATATCTTCCTGTTTCTTTTTCTATCTCACCTGAATCTTGGGGGACACTATAAAAAGAAGTGTTGCGTGTTGTATTAGTTGACAGTTTCATTTGTACAAGAAGATTCAATAAGGCTGTATCTGTGCTGGTCATCTGTAAGTGTAAATGGGGTCATGCTGTCAGTGGTACACCTCTGCTGCATCTCTCTTCTCCTCTCATCGTGCCTAAACACAAAAGTTGAAAATGCAGGAAGATAAAAATAAGAGCAGGAGAATACGATCTAGCCCTGCCAAGTTCATTAAAATACAGTGACCTGCTGGAATGCTAAATAAAGCAGAAAAATCCCCAAAGTTGGTATGTACACAGTAAGACTATTTCCTCTTACACACACAAAGATATTATAAACTCCAGAGTCCAGCTCTCCTCCTCCCACTCTATCTTTCTGACTTAATACATCTCCTAAAGAATTATTTAAAAATAAATAAATAAATATCCCATCATCATGTCAGTGAAAATATTTTTCTTCCACCTAGCTGTAGCCTAAAAGTTATCTACATCCTGAACTTTCAAAGAAAATGAAAAACTATTCAAGTAGATAATTATTTTCTACGTCATCCACTGTACTACCAGCTCTACACAGTAATAGATTCCCACTGACCACAAAACAGATATATTTTTAAGTTACTGAGATCAAGCAAGGTGAGTCTACATGAAAATCTTAAATTTTGTTGCGATTCAAGACCTTTCAGATGGGAGGTCACAGTCTAATGTTAGTTTTACAATATCCACATTCAAATAGCTTTTAAGTGTTCTTGATGCTCATTAAAAAAACAAACAAAAAAAACCCCACAAAAGTAAAACAAAAAAAATTTCATAGGCTAAGTAATTTGAATTTTAGTAGTTCTAGAAAACTCAATAATAAAACTGTTGTCCTTTGTGGGCAAAAATAGGGTTTGCAGTCCTGGAGTTCAGTTTCTGGGAAATGAACAATGATTTTGTTATTTCCTTTCCATAAGAAGCAAACACTATTCAACAAGTGAGTTGCTCTACAATAACCTAAATTTTGGGTTTATTAGGCACTGATTTTAAAGTAGCATGCATAATGTTTTGTGGGTTTTAACTATTTATAAGCCAATAAGGAAGGAAGATACAATCTTTTTAGCAAGTTATTAAGTTATTTAGCTGCAGTAAAGCATCCATGACCTCATTGCTACTGCCCTGACAGTATAAGCTTTTAATTAAAATATAATACAAAACGTTTTTCTATAGTCTTCTTTCTTCAATCACATCAAATCCTTAAAATCCAAGCTTTTCTATTTTCATACCATTTAAAACCATTACAGCTTTGAATAACCATACTGTGATTAGTGGGCTAGCCATCAATCACATATTGTTGTACAGTCCTACTTGACTGACATAAGATTTTTAGTTATCTTTCTAAAAGCACAACATTTTTGTTTGACATTTGACGTTCAGAAAATTGTTCGTAGCTGCAGTGTGAAAAATAAATGCTAAAAATGCTGGAAATAAATTGCCGTAGAAATACAGCCAGTGAACATGGGCTTTTAGAAAAGAATAAAAGAAGTCTGGATATAGTAGTTACTGTCAGCATTATCCTTCCTATAGAAAAGGAATTGAAAAGCAGATACTTACACAGTTCCACCATTTAGTAGCAAAACTTACTAGTCCATGAAATCAGAAGCTGTAAGAAAGGAATGCTTTCTATTGTATGAAAATAGCAGAGATAGGAGCTTTGCTCTTGCAGCTCCCAGAGGGCCTCAGAGCCTTGAAGCATTAAATAATAAATCTGTTAACTAAGCAAGTCTAATACTTCAGGAAGTACAAGAAGAACACAAAACTTCATTGAATTGGTTTGGAACAGAATGGTGATTCAAGATACTGGGAAACCTACACCCATGGTAGCTGCTAGCACCTTCCTCTAAACAGACCTATTCCTTCTTTTTCTATGTTATTCTTCTGTTTTCTATGTTCTACTGAGCAGAAAAGCCAATCTTAGGTAGGAAGTCAATGAAGGTGAGTCTCCAGCATGTAGAAAAAGTAGACTCTACCTTTTAATTTTACTAGTTTTGTTGTTTTTTTTTTAATACTACATTCGATTTCACAGTATGAGAGCAGGAAAGTGATAGAACCAAACCATAGGAAATTTAAATTGTTCCTCCCACACAGTCCAAACAAAACGAAAACCCACTGCCATTTTTTTAAAATCAAATTAATAATTAGCAAAACTTATTTTCAGATCCAGTCTTTGGACTGGATCTTTGGATCTTTGGATTTGTCAGGCAGAATCCATGAATCCTTCAGTACTTGCAGAAATAATGAAAACCTTCAGGATCACATTGGAGTAAGGGCTAAACACAGCAGTGTTAATTCCTGAGGACTTGGTAAACTTCCTCTGTGAACAAATTGTTCACTACTGCCCAAAGCAAGGATTTTACATGCTTTTCTGGAGTGTTTGGAGCAGGTCCCAAAGAAAAGAGTAGATAACTGAAACAATACAGAATTACATTTATAGAAATGCAATATTTAGTAGATAAAAAAATTAAAAAGAGAAAAATGGTATTTTAACCAGTAGGAGAGGATTTATCTGCTGTACAGCATAAGGTGGAAAGAATGCAAGCCTGGGTTAGAGTTTCCAAAATACTGCATAACTAAATAAAGGTCTTGTGCCTTTAAAAGCTTTGTGCGGTGTTTAGATCCATGTGATTCAGTTCTTCTGATAATTAAGTTATTCTGAAGTTAAAACTACTGAAGTACTCTCAATATTTTCATAGGCGATAAAACTATATTTAGATATGGAACAACACCTCATCTCCATAATATTTGCTCAGTTAATGGGGAAGGACTACAGCAAATACTTAGAAAAGTACATGTTTTCACATTGGCTAGACAGAGCTGTATTTTTTTTATTCTTCCCACCCCTATGCAAAGCAATTTAACCAGACATAAAAAAAAAAACAACAAACAAACAAAACGCCCTATAGTAAGAAGATGGTTCATTGTATTCATTAATAACACACAGTACCCAAAAATTGTACAAAAAGACTAATTTTATGGCATAGTAATTGAACCACTGGTCTTTGCAAGTGTTATTGTTTCCAAAATTTCACAAAAGTGGCCTTAGAATTAGTTAAATGCTTTTTTTTCTGTACCTAAATTGAGTGAGAATTAAACGGAAAATAATACATTAAGATCTATGCCAGCTGCTATCAACTTTACTTGCTGTACTCTGCCTATTTTTGAAACAAATTATGGTAGAGAAGATAGAAAAGAAGTGAACTTTCAAGAAATAGTTACTTCTAATAATCACTGCACTTCAAAAAGAAACTTAAACTGGATACTTGTCTCTTTTTGTTAATAGCAGAAGGAAATCACCCAAAATGTGAAAAGTATGCATTGTCACATGTCCTTCTATTGAGAGCTGCCTAAGTTTTCAATCAGTGCAGTGTAAAGAAATACTAGATTATACACATACTTCACTGATGCAAGTCATCTTGCAGACACATTTGCTGGTCCTTTAAAATCTTGAATTAAAACGTTATTTCTCTTTTGCTTTTACCACCTAATACAATTTTTTTTTAATGCAGAATACTTGCAAGTAGTGTTAGAACAGACAAGACAACTATGTCAGGCAAATTTTTTTATAAAAAGACAATGGAATAAAATATTTGTTAGCAGTAAAGATGCATATTCTTCTTTAAATATTACATGTTAAAAATAACTGCAACAAGAGGCAGAATAAATGTGTTTTATTGTTTCACTCTTCTTCTCATTGTAACTGGTAAACCCCAAAGAGGCATTAAAGTCCATTATTGCACTAATTAGAGGGTCATCAATTCTACTATAGACTTTTTATGCAGTCCTGAAATCTTCATGAGACATATGTGAATAAATCTTAATTTACCTAAAAAATCTTGGAACTATGGACAGACACTCCTAAGGACTGAGAATGTTTATCAGGCCTTGGTGACAGATCAGGACTAAGATGATTTGTTTATGATCTGTTGAGCTGTACTGATTTACTGAACATATTACAGGAATGATAGTTTGATTTATTGAAAGTTTTCTGTATGTGTAAATATGTATAAGGAAACGTTAAAACCAAGTACTATTTGTAAAAACAACTTAAAATGTATGATCAAATGACAAGAAAAGCCTAGGGAACTATCTTTAAAATAGGAAGACTATTTTATTTGTACTATACTATACTACTGTAGAAACATGCATGGATGAAGTACTGAAACACTGTAAGACTGGATAGGTATTTTTTCCTTATGTAATGAATTATTGCATATTTAGTGAATATTCAATATTTCTCGACTTATCATTGTTTAAAAGCCTGTAATTTTGCTCAGGATTCTTTGTTATTGCTTTCACATAGAAATAAATATTTGTTGTCTGATGGAAAGACTATGGTGCATTGGGTCCTTTGTGTATTTTCTGTCCTTCTAGAGCTACATTCTAAAGTATAACATAACTGTAGCAAAAATGATTTGTCAACACATCCAGACAAAAACACTTCAAATAATATGTTTTAGATTACTAGCAGCAGCAGCTGGTCCGGGTGCTTCATTTTATTTTAAAAGAACAGCTGTTAATCAAGGTGATATTTTCTGTGGGAACACTGAAGACTTTATTTATTAATTTTTCCCCCTGAAGATGGGATTGAAGACTAGGATGAGAGATATCCTCTTTGTGACACTGTCTATAGCCCCACTCCAGGAAATAACACTTTTTTATTCTTTGTTTAAAACTCTTACTCAGCATAAACATTTGTAAGTGCTGGGGTCTGCCACATGAATAACAATTTTTTGGTAGTTGTGTTAGCAAATACAACTCTATTTTTTAGATGATTTATAAAAATAAAACAGCTGCATGTTTACATATTCTCCTCCTGACAAATGTCTCTAACATTTGTTCCTTAGGGACAATTTTGCAGAAAGGGGGAAAAAAAATAATAAAAAAAAGAACTTACAGCATCAGGGTTACTGCTGATAATCAGCTGTGCATCAAAAGAGCACTCCACTAAATTTAAATTATTTTATTGAGCTTTTCTCATTTAAAAAAAAAAACAAAAAAACACAACATATTCAAAAATCAATCCACTAATAGGTGATTACAGCCCTGCACCCAATTAATTAAGGCAAAGATAAGTTAAAGGAGACAGTAATTGGGTTTGCTGTCTTGAACAGCTCCTTCCCTAGGCAGTTTGAACAAACCTCTACACCAAAAACTAGATTTTGCTTCAGTTATCCATCATATCCCAAGGCACATTGTCTCCCCAGTCTCCCTGGAGCAACAGCTGTCTTTAAGGTTTGAAGATTCTGACTTACATACAGAAACAAATTGAGATCTGAAATTTATGGAGTTTACTGAACACATTCAACCCTGTCTCCTCAGACACTGCCCCCACCACAGTAGATGCTGCTACTGTAAAGGGATGCCTGGCACTTTTGGAATATCAGAGAATATCAGGGATCTCAGGAACAAAAGAGAGGAAAAAACAATTGTGATTGGAAAGAGAGGAAAAAACAATTGGCAGACCAGAATTCCAGTTTATCTGAAGGTGAAATACAAACAAGACCTTTAAGATGAACTCTGTATTTTTCAGCATATGGCATTTATGTGCTGAAAACTGTAAGCCTGTTATGCTGACACAAATTTAATTTAATGAAGAGTCAGATGATTTTGCTATTAGGCTCAATATTAACTTCTGTACAAACCAATTATGCTAAGGAGTCAAGACACTATTCATTCTCAATGAAAAGGGACATTGGCATTTGGATCCCTTAAGTATCTTCAAAAGTCTGTCTTAATGATCATGTTTACCATGCTTCAAAAATGCATTATAACTTCTGAACTTGTTTTGGAATACGGGTACAATAATAAGTAAGCACGATAATAAATATATATTAATAGATTTCTAGAAATTCTCTATAGAGCCTATTTAGTCACAGGAAACAAAAAATTTGAGAAACTGGTGCACTTTAACTTGAAAGGTTTTTAAAGCACAGTAGTGGATTGGACAGACAAAGGAAGACTGAATAGAATTCAGATAGCTTTTAACAGTGTCTTTATCACAGTATCACAGAAACTGGCAAAGAAATAGTACATTAAAATGAGGGATAAATGGTGATGGAAAGCAACACCATTTAGTACTGCTGATCTCACATATGAAGACAGAAAGGTATCATACGGAACTATAGTCTCCTTGCTTCCAAGTCCAGTATCATTGAAGAGGCCAAAACAGAACCTGGGGGAATATTTCATCTGGCTCAGCACCAGCAATTACTATGAAGCTTTGCATTGATTTCTTAATCTTAGGTCTTTAAAATGACTTTTATGAAATTTTTATCTATACAAGATGGACACATGAATGAAGCAGTGTAAGTTCAAAGCAGTGAGAGGCATTTAAAGATTATCACCAGTGTCACTTTCTTTAATCACCTTTAAATAAAGGAAATACCATCTTTAATGGACAGCACCTTGCAATATTGGAGACCAGTTTGTTGAGCACTCATGATAAGCAAATGCAAGCTGAATACACAGTACAAATACTAATGCAAGAAGCAGCTTATTAGTTTGTGGTGATACATTTAACAACTTTTTGCTGACATACACAGACCATTTAGAGTTTGCAGTCACATTAGTTCTGTAGCTAACAATCTTACCCCCTGAACTGCACTTCAGAATAACAATGTGGTACATGCATACACAGCTAAATTAACTCCATGCTTAAAAACCTCATTTCCTGAACTGAAATTAAACAAGAATTATAAATGAGAAGCTATATTTCTAGTGGAACTTAAATTTAAAAGCCATCTCTAATGCAAAATAAAAAGTAAACCTATCAAAATGTATGTTACAGTAAAATTATATATATCAAGTATGGTCTGAATATACACACAGATTAACTTTAATAATAAAAATAACATATATCAAATGTGGAAAAAGAGGCAAAAAATATCCAGATACTACATGGTTTCCTCAAAACCATAGTGAAATTATACTATTTTTTTCCCCAATGTCAACGTAGTCTCGGTGTACTGTGGTCTTTAATACCACAGAAATAGAGGTAAGCTTGAAAACAGAGTGCACAATAAGGGTTTAGCCATGAGGCTGTTAATGTACCACTACTTTAAAAGTCCTTCATTTAAAAAATATTTTTCTGTTGAGGAAGCAACTTTGGAAACATTTGTCATCCAGTACTTGCCCAGAAAATAATGTGGATGAAGGTAGAGTGAGTTTAAAGCTTACGCAGCCACTTTTTATTCGTTTCCTGTATACAGTTTTCTATTCTCCAAGAAGTGTTACCCTTTGCAAATTAAGCTAATCCATTAAGTTAATGCAGACTCTTCTCAGTTGTTCCCAGTGACAGGACAAGGGGCAACAGGCACAAGATGGAACACAGGAAGTTCCATTTAAACATAAGAAAAATTATATTTTTTTAATATGAGGGTGACAAGGCAGTGGAAGAGGCTGCTCAGAGAGGTTGTGGAGTCCCCTCCCCTGGAGATATTCAAACCCCACCTGGATGCAGTCTGTGGAATGTGCTCTACAGGTGATCCTGCTTTAGTGGAGAGTTGGACTGGAGGATCTCTAGAGGTCTCTTCCAACTCTGATAATTCTGTGATTCTGTGATTTTTTATTTAACATGTTTTGAATAATGCACCATTAACAAATGAAAAACACACCTTGCATACTTCTCCCTCTGATCTTTTTTCTTGTACATACTGCTACTTTGTATTTTATATTATGTTGTGTTATATTAATTATATTATATTATACTATTAAAAAAAAAAAAAAGTAAAACTCATGGGCTGAGATAGAGACAGGTTAGTAGGACAGCAAAGGAAGGAAAAATAGTAGTAACAGAAGATCATATGAAAAGAGTAATTCACAGTTCAATTGCCCACCACTTGCCAAGTGAAGCCCAGCTAACTCCCAAGCAGCAATCACCACCCCCCCAAGCCAGCTTCCCCCATTCTATGTACTGAGCATTACATCCCATGGTATGGAATACCCCCTTTGGACAGTTTGGGTCCGCTGTCCTGACTGTGCCCATTCACAGCTTCTTGTGCACCTTATTCTTAGAGCCTGTGCACCAAACAAGTGCTTTTGAAATTAAATAACCTCATATGTAGGATACTTAATTTTATTTTCAAGTTTTAATAGCTTAAATTCAACCATTAGTCACTGAGATTTTTTTATAATGCTGTCAGAAATACCCAAATCCAGCAACATTTTTTTTTGCATTTCTTTTTGAGCTAGGATATTATACAATAAATTGAACAGAACAAATTTCTGAAGATTCAAAAGGGAAAGCTCATACCCTAACTAACTCCATAAATATGTTAGATTGTTTTAGTGGCTTGCTTCTTAATATTGTCCAGTATTTACCTTTTTTTTTTTTTTTTTTTTTTTTTTTTACATTAAAGAACTAGCTAAAATAGCTAGTTAATAACCTTTTTGCTACTTTCTCACTACTTTTTTGGAAGTTCGTCAGTGATTGATCTTTCTGATTCAGCTATCCCAAATGTATAGCCCTCATTCTGTGTTCTGAAATGTGTAAGTTTACACAGGGCAAACTTAAAGCATGTGCTGAATTAGGGTAGGTTAATATTAAAAATTAGATTATGCTGTAATAGTATGTAACCTGACAGTTTTTTTGTCAATTAGAGTACTGTTGGCTCAGAAATTTTCTGGTAGGGCCTCAAACCTCTGGCTGTTGACACAATTCACTGACTTTTATCAGTGATGCAGCTTTCAATCCAGGTAGTGTGTAGTTTGCCTATTCTATATAACAAAACCCCTTTTTTTTCTTTAAACAAAATGCACTTAAAATCCACCTTTATTTTATCAACTTTACTATATCAATAGGTACACCTATCAGCCACGTCTCTGGTTTTGACTAAAACTAGGTTTACCAGTCTACAATTTCTGACATCAAAAAAAGTGTAACTGTATTATAATCTCCTTCAGAGTAAGAGTTTTCACAGTTTATTACTACTTAAGCACAAATAGTGAAATGCTGTTTGGTCTTCACAGCAGGAACAGAGAAGACGAACATGCCCATGAGAAAGTGCAATAGCTTATTAGTGTTCTGACAATCCAACTGTTATTTCACAAACTAGAAAGTCTTGATTTTTTTAAAACTCTTTACTTCACTGGGAACTCTGAGAAAAGCTTACTTAAAAGGAAGTCTTTCTAGTGATGACTTGTCCTTGCTACAATAGGGATAAATAGGGGCATCAGAAAAAAGGACAGGCTGACATGTTTTTTTCCTCAGCACCATTGACTTCATATGAAAAATACCTGATAAAAGCAGATAAGTTATACAAGAAATTAATTCAACACTTATTTTCATTTTGCTCCAAGCTAGCCCTGTCAAAATTTAAGTGATTATACAGTATACCCAGAAATGAAAAGTTTTGCTTTCAGTCTACAAATTAGGACTTTTTCAGCATATGCAGCAGGTTTTTTAAGACCCAGGATTAGTCTTATAACTGTTTTTGTGCTCTCCAGCAAGCAATTAATGAAATGATGAAATGGGGACTTTCAGTGAAAATTGGTATATTTGTATGAACTCTTCTTGTTGACTTTCCCCAACATATCTCTGGGGACACAGAATAAAGAGTGAGAGAAATACCCTTAGTTTTTGCTATCTCTTCAAAAGTTCTTTCCCTGCAGGAACATATTTTTAAAATTTCAATAGAAAGCTTGTACATAGCTCTCTCTTTTCACTCCTAATATGTGATTCCACATGCACAGTTTTGAAACTCACCTCTTAATACTGAGATCATTTACTTCCTGATAATAGTTATATAGAAAAAGCAATTCATGATACATTACAAGTATTTAGGAGAGATATGCAGTTATATTGTTGTATGTAACTCCCATAATAAAAATCTTAGAGAAGTTTAAAGACAACTATTCATTTTATATTCATTTATATTTATATTCATTTTATATTCTCAATTTTTCTTCCTTGACTGTTGACTGACCTAAACTGAATTAGATACAAGTTTAAAAGTGATTGTAAAATATATTTTTTTAATTTTTAGTTTGGTTTTAGAAGCATTTTCCTAAAATCCAAGGTACTATGGACAGAACAAGTCTCCACTTCTCCATTGTTATGCAGGAAGGCAGATTGCAATCTGACCTGAAGTTAATGAATTCTGCAACTGCAAAAAACTATGTCCCTGCGTGGGTTTGGGGTACATGAGTCCAAGTGCTATACATCATCTTTAAGCAGCAGAGATATATCTCAGTAAAGCCTTGTATTTCACCTGTGGTGATCAGATCATACCACGAAGAAAGAACGTACCATCTCCATTCCACAGATGGGAAGATGGAAATAACAAGAGACAAAATGATTTTATCAAACCTATCAGATAAATGACAAGTACTCAGTCCATTGCTCCTTCCATTAAGAAACCAATCCTTCATTGAGAAAGGCACGAGCTCAATAAGGGCTGACTCCCTTCATGCCCCATTGTCCTTGGAATAGACAACAATATATAGAAGCCTGCAAAGTGCTGGATAGTAATTTACCTGTAAGGCACCTCCTTAGTTCTTTGATGCATTGCCACTGAGCTCCACAAGTGCCTCTGTAGCTGACAGAGCATCCAAGAGCAAGGTGGCTTATCAAAACTAGACCCCACAATCACATCTTACCTCATCCTCAGTCAGAGCTAAATAGTAGCCACAGCATATAACCAACAGTAGCTCTTCATTTGCTCCTTGCACAAAATCCTAGCTAATTAGGGGAGGTTTCAATAGCTCTGACTGTTAAAAATGTGCTCAGAAGTTGGAGACTATTGCAGAAAGCATTCTACAGGCATCTTCTGTTTTTATACTTTCACAGCTTTGCATTAAGCTATGCAGTGGTGTCAGTACATGCACTACAGCAAAGATAAGGTCATGAAGAGAGGACTGGAACCAGTCTCTCCTTTGGGATTAAAAAAAAATGCAGAGGGAAGAATTTATTTGATATGTAAAACAAGCCAAACAGCTGTTTGACTCCACAATGTAGCATTTCTTCACTATCAAGGTTGCCATATCTTGCTACTTCACTAAGCATCCTATGTTAACGTTCACTGGTAAAGGTTCACTACTCAGAGCCATGTAGTTTGAAATAAAATAAAAATAAAAATCATAGTAGTCATTTTTCTTCACGTTTTCCTTCAAAACATTTAAAGGATGAAATAGTAGAAGGCAATTATGTATTTAAAAAATCTGTACACGCAGTCATAGGTACAGGTCCCAGATTTACAATTTCATTACATTTAAGCTCAATTTAGGACTAGAAGTGCAGGAACAGATAGAAAATAATTTTGAGTTGGGCTTCTATGAAAAATAATTCACATTCACTTTTGGCTGAATTGGCAGGAAGTTATATTCAAGCTGAACTGGCAGAAACAGTGTTAAATCTGTCCTATGAATCACCAGATGTTCCTGCAATTAACTAACAAGGATGGGTGCATAACTGGGTGATCCAGGTAGCAATGTTAATGAGCCTCATTGCCAGCAGATACATGGGTCTAGGGATGTGCCAGGGCCATAAAATTGCACAGAAGGGAGAGCAGAGTGAACAGTGTCCGTGCAAAAGTGAAGATATTTGCATTCCAGAATACAGCAATATTTTTCCTGGCATTTAAACTGGCTGAAACAAGTCATGGTTTAACCTGTACTGGTGTGCCTAGAGCAAGCCTTGCTTTATGTTGAATTTATCCCAGCTCAAAGCAACGTTACCATTTACATCAAGCTATGGACAGAAGAAACCTGTTCCAGCTCACAAGCAACAGTAAGGGTTTTCTCCACTGTTTCAGAAGTTAATAAAATTCTTATAAACCAAGATTTGTGTTATACAAACATACCAAATTTTGATTTATAAATCTTGATTTATAAAATAAGTCACAGAAAGTTTGAAATAACAGATTCAGAAATTTCTGTATACAAAACCTTGCCAGCTATTTTCCATTCTTATCCTTCATACATGCATATCAATGCAAACATGTTTTCAGAAGAAAACTAAGTTCTTTCTTCTGTTTTCTATAGAACAGGTAAAGAGTATCTTACTACTACCTCAATAGCATTTTTTATCCAGGCTTCTCAAAGTATTCTCTAGGATGGCAGACTATTTGTACCTCACCAATGGAGAAATTGAGCTTTTGAGTGCCAGAGATTGGAAGACTGCAAGTGCATGGTAACAGAAGTCCAATTTAGGAGAGGTCAGACAGAAGCTTTATTAGCTATGAACATACAGAGTGAACACTGGAACAGCATTTTCCCCTCTGCTCCATTACTCTCTGCCAAGTGATTGCAGAATACAAAGAAACCAAAAAAACCAAACCCCACCACACACACACACAAACCCAACAAACAAACAAAAAACAACCAACCAAACAAAAAAACCCAAAAAACCACCAAAACAGAAAAACAACCAAACAACTAAAAAAGCCCTATGGACTCCTTAAGGAGCTTGCTGACTGCCACACAGTGACCACTGTGACAATGTGGACCACTGCCACAATGTGACCACTGCAGGAGTGGCACGCTCAGATTTAGAACATAAAATGAGCAGCTGGAAACAATCACAAACTTTTTGCTCTTAGACATAAGAAGAGGTTATTTTTTTAGCTAGGCTTAACTTCTTAGCCAGAACTATTAGATCTTAAATATTAATAGTTTTGCCACTTCACAAAGCAATCAGAATGAACCAGTGTGAGAGCAAAAAATGATTCCTCACCCAAGTCTCCCAAGCACCCACTTGCTTGTCATAATAGCTCTCCTGTGAAAAAAAAAAGCTGTGAAAGGGAGACAGAAGCTGCAAGTTTTCAACAAATAGGAATGGAAAAACTTGAAGCAAGAACATGAAAGGGTGGGTGGGTGGGAGACAAATGCTATTCACTTACTTGAAGTACTAAAACTTGCTAAAGATTGCTTGGAAAGCCTCAGAAAGTTAACATAAGTTTTTGTCATCTTACGTTTTCTGCCAAAAAGCTTGCTAAGCTGTGGAAAAATATTCAATTTATTCAGGGGATATCCAGAGGGTCCAGAGAAAAATATTGATATTTGATTGGTACCAATGTTTGGTACAAGTTAACACCTGACTCCACTCATTTTCAGTGGCATCAGACCCTTAACAAAGGGCATTTATGGCATTTGGGTCAGACAGATATGAAGAAAGAAGAAAATTAAAGTCACAAAATCATGGCATTGGCAAGTAAGAGCAAAGCCTGAAAAACTATGTTCTGCAAATACTAAGCACACAGTATTTCCTAAGGGTTCCCCCATACTCAGGACTTCTCTCTGAAGTATCATAGAGGAAAATCCAACTAATAACACTTTATTGGGAAACAGATGTTGATGAGGTTAAACTTCTCTTACTTGGCATTCATCCCTGGCTGTAGCCAAAGTGCTTAGAAAATCTAAACATCACTACAGTTTTACCTTCCAGTTTCATTCTAAGTTGCAGGTGGACAGCCTGTTTAAACTTACATGAAGTGTTTGTGGAGAGAACAGCCTACAGCAAAGGCAGCCAAGGGTGAAGGCAGCCAATGAGGAAGAAATCTAGGATTTTAAACATTTCTGTGATGAGTGTCACTGCTATGAAAATAGAAGCTCACAGATCTCTCTCATGCCTGCTTGTGGTAGGAAAATGGGTTTAAAAGAGGGTGATGTGAGCATCACCTGATCAAAGCCTCTGCTGAGCAAGTAGCTGTTGGTACATCAGAAGTCAAACAGTTCCCTGTTATAAGTGATGGAGAAGTTTCCCTCCTACTTGTCAGCTTCAAGTGCATCTTCCCACTCCAAGCAGTTACTTGGAGCAGCACATCATACAACTTTTATAACAACCTCATGCTTCAAAACTCTCAGAAAGAGCTGATGAAAATAAATGCATCTTTAACAAAACTCTTCCAGCTTCATCTTAATTTTGACACCTACATGACACTTCCAGTAAGTAAATAATTTCAAACAGGAAATCTCAGATGGATTAGTGTAAGCTTATTGATTGTCAAGGTAATAATTCTGAGGCACAGAAATCTGAGACCTTTTGACCAGAATGGGAATAGAAATACCTTTTACAGAAGTAGGCTTTTATGAAAAGATAATTTAGAGACTTCAGGGTAATAAAGACAAGTTTGAGAGCAGTTACAATCCATTTTTAGATTATATTACCTCTTAGCCCTTTTTCCTGAAATAACCTGCTTCTCTGCCTCCCCGTACTGCAATCTTCCTTCTTTCCTTGACTTTCTTCAAAGCAGCAAGAGAACGAACATTATGAATTATTGATGTAAGCAATACAGCAATTTCATCAGAGGAATTTTTTTTTTTCCCCCAGCAAAAGCTCAGGAGGAATCTTGGACAGAAGCAGAAAGCCTACACAGCACAGGCAGGCATTGTAGCAGCTCATTGTACAACCATTGTAGCAGCTCAATACTTCATACTGCCTTCCAGAAGTGGCATGAGCAGTAATCTAGAATAGACAAATTCTACCAGAAGACAAAACAAAACAAAGCACCAACCCCTCAAAAAATCACACCTATATCTGGAATATTCCTCATAGACATTTGAGTGATTGTTACACTTAATTTAAACAATTTGGGCCTCAAACATAAATGACAGCATCAGTGAAGTCACATATATTCTTTCAAGTCAAATAGCAGTATCAGAGATAGTCTCATTAATCTTTCTTTGGAGTTTTGCAATAGCAGAGGAATCTGCCCTTTGTATTCTTACAAAAGGAATGAGGTTTTGTTCTTTTTTACTATACTGACCCAGGCTGCATCAATCACCAAGGCTTAGTGCCTCAAGGCATTAGCATTTCATTTCTGTCTTATGAAGTGACAGATACAAATGCCCATATATATAAGTTGAGGCCACATCTGTATCCAAGAGGACCCTTAGAAGGCTGAGATACTCAAAGGCTTAGGATAGCCCAATGTAAAGGAAGTGGTAATACTAATATAAATCATAGAATCATAGAATGGCTAGGGCTGGAAGGGGACTTAAAGATCATCCAGTTCCAAACACCCTGCATGGGCAGGGACACCTTGCACTTGATCAGGTTGTTCAAGGCCCCATCCAACCTATCCTTGAACACTTCCAGGGAGGGGGCAGCCACAACTTCCCTGGACAGCCTGTTCCATTGTCTTACCACCCTCATAATAAAGACTTTCCTCCTAATAGCTAATCAAAATCTCCCCTCTTCAAGTTTTAAAACATTGCCCCAATCCTATCACTACATGCCCTTGTCTAAAATCCTACCCCAGAATTCTTGTAGGCCCCTTCAGGCACTGGAAACCCTCTACAAGGTCACCTCAGAGCCTCCTCTTCTCCAGGCAGGAAAACCCCAATTTTCTCAGCCTATCTACACAGGGGAGGTGCTCCAGCCCTCTGATCATTTTTGTGGTTCTCCTCTGGACATGTTCAAGGAGCTCTATGTCCTTCTTAAGTTGGGGACCCCAGAGTTGGACTCAGTACTCCAGGTGGGGTCTCACAAGAGCAGAGCAGAGGGGGAGAATCACCTCCCTCAATAAGCTGTCTGTGCTTCTTTTGATGCAGCCCAGGACTTGGTTGGCTCTCTGGGCTGCAGTGCCTGCCAAATACCTATAATAATTTACAGACATGGTTAGCAATTGGTTACTTACTGATCTGCCTGGAAAGCTGTATTTTGCCTCTGATACTCCTGGATGAGATTTCACAGACTGAAGTATGTATAAACACGTCTGCTGTTATCTCTGTCCCATAAGAGTGCAGAAGAAAATATTTGAAGGCATAGGATCAAATGTGTTTTCCAGTCTCCAAGGACTATGTTTACTGTTTTGATAATACATTGCTGGGACCTAAAAAGAGGTTCACCAGAAGTTATTTGAACATAACATCTCTCTTTCCCCCTTTCTCCACTACAGAACATCTTGTTCTGAGCTGTAGTGCCACATGAGAACTGTCAAAGCAGGCATCAAGAATCTGAACCTAACTTCACATCTGCCTTTAAGAGGAGAGATACCACTTATACAGAACAAAAAAGAAAAATGTAACAAATACTAATCAACATCTGCAGATTGACTGAATAAACTGTTCTAGCTGATTTGTTTCAGTCCCTAAGACTAGTGAAAAAGCATCCTCATTTCTTTTCTTTCTCTTCCTTTCTCCCACATCTTCCATTAATATTATGTCAGGTTTAGTCTCCTTATCTTCAAGTATAAGAGTTGTTTCATCTTAAATTCTACTTCCATAAACTATCATCAGAAAACCATAGCTGTATTCTGGAGGATTTCTTATTGGTTACTTCTCAAAAAAGATTTTTTTTCTTTTTCCTCACCACCTCCTGTTCTCTACTATATTGTCTTCTATTCCAAGACTATGCCTCTGTTTTATACTATAACTTCAGAGCTGTTTCACAATAACTCCTACTTTATATTTCAGAAGTGTCATGTACTTTACAGCTGTATCAGTTAGTTTTAATACTAAAACCAGTTATTAGGATGCTTTATTTTACAAGCCTATAAACTGGTTTCCACTTAAAATGGAAATGAGTGAAATCTTCAAGATATATCAATACAACTTGTTTGTAAAGTTTCATGCTCTAGTAACTTTCATCTTTATTAAGGCTGAGGAAGTCGGTCCCATGTGTCACATTTAGAGAAACACTGGCAGAAATGGCCCTGAAGATATAATAACCCACTAGCCCAAATAATTTGCACTTTAAATGTAAATGTCTATCTTTCAAAACCCTGAAGCTTCATATCGAAAAGCACCCCTGGAGACTTATCATCTGTATTCAAACATAGATAAATACTTTTCATAACTTTAAAAAAAAAAAAAAAAAAAAAAAAAAAAAAAAAAAAAAAAAGAGAGAGAAAACCAGGTAAGTAAAGGAGTGGAAGAACAGCAAGCTTGATAAACTGATGAATCTGCAATGGCTGATTTATTTGTGGACTAATGTAACAACTAAGGCAGTTTAAGTAACTGTTGGTAAGCTCTAGAAAAGAGCATATGAAGAATCCAAAGAAGACTGCACATTTTGCACAGCTTCTGTTTTGGTTCTAGTTATACATTTTCATTACTTTAAAGGAAAAGTAACTTTTACCAACTGATCACTTCAGACTTCACAGCAGTATAGAGTTACAGCAGGAGCTCAGTTAAATTAAGTAATTTTTATGGATTCTATATATTCTACATCTAAAATAGCATATTCCATATAGTCTGTAAAATTCTACGTATTAGAAATGTAAATCATACCATTGCACATATGGCTTAGAGTCAGCAAGAGGAGTAAAAAAATCATTGGGAGACAAATATTTAAGCAGATTCCTGAAAACTGCTATTCAAGTCTGTCTTCTGAAAACAAAAATTTACAAAGGCTTTCATAATTTGGGGCCTATGAAGGAATAGCTCATTTTAAATAAAGAGAAGATGGATCTTACTATATAAAAACTATTTTTTTAAAACATCACAATGAGCAAAACAGGCTGTACTCAGTTTACAAATGTAGCCCTCACTGAAAATTGATCCTTCCCTCAAATTCAGGCTAGATTTGCAGTGACACACTAAGAGAAACACATCAAGACACCTCAGGAGAAGTGTTGGTCTACCACATTTCCACTTCACATTGTCAGAAGCATCATTTAATTACACTTCTCAATTATGTATGAGAAGAAAGTAATTGATTTTTTTTTTAAATCAAAATCTGCTTTTAATTAATAAAAGTTGTACAGTTGTTATATACAAGAAGCACAGAATGAACTCACCAACCTGAAAATCTACCAATTGCTAATGGAATGCAATAATCAAAAAGTGTCCTCCTTTGGCAAAGTGGTTAGAAGTGTTGCCTCTTGTTTGACCAGATGAAGCCTGGAACAGATTCTTAAAGACTGTGTAGCTACTAAACATCAGCTCACTTTATGGAGTAACTATTTCACTTATGCCTACAGTGCAGATATCCAAATTATATAGAATAAAGGTAATGACTGGCCTTTTAAATGTTAAAAATTTAGGTTGCTTTGGCTTTTTCAGTCTGGAACCATGAGTTATTTTCTGCATGACTACCTGAATTTACAAGCTCCTGCAGCCTTCAAAGCACTATGAAGCAAAGTGAAGGGTGATGTCCTCTACCTCACATACTCATTAAGGCCTGCATTCAAGGAAGAACAGATATTAATCATCTAACTATTCTTATCTAGTGCATCTGCCTTCCTAGCCGTGGCATCTGTCCACATTCTTCTTCTGTCACCTTCTTTGAGGGCAGTGCACAAAAGATTTTGAAAAAGAAATTGTGCAAAGAGAGGTTGAAAACAGGAGTGAGATGAAAAGCTACAGTATTACACAGCTTTGAATATTTAAAAAAAAACATTACAACAGGAAGGAACAGGCAAATAATATATAATTATCTATATATCTGTTTGTATGTATACACATATATCTATGTATGAAACCATGCGTGCAGTTTTTCAGTGAAAAATCTTTGGCTGATTACATTATGAAGTTCTCCTACACACTTGTAATTAAGGTTAACAGAAAATTAGTAAAAATTTCATTAAAAGATGAGGTGGTGCAGAGGCAAAAGACATTAGGAGTTTAACTTAGAATGTGATACTTCCTGTTCTCACATCTGCATCATTTTCCCACATACCTTATATAACAAATGAATACCACTCACAGACTGAGAGATTTCAATCTCTCTGTTCTTACTGTATTTGAATCCTGAGCAATTACCTGGCACATCAATACTTTGGAGAAAAATCAGGTTCTCTACTTTCCATAGGCTATTTCTTTTCATAATATTAAAATAGTAACTATATGTGCTCACAATAATTCATGGTGTGGAATTCAGGGTCTAGGACGCAGCTTCACAAAAAAGAAAAAAAAAAGAGAAACCTAACTTTACACTTCCATTAGCATGATTTCTACAGTTTTATCTAACTTAAAATACAAAGGTGAGTGCTATTCCCACAGAGTTGAGGTCTCAGTATGCAAAATGCAAAAAAGGTACCATAACTAAGTATACAAGTAGCTCCACTGATACTCAGGGTGGCATCTGTCTGTTCCACATTATGCCTGAATATGCAAAGGAATCAAATTCAAAGCACAGTCCACACAGAGCTGTAGAATACACATGGACTACTGAAAGAGAGGTTAATTCAGTGAATCTAGTCTTGTAAGCAGAGTATGGCACAAACACAGAAAGCTGTCTGCAAAATACCTACAAGAAAGCAAGAGTAAGCAAGGCAGGTATAACTCAACACCTCTTTTGCCTTTATACTTATTGTTTGGCATACTGAAGGAAAGTGCCACTGTGTCCAGTCATATCATATTTATAACAAGAAGATGCATTGTAAGGAAAGAATAATGATACAGTACCCAAGCTGTCACACATCATGACAGAAAAGTGAATCATGTGACTTTCTGTCATGTTTCTGTGTTTTACTTCAATTGAGTATTTGAAATATGGTATCCAAAAAGCAAAAGGAGGGTAAGACTAACCTCTCATATGCAAAAATATAAAAAGTTCTTTCAAGGGACAAGTTCTGAAACAATCCTGTTTATATTATGTTGGAAGACTGCACTAGCAAAACAGAGGGAAGTCTACTAATAAACTAAACACAAATACATTGTCAAAGGATTTTGAGAAAAGGATAAAGGTTTGGCCACATAAAACGATATGTGGCAACAATGTCAGATATTCAGTCAAGCCATTTCCTTGAAGTGAAAAATTGTTTGAATAAGATGCCATAAAAGCCCAGCTCCTGGCATTAGGCAGCATGGTTGGGATTCCAGCTCTGGGGATTTGATTTTGTCCTTGTAGACGCCATGGGTTTGGTTTGGTTTGTTTTTACAGAATTCCAGAGGGATTTGTTCCTTCCAGACAACAGATACATAAAAGAGTTTAATACGTAGAACACCTGAAAGACCGGTCTTCAAAAAGAAAGAAAGTACTCTTGCTCTAGATAAACAAAGTGAATGTTGGGAAAGAAATATAATATACTGTAGGCTAAGCTGATTTTCTGCTATACAGCGACTGTATTTTTCTGGAATTAGATCAACTATGACAGCAGCAGTATGATTTCTAAAGTGATATGAAGTAGTAACTACATAGCTAACCTCTGTTCTAAAATTGAAAATAATGCTTGGCTTCAGACATCAAAGGTTTTAAGGCAGGTTGACTGGTTTATGCCTCTGTTCTGCTTGGACATTTTACTTGCTGTAGGTGAATAAAACAAGTACGTAGAAAAGCAAATGTTATGGAAATGTCTGATAGAAGTGCTCTTTTCTCATAATCAATATTAGGTGCCTTCTAGGCATTAATACACTGAAGAGAACTGACTAGTGCTTCATGGCACATCACGGATACAGTGGAACTAGAATTCACTGTTCTAGGAACAAGCTCAGGAATACTTGTAAGCAGAAGTAGCAAGCCATAGAATCACAGAATGGCTTGGGTTGGAAGGGACCTTAAAACATCCCTGCAGTGAGCAGGGACACCTTCAGTGAGATCTGGTTGCTCAGAGCCCCATCCAAACTAACCTTGAATGTTTCCAGGAATGAGACTTCTGCCATCTCTCTAGGCAACCAGTTCCACTGTTTCATCACTTCCATTGTAAAAAATATCTTCCTAATACCTAGCCTAAATTTACCATCTTCAAGTTAATCCATTACTCCTTGTCCCATTGTAACAGGGCCTGCTGAAAAGTTTGCCCCTATCTTTCTTGTAGGTCCCCTTTAAGTACTCAAAGGCCACATTAGAGTCTATCCAGAGCCTTCCCTTCTCCAGGCTGACCAAAACCCTCTCTCAGTCTGTCTTCATAGGAGAGGTGCTCCAACCCTCTGGTCATCCCTGTGGTCCTCCTCTAGAATTGCTCCAACAGCTCCATGTCCTTGTGTTGAGGACCCCAGAACTGGATGCAGAACTCCAGATGGGGTCTAAAAAGAGTGAAGTAAAGAAGGAGAATCACCTCCCTCAGCCTGCTGG
This sequence comes from Heliangelus exortis, assembly GCF_036169615.1. Classification (NCBI taxonomy): domain Eukaryota; kingdom Metazoa; phylum Chordata; class Aves; order Apodiformes; family Trochilidae; genus Heliangelus; species Heliangelus exortis. The sequence continues at coordinate 105,927,461 of NC_092422.1, read as the reverse complement.
TCATGCTTCTTTTGATGAAGCCCAGGATATGGTTGGCCTGCTAGTCTGTGTGCACATTGCTGGGTAATGTCCAGCTTTTCATCTATTAGTACTCCCAAGTCCTTTTCCACAGAGCTGCTCTCAATTCCAGCAAGCTTGAGGAGAAAAATTTATCAGAATGGATAATGTTGGAAAGTGAACAAGGACAGATTATCAAGGGGGGAGGTTGTTTGGTATTATCATACATAAGATTAGGTCTGTGTCTCAATTTTGTGTTGGCAGCAGCTTCTACGATCTGCTAGAGGAAGTGAGAGACACCTCTTCCACCAGACCAGGAGATGCCTACTGGGACCAACAGCAGTGAGCTGCAGATAAAACATGACATATTAGTAAGAGAAGGCCTCTTATTCTTAAGACACTCATACTAAGTCCTAGAAACTCATTAAACTGCTCTCAATGAGCCCCAGACATTCATTCAGCTAAGCCTTAAAAACAAATTAGAAATTCCTAGTAGAGCCTGATCTCAGATACAACTGGCTATACACAAGAGGTCATCTCTCTAAACTAAACACAGTCCCTCCAAAATGTGCAAGCCTCCCCACTTGGGATTATTTCACATTATTTTACAAGAGCAGCTTAACATGCTATTTATTCAGGCCTCTCTCTATTTTTTTTCTGTCAACAATATCCTGTTCATGAGCCTTGAAGAGGTTTCATGAGCCATCATTAGTTCTCTGCTATGAGAGCACAGCCCTCCCATTGTTGCCTGGAGTTGTCAGATACATTAAATATTAAGCACCTTTATCAGGCTTGAATTTTCAAAAAGAAAATGCACCATCACCTTCAGAAAAACAATTTATTAAAACATTTTCTCACAGCAGGGAATCAAACAAAAGCACTAAAGAAAGCTCTTAAGGAGTTACATTGGTTGTTATTTCCATAGAATGAAAACATTCCATTTCCATAGAATGGAAAAGAATAAAATAAAAGACCTCTACAGCCCTAGGAAAAAAAAAAAATAAGAAAATAAAAAGACCGCCAATATAAAAGATTCCACAGCAGGAAAACAATAAAAGAACACTTAGGCACAAAACCCAGGAAACAACTCATTAACTAAAAAAATAGCTGCTTAAAAATCTTTAAGTCATAAATACGCAAATGCACAGTTTCTGTTGCATTTCTTGTGTCTGTGTTTTGAAGAGCTTGCTATTAAAATGGGTATTCTAGCTGAACTGGCAAATTTATGGTGGCATCTGTAAATACAGAAGGCTGAAATGATAAGCTCATGCTAGCAATTTTTACCAAATGCTCTTCTGAGGAGCTTAACTGCTATTTAACATAATTTGTACATCTTAATCTGAAAAGGAAACTCATTTGAGTCTTGCCACACAAACAGGGTAAGAAAAATGTATGTATTCTCTTCTATAGGCAGTGACATATCAAAAGCAGCTTTTTAATTAGATGAGGGCTATAGGGAGGATGAACAGCCCGGGAAGAAGGCTAAGAATGCCATTACAATCTTTTCATTAGTGGGTCTCATACCGTCCATGTACATTTATATTTCCTAGTATGGCAAACAGCCTGGCATGGACAGTCTCTCTCCTCATTCCCATCAAACCTGCACCAGCTTCACAATGTAAAAGCCCAGCAGTACCTTAACTGAGTCTTTGGTTAAATGGGTCATGAAACACAGATTGGGTTGTGGCATTATCTAGACTTGAGCACGGTCCTCAAGGTTTCAAGGGACTACCAAAAAAAGCCAGCCTGACAGACCCCTTTATTTATCCCAATTAGTATCTGCTGGCCAAAGTACCTGAAGGTTGGTGAGAAACCAGCTATTAATGTGGTTTTCATTCATAGACATCTCAAACATCAAGACATACACACATAAAATACCTGGCTTTGTATACATTACCAAAGCCAGGCTGGAAAAATGCAGCAGAAGTTATTTGGACATCTTCAGGCCATTTCTTGGCATGTCATGTGACAAAAATATTAGAAGCTATATATGGCTGCAAGTTTAGAACTTTCTACTTCACGTGAAGTATAAAGGCCACTCTAGACAACAGTTGTATTTCACAGAAGACATCCTGAGATGCACTGAGAATGAGTTAAAGTAAGGTCAGGATTTAAAGTTATTGGGAAGCTCGCTACAATACAGAATTCAACTTCAGCCAATCCTGTTTTGTCAAAGTCAACTGTGGTCAACAGAAAAACAGAAGATGTTGGTGTGGCTCATCTTTTTCTTTCTTTGTCAATCAACTGCATTGCATTTTCCTTCAACGATCCAAATTTCATGGTCTAATCCTTCATTTTGAAAGGCAAGAGCCAACAATCTTAGTGAGATCACAGGGGTAGGTTGGTGTCAGAAATATCCGTATTTTATTTCTGCTGCAAGAAAGCAGACAAAAAGTTCTGGCATATGCATGTTTGGTGTTAACAACACGGGAAAAAAGAGGGGGAGGACATAAAGTTTAATGCTTGGTACTTCATATTCACAGCAGAAACTTGCAAGTGTCTATCCAGCAATTTATACTCTCATATCACACCCAGATTTAAACTTCAGATTCAAGCAAGCAAACATTAAAAAGAAAAAACAGAGTCAATCATTTGTACTGTAAACTAAATGGTCACATAGGGAGTGCACTAAAACTTGTACAAGTTTATCAAGCTTGTCAGGTACCAGTCAAGTTAGGTCTTCCTATATTAAGGCTCTCATTTTTAATGGAAAAATTTTTATGCATAGCAAGACATACACACATTACAAAACCAGGGAGTATAACCAGAATGGTAGGCAGAAAAAAAGCACACAGTTTGCACTAAAAATCAATAACCTCTGAGCAGAATTTAGCAACCAAATCAGTTATGTGTTGTTCATGCATTCCTTTCCAAAACAGCTATTTGAAAATGAAAGTAAAATTAAGTTGAAATGTGTTTTTCCAGAGTTCAGGTAAACAATCATGACTGAATCACCACAGTGATATTCCAAAAGGCACACAATGACTGATCATACATTTCCACAGTTTTGGAGCTCTGATGCACAAAAATTATACTTGAGAGGAGGGAGAACTAAGGCATGAAACTATTAAATGTATAATAATTTGTAGCATGAATATATTAGTAAGTGTCTTCAGTCAAGTAATTAAGCTGCATTATGTACTTACGAGTTCAGGGTAACAACTGAGGAAAATTATGGAAACCACTGAAGTCCGTCCTGAAATCACCAGCAACTTGGTGCTTCTTCCCACAAACTAACCCCTTCCACAGTGTTCATGAAGTTTCCACATGTGTTTCTCCTAGTAGTTAGTTCTAATAGTTTTAAGTCAAGAACACGACATTTAGAGTAGGAGGTATACTGATATTCTCTAATTTATGTCAAACCTTTAATGTGTTTTGCATGAAAATGCTACTACAAAATTACCTGGCTCAGTGCCCAAGGTAATTACACTCTTTATACTGCTGTCTTGACTTGCTGCCAAAACTGGCAAAGTAGGCATTTCCCTCAGACAACTCCGTTAATGAAAACTGTTGAAGTCCTTTCAACACTCCTTATTTTGTTATACTTAAGTTGTCATCTCACTTGGGTGGCTTGCTAGACTTTTGTTATCAACAATGTATTTCTTAGCAATATGCTCATGCCTTAACAATAACACCCTAAATTGTTCCCCATCCCTTTGAAAGAGTACTCTGTATAAAAGGAACCTTTCCTTTATAAAGAAAAAACAGAATACAACAATAATAAATCCCAAACCAACACCTCCTGCTTCCCCCCCAGACAAATAATGGAAAACATTTCCCATCAGAGCTTCCACCTCAGCCTTGGAAGCTGGAAGCAGATGAACTTTTGTCTTTACCCTATCAAGTAAAGGTCAGGCCAGGAGGGCTGTGGCGTGGGAGTTTTAACAGTCCTGATTTCAGGGCTGTGGCCTTAACACAGCATAGCCAGTCTTCTGCTAGTGGATCTTGGGCTGTCTGGAGATTATAACATCACCTTTTCACTTACTTATCAGAAAAAGAGAGGCACAGACATCTACAAAGCCAGCTAGAAACAAAGAAAAAAAAGAAGAAAGAAAAAAAAAAAAAAAAAAAAAAAAGGGAATCAAGCTCCCCAGCCCATAGGTGTGTTTTCCTGAGGTACTGATATAGATATTGAACCCCTTGATGAAGAAGCACACCTTCCTGCAGCCATGCTGAATCTCCATGGTATGGGGTTCTCTTATTCCTGCTTGTGGAAGTCAAACTTAATAGACAGCACAGCTCTGCCATTCCAGGGAAGCAGGTAAATTTTTCTGACCATATGGATGTGCCAATACTTTTTACATGTTTCCTCTCACCAGTGTGAGTTGCAATATGAGGCCCTAGCATGGAACCCCAAGAAATGAACCTGTGAGATGGTAATGAGAGAGAAGAGAGTGAGCAAACACAAAGGGTGATTGTTCAGAGGATCCAAGAGCTTTTGCTTTATTGCCTGTAAATTATTCAGTTTTGCCTCATTTAAAAGCTTTAGCTCTTGCATTCCTTTGTCCTGCTACGGAGCTGTGTGGCTGAAAAGGCCCCAAGTGGGCGAGTTTCCAAAGAACCCCATGAAGTGAATGCTATAAAATTCTTTGAATAAGGGTGGCTATCTGCAGCTCTTCCATGACAAGGAAGCATTTGGCCTTATTCTGACTGCAAACATTTCTGAATCAGCTTCAAAAGAAATATCAGATGGCATCTATAACCTCTAGTTCCTTGGAGGAATGAGATATGGTACAATGCAGGTGTGCTGCAAGGAAGTCATCACTGCTCCTGACTGACATCTGGATAAAAAGAGAACTCTGTTTACTAGAGCAACCAAGTGCACCACTCATACAAAGAATGTTTGTCAGCCTGTCTCAAGGAGAAAAAGTATTTCTGTGCTCATATTCAATCAAACTGGAGGCATGAAAGCCACAGGAGAATGGTGGCTAGAGGCTGAGCATCTGTCTCACACACCATGGAAGAAAGGAAAATGGGAAAAGAAAAAAAAAAAAAAGAAAACCTACTGACTTGAAAAAAGAAACAAAGAGCACTACAATAATCTCCTCTCAATCCACCATGTCACCAGCACACATTATCATTCCCTTTTTTCTGTGTGTTTTTCCAAACACAGCTGCATCATACCACTCTTTGTGTAGTACCCAAGTTTTCCTGGCAGCTCATATCTGCTAATTGACACTACCAAGAGAGGCAAGCATGAAACTAATACACAATACACTGGGAACTCCCTTCAATTTGCTTGTGTTCCTTGTCTGTTCTCTGCCAGTCTTTCAGACAGGAACTCTGACTGCAAGAAATACCAGGTATGTTGATTATATTGACAAAGAAAAAGCACTTTTTTAAAATAATCCAACTGATTTCAGGGCTACCTACTGCCATGGCTGCTGACAATAATTAAAGAGAATATTTGGAAGAATTAATTTGAAAATAATGGGAGAACTCCTGGACATCTTCTGATTGTTATTTGATAAGGTGCTGGTTTACATTTCATATAAGAAACCATAGGAGTTCATGCTTGTGTTGCTGACATATTAATAAAAAAATAAAGCACACCAATGAATAAACATTCCTTTCCTCTGGCCACGCAGAACCTCACTGACATGAGAACTGAACATTTTTGTCTGCTTAAACTGTAGAAAAAGACAAAGTTAATTGGGATAAGTTAGGAAACATGCACTTCGATTTTTAACATTTATGTTATGCCATTCAAAAAATCATTAGAGTAGTAATAGATAACATTAAAAAGTACAAAAAAATTTTAGAAGGACACTGAACACAGAACTCTATAACATCAAATTAATTGACACAGTCTGCCAAGTGAAATGGAAATTGTCCTCCAGAAGTTATCTCCTTTCTCTATCAAGATAAAGTTAGGATTGGAAGAAATCTTATTTTTTCACAAGTGACTGGAAGAAAGCAAGATGATGTACCCGTCTATCATGTGCATATTACAGTGCTGCAGGTGGTTATCACCACCTCAACCTACTCAACACATTTCATCATTTCACTTCCAAATCCAGGGTCTTGAAAACAAAAAAGAAATAACATCATTATTTCTGGTTTTACAGTAGGGAACAAAACTCAAAATATGGATCAGTTTCCCATTCTCTTTCTTAGGGATGCCTGTGTTCACTCAGTTTTCTTACCCATTTCAGGTTTTCTGATTTTCTCTTCAGATGCACCCTGACACTTTGCCAGGTGTGATTTGTCAATCTAAACATGATATTTGCACAGCCTGATCCTGGTAGAAGTCTTAGATCCTACAGATTGGTTTGAAGAAAGTAAAAGCTCTCTGAGTAGCTCAGAGCTGTTAGAAAAAAAAAAGAATTTTGAAGCAAGCCATTTACTGCTCCTGTGACCCTTTCAAAACCAAAAGTAAAGCAGACAGAAGTTTCAGTTTCCTATCTCTGCTTTTCATCTTCTCTGTTCTCTTATCTGTTACCCTCTGTCTCAAGAAACTGGACAAGGGAACTGTAATATGAAAAATTAAACAAAAGCACTGAAGTAGCACTGTACAAACGATGTTCAGAGAGATTACGAAGTGTAATCAAACAAGTGTCATTTTTAACCTTTGAAAAATATTCTTCATGAAGAAAGATGCAAGTTTGTCAAAATTAGTACTTGATTAATTCTAAAAGGTTACAATGCAAGCAACTCAACAGTTTACTGATATCAGCAATTGCATAGCTGTTTGATGTGACAACGCTGAGCAATAGCCAAGCCACTTCTATATAAAATTCAATGAAGTTAGGGAAAGTGCCAAAGATAGTGATAGCACAGGTAGTGGAGAAAGGTAGGAGGGAAGTCTTATGCCTATCAGACTTCAGGAGGTACAGAAATGACAGAAATAGTAATGAGGGAGGCAGTCCACCTGATACAGATTTGTAGTTGCCCATTAACACAGCTGCCCAATCTGGTGACTGCTCCCTAAATATCTCCATCTCAGGATGGTGGTAGTCAGGAAGCTCACAGCCAAGCTGACAAAAAGTGTGGGTGCTGTTGTAAAGGTATAGAGATTGCCTGGAGCATCAAAAAGTATTGCAAGGATTCTCATTTTTCTACAGTAATTTCAGTATGGCTACTGGTGCACTGCTTTCAAGCAGGTTTTATTTTTTAGAAAGCATGTGCCTAATTGCTGAACATGCACTTCACAGGCTTCAAAAAGATAGGGAACTGGATCATTTTGAAGTACTAGAGTTGATCTAGCACAAGCAATATTTGCTTTTCAAGCAGCAGTCATATAATGAAAATAGAGTTAGATTTCCCTTTAATTACTGAAAAATATAAAACAGCTCAGCAAAACTTGGTGATGAGCAAGCCTCAGACTTTGCAGACTGAGGTGCAAAAAAATCTATCCTAAGGCTCTATGATGTCAATTTTTTTCCTGTCTTACTGTCTTTCTAGTGCATTGCAATGATAAAATAGTAAAAAAGGATATGAAAAGTAGAACAAGGCTGTTTTTCTAGATGCAGTCTAGAAATACATCAACTTGAATTATTAATTATTATTATTAAATTATTAATTCATATACATCAACTGCAATTATTTCTGTGTAACATAAATGTGTACTCTATTTGATCAGGATTGGGCACTGAGGTCTTTTTGATCTTCTGTCCAGTGAAAAACTGCTGAAAGTTCTATGTACTTGAGAGATTTGGAGTGATAATGTTTTATATGTGCTATCAGGAAATAATGCCTCTTAGGAGGTGCTATGTTGCTTCTTTCATTTTTTCATCAACATAGAAATTACTTAGGGAAGTCTGCACAGGATATTTTTGGCAGGCAAGTCTCAGACTTGATAAAGTCTGATTTGTAAGCCATATGGGGAGGTTTTATTAGTTCTGGATTGATTCTGAGCAAGGATGTCTGTGAAGAAACAACCTTTGCTCCTAAGCAACTTAAAGGAAGAACTACAGCTCTTGTATTAATAGTGATGGATTTGAAGTAGGGAAGTTCAGAGACAGCAGGCAGAAGAAAAAAAGAAATCAGCAATTAATTTGGGAATATAAAGTCATTTGGTTTCCTTGTGTGGTACAGTGACCATTCAGTGTTTGGCAGGCATGTATGGCACTAGGTATGTGTTTTTATTACACTCTTAAATGCAAGTTTGATGTTTAACTTCCAGAATTGAAAAATAATAGCCTTCTAAATACAAATTAAGTGAACACAAGGCTCTCTACAGGGAATTCAGAGCAGAAGTAGGAAAGGAAGATATGACTTGACTTCATTGTTCGAGCTTAATAATTGCAACCTCTTGGCTATCACTGCACAGCAAAGCATACAAATCATACACCAAAACAGTTTCTGCTGTTAATGTTAACTTCACGTTGACTTTGGGAACAGCTCATTTTACATATTCTTCAGCATACATCTCTGAGAGATGAATTATGGTGTGTTCTCACAGGCAGCATATGTCCCTTTCTTGCATAGTAAGTTCTATCAGTCAGCACACATGATCCCTGTGTTTTGAGATTAATGCCTTCCAACTGAAGACTGTAATTTGCATTATTGAATAATCAAAGCAATAAGTTAAACTGCAACATTTTGATGCCTAATCTCATTCAGAGACAATATATTCAAAAGAATGAAACACCAACAGCTAACTGTTCCTAACTGTTCCTATTACACTTTTTTGAAGTAACAACCTGATTAAACACTTGTACAAAGGCCATCAACTCAACTTCCAGCATAATACCACAAACAGTACGGTTCACAGTAAAGGACTTCAGTTTGCAAATGACATCCTGAGGCTCCAAAAATTATAGAATCATAGAATTTTCAGGGTGGGAAGGGACCTTTAAGATCATCCAGTTCCAACCCCCCTGCCATGGATAGGGACACCTCCCACTAAATCAGGTTGCTCAGAGCCCTATCCAGCCTGGCCTTAAAAACTTCATGATGCTGGCATGGTCCCACCTCTCCAGCCTGTCAAGGTCCCTCTGGATGGCATCCTTTCCCTCCAGTGGGTCAGCCACACCACACAGCTTGGTGTCATCAGCAAACTTGCTGAAGGTGCACTCAATGCCACCATCCATGTCTCCAACGAAGATGTTAAACAAGAGCAGTCCCAACACTGATCCCTGAAGGACTCCACTTGTCACTGGCCTCCACTTGGACATGGACCCATTGACAGCCACTCTTCAGGTGTGGCCATCAAACCAGTTTTTATCTAACAAGTGGTCCATCTGTCAAACCCAGGTTTTTCATCCTCTCTTAAAGACCATCTAAATGAATAATCTATCTCCCATATTTGATTTATTCACAATCCCTGAAAAATGCAATGGCAAAAAATGCTAACCAATGCAAATTTCTTTACTTTTGCTCAGTCTTTGTTTCTTCCATGCAACACAAGGTTTCTTTCTTTCCTTATCTTAGGCTGTTCCCAGAGTATAATTTTTTTTTCTTTTCACTGACTGGTTAAACTGCATAAAGGGAAATATAACAAACAGAGCATCATACAGCATCTTCTATAGGATACTCCAGCAAAATAAATATAACCCACTCTCTATAACTCTCTCTATTAAATTCAATTAGATAAGACACTAATCATTAGTCACAACTGCATGTTCAAGAATTTCTAGTCCTGCCATCCAACCTACCAAAAAATAGAATCAATTCATATTGACCACAAAAGAGAAATACAGGTATGAGTTCTTTGCGTAGTAATTGGCCATACACTTGCTTAGATCCTGAAGGCTTAGTATTTCAAAGCAATTTTTCTTCACAAAAACAATCTTTCCATCTCTCCACCATCTCTTCCACAAATACACTAAACTAAACACCTGAAAAAACAAATGTATTGATTCTTTATCAAACACACACACTAAACTTAGACAGATTTCCTAAGGGATTTAGAAGCTGGCCTTCCAGTAAAATTTCTGCATCCAAAATTATAGATTTTAAAAATATAAAGATTTAAGATGATTTGCCATCTTTGCAAAGAGAACAAAAGATGTTTCAGACACTGGTTTATAACAGGTTTATTCAAACTCATTTGTTGCAGAAAACAGAAACAAGGAATCTGTTTTGATGTTCCCAGCTCCTAACTACACAGCTGTCTCAAAGCACTGTCTTAAATTGTCTGTGTTCAAAATTATTAAAATTGCACACAGGAAAATCTGCAAATAAGACAAAAAAAGTTAAATGAGTCAGAAGACACAAAATAATAAAATCTTCTTCCCTATTGCCCAATTCAACCAATTGTTTTAACAAAGTAAATTCAGACCTCAGCATCTCAAACCTCATTCTGAACAGGAAAGTACCACGGAATGATTAAAAGAAATACAAATAGTAAAATTATCCTTTAAAAGGGTCATACAAAATCATTTGAAGACAATGTTTCAGTCTCTGTCTCAGTAAGAAGATTTGAGCTGCTCATAAAAAACAGAGTCAATGTAATTCTGGTTTTAGACTTCTTTTTTCTTTTTTTTTTTTTTTCTTTCCCTTCAGGGAAAGATATTTTGGCAAAAATTGCTCAATCTATATTTTAATGAGAGAGCTAAGACCTTATTTCCAAAACACAGAAGGTTAGAATAGGTAAGTGCTCAGAAATAAAAAAATGCAGGTAGGGCAGTCCTCCTAGGTGAAGGATATCAGGTGGAAAAATCGATTGTAACTGTGAATAAGTATTTTGGAAAAGAGTTTTATTTTAGTTTGCAAATCAAGCTCATAAGAACTTGTTTTATCTACCATCTAAGAAGTGGCAGAAGTTTTTCATAGAACATTTTTGAGTGCAATGATACATATTAATGGTATGGTTGTAATGCCAGACTGCTTAGATAAATGCAACATATGAGATGAGCCTTTGATGTATGCTTGGATAGTATTCCAGCTCAACATATACAGTAAGTATTCTTTCTCCTTAGAATGAACATTTTGTGTTTTGAGAACTCTAGGCTTATACTGGAAGAGTACAAGTCAGCTATTCTTTCACATTTCTCTTTTGACTGTATCACCCAAAAAGAAAAATTATGAATAGATCAAGGACTTGGTGCATGAAGTAGAAAATGTGTGGAAGACAAAAGGTCTCACATCCGGGCTGTCAGCTTTAAATCAGCTTTTTCCACAAATATATTTGTGGACTCCAGAATGTCATGAAAATAGAGCAGTCCCAGAAAAGTGCCATTTGGTACTTCAGAGCGTTCTTCTATTTGCAAAGAAATATCACAGGAACAGCCTGTTCTCATAGTGGGATGGGAACTGAACCTCTCCATAACATTTTCAGTGCCAAGCAGCCCATCCTCCATCTGTCTTCCAGCAGGAGAGAGTGAAAACAAATGAAAAATGGAAAGGAGAAGCGACCATAATTTGGGCCCAGGAAAGAAACATCTGCTAAAGTGAGGAAAAAAAAAGGTGAAGAGAATCAGATGAAGAATCATAAAGCAGGTAAAGAAAAAAGCCATGGCAGAAAAGTTCCCCCAGAAGAAGGAGAGAGAGAGAAGAAGTAAAAAGGGGAAGGAGAATAAAAATAAATTTTCAGGAAGAAAGGCATGGAAACATAAAGCCAGATGTATCATAGGTATTTACCTGTATGAATAACAAGGGATTTGATGAACAGGATGACTGAGTAGCAGTGTGTTTTGATTGTTCTAAAACATGGTTTTGTTCATTTCTGTTGATCTTAGTTTCTCAGCTTTTGAAATCCATGCCATAAAAAAAAAAAAAAAAAAATTGGAAGATTGCTATATAAAAGTTATTTTATACATTTGAACAGGCATTGTGTGGGGTGGGAAGAATCAGCCACTTAAATGCCAGCTTTCTGAGTTTTCCAATTATTCTAACACAAACAGATGAGCATTCCTGTGTGCCTGGATCAGAAGTATACATACAAGTAGCTGCCATAGATGAGATGATCCAGCAAAACTTCTAAATTATATTGATATGATCGACTGTCAATCATGAACAGTTCAGAATTAGGGATTTGGCTTTTTAGAAGTAGGAAATTGCCTTTAAAATAATCAATTATGAAAACATTAAAAATGTAAGGAGCACCTGGTTTGTTGGGGTTTTTTTCTTTTTTTTTTAAAGATAGCTAAACCTGGTTCTTCTAAACATTGTTCCTTTGGGTATTTTTTCTGATTTTTTATTTACTTTTCTAATATAATAAACATAAGACTGTACTTTTATAAATGAAATGAGTTGACAGCACATCCCCAAAAATCTTATTTGTGCAATACAATTCTAGGACATAGTAAACATGGTGAGAAAGGGCTATAATACTAAAAACTGGGAAGCAGAAGACCAAGGTAATTATTTGAGCTGTTCTACCTCTGAAACCTTGTGTTGCCTTCCATCAGAATATTTTAAGTGTGACTGAAACTGGAAGGATGACCTTTCACAAGCAGTTTGATGTTGCAGGGTACAAAGGAAAAATAGGGAGTCAAATCTTTAACAGAAATTATCCTTAACACTCATGTTATTCTAATCTGTCATGCAAAAGACAAGGCGAGATCTGTGTGTGCCAGGTGTCTGACAATTTAAACCAATACTCATCAATGATAAAAAGTACCAGAACACCTCTCTAGATATAAAATTCAAGTGTAAAGTCACGTTTGAATTTTCTTTCTCACATGCCAAGGACCTGTCTTCTGTTGTTCTGCAGTGGCTGTATCTGTGCAGTCAATGAACTGTGCCATCAGGAAAATGGGATTTCTACTTTCATGTCCTGAAAGCTTTGCTGGCAGTTAAAGCATGTCTTTTTTTTGACTTTGTATTTTAGTTTTACTACAAACAAAACAAGATAGCATAATAATTCATGGCTACTTCATGCATTCTGTCATGAGTCTGATTAACCTAACACTTCCCCGAGGCATTGCAAAGAAAAAGCATCATTCAGCCGTTGCAGGCTTTTCTATTACTGATATAAAACTGTAACACATAAAGCTCATGAAATCAGATTATAATGCAGTATGTTCCTCTTATTTTATATTATTTATTCTGGGTAACTAATTTGCTGAGTCTGTAAGTCTCATTCCTGGTGAATACTTACTTTAATTATACAGATTTATTTTTAATTTGTTTATGGATTACCAAAATTTTAAACTCTTAAGAAAAATCTAAAATACAGTGAGAATAAACTTTTAGAAACCATGTTGCTAAACTCAGGTATAAGATTAAAGATCTTATGCTTAATTCCATTTTATTCCATGCTCTTCTGCTTGCTTTCTTATTTTACCCACACTTCTCATCCAAGCACCCAGGAATGTTCATCTGTTTGTGCTGGAACCTTTTCTCAAAGGGAGATGCCCTCATTCTTAAGAAACAGAACAGGATATAACATACAGAGCTTTAATTTTTGGGAACAGGTCTTTCCCACTCACGATGTCTGAACCTAACAGTTTTTTCTCTTGTAGAACAACAGTTTATTATACTAACAGAGAACAGATAACAGATATTTACCATTCAGTTCTGATCTAAGGAAACTGTTTAATGCAAAGTCATATGTCTTTAGCAGCTTTACTGTGTTTTGGTTAGCTTCCATTTACCCCATGCTTAGTGATCAAATTTTAGTGCTTTAGAACAACATAATGAGCTGCTGTCTCAGACAACTCCTGTTGAATATTTTTCTTTGGTACCAGGAGTGATTTACCTAGTGGGCATAACACTCAACCATGCACAATATCCATTGTCAGTTAGAGCATATGCATATATCATTTTATCAGCTCATGCCTAACCTTGCCTTAAGCATGGAAAGTGTTCACTAGTTTAACACAGAAAAAATTAATTTTGAGCAGGTTAAACAATAACCTATCTTTTCAGCTTCTGTCTCACACCTTCTAATTCTTTGTGATTCTTCCATTCAAGTTTCACAGCCCTCTCAAAGTTTTAGCATTTTTTTTCTAATAAGATGGTAGCTTTTAATGCTTGCAATACAGCAAGATACTGTTTTTACAGATTTTTTCTGTATGTATTGTTTACCTGCCATTGTCACACATATATCCACAGTTGATGAAAAATAGATTTAATTTTATATTTTTAATTTTAAATATATTAAAAATATATTTAACAAAAGCACAATTTAAAAATTAAAAAAATATACATCTATTTATAAACCTGGGGATAACACAAAACTTCCAGCCTTTACTCACAGAACATTAGTAAAATCTTCTTTGTGGTTCAAAGCTAGCATAACAGAGCTTATCTTACTTGTATTAACTTTACTGAGCTTTGGAGTATACACAATAATAATAAAACCTGACCAATTATGAAGTAATCTTTAATTAGAAAAAGGAATAAAAACTTACGACAAAGATACCGTTTTATGAAAGCTGATGGAATCAGAATTGGGCTTTCAACTGAAATCTTCATAGTTTTCATTTAAAAATATCTGAGAATCAGTTTACAGCTAAAATTTGTACTCTTAATTTCTGAAATTTATCTAATACATATATTGGATCGCAGTTTGAGCAGGAGTAGGCTGGAATTCAAAGTACTTCTGATCTTGAATTTGAAGTACTACAATGCATTTTCTATTCTTATAGGAATTAAAGGTAAGCGTACATCAGAACTGCAGTCTAGTGGAAGCAAATGGTCTGTAGAAAGAGAAGTGAGATATATGAGCTGAAGAACAAGGCTTTGCCACTAAATCATGTAAATTAAAAAAAATTTTAAATTATAAGAAGAAAATCCAAATTATCTATGAATAAGCCACTTCTCAACCAGACTAAGTAAAAACACTAAATATAGTGTAAATTATGCTTAAGCAAGCATTTTCTAACTGAGAGAACATTAGTCCAGGTAGAATCATTTACTGCTTTCATATTGTCTGTTAGATAATCAGATCCTTACTGCTGGCCAATTTCCTGTTAATTGTTTATAGAGCAACTGCAAATTAAAAAAAAAAACAAACCCTAAAGCATAATTATTTCATACTATAAAAATAACACATACATTTTTCACGTAAGTATAGCTATGCAAATATATATCTACATATGTGGGGGAAGAAAAACAGAAGGAAATTGTATTTTCAATGTTCTGAAATTCAGGGAAGATATTTCTATAATAAGATAGCTCATAAGTAGAATATACAATATTAAACAAATTGCAGATTATAGAATATAATCCCAGTGAGAGGATGAGATACAATGGGATGGAACACAGAAAGTTCTATCTAAACATAAGAAAACACTTCTTTACTAGGAGGGTGGCAGGACACTGGAATAGGCTGCCCAGGGAGGTTGTGATGTCCTCTTTTCTGAAGAATTCAAAACCCCCCTGGATGCAGTCTGTAATGTGCTTTAGGTGACGCAGTGCTCCAGGGAGAGTTGGACTGGATGATCTCCAGAGGTCCCTTCCAACTCTGATAATTCTGTGAATCTGTAATATATACATCTGTGGTATAACTTCATGAAGATAAGGGCCTTATTAGATACATGATTTAAACTTAGTTCAGTCATTAACTCCAGAAGTTCTGAAAATAAGATGTAGTAAGATTTGCATATGACTTCAGTAATCCATAAAAAAGCCATTTTTTGAAGTGTCAGTTCTCCAAAACGGTTATTGCAAGACTTTCTGTAGATGCTCGTGGCTCAGATAGAATACAGCAGAGAGACAATAAAGATGTACAAATTACAATGCATAACTCCTTGGGTCTTTCTGGTGGCTGAAAGTATCCATCGCATATTAGAAGAAAATTTGAATGACTATCTAAAGAAAACACTAGGTCTGCACTTCTGTAAAATACTTCAGACTTGTAACTTGTCCTTGTAGCTACTTGTTTGTGAAGATGCCATCACCACGTTAGATTAATTGAAAATTTTGGCATTTCATTTTTAGAGGGAGAAAGGCACCATATGTGGTGAAGAATCCTGCAGCTCAGTCTTACCTTGCACACCAAAAAATCAAACAGGATTTTTTATTTGATCCATGCAAAACAGCTTAGCAGGACTTGGTTTTTTAACTGTACTGTCCAAATACACTCTCATCTAGCCTATAATGATTGGCAGAACTCACACAAGCTCAAAGGATAGATCTCTGAGATCTAGTACAGCAAACTAATTCTTTTTTGACCAAAATCTTTTTTGACCAAAAATGTTATGCTGCCTATGAGCATCAGTAAAATTTGTATGAGGTTATCTCTATGTACAGTGTTTGTTGAGAGGCATGAGTCTTTCCTTCTCTAATAACCAACCCTTGTTACTAATGGTTTACTTGTCTTCTAAGCTTAGTTACCTGCTGCAAGGCATTCTCATCAATTTATGTACAAGTAGCTGCAGGAGTTTAGGAGACTTTAATTTTATAATCTTGCCAATTTTTAAAGAACGCTACTTGCAATGGATATGGCTAAAATGGCAGTATCTGTATTGTCAGAAATTTGATTAAAAAACAAAAGTATTCAAATCTTAGCTAGCTTATTTATCACAGTCAAGCTTCCAAAACTCAGTCTACAAAATCTGTCAGCTTTTAAGTGCAGACTCAAAGCCTCTTCAAATAACTTTTCTTTGTGTTACATCACATGCAAGCACCCACACCTACCTAAATGCTGCCTACACATTCAAATATTTCAGATAGCAGGGTGATAAAGCAATATGATATATATATATAAATTGGGTTTTTTAAAACAAAATGAGAACACAAAACTTGTCTTTTTCAAACTTTCCAAAAATCTATATTCTCTCTCAATTTCCACCAAAAATCGGTACTGACTGCTAGGGGCTCTGTAGGTAATGATTTCTGCAGGAAGTCTTAATCAAAAATTTCACCAAAATAGCTAAGAATCTCACCCACTAAAACTCCATATTGTGAACAGTCATAAAATATAATTTCAGCAAGGACCCCTTCTGCCACTTCAACTCCATTGAGCAGTTCTTGGCTCAAGAAGAGCAGCTCTCCTTACTTGAGGGATTGGTTTAGTCAAGGAAGTATTATTCACCCTGAGTGAGAACAGTGGAATATGATCAGAGAAGCCAGGGCAGGCTTTGCAATGTCAAGCCAACACATAATTTTAAAAGACAGGCAAAGGGGTATTTTCTGAATCAACAAGAAAAAAAGATATAAAGGAGGAACAAATACTGTCTTAATTTAAGCATGGATGCTGTTTTTAATTCATCCAATTGTGTTAAACTGCTAATAGGCTAATTTGAAGAGCCCAGCACATTCAAGAGGTTGGTATGTAATTAACAAAATCAGCTTCTCACAATGCCAGACAAGAGGTCAATGCTTGAATGAGCAGCTCCCTAGAGGCAAAAATAAGCATGATTAATGCTGCAGAAATTTCTCATTCATTCTGCTGCTGTTAAATATCAAGGATTGGAAAGGACACTATTGTTTCTTAGTTACTTCATTTGGCAAAGCTTTCCCTCTTTTGCTACACCAGGGTCTCTTTGCCTGATCCTTGCATCCTCCCTCAGCTAGATTTTGACCTGTGCCTGGCTTAGTGCATTTGCAATTATATTTATGAACTCAAATAGGGCTGGACTCTGACACTGTTATGCAAGTAGACTTCTGCTTTGGTGACAGTAGTTTCACTGATGCCAATCTTGTATCCTTCTAGAAGTTCTAACTCTATGTCAGCAAAATGGCTGCACCTAGCTTTGGAGGATTTTACGTGCCAGTAAAAATGCTGGAAAAACTTCAAAGGATTCATATAAATGCTTCAAAGCTAAACTACTATCCCAGTCAACCCAACTATAGTAGCTTTAGGATGAGACCTTGTAAGAGCTGATTACCTCAGTTAAATTTTATTTGAAGGGATTGCTCAGAATGAATCAAGGCAGCATAATCCACCCCCATTTGGACAGCATGCACACATAAAATTTAAGCTGTGAGAAACAGTGGGAAATATTGATGAACAAGGAGAAGAGATTGCTTGAACAATAGGCATTTTAACAACCAAATAGAAGTTGCAGAATAAATTCAAGAGTCCTGGCAGGGATGATTTCAGAATTCAGAATAAATTTCAGACAGGCAAATTTTTCCCTTGCTCCTTAAATCAGGGCAATTTAAATAAAAGTTTACCTCTGCTCAACTAAGGCAACATCCAAGTTGATAACTGTAAGTAGTAGTGAGGATCTTTAAAGGTAATTTTGATCAGTGGCAAGATGCTTTCACTCCTGGCAGTTATAAAACTGTGCCTGGGGCTATATTGACAGCAGCAGCCAGACTTCTAGTTACCTCAAAGAGTTGCTTCTGATTCCATACTTTCTGTAGCTAGTACCATACTTGTTATCCTCAAGGGCTTTGAGTTAAGATTAGTGACCTTCTATTATTTATCACATGACAGATTTTTTTGACAAGGCCCCAAAGGGCAAGTTTGTTTTAAAGTATGTGACTTCCTATGTATAAATTTCAGGATGAAAAATTACATTTATATTGCATGCAAAGACTGCAGCATTCTCTTTCTGGCATTTCTAGTTCTTTTTTAGAGTATAAATGATGTTCAAGAATTATAAAGTTTCACACCATTCTATTTTAAAGAAAACTGCACATGTCCACAACATATGTGGAACAGATGATTCCTCCCCATGGTTCAATCTGTGCACAATACTTGTGCAAAATATCAGGTGTAATATTATTTGAAAGAAAAATAATTAAGAATCAATAAAAAACAGTGGGAGGGCAATGGTAAATTTGTGGTCCTAGTATTTCAGACTTTAATAGGAGTCAAAGAAAAAAGCAAATTGAACTTAGATTCTAACAAATGGATTGATCAAAAAATATTTATTTGAAACAACCAAATTCTTTCTAATTTTCAATAGTAACTAGCAATAGGTTCACCTCTCTTCAGAAACAAAATAATTGCTTTAGTTACTTCACAATTCTGGACACAATTCCCTTGAAAAATGTCAGTTGTTTTCTCTTTTATCTAGTGTATACGTACGATTCACCATGAGTGCTCAGCAGACTTAGGCATATTTAGAGCTCCAATTGCAACACCACAACTGGAAGAAAAGCAGTTTTATAGTATATGCTGAGAAAAAAACCCCAAAAACAAGACTATGGGCATGCTTTGCGTTGGACACATCTTTGATCTAACTGCCAAAACTATGAACATTCTTCACCATTATTTGTGAATCATAACTATATTAGAACTGACCAGAAGAATTCAAATCCAGTATTATGAGAATAATTTCAAGTGGAAATTTCATTAAATTACTTTAGAATAATCACATGCTCTCAAAATAAATCCGGTATAATCCTGCAAATGTTTAATATATTTTAATAGATTAAATATGCGAATCAGAGGATAAACTCTTTTCTGAAGGTGAGAAATATCTTGAAAACAAACTTCAAGTTTTAATGAAAACGTAATTTTAAACTAAGTCTTCCACATCTGTTCCACCTTCTAATTGCAAATACAAACCTAACATAATTCAGAGTCATACTCTTAAGTTAGATTAAGTGATTTAAATGCATGTGTATAGTCCTCGTTAATTGCAGTAAAGGTTTGCACTGTTTTTCTTACAGCTTAACTACAATTCAAGAAATATGTTATTTCTGGAAAGTATGAAGCTACTTCAACTGTTAAACAACAATTCACCATATTCCAAAGCCTCCTGACGATGCATTCTACATTTCTCCTACCTGTGCCATTATTCCCAGGTGTCACTTCAAGCTTCTTTCTAAGACAACTGCTTACCAAACAAGACTGGAGTGTGCAAGTAGACACACATAAAGTACACTGCAATAAAGGTAACTCACAATTCAGAGCTTGCCACTAACTGGCTATGCTTCTAACTGTAATCTTCAAAATACTACTAAACACCATTACAAAGAAAAAACATTAGAAAAGCAAGAGATGCCAATCTTTGTACAGTGCTGATAATAAGAAGTGATTAAAGAAGTCTACTTTCTTCTCTAATTATACTACAGAACATAAGAAAATAAAATACATATTTTATTTTATTCAGAGGAGGGATATAGTTTTTCAACCTTGTGACTGAAGCATATAAACCTCTCTTTAGGCTTTTAAATTTCAGAGTCATCTTGAATTTTGTTTTTTTTTTTCTGAGATAGTGATCAATGGGCTCTAAATCAGAACACATGCCTCCAATTTATGGCACTATGGGAGGTAACCACAGGTAACTAGATGCTAAGCTACTTGGTAGCATTTCCTACTGGCTTTCTCCTTCTGAAGAAGTAGAAAATGGTAGGCACAGAGATTTAGCTAACATTTAACCTAAGTCTGGATGTTCAAGTCCCAGCATTTATATAGGACTTAACCAGTGCTCAGCACCTTTGAAAACTCCTTGTTTCTTCACTGAGCAATTTCTGGAACTTTACAGTCAATAGGCTGTAGGTAGGCTTTTTAAATATCTTTCTTGCCCTTATTTGTCTTATGTATCTATCACCATATTTCTCTACGTGTTCCTCCACATGTTAGGGATTTCTAATAATACTGACATGACATCCTAAATATGTTGGTGTTCTTACACCTTTACAGCTAGTTAATGGTCTGTGTTAAATAATTCTTCCAAAAATTTTTTTCTAAAAGAGTTTCTTGTGGTTCCAAATAGACTCAGGAGAGAGCAGTGAGTTAAGCTAATGATTACAAAGGAAAAATTAATTATGGCTGCACCTAGCTTTGGAGGATTTTGCGTAACAGTAAAAATGCTGGGAAAACTTCAAAGAATTCATATAAATGCTTCAAAGCTAAACTACTATCCCAGTCAACCCAACTATAGTAGTTTATTAATCAGGTTTTAATATTTAGTAGTTTATTAATCAGGTTTTAATATTTTCATTTAAGATAAGAATTACTGAATGAAAGGCCATAACTAGTAAAAACTAAGGAATCAGAGAATATATTTAAAAAACAAAAAACAACTTAGATCTGCTTCACTTGTAAGCACTTCAGAAGAAACCATAGTTAAAGAGTGCAGAAGAGCAACCTGAGGCTTACTTCCATATTAGTTACATTAAAAGACATACAATATGACATTTTCTGGCCTCAGAAACACCTGTAAAGTCAATGATCAGAATACCAACAGAAACCAATAACTTCAGTGTTTCAGAACAAAACAGAAATATATATATATTTCTATATACAGAAGATATATATATATATATAAAATTTGAGTGTCTAGGAAATGGCCCTTTATCAAAGAGAGATGAAGATGTGCTTAAGCTTATCCCTAGGATGAAGAGCTTTTAAACTGGGATTTGACAACATCTTTAGATGGAGCTCTGAGTAAGGATTTTTCTCTGCTCAGGTGATCAGGACACGCATCAGCCTTTGTCTTGATAGTATATGACATACAGAGCAATGTTCTTCAACAACTATATGACCTGAAGACTCATGATTGCATGGTCCAAAGAGTCTGAACTGGTTTAAATGTCTTCAAGATATTTTGCCTAATTAACTTTGTAGTAGGTAGACAGTGATTAGCCTCTGTGTGGAATGGAGTTATGCTTTATGTCCCCTAGTTACCTACCAGCATTTTTTGCAAACCAGCCCTCATTTCCTTTCCACTCTTCAATATTATTTTGCCTTCTCGAATGACCTTTCTGGGGCAATTTCTCTGTTTCTCTTCTGCACAGCCACAACTTTTTGGAGCTAACATGTCCTATGTAGTAGATGTCTAAATTGGGGGATGGAAATCTTGACCAAAAACGTTTTAACTGTTTAATTTTCTGAATTTGCATCAAACAGTATAGTAATACAACCGGTAATAAGTTCTTACAGTGGGACTCGAGTGATCAAGAGATTTGAGATGAATCTGCCTTGGGTTTTTTCCTCATATTTTCTGTCTTGTAAAGACTGAGAAGTCTTGTAAACCCTTGAGTCCCTCAAGGGTCAGTACTGGCACCAGGACTATTCAATATATTTATTGATGACCTGATGAGGGCATAGAGTGTACTATCAGCAAGTTTGCTGATGACACAAAACTGGAGTGTCTGACACAAAAAGGAGTGGCTGATACCCCAGAAGGCTGTGCTGCCATTCAGAGGGACCTGGACACACTGGAGAGTTGGGCAGGGAGAAATTTAATGTATTGCAACAAGGGCAAGTGTAAAGTCATTGCATAAAGTAACAACGTAAAAATAAATATACCAAAGAAAAAGGCTCAAAATGGTGAGATCTCAAAATGGTGTGGTAACCTACAGCTTTCAGTAAATGAAAGATACATTTCAGTAAGGAAACCCTGTGTTTCTTTTAGACAACAGTGAAGCAACAAGGATAGATTCCATCAGACAAGGATACACATATAAAAAAATTCTGTAATGCAGGTATTCAATACAAAAAGATTGCACACTGATTTAAATTATTGTAACTGGGAGTAAAAATTCCAGTCATACAAATTTCTTGCAGTTGCTAAAAGGGACAAAATCCAAATCTATTTGGATTGTTTGACAGCATATTGCAATTTTTATGTCAAAATATTGAGCAACCAACAGGTGCAAGCAACAGGAACAACAGACAAGTGACATAACAGAAAAGATAAGTGGCCCAAATACAGTAATGAAGCCAGCCAGTAATGAGAACGGGGGGGACATACAGATTTTCAATATGAAAGAGTGCATAAGCATAAACTTATGGGCAAAAATACTTAAAGATCCAGTATTAGTGAAGAAAAAGGTGAAAAAGGTGAAAAAATGGGACATAATGGGTAAGTTTCTGCAATATTACTGCAAATGAAATAATACTACCCAAATTATATCTCCTGGGAATGCATGCAATGCAAAGCTTAACCCTGGATCTTACAAGTCCACAGAGATTAAATACATTACTCATACCAGTATCCCGAAACACCTCTAATCCTTTGCTTTCAGAATTATAATACCTCCTGGGAATACAAGTGATAATGCTCTCACTGGATTCTGTATCCTTATTATGCAGCAGTTCTCTAAGTGCGGGGAGTTTTGAACTGAATTGTGTCTTTAATACTTGTAAATCTTCCATGAGATGTTAGAAGTTATAGTGCACTGAGTTACATTACAGGTGTGTTTCATATTTTTTGGTTTTACTATTTCAAGAAAGCCTACTATTAAAATGGCTACTTTATAACAAATTGAAATTTTTGTGTCATAACAATATTTTCCCCATAATTAGGAATAATTCCCCAAATGTGTTCACAGCACCCCTGGTATACCACCACACTGAAGGCTAATAGGAGACAGAAAAAAAAAAGATTCAGCAGAATTTGCAGAAACCAATGTTTTCATAATTCTTGATGGTGTGTGAAATTCGGGACTGGAGTAGTAAACAATATACCTTAATTCACCCTGAAACGAATACATTCACTATCCATGAACAACATCACTACAGTATGTGTTAATAGCTGTCATCTCAAATGTATAGTTTGTTCTAGTTCTTTACATTCAGTGCAACACCAAAAAAAATTAAGTTTCTTACATGATGCATACCACAGAATTGAGTTTTGACACCTGAGTTTTTATATTCTTCAGGTATTTTTCAGGTTAACATCTCCAGGGACATAAAAGAGACAGATTTTTACTTTAAATATATATAATACATATTTTGTTTCCTAAAAGTCCTTTTGCACAACATTAAAATTTGCCATTTCACATGGTACTTTAATTCTAATTGCTTTCAATTTTTACTTTCTTTATATGTTAGAACACCCTAAGGAAAAAAAAATACACATACAGAGAGATGCATGTGTGTACAAACTCAAGTACACGTTTTCGTATATTGAAATTTAATTCAAAGGATTACTAAAGGCTAAGAATTTTAATTGAATCTCAGCAGAGAAGGACACTTCAGGTTATTCAAGAAGTAATAAAATAACTCTGAACTCTGAGGTTCTTCATCACTAATACAAACTTTCATACCCAAACTGACTGAGTGGCCTGCAAAAATTCATGCCAACAAATTCAGAGTCATACATGCCATTGACTTGCTCTTCCAGTTTCTATCTTTGCTATCAACTTCTAAATATTCTTGTTGATGTTCCAGCTTATGAGCATATGCTCAGTATGTTGTATTGTTTTCCTGAACGTTAATAGATTGACTGTCATTTCAAACTGAAAAAAAAAAAACAAACCCAAAAACAACCAACCCAAAAGAACCAAAAAGCAAAGTTAAACCACCCATTAGAAAAAAAACGCCTCTAAGACACTAAAAATCCCTAAATGTGATATAGCAATTAAACAGAGTTTGCACATTGCTATAAATACTATCACATTTTACCAATGTGATACAAATTTCTGGCTTCCTTGGCCTGTGTATGACCATATTGTCTGTAAAGATCTCGAGCACATGTAAGATTTTAGCCACTTCCTCACAAAGCACAATCCTGTATTGTGAACCTGCCCTTAATATAAACGGGAGGAAAGTTGTATTGAGAGCTTTGTCTGCGTTGGCAGGTTACTTGGAGGTAAAGTATTCTAGCATAAAAAAGTGAAAGTGTGGTTTCTTAGAAAAATGTATGTCCACCTCTGAGCCTGTGGAGTGTTTTCTCTCTTACTCTTTTACTTATCAACCATGGCAGACAGGGAATTCAAATTGTAGCATTTAGACCACAATGAAAAACTTCTATGGCCTAAGGTACGAGAGTTTTAAATACTTTTTTTTCAACAATACTTTGAGATTGGGTCTCTTGTACATGCAGCTTACTTTAGTGCCTCATTGACAAAAACAGAGAATAATGCTACAATATCTGTAAAGGGGTAATCATGATTCAGTGAAAAAGATTGGATATGGATGACAGGAGGAAATATATAGCTTAGGGGGGCATGGGCTGGGTTTAGAAACTTTTATGCTTTAGCATTTGTTAGATGCAGCCACAGCAGGTACTCATATGGCAGTAATTGTAAGACACATGACCAATAGCTGTTGAGAGAATATTTATCTGGCTTCAACAAGCTTCATTATTCAAAAAAAGGTTTTTTCTTCCCTCCATTTCCTTTTCATCAAAACCTACCAGTGTTCTAATTAGAGAAATTGGATGATAAACTGTAATCAGTTTAGTGTATCACACTCATTTCAATATCTGAACTCCCCCTCCCATTACTACAAGCAAATCATAACACCTCTCAATTTCCCTTTACAAAGGCAACAGAATCGATATTCATTACTAGGTATTTCTGTTTCAAATAGAATGTCTCCCATCAGCATCCTTACAGGCTCAGCAGGGCTTCTTGTGTGTTTAATCCTATGAGTACTGAATTTGGTTTGTTCAATGTTACCTTTCACAATCTATTAGAATTATTTCAGGTTTTCAATTAGAATCATTCATGATGAACTGAGGGGGGGATTTTGACAGAGTATTTTAATGATTGTGCTCTCCAAGGCAGTTTTTTTGTTTTCTCCTTTGAAAGTAGCAGGCAATCTGTGAACTCAACACAATATACATGTTAGCACCCTGAATCTTAGAAATGGAGGAAATAAAATATTTTGCCTACCTTTAAAGAAAAAGGCAAACAATTTAATGGGAGGAAATCCTTCTCAACGTGGTGGCCCTAACAGTGCAGATGGATGAAGATAAACATTTAGAACAAACTAAATGTCTTCTCTTCCACACCAAACCAAGTATCTACTTTGAGTATAGTAAATTGCACCATCACATAGGTATAAGATAGAAAGTATACAGTTACACCTATGCACACTGTTTACATCACAGAACTGAAGTAAAAAAGCACAAGCAAGAAATTGTCAATAGAGAGGCACAAACATTTCTCTAAATAATAATTATATCCTCAAACCACTTTCCCTCTGTTTTTACCCAATACGTACAGGAGAAGCCAATATTGTGCTAAAATCTTTGTGCTTGTTATTGGAACTGTTTTTTGAAAGTCAGCTGCTGAAATCTGGTACTGAGAGCTGTCATCTGCTGCCTGCCTACAAACTGCCAATAGGTTATCATTTGTTACCATGGAAACACAGGTTGGTGTAACTGAGAGAAAAAGAAAGTGTTTTAAACAGCTATAGTTTTCACACTTTGACCCAAGATGGAGTTTCCTGTTATTAGCTGCAAAGGTCACACTGAAAGAGTCAGGAGAGAAGAGCACATGGCATTGCCTTTGTCCTGACTCCCCTGTTCAAAACTGTGAACCTGGACAGATTATTTCATGAATATCTTCTGGACAAGGTATCTGCCTTTCCAAGGAAATTAGGCATAGGGGAGTAGTATGAATGCCTGAACTTTGTCACACCTGGAGGGTGGCCAGAGCTGGAGAAGACATCACATGTGGGACCCTGGAAAGGGCTTGAGAAGTGCCACAGTTCAATGACCACTCCAGGCCCTGCCTAAGACTCACATACATCCAGCAAACGCATTAAACTTTATGAGCTGCATTTCCCATTGCAAGCATAAGGCACTTCTGAAGTATTAGAAGAATAAGCTCTTTCAATGTCCTTTATGTATCTATCTATAATACTTCCATTACAGTATTGTAAAAGAATAATATAAGAAACCAAAACTTATCAGGTTTAAAGCAGAACACCCCAAGTTCCATGCCCAAGCCCTATTTAGTAACCATTTCCTAAGTCTATCAGGTCTACTTTTATTGTACTTGTCAGTGGTGTACTAGAAAAATGAGTTTCTATAAATGTTTGCTAGCCTTCTATCCTCTAGTTTTTGTCTCTGATATTTTGAAAATCTATTCATCCATTTAATTTCATACATAGCAAGATGTCATTACCTGATGAAGTTATTCCAACTTTTCCATTTTTTCCTCAGGTTTTCTTCACGGTTCCATTTGTTCCCCAGGTTTTCTTTACAGTTTTAAACAATCACTTGACCTTTAAATTAGCACAAGGTAAATTACAGTTTAATTACTTACTTGAATCTGCTACTGATGGCAGCTTAGTTAGATACTATATTTATGTGCTTTTTATTAAGAGAATTTAATGCTGCCTTGCTATTGACTACTTGGGTCCTCTGTCTATTATGGTTCCCCTGTCCAGTTTTTCAAATACTTTAAAATTTTTTTTATTTCTTTCCTCCCTTTTACTTGAAGAACAGCAAGATAGACCTCATGTTTCTCCTTGACCAGTGTAATGTCCCTATCTTGTCCATAGTTGAAGTCACTTAAGTCAGAGGCTTAAGCACGTTGAAGCTTCTGCAATATTACTTTAATTCATCACATCATGCTCAGATAAGTATAGCAGTAAATATATTCTCTGTCCAGGCACTGTGCCTGCATTCTCAAAACACCCAAAACTACTGTCCTAAACATGGACTATCATGGACAGAAGTGGAAAATTACTGAGCACATGCAGTATAACATGCATATTCCACTTCTGTGTCTCATCTCTTAACTGTTCAGTTAAAGAAGCTCATTTCCAACCCACAGCATCTTGCTCGATGCTACTGCAGAGTATCCTTAGTCTGAATTAGGAAAAAGAAACTGTCTTGATGATTGTTATATTTTATTCTGTTGTTTAAAAGATGAAAAATCAAGATAAACTCTAGAACTGTATGGACAAAACATGTAACATTCTTATGCCTTTGTGACACAGGTATCCCTACACACCTGTCTGATTTCTGTTGCAAAGAATTGAAGGACTGACATCATAGATGTTATTGTTTGACAGGCTTCTTCCATCACAGTAGGGGAAGCAGTACTCAAGGCTAGCAAAGGGCTATTACACAGATATTATTTCAAGTTTTTAACCATAGCTTTTCATAAAAGAAAGGTGGACATCTCTCTTTCCTCAGTACTAACTAACATTTTTTATTTTTAAAGAAATCTAACCTATACCATGGCCAGATGAAAAGTCACATCACTTAAAAATAGCAGTTTCGATTTTATTTAGTTTATGGTATTAAAAAAATTAGGATTGTATTTACATTCTTCTAATTATCTATCTAAAGGGTAAAAATGGCTTTCTTGAGATGAGTGATACAGCAGGATTACTTGCACATGGGAAATTAAAAGCAAAACAAGACTCATAACACGACTCACAAGGAAAGGCAAAAGCTGGCAACTGGCAGTGTCACTCCTCTGCCAGCTCACAAAACTTGGGGAAGCAATTAGTATCTGATGACCCATGGACATTCACCCCATCTTTATAGACTATTTCAAAGCAATCCTAAGAAAAGTCCTTGAATGGAACAGCTTTATTCTGCTTTGACAGTCCTTCTGACTACCTCCTGTGACCAAGAGAAGGATCTCAAGGGGATCACAGGCACTTTGAGAAGAAAAGAAAATTAAGAAAGGGATGTCAGGAATGGCAAAGGTGGAGAGAGCAAATAGAGGCAAAGACAGAAGTGACATTCAGAGAATTAGAAGATGGAACAAAGTGTCAGGGCAAGTGAAGGGGAAGACAGACATGGTATCTTTTGTTCAGTAGAAGCAGTTGTGTTTCTAAAAATGTCAAGTCACTGATAAAAAGGGGGAACAAGGACACTGAGAGAAAGCTTCAAGAAAAGAGTAGATTCATGAAACTGCCACACCAATATATCCCATAAACTACAGGCTAAAATTTTGTCTTTGATCACTTAGTGCAGTGACTGAGGTGAATTGGCACTTGAACTTTCACTGGATTATTTTCTAGCACTGTGTTGTCAGGGCATCCTAAAACATGCCTCCTTTTCCAAATCTAGCAAGCCATGTTTAGGCCTATTTATTTCAAATACTATAATCTCAGACTTTGCAACTACTACTGTCCCTCAAAATACTAAGCATTAGCCACACACAGTTTCCAGTTTCTCAAGGGTCTACTTTTTGTACCTGACATGTAAAGCATCTCAGAAAGTTTAGGTCATCTTCTAAGTCAAAAGGAAGATTTTAATTCCTCCTATTTTTAAATTTTTTTCTTAATGGTTAGGTCAAGCATTGAGCCACAATTTTACTTTACAGTTACATGGCAAAAAAGGCCTGCTTGCAGGTGAATGGATTCTGAGATAAACTGAATGGAGCAGCAGAGAGAAGCACCTTACAGGTATCATAACTGATATGTATCAGACAAGATGCATGCAGAGTAGGCATGGAGTGCAGCATCATTTGATGCTCCTGACTGGCTTGTTTGTCAAGACCAGGAGTTCCAAACTCAGAAACCACCTAAACAGAAAATATAGGGATATATTGAAGCCTCTGCCAGACACATCTAGGGAAGGCAAAGCCTCATTATTTTTCTGAGCATTTCTGAAGAGCTCTTCTGAATCATAGAATCATAGAATACACTGTCAAACAACCCATCAGGATCATCAAGTCCAATCCCTGTTCCTGTGTAGGCCCACCCCCAGAATCACACCATGTGCATGATCATCATCCAAATGCCTCTTGAACTCAGGCAGACTGTGACCACTTACATTTGCTTGTCCCATTGCTCAACTGCCCTCTCTCTGAAAAACCTTTTCCTGATATCCAACCTAAACTTTCCTGATTCAGCTTCCTACCACTTCCCTGAGTCCTGTCTTCAGTCACAGGAGTGAAGAAATCAGTACCTGCCCCATCTCTTGCCCTAGTGAGGAAGCCATATACTGCTACGAGGTCACCCCTTTGGCTCCTTTTCTCCAAACTGAACAATCCAGGTGACCTCAGTCACTCCTCATAAGTCATCCCTACCAGACCCTTCACCATCCTCATTCCTCTCCTTTGGACACTACCCAACAGCTTGATGTCTTTTCTAAACTGCAGTACCCAAAACCTCATACAGTACTCAAGGTGAGGCCAGACCAGTGCAGAGTAGATTTCTGAAGCTCCAGTCTCCAGTTCTGGAGAGTTCTGGATGGACTTAAATTCTGTAGTTGAAGAGAACACGGAAATCACCGTGCAAAAATAATGTGGAGACAGTGCAGAGGGGAATTTTTCTGGGCTTGTCTCCAAATACAGTAACTGTTGACCAAGCTGTGCAGTTCAGTGGGATTTTTTTGTTTCAAAACTTGTCTATTATTTCAGGGCTTGGGAAAAAGCTTGTAGTTTCCCAAAGGCCTAGTAAGCCCAGTGGCATAGATTAACTTCCCTCTCTCAGTCAAGCACTCCAAAATAATGTTCCCATGATCCTATTACTCTTTTTTTTTCTCTCTAAGCCTCAAGAGCCAATTATACAAAGTGCAAATTGGAGAGAAGTCATCTTTGGCAAGGGGCTCTGGAGTCACTTTAGCTTGTCACATACCAATAAGGAGATTAGCCCATGCAATGGTACATCCAGAACTTGACAGTAATTTATATTCTGTGCTTCTGCACAAAAATGTGTCTTATTTCATTATTACAGGCACTACCTCTCCTATAAAATTTTATTCCCTGGCAGCACCACAGGAACAAAACTTAGTGTAAACAAGGACTGCAAAAATGACTCTTTGGTGCAAACATGGTCACATCATACTTCATATTTAGAAGTTGCTGAAGCATGAATGATTTTTGCTACTTGGAAAATTCCACATATGGAGTTACTGCTTGACAGAGTCCAGTGAAGCAGCATCTGTTCTCTAGGAAACATCTTTAGAGTGCCAATGACAGTTCCCTCATCAGTGCTTTGTCTCAAAAGAAACATGTAACTAAATTCTTGACATATTTTAGTATTTTTCTGTCATCTAAAGAAGAAAAGAATTCTCTATTTATAAGAAATCTGCAACTATTTTCTCAAGAGGAGTTATTTAAAAGAAAGAAGCATATTTTGCTGTATCAAAGAGTGCAACCTAAGCAGACTTGAGGAGAGTAGTCTCTGTGAAATACTAAAGAACATAAAAGATCCTTCCCTGTTGATAAGGTTTGGAATGGGGGTAATGAAAGGGAAAAACAGGTTGATCCAAAACTTGGTGTAGAAAGGTAGCATTGTAGCTTCCCTTTTGTATATTTATTTATTAATTGCTGGTGGTCTGCAAAAGCAAGCTAATTCTATTCATGAATTTTTTGTGAGACCGACTGCAAATCAAGTTAAAACCAGTGGAAATATTGTGATGAAGAACTACACATTTTTAAAGCATTTTGTAATAATTTCTGTGGAACATTATCAGAGTAGAGAGTATTTTATCTACATGTGAGAGAGAACATAAATCAGTAGTTTCACACTGTAGAAACTTGGGAAGAGAACATAAGACATCTCCATTCTCCAAAGTAATGTGTTGGCAACCAGGCAAACAAATATGAAGTGCATTAGCACTTCAAGTTCCCAGAACAAGGGAAGTTAAAGCAAAAGTTATGATATTAGACAGAAAATATTACCTTGCCAATGCTGTTACACAGAATTTTAATTGGCTGCATAGTGAGTGCAAATTACCATTTGTGATTTGTTGCAACTGCTACACTGTTTCATTACAGTAAAGTGGGTTTTGGAAAAATACTTAGCAGATCTGCTTCGTTTTCTATATTCTACTGCAGAAGCTCTATGACAAATGGTAATTGCTGTATCAAGAAGGTGTAGCTAACTCTCAGTGTTCCACATTTGTGCTGCTATGCCACAACAGAGAAATTGATACAGCAATTGTTTTACAATATTGCCTTAAAAACAACAAATAAAGATTTCATTTTGATTTTTCACTGACAGAAGTGGAAGAAGAGAGGGGGAAAGGCTGTTTTTTTATCTTTCACTGCTGCTTGATGCTGGAAGTGACACTTTTCTTCTACTTCTTCTTTAATGTGTGGCTTCAGGGGAAAAATCCTTGGGAGAATCAGCCAGAAATTCCAGCCCAGAGACATTGCTGTAAAAATATTTGAAGTATAGATCTCTGTATATTGAGAGAATATCTTGATTTTTATTTTTTTTCTCAGCCTCATGCTGACTGCCCTTTCAAGCCTTTCTCCTCCCTTCCTGTTCACCAGTTACAGTGGTTTTACTCCTCACTTGAACCTCTTCTTATATACTTATATACTTATATACTTATATACTTATATACTTATATACTCTTCTTATATACTTCCTCAGTCCCAGTCTCCCTTTTTTCCTACAATGCCTCACTCCATCAGTATCATCCCCTACCTACAGCTAGGGGGTGGAATATAAAATATGTTGACTCCTTTTAGAAAGTTTACCCTGCTTTGCCCTGCTACTTTGACCCAAACCCTTCAGCTCTGTCTTGTAGACAGGAGGTATCCTCTGCCCAAAACCAGCTTACTTCTCCAACCTTGCATAAAGCCCTATGACCAGAAGGCTGGGTTCTTGGTTGCTCTGTAGCAAGTACCAGTGTGGTGATCACTCTGTCTTCCTTGGTATCAACAGGAGCAGCTTATTGAAGGCTTTGAAACACCAGCTAGAGGGTGTAGTAGACAATACAGGAGTAAAAGGTTCAGAGAGTTACATACTTTGTTGGGAAGGGAACCTGGTCCATTTAAGGTGATAATGTTGCCACAGAACACAAACAAAGGCTATCAATATGCCCCCGCCCCCAGTTGGTTGACAGAATAAGAGAATGACTCTTTCAGTGTATTTAGTATGGCATCAGCTACTTTGACATGATATATCCTTGTATTCCTCTGAATAATCTCTAGAAAATGGCAATAATGATGTTAACAAACATAAAAGTAGTAAATTCTTCTAAATTGAATGGAATCCAAAAAAAAACAACCTATCTGAAAAGAGAACATCTTTTTCGAAGACGATAAAAAAACCTGACATTTGCCTGCTTAACCAAAAGCATGTTAAAACAACCCTATTCACTTCCTTTGTACAGACTTAATTTACTTAGACCTTACTATCATCTCATCTCCCTCTGTTTATCATCAGCCATCAGTAAGCTCTCTTGAACTCTAAAGGTTAATTAGTACATAATTGTTCTCCTTTACAGTGACTGATACACACACTCCAGAGATCCTGAAGCATCTTCCACTAAAAATGTACACTCTTGCTATTGAACTTATGAAATAAGGAACACATGAAATAGACAATATGTTTTTATTCAGATGGAGAATTAGGAAAGTAGTGGAACCAGCAAAAAATGCATATTACTACCTTAAAAGGCCTAGCTACTCTGAGGAAGCATCTTGTTCCAAGCCTTCAATCTTCTCTTTTCTTTATTTATTTCCCTCCAAACCATAAAACAACATAATAAAAGATGTTAATACATCTCTAAGATTACTAGTTTTTCTCTTTTGAGTAGTAAATAAATAAATAGACCACAAAAATTAACATTTCAGATCTGGTCTGAAAGAACTCATCTGAATATTGATAAACAGCTACTACAGTGGTATTAAATAAAATCTAACCAGTAACTATATAACTTACATTAAGCAGTGGGGTGTCTTGAAAAAGGATTTAAAATAACTGTGGGGAGGGATGTAAAACTGCCCTCATGATTAATATCATTCATATCATGTGCAAAATGCAGTAATAACTGTCAAACTGCAGTTGGAGCGGATAAGCAGTTTATTGAAATTTGGAACTGTGATTAGCTATGGGTTTCAACGTTGTTATTCACACAAATATACTCAGCTTTGGTCTTAAAGTGAAGTTACCACTCAGCTCATCTGCATATAAGTCAGATACAGACAAGAACAAGTAAGTTGTAACAGAAATGGGAAAACAGCCCTTTATATGTGTCTTCAGGATTCTGGACTGTTTTGTTCTCTACCTTTAGATTTCCTTTCTTAACATCAGAGACTACAGGTTCAGAAGAATCAGCAGATAAGAATTATAAATACTTACACCAATTTTTTTGTGACAGATTTAAATTCTGTGTATAGTTAATTTTTAATAATTTAATTATAGTAATCATTAAATTTTATTATATTTGTGGTTTAATCTTATTAGAAGTGACATATAGGACACATAGGACTGACATATAGCAATTTCAGTCTTAACAGAGGCTGTTTTCTGAAAAAAAAGAGTTTTCTTAGAGAGCCAGTGCACAGCATTTATTCTCTTTGGAGAATAAGTATCTAGAAATAAGCCTCTTCAAATCAAGAAAGTACAATTTCATTTAATAAAGAAATTCAACTTGATAAAGGCCCAGAAATATGACAGGAATAAACCCAAATGTTTCTAACCTCATACTTGAGAGAACAAAACTTGTTTGGAAAGTTAAACAAAAAGCACATCTTATCTTTAAAAGGAAGGCATTGGAGAGAAAGCATAGACTCACTATAGCAATAATAGACTTCAGTGTTCCAGGGAAGTCTGGGTTCTTAGTATGCCAAATTTGGTCAGTGTACTAGTCCAAGGTACTAAATTGATACTTATCTGTATCAATTATATGAACGAAATCCTAACTGCAAACAGATTTTAGAAAGAAAGAGATGTAGAATAGAATACAAGTCACCAACATAACAACATTAGTTGAATCTCTGTTCATGGATAAAATTCCATGTTGGGAAAAAAAAGAAAAAAAAAAAAAAAAAAGGTATTTCTTAGGGAATACAAAACCAAATTTAAAAAAAAGACACTTGCATTCCTCACTTGGCAAATGTACTCTAAGGAAAGTATTGAATGGACATGAGGCAGATGGAGAAAGGGGAAGGAAGAATCACTGGAGATGAAAAGAAGCTGAGGAAGACAAAGGTTATTGTGTTTTTGTCAAATTTCCTCCCAAACATGAAATCCTGTGAAGGAAACGATAAGGAAGTAGAAAAGGATTACAGACAAGAAGGAAGGAGCTGAACCTGGTTTGAACAACAATTTTAGTAGAAAGACAGACAAGAAAAAAAAAAAAAAGAGGTGCCTCTCTGTGCATGGTATTGCTGAAACAGAACCTTTACCATATGACAGCAGAAGATGAGATCATATTCAGATGAAGCAGGAGGCTGCTTTAGCAAACTTAAAATTCAGGACAAAAGAACCAGAAACAAGAAGCTTCTAAGGAGTCACCTGAACCAAAGCAATGGTAAAAAGAAAGCTGGATGAGATGATGAATATTTAATGTTCATGTACTAGATGTACAATGCACTAGAAAGGCCATGTGCTAGGAGACTTGAAGAGGCTAATGGACAGTACCTGGGAAGACCTTCTGGTTAACAAGACAAGGAGTTGGAGCCATGCTTAATAAAGCACAGTATCTATTTTTTGATCATATAAAATCAAATATTCTTATAAAAACAGAAAGGTGCGGGCATGCAGTCAAAAGTCCATCCTTGGAGAACAAAATGACAGAGGATGAGTATGTGAGGTAGTGAGGACAAAAAAAAAAAATCTAAAAGGAAAGTATCAAAAAGTATCAAAAAAAAGGGAGAGTATGAAGAGGTCCTGTGTATTATGTACTTGAATCTGAATAGTCAGCAGAGAGGCAGTTGCTGGTGCCAGCTGTGAACTGAGTGTGAATAATAACTGACATTTTAGAGAAATAACATGTATTCCACATGCAAGGGCAAATCTGATGATAAGACAGGCAAGAAACATAGAGCTGTGAGAAAGGGATGGGTGAGAGGAAAATGGAGAGTACAAACGTAAGAGATAAATTTTTGTAGTAGGTTGGAAAGGGAAAGAATTGAAGGTCACAGTATAAAGAAACTGAACCCTGGTCAGAAAACAGACATCACAATGCAGAGCAAGAGTGTTATAAAAGAGTGAGTACAATACAGATAATGTTTGTAAAATGTGTTGCCCCAAAGAAAAGGAATAAAAAGCCATCTCTTAGACAAGTGGATAGGGAAAAGGAGAGAGAATTTTTTGGAAAAAAGTTTCATTACTGTCAGCAAGCATTTTTGATGTTTGGTTGATCTGAATAAGCATAGATTCATCAGCACTAACTTCAGGGAGTGAAATTTCCATTGGAGGTTCAAAATTTATGAAAATCTGATTTTAGATAAACAGCATTTTGAAATATTTATATCCTGAATTATAAATAGTAACACATATTCATGTGGACAGTAGCCTTGAATATTGTCCATGCAATTGAACATTTCAGAAAAGAACATCTCAAGACGCAAAAGCCTGTTCAATCCAAGAAAAAAAGATAATCCAATAAAACTAGCTAGAAAACGATTACTTCTGGTTGTCTTTTCATTTTCTAATTAGAAGAACATTTTGGTTCCCGAAGACAAAATTGGTTTTACATTTCCTTTCTACATTATTAAAGAATGTTGCTTGATCTTGTAATTCCTGAGCTCAGTTATGGGATGGAGTTCACATAGTCAAGCTATGCATGCACACTGTTAGTGTTTAGATTTAAGTTTCTGGCAGAAGCCAGATCAGTTTTGTGTGCTCACAGCATTTTTTGGAGAGGAGGTCAGAAGTCTCACTAATGTTACAAAAGATGTGGATATATACAGACAAAAACATTGCATTTAGGAAAAAAATCACTGTGTTATAGGAAAGCGAAAAAAATCAGAACACATTATTCTCACTCTCCTTTGAAGAGCCTCACTCATCGCTACATTCATTTTCTCATTTGTGTCTCAAATATCAACACATTTTGAGCAGCCATTCCATGCCACATATTTAAACATCTGTTGAAAGTAGTCTTACATTTACTAAGAAAGCTTATCTTCATCTCTAAACCTGTTTTCAAAATAAGCACCAAGTTTGCTTTTACAAAAGTCAGACACAAGTGTTCTGTGGTGCATTTTCAAATCTAGTATTTCGTTCAATTCATGGCTATAGCAGTCTCTCATCTTGATAAGCAGTTCTGTATCTATTAAAACTCCTGACTGCTTATAATTATTTTCTATTATGGCAATATGTGTCAAGCTTCAAAAAATTATTGCTTGTTTATTTCCCATGTCAGTCTGCCTAGATATGTAATTTTAATTTTCTGTTAGCTACTCCTAAAAATGAGAACATAAAGTAAGAATGGTAGAGAACTTTAACATTAATTGATAGTGAGAACAGCATCATCATTTATAATCACACTGTGCCATTAGACTCTGTTGTGATAAACTACTGGGCTCATTTAGCTTGTAAATGGCTTAGACCTTTCACATTAGATGAAGAAATGACAAAGGTAGAGTTCATGCAATCATCTAGTAATACATAAAAATTAACTAGTCACCAGCTGCACCAAATAATTAAAGGAAAGGTGGAACGCAGATTTCTTCTTCAGGAAAATTAGATTACACACTTGAGAAAATGTTTAATCTCATTAGGACAAGGTGATGCAGTTACATCAATAAATGATTGTAAAATGATTGGAAAACCCAAAAGGTACTTGGAGAAAAAGTATGGACATAGACAATTTACAAAAAACTGCATTTCTTCTATCACCATTAGCATGCTTTATAAGCTATTCCTACATTAATTAATAAATTCTCCAGCTTTTTTCCTAGTGTTGAATATGGGCTTCTCTTCACGAAGGAGAGAAATGAAAACCAAGTACAAATCCCCATTTCAGCTACTAGTTACCTTCAAACTCCTTTGAAGTCATCAAGCTTTACCTAGAAGAAGAAGCACATAACTGAACCTTTGATGACTGGTGACGTGCAATGAGAGCTCAGAAGGAGTGAGTTTAGAAAGCTTGTTAACACTGGGTGTATATAATCATCTTAGAAAAACCAATTATTCAAAATCCACAATTAGATAAACTAATAATTGCTACCAATCTTTTGTTCTACCATGTAATTTGGAGCACTTGAATGCGTGCAAGAGCTAAGGTTTGCTCTATTTTGTAAAGTTTCATTAAGGTATCTATGCAAATGAACACATTTCTCAAAAAACATTAACAAGCATGTACAGATGCTTCCTCTTACTTTTCTCATGATTCTGCAACATTTTCTTTAATACTACACAGACATCTCATTCACTGTGAATATGCAATCCATTGATTATATCCACCTTAAAAAAAAACAGCCTAAAAAGACCAGAATAATGTTCGTGGCATACCCATACCTGATACTCTCTAAAGCACCACAGGTCAAAAAAAAAGACACTTTGTAATAACGTTGGCACAGTGAATACAGTTCACTGACCATTTCTTTTAGCATAAGCATAAGGAAGTCTACTATGAGGTCTCAGAAGAGTAATTGGCTCTACAGCATTGTTAAAATCCTCACTGGGTGCTGAGAATCACTAATGGTTTTACAAAAGCAAGTTTCCAGTCTGGAAAAAGGATATGGCAGAAAACAATTGTGTTCCAATGAGAGTTCATAATTAAGGTGAACTTTGTATAACAATCTTCCAGAGCTCTCTGGAAGATTTTTTGATTCCAAAATCAGAGCTCTCTGTCACAAGTATCAGGGCCCTGAGGGCC
This sequence comes from Heliangelus exortis, assembly GCF_036169615.1. Lineage (NCBI taxonomy): Eukaryota > Metazoa > Chordata > Aves > Apodiformes > Trochilidae > Heliangelus > Heliangelus exortis. The sequence goes on along the minus strand of NC_092422.1, from coordinate 105,889,563 downwards.
CCAAATGGCTTTACTGGTCTTGCCCAGTCTTCCTCTAGGCCTGATCCTGGCCTCAAAACAGCTTTAGATGTGCACAGAGCCCATCTGAGTAGGGCTGGACAGACCCTTAGCTGCCCCCAGCCTGCCCTGCTCCCTGGCCCAAGGCAAAGAGATGGGCCCTGTTTCTCACCATGGGGATCCATAGACAGGGTATTTAGGGATTTGGCTTAGTTAAGGTCTTGTCAATGTTAGGCTAATGGTTGGCCTTGATGATCTTGAGGGTCTTTTCCTATCAAAGTAATTCTGTGATTCCATGACCCTCACTGCTGCTCCTAGCACCTCAGCCCACAGGGAGCTCTCGGCCCTCGCTGCACACCAACAGGAAGATAACATCAGGGTCTTTTTCTATCTTCCTCTTCCCTTACCCACATACACTGAACATCTAAGATACAGCATATGCCTACTCTGGCTTGGTTTCTCATTACAGAAAAGACTGCTTAATCAGGTCTTCTAATCAGTACAATCAAGAATGCACTTATTACTTTCTAAGCACATGTTGCAATTCCAATTATTATGATAACAAATGAAAAAAGTGAACAGTAATCCCTTCTGGTAGTCATTTTCACTATTCACCCATTTTGCTGTAGTATTTTTTGCTTCCTGCTTGCTATTATTCACTTATTCCAGACCCCAGTCTTGTCAAAGCTTTCAGGAACTGTGAGTGAAAAATTACTTTGAAGACCTTCATCTGGGAACAATGACAAGGCTGGCTTTGCCTTTGTTTTGCAAAGCACCTCTCAGGACAAGCACAATGCATTTGTAACAAGTCAATAAAAACTGCTCTGCACCATACAGTAACTTGTTCTATTGTTGCAGGAAACGTCATTGTTCATAGCCCTCAGAAAGACATCAAAAATGAAAGTCACTATAATAATCTTATTCATAATGTATCCACTCTTCTGTTTCATCTACATTTAAAAGTAATGCTCCTTGATTTTGCAATGGAGCAGCATGCACAAAATTAAGTACTTCTGCCCCTTGAAAGGATACCTTGGAAAAAGGGAAAACTCTGGTTCCAATTGAAGAGAATTTAATTTCTTCAACATGCCCTATAATCTAACATTATAAACTCTGTTCCAACAGCCCTTATTAGTTACCTTTTTTTAATCTAGCTTTTCTTTACTGAGTGCTTATAAGGCAAGCCATTTAGTACTAGAGTATACATCATGTAAGAAAAAAACCCAAGCAACCACATTTAGGCTTGGGACTAACTCCAGCTGTACAGCAACCAGGAAGAAAAGAATGACAAAACAACTATGTTTAGAGACAAAAGAATGATGTATGGACATAGACTAAATCAATAACTAATTGTAGAGTATGCATCCAGTCTTGAAGCTGATGCAGTAATTGAAATCTGCTACTGGTCACCTGAATTCTATTTAGCAGGGTCAGCTCATAATTCAGGTGACTTTTGTACTTCTAATTGACTTTGGTTAGAAGCAGATTTGTAGTTCTGATAAGACTGCTCATTTCTCAGTGCTGGTTCAGACTCAGTAAGAGTATTTACACATGATTAAATCCAAAAATATTTAATCTTTAAAAACTTAATATTTAAAAAAAAACATATACTAATAAAAGGTGTTTGTGCTGATAAAACTTGGTAGTTTTATTTTCCTCCTTAAGTTCATAAAATAAATTATATTACAGTAACATTTGTTGACACATTCATACTTGAATACAGGCAACTATTTGCATGTAATCCCCATATTTATCAGGGAGTATCATAGTAGGGGGCACTATTTATCAGGCAGTATCCATTTCAGTAGGAGATGCAAGCAAAAACAGGAGAACTCTTTAGAAATTTAGAAACTAGAAGTTGTTTTGGTTATGAAAGAAAAAAATTACTAACTTACTCTTTTTTCATCATGAAAACAATATAGTATTCCCATAAAGTAGACCAGGAAATTTTTCCACGTCAGTTATGAAACTTCCACAGTCAATTCAGTTACAGTGATTAATTAATATGAATGTCAATAAACCAGTGTTAGTCATGGTAGTTCTTGATTTTCAATTTCATTACTGAAAACATATTGTGCTTTCAAAAAGCTTGAAATCAACGCCACAAATTTAGATCATCTTTGTATGTCCATCCCTACTCTGTAACACCTAATTTAAACCCATTTGTTACTGACTTCCTAGATTTGCCTCATTTGCTCTCTAAACCTGTCACTAGCATAGAAAAAGAATAACCAGAATTATTCTTCAGTCTTGTTAATGGACTTTCCTTGCACATAACAAGCCTCATTTCTCAGCCTATCACGCTGGATCCAGGAACACAGATGTGCATGGAAGCAACTCAACAGAGAAGCTGCTCCAGGTGTGTCAGAACAACTTCAAAAATTCTGTAGTTTATTTTTATTTCCTATAGAGTGATAGCTAAAATAACCCTGTCACAGCTGTGGCCCAGCCACATTTGGTCAACAAGCCTAAGTCAAACTATGCATCAGCTTAAGCTAAATCTCAACCAAATGAATTTTCTTGGGATCAGCCTGCATAGGCAAGTGCAGTCTCAGAATGAAGCACAGAACCAAAACTAAGAGAAATAAGTTTCTGAAGTTTGTCATGCTGTTTTCCCACTGCAAAGCATTATGTTTACACTTTCTTTAATGAACTTCAACAAATCTCTTTTACATTGCACTAGCTGAATAGACAATATAATGGGGGAGATGCTGTCTTCAGGACTCATCCACACTGAACTGTGACAGGATGTTAGACCCCTTCGGTGTTTCACTGTGCATTTGGAATATAAGCTTTGGCCATATTAGGGCCTGACTGTAGGGGAAATTATGAACAAGGTTTACATACACATTTTGTAGAAAGACTGTATTTCACTTTTCACTCATATGATGAGAAGTTGGTGTGTGATAGGGCACAGGTATCAACTGATGTGCCCTTTTCCTATACTGCCTATTTATTACTTGCCCTCTTAAAGCTTAAGTTAAAACAAGCTTAAACCTCTGATTTGTCTCTCTGTTTCTACTTTTCTGCCTGGGCTGTAGTTGTATCTTTTATGGTGCTTGACTTCACTACTGTTTATTGTTGTTTATCAGCAGGACAGAACAACATCCTGTATGGGAATTCGGGTACCAATGTTCAGTTTTGCACGGGGGTTCCTAATCTCAATTAATTTTTTCTATTTGAGCTAACATGGCAAGATAAACTCAGCTTTCAGAGGGATTTTTTTTAACTGTTGTAGGTCTGTCAGGTGTCAAGTCTCACCCTTTCCTGATTTCCTCATTATAGGTGCTATGCTTCACAGCTCATCTGATGGAACATTTGGTATCTGTGATGTATATTCTCAGAGACCCACCAGGTACTCATTCATTAAGTGGGAATAAAGGAAAAAAAAACAGATGTAGCCTCTTTTAGATGCTTGAAGACACGATGGCATGTTGAGTACATGCAGGTTATTTCTGCCTTTGTCCTCTGTGTACTTGGATGACACCAGAAAAGAGCCAAGCTCAAAGGAGCTAGCAGTGGAAACACCTGCAACAGCCAGCAGGAGGTGAAGAACCAGGAGGCTGAGATACAAACAGCAAATATCAGCGAGGGAAATAAAAAACTGTATTCTGACCAGTCTGCCAGAACTTCCTCATGGGAGTCCTAGCAGTTTGACACAACAGGAGAAAAGGAAACGCATAACAAAATTGCAGACTGAGACAGAACCAAGGCAATCATCAGGATAAGAAACAACACAATGTAATAACAACTTTTTACATCTTTCAGCCCTGTGGCATGAGCAATTCAGGCAAATAAAAATACCTGAAACATTTTTTTCCCCTGCTCTAAAAACTTGAATGCTTTGCTCATACGTACTACAGGTATTTCTTGCTTTACTCTCAATTTTATCCTTTCAGGCTGAAGTTTTCTGGGATTCTCTGGTACAACTTCCTTTTCACTGGACAGAATGGTCAAAGGAGAGAAACAGAGAGGTATATTTACTAGTTCTACGTATCCAGACCTACAGAAGCTTGTGACACCAGTGTATGCTTTGTGGGTGATGGGTAAGTAAGAAAATTATGCCACAGTTGAAAGATATTTTTGACAATCAAAAACAAACTATCTGTGACCATGACCAGTTGTTTAGAAAATTCCTTTTAACTTATTTTTTTTCCCCAGGAATTTATAGCCAACTTTATGAGCTGGTAAACTCAGTCATGTTTTACAATAAAAATCTCAAGTATAAGACTCATCTTGTATATTAAAAATATAGGAAGGAACTGAGAAGAGGATTGAATCTGTTTTTACTAGACGATGTTCACAAAGGTTTCTTCACAAATTCAGCAACTCTTACTTTTTTATTTATGCTCTGATATTTAAAATAATGTTTGCAGGTCCCAGTTCTCCCCTGTAAGTTAAGAACACCTCCATTAAACATTTCTTTCAACATTACTTCATTTATGAGAGAAGAAACAAGGGATTTAAAAGCTTTATCAGTTTATCTGATATTAAGCAGCAGTAAGATGTAAAATACAGACCATTTCGTAGCATAGACACTCTTCGTTGTGTCAGAAACTGGCTACATGGCCAGGCCCAGAGGGTTGTAGTCAGTGGAGTTAAATCCAAATGGCAGTCAGTCACCAGTGGTGTTCCCCAGGGCTCAGTTTTGGAGCTGGTCCTGTTCAGTATCTATCAATGATTTAGATGAAAGGATTGAGTCCTTCCTCAGTAAGACTGCAGATGACACTGAGTCAGGTGAGAGTGTCAGTCTGCTCGAGGGCAGGAAGGCTCTGAAAAGAGACCTGGACAGGCTGGACCAGTGGGTCAAGGTTAATAAAATGAGGTTTAACGAAGCCAAATGCCAGGTCCTGCACTTTGGTCACAACAACCCCATGCAACACTACAGGCTTGGGGAGGAGTGGCTGGAGAGATGAGAGGCAGAAAAGGACCTGGGGGTGCTGGTCAACAGCCAGATGAATGTGAGACAGCAGTGTGCCCAGGTGGCCAAGAAGGCCAACAGCATCCTGGTCTGTATCAGGAACAGCGTGGCCAGCAGGAGAAGGGAAGAAATCATGATCCTGTATTTAACACTGGTGAGGCTGCACCTTGAGTGCTGTGTTCAGTTCTGGGGTCACTATGTTTCTGAAAGACATTGAGCTTAGTTTGGACAAGAGACCTTATTGCTCTCTCCAACTACCTGAGGGGAGATTGTAGGGAGGTGAGTGTTGGCCTCTTCTTTCAAGTGAACAATGACAGGAATTGAGGAAATGGCCTGAAGTTGCTCCAGGGCAGGTTTAGACCAGATGTGAGGAAGAATTTATTTGCTGAGAGAGTGGTCAGGCACTGGAATGGGCTGCCCTGGGACGTGGTGGAACCACCATCCCTGGAGTATTAAAAAACTGTGTAGATAAAGCACTTCAGGACATGCTCCAGTGGGTGATACAGATATTGACAGATATATTTTATTGGTGGAGGGGATGCTGACAGTTGGACAGGGTGATCTTATAGGTCCTTTCCAACTGTAACAATTCTGTGATTCTGAGATTCTCTGCCATCTTCTTTTTTTTTTTTTTTTTTTTTTTTTTATTTTCCAATTTTGCTGCCAGTCACCTCCATCTTAAATATCTTTAACCTTCCTGCTTTTTTCTTTTGTAATTCTAACACAGATGAGAACAGACATTTTGCAGCTTTTTAATGGTAGGAATTTAGACAATTTATGCAGAAGCCTTATTTTAAGTCCATTTTAAACTCAGATGACCCCTTTTTTGAGTGGACCTGGAATAAGCAATGTCATTTGATGCACTCCAATAATTTGAAATTAACTTGCTTATTCACCTGAATAGGTTCTCTTTGGAAACCCATTGTAGAGAACTTCAAGAACTGCATCTCTTGGAGCTCTGTCTTGTTTGAACTGACAAGTCTAGTAAAAAAAGTTAAATATATTCGTATAGACCTAAAGGAAAGCAGGTTCTTAAACTAATACAGATAGGAGATTATGAAACTTAGTCCTATGTCCTGACCAGAAGCTGTCAAACAGATATTTAGTTCTTGTGTGAGCAAAACATAACAAACATTCCTACTTCTGGTGCATATAAGTAAGTAGCTCTAACACAATTTCTATTCACAATGGCTGGGAGGTACCCTTTGACTCCTGACTAACAGAGTACAGGACTTCCCTTGGCAAATTGCACTCTGATGGGTAAACTGAAGAGAACAGTTCAGAATTATGCTGATATAAAAAAAGATACAAACAAAAGATCTGCAAGCCTTAGCATCCTGCAGGACTGCTGCAGTTTCCTGCTCTCCAAATAATTTGCAGAAAGTGCATCTATGAAATAAAAAATTGTGTTTAAATAAGCCATTTTCTGTGAAATCAAGATCTTTGTTAAACTATGCTGTGAGATAAATAAATGAGTTGTTACTGTAGAATTGCTTGCTTCAGCATTTTAGGCCAAATTTTGTCACACTAATTGATGTTAATAATGTCATTATAGCTGTGTCTAGACAAACAAATTTACTTACTCTAAATCCCCAAAAGATACCTTATAAATGCTTGTGCCCATTAATGAAGTCTTTTAGTTCACTTAGAATGTAATTCCAGTGCTTAGAAATTAAGAACCTCTGAGCTACCATCACCTTCTGCAGCCTGTAGATGATGCATAGTGGTGGCAGTTTCAGAGTATCACTTCACATCAAGCGAACAACTGTTTTGCAGAGTGCTTCAGAATAATATTTTTTTTTCTAAGGATAATTATTTTTAAACAATTTGTACATATATCATCTCTTCTACTTTTAAAAACTTTTGAAAAGTAGAAGGACCTACCAGCAATTTACTTAGGAGACAGGCAATTGTTAATCTGGAAAATCCTCTGCTATCTGTGCTTGCTTGTTGAAACAGAAGTTGCAAGGCTTGGATGGAAATTTGTACTACTCAGTTTCATGCTAAGGCAAGAGCTTCAGCTCAGCTGCTTAAAGGCACATCTGTGCAAGCATAAAGCTGTATCTTTAAAATGAAAGGGATACCTCAGCATGAGATACTCTCTGTACTGGGGAAAGGAAGTCTAATGCAAACCTTTTTTTCAGCATTGTGTTTTTTAAGAAAACTCCTGCAATGGCCCAATTTCTACACCAGACAAGGTTCATTTCTTTGTAGTCTACTCAAACCAAGTAACATTACCAAACAAAACCCCTCCAGCTACAAACCACATCTGCACACACCACAAACCTGGCCTAAACTTCATTATGAGTTCCAAGATTAGTCTTTGAATGACAGCTAATGCCCTGTTAATATTTGCCATTTGTCAAAATACCATAAAGAATTAATATTTTTAATTTTGGGGGGCAAACATTCTCAGTTTAAATATTTTTAACTGTCAGGCCTTCAAACTCAACTTGCAGTCTGATATTAAGTCTGTTGTATCTCTATGGCCAAATTATCCCCACATTTACATCTAGGAGACTTCACGTTTGAAAATATTGTATAGGCAAAATGTGTTGTTACATTCATACCATACACCTAAAAGCCACGTGTGGAAAAGAAACCAATATCAGCCCTACTTTGTTTTAGCTTATCTTTTTAAGGGTAAAAGCCCTACAAAAAGGCAGTGGAATCATACCACCTATGCTTTTAACATTGTATGTTTCTAAATCTCATATGATCTGTGTGACAAATGAGAGACAAAATGCCAACTGTGGAATTACTTTTAAGAATAAAACAAGATGTCATTCACACTGCTTTGTGCAATTCAGGCTCTTGAAAGTACTATGAAGCATTTTTATATTTTGAATTTTAAATCTTAAAGATGTTATAGGAAAGATTTAACTAGTTTTTTAAAGTACTAAACCTGTGTTTAGACATCTTCTGATTTACCTGCGACTTTATGTCAGAGCTCATAGAATATACCAAATGACAATTTCTGCATTTTCTATAGCTCAGTGGAATTATTTTTAAAGAGTTAATTCTCAGGTTGCATTCCACTTCCCTTAACATGTAATGACCACCCAGGTTTTTTTCTCTTATTTTTCATTTCTAAAAGTACAAATGCTAAAATTCAAACAGAGAAAAATTATGTTCACCTCCTACAGTATCTGAGACAATTTCGATAGTCAAATAAGAAAAAGTATTGTAATTACTGATCCTGTGATTCACTGAATAACAAATGAATGGAAATGATACCAGTATGCTGCTTGAACCCATTATTCCACCAGTTTCGATATGTTCTCTTTACAGTGCTCCTTATGTTTCTGGTGGATATGACAAAATGTAATGTAATTCAAAACAAAGTATTAGATAATTTTTATTGCAAACATCTGCAATTTTCACCACATACTAGCACACCAACAATCTTGGAAAAACAGCTTAATCTAAAAGCTCTTCTAAACTTCCTGTGACCATTGAATCTTCTCCTGCCTTCCAGTCTAGTAGCTCAGCCCCCAAATTTCTCCCATAACATAGTACTACAGCTGCCAATGACTAGTGAGAAACACAGCCTGAAGTTCAGTGAAGAAAAAAGAAAAAAAAAAAAAAGTAAATATAAATATGAAAGGAGAATAGGAGATTTTATACAAATTGAAAGCTATTGATTCAGGCAGGAAGGCAGGATAAAAGGTAATTATTTTGTTAGATATTGCTGTATTAATATTCATAGTTAAATGAAAATTTTACATACCCTGAGAAGTGATGAAAATGAGATGGCATGTGGCTTTACATTCACCTTAAATGCTTCATTTAAGAGTTTTGTTCAACAGCTATGGCAGACTCGTCTACAGAATAAAACATGAAAATTTTAAACAGCTTATTAAAATTAAGATGATAAAGTGTTAATGCAGAGTTGAATAAAAAATATTTAAATAGTGTAGGAATGAAGCCTAACTTCATACACATAGTTAGATAATTTGAAATTACATATATAATACAATATAAATACAAAAAATGTTATACCTATTCAGGTAACCTTCTGAAGGCAACATTTTATTTAATTTGTGAAACAACAAACAATTACAACACGTTGTTACTTCAATTGATAGCTTAAGGTTACAATAAAAAAACCACTTTGGCTCATCTTTTGAAAAAAATCACTGTAGAACTTGAAACAACAATTGGGAGTCCTGTTGCCAAGCTAATGGAACTTGTTAGATGAAAACCTGAGACCCTTTTTTAAAAATGGAGCACAACGTCAAAGATGGTGATCTTCAGAGTAATTTTTGCAATTTGGTACATGTGAAGCAGCAGCTTTTGAAAAGAATTAAATGCGCTGTATATCACTGCAGAGTTGTATGCTTGTTCCAGACAAAATAAATTCCTCTAATCATTTATGTATGTCACTGTATTGCTGATTCACAGCTTCTTTAATTTCAGCTGCATTTGGCATTTTGCCTTGGATTTGATTTAGATCTATCATTAGTCTTTACAATGGAGTAATCCATTTCTTGGCAAAAGATGTGACACTTATTGTGAGCTACTAAGTAGCCAAGCAGTTGTTTCCTTAATGACAGTGGGAAAATATGTTTTGAATAAAGAAGCTTTTAAAGAAAATAGAGTGTCAGGGGCTTAAGATGTATATTCCAGTTCACAGAGGGGTATTACTGATACTGCACCATTTGTTTTCTACAAATCTGAAATAGACCAAAAAGTATATTTTCCTGCAGTACAATAGTGAATGCTTGTAGGAACTTAACCTAGTAGACAACAGCAAATCCAGAAGTTGTCAAGGATGCTAAACAAAAAGAAGAGGGAGGAAAGAGTCTTGAAACAAAATGAATCTTTTAAAATAAAGGCCAGTGGGGTAACTTAACTAGGGCTGTCAGAGATGTTTATCAGTTACTGGTACTCTGAATGCAAAGCTGACTGCTATTTCTCTTCCTGAACCAGAAGTCCTGCTAATGGGTTATCTGGGTGAAATTCTACAGCCCTGATAGTAAACAGGGCTTTAATCAATGTGTCTTTAATCAATGAAAAACTGATTGATCAGAAATTGTGTATCATTTAATAACAACGTGGCAAGGAAATTCTATACAGGTGTCCAGAGCATGTTGAGTGCAACATTAACACAATGTTGCCTAAATGAAACTACTACAATTTTGTATACATCTATTATATATATCCACACACACATATATGTATATACTTTCTTTGCTCTGAACTACTAAAAGTTTGAGATTGTTACAGCTGAGGAATGGATTCCAGGTCTGCTTGGTGAACTCATCAATAATTACTCATTTTAATTCACACAAAAATTAGCCCTTTCCCCCCCATATCTAACCAGCAGGCATTCAAAAAGCTTCATGCATGTTACAGACAAGCCTCAGAACTGCTTTAAACAATTAAAGCAACAACAACAACAACAAACCAAAAAACAATCAAACAAACAAAACCCAGTAATAAATAGGAAATAATTATTAGAGGTAATAACTGAAAACACAGTCTCAAACACATTTCTTCTTTAAACTGATTTTTTTCCTTTGTTGTTAAACACGTTTTTTTATAGGGTTCTGGCCTAGGTCTGTGCATAAATCAGATGGCTGTTAACAAATACATCTCTGTTGTCAGCCCATGATCCAGCAAATAAAGTTATCACTTTTGGGAGCCACAGAACATTGAAGAATGGCAGAGAAAATTTCTGGGAGGAATGAGGGGGGAAAGATGAGTATTTTGTGCAGACTTTGTGAACTTAGCTCAGGAAATTGCTTTATCATTGTTTAGTGAGGCAGACACACAGTACATGCAGTCATAATCACAATTAACTTTCAATATGGACCCCTTTAAATAAGCACATTTTGGGATACTGGTGACACTGCAGAAAGCAAAACCAAACCAGTTTCTTTCTGATGTTTTGCATGAGACTGAGGCTTGGGGGCAGAAATTAAGCGGTGAACACAAAAATGGCAGCCTAAACCTCAGATTGTAGAAGCTAAGGATCCTGTGTAACCCTGGACAAACCATTACAGGTAGAAGAACTCAGTTTTTGAAAAAATGACAGAATAATGTGTTATCTATACCCAAGGTTGCTTATTTCCAAGACCTAGCAGTATGACGCAGGGGGGAAGCTATTTGCTAGAGAAAAGATACCAGAATTGTGCATGGTCTTCACTTAGGAGTGACAAGAGAAAGGGTAATTATTTCTTCAATATTCATCTATAATTTACTGTGACAAAGACAACAACTAATATTTTAAAAACAATTTTTGAGTCATTATGGCACTACTAACAGCAACACAGTATTACATTATGTAAGTATTCGTTTACCCTTTGTCGTCTCTCTTACTCCTTGTCCTGTGGTAATCCGGGACTGCACCCTGAGCCTTACTGAGGAGCAGCAGCAATGTGGGCAGGGAGTGCCTAAGGAGGGCTCTCCCTTGGGGCTTCCATCCCTGCCCATGCCCCCATGCCAGCCCCCAGGGGCCATCAGCCCCACAGCAGGGTTGGCCTCCAGCTCCCCACAGTCCCGGCCGAGCCATGGGCCCTGCCGGGCTGTGCCCGCCCGCAGCTCCGGGCAGGTCCGGTGCTTGGGGTCGGGGCTCTCCGGGTGCCCGCAGCCGCCCAGCTGCCTGGCAGGGGTCCCTGGCTGCCAGGACCTGTCCCTGACCATCCCCTGGGAGCCCCTGGGCACTGTGGCTCCCCAGTGCAGGGAGAGTGACCCCCGTCTTGCCCTGATGATCGCAAGGCGGCCCCAACCCCTGTAGGGGCACTGAGGTGGGAGCCCCTTCTCCTCTGCAGGGGCCATGGCGAGTCGTGACACCCAGCACTTCCTCACCTCAAGGTAAGCTTGGAATGGAGGAGCTTGGAGGCAGAGGGGGCATAGTTTCAAGACAGGGCTCTGGGATGGTGGAGGGCATTTAGTCTCGGGGTTTTATTCTGAAATCACACACACACACACACTCACAGGTGTTGAAAGTTTAGTCAGAATTAAGCAGTTCGCTCTGGTGCACAGTCTCGGTGATTCCAGAGTAGTTGTTGCCTGTGTCCATTTTAAGCGCGGGAGAGAGATCGTTCCCTTTGCTTTCGCCTTCCCTCCCCCACAGCACATGGAGCAGCAAGGCGGACACTTACAGTGCCCTTGCAAGAGAGCCAGAGACCTCTCCGGTTCCTGTATCCCCCTCTGACTCGGTTCTGAGCACTGCTGTGAGCCAGGAGTCGGCACACAGGCACCAAACAGAAGACGCCCGAGGCAGCTGAGCCCCCTGCGTAGCTCCTGGATGAGGAAACGTAACTGTAATTGACACCCTAATCCTCTTCTTACCCCCTTTGTCTTCCCCCCATCTTCCCCCGAGTAATTTGCACTCCTAGGGGAAGTGTCAAGGTTGAAAAAACAGCACTTTAAATCATGTCATGGACACAGTAAGGAGGATGAAATAGCGTTTTCTTCAAACACTGATCAGTCACTGTGAATATATTCAACCAATTTTGCTTCATTGTGGAGGGTAAATGATTTTTTTCTTCTCTCGTGGGAGCCATGTAATTATGGAACAACTTTATAAAATGAGATAAACTTCTGAAACACCAGTTGTAGAAGGGGTTTTGACATTTAAGCACTTCCCCGGCTCCTGAGTATCATGTTAAATAGAATACATTTTCTCTGGTGAAATAGGCCTGTGAGAAACAATTATGATGCACATTGCATAAACATGGAGGATGAAGTTTTTCATGTTTTACTGCCCAGCCCATGTGGCTGCCCAGACTCCTGTGGCACAAGTTGGGAGAATATATCTAGGCACTTTATCCTTTCTTCTGTAACCAGTTCCTGTCTAATTCTACATGTGATCTAGCAAGTCTAATATTTTAAAATCTTTTGTTTAAAGCGGTTATAGTGTTTCCACGCTGTCCATGTGGATGAGCAGCATCCAGAACTATGAAAACACTGATTGTGTTTGATTACAGATCATTAGCAAATACCTATGACACTGTGTAATATTATCAAGACTTACACCTGGCAGGGTGTGCAAATTCTTGCTTTGTGTATTGGGAGGCATTTCACCCTTCATTATGTTCAATGGCCACTAGGGTCTGGTCACTGAAATGAGCAATGCCTTTCAAGGTAGTAAAAGAATACTGTACTCCACATTTTTTTTCCTGTGCTTTTTCAGGCAAAGAAGTAGTCAATGCAAATAAAGCCTCCTAATTGGCCTCTTGAAACAAGACTACTTCAGAGTCTATTTCAATGCTTGGAATCTCCTTTAAGAAACCATTACAGAAAACATATTCTCTACACAATAATTTTAAAGAAGGTGGTTGCAAAGCATAATAGCATAATAAAGGCCATATTGAAGTCTAAGGGTGCAGTTATTAAAGAAGTACAAAACAAGCTTCACACACATTCCTGGGGCATTCACAATAGGGAGCGCCATACTGAGATGCCTCTTTAGTTCTTTTGAACTTCAGAATAGTGGAAGTATAGATAAATGTCTTCAAACTGCTGTTTTCTTGTAGTGTGATTACATAGCACTCAGCTCTCCAGGTTGGTTAATTATAGGCATATACTCAATGCAAATATTTCAGACTCACCAATAACCATCCCTGTGAATTCAATATAATGTACTAGTTGGGATTGTACAGTTTTCAAGTCATTCAAAGAATTAACAGGAGTGAATAAATAAAGCCTTCTGTGGGCTTTCTCTTAAGCTCTCTTAGCTGTATTTAACAAAAAGAGGAGGTACATTGCTGAGATACAGCAAATTTCTTAAATCTTAAGGACCAGTGAACCTTCTGTGCCTCTAATAAAGTTCTGTTTCTATTTTATTGTATATATATATATAGTTGGCAAATACCAATTAAGTCATTGTAGAGAATCTAAACTTTCTGCAAGTATAACAGTACATTAGATTCTGCAACATATAAAGGGTACTAGTGACTGATTGCCTGATTCTCTCCCTTTAGAAACTTTCATGAATAGTACATTAGCAACTGGTCAAATTACAGGCATTATATCTTCATCTTTGTGCCATAGTATCACCTCCGTTATAGGATATGGCATTGGTTCAATAAGAAAGTTGTTGGAAAACATAACTTTTCTGCTCCCTTAAGAAGGGAGAGGTGGAAGGGGGAAACCATGTAGTGATAGGACAAGGATTAACAGTTTTCAGCTGAAAGCAGTTAGGTTTAGGATACACATTAGGAGAAATTTCATAGTGAGGATGGTGAGACACTGGTACAGGTTGCCCAGGGAAGTTTTTTATTATGACCAAGGCCTTTAAGGACGCTCAGCATTTCCAGAAGCAAATGGTGTATCAGTGGGGGTGCCGTTGACTACAGTTTTTCTGGGTCCAACTGCTGCTCCTGAGTGGGTGATGATGTTCCATTTCCACTCATCAGAAGCTTTCAGGGAGAACAACTGTTCTTATTCTTATTGAGATGCTGACTTAATATCCAGTCTGCAGTTCCTGATGTACTTGAAGCAATTTCAGCAAACAAATTTCCTGATTTCCCAGTTTTCCCAAATTTCACTTCAGTTGGATGTTTATGCTTTATGATGGAGACAAAAATACATACCAAAACAACTTCAAGATAGCCATATTCAACATAATTTGTTTCTAAAAAAACCCCCTCGAAGACAGGCTGTGGAACAGAGGTATATATTAAATGGATTTTAATTGAGGAATAAAAAAGAACCACTTAGTATCAGTTAGTACTCTTAAGCAATAATTTTATCTCTGTTACTCAAGAATCTGCTTGAAATGAGTAATAAAAAAATTATTTTTTTTTTGTAATAAAAAAAATCATTGCCCATAGAAAGAAACAAAAAAACCCCTTCATTATGCAACAAGTTTTATAGTAAGACAGACCATTTGAGAGGTTTGGTTTTTTTTTTTCACTGCTTTTGCTGGTAATTGCTGGTCTTGTACAGCACAGATGAAGAGTCACAGTTCTTTAGAAGCCATTTTGTATAATAAATGTTACTTGGTATTTTTTAGTATCCCGCTTAATTAATGTTAATTCTATTTTTCTTCTCTACTGTTGGTCTAATGCCTGTTAATGCTTTTCTAGGAAAAAAAAATATTTAAACACCAATAGTAAAAAAAAAAATAAGTTCCATGATGCTATACCTACATCTATAGGCAGCAAACATAAGGAAGCTTCTTTAAAATCTGTTTGGCAGAGTGGGAGATGAAAACATCCATCCTGGTGGAACTGGGTTCTCTAAAGGTTTAGTGTTTTAAACAGAATAAGATCTTACAGCTTTTCTGGTCAGTCATTTCAAGAGGATATATTATTCAGTGGAGTAGCAGAATTCAAGGGTGTAGGAAAAAAAAAGGCAAGAAAGGCAATAAATTACTGCCATTACCTCTAAAGCTGATACATATTTTTGAAAGTTCTGTATAGTTAAAACTTACTCTATCAGTTTGGTGCTGAAAGATGCAGGCATGTATGTTTTGCTTCATGAACTGTCTGAATGAAAATTTCTTAAGCCATGTTTGAATGATCATACACATTTCTTCAGAAACTTTTAACCTGAAAATGTGTGTGTCCATCTCCATCGTTCTGAGGCTGAACATTAATTATTCATTTACATGAAATTTAAGAAGGTGACTAAATATACAGTTGACTAAAATACACAAGATAAGCATTCTAAAGTAAAATATGTTTACTTCAGAAGCTGAGTGTAGCTTGAGTATGAACATGTAATTTTCATGGAATTTTTTTCCACTACCCACTGAAATGGTGAGATTTTATCCCTTCCTGACACAGGGGCAGATAGAGATTTGTTATATTTTGTTACGGGTGTGAGACTTCATTAGTTTTCTTTTGTAGGAAGACTTTCAAATTTCATTGAGAAAAAAAAACCTTTATGCATTTCTTATGGAAGAGGTAGGATGCAAAAGGAGCTGGATATACCAGTAAAAGCCTGCAACAACCACAAGCTCACCCTGAAGGTACACTATAGAAATGAACTGCTTTCTATGGAAGCTTTCTCTTCTTCATTATCCAAACTCTTAAAGATGCTGGAAAACTTAATGTCCTGTTCTGTTTTTTGACCACTTTTAAAATTTCTTCATCTAACTGGCTGAAATTTTTCTTGAATTACAGACACTTTATTTGCTTTAACTTTCTTACACTTGTTTCCATCTTTGATTTTTTTAAACTGAAAGCCTGAAAGGGAGAACAGAATGAAAGTTTTAGTGTCTTGGAACATGAGTGTGTGTCTTTGTGACTGGGGATGTTGCTTCAGTATTGTAGTTCAGAAAAAGAAATAAGATGTAGTCAGACCTACAGGCTACAGGGACATAGTGGTTCCATTACAGTATCTCTGTAGGCAGACACTGAAGAGAAGCAGGTTGAGCAGCATGCACTAAAACACAATCTAGATGTTCATCTAAGTTTTATATTCTCCTATCCAACCTGGAAGCTCAACAGGTTTATTAAAGTGAAGTTACATGGTTCTGTAGATACAAACACATTGCAAAGTGCTGTGAACAAGACAGGTGACATCATTTATGGGGTCAATAGTTAGTATCAAAACAGAAAGGTGAGGACCTAGGCATAGTTGCACTAAGGTACTGAACATTCTCAGTTGCATAAAGAAAATCTATAATCAGTAACTTTTGGTGTGCAATTTATAATGTCCTACATTAGTGGAAACTGGAGACTTTTGAAAATGTCACTACCTATTTATATAAAAGCTAAGTCTTCTAGTGATGGAGTAAGAAAACAAATAAGTTTACAGTAATGCATGGTACTTATGAATTCTGACAGTATTTTCCTATAATATCATGAGTGGACTTAAAAATTATGTAGCTCAAGGAGTGAAAACAGAATATAGAATGAATAAAATACATCCCTTCAGATGAAGTTTGTAAGATGGATAGTACTAGTGCTTTTACTGTGCTTGCACTATTAGTCTATTCTAAAGGACAGCAATATGGGATTGAAATTTTTTGTGTGTGTCATTTGTTGAATTGCCAGCCCAGCATTCCATCATGACTCTGTCCTGGCTCAAACCAGGACAGTGTGTGTGTGATATTCTGAACTCAAAAGGAGCTACTCCCTAAACTACCCTGCATCTACTGGCTGTCAGATGGGTCAGGTATCAGTCTGGAACAAAGCCTGTCATGTGCAGAGCTCATTGTAAGACAAGGCCTCAATTTTTACAGTGCGAAGAGGTAACAAATTGTAATCATATTTTATACAGGGGGAAAATGGGTCATAGTTGGGTGATTTATTGAAGGTCACATATAGAATTTTATATCAAAACCAGGTACAAAAGTCAAATCTGCTTTCAGCCAGGTTTTTTTTAGTCGCTTATTCTTTCCTGGTCTTAATCTTAAGAAGAGCTTGTCTAGATAACAAGGCTGAAGAAATAGCTTTGTACATTTTATTAGTATAATCTCAAAAAATGCTGCTTTAATAAAATACCTTTCTTGCAGACCTACACTGTAGCATAAAGGAAATGTGTAGTTCAGGTAACGTGTTCAACTGCAATGGGTAAATTTACTATGTTGTTGTATTTGACTGAATAACAGTTGAATCCATACCCTGAGATACTACAATAGGTGCATACCTCCTTGAATGTAAGAGTCTTCACCAGCTTAGATGACATGCTAAAAATAGCTAGCTCTTTCAGACTTTGATAATTTTTCCAGTAGACCTCTTGCCACAAGTAACAATTTTATTTATTACAGCGTGGTCTCAAGCTGAACTATCAAATTATTTTCTCAAGGCAAGGAAAAAAGAAAGAGAGAAGGCAAGGAAAAAAGAAAGAGAGAATATCTTTCTTTTGATTTGGTATCTCAGTAATAAGACAAAGATTTCATAGAGCAACTGTTAAGGTTTAACACCTCCCCCCCAACAACTAAATGAATGACATATGCTTTTTATTAACCCTGTCCCCTTCTCAGAAAGGGAAAAGAAAGAGAATAAGGGAGAGAGAGAGATTTAAGGATTGGAAACTAAACTACACAGCTTTAATGAAAATCAGAATGATGAAAAAGAAAATAATTAAGTACAAATATATACAAATAAATGTATACAGATATATAAAAAAATAAATATCATGGTCCTTTTCCATGATGCTCACATCACTACCGAGGCTGAAGGGCAGTGGGAAAGTCCCAGACTGAGCTCCTGTATTCAGTGGCAGATGGGAGCTGGATGCAGAAACACATGGGCCAAGACCAGAGGAACAGAGATTGCTTCCAGGATGCTGGCTGTGGACAAAGAGGTCTTGGCCTTCATGATCCCTCGGATTTACACCAAATATGATGTGTATGTGTTGAAATACTTCATTTGATCTATTTTGGGTCACCTGTCTGGTCCCCTTCTCCCCACAGGAGGGTCACATGTGTGACCCCTGTCCTCCCTTTTATGTCTGGCAGATGAGTAGTTCAGCAGAACCAAGCACTGGCCTTGGTTTTGGTTGGAATAAGTTTAAGCAAGAGCCTTTCTGCATACCATTCTCCAGCAAGAACTATAAACCACAGGCATTATTAGTCCTAGAAGCAGACACTGACTGAAAAAACCATGCTGAATGTACAGTTGCTTAGAAAGGCCTGAACTGAAAAGTACAACTACTAAAAAGAAAATTGGTTCTATCCTGGCTAAACCAGGACACTAACCCCTGCGAATAAGCAACATCATGACCTTGCCAAAATGTTCCCTTTTTGTGGTGCAGTTCTTTGTGTTACAACATTTGCTAGTGGCTTGAGAGAGGTGGAAAAACAGAAGGAGAAGTGCATTGGACAGCACAGATGCTATTATGGTGTTAAATGTCAAGAAAAACTTTCAGCATAGGTGAAAGTCAAGGGCAGTATGAGAGAGAAAACAACCAGCACGTGTTTTATAATGATGGGGGAAGTTACATGGGCCTTGAGATGTTACAGGATGGATTTTTCCTTTCTTGTAAAAACTGTAACTGAAAATCTTTTACCAAGAGAGTTCAGGGAAACTTGAGCTCTTTCACCCTGACAAGGTAAGAAAATATATTAGAATGTGTAATAACAATACAATATCAAAATATATAAAGTTCATATATAAAGGTATTAGTACAATAAGAAATAGCATGGTATGCACATTTCTATACCCATGAATTTTTTTCATACTTCTGTTGTAGGAAGTTTCGCTGGAATGACATAGCTTACCATCGTTTTCCTTTGAAGGCTCAAATGGAGAAACTGTAAATCCAAAAAACTTAATTGTTTCTAGGATTTGGGGTGCTAACAGTTATCTTCTTCTTCCTCTGGATCTAAATTACAAGACCACAGGAAGAAGTACAACACTCCAGTTCACTGTTAAGCAAAAAATGTTTTGGTGTGTCAGAAAAGAGAATCTGCTCAACTGCTGAAATTATGTTCTAGTCTCCACTGCAATTATTTTCTCAATGATTTTACAAACTAAAGTTAGATTTTCTTCCAGTTTTTCTGTGTAATCCAAGCTGTAGTTTTGTATGTCTTCACTTATATTAAGAGGAATTAGTAAATACAGACCATAATTTGAAAGCAAACGTACATTTGCATTTGCATACTTTGAAAATTGCTGGAGGAAATGACTGTACAGATGATAACCCAGAACTTCTGGGGAGATTGTGTTGCGGCAAGCCTTCTCTCAGGGACTCGGTTCTTCTCCGGGGGTCTATCACCATCCCTCTCCTCAGGCATCTTCCTCTCTTCTGACCGATTCTGCTTCTGGGAGCATGCCTTTTATCTTGCCCTTCAGCCCCGCCCATTTCCGGCTGGGGCAGGCCCTAATTAGTGGGCACACCTGGGCTTAAGCTCCCAGTTCATTATTGGTGACACCTGAGGACCTGTGGTTCTCTCTACAAGATTGAGAGCTGGTTTTGGTTCTCATCTTTTCATGGTCTAGGTTGAATACAGTCATGTATAACATGTAGATGCATACTGATGCCTCCAGACCAGCCTCTTGTGCATTCCTGGTCCCTACCACCAAAATTCCCAGATTAAAAATCTATGGCTCATTAAACAGCAAGGGAGGAGTATGTTGCCTTAGAAGTATTACAGTCTGTCAGGATTGCCTTGTCCCAGAGTGGGGACTTATCTGTAAAACCTGCACACAATTACTTTTTAATGATTTTATCCTGGCTCATTAGGAGAGCAGCTACCACTGAGATTTAAGAGTAATCATGCAGCTGTACTGGAGATACAGAATCTGTGGATCTTGGAGTGGCACCTAAGCACTTACTGAACTGGCTTTAAGACCTAGAAATTGTAAATGAGATAGGAAAGAGATAATACAAAGCTTGCAAAATATGTCCCAGATATTGTATGTTATAACAGCAAGGATTTCCCTGAAATGTCATGGACATTCTCTGCATAATTTATTGAATAACTTTGTTGGACACTGTTTAGACCAATATTCTTTTTAAATTTTGGATTTGAAGTGTATTGTAAGCCTGTGCTTGATTTAAAAAGGATTGCAATGAGATACTTTTGCTAAATGTATCTAGAGTTCTTTTTTGCTTGTATTTTAACCTGTTAGGAACCTAAATTATATTTTTCCAGTTCACAAGCTCACATGCATTTAAAACCCTGTCTGTGATTTTATAAACAGGGAGAAGTGGAATAGAGGAACTGTCCTTGTATCTTAAAAAAATTGAAGACAAAATCCTTGGAAATTAATTAAAACTTTAAGGTGCTGGCTTTTGGTTTGGTTTGGTTTGTTTTTTCATAGTTCTGCATTTTGAACATTGAGATTTTTTTTTTTTTGGCACCGGGAGAAGAAGAAGCATCTTTAAAAACACTTTAAAAAGTATTTTTGGAAGAAAAACTGAGCCACACTAAGTTGTGAATAACATAAGAGGACAAATGCAAGAATTAGAGGGTATGAATTAGGTTAAACAAACTATCTTGTTACTTCCTTTTTATTTAAAAAGAGAACACACTCATAATTTTCCCTTTAAGTGAATCAAACTGTAAAACAAAGTGCTACGAGCAAAACAATGCAATTATACTTGTAACATTTACTAGACATACCATTAATCTGGTTGTTTGTGTAGAATATATTATCTGCACACTTAAGGCTGGTGAGGTTTGCTTTATACACTAGAGAGTAAATAGTTGTAATGAATTTCACTCTTCACATGCTATTTAATATACAAAACTCTTCAATTTCACCAAAGGCGCTGCAGATTTAGAAGGGCTGATAGCTAAACTACACATTTATATGAGCAAAAATGATAATTTTTTTCTTGCTGTAATGAGATGACCAGACTAATGGATGGAGGGAAAAAAGGAAGGAATACATCTAACAATGCTCTGAAAGCAATTGAGAGCAGTGAACAGAATTTCTGCTTTCAAGTATCAGAGCAGAGCTGTGCAGATTTTCCCTTCTCCGTTTCACACTGCCTTCTAACAAGTGCAACAATGACATTCTTGCATTTGTAGAAAGCCCATGTCATGTAAGTTCTTACTTGCCAAGGTTTTAATGGTTTTTGCAGTGCATAGAGCTTGATTGAGCGAAAATCTTCTCACCTGTTTCATTCATCTTCATCCCAAATTCAGTCTACATCCCAAATAACCTTGCATCATTTGATACTGTCATGATCATCCTTGAGATACACGGTGAGCTGATGGGGCAGAGTCAGCAAAGAGCAGCAGCCAAGTGATTCTGAACACTCAGGTCTCCCACTGAGATAATGCATATACTTTTTTTTTTAGTAAACTGTGCCAGAATAAGGAGAGTTTTCTGACACAGACAGTTAACACAACTGATGCCTAGAACTACTGATTGTAGCTGCCCAATCTGCTAGTTTTAGTCATTGCTTTATTTCCTGTGATATAGGATGCATTTTAGGTGAATGGGAATGACAGCTCTACTCATCACCCAGTACAGGGCAGGTGCTGTGGATTAAGTTTAAATGAAGTTTGTCTCTTGCCTTCTCTGCAAGGGATCAGAGACTTCAATTACCTCAGGGAGCCAGCCTTGGCATTAATGTTCAGCATTTAATTGGGTTATTCTCTATTGCTGTCAATATTTTGTATATGCTGTAGAAGCATTTTTAGATCCCTGATGAACATAATTTTACAAAGACATTTTTTTTCCTTCTGCATGTAATGCTTCACTTGCAACAACCTCTTTTCTGCGACTTCAGTACCTGTGATTAAATTCAACCGAAAAAAAAGTCAGGGAACACTTTACTTAAATTGTCTAAATATCAGCTAGATTTTAAGGACAAGGGCAGTGTTGAATAAATGCATTTTCACTTCTTGCTTGTCCTTTCAACCAATTAGCAAACAATCCCTATGTTTGTTTTATTGGTAGTTTATGTTTATCTGTTTATATATGGTATTTTAAAAAACATATCATTGAATGCTACAGATTGCTTCCTTCTTAGCTTAGTATTAATAATGTATTCAATTGAGATAATTTACTATTTTTCTCCAAAGTCTATAAACAACTCAGTGTTAGTGTGGAATACAAATTAAGAGAATACTAGGAATTATTTCTGTAATTTGGTCCCCACTGTTCATGTTTTTATATATAGCAACAAGATTTACTCAGGAAGTTTTACGTTTTTATTCAAAAATCATATTTAAAATTATATTTATGTGGAAAAATATATTTAAATTTTCTCTTCAATTGGAGAACTGCACTTTTTTCACTATCAACAATTCAGAATGGTTGCAGGTAAACTAAGAGTTAGGTCTAAAACTTATAGCTAGCCTTCTACCTGGAGCAGTTTCATCAATGACACCATATAGCTCTGTTGACTTGACAGGGCTACTGATAGTCAGAATATCTGACTGCAGATATATTACTGCACCCCTGGCTCGAACACCTCTCCAGGGTAGAATATCAGTCATATAAAAGGGTTTCAGGTTTTTTACCTATCTTATTTTTAAAGAAGATAGGTCAAGGAAGATACTACATTAAGATAAAAACATAGTATCTGGCAGCTAAGACTTTCTTGTGTCCTTTACCTTCCAGTCCTTACCGACACAATCTGCTTCTGGGTTATTTCTAACTTAAATTCATGTTGTGTTTTGGTTTCATATATCTATTTGATAGACTTTCTTAAGCAATATATCATGGCTTTGAGAATCTGTGCAAATTAAAATGTTCCCTTCAAATAATTTATCTGTATTCACCACACCAAGGAGTAGGGTCCAAGCAAAAAGTGGGCCTCTGACCTCCCAGGACAGCGATCAAGCTGAGGCAGTAATGGAAGTACAAGAGCCACAAGAGCCATGGAAGTGATGTCTGTGAGAGAGGCTTGCCCAGTATCAACAGCAGTTCTTATAGAAGGATGCACAAGTGCAGCTTCCACAGGCAAAGCATCCCAGAAAACAGGCTAACAACTCCAGAAAACACTGATCATGTCTGTTTGGGGAGGGATTAAGATGTATGTCAAATGCAAAAAGGAACTGATATTATGAGCAGTTGAAGACTGATATCAGAAACCAGAGGGACACACAGACAACACTCCAAATATCTCTTTCAAACTGAACCAGAGAAAATATTTTAAGTGATACAAAACTTAGATTTATCCTTCCAAATCTATCAGTCAAACGTTGTGTTGCCTTATTCAGCATGCCACTCATAACAGCATCACAAGGACAGGTTTTTTTTAGACAAGCAAATCTAGTGTACAGATGTATGAATCTCAGGAAAAGATGTCAAAGAAGTATTTCCTTCTCAAAGACACCACTGAAGACCAAACAAACTCTAGCAGAGGACTATGGTATAAAATAAACAACTAAATAACATAAAGAAATGGTTGTAGGCAAGTAGTATTATTAAAGAACTGCTCTGAGACAGGTGATAATAACTTGAGAGATTTACTCAGCTCAACAATGCTTTTGTTAGCAGTGCTAAAGTTTATGCTAGGAATGGGGCCTGATAAGAGATCACCAAGAAAAGAGTCATTACAAATGGTTTTCAGGTAGGCTTTATAGAGGAGACCTTAGCACCTTTATTGATAAAAAAACCCAGTCATTCAGAATTGGGCCTTGTAATATCCAGCCTGTCTAGAAGTAACAAACAGACAGATCAATTAAAATCTTTAGGGGCTATAAGTAGAGAAAATAACAAAACACCAAGCCAAACAACAAGAAGAAAAAACAAGCAAACAAAACACACAACCTCATGATGTATTAAAAATGCAGTGTTAGATAAGAAAAACTGAAAGGTTATGTATCTTGGAAGAAGGGGAGATACGTGCTCCAGCAAAAAGTAAGGGAAAATCCACAAGAAGGTTAGATATTCCCTTTGATAAAAAAGGTAATGGACCTTTTTTTGATCTGAGAATAAACATTATCTTTAAAATTTCAAGTTTATTCCAGTTTATTCCAGTTTACCTTGTTGCATTTAAGATTTTAATAATTTAATTGATACAAAGACGCAGGTTGCACACTGAAAGTATGTGATGAATTGATTTAACATAGGTTGATGTCAAACGAGTATTTATCTTCTCTCATGTCTATCATGACCACCAACTTTAAAAGTCCTCATATTATGTAGGTGTCCTGTGACTATCTGCTTCTGGACTGCTGTTACACGATGGCAAAAGGATTCAAGTTCAGATGTACCTAGTAGAATGGCGTGTTCAAGGCCATGTATGCTTTAATGGAAATAACAGCTCTGTGTTTGGAGTGAAATACTATCTCACATGGAAAAAGACACAGAAAAACCTTGCCCTCTTGTGGCTGGAGAACTAGGAAGCAGACATAAATCCTGTTAACACTAGTTGGTATCCAGTTCATATTTGTAGACTGAATAGTTTAGCTGGCTTGAATAGCTGAAGTCTTCCTTAGTTTCAGATCTGCAAGAAGAGAGACAACCACTAAGTCACTTCATATTTGAACTAATTTTTCATTGGAGGAAAAAAAATATTGATACTGTACTTGAAAGTAAATGGAAATTAGTTGAAAAAACTGAAGCTGGTTGAACTAGCAATAATAGGAACAGCTAAATCTATATATCTTGCTGTAATGTCCAGCCATTTTATTTTTCAAGTTTTTATTCTGGAAAGGCTTTGCAATTAGTGTGCAAAATCTGGCCCTGCCTGATGCAAATCTTCCTTTTAAAACTGAGTATAAAATAAATAAAATAACACAGCATTATGGAAAGCCACTTAAAGAACACTAGTCATGCATTTATAGAAATAATTCATCTTCTCGGTATCCAATCTGTGTATATCAGGGCAGGAACTGTGAACACTGATGCTTGTTTCTTCTCATTACCCTACTTCAATCCATTGACTTTTGAGGTTATCACTCTGCATTGGTCCCTTTTAGATGTAGAATTAAGGCATGTCAGACATACCTCAAACAGAAGAATTAGGTAGTGAAATAAACATACGATTGTGAGGAGCATAGCTAATTACATTCTAAAAAACATAGAATGAATAATCTTGCCTGTAAGTTGTCTCCTTAGTCAAATAAGTGTCAATTACTGAATTGAATTCATAGCTGTTGTGTATTAAATAGTGTATTTATCTTTTGTGAGAAAAAGGTGTTCACCATGGAAGGGGCTGTTATGGCAGTCCAGTATACTTGGCTGATACTGAATATCTCCTTATGGAGGCAGAAGAAACCCAAGATTTTATCCTTTCTGTTAAGGCAGATAGTCTGTTAGTTTATTTTTCCAAAATATACATAGTTGTTGTTTCCTTGACCAAATCTTATTTGCCTTATTTCAAAAAGTTTGCTCCCTAAACTTGATTGGAACTAACCTTAGTGTTAACCACCTCCCATGTTTAATTTGAACTCATTCAAACTTTGCTTTGTCATGGTTTCACAAACAGGCTTTCAAAACAGGAAAGAAAGATTACAGATAGGTTTTTTCCAACTTAACTTTTTCTTTAATTTAAAAAGAGATCAAATAGTTTCATTTTGGAATACATTTTTCTTATTAGCTCATGTAGAGTGAACTGTAGTTTTCATAAGAGAGCTAACTTCATACAGTCAGTTACTGCCATGTGAATAAAACAGTCAATTAAAACATAATTGTTTTCAAGTATGAAAAAAAATCTCTTTCACATTATAATCAGTTAGATGGCAAACATGCAAAGTTTCATGTTCTTGGAATTACAACTATTCCATTGTTTCAATAAGAAAAAAAACTCCTATATCTGTTTATCTCCAAACTTTTTGGTCACTGCTGTCTTTTCCTTTCTAACACTAGAATGAAATTTCTTTAGTATTGTCTTCCAGTCACTGGGGAAGTTCATGTAACCAATAATATCAGTCTTTGAGAAGCTGTTGTGTTTTCACTGGGTTGCATGAAATTTGACAGAATATTGCAATTTACAATTTCATAGTAAATAAATTATTTAAGGCAGAATGTTCAACTGCCTTTAATAATTTACAGTCTGAAAATGGTGTAATAGGCAAACTCTAATGGAAAAAAAAACATCGCAGTATATCTTGAATACTTGATTAAGGTGTACTTAGGAAATCAAAGTCTGTTATCAAACTATGCTCATACATGTTATCCTTTACTCAATTGATTTTGTTTTATAACAGATAATAAAGTCTGATAAACCAAATGACTGCTGTGAAGCTTAAGAGAGAACTTCTTTTTAGAAATTTTGGAAGCCCTAAATTTCAGGGCTTTCTAAAACCCATTACAGAATGAAATTGCAACTTTCTAAATTATAATTAATTGCTATTTAAGTCATAAAAAGCCTATGTGAGAAGTATAACACTTGGAATGTTATGTGTTTTCATTACCTTCAAATCTCTCAGTACTTTCTGTGGCAATCTGAAGATAATAATAAGTAATATAAGGTAGTACTAGTAATAAAATAATTCATAGATGTGATTGTCCAACGATAGAACACACAGTGTAAATTTAAAACAAATGTGTTAGAAAAAATTTTTTTTGCCTGTACACATGACAGACGATAAACATACTGTTAGATGAATTGAACAGAATTTTCAGAAGGAAAAATTTTTCCCAGTATCATATATTTTCACTGTGGAAAAGTACATTGCCTTCCATTGCAAGAAGGCATAATTGAAGTACATTCTCATTGCAGGAATTAAGCAACCTGTGAGCAAGGAAATGAAGCTTAAGATGGTCCACTTTTGGCATATGAAAAGGTGGAATTTGTATTTTTCCCTAAAGACTGTTTAAAGGCTCGTTAGCAACAAGCAGAAGTTCAAGGAGTTTCAGGTTGCTAATAATTCTGTCCCCTTCAGATATACAGCCTTTTACTATTGCCATACATGAGTTACTGGGGCTTTCATTTGCAAACTTGGGAAGTTTTAGAAAATCTCAGCATTTGATGTAGATGTTCTCCAGTGTGCTGTGCATCAGCTAGGATAAAACTCCTTTTTCTTCTAACAGTTTTGTGTGCAACCTTCATGGCTTCTGGAAGTTTTAAAGGGATAAAATCTAATGTGAACAATGAAAGAAGCTAAAAGTGGAGATAAAATATTATCCTAATTACTCCCAGCCCCTCCTAGACCTCACCCATAAGAATCAGTCCATAACATACACATCCAGCAGCTGAAATCCATTGCTGTTTGTATTGAGATCATCTACAAAAATAGAAATTTCTGTTTCAAACAAACAAAACCAAAACAACAACCAACCAACAAAACTAAGAAAAATCTAAATCTTACTGAAAGTAGGCTCATTAGAAAATAAACTGGCAAAGGGACTTATTCAGGAGACAAGCAAGCCTGATTACAGATGTAGGAGGCAGTTCTGTCTGCAGTGCAACCCAAAACCTGGTATCCTCTGCCTTCCCACCTGCCTCACAGACTTGGGGCATCAAGAAGCTTAAAATCTGAGCTGAAAAAAATGCATTTTAGAAGTCCAGAATTTCTGTCCCTTTCCTATTGTGAGTTCAGGCTCTCCTGGTGTGTTATTTGTGAATTACATTCTGAAGTGTCTCATTATTCCCATGTGTACTGTAGAAAACATACATGCCTAAATTAAGATTAAACTCTAATATAGAATCCAGTCCTTAAAACTTTAATGCTAAAATACCAAACTTGTAAGTCGATGCTGAAGATGCTGTGTGTATTTATGCTCTGTACTCAGAGTGAAAACTGACAATGGGAACTGGTATTAACAACAAATCATTTCTCTGATCTCACAGAGCAAAGCAAGTGAGGATATGCACAAGATTCTCTGGAGGTCAAAGTTGAAGCCCTGCCATGTTCAGCAGTTGTGATGACTGTTTGCTTCTTTAAAAATCAACATTTCAGCACCATGCAAGGCAAGTGGTCCCCAGTGGCTTGTAAAGCAGGGGTTTATGTTACTGTGTCCTTTGGAGGATTAGTGATTGCACTGTGTCACTGTCAGTCTCTGACTTGATGGAGAGTGCTTTGATAAGTGTTGCTATAGATTTCTCAAGTCAGAGGGCATTCATGGGCATATGAGTTTCCAAAAAGGAAAAATTATAAGGTTAGAACTTTGCTGTCAAACATTGCAGCATTGAATAAGTAGGATGGCTTGAACGCTGTGTTCATTGCTAAGCGCTCCAAAATTACTTTTGAAATCTAGATCAACAAATTTCCCATCGAGTATAAAATTGAAGCTTTGGACTTGAATCCAAAGATGAGAAGAAACTTGAGAACACTGGGCAACAGAATATTGGAGTAAGTGTTGGCATCACCTGAAAGCCTTAAAAGAAACTAAAGATTGAACAATTCTGAATAACGTTTTCGTATGCACTGTATTATTAAAGATAAATCCTTTCAAACAGACATCTATTCCAGATTTTATGTTTTTTATAAGAAGGATGCATCTCCAAGAATGCTTAGGAATAGCCATTTTAATGGAAAAAAAAAATTCCCCCCTAAGGATGCTTTGTTGCTTCTCATGGTGTGATGTTCCATTCCGTAGAATTGTCTCTGTCTCAGATGACAGTTTGGCAAATCGAACACTGAGCTTAGACTCCTGATAAACCCAGGGACTGGAAAAGTCAGGTGTGGGGGGGTCTTGCCCAGATGGGAGCCAGCAGGGAGCTGGCGGCCCCGGCCAACGATGGGATAACGACCCGGGTGCGGGCCGGTCCAGACAATAGCTCTGGTCCTTTCAGTGCGGGGAGAGATAAGCGACATTCCCGGAGTTTCATTCAGTCTCCAGAGCGGTGGGAAACTCAGAGGAATACATTCCCGAAGTTTGAATCAGCTGGCAGAAAGGCGGGGTAGTCCGGGGTTCATTCGGTGCTGCCGAGCACCGGCACCGCCGCTCTGTCTAGGATGGGACCGGCACCCCCACAGGAGATCGTCGGACGTCTCTGGATTCGTGGCTGCTGATATCTTTATCTCTTTCTCGCTCTTTCTCTGTAGATACCTTTCTCTCTCTCTTTCTCCTCCTCAAGCAAAACTCGAGCTAATAAAAATCAGAAGAATATATTAAGAAAGAGAAGGAAATTTTTCAAGTGAAAAATTGGCAACCGTGGAATAGCTGTACAACAAAAGACTTAGCAAGAGAATTTTGTTTCTAAGTGTAGATTAGATAGGAGTTCCCTTACATTACTGGATCAAGAAATTTATAGATGTCCTCAGCAGGAATATTTTAACATCACTTCAGAAACCTAGCTCATCTATATGCTGTTCTTGGCAGGATTAGGGTTAAAATCTAAAGTAAAATCCTTATGGATGCAATAGTAACTTCGAACACAAGTTCTGGTTTCAGAAATACCATTACTAAAATGCTGAATAACACGATAAAGACAATGCAAAACTAATTTCTTTGTATTAGGCCTGCTACCTTTATTAGAACCAGGTTTTGTTTTCTTTTTTTTTTTTATTAGGAAAAAAAATGTCTGGTGCAGTTACTGGGATTTCGAGTCCAATAGGTTTCTCCAGAAATGGGGAGAGAGCCAGAGAGAGAAAGAGTGTGAGAGAATTTAAATTCCTAGGTGGAGGAAGTGCCTTCTCTAAATATGTGGTCTTAAATTCCCAGTGTCAGAAAGATTTTTTGATATTCCAATTCCTGTTAAATGTTAATGATTTGAAAAATTACTGGTGGTATTACTTTATTAATTTCATTATGTGAAAGACAGAAGCTAAGTGCAAAGGCAAGTACTTAGATGGGTAATTATTTCGTTTTTGTTTCTCTATGTTGTGATCTATCTGACTTTTAAGCTCTGAAGAGCTGTTAAAAATACTGAATAGAGGATAAATTAAACTTCTCTCACATATTCTCACTTTTCACACTTTAAACTCCTATAGAAACAGTTTTTAGGTAGCGTAAGATGATCTCAAAACATAACTTTTCAATTTAAGCCAACAAAAATGAAAATTATATTAATTAGGGCTTCTAATTATGCAAGCTCTCTATCCCTAATTTCATATATTTGTAACATAACAAAATTAATTTTGGATTAATAATCCTTTGGATTAAAACTCTGTAAAAGGCCAGAGATGTCCAGTACTATCTTTGGCTTTTTCCTCGATACCTACTTTGGATGTCAAAAAAACTTTTTTAGTTCCTTCTTAGTCCTTCCAGGAATTACTTCTTTTGCCAAGTGCAGCTGTATCAAATGGCTAAAGAACTCTTTAACTGTCTTAAAAAAGATGTAGCTGAGAATGTCCTGTGTAGCCACATACTTTTTATAGGGTAAGTTTTCCATCTGGTTAGAATAGGAAAGAGGGAAAAGGTGTACATCATCACTATCACTGTGATAGGTAACAGATGAGCTTGAAGAGTCAATACGAGTGGTCTTATCTGCAAAGAGATCTGTTTGTTGTTTGAAATATTTGGGGTTTTTTCCCCTGGAAGATGAGCATGGGTTTATTGTGGGTTTAAATGGCACAGTATTGCAAACTTCTGGTGCTTGTAGAACTTAGCTACCAGCTTTCTCAGTATGGATTTTGAATTTGCAGTGCACAGGTGCTAATCATTATGGCCACTCAGCATTATGTGAAAGGTGAATGTTTGTTCCCTAAACAGGCTACACATGTGCACTGACTGCTCCTGTCTGGAGTGCTTAGCTCTGCAAAGAATAATATTTCCAATATTTCATTTCACAGAGGTGTCATTGATCATGGAATCATAGGATGGTTAGGATTGAAAGGGACCTTCTTCAGGCTGAATTACCTCAACTTGGAGGCTGTCCTCATAGCAGAGGTGCTCCAGCCCTTTGATTATCTTTGATGTCTCAAAATAACCAGATAAGCCTTTTGGGTGTTCTAAAGCATTTCTGGAAAAGCTGGAGCTATGGCATAGTTAGGCTGTCATTAGGAGAAATACATTAGATAAAAGCTTAAGTGCAAGTTTCAGAGTAGGCTGCTGTAAGGGCCCGAAGAGCATTTCTTCTCCTGGGGGCAGGTACAGGGGGATGTTGAGCTCAGAGCCAGAGCAGCCAAGGTTGTTCCTCATTCTGCTGGCCATGGAAAAAGCTCTTCAACAGTGCTGTGCTGCAAGAAGGCCACTGTCAGGGCTGAACCCTGCCTGTAGGAGCTGCAACCCCACTGCACTGCAGTCCTGCCCTGCCTGGCCATGGGCCTGCTGAGCCCAGGACTGACCCCAACACACAATGGAGGTACCCAATGGCCACAATTGGGGATGACCCCAGTTGTACCCCAACCTTCCCTGCTCCCCAGCAGGCAAAGGGTGTCCTGCCATGCCATGCCAGGGGAGCCCTTGATGCTCCCAGCACCCCAAGCCCAAGGAACCTCCAGACAGAGGATGACAGTCATGCTCAAGCAAGAGCCAGACATGTCCATTGTTTAGGCAGGTCTGAGGTAAAGTCAGGACCACCAGCCAGCAAGGCAGATTCAGGATCAGGCCCATTGTCAGTGAAGAGGTCAGGCACAGTTCAGTGACAGGGGCAGGTCCACGGGGCAGGACAGGTTTGTGTGAAGCTGGGAAGGCAACCTGCCCAACAGGGTCCCCTGGTATTCTTGTACAGACTGCAATGCACCAGGAGCTGTAGCTTGGGTGGGGGCTGAAAGTTAAGAGGCTCATCTTAGTCAAGGGGCTTGCCCTGGCTGAGGCTTCTCTGTGGTGCTGTCCTGGGGATTCTTCCCATGGCTCCCAGCAGGAAAGGGACAGCTCTCAGCTGCTCTCTCTCTTTGTTGGCCCTGAGCCCCAGCTACTAAATACCCAGAAGAGATGCTCTTGTAGCCTTACAGCAGCCAGCTTTCACTCCTCAGCCCACAGTCTAGTTTGGTAGCTACTTACCTATCAAGGCCTTGCTGGAATTGAAAGATGAGTTTGCTGTTTTGTATCCAGCTTAGACACTGACTTCTTTGGTCATATGTAGATGGGGTGTTTCACACATTCTATTACAGAAATAGAAATAACTGCCATAGATACTGTGGTGGCTAAACTGGTACTGTGTGTCTGGCTGGAGAACAGCCCAGTGGAGCACTACTCCCTTCTTCATACACCTAGGAGCTTTTCCAGTCTCACTGTTCTCTCACAGATTTTATGGTTTGCAGTGGCCCACGGAGAAACCAGTATAATTATTCTTAGCAGCATCAAGCTTATAGGCAGTGACAGGTGGCCTTATATCATATAAAGGCTCATTTAACCAATTTCTGTAGGACATTGAGAATATAATGGAACTTCCTTGGGGCACTGTGATCTTCAAAGCACATATTATCACAGCAGGAAATAATCACAAATATCAATAAGAGAGTTAGATACCTTCATGCTGTGGGGAGAAGTTGGAACATGATGAACTTCCTGAAGTGGGGATAAAGTTTGATACTCACATTACCACTTGTGATTGCTTAGTACCAGAAATTCAGTTAATCCTTGTGGCCTTCTATGGGACCCTGGACAGGTAGGTGTGCCTCACTGATACTATTACTGAATTCACACCTTACACTCTGAGAAAATGTATACTCAGTGGTGCAAGAGGTGGGAAATGTGTGATACAGGCTCATGATGCCTTTCTGCAGCCATAGATGGTAATTCCTTAGCAAGTGCTTATATTGTGTGCCTAGAACCATCAAATCCTGAGAGATATGGCCTGACTTCTAGCAGCTCGAATACTGGAGAGCTGTTAAAAATCATGGCATGTGGACAAGTAGGTTAGCAAAGACTAGAGGGGAAAATGGTAATGGATGTTAGGTAGTCCTGAGGAGAAGGTGTTTTTATATTGTTGTGAATGGCTGTGAATGTGCTGGCTCTGCTTTCTGCTTCCTCCCTTGTCCATTTCTGAACTCACCAGTATTATTATTATAGCCTACACTGTTAAAGTAGTATCAGTATAGATGTCAAAGAAATACAAACCTTGAGGGATGTTGTGATGTGTTGTCCATGATGCAAGGAATGGTGCTACTTTTTACAGGTCAAGCCAAAATTCTGTGTGCAGGAAAGAGGGGGGGATACCTTGTTGCACACAACCTAAAACTTCAGGCTAAGCAGCCTTCACTGATGCAACCCTTAAAAATTACCTGAAAAAATTATACAGAAGCTGTCTGAGACTGATAATCAAGGCATTCTTCTGAATTCTGGAAAATAATACTTTCCTGGGATATTTTTGTAACCTATGTTGTCATGGAATCAGGTGTGAAAAATGTAAGCTGGAGAATAAATGAATGTGAATTTAAAGTTCTGAACCACTGGATTTACTAAAATAAATTCTTAATTCAATATATGCAATAAACATAGCAATTTAAAAAAATAGTTTCTTCTCGTCAGGAGCATTTTTTAATACAACTGCAGGCTAGATTTAGTCAATATTTGAGGTTTTGTTGGTAATATTCTTATGCCAGGTCTTATTTAGTTCTTTCTTTTATGATCACCCTCAAATTATTGGTTTTAAATCCTTTTTTTAAATTCTTATAATATATATACATATGTATATATGTATAAACATAAACTGTTATATATAAACTGATAGTGTAATAGAAGTGAAAATATTACAAGGTACAGTTGGTTTATGTTACCTTTCAGGATTTACAGGTATCTACCCTGACTTGTAATTTCGGAAAAAATAAGCTGAATTTATCTGAGTGTAGACCTGTCATTTAATCCTCTTTTAGTAAATCCAGGCATTAGTAGCTAGAATAAAATAATCCAGAGAAAAAAATACATGGTAACTATCACAGACAGTGTAGTAGTTTAGTGTATGTGAGTAGCTATTACAGGGAAAGAAGTCAACTTACCTTTCCAGGCTAAGTGGATGTTACATGCTCAAGAAGTACACAAGATGTGAAGTAAAATGACTTTCACTTCTTTGATGACTTTTTTTGGACCAAAGGTTAGAAGAAAACAGTTGAGTGCCCAGTAGCCAATGAATATATATTATTTTATTTACATTAGGGCATAGTAATACAGTTATCTGTATATATGTCATTATATACATTATATACATTAAGATTTTGGGGGGTTTGATTGTGCACTATGGTGGCAGTCCTCTGTTATTTAACTAATTTTAATTTAGAGATTCCCATTTGCAGATTTTAAAGATTTTCCTGTATTTTCCTAGATTACAATTGAGGCACAGTTTCTTCCCTAAAAGTAACCCCCTTGCTAGGGAAAAGGCAGTAGTTTTTTGCTGCTGATTTGAAATGTTTGTCTTTTTAAAAGTTTGTTTTTACCATCTCTGGATTCGCATAATCATCCTTAAACATTACAGATCACTATAGTACAGAACTTCCCATGTTGTATGCTTCCTGCATATTAGCATATGTGACTGGAAACTCCTCATGGGAAAGCTTTACTTAAGCTGCTGATTTAATCAAAATGTTCTAGATTAAATTTGACAGGATTTTTCTTTTCATTGTTTTTCTTTCCATGGAATATAGTAAGGTCACTAATCTACTTAGTGGTCTACTATAAAATTTGAAATTCTCCTTATAAAAATTAACAGAATAACCGCACACACATATAAAATATTGGATCTGGCATTAAGTATTTTAAGAGCAACTTATAATTCAAAACAGTTTTAAAATTATGAAGATATATTTATATAAAACTAAAATTTTAATCAAGCTATAAGCATTTTTTGAGTTCTTTTGTTCCATTTTAAGAAGCACATTAATTTTTTTGCATGTTTTCTACACAGATTCTGATTTTTTATATATTTTATATGTATTCTTGTATGTCTTTTGTGTATTTTTATATGCCATAAAATCTTTCTTTCCCCCAATTAAAAAATATTTCTCAAGATTTTAGCATTTGATTCCATTTGAAAATAAAAACTTGCTCTTACAAGGTATTATATAACATGCATGTTTCTGTAATGTAACAATACTTTCAAATTTGAATTGATAGATTTTAAAGGTGTTTCATTTTTTGCCAAAATATTTTTCTGTTTATAATAAACGCAGTTTGCATCAACTAGAAAGGTAAAAGAAAGAGATGATAATGCTTTCTGCTTTGAGTTATATCCAGTCATTTCAGCAGCTCAGAATTATAATTGTCTTAAAATACCTTAACTCATGCTTGTCTGGAATTTCAGAACAGTGATTTTAAAGTTTTTAAAAGTGCACTTTTATAAAAAGAAATTATAGTCAAACCTTGACTTGCTATATCCCTTCAATGATGAAAGCGAACAGTCTCATGAAATGTGTTTCTCATGAATTTACATTGGTTACTCACTTCATTTTCTATTTGCTAATAAAAATAGGGACATTGTCTGGAATAAATATGAAGCCAACTATCAATGTATTTTAACCACACTTTGAATTTTACAGCAGGTAATTTCACAAATATATTTTATGTGATAGTTTGGCTACATACTTTATTGTGAATTTATTACTTACAGCAATACAGTGTTTCTCTTGGACAAACGTTGCATATTTTACTACCTCAAGCAGATGTTCAGAAAAACTTGAAAAGACAGAAATATCTTTTTACTCCAGTTCAAGTGTTCATTTCATAAATGCAGGGCAGAAAATTCCTTATCCCATTTTAGCAGCTTAGTCACATGGTACAGCTATCTCACTGTAAAGCCCTCTTCTCAAAATTATTTAAAAATTCTTCAATCCTTTGCACCTCATGGAATATTCATTGTTTATATCTATGAGGTTTCTCTGTGAACTCTGCTTACATTGCCTCGCTTGCACAGAAACAAACAAACAGTTCAAATTGCACAAATTGACTTTTAATCAAGGGGAGTGAGTACAACTTTGAAGTTAGCTGTAAAAAGCATATTCAGAAGTCCAAACAAAGCTATTTTTAGCTATGTGGTATAGATAATCTTAAATGTATGCTCCTGATGTTGTTTTTTTGATGTCAATATTAAAAAAAAAAAAAAAAAAAAAAAGGAGACTACCAAGAAAAGCCACAGATGGAAACACAGAGGTTTTTTATTGTGATTGAAAGTATGATTAAAAATATAGCTAGAACTGTTTTGATTTTTTTTTTTTTTTTCTTTTTTTTTTGTATTTCTGTTTTTGTTAATAATTTATCCACAATTCTTTCTGAAGCTCATGGAAGTTACTCTTGGCTGTACAAGTCCCTCTAGTGGTATCTTGCATGGAACAATCATAAAAGCTTCGGTTTTCTCATTCTTTATCCACATACTAAAAATCTGTCAGTTGAACAAGCAGAACTACATTCAGCTTTAAACTAATTTGATAGTCTCTGTAATTGTTCAACTTGTATTCATTTAATTCATCCTGTGTGTCCCTAAGATTAATTTATTTTCCTGAAAAAATTATGTTGTTATATCACTGGCTTCTCAGTCTCAGCAAACAGTATTTGGAGTAAGATCTGTTAAGCTGGTTGTTAGTTCTAGCATACCAAAAAGTTAAGGACTCCATGTTCTCACCCTTTTCTGGCTTCTGACTATAAAATAAAGTGGTTTTGTATTTTGCATTTTGAAAATACTCTTCTCTGTTCAAAAAAGCTAGAAGTGATAAAACTGAAAAAGCAGTGTCAATGACTGAAATTTATTTCACCTTTCTCATCTCCATGAGAACAGCATTTCAGCTTAATACTTCTTGGGGCAAAAAGCTTTGATTTCTGCCCTTTGTGTACTTTCAATATGGCATCAAGCAAATGTTTCAGAATTACCAGCAATCCATCTTCAAAAAATGTTTTGGAAATCTAGACTCAGATTTTTAAAAGCATCTGTACCAAAATATTTTAAACATTTTCCTAAGTTTTGTGATGGAATGACCACCACATGATCAGCAGTTCAAGTAGATTTGCTTTCGTCCAAAAAACCTCTTTTTGCTTAGAAGCATGTACATCTCTAAATTGAAATATCTAGTTGTATATCTATTTAATCACCGTTTATTGGATTTTATGCCCCGTGATTATATAAATCTTTCGTATTTTTTGAATTAAATAATGATCACAAATCAAAAGATGATATGATTCATACTGTAAAATGCTATATAAATTTGAAAGATTTTAGCTAGTAATTCAGTTGCTAGGTTCCTAAATACACCACCTACCCTTTATTATTGTAGTTTGCCCCTGTTACGTCAGCAGTTGATGACTACAACAAATATATTTAGTTCTGTTTATTTACAAAAATATCTTATTCTTCACAGAAGTAATAGTGGTATGGAGATAAATTCTTTAGAAGCTTTTTTTGAGGACATTGTGATTTACGTTCATTTTTACATTATCTAATAATTATCAGCAAAACTGACAAAGTATTTAAGATCATCCAAATTAATAGATTTCAGGAACACAAGTGGAACATTTTCTGTTTTATATGAGGTATTATTTTATTTTAAATTATCATCTAAAAAATAAAACCATAGTCTTACTGAAAAGCTTTGCAGTTTCCACAAATTTCAGCAGACAAGATAGTCCTAACAGAAGTCTTCTTGTAAATTATGGTTTGGAGATAAAATGTATGGAATAAAATGTTGACAACACTTGCTCCTCAAAGTCTTTAAAGAAAATTGTCTGTTTACCCTCAGTCCCTGTAAGCCTGCATAGGATATTTCTGAACAGCCAAAGCACATGGGTGTTTTTCTATATAACTTACACAGCACCACAGTAAATTATACTGTGAATTAAACCCCAAAGAATAGAAGCAACCATGCATCTAGAAAGTAGGTGTTAAAATCCCGTTCCACATTATTAGAAAAGACTGCAAGGATTATTAAGATGCAGGCAGCTGAAGTTGTGGTAGCAAAGGATTTTAGCTAGCACAGTCAGGCAGAAGTTCTTAAGAAACAATGAATCAAAGCAAAGAGAAAGAAACAGACACCTATATAGAGACAGCCACTGCAAGCAGAGAAATTTCAAAATTCAAAGTGAACACTCTGCGGGGTTACTGGCATAAAACTAAGTCATACACACACCTTGGATTTTCATTTTTTACTATTACTATACCAGTTTTGACAAGATATGAATTCTCTTGATTGATTACTTTTTGAACCCGTGACTTTTAAGAATGTCCATTTTAGTAATCCTGGGGTCTTTTCGCCCTCTGTAGTGGTGTGGTATGGAATAAATCACTTAATTTGTGCTAAATTTAACAGCAGTGTTATAGCCACTTTTTGTTATTTCTACATATATATATATATATATATATGTATATAATATATAATTATTTCCACAAAGGAAAGTGGCATCTCCTTTTTATTCAAGGTTTATTCAAGGTAACCTCCTTTTACAAAGACCCTATTTTTATCTGTCCTTTTTATTTTATGGAAATTAAATGAAGAAAAACTTCGAGCTGACATACCACATTGTACCATAGTACTAGTTGCTATGTGTGGCTCAGATCAGGAAAAATGTAGCAATTTCCTTCTCATTTACCAGGGCTTTATTTAAAATCATAATCGTTTTGGTCATGCAAAATTTCAGAAGGTATTTTGTTCCTTATTTTCTATCAGTTGTGTGTTTCATGTTGCTTGAGTATTGTGTCATATCAAGCAACCAAGCAATATATTCAAAGCTGCTCTGCCTGTAGAAGGAAATTGGGCTGCAGTTAAAACAGAAGGTTATAGGAAGACAGATGGGAAGAGGGGCATTCACAGGCAGGACAAAGGCAGAAAACTTTTTAAACTTTGGGACCTTTGGTTACTACCTGTTTTACCTCTTACTGACAATTTCCCACCTGTGTGATCAGTTCAGCTACCTATTTACCATTGATTTCAGTGACTTTAGTGTCATTGCAAAAGGCTGTAGCAAATGTTAGAGCAGAATTAAGTTTGTTTTCCTGAAGGCTACCTTTTAACTCCCACAAGTGATGGTTGTATGACCTTACTGCCTTATTCGATTTTATAGTTTTGAACACTACTAATCCTGTACATCAAGTGGATCAGGAATCAGGCATTAAAGCATGTTTTATACTAACAACATTAAAAATCTGCAAAACTTATTTACAATACAAAAGTCTCAAATATATTTTTTTAAAACTGAGTCCTTGTCACTTCAACTACATTTTTTTTATTTATGTATACAAATTGAATTTCTGAGGTTTTATAAATAAGGCTTGTTGGCACATAACATTCTTTACCAATTCTCTTGATTCTTTACAATGAACAGTATTTGGACCCTTACCCTGATTTCATTTCCTAAGATGTTTAAACCATTGCAGTATCAAGGGGAAGGACCAGCACAGAAAATAAATTAAATTTTTTATTTAAACTTTTTTTCAGAATTTGTTAAGGATACAATATGATGTGTATCATTTAAGTGGCTGCACCAGATGAGCTTGGTGGTGTTTTGAAGACAATTGCATATATCTGAAAATAATTTGACTCAACAAATCTGAGAGTAATGCAGATCATATCAGCCATGTTGACATAATTGCTGCTTATGTCTCACATAACTACATCTTATTGCTAGATTTCCATGGGAACTTGCTTCTCTTAGAGATTAGCTCAACTTGATGTGCAGAAATGTATACATCACATAACACCAGTTACTAAGACAATGTAAGCACATATAGGAGTTACTGTTCAAAGAGAACATTAGTCTGTGGCAATGATAAACATGTCTACTCCAGTGCCTGAAGCAATTTCTGCATTAAGCTGTAGTTGGATAAGGGCAAAAAGAAATGTCTTTATAATAAGTCTGGTTGTTTGCCTTTATTGTTATTTGTACTGAGCCAGCCTTGGTGTTTTCTCATTTTCATCTACAAAGCAGCAGTACCAAAAGGGAAAAATAATCAGGAAGATTCAAATCTTTAAGTAGATACAGTATTAGTTCAAGTAAAACAGGATTTAGCCACAGGGTTTGATTTCAGAAGCAATATATATTCAAGCGTGTGAAAATGTTTCCATTTTTCTAAAGTATTACAAAACTCAATCAGAGTATTTAGATACAGACAGCTCAAATTTGTCCGTATCTAACACCAATCAAAAGCAAAATACTGGTTTTGTCACAGCTTACAATATGAATTAATCTTTTTGACCTCGCTTTTGGTTTCTCAATTTTTATGAATATAGTGTGAAATTTAAGTTCCTGACTCTTCATAGAAGGGTACAAATTTAAATCTAAGCATCTCTTATAACTTTTTTTTTCTTTCTTAACTTTTAGCTGTAATCCTTCAATGGCAATTTGAAGCGTTTGTCATTAAACCTGGGCATAGAATCTTAATGTGACTCAGAATGTTTATAGCGTTACCATTATACATTCTGTTATTGCTTCTAATTATTAAATACATACCTCACTACAATCATTAATTGGTTCTAAATATTCTGAGAAAAGAACCTAAGAAACTATGTGCTGTTAAGAATGCAATGTCAGTCTAAGTTCCAGGAGATAAACAGTTGAGACACTACCTTGAAGTTTGCCCTCATTTCGTTGCTCTCGGTTATGTCAAGAGTATGGGTAGTAAAAATAGAACCTCTCTATTAACTACGGGGGGGGGGGTTTATCTTTTTTTTTTTTTTTTCCAAAGCATTTTGTTAGTGAATAAAATTCTTTTTTTCATTTTGAGACCCAACTCAATTTGCAATTAATTCAGCTGAAATTATTTAACTGTCTGAGATGGATAAAGCCCTTATATAAAAGCTTACCTGTCCTGGAATCCCAAGCTTGAGTAGCACATAATTCTGTTCCCTCTTGCATTTTATTTATAAAGCATTTCAGATGCTTTACTAAACCTTGGTCATATCTACATCTTTGAAAATACTACTGTGAAGACTATGAGGAAAATCTTGGTTTTCCATTGTCAGTGAGACCACAATTTTTGTGGTCTAGCTATTCCATTCCTCTTTGTTGGGATCTGTGATTAAATTAATTCTTCTGCCTTTATCTGCAATCCCTTCACCTTGCTGCAGCGAGATTCCACTCACTAAATTTAAATATTGAAAATATTCACTGACAACGAATTTGTTATTTCCCTGAGATTTCTACTATTATTAGACCTTCCTGCAAAACATAAATTTCTTAGACTATACCTTTTGCTTTAACTATTAATCCAAATAATTAGATCTACTTTAAGAAACTGCAAGTGAAAACCAAAGTAACTTGTTTGCCTATATCAACCCTTTTGAAATATTGATTTAAAAAAAAAAAATAAACGAATATGGGAGTGCAAAAGGAAATACCAGAGATGAAAGTGTTGTATAGACTCTTCTGTAACTGTAACATGTAAACTTTGAAAAATGTGTAGCATTTCATGATCTTGTACATCATATAATCTTATAATGATGATTTAGTATTTTTAGTGTAAAAATAATTTGGGGGAATTCAAAGCTTGTTCATGTAACAAGATGAGGATGAAACTACTACACTGCACATTTTGTCAGTAATTTCCCTAAAATATTCTCCAGTATAATTGTTTCTTTGTCATTTCCTTAAATCACACCATCTTATAAGGTGCAGAGCATTAGAATTAGTGTGCTCAGAATAGGTCTATACCATATGCAGGCCAACTAGAAAGAACGATGTAATCTACTTAACATAACTGACATAATTATAAGTCAAGACTTGACAACTGACTACCCTGGATTCTGTATGTATAGGAATCATTGCCTACAACAAAATATTCTGCTCATATAATATGAGCAAATGTATCTGCTCATATATTTATATAAAATATAAATTCATAACTAAAGTGATGACGTTAGTTCTGTGATTTATGTAGTATTTTAAATGACAGAATTCAAATACATACTCAGCCTCGTGTTAGTACTTATCTTTCTAGCAGATTTATTTGAATGTAGCTTTTTTTTTTTTTTTACTGTCACTCCTCTTTCTTTCATTATCTTTTTCTGTATCAGTAATAGGAAAGGTAATAAGCCTGAGACTTTATTAACTCTCTCTTATTTTTCCCTTGATGTGTGGGGGGTTTGGGTTTTTGAACACAGAAAACTGTCAAAGACTGCAAATACCTAAGAAGCTTTATATGAATTGCTGCATGTACCATAAATATATTTGGGGACTGTGGTAAACAGAATGGAAACTATTGGTAGTGTTCTAGTGTCAGTGTGTCATAAAGTAAGTTAAAAATGAAAGATGTTAGTAAAAGGCTCATTCCAACAAACAAACAGGTATATTTTTTCTACAGAAACAAGAATATAATGTATAACAAAACAGAAATCACTTTCAGTTTTATGGGAAAATGTAATTTATAACCCTGAATGAGAGATGGTATTAAAATGTTCATTTTAGATTAATCAGCAGTGTGTTCTATTCCTTTAAAAAAAATATTGTCTCAGACTTGAAGGGGTCAGTATTACATTGTATTTTTTCTTAGTATACATGTTACAGTTTAGGTCAGTTTGGGCAAGTATTACTCTTCTAGAAAATTCCAGTGCAGGTGTCTTGGTCCAAATATTACAGTAATTTCAAAATCAATGAATCCTATTGAGTGCCACATGGAAAGTGTGCTCTAAGTTTATTGTAAAATTGTTCCTTGTTAGGGTCTTAATTAAAATGTTTATTTATATCACAGTAAAACACATGCAGTTGTGAATAATGGTTTAAAGGTCTAACACACATTACAACACTGTATTATGGGGAATTGTAATAAACAAGGAATGTGGGAGGGCTTTTTGTGTTTTGTTTTGCTTTTTTTTTACAGGAAGTCACAGTTTTATTATAATTAACACAATCACAGTACATTAAAGATTAATTATGCATAGGTAACTACCCAAAGAACAATAGCCTATACATGAACAGGAAGATGATCCACTTATTTAAGAATGAAAATAGAACTGTAAATTTTCTGGTCACAGGGCAGACCAAATTCTGTTTTTTAAAGAATGGGAATATATGGATTTCCTTTCTTCTACAAAAACATACTATCTAGAAATCTGAGAACACAGGAAATCAACCTAGCTCCTCTTCTTTGTCTTACCTGGTGCAACTATCCCTTACAAAATGTGTTGCTGCACTGTTTACAATACTAAGTGGTTTTAGATTTCAGAAAAAAATTGATGTGAAAATAGGACTCCACCTTTTTATATCTTATATTTTTACTTTGTTAGATTTAGCATGCTTGCATACATTTGAAAGATTAAAGCATTGAGATTTGGAATTCACTATAATACACAAGGTTATAAAAACTTAATCTTCATGTAGATGGATTAATGATGGTATTTCAACGTTGATCACCCAGAAATTCTATAGTCAGTGAAAAGCTGGTGAAGGGACACTTCAGAGAAAATGGCAACCCCTTTCAGCTGTTTTGTTGCCTACGTTTCCAGTGGCTTCTGAAGTCTGAGGTTACCAGGACGCTAAAACTGTGCTTTACATGTGAAATACAAAAAAGATTTTGTCTGTGCTTCTGCCACTTCTTTCATTGCCTCCTTTTCATATTCAGCTATAGTCTGACATGACATGTGAAAGCAAAAGAAGTGGGAAGGCAGAGTTTCTAAACTCCTTGAAGAAGTCCAACTTGACTTCACTGATGGCAGGAAAGGATGCATAATAATGTGCAGTGATGTGTGTGCAGGTGTACACGAGAGACACAGGTGCACATAAGTGTGTGAGGAGTGCATGCACACACACATACACATGCATGGTGTTACTTGAACTGAGAAAAGCCTATTATAAAAAGCCCAAATTTGTATTATGCAAAGCAGATGTGAGGGAAGGATTCTTGATTTAATTTTGATACGTGAATTGTTGTTTTGCATTAACTCATGAAAAGGCTTTTTCAGAGGTTGCAGACAAGCAGTGGTATTGATTATGCATGTGGTCCAAGGGTCTCCTCTTCTTTTGGGGGATTTTTACACATGATGTCCTGCATGGATTTTTTTTTTTTTTTTTTTTTTTTTTTGGCAGACTTTTGGGAAGCATCTTATTACTGAATGAAGAACTGGAGCAGAAGAAAAATCTGAATTCTCACCCATTACCCCCAAAAGCTAACCTGATGTTAGATCTTTCTGACTGCTTTAATTCTGTAACAGAACAGTTTTGTGACATGGAATTACAGAACAGTTTGAGTTAGAAGGGATCTTTAAAAGTCATCTAGTCCAACCCCCAAAGTCTAAAAGCTGAACTTTCTCTTTTTACATCCCCTGTGAAAATGAGACAAACTACTAATGACTTTTTCACTATTTATAATTATTTCTCAAAGCTTTTCCTGTTAACCTTTTAAAATAAAAGTTAATTTCCTTATAGCATGTTAAATACATTAAAAAGCTAAATACAGGAAATACCACGTTATTGTATGCCTGCAGTAATCTGGTAAGATTCCTCTATATACCCTGAGTATATATTTGTGTTTGGCTTTGCTCATTGAA
The DNA here is from genome assembly GCF_036169615.1 of Heliangelus exortis. Classification (NCBI taxonomy): domain Eukaryota; kingdom Metazoa; phylum Chordata; class Aves; order Apodiformes; family Trochilidae; genus Heliangelus; species Heliangelus exortis. The sequence continues at coordinate 105,845,158 of NC_092422.1, read as the reverse complement.
CAGCTCCTTTAAAAATAATTCTTAAATTAATAAGTAAAAAAATAAATTCTTTATTCTTGCATTACAAAGTAACTCTACCAATAGCGTCTCCTATTCTGGCACCTCATCAGGAACTTTGACATTCTCTGGTGCGAGATCTTGTAGCTTCTTTACCCATTGACTTCAGTGGGATTTATGGACACCCAGAAGTCTTTGGGAATCAGATTATTTTCCTCCTAGACGTGGATTTAGATATTTAATTTTAGGAATTCATATTCAAATATCTGGACGAGTACCCTCCTATGCTTGGTATTTTGGTTTTCTTTCTGTCTTTGCACAAATCCAGGAATGGAAACGATCAAAAGAAAGGAGGCCCGGTGCCCGGGCTGTGCTGTAAGGAGGACACTTGAGCAGCGAGCCCATCCCAGGTGCCGGCGCTGCCTCCCGCCTGGCGCGGAGCCCGGCAGGGCTGACAGGAGCCAGCAGACCAGCTCCGCACACACACTCTCACGTTCCCGCCCAAGCCGCCGTCCCTAGCCCCAACCTGCACTGAGTCCCATTCCCTGAATAAGGAATTAAAACCAAGAGCCGATGTTCAGGGATGCCCAAACGTGGCCGGCTTCACTCTCTCTCCTTTTCCGGCACCGTCTCGGCGTAACTTTAAGAAGCGGGGCCCAGCCGGGCAGTAACGCCGCTGGCGGGTTCCCCCCTTTCCTGCGAAATCCCCGGGCCGCTACGTACGGGTGGAGGCCGGGTTCGGGCCCTCGCCGCCAGGGCAGGGCGTAGCCCCCGCCCCGCATCCCGCCCGCCTTTAAGCGGCGGCAAGGGCGAAGCCCCGCGGGCGCCGCGCCTCTTCCCGCTCGGAGGGCAACCGGCCGGGCTGGATGGTTTGTTTTTCCCTTCCCTTGTCAGCTAACCCCCTCTAGCGCTGAACCGGCCGCATCTGACCTGCGGGCTGCCGGCAGCGGTGAGGCGAGGGGGCGCTTCTCCTCGCCTGCCTCACGCACGCCCCGCACCGCCCCGAACCCCCTCTCTCCCCCGGGGAGGACGGCTGAGGAGGGGCCGGGGCCGCCGCCGCCGCTCCAACGTCTCGCCCTCCCCCGCCCCACCCGCTCCGGCGCTTGTGCCGGAGCGCCCCCGGCGCGGGGCCGCGGTGGCCTCCCCGCGGACCCGGCACCCGCCGGGCTGGGCGCAGCGGGGCGGCCGTGCCGGAGGGGGCGATCGCTCCGCGGGCAGCCGGAGAGCGGCGACACCAAAAAACTGCAGCCGGCTGCGCGGCACGCAAAGCGGGAGGGAGCAGCGAAACATCACAGCAGAGCTGCCTGGTTGCTGATTGCTCCGCGGCAGAAGGGGAAAGACAGAGACTGAGAGGGGCGAGCGGCAGAGCGCGGACGGCGAGCGGGGTCGGGGATGCCGCCCCGCAACTTTCCTTGATGCCTTCGAGAGCGTGAGGAGGCGCCCGGCCCTTCTCATCCTCCCGCCTCTGGAGCTCGGCGGCGGGGAGACACCCTCCACCGTGGGAAACTGAAGCCCCTCGGCGCTGCCTTCGGCCGGGGATGCGGGGGGCCGTGCGGCGTGTACGGGGTAGGAGGCTGCTCCCGCCGAGGAGGCAGGTGAAGCTGCCGGGGGCCCTTCTGCGGGGCTGAAGGTGCCATCGCCGGAGTCGGCGGAGGGAGCGGGGCGCGACCCCCGCCGCCGCCTCGAAGTTGCCGGAGCTTTCCCAGTGCCGCCGCTCCTCCGGCAGGGCGGCAGCGGGGGTCTCCCGAGGCTCCCGCCCGCCCTCGCCCTCCGGGCCGCTGCCGTGCCCCGGGACCTCGCCGGTGGATGCGTCCGACCCGGGCAACCCCCGGCGGCAGTGCAGGCAGCGCAGCCCGCCGGGCCGCACCGGCCCGCACCGGGTCGGTGGGTGTGGGCTTCGCGGCGGCGTTCCCCGGTGGCCTGAAGGAGGACTGGCAGCCTCGGTGGGCTGAGGACGCGGGGCGCTCGGCGGGCACCAGCCATGGGGTGTTGTGAGGTGAGGGCATTGCTGTGGAGAGTCGGCCTCTTCCTCCCCCTGCTGACAGCGCGCCCGGCCGCCGGCGGTCACGTCGCCAGCAACCAAGGTAAGGACGGGGACGGGGTCGGGGGGGTGGTGGTGCGGGCGGGCTCCCTCCAACTTTCCGGCGACCGCAGAATGCGAGGTGCCAGCGGGCAGCCTCCGGCGGGAAGGGTGTCCCGCACCTCCGCTCTGCAGCGCCGGCGCCGCCCGGCCCAAGGAAGGCGGCCGGGACGGGTGTCGGAGTGTTTGGGGACCCCCAAAGGCCGGGGCGCGGTGCTCCCGCCGGCACCTCCGGGCTGCTCGGCCTCTCCCGGCCGCTGAGGAGCCAGAGGGAGTGCGGGGCCGGGCGCCGGCGGTCCTGCTAGGGTTGGGTATTTGGCGGAAGGTTTAGCTGGGGGCTCTGCTGTTCCCCTGCTTTCCCCGGGCGGCGTCCCGGGAGGGGCGAGGTGCTGTCCCCACGCGAAGCGGCACCGCGGCCAGGGAAATAACTCTGGGGCTGGCGGGGCTCCCCTGGGCTCCCCACAGTCGCCCTTAGCCGCCGGGTTTGTGACCGAGCTGCTGAAGAGCAGGTAACTGAAAGTTACCTCCCGGTGAGACGGAGCAGGAGCATCTTTTTACTTGAAAGGTGGTTTGAAGGTTTGCTTTATTCCTTCCGAACCAAAAGCGTCTTTCGAATGGTTTTGAGAGGTCTCACCGCCACGCGTTAAGAGAAATTGATGCTCGTCAGCGAGCTGTGCAAGTGTGCCTGACTGTCCTTAATGCCAAATTTTTAGGACCGAAGGTCTGATTGTTCGAAAAAAATCTCATTCAGAGTCTTTGTCACCGGTGCATTTTCACGCTTACTACACGAAATGTGATAAGTAATTTCAGTTTGCAACTACGTAACATACAACCATATCAGTGCTGTATTAGATTTTCCTTTTTCTTGTGTCTTAGAAGACTTCGGATTTTAAATGTAGCACAACACACGTTTCCCTTTATGTCAGTCTCATTAGTGCACGCTAATACCTGCTGCACTACTGCATTACCTGACAACGGGCATCAATGCAGTTCAAAAAAATCTGTTTGCATGTGTTACAGAACAACCAAGACACACTAGATGCATCAAGTGTAAAGAATTTTTATCAAGTAATGCAAGTTAGATTAGGTTTCTAAACTAGTATTTTATATTCCTGGAGTTAAATTATTAATATTTAAATATTGTTTTTAAAATGGGGGAAATGGAGAAAACAATTACCAAAACATTTCAGCTATAAGAAAAGCCTGTTAAGGAGAAGTGTGTTTTTTGATATTGACATAACTGTTGCCAACAAGCTCAAGTATTGAGGTAATGGCTGCATAGATTGCTCATAAATTACCTAGGTTCTGAATAACTTCTGTTTCTTCACATTGTTTCAAAACTTCCAGTAAAGTGAATGGCCTCTTATCTTTGGCATTGTCATTTTACCAGAGAATCCAGTTAATAAATGTAACTCCTCGAAACACCGGAACTGAAAATTTACAGCTTCAAAATGTACATCCCACCCGACTAACAAAATGTTTGCAAGAGTTTACTTTTAATGACAAGTTTCTCTAAATGCAAGAACAGGATTAGAGAAAATGAGTAAAATAAATTGCCCATTGTGTAAACACGTGTGTAAGTTTAAAATGCCAGTTACTAACACTTGGAATCTCAGTTGTAAAGAATTTTTTTAAAGTCTTGTGCTGTGAAAAGAACCCTACCACTTTCAAGTTTTCCTGTGATGTTTTTAGAATGTACATCTTGGAAACATTTGCAGTAATTGCTGTTGGGTTTTCACTAATAATTGTAATATTTATGACTTATTTTGTCTTTACTAGTTGATAAAAATGGTAATCTATTTTGTATTTACAAACATACCAGCATTTATCCTGGATTACAAAGGGAATGTTTTGATTTGGTTTCTAGATTGTTTGGGAGAAAAAGATAGAAGAGGAATAAGTTCATCAGTTCATCTTCCACTTTATTCTTAATGTTTTATTTCCTGTTACTAGAGAGGAATTTTCAGATAATTAATATCCTTCAGCCTTAGAAATTACTGCTATGTTCACATTAATCTTTTTTGATTGTTTTTCTCAAATGGAATTATGGAATTTTTTTTTTTTAAATAAATATAGCTCCAAGACTCTTAGCTTGTCATTCTTTACCCAGTAAATCAATGTGTGGTGTCCTAGAATATCTGTAGCATTGCAAACACAACAATACTATTGACAGGGAAGTGAACTTTCATTCATATTAATGGAGTGGTAGGTTCTAAAATTATGACCATCCCAAGGGTTAGATTTTACTGCTCAGAAAATATGTATTTAGACAAGGCTGTGGAGTTGCATGGGAACAGCATACCACTGCAGTCTGAAACAGAACTGCTTGAAGTCAGAAACTTGAATTTTAATGGTGTAGGGTGAGTGCTTGAATGTTCATCTAAATTCTCATTAGTTGCCCATGACATCCATTTATGAACAAGTTGCATTATTATGCAAGATTTCAGCCTGTGTTGTAGGTCTTTTGTTTTCAGAACACTATGAATTGGTCAATAACTTTTAGACCTAAAAATACAGACAGTAGCATCTGACTTGGGAACTTCTTGGTGCAAAGCATTCTTAAGCTTCTAAGATAAAGGTTGCATCAGGTAACAGTTTAGTGGTATCCTGTGCTAGGCATGCATGAATGGATGTATATTTCAACATACAAGTAAACCAGAAATAATCTTCTTACCCTTGCTATTTTCATACTGTATCTATCATATGTATCACCAGTCAATTAATTTCAGAAGTAAACTATAGAACTTAAAGACTGTTTGTAATGTGTCAGGTCTATTAGTGAACTGGAAAAGGAAGTTGTTGCTTTTTCAGTTGCCACGTGTCAATACACTTGGAAGGTTACGAAAGGGTTTTCTGGGTTTTTTTGTGGGTTTTTTTTGTTTTTCTTTTTTTCTTCCTCTAAAAGGCACCTGCATTCATTTTGTCCCTCTTACCAAAAAAAATGAGGTAAGAAGTGATGCTGAATGTCAGTTCTGAATTTTTTAAAGCCTTTATTTTTAAAGTGGTTACATTTGATGTAAATTGGGTAGCTCAAAGTAGGTAACAGAGCTTTTTGATTCTGGTATTACAAAATCAGACAGATTACTAGTGACCTTCAGTTATTCATAAATTCAAAGAAGTTTGCTTGTTTTTATTCACATATTTATTTTTACATAAATGCAATCCATCACCAAGAATCCCTCTTTCTGAATACAGCACTCATAATTTTCCTGTAGCTATAGGGAGACCAAGGACTAAGTGGCTGTAGAGACTAAACTTCTATCTGAATGAGACTGACATTTTACTGCTAGAGAATATCTCTTACTTTGAGAATTTAAGATACTGGGAAGAAGGCTGTACCTGCTGCCAGTACTGTACTTGTCCTGGTGAACTCCACTGTTCAGTTGTGCAGCTAGTGTTTTTTGTGAGCATTTGCATCATTATTGAAAAAGGAAAAAATTGAATAAACAAAACCATTGTAGTAGAAGTGTATAATTCCTTTTTAAAGATAAAGTGATGAGCAAAATAATATTTTAGTTTCAGGCTATTAAGAAATTTTAAAAAATATTTTTACCCATATATTCCACGTACATAGAGACTTGAGTGCTAATGAAGACTTTGGACCCTCTGGAGTTGTAGTTATGCATGAAATGACTCTTATCCAAAATCTTTGATATGAGTGTTGTAAGTATGAGCTAAACAGGTCTGCAATTACTGCTTTGTGATTCCTGGAGCTGTATTTGGCAGTACTGAGTGCTGTTTGGTATTTTGTTATTTTGTTATGAGCAAATGAGAATGACTGGTATGGAAATATTGAAAATTAGAAAATGCGTAGCTTAAGAAGATGTAGTTTGAAACTGACTCAGTGCAGTAGCTCTCATATAATCTGAAGGTGTGAAAACTCCACAGAGGAACTGAATTGTTTCCAAAAGTGTATAACTTGGCCTTGCTGAGGAAGGAGGCAAGTCAAATTTTAAGCTCGATGTTATAAGGAGGTAGGGGAAAACAAACTGAAGACCAGTGTACAGCGAGCAGTGGCTTCTCCATCTCTCACGAGTTATTCAGGGATCAGTGTTTTCAGTTTCAGCCAGCATCTTGCCATCTTAGTTACTAGAAACCAAGGTGACACCAGCAGAGAGGGGACAACTGTCCCACATCTACCCACTCTTGCCATTTTCAAAGTGACGGCTGCTGGCTGCTCTCAAACTGGCCATCAGTACTAGATCAGATAGACCTTGGGTTTGATCCAGAATAACCATTCTTGTCCTCCTATGAATTTAATAGATAAGTTTTTGCCAAACAATACTTTTTTTAGCAAGTTTACAATAGAAAGAAAGAAAGAAAAAGCATGCTGGAAATTAAGTTTTTTAATTTTATCTGGAAATCTGTGTTTCCAAGTAGATATTTTTAGATCTAATTACTTAGATCAGAACTCTGCTTAAGGGCTTGTTTAAGGTATCGGATGTTAGACTTTTCAACTGAGAATTTTAGAAAATTGTAAATGTTGAGTACATTGTTTGTCAGTAAGATATAGTAAGTTAATATCCGATTTGTTGGCTATTTTTTTTTTTTTAATGATGAACAGTCCAACATATTTAAAATCTCCTTTAGCTGATTAGCGATATTTAGAGCCTAGTGCAAAGGTACAATATGAGAAGAATTTTACTGTTCTTATACCCCAATATAGCATGACCATATTAGGATATATTCTTATTCCAGCTTTGTAAAAAGGAATGTTTCCATTAGGATCACAGGATTTCTCTGACTTGACATTGACAGAGAGGAGGCTGGCCTTTTGTTTGTTATGCCTGTTAACATGCTGAACTCTGTGGCTGAGAGAGAGAATGGTAAACAGTATGGAAATAGAAAAGTAGGGAAATAAATTATTTGTCCAAAATCTGTCCTCATCCCCTGGGAACCACATGATCATGCATAGTGGTCAACAAAAAACTTATCTATTACAAACAATACCTCTTCATAAGCTGGTTTTGAACTTGTAAGTTACATGCCAATGTTAATGATAAGGTGTTGACCTAAGAATTACTATTGAAGATTCTTTTACGTGATAAAAATATCAAATAGTTTGCAAGATTTCTTTCTGGTCTGTACAAATCATCTCAACATGATGAGAAAATGATTCCCAGACCTTTATTTTAGATTGCTTTCTAATTTTTGAGTGCCACTTCCTTATCGGTTGTGATTTTGGGAACGTCTATCTTGGCAACTTGTGTAAATTCAGGTTTTTTTCTAGTACTGTTAATTTTTTTTTCACTTGGACTAGGTTTGTATGACTTGTTAAAAATCTGAAGATCTATATTTCTCTTACTATTTTTAGGTCTTTTAAAATGCATTTGTAACGTTCCTTTCAATTTCTATGCTTATTCCTCAAAGTAGACATTACTCTGTCTTCTGTTGTAATGATGTTAGAATATTTACATAACATACAAAAGCCCGTAAAGTTTAATACTCAAATTATCTTCAGCTGCTTCATTTCTCTTGTAGTTCCCTTAGTATTCCAGTCTACAACTTATTCCAGGAATCCTTTTACTGGTTTCAAGGATGCTTTCATGATCAATGAAAATCCATGTTTTCAATCCCCCCACCACACACATTCTGCCAATCTCCACACTGTTTCAAAGTTCATAGAATCATAGAATTGTTTTGACTGGAAAAGATTTTAAAGATCATCAAGCCCAACTGCTGACCTAGCACTGCCAAGTCCACCACTAAACCAAGTCCCTAAGCACCAAAGCTACACATCTTTCAAATAACTCCAGAGATGGTGACTCCATCACTTTCCAGTGCCATTTCAGTAAAGAAGTTTTTCCTAATACCCAGTCTAACTATATTCATCTGGCAGTTGACCACCACTCCTAGGTCCTTTTCCTCCGGCAGCTTTCCAGCCACTCTTCCCCAGCCTGGTAGTGTTGTATGGGGTTGTTGTTATCCAAGTGTATGATCTGGCCTTGGACTTGTTGAATCTCATACAACTGGTCTTGGCAAATTGACCCATTCTGTCCTGATACCTCTGCAGAGGGATCTCTGAAACCCTTCTTTGTTACTGTGATATCTCTCTGAAAGTAAAGGGGCAGACTCAATGTTTATAAATATGTAAAGGGAGAGTGTCAGGAGGATGGAGCCAGGCTCCTTTCAGTGACATCCAATGACAGAACAAGGAACAGTGGGTGCAAGTTGGACCATAGGAGGTTCCGTGTAAACATAAGCAAAGGCTTTTTCACTGTGAGGGTGACAGGGCACTGGAACAGGCTGCCCAGTGAGGTTGTGGAGTCTCCTTCTCTGGATGCATTCACCTGCATGACCTACTCTAGGTGTTGCTGCTCTGGCAGGGGGGTTGGACTTGATCTCCTGAGGCCCCTTCCAGCCCCTAACAGTCTGTGATTCTGTGTTTAAAGAGACAAACTGCAATACTGAAGAAAGAAAATTAGGATTCAATCTTGTCACGGTTTAACATTGGCCCGGCAATTAAACCGATGGCAGACGCTCTCTATTAATCTCTCTCTGCTCCACCATAAGAAAGGAGAGAGAATAAGGGAGAGAGACTTATGGGTTGGAGACTAAACTACACAAGTTTAACGAAACAGTAATGATAAATAGGGAAAATTGCTAAATATATATATATTTACAAGAAAATGGATACCACATTCCTCCCCCCTTTCCCCCAATAGCTCTCATGTCAACCGAGGCTGCAGGGCAGCCCTGGGAAAGTCCAAGCTGGACTCCTGGAGTTGGCAGCAGTCGGGAACTGGAGGCAGAAACACAGGCAGGCAAACGGACAGGATCCTTCCAGGATGCCCGGTGGAGGAAGGGAAGCAGGAAAGGCAGGAAGGGCAGGCAGCCAGAAGCTTCTGCTGGTGGCCTTTCATAGCATTACAGGTAAGACCAATCAGCTGATAAGGGGGTGGTGCCCAGCACCTCTGCTGGTGATCTCAGGTGAGGCCAATCAGCTGGTAAGGGTGTGGCTCGGCCCTCATGATCCCTCAAATTATACTGAGGATGACGCACATGGGATGGAATACTCCACTTGAGAAACTTGCTGCTAACCCCAGCAAGTGCAACCACCCACAAGAGACCTAGCAAAAAGCAAGTACAAGACAGAAAATCACCTTTATCCTGGCCCAAACCAGGACAAATGTATGTATTACCCATAAGAGAAGGCAATACTTCATTCACTTGATCACCAGCTTCCTGACCTTTAATGTTTCTTTAACTGAGGTGTTAATGCTTCTTGAAATCTTGAAATCTTGAAACATGGGGACTAGAGGGGGCTGGTGCAGCAGAGAAGCCCACACACATTCCAGGATCCTGATGCAAGAGAATATGTATGACCAGGGCTGGCCTCTATCCATGGATATCTCTTCATTGCACCAGATGGTTCAAAACAGTACCAGCATAAACAGAAACATGGAAAAGGTCTTTCTTCCTCTCTTCTTTCACCTGCTTTCCCTTTTTCCTCTCATGTTGTATGTGCTTATACTTAAGATTCTACTCAAAGTATGTAGGAAAAAACCCAAGAATTTAAAGGTATAAAATTCTTTATTTTAAAATCAATTCTTGATATATGTTAAGGTAGATAAGTAGGCAGCTGATAAGAGTTTTTTTCCTCTAAAGAGAGGTTGTTTTATTCGTTCTAGGTTGACTGCATTCCAGACAGTCTTTGAATGGTCTACTGTTTGCTGACAGGTTGTCCAAAAAGCTTAGCACCAGATTAATGAGATTTGGATGCATAGCACCTCCTCATAGGTCAGTACAGCTCTGTTGGATAGCAGAGGCAGTACTTATGTGAGAAACACAAGCATGCATAGCAAATCCGGACATTTTAATATACAGATATGTTACAGATTGATATGTTAACTAAGTTTGTATTACAGCATTCCTTCATGCCAACAGTTTTTTTGTAATTATATAGGTTTTAGCTTGGCATAAATCCAGTACTGTGTCACTTCTGTGTAAAAAGAAAGGTGGGCAGTAGGTACTATCTGTAATAAACCATTGTGAAGGGACATACACAGAATGAGGACATAGTAAAAGATATAGTTACAGGGAGCTCTACCATCTTAATCTATTTAATGGCTTTTGCAGCTGGAACAAAAGGGGAAAAGTCACATATAGCAAACAGTATCATTGATGCATGTAATGAGTGATTTGTCTTGGCTGAGGACCCTTGGTTAGAATGCACTTGCTACTGTAATTTATATTCTCTGGCAGCTGGTTGCTTCTTAGCTTAGAATATAGGAATAAAAGAATGAATTAGAAAGCATTCTGTAAAATAATGCACTAACATTTTAATCTTGGTAAAAGTGATTATCTCTGAAATTTCCCAGGCCAGTTTTTCCAGTAGATTCCAGCTGCTGGTTTAAAATCAAATTCTACAGGAAAAAAGTCTGATAAAATTCAAAATTAAATTATTCAAATATATTTTGGATATGTTAAAAATAGGAAAGGTGACTGAGCCATTTTTTCCTGTAGTGTTTCCATTCTTTGAGGCTGGAAATTGATTGCATGAAAAGCATTTGGAGGAGGGACTCATATTTCAAAATGGGGTTTGAATCCAGCAGTTTCTGCTAAACAAAGTTGAGAGTATATATGAAACTGCATAGTTCTCCATAATCTGTTGTGTCTGGCTGCTGAAGATCTTTGAGGGGAAAATAAGAAAAATTTAAAACCTTTGTCTCTGTTAGATTGCTTCTATTTGTAATGCTGAAGATGCTAAACACACACATGCCAGAATGATACGGCAGAAACACCCACCCTGACTGTTATGTTGGATTTAGTCATTCGGTTTAGTGGACTTTATTTCTTAAAGAACATTTTACTTAAGTGAATGTGAATACTACCAGTATTTAGGAAAAAGAAATATGAGGAGGGGGTGTGGCATGCAATAGCTTCTCAATCAAACTTGCACTCAGACTGCCATTGGATGTGATGGAAACCCAAACTCTTTTTGCTGCTGAGACAACAGTAAGAATGTTTACCCTATGATAAAAATAATTAAATTACAGCTTTCCAGATCCATAATTTTAGAAATAAGTACCTTATTTTTTCTCTAAGAAATACAGAGAAACGTTTTATGCTGAGAGTAAGAATTTGCCTTTGTAAAATGGTGAACATTGGAAGCCATAAATATGTGGTGTATTCAAAGGAAGAGAAAAGATTGTGTATGCTGTACAAAGGCAAAAGCTCTACTAGACAGAGGTATTGTATAAAAACTGCTTCTGAAAAATCTGGGATTGTGAAAGTAAACCAGGAAGTCAGATGGTATTCCATCTTATGTGAATAGTTCTTTTTGTTGCAGATGGATACAATGATGCTATCTTAAACTCATTTTTTCTACAGGCTATCTAAAGGGCTTCATTTGGTTTGTGTTGCAATGTTTTGATAGTTGGGGGGCTACAGGGGTGTTTTCTCTGAGAAGATGCTAGAAGCTTCCCCTGTCTTAGAACCAGTGCCAGCTGGCTCCAAGACCCATCAGTGATGGTGGTAGCACCTCTGTGATAACATATTTAAGGGGGGAGGCAAAAACTGAGCAATTGCAGTCAAGAGAGGAGTGAAAATATGTGAGAGGTGTCTGCAGACACCAAGGGCAGTGAAGAAGGAAGAGGAGGTGCTCCAGGTAGTGGAGCAGATTCCTGTGCAGCATGTGGTAAAGACCATGGTGAGAGCTGGTCCCCCTGCAGCCCATGGAGGACCCCACACCTGAGCAAGTGGATGTTCCCAAAAGAGTCTGAGCCTGTGGAAAGACTTCACTGGAGTAGGCTTCTGGCAGGACTTGTGGATCCATAGGGTACCCTTGCTGGAGCAGTCTGTTACTGAAGGACTGCACCCCATGGAAGGGGACCCATGCTGGAGCATGGAGCTGGTGAAGACCTGCAGCCCATGGGGAAGGACTGACACTGGACAAGTTTGTGGAGAACTCTCCCATGGGAGGGACCCTGCACTGGAGCAGGGGAAAAGTGGGGGGAATCCTTTGCCTTGAGGAGGAAGGAGCAGAAGAGACAATGTGTGACTAACTGACCCCAAGCTCCAGTCCCCATCCCTCTGTGCTGCTGGGGTGGAGGAGGTAGAGAAATCAGGAGTAAAGTTGAGCATAGGAAGAAATGAGGGGTGGGGAGAAGATGTTTTTAAAAATTGGTTTTATTTATCAGTACCCTACTTTGATTTGATCACTAATACACTAATTTCCTCAAGTAGGTTTGTTTTGCCCATGATGGTGATTGGAGAATGATCTCACTGTCCTTATCTTGACTTGTGGTGCTTGACTCCCATAGTCTTGGGACCATCGATCTTTGATGTAGACTGTGGGCCATAAATTTCAGTTCTGGCTTTTCCTAACTTTTAAATGTGGGACTTGTTAACCTTATTAGCATGTAAAAATGAATCCAATATGAAATTTCCTTTCCTACTGCCATTTTTGTATTTTAAAATGTTGATTTTTTCTCTCCGTATTCACATACTCCCATAGGATGATGTTTTTTTCAGATTGATAACCTAATCCTCTACTAAATGGTCTGAATTACTTAAGACATGAGAGTTGACATCTTCCAGGGCATGAGGAGTTTATGGTAATGAGGGTATGCACCTTGCCAGTAGACTAGGTGAAGTAGCAAAGGAATTTTGGAACCTGCATGTAGAACAGGCTCATTTTTTACATCATACACTATGTTGTCCTCTCTAGGTTGTGTAAGAGCTCTAATGGTCATCACCTCCCATTCTGTGCCTCTTAACATATTTGTGCTTTCCTTTTTTCTCCTTTTTACCTTTCTCAATTTTATTCTTCTGCTAGATGACTTCTGTCTACAGCAGTTTTGTTGTTTGGTTTTTTTGTTTGTTTTTTTTGTTTGTTTTTTTGTTTGTTTTTTTTTGTTTTGTTCTTTGTTTTGTTTTCATTTGTTTGTTTCTGTTTTGTTTTGTTTCTTGTGGTTTTATTCCTCAATTTGCTACATTTGATTTGGGATGTTTGTCTTTCTTGTGCTTCCATTATTCTTGAGTTCTGAATAAGGTGAGAATACAGATGGTGGTTTTCTGAACTGGTTGAGTTGGAAGCCAGAAGATGCAGTGAAGGGACCATCTCACATTCTTAGTATAGAAGGTGCTTAGTTGCTGTGTGATAACAGTATCATCGCAGTCAAATTGATACATAGAGTCTGTTAAGGATGGATTAGCACAGATAAGCTTTGTTAGTGCCAAAATTTCAAATTACTATAGTGAATATGTTCAACTTGGGTAAATGCAAACTTAAAGCAAAGGACATCAGTGAATGTCTGTCAAGGTGGTTTAAAACACAAAAATGCTGCCAAAGGTGCAAGACACACTTTCTCTTATTTCACTCTTGGAATGTTTGAGTAGTTTTTTTCCCATTTTGTTCCTTTCTCACAGCAAACCTGTTGTTGACACAGAAGATAAAAAATTGCAGTAATGCTTAGCCTATTCACTTTACTAAGTATAATTTTCCTTACTAATTGTGTAACAAGTACTTTTGATTTTAAGTAAGTGGAAACACACTTAGCATTAGTGTTTTTCCAACATATTGGAAGAAATTAGGATATTTTTAATAGCTGTATTTGGATAGATGCATTTTATACTTGAGAGATATGCCTCAAGAAATAAAAGCTTGTTGAAATTGGTATCACAGATGGATATTTTGAAAACAAGAAAAAAAATCAGTAATAGAGTAGGCTTGATTAGATGTTGACATTTAGAACTGCACATTGATAATGTTAAAATTTACTGACAACAGGCAATCATTGTCCTGATTTATGTTTGTACTGCCACTCTTCAGGTGGATCTTGGTACATACATTGTAAAGGTTCATGAACAAATTACCATATAGCTCATCTGATTTTTCAGGCTTTAATTTGGAGGGCTGAATGTTTTATACTCTAGTTTGTCTAGTATGTGGAGCTTTGTTTTGTTTTGGTTTGTTTTGGTTTTTTTGTTATATGACATTCTGAATTGCTTGAATGTTTAAGTGAGTCCAAAATAATTTATGAACTGATTTTCTGTCCTGCCTTCCTCCATACACTTGTTTTACTCTGCTGCCATTTAGGCACAGTTGTACTTGTCTTGCATTCTTTGTAAAGGAGAAGAGAGTGTGGATTGTGGTCTTCAGTTACTTCCTTTCCATTTAATAAATGTATCAGACAGTGATCCTAATATAGAGCAGTGTTTCATCTTGCTATGTAGTTTTTGTTAACAATATATAGTATTCCTATTTTATTTTGCCTCCTAGTGTGTTTGTAATGCTGAACAGTACTTTTACCTCCCTCAACAGCATTACCAAATTGATATTTTCACCCAACTGGCCTTACAAAAATTTAGGCTTTTTACAGCTTATAACTAAAAGTGACTGAAAAACCTTTTTAACCCTGTCTCTCTGCCTTTCAATTCCAATAAATACCTTTTTCTTTCACATATAGTAGGAAAATAAGTGTGTGTTATTATTACTGCTCAAGAATTGAAGATTCTTAGATATCTGCATTTTTTTGTATTTTTTATTTAAACCCCACTTTTGCAGTTTGAGGGGATCACTTCCTTGTCAGCAGGGTGGATCCTCAGCAAGTCTGCTGTTGACATTAAACTAAGTGAATAATATGCCAGAGGGTTGTGCTGCCATCCAGAGGAATCTTGATGAGGTGGAGAAATGTGCTGACAGGAACCTCATGAAGTTCAAAGAAGGGAAATGCCAAGTCCTGGGAAGGAACAACTCCATGTTCCAGTGTTTGTTGGGTACCACTGAGCTGGAGAGCAGCTTGGCACAAAAGGACCAATGGAGCAGAAATGTCTGTTCAGCTCATTGTTGTTGAGCAGAAGTTTGTTAGGATTTTTGCCCTTTCTATTGTTGGAATTTTGTTTCGCCTTTGAAAACATTGTTTGAAATGAATGCTGGGGTTGAATGAAGTGTTTTGACGGGCTGTATGAGGAGAAGCCTCTTAGCAGGTGAGAGGTTTGTCTGTTTTGCTCATATATTTTCAGAGTAAGACCAATTGTCACAATCTGATCAGATGAGAATTTTCTACTTGCAGGTCAGATGAGACTCTCAAAGCCATTTGTAGTTGAGACTTTTTGCATTCAGTGTAACTTGTAATATACTTTACTTACGAGCTTCATAAAGACTCCTACCTAAAAAAAAAAAAAAAAAAAAAAAAAAAAAAAAGGATCTTTTTATTGACATTTTCTTTATACCTAATGTCCTTCAGTTAAGCATCTGCTTAGTTAACTGCTTTAATAGTCTGTTTAGGAAAGGAATTAGCAAGATAATATTCAAGCTGTGCAGAGTTATTGAAGGACTGTTCCATTTCTGCACTAATGCATTTAAACTTTTAATTGTGAATATGCATGCTTGACTCTGACCTAGGGAATTCTTTCTTTTCTGATATACAGTGTTCTTACATCCAAATGAAATATTGTTACAAGAAATGCAGTGAATACATTGTCCATATGACTTGATTATGTGAGCTGCCAGGTACTAGCTCAGGTTGACTTCACAGTTATTTAGCTCACACAAAAAAAATTACTTTGAATAATTAGGTTTTGAGTCCTTTACTGCATGGAACTTACATTTAAAGTTAGAGAACAACAGGAAAAAAAATAAGAAATAGTCTTTATGTGAATAAAATAAAGTTCTTGTTGGCAAGCTTCATATATATATATTTTGACCTTTCTGTGTTAGGTGTGCAAGCTTTGTGGAATTGCCACCCAGCATCTCTCCCTGTACACATGATGGAATTAAACAGTGAATACCTTGACTCAGTATGTTATTGGCTCATACACAGGGTAAAAGATCTCACTAGTTTTTGGGACAACACCCGGAACCTTCTCAAGGCTGAACAACCCCAGCTCTCTCAGCCTGTCTTCACAGGACAGGTTCTCCAGCCCTCTGATCATCATCATGGCCCTCCTCTGGACTTGCTCCATCAGCTCCATATCTTTCTTGTGCTGGGGGCTCCAGAACTGGGCACAGTATTCCAGGTGGGGTCTCACGAGAGCAGAGTAGAGGGGGAGAATCTCCTCCCTCAACCTGCTGGCCACGCTCCTCTTGATGCAGCCCAGGACAGGGTTGGCTTTCTGGGCTGAAAGCACACATTGCTGGCTCATGTTGAGCTTCTCATCAACCGAAGGACCCTCAAGTCCATTTCCTCAGAGCTGTTCTCAACCAGTTCTCTGCCCAGCCAGGATTTCTGCTTGGGTTTGCCTTGGCCCAGACGCAGGACCTTGCACTTGGCCTTCTTGGACTTCATGTGGTTGGCATGGGCCCACCTCTCAAGCCTGTCAGGGTCCCCATAGATGGCCTCCCTTCCCTCCAGCATGTTGCACATCTGGGTGTCATCAGCAAACTTGCTGAAGGTGCATTCAATTCCCCTGTCTGTGTCACTGATAAAGATGTTAGCAGTGGGCTATCCGTTTTTTAAGATAATAAGGTGGAACAGTACGTTTTTAATAAGAGAGAGAAGGAAATAGGAAGAAGGAAGAGAAGGTAAAAAAATCAAGTTCTTCCAACTCTCACATAAGTACTCTAATTTACAAAATTTTGGAGTTAGTTTTGGGGAAAAAATAATTTCATCAGTAACATGTCATCTTTATATGAAAACATACATATTTGTAGACTCCAAGCAGATTCCAATGCTTTTAAAAAATATATTATTTAAAAATATATAAAAAATAGACTAATTCCTTCATAGAGTATGGGAAAAATGCCATGAGCTTGAGTCCATTGATTACATTTTTATTGCTCAAAACTGCTACAGTTCATAAAATTCAGTTTTACAGGCTATTAGTCCATAATGTGGGTTATGTCCTTTGGAGGCTTATGTTAAAGATAAATGTAGTAGTTCAGGAAGATCTATATGGTAGTTCTGTGAAGAGGGTTCAAGAATTATTCAAGTATTTGCTACTATGTTCCAAAAGGAAATGGGCTGGAGGGGAGAAGTTCCCATTGGCCTCAAAGACAGCAAAGGAAAAAATTACAATTGATGTGTTTCTCATTCAGTGGCCTATTTTCCTTTGAGGTGAAGGCAATTTTACTGTAACATAACTGGTTTTTATGGCATTGACAGTTTTTTTTTTTAGCTGTTCTTGACAGCAAAATAGAATTTGTGTTAGTGATGCACTCTCAGACTGTTTACTCTGCAGTGGGTGGCTTTGTAACTGGAATTGTTGACTGTAACTGGAATACAGGATTGTGAAAGAGTTCTGTTACCATGAGCAACTGCCTCTTTTGATGTCGTATAAAAAAGTTACTAGTTTTCATCTAAATCTAGTTAAGTGATGTCACCTTCTTATCCCCCATTGAAAGTCTGCTCTGAACTTCAATGATAGGAAACAAAATGCATTTATGGGCTGCATTTGTTAGTGGTCAGTGCTTATTAATTTATTCTTGTACCAGCATTGTCCCCAGACTTCACAATATTTTTCCATCTTCAATTTTTACCCATCTAAACCATTGTAGGAGGAGTTGTATCTCTTCTTTTGGATTTTCTGTTTTCACCATCAGATGTTATCACCTCTCACTCAAGAGATGACTGATAACTGACAGATAACTGGGACAGTTACAGTTGACTTTGCCTGTTCTTCATAACATTTTAATTAATTCTTTATTGAACAAAGGTGACCATAGTCACAGGCAGTATTATTGGTGAGATTTCACCGGTACTTTGTGCAACAGCAATACTTTTATTGGAAATATCTGGTACTTTCTGTTATGTTATTTGTCTCCTTCACTCCCATATCATTTAATGGTCTTTGGTTGGCTTGTCATTGGTTAATTTGTGTTCATAGTATCTTCTTTGTTTGCTGCTATGCTCCCACTTCTTAAAAGATTTGAAGAATCATTCTTTCTCTCCCCGTAGCCCCCACTGTATTCCAGCCTTCAGTTGTATTCACAGTGCCTCCCAACTTTACCAGGAAAAAAATATCTCATTAGAATGAACCTACTTGTCCAAGAACATTACTTAAATGTTATAAGATCAGTGTCATGACTAACCTTTGAAGACACAGAAACTGCATAGTTAAATACTCTCTATCTCAAAAGCATGCCTTTTATGCACTTCCTCACTTATTTTACTATCTATTTAAAGCAGTTAAAACCTTTTACAGTTTGTTTTGGTTTCCTAACTCATATTTTTTCTTACATTTGTACAACAAAATGTACATGATAAGGTAGAACGTTCACTACCAATGTGGTGTTGACACACAAAAAATAATTTAATGATGTCTTAACTATAAAAACACAAATCAGATTTAATTGTTTTTATGGATTCAAACCACTTTTCCATTTGTGTAATATTGAAGGAAGGCTGAAAAAGTACTGCTTTCTCCAAGTCAAATTGAATGAAATTATCCTCAGGTTCTGCTGTAATTTTACCTTAATGCATTATAATTCAAATGTCAGCTTTTTCTTCCATAATTTGATTCTGCTTGGCTATTAGGATCGCTCAGTGCTTACACTGTTTTATTGCTCTTAGAGGAAATAAATTAAGCTGAATAGCAATATAAAAGATAATATTCATTGTTATAAATTTGGCATTTACACGAATGAAACATCTTAAATTCCCCCTTCATCTATTTTAAATTAAGTATGATATTTAAATCACTTGTTCTGATTGAGAGCGAGCACTGGAAATGAAGGAACTGTGGACAATCAAAAAAGCACACTGAGGTTCTGATCAAGGCATTCATTATTGTTGATGGAAAACAATGTTAAACAATAATTAATTGCATTTGCGTAGACGGTAGAAACCTGCTATGAGATGGTGTTATATTCATAGTCTGAGAATGATTTTGAACAGGTGGAAATGTGAGAGTAACAAGCACAGAATTATGAATTGCTTGGCTATGGTGGTAGTTAACTGTTGTAAGAAAAGAGGTTGTAAATCAGTGTGTTAAGTTTGTGTAATAAATTTGTATGTAATTTTAGATATTATCTCCAATTATTGTTGTTTTTTTTAACTAGGGATGTAAATGTATATTTAATTTTCATTTCCAAAAATACTTTATGTATTTATAGAAAGCCAATCATATCCTGGACTGCATAAAAAAAAAAAAATGTGGCCAGCAGGTCTGAGGGAGGTGATTCTGTCCCTCTGTTCTGCTCTGGTGGGACCCCACTTAGAGAACTGCATCCAGCTCTTGAGCACCAAACACAAGAAAGACATGGACCAGTTAGTGTGGGTCCAGAGGGTGGCCACAAAGATGATCAGAGAGCTGGAGCAGCTTTCCTATGAAAACAGGCTGAGAGTTGGGGTTTTTTAGCCTGGAAAAGACAAGACACCGAGGAGATGTTATAGTGGCTGCTCAGTATTCAAAGGGAGCTTCTAAGAAAGACTGAGAAGGACTTTCTACCCGGGCCTGTAGCAGCAGCACAAGGGACAACGGTTTAAAAAGAGGGTAGATTTAGATTGGAATAAGAAAGAAATTCTTTACAATTCCAGCAGTAGGATATGGGAACAGCTTGCCCAGAGAAGCTGTGGATGTGCCATCATTGGCAGTATTCAAGACCAGACTGGACAGGGCATTAAGCAACCTGGACTAGTTAAAGATGTCCCTTCCTATGGCAGAGGGATTGGACTAGATGATCTTTCAGGTGTCTTCCAACTGAAACCATTGTATAGTTCTCTGATTTACTGAGTAGCCTTCACAGACAAACTGAGCATTGTCACTGTATTCTCACTATATATTCTCACTATCTTCAGATAGGAGCAAAAAAACCCTTTTAAATTATTCCCTATTTTTCCTTTAATAGTGTAATTCATCTCCACAGTCGTGCTATTTGTTCACTTCTCACATTTTCTGGCTCAAACATTTCAGACAGAGCAGAGAAAGAGGAAAAAAAAAAGTTTTGAAGAAAAATGTTGTAAAGTAAATTTTACTTCAAATATTACCTTTGTAATAATCACTGAAATAAAAAGGTTCCCATATTCTGTAGTAACAACATGGATGTAACACTGTACAGTCTATATTTGGCATTGCCTTCAAAGTCCCTTGGCAGTGCTCCAGCGATCCTCAGTGACATTCCCCTTGCATCAGTGGGTTGTATAAGAGGCACTTCAGTCTCAAGTAGCTCTGTGAAGTGGTGCTTTGAACTAAATAAGTCACTGAGTGCTCCTGCATTTCCAGCAGTAGTGATGCAATGCTCCACCAGGCAAGGTCATGCCCAATACATGATCATTTCAGGTCAGTGGAAGTCTCAAAAATGCTTTCACCTTCATGTGTGTTACACATGACAGCCTCCTGTTATGGAAGAGGCTGTTTTCAGGCATAACAGAAGTTACTGTTTTTGCTTTACTCTGTTTTAGCAGGGTATTTTTTGTTCAATTATTTTAAACAAAGTATTAGTGCCATGGTGTTAATTTGAACATTTCTTCTGTTTGCATTTTTAAAGAGCTGTGGACTAGGAAGAGATATATTGGAAGGTGTTCATTGTATCAGATCCAAATAGCCTCTTGCACTCTAGAAAATATGAAAAAAAATTAAAATAATAGGGAAAAGCAGTTTTTTTACTTTTGAGGTGAATTCAGAAAAGAAAAAAAATGTTTTCTTCAATTATAATATAATCATAACTAAAAATCAGGTAACTATACTTTTGAATATGACACCAGTTATTTGACAGACCAGGCATGGCATCATACTACACAAATGATGGAATTTTCAGCTCTATTTTATTCTCTTCAGTTATCTTTGAAAAATTAGTCTTCATATATGTGCCTTAAAAGCATATAATCCAAAGCTCAGGGTCTGTATATAGTAGAGGTGAGTGTCCAGGCTTTTAAAGCAATTTGATCTTTGGTTAGATAGTAAAAACTTATTTCCTGTCAAGCAAATGACCGGATGCTGTATATTTATTTATTGATAGAAGTATTGGGAAGATGTTTGTTTTCTAAAAACAATTGAGCCTTCATGCTGATGTTCTGCTGTAGGTAAAGAGGCCAAGATTTTCAAAGCCAGCAGTTATTAGCATGTACTTTAGCTTGACAGCCTGACCTAGCACCTCTAAAATGTTCATGCTGTGAAAGCTTGGTGCTTGACACCATAAATTATAAATGAAGAGCCTGGAAAAACGTGACAGACTGATTCAGTGAAAGAGAGAACTACAAAGCTGAAAAACATTAAACTGACTGGCTGTGTAGATATTTAAGCAAAGGAGATAAGAAACACTTTATCAACCACAATGTAAACCTAGGACATCTGTGGGAATAGTTGTCATGAGTGAAACAATGTTTCTTTCTAGTAAGTTGCATTTATTTTGGTATATTTTTGGGGCTCTGCACTAAAAAAAAGCAAACATTTATTATAGCCAAATGTTAAACTCATGTTTCTAGAGTCATCTTTGTATTTCCCTGGAAGGTTTATTTTTCATATGAGTTTTTTTCTGTACATCATGGTCATTTTCAGACAACAGCAGCAAGGCCAACTTATCAAGCAATTCTGATGCCACTGGGAATCAGAGGACAAAATCTGATAATTTTGAGATCTCTCTCTAGAAGTCATGACTGCTTCTGCTTTGATATGCCCATATCTTCTGGCTCTACTGACAACTTGCCTTTACTGTTGTCAGCTAAAATCATGACTAACCACATCATCTTGAACAAGCAGGAAAAATACAAATGTAAGCTCCACAGCCCTCTGCTGGCCTTTTTTTGTGTCACTTGCTATCTTAGGTCATTAGGGAGATCAGGGAGCATGCCCTTTTGTTTGAGTATGAAATACTAACCATTCTGCTTAGTGGATGATAATAATAATGTTCTATCACTTCTGGAGGCTCATTTATATGACTTGTGGATAAATTCTGGGTGGTAGGTCAGGCAGCAGCAACACAACAGATGAGGATTGAACAGCTATGCTTTTCCACCCTCTGTACCACTTTATACAGGCAATTGTTAGCATTATTAGCTTGGGATAGGAGGCTAGTCAAGATGGGCCATATGAACTCTGCTCTCCATGTCAGTTTTCTGCCTGCAAAACAGGAATGAAACATTTTATGATGTAAAAATATGGAATGAGTATAGGCAGCCTCTTATTTAGCTGCCTAGAGTTAAGTTACACTGAACTACAGAAGTAGTGGAAGACAGGGAGAGTAGCAAAGTCTTTGGCTGCAGTAGACTAGTCTGTGCCAGCTCAGAATTTCCTGCCTTCTTCTTTCATGCCTGGAACTTCCCCAGCTGTCATTCTCATGTCTGATTTACCTGACTGTCAGTTTCAGACTCCTAATTCTTGCCCTAAGACTGTCTGAAGCATCATTCCCTGCAGCTCTGACTGCACCTGTGAGAACATGGACCTGCAAGGGCCCTGCCAAAAAAAGCTGAAATCATCCCTTGCCTCAGTTCTTCAGCTAGAGATCCTCAAACAGCCCTTCATGGTGCTGTGCTGCCAGTGAAGCACAAACTCTCTTTAGTTACTTCACTCAGCCTTTGCACCTCATAACATCTGTCTGTTCTGTTCCGCAGTCACTAAACAGCTAATTTTTCATTAGGTTAATAAGTAACTACTTCTGTAAGCAGTGGCCATCTGTCTTCCCAGTCTCCATTTGTCACTACATCAGCTGTTCTCTACAAAACTTCTTTCTGTTAAAGGACTGTTGTGGAAAAGGCTGTATTGACTCTTGTTCTCACTTCACTTGAAAAGAAACAGATGACTGTGTTGAAAGGTACCTCTGTATCAACAGCCCCAGTTACATATGGGGTGAAAGACACAAACCTTTGCAATACCTTTCCATGCTTTACTAATAGAGAGGCCAGGTCTTTGGATCTGTGTCGTGCAAGAATGAATGGCTGCCAAGGTTGGGTTTGATTATCCCCATGACTCCTGTGGGAAGTTTCTACCCCTCTTGAAGAGGAAATCACAAGAAATATGGAGTATAGGAACAGTAGCTCTAGAATGACTAACTTTGTAATTAGTCTGACTGACTGTTATGTACAGGTATTATTATACTTTTCAAAAACCTTTTGTATGTCCTTTTCCCTCCTGGATATAGTCACATAATTTTTTTGTTCTTTTTATCACCATTTGAAAAAAAAAGTATCATAAAAGTTATAAAAAACAAATGCTTGAAAGAATGCAGAACAGAAAAGGTTAGCAGCAAAGTGGATAATATTAAACCTAGCAGCTAGCATCCTGGCAAACCAAGTCCCAGTCTAATAGGATTGACTTCAATGCATGAGTCATTTGTACTTTACCAGTGCAACAAAAGAGAAATCCATTTGTCTGAATTTCATTTGTTTCTAATTTCCCTAATGAAGATATACTTGGATTAATAAACACAGCTGACAAAACAGTCAGGTATTCATGTTCATTTAGAAAAATCCGCCCAATGATATACTGTTGACATGAGCATTATGGTGAATTGAATATCAATTAGCTTTTTCAAATCAAAAATGAAAATGATTACATGGGGTAGCTGGGTTCCTATCATAATTTTATTACTCCTATTTTTATCAGGGTTATCTCTTCACCTCCTTTTATCTCACACATGAAACCAAAAGGAAGATAATACAGCTACATGATGTAAACTAGCTCTGGTGTTATTTTCTGAACCTTGGAAAAGCATTAATTTATCTCACTTCACTTGAACTGCAATCCCTGTTGAAAGGGAGTATCTTGAAAATGAAAGCTGAGTCAGTTGTTAGGAACAAATTTTTCCTGGTACCTAAACCCACTTTTTTCCCATTTCACTCACTGTGAGGAGTCCATTAGAGTGCTTCTGCCTACCAGGACTTACCCTTCAGTTATGTGCTTGCTTCATATCCTGCAGACCTGACGTTGCAGCACTCAGCCCTTTCTGAGGCATTACAAGTGTAGAAATTCATTCTTTCTCACTGATCTGTGAATTTGAAAACCTCTTGCTGTCTTACTCCCCTATTTGGAGGAGCAGTGTTCAACTAAATCACTTCAAAATCACTTTGACACTGCTCTTGGTGAAAAAATCCTTCTTACAGGCTAGGAGGGATATGATATTACCTACTCAATCTCTGTCCCACAGTTACTTGAGGAAAACTGGAGGGGTTAATCTGTTTCCTTGTAGATGCTTTCTTTTTACCTTACCTTTTTACTTGGTAATTTTTTTTTCTCATGCTTGTGAATAGAACTCATGTTGGAGAAGCAGGCACTTATGTTAGGCCTCAGAATAGATCATATTTTCAGTTGTCCTAGGCCAAAACAACTTGCAAAGTGGCAGAATACATGGTTAATATCTAACTGTGTGCAATTTGGGATTGTAAGTATTCTAGAAGACTTTCAGTGCAGAAACTGTCATGGATTTTTGCAGTGACAGACACATTTTCTACATGCTTGGTTTGTTTGGTGCCACTACATGTGCTGGGGTGATTCCCAAGGGTCTGCTTTTTATTAATGAAATGCAACATGGAACCTGCCTTCCTGGGAAAGGAAGGGAAAGGTCGTATCTTTTACTGACCCATGTTATGTGCCTGTGATTGATAAACAGTTTAATTTTTCTTCTTTCTTTGGAATACTTGTCCACATTATGAAAAGAGATTAAAGTTCTGTGATAAGGAAGTGTTTTGATACTGAAAAAGAGGAAGTCAATCTGTTACCCTAATAGAATAATTAAATTAAAGTATTCTGTCCTTTGTAAGTTGCTTTACAGAGACATTCACCATCACAGTACACTGTATATGTATGTGCAGAAAAAACATTAAAGTATGGGCTGTTGTATAAGTGGGTAGGTAAGACAATCAGCAGTTCACAAGGAGTTCCTGCTGCAGATTGCCATGCAGGGAGTCTTTTTCCAGGTCTGTTATAAAACAGCAGAAAAGGTCATTTTTCCTTCCTTCACTCACAAGATTTTTTTTTGTTTTTTTTGTTTTGTTGTGGGTTTTTTGTTTTTTGTTTTTTGTTTTTTTTTTTTTAGAAGTTTCTTTCTACAGAAAGCTGCTACGAAAATTTCATACCTTGGCTTGAATAATTGTAAAGGCCAACAGTTGGCCAAATAGTCTTCATCTTGATTGTACTGAGAGTACTTCAGGAAATAACTCTGTCTGCTGCATGATGACTGAACACAAAAACCCCTTCATTTAAACAAAAGCATTTAGGCATAATTGACCAATTTTCAGAATTAATCAGTTATTTCTATTTTAGTTTTTTGTTTTTAATTTTTATTGCCAAGAAGAATTTCAGCATTATTCTAGGTAATTCTAGTGCTACTAGAAAGAGGCTGCAAAAATAATGGAAAAAAAACCCCAGAACATAAAATTTTATTCATTGTTTTTAGGTGCACGGATTCTCATTTCCTGAAAATAAGTCAGTCCATCCACCCTACTATGTCTTAGGCTCCAACATTTATCAAATAGATAGTTAAATTTGTCTAACAGTTCAGATATTTTCTGATCTTAAAAATAAAAAGAATGTATGTATTACTCATGTCATATGTGCAATGAATTCTCCTGGGAGCTACTGGGAAAAGCTAGGACATTAACTGAGAGCAAGCTGTGCTTGGCAAAGCTGATCAACTTCTGTGATAAGTAATCTGCTGGGTTGTTGTGTGGCATTTCTACCTGCATTTCTCCAAGGCACTCAGTATGGTCTCCCACAGCTTCCTCCTAGGGAAACTGAAGCATTACAGTATAGACAAGCAGCCTGTGCTGTAGGTGGGGAATGAGCTGACAGGCTGCTGCTCTTTTTCAAACTGGCAACTGGTCACTAGTGGGGTCCCCAAGGAATCAATATTGCTGTTTAGTGTCTTCTGAAGTGATCTGAATGATGGGATCAAGTGTACCCTGGTGACGTTTGCTGATGTTACCAAACTGAGTGGGGAATTAGACACTTGGGAAGGGAAAGCCACCCTGCAGGAAGGCCTGGATAGGCTTTAAGAGTAGGCTACCAAAAACCTCATGAAGCTTAACAAAGACAAATGTAAGGTCTTGCACCTGGGAAAACATAATCCAGGAGTGCAGCATAGGCAGAGATCCACCTGGCTGGAGATCATCTCTGTGGAAAGGGACCTGAAGGCTCTGGTGGAGAAGCTCAATATGAGTGAACAGTGTGCTGATGCAGCAAAGAAAGCCAACAGGATGATGGCTTGAATAAACAAGGGCATCACCAGCAAAGATTCAGAAGTCATTATTCCACCTTTCAGTGCTTGTCAGGCCACATCTGGAATACTGTATTTAGTTTTGGTCCCCATTATACAAAAAAGATGTGGATGGACTGGAGAGGGTCCAGAGCAGGGCCATGAAAACCTTCAAATGACTGGGCAGCCTGCTGTACAAGGAAAGACTGAGAGAAGGGGGTTTGTTCAGCCTTGAGAAAAGAAGGCTTAGGGTGAGACCTCATCACCATGTTCCAGTACTTAAAGGAACATCTACAAAGAAGATGTTTTTACAGAAAGTAAATGGAAAACTTTTTACAGAAAGTTAATGGAAAAGAGGAGGAATAATAGGTATAAGTTATTTCTGGGAAGATTCCAGCTGGACACGAGAATAATTTTTTGATGATAAGAACAATCAGCCACTGGAATAATCTCAGGGAAATGCTGGATTATCCAATGTTGGACACTTTAAGTTTTGACTGGACAGGGTGCTGGGGCATCTTATCTAGAGTGTGCTTTTGACAAGAAAGTTTGATCCAGATGGTCCCTTAAGGTCACATCCAACCTGCTATTCTATAATTCTATGATTTAAAATAAAGGGATGACAAGATAGATTTCTTCAATGGACTGAATACAGTTATAAATTGTATCAGAGCATTTTGACAAATCTTCAAAGTACACTGTGTATGTTACAATAAAGTGGCATTAAGAAGGCAGTAAAAATGCTCTTGTTAAAGTAAAAAATGTTTATGGTTGGATACTTTAAAGTTAATTTAAAACTTGACAGCCTGTAGCCACAAACTTGCCACTTCTTTAAAATCCACTGCCCTTCTTTGAGAAAGGTAGGTGTTGAAATACTAAAAATAAACCATAGTAAATATAATAGGCAACTAGCTGACTATATGTTCCAATTATGGTCTTTTTATTGTTGGAATCACACATAAGGACTGTTGTCCATTGCTTCCTGAATGTGAAAGCCAAATGCTTTCTCCAGAAGGGCAGACTTTAACAACTGTTCATCAAAATTCACAGTGATAATTTCAGCAGTCATTTCTAGACATAGGAAATTTAGACATGAAGTAGACTGTTTACAGAGTCTTAGAAAATGCTGGTAAAAGACAAATACCTTAATTCCTTCTTGCTGTAGAAGTCATAACATTAATTAGGCCTACTTGAGTATCAAGTATTGCTGCGTTTAATTCAGATTTAACTATTTTTTTCTTTTTTGGTAAAAATTATGAAGCTGATGAAACACAAATAAGATGATTTCTTTGGAATCTGAGTATTTGTTTATCCTGCCATGGCTACATGCCTATCTAAATGGTTTGTGAAGCAAGTGGCTTATTTCTTTCTTCCATCTTCATGAATTCTGAATGCTTAACAGTATATGGAGTTGAAAAACCAAATACTTGGCAATATGCTGCAAACTTTCTGTAAACAGAAAGAAACACATAACCTTGCAGAAGTTATCTGTAGTAAGTATAATCATCAGCTTTGGTCTTAAATATGTCTTATCTGCTTAATTGCTCAAATGAAATATAGTATCATTATGAGGGTCTGTTAGTTGCTACTTACATTTCAATGGCTTCAGGGGGCTGACAGTATATGGAATAATGGTACTGAACATACAGCTGGAATTAATTGCCTCTGTCTCCATCAGTTCTCTCAGTAGGTACAAGAACTACTCTTTCATTTAAAAAAATTGCATAAATTAAATCTCTCAGTGTGGTATCTTACTACTAAGATAGCAAGGTAGCGAGATCAAAGTAAAGCACTTGGTTTATTTATCTTGCTTATTTACATGGTGCAATCTCATTAGAAGATGCATTCCATAATCCAAATTCAGTGAAGTCTTCCACCAAAAAAGCACAATAAAATAATAAATCAGAGCTTCATTTCACTTTTGCTATTTAACACTTAATTCACTGAGGTTACTCTGATCTAACTGAGGGGTCTGCAATGATTGGCAATGCTAATAATCTTGCAGCATGAGAATAAAAGGATTCATGTTGATTTTTCAGGTTAGAATGGAAGAAAGGCAATATGAAAAAGGGTAACGTAAAACTTAAGCTTTTTTGGCTTATATTCTGGTCAGAGATGGAGCAGTAGGATTACATTCTCAGGAGAATGCATGTTTGCACATCATGTATGTAAAGGATAATTAAATCAGCTCTGAAGTAGCAGGAGTACTATGAAAGTGTAGGAAAACATACATTGCAGCAAAGAGCATAAATTTTAATTTTGCTTTTAAAATGGTTTTGCTAAGAAATAAGTAATAAGGTTTTTTAGTAAAAAAAGAGGAGAGAAAAAGGTGTGTTTGGCATTTTATGGAGAACTACTGTTTTAATTGTGTTAGCACATCACCACAGGATTTGAAAGTGTGTCTATCCAGGTAGTAGTAGGGAACAGTGAGACTGAAACAGATGATTGAATCAAATTAGAAAATAGGGTAAGTTATTCCATAAGCATCTGTATGTAATGTTTGGAAAGAGAAATGGTGCTGTGAGGGAATTACTTTTTGAAGAAGCTCACTGGAGACCTCATACAGCTGGGAGTAAAATACCACTAAGTTAAACAGGCAGTTATCCAACATAAAAAATACTGCACCCGGTCTAATAATGTTGCAGACTCTTAGGATTGGGAAGGTGAATTTATAATGAATGAGATCTTTTCATTTGTACATGAGAAATTATTCTGACCAGGTTCTCATTTATTCGGGGACAATTCCAATCATGTGTTTGTGAGAGTGTGCAAATATGAAAATGAGAAATGTTAAAGTTGAAATTCTTTTTAAAAAATATTGATTGGGAAACTGTAGGTGTTAGAAGCATTAGAAGCTAAGTGTGTTAGGTAAAAGCCCAAATCTCACAACACTCAATGGGAATTTCTCTACTGTATTATGACCAAAAATGTTTGTGTGAATGGCATTGAATTATTTTTAGAAAGATGCAGAAAATAAGGTGTTCAGAACTGAGAAAATCAGAAATTAATAATTTATTCATATAACATGAAAAATATGAAGTACTTCCCATATGGCGTAAATAGTTCTCTTCCAAGAGTCCTGAAAGAATTGGCTGAGATCTCTGGGCTACTGATGGTAAATTTAATGAGTTTAGGGACTCAGGGAATTCAAGAATATTGGAATTGTCTAGGTGTTAGAGTACTGGTCTGAAAAGAAAAGGTAAGCACCATTAACCATGTAACTAGATTTTTATAAAAATCACAGCATTGCAGAGGATTTGAGAAGTCATTTAGCTCCCCCTCTCTTCCCCAAGGCAACGTGAGATTATGCAGAAAGCAGGTCTGGCAGCATTTAAAGTGTCTTAAAAGTCTCCCACAGGGGAGGTTCCCCACCTTTCCAATTAGTCACAACTATCCCTCTTCTTTACAACTGTAGAGGTGGTAAGGATTTTCCTGAAGTCTAACATGGAGGTCTTTTTACTTCAATTTAAATCCCTTCTTCCTTTTTGACCATTAACAGAGAGCAGACGATGCTCTTCTGCCTTAGACAGCCATTTACACACTAGAAGATTATTTATTAGTGGGCAGTTCTTCTAGTTTAACCTTCAAGGTAAATGACTCCAGTGTACTCAGACCTTCCAGAGCACAGCCCTTCCAGAGGTCTCATACTTCTCTTGCTCTCCTGTGGTGTCTGTGCAGATGATCCAAGTATGTTTTGAAGTAGGGCACTGAAAACCAGAGACAGCACTGCCACTAAAGGCTTACAAATGCTGAAGAGAGGGGAAGGATTAACTCATATATTTTGTAGGCTACAATCCTCTTTATCTCAGTCAAACAGCACTGTTTACGATATGGATTGCTATGACTCCTATGTACTTTCCTAGCAGAATTGCTGTCTACACAGGTGCTCCTCATCCTCTATTACTGCAGCTCATTAATCTTGCCTAAGACAGATAGCTGTTGCATGTAAAATAATGGAAATGCAGGAAAAGAAATCAATTGATGTGTATATAATTAATGCCAGTTCAATTGTTTTATGGAAAACAGACCTGGTATAAAACCCCAAGCATTTAAATATTTTTCCCAGTTGATTACATGCTAATTGCCAAAGGTAACTTGCATATTGTGTATCACACCCTCCTTTCAGTCTTCTTCAATCAGACAAGCCACAGAGGTAATATTTTTAGATTTTGTTAAGCATGGCAAAATATCACAAAGTATTCTGGCAGTAGAAAGCTTGTAGGTTTTTTTAGTAAATGTATTTTAAAAACCTGAGGTCTTAAGAAACCGTACTTTTCAGTGACTGTTAAATCACAGAATTTGAGATGTTCCTTACACAACATTCAAAATTCTAACCACTCAGTATTTTTTATTAGTAATGTAAAAATAAATAGAAAATCAATAGCTGACAAAAGAGTAGTAAGTAAATAAAGAAAGAGGATGTGAAGACAGGGCGCAGCCTTTACCACTTAGTAAAGGTCAGGCCTTAAAAGTTAAACTTATCATCATCATATAAACAAGTGAATCTTTGTACATTCAGGAACAAAAATGCAAGCCAAATTGAAAAATAATGAAAAGGAATAATTCTGTAAAGGAAGTGATCTTGATAGACTAATAACTCCAGGTGAGTTCAATGCTGAAATAAAAAATAAGCTAATGTGACCTTGGATATATAAACATGATCTAAAAGTAGGCAGGGTTCTTTATCTTAATGCATATTGTTAGAAGGAATGATTTCAGAATACTGCAAGTGATTCTATTTTTAAAAATGAAAAAGACCTTAAAACCTGAAAAACAAAAGTGCAGACACTTCAAAAGAAAGCAATAGCTCTTGAGGTCTGGAAGTTAGAAACTTTAAGAAGCTCAGTATGTTTGTCTTATAAACTGATTGTAGCCATTAAGTTCTCAAATAAAAAAAAATTGTGCCAGTTTTGCCTCTTTCTGGGTACCATCTGTAATGACAGCCTCCCCTTCTGAAAGTTACTGAAACTTTCCATCTTTTATTTGTTCATCTCTTAGCCAGTGCACTGAGGGGTTCTGCACGCAGCTTCTCAACGCATCGTGCATGTTCGTGGGTGAAGCTACAGAGCAGACAGACAGACAGACAGACAGACAGACAGATGACAGGGTGAATGTGCTGCCAGGCACAGCAGCAAATTCTCCCCACTCCCATCACAGGCACCTGGCGAGTCTCTGCTGTCCAGCTGGTGTCAGCTGGGTGGGAGTCATTGGAGTGATCTGGTCTGTGTCTTGCCAAATTGCCTTCTTCTGAGTCTTGGCATTCTTTTGGGGGGTATTTTTGTGATTGTATTTTTCTGCCATTTGCCAGGTTACTAGTGTTGTCTTAAGAAATCAGTGTCTGTAACTCCATTTTGCTTGCAAGTCTTTGCCTTACCCACTATCAAGGTAACTGTGAAATGTATTAGTCCACAGTAAGCAACAGGTTAAGCTGGGTGATTTGGTAGCCTATTCAGATGTCAGACAATGATTCTATGAAGTAAGCTGTCTGAAGCCCTTTATTAATTTAAAAATGCTTGATCAGACTGTCTAGAGGTGTATAAAGAAAGGAGAAAAGAAAATGGTGAGATTAATATTTGAAAGGCTTTTTCTTTGGTTTTACAGACAAGATTGTAGGGTTCGTCTTCAAAACAGTATTTTGGAATTAAAATTCCACACTGTCAGTCCTTGGAGCTCTGCTCATCATAATTTTAAATAAAACAGTTCCCTCAGGACTGGCAAAACCTCTGAAAAGATCAGTTTCAATGGTAGTCTAATAATAGAAGGGTAAGATAAGTTAAAAAAAAAAGAAAGCTGGATCTCAGTGTGGCATGAGTTACAATAATGTAATATCTAGTAAAATATGTACTGGAAAATGAAGCTAAAGACTTTTAAACTATGAGTATGAACTGTACAGTTAACTAAAACAATAGGTTTACATCTGTATGTTTAGGTCTCTATATTACTGTTGGACAAGTGGCAGCATCCCTGCCTCAGTTCTTTAAGGAAGGAAGTGCAAGTGCCAAGTTCTTTTGATCCAAAGAAATTTTTAAAAGGATCTTTGAGTTAATTTTGAATTGTAGCATCACTGTATAGTGGCAGACCTGCACTCTTGTTCAGTCTGCAAGTTTTACACTCTACGTCGCCTCAGAAAATGGGCAACTACAAGGAAAGGCTGGATAGCAGCATCTCTATAGCACTGCTGTAGTTGCAGCCAATTTATTTATAGCTTTTTTTTTTTTTTCATAAATATTAACTGCATTAGTTCCAGACACACACTTTGGCTTATCCTGGCAGTTAATGTCTTGTCCATAATGACCACTTTCCATGCTCTCATTTAAGAGGAATGGGGCTTTTTATGGCATATAAAAGATATAAATAAGTAAACATGGGGACAAGGGTCACCAAATATAGCTTCCTGGTTCCATTAGCTTTTAGGGAATTTTCTCTTTCTTTTAAGCAACTTATATGCAGTGTCTACCATCTCTTCTTAGTTCCTTTAAACATGAATTTCCAGTTCTTTAGAAGCTTTCTCTATTCTGCAGTCAGAGACAAAGCATTCATTCCTGTTTGTAAATCAGATGTATGTGGGTGTTCTTCTTAGTCTGGATTTTTTTGGCAGAGTGGATTTCCCGCCAGGCAGTTGCAAGTTTGAAGCTGCTTGGCAGTACAGATTTGTCTGCCATCAGGTCTGTGCTTCTGGGGCTCAACTGTTTCTTAATTATCTCATTTAAAGATAGCTTGGGTATCCTTGTCCCACACTGAAGTGTATCAAGTAGATATCTCCAAATCACTGAAGTGTGTGAGGATTTGATTACTGTATCTGTGTCCTCATTTGTATAGCCAGCTCTGTGACTTCACTGCTTACTGGGGTTTGTATTTCTTTGCCATAAACATAACTTTTACTACATCTACCAGTATTTGCACATTTTTGATTGGTAATAATCTTATGTCATGTAATTAAGTCCTGTTGGAAAGACGGGATTTTAATTTTTATGATTTTAATTTGTGACCTTGAAGATGACAGCGTTCAAATTATGATTAGCAGTTCTTTGGTTGTCTGAATTCTATAGTTTGAGATTATAACAGATTTGGTGGATATATGTGATGCATACAGGATTTTTGGTTTGCAAAACAAATAAAAATTTATTTTAACAAATCTCAATTATTTTATGGGGAATCACATAGTAAATATGTATAAGAAATATTATTAGACCATGGTTCAACTCAATTTAAACTTAGCATACTTCCGGCAATTAATTTACTCAAGTTTTAATTTTTTTTTAATGTATAGCTTTGAGTTTTCAAGTAGTACTTGATTAATTCAGGCAAAGAATTAATTAATTCAGGCTCCACTGAAGAAATTAATCTGTTTTCCTTCCTGTATTGTAGGACGTACTCCTTAGAAGTATTTGTTTTTATACCTGAATGATGTTTATTAAATCATGGTCCTGCTACCACAAACATTGCAAAACTGAAATAGCACTTCAAGCCCTAACGCTGTATGTAGAAACAGTTAATTTCTGCCTGTAGATCCATAGGTTAAGCAGTAATATATAGTGTCTTTCATCTGATGATTTAATTCTGCCTTAAAGAACTAACGTATCATCAGAATAGCACTTGATAGGTCACAAGATATCACCTCACCTGAAAATCAAATATATTTACAAATATTCCATAATTGCTGGGTGGAGAGAGGAGGGGAAGAGAGATGGAGAGAATAAAACAAACTCCTAAGATGACCTGAAGCCAAGAGCCAGTTGAGCATTTGGTCTTTGCTATGAAAAGGAAATATCTAAACCTAGTGGCTTAATGTTTTTGGAGGTGACAGATCCCCAGTACATTATAACTTGATATAGGAAACTGCTGCATCAGAAGCCAAATGCAAAGGTACTTTTCTGACTCTTCTGCAAGGGTTTGGTAACCTGATGCAAATAGAAAATCCTGTGGCAGCTGTAAATCGCAGCTTTGTAGGTCAACAGAAGGTATCAGTAGTGTCAGTGGGGACAGCGATTCCATGGTTTTGGAAGTTACGTAGAGCATGTAAAAAATACTTGATTTATCTGCCAGTTATTCATAAAGCTTCATAAATTGATGAAGTGGTGAAGAAGTGAGTAGAATACTCCTCATTACTGAATATCCCTTTAAAAATGTCTTGAGTTTCTTCAAGTAAATCATTAAAATTTTATTTGTTTTAATGTTACCTGAGTGTGAATTTGCTGATAAGACTATTTCAGTCTCAGGTTAAAAGTCAACATGCATTCAAAGACACAGGAACTCTAATTGTCACTAATACAAGAAACAGAGGACGATGCAAGATCAAGTTTCCTCTAATAAGCTGGCAAGTTCAGTTTCCATGCCAATGAGCCTTTTCCATAATGCAAAAAACCTTGGCCTGGCTTCTGCCGCTGCTCTGCTGCTTCATAGAAACACATTATAGATAGGTGTACATTGATTGTTTGGACAGATAAGAGGTGCAAAATGCTCAACAGCATGAAGCCCCCAGAGGTAGGGATAGTGGTGTCATGTTCCAAACTAACAGTTTAATTTTCCTCTGTCATTTAGTCACCCAAAGAAGTTGAATTTGTGGGATGTAAGGATGAGCTGACTATTCAAAACACACTAACCTGATTATTAAAATGAACCGCCCTATACAATGCTTAATTTTATATTTAATTTTTAATTTACATTTCTGAAATTAGAGGGTCAGATTAAACAATTCCATTAGAGGGCAGTAGTCCATGTAGGTACAATGTCTCATGTACCGAATATTTACTTTACAGTTTGCTTCTGAATAACTATGAGCTGTGTTCTGTGTAATATTTTCATTAGTGAAAAGAAGAGAAAAATGTATCTAATGTAATTAAGCGTATTAAAATGAGGAAGAAACATTTGGTAATATACAAGTACAGTAATCAATTTCCTGTCAAATATCTAAAAAAACAAACAAACAAACAACGTGAATGTTTCAGAAATTATTTAAAATATATGCAGCAGCTTTCAGCACTGTGGTATTCCAGTGAAAATCCCAACTCTAAAAGTGTTTTTCTGTATACTTCTGAATTGTAGAATTTGTATACTGTATTACTTTAAGGGAATTTTATATGTTGGTTTTTTTTTGTTTTTTTTTTTAATCATCTTGCTTTTGAATCTGTTTTATTTTGTTAGCATTAATGCTTAAGTCCACATGCAGACTTTGTAGATTTCCAGTCAAGGAATTGCATAAACGTGCACGCTTATTTAGGCACCTTTTAATGATTGAACATTGGAAGTGTGTTGCGATTAGGCAATGATTTCTGAAAAAGGTTTAGGTTTTGTATGAGTTGTATCTTTTGAGACATTTGGTAATGAAACGTAACCCACAAAAGCCTAAATATTTATATTTACTTCATATTTACTTTATTTATATTTACTTATATATACTTTGTATATGTCTAATGCAAACAATACTGCAAACATACCATTTCTTTTTCCATTTGCAGTTGTGTTACTTGATACTACAGCTGCCCTTGGGGAACTAGGATGGAAAACATTCCCTTCAAATGGGGTAAGTCACTCACCATTTTATTCTTATTGTCTTGATTTTGGTTTTCTGTCATGCTGGGAATGAATGGCTATAAAAACTGGGTGGATATTCTTGCAATATGGACTCGTCAGAAAGATTTTAGTTGTTCTCAGGGCTGGAGCAGCCTGTGCTGTCAGTAGGAATAACAGATGTGAGAATGACATGAGTACACATTATTGTGCCCTTCTCTTGATATTCTGAGTCTTAAGAATCTATCTTACTTTAAATCTAACTGTTACACATCATCAAGTTCCATACTAAAATTCCTACATTGGAGGAGTGTGTTATGACTACATTTTTTATTAAATAAAAGGAAAAATCAGATCAATTTTATAAGCCGAAGCAAAGCTAATTATATGAGTGAGGATTAATGTGGACTTTAGCATCTGGTAGAACATCATCAGGGTAGCTTAATCAGAAAAACATTATAAATGTGTTAATGTAATTAAGCCAGTTTAAATAGAGAAAATATTTAAATAGTTTTGGTTTGTTTGGTTTGGTTTTTTCCTGTATTGAACTTTCTAGATTAAAGTATGATATTCCAGTTTAATGTCTTACATGGGTTCATTGTAGTGTAAGTACAGCTTGTTGGGAGGAACTTGACATTGCATACAGAGCCCCAGAGTGTTTGAGGCATCTGGTATACTTGGAGATGGTATTGCCAGGTAATTGTGGAGAGGAAGAATGCTTTTACTTTTGAAGTTCAGCCATCTGTGCTTTGCCAGTGGCTATACATCCAGATCTCATCTTCCCTGTCCACCCAGCTAATGCATGCTACAGAATATCAGAGGTATTTGTAGTTTGACATTTTAATTAAGATACAGTATACTGGAGTATTTAACACCTATTGTATCAGCTTCTGGTTCTGCTGTCACTGTACATATTGTATATCACATTTCTATATTAGCTGGCATTATCTCTCTAAGTCTTGTGTATGAGGTGTATAATTACTTCTCCAAAATGAGTTCAGAGACTACTGTTTTTCTGAGTGAAAAATCCTGTTTCATTTTTATTCTATTGCTTAGTCTATTTCTTGTGGTCTGTTCCAGAAGAAAGTAGAAATTGTCTCTCCTCAGCACCTTAATAATCCATTTTTATAAAATGTCTTCTTTGTCTCTGCCCTCAAGGATTTCAAACAATGTGACATTTCTTAACCTCAGCCTATTTTCTACATTATGGATTACTCTTTTTCGGTGTTTTCCATTTCTTTCTATTCCTAGACATAATTTCAGTTTGTTACAGATACTTCTGCATTTTTCATTTTGTATGCAGCCTCATGCGACCTGAGTTACCATTCTGAAAGTTTTATTTCTTTCAGAAAGCCAAGACAAGGCAAGTACTTTCATACACTGATGAAAAAATACAATGAGGAATTTTTGCTTTAGCAGAAAATAAATGCTGCCATGCACCATGATTAGATAATACATTTGTTCTCTAGCACTGTGATGATCTCCATTGAACTGAGCAAGGAGGTTGGTATTTGGAAAACCCACAAAATGTAATTTGTTACTCTCTATATTCTCAGAAGCTTTAGTACTCCAGTAACAATAACCACAGTATACAGTCATGAAAAAACCCTGCACTCAAAGTTGGTTCAAAACACAGCTATTGCAACATACCTGGTTTGGTTGGTCATACATACCCTTAACATTGGTTTTACAGCATAGTGAGGTTTTCAGGTGTCTTAAGACCTTTTCCATGCTTTAAGAATTGGCAGCACTTATTAGAATACAATGAGTTTACATTTGAGTCAGTACTATTCAACTATTAGAGAATTTTCCAAATAAGCACAATTTTTTTTAAGTACCTAGAATAAATATGTGAGAGAAAAGTAGCATGAGGAAAACATGCAGAATAAGGGGTGTAGGACATAAAATAAGCAGAAGAGGCTAGAGGGAAAACTGAGAAGAACTGAATAAAATAAGTATAAAATAAATATAGAATATGGCCATGTAGGACATAAAATAAGCAGAAGAGGCTAGAGGGAAAACTGAGAAGAACTGAATAAAATAAGTATAGAAATTCAGTAAAGAGAAGCCTGTTGTTAACTCAGGAGGAAAAGATGTGTAAACTGTTAATTATTCTAAGCTGTAGATGGGGTAAAGATTCGTACGTACTTCAAGAAAGAAGTTTTTTGAACAAACTTTTTTTGAAGTTTTACAGGTGGGAGTAAAGGAGCATGATCCATTTAAGAAAGAGACTGAGACATTGGTCACATACAGCAGGAGATGACTGAATAAGCCTTAGGTCAACATCCCAGGAAAGGCTGCTGTTAGTAGTAGGACCCAGTGGCAACGCTGCACCTCTGTTACAGTGCAGAAAGAAGGAAGAAACAAAACCTCCAAACCAGATAATGGAGACAAATTACTTATATGAAGTGATAGTTATTTCTCTCCCTCACTGAGAGTTATGCAGAACTGCTGATGAAAACCAATGTTTGCTGATTTTTCAGACTTAGTGTCATTCTGACAAGCTTCATTAAAATATAATAAATTTACATTTTGGTTTAGATATTTGATCATAGTGAAAAACTTCACCAAACTATTAAAATATGGGAAATTCCATTACTTTGGCTTATAAAATATTAAAGATACCAAATTTAAAAACTGAACTGGAATGTATTTCTAAACCATTTCTATAACTGAGTCTAGGATCCTGTGCCTTACACAAAGGTAAGAAGAAAACTGAGCTTAAAAGTGCTCATGGAATTAACAGAATATGGCATCTGTGTGCTTTTTAACGTCACTTTTGTATGCAGTCTCTGAAACAAAAGGCTAATGTTCATGTTAATTATTACTTGATTAGTATTAAAATAGAAGGCAAAATAGTGGGTTTTGGGGTCAGCTAATAATGCCTGTTATACATACTGATTTAGTAAAGAACAGTAAAACTGTTGTCTTTCTGAATCTTGCACAAACATCAGAGACGACGTTTTATGCCCACGGTGCCACCTAATCTCAGTTACTTATCCTAATACAATTTAGAAAATGGCAGAATTATCAGTGTGATTGAGATGATCACTGCAGAAATAAGAACCTGTTTTGTCTCATAATGGGCATACCAGAATTTTCCCTTTTCCTGGGCAAGAGTGACAGTTTGGGCTTTTGATAGACAGACATTTCATTTCCATGGGCTGCCCAGGGAGGGGGTGGATTCTCCGTCACTGGAGGTTTTTAAGAAGAGACTGAATGCAGCACTCAGTGCCATGGTCTGGGAACCACAGTGGTAGTGGGTCAAGAGTTGGACTTGATGATCTCAGAGGTCTGATTCTGTGATTCTATGATTTTGGTTCAGATATTGCTTGAATCTTACATTTTACCTTAATCTCTTTGTTTTGTTTTGTTTTGTTTTTTGAATAAGTGTGAGTGTGAAAAAATGTCATTGACATGGTTACTGCTCTGGCAAACACTTCTGAGGACAGGAGAATGGGATGATAGGTTTTCTTGACACTATTAGCAGAAGTCATTAATTTACTGGCATACTTGATCACAAAGAATGTTACAATTCAATTAAATAGCAATTGAAATATTGATCCTCGAGTAATACTGAGTATGCCTCAGAGATTTGACACTAACAAGCTATGGTGAAATAGGAGCAAAAAATCAAGAACTATTTTCTGGAATTTGCAGAATCTTAAGCTTCACCTCTCAGAATTTTTATTTATGGTTGATTCCTAATGTAATGTTTGCAAGCTTTCAGCAATTTTGGTAACTTCTAGATCTAGAGGTACCTAACCAAGTAGTAAAAATACAACATAGTAGTTTAGTATCTAGCATTTGTATGCAGTCCTATCATTTAGCTGCAGGGATAAGTCATGTGTAACAGTGCTTTCCTTGGTAATATAATTTGTGATTTTAGTTTTTCATTTTCTAACCAATTATTTGTACTACCTTCCTGAAGTATGAGAATACAATAGTTTTGTCTTACAAATGTGTTTTCATTATTTGCTTGTCAGATTTTTTTCCTTCTGTCTTGAACAAGTAATAAGCGCTTAGAGCTACAAAAAATGCAGCATAAAACATTAATATTTTTTAAGTTGATAGGATCAGCTTTTGTTGATTGAATTCCAACTCCCCTTCTCAGTGATGGGTTGTCTAAAGTTTCTACTTTAATAATGGACATATCTGATACTTCCTATGCTCTTTGGGCTATAGTTCAAAATTACCAATTGATTTATGAAAAAGCATGTGCTCAGCAAATGATCACTGCACTTGAAAATGCTGAACAACTTTGTTGGATGGGTGCAAAAAATGGAAATTAATCCCTTTAAAAATTTCCAAAGAGGATGTCAATGTGAGCTAATGGGCAGGCCAGTTTAGGTTTAGTCTGTGTGAGCCATTATCCAGGCTTCCAGCTGAAAGTCAGTTCACTTACCATGGGGACAAGATTCAAAATTGTTTTTCCCAGGTTTTCTTGCTACAGCCTGCAGTGTTGTGACTGTTAGAAGGGCAGGTCTCTTCTTTTTTTTTTATTTCCTTTTTTTCTTTTTTCTTTTTTTTTTTTCCTTTTTTTTCCTTTTTTCTTCTTTTTTTCTTCTTTTTTTTTTTTTTCCCTTTCTGGGAAATTAAGCATTGTAAAATGATTGATAAAGTTTTGGCAATTAGAGAAAAAAGGAAAAAGCTTGAAAGCCTATCTGAAATGTATTGGTCCAAAACCCTTGCTTATTATTAGCATTAATATTAATGAAATTATGTAGCTTGGGCAGCTCCAGTTGTTGGGCTTATTCCTTCTGACTTTAGTGTAACGTAAAAAAAAATTATAATTATTTCCCACTGCATTAAGCGATGTATCATAATTGTGTGAGCAAAGTTTGCTCATGAAGTATTGTCATAAGGGCCTCTCTATTCTTGATAAACTTATGCAGTAAGTACTCCTTAAGCAGGAGTTAAGTAAGCCTTAAGTAGAAGTTAAGTACTCTACCAATGCCTTATTTTGCATGAACTGAACCTAATTTGCAACTGTTAATTTGGAATAAATTGTTTTTATTTGAAAAAGAAAATCAATAATGAAAAAATATTCTGCTTTTAACAATCTAAATTTTAACCTTTGTGTAGCCATTTCATAAACTCTAAAACCATTTAACAGTGTAATAAATGATACAGGTGACTCAAGACAAGACCATGAGAAATTATTTACATGTGCAAGGGTCTTGTACAAGCTACCTTGACTTGTCATGATAGGCAAGATCTACAGCCTCATCAGTAAATAGGCTACTAGAAGTCTTCTAAATCATTTGACAGCTACGTGAGGAATGAAACTATTTTAGTCCCAGCTCCTGCAGTTATTTGAACAGCTTCCTTGTCAATTAGTAATTTTCTGTTTTAAATGCCTTTCTTCTTTGGAGAATCACTTAAGATTTTCACGACTCTCACAAATAAACAGTTTAGGGTTTTTTTTCTGTTACAGCTTGTTGATACTGAACTTGTCAAAGTACTGATTATTTTCCCCTACCCTCTATGTTAAAGTAATTGTTTTACATTGTATACATCAGTAAAAAATTCACTTTTGAGTTCCTTCTTAGCTACTTAGAAAATATTTCAATAATTTATGGTAACACATTTTTGAAAGGCTTAGTTCTGCTTTTCACCAGTACTCATTTACTAATCTTTTTTTATGTTGTAATCAGAGATGATGCTGAGGTTTTCAAGTGTCAACCTGCAAGCATGTGTTGTAATGTAGCTGCATCCATCATCACCTTCACTTTTAAGAGGTATCTCTGATGGTGTTTGGGCCAATGTGTCTTGGAACATTCTTATACAATACTTAAGTTCTTTAACTATAATATACATTTTCTGAAGTGGTTTGACTATTTTTTAGAGTTCTAGTATGCTTTGAAATCATATGCAAATAAATGACTTACAGAGAATCTTAGGCCAATTCCTTTAAGAACATTTATTCCTGCATTTCATATTATCTACAATCAGAGAGAGAACTACATTTTACAAATATAACAACAAATAAATATTAGAGATTATAGCATAAAAGAAATGAAAATTCTCCTAGTGTGGTTCTCAGTCATTTGTATTTCTCTGTGAAATATCAATAAGATAAGTGGTGCGTATTTGGAAACATAAATTTGCATAGCCACGTGGCTGATTCAAAACTGATTTTATGACTGAGTGTGATTTGAACATTTTATATAGCAGTGTGAATTAAAGTATCATCAATATTTCTACTCTTCTCTTTTAATACTGTAATTATTAGAACGCAATAGATATTTAAATACTTAATGACCAGGAGGAACATTTCATCAGATCACCCTTATAGCAGAGGCTGTAAGATTTCAAGTCTCTCAATTGCATTTACCCAGTAACAAGTATTTCACAGAAATGTATTTTTTTTAAAAGACATCAGGAAACCATAATATCTCATGGTAATTTGTACCATTAGTTACTTAGATCTCTGTTTAAAAAAGGGTTCCTAATGCCAGATTCTTTCTTCTCAGCCTCATACTGTAGTAAAGAAATCCTTTGTTGCTCTTCCTCCTCCTTCTCTGAAATTCTAATAATTGTGCGGCTCTTCTTTTTTGAAAATATGGACACGAGTATGTAGTATTTATAATAATTTTCCTGATTCACTACAGCTACAAATCATCGTGCCACTTTTCTTTACTACTGCCCTGTTAAAACATCAAAGAGATACCACTAGACTTTCTCACCACAGTAATTATTTTGGGAGCTCATCTTCAGTTGATTCTCACTATGACTCATAATTGTCTTCTGGACCTGCAGTTTTATACCACATAGGAATCTATCCATTAGGTAAAAGTGGTATTCGCACTCCTAGATATGTAAATATACATCATCGTTCTGTAAGTGTTCCAGAACAAAATATTTATATTGCCCTGTGTGGCCTTTTGTGTTCTCAATATTTATCAAATAACTTACCCTTGAAAAGTCTGATTAGAAAAAATCTTCAGTATTTTATTTTTGATAGCTAATGTATGATATTTATAATGCTGTATGACTATATGATATACGTTAAAACTTTCTAGTCTCTGTAATCTTTGCTTTAATATTGTAAACTACTTTTAATAATGCATTGTGTGGTACCCAATCTAATTGTTGAAAAAGGTCACAGTATTTTATGTTCATCATAAACTATCTTTATAAATATAGCTTAATGTCAGGATTTGTGGGATGAATAAGATGCTCTTGGGCATTTAAAGTTAAAATTAAGGAATCTAACTGTATTTAGCAGTTCCTAGTCTGCTCTGTGGCTGGAGAACTGTGGCTCTGTGAACAAGGCATCAGAGTTCAAAGACATCCTCTGCTTCTTTAATGGCATATTGTGGTGGGTTTGTCCCAGCCCACAGCTAAGCCTCCATCCACTTGCTGGCTCATTCCCACCAAGCAGGATGGGGGAAATAATTGAAGGAAAAAAGCTTGTTGGTCAAGATAAACACAGTTAAGTAAGTGGGGGAAAAATGTGTTGTAAAGGCAATTGCTCACCAACTCCCACCAGCAGACTGATGCCCAGTCTCCAACCAAAGGCTATTTGGAAAAATCAAACACCTCCAGCCCCCCAACTTTATTGATGAGCATGACATAATATGAGATGGAATACCCCTTAGCTCAGTTGGTATCAGCTGTGCCATCTGTGTCACCTCCACAGCTCTTGCCCACCCTTAGACTACAGAGAGAGCAAAATGAGGCAGCCCTGGTGCTGTGCAAGCACTTCTCAGTAGCAGCTTTAGCTAGTGTGTTATCAGCACTGTCTTGGTCACTAGTCTAAAACACAGCACCATAAGGACAACTACCCCAGTGAGACCCATAAAACATAAGTAAAATGTAAGTTGTGTGCAGGTCAACAGGAAAAATTGCCAATACTACAAAAAGAATCATATCTGTACTTGTTACACTTTTATTCCAAGCAAATAGCTCTGAATAGTCTGTGGAACACAGAGTGGCATCCATATGGTCGGGTGTTGCAGAAGTAGCAAGAAGCAAACTTTTAACCAAGAACTCAGAATTGTTTTGAGAAAAAAGAAGCAAACATAAGTCTAAATTCTTTGCTCTATTACATCAGTTCCACTCCAATAACGATGAAGTTACTAATACAGTTACATCTATGAAAGCTCACCAGCAGGATTTCACAGGTATCACAGAGGCTGTGGTTTTAACACGTTTGATAAAAGGCAGGGATTTGGCTGTCAGAGCATTTAATGAAGAATAAATGAAGAAAAAAAAGGAAGTTAATGAGATTTTTACACAATTTGGAGAATTTACAAAGATGACATTAAGATATATATTTCAAATTACACATTTGAGCTTTAATTTCAACATATCTTGAGAATATGCTCTTTAATGCAATACTTAGAATCCTTTTTGATGGTCAAAATATGTTGTATGAGGAAAAAGGTAAATTAAGGACATTGTTCTGAGATTAATTTTCATCTGCAGGGATGAAACAAGTATATTCAAGATCTAGATAAATGTCTAGGAAAACTTTTTTTTTTTAGAAAAGCTTTTGTTGCTCCTATGAGATTACCTGCCTATGGGAGTCAATTTTCCATGTTTTGTTTAGGAACATCTCTTAGAATCAGAAATATTTCCTTGGAAACTGTATGTCTCCAGAATGGCAGTGCCTTTAGTAATGGTGCATGCCTTAGTTTTTTGTCTTCACCTCTACTTCCTGTTAAAATGTCAAAAGTCTTATGCAGTGTGAAAACTCTGGACACAAAATTAGCTTTGACTTTGCTGGGAATTTCAGTACCTATTGGATAGATGCAGGGTTGCCAGAGCATGTTCCATCTGAAATGATTAAATTCTCAAAATTGGACAGGCACTGTGAAGAAGAGATAATGCCATCCTTAGTTTTTTGTACATGCATTTGGGCAGTTTTTTGATTATTTTGTCATTTGTTTTGTGTGAAGAAACATCTAATCACAGATTCTACAGAGGATAGCTATTGGCAAAATATGTGGTTGTGTTTTTATTTGGATACCACAAAAGTATTTGGGCCCAATTTGTGCCTGCCACTGTTCAGTCACAGATCTAAAGCATTCAT
Organism: Heliangelus exortis; assembly: GCF_036169615.1. NCBI lineage: Eukaryota > Metazoa > Chordata > Aves > Apodiformes > Trochilidae > Heliangelus > Heliangelus exortis. Next base: position 105,800,518 of record NC_092422.1, on the reverse strand, counting down.
AGCCTGAACAGGAGATATAATTTGCTTTAAATTTAAAAGCAAACAACATGCTTATAGGAAAGCAAATGGAATGAAAGAGGATTAAAACCATATTTGAATGGTTTAGTACAGAACATCTATACTTAAATAGTAGTCTATAATAGTAAAACAATAGAAGTAGTCTCTAAATTTCTCATCCAAATGCATTTTGTTGTATTTTTAATGCATTATGTAGTAAGCCTGAACTTTATGATAGTATTTTTGCATATACTTTTTGCATTATTTTCCCATTTGTGTTTAATTAGATGGTGATGTATACAAATAGATCCCTAGTAAAGGCAGAATTTCCTGTATATAGCTGGAACTATGTACCATCTGTGAAGCAGAAGCATTTTTCTTACAGGTTTTGTAGTAAATGACTGCTTAGTAGGTTGTCAAGTTAGGAGCTTATCATCTCCATTTCATCATCCATGATTATTCAAGTATTTAACATAAAAGATAGAAAGGGGGTTGAAATCCATGTTGAAGCCAAATGGCTGAAAGGTATCAACTTCATAATGAAGTTGTATGACCATTAATGAGTTGGATTCTTTCTTGTCCAAGATCATAAAATCATAGAAACACCATAGAATGGTTTGTGTTGGAAAAGACTTGAAAGATCATCTAATTCCAGCTCCCCTGTATGGGCAGGGACACCTTCAACTATCCCAGCTTGCTCAGAGCCCCATCCAGCCTGACCTTGAACACTTCCAGGGAAGGGGCATCCACAGGTCCTCTGGGCAACCTGTGCCAGTGTGCTCATAGTGAAGAATTTATTCCTAATGTCTGACCTAAATCTACCCTCTGCAGTTTAAAGCCCCTTGTCCTGTCACTACATGCCCTTGTGTTCCTCCCCAGCTTTCCTGTAGGCCCCCTTTGGGTACTGGAAGGCTGCTATAAGGTGTCCCCAGACCCTTCTCTTCCTCAACAATAGACAACTGTAAACAATAAGCACAATAATCTACTTTTTCAGATGTGCAGCTCCACAATCCTGTATTGTTTCTTCAAAAATACATTGATTGGAATTTAAAATAAATCAGAGTATCATACATGGGTTGCACTTTCTATGTACTCAGTGCATGAAAAATAACTTTTAAATCTTTGTAGGTTTCACATGCATGTCTTGCATTCAGAAGTTTACAGTATCTTGGCTTTCCAAAAAGGGCATCAAGAGGAAATGACAATTTAGTGAAAATTAACACATTCTTGTGTTTTTTCTGTAGAGAAAGTATCATGTTTTGAGACGAAAACATACTGGGTTGAGGGAGGAAGAATGATTAATTGAAATTGTGTGGAGTTTATTGTCAGCAGTGTTGATTTACAAAATTTTTATTGTTTCTGCCAATAAGTAAATACTCTGAAATTCAAAAAATTCACTCATATCCATCCCCAATTAAATATAATGTTCTTGTGTTGAAATTCAGCATTCACTGTGAACACACATGAAGCTATAAGGAAATTGGGTATTGCCTTCATTACAAAGTCATGGAAAAAGAAAGTGGAAGAAAAGCAATATTTATGGAAATACCAGGTGCATAGTGAACATCTCTCTATCTGAACCATTGTATTTTTAGAAACTAAGGACCACTATACTGAACTCCTGGGAAACACCCTTTGGAATTCCTGTGTGCTTAGGAAGTGATCTCATAAATGCTTAAGCAGCTGATAAATATCTAGGTATTATGGAAACCAATCTTACTGGATTTTTTTAAAAATACTTTTTTGGGGGGGGTTTCTTTTGGGGTGTTTTGTTTTGTTTTCTCCCCCAAGAGAAACAGGTAAAAGTGGCAGGAGCAAAAGATTTTCCACTGTCTCAGGACCATCAGTTGCTCTCTTCATCAATCAGAGGAAACTCTAGGCAAACTTCTGCTTTCTTTTTATCGGACAGTAGTCTGACTTTGTATTGGAATTAGAGTTAGAAAAAAATGCAAACCAGTCAAAACCAAACCAAACCAAAAAAACAAACAAAAATCAAACACCCTAGCTTTAATTTTGTACCTTTTACAGTGATTAAAATATATGGAATGAATTCTTGAAATTACAAAAAAATAACCAATCCAGAATTTTTAGGGATTCTCTAAATCTCTATTAAATACTTGAGCACCCACAGAGTCCTTCCTTGAAAATAGCAGTAAATTAGCTATGTTCTGATGGTGCTTTAAATTATGTTACATGGATCCCAAGAGTTTTAACTGTTGTAAGGTTGGAAAGATTGTATATAAATGGTTTTTCTGCTGTACTGGTGCTTTCGCCAAGCGGATCTTAACACAGCAATTAGGAACAGTCTGGAGCACAGCTAAATACCTCTCTGGTTCTTGGAGTTCTTTCAGTTGAAGTGTTGAGACAGACTTTTCCATTTGTTTTTGAGAAAGTGTGGAACGAGAAAGACTATCACTACCATTTTGCCATACCTGCAGTCTTAATGTTAATTGCAGTCTTTAAGGGCTTAATACATTTGATTTTCTTCCTTGTCGGCAGTCAGAGTATTTTCTCTGCTTTTTCTTGCTTCGCTTCTTTTCCTTTGTCTGTACTTTATCTTCTGTCAAAAGGTCCCTGTTTTACAAGCTTCCTCAGTGGCATGTCCTCCCTTGTCAGTGATTTCATGCTAAAAGCTCGAGTGGATATATAGGCTATGACTATTGCTAGCTAAAAGATGGCCCAGAACCAGCAGTTAGTAGAATAGTGTTGGATTGTGCACACTTCTTGCCTATTGACCTGCATGCTGGTTTGAAGTGATCCTGTTTGATGTCTCTAAGGCAAGTCTTCCATCACCCCAGGGCTGAGTTGAAATCCCAGCCTTCTGATAATTTACACTGTAGCAAAACTAGGCCTCAGACTACTGAACAAAATTGCTCCAGCTGGACTGGCAGAACAGTGTTGAATATATTTGTCTCTGAAGTGCAAAAAGGTTTGCAGATAGTTTATTGACTGCTAATAAAGAAAATTAATTTATTTCTAATAATCAGAGATCTGTGAACCGGAAAGAAAGCCAGTAGAAAATCCAAGTATGTGTGAATACGTTCCAAATTTAAGAGGATAATCCTTCACTGTTGTATTTAATAAAAAAAAATCCCTTCTGAAGAGTTTAAAACATAGTACCTGACTTCCAGAAATAAATTGAAAGATCAAAATGCTTTTGCATGTAGAGTAACATTTGAAGAATGCAGATGTTTGAAGTCACTTTTTGATTTGTTTTGCTAAGACAAGCATATAATACATGATTAGAAATGAATGGTCTCACTTATCAGAATGGGATAGGTTTCATTTTGTATTTCTGGAGTTTTGATAATCCTGTTTTCTTCTAGAAGCAGCCAAAAGTTTTTCAGTGACAAGATGAGGTGGAGGTGAATCCACCTACGCTCTTAAAAAAACCCAGCCAAAAATAAAGATTTCCAAGCAAAGCTATCACAAAGTCGAACAAATATGTATGAATCCAACTGGCAGGTTATTTTAAGAAGTCTAATATTTCTTTGGAACTGACTAGTAGTGTTAAAAAACTGTGCATATTGCAAAGTTGAAAGAAAAAGTAACAAGGTTTAAGTTAGCAGACACAACAGCCAAATTATGTGATGGCATGCTCAATATGGCCTTGTTCAGTGATTTCTCTGCACGTCTGTTAGAACTTCTTGTCAGCTTTCCATACTATGAGGACTAATCCAAATGTCTTTTTTTTTCTTTAGGAAGATCTCATTTTTTGTCTGTTAGCTAACTGGTGGATGTGCCAGTATTATACCTGTGAATACTTAGTTATGAAGTGGTATTAGATATGTAATTTATACTACGACACTTGGCTAGTAATGTTCAACTTACTGTACCATAGATACTACTGTACATTCCGTTGGGTCATGGTATATCAGAAGAACATTGCTAATAATTTTATATCAAAATAGTTTAAAAGGCTAATAGAATTCATTATTAACATGAGCATAGCTAAGGAGATTGCTTTGGTTCCCTGTTTCATGTGGGATCACTAATGGGATTGACTTTAGCTCCCTAATTCTTGCCACGATGATTAAGGGGATTTGTTTAAACACCCCATTTCATGTGGTACAGCTACTGTAAAAGGATTAGTTGTGGATTCCACTTTCACGTGGGAAAGCTAAGGGGATTAGTCTTAGCTTTTCATTCCATGACACAGTAGCTAAGGGCAATTGCTTTTGCTGCCCATGTGGTTGCATCAAGATTTTTCTTGCCATTTCAGCTCTTGTTTCAGTTTCTTTTCTCCTGTTCTAACTGCCCAAAGTATTCCAAGTAAATTCATTTCAAACTGTCTGCCCTGCAGTTAGAAGTCCTGTGAACCATACTAAACGTTTTATTGATTAATGAGAAGTGATGAAATTCCATGTGTTTTTCTGCTGTTCCTCATTGAAACTCAAACATTTATTAGTATTTCTTTGGATAAAATCAAGTATAGGAATTGCCATAACCAATCTCACTGCTGAGCCATCTGATGCAGTGTTTGATTTCTGACAATGAACATACCCATGAGCTTCAGCTTTAGATGAAGAACTCAGAAGACTATTTACACTGCTTGCTGGAGCAAAACTGCAGATTCTTGAGCAAGTCCAATGAAGGTATCACCTGAGCCACAAACAGTATAAGTTTATTTAGTGCTACAACAAATCCAAGCCAACAGGCACTCCAGAAGAGCAAGGATTGTTAGCTAGGAAGCAAGTCCCTAGACTTGGGTGCTCTCAGAAACTCTCTGTATGTGTTTGCACAGTGTTTCTTCTGTGACAACACCATTAGAAAAAACTCCAAGGCCTTTGTACCACATTGCATTATGCAGCTAACACAAATTACTATTTTTGAACCACTAAGAAGCAAATGTCTGTTTATAATCTCAAAACAGGTACTTCATGCACAGCTGATTAATATATGTCTATGCTGTTAAATAAACCAGGATCTGTGCCCTGCCTTTGAAGGTGTCTCCAGAAAGTTGTTTTAAGTACTTGTTTTTGGCTGAGTCTCTAACTAGGCGATGAGGAGATTTTAGTCTATAAATTCAGAAAGTAAGGAGCTTCTTTCTTTGTCAATCTATTTTTGTATCTCTTTTATTGCTATATATTTGTGTACTGCACTTGGTTAAAACCTTAGATTTTTTCTTGCAAAAGTTATTTAACAGGTGCCTGTTTTTAAAGGTATAAGTATTTGTTTTGAAGTAGTGTACTTAAGGTTAAAAAAGTATTTAAATTCTGTGAATAACTGGCCTGTATATCAGTATTGTGTCAGAATACATATGTATGTAACCAATCATAAAAAAACGTTAGCTTTTAGTTTAATAGCTATCAGCTTACTACAGGCCTCATCCATGCCACTTTCTAGAAGAAGTCCCTGTCTGGCTTGGACTATCAAGAGTTACCACGCCCAGAAAATATCTTGGGAATTCGCTAGTTTGTAAAGATCAGATCCACACTGGAGATTGCTAAGAAATAAGAAATACAGATAGTAAGAGTGCCAGTGTTTGAGCTTACTACCTTAGGCCTATCTACTGCCTGGGTACAGAAATAGCCTTAAGGACAGTGTTCTTTCAAGAATACATGCAAGAACACTTGCTGTTTTCCAGTTTTGGTCCTGCAGAATGGAATACAGCAGAACTATTTCAGCAGCTGCTTGCTGCTGTTACCAGCTGGCAGCTCAAAGGCTCTTTATTATATGTGTGGTCTTATATATACAGTCATGTATATGAACATGAGAGTTGTGCAAAAAGACATATACTCCTCTAGGATTGTGTGTGCTCAGATGTGGTCCATTAAGTTGCTCAATTACCTGTTTTGAGATTATGGCACATTCTGGAATCTCTTTCATGTTTTCTGTAGCTCAGTAGAACTCAGTATTTGATTTTGTCGCTCCAGTACCTTAACTCAGCTTCGAATTTCCCTTTGTGTCTAAGAGTAAAATACTACAAAACAATAAAAAAATAAAGTTGATTTTGTGTGAAATTTTGCACATTTCTGAAGAGAAAAAAGAAAAGTGCAATGTAGAATTTCTCTGTGAAACAGTAGCCTTCCAAATACTGTATATCTTGAGCCTTTTGTGGAATAGATAGTAGTAGGTTAAGACAAACATGCAGCAAAGCACCTCAGTAAAAAAAAAAGTTCTCTGTAATGTATTTAAAGTAGCAGTGCTATGAGAAATTTGATTTTAACTCAAGTTGAGCTGATTTACCTACAGTATAGGATCAGTGCCTGATGAAGATGAAAACACCTTCCCCATGTGGGTCAGTGTGGGAAATTTCCTGAGGGAAAATGTTTTGTTCTTCAGAATTGTTTTGATTTATATACTGAAGACAGTTTTAAGGGTAAAGGATTTCCTTCTTTGACTTCTACAGAAGAGCAGGGAAAGAGTTACTGCAGTGGCTTTAATCTGAGTATTCCTTCCTTGTGAGATTTGTCATGAATCTGCAACCTGGTTGCCTGAGCTAGAGGTAATTTACAGTCTATGATTATTACATTTTATATTTCTTGTCTCCCTTGGATTAATATAACTTCCTGCATATATTTTAAAGTTACAAATATACAAAAAATATAATACTAGGGATAGTAAGTTTATCAGAAGAAATGGTGTGAGTTTTGTGTTAGAGGAAAGTTTGAATCTTTATGGAGTGTTAAGGCAGGTTTTCCACTGCTATCATATTTATGCCTTTTGGTGTAGCACTATTTTATATAGTAAGGCTTTCTAAAACTTTCATGTGCATACATTTTGTGCCCAGAGAGTTGGTGCTAGTCAGAAAAAAGGCAGAACTTCAGTGAAGACAAATAGAGACACAGGAACATTTACTAAGAGTAATGACTTGTAGTTGTTGTTTTTTTTTTTTAATGCCCAAAATAGGATAATAGCAGTAACTATGATGCATAGCTATAGTCAACTGCATCACATTATGCAGAGGAAAGAGGCCTAGAAAGCTTTTTTGGCTTTCAGCCCCAGGAAAAAAGTTCTCTTAAGCTGTTCCATTGAAAACAAGTTTTTTCTTTCCAGTATTACTCTTTTCCTTCTCTTAAAAAGCAAATCCATTAAATATTAGTGATATGTTGCCAGTAAGCAAAGAACCCAACTTTACTGTGGTCAACAGAGATCTCTTACCAGCTCTTGGAAAATTTCACTGCAGACATTTAAACTGAAACTTGAAAATTTTTGAGAGCAGTCCAAGGATGATTTAATTTTATATGAACAGTAGTTCAAAATTTCCTAACATTTTAGCGCTCTGTGAACAGTTCACAGAAACTTTATAATTGTGTACAACATCACCAGCATCCTGCTGATTCATAGGAATATATATATTTATACTTAAATATATATGTTGGCTAGACATGATTTTTAACTTGTCTTCTAGTAATAGGATGAAAAAATGTATTAAGATTTTGTTTACAATTTTTAGAAGTCAGGTAGGAAATTCTTTTGGTAATCTTCTAAATTTTAGCTAAAATAAACAGTTGCATTTGAAATGATAGTTTTAATTCCTTTTTTAGAGTTGTAATTTTAAATACAACTGTTGTTGGTGCTATAGAGAAGGACTGCAATATTGTCAAAGAAATGTGCAATGAGTGTTAAACTGCTTCAGGAACAATGTACTTTGCTGAAGCCACTATTTGCTGCTTTTACTGAAAGTGAAATGTGTTAGCTACTAAGTTGTGATCTAAGAATAAAGTCAATGATATTAAAGATACTAAAAGTGTTTCTGAATATTATTGAAATATTGTTTGTGTGCAATTATGTGAGTAATTTTATACAGTGTTTCGCTTACTTTGAATAGAAAGCTTTTTTGTTTTGTTTTTCTGTATATTGATTTCTTTAAATTTCACTTTATTACAGGAGTTGAATGTTTGTTACTAATTTTTTATACACTTACTTTTGCACTGATCTGTCAAAGCTGGTTGTTTAAATTTTAGGAATGATGGTATGTAATTCTTCTACTTCCTTGGAATGGGGAATCTAAATAGTGTTGCGGACTGTCATAAAACAAGTTCTGCTTCAACTAAATCACACCTGGATTCCTTGGAAGTGGAATTCAACAATGATCAGGTATTGTGTGATTCATATGGCAAAGGAAACACATCAGTGTAAAGTTCATATCCTGATACGATTTGTAGTTACTTTCATTACCCTTGGGAATATGGCATTAGAAGAAGAATACTTTTATTCAAATTTTAGTTTGTCTAAAATAATGCCACATCTAATACTGACTGATATGATATTTGAGACAGCAGTTTTCTTAATCCCAGGATTTTTAAAAATCCTTTTAAACAATAAAGTACCTTTGGAGACCTTAAATTAAAGGCAAATGTAAAGTTCTTACCATTTGTGGACTTCTCTGCTCTTTTTAACTTATTAAAGAAAACAGAGGACAACTTTTTTTTTTTTTTTAACTACTTTCTGGTGAATGCAGAAGGAATAGGAAGACTGTCTCGGCCACCATCTGCAAATGGTGTAGATGCAGATGGCATCTGGCATACCTGATAGAACTCCTTGGTCTACAATGTATGCCAAATATATAAATGTCTATGTCCTTTTTACCTTATAAGGTAAGAGTGGGTGATGTGGAAAGTAGACACCTCAAAAATGCGTGAACTACAAGAAACTGCAGTACCATCTTTGAACCATTCATTTAGAGAAGTGGCATGCGTTAAATCATGGAATCATAGAATCATTTTGGCTAGAAAAGACCTTGAAAATCATCAAGTCCAACCATTAAACTAGCAGTGTCAAGTCCTCTATGAAGCCATTTCCCCAAGCACCACATCTACACATCTAGATACGGGGGTTGGACTAGATGACCTTCAGAGGTCCGTTCCAACCCAAATCATTCTGTGGTGCCATAATTCGGATACACGTCTTTTAAATACATCCATGAAGAGTGACTCCACCAATTCCCCAGGCAACCTGTTCCAGTGCTTACCAACTTTTTTGTTGAATTTTCTCTAATACCCAATCTAAACCTGAGAATTCGAACAACCCCAGTTCCCTCAGATGCTCCTCATAGGACTTGTGTTCCAGACCCTTCATCAGCTCTGTTACCCTTCTTTGGGCACACTCCAGCACCTCAAGGTCTTTCTTATAGCAAGGGGCCCAAAGCATAACACAGTATTTGAGGTGCTGCCTTGCCAGTGTTAAGTACAGGGGGACAATCACCTCCATAGTGCTGCTGGCCACACTGTTTCTGGTACAAGCCAGGATGCTTTTGGCTTTCCTGGTCACCTGGGGACCCTGCTGTCAGCTGACACCTCCGTGACCTTTTCTGCCTGGCAGCTTTCCAGCCACTCTTCCCCAAATCTGTAGCGTTGCATGGGGTTGTTGTGGCTCACATGCAGGACCTGGCACTTGGCCTGATCCAGCCTGTCCAGATCCTTCTGCAGAGCCTTCCTACTCTCAAGCAGATCAATACTCCCACACAACTTGGTGTCATCTGCACACTTACTGTGGGAACACTTGATCCCTTCATCCAGATGAGTGATAAGATGCATCTTACCAAAAGTAAATTCCTCCAGCTAAAATGAGAATGGGTGCAGGACAAAGAATATGAGCAAAAGTATTACAGCTAATTGCCTCTGAAAGTTGAATGCAAATATTTGGGCCTGTGTTTATCATCTAAACTTAGGTTCATCTGGTACCATGCTGGGCATTTAGCTTAATCTATAGATTTGCACGAGGGATTTATAGCGTTTTCCATGAGAGTTACAAGCATGCCAGAGCAGACTTTTTATTAATGTGAAAAAATTAGAATCTTTAACTTCAGGTATGAATGTTTTAGTGCACTTAAGGTTTTCAGTGTGCCTCCGTGGATCTAACTTTTCATTTGCCTTGGATAAGACATATGCTGCTTAGAGACGTTTTGTCAGGAATCTGTATCAGTGTACAAGTTATGCAAGTGTTGCTCAGAGTGCAACTGGAAAGACCAACATTTGAAGGATAAGGGAATTCAGTAAAAAATTTTTAGCTGAAAATTAATTTCTTTGTCCATACAATTCTTAAATAAAATTAAAACCTAAGGATTTTCTTCTTAAGTGAATTAATAGGTTTACGTATCTTATAAAAAGAAAACTTACTATAGTTTTAAAGACCCTGTAGACAAATGACATAAATAAGATTTTATTTTCTTGGAATCTGATTCTAATTTGAGAATTCTCAACAATGTCTCCTTGCCCCCTGTAGAAATATTGTGCATTCTTTTCTATTGCAAACACGATGAGAATTTTCTTCAAGCCATGTGAGAAAATACTTTTTGGATCTGGTATTGTACCTTCTTAAAGAGTTGTTGAAAAGTTTAGATTTCAGCTACCTAAGAGAAAAAAATAACACTGCACAAAAGTACTAAAGGAATTTTGTTGGAATTGGTAAAGAATAAAGGAGTTATCAACACATGCCACATTTTTAATCGGATTTTCTTTGTAGACAGGTAATGAAATACGTTATCCAGCAGAAAATTCACAACGTTTTAGGTAATTGTGACTCTTATCAGTGTTGTCTCTTTCAGTTTAAATTAACTAAAATACAATTTTAGGTGAAGAGAGCATTTGTTAAATCAGTAAGTTGCTGACATGTAAGTAGCAGTAATGTTATTATAATATATAAATATCCATAGATCGTTCTTGATGATCATGCATGTCTTGTGGTATGCTGCATTTTAGAAACTGCTATTATATCCCAATTGTTGTAAATCAGGCCTTTTTTGTACCCTGCTGTCTCCCAAGTTTTCTGGCTACATTTGTCAGTTCATTTGGCTTCTTTCTACTCCTTTCCAATCTGTCAGCAGGCTTGCAACATTTTCATTTCTGCTAGCTGCATTGGTTGAATTCCCCTCAGTGTTCAATCTGTTCTGCAGTCATTTTGCCACATTCTGCGCTGAATTTGTAATTGTCTCTATAAATAGTAACTGACATTTGGTCAGTTGGAAAATGGGACAACTAAGAAACTATGATGACATTAGTTTAATGTACTTAAAAACGGAGAATCACAAATAGGATGATTTAATAATAAAGCACATAATTTTTGACAACAGTGTTATCATTGCATTTTCTGAGTTGAGGGAAATTCTGCTTTTTTTGGAAAATACTAATACCTTGTAATTCAATGTAATTTCCATCTGTAAACTTTCACCACCATCCATAAAGTATCCCTAACTACAGCTAGACTGCAAGATGTCATGATCCCAGTTTTCAAACAGAGTCAGGGTATGCTCCCTTGTCCAGGGATACCTTGTCAAGGTATCTCCCTTGTCCACATCATCTAAATCAGGTTAACTGGGAGGTTTTATTATTGCCCATGTATGTTTATATTGTTGTATCAGTTGATTATGTTCTGGGACTGCAATGCAGTGCATTAGGTTGATCACAGAAAAACAAACTGTTTCAAAACAGAAGTGTTTTCAGTCTGTTGGAATCTTCTTTGCAACTTGATCTCAGTGTTAAAGACTGATTATATAATTTTAAGTAACTTGATTTTAAAATTCTGTACCACTATAAGCACATGTGCCCATTTATAAGTATATGTAGATATGAAACTAAAAATATGAAATTGTGATGGAATTACCTATATGAAATTATATTGCAGGATTTATAAGAGCCATGGGAAAATATATTCAATACTTAATTCAGTTCATCATCAGCACTAAACCAACTGAAGAAACCAAAGTAATAGAATTATTTTAATCTATGAAATATGGTGTTCTGTGTTATGATTCAAGTTTACTTATGAGATTTCCTGAAAACTACTGCCATTCTCCTAAGACAGTTATTAGAAATGAAGAAACCGAAATTCTAGTAGCATTTATCAAACCATTCATTTCACTGGAAACACCAGCGTGCTTGGAAGGAACAAGAGGGTAAGGGACCTCTTTATGAATTATTGTGTGACAGACTGCAAAAAAAGGGGATCAACAAATGCAAGAAACAGCACTGACCATTAATATGAAAAAAAAAAATTAAAAAATCACAACCATACAAGTCAGAGCTTGAGAAAGTAGCTAAGTATACTTAGTATCAAGTATTCCCAAGTGCACTAAAAACATAGAGTTGAGAAAAAGCAGAAAGTTGTTTTTGGGTGAATGCTGATTAGCTGGGTGCTTTAGAAGACAGTGTCTTCTGTTTCTTGTTTATATCCTCATGCAAAGAAACAAAGGAGTATTACTTGTCTGTATTAACTACTATTCTTCCTACCAGGAAACTGAAGTTTGAACTGTTAAAAAAAAACAAAAAAACCCCTGAATTTTATTCTGTTAAAAAATGCTTTAATTAAGAACTGTTTATACAGATAAATATTAACCATTTGAGGTCTTGTGATCAAGAAATATAAATAGTCTAAATAAAATTACTGGCTTTTGGGCCTTTATACTGAGACTTCGTTTTACTAAAAGACAACCCAACTGGGATATTTAAAGATACTGGGTTTTTTTTCTAGGAAAGGAATAACTGCTGCACAAGAAATATGACATAGCTGTGGCCATCATTAACATACAAATAAGATCTGAAAACTAGAATATTCAGTTTCAGTAAATGTGAAGTTTTTCCAAGTTTGATGTCAGTAGGTTTCCTGTTCACTCCCTTTTTTTCTGGTATTTTCAGTTCTCTTGTGTCTACTGAGACACACTGGAATTTAGATTTCTGAAATAAATTAAAAAGACCAGTAAATTTTAGTTCATCCAGTAATATGTACTCTCTCACACACGAGCAATTTCACTGTTGAAGATTTAGTGAGTAAGATAGAATTAAAGACCTTTTAATTTATTACTTTTATATAAAATACAGATATTTTAGACTATGTAAACCAAAACTAAAATGAGGGATCACTGTGGTTATTATTCCCTTTCTCCTACATGCATTTTTTGTACTTGATGACTAGTTCCTAAATGAACAGTTCATGGAACCATAGCGTTAAATGAAGCTGTGTAGGCTCTTAGAAAATGGATTTTTTTATAGTAAACACTGAGTTAGTACATTATTTGAATTATAGTACCTGGAGGAAATTTAAATTGTGTAGTACTTTGCAATTTACTGTATGGAGATTGAAATGAGATTTAAATTGCAATGTGAGTTTTTTCACAGTATATCAAGTCTGTCAAAGAGAGAAAAAAATAAGGTATGAACAAAGTTTGATTTCTGATGGCTCTCAGAAAAGAAGATTTTTTACCTTCTCTGTATTGGTATGGTAGCCCAATAGTGGTTTTGTATCCAAACTGGGACATTACTACCAAATTGGACTGTACACCGTAGGGATGAAAAACTAGGTGAATCATTGGCCTCAAAGGATACTAGAGAACAGTTCAAAATCTACCTTAAAGGTGCTTACAAGTTGAGGGGTTTTGGGTCTGTCCTGTCTACCCTGTTAAATATCTTTATCCATGACCTGGAAGAGGACCTGGAACGTATCCTAATAAAAGCTGTGAATGACACCAAATTGGGGAGGATGCATTCCATATTCTTGATGGTTATGTTGCCATTCCTCTGAACAGACCTGGCAAGTTGCAGAAATAGTCTGACAGGAACTGCATGAAATTTGACAAAGGCAAAAGCAAAGTTCTGTGGCTGGGATGGAGTAACCCCTTAGAATAGCACAAGGCAAGTAGTAACTGCTTGGTGAGCAGAGATGCTGAGAAGGGCTTTACCAGTCCCATGGGACAGCAGTGTGCCCATCAGTGCTGAGTGCTGCCAGCATGTGTTGTACTCACTGGGACGTAGCCACCCATGATGAGTATTCCTCTTTCCCTGGCACTCATTAGGCCACAACTCGAATACCTCTTCCAGTTTTGGGCTCTCGGTACAAGGAAGATGTTGATTAACTTGAGCATCTGGCAGAAGGCCACCAGTATAGTTATGTCCTTTGAGAAGACAACGGAGGGAAGTGGGTTTGTTTAGCCTGCAGAAGGGAAGCCTTTGGGATGACCTAGGAGCAGCCTTCTCGTTTCTACAAGGGGAAAAAGGCAGAGACAGATTTCTTGCTGACATGAATAGCAGATTGATGAGAGACAGCAAGCACAAAATGAAATAGGGGAATTCTGGGTGGGTATAATAATAATCCATAATAGGGAAAAATTTTCCATGAGGACAGTTAAGCAATGGGGCTGGATGGCCAGAGAGACAGTGGATTCTTAATCTTCAGAGATTTTCAAGACCTGAATAGATGAAACCCAGAGCAATGTGCTTTTAATTCAGTGTTAATCCTGGTTTGATTTAGAGATTGAATGCCAAAATCCCTTCCAACATGGATGATTCTGTAATAACCACATTAAGAAAACAAACAAACAAATAAACAAATACAAAAAAAACCCCTCCCAAACCACTGAACATTTCTGCTACATATAATATATTTATAATATATAACACCAAAGCATTTTTTGTCAGCCTTGGTAAACTTCATTAAATTTATGTGGTGCCACAATGTTAAAAGTTTTACAGATACCTGAATTAGCACATACAATGACCAAAACATATTTTGACCCAACAGCATTTGGAAAAGAAATAACTCACTGTAACAAATATGGTGTATAATCATAAAGTACATTGTCACATATCCCTGTGGCAACTTGCTTATTCATCACATCATTTTCTGGCTAACATCCTTGATCTGTCTGGGCTTTGTCCTTATCAAGGTGACTTGATGTAAAGCTTATGTTCGTTATCTTTTGAAAAGAGGAAATTGAGAAAGATACAAAGGTTAAGCATAAAAAAATAATATATATTACACTATAAGTTATTTATGCAGCCTAAAAAATCTGCTATATTGGCTCTGAGAATTAAATCCATGGTGTAAGTTGCTGACATGATCAAGGTAAGATGCTTTTGCAATTTTGATTCTAAATAACATAACTGGAGGCAATTCTGGAGAATATGTTTCAGTTGGAGTGAATTTCTCTCTAGGCTCTATACTCCCATAAGATCTATATATCATTTCTCTTCAACATAATGTCAAATTTGAGGCTGGGATTCACATCCTCTGGACTTTGACTGTAATTTAGAGTATCAGTTGGGAATATTTACTGTAGTATTACTATTTACTTTATTTACTTACTAGATTTCTCACAGTCTGCTCTGGAGCGGCTTCATGGAAGGAACAGGGGGATCTCAGTGTACTCAGCAGGGCTCAATGTCCTGGGAGATTTATTCCCTTCATGCATTCCATGGATTTCCACTGTTACTCCAAAGGTTTCAGTTTATCTGTTATTTCTGTAAAGCAAATGGCTTTTAACCTTTTAGGCATACTAAGATCCACATATTTCTGATAAAATAATACCAAATTCCTCCCATGAAAAGGATCAAATCATGGCTGGGAAATGCAGTGAAAAAGAAGTAGCTTTTCTCACCCAGGGTCAGCCAGTAGTAGAACCACATTTAGAATTAAGCTCTTAAAGCTTAAGAAAGCTTTTTCTTTCTCTTCTATTTTCACATAATTCAACTCTATAATGATCAGCATCTGTACAAGAAGTCATTTTTTTTGCTGGTATCAGTCATTACTGATAGCATACTCAGGGTTCTAATTTTACATTTGAAAAACAATATTTATTGTAGTGGGAGCTTACATGGGACCCATTTCTTTAAAGACCAGTACTGGATAGTTTTATGGCAAAACTGATTTTACTGCTAGAGGTTGGAAAATTTAATCAAAATATCTTATCTATCATAACAGAGTCTTTCCTCAGCGTAACTTAATCCTTTTGATCCACAGCACTTCAACAGTTCTCTGTTTCACGGGGTCACAAAAGTGATTTTTTTCCACTTCACCTTCAGCTGAAGCAGACTTTCAAGTACCAAACGTACTGCTTCAGACAGCTATCAGCAACCATTTTGTTTCATCAGAGCCTCAATGATGCTGAGGGAAACTGAAGGAAGATCTGCAAACAGGCACCAGGAGTCACCTCCGGCGTTCCTGCATAGGCTGCAAACAGCATGTAATACTTAGCTCAGAGCTGTAACATTCAGATGACACTTAGAAATACAGTGTCAAGGTTGAAGCATACCCATCAAAAAAGCTCTTAATTACAACAGCTCCTTTTGAATTTACAGCCACAGTAAACAGCACTCACATCTATAATGTCAAAGAAATAGACATTGCCAGTGAAAGGTGCTGAATTAAATTGAATTAATTCAGGTAAAGATTTCACTTTTCAACTTACGTGAAATGCACATGCAAGTCCACATGTATTTTATACAGGAATAGGAGTAAAATGTGATTGTTTTCCAAACGGCCTTTTCAAAACAGATGTTTTGCATTAATATTTCTGACAGAAAGAAAATGTGAAAGAAGTTGCCCAGGTAGCCAGGAAGGCCAATGGCATCCTGGGCTGGCTCAGGAACAGTGTGGCCAGCAGGTCCAGGGAAAGGATTCTGCCCCTGTACTCAGCCCTGGTGAGGCCACAGCTCGAGTCCTGTGTCCAGTTCTGGGCCCCTCAGTTCAGGAAGGAGATTGAGGTCCTGGAGCAGGTCCAGAGAAGAGCAAGGAGGCTGTGAAGGGATCCAGCACAAGTCCTGTGAGGGAGCTGGGGGTGTTCAGCCTGGAGAAGAGGAGGCTCAGGGGAGACCTCATCACTTTCTACAACTCCCTGAAAGGAGGGGGTAGCCGGTGGGGGGGTTGGACTCTTCTCCCAGGCAGCCATCAGTAGGACAAGAGGGCATGGACTTAAGCTCTGTTAGGGGAGGCTTAGGTTGGACATTAGGAAGAATTTCTTTACTGAGAGGGTGATCAGACATTGGAATGGGCTGCCCAGTGAAGTAGTGGATTCTCCGTGGAATATCTCCAGTGGAGACTGGATGTGGCACTCAGTGCCATGGTCTGGTAACTGCAGCAGTGTTGTGGAATGTTAGGAAGGCTCGGAGAATGTTGGAGAATATTCCTGAATATTCTCGAAGAGGTAGGAGGTACGACCCCTTTGCTATGCCCAACCCCATGTTTGGGAGGCCAATTAGATCGGCCCATACTCCGGTGCTACCTGCACCAGGGATTCGCTGTGCTACAGGTAAACACACCGGGTGTCCAATAAAAAGTTATGTTGGTGGCTGGGGTGTGGTCACGGAAGTACTATATAAGCAAAAGTTGCTGCGCAATAAACCAGAAGTCCGTTTATCAACCATATTGGTTGCACGCATTTTCTTTGCCGCTCCCGCAACTGGCGCCCGAACCGTGCTACAGGCCCTGAACAATCAGAAAGTCTGAAGAGCCTTGAAAAAGTCTGAAAAGTTTCGAAATCAACAGGCAAATCCTGCGGAAGACCGATCTTCACTAGGGACGCCTGGTGGAGGACCGAACCATCGATAGCACCAATCGCAGCTCGGCAGGTAAAACCGCTGAAATCAAAAAACTTGGCTGGGAACGGGGCTCCAAGAAAGCACCGAAAAAGCAACGTTTCGGATGGCAATAAATTCCTCTCGACGCAGGCGTAGAGAGGTGATTCGCAACTTAAAGAAAAATGAACGAGTTTGTTTGCTGCTGGGGAAGGGCTACCGGTTCTTAGTTATAAAAAGTTGTAAAAAGCCCATAAAAGCTTCGGATTAAGGCTGCACCAAAATAATAAAGGGATAGTTAAGCGCGCAGAAAATAGAGAACGAAGTAGCCCTAGACTTTCTATATTTCTATTTTATTCTAGACCTTTTTTATTAGTTTCTTATAGAAACGTGCCATAAAAGATGTGGATTTTAGAAAAGATCCGGCGGCGCTTGTAGCATACGGCCGCACATATCAGTTTTTTACTGACCCTGCTAACTTATTTGATGAGAAAGAATAGAAAAGCTTAGGAGACATTTTGTGGTATAAGGTAATAGAAGAGGATAAGACAGCTCGTAAGTTAATGAAACCGTAGCATACAATGATTACTTGCTTGCACCGTTATCACACAGAGAAGAAAATCGCCGCTGTAGCTTCGGCAACCTTAAAAGGGCAGCCGATACCAGATTTGCATCAATTAGGAGTTGATTACGATCCCTGTCCCCCAACGGGAGACAAAATAGTTGTACAGCTTGCTCAAAATTTCCAGTGAAGTTCCGACGCAACTCGCTGCCCCCCCCTCCCCCCCCCCCTCCCTCTAATGTGGCCTGTGCCGGCCATCTTGAGCCATGTGGCTCGGGATGTGCGGACGGGACGGAAGTGACCACTTGCAGAGCCGGAAGCGGACTGAATCAGAGTCCGGAAACCCTATGTCCCGTGTCATCCGGCGAGGGTGGCTCCAGGGCTGGTCCCGACCTCTATTGGGCCCCGCCTTCGGCCCCACCCCTACGCCGTACATCACCCGACGGGGACGTTCCCGGCCCGCAGCACCCCTCCTCCGCCCGCCCTCCCTCCCTCCCCCCCCCCCCCCCCCCCCCCTCCCTCCCCTCCCCACCTCCCGCCGCAAGCAGCCGCTTTTCAGAAATAAAAGCCTGCTGCACGGCACTACCGCACCTTAACAATTAATTGATCTCAAATGCATGAGCAAGCCCTTAATAATAAAGATTATGATTTTTCCTTAGTTTTAGATACCCTGCCACAAGTTTTCCCAATCATATATACAAAAGCTAATCACGGAAATGTGAAGTTGCAGTATCACTCTTTAAATTAGAAATTGCTAACACAATTAAGAGCTACGGTAAAATGAATGCGAGTTGCATGGTGAACCAGTTAAGCAAATGATAAGTTATATCTGGGGCTCAGGACTGTTGCTCCCAGAGGACATAAAAGGAATTATGAAAATGATCATGACTCAATCACCTTTACTGCTATGGCGAGCCCACTGGCAAACATTATGTCACAGATTCGTAAACATTTCTAGAGAACAAAATGACCCCCTGTATGGGATAACAATAAATCAATTTATGGGTTGTGGACTACTTCCTAATTTTGAGGCACAAGCAAGATTAGGCCTACATATAATAAGAGAGTTTATGAGATTTGCGAGAGAAGCTATAAGTAAAGTTAGAACTACATCAGTTGTCCCATCTCATATGTCAATTAAGCAAGGCACAGATGAGCCATTCTCACAGTTTGTAGATAAACTCACTGATGCCATCAACCAGACTTGTGTACCAGATCAAATGAAAACTACATTGCTCCGTCAGTGTATCCTAGACAATAGCAATACTCCCACGAAAAATATAATTTCCTCCATGCCATCAGAAGCATCAATTGAGGAGATGCTGGAACAGTTATCTAGAGTACCAGTAGGGACTCAGGCAATGCTAATTGAGGCAATAAAAGATGTAGGGAAAGGTATGGTGCAAGCCCAGCAGCAAGCTCTTGCAGCCCAACAACAAGCCTTTATAGCCCAACAGCAAGCACAACAGCAAGCTCTTGCAATCCATCAGCAGCAAGCTCTTGCAATCCAGCACCAAGCCTTAGCAGCCTTAGCCCCGTTACGTCCTGCTGACGCCAGACAGCCGCAACGATCAACCGACAAATGTTTTCGCTGTGGACACACTGGACATTTTCGAAGGCATTGTCACAAAGCCACAGTCTGGTGTCAATACTGTAATACGAACACTTATGCTACCGAAGTCTGCAGATACCAGGGAAATGGATCGAGGAGCGCGAGGAGCCATGGCACAAAGACCCCAACTGCGGCTCTAGTGTGGACCCTTTCAAACAACAGCAACCAGCCACTTCCACTCCCCTCCAGCAACCAGGCACTCCCACTCCCTCCCAGCAATCAACCGCTTCCACTCCCCTCCATCAACCAGGCACTTCCACTCCCTTCCAACAATCAGCTACCCCCACCTACCTCCAGCAATCATCCACCCGCACTTCCTTTCAGCAACCAGCCATCCCTACCTCCCTTCGACAGCCAGTCAATTTCCACTTCCCTTCAACAACAACTCCAGCCACCCACCTCCCTCCAACCAGCAACCAGTGGAAGCCTCGGGCTGGACCTGGCAACCGCAGTAGATGTGACTCGCAGTGACACCAAGCCCCAAAAGATCCCTACGGGTATCACCAATCCAGTGAAATGTCAAGAAAAACCATGTGGACCCCTTTTATTAGGACAGTCGTCTGCTGGACTTAAGAGTTTGTTTGTCTTGCCAGGAGCAATAGACACTGACTATACTAGAAAAACTTGTATTGTAGCTATGACTTGGACACCACCTATGGTAATTCTAAAAGGAACTCGAATTGCCCAGCTAGTCCTGACACGACAATTAACTGATGCAGCAGCCGTCTCTTCGATTCATCACCATCACGCCCACAAACGTACAGGCCCTTGTTGGTCGAGACATACTAAGTCAGATCGGAGCACGCCTAATCACAAGAGACCATTTTTATTGGCAGTCACTCCTTGGGCTTTCCCGATCCCATTGACATGGTTATCATCACAGCCAATATGGATCGAGCAGTGGCCGCTGAAGCGAGAAAGCCTCAGACAAGCACACATCTTAGTACAAGAACAGCTAAAGCAAGGGCACATACAACCATCAACTAGCCCTTGGAATACTCCAATCTTCATAATTAAAAAGAAGTCTGACAGGTACCGTTTACTACATGATTTACGTGCAGTTAATTCCCAGATGGAAGCAATGGGAGCTTTTCAGCCCGGAATGCCTAACCCTGCGATGCTTCCAGAGCGTTGGCATCTACTTATAGTAGACCTAAAAGACTGCTTCTTCATCATACACATACACCCACAAGACACAAAGCAATTTGCATTCACACTCCCAGCCCTTAACAGAGAAGCCCCTGCTTCACAATTTGAGTGCGCAGTGCTCCCACAGGGCATGAAAAACAGCCCAACTTTGTGTCAATTGTTTGTAGATGCAGCATTATTGCCAGTACAGCAAGCATGGCCAGATGCCTTAATTTATCATTACATGAATGACATCCTAATAGCACAACAAGACCTGTTTACTGAGCAGCAGGAGCATTTTTTAACACAACAGCTAAGTCACCAGGGATTCCAAATAGCACCTGAAAAGATACAACATACGCCACCATGGAAGTACCTAGGATGGCATATTACTGAGTCACAAGTTAGACCTCAAAAAGCTGCTCTCCATTTGACTCTTAATACCTTACATGATGTACAACGATTCCTAGGTGATGTTCAATGGTTACGCCCTGTGATCGGTATAACAAACGATCATCTAGAATCGTTACGACCACTTCTTAAAGGCACCGATCCTGCCTCCCCTGTTACTCTTTCGGCAGCTCAACAACAGGCCATAACTGAAATTGGCCTGACAATACCTCAGTGCTCCGTGGATCGCCATGATGTAAACTTACCCATAGACTTAACCATCCTTACGGGTAAACAACATTTACTCGGAGCTCTCACGCAGTCCAAAAAGAAAAAGGGGGAGACTAGGTCTGCTGATATCCGTGTCTTAGAATGGATCTTCGGACCACTACAGCCAAAAACTACAATCCAAACAAAGATTGAGGTATTGGCCCTTCTAATTTGTAAAGGCCGAACCCGTATTATACAAATTACTGGAGATGAACCTAGCACAATTTATCTTCCAATGAAGCAAGGAGAGTTGGACTGGTATTTGCAGCACTCTCCAGACCTACAGTCAAGTCTCCTAGAAGCACCGCAAGCCATTGATCTCTCTCCATTGCGATCTACTGTGTTAAAGTGGATGTCCCTGCATGAATGGATTCCTGTTCCAAAACGATCTGAGGAACCCCTTCAAAATGCACTAACGGTTTTTACCGATGCAGGAAAACGTTCACAACCAGCCGCAGTGACTTGGCAAGATAAGGAGCAATGGTGCCATGAACTCCTGTCCTCACAAGAGGACGATACCCTACAGACTCTAGAGTTGGCAGCCATTGTTTACGCCTTTTCACGTTGGTTGAATGTGCGTCTTAATGTTGTCTTAGATTCCCTTTATGCTGTGGGAGTTGTACAGCGAATTGAGGACGCATATCTCAAAGACGTCGCAAACTGGCAATTAAATGACTTATTTCGTCAGCTGCGGACTGCCATACAACAGAGAGATCAACCTTATGCTATCATTCATATTCGGAGTCACCAATGGTCTGACAGCCTAGGAGAAGGCAATGCCCGAACAGACAGATTGTTTTCGCTATCTGTACCCATGGACGAATTTACAGAGGCAAGGAATGCGCATGCTACCTTCCACCAGAACGCCAGAGGACCCCATCGTCACTTCCAGATTTCCATGGATGAGGCCAGAGGCATTGTAAAAGCCTGCCCACAGTGTAACCAAAAGGGACTTGGTCTCGGCCTCAGAGTTAATCCCCGAGATCTTGGTCCAAATGAAAGATGGCAAGTGGATGTCACTCATGTACCAGAATTTGGAAGGCTTAAAGATGTTCATGTTACTATTGATACTTATAGTCATTTTATCTGGGCTACAGCTCAGTCTGGTGAGAAAGCGTTGCAAGTGATGCGACATCTCATCCTTTGTTTCGCTGTCATGGGTGTGTCAGAGCAGATAAAGACTGATAGTAAACCGGCATATACTAGCGACAAGTTAGCTTGATTTTTTCAACAGTGGGGAATCAGGCACATTACAGGCATTCCCCACTCGCCAACAGGTCAAGTTATAGTAGAGAGGGCAAATCAAACATTAAAAGACTACCTGACGAAATTCACAGATTTACAAGACCCACAGGAGCGATTATTCAAAGACTCTATTTGTCTTGAATTATCTGTGTATATTCGGGGACCAAAAGATAGCCCAACAAGCTGACCCTTCAGAAGCCCCACTGTATGTGACCTACAGAGACCCCACCACGGGTATATGGCAAAGACCAGCAGAGGTTAAATATTTAGGTAAAAGTCACGTGTGTTTCCACCCTTACAGGTACCTTGTAGGTTCCCAGCAAGCGGACTCAGCCAGCACCTGCTCCGCCAAATTTGAAAGCATAAGCTCAAGAGCAGAGACAACCGTATTAAGTGCTCAACATGTTCAAAGATAGAAACTGCCGTGTTGACTTCATCATAGGTTTCATTGTCATTTTAAACTTTGATTGTTTTGTCTTCATGAACTTCGACCCTTGACAGAATGTCTGGGTTACCCTTGTGCGTCAGCTTAACACCACTTCCTTTTGTGCCAGTCTATGACACCAACCAACCCACCAAAAAAAAAAAAAAAAAAAACAAAAAAAAAAAAAACCAAAAAAAAAACAAAAAACCCACCCCAAGAAAAACCCCACCCCAATCGCCTTTTGTTACATATTTGGTTGGTGTACCAGCCTCTGAAGAGACGTGGCCAATGTTTCAAGCACTAATGAACCACACACAAGTGCAATTTCACACCGAGAGTCTATGTTCCACCAAGGCCAGTCTAGTTGCGTGCTTAAGTGACTACGACGCTTGGGTTAGTGGTCTGCCCGCTGGGCCCAATCCCCAAGAATTGTGCCTTATAGACTCTAAATGCCACTTATTGTCTCTGGATGAGTAGCTTGTCCACTGATTGCACAGAAGTCATGAGGAGACAATGCGCTACTACCAATGTTTTCCCAATGGGCAATTTCAGCCAGTGGTGCAACTACACCCTCTGTGGTGCTACTAACCCATCGCCTGGGACACAGCTGCCTAGGAAATTACCATCAGGGTACTTTTTAATTTGCGGAGATTGGGCATGGTTAGGTATACCATCCCGTCCCGTTGGAGGGCCTTGCACCGTTGGTCAACTGAGCTTAGCTATGCCTCACGCACACCCGAACAGTACCCATTGTGTGCGGTGGAAGCGAGGCCTGGCCCAAATACTAGCGCAGAGATGTGATGATGATGTTAACCTTTGGTCCAAATGACAGGTGATTGTTACTTCTATTTTTTTTGCCCGGAGCAGCTGCCGCTCGTGCACATCGGAACCTGAAGAAGTTGAGTTGTTGGGTGGTAAAGTATGCTAGTGATACCAGTAAGGTATTATCTGAATTAGCTGATGATTTATCTTCTGTACAACATGCAGTATTAAGAAAATAGAGCTGCTATTGATTTTTTGTTTTTAGCTCATGGCCATGGTTATGAAGATTTTGATGGTATGTGTGGTATGAACTTGAGTGATCACTCTAAATTGATACATAAGTAGATACAACAGTTAGTAGAACATACTCAAAATATCAAGCAAGATGTAGTATTTTTCGGTATAGATGAATTAGTCAATTGGTTTGGCCTCACCAGATGGCCTCAAGGTTTATGTAAGATTGGTTTACTTGCACTTTGTATTATATTGAATTGTAATGTGTTTTAGTTGTATGTAAGTAATACTTAAGAAGTTATTTGCCAAAGCTGTTAATATTATGAAAAAGATAAAGGTTTTGTTGAAGAATGGTTTGAGGTACAAGGACATGGACCTCTATTAAGTACTAAAAGGTTGTGAATAGTTACATAAAAAGTATATTAAGAAGTTACAAGATCAATCAAAAAGAAAAAGAGAAAAAGAAAAAGAGAAATGAAAAAGGACATAGTACATAGTAAGATTAATACATACTGCTTTTCTAAAAAAAAAAAAAAAAAAAAAAAAAAAAAAAACAAAAAAAAAAAAAACAAAAAACTTCGCCCGTTGTGAGTGTGGTGGTTGAATGTTGCAATCTTAAATTTAACACAATTCGGCAACTATGAAGGTCCTAGGACTCCGTTATGCTATGAGCCGGTGGGACCTGGAGACGCTTATAGGGGCCCCCCGACAACATTTCGTCGGATAAGTCTCTCCTATCCTTCTTTTGGCTCTCTGCACTAGTGGACGCCAGACCTTCCTAATATTAAACAGAGCTCTGTTAAAGAGTGTGTGAGTATGAATGATTGTATGAAATAGAGACATGTCATTAATGCGAAGTCGATTCTTACTTGATGAAGACAACGAAATCTGTTTGATAACTTGTTAACCAATTTGTTTGATTCATTAATTGAGTGGTTTGAGTAGTTTCTAGATTGTTTTAAAAGGGCACTATATTACTGAATGTATTCTTAAGTTTTGCACGTTTTTGTTATTTGCACTGTATTTGTTTGAAAATTAGCACTGCAAAATTTTAAACCAAACATGGGCTTGTGCAAAAAGAAAAGGGGGGAAATGTTGTGGAATGTTAGGAAGGCTCGGAGAATGTTGGAGAATATTCCTGAATATTCTCGAAGAGGTAGGAGGTACGACCCCTTTGCTATGCCCAACCCCATGTTTGGGAGGCCAATTAGATCGGCCCATACTCCGGTGCTACCTGCACCAGGGATTCGCTGTGCTACAGGTAAACACACCGGGTGTCCAATAAAAAGTTATGTTGGTGGCTGGGGTGTGGTCACGGAAGTACTATATAAGCAAAAGTTGCTGCGCAATAAACCAGAAGTCCGTTTATCAACCATATTGGTTGCACGCATTTTCTTTGCCGCTCCCGCACAGCAGTAGTGGATCAAGGGTTGGACTTGATGATCTCTGAGGTCCCTTCCAACCCAGCCAATTCTATGATTCTATGATAAGTTTGGTCCATATAGAGAAATACAGATTTCAACTTTCTTCCTAGAATTGTAATGAAAATGTTAAGATTTTAAGAAATGGCACTCTGGCGTTGGCTATGTAACATTTTTTTTTTAGCTGATGTAGTGCTTTTAAAGGAAATAGTTGTATTAGGAAGTTAATATCTCTTGTAATCTTCTAATTTTTTTTTTTCTGGTTTTGTAAAAGAATGAGAAATGAGATACACACTTAAACAGAAAAAAAAAGCTTTATTAGAAGTTAATATTCTGCAAAGGAGGGAATGTTTAAAATATTCTTTTTTTAAAAAAAATTAATTTTATTTTTTATAGGGGATGTGCTAAACCTTCTCAAGTTAGGCTTTCTAGTGAATTGTGGGAAGTGAAGTTAAAAAAAGGACAAACGTCCCTAAGAAGCTGAAGATTGCTAAAGATGTGTTGCAACTTAAAGTGTGTACCACAGCTTCTGTGCTGCATTTGTGGTTGCTATTTCCCATCCTACTGAAGTGAAGGATACTGCTGTATTTATAGAATCATAGAATATGCCAGGTTGGAAGGGACCCATCAGGATCATCAGGTCCAACTCCTGTCCCCGTGTAGGGCACCCCCATGTGTCTGAGAGTTTCATCCAAATGCTTCTTGAACTCAGGTTCACTTACAGAATGAGTGTTCTCCACATTGACAGAAACAATAGAATTCATGTGGACTAAGTGTTGGATTAAAATCTGAGTGCCCTGTAATCAATTTCAGGTAAATAATGACCTCTCTTTTTTCCACATTGATTTAATGTATCATGTCTTTAACAATGTAATAAACTTTGTTGAGCACAGAACAAATGTTAAGAATTTTGTCCCAGGAAGTATTATTCACACAAACGTTAATCAGTGCAGCATAAAAAACCTTACTCAGTCAAAAGACAGAATCGACCGAAAACCTCCCAACTGGAAGGCAACAGGCCCCAGGCCTTGGTTGGGCTATTTCTGCTTTCAGATGCCATCTTTAATTGTGGAATTTTGCTGTCAGATTTGGAGGCTGAGGGTATTGGATGGCTATTGGGACAGCAATATAGATGAAACAACTGGGAAAGATGCATTACCACTACATATAAAGTGTAAGTGGTACTGTTATTAATGTGATGGTGGTATGTGGACATAAATTAAACAAAGTTTGTGGGTAGAGGTAATTGAATTTATTAGACTACTTCAGCATGCAATGTTTCATGCACAAAAGATTTTCTTCTGGTCTGCTATAGATAGAGAAGAAAATTTATCTGCCTTTTATATGGTATCAATTAGTCTAGTAAAAGCTATAATCTCCAGCTACAAATCTTTTGTTGCCTGTGGAATAAAATGTTTTATTTCAACAGGTATAAATGCAAATTTTGAAACTTTGAAATCTCAAAGCGCAAGTGTTGCAAATCCTTAAAGTAGAACAGCTACTAAAATATTAGTTGTCTAGAGTAATTAGTTAAGCACTGTATAATTAAGAGTATGTTAGGAATGTTAGTTCCACCAATATTTTTATTTAGAATTTAATAGAATCTTTTACAGTTCCCTACTGTGGCAGGACTAAATAGAAATGCAAGTTTCAACATGTGTAATGTGATCTAATTTGCATAAAATACACATTTATAATAAAAACATAGAGCTGTTCAGGACTAACTAAGGCTATATTTTAGATAAATCTTTAGGCTAAATCCATTTAACTATATGGAGGATTTATAGAAATAATGATGCTTCAGAGACTCATGTAAATGAAATTTAGTAAATGCTTAACTGTTTGCAGTATAAAGGCTTAAATAAAGATTACATGTTTCTAAAAAAACCCAAGTTAGTTGCCAAAGCAGAGAGACAAGTTCACTAGAGTGAAAGTGTATGTATAGGCTGTGAGTAATTGCTCATTCATTTTAAACAAGTCAGGCTTCTCCACAGATTTGTATCCTTGTGAGATGTAACCAAGCATCTGAAGCCCAGATTCTGTATAACTTAGGGCAGTGTGAGATCAACAACTTCTTCACATTTTCATTTAGATCCATGAAAACTGAGACCAGGAAATATACCAATTGTGGGAACATGAGAACCACATGTAAAAAGTTTTTGAACAATTGTCCTTTTAATTTCCTGTTTTATTAAGATGGCTTGGAAGTAAATGAAAAAAACTGAGTAGATATAATTTAACAGATGTGTATATGGACCAAATGAAGTTACATAGGTAGTCCCTAAGCATATACAAATGAAAAAGAATAAAGGAAGGAGCTGGGCAGATTAAAGTAAGCTATTTTTTAAAATTACGTGGACAGCCCTTAATACTGAGCAAAGTGTCGTTCAAATTTGTATGCTTCTTATACTGGCATTTCTGCTATGTTTTACTAATACTGCTCATATCTCAAGGTAGGGGATGGTCCTTAGACATCTTAGTTTACACAAATGAATGCTAAGTTATGCACCTCTGACATACAGGCCAAGTATAGTACTTCAATCTCTACAATAAAGTAAAAGGAAAATATCTTAAACCATTATGTAGATTTGTAACACAGTAATTTTATGAAAATTCAGGAGCCTTTGGCATCTCCAGTTATATTGTTCCTCTTCACCTGATTTTTACATAGTAGTTTAGGGACTATTTACTTATAAATGCAGACTTTTGTGTCTCAGTTTTATCAATGTAAATGTCTCTGATTGTCCTAGCTCAGACTGCAACAGTCTGATTCTGATTTTTAATGAAAGTCTGTAGGAAGAGAGAAAGAAAAACTCAGGTTCTTTCCTGCAAATTTGTGCCCACTGAAAGTGCTCTCTAGAATTACCTCAGTATCCAGGTTATTATTAAGGAAATGTATATTCAGAATAGCATGAATGAAAATATGTATGTGCAAAGAGTAGAATTAGTGTTTAGTCTCTCTATTCCTCAAATGACAGTTTATGAAAAAAAAGATTTGCTACAATATATAGTCAGCATAATGCAAAGCATACCTTTTGAGAAAAGTTAATCCATATGCAGCCACAGCATTTCTTCAAAAGTTGCTCCCAAAAGGAAAAGTGAAATTCCTGACAGCATCCTTCTTATGCCTAAATCTAGCTGGAGCAGCACCCCAGGTAAGTGCTTGACAGTGGAATCCCAAAGCTTCATTTGGGTTTTCTTCATGACAGTGTTACATTTCTATCATGCTATGCACTAAATCAGGAGTATGTGGCTTTAACAATACAGTCTTCTTTACCAAATAAGGAAAAATATCTTTGTTGCTTATCTTAGGAGTATTCCATAGCACAAAAAATTTACTTACTTAAAGTCATTCCATTTTACTGATAAAATAACGCTATGTATACTTTGTGAAAAAATTATACAGGCAGGCAAAAACACACGCATAGGTTTTTGGACATCTTAGCAAACTGTCTTAAAGTCTGTTTTACGTATATGTGATGAGTAATATTTTTTGCCACAAAAGCGTATTGCTGATCTCTCAAATCAATGCTTCCTCTGTAGTAAAGCTTCCACCAGAGATCTAATCCTGCTACTAAAGTCAGCGAGAAAAACGGAACAGATTTGATGCCAATATATGCAGAGAACTATGTAATTCCTGTAAATAAACAGGCATTGTACTTGTAATCAATTACAGGGCAAGGACCAGCAAATACTAGGGAAAGACATACAGATAATTTGCTTCTGTTACTGTACATTAAGCCTGTGATTTTACTGGCTTAAGACTTGTAGTACTTAATAGTAGATAACACTGAAGTAAATGTTGCAAGGACAGAAAAGTGATTTTTGTATATTGCAATGCAGTGTGTCTCTGAAGAATAGAGTGTGGTAGGGAAACCCTTTGGGGTTTTGGGGTGTTAAATCTAACAGCCAGACAGTTGCCATTTGCACTATTTATTTATTTTTCTGCTAAATTTGGAACCTCTATTCTGCTTTGACTTCTAAAAGTTTTAAATAGTTTTCTTGCTAGTCACTGGCATAGCGAAGAAGAAGGGAAGATAATAGTGAATTCATACTGTTTTGTCTCAAATCCCGTTTTTTCCATTTATGATCTTGTCCCAGTATGTAGAATAGCAAGCTTGGTTTTCAAAATAGTAATGCATTGAAGCTGTTTAAGTATGTTGAGTGTCAAAAGACTTATGATAAATAGTATCTTAGTTGACATATGTTAGTGTTGTGTGCCATAGAAACATGCCATTTCCTGTAGAAGAGGGACACTTTGTCACTACAGAGACATCAGGGTTTTGAGCCAGGTGGCTTGTAACCAGTTGATACTGTGTTCAGATTGAGTAAATGTCACAAGAAATACAACATGGTGCTTTTTACCTTTGTCATGAGTGGAAAGGACAGATTTCATGTTGACTCGGAGATATCACCATCTTATCAGCTGTTCCCAAGGAAGTTTGTTAGGACAGTATCCAGTTTTGTATATTTTTTATCTGTATAATGTATATATTACTAATATATACAGGTCTGGATACATGAGGTATCTCAGATAATAAATCTTGGGAAACAGAGGGAAATACTTCCTCAGAGAATCTAAGGAATAAGAAAGTAAAATGGGATTCTTATTAGCAATTTGCTGACATTTCTTTCTTACATTTTTTTTTTACATTAAACATGACAAATAAAAGTGTGGGGTTGTGTGTTGGTACTTGGTTCTTTTCCAATAGTCTGTGCAGTTTCATTACTCACAACCTCAGCTGACCCGTTTATAAATCTCAACAAAACAATGTAATATGAATATTTGTTTTCAGAACTATATTCTAGAGAAATATTTAATTGGGTGATGATGAATATGTATTTATTTCCTAAATGAGGACAAATGTGCTAATTCCATGTACAGCAATAAGCTCTTTGGGTTTTTTCTCTGAGATGCTAAGATTTTGGGTTAAATGTTTAGAGGATATAACATAAGCTTTCCATTGAAAGTATACACATTCTTTCAAATGCAGAAATGCTTACAAGGGATATTTTCATCTTGCTTTCCATCAAAAAGGAAAAAAAAATATGTAAGAAGATTTAAAGTACAATTTACAGAATGAGTAATGAGCTTTGGGTGCTTCTCAGAATGTCTTCAGCTTCTTGAGATGCTCGGTTCATTAGTGGACACTTCAAGCATACATTTTAATCTAGTGCTTTCTATGTGGTATGGTAAGTGCAGTCACTTATGCCTATTAGGTTTTTTTAAGTATACTATAACATATGTTATATACCAAAAGGAAGATGGGAACACTGTAATAGCAAAAGAGTACCTTGTTTAATGTAAGTTGATCTATGAGCTGTATTAACAACAAGAACAAGTACATCTGTAGATCTGTGTCCTACAACTTCATTTCAACCCACTGCCAGTGCTCTCCAGCACAAAACTCTCCATCATAAAACCCACCAAAAAACAGGCAAGAATTGATATGTTCTGCAGCTGGTTCCACTTACACACAGACTGTCTCTAAGCCAGCATGCAGAAGGCACCAAACAGCAAAGGTAGATGCTTGGGCTTTCCTTCATTTTGGTCAGTATTTTCATGCTCGGATTCTCATGAAATACCCAGAGTTAGTGTATCATGGAGATCTTCTGTAAGCCAAGCTAAGAGGTTCAACAGTTATTAATGGAAGGAATTATAGACAGGCAGGCATCAGCCACAGGAAACAAATTTCTTTAGGACATCCCCTATCTCCTTTCATGGGTTAGTTGGCTGCAAATGTTTTTTTTTTTTTTGTTCTTTAAAGTCTCCTGTTCTTTTCAGTTAAAGGGTGATGAGACACTACAGGTAAAATACTATTGCAGAAGTTGAATCAAAGTAATTTCAGTGTCTCTGAAATGCTGATGTGAGGTGGCAGAGCTATCAATAAAGTCAGTTGCATGTAGTTTAGTGGAGCAAAGGTACTGAGTCCTGAATGTGGCCTTGGAAAATAAGGAATAAAAAAATTTATAAAAGTACTGGAAAAAAAAGGTGCAAGTGACAGTGCAGCAAACATGGGAGTGGGGTTTAATGTTGAACCCTCCCTTCAGATGTTTAGGTGAAATCATATGTTATTTATTTTCATATCTTTTCTGAGATTTGTAAGGAAGGCATGAAAGTAAATAATGTAAAGCAGTGAATGCATATTTTAACCATCTAATACATAATAGGCCTGCATCTCTCTTTTTCTAGCCAGATGAATTTTTTGCTTAATCTGTGGTAAATAACATCCAATCAAGAAAGTCTGTTGACCTTCTCTCAGAGAATGATCATTTCATCTTTTCTTTGGTACACCTCTCTATTGATTGCGCTTTGTACACCAAAGAAATTGTTTTAGCCTGTTTAGCATCTTGAAACAATTTATCCTCAAACTGTTGTATTTCCTCTGCCAATAATTTCACAGAAATTACCAGGTCAGAGGAGCCAGTATTAGTTTCTTTTATTGTAGTGTTTTCAATAGCTAACATTTCCATTGCATTTAAATTACTCCATCTTGTTTCACATGTCAAATACATGTGTTGTGTATTGGCAATTTATCTTCAAATATGTACTTTTAAGAAGGTTAGATAAATGATAATGATTTTGCAAATGCTTTAATTAGAAATAGCAATCACAACATCTTTTTGAAACAGCAATTGCTTTGGTAGTTTGCAATATGTAAATTGCTGTGAATTGCTCCTTTGATATCTTGGAGGTTCCTGTTTTTTGCAACCTTAACATCTGTGACAAGTCCAGTTTTACTCTGTGATGCCTCAGAGAGGATCATAGATTCTTTCATAAACTACTTGTTGATAAATAATTACCAGAAAAAATAAATCAGATTGATTTGATTAGTTGAATTAATTAGATCTAGAGAATAGATTATATTAAAAGTTGCATTTAATATTTACAAAGGCACATTTTCTCTCAATTTAATCTTATGAGCAGTGTATTTAATCTAGCCTTGCAAAAAGCTTTTCTTAAATGTTATCTTTAGAAGCATAATAGAAAAATCTAAAAGATAATTGATGTAAATGATACACTGTACAGCATTCTAAATGAAACACCAGGCTTCCAGCAAGCGTTCCAGATCAAGGTCTGCACCATCAAGAATGGATTACAAAATAATGCATTGGAACGTAATCTGATAAATCCTGTAGGAAATGTTGAGTGGGGAAGATTTTTTTTCAGTCATTTTTTTCTCATAGTAAATAAATACTGATATTATAAAATATGTGATGGTAAGAAGTTACATCGTCCACTGTATTAAGTCAATAATAATAGAGATGAAGTTCTATGTACCATATTTAAATAAGTAATCCCAAAATAGCCATTTCTGCTATTTTAAAATTACACAGGAATATATGCTGTTATTGTTTTGTTTTGTAATGTCTTTTTATTATTTTTATTTATTTTTCTTCTCTTGGCCACATACTATTACCTAAGAGAAAGGTAAAAGAAATAAACTATATACAGTAAGGAACATATATTTGGAACTGAAATATCATTTTGTGGTAATTCTGTTATTGCTGTCTGGGTGGGAGCATCAGGGGATGGTAATGCTCCCTCTTCTGCTTCAGCAGCTCCAAAACAACGAGCAAATTGTGTCATTTGTTGTGGCAAAAGGTTGTGTTTTGTTTGAATGCCAAGAAAACCTTGAAGACTGTTCCAAAGTTTCAAGTAACTTAACTTGAAATGCCTTGCATGAAAAAAGTGAGAAGAAATGAAAACTCAGACTTGGAAACAGAGGTTTAGTCTTAATCACAGATTTTCATTTTAGGGACAAAAGTTGCAGAATTAAATAAAACTTTCAAAATCATGTAGAGAGAACTATTTAACAAGCTGTCTGACACCAGACCTTCTTGTAGTTAGTTTTACGTTCTTTAATATCTCTAGGTAGATCTGTGAAAATTGTAAAAGAAAATTGCCAAACCATTAGGTTAAGTGAATAGTGCAAAGACAGAACCCTGCAGAAATACGGAATATTTTAGAAACATGCTTGCAAAGAGAGCATGATGTTATATATTGCTTACTGGAACACTGCAGGTTTGTACTTCACAGTTGCCTTCTTAACTGCAACTTCTTAAGTTGCCTTTAAATTTTTTAATTTTTTGTCCTTTTCCCTAATTATATCTACTGTTAGTACATTCTTTTCTAATCTAATATAAAAAGACAAAATGTTACAGATGCCCAGTGTAAGTGGAAGTTTGGGGTCCTTTGGTCCCAAGTAACAACCAAAAAAGATGTAGAACATAATAGTCCTCCAAATTTTATTAATCCTACCCATAAAGTATGCCTATTTGGGTGTGAAAATAATACCGTGGGGTACTTTTTCATTTTGCAGTCTGGTCATGCTCATGGCAGTTTTTTAAACCTTTGCAGTGTAGTGACAAGAACTGTAGCATATTATCAGTGGTAACAATGAACACATCAAAACATTTACAGTTCTTTCCATGCACTTTTTAAAATGTGTTCTTTGAGGGAACAGTATTGAGTACTGGAAAGGTATTTTCATTATGATTTGCTGAAGTCTCAGTTTTTCTTGTTCCCTCTTTTTTTTGCATGAAATTCCTGGCAATAAATATGTAAGTATGATTTTAAAATGTAAAAGGAACTCTGATGATAGAGAAACTATTAAATTATCTCAAATCACAAAATAGTGTAATCACTTTAATGATATTTAAATGTAGAGTTAAACCACAAAATTCATAACTCACTGGATGGGAGCCTAGGAATTTTTTGCTGCCACATTCTTTCTAAAGCACTTACATGAATGCCAGTTTTAAAACAAATGAGTTTGTAAAGTATCCTTAAAACTTCTGGAAAGTCAGAGAGTCTCCTGCTAAATTTCTGTTTTGCAGATGCATATTTTTATCACTGCACAAGGGCACCCATCCTCGTCTTTGACACTGCTTATGTACTAGCTCTCAGTTCAACATCTGAGACATGTTGCAGTGCCCAGTAGTGTGGATTTTAGACAAAGGATACCTTGCCAGTTAACCACTTTATCACCATAGATTCAAGTTCAGATTTAGATAAAATACCTTGAAAAGTATTTATCACCAATATCCAAGTCATAATCACCAGTGTTCAAGTTGAACACACAGCTACAGCCTTTTAATAGTAATGGACATAAACAAAAAGCTCAAATAATGCTTTCTGTATTTGTGAAATCCAGTGTATGTACACTGGATTAAGCTTGAATAGTCTCCAAAATAAAGACCCTCCTAACTTGCTGTCAATCCTATCCTGAAACACAGCTTTATAGGGATTTTATCTTTCTACATCTATCAACTATTTTTCAGTAAATGCTATATCTCAGTGTAATATGCAAGCCTTTATAGCTTACTTTCTTTCCAGTATCCTTTGGGAGGTGTAGTGAGAAACAGTCTTTCCTCTTGAAACATATTTCATTTGAATTTATTCAGGAGATAGTGCTTCTCAGTCTTAGCACTCCTTTACATTAAGCAGCATTTAATTCCTTTGAAGCTGCAGTTGTGTCTTTGTATAAGACATCACTGGTACCTCATGCTTCATCAAGGAATTCTTCTCACAGTGATGGCTGATCTCTTCCCACCTCCTTCCCCACTCTGTACTTTTCCATCTTTTAGGGTGAAGTGCCTTCATGTCTTACCTTTTTATTTTGTATCAATATGTGTTATCAAATACACTTGATGAAAATACCTAATTGGGATTAGAATAGATCTTTTCGCTGATATCAGATATAGTGACAATGAACTACTTAAAGAAACAATGTAGCTGGAGTTAGAAATCCCTGAAACCTATCTTTTCCAAGATAGGTTACATTAAAGAAGTTTCAAAAGACTGCTGTTTGAGGTAATCTTTTGCTTTGGGAAAACATGCTGTTTCAGGTAAGGAAGCAAAGCCTGTCTTCATATGCTTTCATGGGGAATATGGGCAGAGTTTTGTTTACAGAAATTCCTATGTTCTCTTAGACAAGCAGACATGGTAATACACATTTTTGACTCGATAACCTTTCATATCCTGCCAACATTCCCATGAAGTACAAGTAAACAGAATATGTGCATTAACGTGCATTACAACGTTGATTTGTAGTGGGTAGTAGATCTGTACAGCATCATATTGCTTGTTGCAAAACAGATACAAGGTTTTTTTTTTACTCTTTTTCAAATCCTGTATTATACCTGGAAACCTACTGTATGTGCTCTTAATTCAGAAAGTGAATTGAAGTCCTGTCTGTATTTGTCTTTAATCTCTTTTTATATAATTTTGTCCAGTTTTTCAATTTGAAATGGAAATCAAGTGATGCTGTCTACATATTCTATACTTTTACATGCTTCCAGCCCATTCTCTTACAGCTTTTCTGATACATTGATGGAAATTTTTCTGCTTTACCTGTGCACATTTCTGCTCTTTTTAATCTTTGAATGTGTCTGGTTCACTCTTTTTTATCTTCACAAATGCAGTTCTTGCCCTAATGCTAACATGTACAGTAGATATAGATCTCTTGCTTATACTCTGTTTTCTGTTCTTCAGCTTGTTCTGTTCAATATTTCTTCCAACTTGGTTGCGTACTGGTTATAACCAAAGTAATCCATCACACAACTTTTAATAGAACTTTCCTACAAACGATGTCAACTGCATTCTGTATACAGCCATTACTTATTTTGATGATGACCCCCTCAGTAGTAGAGGAGAAAAACTTTTTATGATTACATCTGTCTGCATGATCTAGATTTCAAACTGTGGGTGCAGTGTTTTCTGTGATATTATTCCTTTTTCTACAGAGAATTTAGCTTTTAATTTTTTTTTCATAGCATGTGTACAAATCTTTCCTTTTGGTCTAATAGTCAGGCTAGAATGTGCAGTGTGGCTTAATTTCTTTATGCTTATTAAATATCTAAAGCGTAACTGCCTTAAATGAAAATAATTTTTATTGTACAAATTTTCTACTCAAACCAGGAGCTTTGCTTCAGTAACCTTGAACTTAGCTGGAGTACTTATCACTTCCAGTGAGCAATATTGTACTGCTATTATCAAATGAAAAAGTCATTTATTTGGTAGGAAATATTTCAGCAATAGTACCCAATGGGTTGAGCTCTATAGTTCTGCAGTTAGAAGTTATTAGAAGTGCTGGGCTTCTGAGCATGGAAGGTTTGGTAATATTTTTCTGCTTCCTGCAATGAGGAATTTTGCCACTGGAGTTCATGCAGCCCTTCCACTGAAACTAAATACAAAAAGAAAATGTTGGTGGAGGTTTTTGTTTGGTTTTGTTTGTTTGTTTGTTGTTTTTGGCTTTTTTTTTTTAGCAGGCAGTTATAGATAACATTTAAATTCTACATAACCTGCATATAAGAATCTGTAGTAATTTAATTCACTAAAACCTTGAGTCACCACAGTTATTAACACCTCAGTTGATGTTCAGTTTGTTTAATGTAGAGCTGTGAAATAGACTGAGGATGCAAAGTTGTTACAGGGAAAAAATGGGATAGTTTATTAGTCAGAGCAGCTTTGCTGTCAATAGATGCTTATATCAAAAGTGGACGTTGTCTTAAAGCTGTTTCTCAGCAGGAGATTCTGTTCCACCAGCTTATATAAGATCTATACTTACACGAACACGAAGTTAGAGGGAAATTAATGGAATAACAACCCTGTCAATAGACTGTATTTCAGCAAACTGACATGGTCACAGCTTTGTTCGTGTTAAAGGAACTATCAGGAATGAATATATGGTTAAAAGAGCAGCTGGCCAAGCAGAAACTACTAATTTAGAATCTGCTTGTGGGAGTCCTCGTCAGGAAAATCTGAGAGACAAAGCAATTTAATAACTATGGAAAACCCACTATGTTTGAGTTACTCTGTGCACCTGTTATGTACCTTACCTTTCAGGACATTTTCACCAGATGAACTATCTTGGCATATGTGTAGTGGGAGGATTT
This sequence comes from Heliangelus exortis, assembly GCF_036169615.1. Classification (NCBI taxonomy): domain Eukaryota; kingdom Metazoa; phylum Chordata; class Aves; order Apodiformes; family Trochilidae; genus Heliangelus; species Heliangelus exortis. Next base: position 105,763,344 of record NC_092422.1, on the reverse strand, counting down.
AAAGAGTAAAAAAAGTGTGAAAATATATGGTTGCCTAAATTTATATGTGAGAGCAGCCTAGGCATGTTCCCCTAAAAGGAGCTTTCGCCAGATCTGAAACAACCAGCACTGCCAAATTTGCAAAAGGCTAGATGTAAGGTCTGACTGTTTCTCTGCTGGAAAAATTTGATTTCTGGGATAAAAATAAATAAATAAATCAATGGTCTTCATTTGCATTAAGCTATAGTTGCTTTTTTCTTTGATTATGCTCCTGACTGACAGAAAATGAGGAAGTTTCTCTATTGAAAGGAAAAGTCATGACATAAAGTGGCCTAACAAAAATGATAACAATACTTGTAAACAAGTTAAGAAAACACAGTCTGGCCAGTCTTCTCCCAAAGTAAACCACATAATTATTTAAATCCAAGTAACTGTCTAAATGAACAAATGAATAATGAAATGGTATTTAAGTAAATAAAAAAACACAGTAGTGATGCAGATATCAGAGAATCACAGAATTATCAGAGTTGGAAAGGATCTCTAGAGATCATCCAGTCCAACTCTCCCATTTAAGCAGGACTGCCTAGAGCACATTACACAGGACTGCATCTGGGTGAGTTCTGAATATCTCCAGTGAAGGGGGCTCCACAACTTCCCTGGGCAGCCTGTTGCAGTTTGTTGGAACAGTGCCTGTAGTAAAGAAGCCTTTTCTTATGTTTGGATGGAATTTCGTTATGTTCCATCTTGTGCCCATTACCTCTCGTCCTGTCACTGGGAACTACTGTGAAGAGTCTGTCTCCATTCTCCTTGCACCCACTCTTAGCAAGGTCTCTTCTCCAGGCTAAAGAGTCCCAGCTCTCTCAGCCTTTCCTCATAAGAGAGATGCCCCAGTCCCCAGCCATCTTTGTTGCCCTCTGCTCTCTCCAGTAGTTCCCTGTCTCTCCTGAACAGGGGAGCCCAGAACTGGGTGCAGGATTCCAGTTGTGGCCTCACCAGGGCAGAGTAGAGGGGGAGAATGAGCTCCCTTGACCTACTGGCCACACTCTTCCTTATGCAACCTAAGGCTACATTGGCCTTTCTGGCAACAAGGGCACACTGCTGGCTTGCAGATAATTTACAGTGTCTGTGAGTAGGCTTGTTTTCAGTACCTTGTGTTGGGATTTTTTTCTTGGTACCTTGGAGAAGAGAGCTCTGTCAGTATGATTGATTTTTTAAAGCTCTGTGAAGTAGTTTGTTCTTCTGCTCATTTCTCTCTGGATTGCCCTTGAATTTAAAGTTGTTAAAATGTCTGTGTTTTGCCAGTGTCTTTAGATAAACAAGTAGAGAGTGTTTTGTCCATCTTAATAAACAAAGGACACAATGAGTTTGTAAAGAACAGGAAAATTGCCAGTCTCTGGAAGTTACTGATGTTAGTTTGTGTGTTCCTCCTCAGTTGTCCTGCTTTATTTAGTTATCCTTTTAGGCTCTGTGAAAAATGTCTGTAGGTCAAATTAATTATTTGTGAATACAATGTCAAATGGTTCCTTGGGTCAGATACATTAGTGATTTGAAAACAAAATGGGGCCATCGGCTTAATCAGTTTGGAATAGAAGGTGCAGCCAAGATGCCTCTGGTTCCTCCTCCCACATTTACCTTGTCTGACTTGCTAATTTAATCACTGGCACTGATGCTAAGGCTCAGACTGGCAGTGGAAAAGGTGAGGATCTCCCACTGAAGGTAGTAAAAATTTCTGTCTGATTTAAAAGGGAATTATGAAGGAATAAAAATGTAACAGAAATTGTAGGCGACACTTGGTAAAGCCATTTTCCAGTGAGGAAGGTGTTACACTCCTCAGGTATACGAAGATAACGAAGAGCTGCTGCAGTAAGAGACCCTTCTTGTTTCCACTGACTAAAGAGAGTGTTTACTACCAGTTCATTCATGGCTTTATAACATGTGCATTTACCTCAAGATAAAGCCATATGCCAGTTTTATTACTGTGGCATCCTTCACACTTGGCTTATGGTTGGCCGTCTTTGATTTGAGTTGCAGTAAAATTGATTTGTCTTGCATGCTCTCCATGTTTACTCTGGGAAAAAAAGATTTGGAAGTGTGTAAACAAGGCTTTTCATGACTGTAGGCAACAGATGCTGTTGAGCAGGACTGCCTGAACTGAGATATCCACATTAAATATTTTCATACTTATTCTGCTGCCAATTCAGAGATGAAAAACATACATAACTTAGCTGGAGTTGTTTGGTAATAGATGTAATATAGCCATGAAGTAGTTCTGAATTCATAACATAAACCTGCATTGATTTGTTATTCATCAGTGTAGGAATGAGTATGGGAATCATTGTTGCTGATTGTATGTCTAAATATGATTTTTGTTAGTAAAAGGAGGTACATGTATGTTGGGAAGTGAATTACTTTCAGGCAGAGAAATAATATTTCACCTTAAAGTAAGAGAATTGACAACCCACAATCCTTCTTTACTGTTCATATGTGCACAGTTACTGAATTATTGAATGTTTAGAACTTCTATTTGATTCTATTCTTTTCTCAGGACTCAAAAATATGTTGGTTAAATATATTGGTCAACATAGCTGATAAAAGCAGATATGCAACGTATATTAAAGTATTAAGAATGCATAGCAAAAAAAGCTGAACTTTCAACATTGTTCATCCCCAAACTTCTCAAAATACTCTCTTTTGGGAATCTCTTCTGAGTTTTCTTTTCCAAAAATGAAATACAAAAACATTTGAAAGCCTATGCTGATGCTGTGGCTAGAGGCTGTATACTATACAAGCTCAGACAAACTCCATGCACTTGATAAAAAACTAAATTCTTAGTACTTTTTTTCAAGGATTAGCAAATATGTAATCAAACTTACCAATGTATAATTTAGACCAATGCATGAAACAATGAACATATTTTTCTTATTTAAACTGTAAAGAATACACACAGAGTGATTTCTTACCATGAGACATAATTTGTATTTTGTGATTGCATTTGTTGTGATGATTTGTAAATGTTGATCACATTTCATACTGCTATCTGCCCACTCTTTAAATGCATTAAAAGGTTACTACTCGAAACAGGCTTTCCCAGAGCTAAGGGCTTATGAACTGGTAGAATAAGAGGAGCTTTTCTGGTTTGAGATTGCATTCTTTGGCCAATCCTGTAAACTCATGAGAAACCTATTATTCAGCATGGTCTTGCTACAAATTAGTCTTCAAAGCTGGGTCCATGACAAAAATGTACTGATTTTGTCAGGATTTCAACAAAAATTTGTATGTGTCATAATCTGTCATGAATATTTGTGGCTGCCCAATCAGATTTTTGTATTTCTCCGAGCAAAAACATTTTACATACAACTTTCTTTTTGGAGCAAATTGTTCAGTCTTATAACTCAAGGCTCTTTCAATAAGAACTTTGTCACCAGTTCTGTTGGAATATAAATCAGAAAGGTCATTTACTCCCTTAAGCTGATGAGATTGTCAGAATGCAACTTTTCATTTTTGACTTTCAATATTCATTGCACATAGAAAGGTATTTCCCACATCCAAAAGATAAAAATCTCAAGAATATGCAATTCCTACATGTCTAGTGAACCCTAGAGGTTACAGAGGAGTGAGAAGGCAAGTGATTAGAGGCAGGGATACAGCTGCAGTGTAATTACCCAATTTGCAGGGTGGATTTACTGCCCCAGCTACACCTGGAGGATGTCTAAGGAGGAGGATTGCTGGCAGCTGGTCATGTGGGACAGACAGAAATGGAGGAAAACAAGGGTGACTGAAGATCTATGGTGAATTGAGACAGATGTTTTCTGTTGTAGTGAGGGGTGGAATTTGAACAGAATTTTAAAAGAAACTAGTCTGAACTTCTCAGAGAAGAATTTCTTCAGTCTAGGTAAGTAATTACAATGAATGTTGTAGAGGGAGTGCTGTTTGTAGGTATTTTTCTTATAGGTAGAGTTTTGTGCTTTGATTTTTCTAAGTAATTATTTGGTGGTTTGGTTTTTTTGGTTTTTTTTTTTCCTCTTTTTTTCATGATGCTTGTATGAATTCTAATCTTGATTAGCTACCCAAGTTACCTGACCTATTTGTGAGTCACCTGGATGCTTTGCTGTTAAAGTCTAGCTGAAGGTCAACTTCCTGCAGAAGTTATGTGTTGGTGTTTTTATGTCCCGTGAAGATATATTAACACTGACTGCAAATCCTTCCTGTCCTACTGTTGTCTTTTTTTTTTTTTAATTAAGATCATAGTAGTGCCTAAACACTGCAGTTCAGTAGATAAGAATTAATAGTAAGTAGTTTGGATCTATCATGAATAAACTACTAGCAATGTTCAGGCCTTGCTTCAAAGACTTTATTATACTTTCTGAAAGTAAGAATTTTGAAGTTAAGGGTTTTTCTTGTCCTGTTGTATCCTTATTTTAACATAGTATCAGTAATTTTTTCTGGTAACATACTAAACATCATATGATCTGTAAAATTTCAAGATGTTAAACACCTTCCTCACAAAATTGCAGAGGACATCAGTTATCTCTGCCTGTATCTGTACTTTTCTTACAGTTCAAGTCTTGCATTTGTTGAAGTCTTGTTTCTTCTGTCCCCGTAGATGGCTTGAAAGACGGGTATTGCTTCGGTTTATAATTTAGTAGATAGAGGTATATATAAGATGTATGGGACTGTCTGTTTTTTTCCCTTGGGCTTGCTTTATCAACTGCTGGGGCTATATTCTGTAAGACTGTGACCATGAAAATAATCCAAAATACATACTCTGCTCATGTTCCTCTATTGGCAAAAAGGTGCTGGTTACAGATCAGGTCTGAATGGCTTGTGTGGTATAAATTCAAGAAGAGTTATGATTGCTATCCCAGCATTTAAAAACTAAGGAGGAGAAAAAAAGATGGTGAAAAGAGCATGCAAAAAACAAAAAATATAGAAAAGCTCAAGGTTAGAAATTAGTCATCAAGATAAGATGTGTTTTTAACCAGATACGTGAAGTGGTGCATCTGGATATTGGGCTTTAGCAGGTATTGCTAAAACAATATTCCTGGGAGGAAAAAACAAAAAACAAAAAAGAGATAGAAGACTTGGATTTACTTAAAAATTATTAGTAGTTGATGCATAGAGGATAGAAGGGTATCTGATCCTCAATATATTTATTCATATGGGTGCTCCTAGGCAATAAGGTTATGTTTAAATCACAGAACAAAGAGTCTTGAATGTAATTTTGATTAGTTATGTTCTTAATTGAATCATAAAATATAAGTATTCCCACTGCATCAAGCATTCCTTTCACATTCAGAGAGCTTGAAGTGGAATAGAATAACATATGTTTTAACAATATTAAATTATATACAGTATTGGCAGCATATCCTATGCCACTATTTCAACAGGTTTACTGTTGTTAATCTCTTGTGCATTTTCTACCTTAGCAATTCCTCTGATAATTTACAGGAGAAGGCTATATTTTGAGAAAGGGCCATTCCCTTTCTAGTCATGCTGAAATACATTGCAGTTTGTCCATCTCTTCTTTCTTTCTTAAGAAAGAATAAGTTTTAAAAATTAAGTACACGGAAAGTGGGAAGCATATTGTTCACCCAAAATATAATTCTGTGTCTTCTGTACATAGCACATTATTTATCTCAAAGGATATTTTTTGTTGTTGTTTTTAGTTTTAAATATATGCAACAAATCTCTGATTTATGTTCTCTTACTATATGTTACAGTGACATTTTGTATTTTGGTAAATTAATACTAAAGTATGTTTATTCAGTATGAACATTTATTTGAAATGTGAGTAACCATTTATTTTTGGGCATACAGTGTAAATAGGAATTGGAGAGAACTTCCTTAAGGTTAATGGGAAAGCATAAAGAAAGGGGGGGGGAAAAACTTAAAAATTCTTTAAGTTTTGGAGACTTGAAATGTTTAAGGGGACTCTATATTGAACATTGTGAAGTATTTCCTTTCTGACACACTTGGATTTTCAGTAGTACTATTACTAAATATACCTTCCACAAAATTACTTTTCCTTGCTTTTGATCAAATGTCAAATGGGACCTCTGGAACAATCCGTGTGTGAGAATTTTAGTTTCCAGTTCCTTCAAGCCAAGAAGAAAACTGGGTTAAAAAACCAGATCAAGACAAGTCTTGGTGTACAAAGCAGAAGTCAAAACAGTTTATTTGGTTTTGTTGTGAAACTAACAGAATATAGCTTCCTGATTGAAAATGAATGTTTTTAATAAATAAGTGGGATCTGGCTTTAAAAAGAAGAAACCTTAAATAGTCTTTCTAGTACAAAAAATGAAGGCTAATTATGTAGATTAATTTATTTTTTCAAAAAGCATAAAACTCTTAACATAGAGTTTTAAAGGGAATGACCTTAAATTATTTGGCTTTGGAGCACATTGCCATAATAATCAGGGAAAACTTTTTTTTGTAAAATAGGCAATATCTTATGTGTCCCCTGAAGGAATTCTAAAAAAATTACCTACAAGCTGCACTTGTAGGTAATCTGTGGTCTGGAATTTCACATTAGGTTCATTTTAAGCACATTACAGTGCATGGAGACTTAAGTCCAATTTGAGTAACACATTTTTGGCAATTTTCTATGCTATTGACATTTATGACAACATTTGCATTTACTTTGTTTTGATGAGAATGCATTATTTAACCTAAGGTTTTTGAGAACTGAATCCTATTGTCATGATAACTTGTATTTCAAATTAACATCAACAGGTGGATTTAATATCAGACTAATAACAAAATCAATTGGCTCCTAGATGTTTCTGACTGAAAATTGCCTTAGCACGCAGTTGAAAACTGAACTTTCCTGTCAGTAGGGTTTTTTTCCTGACAAATATACACTCAGTTTTGGTGCTGTGGATATATTCCCATACAGTAGGAAGCGTTCAGTAACTTATTTGGCATTTAGCACATATCAGGAGTTAAACCTGTACTGTTCTGTAGAATTACCTCATGTAAACTACTAAACTGTCCTGAACAATTACCTACTCTTAGTGTATCAGTCACTGCATAGTAAGTTGTTCAAGTAATGTGAAAAAGCAGATGCCATGGCACAGAAATAGTGCCATGCAGCACACTTACTGCCCAGAGCAGAGTTGCTAAAACCACCAATGCCATAAACAATATTTGGAAATAGTTTTTCTATGGTTTCCCAGACCCTACTTTCAACATTGCTTGAGGGGAAGGGCAGTATGGGAGAGAAGATGCCCTTGAGTAAAATGTCTGTGTCAAAGTCTGCCAACTATGGATGTTCATGCTGTTGCTCCAAGGGACTCAGCTTGGTTATGTTTTCAAGAAGTAGACAATGTGGTGTTTGGTTTGGGTGGGGGTTTTTGGGATTTTTTGTGTGTATGTTTTTTGTTGTTTTTTTGTTGGTTGCAGGCTGCTGTTGGTTTAACTCATTTCCCTCCCCAATATGCTGTATAGAGTACAACTTCATAAAGTGCTTTATACTGTTCGACTGCAGAATGACTACAGCAGTGTTTCTAAATATTGTAACTTACTCTGTATTGGACTTCAATATGAATTGGACTTTTAGGCATTTGGAATATGAAAACTGATTTAAAGCAGGATCCTGAAAGGCAATTAGTTTAAAAGTTGTTGAATTTCTGTGTTTGCATTTGAATGAACTGAAAGAGCTAAATCTTCCCCATCCAAGAGCTAAATAAAAATGGCACTTGTTTGTCAGCTGCAGTGGTTGGTATGAGGTGTAAATGTTCCTGATGTGCCATTTAGTGGTCTCTTATCACTTCTTGAAGAGCTTCTCTGTTTTTTGTTTCACATAAAGAAATATATTTGCAAAACCTGATCAGCAACAGCTACTGTGTCTAATCATAAGGCTTTCACCTGTTCATTAGCTAATGGTTGGGATGAGAACTTCTGTAGCAGCTGGTAGTCAATAGGCATCAAGCCTTGCTACATTTTTAGGGAGGCTTATGAGCTCTGGTAGCTGCGACCTACTGAAAGTTCAGCCTCTGTTGCTAAGAGAAAAAGAGAAGGAGACAAAACTGGCAGCAGCACCATCTGTTCTTCATTAGGACTGTGCTACCTGAGAACAGATTTGGATGAAGGAAGGCATCCTTATTGTGTGTTTTATTACACTCTAAAATGTTACTGAAGTTAGACACCAGTTGTATAAGCTATTTGGAGTTGGATTGAAGCACAGCTTATTCAATGCTCTGGTTAGGTAACCTTGTAATGTTGAATTTTGTAGTAGATCATTTGGGGCCATCTGAGTAACAAAGAGGTAATCTGTGATCAGTTGCTTCCTCAACAGGAAATAATACATAATTTCATCTTCACCCCCTATTTTAGAGAATTTAAATCTGCCGAGAGGACTTTGTTCTGTCTGTGTCTGGCAGCTTCCTCTTTGGCTTCAAGAGCTCAGTGATAACATTCAGTCTCTTGGATTGTGGCCATGCTTCCTGTGGCCTTACAGCTCTCCCTCGGGATGCAGGCAATGGTTTAAGCTTCAGTTTCAGTTCATGCAGGAAGGACATCACGCTGCCTCAGAACTGCCCTGGCAGTTCTACTGAAGTTCTATTGTATTAAAAAATTTAAACATGGAGAACTTGAACTGCCGTTTATGGATGAGCCATTTAGAGCTCATTGAATTTAAGTAATAAAGGATTCATAGCTTAATAAATTTCCATTTGCCTTACACTTCATGATATGACAAAAACGAGCTTGGAAGATGTACTACTTGAATCAATTGGGATTAAATGTAACAGAGTGATTCATTGATTCAGCATGTCAATTTCTCGCCACCTGATAAACTTTAATTTGCTTTTCTGTTGTTTTCTGTGCAAATGATCAATATTTTGAGTATCAGTGCAACTGTGCTGCTTATACACATTTTCTTTCTTAGGGGAATCAGGTCTATTTTGTGTAGTTTTTTTGTCATATTGGCCATTAAGCATTTGATTTGGTAAACATTTAATGCATAAAATTAGTAGTGATTTCTAAAGAACTGTAAGCTTCTTGGAGAGACTGCTGGAAAAAAAAAAGTGATAAGCTCGGGAAGAGCTTCAAGAACAGTCTCTTGTTCAAAGGAAGTTGATATCAGAGCATCCTTCATGTTTTAGGGACATTTTATGAAATACTGTGCTAGGGTTTGAGATATTGTTGCAAAAGGTTCCTTTAGAGTGGCTTATTTAGGACCTTCTATCTCTTAGTGCTTTCCACTAAAGCTGAAAGCACAGATGTTAGTTCAGATGTCACAACTGATAGCTGTGTATTTTGGCAGTGACTGAACACGAAGTACACCGCAGAGTGGTACTTTTGTATAGAGATCAACAATTTCTTAAGATGAATGTTAAAACAGAAAATGATTGTGTATAAAAAAAAATAGTTGAAAGAATGGATTACCTTTTTGAGACAGTTGAATTCTTACATTGCTTGAAACCTCTCTAAAGTGCATTATCAATATTTTCCTGAGGCTGAAAGAAAACAGGCTAAATATTAGTGTTCTGATATTGCAAATGTTAATTTTTTTTTTTTTTTTTTTTTTTTTTTTTCTAGTAAATGCTTTTTATGCTGCAGACAGTGTCTGTAGCTGTGGCTACAGTCCTTGTCTGCTGTTGTTTCCTTCTGCTATCGGTTACTGTTGTTTTAGCGGAAATAGTAAAATTATGAAGGACTATTAATTGCTGATTTTCTCTACTATGCCTTTTTGGATGCTATGTGGATGTTAGATAGATAGTTTTCTGGTTGTCTTTAAATATGAAATTGGTTCCTGACTTGTCACATTCCATTAAAGTTTTGTTTCTTCTATGTGAGCTAACACACAATTCTGTATTTCTTGGCTTTTTAAAATTAAGGCAAAATATTTTAGTAATTTTGTCAATTAATGTTAAAAAGACATTAAAGAAATAGTTGTAGGAAAATAGTGGACTGTATTGTAAAAGGAGAGTGTTAGTTTAGGAGATATACTTTGAAAAACTGTCTTCATCAGCTCCTTTATATCTTTTTTTATTTTGATTTTCACCACTTCATGAAATAAAATGTAAATAAATAGCCTTAAAAGATAGCACTTACTGTAAATTATTTCTTAGATGTTTTGATTTTAAATGCACAGGTAAAATGAACAATGCTGTAGAGACAGAATTGGAATTTATTATGAGGAAATGATGTATGATCTTGATGGTTCAGCCCTGATTACAAGTAACACTTTATACTTATGTTTTGGGGAAAAATAAAATTGTAAAATGAAAGTACAGCTTAATACTCAGCAGTATAACTGTAAAGGAAGGAAAAATCCTATTTGAATATTTTACTTGTGATTATTTTCTTCTACCTCTTATGTGCTATAAGGAGAGTTTTTCAGTGTTATGTGCCTTAATGGGAGCATTTTAAATGCAGTTCTTTGGTAAAATATGATCCTAAGTTATTTTATATTATTTCCATGAAAAATTATGGTCCTGAATGAAGTCCCAGCAAGAGATTTTATTTTTCCCAAGGAACCGGAAAATTGCTTTATTGCTAATAGAAGTCACAGTTAGGCAGTAAGGAGGAAAAAGTGCCAGCTAAAGGTCTCTTGGATATACTTCTAATTGAACTTCATTTGTTCCATGACATCTGCATTTTTAAGTGTATCATCGTGAAACTTCAGAAAGAGAGCAGTCTTCCAACACACATATCTTGGGAATATTGTCTTTAACCAGAATCTTCTGTTGTTTAACTGCATTTTCCTTGTGTATTTACTGTGTATGCTATATACTTACCACAGTTCTTAGTATAGTCTTATTTCCCCTGTATAGTTTGCAAAACAGTGGCAGAATGAGAGATTGCACTAAACTATAGGATTTTGTTATTAAAGCATGATGCATTGAGGATCAACAGTTGACTGTGCAGTGGAAGTATCTTCTGTGGTGAGTATTCTAAAGGGCAGAAGTGACATTGAGTGACTTTTAGTATGATTGTCCACTTGTCTTTGGTGTAATTTACCTGTAAATAGCTGTGCATTGATATAGATGTTACACAATTGACTGGAGTATTTTTATTCTTGGTTATTGCAAAACATCAGCTGTGAATGTTTATTTAATCAGTCCTTGGTTAAGCCCTGAAGATAATGACAGCACAGGAGACAGTATCAGTAAATTCAACATGCTTGGGTATGCTCACTGGAATAACTTGGAGCTATTCTGGAGTCTTTTAGCCTCTAGAAGAAGGTCACTGTGTGCAAATTGCATATTAAATATGGCCCATGGAAGGACTTGATTTCTTTATACCTGAAAACTTTGCCTAGTAGTTGATAGTTTGGATTTGTGCAAAACGTGCAAGGGATCATTCCAACAATTTAATACTGTCTGCTAGTGCAGTTGTAATATTGTATAATAGGAATTATTAATAAAAAGTACTATCTCAACCAGGCCAGTGCCTGTTTTCCTGGATGCTTTATTTACCAGTTCAGCAGCTTCTTTGGGTGTCGAAATGATGATCTGTCATAAGCTTTTTTTTTGGAAGACACTGATTTTATTGATTGATTGATAAGAAAATTGTTTGCTGTACTGAGAAGTCCATGAAACAAGTTATAGGCAAACTGGAAAGCCAGCTGAAAGGCACAAAGAGAAGAGGCTGAAGTACATGACATGCAAGGAAGAGCTGAGAAGAGGGGCTTGTTCTGCCTGGAGAGGAGAAGACTCAGAAGACCCAATTGCAGCCTTTTACTAGGTAAGGGGAGGTTGTAGAGCAGGAAAGTGGCAATGATCACAGCCCTTGACAGTGAAATTTTGATTTGACAACAGTTTTTTCACCATCAAGAGCAAGAGTCAAGGGAAATGGTCATATTAGTCAGATATCCTTCCCTTGGACAAGCTGAACAAAGGCCCCCTCATCTATATCCACTGCTTGCTCTGCTGGGCAGAAGAGGTCAAAGTAGATGACCTCTTGATGTCTTTTTTTTTTTTTTTCCTGAGGTCATTCTTATGTAAGTGTTATATTAAAAAAAAACGTTGGGTGCAATATATAACCTGCTTCAAATTCACTGAACGCATGTTTAGTAAGGCTTTTAACCAAAGTAGACAAATAGTTTGATTAATTTGTAAAACTGTGTAGTGTTATTTGTGCTTCATGGTGGACTGGAAACCCCCTGTACATGTGCAGAGCTGGATCCTGCTTTAAACTGAAAATTAAAGTAAGAAGCAACACATGGCGCAGACTCTTCGTTTTGGGGTAATAATTTGGGATTTTGAGCATCAAGATAATAGTACAAGGATCTTAAAATTTGGGACAGGTATGTCTGTGGCTGTGACTACAGAGCTTTGTCTGCTGTTGTTTCTTTCTGCCATTGTTTTTTAGCTGAAATAAAAAATTACGAAGGACTGCTGCTTTTTTTATTTCACTACACTTATAAAGTGTGTCTTGAAATACCTTCTGTAATAATACTGAAAATAAAATTAAAGGTATTAAAATTTATATAAAAATCCTGTCATATTTAACAACACCATGCATGGTTCTTTAAGGAATTTATCTTCAGCAAAATATTGGCTATTCAATTCTTAAGTGTCAAACAGATGGGAATCTTTTTTACTGTTGTTTTGAGCAGGTATTATTTGAAACTTCAGTGTTATGTTGTATCACAAATGTGTTTGTTTTTAAGATGTTACCAGGACAAACCATTGTTTTATTCTAAGCAGTAACCATATTCCATACTGAGGGTTACACTCCTTTTCAAAGAACATACACTTCTAAAAAACCCTGTTTTAAAATTATTTTTTAAGTATGTTTTCCGTTCATTCCTATTCCATACTAATTCCAAAACTATTCTATTCTGTTTTTTATAAGATGTTCTTAATTTGTAGTATTTTTGTTCACTGTTATTCTTTCTGCACAGGTAAATAACTATTGACTTGAAATGCTAATGAATATCCCAGAGTAGAATTTAACAAACTAAAAGGAAATTAGTCTGTATTTATTTCCTAAGGGCCTCCTTTGTGCTGTGGCTTTGTCTATATTGGGAAATAAGTGCAATTGATAGATTTCTTTTATAATTTTACAATTCAACTGTCACTGCTAAAAATGCATCTTGGTTTTTATTACTCATACAACTTCCATAATAATGGGAAATCATTCCAGACTCAATTCTACTCTGTCAGCAGCAGCAGCTGAAGATGTTTACATGGAAGTACAGACACGTGCAGTGCAGGGAAATTCAAACAGCCATTGAGTAATCCTGGTTACAGGTCATCTTGTGTTTTATGTTCCATTCAGGAACCTTTATTTTAAAAAAGATGTGCTGCACTTTGTCATTCTGCAGGGCTGTGCTTTACGCCTTGCACTGTAATGTAAAACCTACATGAAATGTACATGGGAAGTGCTATTTGTGTTTTATAATAAATAAGTCACTGTTAAAAATGAACCATGTGAACTTTTACTGGAACAAATATACTTCCAGTATCAGAGGCTGTTTTACTTGCAGCAGTTCCAAGGGAGTCAAGTAAAATGTTGATTTTTGAATAAATATGCTTTTAAAGTGTAAGGCATTGTTGTGATCTGTGTCTGTAGAAAAGATGTAAACAAGTTTTTAAAAAATCAGATTTCTCTAAAGGCTGTAAACTTAATGATGACTCTGAGTATTGAATCTGGAAACTGGATATAAGCTAAGTAGCTTTTTTTGTTCAGAAAATAACAATGAAAAGAAAAATAGTTTTTTGTCAAAGGCAGTTATACTTCTGCTGTATGTGACTGAAGGCAGAATTCTGGGGCATGTGTCACTTGATGAACAGTAGGTAAGTATTGCTCCATAGAGAAAGTCCTGGTTAGGTTTTTGTTTTTCCACTTCAGTGGTAGAAAAATCAATGGACCTGGTTTTTATGGGCTCAGCAAGTTGCAGAAATCGCAAAGCTCACTTGAGTATGGGTTTGCTTTTGTTTTAATTCAGAGCAAAACCCACAGAATATTGAAGAGGAGAATTTTATCTCATCAAAGAAGCATGAGTATAGTTTGCAGTGGAAATTGAAACCTCTTTGCTTGAGCCAATTCCTTTTGAGTTTTGATTTGAACTTCACTTACTTTTTGGGAGCTTTATTCAGACTCTTCCAGGCACTTCTCTACGAGTATGATTATTAACCTATGCTAATATTCAAATCCAACACAGTGATGCTATTGTTCATAAAATTACAAAACAATTAGAAAAATTAATACAAATGTATATTTTTCTAAAAACTGTATGCCTTCAAAAGTAATTCATTATTTAAATCACATGCTGTACATTTTCATGTTTACTGCTACCATAGCAGTTCAATGTCCTATCAAGTCTGTTCTTGTTTCCTGACAAAATACTTCAATTAAGCTGGAGAGACCAGAAACCACTAAACTTCATATGCTTCTGCTGCCCATTTCATTTGCCTGTAGATGTATAGAATTTAATTATAAAACTACACTAGAGTATGAGACAAAACTTTGATATTATAAATTTTTAATCATAAAATTAAATTTACAATACCTTAGCATAAATATTTTATCTGTGTTGTGTAACTTGCTGAGTTAAGGAAGCCGTTACTGTCAGGTTATGAATGCAGTTGAAACACTTAATTCTGTGAAGGATTTTATTAATCAGTGAGGCACATTGCAAATTAATTGCATTGTTCAATTGTAGAATGTTAGCCAGCTCTACAAAGAAGTCTTATCCTTGCAGTTGTGGCAAATGCAGAATATTCTTCAGCAAGGCTAAGAAGATCAACGCTTGAATTGGAAATAAATTAACATAAGGGAAAAACTAATGAATCTTTCCTTTCTTCAAAAATAAAGGGAAAAGAGACTTTCAGAAATTAAAGGCTTAATTTCTAAATTAATTAATGTGTTGGTTTTGAGAAGGTGGGGTCTTTTTTGGAGAGAGATATGCATGCTGAACAGGAAATCTCTAGACAGAGAAAATCTGTAGGCTTAGAAACACACATGTACCTATGGTGATTAAATGTAAATACTGAATTGAGAAAAATTCTTATCTTTACTTTCTTAGATTTTTTTTTTTTTATGTAACTTCTCTTTAATTTTTGTAATATCTATGTTTAAAGAAAAACTAAACTTTATTAGATATTTGGTAGTCTAAATTCCTAAGTATTCTAAGATTTCTTTGAAAAGCTCAGCTGACCATATAATTGCTTGGATTTTCTGATTTACTATTCTACTTCTTATTTTCAATCTGACTGCGTAGTCTTATGCCACAAATCATACATCTTTATGCTTGCAAACTGATGCTCTTAAGCATTCTGTTTTAGTAAAGTGAATGCTAAAGCACAAAGACATTGAATATATTGTCCAATTGTTCCAGAGAATTTTGGCAGCACAAGTAGTACTGTCCTTACTTCCTAAGCAGTAGCTGAGGAAATGGATTTTGAGATCTCTGGCAACTACATACACTTCAGTGCATTTTTTGTGCCTCTGAAGAAGCAAGTAAAAATTAACAAGAGGGCTAGGAGTAGTTGGTGTCTGGGAATGCTCAAGAAGCTCTGGGAAAGTCCAGCATTTATATCAAGACCACGATAAATTAGAAGAACTGAAAGAAGTACTATCCTTACTTCCTAAGCAGTAGCTGAGCTCCTCAGATGATTCTTCCAGCTTTTTACAGATTGCTGGTTTCCTGTTGCCACATCACCTAAATAGAGAATGAGAGGATAATACAAAGAATCTGTCTTTTAGTACAATGGTTTTTAATTTCTGTTACTTGAAGCCCTCATGCTAGAAGATGTCATGGGTGCAGTCTCTTTCCCTTCCAATTTTACAACACTGTAGCAAATAAGATTCTTGCTTTCAAGTAATGAAAAGGCTTACACTGTAAGAATGGTATAAGAACTGACATATTTATGCCTCCTGTATTGCAAACATTTCTTCCAACTGCTAATTAAATTTTTTATATTTGTGGAGGGAGGATTATGACATAATTTTGAATGAGGGAAAGTAATGTTCGTGAAAATACAGATAAATTCTGTGGGTACTGAGCATTGTTTGTTCTGGCAGAGGCATTGGACTGGATATGATCTCCAGAGGTCCCTTCCAAACCCTAACATTCTGTAATTAAAGAACTTTCTGTGCATTTAGTTTTGAGACTCTTTGCTGCAGCAAGGGAAGTTGCAGGTATGCACTGACACATCCCTGCCCAAGCAAAGTCAGGGCAAATAGGAGTGGTAAATCCTGATTTGTAGTAATGAGATTTTTGTTTTTCTCAGTATGTTTAAAAAATGAGTATACAAGAATTTCTATAAGATGAAAATATTTTAAACTAAAAAAAAAAAACCAAACTTTAAAGGTATGTTTACCTTTTTTTTTTCCACAGTCTTCATCAGAATAATTATGCTTCCACTTAGTTCCATTATGCAGAATATCAGTCATAGTTTTCTTACAATGCCAGTGTTTAAATTACCAGAGGCCTGCAGATTAGTCCTGCCTGGTATGCATGCTCTATGGTAAAGCACACTCCATTTATTTTCACATTTTATAGGCATTCTCCTATTACAGAGACTGAGTATAATACTAATTTCTTTAAAAAAAAAAAATCTGTATCATCTTGTGATAAAGCCCTTGATTCAGCTTGTAATATATGCAACCATAGGGCCTACAAAATAGAGCTGCAGTCTTCTCTGAGCTAACCTTTGTCTTAACCTTCACAGATGGAGCTCAGTGGGTTAAAAACTCAAAACTTTTATTACCCATGGCCAGTAGAGTAAAGGGTAAAGGTTGTTTTACTTTTTCTGGCAATATTAATGATTTTCAGCTGACTGCATTTTAATTAAAAACACCAGGTAGCCTCTTGGCTCAACACATGGGAATGCAGGTGTTAAGCATCTGTGGGCGCTACCTGTGCCTGCTCACACGTAGCCTCTGCAGGCAAAGTGAGAGTCAGTCCTTTGGGTAAGGAAGCACTCACTCTTGGCATTTGTTGAGGAGGTCATATCAGTTACTGCAGGAGGGCTGTCAAGGAGATGAATTCCTGAGCTTTTTAGAACTAAATGAGGAAAATGAGCAAGTATTTATCGCTTAAAAAAGCGCTGTGTTATAATCCATGCAAGTTTGAAAATTCTCTTTCAAATGTTTGCTCACACAAACTGTGCTTGTGCATGCAAATGCATGCTATTTTCACTCTCAGTAAAAGTGAAATGCCACAGAAAATATCATCTGTCTTTTAAGGTAACTGTTTTCTTGATGCTGTGTGTACACAGAAGTCAAGAAACTCAGAACTACGCTCTTGCTGTGAAAAGGTCTCTGCAACACAGCATAGAATGTTAAGGCTAAGGTTTCATGGTACAGAATAAAGCAAAAGCAACAGTTACCCTATTCTGAAAATATGTATTAGTTCTATGTGCCTCATGCTTTTTAAGCCATCTCTACCTAGAAACTTGCTTATGTAACATTGTAAGACAAAATACGATGGAGTATGGTTTTTGCTCAGAAGAATAAAGACAGTAGATGAGACTTTTTTTTCAATGATGCATGGGAAACAACTCTGACTTAGAATAATTATTTTTAATTGCACTTGCTGTTTTATAGCGATGCTTGCACTGTAACTATGGCACATGGATACTGTGACTGTAGTGTGAATGGAAAGAAACATGGATAATAGGTTCTTGGGGCAGTCTTACAGTACTAGTTATCTTTGCTTCATTAGGTAGGTAAGGGCAGACTTTGAAAAATTTAAGATTCAGTTGTGCATTTAAATATTTCTCCCAATGAGCCAAGTCTTAGCTCTTGTATTGTGTGGTCCCTCGTTTCTGTTCGTTTTTTTTCCCTCTCAAGCTTTACTGTAGTTTCAGATTGTAATTTTTGCTCGACAGGGAAGTCCTGGAAAACATTTAGGGAACTGCCACCTCTTAGCCAGGTTGTCTGTGAGACAGATGGAGACTTGCAGTATATTCCAGATTAGTATCACTGTGTGTTTTACCAGTTTTTTAATGTCTCTGTAGATCTAATAATTGCCATTGCTATGGAGAGGGTGCTGAAACACCTGGGGCTTTTTGTAACTAGCAGCCTTCTCCCTGCCTTCCTCTCCCTTCTTCCCCTGCTTATTTTACTGTTTTCTTCTTTCTGTGCTTCTCACTAAACTTCTCTGAAACTGGTAATCATATCCAGGTGACTATGGTTTTTGGATTACATATGGTTTTGTTTGTGATTTGTTTTTGTTTGGTTGTTGGTTCTTTGTTTTTTTTAAGGAGAGGTAACCTGCAGAAAGGGAATATTGGTATTCTAGATAGTTATTGTATCCTGGAAAACACCTAAGAAAGTTCAGGAAATGGATTTTGAGATCTCTGGCAACTACATACACTTCAGTGCATTTTTTGTGCCTCTGAAGAAGCAAGTAAAAATTAACAAGAGGGCTAGGAGTAGTTGGTGTCTGGGAATGCTCAAGAAGCTCTGGGAAAGTCCAGCATTTATATCAAGACCACGATAAATTAGAAGAACTGAAAGAAGTCCTACTGAATAAAAAAAAAGTCCAAGATAATTTGCAAACTGGAAAATAAGTGATTGAAATATATATAGCTGGAAAGTGAGTATTTTTAAGTTGTGGCTATCATGCTGAAATCATCTGGCAGAACATCAGGTTTTTGTTTTGTTTTTTTGAGAAATGTGAGTGACAGTTTGGAGTGTGCAGGCCACATATTCTTGAAGTTTTGAAGAATTATACTTTAGCACGTGTGTAATATTGTGTTTCCTATCTTCGCTGATAATTTTCTCCTCCAAAATACTTCAGTTAGGATGGGGTGCTTTAAAATCTAGTGCAATATTTCCCAAACTTATTTCTGATTACAAAAATGTTTGTATCTGCAACAGAATTTGTCAGGTTTTTGATATGGAGCAACATAAACTATTGTGTTCCTGCTGGGATGAGAAATATACTCATAACAAGGTCTTGTTATATAACCTGTATGTTGAGACTAAGTGGTATTCATTCAATTGTAGTTTTTCATCTACTAATTTCAGCACAGCAGGTCCTCCCATCAACAGAACAAGCCCACAAAAAGTTTCTGCACACCAAAGCTCTTAAGACTATTTTATATGTGACGTGCTAAAATCTGGATGCTATTTCGTAAACACAGTAGGAGAAAAAAAGCATAAAATACAACAGCTAAGACAAAGTTTATTTCAAGGATGCTAAATGTGCAGTTCCTGATAGTCTCTTTTTATGCATTTTTCTAGCCATGTGTTTATGCTTCCTGACAGAGCTCCTGAATCCCCTGAGCTGACTCAAGGCCTCTTGTTTTCTGTACAAGAGCTTGTTTTTATTTTATTGATACATTTACAACTCAGTCATCTTGTCTGTCATACTCCCACCTGCCAAAATCCCACAAAAAGGACAGCTGTCTAGTTTTAAGTACCAATGTTCTGAGGAAGTAGTGGCTGTGAGAAATACACCCATGGTGAATTAAAACTTTTTAAGATATATGGTAAGGGGAACCAGACTTGTGGGGTTATTCTTGTCCCCTGGGATTCTCAAGGCAGGGGCTGATTATGAACAAGGAACCCCTCATGAACAGGAGGGGTGGAAGCTCATGCCCCAAAGGCTGTATTAGGCTGGAGTTCTTTCAGATCTGCAGGTTGTGGTCAAGGGGCAGCTTATGGTGCTGGTGGTCTTTGCACCATCATGGGAGGTTTTAGTTATGCTTAACAACCTCAGCACCAGTGGATGGAGCCAGGGGTTTGCTTGCAGAGGCATCACCAGGCAAAGCAGCCGGTTACAGGGACAACTGTGTGTGTTATGCATATACCTGGTGAAGTTTTATGGAAAAGTGGCAGGAAAGTTGGGGGATTTTTTGGTAGGGGTGGGAGCTAGAATGCTGAGCAGAAAAGTTACCAAGTCCTGCTGGCTGTTTTATCAGACTGACATGTGATTTTGATTATGATTTGTCCTAATTTATCCATAATCATAAGGTCTGTATGTATATTTATACTGTATATATCTGTTTATGCTGTAGGTATAAATAGTGATCTTGTATAAATTTATTCCCCAAGCTGCTTTTGCCACACCACTCTCCATCCTCTCTCATATGTGCTGTTACAGTTTAGTGTAAATCATATTGCTGAGATAATGAAAGATTTTTTTTATTTTTTATTTTTTTGCAATAGGAATACACTCAAAAAGGAGTAACCAATATTTAAAAAAAATCATTTTGCCTGTTTAATCCTCCCGGACACAGCAATTGTTTCAGCTTGAAACAACTGAACTGCAATGAACTGCAGTGTAGCAGAGGGAACCTGTGGTGTTACACAGTGCTTTGTGTGTCTGGGAGGGGTAGAAACAGAATTTCAAATAGTTGGTTGCCAGCAAATCCACTGCACTATATATCATTAAATAGCATGCTGAAGCTGTTTGGAAGAACCTTCAAAACCCAGTGCTGACGAAATCCAAGTGGTGGGAAGTGGAGGTTCTAGTTGCTTAGAATAAGTGGAAAAATCTGAAGTATGTAGTTATAAACCCCAAGTCCTTGGCCCTAATGCCAAGGTCAGTCTTGGGACCTCATAGTAATATGTCCGCTCTCTTGTTTTTCAACCAGGATTTCTTTATATTTTCTCTTTGTTATTTTCCTTTTAGTTCAAAACAAAAAGCTTGGCAATAGGTCTAAGTAAAACTCTTTTGATGACTGTGTGTATGTACTAGGAAGCAAGGAAGGGGCAAGTGACAGCTAGGACATTTGTGCATTTACAATCCTCAGTCTCTCTAGGGCTGGCAAATGTGATAGAGCTGTGTTTACAGGCAGTACTGACAAGTAACCTGTAATATATTTGGGGAAAGTGTAGTCAAAAGAGAGATTGCTATTAAGTGTCAAGAGTCAGAGCTACTGATGCACTAGTACCTGAAGGAATTAGGATATGGAGAGGACCTACTAATATTGTAGGACTCAAGTTTTGCAGAAATCCTGCAGCCCTTCCTAGACCCAACATGAACTTTCAAAAGAGTAGCAGGGTTTTCTTTCTTGAAAATTAAAAATTCTGGAGTAAAAGCTATAATTCAATCTTTATAGTAGATAGCTTTTCTCTGTTGGATAGAGGCTGCTTCAAGTGACTTTCATCTGAAAATTTTTGTATTTTTTCTTCCTAGTCTTTGGTCCAAGTGTCTCTTCAGCATATACAAAGTTTAGGAAGGAATACGCACGCAGGGTACAGAATTAGGAAATAGGTAATGTTATGGTGGGTATTTGTGTTATTTTTTTTCTGTAACGTTAAAGACATTTATTTAAAAGTTTTACACAAAGATAAATGCTGGAAGAAAGATTTTATCTATGAAGAGAACAAAAATATTGGACCCTTTTTGAGGAGTTTTAAATTCATTAAGGTACATTTATTGTCCTTTTACCATCTTGATGTGTTAGCATAATTTTCTTTTTTTTCTCTGTTGCCATATCAGAAGTGCTACATCTTCCTTCTAGTTCTTTCAAAGGCTGTATTCTGTTTTGGTTATTCGTCTGCTGGCTTTGTATTTACAATAACATTTCAAGAGTTATTTGTATTTACAGTGATAAAGTTTTCTAGCTGTGTCCAGACAATAAGTAATACAGCAGCTCATCAGAGTGTACTGACCACTGTTTCTCTTTCCTCTCACCTCAAATATGTGTTGTTCCAAAAATTTTCTCTGATTCTCTCATCTGCAGCAACTATGAAGTGAAGTTTATGTAGAATGCTTATCTTACCTGAACTGTCTGACTAACCAGCTAAGCAGCCTTTCTGAAAAGAAATACATATTTTCAGAAACCAATATTTAATACTGAAACTGAAATGAAAGTGTAGATTGTTATTAAGTGCTGTTATTTACTTTGCTATACATATTTTATTGCTTTCCTCTTGTTGGAAGCAAAGATTAATGAAACTTTTATAAAGTTAGAAAGAAACAAGGAAGGAAGTATATTAAACTACCCTAGCTTGCTGCACACTAATTATTGTGTCAGATCTCATTAGAAAACAGGTACACACACAAAAGAGCACTTATTTATTTTAACATATCTGCTTCAAGAAAGGACTCTGCAAACTTGAAAAGGGGTTGTGGGTGAATATGCTACATAAATCAATGTACAGAAACATTTTTCTTTTTTGACTATTCTGCATTGCATGTTTTGGCAGAAGAGCAAATTGGAAGAACTGTGGAGGACTTGTACTGTGTTTTGGGGGCCTGGGCAGTAGGAAAGGACTGGAATTGAGCACACTGTGCTCTAAGAAAGTACTTACTTTCATCAGCATGTAATTTCAAGAAAGTGATTGAGACTATGTTTACAAGAAGATATACCTGAATGTTTTTTGTACCTACACTTGATTAGTCAAACCCTTTATGATAAATAAGGGCAGAAATCTTGAGAAAGGTGTTCTCATGAGAATCAAAGAACTTTGTATTGGAAATGGGGTGAAGAATAGAAATGTGCAATTTTTGTGGCCTTATATAGCAAAATACAGCAAGAATAACAACTATTTTTTTACTTGAAATTATTAGAAACAGTCTATTTCAATCATCACTGTATCTCTACTCCCATCTACCTGATGGTAGTTGTCAACAGGGAGAAAAGTATTACAAAGGAATGACAGATTGATCTCTGGAGTATGTGGTTATGTGGTTCTTTATCACCTCCTGGATTATGACTTCGTTCTTCAGGTTGTCTCAGTTCCTTGCACAGGAGGAGACAGGAGGAGACTTGGATCTTGCATCGTCTTCCATTCTTTAAGGCTTATAATTTCCTCTTCAGAAAATACTTGAGGGTTTTTAGGGTTATGTTCCCAGATCTTGTCTCAAATACTGAAAGGTCAAAGAGTCAGGATGTTCTGAAGCCTGTGAGGTCATGCCTGCAAAAAGGGAGAAATGTTGGTCAGGATGTCTTTGCGTTCTGTTGCAAACTGCAGAACTCAGCTTTCCAATTTGATCATATTTGATCATAATTTTTAGGGAACTAAGGTGTTTGGGTTTTTTTCTCTCCATGGTTATTTATTATTCAGCTGTAACAGAAAATAGACAATAACATATGAATGTCAGAAAACTACTAAACAATTCTAATTTAAATCATTTGTTAACAATAGCTTTTATGCTCAACAGGGTGGTATTTTGCCTCTACAAAAATGGTAGAGTGTCCTGCTGGTTTAGATGGTCAAATGCTTTTGTTTAATAATGAGAGAGGCTGACATTCTGAAATTCTCTATTTGAAAATTCTCTGGCTATCAACAGCCAGACTTTTGGACACTTTCTGAAGACCCTCTCTAAGGCTGAATCCTGTGCTGGGAGATTAGTCACCCAATACACTGCAGTCCAGATAGTGCCATTGCTGTGGTTCCCAGGACATATCCAGGATTAAGGGAGGAATGGGATGTTAAAAACTGGGCAGGAAGTTGTCTTTTCCTCTGTACTTTCAGTTCTTGTGGAAGCACTAAATTTCTGTTTAAGTGGAACCACTTAATTTCTTGTTGTAACACTTAAAATTGAATTGTACTGCTTCCTTCCCCTTGGCCCCATAAGTACTTTTAACACTTGATTTCTAAAAAAACTGGAAGGTCTGTCAAAAGCATAATTTGAATAACAAAAAAAACCCTACAAAATAGTTGTTTTCTAGCAAAAAATCAGCTCAATCTTCAGAAAAAGAAGCTAAAGATTTTCAGTAGTACTCTATAAAGATTGCTTTTGGTGTGTGTTCTGTCAGTGATATTAATCCAATCCTTTGGAAAGCTTTCTTCCAGTGTTTCTTAATTAGACCAAATGGTCATGGAACTATTTTAAAATAAATGATATGTGAAGACTTTCCCTGATGTAAAAGTTCTATTTAAATTTAAATATTGCTCCTGTCCTTCATAAAAAAACCTGCTGAAGACATATGCCAAAAAATCTGTTCGTTCCTGTTGCTGCTCAGAGATTACATACATGAATCAGTTTTTTGTGCTAAAAGAACACCCTGCTGGCAAGCAATATATTAAGTAGGGACATTAAGCTAACACCTCAACAATTGTGTCCAACTGTAGCATAATAAAGTATCATTCTCTTAGGAGGAAGTTGGTTGTGACAACTGAAAGAGAAAGTTACTGAAGAAAAACATGCCAAGTGTAATCTTTCTTTTGGTAAATGATAACAGAATCTGATCTCTAATTTGACCTACAGTTAACTTTCCATGACCACCTACTCCTGCAGTGATTTGTCATTAGCTTGTGGCTACTGAATATGTCTGAAAGCCAAGTTACCTACTGTAGCATCCAAATGCAGCTCTAGGTTTCAGTAAGGTGAAAAAAATCTTGCTGTATTTAAAATAGTCATTTGCTATTCTTGCAGTTGCACAATCTGGAAAATAGAAGGATTATTATAAATCCCAAAAAATATTAAAAAAAATTAAGTTAAGCTAAAAATGATCAACATATGTTTAAATATCTCCTAGAGTTAAATCAGATGGAAGCATGCCAATTTTAAGTATATTTGACTTAAACTATGTGCTTTTATAATGAAAATTATCTTAACTTTGTTGTACTCTGTCAAATATAGAGTTGCTCTTGAACTCAAGTGCTCACAATGTCTCTGAATTGGATAATTTTAAGATTTTGCTGCAGCTACATGTTCTTACTATCTTCTTTTTGATTTGCAATTTTCAGCACTGTGAATTCTTTTAATTTTGTACCATGCAGACACATGAGACAGCCAGGTGGTCTGTGCTCATAAAAAAGTCTTAAAACACCTGGTGGGTTGAACTGTGAGGTATCCAACATGTTGTTTAGCTGTCAACAGTAACACTGGAGTGCTCAGAAAGATTTGAACTTGAATTCTAGTTTTATTTTGGTATATAATATAAGTGAAACAAACACTAGTTGAAGGCTGGGACATTTAATGCATCATTTCTATGGGACCGTAAGTCTTTGAAAAAGCTTCAAAATCTCTGCCACAAAAGAGTAAGTGAAGATGCCTTCATTGGGCATCAAGTTCAGTAGCAATAAATCATTTGATATGGTGGGACATTTCTACCTGTTATTTTTAGTTCTGGGATAAAAAAATTGAGTTGTAAGCATCCTTTATACATCACTGTGAGATGGTTTCCTGGAGACTGCAGCTGAATTGATCAGGGGACATTCCTAACACAGTGATTACACGGTCTCTTTGTATTTTGGGGGGAACTATGCATTCTTCTATGAAAACAGTGCCTGGAGAACTAAAAATAGAGAAAACTAATAGTTAAATCCCTTAAACTCATTCTAGGAATTTTTCCTTCAGAAATGTGAACAAGAAACCTATGGAAAAATATACTTCCTAGAGATCTGCTTGTGCCTCTTCATAGGAAGTTGTTAATTTATGTGATAATACATTCTAGTTGTTTTCTAATTTGAGTGAACTTAGAGACTGCAGACATACTTGAGGAGGTAGCCTGGCCTTCATGAAGACATGCAGACTTGAACAAAATAGAACTTGGTATGTACCCATGTGATTCAAACTTGTGGATGAAACACAACAAATAAAGAGCATACACATTACTCAGTTTGAGTGAAGCTATATGAAACATTGTTCTGTCTACTAAAGTAGAGTAAAATGAAATTTTCTTCTTTTCTGTCATTAGCTTTACCAGAAAGTGATTTGAAAGTATTTTTGTTTTTTATCTAATTGAAAAGATGAGTAATGGGGAGGGAAAGGGTAAAAAAGCACCTGAACTACTAGTTAATATGGTTCATATTTTTTTCTTATTCTGCTATATCAGAAGAATGGAGTGCAATGTAGAAGAGAGATGTGAGAGGTTGCTCTGATGGTACTGTACTCAACTCTAGCAAGCTGAGTGTTTTCAATAACAGCTTCTGTGTACTACAGGATAATTAAGAGCTTGATTCATCCTCCATTTATATGCTCAGAAATTGGATGAAAGGCAGGAGCACTGGGGAAGAGTAGCAGGTTGTTTTCTTCCAGTACATTTTAACGAGTATGATTGAGCCTGGGCTCTCCCAGGAGACAGTACTACTTTACAAGCTCTCAGTAAATAAGCAATTACATGGGAAGCAAGAACAAACTGATTTGCTCAAAAACATTGGTTATTGTATTTTTTTTCCCCTCTTTTGTTCTTCCTCTTTTGTTTTCTTCTGTTCCAACTTTGAAGTTCAAAGGCTAGATATATAAGGTTGATATGGATAGCATTTTATTTTAAAAATAAATAAATTGCAGACTTCTGATTTTTATGTATTTTTTTTATACATTTTAGGCAGTTTGTTAAAGATGCTTCCCAACTGTTATGGAAGTTATTCTGCAGAATTTTTATGCACCCGTGTGATTAAACCAAGAAAATGAGTAAAGTTTTAATGGATGTAGCTTAACATGCAGATAAGCATAGGAACTTCTATGCAAATAAACTGAGCTGCTACTTGTTTTATTCAGTTTGTTTCGTTTCCAATTACTGGTTGTTTCTCTCTTCAAACTGGCTGTTTCTCTCTTTCTCTCTCAGATGTTTTTTCCGGAACTTTTGGGCAGGATATGATGTCATTGCTTTTACTTCAGTGTATCAACATTATCACTTGTGAATAAAGAATGGTAGTTTTGACCTTTAATACTTACCATAGCTCTAATGTCATGTTTCCCTATTTTGATACTCAGATTACTCATACAGGATAAGTAGCTTGAAAATAAAATTGTCCCTAATTATGCTACTGTTACATAGGGATAACACTTGTTAGATTCATGGTGAAAGGCATCAGGTGATCAATGAAAGAAGCAAATATTTAAGAGTTCATCAGCAGTTTGGCAGCATGTATTTTAGCCAGTTATGTGCCACAGGAGTGGGCTCCATTTTGTCTGGTAGCACAGCAGTTGGAGAGGAATGAAAGGCAGTTTTGAAGGAATCCAGTTGTATCATGCTTAGAGCACTATTGTGCTACTGTCAAGTTTTGAAGTGCCATCACTTCAGCTCCTGTGGGGGATACGTGTGGTGTGAGATAAAGGCATCTGCACTGGTACAGCAAGCTCCTCATTACTATAACTTGCAGCTCATGCTGTTAAAAGTCAGTGATGTGTCACTTAACCTTCCCCTCATTATCTTTAGTTTTGCTTCTTTAGTTTTATGTCTTGGTTTGAATTTAGTGTGTTTGTAAAGCACTCCAAAGATGAAAAGCTTATTTAGGCTTATATAGCTTATTTGTGTTATTATTATTATTTTTAATTATTTCTGTTCGCTATAGTTTTAATTAAAAACACTAATCAACTAGTTCTAATTCAACAAGAAACAGAAATGGCAGGACCTTTGTTTTTCTTTTTTTTATTTTTTAGACTAGAACATTATTTTTAAACACTAGAAACTGTATGGAAGAATCAGGGAGAGATAGTTTTATGGGTTTCACTTAATCCATATTAATCTTATTGACTGCTTGCTAACTGCAGTAATTTAAATATGCCAGTGCCCACATAAAAATAGATTCTGAGATTCACTGCTTTTCAGTGGGAAAACCTGGAGCTTAGAGAGGCAGTTCTACAGTTTCTGCTGTCGCTGGTATTGAAACACTTTTTCCTTGAGTAATTAGGAAAAAAAATGGGAAACTCTTGAGTCGTAGCCCACTTTCTGGGTGTATCATAGCCAGAATTGCTGTTTTGCTGTAATTCTATGGTATTTCAAATATCAGAATTGAAGATTCAAAGCCTGAAGAGCAAGTAAAAAGGAGAAAATATTTGGAAGTTGGTTCATTTAGGTCAGTTTTGAGACTTGGTGTGATGTGCAGTTTTTGAAGGGGTTACCTGATACAAGGAGTCAGTCACTTGACTCATAGTACTGCAAACATTAAATCATGAAGCAGACAAGGTCAGCTCTCAAACTGAGGGCTGGGAATAGCTTCTAGCAAGTGCCTCTCTCTGCTCTGGTGTTGTTCTGGTTTCTTGGCAGGCCAGACCAATTTGCGGGGCTGACGTGGATGGGAAGTGGGGGTATGGCAGGAGGGCGGCCTGTGGAACAGCTCTGGTACCATGGAGCTTGTTGGGTCAGAGTCAGGGCAGTACTGATGTGGTTGCACAGAGCTGGTCACAAACAGCTGAGTAAGATTAATAGGTGACCTGTGAATTTGTAGAAATTTCTGAACTAGAAATATAGAGATTTCTTTTTTTTTTTTTTTTTTTTTTTCTGTGTTTTTTTGTTTGTTTGTTTTCTGTTAAGGTCTCTCCAGTCTTTGGTTTTTCTGTTTCTAAACGTTTCTGGATGCACAAAAGTTTACTGTAATATCATCTCTGGGTTTTTGGGATTCAGCAAGTACTCTGCAGGCCATATAGCTGTTGCAGCTAGCTATTGTGCAGCATACCAAAATACCCCGTACAGTGTCATCACAGAATATTATAACATTCCTGCTCCAGTTACTCTGATGTTGTACTAGGTGATGGGAAGGGCAGAGCCAGGATTGCTCCAGCTCCCCCTATTCAGGAAACAAAGCAGCAGCACAACAGCAAATAAATTTTGTGCTATTAAACAACTATTGTCTATTGGAGACTGACTAAATTACATGTAAAACCTGACTTTTTTGTTGTTGTTGTTGTTGTTTTTTCTCAGTCCTTATTTTTCTTATTCTAAATATCAGTAAGTATAGGAATTTATACTTAAGTCATTATGTCTTTTTAGTAATGAGTGACAAAGCTTTTTTCTTGCCTGTACACATCAGTTATTCTACAGCAGACCCATGTATTTCATCAAGTAAGTATTGCTGTTTAGAGCTATTGCATTCTGCATGTATTATTAGTTAATTCCATAAATCTCATTCAACCAAGTGGGAGTTGTTAGCTGATTGTTCTCCTTAGCTTGCCAGTATCACCATTATTTAGAGTTTTGTCTTAGCAGAGGGAGTGTAGCTGCTGGCAGCCTCTCAGCTAATAGCAGCACACAACTCTTATGATTAGCTAGATCCAGCTCTGCAAAAGATACCTGTAAACCACTGTTTTGTATAAATCTTGTTGTTTTCTTTTATTACTTCTTCTGTAAAACAGAGGTCAGGAAGCTATGGCACAAGTCCCAGAGATGGTGTGCAGGTCCCAGAAGTAGCACACAGGAAGATGTTGAAGGGCACACAGCAGGGCTTAGTGCTAAGAGCCTACAGTATCTTGGAGAGGTGTAGACTTTCTGCTCCCACTTTCCATTCAATTCTGAATATGCTGGAAGTGTTGCATTACATAGGGATAAGATGCCTCTGGAAAGGTGATCAGCACTTTTCACCACAGAATTGTGGCCTCTCTTACCACATGCTGAGATTTTACTTGTGTATCTCATTTAAACAGAAAAAAACCATTCCAGTGCACTAGCCTTGCAGGTCCTTGAGGCAAGTCAGAGAAGACTCAGTAGTCTTCTGCAGTCCATAATGCATTCAGGAAAGCCATGGTCTTGTCCTAGAGAACTGAGGATGGTGTTTCTTATGTTAGTAGATTGTTTCCATTATAAATTAGTTTATTATAAACAGCCTTCTTGTGGGTGCATGTGTGTGAATTTTTTTTGTGTTTATTTTCATTTTTCTGTGTATCTCTTTTCTGAGCATGCTTTGCTTTCTCGTGATCCGTAAAGGAAAGAAAGGGGTTATTTTTGGCTCCTGTTTTGTCTTGTCTTTGCCATATCCAGAGAGCAGGAACATTATTCCATGAGTAACTTTTCCACTGGTGCATTATGATACTGTTGTCTAGAATCTGGTCAGTCAAATGGATTGACTGCCTCAGCAGAACTATATCAGATTCCATGCTTTGAAATGTGATCGTATTTATTAGCTTCGTAAACTTTTCTACTTTATGCACAAATGTCTGTGTTCAGCATCCCTGATTCCCTTTTGTTCTGGAAGAGCAACAGTGCACACTACAAAGCTTGAGCAGGGCTACTCTATTTTGCCTTCTGATCCTATGCTGGCTAATCCCCAAGAGAGAGTCAATTGTTTAATATATCTGATGTTGATCTTGCTTGGATTTGAGGGCTCATCCTCCAAACTCACCAGATGCTGAGCCTTCCTTGCCTGAAGAAAACATTCATATGGATCAGAACTTTTCCAGGGCAGAACCAAGTTGGATCACCTGGAGCAGTTCATCCTCATAGTTGTTCAGTATGCAGTGCTTCATGTAAATAAGAGAAAAGCAATTCACTGTTTTGGAATTTCAATTTTAAGTGCATTATCAGCTTTTCCGAATCAACCTGGCCGCTTCAGCCACGGAGCAGCTGCTTCACTGTCCAAGACCTGTTAGGGCTTGCAGTTGGAGAACACAGAGTAATCTGCTACTTTCTTTCCCATGTTCTCTTGTTTATATTTCCCCAAATATTATTTCTTTATTTTTGTTTTGTTCTCTTATAATTACATTTATTTCTTTTTTTCTACAGATTTTATGTGGGGTTTGCCATTGAGTGTAGTAGTCTGTGCCTCTATAGTGTTGCTTATCTAGAGAGCAGATGTCACATTTACTCTAAACCTGTGTTGTGATTTGTAGTTATACTTCTATAGAGCTAAGGTAACACATGCTTAAATACTTATATGCATTCCTTAAGAAACTTTAAATCAGCTTCATTTAAATGTAAGATTGTAATTTATCTAGTAGTTTAAGTCCTGTTTTATTTTGCTAGTTATGCCACCTTTTACTTGCTAGAAAATACATTAATAGCTGTGGAGCTTTGCCACTTTTTTTTTTTAACAGGCACATTTCATCAGTTCAGTATTATTGGTGGTCTTATGGGGTTTTGGAAATCAAACCATCAATTTCCACTTACGCATTTTTAGATCTTGAAAATAAAAATGGAAGTGAAGAAAAATGCTAGAGGGAATGGGAAAAAACATTATCTCAATAGCTTCAATTTACAGTAATTGTAGTAGTTCTTAATATTCTTTAATATTTTAGTGTCCTGTTTTGAATTCCAATCTTTTAAAATACTCATTTTCAAAGCATGTTAATTTATGAGAGGTTTTTTTCCTGCAATTGCTATGTAGCATAGGTAGTTTTGCTTGAATGACACTGCAGAAGCTAGATATTTAAATCTGCATTTGCAGATGGCAGTCAGCAGCTGCCCATGCCAATTGGAGGTCCTTCTCTATTGCTTCCTAGCTTAAACCTTTCTCATCTCGTTTCTACAGAGATCCTGTCTCTCCGGATATAGTATAAGGGAATTAAGAAAAAAAAAATCAAGTTTTAAAACTCTATTTTTACCATTCATCTTGTTTCCATTGAACTGGGATCTAAAATATTGTCAGTAGTGAATTTCCTATGCTGTGCTTTTTTCAGAAAAAGTTCTTTCTTCAATTCTCTGTATGGAAAGCTGGTACTTCTCTGCAGAATATTTTACCCAGGAGGTTGATATGTACTTAATATCCAAATGTGCACCTGGCAAATAGATTACATTACAAATCTGAAGGAAAGCAGGATGTACTTGTTGGTGGAGAAGTTGTATCTGGGCTGGTCCAGGCTAACAGTTGTGCCAGAGCTACTGCAGAAAACACTATACAGGCACTAAAATGGTGATTCAGTGTTCTCCCTAATCCTGAGGAGATTCAGTCGGACAATGGAACACATATCATAGCCCCTTCCGTACAAGAGTGGGCAAGGAAGAGGGGATAAGGTGGGTATTCCATATTCCTTATTATCCTAAGGCTAATGGGATAGTGGAAAGGACCAAT
Organism: Heliangelus exortis; assembly: GCF_036169615.1. Taxonomy (NCBI): domain Eukaryota; kingdom Metazoa; phylum Chordata; class Aves; order Apodiformes; family Trochilidae; genus Heliangelus; species Heliangelus exortis. The sequence goes on along the minus strand of NC_092422.1, from coordinate 105,731,829 downwards.
GATACGTTGAAGAAGTAGTTGGAACCCCATTAACCTGGTTGAGCAGATAGATTAAGCAGTTTGGTCAGAACTCCCCCTCTCTTCCACCCACTTTAGCCAGGTACTTTAGTAAGTACAGTCAAAGTGGCTTCCTCCACCCTAGCCAGGGCTATTCACTTTAAAATTGCTCTTCTGAGACAATTGCAAACCAGTGAGGTCAGACTCTCACAGCTGTGCAAGTGCTAAAACTGCCAGTGGATTACCAAACCACTGCTGGGTTTGGTGTTCAATGCCTGAATAACTGTTATCTGAGATCTACAACTCACTATTATTTCATCAATCTGTGTGACAACTTGTGGAAAAGTCATGAAGTTATCTAGGTATCAGATCATGAAATACAAATTTTTAGCTGTTTGATATAATACCCCTATTAATTGAAAACATTTTTTACAGTGAAGTTTGTCATATAAAAAAAGAATACTGTAATGAATTTTTCAAGCACAAATAGGGCTGCTGCTAAACGGTTAGAATCTGCTTGGCCTTTTTTCTACTGAAAAAACATAATGGAGACTGCCAGTGGGGAAACAAGAGGCTCAAGTGACATGGTGGAGAAGAGCCTACAGCACAGTTCTTCACAGGGGGAAAGACACACAGTTTCTGTCTCTGGTGCAGTGCCTTGACCACTCTGCTGCCTATAAGCAGCACCTGGGACTGGAAGTCAATGAGAATCCAGGTTGTTGAAGTGGGAATGTGCAACTTTACGTTGCTGCCACAAAAGGCTTGGAAGTGTCACCAGAGTGAACTTGTGTCTTCTCAGTCCTTTTTTCTTCTGTGTTCTCCCCATAAATCAAAAGTAGTGTATGGGTAGTACTGGACAAATAATGCATATCATCAATTTAACATCTGTTTTCTTTAAGCAGCACAATCAGACTTCAGTAAGACCTCACTTAAGAGCCCAACCGTGGCTTAAAGATAATAGTTGAGATTCTGAACTTCTTGAAATCTCTGGTGTCTTCAGGGAAGTTCACTACTTTTTCAGTGCTAAGATACTTTGCTATCAGACAGTAATGTCTATCAGGCAGTTACTTTTAAGTAACCTGAAGTGTGTGAAATGTAATATCTCTCTATGGTAATATTCATACAGCCTTTGGTGATACAGCCTACTGAATTGTAATGTATTTCTCTTTCTGATTTTGTAAACCTGTAGTGTTTGGCTTAAAATAAGAATAACCAAAAAAATGGGATAACACTAGAAACATGTTTCAGTATTATATATAGCTAGTACAGGATTTAAATAAGGTAATTTGCTCTTCATGGTGTTCTCTGTACAACTGTTAAATATTAGTGAAGTTCTAAAAATGGAAGAGATTGTGAAGTAGAGCTAAGAGAACTGATACTTTTTAAGATCTGTGTGGTTTGTAGCCTAATCTCATATTTTGTACTTGGATGTGACAAGTAATCTTAATCTTCTCTCTAACAATCTTTACATTCAGTTTTCTTCTATTTTAGTGACACTCTTTTATGCCACATGTGAAAGCAAAATGTAAGCAGTTATCCATGCTGCTTTTGATTACAATGTTAGAGTAGAATTCTGAAGGCTTGTTTTTGACATTTGTTCATCATAAAGCCTAGAACTCCAGTTGTAATAATTAGCTCGCTGCTGCTTCCCTCAGCATTATCAGTTTTTCCTTGTTTGAAAAGAGCATAATAAAAAATTTCAAAAGAAATGCAATGCATTGAGATGCCAGGAGGCTCAGTTTGAAGGAGGTCTGAGCTGTCGGCTTGTCTAAACCAGCTTCTGTCACCTTTTCTGCATGTCAGACTGGGTATTCTGAGGGGAGCTACCACATCCTTGTGCAACCATCACCAATGAGATGCTTCTGCTTGTTTGTTTTTGAGTTTTAAGTGAAGAATTGTTGGGCACAGCTATAATGTTAAAAAACACTTTTAACTGAGTAGAAGCTGTAATACAAAATACACTCAAAAGAAAACTGATGTGTATTGTTTGGCTTTTTGTTGTCTTCACTGAATTTAACTATTACCTAATGTTTTTGTTTTGTTTGGTTTTGGCAGGCAATTTTATTTAAATATGGGTTCATAATAGTTCTGTTTTCAAGTATGCTAACCCATGTATATTTTGATGTTTGTAGTATCAAAAGAATGTAGTCTAGAATTCTGAGTGATTTTTACAAACAAGCTTGGCTTATTTGTTATGTCATTGCCATAAGACAACAGTGTATCTAAAAGCCATGCTAAAACTTTTAGTAGGACACAATTTTTGGATACAAAACCATAACTAGTTCTGTGTTTTGATAAGAGAACATCTATATCTAATGCCATTTTGATAATAGGAATACTTAGTGGAAATTTGACTCAATTATATCACATTTTTTAAGGGAAGTTGGTAATTCTTTAGAGTAGGTAATGTAATAAGTTAGGCACTTGATTATCAGCCTTTCATGGACAAATTTTTAAAGACTCCTGGTGTTTTGAGAGCCTCTATATGGGAATTTCCATCAGAATTTGGGAAGATGTTAGTGAAGTTGATGTAACTTAAAATCTTGGAGGGGACAAGGGGAGTAGGCAAAATTTCCTTCTTCACCCTGAGGATTTATACAGATAGGATGGCTGTGACAGTTTTTGTTTGTTTTTAAAGTGGAAATAAGTCTAATACAAACCTTATGGAGGCAGAAATGTAGCATCTTTGTATATACAGTTAAATGTTTCTAAGACAATTGTGTAAACCAGGGCAGACCCACCAAGCCAGGGTGGGTGCCTGAACTGCAGGAATTACTTAGACTGTCAGAGACCCAACCCTCTGGAATACTGAACAGGGTTGTCCCAGCAGCTTTTTTTTTTTTTTTTTTTTTTTTTTTGGCATAGATGATTGAATCTCACCCAGGAGTGTTCTCAGACTTACAAAATAAACATGACCAGCATTTCCTTCTTCTACTTTGTAATGTTAATTTTAAAATGCTTTTATTTGTAGAAATTCATCATACAGTTCCTGAAATAAAACTTGTATCTTACTGTAATTGGTATCTGCTTTAACTCTTCTCTTAACATTGAACTGTAGGTAAATAACTATGTATATGAATGGACTATTTCTCTTGATTTTCAAAACCTTTTTGTTTTCTTTTCAGTGGGATGCCATAACTGAGATGGATGAACACAATCGACCCATTCATACTTACCAGGTATGTAATGTGATGGAACCAAACCAAAACAACTGGCTTCGAACAAACTGGGTCTCCCGTGATGCTGCACAGAAAATTTATGTGGAAATGAAGTTTACCCTGAGGGACTGCAACAGTATTCCATGGGTACTGGGAACCTGCAAGGAAACTTTCAATCTCTACTACATGGAGTCAGATGAGTCTCATGGTGTAAAATTCAAGCCAAACCAGTACACTAAAATTGACACTATTGCAGCTGATGAGAGCTTTACCCAGATGGACTTGGGTGACCGCATTCTTAAACTCAACACAGAAGTTCGTGAGGTTGGGCCAATAAACAAGAAAGGATTTTACCTTGCTTTTCAGGACATTGGAGCATGCATTGCTTTGGTCTCAGTCCGTGTTTATTACAAAAAGTGCCCTTTCACTGTCCGTAATTTGGCTATGTTTCCTGATACTATTCCAAGGGTTGATTCTTCCTCTTTGGTGGAAGTACGGGGCTCCTGTGTGAAGAGCGCAGAGGAACGGGATACTCCAAAGTTGTATTGTGGAGCAGATGGGGATTGGCTTGTGCCTCTTGGACGATGCATCTGCAGTGTAGGATATGAAGAAGTGGATGGCTCTTGCCATGGTAAGAAAATATTGATTTATTTCTTTATTCGTTTAAAAGGACAGTCTTATAGTGTGATATGCACAGCATAAGTCTCATTGTGTACTGGAGATACTACATAATATTTTCAAGGAATGCCTCTTGTCCAGAATCAAAGTTATTTGAGGTCATGATATTGTGGATTTCTAAGAAAACTGTTACTAAAGATAACCTTAATTTTGTCCAACTGTAGGTGCCCACAATGTGCATAGACCAGGTAATCACCTTGAGTCCTTTTGTAGTTACTGTAGGTACATGCATGCTTTGGAGTAGGATTCTTCTACCATGTTTTAGATATCTATCATGGAATGAAATGAGCAGTGACTGAAAGAAATTTTTTTTCTTTTTTTTAAATTTATTTATTTATTTATTTTTTATTTCTTTCCACCCTTAATATACCTTAAAAGGAAATCTAGACAATTAGCTCAGACTTGGATCACTCCTGTAAGCACATAAAGGCAGAGGAAATTAATTCACTCAAAGAGATAACAGAGAATGGCGTGCATGTTAACGTAGCAGAAAATCATTAGGTATCAAGTTCAATCAGAGATATTTGAAGCCCAGCTCAGGATTAATGAAAAAAGCTTAAAATCGAAAGTGTTCAAATTGGTTTCATTGCTGTATATCCTAACACTATATATCTAGCACTGGGGTTTTTTGTGTTTTTTGTTTTTTTATTTTTCACCAGAGACTAATGTACAAATGGAGCAAGACAGGTTGTTAGTGAAGCAGGTGTCAGTACATCAGTTAGTTGCTTAATCTTGTTTGCCACTTTCCTGTATCTTAAGAATTGTGTGACTGAGGAGAGCTGCCATGGTGAGTTCTCTTCAAGAATTGTGCAGAGACTGTGCTCTGTGCTGATCTCTGCAGAACAACATAGTACTGCACCTTATCACTGTGATGGCAAATTATGGATGTTTCAAATCAAGATTTCAACTTGGAGATGGCCGCAAAGGGAAATGTGTTTTCTTCCATTATCTGTCCCTCTTTTTTATAGGTAGGATAGTGAACACAACCCTTTCGTTCCCCCTCTTGGAAGTGTGGTTACATTTGTTGAACTTCGTGATAACTGGATCTCATACACAAATGAAAAAACTTTGTTCTTTTAAACTTTTGTGCTATTTAAAACATTAACACATTGCTAAAACTTTGTAAATGCTGTGGTATACTTCAGTAAAGCCCAGGACCCTGGGCTGCTGTGAATTCAATTTGTGGCTACTATCCATAGAGAACATGCACAGTGAGATTTTTTTTTCTACTTACCAGGACTGCTGAATAGATGACACTTAATCATAAAAGGCCTGCATCTCTTAATACTGCAGTTTTAGTTGTTTTGGTAGTGTCAGAAAGAATTATTAATGGATTTGTGTACTTTGTATGTTCTCTCCTACTGTATGTAATAGTTTCACAATGACTATGGGAATAAGGTACTTTTCCTGTAGTAATAACTATAAAGAAAGCTTTAGTAGCCACTGAGGTGAGTTTTGCTTTAGTTCATCATTAGCTTTGTAGCATAAAGGAGAGACCGACCATGTCCATAATACAAGTGACATGGTTGTCGTCCAACTATTTCAGTCACAAGCTCCTCAGATTTGGTGATATTGGGCAATACTGCACAGCAGCCTTGGATGATGTAGAATGTTAAAAGCACACTATATTTTGTAATCAGAAAATGAAATTCACTTTGTTGTGTAATATTGCTGGGTTTAATTATCAAAACAGGCTCATTGCAAAGGTACAGTTTTGCTACTGTCATTATTGGAAGCAAGTATCATTTTCTACATACGGTCAAAAGGTTTCTCTCTTAATGGGATAAGGGTTCTTTTCAAGACACTAATGCTCAATGAATTTATGTCCATTATATGAGTAAATCGTGTTTTAGAACTCTACATGAGAAAGTAATCTGCAACCAAAACCCTCAAAAAGAGTCAGGAAATTTTCCTGCTGTGTATTGTCTGCCACTCAATTGGCAGTTCAGTCTGCTGAATGGGCACCTCTTAAGTGAAATGGAATAGCCAAAGCCACGAGTGTTTGCATATTCTTAATTATTCACCCTAGAGGTAACAAATTCCCATTTTAGAAAATTATGATTTAATAGAGCTTCCATGTGTCTTTTGAAATATTTTTCATATATGTCTGATGTTTTCCATTTAGTCATCTTCAGCAAATTCTAATATTAGTACTTCTTCTGATTTTTTCCAGTTTATTTGTCTTGACTGCCCTCATGAATGTCATGCCTCTAAGGGAAGCCCAAATGTATATTTTCAGAGCCTAAAGAGCAACAGTTTCACTAGTGCTCGCTCTTCAGCTCCTCTGCTTAAACCATGAGTTAGAAGGCTTACTGTCAGGGTGGCCACATTTTACTTATGCCAAAGCTGATGGTGGATATCACTACCTATTTTGATAGCAACCTTTCAGATAGAAATAATGTCCCATGCTGAGCCTTGGCTTTTTGGGTGAGATAGGAATCAGAAATTCAGAATTTAAATGATTTGTCAGTTGTGAATATGTCCTGACCTAATTCTTTGATGCCTATCGAATTGTAAAATACCTGTTCATTACTAAATTTCTAAGATTTCTAGATTGAGCTTTTTTTCACAGACGTAGAATGGAGAGGGGAGGTGGGGAAGAGAAGCCACTATGTCTTAGTCTGCTAAGAAGACCTGAGATGTACTTAAACATCTTCATGTCTTCTAGGTCTTTCCCAAAATTCCAGCCCAAGTCCCTTCTGTCTGCATCCTCTGCTGGATTTACAAATCTGAGTCTCTGAAGTATTTGACGTCATTCTGTCAGTGCTCCTCATCGACATGCTCTGTGACAATACTCAAAACTGATAACTATTTCTTTTTCATAAAAACAATTTTCAAAATAGTAATATTGTATTTTGAAACCTGTTCTGGCAAATAATTAGGTGTTGGGCAATGCTTGTTAATAATGAGTATTTTTCCGTCTTGCAAATGATGTCAAACTTTATATATAGCAGCACATGGCTCAGTGGGGAATAATGAACTCTTCATGGGGACTATGGTTTATCTGTCACAGAACTTTAAAAGTAAATTCGTGTTTTGACATTTGTGGACTTATACAGTCAGGAAGAACTAAACAGCATAAGGAATCCTATTCTGCCTTTGTCATTACTCATAATTTCATGAAGCTGCATGAATGCGAATAAAGAAGTTTGATCAGTTTTACCACCGCTTTTAAAATCCTAGAGAAGCAACTAAAGTAGATTTTGGTAGCTGAAAATAATTTAACTGGCAACATTTCAGTTATTTCAAAATAGGTTACTTTTATGCATGCCTCTCTTTGTGAATCTATCACTATTCCCTATCTCTTGTATTTGTTTTTAAAAGCATTATTTCAGAGTGAAAGTGAGAAGAATTCACAATTGGATTAAAATATCCATACTTATTAAATGTGTGCCCCAATGTGTCTAGAGCAGTTCAGAGACATTGATAGAGAATTTTTTCATTAATTTAGGGACCATATTCTTTTTCTGAAGTCAGTGGGGAAAAAGTCACATTGATTGCAAGAGGCTGTTATTTCTATCATGTTTCTTAATGGCATAACCTGAAAAAATACCATCTTCTCTGAACTGATTGCATAAATAATCTATCACTCTTTGATTTGCATTTAGTGTTGAGATTCATTCCTTAAGATCCTGAAATAGCAGCAGCATTCACATATTCCTCTGTTTCTTTAGGCATTATTAAATAAGTTAGGACCAATAATTTTGCAATGCTAATCATAAACAGTAATCTAATATGAAGTGCTTGCTTTCCTAAATTGCTGGTTACCAGCCCCATTCACAAGTTTTAGCATAGAGGGAGGAGGTGCTGCATAGGATTTTAATAAACATCAATTAAAAGTATCAAGTTCAGTGTCCCTTCCATCCAGAGGGACCTTGACAGGCGTTAGAGGTGGACCCATGAAGATAAACAAGACCAAATGTAGGGTCCATCATGTTCCATACATGGGTGGGAGCAATCTCAAGCACAAAAACAGGTTTGGCAGAGAATTGATTGAGAAGGGCCTTGAAGAAAAGCACTGAGGGGTTTTGGTTGATGAGAAGCTCAACTTGAGCTGGCAATTTGTATCCCAAAAAGCCAACCATACCCTGGGCCACGTCAAAAGAAGCATGGCCAGGGGGAGGGGTCTTTCAACCTCTCCTCTCCTCTGGTGAGACCCCACCATGAATACTGTCCCCAGTTCTGGAGCACCCAACACAAGTAGGACATGGAGCTGTTGGAGTGAGTCCAGAAGAGGGCCACAAAGGTGATCAGAGGTCTGGAGCACTGCTTCTATGAAGACAGGCTGAGAGGGTTGGGATTGCTCAGCCTGGAGCAGAGAAGACTATAGGAAGACCTTACACTGTCCATCCAGTACCTGATGGGAACCTACAGGAAATCTAGGGAGGGACTTTGTACAAGGGCATATAGAGACAAGATAAGGGGGAATGATTTAAAGCTGAAAGAGGGTAGATTTAGAGGGTAGATTCAAAAGGAATTCTACACTATGAGAGTGGTGAAACACTGCAGCTGTTTGGCTGGGGAAGCTGGAAGTGTTCAAGGCCAGGTTGAGCAGTCAGGTATAGTGGAATGTGTCCTTGGCCCATGACTGTAGGGTTGGAACCAGATGACCTTTAAGGTCCCTTCCTCAACTAATCCCATTCTCTGATTCTATTAATACATTGAGCATTTGTTTAACTTTTTTCTCTTATTCATTACTTGAATTTGTGGTAATGTTTCATTGTTAGTTTTTCTAAATATAGAAGTGCTCTGAAAGGGATTTAAACTTTTTTAGTGTACATAAGAAATGGTGGTCTATTTTTCATACTTTGAGTATGAAGAGCTTCAGAGTTCAGTGTAGTCAATGACAGTACTTAAGACCTATGTGATTCTTAGCAATGTGTATTTTCCACTGAAAAATGTACTCTTTAGCCTACATAAGGCTACACAACATCTGTGAACACTCACTGTGTATTTTGAGTTCTGAATTGTTGAATTCTAAAGAAATGGCATTGCAGTGTGAAATTCCAAGTTCAGTTTTTAGGTTGAGCCATATAAGCAAAGAAGCTTAAAAAGCCACAATTTCTCAAATATGTCTTGCCTCAGGTATTGTGTTATTGTAAACTGTTGGATATTGATCCTACTGCCTATTTTCTGTTAACAGTGGGCAAAACTTAGCAAAGGGACTGAGGTGATTGATTTTGTTGTTGCTGTCTGTGACTTGGTAATATTGTTGCATTATTTGAGATTAGCAGCAGGCCACAGTAAATATCAAACATTAAATACTATGCAAAACAAATTGTTGATGTTTTGTAAACTGAGCACATGAATACATACAGTTATATTCAACTGGGTATGGAATGAATGGATTTTTAAATTGTTGTTCGTTTAGTTGTTACTTTCTAACTTTCTGTGCAGATTTCACAGCTACTTTGAAAAAGTCTTTTTCCTGTCCCTTAGGCTCATGTGCAGAGCATCTTAGCATTGTAGGGTGGGTAGTAGGGCTGCGTCTGACAATTGTGCACAAGATAACAACAGGTTAGGTCTGCAGGCTCTAATAATGTAGGTGTGAAGGGGCTGGTGCACACTCTGGGAGGGAAGAGCTTGTGAGAGGCTCTTGTGCTGGGCTGTATGTGTGTTACCAAGGTGCCAAAGTAGGGAATAAGGCAGTCTGCAGGTCTCATTCACAAGTCTTTTAGTATATATGTATGCAGATGAATTTCTTTATGTAGGGCAAGGCACTTGCTTCCAGCGATGGCAAAGTGAATTCAGTGGCAATTGAATTCTTGGTCAGGCCTTATACATGGCTTGCAAAATAACTTTTAATGAAAAAAATCAAAAAGCTTTATTTGTTAGAAATAAACACGCTCATGCTAGCATGCGAATTCTTTGTGTATTTGTAAAAACAGGAATAACAGACTAATAGGAAGTATGCTATAGTGTGGCAAGAGGTGAAGAAGAAAGACACTAACTCTAGATTATTGTCCTGTGTTCCTTGCTGTGATGGGATTTGGCCTCAAACTTGTATCACATACTGGAGAGACTAAGTGACTGTCTGTTCCTGGGTAATATATGTTTTACTTGCTTACCACACAAACTTTTCTATTTTATTCTGGGAGTGACTGGCTAAAGCTTGAGCTCAAAGGATTGAGATCAATTTTATTTGGAAAATGTTCATTGCACCTTACACGTGATCAACCTTAACTATTTCAATAATCAAATATATTGACTGTAAGGTATTTTTGCTTGAGCAAAAACCATGGCCTGCTGTGTTTAATAGATATACATTTAAAAAATTTCACTTAAATCTTAACACATTGTTTTTCTAAAACAAAAGAAATAAAAAAGCAAAACAAAAAAACTTAAAGAAAACTAAACACTTGTTTTTTTGCATGCTTCTGCTGAACACAAGCACTTGAATTTATAGTTTGAAAAAATTTAAAACATTTTAGAATGTTGTTATTATTATGACATATGTGAGGTCCCTACGAGAACTCAAAGTTGAGCTCCAAAATCTGGAGATAATCACCTGTACTCCCTCCAAGGAAGATTATTAATGAGTAACATATTCACAAATAAACCATAAAACTCATTCTGTAATGGAATTGTTCCCGTAGAGGTTACCCATCATTTTATTCAGTCAATTATTAAGGCATTTATGCTGAGAAATGTAGTTTCAAAAGCAATCAATAAAGGCTTTCTTCTTGCGTGGTGTAGCCTGGGAATTGCAAAGATATTTCTGACAAGAAGTTTGTCCTGAATACAAAAAAAAAAAATAGGTAGGGATGTTTGAAAACTTGAACAGTACTTGCTTCTTGTAACTCTCAGTAAGAATGCAAGTGAGGTGAAATTTGCTTTAGCCAACTAACTTATCCTTTTCTTTCTATGACCGGAGATTGACAATAATATCAAAAGCAGATGTTTTACACAGCAAGACTGACATAGATTTTAAAGTCATTCTTTGTCATGGCACAACTTAGATTTTTAAAGTCAACTTGAGTTTCAAAGAATATTGGAAATCACCCCTTCTTTCCCAAATTTTGTCATGATAGAAGCATCATTTGATCAAGGCAGTTCACAGGCTGCTCACAAGCTTGAGCTCTTGCCAAATGAAAAAAGAAAATAGACCGGCAAAAGCAATACTATCGAGTACAAGATCTATGACTGACATCTTTGTATAAGACAAAAGGGAGGGCAAGGAAAACTTCCATGAAAGTTAAGGTGCCAGTTGCTGAGATTTCTCTGTCCTCAATACTTTTGATCATGGTTGGTGCCACAGTACTTCTTGAGGGGGCAGAAGTTTGACTTCATTCACAGCTCCTGAAAACAAAGCTTCATCTTTGGCAGCACATCGCCCTGCATCCCTGCTTGAATGTAATGCGGGCCAGAGCTGCTGGGGAGGTGGAGAGAGAGGGTTGCTTGCTGCTCCCTGGCCTCTGTTGTTACAGAAGAGCTTAACACCTTCAGTTTGGGGGAGCTGCTAGTTATAGTCAACTCTCCACCGTGACTTACAGCACTGAGCCTGAAGCTTTCAAGAGTAATAATGAAGATGGATGTTTTTTGATCTGCAGTGCTGTTTGAAGGTTCTTGGATGTTTCTTGGCAAGAAGAGAGGATCAGGAACTGGAACTTCAACAAGTCAGCTGCTATATTGCTTTTGGATGGCAAAATGTGAAAAGGAAATAGAATCTTTTGGGTCTGTAGTGCCATAGTACCTTGGTGTTGTTGGTGCTTTTACATGGGGAGCTGCAAGAGCTGTGCATCAAGTGCTTACTTGCAGAACCATTTCACATGACACTTTATAGCAATATAAAAACAGAAATAGAGCTGAACATCTGACAGCTTAGAGGTGATGTTTCTTGAAACATCTGCCCCCTCTCTAGCATAGCTATCAATTCACAGGAGAATATTCTGCAGGGATGAATCTGGATTTCACAAGAGGCGGCTAACCTGGTGATGGTGGTTTTTTGAACAGTAATTTCTATGAATCTTTCTGTTGTGCAAAGTAAATATCTCAGCAAAGGAAGGTGATCCTTGGGAACCAACCCACTGCAGCAAGCTTGTGCTTTTCCAGGGTTATGTCTTCTAATGGTAGAATAAATTATGTAAAATAGGTCTTGTACCTACCAGTGAGACATCTAACAGAGTCAAGGACTGCACTTGAAATATCTTTCTTTAAAGAAGCATTGCTTCAAAAGGATAGTGATCAAAGCATGAATAAATTCCCAAAGGATATGGAAATGCATGCATGAGAGATTATACTCCAAATGGTAACAATGAATGTTTAGTTATTTGATAGCTGGCTATTATAATGTAACAGCTATGTATGTGAAATGTCTTAATTTTGCTGTGGCAGCTTGACGGTATTCCCAGATGTTATATTTTTCAAAGCTTATCTTACATGTATTCATAAACAAGATGAAAGTGTTAATTCTAATTAAAATGATGCAGAGTTCAGTAGCAGCCCTAATAAAGTCTCTGTGGAACAGTAAATTTAATAGCAACGTATCTTCTATGCAGAGTCAGAATTTAGATTTCAATTTTACTGTAAAACGCTCTTCAAGGAAAAACTGAGAAGTCAAGATAGAAAAACTGAAAATTTGTATTCAAAAGTCATTTGAATATGTGCAGTATTTTACATACCAGTATCTGTGTGTTAGTAGCTTAAGCAGGAAACTGGGAGGAAAAAACCAAACCTCGCAACCTTTATGAGTATTCCTGTGTCATGAAATGCTATTAGACTTGGTGAATATGATCTCAATGATCATATTCACTATCATATTTGCTTATTGCTAATTTGTTTGGCATGATTTTAAAGCAATAATTGTGAAACTATAATTTCTTAATGTAGCGTACTTCACTATTAAATTATAGCATCGTGGAGAAGCTTTTTAAAGGTGTATGTTCAAGATACCTTCATAGGAAAAGCGAGAATTTTAGTGTAGAATTGTTGGCATATGAGAGACTGGATTAATAGTTGAAGATATGACGTGTTTGTTTGTTTGTTTGTGTTTTGGTTTTTTTGGTAACTCAATAACTTTTCCACCATATTAATCAGCAAACACAAAAGAAGCTGCAAAGTCACACTCAGTCAGTAGTCAGTAGAGATCCTGAGGAGAGGCACAAGGGAATGCTTCAAGGACATAGTTGGCCTGTAGCATTCAGGTTGCAAATAAGGCAAACCCCAGAGCAGGAGGATATATGCCTTTTCTTTTCAAAATCAGAATAGGGATTCTTTAACTCACAGTAAATAAATAATACATGTTATTATCTCTGCATGTATGTTTCCCTGTAAGATATGCATTGTTATACCCTGCATATTTATTTCAGTTTTTAAAAATTATGCACGCATTTGCCCTAATTGCGTTGTTAAGAGAAATTCTTAACAGAAATTCTTAATTGTGAAGACATTGGAGTCTGCCAAGAATCTTTTAAATTCTGAATAAAAATATGGATTTTATTTAAATTGATGTTCTAGAGGAAGTTTAGACTGATCAGAAGATTTTTTTCCATTTTAAAATGCTTTGCTAAAGAGAGATGAATTGTAACAATGATGCAATATAACAAAATATTCTTTTTAAATTTTAAAAATGTGACTTCGTTATAGAAAATTCAGAGTCCTTTTTTTGAGGGTCTTTTGGATATACTAATGTTGTTGGTTCCTCTTTCATCTTTTTTTCTTTATTTATTGAACTATTATACCACAACCATGCAGGATGGTTCACTTTTGTCAAAAAATTGTTACTAATTACAAGTTATCTGGGGCTTTGCGATTCATGTTTATTTCTTCTTTACGTACTTTATTTTTAATATCCTGACATATATTTACTTGGGTTGTGTGGGCTGTTTGTAACTTTATCAGGTGACTAAAATTTTTAATTCAAATTTCATGTGTCCAAGATCTTAAAATCTGTTGAAATTTGAAATATTTAGTAAGAAGTCTCCAAATAAACTACCGTGTTTAACTGAAAAACAGATAACAGAGGTAGCAGAAGAGAAAGAAATCTCTTTACATCCATAATGTCCCTATGGCAATAGCCACCATATTGAACAAGTCTCATGACAGAGATTTTTCAGTGCTCTGAACTGGTTGTGATCTCTGGATGGCTACTGGTCAGTCTGTGAGAGACTGGCTAGACTCCTCTTGCTAAATTTAATTAGATTTTGCCTTCATATGGCTGAGATTCACTGGGGAGGAGGAAGTTCTTATGGGTTAGTTTACCTGTATAAAATGAACCTGAATTTTGCTGCTGGAAAATGCAGATGGATGACTTAATGTGTTACAGATCCTGTCAAGACTGTTAAAAGTGGAAGCAGAGTAAGAGTTTCAGATTACTGTCATTCTCATTCTCCTCTTCTGTGCAACTGGTTTATCAGTGATTTGTTTAGCTGCTGTTTTCCAATCCATTGACCACAAGCAAACTCTGCAACCACATCTGCCAGTTGGTATTACCAATTTTAGAACAAAAAACTCAAGAGGAAGGAAAAACGTATTCACATTTTTTGTAGCCAAATTATGGTTTTGGATGAGCCTGAACTTCAGAGAACTCTGCAAAACCTTGCTCTTCAGTAAAAAGTTTTCACCCTAGACTGAATGAGATGTAGGTGCCCTACCTAGGAAAAAAAAATTACCCTTAACCTGAGAGATTTGGTTTCAGAGCTTTTGAAAAAGTCAAAAGAGAAGGTTGCTATCCTTAATCTGAACATCTGGAAGTGTTATGATGGACAGCAGCAGAAAACATTGAAACTGTTAAAAGAGTACAAAATTCTTTCCTATGGCTGCATCACTATCAATTATACCATAACATAACAGAATTAGACAGAAAATAGTGATAATGAGTGTAATGGAACAAGGTAAATTCATGTTGTTACATTACAGCTGAAGGTGCTCCAAGAAATATTTCGTTGGAAGGAAGTCTTTGATGGGGAAAATGTTTTCTCTCTTCCTTCTTTTGTGTAGTGATGGTTGGTAAACACTGAACTTAAGAAACTTTCTACAGTATGTAAGTACAGTGCAAAAATTGGTTATTGATGTATTAGTGGCTCTGAAACTTAGGCTGTAATCTGATAGCAGGAGTGAAGCAGTATAGGGCCACATGACATAAAAAGAGTATTTCTTTCAAGACAGACATGACAGACTTACATACTATACATATATATATACATATATATACACACACACACACACACACACACTATATGTATTGTGATCAGTCAAGGGGTAGTTTAGAAATTTTAGTGGCAAACTGAGAACAGGAACAATTAAATCTTCCAGAGTTTTCCTGAAACACTTTGTTTGAACACTCATCATAAGATGGAGCCTGTTACATACATGTTTCAAACTGGGAAAGCTGCAAAATCCACTGTGATTTAATAGCTGAAATTAGTAGGCACTATATATTTTTCAAACTGTAATATTAGTCATGTTTTTGACAGCAACCAGCATCCAAGAACAAACTTGGAAGAGCAACCAGCAAGCTCTCAAGAACAAACCCAGATCCTGAAATGCACGCCATCTTTAATAAATAGATGTATTTTAGAGGTTTTTTCTTCTGTCTGCAGAGAATGTCAGTTGTGTCGCTGAATTCATTTCAGTAATCAGGTTGTTGGACTTTGATTTGCTGTCTCCCATTGCTGGAGCTGATTTTGTAATACACAAAGAACATAGGAATGAGCTGACATCATTTAGCAGGGTCCTTTACTTTTTGAACGTTTCAAATGCCTCACTTGTCCTTTGCCATTTATGTTAAAGTTTAGGACTTTGTTTTAGATTGTGATGTGTACACTTGAAAGTACTACACACTAAACTCAGAATTTTCAGTATCAGACTTTAGCAATTCTGGTTTATGAGAATGGCAGGGGATTTTTTTATTATTTTGGGACTGTGGTGATGAGCAATTTAGGGATGGTAAGTGAAAATTATGTAGTTTTGAAAGGAAATAATGGCTAATTTCCATTAAGGTCATGCAAATTGGAATCCAGTCAGTGGTTGACTAAGTAATTGTTAATGCATGTGTGTCATCACAATCAGAAAAAAAATCTAGTCATCAACTTTATAGTTGTTAAATAATTGTATAGCCTCAGATTAGAGGGAGGACAACACTTACAGGGATCAGCAGGCACAACCACCTTCATAATTCTCCATTAGTGTGACTTAATACTTATGCAGCAGTTCTTCATACAGTTTTTTGGCTGGTTTCCATTTCAGTTTTGGCTTGGTTTTTGTGTGTTTTGCTTGTTTGTTTGTTTGTTTTTTTAACATGAACAACCCACTCATGTCCCAGGTAACTGTAGCAGAAGAAGTAATCACAATATAAATTAAAAAATCTGCAAATAATAGTAGAATTGTTCTTTGTGGACATATTTTGTTGCTTTAAAAATATAGGTCATGCTAATCACCATAGCCTACAGAGAGAAATAGTTTATTTTATTTTTACAGTAAATGTAAAACCATCGCTTGTAAGCTGTGTGCAGATAAAGTGATATGCCTTCATAAAATATTATTGCCTAGTGTAATGATCCAAAACTAACCACATCTTTTAAAAAGGGAGCACTGAGATTGCTCTTACTCACGAGTGTTGAATTAGAATGAATTCCTGTGTGACAATATAAGAGAAAAAGATCTGAAGAGGAAATGTTCTTTTGCACCATACCACTCTTGTGTCAGTACTTGTTTTGTACATGTTTGCTGGTAGTGCATTTGAGAAACCCACATCCATGATGCAGCAGACAGATCTCCCTCCCCTCCTACTGTCCCCATGCTGCTGGCAGCAGGCAGGAGGGACCAAAGCTGCTGCTGGGAGAAGCTCCCTGGCAGGCAGTGTCTTGCTGTGGTCTCATACGGTGGCCTGTGCTAGCTGAGGTCTTTGATGGCAGTCAGTGTATTTGAATTATTTCTGCTGCTCCTTGCTGTAATGGAGACTTAAGGAGCAGAATCACAGTTCCCACAGAAGGGGGCTGGTGACAGCAGCCTTGGCAAGAAACCCTCCCTCTCCAGGAGCAGGCTGAGGTTTCATCTTGGAAAGATCAGGAGGGAACTAGTATGTGAGACAGTGACAGCCAAGGGCCTGAAAATGAGATGTGGAACTAATTTACTGTAGTGCCAACACACCTTTTATTAATTTCCCAGTCTTTTTACCCATCACCTCTTCTTACCAATGCTGCAGTGTCCAAGCAAGGTCTGCAAGTGCTTCAGCACTTGAAGTCCCCAGTGGTGTGTTCTGTCAGACATGACCAGTTAGCATCCTTGGGCACAAAATCCCTGCACCAGAGACTGTTGGTTATGGTACTGAGCCTTTTGCCTGAAGTTACTTCTTCATAATTAGAAACCACTGCAATGTAAATGTGTTGTGAAAGCTGTAATTTCCTGATTTCCTAGTTGAAAAGAAGTTTTTTATTCACAGTGTGAAAGCTCTCTTTAAAATGTTTAAAGCTTTTTTGTATTGTTTTGGGTTTTTTCCCTGAAATAGCAACCAGTCCTGTAGCAAATAAAAAGAATATAATTTTTAAAGAATAGCAAGCAATGGTGGTAACAACTGGACAATAATACTTAATTAGCAGAAAAGGAAT
Source organism: Heliangelus exortis (assembly GCF_036169615.1). Taxonomy (NCBI): domain Eukaryota; kingdom Metazoa; phylum Chordata; class Aves; order Apodiformes; family Trochilidae; genus Heliangelus; species Heliangelus exortis. Next base: position 105,714,449 of record NC_092422.1, on the reverse strand, counting down.
TGTGTGAAATAATAATAGAAACAAAAAGGATTTTCATTCAAGAGAAACCTGTAAAACTGCTATCTTTGTTTCTATTTATGAACGTTCCTACTCTTTAGAAATACATTAGGTGAACCTGAAAGGAATGAAGGCACAGTAGCTATAAAACAACCTATTGATTTTTTACTAAATCTCTGTCTTTGGTAATTTTTACAGTTGCCTGCATCCAAAAATAACACAGTGTAGTTACTAGAGAAGCAGTGTAAGTAATTGGTATTGGATTGGCTCTTTATACCTTACCTTATACCTCTTTACCTAAATGTTAATAGCATTGGCAGAGCAATTTGACCTGAAACTCATGCACAGGAACCCAGTGAAACTTTTCTGTTACTTCAGAAATTAGTATTAATAATATTAAAGATACTCATGCAGCATTTATTTTTGGGTTTGACTTCCAAAACATCAGTACTTCTACTTTTGCACATGTATTCCCCTAGGTATTTCTGCAGTTGTTTTGTTTTCCATTTCTGAAAGGTGTGGGATGTGTGTTTTCTTGGTTTTTTGTTTGCTTGTTCATGGATTTTTTCATTTTATTTTTCAAGACATATAAAATATAGACATTTGAAGGAATGAATAAATGGTTCCAATAGCTGTCATTACTGAGAAAACACCATGATAAGCTATTAAAGGAATAATAGCAAGCCCCTTTTCTCAGAAGGGACTTGTAACCAAGAAAATGTGTGACCTCAGTTCCATTGTGAACAATTAGATGTGGCAGGTATCTTGAAAAAATAGAGAATGTGATAAAAATCTTGAAGTGTTTTTCTTCTACTTCAGACTTATGTGCTAGTGATGGTTGGTGAAGGTAACGAATCCTTAAAAAAAAATAAATTGCTACACTCTCTAGTTTATTGAGTATATTAAGTACAAAGGGAATTAGTGGTACTGTTTTGTGTTTTACCATCTTAGTCAAGTGATCTTAACAGCCTGTCAAAATTATCAGCTAAAAAATAAAAACATTGTGTAGTCCTTGCTACATTTCTTAAAGCGTTTGTTATCAGTTCTGAAACATTTCCTTATTGCTGTGCTCAGGAGCAAAATTGTATGCAAACTTAGTACAGGAGCAGGGTGACAAAGATTTCACATGTGGAAAAGATGCTGAGTGCATTTGAAAACTTCTTTGGCTTAACTGCAGAGTTAGAGCAAGCGCTTTCATCCTAGCAGCCATTTGTGACATTTTATTCTAGTCTTTTTTAAGGTCACAAACTTTGAAATGGCTTGGATCAGGTTTTAAGCTAATGTTAATGTTTATAGTCATTGACAAGAAATGCACAATATTGGAAGGTGTGACAGGCCAGGCTCCTCTGGTTCTCTGTGCAGTTAAAGGAGGGAGTTTGGCTCTACCAGACAGTGATTCAGAGGAGGAATGGAATGTAGTGCACTGACATCTCCTTTGAAATAACTGATCTCTCTCCATTGCCTGAAAAAAAAGATTATCAAGGCAAACCTTATGAGGCTGAAGCTATCTCTTGTCTGTTTTGTCTTAGGAGGTATATAACAGAATTATGAGTGCACTGGAACAAAAAAATTTAAAAAAAAGGCACAAGCAAGTGAATGTATTTTATTTATTAGTGACATCCCTGAGATATTTCACTCTTCTTTCACTCTTTGCATTTAAATATTGTCAAGATGTTACATTTCAAAACATAATACTTCCCTGAGGAAAATCTTGTGGCAGAACTTGCCATAGTCAGTATTCATAATGCATCTGCCAAGGAGTGTTTATCTCTCTTCTCCCTCAGGTTGTGATGTTCTTCTTCGATGTTTGCTGGTCAGTGTGTTTCTCATTCTTTCAGAACAAGCATTTGCATATCAAAGGCCTGATATGAGTAAACATACTTTAAACTTCCATCTGTCATTCTCTTCCCATTGAGACACAAAATAAGAACAGTAGAGCAAGCAAGAGGTTTAGCCTTAGTCCTTTAATTCTATACCAATTTGCTTTGAATTATGAAAGGTGCCGTGGTACAATTTTTTAAAGCTATATTTCTATCAACATCTTTGAATAGAAGCTATCCTAAAAATAAGATCAGTACTCTTTGAAGAAGTGATACTTCTGAGAAAAAACAGAGCACCTTCCTTTGTAATTTCTAACAATATATTTTTTAATATTTAAAAAAGGATAAAAATAAATTCAAAATGTCCTCAGTCTTTCTCTGTTAACAAAAGTTCAACTCGATATGTCTCTACATTCCTAAAAATGTAATATTCCTTAATACTCTTTTGTAAAGCAGGCAGAATTCCTTGGTGTATCTACTGACATGAGAACAGGAGTTAACATTAGTTTTCAGTAGAAATTTGTAATTTCAGGGAATGAAATCCAAAACCTGGTATTAAGATTGTAGTGGAGATTGCCAGTGGCAATGGAATTACTGTTATTCTTAGTGTCTGCATTCATGTTTATTTTGAAAGCTGAACTCACTCATTTAGGTGAGCACTGCCTCTCTCTGTGCTGAGTGCAAACAGGACTGGTGCTGGCTGGGTCTCACTGGAGTGAGCAGCAGCAACACAAGGATCCCAAGGGAACAATAGCTCCTTTAGTTGCTGAGTACTTCTCTGGTGGGGTCTCCACAGGTTCAGGAGAGAAAACACTCCTGGTTCTCTGCTATCTGCCATCTCAGCATGTGTTTCCATGGAAGCAACATTTCTCCCCCTTCAGCTTGCTTCACGCAATTTTCGGGATGAGTTTCTGCTTGCTTTTCCCTTTTTATTATTTCTAAACCTCTACTGATTGTAAGTTGGCAGGAGTTCATTGTGTGAGACCAAAGAGAAGATCAGCTGGCATTTCTCTTTATTTTTTTTTGAAGCCAAATGTGGATTTACTGCCAAAGAGTTAAATTATCTTTGATAGAGAGGATCAGGTCGCAAACTCCTTGGAGCAAAGCTCTCATATTTTCATTTATACTTGTACAGCACAGTCCAGTAGGGTCACAAACACAACTGAGGGCTCTGAGCAGTGTTTTAATGCTATAAACTTCTAAGACATCTGCTCTGCAGTTCAGAATGCAGTCAAAAGCCTCACTCTCTGTTGTCCTTAGAAACCATCCCTTTCAGAAAGATCAGTGTGGAAGGAAAATATTCATCTAAATGTCATAAATCAAGTCTGGTGTCCAGTCTACAAAAAAACCTCAACCCAACAAACCAAAAAAAAAAACCCCAACCTCTAACCAACCAAAACAATTCCAAAACTTCAAACCAAAAAGTCAAAACCAAAAAATAAACCCTGTCTGGAAAGATCTGTGAATGGAAATGGTGTTTTTCCTTTTCCCCTTGGTAAAAATTTCTTAGGACAGATTGAGCTGACCAGAACCACTGTTCAAATACATAGCATTAGTGCCTTAGTCATTGGACAGGTGTAACTGCTGAATTAAATTACCTTTTGTTATACAGGAGTGCATGTATGATAATTGCTAGAATTTCAACAGCGTGCAATCCAGAGCACGCTTCTTTAGACTTTTTTTTTTTTAATTGCTAGCACAGTATGCAAAAAAAAAGTTACTTAAAGGGCAGAGCACACACAATGGGTACCTGCACATCTTAGGACTTTTTTCTGCTTCCCATCATCATTTTACTTGCCTCTTCTCATACTCCATCAACAGTAGTAACAAAATAATCAGTGGAATGTGTGCAATTTTTGGCATATCTTTTCTCAGTTAAATGTGGATTTGTAGAAAACAAAGGAACATGCGCTTGCTCACTCCTCCCCTGTTTCAGGACTGCAAGGAGGAAATCTACCTAAAACCTTGTGGGCTGAGACAGGGGCTAGGAGGGTTCCACTCACCAGTTATGGTCACAGAGCAAATCAGACTCAAGTTGGGGGAAAAAAAATCAACTTAATTTATCATAAATCAAAGCAGGGCAAAGAGAAAACAAAAGCCAGATCTTAAATACTTTATCCCACCCCTCACTTTTTCCCCATAACTCTACCTCCCTCCCCCCAGCCACAAAGGGGGGACAGAGAGTGGGGTTTATGGTTTCTTCATCCCAGGTTGGGTTTTGCCCCACAGTCTTCCCCTACTCTAATGTGGGTCCCTCCCATGGGAGAAAGTCCTTCACGAGCCCTTCCAATGTGAGTCTCTCCCACAAGGTACAGTCCCTCAGGAGCAAACTGCTCCACCGTGGGTGGCCCACAGACTCATGGGCTACTTTGGACACAGTCACCTCCTCTGGCATGGGCTCCACAACTTCTGCTCCATGGCCCTCTGCCGGCTGCAGGTTCACAGCTGCTCCAACTGGATCCTTCACTGTCTGCTTCACAATTGCTCTGCCATGATCCTTCAAGGACTGCTTCATTGTGCTCCTCTGGATTACAGGGGGGCAACCTGTTGTCTCACCACAGGATGTAAAGAAAAATCTCTGTTCAAGGCACCTTCTCCCTCTCCTTCCTCACCAAACTTGGTATCTCCGCTCCAGCATTGCTTTCTGCTGGTCTTTTTCTCTCTGCTGGTGTTGCTCTCTCCTTCCCCTCTCCTCTGCCCTGAAGTTCTATAACCAGTTGTTACCACTTCTTCAATATGTTAATCCCAGAGGTGCATCCATGGTCGCTGATGGACTCAACACTAGCCAGAGGCAGGGCTGGACATTTTGGAGCTGGGGGAGCCTTCAGCAGCTTCTCATAGAAGTCACCCCTCCCCTATTATCAAAAACAGCACCACATCAACTCAGAACAAATTTTCTTCTGTTGGACTTGTTCATGGTAGGAAATTGAAATAGAGCGGTTTAAGGGGATAATCATTAGAAGGATGATCATAGAAGTAATTTCTAAGGAGAGACACTTATTCCATAATTTGACTTTTTGGTCTTGGATACCGTAACTTGACCTCTGTTCTCTGCATTGCTTGAAGGCAACGTGAGAGACCCAATACAATGACTGATTCATATAGATTGCTTTATAAATCAGGACAGTAATGCAAAGTGGCACCCAGTTCTCACTAGAACTTCATAGAGGATATGAAGCATAAGACTGATGTTATCAGCATAATCTCAAGCATGGAAAAAAGGTACATAGATACAGTCCCTACTAAGCATAGCTGGTATCATACAATGTATAATGTAGTGATATTCAGATGAGGTGAACTCCAATGAGCTATGCTGAAGGTTGACTATGGATTGGGTTATTTATGACCAACTTTTCATCTTTCATGAAAGCTTCTTAAGAAGTAGGAGATAGAAGAAAGTCACTTAGAAACTGAACGATTTTTAAAAATAAATAAATAAATAAATGAATACCTTTTATTTTACCATGACAAATGGGTCTAGTAGACTTTTCACAAAAGGTGAAGCCAAAAAATATGGTCTTTGAGAAACAGGAAATATGTTGAATCTTACTTTCTAGTTGATGCTGAGAAGAATAAGTGAAGCCACCTTAATGGTGGACCCTCTGCTGTTCATTTGTAGTGTTAGTAATGTTTGTTCATATGAAATATGATATAAAACACCCTGGTATTATAAAATTTTACCTGTGACCTCACAGTTCAGGAGACATACATGTATCATTGGTATTTTCCAAAGTATATTTTTGGCAGTTGGTCTAGCTAATCATTGTGTTCTGTTGAGCAAGGTTTGAATAACTAGTAAAACTAAACATTTCTTCTAAATTGTATATTCAGAGTTAATGATTGCAGGTTTATATTGTTATTGTAAAAAAACCAAACAAATGAAAACCAAATCAAAACCAAAAAACCACCACACACAAAACTCCTCCAGAAAAAACTAAACCAAAACCAAGCTACACAGCCTTAAAAGAAACTTATGAACTTAAGTAGAATGGAGTGGATTTTTATTGTTTAATAGTAGGATTTAGAAATTTTAAAGGGAAATGATGCTTTGAAAAGTCTAAATAAGTATGTAGGTTTCATACATGTTTTCAATTCATGATTTCAGGCCCTTTTTTGATCAGTGGATTACACGTGAATATCAGTCTTCAGATACGTTTATTTAAAAAAACATTTTAACAGTTGTAAAGGCCTGGGTTAGTTTTGAAGTCACCCTTTGCTATAAACTTTTAAAATCAGTACTTGCATGTAATGAAGAAGAACAGGAAAGCAGTGATGAAAAGTAGAACAGAAGTATCTAATCTGGGTTTTTATCCTGCATTTTGCTGCAGGTGGCAGCAGAGCCAAGAAACATTATACAAACAGGGAGACATTGAGTATCAATATCTTTCATTTATTCCTACTGCTGAACTAGTCTGAAATGTTAGGTCACTAATACTTTCTTCTGGTCTCTGATATAAAATAATTTCAGCATTGTGAAAAATCTAATGGGTTCCAATAACATATAGTGTCGTATAAATAGTTTCCATCCTAACTGGCAGATTTAAAAAGATGAGCCAGAAGAATATGTCTTTTGTATGTTTGCTAAACTTTAAGTGAATTTTATTAAATGAGTTGTTAGTAATGGAAACAAAAATATTTTTTCTTTTCAGTTTCATGTGGATTTTATCAAAATGCAGTGTTGCTAGTTTTAAGTTGCAAGGTAAGATTTTGCAAAAATATTTCTGTACACACCTCTGTGTCAGCAGGGTACTCCACAGAGTCTGGTGAGACTGGAATCTTAATTAAAGGAGTCATCTATGTTTTACATTAAAAAGCCTTTGGCAGTCTTCCCCTTCCAAAGACTTTGAAATGGTATTGTAGCAGTAAGTACAAAGGATCTACCTGAACCAGTCTAACAATGAAACGGTTCAAAATTCTCTCATCCATTATGTCTGAATTTATCTTAACACCTGGAGGTTAATGCAGGAAGATCATACAAGTGACCCAGAAATTTGAGGCTTTACAAGGTCAGTAGTGTTGTGAAGCTGGGCCTGGGAAGAAGGAACCTAAGCTCCCTGAATTTGTTCGGCCAATTGCAGTGTCAAAAGTTAGAAGGCTTTCTGCTGCAAGTACATCAATTGCAGTATTGATTTAGCTAGCAGCTGATGGGGAAGGGGACTGAGAATTTCAAATTTAACAGGAGGTTTGTTTGAGAAGAGAAACAAATAGTACAGCTCATCACTGTTGGAGGGAATTATGGCTTGTGTAGCATGGTGGAGTAATCAGAAGAAAAGTAGGAAGCCAGATGGTTTGTGTTTGTCAGGAAAAAATAGTGATACTCTATAAGGATGCAACAAGGCTAAGAAAATAGACAAGGAAGTTAAAGTAATATTCCTTACTGTATTTTGTCATTGTGTTTCTTGTAGTAACCAAGTGCTTTAATGACAGAACAGAAACCTGGTTTTCTAGGTGCTATGTAAAACCTACCACAAATACTTACCAAAAAGTACAGTTGTAGCCTGTTTGGCTACAGACATGAGTTAATGCAAGGAGTCAATTAAATATTTTTGGGCAGTGCAGTGTCTGCAGCCTTGGCTGCAAATTAACTTTAAAAAAAAATTCTGTACAGGCTTGGTGGGAAGTGAGAGAGCTTCTCAGTAGGAAAAGATACATTATTCTTCAGATTTTTATGAAGCAAGGAAGCACAAAAGTGCCCCATTGGAAGGGTGGTACAGTGGTAATGAGGGTTGATATCTGAAGCCAACTAAGATAGTAGAGTTGGTAGCTGGTTGAAGTGAGTGAGTCTGTCAGGAGACCGTAAGCAGCTTCCATGAAGACAAGGTGCTTATATTTGATGTAGTAAAGAGGGAAGGAAGGAAGGAAGGAAAGAAGGAGGAGGAAAAAGATGGGATGCAAAAACATACAGAGGTGATATTGCAATAGTATTCTGGACAGGAATGAGCAGAGTAATATGTGTGGCCAGGATAAGACAGGAAGAATGACAGTAATTCAGTCTTAATAAAGGAACTTGAATGTGCAGGTATCTTGGAAATGTAATAGGAAAATACAGCCAGCATCTGTCTCAGTTCAGGAGAAGATGGCAGACTGAGAATAGTCTGATCACTTAATCTACCACAGAAGTGAGTAGGAAGAATATTTCTAAAGCTGTGCTTGAACTAAGTTTATCAAAGTCAATTTGGAAAGAAATGCTTAGTGGCCGTAGGCCTACCTATCAATAAATGCTGCCTCAGATAATCCTAAAAATGGTGATTTTTCATAGGATTAAACAGCAAACAGAAAGCTTTGAATATATTTAATATTTTATTGAAGAAGTTCGCGTAAAGAAGAGGGACTTAAAGCCTTAGAAACACTAATTAAAACAGTATATTTAAAATTTTCTGACTCCAAAGAATGATTTTTTTATGCTTTTCTTGATGGCCAGTACTCCTTTACCTATCTGTTTATTTAACTACATATTACAGAAACCTTTGAATATATCATTTAGTATTTTCTCTTAGTAAGAGGCATATTTATGAGTATTTTTGATCCTCTGAAAGTACATACATGTACATTCTGTCACATACTGAATCTATTCTTTTCTTTCAAAAATTACTTTTATGTGATGCAGCAATGAATTGCTTCACAGATGGACTGTTGTTATTCTTCCAATATCAGAGAATAATTATCATAACAATTAAAGAGATTGGGCTCCATTTCACATGGGATACTGTATGATTTAGAGTGAGCAAGTAAGAGCTGACATGATTTTGAGTCTGAGGCTTGGGTTTTAGGGGCTTATTTTGCATAATTATATTTTTAAATATTTGTGAAACTTCTGCCAAATTATTCTTATTGTTTATGCTTTCAAAGCATATGCTTGTAGTCCTCAGTGCTTTCCAAATAATTCCAACATTGTCATTTTGTCTTAAGCTCAGGCTGTTCATTTTGACAAATGTCTAGAAAATTTTAGAGGTATTTTAAGCATTTTTGTAGTGCCAGTTACTCCAATTTAACTTGTCACATTTTGTCCATGTGAAACTTCCAACTATTTCTATATAGCCTTGAGTTAAGGCTGGAAGGGAAATCTTTGGGATTACTCTACTGGAAAAGATTTTATTTTAAAATCTTGCATTTAATCTATGTCTTTTTATTTTGAATAAAATTCTACATATGTTTACCTAGGAGGATTATTTTCCTTACAACAAAATTTTCTTTACCTGCTCTGCAGTGCAATGTAGAGGCATTGTTCTACGCTAAACTGATTTTGATTGAGACCACAATGTTCATGTTATTTAAAAATAAAGATCCAACAGAGAGAAAATACTATTTCCCATTACAATTTTATTGCATAATACTTGACCTTTTATTTGAGATGATACATTGTTCCAGGAATAAGCTGCACACTTTTGGGGATCTGAATTTGATTTGTAGTCTGCTTCTATCTACATCTTCCAAAAATGTCTTGGTATTGGATGAATTTAAATCTCAGTATGAGAGTTGTTCCTGGAATGCTCTGTTCTGTGGTAAAGTTTCCTTTTTTGACCTAAGGCATTAATTTTTCATCTTGCCTCTCTACAGCAATGATCTGTGCTGCAGTGAAATTCATTTGGTATATTCTGGGACTGGATAACCCTGCTGTGATGTTTCTTGGGTTTGTAGTCTACATCCCGCTGAAATGAAATGAAGCCTTTGCTCTCACATCACTATTGATGATGTGACCTTAAAGGGCACACATGGAGTCCTTTTTAACAGAGGATTTCTATATGCTGTCCTTCCTTTTTCTCAGGACAATCTGTAATGACAGAAGCTTAATCCCTGAAGGAGCTACATGGGAGAGTTTGTATAGCATTTCTAACCCTGGGTCTATCTGTAAGCAGTGCCATTGAATGTAGAATATCCTAGTGACCAGTACTTATTTTATATAAACAAATCATAAGTCTTTGCAAAAATACAAAGAAAACACTACGTTTTAAACGATCAGCCTGTGAAGATGGTGATGACTGATACCATGCATAACTCTAAGGTACAGAGAGAACTATCTGTCATAGAATCTTGTACTGTTACTGGTCATCTGGGGTCTCAGCACCTCTTATTTTTAAAATATCTCATGCAGATATTACTGATGATGATCATGGAAATGGAATAATTCAGAAACTGTTGCTTGTTATGTATTATCTTCACTGAAATTACTTGGTGCTAGTACAAGTGTGAAAGGGAGAGGAGATCTGACAGTATTCCCTTGGTTTTATAACACTTATTAAATAGTAAACTTTGACCCTCCAGGGCTTGCCTAGACTAGTGCTATTGGTAATACTAACATACAGGAGGTGGAGCATAAATACTGGCATCAAGCTCCTGGCAACTCTTCCATTTTTTCCACTGGCTACCCAGGTTAATCCAGTCCATCATCCAAGTGAATTCATATCCAGTATCCCCAGAAGAAAGCACGGCCACTGCTCCACACTTTGTTTCTTCAGTACAGCCTGAAAAAGGCTGAGTATTTCAGAAGTGTGCTTTGATTTGTGCAGCAGCAAACACTTTTCAGTCACTTGCCCTCTTCTCGGGTCCATTCATGCAGTCCATAACAAGGCTATTAATACACAAACTTCCAAGGCAGTATCTGGGGCATTTTTGTTTTCTGTTCTTACCTCTGGTTTTTTTCGGGCTTGTTTTTTGTTTTAGTTTGTTTTTTTCCCTTGTGGTTCTGTTTCTGTTCACTCGTCTCCTCCGTTTAGCATGATCCAGGTCCCCAGGCTTATCACAGAATCTCCCCCATCCTAAAGAGCAGTAGGACTGTTAGGAGTGGCCAGGGCTCAGTGTCCCTGCAGCAGCTGGACAAGCCCCTTACGGAGCTGTCTCAGCTGGCACTGGGCTCCTGCTTCTTGGCAGCACAGGGAACGGGAATGTTTCTGCCTGGGGGGTTGCAGAGTGGTTACAGAGCTTTTGGTTTGCTTACTGAATAATCACAAGCTACCAGCAGAATCCTGATCAAAGATATAGTAAAGTAACTCCAGCAGCTCTGTACTCGGTAGTCAGGTTGTGGTAGCTACAGGTCATGGGTGGTTTCAAATTCAGCTTTGGTCACAGCTCATAAGAGGATGCTCGTATGTCTCAAAGAAGAGACTGTGTCTCTTTTAAATAATCTGTCTGTTTTTCAGCTCTTCCATACCTTGGAAATTTGTCTTTTCCCTTCTGAGTAATGAAGAAAGTGAGGCTGCTCCCTCTTCCCTGATCTCATGAGAAATCACAATGCTTCTAGATAGGTGCTCAGGCACCTTGCCTCTATGTTGGTTGTTACATTATTAACCACAGTATAGGGTTAGCAGCTAGCAAGCTCTGGTGATGAAGATAAAGGATATTTTAAACATTCTATGGTTCTTCCTCAAGCAGTTTGACTGCTAAGGTTTCCTAACTGTGAATCTGCCCAATATAGAAAAATTAAGAACTTTACTGCTTTGATTTTCTGTTGCATTTTGGATATCAGGTGCTTGTTTATCAGAGGGCAATGTGAAAAAACTTAAGGAAGGGGAAGTAAGTTTGTAGATTTTATACAAACTCCAAGCATTTTTTAATAGTCCTAACTTTATGTGCTGGATCCTGCAGTGACAATATCGTACTTTTTCACCCAATAGTGGAAAAATGATGTAATTATTTACCATGAAGAACAAGGAAGTGTAATTGAATTAACTGCTGCTGAACATCTTGCAAATGTTTACTACAGTTACACTTTCCAGAGTTACTATCTATATTCTATTAGGGTAAATGAGATTATTAGAGTTAAAATAGGGGAAACAACAAATAACATTTCTACTAACCAGACAGATGCACTCAGATTTAATGTGTGCCAGTCTCTTTTGACTCTGTTTTACCTCTATACAGAGATGAGAAGATGCATTTCTGTCAGTCTACTGAGATGGCCTCGCGTTATCAATCTGCCTCCTAACTCTTAAACTGTTGAGCCAATCCTATACATTGTACTAATTTTTTCGATCATTAAACTTAAAATTTCTTAAAATTTTATTAGCTGCCATGGCTTTGGTTCCTAAACTGCCAATATGGTACAAAGAAACATAAAACGCTGTGTATGTACTTGGTGGCTCTGTCTGAGGTTGGTTTGCTTTGATTTGCCTTTTTATCAATAGAAAGGGATCTTGAGGTTCAAGAGTTGGCCTAGTTTCCCCTCCTAATTCTACTCAAAAATAGCTAAACGATATAGACCAATTACATGATTATAAATTAAGCACTGTAGTTATCAATGTATGTATTTAAGTTGCTTAGCATCCCTTTGATGAAAGAGAGCAGCTCTGAACCCAGCTTACTGAATTAATACACTTTGATTACTGTTTGTGGGTGCTGATGATGCCTTTAAATTATTTTCTTGGATTTTAATTACTATTTTTACAGGGGGTTATAGTAATCCTATGTAAGTTAATTCGTTCCTATAAAGTAGTTAGAAAAGATAAACTAAAAACTACATTAAAATGGAGGTTAAAAATATAGACTAGTAATTTATAATGCTATGATTAAAACCATTAGAGAATATGTAGAGTTCTGTTAAGCTGAAAAAATTGTACAGGCCCTTAAAAGAGGTTCATATTTACAATGTCTTGTGTAGATGCCCAGAAGAAAGAATCTGTATCAGTAATACCAGAAAATTTTCATGTGATACCAATTCCTCTTCCACATGAATGCTACAGGATAGAATCTGTAACAACCAGGACTACAGAATCATCTTGACTCATGAACTTTCAGGCATTGCTGAGGCTGCAGCATCATCATCATTGTGCTAAAATATGCATAGTATCATAAATAATAACGTGCCAATTTTTTCATTATTATAATATGATAACTTAGATATTAATTCTCAATCTGGACATTCTAGGAATGGATGAAAAACAATTTTCTTAATTAAGAATACCAGTAAGTATTTAAATATGAATTTGTCTATGTGTCTATATCTATATATATGAAAAGGCACATTTGTGTGTATATTCACACATGCGTAACTCCTGTCTTCTTCAGAAGAAATACTTAATTCAACCAGAGAGCAATTTAAAAGATTTATACTTTATGAGATAGTCATTATCTCTGTCCTAGGCTTGAGGTATTTTTATTATACTGGAACAAAAAATTTCACATCAGTGGGCTATTCCAGACCTAAATCTAAAACTTTATGAGACATGAGGTAATTTTTTATCATAATTATTATTAACACTGCTTTGGTTTTCTTTGACTGTTAACATTGCTTTTTTTAAAACAAGGAAAATTTAAAAACCTTATTACTTTACAACTTCAGGAAATGCATACTAGTCTCTAATGACATTGAGAGTTGAGTATACTTTTCTCAGAAGCTTCTGTGTTTAATTATTTCGTATGAGCTAATTTGTGCTAAATTCCATTCCCATAGCCATATGATAATTAAAAAAGTCAACAAGTAAAATGCAAATACTGATGGCTGCCATTTCCTAACATAAAGATGATCTTTCAATAATTTTTCTAAGCTTAGACTTTTTTTTTTAGGACCTGTGCAGATTTAGTACTTACATTAGGAATGGACAGGAAATGCAGATATGGGTATTTGCTGGATCTACCCTGTCTTTCTGCACCAGATTAAAATGTCTACTTCCTAACTATTCTCAATAAAATAAACCCAGCATTACTTGTTTTCCTGTAGCAATGCCAGTCTGCTTTTTTCATCCAGGTGTTTTTCATCATGCTTGTCTTCATTCTGGGTAACATCTTTATCTCTGACTTTTCTCATCCTCATGCTGTAGCTATGTCTTTGGTATCCTCTTGTCATGAAATATCTCATGTAGTCAGTTCAGTCCTTAGAGATTCTAAAGAAACTCCTTTTCCAAGTGTCTTCCAGAGTCTCAAAGGTTCATTTACTGCACAATTCTTAGAACAAAAGTGGCTGCTTTCTCTGCTGAGAGACACCAAGGTGCTCCAAAGTGAACTCCCAAAGGCCACTGTTTGGCCTTCTTATCGTTTCAGTCTTGTTGTTCCTTGTGTATCTTAAAAAACAAACAAACATAAAACAACCCCCAAACCAAAAAGCTACTTTCGCCTATGAAGTTCTTTAGAGCCTGTCTGTGCTACACCTGTGCTGGTGGTGCTGTGCTTTGCATGTCTTTTAGTGCCAACATTCATTGCCCGCTTAAGGCTTCAACCCAACACCTGCAGAGTTTCCCTTTTGTTGCATCCCACAGCTGGAAGCAGCTCTCCAGGAGTATCTAAACTTTTCCTCCTTATCCTCCTTCACATCTCATTTTCCAGACCCTGTGTGCAATCGTGGCAGCTCAGGTTGCCAGGGTTTAAGTTTTGAATGCAAGGTCCTTGGGGCAGATGTTCCTTTTTGCAGTGCCCCTCAGCCGAAGGCTGGGACAACTCTTGTGCTATAGCTGTTGACAAAAATGGAGATGATATGCTCCAAATGAACAGTCTGCCTCAACAAAGTAAGCACCTGCAGGAGAAGAATTAAAAGGGAGATAAAAAAGTTGAGATGAAATCTGCATCTGCTGTGAGAACAATAAATTTAGGGATTGACTCTCTGATTAGCTTATGGGGTTTAACTAGAAGTCAAAAGTTACCTTTTAATTTGGTTTGGTTTGATGGCTTTTTTACATTATTGGTATTCTCTGATCACTTTAAAAATTGTAAATATAAAGATGGAAAATCAGTAAGCAGGATTTACAGTTCTCAATACTGGTATTTGATTGGTACAACTGCTCAAAGAAACTCTTCCATGATTTGATGATGATCTGAGGCAACAGACTTAACAGTTTTCTTACATTCGTGTAAAATTAATATCTGATAACTTAATGTAGTGGTTTTCTTATGTGACTTTCCCAGTGGGAGAAGAATGTATACAGTTAGTTTTACAGGTGAACTTACTGACTTAATTTGAATAAAAGCCTCCCTCTCCCCTCCATGAAGAAATATAGAAATTTCCTCCATGGAAATTTCTATATCAGTTCAATACTTTAAAACAGATTCTTTCTAGAATTACACATTTGACTACTTTGGATTGAAAAGGCAATCTCTTTTTTTGAAATTTCATAGTAATTTTTGAGATAATTTGTTTAATAAACAAATACTTAACATTTTTAAATTAACCTCCTTCAGGATTAACTAAAGCAACAAATTCTGATTTACCTGCTCCAATTCTGATTTACCTGTTTTTTGGATCTCAAGAGGCTAGATTTTAGGACTGTGGTAGGCTCCAGAGTGTTTGAAACCATGGATCTGCTTCTCTCTAAAAGAGACCAGATGTCTTCTGTCAAATGGATTTCAAAAGTAACCCGTTGAGCGAGCAAGAGCAGCTTCTCTGGAGATTTTTTTTGTCAGGCACCAGGAAGTAGTAAGAGGCATCATTTACAAATAGGCAAAGCTGTAAAATGCAAAGCTAAATGCACACAAAGTGTGGCTCAACTGCCTCTTTAAGTAGGCAGGATATTTTTAGTTTTCATTTTTTAAAAAATGACGTTGCAGAAATGTTATAGAAATTTTACAAAAATTTTCCTGATATGCTAGTGAAGCCCTCTGTGTAACATTCCCCTATATAGCATGTTTACTTAGTGCATTTGATACTGTGCTGGTAAAAAAGATAAAAATAACTGGCAGAGACAACTGTGATGGAATTGGAGCTGGGTAATTTCTTTTGCCCTGTCCATGGTCCTTGCAGAGAGCCCCTGGCTCTAGGCTAAGAGCCATCTCAAGATCCTTCCAGGGTCAAATGGAAAACCATCCACATCTAACGTGACAGGCCCTATGTTAGTAAATATTACTGGTCTTGAGTTTGCCACATATTGACTGTAATCAGATTATGAATTTTCTAAAACTGCTGTAGGAAACTTTCCTGTCTGATGCACAGAGGATGATAAAATGTTTTCTTATGTTCTCCTGTGGTTTTTTTGGGGGTTTTGTTTTGTTTTTTCACACAGAAAATACTTTGTTTTTATGAGTAGAATGTGTTTTTTAATGGGGCATAATTATTTTTTATGATAATAGGATACAGAAATCAAGCTAGAAAATATATTTAAAATTTTTATATTTACTGCTTTTCTAATGTTTGCAGGTTTAATTGGATTTGCTACTTAGGTTTATCTGATGCTAGCTCTGGTGCTGTGGATAACAATAGGCCATATAGGAAAATCTTATTTCAGTGCAGAAAATGCGTATAATGTATCGGGAATTAAACCTTTGATAGGAATTTGTGTAGACATTTATGAGCAGCAGACATTTAGGATCAGCAAACCTTCCAGTCAACAACAACAAAAAATCAGCTTTAAAAAGATTTATTCTGGCTCAATAAAGAGGAGAGCTCAGGATCAGTTTCGTTTTTTTGCCTAATAAAAGTGGAAACAAGATTACCACCATCTAGTTAGGATGTATGATTCAGTAATTACAGTAGGTTTTATAATTACTGTTTAACTAAACCTAATAAAAATTACTCTTTAAGAAAGAAATAATTGGAGGTCACTTGAAGATGTCTCTCTGGTAACAGTCAGCTCCCTTCCAATAGCACACCTTAACTCAATGCCTAAGGCACAGAGGAAGTTGAACATACTGGTGCAATCATATGCATTCAAATGGTTTGTTTTAGACGAAAAATGAGGTGGCTTCATGGACTCTTCTTTTAGTTTTTAATGCAGAGGAAACATTACCATTATTACAGAGTACATGATATATCTGATTATTTTTTTAAAATACATGTAGTTATAGTCTAAAGAAAAACACTGCTACTATTTCTTAGTTTTGTTGAGCAGACTGAACACAGAGGAAATAATGGTTGTGAAAAAGATGTGAGAAGGCAAAAGTCTGTCTCCCTTTTTCACACTAACTCTTTCATGACACAGTCTTTAGAAACAAGAACAGCGGAAAATTGCTACAGAGAGCATTTGAGGGAAACAGAGCAGGAAAAGAGGAGGATGGCATTTCTGTAGTGTCAATATTTTCAACACTTCTATGAAAAATAACCCCACTGGCTAGCCTCACATTGCAGCGACAGGAGAATCAGGTCCCAAATGAATGGAAACACCACTAGAGTGTGGAAGAATTTTGAAATTAAAGGTTTGGTTGGGAGGGCAATGGTGTGTGATGAGAAACCTTGCAAGCTACTGAAAATAGTTGAGGCAGTAGAAAGTTAAAGTAAGAAATCTGTAGAAATTCTGTAACTGCTGTGACAGAATTGAGCCAGAAGGTAATATCCAAGTAGCTGATTAGAGTTGGATTTCTTACTCTGTAGCATGGGTCAGATCCAGATTACAGGTTCTTTAAAAGTTGTTATAAAGCCTGAGGTCTTAATCTCAGCCTACAGTACAATCTGCCTGGGATTTTGGTTCAGTGTTGTCAATTAAAATTATGTTTAGCAAGTTTCAAGTGAAAGGCTTCTACCCTACTAAAATGATTTGTAGCTTTTTTTTTACTATGGCACTTTAGGCTTGTGGAATTAAAAGGAATAAAACAATAAAAATGGGTGTCTCTTGTAGTCCTAAACGAGACCACAAAGGAACATAAAATTAGACTAGCTTCAGAGGAATACATTTAAGCTATAGAAGCTGCAGTCACAAAGTTATATCAATTCAAGAATTCCTTGTGCAGCCATCAAGGGATGAAACATAACAATAGCAATGCTGAAATTTTACAGGGTTATGGTGCCTTATCTTCATTATACTGTTTACTCACAAGATTTCCGCTTAGCTAAAAGCTAGAATGGAAAAAGCCATTTGTTAACATAAATTCCAGCTACTGCTAGAATCTCTGAATCAATGGCATCAGAAATTGAATTTTTGATGCTAAAAGAGTACTCTATGCTAACCCTAAACTGTGCCACATTTTCTTATCTTCCATAGTCAATCCTTGCCAAATTACGTAGCGCTAGAGTCACCAAAAAGCTTGAACTGACATACATGGTGACAGTATCTATCTCTGCTCACAATATGGCTCTCTTGTCAGTATTAATGGACTTAAACTGAAAGTTTTTATGGCCTTGCTCTCTTACTGAACTCTGAAATGATCATAAGTGTAGAGGAATCATAAAATTTAGCAGCTGTTTAAAAGATGTTCAGATCTTAGTAGATGTTTAGCAGACTCTTGCAGAATATGCTGTTTGATTGTAGGGAAATAGGAGCTAAATCTTGCTCAGGAGTTAATGTGGTCTTTGGATTCCATTTTACATCCAAGATCCTACTTTATTGTATTTATTCATCAATGCCATATGTTCCAATAATCAATGACATTGAAAGAGGAGAAAATTCAGGTTACTAGTAATGTTTTGCTGTGCTGTACCATGCCAGCCTTGCATAATGCTGAATGTACAAAACAGACCACTGAAAAAAGAGCTTGTATTACAAGTCTGTAGTTAATTGTAAGTCTTGTGAATCATCCATAATTGTCCCTGGAAAGGAAAAGGGCAGTGGTTAATACTGATACTGCAAATGGCAGAATCCTGATTAAATATGAATATTCATGGAAATGAATCTGCTGAGTATTATCAGGCAACAGTCATTTTTATTCTGCTGCTACTTTTCTTGTTCATGAAGTAGAAAGAAAATAGGTCAAGAAGGATAGGCATACTTGAACAAGTGAGGAGAACAGGATAGATGAACTGAAGTTTGTGCATATATATGTACAACTGCATTTTTATATGCAGGACATGGGATTTGTTCATAATATAGGGAATATTGTGTATATAATACAAATAAACACAGTTCAGTAAATATGATACTGTGATACTGATGTTTCTTTAACAAGAAAAAATTAACTTGATTTGGGAGGTATTAAGTTTTTTTCTGGCATTTTTATGTTGTTTAAAAATAAATGCGTTTAAATTTTTGTGGACTTGTTAGTGTTTCCAGAATATTAATTGATACATAGGAAGCAAATACATTTTATTATCTGTTAAGGTGGATCTTGCAGTATCTTTAGCATACTTAGTCACTACTTCTCCTGTAATGAAAACTATATTTTTGTACTGTTTCAGAGGTGTGTTTGTGGATTTGCTTTCCAGTAGGTTATCTCTGTGAAACTTGCATCTTTTGCTCAGTTCTGTTTTATTTGGTCTCGAACCTTTTTAATATGGCTAATCACTTGAACAGAATGAGAAAAACCATCTTCACAAGAAGAATCTCTTATTTTGGAGAATTTATTGTTGCATCATTAATGCATTTATAGCTTTTTACTATGCTTCTGTCTTTTCTAGCTATTAATTTTATTTAATATCAGCTTTAAGGACAGGCAGTCATGCAGTCATGCATTCATTATCTGTAAAATAAAATCCTTTACCCAGAAATACGGTCTTTTATGTCTGTTCTGTGATATTTAGTACATCATCAGTACTGGTTGAGGTTTCTCATGCCACGTCAAAAGCTCTGCCACATACTATTAATTTTATTTAGCATCTACTAGCAAGCTCTTCAGGGTAGTTGGTCACACAGTCCTGAAAATATATCAAAAGTTCATCCAAAAAGAAAGGCTTTGTTCCTGTTCTGTGCTTACATGCTTGAGGTGCTTCAAACCCATCTTCATCTTTAAGCTGTCTGGAGTTTTCCATGGTGTAGCAGACAGTTTCTACCAAAATGATGAATTCTGAATTTTTCACTGTTGTGTTGAGGACTAATAGCTCACTTCCCTGTGTGCTGCTGTTGGTGCATGCAGGACTGGGGCTCATAGAAATGTGATTCTCTGAGTCAGACTTAAATATTCTCTGTCTGTCAGTGGCTTATAAATGCATGTATTGGGTGTAGTGAGGAATTAATATCCAATGATAAAAAGACAGAAACATAAAATGAGATGATACATGAAAGTGCTTTCATACCAGTCTAATGTTCTTTTTGATCAGTGGCTTGTTATGTACTGTAGGATAAACCTTACTTCCAATTCTATGTTGAATTTATTTTGACATCTCCCTATTTACCAATTTTGGCGCTAGCGAGCAGGGAAAAACTGCCTGAGTGTTTAGGTATGTTGCTATTTATTTTCTCCCTTCCATAAGCAGAAAGAACTGGAAAGGCAGTGCTTCTGGCCTTGTCCCAGTGCAACAAATGATTCATGTTTCTCCAACCAGATGACTTGTGAAATGATGTGACAGAAAGGATGCCTCTTGTCATTTGACATTACTTTAGACTGTAGATACTATGGTGTGCTGCTTTTCAAATGTGGCTTAACATTGAAAAGTGACTTCTAGAAGGTCACCAAGTGTTCTGAAAGCACTGCTCCAGCAACTCTGTCACTAAAGCAGCTGGAGTGCTCCATCCTTTGGGGCAAACCACACCAAAGCAACAGCAAAGGCCCTTTGGTCTTCCTACTTCGTGCAGGCTTTGCTTTTTTCTGTCAAAACGTAGCTTTATTGATATGGCTGAAGATATTTGACAGAGTGCCTAAGTGCTATAACCTTCTGGGCTGTAAAATTTACATCAAACTTGGAGTAATGCTGCTATAAACTTAAAGTGACATGCTGCATAGCTAAGGTGTTCATGCAGAAGGATTCTCTCATATAATATAATGACTGAATATGACCTTGCTTTAGGCAAACTGATGTGTGAGTGAATGCTGAAAAATACTGTGTGTTTCTTATGATATATAGCTTGCATTAGAGGAGCATGACATTAGCTTGTCAACAGCTTAGCTTGAAAAAAATCCAAAGGTTCAAGTGTTGCTTTATAAGGAAACAATTAAAAATGGAGTAAGGGATTGTAGATGCTTGCAAAAAGGAAATGGCAAGAGCAATAGAATAAGTTATGAATACAGTCAAAAGATATAATTTATAACGTGCCAACATAGACATGTTGCCTAGATATATTTTGTGATACAAATATATAATATAATAATGCTAACTCAACAGGATAATAGTAACTCAGTGGTGCATGTGTGTGTGGTGTGGTATGTTATGTTTATTTTGCCTGGCATACACTTGCTTTTCTACTAGTTCACATGTGTTTGTGTAAAACTTTAAACTGTGAATAGACCCCTAAAGATCATTTGGATATCAATATAATGATAAGACTTGAGAAATTGGCCTGAAGTTGCACCAAGGGAAGTTTAGACAAGATTTATAGGACGAATTTCTTTACTAACAGAGTAATCAGGTGTTGGACCAGGCTTCCCAGGGAGGTGGTGGAGTCACCATCCCTGTAGGTATTCAAAAAACCTGTAGATGTAGCACTGCAGTGCTACTATTTCCACTGCAGTGGGAATAATGTTTTTTCCTGGATTGATGGTTGGACTCAGTGATCTTAGAGATCTTTTCCAGCTGTGTTGGTTCTTTGTGGTATCTATGTGCATCTTGCTACACACATGCAATGTTTATATGCAGAAAGATGTTGGTTATGCTTATCTTGTCATTCAGTAACCAAAAAATATTTGAACAGGGCAAAGTGTTAGATGTCTCAGTCAGAAGATGCTGCTGCACTCAAGATACTGTTAATTTTGTTTTGCCTAAAATAGGTGGTGATATGCTTGTCTGTGTTCTGGTTAGCATAAAGATTAACCCCTTATCTGTTGAAAAGGGTTCATTTGCCAGACGAAATACAGTTCAATCTTTTTACCATTTAGGTATTTTCCTATAGTAGGCACTGTTTTGCAGTGAATGGAAAAATCACAGGCCAAATTCCAAAATTTGTACTTCATAATAAAGAGTTCATTTTAATGTCTTGAGGAACCATTGCCAAAACAACTTTGTTCTGAAATCCCACTTATAGCCAAATTTAAGAACTGGGTTTTTTTGGTTTTTGGTTTTTTTTTGTCAAATGAAAATTTCTTTCTTGTCTAGCTTGCTTAGAGTTTTGTTTTAGATTTTGCTCCTCTGTAATGAGTAAATACCATATTACAAAATGGCATTTTGCCTAAATTACAGATGTTAGCATGCAAGACAGTTGTATGTTATCCAAGAATCAATAAATATTTTCTCAAGTGTAATAGATTATTAAATATATACCTCAAAAAAAAAACCCCAAAAAAGAAGTGTTGGTCTCTAATACTTACGTTCTTTTTTTCCTTGTTACATCCAATTAGTTCCAAAATGTTTAGCTAGTATTAGCTAAATACAGGTACCTGAATGGTATGACATAGATCTCAATTTGCTGGTCCAAAATGTCTTTGAAAATGAAGAACAAAAATATGTGCAAGTAGTACAAAAAAAAATTTAAACTTCTGGGGTTTTTTTTTGTTTGTTTGTTTTTAAATTCAGTTCAGTACAATTACAGAATAAGAAAACTTTACCATGAGACAAAAGTGAAGGTTAATTCCTATTTTATTTTATCAAATTTATTAATATAAGTTTCATTAATTCAAACTGTAAAGACAGCCCAAAATCCTCTGGTGAATTTTAGGTTCCCTTAACAGCTTTTTCCCATGTTTAGTGCTTTTCTAGATGCGTTTCAGTGATGCACCTTCAGCCACTTTTGCATCTGTCTTGAAAAACTGCGTGCAAATAAGACCTACTTCTCTCTCCAAAATGCCTGTTATATGTTTGTAGGTAATTTGTTGTTATTTTTTTCTTAGAGGACCATATCTCATTCACTTAGTTTTAATTCACACCCAAACACCACCCATGTAATGCATTAAAAAAAATTATTATTTTTTTTTTTTTCATAAGGTTATGTCTGGTCTGTTTGCTTTAGTTTAAATTAATGAAGCTTCTCACACTTTATATTCTGAGCTAGGCAAGGCTGCTCTTTGTTTTGGTAAATTTATCTGAGAAAGGATTTCAGGAATATAATGTAAAACATAGAAGTCCTCAGTTACAGTTTTATCTTCTGTACAAGCTAAGTGGAAAAAAGAAATACTTTGAACTTTTTTAAAAGTGCATAGACTTACTACTATGTAGGTTTTAATAAATAATGGAGCATGGAATCCTATGCTATGAAATTTGATGTTTTCTTTCATTTCAACATAAGTAGTATGATTTCATTTTTATTTTAGTGAGCACATGTTAATCTAAGTGAATAATGTCATGGACTGCCTGCAGTAGGCTGTAAGTTTTATAAACGCTCTTATTCATTCTGTACCCTTTATTTAAAAATATGTTTCAGCAGCAACTAAGTTTTTATTCAGTTACATTCACCTGCACAAACACTCCAGCAATACAAGATGAAATTTCACATCCCTTCCCTTCTCTTTGAAGAAGTAAAGCTTGTTTCTGGCCCAAGCTGCAGCCATAAACTTTTAAATCTCCTTTATCTGCAGTAAATGGGCCTTTTACATTGATTATTTTTTTTTCCTGATTGAAAAATGGGCATTATAATTGCTCCTTGTAACAAATGTATGATAGAACTGTCAATTTTGGAACCAGAAGCTATTGCTGGCCATACATAAAGAAGAGCTGCTAAATACCTGCACCTACATGTGAAAGCCATTCCAAATCAACAGTTCAATCTGATAAATTCCTGATTAACAGTACGTGTCCTGTAGCCTCAGGCTGGAAGGCTCTGGGTGAAACGTGTGCATTTCTCCACATTTGAAGGATAAGCCCCATAAAATATATGTATATTATTGCACAAGCACAGTGTCAGATAGTATGGCTGATGATACCACCACTTCAGTTTGGTACTGTGATTCAAGTTTAGGTCACAGAGTTAACATCTTGGGCTATTTTTTTCACATTTCAGCTCTCTACAAGAATATTGCAGGTGTTGGCTGGGACTTAAATCCAGGATTTACTTTTTTCTTGACCACGGAGTGTTGTAGGTGAAAAATGAAGTTAGATTAATAGCAAATGCTAATGTGTTCCCTGCAGAGGTCATAGCCTTCATGGAAATGTGAGGCTGGGAAGGACCCCCAGAGATCATTTAATTCAGCTCTTGGTATTGATGCAGGTTGTACTGTACTCCTTTCACGACAGAAAAAAAAATGGGTATTTTATCAATCTTCCGTCCCTCTTTTAGTACCAAACTAAGCCTCTTCCTTCAGTCCCTCTTCACATTTTTTTGTTTGTTTTTGTTATTTTTTTGTTTTAATATCATCCTATTCTTCTTACATCCACTCAGGTTTTTTGTGTATTTTTAGAGGCATAGATTAATATATTTTAAACTCTGTTCAGTTGACTTATGTTTTATTCCAGATATTGCACAGGCAATTGAAGAAGTTAAATTCCAAATGTGCAATGAGCATTGTCAATGAAGAGCATTACCCAAAAATAACTTTCTAGATACATTGGCTCTCTCTGGTTTTTTGTTATGTTTTGTTTTTTTTTCTTTTAATGCACTGAGGTTTGAAAGATACCCATATATATAAGATGTTCAAGTTAGATTTTATTAATGGGTTGATTTATTTCATAGAGAGATGCAAAGGATTTAATGGCACAGACTAGAAGTATATGATTCATATATAACTTTAGACAGGAGCATGTAAAAATGTTTGGGCAAGATAATGACACCTGATCAATTTTACTATTTATTTTAAGCATTTTAAAATGGCCTATATTTAGGTACCGTATATGTGTGTTTGTGTGTGTATGTCTGTATAAAATTATTTAGATCCCATCTGCTTGTTGTAGTCTGGAATGTGTTGTGCATCCTCTGACAGGTTTTATACAGATAGACTTAAGTTAGGGGACTAAACTTGATAAAAAAGGTCCAGATTTCTTTGTTTTCCCTAAAAGTGTGATTCAGGGCAACCTTCATGTTTCGTGATTTCATGTTGAATTCATAATATTGTTCCAAGTGGTAAAAAAGAAAAGGTGACTTTTATAAGATTTATTTTCAGAGTGATATGTCATTTGAAACTCTGGTCTAATAAAAAGTTTTAAACTAATTTAACCTGAATTAAGTCTTATTATACTGAAAATTTTTAGGATCTGTTGAAATCTGCTCAAAATCAAATAATTTTATGTGGCCAGTTAGCCAAAGCAGTATTCTCCCAGCTCATTTCAGGTTACAAAGTGCAAGATTACACTTTGCAAGCCCGAGGCTTCAAAAACTCCATTGATAATCTCTCTCCCTAGCTCTTCCCTCTCTCTTCCCACCTTTTTATCCTTCAGTGTTCCAGTTCCCCACAAGATTTATTCTCTTGACCCCATTACCTCTAGTATTTTTTGAGAGGGAGGGCAGTGACATTATCCCATGTGTGAGTCCTAATTATGCCAATCAGCCAGAGTTCCCTTAGAGACCTGTAAAGACTGGGGCAGTAGAGGGCAGAAGTTGAATGTGATACACAGAAGAAACGAGAGATAAAAGTTTAACATTCCTTAAAATGCCTTTAGGTTCTGCAACCCCTAAAAGCACAGGTCTATAAGCACTCCATTAGAAACTGAGTACATGCTGTAAATCCACTTGAAACAGCAATGTGCTTAATGCTCCTGTAGTCTCTAAAGGAGATGCAGAATGTGAGCATCTAATGCTTTCGCCACAGAAGTTCTTTCTGAAGTTGGAAGCAATGTGAATGCCACATGTGGGAGTATTTTTATGTTATAAGCTTCTGTGTACACCAGGTGTTTAGGCAATATTTTAAAAAGGAATTTTCTGAAGACAGATAAACATTGGATTCCTAGTTGCCTCACTAGACCATCAAATATTGACTCTCTTAATTATTAATGAGTTCCTTTCAAATGACTTGTAGAATTCATGATGCTGATGCTAAATATCGCATGCACTTGCCAGAAATGTCTTCCAGGGGTAGGTATTAATCATTATTGTAATTGTGGTACCTACTGTCAAAACAAGATGAGCCATATTGTACTTGATGCTGCACAAATGTGTGCAAATAAATATTTTGTGCCCTGCAGGTACCTGTCCTCTAAATGCAGGTGCGGGATAGGAGAAGAACTGTCTTCTAACTGGTTTAAAAAGTGGTGTTCAGGGAATGGGATATCTAAAAGTACCTTGGTAAACAGTAATATGGGTCAGCTCAGTTAAAAGCTGTTTATTCCTTGATTCTTTTAGCTATAGTTTTATTTAAATATGTATTTGTAAGGATTTACATTGATAGGCACATTCTGCAATTTTATGCAGTCTCTTCTGTGTCTGTTACTCACTTAGAGAGATTATATACACTGGGTGATCGCAGAATTGCTCCCCTTCTTATTTCTGAATTTCTATTGACACAGCCATTTTAAGGATAACAACTGAAACTTTTTTCCAGATAATTTTTAATTTATTCTGTCCAATCAAGTTGTATCTAAATCAGAAATGGTAGATGAATATATTCTTTTTCTTGTCTTATTATTCCTGTATTCACCGAATCAAGTAATTCCAGTGTCGCTGTGTGTACCTAACAGGATTGCTGTCATTTCTTGTAGCATCATGGGAGAGAGGACTCCGTTTGAATTTTAAATATATTATTAGTTGAATTTGGGGATCTGGTAACTGGCAAGTTAAGAATTTACATCGCCTGTTTGATTTTAGTCTGGTCAGTTGATTCATGTCAGTTGATAGGTAAAGAAAACCAAAGGTTAGTCTTTTTTCAGAGTGGAGTCACTTTGAAAGTAGCCTAAGATTTTACATGAGAAAAGATGGATTTGCTTAAAAAATGGGTGAACAGGATTTGCCTTTCCATGACATGTCTTTCATGGTCTGGGGAAACTGTCCATCACTGGAGTGGCTTTGAAGTGCACTTCTATTTAGTATGTAAAAGGTCTCTCATCAGACCCAGCTCTCTGCTTCTTGAGATGTGAAGACCTCATGTTCTGTACCAGCTGAGAGTACAGTTTCATAGATCCAGACAGATAACGTTGCTTTGGTTTGGATTTGTACCAAACAGTTGGACTGTAAATGCTAAAGTGTGTTTTGCTATTATACGTGTACAAACAGTCCAACAGAATTCTCACAAGATAATGCTGTGCTGAAGTATTTTAATGCTGCAGTCAGTCAGTAATAAAATAGAATCAAAAGTTTGTTTGTTCAATTGGATCCTATCATCCATTTTAATTGTGATTAAAGATCTTTAGGGAGAAGGGATCTGCTAAGCTATAAAGTTATGTGCCAATCATCTTTTCTTCATGGTCTCATAAATATGCATATTAAAATAACTTGAATATTTTGGGAAAAAGTCCAAATCATAATGTTCTGACAATCATGTCACCTCCGGTAGTACGTATTCTACTCAGCTGACAATAGTGCCCATTAAAATGAGAGCACAGCACACATGAAAAGATAATACTCCCTACCATTTACTGTTTTGAATGAAGAAGAGAGTAATGAAAATTAGACTCAAATTTGGTCTGTTTTTAATTGCTGTGCAGTGCACTGCAATTGATAGCTAGAGTGCCAATTATTTTTAATGTAATTACATTTAATTATCATAATTGCTACTCATATCTCCTGTCCTAAATAGGAGGTGTTAAGGGCCTTATTCACAGAAATTTTATGTTCTCATCATTCAGTGAAAAAAATGAATAGGAAACCTACAGCAGTTTTTAAGACAAACTGTTCTAGTGGCTTCATCTTTGGTGAGTGTGTTCATCATAGTATGTAACTGAGAGTCAGCTTTTCAGAACTCTGCCCACAGCTTTTCCACTTGGCTTGTGTAAATGGAAATCCAGAAACTGGGAGCAGACACCAGGTACTCCTGTTTCGGGTCTTAAATTTTATCCAAAAAAGTATTCCTCCAGGACTTAAAAAAATAATCAGCAATTACCCATGTGATTACATACAAACTGTGCTGATTGATCTGTAGCTTTAACAGAGATTTTTGTTGAATCAATATCACACAGCAGGTACTTATCATATGGTGCTCAGTGTTTCTGGCATTAGAGCAGATATTTCACATTTCTTTTATCATAAATCCCATACAAGTGGGATGTATATCAGTGATATATTCCACAGTGCAAATAATGTACAAGGAAATTTGATTTCATTTCAAAAGCACTAGCGATACATATTCAGAAGTAATCACTGAATTTTTGCTTGCCTTACTTGAGACATACCTGAATTATATACTTGCTTACAGTTAAAACTAATAAAAGGTTCTTGATATGCCTAAAATTTAGCCCTGGATCATCATTCACAGTCTTTAAGATGGAACTGTTTGACCTACTGGACATGGGCAGGAATATAGTTATCAAAGATGAAGAACAGGCTGAGGTATTTAACACCTTCTTTGCCTCAGTTTTCAACAGTAAGACAGGTTATCCTGAGGACAGATGGCTTCTGGAGTTTATAGAAGGTGACAAGAATGTGAACAGCCCCCCTGTAATCCAGAAGGAAACAGTCAGTGACCTATTGAACTGCCTGGATCCCCACAAGTCTATGGGACCAGATGGGATCCACCCAAGGGTGATGAGAGATCTGGCAGAAGAGCTCGCCAAGCCTCTCTCTATCATCTACCAACAGTCCTGGCTCACTGGGGACATCCCAGATGACTGGAAGTTGGCGAATGTCACGCCAATCCACAAAAAGGGCCGGAAGGAGGACCCAGAAAACTACAGGCCCGTCAGCCTGACCTCAGTGCCTGGCAGGGTTATGGAACAGATCATCCTCAGTGTA
The DNA here is from genome assembly GCF_036169615.1 of Heliangelus exortis. NCBI lineage: Eukaryota > Metazoa > Chordata > Aves > Apodiformes > Trochilidae > Heliangelus > Heliangelus exortis. Next base: position 105,686,233 of record NC_092422.1, on the reverse strand, counting down.
ATCACACAGCACCTGCAGGATGGGCCAGGGATCAGACCCAGCCAGCACGGGTTTAGGAAGGGCAGGTCCTGCCTGACCAAACTGATCTCCTTTTATGATCAGGTGACCCGCCTGGTGGATGAGGGGAAGGCTGTGGATGTGGTCTACCTGGACTTCAGCAAGGCCTTTGACACCGCCTCCCACAGCATTCTCCTGAAAAAGCTGTCAGCCCACAGCTTGGACAGGGGCACTCTGTGCTGGGTCAGGAACTGATGGAGGGACACCAGAGAGTGGTGCTGAACGGTGCTGCGTTCAGTTGGTGGCCGCTCACCAGTGGTGTCCCCCAGGGATCAGTGTTGGGCCCAGTTCTGTTTAATATCTTCATTGATGATTTAGATGAGGGGATTGAGTCCATCGTCAGCAAGTTTGCAGATGACACTAAGCTGGGGGGAAGTGTGGATCAGCTGGAAGGCAGGAGGGCTCTGCAGAGGGACCTGGACAGACTGGAGAGTTGGGCTGATTCCAACGGGATGAGGTTCAACAAGGCCAAGTGCCGGGTCCTGCACTTTGGCCACAACAACCCCATGGGGAGCTCCAGGCTGGGGACAGAGTGGCTGAGAGCAGCCAGGCAGAAAGGGACCTGGGAGTCTGGATTGACAGGAAGCTGACCATGAGCCAGCAGTGTGCCCAGGTAGCCAAGAAGGCCAATGGCATCCTGGCCTGTATCAAGAACAGCGTGGCCAGCAGGTCCAGGGAAGTGATTCTGCCCCTGTACTCAGCGCTGGTGAGGCCACACCTCGAGTCCTGTGTCCAGTTCTGGGCCCCTCAGTTCAGGAAGGATATCGAGGTCCTGGAGCAGGTCCAAAGGAGGGCTGGTGAAGGGATCCAGCACAAGTCCTGTGAGGTGAGGCTGAGGGAGCTGGGAGTGTTCAGCCTGGAGAAGAGGAGGCTCAGGGGAGACCTCATCACTCTCTACAACTCCCTGAAAGGAGGGGGTAGCCAGGGGGGGTTGGTCTCTTTTCCCAGGCAACCCTCAGCAAGACAAGAGGGCACAGTCTTAAGTTGTGCCGGGGGAGATTTAGGTTGGACATTAGAAAAAATTTCTTTACCGAGAGGGTGATCAAGCATTGGAATGGGCTGCCCAGGGAAGTGGTGGATTCTCCATCCCTGGAGATATTTAAAAAGAGACTGGATGTGGCACTCAGTGCCATGGTCTGGTAACTGCAGCGATAGTGGATCAAGGGTTGGACTTGATGATCTCTGAGGTCCCTTCCAACCCAGCCAATTCTATGATTCTATGATCTTTCTAAGAGTAAAATCATAGGTGCAGTATTCTTTAGAGCGGTTCAACGTCTATATGAAAAGACTGAAAGCTACAAAAAATCAAGTGGTTGTTGATTTGGATAGCCTTGTTTAAAAATACATCATGAAAAATCAAATTCCAAACTTTAAAACAAATCCACTGGGGGGATAAAAAAAAGCATGTATAGCTGAATGATGGAAGGGAAAACACTGTGTTAAGGCAAGACAGCACTCACAGCTGCTTTTTTGTCTGGGTAGAAATGGTGCATGTGCTTCGCTGTGCTTCTGGGGTATCTGAAATGTAAGAAAGTATCATGTGGTTTCTCTTCAGTCAAGAGCACCATGACTGATAACATCTACAAATTTTGTCTATATATTTGATAATCTGTTGTTGTTGGGTGGGGGTTTTTTTTTGTTTGGTTGTTGGCTTTGGATTTTTTTTGGGGGGGAGGGTGGTGTTTGTTTAGGTTTTTTTAGGTTGTAGTAAATACTCTTAACTTCAAGTTTGCAGAAATGTTACTATTAGCCTGTATCCAAAACCCCTTTTACATCTGCTTGCTAGCCTACTTTTCACCAATAGTACTGTGAATATCAGATTGGTAGAATTTGGATCCTACCAATTTGGATTCAGAATAAATGGATTATCTAAATCTGTGAGATTTTTTGAGGTTTTTTCTTTGTTTTTTCTTCAAATGCTAGCTCTGAAGTAGAAAAGATGGGTTTGTATGTTTATTTCATAGCTATTAGGTACATAGATCTTTAGGACCATGAGGACAGAGCAGAAGATGGAAAGGGTTGGCAACCCACTGATGCATGTTCAGCACATACATTAGTCTACCTATGCCAGGATGCTTTCCAAAGTTATTTGATGGTATGAAACCCTATGTAGGGGTTTAGATAACCCTACATAGACAGTACTGGCAAAAATTGCTGATATTTGCATTTCTGTTGATCTGGATTTATTGATTTTTCAGATATAGACTAGACATGTCTATTATATTAAAAGCTACAAGCAAAAAACATTTATTAAGTACAGACATTCTAATTGGTTTTGAATCAGGTGAGAAGATGCTAGCTAGTTCTCCACATAGCAGTAGTCACAGATAGGGCTTCTATCCTGAAACTGAATCTGAATCTGCTTTTCCAGAATCCTAGCACTGACATTTTAATATTCCTAGAAACAGTGCAGTTGCAAAAGAATAACAGCAGATTCAGCCTGTCTGCAAGTTCCATGGTTTAAAGTCCATCAACATTTGGTCATTCAATGTAACTGAAATATCTATAAGTATTTCTTAAAAGGTTTACATTATAGTTGGTCAAATTACATTTACAATAGGTAATATATTATCTATTTAAATATGTAATTAAAAAAAAAGAAAAGATATATACTTGGTCCGGGAATTTTAAAAAGCTTTAACAAAACTGCAGTAAGATTTCTGATTTGCCTTTGTAGTTTTCTGCATTTAATAATTATTTCACCATATGAAATCCTGCTGTTGTTTTGAGTATTATCATATTTTATTAACTTTGCTTTTTCATTATCATACGATTTTATCCTATTTTCCTGTAGCTTTTGCTTACATATGAACCTTGTTCACTACTTATTGTTATATAATTTTTTGTATGGTCTATCATAATAACATGTCCTTTTTTCTCATATTCAGTATTTCTTCTCTTACATTTTATTCCTTTAAAGGAAATTAACCTTTTCCAAAGCATTGTTACCCATACCAGTTGCACCATGGAAAGTATAATGCACTTCAGCATTTATTTCCCAAAATAATAATAATTCATTTCATATGGTCAGAAAATCAGCTTCTTGGTTATTCCTAAGTTTTGGTCCCCTAAGCACTCACTGTGCAAATACATTCATTTTTATTTCAACTCTCTCATTAAGTGACCCAATTAATTTTCTATGAAACAAAACTTGCAGTTCTGCTGATAGTTTGCTGTTAGGACTCTGTCAGTAACCAGAATAGGTGACATTTATTTCATTTGCTCAGCCCTCACATTAACTAAGCCATTGTGAGCTGAAAAAACATCAAAAAAGAGCAATTGTATTTTAAAGCCAGAGCACCAAGTGGTATGCAATGAGAAGATGGCCAGTTTGCAATGCAGAAAGTAGCCACAACCAGTAGAGTAAGTGAGATTTTGTAGTTGTTGGCTTGGAGATGATACACTTATAAGCATAAGGCTGGATATTGTTTCTGGATTTATAATTGTGTTTACAATATTTCAGTGAACTTCAAAACTGTTAAAACTGAATTTTTGTGTAGTATCAAAATGTAACTTATGTTTGTATTAATAATTTTTTTTATAACACTCAATAATATTTTCTTCAATATAGACACTAGGAGATTATGGTTCTTTGTAAAGGAATACTTGCTACATATTGGATACCTGTAGCTATATAATTGCTTTCCAATGTTTTTTGGATTTATCTATCATTATTATATGAGTGTAATTCCCGAAGTCTTTCAACTATAGTCCTTCTTCCAGTTCAAATTACTTGCAGTTCAGTTAGACTTTTTTTTTTTTCCTGGCTCTAAAAGAACATTGGGAGTTTTACCTTTTTGAAACAGCATTGGATTTTTGCCATTTTTCTGCCTATTTCTACCTGTCTTTGAACCTTCACATTCACTAATCTCCTATGCCTGTCTATAGCTGTCCTCTGTAGGGTATTCTCTTGCTCTATCTTCTAACATGTATGTGGTGCCTCTTCCCAGCCTTCCTACCTGTACCACTGGGCTCTACACTAAGTCAGAATTTCCACTGATTTCTATAAGTTGCAGTCCTCAAAAGTCAGGAAGTTGCTGGGAGTTGTATTTCAGCAATTACAGATGTTTCATAGCACAAATTTGAGTATGGGATTCTTTGTAGGTAGTATTTTTGTGATACTTGAAAACTGGTTCTGCCAAAGGAAACTGTAATAGGAAAGAGAGAAAAATTGGAACCTGAGGAGGCTGTTAATTTTTAAAGTGCTACATGTTTTATTTTGTGGTCAGTGTTTATTTGAGATCAATATGAGTGTATTTCGGAGATCTGCAGTGTTCTGAAAAGATGATTCTGAAAAATACTTGGGCTGAAATTGGATTTTTTTACTTATTTTTTTTAAATCAGAGTGGATTTCTGTTCCTGTTTTCCTGCACAAGTATGGATCAAGAGAGAGAGAAGCAGACTAGCTGGGAGAGGGCAGCTTTCAGTAGGCGAGGTTGAAATGCATAGACCAATGCAGATACCCAGCCCACCTTGCCAAAAACACTGTGGCTGCATTAGTGTGGGACTCTGCTAGGCATCTGTATCCTCTCCACCTGTGGGATTGCATCACAAAATTTGGGTGCTTTGATGCAGCATGATTTGTCCAATAAAGTCTGGTCTGTGCTTTTCTGGCATAGGTCGGGAAGGTCCCATAGTGGCTTGGGATTGCTTGGGGAGTAGAGGAATGGCATGGTTGAACCACTGAAGAGGAAAATGAGATGGCTGATAATTCATCTGTGTATAGGGACAGTCTTGTCATGTACTGATGCATATGGAGACTGATGAGATGCAGTCATGTAGCTGTACAATAAAACACTTAGTCCTCTTAGGTTTTTTGCCTCAGGCTTTACTGGAGTGTGAAGAATGCCATTGGTATTACACATGAAATAAGACAACATTGTACATGTTTTTAGTGCTCTTTGCTCAGCTTCTTACACCATGCTGTTTATATTTCACTTTGCTTTAATTAAATCAGCTTATCACTTAAATGAGTTTTCCAACTTCTAATGAATACTTCCAAATTCATGGGTTTTTTTGAGTGACAGAGTTAACATTTGGTACAAAAAAATTCTAGTCGATAAAAAGATAAAAAACTATGGTTTTAATAGAAGATTAGGCTTCTCTAAGTCTTTGGGAGTAATTAGAGATATAGTTGACCTATGAATATTTATAAATATGTTAATTAAGGAATGTTCATGAGAGTGAATCCACCTTGCTGTGTCACATACTTGTTAACCCTAGCAACTCCCAGTTGTTCATTGTACCTGTGTTAAGGACAACCCACAATTCAAATGTATTTTTCCGGATTGAAGAGGTCTTCTCAAGGTGGTGTTTAAATCTGTGTATTACCCGAGTAAGAAGCTCAAAATCAAGGAACACTCCATGCCAAAGGCCATGTCTGTAGCTTCAGTGTTTTCACCAATGTAGCTGTAGGGGTGATGCTGTGTTGCTGACCATTCATAGAAGAGCCAAAGGACTTTTTAAAGTGTAGGTCACAGTTATTTTATTAATTGTTTGATTCAGTAACTTTGTATCTAATTTTAAAAAATGTCTAAGTAGTGATAAATCTGTGTTAGTAAGGGAGAAGCTTATTGTGGGTGCTTCTTAATTTTTGTTAAAAAATACCAATATTTTGTCCAGTATTTTTCTGAAATGGTCCTATTAGCAACTATGTAGGCATCTTAGTGTATTAAGACACGTTTTTGTAATGTAACTCTTAATTTGGGTAAGCTGATGAATTGTTCTCAGACTTATCAACAGTAGTACCTGGCCAAAGATCCATTAGCAAGAATGATTTCTGAGTGCACTCTCAGTGTCTGTAAGCCCATCTACAGCTGGACTGGGGATGTCAAAGCCTTTTAGTCTGAACTGCTCCTCTGAGGCTAGGCTGGACTGTGGTGGTGTTATATGTTTACAAAGGGTCACATTAGCCAAGAAAGGTGAGTGAAATAAATGCAGAAAATTTAAACATTGTTTCTTATTCTGAATAAATTTTTGAAATATTTTTTTTACTCTTTCTGCAAGATTATTAGCTGCTGTTTCTTCTCAAGGAAACAACAGCTAAAGGCACCCTTTGCAAACACTGACCATTTGTGCTCTTGTGCTTTCCACAACATTGTAGAGCACATACATAGCACTAGATAGAGCCAAGTTATGGATATTTAATTAAAGCATACATGGTGAACTAACAGGAGTCTCCTTGAATTGTAACCAGCCTGTATTTGGGGATAATGGGGGATAAGAAACCCTCTCTGGTTTGTCTTAGGGGTTTATCCACTGCTAAAATGCACTGCCTTTATTCTGTACTGAGTTTATCCAGGGTTTGTGGTATTTTGTTTGTTTTGTTTCAGTGTTTTATTTTGCTTAGGTTTGTTGGTGTTGGTTTGTTGTGGTTTTTTATATGTTCTGTCCTTACTTTCTCCAAAACATCAAAAAGCTGTTTAATATCTGTTGTTTTTTCCCTTTGGAAAGTCCCATATACTTGAATTAAGTAACCACTAAATATTTTGATAAATAAATAGATTAAGCTAATTGGGATTCTGATCATAGGACATTTTCTCCAGAGTTCAGCTAGATTTCCTGGCTTTTTTTCCCAGCACTCTTCCTAGCTTTTCAGTCACCTTTTAAAATGTGGTCCTCAAATCAGGATAGGGAGGGGTAGTAAGAGCTACTCACCAAAACCTGCATTAGATTTTTTTCCTTATGCCAGCTTCTCAATAAGAGTGCCTGTTAACTGTGATCCTAATACCCATCTTAGAGTCAGTGTTTTCCATGATTCAGTGTGCTCCTCTAGATGTGAATTCCAGTTTTCTGCTAAAGGACAACTTGTGGAATGGTTGCAGAGGAGGAAGGCGCAGAAGGAAGAAAAGGAGACTGGGGGAAGGAAGAGTTTTCAAAAATGTGCACTGAAATGACTTTTCTGTATTGTGGCATAACATTGATTGGTTTGGTTTTTGAAATTAGGGTAGTTACAGCCTGATCTGGGAAGAAACCAGTGACATGTTAGCAAAATGGTGCCAGCTCGTGTTTTGTTGACTAAAAGTGTCTGTACATCCTCTATACTGCAGAACTGATGCTGAATGAAAAGAAAATATTAGGAAATAGCACTTTTTTCTTTCTGTTTTGTTTAAATTCACATTACATTCATCTTAAGGAAAGGTTTTAGCTGCCTGCAGTCTCTTGACAGGAGTAGTGTACCCTTGGGCTATTTGGAAACAACGGAAGTTAGCATAATACATATCAGCAGTAGAAACTCTTTTTTTTTTTCTTTTTTTCTGTCTATGCAAAATCTGGATTTAGAATACTTTCAGCAGCACATGGCTGGCTTCTGAGTTGCCTGCATAAAAAAAAATACCATTGAATGTCGCCTCTCAAGAGATAGGAATTTGGCTCCAATGTAATGACAGCTGTGCTGACTCCAAAGGAGTCGGCTGCCCAGCTGCTGCAGGTCAGGTTAAAGCAGCTGCCTCCCTGCCAGATGCTCCACATATCCTGGAGGGTTGCCCTGGGCTTCTTTCAGAAATACCTGCAAGCACCTGTGGCCTTCAGACATCAGCTGCATAGGGCTGAAGGAGACACTGCATTTTTTAGGCAATGTTCTTTCTGTTTTGCCAGTTTTATGGGGTGCCCATGTCGCTAAGGAGTGAGGGAGAATTGTGGGAATCCAGAAGGGACAAGGCACGTGGAATCTGTCTGTTGTTAGTCCTTGCGTGTAAATTCTGTTTCCTTCCTGGGCTGCAGTGCTTTCTCTCCCTCTCTTTTCCCAGTCTCTCCAAGGAGAAGGACCATTGCTGTTGTCTACAGTCTTTCCAGAGATGGAGGAGGTAGAGCAGGAAAGCTGGGTGAGGGTGTGGTTCTGTCCTTGTGGGGCAGGGCAGGGGGGGAGTGCTACTTGCTGTGGTAAGAACAAGGCAAGAGCCCTCTGCGTGAGGGTAAGAAAACCACTTAAACACCTGGCTGGCATTTTGTGAAAGGACTAAGAGCCTGACCCTCCTAGTAAAGTATCAAAAATAACTCCCCCCTCCCCATTCTTTTCCTTAAAATACATATTTCTCAATTTTTGATATTTTTTACTTTACGCTTGTCCTTTCAATAACTTTTGTCAAAAACCTGATATATCATGTAAATTAAATTGAGAGGGCTAATTTAAAGTAGCTTTAATAAACTACCTTTCATTCAGTTCTTACTGATTCTTTGTTCCCTACCAGCCATTACAAGAAAATGCGTTTGGAAATAGACGAAGCAATAAAGACTTGTTTTCTCAAAGGAAAAAGATACTTAGATTTTATTTATTTTTATTAAAATTAAGCATAGTTACATCTGTTTTGGAGAATTATGTACATATTGGAAACCTAGGACTCTCCTACACTGATGAATAATATTGAAGTTCATAATCAGCTGTTTAGTGTAAAGGGCATAAACAATTTAAAAGGACTGAAACACTTTAATGTCAGACTAATTAGCCCACCTTGGCCATGCTCTCAAAGAAGAATGATTCTGCAAAGCAAAAGACCAAGTTTCTATTTCTATACTTACATTTTTTTCCGTAAAACTCATCTTGTAGTAGGAATTATTGTTAGAATTAACAGAAATTCTAGTATCAGTATCCCAAGGATAGAAGTTTCAAGCACATCTTATATTCATCTGGCTATTTTCTTCTCATTAAATTTTAGACTTTGAAGTGTATTAGGGTTTGGTTGCTTTTAAATTATACTTTTGTAACAGGGTGAATATGGTGTGAAAATTGATTTCAAAATGGTTTTAAGGAAAAACTCACCTTTTTTAAAGAAAACAATTAATGGAAACACTCTCAACTAGGATAAATGAAATACATAATAGTAGAGGTCTGAGAAGTGCTAATTTTACTTTATTTGCATGTGGATTTTGTGGATCATAGTGTACCTTGCATTTTATACAGTTCAGGAAATACACTTCAGAGTATAAGTACCATAGAATGTTTTGATTTGGAAAGGATTTTAAATACCATCTAATTCCAATGCTCCTGCCATGGGCAGGGTCACCTTCCACTGGACCAGACTGCTCTAAGCCCCATCCAACCTACTAAGCTTATGTCCAACAGAAGCACTTGAAACCAGTTTCAGGAAAAGCATGTAACACACCCTTTATCTTTCCTCTGATGATGTGGTAGAGAATAAACATCTCTAAGTGAGAGGAAGAGGTTAGCAAAATGCAAATTAGCAGTTAATAACCTTTAGTTCTGGGTATGTACTTTCTTTGGTTTTAAATGTGGGGTGTTTTTGTTCTGTTAGTATCATTAGTACTAAACACATTTAAATAATATAGCCTTCTTGGGGGGGAAAAAAAAAGCATTTCTGTTTGGTTTTTGTATTTTATATGTTATGGGAAATTAAAATTGAGCAAACTCTTTGCTTCTAGTAGCCTGGAATAGATGAGATTTGGCTGGCTGTCATTGAATCACTCCTAAGTTCTGTTTCTTGAACCATCATCATCCTACCTTTACTCTTTCCCTGTCTTTCCCAAAAAGTTAATTCAAAGCAGAAGAATGCGATGAAATTTAAACAGTATCAAAAATCAGGAGAATTACAATAGAGAGGCTCTGCAAAGCAAAATAATTTTCAAAACTGTGCAGCACCTTGCTTTATCACTGGCTTGCTCTGATTGTGCTTATTAATGACTGCCTTTGCTCACCAGGTACATGATGATGCTGTTTTAAACTTTGTTCTTTTAACTTGTGCCATCCGTACACTCAGTACTTGATATATGAAAAGTTTTGTTGCTTGGTTACTGGAATATTTTACATTTAACAGCATAAGAAGAAGACGAAGAATTTAACATGAAGGTCATGTATGGTAGGAAGGGGTGGAGGGGAGAACAATTTTCAGAAGGTGGTCAGTGACCTGAGACTGAGATGGCTGATTGCTGACTTGTTGATATGTTAATGTGGAGTAATTGTTCCAGTGAATTGAAGTTCAAAGTCAACACATATATTCATTAATTCAGAATAGCTTTATCATAGTTAATCTTGGTGGGGATATCTATTTCCAGACCACCACCCTACAGCCTTCCAATATCACTTTGCCAAAATAACAGGTACATTTTTGAGAATGTTTCTTAGAATAAAGTAGATTCTACTAAAACTAACTGTAGGACTCCCAGCTGAAGGCACTCTTTTAAAGTAATAATTTTTTTAAAGCATTTTTAACTGGCAGTAAGGGTAATTGTAATAAATTTGTTTCTGTCAATGTAATGGACAGCCAGAAAAGGTTACAATGTTTTTAAATTATTGTAAACATGCATTTGGTTTTTAATAAATTACTTTCTTCTGTAATACTTTGCTTAGCAAGAGTTGTGCAACTAATGAAAAAACATCTTTTTCCTTTGCATTTATTTATGACAAGTTTTCCGTTCAATGTAGTTTTTAATGAGATGTCGTTAAGGAATCCAAAATCTAGTCTGTGCATTTAACTCAGATGTAATTCAAATGTGCCTGTGAGAAACAGGAACAAACATGTTTTCTCATAAGAATTAAGCTGATTTTGTTACTCATGTACAGACAAAATTGTTGTTTACACTTACTAATGAAATTGCATATTGCTAATATATTTAATGTTCCCAGGCTGTTTAGAAGATGAAATATTTACATGGTCTGAAATTCATTGTCTGTCTAAAAGGCTGTTTTGATATCCTTAAATTTATCAACAAGACTGGATTTTATTTCTCTAGATTAAACAAGCTCTGATGGCTAGTACTTATTTTTTTATGTATACATTTGTAATATATATAAATATTTTAATATACCATGTTTTAGGCATAGGATGCTGAATTTCTGATAGACTTTAGATTTACTTCTATTTGGTCCATCATAGCTATTAGATTTTATTTTTTTTTAAATCTGCTGTTAAGTTAAGCAGCACCTGGAAGGTAGAATGAGGGAGAGCACCTGCACCACACTTTGGTGATAACATGGATTTCTCCTCTGGCTGCAAGCTGAACTGCACCTTGATTTAATAAATACAGAAATGAAACCACCACAATTACTAACAGGAACAGAGTTACTTTGGTGGCTCACGTTTAGTGTGTTGCCAGCCTGATGAATCCAGTAGTTCATTTCCAGCCTGGTTTTGTACTACCTCCACCCAGCCCTTCCCTCAGTTTGCCCTGCACAGGGCAGGCATGCTGATGGTGCCTGAAAGACCATTCTAACCATTTTAAACTTAAAATAAGAAGTGAGGCCCTCAGGGGCAGAAATCGAAATCACTTGCTTCACATGTAGATGGTTCTTTCCTACGTCTTTGCTGCTTTTAGGCAGATAAATCTTCCAACAATTTCTCAACCTATAGACCGTAAGACATTACTTGGTGGTTCACAAAACTATTGGAGAGAAAGAAAAACAATGCTATGGCAATTAAGATATAAATTGAGGTATAGCTTCTTTGGCTAAGGAAAAAACAGTGATAAACATTCAGATTTTAGCTCAGTATCTTGCTTTTTGTTGTTTCTGGATGTTAATGGTCTATGTTTTTTCTTAGCTATTATTTTTAATGCTTAGGTGATCTGCTCAGATACAAATAGGAACAATATTTTGCATCACCAGTTGCATAAAGTTACTGACTCGGATCCTTACAGTTCCTGCCCTACATAGCTTAGAAGTGTTTGGTGTAGGCTACTTCCATTTTGTTTAACACAACACATTCTATACTTGGTAACAAGGAGAGCATTGGGGAGTTTGGGAGATTTCTGCAACCTGAGCTTCCAGGAGAGGATGAAAAGACAGCTGGAGGGGACAGTATCCTGCATAGTATTTGTACACATAAATGAAAACATTGTTGTGCATTCTTCCTGTTTCTGTTGCCTTTTAAATGGGAGCTAAATGTCTCAGGAAAAACCCTTTTAGGAAAGCAGAGATTAGAAAATCTCAATGCTTCTTTCTTTAAGGAGTTGCAATGCAGACCACTTCACAGCTCCGCAAGCTTCTATCTTAACCTGTGCTTAAGCTGTATCATAGCTCAGTTTTAAAAAGGACAATAGAGAATAGGATATAATTAAATCCCTCTGCAGATTCTCTTATGATGTTCAGTATATACCTATGTGTTGATATGGCAGTAATCTTATAACTTTCCTTATGCTGCTTCTCTTCTATAAATGCTGAGGTGAGGATTTATGTCTTCAAAGAAAATAGTGAGCTGATTGCTGAGATGAACTTAAATTCACAATCTGGAAGTCAAGAAACAGATTGCATATCAAACAATATTTTCTCTGTCAGTGGAAAATACTAACAGAAGGCTTTTCAGTTGGAGAAAATTGTATGAGTAATGTAAGTAGTATCTAAAATTGCCTGCTATTTAAAATGGAAAGAAAATTGCAAATATGGTTGGCAGAGCCCTCACTGGCAGCATTATTTCAGTAGGAAGGCCCAACCAAACAGGCAGATGGATAGTGGTACATATCAGCTAAGTAGTTTGTGCATCTACAAAAGGTTAAGTTTTTAAATTCTTGACATGGCAAATACTAGCATCATGTTATTCTTAAATTGACTCATTTGATTTTGGGACTATTTTGTGTCTTTTAATACTGAAAACAATAGCAACTTCACTATATGATATCTGCTTTATCTGGAAAACACTCGAATTGCTCTGTGGTTGTGCTGGACTCCAGAAACTTCTTAACATGTAGCTGATGACCTAAAAAGTCCATTTTCCTTTGCTGATTTTCTGAATTACAGCTGAAAATTTGACAACACTAACATTTAACTTACACGGACTTGTACAAACAAAACAAGAGAGGCCTCATCCTTGAATAAGGATGTTTCTGTGACTGTTGCCAGAAGTTTGATAAGTTTTTTTCCAAAGATACGAAGTACCAGGATCTTGCTGCATATGTGTGAGCCAGGAGAATATGAGGTTGCCATCAATGGCTGACATATTATCTCTAGTGTTAAGTGATCATTAGACTAAGAAACCATGCTGACAGCACATATGACTGTAATTTCTATTCATGAACACAGCAGTCTCCCTCAAGAGAAGCTACTACTGATAGCCACCTCTCATGGAGTTACTCCTGCTGTTACGGTTTGAAGGCTACTTTACCATTCAGTGCAGTATTTTACACATGGAATAAACTTGGTGTTGGTTGTTGCTAATATGGGTAGTTGTTGATGCTGCACGTCTTCTAGCTTTGAGCTGTTTTAATGCATGCATGGTAGATATGAATGCCCAGCAAAACAGAAAAAAAAGAGCAAGATGTGCCACCTCAAGTCAGTAATGAAAGCAGGAGGAGGCTTTTCCCATCCATTCCATCAGTTCAGGAATGGCAGTAACACAGCCAGTGCTGACCCAACTGCAGACAACCACTCATGATGCAACAGAAAGGCTACCAATATCCCCATCACTGTGGGTATCCACATTGCACGTCACTGTAGAGATGCTAGCTGTGACATAGCCGTGCAACATTTTTATGTCCTTGGGTGATGCCATACTTACATGAGGGAAGAGTCTCGTGTGTGTTCATACATCATGAATATACATCCTGCCCTGAGGGGGCACCAGGGGAATGTAATGGATTCAGAGACTGGAAAATCGATATTCAAATACCCTCTGTTCTCCTTGATTTAATAGGAGTGAGGTTCTGACTAAGAATGCCATCCTTCCAGTTTCTGAAGCTGAGAAGATTTTTGGTCTCTTTGTGGTGTGCCATAGATGTGAAACCAAACCATAAACGAAAAGGAAAGCTACCAAAAATCAGGGGGGTTTAATATGACTTCAACTTGTAGCCTAATGAACAGTATGTGCTATCAAAGTATCAATTTTTATGTCAAGTAGATGGTGACAGCAAGGAAGCAACACGTTATCATCTACCAATGAATTGTAAGGTGAAAAGATGGGCAGGCAGCTTTTGGGCATCTGATTCACTATAATTTACACTGGACATTTAAATACTTTCTCCAGGAAGAAAAAGAAAATTGTTTCTCCTTATATGACTTTTATATTTAAAGCTGTCTCTGTATATTACTTCAGCATTTGCATTATAGGGCTTTAGCTAATAAATCAATCATTTTTTTGAAATACCTATGTAAAGCATGATATTTACAGAAAATTTATAAGCATGTTAAAAAGTTAGTATGCTCTTACAAATCTGCAGGCTCTTCTGTCCAAATCCACTATGCATTAAAATACCTCCTACTTATTTTTGTTTGTCAGCTTAGAAGATGTTAACAGATGATGTTTTCACACAGTTACAGAAATTCAGCTAATATTTCCCTACTATCATGAGTTCCATGTACATTTAATTTTTTAATGTGCTCATTGTAAGAGCACATTATACTATATACCTCCTCAATGCTTATGTAGAGGAAAGAAAAGTTAATAACAGCAAATTTAATTGGAATATATATATATATATATATATATATACACACTCAGTAAAATGTGATAAACCAGTCCTGAATTTCCATTCTCATCTGGGAATGGATACCACTTTAAATTTGTCCTATTTCATAAGTATCACTAAAAAATTACTGACAATGTTACCAATAGTATTTTGAAAAGTTTACCAAAGAACTTTGAGATGTGGAGTTCTGTAAACACAGGTGTCTCTCAGGGCTGCATGCTGAGCTGATGTCTCTCATGCATTCAGATCGTGTCACAGAGACGCCTGGTGACAACTGCAACCAGCACTCCAGCTCACCAAGAAAAGATCTGTTGTTTTACAACTTTGCCAGATGAAAAAATTTCTATTCTTCCCATGACAGGTGTCTTGTCCTGCACTGTGGTTTCAGATCATTGAGATCCTCCTCCAGTTGGTTCAGCTGAGCTCTGACAGCAGTCAGATATTTATCCTTTGCTAAACACCCAGGGCTAAGCAGCAGCCAGGTGACATTCATCAGGAGGCTGGGAGCAGTCAGCATAGCATGCCTTAGCTTGGGGCTGGAGTGATTTTTCACTCCTACCAGTAGAACTCCACCCACTAGAAATCAAACTTTGACTTATGGAGAAAGTATACAAAAAATTGAACATACAATTGATTCAGTTTGAACTCTGTTCATGAAGCACTTTTCATATGACTGGCTGAGATTCATGGGTTCTTTTGTTTATTGTTGGTTTTTTTTTGGTTTTTTTTTTTGGCAATGCTCACATTTCCCATTTCATTAATGGCAGCATAAGACTGGATGTCATTAACCACTTTTTTCATTGCAGGTAGAAAAAAATAAAATTGTTAGTTAGCCTTAGAAACCCTCAAGGTAACTAGCAGCTGGAAATATTTAAATAAGTATCAATCCGTGGTAATTCACCGGGAACAGGGAGTGGTGGAAAGCTACTTTCCAGGGTTTTGTGCATCACAAGTGGGGCAGTAAGGAAGAGCATAACCTAAAAGCTTAGTATCAGCTTTGGAGTTTTGGTTGCTTTTTAGCAAGAGGATCTGTAAGGAATCATAACATAACATTAAGGCAGAAAAAATTAACATTATGAACTAACTGTGCGTAAAGATTCCTCTTTTGAATATTATGTCAGCATTTTGAATAAACATTTGTATGAAAATTTTAAATATACACACATAGCTGAAAGCAATAGCCTTCAAATCAAAAGAGGAAAAAAAATATTGTCTTTTTTCTTATATGCTGAATTTCAGCCCTGAGAGGATTTTACTATTGATATTATAAATCATTGGTGGATTACTGTTCTACAATAAATGAGACAATCATAATTTGAAGTGTAACTCCGAAAGGAATTGGGTGATCTTGGATTATTAAAATATTTTCACAAGATGTTCACAAACAAAATAAGCAGAAGAATCTGTCATGAGATTCCCTATCTAATTTTTTCACAACTCACCTTTTTCTGTATTTTTAGCAGCAGCTATTGTGCACACAATTCAGCTTCCATCACTTAAAATGTTTTTTGATGAATGTGTATTATTCTCAAGTGGGTTTTGAATACCTCTGTTTTCAGGAACAGACTTTTCAAAACACTGTTTTTTTGCTGTTGTATACCTTGAGAGGAGAAACTGTCTGCACGTGAAGCTTTAGTTTAGATTCAGGATCCTATGCTTTCATCCAAGCACATAAAAATAATTCTGCTCTTTAATCCCAGTGGCCAAAATACAATCAGTGAGTTGATGAATTAGCAAACTTGGTGTTTAAAACCAGCAGAACATACTTCAAGTGTATGTGGACAAGGTGGTGGAGCACCAGGTGCCGTTGCACTCAGTGCCTCAGCTGCTTTCCACCAAGTACCTAAGGCTGTTAGTGGTGATTTAAATTTGTGAATTAGTTTATTATTTTTCATTACCTAAATGCCTTTGGAAAACTTCTGGTTGTTGTGCACCCTTGAAAGCCTGGCTGTCAGTTTTAACAGTCTTAGAAGCTAAATTGCATTTGGAGGGGGTATCCACAACAGCAAAACACTTGTTATGTGTTGGTAGGTGTAACTCCAAAAGAAGTGACCTTCAAGCACTGAGAATGCCTAGCAGCCTAGTTTTTTGTAGGCAGAGATGACCAGGATTTGCAGCCAGGCCTGTGCCTCCTGTCACCAGCCAGTGTCCTGCTCCCAGAGACCAGCACAAGCCTCCATCAGGGAGCTCTCTGTGCCTGTGGCAACGTCTTGTCCATCAGAAGGAGGTGATGAGCAATGCATGCACTGCTCAGCTGAATTAGCCAACACATCGCTCAGAGAAGGTACATTTACTTCATCATTCAGAAATGTAATAGTCTGACTGACAGCATGGACTCTCATCTTAAGATATATTGGTTTTCACTGTTACTGGGTGTCAAACTGAAGTTTTCAGTGTTAGCCGATAGAATGTGAAAACAGGGCACTGCACCTCAACAACACTGAACAGACTGCAAAGTTTTATAAAAAATGACCATTAAAGTTTTGTGTTCCCAAGAGGGAGAGATCCCTTCTCTTTTCCCCTGGAGGCATTTAACAGAATCTTTTTTTTTTTTGTGAGGAAGAAGGGCCTCTGTAAGATTCAGGCTCCTCTCATCGCTGTTACTGGGGACTGCTGAATGTTAAGCAGTCTTGAAAACCAACCTAACAATGCAAAAATCTGACTTCAAAGGCCTAATTTTAAGGATGTGCCAAGTTTTAAATAATTTAACTTATGTAAACATAAATAAAATATTTTATAAATTTATAAGTACATATATAGCAAATCTGAATCAATTTCTCTTTTCCTACTGTGTAGCAAGCATCCACTTTAACTAGGTGCAGGTTGTTAATTTGTTTTTATTCTAAATACATATAATTTTTTACAGCACATGCATACCACATGTATGTATGCTGCAACACATTTTAAAATTACAGATGGAATTTACCAAACGGATTACTACAGGGATTACACATAAAGAATATATATAATTAAAAAAATATATTTCTAGAGAATGAGAAAATCCACATCTTATTAAAAACAGCTTTTGTTTGGTTGTTGTTTTTTTTTTTACTAGAGGTCAGGAAAAAGCTAGAATATTCAGGTTCTTATGTTGTATAGTAGATGACTGACCTTATGAAAAGATCTGTAATACATTGTGCCTTGTTGTATATTGAATATTTATTTAGAATTCCAGAATTCTCAGTCATGGTTCCGGTGTCAGGACAAATTCCTCTTAGGTAGTTTCTGATCTTACAGTGTGATTGTGCATGTAGGTAAGGGTAACAGAGAACTGAAATGGGGATCTTTGGAAAGCAGGCAACCTCTGGCTCGCTGATTAATCAGGTTCAGTCTGTGAGTCTGCTAGTACAGAAAGCCAGTGAACAGTTCTGACGTACTTCTCAAAAGTGGAAACTGGACACATTAGCAAACTAATCACAAAAATGTGCTCAGGGACTATGATATTTGAATCTGAGTATGTATACATAAAAAACCTGACAACAAAAAGCACCTTTAGTCAGTCGCTACTGCACTGCAGTTTTCTTCACATTCTCTCTCTCTTAGGACTGTTTTTTGGGTTTGTTTTTTTAATACAAAGTTGATGCAGTTAACAGGCTTTAGGATCACTCCTCAATAATGGGTTGTGTGAGCCTATTGCAGAAAATGCTGAAAATACTTACAGGAAATTTCTTCAATGCTAGCAATATATCCTAACTAAAGTGTGCATGTCAGGTTGGTTTTCATCTGTGCTTGCAAGAGGATGCTAAGCAGCAGCATCAGATAAAACAGTGTAAATGTCTGCAGTAGCAGGCTGTGGTATTTGTAAGCTGCCCTTTGCTGTCTGATTAAGATAAAAGTGTATCCTCTTTCCACTTTCAACATTTAAGAGGTAAATGCTGGAGGACAGTGAAATAATTGCCAGGGAAAGAATACAAACCATTTTGAGATAATGCATTTTTAAAAATAATTAATTTAATTGCTGGTTTTACGTACTTATGGTTAGTGAATTGTCAAAAATACCTTTACACTTCCAGTAAGCTCTACAGCAGTTGTTATCAATGGGATCAGGAATTAGTCAATTGGCCTCTACTGCACAGAAGAAGTACAACATTCCTTCAGTTTTAGGCAACTACTGCAACAGATCAGCACTTTGAAACACTCTTCGTATCTAAAAAAATTATACTACATTTATTTATAGAAAGAAAGGAAGCAAGCAAGCAAGTTTATGTAGGGGGGGGCACTATAAATACACACTAGCAGTTTGTCTCTTATGCCAGTAGTGCTGCTGTGAGGATTTTCCAGGGTTCTTTCTACTGCCTTCCCCTCCTGTGTCCTATCCAGAATGGTTATTTTAAAATATTTTAAATCCAAGTGTTGAGAATCAACTAGAGAGTGAGTAGGGGCAGCTTACACCTGGCATGTTTTGAACTCCATCAGTACCTCACCCTGGCACCCTTTGAAGAAGAAAAAGGAAAAAAAAATTTTTTTTTAGCCCTATGTCTTTTCTTTGACACAAGGTTACTGTGTTTTTTCTGCTTCATGTATCAGTCATGCTTCTGGGATATTTTCAGCCCTGTGGGGATCAGGAGAGAAGTTGCTCTGGTCAGAGTGCAGTGTTCCAGTGTAGGCAGGCAGGGTCTGAGACCCACACATGACATAGAGAAGGGACAGCAAAAATGGAGATCTGGTGGGAACACTGTGCTACCTTTCCCCAGCTTGCAATATGCTAATTTGCAATAGTGTAGTGTGTAAGACAAGAAGGTACTAGTACTGTGGGACTTTCTGCTAAATACATTCTCATTTTACAAAGTTGCCTTTGTAGCAGCATACATGCAGGAAAGTAAGAAATTTTGATTCTTTTGTTGATGCTTGTCAAGTTCTAACCTCAAAATCAGTCCTTGTTTCAGTTCTGTTTTCTTTTTAGGTTCTTATTTAAATCTTTAATCTGATCACTTCCCTTTATGCTGTGCAATTCCTCATAAAGATGAGCCTTCCCTTCCCTGCATGGTGCTTCCTTCCTCTCTTCAGTAGTCTGTTCCAGGCTCCACTAAATGGGAGTCTTTACCCACACAGTTACCAAATTTGGGTCTTGCCATTTTTTGTTTATTATGTTTATTTTTGGTGTCTTTATTATAGCTGTTAGATATTTAGTCAAACTCTTAAAAGACATGTTAAAAAAAAAAAGTTCCATATATTCAGTATATACTTCAATAATAAACATTTTCAGTATTATAAAATATAATAAGAATGTAAAATATCTGAAACCAACTGACTAATGCATATCAGTCATTTTAGGATGCTCAGCCAGGTAAATTGTATTGACTAAAGTGGAAAGCTAAAACTGAAAACTAATTAATCTCAAGTATCTGTATTCAAATAGATGTTTTAAATTATTCTGTTCATCAGGATTCAGAAATAAAATTCATCTTACCTCAAGAATACAAAGAATAGTCTTCATGAGATCTATTTATACTTTTCAGATTGGGACAAAATAGCTACATTGGATCATGAAGCTGGATTCACGAGAGTAGTACAACCTTAACCTACTTTTTGTTCTTTATTTCATTGCCTTTATTTTCTCAGTTTTGTTGCATTTTCTTTTATGTAATACTTAGTTGAAAAAACATGTTCATGGCCCTCAGCATGTTTTTCATAAGATGTATACAGATAATGATTTAGTTTTGATTCTGGACATTGTCATGCATTGAATAATCATAATAACTTTCTGCAATATCAGTTCATCCTTGAATTGGTCTTGCACTGATGATTAATTATATTTGTAAGTGATAATAAAAAGGTACTAATTTGTATTTGAGTATATTAGAATACATTCTGACTTTATCTGGAGTTTTGACTGAATAATCAATTAATGACCATCAGTTGTCTCTCTTATTCTTCCTCATTTTGATATAAGCTTAATTCCAGCTTTTATATGAAGCATAAAAACTAAATAATAATATAAAATCTTCTAAAACTGAGGTACAACATTCAAGAGATTTTTTGTTAGAATAACAGTTAAAGTGGTGCACTTGTAACTAGATCATGAAGTTGATTCTGATGACGATGTATATCCAGGACTTAATTTAACATAAATTAACTTTCCTCCTAACTATATGAGACTATTGCAACACTTTATTTCTGCATATTTGTCCCAGATAATTTGTTATATGCATATTCATTCCCTTGGGTAAGACATTGATAAGAGATTGCAACGTTAAAATTGACAATGTAGTAGGAAAAAAGTTTGAACATTTCTTCCCAATTATTATACCAGGTTTTGAATCCAAAATCGAATTCCTGAATAACAGTGTGTGACTAGGATACCAGCTATGTATATTAATAGCTTACTGCTTTGATTTACTTAGAGATTGATTGCTACCACAGTAAAATAGGCACAGGTTGTTTGTTGTTGGGTTTTTTTGTTTGTTTTTTTCTCAAAATTTCATGGTACAAAGTTTAGTAAATGGCAGTCTGCGTTTTCTGTTTTCCTCCCTCTTTTATCATATCTTTTATCTGTCAATGCCTGCCACAAGAATCTGAGCTTTTCCTTTATAGTTGTAATTTCCTCAGTTACTGTGGCCCAGCAAGTGCAGTGGTTTCTGAATAAAACCCACTGCTTTTGGGTTCTCATCTGAACTTTCTGTAATTTCTATCTTTTTCTGCCCTGAGGTCTGAATCTCTAAATACTACTGTACTCATCTCTGCATCCAACTTCCACTGTCTTTGTTAGACTGAGAGTTTTGTCATGTATGGGTTGTATAGACTTCTGTTAAGTAGTATATACACAGCTGTTTCACTCTGACTGGGAACATCTCTTGAAAACTTCTGGTTTATTTTTTAATTCCGCCATCTAGGAGAAAAAGGTTTAAGTCACTCCAGATGCTGGAATATGTTGTAGATGGGTAAACCTTCAATGATATCAGTGGATTCATGCCCTTGCTGTAATTGCTGTTTTCCTTTTCTTGCTTCTTTTGTTTCTCACTTACTTGAAGACTGATGCATCTTCTTTGGATTTCTTTCTGTTTACCAACCTCCCACGTCTTGCTGTCTGAACAAAAGGAAGGGTAGAGGAACAGTTTATATAGTCTGGAATGATACTGGTTGGCAAGGTAGCTTTGTTTTGAATTAACACAGGTTTACCTGAAGAAGTAGACCATTCCTCAGAACCTTCTTTGTACTGAAATACAAAGAGAACCCTAAAAATAATTGGCAATGAGAACAAGTCAACTGCTTGTGAAAGGGAAAACCAAACTTCATCACTAATCAAATTCTGCTCTGGCTGCACAACCCTCAGCCAAAATGAATTAAGAACAAACAATGAAGTTCCCATCTAGTTTTCAGCTCTTCTAAATGATGACTCTTCACCAGCAGTTGAAATAAACTCTGAGTTGATGTTACCATAGTGAAAGGCAACAGGAAATAACGATATTGATAAATAGGTACCTCCTGGGCTATTATGCAGGAATGGTGGATAGGTACACTACATTTTAACTCTGTATTATGTTGTTAGCTTTCAAGGAAAAGACAAAAACCCATTCATCTGCTACATTTAAAAAAATAATTCTATGAAAGTATGTATTGTCTCTTTAAAAATATTTCATTTGAGTTGGTCTTAATCAGGTTTTATAGAGCTCAGAAATTCAAAATTTTCAGCAGGGTTTTCATATCACTGAATAATACTGTCTGGACTCTTTATGACAATCTAAGTGTTCTGGGATTGACATGCAGAGACATTAATGGATTTGGGAATGAAGATTTTATCCTTCGAATATTGCCTAAGTATATGGTATATATAGATGAACACTGATTAATTGTCCTTGAAAATCCATGCATTATTTTCCACTGAGTCTTCAAGTTTCTTTCTTCATAAATATTCAGTATAAATACTTAAACTATGTTTTTATGGTTCTTAGAAATTTTGCAAGTTAATTATTAAGCATTAAAATGCTTAAAGTTCAAATTCTTGAGCACAAGGCCTGATTGAAGTACAGTTTCTATAATTTATGATGGAAATACTGTAGTTGCTGAGGATAATGGTATAACACTCTCCTTCATTGCAGGGTTTATTGACTCTCTTACACCTTTCTATCTTCAGGCTTTATCTGCCATTCTGTCTTTTCAGATATATGTGGAATTTGGGAGTCAGAGTCAAGTTTCAGTGCTGAGTGAAAGTGGTGACACTCAACTGGGCACATAAGTACTGTGCCAAGCAGTTTCTCTGTAAAGAAACTCAATGCACTCATAAACCAAACAAAAATATAGTAAACAGTCCCTGAAATTTTGACACCTCCCTAGCAACAAATCTGCCAGTGCGCCTTCCTACATCAGTGTACAACATTGTGGGTATTTTTTTTTTTTTACTTTCCATAATCAAGAAATTAAAGTGGAGTTTCTAAGATCTGTATTATAATATTGTTAGAGTAACGTTAACAATACTCTGCTCTTTGGCATATTGTTCTTTGCCACACAAATTTTCTCTCAGTTGTGTCAATTTGCATGAACTTAAATGTGCAGTGTCATTTGAATTTCATCATATCTTAAAATAAAAATCCTCTCAGTCAAAAATGAAATAAGTAAAAATCCCAAAACTCATTTATAACCTACAACCTAAGAATAACTTTTTGATTAAAGGCAGATGAGTCTTGAACTCAGAATGTAAAACATCCTTCTGCTTACTGTAATTTCTGTGACTGAAGAGTTCCATATTAGTTGCAGCATATTTGGTTTGTGCTGAAGATTTCTGAGGCTTTTTTAGTACTTTATTGCTGTTCATGTTAAGCAGATTATATCTATTATATTCATCACCCCATTTCTAGTTGCATAGCAAGTATTAAACTTCACTTTTTTTGTGCAGGTAATAAATTATCTGACTTCTGAATGCTCAGAGTTTCTCCTTACTCTGACTGAAGGAAGTGCGTGATTCCTACGTAGCATCTTTTTTAGGCTAGCAAACTGGAATTCAGCTAAAATGCTTCAGCAGTAAAAATCTATATTTTGAAGGATGTTACTAAATAAAATGATTATTGAAGAAAAATCCGGTGCAATATTGATTCCTAATATACTCCATGAAGCTGTTCTATAGAGCTTCTAATCTTGAAAAGCAAAAATGTATTTTATTTATCTACTGTCATGCTTAACTTATCAGACTCCTTTTCCTATGGTATGAAGTGGTTACAGTTGTTAATCCATAAATCATAAACTCTGTGTTTTGCAGAGTTTAATGCTCATGTGTGCAGAGGTCAGTGGCACATTTCATCACATGTCAAGGATGCGTTTAGATCCCATGGATTTTCAGAAGGGGTGCAAATTTTTTGCCTCTCCCAAGGCCTCTAATAGGCAGCTCCCCTCCTGATATTCCACTGTTGGCTTTAAGGATGCTTTCATTATACCTAAACCATAACATGTTCTAAATAGTCTCCTAAAAATCATATGCTAGTAGTTTTGTGAAAATCTCAAGAATTCTGTGTTTGCACGCAGCAGGTTCAGTGCCTGCCTCTGAGGCAGGTAAAAAGGTCTTTAGAAAACTACCCATCTTTAAAAAATAGTCAGGTGGAACAAGAATAACTAATTTTTGAGGGCCTCATCAAATGAAATGCTAAAGCTGTGAAATGTGAGGAGCACATTATGCTTTGGGCACTGCAGTCTCCTTAATAGACTTCAGTAAATTACCCTCATTTGGTCTAAGCAAGCCCCAGTGCCTTCAAATTCACTGCTACAGGCAGCTCATGACAGCATGCCAAAACCAAAATGCTGACAGCCTGTCTTTCTGCCTGCCTTTCACCCAAATTTCTGGACATTATCTGCCATCATCTGGTTTTGTATGAGAGGCATATTTTTTCATAGTAATCTGTTAGTGAACAACATAAGTTCTCTTGTATTAGGTAGATGAAAAGGATCAGTCAGATATAAAGTATTTTCTTTATAAGGGAAAAGAATAATTAAGAGGAGTTATTTTTCACCTCAAGCCTTTCTGTGAGGAACTGGGATGAGGAACCTTTTTTTTAAATCTGAAAGAATAAAATCCATGTTAAGTCGTTTGTATTGCGAAAATCAATACCATGAACTTTAGAGAAAGAGGAGAAGAGTTATTTATATGGTAAATGCTATAATTAGTGTTTCTTCAGGCTACAAGAGCCTAATGAAAAGATGTCATGAAGTGGAAAATAGCAAATTTTTGGGAGGGTCTCTTAAAGAAAAAGCAATGCATTTTTTGCAGGAGGAATTCTCAGTCTTAAATTGCTTCCATTTTTTCCAGTGGATAAATGTTTAAGCTATTTTGCACATGTATCAGTGACATTTCTTACCTTTTCTTCTCTCTAGAGATTGAAGTTTTTAGTACACATTCATTGATTTTTTAAAAATCTGTGTATTTTAGTGAAAAACTGTCTTTTGCTTTAATAAGATTTTACTTAAATGATTTTACATGATAGTGCAACTCTTCATAGCAGCTGAATCTCCACATTTCATTGAGCAGGAAAACAGAAGCTGCTAAGCTGTCTCAGAAAACATCCAGCTAGTCCAACTTGTTTTCTTTAATAAAGCCAGTATCAAACATTTCAGAGGGTAGTTTAAGATCTCCACAAATATGATATCATTGGCCCCACATTAGCTGTCAACTGAATATCTAATAATTAGAAGGCGCTAAACTTTAAGAGGATGAAATTTTTATCAATTATTCTAAAAATTCCTTATATAAAAATACTTCTTCTTTGAAATATGAAATCCTATATGCCACATGCTGTTTCAAAACAATACATCTCAACTTCTACATTCACTTCATGCCCAATATCTGTCAACTGTGATCAGGTTACAAAATGGGAAGAAATGAATTCTCCATGGTCTCTTGCCCCTTGGTACTCCTTACATCATTCTTTTTTATCACGTGTTTACTATGGTCTTCTGTATTTGACTTGACACTGCACAACACTTAGATTAAGGAACTAGAGCAATGCAAATCACTGTGGTATATATTAAATAGATTGAAGATTGTCTAACCTCTGGATTTCCAGAAGCAGGTGTATTTGGGGAATCAAAGTTGATATGCCACATTTCTATTGAAGTTCGTGACAGGACGAGGATACTCAGTAGCGTTTCCAACCAGTAGAGTTTCTCACTGACTTGTCATAATCAGTAATTGTTGAGCTACAGCAAACAGGGTGTATTTGAGCAAGAGCCAGATATAAAGTCATGCATCCCCTGGAAAGGACTGCAGTCCCTAAATGAATGTTTACTGAGTCTCTCAGGGAAAGAAGACTGACTTTGATAAGCTTCAACAGTGATATTTATCATAAGCTCACAGAGTGTTTTTTGTTGGGAGGGACCTTAAAGATCATCTACATCAAATCCCTCTGCTATGGGCAGGGATAGTTTCAAGACCAGGTTGCTCAAAGCCCCATCCAACCTGGCCCTGAACACTTCCCGGCATGGGGCATCCCTGACTTCCCTGGGCAGTGTCTCGCCACCTTCATTGTAATAAATGTCTTTGTAATCTAAATCTACCCTCTTCCAGTTTAATCAGGAATTCTTTTGATTCCAGTTAGGTGCATATACAGTGTACAATTTCACATGTATTTGTAATTCCCAGCATCACAGAATCCCAGAATGGTCACAGGTTTAAAGACCTCAAGATCACCTCACCCAACCAATTCAGCTTAGGGGGCTGAATACCCTGGGAGTAGCTGATCTGAGTAATAAGAGGGAGTCAAAGAAGGCATTAAGTGTTTCCGTCTTTGCCTCGTCCTTGATGCAGTGTTTTACCCTGTATCCAACAAAGGATGGAGATTCACCCTCTCTCTCTTTTTGTTACTGATGTATTTGTAAAAACTTTTTTTGTTGTTCTTTATGGGAGTAGCCAGATTGACCCCCACCTGGATTCTTGTCTTCCTTATTTTTTTTATACATGACCTAACTAGATCCCTGTACTCATTCCAAGATACCTGCCCCTTTTTCCAAATGAGGTGATTTTTCCTTTTTTTCCGAAGTCCCAGTGAAAATTCCTATTCAGCCAGGCCAGTTGTCTTCCCTGCCAGTTTGTCTTACAGTGCATGGGGATAGCCTGCTCCTGTGCTTTTAAGATTTCCTTCTTGAGCACAGTCCAGCCTTTCTGGACCCCTTTGTCCTTTTCCTCCCGAGGCAGTCTCTGAACCAGTGTCCTGAACAGGCCGAAGTCTGCCCTCAAAAAGTCCGTGGTGAAGGTTTTGCTAAACCCCCTCCTTATTTTTCCTAGGATTGAAAATTTCACCATTTCATGGTCACTAAGCCCAAGACGGCCTCCAACCACTACATCCCTCTCCAGTCCTTCCCTGTTTGTGAACAGGAGATCTAGAGAGGCACTTCTTCTGCTAGGCTTGCTTACCTGCTGTGTCAAGAACTTACCTTTCATACACTCAAGGAATCTCCTAGCCTGTCTCCTCTCTCCCACATTATACTTCCAGCCTGGTACATTGAATTCTCCCACCAGAACAAGAACCAGTGATTGTCAGACCTCTGCCAGCTCCTTGTACAGTGCCTTGTCTTCCTCCTCAGCCTGATTGTGTGGTCTATAACAGACACTCAACAGGATATCTTCCTGATTTGCCTTTCCCTTCACCCTTACCCATAAACACTCAACATTATCATCGCTATCATCATCAAGTTCTATGCAGTCAAAACACTCTGTAACATATAGAGCCACCCCACCACCTCTCCTTCCTTGTCTATCCTTTCTGAAGAGCTCATCCATTGCAGCATTCCAGTCATGAGAGTCATCCCACCCTGTTTCTGTGACTACATCGTAGCTGTCCTGCTGCTCAATGGCTTCCAGCTCCTCCTGTTTATTGCCCGTGCTCTGTGCATTGGTGTAGATGCACTTCAGCTGAGCTATTGGTTTCCCCCCTGGCATTGCCATGCCACCTCTAGGCTCAGCTCCAGTGGGCCTGGTTTTATCCCCTTCCCTTTTCAAACCTAGTTTAAAGGCCTCTCAATGATCCCTGCCATTCCACCAAGACTTAAAGCATTTGATATTTACACTTTAGACACAACTCTTTGTATGTTTTGATGAAATATAAAGGTATATCCTCTTGTTATTTTATATGTACATATATATATATATATTATTTCCTATAGTGCATTATGGATGTAAAACCTTCCATGACAATGGTTAACTGTGATATACAATGGTTAACTTTGAATACAAGTTAGCAGATAGTTATATTTTCAAAGTTGATCAGTTACTTTGATTTAAAGATCCTTTAGCACTTGAAATTCAAGTTGTCTAAATAATGTATGAAAATTGTTTTGCTGTTTTTGCAATTTCATGACACATCATCATGAAAAGCTACTATGTATAACATGCAGAAAGAAAAATAGCAAATCTATATTAACTCGACAGTTGGCATAGGGAGCAGATTATGGAATTTATAGGGCATTAAAAAACTGGATCAGATTAAAATTGTCAAAAATACACCTCTCTAATTTTTAGAAGTCTATTTGATGCATATATATATATATATATCTTACCAACAGTCTTCTGGAGCCAGATTTTTAGAGGTACAAATTGATACTTAATACAGTTTTCAGAAGCACCAGGAGGATCTGAATTTTCTCCAAAACCTGTAGGTTTGTATTTTCAGTACATGCTGCTGGTGTATTTTTTTATGCTCAGAATTTTCAAGGCTAATTATTAGAACAGCCTGTTCCTTCTTCCCATCTGTGTGTTTACCTCAGAGCAGCTGAAAAGATCAGGACTGTGCAGGCACACTCCTGGGTGGATTATTTACAAAAAACATGTATCTGTTACAGCTTGCAAATCCCATTATTGAGATAATTACCAGATGTTTATGAAATACTTTGGAGATGTTGTAGCTGAGATGACAAGGTCATTTGGCTAAAGCCACCTGCAGAAAGGAGACTATGAAGCTGGTGGCCCCTGAGCTCAGAGGTGAACTTAATGGCAGAGAACAGGTTTTCCAGTATGCTGTAGCAAGAGATATGTTGCAGTATTTTTCCTCATAACAGTCTTTAGGAATGCATACACACAAAATAAGGCTGGACTGTTAAGTAACTGACCGCAAATAAACAGGGCATGGACCTGATAATTTTTAATCACCGTTTCAATTCAGAGAATGTGAAACATTCCGAAAAATCTCTTCTTAACACATTTGTAATGTTACCAGGCTTCTCTGGATTTTTTCTAAACCAGGGATCATGGTATTAAAATTCCCTGCTGTTCAAAAACTTCAACACAGAGCCTACACCCACATGAACTTTAAAATAAGTCTCTTAGTTCTAGACCCTTCTCAGCTTTGGGGATTTTGGAATAAGTGTTTCTAAATAAAAATATAAAAAATCCAATTATAAGTATTTTTTCCTACTGCTTGACTTTTTTATTTTCTGCAGCATTTACTATATTAACTCCAGCAAAGAAATATACTGGTGCAGGGCTATAGTACCATCAGAACTAAGCTTTTAAATTCATGGAAATGAGAAAATGATTTTTTTAAAAACTAAGATCTCTGTCTTAAACATACTGTTGCATCCAAAACCTATACTAAACACAAAATCTAGTATTTAAAGTATACATCTAAACACCTTTTCATTGCCCAGCTTCTTTTGTCTGGCTTACCTAGCCCATGAGGTAACTTAGGGGGCCGAGCCAAAGCTAATGTAAAATAATGGAAGGGTATCCTTTGACTTTAATAGGCTTTAGATCAGTCTGAGATGCACTGTGTTATAAACCTGCTGCTTATAGCCCCAGTGGACTAATTTTGCAAAACTTTTATTGTTAGAGAGAGATTGTACATCCACTGCATGCTGACTGGGTATTCCTCCTGCTCAGTGGGCTGTTGCAGAGATGGCTCTAGGGGACATTCAGAGCTTCCCTGTAGAGCAAATATCCCTGTGGCATACTGGATTATTTGGGTGTCTGGAGATAATGCTGTAGTTAAATGGTTCAAACAGCTGGCAAAGGCCTGGTGATCTTTTCCCATTACTCTCTTAAGTGTGTTTGGGTATGTGGGTATATAAATGAGTCTGGGTTTTCACTTTATATTACCTGATAATGGCAACTCTCTTTTACAACTCTGTGGAGAGCAAGTCTATGGGGAACAGCAAATTCCTCCACTTAATAGGTACAGAGGAGAGTAATAAACACATTTACTGTGTTGTTAGAGTTGTATAACTAGAAATATTGTTGTATACAGATTGTTCTAGATACTTAGGTTTATTACTTTGCCAGTCACAGATTGCTTGATAATTTTTCCAGGAGTATGGAAAATAAACAACTCTTTTCGAGATTTTACAATCTTGAATTATATGCATTTTTATCATAATGGAGGCTCCTATTAATAGAAAATAAATGTATTTAGTATTTAACTGACATTTATATCAATATATGGGAAAAAATAAGAGTGCATTGTTAGTTGAAGTTTAATTTATATAAATCTAAAATCACTGTGAAGCTCTTTGTCTACCTCTGTAAGTACATAGAAGGCACACACAGAAAGGAATTCTAAGCAGTCTCTGACTGATTGTCTCACCATTAATAGTCAGTTGTTCCTAGTGTAATTAGGAATATAACCAGAATAAATACTTTTCTTTCTTTCTTTCATCCTATTAATTTGTAGTGAGTTTCACCAGATTATAATGCTGTTTCTATTTTAAGTGTATTCCTTATTGATTTCCATATATACCCTGGAGGTGTCTAATTACAGGTGAAAGTAAAATTCAGGAGAGCAAAATATCCATTTGGCTGCTCAAGCTGCTGGTGTCACCAAGACCTGATGTTACCTCCTGCTTTCATTCTTTGTTCTTCTCTCTCTCTCTCTCCCCCTTCTACTTGACTAAGAGATCAGTAGGGGGTTCCCTTTTCTGGTAGATATTATGCTGAAATGAAAACAGGCAACCTAGTGTTTTACACCAGTTTCCTGAAACTAAAATAGGAAGCTTTGGATTTTTGGGTCTCAATGTAATGTCTATGGGCAAGCAGGCATCCATTCCTTATTCCCTTTCCTCTGATGACTCCATTTATTCAGTATTCTGTAATCTACCACCATCCTGCTCTTTCAACTGAGACCTTGCTGCAGTCCTCATCTCCCTTCATTGCTAAAGCCAGCCTCCATTTTTCAGGTCCCAGTGTCTATGTCCTGTCTCAGGCTGCATTATTTGGGTCCAGGTTGATCTTCACACAATGTTACAGTTTTCCTTTCCCTCGTCAGTGTCCCTTTCCTTACATGTACACCCTATGTGCTCTGTTTCTGCACTCCTTCTTCATTGGCTCCCAGCCATAGGCACTTTTCCCCAAAATAATCATCCAGACACATTCTCCTCCACTGATTTTTTTGTCTTTGCCCCGAGTCCTAGCTGCTCAAACTACTCCTAAATATGGAGTTCCCTCTCTACTTCAGCTGCTCATTGCTTCTGAGTCCTCCCACCTCCACAAATATCCATGGTAGAACTTTCCTATCCCTTGTTCTCATTTCAGCTGTTTGTCACAAGTCTGTCCAGGTTCAGCTGGTACAAGTAGGATCAAGCTTTCTCATTGTACCCCTGGCCTTAAGCATGTTGGTGTGTTCTCTGAGGATGATACCTGTGATGCCTCATGCACAGGAACCACGTAGTTCAAAAAAATGAAAGTTGCACTTCACTGTGCCCTTATTCTAGTCAAGCTGTGTGTCTGTCAAAAGCCATGGCCTATCTCTTCAGCCACATGCTCCTGTTCAGGCTTCCCAGTCATCTGTATTAGTATTTTGGCAACCATGCAGTAAGCAAGATCATCTTTGTCATTTGCTGATGCAAAATGAACCTGTCAAAAAAAACCTGGTTTTAGTTAACTCTTAAGACTGATCCAACTGACTGCATACTCACAAGATCAATTAAATCTTATGTAAGGGTGGAGTTTGCACTAAATGGAGAAAGGAATGAAAAAAAACATTGGGCTTACACTATGCAGTGTGTACCTTGCACATCTGATCTGCAAGCATTTGGAGTGGCTGCAAATGCCATCAGCCCTACATACATGATTGTGCTAACCCCATCTGCAACATTTTTTTTCTTCCAGAAAGCCTAGAATTTTCTAGCACTTTGCTTGTGCCATTAGGGTGACTCAGCCGAAAAAAAGCTTGCTTTCTCAGGCCACTTTTTTTTCTTTTCTTTTTTTTTTTTTTCATTGTTTTTGAAAGGAATTGTTTTTTTCCTCAAACTGAACAATCCTTTCTGTGTATTTCCTGTCCTCAGCGAAGAACCAAGCAACTTAGTTCAAGACATCTTACAATACAAGCTTAACTGTATCAGTATCTTCTACACTTCCCCAATTCTTTGTCTTTTTTCTTTGTATCAAGTAAGTCACCAAAAAGAGCTCTTGCAATTTTTCATTTTATGAACTTTTGACCTCATTTATTAGTTTAGTACCTTGGGCATGGAAATTGTAGTCAAAAGAAAACAAATTATCTTTTCTATAATTGCCTTGCACAAACACACACAAAATGCTGAAATATCTTAAGGGAAGGATTTTTATCTAGGCAATCATAACCTAAAATTGAAGACATGACATGGAAAAGAGACAGATATGTAGAAATGAAATTAGTACTTATTCAGGGTAGCTCATCCTTATCATAATTCTGCACACTTCATTATGAACTATAGATCTGAAAAATGCTTTTTAAACTACAATTTCTGATGTTCTAAAATACATTTTATCAACAGTTCTTCTGACTTATGTACAAGGATAAACGAAGCAAGTAGTTCTGCCACCTTTTACCCATGGAAATTAGAAACTGAAATTCATCAACTTACTGATGAATTCAGTAGAGGACTCTGCAGTTTTTTTACCTCTGTAACAGGTAGCACTGAGCATCACAGAGCCTATATTTCCTGAAGTAGGTTTGCATGAAAGGACAAAGAAGCCAGTTTAGCTGCTAAAAGAATCTGTACTAGTAGCTGTAATGCAGGAACAGACAAAAGAAGTTATTTTTAAATTATTATTATTTATTTATTTGTACTTATTTATCTTGGCAGCTGCAACGTGTCTGACACCTACACTGGCACGGGTACTGAGATGCACAGGGCCCTTGAGTGAGTGCTCAGAGGTCTCTTGATGCTGTGCCACTGGGAGCAGCCACTGGGAGGGGTCGGGGGTGGGCAGCCCAGGGCAGAGCTTGTTTTGCAGACTTTGGCAGAGAGCAATGTGGGGCCCTACCTGTATTATTCAAAATAATAAATTTGAGTTCAAAAATACAACACTGCTGTCAGGGAAGTAAGATACAGTGGGTTTTTGTTTCCAGTGGAAGGATCAGAGGAACATGCAGAGATAACCCAGTAAATTATTTGGTGCCTTAAACCATAGTCATGAGCTTACAGTGGCTAATTGTTTGGATGCTGAGTGCTATCTCTCTCTGAT
Organism: Heliangelus exortis; assembly: GCF_036169615.1. Lineage (NCBI taxonomy): Eukaryota > Metazoa > Chordata > Aves > Apodiformes > Trochilidae > Heliangelus > Heliangelus exortis. The sequence goes on along the minus strand of NC_092422.1, from coordinate 105,653,475 downwards.
TCTGTACTACTTACTTATCAGTGGGATGAATTGACTGATGAGTTGGTCTTTATAATCTAACAAGGAGAGATTCATCATGCCTGACTTTTTTAAGTCTCTGAAGTAACTTTACTTGAATCACCTGAGTGTCTGGAAAAGCCAGCATTTCTTGAAGGAGTGGTTTACCTAGCTCTATATCAACCATTAAAAGATCAGGTTGAGACAATTGCTGAACATGAGAGGCTTATAAAAGCAAGAAGAGAGAGGTTTGCAGGGAGCAACAGAATACTGCCATAGGTACATTGTTGGTATGTTTTCCTAAGATGGTAACATGAATATGGTGAAAACTTCCATTACTTTTGATGCACATACCAATGCACAACCCTTCGTTAATGATGATCTTATGAAAAGACACAGTTTTGTTGGTCTGACTTGGAAGGACATTGTGCATACAATCTGTACTTCCTCCTCTGGAGTCTGGCTGTAATTTTAAGTGTAAGGTAAAGGATAACACAACATAAAAGTCTGTATTTCTCTGCTCAGCATTGCTGTCTTTGGCTTTACCATACAGGATTACAACACCCTGCCTAACAAGGCATGCTTCTCACTGTCAGCAATTGCCAAAATGTTGATTTTAGGTGCTTCATGCCGAGAGCTGCCAGCAGTCAGCAATGTGTGCCCATCCGGGGCTGCCCGCATCCTTGTTACCAAAGCTCTAATAAAGTTGGCTGCTTCAGTGACAGGCAAAAATGTGCTTTTTGCAGTACTCTCAAAGTGCCTCTCACTAAATGATTCTTCCCCTAGCCCCAAGTTGCATCACCTAACTTCGCATGCAGCCAATTAGCGGTGTCTGAGAACCTTAGTCCACCCTTGGGCAGCATTCAGATGACCCAAATGGAAAGCACACCCTTTGCACACAGCAGAACAACTCTGAGAGAAAGATGCTTTCAGATGGGTTGAAGCCATCCTGGCATTTTGTATTATACATCCCTGATGTTTTTAAACTATGAAGACTACAAATAGAAATGGTCTTTCTTACGAAGCAGCAAAAGCAGGCTTGTCTACAGCTTAGACTTTTCCTGCTGCTGAAATTGTATGTAGAGAGAAGACAAGTGTTCTGCCTTCCTATATAGAGAAGTAATATTTGAAATGTGTTATCAGGCTTGCAAAGACTTGGTGAAATTTTAAAATCCTTTCTAAGGTTTTACCTAGAAGAAAAGCTGTGCTGTTTGTTGTGGTAGGTCTGATGGGTCATTAAAGTGTAGAGACTCTAAAGATAGGTAATCATCTTTATAGTTTCCAGTAAATAGTTTCATTATTCATCCACTTGGTAATCTCCTTTAAAAACTGGTAAAAAAATTGAGTACTAGGCATCCATTCTGTCCTTAATGCATGAAAGTGTTGGATGTCTTTGATTTTCAAAAAATCTCTCATAGCTTTCCTGCTTTCCCTGTTATTTGGATAGCTTAACTTAGTTGCTACAGACTTAAGCTTCTAAGCAGAGAAAACATTTTTCTGTAGCTTGTTTTTCTGATTCTTTCAAAGGGACTGAAAGTCAATGGTGTTTTTAGAGAACACAGGGAAAATTAGCAATATAAAAAAGCAAACATTTTATAAACATTAGGACAAGTGTATTCCTTCATAAGCATTATGAATTTGAAGCCCTATCATGGATTGAAACGTATTCCAGGTCGGCAAGTAGTGCTCCTACATTTTTATCTCCTAATAAAACATAGAAAAACTAAATAAAACCTCAGTAAATTTAAATTACAGAATTGTCATGGTTGGAAAAGACCTGTAAGATCACTGTGTCCAACCATCCACATTGCCCTCCCCCATAAAATAAAATATATTTATCTATATCACCATGCTCACTAGACGAGGCACTTCAGGACATGCATTAGTGAGCATTGCTTATATGTTTGTTTGTTTATTTTTCCCCAGTAAGTTTTATCCCTGCTAAAGAATTTGAGATAGAGGGTTTTACTTTAGTTTTGGAGTTGTTTTAGGGTTATTTTATTTGTATTCTGTCTTCCCAATACTATGAAATTTTTCATTAAAAATTTGGGCTGGGAAGGTATTTTGAGAGAAAGGAGATTTTACCTGAAAAAGGCTGATAATAGATAGAATTTTGGTTGCAAAGAATAGCTTGATGTTTCTCTTACTGAAGCAGGACAAAAGAAACCACTGTCCAGCTATTCTGTGAGATTCTTCTGAAAAACATCAAAATATGACATTTTAAAAAATTTTATGTATGTAAACTATATATCAGCAGGTAATGCTTCTGTATTGATCTTCCCAAATAAAACATAACAAAGCTAAATAAAACTTCTACTGCAATAAGACTCTAAGAAAATAAAAAGTAGAAGGGGAAAAGAATGGCAGTCTGTAATAAACTTTTATACTTCAGCTTTAACATATTGTGCTGACCATGAGTAAGTACTTTTTCTCATTAGGATTAATATAGTAAAGAATCTGTTCTCTCACACATAAATATTTATAATTCCATTTCAAACTGATGGAGAAATATTTACACAGACTCATAGACTAAAAGTATGAGCAGAGAAGTTGCTATGACCCAAAACTATGCAGAGGAAATTAAAAATCTGTATTTTTATTGATTCTAGAATTGATTCTACAATTTCTAAGGCAGAATTTCAAAGGGTTTCTTAAATATCTGTAATTTCAGGAGTGCCTTTTGAGTATGAGAAAGTGATAGCAAAGATACTGAAAATATTTCCTATCAAAAGATTTTACTGGAGATGGTAATGATTATTGTTTGTTGATTTTGTACTGCCAGTCATTCTGTATCCCATAGAGAGGAAATCTTTTTCTGTCACATGCAATTCAGTTCAAGATCGATATTTGGCAAAGATTTACTCTTGTGAAGTTGGGGAGGCGATTCTGCTTTTATCTGGGAGGAGGTTAGGAACCTGCCTTTGCTGGTACACATTTCCTTTATCAATAAAAAATAACATAATACTTAATCATGCTTCATAATTGTAAGCTCAGTACCATTTATGGAAAGGTAAATGACAACTGGGAAGAATGTTAAAAGTGATGAGGTGTGCCTGCATAAAAAGTGGTCAAGGCCACCTAAAATCTGTTTGCTTTCTCAGTGTCTAGGCTTAAACTCATGGACTTAAGTGAGCTACAAGTGAGCTTGTCCATACTTTCCATTGAAATATGTAAATGGATTCATGTTGCAGACAACAGACCATGTCTTTTCTAAGGACTTAAACATTGTGAAAATCTTGAAACATCAAGGCAAAAAAAGAGGACTTGCTGTAGGTATAAAGCAGAAATAAACCCTTCTCTTTTGGATTATATGAAAAACCTATTTTGTGCCCCCTTGGAAGGCACGAGCACCTAATTTTCTGGGACAAGATCTAGCCCTTATATTATCCTGTTGCTATTTTCATGACCCCGGGTGGCAATATACACTTACGAGCTCCTGAAGAACATTTATGGGCATAAACCTCAATTTCCCAAGACCAAAGATCTCTTTTTTTCTCCCATGGGAGTGGAGAGCATAAGGCTGTTTCCTCCATTATTAACATTTTGCTTTAGAGCAAGTGGAAACATAATCCCTATCTGTCGTTTTTGCCTCCTCCTGGTCCACTGGGAAAACACAACTCAGCCATGTGTGTTTGTGGCTCTTCCTTTCATGCATGTTTCCTGCTGTGCCTGTGCTATGATGGGGCAGCAGGTGGCATAAATAGAGGAGAAGCTTGGCAGAGTATGACAGACAGCTTCTGAGATTTTGAATTCTACAATTATTTTGGAGCCCCATCATTTCTAGGAAAAAAAACAAACACTTTTTTGTCTACTTTCTGCTTTCAGAGCAGCAAGGATGAAGTCCCCACTCTTTACCAGGAAGCAAAAGTAAAAACAATGTTTTCACCACTCCAGGGAACACAGTTTCATTATTGAATGATGTTTCTGAGTGTGTTTTCCATTGCTCTCAGGCTTTGAAACCAGTCTAAGATGAAATTCTAATTCACTATGAGTGAATGGGAAAGGAAGGATTTCTCTGTTATCCCTATATATGAAATTCTTTTCTTCTGCTTGTTACCTGTGGAAAGGCTTTAGTGATTCCTGCAAAAGCAAAGAGTGGTCTTAGCTTCAGGTCTTTTGGTAGTTGATTAAAATAGATTCCCATTAAGGAAGTTTCTTGTTCTTTTTTGAGGCAAAATAACTCAGGCTGCTTCTTTTGCCAAAACTCCTTTGAAGCACTTAGCAGTCCTGGAAATGCATATGAACAAAAGGGTGGATTCTGTCCTGATGAGCATAGTAGCCATTTTCTTGCATCCCAGGGTCACAGTGGGAGCTTCCTTTTGTCATTAGACCAGGGAGCTAAGGATCCACCATGCCCAGTAACCTGATAAATGTTCATTTGATGTTGTGAAGAACATTTTGATACGGCTTTTCTTTCTGGATCAGAGCAAAAGCAGTTATTGTCCAGGTATCCTATGATAGCTGCAAAACATTAATAGAACAACAAAAATGAAAGGGTTTCTTTTATGGATAGTATTATATCTGTGAAACTTCATGACAGGACACTAATAGAATATATGTATTTTAATTACATGACTTGTAATTTATTTTTTTATTAGTTTAAATAGTATTAGTATATCTAACTTACTTAATACTTGTCTTTTATACTTAGCTGATTTTCTGAATGAAAGTTTTTCCTGTATTGTAAAATAAGAGTTAGACTGATACTTTCTTTGAACATAATCTCACATATTATAACAGAATCTTGAAACAGATATAAAATTTTTCAGTGCATAGATTAATACTGTATTTAGACACACATTTTCAATTTCTCATGAAAAACATCAAAGTATTTTTTTCCTAGAGTTTTCATTGCCAACAGTATTACTTTACATTTCTTTTTTGTAACAAGAAATGACAAAAGGTACTGATACGAATTTTCAGTGTCTCACATAATTTGCTTTTCTGTATAAATAAGAGTTGATGTAGGTAGTCTGTTGGCAATTTCATGGTGGAATACAGACCTCGTATTTGACCGTAAATATGTCTTTGGGTGGCAACAGGTACTTGTGTTTTACCAGTGGTAATAATTTGGCTGGAGCTTCATAGGAACAATTGCAAAATTTTCTAGAGAAAGGGGAGCCACTGAAACAAAATCTAAATACGTGACAGGGAAGAAAAAAAATATTTTGAAACTGCAAGCATATTTACATAAATCTGAAGTATATTGAATATTTCAGTTACTTCAGTAGGTTGATAAGTGCATATGATGTAGAGTAGAATTGCAGTGAGATCTGTTGCTTTCACAAAATATGGTGACAAATAATTCAGGTGATGAATGAAGCTGTTTCAGTCTCTTGAATCAGCATTAAACTTCATGGGCATTAAGGAAGTTGAGTAATGAAAAATTTTCTGCTTTGCATGCCACAGAAGGTTGCTCTCATTCAGTGAACAGAGAGGCGGTCAGGTAAATGTTGAGGGTAAAGAGACTGAGGTTGATGGTTTTCAGTATGATTAGACAAAGAACTGGAGCATGGAAAATCATACATTCTCTAACTGAACTCTAAGAGTGGAAAATTGACAGATTGACAGATTTTCCTCCATTTCTCATTCTGTTTTACCAAGTTTTACTAACACTACTGTACTGTAGTTTTTAAGTGTTGATGCAGCTTACAGTGTTCATCTATGACCGCTAAGGCAGTCTAAACTGAGCAATCAGTTTTAAAGGTAATTCTTGTTCAGGAAACTTTTCCAAATGGGAAACTGCTTTCCTCAATAGTGACATTTACTTTTTCCCATATACTTTGCTTATTTTGGTTTTATACTGGAAATACAGAACCTAAATCCATTTGATGGAAACAGTAACACTGAAAATCTTTTAATTCCTTCCTCTGATGCAGTCCATTCAAGCACCTCTGAGCTTCTAGAGGTTCTTACAAGGTACCTCTGTCTTCAGTCAGCCTTCTGGATATCAGTTTCTTCACAGCTTGGGATCCCCATCAGTTCTTTAGCACAGCTGGTAGGAAAACAGGCTCAAGCATTCAGTTATGTGAGCTGAACTCTTCATCCTAATGGGTATAATGACTCAAGCAGGGAACAGCAGAACCTGAGTGCTAGTGATGCAAATTGGGTATCTACTAAGAGCATGGCAACAGCTGGGAGCTGAGCAGTGAGGTCTGTTGAGATGTGGAGCTATCTCAGGGAGTACCTGATCCCTAGTTGCAACTTGCACTAATTTCCTTTGTAATAAGAATAGAATCTATTATTTTTTCCTAAATATAATTGGGCTCCTCAAAGCACATAGGAGCTAGAAATAGATCAAAATTGCTTAAATCACTAATACTAGTAGATGGAAGACAAAAGGAACAGCTCTGTTGTTTTAAGAGATTTTTTTCTAACAGGTCACATTTCAATTTGGAATCAGATTTTAAGCAACCTGGCACACTGAAAATCTGTAATATTTTAAATCATATGTGATTTTCTCATTTGACAGTGTTACCAGCTTAGTCTGGCAGCAGAGCCTATCAAAGTCCTGTCTCCTCAGCATTGAGACTTTGTTCATGATTCATTCTCAAACTTAGTTTTTTATTAAATTAACAAATCAATAGCTAAGAGGATCGATGGATTTGGTAGCAGTTGGTTTAATGTCAGCAGAAATGAACTGCTGCCAAATTCCATGCTGCTGTTTAAATTGATTGAGCCAGACATCTTTTGCTCAAAAAAAAAAAAAAAAAAAAAAATCAATTGTGGTGAAAGAAAAGCATTTTGTTTAAAAATTGTATATAAAATTGGTGATCCATTATGCATGTATGTGCATGGATGCACACACAGTCCTAGACTTTTTTTAAGAGACCCTCAGAAACAGAAATTGCTTTACTCAAGGCACCACCATAGCACCTTCTTATGGTTTATTTGTTGTTGTGGTTTCTTTTTTCTTCCAAGCTGACACCACTGTAGATAAAAATGAAGAGTTGTGGGGTTTTTTCTGCTTGTGTATTGTTGGTTTTCTCTCTATGCATTTCATAGTGCTTTCTATTTTCTCAGTCATTCAATGTATACATATGATGCAGATAATTTTCTTTTTTGTCATTGAATGCCAAATGAAAGATAGCTAAGTACATAGCAGGCGTTTTACAATCCTTATCACACACCATTAGACACTAATGTACTATAATGATGATCTTGATAATGGCACTCTCACCTCACAGCACACCTGTGACTCAGATAATACATTTTCAAATCTTTGTCTTTTATATTAATGAAATCTCCTTATCAGTATTACATAATGAAAATTCTTCTATTACCATTGAATGGCGAACATGTAAAGTACAGCATGCAGAGCTGTGACTTAGGTGGTCATGGAACATTAGAATTTCCACTATTTGATGAGACCAGTCTTAAGAGGAATCGATAACATAAACTTTAATTGAATTCTGAACATTTAAGATGGGGGAGTGGACTAAGCACTTTGTCCAGAGCCAGAAGCTTCCTACGTAATTTTTTTTTTTTAACAATAGCAAAGTGTTTACAGTGGCTTTAAAATGTCATAGGTTATAGAAATTCTTTATCCTCTGGGAGAATATTTCCCAGCTAAATAGATATTGTTTTCTAAACATTTTTTCTTATCCTCTGGACTTCAATTGCTCCATTGTTTTCTTTTTTTTCCCCCTCTTTTAACTTTTAGTGTTATTCCACTAATGTATCACCCAATTATCCTCAGTTATTACCTCTTCTGTGCATTTATATATGTATTTGTATACTGTTTTCCTGCTCTTCTGAAGTTTAAAGATTAGCCAGTCTCCTCATATTTCAATCTTTTACTTTCTGCAGCACAATACATTCTTCTATTGCTTTTCTTTTAAATTATTCCAGCTGCTTAATTTCTTTTTGGAAAGGTCTTTTCCAGACTGAGGATATTATTGCAGATAAAGCATCATGAGAACTGTCCATCAGAGTTCTTTGCTCAAGGTTTCAATTGAGCATCAATCAGATGATCTTGTGAAAGTTCTAGTTATAAACTCGAGCTTATTTTTATGTTTGATTCGGTATCATTGGTTTGCCATTTACAGCAATCATCTTCTACAGTATATTTGAGTTCTAGTTGTTTTTCATAGATGCAGTAGGTTGGATTGGCCTACTTACATTGGGCATCATGAGATGCTCACCTGAATTATTTGGCTATCACTATTTACCTGGAGGTAAATTATTTGTGGTATCATTCAGTCAGGGGTACCTGTAGAAACATCAGTATGGCTGAGTGAGAGAGAGGAAGGCAGAGAACTTAACGCTTGGAAAGCTACCAGGTAGGTTTTTTCACATATGTGTTTTCTAAATGTAATGGGCTTATGGGCAGACTATTTTGTGTGTTATTCTAAAACATGGTAGAATTTTGTAGAAGAGCCATTTTTGTGCAGTTGAAAAGATGTCTGGCATTAAACTCAAGTTCCACAAAGTGTGTGATGAAGGATCATGCAAATGATACTTAGAAGCCTGAGAAGTTTGTTTTTTTCTTCTGGGTATATGCACAATCCACTCACTTTAAAGAACAGAAGAATATTGAATAGGAAGGAAGTAGTTATGTCAGTGCTGGCTATCTGATCCCTGCAAGAGTGAACTCAGGGAACAGTTCTTTTGTTGTTTATATCCTGTTCATGTAACCACAAGCCTATTCTAGAGTTATAGCTATCCTCTGAGAGATTCACCTCTGTGCTTATATTGTTTTCCCCAAATACTTCCAGCCACATTGTAGCAAAGCCAGAGGATGTTTGGGGTCCTTTTAAATCACCTGTCTTATCCTTGGGAAATTAGCAAGTCTCTGCTTGTCTCTTCTCTCCATAGCCAAAATAATCCAGTCATTTGTTTCTCCATTTGATTTCAAATCAAGTATCAGAATCCCCACAAAAAGGCTGATAAGGTAATGCATGATAAGCATGATAAGGTAAACTGGTAGCTTGATCCAACTCTGATAACTGTAGAGAATAAAATGCAATTGTTGAGCTAACCCTGGAAACAGAACAGTTTTTTGCCTAGCAGAAAGCTAGTTTCTGAAGGGCTGAAATCCCAAAGGCTGTTGGATTTCTGTCTGTCTAGACCTGAATTTCTTTTTCTGTTCTTCCCTATCCTCTATAATTTTGGCATTAGCAAGTTAAACAGTCTCAGTGCTTAGGCTGTGCTAGAGTTGGTCCCGTGAGATGGGAGTGTAAGACAATTATGCCCTTTGTTTTTCTTACTGCAGTATTATCAATAGTTACCACAGGTTTACTTGACAAGCATATCTACCTTCTCATATCCTCTCCTTCGGAATAGTCAAGAAGCATTAAGAGGACTTCATTTTGATGCTGCCATTTTGAACCTCACTTCAGACCTCCTTTGCTTGAACATACATTTCACAGCTTACAGTGAACACTATGAGCACAGAAATCCTGTTTCACTTAGTGACAAGCCAGAAAATCTGAAGACTTCTGTTGAGCAAGTCAAGTAGATGTAGTTCACACACACTCTTCAAGAGTATGGTAGCATCCTGAAACCCCAGATTTCCAGAGGAGAAAAAAGACTATCATTCTATGACATGTAACTTTTGTGATAAATCTTAGACATCTCAGGAAAATCACTAAGAGCTCCATTGCTTTGGGAATTTTGACCTGTTTCTTACCCTCTCCCATCATGAAGTGTGCTGAAAAACAAAGATTCTCTTCACTGTTTCACTCCACTCCATTTTTTGGATAAGCTGTTATGCTAACATACTTTTTGAGGCCAGGCTGGATCACTGATACTAAAGAAAAGCCATTGCTCAGTTTGCACCCATGCTAACTACCTAGCCCAGTTTTCCCATCTCTTTTCATATGCCACTTTCCTTTGGCTAAAAGACTCTACTTCTCTGGTTCTAGGTTTTATCTAGGAAGTGTATTTTTATTATTATTCAAATAACTATTTCCTAATGCTATTGGGAATGCAGGATTGACACTTGTCTTTAGAAAGCTGAATGCCTAAATGTGCAGGTTCATGATGATGACAGTAATTTCAACATCATCATTTCAGAAGTGGTCTGGCTTATACACAGCACATTGTGTTTACAGCTTTTTCATAGATAGAGCTCAGATATATTTTAATCTATTAGCATTTTCAGAACATATTCTCATGCCTTTTATCAGCACTTTTATAGACAAGATGGGCTAGATCTCTTCCCATACTTTGACAAGTAACTGCTGGCTGGCTCGCAGCTCTGTTGATAGCATGTAGAGCTCCATTTAATCAGTTTCAGTCTTCAGCTTGACCTTAGATTATGGACCTTGAAATTGACCAGAATTTGGGGTTAGGGATGCCCACAGTGTGAATGTGCATATGAACAACACCTCTTGAGGAGCCTCCAGTGACTAGGAAATTGTGTTCTCTTCCCTGATTCTCTCCACAACAAGCTGTGTTCTGGGTAGAGGCAGAGCATATTGTGTTTCCTTCACCTCGTTGTTCAAATTGTCATTACTAGCACCTAGCAATTATCTTTACTCACCCCAATCCATCACAATATTTCAGTGGGATGGAGAGTGGCAGGCAATAAAATATCTCCTGGAATATAAATCTGTTCCTAATTTGTTTTTCTCTAAGCCATTATTATTTCTTGTGCGATGGTCTTCTCCTGGGTGTTTTAGGCCTGTCAATCAGTTGTTGCAGGCACTTGTTTTGCGTTTCCAGGTTGTGGTATCTCTGGACCTGGCAGTAGCAAAGTGAAACACTTATCAGCTGTAATGCCATGTTAAACCCAAGCAAAATGCAAAGCTTGTCACAAACAAAAGCTAAAACACAAACTACATTACCAAAGGGCAAAGTGTTTTACTCTTTAGTTCATTCCCTGGATGCTGATGGAGAAGTGCTCTGAGCTTCCTGATCAGTGGTAGAAAATTAGTTGCTGTGAGACACCGACTGATAGAATAGGGATGTCTGTGCTTTCCCTGTCACAGCTGAGTATCTTGGGACAGTAACAAGAACTCCTGTGCTTCAGTGGTGCCTGTATCTGTATTACAGATATTTTCATCACAGATGCTCTTTCTGTGTATCTTGATGGAAGTTACTTTTACTATTTACTCATGTCCTGGAGGTTGACAGAAAAAACTCACTAACTTACTGCTTTCCCGGTGAGTAGCTTGTCCAAGAGAGCTTGGCTAGTTCTACTTCACTTGTGAGCAAGTCTCAGAATAACTTGCTTACCACACAAAAAGGCACTCAACAAGCCTCCAATGCTTATGCACTGAACTGAGTATTAGAGAATTTTGTGATACCACTGCCTAGCTAATTATCAACTTGAGATGGACAAAAGTGGACTGTAATGCTTTAAAAATAAACTAAACTAAAATAAACCACTCTATCTGGCATATGGTGAAGAAAAACAAAATCACAGAATCGTAGAATGTCTAGGGATTGGAAGGAAACCTGTAGGTCATCTAGTTCCAATCCCCACAAAAATTAGAGTAGTTGCTAATTTTCCACAGTAAATTTTGTTTGGCTGCTTTATTAGCAGAATCCAGTTAATATTCTGTGCTAGTATATGAAATGTCCAGATCTCTGCCTGTACTGTCATCTCCATATTGTCTCTTTCTTTTGTTTCCACTGTCCATTTGAGCAAAAGACTCCATTGACTAGACACTTCTCCATGACCATGAATTTCTTAACCACAGGAAGCATCTTCTGCAAGTTCACAATAAATTCACAGTAATTTATAGATCAGTGGAAACTGTTTCTACGCTAGGTTAGTAAGTTTCAAAATAGTTGAAAAACTAAACGTTAGCATTAGCTATCAGTTAGGTGTAGGCAAGGTGTAGGTAGGATTTATGTATTATTATATTATTTTATTCTTTTTATTTTATATATTCTGCATCACCATCTGAGATGGCCTCTTCTGCTATTCAACAGATCAACATATTAATGTATAGATAAATGTTCCCAGGAATTGTCTCACACAAAGGAAATGCTGACTGTTGCCAGTTGGTTTTCTTCACTAAGGAGTAGTAGCATATTCTGTTTCTTTCTATTCTGTCCATTGTATTCTGGGTAGAGTCTACAGTCAGTAGAAGGATGTATTTCTTCTGCAACATCTTTTTGCCTTTGAAGCCCAAGAGAAGCTATGAGTTATTTGTTCAGGTCAGTTCTATTTCAGTGTCATTTGCTTGAACTTAATGCAGTAAAGGAGTAAAAAAAGTAACTTTGTGTCCCTTGAATTATTTTATCAGACTGAGATGAGTGAATGTAGGATTGAAGCCATGGTATGTTGCATCTGAAATAATGTTCAATTTGTTATAGCATATTAAATCCTGGCCACTGCATTACTAATATAGAACTTGATGGTACACTTGTCAGTTTTGTCTGCCACTAGGATGTTGCTATTATCTGCTAGCAATATCATTTTCATTCTGTGTTTCTGGTTTGTGCATAAACAGCTTGCCCGGGAGAATGGCAATTCTACAGTTTATCTAAAACCACTCACTTCAGCAGTGAGTTGTTTTGTATTAAGTAATAAAGGATGTATTTCATAAAATGTAATACTTAATAAAATGAAACCCAGAACTGATTTACCCAAACATGAGTCCAAATAATGATCAGAAAGCATCAGCCAACTCATGAAACTGATCATTAGCTCTCCATCATCATTTTGAATGTGTGGGCATTGTATTTTTTATCTAAACAATGTGCCCACTGCAGCCTGTGCTCAAATGTATAAACATCCATTGCAAAGGCCTGCCTGTCTGTCTGTGCATAAATTGCAGTATTTCCAGCAGCTTTCTTACTCCACTGTGTATTGAACAACTCCCCTTTGCTTCTGTGTTTTATACAAAAGAAGTGAGACAGATGATTACTGTTAGTGATCACTGAAATATTTTTGTAGGCAAACAAACAAGCAGACACCTCTGCCATTGTCTTGGGAATTTTTGAATCTTCCCTTATCAATGCAGAGAATAACACAAAAGCATCTTTCCATCTTTTTATAGTGTAGGGGTAGTTTTAGATATCTGGACAAACTTGTGTAGGTAGTCTCAAGGAGCTATAAAGTGACTGCTATTGTTTATGGATGTTAAGAGAGTTCATTCTCTTTAGCTGGTTTTGAAAAGTTACTTTTGAAACTGCAGCACTTTGCTACTGGCTGTGAGAACTGATAATCCAAGAACCTTGATGGTTCCTCAAATTTGCCTCAGAATTGGCACAGTGTCTCTCCAGCCTGCCTCCCAGTCTCCTTGGCAGCTTTGGAGTTGTGGAAAAGGCATTATTTATGTCTTTCACCTCTCTCTCATAGTAGCTGGCTGTCACATGGTCCTGAATGGTGCTTTCATCTTCATGGTTACAGGCCTATACCTGTGGCAAGCTCTTAGAAATCCAGACAGTGTCTCCTCTTGCTTGCTAGCTTATGACTGCTACTTGTCAGGACTCAGGGAGAGTATGTCTGCCTCTCCTCAGTGTTCTGACCTGTCAATGCACCAGATGAGCATTATCATGAAGGATAAGAAGGTGGCTGCAGCTGCAATGCATTGCTGGCACAGGCTGAAACTCCAGTTTTTCCTAAACACCACAGGAGTCCTTTACACTTCCTTCCTGCAGCAATAACTATCAGGGACTCTTTCCTAGAAGTTCTTGCAGAAATCTTTTATTTCTGATTTGAGAATTGGAGTTTAAAGTTCTGCCTCAAAGGAGGTGGAAGTGGTTCTGGTTTCTGAGTTTTTGTGGGGCTCCTCATGAAAACATATAATGTGAGCTTTCAAGCACCCCTTTGAAAAACCTTTCAAAATCCGGCTCCAGCTTCAGGAAGCAGGAGGGAACGAATACTGAAAGCAGTGCTGGCAACACAAGTGAAAGAATGCAGAAAGGAGCACTAATGTTGCTGAGCTGGCTTACCTATCCTGATCACTATGAACTTTTGGTATTTACATTAATGTTTATTCTTTCCTAACCTCTTGCTCAGCCCTTCAGTGGAAAGGCTGACATTGCGATCTGGAAGATGACATTGCTGGGTTTGATTAGATTATAGGGAGAGCAGATTTTTCATCTTCCTGCACTTTTTGCCAATGAAGATGAAGAGTCTCACAGTTGATTCTGATATTGTTAGCACACAAGCATAGTTAAGATTGTGTGTTCTTCAGTTTTGCATTAGAAGGGAGCCTATAAAGAAGCAGCTTAAATATTGTGGGTGAAATTTAAAGACTGCATTGGAATCAAGGACATGGTACTAGGAGCATTATGAAATGTAAGACTTCATGTACCACTGAACAAAGGTTGCTTCCAGTTTTATATTTCAGCAATATTAACACTTAGTAAGTCGCAGTTATCTCCTTTTTGTTAGTTTTCATATCCTCTTACAGTTCGTCATTGCTGTCTTAACTCCTTTTTCTGTCTGAATTCAAAGAGGGTCCGAGTTAATTGTTTTACTAAATATTATCAAAAGTGATTGAGAGTCTAACAGACAGGCTTCTTTGTGTGATGTTTGAATGCCTTGAAAGCTTAGCTCTGCTGTATAAAAGGGACTGATTAGGAGCCATTCTGCAAGTGCAGTATTTAAAATATATCACGGAAAAAAGAGGAGGAGGATTGAGAGAGCTTGTCATTAATTCCTATTTATTATAAGTATTGTAGATTTCAGATTTGTAGCATGAGCTGATATTGAGCATAACACCAGAGACATGGTGTCTGTTTTCCCAGACCAATGAAACCTGTAAATGAAATTACCTGGAACTCAAGTTTTGTGCCTTTCTTAATTGGACTGTCAGTCAAGTTCCTCATTGTCAGCTGTGGTAAATTTGAAATGTGTGCATGCAAATTTATGACTGAGATAAGACTGCTCATATTAATTTCAGGTTTTGACCTGAGCTGCCGCTTCCTTTGACCCCTTATACATTTCTCATTTTAAGAATTATAATTTTAATATGAAGAAGTGGATTGCTACTTGCAATCCCTGGGTAATGTAAGAATCGTCTTATTTTAATAAATGGTTACATTTCATTATAAAATAAGTTCTTGTATCACACAAATGGCATTATGCATCATCAAATGGAAAGAAATTTCATTTGAAAACCAAAACAAAAAATGGATGTAAGAAGATGACCATGAGCCAGCAATGTGCCCTTGTGGCCAAGAAGGCCAATGGCATCCTGGGGTGCATTAGAAAGGGTGTGGTTAGTAGGTCAAGAGAGGTTCTCCTCCCCCTCTATTCTGCATTGGTGAGGCCGCACCTGGAGTATTGTGTCCAGTTCTGGGCCCCTCAGTTCAAGAAGGACAGGGAAGTGCTTGAAAGAGTCCAGCGCAGAGCTACTAAGATGATTAAGGGAGTGGAACATCTCCCTTATGAGGAAAGGCTGAGGGAGCTGGGTCTCTTTAGTTTGGAGAAAAGGAGACTGAGGGGTGACCTCATCAATGTTTTCAAATATGTAAGGGGTGAGTGTCAGGGAGATGGAGTTAGGCTTTTCTCAATGGTGACCAGTGATAGGACAAGGGGTAATGGGTGTAAATTGGAGCATAGGAGGTTCAAGTTGAATATCAGAAAAAATTTTTTTACTGTAAGGGTGACGGAGCCCTGGAACAGGCTGCCCAGGGGGGTTGTGGAGTCTCCTTCACTGGAGACATTCAAAACCCGCCTGGACACGTTCCTAGGCAATGTACTCTAGGGGGCCCTGCTCTGGCAGGGGGGGTTGGACTAGATGATCTTTCGAGGTCCCTTCCAACCCCTAGGATTCTATGATTCTATGATTCAGACAAACTATGCAAATTGTGAGGACTGGAAACAGTCCCTATTTATATCATGTGCAGCATGATGGAGACTCCAGTCTCACCAAGAGCTCCACATTCTGAAAGATGCAAATTCATAATGGGATGTCCCCCTGTTACATCGTGAGATCAATGTCTGGTCTATTTTATCATTACCAGGTAACAAAGCACTTACTCTCTTTTATCTCCTGTAGCACCTCATAAAGATGCACACGTGGTTTCTCTGAGTAATCATGTAGGGTTTTTAAGTTTTTTTGGGGTTTTTTTGTTATGTACAGAGAATAGCTGCTGTCCTATTGGACCTTTTCAAATTGGAAACTTAAAGTCTATTTATCCATTGCCCTAGCCTTAAACAGCACTGATAATGATTCGTACTAATGTAGAATACAGCTAGAAGTTTAAGAGAAAGGCAGAAAAGGCACAAGATAGTATTTTGAAATAAAACTACAGGAAAATATTTTTTTATAATTCCCAAATACCATGAATGTTTGTTGGTTTGGTTTGGGTTGGGTTTTTTTACAATTTATTAAAGAATTTTGGTAAAGATCTCTAGATATATGACAAATTATGCCCTAATATGCATAAAAATGGAGTGAGTAGAGGAGAAAAGCAATTTCTGGAAAAATTGTGGAAGGAAAGACCAGGAGATGCAGCTTGCGAGGCAAGAAAGTTCATCATAGTACGTATGAATCTTGGAATGAAACCATTAAAGAAGTTAATAAGACAAGTGATCCATGGTGTCAGTCTGAAATACATAATATTTAAAATAGATTTAGACATTGCTAAGCAAAGCTGAAATCTGCCTATTATGCAGGAATACAGAGTAGATGATCATAGTGTTAGTTACCATTGGCCATACAGGGCAATTAGAATAACTAATCTGTACCTAAAATACCCTCTAAATGCTTTGCCAAAAGGGTGATAAATACCTATTATTTTTTCTAAAGCAAAACAGATTTTTGATTGTAAATATTGGTTGAAGATGTAGATGGCAAATGTAAGTTACAGTCCTGAGTTTTTTAACAGGGCCAGCTGTTTGTCCCTCTTCAGTTTTCTCTCCAAAAAATTAGTCTATTAAGTAAAAGAAGTATACTATCAAATAAATGTGCCAAATGGTACAGTAAATTGTTATTCTATTGATAAACACAAACCACTGAATTTTACAGTTTACTGAACAACTGTAGCAGTAGTATCTTATTTACTGCTAGAATTGCAGGTCCTGACCTTTGTCTTCCAGTCATTTTGTTCACAGTATGATAAACGTGAATATAAGTGTGTGGGGGGAAAAAGGTGAAAAATGACTGCATACAAGCAATCTGCCATCCCCAATTGTCCAATAAATGTGATGTTAACAGCTGTAAGACATCCAGGATACATAGTTCAGTGGGTGAGTGGTGACTCTCTTTTCTTTCTGTCATGTATACACACTCCAATTCAAGTAGCAGATATTTATGAACCCAAAAACTATCCTGTAGGCTTCTTGTTGAGTATTTAAATGATGAAATTGAGTTAAGCTTTACTAGAATTAAATTCACAGTCCAATGAGAAATGGGGTTTCAGCACCAGTGTTGTAGACTGTAGACATGTCGTTTTGATTTTGGTATTATTTTTGTTTTAACTCAGGGGTTATTCCAGATATGTCTAATCTTCTGCCTAAGTATTTAAAACTCTATATAAAACATTTATTTTAATTTTTTTTTCAAATATATTTTCTTAGAATTAAAACTGTTGTGTAAATTTACATATTTAAAATAGCAGGATACCACAGCTGCACAATCCTATTTGACTGTTGCCAGAACTTTACCAAGGTGCCTTTAAATAACAATCTGTAGCTAAATGTCAAGTATGGCAAATACATGTCTGATTGTTATTGTCTGCTTTCCACTATGTGGAAGTGCCAAACTAAAAAGAAAAAAGCCCAAAACAACAGAAAAATTAGAAGTACTCAGTTTCTGGCTGACCCATTGTTGCTGATTCCTGTTCTGTGGTGTTTGGCTCTCCAGTTATGTAGCTACATCTCTGTCTGGCCTGTAACTCACCAGGGCCTTGCACCTCTGGTCAGGATAATTACCTCAGCAACCTTATCTGTGCTACAACCTTGGTATAAGACCTTGAACAAAGTCACATTTGACTTCTCTAAGCTTAAGGTTTTAGTGAGGAATTTTTGAGGATGGGAATAATGATTTTTATTTCATTTGGAAAGCAATGTGCATCAAATATAGTTGAATACTAGAAATAAGTACTGGTACTTCCTGAGAAACCTGGGAAAGAGATTTTAGGAACAATAAGTTTTTATACTTACATTTGTTCTTAAGCTCAAATTTCTCTATCATACCAGAAGTCTGATTGGAGAGAAGTTTCACATCAACTTGATTATTTGCATATTCGTAATAAAATCATGGATCCTCTCTGTGAGATCCCTGTGAAATGTACTATTTTGTTTAGTAGAAATACTGCTTAACTCTGATACTTGTCACCAATTATGTGAAATATTCTAGACAAAAGGCTTGAAGATACATTCCACATAACTACCTTGGTGAAAGACAAATTGGAAACCCTATTCTGCTGAAGGGCACTGTCATGTCTTCTGTTTTATTAAAATGGGGTTGGATTCACATCACCAAAAGATTTAGCCATTCCTGTCTTATAAGGCCAGTAGAGGATTATTTGAGACAGTTCCCTTGGGTTATCAGGGCATTGGCTATATACTGAAATTCATATAAATTGAAGTATGGCAGTGATGGTGGGTTTGGAGAAGTTTGCCATATTTCGTTATGAAATTCATACAAGAATGGTGATGTCAAGACTACTTGGGGCAATTTTTCTGCTGACCTAGCTCCATTTCAATATCATATATTACCAGGAATAACAAAATAGAAATGCATGCATCCCCTGTGAAGGGGATTGAAATATGAAATATTTATTGAAATATGTGACTGAACTGAAAAAGATTTATTGAACAAAAGGCTGTATTTTATTATTTCTTCTCCTTTTAATGTTACTATTTATCTGTCTATGCTAAACTACTCTCTGCCATTGGCCTCTACTACTAGTAATAATTTGTAAGTTTCAGTATATACTTTATGAAAACACAAAACTAAGGCATGAAGGTTTTTACTGAATTGACTGTTTCTGATAAAACAGTTCAGTATTGTTTGCTTATCTGTCATTCATTGGTAAGAAGAGGTTGGAGGTGTTACATAAATCCAAGGCTTCACTTAAATACTGATTTTCATTACTCTATAGTTAGTATTCTTGCTGTAGAGAAAGCAACATGCAGTGTATTCAGTGGGGATAGTCATAAATGTGTCTGTACATATGAAAGTGCAATTCAGTTATTATAATTTGAGGCTAAGTACTACAAGTGGTTCTACATGTATGCTGGGGAAAGAGAAACAACACACAAAGCCTGAGTGGACTAATTACACAATCTTGTGTGTTGCTTCCATGGCAAAAGTGGCTGAAACTGAGACACGGGAAAACTAATTGTTATTGAGGTGAGCAATAGCTGAATTTAGTTGCTCTTACCCTGATCATTAATTGTAATTAAGGAACGGTTTTCTGAAAGAGTGCCAGTTATACTTGATAACACAAAAATAAAGACTTTTTATGTTAAAATCAATAGCAGTATGGCCAGTGAAGTTTCTGAGTGCAGAATCTATCATTAGAAGTGCCTGTACTTTATAGGCAGACACCACTTGTGCAATAAATAAACAAACCAAAACCAGAAACAAAGCACAACCTACACTTGTTCTAGTCTAAAATTCCATCTGCTTGTACTATGTATGGATGTAAACTCGAAATTTAAAGGGATGGAGAATATTATAATGTATGCACTACAAATTGGTAAGCTTTGTTAAATGAATTCTGTGTGATACCTTAACAGACAGATTGGTGATCAGTATTTGAATATTGTGTACATTACTAACATTAAATGTGACTTCATTGAAAAGTAAAAAATTGTGTTACTCCATGCCTTTCAAGAATGATAGACTAGAATAAAATCACATAATACTTGGTAGAGAAATGTAGAAGATAGAAAGATGTGTTTAAAATAATTATAAATAACCAAGATTATTTTTCTCTGAGATTGGAGGCACTCAGGGATAATACAATAGAAAACAGCATTTGGTTCCTGAAGAAGTAGGAGAGATTTGCTTCCAGTATTACTGAATATGGCAAATCAGATCTCAAAGAGACTGGGAGGCACTAGTCATGTTTGGTGTGTTGGAAAATCAAGCTTGTGAGTTTTTTCTACAAACACATGAGAAAGGATTCTGTCTTAAAGATGAAATGCCCATTGTTGTAAGAACATTTTAGCATTTTTTTGAATCAGAAATTGTACAGCTAAACAATTATCTGTTTCTAGGCATTTATGTATTCCTCATTATTACAGTAATTTTGTTTGTGTGCATAAACTCCTGACTTGTATGTGCAAATAAAGCAGAGATTTAAAGAAATTGCTCATATAAGTACCTACTTGACTGTACAGTCTTGGTAACCATAATTTAAAATGTAGCCATATTTTTAACCTTCTCCTTTTAAAAATTGGATGTTATAAAAAATTTCTTAAAGTAGGTTAGATTATATTCTCATTGCTATGATTTCTTGCTAATAATAATAGTGTAAAAGAGACAGTTAACACAGAGAAGGAAAGAAAAACCTCACATAGCTTTAGCTGATTTATTTTAAAAGGAATTAATCTTGTGAAAGTTGTGAACCAAAAAAAAAAAAGAGCATTGAGGTCTCAAATCATTAACAACTATAGTCTTACAAGGCCATAACAAGAAATGGTATCCTTGCAAATAGTGACTGCACTATTCTTCAGATTTTTATTGTTAATAACTGCCTGTAAGAATATTACATTCCTTCAAGGTGTGCCTTCTCTAGAAAGCTGTTCTACGGTTTTATAATAAAGTAATAAGTCATGTCAGGGAGAGTTTTAGTAGGCTTTCAACATACACCTTGAATGTGCTCTGAGGCATAAAGCCAAGTGCCATTAATTATTTGAGAAGTGTGCTGGTAACTTACTATTCGTACTGACATAGTGCCAGCCAACAAATGTCATTGCAACAGCTAGCAGGATGGAAGTTTGGGTTCTTGACAAAAGTTGGTAACTTTCCACTTTAGAAAAACTGCTCCCAAAAGAAGCTTCTGTAAAGCAAATGAATTAGTTGCCACATCTTTTGCTCTTGCAGAAAGTAATACTTCATATAGTCCAAGTCTGTTTGTAGTGTCTTCTGGTAAGGTCCAGAGAGTCCTCAACTCTACAGAAGAGTGTAAAAGTTTCTGTGAGAACAGGCCTTCACAGTCTTCTAAATTGGACACCAGTTCCTCAGGAAATGATGAGAAAAGCCAACAAACACAGATTCCTTCCACAGTTATTATAAATAATATTTCTTACCCTGTTTTCCAGAATTCTCTTTTGTATTGTTCACTACAGTGTTGAAAAACTTATTACACTTCTGCCTTATACCTCCAGTATAGACTCTTCCAGTTACAAATGTAGCCTAACCCCTATTTCAGCTTTTCTTTATGAAAAGCAATTTGACATCTGAGGACTGAAGCAGGAAATCTCAAATTCTTTTTTTTTTTTTTTTTTCTAGTGGTAAAGAAACATACTAGAGACTCTGTCCTCCTCAAAAATGCAAGGAGGGACATGCCACTGCAACATGTATTGCATATGAGTAAATATGCTCCACTTGCTTTACACTGCACAGTCTTCCTGTTGGCCTCAGCTTGTGCATGTACAGTGAACTGAATATGTTCAGTAGAGGTTATTAAAGTTTACCTGGAGATTCAAGCATTCTCTCTGCTATTTTCACACGTGTCAGTGACCTTTCATGACTCGTATTGGCTCCTGAAGTATTCTCAGCCTTTTTTGGTCCTTTGTGATATGAGTTCCTAACTGAGCCAGGGCAGCTGAGTAGAGGAAAACTTCTGCTCTAGAGATACAATGCAATGAAGATGCTGAGGTGTTGACTATTACAGCTGCTTATCTAGTGTTTTGGTTTTCAGGAAGTGGAAGTGTTCTCAGGGTTGCACTTCTCCTTTTCTAGTTAATTTTAAGTTGGTTAATGGAGTTGCTGGAGATGGCTCTTTGTGGATGCAAAATTCCATTCTTTTTCTGCAGTCCTTCCTCATCCCAGGAGAATGCACTAGTATATTGCAGGAAATTACTTTCCTTCTTTTTTGTGTCTGACATGTTCCTTGATTACCATTTCTTTTGTGTGACTTAATTAGCCTAAATAATTTCCTTTGTTTACTATCTTCTTAAAACTCTGGGATGTTCCTTTAAAAATTGTGTAGCATAGGAAACCGTATTTATACAATCTCCTTTAAAGATTTATGAAGTTTGTCTAATTGTATACTTTCTTTGGGGTCAGTCCATAAAATATTGACAGAATAACTAGTTTGGGTATGGAGCAGTGCATTTGGCTATGTGTAGTTCCACCTCATGTAATTAACTAGATTTCAGGGATCCCCACAACAGAATCAGCAACACAAATCAGTAAAAAATGGTTGCTTGCCTCTTCAGAAAGGTTCATTCTTTGTCTCTTTTCTTCCATCACTAATAAAGTACCCCAGTGCTCCAGCCATTTCCATCCCATGCCATAACTGTGAGACACCTTCACTTTTTGTTTTTCCCAATTCCACAAATATAACCATAGTGCATTTTTCTTCTGTGGCTAGAACAGCCAGCCTGTGTATTACTGGGGCTTTTGAGACAACACAAGACAGCAGGCCAGGCAAGGGCTTCCAGCATGAGTGTCTCTGCCAGAATCTATTCACAGAGTTCAACCACATCTATGGAAGCTGGAGGCGAGATTCTGCCTTCACCACCTTTAACAATTAACAAGAGATCTTTATGGCCACAAACAGTATGGTTACAGTACATTTAGGCACATAGGTTTTCAGTGCATGGAAGAGTTGGAGATTATTGCCACTATAAATAGTGAAGCAGCTTTGGTGGGCCCTCTTGAAAATTTTAAGCCAAAGTTTGTAAAGGTCATGTGTGTTTTTCTTAATGCCTGTTCCTCCTGATGATGCAGCACTGTGGTGATGGCATAGCACGGGCTCTGTGCAGTTAAAAACAGGAAACTTCCCATTCTGGATTTCACCTCAGCAGCCTTTTTAATTTACTCAGATGCCAGAAACTTTCTTTCAAATCACTGACACATTTTCACTAGGCAGAGGATAATAACTGATTCCTTCCAGATATATCTATGTGGCACAAAAACTGTTGTTTTTTTTGTTGTTGTTTTTTTTTTTTTTTTAATTGAGCCTGAGTTTGTTTTCTGCTGTTGGAGTTTATACAGGCATGCATAAAAGGATCTAAAAAAAATTAAACTGCAGTCATCTCTAGGTTCCCCTTTAGAAAAGTATACCTGAGCTAAGCACACACAAAATAAGTTGAAGTTGCAATGTAGCAACTTCCTCTAAAAAATTAACTGTATTGACTCATCAGTACAATTTACAAAATATGTTTAATATAAAATTAAGGGGTAATTTTAAAAGGTCACAGACATCCTGTAAAGCAGTGTAGCGTGTTTTATGAATGGCTTTTATTTTTATGGTTACAGTCTTGATCTATAGTTTCAAGGCTTGATATTTTCAATCAAATATGTTCTTTTCAGCTGCTTATAATTTTGCCAATTTTGTATTGTTCATGCAGAAACATTCTTACCTACATTTCCCTGTTGCAGTTATAGATTTCATTTACTTAGTTTCAGAAAAAAATAATTCAGCTAGTTCTGACTTAAGTGAAACACAATGTTTTTTTAGTATTGAAAACAGTTTGCATCTCTTTATTTGAGTAGTACATAAATATTTAAACTTCCTAGTCACTATGAAAGTGTTTAGAATAGTCTTTTTTTACCTTTTTGAAAATACTAAAGTGAGTCCTTCATAAAGATGTTTTAAAAAAGAGGTTACCAATATAGAATATTGGTTTATATGTCCTGATTACCTACAGGGCAAATCTATAAGGTAATAAATACAATGGATAGGCATCCTCTGAAAGTATCATTCTACTGGTGATTACCAAAGAACACCAGTTATATATTATACCTGCAGTGTCACTTGTCTTCTTGCTGTAAATTAAGGAGAAGCCAGAATACAGACAGACTGTCGATCTCCCAGAACCTAAAAAATCCTTCCATTACTGGAGGGATTACTGGCAATGGTAGTGTCCAGCAGCAATACGAAAAAAACCTTAAGTCATTAAGTAAATATTGCTTTGTATGCAAAAAGTGAAGTTTAATAAGTTCCACACTGCAAAAGTTATTTGAGTCACCTCAATGGCAATCAAGGTGTTTCTTTTTGTTGTTCTTGGAAGTCTTCTGTTGCCAACTTAAAAGTTGTGGAGAAGTAGCTGACAAAGCACCTTAAGAAGTACTTAAGAAGGATTCATTTGTGCTACATAATACAGATCACAGCTCTTTGATGAGCTATTGAATTATATCTACTATGACAGGCAGTGATAAAGTTAATATCATTGACTGTTCTTCTTGTCTGCATGAATTTGTTTGATAAACCACAGATTCTTTAAAAAGATGGTGTGTGACCTGAATAATTGCTCAAGTTGTTGTATTGTAACATTTTATAGAGAGAAAAACTGCATTGATGTGAACTGAAAATACTGTTTGATGTGTATCAATTCTCTCTTTTGTCATTTCTTCTAATCATTTTAATAAACAAGCTGTACAGAATATTAAAATATGGGAAATATGGGAATGACAGAAAATAAGTCACTGGATAAAAAAAGAATTATCACAAGGAAAAAGAAGAATTAATTTCATTTACCTTTCTTCATTATGTAGTCATATTTCTTTTCCCTTATTCCTCTCTAAAGTTAAGGGTTTGAGTAATGTTTTTATCTGTTCTCCAACTCCCAGAATAGAAATACTAGAGAGTATAAGGTATTGGCAAGAGAAGAAATTGACTGGAGCATACAAACACAGTTTTATTTAAGTGCATACCGAAACACAGAGAAATATAAATTTCCTGCAAACAGAAAAGGAAATTTAGTCTGTCATCACCTCCTTACAATCTGGAGGAAATATACCAAGCTAGAGCCTTATTTTCTTGATATATGATGTCTTTTATTTTTCTGGTTTCAGCTAACCAACGTGTTCAGTAATTTCATGACTGGTCTTCCTCCAGTGGGTTCTTCATGGTGCCTCATATTTCTGGCAACTCCTTCTGGTCTCCCTGTCAGTTTGAATATGTCCCAAAGTGATTCTCCTCTCCTTGTATGAAAAAAGGAAAAACAGATTACCTAATCAGATAGTGCTCACAATTAAAGGTTGTCCTCATAACTTCATTGTCCTAATTCTATAATATTCAATCTTGACTTCTTGTCTTTTCTAATTTGCAATGTGCAACTTGTGTTATATTCTTTCCTATGTACTCTTTTGGTCTTTTCTACACACTTTTACCAAAATATATATTGCTTAAAGTAGTATTTTATTTCCTTGTTTCTGCACAGCATTAGAATAACTAGGATCTATTTTATTAGGAAGAATGCCTCTACTGAGAGACTAGTCAGGTGCTGGAATGGTCTACCTAGGGAGGTAGTGGAGTCACCAGCCCTAGAGGTATTTAAAAGCCACGTAAATGAGGCACTTCAGGATGTGCTGTAGTGGTCATGGTGATATATAATATTTTTATATATTTTTAATATCAGAAAGGTAAGAGGTTTTGGATGCCCCCCTCCCTGAAGGTGTTCAAAGCCAGGTTGGATGAGACTGTGAGCAATCTTGTCTAGTTGAGAAACATTCCATGCCTGTGGCAGGGAGGTTGGAATCAATGATCTCCAAGGTCCCTTCCAACCTAAGCCATTCTATGAGTCTATGATGATGATGATGACTTAAAAATTTGAATATATTAAAAGAACATAACAAATATGAAAGATGTCAGTCTTGTGGTTCATTAATGGGTTTCAGAAAACAAAAAAAAATGTATGAGGTGGAAAAGCATGGAAGATTTTGTGTTTCAAAAGATTGAAACACCGCTTCCACAGCCACTGATGATGGTATTTGCCATTCATTGTAAATGACAGCAGTGTTCTCTATTTTAATTTGATTGATGAGTTCTCAGCAAGCTATAAAAACCCACACACACAGACCAATGTCCGATATACATAAAAGTTGCTCCTAAGTTTCCCTTGGACTCCCCTTCCTTCAACTAACTAGATGATGGGTGATTCAAATGTTGTAAAACTGAAACAACTGAAAGGCAGAATCAACCTTTCTTTCACAATGACATGCTTCCATAGAGCAGTGAAAATGCTCCCTTTTTAAAAGTAGCAAAGTTCATGACCACCATGTTTGCATTTCCTGGACTTTGTGTCACATACCTTCAGTCCGTGGAAAGAACTTGTTGGCTGTAACAGTCTCGAGCAGTAAAGACTCTTTGGCAAGAGACCACAACTTCAGTATGTAGTAATGGACTCATGACCATAATTACTGAACTGGGCCATTTAAATTTTCTTAAATATACTGTCCTGTCCAGCACAAGATGAAGCCCTCATTCTACAGAATGATGCTGCAAGATCAGCTCCATCATCCTGGTGGCCTGTACAGAGTAGCCTTTGGCTACATTCCCTTGGATTTGGAAATGTGTCTGGTTTCCCAGACAGAGCTCAGTGAAGTATGGCTTTCTCTGCTCTTGCTGTAACATATACCCAGCTATTGGCTCAGGTTGCTGGAGCACTCACTATGGGGGCCAGCACGTCTCTGGGGTCCAATGGTGGCAGGGGCTCTCTGGAGACAGCCAGGGTGGTCCTGTTTTACTCCTCTGGGCCTTTGGTGGTGGGCTGGGATGTTGGTCCACAAGTGGGCTGAACTCAGCATTGTCTGTGGGCAGCCAGGGCAGGGCTGTGCCACAGCAGAGCTGTAACTCAGGCAGGGACTGCTAGAAGCAGCTCCCAAGGTGGGAGTCAGCCTGTCAGGGAGCCTTTCTCCGTGGCCCCAGAGGGATGGGGCTGCCCTTGGCATGTGGTGCCTCTGAGCTGGCCCTGGGCCTCCACAGCAAAGCCCTGGCAGGGAAGTCTGCTTGGGCACCTGAGAGGGGTAATGGCCATGGATGGACCTTGTAGTTGTGCATGAGGAAGAGGAGCTTCCCGGAGTGCTTTGCACCACACACATTCCATCTGCTTGGAACACCTAAGATTATATCTCATTTTATGCAGGAAGTGTACAATGACCCTCTATAGTTTTTCCATCCTGTATAAATATCTATGCATGTAATGTCAGCATCTTGATAAATGCCTTCTCCCCCTCTCTGTCCTGACTGGGAGTCTAGCAAGCCATGAATCACTTTCTTTAAGAGTTCATCAGAGCTTTGCATAGTGTTAATTTATCTTTGTAATCTTTTATGCATCTTATGTATAATGGAAACAAAACCAAATGCCATATATTTAGCATTCAATAATAAAAATATATTAATTACAAGTTATCTATAGTTTAGAAACCTCATAGTCAAATCCTGATAAAGCTGTAGTAATGCACATTTAGAGATGTGTTATCTTTTATGAAGCCAATTAAATTAACAGTGCTTCTCTGCGTGATCTCTGGTATTTCATTGGAGAAAACTTTAGTGCCTTTGAATTGTTCATTCAGATACCATACAAATTAATTAAGCATTAAGACAATATATTATCTTCCCCCAGGCTTTACAAAAGTCTAATCTCATAGAGTTTGTATAATTAGCAACTCACAGAGTCACTTGTGTTAGATAACATTAGAGAAAATAAAATGCCTCCCAGTGATTTGGAAGTTAGAAAAAAACACTCTGTGGTAACAAAGATAAAAACAAAGCTTTACGGGTTTTGGAATAGTCATCATTAGAAGCCTTTTCCAACAGCAGCTTTTCAAAGTTCAAATGCACAAATAGTTTGTGAAAATGATAGATGAAATAACTATTAGCTGAGTGGAAAAAATATTATGAGGAACACTCTGAAAATACTGATTTACCAATCCATAAAAAAGAAACTTTCTATATATATAAATATCTGGAACAAAATTTTAACTTACTTGTAGTAGGTAAATACATAGGATACAGTTTTTTATGGCAAAGATGCCCTTTTTCCCTCTCCAGATACAAAACCACGATTCCTTTATAATTAAAAGTTTCTGAGTTTCTGATGTTCCTGTTAGGTAGTTTGTGCACTAAATAACTTTGTGTCTTTGAAACTTCCAGATGAGAATAAATAGTAGAAATAGTAGAAAGCTAGTAAAAATCTGAGGAACTTGGTTAAGATTAAGCATTAATTAAGCATTAAGTGAGTAAGCTTACTGATCAATCCCTTTGCTCATATACTAATCTTTATTTTAGATGTGTGACTTTAGGACTCTAAAGTTGAATACACCAGTTAGGGTTTGTGTATGGTTTAATATCACAACCTGCAGTCACACACAGTTAATTACATGCGGTAGCACAATTTGCAGTCTCATAGCAGAACATTTACAAACCCAGTTTTCACAAAAAGTTATGCATAACTTAGAAATTGCAATGGAGTGCAAATTTTTCCTGTTAATTTTATTTGGAATGCCTGTAAGCTACACATGGCTTATGGTGGTCTTATACAGCTTTAATCTCTACAAAGAGCCCTAAGGCCAAAGGAACAGAAATTCCTTTTCTTCAGAGAGAGGCATATCTCTGAAATCATAGCAATTGAGACAACTTTTGAAAACCTGGGTAGTAACTGCAGTGCTTGCAAATTTTCTGTGGAAAATGGTAAATTCAACAAATGTTTTTGTTAATTGTGCCTTCTGAAGCACAGTATCTGTTAGCAGAAGTACTGTATTTCAGACTCATGCTGCATATTCACTGATTTTGATACAGAGTTTGTTTGCTTTCACCTTGAATGTTGGTGATCAGAACTGAGTTATCCAGAGAGGTGGGCCATGCCAAGCCTGTGATCATTTGGGAGCTTTCAGCTTGTGTTATTATATCTTGTTTTGGCTGGGTTTCATTTGAAAGTATTCAATAATCATGATTGTGTGATTCTACATTTGGACAGGGAACAGGTTGTCAATAGCTTTATGAGCTTAGTCGTAGAAAAACTTTCCTGGTCTTTCTCTGCCACAGAATTTGTGGTACATACCTGGCTTAATAGATAAATGTTGTTGCGCTGGATTCAAAAGAAGTGATCTACTTATTAATCAATTTTTTTTTTTCCCATGAGAAAATTAATCTTTTCCGTTAGGATATATATTCGTTCTTTTAAGAGATGCACCAAATCAAAACCATAAGTGACTTAAATACATTACAGCATAAAGCATAGAGTAAAACATTTACTTTTTAAAATCCGAAATTAAGTTTCTTAAGTTTTATTTTGGAATAGTGAAGTGCTTGAACTTTAAGCAAAATATTTCTCTTGGAAGGGAATGCTATGGTTTTTTTTTGATCTAAATTGGTTTGTCATTCAGGGAAGGAGTGATTCCAGACTGACAGCCATGAATTTCAGAAGTAATAAGGATTTTTAAAGAGCACTCATTTCTCTTTGACTGAGACTGTAACTGCAATTGCCACCTCTGTAATAACAAACTTCTTTGTATTCAACCACGTGTATGAAAGGTAGCTTTTAAAAGCAAGAATTTAATAATCATCCTTAGGTATGCCAGGGCAGAATCTGGGCATGAGTTCTTTTCTTATGCAAGCAAGTGTAACACTCTCCTAACTTTGCCTTACGTTCTACCTCCCTCCTTCTCTTCCTTTCTTTTCCTTCTGCCTTCCTGGATTCATTGCCTACAGCCTATATCTACAGTGCTGCCTTCTTCCATGCACCAAACCTGCTGTCTTTCCAATCGGTAGAAAAGTACTGCTCACTGTAATCACAATTGTGATTTTCAAGGGAAAACCCTTGAAAACCCTTGCTGTTCCCACCCCTCTTATTTCTAAAACCAGAAATGCTTTTTTTTTTTTTTTTTTTTCTTTTTCCTCTTTTTTCCTCTGCCAGTGGCAGCAGGGCAGGATTCCTTCCTAATGCCTATTCAGCAAAGTCTGAGGAACACAATGGGAAAAGAACTGCTGAAATTGTTGAGTCAAAATTAAGGTCTTAAAATAACAATTGAAAAGTTGTGTCTTGGAATGTGATAGGCAATCAGCTGTTATCTTTTCCAGTCCCATCTTCTCATTCCTTTTTCCTCATCTACTAATGAAGCTGCTTTTATATCATGCAAGTTCTTTGGAATCAGAAGCAAAAGTCATATCTGTATATGATATCTAAGAGTTAATACTTTTTAATAAACCGGTATGAACTGATAGTGGATACATAAAATGCATACTTTTGGGTACTTTTCAAAGAAATCCTCATTTTAATATCATTATTTCATCTTCTTGCAAAAAGAAGAATTATTTCTGTCTGGTTTCTCTAGCAATGTAGACAAAATTGTCTTAAATATGTCAAAATGAGAAAAAGCCACATGGATTTTTGAAAATACGTACATAGAAATTGTTTCCATTGTGCTACTGGAGGATACAGAAGGAATATGAGTCTGTACAGTTTATACATGTTGGAGTTTCTTTTTCATTTGCTTCAAGTAACTAGGGGTGAGGTGAGCTCTAACCATTGCTTCTTCCCCTATATGAATATATAGGGATGTAATTCTTGTCTCATCAAGGTGTTCTGAGAGTAAACATGTTGAGCTTTGCAAGTCTCTGTTACTTAAATAAAGAAGCCATGTAAATAGCTTTAGTGGAGAAGAAGTTATCTCAGTCTTTCTTATTAACAGAACCTATGTAAAAAACAGATGTGCTTTTGTTGAGTGATATTACTGAAGTTGTCTAGGTAATCATTTCAAGCATCAGTGAGGACTGTGCAACTTTGGAAGCTTAATGATTTCTCATTGTATACCAGGAACAGATTTTTAGTTTTTTTAAGTCCATATACAAAAATGAAAACTGTGAAGAGTTGTATGATCAAAAAAGCAAATATATTTTGGTTGGAAAGGAAAGAAGGTGCATTATAACTGCATGGAACAGATTTGACTTATGACCAAAACTTGTTTTTAATAATGAAACTTATTTTCTTGTTTTGCAGCTTGCAGGCCTGGATTCTATAAAGCATTTGCTGGAAATATTAAGTGCTCCAAGTGCCCTCCACACAGTTTGACTTACGTAGAAGCAACTTCTGTCTGTCAGTGTGAGAAAGGTTACTTCAGAGCTGAAAAGGACCCACCAACTATGGCATGTACCCGTAAGTGTGATCATTTCCAGTGTCTGCAGTTCTCTTCTCCTGTGCCTCGTGTTTATTTTTGTATTTTAAAAACAATTACATGAGTTGGTGTATTTCTTGAGAAGAATTCCATTCAAGATAACCAAAAGAGATTTTTAAAATCAAAATTCAAAAAGCATATTTCTAAGTAGTCTAGATATCCCTAAAAATACTGGCATGTTTCTTAGCATGGTGACTTTTTAACTTGCCATTATGAGAGATAATATGAGGTATGTAAACACTGTCATATAGATAACAATATTTTAACTCCCAGTATTTTAAATACATGAAAACATGCTTGTACAAAAAACTTTCCAAAAAAATGAGAAGAAAAAACCTGATATGACACACTCTGCCGTCTCCCCAGAGTCAAATTAAAATTGTAAGGCAAATATAATCCAAACACAATTGAAAACAACTTAAAAAAAACCAAAATCATAAAATGAAAGGAAAAAAAAATCAAATTAGAAGGACATATCTTGCAAATAATTTTCTTTCAACTTAGCTATTCCCTATTATACAACTTTGATTATATTAGTTTACATTTTTAAAATGCAACATTTTGTGATTTTTGACTAGCTTAAATTTGCCATTCAGACAAAACTGGTTCCTAGCAATCTAGGAAATTCTAACTGAGATTTTTATTACTTTGATCAATGTGCTCATGTCTAGAAACCTAATGCATAAATTTTCTTTTAATTTAAAGACATATTTCTCATAGATATTAATAAATGGTTTGTTACTCACTGAGATTTATTTGTTGATTGTAAAGGAACTATATCTGTTTAATCTTACACTGGGAACAAACCATTTAAAAATCTGAGTGAAATACTATATTTATATATTAAATCGTATTTAATAAATACAATTTAAATTCATTTGCAACTTTTTCTAAGATACCTAGTTTCTAGCATTTTGTTAGCTCTTCACAAGGAGAGTGTGATTCAATTAGATTTTGTGCCACAGTCCTCTACTTGAGAACTCTAAAAATATTACCATGTTAAATGGATGAACTTTTTTAGCGGGCTAAGTATACAAAAAGCTTAAGAGAGAAAAACAATAAAAACAAAGTACTCTTGCAATAACCATAAGGCAAATGCCATGTC
This sequence comes from Heliangelus exortis, assembly GCF_036169615.1. Lineage (NCBI taxonomy): Eukaryota > Metazoa > Chordata > Aves > Apodiformes > Trochilidae > Heliangelus > Heliangelus exortis. Next base: position 105,621,432 of record NC_092422.1, on the reverse strand, counting down.
ACTATAACTGAACTGACCCTAGCAGAATTGAACTACTTCCTGTGCTCACACTGGTCTCTCCAAATAGCAATGTAATGGGCAAAATGGGAATATATCAGGTAATTTGGAGTTTGTTTAAAAAGTCGCAGGCACTTTGTAATCCTGAAGTCATTATTTAGGCTGAGACAGTGTCCCTCTGCTAAATGGGAGTGATGGTCACCAAAAATTCCATTCCTCAGATCCAAGGTACTTAGCAGAAAGTTGTCTAGTCTAACTACAGGATTTTCAGAGGGGTTAATCCTAGCCTCCAGCTTAAGGTACTTACTTTGGGGGCATAGGGTTCAGAGGGGCACCCCAATCCAAAGCACACAAGCTGCTGTCTGCTCACTCAGTAACAAGGCACATAGGCCTGTCTATTTGCACAAAATCTGTGAGGGAATAAATCATCTTGTTCCAGACTTCCTATAGGAAAATGGTGATTACAGGAAAATTCCACTCAAATGAGTGCCCCAAGCACAAACAATTACAACTTACCCACAATGCTAACACACATCTGATGCTCTTGATGGTTTCATGCTTAGAAAGATTGTTTCACTCAACCATTAAGCAGATGTGGTTCCATATTATTTATGAGTCATTGGTTTTTTCATCTCCAAAAGACAGATCTCTGAAAAAATTATGTATGCATAGCATGATGTTTCCATAATTATACTTCAGAATACAATTTTAAATGTTCTACCCTGCTACCATTAACATGGATAATGTAGGGAGGAGCATGATAGCTCCTGGTACCAGTAGTACCGGGAGCAGGTACCTGCAACAACCTGGTACTTTACCAACAAAAGGTGTGGTGTTAAAAGGTGTGGTGACTGAAAAGTCTCAGGGAAGACTTGCTGCCAGACCTCTCTGTTCCTGCTGAAGATGTCAGCCAAAGCAACTGAGTGGAGTCGGAGAAGTTATCAACCAAGACAGCGGTACTAGTGCCCCACCTCACTCCAGCTTGGGAGAAGTAAGGGAGACACTGACCCACATTGTAGTTTCTGCCTTGATTTCAGTTCAGTGCCACCATTCATTTCCTCTCATTCAGCCTAGACTACAAGATACCAGTACTGCATTGACACTACAGCAGATTTATTTATCTTATACCTACAATGATGATTATTTCACTAATTGTCTGCTCTGCAAATGACACTAAGACTTTTAACAGGCAGACTGCATTGTTAACTTCTTGCACATCATCAATAATGAAGAGTATGCAGACCAAATTATTCCCCAAGTGATACCTTTAGCTCCACTGCTTTCAAATTATGCTCTCAGTTATTAAAATTATTTTTCTGTCATAAATAAAACTTCGCTGCCTTCAATGGGTCTGTGCAGAGGTGGCTAATTTATATTTAATAAACAAAGATACAGATATGAGGCAGAGTAGATTGTTCTTTCCAAAATATAATGCTTTACAGTAATAAAAGTGGTTGAAAAGTTAGGAACAAATAGAGCCAATTTAAGTAGAGAGAAAAGGATGTACAGTAAGAAAATGCCTTTTCTACATTACAGCTTTTGGGCAGATCTGCGTTTTTAATGTTCATTTTCAAATTTGTATCCTGGCATGTAAGCTGTGATATAAGAGATTTGAAAATTTTCCTGTGACTTTTTAAATGAGAGTTGTTCTTGAATCAAACACAGAATGGTGGATTCCCCTTACAAATGTCTCATATTCAAATTAGAATGAAGTATCTACTTAATTTGCTCTCTCTATCTCTCTCTTTTCATTCCTGGATAGGGTTAGACAATATTCCTCACTCCAGAATTTTCCCTCGGCATTGGAAAACTTGCATATACAGCATTATGTAAAATAAGGACCTTGATTTAAGACAGTGTGAATTTAAGAGTTTAGCTTCAGGCATCTTTTTTTTTTTTTCCCCTCAAGATGAGCTTGAAATCTACTTTTATTAATTCTGTGAAAGTGCATACTGTATCCTTATCCAAAACTGTACAGTTGCCATTTTTATTTAATGTAACTGTATTTCGAAGGAATGCGGACTTTGCAGAAAAGCATAATAAAATTCTAATTTAGTAAGAGGAAGGAAAATTACATTAAGATATATTGTTAATCTCTTTCCCATAGCTTTTTTTCATGGGATTGGCACTTATTAGCGATCCCTTGCTGCTACTCTTTATTGTATTTCTTTGCCACATGAGAGTACACTATCAGTGATCTCTCTGCATACACAGTGAGCAACAAACAGCATCATATCTAATCCCCTCTCTGTCTTCTCTGTACATAAACTCTAACATTTCCCACTATAGTGTAACTGGATAAATTAATCCATATTTTCAAGGTCAAAGGCGGGCAGGCTTATATTGGATCTCTGAGTCTGAATACATCTCTTTTCTTGTTATGCTTAAACAGTTTTGAGGCCAACAAACTTGTGCTCTGTTCAATAGCCTCTGCCCCAAAATGATCATCCATTTGAAAAGTCAACACTGTATTCCAGCAGCAGAATCAACCAACGTGTTTCTTGAAGGCTTCAGCTCTATTTCTTGTATTGTTATCTTTCTATGTATATTTCTATATATATTTCTTGTTTGCAATTTATCATTTTGCTCAGACTTAAATTATTGGTTCAAAAGTCACTGGCAGTCTATTTGTCCTGCCCGCCTTAGAGAAAAAGAGTGATTCTGAAAAGGAAAAAATGTAACACAGCATTCCACAACAAGTGACACTACTTATGGAGGCTAGATATATGTATGTGTATAAAAAAGCAATTACAAATCAGGGGGCACAGACAGATGTCGATTCTGAATGTTTTCAGAAGATGATGGTTAATCTTTGCTCTTCCACTGTCAATTCAGTAGTCAAATAACACAAACTTCTAAGAGTTGAGTAGTGGTAACAGACAGTTCTCACTGAAAAAGCAACAATTTTTTTTCCAGACGGTCTTCATTCTGTAGTATTCAAAATATTGCATTGCCTATGCATGGCTATCAGTGCCAATCTACTCTACCAAGAAATACTTTTTACATTATAATTTATAAAAGTACCAAAAGACATCGCTCACAATTGGCCTGTGTTCATCTAGGAAGCAGAAGAGGTGCATTTTTTTAATGCTCATATATCTGAATTATGTTTTACTCTTTTGCAAAAAACCCAAAGTCATGAATTTTGCTGGGAGGAAAGTATCCACCATTTTTACCAATATACTGATTAATTTTCTTTAAAAAACAATACAAGGAAATCCCTGAGAGCTTTGCACACAGATGTCTGCAGAAGGGTTATTGCTTCCAAGTTTTTCCAATGTGTCAAATAATCTTTGTATAATTTATAAATGATAACAAAGCAATCAGGCCACATTCATAAAAGCCCAGTGACACATAATTTAGCTGAATCTGAGGATTAGAATTAATTGTCTCTCTTTGTTCCAAGTTCTAAATCTTAGTAAATGATTCACTGTATGTCATTAGAGCTTAATATTTGCATGAAATCACAGTTTAACTGGCATAATTTAACAGCAATTAAAAAGCTATTTAATCGTCATGCAAATTGGCATGAGGGGCCTTGAGTATGAAGTGTGTCTGAGATTTTTTTTCACTACTTGCAGGCGGACAGTCTTATACGTTTAGACACCTCTAGCATAATTGATAATATTCTCCCTGCTCATTGAAATGTGATTGTACAGTAATTCCTGTTTTCTCTTACAACTGAGGATTAAGTCATGAATATTACAAACTTCACTCTCCAGTACAAATAAAACCGACATTTTTTAAAAAAAGATTGTTTTATCTGTTGCTGCTACCATCTACATATAGTACCAAAAAAATGTTGTAGAAAGATAATAATGACAAAACCAGATAAAACTCTTTTTTTGCCCGAAATCACATTAAACAAGTTTTGGAGTGCCACAGTTGATGAAGTAACAAGAAAAAGCCCCAACTCATTGTTATAATATTTATACTTTATATTATATTAAATTTAGGCCAATTTTAACACATTGGCTTCAGTCCTTCAAGCAATTACACACATGCTTAGTTTTAAGAGCATGAACATTACCAATTATTTCAAGGGGATTACTGGGCCCCTTAAAGTTATGCACATATGTAAGTGCAACTAAGGCACATCCCCCATATTTCTGAAACTCCTCATTGGTTTTAACAGTGGGATTTTATTAAGACCATTCATTATATAATTCTCTCAGCATGTTTTTAGAAGAAACAATTATTCCTGTCTTCTTCCCATAGATAATAAGAGCTGAAGCTGAAGTAATTTGTTCTGGTTTAGCTTATTGTGATCTCAGGACTTTTTTCCAGAGTAGTTAGAACCATCAACCTCACAGTAATTTTGTGGAAGTTCAGAGATTTTTAAATCTGGGAGAGTATAAGGTTTTCGGGGCTTTTAGACTGCGTCAATATCTTTAAGGCTGTACCTTGTCTCTATTTTCTACACTGCTGGAAAATGATGTATCGATATAATTAGCCTCTATCAACAAGTTGCATCTATAAATACTTATAACATTTAAAATGCTCCAGTGTTGGGCATTCACAAGGTCACAGTCAAAGACCAGGAAGGCAATACTCAAAATATTTTCCATGACAATTGCAAATCACAAACACAATTTTCATCTATCAGGTTCCAGAAATATCGATCTTCAGTATAAATGAGCCACATACCATTCAGCTAAATGAGTCCTTGATAAACTGAAAAATAACTGGTCCTTACAGGGCTTTACGTTGCTAACTATGAACTCTGCATAGATAGATTTATGAATAAATGCTCACATTAAAAATTTAAATTTTCTTGTCCACTAAAGAAATGCAGAGCAATATAGCACCTCTAACTATTTTATTTATAACTTGCTTGCAGTCCAGCAGCTAACTGATTATTTACTTCAGGGCAAAAATAATCTTAATGAAAATATTTAAATAAACAAATAAATACCAGAAAGGAAAAAAAGCAACTGAAATGTTCAGCAACAGTTCAGATTAACAACTTAAAATTTAGTAGTTCACATTATTCCTCCCTTACTGGAAAAACATTTTTTCACATTTACAAAGATTTCGGCTTTTAAACCCCCATTTATGTCACGTATGTAAACAAAAAGCATCATATAAATTTTACAAATGTTGGTCAATACTGACTTTTTTTCCTACAACTTTTATTGCCTTCATTAAAGTCAGTACTCATTCTTGCTACTATGTGTGGGTTCAGTTGCATAGATCTTTAGTACTATATAGTTTATTAGTAAAATGTAAGATATAGTAATGTTTTCTTTTAAGGTATAGTCCATTTTAGTTTTCAGGGTAATGTTTAAGGATTAAGAATTTCAATAAATGGAGGTGGACCCGTTGTAGGTGCATATTTCAGAACCACTGATAGGTTTGATTTTTAAAATTCCTACATTTTGTTTCCTCAAATAAATAGGTAAATGTTTTAACCTTGAATCAGCATGTCAGTGCTGTAGTAATTGCAGATCTTTAGGGGAAAAAAGAAAGAATGCAATTCAATGATTAGGAAAAAAGTGGGGGCTAGGAGTTTTTTTTCTGAGATTTGAGACCCTGATTTATGTTTGAAATGCTAGGAGGAGCTTCAGTGTTTTGTTTTCCTTCCTAATGCAAAGTTCTGACTATATATCTGACCATCCTATGGACACAGGGTCTTGCCCTTCATGCTACATGTTACAGAACTGGAATTTACAAGAGTGTTTATCAATACTTTTTTTGGTTTAGTTCTTCTCTCCTTGTCTTGAAGTTTTTATCATGGACATTATGTTATTTTAAATATCTTACTCTCAGAATTACTGTGCCATTCAATTTGTTGGGTGAAATTCAGTCTGTAAGAATTAGCTAATGTCATTTGCAAATGTTTCACGTAGCCTTTCAGACTGCTTAAGAGGCCATTAGGTAATGAAATTTGAGCAGTATCTCGATCTAAAATTTATACTTAAATCTTGGTGGCAGGTTTTGTATATCGTGAAAAGCTGCAAAACAAGTTGAAGGTTTTCAAAGTTCTGCTAACCACTGGCTAGGTAATCCATGTGCAATGTGATTTTATTTTGGAAGCTGGAAACATAATGCATATTCAACTCATTCAGCTGAAAACCCCCCACGAGCTGACTAGCTGAATTTCTAGAAGCCTTGCATTTTTCCAAATCTTTGTTTCTTACATAATTTTAATGGTTGTATTTGGGGAATATATACATTTTAAAAAAAATACTTTAAGTGGAAGTAGAAAGATGTAGAGATATTTTATCTAGGCTTCCCTTAATGATTTCTGCCTTTCATTCACCTCTTCATTGGTTCCTATCTCAAAAACCACAAGGTGGTAAATTTCTTCCATCAGACTGTGGAAGATGTTATGTAAAGCTTCAGATTAATTACTTGTGGTCCTACAGAGTCAGTCAGCATAACAGCTTTAAACTTGTTGGATGTACCTTGATTATTTTGGCATCCATGGGGAATGGGTCACTTATGTTCCCTCTGACTACACAGAGAGCTTTACCACCTTCTTAATAGCTCAGAGCTTTCCTATGCTCTGCCTGTTGCTGCTATCTTTGCATCCCTCCCCACAGTCTTCCAAGAATTTTTTTTTTTTTTTCCTGCTTTCCTGCCATTCTTGTAGACCTGATGCTGATGAGGTGCCTGGTGGGAAAGAAAAAAACTTGTAAACTGTCTCTTGTGTCTAATAGTCTTGGCCTCTTGCCACCTAACTGTTAATGAACAGCTGCAAAGAAATCCCTGGGGATAAGCAGGAAAAGCTAGGAAAAATATCTGGCACTGCAGAACTAATACAACTGGTTTTACTTCTTGTGGTTATTCCAGCACCGTTATGTATTTATTATTTGATTTGACTCTTATAAAACACATATAAGTATCAGAAAATCCTAAATCACTACCCATAAAATAAGGAAATAAATTCCATGGTTAAAGCTCTACTTCAAGATTAAGAGATACTTAGTATAAACTTCTGTTGTCAAGTCTGGGTTTTACATTCCCAGGTCATTTTTTGTTACCTTAAATTATTTCTGAACCAATTCTAATTTATTTAGATTATTCAGCTTTTAAAAGTCTCACTCACTTATTAATCTTGCTTAATTTTCAAGAATGGAAAGTATTTAATTTAAAATTTGTGTATGAATTTGTTGTTGAAACATAGCTCTTTTAGCTTCTATTTGCAAATAATTGCCTTAAGACTAAATTAATTTATTTACTTTGCCTCCAAAATAGGCAACTGATAACAGGCTTTCTCTCCTTCTCTCTGCAGGGCCACCTTCTGCTCCAAGGAATGTGATTTTTAACATTAACGAAACAGCTCTCATGTTGGAATGGAGCCCCCCAAGTGATACGGGAGGAAGAAAAGATCTCACTTACAGTGTCATCTGTAAGAAATGTGGATCAGATGCCAGCCAGTGTGAGATCTGTGGAGGAGGTATCCGTTTCATCCCCAGACACACAGGTCTCATTAACTCCTCTGTGACAGTGCTTGACTTCGTGTCTCATGTGAACTACACCTTCGAAATAGAAGCCACAAATGGGGTCTCAGAGCTGAGTTTCTCTCCCAAGCAGTTTACAGCTATCACAGTTACCACAGACCAAGATGGTAAGTCCCAACTCTGCTTTTCAGTTGCAGTGCCCTCGTCGTCTCTGCATTTCTTAAGGGGATTATTTTGTTTCTTGAAAGTCTGGGTCAGCAAGTTATGGTGCTTTGCAGATTGTTAGATGTTCTTAAGTGCTTTTGGTGAGGACTTCTGGCTTCTGCTGATGAGGGCTTGAAATGCTTCTGGCAGTTGGCCCTCGACCCCATTACACAGGGCACAAAAACATACTTTCCTGTTTACGATAGAGTGCAAGCTTTAACTTGGTATCAGTGGTTCATCAGAGCTGGAGTCTGCATCTGGTGCTTTTCCAAGTCTTTGATTACATTTTCAGTTTTGAAAAAGTAAAATACCACAGGTTTATCCATTACAATTCAAAGGTGAAATGAAAGTGAACTCACTTTCTGTAGTATCCGTGTTTCATAGTGATAATACAGCATGATTCAGTGCGAGGTATTTCAACATCTGTATGAACCATTTCCTTAGGTGAGGTATGCTAATGGGTTTTTTTGGTTCCTTTAATTGTCCAGTTTGTATTATTGGTTTCGAGCTTTCTCTTCCACCCATTTCAGTACAAATTCATGTCCACGGTCAACCTTTATGAGAAACTTGGTAAATCAAGACCTCTGCATTATTGTTTATTTCTGCAACTTTTTTGTCCTCCATCTTTAGAAGTACTTACTCTATCAGGATACAGCATCATAGGTTAACAACAAAGCAATCTCTCTAGCAGTGCTATCTTCTGACTTGTGTTACTGTAGATGAGAAGGTTATTTCAAAATTATCCCTTGCTGACATTTGTTCCAGAAATGTTTTTCACCTACTGTGCAGTGACATTGCAACTGTAGCTGAAGAATTTAATGTAGCATAGAAACAAAACTAGCAAAACTACCATTTTGAGAAGACCTTTCATGATGTGAAAGTATTTAGTAAAAGTGCTAATGTTCAGGAGGATCCTGTTACGTTTCACTTGTAAGAAGAACCTGAGTTCTTACACTGATCAGCCTAGCAAAAAATCTGCTTATCTGTGTATTTGGGACAAGTAGTTGATGAGGAAGTAATGACTTGTTTGCCTTTGGGCATACAAAAATTAACAGCTTGCTGTGGTGATGATGATAATGACAATGATGGTAATACTAATAATATTCATGAAAATGGATTAGAAGCAGCACAGAAACTATTCATTCACCATTCATGTGATGATGGTAGCAGACAAGCTAATTATATAAGATGCCTAATGAAGAAGAGGCTCTGAGGTGACCTTTTAGCAGCTTTCTTGTACCTGAAGGGGGCCTACAAAAAAAGTTGGAATAGGACTTTCTGCATGGGTGTGTAATGAGAGGACAAGGGGAAATGGTTTAAAACTTGAAGAAGGGACATTTAGGTTATACATTAGGAAAATTACTTTCCTGTGAGGGTGGTGAGATGATGGAACAGGTTACCCAGGCAAGCTGTGACTGCCCCCTCCCTGGAAGTGTTCAAGGCCAGTTTGGATGGGGCTTTGAGGAACTGGATCTAGTGGGAGGTGTCCCTGCCCATGTCAGGGGAGTTGGAACTGGGTGATCTTCCAACCTTAGCCAGTCTATGGTTCTATATGCCTTACACTGAAAATTGCCTTAAGCTCTTAAGCTATGTAACATGTTGTGAACTATTTTCCATTCTCATTAAATGAAAAAAAACATAGTGCCAGAATCTACTCCTATGTGCACTTATTTTTAGATGTTTCGTTACATGGTACAATCCACCAACTAAGCCCAGGTAAGCATCACCACAGATAATGTTTGGTTTTAAACTGGCTAGCAGCTGTGTGGGCAAAACTTGTGGTGTGTAGTTAAGTGGTGGACTTTTAAAAACTAATTTCTATTGCAGGTGTCTATTCTTGGTTTAAGGATATGTATATGTTTTAACAGCAATTTAATCAGAACAGGAAAAACCCCAATGTTTTGATATACTTATAATAAACTATAGAGTGTAGACTGCTTGCATTCCCTGTATTTATTCTTATGTTACTATAAATGCTCTTGGTGCTGTTGGAAGGGCTTCAGATAATTTAAGACCAGATCTCCAGAATATCTGTCAGTTTGTTTGGATATAAAAAAACAGCTTTGCAGGAGAAAGCACTGTAATAAATTAAATGGAAGCATCTATAACATGGATCTATAAAGATAAAATAATTTTTGTAGGCCTACAGACTGTAGTTGTATAAAGTCATAAGCTCAATAACTATATATTTAGAAATAAAAGAGTGAAAGGAAATGTCACATGAAATATGGAAAAAAATTAATGGAGTTTTCATTGATGAGAATTATTGAGAGGACAATAAACATTTTTTGTGAGTTACATTTAGTCATAAATAAAAACTGATATAGGGGAAGCTAGGGTATCTAACCTCAAAAGGGAAGCTGTAAAACTAAGGTATAAGAACATTGAAGAGATTTCATTAAGGTTTATATATCACACTGGAGTATTCAGATAAAAGGATTCTGTAACCTCTTTTATTTTTATTGTTAGTTACTAGGAGATAATTTATAGCTCTGCTTTTGCCATATGTGCAAAAAAAAAAAAACAAAAAAAAAACCTTTATATTGTATTTCTTTATTTATACCACTATACAGTGAACTCACTGTTACAATCTTTCCTTAAAATAATAATTACACTGAAATGGACAGTACTTACTGAATGCTGTTGCAGGCTTGTGCACATGATGATACAAAACCAAGATCCAAGATTATACACGTGATGTAACTAATCAAAAATATCTTAATAAGCACCAGATGTCATAAAATTTTGTTTTAAAACAACTTTTACTCCTTTGATGTATGTCTAATATTAAAAATATAGATCTATACTAAATTATACCTTCACAACATATTTATCCCTTGTTAATTTTTTCTCCAACTTTTATGTTTGCTAAGAATATAGAACAATGTCTTCAGCTGTTGTAAATACAGATCATTCTGTTAGATACAATAATTAACTGTAGCTGAGGAGCTAACATTTTATTTTATTTGAGCATTCTGGATTTATTTCCTTCTAGTGGCCCTTTCATTCCGATGGTTTAAGTGAAATTAGCCAATTCTTTAATCATACACAAGTACTAGCCTGTTCTACAGGGATTTTCCTCCCTTTTTGCTGAAGATATTGCTATTGCCATTTTCTGAATAAAACAGTGCAATGAAGAAAACCATGGGCATCCATAGAAACTGTAGAATTGTATTCTGTCACGGTGAGCACGCAGAGTAGTCTGAGAGCATCACAGAGGGAGAGTATTTGTTGACAGGAAAAGTGAACTAATTGAAAAGCTATTAAGGCTGGTCTATATGCAGAGACCTCTACCACAACTAATATTTAAATCTTAACTGCCTGCTCATGCAATCACCAGTATCAACAAGATTAAGTAAACTGCTCAGCTCTAAAAATGACAAGAAGCAGACTACAGGAAAGTAACACTTTGGAAAGGCTTTGCAATCTGCATCTCGCAAACCTCCCTGAGGTTCGATGTCTAAAGTATTACCAGAACTGATCAAATACTGAAAAAAAAAAAATGAATCAATAAGTCATATAAAACTAGCTTCATAATATTCATTACTTTTTAAGCTATTAATTTTGTACAAGTATGCAGAAATTCAATATCCATGTTTTACATTTTTTCCCAACGGACTTCATAAGAAGACAAAGTTTCTGTGGTGACATTGTCTGTCAGGCACCATAAAGAATTGTGAAACCATTAGCCAAAATGAGTTTGATAACAGAGATAAAGATTTCATAGATTCTATGTTCTTTCAACAGAAGTGTGAAAAATGACTACTTAGAGTTATCAAGCTGTTGGTTGGGTCTGCAAGTTGAAAAGTGAGGTTCAGCTGCATAAAGCTTGCTTACTGGAGTAGAGATGTGAACAGAACAACAGCTTAACCAGTCTGTTGGTTAGTCGGTAGAGAAAGAAAATACACAGTCCCTGCGTAATCACAGCATGTGGTGTTTCTTGTCCAGTGAGTGTGGTAAACAAGGATAGGTGTGGGATTTTTTAGGAAGCATAGATATTACAGATGGAGAGATGAGGGAAGTGAGCTATATGCTACTCTTGCATAGCTTTTTTTCATAATGTTTTGAGCTATCAAAATATTTTAAATTCAGATAAATGGTCAGATAAGTAGAACAAGATTTTGGTCAGAAAAGCACTTAGGCAAAGACCCAAATCTAGGAAGAACATTACTACATATTAAGTGCTATCCCAAATCACTTCTAAAGTAAATTGTAAACAACTGAAATGTCTTCAAAAAAGCCTTATGAAAAAGCATTTAACAATACTGTTATTCAAAAAAGTTCCCAGATAACTTTTCTTTATGGGAGCAAGAAAGTTTTATATACCAGTAAGTATTCTGAGTATGAAGTAATTTTATTCAATCGACTTTAAGTCATTGTATGAAGAAGAGAATTACATGCTGAATTGTAATTTATGTTTCTCTTATGACTAATGGAAGGAAGACACACCTTACTTTATAACTTTCTTAGCATGCTTTAGAGTCTGCATTGCCTAAAGAAAAATCTGAAGTACTTTTTCATGCATAATTTAAGTAGTAAATAATTAATAATTAAGCAAAACAATAGTTCCTATTTCCAAACAATAGTCCCCATACACATTCACTCATAGGGCCATCTATTCCTTTAGAGGAGAAGGATTTTTAAAATTACACTGTGCAGAGTGAGAGTAGAATCATGAGATGTATCTTCAGTGCATGATTATGCAGATAGTGGCCTGCTCTTGTTTCAGTCGTTGTGCCCTTTCAACTGCACCACTGAGAAGGGACACTCCATAGGGGCACTCCTTAGTTTCATTAATTGAATATTTTCCTCAGTGAATATTTACCACATTGTGTCCCTCCTGTGGGACTCCATGCTGTCAGGTCCCAGCGCACCTTTTGCCTGCAGTCCCACAGCAGTGACCTCCCCTAAAATCAGAGTCCAGCTGTGGGACCCTTTGGAGGCATCCTGCCATTCATGGGCTCCATCCACATGCCTTTCCTGTCTTGAGGGAAAATTTACACTACTGAAATGCTCCTGCCGTTGCATATTGGAAATCTTCTTTTCTCCCTCCTCAGTTTTGCAGTTTATGAGTGAGTCTGGTCTCTCTGACATCAAAGACCTGCTACTAGTGGACAAAGTTTGAGGCATGGGAGACTTCAGTTTGTCCGGGCACACACCCTATCACAGTGTTAAAGACCTGTCTAGTGTTGCTGTGTCTGTCCAGTGTTGGTAGCCTGTGACTAGCTGATGATTTCAGGCACTCTGAAACAACAAATCTGGCAGGATTACTTTGTCTAATACATTTAATTTATGTCAGTCATTGGCAGATATATGCCAATCATATATGTGATCAAATGTTTCCTAAACTGGTGGCTAGTGTCTGAAAGGGATTGCCCTTCATCTAGTTCCTTTTTCCAGATAAGCTACAGCAAATTCATTGTTCCTGGTACAGGTGTCTCCTGCGAAATATTTGCAGATGTTCTGTAGTAACAGCATCCTCTTACCAGTCTCTTAGACCTGTGGGAACTGAGGATTGCATGAAAGGATTTAAGTGTCTCTTCCAAGAATAAACATGATCATTTCACCATGAATTAATGGCATAGAGCATTATAATAACAATGCAGATGCTGTAAATTGTTAAGACCATTATTCAACTTCCAGAAAAGCATTTCGGTGGCACTACCAGGGCAGGTTATCAGGATTAATCCTTCTGGTGGATGACAGTGTAAGTTTCAGGATACTCACTGGGGTGCCAGGGGAGTTCCCTGATCATCCTAAGTTGTTTCCCATAGTAGCATCTGACTTTTACATTAATCAGAAGACAACTTTCCTTTTTTTTTTTTCCTTGAGTCTCAGATGTGATTGTACTTTGTAAGTTCAAAGTCAAGAAGGCTTCTCTTTTCATAATGACATGGTAAAGTTCTTTGAACTGTCTTCAAAACTGCTTATTTTAATGGTTTATAAATCTAAAGGAAGAGATGTTTCAAATCACTGATTGTTGAAATGGAATGGCAGTTGTTAAACAGCAGTTGTGAAACAATCACAAAACGATCTCCATCAGACACTGCCAGTGCTCAAGCCACATGAAAGAAAGATGATGCAGTTTTCATAGATGACAATAAATGTTATGACATTTGTTTACCTGACACCCAGAGCTGCATTGAATGCTCTACCAAACCCTGTACTGTCACAAGAGCCATTAAGATCAGTGCTGCTTGTGCTATTTATGTGAAAAATTTCAAGAGAAATATCAGCTCCTAGGTTACTGACTAGGTACAATCTATAAATGTCCATACTGAATGTGATGTGAAGACAACTTGCTCAACTAATATTCTATGGAACTCTCTTCAGATCTGCCAAAATGAAGATTTTTTTTAATACTTATAATTCTTCTTTAAGTAAGAAGTTCTTAAAGAAGTTCTTTTTCTGATGGCACGTACTGATGTTTAGCCATTTCTTTAATGCAGCAGAAGTCACCCTGATTCCATTTTCTTTCTCATTCACCAGTGTTGTCCATTATGCTACTCAGACTGTGTATAACTTTAATATGTGTTTGTCACGGTTTAACACTGGCCTGGCAATTAAACCGAGTAACAGACGCTCTCTATTAATCTCTCTCTCCTCCTTGATAAAGAAAGGAGAGAGAATAAGGGAGAGAGACTTATGGGTTGGAAACTAAACTACACAACTTTAATGAAACAGTAATGATAAATAGGAAAAATTACTAAATATATACAAATATACAAGAAAAGGGATACCACATTCCTTCCCCTTTTCCCCCAATAGCTGTCACGTCACCACCGAGGCTGCAGGGCAGCCCTGGGAAAGTCCAGGCTGGACTCCTGGAGTCGGCAGCAGTTGGGAACTGGAGGCAGGAACACACAGATAAGGGCTGGCACGGATCAGGACCACAGGCAGGCAAACGGACGGGATCCTTCCAGGATGCCGGGTGAAGGAAGGGAAGCAGGAAATGCAGGAAGGGCAGGCAGCTGGAAGCAGGAAGCAGGAAATCTGGCTTGGCCCTCGTGATCCCTCAAATTTATACTGAGGATGACGTATATGGGATGGAATACTCTGTTTGGTCAATTCTGGCATCTATCTTGTTCATTCCTCCCCAAAGGAGGGATGCAGGTGGGACCTCTTTATGTTTTCCTCAGAGCTGAGCAGTGTCCTTGGCTCTGCACACCAGTCTCTAGCAGTAACTATAAACATCGAGTGTTATCAGTCCTAGAAACACACACTGTCTGAGAAACTTGCTGTTAATTTCAGCAAGTGCAGCTGCTTCCAAGAGACTTAGCTAAAAGCAAAAGTACAAGACAGAAAATCACCTTTATCCTGGCCCAAACCAGGACAGTGTTTATCTAAGTTACACAACATGAGGAGAATAAAATCAAATTCTAGTTTGAAGGAGAAGGAAAAATACAGTAATCAATAATGTAAAGTATTTCCCCCCTAATATACTTACCAGTGAGGTCTTTAAGCTTTTATAATAGTTTCTTTCATTGCATAGAATACTATTACTTATAACAGTTGACAATTTGTCTTTGACATGCTTTCAGCAAGTTTCTGATTTAATTGTAGGCACTAAAACACCATATCCAAATGCTGCAACAATTTTATATTTAGTTATAATAGTTTATTTTAATCTGTGAAAGGGGCATTTGTGAAGAAAAATGTAAAACAATTGTTACCAATAAAGTGGTAGGCGTGTAGCCCTGGGGTGAGAAATATGCCTTTAATTTGCTTGTTCCTATGGTAGTCACTAGGTGTGAAGGGCATTCAGCACATGATTAAGTTCCCTAAGAATCAAATGTTTATTCATCAACTTTTTAATGATGTGATTTTAAACATCAGATAAGCATATTGGTGCTATCTATACACTACTAAACTAAGAACAGTTTTAGGATAATCAAGCACATCTTAGTTGGAAACTCTCACAAGTGTTCTATACTTAGAAGAATCATTACTGACTATTTTAGTCGGAACAGGGTACAAGATATTACAGATTTAAACTGATGACTTCAGTAATTAAAAACTTAGGTCACAAATGTTAATAGACCCACTAGGAACCTTCTGGTTTCAACATTTACGTAAACATTTCTAATAACTATTTTATTAAAAACAAACAACCAAAACCAACCAGCCAAACAAAAAAAAAACCACAACAAAGTAAAAACCCCACAACTCTGGTGTTCCCAGAAGCCTTCTCATGAATTCTTGACAAGCAGAGTGAATTTGGTCAAGGGTAGTAAAGGAAGACATCCATCACAGAGAGTCAATCCGAAACAAATTGTGTCTGTAGATGTCATGACTATCACACAAACCTTTAGGGAATGTGTTCAAAATGAAGGACATGGTAAATTACAAACCAATTCTGCTGATGTTTGCTATGGGGTCTTTAAAGCAATTATGTTGGTAGCAGGTTTCTCCAATTAATTTGCTTCTTAAAATGTACTTTCTTTATTGCACTCAACAACCCTTCAACTTCTGTGACTCTTCCACATGCATTAGGCTCACAGTTTGTAAATAGGTTTTCTTATATACAATAATGGCATTAAGTTGTGCACACTGGAAAAAAGTTGAGAGCAAACTCAAAATTACATCATTTCCTGTTAGCTTCAAGATAATACTTCTCATAACATGCTTTTACCTTTTTCTGCCCAGACTGTTAGACTCTCTAACAATGAGAGACATCTGTTTACTATCTTCATATCTGTGTTACATACTTAAATGTTTTCCCACTGTTACAAAATATAGACTTGTTCTCCAAAAAATGAACAAATAATAGAGATTGCTCTCCTGAAAATATTATACTACCCAGCATATGCACATTTAGTATTTAGCTTAGAAATGAATGTTGCCTTTAACAACCCCTGCCATAAGTGATCTTTTGTATTCTAGTCTGAATCCTGGTCTGACAGAGATGAGGCAGGGAGTGACAATGAATGTCAATACCAGACAGTGTATTAGTTGGTCAGGAGAAAAAGAAGGAAGAAAAAAGGCACTCTTAATCTGCTAAATATTATTTCCATCTAGGAGGCAATCTCTGGTTTCAGTTGAGACGGGTTTTTTCATGTTAAATTTGTATCTTTTAATGTATATTTAGCTTTTAAGACTTCCCTTGAAATCTTTACCTAACAACCAGATATTCAAGACATGGCTATAGGTACTAAAATGGTCTTTTTAAATAAAAGCATTTTATTTTAATTTCATACATTGTTGATCCACTGGAATGGGTGCAACTAATTCCATGAAAGACTAACTATTCAGAGGATTTTGTCTTGGTTGTTTTCACTTACTGAAGTGTCATGGAAGTGAGCATCAGATAAAAGTGCTTGATTTTGTTTTCTGCATGTAGAGTTGTGATAGCCAAAGGAAGTGACGGTGATACAAAGAACCATTCCTAAGGAAAACTTGAGTGAAAGGTAGAGGCATCTGTAGAAAAGAATTTATGCTATTAAAAATAAACTTAGAAATTACTAAATGTAATATTAAAAAAAAAGAAATATGTGTCCAGCAAATTAGACCACTCAAGTCACTCTATTTCTTTCTTGGAATAACAATGTCTCCTGTATGCTAAAGTATTCAGTACTTTAAAACTGAAATTTTAAACCAATTATTTACAAGAAATCTGTAATATAGTCTGTAATCTAAAATCTAATCAAATGTCCCAAAGCTGTTTCACTGGAAGTATGTTGCCAGTACCCAACTAGATAAAAAACAAGGCAGGCCTTGCTCAGCTTAAGTTTTTTGAACACTCCTGTTGACTCCTTTACTCTTGCTTAGTTCATTTGCCTTCATCCACAATAGGTGGATAACTAGTCAAAACTTTTCTGTTGAAGTTAATAGCAAACCCTGTAAATTGCTGGACTTTTAATTAAATTTAATTCTTCATTGAATTAATCTAAATTTGCAAACATTTTCTTTGTGCTTATGCTGTCTGAATACAAAGTAATATTTTATAACTTTTGTTTTCCATGTGATTTTAAATAATACATGGAGCAGCTTCTGAACCATGTGCTTCATCTATAATTGTGTTGGAGTGTTTCAAGATTAATCTGCATTACCTAAGTGACTCATAAATTCTACCTTGTTATGCATTGCAAACAGCTGATATATGATCCTGTAAGTTACTGACAGGTTGTTCAGCCAGTTTCCAATACTGTATTTTACAGTTTAGAAATAAATGATCATTTTATTACATGAACCCAAATCTGTCTGAAAAACAAATTGTCTGATTCCAGTGACTGGTTCATATATAGATAATATTAAACTCTTAAGCTCCACTGTTCTCCTAAAATTATCTATCAATTCTTTTTATCCTGTAATTGAAGATCAATGAGGACTAAAAAAAAAAAAATATTACTGGGTAATGTAATGGAGTAATGAGATTCATGAAATTCAGTCTGTAGTTCAAGGATGATGGGCTATGGTCTATCAGCAACAGAGAAGATATGAGTCTACATTCTTTCCTTGACTCATGCATTTTTCTGTCAGGCTAGAAGTGCCATTCACTAATTAGATATGAGGTGAATTTTTGATATGTCATTGCCATATATTCACAGATAAGATTTATTCCAATAAATGGAAATATTTTAACTGATATTTACCATCCCTCTACGCCAATTTACAGAAAGTATTGATTTCAGTTCATAAATAATGCAATTCTGACTAGTATATGAAATCTTTGGAGAGAGAAAATAGAGAAAACAGTTTTCTAATGTGGTATTAAATACCATTTACTTTTAAAATTGCTTGCTTCTATTTAGAAGTGAATTTTGTATGGTCAAAGAAGCAAGTTGACAGCATGGAAGATTAAACTTTTCATTTTTAAGAGAATATGTGTGACTGAGGAGCTGTATTAACTTAGTTCCCTTAGTCTTAGTACACCTAAGTTAACTTAGGTGTATATTAATTTCGCACTCAGAGATTATCTCTAGGAGGAAAACACCATTTTAACTACCTTTATTTCCCGGGCCTGTTACTGAAACAATTGGGAACAATGAACAGTGGTCCCACTTTAAGTGGTAATTTTTGTGATATTCAAAATACTGTAATAGTGAAAAGAGTTATCAATCTCAGATGAACAAAGTCATATTTGTGCTATCTTTAAAGTTAAATTTCACTGTAAGTGGTTTCTCATGTTGCAATGCACGAGCTGATGTAAAAGGAATTGTGTCCCAGCACCTCCAGGGTAAAGTGGA
This sequence comes from Heliangelus exortis, assembly GCF_036169615.1. Lineage (NCBI taxonomy): Eukaryota > Metazoa > Chordata > Aves > Apodiformes > Trochilidae > Heliangelus > Heliangelus exortis. The sequence continues at coordinate 105,602,639 of NC_092422.1, read as the reverse complement.
AGCCCATGCAGCTTCTGTATCAAATAGAGGCATCTGTGCCAAACACAATGCTAAGGTATTAACATGATATTGTAGTGGTTTTAGATAATATTCCAAAGTATGTTTCTCTGCAGTTTTCTGTCATAAGGATGGCCTGACATTTCTATGTGAGCACCCAAGATATTAGCCACAATACTGAGTAGTGAGCAATTCCAAAAGGCAGGCTACTGCATGAGAAATAATCAGTTCAGATCTTGGTTTCCCATATTCATATATTCAGTACCATTCTGGATAAACTTCCCATATAATCTTTATATTCTCATAAGCATAATAATTCTAAGCTCTCCCAGACAGCAGTGTGAACAAAATATTCTTATTTTTCCATGTTTCCATTTTAGGATGATGACTATATTACCAGACATTAAAAATGTGGATTTCTCATGCAGTTTTAGGGAGAATAAGATAAACATCTTCAAAAATAATTTCAGTGGGTGGAATATTTATCAGTTTTTATGAGCAAGTCTCTATTATTCAGTCTCCCAGTTGATGGAGGATTAAAATTAATTATAATATCAATTTGGAATGTCTTCTTTAATTAAATATAAATTAAAGGATAAAAATGCATAATAATTACTATATGTAGTTTTATTACCATGTGCCTGTATATATTATTTAAAAGTGTCTTTCAACACAGGTATAAATAATGTGAAAATAATGATTTGTCACTGATTCATTATTCTAGTGCTAAATATGTGTTGATATGTTAAAGTATTTCTATTTACTATAAGAAAATATTTTACTTCATTGAAATATTTCAATAATTTTGAAAATATTTTCATATTTACCAGATTGATACCTAAGCTGCATCTCTATGTAACACTAAAATTACAATTTCATTGAAATTTTCCAACATTTTCAGAAAAGTTCTTAGGTGAGATGAACTCCATTCCTTACTTCCTCTATTACTTTATATGTAAACTTTCTTCCCACCTCTCTGGTTAAGTTTTTTTTTTTACAGTGACAGGTAACCATTTTAAGTACCTGATATATGTACACTCTATTTCTTCGGTGGAGTATTGTGAATGAAGAAGTGTTATGACAAATATTTAAAAGCTCTGGAACTTCATAAGAAATTGGGTACCTGTTATGCAGTTGCCCATGGACACTGTGGGCACTCCAGGGGTTGAGAGAATACTCACACAGAGCAGGGAAGGTGTGTGATTGTTTTCAGACAGGTTTTCCAAGGAACTCTGGTCTCATTAGGCACCCCAGTGAAAGGAAACACTGAGAGTTGTAGTTCACTAAGCACCTTGGAAAATACTGCTCTGTCACTGAAATGCTTAATGGAAATTGCCTTTCTTTATAACCCAGGCTGTTTAGTCCTTTCTGAATCAATAAAATACACTAAAAGTGCAACATATATTTCAGAAGGATGTGAGATTCTAGTACAATGATGACAGAATTGTGGAGTAACTGTGAGAGGAAATGATTCCAGTACAGTGTGCTGTATGAGTACCTCTAATCTCTTGATACAGGATGAAACACCTGAAACAGTGAGCTTTACACTCTTAGCATTATTACTAGGTGGCCAGTGTTTTGACCAGTTTTTATCTGTTTCCTCAAGCATTAAAAAAATCAGCTTATAGATTTTGGTTTTTTACTTTTTTGTTCTTTTTCTTCGTAAAAGTCCCTGCTTATCTATTTAAATCTATTTACATACCTTTGCAATAATGAAAGATAAAGAGATTTAATAAGGGTAGGTGGTATTGACAATTACTATTTCAACTTTAAAGCATTAAAAGATTCCCTTTCTCTGAGTTAAAGCACTATGAGACAGGCCTTGTAAGAACTGCAGTATTTGCAACAGGAAACAAGAATAGCACAGATTTCATGGAAGCAATTCAAATGCTCCAAATTTTAAGTCTCTTTCCGGATGGAAAACTATGTTCGAAGTAAGGGTAGTTGGAAAAAGAAACACCAAAAACCAGGCAAAAACATTCCCCTAAAATACCCAAATCTTCTAATAATTTTTAAATTACTTCTTGTTTCCCATAGAACAAGAATGGTAGGTTGTTTGTTGTCCCATCATTCTGCTTGTCATCTTCACTCTCTTTTTCTGAGATGGGTGGCTGAGTTTATGACAGCATTATACACAGACACATGTGGATGTTTCTATGTGGACTTTATTTCTTTAAAAAGTGTTTCATTTTAGTAAATACATTTGCAACAATACTGGTATAAAAATATGTACCCATCTATTTAACTTTTTAAAGGGATATAAAACAATTCATATTAACTGCTATTTTTTAAATACTGGACCAAATTTTCCAAGTTACTCACCTTCAAAGAAGTCTAGAAACATAACTGATATTTATTTTCACAGTAGAAAATTCAATGCAGTATGTTCTTCCATTTGCTAATTTGTCTTTTGCTTCTTCTGCTGTTGACTTCTAACAGTGAAATAATACCTAATATCAATAGTCTTAAAAGATAAAACATACACTAGCAACAGTCAGTCCATGGACTGCAGTTTGGACATTCTTTAGGATGATGCACTCATTTTTACTTGCTTTACACTATTTCCTGAAAATGTAACATTGATAGTCCACTTTTGTGCAGAGATTAGTGGCTTACTGCTGCAGTTAAGTTTTTCTTAGTATTTAAGTGGGAAAAGAGCTATTTGAAGCATTATTTATTTCTGTCAGACAGCTGGGATTTAACTGGAGCACATTCATTATAAAACAGGTTTTCACTGACCTGAGTGGTTGAATTTGTACCTGTAGCTTATTTTCCCTTTGATTTCAAAATCCATAAATGCCAGTCATAGCTTTAAGAACAAACAACATTTCCACAGGAGTTTCAATTAAAAGTGATAAATCAAGACTAGTAGTGACCACTACCTCAGCCAAACACAAATGTCATGACTGCAGCTCTGAACATTGCTGTGTTCTTGATTTTAAATTAATTAAATTAAGATTTTAAATTAAGTCATTAAATTAAGGAAAATCATTGTGAGCTTGGATTAAAAATGCTGATGCTGATTGGAAGAGGCATCATAAAACAATATTTTTACTTTTCAGCAATCCCATCTGACATATCAAAAAATAAAGGAAAAATAATAACCCCAGTTTGATTGGAACAGTGAGCATTTGCTGTTGGTGCTTATATCTGTGGCAGTGCCTGGGTGTATTTGCCTGCTTTAAAATGTAAGCACAAATTGGAAGAAGCATGAGACATCCTTGTACCTAGGTTATAGTCTGTTGGGGGTTATGTACATATAGCTCTATAACTACTGTCTAGATATTAGCATTGCCATTGTCATTTTTGGTGGCAGTAAATGCCAGGATGATCAATTACTCTTCCAGAGAGTGACTGTGAAGACCAAGTGGAGCTGTAGATCTTACAGCTCCTTAACTAGTTGCTCATTTATTTTAGTTTATGTCCACAATGTGTAAATTTAAAAGCAGACACAACAGTAGTGTGAAATACACTGGATAAAAGTTTCTCTTTTCTAAAGTTTATTATTTAACTCTAGTTTCAGTATCAGTGGGACTATTTCGCAAATACTTGGTTATTTGTTCTTTCTAGTTACACATTAGTTGCTCGTTAGGAGTATGAAAAGGCTCTTGGTATTATATAAATTTGTGAAATGTTTATCCATTTGCCACAGATGGAAAAAATTATTTTAAAATAAACTATAAAAGCTGAAGTCAATGGAAATGAGTCTTTAACTCCTAAACTAAAGACACTAATATTTGAAGTTGAGCATTTAAGATTCTCAAGCTTGTACATTACAGACCGTCTAATGCTATTCAATGAGCTGCTATAGAGCTCTCAGTGCAAGAGTGAAAATATAAATAAAAGCACTAAGCTGAGCTCTCCTTTTTTTCTTGTTTTGTGAGTCACCATCAAATTTTTTATCTTTTTTTGCCTCTAATTTGTGTGAACTGCTTCCAGGCTACCATCTATGTCAGTAGATGAGGCAGCACACATTCTACTTACTGAAGTTTCCTTCAGACTTCGGTCTCCAACATTTTTAACATCTCAATTTTCTTCCCCTGCTTGCCACATCTGTCTCCTAAATAAATGGTTCACCTCTTACCCCATCTTTTAAATCATCTTTCTTGTCCTTCTGTAGCTCCCTGCTGCCTCTTTCCACTGCTCTGCAAGTATCCCCAGACAAATAATTTCTTTTGCATTGTCCACTCAGGCCACGTTGTAATATGCCAGAGCACCCAGAAGCCTTTTCCTATTCTCAATTACTATATTCCTATTCTTATTTCCTATACCCTAATCTTATGTGCATACACATCCTACATCCTAGTGCATGTCTCCTGAGCCTACAGCTCTGTCTTTTGCATTTTAGCTTTGTAACCAAAGCACGCTTTCAGTAGCTTGCTTGGCACTTGCCTTTCTATCCTTGCACTTCCCTCCTGGGGAAGCTTGATTTCTTTTCCCCCTGCAAAGCGGATGGCCTGGTTTGTGTGTTTTATTTTGCATAAGAGTGCATACAGACATACACTAGTATACATGAGTGCATACACAAGAGTGCATATATACACACATACATTCATTCCTACATACATACGTAAATCCATCATACAAACATCATCAGCCATTCATCAGCCATCATGGGAAGCCTGCCACATGTTACTTATTCCTAAAGGGCATAGCCTTAAAGTTAAAAATTGCTTTAGCCCACGAGGGACATGAATGCACAGAATAATTTCAGTATCCTCTTAATTTTTAAGTCTTGCACTATTTTGCTGATCACGAGGGGAGATAGTTGCTGTGTACTCTTAATTTGTCCCTGTGCCAGCCCTATTTGTTCTGGAGAGATCTGTGCAGTTTTAATCAGATCTGTTACTGTGTTACATCATTCTGCTTATGTAGTTAATGGTCTTCCAATAGAGTCATAGAATCATAGAAAGTTAGGGGTTGGAAGGGACCTTGAAAGATCATCTAGTCCAACCCCCCTGCCAGAGCAGGGTCACCTACAGGAGGTCACACAGGAACACATCCAGTTGGGCTTTGAATGTCTGCAGGGAAGGAGACTCCACAACCTCCCTGGGCAGCCTGTGCCAATGCCCTGTCACCCTCACAGGGAAAAAATTCTTCCTTATATTTATACAGAACTACCTATGTTCCAGTTTATAACCATTGCTCCCTGTCATCATATATGCTTTCAAAACTTTAAGATTCAGCTATGAACATTTATTCAACAGTTTTTCTTATAGAGGCTCAAGCCTGTACGCTGTTAAAATAGTTTTATTAGTCTGGCGTCATGAACAAGGAGAAGGTCTTATCAAATTGGAAAGGTTTTTTTGTACAACTAAAACTGTGGAAGAACAAATATAAGATACTAGATAGTAAAGACAGAACAACTAATGCACAAGTACTGAATGCTTAAAATAAAATTAGTATGCCTCAGTAGATTCAGATAAACCCTAAATTATTGAAAGAAATTTATTTAGGGGTAGATTTACCTTACATTGAAGCTAGCATAGATTCTGCTGGTTTTTTCAGTGAAGGTGTACATGCAGACACATTTACTGGCATGCTTTTTAGCAAAGATATTTAACTACTTTTCATTCATTTAGAAATGAGGCATCAAGTAGATTTCTTTTTAAAGACCTAACACTGCTGACACTATGTTTCCTTTTTTTGCTGGTGACTGAACTCTCATGTCTTGTTATAAAAAACTAAGATAACGCTAAGTAAAATTGATTCTGCTTAATTTATCTCTGAAAGTTTTAATTATCCTTGTACTGTCATCTCAAAAGTACAGGCCTTTAATTTGAAGTTGGTTAATTTAGTAAATTCTGCTTTTCTTTTGTAATACTTTTTAAATATAATTTTTTCACATACCCAGTGATACTATGGGAAAGCAATAGAGACCTTCATTTATGAAAACTTTAAGCAGTCAGACCTGCCTAATTTCAGACTTCTTAGTAGATGATATCTCTACTTTTTCATAAATATACCTTTAATTTTTTTTCTTTTAGAGAAATTATTGTAGGATGAGAAAGCAGGACTGGTATAACTCCATTTCCTTCAAATTTGTGCTCAGGGTTTTTCCCTGTATTTCCTACTGGTTTGGCTGGAATACTGGCAATATTTGGTGTGATTAATTCACAGTTACGCATTTATTGTTCTATCTGTCCTTATGCAGACATTGATTTTCATAAAATTTATAGGAATATACCTCTAGACTGCTTTAAATTTATTTGAAAGTTGTCTGTCAGCTCTGAAGTTGTGAAAAACTAGCAAAAAGAGGGCAGATCATGGGCAAACAGCATACTCCCATAAACTGCTTTTGCAGAAGAGAAATTTTGTGTCATTTTAAAAGGCAGTATTTCATCTTATCTAGAATTATTATTTAAATTTGTTGAAGACACAGGCAATGACAAAGCCAGAATTAATTTATCACACTTTTTCACTCTTGCCAGGCCTGGGTTTTCTATGCATAAACACATGAATGGACATATTTATAAATGTATATGCTTGCACATATCATATTTCTGCCAAGAGAAAGAAAAAGAAAAAAATAAAAATAAACTTCACACATTTCAACTGGTGTTTGGCCAGTACCAGCTTTGTTCTCTGAACCATGACATGATGCCGTTCTACATCTCCTGTCTGCACATTGCTATTTCAAAAGACCCACTTAGGAAAGAGAGGCATTTCTACCATTTGGAGAATGAGGTGTTACATTGCATCTTGTCATGGCAAGCTCAGTACAGCAGTGCCAGGAAATAAGCAAGAACCCCCATTCCTCCCGAGTTGCCCTACAGGGCTGTAGCAAGAAAGTAAGAGCAGGAGTCTGAGCCTAAAACTGAACAAAGGGATCAAGCTCCAGTTTCTGCCCCAGCTCTGAGGTGCCTGGGCCAGCTGATAGCAGTGCATATCCTCAGAAGGATTTCTACATTTCTGCATCCTCAGAAGCAAGGCTGACGACAGCTCTCACTCCATCCCAGGGCAGAACAGCTTTCAGTACAGATTTTTGTCTAATGTTTGATGGGTATGAAGGAAAAGGAAAAAAGGAAAAAGGAAAGGAAAAAAAAAAAAAAGGAAAGCTTTTACAAATCAAGTTTTGCTTCTCAATCACTGTTAAATTGTCATCTCAGTAAACCCATGGGATCTCATGCCTCACAGTCGTGTAGATGACAGATCTGTCATGCCAGACCTCGGGGAAAATGGGGAGATCCTCTCAGCCCCAGTGGTGGTGAGGGTTGTGAACTGAGCTGGAATCCAGAATTTCTATTTCAGTCAAAGCCTCACATTCCTATAATCTGGGCAGTAACCATTATTCTATTCTGAAGTCACCCGGAAAAATTGGGCAAGGTCATTTTTGGAAGATCTGGCATCTTCAGTTTAATGTAATTTATTATTGCCAAAGTTAAGTTTCATCTGAATCTCATCCATGGCTTAACATGTAAAGGAACTTGTTTGGACTAATTCAGTTAATTAGGAATTGGTTTAAATTGAGTTGAAGTAAGTAATTAATAATCTGAAAACAAAGAGCTTCTGCGTTATATTTGCTATGCTTTCAGAAAACCCTATTTAAAAGTGATTTATCTTAAACCAGGATACATTTTTCTGTTTTTGCTGCCATACAGAAATACTTGCCTATGCTTGTCTACAGTTGAAAAAGGAGGTGAAATCCCACAACTACATAGGTCCTGAAAACACTAAGTCCCCATGGCAGAGCTAATGCTTGAGAACATATGAATGCAAATAGGGAAATCTTATCTTTTTGCTGTACTGCAGGTAAACAGGGAACTTAATGAAGCAGAGCTGGTAAGGCAATCCCTTTCCCCACAACCACATCCATATGTTTTGTTGAATTCTGAAGCATTCTGCATATGCAAGCTATGTGAGAATATACAAATTAAATCATTAGAACCAAAATCTGCAAGATTGGAAATTACCAAAGCCCATTTTCTAAACACTTGACTCCTGCGTTGAAGCAGTGAATTATGTCTTCATATTTCTAAACACAGAGCAGAAATAGAAATGCTCTAAGAAGAAAGAGCTGAAGACAATTTGTTTTTGGCATATGCTACAGAGTTCTGATAACCTTGGCATTTTCATGTTTATTTCTAGATCTGTGGGATTCAGCTAAATTGAAAGATCGCTAGTTTATGGCTTTATAGCAAAAGTGTCAGTAACCAGAAAATAGCATATCAGCTCCCTTTTATTATTTTTATTACTACTACTACTTGTAGTAGTGCTACCTATACTCCTCCTACTACCATTGTTCAGTAGTATCACCATCTTTCCTATGATCCTTTTGAACATTCACAGTTGCTTAAGTGGTCAAGGGAAAGAGAACAATTCTTAGCTGGGTTATATCTTTTTCCACCAGACTGCAAGATGCTAACTATATTGTTGATGGAATTCTTCAGTTCAGAAATACAGTTTATATTCCAAAACGATGGGGTTTTTTTAAGAATATTTTTATTGCAGTTGTTAAATCCTAGTTTGGGAATGTGTTATACAGGCATTGTTTTAGTTCCATGACTGAGATAATTGCTTGTATCAGCATATATTCCTTAGAGATTACAGGCTGGGTCACATAAGAAAGAGTCCTTTGCTTGCCTGTAAGACACAGTTTTGATTGCTAGAACATACTGTTACAACTTTCTATCTTCCTGTGTTCTGCATTAGTGCTCACTAGCATTCATCATTTTTATTTAAAATGTTAATTGCCTCATGAATGAAAGGGCAAAAAAGGCAATTTGCAAGAAGACTGAAAAGTTTACTACCTTTATAATTCTTTAAAAATACTCTATTATGTTTTCACAACAAGCTAAATATCTCCTAAATATAAAAGGCGTGTTTCTTTTTGCAAGAATCTTATGAACTTCCTATTGATTTTACTATCCTGGTTGCTATATACCTTACATAAACCTAAACAGCAGTTTACTAGTTTCTGCCATGTAAACTGGAAAATAATTATTTTCTGAAAATCTACTATGTTTTTTTACAAGTCAATTTACTTGTAGCAGTTATCTTCTGAAGTCCCTATTATGACTTCTGTATATAATATTAACTTTACTCATTAGTTGTTGAGAGATTGGTTGATTGTTGGTTGTGTATACCTTCTAAGTATACCTTCAAATCTCCAAAAAGATATAATGAAAAAATTCTGTGGCCTGCTGGTGCTGCTGGTGATGGTACCCATGCAGAGAGATGAAGGTTTGGTACCTCTTCTCCTCCCTCAAAACCAGTGAGGTTCTCCTCAGGTAACCTCTCACCAGTGTCCTGGTGCTTTCTGGTTCACAAGGGTAGCAAGAACTGCTTCCTTCTGGACACAGAGCAGCAGGAACCAACATCTCCTGTAGGCAGTGTCCCTGTGCCTTTGCCAATACATTTGGAGGAGGGGCAACTAATATTTGGGTGTAATATTTTTATTTTTTTTTAATGTGAACACTTACAAGACTGCCAAAGGAGCTGTTCAGGCAGCCTCAAATGCAGTAGGATTGTCTTAAATGCTTCCGTCTGTGACCTGAGTACACACAGAAATACTACACTGTGCCAGTGCATAAAAAAATTTCCAGTAACAGGCTGCCATATAACTGCTCTGTGCTGGGACTTCAGCAGTGTGTTTGAGTGATGCTAGGTTGTTAGGAATGGTCAGGCTGTAATTTAGCTACAGTTATTTAGACTTCGTGTTCATGTCTTCAATGAGACATGTCAGGGATTTATTTACTTCCAAACTTAAATAATTCAATAGATTTTTAACAGTACTTGTCCTAAGAAAAGGTTTTTCTGTTTTAAGTAAAATACAGTATTAAAGCCTGAAGTCTAGTTGTACAGCTTTCTGATGAGCTGAGTGTTTCTTTTAATTGCAGCACTTATAAATCAATGTGAAGATAATACACTTTTATTGTAAATGTAAAGTGGTCAGCTGTCTGGCTAAAAATCACTACACCTGTGCAGGCTTCATCACTCTCACTGGAGTGCATTTAATTAAGGTTCTCTGTGCCTAAAGGCAAAAGCACTGAAGTTTGAGGGATGAAATGGAGTGACTAGAGACATGTACTTCTGTTGGCATCTTCAGCGGAACTAGTCAGAAATGTGCTCTGAAATACAATTGATTCAGAAAAATCTGCTGGTAAGGAAATTTTAGGCACCAGAGTTCTCAATGCTATGTACTAGTTCTGTCTTTTTCACAAAGAGATGAAGGGTACAATTGATTTTCTTTAAACTTTGTGTGCTTTGTGTATTCCTTCCTAAAAACAAGTCATCCAAAATCCATCCACCAAATAGCACACTTTGGAAAACACAGTGAGTTATGGGCTGAGTGAGAAATAAGTGAATTCTTAAGCAGTTGAAAGGGCCTAAAATTTTAGAAGTGAGTAATTATATGGATTTGAATATAGAAAAAGGAGATTATTCAAGCTTTAACTAAAAAAAAAAAAAAAAAAAAAAAAGAATTATTTTTGAGAGGATATACAAGTTCAGATTATATCTCACAGACCAAGTAAACAGGGAAAGCCTTCAAAATGTTTTCCTGTATAAATGTCAGCATTTTCATGTCTTTTCATGATTTCTGAATAATTTTCCATTTAAGTCTCCTGAACAAAGCTGTGTGGCTAATTGTTTTTTCATCTCACTAGCCATAATGAATATTGAAAAAAATTATACTGTGTATTAAAAAAAAAAAATCTAAACCAAAGGTTTTACATAAGCAGGTAGGAATTAAAGCATTATTCTTTCTTCAAACATAATGTTTTTGAACTTTCTGAAATCACCATTCTTCATGCTAATTTTATATGTTACTTGCCTGGCAGGACCAGTTAGACAAGATAATTATGTGTTAGACATGATGGACGGTCCATTTAAAAATGCACATTTTGTAAATAACAGGTCTGAGAAGCTCTGTATGCTATAGCTGGAGATTTCTGTCAAATTCCAATAGTAAAGACTCAGATTTCTGTCTGATAAATACATTGCTAAACATATTTGCTGTTTAAAAAAAAAAAAAAAAAGTGACATTAGCTGTAGCTATACTCTGCTGTGGTTCTGTTCTTTGTTTCTCAATTTTAGTAATTATCAAACTGTTTAGTGTCAGTCATTAGGTAAGTGAAAAATACAAGATGATTGATTTATATTAGTGCTTTTTTTCTTTTCTTTTTAATATTATAGGTTGGTTCTCAAAAAGTAACATTGGAAATGTATTGCACCCTTGTTGCCCAGGATGGGTGGAAACCTCCTATTCCTGCACCTGACTGCAGCACTTTCAGAAGGGTCTATATCCCTTTTAAAGATATTTGAGATAATATGGGCATGAAATGATTGTTAGAAAACACTATGAAATCCTCACCCTCACAGAAATAATACTTTAAACTTTCCTTTTAGAAAAATATCCCTTTGCTCTATAAAAAACTTCCCATTTTCAGTGGACTTTAAGAAAAAAGTCATAACATTTACCATTTTCAGAAGCTTAGCCAGGAATCTGCTCACTGTCATAAAAACTTTTGCCTTTGGATACTGAGGGTGTGTCAGACTTCCAGAGCTGGAGACAGGTCACTGAGAAGGTCTGGCTCCCTGTCTTGAACAGTTCAAATCCAGGAGGTTACAGGAGTAATATAATCAAAACCATTGTGGGCTGATACATTAAAATGAAATTCTTCACAAGGCTGCAAGATCATTCTGTCCAACCTTTTTGACTAGGCAGCAGGGCCACAGTTTTAATTGGTTTCTTGCTTATTTAAGCATTTTTTCTATTTCTTTTTTAACTCCTTCACTACATCTTTACTTATTCCACGTCCTATTCCTTTTTCTGATTTGGGTTTTTTTTTTGTTTGGTTTTGTTTTGTTTTGTTTTTTTCCAAGTTTTACAGTCCTTAATTGTGTGCTATTGGAGCATATCTACATGATCTGCTGAGCAGGCTTTTTTTTTTTCTTTTTTTCTCTTGTGGCTCTTCTATTTGTTTAACTGCTGATTCTACACAGTAAAAGGAACACAGCTGCCTGAGGTGCCAATTCATCACAGCAGGGTGAAATAGCCCACAGTGGCAGGGTACTTTGCAGAGACAAGAAGAATAGTTCGAAAATCTTAAAATTATTTTATTTTGAAAGTGATTTATCAAGTTATGAGACAAGTAGTCTATAACTATTTGATTTTAGTGTCAATGCTTTTAAGAATAAGTTATTCATCACTCACATAAAAATAATGCAAATGTTTTTACTTTATACTGTTACTTTAACTATTTCTTAAATATATTTTGTACTGGTAACTACATTTTCACCTGAACTGTTTGCAGTTGGAAATTTTCCAATGAAATGGTACTGAAAATTATTATGATAATCTAAATGTCAACCTGATAAATGTAGCAATAATGCTATCTTACCAATTTATTAAATGTTTTATACAACATTTTTAGTATCTATTCTTATCATGTTAGCACCCAGTGACCTAGAAAAAAAAAGTTCCTATAAAGAAGGCACAGTGTTAGCAAAAACAGTCCTTGTAAATAGAGAGTTCATGAAACCACAAATTAGTGTCTGAAAAATGAGAAGCAAGTAAATAAGGAATTGTTAAAAAAGGAGGGGGAAAAGGAAGGATAAAGCAGACAGATATGATTGCATTAGCTAAGATTGTTATCAACCTACTATTTACCCTCACTTCATTTTTGGTGAGTTTCATTGTAGCAAGAGGGTAGGTAGGGTCTGTATTTCTTAGCTCAAGGGGATGAACAATGGAAAAGAAGAGCAGAATAATCAAATTGATAACAACTTGCTTTCTAACTATTTTATCTTCCCATGGTCTCTTCTGCATGTAAGAACAATAGTGAAACAGATATCTTCTTTGGGATAAAGAACTTTCAGATTAACTACATATTGGTTAGGAAATACCATTTGTATAACTAAAGTTATCCTTACATCAACATATTTTTTGAAAATATTTGTTATTGTACTTTCCTGCCAAAAATACTTGTCACAGTAGACTTTGAAGTATGGAAAGTGCTAGAATTCACAAAGCCAGGTGTTGTTACTAAGTTTAAAGTAAGCCCGCAAAAGTTCAAATGAAATACCTTTAGGAAGTTTAAGAATTATTTAATCAATATAAAAGAAAAGGTGGTCAGAAGTAAGGTAACGTGTTGGGGAATTCTGCAAAATATGCCTAAACTAGCACACCAAAAGCATTCCTGAACAGCATCAATGAAACTGGGAGCATTAACATTTTTTGTAAGCTGATCATTGCTAATACCTGACTTGATATTGCCACCCAGTAAACAAATGACAGCAAAGATGACAGGGAATGCACTGCATCTCAACTTAATGCAAAAAATAAACTGTGGTTAGAATATAAAGGGATTCAAATGAACAACAAAAGACATGAGGGAAGTCATGAAAGGGAAAAAGATTGTCTGAAGTTTTCTCTGCATTATTTATGAGGATTAAATGGAGCCCTGCTTGTATGACAAGGCCCTGATTCTACTCAGGCAGCATCCTATAATTAATATCAATCTGAGAAAAGATAAACTTCACTTTAGAAGTTAGAATGGAAATACAATTTACAGAGATAGAATAAATATTTCTTGGACAGAGCAAAATTTCCCAGAGCATCTTTTGCTTCTCTGAGGTAGACTGTGCTTGTGGTGAGAGGTGCACTGATGTGAGAGCCACTGTAGTAGATCTCAGATGCAATTTATCTGAGGAGCAAGAACAGATGAGTTACTGAGTTTTGTTGCTCGTATTTTAAATACTATATCCTGTATTGCATTCTGAGTAACCATCACCACCTCTGCAGGCATATTATCCCAAATGTGAACAGAAAAGGATACGCTGACACATGACAACAAAACTTTTGGGTACTTATTTGAAAGCAGGTTTTTCACTCTTTGTATTTTTGTTCTAACACAAGTTGTTTATTGTGATTATATGTAGATGGCTTCCCCCTAGGCCAGTGGAAACTCAGTAATGCTTTATTGGCATTTCCTTATATTTCCTATATAATGGTATTTCCATTTTGCTGGCTTTTTTTTTTTGTTTATAAAGCAAAACAAAATATTCATGATGATTATCCTGTTTTTATGATCACTGAACAGAAGTACTAAAGCAATGGCAGTAGGGAGGCAGATAAAAAACTCCAAACAGAAAACCTGGTCTCTGGAAAATGTTTCCTGTTCTCACTGAATCCAGAGACTCATGAACAATAAAACATTTCTAAGAATAAATGTGTTGTCTTATGAGACAATTTGTTACAGGATTCTGATATTTTATTTAACCGCAGTATAGTGGCAATTTAATTACTGACTTTGGATTATTTTTTAATGTATGCTGCAAACATATTTGCTTAGTGAAACTCGACATATTTGACAGGTGTAGGTTTCCTTGTGGTGTTGCCTTCAGCATTACACTTCAGTGAAGACATTCCTGTGTTTGCTTTTTCTTGCAGTCATCACCTTGCCTTAATTCCTCAGAGAGCCTTCCAGGGCGCTTGTGCAGTAAGAGGACAAATGACAACAGCCCACCTTTTGTCATCATTTCTGTGCATATATGAACTAAATACCAGAGTACACTGAAGGCACAGAAAACTTCAGCTGCCAACAGGCCAGAGTAGTTGCTGGGGAGCAGCTGACCATTCTTGGTCTGAATCTTCACATTAGTATGGTTGGCATGTGGCTTATCCCATGGACATCAATATTAGCTCTACTATGCCTGACAGTATTTGAGAGCAAAGGTTTCTATTAACATCCAAGTGACAACCCCTTATGTAGCCACTCTGAAGACAAATAGCTGTAACACTTACACAGGGTACTAAAGACTCTGTCACAGCAGTGTCTGATGTTCACTTGCAGCATGCACATATAAAAAAAGTGCAGAATTTTATTTTTATTTTTATATAGTTTTCTAATATTAATTTAAAGCTCATGAGCAAGTTTTTAAATATCAGGATTTTACTTCTCCGTGTATGCCTCCCAATGTGTATAAGGAAGAAAGAATCAGACTGTTGCCTTTGCTATATAGACAACTGCCTTTTCTGTAAATAACTAAATATTATGCTTCAACTGCTATATTTATGGTGAAAAACAAAATAGCACTTAAAAGACTTAGGGGTCAGCATTAAAAAATCAGTTGAGCAAAGACAGATGAAGATAATTGAAATTCATAGCAGAAGTTTTTTTTTTTTTCCAAATACAGAATTAGATATTAAAGTAGTAAATAAAAAAAATGGGTAAAGGACAAGATAGGTCTATCTACAGAAATATTTTAATTGCTTTTTAGTGCACTGTCCATCAGATTTATTGGGCAGGATTGTTAGGTAGAAAGGATTAATAAAGGAAATCATCGGTTCAGAAGAATGTATTTATTCAGCTGCATTACAGGAAGAAAGTATCAATCCCCTTTTCTCCTTTGACATTAAAGTTAGAATATTGACATATGTATATGTCTATTGTAACATGTAAAAAAAGCCACACCAACAACATTTAAGTAATATGATACATGCTTGACATATTAGCTTCTAACTCATTTCTCTCCAGACAGAATTAAATCACTTTTACTGTAATTTTCGAGGTGAGACTCAATCTCTTGTTCTTCATGAGAACATGCAGCTTTTCTGAGTGTCTGTTCTAAGTGAGTCCTATAATCCTTTATGATTTGTATGTATCAGACTCAAAAGCTCTGTCGCTTCAGTCCCTGTGTATGATTTGGACACGCACAGCTCATGTGGCCTGTTTCATGCCCTTCCTACAGTCCTGCAGGAATTTATGTGAGCAGATATCCTGAGAACTGGTGTAGGAGTTGGAGGGAGAGAGAGCTTGGCTGTCCTTCATGAATAGGAATCTCTTTTTTCCAAAATAACTTCCCTAGCTGTATTCTGCTCATGGTTTCATACCCACAAGGAAATAAGGAGGCAGCTAATAGGAAGGACAGCATAGACATAGGAGATATTCCTTTGCCTTTCTTGTTTAGGGATAGGTAGTAATGGGGGTTAAAAGATCAGAAAGAGGCCACTTAGCTCAGTTTAACAGGGGATTTAAAATGTACTCAGTAATCTATAACATATTACCTGGCAAAATGAAGATAATTTTTGAGGTATTACGAGTTCAGTAGTGTGAAAAAGCACCAAACAAGGTAACTTAGCTTTTTATGTTAATTTTTTATCTGCTTGATTACCAGACTGTTATATTCTCAATATATTTACTTTGCTAGATAATATCCTACAGATTAAAAGGCCTAGAGGAAATATTGTTTGCTTGCCTTTTTTTTTTTTAAGGATTGTTCTATGCAAACTAAAAAATATTATTTACATTTTCTTTCCACTTATAAGGAAGTCTCTTGGTAAAAAAATGACAATACAATACAATAAAATTTACATGAAACAAGCTGTTGTTTGAGAGCTATGATTGGAGTGATGCCAGTCAATAATAGATTGCATACCTCTGGTTAATTTATTAGCCACCTGTTCCAGAACCCATTACATAAGCACATTAAGATGCTATCAGGTTGGGGTAGTATTCTGAGCTTCAGGACTTTGAGAGTGTTTTTCATGTAAAGTGATACTAATAGGAAACTGAAATGAACAGTAGTACGTACTCCTCATCATAGAGGAAGGGGGAATATTCCATAGGTAGCAATTTCTGCTTCCATTATCTTTGATAAATAACAGAAGTTTAATGAAAATATTTTCTCATTTAAAATGGAAGCTAATAAAGAAAATGTAATAATACACACAAAGATTGCAAATGTTAGTTCAACTGATGGCTTTTACAGACACGTGGGAATGTTACAAAATTATGAGGTATTGTATTTCATGAAAGATAAGGTGTCATTTTCCATATGCATATTTCTGCAATTCAGAGCTTAATTTTTCATAACCTATGTCCTCAGAATGCGTCAGTGTTACATGCACAGTTACAAAGTAAAATTACAAAATCAGAAGCTAAGAAAGTAGTAAAATAGAGAAGTACTCTGAGGAGGCTGCCAGAGGAAAAGAGATTTTAAGAATGTGTTTGGATAGACAAGGAGATAATCTCTTTCTCTGCTCATACAGTCTCCACCGCTGTGTATTTACCTATACACAATCAGAAAATGCAGGTTTGCTCTCAAGAGCAATAGTACCATCACACTTACCATGGGGCTTTTATGAGAAAGACCCCAAAAGAAAGTCAGAGTTTATGCAGCAGGGGCCAGGAAGGAACTGTCACACCATTGTTTTTAGACAAGGAAGGAGATAGAAAACAGCAGGAGTGGGAAGAGTATACATTCTTAAATTAAATGCATTTTGAATAGTACTCATGGAAAATTAACTTAAATTAATGTGAACTGAGAGGCCTTCAGTGATCAGAAGCTTGGATGGGTATCTCAGCTGAAAGAAATGGCACATGGTGACTTTAGCACTGACTTAATACTGAGTAAAGAGAAACAACCACTGAGCAATCAGAAACACATTTCTTACAAACCTTGCTCAGATCCTTACTGGACTGATCTGAAAAGATGAAAAGTGGAGGGGTATTGCTGTAGGTATGACGGTTAATAGAGAAGAGAAACACTGAAGGAGAGAATCTTAATTCAGCATCTCATCAAAAAGATTGTGAGAAAAAGCCCCACATCTCTGATTAATGCAGTATACCACTATTACCAGAGTTGATTGTTTAATCTTAGATGAGATGGCAGGAGAGTTTTCATGAGATATCAGCCCTCTAAGTGGTAGACACAATTACAAAGTTTTTATCTGCAGGTTACTTAATGCTAAAAAACACAGATTTAAGACAGAAATCTGTGTATTCTTGAAACTGCTTTACTACTGCCACTTATTTCTGGGTATAAAATTGAGTCATACTGCTGAAAAGGCCACTTTGAGTAATTTAATCTATCTCTAAGATTACTGGAGGATATTCTCAATTGGTAGCAAATGATTCAGGTTCTGTACTTATGGCTACACTTAGTTTCAGCCAGAAGGAAAAGTAGTAGCAATAAAGTGCATGGAAATTAGGGCCAGATACTTTAGTGCTTTTCATCTTGTGTAGAGATGTACTTTTCCAAAGATAAAGGAAAATACTGTTATTCTGAGATAATGTATTTTAGCTCACATTCTGCATTAGCGTAAGTGTAAGCTTTGCAGTAATGAATAAAACTCAATATCTCCTCAAGGAGGAGACCCACTAAATTACCATTCTTTAAAAAAATGTTATAGCTTCCTGGTACTACGAGGTCTTAACACATTTCTCCAAGACATCCATGCTTACGTCTTTCTTTCAAAGAACTAATGCTGAGAAGTGCAAAGTAAATAGATTATTTTTGAGAGTGATGATGTGGGGCAGGATTGGTACTCAGTGGTTCATAGCGTTCTAACTCAGAAAATTCTCTGCTTGTATAACCAAAACAGAATGTATGTTTGTAACATCTCATAAATTACCTCAAAAGCAGTGTCTTTGATGACTTGGTTTTAAGTCTTAAATGACTGACATAAGTGTCATCTATCTGTCAAAAATATAGTTGGACTGATTTCTCTCATTCCTTTTCTCCCTTATGATACAGCATGGTGTAAACAGAACAGCTCCTTTGAGAATCTCATTTTTATTAAGGAGCTTCCTCCTGGAAGCTTCCTCCTTGGCCATCCAGAAGTTTTGTGCAGACATAGGGTGTTTGAAGCTGTGCCAAACCTGAGCAGCTCCTGTGGATGCTCTTAGCTGCACTGGGGGATAAACATCTTGACCCAGACTGCCTCAGGGGCACAAAGACCATATTTTCCTTCCACTGTACATGCTCTGTGATGAATGATTTCGGAAGGAGAATGAATTCTTTCAGACCAGGAGATTTTAATAACTGCTGAAGAGTCAAAGTATGTATTTTCATGTTCTTTGCAATTTGTGTGTTATTTTATTCCAAAATTTTAATGCATTGTTAAAGTGGCACCTGTCTGGTACATGATTCCTCATTTTAAAATAAGTAAAATAAGTACTAAAACCAGAAAATCAAAAAATTGCTAGTGAGTTATTTTTGTGAAAACATCTCATAATTCCTACTGGATTAAAAATTAAACTAAATTAATATTAAAACAATAGTGCTGTACTGTTCCCTCTGTTTAACTGTCACGGAGATCAGTGATGGAATCCCTAGTTCTGAAATGTCATATTCCTGTCAGACTAAGTTCTATGTCACTGTTCATTATAAAATGTGCTACAGTAGTCAGCCATTGAACAATATACAGGCCTTATACATTCTGGATAAATTCAGGACTTTTTGAAGAAATTATATCTGAGCCTTTACATTTGTGAGCATTGGCTATAAAGGAAATTATTTGATGTTGGCTTATGAGAAAAATATATTGCATGTCTTTAAAAATGCAGTTACAAGTAGAAAATTCTCTAAGCAAATCTTCTCTTCTAAACGAGATGACTGTAAGCTGTCAAATTCCTACCATAGGTGTTGGGAAGAGTAACTTTCTCAGTGTGAAAAGATAAAAATATTATGTGTCTTTGCAGCAGAGATGTCTGCTATGAACAGTTATTCAAAACTAGAGTAATGATAGAATGTGGCTAATGCAAATATCATTACTGAGAAATTGCCTTTTTAGTGTTAAAAAACTAGAGGAAGTCTTGCATGGAAAAGACATCTAGAAGTAAAATAAAATGAGGAAAGGGCTGAATACCAACCAACACCCAAATCATTTCCAGGGGGCTTTTTAGTGGGAGGATGAAGAACTGCATCAACAGGACATTTTGCTTTAAGTCTTCCCATGCACTCGCCCAGTTAGACTGATAGGAAAAATAGATGCCTTTGCAGAACTACATAGCTGTTTATAAGTGCCTGGTGCTTTATTCAGATTTAATATTAATCATTTTTCTTATTGTATTTCATTTGCATGGAAATTAACTCTACCTGTGAAAAAAAATATTCAGAAGTTTTTAGAGAAGTGAGGACAGGCTTCCCTCCTGCCATCCATGGTCAATAGGACATTTCTTCTGACAACAGCATATGTTAGTCCAGACTCATGAATATGTTAGGATTTAAACTGTATGTCCGAAGAGGTGGGAGGAGGTATAAAGCAAAATGAAACATTCTGAATTCTTTCAGTGGACTGACGGAATAGGAAGTGCTAATGTTCAGCACCAACGGTGAAGCCTGGATTCTAGAGACATTGGTTTGTTAAATGTCTTTATAGACATCACAAAAAAAAAAAAAAAAAAAAAAAAAAAAAAAAAAAAAAAAAAAGTCTTGTATTAAAGCACTGAACACTGCAACAGCAGTATAATAGCATTTTAAGAAGGATAGTCTAGTGGCTAGAAACAAGATATTACAATAGATCTTTCTTGATTCTGGAACCACGTGGTTCTTCATAGCTCCTCTGCCTCAGCAACAGCAGGACAATATGGAGTCAGCACTAGATTGACAGCTCATTGTAGACCAAAATCAGGAAAACAGGAGTGTTACACTGCTTGGATAGAGATCATGTTCCCCTTTTCTGCTCTCTCTCTGTAGCTGATGGTCATTGCATCCCTTAAAAAAAAAAAAAAAAAAAAAAAAAAAAGAATCACGGACTTTGAAAGACTTTGAGATCTCCCAAAATATTAATAATCAGGACAGGATGTAGAATTGGACAATTAGACCTTGGAAGCCCTTGTCTTGCTGTTCAGTAAGTCACTGGACACAGTCCACTGCCCAGGGGAGTACGTGAGCATGCAGACATGCAGAATGCTGCACTAACCAGACTGTGTGCTGGCAGATCTGCTGGCAGCAGCCTGGAGGAAACCCAATATATATTGTAGCTGACATTGTCTCTCTCAGAACAATCTTTAGCCAGTAGTTTTCTTCTCTACCTCTTAAATGATTGTCCTGTTAGCATTACGCAGGAACGAATGCATGAATAGAGAAGGAGAGATTGAGAGCTGTTGAGGAAGAAATTATAATGATGTATTAAATGCTGGAGAACAGAAGGAAAATAAGGAGAGATTCTAGGGCGCTTACTGTAGTATGAGAGTGAGGAGAAAGGAAGAGAATGGCACTTTGTTAGTGAGATGTTTCACGTGTGCTTTGCACTAGCTAGTAGGCTTATCGGTATCATTGTAGCCATGGCTACATTTTTCTGTATGATAAAGATGTGTGCAAAACCTGTAAATTTTACACAACTGATGAGGAAAGATGCATAAACTTATCCATATTTATAATTCTAATTGAATTGTCTTTATATGAATGCATTTCTACTCTAAGTTCTTTCTGGAATAGAGTAATCTTTTTAGTATATTAATTAAGTGCCTCTCACAAATGGGATGCTAATAATAGGATCTAATCATTAGTCATAACTCTTTAAACATTAAAAAAAATATTTCTATTAATTTTCACCCACGTACTCATTCAGACTCAGCTCAAGGAATTCTGTGGTTCAAACCAAATGTTACTTGTTTCAGTGCAGCCCATAGCCCTGTCTCTATGTTACAAATTTCCAGAGTTTGCTTTGTAAAGTACGGGGAGAGGCTCTGCTTGCATAATGGGAAATAATACCAATAATCTGTCCCTTTATAAGTATTGAAAGAAGCATGTTCTCTCCTGCCATTTAAGCTCAAATTATCGTACATTTCAGGTCAGAGTGCTCATTTTTGTAGAGGAGCTAAAGCTGGGAAAATCTGCCTTTGTTTGCCAAGAACCCAGCTGGTGTCACTCCTGTGCTGAGATACTTTGATGTATCACCTGGCCAACTAAATAATGAGTGCTGGGCAACAACTCAGTGTTGTTCTCAAATCTGGTGAAGTGTCAGGGCATGATCAGAGTTAAGGGACTGCATGCTGTCTTCTGAGCTGGCAAAGCAATGAGTAGTGCAGGATATGTGAAAAAATCTGCTAGTTAAAAAAAATCTGCTAGTTAAAGTGCAGTAAGCAAGCTCTTTCCCTGAGAGAAGCTCTGCCACAGATAATGACGTACTTCAGAGAATTGAGAGAGTTGGCATTACACAAAACTCATAGAGTTGACAAATCCTTCTCAGGTACAGCAGCAAATGAGCAGTTCACGGGAAGGAAAGAAAGTGACAGGACAAAAATCAACTCCCTGCAAGGCTTATGAGGCAACTCCCTTCCTCTCCTCCCTCACAAGATGCAAGTTACATAAATATTCAAAATAAACATCTGCCTTGGAGGTTGGACCCAACTCTGATTATAAATTTAAAATAATTTTAAAAAAAGAACAGAACTGGTAGGGAATAAAGAGCTAATGCAACACAGCTGTCACCTTTATCTCAAGACTGAGTAAACATTTGCCTTCTCAAAGTTTTCTTTTCCCTTAGCTTTGCTTTCAATCACTGTGGAAGTAGCAGATTACAAAGGCCTTGAAACCAAAGGGTCCAGGGAGATCCATGGCAATTATTCTATCTCTTGCTATGAGGGTTCCCCCATCAGATGTTTCTTCAGATTTCCTCTTGTGAGTGACTCAGAAGGGTTTGGAAGTGAAGTGAGCTATATTGTTGTCCTCCCAGAGGGTAGAATATGTAATAGCATAGCTACCTTTGGGAATTACCTGAATAGCTATTGCAGAATAAATTATTACACAATAATTGCCTATAGACACATTATTGTGAAATACTTATTGCATTTTCTGACTAATTATTAGAAGAAAAAAATTATAAGAAAATTATAAGTTACATAGCTAATTCTTTAATAATAATTTGTGTGAGGTGACCTATATAGAGAGTTTCTTATCCCTGTTTCAGGTGAAGAAAAATATTTCACTTTTACCACCAGTAGTGCAAAGAACATACTAAGTTATACTCACCTGATCAAGTGCAGCATCCATATGCATATTCATTTAGTGATCCAACACTGCCTGAGATTTAATTTTCATAACAGCTTAAGGAAATAAATATTTTTTGCGATCAGCATTGCTGAGTTACTCAGAATAAAATATAAACAAAGCCCACTTGGGAACAGTTTCTAAATTTTCAATGGATAGAACACAGGCATCATATTAAGTTATTCACTTTATTCTGTCTTTTTCCTTCTAGCATAAGTTTCTGGTTAGGAGGAAAGAAAGTGGAAACCTACTGCAAAAATGCATGCCAATCAGTTTTGCTCTGATATACATGGACAATTCTGATGGAGTTAATTGAGCTGCAACATGTAATGGAGGCAGAATTTTGCTCAGCTTTGTGTTTACTTTTCAGTTACCTCGTATTTCTCACTTATTAGTACTTTAGTTTGCAGTCCATGTCCCTGCTTCTTTTCTGTTCATATTGATTAAACAGATTTCTTGCAAGCAAAATTCTTTCAACTTTAATAGCGCTGGCATTTGGACTTATTTCTCTCCTGTGAGTTAATAAATGAGGCCTTAGAAACACACATTTGGGAAATGAGTGGGGACCAAACAAGTCATCAGAACTCATTCTTGCTTTCATTTAGTAGTCTGCTCTCCTCAGGATGCAGTATAATGATGCCTAAATTACTGTCTGTATTTGCTAAGTTAAGACAGGCTGGTTTTTCGGATGAAAAATAAATGCGGATTTAAAATACCTGAAGGGAGGGGGCAAAGAAGGTGGAACAAGGCTCTTTTCAGTGGTGCCGAGTGACTGGACAAGAGGCAATGGGCACACACAGCAACACAAGAGATGCCATTTGTATGAACATCAGAAACACTTTGAGGGTGTCTGAGCATTGGCACAGGTTGCCTGGAGAGGTGGAGTCTTCATCCTTGGAGATACAGGTAGGGAGTGAAGTCTTCCAAGGATGTAGAAGGATTTCTCTGAGTACTTAATACCCTGCTGACAAAATCTTTACTTTGTAGGAATAATTCCTAATATGTGTCAGGTGTGAGGTTTATTTATTAGTTTTCATAAGACAGCAAATTTCTATATAGCCATCATTTCCTTTTCTCACTATTGCTGGTTAATTTTCACCCTCTGTAGCAGGAGCTGGTTTGCAGTTTCTCTTTGAACATTCAAATTCAGTCTTGTCATCCAGACCCAGGCAAAGTCAGGAAATTGTCCAACAGAAGCTTTCCCAGGAGCCAAGTGAACAAATGTTAGGCCCACAATTTGTAAGTGCCTCGAAGCTCCTCCAGAGTGCACCTTCTGCTTTCATAAGTTTGGGCTCTTTGAAAAAAGCAAAACTGTAACTTGTTGATTCAAAAATATTAACAAAATTTAAATAAAAATGTAGTTTTTTAAAAAATTACTAATTGCAATATCATTTTATGATATCTGTTTGCTTCAAGGGTTTAAAGGAGCATAATTTTAATATATTTTAGTCTGGTTTGAGATTCTACTTTTCCTATTTCTTTGTTACTTCATACATAATCAGGTCTGTTTCCTGTAATCCTTTACAAGAAGTATCCAAGTTGAAGTAAGTAACTTCGATGAGAATCTCCTTTTAGGAAATGAAAAAATGATACATCTCTCATGAGAAAAAAAAAAAAGAAAAAAAAAAGAAAGAAAGAAAAAAAAAGAATTAGTGTTTCATTAGTGTTTCTTCAGCATAGTAACTGAATAATTTGCTGATATGTCTATTTAGATTGAAACTAGGTTACCTACTTAGATAAAAAAAAAAAAAAATTAAAAATTCACACTTGACTGTTTGGCCCAACTCACTGCTCTCCAGGAAAAAAAGTCTGTTCACCACCCTTCAAGACATACACTTCAATTATTTAGTTAGAAACCAGGCAGAGACAATTTCTAAAACTGTGGATCATATTTCAGAAAAATAGAAGGCTTTGTGATTTTTTTTTTTCCCCAACTCCTGAGAGCGCACATACAGCTAATGTCATGGTTGATACATCCCCACGTTATCTGTTGATTAGATTAACTGCAGGAAAAAGTTCTTACATCCATCCTATACTAAAGATGAATCCAAATATTACAGTGGAAGATTCTGGGCAAACTCACTATTCCTGCTCAAGTTTTTTTAAATTCTGGACATATTAATTCATGGCAATCTCCAATACTGATGTCAGTGGGAAGCCTGACAAGGCAACAGCATTGATGTACTTTCAAACTCTCATGTGAGAAGACATGTGACAGTCATTACAATGTGGCTTGCTGATTTTTTCCTATGTCAAGTACAATATAAACAAGGCAAATTGGTTGGATTTTGCTGACGATGAAATGCTTTTACTTTTACAAACATTCCAGTACTGTTTTAGTAATCAGTAGCAGAACCAATTTGGGGTTTCTTTGTATATTGCTTCAATGTTAATGCCATTCCCCAGACAATTTCTCAATTCTGATTAAGTAAAAGTCAAAAATCTCTTTGCTGCCATGCCCATAGAATTACACTTACTGAGGATAAAGAGCAAGAATAATGAGGAAAATGGCAGGAGCTAAATTGCATAAGACAGAAGTCTATTCAGACAGGATTTTTACGTTATCCCTCAACCACTTAAATGGAATTTCTAGTTTATATTTTGAAATGCTTCAGGGGGTAGATATGGGAGTGGTTTTTTGTCATGTGTTTTTTTAAGTGCAGAGCTGAAGATTGAATTTAGCAACTCCAAGCATTTTCTCAACTTTCAGATGTGTGTTTTGATGTGCTGTTAGTCAATACGACAATCATGACATTTTATGCTGGAAGCTGGCATGTCAATAAGCTCCTTATTCTCTACAGGCAGTGCAGTGGCATTTGCTAACATTTTGTACAAGTTTTTCATTGAGCTGTTAGTATGTGAATGTCACTAACTGAGGTAAATTTTAAATGAAAAAAAGGCGAATTCCCAGTTTTCCTTCCATAATGTGTGACTCGGGATAGCTCTCATTTCTATACTGTTTTCTTGAAGCAATCTTCTAATTTAAAATGTGCTTTTAACTAAATGCACGCCAAATACCATGCAAAGGCAAGGTTCATTTAGGGCCATATCTTCCTTGCCTTGTAAGCCATTTACTTTTATTTTTGGGTCTTGTACTATTATGACTATGGTTTGCTATCTTGAATTATAGTCTTATTCTTTATTTAATACTTGAACTAAAAGAAATCTTTAAGGACTTTCTTAATCTAGGTCCTATTCTAACATGTCATCAAAATAGTGGTTTTTATCCTTTTCATCCTGTAATTTTCAGCTGATAAAAAACCTATGGTCTTCAGATGCCTTTGAGCCTCTTTATTTCAAAACAGGCAGTGCACCTACTCCACATCATCCCCCTCTGTGAGATGCACTGCTGTGTGCTCTCTCTGCTTGTTGTTTTCTGCTAATTTTCTCTTTGTCTGGAGTTTCTCTCCCTGCTCTTTTTCTCTTTTATCTCGGCATGTGGTCTGCATTTCATGCATTTTAACCCCCAAATTCCATCCCTTAACACATAGTAGCTAAATCCCTGGAGCAAATATGTGCTGTGGCTGAATTTCTGTTGGGGTGTCTCTTATTAGATCTCTGCTTCTGGATACTGTATCTCTTTCCATCTTAACAAAGGAAGGGGGCTACTGAGACATACAAGCCAGTATGAAGAAACAGGGTATTCTGCTGTAATTCCCAATATTCTTCTCCCTTAATCTCTTTAATTTTCCCTTCTGGGAATGTATAGGGGGTTAATAGAGATCATCTGTAATTTGTTTAGTTGCCCGCCCAGTATTAAACCTTTATAGATGTTCCTAGATCAGTTCCACCAGTTTGGTAAAGATATACCAGGCATGAATTAAGGATCTGATGTTGAACTGGTATCTATATAATCAGAACTTAGAAACCCCTGACATTTTGTGATTCTGAAAATGTAGTATTCAGAACCTAGGCATAACATGTGATATGCCCTACTGGTTTACTTCACACTATTCCATAAAACTAATGTAATTTTTTTTTCTGCTATTTTGTGTATTGGAAACTTACAGTATACTCTAAAACTACATAGATTTCATTGTGTCAAAGGAAGCATGCTCACATTTCAAGAAACAACAGTTTTAAATCCTTGCCTTTTTTTTTTTTTTTTTTTCCTGTAAAATACAGAAAGTAATGCCAGTTTAGAACATCAGGGATTGGAAGGGACCTTTGAAAATCATCAAGTTCAAACCCCTGCCAGAGCATGACCAAAACTAGGGTGGGTCACTCAGAAATGCAAATGGTACTACATTTACAAAATTTTACATTTACAAAATCCCAGGTACATAGCTTTTTTGAGCCACAGCAAATATGATCTAGTCCAACCTTCTGCTAAAGCCAGATTGCCTAGAGCACATTACACAGGACTGCATCCAGGCAGGTAGAGAAGGAGACTCCACAACCTCTCTGGGCAGCCTGTTCCAGTGCTTGTCACTCTCATGGTAAAGAAGTTTTTCCACGTGTTCAGATGGAGCTTCTGTGTTCCAGCTGGTACCCATTACCCTTTGTCCTTTCACTGGGCTCGACTGAAAAGAATCTGATCCTCCTTACAGTTATTTCCTATTCAGTGAATATGGTTTATCCTGTTCAGTAAGTGAAATAGTGGAATAAAGGATTCATGCATGTAATAATTTAGATTTGGTTGATGGCCAACCATAATTCTGAACTCTTCTAAATTTTGAATGCTTTCCTCTACAATCTTACCATGTAAACATCATTTAATATAATGCTAAAGTGGTAAATAGAGAAATATAGCATTTCCATCTTCCACAGTTTTTTCGTAATTCTTAAAGTACTAGAATCATAGAATAATTTAAGTTGGAAGAGACATTTATGTATCATCTGATCCAATCCCAAATCAAAACAGGTCTGTTGAGATTAGGCTGCTCAGGGTCTTGTCCATCTGAGTTTTGATATCTTCAAGGGTAAAGATACCCGGGACTCTCTGGTCAATATTTGACCACCCAGATGAGGAAAATATATTTATTTAAATCTAACCAAAATATAATGTGCTACAACTATCACTTCTTGTCCTTTCACTTGGCACCTCTGAGAAGAGTCTGGCTTCATCTTCTCTAAACCATCCTATTAGGTACTTGCAGACAGCAATAACATCTCCCCTGAGCCACCCTAGTGTTTAGCAGCCCTTTCCCTTCAGTCTATCAGTCACTCCAGCAGATTTAGAATTGACCACAAATTTTCTGAGAGTTGTCTTAATTGTTAATGAAGACATTAAGTGAAATTGGCACCACTAGAGTGGGCACTTTAGGTTTGTTAGATACTTTTTCTTTTTTTCCCTAAAGCCTCTAAAACTGCCTTTACCGAGCTCCAAAAATTGCCTTCCTCTGAGGATGACAATTGATCATTGCTGAGTTGCTTATAGCCTTATGATTTCTGATATAGTCCTTTGACCATACATTGAAGGTGTCTGCTGTCATCCTGTGCCTTCATTCCTTTATGCTGCACTTGATTCTGTGCTCATTGAAATTCAACATGCATAACTCCTTGTCATTACTGTCTATTAGTAAGAGAATCTGTATATATATATATATATATATATATGACATGACACACTGCACTACATAGCTAAACCAAAAGCTCCAACAAATGAGTTGAAGACCAGTCACCTGGTTCTGAGAGAGCTGCAGTGATTAGCTACATCACTTACAGGTAACTAAGCTGAAGCAGAGCTTCAGGCAGGTGAAGATGAGTCCAGAGCCCTGCACTGTTAGCTTAACTCAACGTCCAGCATGTCACAAGCAATGGCAACATCATATTTACTGAACTGGAACTCTATGCACAGTAGTAGACTTGCAAGACATGCTTGAACCTAATTCTGAATACTGTATATATCTTTTCTCCAAAGTATTTCTGATAGGTATTCTAATCAGTAGAAGTTTTTAAGCACACCTAGTTAATTTGCCAGAGGTCTCCTATCATGTAAGGATGAAATCTTCCTTCTGGTTGACCTGTATCTAGTGAGAAATGCATTCTATGCACCGCAGAGAAAAGGTATGAGGCAACTCCATGACATCCAAGATGACACATAACCAGAAACTTAAGCTCTCCAGGCTGTGCCAACATGTCTGCATTGCATAAATCTCAGAATAAAGAAGGGCAATACTTCTGGCATGAGGAACATTATGCAGAGAGGCTAAAAGAGCTAGCAGATCTGGAGATGAAAGCCAGGGCAAAAACTTTTTCTGCCTTTGTCAGTGACCACACATCCTAGCAGTGGTGCCTAAAAGGTTTGGATTTGTTTTGGTTTGGTTATTTTTGTCAAAACTACATGGTTCTTAATGAGTCTTTTTTTCCAGAGAGTTGATTTGTGATTTTTTTTAATGGTAGATTTAGCAATGCTTAATTCATGTATTCAACTTGGCTGTCAAGCACTTGAGAAAATTTAAGACTGAGCTAAAAATGTTTGGATGACAGATTTGAAGAGAAATGGACTTGCAGATCTGTTAATTTTCTTCCTGAGATTAAGATCTCTTGTAATCCAAATTGTCTAAATACTTTTCTGTCCTCTGAGAAATAGAATAAGTGAATCATGGGCAGTGAGCCCAGCAACAGATCATATGGAAGAATTGAGCCTCATAGTTTGAACTACTTCCCTATTCTGAAGCTTGTTTTCTCTTTATATAGTGATGGAATGAACTTAGGTTCAATACAGGTACTTTCCAGGTTAAATCTGCAGTTTAATTTAGTTCCTAATCAATTAATTTCCCTGTGTGTTTATGGGATTAGCATAAGTTAGCATGCACCATTAAAGTTATACTTTCGTGCAAATATACTATTACTACTGGCTATGGTGTTGAATTTAGAAAGTAATGTCTGTTTTTTCTGATGTTTTGTCCTGCAGGCAGAACACCTAATTCTGAAAGCAATAAGCCCAGTGAAGCTTCATGTGCTGTGTTTCTGAGCCTCAGGCACTCCCATGTGGATTGTCTTGTGTTTTATAAGGTCTGAGAGGAGCATTTTTTCACTAAAGGATGTTAATAAAAGGATGTTAAAAAACTCTACCGAACTACTTATTTAATACTTAGGGAATCTTGATACCTTGAAAACTTCTACCCTGTCTTTGGAAATATTCAAAACTTGTCTGAAAAAAATGACCTAACTGGGCTCTATTGTATGCAAAGTGCTAGAACAGGTGCAGTCCAAAGTCCCTGCCATCCCAAATTATTTCCTGTTTCCATGTTCAGTTTTACTGGAATTGACCAGCAGCTCGTAAGCCTCCAAGGACATGCTGAAAAGCATACGTGGTCTTTTTTTCTAAAATCCTAAGAGAAGTACAGGGTTGTTACAAACAGGGTTATACAAGTACTCTAAGTATAAATGGAAGTGTCAAGCTTCTGCCTGATAAAATTTTAGAACAAAAAAACCAAACAAAATAAAAGAGCTCTTTTGCTTGCATTTGAGTTTTGGCTCATGTAATTTGCATTTGCAATTTGATTTTACAGAACACTGGTGAAATGCAAAAATGTGCACTAAAATGTATTGATTTAATTAGACTGATTAACAGGATTTTTTTCCAAACATCTGGTCCATACTTATACTACAGGAATAGGAGGATCCTAGAAGATACTAGTCTATATGCAAAAAATGAATGAATAGTACTCTGCAACATAAATTACAATTTTTATTTTCTGTTTTCCTTTCAAGCTTTTTTACACTAGAATTTAAATAAGGAAATTACAATTACTGTATAGGCCAAATGTAGAGCTGAGAAGTTAGAGAGACTAGAAATGTAGCCTATAAGCTATAGTGAGCTCCATACCTGAAATATTCTCATAGCAGTAAATGGAAGACCTGTGTGTATTCTGTGTCTTTTATGTTGAAAAGAATATGCACTATAGAAAAATAATTTATACCCAAGATACTTGAAAACATTCCTTCTCTAGGATTGCTTGTGAGTTTACCCATAGGACCATGCAGTTGTTTTAACATTTTGAATTTTCACACAACTCTCTCATGGCTGGTTCCCGGGTATAATTAACTAACTAGTTCTTACATGGTAAGAAACTATAAAGTTAGTAACCAAGAATAGCTGTACTATTTTTAATGGTTTGTGGTTTTTTCCTTGTAAATGGCAGAAAAATAAACACTGGCAGAAATTCACCTACATGGTTTTCTATATTTCTGTTGTGCAATACATAGCTTGTTCTTTCAAAGCAAGACCTGTTAGTTGGGCCAACAATGTTATGGAAAAGACTGAGAGCCCTTTCCTTGATTTCCTCTAAGATTAGCTTGAAGAACGTGTATTGTGTTCTCTATACCATTCTTGCTGCAATCGGGTAGATGAAGAGGGTTTCCTGTTTTTGTCAGGGAAAAAAAAACCCTGCAAACATAAAAATATTGTAAAGGATTCTTCTAAGTTTTCAGAAGGCAGCATTCTCTCTCCTCATTCTCTCTCTGATTTTTAACCATCAATGTTTGTGTGAGTGCACAGCTAAATATTTTCTCCTGTGTTACACTGTCTTCATGGATTTTTATCATATTAATATCATCCATTTCAATCACATTGCTAAATTTAAGCTGTTTTGAATATATCGGTGTACATTTGCTTTCCTATATAATTACTAATTCCAGAAAGCAAAGCTGGGCTTTTTTTCTCTCTTCTTCAAAGGTATGTTTCTGAACGTATCGCTTTGGCAAAAGCCAAGATTTTTTAAGCTATTTAACCATTAACTCATAAAAGACAATAAATATTATCCTGCTCTACCTTTCCTGAACACATTCAGAAGAATAAGACTCCTACCAGATTTGGGGAAACAATGAACCATCAGTCATGCTCTGAAATGCCCTTGTCTGTTCAGTAATAACAGAGACAAGTGACACAGGCTGGTGTGGTTCAACACTGCAATTGTATTAGCTATACAGTGGGCAGCTGTGTGAAAAATCTCATTTCAAATGCTAGCTGACTTTTTTCCTAGCTGTAAAATGTCTTTACATGAAAAATCATTACTGATATAATTTACTCATATCCTTCAAAGTGAGGTTTTTCCTCCACTTTCTCTCTAACAGCAGTAGGAGATACTGATAATAACTATCCTTGGAAAACTTAAAAGCTCCACAAACAAATTTCTTTTACCAGCACTAACCACTAACTGTGCTTCTTACAATATCTTATTCTCTATTTTTGTCTTCATCTTGAAACTGTAAAGCAGCGTAGGCTGTAAAAATTTAACATTTTATATGGTTCTAGAAGGACTAGATAGGTTTAGAGATTGTATTGTGATCAGATTAAAAAAAAACCAACAAGCAGCTTTCTTCTTGATCCCATAAATACTATCCAGGAGTAATCAAGTTAGACCACACTTTTGGTTTTGCCTGAAATATAAACAGTGCTACATTAAAAACAGTTGTTCTAATTTTCTATGTCTAGGCTATATTTTAATTGAGAAGCCTTTTCTCAAGTAAAAAAGTAAAAAAAAAAAAAAAAAAAAAAGTTTCTAAGAAAAAACAGTTATTACAGATAAGAAGAAAAAACCAAAAGAAAACATTATGTTATACTTCTCTAGAACAATAAGGGGCTTTCCTGCTTGGAGATTATCCTTCATTACTTATGGTGGTACCTGTCAGTGTTCAGCGAGTTCCTCTGTCTGCTCTAAGGGCCATTGCAACTTCTCAGCCATCTTTTGCAGTCTATTAACAATCAGATCATCAAATTGGTTATATTTGGGCTTATAGATAGTGGAGAAAGGAGGAGGAGGCTCACTAGAGTGGAGAGAAATCTGTGTACATGCAGAGTACGGGATACTAAAGACATGAATGTGAGCGCAACCCTTGTCACCTTACTCTAAACCCAGACTAGTAAAAAATATGTTCAAATTTAAAAATAAATTTAGGAAAAAATTAGCTTTTTAATACATGAAAGAAAATCAAATGCCCTTGATCTACTTCTTACCCATACAAAGAAGTACAATGTGAGGAATAATCATATTTTTTACATTTGGGCATCTCCATTATGGGCTCAAGGCAGCCAGCTTGAGTATCTCTACCTTCAGCTGCCTCCATAGCCTGGGAGTGAGAGGCCTGAGTTCCCTTCAGAACATGCACAAGGTAGGGTGTGGGACAGCCCCTGTAGGACTCTCAAATATAGTTATGCAATGCCTGTGGCTTTCACAGGAAAACACCATTTCTTTTTTTTTGTCATGGTAGAGTTAACAGCAGGCTCAGGACACATTTCAAAGGCAGTGATGATTTCTAAGCCTTTTTTTAGCTCCTCTGATTAAAGCTTTCAGTTACCTAGGAGGAAAAATGTATCAGCTTCAAAGAGAAATTCATGTCATGTGAAATGCTGAGGATATCATTGGTAAACTACTCTCAAGGATGCGGTAGAAATTGTTTTGGAAATGTGCCATTTTATTATTTTTCTGTTCCTGTCTCTAAAACCAAAATGTTTAATAATTTTTGTTGTTAAAAGATTCAGTCTTGAAAATTAATCTTGTGTCTTTCAGGCGTTGCACTCTTTAAAAATACTGCTATTAGAAAGACACGGGTGGCCTGGCACTGGCAGTACAATTGACCTCACATTGCTTCATCTGCACTGCTATTGATTTTTCTTTTACTCTTCATTTTGACATTTCACATGGTTTAATCCAAGATTCATCATTTTGGAAATGTCAACTTTAAGGCAGTTTTTTTATTCTTTGGCAAGAATAATCTTTGAAATGTTTTGCTACTTGTCCCTTTTCAGACAGCTGGCTAAACACATCGGCACTGAATCAACTCAGAATTGACTGGGTGTATTTTTTATATCTTTCATAGTGTATTCCAGCGTGCCTTTTTACTAAGTAGTTAATTGTATCAAAGTCAAAGATAGCAGCAGTGTTTTGAATAGATTTCCAGCATCTCAGCACATTTAATGAAAAAAAGCTCTCTGGGGATAAAAGCCTTTATGCAACATCACGCTATGTGATGGGAAAGCAATAGAAAGCAAGCATGAAACATAATAATGCAGTATATATTATAGAAATAACAGCATTTCTTGACATTTATTCAGCACCTGATAATCAGAATTAGAGGAAATAGATGCATGGGGCAAAAGAGGAGTAGGAACCCAAATGGAAACTGGCTGGCTGAGTTCAGCATAAAATTGTAAGCAGCATCTAGCATGAACTTGATGATATGGAGCTGGTGTAACTGCCTGGTTCAGCTTCATTCCTGACTAACTACTGCTTGTTACCTTCAGCATCTGCTGAAAAGCTGGTGTCTCACTGTCCTTCCCAGTGTGTTACTCCTTCATGGGTGTGTTATCTTGACATTACTTCAAACCTTTCCCTTCAACGTTAGTGGGAGAAGAGGGGTACATCTCACATGGAACAATCTGGTATTTTAAATAGTCTTGGTGAAAGGTAGGTAGGTAAGATGATAAACAGGGTATTGCAAATGTGTTTTGAAACACTGAGGTCCATATTGTTTATTTATGCTATTATATGCTCAAATTAAGATGGTGATTTATGCAAGCAGAAGCTGTCAAAAGAACCACAATAAAACACATTTCAAAGAAGGTATTATCTCAGTAGGATGAAGGCTGATTAATTAATTTTTGAAAGGCTTCTCTGCTCTTTGTCTATTATGTATCTAACATTACCTGAGCATGGCTGTAGCTGCATAAAGCTTTGTCCAGTTCCTATGTCCTCATCATCTTGATATTCAATACACTTGCTAGGATCCAATTTTCTTCTGTGTTGGTGATTCAAAATTTATTCTATTAACTCCTACTAACATTCTCATGACATTAAAGAGATGCCCCTAAGCAAATAAGAATTTAATATTCTGCAAAAGAAGGTAACATAAATTTGAAATACAAGATTTTATGAACTGCTGGCACCAGTACACCTGGTGTTCAGGCCTTTGATGAGATTATTGAGTTTCTTACCCAGAGGTTTTACAGACGAGTGATGTGTTTGCCTACTTTCTGTAAAAAAAAAACCTTTTCACTGTACTCAAAGCTTCAGCCATTTTTCTCAATCAAAATACATGTTTATTTAATGTTTATCCATATACTAATGGAACTACCTAGCTGTCTGTGGCACTATTTATTCTATTAACATTGGCTGTATCCTCATTTTTAAGTACTTTGGGGTCAATGTGAGAACAAAATTATAGCTATCTGAATAATGTACATGCAGTTACAAACCAAAAAATATATTTATTGAAGAACAATTAAATAGTGGTAGCACTATTTCTTACAAAAGAAACCAGAAAAACCTTCCCTGCTTCTGTATCCTTGGTGGGAATCTAGATGGTAGGTACATTCAAAATGAGCCTTTGAACATGATTTATATTTTTATAGGCTATTGATGTCTTTGTAAGTTGGAACAGGCATAGCAAAGTGGAAATTCAAGAACATTATGAAAGCTAATCAATAACCACTAGAAATATTACTGCATTTATTCACTTGCTAATGTAGGAAAGTTTTGTCTTTATAAAAATTGTTTTAGTGGCTGTGTTGCTTTTATAAGATTGCAGATAGCAGAATTTGAGGCTGAACTCATATTAATGTGGAAAACAAGGCCAATGGACGGGCTGGTACTTTGAGTTCTGATTTTCACCAGTCAGCATAATTTGACTTCAGTGTAGATGGATGTTTTAGAAAGCATTTTGTCTTCATCCACACCATGCTACCTAATGCAGCAGCAGATGTTGCTGCCCACAGCAGGGAGGTTGGAACCAGATAATCTTTGAAAGTCTCTTCCCACCCAAACCATTCTATGGTTTTGTCACTTGTGTACTGGAAGCATATTGTCAGGGTGTCTATATATGTATTAGGAACTAAGATGACACTACTAACTCCTATATTTGTTATTGTTACTTTTATATATATGGTAATTTCATTATTTTCTTTTAATCTGGTAAATGTTTAATGCATTTTTTGTGAAGTGCCTGGGGACCATCTGCTGAAAAACAAAGCAAAACACAGCAGAGATTTTAGTGTCTTATTTAATGGCTTTAGAACTTACTTTTAAAGGAACCGTGTCAGTGTTGGCAGAGTCCAAATATTTCTCATTCAAATGGCTTCTTGCAGTATTTTACTACCAGTCTGCTCTACTCTGCTTGAGCAGAGTGCATCTTAAAAGCCAAAAGGCGTAGTACTGCTGTGAGATGCATGGGATGGATGCCTTTGGAATGGTATGTGAGTTGGATGTATGGGGGGGGGGGGAGAAAGGAAATACTTTTGGACTCTGAAATTAACATTTTGCAGAAAAACATATTGGTATTAGAAGCTGTATTTTTTCAGTACAAAAAGTAAGTGTTGCAAGACAGAAATAAACAATGACGAGGAATGGGGGGAAAAAAAGCAAAATAAAGCTGTGTATGTCCAGCACTGACTTGAGCTCTTATCAGTTGAGACAGCCACACAGTTCATGCATTTTGTACCTTTTAAAAAAAACAATAAAGCCTCCATTGAGTGTATCTGCTCACTGATTGATATTCCTAAGGGCCCTGTAGTACTTGAACCCAGTAAAAGTGGGCCAATACAGTGATGTACATAGCACACCAATAAAAATAGTTCATTAAATAAACATCTCAGCACTTTAGGTTCTAAGAAACAGTTCTTATCATGAGATATACAGATGACCACTCGTAAATGAACATCTTTTGTGGCAGATCTTGAAAACCAGGATGACAACAAAATGAGGAAGAAATATTTACTTTGCTCTTTATAATTACTTGGTGTTCTGCAACCACGCAGGATACATGTTATTAATTATATATATTATATATGTATAATAATATGATATACATATATAAACTAATATTATATATTAGTTTACATATATATATATTATTGAGTGTACCCAGTACACTTTCTCTTTTGCATCTGGAAGACAAAAACCTGTATTTTTTCATATTTTTCAATAATAGAGGCTTTTCTGTAAAATCCTGCCCTAGAAGGAGACCTGAGATTTGGAAGGGGAGCATGGAGGGGTCAGGAAAGCATTCTCCAAAGAGATTGACAGGATGTGTAACCTCTTCCTCCCTGTAAGAAGTCAGTGAGGCAGTGTAACATGGGTGCAAGGCAGAGCTGCAGAGGGCTGAGCTAATTGCTGGCACTTCCTTCTGCATAGGGCAGATATTCCTTTGTTAGGAAGTCTAACTTTCTGCTAAATGTAATTGGAAGAAGTCTTGGAACAAGCATTCTTTTATTTATCACCTAAACATACATCTCTCTTATATGAGGAGGGCAATGATTCCCTTCTGGCTCACTGGGAAATCACCTAAAAAGTCTGAAGGCTGTGATGGCATGTCTTTGGCAGGCAGCAGTTGATTAAAAAAGGTAATGAACTGCCTTGAGTAAAGTATTGCTGCATCCCAGAGGAATTAACAAAGTTGTGGTGTAGTTAACTGTGTCCATCTAATACTTCTTGTTTGTGAATGCT
Source organism: Heliangelus exortis (assembly GCF_036169615.1). Lineage (NCBI taxonomy): Eukaryota > Metazoa > Chordata > Aves > Apodiformes > Trochilidae > Heliangelus > Heliangelus exortis. The sequence continues at coordinate 105,565,527 of NC_092422.1, read as the reverse complement.
AGGACAGCCAAAAAAGAAAAAGCAAACATTCCATAAACTGTTGAGCAAGTTTACTCTTCCTTTCTTTCTTCTTTTTTTTTTTTTTTTTTTTTTTTTTGGACAGATTTTGCCAGAGGACATATGAAAGTAAAAGATAAATGAAAATAGAATGCCAATGTTATTTAAAACTAAACAATGCACCTGTCTTTTATGACTCTGTCAAATGGGGCAGAAGCACAGGTCTGTGAACATACCAACACATCACATGCTATTTCTGGCAATCACCCTTCTTAAAAGCAGCAGTAGCACACTTCACATATGTGAATTACATTAGAAATGGCAGTCGAATCATTGTGACTTAAGGTAGCAGGTTAGGTTTTAATCAGGAAATCGTATCTGTAAGAAACCAAAGATGGCCTTTGGGATGGAACTGAAAGATGAGGTGTCAGAGAGAGAGAGTTCTATCCTGGCATATACCATGGTTTCTCCACAAGGGTGATAATTTGAAATAATGAGTAGTCCTCGTTGAATGACCTTGTACATCTGCTGCAGTGCTTATTCAATCTATAACTCACTTTCCATCAATTGCACTTTTAGTACAATTAAATATGCCATCGTAAAGCTCTAAAGATGAACAACACAATCTCTGCATATGCTCATAGCTGTTTAGCCTGGGACTGAGAGGGTGGCAGAAGTCCATCTTAAACCTTCTGTTCATGCCAAAGTGCAATTTGTTGATTGAAAGACTCTAGCTAATAGAGCTAGAAGAGGATGGCAGAATTTGCTTAGCATGCCACAGAAGCACACACAAAACAATTTGAGATTAAAATGCATCCTTTAGCCAACTTGCTGCTAAGAGGCCACCTGGATGGTGGCAAGAAGAAGAAACTACCATTTCAACTCCCACCCCCACCACCCCTCCCTAGGCATTTTTAAATTGTTTATATTATAGCCCAAATAAAAATATGCTGGAATGTTAACAGCAAAGAGAGATGCCTGTTTTGTTGGAATATTGATGTCAAAATAAGAATGTTTTGGACAGTGAAGTAAGAATATTTTGGTTTTCACATGGGTTCTGGTTGAGCCAGAATCTATTTTTAATGCATATTTATCATCTGGTACTTATCATAAAGAATCTAAATCCTCTCTAAGCAAAAGTGAACAATGCCATGCTCCAAGAGGATCTATGAGGAATGAGTGTCATGTCACAGAACTGTTTTGAGACATTTCCCTGGGGTTGCTGGGTGAAAATTGGGATATTTGAACATTTTGCTGGCTGAAGTGCTGCTCCCCCTGGTGGTACTTCTCAGATGACTGTCACATGTCACCATGTTACCACCAGTGGTTTGCCTACAGCAGAGGATCAAGTCTTGGTCCCCTCTTGCTCTGCCTGCTACAGGCATTCCTTGGAAATAGGAAGATTCACCTACCTGGAGTCTTGCAAGACCCAGGGAAGAACTTCTGATACAAATGTAGAATAATTAATGTTTGACAAATGTGAACAGTATTTAGAAAGCTGTATTACTATTAAAAAATAGGGAAATATGAGGAGGAAAATAGATCAACAATGGTGCTGATCCATCAGTTACTAAGAGATTTAGGAGTCTGAAAACTTTAGCTATAGGGGAGAGAAGCATGTTCCAGTTTTACACCCAACTCTGCAGTATTTTTTAATTTATTTATTTTTAAAGTAGCACCAAACAGATGAAAGGCACAGATATTGGTGATTCCCAAATTATTCTTTATCTTTTTAAAAGATAAATTTAAGAATAATATCAGCATTTTGTTGAGACAAATAAAGGAGCAGTGTGAATTTTCCCCACTGAAGTCTGAATCAAAATTCTTCTATGCCCCTACATTTTTATTGCAATTCATTGCTCAGAATCTGTTTTCAAAATTATTTAAATATGAATTGGCTTATTATGATTGCATTTAGGCCAAATCCTCCTATGTAGAAATTGAGTCACTTTATTTCATTTGCCTTTGGACAATGAGACAATTATTTTGGATCAGTAGGTAAACAAATTTATCTGAGTAATATATTTCTACTGATAGCAATGTAGAGTTATTAAAAAATCCTTCTAAGTAATCTTGCCCTTTTCTGTGTTTTAATGTAGTTTCATGTATTTGAAACTGTTAATTTACAGGATGGGTTTTTTTGTTTGTTGTTGATATTTGGTCAAAGTATAAAACTTTTTTTTTTTTTGTATTTAGATAATTTTCTTCATTACAGTAAGAGAATGTGAAGAATCTATGTACTGAAGAAGGATCTATTTCAAACAATCTTTCAGACGAATGTCTGCAAGGGTGAATTTTCTGCTTTTGTAACACAAGTCTTAGAATCTCAGTTTAATTGGGTGAGCTGCTCTGCAAGTATTAATTTAAAGATCATATGCATTTCTTTCTATAGGTAGCTTTAAGGAAGGATGACTCCATGTAGTAACTCTAAACATACAGGAGACTGTTGCTGTTCCAAATTCTGATTAGTTGCCTGTGACCTGATCTGCAAAGCATCTGGGCAGCTGCAACTCCATCTGGATGCTGTGAGAGCTCAGTACATTTGCAGATCCAGGATATATTACCAAATAAGTATTTCAAAATTAGTAGTAATTTACATTTAATCTTTAATTATAACAGGTCATACATTTAGTTGTAAGGCTCTGTAGCTGCTGTATAAACAGCTTTAACTGTAGTCAAAGAAGGAATCCTGGACCCAAGGCATTCTATTTGAAATGCAGTTTTATCACAATGTGCAGAGAGACCAATATCCAGCTGATTCTGGTTAAAGCAACGTTTCTGACATTGAGTTAGTTCAAAATAATCCTGAGAGTACCCAGCACTGCTTATGCATTATTTAGTATACAGATGGTCTAAGATCATTTTAAGTAATTGTGTTGATGTTATATATTCCAAATGTTGGGATTGCCTTCCAGGAGTGAGACAAAAAGGCAATTTATGCCCTCACCTCATCTTTACCATTCCCTTCTGTTCTTTCTTTAATTCCTCATCTCTTGGACTTAAGAGTTTGAGAAAGAGACCTTTTCCTCCTTCCCACTCTTTTCAATGCTTGATCATAAATAATGGACCATAACTGAGCATTTTGATGTACTTTTATTGGCTGCCAATGTCATCTCCAGCATTTATCTTGTCTACACTTTACTTCAGTGTTTTCAAATGCAGTAAATCTGGAATGTGGGCCTGGTAGCAGTCTAATCTTTATGATCTCATTGAATAAGAACTGGGATGTAGAATTCCAGGTTTTTCTTCAATCATATCTTGAGATCTTCCTTTTACCATGTCATGAGTAGTGCAAGATTAGAATTTTTCTTAGGAATAAGACCCTTTGTTTAGTCTGATTTTGAAAATTCCCCTCAGTCATCAAATTTCTCATTTGCAATGCTTGTGGTGAAGTCAATATGGGGAGTTCTGGGATTAATTTGAATTCAACAGGCTAGCTGTATTCAGCCATCCCTGATCATGGTGGTGCATAAACTCTGTAGGATTTTAGTACATAATTTTTATTGGAGGGGGTTTTAATTCTCAATTTTTTATTTTTTTTTTTTTTTAAAGAGCCTGTGTACTACCAGATCAACCTATTTGTTTACTAGCATCCAAATATTTTCTCATTCTGACATTTAAATATGTAAATATATCAAACTGGGAGAAAGCAGAAAATGTACAGATTTAAACACAGCCAGGCTGGTGAAAGAATTTTCACTAATTCAATATAATTCATTTTTATCTGTACAGGAATCTGTTTTTATTGGAAAGCTGTTGCATTCTTTTTATGAAACAAAAGTTTGAAAACTAAAGTTTGACTGTCATTAGAGTTTTACTGTTCTCATGTCTCATCCTATTCTGTCTTCATCAGGTAGTATCTCACCTCAATCACCAAGGATTAGTTGCCTCCTTTACAACTAGAAGAGGAAACTATGGTGTATGTAGAAAATCTAACAAAGTCATGACATGATAAACCTGTATAGCAACTCAAATTAAACACCAGAGGCATTCCCAAATTAAAACATTAAGGGTTATGGGCCCAATTATATGACCTTTTTGGTTTTCCTATCCAGAGACTTAAATAGATAATTACTACAATAAAGAACTTTGGGTTTTGCTGAGATTTTCTGTGTGGGAATACACCTTTGTCTTCAGGGATTTATGAGACAGAAAGGGACTGGGATGGCTTCTGGATTGGATACCTAAGGACAGAAGTCTGATCACTATTATTGATCACTTCAACAGCATGCCATCTTTACTCACAATACCCTGAGAAGGGCCAAAATAAGCCACATGGAAAAAAATAACTACAGTCATTTTTTATAGATAAGTGTTTTATAGATTTTATAGATCAGTTATATTCTCTTTGATAGCTCATCTGGTTGACTCTGCCAGTAACATGCCAGTAACATGCTTGTTCACAAGATTAAGTCATATGGTTTTTTTGTATTGTAGATGGATACATTAAGATAAATAAGCACTGATTCTTACAGGTGCTTACTTTTTAGGCAAGCAATGTCTAATGCAGTTGTTAACAACAGAAATAGACTCTAATCCATACCTATTTTAAAAGATTTATTTTTATTATTCATTCATGGCAAAAAATGTTATAAGGGGTAACTAATATGAGTTTCCACAAATGCTGGGAATAGATATGTGTGTAATAAATAATCTCTGAAAATTAAATCAAAAGTTAAAGTAAACCCTAAACTTCTGTAAACTGAAGTGATAATACATTCTAAAAATCAATTACAAAAATGTTATCTCTAAAAACTGCACAGTCTTTTTATTTTTTGTCGAAGGCTGTTTTTAATTTTGTGGTTGTGTATCACTGTGGTTGTTTCATGCCTCTTAAGTAATGCATACAGACTTTCACAACTATGCAGAATTGCAAGTTCAGACTTTACATGTCCTCTGACTGACAACTTTTTAGTAAATCGGTAAAACTTGACTGAAGGGGACTGGCTTACGGCTGTATTCGTTGTTTGGTTTGGTTTTCTTTACCACTGGATAGGAAAACACAGTTTGAGCTTGAAAGTTTCTTCATTTTCCATTGTATGATAGTAAGGTAATCCAGAATCAAAAATGTGGGGCTAGGAGGGTTTGGTTGGTTTGGTTTTTTACATCCAGACTGATCTGTCCATGCTAAAACCAGTTTGTAATAGTGTACATGTAGACATGATGACACAAAATATCATGCATTGTAAAGGCATCTAGGAACTGCCTGGTTTTATGCATCTTTAAATCCACATGCCAGACAGACTTAAAAACAATCCCTGTAGAGCCTTGCTTTCTGGACACTTTAGATAAAAAGTCAGTTCCTGCATAGGTGATCCATTGGACTTGTGTGGTTACAGCATGCAAAGGGCTGTAGGCAGTGACACACCAGTGGGTGATGCAGCTGACAGCCTGATGTTACACCCTCGTCTCTCAGCCTGCTGATGCTTACCCACCTGCAGCTGAAGTGATTGAAGGTGCCTTTCAGTGCACAGCCAGGGCAAGACTCAAGCTTATGTCTCTCATTCCACTGCAACATGCCTCAGCCACTCTGCTGCCAGCACACAGATGATTCAGCTTCAATCTCGATGTATTTCTAGTTTGATTCAGCAGCCAAAATGTTCTTCTTATTTTTTGACCTGTGGAAGGGGACTAGGTATTCCTTATTTTATTTACTACAGGATATAGACAGTGACCATTCAAGGTTTCATGATATACATCCCGACTAAGTAGTGTACTATGCAAACTTTCTTAAGTGGTAAGTCTTTTCTCATGGGTTTTTAACCCAGTCCCATTCTTATTGAATAAAATGGTTTCTGTTTTCATAGCAATGATACTTAAAACAGTGCTGAGTTCTTTAATAGAGAGAGTCATATTAAGGAGTACAGCTCATACTTTAAAGAAACATGTCAGCCACTCTGAGATTTAAGAAAGAAAGATCATTCTAGTGTTGTATTAATTTCATAATGTTTTATATTATAAAAATCCACAGGCAATGCAGATATCTCTTGCATAACCCCCTTACATATGTGGGCTACTATTTAATCTTACCCTTTTTCCATACAACTCCCTACAGATTTTTCATGAGTCATTGCAGTGCTTTCCTCTATAGGATCTTTTCTTTCTTTGCTGCTGCAATGGTTCTGATGTCTTGAAATATTTTCATTTGGTTTTTCCCCCTCACTCAATGCACATCCCACAGCCTTCACTCATCCTCAGACCCAGAATATGGATAGCAAGTGTTGTAGAGAGGATTCCTTCAGTTTCTGACCATCTCAGAGCAGTTTGTCCACCAATGAGTCTGCCCCATGCTTGAGAAGAAAAAACAAACCAAGGAGCCAGCCAAATGCATGTACCTTTTGTCAAGAAATTCCCACATTTTACTGCCCTGTGTGTCTAGCAGATCACCTTCTGGTCGACCAGCAGGAGCTCCAGAGGATGTGCAGTGGTTTACTGGCTCTAGGACTGTGGGCACTGGTTTACTAACTGCCTGACCCTCCAAATGAGCTGAAGATTGTGTTTTGTGCAGAGGACTGAGTGAAAGTGTGGTGCATTTTAAATTCACTAGTGCTTGTCACATCTGTGACTTCATGCGTGGTTAGAGCTTTTCGGATTTATGATAAACTGTCTCCCTCCTTACAGAACATTTGCTGAGTATGGGCAGATGGACAACATGCTGAACAAATCTAGCACATGGGAGGTATAGCAGTGGTACCACAGACTGTGCAGATCCACTACAATGTGCAAGATGCCAGCAGTTTTTCCATATCCGTGCAGCAGATTCAGTGAGAAGACACAGCACTTATCCTCACCACACATACACATTAAAAGATCAAAACAAAACAAAAAACCCAGAATAAGACTCCTCATCAAGCTACAAGTACAAAAACAAGACAGGCAGCAATTCTGCCATCATCATAAATATTGATTATATACAGGAACAGCTGGAAAGGATCATGCAGGTCCAGCTGTCCTTATAGCCTCTCTCAAAGTAGCTAAAACCTGAAGATTAGAGATGAGTAAGAGAACAGAAAAAGTTTAATTCTCTCTGTACTCACCTAGCTTCTGGCAAGTTGCACTTTGGGTACTTCCTTTCCTAGTAGCAGTTTAATAATGTATTATTAAATGTATGTTAAAAAAGAATCTACAACATCCCTTGGCAAGAAGTTCTACAGCTAAATTTCACATTTTATTAATAATCACTTCCTTTCAACTTCACTTGATGCTGTATAGTTTCTGTGCTGGAAGAACCAATTATTGCTCCTTACATCCTTCACATCATTCATGATTTAATCTTCCATTGCATCCTCCTTTTCAGATTGGAAAGCCTAAATCTTTTCTGGCATCAGTTGTCTGTGTTCTCTTTTCTGGAGTCAGTTAGGAATGGTCATCCAGGGGAAGTGGTGGATTCCCCCTGTTTGGGGAGTTTTAAGTCTTAGCAAAATGGGGTGCTGAGACATCATATAAACAAGAGTATTAAAAGGGTTGGACCAGATGATGCTTGTGGTCCCTTCCAGCCTGACATTCTTTGATTCAGTGATTCTGTGTGTATAAGTCATTCCACAACTTTGATGTACTAATGATTGCAGCTGTTTTCTGAACCATATCCTGTTCTAATATATAATTTTACAAAATTAGAACAATGTAAATTTACCATAATTACAATATTCAAAATGCACTTGACATGTGGACCTGTACTGTGACAGTATGAAGTTCTGCTTTGTTTTCTTTTCCTTTCTTTGTAATCCCTAGCATTTCATTTAATCTTTTTATTACCATTGAGCACAGAGCTGGCATTTTCATGCAAGCCATGAAGAATCCCTTTTATAAAAAACTACATTTCCTCATCTCCTGTAGAACCCAGCTATCTGGGAAGCCACTAGCTGGGCACCAAGCAGGGCTCATGGAATTGCGAGTAGGAAGGATTAGAGCCTTAGAGCCAAGGTGGGGAGCAAGGGATAGAGTCAGGCTCAGGGCACTCGACGTAGAGAGTGGCCCAACCTTGGGGTATCCCCAGGTTTGGGAGATTCTGGTGTCACTGAGGGTCAGCCAACATTAAAGCCTTGCAGGCTTGCCCATCAGCAGAGGTGGGGGAAAAGGTCCTGCAAAACCCCAGAGGTCAGAGGGTGGGTTGGGAACCTGGGGAGCAGCCCCACTGTGCTCAGCTTGCTCAGCTTCCTTCTCACACAAGAGGTGCTGCTTCTCTCAGTAACCTGCAGTGCAGCTCAGAAGGGCTCTCCTGGTTGCTGAACTGCTGTGTGTGTGTGTGTGCACAAGTAGTTCATTTCAGATTGTCTGCAAAGAATATTAGATTTCTGTCAGCTTTTCAAAACAAGGTATGTATGTCTTCAAACTTAAGGAATGACTTCCCGCTTATATCTACTCATGTAAATAAAAACTTCAGGTATGCTTCCTCTGCATTTTTTTTTCCTTACTTTATTAAAAAAATTTATTCACAAACCAAACTCCTGAAGGGAACTATGTTTATAAAGGGTTACATTTTTCAAGTCCAGTAAAAAAGCAAACAAACAAAAAAACAAACAGGAAAACAGAATTTAATTTTTTTTATTGTGAGAATAACTCCGATTTCATACTCTCATATTCTGAAATTAGTAAGGTACATTTGCTTGTTTGTTTGAAGCAGAAAATGGAAAATATAACAATCTGAATGCTATGAAACTCTATTTTTTTTTCACAGTGATGCTTAATTTGTAACTATATATTTATTCACAGAGAAAAAATATTGTATTCACCTATTACCTTAATGAAACAAGTTTAGAAAGCTTGGTAACAACACAGGTATGAGAAGTCTTTAAACTTTCAAGATGATTATATAGAATATTAACATGTTGTAGGCACTGAGAATGGTATATATTTGACACTGAAATAGAATTATGGTAACTGAGTTTTACAAATACATCTTTATCATAATATTAATTATATTTACAAATTATTATTCTATATCATAAAGTATCTACAAATAATTCTTAAAGATTAAAAATATATCATATATCAAACCCAAAGCTGTTAACAAAATATAAATCATATTGTATACAATCTATAGTTTATAGTATATAATTTTGATTGTAACGTCACTGGGAGAATTAATTTATGAAGGCCTATTTATTAATATCATTGCAATTATAAAATGATTTGTGAAAATGAACATTTGTGGGGAAGTTGCTTGAAAACATGCATTTTAACTCAGGATCAGATGAGTCCCCATGCATTTACACATATTCCCTGCAACTGTTGAAGTACAGTAGCTCTGACATTTTCTGCACATGCACATATTTTAGAGAAGGTTTACAGAAGATGTTGAGATAAAATATTCATGATTTTCTTGGTAAAAGAAAAATTCTTTCAGACCTCTAAAGTACTCTTTGTCATAAAATTACCTGCAGTCTGATATAATCTCATATTTTTATATAAACAAGATCTGGAAAGATCTGCTGAAATGAGAGTGCATTTTAGGTTTGCTTTGTTACACTGCAGGATGAGTAGCAATTAATGAAGTAAAAAGTTTGCAGATTTCCTAGTGCTTTTTAACCTGCTTATTTCATTTTCAAACTTCTGAGATCAATTTAGCAGCAGGAAGTTCTGCAGAGCAATTTGGTTTCGGTTGACCCTGGAGGAGTTGTTGCTGAATGAGACTTACTTACACCTCTGTTTCCATAGTGACACCTTGCTGCAATAAATGACACCTTCTTCACCCCACCTTGTATTTCTAGTAAATTTATAACAATTCTCAGGACAAATTAGCAGGTTGAAAACAAAGTTCTCTGGAGCAATGTGTCACCACAGGTTTTCCCCACTTTGCAGGGCACCTAGCAGTGGTAGCATGATATTTATAGCTTACATAATACATTGGCTGGAACACATCTTTCTTTATGCTGATTAACATCATTATAGGAGAAATAAATAATAAACTGGTTTCTCCCACCTCCTTTTCTTTTAGCATGGGTTTCCTTTTTAGGAAACCCTATAAGCCACTCTGCCTCCATCTTTAAGAGGAATCCTAAATGTCAAGAGTAACTCCCCAGAAGAGCACACACACCAGTCTCAAACAGTATGTGCCATCAGCCAACAGGCAGTGCTGCCACAATGTCTGAGTCAGGAGGAGCAGTAAACATACCACATAAAATTTCATCTGGTGGAAGCAGCAAATCTGATGGTTAAGAATTATAGTCTTGTGTTACCTATGCTGTAGGTACCACAACAGGGTTGTTAACCATTACAGGAAGAGATAGGAAGGGAAGTGATTTGTCTGGGAGGGGCAACTCGCACCCTTCCCTGTGCCATCAAATAGTTTGTCACCTCATCCAGAACAAAATGCTTGGAAGAAACTAAATGGAGTGAAGGGTGTTTTTTACCTCAGTTACTATGTTCTTGCTAGGCCATTCAGCCACATAGTTGCTGCTTGCTACCTGATGTGGGCTGATAAGCTCAGTGCCATACAAACGTAGCCTTGTCTTCTGCCAAACAAGGACAGAGAAGCTCTGATTTTTGGAGAGCTGGTCCCTCAGGAATTCCAGTGACCTATTAGATCATCAAGCAATGGAAGCAAGCAAAAAATCAGCTTATTCAAATGCAAAGGCCTTCCATTGTCAGAGAGCATTGATTTGACATGATTCTCATTTTAATGACAGGTGACCCTTTTCAGTTTTTACAGATTTTTTTGTTGTTTGCATGTGATTCCTGGAATCACTCCCTTCCACCAAGCTTGCTTGAAGCTGAGTTTATTCTGCTTGCTTCAGAAATACAGAGCATATAAAGTAACTCCTTGAAACATACATCTGTGTTAAATATTTGTGTGATTTTTTTAAAGCTACTCTTAGTTTTTAAAAGTTATAAAAGTATATTAAATTGTTCACTGTATTATAAATTATGCCAAATAATTCATAGCACTTTTTAACTTTGAGGGTTTTGCACATACACCTCATCAGAGAGAAGAGGTTCACTGAGAGTGATAAGGCTTTATTTTATATAATTACTCATAAGTATCTTCTACTATAATTTATTTTTCAAGAACCAGGGACTGAGCAGATCCTATTATAAGTGAAGACCTATCAGTGATTCTGTCTCAAGCTTGCAAAATAATGAATCACAGCACATTCTGTAAGTGAAAGAAAATCTGTAGTACTGCAAAATCATATGGGTGAATAATTACTGTCTTCACACATAAAATTAACAATAGGAAAGAGAGAAATTAAACAGTAAGGAAAAAAGAATTGCATTAGGGAACAAAGAAAGATGAAAAAATATGTTTAATCTACATACGAAATAGAGGAAATTTGGGGTTTACATGGACCTTCAGCCCACAGTACTATACCAGAATGCAGTTTTTTATAATGTTGTTAGATTCACTTGGCTTCCATCCACCATTTCTGAACAAGCAAAGAAAATGTGCAAGGGGAAATAATATAAAATGGACGGACAGATGATAATTATAGCTTGCTGGAGGCCTATTTTTCCTTAAATGAAGTGCTTCAAAAGAAGTACTGTTATGCTGTGTTTTGTATGCAAGCCTCTAGGGAACTAGTGTAAGAATAAAGTAAAATCATTATTTTTCACCCCAAACTTTTTAATTTACTAGCTTTCTCCAGCCTTGTCTGTGCTCAACTTTGAACTCCAAGGTTATTGCCAATATTAGTATCTCCTCTAAGCATTATAACTATGAATTACCACTGAATTGATTAGGAAGATAAGAAACTCTGTTACGTGAAGACTCAGATAGCTTTTTGTACTAATTGGAAGCAGCACTGTATGTTAAGAAAAAGAATTCTTACTGAATTCAGCATAAATCCAAAGATGTTTCAGCCATGCAGACATCTTAAAAATACAGAGATGAGTTATGAACTGTGGTGTTTTTATAGTCATTCAATGTATGTTTATGTTCCTGTTATTTTTCCCATATAAGTTTGTTATTAGTTTTTAATCTTTTAGATAGACACACACTTCTAACATGGAAGTGCTCACGTATTGGAAATAATGGAAGGCACTGACATTCACATTGCATATAAGGAGAGACTGATCAAAAGATTAAAGAAAATCTCTACATGCAGAACCAGAAAAGAATGTAAATGTAGGTCTCCTGAATCCATATCACATACCTCACTCATAAAGAAGTCTGTCTTCCCTTGTCCTACAGAGATCACAGAAAGATTAACAACCAAACACAAAAGAAAAAAAGAATGAACTGCATCTCTGCTGAAGGACTAATAATCATATTGCAAAAATTAATACCTCTGCAGATGATAGGCAGCATGACTCCATCCTTGTCAGCTGACCAATAATGTGTTATGTGTGGTGTTTAGCAAAGAACGCTGAAAGCTTTTGGCCTCCCACCTTCTCTGAGAAATCCTTCCTTCATAAATAGCTCAAATGCTAATAATACTGGAGGCTGGAGATAAACTATAATGGCATCTTCTGGTGCAGAAAAAGGTGCAAAAGTGGATTTTTTACCATGCAGAAAACCACTTGAAAATTGGATCTTATTACATATCAACAATTCACAATTAAAAATACTACATATGTATTGTTTGAAAAAAGTATGACCGTGATTTTTTAACTGTACCTGTATTTGTAAATTGAAACACAAATTTAGACCACTATTTCCTTTTCATTCTAGTATTATCATTAGTTTACAAAATAACTTTGTAATATTATATTCAAGCAAAAGGAAAAAACATTTGAAATTAAACATACTTTTATTCTTTTTCATTGATTTCCCAAAAATTTTGGTGAATGCATTTTGGATGAGTAGATAAACATAGCAGAATCATAGTTTACTGTGTGATTTAATTTATTCCATTAACCTGTAATATGATCTTAAAAAAGGCTTTTTAATGAACAGGAAAACATCATCTTTCGTTGTCTGACTGACACAGGCCTGAAACCTAAGTCAACCTAAATTAGTCCTCACAGAATTGATATTTCTTCCACCCTCGACTGTCCTTCACTTAATGAAAGAAATTGTTCCCCAACAAGAGGCATGCAGGCTCCCTACAGGATGTTAAGGCATGTCTCCTCCTCTATCTATATCATATGAAGCTACAGGGGATCAATTAATGGGTTTTCAAAGAGAAGCAAGGTTGCTGACTTGGTTCCTAGTCAGTATTTTCCCCCAGCTGCAGCTTGGAAGTGACTGAGGTTAAGGAGAGAGAGACAGGGACTGAGTTCCCTCCTCAATGGAGAAACCAGTTCTCAAAAAACATGTGATAAAGCCCTCTGTTTTGCTAAGTATGGTCTTTCCTGTGTCTTGAAGCAGAGGTGTCAAGAAAAGAATAAGATATATTTATGGAATTAAGATTATCAGTTATGGCAGAGGTATAGAAATGTCTACATTAGACATTAATAAGAACAATAATATTACTAATGCAATAACTAAATATAACAATTAAATTAAACGACATTTTCCCAAATCACGGTAAGAAATAAGAAGTTTGGATCACCCCTCTACTCCCTCCCCTCCAAATTTATATGTGCTGGCACTTCATTGGCCTTGGCCAAAACAGACATAAGGATGGGAGAGGGAGGAAGAGAAGAAGACAGTGGTGATGCAGTTCTCTATTAATTGGTAGATTTATCAAGAAATTGTTTGTGCATACTTCTGCCAGCCAGGAGAGGACAATTGAGCTATCATGGTTTCTCTGCAGCAAAGAAATACGGCTTGAAATGAGATGTCAGAGACAGCCGTGTTCAGACAGCCATCAGGTGAGATTTTGCTGTCATCTGCTGTTGAGTCTGAAGCCTCTTTGTAGCAAATGGGCACCGTATCAAAGTTCAGTCCTAACTAAATGACTCTCTATATATGGACTAAATGAAATAAAGCATCAGAAACCCTACAGATCACCTATTTTGAAATCAGACAGATTACAGATAATGGAATTCGACTTCAGAAGAAGGGACATCTCTAGAAAAGTGATCTAGGATATAATAATAATTGAAAATACACATTTTCTGCTCTTTGTGTATCATATGAAAAATGGGGTGCTGAAATGAGAAGCTGAGGAGATTTAGAATAAAATAAGATGACTCTAAATTGAGGAATGAACTTTAATTATTTAATACAAATTTGAAAAGACAAACTTATCAGACTAAATTAAACGAGGAGCTCACAGCATTGTAGTTGACACATCACAATTCAAGAAATTTATAACAGTGTAGAGGAAAACATAAAGAGCAGATGGTGCAAAATATCCTCAGTACAAAACAGAGATCGGAACTGAGCTCAAGATTCAGAAACCATCCTTCAGTCTAGTACCAATGGCAGGAAAATGCTACCATTAAAGTGATTAAAAGCCATGCTGCGCTTCTAAGCATTGTTTTTCCAAATGGTTTCATTGGTAACCAAATTAGAGCTCTCCTGCAGCTATTGGATTTGAAACAATTAATTAAAAGAACTTCCCATTGATTCATCATAGGAATATTAGAGCAGTCTTTATAAATGGCCAAATAAGATTTACCTATCTTACAAATTTCTGGTTAAAAAAAAAGCTTTAACAATAAATGGAAACTTATCAGAAGCTGAAATTTCTCTGTAGAAAGTATTGCTTTCAGTATTTCTTTACAATAACTGAAGAAATAGAAGCTGAGCCAGCTGCAGCTTTTAATTATTTGAGCTTATTTGTCTGTTTCTTTGTACAATCTCTTTCTGTCTGGAATCCTTCTCTTAAAAGTCCCTGAATTTATGAATGCTTTTTATTTATTTGTATTTTGTCTTATTTACTTGGTCACATTACACTGTTTAAGGAGTTCCTGAAAAATAGGTTGATCCTTTATACAGCGTGGCAGGAATGCTTTTTTCTCTCTCATTCCCTTACATCAGACCCATGGTTAAAATGCTGTAAGTACATCTGTAGGACATTTCCTGGGTTAGCTCTTTTTTGTCCACTTAATACTTCTGGTAGTTGGGTTTTTTTTCATTTAGTGTTACATGTTGGGTTGTGTTTTTTTCACCAGAGAGGGCTGGACTGTTATATAAGAGTGGCTGTCCACAGGGAAGATCGGCAGTGGAGGGAAGTTTATTTTGGCTCTTGGATAAATGTTCTATCAGAGAAAAAAATGGTTATGTGCACGTCTGTGTGCAGAGTTTCCCTTTTTTCCAAAGGAAAAGAACTGATTTTGCTTTATTTACTGTTTGCAGTCTAGAATTTATTATTTTAGTTTCTTAAGCTTCCTGAAATGTTTACAGTAAAGAAAACTGATACCTGAAATTTTGTGACTTTGAAGCAGATTCTTATTTCATTTTCCTAGAGAGACTCTTTCATTCAAAAGATAAAAACAGAAATCATAAAAATGTTATTTTTAGGAGACACCTCTTTGGAAGCTTAGTCATAGTAGAGAGGAAGGGGGAAGGGTATGTAATAAACTGGTATTTGTTAGGGGAAAGACAAATAGCAAAAATCTGTGAACAATGGAAAGGACTTTTGGGGCTTTTTGGTTGCTGGTTTGTTCAGCTTATTTAATTGTCTTGAAGGCTGGTGAAGAATATGACTGGTTTTGTTGTAACATTTGGGAAAGCTGCATATTGATACTATTAACACAGCATTAGTTTTAGAGAGAATAGTCCTCCCCTGGTATTCTTGACCAGATAAAGAAAATAAACAAAGAGTGTCTTCTAGGATGCAATTTTTGCAACATTTGAAATTATTGCATAGATAACAGTACACCTTCTTTTCCAAAAGGGGAGAAAATCCAATTCTTGACATTAATTAACCCCATAGTGAGATAACTTGGTTCTTAAGTGCATCCACAGATGTTGGGCCCCTTCCAAAAGCTGCTGGAAGCAGCTCATACTCACTGTTCTGCTGCAGACCTGAAGTATCAATTACAGGAGGCAGATCTGGGGGCACTTTTGCCCCACCTTTTGCCTGCAACCCATTCCCTGGCACTGGCCTCTTCTAAGAAGCTGGCTACCTCACTGATGGGCTAAAATGTCTTTGCTGCCGTCAGCCCAGCCATCAGAAATGGGATTCGTTGCATCTGTTTTAAACTGTGTCACTTTATTTTGCCTCAAAGAGTAACCTGCATGGAGGTTAAGACAGCTGATCTATGACATTTAATGCAGATTATCCTGAATGTAGGATTTACTGTCTCTGAAATATGGTTCTGCTCTGTAGGTAATGTTCTTGGAGCCAGGTTGCAACCTGGTTGTGCACAGCCGGCAAGGGGGACTGGCACAGGTGCTTTCTTTCTGTGTTTTTGCATGTAGCCATTTTTCAGAAGCTGGTCTGCACTTTAACAAAGGAGTTACTGTTATGTACTTAAGACATTAATTCCAGGTTATATGGTTTCCCTGAGAATTGCCATCTGTCATGCTTTTCTGCCTGGAGGTCACTCAAAGTTACCTCGGGTTGGTATCCTGAGACAGTAGGTTGGAAGGATAAACCGTGTGCTTCGTCTTTAACCCTTAGTTATCCTTTTCCCTTTCAGCACCCTCCTTGATAGGTATGGTAAGGAAGGACTGGGCTTCCCAAAACAGCATTGCCCTCTCCTGGCAAGAGCCGGACTCTCCCCATGGAGCCATTCTGGACTACGAGATCAAGTACTATGAGAAAGTAGGTCTCACAGCATCACCCAAACTCAGATACTAAAGAGCATTATGTTTCATGTTTTATGTAGTTAAAAATATACATATACTGTAAAATTTTCACTTGATGCCACGTAAAATGCTATATATAAATAGACATTTTATTTTGTAATGATTTTTTGTCGTTTATTTCTGACTTGATAATGACTGTATTGTTTAATACTGAAATCAAGTACACCAGCAGGCAGGCAGTATATATATTTGTCTCATAGTAAATACATTCATGAGCGTGGCTAAGTGGATCATATACTTGAGCATATTTTGATTTACAGACTGTAAAACTTTACATTAGAGTGACACTGAAACAATACAATTAAGGTGAATGTAAAAGTCAAAGTAATTTAATTCTGTGACATTATTTGGTCATAACCTGTGCTTAAATGAGAGTGCATCAGCCTTGTTTAAAGGGTTACAAAAGGTTAGATGAGAGAGAAACTGAACGGCATTCATGTCAAGCTTCTGGCATTCCATCAAAATTATGTGATTTCACACAGAAGTGGGTAACAATGTGCATTATTCGTAAAGGTACAAGGTGCACACACAGCACATCTTGTGAAAGGCATAATTTGAAGCCTGCTTCTCCAAAAGCACAAAATACGTTTCATCATTTCCAGTTGGCTACAGAGCCTTGCACTTGCAGTGTAAAAATGTGGTGCTAATCAGTGCCATTCGTAGAGACTTAGGGTTTTTTTTATGTCCATACCTTGACGAGGTATATAAGTCAGTTTATGCTGTTCTTCTGCTCCCATTTGAAAGTCACAATGGAACTACTGGGTATGTGAGAAGACCACAAAGATTTAGGGATATTATGTTCTGTAAATACCTGAGAATCTTTGTCTTGGCTGCACTTCTCTGTTCCAATTATGCAACTTTAATGATGCAGGAAAAAAAAAGAGTAAACTGGGAAAAAATCCAAGCAATTTAAATATCACAGCTAGAGGGATAAGATTGCTAATAATACTTCATAGCCAAAGCAAGGAAATCTTACTTTCCTAAACTAATGGAAATCCTACAGGTTTTGACATATTACCACAGTAAATCACATTATGAATTGCCCTGCCCTTGTTTATTTGTTGATATTGAAATAATAACCACCTGAATTAAACAATATAAATAGTGAGATTTTGTTCAGTTGAATAGGAGCTATTTCAAATATTCAAAACCATTCATTTGGATGTTAATTTATAAAGCTTGTATTTACAAAAATTTTTCATCAATAGATCTTCTACTACCTTTCAAAACTGAGTGACAGAGCAAATACCTCTCTTTAGAAGCCTACATACTTCTTAGTCTTATTAACAGGACTAAATAGACAGGCTTCACAGCCATTTCCTACAGTTTAAACCCTTCTAATATGTTTTCCCCTTTTATATTGCATCTTTTATAGGAGTATCTTTTAACTTTAAAATTCTCTTCCCTCTTACTCATGGGAACATAAATGAACTGCTGGCATCTTCTAGTACTGTTGAACAGGGGTTATTTTCTCCTTAAGTCACTAACTGAACTCCATGTGTAGCTCTTGACTCCACCTTTTATTCCTAAGCTAGAAGAGGCAAGCTGTCTGGCAGTGCAATATCACAGGCAGAATGAGAGACAAACAAAGCAGCTAAAGCAAGGACAAAGGGCAACGGGCACAGGCTGGAACACAGAAGTGTTTAACATGAAAAAATCTTCTTTACTGTGAGGGTGACAGGGCACTGGCACAGGCTGCCCAGAGAGGTTGTGGAGTCTCCTTCCCTGGAGACATTCAGAGCCCACCTGGATGCAATTCCCTGTAATGTGCAATAGGCAGCCCTGCTTTAGCAGGGGGGTTGGACCAATTTATCTCTAGAGGTCCATTCCAACCTGGAAAATTCTGTTTCTGTGATAGTAGTAAGATAATTTATTTGAGCAGAGGAATAGATAGGCATGTGGCAGATTTTTACAGACTTTCTTAGAGACCAGATTCTAGAGCAGAGAAATGAATAATCTAGTCCTGGAAGGCAGAATGCTGATTTGCAGCATTAAATTAAAAAATTATACAGGGCTGAAGAAATGTATGTTGTAACTTCAATACTGCATAAGTACAGAGGCCAAATGCAAATGGGATTTGAATATTAGAAAAAAGGAGGGTGTCAGGGGTAGATACAGCAAGTAAAACTGTAATCTTTCAGGCTTCCCATAATACTCAAAGAGGGAAATGCCAGCATTTATATTCTCAGCAGCAGTGACAAAATAGAGATGGTGTTCCACACCCACCAGGAAAGTGATGAAAGTGAAATAATTTATACTGGATTTAGTATGAATTTACCACAAAGACATTCCTCTTCTGGAGAGTAAAAAAAACCAGCTAAAATTCAAGAATAAGTTCAGTATGAAAAGCTCAGAAATTTTATTAGTATCTTTGGTCAATGAAAATGCAGAGAATGGTATCCTTAGATACTAATAAATGCACCAATTCATAAAATAGAACTTTGCATTCCTATGTTTGTCCTTTTTTACCTGTCATTTGTATTTTTAAAAAGAAAAGAGGCTTTGATATAGTAGGCATTACAAGAAATTGCATGTCTCCATCAAATGCAAACACTAAATATGCCAGTTTTGAGAGGTTGTATCACTTGGTGAAACTCCGAAGAACTTGGCAGGGTTTTAAAATTTCACAAGTATGAACTGCTGTTTCTTCTAAGATGCCTTTTTGACATTTCCAAAATTATCAAGGTGACATTGTGGACTATGCTAGGGGAGTGTGGTTGCTTTTAATTATAACCAGTAGGAACGTTGTGTCTCATGAAATGGAAGCCATATCTTGTCATGGGCACCCAAGGTTTCATGAAAGATATCTAAACTTAAAAAATTATCTATTTAATACACATCCGTGAACACTCCACAGACAGGGGCGGTTTTCAACAATTTCATAAGTAGGAAAAATTAGTGACAGTGAACCCAGAACATAGATACACATCTCTCTATGTATATCCATAAGGAGCAGGACAAGAGAAGTAGGCTAGACTGTGCTAAATATGCAGGAAATTTATATTTGCAGTTTACTCTGTGAAAAATATTTACATTTTCTGAGACTCTAAAAAATAAGGGAATAAAATACAGAAGGGAAGTTATACTAACAGTAAGCTGCAAGTATGGAAAACATTTATTAAATGAAAAACACAATACTGAGTCTGCTTTAAAGTACCTTCTTCAGTATGACCTACATTTCTTCAGTGAATTGCTGCAAAATGCTCAGAATCATAACTTAATAGATGTTGTTTGGTTTCCTAGCCATCTCTAACAATGCAAATCTTGAGAAAGTAATAAATATTTATTGTGAACCAATTCTATATGGATTGCACAGATTTTTACATTTTTATTTAGCAATACACTGAGATGTATTTATGTGGGTGGCTGACAAGAGGTCACTTAGTTCTGCAGCTTTTCAGCCAAAAATGCAGTGAACATAGCTGGCCTTGGACATAATTAGAGAGCTGACTTGGCCTGTGAGGAAAACAAAAATTGCCACATTCAGTCCAAGATGCTATGAATGAAGAGAAAAAGTTTTCCATTACTTTAATAGTTATGTGACATAACCATACTATGATCCTGAAATAACACTGTATGTTGAGGTGTAGTAGTTGAAACATCTTATTTTTGCTAGATTATGAATAATTCTGAAAACTATATGCTTATCAGCATTTGTCATCTTAAATGAGTCTTTAAAGCAAAACACAAAAAATTTAATATATGACCATAGAGATTTAAGTTGAATTCTTGAAAGCATTTGTTCACATACCTTTTTTTTTTTGCCTTCAAAGGTACTAAATGTTTGCAAATTATCTCTGTTGATACCTTATTCTGCAATCTGCTATCTTTTTTATAATCTTTTAACAACTTCCACAAACAGCCCAGTACTTTTAAAAGAAAAAAACCTCTCATAGGCACTATTGTCTTTCCATTTAAAAAATCAAGCCCCAGATATTTATATAATCTCAGTTTTTTTCCTATAAAATTTTCTTTTATACTTTATTACTCAGATAATGTCCAAAGCTTTTACTTTTTGAAGGATCCAGGGCATCGTAATCTGTTCACCTCTTGCCCATGTTTGAGTCAGATGGAGGAGTATGATAAGAAATGGCCTTGTTACAGCCTGAGTCTTTCTGGAGGAATTCCCTCATGGGAAAGGAAACACAGTATGCAGTGGATATGAACCAAATCAGCTGCACTTCAGGTTGTGCAGCTGAACTGGAAAATGGTTATTCCTCCACTTTTCCACACTTAAAGTTAACCTTAAAAAATTAATGTTCCCTGAGAAGTGTATTAAGCATACCAACAGTATGGCTCTAATGCACCATTTGCATTGTATTTACAGTTACACACAAAATAATATATAATTATCTGAGGAAGCTGGTTTATAGAGAAGAGATTTTAATGGGATGTACCCAAGCAATATTCCAAGGCATTGCAATGACATCTTCAAATAGAGGATATCTTTTAGAGCAGGATACAGGAGGGAGAGGGTGATTGATGGTTCTTTGCTTTCTTGTTTCTTGATGAAATCCACACTAAAGCCAAATCCCTTTGAAAAATTATTTCATTTTGTTGGCAGACTCTATTTGCAATTCACAGGGAGTTTTCACATTAAAAATTTAACCTACCTGCATATGATAGTGAGTGGACAGGATATTTAGGGTGCCAGATATGACTTTTCCTCCATTCCATCCAGTATTATTTACAAGTGAATTAATAAATAAATAAAAGAGAGAAAATAGCCAAGCAGTAGAGGCAAGGTGGCAAATTAGAAGCAGATTTTTAAAACAGATGAAGAGCCAATGAAGCAGAGATAGAAAAATACCAGATTTAAAGAACTGGAAAGCAATATGACCTTGATAATTTTCCTATCACTCTACATTTGAATTTACTTAACTTGCATGAGAAACAATACTCCTTGAAATCAAATGTTAAAACAAACACTGCTATTTCTTTGAATAGTCATTAAGTTTAAAAAAGGCATCCTGGATTTGAGGAGTAAAATACATAATAGAGCTTGAGGTAAATGACTTGATAGGAATAATGTGAGGACTTAAGATTTTTTTTGTATAATGATTTTAATGACAGAAATGTACAGTTTAAAAAAGTACATGGATAATTATAAACAAGAAGGAGATTTTATGTTTCAGAATTGATTACTTGCAATACTATTCTTTACTTTAAAACAAATCTATCTTTGTGGAAATACGTGCACCTTATTATTTCAAATCCATAGCAGTGTATATGAATGATAGGTTCCATACTCTGAACTGTGACAGAGTGATGTGACACTCAGTGCATGGACAAAGAAAGGTATGAACTGGTAGCCTTGCCATTTTTTCCACACTTTTTGAGGAATAGGAAGCCTGGTTCCATGATCAGTTCCACACCAATAACTGCACAACAATAGCAGAGTCCTGGGAGTCCTAGAAATGCATCGATGTGTCAAGGTTATTTCATTCCAGCTTTTTTCCCCATATAAGCTGCCATTACAGGTTATGTGATTCATCCTGGCTTATGACAACAAATTTTCTCTGGGTCTTCTCCAGCTGAGGAGACATTTCATTATGATCTTATCAAATTTATTCAGGTAGAACCTGACCCTACTTGAGTATCAGTGGGAATCTAATTTCAATGAACCAAAGCCTTACATGTTCTCATTAGAAAAGATCTAAACTTTTTTTTATAAGAAGCTATTTTATGTAAATCAGATAATCCTCAGAATATATGGGTCACAGTTTGGAAAGAGGAAGTACAATTAGTCACTTCTATAGCCCTCTGCCTTTCTGTGAAGTCGGCATGACGTGAGGTGCATTTACCTTCAATTTCCTTATTACTTAAATAGCTAAACCTCTCCAGTCTCTCCACCTTTTATTATAATTTTGCATGATGTTTAACTGAGCTAAAAGGATCACATTTTTTCAGAGACAACAATATTACAACTTCCCTATTTCCCTTAAGTACCAACTATTACTTTATTGGTTCAGATTTTGCTTTTATGTTAGATTTTTAATCACAAAGAGTAATATATGCACCAGCTCCAACCCACTTGAGGCTCAAGTGACCCTTCAGACTGGGTCAGGTTATCAATGAGCAGGTGTAGTTTGTTTGGTACTGTTGTGGCTGGATCATCAGCATGTACTGGTTCTTTCTCTGGGTATTTTCTTCTATTGATGCTACACCTGCCATAGCATGCTTCACACCCTTGCAAGCTTCCTGACAAAATTTTGAAGTCAAATCAGTGACATATTTGGGGAACAGGAAAAGGCATATAACAAAAGGGATGAGCAGATAAGCAGTTCATCTGCCTGGCCAGTGAAATAGTCCATATAAAATAGCAAGAGCTACGCTATTAGCATTGAATGGTGAGCTGAGCACTTTTTAGCCTCATGCTAACCATTGTCTTTTAAAACACCGCTTCTGTAATATTTTTCAGTTATTTGAGGTGTAAGAAGCAACCTGCTCCCTACAAGTAAAATGATTCTGATGTGACCAGTAGGAAAAGAAGTAGGGCTCATGCAAGAACACATTTTCATTACATTTTGAGCACATTCTCATAAAAACAAGAGCACTGAATAATTCTAATGTATAAGAGCTTTTAGATAGTAGTATTTAGCAGACCTTTGTTTTTGACCATAGCTGCAAGACTAGATCAGCATGTCATAATGAGGCACCAGGACTCCAAGGAGTGCCTCTGGCAGTCTTGTTTTTTCTGAGCTCCTGGGAAATGAACCATGTCTGGTGAATGTTTTTTCAAAAATAATCACTAAAATGCACTTTGGGAGATAATAATTAAAAGGAAATATCCTGGTTTATTTTAGCATAGTAAGTGATGTTAAACAAGCTTCTCGGTTTTTCTGTTCTGCTGTTATTAGCCTTTTTTCCCAGAGGAAGAACTGTAAAAGCCTTATTCTAAAAAGGGGGGGAAAAGATTTCAAAATTGTTGAAAAAGCAAGTGAGTAATTATGAGACTCTCTGAACAGATATGATTTTTGCCTTAAGGAAAGAACCTAAGGACCTTACTGTAGCCATTATTAATGACACTGATACAATTACTATTAGGAGAAAAAGAAATCTGGCCTCTAAATATCAATTACATGCAGCAAAGGGTTTATCAAATGAGTTCTGAGTTAGGTCTTCTCCATTAGGTGCCTGGCTCGCAGACTCCTAATCATTGCTGTCAATTATTTAGAGCTAGCTTCTAAACCTTTGTGTTTAATAATACAGCAGCCTACAGAGCTATTACTATTATCATTCCTGCCAAAGCAAAATATCTCCATGAGAAATATAATGCTTTTTAAGCAAGTCGAGTGGATTTGATTAATAAACAAACAAACACACAAACAAAGCCAACAACCAGTTTAGTCTCTGCTGATCTTGTATTCTTGTCTGCAGCTGATACCATTCTCCCCATGGAAAATCTCAAGAGCAATGCTTATTTCATGAACTACTAGGAAAGATGCAGAAATGTAGTGAAATGGTTTTGAATTAATGGTTTGCAAACTTTTTATATCTATGTCTTACAGACATAGGAAGTATGCAAACGATTACAAAGCAACAAACTTAGCGCCACCCAGGTAGTTTGCTTCAAAGAAAGCTAAGGAAGGTAAAACCTCTGATCATAGCAGAAGTTGGGTCCTAAGAAAACAATTTTTCTAGCCATTCAGTACTTGAACTTCAGGAAAAAATAATTTTAAAAATAGTTTCTTGTCACAACAAGAATACTAAGGTTAACCACAGGAATCAGCTGCTTACTTTAAACTTGTGACTAGGTAGAGTCAAAAATCAGAAGCAGCTATTTTATGAGGCAGTAAGTTTCAGCTCATAAGTTTAAACTCTAAATGATTTTGATGAACATGCTGTAAAAAAGAAATGTCTCTTCAGACTCAGTATATCAATTGCACAAAAGGAAGTGGTAAAAAGTTTAAAATTTAATCCTGAAATAACGAAATAGAGAATGTATTCTCAAAACATTTGATAGTTGTTTTAGTTGTTGTTGTTGCTGTTATAGTTGTATCAGTGTGTTTATCTTTGAGTTTGAGTAAAGTTTCAGTAACATCTGTAGTTAAAGTTGCAATTCTCTCAGGTACCTTAATCTGCATTCAGAAGTCAAACTTTGTGTTTGAAAGTCTGACATACTTTTACGAAAAGAATCATGACTTTCATGAGCAATGATCTAAATATAACTAGCACATCTGCAAAAAGATGGCCATCTGAGTAAAAATAATTTCCTTATTTCTAAGTAAAATACAAATTACAGGTCTCCATTTCTCTAAAATCTGTCAGAATATTGTTTCCTTTAGACCTCCTTAAAATAGGAACTAGCTTAAAAGTTCCCAAATACCTTCATCTGTGAGCCCAAGCTATTTTTAAAAATGAAGCTTGGGTAGTGTTTTCATTATACATAAACTACTCCTTGGTTTCAGGTAGTTCTTTATAAAGGTGGATTCACAGATTAAATCAAGAAGAGATGGACTTTGAGACATTAAGTGAGGTTATAGCTTTGTCTAAATAAAGGAATATTCCATTACAAGGTATCACTTCACTTGCAGATTTTTCCTGCAATTCTTGATGTGATATTTGATTCAGGTGATATTTGGGGATATACAATGCGATACTCCACATTGCCCACAAAGAGGAACAAATTGTTATTAGATTTCCACTTGTAACATTTTTTTAATGTGGGCATGGAGACTAAGCCACTGACTGCATAATATGGGCAACCTGTTTTTTGTAAAGTATGGATGTCTTCAAAGCAGTCATAGATGGAGAAGGGAGAAAAATCCAAAGGGATAGAGGAAGCTCTTTTAAGCTCTGTCAGGCAATAGAAGCTACTATTTCCATGTTTAATATTACTGTGAACATACTAGCACGTATTAAATTAAATATATAGGTTTAATGTGGGTAAGGGCATGGTTGTTGGAATAAAAATGCACATTAGAGGAGCTTCTCATTTAAATGCATTATTTCATTAGCCAACTTCAGTTCATGGAAAGGGTATGTTATTCAGTAACTCCCATGTAGTTTTGTTAGGCTTGTACCCTAATGAATGTTTGTTTTGTTGATTTAATGAAGCAATGTAAATTTAAAAAAAAAATTTTTTTAGATGTGTTAGTGTTAATAGTTTCAAAGTGCCCTTCTTGATGTTCTTGTCAAGGAGGCTGAGTTAACAACCTATTATTATGTATTCCTTACTGAGCTGTTAATAGCTCAAGAATTTTTTGCAGGAATTCATCTGCTGCTCATAAAAACATTTATGTTACTGTAGGAGCTTCGCCAGGTTGATGCACGTTGTATCTGAAATGACCTTGCACAAACTATCTGGGTTTCTTGCATATACTGCCAAAGTATTAACTTGTACTAATACAGAGGCGATTCTTTAGTGACTGACACAGCCCTTCCTTTTTAAAAAGGTATTGGGCACCTGTCAGAATGTTTCTTTTCATTTTTTTCAGATTTTTTTTCTTTGTTTTTACCAATTCCAAAAATATTATTTCTGCTCGTTAATTATATTAGAACTTGCCACTTCCCTGACAGGGAACAGAACTTGCTTTGCCAATTTTTAAAATGTAAAATTAGCAGTTTCTCTTTCTAAGTTTAGACTGTCTCATTTGTTTAGATCTTTCTACCTATTTCCATCTTTAACTAGAAGTAATGTTCCTGTGATATACAGAGATGTGTTGAGCTTGACTGAACAGATCACAGATATTCAGGGTTATTCACTGCTTCTTATAAACAAGGAACTAGAGCATATTCAATGAACTACTCAGGAAGCACATTATATGACAGAAACCCAGTATTTTTTAAAAACAGTTTGTAATTAAACCTGTTACCTAGGGAGGGATATTTTGGGAACCACAAGCAAAACTGGTTCAAAATGTAAGTAAATCCAAGTCCATAAGTTGTAAAATGTAATAAAGCAAGTTTAGCTAATTCTGAAACACACTAACATGCAGATTGCTGAACTCTGAAGATGTGTTAAAGGTATCAGGAGAGCAAACTTGTATTTATATAGAGTCTCCAGTGGGTATATAGGACCTGATTTAGATATTTGAACTTATTTACATCTTATACACCAAATTAATGACTTCATAATTAGCCTACTGACTGTATGTGCATAGTTCTCTGGGCTTGTTTCACAATAAAAAAGTGAAAGAAGACTTCCAGTCCTCAATTTTTTCAGGACTGTATCTATTTCCTGTTGATCTATATTTTTCAGTGGGTCAATAAAATTCTCTGTAGTATTAGCTATCTTGGAGGAAACTGTGCTCTACTGTAAAAGATGACAGCAATAATATTGAGTATTGGTTCAGTTGAAGAAGTTAGTTCATGGTTGCAGTAGCTCCTTCCTCCTTCCTGAGAGGAGAAGACAGTGCCGAGGAAAATAAAATCAAAATCAGTGAAAAAATAAGAAAAATCCTCAGAGGCAACAGAAGAAACTGCCATTTTTATATGCTGAAGTTACAAAGACTCCTGGAGATACTGGTGTAGAGGTTTTCACTCCTAAATATTTTTAATTAGAAAAAAAATATATTATCAGAGTAGCATATAACTTCTAGAAAGATGAAACGTAATATCTGCACACATTTGATGATTCAAGTCATGTTCCCCAACTCCCCTTATTATATTCTGAATTGCACCCTATTCCATCACCAACTTCAGGCACAGACCTGTTTTAATCCTTTCCATTTAATCTCTTTGTCAGTATAATCAGCAGCTGCCTTTACACTTGGTGTTCCCATTTGGCCCACCATGTTAACCACAAGCTTTTGGGCTGCTCACCTCTCACCTGGTTGTGTTGGCAATATGTTGACACTGTTTTAGAGTCACCCTGTCCTCATCTCTTCTGATTTAATTTTCTGTTTTTCATGGTTCACCTCACAGCAATTTATTTCTGCCTTTCCAGGTATATAATCCAATTAAAATTAGGTTTTGCTGAGTCTTGACCTTTCTGTAGTTTTGGTATGATTGGTTATCTGTTCTTCCCCATTTCTTGTTGACAGCTTCACTTTATGTATGGGGAAAGTGATGAGCTGGCTGACAAGCAATCAAAATATAAAATATTGAAAAGCCAAACAGGTAAAGCATACTTTAGTATTCCAGCTTCCTAAACTGTTACATCTCAGATTAATCCAAGGGCGGTCAGGAAAGGAAGGGAGAGGAATCCAACCTGAAGTGGCTGATCCCTTAAAATGCTGCAGGTTTCTTCTTTAAAGTAAATAGTAAAGCCATTGGCAATTTTCTCTGTGGCCAAACCTTTTCCTGTCAGAGTTTTCATCTTAGTTCAGAATGGTCCTCAGATTTTTGCAACCACTTTTCTAAATTTACTTTAAGTTTGTTGGCCAGCTGGAAACCAAAAGTCCAAGATTTTTAGGAAGCATATTTTTAAGAATATGAATGGCATCTTTGACTATTATTTCTATTGTTGTTATTTTTGTCAGTCTGTATAGCAATGAAAATTTACCTAATCCTGTTGATCAAATTGTAATCAGATAGTGCTTATAGTGAGATGAACAGTTTAGGATCTATGAGTTTTTCCTCTAATACCGTCCAAATACTACTGATGGCATTTGTGTGTATAGATATGACATAGGTCTCCTAAGAGAAAATTAGGCACAAAATTAGGAAATATATAGTGCCTTTCAAAGACAGACTTTGAGTTTCCCAGGTGTAGTTAATTTTACTTATTTCAGTGTAATTACTCCTCATCTTTGTAAAATGAGAAGCAAAATATGACTGGGGACAAAAGCCATTTTGAAAGTGTTATGAAAATAGTTTATTACAAAGAAAAAAAATAATTTTTGATAATTATTTGGGAGAAGGTAGTTATGAGAGGAATATAGGCAGTATAAATTAAAGGTAATTTCCATAAATTAGAGGTGTGAGAGCTTTTTTTTCTTGACAAAGATTCACAGTAGGTATAAACTCCACAGTTAGATATTATTTGTCTTTAATAGATTCTATTTTAACTGATTAATCACATATTGGCTATACCTAGTACTTATCTACTGTTGTATTCTAAAAAGTATTGCAACATTAAATTTAAGCTGAATCTGGAGGTAAAGTGCTGATTCCATGAGAAAATAAGGAAAAGCTTGAAGATCTCATTTCATAGCTCATACCAGAGCTATGATTTCAAAAAATTCCTATCTTACAGAATTCTAGCCATTCCTTTAAGATAATATTTCCTCTTTATATTACATTTTTTATATCTTTCAAACCAATATATTTAGAAAAGAGGAAAATTTGATCAAATAGTCTGCAAAAAGATTCTTTTTTGTTATTGGTTATTTCATTTAAACACTGATAATGTCTGAAACATAGAACTCCAAACCTTCTTTACTTTAGTGTGGTACTTATTCAGCTTTGACATTGTGCTGTATTGCACAGGAGAAAGGCCTGGTCCCCATGGTATGTAGATCCAATCGCTGTTGGTATTTCTTTCTGTTAAGTGATAATGCTTTGAAGAGGCTAAGCTTAAGTACAAAGTTGTCATGTTGGAGGACAATGGATATAAACTGGAAAATGTATGTGCAAGCAGCTAGTAAATTCAGTTGCCATTTCACTGGATTGTAGAAGTTGGAGGTTTTCAGCTGGCAGAAGCCTTTGAAAATAATGTTCGTTTAAGAAACTATTTTAGTTACTCGTGGGACTCAGTGGACTGAATAAGTTGTCTGTCATTCATAAATAAAGTAGACAGGGAAACTGCAAAAGACTGGTAATTTCTGGAGCTCCATTTTATATTCTAAATGATAGAAAATTACATTTAGTTATCTTTTTTCTATTTTTTTCATAAGGTCAGATATTGTTTTAATTAGTGCCATGTTTCACTCTCCCACTTAAATTTTAACAGTGACAAATCTTATGCACCTGAAAGTACCTGGATCTTTATCAGTACTTTACTGGAAAAGTTAATCTTTTAATGGTTATTTGAGGACTATAAGTACAATTCTGAATTTCAGCTTTATTTTCATTAATTTTCATTAATCTATTTGTTGTTCTGAATATTTTTAATTATATATACTTTTTCCCGCCCGTACTATCAGAGTGTAAACTCTTTGACTGTAGTAGGAGTCTACGTTGATGAAAGGTCATCACATTTTGGTAGTTTTATCAATATTTTATTTCATGTATGTGCACAAAGTCTGTGTTCTTTCCCTCTGAAGTAAGGTGAGGATAAAATTAGCAGCATGTTCACACAGGCGTGGCATGTAGAGGTTATCTATTTGTTTACAAGTGTTAGTGTCATCAGAGGGAATCAATTTTCTTCTGAGCATATGGGAAAATAGTAATACTCAACACTATAATATAACATCTGGATATTGAATGGATATGATACTCATTAATAAAGTATCTACTTTGAGTGAAGCAGAATGAATAACTATCATTTAATCTGATTATGGTTTGCTGTGGAAATGTCTCATTATAGCATATGGTGAGGGGACTGATCCAGCTATTCCGGTGCATTGAAACAGCAGAAACCTAATTGTTATTTTTTATACTCTAATCTTGCTACCCCATTAAATCAGTTTGTCTGGTCTTAGGTCATTAGCACAGCTGTAACTTCCATTCAGTCAGCCTATTTCTTTAGATATGAAAAAATGTCTTGACTATAAAGCCAAGTATAACATTAGGATAGATGCAGATTCAGCCAGTCAGACAGAGGTGGCTGCAGGAAAGAGTTGGATTCTGAAAGGTCCTTGTGTTCATGCACAGGCCACATTGTCCTATATTTGTGAACACTGTTGGGTGTAGCCAAAACTGAATCCATAGACAAGAAAAATCACACAAACAATAAGAAAAACACAATTTCTGTAGAAACAAAGCTAACATTTTCAAAGTTCATAATATTGTTCTGTTTAACTGGGATATCTAGTCACAGGTTCTGTATGGAATGGTGGAATGACATTGACATCACTTGTCATTTGGATTATATTTATGTTTTAATTACAGATTTTTTCCAAGATAATTTTGCAGTAGGCTATGAAAGAGGTCTTACTAATTTCCTTGTATCAGATTCTGGTGGGTCATTATGAGTATATTGTACTAGATAAACTCCTTTAACCTAAGTTTAAACCCTCAGCCCCTGTATTCTCAGAACTGCATCTTGTGAGAGCTATACTAGATCAAAAATGCTGCTCTGATACTTGGTTACATCCAATGGGAAATACAGCCATATCAGTGATATTTTTCTTCGATTTTGCTTATTTTTTAGTAGGCCTCTGTAGTTACCAAGAAATACAGAACATCATAATCCTTGACATTTCCCCTTTATCATGGTCCCATAGCTGTCCATGTCAGAGATCTATCACGAAGCATATTGTGGCTCTTTATAGCCCACAAAAACAAACCATTCCTCCTTCCAATAGAAAATAGGGTGCATGGCAGAGGGACTGATATATGTCTAAATTTTGCCAGAACTTTAAATAAGGGTCTGGTAAAAGCATGCACTAACATGCAGGAAGTGGATCCAAGTCCTGCATGTAAAATTCACTTTTTGAACCCAGATCTGTTCAGAAGTAAGTGCATATTACCTTTTTCAAGAAAAAGACAAAGCATGCCAGACTTCTCTACAGGCCTGAACTGTTCTGAGACCATCTTCAGCCTTCCTGGGAAATATCATGGCAGAAGGAGTGGCTTACCTTGAGAGCCACCCCCATCAACCTCAAATTGTGTCTCCCTATGAAAAGCTCTGGCTTTCCAGGTAGGCTGCAGATGTAGTCATTGTTGCAAGAAGGGATAAATGCCAAAGCATCCACTTTTGGAGAAAGATATTATGTGTGAATCCAGTCCAAAAAAGCTGATTTCTTTGTGTGAAACTTTCACATAAAACAATGTGAAGTTTCCAGCTACTAATCATTTCATTTTGAGTTTAAGCAGCTGTCTCCTCAAGTACATGCTTCTGAAGCCTCTTCCTCTCAAGCACTAAGGTGACAGGTTCCCTTCCCCTTATTTCACTTGCAATAGCAAATCCTACTCCCTTTCACATGTGACAGCAGTATTACTTTCATGATCATGGAGTCTTAGACATCGTTTTTCAGATCTTGTGATGGATGCCATAAGAGGCTGCAGAAAGAAAAGAAGAAAGGAGATGGGAGGGCAAAGTGATGGAACCACTCAGGGCCTCTTGCAGGGCAGCCCCAGGCAGGTGGGGAGGGGACAGCAAGTCCTTGGGGGTGACCAAATACCTGCCAGTGCCCAGAAGGAACAGGCAGAAATGCCTACCCCTCAGGAGCTCCTGTTAGCCACACGCTGACAGAGGGACCCATTTTGTTGATTAAATGTTACCATCACTGTCCTTGTCACACTTAGTATCTCAGACCAAATAAAAATAATGAATTATGCTGTGTAACTGTCTGTCCATATCCCTGGCTAGGGACCTCCTATTGTCCAAATGCAAGTAAGACAAGCAGTAATTAGCCTATAATAATAACCACTATACCATGACACATAGAACAGATTTTTTTTTTCAGAAATTACTCCCAGTTCTTTGCTGCCACTGCCCTTGTTCCGTGAGCTTCAGGGAGAAAATCAGATCATTGAATCTTGGGGAGTCTTCACCAATTTTTGGCAAAATTTCTATTTTCATCCTCTTCGGAAGGAACCTATTTCTTCTTACAGTTCCATCAAATTATTCTGAAACTTTATTACTGCAATTTCTCCAGCAGATCAGAAAAACGAAAAACCAAAAAAACCCCCAAACACACAACAAAAAACACAACAAAACGAAAAAACCCACAGTAAATTGCTAAATGCTTAGAACCTGATTTCAAGCAACAAGGTAGGCTGGGAATTAAATTGTCTTGCAATTGTTACATTGTAAAGTGAAATCCCTTAGGTTCTCGTTTCCTCCTGATCTTACAGGTTGCAGAACCTGAATAAAAATTTCTGAAGTATTCCAAAGTCTCTGTCTACTGATGTCTCAGTCATGACAGATGTAGCACATAGTTCTCACTAAATCTTGGAACTGAAGCATACTAATACTTGTAAACAAACATTTTTTGTTTACCTAAATTGTAATTAACATATCCAGAATCTTAACTTCATTGAATGGCATGTCTTTACCTGGACTGAAGTGCAGAAACAGACTAGCATTGCTATTGTTTTTAACAGGCTAGAACACAAAGACTGGGCATTTCCTATGATTCAGTGTCATTTTAAGATTGTGCATCATCAGGTGGTTTGTTTGGTTTTTTCCCTAATTTTTTATTTTGGGCTAGTTTCTAGCTGATTTTGAAAGACTTGGTATCTTTGGGCAGAAATGCACACTTTAGTCAGTAGCTTCATTGCTAAATAAGTTCAAGTCATGTTCTCCAAGTTTGCATACCCTAGCCAAGTCACAGGTAAAGTTATATGACCCCTGTACACATGGAAACACTGGGATGTTTATATAAGAAGGCTATAGAATAGAAATTAGCTATTTGTGACACTGAGTGTTTGTGAAATGTCCATAAAGTGGTATGAAAACTCCTCTGTATTTGTAAGAATTCTCCAGTTACTTACAAATCTGGGTATTTTCCTGTTACATCTTTTTGTGCGTTTGTTTGTTTGTTTGATAGCTTTTTTCTCACATACATGGGTTTTTTTCAAGTTAAAACGAGCTTAATCACAAAAAAAAAAAAAAGAAACAAAACAACCAACCCAAAACCCAAAACATCTTTTTAACAGATTGGCCTTCTGTCAGAAGAAAATAGATATTTTCTGAAATTTCTAAAAGAAGTCTAATATCCACCAACATGTTCAAAGGGAATTTATAACATTTTAAGTAAATCTGATAGTTGCAGAAGCTATTAGATAGTATTCTAATTGTAGTCTCCATCCATAAGATTACATGTAAACTGTGTTTTACTACTTCAACTTAAATACATGCTTCTTCCTGTTTCAGAATTTGGTAATAAGACTGTAGAACAAATCAATACTTCCTCTTACTATAGTTTCTCAAATTATTTCCACAGTTTGAAGTAAGATTATTAGATTGTTTTTGTGGGTTTGGTTTTTAATTTGGTTTTCTTAGCCATGTCCTTGGATGCTTGCTGGGGGGAATACTGATTCACTTGCTGCCCTATGTGAATGTCACTGTTACACCATGACTGTAGCTGGCTCAGCATGTTTCATATCCAACTGCTTAGTTTATGTAAAAAATATATGTATGTTGCTGGGAAGAGTTGGAGAGTCCAACAGAATCTAACTGAAACCTGTTCTTCTCTTGGTTATACCTACTCTGTGAAACAAATTTTTTCCTTCTTAAGAGGCTGGAAGTACACTTTGAATAACCTACGCATACTCTAATATTACTGCATGGTATAATAAATGTATATGGTGCCCTATGGGTACCACAGTTGGATTGTTAAGCATATTTCAAGGACATTTCTGCTCAGATGCCTTTTTGGAGACAAATCCTGCTGCAACAAAGTAAAGCTAGCCTTAAGGAACCATATAAAACATTATAGATTACTGATTTATCAGGTGACAGTAACTAATAGCAGGGAATAAACTCTTTTTTTAAAGTCATGCCCTCATATAGAAGCATAGTCAATGACTTGTCTAGCAAAAAATACTTAGCTTTTACACAGCAATTAACATCGTCTCCATATTCCAGCAGCTTGTCTACAGCAGTAATTCACAGTGATCTCTGTGCATCATAATTCTGAATCATCTCTGTGAGAGTCAGGGATTCTCAGCAGATGCCGAGGATCAGCTGCTGGGAGATAAGCGGAGGCTTTTGCAGAGCGTTTCTCCTTATAGAGTGTGAAAGGGAATTTCATGTCTGACTGCATTACAGCCACCTGGAAAGAGACATCAAGTTCGGCAGCAGTGAGGCTGTTGAACCGTGCTAGAAGTTTTACAGACTTTAAAGAAAAAGTTAATTTTGATTTTCTTTTACCCACAGGCCTACCCACGGATAGCGCCGGCATTTTGGCACTACCTGCGGGTAGAAGTGAGTAGCGGGTATTTGGATACTCCCACACCCTTGCTTTACAGCTAGCTAGCATTTACTGGCCCCCTACTTTGTCCATTGTGCAAAAATAATAAGCTGCCATTCTAGCTACCATTTTCTGTGAATGTACTCTTGTACTAATTCCATCTTGGTTTTGCTACATTGTAATTACTAACCCAAGCCACAGAGATGTGATGTGGTTTTATGCAAGATTAAAGACAAAAAAATTGAAATCCGAGTGAAGGGATATCACGCGTTATGACTATAACACAAAATCAAGGTACAGAAATCCATACTTGCACATGCTTTAATGAATACGTTTTACATTCATGAGAAGAATGTGGAGTTTCAGTTCTGCTGTATCATTTTTACAAAGTTTGTAGAACTCAACTTGATACCATTTCTCCCCTCTTTTGTCCCACAGGAGCATGAGCAGCTCAGCTATTCCTCCACAAGGTCCAAGGCTCCAAGTGTTATCATCACAGGTCTCAAGCCAGCCACCAAGTATGTATTTCATATCAGAGTCAGGACGGCAGCAGGATACAGCGGCTATAGCCAGAAGTTTGAATTTGAAACTGGAGATGAAAGTAAGTTTCACTGAAGGAAAAAAAAAAAAAAAAAAAAAAGCACAAATACAGTAGAAGTAGTATCTAATTGTAAAACAGCGAGACACGGGGAGTTTTAATGGTTGAATCTATACCATTTGCTTATCCCAGAATAGCCGCTGATGTACAACAAAAACCAAATAAGCCTCAGCCTCACACTTCTGAATTTATAACAACAAATAGAAATTTTAGGCCAACACTGCAGCTGAAGGAATGTTTTCTTCTGTGAAATTTCCTTATGGGTCCCTTCCAATTTGGTATATTCTATGATTCGATGATCCTTTCTTTGCTTAAAGAAGGCCTTCTTTGTGACATTTAGAAATACTTTTTGTCAGGCTTGACGTAAGTCCAGCAGCTTCATGCTAGCTCTCAAAACACAGGGATGGAGTCTCTTCTCTGTAGTTTTTACTGCTTCGGGACTCTACAAATTTAAAAAAAAAATGAAAACTTTTATATGCATTTTCATCAAACAGTAAGCCAGCTAAACTTGCCAGTAAGATGCAAAAAGCCTATATATTGTTATGCAGTATGCAAAAAGCCTATATATTGTTATGCAGTATGCAAAAAGCTTGATATTATGCATGGTGTTCATGCTCTGAACAATTTTATATTTATGTCATGTATTGCCCTCCTTGTTCAAAGAAACTGTAAACAAGGTGTTTACAAGCATTTGAAAAATATCTGTGTAGTAGGTACAACACTAAAACACTCATTAATGAAATTACTTTAATTAACCAATTATGTATACCATGTTTTTCATTAGTGTTTTAGAATTCAAGTTGCTTAAGTGAAAATACAGACTCAAAACTATATCAGTGTTTTCAAGAGCACCCATGGGCTTGCATTCTATGTTCACTGCTTCTTAACTTCTGTTTGAAAAATGTTTGAGAGGTAGATTTCCAAGTGCTTAATGCCTAATTGTATTTTCAAAAATTTTCTGTGTGCTTAAGCCAATTGGTTTGAGAAGGAGTTGAGCACTTGGGTGCTTTCAAGAATTCCAGTATATGCTCTCCGCATATTCTGATGCAATAAATACTAGGCTTTAGGCACCCAGGGACATAACTCTTATCAAAAATAAATGTTATTTAAACCTCTATAAGCCAAAACTATCTTTGGGAAAATGTGACTTACTCATCTAAATACACAGAAAGATTGTGGTTCAAGTGACATTTCTCTCCTTGGTACTGCTGATGGAAACATTTCCTGGGAGTGAGAGTCCACCCACTCCTTCCTAGCCCCACATCTTCCTGGTTGCACTAATGCAACTTGTTCTTGGGCTGCATGTTGATCACAATGCTCTTAAACATTTATTACCTCTATTACTTCTAAGCACTCAGTGTGAATCTTGATAGTGAAACATAAATACATATTATATATTTGCTTTTTACCAACCTTTTTTTGCTTAATCTTCTGCTTGACTAGAAGTATTTAATTTGTTATAAGTATAAATCATAGTGTAATTGAAAGGAGGTGTAGGCAGAAGAGTTTTTGTTTATGATCTGTTGAGATGGAGGGCAGGAGAAATTCTGCCTGTGTTTCAAATGGTACCTGGAGATAGATAAAATCTTCAGTTTAATTAAAAGTGGTTCAAAGGGGTGTGGTCTTATTCAAATATTTATACTGTACTGCTTTAGATTTTAAAGGGGGGGGGGCAACCAAAGTAAATGCCTGCTGCTGAATATTACTTATTTCAAATCGAAGCAGTACTCAGTGAGCAATCAAGTGCCTTGTTAGTCTCCAAATACCTTACTTCCTCACATCAGTATTTTGAAAACTGACCTATTCTAAACTTTAAACCAATAGCAGGTGCTTATGATCATTGATTTCTACCCCTTGCATGACATGGACCAAATGTCTGTAACACTGTAACTTTTCTAGACACCTGATAATAATATAATAATAGATTGAAGTGTAACCCCTACTATATACAACCTCAATTTAAAGTCTCACAGTAATGCTCACCATTACTGACAGATGGTGCCAGTCCTTAAGCCTCATAATTTAAAATTTGCACCTCATTTTTAGTCTGATTTTTTTTATTTACCTTGCACTTTGTAAAGTTTTTCTGCCAAATTAGAAAGCCAAATGATAGAAGAAATCTCTTCCTCATCTAAATGTGTGTATGCCATTTTAAAGAATTCTCTTGTCTTTCCTGTAAAGTGCATAAGTTATCCCTCTCACTCTCATAAAAAAAACCCCAGTTTTCCAAATCATTAATTCTTTTGTAGCCCTCCAAAATTTTTACATCCTTTTGGAACCCTAATATCAGAGCTGAACCTGATACTGAATTAAACTGGGAAACTGAGTCCATTTATGATGCAATAATCAGACCTAACACCACTTCCCTCCTTATCATTCTGTTGTTTGATTTACTTATAGGTCTAAGCACTTGCTTTCTGAACTAGAACATTGTCTTACACAATTGCAAAACTAGAACATAGCATCATTTTTGTCAGTACCAAGGTAATGGACTCCATTTAGATGGGAGAATTGGGGAGGGCTTTGTTGAGACTTGGAGTGCATAGTTATATCAGTATTCCTGAACGTTAGTTTACCTTTGCTAGTGTGTATGTAACTTACAAACTGGTCCAAGTAAAGCTGTGTAGGAATCAAGCCAAAGAAAGCTGGTAAATATCCAAGGATCATCTGTGCAAGCCCAGAAGCAATGCATCCCAACAAAGAGAAAGGCAGGCAAGAGCGTCAGGAGGTCTGCATGGATGAACAAGGAGCTTTTGAACCCAGATGTAAGAAGAAGGATGGAAGCAAGGATACATAGCCTGGAAAGGAGTACAAAGGAGTAGTCGAAGCAACCAAGGATCAGGGTAGGAAAGCTAATGCCCAGATAGAATTTAATCTGACTAGAGACATGTAGGGTAACAAGAAAAGCTTACACAGGTTCATCAGTGAGAAAAGGAAAACTAGTTAATATGAGTCTTTTCCAGAAGGAAATGGGAGACCTGGGCATGCGCAATATGGAGAAGGATGAGGTATTCAATGACTTTTGTGCCTCTGTCTTAACTGCCAGGGCTCTGGCCATACCACCCAAGTTGCAGAAGGCAAAGGCAGGGACTGCAAGAAGGAAAATCCACCCATTATACAAGTAGAGCAGGTTCAAGACCATCAAAAGAACCCGAATGTACAAAGTCTATGGGAACTAACAAGATCCACCCACAGAACCCGAGAGAACTTGTGGATGAAGTTACAAAGATGCTTTCCTTCACATTTGAGAAGTCATGGCAGACAAGATACAGATTTGATGGATGGACCACTTGGTGGATAAGAAATGGGCTGGCTGCTCATACTCAGAAGAGTTGTGGTCAGTGGTTTGATGTCCAAATGGAGACCAGTGACAAGTGATTTTTTTAAGGATTGTTACTGGGACTGGTGCTGTTTAACATATTTGTTGGAGACATGGACTATGTAATTGAGTGCACCCTCATCAAGTTTCCTGATGACACCAGCCTGTGTGGTGAAGTCAACATGCTGGAGGTAAGGGATGCCATGCAGAGGGACCTTGACAGACTTGAGAATTGGGCCCATGCTAACCTCATCAAGTTCAAAAAGGCCAAGTGCAAGGTCCTGCACTTGCATTGGGGCAATCCCAAGCAACATAGATGTTGGATGGACAATGGATTGAGAAGACCCATAAGGAAAAAGACTTGGGGCTGTTGGGTGATGAGAAGCTAAATGTGAGCCAGCAATATGTGCTTTCATCCCAGAAAGCCAACCACATCCTGGGCTGCATCAAAAGAAGTGTGCCCAGCAGATCAAGGGAGGGGACTTTCCCCTCTGCTCCCCTCTGGTGAGGCCCCACCTGGAGCAGTGTGCCCAGTTCTGGAGCCTCCAACACAGGAAGGACATGGAGCTATTGGAGAAAGTCCAGAAGAGGACCATGAAGATGATCAAAGGGCTGGAGCACCTCTCCTAAGAAGACAGACTGAGAGAGTTGGGTTTGTTCAGCCTGGAGAAAAGAAGGCTCTGGGGAGAATTTACAGCAGTCTTCCATTATCTGAAAGGGCCTACAGGAAAGCTGGGGAGGGACTTTTCACCAGGGCATGGAGTGACAGTAATAATTATAAGATGAAAGAGGATAGATTTAGATACTGGGAAGAAATTCTTCAGAGTGTGGGTGGAGAGACTGGCATAGGTTGCTCATGGAAGTTGTGGCTGCCCCCTCCCTGGAAGTGTTCAAGGCCAGGTTGGATGGGGCTTTAAACAACCTGATCTAGTGGGAGGTGTCCCTGCCCATACAGAGGGGTTGGAACTAGATGATCTTTAAGGTCCCTTCCAACCCGAACCATTCTATGGTTTATTTCTCTGGGAGTATGCAGCTCAGCTGAAAATTTTCTAATTTTTAGAATTGATATTCTTCTAAATTATTCTGAAACAATAAGGCAGTCTACTGCAGCTCCTTCCATCTCTACCCATTAGAAACAAGTTACCTTGTGAAAATTCCTCATTTGCAATTACTTTTTGTAGTCTTTAAGTTATCCAGATTTTAATTAATTTAATGTGAGCTATACTGATTTTATGTAAAGTTAATATTTCGTTAGCAGAATAATATTTTAAAAGTCTGTATTGTCAACAGAAAATTTAACAACCAACATCCTCACGAAAAAAAATAAATATTTCAAGTCCTGTGTTTGATAAAAATTTTTCTCAGTTGGCATTAGCTTGTAACATCCTTTATATATATACATATATATATATATATATATATATGTACACCAGCTGTATAACTTATAATCTTAGCATCTAGAGAAGAATTCCAGGACCAGTTGCAGGTCCAAGATTATTCCATTCACCCTGCTTGATTATTGGTATAATTTTTAAATAAATAGTGGTGAAGTGAGCAGTCAAAAATTAGGATTTTTCTTTAAAGTGATAGACAAATTCTAAAAAAAAAGTAGTGATTCCTCATTTCTGAGACATGCATATCAGTGTTCTAAAACATACTGTCCTTGGTAGGACAATGCTGTCACACCTTCTCCAGTCTAGTGATTGAAACACTTCAAATAGCTGAGCCACTTAGGTTTATAGGATAAAATTTCATACATACAACATTTTTGTATAATTATTAATAGTGCTGCATGAGGCAGAAATAAGACCAACTTTGTAGCAGCAATGAAAAAACAGTAAGTTAATCATGGAATGCTAATTTAGTTTTAGGAAGCACCTTCACTTTCTGACCAGCAGACTGAGGCAGCCATTCCTTGGGGAGCATTTTGTTGCTCAACTCTTCTCCCTGCTGCAGATAACAATAAATGGAACATCCAGAAGAGTAAAATTTGTATTTTCTTTGTGAAAGGAAACAGCTAAAAAAGTCAGAAAAATTCTCTTCAAGGTAAAAAGGATGTTGTCAGGCATTTGTTCTGCTGTTAAAGCTAAGAGGTTGCTGCTGGGAAATGCAATACCTTCTGCAAAGCACAGTAACTGCTGCTTTTGACTCGGTTCCTTATTGACATTTTATTCAGTTCTCCCTGTTTCAGCACCTGCTACACACAGTTAAGGCAAAACATTTATAGCAATGTTGACAGGGTTTTATACACTTGAGCACACACGTGTACCACTACTGTGGCTATAAATTGAAGCATAACTTCACTCATAGTTCCTTTTATGTATAGAATCATAGAATCACAGGATACTTTGGATTAGACAGGACCTTTAAAGGTCCTCTAGTCCACCCCACTGCAATAAGCAGGTACATCTTCAATGGGATCAAGTTGCTCACAGCCCTGTCTAACCTCACCTGGAACAATTTCAAGAGTGGGGCATCTAAAACCTCTCTGGGCAACCTGTGCACCACTCTCATAGTAAAAAAATTTCTTCCTTATGCCTAATCTGAATCTACTGTTTCTCAGTTTGAAGCCATTGCCCCTTGTAGAGATAACTCCTGGTTGCATCAGGAGTACCTAGTATCAGGAATACCAACTATCTCAGTCATCATAAAAAACTCTGGTCCTTCCTAGGATAGAATACAATATATTCTAAGAATAAAAATCTATTTGTCCCAATGCTTTAATCTCTAACTGTTTTGTCTCTCCCTCTTTTCTCTCTCCTTCTCTAACTAGCTGTTTATGGATGACTTTTTAATTTGGTTGTTTGTCATTGTTTTTTTTAAAGCAGTGATTCAAAACATTCTTTTTTTCGTGGAAGAATTTCTCCATTCTTTCCAGAACTCCAAAGCTCAAGGGAGGGGGCCATTATTGTTTCAAACACATGCTCTGATTCCTGCCACAAGAGTGAAGCTGTGCGTGGGATTTTTAGAAGCCTATTGAATTGCCAGTGCAAAATGGAGATTTTTTTTTTTTAATTCTTTTTTTTGAATGTTTGGTATTTTGACAAAAGTAAATTAAATTTCTGCTTGAACAGAGCAAATAAGACAGTGCATATCTCATATTTAGAAACTGTCTTGCTGAATGTCTCCCCATGTCTGCCTAATCCTACTGTTTATTCCAGAGTAGTCAGCACTGGATGCCTCAGAATGCCACATTTTAATCTTGAAGTGTTTCCTTACTCTGTTTTATATTTTCATCCATTTGTTCTTCAAATAGACTTTGGCTTACCTAATTTCTCTACTGTATGTTCCCAGAAGCCCCAGAGACTTTACCTTTCCTCTGCATTTTTTAAACAAGAGCAACACCCTTGCTCAGATCTCAAACTGTTTGCACAGGCTTTCCGTTCATCCGCTGGTCAGGAGGCTAGCATTAGGGGAAATACTTAGAAGGCTGCCAGTGAATATATATCAAGACGTTTTACTTTCTTGTGCTAGTGATGGCATTGTTTTTCTCTTTTTAAACTCCTTTTTGAAATTTCCTTTCCATGGCCTCCTCACTTTCCTGCATTCCCCCCTAGACTGGAACCCATCAGCTCACTGCAGCACAGGAACTGTAGCACTTCTGAAAATGTAAAGGTTACTCTAATAAAGTCTAACTTTATACTTTTCTTTCTTATTATTCTTAAGTACCATTTTTTTACAATGCTTTATAAATCCATCTGACAGCCAGTTCCTCTATTACAGCTCTGCTTCTTACTGTCCATACATATCTTACAGCCACTGACTCTTATCTGTCGAGCTGTCTTCTGTGACTGTTTTATCTTTTACTCTGCTGGAAGGTCCACTGCCTGATAGGTGTCAAACTGAAATAACTAAATGATGTAGCTCAGAAGCAGAAGTGAGCTGTCATTAGGACTTCCAGCCCTTTTATACAAAGTACACAACCTTTTAAAAGATTTTGGCAAAATTTGCTCAAAGAAAATAAAGGAGAACAGAGATGGAAGATCCATCCTCTTGCACAGTGACTGAAGAGTCTGCAGCATTTCTTCCAGTCTGCTCAGTGAGTAACTGAAGAAGCCTTGGGACATTTCCCTTCAGCCCACAAAGGAGGTAAAACACAGCTCTTCCTCCACACACTTGGATGAAGAGCCCAGAGAGGAGCTGAGATAGAATATCGAGACTGGATGTGAAGAGTAGATGCTGGGAGCAGAACAGACACCAGGTTGGATGCAGAAGAGATTTCTGGGTGTGGTGTTAAGTAAGGAAGCTGAAACTATGCAATTAAACACTTACAATGTAATTTTTGGTATATAACCTGAGTTAAGCATGAAGAGCAATGGGGGTGAAGACTTTGGATATATATTTCTGGGTACATATATGATACATGCTGCAGTTTTGTATGATATATGCTGCAGTTTTAAAATCAAATCACTGCTTTGACTAACCATACTGGTTTTATCTACAATGTCTTTGAAGAGTTTTGACACGCACAGATACATACACATATATGTTTAAATATATATTCTGTATACACGTATACTGTCTAATAATCTGCTGGGGTAAATAATAAATCCTCCCTTTTCTTTGTCTTATCTTACTGATTTTTTT
Source organism: Heliangelus exortis (assembly GCF_036169615.1). Lineage (NCBI taxonomy): Eukaryota > Metazoa > Chordata > Aves > Apodiformes > Trochilidae > Heliangelus > Heliangelus exortis. The sequence goes on along the minus strand of NC_092422.1, from coordinate 105,522,532 downwards.
CAGGCATATTTTTGCCAACAGTAGTTTCTTGAGCAGATAGGCAGAGAGAATGGAACATATTGCCAGACAAAATAGCCAGCCGAACCAGTGGGTGCTAAGCTTCCTTATGCAACTGCACACTGCTAGTGGTTTATATATTCCTGTTGCAAGAGCACTTCCTCACCCCTGTGCCTATCAGCTTTAAAGGTCAAATGAAATATGGCCCCATAGATGATACAGCCACATTCTTTCCTATGATGACAGATCTAGTAATCATTCTTGTGCTGGGTGGATTTAGGTGGTGCATAGTCAGGGTATATGAGATTGTACACTGGACATTGTAGAGACAACAAAATACTGATTTTAGCTATGTGAGTACTGGCCATGTTGTTTAATAAATGAGATTCTGAAAAAAAATTCTATTTACTTCTCATGATTAAATGCAGTACTCAAATGTACGTACACAAAGAGATGAAATAACATTGCAGGAACCTGCTTGGCTTTTCAACATGTAATTGTTTTTTAAACTGACTTTTTCTGTCTTGCATAATGAAGAATAGTCCTGGGGAGAAACACAGGGTCACATACTAATATGCATAGCTGATGGAGAGGAAAAATAAAGGAAGAAAAGGCAGGAAGCAATAAAAAAGAATCAAGAACATGCATAAAGGAAACAATAAATGTTAAATCTCTTGTTATTTACAACTTCACCTCAGGAGAAAACTGTAGAAATGAGAAAAGAACAGAGATATTAAGGGACATGATGAATTTAATTTAGAATGGCAAAATACTTAAACATTTTCATTATTGAGTGTCCCTAATTACCATCTTCTCACTGCTTAGATAATGGTTTGTGGAACCTTTTACCTGCATGTGAGAAGTCTGTGTATGCACATACACATGTGTTTTTATATATGTATGTATATATATATATATGTTGTTCACTTCACCATGCCTTTATTGATTTTTAGAAGGATAACTCCAAGCAAAAATAATTATTTCCTTCATTTTGCCTTACCTGCTTCTCTGTCAGTTTTAACAAATCCCCATTTTCCAAATATACTTGTCTGTCATTTGACATTTCTATCTGACAAGTAAATTAAGATCATAAGAATGTTTCAGGCTTGAAAGCCCCTTATAGTTATTTGGCTACTTGAAAAAAAAATCCTAATATATTGGACTCTGGCACCTCTGCCAAAAAAGTAAAGCACAAGATAAATAAAATGATCATTCATTAAATACATACAGTCTCAGCTAAAAGTTGTATTGCTGAGAGGGGTGAAAGACCTTAGCCAGTCTGAAATTTCTCCCCTTCATGATTTTGACTCTTATTCCTGCAAGAAAAAGAAAAAAAAAAATAATTAAATTGATAGATTACATTCTGTTTTAGCTGAAACACTAAAAAATAAAAGCTCCATTCACCAGAAATGATCCAGGGCATGTGACTTGCTTCACTTCACTAGTTGCAGAGTGCTTTTTTGGACCGTGGAATAAGTTCCTACATTTGTACCTTTAATTCTCAGGAAGAAAGGCCCTGGGTTGTCCCCTTGGAAACGAATGTTTATTGCAGAGAACCACAGCTTGTTTATGCAAGCCCGTGGACTGCTTTTCTCCTGCTGAATTCACTGCTTTTGCATACCTCTTTCCTATAGAAAAAAAAAAAAAAAAAAAAAAAAAAAAAAAAAAAAAAGTGGAAAAGTGGACTGCAGTTTGTCCTCTCACTTCCATTGGAGAGATGGGCAAGACAGTCTCATCTATAAACCTTTCCTCCTCCATTTAGACCTTCAGACTCTGCCTGGCTGTAACAATCTTTGCAACATTTAGCACAACCCCTGCTGGTCTGAAAATAGTATTTAGCATTTGGTTTGGAGAGCCTGTTATTATTTGCATTGTTACTTGTGTGGCATGATATTTGTTATGTTGTATTTTTCTAACTAAATCTGACCCTGTGGAACATAACACAATGCAGAGCTAGAATCCCATAGTATCACTAGATACTTATTTTGGAGATTAGCTATTCACTGGGTATTTGCTACATTCTTGATTGGAACATGTATGTATTTAATTTGTCTGTGGTGAGATTATGACCACAGATACTCAATGCCTTGTAATTAAATGCATTTGCATATTTCCATTTATTTATATGGGCAAAAACCTAGTATCAGAAATTGAAGAGGTTGGTTTTGCTGAAAATTTGACAAACTGCTATTGTTTTTATTTGCTTTACTACTATTACAAAGACAGTTTACACTGCCAATTTCTAAACCACTCTCAAGTATTATTTAGAAGCCAGTTTTTGTTCTTGGAATGTGCATTTTATGAGGCTTTGTGAAGCAGTGTGTACATTGTATTGCACTTTATTAATGGAGAGATTATAACCTGCTAATCTTTTTCTTCTAGCAAGCTAGGTGATATCCCTAAAGTTTAATCATCTGGTACCTAAGGAAAGGTGAAGATTTTGCTTATGAAACAGCTTGGAAGTTTAAAAAAATCAAAGTTTCTTTCTTTATAAATCTAAAATTTATTTTCCTTTCTATGTTCGGTACTGCTGACAGAGATTATTTAATAGAATTATGTATTCTCCTTTCAGAACATTGTTATGTTTCTTTTGGAAATAGAAAGTAAGAATTAGGTAAACTGAAGGTGGCAAAAATGTCCAAGTGTAACTGAGTTTAAGATATAAAATTTTAAGAAATGAAACTATCACAAGACAGGAGATAAAGAACTCAGCTGAATTATTTTTCTGCTCATGTAGTACTTGGACAGTGAGGACCAACTGTACTGTAAGTAAGTACTTTGTCAATGTCAAGATTTAATATTATACAGAATAAATTAATAAAAAGAGCAAGTGCCTAGAGACCAGATAATTTCAGGTGAAATTTTTAAACTCCTAAATGTCCTACAAAAAGCAGAGAGAGAAATATGAGGCATAAGAAAATCAGTACTTTTTTTTTCTATTGCAGTGTTGCCAATCTCCAGAGCATGTTATAGCTATAACTGTATACATGTTGTGACAATAAAAATAAACACCAGACATACACACACAGTGTATGTCACAGTGTAAACACCAGATATACAGAATGTGTAAAGCACATTAAGTGTGCTTTTTCTGCTTTGCCTTCTCCTTAGCCCAGTTTAGTACCTCTTATATACATAGAACTGCTGCTGATTTCAGTGAATGAGCTGGATGGAGAGAAGGTCTGAGTGAGATGCAAAATTAAGTTACATAAAGCAAAAGAAAATATATGTTCTAGTTTGGTGTCCAAAATCCCATCATATTCAAACTTTAGTAAATCATGTCTGATAATGCCAACTCCTCATTTTAAAATCCTGTAAACATCTTCTCCCCTTCATCATAGTTACTGCATGGATTACGGTATCTTACTTCACAGGCTCGTTCATGTCTGATGTCCTTGCTAAGCTATTACATTGGAAACTATTACATTGTAGTTGAAGCATTTGACCAGTGAAATATTATCATCAATCCTGCAAGAACCCTGGCCAATTGAGCTTTAACCTCTTTTCTTTGGGCTTCTCTTTCAGCTTCTGATATGGCTGCGGAGCAGGGACAGATTCTTGTAATAGCCACTGCTGCTGTTGGTGGATTCACTCTCCTGGTCATCCTTACTTTGTTCTTCCTGATCACTGGGAGGTAATTAACACTACAGTGTTCTCATTTACTCAGGGGCTAACTCATCCAAAACTAAGAATTTAATAATAATGGTTAGGCCATTCACTACATTTTAAGTGCTACAATAAGGGTTGGGAATTGCAGAGTCAATGTTCTCTTTGTTCAGCTCTGCTCATACCCAGGGTTCTATTGTGAGTGTTGTATTTTATAAAAACCTGGTTTGGGCAGCTAAGTAATTTTATGAAATCAGGAAATAGCTTACCTGGTTTTAAAATAATTTCTTGACATCTTGCCTGCAGAGGAAGAATTTAAAAATACAATGTACCATCATGCTCAAAGCCCTGACATTAGGATACAATACATCAAAACAAAAAAAAAAATCCCACAGTATTTTTTAGAAAATCTCATAACTGCCAATTGCAAAGCTTTGCAGTGTATAACCTTAGGATTTTTGATGTCTTGGAATTGGCAGTGTAGTTTGCTAAAGCTAAAGAGGCTTGAGTGGACATTTAAAACTATTATTTTTATTATATTAAGTTTGTAGGAAAAATTGTATATAACTATGTATGTATTTTATATACACATTTCTGCATCTAGTAAGAGAAAATATAGGAATTTTACTCAAAAATATTGGAACTATTCTAGAGGTCCTGTTTTATTGCTTTGGGGAGTTTTTTTTTAATTGGATTGAAGATATCCCAATTAAATCTACATTACAGTAGTACCATTGTACTGGCAGGAAAATTCACCAGTCTGGATAATGATTATTTTTCTATCTACCCTGATTCTTCTACTTACAATTCTTTCAGTACAGAGCTGGTTGCCCATCATCCTTCAGTTTGATCAGGATCAAATAATGAAATTATGGAAGCTGAATTTCATTTGAGTGGCCAGATACCATGCTTGATTACACTCGTGTCAATTTAGGCCCAACCAGTACCAACTGAGCCTCCACTCAGTCACACACACAAACGCTGTGGAACAGGGAGGAGAAAATCCATCACAATGCTCATTAACTGGAACAAGGACAGGGAGCTTTTTGCTCCCCAGTTATGGTAATGGGCAAAATGAGACAGACACAACTTGGAAAGAAAAATGATTAATTTAGTCTATCAGGATAAAGAGGAAACATGATCAGACCTTGATACCTTCCACCCACCCCTCCCATGGATTGCAGGGGGGCAGGGGAGGTTTAGGGTCAGTTCCCCACACGGTGTTTCTGCCGCTCCTTCCTCCTCAGGGGGAGGACTCCTCATGTTCTTCCCCTGCTCCAACACGGGGTCCCTCTCATGGGAGAGTCCTTCATGAATCCTTCCAACATGAGTCATTCCCATGAGGTAAAACAGCCATGACTTTACAGAAGGTCTTGAGGGAACTCACAAATTCTAAAAATTGCTAAAAAAATGTACATAGAGGTCAAAACATAAGTCCTTGCTGGAGCTCAGATTCTGACAGAGGTAGTGACTTCCATGGTGCCTTGTTTCCTTTTTCACTGAGTTTCCAGATGTCTCCTGTGTGATTTCAGGATTTCACCTGCTTCCACCAGGAAGCAAAGAAGGATTTTAAGAAGAACAATCCTATTTAGAAGAACAATACTATGTCTCTGTCTCGTCTTTGAGACATCAGTAGCACTGCAGTGCTGCCGTGGATCAGGAAGGCCTAAAGCCAGACTGTGTTCTGTAGAGATAGGGACCTTCAAGCAGAGGGTACAGGCTCATAGCTCCTGCAGTGAGCTCTGCAGAAGGGTTGCATGGGCTCCAGGCCCTGGATGCTTTTCCCCTCTCCCTCCTTCAAATGCATAAAACAACAGTTGAAGAGCCTCTGTGTTAGGAGGGTTCTCTGTGGAGTTTTCTTCTTGCTTGCCCTGAGGACAAAAAAATTCAGAGCTGTGACAGAATTCTGCGCCTCTTCTGGTTTAGAGAAGCCTGAGCATATATAATAATCAAAGTATCAGGTTTTTTTCCTTCTGGGCCCCTCAGTTCAGGAAGGAGATTGAGGTGCTGGAGCAGGTCCAGAGAAGAGCAAGGAGGCTGTGAAGGGATCCAGCACAAGTCCTGTGAGGAAGGGCTGAGGGAGCTGGGGCTGTTCAGCCTGGAGAAGAGGAGGCTCAGGGGAGACCTCATCACTCTCTACAACTCCCTGAAAGGAGGGGGTAGCCAGAGGGGGGTTGGGCTCTTCTCCCAGGCAGCCATCAGTAGGACAAGAGGGCATGGACTTGAGCTCTGTTAGGGGAGGCTTAGGTTGGATATTAGGAAGAAATTCTCTACAGAGAAGGTGATCAGGCATTGGAATGGGCTGCCCAGGGAGGTGGTTGTTAAAAACCTGGAGGTTTTTAAGAAGAGACTGATATGGCGCTCAGTACCATGGTCTGGTAACTACAAGGGTAGTGGATCAAGGGTTGGACTTGATGATCTCAGAGGTCCTTTCCAACCCAGATGATTCCATGATTCTGTGAACATTAGAGAAAAGACAGGACACTGACTCCTCTTATTGCAATAATGGTCATCGCAGATCAACTATCTGGTATGTTGGTATAGCATTCCCTCTAATTTGAAAAGAAAGTGAAGTCCTATCAGTGCAGGACAGAGGGGGTTTTTGCAGTACCCCAGCAACAAAATATGTCATTACAGTAGCTATCACTGTGTGAATTTATGGTGTCTCTACTAAATAATCAGTTAAGTCTAACATTATGTTGGAGTTAACGGGAGCAGCTAACATTGGACCTTAAGTATTGTGACCTTAGGTAATCTTAGAAGCTAAGTAAATATTCCTACGATTACTGTACACACTGACAAACAGTAGGGTATTTCAGAAGAGAGAGGAAATATTCAAAGACAAAATTCAGAGGAAATGGTTGTGTTAAATCCTCACGTGGAATCCTGAAATATAACTCATACTCTTCCTTTAGAAAAAAACTCACTAAACTCAAGACTGAAAAAAAATTATGCAAATTATTTTCTTTCTCTGTTTATTCCTCCTGTTCACTAATGTTAAGGATATCAGAGATTCTCTTAGCTTTCTAACATGTTACTCAATGGGACCATTTCAATTACGTGAGATATGGATTCATTTTGAAGCTCTGTTTGGGTGATAAGTGTATTCTGCAGAAGACAGAGCAAGAAAATTTTGAATAAATACTCAATTTACTAGGACTGGAGGCAAATTTCTGCATGAAAAATGGGATCGGTACCCTACAGATGTGCTCTGCTCCACTATTTAGAATTAGCAATTTGATGAGCTGTCAAGTCACAGGGCTGCTGATGAGTCTATTCATAGTGGAGAGGCTGGGTTAAATGAGCACCTGCCTCTGCACTTCACCGAGTGATTATCCACCAAGAGCAAGCAGGAAGCAGGGCTGTCAATTGCAGAGAGAAAAATGAAAGCGACAGCGACTTCGTGGCAGAGGATATGCAGTGAGACGGGGGGGCTTGGCTAAACTCCAGAAGTTAAAACTCAGTGTGATTTATTCTTATTGTTACAGAAATTATTCCTCTCTGATTGTTCTTTAGCCAACACTAACAGGGAACAGGAAGCCAAAGACTCCTCTGCTGGTGATTACTCACTGGCTTTTGTGGTCAAACTTTGGGAGTACATGCATACTTAGGAGGATTGGACAGGGTTAAATCTTTGTTTCTTTGACTGGTCCCTTGGGCAGACACTTTAAATACTCATGTTCAGTGTTCTTGGCAGCTGACACAATACAGACAAGTTATTCAAATCCTAAAAATGGCACTGGCATGCTTAGTGATTCCAGTAATTGGTGTATAATCTAAAGATTGTTACTGAAGCTGAGGATCTGCAGGTTGCTGTTTCCCTCCATAATGGTGCAGAATCATGACAGTTTCCAAAGTTTCTGTTCTTCAGGTGTTCATCATCCCCTCTGTAGCACTGAATGAATACTTGTCTCTGTTTCAGTAGTTAAAATGAACCACTGAAATGAGGTGATGTGTTCACAGTCATAGAATCATACAATGATTTGGGTTGGAATGGACCTTTAAGATCATCTGGTTCCAACCTCCTGCCATGGGTAGGGACAATTTCCACTAGACTAGGTTCCTCAAAGTCCTGTCCAACCTGGCCTTGAACACTTCCAGGAAAGGGGCTCCGCACCTTCTCTGGTCAACTTATTCCTGTGTCTCACAATCATCACATCAAAGAATTTCTTCCTAGTATCTAATCTAAATCTAGCCTCCTTCAGATACGACTCCTTGCCCTACCACCATATACCCTTGCAAAAAGTCCCTCCCAGCTCTCCTATAGGCCCCCTTTAGGTACTAGGCATCTGCTATAAAGTGTCCCTGGCTCCTTCTCTTCTCCAGGTTGAACAATCCCAACTCTCAGCCTGTTTTCATAGCGGAGGTGCTCCAGCCCTCTGATCATCTTCATGGTCCTCCCTTGGACTTGCTCCAACAGCTCCATGTCCTTCTTGTTTTGATGGCCCCAGAATTGGACCGAGTACTGCAGGTGGGGTCTCACCAGAGCAGAGTAGAGGATCAGGTCACCTCCTTTCAATCACCTCCCTTGACATGCTGGCCACACTTTTATTGATGCATCCCAGGATACAGTTGGCTTTCTGACCATTGAGCTTTGATCAACCAACATCCCCTAGTACTTCTCCTCAGGGCTATTCATATTTCTCATAATTCCATTTTTTTACTGAATATGCTATCTATGTTTATAGCTTATTTTATTTTCTAAGGGTGGTAAATGAACACGCAGAGGCCAGTAATTTCTTTCAAGCTGGTCTTGGGACTGAATGTCTGTACACCAAAGTACATGTCCACATGCAACATGATTCTCAGGGTCAATGCCCCAACAGCCCTTAGCCCTTAGAATCACAGAATCAGCCAATTATTAGCCTATAGAACAAAATATTTTCCTCTGAATCATGCTACTTAGGTTGTTCAGTGAGTGAGAAAGAGCTTTAAGACCATGAGCAAATATTTTGTGTTTCTCACGACTGAAGCAGTTGTTTGTATCATGTAAGCCTCTAAATCAGCATTAACAGTCCTGCAGGTAGGCAGCATTCAGGCTGGGAGAAATTCCATTACAGGGAACCTGCTATCTTAGAAAAATTAAGAGCTACTCAAAAAAAGAACAGCCAAAAAAACAACAAAAAAACCAAACCAAACCTAAATTGTCCTGATGTGAAAAAATATCTTCTTTTTTCACAAAACATGGTGGAGTCTTATAACCTGTTATGTTATGGAGAAACAGTGAGGGGTTTTGTCCCACTGGATATGAAGGTTAATAGGATAAAGTTTAATTAGTGAAAACTAATGCATGCAAACAAGAATGTAGGGATCTAATAATTTATTAAAGTGTCACGATTTTTTGGAGGAGTCAAACTTGGAAATAAAATTGCATCAGACTTGTGAACTTAAATAGCAATTTTCGTACTAATCATTTAACTGTTATTTCTTTTTAATTGCATCTAATTTGTTCGTAGTTCTTCATGCATATATCTCTCTTTAGATTAATAACCAAATATATATTCCAAAAGCAAATATTATGACTTTCATAAAAGTGCACATAAAACTTAATATACATTTATTTTATGCATGACGAGAGTTTTAATTAAAACCTTACTTGTTTTTCTTAAAAGATGCCAGTGGTATATAAAGGCCAAAATGAAATCTGAAGAGAAAAGAAGGGCTCATTTGCAAAATGGAGACTGTAAGTAGATCAACATTGTGTTACATGATATCTGTATCGTGTTTTAAATTATTTTCATTGTTATCTATACTGCCTTTGCCTTTGATTTTTTTAATCTGGCCATTTGAATTATTCCTTATTGTCTGCACCGTCAAGGGTGTGTTGGGTTTTTTTAATATGTTCTCTTCAACAATTTCACCGGATTCACTCTGGTTAAAAACCTTTTTTAGTATTTTATTAAAGATATTTATCACATTTTCAGGTATATTTTTTGAATTTTCAGCTGGTCTGGACTGCCTCAAAATTCCTCTCTTGGTGACTATGTACTTCATTTGTACCCAGCTTTCTTTGGCTTTAGGGATCTATACTTCCAGCCACCCAAGAAATAACAAGTGGAATGGGTTACCTTCTCTCATGTTACTTCTCACTGGTCAGTACAGTGAGAGAAAATCCTGGCAGTCTCTCATGGGTGGTATACTAGTTTATTTAGTTTAATTTATTTACTTAGTTTAAATTACTACCCTCACTGTAATTTTAGATTACCTACTAGAAGTTTTCGTTTATTCAAAGGGTATTACACAAAGGGGTTTGTGTGGGTTTTTTGTCATTTTGTATAATATACCTGGAAATAATATGATCAAGACACAAGCTAGGTCACCAGTAAAATCTTTTTTAGGTGATGACACTCTATCCCACTAAATGGCTCTTTCTGTCAAGGAAAAGGACACATTTCCCCATAAAAGATACTTCCTAGGAAGATTTGTTTGTCATGTGTTTCTAAACATGGTCAGTAAGGAGAAAAGACAAAAACCTTCCTTCTGGAGAGCTTGATACATGCCTCTGAGACCATGTCTGAATATGAGAGCAGCCCCACTCAGTCTTTCAGGCCAGGGTAGGTGCTGAGTGAATCTCACATTGACACAAAGCATCATCTCAGAGGCTTCTCATTCATTTGCAGTTACCTCAGTATCAGACTTGAGAGGGAAAGTCTCTACTCATGTATGTGCTCCATAGACCCAAGGATAAAGAGTCTGACTTACCCCAGCAGCTAAGGCTGTTTTTCCAGCAATACTCTCTTTACACTGAGCTCTCAGCACCTCTCTAAGTATCTCCTTCATGCTATCAGCAATCCTTATCTGACTGCCGACTACTATAGATTTGGTATCCAGTATCTCAACCTGAAACAATATGTAGGGCTGCACAGTCTCTTCTGGTATCAGTATAAGGGTGATCTCTTCTGAGGTCAGCTGAAGCTGTTTTAAAAGAAAAGTTTAAAAACCCCACAGCATCACCTGTTTCTTTTCCCAGATTTGTCACAATCACACTTTTCATCCTATGGTTCTGCTGTGTGCAGAAAAAAAACCAAAAACAAAAAACCAAAAACATCTCCTGCTCATCTGTCTTGTCTCCCTTGGGAACTCTGTGTGAGTCAGAAAAAGCTTTCAGAATTCAGAATAAACCCTTTCAAGGGAGTTAGAAAGGAATCTGTGATCTTGCAGATAACATGACATCCTGAGATGTCTGGTGTCCTCTCCATTTCTGTATGATGTGGGAACTCTATTTGCAGTGATCCAGATTGCTGTTGCACACTACTTAATGAAGCCTGGCCACTTTTATGTATCCTGAAGATGTGTTCTTCACCTAAGGCATTTAGCTCACCAAATAATGAGCTGCTTTAGACTCAGCTACTACGTGATAAGAAGAAGAAGGGTGAGAGGTTTTTAATTCTTTTAAAAGAGCTTCTCTGGACCCAGCTGCAGTACTCTCCTCTTACCCTGATAAGAGGAGATGCATTATCTACATCAACTTCAGTTAATGAATTGAAAGGTTTCCAGAACTTAACAACCACATGGCAGCAGCCTAAAAAAATCCTATCCAGATAGTCCAAGACAATCAACATAAGTTCTGGACATGCCATACTCAAGATCACAAGGGACATTAGCTATGCCAGAAAATGATGGCTTGCTGGAGCCTGCCAAAGCAATCTGGCACCACCCCACTATCACCACAGCCATCTCCAAGAAAGCAGACAGAAATTGTTGAAACCTTGTAAATGGATTTGGATATTTTTTGCTCTTGTCTTGCACCTGGCTCTCTCACAGTTCAAGCTGATCAGAAGAGAGCAAAGTAGCAGAGTCTTTCAGGCCCCTTCCTCAGAGAAAAGGATCTTAAAGATTGGACCTGTTTGACAAAAGAAATGTTCAGCCACCCACCAGTAAACAGAAAGAGTGAATTAGAAAGCACTGTTTTTGAATTAAAGGACAGATTGCCTAAATATCCCAAGGAGCAGCAAAGGGGAATATAATCTGCTTTGTCAGTAATCACTGTTATAGTCTTCAGAATCTGTTTTTCCCTGTATCTTTGACTCCTCACTTGGTGTCTCTGTAGACACTCTTTCAAGTGGCCAACTCAGAGCTGGTATTTTCTCTCATGACTTGCTGCATTTTCCAGATTTACCAACTGTACTTGAAGCATTCCTTATGGCTACATCAGCTAAGTGCAGAGACTCCAAAGAGCCTCTTCAGACTAAAATATTAAATAGCATTTGGATAGGAAATTCTGAGAATAAAAAAAATAATCTAATGTGCTTCATCTTACACAAAGTAGCATCTCCCTTTGAATGTACCTAGGGCTGTATTTTTTTCCTAAGGAAAAAATTGCAAAAACTTTATTTCCTGCCAGAAATGCTGAACCTCATGAGATGCTTGTGTACAGCTGGGACAGAGACTAAACACCATAAGAGTTTGACATTATCTTACCAATTGAATACCAAAGACTGAGTTTTATAAAGGCGTTTGACAGAAAGCATGTTTGATGTAGCAATGCATTATGGCAATCCTGAAGAAGTATCCATGCTTTTGGTCACCCAGAACATCTCAGGAGACTTGAGCAGGGCCCAGGGGGACCCTATTCACAGTTTCAGCAGTACTTTATGGGTACTATAGCTTTTGCTAGTGTCAGGTTGGCAGAAGCTAATCCTCTGCCTGTGGAGTTGTAACACCAAGTTCTTTTATGTCTCAGAAGCCTCACCTAAAAAAGCCACTTGAAGGATAAGAGGAAATACTTAAGTTTGCATTAATTTAATCTTTGAAGGCCCTGGTGCTTCCAGCAAATGTAGACTACTCATGTCCATACTACAGTTGGCTTCTGTGAAATCAGTAGCAAGCATTAGTAATTTTGGATCACTATTCTCTTTTTTTGGGTTCTGAAACTTTAAATGTGGAAGATGTAATATATTATTTCCAATCATTTCTACTGTCTAGTCAATGAGAATAAAAAAAAATAAAATAAATAAATAAATAAAAAAGAAAATAGCATAATGTTAAAGTGCCTGAATTTAAAAGAATGCTCAATTACTGGTGTTCTGTCTTTTTTGCAGTACATTTCCCAGGAATTAAAACATACATCGATCCAGACACCTATGAAGACCCATCTCTTGCTGTCCATGAGTTCGCAAAGGAGATAGATCCTTCAAGAATTCGCATTGAGAGAGTTATTGGGGCAGGTAAAAGTACAGACACTTTAAAAAATGTCTCAGCAGGGATAGGGTGCTTTTCTCAAGTCATCCGTGCAAGTGGTCAAGTACAAGAAAAAATGTGGGCATATTTCTCTGATAGGACCAGTTCACTCTCAAGTGAAGTATTGTATTTGGTCAATATTCAAAAAGTGAGCATGGTACAAATAAGGAGTCCTTGAGGCATATTCCCCAGAGTGATAGGTTTATCCCAAATTTTTTGAGGCTTTCTCTGTTTTTTTGGGTAGGGTTGGTTTGGGGGCTTGTTTATTCGGTTGGATTTTGGTTTTGGTTTGGTTTGGTATTGATTTGTTTCAAATTTACTCAAAACAATGCATTACTCATCATTTGCCATATTAACTGACAAATATTCTCTGGGACTGAATGGGAGATTAGATGAGAATCTCTTTCTGAGGGGGTGATAAGATCACTATTAACATGTCCACTTGTACTCAACACAACTGTCTTGCTTCTTACTAATGCTGCTCCTTGTAATATTTTTCTGGTTTTGGGAAGTGGGCAATGCAATCAATTCAGCAGGATGCTATCTTACCAAATGCTAACATTAGGTGACCATCCTTGTTATTTTTACAAGCCTTTATAGAATTTTACAACTGAAATTCACATAACTAAAACTCCTAATCAAACATCAGAGGATAACAATTCTGTGGGCAATGCACAATTCCCTTCCTGTGTAGGAGACTGATAAAACCAGTCAGATTTATTTTCTTGGTACAGAAGAATATAGAGAATATCACTGAGAAAAAAAGTATTCTGAAAGAGAAAATAGGAGGATTACAAGGGGGAAAAGGGGAGGCTGGCCTGGGACAGGCTTTCCTGTAGCTGTTAAGAGGTCACTGTAGCTCTTAGAAGCATCATTGGCAGAAAGAGATAAGAGGAAGCCCTGATGAGAAAGCGTAGACAGTACGAAAGGTGACAAAGAGCTGTGAAGCAAGACAAATGGGGAAAATAGCTCCAGGTTCTCCACTTACATCCCTGTTTATCCAAGTGTGTAGTGAGGACAGGAAAGAATTACATGTGTACATTTGTTTTAGATCCTGTTCTTATCTATGAGGTATTTATCTTCTGTTAGGAACTTCTCCTTGGAGCTGTAAGCCATTTCCCAGGTGTCTGAATATAAGTTTCGGAAGCTCTTTATTCCTGCATGGATATTGGCCTTCTTTTCTGAGGGTGATAATATTCCCCTTGTGCTTTCAGGGATCGTATCCCTTGCTCATGTTCTATGTTTATGGGCATGTCGGCTCTGTGCGTTGTTATCCCCTTGCCTTAGCTTTGCTTTGGTTCTTATTTTTTGCTGCTCATGAAAGTGCTGTGCAAGTGTTCCCACACATTAACTTTTAAAGTTATTCATAGGGATAAAGGCTCGTGGCTGCTATCTAGAGCTCATTGAAAGTCCTGGTGGCAGCAACTAGTGGTTCTATAACCTGGTGATTATAGAAAACGCAGTTGTGTGGTTAACAAAAGTGAAATATTTGAAAAGATTAGCCTTACAAAGCCTTATAAGCTATTATAACCCATGTAAAGCCTTATAAAGCTATTTCTTGTGATTTATTCTGACCAGTTCCTCTGGTGCATTACATCCTCTGTATCGTTACCCACACATTGTCAATATCTGGAGAACATTAATCATTTCTCAGCCCCAATAGAAAGAGAAGGTGAGAGAACTAAGGGTCTGTGTCAGAAAATTTGGTGAATATAGGAACAGAGTCCTGAGTGCTACTTCAAACTCTAAAATTTAATATCTTTTCATGAAATGCTAACACAATACCTGTCTTCAGTTTACACAATATGGTTATTTCTCTATGCCCTTAAGATATAAAGAGTGACTGAATCTGGGAATTTGCAGTCTTATAGGTACTTACTTGTCTTGAAGGTACTTACAAAATGCTGACTACACAGACGTTTTGTCTTCACCTCACTGTTTTTTTTATTTCAGTATCAGTAATTACTATGTTTCATACTCCAATGCCCATTTTGAGCTATCCATTCTGGACTTTCTTTAGCAATGCTCTTTTATTACTTATTAAGTAAATGCCACCATACAAATGTGCTTTTTTTAAATCTTACTTACTTTCTCTAACATTACACCATCAAGAAAAAAGTGCAACCATTCACAGTACTACAGGCGTCAAAAATTATAGTTACATCTTGTAGATGGGGGTTAGTGGAAAAAATTTTCTTTAATTTGCTTTTACTCAGCCTACCAAAAATTCATCCTAGCAAGTATTGTCAAGATTACTGTCAGAAGACATAATGCACTGTGATCCTTCTTTCTTATCTTTGTTTCATGCATCTTAGTTCCTTGAGAAAGGATAGGTATTTTTAAGTTGTGCTCCCTCATTTTAGTGATCTGTTACTACACTGATAGTAGCAGAAATGTCTCCAGTTTTGCTAAAAATTATTTTGTGCACTAAAAAATGTCATGCAAATAATAAAACAGAAATAAAACCTGGTCTGTTAACAAACAGGGGAAGCAAAGTATTGATCTGAAAGTAAGAGAGAAAATTCTGTTTCACACTGCAGTCCATATTGTTAGAGTGCTTTAGAGTTTACCTGATTGCTTAAGCTTGATAATAGGTGGCTGGCACTGTGCACCACTGGAATTATGAACCTGAGAGAGGCCACAGAGGACTGACTTCTGCAGAAAACATTCTACCTGATTTCTTTTATTTCTTCCTTTTTGTCAGACATGCTGTAGATATTGATGTCTTTGATTATAAAGCACATTGAACTGCATTCAACACCAGTATACGTGCTGATTTCAAAGGAGTTGAATATTACAGACAAGGATTAAGCTCATTGGTTTTAGTTCAGGTGAAAATTGTGTCCTTATTCTCAACTTAATTAATTTATGCTAATTCTTTAATTAGCTTCTCTTTCCCTTTTCTTGTATGCATAGGAGTGACTTTTTGACTGCTTTGACGTATTTTATTTTTATGTTTTTTATCTTCTAAAATTACTTGGGTAAACTTCCAACTTCAAAGTTATTTGCCTATTGCAACTTCCTATTGCAATGAAATTTAACCCCATTTCCATGCATGCAAGATACAGGGTAAATATCATGCCTGAGGCAAAGAGTGTACAAGTTCTCACAAAGTACCTTAATAGCTGCTAGGGAACATAAAATATCATTCTAATTCACAGCAATCTTAAAACCATGCCTTCTCTCTAATACTATACTAAACATTGTAGCCAGGCATAAAAATGTATTTCTTATCACAGAAGAAATGCTTTTAAAACCTGATTACAATTTTCACCTAAGTGGAACAAAAAATTATAATCTTTTACAAAATTAAACTAAATATTTAAGCAGTTGATTAATGAATACACTTCTTAAATTTATCTTGATCAATTTTTAAAATTTTGAATTTCTGTAACTTTAATTTTTCAAGACAAAACTTATTTCCATTCAAGATCTAAAAGTTTTCATTTAAAAAATATCAAGGTGGAACATTACAAATATTCAAAATTTAGTATTTTTTTTTAGCATTACCATTCAAGTCATTTTTGAGATTCTTCTTTTCCTGGAAGCAGCTTCCAATTTGGTTTTGCCATGGAAACATTCGTGTCCAAAAGCTCTTGACAGTTCACTAGTTGCAATGCATATGGCTTTGATACTCAAGGCAAGTATTTTTTCTAATTTATTTTTTCAACTTACCTAACTCTGTACCCAAGTTATCTTTTGAAGTATTTGGTAATTATATTCTCGGATGATGTGATTTGGAAATGTACATTATACTATCTGCTTCTGAGTAATCTATCTGAGGATGATACTATCAAATCAGAAGTAGGATGTTCAACTAAAGCTACAGATCCCCTCAGTTCTTAACAGCACTGTTAAAAGTTAAAATCTCCTAATTGCTCCACTTATCTCAGATGCATACAACCTTTAGACTTGAAAACCAAAGATTTCCTATTTATTATTTTGTCCTATATTTCTCTCTGCTTATAAGTACAAAATTTAGTAGTCCCTGAGTTTATTAATTTATTTACACTCTGTTGTACAGGTGCATCTGAATACTTTGTAAGATACATCTGATATCTGTGTAAGATACTGGGATTTCTCTGCAGTTATTTATTACAGCCATCTTATAGAGACCATTTGGTCTGCTCCTTTGGTGCCAATTACTGGTATCATAAGGGTAGTACTACACAGTGTAAAAATAGAGCAAATATATAAGATTACTGCTTACAACACTAATTGGTCCACATAATGGTGGTTTTTTCCATCAGATGCTAAAAATACATTCACAGAAGGTGGCAAGAAATGGTCAAAATTAAAAAGTAGCAAGATATTCAAACAGTAACAGCAAATTGGAAAATATCCTTTAGTAGATGCAAAGTTCAAGATGACTCTTGGCCTGCAACAGTGAAAGATGTCATAGCCAAAATAAAAAAGAGAATGTCTATACATTTAGTTGTAGATTTAATAAACATTCACATTGTAAGATCATACCATTAGGCTTGTAATAATAAAAAATGCAACACAGTAACAACTTAAGAAAGAATGCTAAATTAATGAGATTACTTTTAAAAAAATAAATAAATTAGTGCAATATCTTGTTAAAATCCTTTTCAAAGTCCTCCTAGTGAACATTTACTGAGCTGATGTTTTTGAATGCAATAATTATATTCTATGGAGCTACTTAATTGAAACTTTGATCTCAGCTCTCCCAGTCTTAGCCTCTGGAATGTTTTTGGTGTTCCAGTACATCTGCATACTCTCTGAATTACTAGTCTTCTTTCTGGTGCTTTGGTGAAAAGAAAGCAATTAAAATACAGACTTTGTGAAGTCCTTACTAAATTATTCATGCTCTACTTACTCCATGAGTACAGATCTTTTTTAAAGTAACAATATCTGCACATAAATCCAGAATCAAGATGGATATGTAGTCAGGTTACTTCCCCTGAGTGGCTTCCAATCATCTCCTGCCTTGCATCTGTTCCATCTGAGAAAAAAAATAATGATTTGTATACCTTTTGACTGAGTGAAAGGTTATCCATGTTAATAGCTGTTAATGGTTTCTTTTGTTAGTCTTCAAACAACTTCTGATGATATCTTGGTTCAAACTGGAGGGTAAAGGCAGTAGGGGAAACAGTTTACAACCGAAATAGAAATTGCAGTTTGATCAAATAACAGGAAGCAGATTACAATACTAAAGGCAAAACAGAACCAATTTGTAACTGTTTAGTTCATGATTCTTATGGTAACATAAAAAACCCCAAAAAACCAACCAAACAAAAATATTAATGACATTCACTTCCTATAAATTGTTACTGCTTAAATAGTGAAAATGATTAGTCTTTTCCCTTTTATTTTATCATGTACTTATGACAAAGTTTTAATATAGTTGAATTTGATATTGTGTATTCTTGAATTCAAAACTCTTGGCTGAGGTTTGAGGTTTTTTATCATTAGTATTTAATCTCCCATTGATTTATTACTAAGATCACTAGGTGCCTTTTTGCCAGTTCCAACAATATGCCACATATTCATTGCTGCAGATCTTCTTCAGATGGTCCCTTTCACCCACTCTTCATATCAAGCTTCCTGCACCTAATTACATGTCATTGTATCATTTGATTTTGTCCCATCTGTGACACTATTTTCTGCCCAATCTCTTTCTCTTGTGTTCAAGGCTTCAGCACCCCTTCATGGAAGGAATTCACAGAGGTATTTTGTCAAGTCAGTCTTGAAAGTTACAATTATCCTCTTATTTTCTTTGTTAAAATGTTGAAAGTCAAGGAAGAGGACAACTTTTCAGTTTTTCACAGAGAGTACACTATACACTATATTCTTTTTATAATCTAAGTCTTCTGCCAGTTTTCTGAAAGGTCTCATGACTAAAATTGGAGAAAACGAGTTGAGTTGTATTTGGTATTGTGACCTTTCAGTTCTACCAACACTGACTGTGTTGTAAGACATTTATTTTGATCCCATGTAGTAACACTACACTGTATATCAGACTTTCAAATTACTATTCCTATTTCATTTTAAATAACATATGTTGTGACTGAATGACAAAAGGGTTGCCTGGTTTGCTCAGAGTAAGTTTCTAGACTTCTCAATTAATTTTTTTTTTTTTTTTTTTTTTTTGCATAGCATACAGTAAGATATGTGGGGTCATCAAACCAGGGCTTATTCACACTTTATTAAAACTGAACAGACACTGAACAGACAATGAATCTTTTCCTCTAGCTATCACCACCTTTTTCCCTGTAGTGAGGAAATATGTCAGCTTCTGTGACATCTGGCTCTTAGTTTCTACTTATTACACATCCAGTCATGAACCTTAACTGCTGCAAGGTCAACATTTGTCTTGTTTATCTTCAAACCTCAGCAATGACACTTAGAGTCTTAGATTTAAAAAAAAATCCCTTTTGTTGGATGTATTTCCTTTTGACTTTAAAAACATTATAAACTCTTTATGTGGACAAAAGCACAGAAAAATACACTGGGATGAAACCTTGTTAAACTCTTAAATGTAAATAGTTCAATGTTTTAAATTATATCATTGATCTCCATCCAAACTAAACTAGAACTGCAAGTTATGACACATACCTTGGATTTCTAAATGTAGTAATTGTCAGTTCTGTGACCTGATGATCTATCTGTTTGACATCATGCCACAAAAAAATGCTGTTAGTCTTTATGCTCATCATTGTATCAATCTAAATGCCCACGGGGAGCAAAATTTCTTTCTACCTGTGCAAATCATGTATCCAAGAATAAAAAGGAAAATAAACAGGTCAGGTAGAACACACGATGTTCCTTCCCTGCTTTCGATGTAGTACAGGTAATAAATCTTGAGACTATAAGTCCTTCAAGCACCTCCTTCAGTTTAATTCATTTCAAAACATTTGATGAACAGCCCTTTACAGTTCCTGACATATGAATATCATTATTCTGAAGTTGTAGTACTCTTGTATAATCTTGTAATAGCAAAACAATTTATTCTTTAATCTGTGTTTTCCAAATTATTCTAAAAATTGAGATTCTGCGGTTCTGTAGATTTATTGATCACAAAATCTTTTTTATTCTGGATATTAGGGCTCTAGTATTTTACTTTTCACTGTTCTATCACAAGAAAGAAATTGGAAAAAATTCTTATTTGGGGTATTTAGTCTGAAAAACCAGTGAGATGCAAAAAGTCATAGCTTTAGGGATGCTTTCTATCATGGCTGGGTGTATCACAGAACAGAAAACTCATATACAATGTCTCCTTCAAAAAAATCCTGTTTCATGACTATTTTATGGTAGGACTTTAGGAGTCCTAATTAGCTACTACTTTTTCAATGGCAGTAGTCAGACAAACAAACTTTTAAGGAGAGGCTTCTCAGAGATAAATGGGCAAAATCATATAGGAAAATCCCTTCCCAACTTCCCCTTTTGCCAAAGGATTCACAGAGCATTAGTTTGTTGACACGTGTTTTCACACGTGTACATACATTTTCAGGGAAGTACATGCTTTGATTTATTTGTAAAAATTGGGTAGGAATAAAATAAATTTGGGATTATTTTGGTAGAAAGAAGGCCTAAAGTGCTTGATTTTTCTTAGCTGTTCGTGAAGCTACTAATTTATTCAGAGCTTATGTTCAGCATCTGTTAATTGCACTCTTGCACTTGATGGTGTCTGTTTTAAAGTGAAGGGCAAGCTATGAAATAGGTTTTTTTATCTCTCCACTCTTCCTGGATGTTACTGACTAATAAAACCTTCTTTTATTTTACTGGAAGTCACAGAATCTAATAAAATAAAATCTGCATGACAATATCTATTCTAATCCTTTTAACATCAGAGATGTATAATTTTTGAAGCAAAGCTTCTGTCCTTAAGACCTCTAGGTTCAGCTCATATCTGAAGACATACTGTTACAGCAGGGAGCTCTATTATTTTATTTTCTTTTGTTCTGTCCTTAAAGTTTAAGGAAACTAATTCAGGACTTGAAAAGGTAAAAAATTATTTCCTCCAGTTAAATATGTATCTGTTTATGACACTGTTTTTCAACAATTCTCCTTCCAAAATGACTGGAGCAGAGAATTTAGTTTTGCTATGAGAAGAGCTTTGAAATATTTCTGTGAACACTGTTTTTCATGTACTGAATTATGACCCACTAAAAACTGACCTGCAGGCTACCAGAGTATATTTGGTAGGGGTTTTAAATAACTTCCATGTGGCATCAAGACCAAAGGAATGTTGTGACTTCCATATGAACTTAAGAAGTAAATGTGAAAAGGGAAGCAGGGAGGCAGGCATTCTTCTAAGGCCAAAACACACACATGAAAACATCAGGTGAAGGAAGCTTTGCTGTTCCTTGTTATGAAACTCAGTCCTGATTTGCTGAAACTGTTGGCCTTTGGCTGTCTGAATAATGAAATACATAATTAGGTTTGAGTATGTGTGTAAGTCCACTGAAATACATCCCATACAAGGGTTTTTCTGGGGCATAATAGGCTTAATTTTAAATGCTTTCTACAACAGGAGGTATTCTGATATTCTCACCGGATTTCTTTTCACGTAGGTCTTAGTGCATGACACATCTAGAGATAGATATTGCTATAAACAGATATCTTTGATGTTTTGTCATCATTAGAATTAAATCTAAGTGTCAGTACATTCTTTCCTCATAGCATGCTTGTTTATATCAATAGCAGATTGATATCAAAGTTCAGTCTCAAAGTGTTGGTAAAACAAGATGAATCACACAGTGGACGGCAGATAGTTTGTTGCAGTCAAAGTACAAGTCCTCATGATCTTGTAGGTCTGGAAAGGAAAGGGGATGATTTGCTGTGAAGTAATGCTCATTATTTTGCTTTGCTGAGATGTGATGAATCTCAGGAACTTAAATATCCCATCTATTATTTCTTCACATGTTCGATGTGATATGTGAGTTTCTTTAATATTTTTTGTATCTTGTTCAACTGACAACTACAAGTAATTCTGAGCAATTAAAGAAGACATTTTAAGACAGCTATTGATGGTTATTTTGAAAAGTAAGTTGTTAAAGGTCAGCACTGCTGTAGTTCTTTGGGCTCTGTGAATGAACTTACATGTATTTTATCTATTTAAGGTGAATTTGGAGAAGTATGCAGTGGACGTCTGAAGACACCAGGAAAAAGAGAAATACCTGTTGCAATTAAAACTCTAAAAGGTGGCTATTTGGACAGGCAAAGAAGAGATTTCCTGAGAGAGGCTAGTATCATGGGACAATTTGATCACCCAAATATAATTCGCCTTGAAGGAGTTGTTACAAAAAGTAAGTTGCTATTAATAGCTTTTTCTTTTTTTTGCCATTCTATGTCAGCTCATGTCAAATTAAGCATTCCTTCCACATTCAATATGGATTGCAGTTCTCAGAAATTATCCAAATCTTAAAGTGAAGCAGAAATTGAAGAGTTAGAGACCATAATAGGAAAGCATAAATAAAAATCATCCTCATTCAGATGAAGTCTTTACAGAATTTTATGAAATAGCAGTGTAGAGTTTGCTTATAGGCAAGTGTAATACTGTAGAGAAACCCATAAATGTAACTGACTTTACAATGAAGTCACATTCTCATGTCAGGGAGCTGCTATCATCTTCTTTTCTCTCAATCACTAACACTTTATTTTGTTGCATTTTACTGATGTTGGTACCAGAAGAGATCCATTTTCTATTTTAAAGAAATAAAATATAAACTCTTCTTCACTTGTAGTATACTTGGAAATGATTCGCTGATATTTCAGAATAATCTGTGAAATGCCTTACACTTTTTGCCTGTTGCAGCTGCCAAGAGATATTCCTTGCCTCTGATATCTAGCTTTTGTAGTGGGGTTATGAACTTTTCTGAAATGTCTAGTTATCATTTAAGTATTAAGTAAGTTTCTTACTAAACATTATTTCTTTAATGCCAACTTTTTTCAGTAATTACTTTAAAAAAACTCAAGGTATACTCCTCTCAAAATTAATTTTTGCCCTTTCTGGTTTGCAGTACTCAGGGTTTTTTTTTTTAAAGATGAAGTGTAGTGTATAGGAAACAATTACGTTGTTTTGTCATAGTAAATTCAATGAAGATGTTATGAATATTTCCTGTTTTCACCTTGTTACAGTATCAAAAAATATGCTTGGAAAACACAATGTACTAGATCAAAGCAGAAATTATAGCTCCTGAATTCATGTAGTTGGAATGGAATTTCAATAGGCTTATGGGATCACCTTGTTCAAATCTGTCTCTCTGTGGTTCTAAATTGACATGAAAAGTATTTCTTTCTTCCCCCAGCATTGCAAGGATAAATTCATTATTATTTAGGAATGTTTGATTACTAGACTAACAGAAGCCAGTACACTGCAGACTTCTGGAAGGATTGAGCTTAGTGTCCTTCATTGCTCTTGACAACAAACAAGAACATGAGTTAATTCTGGCTGAGCAGCTTTGGAGATCTTTGTCAAGAGATGTAAACATGTAAGAATTTAATTAAATTTAGGTCATTGTTCATATTAAGCAGTATGGCAGCAATAAATTTCAGTAATATGGGCAGATTAGGAACCAGTATCACAGGTATAACTATGATCCACATGGTAGATCTAGTAATGTATGTCTCATTGCTGAAAAAGGCTAATGGCTGTGATGTACAAACATTGTTTAAATCCAATTAAATGGTGCACATGGAATACAGTATAATGTACTTGGCAATAGCATAATTGTTTAATCTTTTCCACATTTATAAATTTTCTTTCTGTAATGTCTCATCATCAGTCCAGACAGAAATTAAGATTGCATTAAGAAAACAGAAACAGATAAATCAGTACTTCAACATTAGGGTGTTTGTTCCTGTTCAACAGGAGAAGTGATTATAGACTACCTTAAGTCATCATCAGCAGTTCTGCTTTTTTCCAAGAGTCAACAAACTTAATTATGGGTTTTGGAATGTTTGCTTTGAGGTAATATAAAAATAATAGGTGTCACTGTTATAGTCTCACTGTCATACAAAAATATGTTCCTCTCTAAGATATAAACTAGAAGCTTTGAAATAAAATATTTTTTCATCAGGCAAGCTTTAAATAAATAGAACAATCATGCAAAAATTGTTATAGAGTGAAAAAAAAAATACATGAGTTATGAACAGATTTCACCTTAAGGCATGGGAAGTGCAAGTTATATAAAGGACAAAATTGTACAGTATTACTCTGCTGCAGGGAAGAAGCGAGGAGGCAGTAGCTAGAAGGCAGACTGAGTGAGGGACACATGTTCTGTGCTGTGCTTCTCTTGTGCCAGTTTATCTGTAGGATGTTGCCTTGCACATATACTACCCTGTCTGTGGTATTTAGAGAATAACAGGGCTTTAGCTGGGAGCCATTCAATTTTTGTATTTCACTAAATCCTCAGTTTAATATTGTGCAAGACAACATGGGGCAGAAAAGTGTGCTGTAAAAGTGAGACAGAATCTTGTCCCAGACAAATTATTTATGTAATTATAGTATGATTAAAAGGTGTTTTGTGTTAAAACTTAGATCAATAACAACAGAAACTATTTATCTGATATGCATTACAGTTCCACTAACATATAAAGGCACATTGGATGCAGTAAATTTGATTAATAGACATGTAATGCTGTTCTTAGCACATGCTTTCTTCTCTCTAACAATTATTCATTAACTTTTAGCAGTTGATGATGTATTGCATCTGTTTGTAAGCAGTGCCTTCCATTACAGTGTCACTAACTATTGAACAAAAAAGAAAAAGGATTTCATTGTAATAAGCAGAAATGCTCTACCAAGCAATACCAAGCCAATAGCTATTGATTGGGGCAATACCAAATTTGTCTATTCATTACAAATGAGTGCTTTTATTCGGTAGTAACAGCTAAGCAGATGTTAACTTTTAAATGATACACTTTTCAAAATTGCTATGGAGTATGTACTGCACAGGATGGAAAAATGTTATAATAAGCCTGCGCAGAAGAAGGTCTGAAGAATTTGAATCCCCATTTGGTTGCTTCATTCCTCATTTGTCCTAACAACGATCCCTAATCAAGGAGCAGTAGGCAGAACAGGTGCTATAGCACAGGCTTTGTCTTAGCAGGGAGTTCAAGTCAAGGGTAGTTTGCCAGGCCAAGGCAAGTACACCGCAGTGCAGAATCTGCATTCAGTAGTTTGCTTGTCCTGCTCATCAGAGGTCACACAGGAAACTGGATTCCAGTTCAGTTTGTTTTATCAACACCATTTCTTTACCTGGTGTGCCCCAAAAGACTGCTTATTGCCTTGCAAATTGATGAGAGATGCTTAAGCATCTCCTTCTAGTCATATTAGCAAGATAATAATTTTTGGACCTCTTCTTGGATGTGTCAGGGCATGCTTAGCTGAATCATTGTCCAAGCTTCTGCTATCAGTTAAAAGAAAAATGTAACTTCCTTCCCCAGCATGCACGTATGAAACCAACACTGAGAATATGAACTAGATAAAAGTTGTGTCTTCCACTTCTACATCAAATTCAAGCCCATGTTATAGACTTTCCATGAAAATATAAAGTAAACTAAAGTTAGGCTTATAGCAAACACAGACAAAGATAACTATACCTAGAAGAGACATGAGAAGTTTATCTTTGACTATTGTAACTGTACTGGAAAAAAACATTGGTGTTACACAAGGCAAACTGGAATCTCTAGTGAGTTTTGCTTGATGCTGTCTTATGCAACTGTTCAAACTATGGCCTTGTCAGTATTGTGTAATACTGTATGAATACAAATTACCAATACATTTAAGAGATATATTGTAGTAGTAATTGTAGTAATAAAAGTAAGACCCCCTTAGCCTAAATATATTTGGATAGTTAAAATTAATTTCCAAATAACATCCTTGAACTTTGACTACTGGAGCATTTATATCTGTCACATTTACAAGAGGAATTTTTTAAAGTAATTTTTTTAAGGAATTCATTTTCTGAAACAACTTTCTATATATGGAAGTATTTTCAAATTAATCCATTCACAAAAGGAGCATAAATGAAGACAGCATCTAGACTTTTTTGTTCTTTGTAAGCTCAGATCCCTGTAACACTGAGTCTCAGTTTGGAATAACACCTTCAACTACCTTGTTGTCTCCTCACTGTTTTGCTTTAGTGACTTGAAAATTGTGAATTCTATTGAAGTTCTGAAATCTCTATTCAGTCATCAAACAGATTAAATTCAATGTTTTATTCATTGAGTTCCTTTTAAAATATTGTATATAATCAATTCAGTGCAAGAAGATTCTTGAGGTCACTGTCCCCCTTGTCCATGGGGAGGGCAAAGCAGCAGCCTGGTGCTCCTTCACTAGAGTTTTCAGTATGTAGCTCTTCATATCTGCTCCATTTTTCATTTATCAAAAATGCAGGAGATAGCCCTGAATTACTTTTTTTTCAGTCAAAACATTGTGTTCTAGGCCTTTTAGACCTTGGTGTAATGAATGTGATCTTCACCTTTTCTCCAGACTGTTCACAGGTTGAGACTGTTTAATGGAGTTCAGAATTAATTTTGGAAGGTGATGTATTTTGTAGTCTACATCTTCATTACACACAGCATTGTATACTTGGCTGTTACGCAAAAGAATTGAGGAAATTTTATTGTAGTAACATTCTTACCTTAGTCATGGATGGTGAAATTGTACTCCCAAGAAATGTGATTCTACAAAGCTTAAATGTTAACCTTCTACGTTGTAACTACTTGAAGTAGGCCACACCATGATAACTTTCAAAATGTGATTATTCAGCGAAAAAATTGTGATCTGCATTACAGAATTTATCCTTGATTTCTGAAAAGTAAAACCTTTCAGGCCAACAGAAAATATATAATGTAAGCATTATAGTACTGTTTATAACCAAAAATGTAACTGGTTTCAAATCTTGACATTTATTTCTGTCAGTAATCTCAGTACTTCACTGGAGACATCACTGTCATCTCCAGGCACAGATGTACTTGCTGGAGGCCAGAGTGGCTTCAGAATCACCACTTGCCCTCTCAGGCATTTACACCTGCCCTATCTGGACCACATCAGGAGTACTGTGTGTAGTTCTTGGCTTCCCAGTTCAAGACTGACAGAAATATATATTAGAGACAGTCCAAGGGAGGGCAACAAGGATGACCAAGGGACTGGAACATCTGTCACATGAGGAAAGGCTGAGAACCCTGGGGCTGTTTAGTCTGGAGAAGAGAAGCCTGAGAGGGGATCTTACTAATTTTTATAAATATCTGAAGGGTGGGTGTCAGCAAGCGGGCAGTCTCTTTTCAGTGGTGCCCTGCAATAAGGCGAGGGACAATGAACATGGAACTGAGAAAAACTTTACTATAAGGGTGATGAATCACCAGGACGGGCTGCCCAGAGAGGCTGTGGAGTCTCCTTCTCTGGAGACTTTCAAGACCCATCTGATCACCCCTAGGAGATTCTGCTTTGGCAGGGGGGGGTTGGACTCAGTGGTTTCCAGAGTTCCCTTCCAACCCCTACTATTCTATGATTCTATGATTATGCAACACAGATACACAGCAGGGTATTGAAGATGCTATTCATCCCCCAGTATCTTCTGTTCTGCTTATGGGCAATCCACTGTGATACAGAGGAGTGATGAGACCATACGTGTCATATTAGCCAGTGGGCTTTACATGAAGATAGGCATAAAGCTGAAACTGTCTGATTAAGCATATTGAAGCTGTGCATATAATGATATGCAAAACAGCAGGCTTTCAGTTGTGTTATAAATTGTTCAGTAAGTGGAGCTGTGAATTTAAATTTGGCTGGTTTTTATTTTCCTTTGAATTATGTCTCATATATCACATTATTGAGTTCAGTGTTTCTCTGGCCAGCAAATTAAGACAAAATCCACAGCCATCACATGCACTGTTAGCCAAATTCACTAGATCAATTTATTAATATCATCCAAAGTAAGGAATTGAAAGTTAGAGCTGTGGACATGACTGCTTGTCAATGTTTAGGAGTTCGGGTGGACCAAAAACCTGAGGACAGGATTGTTCTGTTATCCCCTCTCCCCCTTTCCACTCTTCCAAAGGAAAGGGAAATAAGAATGAGACACTTAGAAATGGGAAATTAAAAGTGAGACAGATTTACTAGAGCAGGGGAAAGACAGTAATGCATGGGATAAGGAATAAATAGATACAAACATATATATATATAACCTGATCTAGATGGCTGCAGGGATAGATGCCTGAAGGCTGCTTTCAGCAGGGCCAACTCAAGAGAAGGCTCCATGGCTCTTCCCAGCACTCCATGGATGTGGGTTCTGAAGAGGTGGTGGCGAGCTGGGGGTAAAGGAGCACAGGGAACAGTAGTGGAGCAAAGAGTGGGCGAAAGAGAGGAAGGAGGGGCTGAGGGAACTTCCTAGAGTATGGGCATGGGAAGGGAATATTGACCTCTCTGTGTTCCCCCCTCTCAGAGTCTGAAAACAATCCTTCTTTAGTTCCTTGTATCTTGACACTGTTAGAGCAGTGTCATATTTTGAGTACAAGTCAGTATCTATAGCTTTCCTGCAAAATGGGTTACACTTCATGAAGAACATAATTAACCTTGGTACTACTGAGTTATTTTTAGAAATTACAGGCACGCTTGTGGATATTTCAGGTAGCACATACAAACTACAGTGTGTTTCATTTATGGAAGGTTGCTGCCAAAAATACTCAAAATATAATACTTGATTCTCCTGAATGACACATACTTGCAAGAAATTAGCTGTGGAAAAAGATTAAATTTCATTCATTACAGTCTGAAATATTTTTCTTTTTTGCAAAAAGTAAAGATATCTGGTTATGGTTTCCTGAACTTCAAATCAGTCATGTATCTGTGTTCTGCTTTTCTATTTTGCAGCTAGCAAGCTATACATTATAGCTGTCAACTCTGTTGTAGCATCTTTCACAGGATGATAAGCAATGAAGAAAAAGCATTGTGTCAGACAGTCAAACAGCTAACATCTTATTAGCAGCAGCTTAATATGACCATGATACAGTATCTAAGATAGCTAAACTTACATGATTCTACTTCAGAAGTTATGCCTGAGAAACAGGATTTCACTTTCTTCAGGATCCTTTACCTTCACATGTTTGTATTTAGATGTATAGGAGCTGCCTTTCAGAAATACTTTGATGCTTTGATGTGTGATGTGCTTCTAGCAGAAAAATCAGTGACAAATATTCTTACCAACAGCCATACAAAGATAAGGTCTTGTAGATAAGAAATGGCCAGATTTTTTTCTTTTTTAAGCACAAGTGTGGTCGTCAGAAAAATAATTGCAAGTGATTGCATTTCCTTACATCTTCTGAATAAAGTATGGAATTTCTCCTTCCACCATTAAGTAAAGAAGAATATGGTACAACAAGTTAAAGGGCAACATAGTAATAGTGTGTATGTGATATGTGAAGGGTTGAGGATTGTTTTAACATCTGTAACCAGAAGATTTCATGAATACCAGAGACAAGACTGCAGTGTACCGACAAGTTTGCTGCAACATGGCTCATCTCTTCTGTATGGGAAAATCATATGAGCAATGAGAAGAACAATTATAAATGACAATTGCAAGTGCAGTTGGCAGGTAAAGGAGTGAGAGGGTTAGAGAGTGTATCTAAAGCAATCAATAATCCTGATTCACAAACTGTGTTTGGTTGGGTTATTTTTATAACTGTAAATTCATTTCTTATTCTTTCTACATGTATTGGTAATGTCCCATTGCAGCTTTGTTGTTCCTAAATCTTTGTTGAGAAGTGAGTTACTCTTACTGAAAGTAATACCAAGATATACTGAATTTGAGAATAATTTATTGTGATAGCTAAGAGAGATTCTGCTGTAGTTTAGAGCCTAGCAAAATCAGATTATATCAGAAGCATTATTTGGTAAGCTTCAACCTAATTGTTAAATATGTACTTTCAGAATTGAAGCAGTATATTTCATATTACATATTTCGTATTGCATATGAAAAATATGTAATATTTTTCAACTATAAGTCATTCTCTTGTAATTCACAGAATATACAGCATTGGGCTGTGAAGGCCATTGAAAGGTCATCTTTTGCATCTTCCTGCCCCCAGGCAGAGGCAATTGTATTTAAACTAGTCTGGATAGATGGTTGCCTGTTCTATTCTGTTCTCAGAAACCTCTCCTGGTGAAGATTCCACAGCCTCCATGGGCAATCTGTTGAGTGTTTAACTATCCTCATACTTAACCTTCCTACTGTTAAATTGGACTTATTTTTTTAATGCTCCTTAAGGCCATTAACTCTTTTTCTGTCTGTTGTGGAACAGTTTGTGCCTTTCCACTTTGCAGCAGTATTTTACATTTGTAGACCATTATAATGTCTTCACTGTCTTCAGTAAATTACCCAACTTCTTTCAAGTCTTTCCTCATGGTATATGTTTGCTAGACTTTTGGTCATTCTTAATGCTTTCCTTTGGAATCTCATTAGCCAAGTCATTTCTAAAATATAGTCTTCAACAGTGGATACAGTGAATGCTGAGCCTTACCTTCCTCTAGTAATCAGGAAATAATTATTTTAAATGTAAAGTGTGTTACTCATCTTTAAATATGCATGCTTTTTAATAGCAACCATTGTTGGCTTTGATTTATTGTTACCCATAGAGCCTCTTCGGTGAAGCAGCTGGCTGTCTCATCTTTCTTCCAGGATATATTTATGTGATTGTTTACTGACTTCATTGATCCACTTTGTCTGCCTAGGGTTTCGTTCTGTATTTTCTCACACCTTTACCTAGCATGCAAAGTCATCTTGCCTTCTGCAACTAATCTCCAAGAGCTCTTTCCACTTTGGTATCTTTCTCAGATTTAGAAACGCACTCTCGATTCCAGCATCCCATCCACTAAGGAGAAAACAAAATAATAGCAAAAGCCCCGAACCGTATTATTTGTAACTTTCCAGGTTGACAGTGGGCCACTGAGGATGTTTTCCCAGCTGCTATTACCCAGGATGTGTAACAGTTACATCAGAACAGTAAATCATAGTTCTCTGTCTTGACTGTGACCAATCTGGGATATGTACAAATAACATTACTGTAACTCTTCTATCTGTGAGACCTGTTTGTCACAAGCAGAAAGTAGGCTGGAGTGATATTTGTTCCTGAGAAATGTGTGCAGGTTGTTACTTACCACAGGGTCATCTTCTAAGTATTTGTAAATACTTTAATTATTTGTTCTGGCTTTAAATGAAGTTAGTCTGACTCAGTCCTTTTTCCTTTTTGATGTGTTCAGTTATGTTAAACTTTGTGAGGCATAACTTGATCAAGTAAAATGGAAACTGCAGTAAATCTAGATACTTGCGACTCTTATAAACTGTATTTTTATTATTATAAAAGCAGCTGCAGATCAGCAGTAGAGGAATTAACTAAAAAAAAACAAATGACCATTACTACATGCAAAAGTTGTTTGTGTGCTCTGTTTCATCTTTTCAGTTAATTCCATATACAGAATTTTGTTACATGCTTCATGGATCGTCACAACTGTCATATGCAGGCTTGTCCATCAACCTATACTGCCTAGTACTTTGCTTATGAAATAGCTCCACTGTAGCAGGAGTGGCATATTGCAGTTTTGGTGCAATTCAGGTGTTACCATGTCTGGTCGATTAGAAAAGCAGAAAAGCCAAAACACTTCAAAAATAATATACTTATATTCATTGCAATAGCTGATTTAAATTAACCTGGAAAACTCTTCTGACTTAATAACTTCAGTTTTGTAAGTTCAGTCAAGACCATTAAGTGATTATATAAATTTCTGACAAATACAGATTTCTTTGAAAGTCCCATAATGGAGCCATTGAGCATGAGGTTGCAAACCATATAAAAATCAGGTATGAACTGTAAGAATCTCAGAAAATGAAATGGGTAATGTATTTGAATTGCCAAGGGAGAATAAATAGACTTAGCAGCAAGATCAGCAAGTATGTTGATGGAGTTAGAAAATAGCAAAGAAATGAGTCACTGTATAGATGCAAGGAATTTAGTAGTTGTTCCTTTGGGGCATGCTAGCTGTGAAGTGTGGAAGATAAGGCAACTGAATTACTACAGACAACAATAATAAAACCAAATCAAATTTAAAAGAATTTCTGGTTTCTTCACTGCCAAGAGAAAATAATTTTATTGAATTTGGCCATGATACAGAAACACAGATGGACAGTTTGCTGATACAGAGCAGCCTAAGAATTAAGGGAGAAGCCTTATCACACCAGCTTTTACCATCATGCTTCATGTTATTTTCAGTTATGCTAAGATTTCACTTTTAGGGGAGAAATCTAGATTAGATCCCAAAATAACAGATAATTCAGTGTTTCTGTCCAATGGTGGCTGTCGGGTCTAGATCCATGTCTGATACCAAGGAATACAGCTGCTTCTTGAGGTGACATGGTGAAAGATGGGAGACATAATCTTGTTGACTTAAGCCCACAGTGTTACTTAAAAAAAGCAACTGCCATCACTGAGTTAACTAAACTCAAACTTACATTCATGCACCAAATAATTTATCCGTGGTGCTTTCAATTTGATACAAAGTTATTTGCAGTGTATTTTTTATTTTAATGTTGCCTGAAGTTTACTTGTGGCGGAAGAGTTCCTGTTCACCCACAGAGTTCATATTTCTGTTCGTATTTCCTTGATTCTTTGAATAAGCTTTGCATTTATGAAAGGGTTTTTGTGGAGACTTATAAGTTCATTTCTGTAGTGTTTGGAGACCCAGGGGGCAGGGTGCTACTCAAGCCATAAGCATTATAACTAAATAAAGGCTAGAACATTATTACAGAAGAATTGTGAAATATAGTGATTAACATAAATAATATGTCTTCTCTAGTCCAGTGGATTTTAGGTATCTTAAAAACGGAGGTATGTGTTTCAGTACTTCTGCAAACCTCAGAAAATGGCCAAGTCTCATCACAATAAACAGGTAAAAGGTAGAAAGTAGTTTTTTGGGGGTTTTTTTGTAAGTTGTGATCATAGAATAGTCTAGGTTGGAAGGGGCCCTTAAAGGTCAATCTAGTCCACTCCCTCTGCAGTGAGCAGACATAGATCAGGTTGCTCAGAACTCTGTTCAATCTGACTTTGAATGATTCCACAGAAGGAGCATCTCCAACCTCTCTGAGCCACCTGTGCCAATGTTTCACCACCCTCATACTACAGAATTTCTTCCTAATATCTGATCTAAACCTACCCTCCTTTAATTTAAAACCCTTTTCCTGTTGCAATGGACCCTGCTAAGAAGCCTGTCCTCATCTTTCCTGTAGGCCCCCTTTAGAGACTGAAAGGGTCCAATAAGGTCTCCCTGGAGCCTCTTCTTCAGGTTGGACAACACCAACTCTCTCAGCCTGTCTTCATAGGAGAAGTGCTCCAGCTCTCTGATAATTTTCATGACCTTCCTCTGGACTTGATACAACAGCACCACGTTTTTCTTTTGTTGGGGGCCCCAGAACTGGGCACAGTACTCCAGGTGGGATCTCATGAGTTCCCATGACCTGCTGGCCACGCTTCTTTTGAGATTCTTAAGTAACTTTTTAAAACTGATATGCGTGTCAGTGTCACTGCTAAAAATAGAGCACAATTATCTGTGCTTTCTCATATGGGATATATTGACAGTCTTTAGGGACCAATAGTACTGGTGTTAGCACTTTCAACCATGTTATGCTGGCAGGTTGTATTTACCAGTGTGAAGCAGTAGTTACCAGTTAAAGCCTTCACAGAAGACACAAGAGGATGCATTGCATAAATATACCCTAATTCACCTAATATGCAAAGTTAAATTGATCAGCTTGTATGCTTGAACTTTGATTGGCTGATTCATGTTTGAGTCATTAAAACTGTTCTAGAAAGGCTGAACCCCTTCTCTAGTTCAAATCTCTTTGAATTTACATTCATTTGCAACTGTGTAAATAAGAAATGAAATAAAGAGGTTTTCTTATGCTATGTTGCTTAGGCCTACCAGGCACTTTGCCAGAGTTGTGATGAAACAGAACATGCAAGACCAATATCAGTGATTAGTTGAAGGGAAATGCCACAGGTCATCATCCTTAGATTTACCTGAACTGGACTAAGAATCTAGTTACCAATCTCCTGTCACCCTGAAATAATGAGACCATCAGACCTAGGGAACTGCTACTTCAGGAGGTAGTTACAGTAGTGGCTGTTTGGATGCTATACGTGCTCTATGGTGTAAAGTATAATGCAATCTCTGACTCAAGATTGAAATGTGGCCTTTACCACAACCTAAAGGCTCACACCTAAATTTCTAGTAGAAGGCAACAAGCCTCAGATGTCTGTAACAGCATATTCATGTGAAGAAGACTTAAAATATGGATTGTTAATTTTCATGTATAAGTGACCTGATATTGTATTTTATAGAAACTTGAGAGTAGGATGAAAGGAAATGAAACCTTTGGTTATTTAAGATACCTTCTTTCTAATGCAAGGATTGCTATAAACAGCTATAGCTTTAATGCATTGGATAGGACAGAAAGAGTCTAGAAGAGAAAATAAATTAACTTCTTGAAAAGGAAGTAATACCAGTTTGTTTTAGCAAGTTGCATATGGGCTTGTCTGAATAAGGAAGTTTCTTTTTATCTCAAACCAGACACGTCCTCCTCACACAGGAATCAGATAACTTGTATAGAGTGTTGCCAGTTGGGACACACTTCCCACTTTGAGATTAATTTTCCAGTGTATAGCAGTAAAAGCTGCTGAAAATAACCATTTTCAGTGATGAGCATGAAATCTTCAAATTTTGGAAGTGAAACAGTCGTTTTATGCAATGAAAATCTGTTCAGACCTGTTTGAGTAATGGTCTGCTGAAAAGTGCCCTGTGTTTTCTGTGTTCTGCTCCAGAGAGCAATTGAGAACTTTAATGGCAGAGGTTCATGGTGAGCACACACCTGCACGTTTTGCTTCCTGGTCTTACTCTGCATTGCAGCTCTAGCCAAGGCAGATAAATTATTTCTGCTTTCTCCATTCTTTTAGCGCTGTCACCAACATCCACACAAAATAATGCCATCATTTTAATATAGTTTTCATCTGTAAACTGTTTACAGAATCTATTCTCTCAGCCCATCACTGTGTTCTTTGTGTATTCCTGACCTCCAGATTAATTTAATTCCTCTCTACTGTGAGACTTGCTGGATCCATTTCAAAGACTATAATTATATTTCTGATTCTTCATACATACATAGTTCAGGTTCCAGATGAGTAAATAATTTATATGCAAACTATCTGGGATCTGTTGCAGACTCTGGATGCTTTATTTGGAAATACAGTTTGCAAAATATACTGCTTCTTAAATTTTACAGTTCTCACAGATATATTGTCTTGGCATTGCTTATAAATTAGGAATAGCTGTTAAAACTGCTAAAGGGGGATACAATTAAAAGAGAGAAGCAATGCAGAGAAAATATATATATATTTTTAAAACACCATAAGGAGATGCTGTGAGTTTAGAGTATTCAGTTTATACGCATGAAACACGACAATCCTGTAAGCACATTTTAAGAGGCAATGTATTTAGTCTGACATTCCAGAATAGATTAATGACTACATCAATTGGTAAATATTGTCATTTTTCTACTAAATGTTAACAAGGTAATTTCTACTGAATAAAATTTGAAAGTAAATAACTTGAGCTTCTATTGACTTTCACTTCAGTATTTTATCTAGAGAAGAATAGTACAGAATTTTCATAATAGTAGAAATCTGAAACAAACTACTGTAGATTGTAAGTTGTACATTTCACATAGTTTACTTCCTTTCTTCCTGAAACAACAGAAACTTGTTGACTTCTCCCTGGACTGATAATAACTTAACCACTTTGGAAACGGTCTCCACTCTTTTCATCTTTTTTCCTCTCGGTGTAGTTGAGAAAGTTCTTCAGCATACAAACACTGTTCTGCTGTTTGAGATAAGTTTGGGAATTTGGTTCCATTTTTTCAGTGAATGCCTTGAAAATGTGACTTTGCTATGTAAACACTGACTACCCAGTGTTTATCTCACCAGAATCAGTGTTGCCAAACCTAGCACATGGACGATCAGATGAGAGTTTTACCTCATGGAATTCATCAAGTGGTCTTTGAGCTTGAGAATAAATCTTCTCAATACACTGAGAGAGCTAATTCTCTTTGGTTCATAGCATTTAAAAACAAAAAAACAAAACAAAAAAAAAATTCTGTGCATTTGACAAAACCCATCAGATAGCTACAGGAGCTGCCTGAAGCCTGGCTTCCAACATGAGTTGTCAGGGGTGGGCTGGGACTTCTTCACTGAGCCTAGGCATAGAGGTTTTTTAATCTAGATTTGTATATATTTAACATTTATATTTATTTATATATATGAATATATAAATATATAAAAATATATATAAACCATTATATATTACATTTCTAATCAAAGAGTTCATCTGAGGTTATGATAATGATAGCAATCTTCTACTTCTACTTCACTTACATGAAGGAGTTATTTAGTGCTTAAACCAAGAAAAAAAGAAAACTTTTTGACAAAAAAATCACTTTTGGTCAATTAACTCTGTGGAATTTTAGACCCAAGTGGTTTTCTTAACTGAAAATGGTGAGGTTTTTTCAGTGATGCTAATTGCTGTCTATAAGTAGAGAGGAGTAATATCTCCTACTCCTTGTTCATCCTGTTACAGACTAGCAAGGCTAAGTAGATAAACAGAGCTCTAATTGCAGAACTGCAGAATTTACAGCAGGCTGCATGGTTACATTCATCTTCAAATGTCAGCCTTGAAAAGCTATTTCACTCATTAAATTAAAACTCACTGTAAATTTTTAATTTGAAATACAAAATTAAACCTATTACATGTTTTTAATGGAAACACTATGAAAAAGAAAAACTGAAAATTTAAAAGTCCCTGGAATTTCTTAGCCATCCCATTTATAAGGCCTCATCAGTATTTCACATGAGAGGTTCCTGTCTTAAACGATGAAGAATTCCACATGATAGGAATGCTCAGATTTTACTCAGGATCTTGCCATCCAAAAATCATAAAAACTGGGTGGTCAAAAGATGACCGCAATTGCTAATTATTAATGGAGTAAGAGTTCCCCAGAATCATTATGTGTACAAAATTAATTGCAGAGGTTTGGGCCAATATTGCAGTTTTACTTTTTTTTGTTCTGAATGAAAACAATTGTTTTAAGTATTTTGTTTCCAGCTAGTACAGGCATGATCATAAAATCCAAATGTACAGCATGTAGTCCTTGGGACAGCATTCTGGGTATCATGCATAACTATAAATACATGAAGGTTTCAAAGTTCTTGTTTACCACTGTGCTTTCAGTAAAAAAATACTTATTTAATAGGCAGCTTAAACATAAACAGATTGTTCTGTCCCATAAGACAAGCACAGTATTTCCAATTAATATTCCATTAAGAGTACAAAGATGATTCAACACAACAGTTATTGCATTTAAAAAGCTTAATCTTATTAATGTTGTCACACCCGTCTTCTCAGCAACCAGAACTTCAGCGTAAATTATTTAACACATCACAATATAAATTGCTATAGTGCTTGTAGAATTCTTTTCAAGCAATTCCCTCATTTTTTGTCCCAAATTGCCTGTTTGTCTGGAAGCAGCAAGAGAAATCAAATTAGATGTTAATATTCTACCCAAATACTGCATAACTTCCATCAGTTCCTCCTTAGGAATTGTAAGCTTCTTTCATCATTTGCTTTTTCTCCCAGAGAAGTCATAAGTAAAGCCAAAACTTGATATAACTGGGATTTGCTAAAATAGTCTCATTTTATGTAAATATTCCTCAGTGTGGATTTATTCTCATCCGCCAGTCAAGAAATAAGAGAGCTCCAGCACTTCATGTTTATAGGAAAGCATCGTCTTTCACAAGGATGTCAAGGTTAAACTTCTCAAATTCAGCTTTGCCCCTCTTCCTGTTTCCAGATAGACCCTGTGAATTTAAGTCTGGAGCAGAGATTAAGGGAATATCAGACCTTTTAAAATATTTTAAGAACTTTGTTATAGTGGTCTTTTCAGAAATTAGGCCAAAACTTGTGGATGCTTTATGGTTCCCAAACCAATAGCATTAAGGAAATTCAGTTTACATCAAACTGAAAAGTAAATGAACCAAAGCATGGATAGTTCAGGCACCTGAACTACTCATACTGCTATCATGCAAAAACCTCACAGTGAAAATAAGCAGGGCAGAATTTGTAGAAAAAGGTCCTTTATCATTGTTGTTGTTGTTATCATTATTTTTGTTGTTTTGTTGTTGTTTTAACTTTTGTTACTGGAGGAGAAAACATAAATGTGTTCAGACACTCAAACCCTTCTTCATATCATCCTGATGAGTCTGGTTGAAAGTTTCCCCGTTCTTCCCAAAAAATATTACTTGGATACTGAAGGGGGCAAACCTCTGGGCTTGTATAACATTACTGTGATCCCATCACATTCAGTCATGGTGTTTCCTCTGTCCCTGCAGTAGATGATGATATTCCCATTATTTAAATGCTATATATGATTAATAGAAACAGGTTAAAAAAAAACTTCAGAGTAATTATACTTTAAATGTAGGTTGTTGCTGAATAATAAAAGTCACAGATCAAGCACAATCATGGCACAGTCCTAGAATAACAAAAAACTGAAAACTATTCTAGGTTTACTAACCTTTGTTCTTTATAAACATCATAAAGCATGTTCACATTGTATTTCCTGCATTTCTAGTGAATTTATTAAGACTCTTTTTTTAAGAAAAGGGCAGATTACAGGCCAGACAGAATGTATGGTTTTGTTAAATTAAATATACCTTTGTTACAGCTAGGCTTATAGAAGGCCAGTAAGTGTTCATCCAAATCTCTTCCAAACCTCTGTGTTAAGTTCTTTCACCAATCTTTCTGTCCTTCCTTTTGCTTGCCCTTTTATTTACTACAAAGCATATACATACAAAGCTCCATATACATGAATCTGAATCTGGGGTCATTGAATACTTTGAAAGACTTCTGCACTTCTCAGAATATTCAATTAACTGTAGGCAAAATAGAGCCTCAGTCCTATTGAGAATAATGGCTTTTGGAAAAGGGTAGTCCTGCTAGGGATGTGGTCCATTAGGATGTTACTCTTCTGCCCTTTCTGAAAGAGAAACTTTCTTATGCTGAATAATGGGAAAAATTTGCACTTTTGTTCTAAAAATTTTCAAGTGCACACAAGCTTGCTAAGATATAGCAGAAAGAGAAATTTTAACTATCTGGAATTCCATTTTTAGGAGTATTAAGGAGAAATGCATGAGAGAGAGAGAGAGGAGAAATACAGTTTGCTCAGTTTCTTAGATAGCTTTTACTGAAGTGGGTTTTGATTGAAGATAAACAACTTGATCACACATACTCAGAAGCCCCATTTAGTTTCCATGAGTCATGTCTGTAATTTGGGATGAGCTGAATTTTTGTTTTAAATGCACAGCAGAGTTTATTCTTAGATCAAATCACCAACAGTGCCTATATAATGGCACCCAAAAAAATGAGGCGACTGATCACTCTTTGATGCATCTCTTGCAGTTACATTCCTATTGATCTTTCTTCTTCAAGGCACTATCCTGACAGAACTAAAGTTAAATCTGGGTCATCTTTTGGAGCAAGATTCTGAAAAACAGTGAAGTGAGATAATTACTCAAAAGCAGACGAAAGAAGCTCTGTATTATTCCAGATATATGGACAGAAGCATCACAAATGGAGAAAATGACTGAAACTCACTGCAGCTCCCTTCTAAACTGGATATACAATATTTCTTTCTATGCGATTCCCTTCACATGTCAAGGAGATGGTATATATGCCATATGCTGTGGCAAAAGTGATGCCTCACTATTAGTAAAACTCTAATCATAAGAACTATCAAGACCACCCATTTTTAATCACAGGAACCTCTCTTGGGTGACTAATGCCCAATAGAGATTCCTTTGAACTTTAATGTTTAGACATTGCATTGCAGTTGCAAGTGTGAAAATACGTTGTCTAAAGAGATTCTACCAAATAATTCCCTATATTACCTAAATTCCAGGCCTTAAGTGAAGCAGAACAGGCTCAAAGATCTTTTGCTAATTTAGATATTGACACGAGTTCTTTCAGGAGGAGTTTCAGTTTCACTAGTTAAAAGTACCCCTGTGTGTAGTCCTCAGCTGCATCCCTCCAACAGTAGTTTATATTTTGTTTTCCTGTATCTTCTATTCATTCACATTGGCATCCTGCTAAATCTACTACAAATTATATGATTTATATAACCGTTGTCCCTTTAGAGATATTGTCAGGAAATGTCTTTTTCTAACTGAACTGGTCAAAGTCTAAGTGGACTAGTAAATCAAGGTGACATTCTGAGATTTACTATAGTTAGTATTCTAATAGTACTTTCTACTTTGATTTAGGATTCCAAGCTTTCTTTTCTAAACCAAATTAAAAATTCAGGCTGCTTTAAAAGTAGCTCAGACAAAGACAGTTAAACACCTAGAGTTACCAAAAGTGTATTCAGGAATGACAGGTATTAGTGTGGGCTCTGGGACAATGTCATTTACTGAAGTGGAATCTGGGGAAACAGAATTAGACCAGCCTTTGAAAATTTGTTGATGAACATTAGAATACAAAATTCCCTCTGGAGACCAACATGCATTTTGTGCAGGTTTTGGTTTAACTAGCTTAGGTACCCAATAAGAGAATTTAGCCTTGAAAAGTTTTCACTGTGTTGTTTGCAAAGTAATGGAAATCTCCCCATGATCTGGTTGGACCAGATAACCTCCATAGCTCCCTGTCAACCTCAATCATTCTGTGATTCTGTGATTTCAATAGGGATAAGCACACTCATTTTGTTAATTGCTGTTGTTCTCTATTATTTTATAGTAGGTATTGCAAAATGTTGTCTAGTGATCTTAAAAATTAGATTTTCCTAAGAGACATAAGTTATGAGGGTAGCAATTTAAACATGCCACCCTGTAGCCTACCACCTTCGCTTTCATGTGTCAGAAAGCTCTAAAATAAATTATTCAAAGCATATTCCAAATCTCCAGATTAGTACATTCAGAATAGTTAAATTTAATTGTATAGATCCATGCTGTCTAAATGTACTGAAAATGTCATCCAAGAAATTAATCAGTGGTAACTTTTAGTCCTGTTTCTGATCTGTTTTTTTTTTTTTCATTCCAAATCAAGCCTACGAAAAATGACATCATAACTTCAAAGTTTTATAAAGCCATTCCTTATTAAAACCTTCCCTATTTTTGCCCATAAAAATTATGAAGTAATGTACAATTTCTGGTGATCTAGGAAGAGAAAGTTATGTGAGAGCAAAGATTTTCGAGTACTTTCTGAATGGATATATCACAAATAATTTTTTTCAAAAGGGCTCTAATCCTCCTTCTAGTTTCTCTGAAGGAACACTAATAATACAAAAGAGGTTTTCTTTTAGAATGAAAGGTGCTCATAACCAAAGCCAGCCTTCTCCCAGACACTGAGTGGTCTGCCCATCCCCCATCCCCACTTCAAACAGAGGTAATGTATTTCACTCTGCTCCAGTGTGTTCCACCACTACTTTAGTGTGCTTACTGCCATTCCCTTCATCCATCCATCCATCCATCCATCCATCCATCCATTCATAAATCGAGCACTTCTGATGATCCACGTGGCAGAACTTTCTCTGCAGATGGAGGGCTGTTGAACACCATTCCGTTGCCCCTTCCCACAGGCAGCAGGATGCACCTTTGCTGTGGGGAGAAATGGCTGTTCCCTCTGTCTGTCTATGAGTATTTCCTTTAACTAGATACCTCCTTTTGCCCTGCTGTTCTGTGTGATAATATGGGACTAAAGCCATGCCAGCTTAGGATGCTATAACAGCGATTTCCCTATCAATTTGTGGGATGATATTCCCCCTGGAACAACAGCTGAAGGAGGAAGGCTGGCTGCCTGCCTGAGCACAGGCACTTAGCTGTAATAATTGTGAAACAGAAGAATTTGTGCTGTTATAAACTAGTCAGAACTAAGCAAATGGTGGATACTTCGTGAACTGTTGGTTGTTCAGAGTATTGCTATAAAGTTTTGCTGTTTCAGTGCACTTTTCCAACTCGTATCTGTAACTAAGTAGTTTCCCATGTTAAGATAGCATGATGATTGTAGTGCATG
This sequence comes from Heliangelus exortis, assembly GCF_036169615.1. NCBI lineage: Eukaryota > Metazoa > Chordata > Aves > Apodiformes > Trochilidae > Heliangelus > Heliangelus exortis. The sequence continues at coordinate 105,480,621 of NC_092422.1, read as the reverse complement.
GCTATGGAAGGCAGAGAGGTGGGTTTTTTTTTCTTAATAAAACCTTAAGTGTAAGCTGCTAAACAACAGCTGTATTTCAGTGCCTTCAGGAATCATGACTTAATATCCATGTCTCCTTTTCACAGTTTAGAAGCAGTAAGACCTTATATTAAAAACTCGTCCCATTACTGTAATGGCATCCGCTTGCAGATCTGGTCTGTCTGCCACTCAAATGTGAATGTTTCACATTTTTTGGTGTTTCAAATGACACAAAGCATTTGTGATTAAATAACTGAATCCTGCCTTTTTCAGTGAGAGAAAAAACATTATTAACTTGCATTTCTTTAGTTATTTGCTGCCTATATAGTCTCAATAATTTTAGCACTCAAGCTGTCATTTTAGTATTCAGAGGTTGTATTGCTCCAAAATTTGCTGCTCCTTGGTTTTATTTCTGAATATGTACAATAAGAGCAATAAAACTGGCTTTATCTCCTATACTTTCTATAACAAATTATCTTCTACTACTGCTAGGAAATTTGAGTTGTTTGCCATTTAACACCATTTTAACATAGGAAAATGTCAATGGTGAAGCTCAAGATGTTTTGCTTTCCTGAAGGTTTCTACATATGGCATGTGACTCACACTTGGAGTACTTTATGGTTGGCATATATTATATTTTGAAACAGAGAAGCAAAGTTTTATTTGGGAGGTCTTCCTATGTGCATTATTTAGCCTTTGCATTTTAAGATGCTGGTTAGAATCAAACATCTTAGAGTCTATGGAATAATTTTCCATTTTAAAATCTAATTTCTTTGTGGACTCTTTATCTATGGTCACTTATGAAGTTATTTTATAATGAAAGCTGTATTTGTTTGGAAACACTTTAACAAGACTGCCAAAGTTTGGCTTTTCTGGATCAGCCAGAGGGAAAACTTTTGTGCTATCAGATATAAAAATACTGCATTCAGAACACTAGTTAAATTAATTCTTGCCCCACAAACTTCAGCAGGTCTAAGGGGCAAGGAAGGGATGTATTGAGGTGAAACTATAGAGCTTTTTGTTTAAAAATAGAAGAGAAAAACTCAAAGCTCTGTTCGGCTAGTTGAGTTCAACAAATATGTATGTTTATTTTAAGGCCAAATTTTCCTCATTACAATTTTATTAGTTAAAAGAAATCCTGTCAATTGCATAAATTTAAGGAAGGCCTTTTTTGCTTTTCTCCTTGTATTTAAATATTTAGGTGTTTGCTATCTCTTAAAGAACAACTATAAAATAACTTCAAGATGATGAAAATAGACTCATCATTGCCTAAATTTTTTTGTTGGATGCTTGCTTGATGTGATTGCAGAAATACAGAAACTATTCTGATCGTCATTTTAAATTTATTGCAAGATGGGAGAATCACGACTGTGCTTTTAAGCAAAATAGGTAGAGCTCTCATTTCAGATCCATCTTTCATGCTTGCATTCACTGAGCAGTATCACTAGCTAGCTGATACGATGCCTCTACAGCTCTGTACATATATGCTGAAAGCTGAAATCATGTATCAAATGATAAAGAGTCCTTATTTATCATCGCTATAATAGATACGTCACAAGACTTATTTTTAAAGTGCTGGATGAGATAATCTCAGTTTCCAGAAATAAAACTGTACATTTAGGCAATGAAGAGAACAGAGACTTTATTCTATTGAAAGTATAAAATGTGTCAGACTTCAAATGAAAGCAAAGCAGAAAGGGCCCATGTCTGTACACGTGTCTTTCATCTGCATCAACATATTGACAGGTCTGGGGAGATGCAGTAGAAATTCTGACTGATGTGGCTGCCCTAGCACAGAAGTTGATAATGTAGCTGCAAATTCTGGATCCCTTTCTCCCACTAGCTGACATGACTTTTGTCAGGTGGCTTTAAAATATTAGTATAAAATGAGCTTTGCTATTATAGCTTTGCCTTCACTGTTCTCTTTTTGATTTGTATGTAAAACTATAAAATGGCTGTATGGTAGAGTTGTTTGGAATGTGTTATGAATATCCATTTTGCCTCTAAAATATCAAAATTTTCCATTCCTCCTAGAAGTGCTGGAATTCTCCATTTGCAAAGTATGCAGAAAACGTATTTTTCATCAAAACTGTGTATTGTATGACATAAAAAAAAAAAAATACTTTTAACTGCTCTTTTATAAGATCTGTTCCAGTGAAACCACTGTTAACTTTGCAGAGATTTGATTATTCTTTCTGTAAACAGTCAACTTCTTTTATCAGCCAAAGAACAAGTCAGTTGATTAATGATCATTTTTATCTCTTTGAAAGGATCCTTTCCGACCATTGGGGTGAAGTCTCTTTCGAGATTCCTGAGGGCGGGATTCTTAAATAGCATCCTGGCCTCACATCCAGTGTCAGGGGGTGGATCTTTACCCCCCAGCATTTCGTCTGGTAGGTATTCCAGCCTATTGCCTCACATCAATTTTCCTCTTCACCTTTTGCCCCATCTCTCCTCACATCTTAAGGAAACCAGCTTTGGTATAGGTCAGACAGGGAGATAAGACGTCCCCCTCCAATAAAAAGCCAAACTGAAAGGAAACGGAAAAGATTAAGTATTTTTCAGGAAATTAATTACTTTTCATTCATTTTGGTGAATGCATCTATAGGAGAAATTGTGAGGGAAAACAATCTGTAGTTAAGTGATCAACCCAAATGTTGGGACAGAAGGCCAAGTATCCTCTAATCATGCACTTCATGAAGCATGCCCATGTGCACCAGGGAAATGTAACTTTAAAAATGCCTCTATAAAATCCCAGATATAAGTGTATTTGTGACTCTTCCCTAAACATTTACTTTCCCTCATTAAAATCTGGAAGCAAAAGACATTTGGAAAAGCAGAATTTAATTATTTACTGATACACTGTTTAAATCCTCTGTATGCTTCTGTAGTTACAACTTATATCTCGTAAAAAACACTTTAATTTTTTTCAATAACTTTTATCACAATCTGAACTTCTATAATCCTCTTAAAATGAGTGAGAAAACCCCATTGCTTGTACTGCCAGCAAAGTATTTTGCACTAACTCTGGCAAGATCCCCAGCAGAGGCAGAGCTGTATGATGATGGCACAAGGGACCTCAGGGTAGGCAAAAGGTTTAGTGTAGGCTAAGATTGAGAACACTGTGTCAGGTGAATGGACTTCTCTTAGATACTGTGCTGAAATAGGGAAGAAGGACAAGTTTGAGACATCCTTTCCCAGAAAGGCTATACATATTATCCATTCTCTTCTGGAGCCATTAAACACCATCTTCCATCATAGCTAACAAAGAATAAATACATGTATCTTAATAATACTTCAAAGTGAGTCAAAGTCCAGTTCTGTTCCTTTCCAGACTTCATATTTCTATGTAAAATTGATCTGAAGATGGGTTAATGTCACACTTGTATCCTTTCAGGACATCTTATATGTAATGTTGGAGCTTTCTGAAAGAGCAAAAATCTCTTATGGTAAAAGTAGGAAGAAAATTGAAAAATTACATAGTGGCACTGATTTGCTATACAAAAGAAGCTGTTCCACTCCTCTCTGCCTCATTTTATCTATTGTAGTAATTGTAGAGCTCATTGATACAAGATGACTCTTACTTTTTTATTTAAGTGCTATGATTTCTTTGTTTACTTTCTTTCTTCAAACAGCAGCTTCCAAGAAACTTTGATGTATTTTTTAATGACTGTTTGGGTGTCTTTTGTCAACAGTTGGTAAAATATTTTCCATATTTTTTTTCTTCTTGGGATACCTCAGAGTGTTTAATAGCCCATAGGCTATTTTAGCAGTCAGCATCACTGTAACAATGATATCTATAGCCAAACAACTGTGGAAAAGGAAATACTCCAGGCCCCATAAAAATCTCTGTTGAATATAGTGCTATGTGTAGTTGATTCTATTAGATTACAAAGGGCCTAAATGCACTCATGAACTGGCTTCCCACCTGCATACCTAACAACAATTTTATTTTATAAGATCCCCAGGCCTGTTTTTTTCCAAATGCTTATAAAGTCACTTTTTTTGGACTTAAATCAAAACTCTTAAATGTGGTTTGTTTTATAAAATTGGTTCATAATTTCTTTAATTTTTTCTATTGAATGTGCTATACTAAGAATTCTAATTAAATCTGATGAAAAAATTGAAATACAAGTACATGATGTGCAACATATAACCTTAGCAGGGTAATGGAATTAAGTGTTCCTGTTTCATCATGTCAACAGCAGCAACAAAAAATCAGCCAAGCATCAGCCCTACAGAAGGGGAGAGGCTGCCCACCTTCTGAAAAGTGAGGCTTGTCAGGTAGTCGAAAGCCAACGAAGAACTGTGATAAATGCAAGGAAGGAGATGTGTTCCTTTGAGAAAGATGCCTGTGGGGTGCAGGTTGCATGAAGCACCTCAGTATAAATCAGAAATTGCTTTTAACAAACATACCCTAACAATCTTATCTGTAGTGCTGATATTTAACTTTTCCTTTTTTGTGTGGTCCTATTTGTGTTTACATTAAGCACAATTATAATTCTGAATCACATCTCTTCATTACAGAGATGAGCAAAGGATGACATTTCCATTTCATGATAACTTTCTATATTGCTAAAACCACTTTTTTTGTACACATGACTGAAAAAAACAAGCATTTACTGCATTTTTTAACAAAACCAAGCCAACAGAAAAAAAAAAAAATTGTTAAAAGGAGTACTGACCTTGGATGTGAGAGACTCCACACTGAATCTCTTGCTGTGCATGATTTAGTAGAAAATACAAGTACATCCATGAATCCTTAATCACTTTAGTACAGAGAAAAAATGTACCCTTAATTCCATTGAAAAGCACTGCACTGAACACCTGATCTTTTTATGAGTATTTCTTTACCAAGGAGCAAAGACACCCAGGGCAACGATGCCCCAAGAAGGCATTTAAACAGTGATATCTGTGTTATCATGGTAGCCTCTGGCTGCTGGAACAGCAATAGGCAGGCAAAATCCCATTGCAGTCCTGATGCTGTCTCCAAGGCTTACACTCTCATTAACAGTGAGAAGATTGCTATTTATGTATTGGCACTGGAGGGAAGCATCCTTGATTGCTGCCTTTGAGAGCACAGTGACCCCACCTCCATCATCTGAGTTGTTGGGCTCATATTGGATAGTACTGTTCCAAAGCCTAACAGAAGCATGTAACGTATAACTTTGCTGAATTATAACATCATTGCTTCACACGTGGCTTATGTGTAAGATTTCAGTGAATTTAACTACACAGAAAGCTTAAAATGCCTGCATTATTGTGCTATTAGGGTCATTGGGATCAAAGATAATGAGATGGGTTTTATTTACCCAAACCTTTAGCTCAAGCTAAGTGGCAGATTTACTTCAAAATAGTCAGAAAATTTATTCCTTACTAAAGGCAAAATGCTTTTACATCTTTTTTCTACAAAAGTCCCCTCCATCTACAGATGTTCTAAAGTGAATCACAGAACTAAACTGGGAAGTCTGCTAGAAATAACTATCTGGAAAACAGCTTGGCAGAGCATTGTAGTTGGTTTCCTTTTTTCCCCTGTCTATTTTTCACTCAATAGCTGGGGGGGGGTGCATTTTGTTTACTGACAGCTGATGTTCGGTTTTGTGTCATTTGGTGTCTGCTTTTGCACTGTTCAAAGGTTCATTTAGCTGTTTTAAAGATTAATTTGTGCTGCCAGAATGGGGCATTGCATCTTTCTGCAAAAACAGATTTCCTCAAACGTGGGTGTTTTTTAAGCCTGTACATAGCTATGCTAATGCAGCAGTACACATATTTAATAGTTACATAAAAAGTCTGTCACTGATATACAGCCACTTCACTAGAAGCAAAGCTTCCAGCCTGCCAGCAAATATCTATCCTAGAATTCTGCAAAAACAAGTCAATTTTCAAACAATATCTTCCTTTTTATTTAACTGTAGTTTGTCACAAATTGCTTAGTTTCTAGTTATCCCACCTGTTAGCACTATAAATTTATGTGGCTTAAAATTCTATCTCTCCCATTCTATGTGCAGTCTTGTTCCATTTTGGGAAAATTCTTAGCTTACTACTCTTGCTGTGTATTGGCAGTCTCTTGACTTCAGTCATGTGTAAAGGGTTTGTTATATAAATGCATGCCCATATTGTCTAGTAGAAGTTACAGACAGAAAATTTATGGTATGCTTCTGTCTTTGAAGAGTGTGAGGTTGTTCAGTTTTCTGAGTTGGAAGGAAAGGTAGGGAAAGCAAATACATTTCCTAATGTTTGTTTCAAGCTAAACCCTTTTCCTCATTTTTTTTTCTGTTGACAAGAATGAGATGGGTGTCAAGCTATGAGAAAATATGGAAAAGTTCCTGTTAAGTGAATCTCCCAGATGTCCTTTATTCTGTTCAGCATTCAACCTGCATTAGCAGGAGAGGGGAAGAAAAGTCAAAATTATTCACTCCATACATACCTTTCTGTAAACATCAGTGTTGTGATTTGCTTATGAATCCTCTGATCTCCCCATGTAGTCAGCATCTGGATCATTGCTCCCTGTCATTTACAGAACACCCTCTGAAACTTCTGTCAAAGTATTTGGATGTGACTTTGTGGTGAAGTATAAGCATCAATTATTTCCTACCGCTTATTTTACAAGGGTTAATTATCCGGCTTTTTTAAATTTTAGGAAAATGTAAACAAAGAAATTAACAAAGAAATTAGGCTTGATAAAACAATCCACCCCTGTGAACCTGAAAAAAATACATGCAAGAAATAAGGATATACTTTGTTTCTGGAAACGTAGAAGTGATATAGGGCAGTTTACTTACTGCTGTTCTGGACTAGATAATGACAGGACTCCTTCACAAAAAATACATATTAGAGAAGATTTCTTCTTTTCAGTGTTTTACTGCCTGGTTGTCAATAATTTTTTGTCTAACGTACACTTTGATGTTCACTTTTATTACAGGAAGCTTATCAAAAACTTCACACATAACTGTAGAATACTAAGCCAAATGATTATCAGTTGCCTTTTACCCAAAATTAATATTTTATTACAACTTCCAAGTGCACCTGAGCGAGCCCATTATTCTTGCTATTCTATAAACTGACAATTGAAAGCAAGTTGTATTGGCAGACCCTTATCGAACAAAATTACTCAACAAGAACCATCAAGGAGCAATTGTTCACAGTGAAACTCAACTATAATTATGGTACTCCAATAATGAGAAAAGTAACTTCTTCTTTTTTACTGTTAATGCATTTCTCCCTACTCTGGATTCCAGCACCTAAGCTGCTTTTAATAAATGACAATCGCTAATGCTTTCCTGCTTACTAACAAATTGATTTTTTTATTGCACAAGCATTTTCTAGGATGGTTCTTCCAGTTTATTCTTTCAAGCTTCGGTTCTGCTTCACTGGCATGTCTGGACTTTAATTCTTACAACTAATACACAACGGAATGTGTTTTCTGTGAGAAGTTGAAATGTATATGGATTTCTCCATTAGGCAGGTAGGAAGTAGTTCAGAAGCAAACTATGGGTAAGCTCTATGTAATGTGAATAGCATTGCTTGCTTTGAGCTGGTCCATTAGGACTGAGCTTGAACTGTAGAACTGAGATTAAGCTCTGAGTGTAGGACATAAAGGGATGCCTTCATTCTCCACCCTTGCTACATAGTTCACTGCATGCTCAGATGGTCATGGTAAACAGTTCTACTTTATCCCTAGAAGTTCAAGAAAGTTTATTTGCATAAGGAGTCTTGTTTACATAACATACACTATTGTATATTTGCTGACTACAGAAAATGTGATAATTTCTTGTAACAAGCATATGAAAGTTACTATTCGTAACTAACAGAAGCAGAAAGATAGGAAGAGAAGAGCTAGAGGAAACTGATAGATACACTTAGAAAAATGTTTGTAAATAAGCTACACAGATATAGTCTTTGTTTCATGGTGAAATTAAAAAAAAAAAAAAAAAAAAAAAAAAAAAAAAAAAAAAAAAAGAGATCTGAGCTCCCTTTCTAGCCTAGCAGTAAAGCCTTGGACATGAAAGCAGATTCAGAATTGTTTGACTGTTTGTGAGGTGGGAGGCAGAGGGAATAGTTCCCTTGAATAATGTTTAGGGTTTTTTGATCTGTTTTAGATAAGAAGCCAGCATACCTTTACCAAATTCAGCTTTCTGAAGTATCATTCCTAAGACCACATATGGGAAGTAATCTCTAATTTTGGATTTTACACACTGGTATTGAACAAGCCTGTTTAAGTGCCTTATGCAGTCAGTGAAGACTGGGCAATTCTGGACTGGCTCATAGGATCTGTTTTTGACTCATAGTTATGAAAATTTGACTCCTTTCCTTGAAACGCACGTTTCTGTCTCAGAAAAAAAATCTAGATATTGCTATCTCTGGAGATGCCTCCACAGTTCTGGGAGTTAAGTTATGGGAGATGAATGCATGAGATCACCAAAACATCACAGTGTTAGGTCCAGTGCATCATTTATTTGTTTGAGCCTTGACTCCTGATATATTGCTTTCTTAATTTTGATTAAGTAACTCACACATTACAACCAAAGCATTTTCTGCAGATTAGAGAAACTTCAGGAGTATTGATATGTGGCCCCTGCTGCTTCTTGAAATGAACAATGATGCTTTTCATATGTTAAGAAAGCATCAAGATAGTAATAAACAATGGAGGAGGAGATGGTGGCTCATCAGTTTTGTGTAGCTCAGAAGTTTAAAGTTTATGTATTGGAAAACGTGTTCAAGTAGTAAATGGAAAAAATATATAAAGGATATTCTGAAGTGCAAGATGTGTCAGAATCTTATAAAGATCACAATCAGGCATAGTAATGAATAATCAAAAAAAGCTGTGATGTCTCAGAATAGGGTTAAAAGAATGCCTTAACCATGTCATTATACTTATGAAATCACATAATCATGTTTTTCTGTAACCTTATGTAGGCAATTTTTAAATTTTGCTCATTTTCAAATTTCTGGTATAGCTTACAGCTTCTAAATATAATACACCTATGAAAATGGGCAAATTCAAAATAGAGATTAAATAAGTGTGTTTCTTATGTCTCATAAGTACCTGTTATGTATCATAATGAATATTGATGAAGTGCAGAAGCCCCTAATACACAGACTTAATTTTATTTAAATACCTTGACATGCCCTGATGTCAGTAGGGCAGGTATTCCATGATGCAGTCCAACTCTGGACTAATTTTGAACCAAAGAGCAAAACTTGTTCTTTCCACAAGAAGATACAGGGTGGTATGAACATTGAAAATATTAAGAGTCACTTAAGGGTGAAATGTCATTAGATTAAGAAAAATATGTTGCAGTTCAGTTATAAAAAAAAAAGTCAGGTTAATTGTTTCAGTTAATGTAACTGGACAAAAGTATCTCTTTAATTTATGTTTGTTTCAGTGCTTAAGTGAGTGTGTTGCAATTTTTAGAGTTCTAAGTAAACTTTGAAACACTATAAAACTAATGCCACAATCAAATCCATTAAAAACTGACTTTTTTCTGTGTTTTTATCCTGTTCTGCACTCCATTTGCTTCTCTCATGGAAAGACAAGAATAAGAAAGCAAATCATGGAAGCGTTGTAATTGCTTCCTTGTTACAGTTCCACTTTTCTTTCCTCAAACCCCTCCAGAATATCTTTTGTAGGCACACTGTGGGACTGATGTGAATTAGGGGTTGCATAAGCTGTATGCTAGAAACTGGTGAATCTGTTGTCCAAAGTATTCTCTCTTTGTCATGTGAGAAACCAGGATTGTTTGCAGTGTTTGTTGCTGCGGGGGCAAAGGGCCAGAGGACTTGAGAAGGTATTTTAGAAGTACAGATGCTTCAAAGTATACAAACTTTCCTGTAAGTACAAAGCTTCCAAAACATACCAGCAGGTATAAATTCTTGCCAGTGGGTAATAGGGTAGTGAGTGGAAAGTTATTTAATATAAAATTTCAGAAAAACAACTCAGAGAACAATGTTTACACCTTGTGCTAATTCAAGAAATCTTCATCTAGCAGTGACAGGTGTATGACCATAGTTTACTAAAAATAGTAACTTATTCTTGTATTTTTTGGTTTTATTATTTGATTTTTCACAGGTATCTTCCCTTGACTAAACTTAACTAATGTCAAGGGGTATAGGGATACAGAAAAAATAAGAATGAGCACTAACAGCAAGACAAGTAGGTTACACCTATGTGTTTTCCTTTAGCAGCAGGGTGTATGTATCCTGTTTGCAAAATCTGGCTTCTGAAGTCTCAAGAAGGGGGCTGGAACTGCAGCTTCCATTGTTTGAGGATGCTTGAAACACAGGTCTTAACTGGGGACCTTCTATAATGTAAGCCATTAAAGGAAGTGTGATGTCTTGAGCAAAATTTCCATTCCCTTCATGTGTGCACTGATGTGCACTAAAAGTGCAAAACCCAGCAGATTTTCTTCCAGTTGCTTTTTACAAAATCATTAGGTTTTGTTTATTTATTTATTCTTCCACTGGTTTTTCTGTTACAGAAAAATACAATTTTTTCTTCACTGAAATTTGTTCTCTTCTGATGCATACAAATGCATTATTAGTAGCAGGACTGGAAAAGCTGCAGTGCTGTGGCAAGTGGTTCTCCTGTTTGAAGCAGTATGTAACAAATGGAACGAGTGTGAAACCTTGGAATGCCTTCCAAGACCTGGGCACTGGAAGATGGCATTGGGCATTGGGATGCAGTTTTTCCTTGGGTGGTTTCCATGCTATTGCAAAGCTGAAAGGCCAAGCACTGCCCAAGGGAGTACCTGTGCATTTTGCTCTGATAGTCTGACCTCTTCAGCTTTAGCAGGAGGCAAGTTAGTGGGAAACCAGAAGCAGAACGTGGAAATACCTCATAAGAAGGTCATTTTCTATGACATTAGTTCTGACCCAGAGAAGTGATAGAGCTTTATTTTTTTACATCAACTGGAGAAGACATTCCAACCTTTGCTGTTCTAATTGGAAGAATAAGAAACCTGTGTTTATGTAAGAGATCTATTGCTATAATGGGGGTGAAACAGTTCAATGTAAGACTGTTATTATTAATAATAACAATTAATTGTTATTAATAATAACTGTTATTAAGAAGTGCTGCTAATTAATATGTACTAGCTGCATTCTTTTTGGAAGATTAACCTTACATTAAGAATCATTAAAATGGACTTTGATGCATTATTTAAAATGACAAGACAACAAGCTGAATATTTTGTCATTCATGTCACTTCAAATTCTTCTTATTCGTCACACTGACACTCAAATAAATTACACACAATCAAAATCTTGTAGAAAAAAAATAAGATCACTAAAAATGTATGTGATGTGAGTTTTAACTATAATTGGTATTTTACATTAATCTGAAATATATGGCTTTCTTTTTTCATTTTTGCATTTCTGCTTAATAAAATGAAGTCAAGCAGACTGATCAATAGGAAATACAAAATTGTAACATAGTGTGAGGTGACATAACATCACTATGTTTGTCATTTACACTAGTTCTATTTCAACAGCATTGCTGTATGTCTGAGTGGGAGAAGTACAGTGAATAACTTTCTTGGGGAAGAAAACCCACCCAATCAAAACCAGTCAGCCTCTTGTCACAAGGCAGTAGTGTCATCAAAACAATGAATAACCACTGCATCTTCTGCAGGTTCATCTAATTAGTGAAATCCATGTCCTTTTTCTGCTGGCATGGCTGTCTCTCTGCTGCCACTTGTGCTGTCCTTCTGAGGCCAGAGTGATTTCCTGACTCCCATCTCCATCACTGCCCACTGCTCTTTATCCTTAAACTTGTTTCTTCAAGTAGAGATGTGCATGTTTCATATGTGTAGGCAATCATAAATATAGGAAAATACTTCAATGCCTTCCAGAATTGCATTAGCTCTCCCTAGGATAAAATTACCAAAGATAGCTTCATTCTCTCAAAGACTTCTTTGACCCCTGTCCTTTTTTCATTCCTGTCCTTGTTTTGAGGATGATTAATTCATTTTTCTTAGTACCATACCAATGTGGATCATAGAATGATAGAATATCAGGGTTTGAAGGGACCTTTAAGTTCATCTAGCTCCAACCAAGGGCAGGGGGGCACTTCCCACCAGATCAGGTTGCCCAGAGCCCTGTCCATCATGGCCTTAAACTTCCAGGGATGGGGCTTCTACCACCTCTCTGGGCAACCTGTCCCAGTGTCTCACCACCCTCATGGTGAAGAACATCCCTTCCTCTAGTTTGAATCCTTCCCCCTGGTCCTATCACTACCTGACATCCTAAAAAGTCCTTCACCAGCTTTCTTGGAGGCCCTCTCCAGATACTGGAAGGCTACAATAAGGTCTCCTCAGAGCTTTCTCCTCTCCAGATTATTTTCATAGAGTAGATCTGTGCTTTCAGAGTTTGCTTCCCAGATTTGGAACTCCTGGAGTTCAGTCAGGGTCTGTGTTTTTCAAAGGGCACAGTCCACTTTCTCCCGTTGCCTGCCCTTGGGACTGGTGACTCAGTCTCTGGACTGAGATGCCCAATGTTGGATTCTCCTGTTGGATGTGCCAGAATCAGCTGCTTATTCTCATGTCTCAACCAGCTTCTCCAGAGCCAGCTGCTAGTCCCATTCCTTCAACCATTTGTCAGCTGGAGACTCTGTTTGTCCAAGACAAACACATAGTTCAATCTCCTAAGTGCTGCTGGAAGGGTACTGAGCTAGGGAAGAAAATACAATGTGTATTGGTAAGCAAACAAAGCCTTGTTGGGCATGCTCTATGACTAGTGGGAGAGGGCCATTTGATGTTCTGAATCTGTTTTTTCCTACCACATCTTTGAAATCAATTTGTATCCTAACTTACCTTTCCTGACACTTGCTGTCCTTACATTTGTAGAATGTTTGGAGACCATTGTATGAAATTTTTAAGCCTATAAAATTATTAGAAAATAATTGTTTGCTGATGATAGAACCTGTGTGTTACTGCTTTGATGATAAATGTAATTGCTGGAATTTTCTATGTAGATTTTTTTGCTATATCTTCAAGCGGTAGGAACAATAGCTGAGGCATTTTTGATCTACAGGTACTGCAAATATAAATAGTGTGCTGACTAGAAGTCTCACTGCTTAGTCTGTCACAGTCCAGCTTAAAATACATTCAGTGATGCATTAAACTTACAGACAAAAGAAGATGGCGTTTATGAAGTGCTGGCACACTAGGACATTATTTGAGAAGTTAATGTTAGGATCCAGACTTAAGATTTTTGCTTAAGATAGTCATGCAGTGGAGCTGGGTTCATTTTTGTATCATCTTGAAACAATCTTCCACCAAGTTCTCTTGACGTTCAGGTAGGATAGAGAAGGACATAGACTTGAGACTGTAGGAAATTATCAGCATAAAAGTGACTAAATTTGTTGGTCACCAGAATTTCTGAAAACTTAAGGGTATGCCAGTCTCCCAATGTACAGTGACCTGTCTGAAGACAAATGCTACTTATTTTGATGTATTTACCAGATCATGCCATTCCTTTGCTATCATGTGAAAGAGCTGGTCTTGTGTTAAGGCATATCATTTAAGGGGATTAAAGGAAAAAATCAGAACAGTTTAAAAACTCATAAACATTATCCAGTAAAAAAATATTGAAATTTCTTTTTTAATTCTGTAGGTAGATGCATATAGATAAATTTCATAGTTACTTTAGCTAAGTCTGAGCAAAATGAAGTACAGTTTCTTGGAGGTATTTTGGAGGGAGGAACATTTAGTGAATGAACACAGAAGAACTAAAAGTTGCTTTTATAAAATTAGCGTGAAAATAATTTGTGTTGAAGGATATGAATCTAAGGAGCATAAAAAATAAAATGAGAGCCTACAAGCCTCTAGATAGCTAGATAATCTTAAAAAATATCTCCTGGAAAATACAGGGAGTGAAAGGATCACTAACAGGAAACTAGGGGGGCACTCTTTTGAAGCTCCATAGCTCCATTTGTCATTCCCTTCAAATGCAAATGTTCCATAAAGGTGTTTTAGTTGTTGATTTACTCAAAAAGAGAAATTTCTGGGTAACTTGTGCCTGACAAAAAATCTGAAAGCTAGCCATACATCCCTATTTGTTGCAAGATGTTGTCTGAAACAATCTAGAAATTACTACTATCTTGAGAGAGTTCTGAATAGAGTAAGATCCTATAGTATCAAGTTGCCATTTGTTTATTTGTCTAGATTACAGAACATTCCTGTCACATGGAGATGTCAGCCTCCTGATGGTAAGCAAATGGTAAAGGCAATGGAATCTAGGTCATTCATGTGCTTGAAACAAAAGAATCTAGGCTATAAAACTAGGCATCATTAGCAAGCTGAAGTAAAGAAAACATTAATTTTTAGAATGCGGTAATCTCTGAAAGCTTAAAAGTGATGTATCATTTAAGCTTGCAATGCAAAACCAATGAATAAAAATTAATTCGGTGGCAAATGCACATCTGCAGCTGTGCCCAAAAAAAAAAAAGAAGCTGGTAATTTTTCACACTTTAGAAAGGCTATTCAAAAAGGCTGTTAAGACATCTGTTAAGACAGAAAAAAAAATGTATCACTGTGCCAACACTATGAAGCACTGTTTTATCCGTTGAGGACATAAAAAACAAAACAAAACAAAAAACCCAACACCCTAATTTTATTAGAAGAGATGGCGTAATATCGTGAGGAACTCCTGAAGAACCAGACTGAAATATGTCCATGGGCATCACCGGGGTACCTGGAACTTGAAGTTGACCTGATGAGAAATGGCCCATTCACTTCTTTAAATTCAAGCTTGGGTGTAACAGCTCAGGAAAAGTACCTGCTTGTGCCTTACTGTATGTTGTGGACAGTTTAATAAACACTTCCACTGTTAACCAAACTGAGCAGAAAGTCAGCATGTACATAGCATCCTTCCATGCTTTCCCACCCTGAATACTATTTGTTCCTCATCCCCTTGTCCAAATAAACCACAAAAATAATTTGAGAGGCAGAGAAAAAAAGTAATGGAAGAGGCTTCCTTTGGATTGGAGAAGTGTTGGAACAGCCAGTGTTGTATTGAGAAAGGTCAATGGGCAGGCTGGTGGTGCCACCACTTGGTACACTGCTGTTCCACACAAACCCTGACAGAGTCAGGCATTCTTAGGGAAAGAAAAGTTTACCACTTTTAAGACTTCTTACTAAGTTACTTATTCATTACATTAGTTTTGCATACATTAGAATGTCTCCTTTGTAATATTAACCATTCTGAAAAACTTCTGGCTGCATAGCCTCATGGGCATGCTATTTGGGGCTCTCTTGTCAAGCAGTTCTAAGAGTGCTGGGTGATTCCTGGTATGAGCAGTGAAATGGTAATTAGGTAAGTACCCAGTTTAAAAGGTTATCTTCAGATTTGGATATTCTTTTAAGAAGTACTTGGAACATGTTATTCTGCTTCAATTTGGATATGGTCACACCCTGGAACTGTACAGGAAAGCTGTGCTAGTTGAGCAAAACTTTTATTTCAATAACTATGTGTATATGTTACATATATACAAACATGGATTCAGAGCTTTGCTGGATTATACACACCCAATATACACACCCAGTCTAGGAGACCTTTTTTTTTTGTGACATCCCCTTCAATCTGTCTATCTGTGTGCTACTAAGTCATTGAGCTGTTTGTCTTTGAAAGAAATAACAGCTCTGAGTTTGTAATTTTTTGGACATGGTTTATGATTTTTTTTTCTTTAACCCTAAACTATTCCAAGATGTTACACAGCAGTTCTTGCTATTGGGAATAGCAGGATCTTCCTTTCTAAGGAGACAACACAGGAATGACGCACGTTCAGCTAATACAGTATCACACCAAAAAAAAAAAAAAATTTAATTCTTAAAGAATAGCCCAGGGAATTGTGATTGTGATACAAATGAGGATTTGAGGATTTTGCAAATGGCTAACATATTTAACTGCTGTGAATAATCTGCACATAACAGTTGGAATTATAAAAGCCCCATAATATGTCTATAATCCTAATGTGTTTCTTTGCTGTTTTGCAGGCAGACCAGTAATGATTGTAGTTGAATACATGGAGAATGGATCTCTTGACTCCTTTCTGCGGGTGAGGTGCCATTTTCTGATGACATTTGAATAAGACACCAATCTAGGTTAAGATTTTAAATCATTTTTCATGAATTAATTTCTATATAATGTTATTCATGATTTTTTAGTGAAGAATAGAAGCATTTTCCCCAGGGTACATTTTGAAGATACAGTGATACATTAGAGCATAGCTGGAGAAAAAGATTTAAATTTAAGAATATAATTGATTTCTTCTACAAAAGTAGTTCCCATATTTAGCAACATGTATTTCTAGTGGTGTTTTTGTGGAGGAAAATATAAATTAAAGTACAAATTACTAGACTTTAGAAGTTTTTCATTCTTCTCAATCACTCTCAAAAATACTTTTTTAGGATTTTTTTCTGTTGGTGAAGTGTAGAATAGACTTAATAAGTGATTTATAATGATTTATGGTAACATTATATGAGTGAAATGTCCTGGCAATAATTAACTCCCAAAGGTCACTAATAAGCATTAAAGTAAATGTACAAAAATAATGAATAATATGTTGATGCAATTGAATTTAATTTTTTTTTTTTAGAAAAGTAGAAGGAAAGAAAGACCCTCAATTAAACTTTCCCTAAGATAATCTCTGTCACCAGTCCCCTAGAGGTGCTCTGGAGGCCCACTGACATCCTATGTGAATGATTTGATTGTCAAGTATTTCAAATTTGTCTTAAAAAGTAAATGTCAAGCCTTACTAGCCCACTGCCCTGCCAGTGCCATCTTCCAGAATGGTAAAGCTGTGACTGTTAGCAAGGTCAGGATGGGTGATCAGGGCACTGTTTTCATGGAATTAATTTAAAGGGTATCCCAAGTACAAAGAAGAGGTGTTCAGCAGGGAGCTGAGAAAATATTTGCAAGAAAAGCTATATGATGATGACTGAGGATGTTATGGTGGCAAGAAGAAGGAACTGCTAAGAGAAAAGAGTAAGTAAACAGGAGGGAAAGAGGAGCCAATTTAGAAAGAGAGCTAAACCAGTGAGAGGGACAGTAAGTCATGCTGAAGGTACTTGTTTGAGAGCAGGTTGAGAAAACTTTTTCTTAGAAACTGGGTAAGTTTTAAAAATCAGCCCCCTTGCCTTTCTGGCTCATCTCTCCATCTGCAGCGGATGGACTTCCACTGATCTGAGTACCTTGGGCTTCTCTGTTCTGTAATTTTCCGGCAGTGCCCAAGGAACACTTGTCTGGGCCTGACACTGTTCTCTGCATGTCTGTGTGCTGAATTTCAGAGGGGAAAAAAACCAAATACTGAAATAATTCCTGAGAGAGAATTACCTTTGTCTGCATTACTCTAGCATGATATCTACAGTCCAATTATTCTCCACATTCATTTCTTTATCAGAATAGTTACTGCTTGCTAGGATACTTTAATAGAAACTGACATTAGCAAAATTATGATGTTATTTTGAAGCAATACTTCTCACATTGCATTGATATATTTGTAGGCAAAACTGCTGGAGGGAAATGTGAGCTAATCATTTCTGCAGCTGGTTTCCTTGTATATCATTTTACAGTTTCAATTCACACTTCAGATATGGTTTATTCTTTTAAAGTGCTTCTTAAAAGGACTAATATTCAGCATACCAAAGCAGTGTAGATACATCATCAGCATTTCTGTTAATAATTAGTAGATCAAATGGTTGCAAAGCAACCCATTTTTAAAAAATCCAGCTGCTTCATTAAGAATAGTTGCTTTCTGTAGATAAAAGCCTACTCTTTAAAAGCTTTTGTGAAGATAAAAAGCAGAGAAGGTTTATCTTTAGCAATCCTAAGTATTCAGTAAATATAACGATTCTTATGTGGTGAGATTTGGAAGGGCTTATAAGGTATTTTTTTATTACTGTTCAAAACAGTGCAAAGTTTTTCTCACTAGAAAAAAATATTTCCCTATATTTTCCCCTATATTTGCAACCTGCAAAAATTAACCAGTACATCCCTCCAACCTGCCCTTCTCCAAAAGCCTGGAAAAATGGGTGAATCTTAACATTCCAAAATGAAACACTGTGATGAAACGTATGAGAATATTTCAAAAGAAAGACTTGTGGAAAAAAATTTGCCTTCAGCCTCCTCACAGCCTTGGTGAGATGTTAGCTTTTGTGCCAAAATATGTTGTGTGAGGAATCATGCACTCTTAAGTAAAACTCCCCTTGGCCCCTAAACCCTAAAGTTTAAATAGCCTTTACTTCCTTGCTTCACAGATGAGGAAATAAGATGTTAAGTGATATGTACAGCACTGTGCACAAAGTGCATAGCACAGAGTAAAAATTAAATCAGTTCCTGTGAATTCCAGCCCGTCAGCTTTCACTCATCCTTCATTGCCAAGTTGGAGAGATACAGATTCAATGGGTGGGCTGTTCAGTGGGTAAGAAATAGGCTGGATGGTTGCATTCAGAGGGCAGTGGTCAACAGCTCAGAGTGCAGATGAAGACCAGTGGCAAGTGGTGTCCCTGAGAGTTCCATTCTGGGACCTGTACTGTTTAGTATTTTTATCAACAATACAGACAGTGGGATTGAGTGCACCATCAAGAAGTTTGCAGATGACACGAAACTGAGTGGTGCTGTCGAAAAGCCAGAGGGATCCGTTGTCATCCAAAAGGAAAGTGGGTAACCTGGAGAGGTGGGCCCAGGTGAACTTCATGAACTTCAGCACCTGTTGTCAGTATAGTATCCTGCACCTGGGTTAGAACAATCCTCAATAAATATAGGTGATAGAGAGCAGCCCTATGGAAAAGGGGCTGCTGCTGCTGCTGCTGCTGCTGCTGCTGCTGCTGCTGCTGCTGCTGCTGCTGCTGCTGCTGCTGCTGCTGCTGCTGCTGCTGCTGCTGCTGCTGCTGCTGCTGCTGCTGCTGCTGCTGCTGCTGCTGCTGCTGCTGCTGCTGCTGCTGCTGCACAAGAAGCTGGACATGAGCCAACAGGGTGCGCTTGCAGCCCAGTTGCATCCTGGGCTGCAACAAAAGAAGTGTGGCCAGCAGATCAAGAGAGGTGATTCTCACAGTTTGCTCTGGTAAGACCTCACCTGGAATACTGCATCCAGCTCTGGAGCCCTCAATACAGGAAGGACATGGACCTGATGGAGCAGATCCAGGGGAGGGCCATGAAAGTGATCAGGGGGCCAGAGCACATCTCCTACAAAGACAGGCTGAGAGGTGGGGTTGTTCAGCCTGGGGAAGAGCAGGCTCAGGGGAGACCTTACTGTGACTTTCCAGTACCTGAGGGAGGCCTACAGGAAGAGGAGAGGGACTGTTTGCAAGGGCCTGTAGTGATAGGATGAGAGACAATGGTTTTAAATTAGAGAGGAGCAGATTTAGATTGGATGTGAGGAAAAAGTTCTTTACCCTGAGGGTATTGGAACCATGTAAAAGGGAGGCTGTAGAAGCCTGATCCCTGGAGATATTCAAGGTGAGGCTTGACAAGGCTCTGAGCAGCCTGATCTAGTTGAGGATGTTCCTGCTTACTGCAGGAGGGTTTGACTAGATGACTTTTAGAGGTTCCTTCCAACCCAAATTGTTCTATGATTCTACAGGGATACCTCTCATCTAGACAAGGTTGCTCAAAGCCTCATCCAACATGGCCTTGAACACCTCCAGTCCCTCATTTAATGCTGTATTTTAGTTGCAGTTATGTGGCCAGGCCCCCAGACCACTGCCTTACTTTCTGCTATTTGTAGTCATTAATCAGCAAGCCCAGCTAGATTATGGCTTCCCCGCCCTACAAAATATCCCATATGCTTGCTGGTAACCTTGAGCTTTTGGGAAAAAAAACATTGGCATGCACTTGCAATATGAAGATGCTTCAGAGATAGTCTTAGTGAAAAGTATCTAATGAGAAAAAATTCAGTAAACTGATGGTAATTAATTACAGCGGTTGCGCTCTACCAGACAACCTAAATTGCTGGAGAAACTTGGCACTAAATTTTCCTCAAAAATCCTGCCATTTTTTTGCAGTTATATAAATCTAATTTCCATAAGATGAAATTCAGTTATCTTTTTTTCCTTACTGAGTCATATAACTTAAATCATCCCACAAAAGCATACCTGAAATTTGCTGTCAAATAAATGCTCATTTGACCAGAAATAAAAAGCATATGACTCCACTTCTGGTAATGCTTGAAGAGAATTCTCTTAAAAAGGATGTGTTTCCAGCTTAGTATTTCCTCAGGGACTAGGGGTTCACTGTTGTGGTTTAACCCCAACTGGCAATTAAACCCATCTGCTTCCTCACTCCACCCCGCAGCCCCGGGATGGGGGAGAGAAGCAGAAAAGGGTGAAAGTGAGAAATCTCTTAGGTTGAGATAAAGACAGTCTAGTAGGTAAAGTAAAAGCTGCACACAAAAGCAAAGCAAAGCAAGGAATTAATTCACTGTTTCCCCACCAGTGGGCAGCTGATACACCCTCCCTGTCTCAGCTCACTCCAAGCAGATGCCTCACAGAGTTACAAGGCTATTAAGAGTTAAATCCCATCTACTGTTTTCATAGCTTCATCTTAAAGGGTCATTCATGGCTAAAGTAATTAGATTTAGCATCACATAGCCAGGAACAGTGTGATTAGTAATCTAGGTGCCTTGTGTGGGTTTTTTTATGGGGAGGAGGTTGTAGTGCTGCTTAGGTTCAGTTGCAGAGAATGCTGCCTGGAGATGATCTGCTCGCTGTGGTCTGCACTCACCCTCTTCAGGTGTTGTTCAGTGTGGGCATAGATTTGAGCCCCAGAAAAGCAGCACAGTTACAAGATGACTTTTGGGGATGTTTTTCTGTGATTGGCTACTTTGAATCATGTCGAATAAACCAAAACACTATCGCCAGGGTACTTCAACTTCTTCAGGCATTTTTCTGCAGCTGCAGACTACAGACTCCCCTCAGCTTTATTCTTGTTCAGTGCCCAAGGTGTGCTAACCCACAGTCAGCAACAGCGAGGTAGGGACCAGGGAGATAGCACAATAATCTGTTGAGAACTCCTGGTGTTGTGGCATGTTCTGTGTCAGATCTGATACTAAAATGACCTGTCAGATACTGTCAGATGTATCCACTGCACTGTGTTTGCTCACCTTTCTTTATTGGGAAGGGAATGGGCATTCACCAAGGATCAATGTGAGAAAGAAAGCTCCTCAGGGTTTGCAGCATTTTCCCTTAACTGTACCCTGAAGAGACAGATGCTTAGGTTTAAATGATGTTCCAGGCTTGCCCAGTTTTGTGAATCTCTGAACTGCAGGAAGAAAGGATTCATTTACCTAGAGTAAGTACGGGGTGGTCTTGCTTTCCCCATAGTTACTGTTCACAGCAGTAATGCTGTTCTTCCTAATTAAAAAAACTTGGGACTGATACAATTCACTTCAGAAAGAACGCTTGGGAAAAATAGCTACATTATTTACAGGGATGCACAGAAGGTAAAAAAGCTGAAAAACATATTTTGTTTTTCAAAATAAATTATTTTCTAAAGATTCTATAAAAATATGCTTAACTGCCTCAGAGCACTAACTGCAGCAGACTGTACAGCAAATGAAAGCCTGGAATTCATCACCAAATTTTAATCCTTTGGGGATTAAGATAAATGTAAAACAGTGTGAAAAAATGTTACTAGAAGAAGGAAATATTATGATATATTACTCCGATGCACTACGCTTTGTGAAGTTTTTCTCACAGCAGCTTTGCCATCAGGCTCACCCTTTTTTCAACTAGTTTAGATGCTGTGGCAGACACCTACATTTAGTGAGTTTGGGGAAAAGGGAGAAAAAGAAAAATGAAGACTTGTAGAAAGCTCTGGAAAATGATGTTGTAAAGTTTGCCTTGTATATTCATCTAACATGGCCTCACTAGACGGAGTCAGCTTTGAGGAGAAGAGGCCAGATGGCCTTTCCCAATTTTAGTAGATTCCATTACTATTTATCTGCATCCAGAGAGGCAACAACATTCGAGCACATAATACTCCTTTTTTTGGTTTCACATGCAGTATTCATGCTCTTTCATTTATTCAAGGCACACTCCTTTTCTGCTAGGATAAAGGTGACATTTTGCTTTCAAAAATGACTCAGTAAAGAAGAAAACCTGCAATGGAGACTGTTGAGACCAATCATTTTTTCTGACCTAAAAAACAAATTGAACTATTAGAAACCGAGTTTGAATTAGTGCAATACCTTAGTAATGTAAGCAGCATATATTTATGTGATTTAAGTTTACACTGAGAAGCTGTTGCTGATGCTACATGGCAACTTTTGTTCTCTAAAAAATGTTTTAGTCTCATAAAATGAAGTAGAAAACACTATTTCTGATATTGCTGTGATAAATTCATCTAGAAATGCTGAATATTTTTAATCAGTGTAGATAATTTTCCTACTGAGTAACAAGGAATTTATTACAAACTGTCTTGTATTTGAAGCCAGAAAGAATTTAATACATAGTATGGACACCTTCAGTGTGGTCTTTATGAATTTGTGGAGAATACATAAGAAACCAGAAGATCAGAACAGAGACAATGTCATCCATGTCTTTAAAAAGAAGGGGAAAAGCCAAGAAATTACAGGCCAGTCAGCTTAATGTCAACTGCTGTAACATTTCTGGGACAAATTATCAAGAAAGTATTTATAAGCACCTTAAAGATAACAGTGAGATAAGTATGAGCCAACATGGATTTGTCAAAACCAAATTATGTCAAGCAATCTGGCTTTCTTTTGTAACATGGCACAGGACTCTGTGGATATAGGGCAAATAGTTTATATCATCACAGACTTGTAGAATGGCTTGAGATGGAAGGGACCTTTAAGATCATCCACTTCTAACCCCCCTGCCATGGGCAGTGTCACCTTCCTCTCAGTCAGGTTGTCCAAGGCCCCATCCAACCTACAGCTGAACACTCCCAGGTATCAAGAATCCACAACTTCTTTAGGCAGCCTGTTCCAGTGTCTCACGACCCTCACAGAGAAGAATTTCATCCTTGTGTCTAGTTGAAATCTACCCTCCTCCAGCTGGAAATCATTACCCCCTGTCCTCTCACTGTATTCCCTTGCAAGCCCTCCTCAGCTTTCTTGTAGGGTCCCTCTCGGTCCTGTAGGGCCTCTATTATGTCTTCCCAAAGCCTTCTGCAGGCTGAACAGCCCCAGCTATCTGACCCTGTCCTGGCAATGCAAAGCCAAGCAGCAACATTCAGCAGGCACAGGACCAAGCTAGAATGCACCATTATCATGTCAACAAATTTAAGAAATAATTTAGCAACTAGTTTTTAAAACTAATTAGAAATAAGTGAGGACCAGTGCATAATACTCCACTGAGGCTGGAATAATCAGCTACAGAGTATAGAGGACATTCAGAAAGAAATCTGCTGGAGGAAATGTTAAACAGGTTGCAGTAGATTAGGGGTGTCACGTTGCTGTGAAAATGGCAAGTACTGCAGTGGACTTTAGAAAGAGGAATATCCCCGGTAAGGTCTGTGAAGAAACTTTTCCTGTCTTCTCCTGAGGGGAGGCCTCAGGGTACTATGTCTTGTTTGAGCATTAAGACTTCAGGAACTGTATGAAGTAGCTGGGCAGAGTCTACAACAAAACCAACAAGAATAGTTCCCAAGCAAATTATTTATTTGGCACAAACTTGTGTTCAGCCCAAAGAATAGAGCAAGAGCAATATTTAATCTTCATGTAGACAAAAAACAGTTGCAAAAAGGAGTTGAAATCTGTGCTAGTGTAAGGGCCATGCTCAAGGGAGGCATCTTACTTAAGTGGGGATCTTTAATTAAGATGTAGTGTTGGTCCTGATGGGCTTCAAGTGCAGCTTAGAAAAATGAGCTAGGAAAGAGACAGGGTGAGGAGATGATCTCGATCCACAGTCAATATCCCTTCTCGGAGTGTAATTCCATGGGAGCTATGTTCCAGTGTACCAAAGTGGGCAGGAAAGTGGTTATGCCAGGGCATCCT
Organism: Heliangelus exortis; assembly: GCF_036169615.1. Lineage (NCBI taxonomy): Eukaryota > Metazoa > Chordata > Aves > Apodiformes > Trochilidae > Heliangelus > Heliangelus exortis. The sequence continues at coordinate 105,456,650 of NC_092422.1, read as the reverse complement.
GCTGTAGCTAAGGAAAACCAAGTCAACAGGTTGGCAGGCTACTGCTGCTACTGGGTCCAGATTTTAATGTGGCTGTTGCATGCTAAAATAAGCTTTGAAAGGCCTTCATTTTGCAAGATTTTTTGAATAATGTATTGCCCATATTTTTAGTCATTGAAGGGGCACTTAAGATTCTTATGTAGGATTACTACTGTAATTTAAGGTGGACTAAGGTAATTTCAGGTTTTTATATATTATATTTAATGAAACGCAGTATTAGTAATTGTATGGGATTCTGATTAAAGAAGGAACTGACAGATGACCTAATTCAGGATCAGTAATATAAGTCTGAGTGCAATCCACATAATAGTATGAAGCATGAGTTATACTTCCAGAAAATACCAAGTTCCAAGTTGAATTTTGGAAGATTTATCCTGCTGAAGTACATCTTTACATTTACTTAGCAAAAACCTCATCTTTCATATAGTGACCAGTGGGAACTGGTGAATATGATATAGGTTAGACATAGACACACCTTTATCAATACTATTTTCCATGAAAAATAAGCTCTAAATAACTTGCAGTAAAATATTTAGACCTGTGCCTAATCCTGTACACTTCTCAGAATATAAGGGCATAAAAGTGCTCTGATTTACAGGGCAAACAAAGAAGTGGATTTTAGAATAGGCGAGGTTCAGAAACAATGCAGAAAAAATGCAACTACTTAGTAAAATGGAAAAAATCTTCTGAAGAAGAAAACTTCCATGGCCTTGTAGAAAACACTGAACTAGTACATGCTGGAGCTGGAAATTAAATAAATGAGAGAAACATAGGATATCATGCTTCTGCCCCAAAAAACTAACCCTCTTCACTGGCCCATTATACTTCAGTGCTACTGAAAGGTCTGTAGCAAAGAATACAGAAGAGAAGGGAATACTTCATCTACAAATTCTAGCAATATGGAAACAGAGCATTTGCAATGGCAACTACTTAGATATTGCATCTATACTCAGCTGATGATAAAATTTATTTAGCAAAGCCATTAAAGCCAGATTAAAATTTGATGGGATGATAGGATAAATGTGGTAAGTCCACTGAGGTCTGAACTGCTGCCAGTATTGATTACACCTTTAACACCCCAGTGGGAATCCTATAAAAAACATATTTCACATCTGAATTCACATTCCCGTTCACATGGGAATCAGAATAAAGCCCTTGATAACCACAATGATATCATTCATATGAGTGTTCTATGCCCCTATATGACAAGTGAATAAAACAAGATAATGGAAAGTTGCCAGCGGATTGTTTTGGTTCCCAGATGTACATGGGGATTTAAAAATGCTGAAAATCTGAGGCCAGTTTCACACATGGTATAATTCCATCAACTTAGTTGAATTTTCCAAAAATTAAATATATCCTGGTCAGCTTACCTCAGAGAAATATTTCAATATATTGGAAGATAACAGTTTATAGACTGTAAGGGAATACAACTGGTATAGAAACTGATGCAGAAATGATTACTTAAGAGAGAGACTTAAGAGAGAGAAGACTGTTCTGGCAAAAATGTTTAGTTGTTCCAACTGCAAGGTGGCAATGAAATGCTATAAAAACAAGCATGAGAAGGGACAGAGGAGAACAGATGGAGAAGAGAATTCAGGTAAATATACAGAGGGAGAAGGAGGACACATGCAACTGGTATATTAGGAAATCTGTCACTCCTTTGAAGGTGGAGATAATAAGCTTGAACTTTTTGTGTCAAGGCAGAAGTCCAAAGAAATTTGAAAGAAGAAAGGAAAGAATGGCAAAAGCATGGCATTGTTTTTAACTTGGGTGTTTCTGCTATACTGGTAAGGCAAATACGGATATTTGGGAAAGAGCAGAAAAAGGTTGTGCTTCATGAAAAATCAGTCAAGCATGGTCGAGATTTGAGAGAGTACAAATTAAAAAAGGAAGGAAAGAATGCTTGTGACAAAAGGTTAAAACAGGTGTTGCAGATGATTCTGATGTGTTGAATGATTATAATGATGAGGTAAAATCTAGAGGTTTGGGGGGAAAGTTTTAATTGGTGCTTTGTTGCAGGGGCAAGGGGGGCTTAGTTAGTTGTTTTGCAAAATAAGTCATAGGTGCTTTGTTCCAAACACTGTTTCTGCATTTAGCATTTTAAAAGTTACCCATACAGAGTAAGTGTTGACAATTTTATCTTCAAAGACATTAACAAATGTTGAGTCTATTGAATATTTAGAATTATTAAATAATAAGAAAAACCCAAATCGTATGTGGCTTCATTACGTAAAATACTGGGTAGGGTTCATGTCCTTCATTTATTGGAAGATGCTTAAATTGTCAAGTACATTCTCATTTGTCTCTCCTTGCTTAATTGCTAGATGAAAAGTTTTTATTTAAAATATCTGTCACTGGCATGTTTTGGACTCTGAGAAGTTCCCCTTGTTCTTGGGTATAGGTCTAAGATAGGGAACATCATAAGCCTGTAATGGTGGTGGCATGGGGGGTGTAGACTTTTGTAAAATGGTTATCACACCTTAGCTGAATGTCATCTGCAGAACTTGCTGCTTACAGTTGGCTTTGATGGAGGCAAAAAAGAAAGGGGGTTTCTTGTAGGTCTGACAGGATCACGGAGGGAGATCTGTGTCCACTTTTGCATGGGGAAATTACAAACAAAAACGATCCAGAGCACTGATGTAAGAGTAACAGTTCAGTCTGTCACTTTACTGAATTTAATCAATTTACTGCATTTAATGTGAACTTCTCCCCTACAAAAATCATCTTGCTTGTATGTGTGAGCTAAGCAATAGAAATGTCCTGAATGCTGATCGGAACAGCATTGATCGGAACTACTACTTGAGTGTAGCCCAATGCTGAATGTGTTGAAAGAGAAAATGGAAATTTTACTTGCTTGCAGGGAAGAGTTGTTTGTTTTTATTTGGCTGTTCCTACTAAAATAAAAGCCTGACTTACTGAATAATCCATGAGAAGCTAAATGCCAGCTAAGGTCACAAAAATACTGCTGTAAGCAGTCTTCTGTAAATGGTAGAAAGAGCAGACGTAAACCACACAAAAAGCCCATAATCAGATTTCTGTACAGGTACCTACTTGGTCCTCCCTGCCACATAATTCAGGATCCTTCTTATGTAAGAACTGGTAACATTAATATTGCAGATAGAAATCTGAGGCCTACCAAGATTGACCAGATGGCCAGGCTTGACTAACAGTATAATTCCTATTTGCATATGCAACTCAAATAGATTTCAGCAGGAGCTAAGCAGCTTAATGCTGTCATTGAGTTTAAAAGGCTTAGTCTCCCAGAAAGACTTTGGAAAAGCTATGTGACCCCTGAATTTCAGCCCAGATCTCTGTTTGAATCTAATGTTCAGAGATTGTATGGTGTTAGGTGCAAAACAGACATAAACAGCAGGTAAGGGCCCGATTTTTTTTCAGGTTAGTGGGCTTGTTGTTTTTTTTTAACTCAAACACACACACACATGAAAAAGACAGTGAAGCAACACCCATAACTCATACAGACAACTGAGGCTGCAGAAGTATAAAGAGAGGTTTTTGTTTCCTGAGGCCATAGATTAAGAGAGGCTTTTTCTGTGTGTTGTTCTTCCATTCAAAAATAGTGTTTTGGGGAAACTGATCTTAGTAACTGAAGATAAAAAACATTAAATGCCATCAGTAGAAAGACTGTGTGCAGTGTGTGAAAATGTGGAAGGAGGATAAGCTGCACCATGAGAAACGGGATAGCTTAGCAACTGCCGAAAAAGTTAAATACTTGAGAAAACAAGCTTGCAGTGGGCAGATTGGCTGGATGGGCTACAAATGTGAGTTAAATATGTGCTGTGGCTTATAACACTGGGACAAAATTAATGAAAAATAGCTGTGTTGAACTTGCATCTTTACTTGCAGAAGCATGATGGCCACTTCACGGTCATCCAGCTGGTTGGCATGCTGCGGGGCATTGCATCTGGCATGAAGTACCTCTCAGACATGGGCTATGTGCATCGTGATCTGGCAGCCCGGAATATCCTGGTCAACAGCAACCTCATGTGTAAAGTCTCCGATTTTGGTTTGTCACGAGTGTTGGAGGACGACCCTGAAGCTGCTTACACGACAAGCGTAAGTCTGTTTTATCTCGTTTGAGCAGCTGATTGCCTTGGGCCTCTTTTATACCGGTTTCAGATTTGTTTATGCCAGGAGAGTAGCAGTTTGTGTTGGCTTTGTTCCATTCTCTGTTTATGTGGCTTAATAGCACTGCCAGTGTGCTTGAGGGAAGTTGTTTTGGGTTTTGCCCATGTAAGGAACATAGAATACATTTTGGCAAAAGTTGGTTGCTTGTTTCTTATTTAACAAATGTGTGAACTTTTCCACTCTTGTTTGTGTTTTGGGGTTTCTCCTAGGTTTTGTTGTTTGTTTTCCACACCCTTTCCCCTTCTGCTAACTTGAATTCATTTACAAAGATATGTCCTTAAAAGGTGGGCAGGAGAGGAAAAATATTTTACTAGCTTTGCTGTTGGAAGCAAGGTGTCAACTCTTGCATTTATAAACAAATTTTCACTTTTTTTTACTTAAGTTTACCTTCTAATAGGATACACAGGACCTTTCTCTCAAGTTTTAAGTCTTGTTTCATTGATACTTCAATTCCTTATGTCATGCAAGCAAATTGTTATATTAGAAAGTGGCTTTGGGTGGGTTTTTTTTCTTTTTGTTTGGTTTGGTTTGTGGTGCTGGGGGGCAGTTTCCACTGAAGTGAAAAACTCTAGAACATGGAGAAGCTTGTTCAAATTTGACTTGGAAGAAGAAAGTGAATTGTACCTGCAGTATGAAGAAAGTAGGGAAAGGAGTATGTTGGCGCTAATAAAATTACAAGTTCAGATATAGCATTTTTTCACCATACCATAATATTCAATCATATTCCTCTTTTGATTATTACCACAACATTAAGAATATTAGCTAATTATAAACCAACTTCAAGTAACTTTCATATCTAAATATAAAACCAAAATTATTTTGGAATGCATTCTTATTAGTACTCTCACAAATGGTATATAAGTTATATTCCCAGGGTAAGCCACAGTGACAGAATTCTAATAGAGATAATAAATTATCATTAGATAATTTATTTTGACCTATTTAATTTTTTTTCCTATTTCACTTTAAAAAGTAATGTATGATCAAAATTAGAAAATAATCTAATTTAACTGTTTTATAGTAAGTAATCTGTGGTACCTTTCAGCACTGGTGAAGCCAGACCTTTAATACTGTGTTCAGTTCTGGGCCCCTCACTATAAGAAGTACATGGAGGTCCTGGAGCATGTCCAGACAGGGGCAACAAAGCTGGGGAAGGTTCTGGAGAACAAGTCCTGTGAGGAGTGGCTGAGGGAATTGGGGTTGTTTGATCTGAAGAAGAAGAGGCTGAGGGGAGACCTTATCACTCTCTACAACTCCCTGAAAGGAGGGTGTAGCCAGGGGGTAGGGATGGGGGGGTGTCAGTCTCTTCTCACTAGTAACTAGGGAGAGGACAAGGGGAAAGGGCTTCAAGTTTTGCCAGGGGAGGTTTAGATTGGAAAAATCTTTGCTGAAAGGGTTATTAAATACTGGAATGTGCTGCCCTGGGAAGTGGATGAATCACCACCAGGAACGTGTTTAAAAATCTTTTAGATATGGTGCTTAGGGACATGGGTTAGCAGTGGCCCGGTAGTGCTAAAATAGCAGAGTTAGGGTAAAGGTTGGGCTGGATGATCTTGCAGATCTTTTCCAACCTAAACAATTCCATCTATTGAATTAAATGTAGCTATTGTTAATGGGATCACAGATCTCTTATATACGTGGTTTTGGGGTTTTTTGTTTGATTTTTTAATTTAGTTTAAGCCTAAAGCAGGGGTGTTCTGATAAATTCACTTTAAATTCTACTTCTTGGAACAAGGATTACACAGAACTCCGATCCAGTTAGAGAAAAGCAAGCCACTTTGCAAGGCTTTCTGCCAGTATTAATATGCAAGCCTGTGAAAAAAAAAAAAAAAAAAGTAGTAGGTTTTTTCCTTTGTAGGGGAGATTTCCCTCATTTAATTCTCAAAACCTCTTTTGCTTCACACTGCTTCTTAGTATGAGGCTTGAAAGGAAAAATAAACATTACTGCAGCTTAACAAGTTATCGTATTATGTCTGAGCCTTGCTAATTGTATACATGAGTGTGCTCAGCTGGCAGCAAATGCCCCCAGTGACAGACAAGTTAACTCACATTGCTCAGCACTGATCATGGGCTAATCAGCTCAGCTGGTGGAAGGCACTGGAAATGGCCAAGTGGCCTCTCCCAGTTCAGGAAAAAATACTTAATGATAATTTTAGGCTTTCTGCTGTTATTCATCATGTAAGTTTCCAATAGACGCCAATACCAAACAATTATCCAGAATAATTAGTGCCTGTCTTTTCATCATAGCTAGAGGTACTCTTAATCAGGAGATGCTATGTTGTTAAAAAAAAAAAAAAAAAAAAAAAAAAAAAAAAAAGGAGTATTTCATGACAATATATCTGTGTTGAAGGACTGTCTTGAAAAATAGGACAGGTTTTGATTAAATGCGCACTATTTTCCTATTGGTTCACCTAAGCTGGTTAACATGAGGGTCTGCCAGAGTCTTTGCAAGTGGGTCTTCACATCCAGACTTTCAATCACTGTGGCTGGATCTGCACAATTCTCTTCTGTCTTCTTTGGGAAATGTCTTTCCTTTATCCCTGAGGGTAGGTAGACTGTCTGCTCCCGTCCTTGTTTCATGTTGCAGTCATTGTGTACGATCTGGTGATAGATAAGTTTTCTTCAGGGTGCTCTTGCCTGCTGTATGCTTTATCCTCTAGGTCTTGCACTGTTTGAGCTGGTTCAATAAATGTTTCCTGTAGGACGTTCAATAATCCTGTTGCTTTTTGAAAGGAAACACAGCACAATCAGGGCCAAAAGGGGGAGAAAAGAAATTCTTGTTGCAGTGGCTGTGGAAGACACAGTGAAGACTTTGACACTTCAAGCAGTCTTTCATGGCAACAGAAAAGAATAGAACCCCACACTGGATCTCATGTCTTCTTGCAGCTTTCACTGACTGTCATTATGTCATTGACCTGTCTCTTCATCTTTCCAACAGCAGGCCACATTTATTACTGGAGGTTTTTACAGAATCTATTTAGTTTCATACTGTGTTTTTGCCATATAAAGGTTAAATACTCAGTGCTTTCAAAAAGGATCTGGATCTAAAAAGGATTCTTTTTAGAATTCATGTTTCCTCTCCACAGGTATTGTTCCTGATAACAATCCAGTACCTGTAGCTAAAAGAAATCCATAGTTTGCCTATTGAGTAGCATTATTTTTAGGAGCACATCCACTAGTACAGCGCTGTCTGTCAGTGCGAAGAGGAAAGGGTGATTATTTTTTACTCCCCTTTTTGTCTTAGTTTTGGTGCCAGAAATGGAATAGTATAATTTTATGTTTTCTTTGGAAACAAGAGCTAGGAGGCAACCTAAGCCAATCAGAAGCAAAAATTTAGAATTTTATATCCACACATCTGTGATGTGGTCAGTACCATGTGAATGTGTTCCCAGATATAAAAAAATATACATAAATTGATGCAAATGACAAATCAGAATTTACAAAGCTGTCATACTATGTGGCAGAACAGGTTGTATCCTCACAAAAATTAGCCTCAAGACTTTCTTACCTTGTAAATTTACTATTTCTGAGCAGATACAGCTTTGACTCAGATGACCAGCATATTTTGCTTTGTCTTCCTGTTGTCATTCACTATACATATCTTCCTCTTTGGTTGCTGGTTTAGAATGTGTCTTGTGTCCTTTCTATTGGCACACAGTCCATGTGCATTGGCAAAAATCAGGAATAAAAATCTAGGAAAAACAGTAACACTGAAAATCTGGAAAGGAAGCCACCTAGAAAATGGCTCCATTCAGAGCTCACACTGAAGCACTGCTTGAGAGACTACATTCAAGTGAGCAGTGATGAGAAAACTGACAAATGCCCCAAAATAGCAGTTAAAAGTCTTCATGTTTCCCAAGAATTTTGGATTCACACTACTTGCCAGAGAGCTGTTGCATGCTCTAAACAGTACATGAAAAGATTTCAGTTTCAGAAATCAGCTTCCTGACTTCTGTGAAGGTTTTGGGCTTTTTCTTTCCTGTCTGCTGTATTGAGACAAAGAATGTAAATATGCTTTCAATAAGGGGGTTGATAGGAAAAGAGATAGACTCCGTTCGTTTATCAGGAATCACAAAATTTATAATAAGATATAATTTTAGAATAGGAAAGAGGAATTAAGAGGTAGGAACATCCACCTGCCAAACTTTGAGTTTCAGATTGATCAGGAAAAGATAAGGTAAATTTTAGGATAACTGAATAGCATATTTTTTTTTTCCATGGAGAAAAAAAATTTCATTTTTAGTAGTGGTTTCCAAGGCGACAGTAGCTCATAAAAACCCGTTTCTAGTATATAAAAAAGCATGCCTGCCAATACAGAAAAAATAAAGGCACTTGCCTCTTTGCTTTTAGATAGGCTGTGTTATATGATGTAAAATCATTTAGTTTAAAACATAGTCAAGGTTCACCTGTATTTAAAAAAGAACCATGAGCCTCCAGGAAAACTTTACATGTAGCAGAATGTGTACATAAATATATAAATAAAACCAATATGGGATCTGCAGCATTACTGCAAAAAGGACCAAACTGGTATATCTGTTATAGCATACCTAAGTATTGTGTTAAATTTGATTTTTAGTGAGACAGAAATCTGCTACTAACTGAATTATATGATACATAGATAAATATATCCTAGATTTCTCTCATCAGTTGTATTTCTGAATTCAACCTTAATATGTAAATTATTTTCTTAATCTGGAATACTAGAGAATTGATTTATTGAATTGTGTCTAGTGAATCATTTGATGAACTTAAAAGGTCTTACTCTTCTTAAGCCAGTGGATAAAATACTCCACCCATGGAGGCTTTGTGCTTATTAGATGCAGTAGAGGAGCAAAGTAGATTGATGCCACTAACTATATAAATCCTTGGAAGTAGCAAAACTTTGGGTGGAACCAGGATGAGGACTTAATAATATTTACTTTTTTACATAATTTCCATACATCAAGACATTTTCCATTTTTCATACTTCCACACAAATAAGGGGTATGACAGGGAGGAGGTTTAACTTATTAAGAAGTGAAACAAGATGGAAATATTTTCTAGCTAATTTGGGATGTCAAACAATAGTTTCTGAATGACCTGATTGTTATGGTGAACACATTGCCTGGACATTTAAAAATTCACTTAATTAGAGTCAATGAAGTAAGTTGATTTTTTTGACTGTGATTCAGAAAAGAAAGAGGAAAAAAAGATTTTATACTTTAAGGTTCTGTATTAACCTATTTTCTTGAAAAAAATGGTGGCATAAGATTGATCACCATTTTTGTCAACTAGTTAATTCCATATGTAATGTGATAACAGCACATTTTGTCATGGCCAAACTGATGAAGCATTCTGGTAGGCAGAATATATCATGGCCATGTTTATTTCTCGGCCTGAAACTAGGCACATGATGTGGAATCCCACCATTGTCTAGAGGTTGTTTCTTTTTTACATTTGATTTCACTAGACACTGGCTAAAATCCAGGGGGTTAATGTTGTTCATAACAGGCTAATTGCTGCCATTTTGGAGATTTGTAAGCTTTGCCTTTCCATTAACTTTCTTTCAACTTCTTGTCTCTCCAGTTCCTCCCGGTTTCATTTTAACAAGTTGCAATATTAAACTCTACATATATGTGCCTTGCTATTTCTCAGATTGGTTCTCTGATCATCTGTAAGTCTGTTTATGAAAACTGGAGGCATGCATTTACAAATGACTTAGAGTAGGACTGAGAATTAACTTCTTGCAGACACACAGCGTCAGTGTCATTGAAGGAGCATCTAGAAGATAAATGATGAATCTGCTAGTGAAATGTAATGCTGATTGTGATTGCATTGATTATTCTTTGGTATAATATTGTCTGGGAATAGTAAAGCATATTTTCATGCAGTGGCTGTCAACCTTTCTCAGTAAATGGATTTCTGAAATTTATCCAGTGGAGATGCAAATTTTATTAGGAACTTTTAATCTGTGGGGCTTTGTATAGCTCACTCCACTTTCTTTCACAGATTTCTTAAAGTATTCCACAGACTCTCTGAGGTCCATGTACCTCAGACTGAAAACCCATTCCACTATTGGAGTTTTGGCTGTTGATTCCCTGCATCCATATTTTTACTGAACTAGTGATAGCTGCTGTAGTAAGAAAAGACATAAGGGATATGTTTATAAGAGGTACCTCAGCACTCAAAGGTGGTCTGCTTAGTTCTGACTGTGAATGCCATTTTAAATGGCCACAATTCCAAAGAATTGACAGGAATATGTACCTGACTACTGCAAAAATGACAACGGCAATGCAGGATACTCATGTCATGGAACCTCATATTTAGGCTAAAAAATTGACTCAAATGGTCGCTGGAGACATTATGTTGAATAATGAATGTTCCGTGTCAGAAATGTACACTCCTGTTTCATGAATTACAAACATAAAGGTATATGCAAGTTAAATAATGGCAAATTCAAAACTCCTGTGAACATGGGAAGTACTTTTATCATACAGTGTGTAATTAAACCATGGAGCTGATTGTCATAGAAAACCATTTGAGCCAAGATTTCAACAAGATTTATGTACCAAAAAAAATAAGGGGAGGGGGTGGGTGAGCAGGTGGGCAGTATTGAATATTCTTAGGAAGAAATAGTATCCAGTTATGGCAGTCAATAACAATGATAAAGAGATAAGAAACCTTGTATTTCAGCCCAGGAGGAAAGGAGGACAAAAGAAAACTAATCTGAAACAGAAAAGCAGGAGAAGTGCTTTATTTCAAGCTTTCACACCTTTCTCTGAAATATCTGATCTGGCTACTGCTGTAAGTTACAGGATTAAAGAGCGTTGGGCTTGATTCACTATGGCAATTTTAGCTTCAAACAGTAGGACAAACTCTAACCAATACAGTAAACCATGGATATGCAGGATGTCTGTAAAAATCCTTGCATCAGACTAACAGACATTCCCTAACTCATACAGGAGGGGCTGTGCAGGATTCACATAGTGAAATTCTGTGCCACAGAATTTCAACTGCTGCACAGTTGAAAAATAAATCATCGCAATTCCAAGATTTGTCCAGTAAACCATTGCTTTTAGGTAGTTTAATTCTACCAAATGGTTTTGTTAGTCAAAGAGAGAACAAAATGTGACCGCAGGAATCACAATCCTATAGAAAAGCTCTAAGAATAATTTTGAGAAGTTTTTACAGTAGTAAAAACATTTTGTGCAGCACCACTGAAACTTAGTATAGATTATCGAATATAACTAAAATCTCTGTTATAGGGAAAACAGAGATCAAAAAGGGTGAGAGAATGTAAGGAGACAGAGTATAATTTAGTATCCTAGCAGTGCTAATAGTGACAAAAATTAGCAAAGGTAACTCGTAGATAAAATGGTGCAAAACCTTATTCTAAAGTAATCGTAAGAAAAAGGCACTGGAGTGGGTCTTAATGATTAACTTAAATAACAGCTAGCAAAATAGAAGATCATGGAACACAGCTGAGAACAAAAAACTGCCTATGAAATTGCATCTGTAATCTCACTGTAGTTTGGCTATGATCAAAATAGAGCAGCTCAAAAGCACCAAGTCAAGAGCTTTTCTAAGCCAACAGAGGAAAGAATATAATAGGTTCTTTGGCTAGATCTTGAATGTTAGAATGGTGATCCGGAAGTAGATTTGAATTGAATTAATTAATGTTTTGTCACCTGACTTCAGAGTGCAGTGATATGATTTGCTTTTTCAAATGAAATTGATCCCTAGTTTGCTTGCAAAACCAGTAAGAGCATTTTTCGTTGCTACATTTTTATGCAGTGCTGAGTTTCTGATTTTGCTTTGTAGTTGTCACACACTGTTAGGGGAATATCACCTGTCTTTATTTTCAATTCAGATATGAAGAAAGGCTGTATAAAATATGAATCATCAAAGGCTAGGGGAGGGTTTATGTGACCATTCTTTTTTTTTATCTTTGTTGTCAAGTTCAAGGGAGATTTCAGAAAACACTTGATATAACTTAGTGTTTCCTGTATCTATGTTTAAAATCTATTTTCTAATTTGTACTTTGATCCTGTAAGGCAAAACTGTCTCTTCTTTGGGAAATTCAAGTTTCACTATCAGGAGATACTTACTTATTTAATGGTTTTGAAGAGTACCTGTCTGTTGGAGAGAACATGGCCAGCCAAAGACGTGAAGCAGCTGTACAACATGCTACCTGTGCAAAGGGAGACTTCTAGCAGACCAGTTTTACTGTGAAACATCCCTCTTCATAGCTGATCACAGCACAATTCAGTTCCTGCTGGTAGGGAACACAAAAGAAATATAAATACAAAGAGAGATTGCCATTTAGAAAAGAAATGAGGAGCCTCTAGAGTTGGCATCCTTCAAAACCTGGCTGGTTTTGACCATACCACTGTCCTAAGGCTATTTTAATAGACTGCTGATTGTCTTTCTTTATCTCTTAAATATCTGCCTAAAGCTGCAAAGGGATTTTGGAGTTTTGTTTTTCTCCAGACAGCATATATTTTGAGAAGTTTAAATGTAACAAGTATCATCTTATTTTCAGAACTACAATTGCCATTGTTTCTGGTGACCTAAAGATCTGATTGGAACTTTCGATAAGGCAGAAACAGGGTCAGTTTCCCTGTAGGGCTTAAATAATACCTTCCACTGCCTAAGAACATGATTATAAATATGCTTTACTTCTGCTATAGCCTTGCATGAACAAGGTCAAAACACTGACTGGTTTTAACACTTTCAAGGCTGGTGTTATATAATTAACTTATAGAACATATTTCAAGTTATTTAGGGGCAAATGATTATTCCTTACTTGGTTGTTATATAGCTAGTGGAAGGAATTAAGGGCTTTCTTTTTCCCCTCCACAGGCAGTGCTATCTCATAATCATGAATGTTGAGTCTGACTTTGATATAATATTCAAAACGTACTGGTATTTAACCCATACAAATAGGCAATGTGGCTTCTCTGAGAAAAAAATTAACTAGCTATACAAGGGTGGAGAAGGGACAAAAATACTAATGCACTTTAAAATAATTTCAGAAATAATAGTTAAATAAGGACTATGAATCTCAGAAAACTACGGTTTTTATGAAGACTACAAACTGACCAAGGCAGCAAAGTTATTGACGTCTCAGCTGGATCTGAGAACCCTGGAAACTTTTGCCTGTGCCCACTGCTCTTCACCCTTCTAGCTAGGTTTCTGGAAACCAAGTCCAATAAAGCTAAGCAGTATACTAATGCATATATATGTGCTGTATACTTAATTCTCTCTATGATTCTGTAGTACAAGCAGTCACACTGTTTTATTGTTAATTCCTTATATTGCTAGGATATCGCTTAATATTTTAAGGTATTTTTAAAGCTAACAACTATCAGAATATTATTCTCATTTCAAAAACAGACAGTGCATAGATTTATGGAACCTGATGGGGTCCATCCACAGGTCCCTCAAGAGCTGGTGGATGGAGTTGCTAAGCTATTGTAAACATGCAGAAGGTACTTATACATTTTGAGCGGTACCTTCATTAACTTAGAATGATACTATCCACAGTTAACATTAAAAATGTAGAATGCTGACATAAAATCAGTCATTGCTTTGTTGCTAATTATGTGAATTAATATGAACCTGAACAGCTGTTTTGCTAGGCTGATTCTAATAATGGACCAAAGTTTACTTGGTATTTTAATATTCAAAGTATTGATCAAGGTATACTGTATCATAAATATCATGACTGTGTTAAATAAATTGGAACATGCATATAGTACACACAGCTCCTGATATACTGTTTAATGAGTTTAAAGTCAGTAAGTTAATGTCAGAGCTGTTGCTTTCATCAGCATGTCAGCTAACACTAATTACTACAGGTTATAGTATTCATATATGTGTGTGTATATATATATATATATATGTATCTCCAATATAGAACAAGTGGAAAAAGCCCTTGAAAGATTTGAAAAAGCGTGTAGCTTAGTCATGTGCTGGGCTGTTTTTTTTTTTATCATTCAAAATTATCGGTACCTTTTAAAAATACATTAAGAAGCTATTATTTTTTTTTTTTACTGTGTGATATTGAAGTCAGAAGAGGTAAGTAATTCACTGTGAAAAGAAAACCATTCACCTCCAGTGATCCAAACAGCTCAGCTCCAGTGCCTATTATTTAGCTGTTGGTAAGTGGAAGGAAATAAGGTCTGGATGATTTTTTCTTTTAATTTGTTGAACCAATCTCTGTGGGAATTCATGATCCATATTAAATACTGCTGTAAAAAGTAACTTCTATGCAGATAGCCATATAAAACTTCTGGGTAGAAAATTTGAAGCAGTTGGCTTTACTAGGCTTTTGTAAAGCTTCATAATTAAATCCTGACATATTCCACAGCAGGACATAATTTCTCTGTGTTATGTCCTTGAGTACAGTCAAATGAATTCCTGACTCTGGTCCCATATTAGAGTAATTTAAAACAAAAAAACCCCCACACCTGTTAGACTTGGTTATTTAAAAGCAGTCAGTTGTCAGGCACAGCCAGATTCAAATTTTAAACATTGCAGGGAAGGAACCTTGAGTGAAGGAATGTCATGCTGTGTCTTTAGGTGCTACAAGAGATCATTTCTATTTCTGTCTTGGTTTTCCCCTGCTTTCATTGTGTTTTGTATTGAGCTTGCTGCATCAACTGGACAGTAAACAATTATGGTGCTGGAAGAGAATAAAAATTCTCAATAACACTGAAAGACCATATGTCTAATTTATTTTCTTTTAGAACTGGGAATTCCTGTGTGCTAATGACCCAAAACTTGAATGCACCTGTTTGGTTTTTTTTGGTTCCTTTTTTTTTGTTGGTTTTGGGGGGCTTTGGATGTGGCTCCTGAGGAATTGCCCTACATTGTATTTTCATGTTAACTGACTAGTTCTGTGTTTCCTCATAACGTTTATCTATTTCAGATTTATCAAATTAGAAAGAGACATTTAAGCTTTTTCTTTTAAAGACATTATTTATGTTTTTATTTAATAGAAATAAATTTTAATGTAGAAAATAAAAATTCTGTTAACTTAGCAAGGACTTGACCTTAACTGCTACTTAGCCTGGAATTCTTACATCCAATCTTCGAGACGGAGATCCAGGAAAAACCAAGATTCCTTTTCTTCCCTTTACTCATGGAGGACTTTAGGGGTGCTTTGGATGGTTGTTTTGGAGGTTTCTTTTGGATGAGGATCAGTGTTAATAATAATGTCCCCAGAAGGAGGCCATTAAGAAATGGGGGAGAGGAGAAAGCACAGTGCTTGCAGGAAATACAGAAGAGGAAAGAAAGCCTGACACTTATGAAAATAAGAAGAGTTTGTATTAACTTTGCTTTGATTTTGTTATCACCTAACATTTGCTTAAGATAGTTGTTCACAAAAAGAGCCAGTAGGGTCTTTTGTGAGAAACATCAGTGTCATGGACATGCTGAAGTCCAGTCTGTATAGCTTTATGAAAATGGGTGAGGAGAACAGGTTTGGATGCAGAACACTGAGAAAAATCTCAGGTAGTTGTCTGAGTTCTCATTTTCTGTAGTATAAGTCACCTTCTCCATAGCTCTATTCACCAAGGGGAATCGGTTGTATTTTTTATTCCTATGGCACCTCACTGCCTCACCTGCAAATGTAACAGACAAAGCAAGTGGTACTTGTCTTTCATATCTGGTGGCAAAATCTGAGTTGGCCCAACTTTTACTGTAGGTTTTAGCATTACTTTGTAAGATGACAATGTACTAGACTCACACTTGATAGAAGTTGTAGGCTTTTAGTTTTCAAGGACCTGCTCCTTAAGAATCTTAATTTTAATTCCACAGTCAAAAACAGTATCCAACTCTTGTCTGGTTGAATAATATAACTATTCACTTATATGGGTAATACTGCTGGTTCAGAAGGTTTAGGACACATAAATGATGGAAGAGCTTTCGCATAAAAACCAAGTATCTGTCACATAATTTAACTGCTGTTATTTATAAAAAGGAAACTTGCAAAGGCTAAACCCAGCTATGAGAGAATGGGGTTTTAGCTTGATACGATTTTGGCGTTTTGTTCTGATGTGCAGGACTCATGTTCCACCATTTCTCCCTTGTCCTTCAGGGAAATCCTCAGGTCCGACCGCTACTGGGTTTTGACATTTACTTCAGCTAGAAGAAGGAAGCCAAAAACATGCACATCTTGCATGCTTATGATTTTTTTTTTTTTTTTCTGCTCACTCTGATACTAATTCTAATATTGCTGGTATACACGATATCACATTTGTTGTAAATGGGATTCGGTAACTACAGCAGGAAGTTTCCGAAAAAAAGATGTGCACGTGTGGTAAACGTAATCTACTTTTGTATTTCTGTAGAAGAAATGTTAACTTAGGAGCAAGACTGGCTAGGAATTTGCCTAAAGTAATCCCCGTTGAAATCAGCTAGAGGAATTTCTGCTGACCATGTAGGAATTTTGGTTTGCCTAAATGAGAAGGGTAACTATAGGAAGAAATTATTATTGCTTGCTTGCATACAAGAATGAAAGCCAGATAATTTCCAGTTACACTCAAGTCCTTGAGAATCTCTCTTCCATGCTTTTCTGTATTTATCAGATTTCCAAAACTTTGCAATGGTAAATTGAGTCTTTTTAGCCTTATTCTTTGGCAGACTTGGAAGATAGCAGCTCCTTGCCTGGCTGTGAGTTCTTCCCTTCATATACAAGGGGTGCATGGTTTACTGCTGGTAATACTACTGGTATACAAGGGTCGTGGTTTACTGCTCCTGTGTTTTCCTTTAAACAGAGTGCCACAGGAATATTACAGCACAGTGTTTGTCTGTCCTAAAAACGTGTTAGATCTAGATTTGTTTGACTGATAAATCTAGGTCAAACATCTTGTCTTTGCTTAGTACTTTTTCAGGCAAAATTCCCATTGGCTTCAACAGGAGTTTTGCCTGGCTAAGCACTGTGGGATTTTGCCTTTAGTATCTAAAATATTTGATCTGTTCCTTGCACATAGGAAGTGTTCTAGAAGAAAATTTGTCTTATCCTTGACTGCCCCTCTGTGGCTGTATCATCATCAGTTTAAAAGGTGGTAGAATCTTATGTCTCCTAATATTAAGTGTTCCTTCATTGTCAGAGTAATTTTTCAAAGACAAATTTCTTAATTTTTATTATATTTAAAGTAATTCCAAAATCTTTGTGTATGAACTCTTTGTCTTACTGCATGAAAAGGCAATGTGTTATTTTATATTCTAGATTCCTTGTTTTCCTTCTTTCTAGTCCAAAGCTCTAGCTCTCTTTGTTTTCAGTTACAGGGGTTTTAAGGAAAAAGAATTTTCTTCTAAGAAATTGTATGGCTTTTTGTTCTCTCCTATAGTGTTTCACAGGTTCATATCTTCCTATTCTGTACAAGGCTTTCAGTTAGCAGTTCAAATGTCAGAGATCCATTCAATGCAATTAGAGCCAGTTTTGAGGAATAATAATGAGGCAAATTAAGTAATTAATAAGCTCAGAAATTTAATTGCTTTCTAAAATAATTTTTGCAAGGAAATCATTAGGTGAACATGCTTGATTGACCTCACCAAGAAATGTGCGGTGTTTGGAAATAAAGAAGGGCACATAAGGACTTGAATCCACATGGAAGAAATAGTTTTTTCTTAGTAATGTTACTATGCTTACTGCCTCGATTTTTGCATTCTTTTTGTAAAATGAGCTGAAGTGCATTTTGAGATGAGCCTTGTCATCCTCTTCCATAAAACCGTATTGCTAACTGTGCTTTCATTTCTACTCTAATTTGTGACTGCTTCTATCTTCACTGTCAGTGCATTACCTATTATCACTCCATCTATTTTCTCTTTTCATTGTACCTTGTTTTGTATTGGACCCTCTGACTGGAACTATCACACTTTTTCCATCAGGTGCTTTGCTTTTCATTTAAATTCCCTCTTGAAGATCCATATCTTAGGTTTCAATGCAAATATTTAATAAAAATGCTGTCACCCTACTCTTCATTTTATGAAGAGCTCTAGGTAAATCTCACAATAAATGTGTTGCACATCCCCTTAGAAGCTTTCTTATCCTTACTTAGGTGGAATAGCTCCCAAATCTTCAGTGCTTCCACTGAAAATAAACACTTCCAGTCATGGATAAGCTGTTACTCAACATGAACAATTAACTTGAGCCCATGGGCTCTTTCTCCCTCTGCAGCACTTACTGCCAGTGCAGAAGTATATTGGATAAAATCAATTGCAGCCTAAGAGAAACATACTCCACTCATTCTGCAAAATGAGGAAGCTGTAACAATATTGTGACAATTAAGAAATATTTACCTCTCTTTACTCAGATTCCCTTTAAATTCATCATGACACATACAGTGAGCTCTTAAGAAAAAACACATTTTATGCCCAAGTCTTGTAACTCAGCTACCACACCTAACCATTCCTCTTTAGCAGTGTCATGCCTAATTTGTTTTATTTTAAAACACAGAAAAGCTTTTCAGTGCAAATATACTTCCAGAATTACAGGAGCAGTACTATTGATTAAGCCTTTAGGCAGATATAGAATCATTTAGGTTGGAAAGCACCTTTAAGGTCATCTAGTTCAACTGTTAGCCTAGCACTGCCAAGTGCACTACTTTACCATCTCCCTAGGCACCACATCAATACTTCTTTGAAATGCCTCCATGGATGGTGACTCCTGTTCCAGTGCTTGACAACCCTTGCAGTGAAAAAAAATTTCAGAATACCCAATCTATACTTCCTCTGGTACAACTTGAAGCTGTTTCCTCTTGGTCTATCAGTTGTTACTTTGGAGACCAACCCGCACCTCACTACAACCTCCTTCCACGTAGTTGTAGAGAGGAATAAAGTCTTGCCTCAGCCTCTGCATCTCCAGACTAAACATCCCAACTCCCTCAGCTTCTCCTCATAAGACTTGTGCTCGATACCCTTACCCAGCTTCATTGCTCTTCTCTAGATGTGCCCCAACACCTCAGTGCCCTTTTTGTAGTGTGGCCAAAATCTGAACACAGTATTTGAGGTGCAGTCTCACCAGCACCAAGTACAGGGGCAGGATCACTTCCCTAGTCCTGCTGGCCACACTATTTTTGATACAAGCTGGGATACCATTTGTCTTCTTGGCCACGTCGGCAACACTGCTGGCTCATGTTCAGCCAGTTGTTGACCAACACTCCCAGGTCCTTTGACTCTGGGTGGCTTTCTGGCCACTCTTCCCCAAGCATTGCATGGGGTTGTGACCAAAATTCAGGACCTGGCACTTGGCCTTGTTGAATCTCACACAGCTGGCTTCAACTCATCAATCCAACCTGTCCAGGTCCTTCTGCAAAGACTTTCCACCCTCAAGCTGATCGATGTGCCCTCTCTACCTCATGTCATTTGCAAGGTTACTTGCAAAGGTTACAGCACTCAATCCCATCATCCAGATCATTAAGATACTGAAATTCTCCGTTCATACTCAATTTCTCCTGAAGAAGCATGGCATCTGGTAGTCTGGTCCAGATTTATTTGTCTATCAATGAATAAACATTGTACAATAATTTTAACTTCACTTTCATGTTATGGTTCCTGTACTTATTTAAAGTATATTTCTTTGAACTGAAAATTCAGTTTTTCAGCTAGTTATTAATGACATCATTAGCTTTGTGAAACTACCTAACCTGGGAAGACTCTCCTTAGCTTTTTCTCTAACAAGCTAGCATAATTAATTTAAGTTGTTAAATACTGTATTCAAGTTCTGATTTAAGTAAATGTTCTCAATATAAAGTTGAATTTGATTGTTGTTTCTTTAGTCCAAGTTTTGGTGTAACTTTCTCAGTCGTGTCTCTCTGGCTAATCTTTTCCTTATAAGTTTAGTAGTTCATTACAGTAACTGAAGTAATTCAAATTTTTTTTTTTTTTAATAAAAAGCTCCTGTGTTGGGGATATGGTTTACTCAGGATATTTACTTTTCAAATGGGCAGATGTCAGTTGTGAATGGAAGCATATTCCCAGAAGCTGAGAGATCCTGTGTGTATCTGTCTTGAGTAACCACTGCTTCAGACTTACTATTCTAAATTAAAATACTATATCACATGCTGCTCTACATTTTACTAAGTTGTTTAGTAATTTCTAAATATTTGCAATTCTAAGATGGGGAGAAAGTCAGCAAGCCATCCTTCAAAGTATCTAGGCATGTCAAGGAAGCCTATTACAGCATTTATCATTAGCATTGTGTAACTGTGTGAATTAGCATTTAATTCTAGCTTTTATTACTTTTTGAGTGCTTGACTGGGACTTTATTCCATGCACTAAACTGAAAAGCTCTTGGCCCTCTTGTAGCTCTCACTGGAGTAAGTTGACAGCATTTCTGCTGATGTTTTTGTAGTATTGTCCCATCAACGGGACACAGACTGACCACATGGACTGGCCTGCCTGCTTCTCCAGAGCTCATCTCTGCACCATGTTGCTTTGCTTTGTAGACATCCTGATGCTGGGTATTTCCAGCTGAAGCAGGAAGGCACATTTTTTACCATGTAAGCAGATTATTTGTTTTAAGCAATAAATTTCCTGGACTAGGTTTTTTATCAGAAAGATTGAAAATCTGTGTGGGATCCCATTAGTCTCTTGATTAAATTGCCTTTTTTTTGTGGCACAGCAATGTCACAATAAGAGGAGTTACAGAAAAAATAGAATTAATAGAAAGATATGTGAAACAGCTGTGACTAACAAAAAGAATGTATTCCATTGTATAGTATTGCTTGTGGAATTTGCTTAGTTCATAGAATAAAGGGGAGGAAAAAAACACACCACAATACACTGTAAATTATTAAATTAAATTAATGGATGAAGGGTTTGCAGACTTTCTTTTCAAAGTCTTTTCTTGATGGGAACTGCCAAAGTTTCATGAAACTCATGCTCATAAATTAGCTGCACTCTTGAAATAAATATTCTGGGATACATAGCTTTAGTAATTTGATGAGGTTTTAATATGTTTGCTTCTTTTTAATTGCATATACAACATTTGGCTTCCACCAGAAACAAAACAATAAGTAACATCTGCTTCTTAAATAGGAAAGAATAATGGGTACGTGTGTGTGTGCATTTTTTTTTCATTAATTGTCCTTCACAGAATAGTAATATTGCATTGCTATGTGTAGGTGAGAGAATCATCTACAGTGCAATTGACATGCAGAGAATACCACATTTCCCTGGTTAAATATTTTAAAGACAGCGGGAGTTTTTCTGGAATTCCCCTCTCTGAGGGCTTTAGCTTCAAGTCCCTATCTGTGATCAGTAAAAAGTAATCAGTGATCAGAAAAAGTTTGTTACAGGACTCTGAGTCAGCAAGAACTTTAAGTAAACATGTAGATCTTGCTTGCAGGTTCAGCTTAGTCAAGGACTAAGAATGTACCAACCCTGTCTCATCTCTAGGAACTTCTTCCTTTCCTCTCTGAGGTTTGGCTGGCTGCCTGATCCTCTACACAAAACTTCGCAGCTTAGCATGAACTTCTGAAGTCTGTGTCTTTCCTGCCACATCTGACCTTCTCCCAGCACATCTTTCCCTGAGCAGTCAGTGGGACCCCAAGCCAAGGGATCTCTATCAGAATTAAAAGTATAGGTAGCATAGTCCCTCTCCCAGGGTGTCACCTTACTTTTACACAAGAAACAATTAAAAAACAAAGTATCTGACAGAAGTGCTTCTGGTTTGGTTTTTTTTTTTCCTCTATAGCATTCTAAAAAGACATACTATGCCCTTTACAGTTCATAGCTAATAAAGGCAGCTCTCATGGTAACCCTCTAAAGAAGGTACTGCCTTCACTTAACAGTAGAATGCATTAAATACCTGCAACTCCCACTGCCAATAATTGGAATTAGAGGTGCTCACTGTTACTAAAAACCAGGCTGTAAATTCATGATGGGTAAAACTGCATGGTAAAAGAGCAAAATCCTCTGAGATAAAGTTTCAGCTTATGCAGCTGCTGGTTTCCAGGGCTGTGCCTTCATCTCACGGTGGAAAGAACTTTGTGATGGGTCTAGGATTTATAAAAACAGAAGAGCAAATAAAAAGTCAACCGCTATGAATGTTTATACAGACACCTTTCTCCTTTGCTGTCTATTCACTTAAGTAAAAAAAAAACATGTAGCTTTTTAAGAATGAAATAACTGTAGACAAAGAGGAACCAGTTGCCTTTTGCTGCAGAAAAATAATATTTAATCCCACAGTCTGCACTTCACCTCAGGAAAGGACAAAATATGAGACATAACAAAAGATATAATCACTAATAATGCAACCCATTAGCAATTTCTATAATATTGAACAGTCTTAGCATTGTATTTTGTATACAATGGAGAAATGTTAATAAAGTTATTAAGCAAGAATAACATGACTAAATCTCTAAATGTTAAAAAATGAATCGTATTCACTATAATAAATCAAACCTTTTCCTCAGTGAAACACTGTGGTGCATCTCCCAAAGCACAATTGGGTTGTTCTCCTATCTCTGAACTTTGTAAACATTACAAAACAAGCAGAAAAATATTTAACCTCTAAGAATAAATAATCTGCTTTGTTTTCTTTTTGGGGGCTAGCTCAAAAGATAAAAAAGCAGGATAGTAATAACTCCTCTGTTTTGTTATTCAACCTACATGCTTACTTTAATAAGGAAAGCTCAGGGGGTTTTATTATTAATTTGTATTATTAATTTATTTAAACTCACACCACCGCTGTTAAGCTGCAGGAACAAAATGTTGGCTTTAATGTGTTGCTCTGGGACTTGTAATCAAGCCAAATTCACAGATGTTCCGACGAACATGCAGCAAGTGGTCCATTTCTAGGATAAACATCATAGTTTACTTCATCTACAGTGTCATGATCCTTTATAAGAAATCAACGAGATAATTAAAGTCCCTTCACCTATCCTGTCTATAGTACCTTGGATAAGATGACACAAAGACAGGAAGCAAAGGTGAGAAAAGGCAAAATTAGAGAAAGAATAAAAATCCTTGCAATCTCATCATGACCCATGCATCATTTTCATGTTTAGCAAATTTCACAAAATCAGTTCCTTTTTTTGGAAATACTTATAAAATATGAAGTGTGAAGAGCAACTTTTCCTAATTTGGTAACAGTGCTTGTAAAAACTATTACTGGTCAGCATACTTCAAACAAATGCTTTATAGATGTTTATGTAATTGTGAACACGACTGGGGAACAATACAAAAACAATCTTGTTTTTCTGACTAAGGGTTTTTTTATGGTCCATTTGCTGTGATTACCATGAATCTAAAGAAGGCAGCTGCAACCCTGAGCTTTTTAATACTCAAAAGCCAAAATAAATAAAGTAGTTTAAATATTCTCATGCTTCTTTTTGGTAGATATTTTTAATGCAGCAGCAATTGCCCATATCTCATTGCTGAAAATCTTAACTAATATATTCTGAAGCACTTTAATTAAAGACCAAATGTGCCACAAAATATCATGGCTTTAGCCCATGGGCATGCTGTTCATGTATTTTGCAAAAAGCAATGCACATGAAAAAAACGGTCAGTCCATTGTTTCTATTAATTTTATATAGCTGTGAGAAGTTGAAGGCTCATTTTCCCCCTACTGTTGTCTTTTTGTTTGTTTATGTGAATTCCAAACTGTGGATGAAATGGGGAGGGCTAGAAAGACCAGAAGTGTGCCATCAACAACCCCATTTAAACAGCTGAGATCATGATCATTCCAGCGTTCCAAAGGGAATCTGGAGTAGCAACTACGGGTTTCAGAAAAGGAGAGTTTGGAGCTAAGTGAGGGAACATCTATCCATGTGTGGGTGACTAGAAAGCTAGCTGAAATTGCATGTTCTCTGTAAACAGAGAAAGCAAAAATAAAAGTGAGATAATGCCATTAAGTATAATGCCTAAAACCATGGAATGTGAGATAAAGATGTTGAATTGAATCCTTTGATCCCAGATAGATTAAGACTGGAGATGCACTTTTTTTCAGCCAAGATAAACCAGCAGAAGTAGATACATTTAAAAGCCAAAGATCTCTTGGCACCCACTTGTATTTTAGAAATAGAAAAAGTTTCAGAATTAAAGATCTCTTGTAGCCCATTGTAACAAAGCAGAGGAATGGATGTGAAGAGTCCAGGCACTAAAATGTGAGAGCCCAGTGAACAACTTAAATTACACAGTATTGATGTGACAACCAAGAGAATGACCACATTCATGGGCGAGTGTCCCATGCATGAATGTCCTGTGGGCTGCAGCACAGGAAGGCAAAGCAGAAAGAGCAATGCAGGGCTAATTTTCTGAATGCTGCATCATATCCTAGGAAGAAAACAGTGCATTTTTATGTCTTGTTTTTTCCTTTTAATTGTTTTTTTGTTTTGGTTTGGTTTTTGGTTTGGGGTTTTTTATGCTGTCAATGATTGATTGGGAATGGGGGGCTTTGTATTGTTTCATGTTAGGCTGTGTTCTGCCAAAATTGTGACCTAGTCTACCTTTCATTAGTCTTAAAAACACATGCTGTGGAGAATAGTGATATCCTAGCCATGGGAAAAGTTTCAGAGTATGCCAGAAGCTGTGGAAATCTGTTAGGGAAAATAGACAGCTCATCTATATCAGTTTCCCAGAGCACATTCTTGGGGTTGTAATTAGTAGGCTCTCATACCTGATATAAATCAAGTAGTGTTCTGGAAATTGCTGATAAGGGATAGTTGCTTCTTTGCAGTTTTGGTAATGATAAGTTACTGGACACTGACTTGACCTGACAAGTTGTTCATCATGATGCCACTGTTTTTACCCAGCGTAAGTATGACACCCATCCTTTGCAAGATTCAAGCTCTTGCTACAGTTTCTGCATCAGAACTAAAGGGACTCTGTGGGCTGTCATGAATTACTGGGAGTGGTCACCAGTTCTACACTAAACAAAAAAATGGAGGGATGCATGTACTATAAATACTCACTTTGTTGTGAGTATGAAAGTAGGTGGGTTTTTAGTTAGATACTGGCTCTTGCAGTGATACAAATTTCCTTTTTTGAAGATAGGCTCTAACTTCAGCACTTTACACATCTTAAAATATGTGTAAATATCTTAAAAGTAGGGAGACATATCTTAAAAGTAAGGAAACAAAGCCATGGATTAGTATTCCATAACTTCATATCCAATTGACGTCAAAACCAGTTGACTTTAATTTCTTTAGATATATAAAGGTCATCATTCAGCAGTCCAGGGAAGAAAATTTGTAAGTCAAAGTGTAAATTGTCAACTCTTTATAGACAAAGGAGAAAAATGTGTTTTCCTAAAATGTCATTAAGTTCTGCTGAATGCTTTTTATTTACTCTTTCTTCCCAAATGCTGATACCTGAAACAGTTTACCTTCAGATGCTGCAGCCACAGCTGTGCTGGTGGTTGCTGGTTGGAATGCATATTGCTTTGCTGGCCACCACAAAAGCTTTGGAAATCCTTTTCCTTTGTATATGAATATATTCATATATTAATTTTCCAGTATATAAATGTAATGGAGATGATTGGAAAAATAGGAAAAAGTCAGTGCATGTGTTTTTTTATAGCATAAAAAGGGTCTTCCTACAAAAGTTGCACCTGCATCCTATTCATGTAAACACCACTGACATTTCTAAATTAAAAAAAAAAAAAAAAAACTCCTCATTTTTCATTATTCTGTACCAGGTTGATTTTTTAGTGAAATAAACACACTGAATTTTTTGTCTCTTTAGATAAAATCTCTAAAAAAGTTTCAACTATTTGGAAGCTTTTTGGTGAACTCATAAAGGTAATGTAAAAGTCACCACTGCTTAGAGGATATGTAGCAATTTATTTAAATTTTTATTCCAAAATAAACCACAGCTGGTCTAGCATCAGTGGCAAGCCTGATGTCAGAGAATAATCACATCTCCCCATTATGCCATGTATCTTCTTACCTTTGTATTATGCTGTTCCATTAAACAAAGTATCCCTGAGGGCTGTTTATCCCTAGATAATAGTCTCTACTATTAAGTACTACTTCATCAAAATGTTTCTTTCTGGTGAGGTCTTATTGTAATATATCATAGAAGTGACAACTAATACATTATATGATAAAGTAAAATATCCCCTGAGCAAGGTACCGGGATGATAAATTATGTTAATATGTTATTCCCATTATATTATCATCAGTCAAATGATGATTTAGTATGATATATTATCAGAAAAAAGATAGTCTAATAGTGTATAACTCAAAACTTTATGTAATCTGAGGAATACAAGGAGTAAATTCAACTGACTTATAGGACAAAAGGTATCCCAGTACCACAATTCATGAACAGCCTAAATTAAAATGTATAGAGAATATAGAAAAGCACTACGAAAGTCTGGGAAGTGCAATACTAAGAAATGGCACTATTGTAAAGGTCAGAAGCAGATTCTCAGTGTCTGGAAATGAACATCAGACTAGTATGAACTCTACATATATTAAATTGACATTGCCATTAGTATGACTGGAGCTACCATCATGAAGACCAGGCAGTGCTCTGTCCTGGTAAGCTGGTGATCATACTTAGAAACCAACTTGAAGTTCAGTGCCCTTTATTCAGGTGGTTGACAGAGATTTAGTTGAACATGGATATATGCAGGAAGGCTCAATGACATTTCTGTGGCAAACTATTCATTATCAAACAGATTATTATCTTATTATTCAACAGTTTGCATGCTGCAGTGATTTATGGACAATACCACCATGCCACTAAATCAAACAGGAATATAAGAGAGACTTTGTTGTGAAGCAGCCCCTAACTTGGACTATTCTAATTACCTAACTTAGAAAACTATTCTCATATGTTCATTTCTTTGCAATTTTTGGTAGTTTCATCCACGTGTGTGCAGCTATGTTACAATAAAACTGTGCTGCAACTTCTGCTGTAATAAGATATCTTAATTCGTCAGAGGATAGGAAAAAAATTATTTCACAAGAAGCAAAGAAATCGAAGCCCTATGTCGGGTTCCATTATATATATCAACTGCATTTCATACACAGAATGTACACACAGAATGGTTAAGTTAGAAGACACCTCCAACATCATCCAGTCCAACCTTTGATTAATACCACACTCAACTACTAAACCACGTCCTTAAGGACCAGGTCCAAATGTCTTTTAAAAGCCTCCAGGGATGGTGACTCCGCCACTGCCCTGGTCAGGCCATTCCAATGCCTGACAGCCCTTTCAGTGAAAAAATATTTCCTAACATCTAGCCTAAACTTCCTCTGGTGCAGTTTCCATCCACTCCCTCTGGTCCTTTCACAGTCCACTAAGGAGCAGAGGCTGTTTCCCTCCTCTCTCCAACCTCTCTTGAGGTGGATGAAGAGAGCCATGAGGTCTCCTCTCAGCCTCCTCTTCTCCAGACTGAACACCCCCAGCTCCCTCAGCCTCTCCTCACAGGACTTGTGCTCCAGGCCCTTCATGAACTTTGTTGCCCTTCTCTGGACACACTCCAGCACTCCTGTGTCCCTCTTATAGTGAGATGCCCAGAACTGAACACAGCACTCAAGATGTGGCCTCACCAGAGCTGAGTACAGAGGGATGATCACCTCCCTGTTCCTGCTGGCCACTGAGTTCCTAACACAAGCCAGGATGCCACTGGCCTTGGCACACACTGCTGACATACTGAGTCGAATGTCAGCCAAGACCCCCAGCTCCCTTTCCAAATTACAGCTTTCTAACCACACTTCCCCAGTTCTTTAGCTCACCATGGGGTTGTTAGGACCCAGATGCAAGACCTGGCATTTGGCCTTGTTAAACCTCATACAATTAACCTTGGCCCATTGGTCCAACCTGTCTTAAGTCTCTCTGTAATGCTTCCCTACCCTACAGCAGATCAACACAGACACCCAGTTTGGTGTCATCTGCAAATTTACTGAGGGTACACTCAATCCCCTCATGCAAGTCATTAATGAAGATGTTAAAGAGAAGAGGCCCCAGTACTGAACCCTGGGGGACACCATTTGTGACTGGCTGCCAGCCAGATTTCCATTCACGACCATTTCCATTCATTCCAGTCCGACCATGCAGCCAATTTTTTATCCAGTGCAGATAATGGTACAGGTATCCTAATTCTCAGCCTTCTGCAGACTCAATAGCAAAACTTCTGATCTTCTCAGAGGCTCCTTGTGGCACCTTCACAGCACTTCCATCTTCTTGCTATGCTTCACTGGTTTGGGTTCCCTGATAAATCTTAGATGCCTTCCATGTCCCTGTGGGTCTCCAACAGTATCAAATTACTCGTAAGCCCCCTTCCACATCCCTATACCTGTTTCCCCAGTAGGACAAATTTGGACCTACTTTTCCAGCTGGTGAAGTGTCAGTGCACCTGACGTCGTGCAGGCTGAGGGGTCACTGAGCTGTCGTCTTCTAACTGTGGGCTGGTCCAGAAGAATGGCTGCACACTTCTGCCTTTCCATCAGGAAAAATACTATGATCTCTCTCCTTTGCTTAGATACTGTTTTTCATTCGATATGTGGAAAATCAGGAAGACATCAGCTGCCTAAATGTAGAGATCCAGTGCCCATTGAGATGTCATGGGGAACGTGCAGAGGACTGGCAGACAGTGGGAGATTTGCATTTTCCTAAAATGACATCTAGTGAGCAAGTAACAGTGCCTAAAGGGACAGAAGACACCATGTTCAGGCAGTTTAGGCCTTTCATGTGTTTTGTATCTCTACCTTTGAGTCATCTGCACTTCTTGACATTTCCACTGGTTCAAAGCTCCTAAAAACAGAGAATCGAAGAGTCATTTTGGCTGGAAAAGGCATTTAATATCAACATTTCCAACCATTAACTCAGCACTGCCAAGTCCACCATTAAACTGTGTCTTAAGCACCACATCTACATGTCTTTTAAATACCTCCAGAGATGGTGACCCCTAGCCTGGTTGGCTGACAGACATGCCAGCAGTGCATCTGTGGCTTGTACACTTCATTTCTTTGGAAAACCATCAGGGTGGCACTGGAAATGCCTTGGCCTTCTGCCAGCGAAGAAGAAACGGCTGTTACTGTCCTCTGTTGAGCCTTGCTGCCAACCTTGGCCTCAGCAAGCTCTTCCTTGCCTTCAACCCTCCTGCAGTCAGATGGGAAGGCAGGAGATTGTGCCCAATATTCATCATGTCCCTGGCCACTGTCATACTTCTTGACCCATGGCCCTGGACTCAGCTGCTTCACCTTCATCAGCATTTGTTCTCCTCCTCCAATTCTTTAATGCAGTTTGTGGACTCCCTTAGAGAAATGGAACTTGCATGCTTCCTGACAGCCTGGGAATACTTTTATTACCTTTTTTTCCTATGTAACGTTATTTATTCATGATGGAAGATATGAGACTAAAATTTTTGCCAAGGTAGTGTCATCCCTTTGTGGAGCAAATAAAAGGCCTTCACATACTCACACAATAGCCAGCCCCCGCTCTCCCACAGCAGATAACAGCCTGCCAGTTTATTAAAAAACATACTAACAATAGAACTTCCTAAAAAATTACTTAAACTTACTAACAATAGAACTATTTATTTCCTTTTGTCAAAGGGTTGAGTCATAAAGGATCTCTGTAAACATTGGGGTCCTATAAAAAGACATAGAAATGTAGCCATCAACAACAAAAAAAATGTTTTGTGATCCTTCAGATAGCAATCTACAATTACACCGCCTCACTCCAAAGAACACTTCTCTTCAGGTGCCTTTCTTTAAATTTAACTTTTTCATTTTCTTTAACTTTCTTTCCCAAAAAATGTGGGTAAAATGTTCAGAGTCCACTTTTTTCCAGTTGCCATATTATACCATGTGTTTATATTTTACCTGCACGTGAATTGAAATCACAGTAAAGCAATAATGATCAAACTCATATCAAACAGCCACAATGTTTTTTGGGCTCAGTAGAATGTCTGTAAAATGCAAGCAAGTAGTGAAATCCAAGGGGGGCTATAATAAGAAAGTAAAATGTTGTATTCTTGGGTTTGGTTACCGAGCTTTTAGTGGCCTGTGGCTCAAAGACTTCTTTAAATTGGAGGTAGGGTTTTATACATAATATCTTTCACAAATATTTCTTTGTAAAGTTTACCTAGTTGCTTTTTGGAGTCAAAGACATCCCATAGAAATATTTCCCTTTAAAGAAAAATAATAATAAAATGATGTTTCTTTATGATATTAATCTGCTACTCTCCACTTATACTTGAATGCACCCTGGTTCTGTACTCTCCACCTATTATCCACTGCATTATATTCAAGGCTTTATATTATATTCAAGGCTGTATTTTTAGTTTATTTTATATCGTTCCTTTCAACACCCATCACAGCTTTTTCTACAGGTCTGTTAGTGTATTCTTTTGCGATGGGGGAGATCAAGACTTCAAGCAGTAGGCAATATGCAGGAATATAGTAGGTTTCAAGAGTGCTTTTTTCTTTACCTGGTCATTTATATATTTTCTATAATTTCTTTTTTTTCTCTTTAGTCTGCTCTTGAACATCAAGTCAATAACATTGTAGAGCTCTGTCATACATGAGATGTCTTGCTGTGGTTATGGTTTAGCAACAATTAAAGATTTATTAATAGAAGGGCTGAATTTTAGAGCACTTAATCGTTATACAATTTAACAATTAACCAGTGATTTAATACGTTATGATTAAAATAGTGACCTAATTACAGATTCGAGAATAACAAGATTCCCACTAACTTACCAGAGGGTGTCCTAAACTAAACTATATATGTACATAAACAGAAAGCAGATAGATATGTAGAGAGATGGATGGAAGAGACTAGGCTATAATTAAGATGTCCTTCTTCAAGTATGGAGTAAATACTTGCATCAGCATTTCTCAGTGGGTGATAACTGAGACACGAGGATAAACTTGCCTTGGCCTTCTTTCAGCTTTGTCAGCAGACGTTCCTCAAGGAATTGTATCTGGGAGATGTTTCAGCTCAGGAGGGAATTCTAGTCACATCTTGCTGCAATCCAGGAGAGCCCAAAGGGTCTCCCTTAGAACTGCTGTATATAGGGTAATTTGCTAAATATATACCCTATATAGGGTAACTTGCTAAATTTTACAGTTCTTTTATCATTCCCTTTTGGGCTACAACCCAAGTGCTGGCATTTTAAGTAATAAAGAGGTCATTGGTTATCCTTAATTTTCCAGTTGATCAAAGGGAGAACAGGAGCCAGATGCATCAAGGTGTCTCAGCACTCTGATACATGGCCTTTTCCTAGCTAGATCGCTAGCACAATTCTACCCATCTGCTTTTCAGTCTGTATTGCAGATTCTTTCTACATAAACTGCCAGTGGGATGTGAGCACTGGTCCCTGGGGGATGCCACTCTAAAAAATGACCCTTTCTTTCTGACTTTGTTTCCTATCTTTTGACCAGCAGTCTACCCATGAATTGACTGAATTATAAAGAACCAGCAAACTATCAGCATAAAATGAGAAGTCACCTCACAAAATTGGGAACAGAACATTTAATTCATCAGTTAGTAAGATATTAGTTCTCCTCTGCACTTCCTGATGCAGCTGGAATTAAAACTGAGGTAATGGTACTTGCAGAGTAGCTCAGCCTTATGATAATTCTGATCCTCATTATCTGAGTATGGCACTGCAGCCCTCGAAATAGAAGCTTTATTTTTGTGATCTTTTTGATTCATTTCTAGAATAAAGTTTTGAAGAAGCTTTAGGTAAATAAAATTTAGTGTACCCCAGTACAAGCTATATAGGAATTCAGTACTGAGGTTCCTATATTCTCTCTTTATAGCCTCCCAGAGAATGGAATATGAAAAGGTATACTGGAGGCAATACTATAGCCTATATGGTGTTACTTTTGCACTTAAATTCATTCAGTATTGTCTCCAATTTTTAAATTTCTATATTCTTCTGAGTTTTTATTGGCCACTTCTAATTGCATGGTGTGGAAGGATTTATGGCAGGGGTTCAGAGACAGTGAAGAATTAAAGATTTGGGCATTATGACAGTACAGAGAAGACACTTGATTACTGAAATATGGCAATTCTTTGCTGTGTATGTCAACTAGATATGTGCATGGAAATCACTATCTGTGAAATCATTAAGGATAGTTAATGACAGGAAGTGTTCAAGCAGTGCCATGGTAACAGTTTACTTTTGGTCCAATGATAAAGAGTTCCTGAAGCCCTAGCCAAGTCAGGGACATCATTTTAGAGACAAGTCTTCAGTGATGCTTTTAAGAAAGCATAGTGCCTAGCAACACCTATTTTTTTTTCTTTTTAAAATTACAGTTACTTGATTTTAGAGAAATGTTTGATAACTCAGTTCTGCTTGTAAGAATGGGCCTTGAATTAAATTACTTTGTTACAGGGCTTTGCAATGTAATCCATCCTTCAAATAATAAGCATCTTGGAACAAATTCTTTTCACTTTTTCCATAGACTTCAGCAGGACCACTTGTGTAAGCAAAGCATATAGGCTCTGGATGTGCAGAGGGAAGGACTCTGTAGGAGTACCTATCAAGAAATTGGTTACAGCTGCAATGTGAGCTGTGCTGACACAGCTGGCAGACAGCTTGAAATTGATGCTCTTGAAAAGAGATAAGTCTTTGCCAGAAATATTAGTTTCCAGAGAAATTGCATTTTTTCCTATCATTATTGTCAAGTAGTGCTGTAGTTTCTAAACTGGACTGGTAGGCATGCATGGTTCTGATGCTTAGTTTCAGAACAGGCAATGATTTCTCTCACATTGAGGGCCACACACCCAGTACTGTGAAATCCACTGCTGCATTTGTAGTTCTAAGTCCCACTTTCTAAAAGGTAATGAGATTCCTTGGCTGCTCCAGTCTCACCATTACCTTTTGAAGCACCAGTCTCAAAGAGGTTTTGCAAAATACTTGTGTTTGTCTGTCTTTGTACAGTTGTCTAGTTCTTAACCAGGGTTTTTATCAGTCCTAACTGGCCAGCCTGGCATCCCCTGGAGCTTTCCCCTACCCTGCCCAAGGCCTCATGTCAGCACAGCCTGGGGCTGTTAATAAGGGACATTGCAGCTGGCCACCCCCAGGTCTATTTGACAGGAGTTGCTTTGATTTGCTTGGCACACTGTGGTCTTGGCTTGCTACCTTGCCTTCTCCTGATGCTCATGGGACTGTCAATAGTGCCTGTTCCCATCACCATGCCATCCTGCTCATCCTCCCAGGCACTGTGGGGTGCACCTGGTCATCACAAGAGCATTGCCCAGCCTACCTTGGGGATGCTCCAGGCTCCCCTGCCTTCAGAGAGCAGCCCTGCTCTTGCTGCCCACTGACAGCTCTAGGTGTCTGCAGTGATGTGTAAAGCACTTAACTACTGAAAGTTTAATTCCTTTTTTCTCTTTATTTTTTCCCTTCTTTATCCCCCCTTCTTCTTCTAAAAAAGAAATCCCACACTGAGCTTTCATCTGGAAAAGTGGGACCTCTGCCCATTTTCAACCATATACCCCTTCTGTTCAATCTCTGGAATGAACTACTTTGTTAGTTTAAAATCTAAATAAACATGTTCTTAAAATAAGTGGGTAAAATACTTTGGGTCTTTACATAAGAACCTTGCAGTTCTTAGCACCATGGCTAACAAGAAAAGATGTCTGTAGTCTGCTTGCTTAGGTACACAAACAAGAGGCAATGGTATCAACCATCTGTATTTGGTATTTTGCTATATCTTTGTCATTGGATAAGGTTCTTTAAATTGCACTGTCAAGAAAACATGAATGCAGGACAGATGTAAGTGGTCTGAAATACTCACTACCGTTTCACTTATGTGGATTTTGAGGGCCAAAACCTATGCATTTTTATCAGACTTGTTATTATCTTTCAAGTCAAGTGAAGATCAATACCTCAGAACAGGCAAGGGGCTGCATACTGAAGTGTTTTCTTTCAAAGGGAATGCTACTGCTCCTACTATTGAGAATCCTAGCTGTTTTAGACAGCATTTCTAATTTCATAATTCTTCAATTTTTAGCGAAGTAATATCTTCTGTAATTTTTTAACTAAAATAAATTATAGGGTAGGATATATCTGCTTTTCTGGAGGTTTTGTGTATGTATACTAACAATCAATTCATCTTATTGATGACCTTTAGGAGGCAAAATAAACAATGGAGTATTTTGGAGAAGCATCCTGCTAATGCTAATGCCAGTTAGCATGGAGTATTTCTGGTGACCTATGGACAAACATTTAATCTTGGCTCTTTTAGTGCTGCCAATATCTTAAGTGCTGATTTTTTCCATCCATCAACAACTTTCCCCTTTTTTAAGACAAATACATGTGTACATAGGGGTTAATATTTACTAAAATGACATTGTCAATATAACTAACTTGTCCTGAAAAACTGGGTAACTAAACTAGAAGTAAAAAAATCAAGTCCACATATTTAACTTGAGAAGTTTTAATCAGGATATTTGAAAGAAAAATATTTTTCCAGATAATAAAGAAGAATTACAGTTTTTCTGAAAAAAAAAGGGGGCTTTTCTTCATTTCAGTTCTGAGGGAAATGAAAAACGGTTCAAACTGACTGGAATTTGGCATAATGAGAGCAAATTCTGAAATGTCTTTTCAGATCAGTTTTGTTATCTTGCCATGTAGTTTCTCTGACATTCCAATAGACTCTAGAGAAGACATTTAATAATACTGAATAGTCCTAAGTTATGATTTGAGGATGCTAAATTCTGACTACTTGTAACTTTGCACATGAAAAATTTGATTCATGTGCTTAAATAAAAGCAACACTCCAGTCAAGTGGCATAAGCTTTTTGTACAGGATGATGAATTATGTCTGATATGTAAAACTAATCTTTCTCATTACTTTTGTCTCTCCTCAGTCTGAAGATTTTTTTTTCTCGTTGCTGTCATTTTAGATGGAGAAAAAGATAGATATTACGTTTGTGTTAAGGAAAGTTATTGGATGATTCAGTGACACTGTATGTAATGGAATAGTAACTGACAGATGTACAGGAATTACTGTGGTAGAATAAGTGCCAGATGAGACTAATGGTGCACACAGTAGAGTACCCTTTGTCCCAGATATAGACAGTTCTAGATGCCTGTGCATCTGGAACTGCTGGGTTTCCTCCTCAGCATTTAGCATCACTGCAGCCACTCCGTGACAGTCCCTCTGCAGAATCTGTCATTCAAGGAATATACAGAACAAGCTTTTCAACAGGAACAGGCATTGTTTCACATCACTGCCAGTTCTGGCAAATTGTGAGTCTGATTCACTATGTTTGCTTCTGGCTGCTTATGTGTATCATCTTTGCCAGTCCCCTAGGAGCTCCTAAGCTTTATATCTTAAAAATCTTATATCCTAAGCTTTATATCTAAGACTCTCACTGGTATCACCCCTCACTTTACCTAGTTAGTTGAGCATGCCAAAAGTTCTGGGCATCTAACAGGCTTCCTCCTTTGCTTCTATGCCCTCTCTTTATTTTCACATCACATTTCGAGCTTTCTGATACATTCTGACCATCATCTTGCTTGAAATATGGGCCATAGCTGCTAGTTACATTGTTCTGATGGAGTTTTAAAATATATTTAAATATTTAATTAAAGAAACTGTTAATGTTTTATAAAATTATGTCTAACATAATTTTTTTTGTAAATCATAATCAACAGGAGATAAAAAATGAAGTTGTGGCCTGTTGGACCAAATATGTGGTCCATATATATGGACAAAAATGTTGCCTCCTCAGGGTCTTTTCATGTAACAGATGATAAGCACTTTTTGTTGTAAGCTCAAAGAAGAGATGGCATTTTGGGAAGGCTCTCTCTCTGATGCACAGCATGAGGTGAAAACAAGGCATGCTGCAACCTGTAGTTCCAATTCTGTCTTTAAGCCTGTGGCAAACTCTGCCCTTGCCAGCTCCGTAGGGGAAGCGAGCATGGGTGTAGGTGGGTGAGGAGGTGAATTTCATTTCAAGGGCTGATCTCTAAGCAGTTCTACAAGCTAAGCAATGTGAGCCTAATATTCTAACTCCAAGGGGACTCTTGACAGTGCATAGTAAAATTGCTTATTAAATTATAATCAAGAAAAGAATCAGGAGATAGACACCTGGTAGCATTCAGCTGGCTGCATATGGGAAAAAAGGGCTGAATTCTAGCTATCTGAGTAGCAATGCTCTTTTACTATGTGAAAATAAAATTAGCTTATCACTGATATAATTATTAATGCACGAGATGAGGCAGAAATACCATGTGGCTCCTACCATCCCTTCTACTCCTTCCCCCCACCCTCCAAAAGAGAGAATAACTTGAGAGCAAAACAGGTCTGCATGAGGTCTTTCTGATACAGGCATCCGTGACAGATTTCATTGCTACAGTGGTAAAATGCAGATGATTTATAAATTATCTTCATTTAAAAGCAAAGCATTGTGTAAACAGGAACTGGCACATTTATTATTTTCTCAGTTAGATCAAAATGTAAAAGACGTGTCCAATAATAGTAACTGTTTATTACTCTAATCAGAAATGGAAATAAATTTTCAGCTACTCTGTGTGTTCTTTTATTATGCATGAGCAGCTATTACTACTGTTCTGTCATAGACGCCTCCTAAAGTAGTCATTGCAACCTCTGCCTTTGAACGGCTTTCAAATAAATAAAACAACTTTTTTTGCATAAAAAGATATTCTGCAAACACAAGTATTGAATTTACATTTTTATGAATATAACATCTTCATAAGAAAGATGAATCCACTGTAAAAAAGCTCAGAGGTTTTGCCTCCCTTTGTCATTAGAACTGGTAGAAAAGAATTCTCTTTTGCATTAAAATATTGAACACAGTTCCCTTGAATGGGAACTGCCCTGATTTTTGCTAAGACACTGCTCTCCATTCTCATTTTTACATTCAATGAGTCACTACTGTTTCAGTCTAAAAGGTATCAGTCAGTAAAGCTTTATCATGAAACTAGCTGTAGAATCTAATCAGACTCTTTAAAGCTCATTTATATTTAGCTAATAGTCACAAGTTTTCCTGCAACTACTGCTTGATATGTGGCCTCTTTTTGAGTATAATTTGGGAATACATAATCAGATTTATGAAAATAATACACTCTTAAAATAATTTTCTTACTATGTTACCTATATTATGTGATAGACATTAAAATTAAAATCTATAAATATCTAAATGCCTTTTATTTGTGTACATAGATTTGATTTTTCCTAAAAGTAGTTAATTATTAACAGAATATATTTCATTAAAATTAAAAAATATATAATTAATTATTAATAAACTCTCAAAAATTAGAAATGTATGCTCATAGAAAACCTGTTGATTCATCAGTTTATCTTGAAAAACAAAGTCTTACAACAACAGAACCATCTAAACTGGTATGCCTCTTTCCCTGTCATTTCCTGAGATCTGAGGGAAAGAAATAATGGAATTTTACTTTTTGTTTTTGTTTTTTTTTTTTATTCTTCTTCAAGTGCTGGTGTGGTACTTCAGAAACTATCTTGAGTGGGCATAAAGCAAAAGGCATCAAAGGGAATTGCTTAGTAAGATCAGGTTCAGAAACCCTTGTGTTGGAACAAGTGTCTCACCTTTTGCATCAAATGTCAGCCAGGACTGATGTGCTGCAGATGAGGAAGGACTTTCAGTGCTGTCTCTTGTGACGTGAATCAGCAGGACAGTTATTTACCTTTTTAAAATGTGCAGGTGTCTGGCTCCAGAAAGGAGTGAAATGTCTATGGGAAGCCTCTGACTTAGTCCAGGAAAATATTGATTGACCCTAAAAATCTGCCAAAGCCAGGGATCTATGGATGAAACTACATAAATTTGGCAAGTAAATGATTGAAAATAAAGCACTAAACCTGATCCAGTAAAAAGGATAAGGCCCATAACTCAGTGATGGGAGTGGATACTCAGATTCAGCGAAGTTGGCCTACTGGGACATCACCACAGGCCCGGAGCTTTGCTATTGAACACCTGGTGGTAGAGCAAGCACCTTCCCAGCCAGTTGGAGTCAGGCCTCAACAACTCACGATTTTTTAATATATTCAAAGCCAATTAGCAGAGATTTGCATACTTGTTTTTAACTGTGGCTTCTATTAAATTGCCAAACGGATGTTCTAGTTCATTTCGTCTTTTGTTTCTGTCAGAAATATAATTACAACGCTGAGCAGAATCTATTACTGCTTTTGGAAAGCAACTACTGCTGAGGGAGGTCAGCTCTACTGACTGCCTCCTTCTGCCATCTAGTGGCACATTAAGCATTATACTGCTCTCTCAAAGTTACACGGAGAATGCGACAAAAATTTATACTTCTGAAATGAGAAATGTAATTGGAGAAGAAATACTTTGTTGTGAAAAGCAAAAATAGTTTTCATACATAAAATAATTAGGGGAGAATAGAGCAGGTTCAGTGGTATTAATTATGAAAGTCAGAGAAAAATTCTGCATACTGGGGTCTTGTAAAGAGTAAATCCAGTTTGCTTATTGAGGTCTTACAGATTTATTTTTTTCTGTCGAAGAGCTTGGATTTTAAGCTGAAAGTTGCAGATTTAGCATCCCAAGGAGCCATCTATTAGAAAGACACTTGGTTTGCTAATTTACCTCTATCTAAAGGACACAACAAAAAAATTGTAGTTTCTTTTTTTCTTACACAATTTTATCATGTGCTTTTGATACTCCATTTTGCAATAGATGTTTCTATTTAATTTCAGGAAGAAGTTTAAATGTTATTGTATTAGGAATTCAGGCTTGGGATATTTTTAATCAAAAGGCATGTTCTGACTTGTCATATGACTGACAATCATGAATCACCTAAAATGCTTTCTGGTATATTAACTGAGTTTGATCTTGGTTTTTGGTTTTTTTTTCTCATGAAGTGCTGTTTTTGGTGAACCAGGCTACAACTAAAACCATGTTTTAATCAAATTCTGAAATAGGTATAGTTATTCCTTTCCAGTTGCAGCAAATTGACAGGAGGCAGAATGTAGAACTTCATCATCCAGGATATCTGTTTTTTCTTTTCTTTTAAACACTTGCTGTTTTGCATTCTAGTCATATTAATAAGTTGCCAACATCTTTTCCAGGGTGGAAAAATCCCAATAAGGTGGACTGCTCCTGAAGCTATAGCCTACAGGAAGTTTTCCTCAGCAAGCGATGCATGGAGCTACGGGATTGTTATGTGGGAGGTGATGTCCTATGGTGAGAGACCATACTGGGAGATGTCCAACCAGGATGTAAGTACTGCCAAGGACTAACCTGCAGCTTGTTGAAATATTCTGTGAAGATGATTGTCACTCCCTGCCCTGGTTTGCTTTCTCGTTTATTTTCTAGGCTGGAAATTCATCTAAACTTACTTAATTCAATATTACTCTATCAACTTCAGTGGGACAGTAATTTATGAAACCTGAAGATCTGGCCCCCTAAGCTAAAAAAAGGACCAGATTCCTCCTATGGATTAAAGACATATTCCAGAGAGCCAGTTTGCCAGTTTCACCCAAATCCCTGGGAATATGGATCAGGTGGATTTGCAAGTTAATGAAGTTCTCAGTTGAGTTATAAATCTTGAGGGAATACTGGAACAATTCTGATTATGTAGTTGGCCCATTGTCTCCAGTACAGTCTAACAGTGCCCTTTAATGGGCATACATGGCTAATTTCTAAAAGAGTTCAGCTGCCACAAGAAATGTATTTGCTAATTTGCCTTCCTAATAATTAAATGCCTTCTGTTTTCTTAAAACTAAGTATAGGCTTAACCACTGTGCAGGGCAACAGTCCTTCCTCATAACAAAGTTTTCCTCTGACTTTTTGGGTTTTTTTCAGTTGTGGCCAAGTAAGCTTTCCTGATTAAAACAAACAAACAAAAAAACAACAAAGAAACCAAAAAAAAATGCATGTGCTTCCAGTAAAATTGAAGTCTTGTTCTAGAAAATGAAGTATGGGAAAAGAGGAATGACTTTTTCTCTTTCACAATTTGAATTTTTACTAAATCTCTTGTTTTATGGATCCCCATGACAGCTCAAAGTAATATAATCAGTCTTGACACCAGCCATCAAACTTTGTCATAATGAAGAGTATCAGCCAGCTTATCTTATCCTCTGTCATACATGTGCCTACAATAGCTCTGTTTTGATTCTGAAGAGTTGACAAGACTTTTCCCAGTTGGCTGTTTTTATGTTGTTGCTAAGTTATTCGGCTGTTCAAGTCTGGTTGCTTGTTAAGGCTGATCAGTCATTTAGGGATAAAGAGCTGAGAGAGATTTTAATTAAAAAAACATCATTTCAGAGTGTTTCAGGAAAAAAAAAAAAACAAAAACCAAAAAAAAACAAACCCACCTAACCAGAAAAGACTAGCAAAACTAACCCTTATTTCCTTTAGATTTATACTCTACAGTCAGTACTATAATCCTACTTCTCTCCAGCATTTCTCTTGTGAGTTTAGCTTTTGGAATTAGATCTCGCCTGTGTGTCACTCTCTCCTGATAGTGTCTACAGCCTCCATCCCCCCTCCACTCACCTATCTGCCGTCAGCCCAGCTCCCTGCTGTGCTCCTTGATTAACACCAGGTATGGGGTGATGCATGCTGTGCCCTGCTTTTGAGCTATGCTCCTGTTGGTTGAACAGGCAGTGTTGGATGGTTGCCCATCTGAAGAGAACAAGCAGCCACTGAGCCAAGGTAGACCTTTTCCTTCAGTGAAAACTTTATTTTTATACTATTTGCACTACAGACACATCATGGATCTGCTGTGAAATAAGCAGATAAACCCAGTATGCTCAGTTCTGTTTCCCACAGAAATCTTTTGGCATTTGAGGTGCCCTAGAGTAACTAAGATCTCTACATGCTGCTGACCAGGATGTGCAGAGGTCTCAGTTCTTCTGGAGCAATAAATGAAGGCTGGTAGGATACCTTAGGGAGTCTAAAATTAGATACCTATGCTTAGACAACTGAGTTAAGGCTACTTTTCCCC
Source organism: Heliangelus exortis (assembly GCF_036169615.1). Classification (NCBI taxonomy): domain Eukaryota; kingdom Metazoa; phylum Chordata; class Aves; order Apodiformes; family Trochilidae; genus Heliangelus; species Heliangelus exortis. The sequence continues at coordinate 105,415,594 of NC_092422.1, read as the reverse complement.
AGGGCACAGTGTGAAATCATCTGTGTACAGATTTCTTGTATATTTAAGTCTCTATGTCCTACAACCAACTTTATGCCTCCGTCAGCTGCTCATCCTTCCACAGTTTATTTAATTTGATTCAAGTGGGCCAATGAATTAAAATTCAATAAAAAGGGATGAACAGGCAGGCTTTGACTGGAAACATGAGTACCCTAGCTATTACTTTGCCTGAACTGAGAATCACTTAGCTACTGAACTACCATGGCTTCGAAACATCATTTTAAGGCAAAATGCCACTGTTTTCCTTGAAAAGCCCTTTTGTAAGATGTGGTGGTTTAGAAGCTGATTGTTAAGGAGTTGATACATCTGCCTTGCAATAGCAGAGGATGCTACTCTGGAGCTGATCTACCATTCAGAAGCACAGCCAAACGCTGCCATGGCAGTATCAGCCATTTTTGCTGTTGCAAAACCTGATTGCTCTACATGGCATGGAATGCATCTTGTACCAAAATCCACGTGTACATTCAAATTTTCTGCCTTCCCAAAGTAATAGATGCATTGGTTAGCTTCACTGTGAACTTTCTTTTGTGGGGAGATTTAGCAGAAAAAGAAACTGGGAAAGAGGTGCTAGCAGCTCACAGAATCACACAACAGCTGAATTGAAGGACCTTTCAAGGGTGTTTATTCCAGTGCCCCAACTCGAGCAGGGTCAGCTAAAACAGTTCACTTAGGGCTTTCTCCCACCAGGTTTTTACTATCTCCAAGGATGGAGACTACAATTCCTCTGGGCAGTACCAGTCATCTGGACTGTACCAGTCATCCACACAACAGAAAAGGGTTTTCTTAGGTAGTTCTGATGGAATACCATGGTTTTCAGTTTGTGACCAAGTACAACATGCCTATACAAGCAATGCCCACTGGGCTTAGAGGGCAGTAGCACTGCCTGGATGAGGGGGGACTGTGATAATCATAAAAGTAGCAGTGGCTCACAGCCCTTCCTGCTGTTGCCTTTGCCAGTTGCCACTGGTGCATGCTCTGAGCCTGTCACAGGCAGTAGTTATTTTCCTGGCTTTCCTCACCATACAGTTGGTATTTGGTTTCTCCCTTCCCCCTGCACCACCCCATTCATGGCTGATTTAGAGATTAAAGAAGCCCATGAAGCCAGAGATACTTCTGAACAAAGCTGGTCCTGCTATGGTGCCTGGTTTTTGTGCTGTGCCAGTGTGTCCATCTGCAGTGTCACCTCTCCATAACTCTGCCTCTGCTTCTCATCTTGCCACTCTGCTGACCTGGATGCAGGTGATGGGCAGCTGCTGGTAGTGACTGGAGCTAGAGGAGGTGGGGGAAGGTGATGCTTCTTTGCTGTATCATTATGTCTCACTGTCACACAATCTTGTTCTATCAATCTCTTCTCGTTGCGAGTCATTTCATCTGGCATTGGGTTAACTCTCTATGAAGAGCCCATCTGCTAACATCTCTTTTACTTCTGTAAACATAATTCTTCTCACACTGGCTCCATTACCAGCCCAGCTCTTGACTCTCCTACTGCTGTTACCACTAACTGGGAATAGGGATACAGACACTTTATATCCAGCCCATTCAGCCCACTATTCACCTCCTAGGAAGAGCGTCTGAAACACCTGTAGGACCCTCACATAGACCCCAAGTCACCAGGTGACAGCAGCATGCAACACAGACCTTGATTCCAGCTGCCTCTCCCTTTCTCTGAGGCTGCCTTCAGCCTCTTCTCTTCCCTTCTATCACCACCTGCTATGTATCTATTCAGGGCCATGGCAGCAGTGAGAGTTGATAAAGCAACCCTTCCATTTAGAGTGTGTTAAATATTCCCCTACAGCGTGAGGATAGCAACATTTAATTACTCTTACATCCAAAATACAAGTATCTCTTAATGCAGATTAAGGATGCAGGCCCCATGGATACTGCTTGTGTTAACAATGCTGACTTCTGGGGGGTTTTCCCTGCAGTTCAGCAACACACAGGAGGACTCTTTTTCTCTGGAAACCCACTGGCTTTCAGTTCCAAAATCTTAACAGTGAGTACCTGTGACCTTCTAATTGCATTTAGAAACTCTAAAAGGCACTGGGAAATTTCAAGTTATTAGACATTTTAAAGCTTACTTTGCTGGATATTGGGAAATATGTTTTAGTACAATAAACTACCCTGAATTCACATTAACTTATTTTTCAGAAATAATAGTATTTTCCCAACGGTCAGTAATAATGTATATATGGCAGGGAAAGCAGGAGAGAGGGGCATGTGCTAAACAGATTCATAAAAGACACATTACGCAAACTGTTGATAAGGTCTTGCATAAGTATAATCTAAGGTTGTCCTACAAAAACCCATCTGGCAACGTTAGCAATACAATTCTTCTGTATTTTGTTATGATTAAAACTCTAATCTAGGTAGCATTAATATATTTATGGAATTAGGTGGCTTTTTGTAAAGCACCAAAAGTTTTCCAAGTATAAATTCCACAGAGCTGGGTCAGTGTTGTCTGCTGTGGTTCCCATTTGCCACATGAATTCATCTCCAGTCAGATGAACAGAAGGGCTGAGCTAAGTCTACCAAGGGTCTCTTGTTGAACCCCTCAGTCACAGCAACCAAATAACAAGGAGCCAGAACAGGTAGCATGGAGTCTGAGCTGACTGCAGAGCATTAAAGTGATACCTGTCACAGAAATAAACTCAGTCTGACCTTCAGTGACTACAACTGTTTGCATATACTCATCACTTCAGTGCAAGCCAGAGAGACCCAACACCTCTCAAAACTAGAGTCCTCTATTTATATTCCTAAGTAGGGATTTGGAAGCTGAACTTTAGGTAACTTAGTTTGAAAATGTCTCACATAAATTTTTAAATAGTGTACATGGTACAATATAGAGGTTTAAAACCGTTATTAACTTTGAGAAATGTTTTTGTTTAAGTAAATAACCATTTTATTATTGCAGTAAGTCACTCCAGACCTGTGTTTGTGCTGATTAATGCACTTCTTAGATGTGTGGCAGCCACCAGAGGTGTCCATTAATTAGGGCTGCTGCACAGTCTGTCATGTCTTATTGCTTAATTAATAAACATTACCTAAGATATTGAAATTTCCAAGGAAACTTGTGTACTGATGAACAGATTGTGCTAAGAGCCTGGCTTGCTAATGCTCATATGAGGAAAGGAAGATTTATATTCCACGCATTTGGTTTGTAGAACAGCTGTGAGTGAAGTCTACTGGGACACCTGTTAGAGGCTGCTGCATAAATCAGTGCATGCTGGAGAACTGCAGTATTAAAAAAAAATAAAATTAACAGATTGTAATAAATATAAAATATGAAAAGTTCTCTAGCAAACAGAATATAAGTCCTTACTGTTATGAAACTTTCTTGTCATAGTAAAAAGAACTTAACCTCAGTTCTTCATCCCATAGATATAAAAACAGCAGGCACCTGGGATTGGCTCCATACCACAAGGCATGAGCAGCTGCTTCTCCCCCCTTGGTAGATTTTTCAGATGTCAGGAGGACACAGGGACAACATCCCTCTGGACTTTTTTCTATCTCAGTCTCATTAAAAAATCTGTCAGTTAACTTTCAAAAGCAGAAATCTGTTACTGTTAATAATGAAACTATCAGAACAATTACAGCTTAATTTTTAGATGCCATTTTTGCCATTCAAATTATTTTGAAACTAAATATGCAGAACTCTTATGAAGCAAAAAAAACACTTGTCATGTAATTTTGGTGTCATAATTAATATTTATTGGTATTAACTCTGTTTACAACCTTTACAGATACATCTAACATCAAGAACAAATGATAAAATGTATTTAACAGGCTCCAGTGTTTAATATCATCAGTGTACAAAAATACATAAAAAGAATGCCCCCCTTTATAAATATTAAAGCCTAAGTATTAAAAAGCATGGCAATAATTAGCTCTGTTATCTGTACAAAATGTTGCCTTTCCCTTATAGTTTATATTCTCACCCGCTAAAAATCATTACTTGTAAAAATGCACCCTGCCCACTTAAGTCACCCTAATACTGACCCACAAGACCATCTAGTAAGTATTAAACATTTTCATCTCTGAAAAGAAACCTTTACAGCCCCTCTTTCAGTGTCTGATGGCAGCACAGAATATTTGCATCTCATCAAGTGCTTGTCACAAAACCAGAGCTAGAGAGCAGTCATCAGATACCACTGGATGTGGCACTCAGTGCCATGGTCTGGTAACTGCAGCAATAGTGGATCAAGGGTTGGACTTGATGATCTCTGAGGTCCCTTCCAACCCAGCCAATTCTATGATTCTATTTTGAAAGAAATTAGGGTTAAAAAGAGGGCTTACCAATTATGGAAAAAAGGGCTAACTACTCAGGAGGAATTTAGGAATATAGTTAGGTCGTGTAGAAAGAAAATTAGAGAGACAAAGGCACAACTTGAACTAAATCTCGCCACCTCTGTGAAGGATAACAAAAAGTCCTTCTACAGGTACATCAGTGGCAAAAGGAGGGGCAAGGAAAACATCCATTCTTTACTGGACATGGGCGGTAATATAGTTGTCGAAGATGAAGAAATGGCTGAGGTATTTAACACCTTCTTTGCCTCAGTTTTCAACAGTAAGACAGGTTATCCTGAGGACAGATGGCTTCTGGAGCTTGTAGAAGGTGACAAGAATCTGAACAGCCTCCCTGTAATCCAGAAGGAAACAGTCAGTGACCTATTGAACTGCCTGGATCCCCACAAGTCTATGGGACCAGATGGGATCCACCCAAGGGTGATGAGAGAGCTGGCAGAAGAGCTTGCCAAGCCTCTCTCTATCATCTACCAACACTCCTGGCTCACTGGGGACATCCCAGATGACTGGAAGTTGGTGAATGTCACACCAATCCACAAAAAGGGCCGGAAGGAGGACCCAGAAAACTACAGGCCCGTCAGCCTGACCTCAGTGCCTGGCAGGGTTATGGAACAGATCATCCTCAGTGCAATCACACAGCACCTGCAGGATGGACAAGGGATCAGACCCAGCCAGCACGGGTTTAGGAAGGGCAGGTCCTGCCTGACCAACCTGATCTCCTTTTATGATTGGGTGACCCGCCTGGTGGATGAGGGGAAGGCTGTGGATGTGCTCTACCTGGACTTCAGCAAGGCCTTTGACACCGTCTCCCACAGCATTCTCCTGAAAAAGCTGTCAGCCCACAGCTTGGACAGGGGCACTCTGCGCTGGGTTAGGAACTGGCTGGAGAGCCGGGCCCAGAGAGTGGTGCTGAACGGTGCTGCATCCAGTTGGCGGCCGCTCACCAGTGGTGTCCCCCAGGGATCAGTGTTGGGCCCGGTTCTATTTAATATCTTTATTGACAATTTAGATGAGTCCATCATCAGCAAATTTGCAGATGACACTAAGCTGGGGGCGAGTGTGGATCAGCTGGAAGGCAGGAGGGCTCTGCAGAGGGACCTGGACAGACTGGAGAGTTGGGCTGATTCCAACGGGATGAGGTTCAACAAGGCCAAGTGGCGGGTCCTGCACTTTGGCCACAACAACCCCATGGGGAGCTCCAGGCTGGGCACAGAGTGGCTGAGAGCAGCCAGGCAGAAAGGGACCTGGGAGTCTGGATTGACAGGAAGCTGAACATGAGCCAGCAGTGTGCCCAGGTAGCCAAGAAGGCCAATGGCATCCTGGCCTGTATCAGGAACAGCGTGGCCAGCAGGTCCAGGGAAGTGATTCTGCCCCTGTACTCAGCGCTGGTGAGGCCACACCTCGAGTCCTGTGTCCAGTTCTGGGCCCCTCAGTTCAGGAAGGATATCGAGGTCCTGGAGCAGGTCCAAAGGAGGGCAACCAGGCTGGTGAAGGGACTCCAGCACAGATCCTATGTGGAGAGGCTGAGGGAGCTGGGGCTGTTCAGCCTGGAGAAGAGGAGGCTCAGGGGAGACCTCATCACTCTCTACAACTCCCTGAAAGGAGGGTGTAGCCAGGTGGGGGTTGGTCTCTTTTCCCAGGCAACTCTCAGCAAGACAAGAGGACACGGTCTCAAGTTGTGCCGGGGGAGGTTTAGGTTGGACATTAGAAAGAATTTCTTTACAGAGGGGGTGATCAAGCACTGGAATGGGCTGCCCCGGGAAGTGGTGGATTCTCCATCCCTGGAGATATTTAAAAAGAGCCTGGATGTGGCACTCAGTGCCATGGTCTGGTAACTGCAGCGGTAGTGGATCAAGGGTTGGACTTGATGATCTCTGAGGTCCTTTCCAACCCAGCCAATTCTATGATTCTATGACTTTGTGAGCAGACTCAGGAGTTTATATCTATAGAAAAATAAGCTAATGTTCCTATTCTTTCAGGTTGAAATATGTGGGACATGGATTTGCCATTTTGCTTATTCCTAGAGCTCTTGCTCTGTCCTTCTTGTTGGTACAGATATTTAGACCCTGTCATGATGAATGTGCTGCTTCCTCACCCTTTAAACCATCAAGGAAAAAGGCACTTAAAAGATGTATAATCTTTACATATTATAAAATATAATACTTCGTTCCTTTCAGGTATGAGGATATTAATTCCTCTGTTCAGAAAGAGGTGCTGTGCAAGTAGCAAAGTGGGAGCTTACATAAATATTAAAGAACTAAAAACCTCTAATTCCTCCTTTGAGATTTGATTCCCATTGCAGTATTAGGCACTTATGATATCTTTACTCTTGCTTCTTAGACTCTAAAAATAATACTTGCTTCACAAGGGATAGTAAAGAGGCAATATTTGTAGTTTATTTTTTACATGTGCTGGTATTAATAAAGAATTATAATTATCCTAGTACCAGCTGGCATTTCTCTTCATGAAATGTTCCTTTTGAAAATGAGAAGAAACAAAATGCACTGTAACTTCCTTTCCAAAGATACGGTAAAATAAAACATGTCAAAGAAAATATAATATCTGGAAAATTGTGGTTGCTTTCAGTTTTTTCTGAATATTTTATTTCAGAAAAGCCTCATCAGCTTTCTATTGTTGCCTCGAGCAAGTGCTATATGACTCATAAAAGTAGAGAAGCTTTCCCTTAGCCTTAAGAACAAAATACATTTCAGAAATTCCTCATTTGCAACAGCTACAGATAAATGTAAAGACTATGATATCTGCATTTCTGGGCCATTATAAATTGCCTCTTCAGTAATGAGTGTCAACTAAGCTGTACCCCACAATGTAACAAGTACCAATGTTTTATGAAGCCACTTTGGAGCAGCTGCTTGAGATACGTGAGTTCTGACAGTTTTGTGAATAAAATTTCATGCATGGGGGGCTGAATTTCACCCATCCTGAGTCTGTAACAGGAGCAATCTGGGGGGCATATTCATCATTAGGAGGCAAGGCTTTGAAGGCAATACTGCTTTGACAAGCTGATGGGCTTTTTTCCTGTAGCAGCCATTTCAGCAGCCTGGATTTTGGACCACTGAAGTAAGTTGCAGGGAGACAAAGAAGTAGCCAGAAAGGCAGGTGGAAGGATTATCATGCTGACATATCATTTGCTGCTAGATCTCACCTCTCTATGTACACGGCCAGCCTTTTCTGCACATACGGGACCTGATGACCATCACAGTTGTATAACATTCAGAGATCCCTGTGGCAAGTAATGCTGCCTTTGGACTAGCCTGTATTTCCCAGAGCTGTTGCCAATGGTTCTGACACTTACCCCGTGCTAATCCAACTCCCTGCTGCCATGCAACCCCTTGCTTTTCATTCATACACCTTTTGCCAGGATACAAGAGGGCTATATGCTGTAGGACCAAGTCACCTCATTTTATAAAAATCATACACCAGATAAGAGTCTTATTTCATTGACTACCATGCCATAAAGGGGAGCTAAGGCCCTGATGTAGCTTCATTATGGTTATTTATTTGCATAATGCTTGCAGAATAAGCATTAGGCATTCCTAAACAGAGCAGACAACATTAATTCAAAATTCAAAAAGACAATGAGGATATATTCCAGGATAATAATGTTTAATATATTGAAGCTACACCTAGTGCTAAAAAACATTGATTTGCTGTAAACAGTTTAATGTACCCCCTTCCAGCTGCATTAATATGTCTGCAGCATGTACATATATCTGTGTGAAAAGGATGAATGTCTCCTTAAAACAGAGTGGATATAAATGCAGCGGGTACGTTTCTCGTAAGTGCAGTGTGTTATACTGTGTACAGTCATTTGCACTTTGGAGAACATATATCACTGGTTGGATTTGTATGTTAAGTATTATCTGTGTGTGTTAGGGCTGGTCTTTTTCCTAGCTTTATTTTTGATCAACCACTTATTATCTTTCCATTCTTCTATATACAAGAAATTCTGACTGTCATTTCTATCATCATCTCTACTAATACTATCAGTCATTGCAGAGCCCAGTAACCTTTCCTCTTGCTTTTTAAATCCTGCACAGAATGAATCCAGATAGCTTTTAATGGACCTTACCTACTTTTGCTACCTCCATTCACGCAGGGCTGCTCATGTCCTTTTCAGGCAATGTTTTTTCTTAATGAAATTTTAATCTTACTAAAACCAAGCATCCCTTCAACTTTCATCAAATGTGATTTTTCACACAACTGGAGAATTGTGATAGAAGGCTATAGGCTGCTCTGTAAAGACAGGCAGGGGAGAAGAGGTGGAGGAGTCACGCTCTATGTTAAGGAAAATCTTGAATATATAGAAGTGAGCTATGGTAATTGTGGTAGCCCTATTGAATGTCTCTGGGTCAAAATCAGAGGGGTTTTCTCCAAGGGTGACCTTACAGAAGGCATCTGTTACCAACCCCAAACTAAGATGTCACCAATGAAGCAATACTCAGATCAAGCTTCAGGTCAACAAAACCTGGTCCTATGGGAGACTTTAACTACCCAGACATTTGTTGGAAGAACACTGCAGCTCACCTGACATAGGTCATATTCCTGGAATGTGTAGAAGACTGCTCCCTCACACAAATGTTGGATGTGCCAACCAGGAATGGGGCACAGCTGGACTTACTAACCAAGAAAGCCTGCAGCATTACAGTTAGTGACAGACTTGGCTGCAGTGAACACAGTGTTCACACAGTGGAGTTTGGGATACTGCTGAGCACCATGAAGGTTAATTCAAGAACAAAGGTTCAAGAACAAGAGCAAACTATAGCTCACTCAGAGCTCAGCTGGAAGGGAAGCTTCCATGGAGGGTGAAGCAGCTAGTGAGTGCTGGGAGTTTTTCAAGAACACTCTTCTAGTTAACTGAAACTTGTTGGTAAACTAAAAAAAAAAAAGTCTAAAGGCCAGGGAAGTAGGAGAGCAAGCGACCCCCATGGCTCAACTGTGAGCTTCAGGGTCTGATCAGAACCAAAATCAAAATTTACCAGAGGCTAAAATGTGGAACATTACCAGTTGAATATTACAAGGCCATTACCAGGGTATGCAGAGAAGCACTTAGGGAAGCCAAAGCTCAGCTTGAGCTAAATTTGGCCAGAGACATCAAGCCCTTCAAGAAAGGATTCTTCAGAAATATTAACAGCAAGGAGAAACAGAAGAATAATATTGTCCCACTATGAAATAGGAGAGGTGACCTAGTTGCCAACAATGCTGAAAAGGCGTCAGTTCTCAACACCTCCTTCACCTCTGTCTTTACCAGTGCTGCTAGGTCCCAGGACAGAGGAACAAAAGTTCAAGCTGAAGCAGACACTGACCCACCATCAGTGAAGTAAGAGTTGGTGTATCAGCTGTTACAGGAGCTTGACCTGTACAAAGCAATGAGTCCAGATGCCATCCAACTCAGGGTGTTGAGAGAGCTGGCCAACGTTGTTTTGAAGCCACTCTCCATAATCTTTGAGAAGTTGTGAAGATTGGGAGATGTCCCTGAAGACTGGAGGAAGGCTAATGTCACCCTCATCATTAAGAAGGGTTCCAGGTTCTCACTTCTGTCCCTGGGAAAGTCATGGAGCAAATCCTCCTGGGGACTATCACAGGTCAGTTAAAACATGATTGGGAAAAGCCAACTTGGATTTATTGGGGGCAAATCATACCTAACAACCTGATTACCTTCTATGACAAAGTAACCTGCTCAGCTGATGCAGGACAAGTGATGGACATTGTCTACCTGGGCTTTTCCAAGGCCTTTGATACAGTACCCACAGCCTCCTCCTGGAGAAAGTGACTCAGAATGGCCTGGGCAAGTGGTTTGTGCTAACTGGGATAATAGGAGCTTTATTCAGTTCAATGTAGATAAGTGCACCTGGGAATCCAGGAATGCAGCTCAGACTGGGATCCACTAGGCTAGAGAGCAGCTTCGTGGGACCTGGGGCTTTTGAGCAAACAGTGTGCAGCAGCTGCAAAGAAAGCCAACAGGATGCTGAGCTGCATCAACAAGGGCATCACCACCAGCAGAGACAAAGAAGTCATCATCCTGCTCTACTCAACACTTGTCAGACCACACCTGGAGTGTTGCATCCAGTTTTGGCCCCTACAAAAAGGATGTCGACAGGCTGGAGAGGATCCAGAGAAGAGTCACAAGGATGATCAGAGGACTGGAGCACCTGCTGTATGAGGAGAGGCTGAGAAGACTGGGTCTGATCAGCCCTGAGAAGAGAAGGCTCAGGAGAGACTTTATTGCAATATTCCAGTACTTAAAGGGCAACTACAAAGAAGATGGAGACTCCCTGTTCACAAGGAGTCACATGGACAAGATGAGGATACAATGGATACAAGTTGCTCCTGGGGAGATTCCATCTGAACACAAGAGGAAAATTTTTCACTATGTGGACAGTCAGACATTGGAATGGTCTCCCAGGGGAAGTGGTGGATTCCCCTACTTTGGAAAGTTTAAAGTCTCACCTCAATGGGGTGCTGAGACATCTCATATGACCAATAATACAAGAAGGATGGACCAGATGATCCTTGAGGTCCCTTCCATCCTAACATGCTATGATTCTATTAGAGCATCCTGGTATGCAGTGGCAAAAAGAGGTCTAGTTTGCACTCTTCTCCATTTGATATGACATCAATCTTCAGGCACATAAAAAAGATAGTGACACTGTTCAGTTCTTTCCTCTTCTCCTCCTTCCTTGGCTGTTTCAGTAGGATGCCTGGAGAGCCTGAAAGTGCCTGCTGTGTTTCATATGCCCACAAAATACTTCACATTTCCTCTGGCCACATTCCTGCCAGTCCCCATTCCCTGACTGAAGCCCCAGCAAGTCATAAAGCGAGGCTGGCTGTGCTATTAATTGTTAGCACTGGTTTTTAATTGTCAACTTTACACTGTCCTTTTAACTTTGAATTCCAATGCCCAGTAATCATATGCAATGTATTTTTTTAGGTTATACTGTCTATTGAAGAAGGCTACAGGCTTCCAGCTCCCATGGGATGCCCAGCTTCTCTTCATCAACTAATGCTTCACTGCTGGCAAAAGGAGAGGAACCACCGCCCAAAATTTAGTGACATTGTCTGCTTCCTAGACAAACTGATCCGCAATCCAAGCGCCCTTCATACCCTGGTGGAGGACATACTTGTGTAAGACTTTTTGGTACTTTTTGTTTTATTATTATGCATAGAGGCTGTAATTAGATGTTTTAGGATATTAAGTAGGGGTGGGAAAGAGCTGCAAAGTTCTGAACTCACAAAGTTAGAAAGGTTCAAATAACTTTAAGTCCCTTTTAAGGTTTGCTTTACAGCTAATAGACTTGTGTAAAGACTTACTTTCTCAAGTCATGCAGATTATATTAGGCATTTTTCTCTATTTTGTTTGAGTTCTCTGTGCACTGTCAATCTGCTTCTCCTATGTGCTTGTTTTCTCTTTGTATGTTTTTTTTTTCTCTATTTAACAGGCTGTCTTTCCATCTGACAGTACTCAAGCAATTTCTGAACTGCTTGGAGCATTTCCTGCAGAAAGTAGTTGTGTCTTCACTTCTTAAATCTTTGTTTATCTCCAGAAAAAAATGGCAAGAGTTACTAAATAAGAGGTTATGCTATTACCATTCCACAACATATTCTTAATGGTGTTGCCCAAAGTTTTTTATGTTAATAATATTTGCGAACTCAATGCAACCACAGGAGAAGCAAGATTTTGGTGGAAGAATTAATGAGTTTTTGTAGGCTGATTGATCCAAGCTGCCTTTGGATATCAGCTGAAAGTGGTGAAGGCCCAGGTGGCCTCACTCAATTCAATATCTGAAATTCACCTCAAGATAAAGGTGCTTTCATAGGTCTCCCCTGGGCTTATAAGGGGTTCTCAAGGTCTAAGTGGGTCTTGCTGAGAACCTCAGTGGGTTAAGAGGGGTTTTTACATGGTTTGGAGATGGACTGAGAAACAAGGCAATGACAGGTTTGTATCTTGCTGTGGGAAAGGCTGAATGAGGAGCTTACTAGGAAAACCTGGAGTTGGGGCTACAGACATTTTATCTACCAAAAATGAGTGGGACTTATTGCATTTATTATTGCACTAAAGTTAGTGGCCTCTGTGGGTATGTGCATGTAAATATACACGACTTGCTACCTATACAGGAGCCACTTTATTTACCATTGGAGTAATGTATTTTTACCTATTCATATTTTTAAACATTTTTCAAGATATAAATATTTGTGGTTTTTTTGTTTTGTTTTGTTTTGTGTTTTTTTGTTTTGTTTTTTTTTTCTCTCTTGCAGTAGGGCTCTTACTGCTCTTCCCTGCTTGGGCAAGTTTTTCCACTCATTTGGAAATGCCTGATGCAGTCAGTCTGAATTACTGTTGTGTTACTGTTAACTTACAGGGTCAGCAGTTATTGTATAGAATTGCATAATTATATAGGAAATCAGTTTAGCAAAGACCTTGGTAGGTCTTTAATTGAGGTTTGGACTCAACAGTGTCCTCCTGTCCTTCACTTTCTCCATCATTTTGATAACATGAATGAATATCACTGTGTTAAATGCATTAAAATATGTATGGTTGAAACTCTGTATGTTGAGATACTAGGGTATGTTTCTTCCTACCTTATATGTAAGTCATGTTCCAGCAGTTAATGTTAGCTGACTTTTGCTGTTTGAATTTTCATTCTAAATAAATTTGATCTTTCTGCTAAGGACTATCATGAAGCTCTTTTCAACAGCAGTGTGCTTTTTCTATATTCCTATGTTCCTATGGTTTCTTTACACAAAATGTATGAAGTCAGTGGAAGTTGTGAGCCCTTGCCAGTGTGATACACAACAGAAGACTAGAAATATATGCTGAAAAACTGGAATCTTTTCTCTGTATCAATTGTGCTATTATTAGATTAAAGAACTCTAAGAAATATGTCTAAATTAGTGCCTTCACTAGTTTTGGGTTTGAACATTAATCAAAGTGTTTCCATTGCATAATGATTAGCAACGAGGAGCCTTTTGAGTGGGTTTTTTTGTAGACAAATGTAAAAATCATTGTATCTCATTATATTTTGTTTGTCCTCTATTTTGACGGCTGTATTTACAAATTATTATCATCCTGAACACCTATGATCTGTAAAGAAACACCCTGTGGGAACAAAAATAAGAGCAGTGGGAGAGGTCCATTCCTTGGTTTGTTACAAAGCTGCTGCAGGGCTTTAACAAAAAAAAAGTATTGTTTAAACAGTGCAACTTGGCAGACTGATATGACTTTCAACTTTTAGACAATGGGTTAGAGAGATCTGCAGTTAAGATCTGACTTTTTCTGTGCAAGCTCCCCTCTCATGCCTTCTGCCTTTTCAAAAAATTAAAGTCTATGAGAGTATTTGGAGTGTAGTATTTTGTGTTGCTTCACTAACCTTTGCATTTTGTTTTAACAGAATGCCAGATTCACCTGGTGAAGTTCCAGAATATCCTTTGTTTGTTTCAGTCAGTGACTGGCTGGACTCCATAAAAATGGGTCAGTATAAAAATAACTTCATGGCAGCAGGTTTCACAACTTTGGATATGGTTTCAAGAATGAGTATTGAGTAAGTATGTAATCTCTTATCCCTACAGTGACTAATCAATCTGAATTTCTTTGGATGCTGCAGTGACACAATTATTGTGATGTATAGAATAGCTCTTTCATTTCTTTTCATACGTAAGCTAATAAAAGGCATAGTTTTTTACCAAAATGATGCAGGAGAAAGATGTGAGTTAGAGACCCAGAACTGACAGTTTCATTTTGTCACCACACCAAACATGGCCAAAGATCAAGCAGAGAACATCCTTAAATGTTTCTTGGAGAATTGTGTCTTGTCTAGACCACTGAACTAATTGGCAAAAGTCTTTTTTTACTTTGCTGTAAAAATTGTCAAGCCTATGTCAGTCCTAATGAGGAAGTTGTTCCACACCTTGCTGCCCTCCCTTCAATCATTTTTTTAAATGAAAACATTGCACCCAGTATATAACTGTTTGGGCAAACTATGAACTAATACAGTGTCATAATGATGTGATCTATTTTGTTATGTATTCCCTTGCCATTAATTCCTAATCTTTTATTTGATGAATACACTCTGCATTAATAATTGTAATGGTCAATTAAGACTTAGTAATTTTACATGTGAAGTTACAACTGGTTTTCTTCCATGTGTATGACTTTATGTTCACCTACATTGAATTTCATCTGCTGCTGTATGGCATAGTCACTTTGTTTTATGAGATCCTTCTAAAATTCTTCATAGGTAGCCCTTTCCCTTACTGCCCTGAACAATTTAGTTTCAACAACTGATTTTTCATCTCTGTGTTCACCTGTTTTTTCCAGACCATTTACTGATTTGTTGAACAGTAATGTTTGACATCAACCCAGAGTAGGTTCTTGTAGGTTTCCATCAATGAGTACATTGGAACACCTGACAATTTCTAATTTTCTGTCTTTGAACCAGTGGCTTAGTCATGCAAAGACCTTCTTATGCTGTAGCTCCTTATTTTCCTTATAAAGCTTTGATGAGGAATCTTCAAAGCTTTTGGAAATCCAATTGCCTTCATCCATATGTATGTTGAGTCCTCCATTTGAAAAAAAAAGAATTATAAAATATGACTTCCCTTTGCAAAAGTCATAGTGATTCGAGCAGGTCATTTATCTAAGCACTCACTAATTCTGTACTGTACTCAATAATTCTGAACTGTAGTTTCTATTATGCCTTGTAAGGATTTCAGGCTCACAGGCCTGTAGTTGCCCAGGTCTCCCCTGGAAACTTATTTTGCTTGGCACCACGTTCCATGTCTCCAGCACCAAGGAAATCTTAAGCAAGAGGAGCAGAGCTGAAACCTCCCTCTCTCACATTCCTGTTACTAATTCCACTACTTCATCCTTGAACTCTTAAAACTCTTGACCAAATATAGTCTTGTTCTAGAGATGGATTGTTGCTTGTCCTGTAACCTCTCCTGCAGTCACTTCAGACAGATCCTCTGGCAAGCAGTCCATTAAGCTTCTGGCATGGGAGTCATTTCAATTTCTTCCAGAGCGAATATCAATTAAAATAACTGGTTTAATCATGTGCCATTGGCCAGTCTTTCAGTGATCTTTTATACCCAAATCACCATTAAACTCTGTAGACTCTCTGGCCAGTATCTTGTACACCAGTGAGCTTGCAAAAAGCTTTATAATGAGTTTTACAGTTAGGTGTCTTTTTTCCAATTGCTCCTCAAGTTCTTTTTTTAGCCTGCCTTACTGTGCTTTTACATATAAGTTGCCTAAGGTTATCATCCTTTCTACTTCCTTCCTTTAGATACCACTTCAGCTTTTTGAAATATTCCTTCCTTTTTCAAATAATCCCTGTTATTGTAGGCTTGCTTCCTTCCTTCTTGGTTTTATCAGGCCATCCTTGATAAGTGCTGTGCATTTTTCCTGCATTTCCAATACTACTCCCCACTGTTAAGGTTAATTCTTTTAGCTGTCTCTTTTTAGCTGCTCAGATGCTCAGTATTTTTGCATAGTTCTTAAGTTGTGTATCAGCCCCCATGTGGATGTTAAGCCCAAGTACATAATAGTTGCTGCTACCCAGTGGTTCTTCCTCTGGAGAATACAGTCAGGCATCTTAAACTGCAAATCTGAAATTCATAAAGGTCATGCTTCATCCCACAGGCTCCTTTAGTAGCTGTATCAACAAACAATATTTGGGGGTATCTAAACAGGCAATGTCTATGCTATGTCCCAGCATGGGATTTGCACAATTGACAAGGCATGCCTGAAGCTTCCTGCCCTTGTTGCCCCTGTGATCTTTCTCAGCATATTGCAGTTGGTGATATTTAGAGTACAACAAAAGCAGTGGATTGTGCTGGATGCTAAAGGCTGTTGACTTCTTTCCTGCCAAAGAGTGAGGCTCTGTGGGTGACCTACCCCCTCTGGGGTGCAGGTCTAGATGAAATGATGGGAAACAGGGAGGTAAATCAGGGTCAAGCTGGAAGATTCACTGTTATTCTGATCTTTAGAACAGCTCTTGCCACCATTTCTTGAGTCATCAGAAGCAGAGTCTCTGTTATTTCAGCCTCTGGACTGCAAAAGTGAATTTATCAGCTCTATTCCTTTGCAAGTGTAAGTGGAAAACACCTGCTACTAACACATTACTAAAAATGGACAATTAGAACCCACATCTTAGGCTCTTCATTGAGATTTGGAAAAAATTACCATTTGTATCACAACAGATACCAGACCACTAACCACAAGATTATTTTTTATTTTTTTAAATTAAATGGCTGTCTTCAAATGAATTTGGAATTGACAGGTGCAGAAAACTTCAAGGCTTGCAGCATTCCTGTACGTCCCAAACAGGAAAGTAGACTGTCCTGAAGCAGAACCAGTTCATCAGATATTTATAGTCTTTTGTGTGCACGAGGCTTTCCTATGCTTGCATCCAAGATAAAACTTTTTATCTTGCAGTGACGTTAGAAGAATTGGAGTTGTACTCATTGGACACCAGAGACGAATAGTCAGCAGTTTACAGACTTTGCGGTTACACATGATGCACATACAGGAGAAAGGATTTCATGTATGAAAGTACTAGAAGCAACTGTGTTTTGTGCCTCAACATTTCTAAAATGGAAAAAGATACCCATTCTTCCCTTCTGCTCTTCCCAACTTCGAGAAATGCAGTCTCCTGTTCAAAATATAAAAGTACTTCTATGTTTATGCTTCCAAACTGGAATTTTTAATAGCACTGCATAGCTCCTCCGCCAGTTATCTGCCAATAAAATCCTGGCCTACTGCAAGACTCTTCCTACACATTGATGAATAACTCAGCATGGATGTGTAACTTTGTATAACAGTATTTGGGAAACTTTTATGAACTCACTTGAAAGTAGTAATCTATTTGGCCTGGTGTGGCTTCTTTATTGATGTATTTAGAGTTTGCTGGTAGATCAAAAAGTATTTGACTTCTTTCATGTTCTGTGACCATGTAACTTCCAATACCAAATGTGCAATCAAGAAGTTTGACAAGAATATTTATTTTATCTCTTAACTAAATCCAAGTGTATGGGTCTGTTATGTTACTTTATAATAGGTTGAATGCTGGCAAGCCAGTGCCTCAAAACATTATTATTGTTTCAAGGAAATACTGATTATTTTATGGTTTTAAGGTGTGAATAATTGGGAAGAGAAATCTGTCTGAAATCTTAAGGTCCTTGGTTTTAACTTATTTTAGCACTTGACACTTTTTATGCTTTCAGTTTAAGATTAGGTTGGAAAACTTGCTCATTCCTGGGATTCTGCATCACCCTAGACCTTCTTTTTGATTTGCTTGTTTGTTTTTAATACTCAGCATTTGCTTCTACTATGTGGCAAATATTCACTAGAAAACTAATTGTAATGTTTCCATAACCACGTGTAAAACATGGTTGTCAGGTATTTCATGGCCATGTAGACTTCAGAAGGCTTTCTGTTCCAAAAATGCAGGCCTCAGCTGCTTGAACTAAGCATAATTTCCACCAGTGGTAGTAGACCTTAGAGGGCCAGCCATCAATGGGATGATGTGCTTATTCCCATGGGAGCAGGCCAGCCATACCATCCTCCAGTTGAGGGCAGTGGTACAACCACCAACTAATGCTGGAAGTTACACTCTGTGGTATTCTGTTATCTTGTACAAAGGCAGAAAAGGAGATATAGGAAAGCAGTGTAATAATATGTTGCCTTGAGTCTACTTCTAACTGCTTTTAGAAGTAAAAAGCAGACTCTGCTGAAATGGAGCTCTAGTTACTACGGGCTAGATCTTCATTTAGTACAGGTATCTGAACAACATCAAAGACTTCCAATTACCTTTGGTACTCTTCAATAGCCATATTTACATGCAAGAAAATGGCTGCAAAGGCCTAACACAATGTTTTTACCTCTCTAAGACATACAGCTCTCATGTTTTATTCAGACAATTTACACGGGGGTGCTGGGCTACATTTCCAGACTTTTGCATGGGATATGTGCTACTGGGAACAAGGGCACGAGCGCGTGTCTGCATGCTGTAGGTGTCACCTGCATGTCCCACATAAACTGGGTGCAGATGCTTTTCATGATTTATACATAGTTCTGAGGATGTTTTTGAGTTACTTAGCATTCCCATATACTCAAGCATTACAGCTCTTCCATTAAAACTTGCATTTGGGTAATTACTGTAATATATGTGTATATCAGAATGAACTAACTACTTTAATCATAACTATATTTACTGCTTAATTTACAGCTTGTACATCAAAATGTATTTCCTAACTCTTGGGAAAGGCTGCTATTGTGTACTGGTGGTTAAGAAGGAAAAACAGATGGTAACTCAGAGAAGATGATGCTCTAGCTAGTTCAGCAGAGTAAGACACACTAGGCCTGATTCACTGTTGTGATTCACTTTATGCTGGAATAAGGGCATTAATTTAAGTGGGATAACAGCAGTGAAATAAGTAAATTTTCCTTTCTTTCGTTAAAAAACAGATTTAACTGAGGAACAAATTTTCTAAAGAATCAGATTCACTGATGTTCTTCAATGCCAATTTGATGAGTTTGTTTAAAGATAGGCAGTACCAGTCCTGTTCTAGCTACAAAGGTAATTTTTCCAGTGTAAGTAATTCAACTGAACTCAGTAAGGCTGTACAAGGA
Source organism: Heliangelus exortis (assembly GCF_036169615.1). Lineage (NCBI taxonomy): Eukaryota > Metazoa > Chordata > Aves > Apodiformes > Trochilidae > Heliangelus > Heliangelus exortis. The sequence continues at coordinate 105,396,606 of NC_092422.1, read as the reverse complement.
TGTACATTTCACAGAAGCACAGGCTTTCAGTGGGCAAAAAGCATTTGTTCTTTTTGTCACTGCCACTTGAAAAATTCTGCCCAAGTTCCATATCAGAATAATTTTTTGGTAGAGGTTTTCTTATGAAAAGAAAATCATACTTACCTGTAGCCTTTTTAATAATACTGTAATTACAGAATGATTTAAAAGTTGATTCTTTTCTTTGTCATTCTGTTATGCATTTTGCCTGTTACTGCTTCCATGGCCAACGATACGTCATCTAAGGAAGGAGCCTCTGTCACAATTGAATATATTACCGAGAGGGTATGAGTTTATTTGTTAATGGGGTTTCAAAATTACTTGTAACTAATCCAAACCATGCATGTGCACTTTTAAATTCTCCTTTGCACATTTATTCATTTCTTGTAGTGTGAATGGAGTGGTGTGTTACATGCCCACAAGCGGGATATACTTCATGGATATTATTTTCCATATTTATGATGCTACTGAAAATATATTTTAAATAGAAAAAATACAACAATATTAAAACATCTATTATCCAGATATTTTTTATAAAAACAAGAGTTTGGGTAACCAGAAAGTAAAGAACAAGGGATTCTTTTGAATGAGGAAATTTCTTTTAAAACATGTAAACCGATAATTTGTGGGTTTATATGGCTTCATTTGTTGTTGCTGTTGTGGTACAATATGACATTTTAATAATAATTACCTTGATCAAATTTACATTTTCCCATTTTGGAAATATTTTATTTGTTCTTGGTCTGATTTTAAGCCTATTCTTGTGGGCTGGGGTTTTTAACCCTGATTTTTTAATTTAAAAACAACCAAAAAACCCATAGTTGTTATGTATCAAATGGAAGTTTAGTTCTGTACAGGCCACAAGCGCATATATGAAATTCAAATAACTTTCTTTGTTACAGGGATACTTTCTTCAGTAGCAAATTTAAGCAGATATATAGTAGGCTGTTTTTGAGAATCTGGCCCACATTGCAGAGGGCTTCTTGACTAAAAGTATTTATTGGAAGTTCACACACAAACAAAAAAAAGTGTGCATGATGTGCGAGCCAAAAAAAAAAGAAAATCAATTTTTTTCTCACAGACCTGACTGTCACTAATCTAGGATAGCATCCATCCATGAATTATTGCCATTACTTGTGTATCACTTAAGCCTCCAAAACATAGCTCAAGTGAGGGCCTTGAACACTGAGCAGGAGGAGGTTACTGTGTCTTTGCCAACAAGTACGCTGCCCCAGCTGGCCCTCAGGTGCAACCACAGTGCTTCTGGAACTGACTGACAAGCAACTTGGATGTCCATGCAGCCAGGTGGGGTGGCCATATAACGCAGAAACCTTATCTGTTATCCCTACTCAAGTTATCTCCACTTGTCAATCTGAGCCCTGGAAGGAATTCTTCTCCCCTGATTTTGGCAGTCTGATTTTGAGCTAGTCATCTGAGACCCCCTTTTAATAAATGAAAAGTGGGCCCTTGAATAGGATGTGAGTCATCTGACAAATTTAATTATTTACTTCTGGGATAGATTAATTTGGTTAAAGAAACACCTGTCTCTCTGCATTCAGAGATCAAAATGACTGGCTTGCATCCAGACATCTGTGTTTGGTCAGATGAATCTCATGCATTGATGGTGTTCAGTCCTTCTGCTGAACCTGCGAAAAAGACTGTCCATAATGCTGGTGTTAAAACTAAACAAGTAGCAGAAAGTTGAGTAGATTTTGCTCATGAGAAGTTTGCACACTGGAATTACCGAGGAGTGAGACTCCATGAGGTGAAAGGAAGAGAACTAAGCTATGTAAAATTTTCTTAGGCAAAAGTTACCCTTTTCATTTCCCATGAACCTAAATTCAGTGTCCAGTGAAAGCTTAGACACGTGCTATGCTTTAACACACTGGCCAAGGCTTTTCAGCATAAGGCAATCTAATTGCAAATAGCACATGCAACACTAATTTCAGATAATAGTTGCTCTGGACAAAGTATTCTGTGCCCAAAATGATATGAGGTACCAGCTAGATTAGTCTGGCATGGAACTCATAGTGTGATTTTTCTGTAGTTTAAGACTGACTATCCCTTTTCCATTTTTTTTTTTTTTTTAATGATGAGCCTAATACTGAGCTCCATTAATTTCTTTTTCAATGCAGATTCATACAGGATCCAAAAATGGGTCATAAGTGAAGTACAGATACCCTTGTTTCAAATGCAGAGGAGATTAACTGCGTGGAATAGCTGGGACTGTGGGGATGCCTAGTAAGAGAGTATGAACTGCAGCAATTTCTGTTAGAATGACCCTATGGGACCATGACAACCACCAAGGTGAAGCAGCATAAAACAATACTTTAACTTGTATTGAAGACCAATTGCTGAATTTCAGCTGACTACATTGCAAACTGAGGCATGATGGAGTGGTTCTATGGGACACATTCTGGCAGCTGCAAATTTCTCCTATGAACACAGACTGCCCCATCATGGGCTGTCTGTCCTCTTGGAATATGTCCCACAGAGAGTGAAGAGGACTCGCTTCTAACACAGTCCTATGTATCATTTAGAGTAACAAAAGTCAGAGTCATAATGAAAAGTATGTCTTCCATCAAGTTTCTAGGAAAAGTGTTAAAAATAGTTTCTTTGCTTACTTTGCACATGATTAACAGAATATAGTGCTCTTCAAACAGTTTTCTTCCAGGAATACCCATCTGCCAACTGTAATTGATCTTTCCTGAATAAATGGCAAAGACTTGTTTTCCTTTTGTAATGGTACTATTATTACTTTTGAGAGTGAGGGAAAGGTGCAGGGAGCTGAGCTAACACGATCTTGAAATCTGCTGAAGAGACGACTGAATCAGCACTGAAAAGAAAAGAAAAAAAAAAATCCCTAAAGCCTACTATAAGGTGCAGAAGGAAGAACTGCCCGTGTTGTGCTAAGGAGCTTTAACAAAAAACACGAGTTGCGTAAGACAGTTCCATGCATTTGCAGCTCACAAATATCTTCAAGCATTGTATACTGTATTTAGTAGTACACACTACTCATCCATGAGTGCTACAGTTGTATATAGTTCCTTGGATTGTGGACCGGGATATGTTGAGCACATGATGGATATTAAATAGTTGTCTATATGTACATAAAGAATTGTAAGCATAATGTGTAACATAATGTCAGAGATTTTTCAAACCTGCAGCATTAATTACCTAGGTCCCAATAATGCTAATGGGGCTGATCTGCTTCATTGGCTTTTAAAATTTTTAGCAGCATGCACTGTATGTGTAGAGTATTTCCCAAACTTCCTTGGCTTATCTGGAAGTGGACACCCTCTTTTCCTCCACAGGCAGAAAAAAACATTTCAAACTGCCTTACAGGAAGCTTCCTGGCCAACTAATGCTGACCCTTCCACCCCTTTCTACTGACTCTTTTTTGTACACCTAAATATTCTAGACATCAGCAGCAATCAAAAAAGGAGAAGCAAGGTGCCCATGAGCCAGCTTCTCTGGTGAGATTAGTCTGTGCTATAGACAGTTTGAGTCCCTCTACTGAAGTTACCAAAGATGTTTCAACAGTAGATAAATTCCTTTCTTTTAACCAGCCATTTATAGGCATGCATGAGGCTAAAATGAGAGAAATTTTCAAGGGAATATAAGTAAGAATACGTCAGCGTATAGTACAAAAAAGATGTGCAGTATTTTCAAAAGGGAAACAAACATAATGTAACACCAGTTCACTGCGATTTATTTGTGTATATGTTTCTTTAAATATTCTACATGAGTATCTCTTACCTTTCTTCCCTCAAGAGATTTCCCAGCTACATCTCTCATCCTAGAAAGTTTAGCACATTATTTGATTTTTTCATACCTGTGTGATTAAACTGGAATGAAAAATGACAAGTCATAATACTGAAGATACGGGGGGAAAAAATGTATTAAAAAGATCAGTCTCAAAACCTTTTGAAATTTTCACACCTGTTCTTTGTTCCTGTCCAAAGTTTTAACCTATGTCTAAGCATCTGATGACTAGGACCAGGTAACTGCATGTGTGTCTCTGTAGTAATCTATGTACTGTGTCATGCTTAGAAACTCCTGAATCTGTAAACAGTTTCATGTTTTGCAGCTTAACTCGTGGAAGGAAGCTGATTAGAAATGGGACTATTGTCACAAGTGGAGTTGGGTGTAAAGGACTTGCAAATCTAAGGCCCTGTAAAATATTTGTAAGACAGTATAATATATATTTTTTTTTTTTTAATTTCAGTACCACATAGGGTTTCCTTGAGGAGTCCAGTTGAGGAGTCATTGATATTATCTCAGATTCTCCTGCACATATGATTATTGATATGTAAGGAGATATTGATGACTTCTTACTTCATTTGGGAAATGCTACACATTTTGGGTAATATTAATCTCTGATGTGCACATCATAAAGCAGATTATAAATTTGTGAATAAATCATAATATTCTACTAATGCTTCTCATTATTCACAATTCAGTGAAGAACTGCTCGGCAGCAGCCTGTATATTGAGTGGTAGGCAATAAGCCAAAACCCTGGGACTGCAAAATCACAAATCTAAGAGAAATCTAGCTTTCTGTATTATGAACTGTGGGATGCCTAGGGCCTTGGTTTTATAGAAAGCAACTTTGAAATTCGGGTCTGAAAAATCAGATTTGAGAGAAATCTGCACTGGAATCCAAGTATTAATTTCTTAATCCAAAATTAAGTGCCCACTTAAGCAGTCAAGAGAGTATTTTCATAGGATCATCATCGTATAATGCTCTGAGGCTCTTCTACAGCAAAAATATAGTGGCTGGATTTCCAGAGTCCATCTTATGCAAAAAACCTGGTAAAATTATAATGATTTAGATCAGAACTTCCAGTAGACACAATTATATAATCGAAAGCCTAATTGTTGTTCTTGTTGCATATTGGCCTTTTGGAGAGGAACCTGAATAAACTATGAGTACAGCTATCTGGTCAAGAGTGGCTTACAAACTGAATTTTCAGTTTTCTGTCATTCAGACTGCGCTCTACTTGAGAATGACTAAGAGGCAAGAAAGAAAAGCAAAATAGGATTTTTATTTTTATGAGGTGAATGTTCTGAGCTGTGTAACGTACCATCGCTTACCTGGATTAGCTAAGAAAGACAAACTGCATGCAGCCAATGTTTCAAATCTGCAGGTTATTTTAGTTACTGAATGCCTGCTTTGGAAGTTCTCTTTTTGTCTTAGGAAGAGTCTGCACTGAAACACTTGGTATTCCCAAATTCTGCTGGAATGCCTTAATAAAATTCTTCATAGAGTAATTCCTGGGACAACGATATAACTGTGAGGACTTAAATGTTTCAGTGTCAATAAGCATGGTCTTGCTGTGACCAAAATTCACAAGAATTTGTCACTCACTTCAGTGACAGTGGAATGAAGCCTCATGTTTTATATACAGTGTGTAGGACTCAGCTTTCTGAGCAGATTCTCCTTTCTTGCATCTCACTGCTGTTCATGACTGACTCCTTGTTAGAGAACCAGCATTTATTAGGACACATGCTATCTTGTTATTCAAATATACCTATTACTCAAACTTTTTTCTAGTATTAATGTTATTGTTGAGAGTTTCAGGTTGAGATGTAGGCTGGTATTTCAAGGAGTGATCCAAAATCAGTGCAATCCATAGAAAGATGTCAATAAACTGAAACAGATTCTGGATCAAGGATTTGCATGGAATGGACGGCCTCATTTAACAGGGGAGTAGAGAGGGCACTGAGCATAAAAGACTGCTACTACCTCAGGGATGTGACAAAACAGTATGATTACCTTCAATGTGGCATAGCTGAACAGGGTACAAAAGGTGGTTGCTGCACTGCTGTTTTATCGGGAATGCACTAGCATCACTGAGTTTGAAGAAGTATTAAAAATTACCTACACATCTAGCAGAGTATCTAATGGAAATGGTTTTGGGTGTCCTTTTCCTCTAAAAAATTCCCTAAACTGTTGGTTTAAAATTCAGGATAAAACCACCATCCCCATTAGACAAACAGGACTTTAAAAAACAAAACAAAACAAAAACAACAACAAAAATTTGTCTTTTCTTCTTAAACATAAGCTATTATGCAATATAATTTCCCCTTCATAATAACAGTTCTAGCTGATTATTTCCTCTTTGAATGAGTTGTTTCATACTCTTAGAGCACTGTCATTTGAATTTTGAGATTTGCTAGCTGATGAAAGTCATGGTAGCAAATAAAATAACGAGTCATTCTGTTTACTAGACTCTTTCATTAATTCCCTATCTCAAGAAAATCATCCTACTCCAAAATTCCTACCATATAAACATGTAAACACTTTAAATCTTCTGGCCATAATTCCCTTTCTGCCTCTCCCCAAGAAACAGTTAGCTTTGATTTGCAGTGTAGCATTTTTAATATCCTTTCTTTTGCAGCAATTTCTTCTGCCAACTTCCCTACAAAGAGAGGGCTATTTCAGATTAGAAGTGTTAAAAGTTGTTTCTTGATTAACTTTGGTGAAGAAGCTGTATTCAGTCAGTACTTCAATGTATGTTGCTCTTACCTCCAGCCTTGTGTCTGCTTCTGTTGAGGGCAATGTAAGAATTCTCTAATGCTATCAGTTACATCCTGCACAGCAATGCCGGGACTGAAAACCCAGAGACTAACTCAAAGGGCTTGTTCTTTTTTTGGTATGGAACAACTGACATCAGTAAGAATAGCAGGTACTCTGCACTTCTCAGGATTGCATCTGCAGTTCAACAAGAAAAAAAAAATCTGAAAGATCATGTGAAACCCTGTTTACTGAAAGACAATAGTTTATTTTCTAGCAAAGCGTTGCTTCATTGTTGTAATTTTCTCATCAGTTTTAAAAAAAAAAAAACTACTTTCACTTGCAGAAAAGATGCAAGAAAAATATTTGATTACCTTCCAAAAATTAGCTTTGATTTTCTCTTGGAAGATAACGTGGTTGGTATGTTTTCTCAGGATAGCCTCTATTTCTGTGTGTTGGTTTTGAACGTATCTGAATTAAAAGGGGTTTTAATCTGTCTCTTCTGTGAAATTAGATTGTATACAAATAAATATGACTGCTCTTCATAGTTTGCTGTTCTAGCATAGCCATAAAGTATATCAATGTATGTGTATATATGAATAATTATTTGATGACTGACACTTTAGATTATATATTCAAACAGCCATGTCAAAACTTTAAAGGTAGATGGCTTCAAAAGTAACAGTATGGTCATAACATTCACAAACTATTTTGCAAACAAACCGTGGCCTCAGCACAGATCTCATATCCTTACCAGTAGTCTGAAAACTGCCTTTTCTTTAAAGACCCCTTGATAGCATTTGTTTTACCCTTGCTTCTTTTCCTCTTACCAAGACGTACTTCCGTGATGACAGCTACCTGTGACTCAGTCTTCTCCATTCAGCTCACTGAAAAGCAGCCTTAGTACTGTACCTCTAAGTTGTATTTTCATCAGTCTGAACTTGTGTGGCATTGCACACAGCAAGCATGATCTGCTCATTCTGAGAGACTGAAAATTTCACGGCTGATATGGTTGGTTTCCCCCTGGGACTGCCTCACTAGTCAGAATGACTTTTCTTCACATAATGTATCTCCCATTCATGTTCCCACTGCATTTCTCTTTCTGCTTTTTCACTAGTTTATAACAATGTTGTAGGAATAGCCATGAAACCAAAAGCTTAATGTACTCATTTGCAGTCCCAAGGGGAATTTACATTAGAAGTGGAGTTGTTATTATTTACTGAAAAGTGGTGTTATCTTATTTTTTTTATTGTTATTCTATTCCTATGATAATCTATGTTCCATGTAAATTTTCATGTGCTGGCATGCCTACAAGTTAATAGTGTAATAGAATGCTCAGCTCTCAACATTAGGGTGTTTTTAAGGTGAATTGCATCACATATGCCATCTCTTTGCAGAAAGAATATGGGGTTTGGCAAAGCTACCTGCTGAGCAACATAATAAGATTTTTGTACAAAGTACAAGTTATGGATTATTATTGTATTTTATTTTTCTATGATTTCCTAAGAGGCATTATCAGGTCTTACAAATGGGGTAAGCCTGTTTATTAAGATATTTATTAGCAAATAAAAGTTACAGTACTGGTGGTTATTTTTGAGTTAATGGTGTGTGTTTGTTTTGCCTTAAGTTACTAATATAATGATACACAGTGAAGCCTGTCATACATGACCATGCAAAAAAAAAAAAAAAACAGCTGCTTAACACAGGGTGGTGTACTAATAAAGATGGACCAGCAATATGTTCTAACACTTGAGATGCTTCAGGGTGTTGGTTTTTTTCAGCAAAACAATGCTTAATCATAGTGGCCTCTTCTGTGCAAACCACTGAGTATTTATGCGCTGATAAACGCCTTGTCTAAATGCACATACAGTTAACTGCATCATAAAAACAAATACACATTAGAATTGCCAAACAAGAGTCCTCTCACCTTCTTCAGTAACGTTGGGAATCTGAATTTTAAATAGATTTTAATTTGCTGTTAAGATTCTGCAGTACTGTTAACCCACCTTATGGTGGTTCACTGAGGCATGCAACTCCCTCTAGTATTTTAAAACTCTCATTGACAAATGCGGTTTTAAAACTGATCATATTATGTAAATAATGCCATGGCAATACACAGTGATGCACAAAGAAGTGAATGCCATATAAAATAATCAGACTCTACCTCAAAAAAGTTTGATATTATAATTAGCCTTTCATTTCATAACAACATATATGTGGAGTACAAAACTGATCAGAAGTATATGTTGAGTAATAGGAAATGTCAGCTGCCCAAAATCCATTACCTCCTGCATATTTTACATGGAAAGAGCTTTCTCACTAAGGACTGTCAAGTTTAATATAGTGTATATAATGAAGAATGAAAATTTCATTTTACTTTTGGTAACATAAAATGCCTTTGTCATTCTTTAAGCTTTGTTGAGTTTAGAACTAGTTTAGTTATGGCCTGATTTTAATATAAAAAGTAGAAGACACCCTCTGTTGCCTAACATACACCCCCTAATCTCATTAGCTGTTAGAAAGTGCTTCAATCCAGAATTTACACTACTTGCTTTTCCATTAATTGCTCATCATGTCCTCATAAAGGAATCTCATCTTTTAATCAAAAGCTTTCTGGGTAAAGGGAAACCATGAAACCATGATTGCAATCTACCTCAGAACTTTAATGAAAACAACAATAAAAAATATAAAGTCAAACAATAGACGTTTGTAGCATTACAAATCTTTGAAGTTTAATGCAAGGTACATTATAATTGGAAGGTTTTTGACTTAAAATTTTTAGCAAAAAGAACTGTCTGCATCACTATCAAACAGCTATTTCCACTGTTGTCACTCCCCAGGGCAGGAGCTGAGGCAACAGACTGAAAGCTGTGTTCAGCATACATGAAACTAGATAAGAGTTTTTCAAAATGATAGGTGGAGCTCTGTGGAGGAGAACTACTTCCTCAAGCCACGGAGCAGTACAGACAGTCTTTTGGGAAGCAGAGGCCAAACCGTGCAGTCCACCCCTCATTCACTGCTTATCTTAGTTAAAAATTGAAGGACAACCCCCAAAACATGCTTAAAATCTGTAATCAGAGAAATACCAGGTTGTGGTGCATGGAGCACTACAGTTCCAGCTAGTTGGCTTGCACTGCCCATCTGTGAGGGATGCCCAGGGGTCAGCACACTCAGCCCTTCCCTGCCTCTCCTGCTGCTTGCCCAGGCAAGGGCATCCTTACGGGCTGCGGTGCAGAGTATGGGGCTGAACAGGTTTTTAGGTCCAGCTGCTCGACAGAGGTGAGACTGAGGAAAACTTGTGCTACTGTTCCCATTAAAAACAGGAGGCATCTCCTCAGCTGCATTTGGGAAGTGCAGCAGCAGCCTAGAAGGCACAGCACGCATTTTCACAAAACTGGGAATTATTTTGGCAGCTAAACGTGAGTATGTGGTAGAATACGGTAGAAGTTTGTGCTGCAGACCTAGAACCAGTCTGACTGGACTGTGCTACACGGCAAAAAAATTACTTAAGTGTATTTCTAGGCTGCGTGCACTGTAATTACCTAAACTACCGGTAGATTTAAGATTTCCTCTGAACGCTGTAGTCTACCAACTGCCTCCTAAGAACAGGAGCTGCTGTGAATACCTTTGATCTTTTTGTTGTTTGGTGGTTTTTTTTTTTTTTTTTTTTTTTAATTAGGCATTTCATAGAATCATAGAATTAGCTGGGTTGGAAGGGACCTCAGAGATCATCAAGTCCAACCCTTGACCCACCGGTGCGGTTGCTAGACCATGGCACTGAGTGCCACATCCAGTCTCTTTTTAAATGTCTCTAGGGATGGAGAATCCACCACCTCACCGGTGGTGGATTTCTTCCTACGTTAACTGCAGTTCCCAAAAGGCTTTTTCTGAGAGCTTCTCCTCCAGCTGTGCATGAAAGAGGAGCTGGGGTCGGCCAAGTATTACACCGGCGCTGGACAGAGGAGGTTCGGACGTCCGACCAGTGCGCGACGCCATCCCGCCTCAAGCGAGAGTCGGCCGGGTACAGCCGGCAGAGGAACACGCAGAGCTACCGGAACTGATGAGGCCTCGGAAGGCTGCCCCGTCCTGCAACCAGACCAGGCCCTCTACCCCCTGACACTCGGGGTCTCCGTCGGACCGGGTCGGTGGGCGCAGCCGCGGCTGAGTCCCCGCCCCATTGCCCGCTTCGTCTCCGCCTGGACGGAAGAGGCGGTGCTGGGAGGGCGGTGTGGTGGCAGGTGGGGCGCGGCCTCCCCGGGGAAAGGATCGGCGGGGCGGGCGGTTTCCTCGGCAACGGCGCAGGCGGCGGCGGTTGCTGGCGGTGGCCGGGCCCGGCCGACATCTCGGGGTCCGAGGTCTGTGCTGCGGCCGCGGGTGGAGGGAAGCGCGGGGGTCGTGAGACGCAGGCAGGGCTCCGGCAGGGTCCTGGCCTTCCGTGGAGGACTCGTGCCCACCGACACGGGGCACTCGGTCCCGCCCTGAGCGGGCGGACTCGCACTCACTGCCTCGGTTGCCGCGGCAGCCGAGGACGCCCCGGGGCTGGAGTGGCCGCTGCAAGGGGTGCTGCTGAGGGGGTCCGGCGGCGGGAAAGGAAGCCCTGTCCGCTGGGCAGCGGCGAGCAGCCCGGCCGCCATCCCGGCTGCCAAGGGATGGCGCTGCTTGGGAAGTGTGGGCCCTGTTCCTCGTCCACCGAGTCCAGTGGGAGCTGGGAGTCCTGCAGAAATAAACCAGAAGCTATAAGTAGCTTTTTAAATGGTACTAATGAGAAAGGGCCTCCAGTGGGTGGGTTGGTGTCTCAGGGTTTACATTTGAGTAATGCACGTGAATTAAATGGACTTTTAGCCTCATGTCGTTCTGAAAAGACCTCTTCAAAAGATCTGCTCTGACGGCCTCTGGAAACCACGATGTGTGTGTAACTTTCTGCGGACTGTCGCTTTCAGCTTATCGGGCTGGCAGTCGGAGCCGCGGTGGCGATGTCGGAGGGAGGTGGCGGTGGCCGGGCATCCCTCGGGGGAGGAAGTTCCCGTGCGAGCTGCTGCTTTACCTGACTGGTTTATCTTCAGGAGTTTCGCAGCCTGATGAGTCACGGGTGTTAATCACTGATGCCTCAGACAGGCTTACAGTTCTTGATAGCTGTTTGATACCAAGTGCCGGAATTAGAAAAAGAACGGGGGTGAAAGGGGCAGGGATTTCTAGTCAAGGGTGCATTTATCCGGCTGTCTTATTAAATAATGATTTTGCCAACGGTTATGAAAAACTGCTAGAAAAAAATGGTTAAAATGCTGCTAGGAACTCTTGTCGAAGAATGCATATTTAGGCTTTTTGGTTTCAAAGAGTAACTAGAAGTATCTTTTTAAGTGCTTGCTTTTTCTCCTTTTCCATTCCAAGAGTACCTGCAAGGTATGTTGTTGGACCTGATCAGCTATAGTATATAGAGAAGGGTCTTGGTTGTACTAGTTAGTAATGTGTTTTGGAGCAGGGTTTTAGCAGGTTACTTTGAAAATAAACAGCCTTAGTGTGCTTTCAGAGTTGTATGTATACTGAAAAAAATGTGTGGGACTTAAAGAAAGTTGGAAGAAAAATATTTTTTTTTTCTTTGAAGGAATTTCTGTAACTATTGTTGAGCTTGTATAATTTGGTGACAGATGTGTGTAGCCGTTACACACTTACCCACTCGGAAGATCACTACCAGTCTTGACTTAAAATTAGGATTCTTCTGGCGTTCATTGAATACTTTGTTATTGAACATGTTAACAAGCATTTCAGCTGTCTGCTAAAATTATTCATAGGGGAATTCATTCAGGATAGGCAAGTGTTATCCTCTTAGCAAAGTACATTCACCGTAGTACTCCAAGGGAACATGCTTTGTATGCGCCTTTGAATGTGCTACTGGGAGGTAACTTCAGCTGGTGCCTGGGCAGGAGTGGGAGTTTGGTGTCTGTCTGGTGTGTGGATGAATGTTAGGGTGCCTGGCTTCGTGTGGGTCAGATCTGTTATAATCCGTTTCTATTTGTAGTGAATGAGTTCCTTGTTTATATACATTGATATCCACAAAACCTGTGACAGTGAGACTTGGAATTGAATTGATAGAGGGTACTTTATGTACTTCAGTGTCAGGTAAGCTACACAGCAGGTGCCGAGGAAGGGAAATACTGTTTTGGTTCATTATGTAAGTTATGAAAAGTGACTGGACTACCAAAGAAGTAAAATGTAACGTTCTTGTTTTCTCCCATATGGTGGAAGGCAAGGAGGCATTGCAGTTGGGCTCTTGGGCAGCTCAGAATGATGGTAATCAGTGAATCAAGGACATTGCATTATGTAGACAGGGATATAAACAGCCAATCTACTTTTGTATCAAGGCCTCTTCACTATAATCAGCTTACACTCCATTTGCTTCGTATACCAAGCAAACCTGCTGTGACAGTGTTTGCAGTCTCTAATTCACATTGTCCTTTTACAAATTTAAGGACTGCTTAACCACATGCCCACCTAATGTGCTAATGCTGCTGTACTCGTAACCTTTTTCCAACAGCTATTTCCTTCTGATTTTTCCAAACAACAGGTGATCCCTGTGTATTTGAGCCAGAATTATGGGACTGTTTGACAAGCTAGCTGGATGGCTTGGGCTGAAGAAAAAGGAGGTTAACGTTTTGTGCCTTGGCTTGGACAATAGCGGCAAAACAACAATCATAAATAAACTTAAACCTTCAAATGTAAGTAGTCTACTTAGTTCACAGTTGATGCTATTACTGCAGAGTTGATAGTTGGTTTAACTGTTGTTATACTAAATGTGACCATGGAAAAAGAGTGAAGAGCTTTTTTATTTCATACATCAGAACAAACACTTTGTAATAGTTGCCAGCTAATGAAAACTAAATGTAAGCATCCATATACCTATTATGAATACATTTCCAAAAAGCCCCACAGTTAATATGACTTTTTTTTTTTAAAGATCACGCAATAAGGAAGGGTTTGTGATGGCTGAAATCAGGATTTGAAGTTTTTTTAAAGTCACTTAAATAATTCCTGCATGATTGCAGATGCAAGTGATATGTCAAACATTTAGCATTAATACAAGTTGTTTAAAAACCTGTGCTTGTTTCCAGTTATCATATTTATTTTAATCACTTCCTGAGAAATACAAGCATATGATAAAAAAGGAATAATGTGAAGATGCACACTTAGATGTGACAAGCATTAAAATAAAAACAAAAAGTAGCACTTATTCTTGCAGTTCCTACATCCAGTGAAAACTATTTTAGGCCACTAAGAGTGCATAGTATTCTGAGCAAGATTTAAAGGACTCCTATGTGTCTAGGTATGTCTCTGGAATAGAAATAGATTCATTCTGGTAAACATGTTCAGAGCCAGAGGCTTGAGCATCTCGCACATATGCATCTGGGGGACCATGATTTATGGTGTTTACAACAGGTCACAGCTTGTGTTTTCTAATTTACATTTAACTTTTCTGAAGAGTACCACTGGACATTGTTTTAAAAAATGTAACATGGTTGAATCTGCTACTTTTCCATTACTAACAGTTATTCTTCCACTTAAAATGTAATAGATTTATAAACAAAGAATATAAGCTACTTTAGTGTCTGCTGCCAGCCATTTGGGGGAAATACTACAATTTGTACCAAACAAGTTATATATTTATTAAATTTTTGAGAGAGCTTTATTGTAGCAGTTTTTACATTATGCCTTAAGCTGTAAAGGATTCCTAACTAGAGTTGAATGGTGACAACAAGATTTATCACAATAATACATATTAGAGAAGCTACTAAGGGAATTACACAAGTAGAATAAATAAATTTGTTTGCTTTACTGTAAATCATGTGAGAATTTGCTTCTGAACATTTTCATTTAATGGGATGCTTTAGGAGGGTAGCTTGGCAGACAACTTGTGTAAGTCCTGTCCTTGCAAGACGTGACAAATTCATTAATGTGTAGCAAAGACCATTAGATCAGACTCGATTAAACTATTTTATTTTATTAAATTCAATGGATAGATGATTTTGAGCTCTGGATCAACAGTCTTCTTAAGAACTGTTACTTTGCTCAGGAGCAATATATAAGGCATCTTGCAATGAAAGTGTTTGTCTTTGAAGTTGTTTCATCTGGACCTGATAAGTACATTTTAAATAAATGTTAAAGCAATAACACCTCTCCTACTTAGCACAGATTTTCCCATGGTGGTGGGAACTGTTGACTAAACTGTTTATGATGGTAGAATGCCATTGTCATAATGAAGCTGCAGGTGAACAAGCTAAGCTTGCTTCACTTGTATTCAAGGAGTCAACTGCTTATAGACTGTTTTTAATAAGAGGCTCTAGGAAGTCTGCAAAAGGATTGCATGTCACTTTCTCAGAGAGCTCTGTAATCAAAGGAATGTGACCTTTCTCCCTGCTCAATACTGATCCTTCTTAAAGGAACTATTCTGTTGTACTAACTTAGCTGGTAGGTTCCTTGGCTAGTAAACCTGTTTTTCAGTCAGATCTATTAATAATGCTTCATATTTTGGCCATTCCTTTGGTAAACAGTGACTTCTTGCCATGGTCTAGTAGTTTGACCAGAACTATTGTTAGGCCATTGTGTAATGTCTGCTGTATAATTCCCAATGTCCAATAGACTTCTTCCAGCCTGTAGGTGAACTCTGGGAGTATGGCCAATCTCTTTTATCTAAGAGGCTTGGGGTATTGTGCTGAGTAGTTTGGGTTGACATTGTTCTCTCTGTTCTTTAGTATTATAACCTAGTTCCTATTTATTTCTTAGGTAATATCCACACATAAGTTTGTGCACAGACTAAGTAAAGAGTGGAATCACACTCCTGAGGATAAAACGTCCTCAATGCTCTTGTCCAATAGCATTTGCTGTATTTCCTAGAAAATAAAAGCCTTGATTTTTAATTACTGTACTTTCCTGGAAGCTTTTTCCAGTTTGAAGTGTCTGGATTTGTAAAAGATTTCAAATATATTCCAATATTTACATTTTTCTAACTTGACTGTAAAATTTGTTCTTTCTTTCCTTTAAGGCCCAAACTCAGGACATAGTTCCAACAATAGGATTCAGTATAGAGAAATTCAAGACATCAAGGTAGTAGTCTTCCATTTTCTCTGTTTAGTAGTAGTAATTAATATATGGTAATTGACCTAATTACCTCTTTCCATGTAATGGAATATAATGTGCAGTGATATAATGACAGAACATGCAGTTTACTGAAATGTTGTAGGACCCAGGAGTTGCAATCATGGTCCAGGAATGATAGTATCAGAATATGCTGTATGTTTTCTGCTGCTGTAGGAATATGTATGTGTGAAAAAAAAAAAAAATAAAAAAAATTAATTTTTCAATACTGAGTATAAGCAACTTATTCTATCTGTCAAGAATTTCAGAATAGGGCACTGTTACAGACTTGAGGAGAGACGGTTGCTTAGATGGTAACCTATATTCCATTAAGCACTCTCACTGCAGGGACTCTGAAGAGATTTTAGTCTAATCTCATTAAATGGAAAATGGTGGCTACAGCATTTGCCGTGTAAGATGACAGGGGTGCAAAAGTCAGAAAAAGGGGGAAGAAATCATTAGTTGAACAAAGGCTGTTTAGAAAAGGAATGTTGCAAGAAAAAGATACTTCAAGGAAGTAGCATTAAATATGATTTTATTATTCTGTAGCCTTCACAGTGTATTTTAACGGGTGCAGCTAGTCTTCAAACCAAGCAGCATCCCCCACTGGGTGAGAGATCTGCAAGAAAATGGTTTATTCCTTGAGAATGATGTGTGGGACTGATAGGTTTCATATCTTTATAGAAGGGTCAACAACTGTGTTCTGTCTCAGAAAAGCACATAAACCAGGTTTGGAGTTTGGCTGTGTGAGATTGTAAATCAGTTACTGTTCTTTAGGATTCAAGTTGATCTGGCTTTTTTGTGACGGGTAGCAAAAAAAATAGTTTGGGTTTTTGTTTTTTTTTTTTCTCATACACTACTTTTCTTTACAGTTTATCTTTCACAGTGTTTGATATGTCTGGTCAAGGGAGATACAGAAACCTCTGGGAACATTACTACAAGTAAGACTATAAGTTATTTTAAAGCATTGCTGTTCATATTAGCTGTTCTGCATGTTATTTTAACATGGTTAGAAATGATTCAGGGAAGATTTGCACCTGCTTTTTGACAGAAGGTCATTCTAGATAAATACTTTTCTCTCTGTTCTAACATTAAAATTTTTATATGCTGTTAATCAGTATGCTTTTGTGTTCATCTTGTTGACTTAAAGATTGGGGGAGCATACTAGATATGGGATTTAATTGTTGAAACCTGAAAATCAATCCTGTAAGAAAGCACCAACATGATTTTGGTTACTTATTTTTCTGTTCTTCTCTGGGTAAGTGACTTAAGATTTCGAAGATATTGGCTCATGGCTGAGATTTTTAGACTTAGAGTTAAGTAGCAAAGAACTTGACCAAATATTCTTAGTTGTTATCCATTAAGCAGCATAGTCACTGTACTTGTAACACTATAATATTGTCTTCTTGTAGTAGACATTATTTTCTGTTTTTCTAGCTTCTAATAAAACTTTAATCTTCATTTATGTTGTTGCATTGTTATTTTATAATATCTGATGCTTATATAAATAAGGTGAACACTAATAAACTGCACAGAAATAGCTTGGAGAAATAGAACAGAGAAATTCTGTAGATCATAGTATTGATTAAAAATTAATAGTTAATGTGATAGAGCTTAAAGTGTTCTTCAACCGAGGATTAACACTTCATCTCCTTTCTGTGTAAAATGTGTTAGCAATTTGAAATTTCAAAACTTGTGTGGGGAAGAGATCTTAATTGTTCAAGAGTGTTAGATATGTGTCTCCCAAGTCTTTTGGATTTCAATAACTGATGCCCCTAGGCTGCTCTCAAGATGCTATTCAAGTGCTTCACAAGCAATTAATTTTTCTTAGTGCTGTATTTAATGCAGTAACTTCTCCCTCGTGTAGCATAAAAAAACTTTTTTCATCTTAACAAGTAAGGAAGTTACTTAAGAAATGCTGACAGTGAAGTGTGCACTTTTATCCACCTCTGTTCCTAATCAGTAGTCACATAATTAAAATTAACTTCTATGAATAATGTAAAAATAACAATGTTCTGTTCAGTTTATATAGTTAAACAGGATTTAATTTTGCAATAATTGCCAAATGGCAATCAAATCTGATCAGGTGTCTAAGTAATTGCTTTGGAGTTCTTGAAGCTTGTCCTTTTGTTTGGCTTGAGACAATTTTCTAGCATGCCCTCAATGTACACTTGTCTTAAATAAGTATGAACTCATTTTCTGTGCCTGTTGCTGTTACTTCTTTGTGAAGCTATTTTTTTGGTAATAAATACATGCCAGGATTCTGATTCCTCTAGAAAAATAGTGTATGCCCATACAAATGACATAAACATTGTCAGCTAATACACAAAAGCTTTATTTGCTGTTAAAGTTTTTCTATACTCCAGAAAAGAGTGGATCTTCTCATATAGTCTTAGGTTGGTCAAGTTTTTTCTTTTTTTCAGTAGGTCTAGGCTGTTGCTTATCAAAATACAAAGGTAGATCATGATGGGAGAAGAATGTATCCATCATGTTGTCTCAGAGAGTCATAAAAAAAGAAGTGAATATTACATGAAAAAGTAAATTAAAAAATAAAAATACTTTTTTGTGGTTCTTTATAACTGTTCAGCTGAATTGGTTTTATGTTATTTTGCTTTCAAGCAAATTTCAGTGAATGTAACAGCAGGTCATAAAGTATCAGAATGATTACTGTAATAATTAAATGAACAGTTGTAGATATGTTGTGACTGTGGGTATATTGCCAGCAAAATATCTTCATGGTTTGAAAAAGTTGAGAGTTTTTACCTTTTATTCAAAAGCAAAGAAAAATTCTGTTTATGCAGACTTTAAAGTTAAATTAACGTACGTATGCTTAGTTGTTAAACAGCTGCGAGCACACAGGTTTTTCTTAAAAGGTAATTGACCTTTCTCTGAATAAACTTGTTTTACTGTAGGAAATAATTTCTACAAAAAAGCAGTCATGAGATTTTTTTTTTTTTTTTTTTTTGTACACTGTCAAAACAGCAGTTGTTCACATTTTCAGAGTTTATTTTTCAGCCTCAGTAGTTAAATCAAGCTTTTCTGAAGGGTCTGTGTAGACCGAATCTTGTGAGTCATGCAGCTAACAACCTCATACTTAAAAAAAAATAAGCATTTTACTAAGAGATGGAATTTCAGAAATAAGACTGGATTCAAATATTAATGGTAAATAACAACCAAGAAAATTAGAGGGGAAAAAACAAATCTGGTTTATTTAGGGCTTTTTTGGTGTTTCTTCTGAAGCCTTTTCTTAATCACAGTTTAAGAGAACCTGTAATTTTGCCTATTTGCTCTTTTTATGTTATGCAGAGAAGGCCAGGCCATTATTTTTGTCATTGATAGCAGTGACAAATTAAGAATGGTTGTGGCCAAAGAAGAACTTGACACACTTCTGAATCATCCAGGTGAGGAGGCTTTTATCCCCTTTTGTCACAGTATTTGTTACATGTTCTTAAAAACAGCCCTTATCTAACACAATCTGCGATCTGCGTATATTGCAAATATTTTAGGTATTCGTGAATACTAGAACACTAATAGTTTCTATAAGTTTGGGGATTTTTTTAAATATCTATTCACATTTATAAACTGATAATATTTCACTTTGTTACACTGAGTTGGATTGGTCTCTTTTCGATGGATATAGATCAGAACTTGCATTGTTCTGAGGAAGAATAGACTTTGGCCCCTTGGAAGCTGGAAAGCATGTATGTGATGATGGACACATACAACAAAAGATCTCCCTGTCTGGATTTTCCATCAAGGCACCTAATTTTTTTAATGTAATTTTAATTTTTCAGTCTTAATAGTATGTTTTAATTATTATTATGCTTTAGCTAGAAATACAGGAGGGATAATTACACTAGTCAGTTTCAAAGGCCTATAGCAGGATACAAAGGATGGAAGAGGGTATGAGATGATTCACAATTGAGGGTTTGGTTGTAAGGTTTTTGGTTAGTTGGTTTTTGTTTTACATGAGGCTACCCTTTTTTAATTAAGTTCTGTCATCCATCAGTTCTTTGCCTCTTTGCCCAATGTTGGAATGTTTTTGTATGCAATATACAGTTTTGACTTCAAGTATGGTAAATAGTTGCTCTTACTAACCAAATTATAAAATTACATGCAGAAACTTTAGAAGTGAAATAATAATGTAATTTTTTTTCTTTATTTATTAAGCTGGTAGAGCCTTTTTGAGGGGTTACCATGCTGGAAAAAACAAAGGAGACACTGACTAAGCAAATCAGTATATGATAGGGACAGTTATGTTACTATGATTTTATTTTCCATGAAAACTGCATATGGTACATTAGTAGTTCATCAGCAAAGATACTGTTGCTGAGTGTGTCTGAGCAGCTTGGGCCCATTTTACTGTCATGTTGAAGGCTATGGGGCTGCTCCAAATGCAGATGCTGCAGAGAGAGGCTTGTGAAGGTCAAAGGGCAGGGTGAGGCGAATCAAAGGCTGCAGGTAGATCACAGAGAGGTCAAAGAGCTTTGTACCAAAGCAGGTATCAATCACGGTGGTAAAAGGCAATTTTGTTGGTAAAATGCTAACCACATGGGATCAAGCATAGGAGTTAAAGATTGCTGTAATAAGTTACTGGTTTATTAGAAGCCAAAAGAGTAAAAATGTTAGGACTGAGTAGATGCAGCCTTAGGTGGAGCTTTCAGGCATTAATTGGTTATCGATGCTGATTTAGCAGGTCAGCACTGTTCAGTTGTTGATGTGTTTGCTTGTTCTAGTTCTGAAGGACCATGGCTCTGGACACTTACCAAGTTCCCTAGAACCAGGATAGGGAAATTTTGTATTTTTGCAGTGGAGCAGCTCAGCTTACATGCAGCAACAGTGTTTCAAAATGTTTTATCATTTTGAAAGGGCGTGTGTAAGAGAACCAAAGAAAATAAAGTTTTTCTGGGGCAATGTTTGATAAAAGTAGCAGTTAAATGAATCAATATTGAACTGGTTTACTGTATCAGTATTTTTATTTGCATTACTGTTCTGCTCTTCTTCCTGCGTACCTGACTTTATCCCCATCTATGCTTCTGCCTTTGTGAACCTCCGGGAGTGTTTTAAACTTTGCTGTTTCTTTAAACTTTAAATGGATACATTTAAATGGATGAAACAATTCCTGTCTCTGAAAATCTGACTAGAACAGTTCCCCCTCTTTTTGTCAGAATTTGCCTGAGATTGTCAGGTGAAAGGGAATGTCTACTGTGAAGCAGTAGGAGTTGTATTAGAAGTTGTATTAGCTGGGACTGTTTCTGAATCAGAACTATAAATTATTTTTACTTACGTAAGTGGACTGTGCACTCTACAAACAACAGCTTGTGTAATGATCACTGTTAATGTTTTTTTTAATCAAAATTCATTCCTTAGCATTTTGCAAGATAGCAGTCTGTAACTTACTTGTTTTGGATACGGACTCTTGGGTCACTTGATCTCCAGCACATGCTTCTAAAATAAACTTTTATTAAATTACACATTACACATATCTAGTGTTTGGGACTTTTTAAATGTGTTAATTTGTAGCTACTTGCAAATAGAAAATGTTTTATTTCCATTAATAACTGTAAAAAGTGCAGGGGGAAATAGTGCATAATAGGAAACAATATAACAAGGTAGAAAATAATGTAAATTTCTGCAAACGCCACTTCATTTAGCAAACATATGTAAGTGTGTGGGTAGGTAGTATCTCCTTTTTAATTGCTGTAAAAACAAAACAAAACAAAACCCAGAAAAAAACTCAACCCCACACCACTGAAAAATTCCTTGATTAACTTGGCTGTTTGCCTAAGTGATATCACCTGATTATTTCTGTAGGTTTGGTGTATACATAATTGGCAACCTGTAGGTATGAGATTTCAGTTAATTATACTATAGATTAATGCATAAGTTTCAGTGCAGAGAAAAAAAGGCTATTGAACTGCAGAATCAAAGCAGATTTAATTATAGTCTGTGCTTATATTTTGAGGTCTTTGATTTATTTTAGAAGATATCAGAGCACAAATGAGCCCCAGAAAAGTTAAATAGTTGTGAAAACTAATCATTTTGGTCAGTACTTGTGACCTTTATGTGTGGGTGGATAGTGTTACCTCCACTGATTTTGTGGAAAGGTTCGTTAGGGTGTTTGAAAATAACATAATTAGGAATGTACAAACCACTTCAGCATTGACAGTTCATTGGGTTTTTTGATCCATCAGTCAAGTCATACATCCCACCTCCCAGCAGGCCCAGCTGGCTTATGTTGAAGTTTTTAAGTAAATCCTTAGCCTGTTTCCTATGTGAAGATAATCTTTTCTTTTTACTGTTCTAAAAAAAGCCTGTATAGCAATTCTCATCATGGGATGAGGGGTAGTGGTAAGTTCTTTTCTCATCAAGAATAGATTGATAGTCTCAAATCTAGATTTTTTCTAATCCTGTAATTCATGCTTCATTTAGATAATGTGCAAAATTCTTAGTCCTGGTGCTGTTAATTTTTTGGCAGTTCTAAATGTCAGTTTGAAGATAATATAATTTGTTTCTTTCCAATAACTCTCCAGTCTTTTGTGATAATCAGCAAGTCTTATGCTTTTGAATGTGTAAGTATGCCAGAAGTTGCCAGTGTACTTGGTTTGGTCTGGAGGACTCACTGTTGGCTGAGAAATGCTTCTGGAAAAGAAGTCCTTCTTCAAGTGAAGGTGGGATAAGTGGTGTCCAAATGTGCATTTTTTTCCCCATTTTATGAAGTGATAGCTCTCAAGGACTGAAAGGATATGAAGGATAATTCATACAACTATCACTGTGAGGTTATACATGAACACAAATAATTTTTCTGTTTATTTTACACATCAGTCCTCACAAAAAAGAGATATGTAGTATTACTAGGCAGTTGTTTGATCTCCTGTTCCTCAGCTTCACCAGCAGTTTATACCTGACATTCTAAGTATATCTGTAAGGTAGGGAGAGAGAAAGGGTGGAAGATCCCAAAGCCTGCCAGAAAGTTTATAAACATTCTTGAAGCATGCATCAGAGGCCATGTGACCCAACAGTGTGCATCTTGGTAGGATACAACCTTCAGAGAATTGCAGTTACAGGTGAGCAAAATATCTTCTTGTATTGTTTGTAGTTTATTGCACGTAGAGATTAATTAGTGTTGCATAATGTCATGATAGTTCTATTGCTACTTATGCCTAGATGTTAAGCACCGTCGACTGCCTATTCTCTTCTTTGCTAACAAGATGGACCTCAGGGATGCAATATCATCTGTGAAAGTATCTCAGTTACTGTCACTAGAAAACATCAAAGACAAGCCATGGCATATCTGGTAAATTTCCCTTTCTTACCCTTTTATTGGTATTACTTCTTACATTAATATTTTAGCTCTATCCTGCCACTCAGTATTATATAACATAAATCAACCAGATAAAATAAATGCTCTGCTTACACATGTGGAAACAGTAGTAATATAACAGTTCTCATTATGAAAATTGTTCTGAATTCACAGTGCATTCATGTGGACTGTGTATTGAAAATTTTCACAGTACAACTATTGCCCAAATAATGAAATTGAGGACTTCTAGTGAAATCAGAAAGCAGTGTTCATATCATAAGAATAGCTGCTACTATTTTTTGCTGGGAAATTGAGTAGAATTGTTATCAGTGTTGCTGCTAGTTTGTCTTGCAGGTTTCAGAATATCAAGAATAAAACCTAAAATTGTGATTTTTCTACTCTGCAGATGCTATAGTAAACTGCTGTTGAGAGGCAGTTTAGTAAACTGTTCTCATGTGAATTCAAAAGACAACATATTCTTTATACCGTGTAATGTTTGAGGGGATTTGTAGTTGTAGGAGCTGGTGTCTTTTCTTCTTAAAGGACGTAAGCTTTCTTATAAATAGAAGGATTTTATGCCAGTGTTCACAAGGGAAAAAACCAAACCTTTTATCAAAAGTGTTTTATAGAATTTAGATTTTTGTCTTTTTGAAGTCCTCAGAAACTATAAATAAAAGTGAAATCAACAGCTAAATGCTGTTGAAAACTGGAATTTTCATTTTAGGCCCTTTAATATTAAACATTATTACCTGGATGTTGTTTTGAGGTCACTACTTTTTGTCTCAGAAAATACACTGATGAATTCCCAGGCTCCTTGGAAGATAATTTTATAGCTAACAACTGGAACAGTCCAGATTTACTGCTGTGCTGGTTTTCATAAATCAAAGCCCTTTGACCAGTTAGATAGCTGTGATTCAAAAGGTAGATTTACACTCTTCTCAGTGTAGCTTAATATTAATATATATTAACAGACATTCTGAGGGTTGCTATTAAAATGGAATGTGAGGCACTATACTTTCTTCCTCCCACACATCCCTGCATTCTCCCTGGGACTGGGATGGTTGGACTCGATGATCTTAAAGGTCTTTTCAACCTACATGACTTTATGATCCATCACTGTCATTGTAGGTACTAAACATCTATTATAGCAGACTCTTGAGGATGGAGTTCTAAGTGAAGGTGCTACAGAACAATGTGGCTGCCTTGTGTGGGAACACATCTAGAGCCCTTCGTGTTCTAGGAACAGTTCCTCTGCCTTTAAATTGGAAGTGAAAAAAGATAACATCTTGAAATAGTGTTTCCATATTGTGCTCTGTATTGTTTGAGAAGCAGAATCTCCATGTGAAGAGAACTTAAGTAAACTACTTGATGCTACTTTGCTAATCTGTAAATTACATGTATAGTGGTGACTCCACTAGAACTTGTATTTTTACAATGCTGTTGTAATTTGATTTGTTTCTTTCAGTGCTAGTGATGCTCTTAAAGGAGAAGGATTACAAGAAGGTGTGGATTGGCTCCAAGGTATATTATATGCAATTCTTTTGCTCTATTTTCATTTTGTTAAACTTTTTTGTTTTGTAAGGTTTTTTTCTTTATTACTTCCTTTTCTTTTTTCTTTCTGTCCACTTCTGCTATCAGATCAAATTACACAGTGAGTAATGATACTTTCACTTGTATCTGCCTTTATTTCCCTAAAGTACACAAAAGCTCATGTCAGTTTCTCCAAAAAAGAGCCTGTGCTTTGAAATATTAATGCATACTCTTACACATAGTGTAACCTTTGCTTGTAAACAATAACAATGCCAGTTCCTGCACTTCAGTTTGTTATTGTGGTAGTTCAGTTTGTTCCTTAATTGATTCTGTCCCTGTTTCGGTTTTGCATAACTTGATGCTACGTTGTCAGAAGTGGTGAATAAGTGTGAATGGGGAAACTGGGAGGGGATGTCCCTGTTACTGGCGTGTTGTGTGCGGTGGCAGGCGGTAGATGGCAGCGATGCTCCAGAGTCAGCGCCACTAAACGCGGTGCCTTCAAAACCCAGCTAAGTGACATCCAGCATTGCCCTGATTTCACACATCTGCATTTTATCTACGGATACCAGGCTGTCCGTTCTACTTAGAATCCTTAGCTAATTAGAAGGAGATGGCTTCTTTTACTGCGTTATTACAAAATACAAAAACGTCTGCTCATGTTTTCAGAGGGTGGCCAAAAATCAGCCTTACAAAGACATACAGAACAACAGTGATTCATCTTCCACCATCTAAAAGAGTTCTATGGTGGGAAAGCAGCATCTTACTCACAGCAGTGAGTTTCCTCATAGAAGGAAGATTCATAGAATCATAGAAGCAGATTCCAAATCACACACTTTTTTCTGATAGCTGGAAATAAAAAGTTTTGATTTCCTAATATTTCCCTGTGACTTTGTCACTGCTAATCTTTGAGGAACCTTCCAAATTTCAATCCAGATCTTGAGTTGATAGTTTTGTACATAGTTTCAAGCTGTTTAAAAGGATCTCAAATGCTTGTCTACATGTTTTCTGACAAAATATTTAAGTTGTAAATGTTGATTTTTATTTTTTTAAGCACTATAAGCAGGTGCTTCTGCTGTCTCTCACAGAGCTCTTCACTTCTTATGGATCATTAAACTTCTTAACTTTCTGAGCTGCAATTCTTCATGGATAGATTTTATCTAAAAATTTCCTTTAAGTCCCTGGCTCAGTGTCCCTAAAAGCAAAAGAGGGATTTGGCTTAAACTGTATTGTTGCCTAAGCACATCCAGTTTGGCAATTATACTTTTAATGGATGAAGACTTTGATATTACAACAACAAGTTTTTACTACAGTTCTGAACTTCATTCCTAAAACATTTGATGGAAATATTTGGAACAACTCTTAAGTTATAATGGTCCCTAAATCACAGCCTACGGATACCATAATATTCAGTGGAGGAAATGACACCTGGCTAACAAATGCACAATCCTCCCTGTCAACAGCCATGCTTCCCATAGTTATCTTTTGCAGACCCATTACAGAGAGTTCATAGATTTGGGGTGGCAGTGGCAGAAGGTTTTGCCTTATTTTTTCCCCAGCAAAGGCTAAGTTTGCACATTTCCCCATTTTGTAATGGGGTTACCATTGCAACAAGAAATTCTCAGTAGGGTAAAACTAACCTATCTCAAAACAATCTAAACTCTGCTCACATGCCCTCTTAGGGGGGGAAATTGTGCTGATTGCCACATTTTTAGAATGGGGTTGCAGTACATTTATGCCAACGAAGGAAATGTTTGAAGTGAATTGAAAAGTGGCATTCAGACAGCAGTTTGGAGAAGGCTGGCTGCTGAGAGCAAAGAAGTTTTCATGTGAGTCATAAAAAAACCCTCAACTTTAAATCTTTTGCTCTTGGGAAGTTAGTTCATGTTCAGTTATGTGGAAGCTAAAATGTGTACAATGAGTTGAAATGTGTCCCTCATAGAGTAGCCTTCCAGGCCTTATTCTCATCAAAGTTATCTTATAAGCCTGAAAAAGATAAAAGCTGAATTATGTGGAAGAGTATTGCTGTTTAATTAGCAACATTTTGGAGAAACAAATTGGGCATAGAGGAATTTCAGAAGTCAATGAGAGAGTAACTCGAAAACTACTTTAACTTATTATCCCTCATTCTTGTAAGTACACCAAAATATCTATTCGTGTAGCTCTGTAACCTGGACAACACTGGGTTATGTTTTCAAAACGCAAAATATGGCAAAAATTCATCTTGTATTAAGACTAGCTGTTTCTTTTTGTTAACAGATCAGATCCAAGTAATGAAGACATGAGAGATAAATAAAAGAAGGATGGCATTCTTTTACAAACTTTGTCAGTAGGTGTACCAGTTCTCTGGAAAGGAAGAATGATTTCAAGAAGACAAACAGTTCACCTAAATTATATACTGTGTTGACTTATTTTCTTTTAGTACCTCTTCCAGGAAAACTGAATATAGACAACATAGCACCTCAGGTATGCATATTGATGAATTAAACTGAGTCTTGTGACTGGAGAGCATATTTTAAAAAAAATACTTGTATTGACAATAAGCACCTGCATTCATTTGTGGTTTAAGTGGTAATTAGCCACCAGGAAATACCTCTCTGGTTTGTTTGGGTTTTTTGGGGGGGGAACAACTTTTGACCAAATGGGAATATTTTTTTTCCTCAGAAAGTATAATCAGCACTTCCTGAAATACAGCTGCACAAGATTCCTCCTGGTTTTAGATGCCCATTTTTAGGTATTTCTGCAATTTTTTAATTGTTATTGACCTTCTACAATAGGCATCTAAAATATTTTGATTTAAGATACAAGGATTAAAATATTCAGTGTACATGTTATAAATGACTGCAGATGTTTTTAAGGAACAGCTTTTAATGGAATGTTACTTTTTTTTTTTGTGATATGCCATTATCATATTTGCATTTCTGTCAATAAAATTTCCAATATACCACATGCCATGGTTTGATCTTTTAACTGAAATATGTTCATTGATGGTCTTTACATTTTGGAGATTTTTGTTTTGTTTTCTATTAGTTTCATTTGGAATTTGTCCATTTTCCAATGGAAATAGTACTGTATACTGTAATAAAATGGTATCTCTTTTGCCACCGTTGTTTTTTAATTGTATATATTAGTACACTTTCTAATAAACTAGACTGTTCTTCCAGATATTTAAGGAGCATATAGTTAAATGTTATATTTTGAAAACACAGTTAAGGGACAGTTCATTACTTTACTACAGCATTAATATGAAATGTGTCTTATACTTCTATTGTATATAAGAACACTTCTACTTTCAAGAGTAATTTATAATAAGCTTTCTGACTTCAAAGATGTACCATAGGTAACAAATTAAGCCAGTGCTAAGATCTTCATTTTTGTTATGCCATCTCTTGCCCTTTAATTCCTCCTCCCTTGTCCAAGAAACAAGCAAGCTGGCACTGGGAATGCTGAAGACTGTATTTAACTGAGTGATGACCCATCCAGTTCCTGTGGGAGATGTAATACCTTGGTCTTCCAAAAGCTTCTTCCCCTTATTAGCATATAAGATACATAAATGTTATGTAAGGATGCCTGCTAGGGCTCACTTAATAGAAAATGTTGGAAGCACAGGGACCTGCCTGAAATGGTAGAGCAGTTTCATGTACTTCCAGTTATTATTAAACAGTTCAAATTAACTCCCCTGCTTTGCTAGAGGGAACTAGGTCTTACTGTAAAAAAAATCTTTCTTACAGGATGTTATAATGCTGACAGTTCAGTTTGTCATGAAAGTGTTTATCTTTCGGGTCTTTCTATGACACCTTTGGCCTTTGTCAGCTCTGAATCTAAACATCTATAAAAATTAAATACAAAGTACAGAAAATCATATACAATTCTGCTAATGTTTTGCTAACTGAATTGTGAGGAAGCTAATTTTCTGGTTACTTTGCATTGAGTAATACAGTAATAATAATAATACTTGTTGGGAACATCTTTTGCTGAGTATAAGTATTTTGTAATTTTTTGTTTACTTGTTTGGCTTATTTAAATTAAACAATAATAAGTTGGCATTAGTTATCTTTTTTACCAAAGAAAACTGAAGTTCTTACATAAGATCTATCTTCATTTCTGACTTGAATAATCGGGACCCTGATGGCTTTCTCATTATTTTTGTTTGTTTATGCTGAACTACACAAAATACTATGTTTATCTTATGAATTGCCATTACTATCATGGCAAATTGTTCTAAGCCAGCTGTTTGGTTCTGCCACCCACAAATCTCAGGAAAGTAAACTATTGTCTTTTTATTTTTTGCTTTCTGATGTGGTTGGTAAGCCCTTTTTGAAAAAGACCAGTTTTAATTATTTATGTTAACTAATGTTCCCCTTTTTTTGTGGGTTTTTTTGTGTGTGATAGTTTTTTGGTTTTTTGTTTGGTTTTGTTTTTGTTTTTCTTCTTCTTCCTCTTCAGCAGCTCTTTCTTTTCTCTCTTTCCAAGACACTGGGCTGGATGGACACAAGTGGAAAGGAGTGGGAATGAGGACAGTCCCATTAGTGAAACACTTGATTTTTTTTTTTTTTTTTTTTATTTTTTTTTTTTTTTTTATTTTTTTTTTTTCCCCATTACTGCTTCAGCCATTACTTGCATCTCACTTCTAGAACATCTGTGATCATTCTGGGGACATAGAACTATCAGAGGGATGTCTGTATGTTCAACTCTTCCCCCCATGTTGTGCAGGCATATACATAGCAACCTACATGGCTGCTACAGCCTTGAGTTGCTCTGTTGTTGAATTTGGTACAAGGTTCATACATTGCATAAAAGCCTCATGCATCTTTGGAAAAAGGTTTATTTGGAGCTGTTTTCTGAGGGCCCAGTGGCTGTCAGCCTTCAATGCTGTTCTTTTACATTCAGGATGTTAATAGCAGTAATTAATTCTACCTGGATCCTCCAAGACAGTTTGCATGTATGTGTTCATTGCAACTTAAGAACAAAGCAGACAAGTTCCTTTGGAGGTTTAAATGAGACTTCCAGAATATTTCCTTTTTTTCATGTTACTAAAGGTATGTGCATTAAGCAGGAACTTAAAAGACAATCAAGTGACTGGAAGAGACTCAAGGAATGTGGTCTTTACACCCCACAGTTTTATGTGCTCTTGCATCTGTGCATTAAACACACTGCCCTCCTACGTATTTATGAAATTCCTTAAAATATGCCTGGTAGTGTTTTAGGAGTATAGCATTCTCAGCTAAAAACGTTCTTCTTTTTGTTTTCCTTTTTTTTTTAGTAGTGGGGGCTATTGGGTAAACATGTGAATCCTAATTCTTTTTAGTCTTGCCTCTCTGCTACTAGGACGTGAGCCCATGGGAACTTGGTGTTTAACCTGCAGCTATTTGCAGGTATGCTGAGAATCATCAGGGCCTGAAGACTCCCGGGTAATTTTCTGTTAAGTGGGTGCAGTTCTAAGTGTTAGGATGTAAATGTAATGGACTCTTCTTTTAATCTCAACCCTTTAACTATAATATGCTTGAGGTACTTTATTTATTAATAAGAAAGATAAGCTGCTGTGAAAAGCTAGACATAACTTAGCTCTGCTGTTGTCTACAGGAAAGCATTCTAATGAGATAATATGTGGAGTAGCAATGTTGGGTTTCAGTGTTTCCTTAAAACAGCTGTGCAACCTTGTGTTTCAGAAAGGAGCTCATGTCCTTGATGCTCTAACTAGGAAGTAACACTTTGTTAGTAAAAAGAAATGCCAAGAAATAGAGATTAATCTTAAAAGTTTTTGGTTTGTTTTCCTTTTTTTTTTTTTTTTTTTTTTTTTGAGTTTTACTAGTTAGGGAAATCTTATGTCATCCAGTTCTTCTTTCTGGCTTGCTGAATTTCTGTTTCACAAAAATCCTTCCAAGTCTTGCTCCTAAGGTTTCTGGTCTGCTCCTTTTAACTTTTGCCGAGTTCTCTGCTGGTGAAACTTTGCAGCTCCCTTCCCTGTTTGTTCTTTTCTTTTGTGGTTTTTGTTGGTTTGGTTTAGTTTTGTTTTTTTTTTTACGAACAAAGTAGATAATGAGAGGGTGACAGAAGATTGGAATAAAAAATAAGAAAAAAAAAAAAAAAAAGGGGCTACTAAGAAAAGGATTTAGCTCTCCTCTTTAGAAAGGTAGGCAAGTTTGCTTTGAAAGGTTAACTTGATATGCCCTGATATTTTTATATTATTAATATTGCATAGGCCATACTTGACTGCTTAAATTTTAAAACCCACTGTCACTGTGCAAAAGTAATATTATGTGTACTACCTAATCAGAATTCAGGGCTTACAATGCTGTCTCATAACAAATGCCAAGTGTTTTTTAGTAGTACTCCCTAACCATGCTTTTTCTGAGGCTCTGTAGCTCCTGTCACAGTAAGTTACATCATGAAAGCATCTTTGTTCATGTGAACCAGTGTTTTATAACTAATTTACCAGTGTTCAGTCAGTTGGATTGCTAGTTAATTGGCTGAATATTACCAGCCATCTGAAGTTCTTGCTCTCAGAAGTACACTGCATATGTGATAACATACTGTTGTTTTTCAGAGGATGTCAGGATTTTACCACGCAAAACAGCCGTGTTTACCTTTTCCACTCTTCTAATGATAGCATGAAACCCACTCCCTCTACGCTTTTTTTCAAAATCAATTCTTAGAATGCAAGGTATGTTGTTAATGTCTCTTGTCTACCATTAAATCAAATGATCTTACAATTTACAATTTGTAAGAGGATGAACTTAATTGTATTACAGTCCTATTACTCTGGCACCAATGCACAAGGGTATGTAACTAATTTCTCTGTGATTCAGGGGGCACCTTTGAGGTTCAGGCGAACTTGTTTAGTAAAAGAAGTGTGAACTTGGAAGCTTTATATTAGGCAGACTTTTTAAAAACAATTTAGTCTTTGGAGATCAGTAAGTAGATTGTAGGCCTAGCAAGATCATTACTGGACTGAATTTAGTTTGCTGAAGAGTTGCCAAACAGTTCTCAGTAAAGGAAAGAAAAGACAGTAAGGAAAAGATGAAAGAAATCAAGAAAATTGGGATGTGTGGAAGAAATTTGCTTGGGCTGAAGTGGAGTCAGGTTAACGCTCACGAATATTAAAGAAACCAAAGCCTCTTGAGGCTCAGTGAAGTAACCATGATAAATGGTTGAAGTGGATGCTTGGCAATACAAGCTCCCTGGTTAGGAGAGCAGCCCCATCAAACTGCTTTGTACAGCAAGAGAGTTGGTGCTGAGGACAGTCAGGATGTTTCTGAATTTCCTTCGGCCTGGTTCCTTTCTGGCTCTCCAGACTGAGTGCCTTTTAGTTTTTGCATCACATTGGGTGCATTCTGAGCTTTCTAGTGTAGTTTCATGGAAAAAAAGAATTCAGTTTGTGTACTCCCAGCCTCAATTGTGATGTAAACAAAAGCACTGTTAGTGAGAATGATCTTCAAAGTACACTCATGACCTGAACTAACACACCAGTGCAGTCACGCCTGTAAAAATGTAAGAGGGAAACAATCCCAACATGTTAAACCCATGGTGTTGAAACCATGTCAAAGAATAGCAGAACTTGGCAAGACATCTCCACACACCAGGTTCCCCAAAGTTCTAGCAAAAAACACAAGTTTGTAGTACAAATGAAGACAGGCTATAACTAACCACTAGACCGGGATTGAGTGGTAACACTCGCAATTTAGAGGAAATGCCATAATGTGAGTTGTAAAAACCAGGCAGTCATGAGTAAAGAGAGTCATCAGCTGTCAGACATCATTGCAGTTACTGGAACCACTGGTATTAATGATCACGCAGGCTTACAGGTATTACTAGGGAAAAATTTTGCAATGAGATTTTTTTTGCTTAAAATCTCACTCTGCACGTAAATCTCGATACATTTTACTCTTCTCAACTAACACTTACTAGCAAAAACTGAACAGGAAAAAAAAGTCTAAAAATTCACTTAAGTAACAATTTCATGAACCAGAAAGTGTATGTTCTTTTAAATTCTAATAATACTATTTTTTTCATATTTTTTATAATTATCAGTGGATTATATGGAAGCAGCTTGGACCCAATTCACCATCTTTGTCTGTGATATGATTTTGCTGACCTATAGTTACATACTTGCTTTAGATGAATAAGGATTAATGAAGGTTTTTTCCTCAACAGCATTCTTTTTGATGGGAAAGGTGATGCTTTTCCCTTGCAATAGTTTTTTCTTGTTTTGTTAGGGAATCTTCTACATTCTTAAGATACTTTTCAAAGGGAAAGTGTTACTCTGTTATGAGATCCCTAGAACCATAATTGTCTGAGGTTTAAGTGCTCTGCAGAGGTTTAGATTAGGAGCAGGTTAATGCTCTAAAAAATGTTGGCAGCAGTTTCAAAGTAGGCTGAATTGATCTATAAACTAACCCAATCTAGTGGTTTGAAAGTATTGCTGCGTACTGCAGTTAAGGTTTGAGCCTTACTATTTCTTTAAGTGTTACCTTTTTAGGAACAATAATTTTTATCTTAGAAAATAACTGCAGAATACCCACTTCAGCACTTACTTAGGAATATTAGCATATGGACAAAATTTTCACGTTGTAATATTTTACAGTTTATGCAAATTAAGACATATGCCAAATCAAACAGTTTAGGTTGCAGGAATATTTTTGAGTACCAAATTTCCTTTTCACTGATTTCATAACTGTTGAAATATTACTGAGTTCTCTGTCTACTCTGGTATGTCATGCAATAGTTCAAAACTGGATTTAAAAAAAAAAACCTCTCTTCTGGATAGTAAGTGCCATACTCTCCTTGAGATGTCTGTTCTGTCATCAGGTAATGCACTTTAATAAATACATCCTTGATGTATGCAGGATGCAGAATACCTACATGATTACTTCAAGGCTGTAACAGTGCCTGGGTTGTTAAGTGAATGACAATCTGATGCTGATGTTGGCATCCTACTAAGTAGGAGCACTTCAATCAGATCTCCATATAAAGAAAAGTTTACAGCTTTATTCAGGGAAGTGATTTAATGAAGAATCACAGAATCGTAGAATCACAGAATGTCAGGGGTTGGAAGGGACCTGCCAAACCAGGACCAAAAATAGGGCAGGTGACTCAGAAATGCATCCAGATGGGTCTTGAAAGTCTCCAGAGGAGACTATACCACCTCTCTGGGGAGCCTGTTCCAGGGCTCTGTAACCCTTACAGTATAGAAATTCTTCCTCATGTTGAGGTGGAACTTCCTGTGCTTTATCTTGAGTCCATTGCCTCTCGTCCTCTCACAGAACCTTTCTTTTCATAAGCAGTTTAGCACACCCTGAGCAAAATTTGGAAAAACGGCTGTACATCTAATATTTATGGGATACGGGAAGTGCATCCCATAAAATGCTATCTTCTATTGTAGGGAAACCCCTTTAGTCTTGTTACTCACATTTTATTGGACTACACTGTATGTTACATAAAGAAAATATTTCTGAAGAACAACATCAGATAAAATGACTGAGCTTCAGGCTTATATCCCTGTTGACTCCACATTTCCTTATGATGGTGTTTATTTCACTGAAAAAGATTTTCTTCTCTGACATATAACAATGAAAGCTTCAGTGAGGAAACATGGATTATTTAGATTTTTTTTTTTTCCTTGGGTATTAAGAGAAATCCTCTTTTTCCTACTAAAGGTTCTGTTGTGTTGGGCTTAAAAAAAAAAAAAATAAAAATGGGGGGGTTGATTATGCTATTAGTTATCCAGCTAGCTAGTCACAGAGTAATTAGTCTCTTGCGTTCTTACAAATGTAAGCTTCAAAATTTAATTCTTGCCCTTTTTCTGTATGCTAAGCATGTTGTTTTCTGTGATGTGAAACTTGTATGCCAATAATTAAAGTCTGTTTTTCTGTTTGTTCTGTAATAAGATCGAAGTATTTTCTGCTTGTTTGGAATAACTTATGGATATAATTTGCATACATAAGAAAAAAATCTCTTTTTTTTTTTCTTTTTTTTTTTTTTTTTTTTCTGGAAGATTAATGGAGAAGAAAGTTAAGTTGTTCCATGAAACCAGATGGGTTTCTGCAGGGTTTGCAGCCAAAAGCTTTTACGATCCTGTTTGGCTCAAATCTGGTAGATTTCTGCTTGTTAGAGAGCTGTGTACTAGTCATTTTTACACACAAAATATTTTGCCTTGTATTTGTCAAGACACTAAAGATGATTCTTCCTTTTGGAATATACTAATACATGTGCTCACTACAAATGTCGTAAGGGTTTACAGATATATATATATATATATATATATATATATATATATATATATATATATAATTTTTAAACATGTTGAATAATGCTTTATAAAGGGCTTGGATTAGTGGGTTAAAAAATATTCTGTGTTGTGAAATGCAGCAGGATAGCCAAAGGAGTGGAATTGGTGAGTCTCTGGCAGTGTGCTGCAGTTAGTGGTTCTAGGAAACCTTTGGGTCCATGGACTAGTTTTAAGAAGCCTTTGAAAGGCAAGTAAAAAAGGCAAGTCTGCTGTCCAGAGCCTTAAGTTTAACACAAAGGTTTCCACCACAATTGAAAACTGCTCAGTAATCTGCAACTTTTAAAAAGTACTTTTATGTACATGCATGGAAATAAGGTAAGCCCTTGGAATATTTGTAACGTGATTTGCTACTTGAAAGTGTATAGATTTGTACAACAAGGTCTGAAGTAATTTTTAAACTATAAATCTGATATTCAAAAGGCATTCTAGATGGAAGAATGTTAAATGAATTACAATCTAACAGTTGATGGTTGTGTGTTTTGTCAGTTTCCTTTATTTGCATGTAAGACACCTGTTTTTGAAAGCTCTTATGTTCTTCTGGACGCTAAATTATTTGTGCTGCCTTTCACCATCCATGCATTATATGTTAGAAGTTGGATGAAACTGATTTACTAAAGCACTTCGTTTAACCACTGTTTTTCTGGTATGGGTGGGGGTGAATAGGCAGACTGTCTTACAAGGAAGCATAGCCCAGATGAAGATGAGTTTACAGAGACCTCAGTATATGAAATGCAGATTTTTTTGAGTTCCAGTTAGGGTAGGGTGTTTTGCAAGGTAAGTATTGGTAAGAGCACAAGTGAGTTTCAGCTTTGTATTCACAGAAGTGCAATTGATAATAACGTGCTATCAAAAATGTCTTGAAACCCTTCTAGATAAACTGTGCTAATCAGCTGAATGTTATTGATTCTGTTGGAACAAACAGAAAAAGACCTTGGTCCTCATCTACAGTAGTTGGGTGCAGACATAACAGTATAGTATATGGCTTCTGAATGCTTTCTGCTCCATGCCCAGGTGCAGCAAAAGTCTATTTTTAAAAGGTTCTGTAGGTGTGTTGGTAATTTCTTTTTTTTTTCTTTACGATTAGTTTTCCATTGTAGCACTTCTGCTACTGGGTAAATGTAAATGTCACAATTTATAGTGTGGAAGACAAAGAGAAGAGGCCTTCTGCAAACCTGATTTAAAGATTTTAATTACTACACTGAACTCTAGCCATAGGTGGCCCAGTGTATAAATCTTATCCAAAATAAGAAAGAACACGGTTGCTGCTCTTGGTAACTGCAGTTAAAACCATGAGTCATTTCCAGCTGTCTTCTCCAGACATGTAGGCATTTGAACAATAGCAGCTGACCGTATGGCGCTTGTTTAGACCATTTTCAGTAAATCAAATGGATGAACTGTGTGTTCACATTTAAAAGATTAGTATTGCTGGGAGCTGCACAGTGCATGCTTTACAGCAGAAGGTCATGGCTAGATAGAAAATACAACCTAGAAATGCTTACGAATATGTTAATCTGTGTAATAACATATCCAAGACCAAAATCTTTGGTTCTGTTGTTTGCCTTCATCTTAAAATATGCATAGAGATTTTAAAACAATCAGTATTTTTTTTTCAACATCTGGACAACTAACGTTGACAAAAAACTGGCTAGGAAATACTATGATAACTCTCATATGTGTCTGTATTAATTTGTGGTTTCAAGCTACTAATTAGAAACCTTGCCGTAATATATAATATACTGGAAAGAAAAAAGATAAGGGACCATCCATTATTAAAATACTATTGCTATTTGTGCCGTATCTACCTGTAGACATATTCTGTAAGAGCCTGGAAAAGAGAATTGCCTATTAACAAGTAACCAAGATAAAATATTTTTATAGACAAATGCTTTAGACTTACAAAACAGAAAATGAACTATGCTTTTGTTTAGGAGGACTGCACCTCAAAACATAAGAACAGTACTTATTGGAGCAGTTTGAGAAATGTTTTTGTTAATTTATTTATGCTAAAATGTGTTTGCAGGAAAAATGTTTAAGACTACTGGTTTTAAGACTACACTTTTCTGGTTATGACTTTAGTATATCAGAAAAGTTCTAAAACTGGGTGTTAGAGGAGGGCTCTGCATAAACTTAGTAGGACAGAAACTTGCTTCCCTTTTTGGTATCCAAACAAAACAAAAGATTTGACTCAGGATTTTAAAGACCCATAAAAGGGACCCAGAAAGCACAATTAAAATTTCACCATCTGCTCCTCTAAAGCAGTAAGGAGAAGGGGGAGGTTTCCCTTGTGCACAACCATTATAATCTGAATTGCAGTAGGAAATCAGTGGATAAGCAATAGGAGCAGTACACCCCCCTCTCTTATTTGAGATACTGATCCAATTGGAGCACTGGGCAGGATGAGCTATGAAAAAAATGTATTGAGAACCTCAGCTTAACATTCTCCTGTGCCACTGTTTTCCTCTGCAACTGTGTTTTAATAGTTTCTCACTGCCTTTGGCGATGCAATATTACCTCTTATGGGCCATGTGTGAGCACTCTAATCTGAGGAGGAAAGGAAAGGAACCTGTTCCCCCCATCTGTTTTGGCTTGCATGTGTTGGTGCTGCTGTTAATGTTGACAGCTGTGTTAATATGCGAGGCCACCTGCCATGTGGTAGATCCTACATCTTTGGGTAAAAGCCTAACTTGTCTCCCTTTGTGGAAGGTGTACGTGGCTAAAACTGGGTTTCTGATGACAACTCTGCTGACAGTTCCTATTTTATTATTTTAAATGTGTCAGAATTATTTACTCTTTTCATGTGGTACTCAGTTACTGCAGGGTACAAAGAAAGAAAGGGATTATCTAACCTGAGCCATGTTCATTTTTTACGGTTTTATGACTTATTAGAAATTACTTACATGCCTCTGATAGAACTGTCATGTGGTACATTTCTGTACTTTCAGCTTTCAGATGCAGGGAAGAAAGGGGAAACAGATTTGAGCACAACATGTTACTGTTTGGGATTAGCATTTCTGATTAGGTTGGCTCTTTGTGCTTGGACAAGCACGTCCCTAGTAATGCTTCATGCTGCCCCTCCAGGCACCTCACTAGTGTGGAGAGATTTTGGATGCAGCTAACCACTCACTGTACTGTATGTAACTACATCCTGAGGTGGTTATGAGGATTAATTAACGCTTAATCATTTGAAGATACCCGATGCTTTATAAAGTATAATTATTATATTCAGGTTTGCTAAAGCTTAGTGATTGGACCTTACTTAAGCAATAGGTAGGGAAGCTGTGAGATGTATGTGTGGAAAAATTAAAGCCTAAGCCTCCCTGCAGCCTGTTTGTGCAGGCCAATAAATTGTCACTCTTCTAATTTGGTTTTGGTGCCTTAATTACTTTTATTTTTAATATCAGAGGGAGTGTCTCCTCTGTGATGTTCCACAGGGGCAGCCTCTGCATTTTGCACTTCTAACTATAATTGCCTTTTCCCTGAGAATGGGCAACTATGTGTAGGTACTCTCAAAATGTGTTTGGTTTGTTGTTGGTTTTGTTTCTCTATACTGTTCTGAAATGAAGCATTTAATATTTTTAGTGCTAGATTTGGGACATCTGTATCACTGAGAATTGCCAGCTCCTTGTCTGAACAGTGAGAACTAGGCAAGAACTTGTTGTTTACTAAGTGCTGGTCCCCTGAATAAGGTTTGTGAATGTTAATTACAGCATGAGAAAGCTACTTTTTGTAATCTGTGAAACAACCAGCTAGTCACAATTCAGACTGACTGGTAAAGTTTTAAGTATATGTCCAATATCCACCTGTGTCTGTGTTTTTTAAATCCACATCAAAGCTATATGAGACCTGGGCAAGATGAAGGGGAGTTGTGTATGCCTTTTAAAGATTTTACTCATAGCTGAGGCTGTGGAAAGTATAAAGAAAAGTATCTAATTGTTTATTTCCAGACCGTTTCTTAGCTGCTATTCTGCAGACAAGCCTAGAGTACCAGCTTCACATCCACCTCAAGCTGCAGCCACGGCAGGCTAGTACAGTGCCACAGTAGTGAAGAATATGGGCAGAGAGTCCATGGGCATAGAGGTGAACAACTAGAAGGAAAATCTTACTGAAAAGAGTTAAGCACTGGCACAGGTTGTCCAGAGAGATAGCAGAGTCCCCACCCCTGGAGATATTCAGAAGCCATCTAGACATGGTCCTGGACAGCTGGGTCTAGGCAGTTCTGCTTGAGTAGGGGGCCTGGACCCTGTGACCACCCTCCCAAAGTCCCTTACAACCTCAGCCACTCTGTGATTCTGTGAGACAGCATGATGCAAAAAGGAGATGATAAAAATGTGTGAGTTGTAGGCAGGCCCAATGAAGAGATGCTTGTTGGGATGAGAAAGAGGAAAGCATGGTTCTGAATTTAAAATCTTACAATCGATGTTACTGTTTTACCAGTAATTCACACTCAGTGAATCACTAAGATTTTGTGCATCATCTCTATAAAATGAGGATAGTATTTGTCACTAGGTTGCTGCAATGGCAAGGCCATCTGTGTTGGTACGGATAACTTGATGTTTACTCAAGGGAGGCCACAGGCCACCAGGGATGAAAAACTAAGGTTAAGAAAACAAAAAAAAAAAACAAAAACAAAACCAGAAAAACCCTAGAACTCTGTTCTAGGAACAAATCTTTTCAAGAGGCAGGAGAACCCTCTTCCTCCAAGTCACAGCAAGAATGGCCTGAGTGTATCCCAGAGTGACACAAGGAGGCGAGGGGTGAAGCAGAGCAGCACACTCAGCTCTGTACCTTTCTTTGACGTAAATGTTTTACTGTGCTGGCAGAACAAGCACGTATGTTATGTGGCTGCCAGAACCGATGCCCGGCCCAGGATAGTCTGAAGGCAGTTACTGCCTTTTTCATTGATAAACCTAAGTAGTATTTCCAAGTTGGCACAAGTTAAAAACAGCAGGCCAGCATTTGTGTCTGTACTCGGGCAGGAGTATGAATTGTCAAGGCTGTCTGTCCCTTTTACTTAGGAGTTAATTTTCACTTCTGATCTTTTCTCTTTGTTCACTCTAATGATGCCACATTAACTTAAAAAAAACAAAAACAAAACCCACACAAAAACAAAGCAAAGAAAAAAAAACCCAAACAAACAAACGAAACGCCCTCCTCAGGAGGTATCTGGAGGCTGCATGCGGCGGTTCTTTTCCTCTGTGCTGCCATCGCTCCCCTCCCGCGACCCCGGGTGCTCCCCGCGCCTTTGCAGGCGGCGGATCCAGTCCTTGGTTTGCCCGCCGAAAGGAAGGAGCTGCTGGAGCACGGATAGTGCTAAAACACCTTCCCCTCCCACAGCTTCCCCGCCGTGCCACTGCTAACCGCAGCCATGCCAGGCAGGAGCCGGCCTCCCGGGCGCGGCTTTGCCTCCTTCCCGCCCTTCGCCACCTCCCTCAGACCCGAGCCGAGGCCTCCCCCCGGGCGAGAAGGGGCGGGCGGAGGGGGAGCAGCGGCTCCGCCCCGGGGCGGAGGGAGACGATTGCCGCTGCCGCCTCCCGCTGCCGCGGGGACTCGCTGCTGGGCGGCAGCTGGCGGTGCCTCACGTCCCGTCAGCGTCCCATCCCGGCGGCGGCGGCGATGTCTAGCGGGGATAGCCGGCGGCGGGCAGGCCCCTCCTGGCACAGCACCTTCTCCCGCTTCTTCTCCAGGAGCCCACCGGGCGAGGGGGCGGTGGCGCCGGCGCCGGGTCGGCCGGCAGGCGCGCACAGGTATGCGTGGACGGGACCGGCTCGGTCGGGCACCCGCCGCCCTCTTCGGCTCCGTCTCACCTGCTCTGGGCCGGCGGAGGGCATGAGCCGGAGGGCGGAGGGAGCGGGACGGTGCCGGGCAGATGTTGCGACACCAGCGGTCGAGGGAGGGAGAAGAGCTGGGTGTGTTCACCGCGGGGGCGGAGAGGGGGGCTCTGCCCCGTCGTCCCGGGGCTGCGGCCCCGGTGGTCAGGTTCCACGGGACAGGGGGCCTGGAGGGGTCACGTTCGGCTCCCGTGAGGTGCAGCCTTCGCGGCGGGAGAGCGGCGACCCCAGCCGGGGAGGCGTCTCGTCCCACGGAGTTTGGAACCGGGTGTGAGGAGGTGTCAGCCTGCCCCGTGACAGCTCCCGGCCCGTGTTTTCGGTGCTGGTGGTGGTGTTAAGTGGACCGCGGAACGTTGCGAGCCAGGTCCACTGTGGGCTTGAGGATGGTGGGAGGTGAAGGGGTTTGGTTGGGGTTGGCCTGAGCGTTCGGGTCACGCTTCAGCCAGACCGGCGGGGATCAGCCGAGCTCTGTCGGAGGACGGAGCCCGGTGCGAAACGCGTTTGCTGTGGCCGGCCGGCCCGGGGGCTTCTGGTGCTGCTCTGCCCCGGTGAGGGCGATGTGGGTGTCGGCGGAGGGGCTGCCACACCCCCTCGTTCCGCAGGTTGCAGCCCCTTCCTTGGAAACTGAAAGCAGAGCAGAGCACAGGGGGCTGTGAGGTGTTGGAGGTTTTTTGTTTGTGTTTTGTTTTTTTCTTTTCTGTTTTCACACAGGCTTCTTTTCGTGAGTGGTGTAAATCAGATGTAAATGCAATATAAATATTACTGATGTGTTTAAGTCTTAATGCAAAGTTTGTGGTGCATGGAAACATGATTATTAATAATTTTTTGTGTGTGTGCAGAGACACTTTGCAAGATTAAAAAGTTTGGAAACTTCTGTATTTCTTCCTCTTCCTTTTTTCTTTTTGTTTTTTTTTTTTTTTTGTTCTTTGGTTGGCTGGTTGGTTTTTTGTTTGTTTGTTGTTGTTTTGGTTTGTTTTTTTTTCCTGGTGTCTGAGTTCTGCTCCGTTTATGTAGTACAGAAGCACAGATAAAGTTTCCTTCTGTTTCTCATTGCAGCCTTATTATTGGCCCTCGATAATTAGGATATTTTTATGGTGCAAAGGTGCAAACTGACTGGGCCTTGTATCCTCAGGTGTAGTATTTACTTTCTGCTCTTAACATGTTGGTTTTAATCTTTGAGTCATTTGTCATACTGCATAGGTTTGTGTTTAAACCAGCAGATAAGTAAGTACTGTTTTATCAGATAGATAGTGGGTATCACAGTAGTTCTTTCAGTGAAAAACTGGATCCACTGGCCTTTTTATGACAGTGAAGCATTGCTTTTTGTTTTCTGGAAAACAAAAAAACCCCAAAACCCAAACAAAAAAACCACCAGGAGCAAGGCTGTCAAATCAAGAGTGTCATTCAGTTGCAGGAGTAGCGTGGCTATTATATTTACCAGGGATGGTTAAGATGTGGGAGAAGGAGAAGGGTTAGATGTGGGTGAGGACCTGAAGAGGCAATTGGAGAGGTTTCCTCGGACTCCTCCTCAGCTCCCTGCAGCGGTGGTTTGGGATAAACAAAAAAGCATAGCGGTTGCCTTGGTGAGGAGGAGAGTGATGCTAGTGCGATGGTTTGGAAACAGCCTATCTGTAGGTAGCACTCATGGTAGACCTGCTCCACTTAACTTCGGGCTGGAGTCTGTTATCTTTGCCTAAATCACAGTTTCATTTCCTGCAGTTAAGAGCCTTTCCTTTATGAGGAAGCTGGGATGGTCAATGTGGATAGGAAAGGGCTTTGGCCTCTTGGCCTTGTTCTTAAACTGCATGGTTAGCTGGAGAGTGGTAGCTGTGACTCCTCTCTGGAGTAAAAGCAAGCAAAAAACCCTTCTGCTCTGAGGAGTCCAACTTGGTATGTTAAGGAGCCTTTTTTATCGCACTGGGTTGCGGTGTGGCACGTTAGTCAGGAATGTTGATGTTCTTGTACTTGGTTTCCACTGGTAGCCTTCTTCACAGATTAGCGTAATTGCATACATTAAGCAGCACTGGGTTGGGATGAGTGCAGCAGGTTTGCTCGTCATGTTTATTTAGTGAGCTCGGCCGTGTAGAAGAATGGATGGCTGAGCAAAGCCTGTCTGTGGAGAGGGGGGATCGAGGCTGCTTTGTGTGTTTATTGTTCAGGTGTGGAGTGCGTGAGGTGAGTTCGGGAATGCATCTTTTGTTGTGAAAAATGTAGACGCCTGGGTGGTTAATTTCCTGTTCAGATTATCAGTATGGTATATATTGCAACCAGATCAAATTCGAAATAAACTTTTGAATGGAAATATTTTGTCTAGCTTTGGGTTTTGAGAAAGCTGAACACCTAAGTAAGGGGGCAGTAGAGGGAGCAGTATGTTATATAGGACCAAACACACCCCCAGGTGTACCTGTG
The DNA here is from genome assembly GCF_036169615.1 of Heliangelus exortis. NCBI lineage: Eukaryota > Metazoa > Chordata > Aves > Apodiformes > Trochilidae > Heliangelus > Heliangelus exortis. The sequence goes on along the minus strand of NC_092422.1, from coordinate 105,353,587 downwards.
TTGACCTCTGAAGACATGCGTCATGCCTAATGTCTATGCAGACCGTGATCATTTCCTCAAATTTTAAAAACGTGCAGAAATGAGCCTGCTTGAGTCCAAAAGTCATTCTCTATTGGTTCCTGCAAGTGAGGCAACAGTGGCTGGTTGGAAGCCTCCTGTTTTCCTTTCCTCAAACCCACAGCTGCCCCTCAGATCTGTGGGGTGGATATGGAGCTCTTGGCCATTTTTGCTCCAGGCTTCATGTTCAGACTTAGCTTTAAAAAAACAAAACCCCAAACATACTGTGGCCCTGTTTTAAAATAGGAGGAAGGAAGGGGGGAATTACACCGTTTGTTAATCAGTGTCTTAGACTCTTCTGAGAACCTCATTTGACAAAGAGCTTATGTTAATAACTTGCCCTTACAGCAATTTGTAGCTCTGATGAACATGAGAATTGCTGGAGGCTTGCATGCTCGTGGAAAAAATAACCTTTGCAGATTAGTTGCGAGTTTCGTGGTGGCAAAAAGCACAGCACATGCATTATGGGCTTACTTGGCTTTTACATAAAATGTAGACAAATGTGAGATATCCCCCACCGAGTCCTTGCTTGCATAAATGTGTTTTTCGGAGTTGGCTCTGTTTTGAATGAGGGCCTCAGTGCTTTTCATGCCAGTTCTTTATCATTAACTTCCATCGAAGTCAATCATTATGCACTACTCGGCTATTTGCTACTTTCAATAGTACATAATTGATTATTTGTTACCTCAGTGTTTGTCCTGGAGCAGCCTAAGTCCCCAGGGTGAAAAAATCCCATTGAATTTTCACTATTCTAATAGAAGTCTGATTTTATTTGATTTTTAAAAATACATGGGGTTTTAGTCCATCTGGATGAAGGTGCAGCTTTTAACACTGTAAGTGAATCTGGTGTGGATTCTTTTAGAAATATGCAGCTTCTGTGCCTGGACAATTGTTGTGGTGCAAATAAATATGACCTTTCAGGTCATGTTAGAAGCTGCCAGGGAGGTGTGACACATTTTTCTGATTTCTTCAACCCAGAGCTTCCACCAAAATCTCCTTTAAAATATGGGTATTTTGTTAGTTACTCTGTATATTCACAAGCAGATTTATTTCAGGTTTATCTTTTTCGCTGAAAGTGCTTTTGGTTGGTTGGACAGATAACTACAGATAACTAAGAGGGTCTTTGTTGGGTTTGTCCAGATATTTCTTCTGCATCGCTGAAGTGTACCAGGCAGATCAAACAGGGAAAAGCAACCTTTTACTTGGCTTTAGAAGGTTCTGGGTGTTTTTTTGTTTGTGGGTTTTTTTGTTTGGTTGGTTTTGGTATTTTTTTTTCCAGGCTGAGATTATTGTTCGGTTCATCTATGAGTTTCTAGCTTAGAGGTTTCAGAGATGGAAGAACTTTGTTTATCCTGCCTGAGGAGAGATTAGAGAGTCTCTTTCTTCCTCTGGAACTGACAGTCATTGTTGCTGTTTACAAAGACCATGTATTTTTGTAGCTGTAAAAACTGGCCTTTGGAAACTGCTGGGAATTGATTGAATACATTTCAAAGTTATTTTTTGTTATTACCTCACGACTGGTTTTGTTTCAGATACCATTGCCATCTTTGAAGAATTCCATCATCTGCTTTCTAAGAAAGAAACTTTTTCTTTCTGAAGGCAGAGCAGTATTTTTGTTATTGTTAAATTTAAACTCATTTGTGACTGTACAGCAAAGATGATGGTTTGTGGAGCCAGCAAGCAGAATACTCAAACCATATAGAAGAATTCAATTATTTAAGCAAGATACATTTTAAAATTCTCTATTTACTTGTTAATTTTGGTATGTGTGTGTGTGTGTTCCTTTTTGCTTCCTAGATTTTTCTATTTTGACTTTTACTACAGGGTAATTCAAAATAGTAGCAAAGGTCCTGATTCAGGAGGATACCAAGGGGTTGTCAAAAATTAGGTAAATAGTTTTGTGCACTATACTGGGACTGCGTGTTTGATTAAAATTGGCCATAAATGTCTCATGGGGCTGAGACCAGAAGGAGCAAGGCCAGCAGCTGACCATGTATATGTGAGACATTTCCTAAAGGAAATGTTACTGGGGTATTAATTATAATAGTACTACTCCTTGGAAGAAACAAAGCAACATAATTTTTTTCCCAGCTATTTTAAATGTTAACAACATTACCCCCTTTCCAATTATTGGCATAAGTGTTGGAGTGGATGCAAAAATATTTCCAAAACAACTATGAGTCATTGGTCTGAAGGAGATGAAAACTCCTCAGTCTTCTTTGGTGAATAAAAGGCTAATAGGTGGGGAAGGGAGAGGAGGGATGGAAAAGGCAAAATTCGGGAACATGTTACTATGCGGGTTTTATTTATGATTACTGAAACTGTTTGAAAGGATAGAAACCCAACTCCTGGCTTTATATTCTGAGGGGTTTTAGAGTTTGTACAGTTTGGTGAGGTTAAACAGTAGCACAGCACTGTGTTGCACAGGCATTCCAGAGGATATTAATTCCTCTATTCTTCTGGTATTTTAATTCCTAAAATAATTACTATACATTCTAACTGGCTTTACAGTATCACTTTTGAAGACTTTTAAGATGAGAAACCTGGATTTCCATAGTCATTTTGCTTTCATTGTTAATTTAGTGACCTGAAGTACGGTCTCTAATTGTATTATGTTAACATGATTTCATGACTTGTCTTATTTTAAAATGGAAACTTGGTTTTCTGAGTATTCCAGAAGTGGTTCTTAAATCACTAAAATATTTTACTGACTGCAGCATATCGGCTTAAGCAGTTTGGAGGTCTTTAGGCCTAAATGTACAAACATTGTGTGGATCTGCACTTCGCTTATGGAGGGTGTTGTGTAGGGAAAAACGTAGGAGGAAGTGTTTCTTGGGAGCACATGAAGAGCAACTGCAGAAAGAATCTGAGTGGCAACAGACTTTCACAGAATTGTCGAATCATTAAGGTTGGAAAAGACCTCTAAGATCATTAAGTCCAGCTGTTGTTCTAGCACTTGTTTTGTGGTTTAAAAATTTAGTTATCTAATTTCTTTTGTGTGGAAAATGCATGGGTTTTGTTTGTTTTTGGTTTTTGTTGTTTGTTGTTGGTATTTTTAATCAGAAGGGCAGGGAAGGGAATTTTTTTTTTAAATGTCTCCTATTTTCATGCCATTTGTAAGTACCACTGTTGATCCTCAGCCCTGTAAACATGACATTTGTATAATGGTGTGTCAGTTCTGTTCCATATTAATGCAATAATTTTAACCCTAATAAACAAATAATTTATAAATCTATTTGATACTCTGCCAAATTTATGTGCTAGTGGCCAGTAGCATATTTATTCGATAAGAATGTTGTAAACTTTAACTGATCAGAATGGCAAATATGGAGCAGATTATACATTAATGTTGGTTGCTATGCTTGACAGATGCCAGAAGAAAAACCTTGATGTAATCTGGCATAATCCTACTGCACAATATCTAAGTAGACTCTACTCAGAAACATTTATATTTCTTTTCTCTAGCTTCTGTATGGCTGTTCAATTCTCTCGTGTGTAAAAGAGATTACATTGTTCAGTAAGGGTGATCATTGTACTTATTTCACTTAGTTATAGCCTTTAAACTTAAAGGTGCATATTCAGTGTAAAAACAAGGTTTGGTTCTTGCATTTTTCACGTAAATTGTGATTGGAAAGTGTGGCATATTTGTGATTTTATAACATGTTTTATTTTCCATTATATTTTTAGTTCCATTTTGAAAGAGGATTAAAAAAAAATCTTTGTTTTATACGAACACACTGTGTAGCTCACATAGTCTATGTGGCACAGCACTGCTTATGCAGACTATGAAGCTGACCTAGCTAAGTCATGCAAGCCAACAACAGTATGCATAAACAGGTCTGAGAGGAAAAATTGTTTTGGTTAATCTAAATTGCTTAATGCTGTCTGTAATGGAACCAGTTTTGAGGTAAGATTGTTCAACTGAATATAGTATATTTTGTGCTGTTCCAACACTTAAATTAATCATGGGATTGTAACGCTTCTCTTGCCTAAGTTTCTGCCTTCTACTCTTGGCTGTTTTCTCTTTCCTTACCTTTCCTTGGTTTCTGTTCCTTTTCATCCACTTTCCCTCTTATTTGTTTTAAATGAAATAGCAACCCTGCTTTCCTTTGACCTTCTAATTTCAAGCTAACTTGTTTTTATAATTTCCATTTATCTTAATTCCTTTACTGCTCTTCCCCTTTATGTGAGTGGCCTAAGAGCACAGGAGTTGGAGCCAGAAACTTAACATACAAATTTCTGTGCAAATACTCCCTTTCTCTTTAAGACAAGCCCCAACAGCCTTGCGAGAGACTAAGGGAAGACTTTGTCACTGCTGCTGCCGCCATTTGGTTTTCCAGGAACAGTGTTAGCCTCGTGAATCTTTCTGAGAAGTTGGATAAAATTTTTCATTTTGAAGCTCCTTTAAAAAGGCAATATCCTGCTGGGGCTGGGAGGGGAAGAAAGAAACTATGTCTTTATTAATCATATTTTTCTGTTAAAATACTGATGTATTTTAATGTAATTTGATGCAGAAGGGGGTTTGTGTGAATCTACATTGATTTCCTCACAAATTTAAAGCACGCGTTGCAGCTACTGGGCTTTACAGTAACATTATCCTTTTGATTAATTTAACAAATGTTTAGTGTACCCTTGCTAATGTCAGTCAGTATACATGTCAAAAGTTTGACTCTTAATTTAAAACATCTGACTTGTCTTCATAGATCTGGTTCTGATAGCCCTGGCTGCGCAGCACACAAGTGGCTTCACAAGTGTGACATTAGATACTGGAGTGGAGTGTTGGTATTTCACTGTAACATCCATTGTATTTGGTTGGATTAAAGGGGAAAGATAGAAAAGTTGATTTACCAAGGCTTCTGGGTCAGCTGGGTAGTTAGTGAACATGATGTTGATCCTAGAATCACTGGAGGATGGGAATAGTCAGACTCGCTTTAATTTATATTACAGATTCAGTTCACAAACTGCTGTAATAGTATCCTTAGACTCTTTAAGGCATCTGTCTTGGTGTGGGTGCTCCAATTAAAATACTTAAAAGTGTAACAGCAATGGGCTACAAATCAATATACAGAGGGATATATAAAGACCAGATGTGAAATATAATTTTCTACTTGATGTGTTTGAAGAAAATCAAAAGGATGTGTTTTTAAATAAATTTATTTAATATTTTCACAAATAATTTTAAAGATGACAAAGCTGTAGCATGTGATTTTTGCAGATGACTAGAGTGAACAGTATAGGAATCCCCATGTAGATGACATTAAAAGCAGACTAAGTTGCCACACTTGAGAGTCAGCTGTGCATGAGCTGCCAAAGCAAATTGGTGGCAGCAATTTGAGAAAATTTGAGAAAAATATGATTCTTAGGTCTATAAACAGCAAAGTACCTGTATTCTCTGTATTCTCTGTGGGTCAATTTTGATTACTAGTGTACTTGAGTCTAGTTATGGTGTCCACAGTTATGAAGAGGGTGCTGATAAAAAAGACTCGAGGAGAGCTCCAGAATGATTTGATGTCTGGAAATCTTTCCTTACAGAGTAAAATTAAGTAACTCAATAGCATTTAGTTTTCTAAGAGAACATTTCTAATTAGAGGGTTACAGTTTCAGGAATGACTGCTTCAAGGTGTGTAACTGCAAGTGCTTCATTTTATATGGAAGATCTGTGACTACGGGAGGCTGTTTGAACCTGCAGCCTTTGTAATCTGTCCCATATAGATGTAGGTTGATCCTGTAGCTGAGAGATGAGGCTTGGCATATCAGACTAGTAAATCTAATTTTAAGTAGTGAATTTAGTAGTAGTTTAAATTGAAAATTCTTATTTACAAAAGATTTTCCAGTTCTTGTTTTTAATCAACATTGTATCTTTTGGTTAGGTGTTAAAGGCTGTGCCTGTTGGTGAAATTTCATAATTTAGATTATGGAGGAGGACATCTTCAGTAATCATAAGGGTCTGTATGGCAAGTAGGGCAACTGGCATATATAGAATAATATGACTCAAAAGGTCTGAAATTTTAGCAGCATCTTTTTAATTACTGCTTGGAAGCCGTCACAGGGAAGAAACAAGTACTAGCTAACCTATAGCTCTTTGCAGGTGTATGATAAAAGTTTCATAACTACTACTACTTTGTGGATGTGGTTTGAGAATCACTGTAATGTGCTGAAACTTCATGATTATTTTGGTCTTGCACATCTATATTTGATAATCTTATTTGACATATGGGTTCCCACTCATTCACATTCTTCAGGGAGGCTCTCACACAGATGGATTTTAAAGGAACTTGGTGATGAGATCCTTGTTAGCAATCTCTCTTTTCCTTCTTGGGAATATCCTTCTGAAAGGTCACCATTGAAGGTATCACTGTGTTGGCACCAACTAAAATCAAGAAGAGGTCGTGACATCAAAGCCAAATGAGGTGGTGTTTTCTGGAGAGGAACATTAGTTTGTATATAGAGAAAGAAAGGCAGGGTCAGGAACTGGCATTACACGCCAGAATGGTGAAATAAAGAAACTAACAGGAAAGGAAGCCTAAAAATTATAATGTCCTAAGTGAGGACTACAGCAGAGTATGAGTTTTATCAACAGTCCCCAAAACACCTCATCTTGAGGAAAAGATTTTAGAAAATATTGGGAAGGAGGTGTGACAAAGGGTAACATGAACAGGACAGATATATGTATATGCTTAGTTTATTAGCAGTGTCCGTAAAGCCAGATGTAGAAGCCTTTTGCTTCTTGGCACCCTTGAGCATCTTTTAGGAATGGTTTCTGAGTTAATCTGAAGAGACCAGTTAAAAAGACATAATGCTAGCCTGATGTGGTAGCAAAGAGCTCTTGACTGTTCAGGGAGTCACCTGTCCCTGAAGAGAGGGAGAGAGAGAGAGGTGGCAAAATGATTGAGCACTTGCATAGCTGGCAACACTTGGGCTGCATGAGAAGTAAATGCTGGAGCTGCCACATTGGAAGAGACTTTGCTTCTAAGCAGTGGTAGAAGGAGGGACGATCAACATCAAGTACTGATGTTGTGGTGCTGTCCAACTTGTGCTTTGGCCATTAATTTTCCCCCAGTCAACAGCCTGAACTTTCTTCTTGTACAAGAAACCTGAAATGTCACAGTGAAGACTCAGTTTGGTGAGCTCTGCTTCTGGGGAGTCTCAGATAAACTTGCTTTTTGTGCTTTATTGCTCTTGCCTGCCGCCAGTAGCTTTTTTTTTATTATTATCTGACACAACATATTCACAATCTGCTGTGTGCATAACATGGGTGGGGTAGATTAATAAAGGAAGAAGGGGATGGGCTTTTAATTTGCAAGTTCCAAGGGATTGTTATGAAGAATGAGGATAAAGGAAGCAGATTTCTCACACCATACAGAGTTGCTGTGATGGCCTTTTGAAGATGTGATTGCTTGTAATTGTCTAGCTTTGTTTTGTTTTTAGAGGCAGTTGAAAAAGATCTTGCAAAGCCTACTTAAATTTGCTCCTCTAAACTGAGTCTTTTTTCTCGACTTGTGATCCCTAGTGTGTTAACTAACCTGTGTTTGAGTAATTTTGCTTACATGTGTCTACTTTTTGTGTAAGCAGCAATGCAGAATATAAGCATTTGTTTCCCACATAACCTTCACCTCCACATCCTCAACCTCTTCTGCATAAGTGTAATGATTAAAAACTTTGGCCACAAATCTGCTTCCGATTCAGCCACCACCTGTCCCAGTATTACAGAAAGGTCAAAACAGATTTTCAGCAGCAGAGGAACAGAAAGCATTAGAAAATTACACAAAGAAAGATTTTTATAGAATATATAGAACTGGATCTTTTTTTTTCTAACGAGTTTAATCTTTATTATTTAAAGAATAGGAGTGATGCTAATGAGATTAGACATGCTGACAGGACAGTAGGGGAAGAGCAGCAAGACAGTCAAGGAGAAGGCATCCCTCTGCCTTTGCTTGAAAATTAACCCATCCATGTTGGGTGCACTAATTTGTAAGAGAAAAAGAAATGTCTGGCAGTAATTGCAGCAGGAAGACAGCCGAGAAGTAGCTGAGAGGCTTGGTTTGTAGTCTTAATTTCAAGTGTCTTCATTATGCAAGGCCTTATTTGGTATTTCCATGATATTTCCTTTCTATATCTAATATAGTGATATGCCCTTCTCTCTTTCTCTCTCTCTCTCTCTCTCATTTTTTTTTATTTTAATAAATCTATAAAATAAATAACTACTTAAATGTCAAAGCAGGTGGTTGTGAGAATTTGTCAATGATTGCCTGTTCAGTTAAGAAGCCCATGGGAGCCAGTTGAGGGTGCAGAGGTATATTTTGTATTCCTAGGATTGCTCTTTCCTCTTTCACTTCTTAAAAGCAAGTACGAAGTAGTTTCAGACCTTCTGTTGGTAGAATCCTGTAGCTGGGTTTATAGTGTAACAGCAGTAGTTTGTGAAGCATAGAGCTGAAGACCTGCAAGATTCATCTTCCTAATTTAGCAAGTGCTGAAATGCTCTCTGAGAACTGGCTGGCTGATGGAGCAAAGCCATGTGAGTGGTTAAGGACAAGCCTAACTTTAGATGTGCTGAACTGGACATGGCCTGCTTAGTACCTGGCACGGCCAAGCACTGGAAATGCACCACTCTGGAAGAGCATGAAGCAAAAATGTAACTTAGTGGAGCCAAACTTCAATGGAACATCTGGAGCTCTAAAGGAGGGGAAGGGGGGAGAAGGGAATCCCAGTTCATGGTGAGCCTGTACAGACTGTACTTTTCAGTTCTTAGCAAAGGTGTAAGAATTTGGTGGTATAGTATCATGTGGCTACGAAGGCAACATTTCTAACAAGATTAAATTGCAGAGATTGTACAAAAGATAAAAAAATATAACTCCCCCTTAGAATATAGTTCTTGGAAGTATAAGGTAACACTAATGATAGGATAATATGGGCATATAAAAATGAAAATTAAAGAATTGGTAATTTTTAGCATGAATACTACATATTCTGTTTTCAAGAGTTAATTTTAATTGTAAATGCCATAGCTTAATGATTGTGATCGCTGATCTTTGAATATAATCTCACATGAACAACATGGGCATATGTTGCAACATAAGAATATGTGTGGCATAATTACATTAGCTTAACCATGGTTTGTTTTCTTTTTTTAATGGGAGTGTAGGGTTGTGTGGGGACTTACGAACTTTACTGCTTAATTTTCCTATTCAGAGAATTCATGGGGAAAATAGTGTTACAAAATTATGATTAGCAACTATTTGCAATGTGCTTGATAAGAGGGAGGGGGGAAAGCCCTAAAAATTGTAGGGACCTGGCAGTGGGAAGTGGTAAAATGAATAATTTCAGCCCAATAAGCAATTACCAGACTGTTCTCAAGTCCCAAGGACAAACCTTGGCACCAGTTACTGTGTCTGTGGTGTTTAGGCTGTAGAAGATAATCTTGACTCTTTGGGGAAAAAACAATTTTAGACTAAATAACCCCAACAGCCCTGTTTCCAGCAAAGTGAGCTTTTGTGCTGTAAGCTTCATTCATTCAGTGCAAGTCATTTGGTTTCAGTCAAAGATCCATTTAAAACTGAGCCTTGGATAAGGTTCACAACAAGTAGGTTCAGTTGTGAAGTGATCTGCAGTGCTGCGTGCTTGCTTGTTGGGTGGCATTCGTTGCCCCTTCATTTGTGCTGGTACAAATCACTACTCTGTAAATTGCACCAGGGGTCAAGTTTTTCCTCATGGTCCTATGCTCCCCCCTTTATTTTATTCAAGACCATGGGCCTGCTAGGAGCCCTGCTTAGCTGGGCTAAGGGTGGAAAGAGAGAGCTGAGGCCGAGGAGGAAGGTGTGGAAATTTCTGAAGCTGATTCTGCTGACAAAGTCAGCATGTTGAGGAACTACACCCTAAAGCAAAAGGTTCAGGAATGTAGAAACGCTAGAATATAAACCATGAAAGGGTGTGGGGAATTGCTTCCAGGTTTAGGTTTATTTTATGCTGGGAAGTAAAGTTTTGATACTTTTTTTTTTTTTTAACTGTTGATTTTAAGATTCTTATCTGTTGAACTGCATTTTTTCACCTTTGGTAGGTACACTATGGAATTTCATAGCAATATGTCCATGCCTGGCTAGCTTGAAGGAAGTAATACAGGCATATATTTAAAATACAAACAAGTAGGAAAGTGAAAAGTTTTGGGAAAGAAAACATGATATGAAGGGAAGAATATGAGCAAAATAAAGCGATAATATAATAGGTCACTGGTGATTTGTGCTGGCAGTACTTAACAAAAGCAAGGATCTCCTTTATGGTTTACAGACCACAAAGAGGGATTTCCTGAAGCCAGGTGGAGATCAACCTCATTATTCCACTCTTAAGTACAGGGAATTCCTGTTCATGTCAAGAATGTCAGCACCAGGAAAAGGTACGAAGATCTGAGAAGGGTGTTTTTTTTATTTAAAAAAAAAACAACAAAACAAAACAGGAGGGTGAAAATAGGTTACATACTGAGAAGCACTTCTGTTGGTGTGCCAGTCTGTCCAGAAGTGACATTCATGAAACACATTAACTACAGAAGAAATTAACAGGATAGAATTCATCTGCTCTGTGTTACAGAGTGGAAAAAAACGGCCAAGATTTTCTGTCTGCTGCTCTCCCTGAAAAAGCATCTTTGTGTTTATGAATGCATTATGAAAGTTTACCTGAGGTGATCTGAAAGTACATGGTTTCCAACTTGAAGAGGATCTGCAAAAGAGAGGGAGGAGCTTTTCTGTTTTGGTATCTCTAAAAAGATCTGAAAGATCTTGAAAAACTGAATTGCAATAGCGTTGTCTTCCCATTTTGGTTTTGGGAATGTTGTCTCAGAGCAGCAGAGAGGGACACTAACATTTAGTCAGGCTGGCTTTTGTACTATGTGTGTATAGCAACATGTATTTAGCTTGGCTGTCTAATTCACAATAGGAAGAAAGCGTTTATTTTCAGATATTTTATTGAGATATGCTTACCTGTGGCTCACAGGCAATAGGAGTAGGTGTACCAGCACATTTAAATACTTCCTCTAAATCCTGTCAAGATTTCATTAAAATGAAAGTAACTATTTTTTATTTAAACATAATTCAATTTATTTCTTCATATAAATTCAGAAATAAGGGCTTGTGCATTCGTCAGTAACAAAGTTAGAATTCTAAAACTGATGAAGAAGGATTTTTGAAGTGATTTTCATTTCATTGCAATACTGAACGTTTATCTCGATTAATTGGTACAAAGTTATTTTTCTTCAGATTGTGATGTGCAATGCAGGAAGCGATGTCTGTCATTAACATCCTCTAATGTTTTCCTTGATACATTTCTGCTTTTAATTTGCACATAGCATAAAGGTCTTAATTAAAATATTTTAACCTGCTATGTACTTAAGGATCCTTCTAAGAATCTGAAGCAACGGGGGGGGCAAGGGGAAGAGGGAGGGAGATGGTTCCCCTCCTTCCAAAGTTGGACTGTGAAGAAAACTTCGACCAAGGTAAATTGGCAGTAAGGCCATACATGAGTTTGGACAGTTTTTTCAGTGTAAGGACTGGGGGTACCTTCTAGCTACCAGGTGGATAGTGCTATAGCAAGGAATGCTGCTGTAGTAGATGATTGATCAACTGTAGTATCATTTTTCCATCAGAAAATAATACATGTGCACAGAAGACTTGGGTTTTTTTCGGCTGGAGGAGATGAAATGCTTTGTGATGTTTCTGAATGCTAGTTTGAAAACCTTTGTATGTTTTTTTCCAGTTCTGAAAACAAAGGGAATGAAGCCAGAAATTTAAAGAGCAAACAAAAGGAAAGCACAACTCTGCCTGCACTTTTGAAGGTACAATTTTTATTTACTAATACTTAATTGATCTAAAACCTGCCACCTCTCCTTGTGACTACTTGCTAGTGTTCTGATGTTGGATGTAGTTCTGCACTGCAATATAGCACCTGGCTGCAGTATTCTGGGTTAGAGTACATTATACCAGAGTACTAATACACATTCACAAAACAGACTGTCAGTGCTTCACATTCTGAAAACAAAATTCACATTTTACTTATATTAAAGAAAAGGGAGTCTAGTGCTCATTTTATGTGCAGACAGCCAATGAAGAAGGAAGCTGGTATTTTATCACATAAGGGTTTCAGGCATTCTTCTAAAGTGTTAATTCTATATAATTTATTAATATCTAACCAGCAAGTGTTTGCCTGCCTGAAGGTCCACCGGTTGCCAACCAGGGCTTTGTAAGATCTTTCTGCTGAAATTCACATGCATGTTGGCTGTTCTTCCCCGATGTGATCCATGTTAATCATGCTTGTCTTGTCCTGTAATCATTTTATTGTGAAGAAAAAAAAAAAATACATTCTTCTCTGTGATCAGAGCTTGCCCTACATGGAGCCATTTTTGTAACTCATTCAGTAAGAACTTTTGCTTGGTTTTTTGTTCCTTTTCCTGGTAGTTTAGTTTAATACAGATAATATTGTAGCTAGTACCCCAAAAGGGCCTTGACTAGTCTGCTAGATGTATTTGGGAATGCAGTGGACTTAACACATTGAATCTGAGATTTCTATGCTGTATTGTATTTACTGAGTACTATCAGGTATGGAGAAGGAATTGGTTGTTTTCTGCTGTGGTCTGTGTATTTGCATCTTCAGTATCAAGAGGCCAAAGATCAGAAGTTTCAGTTGCCTCTGCAGGGATTGGTTCGGTCCAGTGGAGTTGTTAGATCAAGAGCAATTCCACGTTCCATGTAGTTCATCTACATCAAGGTGGGAAACAATGTAATGACGTTTGTTTGGAAGCTATGTGGATTCAAGCCAGCCCTTTCAGGTCTGAGCTCTTGGAAAAAGCCATTGAATGCCTTCCTGCTAGTATAAATCATGGACTAGTGATTTTATGACTTGAAATGTAAGCAGAAAGGATTCTGGTAGACCAAATGAGATTCTACTACAATAGAATTTTTCTGCATTAAAAAAAAAAAAATCTTATTTTTTTATGTTAGATCAGTGGAATTTTCTAAAACAGATTTTCCTTTTGAAGATTTTGACTGGGGAAGGAGAAGTATTTAACATATGTGCACAGGACTGCAGCACCAGGATTTGCTTAAAAGGAAGTATGGAGAGGGCTTGGTCTCAAGAAATGAGCAGGATGCCGGGGTGAAGCAGAGGGAGCATAGCAGGTTTCAGCTACCTGAGAGTATCTCTCTCTTGCCAAAAAATAAGCCTGATTCATTGTTTAATTTTAAAAATCCCAAATCCAGAATCTTCCTGCTGAATCTAAATTTGTTTCAGTAAAGTCTTCTACTCAGATCTTATGTTTTTGTAATATTGTACTAAAAGTTGATGCCAATGTTAATGCTCTGAAGTTATGTTCCAAATACCTGATTTGTTTTCTTTGTCTTGCCATAACTTTTGATTTAATTTATTGTTTTTGACCTACATTTAGAAGTCTAAAGTGTTACAGTGTACATTGCATTATCTTTGAAATAATACTTTGTTTGTATAGACTATTAGTAAGGTTTGGTTTTCATATTACTACAATATACTGGCTCTTCAACTGTACTGACAGCTTCCTGTCTAACTTACTTCCCTCTTTCTTAAGTTGTAAAAAAATCTGATACACTTGAACAGTTTTATATGCATAGTAATGAGTACTTTTAGCATTATAAGTTTATATCTTGGGTGCACTGAATTTAACTAGATAGTAAAAACAGATTCAGAGGAGGTGGGCAAAGTATTTTCTACTGCTGGCCTCCTTCCCTCCTTCCCTTTTATTTTTGGTAAGGAAAATTGTGGTTTTTTCCATGCGACTGCTCTTTCCAACACATACATGCATTTTGATAACACCACACTGCCAAGTGACTGACATTGGCCAAAATCATCTGTGTTTTGCAAAGATAACTAGAATGCAGTTTAATATCAAGGGATAACTGAGACCAGAGATAATGCATAGCAATGAAAGATGTTCCAGTTTTATTCATTGAGTCATCAAGGTTACTATGGGCTGAGAAAAAATAATATTTTGTTTTTACGGTAAGTGTACTTTGTGAGGAGTGTCTGAAGTTAGAGATGTACATGGATTGGGTTTGGGCACTTTTCCATACATGTCCATATCTCTGAACTGGGCTTCTGCCTCATCATTTCAGGTGGATGGTGACTAGAAGTTGAAGCTGTATGGTGTCTGTCTGTCACCAGGTTATCTGTCACATTTCTCATCGACTTACATGCTGTCATTTTGTATATTCATATAATAGGCCAGAGGCAATATAGCGGGGGAACTGCAAGCCTCTGATTTAGCAGCAAAGGCTGGACGTCTAAATTAAAGCTGAGTGAGTGAGTGAGTGAGTGGAGCTAGGAAATGTGCTGAGCTATGTACAGTAGCTCTTTGCCTCTTCTGAGCACTTTGGTAACCACCTCTGTACTTCACCCCTGCTATTTTTTCCCTGTGATGAAATATTTTGCTCACAGAGGGAAGAAGAGATATTTTAATACTTAATGTATGAAAATACGAAGTCTAATTTTTCTATGCCGTGGTGACTTTATCAATCATTATTTGTTCACTTTTGTGAAAAATATTACAGCAATAAATTTTCAGTCCTGTCTTTTAATTAATTGCCAGAAACCACATCACCACTATGTGTTTACAGGGTTTTTTTGCTTCTGTTTCTTTGAATTAGAGGTATAAACAATGCTCTTTCTGAGTAAATGCTACATTTGAGCATTATGATTATTGAACAGATGGTTGTGTGGGTATAAACAGTTCTTGAACCTCACATGTATGTAAGTATCTCCATTGCATAATGTCCAGTACACACTGGTATATCATTAACCTCACTTTTAGCACTACAGTACTTTGTTTTCAAAAAGGATTTTGCAGAAGTACTTTTACAATTTTTGGTAATTCCCTCAAAACGCATGTTTACAGCTGTGACATAGGTATTAATTAGATTGTGTGGAACACCTATGAAATAAGCTAACACCACTACTGTAGCCAGCTGTGTGCTGGAGAATGTCCTGCTAGTACAGTTTTGAAGAAATCACACTTACTGAACATCATACCTCAAAAGCGACCTGGTTCTGGCCTGGTTTACCACGCTCCAGTAGTAGCAGTGGTGATGGGTGCTTGGGCTACTTTCAGTAGTAGTTAATAGCTTGGGTGCCAGGCTGAGTTTCTCATCCAAACTCAAAGCTTTGCCATAATGAAGCACTGGAACAGGCTGCCCAGGGAGGTTGTGGTGTCCCCTTCTCTGGAGACACTCAGGACCTGCCTGGATGCAGTCTTGTATAATGTGCTTTAGGTGATCCTGCTACAGTGGGAGAGTTGTCCTGGATGATCCCTAGAGGTCCCTTCCAACTCTGATAATTCTGTGATTCTGTGACAGTGTAGGCAAACTCACTTGCCCTACCTATCATCCCCAGATAGCATTCCTGTAGGGATGCATGCATGATGAGGAAGAAATTCTTAAGAATCTCAGCACAGGAATTACCATGTGAGCTCTGTCAGGCAAACACAGCAGTTTGAAAAAGTGGGTACAAATTCAATGTGCCAAATACATAATTTAGACTTCAGTATTTCAATAGCATTAAATATTTTATAATTTGGCCCATGGGCTCAGGACTGGCTGGTAGTCACCTGGATTGACTGGAGGCAGTCTCAACCTTCATAGAAAACACAGAGGCAGAAAGTATTGCAAAGATTATCTAGTCCCCTCCTCTGCCCCAAGGTGAGATCTCTGTATCTACCTGATAGAGTTTTGTCTAACTTGTTCCCAAAGACCTCCAGGGATGGAGTTCTCTAAGATCTCTACAACTTCACCAGACTCCTGTTCTACCCATTTCATAAACCTTGTAATTAGAAAGACTTTTTCTTAACATCCTGTCCAAAGCTTCCTTGCCACAAATTAAACCTGTTGCTAATTGTCCTCTGACAAGTACTCTTGTGTACGGTGTACATGGAGAAGAGATTATTCTGTAGTCCTGCTTTCTCACATGAATTTCATTGCAAGGTAAGATAAATATGGCTGTATTTAAACAGTAGACACAGTATTAAAATTTGATGGCAAGGACCGCAATTACGTGATAAGATAGAGCCAGATTGTTTTTTGGAGTTGCAATGAATAGGACGAGGCAATGGGTGTAAGTTGAAACCTGGAAAAATTTCAGTCGAGCATTAGATTTTTTTTTTTTTTTTTTTTTCAGTTTCCCCCTCCCCCCCCCTTTTTTTTTTCTTTTCTTTTTCACCCTTTACTATATGGGCGGTCAGACATTGCAACAGGTTGCCCAAGAAAGTTATAAACCTTTATTCTTGGAAATACTCAAAATGTAACTGGATGAAGCTCTGTTCTAACTAGAACTGATCTGAGCAGGAGCTTAGACTGCATGACCTCCCCAGCCACATTCCTTTCAGCCCAACTTGTTCTGTAATTCTCTGTCACATCATTTTTCATCTGGTATGTGAATTCAAGTAAGTTTCAAAACTCGGATAAAGTCAGAATTACGGACATTCAGTAACAACAGCTACATATATTCACCAAGTTCATGGAACTTTTAAGTTGTGCAAAAAGGTAGAAATCAATATTAAGCCCGATGCCTAGTTTACCTCGTACTTACATAAGTATGATACTTACATAAGTACATAAAATGTTTTTGCTTCATATTGTCATGTTTTTATTTGATGTTGTCTTTATTTTGTATGTGTGTTATCTATGTAATGTCTGCTCAGCCTGTGCATAAATGTCTGATGAATGTCTTAGACTTGGTTATTAGAAATCAAAAAGAGGCATCTCTTGTCATTTGGGGGTCATGGGAGGTGAACTGTTGATGCCAACCATGAATTTTTCAAAAATTGGGAGTTACTTTTCAAAAATGTTTCTGTTGTTGCCCACAATAATGAATGAAAGACATAACAAAAATGGTTTTGATTTGCATAATCATGATTTCTCTTGTGGAGCCTGAAAGCACGTATTTTTCTCTTTGGCAATGATGTAGGCTTTTGCTGAAATAGAATTTTATAGGTGAGTGTATAAGCACCTTCTGGTTTTCTAGAACACTTAAATTAATGGTGTTAATAGCTGTATTTGTTCAGGAAGACCTTTCAAAACATTCTGTCTAAAGTTCTTGTAAATTCCTTTGCCACATAGAAGATTTTAAGAAAGGATGATCCTGAAATATCTTCCCTTTCTACTGCTTAGTTCTTCAAAGACTCTTGAGCAGGGAACTTCATTTCACAATTGGTGAAAAAATAATGGGCTTAAGCCTTGCTGAATTTGGCACAGAAGCCAGAGGAAAGAGATGAGAAGCAGCAGTGTTGCTCCAGATGCTATAGTGTGACAATATAATCTGGTGGACTGGTGGAAGTCACACCCCATTCCTGGTGTACTCCCTTACTGTGTACACTTTCTTCCTTCCAACCCAAACCATTCTATGATTCTAACAAAGGAAAGAGGTTGCAAACTATGTAAGTATAAAAAAGCCAAAATATTCAGAGGTTTAAAGCATGGGTTATTTGTAGAGATGCAGAATTCACCTTTAACCCCTGTCGAGGTTTAGGCCCATCAGATACCAACCAGGCCTCCGCTTGCTCACCCTCTGCCCCCACTATGGGACAGAATGCACCTTAAGGCTCATTAATTGAGACAAGGACAGGGAGGTTTGCATTCCCCAATTACAGTAATGGGCAGAAAACCCAGACAGGTTCAATTTGGTAAGAAAAAGGACTAATTTGATCTACAAGGAGAAAAGAGAAAACATGGCCAGATCTTGATACCTTCTCCCCCCACCCTTCCCGGTCCTGGATCCGTTCCCTGCTGCCTCCCCCTCAGGGCACAGGGCAGGGGCAGGGGGGGTTTAGGGTCAGTTCCCCACACGGTGTTTCTGCCGCTCCTTCCTCCTCAGGGGGAGGACTCCTCACGTTCTTCCCCTGCTCCAACGCGGGGTCCCTCTCCCGGGAGAGTCCTTCGGGAACCCCTGGGACACGAGTCCCTCCCACAGGTGCAGTCCCTCAGGCACAGACTGCTCCCGCCTGGGCTGCACACAGAGTCACGGCTGCTGTGGGAGCAGTCACCTCCTCTGACATGGGGTCCTCCCTGGCTGCAGACCCACATCTGACCCTGTCTGTGATCCTGCACAGGCTGCTGCTTCATATCTGCCCACCCGTGACACTTCTGGGGCTACAAATCCACATTTACCCCACTGTGGCCCTTCAGGGGCTGCTCCGCAGTGCTGCAGGGGCACAGCTGCCATCTCACCACGAGCTGTGGGGAAATTGCGCAGGCACCTTTCCCCTTCCTTCACTGACCTTGGTGTCTTTTCCCTGACATTGCTTTCTCAATCCATCTTCTCCTCTGCTCTGCAGGTCCTTTTTTCATATTTTTGCAGTTTCATTTTCCCTTTTCTTGAATATGTTACTCACAGAGACACATCCAGCTTCCCATATTTGTCCAGCCTTGAGTAGAGGTGGGGCCAGAATTGGAACCAGGGGAGCTTCCAGCAACTTCTCACAAGAGCCACCCTTGTGGCTCCCCTGCTTCCAAAACACCACTGCACTAACCCACGATGCCACCAAACTTGCAAGGCTGTCAAGATTAATTTTTTTTTTTGCTTTTTCTGATTCTTTAAAAGCTATTGTTTAGTTAAGGCTACACTGGTTTTGACAGTGACGAACTTCCTGTGTGTCATCTCCACCACCACTCTAATTACTGGCATAAACAGGAGAAACCCACTTTTTGCATTTCTTAAACCTTTTTTTCTCATGAACACTACTGACAGTCAACTTTGAGTGGTTGTGTGCTTATGTATTTCACTTTTTCCTGAATTTTTCTTATTACTATGCCAGTTTTAAGTGTTGTTCCTAATCTATGTCTTAGGTTTCCTAATGTATTGCCCCTCTCGCTGCTTTTCTGCACAGTAGTTGAAAAAAACAGAAGCTTATTTAATGTGTGGATTTATTAATGTACCTCAGTGTGTCCCATTCATGGCAAACAAGTGAGAGATTACATTAAAGGAGCTTTAGCCTCTTGTTGAAAAGCATGTAGTAGTGACCCATTGTGGCCATGCACTAGTCTGCCAGCAACTCAAGCTATTTTGCTGTGACTTTTGTTTAGCATACAGAATTTACGTACTGTATCACTGTTCAGATTGAATGAGATGCTCATAATTGTTAAATGAAGTGCAGCCATCTTAGCTATATTGAAAGGTCAAATCTAAGACTAGGAACATGTTTAGTTTTCCTACTGCTAGAGGTAGCAATGCCTAAACTTGCTGCTTCGTGCATCCAACACTTTATCTTGAAACTTTTAGAATTATTTATGTATATTAGCAAACAGAATCCTGGAGTAATTCTGTGACTGTTTCTTGCATGAATAAATTTGGGATCTTGGTGTTAAATCACTTGTTGATGATACCTGGAATGAATCAGTGATGATCCTAAGATCTGGATGTCAGTCCCTCTGCCTTCTCAACTGCAGGTGGGGTGGTTAAAGTGCAGGAATGTATCTGCTCAATATGCAGAGTGTCCTCCATCATCAGACAGTCTGTAAGAGGTCTCCACATGGCTGTCTGGAGTTTCTGTTTTGTAATGAGCATTCGTTCATGGGGAGTGAAATCCGAAATGTCTGGCTGTTGTGACTGGAAGCTAATTCTTTGTTCAGAGAGATCTGTGTTTTAATGCTGTTAATGTTTTCATTTAATTCACTTGTTAGGGCAATAAAAGAGATTGTGCTCTTGGCAGACGGACATAACCCCAGACAAATGAGAACCTCTGGCAGTTTGAACTTTTGCCACTCAACTGCTGAGAGACAGCGGCTACCAGGGTGGCTGTTCCCATTCTACCTGGTATGGGAGGTGAAGTCAATCCAGCAAGGCAATTCCTCCCCAGGTGCTGCTGTGCCACTGAAGCCTCACTCTGCACTTTGTAGGGGACTGTTCACACTGGTAGCACGCCCTGGGCCTGCCTGGCTGCCTAGGTGTAATTAGGATTTGGGCGTATGTCTGTGCTTCAGTCAGGAGTGGATTACAGCCTGGAAAACATACCCAGTCTGCCATCAAATAAATTAGCTCAGATAAGAATCACATTTGAGACATGACATCATGGGCTTGTCTTCTGAGTCCTGGCTGCCAAGCTGCTCTGCAGCGGTTGCTCCAGCAAGGTGAGACCACACTACCTGACTGCAGAGTAGATACAGCTTCTGTTATTGCTGCAGCCTCTTCAGTCGTCTGATTTAAGCCATAATCCTGTTTCATGCTCTGCTGAGCTTCCCCTCTGCACCAGCCTCATTGCATGTGAGGTCACAGGACCATAGGATAATTGAGGTTGAAGGGACCCTAGGATGTCATCTAGCCCAACCTCCTGCTTAAAGCAGGCTGTGCTATAAGGTCAGGCCAGGTTACCCAGGGCTTGCCCAGTGAAACTTTGAGTAACGAGTTGCTAAAGGAATAAAAGGCAATTAAAGATTTATGAAGCATGTCACAAGCAGGAAAGCTCACAGAGAATGGGAAAGGGTAGGCAAGGGGAAGACTGATTACAGTACTTGTACAAAAGGATCAGAAAGATGGCAGGAAAACTTTTTTTCCTTGCATCAGTAAGGATCTCAAAAGGAATCTGGCAGGTGGATTTTCATCCAAAAAGTACTGTTTGCTTGGTAGGTCTGAGAAGCTGTTCATATTGTTGTGACATTGAAAGAGGATTTTGGTTTTTTGTTTCTTTTTTTAACTGGGCCAGCAATTAAATGAATGGCAGATGCTCTCTATTAACTTGCATCTCCTCCCCTGTAGGGAAAGGAGGGAGGATAAGGGAGAGAGACTTACAGCTTGGAAACTAAGCTACACAGATTTAACAGAACAGTAGTGATGAAAAGGAAAATTTTGAAATATATACAAAGCCAGTACTGTGCCCCCATCCCCCAGTAACCCTTGCATTACCACCAAGGCTGCGTGGCAGGCCTTGGAAAAGTCCCCTACTGGGCTTCAGGAGTCAGTGGCATGTGAAAGCTGGAACACGGATTGGGATCAAAGGCAAACAAATGGATCGAGTCCTTTCAGGTTGACAGCTATGGATGAAGAGAGCTGCACCCTCATGATCCTTCAGATGTATGCTGAAGATGATGCATATGGAATAAAATGCTTCATTTGGTTTATTTTGGTCACCTGTCTGGTCCCCTCCTCTCCAAGAGTGTTGCAAGTGTGACCCCTTTACTTCTTGTTTTTAGAGCATATGATGTTTTGCAGAATCAAGAGTGGCCTTGGTTCTGCATACCATTCTCCAGCAATAGCTATAAACATTGAGCATTATCAATCCTGGAAGCAGGCAGTGACTGAGAAATATGGTGTTAATTTCAGCAAGTGCAGGTATTTAGAAGAAACTTAACTAAAAAGTAAAATTACAAGAAAGACAATCAGTTCTATCCTGACTCAAAGTAGGACATTTACCAATGACATGAAGTGTGACTAATATGAGAGTCACTGGTATTCTAGTGTTGTGAATATCAAACTGCTCAAGCCTAATTGTGACACTGATGCAACTGCTCTTTTGAGGTCAACTAAAGGTCCTGTCTGTTGAAAAACGGGGGGATATACTTGGGAAAGGACTGCCTTGTGCATATTTTACGCCCTTGCCTTTTTTTCCTGAACATTTCCTAGGGGCTTTTGTCAGAGATGAGCTCAGAGAGAAGATTGGGAAATAATAAGTGAAAGTTATCTTGAAGCTGGCTTGTGGAATTACCATCGTAGTGCTACGTTCATCAGGCACTTGTGCCTGAAGGCTCTTCCTCATTATCTTAAATCACAAACTTCAAAATCTATAGCAGGCACTGTTTTGTTTGTATAATGCCTGAGCAGTGGTTCAAAATCTGGACCAAGATTTTCTGGACAAATGGTAACCCCAATGGCTCATGCTGGCCAAAGGCAAAGTGGAGCAGGAGGGCGAATATATGGAGAATAGGATTGATTGTACTGAAGGGAAGAAAGAAGGATTTGCATAGCTTCTGTGTTGGGACTTAATAGTCACATACATCTTTAAGTAAGCATGGTGTAAATGTTCTAGGGCTTTTTTAATGCAAGACACAATCATTTAAAGTATGGACGGACCCTTTCATATTAAAATTTTCTGTTCTTTTGATTTAGTAAAAGTTAAGTAAGGAAATGAAGATTAAAGAAGAAGGAAAATCTAAGTAGTTTTCTGGAAACAGAGACTACAAAACAGCTTTTCATGCAGGGTTTGAATTATGCTTGCAAATAAGCACAGGCTTTACAAGTGTTGTGTCTTAGAGCTGCTAGGGGAAGAATTTCTTATATAGAGAGTTAGCCATATTTGAAGTCTCAGTTCTTAATGGCGAAAAACTCACTAATTCCTAGATAAATAAATAAAACTTTAAAACAAAACAAAAAACCCACCCCAAAAATAAAAAACAAAACCACATGATATCAAACTGGCAAGTTTTGAATGTAATCTTTTTTTTTTTTACAGTTAATTTAATTAGCTGTTAATTTCGTAGATATTTTAGAAATGCTTATAGCCTATAATTATTATATCTCCAGAAAAATAGTAAGATGTGTGTGCACTTCCTGTACTCTTACTTTTCCTTATCTTAAGATACTCTTAAATTTGACAAATTTGTATGAGCTATAGTAATCACACAACTATGGAGAAATGCAGTCCCTCACTTAAAAACTGAATCAAAAACTGGTATCGAAGAACACTGAGATATTAATCCAAGTGAAGGACCAAACTATGACAGGAGAACTTTGAAATTTACTATGGTAAATCATTCATGTGTTATCAGATTTTGGAAATTATTTTTTTTCTTGTTTCTATTTTGTATTTCCTTATGCAAAGTACTTAATTCACATAAGATAAAGTTAATTGGTCAAGAGATTCACCCCAGGTTTGCGTGTTAATTGTATTGTGTGCCTAGTACTGAAGATACCAGCCAACGCTGTGGTACATCTGTTAAGTTGCACTATTGCCATCTTCATTTCCAGAGATGCTTTTAACTAGAGTTAACTTGAGTTAACAAGCAAGAGTTAACAAGAGTTAACAAGCAAATCCTTGAATGCTACAGGGATGTCTACATCGCTTTTTGACACATCAGCTATTGATTAGTGCAGTATGTGGGAAAACAGGTAGAATTTGTCCCAGATGTCACAAAGAAAAAAAAAAAAAAAAAAAAAAAAGAAAAAATTTAAAAAAAAGCTGTCTTTTGACTTAGGCCACTTTTGAAAGTTAATTTGAAAGTTGTGGTTGATTAAGTGTCTTTCCATATGAAGAAAATAGAGGTTGCATGGGTTTCTGAAAGAAAAGTAGTGCCACTCAGTTTCTATCCGCACACAAACAATTCAGTTTTCAGCACATATATCTGATGTCTTAATATTAAACAGTTGCATCTGCTCCTTTTATGAAAAGGTGAAAAAATATGGCTTGAAGATATAAGATCACTCCTCCAGTATCACTAAGTGTAACTTGTAAAGTTTTAAGAAATCACTGTTTCCCAGGGATTAAACTGTGTTAATTAGGCAATTTTTTCATTGTTAATATGATACAATCTCATTAATTGCCCAATAAGCCCACTTGCTTATTTTAGGTTACTTGAAACAAATGTATCTTCTGGTTGAGATAGGACTACTGACCTAATTAGAATAGTAGCTTTCAGTTTAGACTGGATGGGAAGGTGTTACCCAGTTTGAAATAGTTACTCTTATCCAAAGATGGTGTTGACCAACTAAAATTTGTTTAAGGCTTTTTATTGTTGTTCTCCTTTCTCAATCTCTGAGCAGATTAGATTTCATCTAAGAAAAGGTGGGGTGACTTTTTGTTTTTTTATATTCAGCATCTGTTGATCATCTGGCTGTAAAGATGGTTGCATGTGGTGTTTGTGAAGCCTACCAGTGAAATTGCGTAATCTTTTTGGACTGATGGTCTTGTCAGAAGGAGCGTAGGCTTGGGCAGCAGTTCTTGGATCTCCAAGAGAAACTGACACCAAAGTAGTTGAAGGACATGAATGGTGAGGAACAGAGCTTGTCTTGCCATTGGGGTAGAAGCTCAGCTTAGTTGAAGGAAGAAACGAACAGGTGGTTTAAATGAGGGGAAGCCCTGCCCTATTGTTAATTATTTTTTGTTAGCTGATAGGCAGATCAGAAGGTTGTGGGTCCAGAGGTAGGAGTCTGTGGTGTCCTGACTGTATGGAAACCTGCGGTTTGAGCATGGTCAACTGTTGAGCTGTGTGAGGCTACAAATAGATTTGGAAATAGAGCTGTGCAGTTAATCTCCTGAGTGCAATGTGTGGTAGCTAAGGATAGCAGGCAGGATTCATCTCTGGCATGTGAGTTAAGTTTGTTTTATGCAAGTTCTGTTATTGATTCTCCTGAGTTAGTTTCGGTTTGTTTGTTTTGTTTTGTTTTTTTTACAGTGCAGATTACCCTGTGCTTCAGGCTGTGATATGTTTGTTTTGTTGTGGTGTTCTTTGGTACACTTGTAACCTGAAAACTGTTCATCTCACAAGCACATACAGATTTGTTTATAAAGCTGTGCTTTTTGAGAAAGTTAGAGTCTGAAGTGTGAAAAATTGTTCCTCACTTCTTCCTCAGGTTTCTTCTGCCAGTTGAAGCAATTGTTCTCTATCTGTCCTTTTTCTCTTCATTTCCACAAGAGCTGCTTTCTGGGTGTCCTAACCTATGTACTTCTTTTGGCTTTTTGTAGAATAGGGACCGTTTTCGTACAAAAAGAGAAGAAGAAAGCACAAGGGTTTAATCTTAAAATGAACTTTTACACACTAGATCTCCTGAAAGGAATGCAGTCCATAGGTGCAAGTTAAAATTAATGCATTTGGGAATATGGGAAAATGAAGGGAAACATCTTATGTGTGTGCTTCTTGTATTTATCTTAGGTTTGTAAAAATGAAGAGAAGAACCATTCCATGGAAGAACTTAGTAAATCTGAAATCCAGGAGGAGATGAAAAAGGCTAATAGTCTTCCTAGTTTGACACCTGGAATCAAAACAGCAGATAAAGACAAGCAACCCCGAGAAGGTTTTTTTCATTTTCTTGGAAGCTTATTTAATATCGCAACAAAGTCGTCTTTGGTAGACTCTAAACCCTCTACCTTCCAAGATGAACCCAACAGATATGAAAAGGATTTGCAGAACACTAATACCCTTCTGGAGAACATAAAGCCAAAGCGTCTAAAAATTGAAAAGCCTGTCTGTTCATCTAGAGTTAAAGAGGATTCTGCAAACAAAGATGTTGCCATCTTCAATAATATTGGGAAAGATACCTCACAGGATCTGCAAGGAGGCTGCAAAAGATCTGCAGATGCACATAAGTAAGTTTTATAATTTTGTATTAAGTAAGTTAACGTGCGTGTGTGTGTGTGTGTGTGTGTGTGTGTGTGCACAGAACTTGCCTCAACTAAATTCTTCTGACTGTCTGACAGATAATTTGTGGGTGGCTGGAGTATCCCTGACTCAATTTTCACAAAACTCTAGTTGCAACTACCTTTAATAAATGAGGAGAGGTCAACTGCAGCAAAATACAGTTTTAAAGAAAGGTTTCTAGAAGTCTTCTGACTATGGATAGATCCAGCATAGGTGCAACTACATATTAGGAGAGGTTAAAGATGTGGCATTTAGAAATATGTTCATTATTGTAGATCTACTTTACAAAAAAGAAAAAAAAAGTGTAAAGAGCTTATTTCCATCCATATGGTGGGCTAAATAAAGGTTTGAATGTTTGTCTGTCTTAATCTCACTAGTTCAGTGGTTTTATTTCTTCAAGCATTTCCTCATTTTTTAAATATTTTTCCTGGTTTATTTGACTTGGTGATTTTTACTTGTGTGTTTTGTTTCCCATTGTTCTTTGGGGGCAAAAAAATTTAAATGAATATAAAAGAAGGTAGTGTAAAGGTTATATGAAATATTCAGTTAGTGTAAAAATGGAACATCCTTAGCAGTACTGTAATATTTCCAAAAACAATTTCCGAAGAAATGGTTCCAAGGGCGTCGGTGTGTGTTTAAGAGTTGAAAAATGAAAAGACTGGCTGTGGTCCACACCATATGTTCTGACATGTCAAGGTGTTATGTTGAATATTTGACTACATGTGGGCCAGTACAGCATGGGTTTGGAGTTATGTGTTTATGCACACGTGTGGTATGCATCTGGTTTTTAATAGGAGTGTAGAACATGGCCTTGTCAGCAAACAATTGATCTGTAACTAATGTTTACTCAGATTTTCAGTAATGCCCAGGATGTTTATTTTGAAACGTAAGTCAAAAGAAGTGATTTGGGGTAACCAATATTTTGTTGCAGTGGTCCTGCTTGTGTACAGAATGAGAAAATATACTGAGAAGAAACGTGGTTTTTTTTTTTTTTTTCTCTTAAGTTTATAAATTAATTCAAGCTGCATTTGGTGTGATCATCTGTGGCATGTGAAGTCTCCATATAGGAGGTCAGAGATTCCTCAAATACCTGCTTAATGAAATGAACTTCCACACTGTGGATGTCTCCAGCACTTTGTCCTTATTTATTATTCAGTAGGCCAATGATTTGAGGCATCTGTCATTTACATTTTTAATTCCTAATTGGGATATGAATAGGGGATGTGATACCTATTCAGGTGAACTTAAGACTGTACTTTTACTACCAGAATAGGGTGCTGCTTTTAATGATGGTTGTGTTCTCATGGTTAATCTGGCTTGATCTATGATGTGGTTGACTGGGTTTTAATACAGATTCTTATCGTAGCAGCACACATCTGACCTAGGCTTTTTCCAAATTTCATGCTGCAGCCTAGCACAGCCACTTCATCGATCACTAGAGAAGAAAATTTCTGCTCTGCTTAGTTGTTATCTTGAGAAGGCTGGGAGCACTATATTACTCAGTCTATTTCCTGAGCAACCTGTATTTCTTAGAGCTTGTTGAACAGGCTGGCTTGCTGCTCAGCCTCTCCTTGCTGTTTGCTGTGGTACACACACTCTGTGAGCTGGCAGGTAAGTCCCATGCTGCTGTGCCAGGGGCTGTGCAGAGATGTAAGAAGTCACTGCTCGCCTCAAAGACACCTTAGTCAAGGAAGGCAGACATTAATAGATCTTTTAACCTTCTGCTTTGTAAGTGGATGAGAGGCAGCCATGTTCAGCCTTTACGAAGTCTTTTTCTTCCCCTCCCCAGCCCCACTCCCCTGACTGATGCAGCAAGGAGCTGGTGTGCAGCTTTGCTTCGAAGCAGAAACCTCTGACTGGTGCTGACTTTTCAAAGTGTACACGAGTTTGTTTGACTTTCCTGTTTTACTGATGCCTACAGGCTTGTGAATAGGAGTGGTGGAAAGTAACAGAATGTCCTAGGACTCACATTTTTGTTGCTATGCTCATTTTATACTGCTGTATTTGAGTAGATCTTGAACAGTAAGTTGTTACTGTGCAGGGCAGTGTGTAAGCACAGGTCAAAGGGTCAAATAGTCACACACAGTCACCATTTGCCTCTTGTGAATTCTTCTACAGAACAAAGTGGATTAATAAATTTGACACTGATAAAAGCTTGCAGATTTTGAAAGCTGTACGTATCAACTCCCTTAAGTGGCCTTGCTCTGTGGAAGTAGTTTTGAGTTATTTTTATTTTGTTGAAATCAAAGTTGGCATTTTCAATTGACTGTATTTCAATATTGTTCTATATTGTTAGATATCCTGTGAAAATCAGTGTAGATTTTTCTCATTATAGTTTGTGTCTCGTGGCCAGGCAAGCATATAAAAATGTATTGCTGGTTTGGAGGTAGGGGTGAGTTGGTCTACATGCAGAATGAAGGTTTTTCCATTGGAAGGGACTTTTTTTAAATAGGAGAAAAATTGTGGTGGGTTGTTTTTTGGTTTTTTTTCACTGTAGCTGTTGCAAAATTTGGCAGACGAAACCAGTCATTTTCCTTTTAAACTCATTCTCCAAAGTACAATGTATGTTATGGTCTTTTTGGCTCAGGATATGAAACAGAGAATCTGTCCAACTTTTGTGTATGTTTTTCTCTGCTGGCTGCACAATGTGAACTGTGTTTCTGAAGAAGTTAGTAAAAAGAAACTGCAACAGTACAGAAAAATTGCACATGAAGTATACCTCTTTGTTATGGAAGTGATTATGGCAGTTTTGTTCTCTTTTAGTTTATAAAAGTTTAAAGGCTGCAGAGCAGTTCTTGGTTTTGTTTTGGTTTTTTTTTCTTCAGTACTAGCAAGCTTCTATACCAATATTAACTAACTGTTTTTCATTTAGCATAGTTAAACTGTAAAAGTGCTGTTGATTGCAGAGAGCTGGAAGAAAATACTAACAAGCAGCTGAAAGTGAGTGCTGCAAGCACGAGTAATGAGAGGAGAAAAAAGCACAAAGGAATAGGAAGGTCCATGCATACAGTGAAGGGAAATGATGGCTTAAACGTGTTGTTTTGCTGCTCTGTTGAAAGCAGAGACAGGTGAGGGTCCCAAAAGACAGGTGAGGCATGCTAGTGATCCATATAAATTCAAAGTTGCTGGTGATTGTTATGTTGAACTGCAATTTTAGCTTTTAATGTAGAGCCAAGTTGAAGCTGAGGTCTTTACAGATCTTTAAGACCCACTTCATTATTAATCTTACAATGGTTTCCTTTGTCATGAGGAACATTTAAATGAATTTGTTAATTCTAAACTACTGTTAAATATTAAATTAAAGGTTATCTGTGGTTAGGGAGGAGGTTGCAATAAGTCAAAGAGGGACAGTTGTTAGATTGCATAATCCCCATGTGAGTTGTTTAAAAAATAAAACAAACAACCTTTCAGAACTAAAATACCTGCCAAATTGTCTCAGATGCCTCTACCAGGACAACTTAATGAATCCCGTATCCTTAAAGCAATATTTTGCGAAATGCAAGGGAATCAGACTGCTCTGACCTGCAGACTGAGGTTAATTTTGCCCTCAGTGGGAGGCCTGGCATTTGGGAAAAGACTCAAGTTTCCAGGCCTTGAGCCAAGGAAAGTGGAATTCATGAGCTCAGTCTGTGGAGTACGTGTTAGGAAGGGACAAAACGTGTAGGTCACGTTATTCCTTCATTACCCTGGGTGGTTGGCTTAGAGGTACCTTAAGGGCTTCTGCTCCTTTAATCCAGACTGTGGCAAGTGGTAAAGGAGGAGCACAGAGGACAAAACTGTGATAAATTTGGCAGATTCTCAAGGCAGCAGTTTCTGTGGACGGTAACATAATAATTGGAGCACCAAAGAATGGTGAGGAGAGTTGGGTTGGCTAAGTCTTCAATTATTGCATCCCCTAGTCTTCCATTTGTCTGGGATGGTTGGAGATTTCCTTGCCATTGAGAAGTGAAGCAAGCAGTTAGGCTTGGGCTATTGTGTAAGAGGCTAATGATTAAGGGGTATGGTCAGTGAAGTATAAAACACAGTTTTAAGGTAATGCTTATTCAACCAAAAGTAGAAAAAAAAATTGCAAGGTAAGGTATTTGCTACTAAGCATAGGAAAAAAAAAAATCTCTTACTTGGGAAAGGTTGCAGCCTTTGTGTAGAAAGTCCATGGGGGCAGAGAGGTATTTTTTCATGCAAAAGTGGAAAGTTCATGTTTGATTTTAGCCTTTACATTTCTCCATAGTGATTTTAACAGCCAATCTTTAACTGATGAAATGAGCCCTAAAAGTAAAACTGTGGATCAGAGAAGATGCACTGCACCTTATTTTTTCCACTGAAAGTCTACGTAAGAGAGATCAAGGTTTCATAAAGTGGGAAACAAATATAAAACATGGGCTTGCCTCCATTATCTTTGTCTGGAAACAATTGTTTTAAAGGCACTTTGAAGAACACCAACAACTTGGCTTCAAAATTGGGGCTGTTAATAAAGATCATGTTAGGATCAGAGATCAGAGTGCTTCTCTGTAATTGCCTCCCAGGACCTGTTTTACATACAGGACCTGAACATTTAAAACTGTAAGTGTATGTGTAGCATGGCATTGTCCACCCATCTTTGAAAGCATGTTTTGGGTGATGATAGTAAGAGGAAAGCAAGAGCACTGTGTTGATTACTTCTATTATAATAATACCTACATAAAGATTCCCGTTGTGTGGACAAGTATATATAATTATATAGTAATATAAATCAGGGATGTCAGAGATGGGAGAGACAGCTGCTTCCTTTTGTACTAAGCAGTTGCCTTGGTGTGGTGGCTCTAAGAAACCCCAGTGCAGCTGTGGATCCTGGGTGGTCCTGCCAGCATGTGCCCTGCACACACTGCTGTTTGGATGTATATTGGGACCTTTTTGGTCACTATTCCCTAATGCAATGTGCTACACAGACACTTGAAGCAGCACAAGTAGGAACGGAGAGCAGAGGTATGCATCTTAGGGTGGGCAGGAGGGGAGGGAGGAAGTGGATGTAGTAATTTGTCTTCTGATGGCTTTCTGTCTTTTGCCCTCAGAAACCAATCAAGGATGTGCAGCATTATTCAGTTGTTGGTTCTCAGATGGACAGAGAGTCATTGCTGCTACTGCTTGAGAGGGGTACAAACTAAGTCATAGCTCCAACTTTTTAGAACAGCCAAATATGCCCCAAAATTCATTTAGAAGTCTGTCCTGGGAAAGGATCTGGCTCATCCTGCCTTTCATTCTCTTGTTGAATTGTGGAGGGAGGACTCCAGCAGTGATTGTGGGGTATACCCAAACGTCCATGGAAGTATTTAGTGTTAGGTTGCTGGAGAAAAGGATTTTGTTATTCTTAAAGCTTGTCTTCTGGATGCATCCACATGCACACCTTTATTTGAACAAGCTATCCTTTAAGTCTACTCACAGACTTTCAAATTTTGAGGAGACCCCAAGTGTCTGTGGGTCAGCTGAGACCTTGTCAAGGTAGGTGATGTGCTGATATTTAGGGACCTGTTCCAGCAGTAGGGTGGGTGAATATCGAGGCTCTGCTGTTGAAGAATGCAGGCCCAGGCCTGCCTGCCAGAGAAAAGTACCCGCCCAGGAATGGGACCTGAGCCAAAGGAAAGGCTCATGTTAGCACCAAAGCAAAGATTCCTGTGTTTCTGAAGGATGAAAGCTCCTTAATTCAAGTTCAGAGTAATTCATAACAGATGTATGATGCAAAATTGAGCTAAATTAATTAAGGTGAAAACTAATTCACTGGTTTGTTTTTTCCACTGACCTTTTTTTAATAGGGCTCTTCAACTGTGCAGTTTATTTGATGAATAGAGTCTTTTATGGTGTGATTTTGTAGTTAAGGAGTTACCTGCAATGTAATTGTTCAGGCCTCTTAGGCCTTTACTTCTCAATAAGGGCTTAAGCCTTGCACCCTCATCTTTACTCTGGTTGGGGTGGCAAGTAGTATCAGAAAGAGGGTATTATTTGGTTCCTAAGCTTTAAGCAGGCAGAGGGGCTACTAGAACAGGTGCCACCTTTGGTTTTGGTTGCATCTTCAGAGAGCATGCAGCACCTGTATGATGCCCCTAGGCAGATCCCAGTATAATCTCCTGCTTCTCAATATGCCCAAGTCCCCCTGGCATGGATGTATGTGCAGGGGAAGAGTAATCTCTTTATTTCTGGCATCCCAAAGTCAAACCCTTAGATTTCCTCAAGCATCTAAAGCTATACTTTTGCTTGAGAAAGTGGGGTGTCGTAGCTTTAATTCTTCATTATATTTGAGGAGAGGCCAAGAGGAGTGGCTTTCTTCAGCCTTAAGAGAAGACTAATGGGAGACCTTAACTGGTGTCTACAGCTCTCATGGAGGCCCTAGAGAAGATGGAGGCAGGCCCCTCTGGGAGACATGCACAGCTGGGACAAGAGGCAACAGGAACAAAGGATATGAGGAAACACATTTTCACCATGGAGATGGTCAAACCTTGAGGTATGTGCACAGGGCTCCTGTCCTGATGGCCTGTCCTCAGAGGTGCTCAAAAGTGGTAGAACAGGGCTCCAAACACTGATTTGTTTGTCAGGGGTTGAATTGGCTGATGTCACACAGCCCTTTGCAGTCTATCTTACAGACTTGTGACCAAAGGCAAGGCTGTCTCTTACAGGGTAGCTTTGTGCCATCCAGCTTACAAATGCAGTTTGCTTTTCATTGGGATTCACAGCATCTTACAGTTCCTTCTTGCACATTAGGTTGAGGCAGCATTTGGGAAACTGCTGCAGAGGCAGCACAGGCCACGCTTGTCCTTGATCCCTGGAAGAGGCAGGTGAAAGGCATTTGAGCACCTGAATTATCTGAGTGACAGAGGGGTGAGGGATGGGGGAGCTGTCTGAGCTATGTGGTTGAGGGTGGCCACAGAGGTGTGCATGGATACTTCCCACAGTTAATGGTGCAGAGAGCTGGGCTGCTGCTGGGAACTGTGGAAAGGCAGCAGCCAAGAGCCGAGGTTGATCATTTGTGCTGATCTTGGTCTTGTGGCTGCTGATCTTTTGTGTCAGCCTTGTTCTGTGCTTTTTTCCCCTCACATTCAAAAGAGCAGGGTTGCTTTCCCAGATATGGAAGGTAATTAGGAAGTAACAGTGTGAACGGCAAGGGGCAAGAAAAGTATTCTTTACAAGGTCACTTAGACTGCATTTGCTTCTGTTAACATTGTCATTTACTCTTTAATTGTCCTTATGGAACATTAGCTTTGAAATTTCATACAGAATCAACAGTGTGCAAATCACTGTTCAACCAAACTTTTGACCTTTCTGAAATACACATTGTGAAGTGGCAGGACACTAAATATTTCAAACTTCAGATTTAAATAATGAAGCTGTCCCTTCTGGCTAAAAAAACAATTTTCTTTCATCTAAGTTGTATATGGCAACTTTTCAGTTAGCCCACAGTGTCTTTTATTTTTGTCGTCTTTTTTTTTTTCTTTTTTTTTTTTTTTTTTTTTTTTTTCAATAAGGCTTTTATTTTTACCACTTATGAAGATCTGAGATGAGTATAAACCAGCTGGCTGAGCAAGTTGGGTTCCACCAGAAAGTTTTTCGAAGTGACTCCAAGACAATTGTTTCCAGACAAAGGACCTTAACATAATTTTTAAAAAGTTGTCATTTAAGTATGCAGTGGGAAAAAAGCTAAGTGAAAAAATTAAAATAAACAATAGCATAATTTTAAAATAGTTAGGGAGGAGTAAACAGGAACCACAAGAGAGATACTAATTTAGATCAGTGGTTTTCAGACTATGGGCTGCAGATCTCTCTGCTCTGGGAGCTGCTTATGAGGGGTCTGTGAAAGGACATTAGGGGAAACATGCACAAGTATTCTTGAAAAAGCAGGAGACTGCTTGACTGAGGAGAAAACATCTGGAAGAGTGAGGTGTATGAGGAAGAAATGGCCATTGCATATCTTGGGTGGGCCAAATGTTGCATGCTGCAGAAACAGGCCAGCCAGCAGTGTGCTTATGCCCTGAGTGAGAGAGCCTGGAGCTCAGCAGTGGTGCTGGTTCTAAGGGCTCTCTAGCATAGACATTGCTGCCCTGGGGATCTGAGGTGCTGTACCCATGAAGTGTTGTATCATGCTTTATGACCTTCCTCCATCTTTTTGAAAATAGTCCAATGCTTTCTTCATTGTTGTATGATACAAATATGAAGATTGGAATGGTCACCATCTTGATAATACACAGGTGGAAAAGATGCAGGGTAGTCTTCTGGATGCACTAACATGAGTTTCCTTCTGCTTCAGGGCTTCAGAGCCCCACAAGATTGTTTTAGAACTAGTGCCACTTTTATGGCAAGTTACACAAGGTGTCCGTCATATGAGATGTTGGATGGTAGGTATTCCCCTCTCCTCCTTGAGTTAGCCCCTCTTGAACTTTTTATTTCTCTTTCAGAATAGAAGAAACCTCTACAAGCACCTACTTCTGACAAATTTAATGTAACTCTTGTTGACATCCTCTCTTGTTGCTGTCAAACAGTCTTTTGTGAAATGGAATTAAGGCTTAATAGGGAATTGAATAACTTTCTGTGAAGAAGGGAAAGAAGGAATTTCTCAGTATTTGAAATATGTGACAGAATACACATGGGGTTCTTTGTATAATCAGTATCCCCATATGAGCTGATTTTTTTTTTTCCATTTTTAAGGAAATGTCTGAATTGTCATATTCTTTTGGCAATCAGAAATGAATTGTGACTTTAAATGTCTATGAAAGAAGTCCCTAGTGACTCTCAAAAGAGTTCCTGTGACACAACCTGCTTCTAAGTGTGTTTCATAAGACTTACAGCTGAATTGCTGCTGTCACATAGGAACATGGGTTTTCATTTTTTAAATATCTCATCATTGCATGCGGGTGTGTATGTTGAACACACCTTTAAGTGCTCTCAAAGTAAATGCATTAGACTAAGAGGTCTGTTGGCAAAGTTTTGATAATATGCTGAACAGCAAATTCTTTATCAAAGGTCAGAGATCCTGAGGTTGCCTTGTCTGTGAAAGAGAGATTCCTTTTTAAAATAGCATCCAATGCAAAAACTTCCAGGGTTTGTCAGAGCACTAGTTCTTTACACATGTTTACAGGTAACTTCTAATTTCTTCCCACTCTGTATAGGACAAAATATCAACAGCAGAGTGAAAGGTGCTCAGTAAAGGTTAATTGTCAAGACATTTATTCAAAATAATACCTTGGTTGTGGTGGAAGTGAGTATTCAGTACCTTGCAATACCATTGTCGTGTGCACTCAGGTATCATTACAGTTTTCCTTTTCAAGAGTCCATAAAAGTTTGTTTGGAGCATTGATGCCCAGCTATATTCTGATTGTTTTCTTGAAATAAATTTTATCTGGATTCAGGATGTTTTTAGACTGACTTTTATTTTTGAAGTTGGCCAAAGCATGGGGAGAGCTGATGAATTTTGTAACAGGTTAACAGTGGTTACTTGAAACATTTTGATCTCATTCTGACTTAACTGAAATGAGAATGTCTACTCAGTAAGGTTAGTTCTGAATGAGAGCATGATCTGGTCTTACATTCTTAAGATTTATTTTTAATATGGCAGTGTCTGTTTGAGTGAATATAATGTACTATAGAACTCAACAAATCCTTTAGATTTTTTTAGGATCTCTGGAACTTTAAGTAGTTTCTAATGTAGAATAAAGTTTTCTATGAGGAAGGGGAAAACAATGTAGTTTTTTTAAAGGAAAACAAATTAAAAAAATGTGGATATTTCTGTGAAGAGGTGTGAATGCAGCTACCAGTGTTGGTAGCTCTGGAAACCAAACCAGTGGTATAGAAGACTAAATGTAGGCATCTAACTTAGCAAATGCTTGGGAGATAGACTGTTTTACGTGACTTCCCTGTTTCCTCTGTAACTTAATAAATGTTGTTAATAAACCCCATAGCCTTCATCAGGGATTACAATAAATGTAACCCAAAGACAAATTTAATTTTCATGTTCTCATAATGTCTAAGTTCCCTTGTGCAGATATTTTGGCATTAGCCTAAATATACCTGGCAATCTAAAATATTAAAATAAATGTGTGTTTATATCTTTGTGTACACATATGATTTCGCCCTTAGTTCGCATATGCTATTTGCATGTCCAAATACTGCACAAGGAAGGAGTTTAGTTGTGATTTTAAACAGCAGTAAGTTCCCTCTTTGAAATAAAATTATCAAAGTATGAATTTGGTCCTCAGTAACCTTGATGGAAAAGGCATTCACTTTTAGATGGGTAAATCCAGTCCATTTTTATATTCTGCTGTACCTGTTAAGAGAATGCATACTCAAAATCCATATGTGAAGTTATAATTATTCAGTTATACTCAGATTTACTTACTTTGTAGTTCAGTCTTCCTTAGCAAATTTTGCTCTATTTTCCACTTACATTGGTTGTCCTCAGCTCTAGACCTATATTAGCTTCTCAAAAATGTGAACTTATATTAAGCTGCAAAGAGTTTTTTAAAGTGTTTATAAGCTATTTTTTTACCCATTGCAGTGATTTTATATTAGAAATCAAAGTCTTTGCTAGCTCCTTTTTTTCAAGAGACTCTTCTGAAAAGAGTATGGCAGTTTTCCAGAAAGGGGAATGGCCACTTCCAGCTGCTGAGTTAGGTCATGTAGGGCTGAATTTGATAGGATTTTGAAAGGGTTTAGTCTTAGTTTAGGTGGGAGCAAAGGCAAAATGTAGTTTAAGCACAGTGTGAGCATCTGCTTTGTCCTAAGGTGAAGAATGGAAAAGTTGACAGTCACATTCATGTTGTCATTGCCTGATTTTTGTGACAGTTCTTTAACCTACGAAAACAGGGAAGAAGGAGAGAAGCATTAGGAAGAAAGGGGAGTATCTGTGATGTCTGCAAGTTTTAAGATAGAAGGAAAACTGCTTCTTCAGAAGACTGAATGGGACAGATTCTGAACTCATCTTTAGTATAGCAGAAAGGGCAGCGAAGGGTCAATACTGTATTTTCTGGGTTTTTTTTTTTCCCATGGTAATTATTTAATTTGTTAATTTCTTCCAGCATTCAAGCAGTCTTCATTCTTACCTGATCTCCATTTGCTTTCCTTCCTTACTGCCCTGTGGCTCAGAAAACCACTCCTGTTGTACTTTCCTTTCTTCACGTGTTTTCATAGAATCATAGAATTGGCTGGGTTGGAAGATCATCTCTGAGATCATCAAGTCCAACCCTTGATCCACTACCACTGCAGTTACCAGACCATGGCACTGAGTGCCACATCCAGTCTCTTTTTAAATATCTCCAGGGACGGAGAATCCACTACTTCCCGGGGCAGCCCATTCCAATGCTTGATCAATGCTTGATTTGTTTCTCCTAGGCCTGTTCCTTAACAATGTGTTGAGAATTTGGGTTAAAAATTAAATTTCTATTCACTACTTTAATCAGTATTCATACAGTATTTTTTTTTCCAGTTTTAAAGTATTGACCTGCTATATTAAGGTATAACATCTTCACAAAAGTATGTTTATTCCTGTCACTACACTGCACTTTTAACTTGCAGTGGCATTTGTAAATAGTAATTCCATTGCCTATTAGAAAGTGAAAGATGTAAGTTGTTAATAGGAACAACTATTTTCTGCCTGTAGATTAATTTGGCCTTTTCAGTAAAAGGTAGTGTGTGTTTTGTTTGTCACACAAATCCATTATTTAGGAATAGCAGAAAAAGCAGGAAGACCATCTTGCATGTAGTCTACTAATGCTAACATGTGGAGCAAAATAGTATTGTACATCCTCTGCAGTTTGTGTTGACCTTTATTATCACAGTAGCCATTCAGATATTCTGTTTTATGCTGCTAACAATGATCCTTGTTACAGGCAGATACAACGGAAGCCAGAAGCACCTGCGGTTACTTATGCAACATACAGAGGTTCTGCAAGGATTAGGCAGCTACTGAGGAGTCAATCAGAAATGGCTGGAAAAGGAAGAGAAAGTACTGAGAACAAAATTGCTTCAAGGGTAAAAGAAAATGGAGAGATCCAAACGACTGCCTTTCAAAAATCAGGACACGTAATAAAAGAAAATGGAGAAAATGAGTATGAAGATCGTGAGGACGGTGTTATAGTAAATTCTTCTGCATTTAAAATGGGAACAAAAAAGTCTGGTAAAGCTCAGTGTTACTGGGGTGGAAGTAAACATCAAATAACTTCAAAGGCCACGACTTCATCTACTGAATCATCTCATGAAATTGACTTCAAACACGCACCTTCTTTAGCTGCAACAGAAGTTAAAAGGACATATTCCCTAGATTCACTATTGTCCTCTAGTAGTAGAAACAGTGAGATCCTAGTCAATTCCACTCCCCAAATTAATAGTTCCCTTAAAATGAGTTCTACAAGTGATCTGGTTGGAAAAAAAGATGGATTGCTAGGAGGTGCAGTAGCTCTGTTTCAGGCAGACCAAAATGCCAGTTCTAACTTTGATAAAGGTAATCACTGTAGTATAGCAGCTAGTAAGGAGTCCACACAGAAAATACAGGATGATTGTTTACATTCACCCAAACCAGCTAATGATGAACTACAGGTGAATAAGGCAGAATATTGCTGTAATCATCAAGCAGATAGTCACTTGGAGCTAACATTGGATGCCCAGCTCGTTCATTCCAGTACTACTGCATTTCAGAAGCAAGTAGATTGGCACACAGGTGGTGCAAATAAAGATAGTGATCCGAGAGAAAGTGACACACAGAAAATTGTGGCAGCTGTAGAAGGAGAGGAAAATCCACACAACTTTGTTGCTACTGCTCTTTTACCTTCTAATGAACAAATACCCTCTTCACCTAGTATGGAATCCAGGGGGGGAACATGTATAGTTGCAGGTAATCTAGCTGCTTCAGTGTCATCTTTTAAAAATGAAGAAGATACTGTCATGGGGACTTGTAATGAAGAACTGAGTGAGTTAGCAAAACCTAAGCATGTGCAAAATGATCACCAGTTTGTCCTTGTGGAGAATTCTAGGGATACTTCCACACTGCGGGCTGATTTAATTTGTCTAGAAACGGAGGGTGTGAAAACAATGAAGACTGCATCTGAGGTTGCAGTGGAGAGCCTTGCCAAGGTGTCGCCATGCATAAATGGGTATGAGGGTGTAAAATCTAACTTTGATGAACTGACAGCACCTCTCTCTGTTACTTATGAGTCTTCTTGTGAAACTGGAGACCCTTGCTCATCTTCT
This sequence comes from Heliangelus exortis, assembly GCF_036169615.1. Taxonomy (NCBI): domain Eukaryota; kingdom Metazoa; phylum Chordata; class Aves; order Apodiformes; family Trochilidae; genus Heliangelus; species Heliangelus exortis. The sequence goes on along the minus strand of NC_092422.1, from coordinate 105,314,990 downwards.
CTTTATCCGCATTTCAAGACTGCAAATGAAACTATGGGGGAAAGAGACACTGCTGTACAAGATGGGAGAAAGACTGCCTTTTGTCCTGGTCTTGATGGTGAAAAGAGCAAATCTTCTGATCCTGTAGAGATGAGCCTCGTGGAAAGCTCAGTTCCTGTCTACAACTGTGGTCCTGTTTCCTTTGAAACTGTCCAAGACGTTCCTGACAAGGCATTAGTTGAACTCACAGAAGATAACACAGCAAAGCCTGCATCTTGCCTTTTAATCAGAAGTGACGGGACACATGATCATACTCTTGCTGCTTCTAAAATTGATAGGGGTAGTATGACCAAAGTTGCTTTTGTTAAATCTGAGTGTAAGGATTGCATCTCTGAACTTTGCTCTGATGTTTCTAAGTCACAAGAAAACATTCTGGAGGTTTCTAATGCTGCCTTGAGGGACGGAGAAAGACCTTTGACCAACCATTCTGCTTTCATCTGTGAAAAAGACCTTGATGAAGACATCATTTCTGAATCTACACCTATTTCTGAAGATAGGCATAGCAATTTTTCTTCCAAGAAGGCAAATGGTAGTAAGCCTAGGATCTCATGCTCAGTACTTGAATCTTCATGTGAGAACCAAGGAAAAATGCCTTCTCCTGCTACTAATTCTGAAAATGGCCAGATTGCTAGATGGTCTGCTGCTTCTGTACAAGACAGTGTTATTTTTCCAGCTGCTGAATGTAGGAGAGTAGTCCCTGAGGAGAGAGTGACTGAGGTGTCACTTTGCTCAGGAGATCTGAGAGCTTCATGCCCTGATAGTTCTCTGGAACCTGAGCTTAGTCCTGCTATGCTTGATTGCTCTGCTGCTGGACAAGATGTTGAGGGTGTTGGTATCCCCAGGCACTCCTCACCTACTCCAGGATGCAGAGAAGCCTCCAGCCTTTCTGTTTCTTCCTTGGAACCATTGGACATTGCTCAGGGGAGAAGCCATTCCTCCAGTTATGGAGCTGGTGATGGGGAAGAGGAGTCCTCCTCCACGCAACAGGCTGACAGCAGTGCCTTGGCAGAGGCAACGCTGTTACCTGTCTGTCCTTTGAAGTCTCTGGAAGTAGCATCTGAGACAATCTGTACTGAAAATGTGTGCAGCAGTGCTGTGGGACAGGTGAATGTTGATAACCATGCTCCTGCTATCTTAGAAGCCTCTTCTGTGATGGATGATCAAACAGCTGCTGCACCTGCAAAATCAAATAAGCTCTGTTCTGAGGAAGTATGGGAAGATCCTGATGTGAAGGCACAAAAACATGCTAAATTCCAAGATGCTGCTGTTTTGTTTAAAAAAGCTGAAGAAATAGTGGAATCGGTTTTACACTTGGCTGTAGAAGAAATAATAGCAAAACAAGGCATTGGTGTTTGCCAGCTTTGTGGGAGCAAGGATAGTTTAGTAAATATGGATATTCAAACCAATCAGAAAGTTGGAACTGCACAGTTGGAAGCAGAAAAAATCCAGTCAGCTGTTCAGTCATTAAAACCTTTTAAGGAGAGCAATGGCAGAAGCTTATCTTCATTTGCAGAAAATGAAACAGTAGATACAAATAATAAAGATGAAAAGGTACTGTCTTGCATCCCTGATAAATTTGACCTACATAGTGCAATAGCACTAAAAGCAAAAGAAATAATTGATGAAGTCATTAACTCAGCCAAACAAAAACTGGCATCCAGTCTGTGGCAAGACAGTGAGAGTAAAAGGTCTTTTGAAGAAGTTGAGCCTGAACCTAAGGTGGAAACCCCAAAGTTGTTAAAGCGGGATATGAAGTTACCTACTAAAGTACAAAAACCAACAGAGAAGGTAGAACCTCAGAGCGTAGCAGACAACTGTGAAAAGGCAGATCACTCAGGTTCTCCATTACTTCCAGATAGGTTGGAAAATGGCATAGATTGGCTCCAAGGAGGTGAAAAGATACAAAATAATGCATTTACATGTCAAACAAATGGATTTCTACCCACTGGTAGTTCAGCAAGTCCAGAATCAGATCTTACGATACCAGCAAAAGAGAGACACGGTAGAAAGGTGTGTGAACATCTGGCTGCAGCAGAGATGTGTGACAAAGCTGGAGCATCAGCAAGTGGTAGAAAATCTGATGGCTCTTTACATTTAGTAGGTAGAGATGCTGCTGTGACTGATGAGATTCTTCTCTTATTGCAGTTAAAGGATTCATGCAATAATATGAATAAAACAGAGGGCACATCACTGCCAGCTGTAGATGTTAATTTGCCATCTTTCATGCCTAATGAGGACTGTACCATCATGCAGAATGAATCCAAAGACAACAGCAGTCCTCAGGGGTCTTTGGAAAGCTGTGCGGAGGACAGTCCATATGAGCACTGCAGAAGAGAGGCTGCAGAAGAAGTACCTGCACAAGTAAAAGCAGCCTTAGAAGATTCAAATACAGTGGAGAGTAAAGAGGATCTAGCAGAAGGGGCAAGTGAGACCCCAGAGGTTAATCTTGGATTAAATGCACAGTTCATTGTACCTGAATTGTCTGTTACTGGAGAAGACAGCGAAGGGGAAAACTATTCCAACACAATCTTTGCTGAAAATGATGAGAACCTGAAGCAGATAGAAATGAAGGATCAAGACCTGAGGAGAAAGGATCAGCTTGAAGAAAATAGTTCGGACTGCAGCAATGACATGAAGGAATCAGCAAATCTTCTGGCCTTTTCTCCATTAATTGAACAGTGGGAAAACAGTTCTTTTACTATCGTTTACGAAGGTGCCCTTCAATCTGAGAACAAATCTGTCTCTACCAAGGATACGCAAACTGGTTTGCTTTCTCCTTCTGACTTGCCTTCAGATAATCGAGATCATCTAATGTGTGAAAGAGCAAAGAACAGGCATGAGCCAACCTGTCTTTATGGGAAGGACAACAAGTTGAATGAAGCAACAGCTAGCTGTAGCTCAGAGTCCTTTCTGAGTGTGGAGGCCAAGCGCTATAGAGTGTATCCTTTCTCTTTGTCTCCGATATACGAAGATGACAGCTCCCAGGAAGACATACTTTCCACAGATGTGTCACCAGAGGGCCATCCTAGTGGAATATCTAAAGATAACAGTGATAATGCTTCTGTGCTTTCCCTTCTTCAGTCAGTTTCTGAGCGCTTGCAGTTTACTAGTCAGTTCAGAGGAGAGGAAGAAGAGGAGGAGGAGGAGGAGGAAAAAGAGGAGGAGGACAGAGTGGTAGACAAGGAGGAAGACTCAACATATGAAGAAAATATGTTTGATGTTGAGAGAGAAGATGACTGCCTTTCCAGTCAGTGCAGAGGGAATTTAAAAACAACCCTTCAGTCTAATGACCAAAATAAGTCTTTTTTTCCTGAACAAACACTTTTTCTTTCAAAAGAACAGCTTGACTCTAAGGAACAACCAAAACTGTTTCCAGATGCAGCTTCTTCCAGTCAGACACCATGTGAGCCAATTTCACAGGAGGCTGATGCTGCTCCAAAGCATCCCTCCACAAGTGTGTACTACCAGTATTGGAAATCTGCCAGCAACTCCTCCGCTGAGAAAGGGAACAGATTTGGAAGTATTCTGCAGGAAATGTTGCAGCCAAAGATTCATTGGTCTCAAGACAACACCATGCCAAAACTGGGAGAATTGTCAGCGGTAAGATGTTGTGTCATATATAATAATCAAAGTGATTAGCCCAGACTGAAAATTGCTGGCTCCCTATTCTCCTTCCTCTTATTTTTAAGGTTAATTCTTTTATCATAAACAAAAGTAATTAGGCTGTTTAAGATGATAATTTTTTTTTTTTAAAAAAGCTTTCTGATAAAATAATTCGGAAAACATAATGTTCTTGTTTCAGCACACAGATGAAACTGACATAATTGTAAAACAGGATATGTGAACAGAAAATCAGATAGGAAAATATACATAATAGCAAGTCTGTATAACAGCAAAACACAGACTTGTCCAAGCTAAGGACATCTTAGATGAAGATTATAGAATCGCCTTTTGTGTGAAAATTGTTCTTCAATTTTTTCCACTTCTGGGATTAGCAGAGGTGTGTTGTCCAAGAAATATCTGCTTACTGAGCTATGTTTATTCATTACCGAGTCTTGTGCAAGCTGCAACTCAGTTAGCAAGTAATAAAATTGTTTCCATAGATTAGCATTTAGTTTTTTTAAAGCAATGGCAGATGAAGGCATGGAAACAGTTCTGTTTCTTTTAAAACTGAAAGGGCTGAATAGACCAAATATGTGACTGAAGGAGAAAGTCTTTCCATTATATTGAGAGTATTTCAGTCTTTGCTAGAGGGTCTTGCCACTGTTAAGTACGTGCTGTTTATGATTTGCTGCAAAAGGGTAATGCATTTCCCTAAGTTGTAGGTTCCGTAATAGTTGTTCCTTTCCAGTACTTGCTGGTTTCTGCTCATTCATTCTGTTACAAACTTATCTGCACCAACTCTGAATGACAGTGAAACAAATCTTGGTTGTTCCTCCTAGTGACAGTGGCATGCATTTATAGGGATAATGGACCCAGCATTATCTGTCTATGCTTCATGCTGCTTTTGCAGATGTTAATAGTTGTTTTCTATATCCTTTGAATTTCAGAACCTCATTGACAGGGCAAGTCTCAAATGCAATCCAAGACCAGGAAAGGTAAGCATAATTTGCATCACCATGGGTCAGTGTGATACATGGAATAATTTGTTACAGTAAAGTTTTTAAACTGAAAGCAACACTTGCCTATGCTAATAATGAGATAATGTTATTAAAAATCCTGCCATTAGTATTTCTGTAATTCTGTCAGCAACTGCTGGTTTAGTTCAGTAGTGTTTCATAAAAGAAGAAAATGTGTAGCATATCAGTTCAGCAGGCACAAAGTGAAATAGGTTTTATTCCAAGCAAAAAGTAACTGTCTACACTGTATGTTGGAATGGGCCTTCATTCATATGCATTGTATGTTGTTTCAGATTATCATTTATGATATTTATGGTGACAAAAGTAAACAAGAAGTTAATTCTGATATGCTAGATACCACGTCCTGGATCTTTCCCATTGGAGCATTACTTAGGATAATTAGAGGATGGTAAGAAATCCAGGTCATATTAAATGGAGTGTCTCCAAAATACTGTATATCTCTTTCTTTTGCATTTTCATTTCTTTTATTTATGACATGTTTGATCTACAAGAGTGTATTTTATTTCTTTATAACTGCACTAATTCCAATGAAAAAACCCATGAATTAAGGCTTCAAATACTGCAGTATATAATTTTTTTTTCTCCTGGGAACTATATTCAAACTAAAATTTCCTAGTAGAAACACAAGTAAGTTTAGACTTCTTGCCTGAAGTGCTGAGGCAGTACAGTAATAATCATCACTAGAAGCACGTGTATGCTGAAGAAAATGTTTCTTTTACAGCTCCACTTCATTATACAGTAGCTATTGCAAAGGGACCATAAAATTAGCCATCTCAGCTGCTGCTTATAATGTAGCATTTGGAGGAATGTGGATGCAGAAGGATATACAAATACCTTTAAAGCAGATTTTGTGTCTTAGTTTGCTTTGGGAAGCTGGGGCTGGGACCATGTCAGTTGTTGCATTAGAATTTAGGTAGTGGTGCTTACAGTGAATGTTTCTGACTGTCAGCCATCGTGTCAATGCAGTTACACAGTTTTGAGGCAGCCTGGTTTGGTTTTGCATACATTTCTTTCATATCTGAAGTAGTACTGAATGCCATTTTTAGTATGTGTATGCTTTATGCCTTGCATAGTTTCTGACCGAAATGACCTGTTTTGATGTGTCAATTAATATATTTGCTCCAGTAAAATGAGGCTTTTTATTTGCATTGTGTTTTAGCTGTACTTCTACATAGTTTATATTTTAAGTTATATTAGGCTACATCCTGGAGGAGAACTGTGTATTTTACACTGAAGTAAAAGCACTGTATTTATCTGAAGTAAATGTAACTACTGAGGAACAGCATAAGAAGGGGCTGATAATTGGCTTGATAAGAAGAGCTCATTACTGAGCTTTCCATCAAATGTACTACATAGAGATAGTCTTAAACTTATCAGCAACAACTCTCTTCATGATATCATTATTACAGTTGGATTTTTTATGAGAAACCGAAGTTCCAGGGTCAGAAATATGTACTAGAAGAAGGAGAGACTGTGCTGGATCACCTTTGGGATCTTCCAGGCATGAAACATCATCGAAGAAACCTCACAGTTGGTTCAATCAAACATGTGACAAAGGTACAGACTTTGTTAATAATATACTCACATACATAATTAATTTCTGTTGGTTTTACTAATGGACGATGTTTGTATGCTGAGTTTCTGATTTTATTTAGACTTGCTATGAATTACAGTTGTTCTCTCTACAGCTTTGTGCCATTTGTAGTATTTCCATGTGGACAAGTGGTACACCTACAGCATCTGGCTCAGCATACAGCCAGAAGTTGAAAAAAGGCATTTTGTTGAAAAGATAGGAATCAAATGCCTAAAACTAAATACAAGGCATCCATTGTTGTTCAGTGAATGAGGAATATATTTACCAGGTCTTGTGATTTAAGTCTTAGTGGTCTTGTTGTTTAGCATAGCATTTGAGCTATTCGCAGGGCAGTGGCCATTTACTGTGCACGAGTTATCATTTGCATCACAATGCGAAAGTTTTTCAGAAAAAGTGTTTCTCTGCTGGTATAGAGATAATTTTAAAATTAATAATCTTGTCATCAGTCAAGGGGCATAATGTCATAACAGAAATACTTTTTCATTCTCTTGAAGACTGAAGGATATATTAATAAATAAATTCAAAAGAGGCTAGCTGAGGATGTGAATAATGAAGTTAACATTTATTTGAGCTAAACAAATTAAAAGCATTTGTCAAATACAGAACGTGACTATTGGTCAATAATGTGGAAGGTTGCTAACTAATTAAAGAAATGCCACAACATGTGGAACCTATGGTCTGAAGCTGAGGGAAGCTAGGTGTGGCTTGAGTATCAAAGAAAAGCCTTGGATAGGAAAAACACTGTGGTTAGCTTCTTGATGCTTGATAAAAATCTTTGTAATACAGCTAAGTAGATTTGAGTGTTGTTCTTCCAGTACATGGTTCATTTGTATGGAACACAGATGCAAAGCTTTGTTACAGTACAATGGTTCAGTAATCAGCACTGTTTCTCATGTAACTTGAGTATTGAGAAGGTGTGGTTGGTTGGGAGAACTTCTGCTGTTGGTCCATAGGGCTGTGTGGAGCTAGTGTGGGTGTGGAACTCATCAAGCTGAGCTTTGTCCTCTACACCTTACTTTGTGAAAGAATCCCTCTTTTCTAGGTTGTACTTCAGCTGCTGTGGAATTACTTTGAGAAGGTAGTTAACCAGAGTACCAGAATGCTACCTTTTTTTTTTTTTACTTTTTTTTGTTTGGTTTGGTTTGGTTTTTGGTTTTTTTGGTTTGGTTTGTCTTTTGGGGGGGAAAAACAGAGACATTTTTTGTAACTGGCAAAAAACTGTTTCTTTCAGTTAGCTCCTCTGTATGTGGTCTGTAGGATCACATGTTTTACTGTCATTCTCTTTTTCATAGGCTGGGTAGCTCACTGACTTTTCTTCTGCCTCTTTGTACATCCAGGCTGACTGTCTGGTCTTCTGATTCTTAAAAGTGCCTTTTTTTTTGGTGCTTGTTTAATGGCTGCTCACATGCCTTCAGTTAGCAGATTTGAAAATTGGCTAAATGTTTGAGAAGAAAATGGCTTGCTTGCCAAGAAAAAAACAGAAAACTCTTTACTAAAGAAATGGCAGGAGGTACACTTAATATTATTTTTATTTCTTACTGGCAGATGATAGTTTGCTGAGAAAGTCTGCTAGTAGCTTCATGCTCTGATTTGTCTTTAAGCCTCCACAAAAAGCAAAGGTTCTCTTAGCTTTGTGGTTAGCCTGTGGCTTGACTTAGTGTGGATATGTGTTAGATGTATCCATGTACCTTTAATTTGGATGAACTTAGGAGGGGAAAAAAAGATCACAAAGGAACAGATCATGCAAGTAGTAAAATGAAGACCAATTTGAAGTAATGGGGACTGAGTTCCACTAAGGGAAGTCAACGTGAGCTTAGGCAAGCAAAACTTTGCACATGCAGGTTTAATGCAGCTCCTGCAGTATAATATGCTTAACCAAGTTAGTTTTCTGGTCTGCTCCAATACTGATCTTCCAGAAGGGGAGGGCTTTTTCTACTTGTTTCAGGAAGTGCAGTGAGTGTGCTACATGTTACCTTTCCAAAAGCAAGAGCTGAGAAGTGTTGCTGATGTTTCCATTCTCAAGTAATCTTATAAACCACTGTTCTGCAAGACGGTGAGATCTGAAACAGCAGTTTGTAATCTCTGTCTGCAAGATGATTAGGCAAGGAATAACTGGATTCCTTGTGGACTCTCTTTAAGCAAAGCTCTTTGTAATAGGAATGTTCAGAATATTATGTGAAGGGTGTGCTTCTTTTGTTTGTGTGGTTTGCTAGCTGAAAAGACGTTACTAATTAAAGCAGAGACTACTTCTGTCAGATACCATAGGAATTCACCCAGAAGCTTGAGATTGTTTTATTTGCTAGTTGGCATTTACAGGACAGTAATTAATTAATTTCTTGAATATTATTTTATTTTTCTATCAGTCCTGTTGAGTTCTGTAGTTTGGTTTGATGGTCATGCAGAGCAGGAAAACTGGGAGAAAGAATTATGAATGGGTAAAAAAGTCTGAAGGACCAACAGAGTAAGATGGAAAAAAAAAATTGCTGCAGAAGCTGACAAATACTAAGGACAAACTGTGTATGAAAAGTAAGGTCTGTGTTTAGACTGTATAAAAAAGCAATTTTGTGAATACCAGAACTAATTAGGCCAGTTTTCAATAGACTCTTCTCTCATCATTGTTTTGGCATTTACCTTAAGATGCCAGACTTCAGTCATTCTTTGTCCTGTTGTCAACATAAAAGACTGCCTCATTTAAACAGGCTATTTCAATCCCTTCAGTCACCACAGCTTACAGCTCCAAGGAGGTGACCTAACAGTACTGAAATTATTAGCCCTGACCGTGCTGTTAGATCTTTAACCCTGGATCCAGAAGAAGGGTAGACAGCCAAGACCACCTTTAGGGGATTAAAGTCTCTGAGACTCTACAGTGGAGCTCCTGGTGACAGTAGAGAAATGTCAGAGATGCCACTGAAGAGTAATACTTAATGCTGAGATCTTGAGGGCCATCTTAATGGTCTTCAGAAGAAGCCTTCACCTTTCTGCTGAGGGATGTGTTGCTGTTGTGGAAGCGTCTGTTCTCTGCGACCAAGCAAGAGCATTCCTTATGCTTCTGTAAACATCTCTGCTCCCAAAAGACCACAAGGGAAGCCCTGGCACACCAGGATGACTGAATAGGAGGAGAGTACCACAGAGTAAAGGAAAAAGACAGTGGGGTGCCTGGAGGCTGTGACCTACCTAAGCGTTTTTTGGTTGTGTATTATCCTTGGAAATGAACCCAACGACCTAATCTGTTTGCTGTGCTTTGTGTTCTGTTTTTGCCTGATGTGTCAGTAGGAAAATGAACAAGGCATGAGTTTTTACTGCTTGTGTTGGGGGTGGCAGGGCCAGGGGAGTATCGTGAGGAAATTTCCCACTTTTGGATCTGGCCTGAAACACTGTAGTAATAGTTTTGCATGTGGGTATCTTATGTGCAAATCTTGACGCCTTGCAAATGAAAGGGCTTCAAACTGAAGGATCTAGTTCTCAACCTGAATGCTATCACATTTGTGTGGTTTTCATTTTGTTTCTGAGGATGGTGGCTTTATTAGGAATGTTAAAGAAACCTCTGAAAGTAATGATGCCTATTAAATATACTCAGGCAAATTGGAACATGCTAGGGCAAATATTTGCCAAGCTTAAGTTTACATGCTTAAATTATATAAATTAGTGACCTAGTACTTTAGTGTACATCTGCAAATACAGTGTTCACGTCGTACAGTAATACTAAATTTTACCATTTTTCTGCATTCTTTGAATATATGAATATATGTAATTTGAACTCAATATTTCAGTTAGATTATATATTTGTGATTTTTTAAAAATGTGCTTAGAAAATACAGTTTTTCATGCTCAAACATTTTAAAACTTTAAAAATGCACATCCTAATTCCTTTTGATGCAGACCTCAGTTTACTATGTGTCTTTTTAGGAAAGGACCTTGTTGATTAATGTAGTATACACAAAAATACTATCACGGGGAGTACATTTTTTTTGACTGCTAAAATATGGCTGGAAAGAGATGATGATAAATAGTAGAGATTTTATGATGAGTGCTTGTGCTTTAGCTTTCCTTTGGAGAACTGCTGCATTTTTCATCTGTTGAGGTGGAGCCTGCCTTGTGAGCTCAAGTCAGGGAAGAAAACTTGAAAAGAGAATACAGACTGGCTTTTTCCAATCTTCAGATGAAAAAAAACAAACACAACACCTCTTACTCAATTAAAATTAAACATACTCTGTCTCATATTCTGTCTGAGCCCGCAGGCAAAGATACTTTATTTTGCCACTTGTGTAGTCTTGTAGGTACTTTGATTCACAATTTATCTGAGGCCAGTAAGAGTCTAGCATCATTATTTGTGGAATTCTTCTAGGTGCAACTTATGATCTTCTGTATCAAGCTTTATTGTTGGATTCACATATTTCAGCCTCGTATCAGATATTAGAAAGAAAAGAGAACTTCAGATATTTCTTGTTTCTGATTTAATAAGATAGATATACATGTGAAAAGCATGAGTTTCTTTTAAACTTACCTAGCAATACACATAGAATTGAGGAATGGTGTTCCTTACCACTTTGACATAAAGTAACATTGTACTATAAGTCTTTTTTCCAAGTTTTTCTGATTTTGCTCATCTGATTATAAAAATTCCGGTATTGCAGTGTTTGTTCTGAAAACAAATAATTTGCATTGTTTGCAAGGTACAATACAGAGGAAACATGATTGTGTGTGTGGGGGAGAGCTGCCAAAACGGTATACTGTGTTACTTCAGATCTCATAAGGAAAGTGAAATAATATCCTGAAGTCCATCTATTATAATTGCCAGGTTTATTGCTGAAAGGTAAATAACTACTGAAAGAACTTCCCTAACCAAGAAGAGGTGTGTGTTTTAGATAGGATTTTACTCTGTTTGAAAGCTCCACTCAAAACCTGTGTGAAAAGGGAAAACAAGCAGGCATTGTCATAAGATGAGGTGCTGTAGTTTTAAGAGCTCTTTTACCATGATGCTGTGTTTCTTTTCAAGCTCTTGTGTTTTGCCTTTCAAGTCTGGTAGAAGACACGGGCCCTGGGGGCTCTCTGTCATGATGTGACCGTGCCTGGGTCCCCAGCAAATCCAAGAGCCAGGTGCTTCTCTGAGGGCTGGTTAGCCTGTGGCCTGACTTACTGTGAATTATGTGTTAGATGTATCCATGTGCATTTAATTCAGATGAACTTAGGAGGGGGAAAAAAGACAGTTTCTCATGCTTTTCTCTAGTGCATACACACTAGATGCACACATCTTCCTCCAGCCACATTTAGGACTGTTGGGGTCTCTCTATGCTATCTGAGCCCTTTGGCCTAAGGCACATGTGCACCTGGGCAAGGAGGATAAAGTAAAGGGTGCTCTGAAGTTATCACTGGAAACTGAAGGTTTCCAGCTACAGCTGAGCAAACTCCATGAGCACATGAGCTGCTTTTGACTGAAAGAAGACTGTTTTGTAACACATTGCTGAAGCAGGGCATTTTACAAGATCTTCATTGATTCATGATGTGTTTGAATGCTGGGAAAACACTGGCAGTGCGTTTTACAAAAATGCTATGAAATTAATGTGGTTCAATAAAATGCTTGCAAATTCTAGAGAAGATCATGGATTTAACAAGTTGTTCTCTAGCATGGTATCTATCAGTAGAAAATCCTTCAGTAAGGTAAGAGAGATTGTTGTTCCATAGTAACAGAAAAACTGCTAATGTGTCCACTTAACAAGTATTTTCCAGTACTGTTCTTTTTCTTTCCTCTCTAAAATGCTGTAGATTTATTTAACATGACAGAAAATTGTACTTGTAGGGCTTAAAACCACAGTCAGATGCGTTACAGAATCTAATTATCATGCACTGGGGGAAGCAGGAATGAAGTACTAGGCATTTCCAGATAGTTTCAGTTATGTGTGGATCATGTGTATCTATATGTGTGTCATGAAAGAACCATCTTAAAATAAAATATAAAAAAAAAGCAATATTATATCCATGGTTTGTGTATCAGTAAATACTACCAGAGCTTTTACTTGGAGAGCATTTGACACCTTTTTGAAGGTAGTCCAACAGGCATAAGTGCATGATTTTTCATTGAAAGTTAGTAGGAGCTGGAAATTTACTTCCCGTAGCTTTTCTAAAATCCCAGTATTGATTTTAAAACCTTCTATTTTATGAAACCCAAAGCTAAGTTAGAAGGGTGAGAAGATAGGATTAAAAAAAATAATTAAAAAAAAAAGGAAATGTTACCGGTCCTTCTCCTGACACAGTGATTGGGTAGATTGTGCAAGTGTGGATAAACCTTGCCCTTTGATTTGTTTCCACAGGACTGTGGTGTTCCAGAGGTGGAGTTCTGTCTTGGAGCCAGCACAGAGGGACTTCCTATCTGCATACAGAGTGCAGTTGCCAATTTAGAAGAACTGGATCTTGAGAAAAACCCTTATATAAGTGTCAAATCAGGAGTGTGAGTACTGAAGCTTTTAAATAGCATTTTGCTAGCAGGTAGAAGGGTAACATTATGGGATGAATGTCCGCCAGAAATGGAAACAATATTTGGGGTTTTTTTGCTACAAATAAGTTGACATACATTACATATTCCCAGCTCTACTCTTCAGTGTTGTGCTGTGTGGCCTCCTAGCACTGGAACCAAATTCTTGAAGGTATTTTTCCTCTGGCTGCTGGCAGAAGTCTTCTAGAATTCCATCTTTGAGTGGCTTTATAAATAGAAGCACCAACTTAGCTATAATCAACTTTTAGTTCATTAGAGAATAAATACTGTGTCCCTGCTCACCCTCCCTGCTTATAGTTATAACACTATGGCTGAATACCAGAAAATTAATATTGCATCATCCTAGCATTCATCAAGTTATGGCCATATCCTGGCTTTCTGGAGTGGGGTGATGCAATATGATGCAGGCCCTTCTGTAGCCCAGGATTTCCTGTAGTGAGGAGAATAGTCTGTTTCCAGGGCAAATGGCCAACATAGTTCCTGAAGTATAAGATTTCTGTGCCTCTTCTCATAAATCACTGCAGAATGACATTAACTGTTCTGTTAAGGAGTGTCTTGAGTTTGCTTTTCCATGTGAGCCAAGCCTTCCTCCTGCAATGTCACAACATGTGCATGAAGCTTGGGTTGGTACAGGAATGAAAAACAAAGTTGTGTCTTTGTTTTGATAGAACTTAGTCTAACTTTTAACTGCATATGGTCTGTTTATGTAATTTTAAGGAAGTAATTTCCATGTAGCAATGTCTTGACCTCCATTCCTCATTTGATCCACTAACCCTGTGTCAAACTTCTACATTGACCTTTCTTTCTGATTTAAAGAAGGAGTCTCAGCATTTTTAACCTCCATTTTTAAATTATGGTAGCCTGCTTTCCCAAAGAGTGTTGTAAATGATTGTATTTTAATGAATGGGGAAAAAAATGAGTGAAATTTTGTTAGAAGCCTTTAATTCCTAAGGTGACAATCCTAGGTAAAATTTGATGCAAGTGTCTCATCCTCAATATCAGCATTGGTTTTGTGTACTCATAATGTAACATACTGGCTGCTTGATGTAAATGAACAAATTGGTAATTCTCTGCTTTATTATTCATGTTAAGCTTGGATTGAGAAAAAGTATCAGATCTTAACATTGATCTTGCTGGGGTAATTAAATAGAGCATGGTTTTGATGTGCTATCAGTATCTAAAACACATTGTCTATCCGAGTACAAAAAGAAAAATCACTTCAATAAGGTCATTGCAATGTTTTTTATGAGATTAATAAGTCATTTATCCTTATTGTTATAGATGGCTTGCTTATTCAGACTTTAATTATAAGGGAGAGATGAAGGTTTTGGAAGAATGTGATTCACAATCTGAAATTCCTTCAGCAGATGTGAAATCTTTGCGTCCCTTAAAAATGGTGAGGACTTCACAATTCCCTATTAGGTTGTGTGCCTTCCTTTTCCTACTGTTGCCTTCCTAAGGGTTTTGATAATTATAACTTAGGTACTAATACTTTCAAGGTTAATCCTTTTACATGTAACCCTCCTTACACTGTGGTGCATTTGCAGTGTTCAAAATGCACGGCATTCATTCATTCCAGGGCTTGCTGGGCTCCTGCATCTGCCCAAATAAGAACATAATCAGAGAGAGCACCTGATTCAGTGGGACATCTTCCTGCAGAGCTGCTGTTGTCAAGGGAGATGAAATAAGACAGAACTGAAAGAGTTCACTAACGCTACCAATTCCTTAACTAGAAAAGGTCCTCAGAAGTTGATTTCATTTTAATGGTACAGATAGAAACTGCTGGAGATGAAAGACCAGTTGAGTTTATTATCAAAAAATACCCTGTGATTTTCCTGTGACAACACATTGAAGAAAAATCTGGGGAGGTGCAGCTAATTTTTGTTTTGATTGGCAGCATGTAGATCTCAATATGAAGGAGATGCAGAAGGGTGTAATACATAATTCTACTGTATACTTAATATGTCTAGAGAGTTGCGAAGGAATAAAAACTCATCACTTTTTAGTCACTCGTGATGTCTTGTTCCCCCACAGAACATCATTCACTAACATTTCCAGAGAAAGTGCATTTGTGTTATTTGCTCTTCACCATAGATATTAATGTATCAGCCTGTGTTTTCTGTCTTTTCTATAGTTTCTTGGTGTTTCATCATTTGTGCTTAAGGAGCTTGAAATATATACACCAAAGCTCTTAAAGTTACATTTTAAAAATTGGTCAATATAAATTAATTTAAAAATACAAAATAAATACTTGCTTTAGAGTGCTAATAGACGTCACAGGAGTATTTTAAAATTACTTGCACCCTATAGGCTTGTCAACACACTGATTTTATTTGTAGGTAAGGTTTATAGGGTCCCTAGCTTTTATGAATTATCAGGATATTTAAAGCACCTTTTGATTTGACCAACACTGAAAATGGTGAATGTAATTATAAAGACAATGCTCTGATGGTACCGTAAGATACGTGTCAAAGCACAACTTATTTTTCTGTAAATACCCTTTTTTCCCCATCTTTTTTAGGGTGGACTAAAGGTGCAGATGCCGATGAATGTCAAGGTAAGCACTGAGGACACTGAGAATAAAATATGAGCACACTGGAAATACAAAAAATTATTTGGTCTGGTTTTGTTGCTGTGTGTTGTTTGACTAAGTAGTCAATGTTTGCTGCTGAAAGGAAGTTCACTAATACTGTGAACCACGTTCTTACAAGTGTTTAATGAGATGTAAAAGTAGTAGTAGTTTGGGTTTTTACATATACAGGAAATGCAATTTGCTGTAGAATTGTAAAGCTTTTACAAGATAAAATGAGTTTTTCTGACTGACACATCAGTCATTTAAATGGAAAGGGGTCAGGAGAGATTTTCTCACATAACATACCATTTTTTTTAAAAAAAGAGGGGAGGGGAAGGGGACAGGAATAGTGCCCCTTCCTTTCTATCCCTGATCCTCATACAAGAGTTGTGAGTGGCACTCTGACCCTTCTGTGATTTGAGTAACAGAAAAATTACCCAGTGTCATTCATACTTTTCCTTTCTTTTTCTAGTTCTCCACAAACGTACTAGCACTTTAGGTAGCTTCTTATTATACAAATACATATGAGTCTCAGGAGTTTTTCTAATAAATCTTGCAGAAGGTATTGATTCTGTTAATAGCTGATCTGTGTGGTTTGGCAGATCAGGCACCCAGAGTGTGTTAAGTGTAGTCACTCAAGTAACTTTAGGAAAGTACAGAGGAAGACTTCTGTGCATTTTTGAGGGGTCAAAGCCATGTGACAGTGTGTCTATCTGCAACCAGGTAGGATTTACCACAGTCTAATACACATAGCCCAGGCACAGGATTACAGGTTAGATCACAGTCATACAGCTCCAGAGTGAATTTGTGTATATGGAATTGTGTGAACAAGTATCCATCAGTGGATATGTCTGCAAATAGCCTTACAAACCTATCTAAGTCTAAATAGGGTATCTTCAGCTTCTAGGGCACTCAAGAATTTGAAGGACTGAGGAATACCATCCTTAATTTTCTTCATAGTGGTGGCTTGTTGGAGCAGGGAAAAAAAAGATGTCTTCCACATAATGTAGCAGCACACAGACCTAAACTTCAGATTGCTATTCAGAACATACTTAAGCCATTGTTTGACATTATATTTTTAGATCATAATATATGAGAAAACCCATTTTGGAGGATGGTGCAAAGAGATTTCAGAAAACATCAGTTCTGTCCCAGCTCTGTTTGGCTGTGAAGAGCAGTTTCACAAAGTTGGATCAATACGTGTCATTGGTGGAGTGTAAGTATATTGCACTTCAGTATTTATGTACTTTAAAATAGGTAATAATAACTAATTGCCAAGAAGTACTCACTAAGGGGACGATTAGATTTTCTCACTGGTTTTTTTATTTTTAAAAGAAACAAATATATATTTCTCTTGTCAATTATCAGCTTTGGATAAAACAACCTCACTGTAATACTTACTTAAGGAAATATAGGGAGGTAAACTAAGTGTATGAGAGGTGTGAAGTCAGTGTTTACCATTTGGATGCCAATAAACTAGGCCACTTTGTTTCTTAAGGACAGCATTTGCACAGACCTTTAATTGATACTGCTTTGTACTTCTGATAGTATCTACTTGCTCAAGTGACCTTAGGTAGGAGGTGTCAGTCTTCAATTCGATACTGTAATGCTACTGGAATCTATACACTTTTATTGTTGTAGTGGTCTTCCTTTGCCATGGTCTCTCCTTCTGTCATATAGACACAGGCACAAAAGCACTGTGTGTCACGGCCCTTAGGTGTTCACCAGGTGTGCTCAGTGCCAGTTATCCTGGGGAGCTACCAAGCCCATGTGTTCTTTCAATCTCTCCCAAGACCCAACAGCACAGGACTGTTTGAAAGCATGCAGAGTATTTGCTTCTGCCAAAGAGCTTAGCAATAAAACAGTTTTCAGAAACTTTCATTTTTTTCTTAGAGGATTTCAATGTTAATACTTCAATATAAAGGTTCAGTAACAATCACCCTTTCAGGCTGTTGTCAGAATCTTACAAGCACTAAATTAAAAATAAACATAATGGTGAATACTCAAAACTATTCATAAATAAATCAGGTATTAGCTATCTGGGAAGCCTCAAATTACTGAAAATCGTGTTTCCTTCTGTTGTGGTGGCTTTTATTTTTAATACTGTGGTAACTTAAACAGCTGCATTAATGTAAACCAAATGGTATTAAAAGTAAAGCTACCCCTTCCTGCCAAATTTCAATGCCAACAGAATTTGTATAGAAGTTCTAATACTTAAAAGGAAGTTCTAATGAAATAAATGCATACAAGAAAGAAAGAAAGGAGGGGGAAGGACTTTTTCAAACTAAGATCCATTAGAGCTTTCACAATTGATGTGGAAATTACTTGTTATAATTGAGCCATATCTGTTTGTTTAAAATATTTTTTAAAGTTTTGTTCCTATAGTACTAAAATATATTCCATCTGCAGTATATTGTATTTATTCAGTTCACTTGCCTATTTCTATATATGTTTGTAGGTTAGAGTAGGCAACTGTGTAAGCAAGTGAAATTTTGTTCTGCTAAAATCCCTAAATTTTGTCACCAGCTCCAGCAAGCATAGAATCTCACAATTTATTAATTCCCCAAAGGTATCTACTGCTTGTTTTATCTCATTGTCAGTTGATGGCTTAGTGTTTTGGCCACTAGATGTGTGCTAGCCTCTGCAGTACCAAATATTGGTATTGGGAATACGTCCGACTGAGAGGAGATACATGGAGAAACATTTCACAAATACACTGTTGTTAGAATCACATGGTGGGATTCTGATCCACAAAGAACACTTCATGGGTGCTTGTGATTTCAAACAAGCATTGCTTTGTTTGCTATCTGAGTCTGTGTTACTCGTTTAGGGTTCTTAGGTTGTTCTCTTTCTCTTTTATGTGTTATGGAAAATCATGTGGGCAGTTGTTCTGCTTTTCACAGAGTCACAGAATTATCAGAGTTGGAAGAGACCTCTAGAGATCATCCAGTCCCACTCTCCCATTAACACAGGATCACCTGTAGAGCACATTACAGACTGCATCCAGGCAGGCTTTAAACATCTACAGAGCAGGAGACACCACAACCTCCCTGGGCAGCCTGTTCCAGTGCTTGTCACCCTCATAGTGAAAGTTTTTTTTCTTATGTTTAAATGGAGCTTCTGTGTTTCATCTTGTTCCTCTTGCCCCTCGTCCTGTCACTGGGAACTACTGAGAAGAGTCTGGCTCCATCTTCCTTGCACCCACCCTTTAGATACTTATTTCTTATTTGATTTTTTAAATTTTAATTATTATTTTATTTTATATTTTTCCATTTACTTATTTTATTTCTTTTGTTGTGTGGTCACTGTAGATGGGTTGCCTATGATGAGGAACGCTACAAGGGCCACCAGTACTTGCTGGAGGAGGGAGATTATGAAGACAGCCACTCATGGGGGGCAACTGACAGTGTCCTCCTGTCCTTCCGGTTCCTTCAGGCTGTAAGTGTTTTTATGAATTTCACACGAATTATTCAGAGTTCTGTACAAAAAGAGGAAAGTTATTTTTTGTGTATTATACAGCTGTCTTTGGTTTAGTCATTCCACCTTTTATCCGAGTTCACTCTCATTCCTTTGGTACTTGCTGAAGTTTAGACTGCGCTCTGTACATTGTAAAGGTGGAGGTTCTAAACAGCCTTTGTAAAGTTTGTAGGAAATATGTATCATGCAGAATTCCTTGCCTACCTGTGAGGTTTTCCAGGTATCTCACTTCTGCACTTGAAGCTGTTTGAATCTCTAGAACAGAATTTACTTTTTAAGTTTAATATGTGTAATGTAGAGTGCAGTTCTCTATTAAAATAAAAATAGCTTTTCAACACAGCAGCTGTTGCAAGCTTTAAAACAGCATTACCCTCTGCCTCTGAGATTTGTGCCAGAAAATTTTGGCAGCAAAAATAATCATGGGGAAAGAATCCTTGCTACTAAAATGTTTTTAATGGGAGCAAATATTAAGTCTTAATAAAAACTGTATCAGAGTCCAGTATTAGAAGCAAAGTTACACTTTTCAGTGATAGTGAATGCAGCTTCTTTATCATTTCCTTGGGCTTGCATGGTTTTTGTTTTTGGGGGGACTTGAAGATTTTATCATTATTAAGATTTTATTAAAGTAGGACCTCTATGAGCTTTAAATACAGCTGTAAAGAGTGGCTTCTTTTGAGAATTAGATTGTTCACTCTGAAATTTCTCAGGCTTATATATTCACATTACTCATCTCCTCATCTGAGGAGCTGTGATGGTCCTGAGCTGGAAATTTGAAGATATGGATTTAGAGCACACTCATTGTCTCAGCAGTCATTATTTCAAAAAAATAATAATGTGACACCAAAGAGGCCATGCTCAAATTCACAATTTGCAGTTTTGATTTTTACGAAAGGCACCTAGGAGAAGCTATATTTATAAACAGAAGCTATCATGGAATTTAAATAAAGATAGGAAAATAAACTGAATTAAAGCAAAATGTCCTCTAAACAATTTATTTTCAGGTTTCTGAGAAAAACAGGCAAGAATTTTCTTCTAATTGCTCATTTTGAGTGTACAGTTCAGTTGCTGACTAATCTTAGCTAGGAATAGCTTAAATAGCTAGGAATAACTTAAATTGATCCTGTGAAATATTTTCTTGGGAAAAGAACAAAACAACTCCATGTTTCTATGACATTATTGCAAGCTTAAAATTACGCACGCACCTAGCAGGGATGACCTTCCATGTATATGCATGTGTTTAGTTTGACTCATGCCTAGGACACTCAGGATGCTCAAGTTGTAAACATTTTAAAAACATACATAATTCACAACCATTTATCGACATATATCATTCAAATTTGCATATAAATATATATTAGTGTGTACATATGGATAATAAAACTGTAAATAATACTTTTCCTCAAGTTGTAGCATAGCTAAAGGCAGTGAGCTAGTTGCCACTGGAGTGACTCACTGGCATTTTGTTGTTCAGCTTGACCAACAGATTGACCTCCTCTCTGATGTACAATACATACGTCAGTGTTCAGGCTTGCCATATGCTGCATTCATGACTTTGTATAGAATACTTAAGGTCAGGGTTTTAAAAATGCTTTAGTAACAAACTCTTGTTTTCAAGGGGACCTGGGCAAAAATCCAAAACTAGTTCTGTGTGCCTAGGGCCCCTCTCTGCATGGCAAACGTAACAGGTCTTTGTAATTTCAGAAATTCTGTGGGTAGAAGTGTGGTAAAGGTTGTGATGGTCTCAGACTCCACAGAGGTGTTCCTGGATCTTTACAGCTCTTGCCTACAAGTTCTGTTTTAGTCAGATGGGTTCAATAGTCTTTGAAGATGATTGAAGATTTTGTGACATGTAGCCATGTTGCATTATTCATGGTCAGCATGGGCAGGGAGTGGGGCTGGCCATTGGCCCTGCTCTTTTTAACACATTCTCACTGGTGTGGTCTCATGTAGGGGCCAATCCAGACTTTTTTAAAATTTGCTCAACCATGACACCAGGTGACCCTGACTACTGAATCGACTTTAATGCCAGCCCAGACCTGAAAATAAATTAGCCTGACTTACAGTACATGAAGATGAAGCTAATGAGCCCAGTGTACCTGAGTCAGCTCCAGGCACAGTCAGATCAAATGTCTTTGTGCCATGCTCCCAAAACAGGGAGTGTGTTACAGAAGCACTTAAATAGCTCTATAGAGTGCCAGGCTGGGTATGGAGTGCCTGGTTAGCCTGTGTGGGTACTGGCTCTGTTGATGTGGCTCAGTGCTATGCAAAGCTATTCAGATGTTTCTGTGCATCGACACTCAAAATGAGAGGTTCCACCTGAGCTTATTAGCACTAGGAAAATCCGGCCCATGTTTCTGTACACATTCTAGTGACTGCAGTTGAACTGCAGCACGAATTTTATTTCCTGACAAATCAGAAAGGTTAGCACACAAAAGAGAGATTGTTTCAAGTCAGCCCTCCCCACATACTGGTTGGGATGTACATGCATGGAAGCATACTGCAGGTTCTCGGCCGTTGTCTGTATGAAACATTTCCTCTGTGAACCCGTCACAAGCTCTGATGCGAGGATTTGGGGAGTGTTTTGTAAGCAAATATAGAAAGGACATGTAGAAGCCTATCTTCCAGCATACTGCCATCTCTGCTACCAGCATTTATATTGGAAATGCTGGAGTCAAGTACAGGGCTGGTGCCCAGGGTAGGACAGCAGTTTGCATTGTGTTATGTTTTGGGGTGCAGCTGTATTTGCTTCTTTTCTGCAATGTCAAATGAGAGAAGTTGTGAAGCTGGGCTTTGCTTGTGGCTGTCAGAGAACATGCAAAGTTTCTGAGTCTCTTTCAGTGGAGCAGAGTATGTTGCCTTTGGAGTTTTCCCACTAATATTTAAAGTCTAAAATTATTTGCTTTGGTCTGAAAGTCCATTTTTTAAGTATTTCTTCTTTTGCTTCTAAGAGAAGCTGTAGTGAAAATTTAGGGAGGAAAAAATGGCTGAACTTGAAACGTGTTTTAAGTAGAATTGTGGATATATTTCAGTATTTTAAATTGAGTCAAATAAATTGCGTGCAGATTTGATCTAAATGTGTTTTCTGTAATTCTTACAAAGGCTTTGCTTTAGGACTGTTAGGGGTAGTGCTTACTGCACCAGTAATTTTTTTTTTTTTTTAAAAAGTAGTCTGGTGCCGTAGTTGGTCATGACAGTTTTACTAGCCCTGGCACTTTAATTTCTAGTGTATACCTAAAGTAGGTACGACTTTTTAAATAAATGAAAGGAGGTGGTTAACACAGTAGGAAAACCAGTTTTACTACAGAATTTGTTCCATCACTTTTTAGTATCCTGTAAACAATGCAGAGAGGTTGAACCACATCAGGTGTATGTTCTAAAATTGACTTGCATTATTCGTTACGATTGAATCATGTGCTAAAGAGCCTTTTTGATCCAGTTCACCTCACCAAATGAATCTCGCTGCATGGTTTGTCTGGCCTTAATTTCAAAGTGGTTTTTGATTGTTGTAAGTATTTTCTTCCAGTGTAGCCTTCAGCATTTTGCTCTCTGGTTGGCAGCTTGTGAATGCTTCAGCAGCAAGTATTAATGCAGTAATACCTGGGATGGTGTCCTTACATGTTCTGAATCTGCTTTGGCTCCTGTATTTGCTTGGTAGCCTTTTCTCTTGTTTGCAAGATTTACTTATTTTCAACTTAATATGACATTGTTGGATGTTTCAGAAACACTGAAATTGCATTGAGTTCATGCTTTTTTCTTAAATGTCAAAGGAAAGAAGTGATTAGATTTTTGTTTTCCATTTCCCCAAGCACAGGCTGAGCTGTGTGTTTTAAATTGCTAAGTGGTTAAAAAGTTGGAGATATGAAACCGAAATTCAAATGATCTGAAGCTGTGCAAGTAATCTGGTCAAGCAACTGTGCTACCTGAGAGCTTAAAGCAATGTCATGTGGCTGTATAAGAGAGAACATGACAGTGTCATGTGGGATTTATTTTATAGTTCTAGTGATTAGTCATACAAAGAATGTGTCCAAAGCCTGCAAACCCCTTGTGCTGGAAGGGTGATCTTGGGCAGTCTTTTTTTCTCCATGGTAATTGCCTGATTGCTTGGAAGAGATTAGTAAGAAGAACTTGAGGTAAAAGACTACGGTGATGATAATGCTTGGAGTAGTCATTGGTGAAGTTGTCAGAAGATCAGTTCTAAAGCTCCAACACTTCTCTTTCCCCTACAGGCATCTTTGCACTCTATCATCCTTATAGAAGAAGGATGGTACTCAGGGACAGGAGGTTCTTCCTCTCTTCAGTGGAAACTGCTGAAGGCCATATCAAAACGCTAAGCTTCCAGCTGGGCACTTCAATGCCAAAAAAATGCCATAAACACACACACAAGCCCCTTCCCTGTTTTATAAAACTCCTTCCAACTTCAGCTCTTCCAAAACGTTTTATGTTGTGCAGCATCACTGAGCAGTGATGGCCTGTCTTCTAATGCCTGTGCTACCTCTTAGGATTTCATAGAGTCATCAGTGGCCCTGTTTCAGTCTGATGATGAAGATGGAAAAGTGTTAGACATCATTAATGAAGAAATCCCTGATCTGGAGATGGCTGGATTTGGCCCGGAGACAAGATCAATTCTTGTGAGAAGTGGAGTGTAAGTCTACTGAAAAATATGGATGGAAGCATTAAGTATACTTGGCCACAGTTGGGATTGGGTGCATTTTTTAATAGAATACATTTCACACTGTAAACACCTGGGGGAGAACAGTGTTTCTTAGTTTCCTTGGCAAATGGAAGAAGAAAATATCTTAGTTTTCTCTAGACCTCATGCCTCCAGCTTTACTTGGATTTGGACATTGTTGTTACTAGACAGAGCTTGTCATGTGTCTGCAGAGGTCACACGGACTGTAATTTCATGGTATAAGAGCTTTGACAGTAAAACAGAAGAGGAATTTTACGTATGTTAAGAATAGGAATGCCTTTTGGGATAGGTGGAACCTGTACACAAAGAGTGGGCTGTGCCTTATTCATAATAAAGTCAGACTGCTGCCCTGCCTCTGAAAATTAAAATACTTTCTAGAAAACAATCTAAAATAAAATAAAAACAATCTAAAATAAAAGCAAAGAGTTAGACCAATAGATGTGGAAGAGCACCTGGTTTAAGGTGATGCAGCCTACAGGATGCATTTGGCTAACTTTCAGTGTGCATATAAGATGTCTAGGAGGGATATGAACAGCACAAGTTGCAGTAAATAAGGAAGGTGAATCAGACCACTTGTAATACCTGTGCTGGAGACATGCAGTAGTAACTAATGGAGCAAGGATACAACATAAAAGTGCAAAAAGCCTAAATAATAGTAGGGGGCAACTATAATGCTTGCCATGAAATGACAGCTCTGATATAGCAGATCCTGCAGAGGTTCACTAGAAGGGTAAGGGAGGGGAGCTGCCGTGATAGAGGAGGCTGTTATAGGCACAAGAGTGGTACTGTACACAAAGAATGATATCAAAACATAAAATATGTTATGGGAAAAGAGCACTGTGGAATTATGTGGGTGGAAGTTCCAGACTTCAATAGTAACTTTAAAAGTACAGTACTAACATTGTCATGCCTACCCTAATGGTGATAGCTATCAGCAACTGCTACGTGAGACTAACACGGCTTCAAACTTAGGACAGGTGGCAATAGTGGAGGATTTGAACTGCTCACATAGAGACCAGATATCAGTGTCTCATAAGATGGAAGGATGAAAGGGTGGAACTCAATCTGGGGACGAGATGGCTGAGGAGGGATACGAATGAGATCTGCAAGTTCCTTAAGGTGGTAGACAGGCTTAATGCAGCAGTGTTCACAGAATCCTGCAGAACCATTGGTGGATTCTTTACAGAACTAGCTGAATATTTCTTTAAAATGGACATAGAGGTGGGGAGCAAAAGCCTTTCTTACACTGGAGGAGACACTTTTTGTAACTTGCTGCTAAAGTAGACTATGGTAGTGGATAGGACCAGGAGGTTTTAAAACACATTAGACTCAGATCTATAAATGGGTGCTAAAAGGAGAGGAGATGCCCTCTAATACCCCCAATATAACGGTGCCGGGTGACTAAGGAACAAATATGCCACCAAAAGTGGGCAGATTCGTGGCATTTCTAGCCTCTGTCTACTTCTGCCAATGCCTGAGTGAGTGTGCAGGGCTAGAGGCACCCCTGGTTGCACGTACTTGGGGTTTTCTTACTTTCTAAATCAAAATGGGGAAATCTTGAGCTGCCAGCTCTTGCAATCTCATCATCTCAAGGCATCCTTATTCACTTCTCTTTCTTCTTGCACCAGTTTTCTTAAGTCCAACTGGAAATGCTGGGAAAAGGCAGATGCTGAACCAGATAGAGGTTCATTTGAGAGAGATTTAAAAACTTAGCCATTGTCTTTTCTCTGGTCTTCTCACCAAGGAGTCATCTCATGCTGAATGCATATCTGATAGAAAGGCGCCCAAAGCTGTCTTTTGGTCACAATAGGGTTTGCAATGTAAAAGCAGAAAATCAAGTGTGGGACGGTTTTGCACTTCTCACTCAGTTTGATGTTATGATATCTGTCAGATGAACTTATTAAGAAACCTCAGAAGAAAAATATTCTACTTAGCTTGTTGGTGTTCATCAAATTACACAGAAAAATGTGATGTTTTCAGTTTGTTTTTGTGTTGTTCTGCAGGTGGGTTGCATATCAGCAGAAGTATTTCTGTGGAGAACAATATGTATTGGAGAAAGGAAAATATAAATGTTTCTTGGACTGGGGAGGATCTAGCAAAATCATCATGTCGATTAGACCTATTAAGTTGGTGAGTTACCAGAACTTTTTAAGGGGAAAACTTAGAAGAAATGAGACCTTTGGAGATCAGAACCTACAGTAATGTTATCATGTGGGCTATATATACAGTTTAATCAGTTTGTTTACTCAGAAACAGATTAAAGACCCTTGTGGATGGCACAATGAGTCTGTTCAGGATGCAGGCTGCAGTCTAGATCTTTCTGTCTGTTGGGAAATTTCTTAAGAACTTCCCCTTGGCAGAATGCATTTGTGGAAAGAGTAACAGCCTGGAAAGATCAATTTTCCCCTAAAGTGTGGTAATTTATAATGCCTATTTGATAATAGATATAAAAACACTTCAGAAATTTTCTGGCCCATATTGTTGTGCAATAGAAGTCTGATTTTTTTCCTCCTACTTTTATGCTAAAATATTTGTGATACACATAGTGAATGAAGGCAGAAAATACTGTTAATCCATTATTAAATCCAAGGTAGTGCGAGTTGCCCAAAGGTATTGTCACAGTTTAACACTGGCCCGGCAATTAAACCGAGTAACAGACGCTCTCTGTTAATCTTTCTCTCCTCCTTGCTAAAGAAAGGAGAGAGAATAAGGGAGAGAGACTTATGGGTTGGAAACTAAACTACACTATGGGTTGGAAACATTAAACTACTGTTTAATGAAACAGTAATGATAAATAGGAAAAAATTACTAAATATATACAAATACACAGGAAAATGGATACCATGTTCCTCCCCCCTCTCCCCCCAGTAGCTCTCACGTCACCACCGAGGCTGCAGGGCAGCTCTGGGAAAGTCCAGGCTGGACTCCTGGAGTCGGCAGCAGTTGGGAACTGGAGGCAGGAACACACAGATATGGGCTGGCACGGATCAGGACCACAGGCAGAGGAACAGACGGGGTCCTTCCAGGATGCCGGGTGAAGGAAGGGAAGCAGGAAAGGCAGGAAGGGCAGGCAGCTGGAAGCTGGAAGCAGGAAATCTGGCTTGGCCCTCGTGATGCCTCAAATTTATACTGAGGATGATGTATATGGGATGGAATACTCTGTTTGGTCAATTCTGGCATCTATCTTGTCCGTTCCTCCCCAAAGGAGGGATGCAGGTGGGACTTTTTTCTTCTTTCTGGAGGGTGAAAGTTTTCCTCAGAGCTGAGCAGTGTCCTTGGCTCTGCACACCAGTCTCTAGCAGTAACTATAAACATCAAGTGTTATCAGTCCTAGAAGCACACACTGTCTGAGAAGCTTGCTTTCAGCAAGTGCAACTACTTACAAGAGACTTAGCTAAAAGCAAAAGTACAAGACAGAAAATCACCTTTATCCTGGCCCAAACCAGGACAGGTATTCATGCCAGAACTGTCAAAACCGTAATGAAAAACAAAGACAATCCTCAGTAATGAGTACATTATAAATGATACTACTGCACTGAAAATGGGAAAGGAGCAAACATTTAACTTATTTTGAAGACCATGTGTTGAAAGACGTCTCCCAATCTTCTGTTGTTTTCAATTGTCTTTTTTTTTTTTTTTTTATGAAGTAATCTCAAAAAAATTAAGTAGAGACATTTACATGTGCTCTAATCCACATTATAAAAACTAATTAATGTTGATGAAAGTTCTTTGTCTGGAAAAGGACTGAACAGCCAGGCAGGTAGTCATGAGCTTACCAGCAACTGATGGCAGGGGCTGGGAAAGATCAGTGTCTTGGGACACTGCCTGGGAAATGTTTTTCTCTGCTTTTGAGGTCATCATTAACAAATTTCAGGAACCTGACATATTTTTTAGGAAACTAATTGTAATTAATCTTATTTATTTATATATTATTACAGGAACCGCTTGGGACAAATGAACCTCCACATTTGGTATGTTGACATTATATAACAGTCTATAGTATTAAACTACATTTCATAATTAAATAGAAGTAGATGTTCAATGGCCTGCTTTGTCACCTCAGATTATGCCTCAGTATTATCATCTCCACACAGTAGAGCATTGAATGGAGGAAACTAGTAGATGTATAAAGGTTGAGTTTGCTGATGTTCTGCTCTGCTTTATTCCAGTTCTTACAGTTTTGTATTCTTTCCTCAAAAATGCAAGCAGTTCAGCAGGTTTTGAGTGACCTTGAGTCTTTGTAGCTATTTTCCTCCTCTTTCCTTCTTGTTTTTGGAAACTAGGTATCACATGCATTCATTAATCCTTCTCTTATATATTTTTTCTATTATTTTTCATTTTGTCTGGTTTGTCACTATCTTGTTCACATCTGAGGTGAAGAAGAAAAAAAATAGAACTACACTCTTCAAATCTCCACATGTATCAACAGGGGAAGTTGTTTTGGGGTTTGTTTTTTTTCAGTCCTGAATGCTGGTAGCTTTGTTTTTCATAGTCTCCCAGTCATGTATAGCCTCTTCTTTAGAAGCAGGAACCACCTGCTCCATGCTTCCATTTTCCTCATAGTAACCTTAATTTACTGCATCCTGATTATAAAAAAAATCTGTGATCAGTCTCTTCTATGATATTTTCTATTTTCCTGAAAGTGGTATCTGACTTGGTGAAAACTTAGGAAGAGAAATCAGTCCCTAAAATTCACTTTTACTCTCAAGAACAAGTTAGTTTATAGTTTTGCACATTTGGTCTTTATCTTAAAAGGTTATGTTCCATTAATATTCTTTTGTTATGTTTTTCAAAACTGAAAACCTTCTCTAAGTGTTTGATGGTCTTTTTCTTGACTAACATTCTGTACCAACAGTGTTCTCCTCCCTTCCTGCATTAGTTGTTTAATTTCTTTTTTTATTTTGTTTTCTGTCCTGGAGTATGCTGCTAGCATGGGTGGTGATATAAGTGGTTATATTGCTCTCTCTCTGAAATGCTCTTAATTAAACAAATTTTGAAGACTTTGTTTCAAGAAACCTGACATTCTTTTTAGACAAAAAGGACTTTAGAGCTCAGTGGTTCTGTTTCAGAAAACTTTGTCATCTGGACACAATTTTGCTCTGTCTTGCCTGGATTGGTATAATAGCAATACGTGCATGGGAAATACAGACATTGTTTGGTAGGTCAACATTGCAGGTGGGCCACACCCTTCTTCTCCAGGTATTCTAGTTCTACAATTTTATGGTTAACCCTGGGCTACAGGAAATGTTTCCTATCTGAAGACATAATTGGTGTATTATTTTAGTCTTAAACACTGGTTTCCTGCCAGACCTATTTACATGGCTGTTTGCGGCCAAATCGAGGACTTGCAAGTACATTCACAGTAAGGCTTTATTAAATGATACCAGATAAAAAAACCAACTAAGAGGAAGACAGTGGAATGCAAACAGTTGAAGATTGTTTTCTCTCAATCTAGAACTCTTAGACTTTTTCAGGATCTTCCAAAAACTATTCTATGAGGGATTTAATCCAGTTGTGCAGTACTATAAGGTCAATTTAAACCTATAAAGCTTCAATAAATTGTGCTTTTTTATTTCTAGTGATATGTGAAAAAATCTGTGTGTGTATGCACAGACACCTTTAAATACTGGTGTCTCCACCATTGTGTTTTGCCTTCCATGTTCTCTAAAAGCAGTCTTAATGCTGTTTTAAGAAACACTATCCTGACTTACCTCAGTTCTCATTTCAATACAATTCCGCCCTAAAGCTAGGGAAGGAAGAATGGCATTTTTATTGCTACAGTTGTTTTAAGAGGGGAAATGGGAAAACATAATAATCACTTAGGGTAAGTAAAGGAAAATCTTTTGGATAAATATGAAAAATTTAGCATTCAGATTAAAATAAAAGTTTCCATATGTGCAGCAGTCTCCTAGTTTGGACCTTAAAATTATGGTGCATCTGAGCTGGCAAATCCTTAAGCATCCTAATGTTTGACCCTTGAATAAACCATATATAACAGTTATTTTGAATTATTATGCATTCTCTCACCTATAACAAACATGAGTTTGAGCTAAGAGGGGACTGTTTTCACTGTCTGCAAGAGTGTCTCATCAAGAGATTGAAAAGCAATTAAGCTTTCTTAAATTTCTCATTTATTCTGACCTTTTCCTACTGCCAGGCTCCCTAATGAAGACAGTACATACAATGTAAGAATGCCTGAAATCCACAACTGCAAAAGGCGATTAATTTTATTTATTAAAAATAAAACTTGGTTTTGTCCAGCCTCTTTCAAAAGCAGCTGACTTGTCAGATGATTTAGGAAGCAGCAATAATTGCTGTGACAACTTGTATTTGTCCATTGACTTTTTAGGAAGAGAAATCTTGTATAATAATGTCAAACCCTGACAAAAAAGAGTTGCAGTGTGAGACTGATTGTAGGTATGCAGTGTTTTCACTGAGGAATTGGTATTTCACCTCAGCTTTTGTCAAATGAGTGCCATCTCTATGTAACATATATTGTGTATAAAAATGAGTTAAATCATTTTAAAAGCATTTTTAGCATCTGGCCTATGAAAGAAATTGTGTATATATATCTTTTTTTATAAAGAGCTCTGAGGTAAGTGGGTAGGAAATACTATATAATTACAGCTTAAAGAGATGCTTTGTAACATAGCCATGCAATTATATTTCCAGAAAAATCAGTTACATTTCATTCATTATATCATAGCTGATTTGTGTTCTTCAGTTTGCAGTTACAGCATGCAAAACCGAGTTAAGCTATTCTTGTTTTTTCTGCCAGGAAACATAGACTGAGCTTTTCCATAAAATCATTTGCTGATACTTGTGTTTGGCCTTCTTGCTCTGTACTGGCAAAAGCATTTGCTTTCTGATATTGGCAGTAAGTTCAGCCAATTTGGGGCAGAAAGGGGAAAGTAGCTCTTGCAACAGCCACGATGCTTTTCTTCCATTAAAGAATTATGAGCTGTTTTGATACAGTTGAAGCTCCTGGTTTTTTCCAGTTTCTCTTTAATGCTTTGAAGTGAAATTCACCTTAGTTACAGTTACACTGGATGCCCAAGAGTATGGAATTCGAGGTAGTCACAGAAGATTTCAAGGCCATTTGTCAGCAGTAGTCTTACATATTTTGACCAAGGCTTCTCTGAATTGCTGAGCTGTATAGCAAGAAGTAGCTGAAGTTCAGGGTTACTTTTGGTCCTGGGCCCAGAGACAATAAAAACCCTTCAGCTTTCTAATAGTGAAGCACCTGTAGACATATAAAGGACAACTGAAATTATAATTCATTCTATTTATTGTATCTTTGTGAATTGAATGGATACTTCTGTAAGATCACAGCTATCTCTGTTTGCATTAATGATAATGCTTTCATTTTCCTTCTAGTCATTGGTTTTGTTTTGTTTTGTTCTTTGTAGCTCAAAGCTTTCAGTAATACACATTTCCAAGGAGCATGTATAGATTTCACAGCAGAAGTTTCTGATTTTCCATCATTCATACCATGTTCTTTTAAGGTTCTTCGTGGATGGTAAGTCTGTTGTTTTACATGCCATCATTTTTCAGTATTACAAATTATTATTTTTTTTTTTTAGCGCTACCAAGTGCCAGGTGGCTGAAAGCACATAGCACATGCCCATCATATTCCATCATGTCATAGACCCTTTGCCTTGCAATGTGTCTCAGTAACTGTCATCCTGTCAGTGGTTCTGGTGGTATGCATTTTGCTTTCTCTTGTGGAAAGTTTGCACAGTCACTGTGATTCCTCTTTTAACTTCAATTAGAATTTATTCCAGATTTTGAGAACTTGGTATAGTACAAATGTCCGCATTCCACTTACGTCTTTTGACTTCAGAGCTGAGATTTCTGTGCCATGTGGTTTGATTTTGCTACTTTGAATACTCTGTCACATAGCCCTTCAGGTCAACTTACTTTTAAGCTTAATAAAAATGAACAAATTTTTTATTCCTTGTGTCCTTAGCAAATATTAAATCTTGAAAAAAACCCTTCCTGTTAATAACCAGCTACAGCAGTTAATCTCTTTTGTTACATTAATCTTGCAGTTGGCTCCTGTATTACCAAGGGGAAATCACTGACAATCAGTGTGTGCTGGAAGAAGGCCTCTACGTTGACCTCAGTTCCTGTGGCTGCCCAAAAGCTACAATCAAATCCCTCAAGCCTATTCAATATGTAAGGACTTTATTGGAGAAAAATAACGTTTTGGAACTCTTTTCCTAATCAGAGGTCTGAAGCAAGTGCTTGCGTTAAACAAACTCCCACGCGGGGAAGAGAGTAAAGTTTGTTTTCCTGGCTTATGGGATTTTGTTGGGCTAGGAACAAGCCAGGCTGCTTGCACACATGCATGTGGTTACTTGTCAGCACACATGCTTGGGTGTTCTGGGCTCAAAATTGCTCTTTTATATGAGTTGCATTGGTTGGTGGTTTTCTCTGACTGGTCTTTATGATACAGCTCACCAAGCATAGTACACACTGAGACGTTGGTTTTGTCACATTGTCTAAGCATACAGGGCTTCTTTTATTAGGCCTACAGCCAAGGTTCAATCTTAAAGTATACACAGAAGACATGAAAATTGAAATTATAAGGTAACATATACTTGTCATAATGCTATTTAATTTACTATTTTATGAAAATATAAGAAATATTTTTACTTCCTAATCTCAAATCATGGGGTAATAAAGTGGTATAATATACCACACAAGTGCCTATGAGCCTTATAACACATCAGACAGTCCAGTCCAAACCTTATGTGAGCATCCTCTCCCTTGGTAACTTCTGAGATACAGGGCAAATACTTATGGCACATGTATGGTCTTTATGTGACCTGCAGGTCACTTTGGTTGTACCACCATCTTGCAGTCAAGTGACAGTCAGGTAGCAGTAAGGTAAGATACAAGATTCTTTATAGACAGGTAATTGGATTGGAATGCATTGTACTATCCAGTACAAGATACAGACCTTTGTACATCCTCTTGTAATCCTTCATCCCATATCTTGCTCCTGTGCATGTGCATTGAAGACACACTGACCAGAATGCTGTTGGTAAAAGAACCAAGTGGCTGCTCTTTCCACTCCTCTCTAGCACTGACCAACTTCTGCAAAACTTTTCCTCCTTCCCTGATGGCAGAACACAAACTCAGCCTATGTGACTTGTGCCCTTCAATATAACTCTTAAAAAACTAGACTTTAATGTTTATTCAGTTCAGTTTTCTTTGAGTATTAAAGTTCTTTTTCTTCTATTTGTTAACAGGTTTTTAAAAACCAGCCAAACAGAAAAAACCCCCACATTAACAGCAAAGGCCATGGTGATGTGGGAAGGATATAGAGCTTGAGGCTGAGAGTTGGTCACTAGGTTATACAGACACAAGTGGCTTCAGTGGATCTATAGCTTCCCTCCTGCTGAGAGGCTTTTTTTTTTTCCTCCTGTTAAAGATCTCTGTTTCACGTTAGCCTTTTGGACTCTGCTCTGCTAATTTAGGGTGAAGTTTTGACATGAAATGGTAGGTCTCATCCAAATCTCTCAGCCTGTAATTTCACAAGGAAGCAGCTCTGGAGTTTGGCATAGTAGGAAGCTACAGGGAGCTCTTGCCGAGGGCCAAGCCCTGGGAGAAGTGTGTTTGGCAGGCTGTGTGTGGGAAGCTTGCACATCTTCCTCTACATTTTTTAAGTGGCTTCACCTCTTAGTTCAATTCCTTTTTTTTGCAAGAGGAGCCCTTGTATTTCACCAAATTGAGGCACTGAACTTCATAAAATGGTGTTGAGCCACACCTGTGTTACAAATAGAAATGCCCTCATCGGCCCCAGCGCATTGTGTGCGCTGATGGCACGGGACGGAGCTGGGAGGCATTGTGCAGCACAGACGTGATGGGAAGCACACAGCAGTGACTTTGGTCACTGGTCAGAAACAGCCATAGTTAATTCTGTGCATTGTCTGCAATGCACTGTTCTTGGAACAGAGCCCTTTCTATTGCAAGATATTTTTGTTAGCTCATTCAAGACAGCAGCGAGCGTATTCCCAAGTGGGATTGTTGTATAGCCTTATTGAATTCAGTTGTCACATTGGGAGCCCCTTCCATTGTTCAGCTTTAAATACCAGCCTGATTTCAGACCTAAGGTGTGTATCAAGAGGGAGGGTAATGTTTAAGCCAAACACCAAGCCTTAAATGTGCATTGCCTCCAGCTCTCCTTAAAGTGAGAGAGATATTTGCTGAATGTGTAACTGTTTGAAGTCCTCTCACATGGCAGGGGAGCCATGTGTTGCTTCATTGTGTGAGGTTTCTGCATCCCAGATGTTGACTAGAAGTAGAGGCCCATGTGTGGCACTGGCAGAGGGGAAGAAATAGCTTTTAGAAGTGCAAAGGACTCATGAGGCAAGCTCATTATCAGCCCTTGAAAACAGTCCAGGTCCATTGACTGGTCTAGGTGTGGTCCAGCTGGGTGTTTTAGAAGCAGATTGTTTGGGTGAGTCCTTTGGGATAGAAGAACAGATTTGCTGGAGGAAATGGGGACATGAGGTCTGGGTATTCCCTTTCTAATTTGTAATATTGTAATGATTATTAACTATATGTTGCCTTAATATTGTACAGCTGAGTGAAGTCCCAATTCTGGGCTTTTGTCTGCAGGGTGTATCAAAGAGCATAGAGGCTTTGTGTGTGGTTCTAAATCCAAAGGAGGTATGAAACACAGCAGGCAGCACAGGTCACTGACACCTGCAGGGTATGCAGCTTGGTGGGGGCATCCACACCAATTTCTGAGCCTGAATCAGAATGCCCTTTCTGTTCCTATCTGTTCTGGTAACTAAAAGAAAATTGGATTTGCCTTTGCATGTAGCCAGTACCTTTGGTGTAACTCGTGAGTTTTCACTTAAAATCCCTAACAATTTTGAGAGGCTTTTTGGATGTTGTCAGCTGCCACAGGGTTTCTGGGTCTGCACTTTGGAAGAAGTAGTTGATGATCAAAGTTACTTATTTTTAGAACTCCTTCATGGAGTGGAACATGCTTTTGTGACCTTATAGAACTACACTAATGGTATTCCTTGCAGGATTCTGCTGTAGGGTAGGATCATTATAACTGAG
Organism: Heliangelus exortis; assembly: GCF_036169615.1. Classification (NCBI taxonomy): domain Eukaryota; kingdom Metazoa; phylum Chordata; class Aves; order Apodiformes; family Trochilidae; genus Heliangelus; species Heliangelus exortis. The sequence goes on along the minus strand of NC_092422.1, from coordinate 105,280,406 downwards.
TGGGGTAACAGTAATGCTTTAATCTGTGTGAAACAGATAAGAATTCTGACAAAGCCTTGACTTTGAAAATAAATCAACCAGTTGAAAATGTGGCAAAATATTTGCAAACAGATATAGCAAATGGTTTTGGGGTTTTTTTATTTTTTTGTTTGTTTGTTTGTTTTGAGAAAGTAAATTTTTGGGGTTTTAATTAGAAAATTGCCAGAAATACAGTTTGCCTGTTTAAGAACTTAGTTATATAGCAAAATGAGAAATCTTGCTTTAAATCCCTGAGTTGGCCAAATTAAAATAGGAGAACCCCAAACTATCAGAGCAATGGAAGATTAATTTGGAGCCTTGGACTAGCAGTGGTATGGTTTTTTCACTGTGATGACTGTATATTAGGTTGTCTAGCTGTTGTTCTAGCACCTATGTCTTGGAGGGATGTTTTGTGGGTTCTTTGCTGAAAAGTGAGATTGTCATACTTTAACTATGGCATGCTAACCCCACCCCCTCCACACACTTATTCCCCCATTTCTTAAGAAATTAATGTTAACATCACTCCACTTTTGGTTTTTTACCCATTTTATTATGCTATGGAGTCAAGGAGGATTTAAGCACATCTTTGCCACCCGTTTCCTCTACTGTTTGTTAGGAAGTAGGAAAAAAAAATAGCTTTGTAAGGAGTGTGGAGAGGGTGTTTCATATTCCCAGGAACCTCTTTCCCATCATAATCTCTGAGGCATAAAACAGTCAAACTAAATCTTAAGGAGATCCTACCTGTATCCTTCCTGCTGTGCTGTTTTGCTCAAATTCATACTGGACTGCTTTGGCCTTCTGTGAGCTTTTAGGAAAACCTGTAGGTTAACGAGAGGATACAAAGAAGGAACCTTGTATCTGTGCCTTGATAATGAGATAACCAGGTCCTTTGTTTTTCAGTATTCTGGGAAGAAAAATAGTGTCACAATAACCATATATTAATCTGGATTGCATATTGAATAGCAGTGTGTTACATGGCCTTTTCTCTTCTGAAAAAGGGAATGCTTCTGGAAGACCAATGAATCTTTTTAATGTACTATTTTATAAGTGGGGGAAACATACTGGATACAGGATTGTATTGCTTTAAGCGAACAGACTATTTACACACTTAATACTAGAAGGGTACACGTCTGTTTAGTAGTGGTAGGAACAACTGGAACTAATCTAACTTGCCTCTCATCATCTCCTTTCATCTAGAAATTCCAGAGCACTTTTTAAGAAATGCTTGTTGATGAAATTTGCTGGTATTGTTGATAATAGCCACTCTACTGGCAGGTAAAAGGATAGCAGGGGTTTAAGGGCAGCTGCATTTGCTGCTGTCTGTGCCTCTTCCAGCAAGGATTTGCCTTTTGCTTGGTCATGACTTCATGAAAAGGGAAGCGTGGGCAGCTCACCTGGTGGAAAGTGTTTAAAGTCTGCTAGGCCATTTATAGGGCCACGGTTGCATTTTGGGGCATTTGCCCAGTGTTTGCTGCATGAAGTTGTTAATCCTTTGGGATGTAAACCCTTATGAGAGGTTCTTACACAGGGGAGTTCAGCTCCAGTGCTGCCTTTCCTCAGGCATGTTTTGTTAAACTCTGGGTAGTATTTGATGTGACTTACTTGGACAAGAGTATCCAGGATTGCTGCAGTAAGCAATTGGTGGTCTTCCTAAAGTGTTAACTTCAGCACTAAAGTTAAGCTAGTTTTTAAAAACTGTTAAGTTAAGCCATTTTTAAAAACAAAAATGAAATCTGGGGTTTAGGTTGTGCAACACCTTTTTTTTTTTGTTTCTTTCTTTTGAGGCATTCCTTATCGATCATCGTAGTTCCCGTGCTTCTATGTTGATTATCTTTCTAAATTAAATACAGGTGTTAACTTTAATCTCCCCAGCATTCTCCTGAGGCAAATAATAAAACCAGATATAAAAATTAATCGGTGTTTTCTCATGGCCAGGCAATGAGTCATTTGTGTAACTGGGACTGGACCATGGGTGTTACCATCATCCAGCACCATGTTCCTCTCCCTCATCCAGGCACTCTTCCCACACTGAAGGGGCAGCTAGGTGAGTGCAGCTCCAGTAAAGACAGTTGTAAATTATGAGTTAGCCAAGACTGAAGATTATTCCAAGGTGGTGTAATATAACTGTGGAGTCTCTTCCAGTTAAGGTTCTGGCAAATGCTGTTTGCATAGCAACAAGTCAGCAGGGGTGTGAGGTGGGGAAATGTACCAACCCTTACTGGGTTGGGGACTAGGTTACAGTCATGTTTTAGTCTTCCCCCATGTATTCCTTTCTTTTGCTATATTAGGTTTTCACATGACAGTCAGCAAAATGTAAGTTTGCAAAAAAAAAAAAATCAAAAAAAGTTGTGCTCTGGGATGAGCATTTCTCAAAGGGGCTTTATTAGTAATAATTTTCACAGAATTCATGATGAAAAATTATCCATATGCTATCTATAGCTAAAAATTCTGCTTGTTTTTATTATAGACAGGTGTGCAAATTGACCTCTGCACTTGGTTTTAAATTGTGGCACCATTTTTCTTAGCTTCTTTGTGTCTGCACACTATTGCTTTTCCTTGCCTTGCCCTGGGAACAAAGGGCATTTGAAAAGAAGCTCATCTTACTCTGGTCTTTGTTTAAGATCAAACACTTTGGGCTGGTGTTGCATTTTTTTTCTGAACTGGGGAAGCATAAAATTCTGTTCTGAATTGTGAAAAAATTGTGATGCACAGCTTCTCTGTGTTAAAGAAAAGGTGGAAGTCGTTGCAGGGAAAGTCTGAGCAGAGTTGAACTGTGCAAGGTATTTTTATTGTGTTGATTTCCATGGTTTACTTTACATCCTCTGAAATCACACCGTGGGGCAGGAAAAAAGCTGTGTCATTTTTCATGGCATCACATGCTGTGTTAGCCATAGGCTACCACACCTGCTAAGTAAAGAATATCACTGTATTTAACAATTCACAAAGCTGCTTATATCTTGAAATGCTAGGTAGGTATAGCCTTTCTTAATCACTGGCCTCTTGTATATATTAAATCTCTCAAATTTCTCCCTGGACACTGGCATTAAAAAACAGAACAAGCAAAATTTCTTAAAACTTTATTGTTGCTGGTTTAAGCAAGGCAGTTAGTTCCTTAACATACAAAGATCAGGTTAAGTAATTCTTCTGTGCTTTGTAATTCTTGAACATTGGCAAGCTTTCCCCAAAGGGTGGCATTTCAGGTATTTTCTTTGAAATAACCATGGAAGGAAGCTAAGGTAGTGATAGAACCACAGAATGTTAGGGGTTGGAAGGGATCCCTAGAGATCATCTAGCCCAACCCCTCTGACAAAGCACGATAACCTAGGGCAGGCCACACAGGAACACATCCAATGGGTCTTGAAAGTCTCCAGAAAAAGAGACTCCACAACCTCTCTGTGCAGCCTGTTCCAGTGCTCCATCACCTTCACAGTAAAGAAGTTTCACCTCAACATGAGTTTCACCTCAACATAGGTTCTAATTTAAAGCCATTATTCCTTGTCCTATCACTGGGCACCACTGAAAAGAGATTGGCCCTTTCTTCTTGACACACACCCCTCAGATATTTATAGACACTAATAAGATCCCTTCAGCCTTCTTTTCTCAAGGCTGAGCAGCCCCAGTTCTCTCAGCCTTTCTTCATAGGAGAGATGTTCAAGTCCCTTCATCATCCTTGTAGCTCTCCATTGGACTCTCTCCACTAGATCCCTGTCTCTCTTGAACTGGGGGGCCCAAAACTGGATACAGTATTCCAGGTGTGGCCTCCCCAGGACAGAGTAGAGGAGAGAGGAGAATCTCCCTAGATCTGCTGGACACACTTTTCGTGATGCATCCAAGGGTATCATTGGCCCTCTTGGCCACAAGGGCACATTGTTGATCCATGGAGAATTTGCTGTCCACTAGGATTCCAAGGTCTTTCTCCATAGAGCTGCTTTCCAGCAGGACATCACCTAATCTGTACTGGTGGTTGGTGTTATTCCTTCCCAGGGACAGGACTCTATGCTTGTCCTTGAGTTTGACTTTTTTGGTGTTAGCAGCCAACCCTCCCAGCTTCATATAAAACTTGCTGAGGGAACACTCCATCCCCTTACCCAGGTCATGGATGAAGATATTGCACAAAACTGGACCCAGCACTATTCCCTGGGAAACACCACCGACCACAAGCCTCCAACTTGACTCTGTGCCACTGATCACAACCCTCTGAACTCTGTTGTTGAGCCACTTACCAGTTCACCTCACAGTCCAATCATCTGTCCCACATTTCTTTAATTTTGTGGTGAGGATGTTATGGGAGACTGTCAAAAGCTTGACTGTAGTCAAGGTATATGACATTCAGTGCTCTCCCTTCATCTGCTCATTTGGTCATGCCTTTGTAGAAGGAGATCAGGTTAGTCAAGCATTATTTCTCCTTAGTAAATCCATGTGGGCTATTCCTGATAATCTTTTTTTTTTTTTCCAAGTAATTAGAGGTGGCTCCACAATGAGCATGCTCCAACGCATGGAGGTGAGGGGGACTTGTCCGTAGTTCCCTGGGTCTTCCTTCTTGCTCATTATGAAGACTGGAGTGACACTGGCTTTCTTCCAGCCCTCAGGCATTTCTGATTCTCCGTTTTTTTTCAAAAATGAAGGAAAGCGTCACGGCAGCAATGTCAGGCAATGCTCTCAGCACACATGGATGCACCCATCAGGGCCCCTGGATTTGTGTGTTTTCAGTTTATCCAAGTGATCTCTAGCCCAGTCTACACTGAGCAGTGGAGAGTCTTCCTCCTTCCAGTTATGCTCCCTTACTTCTAGTGCCTGAGATTCCTGAGGGCTGGCCTTTGGAGTAAAGACTGGGGCAAAGAAGGCATTCAGCAACTCTGCCATATCTGCATTTTCTGGTCTTGTATCTCCCACTTCATTTATCAGTGGACCCACTTACTCCCCACTCTTCTTCTTCTCATTGAAACAGGAAAGGATCTCAACAGATCAACAGATGTATTTGAAGAAACTCTTCTTATTTTCTTTCACCTCCCTAGCCAGACTAGGTTCCAAGAGAGCCTTGGCCTTTCTTGTCAAATCTTTACATAATCATGATGCATTTCTGTAGCCCTCCCAATTAACCAAACCCTTTTTCCACATAATGTAAATTCCCCTCTTCTGAGTTTTCCCAGGAGCATCTTGCTTATCCATCCTAATTTTTTTTTTTTAAGGGGATACATTTATCTTGAGCTTGGAGGAAGTAATGTTTGAATACTGACCAGCTCACGTGGGCCCCCCTACCTTCTAGTACTCTAGTCCATGGGATACTTCTGAGTAGATCTTTAATCCTGATCTAGACATGGGAATAACTTGCCAGGTGTGGGCTCACCTTTCATATCTGGGATGTACCTAGAGCAATGCCATGTTCTGAGGTGGTCACCTTTTGTATTCTCTGCATGATTGTCCTTCCTCTGGCTCTCAGAGAGTCCCATTCCTCTCTGGCCTGTCAGGATCAGGCCTTGGTGAATAAAACCCTGATCCTCTCAGTCTCACCTTTATCTGTATGCGATAACTTGTCAGCCAGAAAATGGGTGAAAGTACAACTCAGCATTCTGCCAGGAAGGGTAGGAGCAAGATGCCTCTGTAACAGCATAGGCTCTACACCTTGGTTTTTTTGTTGGTGGTTTCCATGGAGCTATGAAAACAAAACCAGAGAAAAAAGCTAGGCTGAGTCACTGCTGCCAACTGTTGGTATAAAATGGTATATATGGAGTGAGTGGTCAGCTCATTGCTCTATATATGGTAATGGAAATATGAGAGCTTCAGTGCTTGAGACAGAAGCATGTTTTGGTTTTTTCTGTGCTTCACATCTTTGCCAGGATGAGTGGAGTCCTTCTGAGGTCTCACTGGAAAGGTGGTATCAGTTCTCATGGTCCCTTGTGTGTGTCATGGATGCAACATCTTCTGTGTACCAACAGGCTGGGTTTGTGCAACTGGGCAAGACTTTCTCAGGCCCATTATGTTCAAATGGTCACAACCACGTGAGAACTAGAGTAATTTTAATTGCCTTCACCAACTGGTTGTTTGGATTCCTGTTGTATAAAAGGATATGCTGGATCAGATGACTTGTCCATCTAGTACAGCATCCCTCTTACCACATTGAATGTTGCAATAGCAGGGTAAATTTTAGGTTTTGGTAACAATGTCTAACAGCAAGGATGCCAAATGGTGTTTCCTGTGCTTACTACTAATGGACCTGAGAAATTTTTCCCTGTTAGACCTGTTCTGGACATGGCTTCTGAGTCTCCTCTCAGGTGAAAGCCTGTGTCAAGGGAGTAGGCTCCTGCAGACTGTGATGATGTTGTCATGCTGAGCAAATCAACCTGAGAAGTAGCTGTCTGCACTTGGTCTGCTGGTCTAAATTTCAAAGTAAGACTTTAAAAATCATAAATTTTATCCACCTCGTCCAGCAGAAGGTGAGTGGGAAGAACTGACATTCTAAAATCAAAACATTATGGGCCTTCAATCTCTTTCTGTTTAGTAACATTGCTTTTTAAGGAGCACATTGGGCTTTAAAAATCTTTGTGGGTGGATGATCCCAGGCTCCGTAAAACTTCCTGCAAACTCCTTGTCCCTATGACATTACATGACTTGCATTGTCCCTGCACTGATCAGCAGAAGAAAGCAATTTCTCTGAGGCAGGATTTGAACAACCAGCTGTGTGCCAAGTGCACTGAGTCAGTGCCAGTAGATTTCGAAGTCCTGAATCACCACTGAGCTCTTCAGAGACACTTCACTGCAATACATGTGCCTCTTCAAACATGAAAGTTAAGGTCTCTTAATTACTCAGTGCCTGTGTCAACTGTAATTCAAGATTTTGGTTCATTCATTCCACCTGAGGCTATGTCTTTGCTGCAAAACAAATCCTGGGCTGGCTATCTCAGAGTAACATCTCCTAAGAACAAGGTGACTTCCCTCAAGGGGCTGATAATTGAAGCAGTTCGTCAGATCTGTTCCCTTTTCCTTTACCAGCTGCATCAAGGTACAAACTACAAATGCTTAAGATTTTGGTTATAAAACTTCCCTTATGGTTTCAGGTTAAAAATGCTGGAAAACTGTACAAGTGTTAATTGTACGCAGCACAGACTTTGTGTATTTAACTCTGTTCCCTCCATGCTCCTCTGCTGATCTCACAGCTGTACCACATTTTTGTGCTAACTGACCTCTTTATTTGCTTTCATAGGCAGTCTCTCAAGTGTAGAAAAGCACATAAAGTGAAAAAGGTTTAAATTCTACATGAGATTGAAGGGGTTACTAATTACACAATTTCTTCAAGATTGTCAGAAGACAAACAGGAATGTCTGTTAAAAACGTAGAGAATTTTTTTTGTCCTGATATTGTTAACCTTTTCCAATTTGTAGATCCCTAAGATTTTTCAACTGAGCCACTGCTAATTGAAGTCTGTGTACAATGGACTTGTCATTTGCCTCACTGCTTTAGATGCAGTCTGCAGATTATCATGAAAACTACTGCTGTAACCTGTTCCATCAGTAAATAGATAAACTGAATTTATGAAAAGAAAACAAGGCTCAGATGATACAGATACCGATAAAAAAGATTTTTCAAATGCAAACAGAGGCCCTGCATCTTGAAGCGACTCACTGTGTCTGGCCTGTGTCAGTGGGGCACTATATTCTGATGACAAAGCCAGTGATAAATCAAATATATTTCAGCTCTGTGTGCTTTGTTGGTGGATGTACTTTTTTTCTTTATCTTGCTGTTAAATTTACTGAGGAAGCATCCTGTAATCCAGAAGCAGGTGGAAATTAAACTGAAATGGTAAATGTGTGTGTCATACCTAAGAACAGAAGTTAGGCTATTCCTAGTAAAATTTTGCATTTTTTTTCTTCTTCTCTCTTCAGGTTTTTGCTGAGCCCTCCATCAGTCTGTTTGCTCTGGAATGCTGCAAGGGCAGAGAACTGCACTTCAGTGAACCCATCAATTCTGTTTTGAATGAGGACCTTCATTTTTACACTCAGTCTGTATGGGTGAGAAGTGGATTGTAAGTATGGGAGAAATATTCTTGTCAGATTTGCATTAGAGGAGCTACTACTGTGCATGCATTTTCTGCCAGTCACTGCCTTTTTTCTTAGGATGTGTTTAAAATTCTAACTTTTATTTTGAGACAATATGAAATCATAAAATATACTTGAATATTGGACCTACCTTTTGTATCAGGATCCAAACTGGAACAAGAGCTCTGGGCAGAGGTTGTATTTCCCCCTGTAAGAATTGTCCTTTTATCCCTATAGAGTAACTAACAATGGAGCCTATTGAAGCCAGAAACCAAAAGTAAATAAGTTTTGATTGCTGACTTGCAAAGACAGGTAGAGTAAACCCAGACTGCCTCTATTAACTGGCTGTAAAATGCCAGCTGTAAACTGCAGTGATTTAACATAAAGCACTGCAGTGCTTCAGTGAAGCTTGACTTGCTGCTCAGCTGCCAAAGAGGCAGCAACTTCTGAGAGGAGCTCAGAGCAGGTCTGACAGCTGGAACAGTAATTTGCTTTTGTGAATAGTTGAATCCCTCTCGATCAGTGTGAATACACACCCAGGGTCTTCTGTGAAAACCGTTTTGTATCTGCAGAAGTGGCCTTCTAACCTCTCCTGCATCCCCTCCTTACACCTTTTGGAGAAACTCTGAAGTATCTGCCTTGGCAGGTTCTCATCCCAGCCACAGCAAACATCCACAGTATCAACAAATAACTTGCAGAGTCTCATCCTGCCACTGAGACTGACTGTAAACTGCTGTTCTTCTAAGGAGACACACATTTCCTGTGTTTATTTTTGACCTTTTCCCCACCTTTCTCACATAAACAGGGCTGTAATTTCCTTGGGAGATCTTATGGAATGACACAAGCACACTCAAAATATTAATTAATTGGGCAAGAAATTAGTGTAGAATTATCACAGCTTAGGTGTATCTCCGTGGAGATTCTTACAAAAAATTTTTCAAACACATATAACCTTTTACTACCTAGAGGTCAAAACCCTTCTATGGATACCCATGATAAAACACTGTCAAGTGCTCCTCTGACTTTCTGAGGTTGGTACAAAGGCCAAGCCTAACTTAGGTAATGCTCCAGAGCACGGTTGTCTGTTTTCTTTCAGAAATTTCACACAAAAAGTTTTCTTGAAAGGTTGGTTAAGGATTGAACCTCCCTTTCTTTGAGAGCAGGCAGTGGCAATTGACTTGAGCTGTAGGCCCATAGTGAATATAAGCTTGCCCACAGAGCTTTGCCAATTTACTATAAATTCTGGTCCTTAACATCTGAGCTTTTGCTGAAAATACATAGAGTGATCAGCTGCTGCTGTTGTCAAGAGGTGCCCCAGGTGAGAGCTGCCCTTTGAGGCTGAGAACAGCATGCACGTGTTCCATGAGATCTGTGATAGTTCATAGGAGAAAAGACCACCTTTGGGAGGAACACCTGACTGCTGGGAGTGCATAAATCTTCATACCTCTGGAGATGTTACAGTCTAAAGTGTATCCTGTTGGGGAGCTTCTCTTTATGAGCTTTGCCCCACAGCTTTCTTTATGAGCTGTGGATTGCCCCCTCCCTGGAAGTGTTCAAAGCCAGGTTGGATGAGACTTTGGGGCAACCTGGTCCCTGGCCATGGCAGGGAGGTTGGAACTAGATGATAATTAAGGTCCTTTCCAACCCAAACCATTCTATGATTCTATGCAGTTTGCTGTAAAGAATGAGTGATGGCTTTGGGACCACATGGTAGAAAAGCATGGGAGAGTGTGGACAGCAGTCCAGCCTCTTCCTCATCTTCCCATTAATTTTAGAGTATCCCAGCCAGGTTAGCTGGCTCCCTCTCTCCAGAAGGGTGAATGCAGAATGACCAGGATGTCTCTGAGCTTCTTGTGATGCTGTTGTCCCAACAGTGCATACATCACCTGGTGTACAAAAAGCTGATCCACACACAGAGTTGAGGTATTTGCTTTAATATCCAGTTCTGCACAGAAAAGGGAGCTAGGTGATATTCCACAAAGCAAGCTCAGCTTCCCGAAACATAAGGGTTGCTTTCATACAGAAACACATAAAATAACTTTATCTCTGATTATATTCTATCACTGGTATACATGATACAGTGCTTAAAGATTTCACTGCATAGGCTCAAAGAGCAGGGGTTCTTTTTTGTTGTTCTTTTTTGTTGTTGTTGCTCGTAGGGGTCACTCTAGCCCTATGGGTGGGTATTTTAGTATGCTAATAGCATGTTAATACAATGAGTCCAATTAGTCAGTGTTTTCCACATAGTCCTCCAGGCTATAACCAAGATAAGTTGTGGGGAGTACTCCCTTACATCTCTTTCATCTGTCTTGCAGGATTGTTTCTCAAGGATGGGTTGCTAATTACTAGGGATGTGTTTTTCTCTAATTCTTGCTGTTTAGGTGTTATGTAGGCTCTGTTTTTATTCTGTGTACTTCTTTGCTCTCTTTAATGTGATTTTTTTTCCCAAAAAAAACCTTTATTTATTTCAATTAATTACCAATATCAATGCTTCTCAGGAAACAGACTCCCACAGCCTGTCCCCATCCCACACTACAGATAGGTAGCCTAAATGTTGAGGGTGCAGGTGATTGTGAGTAGTATGTGGGGTGTCCTGGAGGATTTGTTTGCCTTACCCATGATCAAAAGTTCAGGAAGGAGGATTTAAAGGTTCTTCAGCTCCTTGACCCAAAGACTGTTGGCTTTAGACAAATGACAGAGATTTATGTATCTGTATCAATGGCACTTTGCTGCCATGCTTAGGTATCAAGGATCTTTCCTGAGCCAAATGAGCAGCTCAGTGAGAAATGGCACAAATCTGGACTGTGGCTTGGCAGAGGTCACTGGGGATTGAGGTGGATGAAGAGATGGCACAGAGGTGGGTGCTGGTCTGCATCTCATGAGATGTGTTTTGTCTGTGCCACTGAATGCCAGAAGGCCAGCCTGGCTTCAAATGGGCATTACCCTGACAGTCCTTCCCCTCTCCATTTCCTATAAATTTCTGCTTGGCAACTGCATTTCAGATGAGGCTCTTTGATGCCCCAAGAACAACATTAATGCTGAAGTCTCAGTGACTTGATGGGAAGCATCCCAAGAAAAAAGTCAGGAGTGTGTAAAGATGAAAGGAACACACACAGTGGTGGTCAGGCTGCTCTGAATACCTGTCAGTCAGGAGGCAGGGGACTTAATTTTAAGAAACAGTGATTCAGCCTCATCATGAGGCAGTTCACACTTGGCACATTTTTGCCTTCTGAGCAAGGCTGGCTCTCAGTGTCTCCAAATTATGCACAATGGGGAAAAGTAAATTTGAGGTGCTACGAACACTGTTTGCAAATGTTTCAGAGTGTAGTCATCCCTCGTGTTCTTGGCAGCTGAACTGTAAAACAGGTAATGTGGGGAAATGCGGGAGCGGCAAAGAAAATGCCGCTCAATATGGTTGATAAACGTTTATCAATATGGTTGATAAACGAACTTCTGGTTTATTGCGCAGCAACTTTCGCTTATATAGTGCTTCTGTGACCACACCCCCGCCACCAACATAACTTTTTATTGGACACCCGGTGTGTTTACCTGTAGCACAGCGAATCCCTGGTGCAGGTAGCACCGGAGTATGGGCCGATCTAATTGGCCTCCCAAACATGGGGTTGGGCATAGTAAAGGGGTCGCACCCCCTATCTCTTCGAGAACATTCAGGAATATTCTCCAACATTCTCCAAACCTCTCTAACATTCCACAACAGGGAAATCTGTATTTACTTTGTGTTATGATGAGTTCCTGAGCCAGGCGTCTTAGGATTCACTGCACAACAACATCCTATTGATAGAAACAAAACTGATCTGGGATCTTGAGGCTGCCTTTGTGAGCAGCAACACAGTATTTAGGGAGCAGATGCCCAGATAACAAGAGACCTGTATGTGCCAGTCCTGTAACTGTGAAAGGATTCAGCCTTGTTTGTGACAGGAAAGTCTGCCACAGCAATGTGTAGGTTTTGGTGTAATTATTTTGTATGTGTTGTCAGGTAAGTGGAAGAGCTATAAAAAAGCTTTTAACTTCTATGAAAAATCATTGGGCAAGATCCTCTCATAATTAATATGTACAACCAGGCAAAGCTGTAAATAGTGAGGTCTAGTGTGTGACTCTGGTTTCCTAATGTGTGCCCACTGAAACCTGAATTGTTCCCATCTGGGCTCATGCAAAGATTCCAGTGTTTGTGGGAAAGAACTGGGGGGGTTGAGAGACAGCACAGGGAGTGGAGTTTACAAGTTTCAGGCAGACAAACAGAAAACAGTTCTTAATTTAGACAGAAAACAGATAAACCACTGAAACGGATGGCATTTTGCAGCATGGTAATAGAGGTTTCATCCTAGCACTACTGTGGACAGGTTTGGGGGCTTTCAAGAGTACAGTCCTCTAGTTCAGTTTTGCTCTGTGGTTTGCTCTGTGGTTTGCTCAGTTTTGTTAACATGTGGTCTTTCGTGTTCTGTTTTCTGTATCCAGGTGGATTGCATATGAAGGATGTAATTTTTTAGGAAAGCAGATTCTGCTGGAACCCGGTGAGATTCCCAACTGGAATGAACACAGTGACTGGAAAGTAATTGGCTCCCTTCGTCCTATGAAGCAGGTACTGTAATCATGCAAGGACAAATTCTTTTTTGGACACAGATTAGTGTACAAGTATCAGCTCCAGTACTAAGTATAATGGTGGGCATTGTACTCCTTAAATCAGGCCAAATGATGACAGCCACAAGGACTAACTGGCAGATTACTGAAGCAGAAAATTCCTTCAGTGGCAGTTGCTGAGATCTATATTAGGCTCCTAAAGGGAAATAATTCCTAGTCTCTTGGAGCCAAGTTTTGGTTTTCTGAGTAACTCATTAGCATGTTATGCAGATGCTCTATTTTTACACTTGCAATAATAATGAGAAAAGCAGTTCTATATTGGGTTGTTTTATAATTCATATAAATGGAAGCAATAACATATTTCATTGCACTGTAGCCTGGATTTCCAAAAGAAGAAAAGTTTATGCAGTCCCACTTCATTTTCCCTCTCTGCTTCACCCCAAGTAATGCTGATTTTCAGCCTCATTCAAAGATTCAGGTCTCTAAACCAAAAGTTTTTAAGAACTTTGTGAAAAGTAGAGAAGCAAAACCCTCATTCAAGGAAAAGGAAGTACAGTTCTGCTTCTCTGCCTTTCCAAGATGGATCAGGTAATCAGTGAGACACATAAGCCAAACAGTTTTGGCATCACTCAAAAACACAGGGAAGAGTGGCAGAGAACGGGAGCAGTTACTCCACAGAAGTTTTCATTAGCACCAGAACTTGTGTCCCCGTGTGACAAATACTGCTTTATTCTTAAACAATAGATTCAACAGGGCCAATGCTGCACTGAACAAAAGCAATCGTCTTTAGCATCAGGTTTGCATTACCTGCTCCCTCCCACCTCTACAAAGCCAATTTTTTTTTTTTTTTTGTCCCTTCTTTACTAAGAAGTTGACAGCTCCCTGTAATTCTTTGGAACTGGTAACTGCCAAAGGATCTCATTTTGGATGTTTTTGCAAATAATAATGAAAATAATTTCTGCTGATCTTAAAATCAGAATTCTTTCTTCATCTAGCAATCTGAATAACTTTTGTATTTGGTATCTTCCTTTTTTACACTACAATAGTGTATAGTGTTACAAGGCCTATTTCAGCTGCTTTGCTGGGACAGTGAAAGATTGTGATCATTATTTTTTTTGTTTTAACTCTGGCAAACTGAAGGATTCCTTGAGTTGGTGCAGCTACCTGTTCTTGACATTTCTGTGGACATACTGACACTTTTTTTTTTTTTTTTTTTTTTTTTTGAGACTGGAGTGATACTACAAAACTGCAGCACTTTCTATTTTTTCCATCTCCACTATGAATTACAAGAAGTCAAGTCTGCCAGTAGGTAGTACAAGAAAAAGCAAAACATTTGAAACTCAGGCAAGATGAGACACAATTTTGCTCAGTTACTTTGTAATGAAATCCTTTCTTTATAAAGAACAACTGTATACTATAATCATTAATACAAGTTAGTTTACTGATACCTGGTGGGAGCTTTATTGTCTCTATTTTAGGGTTTGCTTCAACATGGAAAAAGAGGAGATTCAAGGCTCCCAGAAGACAGTGACTGACTACTTGGGGTTCTGGCAGAGCTGCCCTTTATACTACTCTTTATTTGTGCCAAAATTGGGGAATAACAGAATGGAGTTGGGGAATAACAGCTGGAACCTGTAGTGGCCCTACAGATTTTCCTTGTTTTTTGAGTAAACTCTGTAAATGGAAGTGCCAAAACAGTACCCTGTTTGCCATGTACATTCCAAAGTAATGGTGTAACTTCTCTCCTATATATTTCAGTTAATGGAGGCTGGAATTGCTGGATACATGGCTCACAGAATCTTGTTTCCTGCAAATAAAATGCTTGTGGAGTTACAGCCCACTTACTGATGCTGGACTGAGTAAAATAGGCTGAACTAGAGATATCTGCATATCACATGAACTAGCTCTATAAACAAATACATTTTTAAAAAAATTATCTGCCATTGCTGCTTGCATCTGTCCATCTGCCTGTGAATAACCCTTAGGGCTGCCTTTCATACACGTTCATTTCCAACAAAAAAACTTATTTAACATCCTCATCTGAAACTGTAAATGGAACATGGACTTCAGAAAGCTGATGTAAGATTGAGAGTAGGCACTGACTTTCTTCATCTTCCTTCCCACACTTTCAGCCAGCAGTGTACCTCAGAGTGAGGAACCGAGCCCAAGGGAAATACCTGACGGTTGCTGGAAGCCTGGCAGATATAAGAGCAACATCAGTGTATGTGTCCCCATACAATGGGAAGAATACCCAGATCTGGCACTATTGTCATGGGCTCTTCAAATCCAAGGTGTGTTTCCAGATGCTGGAAGTGGGTGGGATTCTTTCACCTGCTGTCCTTTCACCTTCAATTCCTGCTTTTACTGTTGGCTAGCACTAACACCAGGGCAGCTGCTGGCATCTCCTGTGTATCTTGAACCAAAACTCTTTTAAAAAATCTACATCTTGTTACTATGTATAGACAGATTTTTACATGTCTGCCTTGGAAAGTTGGATTACTTTTCACAACCGTCTAATGGGACTGATGTTCCTGGAAATGGGAAGATGGTCTTGTCTGCGGTTTCAAGTTTAAGTTTATTGCCTCTACAGAGTTCAGAATTTCTCTGAAAAGCAATATCCGAAGAAAGGGTGTAACTGTTTTTGTATTAATGCTGCCCTTGACAGTCTGTTATTAATATTAAAAGCTAACAACATAAGAAACACTGAAGGAACAAAGATCATTACCTTCCATCAAGCAGCTGGTCAGTTGCTGAATAACCTGTTCCTGACTGGCTTGCCAGACTTGTGACCAACTATAGCATGATTACTGTACTATGCTGGGTGCCTGAAACAGACATGTCAGACACAAAACCAAGGCTTTGTGGCTGGATCTCACTCCTGTTTTTGTTTCTTAGGCTAACAATGCCTGTCTGGATGTCATTGGTGGCAGAGATGTGCCTGGGGCCAAAGTTGTGCTCTGGACAGAACATGGGAAGGACAGGCAAAAGTGGAGAGTCAGCGAAGATGGAACCATCAGTTCATATCTCAGTGACCAACTGGTGCTTGATATTAAAGGTATTTAAAGGAAAAAAAGTGCATTTTTTGTTAGAGGTTAATTGACTTATTCCAGCTTTTTATAGTTACAATTAAATCCAGAATCCTATCTTTCCTATAAGGTTTATGTCAGGTTGCTTGACAGTGGGACAAGAAACAGTGGGGCAGGGCAGAACTTTAGTCTTTTCATTCCAAAGGTTTATTTTGATCAGATCAACTGTTCTGCTTGAGTGAGTTCAGTAGTGCTGATAGCAAGAAATGCAAGTTACAGAAGACAAAATGGTGAAGGAAAAGCAACCATGGAGTAAATGTGGCTCAAAAAGAGAAAAGTGCTCATTCCTAATGTTTTTGAGGTGGTTAATTGTTCAAGTCCTAGTCCTTCTAATACACACACAATTTGTTCAAGCCCTGCTGCTGGTGCTTGTATTTTATCCCTAGGGGAAGGTAGTGGGGCAGTGGCTGATCATGAGGCTCAGTGGGCTCTCTTCTCAGATGAAGGGCCTAAGTAAATTAATTGATGGCCTGATACCCCTGTAGGGCTTGCAGACCACAGGGTAACAGCACATCCCGCAAGTAAAGTAATGAGCACTTCTAGTGAATGTCCTACTGGCCATTACACATCTGACCTCTGCAGCTCAAATTTTACTGATAATGAATTCTCAGCTCTGATGTTGAAACTAATAGAGCATTCCTGGCTTCCAGAACTGAGGTGTTTAACCACTACTACAGTCACTGGATATTAGAAAGAATTTCTTTACTGAGAGGGTGATCAGGCATTGGAATGGGCTGCCCCGGGAAGTGGTGGATTCTCCGTCCCTGGAGATATTTAAAAAGAGACTGGATGTGGCACTCAGTGCCATGGTCTGGTAACTGCAGCGGGAGTGGATCAAGGGTTGGACTTGATGGTCTCTGAGGTCCCTTCCAACCCAGCCAATTCTATGATTCTGTGATTCTATGATAAGGAACTACAAAGCATTATAGTTAAATGCAGCTGGTAATACTAATGGCGGTTCTTACTTTATCAGAAAGCTGTGCTTCCTGGGGTAATGCAAAATATCATGTTGAGGGCTGGGGTGGTAAGATACCACTCGATAGCAATAGCTCTTTAGAGCACTTCTTTTCATGGATTTTTGTTTATGGTATGATAGAAAAAGGCACTGCCATTTCTATGCTACATGTATTCAAAGAGGAATTTCATTTTAAGGTCTTACTAAGTTTGTGGTTGAAATGGATATGCTACACTAAATATGTATCTGTGAAGCTGTGTGTTTCTACTATAGCAATATGTGCCTTAAAAATTCAAACACGTAGCAGGAGCTCAGGATATGCCAAAAGCAAAGTCTCTTTACAGGTGCTGTTTCTGGGCAGAAAGGTATCATTTGGGGGCTACAGTTTGTGGTATATTCTGCTCCTCAGGGCATAAGCTGACATGTGACTGTTTGAAAGAGACATCAGCCCCCTACTCAGTGAAATTTCTATGTTTTGGCTAATTTTCCTACTTAGTCATACTTTTCCAAACCTATGCATAGACCTCCTGAGCATTTCTTCTAAAAAAATTTCCTTTGTGATTTTGTTTTTAAGGAGGAAATTATTATGACAAGAATCATATCATTATGAATCAGCTGGTGGATGACAAATATTCACAAAAATGGGATATTGAAATATTGTGAGTAAAACCCCACACACGTGGACCTTGTATGAGTAATTAACACCTTGAGGGGAAAAAAAAATCAACTACTGAAGTCACACACCACTGGAACCTTAAGCAGCATCTCCTTTACTTTCCTTCATGCCAAGAACCAACTCCTGAAACAACTGAATTTTGCATAAATCTGGAAGATGGGAGGTTTATTAGATGGCTTTCTGCTGGAAAGTTGATTCTTTAGAGGCCAGTGCTGTGAAAGTCACTATTACTCTTCATCTGATGTATTAAAAGTAAATGCAAAAGACCAGACATCATAAGTTTTGCAGGATATGAACTGCAAGAGATAATATGGGGAAAGCTGTTTCAAAATGGTGGTTTTTATCTTTTTCTCAAAACCTGATGGAAGCTCACTGAAGAATGAATGCACTAATGAACTTGAAAGAGGTTGACCTGAACTTTTGTGTCCCAAGTGAAACTGTACAGGCTTCAAGTGATCCTGAAGCTCAAGTCATATCTCCTGCTAAAATGCAATTTTTTATAAAGACAACTTTGAACTGGAATGACCAGCTCAGCACATGAAATGGGGCAGGAGAGAAAGCCTGACTTTTCTCCCCCCCCACCCCCCCTTATGTTACTGGTAGGCCTTTCTTTTCAGTTCTTTTAACAGTACCAAATTTCCAGATTCAGGAACTGGTTTTGCTGACCCATGTCCTGTTTCCAGCCCATGATATTGAGTTGTCATTGAAAGTCACCTTTAACACGGACCCATATGTGCATGTATCACAATAGAATAAACAGTCCTGGGTTGAGCTAGATTTTTCCAAGGGCTAGCTGCATTTAGAGCAGTAATGATTCTAACCCAAGCTGTAGTTTGTTTTGATGTATATAGATTAATTTAATACAGTATAATTTGGTCTTGAAACTAAGTCTTCCTTCAGAAAATAACTCACCCGAGTGTGTCTTTTCAAAGGTGCTAGCAGCCTGCATTTCAATGCTTGCTTCATCTTAAAAGAACAGCATCAGTGCATGTTAAAGTTACCATGGCTCATCACCAAGAGACACCTCTTATCCCAAAGGGTGAGAACTTGGACTTCATGGTCCAGCCCTTGGCATGCCAGTGCTTTCCTCAATTTCAGCACTATGCAACCCGCCTACAAGCTGCCACCTGAGAGGGACAAATACCTTCTTGGACTGCAGATGTTGCAGGCTTGAAAAGCACATTCCTCACTCAACGCTAACAAATACTTGAGGAACTGCAGATGACTGTAGGGCTGTGAACACCTGAAGTGGAAGAGAAGGCCCTTAGATTACTGGTAACTTAATTTGATTTCAGCGTCACTAAATTAATCAACTTCATTGCATATGTAATATTTTTTCAGGGTATGCATTTCTAGAATTATTTAAAGAATTTACGTTAGCTAAAGAGGGATATTTTACTTTCCAAAAGCTGTAGCAATTCTGGTTGTGCATTTGGACAGGATTCATTCCCAAACAAATAAAAACACATAACAGTAAGTTTGCCACAGAAATAAAATATATGGATATCTATTTTTTTATGAAATTGAGTTCTATAAAGTACTATTTAAAAAAAAAACAAAACCTATCTACTTGCACTTACTATTTTGCATTCTAAAATTATCCTAAAACTGTTTAAGTAGTGTCCTCAAACATATGTACATATTTTTGTGACTAAAGCACTTATTTTGCTTTTTTAATATAAATCAGTATATCAAGCGTTTTATGTGTGACTTCCTTTCCATATGTAAAATAAAAGCCTCTGTAAAAAGTTCTAGGCTTTTAAACCAAGAATGACTAAATCATATTTGGTGTGTCAGTGTTATAAAAAGTAAAGCAGGCTTTTGTATGTAAAAGATCTTGAATGTAAAATGCTGAATATGTATATTTTAATTGTATAAAACTTTTTTTAGGAGGAACATTCTGCTTGTTGGTTTCTTCTTAAGAAAACTAAATTCAACAGCAGGTTTTAGCATATGGCAGGCATGTCCCTGTAAAGTATTGCCTTTAGAATGGACAAAAAAGGGGTAAGTGTATCAAATACATGATTGTGCTGTTAAGTTAGTTTGCCTATTCAAACACTGATGCTGAGGTATTAAAATAACTGCACTACTCCCATCAAAACCTACGCAAGGGAGCACTGAAGCTACAGATTCCAGTTACAGGTTTGGGTTACTTCCACATCAAATTGGTGCTGGGGGAGGCAGTGGTTAATGACCATTGTTTGTTTATTCCAGAGGTGCCAGCACCTGAGAGGAAAGGGATTTTCTTAGGCAAAAATTTTACCACTTTGAACATACACAGCTTTTAGCAAGAAGCGTTTGTTCTCTCAGGGCAAACAGACAGAACAAATGGATTTTCTTGTGCTGAACTTTGCAAAAAAAAAAAAAAAAAAAAAAAAGTAGTTACTGGTTTTTGCCTGCTCCATGTATACCTTTAGATGTCCTCCACACCAAGGCACATTTACATATATATACTATATATGTCTAGAGGAAAGAGGATATCAAGGATATCACAGCACTTGTGGGTTCATGAGTGACTTGATCCATCCACACAGAGATAGATGTGGCTCATTGGACAGGGGGCAGCTTACCATGGGTTGTCTTGATGACCATTTTCCCAAAGCTAAGGAAAGGAAAGTAAGGTTTGGTACCTGAAAGTAGCAACATGTAACAAAGTACTGCAATATATAGACAGCAAAACAAACCAAAGGCTGGATGGATAAAAAAGTAATTTAATAACCCTTTCTGCCATGGGATTCTTAATGGGCAGAAGTACTACTTACAGGAGCAGCTAATTCACAAAAGCATCAAATAACTTCAATTAGACATTCAGTCCATAGTGACACAGCAAGGTTTTCTTTCTCTTCATCTGAGGTAAGATTAAGCTCTTTAACATTAACCGTGCTGCAACTCCAAATCTGCTTCAGTGCATCCAAGTGTGACAAAGGAAACCTGAGTCCATGAGTCTGCTGGGGAAAAAAAAAAAACATAAGTAAAATAAAAATCTTCAGCTAATGCAGTGTACCTTATTACACAATAGTGTGTTACCTGCTGATCAGTGTCTGTAGCCTATGTGCTCCTTTCCTACACTACTCTGGTATTTTTGAGCCCATCTGCCAATAGATGCCATATCATTCTGACACGTTTCATAATAGAAAAACTTAATAACCAAACTCTCTTATGTATTCTTACAATTAAGGGAGGCTTAAGGTACATGGTTTCCTTGTGTGGTTTTCACACTGAAGAAGGAAGTAACTTTAAATGTACTCTTTTTTTTTTTTTTTTTTTTTTTTTTTTTTTTTTTTTTTTTTTTTTTTGGAAGGTCAAGTAAGTTTGTCCACCTGGCATGTGCAGCCCTCAGGCATAGCTGTTTGACGAGAGCCACAGACCATCTCCATGACCACATCTGGAGACTTTACAGAAGTATAGTCTGGGATTTGCATATACTGTACAGGTGCCAGTGTATGACCTCCACTGCCCACATTCTCTGCTGTAGCACACTGAGGAGATCTACTTTAAAAGCTAAGTAACTGGCAAGCAAACAGCCTGCTGTAACTACTCAGACAGCAACAGGCTGTGTTCTGCTTTCCTGCTATGCTGTATTTATGCAGGCCATGAATTCAAGTGTTGCAAGTCACAGACCTAAGACAGAGCATCTTTCTTACTACCATAAAATGACTATCAATGCTAAGAACCATTCTTCATTTATGATTCAAAGGAAAGTACATAGTACATACCCTAAGTGAGAGTAGAGAAGAACCATCTGCAGGCATATTAACAATACAAAAAGCTCCCTCCTTCCATTTCAGGAAAAGACTCTTTACTCCCGATACTGACCCATCCCACCCTAAAATGAACACCTTTATCTTCTGGTAAGTTCCAGTGGATACAGTATTTAACATGGTTCAAAGTGGTGTAAATGTGGCACATGAGGCACAGTGGTGACTGTTCCAGCACAGTCAGCAGCCTCAATATGGGATGTGCTGAAGGACACAGAAGCAAAAGTCATGTCTGCCCACTCCAGTACTTTGCTAGCTGGGACATCAGGCACGTGCAAGAAATCCTGCTGACATCTCAAACAATTAAGCATGAAATTACATTACTGAGTTCTATTGTTAACTGCCCTTGTGTTGCAGCCTCTGCTCATCTGCATGCTCAGGGCCAGGGCAGAAATGCTTCAGGTGCTGAGGAGAAACACCAGAACCTTGCTACTGTCTCAGTCACTCTTCTAATTCAGCAAAACCCAAAGCAGCAGTGTAGCTTCGGTTGTGCATTTGTCTGTGTAAATGGGAGCAAACCTGTGATGTGCCTGCCTCGCTGGCAGTATCATCTTCTGTCCCCATCATGTGAGACTCTCTCCTGTTCTTTAAAGAATGATAAACATAGACCATGTCTCTGCGAACTTCATCCTAAAAGACAGCAGGAAGAACCCAGTTACGTATGGCCCACCCCCTTGGCTTTATCTCACTCAAGTGAGAAAGTTAGCCTCTTAATTTTGGAGAATTAAGTGCAAGCAAGTCACCTTCCTAAATGAGCTTCCAACAAACACCTACTACAGAAATAAGGGAGACTACAAAACATCTTTAAAGGTCTTTTATCTTAATATGGCCTCTACTAGACTCACAGCACTGATGCTGTATAGAAAATGTGCCATGTAAGGTCCACCTCCTTAGGTCGTAATGAAAGAGTGTGCCTCAATAAATTCCATCCTGACATCAATCTGTCTCTTTAAAATCACATGCCTGTAATCACCCCTTGATCAAAGCTGTGCAAATCAATTCATAGGTCTGCAGGCAGATCTCACACCGAGTTTATGGACACAAAAATCTGTCTTGCATGTGTGCTGTCAATCAGGATTTATCTGTATGACGTCAGAATGCAAGGTGGCAAAAACCTGCAAAACTGTTTCCAAAACCTACGCAGTCTCACAGCAATACGAACACAAAACCAAACCAAAAAAACCCACAAGAAAAATCAGAAAATTTTGGTATGTTTTTCCTGAAGGGAAACATTTTACTTTGGGGGGGGGGGGAGAGGGGGAAAAAAAATCATACAAGATAGTCCATCCCCTCCCCCCCCCCCCTTTTTTTAATTAAGAAAATAAAAGCCCTTCTACAATATCATACTAAAGAAACCTTCATAGATACCAAGCAGTCTGAGCACAACATAATCCAAGATGACAGTATCTGTTTTGTGGAACAACTTAGTAGTGCCACTGGCACCTGCTTAGGAGCAAAGATGAGGTGAAAGCTAATGCTGCCACAATCATCAGCAGATGCAACCAGGAGAACTTCCCTTGAGGGACTGTATTTTTATAACTTACTCATGCTCTCAAATACAAGGAATAAATAAAAATCCAATATCAAGAGCAATAGAGCTGTAATAATCACCTGTCCCATCTAAACTCAGAAAAAGCCACGGACCCATCATGCAGGCTCACAGAATAAATTAAGTTCTGTAGCTCTTTTTCAAGAAGACAAGAACATGCCATATAACTGCTTCACAACAATGCCTTGATCTCCTATCAAACCCTAACGGGATGCAGGATCCAACCAACTACAATTGCATGACCCTTTCAGACCAGTACAGAGCAACAGCTCAGATACCTTGCACTCCCTCTGTACTCCCACCCCAAGCATATGGAGGGTGGCTTCATTTTACTTACAGAATTATCTTGATCTGGCTCCACTGTAATGATAGCATGATCTCTAAACTGCAGTCTGATTTTGCTATCTATTTTTGGCAATTTCCCACCTGAGAAAAAAAAAATTCTCCATTAGAAAGGAAGGAAACCAGACAAACAGTGGAAACTGAGCTGTCTGCACTACCCACTCTCTTGTGGCTTGATGCTTTGTTAACACCATTTCAACACCCACATGTTCCCACACGTGGGGAGAGGCGGTAGAGGGAGAGCTTTTTTATTCTTTCACCTTTACAGTTTACAAGTAGCTGTAATAGCAAACGAGAGCAGAAGGAGAAATTCTGCCCACTAAACATTATCAGCCCATAGCAGTTTATTAAAGCTGCCAGTTGCAGTCTAGCATGACCTTCATTTCACTCTAAGAGATGTGTCACCTCTTCCACCAGACTCAAGGAATTAACTAAGGTGTGCAGACAGACACGAAGAGCCTAGCACAAGATGATGCTGTTGCTAGACTATAATCCTTGCCTACTGTAAAATACCAAAGTCATAAAAGCCAGAGTCAGCAACAGCTCTGCCCTGACATCAGCCACAGGAATGGGTGGTAACTTCAAAATCTACCTGGAGTCAAAGGATCAGAGTCGCATCCAAAGCAAGGTGGCAACCGATTCATAATGAAATCCTTCTTCATGTCAGATGATCTCAGTTCTTTGGTGTTTTCCAGACGGTCTGCAAGCCTTCTTAAAAGGCTACTCAGTTTTTTTGTTGATTCAGCTATGTCCACCTGCTAAATATTAACAAAGCATTGCTCTCACGTGAATTTAAGATAAAAGCCTAAAAAAAAGGAGGTGTAGTAGCACAGTGAAAATCTGAACACTCCTCTTTTCTTTGCAAAGGGAGATAATGTTTACTCCCAAAACAACAGATTTTGTTTCTTTATACACATTCCCTAGGATCTGTTCAAGCACCAAAACTAATGCTACCTGCAATGCTAAAGGACTTGCAAGTATAGTTGAGACTTGTTCCTTCTGCACACTGATGAGCTGATCAGCAACACAACTGGACTACCCTAAAGAGTTCACAAAGCAATTTACAATGTTACTAACTTTTATTAGCTTTGAAAGATGCAAAAGCTTGGCCTGACACAAACTATTCCTGACAGTTCCAAAGCAAATGCCATTACTTTTACAAGGAAACAAGTCACACAAGGAAACTGCTATGAAAGAAAGGCAGTGCAATGTGTCAGATGGAGCAAAGCTTAGAAGAGTCACCCTGAAGTCTTCAAAGTAAGCAGTTGTGCTTCTAGACCAGATACTGCCATTGCACTGAACTTTCAGAGCCAATCAAGAACATCCATGCTTGCCTCTGCTTAAGTTTCAGCTGGATACACTATTAGTGACTTAGTCCCACCCACTTACCATAAGCAGTTGCCTTGGAATGCTTGTCCGCAGTGCCACATCTTCTTTTGCAGCATCAAACACAAGGCCAGGAATTGCATCCAGCAAGAAATCTCCCCAAGAGCTGAAAGAAAGGAAGAAAAAAAAATATTATTAAAATAGTTGCATTGAAATAAAGTAGGCATCTTAACTGATGTCAAGCACTGGAAACTTAAGAGCTACAATTCCAAATCTGCTTTCTTCCATCTGCAGTCTCTGTAGTCTCATGCAATAGCTCATTCTCCCCTCAACTGCATGTGAGTCCCCTTCAATCAGTGGCACTTGTACAGAGGGAAGGAACTGGCATGAGAAGGGTCCAGTTTCTTCTGCTTCAGGTGCTAGTGGATTTACTAGTGGATTTCCCCTCAGCACTCCATATTTTGAGCACTTATCTCTAGACATAGGAAAAAAAAAAAAAAAGTATTCCTTTTTATAGTCTCATTTACATTCCTTTTTATTGTCTCCATTCAAGTGTTCCACTGTCTCCTACACGGGGCAGGAAGGATGCTGGCCCATAAACAAAATTAGGTATCTTACACTTCTTACTGTTTTCCTTCTCTTGCCAAAATCTCCATCTGCCAGCAACTATCTTCAACTACTCATTGCTTTTCTGAACTGCCATGCTTATAATGAACTCACACACACATTTCTATGCCTGCTAAGATCTGGCCCAAAGGAACCATCCTCCAGCACACAGTGGAGTCCCTTTTGTCTTGGTGCCTAAAAAATCTCTGGAAGTTCCACTCCCACCAGCACCTTCCTCCCCTCCCAGCTCTTTCTGCATGTGCAGCTTCCGAAGTGGTCACAAGGAATCCAAAACATCCTCCATAATAAGGACTACTTATTTTCAAGAAGCCCTTTTCAATTTTCCAAGGAAATGTTTCCAGACCACATTTTGGACTACAAGCCAAACAAAAATACCAGCCTGTATCAGGATTGTTTTTTAATGTACCTATGTTTGCTGAAAGCAGGTGCAGGCTCTAACACTTCATTACCAGTAACCTTAATGGATGATGACACCACTTTTTATCTTCAGAAAACCAGCACTCTTCAAGATTGTCCTTTTTTCTCACCTCATTCTGACACAAGCTCAGGCAGCACTATTTCTTGACTAACCCACTGGACTGGAATTTGGTTTCAGCTGTCACAGAGAAATGGCATTGGCTCTATGTAAGCCTCTCAGGTCTCCAGCAACCCTGTTATAAGGAACCAAATTCTTGTCTGCCCTGCACTGCTTGACCAATAATTCTGTAAGGATCAAGCTGGGCAGGCCCTTGTGCATTCAAGACTCTTGCACATTGGTCTGTAAAATGTCACTGCAGCCCAGCCTCTACCATCAAACCAAACACCCACCTATTGCAGTGTCACTCTTCTGTCCAATCAGTTCACTAAACAAGGGGTGTGAGAAGGGCCAGGCCAATGAAGCAATGGGACCAAAAAGGCAGGGGAAGGAAGGAGGAGCAGAACATCTCTTTGGAGACCCCTCACTACTGATCATCCTGAATGTGTCCTCAAATTTGCTAAAGTGGCTCAGCACTAATATTGCCTCCTGCACATGAAATCAAGCACTCTTTGCAACAGTAGTCACTGCTTAAGGAAAACAGGTTTTTTTGTTGGTTTTTTTTTTCCTTCTGAAAAAAAGAATGGAACATGAGAGTAAATTAAAATCAGCTGCAGCCAACTTTTATGAAGACTCACACCTTTGAGTGGCTTTATCTTAACCCTCTCTCCAGCTTGGAGGGCTGGCCACATGAAGTGTTACCATTAGTACTGACATCCCAGGCTTCCAGAGTGGTGCAGCTGGTGGTTAGAGATTCAGCTTACAACCATTTACAATATGCCCAAACTTGTTCCGCCCTGTTTTGTGGGTAACAGAAATCCTTCCCCATTACTAATTCAGGCCAATTAATTCAAACCCAGCACCTGAGAGGCTACATTGGTGACAGCAGCATTTTCCAGTGTGATGACCATGTTTCAGTGGGCACAACAATCAGATATGTGTCAAAGGAAATCTGACTTGCTTGTGCAGGGTGGGAGATGAAATACACAGATAAGTAGAAAATATTTGTGAGGGAAGAATTTGCAGAAAGTCTGTCAGAATAGGTGTGGGTGACTTTCAAATGCAGGAGAAAACATGATGAAAGGAGTAGCTCATGACTCTTTATCTGGGATATGAAATGAACAGAAACTTCAGCCACTGGTGAGACATGTTTTAAACACAACAGTGAGCCTGCAGTTGTAACATTATCTTCCACAGTAAATATCACAGTTGGTAAATAATAAAATAACCAATTAAATAGCAATTAAGGTTGCTACGTGAAAACCTGGCAAACAGGCTGCTTCAAACAATGGTCTTGCTTCCCTCCTTCCTCCAAACCCCAAAACTTCAATTACTGCAGCAGTAATTTTTATCCCTATCCTTCCATCTTGAGTGCCTTTATAAAGCATGTGTGGAACAACCAGGCAAGCAGGCCCAGTTGGCATGTGTTCATGAAAGACAGATCCTGCTTGATGAACCCTAATCTCCTTCTACAACAAAATGATCTGTTTGGTGGATGAAGAAAAGGCTGTGGATATCATTTACCTGGATCTTAGTAAAGCTCTTGACACTGTTTCTCACAATATTCTCCTGGAAAAACTGGCTGTATATGGCCTAGATAGGTGTACACTTCTCTGGGTAAAACAGCTGGCTGGCTGGGCCCAAAGAGTTCTAGTGCATGGAGTTAAATCCAGCTCCCAGGGCTCAGTGCTGGGGCCAGTTCTCTTTAATATCTTTAATATCTTTATCAATGATCTGGATGAGGGGATTGAGAGCACTCCCAATAAATCTACAGATGATACTAAGTTGGGAGGGAGTGTTGATCTGCTGAAGGGTAGGGGGGCTCTACAGAGGGACCTGGACAGGCTGAGGTCAATTTCATGAGATTCAACAGAGCCTACTGTTGGGTCCTGCATGTGGGCCACGACAACCCCAGGCAATGCTACAGGCTTGGGGAGAGTGGCTGGAAAGCTGCCTGGCAGGAAAGGAGCTGAGGGTGCTGACTGACAGCCAGCTGAACATGAGGCAGCAGTGTGCCCAGGTGGCCAAGGTCAACAGCATCCTGGCTTATCTGAAATATCTGAAATAGTGTGACCAGCAGGACTGGGAAGTGATTGTCCCCCTGTCCTCAGCACAGGGGAGGCCACACCTCAAGTGCTACTTTCAGTTTCGGGCCCCTCACCACAAGGAGGACATTGAGGTGCTGGAGCATGTCCATAGAAAGGCAGCCAAGGGCTAGCGAAGGGACTAAAATGCAAACCTTATAAAGAGTATCTGAGGGAGCTGGGGTTGTTCAGCCTGGAGAAGAGGAGGCTGAGGGGAGACTTTATCACTCTCTACAACTCCCTGAAAAGTAGGAGGTTGTAGTGAGGTGGAGGTGTACTCTCTTCCCCCTAGTAGCAAGCAACAGGACGAGAAGAAATGGAGTGAAGCTGTTCCAGGGCAGGTTTAGATTAGAAGAAACTTCTTCACTGAAAGGATAATTAAACACTGGAATAGGCTGTCCAGGGGAGTGGTTTTAAACACCCTCAGGGGTAGTGATTCAAGATGTGTAGATGTGGTTCTTGGGAACATGGTTAAACCACTAGACTTGGTAGAGTTAGGTTAATGGTTGGACTTGATGATCTGTGATCGTGAGGGTCTTTTCCAACCTGAATGATTCTGTGAACACTACCTTAGATTCTGTTAAAAGCAGTACACGTGTAGTAGTGGTGTACCTACATATATTCCATGTCACCACATCCTCTGGGGAGGAGACATGCCCTGTTCCTATATTACTCACAGAAAAACAAACTACAGAAGGGCTAAACAGAATGAACACAGAAAAGAATAAAGCAGAGCTCCATTACAAGGTGGTTATTTTTAAGAAACAGGACATCATTTCTTTGAAACACCAGTTTCAGGTCTGTATTATTCACAGACATCATGTGGCAGAGGAAAGATATTTTCAGAAAAGACATACTAAAAGAAAAAGTAAAAAATAATTACTTAAATACTTACTTGTTTTGGTAAGTACTGATGGTCACATGTGTAGAATAGGAGATTCCAAGAGGAGTGTCAGCTTGGTGAATAGTCCCTCTTGGGAAGTACAGTAAGTCACCTGGCTGCAAGAAAATGAAAGAGAATTGATATATTAGGGCACCTAATATAGTCAAACCTTGTTGTAGTCAAAATAGAGAAAATACTCTGAGAAAACAGACTGTCAACATGTATTTTTATAACTCCCAAATAGAGAGATCCTTCCCTGTACACTCCAATAGCATTCAGTCAGTGCTTCAATAAGCACTTTAAGCCAGAAGTCCAATACCTTCAACTTTCCAGCTTACTGTCCATATTTATTATGCAACTGTCTGGAGCAAGCTTTTAACATGACAGAACATGTACACTCCAACTCAAGATGCATAAAGGGGACAAAGAAGCAGCTGAGATGAATCTGCTGTCAATACAGAGGGCTGGCAGATAAGCACAGTGCAATGTGAATTTGGTCAGGTCACATCAAAAGAAAAGGCCAGTATTCCACAAGAAAAGCCAAATAGTCTATAAAGATGGTAAACTGTTAAAATACTCTTTTTTTCCCAGTATTTTCAGTCAAAACACTTAAAAATAAGTACAACCTTCCTCCTATCTGTCTTCACGTGTATCTAAAGTAAAACTCCACAATGACAAGGAAAACCAAGGTAAGAGAGATGTACAAAGCACATTAAATTCACTCCAAGAATAAAAAAATCAGTTTGCTTATGGTTTCTCCTACAGACATCTACACTGTTGAACAACGCAGTCAAAGAGAAAGTGCATAAAGCAACAATGAAGAAATTTGATTCCATTTTAATTTTTCTCTTCCTTAAATTTGGTCACATCACCTACTTCTAAGACCCTACCAAACTGTCTAACACAGATACATTTCAAGTGAATAATACTTGATTTTTCACAAAATCAAAAGGTCTGTTTAGATTATGAGGGTTCACATGGCTTGGCAAAATCATGTCTCTTCATCTATTTACAACAATCTGCAAAGCATCCTGGCTCAGCTATGTACACTTTACTTGTTCTGATGCAAACCTCTCTCTGCCATTAATAAACTGCCTTACCAATGTAAGGACTACACTAACCAGCTAGGAGTATTTTTATTTCTCTTAATTTGCTATGCTTCGTACCTCCAATGAGAAGAAAAAAAAAAAAAAAAAAAAGGAAAAGAAGGCAAGTTGCACAGGGGAAGGGCAAGAGCCCTAAACATCTACCAGGGTGTAGTCTGCTGCAAAAGGGATTACTTCATTCTGTAACACCCCATGCCTGCCATTCAGAAGCCAGGATCATGACTTTTCAAAGCATGACTTTTCAGCATCATTCACATGAGCCAGCAAGTACACCACTCATCAATTAAAACAACCAGAAACTTCACAGACTCCAGGTGGACAGACACCCAGCTTGGGGCAGGACAGAGCACTTGACAAGAGACAACACAGATCTGATCACTTCTGCCTTCTTATTTCCAGACTGGAGGAAGGAAGGGCAGACAAGGGAGAAGTACCAGCAAATTGAATGGAAAAATCATACATGAAGAACACTAGATAGCCAGCAACCAAATAATCCCTGTGGTTGACATCAGTAACAATGTGGCCACAGCCTGCTGCAGTGTCATCAAAAGATGCTGCAGCTTGGGACTCCACAGACAAACCAGCATGGTCCTCACTCTATCAGTGACTGGTCAGCTACCAGTTTTTGGTGGGAAGGGACAACAACACCACCAGTATAAGTTTCTAACAGGTCCATTTGTTCTAAACTGCTTAAACATCTGCCTAAACAACTGTTCTAAAGGATGACAGGCAGCAAACAGAAATGCAAAAAAGGAGAAAGAAAATGTTCTTGAAAGATGTCTAGGGAGGAAACAAGTCATCTGACAGCATCCCTGTCAGGGACAGCTCTGGATAGATAACCAAAATCTGACAGTGCCTACTTAGGAAGAAATGGGTTATGGAAAGTGAAGAACATCAAACAAAAGAAAAATAAATTAAAACTTTAGATCATATTTAAGCCCATTTCAGAAGCCAGTATTTTCACTTCACTCATATTTAAAATGTTCTAGAAATAAAGAAGAGAATGGTAATTTACTAGACTTTGCATCACTCAATACATCATGACAGCTGAATATTACCATCTGTCAAACCACACAGCTAGTGACGTCAGGATCATATCCAATGTTTCATACTATTCATAAACTACTTACACTCAAAGGCAGGTCTGAACACTGGGAAGAGCAAAGACCTTGCAGAGAAAGACCCTATGATAGGCTTCAAGGCAGAGAAATTAAAGAGGCTTCTAACAGAGAGCAGCCCTGCCTGCTGAATTTATAATACACTTCAAAAGCACAAGCACGTAAAACAGAACAGGACAAGCACCAGATGTCCTGCTGTCAAAGGGATTGCATTCTTTAATCTTCAGGAAATGCTGTCTTTTTTTTTCAAATAACAGAAACAGCCAAACACCTGATTTTCAGGTTTGTGAAAATAAAAACCAATTACTGCAGAGCCAATCCTCCCCTCAATTTGCCAACCACAATCATTCAGAATACTGTCTTCAAGAAATGGACCCTTTCAAAGATGACTGCATTGCTGGCAACCATAGCCCAGACCAGGTAAAGCAATTTAATTATAATACCTTTAATATGAATTCATGTGTGGGATTCCCAATCCTGTCTTCTGATTCAACATTATATTCCCGAGCTAAAGGCACTGTTGGTTTATAGAGTCGCCAATGTTTCTCGCCCTCTAGCTGAAGGATAAACACCTGCAAAAGACCAGAAAATCCAAAAGCATAAGGGAGCCTTGCTGCCCCTCACACATCCAACTGATCAGAAATAATGTCACCTTCTAACCGGGAAAGTCTGTGGAACCAAGCCAGAAATCAAGGATAGAAAGCAAACAGAAGGGGCACAGGTTGCTTTTTATAACTAGAAAGAGATTTCACTTTTGATGCTCTCTGTTACTCTTCAGCATGGTAAGCAGAATTCTTCTCACGTTAATCTTTAGAGTTCTACAATACTGAAATTTACATTTGCATTATTCTTTTAGGCTCTAGAGATAACAGAAAAAAGGGTTAAGAAGTGTGATGTATTTTCTCCTGAGATGGGCGTTTGGGAATCCCTTTTTTCTCCAGTCACTTGAACAGGTGCTAAACAACTAACCTGAAAGTAATGTCTGTCACCCAGATAAGGCAAAATAGCAGGTGAGAGAAGTGTTACCACCATTTACTGACAAAGAGAGCATCAGAAACACCTAGGGAATTCTGCGAGCTGGGACTTGGTGACATATACCATAACACACAGGCTATGGGGCTGCTGAACAAGCATAATGAAAGTGAAACTCCAGATGTATTCAATGGAAAAAAAAAAAAAAAAAAAAAAAGCAAACAACACATGTAAGGGTTTGGTGGTTTTTGGGTTTGGTGTTTTTTAAGTGAGATAGCCCTATTTTTTTTTAATGCTGTGTCTATCTGAATGTCCCTTTTAAAAGCTGATTTAAAATGCATTTGGACACAGGACTTCATCACACCACTAACTTCTTAAGAACAGTAGGAACCAGCAGAACCAGTCTGTTTTCACTGTCCAACTGAAAAAAAAGAACAAGTATTTGGAGCAAAGGAAAAAGGATTTCCAGGTTTTTGGGGGTCTGAATGAAGTGAAAATGAAAAAAAGGTGCTAGAATGCATATGGAAAAACAAATTCTCTTTTCATCTAATGCAATTACCAGATCAGGAAAGCACAGTTTACAGTATATTACCTTTTCAGTAAAAATATACAGGAAAAACCACTGTAAACGAACACCTGCAACAAATTACTGTAAGTTTCCAATGTAAAAAACATTTTTCTGTAAGTCATTTTATGAGATAGAGAGTAGGGAAAGTGCACATCCAGGTAGCCACAGCCACTAGCAGAAGCCCACGCAGAGATTCACAGGTTGTGCTGTCCTACCTCAACATCATCGTAGTGAGGGGGAAGGCCCTGTGACTCTTGGGGAGTAATATAAACATTCGACCCCACCAGAGACCCGAAGTAGCACTCCAGCTTCTCCTGAATCTTCCAGAGCTCCTCCTTTAAAAAGAAACCATGTTACTACCCAAGAGCTGGGCCAAGCCAAGCTGCTTCCTAGCCCACAGCCTCCCCATGGCTTAGGATGCTCTTGTAGTGCATGATCCCACCTCCCACAGGCAGCCAGAGGCTGGGAAAGATGCTCTGTATAGAGTGGTCCTGCTGCAAGCAGGCACTGCAGATGCAAAGGGGACCTGCTCTGACAGTAATCAGTAAGATAAGACATCTGGTTTCCTGACACAGCATTGATGTTTCTTCTCCTGCCTATGATATTTTTAGGTTGCAAAAACAGACAAACAGGGCTAGACAGAGGAACATAAACCATGCATCATGCCACAGACAGCACAAACATCTTAAGACAACAAACACCTGCAGGACTTGCATTACACTGGACAGCATCAGACAGCATACAAAGTCAGAGATCCATTTCCAGTTGACTCAAATTGTTTTGGAATATTCAAGAACAGAATCATCCACATCTAACACGTGACAGATGATGCACCAAAAGGATGACTCTCATGTCAGAAGATGCCAACTGTCAGAGCTGTGCAAGGGCAGCTTCAGCCAGAATTTTAGTAGGTCCAGCTCAAGCTCTCATTTCAGCATAAGCCATGCAACATTTCAACTTCATCTGCAGATGCCCCTGGCCATTACAGCTACACTCCAACTGAGATCAGCCAGAGACACTGCACTTGAGACTCAACTCGTGTTTTTGAGTCCTTACTGACCACTTCACAATTAAATTGTGTTGACACCATGGGACAAAAAAAGACTACCTAATCCAAGTACCTTTAAGCACCTAACTCCTTTATACAACTATGCAGACACCATTGCCTTATTCTTATTCCAGGATGACTTTGAACTCATCAGAAGTAATGAAAGGAGGAGTACACACATGTAAAGTGTGGTGTAACACTTCTGTGGTGAAATTCAAAGCCAATCCATTTACAAGAATGCTGGAGTGTTCTGGAAATATTTTACATGGTTTCACACCTTACCTTCCACTAAAGGAAAGCAGTACAAAAGCACCACAAGGAAACAGTGGGGCAGAAGGCATCACTTCCACAAGCACAGATGTATAACCAATTTCATGCATTTAAGTTTTTTTCTAAACTTTTATGTGACAAAGTGATTTTTTTTAAAGGAATGCTTAATATTATAGCAGGAATCACTTTCTTACTGCAGAACACTGAAATATGATGGGCAATGCAAAAGTATAAACCATGTTTTAATTAATACAGTTCATATATAGATTTCAGGAGGTCATTGTTATCACCTACTTCTTCAGGATATAATGGCAACAGAGATGAAGCTATGTCTAGTATGACTGAAGCAAAGTAAAAAAAAAACCAAGCATTAATTATATTCAATAAAACAACCTTAAATCTCTGAGGCTGATGAAACTGTATTGTTGCCTTTTTCTGGTCAAAATCCTTCTTCAGCTGCATGTAGTTCACTTTGCCTTCTTTATTTAAAACTTTCTTTTTTCCATTCACACACCTGCAGATATTTATATCTCGACCATAGTATAGACCCTGCCCACACAGTTCCTTCAAATCTGACAGCTGGAACAGGGACTGGTAGTAAGAAGCCAGCAGGGGATCATTTCTCCGAACCAGCAGTGGCTTTTGCTCCCAATACTCCCTGAAGAACTTCTCGTGTTCAACGGGAGAGATCAAGCTTCTGAAGAGGCTGTCTGGGCTCTCAAAATTCATGACTGATGGAGAACAGGCTGTTTCCACCTTCAGTCGTTTACACTGCACCTGCATCTCTTTTCCTGATACAGCATGCTTCCCTCCTTTCTTGGGCATGTTCCTGTGTTCAAGAAGAGAGAGAACCAAAACAGTCAACCAGTTACACAATCTCAAAAGCTCATGGACCCAGAGCAGCTCCTCTTGCCTTTTCTAGTGGGGTATCAGAGTATACTGGGAACTGCTCCAAGCAGCAGAAAAAAGAAAGCCCACTGCAGGCCTCTAATCCTCTCTAAAAACTCAGCAACCCATAAAACACTCTACTGGGACCCATTGCTCAAAACCCTCAGCTGAGTTCATAAGAAAAGCCATGCAATTAAACCCAGTGGCCACACAATGCATCTTTACAAATGCAGGAATCCACCCACATGAAGAAGCTGTGATGGACTGGTCCTCTGTAGCAAGAGCTGCAAATTATTAAAAAAACTAAGTCAGCTTTAAGAGATTTAATGGCAACATGCAAAGGGGCCAGAGAGAGGGGAGAGGGTCAGAAATTCAAAACCCTCTTTACACTTCCTTGAAATGCACTACCATTAGGAAAAGAATACCACAGTGAAGATTTCCCAGAGACCTTTAAAGCCAGAGCAGGATGGGAGGAGGATGTATGACATTTCAAGTGCAGAATCCAACCAGTTAAACATAGGGAATGGCATGGTCTGTGTTAAGAAAAGCTTTCCTTTCAAGCTGGCTCACATATCCTAAGTCCAGTGTCTACATATCTGTACAGTTACCAGAGTAAAGCTTTAGCAGGACCTTTGGAGGAGGCAGCTGCTGCAATGCAGGAACACTGACATCAGTCCTACAGCAGACACCAAGGGCCACACGAGACTACAGTGAAGAGAAAACAGACTGAAATGGAGCATGGAAAGAGGGAGACCAAATGAAAGAGTAGATTGCTATGAGGAAAAGAATATGTAACCAGGTCCAGTGGGTGAAGATGATTCAATTGGCAGGAGGGTCACAGCAGCTTCCAAAGAAACAGAAAAAGCCAGAGCAGACTCCCCTACAGGTGAAGGTTTTAGGAACATGAATTGAGGGCACCTGCTTGAGGTCTCAGGCCCTGGGAACAATTTTATGCCAAACTATGTGGAAGGGCCAGGCATCCAGTGATGCTCACTATGTGATAGCAGCCTGCACCTCAGCCTCAGGGTGTCCATACTCTACCTTGGAATGGGGCCAGGTTAGCAAAAGAGAGGGAAAACTGTTAGGCCTTTCTGTTGTCATGCAATTACACCAAAAACTAAAATTATAAGAGTCTGCTTTCATTTCTGCAAAGCTGCCAAACTTTGTGGCTTATGTAGAATTAAAATAATTCCTTCATCCAAATGCAGACACTTAAAAAATTTTAAAGTTGGAAGTAATTCACTTTGTTTTTCCAGATAGATAATGATAGAATGCCAAGTTGGAAGGGACCCCAAGGAACTTCTGGTCCTACCTTTCTATGTAGGAACCTTTCTAGGTTTAGATGCAATGGCCCAGTGCCTTGTCAAGCTGAGTCTTAAGAGTCCAGTGTTAGGGAACCTACCAGTTCCCTAGACAGGTTATTCCAAAGCTTGACTGTTCTTACTGTGAAGAATTTTCTCCTGATGTCCAATCAGGATCTCTCCGGCAGTAATTTGCACTCATTACCCCCTCATATTTTCCATGCGATTCCTTGTAAAAAGTGAATCTCCATCTTCTTGGTAACCACCCTTTAAGTACTGGAACACAGCAAGGTCTCTCAATGCTCAAGGTCTCTCCTGAGCCTTCACAGAATCACAGCCAGGTTGGAAAGGACCTCTGAGATCATCAAGTCCAACACTTGATCCACTCCCGCTGTGGTTACCAGACCATGGCACTGAGTGCCACATCAGTTTCTTCTTAAAAACCTTCAGGGACAGAGAATCCACCACCTCCCTGGGCAGCCCATTCCAATGTCTGACCACCCTCTCTGTAAAAAATTTCTCCCTAATATCCAACCTAAACATCCCCTGGTTTAGGGGCAGCTGGCAGAGCTTAAGTCCATGTCTTACTCGTGGCTACCTGGGAGAAGAGACCGATCCCCCCCTGGCTACCCCCTCCTTTCAGGGAGTTGTAGAGAGTGATGAGGTCTCCCCTGAGCCTCCTCTTCTCCAGGCTGAACACCCCCAGCTCCCTCAGCCCTTCCTCACAGGACTTGTGCTGGATCCCTTCACAGCCTCCTTGCTCTTCTCTGGACCTGCTCCAGCACCTCAATCTCCTTCCCGAACTGAGGGGCCCAGAACTGGACACAGGACTCGAGGTGTGGCCTCACCAGTGCTGAGTACAGGGGCAGAATCCCTTCCCTGGACCTGCTGGCCACACTGTTCCTGACACAGACCAGGATGCCATTGGCCTTCTTTTCTCAAGGCCAAACAAACCCCATTCTCTCAACCTTTCCTCATATGGCTGCCTTCCCAGCCCTTTGATCATCTTTGTGGTCCTTCTCTGGACTCTCTTCAGCCCATCCACATCTTTTTTGTATAGCGGGAACAAAAGCTGAACAGTTTTGCAGGTGTGGCCTGATAATCACCAAATACAGTGGGATGATGACCTTAATCTCTGCTGGTGATGCCCTTGATGATTACCAGAATGCTGTTGGCTTTCTTTGCTGCAGCACCACACTGCTCACTGATTTTCAGCTTGTTGTCCACCAGGTCCCTTTCCACAGAGCTACTCTCCAGCCAGGTGGATCCCAGTCTGTTCTGTACTCCTGGATTATATTTTCCCAGGTGCAAAACCTTACACTTGTCCATACCAAACTTCATATGGTGCTTATTAGCCCACTCTTCCCGTCTCTCTAGGCCTACCCTGGAGGGTGGCTCTCCCCTCTGGAGCGTCTGCTTCCCCACCCAACTTGGTGTTGCTTGCAAACCTCACCAGGGAGCAAAAGGACTGGGCTCGTCCGGGATTTGAACCCGGGACCTCTCGCACCCTAAGCGAGAATCATACCCCTAGACCAACGAGCCGCCACATTTTGCTGCTATATCATTATATGAAAATAAAAAAGTTACTTCGCAAGCGGTTTAGTTGCCAAGTTCTCAGGAAAGTTCAGATAAAAATCAAGTAATGGTAGGTGTAACACCGTAGTACGTGCAGACTTACTTGCCTTAAAGTTTGCACCAGCATTTCATCCCCCAGAGTAGCCCAGAGCACCAGGCAGCAGTAAAAGCCTGCCTGAGAAGCTGAGTTAAGTATTCTGACAGTGAGCCAAGACCAAGCCCTCTAGCACTGCAGCTTTCCTACTAGGTCTCAGCTGGCCAACTCAAACAGACTCCGTGCATGTCTGAGTGACTCTGTGAAGCAAATACATAAGGAATTAGAGCATGCTGATGCCTTAATTTTTAAGTAAGTAAAAATGACAGCTTTAGTACAAAAAGTATTGCTCTCATTTATTAAGATGGTTTTACTTACACAGACGCCTTTCATGAAACCTAAAACTACAGTTTTGGTATTTGTAGGCAGTACAAAGTTCACCTATGCAGGACATCCTCATTGCTCCACTAACTCCCAGGCAGAATGTGTTCCTTTAACAGCCTCTACTGCAACAGTAACCTACAGTCACTGTAGTAATGCAGGAGGGAATCCTTACTACCACCTTCCTGAGAGGATGGACATTCCTGGCTGCAGCAAGCCACAGCTCTCCATGAGGCAAAGGAATGCTTAAAAAAGACTGAAAAACAGCCCCCAGTTGCTAGTAACACCTGAAGATCTTGCAGACACCAAGGTCTACAACTGGCATCCACAAATGCAACCAAGCCTGAATTGCCTGGTTTTGAATCCTAAACCTAAATCCATCACATCAACCTCTCAGCTCACTCACATTGCATTTAACAAAGTTAAATTTAGGTACATACTATTGACAGAACACGGCTTCATTTACACAGCGTGCTGTTCTGTAGCGTTTCAGTAGTTATTGTAAATAACTAATGGACCATGGAATGTTTTGGGTTGACCCTTTAGAGGTCATCTAGTCCAAACCATCTGCCATGGTCAGGGATGTCTTCAACTAGATCAGGTTGTTCAAAGACCTAGCAAACCTGACATGGAACACTTCCATTGATGGGATATGAACAACTGTTGCTCATCCATGGCAACATCTTCCAGGGACTCACCACTCTCATCAGAAAAAATTTCTTCCTCATCTCTAATCTAAATCTACCCTCTTTCAGTTTAAAACCACTGTCACTACAGGCCCTGATAAAAAGTCCCTCTCTGACTTTCTAATTCAACCCCTTTAAGTACTGAAAGGCTGCAACGTGGCCTCCTTGGAGCCTCCTCTTCTCCAGGCAGAACAGCTCCAACTCTCCCAGCCTTTACCCCTAACAGAGGTGCTCCAGTCCTCTGATCATCTTCATGGCTCTCCTCTGGACTCGCTCCAACAGCTCCATGTCCTTCTTACGATGGGAGCTGCAGAACTGGACACAGAACTCCAGGTGGGGTCTCAGGAGTGCAAAGTAGAAGGGGAGAATCATAGAATCATAGAATAGGCTGGGTTGGAAGGGACCTCAGAGATCATCGAGTCCAACCCTTGAACAACTACCGCCACAGTCACTAGACTATGGCACTGAGTGCCATATCGAGTCGCTTTTTAAATGTCTCCAGGGACGAAGAGTCCACCACCTCCCCAGGCAGCCCGTTCCAATCACCTCCCTTGACCTCCTGATGGCACTGCTTGTGATGCAGCCCAGGATACAGTTCGCTTTCTGGGCTGCAAGCCCACACTGCTGGCTCATGCCCAGCTTTTCATCTCCCAGTAACCCCAAGTTCTTCTCTACAGGGCTCGAGAAAAAACACATCACCATAATGGACCTGTTCCTGCTTCAGACAGAAACAGTTACATCACATCGGTACTGTCAGCTCGCACTCCAATTGTACCTGTTCATGAGTCCAGGCTCCTAAACTGGCCCAGCAGCTAGAGGGGAACCCAATTCCCCCATGAAGCAGTGGGGAAGAACCGTGGGGCCACGGTTCTTGGGGCAACCCAAGAAGCCACACCGCCCCAGAACACTAAGAAACTTTTTCCAGAGGAAAAAAAAAAACCCGCAGAAAATTGCGCTCCCGTTCCCGGGACAGGCAGCATCCCGCGCTCCTTCCCCACATCCAAGCCCCACGGACCCAGCCGCCCTGCCATGAGGCAGAGCGACGGTGCCCAAGCCTCCCGGGAGGGACAGCCAGGAGGCCACCGGCTCCCGGCCCTGCCACA
This sequence comes from Heliangelus exortis, assembly GCF_036169615.1. Classification (NCBI taxonomy): domain Eukaryota; kingdom Metazoa; phylum Chordata; class Aves; order Apodiformes; family Trochilidae; genus Heliangelus; species Heliangelus exortis. Next base: position 105,240,906 of record NC_092422.1, on the reverse strand, counting down.
AGGTGCCCCGCACCATCAGACGCCTTTCCCTGCGTCCCCGAGGGGCGCCGAGCCCGGCGGGGCGTCTGCTTCCCCGTTCCTCCCGCCGCCATCACCCTCCACCCCCCCCCAACACACACACCGCCTCTTCCTTCCCCCCCCCACAGCCCCCGGGGCTCGCCGGGCGCACACTCACCCGGGCGGGCGGGGCGGGGCCGGGAGAGACGATCGGCGGCCGGAAAGGAAATGGCGGAGAAGCTGAGCGGGGTGCGGCTCCGGGGGGCCGGAGCCAAGCGGGCGTACAGCGGATCAGCCTGGGGTGGAAGCCGGAGGCTGGCGCTGAGGCGCTGGGTGTCACGGGAAGAGATGTTTCCGGGAGCCGCCCCAAGCACCTGGCCGCGTCTCTGGCAGCGGAGGTGGCCTGGGGCTCGTCCTCAAGAAGGCGGGGGTGAGGGTCCCCTCGAACGGCTCGGGGCTGTTTCCCAGCCGTTCCCGGACGCCAGGCCTCCCGGGAGCAGGGAAGGGGCTCTATAAGGAATCCCTCCCCTCTCAAGGCAAGGGGAGATGGGTCGTGCCCTGGGCCGCGGTGCTCTCGGTCTCCCCCCGGCCGGGCCGTGCGGGCTGCGCAGGCCTCGGGTGTGAGGAGCGGGTGCTGTGCTCCTGCCTCCCGCGCATGGCCGGCTGCGGGCTCTGCCCTGGGAGAAGGAGGGCGGGTTGCAGTGGTCAGCGTTTTGCCGAGGCTGGGTGAGGGTGAAAAAAGGGAGACCTAATGATATGTCGAGCAGGAATGTCAGCCGGTAACCGTGGCCTGCGTTTCAAGCCACTAACCTCGGTTAGTGCAGGGAATGTAACATCAAAGCCAGTTTTTACACCCAAACTGAAAAGTTTTAAAGCACTCACCACTTCAAAACGTAATCTGCTTCATCAGCACGAGTTATTTAGCGTGTATGTGCAAGAGACAAAAGTACCCCGGTTTTTGGAACCAGTAGGAAGTTGCGCAACAGTTTCTCCACTGAAGTTATTAAGTGGATTAAATGAGGAGATACAACATAAAACCTTAAGGGTTTTTTTTTTGTAGAAAATTTTGCTTCATACACTTCCACTGACTTCAGCTGTGTTATTTCTTCCCTGACCAAAATCGTGTTCCAGAGCCCTCTGGGGTTTGCTTGAAGAAATCATCAGAATCGTCACAGAGCACATGAAAATTTACTTTAGTCATCTCTATTAAAGATGCCTATTAATGGTTTTGTTTACACCAACTGAAAGACATCAGAAAAATTGCCAGTTAGGTTTTGCTAAAGTTTCATAAATGATGAATGATAGCTTGTAGCATACAAAGCAGAACTGCCAGAAAAAGGTAAAGTTTGGAAGCCTTGGTAATCCTACAGCACGTGGCTAATCCAAATAGAAAGTGATACTGGGTGTAAACCAGTAACTAGAAGGACCTTTCAGTGACAGGTAAAAGAGGAGACTGTGTTCTATCAACAGCTCATGGAGACGGGTAACTTGTAGAGGCCTTTCACATCTAAAATACCAGTTCAAATCCTTTCCTTTATAGAAAATGGTTCTGCAGTCCTGTTGCTCCTTGTGGTGTGGTTATTATTAATACAGTAATAACTCCAGCTTCCCTGGCACTAGCTGGATCTTTTGGAACAGACATTGTATGGTTCCAGTGGGTTCTGCGTTCATTAATGCATCCAGCAAACTCCTGCATACTGAGTAGAGAAACTGGCAAAAAACAATGCACAAGAAAAAAACAAAAACAAAAAAAAAGCAGGGTGAATAGAAAAAGGCAAAAGCCACTCATCCTGTTCGTTGCCTGTTCTTTTGCCATCTGGACATCTGATCAAGACACCATGGCCACTTGATGATTAAATATAGATTAATCAGCATATATGGCTTAGTTACCAGAGAAGATATTTTGGCAGGGGTGAATCCTCAGGTTATCCTAAGTGGACAAATGTGCAAATGTGTACAAATTTTTAAGTTTCTTTGTAAAGCTTTTTTTTTTTTGTTTGTTTTGTTTTGTTTTGTTTATTGGGCTGTGACTGTCAAAGACAAGACATTCTCTTCTTTCTAATGCTGACCCATTTTTACTTCATCACACTGTCACTTATCATTCAGGGGACTTTGCAAAATTTATTAAATTGTGAATATTTTAGTGTAAACACTCACCTGTAGTGCAGATATTCAAAGGCATACAGGTCTTTTGCTCTCTGAAAAACAGGTCACTGGTATGAAATTCTGCTTACTTCTTTCATGAGAATTAGAAAGCTTTGGAGAGTGAACACTTAAAAGTTTGCATCACCTACATTAACACTTACAGGATGTTTTCTTAACAGACATGGGTGTAGCAGCAGATGCTAAAAATAGGGAAGCCACATCCTGCACCTCAGCTGGTCCCAGAAGCCTTTACAAGCTGTTATTTGTTACAGAAATCCACCAAGTACTCTCAGTATAACTGGTTGAATACCAGTAGGGTGAATCCTCAAATAAATATGTATTTACGTAATAGCTGTGATGTTTTAACTTTCGATACACGCAGTTAGAGCCTCACATTTGACTGGCTGCAAACCAACCACAAATAACAGGAATGGGGAATACTTGAGAATACTTTTTAAAATACTTCCATGCTGGTCTGTCTAGACAAATTGATTGGAAGTATTTATTACCATCCCCTTCTGGAAGATAACACACGCTTCAGAAGAGGATCATGTGAGTTTCAATCAGCCCTCTAAAGCCCTCAAAACAAGAAAAATGTATTTAAATACTGTTTGTTGTTTTTCACTATTTATACAAGCGGTGGCTTTGTCGTGCATAACTGATCCTGGCATCATCATCCCTGCCACTGCATGAAGAAGGTAAAAATTATAAGCTTCACTGTAAAAGCACACAGTTAAGTTTGATGATCATAACATGCAAATCTTCTTCATTATCTTTCTACATAGTACTCTCCATTTGGAGAACACTTTGCCTATGGTTACATTCACAGCCGCATAGTAACCAAAGAGTTTCCTCCATCGAAGCAAGCTGTGCAAATCCCAGGCAGCTGTATAGGATGTGCCTGGAAGGTAAATGCAGGCAGGAATCTCTTTTCCTCCACACTTCCATGTGTGGGCCTGCTTGCTGGACAGCCCACACGGGGCTTCTGCATGCTGTGCTGCAGAGACTTTGTTGCTGCAGGTCCTGTAAGAAATTCAGAAGAGGGAGCTGGTTTGGGTCAAGAAGCACATGGGTGGGTTTTTTTTATTATTTTGGAGGCTAAGGATTTGCTGTTGGCTACAGAACACACACCTCTTAAGGCAGATTAAAATAATGTGAAAACAATGGTGTTAAGTTAGTTCATGTGAAAAGTTTAGGCCAAACATCTGGATCAATTAGGATCTTCTCAAGCAATCTGGAACATGTGTGCAGGATGCCTCCACAATGACAGTGCAGTAACAAGGATATCGTGGTATTTTTTTTTTATTTATCTGTATTACACATTTGCTCAGTTTGAGGTCTAGTATGTTGCTGCTGTTGCCAAAGCCTGCATGTCCTTTGGCTTTTCGTTCCCAGCATTGTCATTCCCGGTATGGTTCTACTTCCCATGACAGAATTTCCTGGAAGTGTATCAAAGCCATCTTAGCTCTGATCATTTGGCAGCGAAATGGCTGCCAAAGCACCCGCTCACTCCATCAGATTTCCATCACCCAGCATGCAGTGTTTCATCAGCTTCTCCAGCTGTGTAACTGGGAGCTTGTCAAATGCAGCTTTTTCAAAGAGTAAGAGACATCACCATGTTATAAGCAAACCACATTGGAGCAGGAAAATGAAATAAACCAGAGAGTGAGTGGTTCAGCCTTCCAAATTTATTTCCATTTCCTAGTGTTCACCAAGCAATGACCAAACATTTACCGTGTGACATTTCTTGCCACTACAGTTTATAATTTTGAACTGACTTTGTAAATATAAACTCACCCCATTAAATGACAGACAAACCATAGGAATTTAAGTGAAAAATTCTCCTTATTTGGGAAAGTTGCAAAAATAATCTTGATTCTTTTCCGGAGCCATGAACACTTCTTCTATGTGTCCCAGAATATCCTTAATTCAACCTCCTTAGCCTGAACTTAAGGTTATTATTACCATGCAGGATTTAGCTGGGACTGTCAGGATTCCTGTATATGGCTCTGTTTTGCTACAGGTGCTTTGGTTTGTTTCCTGTGTGTCTCAGTGTGGTATTACACAGTGCTGGGGATCAATGCTGCAAGTAGGCATACGTAGCTTCTCCTCACTGTAACATTCCATCTCAAAAGCCAACGGGAAGGGGAGAGGGGCAAACCCCCACACTCATGCATGTAGCGTAAAGCAGAAGAGCAAGAATCTGCTTAAGACATAGTTTGTTTTTCTTTTCTAAAATCTCTGGCTCAATGCCTGTATTTCTGAAATGAACAGTTACGCAGAAAGCAGGTCTGTAATCAGCAGGGGCACCTGCGGCAGCACAGTGCGGGTGTCCCATGAGGAGCACAGCTTGTGCAGGTGATGCTTGTCACGCACCTGGGAGGTGGCTCTAGGACACCAAGTGCATCAGGTCTGGGACATTGTTCCTGTGCTGCCTCAGGGATTAGTGATAAAGATTTCTCCAAAATAGAGGCCCTTCCCAATGGTCCTGTGGAAAGTCAGGGACAGCTGACAGGGTGAGGGTTTTTCTTGGGGTGTTGATGGTGCACAATGTACAAAGCCCCATCAGCTTTGCTTCTAGCTTCCTGCTGGTCCCTGTTCCACTGCTAAGCCATAATCACTTCCCCCCTAGTTATCATCTGAGGACAAAGGCTGCTGAGGTGCATAAGGGTTGCCTAGCAAAATGTAACTGCAGCAAGTGAAATAAGGATAGGAGCTATTTGAGGATGATTGGCGCTGATTGCCTACTAAAATGGACCACAAGTAGAGAACAAACAGAAAGGCTGATTAAATAGGAATGGTTGGAGTGTAGATAAAGACTGGATAATACTTGAGGTGGGAGCTGCTGTCTGCTTAGGTGTGTGATGAAGGGCTCCCTTAGTAAGCACGCTGTTTTTATGCTACTGCAATAGTAGCGTGTCCATTAGATTGTCCACACAAAGCATTGCACAGTCCAATTGCAAAACGAAAACAGGCTTGTGAGATTTTTTCATTAAGTGTTCTGCTGCTAACCAATCCAACCTTGGTATGATGCAGAAGTCAGTTTCAGAAACTTTTAACCCTTTCCTCTACCGCTGCTGCATTAATTTAAAGAACAAAGCTACCCCCCGCCCCGTATGCAAAATAACCTCTAGCTTATAATGATTTTATTTCATATGTACAAACCCCAGTAAAAAAAGTTAAACACAATATACACACTGGGAAATATAATCCTAGAATATGTGTCAATAACGTGATTGTTCTGTAAAATAATTCTGCCCACGTTTCCCTTCAAAGATCTCTTCCTTTTTATGCGAGCTGTGTCCACATTGGAGTCGCTGGCTGTGCGTGCCCGAGTCTCATTTTCTTCACAGCGGTCTGAGAAAGCAGCTGGGCTCATGTCCACATCTGTGTCACGAAAGCAGCCGTCGAAAGCCATTGCTTGCACTGCATCAATACTATACATTCCTGAGGCCTGGCAACAAAGAATAGTTACTCCGCGTCTAGCAGGGGCCATTTTAGTAAATTATAAATTAATAAAATAGAAAATAAAAAAAGCTTCAGTGTTGTCCCCTGTGTGGAGAGCATATAGAGAACAGGGAGAACTGGAGAACTACCTCAGTATTGCTACCTGTGGGGCCTGCCCACTGAGGCAGGGCATGAGCAAGGCAGGTTTACGTGCAATAAAACACACATCTGATTGATTATTGCAGCTTCTGAAAGGGAAAAATCAAGCTCTGTCTCTCTTGTAGGACTGCATTGCTGAAGTTGTGGGAAATAACTTCAAGCATTTCCATGAGAGTTATTTTGACAGGATTATTAAATCATGTGAGCAACATATACGCCCTTTTTGTGTTTTTTTCCCCTTATGACATTTAAACAAATGAGTTTGCATGGAGAAGTATTCTTGAAACAAGGGTTTTAAGTGAATGTTTCATAGAAAGCAGATGTTTTAACTTGTGAATGCTTCTGCTTTTCTAAAAAGGACCTTGTTATTCATCTGGCCATGGAACAAAAAGCTACCAAACCCATTTTCATAATTGAAAATGGTGAAGCAGGAGAGGGAGAAACAGGCTTTTCTTCACAGAAAGCTGGAGGGAATACTGCATGAGTGCATTCTGGGTTATATTTCAGAGAGGAAAAATTCCTTGATCAACAGATATTGGAGAATGAAGGTTACCTTCCTCTGGGGGGGGGGAGGGGGAGCTGACGGAGGAAAAAACAAATAATCAGGAGATGCCACACACCTTCTCAAGATCTCAAGAGAGAATGATGCATTTCCTCCCTTCAGCCAAATAAAGAGAAGTGAGATACAGTGTGGAGTCACAGACATGGTTACTGTACTGTTATCACAATGTGGTATCAGGATTACTCTGTGGCTTCTGTGACACATTCTGAATGCAACAAAACACAGAGGATTTTACCTTGCCCCTTTTTTTGAGCTGCTTTCTCTCTTCAATTGTGGTGAGATAGTTCACTGCTGCATATTCGATGACAGACAGGAAGACAAAAAGGAAGCTGGTCCATAAATAAACGTCCACAGCCTTTATGTAAGACACTTGAGGCATTGAGGCACTTACTCCTGTCATGATGGTTGACATTGTCAGCACTGTAGTTATACCTGCCAAAGAAAAAGGGGAGGTTATCATAATAATGGCCATTTGGTTCTGTTTAACTCATCACCATTGCTTGGACAGCACAGCTTTGTGAGGGCATATGATTGATGCTGCCTGTAAATTCATTGCACAGGCTCTGAAAAGTGGAGTGAACCATGAAGGACCTATCACATACAATGCTGAAACCAGTAAATCATCCCTCTGCTCAGTGCATGCAGTTAGTGCTGTGGCACACCAGGTACAAACAGCAGGGACACTGCACTGGTGATTCAGCACCATAAGGAACATATTTCTGTAACAGCTTTGGGTGCTGCTATAGGGAGGTGAAAACGGGTATGTGGTCTTCCCAGAGACAAGGCTTCTGCTACACACTTTCTTGTCCTAGAGAATCACTAAAGAATCCTAGATTTCACTCCTAACCTGTTCCCAAATTGCACTTTTTGAAAACATTATGTGAGATTGTATGTCTCTGTCATAACACCTTGACCCTCTAAAAAGAGTCCAGCATAAAAAATGCTTTATTTATTGAAACTAAGAAATTTATAAATATACTTTCTCTCTCTCTATATATATATATATTTAACTTCAGTGTGTCCAGAATTTCACCCTCATCTTTCCAGTCTTGCCTCTTAGAGGACCCTGCTCCCACCCCTGCTCCCACCCTCACCAAACACCCTCACCCCTTCACCAAACACCCTCACCCCTCCTAGACCCTGCTTTTAAAGAAATAAATGTAACACTGGAAGTGAAAACATGTTAAAAACATCTGTGAGGGCAGCACATGGCTGAATACCATGAACTTCTAGCTGCATCTCACAATAGCTGTTCTCCATTTTTATGCTTGTTCAAGTCCCCTTGAACATACAAGAATTTTCCCTCTCTCTCTCTGCAAGTTCCTTAGGTTGAAGGATGGAGTTTGAAATACAACATGTAAGAGCAAATGTGTTTATTTAAAATATGTATACTCTAGGCTAGGGAACTAAGCTTTTTAAACTATGTTGTTGACATTGTCTATATATTATGTATGCTTATGCTAATAAAATGTGTGTTATTTATACAACTCCTGATGTGTAGCCTTCTAGAGAAATCCATATATAAATTAAAGAACATGATGAGCAAAACCATCTTGGCACCGTTACAGAATCACAGAATCATCTGGGTTGAAAAGGACCTCTGAGATCATCAAGTCCAACCCTTAATCCACTGCCACTGTGGTTAATTGGCCTAGTAGAACACTATTACAGATGGCCTAGTGAGAATTTAAAAATATTTTTAAAGATGGAGTTACATTTCTTATAAATAAAATTAATTGGTAGATGCAGTAATAGAAGTATTTAGAGGTTACCATGTTTTCTTTTTGGACTAGCAAATGGATTTATATCTCATGCATTAATAGCTTTAGACTGTACCAATAGAGAGGAATATACAATAACTACAGTCCTATTTTTATTAGATTGACATAGCTGTAATTAAAAATTGAGGGCTCTCTCCGTACATGAAAATTCATTTCTTAAACAAGATTCTCAAATTTTTACTTTTCTAAAAAATGCAGCAACATACAGTTGGCTTCTGGGACTATCAACCCAGAAGAAAAGAGAAGAAAGAAGAGTTGCAGGAGTCATATGCATTATCTTTACAGTAGATATCTTTAAAAATTGCCATCACATCTTCACAAAGATGCTAATCTTTGAAAAAATTTAGCCATTCCAAGGCCACTAACATTAAATTCCAACAGAAGTCTTGAAATGGTATCAAAAGATCCATCACTGAGGAAAATAAAAATATTATAAAAACCCCACTGTAATTACTATTTTTTTTTTCTCCTGAGTTCTGTGTTCAGACCTAAAACTTTAAAAGCAGAAAGATGCCCAACTTACTCCTCACCTTCCACAGAAGCCTGTGTGCCTTTTCACAGTTAAGGCACCAAAGCAAACATTTTCAAGGTGCCTATAAAAGCAAGGCTTTGCTACATAGGACAAATCATGAAACTGTTGTTAAGCTGTTAGGAAGGTATCAAATGTTTCTAGAGAGAAAGCAGAGCAGCAAAATTTTTAGATATGTTGAGCTGTGCCTATTAAGTATGTCTCCTAAACTATGGATTTGGGAAGGGATCTGAATACCTGGTACTACTTGTTACTTTGCTACGGAGAGGGAAATAACAACACAATGACTTTAAAAGAAAAAAAACCTACAGAGAAATATGCAGAATCATCCTTTTTTCCTGTGTCAGCTGTTTTCTAATACTGCAAAGCCAGTCCAAATAAACATCCCATTTCCAAATAATTTAGATGTTGACTGAAGGAGTTTGTGGTAGTGACAACAATGGCAATAATAGGGTTGTTCATGCAACTTGATATACTTGCTCATGTCCTGTGTAATTAGGAATCTAAGGTAACTTTAGAACCACTCCTTTATCCATTCCATACTTCCAAAAAAAATGTGTGTTAAAGGTTTACCTAGTGATACCCTGGCAGGAACGGCTCGTCTGTCAATCCAAAATGAAACCCAAGACAGCATCACCATCAGCATGGCTGGGAAATAGGACTGTAGCAGAAAAAAGAAAATATGTCTCCGGAGTGCAAAGTTTATAAAAAGTCGATTGTACCAACCTATTGAAAAAAGAGAGGAGGAGGTTGGAGGAGAAGAGAAATGTGTTATTTGTGAGCTCAGTTCACAGGCCCACTCCTTCCAGCAGGAGTGATGTACCCACATCAGTAATAGTAAATGCCTAAGGAGTATTGCTACCACCTTGGCTTTATATACTGCTTTACAAACTGTCCATCACACCTTATAATAATATTGCTGCCTTGGAAGTGAAGCATCATGACTGCATAAATAAAATACTTTATACTGTAACTGAGGTTAAAAAATTGAAAACAAGTATATAGAGTATAATTGTTCAGTCCAACTAGGACAGTGAAGCCAACACACTGCCTTCCCCAAAATGTGGCCTGCCTGTCTTCTTTCATGCTATAAATACCGATGCAACAAGCAGTTCTTTTCCTACAGTCAGACAGGTTTGTTTGCCTAGCGTTGACTTTAGAGGAAAGGGTGCCATCTAGTGCATTTTGGGGCGTGTTCTGTCTGTGGAGCAAGACATGTATGCTAAGCCTCCTGCGATGGCAGGAAAATCAGTTTCTAGTGAAGTGAAGAAAAGACAAAAGACAAATCTGCCAAATCTGTCCAGTACAAACAGAGCCATCAATGAACCTGTGTTGGAGAGTCATGCCATAAGAAAGAACCCCTTTTTATAAAAGAATATCTCAACAATAAACCCAGAAAATATTAAACATGCTCCACGTGGTTTCGGTTGTGGAGAAGGTTTTTGGTTTTAAAAATTATTGTCTCAAAAATTAATTGAAATTATTGCTCCTTTGGATGCCAGGGAACTCCAAACGCATGTGTACTTACTGAGCTTCACAGAAAAGGATATGCAGAACCTAAAAAAAAAAACCCATAAAGTTGCTTTGTGAGCAGGATTTCTGTCAATTTTTGGCCCAAGACTCTCCAGAGGGAGATGGCTCCCATTTGAGTTATGCTGATTATTCCCCACTATTACATACTTCGGGGGTTGGGGTCTGCATGTAGTAATTTTCTTCCAGTAAAATAAAAGAACGAGAGCCATGTGGAGCCTTCTGACTGAAACAAAACCTCAAAGCCAAAGCAAAGTGTGTGCCAACAAAGGACAGTGGCCTAAATAACAGAAGCGGCACATGCATTATTCAGGTACTTTCCAGCAGTCCCCGCAACTTAAAAAAATTCTTTCCTTCCACCTTTATTCTGATGATAAGGTCATCATCAAAACATCTGCATGTACGAGTTAAGCAGTTACACTTCACAAAGTCAAAGGTGTTGTGAAAGTGTAGAAAAGGCCAGGGCACAGGGGTGGTGGTGTGAGGTTGCACTGCTGTGTACAAGGCTGTATTTGCTGGCATAAGTGTCTTCTGATCAGAATTACAAGGTGGAAAGAAGCCATCTGAGCTCCTGGAACCCAGTTTCACCACATAGTGATAGCAGCTTGGTGGAAAACATCCCAGCCTTCTTCTTGCAACAAGTACAGATTTGACATAGCTCTCAGCAAAGCATAGTTATGCTAGTGAGGTATCACTCACTCTCTTCTCACACGAGAGGGGCTCTTGAAAGCTGGAACACTGTTCTTAGCTCATACACAACCAACAGATAAGGATGAAGAACCTGATCAAGCCATGAATTCCTCACTGCTGAGGCTGCATGATAATTTAAACTGGAATGCCTGTGTTCAATGTCAGCTACTGCAAACCTGAATGGCTCTTTTTTTAATGCAAAAAGAAGCTATTGTGTAAATGAAATACAGTAAATAAATCTATTTGCAGCTTTCCTTACATCTTGAAGGCTTTTCTTTCTAAAGTGTTACGTACTTCATCATAATAGATGGAATAATTTTCTATTTTCTAATTTTTTATTTCTATAAATTTCTATTTTATTATCTTCCTTGATGCAAAGAGCAATATCCACACTGACAAGAACTGATTCAGACTGGAAAGTACAATAGCAAGCATGCTGTTTTATCTGGTTAAAAACACATGGTTAGACCCCTTCCATAGGAAAGGACTTAAACATCTCTAATTGCATGTACAAATACCAAGAAAATAAAGCCCATCTTTCATGAAATCAAGCCTATAATAAATTCCTAAACCCTTGTGCAGTTTGCCAGAAAGTATAGTTCAACATCTACAGGGAGAAATAAAAACCGTCTGGGGCAGATACCTGTATTTAAGCAATGTAGCACTGACATAAGGGGATTTTTTTCTGCAGCTTTATGTACAACATGGAACATTAATCAAACCATGACCTAGACCTCAACAAGTTATAAATGCTCTCATGCATAGGTCTCATAATTAGTAGACTTTTAAAGACATTTTACAGCTCCAAACATGAAGAGATTTTAGACAATAAAACACATCGGGATTCCTTGTTTGGTTTCTAGTTCTTGACCCTTTAGTGTTTAATTTTCAATCTTTTCTGTATAACCAGGACCCAAAGATTCCTGTAAACCCAGCATTCCAGTAGCTTTCAGAGAAGCATCACAATTTTGAAAGAGCTTACAACAATATATACTTGGTTGTTGGGCATTTTTTTCATTTTTTTTTTTTCTTGTCAGATGTTAAGTTTCGATTATTATTATGGCCTCTTTTTCTAATGTCAAGCAAATGCTATATTGGTAATATAAAGAGAACCAAGGACCTAGCCTGACAGACCAGTGTGATTGACAGACCTCATTTTATCTGAGATCTCTCAGCAGTGACAGTCATTTACCAGCAGCAGATTTAAACATGAAAGACATGCATGACTGTGTCCTGCTTCTCTCTTCTAATGACAGGGGCTTACTATACCAGTACTGCTGTAAAAAGCTAGTCCACTGGAAGCACTGAATTCTTCGATGAAAAACTGGGAGAGGGAGATGTGCTCATCTGTGCTCAGGGACTTGTTTCCATGTTTCCAGTATAACATCAGATCATCTTCATTGTATGCATCTATGAGAAAGTAAAAACTAAATCAGCTCTTCTGCTAGAATAGTGATTAAGGCCTCTGTTTTCTTTCTTAAGGATAGGAGACCGCTCAAACTATTTAGGAAACCCCCAAAGAAACTTTTTTTTTTTTTTTTTCCATGTATTTGCCAGCTAGTTGACATGGAAAAAATTGCAAGTGCTGCATTACAGCTTGTTCCAAATGCATCCCTATCCCATACCCTGCCAGCAGCTTACCTGACAGATGTGGCACATGAAATATGCTTAGGGTAACACTGCACATGGGACTGGAACTCTGGAGCTGCCACACCAAGCAGACTGCCTGAATGCTGAGGCATTTTTTCAGAAAATTCGCCATGATTTTTGACAGAGGAATCATTTTTAGGTTTAGGCCTTGGAAATCAACCCAGTCAAACAAAGCAGGGTGCATCATTGTTTTTCTGTCTTCCCAAAACTCACGGAGTTCTGGAGAGATCTAGAACTGGCACAGTTTAGTATGTCGAGGTTGAAGGGTTCAGGTCACACATCAAAATAAGTGAAAAAGGTATTATAAACAACATGGAGTACTGATAAGAGTAGGTATGAGTTAAACTTACAGCTTTCCAGTTCTAAAGAACAGTTCTGAGTGTCCAGAGGAAACCTACTGAAATCCATGAAACACATAGCAGAAACTGTTATTCTAAAGAAAGGAACAGAAAAACAGAAATCAAATTAAAAATTACGTATTTTCTTAGGGTTGTGCAGACATCTTTGTGAGATCCCCAACCAACTGGCTAATTAGAATCCTAACATGGAGTTCTCCTAATTTTTTAAGATGCTTTTAATATGACTTCAAGATAGTCGCATAAAACCAAATCAGTAAGAGTACCATATTTTTAAAACACAAATAGTCTTTTTTATTAAGTACATTACCTTCAATCTTTAAACCCTTTACTGATCTTTCCTTAGCCCCCCACACATTTTGCTTTGAAGGGTTACACTTAGGCAGATAGACAGGAGTGAAGATTAACAATTCTTCTCCTAAACTGAAGTAGGTCATATTACAGATTAGAGCAAACACTATTCCAAGGGCTATTCTCCCAGATAGAATGTTGTAATATTTAATTGCACAGAAAGATAAGATGCAGTTTCTGGAAGCCTACTCTCCTCTTCAACAGCATGAAAATGTCTTATACACTAAAAAGCTTAAGGAACTCTAGATGAAGATATATTCACCAATTAGTTCTTCACCATGAGGGTGGTGAAATACTGGCACAGGTTGCCCAGAGAAGTGGTAGAAGCTCTGTCCCTGGAAGTTTTTAAGGTCAGGCTGAACAGGGCTCTGAGCAACCTGATCTAGTGGGAGGTGTCCCTGACCATGGCAGGGGAGTTGGAACTGGATGATCTTAAAGGTCCCCTCCAAGCCTGAAAATTCTATGATTCTATGATATTATTTTGCATTCCACCTGCTTTTCCTCATTTGTTTAGAAGGTATATGTCCCTTGACATTTTAACCAATAAACAACAAAAAGGCTAAAAGCAGCCACTTAAATATGGCAAATATTGCCATGTTTTCCTTTCTTGTCATAGCTTGCATGTCATTTGATGATTTAATTCAGTTTTTCAGTTTTCTCCAAACTGAATCCTCCAGGGATTTAATTGATAAGGTGTACACTAGGAATATAAGTGATCTTCAAAAACTTGTGATTGGTAATAATACTGTTACTGAATTTTCAGAAGTGTAAGAATTTACTGGCTTGAAATGAAACTTTAAGAGTTTACATCTTTGTAACCATGCATAAGACTTCCAACTATGGATGTTTTTTCCATCTTTTAGCTCTTGTATAAAGGAGCAGGGGAACAACACAAAAATGTTGATTGGAAAAAAGACTATTTTGGCAACAAATCTGGATATTTGTTTCCCTTTGTGTCAATAAAACCCAGGATGCTAGTCACTGAAGAAAAACTGTGGAACATGCAGATTTCTTGCACGTAGGTATTCGGAATATAATCTACCCACTGCATGTAAAACTGGCATTCAGATTTGAGAGAGATGATTCTGCCACTTTGCTCTGGTAAGACCTCACCTGGAGTACTGCATCCAGCTCTGGAGCCCTCAGTACAAGAAGGACATGGACCTGATGGAGCAGATCCAGAGGAGGGGCATGAAAATTATCAAGGAGCTGAAGCACATCTCTCACAAAGACAGGCTGAGAGCTGAGGTGTTCAGCTTGGAGAAGAGAAGGCTCAGGGGAGACCTAATAGTGACCTTCCAGTACCTGAAGGAGGCCTAAAGGAAGAGGAGAGGGACTGTTTTCAAGGGACTGTAGTGATAGGATGAAGGGCAATGGTTTTAAATTAGGGTGGAGTAGATTTAGATTGGATGTTAAGAAAAAGTAGTGGAAAATTGGAACAGGCTTCCCAGGGAGGTAGTTGAGACCTCTTCCCTGGAGATAATTCAAGGTGAAGCCTGACAAGGCTCTGAGCAACCTGCTCTAGTTGAGGATGTCCCTGCAGGGGGGTTGGACTAGATGACCTTTAGAGGGCCCTTCCAACTCAAATTATTCCATGCTTCTATGATTCTTGGAACGTACATATTAACACCACTGACGATAGAAACACAGTTTCACCATAATAATTTTAAAATTTTGTTTCACCAGCCTTAGGATCACCCCCTTCTCCACTTCTCATTTTGGTAAGAACTCATAGAGAAGGAAACAAAGATCACAGGACACCTGCTCTTCCTGCTTATGCCCCTGAAATAATCCACAAGTTTTGAGGATTCCTGTATGTCTTTGTGAGAGTATAAATAAACTCATTACTTGCTGGAACAATTATTACATAGCCAAAATCTCAAGTGCTTGAATAAATCTTCAAAACTATCCAGATTAGATGAAGTATCACCACTGTGCAGTGGCCTAATTAGTAACAAACTGGAGAACTGTGATTTCTTCAATGCACAGGCCTCAGGGCCTTTACCCTAGGTGGAAAATTTCTCCATTAAAATTCCTCCAACATCATCCAAATCTGCTTCCTAAAGAAAAGCAATAACGTCCTGATGGAAGACAGGCACGTTTAACGACCTTGCTGCTCCAGTCCTGGAACTGTTTTTTCACTTTCCAATTTCTTGTAGTCTGCAACGTTGCAATGTTGTTCATACAGGCACAAATAACCTGCTCTCCATGCCTGCTTGGAGCTACAATTAATGCCAGTGCATGTTTACAGGTGTCCCAGGGTTAAAACAGCTGAGACAGACAGTTTTAAAAGACTCAGGGAAAAAAATATCCATCACTTTTGTCCAATGCTTATAATATTGGGCTTCACTGTACTCAACAGTAAAAGTACTGCAATATTGCTAAAATCACTAGCAATTAATTAACACTTGATAAACTTCAGCTCTATTTACAACAGAAGAAAAATTACCATAATCCTGTAACAGGAAATAATATATGAATGATAGAAAAATATGTTATCTGTATGTTATCAATTCTAAATTTATTTTCCCACTGGTACACTGGCCACCAATTCCCAGTATCTGATGCCAAGGAATTAATGCCAGTCCAGTATCAGAATCTCAGCTGCAAATGTTCCCATTAATTTCTCACTGTACAGACTACCAGTCAACAATTGCAGTCCAGTATTTTCTTATAAAAAGGTATTATTGTTCTTACCGTAGACTGAAGAGTACATTGCCATCAGGATACACTCGGAGCATGATATTTTCCACAGTTGTATCATGGATGAAAGATCTTTTGGAGTGTACAAAAAATACATCAGGTACCCAGATCTTTTTTATCAGTCTTCCATCAAAAGTCATGCTTTTGTTTTTGTTACTACGAAATGAAAGTCTCTCATCCTTCCAGTAATGTCTGAGATATAAAGTCATTGTGAAGTCCTTTGTTTAATTAAAAATAAAAGAAGATAATGCTTGTTTTATTCACATACAGTAGAAAACAGCACATAGTAACCAACTCATGCAAAGGATAAATATCTTCTGGAGGATTCTCAGTGGGAGGAAACAAACACCACTTAATTGCTTAACATATAGTTTGGAACCACCTCCTCTGAGATACTGCCTGGTTGCCCTGTCACCAGTGTCTCTGAGTCTGAGGTCCATACTTCATTTATACTTGGGTAAAGCTCTCACCAATTTCAGTAGTCTGGTGGACTGGGCTATCAGTGAAGTGAAAAAGAAACTCTTAAACCAATCAAATGCAAATGGAAAGGGGTGTCCTTTGGAAATGCATCACAAGCTTTTCCCAGAATGAACTGTAGTTCCTTTACAAAGGGATTAATTTGAGTTTTTCATGAGCATTAGGTGAATTTGCAAAATCCATTAATCTGCACGTTTTGTACAAATATTGCACAAAGGTCTCAGATTAGTATGTTTATGAATGAAATGCATCACAAAGAAACAATACAATGAATTTGATGAGAGTAAGCAAATTTAAAAATTCAGTTTTGTTAATGTGAAAGATTGTTACAAATATTTTATCATCCTAATTAGAGAAATAACATGACTGAAAATATGCATGTAGAAAGAGGTGGAGAGGATGCTGCAAATCCAGTTTGAGCTTCTGCACAGCTTGGCTGCTTTGTGCTCACTTAAATAACTTTTGCATTATTAGGCAGACATCATTTCTTGTAGTAGAAAAATTACCTTTTAGAAGAATACTGGAAAGATACTTAGGTCTTTCTCTGTAATATGATTTTATTTTTGGGGTAGGTATGCAAAGGAAAGCAAGTGTTCATACTGGCAGATCCCATTGCAAACTCACTAGATCTACAGTTACCGTGAAAAGAAATTGTAAATGAGATCTCTTTGCAAAGTTAACATGCCCTGCTAGGGCATGTTGCTATTCTAGGACTGAGAAACTTGGCACTGATGTCTGGTTGGCATTATTAGTGATAATTTCATCCCAGGAATGAACAGCTTGCATTCCAGTGCTACAGGTCCTTGATTGAACTGAGAGCATCTCCTTCCTAGGACCATTCCTGGAACTGATTTTTCTATTTCCATTTGTTAGGACTACAGCCCCACCCATGCTGGAAACTATTGGAATTTTCAGATCTGCATAAGCAAAGGAAGCAAAGGAAATGAAGCCTCATCATCTAATGCACAGAGCACTAAGAGCTCATGTGGAAGCCCATGGGGCTTTGAGGATGTTTGGCATTTCCAGATGAGAGCACTACCCCTCTGATCTGCTCCTCTAGCACAGGGAGAAATTCAACATGTGGTCTTATACAACACTAGTTTAAATGACTTGCATGCTTCAAGGCAAGGCTATGCTCTTTGAGGGTTTGCTTTCATTAGCTGCATTTATTACTTAGTATCATCCAGCTGGATGTTTCTGAGACCCTGAATTTTGGGCTGAAATTCTATATTCTGGTTCTACTAACCAACTTACCATGTCAACTTCAGATATGCTGTCAATGCTTTCTACCTGCACATCAATGCCCACAGGTATTGGCGACCCTTTAATGTAACAGAATGAAAGAGTGATGAGGAGTGCAAATCCGTATTTTAAAAGGGAAGACTTCATATCAGCAACATACAGAGAGCACCCCAGCCCAGCATTTCCTATGGTCTGCCCACTTTAGTACAGGGAATGAGAAAGTCTATGACAGCAAACTAAAACCCAGTGCTAAACAGTTGGAAAAAATAAGTACAAAATCTTCAGTGATGTTTTCACAGACAGACTAGTTGCTACGTGCATTGCAGCTTAGACAGCAGCGACAGATTCCTTGGAGCCAAAGCTAATGAACTGCTTGGAGTGCTAATAAGAACTGTCATGGGAAAAAAGTTGAGTGAGTACATCAAATACATCAAAGTTTACTTGCCAGTTCCAATGCTTATTCCCACACATAAACACAATATCTATTACAACTCCTAATTATCTTTATTTACTTAACTGTTTAAAATTTAGCATAGATATTTGTGAAAACAATATTGCTTGCTCACTACCTCATAAGGGAAAATTGTACACATACTAAGCATGTTCTGTGATGGTGTTGTGTTATACTTAGTACCTAATTTACTATCAAGTTCAATACATACCAAACTGCACTAAGTGACTATTTTATATACCACCCCATTATTTCATGCCACTGAAAAAGGCTGTGAGTTTATAACACAGCAGGATCTGCATGAACAAATTTTAAAACCATATTTGCATTTTTACAATCAAGTGAACAAAAAATTTCAGCAAAATACACAATTTGCGTTCTTTTTTCAGTGTACAATATGTAGAATGAAGGATCTAGTTCTATATGGGTTATCTGCCTGTCATTCCACTAAAACAGTTGACTACTTCCTTACAGAGGAAAGAAATGTGAGCATTTAGGTGTATACAATCCCCTCCCCCTGCCAAGGAATATTCTGCATTTGGAATGAAAATTTATGGTGATTACTGTATATGAGATTACAGTTAAATTTGTTAAAAACAGTTAAAATTTTCTAGAGTAGAAATTTAAAATAAAGTGGTACAAAACATGAGTACAAGGAATTCTGAACATTGGGAGATTGCAACAGCTTTTTTAACTTGTCCTCCTTTTTTTTGTCTTTTTCTTTTATCCACGTCAAGCCAAAATAGTTCAGAAATATCACTCTCTGATAAACCAGCCACAATATTGTATCTCTTTTTTGGAATTATCCTTAAAATAGCAGCACTCAGGGATTACCAGCTGCCTCCTGTTCTTACCAGTAGAGATCTTGAACGATTTTTGAGGTATTTCAAAATCTGTCTCTGTAATCTCTTGATTTGACTTGTATTTTTTCATGGAGGGTTTGACCCTGCATGAAAAAGGTGAAGATGTGCATAGGAAAGCAACATAAAATGTGTTTGGTTAGCAGGGAGAATGTTTCAGCACTGCCAAGAGCTGTGCTGTCTGGCTGGGAATCCACATCTCCCTCTCAGAGGAATGACACACTCAGTCTTGTTGGCCAGAGCTGAGAACAAAATTCAGAACTCTAGACACCAAAGTTCAGTTAATTAGATTTTTAGTAAAACACCAGACACCACTTGGGGAAATGCTGCTTCTTTCAGAGAGTAGAGGTAGCAGGAGACATCTGCCCCAGAGGCTGATGCACAGGAGTATTAATGGATGTGTCCAGCCAGAATACTTCACACAAACCAAAAATATTTTTTATTGCTCTACTAAACCAGTTTTGACCACTTCTTGTCTTTGTTTTGACCACACCACACAAGCAGTTTACTTTAGGCTAAATACCTACGTGTCCCAAGTTCTACTTATTTATTAATAAGCTAAGCTATTTTGTAAAATGAAGGCAGCTTTTAACTATGCAGAATTCATGGTGGGATTTATACATGATGTGAACATCATTCCCAAGTGGCATTCACAATTACAATTTAAATGGAAACACTGCAGAAAGATAAGGTGCTGTCTCAAGCTCCTCTTTTGCATGATGAAACTGGACAGAGCTACATGGCAGAGTTGGCACCTGAGCTAGAAGTGGGTGCACAGGGCAGGGGGGCTCAGGGAGCAGGCCAGCTGTAGAAGGACATTGCTGCAGCCTAGGAATATGATCACTGCTAAGGCTGATAACTCTGCCAACAGCACTGAAGATAGAAAATAAGCCTCATCTCTCTGGGCTCTCTTTTAGAGTCCATGCAGTGTAACAGGCACTTTCTAGATTTCTAATTGGTGCAAAGTGGCTGGTGCCTTGAAATGCTTGTTGGTTGCCAAGGTTGTTTAGAGTGGCTGCAAACAGGCAGATGAACTGTCTGTAACCTAACCTTAACCACAACAACCTTTCAGTCTCTCTATATTTTAGGCAGGTCCAAATTGTTAATCTGGGAACGAGGTAGAGGTGTATGCTACGATAGACTGGAAGTTCTCCTATCTAAGTATCTCCTATCTAAGAGCTATTTGGTCTTAACTAAAACTCTGGAGGACAATTTGCATGACTAGCATGTTAAAACCAGTGAGTTTGGTCTGATTTATGTAGACTTTTGAGGGTGGAAGGTGAGGAGAGGAAAGCACCTCTTTAGATAAAACAACAGCATGACCAGTTTCTGAGTCAAGGACAAATCTGAAGCAAACAATGTTAAATGCCAGCTATCAATATTCTTCAAACAGGCAAGGAGCTACCCACAAATCGTATCACAGAACAGAACAACTGCCTGTTTAAGTAAACATATATCATGTGCAGCAAGGAAAAGGTTTTCCTCTGTGACAGCTGCTCAAAGTGTGTTGACGGCCATCCTAGTACTTTCTTATGATTTGCAAAAATTACAATGTCCTACCCCAACGAGCACTATTCCGTTGTAGGCACAAATTCATTCAATAATTCACTTCAGCCAGACAGATATAAAGGAACTGATCACAGTACTAGAAATCAGTGGCAGCTTATGATTACTTTGGTTATATGCATACAAACTGAAGTGCCATACGCACACAGAGAGGCACTTGATTCTTTGAAAGGACATACTGCACTACGTTGGAAACTGTTCTAAAACCAAGTGAGTGGGGACTCAGAAGAGCATAAAGGAGATAAAAAACTGTGGCCAGGAGAAATACAGTGGATGATTATAAAGTGAATTAAATAAAAAAAGGACTGTTAGAATGAAATTTGTTCCTGACTAGGTAGAAAAGCTAGAAATGTGAAACAGACCCTTTAAAAAGACATTCCTGCTCTTTATATGGTGAAAGGCTTAAGATCATACTCATGCTGGTTAATGGGAAAATACAGTTCAGTATAGCATTCACCACAGAAAATTACTAAACAACATCTCCTGACCCTGGCCCTAACCTTTTATTGACAGATCATAGCAGCTGCGAATATTTTCTTCTTATTCTGACTCTACATTGGCAACAAATGGGCAGATAAGGACACTCAACACTGTACATATATGCAACCCTGTACAGTCTGCTGTTTGCTTTTCTAATCTGAAGCATTTTTACATTTTTGTCCCTAATACCACCATAAAACACATAGTGGCCTTACAATGGTCTAGGCCTTTTGAGCTTTGCACTTTTCTGAAACACTTCTTTCTGTGATAAAAAAAACTGTTCGACTAGGAACAGTTAAAATTAACTATTAGGAAGAGATTACTGAGAAATTTAATTTCTTAATCTCTTGGATTCATTTTACAATGGTTGTATGTTTTTAAAAAATAGCATTTCAATAAGCATTGGAAAGGATGCTAAAGCAGCCAGAACAGTGATTTGTCTACCCTTAAGTCTGCACCACAGCTTTCTTCCTTGTGTACTGAGATTTTCAGTCTCTGGTTGACCATAAGGTAAAGACATTAAATTCACTTTGAAAAAAGTAACCATAGCAAGGCTGTGTTTTTTATTTCCCAGTATGATAAAATAGCAGAGATAGCAGGGATAGCAGAGAGGATTTTGTTATTAAATTGAGCAGCTTCAATTGCTTCTGGAGCATTGCTACAAATCATTATTTTAGAGGGATTAGTGATTTTCACAATGGAGGCCCCACAGATTTTCAAGATAATTACTGCTCAGCAGAAAAAAGTAAAATTGTTTTCAGATGGCTTTATCTTCACACAAGCCATTTCCAGTCTTTTATTTTAAAGGTTTAAACACAGCAAAATAATTCTTTGATGACCATGGAATTTTTTTTTAATAGATAATACAGAAGGCAAATTCTGTAACAGCCTTTTAAAAAGGGACATTATGGGAAAAAAGATATCCTTTTAGCATTTTAGAATCAAATTCTATAGTAATAATTACTAGTTAATGAATTCTATAGTACTTTGTAATAGTCAGACCTTTGTATAAATAGCAGATTACACATGAAATTCAGTAAAATAGAGGCTGAATTCAGAAAAACTAATCACAGTAATCCAGTTGTTTTTGTAACAGTGTATGCTAGAAAAAAAAGCTAGGTCTCCTGAAAGCTCCCTTGTAGGAGACAAAGACCAGGCAAGCATTAAGATCTATGGAAGTATTTTCTTCTTAAAAAGGCTGTGGGCCTGGAAAGGAAGAAAACCAGCTAGAAGTGCAAAGAGCCCCAGGGAAGTGAAGCTGTGTGGATGTATTTACTTTCCTCTGGCCATGAGTGAAACAGAATTACTGCCCGCGGTATTTTGTTCTTGTTACTATTTTGTTTCTTTCCTATTCTGTAAGAAATGAAGATGGACTGGTATTAACAGTAGCCAACTGCTGGAATGGAAGAACTAGCAATGTAAGAGCAAAATGTCCGGGAGAATTGCAAATTATCAAAATATTTTTTTCCTGTTCTGGGCCCCAGCTATTCCTTCCAGCAGCACATGAGAAAAAGCCATTTCATCTTCATCAGAGTGATCCTTGTCCACCACAGTGAGAAGATACTTATGACCTCTCAGAGAAGGCTGTGGTTCTGAGAAGAAAACAGCTTGGTGCCAGAGTTATTAAAATTGCAGCATTTCTTTAAGATTCACTGGGCCCTTTTTTTTCTTTATTTCCTCCTCCCTTTTACATTCAGATTAATTGAAGTGTTACTAATTTATCTTATGGAGGGAGGAAGCATATGGGGGAGTGAGCTATTGGGATCTCTGATCCTTTGAAAATTTGGAATTAAGATTATGCTTAATTTCAGATTGGAATGCACACTGCATGGAAAGACTGTTATCTCCTGATGAGCTAAACATTACTAAATTCTTTTCCGTAATTTCTAGTACTGTTATTATCTCTATGCTGGTTGACAAAGCAGAGAGAACCTATTTTAAAACTTCTTTAGCTAGCACTGTTAACTTAGGAAATGACAGGTCCTGAAGACATGAGCTAAAAGAACACTGAAGTGAATGGAAGGATTTTACTGTAAGAAAAACCAAATAAAAAAAGGAATATAAGAATGACCTCCTCTATATACTAGTTTAAGATTACTTTTTTTAATGGCAATGTTGATTTTTAGGAAATAGAGACAGAACTCAGGAAACTAAGAGTTCACACCAATTACTTCTACCAGAATTCTGAAATTACTTAAGAAAATAACAGTATATAGATAAATAGATGTCTAGTGGAAAAGAAAGTAACTTTAAAGGCTTTCTAAGGATTTGCTCTAACATCTCTCTCAACATACAGTTTTGCATTGTGGCCTTCAGATGTGAGCCACTGGAAGTCTCTGTTGTCTGATACAGGGCAGTGCTTACCCTTTCTCACATGGGGATTGACCATTCCAAGAAGTACTGGCAACACGATTTAATTTCTTGCTTTTTCTCTAGGCCAAACTTGAGATACCTTCTTACAGATTATAAACTTAGTGAGCTACTGAAAAATAGGCCATAGCAGTATGAAGAAATGTAGGTAATGAAAAGATCTGACTCCAAGCCTAAAATTAACAACTTTTCCTTTCCTTTGGCACAGACTCCCTTAGCAGAAGTGGCAAGCATAATTATACCATTTTAGGACCTATAACATACCCATCTGATGGCCTTTATCAGTGCTTCTGGAAGCAGCAAGGACTAAACATAATTCCAACAATGTTCACCGATGCAGTTAGCAAAGCTGTTTGAGCAAAGAAAATATCCATGCTCCCAGTCAAATGTCTAGCAGAATTACTTAAATCACTATGCTGGAACACATCAGTGTGCAGCAGCAGGGGTCCATCTATTGGAGACTTCCAGAGAAAAGAGGACCATGACATTACATAGAAGGCAACAACAAAACAAAAAAAATCCAGGAAAGGGAAAAAAACCAAGCCCCTGCCCACCCCCTTCCTGACAACAACCCAAGAGCCTGGCTTAGGGAATAAGTGAAGTGTAACAAGGTAAATTTAGTTTTTTAAAGAATCCTTAGGTGTACTGAATTG
Source organism: Heliangelus exortis (assembly GCF_036169615.1). Classification (NCBI taxonomy): domain Eukaryota; kingdom Metazoa; phylum Chordata; class Aves; order Apodiformes; family Trochilidae; genus Heliangelus; species Heliangelus exortis. Next base: position 105,216,907 of record NC_092422.1, on the reverse strand, counting down.
TACACTTGTACCAATTGTACGATTGCTTGCCAATTGTACACTCTACCTTAGTGTATAATGCACAGCAGACAAAGCAGCCTTTCTGTAGCAGAAAATGAAGAAACAGTTTGCTGTCAGATTGCTGGGTTTACTTCATCTTGACACAGTATGCTTCTCAGACTTTGATCTCCAGTCTGCTCATAAATGGACAATGTCCAGACTAAATTTTAAAATTTTCAGAGAGTCAAATTCTGATTGTGCAGCTGGGATGACATTGCAGTAACAGAAGACTGCCAAATTATAGTCACATAAATGACAGCAGAGTTGTGTCCATTTGGACAAAAAAAAAAAAAAAAAGGACCTCTTGCCTCCACAGAGCAACGATACACTTGCATGAGAAAGTAACCAGCCATGTGAGCAAAGTCACAATTATTTCCAGTAACACTGCAGCTGGTAGCATCAGTGTCCAACACAGCTACATTAATTTCCCCCAGGTTTTTTCCTGTGCATGTTTGCTCATTTTACAGAGCAAATTCAGCCTGTGTTGTTGCTTTGCTACTTCATTATAAATACTAAAATCTCTGGATCCTGTAGTCTGACTTATTTACTTTGCATGTGTAGGGCAAAATGAAATCAAATAAGCCAGACTTAGATTTAGCAGTTCCCTGAACTTAAAAATCTCTGGCAGGTTCAAAACAGAATGAATTTTCCAGCATCTTTTTCTCCCAAACTGATGCAAAGGATGATTGACCTCAGAGAAAGGACCACAATGGAGCTAGAGTAATAAAGTCTATCATTGAAACTTCCTTTTTTTCTTGTTCCACAACTAAAGGTAGAAAATATTTTCAAAATACTTGGTTTTCATCATGCTGATTTGACCTGGTTCTTTTTTTCTCGCAGCAATATTGTGAATTGATACATTGTGCTGAGCTGAACAAACCATGCACTGTGGCATGTGACAGATACAAACCCTTCATTAATTACATTACTATAGTGCCTCATTAGATTTGATTAAAAAAACCCAAAAAATTCACCTGCTTTAAATACATAAAGCATTTTTGCAGTTCAAGCCTGTTGCAAGTCTTTATACAGTTCAGGGCTACGTTATTACTGCTGTAGCAATGACCGTAGGGATGGTATCTCTGATTTTATCTCCTCTGGTTAAGTTTCCTTCTGCTGGACATTTAATCATCAGCATTCTTCAGAAAAACTTGTACTCTGCTGTCACAGAATAATTCTAGCTATGTTACTCAGCTTTGTGTTTCAGTTGGTGAGTTTTGCCCTCTAATGAGGTCACAATTGTGCACTAACTTTCTGCTGCAGCCTTACTAACTTGACTCTTGTGAAAAAAAAACCATTCTTTACTACTGTAACATCACAGAAATGAGTGGAAATATATGAATAATGAAGTACAAGTTAGAATCAATATTAAGTTCGCTGAGACTTTTTTCACTGTATGCTGTAAAAATGTTAATGAATCTGTTTCAGTCTTAGAAAGATTCCACATACTAAGAAAGAAAATTTAGAAGTGTGTGAACTATTGGATGTGACCAAAAAAAAAGTGCCTCCCATGCCACTATGGTATGTGGATGAAAGAAGAACAACAAAGCTGATACACTCTTCTGCTGAAAGCTGTTTCTGAAAGGCATGAGTACAGCTGTAATCATACCCATGGCAATGTGATGATTGAGAGGCCTGCCCAATGAAGTCAGTGGAAAAACTACAGCTGTCTTCAACAGGAATTGAATGGGCTCTATGACCAGTCATCTGAAAAGGACAAGAGGGAAAAGCCTGGTACAGATTTGCTGGGTGTAAAAAAATCCCCACTACCTATGGAGAATTACAGCTGCCAGATCACACAGCATATTCTGGAAGCTGCTTTTATGTACATCATAAGTATTGATTTCTGGGATGATGTAGTTATAAAGTACATCCCAAACTGTTGTTTGCCTTCATGGAAATGCTGCTTCCTTTCTGAGATGACACTCTCAAGCAGATGGTAGCATGAAGATGTCCAGACTAAGAAATACCAGGCTAGACAGGTGGTAGGCAAGAAGTATCCTGACTTTTGTTATTAAGAAACAGACCCATCTCAACTATTGCTCAAAATCAGGCAAGATTTTTGCTCTCTGGTGAGGCAGAATTTCTGGGGTAGCAAGAAACCCTTTCACATTCTCCCAGTGCATCCAGAGAGGCTTTTCTTACCCCAGGTCTCTCTTGGCAAGCTTGCCAGGCCTCAGATCCCAGCAGCTGGTGTCAACAGGAACAGCTCCAGTGGCTTCATTTGGCCTCTGAGATTTATGTTTGTTTACATAGTTGATTACTGGTCCTCATATATTGTATTTTGGCTTCATAATTCAGAGCAGTTTGGTCTATTTTCAGGAATCATGAACACAGAACTGCTGATGCAAAGGCTCAGACAAAGCTTGTTAGTGGGGCAGCTTTCCTGTTCTACCTTTCATGAAGGAGAGTCAAAGTTGAATCCAAACTGTGAACATCCCACTGAATCCTCCCTCTATCCAGATGCAGTTTTGTTAAATGAAGAAATAATCATCATAGTGCACAAAACCACAGAAGTAACATGGTAATAAACTAAAGGCCTGTGGGTAGTTTTAAAATTTTGTACAGAGTAAAGAGATTTAGGAGTTGATGGCTAATTTCAATCTCTCAAAACAAATTTCATGACTAAGTAACTTGCTAACTGCAAAAGACTATGCAATTTACAGGGATACCCTAATCACTGTTAGAAAATAACCCTATCCTAACAGTATTATTTAAAGTTAGTTCTTAAAAGGAGGCAGTTTGAACAATTTCTCCTATTAATAGGCTCAAGAAAAAAAACAGTCCCTTGTCTTCAAATATTTCTGTATTTCTTCTTTCTTTTTTTCCTGGAGCACGCTGAAAAAGATGAGCTGCAGTTAAGTCTGTCATTAAATTTTAAGTGAGACTGCTGGATAAAGTTTAAGTAAATTTCCAGAAAGAGGATAAACTACTAACCAGAACAGCACAAGCACTTGCTGCTTACCTCCAAATCCAGGTCTCAATGCAAAGTCATGGTCTTCTATGTGAAGAATCTGTTCAGATTTAAGTGGCCGTACTTTGGTGCTGTCAAGTTTCCTCATTTTAATTTCTCGTTTGCTACATTTAAAAAAAAATAAGTAAGAAACTTCTTTTTTTCTTTTCTTTTCTTTTCTTTTTCTCTGCTTGACATTCAGAGTCCTAGTTAAAAGAAGCAGGGACGCAAGAGTCCTGGACAGTTGCATCTGGTAGGATAAGGGAGTTGGAGAAAATGTGTTGGAAAAGGTAGGGAAATCAGGTATGAGGTTGCCCAGGCCCATGAGTACCACCAATTCTATATAAAAAGTCCCAGGAAGAATATCTGGCTCCTTTTCTGATACCCTCAGAGATTGTATCACAGAACCACTTGCAACCATCATATATCCATGGTTTTAAATCACTTCATATATTATCCATATTGCAGTGACATTGGTACTTTTTTTTTTCTTTCTTCCTTTTTTTTTTTTTTTTTTTTTTTTTTTCCCTAGGAGCTAAAATGAGTCAGTAATTTTTCAGAAGGAGTTACTTGTTAGCTTACTTGCTGCTCAGGCATGCAGCATTTCTTTGCATCAAGAGCTTTGTCTCTGCATTTCTTCCCATGCTGCTGTTAAAGGAGAAGGCATTCCCTGAGCATTCACACGTAGTTCAAGGAATCCCACACACCACCCAAGGCTGGGGTGGTGAATACATCATGAAATAATCACATAATAACTGTGAATAACCACTATGCCATTTTGCTTCAGTGTAACTCAATAAACAGAGAAAGTAGATGTGTCCTCTCATAGCATGGAAAAGGCACTCACAATGCACAGCACTGGCAGCTGTAGCTGGTGGTACTGGGGGTGGGTGCCAGAAGACAGCTCAAGCTCCCACCAAGGTGCCCATCACACTTGCAGTAATCAGGCTCCTCGGTTTGTGGGAAGGGAAATTTTCACTTGACCATGTAATAACCATGGGAATAACCTTCCCAGCTGGGAAGGAATCGCTTCCCAGCAGGCAACTCCAATGAGCCAGTGTGTGTCCCTTTCAACTCCTTGCTCACATACACGCATCTGAGCCTCTGTGTAGCACCAAAGCAACACAGATGTACCTGGGCTCCAAGCAGGATGCCCTGTATTCTGTACTTCTTTCTGGAGACTGCTACTACCTTTCTTCCCTTCACAGAATGTACTGCACAACATCCCAAACTCCATTGGGAAATTTACATGCCTAATGGACCCGAGCTCTCCAGACAGAAATCTCATGTGCTGGGCCGGTATTTAAAATGAACCACAAATGCCCAATACAATGCAGGTTCTTTTTCTGTTTCCCTATGAAGAGAGGCCATTGCACAGGCACCAGAAGAATTTGGTACAAGCCCATCTCACAAAGTTATTGGGTTAAAACACAAACAAGATCTACAGTCATAGCTGGCAGTTTGAGGACACCAGCTTTAGAAAGAATTTGTTACATTATTTGTCTCTGCTATGGTGTCTCCTTCGGCTTCCATTCTTTGGGCCCCCATTTCAGGAAATGCATGGGAAGGCACTAAGAGCCTGACTAAGTTTAAATTAGAGGAGGAAGACTGAGGAAATACATTAAAGTCTTTGGAACACATAATGAGCTTTTACAGGCCGGAAGGGAAAACTGTCAGCTGCCAGCTCTCCTCTGCCAATTCCCCTCCGGATGCTTCTGCACAACTGGCTGCCTGCCAAGACAACTTGAAGCAGATCCCTTTTGCAGGACCCTTTCCTCCATGCCCACTCCTCAGCAGGACAAGCAGTGATCTGTAGGACAAGGGAGATCTGTAGTACACATGAGGGAACCCTTCGTCGCAGTGAGAACAGTGAAACATGGGAACACGTTGCTTGGGCAGGTTTTGAGACTCCTTTAATTTGGGCTGTTTAAGAATAGGTTAAACAGATATCTGGAGAAATGACATATATAGGAGCTTTGCCCCAGGCAACAGACTAGCCCTAAATACAATTTCTTTCATGCCTTACGTGATTCTCTGGAACTTTGCTGCCAGCAACCCTAATTACTACTTTAGACTGAATGCTAGAAAACTTTTCTGAAGATTTGCCCTGTAGTCTGCTTATGATGAGGTATGGAATACCTTAGGATAAGGTCTGCACCTGTATTTATTTTGCTTTTTTCTTTAACTCCCCCTTTTTTCTTAATAATGACGTCCAAGAAATTACTTTTTAAAATTCTATGTTACGAGAATCCTGAAGTGGCTCCTGGCCTAATAAGAACCTCTGGGCTTGAACAAATTAATTTACCTGAGTATTCTTGAATGTCAGTGATTTCTGAAGCAAATTACCAGGGCAATTAAAACACCCATTAGGCATTTAAAATATAGATTTTCACTTTCTAAGTATGAAAATTATGTGGATGCTAAAATGAAACCCCATGCTTCAGAGAATTAAATATCAGGAAGCCTGAATCTGAGTAGAACGGGTATAGAACTGAACAGTTGCAGTGCCCCACAATAAGTATATGAGGAAATTCTGCTTCTTGGGAACCAGTATAAGAGAAAATTATGAATTATATTCAGAATGGTATGACACAGCTAATTCACTTTGAAAGCGTTACGTTATTTGTCATTAGATGTGCCAAGAAAAATACCTGTGGGATGATTTCATTTGAAGAAGCAGGATAGAACAGCGATACATTTATTACAACTTCTAACTAGAAGCAAGTACGTGACTGAGGAAACTTTCTTTAGTCAAGAGAGGCAAAACATAAGCTATGAGGGCAGGATTTTCTTTTCTTAATGAGCCACTGAAAAACAATACAGGATTTTGATATTCCTTCTGTTTTCCTGGATGAGAACAAAATAAACAGAAATACTACCTATGAAAAGCTTCTTTTATGCCTTTTTAAGCTTATGTTCTATACACAATTGGTGGAGCAACTATAATTATTTCTAGCTGCTATCAGAAGTGGTTGTTCAAGCCAGGTAAGATCTTGCAGGGGTCAGAATAGCACTTCCATTGCAAGCATGCTGCATCTTTTCTTCAATACCTTCTTTTGGCAGAGTATTACTTTTTTTTTTTTGCAAAGGAAAATAGGCTAACACTCATGGCACTTGGAATTAATTTCATGGAGAATGGTAACATAGCACAATTAAAGGTAACAAAACTTAGAAAGTTGCCAATAATTTTCTAAATAATTTTTAAAGTGCTACACTTCTGCTTTGCATTTTTTCTACTCCTTGACTGTTCCCCCCACCCAAGGCCAAGCAGTGTTCTCCAGACAGTAGATACTTGTTTAATATCAGCATCTGGACTGCAGATGTTGCTCCTTGGCTAAGAGTTACAGTATAAATTGTCCTCACTGCAGCATTAAAGTAATTTAACTGATGACTCAAAGGGAATCACATGTATGTGTTTGTTTACTCACAAGAAATCTTCCCCCCATATATATTGATCTGCATCACAGCACTGAGAAGTTATCAGCAGATGTTTTCTTGAGTGCTCCTTCATGTGGCACCAATTCCATTGAGAAGAAGACAGATTTAACTAGCCTAGGTCACTGAAAAGCTTCCCAAGGTCAGTCAAAATATACTTTCCATTCTCACAGAAGCACAGCGAAGACAGAGATACTATTTCAGTGGCCTGGCACCCTGGTCTCTGTCATACAACTTTGACCAGCACACCATATTCTAGGAGTCTAAGTGCAGTCATTGTTTCTGCATATTTATTGTATGGCATATGTCAGGCTGTGGTGTTTGAGGGCAAAGGCCTATATGCACCTAAGGAAAGGAAATCTCTCTTTACCTTCCTGGGGTGGTGGTAATAAAGGGAACTTTGACAGATGCCTTGGTATTGCCATAGATTTGAGCAATGTTAAATGTAAGGTTTTCAGCCTCAGTAAAGCGGATGCTCAAGAAACTACTACTTACAATAGCTCTGCTTTACACAGCTGTATTCGAAGCAACATTTTACATTATGCAAATGAAATGTTAATCTATAAGTACATTCCAACAGAGATCATAAAAAGCACTTGAAGTGTTTCACATTACATAGGGAAAACAGCCCTGTAAGTACTTATATAGGAAGCATATAGCACTAGGTCTGCGGATGAAGAAAGTGAGACATACTCTTTGGACACCAACACCGTCACATGGACTCATGGCTCCATGCTTTGATGCCTGACAGAACTCTCGAAGAGCAATTAGTCACTGCCTACAAAACCAAAGTAACTAATTCAGAATTCTTTAATGATGGACAAATATGTGGCATGCTTTTAAAGACAAGTTTAGCTGCTCCTACCTAACATTCAACACCTGTTATTGAAAGAAAGATCAAAGGGTTGCTCAGGTGTACTTGGATCATTTTTCATTAAAACCTTTAACCACCTACTGCCATCAGTACAGTTCCATAACCAGTGGCATTCATGGGAGTGCTGTGGATAGTATCCCATCTGGTTGTCTTTGACTTAACAGATTATCAAAGTTTATATTGGTTCAAGAGGAAACAGAACAAGTTAATGGAAAAGAAATCCAATGAAGACCACTAAATTTACACAAATTACACCCAAAGCAGGGAGTCTGAAGGAAATCTAGTGTCTGGATGCAGGGGGGGGGGCGAAGGTAGAGAGTATTAGGGGGAAATACCTTGTAAGGTTTCCCTGTGCTTATTCTTCCAAACTTGTGCTTACAGCCTATGTTGGAAACAGGTCACCATAGTACATGGACATGTGGTAATATCCTGCATAGCTGTTTTTCTGTCTTAACACCCTGTGTAACTAACAATAAGGTGAGTCCTTGGTAAGACTCTGGAAGAAGGCTAGGGCACCTTTGGGTATTCAGGATGATATTTCCAGCACCATCCTCATCACAACAGATTTTGAAAAACCTGAAACTCATGTCTTAGGAAGGATAGTCAGGAGAGGTTTTGTTTTCAGTTACAGTAATTTATTATCCAAGGTACCTTGGATACCTTGGATAATAAAGGTATCCTTTATTGATGCAGAGTGGAGGTATTGGGGAAAAGTTCTCATTCTAAATGAACTAAGATGGAAGTAAGTTTATTAAAAGAATAGCATGAAGGAGCCTAGACATCCATAAACTTCTTCCCAGTGCTATATCCCTGAAGTACTCTGGCTACTACCGAATGAATGGTACAAAAAAGTAGAACTTACAGAAATCATATTACCAGGAGAGCCTGTGGAATCATATAGCAGTGTGATCTCTGAAACTTTTAATGTATTTATAAAACTTTGAAAACTTTGAAAATTTATAAAACTTTGAAAAACTTTTTTATTTGTAAGCATTAAAATTGCAGTTCTATCTCAAAATGCATTTCCAGGTTTTCAGTATGCAGCAATATGTACTGACAAAAAGCCTAATATTTTGACAGTCAAATGTTTTGTTCTTTGCTGTAGGAAATGGACCATGAGAATAATCTCTTTCTCATGTACTTTTGGTTAATGCTTTAAAATCTTCTTTACAAGAGAATGCAGACAAATAGCTTTGGAGGGAGAATTGGGTTACTCTATTAAAACAGTAGAACTTGTAGGTTAAGTAACATTTTCACATGGGATTCTTTTTAAAAGGCCACCCATTTAACCAAGGCCATCTGTCAGCTGTGTCCCTAATAACCCTGGTGCTGGCTGAAAGGTTTTTCCCCAGAAAGAAAAAGAGGCCGGTGGAAAGTCACTCTGCTACAATGTACTAGAGGATAATGCTGCCTTTAGAAACAAAAGCAGAGAATCAAACAAAGAGAAATTAAACATATTTGGATCCTTTCCACAGAAAAGCTGATTTGCAGCTGTTAAGTTTTGGGATCTTCTGTGGCTCAGATTCTGCAGTTTTCTTCCTAGTTCCAAATCACTAGGGCCTAGAAAGACATGTAAGGCTGAGGCTTTTCTTTGTTTAAAGAAAACTGCTACACTAGTCATTGCCAGCTGAGAATGTCATCCTGCCTGTCTCACAGGACTGTTGTATGGGTCTATTTGTTGGTATTAGTAAAGGTCTGTGAAGATGGAGAGGACACTGAGCTATTATTGTTACTGCTATTCTGTGGCAAGAGGTCAACAAAGGACATCCAACAGGATGCCATAAAATATGCTCTCTCCCACCACCAGGCTCTTTTCCTGCTTTGGGAATTTTTAAACCAGTGATGGAGCAACTCCTCTCAGCTAATGCAGACAAGGATAAATGCAAACAACAGTAGCATATGTTTCCCTTTTACCACTGACAAAAGCGTATCAACCAGACTTCAAATAGACCTTCCTTAACACTACCGTAATAAGAAGATATTTTATTCTGCCTCCACTTGAGTCTCAACTGCTTCCTGAGACTAGCCAAGGACCAGATTAGACCTTACTTTTATACTAGGGCTAGTTCTGTTTATTTTGGTTTATTATTACAAATAATTGTCCACTAGCACTCACTCCAAAACTGTCAGTGGGTTTGAAACAGTCTGCTGAATAACCATTCTTTTCATGAGCTTTTGGCTCAGAACAAACCTAAACCTATGATCCTGAACCGAAATCCAGGAGTACTGAGTGATGCAGCATCTCCAGGCACCTCCATTGTGTCACTGGGTTATGATCTATTATCTTGCATTGCTTAAACGTGATTTTATCAAGACATGCAGGGATTCAGAGGTATGTCACTGCTGGATTATCACGTAAGAAGTGATACAGAAGATAAACAGCTGTATACCTGCTACAAAGCATCTAACTTACAAACAGCTTAAACACATCAGAGAAGTCCAATCATGTTACTTTTCCTCAATACGTGATATCCTGTGAATGAACTATGAGCTCCCCTCCCATTTCAATAGAGGGTCAACTACATAGAAAAACATACAGGTTGTGTCCCTTCTCCTTTCTTAAATGAAGCTACTTACTACAATTTCTTCTGCCTCTCAATGAAGAGAGCTTTTGCTTGGATTATCATTGGCAGTCATTGATCTCTTTACAAACTATTAGATTCATCTGGAATCTAATCATTCAGAGGCCTCACATAGGAGATGTGAAGTTGCATTTCTAGGAAAAAAACCACTAGCACTTTGCACAGAAACTTACAAGGAAAAACCTTTGTATCATTATTCATTTTAAACCAACTATTTGTTTGGAAGGACTAGGAATGGACACAATCTTCAAAGTCTAAAAGGAAAAGTAGACTTCAGAAAGTGAACACACTGTGTACAAATAAGATACAATTCACTTCATTTAGTGATGTAAAATTGTCTTCTCTATCTTGATAGTGTAACTACTCTTATGTTTATGTAATGGATAGTCACCTTATAACATTAACAGAGAACTGTAGAAGGCATTTCTGCCCCTTATAATGGGAGCGAAAGGGCAAGAATACTTGCTACAACACAATAGTAGTCTGGCTTCACACAAGTTAAGAGGTGTGTGTGGGTATGTACAGACTTGCATATATATATTAAGCATTCACAAAATTCACAAAATCACAATGTGAAATGCCTTATTATGAAAAAAATAATTGTTCACCATTTCTGTTTTGGGAACTTCCTATGCATCCTATAAATTCAGAAACTGTCACAACAGGACTGTGAACAAATAGGGTGTATGGAAAGGTTGCTGACAGCATAAAGTTTATCACATAAACACAGAGAGCATATTGCTTACCTGTTATATTTTCTTAAGAATGAATATTGTTGTCGAGGATGAGGATGCTGACTTTGAGCACTGTGTAGCACTGCTGTCGGCCACAGGCAGGTGAGGAACAGAAGCTTCATGACCAGCACCATGTCTTCCAAAAGAGAAATGCACCTGATCAGCCAATCCACCCTGCTGACCTTTTATTTTTAGTGTTTAGAAACAGCATAGCAAACAAAAGATGCACAGGAAGCAAGGAGTCACTGAAGACAGAAGACAGGGGCATCCCGGTTCTGATGCCCTAGCCAAGTTCCCCTCATATTTTGGTAAATCATAAAAAGTCTTTCAGCCCTACATCCCTGCAGCATCTGCTGTCAAACCAGAAGCACTTTGCTTTTAAAAATGTAGTAGATACAGCAACTTATTTGGCCAGGCTGCAGTCTGATCCATTGCTTCCACTATTTCAGCATAGGCACATATATGAATTCACCATCACCCGCTCAGCAACCTCTTCAACATAGCCTGTGCATGCAAAGTGATGTCAAACATTTAATCCCCCTTAAATCCCACACAAAACCATACAAAAATCTGCTTTAATGACTAAGGTCTCTAAATTAATCTTGCTTTCTATATATGTGTGTATCTGCTCAAAATAATTTTCTGTACAGAGCAAGCTCTTTCATTAACTGGCTACACTGTATTGACTTCCCAGCCATTAACATCATTTCTGTTTCTGTTTCTGTTTCTTGCAGTAGCAAGCATTTTGTCTGTAGATACAGAATTACGTTTGGACAGCACAACACCATGGAGCAAACTAAAAATGAGGTCTTTTTTTAAAGATTCTTCAATAAAATCTGGAAATTTTAATTTTTTTTCCCCTATGCTCTGCAGCTATTTCATTTACTCTAAATTTAAAAGGTATTTGCATGTCTAAAGATCCAGTATCCTTCCACCACCTCCAAATTTTACCTGTATTTCATATAGCCTTCCCTGCCTGTTCAATAGCAAATTGAATCACAAAACTTTTTATTAACAAAATGCTGCTTAAGCAATAACTTGAGCATGCCTGTTTCTCCTATGAATGGTGATAAAACTTCCTGTGGACTTAACACTGGGCAATAGTGGACACACCTTCTGAGCTGGCACAGTCAAAATTATCCTCTTCAAGCTATCAGAAAGTTCAGTAATCATCAAAATTAACAGCTGGTGTTTAGTTTTCTTTATCTAGAAAATTAGAGATACGAGACTAAAAGTTGGTGAAATGGAAACACCCAACCCCTACCTAACAGATGTAGATCAGGTCTCCCAGAAGTAGGCTTCTTCCTAAGACAAACAGAGGAATGAAAACAAACCAAATACTGTGTTGGTTGAGACTGTTAACACACCAGCATAATGGGACAATAATTCTGTGATGTAGATATTTGTCTCCTCAGAAGTTCCCTGAGATTCTCAACTAACTTAATTTGGGCTAAGAAATAATTCTCAGATGCAAATGACTTACAGAAGGAGGTATCTAGTGTTTTCTAAACACTAACTGCAATGAGAATGTATGCCAAAGAAAGATAATACTTGTTCCTGAGTGAGTCTGGTTAAGGAACTTTCGGGGAAGCCATATTTTAGAAGTTAACGTCTTTCTTAGCTGCAATTGCTATCTGTTATCCTTGCTAAGCAGAAGACAAAGAATGGGGAAGAAGAGGAAGTTTCAGGTGCTGAGGTTATCCACCAAGAGCTCTGAAGGGGACCTGAGGTTAGGTCATGTCATGCTAATACATAAATGATCTTTGTGTGCTGACCTCAAGGATGACAAAAGAGTCCATTAAAAATAAATAAGTACAATTGACTTGGTTTATTTGTTTCCCAGCTGGAAAAGGGAGTGCTTAGAACCCCTGCTTCAGGCATTTCAAACAAGTTGGCTTTGCAAAATGACTGGCATGCCCCTGACCAAGCTGTATATGGATATTCCTCTCTGCAGACAGCACATCAGCCAAAAGGGCAGTCTTTAAGCCAGGAACAGTCAACTAGATGTTGGGTTTTTTCAGCTATCAGCACCCCACTGTTTTATTAGTCCTGGCTATAGCAAGAGCTGTACAGATGTGGTGCTGAAAAGAGTGCTCCATGGAGAATTTCCAAACATGCTTAATGTTCCTTTGACTGCCCCCACTAAAAGCAGCTTTAAAATAAGAGCTGGATGCACTGACATATTCCACCACCTTCATGCTGCTGATGTCGTAACACTAAATATAACCTGGTGGGGCCCTGCCTAAGCACACTTAAAATCTAAGCACCACCTCTCTGTCCTTGGCTGTGGTGTATTTCCAGAAATTAATTGTCTAGCCCACATATGTGAAGTCTTCAGGAGGGACTCCCGCAGACTGAAATGGCGAACACTTCTATTACTGGATATGTAATATCAGTGAGGGCAATAGATGTCACTCACAGCAATACTGTTCCTTCATACTAGAATTTTTTTAATTTCCTCTGGGTAGGAGAGCATTACACAGAGCAGATTATAATATCATTATAAATTACCATTAAGAAAACAGGTTAATCTCCTATGCATTTGTTAGTAATAAATTCCGAAAGGATCTGTCTTTGCAGAGCAATAAAGATAATATACTTTGTGTTGGGCAAGTCATTGACTGGTTCTTGTATTTAAACACAGATAGAACAATGCCTCTTTACCACCACTAAAATACTTCATTAAAATTATCCCTTTTCTGTAGCCCAGGAAAAGTTTGTAATGCTTATCTTACAAGGACAAAACTCAGTGCATGGTAGCAGTACATAAGCTCATTGGAACAGTTTACGAACAACTAGGCAAGCAAAAGAAACTAAGGTAAATACACCATCTAGTATAAAAAAATGAGATGCTTTCTTTTAGTGAGCAAAGTAAAACATAGTTTCAGGTAATTACTATCTGGAACTACAGATCCCTCTCCACCACAGATCTCAAAGCAAAGCAAATTAATAACAGTATTAAAAAACAAGAACAGGAAAAGGCCAGGGATGAAAACAAGCTTCAGAGGCTGCAATTTTGCAGAAAACCTAAGCCTCTTCAGAAAATATCTAAAGGTCATTTTAAACACATAAAGCTGAAACACCATAGGACACTAGCACTTAACAACATGAAAATTAGTTGCAGTGAGAAGAGATGCAATGTGAAGCCCAGGTTTACTTGGCATGTAATTTTCATTGTCCTAATCAGAAAATTAAGCACAAGGAAAAAAAACATTCCCAAGAATCTCCTAATAGGCATTTATTTCTGATAAACAACAAGCAAATCATAGGAAGCAGATTAACCAGAGCAGTGACTGTCAGCATGAATACCATACTGCAGCACAAGAACAGGCAGCATTTGGCTTTTCTATGGTAACAGACTCAGAACATAGCACTTACCATTTATATCATGGTGACTTGTGAAAATAATAGTGAAAATTAAGGACACTTTGTCCTACTTATAGTGACAGAAATTACAAACCAGTCTTCCAGAAAGTTTTCCACTCACATTTCCTATCAAGATGAAGTGAGAGAAAAGCAGACACTGAACATCACAATTCCAGATTGCAGATAATCAGAACAGGGGAAGTACTTAACACTTGCAGTGGGACACAGCTCTTTTGGTCCTGCTCTTTATCAAGGGGGGGGAGGGGAGCAAGTAAACATTATCACTGCCCCAAGTAGTCTGAAGTAACAAACTGGGCACAGTAGGACTGCAAATTACCGAAACAGAAAAGAATTCAAAAGCCACCAAAACCCACAGCTCAGCCCAAAATCTGTGCAAGATTTTTGCATGGTGCCTACTGATACAGACTCTTACCCAGGAGCTTTACAACCAGCACAAACAGAATTTGGCTTACTGGGCTACTGTTGCTACATTACCTTCCCCTCATGCCTACAGTGCACTATTCCTTGCTACCTTTGCTTTATCATCAGCAACTACTCGGCCATTGGTTAAAGGAATGGGCAGCAGAGAGGGAGGGAGGAACTGCCCCTCTGTATAGTGACATACAGATAGATTGGCTTGAGCCAGCCTTGAAACTGTACCCTTAATTTCTGATAGGCAAGATGAAAAACAACAATACTATTGAAGTAAGCACATAAAATATCCCAGTAAGTGTTTAGTTTTACTGTAAAAAGAAAATCCTGGTTATTGCCTCGTTATAGCTACATGGGATGTAACATTTCTGCAGCTTGAGTACAAATTTCCTGTGACACTATGGTTATAGACTTTCTGTTTCTTACGTTTTCTTAATGTCTCACTGTCTGTGGAATTTTCATATCATCAAAAGGTGTTTTCCTGACAACTAGACAAAGTGTACTGAGAAGGAAAAAACCTAAAGATGCTCAGAGACACCAGATAAAGCCTGCATGTATGTATTGCCTAGATCCAGACTGAGCCTTGGAATCTGATCTTGGTTCTGATGCTCTTGGTCTGTCTCACCTCACATGTTTTGAGCATGTTTTCCTAAGAAAATCTCTGTTCTAGTAAGCTCCTCCAGCTACAGGTCTGAAGCTATTCCAATATTCAAACACCCAAAACATTCCCATTAGTAGTAAAGCAAGAACTCAAATTTCTAATCTAAAGAACAAGGAAATAACATGAACTCAGAAGCCACTAGGAGACACACAAAATATTTGGTTTCCAGTGTCCTTCATTGCCAACTGAGTAGTCAATACATCTTATAATCAGCACTCTGAAAACCATACACTGCCATGTTAGCAAGACATGCTGATGAAAGTTCAAAATCCTAGAAATCAAAAGTAACTTTAGTGATCTGCCCTTTCTTCTCATTAGAGAATGTTCATTCATTAAGACAAAGTGTAGTTCATCAAAAGTACAAGATCACTGCCTGAACATAGTTGTTGTTCTATATGGGGTCTCTCCAGGTGTCTGAGAGATCTATTCATAAACATGGGAGCTGTAGAAGGTTTGCAGCCTTCAGGAGCAGCAGCTGGTGGCCTGGTGTTAGTCCTAAAATGGCTTAAGACTGGAGACTAAATCCCATTCCTGAGGCTCGTCCCATTTCTTACTGTTTTCATCCACTGCCTATTCATTCAAAGGAATATTTTAAAATTGTAGTGTGGGATTCTGACAAGACCATAATCCAAAGCATATTTTCGCATATAAAACACCCTCTTAATATCAGACTTGATCAGACAATACTGTTTGGCACAGAAGTCTTTTAAGATTTTCCTTCATTTTAAAAAACTCAGGGTTCTGTTTGTTCTAGAACAATTGTGGTGGTGGCACACTTTTGCCCAATCAAATATTTTGTTTGAATAAAAAGTGACATGAACAACAACAACAAAAATCTACTTCCCTGATTCCCTGCATTCCCTTTTTCCAGAGACTCTAAATTGGGGATTCTTTCCCTTTCATCATGCTGCCCCGGACACAACAATCACTGAATTACTTTCATCCCTAAATCCCTTTACTTAGCTTCTACACCAGTCATTCTGAAAGTAAAATAATCAGTTTTACTGCCTCTAGTTAAGAAACAATCTGTGACTTGAGGGTGATCTCTGGAAAAACAAGCAGACATATTTTTCCTAGATTTACAGTTTTCATAAATGTGGTGGCAGAAAACTTTGCCTTTTTGCCCCCTCACATTGATCACAGGAACAGGATACAGCTACCCTACCCCTGCATTTGTGTCCCCCTCCTCCTAGGATGGATTTCTAGAGTTTGCTTCTTTATGTCTGTAGGATAAATTTATTTTAAAATCTTTTAGCGTCTTTTCATGAGAGAGGGAAGATCAAGGGGATGACTCATAAGCCTGAGCAATTCACAGAAAACGAGGGTTTGCAACCACAGAGAGTATCCTGAAGAAGTAGGCTAGTTTGCCATCTGTATGGCCTGAACACTGTGCTTCAATCTGAAAAGCAATATACACTGCATCTGTTTTGTTGTTTTGTTTTTTTATCTTTTGGCTGTCTGGCAATACCACTGTTTCTCAGCAGCACCTACCAGCCAGATTCTAACTGCTATCTGAAGTTCTTTTGGCTCATTTTCCTTCACAGACGGAAACAAAACAATTCAGCAACTGTATTTACACTTTTCTTGCTGCCATGCTGGTGTTTATTAAGCATTTTATAAAAAGCATCATGCCAAAGTATCAGATCATGCAAAATCTGTTGTCAAGGAGTCAACAATATCTTCAGTGGGAACTGATTTATTAAATGTGTTGCATCTCTACAAAGCTCTTTTTCTATCACCAATGAACACAAGGAGAAAAAAATTGTTAAACACTGGAAAAAATAAGTCTTTTAGCTTTATCACAGCAAACTTTTACAGTCAAAACAGGCAGATTCATTGGTTAAAGTCTGATCTCTGCTGGTCATAAGAAGCCACCAGGTGCAATTCAGTATGGCTGTTTTCCAGGCTTTTCTTTCCCATTGATAACTTTCAGAGAAATATTTGTTAACATAACAGAGCAGGTGCCCACTTCAAACTGGGAAGAAAATTTAACTACCAGAATTGTATACTTAGGTAAATATATACTCAAGTTTTATATACTTAACACTTAGTGAGAGGGTATCCATATTTGCAACTTCTAAGGTTTTACAACCTCTACCAAATTGAGTGTATTTCTAAATCAATGAAACTTTGAACAATTCATGCTTCCTGTCAAGAATGAAAAAAACCACCTTTTTTCCCCTACATATTTTGATACCTTGCAAGGTTGAACGGGAAAAGGACTGAGACAGACACAGAGAAATAGAGGGAATAAGCAATGAAGCAATTGTTAAAAAAAAAAGTTAATTAATGTTAGTGTATTGCAGAAACAGTAATTCCAAAAGTTCCATTTACCTTTCGCACACATTTTATACTTGGATATTAACAAAATCTTAAAGGAGATAGAAGTTAAGTGATAGACAGCAACAGTGAAGATTCCTTTGAAATTTGCTCAATGAGTGAGTGTCTCTTCCTCAACTTACCTTCCCATAAAAATTTTTAACCATGACAGAAATGAATTATGAATGAAAATGAATTATAGTATGAAAACGGAAGGAGAACAAAGTTTTTTCTTTTTTGCTGAAAACTTCCATTTCTCGCACTGACACAGTCACCAGACCATCAAGCCAGGCTGTCCCAGGAGATGAAAAGAATGGTGATGCTGCTAATAGCACTTTTCAGGAGGGAGGAGTCCACCCCACTCCCAGGGTCTCACAGTGTCTACAGAAACATAGGGTGATGCAGTAGGTCTGTTACCTTTTTTTCAAAACCAACCAACCAACCAACCAAAAAAAAAAAAACCAAACCAAACCAAACCAAAAAACAAAAAACAAACAAAAAAAAAGCCACCCAAAAAACCCACAACCAAACAAAAAATACAACAACAACACGGGGCTGGTCACTAATTTGCAAGTATTTTCCTCATTCTAGAAATATCTTGACAAAAACCTGGTAACTTTCTCCCCTTCCCCCTCTCCGGCCCCCGAAGCATCCTCTGCAAGCACTTTCTGTTTCGAGGCCACAAGGCGAGAGGCGGAACAACACCGCCTCCCCCTCCAGCCGTGGCACCAGAGGGGCGCGGTGCCGGCGGTGCCGGTTCGAGGGAGGAGTTAACGCCGGTACCGAGATGGCGGTTGCGAAGTAACGGTCGCTCCCAGCGAACGGCCGCGAGATGGCAGCGCCAACCGCCCTCGCGGCGCGCACCCAACGGCCGCCGCAGCCACCGCCCCGCCGCCCCGCCCAGGTACGGTCGTGAGGCTCCGCCGGGGGACCCTACACCCCCGCCGGCAGCGGCAGAGAGGGGACAAGGGGCGGCGGAGGGTTGGCTGGGGGAGAGCGGTGATGGCGTGGCGGCTAGCCGCTTCCTTTCCCCTCCTGCCGCTCCGGTGGGGAAGGCTGCGGGGAGCGAGAAGGGCTGGAGAGAGAGAAAAAAGAAAATGGCCTCCGCTGGTGGCAGGCGAAGCAGAGGGAAGAGCCTGCCGGAGGGTGAAGGTGGCTCTTCAGAGGACCCAAGGGAGAGGGTCCTCATCTCGAGGACGATGTGAGACCAAAGCCTAATGAACTCCAGCAGGTGGTCTGCGCTGGGAATTTTCAGAAAGTAGAACCATAGAATGGCAAGGGCTGGAAGGGACCTTAAAGACCATATAGTTCTGATCCCCTGGATGGACAGGGACACCTCCCACCAAATCAGGTTGCTCAAGACTCCATCCAACCTGGCCTTGAACACTTCCAGGGATGGGGCAGCCACAACTTCCTTGGGCAATCTGTGCCAGCATCTCAGTACCCTCACAGGAAATAATTTCTTCCTAATGCCTAACCTAAATATCCCCTCTTCAACTTTTAAACTGTTTCCCCTTGTCGTCTTCCTACAAAGCTGATAAAAAGAGAAGGAAACAGAAGCAGGGGAAAAAAAAAAAAAAGTGATTGCAATGATAGTCAGATGTCCTAGTTTAATGAAGAGGAGCCTGATTTCCAAGTCTATTATGAGCAGTCTCCTTTTCTTCAGCAAATTTTTGCCACAGGTTTTCTAGAGCAACCTCTTCCACATTCCTCACAGAGACTCATTCCCGGCCCCTTAGCACAAGAATAAGGTAAACTTTGATGTCAATAATTTAGTCCTAATTACTTCAGTAGTCCTGGGTATCATATGTTACACAAGACTATTAGAAGGCATTTAAATGAAAATAAAGGTAGCCTCTTCTTAAAGTATGACAAAGAGCTGCAGGTGAACAGATGGGCTTTAGTCTGATCAGAAAGAAGAGCACTTTAAAAAGGTGAAGACATTCATTAGTGAGAAGTGAGCACACCTCTTCATGAATAATGTAGTATTGGTAGTAGCCAAATTACCTTATGCAGATTAAGAACATTTTAGTTGGTGATAGTACGCAGGAGCAGCCTGCTCAGAAACGTTGTTCCTGGCTACAGAAAAGCATCAGCATCCATACAAGCCTGAAGCAGGGAGCTCCACAGTGTTGTTACCCAGCTTGGGGATAAATACCTCCTTGTACTTGTCTTGAATGTGCCACTGCCCCCACATTTTACTGTCATGCTTTGTGCATTGTGTTGTTCTTTACTCACGAGCGACTGTGCTGAAGATCTTAAATTAACCATGTTAATCTACTGACTGCAAGAGGACCCCATTTCTCTGAGTCCTTGTAATTCATGTTGCATGTAGGGGGGCACAGGCCCCAGTCTAGACGCTTCTTTGTGCCCTCAGACTCAGACACATCCTCTGTTGTATAACCTGACCCAGACAGTGTCCTATTATCATATGGCCCCTGCCAGGTTACGTAAGGTGACACACCATCTGCACGGACATCTGTGACCTGACGCAGGTGACATCACTCCATGGCACATGTTAAGAAGGGGAAAAGGCTCCTTACAGCCCACGTCTTTTTTTTTCTCTTTTAATCTGATCACCATAGTACAAGGCATTCCTAGACACTCAGCAATGGCTTTCATCTGTCACCAATATTAGCAGGATTGCCAAGATACATATATATATACAGTGGCAATAAAAATCACAGATTTGCTGGTGTGGAACTAATTTGAGGGCCAATGTAGAAGGCATTTTGCCCTCAGACTTCAAAAGCTGTCAAGCACAAAAATTCCAGATGACTTTAGGATAAATTATTTTAAATAGCAGATATGAAATACAGTTTTGCTTGCCTTCTACTTTGTTAGTCTTGAGTTCACATTTAAAAACTTTTCCAATAACAATAGTAAACAAAGTTTTGTTTTACAGAGATCATGGGTCTGCCAAGTATTAGGTTACAGCCTGTTCTAGATCCACAGTGTTCAGGAAAATGCCATAGAAAGGGAGGTGATAAACTTGCCAGGTATAGCTGTGAGGGTCAGTCTATAGTGTGTGGACTGGGAGAGTATGAAGAGAAATAAAAAAAAATTATGCTTGGTAAATGCATCTCTGGCACCCTGAGATGGCAGGTGTATGATTAATGCTGTGTGGGTGAAGGAACGCATGTGCAAACTCTGGCTTAGACATTTCCAGAAGTATGAGCTGAGACTCACCACTGAGCCCTGGTAAAAAATTACATTAATTTTTAAATGCACTGGATTTATGCCCCTTCCTGAATAAAAAGTGAGTTGATTAAAACCTATAGCAAAGCATTGGGCTTCACAGGCTTAGGGAATTGGCGTCTAAGACTCACTACAGAATCCTCTGAAGTGGATTTTTTTCTTTCAGTAATAAAGGAGCTTTGCTCAGCACACAGTAGGTAACGTGCAGCTGTTTTAAACCATCATGTAACTCACTCAGGCTTGATCACTCCCCAGGAGTGTGACCCTCCCACAGCAGGAGGCATCACTCACTCCCGGTGCAGGCAGACTTTTAGCATGCCCAGGCTGCCAGCTTTAGTCAACAGCCTCAGTCAGCACCCCATAAATCACAGCCCTGTCAGCTTCTCCCAAACACACCACATCAACATGCACTGATTGTTTATTGGGTATGTGGGTGCCTCCCCTTAGTGGTGATACTGATGGATTTTATTCATAACTGTTTTTGAAAAAAAAAATCAGACTGAAAATACATGTGGTGGCTTTACTGTTTGCATGATGTGACTCTCATCCCACTGCATCAAAAGAGTCAAGAAACTCAGGGCTCTAAAATCACAATTTTTGAAATGTCAGGGGAAAATAAACTGATTCTGATTGTTTCACTGAAAAACTATTTTTCTCTTTGCTGCTTTTTACAAGGTTTCTTTTTTAATCTCTGCTTTTCAGGCTGCCAGTCAAGGTGTTCAACAACAAAGGATGGTGTAAAAGACACCGAGTCTAGCATATCACAATTCAATGGAACAGAGTGGCAGGGTCAATTCTTAGACCATCTGCTTTCTGCAGCCTGCAGAGTTTTCAGCATTTTGTAAGGAAAGCTGTTAGAAAGCTACTTTCTGCCCTTCTGCATTAAATGAACACATCTACTTTAGTATTTTTCATCATACCTGTAGCTGAAAGCATCAGGAAAACATCCACTGCTTGGTGTCTCTAGAGTTTCTACCCCTTCTGTGTCAGTTCTGTGATGCTTCTGGATCTTAATTCCAACCTGTATAAAAATGGCACAAAAATATTTATTAATACAAATACTACTACTACTATAACTACAACAAGAGTGATGTGGGCAGCTATATCAGTACTGCTAAGTATTTTTGCTAATTAAACACTAGGTCAGCAGTACTATAATATGAAGCCTTATCTACATGAGGAAAATGTGGGGTTTAGAAAGATTTTATCTAGTCACTTAGAGCCAACCTGCAAGTACAGCTATGCAAATTGAAGCAAAAAGCAGTCATGAAGCTTAACACCCATTGGCATTGATTCACACTTTTGTTTACATGTGGAAAATCCTCTTTGCCTTTAATGTTCTCTTGGGGACATGTGTTTCCATGTGTTTTTACAGGACAATATCTCACTTTCATCTTCTCCTGCCCAGAACACAGCTTGTCAAGTACAGGCTGTAACTCAGCAAGCCCTCCCAAGTATATAAAAGGTAAAAAAGTATTAGGTAGGGGCATTGTGATTGGCTTTGTCATCACTGAAAAGAACACATTTTCATTAAACTGGAGTATCCTTCTTTTTCTAAGATCTTACATAAGACAAAGGGATGATTTCTACCATGATGCAGCTTGGAGAATTCAAATTCAAATGGGAGGTATAGGTCAGGATGCAACAATAGTCATGCTGAAGTAAAAGAGCATGAATCATCTCCAGCATGGATTACTCAGTGTCAAAACATACCCTTTTTTAATTATTTATGTATGTGAAGACAGAGTAGTTTTTATTCACGTAAAACTCCAGAGAAAAACAAGGGATCATCAAAAATCCATTTTTGGTGGTGGGGGAGACCTTAAGGCACTCAAAAAGGGACCAGTTTTTTGGCCACTGGATTTCATTTCACAGCAGATATAAGATTCCACTTTATTTTATGTAACCTCATGGTTTGATTACCAGACAATGAAGAGAAAGAGAACAAATACAGGCACCCTTTATCTAAATAGCTACATGCATATGGCTGGTACATCAAGTATGACAGGCCCAACCCAATTCATATTTCTTTTCTATGGTGGTGAATTTTAGGTATAAAACACAGTGGCTCCTAATATTTAATTGGATTAGAACCCAAGTTATTTTCTTCAGGTCCTAAAGCCCCTTGCATTTATAAAAATAAAAGATCTTAATAAAACCTAGTGGTTTTAATCAAGAAAAGTTTCTTATTAAATAGTCAAGGAGCAGCAGCAGATCAAGATCCTAAGGATGGGTATTTAAAAAAAAGTGACAATCTCTGTTCCAAAAAACCTTTTTATAAGGCAGACTCTTTCAATGATGGCACAGTCTTTCACCATCATTTGCAGCCACAGGAAATTAAAGAGCTAAAATAGAAGCTGACAGGCAGAGCTAAGCATAGTGCTGCCTGCAGCACGTTATTTCCTCAGCATCATTGCCCACGGACCCACGAAGCCTGCGGTCGGTGCATCCATCTATAGATCTGTTGCCAGCTTGCAGACTGACAAGCTAAAGCTACTTCGATGCTGCAGACCCCAGACTGCAGAGATTCACAAGCAGGCTGTCAGCAAGGCTGGTTACCAGGAGCAGCCTGGCAGCTGGAGCAGAGCTGAGCACAGGTGGAGCAGTGGCAATCAGCTGCCATCGAGCTCCTTGGCACTGCGGCCAGGCTGTCGCTGCCTCCTGGCTGCTGCGGCTTCTGGGACAGCTCTAGCATCTCACGGAAGGGAGACCGAGCAGAAATTGTTCACCATTAATTAGAATAATCTTGTAATATATGTTGATGAATTTGTATTCCTAGCCAGTAAAATTCAGGAAAGAATTAAACTGAGAAAGAAGTGAATATGGGGCTAGACAAAGCAGTTAAGGCATGTAATTTTCCACTGAAACAGTGTGAACAAAACAAGGCCCTAATGAGACTAACTTCTGTCTCGAAGATAATTAAAAGCGTAGGTCCTGTTCTTAAAACAAAGCACTGCCAAGGCTAACTAGGCACCAAAGGAATGTGAACATCTGCACAAGAAGAACATAAAGATGTCACAACCAGCAGACAAGAGGAAAGTTAAGGCTAGGGTCTGATATTGCCTTGTAACAATATAATGAAGTCAGGGAAATCAAGAAAGGTAAAAAGTTCAAGCCTGAGGAAGACTTCTTACTTCATCCAAAGACCCCCTGACGACCCCCGGTATCTCCCCAAAAGAAGACCTCACCCAGACTCTGCCCAGACTCCACCTATCATGAATATTAAAATGGAATGATGTAATCCTATGAATATGTATGCAAACCCACCTCTTTTTGAATATTCATAGAATTGTAATCAATAAAAGGTAATTCCAAAGTTTTAGGGGTGTGCGTGTGAGTGGAGCGGAGACTCCCCACGCACCCAGCACTGTTTTGCTTACTGCAATTTTATTAATTAAATAACTAAACCATTAACAGAATATTGAGTCTTGGTCATTTTTAACAATCTGAAAAGGGGAAACTGGTTTCTCTCTTTTTGTGACATCCCCTATCTGTCATTGTCACAGACAATACTTAGCTGGAGCCCAACTCATTCAGTTGCTTCCTACTAATCCACACAGAGGAGCAGACTGGCTGCAGGGGATGGGCAGCAGGGAGAGGATCGCAGCTATCTTGCCATAACACCTGGTGTGGAGGCAAGCCAGATGCTGCCACTGCTGGGCAGGGTTTCCCTGCATTTCCCCAGTGTAGAGGGAAGTGGTAATCCATTAGATTCAGCAGTGAAGCTGTTAGATTAGCCTGAAGGGGAAAAAGGAGGCCATCATCAAATGGACATGCTTCATTAGCTCATAGTTGCTTCAACACAACCATAACATGACTGCCTAAATCTAGCATCTTGAGTAAAATTAGTAACGTTTCTGCTTACGTCTCATTTTATACCTCCAGCAAGATTAAGGAGAGCTACAGAAAGGCATTTAGCATTTATTAAAAAATAGAAAATATGACTGTCGTCAAAAATATAACTGTCACCTTTTCTGGAGACTGAACTGGGCTGATGGAAGAAGCTATTCTCAGAAGTATCAGATATGAAGCAGTTTCCACCATGAAATGAGTAATTAAATAAATACCCATGAAAATAATAAATTTTCTTAATTTTCTTAGCTCTAGGATGCAAAAACAAAACAAAAAGACTAAAAAACCAGTGGTGTCTTAACAGAGATATCTGTTCAGCTGTGAAGAATGATCAAGAATAATGTCTCCTAGAGCCTGGTTGTTTCATTCAGAATTTTTCCTGGAGTTTATTATAGCCTGAAACCAAGACATGGTTTCTCTACTGACTCTGTGAGAGTTCCTGCCAGCTAATTGTACAGCATGCCTAATGAGTATGGAGAAGTCTGGGACACAGTTTCCTGGAATCCTTCAGGCCCCAGGGTCATGCAAACACCCCAGAGCAGCCCTTAGACTTCCACTGCAAGTCCTCGGGTCCAGTGAAATTTAAGCAGATGGAAGTGTGGGTGAAAAATTAGGGATGTTTATGCTGTCTCTGCAGGAATCACATTGATCACAAGTTAGTATTTTTATATTTGGTGCTATTATTATTTATGTTTGGATAAATGGAAACTTAGTGTGATTGCAGCATTTAATTAGTCATATGTTACATTTCTTTGCGAGCCTATCATGCCTTATCTGATCTTACAGGTATGAATTCCTCTTCTTATGCCAGGATTGAAACCCATTACTTCACATACTGCTTGGAATTGAGAAAGCACAGTTTTTCTGCATTTCCAAGAAGGACCACTGCATCATACAGGAGCTCCACACTTCCATGTTCACTTTCCAGAAATCAAAATGAAGCAGTTGCACTATGCAACTGTTGTAAAACAAGAAAGGCAAGAAGCTCATGCATAAATATTTAAATAGGCAATGCTGTAGACAGTCTCTCCACTGTTCCAAAGGACAATTCAGAGTTGTTGCTGCACATGATGCTCCTTCTAGCCTCCAGCTCCAGGACTTTTCCTATTACCCCAACTGGCATTTTCTCTTTTTTCTATAGATCACATTTTACATGGCCCTCAACATTTTCTGCCAGAAAATGCCTGGATTCCTCATGTCTTTCTCTGTGGGCTGGATGGGGCTTCCTGAGGCCACTTGCTCCAGCAGCATCTTCTCCTCAGAAGCTTGGAAGAATTTCTGGAACAATCCTGTGTAAAGGCTTGCTGAGATAAAGCTGCCATTCACATCTTGCTTGAATCTCAGGAGCTGTCTCTCCTAGTCCCACTGAAGACCACTACTGTTTATATGAAAAAAAAAAAAAAAAAAAAAAAAAAAAGACCATAATTGACCATGCAAGGGTCAAAAATTTTGGATGTTTGGACAAAACCCACAGAAGGAGGATGAGAGGCATACTCCATACTCTGCATCTGGACAGCATGCAGTTAGAAGTGAGGAGCCAACACAACAGAACAGTGGGGGGCAAGGATCATGAGCTCAAATTGCAAGGTACAAGGCAATGGAGAAATTGAGTATATGACTGCCAGGTTTCTGCAACAGACTGTGAGGGAGTAGGAGAGTCAGTCTGGGAGAGAGAGAGAAACACTATACACAAACACTTGGAATTGATAGCTATTTTGTACAGGTCCCTTTTGAGAACATATTAGCTCTCTAGTTTTAAAGAAATGTATTTCCCCTTCCTTCTTTCTTCTGTACATTTCATTAAGCAGCCCTGCCAGCTCCCATGTGAGTGAGTGCAGGGAGATATTGCTCATTCCTAGCTATATGCTTCTGTCAGATATTTATTTGTACGAGTGACAAATCATTGTGAGCTTTTGAAAAGCAAATTCTTTGGAGAATTGCCATTCTCCAGTCCTATCTATTTCTGCAGTCACAGCCTGTGCTGCAGTCAAGGACCTAGCTCTGAGGCCAGGCAGGTGTAGACTATGGTGCAGCAGCCTTAAACTGTGTAGGGAAGTGTTCTGGAAGCAAAGTGACCGACCCCTCAAGTAGTTAGGGTAGTACCAGTCACTCTAGTGAGGAATATGTTCATTTCATAGAATGAAAAGATAGTAAGGAAAAGGAAAATGGTGAAACTGAAAGCCTGGCATCTTCACATCTGCAATTTAAGTTTGCACCCTCTTGGTATGAGAACTATGCTTCACTTTTCTCTAGATGTCTTTTCTTTCTAAAGAATAAGGTCCCTATATAAATGCACTTTTAACATCCATGCTACTTACTGGCAACTTTGGATGCCCATGAGATGTTAAAAAAGAAAAAGTTCTTTGCCACAAACAGAAGAGTAAAATAAAAAATGCTTCTCAGAGAGAAACTGATGAAAGGCTGTAACAAAGATTTAGAGGATATCATAGAATGACACATGCACTTTGCAGTGTATCCTTGAAACAAGCTCTGGTGGTGATAGGGGTTCTTTTTTAAGGCATGCTTAACTCCTGATACTAATCTTGATAGCTCTTAATTAACCAGAGACTGGTCCTACACACCAGCATGACAGTGGAGACAGAGAAAATTTGCTTTTCATTGCAGAATTTCTATTCCTTCCAAGGAAAACCACAGGTTTTTGCTTTTCTTGTGATGAGCAGATGGAGTCTCCAGTAATTCTTAAGGGAACTGGGGGGTGGTGGGAAGTCAGACATCCCTCTGATAGACTGGACATCCTGGAATTACAGTTATTGATGAAACCCAGTAAAGCAGTTTGTGATTTGCTAACCTTTAGTCCCAGCTTCCAGGAGATTCAGTTTTCTACAGAGGTATCAGCTGTGCTAAGAACACACAGGGGAAGGTAATCCATTTTGCACTCTCTTTAAACTGTCCCTTCACTACCTTTGCTTTTCATGTCCTACTGCTCTCTCCATTATTTTCAGCTGCTTTATCTTTGGTTACAAGTGCTGTACTTCTCTAATCCCAGAAAAATTGCCCTCCCTCCCACTCTACCTTTCTGACTTCAAGTAAATTAGCTGGTGCCTCCATGACAACAAAATTAATCATATCTCCTCAAGCTGCCCCCATGGGTCTTAGACAACCTTTCTGTTCATGGGACCTTGTCTTCTCTGACAGCTCTTTCCCTGGTTTTCCTCCAGTACATTTCAACAACTGCTAAGTTAAAGGCGACATCTCTAGTGCTGTTTTACCTGATTGTTCTGTCACTTCTGTGAACATTTCCTTCCTTGGCTGTCAGTGATTGCTCTTTTTTTATTCTGCCTGCTTCAGAGACTGCTCTGACTTGACAGACCTCAAGTTTTGAAGCTTTCTGTTTGGTTTTGACCCAGCATCACTGTTTCCCCTGTCTTTTATTTGTTATGGTTTTTTCACTGGAGTTCTCTTACTCTCTCATTTCACCCAGAAGCTCTGTGCTGCTAACTACCAAATTCATATCTCTAGCCCTTGTTTATAGCCTTGGGTACCTTAGTATCCACAGCCATTTGCTTAACTTCTTCTCATTTGTTTCTCCTACGAAACTGGATTAAAAGATCCTTACTTTTTACATCCAGATGTGATAGCTAAAATGCAAGTGTTAATTCAGCTTTTACACTCTTCTCTCAGTTTAAGCAGCTCAGCTAAGTCAGGAAACAGACTTCATAACCAAATGTTGCAGACTTATTATTTTTCTAGTTAAGACAGTTGAGAAAGATTGCTTCACATATTTTTTCAACATCCTTTAAGGCCATTAGCTGTTCCACAAAGGAGGTGGATGTCCCACTGCAAGGCTGTTGTAAAGGTAGAAGAGCAGCAATTCCCAACATTCAGCTCTTCAGCCAAACCAGCACTTTGAGAAGCCTTTAACATTATTATTATTATTATTATCATCATTATAATCATCTGGATATGTTTACCTAGTAGGATGTGTTAAAAAATGAAGATTACCAAACTAACAAAACATTAATACAATAATAACAAATAACAATAAGTAACAATAATAACAAAACTGCTAATTATCCGTAGTTTCCTCTAGTATCAACATATGAGTGGAATCTAGTCTGAAATTTTTGGCTTGAGAAGCCTGTAAACCAACAACTGTTTCATTAACTACCTGGTCCTAGTGGAGCAAGTTTTGACCCATAATGTTTGTCCTTTCAGAAAGAGGTGCTCTGTACCTGCATTTCTGCAGATAGCAGGACTCCAATACTAATATCAAGTCAGTAGCTTGGACTAAAATGAGAGACATGAATGAAGCACAAGAATTAACTCCACACTGTCCCCATGTATACCAGAGATCAAACTGATTTTCTCAGCCCAGATAGAGCAGGCTCAACTCCTGCAAGCAAAGGCTGAAGAAGTCTTTTAATTTAGAGTAAAAATGAAAAAAGGAAGTACAGCTACCAAGACTTGGTCTCCCCATTCCTTATTAACAAGCAAAACCCTCCCCCCCAACTTTTGTAGTGAGATTTATAGGCAAGAGGCTGGGTTTTTATCTTTGCTGGGAAGCCTCTGGTTCACAACATGCACTCAAACTATACAGCTTTCAATCCCCTGTTCACATAGACTGGAGAGCAGAGTTCTGGAAAGCAAAGTTCTGTGCTAAACATCTTATGCTAACACTGAAAAGCACCTGTTGAATAAGAAGACAAAAAGACTTTGCAGACAGACTAACTCAAGGAACCAGAGACACCCTTGTCAAGTAGAGGCAACAACCAGCAGGTTGGTTCTAATGCCCTGGCCTGGTTCAGCACCTCTTGCCTCATGCACCAGCGTGCCCTTTCTTCTGGATGGCTTGCAAACTCAAAATTTCTGTTTGATTTTAATCAGTTTAACGATACTTTGCCTGCTTCACACACATGATAATTTCAATCCACTGCCACACTGCAAGTTCCTTGTCTCTAGCTGTGCAGCTATCAGCCTCTTAGTGCTCTAAATAGCTCCCATGAGTCACATTTGAGCAGTTCCCTTGCTCCCAGCTGACATTCCTGGCCCACAGAAATATGAATATTCCTTCACAGCTCCTCAGTTCAGGAAATCTTGAAATAACATACTGTTTTGTTACTTGTTTCTCTGCAAGCTTTGACTTGTGGATCTTCTGAAAGTAGTAAAAGTATGAGAATGCCCCTGTATAAACGGTGCTCAAATTCAACAATACATGACTGTGCTTTTCAACTGGTTTGTGGGCACATTTGTCATCATGAGGCTAAGTCCGCAGCATAACTGTTGCTTTGCATAACAGGAGCTCAGATATTTTACCTGTAGACTTGAAAAGGTGGCTTGAATTTGGACTAAAAATACATTTTCCTGCTTCTTAACCACACAGGTTCCCTCTCACAGAGGCACATATGGCACCTTCACAGGAAAGAAGGAGATGAAGTAGCTGAATAGATTTGGAGCCTCTGGATCCCTTTGAAAAACCCGTCACACGTTCACTTCCAGCAGCCCTCACATAAAATTGTATGCACAATCTCAGTGCTGCCCCAGGTGCTGTAGCCATCAGTCCCCTACAGAAGTGTTCACTTTTCATCAAATCACATGTAACTAGGGTATTTCTGTCATAGAATCATAGAATTGGCTGGGTTGGAAGGGACCTCAGAGATCATCAAGTCCAACCCTTGATCCACTACTGCTGCAGTTACCAGTCCATGGCACTGAGAGCCACATCCAGTCTCTTTTTAAATATCTCCAGGGACGGAGAATCCACCACTTCCCTGGGCAGCCCATTCCAATGCCTGATCACCCTCTCGGTAAAGAAATTCTTTCTAATGTCCAACCTAAACCTCCCCCGGCACAACTTGAGACCGTGCCCTCTTGTCTTGCTGATGGCTGCCTGGGAAAAGAGCCCAACCCCCCCCAGCTACACCCTGCTTTCAGGGAGTTGTAGAGAGTGATGAGGTCTCCCCTGAGCCTCCTCTTCTCCAGGCCGAACAGCCCCAGCTCCCTCAGCCTCTCCTCATAGGATCTGTGCTGGAGTCCCTTCACCAGCCTGGTTGCCCTCCTTTGGACCTGCTCCAGGACCTCAGTCTCCTTCCTGAACTGAGGGACCCAGAGCTGGACACAGGACTCGAGGTGTGGCCTCACCAGCGCTGAGTACAGGGGCAGAATCACTTCCTTGGACCTGCTGGCCACGCTGTTCCTGACACAGGCCAGGATGCCATTGGCCTTCTTGTCCATAGTGCACCTCAGAGCTAAGGCATCACAACATAAATAATTTCTTCTACAAAAACACTCCACTGCCAACAAATGCCAACATGAAAATGCCTTTATCCTAAAGTATCAACTTGCCTACAAACAAAACATATACTATCGTAACAGCAGCCGAAACAATCCAAAGGTTGGTGCAAAGTTAAAGATTAAATGTGCGGTCCAGTTCTGTTGAGAAGAGTTAAAACAGAATTGGATTTGAAAGTTGCTAATATTTTATTGAGAAATCCCCATTCTCATAGTGGGAAAATTAGGTGCCCAAGCTGAGGGCAGTCAGCAGCAACTCTCAGGTGCTGCTGGTTTCACTTGCATCCTTACCTGTGTAGATAGTGAAAGAAACACAGATTTAGGACTGGGATTGCCACTCTAAAATCCTGACCCCTGGATGCAGCTGCAGATGGCCTGGAAGTGTAGTTCAGATGTATGCTGACCTCTCTGCCTGAGGCTGTGCAGCAACAGAACTGCTTAGTAGGGGAAATGGAGAAGTGTTGTCTCCTCTGACTACCATGCACTGCAAATGAGAATGTAAACAGATTATCCAGCATTTGACACCAGAGTGGAACTTAACATCAGTGCATTTTTTCCATCCTAGCACAATCTCCCATCATTTTCAATCTGTGTCCCAGAGAGCATCAAAACAATAGTTGTGTGAACTGTCATTGCTGTTAAACAAAAAACAGTGAGTAAAAGACAAGATAATCATGTCCTTCTTGAAATTTCTTCATATTTGGATCTCTTAGGCTGAAACACTGGGGATCAATTCTTTCCTTTAAATTGGAAACCAAAACAAACAAAGAAACCCACCTCTGTTTTCTGAGGGCTTGGTTTGGAAGAACTGATTTGGAAAAGCTGTCTTAATGCAATTGTTAAAAAATATATGAAATTTTCTTACTGTTCTTTTTCCCTCTCAGTAATCAATGGTTCTAATTAGCCTTAACTGGATATGCTTGTTTGTTGTTTTTTTCTTTGGTTAATCTTCTTCTATGGCACATTCATTCAAAGCCTTTAAAGTACCATTTGGAAGCTTCTAACAAGAAAATGTATTTTCTCCACTAGTAATTCTTGACAAAGGTAATTTGGATTATTAAGGCCCACTTTCTTGTGGTTTATGAACACTCACTAGCTTCACTCATCTGGAGAAAAATGACCAAGACACATAACATTCCTGTAAAGAGTACTTGAGAGTAGTTACAACAAGCTACACAAGTGATAGAATTGAAAGTTTACTGTTTTGAGACCAGCAATTACATGATATTATGCTAAAATGTATCTGTAAATTATAAATAAAGTCCATTGGGATTTTTTAAGAATGCCAATGTTTTTCCTGGAGAAAACATTAGCAGCACTGAAAGAGATGTGTGTTGGCTCTGGGGACCCATTTTGCTGAAAACAAAGATGGGGGGGCGAACAGCTGTCTCAGAGATGTTGAAAAGGCTTAGAAAATCATATTCTTATGTTGCTGATTTTGGCATCATCTTTCTGGATTGAAAAATCGTGTTGTGATCTGGACCCTTTTCTCACTGGCCAGCCATGACTGCAGGCAGTTTCCATTTTGCAACTTTTTGGCAGCATTTGTAAGACTGTTCATGCCTGAGAGGAAGTTTTTCTGATAACTCGAGGCAAGTGCTGCAGACGCTGAAGGATCTCATGGGAGTATCATGTACAATATAGCTATAAACCCAACATGTATTTCATGCTGGTTTTCTTCTGTTGTAAAGTTGATGTTCATCTGCACTATTCAGTATGTGATTATTACTTTTAATGTGTGCATTTCTTTAGCCATCATTGTGTACCAGCTTTTTGCTCGCACATTGCAATTCATATTAGTTCTCTTCTGGGTTTGATGCATCGTTTTAGGAATCCAATTATTTTCTGATGGAGTCTCCACCACTTAAGAGTCATATAATGAAATTTAGCCCTGAAACTACAATAAGGGGAGATAATTTATGAAATGCTAAACAAGAGCCCTCCCTCCCCCAAGAATTGACTAGGGCAAGAACAAAAGAAGTAATCATGGGTGATAATTGCATTGTCTCATTCCATTTTCTGCTGAAATCTTGTTACAGCTGTCCCAAGAAAACATGCATTTTACAATACAAGTAATGGAAGAGTAATTCTAAAAGCTAATTGTCTATAAAAACCTACAGTTGATCCTATACTCCTTGGAAATAGAGGGATAATTGCATTTGTGTGCTGATTCATGGAGATCATCACTGGAATATTAAATTCCGGTTCAGAGTACAAACTTCTTTATCTCATAAGGTGCTGGAAGAATAAAAACCCATTAAAATATTGCAGCCAGGGCATTCCAACACAGAGATGACTTCTCACTCTTTATGACTCTGCATCTGAGAGAAATATGTCTGCAAGATACAATGTCAAAAAACTGATGAAAAATTCTCTGGTCTGGGGCAGGAGGATCAGACAAGATGATCATTCTGACAGTGTCAAGCCTTGAAATCTATTAAGCTGATATGCCAGTTAGGAAAACAATAAGGTATCTTCAAGAATTCTTTTAAAGACACAGAAAACTACAATGAGAAAAAGCAACACCTGTGGTTATGTACAAGTAATTTTTTGTTGCTCCATTGATGATCTTGCATGATGTAGTAGTTAACCTCAGATTGTAGTAATGAGGTTGTTCCAGAAAGTCTGATCAAAGGCCAGACCTGGAATAGGCTCTTCATCCAGCAAGTCTTGTCTTCCAGATGCTGCAAAGACATCAAAAGAAAGTGAGAGAAAAAGTGCTGGTCACCAAGGGAAATGAGGACACTGAAGATACTGTCTGTAATGCTTTCTGCCTGAAATTTAACCTTGTGAAGGAAAACACATCAACTCTTCATGGGAGTGGCTGAAGAAATGTTAAAGAGAGGAACATGAAACAGTATCCTAAATTATGCTGTGGTTTTTTTTTCCCCTTTGCGTTTTTTTTTTTTTTTTTTTTTTTTTTTTTTTTTCAGGAGGAAATCATAAGGCAACTAAACTGGGACTCCAGCCTGCCACTTGTCAATGCCTCTGCTACCCCCATGGCCTCAACTTGATGCTAAAAGAGAGTCAGACAGCTGAAATGTATTGGCAATCCAGCTGACACCAACATATCTGTAATGAGAGGTATCACAAGAATGTCTTGATGCAGATCAGCAGTAAAGGCATTTAACAGTGATAGTTCTACATAGACCAGATAAAATACACAGGCTTGAGGTATCATATGCATGCATTTCATAGCAGAAAGAATGAACCATGCTCATCTCAAGAAAAAAAAGACAAACCTGAAATCAGTTCTTACACAGATCCTGAGCAACCGGTGCCATAATTGCTCATCTTCACAAAGGAATGCGTGGACTGATAAATATAATCCCTTTAGACTAAAATTCAGCTCTGCTTGGTGCTAAGGTAGAAGATGTTCCATAAATGTAGGTGCATGAGAAAAAATGGTATCTAGGAAACTATCTTACTTGAATATAGATCACTGTATGTATAGAAATCATTGTATAAATTAGAAATTACATATTTATTTATTTATTACCAGAAAAAAAAAATTCATCAGATGCAGTAATTTAGTTCTTTCATCTTTTCATGATTTAGTGAAATGCTATTGCCTAGGTCAGATCCCACAACCATAATGGTCACTCGAGTGCAGTCACTGTGCAAACACTGCAAAACTGAGATAACTGAAGATAACCAATGGGACTGTTGGACTCAGAAAATGTTATGTATGTTCAAAAAGAAACAAACACCAAACCCGCCCCAGTTGCCTTTTACTTTCATTGATCTACCCCAAGGATAAGGGCAAGTGATCTTTTTATGTAAGAAAACAGTTTGTCTGTTGGTAGTCTGAAAAGCTGAACAATAGGCTTAGTCACAAAAATGACAAAAAGAAAAAACAAAAAACAAAACAAAAAAAAAGGTGATGCCAGGTTTTGATAAAAATCCATTTTGAGTAGGCATAGGATTTCAGTTGTGTGCCTTTAAGAAACTGGCAGTTTAGCAAAAATGTCAAGCTAAATAATTTTCTACTGCTAGAGAAATACTGTTCATGATCTCTCAAGTGAAACTGAGCAAAAATCCTTATCTCACTCAAACAGTAGTTTGTGGGGGTTTTTCCTCTGTGTTATATAATAAGAAATCAGGTGCATGCTTCAATTTCATACTATGCCAAATGGCAGTATGACAGTGAGAAATACTAATTCCTTATTTTGGCTGCTCTTTTTAAGACACTCCTATCCGCATATATATCTTGGTTATAGGACTGAACATTAATCTATAATAAGGGACTAAAATTCAATTACTACACAGTCAATACAGATTAATTACTCTGCAGACTTAGCTACACAAAGTCCCTGAACTCATCACTCAAGCAAGGCTGTTGATAAATGAATAAAACTGGTACATTCATCCTCAACTTTTCAGGTTGTGTCACACAACGGGATGAAATGGAGCCCAGAATGAATGGACACATCCTACAACCATCATCCCTTACAGCTTAAAGCTACATCTTTAAAACAGTGCAACCATCAGCTGGTAACCATTTCAAACAAGAAGCACAGAGGGACGTGTGTTAGATTTGAATGGCACAGATTTTTTAATTTGAATGTTTATAGTGGAGCAGAAAGCCTGAGCAGAATATTTAGAAAGTATTTACAACCAGCTATCTCTTTGTGTCACCTCTCTCCTGTTCTCCCCAGGAATAAAAATGAAGGAAACAGGAAGCAGAAAACCACGCTCTGCCTTGCATGGACTTCTGAAGTGATTTTGCATTGAGGATCTTCAAGTCAAATGATCTATCAAGTAAAATGATTCATGATGTAAATGAATTAAGTTGAGAATAGAGGCAGCAGAAGCAAATGGGTGGTCAAAAATAGTTCAAAATGGATCTCATTGGACAGCATGGACTTGCTCTCCAGCAGTACAGTCTGACCTCCTGACAGCTGACACTCACACCCAGCACTATCCGGCTGCCTCAATCCCAGCCCTCCCAGCAGTGCCCCATTGCCCTCCAGCTCCACTCCCCACTAGCACAGACAAAGCTTCAGTCTGGTGAGGGCACCAGGGCAAAGCTCTCCCCCGGGTAGCTGGGACTCACTTTGCACAGGAACTGCAAACTCACTTTGCACAGAAGAGTCATGCTCTACTGTCCTAACGCTTCTGCTACTCCATAAAAAGTACTCTGCAAATTTTGCCCCACAAGATATGAGTTTATGATGCTATACCACGAAGTCCTGCTCAGTAAATTATGCAGAGAATGCAGGAAGCCTCTCCACACTGCTATTTAGGGGTTGTTTTAACTCTGGGCTGGTTTTAACTCTTCCCTTTCCTGCCTTGTTTCTCCTTTGTGCACAGGAACCTTGCCGGTTCTGTCATTTTGGGGCCAGCTCTCTTACAATCCCAATTCACAGACTGAAAATTTTGGGTGTGGTTTGGCAAATCCAGAGGATGGTGGTGGAAGCTGCTGATGCAATTCAAATGGTCATTAATTTACTGCATATGGAACATAAGGGAGAGAAGTCATCTGGAAGGTGGTTTCTAAAGGGTATACTGAAAGTCTCATCCCATACTTGTTTCCAGCTGGGGAGTTAGGCCATGCTTTTTCCACCTGAAAAACTCAAATAGATCCCCCAGCTGATGCTTAATGATTCTAAAAACCAAATTATTATGTAAAATAAGTTTGGTATCTCTGCAGCATCCCTCTTAGTTTTAACATCCTATGTCTCACTTTTGTGTGGTATATCTAATAATATTGATTTTAATGCATTATCTTGATATTTTGCAGTCTTAGTGATACTTCAGTCTAGTTTCTTGAGCTGCACTTGTATTTACCAGACCCAGTAGATCCAGCTTACCTCAAAATAGAAAGAACAACACAGATTGTATTGGTGTAGTCTGTCTTTGGGAAACTATTAAAATAATCACACAAGAAATGCATTTTCAGTTGCCTCAGGGCTTGTGTTGGACCCCAGAGCCTATGATGACTCTTATGATTAGGACTAAAAGTCAATAAATGCAGTAGACATGAGTGAATTCAACCAAAATGATGAAATGTGTGCAGGGTTTCAGGTGGGTTCACTGAACTCTTAAGTACACTTAGAGAACTGGAAAGGGGAAGTTCACTATGCTGCTTTTCTGAGTAAACAAAAAATACATTTTTTTTTCCCTGAGGAGTCAATTCACTTTTCCATAGTCGGCATTTTTCAGCAAGTGAAGCTAATTTTTTTAAAAAATGTTCTTGTAAAGCCAGACCAGTGCATTAGAATTTGCTAACATTTATCATGTTCTTTGGCAGAATAGTTAGAAAAAGCCCCAATGAAATAAACAAAAAAACCCAACAACAACAAAACCCTCAAACAAACAAAAATGATGAACCACACCAGTGTTCTTTTAAAAATAATTATGTCAAAATAAATAACTATAGCTGTTGAATAGATGAAAAATGAAAATAGAAGAAAAGGTAAATTAACTATTAACTCTGCAAAAAATGGTGCATTTTAGCATTTAGCTGGTGCAATTTGTGTTGGAAGAGGGAGGCTAAAATTATCTCCAGCTAAACCAAGGCTCCTGTGTCTTTCAGTGGCCTGCAGGCAAAGCCTAAAACCAATAATTATTTGCAACAACAACAAAAAAACCCAACAAAGTGAGGTTATAGGATGAGTTAATCATGCACATCTCACAGCCCAAATGCAATGAGACGAAGCAGAAGTGCCCAGCCATTATTTACAGGAAAAATCACCTCTTGAAATGGACTTTAATTTCCCTTTCCTATGGGGATAGGTAATTAGGAGTGTAACACTTCTTCAAAAATATAAAGGCATGGGACAAGACAAGGTTTCGCTTCCTCTTTTTCTTCAGAAAATGAAAATACAAGTAAGAATTTAAATACTTAATACCTAAATTTAAATACCTAAAATGTATTTACATTTTTGAAAGCATACAATGCATTGTATTTGAGTCTGTTAAATCAGACCACCACTTCTGATAACATCTGTTATCATCCTGATACACCCCAAAGAACACACCAGTAAAGCCAGAAACATAAAAACATCACACAGCAGAAAAAATTAAGAAATGCTGCAAGTGGAAAGCTACAATGTAGCTGAGTAGCGCAGGGAAAAGGCAGAACATAGAAATTATCCATAGATTGTAGATACTGAGGCGTATCATGATCCTGGAAGTGATCTTGGAAAATTAATTTAACATAACAATACATTCGTTATTATGCTATTTTGATATTATTTGTTATTTGTTATTATGGGCTTCACACTGCACATAGTCTAAAAGAGCCACAATAAATGCAATTCACAAAAATAAAAACCTCAGAGCAGCACTTTTCTAAAACTAAATTGACTTTTTATATACCTTATGGTGTCGGTTAATTTCTGGTTTTGGTTTTTTTCACCCTGGCTTATGTTCTCACACAGGGGAGCTTCCCATGTATTCAGGATTTGGGTACTCAGTGCAGCTGCCTGACAGAGCACATTCTCTCCCTTAAGAGAAATGTTCTTGCTGAAACACAGTCTTGGGCCATGTTGGAACAAGATGTTTCTTCTTTCCTTTTCTCATTTCAAAATTGTTTTTCTAGCAGAAAATTCCAAGTACATTTCATTTTGGAAACATTTCTGTAATGAAATACGTTGCCTGTACTACAGGAGAGGTTCAGTGACTCTGACAACATTGATTCCAGCTTGCAGCTGCCTGGGATCTCAAGTCCTTGGCTCTGGATGCACCTAAGGTTGTCCAAGAGTTTAACTTCCCAGCAAAATGGGAAGCCCTCCCCATCTCAGCTGGCTGCTGCCAAAACAGGGCTGTCAGAGCATGGAGTCCCAGGCTCAGGGCAATCCACAGGGCTTGGGTTACGTGGGAGTTCACTGAACCCTGTTTGTTTCAAATGAAGCATACCAGGCTCAGTGAGCAAATCTAGGAACAAATTAATGCTTTACATTAGGTTTTGCTTCTGAGTGGATCTCCTCCCTGCTGCCCTGGGGCAGAACCTCCCATAAACCAACTCAGACACCCAGGGAGATTTCTGAGTCTCCATGTCTGCACATCTCCCATTCAGCTTCCCGGCTGTGGGAGCTGAATCCATTCCATCTGCTGCTCTCCAGCCCAGAAGTTGCATCTTTCTTTAGCATCCCCCATCCTAGTCAGTTACCATGGCAACCTGGGAACTAACTGATGCTGAAACCTCTGCAGTTCCACTTCCATCAGGAAACAGCTTAATCACTAGCAAATTAAGTAGTATAACTGGAAGTTGTATCCCATTGT
Source organism: Heliangelus exortis (assembly GCF_036169615.1). Lineage (NCBI taxonomy): Eukaryota > Metazoa > Chordata > Aves > Apodiformes > Trochilidae > Heliangelus > Heliangelus exortis. Next base: position 105,177,984 of record NC_092422.1, on the reverse strand, counting down.
CTTTATGGTAAGATCGAAGGTGAATAAAGAGCTCAAGTCACACCTGCACAAACCAACAATATTCTGATATCAATCACAAGCAGTTACATTTTTGTATCAGCCTTTTTACATTTACAGGATTGAGAAAGAGCCCCGGGAGCATTCAGTGTTCTTATCTCACAGCTCATCAAGCAGTGTATCTGTGCAGCAGCAATGCCACTGGTGTTTTAACAAAAAACATACTCACTCCCTTGCCTCAAGAGAGAATCCAAAATTGCCTGGGTAGAGTAGCATCACCAAAGATTATGGATCATCTGTTTTTAAAAGAGCTAGCGGGAGGGGACTCACCTCAGAAGGGTTAAAGGCTCTGAATCCTGCTTACTAGGCTATTAAGGGTTCACAATTTTTTCCTCCTTCATGCCCTACTTCCCCACCTGTTAAAGGAGAGGTCTGATGTTGGTGCCTCTCTTTATAAACTGTATCTAACAGCATTTTAAAGCAAAGCTGTATAAATGCTAACTATTAACATCATCACCTCTTACATCATCACTTCAGGTGACCCCAGAGCCCTGTCAGCAGAGGACAGCAATGGGTGATTCCAGAGTGCTGTCAGAAGAAGATGGCAACTTTCAACTCCGAGAGCCACGTGTTGCCTGAGCATCCCCTGCTTGTTCTCCAGTAGCTGGCAAACTTTGTGCTATGCTTCAAAACCCTGGTGGGCACAAATCCAAGGCTCTGGAGCCAGAGAAAAGAGATTCACAGCCTCTCTCTTGTCTAATCCTTCTTCACCGATGTATTCTAGGGAACATTCCATGTTTTTCAACCTGCAGATGCACTGAGATGCTAGTAACCTCCTCACTGAAAAAAGACTTTCTCCTCCAGATATGTAGTACAGTACAGTTTATGTCCCTGCATTTTCTTCAACTTTAAAATAATTTCTTATAGCAGGGTCATACAGCCACTGCACAGGAGGCTGTATTAATCTGACAATTAGCTTTTAATACAAGACACCCCCCTCCAATGCACACAGTTGGCATTGGAGTATTTTCCTGCAGCTCAGCTACACTTAACAGTCTTTTCCACTGCATCCACCTGTTTTTAGACAGTCTTTCAAGTGAACAAGAAATGCCTGCCACATTGAAGATTTTCTCCTTCCTTGGTTCTAGTTTGGCTTTTACTTATCCTCACCTTGCCCTCTTACAGCTGTTTTCTGTCAGTTGCCCAAGGAATGAAGATGATGCAGAAGTGGAGACCTTTCCTTTCTCCTGCACCTTATGCCTGCTCTGTGCCCAGACAGAGACTGTCCAAAGAGCCAAGGCTCCAGCTGCCCCCTGCATCTTGGGCTCACTGTCACACCTTAACCCCTTCAAACCATGCCAGCCAAGGGGTAAGAGATCACAAGAAGAGGGATGGAAGAAATAAATTCTCAAATTAAATGATGCAGTTCATTCGGTTTCTCCTTTCTGTATCTTCTGCCCAGCTCTCCTCTATAAAGTATGCAAAAGACCAAATTCAGAGCCCCCAGATTGCAATCAAATCTATTCATCACAGTGATGTGAAATTCATGTGGTGTAAATGAAGCTGAATTTCTCAGCCATCATGTGGGTTCTTTGTGTGGTGGGAGAAAAATGAGAGAATTTTGAAGTGAATCTTTTATGTTAAAATCTTGAGCCTGTAAAGCTTCCATAATGCAAGGAACATCCAAGCCAACTGGTTTTGTCACAGGACCTAACTTTACTTTAGAAGTCATATTGACTTAAAGATTTACAGAATCCTTCCTTTCTCTTTATAATCTTGGGCGAAATAAGCACAAATTTTATAACACAATATTTTCTCTTTGAAATGAGCAGATAACAGTCCCAGACACTTTTTTAATTAACAAAAGTGCTGGATCAGCATCCCTCAGAGCTACTGAGCTACTGACAACCATGACAGCATTAAATCTGCAGGATTTGAAATGAGAGCACCAGCTCCCAAATGGTCATCTCACTCTGATGATTACAAATCCCATCTAGCAACTTGGAAGGTTTGATGTTCAACTCTCCATAAAAAGTACCTTGTATTAACTATTATCCCTTTAGATTATTTAAGTTACTGGTTCATTTTTAACTTATTTTGGTTTAAATCAGATTTCTTTGCATATGCATGGGGACCCAATACAAAAATGAGCAAGAAAAATAATCTGTAAGATAGATGTGGCACATCAGAGTCTCGAGAGCAGCGCATCTTGCTCAGTGATATAAACAAATGAGAGCTGAAAAGCAAAAAGGCTCATTAACAATTAATATACTAATTATAGAAAACAAAGTAGCTGCATTCAATTATAAACAGTCAAGCACAAGCAATTACTAGAAGAACTGGGTCCACAGTGGCTGATTTTGAAGGTGCAGTGTGGCCAGAACTCCCCATCATGAAGCCATGGCATCACCAGAGCTGCACCTCATGTGTTGAGTGAGATGGGCAGTGCCCACTGGGATAGAGATGCATTTGCACTGGACTTACAGGGGACATCAGGAGAGGAGAGGAGAACTATGGAGTGTGGAGGTGAGTGCACTTGAGGTGTACCCATGAATTCCCCTGACAGCTGCAGAATTGGAGTTCCCTTCTATTTGTTGTCAGAGCAGCAGGGGCCTGGGAGGAGCTGCAGAGCAGCACTGGCTACTGCTGGTTAAAAGCTATGACATCAATTAGATCTTTTTAGCACAAACTTCACCACCCACATTTGAGAACTTGCTAAGGTAGGAAAGGGGGTCCTCAGTTGCAGTAGGAGGCAGGAATTGGGGAACAGAGATGAGGGCTCTGAAGCTACTGCTTGGGGACTTGCCTCTGAACTTGCCTTGCTAGCTGGGCAAAGGCAGAACCCAACTACTGAAAAGAGCTTTGCTCCTGATCCCCACAGCCCTGGCTTCCTCTCTCCCAGCTCTTCTGTCAATAGTCACCAGGAAAAATAGACCAGCTCTGGGGTTGCAAATTGCATGGGGTTAAGGGCAGATTGGGAAGTGGGGCTTGAGCAGAGTCATCCCAGAGGGCAAGGAGAAGATCTGAAGATCTGATCTTTGTTTGAGAACAGCAGCAAATACCCTGGGCTTTGTTTCCCAGTTAGTAACAAAGCCCATTAACAAAATCTGTTTAGAGGGCTTTTCACTTAAGTGAGACTTCACTAAACTAGTAGCCATCAGTTCTGACTTGGATGTCAAACAAGTGGATTTTACTAGTGCACAGGCCACCTTCTACAAAGAAAGGAAAGCACAGTAATATGGGGAGTCAAAATCAGAAAAAAAAAGGCACTTGCTTTAAGTGTAGCAAGTGCTTGTTTTTTCCTATCAAAACCTTTTGTTGTGTTTTTTAGTAGTTTTATTACTAGCAGTTGTTTTTTGGATCTCAGTGTGCCCTACCAGAAAAGGGAAATTAATCTAGAGGCAAGCATTGACAGAAAGTTCTCAAAAAGTGCTGAGAAGGTGGATGGTACCTTTTCATCAAAAGAACAAAGCAATTGCAAATAATAAAAGGACGATGTAAAACTTAGGAAAATAAATCTTTTACCCTAAAAAATAACTCAGATTCAACAGTAGAAAGTGCCACTGAGAAGACAGACTGGATGCTTACACAGATAAAGCCATTTGGACATCTTATAATTCATGAAAATAGCTTACAATTGATTTAGCTCCTCGTTTCACAGACTAAATCGATCTCTATTTACACGGGGCAGATGACCTTGCACATGTGTTCTCCGTCATTTCTTGTACTTCAGCTGAGGCTTCTAGAGTTTGCCTCTCATAAAGGCATGACTGTGGACCAGGAGAAATATGGGCTCTGGCCTTACCGGTGCTGATTAGGACCTCATTTTTTATCAGTGATGTTGGGTCTGGTCTGTGAAACAGTGCAGTATGGAGGATTCCCAAGGAGTGTTAATGAATGGCCTTTGCACCAGGTTGGAGCCTCAGAGATTGAACCTGTTTCAGAGGTATCTTTCCATGAAAAACTTCATAGACACAGCTACTCAGCTTTCCAAGGCAGCATCTCTGAGCCATGTTCTCCCACCCAAGCACACACACTCTTCAACGACAGCTGTATTGGTTGTCCAAGGACAGTGAAATCTGTATTAGGCATTTACTTCTGAAACTTCTTCTGCAGAAACATCCTCTGAGATGTTCTGAAAGAGCTTGGGATGTACACAACAGTCTAGCATAACATTTTATTCAAGCTACCTTTATCTACTGCTTAGGTAAGAAAATGTCACAGTAAAGGTGATGCAGGATGTCATAAACAAATGTTGTTGTACCTCCACTGGGGGAAGGCATAAAGAACTAGAACTTTGACAGACAGTCTTTTAACATTTAAACAAGAGATTGCTTGTTTAAAGCACTAGGAATCATAGCAACACATCACAGAAGTTGCTTTTGATTTTTGCAATGGTCTTAAGAAATATCTGTCACAGAAGACAGTTCAGTGACATCTTAACCCTACCTAGGATGCTCTTCTGAGGAAGTAAATATTGATAGCAGGCTGCTGCAGGACAGAAGGACCTGGTTAAGCATATGTACAATGATCACTCTGCAAAGAAGGAAAACAAAGTTCTCCCCGTCTTCTCATTTCCCATCCTATCTCTCAAGTTTGGGCTGTTATGTCCAGTTCTGCAGCCCCCAACTCAAGAAGGACATGGAGCTCTTGAAGCAAGTCCAGAGGAGGGCCACAAAGATGATCAGAGGCTGAAAAAGTTGGGCTTGTTCAGCCTGGAGGAGAGAAGACTTTGAGGACACCTTATAGCAGCCTTCCAGGACCTGAAGGGGCCTAAGGAAAGTTGGGGAAGGACTTTTTGCAAGGGCATAGAGTGAAAAGGGCTCAGATAATGGCACATGCAGGGGGATTGGAACTAGATGATCTTTAAGGTCCTTTCCAACCCTAACTATCCTGTGATTCTGTGATAATTATAAGCTAAAGGTTTTGGATTTGCCAGACAAGCATCCAATGACCAATTGATCTAAGAGGAGTATTTTGGTATTTTGCTTGTTGGTCTTCTCCTTTCATTGGTTTACCTGAAAGGACGAACGATGGTCTCAAGTACTGCATCACTATCAGCATGAAGTACCCATCTCCGGATTTTCCTTCCTGCACACAGGACAGACGCTTCTACAAATGTAGCACGAATGGTGGCACTAGAGGGAGCTCCTGCAGCATCACCCACCTCAAAGCTCCCAGCGTGAAATCATACCTAGATCACACGATTCGCTTCTAAAATTGTGAGACTTTGGATTGGTGGGTTGGTTTACTAATTTACTTCTGTGCTCGTGTTCAATTTTTTTATTTTTCTACTAAAAACTCTAGAATTACCAGCATCCCCCTGCTCCTGCCAACAACTCCTATTATTGCTTAGTTCTAGGAACTGAGACTTAGCCTATTACTTAAAAGTTTATTGAAAAAAAAACAAAACCAAAACCAAACAACCCAAACACTACAGATATCTTAGTTTTAGAAAAGCTGCTTGAAAATTTTCATTGAAGTTTGAATAAATCTTCCAAATATTAAACTTTTGCCTTTGCTGAGTGTAAACTTTCCTTTTAACCGCTAAGCGCACAGCTGAGTGCCTGGCATGAAAGTTAATATTTAGCTTTTCAATAAATAAAGAGAGTTTTTTGGAATAATGTACTTTTTGGGGAACTCTGCAATAAAGACATTTAGAAGGTTGTTGCCTTTTGTTTACATTGTACACTCTTTGCTGTCTTTTGCTACAACAAAAGCAAAAGTGGGAGAAGAAGGTCTTTTATCTTAAGACCTGCACAGTGATGATTTATAAAACTTCTCTAGTCAATAAAGGATACTTCTCCATATACTTCTTTGAGAAAGAATTTGTTTTCAAAAGGAAGAAGTTAGTAATTTCTAAACATAACAAGTCAGTTTTCTGTAGAAACACCATGCTCATTCTTTTTGGAGGTAAATACATTTCAAATATCATCTGTAGAGGACTTAACAACTGCATCCAACAATGTGTTACTGTATGTCATTCACAGGACCTGTAGCTGTGGAAAAGGTCCACCTTTGCAACAGGTAACACAAACACAGCTTTATTCCTGGTACTGGTAACAGCTGAAGTACAGCAGACAACCTTATTGACATGAAGCACACCATAGATATTTACTGTATAGTTCTTTACAATCTAATGAGAGAACTGTTCTGTTACAAAAATTCAGGTCTAATTTACACCTGTTGGTAAAAATACACCTCAGTGCAGTGCTCTGAGCAACAACGCTTGAATAACTCCAGACCACTGTGTTCCCACCCACCTCAGCATCCCAAATACATGTACCACAAAATCATTAATTATTTGTTAATTTTTTGCTGGTCTAAAAATGTTTTCTCAATGTCATGAGGAAAACCTAATCTTCTGCTCCCTCCTCCAACAAAGCAGCCACTTGGTTCTTTCTCTTTGAGTCACAGGAAAAGACAAATATCCTCATCAGTTATTACTTTTACTCCATACTTTAAAAAACACACAACAGAAAACAACTTACCTTCACTTCTTTCACTCTTGTTTCTTCATATGTTCTCAAATGCTTACCAGACTTCTATTCCGTGTTGCACCAACCTCCCCTGGGTGTGAAGTTTCATTTTCCACAATGCTGCAGTGTTCAGAAACCTCCATCTTCTTGGCACATCTTTCTCCACTCCTAAGCTCCCTGCACTGGATCACTGCTATACTTTGCTCTCTCTCACTAATTTCTTATCTTCTCCTTTAAAAAACAAAACAACACAACCACCTTATCCATCTCCTGACACTTTCCCTCTCTGCTCACATTATTCTTCCCTTGCCCAAGTGTCTTCAGTGTTACTGCCAGCTGAATTCCATAGAATTCCCATTTTTCTTCCTTTATAAATCTCTGCATCTCCTCAAATAAATTTAATTTTCCCACCTCCATCTATTCCTGCTATTTATATCCCATCCCCAAGTCCTTTCAACTTGACCACATTCTGAATCAGGATATTAGAATGTTGTGATAATGCTATTTAGGCTTAGGTGCGTGGAATTCTTTTTGTTGATGTAAGCAAAGTTTGTCAATATTGTGTGATGAATGTGCATTTTCATGATAACAGGGTAATGAAGCCTCCAGCACCCCATCCATCTGATTTAGAATTCTCCACAGCATTCCGTAATGCCTGAGTGAGCCTCACAGAGTCTGCCATCCTTGGCAAGAACAGCCATTGAGCAAAGCCAACCTTTTTTTTTTTTTTTCCTGCTCCTTTTTCCTTCCTTCACTTCAAGGGTAGAACCTGCTACACAGGCTGACCTGCCCTCCTTCCCAAATAATTACTTCTAGGAAGCAGCCCTCAAGGGCTTTCAAATTTGCGGTCCTTAGCACTATATTCCTTTTTTAGGTCTGTTCTAAATCCAATGAAAACCAAGATAAACCAAATCGACTGGAGAATTCAAACGGCTACTGGGAGCGTGCTGCACAACTTTTCTGCTGGAAGGTCTCTGGTGAGGCCAATCAGCTGATAAGGGGGCAGCACCCAGCCCAGCCACGAGGGATTTAAGCGATTGCCCGGAGCACGGCGAACAGGAGCTGGCAAACAGGAAATTGATACTGCGGTTAGCGAGGCAGTTGGCGCAGGCAGAGCAAGCAGGAGGGGCACAGCCAGCAATGCTTTCAAAAAAAGTAAAAGCTGTTGCTGTTGAGACAAAGGGTGTGTCCACACAGATGGAACCCCTTAAGAGGAACACGAAGATGGACGTAGCTGTCCAGGCCTCTGGCTGTGCAGAGTGTTTAAGCCTGGTGTTAGGACCTGAGGACAGTGAGAGTGGGGTCTGTGTGCGATGCGAGCAGGTGAATGACTTGCTATGCATGGTGGCGGAGCTCAAGGAGGAGGTGGAGAGACTAAGAAGTATTAGGGACAGTGAAAGGGAAATTGACTGGTGGAGTCACACCCTTTTGACCCCGAAAGAATACCAGAAGGACACGGTGAAGCCCTGCCCCTCCAGCCATCAGGCAGATGATGCTAACAAGAAGGATGAGGGGGAATGGAAACAGGTCCATCATCGGAGAGGTAAAAGAATGCCCTCCCAACCTCCACCACCCCCCCAGGTGCCCTTAGGGAACAGATATGAGGCCCTGGACTCAGAGAATGAGGCAGAGGACAGAGGAAGATCTGTCTGCAAGGTCTCCTGCTCGCCCCCTGTCTACCAGATGGGTTACAACTACAGCTACAAAGAAGAAAGGAAGGGTAGTTGTAGTTGGTGACTCCCTTCTGAGGGGAACTGAGGGCCCTATATGTTGACCGGACCCATCCCACAGGGAGGTCTGCTGCCTTCCTGGGGCCCGGGTGAGAGATATTAGTAGGAGACTCCCTCAGCTAATCCAGCCCTCAGATTATTATCCACTGCTGGTAGTCCAGGCTGGCAGTGATGACATTAATGGAAGAAGTACCACGCTGATTAAAAAGGACTTCAAGGCCCTGGGTCGATTAGTTGATGGGACAGGAGCACAGGTGGTGTTCGCCTCAGTTCTTGCAGTGAAGGGGATGAATGAGGAGAGGAATAGGAAAGCCTATCTCATCAATAGGTGGCTAAGGGATTGGTGCCACCGGAGGAACTGGGTTTTTTGACTATGGGCCAAATTTCAGCATACCAGGTGGGCTGCATCTATCTAACAGGGGAAAAAGGACTCTAGCCCATAAGTTGGCGGGGCTGATAAGGAGGGCTTTAAACTAGGTTTGAAGGGGGAAGGGGCTGAAACTGGGCTCTCCAGAAAGGAGCCCAAGGGTGGACAGCCCAAGTTAAGAGACAAACCAGCAGCCCAGCTGAAGTGCATGTACACCAATGCACCCAGCATGGGCAACAAACAAGAGGAGCTGGAAGCCATCGTGCAACAGGAAAGCTGTGATGTAGTCGCTATCACAGAAACATGGTGGGATGAGTCCCATGACTGGAGTGCTGCCATGGGTGGCTACAGGCTCTTCAGAAGGGACAGGCAGGGTAGGAGAGGCAGAGGGGTAGCCCTATATGTTAGAGAGTCTCTTGACTCTGTAGAAGTTGTAGTCAGTAATAATAAGGTGGAGTGCCTGTGGGCCAGAATCAGGGGGAAGGCAAACAAAGCTGATATCCTGGTGGGAGTGTTACAGACCACCCAATCAGGAGGATGAGGGTGATGAATTATTCTACAAGCAGTTGGCAGATGTTTCAAAATCATCATCCCTTGTTCTTGTGGGTGACTTTAACCTGCCGGACATCTGCTGGGAACTCCACACCACAGAGAGGAGGCAGTCTAGGAGATTCCTAGAGTGTATAGAGGATAATTTCCTGCTCCAGCTGGTAAATGAGCCTACCAGCGATGGAGCCCCGCTTGACCCTCTTCTCACAAACAAGAGAGGGGCTGGTGAGAGATGTAGTGGTCGGTGGATGTCTGGGACTCAGCGATCATGAAATAATAGAGTTTTCAATACTCAGGGACACAAGGAGGGTCATCAATAAAACCTCTACGTTGGACTTCCGGAGGGCAGATTTTGGCCTATTCAGATGACTAGTCCAGAGTATACCCTGGGAAACAGCCCTTGAAAACAAAGGGGTCCAGGAGGGATGGACGTACTTCAAGGAGCAAGTTTTGAAAGCACAGGAGCAGGCTGTCCCAGTGTGCAGAAAGGCAAGCCGGTGGGGAAGATGACCGGTCTGGCTGAACAGGGAGACTCTGAAAGATATTAGGGTTAAAAAGAGGGCCTACCAATTATGGAAAAAAGGGCTAACTACTCAGGAGGAATTTAGGAATATAGTTGGGTCGTGTAGAAAGAAAATTAGAGAGACAAAGGCATAACTTGAACTGAATCTCGCCACCTCTGTGAAGGATAACAAAAAGTCCTTCTACAGATACATCAATGGCAAAAGGAGGGGCAAGGAAAACATCCATTCTTTACTGGACATGGGCAGGAATATAGTTATCAAAGATGAAGAAAAGGCTGAGGTATTTAACACCTTCTTTGCCTCAGTTTTCAACAGTAAGACAGGTTATCCTGAGGACAGCTGGCTTCTGGAGCTTATAGAAGGTGACAAGAATTTAAACAGCCCCCCTGTAATCCAGAAGGAAACAGCCAGTGACCTATTGAACTGCCTGGATCCCCACAAGTCTATGGGACCAGATGGGATCCACCCAAGGGTGATGAGGGAGCTGGCAGAAGAGCTCGCCAAGCCTCTCTCTATCATCTACCAACAGTCCTGGCTCACTGGGGACATCCCAGATGACTGGAAGTTGGCGAATGTCACACCAATCCACAAAAAGGGCCAGAAGGAGGACCCAGGAAACTACAGGCCCGTCAGCCTGATCTCAGTGCCTGGCAGGGTTATGGAACAGATCATCCTCAGTGCAATCACACAGCACCTGCAGGATGGGCAAGGGATTAGACCCAGCCAGCACGGGGTTAGGAAGGGCAGGTCCTGCCTGACCAACCTGATCTCCTTTTATGATTGGGTGACCCGCCTCGTGGATGAGGGGAAGGCTGTGGATGTGGTCTACCTGGACTTCAGCAAGGCCTTTGACACCGTCTCCCACAGCATTCTCCTGAAAAAGCTGTCAGCCCACAGCCTGGACAGGAGCACCCTGTGCTGGGTTAGGAACTGGCTGGAGAGCCGGGCCCAGAGAGTGGTGCTGAACGGGGCTGCATCCAGTTGGCGGCCGCTCACCAGTGGTGTCCCCCAGGGATCAGTGTTGGGCCCAGTTCTGTTTAATATCTTTATTGATGATTTAGATGAGGGGATTGAGTCCATCATCAGCAAATTTGCAGATGACACTAAGCTGGGGGCGAGTGTGGATCAGCTGGAAGGCAGGAGGGCTCTGCAGAGGGACCTGGACAGACTGGAGAGTTGGGCTGATTCCAATGGGAGGAGGTTCAACAAGGCCAAGTGCCGGGTCCTGCACTTTGGCCACAACAACCCCATGGGGAGCTCCAGGCTGGGCACAGAGTGGCTGAGAGCAGCCAGGCAGAAAGGGACCTGGGAGTTTGGATTGACAGGAAGCTGAACATGAGCCAGCAGTGTGCCCAGGTAGCCAAGAAGGCCAATGGCATCCTGGCCTGTATCAGGAACAGCGTGGCCAGCAGGTCCAGGGAAGGGATTCTGCCCCTGTACTCAGTGCTGGTGAGGCCACACCTCGAGTCCTGTGTCCAGTTCTGGGCCCCTCCGTTCAGGAAGGAGATTGAGGTGCTGGAGCAGGTCCAAAGGAGGGCAACCAGGCTGGTGAAGGGATCCTGCACAAGTCCTGTGAGGAAGGGCTAAGGGAGCTGGGGGTGTTCAGCCTGGAGAAGAGGAGGCTCAGAGGAGACCTCATCACTCTCTACAACTCCCTGAAAGGAGGGTGTAGCCAGGTGGGGGTTGGTCTCTTTTCCCAGGCAACCCTCAGCAAGACAAGAGGGCACGGTCTCAAGTTGTGCCGGGGGAGGTTTAGGTTGGACATTAGAAAGAATTTCTTTACTGAGAGGGTGATCAGACATTGGAATGGGCTGCCCCGGGAAGTGGTGGATTCTCCATCCCTGGAGATATTTAAAAAGAGACTGGATGTGGCACTCAGTGCCATGGTCTGGTAACTGCAGCGGTAGTGGATCAAGGGTTGGACTTGATGATCTCAGAGGTCCCTTCCAACCCAGCCAGTTCTATGATTCTATGATTCTATAAAACTGTTGTTGCAAGGAACACATACTGATGGATCTGTGAGTGAAACACAACAATGTCACCAGCACTACAGATTCAAGCATGGAGCATGTGAAGCAGCACTGCTGTAAGACTGATGGGGAGATAATTCTGCATCTGCATGTGTGGGTTATGCCCATGGAAATGCAAGAACCAAGAGGCATGGGTCCCAAAGGCACAGAAAATCCCAGTGCTCATTCTAAGAAGTAATTGTATTTGTCACTTCACAAACATTGTAAAAAACAACGCAAATGAAGGCAGTAATAAGGTTATAGTTACAGGGTGAAAAATCAATGGCTGCACAAAGGAAAAAACACAAAACCACTTTAAACAACCAAATCTTTTAATTAGAAAGCAACAAACATGCAAACAGCAGGTATAGAAATTTATTTGAACCAACGTTTTTACTATAATGAAAGTTACTTTAAAACATTGATCCAAGCTCCCACATTTGCAGGTTAAGGAAAATATTGCACTTCGCATCTTCTAGCACCCCTCATACATGGCAAAACATTTTAAAAACATTTTTGCTTAGTTTACTTGCACACTCTCCCAAAGTCATGCACACAGTCATTCAAAAACAAAAGGTTAGGTTATCCAAAAGCAATACCTTAGAATTGCACTAAAGCTCTGTAAGGAAAAATATAATTAACGTCTTATACAAATTCCATTAACGTGTAGGTGCTTGCACACACACAACCACTGGTTACTCTTCATCTTCATTTTCATTTTCCTGACCAGATCCTTCTGATCTGTCACCTTCCAATCGGTCTGTAAGAAAAAGAGATTTCATAAAGAGAAACCTGTTTTCAGGTTTTGGTAGATATTTATAGTGTACTATCTCCCTGGGCTATTACACAACAAACAGTGGCTTTGGGTTATACAATAAACAAAGCCCATACAGACTGACAGGAGAGACTGTGTAGGAATGTTACCACAAGAAAGGAGAACAGGAGAAAGGCCCTAAAGGACTTCCAGGCATAAATGTGAAATTTGAGTACAAAAGGAGAAAGCATGCAGCTGCTGACTGGCTGCCAACACAGCAAAGATGAATGCAAGCATAATTTTAGAAAGAGATGGTGAATACAAGGGACTGAAAGACAGTTCTGGGGAGCTAAACCTAGAAGTTAGAAGTTAGTGTATTCCAGAAAACTGGGAAATGGCTATCTGCCACTGTATACATCCAAGAAAGTACCTTTTGATGTAAATGTTTAGAGCAAAGCAAATACAGAAATGTGTGGTGGAACATGAATAGCTCAATATCTATCAAACAAACAGCATGCACTGTCAGGTTAAGAAATAATGTACCCAGCCATAACACAGGTATTTGCTGGAATTGTAACTCACTCAAGCTGAATACTTGAGAAGTTCTTTGAGTATTCCAAAGAAATAGTAACAAATGAAGAAAAAAACCCCAAAAAGTAATTCTGTGTGATGAGGCATACCACTGGGCTGGATACAGTGGCCTCCTCCTGGCTAATTTTCACTCATCAGCAAAAGGTGACAGAGGAGCATCAGGTGCTGCCAGGCAGAGCTTCCCTCTTTTCTCATCACCATCAGCCCACTGGTTTCCCCAGCCAGTGCCCAAGTCCCTATATTCAGTATCTACTGCCACTTTCACCTTCATACTTTCCATCACATACATCATATCAGCCTCCCAAAACTTCATATCCTTGCTTCCTACCGAGCATGATGTTTCTCCATTGTCCTATGTCTTCAGTATCAATCCATTGTGGTCTGCTTCATCAGCACTACAACCCAGGAGCACCAGTTCCCAATGATAATTCTCCATGTAAACCCTTCTACCACCAGGTTCCAGCCCCTAGGGAACTGCCCCTTCACCAAAGGGACATCCTAGTACCTCCTGCCCCAGGAACAGTTGGCAGTGTCTCATTAGTATCTCCCACAGACATGTATCTTCATACCCTCCTTCCCCCTAGACAATTCCAAGCCCATGATGACAGTCAGTTTACCTTATGATTCATTCCAGTCATTCCCAATAGCTTTCCCATCACACAGCACTCAACCTAAAGTTCTTTCTATTGTAAAGAGAGCATTTTTCAACATCTGATTAGTATTATATTACAAATAAGCTATTGACAGTACTGTAACATCTAAAAATATTTTGCTCTTTTCTTGCTTTGTTGTGAGGTAAAAAATAAGAGCTGCAAAAATATTATAAGTCTCATACTAAAGAAGTAATTCCTAAGTACTTCTACTGAGAGTCCCTTGAACAATCTTCTCACCAACCCCAAATGTAACCACAAACAGCTGAAGATCTTTCGACTTTCCCAATCCATCTGCTATTTCATAATGAATGTGGTGGACAAGCTCTTCAGAAGTCTCTCACCTGCTCTTATATGATTCAAGGAAGCCAACATTCGTAACATAAAGGAAGCTGGAACAGTAATTGTGTTTCTGGTCTCTTCCAGCATTAACTCGTTACGTGTTATAACCTGGAGGGGTAAAAAGAGAATAAAAATAAACACAACGTTGTACTGCATCAATATGGGTTTGTAGATACAAAATTCATATGCAAAGGGCATTTACAGAGTCCAAAATTACAACAAGGGAGTAATAATTACTATTGAAAACAGCTACATCAATGGAGTGTGGCAAGAAAAGTCAGACAGTGGGATCTGCCCACAGGTATCTAATGATCTGTCTAAAGAACATTCTAGTAAGATCATCATTCCATTGTTCAAATGCAGGGTAGATATTAAGATGAGCAACTGAGAAAAACCTTTGGAAATGAGGAGGACCAATGAAAGGATGTGCTGTTATGTACAGCTGTTATGCTGTAAGATGGCAAGTCTTGTAGAGAACAAGTTCTAGCACCAGCACTAGCCAAGAATGTGGGAAGGAAAAGAGATGAGGTTACCCAGAACGCCAACCTTCATGCTCCTTGAAACTTCTGGAGAAAATCCAAGGAACACAAGCAATTAGTCTATCTCAGGTCAGGAACTTTCTTCTACTAGTTCTTCATCTCATTCTTTCTAAACAGCTCTACAGCTTGCCTCTCAATGACCTGAAAGAATCAGCTCCCACTGTCTTTGTTTCAAGGAAAAAAGAATTCACTGACAAATAATTTTAGCTTTTTCACTTCCTTCCTTTTAGATGATGTTCTTTTGTCATCACTAAGCATAAACATTTCTTTACATTCAGACAAGTTCTAACCATTATTCGGTCCTCCTTTTCTGCTGTAAAGCAGAAAAACAATACATTTCTTTTTCTTTGTGAGACTCTTTCTCTAACCTGTTCCTCTTCTGAGGAAATGTCTGCTGTGGCTTTCTCCTGGCCAAATCAAAAGCACCTCTTTTCTACCATTCATCGATTTACCAGGCACTTTGCACATCTGATCAACCCCAAAAAGAAGTAAATAAAGAAGACAGCAGGCTGACATTTTTTGCTTTCACCTCCTACTTCTCCAGTGCATCATCATTAACACCCTTTTTACATGCTGCTTCTGATGCTTTTCCTCTACTGGAAGATTTCTTCCTGTCCCTGCTGCCTTTCCATACTCACTCAGGTCATGGCCTCTCATTTTTCAATATGGTTTTATATATAGTGAACTTTCCCTAAATACAATTTCCTCCTTAGACCTCCCCTCTATGGAAATTTCAGTTTAAATACATTGGCCACTTGTTTTAGCCAAACTCAACACGGTGAAAACCATTTTATTTCCTTAAACTTCTCCTGTCCTCTAAATAGGTATTTCAATACAAGGATTAAATAAAAAACAAACAAACCAAACAACACCAACAAAAAACCCGCAACCAGGTAAACAACCCATAGTGTGTTCAAATTTTCATAGAATCAAAAAATTGTTCAGGCTGGAAAAGACCTTCAAGATCATTGAGTCCAACCTGTTCCTAACCCTATTACCCTATTCCTGATGACCCACTACTAAACCACATCCCTAAGAACCACATTCAGATGATTTTAAAACACATTCAGAGATGGAGACTCAACCACCTCCCTGGAGAGCCTGTTCCAGTGCTTAACAACCCTTCTGTAAACAAGTTTCTCCTGATATTCAACCTAAATCTCCCCTGATGCAACTTGAGTCCCTTTCCCTTTGTCCTGTCATCTGACACCAGTGAGAAGAGACCAACCCCACTGTCACTACAACCTCCTTTCAGGACTTTGTAAAGAGTGATGAGGTCTCCCCTCAGCCTCCTTTTCCCCAGACTAAACGGCCCCAACACCCTCAGTCACTCCTCATAAAGGATTATTTTCCAAACCCTTCACCAGCTTTGTTGCCCTTCTTTGGACTTGCTCCAACACCTCGATGTCCTTTTTGTATTGAGGTGCCCAAACCTGAACACAGTGCTTGAGGTGTTCAGTGCCCTAAGTACAGGGCCAGGATCACTTCCCTAGCCCTGCTGGTCACACAATTTCTGATACAAGCCAGGATGCCATTGACCTTCTGGGCCACCTGGGCACATTGCTGGCTCATATTCAGCTGGCTGTCAGTCAGTACACCAAGGTCCTTTCCTGCCAGGCAGCTTTGCAGCCACTCTTCTCCAAGCCTGTAGCATTGCCTGGGGTTGTTGTGACCAAAATGCAGCACCTGAGACTTGGCCTCATTGAATTTCATAGAGCTGGTCTCAGCCCAAAGACCCAGTCTGTCCAGGTCCCTCTGTAAAGCCTCTCTGCCGTCCAGCAGATTGACACTCCCTCCCAACTTGGTGTCATCTGTGAACTTGCTGAGGGTGCATTCAATCCCCTCATCAAGATCATTAATAAAGATGTTAAGCAGGAGTG
Organism: Heliangelus exortis; assembly: GCF_036169615.1. NCBI lineage: Eukaryota > Metazoa > Chordata > Aves > Apodiformes > Trochilidae > Heliangelus > Heliangelus exortis. The sequence goes on along the minus strand of NC_092422.1, from coordinate 105,161,573 downwards.
GCCCCAGCACTGAGCCCTGGGGGACACCCCTCCTGACTGGCTGCCAGCTGGATTTAACTCCACTGATCACAACCCGTTGGGTCAGGCCATCCAGCCAATGTTTAACCCAGCAGAGTATATGCCCACCCAAGGCATGGGCTTGGACTACATCAGCAACCTTTCCCTCATCCACTGAGCAGGTCACCTTGTCCCAGAATGAGATCAGGTTTATCAAGCAGGATCTGCCTTCCATGAACCCATGCTGACTGGGCCTGATTGTCTAGTTGACCTTTAACTGGTCTATAATGGCTCCTGAAATTATCCATTCCATGATCTTCCCTGGCACCAAGGTGAGACTGACAGGTCTGTAGTTACTGGGATCCTCTTTCCAGCCTTTCTTGAAGATGGGTGTCACATTTGCCAGTCTCCAGTCCAATGGGACATCCTGGTTAGCCAGGACTTCTGAAAGATGATGGAGAGAGGCTTGGCACCCACACCTGCCAACTCTCTTAGCACTCTAGGGTGTAAACCATCTGACCCCGTTGACTTTTGAGTGTCTGGTTTATGAAGCAGGTCCATAACCATTTCCTCATGGATTACAGAGGGCCTAATCTGTTCCCCTTCCTTCTATCTTAAGGGACTGCGTGCCCAGGGAACCACCAGTCCTGCTAATAAAGACTGATGCAAAGAAAGTATTAAGTACCTCAGCCTTTTCTTGATCCTTGGTCACTGTGTTTCCCTCTGCATCTAATAAAGGATGGAGATTCTCCCTAGCCCTCACCTCTTGTTGCTGATACATTTACAGAAACATTTATTTTTCACTGATTCACTACTATTTTAATTTTTTTTCTGACAATGTTTTCTAAACATTCTAAATTTCTATAAAAAAAAAACCAACCCTAAAGTTTAAAATAATCTGTTATTATTGAAAATCAACTGACAAAAGTAGCAGTACAATAATTACTTCTTGCATCCATTTATGTTTAGCAATATTTCTAAATGCCAAAGCCTCCAAAACAAATAATTAATACAAACTATCATATAATATACAAAGAAATGTCACTTCACTCAGTGTTACTACTATTAAAATCACAGTAAAAGTTCAAAACTCACAAGTGGATTGTTTGGGACTTTTTCAGGGGGAGGGGAAGGTGGTGGCTAAGGGTTTTGTGGTTTTGTTTACTTACATATATACGCAGCACTAATATAGTAGACTGTTTTCTTAAAATTATTATTTCTCCATATCTCTGTAGTTCAAAAGATTGCACAGAAAAAAAAAAAAACCCAAACCATCCCACAACCAAATTTGCCTTAATATATTACTTATAGAAAAACTTCTAAATTTTAATAAATTATGTAAACCAGTAAATATGATTATTCAGCAGTCAGCTACATGGGCACCACAGGTTCATTGCTATATAAATTCTTGTTGCTTTGAGGGTATGAAAACCACGAGTTACACAGCTTTACATACTGTCTGGGCTTGCAGTGTTTGCTTTATTCCATGAAGCTGCCCATCTGCAATCTTAACCTTACCTACCTTTTATGCCACAGAGTATTTAATAAGATTGATTTTGGCATTCCCTGGTCTTAGGTATATCATTGTATTTCACTCAGTGAATCTATTTGTTCAGAAACAGGCACTACCTCCCTTTTGCAATTCCTGACAATTTTCCTGCTATATCTGACTTTTCATCCTTTTTCCAGCTTCTTTCATGCACATAACACCGGATCATATAATTTCTGAGGCAGTTAATGGAACACAAAGTGCCTTTGGTGCTGCCAATGACATGAGAGTTAGGCACTATGAAGAGCAGCTTTTTATTTGTATCTCATTTGCTGAACATTAAATAATTCTATTAATTCCATATCAGTAATTTGCACCAGAGACTTTTATATAATTAAAAGATGCACCATTACTGTGAAAAATGAGGAAAGGTTCTTACCTCATCTGCAAGCTTTCTGTTAAAAATCTTGGATTCTTCCAATGGTGACCAGATTTTTATATCATAATCAATACCCGAAGAGGCCAGAACTAGAAGTAAGTAATAATAACTCTAAATTAAATGTGTTATGCCTTTACCAGTATTTTCTGCACTTAACAGGAGCTGATGAAAAGTGCTTCACTTCAAGCATCTACTTGCAAATGTCAGTTCCCATGCTGAACATGCAGCTATGTAATTAGTCTCCATATGAGATGTAGACTGTATAATTTTAATATATATATGAAGAAAACACATGCAAACATCAAGACCTTTTTTTTTTTTTAAAAGGCACTGGAATATACATAAAATAGAAGCAGAAAGCAAAACCAAACTCAGCCACTACTAATAAATTTCTGTTGATGGCCTGATAAATATATGCATTAATAACAAAGCCTTATGACACATATACCTAGATATGAAAACATAATCAATTTTTCAAACTATTTAGACATTTGATCAGTAGAGTGTATTCCATGTAAATTTATTTGATAAGACAAAAAAGAGTGGATGCTCTTAAAAACACTTATTAAAATATGGAAAACAAAAAGCTGCAGAACATTCTTTAGATCATTGCACAAAACACCTGTAGGAATAAAAACTGCATAGGAAGGATTCAGTAACTGGAAGAGTGTGGAGGATTAACTGTACTACAAGGAGGATGACCTCTTCATTACATTTTCAGTCTGTAACTGGGAGACAGTCACACTCCATTGAGAAATCAGTAAAGCTACAGGGTATTTTGAAAGCTGCTTCTGAGCTAAATGTTCAAGCTAACCCCACGCTCCAAACATGTACAGGAACACACTTTCAGTTAAGCATTCCTACATTCAAGGCTTATCCAATGCAGAGCAGTATTCCATGTTTCCACAAACTGTCTGAAAAAAAATCCAGCCTCTCTAGTATTTTTATAACAACTTTACTTGCTAATTTATTTACAGCTGACTGCTACTCTATAGCCATGTAAACTATGAAAACAGAAATAACATGAATACTTTCTTCAACTGTTCTGGAAGCTGCAGACTGGTTCAGATTTCCCATCTACATGTCAGATGACATATGATTCCTTCTACTACTTTGGGCCTGCCTTGCTATAAATATTTTACCCTAATACGACTTAATAAAATTTCTGTGAATTTTATTCATTCTTCTAATCTTAAAAAGCCAGTGAAAGAGAGACACCCACTTCACTCCTTTTTTTGAACAGAGCCAAGCAGTGATCAGATTCCAATATCAATTCCTAAAATGCTGCTGGCATTTCAGTGACCCCGTATTTCCCTGAGTGTCACAGAAACATTCGGTGTATTCAGAGGAGCAAGAAATGCTGTACCTTAACTTTCTATAAATACTGTGTCAGTAATGTTTTCATTCCAAGATGTTATTCCAAGAGTAAAGGACTATTTTAAGGGCCAAAGGTCATTACTAAAAGACAAAATTAAAAGCAGTACCATCTAATTTATGGGGGGAAAATGAACTATAGATCATTAATCATTATAATACTCTATATTGAGCAAAGAATTTAAGACGGCTTTAGAATGCTTTACTACAGATAACCCAAGGACTATGAAGAATTATCATCTTACTTGGATCAAATGGATGAGGCTGAAGACAGTTCACCACATGATTATCAGCTTCCAGCAGCATGAGATGCTCAGCAGTATGTCGATCCCATATAAAAATATGGCCACAGTCTGAACCACTCATGACAAAGTTAGATCCCCAAAAATTTGCTTCCTTTATCTGCAAAAAACAAAAACAAAACCCAACAAACACCCATTACTTTATAAGACTAGCTTGGAAAACATATCAAAGAGTATAGTTCCATTTCTGCGATAACACTGTCCCTGAAGTAAGAATTAAATACAGTTTAAAGGAATCATTTAAAGAAGAATTATCAAGAAAATTCAGAATGTGAAAAACCTCCAGAGCAAAGTAGCTGCTAACAGAAAAAAAGGAGAGGGGCTGGGGCAGACTGAGCTGTTAGAAATAAATGACAGAAGATTTTTCACTTTCCAAAGTGACAAGAATGACACTGGAGTCAGGGTATATAAAAGAACTTTTGGCAAGAGTTTGGTAAAGAGAGTAACAAGCTAAACCCTAGTGGGTATTTTCCATTTACAGAGGAAGAGGAGATGAGAGAGAAGCTTAGGAAAAGTAGGGAGAATTAACTGGGTCTGACAGGTGAAAAGGAGTTACAAATTCAAACTTAGGAATTTTTCCTCCAGTCTCTATAATCAATCAGATAAAAACTAAGACATCTAAGTCCAAGGCCTAAATTAGAGTTATAAGCCAGTGAATAAGGAAGGCACCTGGCTAGAAGCAACACTTCAGCTTCAACTACTTTAGTAATAAAAAATGAAAGTAGGAACAAGTGGAACCAATAACATCACAGGTTTCTTAACATATGGATGATACATTCTATTCTATATGAATGCTCCTATCATTACTTTGTTGAGGTATTCAAGCCCCTTTGCAAAATATTTGAAGTGATATAGCTAACGCTTGTCATGTAACAGTAGTATTCCCATGAATGTGTGATAAATTGCAAATATGGACTTTTTTTTTTGTTTGTTTGTTTTTTAAATACACATGTTGCTGTGTATAGACAGCAAGGTAAAATCTATCTCACAAAGGCAGTGAGTTGTCTGAGGGTCTGTTGCTCACACATACTGAAGGTCATTCTCACATCTTGGACCAATTTATGGACTTTGCAGTGACCCAAGTAACATTACACAAATTATATTAATTTTAAAATCACTTACTCATCTCAAAAACATTCAAGATTTGTCTGACTGGAGAACTGCACATTTGAAGGAGGAAGTTCTACACCTCCAAGAATAACACAGTAATAATTTGCACTCGAAAGATGCACAGGTTACTTCAGAATAAGTAAATTCAGAAATTTTCATACACCAGAAAAGACGGGAAGAAATTCTCAAACACCTCATTGTCAGAGTCTGCACATTTGTGAGTGAATGCAATAGGGTTGGATGTGCCATTGACTGATGGGAATTGCAGAAAGATCCAAGGTCACAGAGGCTTTTGGGACACCAGGCAGCTCTTGACACACCTGTATAGTTTTTGTTACAGTGCCTCCCAGTCAGGGAGGTGAGGCAGAGAATGTGCACTTGGGGTGCTCTTTCTGGCAGCTTCTCCAAGAAGGACAGAGAAGACCTTCTCTAGCTACAGGAGGCTGACTGAAAGCTTCCTTTGGAGCAAAGATGCCAAAGGTTTCCCATCAAATTCTGCCTTTCTTCCCCCACCATCAACACATGGACTCTGGACCCTCTCTTTACAAGAAGAGAGAGAGAGGAACAACATCCTCCAGCTAAAATGGAAAGGGGGGGGAGTTAGGCAACAGGATGCTTTAGACTAGTATAGTATAGATTGGTTTATTACATCACCTATTTCCCTTTCTTTGTGGGAAGTGCTGTAATTCAGTAGGTATTTAAATATATTGTCTTAAGCTCCATAAATATTCATGGCCTCATCAGCATCACTGTTCTGGATCCCATTTACTAACAGTGCTGTGAACACTTTTCTAATGGAGTGACCGCCTTGCCCATCGAAATGGACACTGTCTTGTTCTTGATTCTGATAATTAAGAAAACAGCAAATACAGTCACTGACAAGAGAGCTAGCTTGACCTGTACTTGACTTGAAAAAGTCTTTAGGAGACAAGCAAGTCAATTGTTTCCTCTTTGTTTTGTCCCTCTCTCCAAACACAGTAGTGTCATAGGATTATAAGAATAATGTATTACCTGATAATGATCTAAACATATTAGTTATATTTTTATATTAATTATATTTATATTAGACTATTACATTTTCTATTTCTAAAACATTACTTATTTATAAATAATTACTTGTGTAGTAAATGCTGTATATTTTATTAATTGTGCATTTACTAATTCAGTGGGAAAACCCAGATTCCTTGAGTGTTTCCCAGATCTGCAATCTCATGAGTTTCAGAATGGAAAGCAGCTGAAGGAGTCTGTCCTATAAAACAGAGTAGTGTTACAATGAAAATGATCATGTAAATGGCAGAGAAATTGCAGGCCAGGAAAAGCAGCAGTAGTATCAGATATCCATTTCCTTGAAATATAATGTTATTATTCCACACCTGTTACATTTAAGATACTCCTATAATTACAGCCTGCAAGAACGTGGCTTATTCAATTTCTCAGGAAAAAAAAAACCAAGCAGGCACCCTAGAATATTTTTTTCAAGAAGTAACTATCAAGTTTGTAAAATGTAAAATAATCCTTCCATACCAAAGCTTTGTTTGCCCTCCCTTCTTCAATGATATAACCCAAACAAAGCCAAATAACTAGTCTGTGCAAACAATAATGGGTCACTTCCTCCACTAATGCTTAGAATCTCCTTCAGAAATCACTCCTAACTTTACTCAAAGTAGGACATAAAAATAACCAATGTTATTCTCCTAGCAGGAGAATAACTGCTTCTAACAGGAAAAGTCCAGCAGCAGGATCTTTCTCCATTGCTCTCCTGCATCATCTACAGAGTGAGAGATGAGCAGTGGTGGCAGATGGGGGAGGGACACTACTTCAAGAGCAGTCAAAACTCAATCATAAGGCACCATGACCTGAAAGTTCCCCAATAGTCGGATCCTTGTGCTGAAGAGTCTAGAAGTTAAAAACATAATCCGACACACAATATTTAACTATAAACAGTTACCAGCACTGCTTAAGAAATAAGGGTCTTTAAATTGACATATACTGGGCAAAAAAGATACCTATGGAAACAGAAGTTTCCTGTGGAGCAGCTTTCATTTATCAAACAGAACATGTCCAATGGTTAAGGTTCAGCATAAAATAATTTCCCGATTTTTGCTACAGGTGGCAGAATTTTGAGTTTGAGATCATTTACAGAGAATCCTACTGGGGAATTATTTTCCAAGAAACACACCATAATAAACCTCTATAGAGGACAGTATCTACATCCTTATCTTTCTTTTTCCATAGCTTTCTCAGAAAACGCCCTAGAGGAAAGGACAGAGAAATTGCCTTGCTCTGTGTTTTGCCCCAGCTATCTTGGTTTAAAAATCAACATGAAAAAGAACTGTACTTGTAAGCTGAACCCAAACTCCTGTTGAAGAGATCTATTTTATTTCCAGCATGAGTATGTCTGGTTTTAATTTTCAGGTTCGCTACATGTTTATAGAACATGTACTAAGAATTGCAGTCAGTGCAATAGTCATCCTGATGTCTAAAAATAAGCCAGAAAAACCATATTCCTGGATTCTGTAGTAAAAGATGTGTTTCCAATATATCCATCTTCTGGTAGCTTGTGTCTTGCCTTAATATATATTTTTTACGTATTTTATTCATTATATTATTAACTTTGTCATTAACATTAGCAATAAATTTAACGTCAACTGTTAATTATTATTTTATTATTATATATTTATCACTACCCTGTTATAAGTTAAATTACTTCAATAATAAATAATGTTATATTTTAATTCTCAGTTATTCTTCCTGTTTCCTTTGTATTCCCTTAAGTAACTGCTATTTTACATTTCTAATATTTATAAAAACTAATTTCAGCACCACATAAATTAACAAAATTGAAATTAATATTTTAAATTTTTCTTTTTAAACTCATATACAAGTAATTATACTATAGACATACACAATTTATCTCATTTACTAGGTACACAGAGATGCCCCATTGACAAGTTTCTTTAAAATCAACACTTTAAAGGGGGGATTTGGGAGTTGGTGTGAGTGGAACAGAGGAAGAATAGCATACAAATGAAAGGAGGTAAGACCAGGACTGGAGGGCAAAATAGTGAGGAAGAGACAGGAGAAACACAGAACTGAAGGCTCATGGCAGAAGACAAATTTTGAACAAGAAGAAAAGAAATTTGGGATCACAGGAACATTTTTTCCCTCAGAGAACTAAAGAGAAACACAAAATCCCACCCCTCATCATTCCACTACCACAACACCCACTGCTGCCATTCTTTCAGGACTGTTTCATGAAAAAACAGTAACACCCACTACTCTTAATATCACTCAGGTGGTTACATGGCAGAGACCTGTATGTTAAGAATGTTCCAATCCTACCAATGGTGCAAGCAAATATTGATATAATGCTACTTATCTTTTGCTTTCTGACAATGTAAGAATCACATTTAAAATACGCTTATTACGCTTATTAAACAATAAATTGTAAGATCGCCAAACGAGTTCCCAAAATAAGCAACTATCAGAATTACTGTCTGCACATCAGTAATTCACTCTCCATATACATATATATATATACACATACATATGTATTTTTTTATATAATCATCATCATGGCTTGGCTTCGTGAACAAAGATTTAGGAAGGCTCTACCCACGCTTGCTGCAAGTGCACTGACGGCTGATGAGGCCATATATATACATTATATATATATGTATATGTATATATGTATGTATTAAAATAGTTCATGATCATGTAATTGGGAAGACCTGGGCTGCTCAGGTATATAGGAAACAAGACCTAAGTTGTCTCCTTCACAAATTTAAAAGGAATATATCACTGGCCCTCACCTTGCGGGAGAGAGGGTATCAATCAAAAAACTAAATAAAATTACATTTGCCACCATAGAAGCCAACAGGGATAAAGACATCCTCTTCCGTTGTGTGCACTCCTTGCCATAGGTGCTCGAGTGAAACAAGAGCAAAAGCATCAGCCCACTTCTCAAAGAAACCAAACAACAAAATCTGTGAAATAATCTGTATAATAATACCTAAGTGAATGAAGACCACTCAGGTAAGCTTAACTACAAAATGCTGAATGATATGACTTTTAAACTAATGGAAAATTGCTTTTGGAAGTAGATCGACTACTCCTCAGATCACCTGAAAAATAGTATACCTACCACTCATAAAAAAAGCCACCTATTACTTAGAATTTCACATCTTCAAAATACTGAAAAAGAGTATCTAGTAGTTAGATTACAATTTAGTAACTAGCACTATCTTTTTTTAATCCAGAGAAGTCAAAACTCTTCAAAATCATTACTTAATCCTCACCTTCCCTTTTAAGGTGTTAACAAAATCTTATTCAATCTTTACCTTTAAAGATCTTGGTAGGGAAAGTGAAGATTAAATCAAAATTATGAAGGTGGATGCATTTTATACCACTTAAACTGACAGACAAAATGAAGTAGTTAAGAAAAATGTACAATATTTCAAAGACAGTTAGGGGGAAAGAATTTCTAACTCAAGAAAACTTAAATACCTAATATGGTGATATGAGTCATGATAATTTAAATTTTCATTTGGAGCTTATGACTCCAATTGAATTATATGGCTTCCAACTGAATTTACACAGAAAAGTTCTTAAAATACATTTCAATATCCTTTTGGGCAAGCATATCAAATGTGGCAGCTACACTCATTCAGTCCATAAAATTTCTACAGTTTCCAAAACAAACAGAGTTTGTACCATTGTTCGGGAGTTCCGGTGGCCTTTATAAACCATCTTTATTAAAGGACGTCTAATATTCAATGTTTCCAGTTCTTCCATTTCTTTTCTTTCTTTCCTCCTTCTGAAGAGCTCTTGGATGCGTGCAACAGCAGATCGTCTACAAATTGCAGAAAAAGAGAACACTACTGAAACGCCACCTCTAATCACTGAAATGGTCTATCAAAAAGGACTATAAAATAATAATTAGGCACTCAAACACATTCTCCATAAGTCTGGAACAGACACCAACATTATCCCCAATGTAAAATTACAGACTTCAATTTTTTCCATCCTGGCTTAGAACAAGGATAGCATGCAAGACAGTGGAAGGTCAAGTGATGCAACATTTTATTCCCTCTCTGAAAAACAAACTTCAGCTGTTGGCAAAAATCACATGCTATTTTATTCTTCAGTGCTACAGATATCCTCCACCCATTAGGAAGCTAAATTCTGAAGTGAAGAATCTATGCCAAAACAGATTTTTTTCAAATGTAAAATTTAGTAAGTATCTAGTCTGCCTTCCAGTGTGATTTGGTTCTTCCCCAAAATGTCATTACATGTATTTTTCTTCACTGTTTCTGTACAACAAGAATTACACAGCTTAAAAAAAGTTCCTACTCACTAAGGCAAGAGATGAGTTTAATTATCTCAGCAGTGACAGATACAGATAAAGATTTCTGAGAATAACTAAGAAAAATCAGCTAAAATATATATTTTGTTTTGTGAATGTTTAACTCCAGGAGTCTACTTTTTCAGTTATCTGTGAAAAGACTCCGGTTCCAAATTTTTCCTGTTAAGCTTTAAGTTTGCAGATCCCCAGAATTCCAGTTATAACCAAACTGTCACATCCCAGCGTCTAACTCTTTTTAATCTTTTATTCCATGTCAGGGCTGCTGTTAGCTTTAAGTCCTACACAGTCCAAGGAGAATGTCATTCACAAAAGGAGCAAGTACAGATTTTTGCAGAATGCAAGGAGACAAACTATAAGAGGGCTTTATATTATCCTGAAAAGTAAACTAAGCCAGACCTGAATACATTTGCAACTTCAGTATACTGCTACCAGACAGCTAGTAGCCTGGATTCACCCACAAATAATGTGGTATCATGTTTTAGTCACTGATCATTGATACTCTTGCAACCAGATCTTTTCCAGAAAAAAATCCACCAGACGTATCTCATAATTTGTTCTCTCAGCCAGTGGTTGGTTGAGATGTTTTGTCATAGGAGAAAGTTGAACCAAAAAAATTAAGATAAAGTGTTATCATACAGCTAGTCAAAGAAGGAAAACAAGTGCAAATAATACAGGGTTAAAAAAAATAATAAAAAACCCCACAAAAATAATACAAAAACCCCAGAAAAAAACTCACAAAAAACCTCAAAACTAACCACAAACTGTCATACCAAGACAGATCAGCTAACACAGCCAAGCTTTTAAAACATTTTAATATTTATTTTTTATAGAAAGAAGAGATTTGTAAGTACTAGCCAACAGATCCACTTAACTGCAGACTATCTATTGAAATACATTTCTTAGAAATTAATCTAACAATCTCAGAAAAAATAGTCTACTATGACTTCCTTGGTGAGAGTACTTTATCCTATCAAAACCTCATACCTAAGAATTTTCTAGTTCCTCCTTCTTATCCACTAGATAAATATACTGTATTTGTTAGGTAGCCCTTATTATATAACTTAATCTTCAAGATTTAAGAAGAGGTCTCTTCATACAAGTCTTCATACAAAAGAAGAAAAATACTCCTTATATACTGTGCTTTAAAGATCACAGAATTATTCTCCTGACCCTTTTACTTATATATGACGGAAAAGTAAGGGTGGCAGGTATATGCTAGACTACATAAGACAGAGAAGATTTAAACAATTATTTGTACATACCTATAGTTGTTTTTAAAAAGATGAGGTTTGTGTGAGAAAGTAAAAGCAAGAATAATGTAACAACTACTCTGCTACCAACCCCACCAGTGATCACAAAGCTTTGGAAACACAGCTCTTAACCCGCTAGCCTTACACCTATCATTTACTATGATTGTTATTTGTTTTTTTCAGCGTAATTATCCACACTAATTAATGTGCTGTGAAAAAGCTGAGAAATTAAACACCATTAGGACTGACAAAGCAGGAGGCTTGTCAAGGTCTTTCTGAAGGGTTACTTGCTAAATAGCAGTAATGAGAGTCTCGGGATTAGGAAGCAGTATTAAAGTAACGAATTGGTAACCCAAAGTAGTTTCTTGCCCAATCTTTTCATTTTAGTATCTCTAGAAAAACTTAATTGTCAAAATTCTCCTGCTTTTGAATGCAGACATTAGAAACAACCTCAAGACTAACGGGCAGTCAAAAGCATGCATTTTTAGATAAAAGCAGAAGCACAGAAGCAACTTTTCATAAAAAATGTCTTTCAAATTAATTCAGCTCTGCATTTAAAATCTTGATTTTGAGTCTGATTTAAAACACATGAATGGATTGATATTTAATTATCTTGTGAAATCAATGATTGCCTTCAACAGGGAGAATGCAGCCAAGCACCCACTGCTGTAACTGTGATACTGTAATTGGGCACTCTAGGAACACACTGCTAAAAGCAGGCACCTGGCAGAGGCAAGGCTTTTCCAGAAAAGATAAATATGAGCCCAACTTAATTACATTTCAGTGAAAAGAACATTACAGGAAAGGGAATTCTCCCTGAAAGGTGTTAGTTCCTCATAAATTCAGATTTTCTTAACTATTCAAAATCACACACACACACACACACAAAAAAAAAAAAAAAAAAAAAAAAAAAATTCAAAGTATTTGTTTTAGTGGCTTTTTAATTTAATATTTTAATAAATATTTGTGATAAGCAATTCCTGTCTCTGCCAACATAAACCTAGATAGTAGCCTGATCACTTGGAACATCAGCAGATACAGAAGCATGCTGCGTAATTTGTTCTGTTCTGAAGTTCAGCCTAAGCTAAGCCTGACGGAGCTGCTGCTTCCTTTCCAGCCTGTGTATTCTTCCAAGCACAAAATTTCATTATCTGACATTTATGCAGTGTGCTGGCACTCCTCAGGCAACTCCATCAATTGATAGTATTATGTATTCACATTCAGCCATCAAATAAGGAAGCTGCCCAAGAAATTTTTGGTATACAATCATGTTATTATTTTTATGGTAAAGAAAATGTTAGGTCATGTCAAGTCAGTGAAACTGAACTTTGCTTTAGTTTTGCCTTTATACTGTAGGTAGTTCTCACTCCAGACTATTCAGTCCTACTGCTTGGTCTGAAGTTATAAAGCCTTTTTAAGCATGTTTTGAGACATTTTGTGGTGCCTTAGTGCAGTATCTTACAAAGGGAGTGTGCACAGTCTTAGTAAGACTGAGCCCACAACAATGTATGATACTTCCATTACATCTATGGAACATGCCTTGTGGAAAAATAATTTTTAAACAGTGGTGTAGTTACTTTCAAAAGTAAGAATATAGTCACCAACTAGAGCACAAGTTTTGCCCCCCATTATCAGGCAGGTTTGATGTCTTCCAAGTCAATTGTTGTAAAGATTAATGATCAAAAGCCCATTTAAATTGAGCTCTAGACAAGTGGAATAGGGATTTAGAAGTGAAGCCACTATATTTTTTCAATTAAACATAAGTTCAGAAGGAAAAAACCAAACCACAAAATCACTGTGATGCAGATTGATCTACAGCTATGTATTATATACACAGAGACATGGAAAATATGTAGACATGTAAGCTAAGCCTTAAAAATAATATAAAACAAAAAGTGTCACATAGAACATTCTCTGTATGTTTAGAAATTCTGAAGTGTAATAAAGATTTCTTTAATGAAAACCTTTGCAATTTGCACAATTACATAACTAGTTTATTTCTTAAAAAACAACATGTCACATATTGCTCCTTAAAATGTCTTTTTGGGGGTTTTTCAGGTTTTTTGAATTCCCAACCTACATTACTCAACAATTTCTGGCTAACTGGCCCTGCATATTTTAAAACAGCTATGCTCATCTATTAGTTAGAAGACAGAGTAAAAATTACAGGCTCTTCACCCATAAACTGAATGTGCAAACAATCTACATGAATTCTGCTACAAACTTTGCTCCACTTGGGCTCCAGATGTTGTGGCTGCCATAACATTAATCTGGTACCCTAGATAACCCTGTTTCTTCCAAAGGCCATTACTGCACACTGACAGCCTCCTGAGCCAGGCAACAGCATTTGGCTGTAAAGCTCATGTTTACTTGCTTCCTATCCCTCTTGCCTCAGCTCTGTAGTGAGCTCAGTATTGATTCATTCAGTATGAACAATTTTTGTCACTTCTTAGGCTTCCAAATTTGCTTACACACAAACATTGTCTCTTTTTGCTACACACCAGAAACCCTGGTTCCTTCTCTTCTGCTCTTTGAAGTTAGGATTTTTTTCCCCTCTTGTTGCCATCTTCTCACTTGAAATATTTTCCACATCCAAAACAAATGGGCCTTTGGAAGACATTTACTACTGCTGTCAAATTTCAAGTATTAAGATTAAGTTCAAAAACAAGGGCAAAACAGCCATGTTAACAGCACGCCGACTCTACCAGAAAGCCAAGGCTTTCTGCTGATCATATAAAAATAAATGTTTATTATAATGCATTTCTAAGTAATTTCCCAGCATTCCAACACAACATTTCAACTAATCACAGCTAGAAAAAATTTTTAGAATTTTACATGATACACTGTGGAATGACAATGTAAATCAGAGAAAAATATACTGATAAAAAAATGTAATGCTGAATTCATCATTCGTTTTTATATTAAATCTATAGCAATATGAAGCAAATATTCCCACGGGCTGTGCTAAAGGAATGAAGAACTTCATGGTAAGCATGTTGAATACAGAAATAATGCCCACAGTGAAATTTAAAGTACAAAAACCAAAATGTACAGATTCCTGAACCTTGAAGAAAGTTGCCCAGTTAAATCCATTTGAATTGCAGCTAAGATTGGAACGTAAGACAAAGAAATACACATGTGCCTTATTTTCCTGTAGGCACTGAAAACATGGGAGTCAGGCTAAGTCCTTCATGAAACCATATCCTGAGCCTTTTCCTTTCCAGCCACACAAAACAAAGACATTAATTTGCATCATTAGAATTATTTTGTGCCATTTCCCCTACATATAGTCTTTGACAATAAATCACAGTAGATTGCTTCTCCTACTTCATTGTGTGTGGCCAAACACAATTGCCCAAATTGCCTTCTATGCTCTGACGATTAATGCACTCGAGTATTTCAAGGAAGAACATCAGATCAAGGGACGTTTTCATTTAACTTTGTTAAAAGAAATACTGTATAAAATTTAGCATGTATCTTGCCGAATATCTATTGCAAATACAGCTTCAGTAATTATTCTCAGTTCTCTAAATTTGTTCAGGCAAAAAATGTAAGTGCTTTTTGATACATATATTCTTATATTTTTGTCCAGAACTGTGTGTTCTTTACTATCAGACAAGGCAAGTCAGCAGCAGCACATGCAAATTTAACACCTTCCTCAGCAGCTGAATATAAATATTTGCTTTTCACAAACTACACACTTCAAATTCAATTAATTTCTATGGCACACAATAAAAAGATTAATAGGTTGTTAAATGTATACATTGCCATTTCTTTTCAATTTCCATGCAATACATGCAGCTATATATAACTCAAGCAATATGCTCCATAATTCATAGCATTTAAAGTACAACAATCCTTAAAATGTCAGTTACATATGAAAAACAAGAACCTGATAAATCCATTATATGGCAATAAAAAGGAGGAGGGGAGGAAGAAAATAATTACCTCATTATTCTATCACCTATCGCTGTTCCTCTGATATTATATCTAGTAAAGGGAACAACAACTGAAGTCATTCAAAAATTCTAGGTACCATGTTTTTAAAAGGTTAGCATCTATTACAAAATGTGCTCTATGTATTCCAACTGAGAAGACTCCTCCTCAATGTGTTAGTACGTGAGACTACTTTCATTTTAGCAAAAATAATATTTAGAATACATAACAGGACACAAGGTTGATCTAAATGTAGCAATTCTTCATAGATCACAGCAGAAGTGGAAGCAGCTGCATAATCAGTTCCATTTTACAGTCACAGTTGTTTGAAATGTTAACCTACTCATTTAACATTTTCCAGGCTCATAGGTCAGCTTCTGTCAAAGTTGAAACAAAATTAATTCAGGCACTTAGGTAGGAAAGCAGCCCTCAGAGAGCTGTTTTGACTAATTTGTGAAAATTAAGATCCATCGTTAAAAAATGCACTCTCTGTGCATGAAGAACATACATTTTGCTTAGACTGCTTTTTTCCTCTCATAGATTATAAAGTATGGTGCAAAAGCAAGCTGCATTATCTGTCTCTATTCTAAATAAATTTGATGGACCATAGTAAAATTTAATGAAATGCTATGTACATACTTTGAAACTTAACAACCTGGATATAACATCACATTTATAAGACAAAGGAACTTTCCCTGTGGATTCCTTAAAAAATCCAGAAGGTTATTTTCCCTATCTAGATAAAGTTCTGGTTTACAAAACAGACTCCTTTCTTTTTTAAATTTAGAAATATTCTGTGGAGCTCCATATACATTTATTAAAAAAATAAAAGTAAAAATGTATTGACTAGTCCATTCAGAATAAAAAAATTAAATCACTATCTAGTCTCTTTTTAGTCACTTTTGCTCACCATTCCTCTATGATAAGTAATGGCTACAGAAATGATAGAGAAACCAGACAGCTGTCACATTATCAATAACTTATTTCAAAGAAACATCCGTCTGAGTCAAAACTATTCCTAACTGATTCTTAGTTAACATTTAGCTCAGCCAATTTTATCAACCAAACGACTGCTGTATTTCTATACATTTTGCTGCTATTATTTTAAGTCCTTTCCAAATTGGGTGCAAACTTCGTATTTCCATTATCTGTTGCAGAGTCTTCCCTGACAGTCCAACTTCAGGTTAGTTGGTGAGAAACTACCTACCCTCATGCACAGAAAGAGATTACATCCTTTGTATCTATTTGAAGATCATGTAAGAGAGAGAAAAAGACCCAATCCTTGTTTTGAAAACATTAAAGGTTGGATTTGTACCCCCCAAAAATTTCAAATAATTGAAGTTCTGTAAACATTAGATTTGCAACATGGACAACATTCTATTCATAAATCTGAAAATTACATCCATCTCTCTGAAACTGAAGTGAGAAGAGTGGAGTTGATGCAGCAGAAATTCTCCCTTTGTTTAACTGCAAGTATTATCAACAGAGCTATGAAAAGGGAATTTCTGCAATTTCTTTTCCTTCAGAGAAAAGTTAATTAATTTCAAGTACAGAGCCAGGTCTACCCTTCCTTTCTTAGGAAGAAAGTTGGACATCACAGTGGTAAAATTACTCTGAGGCATTTTTCTTAATCTTCATTTACCCAGCTGTGGGGTTTCTCTTCAATATAAACAATATCGAGTTATTAGGTATATAAAAAACAAGCCCTAAGGAATCTTAAAATTTGTTGTAGATAAAACTAGTAATGCTATATACCGGAAAATGATTATTATTCAAACAGCTTTCAGCATTCTGATTCAGAAGACTACAGCCTCTTTTTAATTTTTTTTCCCCCATAGAAAAAGTAGAACTTGTTTTTTGGTTTTTTTTTTTTTTTTTTGTCACTGCATAAAACAGGTACACAAAAGGTACATTACTGTAAATAGCCTTATAATCTTCTCCTGAAAGGGAAAAAACCCCCACCAACCAACCAAGCCCCAAAGCAACATCCCCTAGATACCCTCTAGAGAAAAATCTACTTTATTACTTCTATATTAAAGCCATTCATTATCTTCCAGAATAACACATTGTAAACTAGATTATTAAATAAACTTGCAAAAATGAGATTTAGTAGAAGAACTGTTAGGTAACACAATTCACTATGTGAGAAAAGAGAAAATGTAAGCCTATAGAGGAAGCACACTGGTGGAATTAGGCACCAGTGTTTCAGGCAGTTGTGTTTAATATATTGCTAATAGCCTTTGAAAAGATGTGGGAAAATGTACTCATGCAGTGCATTGAGGACATGAGGTTGGGTGAATTCATTAATACAGAGGGGACTGCAGAATGTTTAGAAAAAAGAGATGGATACAAATTCAGTAGTATAAAATGGGGAGTGACACACTTCTGAGATTCCTTCTGGTGAAAGGTAAGAACAGACTAATTAGAAATTACAAAGTAGAAAAGATTTCAGTATACTAATTTATCATGTCTGATCACAAGCCACCACAATGAGAAAGTTGCAAGCAAGAGAGAAGAATAATGCTAACTACAGGTCACTTGTGTCTCAGAGAATCTCCTCTAGACCAAGAATAGTACTTGTACCATTAATCCTACCAAAATCCAAACAGTGTAGTGTGCATAATTTCAGTCTACCATATTCAGAAAAGAACTGGAACAGAGATAGGAACCAGCATGATGGAAGGAAAACCAAAAATTTTTTACTGCTAAACATGAGGAAAACTTGGCACTAGGAGAGTGTGGTGAGACAAAAGCTGAAAATGGACAAGATTAACATCATTCAAGTGAAAAGCACCTGGCATGAAAAAATTATTTCAATCAACACAGTATGTTAGTACAAAACAAAGTGACTAATTTTAGTCAATTTATACCCAAGCAATGTTTTCAGGTCACTTCCCACTCATTAAGGGGCCCGGGAGAGTTTATATAAATTTGATCAGTTTGTGAAAGGAATTATGTGCTATAACAACTGTTGTAGTAGCAGTAGAGAGGACTTTCCAGTTCCTTTCCCTCTATTTCATATGTGATAGAAATACTAAGAGGGCTTATAGCTAGCCTTTAAAACCCCCAGTGCCTGATTTCCCTCTGGAAATGTAAATTCTTTTGAGGCCACATAGGATGTCTTACTTTCCTTCAGGATCTCAGAGGGCATTTAGAAACTCCTGAAACCAGGAGAATAGGAGGGAATGTAATATAGGTATGTATCTGGTGGCTCAGAAGCTAAAGCAGAAAACTTCACCAAAACTTCACAGACAAAAAAGCACAACAAAATTAAATGGTCAGGCATTAAACCTGAGTAATGAAAGCCTGGAGGTAATTCTAAACCAGTACAGACCACACAACAACTTTTGTCAGATTTTATTGCGGGGGAAAAAAAAAAAAGGGAGCATGGGCTGACTAAAGAACTGTAATTGTATCAATTATTTAGTTGAGTGATCTTTCCTATGTGGTAATTGCTAGAGAAAAAAATCTTACTACACATGAAGAAGAGAGAAAAGCTCGTCAGATGAAGTGTAACTTAAGTTGTCCCCACTAGTGGGAAATTGTAATACTGCATGATACCTGCAAGTGTCATTCTTATTACATTACTACAAAAACTATCACAGTGTAGAAAAAACATAAGGTGCATGAAGAGAAATTAAGAACCCTGCTTGAAAACAGAAATGGGATTACAATTGCAGAGCTTTTTCACAGCTTGCTCATCAATCACTTGATTGTAATGGATATTTGCTTTGCAGTGGAAACTACCTCTTCCATTAGATATTTATCTAAAATGACTTAGTATTGCATGGAAAGTTAATGGATTAAGACAGAACTTCATATGTTGGCTTTTTCATTAAAAACATCATTTAGTGAGCAGAACAATTCATGCTATGCAACAAGCAGCCACTTGACTGTTCTTTTTGTCACTATGAACAATATGGTGTTTTGGTGACACTTTTTTTTAACTGTAAATCATTCAAAACTTTTTCTACACAAAACTATTAAATTCTGACTTCCTAATAAATACATATCGTATTGTTTCCTGTGAAGAATTAGCATTACTAGTGTAAGAAATTAATAGCAAGATAATATTGCCTTTGAGCAGGATAGGAGTAAAGCTAAGGCATCTGGCATTAGGTTGCATAACCTTTAAAAAGCAAGTAAAAAAGGTATTTTCTGAGGTCTAACAACAGAGATGTTGCTTAATTATTACAGCTCCTAACTAGTCCAAGATTCAAAATTAGTGAACAAAGCCATCATTTAATTAACTAAATGATTAAACAAGTACATACAGCTGTTTATATTTTACATGAGAAAACATACAAAGCTTACTAAATGTGGCTTTTTACAATGACAACTCTAGTAGACTACCTTTTGTAGGTTTTTTACTGCCATACATACTGATATTCAACAAGCAACATAAAGAAAAAGATTATGAAGTTTCTCCTTCAGAGAAATAGAAGTAAGAATGAAAAATTGAATGCATCAGCCTTCATATAAGTACTACAAACACAGCACTGGTGAACAACAATTAAAAGCTCTTGCTTTGCCAAGGTATGAATACCTAAAGTACAGCTGAAAGAAAATGTAGGTCCCTGTACACAAATTTGTGAACTTTATGTGTTTATGACTACAAGGAGAATAATAATAAATGAACTGCAAATATTTAGCACTGGGATATTCAGCAGGGAAGAAATAAGCTCCAGCAAATATTAGATCTGTAGGAGCTTGTCCAACTAGGAAAGAAAATAGCTACAAATATCTTACATATAGATAAATCAGACTTAGCCATCAATCTCTTGGCTAATTGTCAAGTAACAACTTATTTTAATTATGGATTTGAGACACGTATTTTTAGATCTTCCATTAAAAAAACCAAAATCAAAACAAAAGAAAAACAATCTCTTTTGGGCAAGCAATAGCAGAGATAGATAGTACCCTAACCTGTGTCCTGGGCCTCCTCGATACCTTGCCCCTGGGATCAGAACAGGATCATCATCACTATCATCAGTTTCTTGGAGAGCTGAGGTCCTGGTAGAGGACTCATCTGGAGTTGCAAGCCCTGAGGATTCTGGGTGTGGCTGAGGTTCATCGTTTGCAGCAAGTGAATTGGCAGTGGATTCAGTACTTTGACTCAAAACTTCTTGATTCAGGCTTTTACCACTGGAGGCTTCTTCCTCTATGTTTCCAGAGACAGCATCAGCACTGGGGCCATTTTCTTCTGATTGGATTTCAGAATGCTCAGGACCAGGGTTATTTGATACAGCTAACAGAAGATGTTGGGGAAAATAAGTCACAGCATTAACAATTATAGCATATTTTAGAAGAAATAAATGGTCATAGAAGTTAAATTATGCATGCTGAGTTTATATTGGACATTTAATTCTTGATTCTCTACTTCTTCATATAACTACATGGTTAAAAGAGTACAAATACATACTTGCTTCTGCTGTCTCCACAGTTTCATCTGCAGTTTTCAGTTCTTCAGCACCTGCATCTTCTTTGTGAGCTCCTGAAGTAAACAACTTAATATTAAATCCCATTATTTCATTCAGATGCATACCTATATTGCAAACAAATCTAAACAATAGTAGCACTCCTTTATCAAGTGTATCAAAGCAATTCCCTCTAAAGTCCATGTCACTTTACTGAAACCTCTGCTACTAAAAGTCAGTATACATACAGTTTATCTAGTTGCTCAAGACAATGAACTAAGAAAGTACTTCTTTGCTCATTAATATACTTAATAACCTATGCTGTGAGAACTTTAGCTGCAAAAATAGCAGCTATATTACTTAATGGTTGGCAATTAATTGAGCAAGAAAATGACATGTAATAAAATACAGCAAAAGCTTGAAAGAAATGTAACAAAATACCTAGAACATATTTATGACTGCAGAGTGCAGTTCTATTTTTCAGTCCAAATGGGAGCAGAATATGTCCTTAAGGAAAAAGACTTAGGATTCCATAACTAATGACAAGATAAATCTGTTTATATTTATTTGCAGCTATCTCAGCTTGGTATCTTTTTCTTTCAATTATGGCTGTATTATGCCTTTCTATGCACATACATGGCGTTCCCATTATGTTCAATGGTAGTCATGAACATATAAGAGCAGAACTTTAACCTTAACAAACATAACAAAAACAATGCTGTATCTTACTTGTTTCTTCATCTGCAGGCCCTGACTCTCCTGAGGCTTTTGTTTTTACAGAGTCATCTTGGCCTTCAGTTTTGCAATGACTTCCACTCCCTCTAGAGCTTGAATTTGTGCTGCTCCTGGACACGTCATGTAAGAAAAACAAACAAACATCCCAACAAATTAAAAACAATCCGATTAGATAAGATCACTGCAATGGCACAGCCTGACCATCTTTCTCACTGTTATCTCACAATTCAATAGCTCTTGGCACCAACTAAGAACCCTTCGTATCAGTTTCAAAATTCTTTTATGTGCATTACCACTCACCCCACACTATGCCCATCACAGAACCCTGTTCTCTTTTTTTTTTTTTTCAACCTTTAAAGGAGTTCTTCCTTGCATTCCAAAATAGTGAGAGAACACAAAAAGGCTTTGCTCTCTTTCACTATTTGTACATTTTAAACATGTATAAATGAGCTGAGGTCTTATTAACACTATTACAAACTGTCAGCTGATGGCTAATACATAATATTTTCCTATTCAATTATAAAACTGATTCTGATAAGACTCTCCAGGTTCTTCCAGGTTCTTCACCATTAACTGCCATTCCTTTACCTTTTCAAAGTTTTTTTATTTCTCAAGATTTATTATGATCATGTGTTTGAGATTCATGTTTAGATAATTATTGCGGAACATCAATTTCTGTTTACAATAACAAAACTTATTCAGGAAATATGTAACATCGCTGTTCTGAATGTCATCTAAACTAATGGTTTTATATTGTCTAGAAAAGCTTTTATTTTAGGAAATGTAAAGCCTCCCTCCGGAGCTCTCCCATTCCCTCCTATCCTACAATCTGTGGCCTGAAACTTAGGCAACTGCTGGACAAAAGTGGAAACAAATATGGCTTATGACAATTATGGGCATGATTCCCAAGAATTCAGACTTTACTGTTACAAGGATCTTACCTGAGTAAGTGTTGTTATTTTATATGCTACATTGCTAGAAGCAGCACAAATCATGATTCATCCAGATTCTTGAGAACCTAGTCTAGACTCCAGTGGTTTTATTTTTTACATTAAATGAGAGCTTTTACCCATCTTGTAAATTTTTTAGCCCTTACAGTATTTCTTTTAAATCAAAATTTTTCAGTGTTGGTTCCAAATGAACAGACAAGAAAAATATATTAGACACCAACTCAAGTATTATTCCTATTTTGTGCCTCATACAATTCCTTTTACGAACTTACAGTTTAAGCACCAAGATTTTTTTTTTACTCTTAGAAATCTACTTTTTAGCTCAACAACTAGTGCTAATTTACATTTATATATTAATCTGTTTTAATTGTTATTTCAGTGTTATTTTTCACACCAGTAGTTGCATGAAGAGGATGGTTTTGAGAGAGTAAAATAACACCTTGTGCCTTTATTACATTAAGCCCTGCTACATGCTTCCATAGCAGGCTTTCTGTTTGCTCAGTTCTCTGCATAAACCTTCTTTGAACCTCTCCCAGTTTGAATCAGTTTTCTTGAAAGCATGATGAAAATTGCACATAGAATGCTAAATCACAAAGCAACTGGTCCCAGCTGGTGGTATCCAGAATCATACTTGCCTTCTAGTAGCTGCATTATATTGAGAAGGAAGTCACTGGTGGGTTCACATAGTCATCCATTTAATTTTCATGACACTCCCAAGTTTCAGATTACATTTGTCATTTGTCTTCAGCTGCACCCTACTTCTATTACTGCATTCTTCAGCACATTCTTTTTAGTCTCTAAACTGACAATGCCTTTCCACTTTGCCATTATAGGAAATCTTTCTTCCTATCACTAACCACACTACACTACTGACTACAAAAGCTCCATTAAGTTGGCTTACCATGACATTCTGTTTCCTTATTGATTTATCTGTCCTACCTTGAACAGAAGTTCAACACATAGCAAAGTATCAAATACTTTCTGGAAATGCAGTTAGTTTCTCTCTATTACAGTATACGTGTTCCTAGAACCCATTATTCTGTCAAAGAAGGTATTGAATCATGCACATTAAAATTCCCATAATTTTGGTTTATTTCCCAGGTACTGATTGTTTTAATATACCTTTCTATCAGAACTCTCCTAAAGCCTAAATATTGCTACCATTGAAAGATCATGTTTAGTCCTTCATTCTCCTTAGGTATTATATTTGATGTTTGTTATTCAAATAGTGCTAACAATTGGCCCATGAGATTTGTTAAAACACTTGCTACTAGACAGAATGCAGGCATGAAATTAAGTTTTAGTAGTTTTCACCTAGTCTTTACTTCCCCAATTACAGATTTTTGTAACATCATCTCCATTCTCTGTATGCTCTACGCTTTCTCAATATTGTTTTTGAGGCAGTTGTTAATTCAAATCTTCAGAATCCCTTATACCATTTACTGTTTTAAGTGCAAAATGCATTTTTCAAATTTTGCTTTAAAATAAATATAAAGTGTTTGTTTGATAAGATTTGTTTTCTATAATACAGTGGTAGGAATATTTTATTACATTAAAAAAGACACTAGAATAAATGGACAAAATACTCTGTTCCTCTTGTGAAATTTGCTGATCCTAAAACATTAAACAAAGATGACTCCAAATTAAAGAAATGTAATTAAAAGTGATAAAGTAAAACTAATTCTTTAAAAAGCTTCCTGGATTTGAGCAATAAATAGAAATACAGCCTGATACAATTGTTTGTATGTAAGTGTCACAGTATTTCAGATTCACATGGGAAAAGTTCTCCTTCTTGTGAAAACGCAGATCACTGTTTAAATGGTATCTAAGGTAAATGAGTGTTAGTGATATGTGCTAATCAATAACCAGTCAAAAACAAAACTAACTTCTTACCATTCATCAGTGAAGTCCAGTTTTATTGTGCTTGTAGTTGTTCCTTCTGTACTGTAGTGCAAACTTAAAACTGGTTCACCTGTTCCTGTTCGTGGCTTATCACTGTCTGTAAATATGGGGTTGATAAAAGTTTGGATGAGGATCAGTAAGATACATAAGGTGTTATATTTCTGAAGATTCATTAATTATCCTAACAATGGTCAAATGTGGTAATAATGTACAATGCCTATTTAAGATCTCTTACAATCTACACAAAAAGATCAAAAGTTTCAGCGAAAACACACTAAATTTGCAATGCTTTAAAAATGGCCTAAAATTATTTATAAGAGCAAACAAAGAAGATGCTGTCATTCAACAAGCAGGTAAATAAAATTACAGATGGCTATGTGTACACACAATATTACAATATTATCCTTTATAAGCAGATCATTTTTCTGTCAAGTATATTATTAATAAGAATATAAAATGTTTTTGGAAGTGATGTTCCATCTTTTTTGCCTCAATAAATACACAAATAATAATAATAAAAAAAGATCCAGATACAATCAGTGGTCTAGAAAAATCACCATCCCCTTTACTTTTTTTCCTACTTAGAACCCAGCCAACTACCAATATCCTTAAACCTGCTGGAAATTGTCAGATAGTTTTCAGTAAACCACTGTAAAGTCACATTTTGCGAGCTTTAAGTAATCTGAGAGATTTTTTAAAATTTCCATATTACAACAACTGTAAGCGGAAGGAGACTCCCTGCAAGACAAACTATTCACAAATTCTAAAAGCAACAGAGTGAATCACATTGAAAAGCACTGCAAGTCTGCCAAGCAACTGCTGCATATATAGTTTTAAGGATGTTCAGTGGGCTCCTTCAAAACAGAACTGCTCAATGACATCCATCCACCCACCACCCTTGGGTAAAAGTAACAGTCACTATCTGAATTTACATGCACAGCACAAATGCCATTAATTCTGAAGTTGGCCTTGGGCAATACTAAAAAGTTAATGGAAAGTATGGTCTGATTGAGCCTCACTACACGGGTGCTGTTCTCTCAGAATGCAGACAGGAGAGTTCACTGAGTATGAGGCACCTCTCAAGTGACCACTGAGTAGCCTAAGTGGTCTTGCTTTTAATGAATGATGAGCTTTTTATCTCGTGACTCTTTGGGAAAAAACATGTCATATTTCTTTGGTCTACAGAGTACAGAAATTTGACTATAAGTGCAGTATTGTCAGCAGGCTGACACTTCTA
The DNA here is from genome assembly GCF_036169615.1 of Heliangelus exortis. Classification (NCBI taxonomy): domain Eukaryota; kingdom Metazoa; phylum Chordata; class Aves; order Apodiformes; family Trochilidae; genus Heliangelus; species Heliangelus exortis. Next base: position 105,136,070 of record NC_092422.1, on the reverse strand, counting down.
TAATAAAGTAAAAGCTTCAGGTAAACATCTTTGGGTAAATATAAATTAAAGTCTATTATTTGATTCAAGCACAAACCTACAAATTCCCTCACTAAAATGGCTACTATTAAAACAGTAATGGCTACAATACTCCCACAGTATTTTTATTTTTTAAAAAACATTATTAGGTTTTAGAACCTATGAAGTAGCACATAAGAATTTGAAAACTTATGCTTGTATTTCTAACCTGCGAAGAGGCAGAAGCCCACTCACAGGATAAGAGCAATGATCAGCTGTTCCAAATAACTTTGCATATGTATTTCTACATATTCTGAAGTTAAATTAAAAACTAAAACACACCCACACACAAAGAAAAAAAAAAAAAGAAAAGAAAGGAAAACAAAAATTATGTGAAAGAGAATTAGCCAATTACAAGTATGAACTTAATCATACATTCTATGCAAATAAAAGCTCATAGACTCTCTAAAATGAAGTTTCCAGTTACCCTCTTGTTAGAGTGTAGTGAATCTAAAACTGATCAAAAGCAAGGTTTTCAATTCCTGAACTAAATAAGAAAATGAACAAATATAAGAAAATATTTAACAGGGGTACATATAGATATTTTGAACTAAACACGTGCTTTCTTCATTTTTGGCAACCTATCAGCAAGCATATTGCAGTTTAAAAATCTGTTCAAGCTTTGAACATCCCTTCCTAAGCAAGTACAAATACTAATCATTCCGACATAATGCACCAGTCATCAGGAGCTGGACACCAAAATAGTAAAAAACCACATAGCTGAAGAATTCTTTACCTTCCTTGTGATAGGTACAGACAAGACATATCTTTGAACTGGAACATAACAAGACATAACTTTGAACTTTACCCAGATAGATAAAGACAGACAAGTTACTGGCTTGAGTAGTTCAAGACAGCCACCTAACAACTGCTATACTGTAACTTGATGCTGCTATACAACATTTGCTCCAGCACAAATCTAATTAATGTCACTGACCAAAGTAACCAAACATTGCTGTCCTGTGATGAACCTAATGAATATTAGGCTTGTTTTATAAAGCTCAGATACTATTATCATAATTATCATAATTATCAGTGCTTTCCTGTCTTAAAATCTCAACATCAAAAAAACTTAATCAAGACTCTACTTTGACCATGCTTACAGTGAAAACTGCTCATATTTATTTCACACCCAAAGAGTGGGAAGAATTGCTATAGAGTTATCCAAAGAGAGCACTAGCTGAGAAATTAGTTTTACAAATTTAAGGAGATGGAGAGCTTTTAACTATATTTTATTACAGCTTTTTTTTTTTAAAAAAAATTCTACAATAACAGTTTGTAGCTACAGTTTGTATTGGGTCAGTTTCTTTTTTAAACTAGTTTTAGGGCATGAACTAAACAATAATAAGAACAGGAAACTTTCTAAAAAGACAGATGAGACAAGAATTTGATAATAAACTGCACAGAACTAGTAGAGTAGTTCACAATCTGACATTAAACTTACACTGCTAAAGAAAGCTAAATGGGAACCTCTGTGTTGAAAAGCTAATAAGGTTTGTCTAGCAGATAACTGAACATTCTTTTAGAGAAGCCACAAAATCCAGAAGTCACGAACTCTTTGTTTTCAAGAAGAAAAATGTAATACTGTTCTCTTTCACTACTGGGTTCATTCCATCAGGCCAGATCTACTTCACATTGATAAAAATGAAGGGAAGAAGAGGGAAAGTTGTACAGATTCTGTGATTTAGGGAAGAGCTATTGCCAGAACTATTAATATGATTGCAAGCTCTAGTAGGGTAATAACTGCTCCAAAAGAAAGCTGTAGCTTGTTGACACCTTTCTGGACTCTATTCCAAACTCCTTAAAAATACCTCGAAACTTTACTTAGCTTTTACAGCCAAACGCTTTATACTTTAAAGGTGGTAATCAACAACTTAAGAGTCTTATTTCACAAGCAACCCTTACCCTAGAAGAGATACTCTGATTGAATGGTCCATTCTACAGGTGTCTACAATAGGAAGACATAATTTAATCAAAAACTATTTTTTAAAAACACAAACCTGACAACTGAAAGTGATACCCCTCATACACATTTTTTTCCCTTAGAAAATGCACCTGTACCACTGTACCTCCACAAAGACAGGAGCTCTTAACTGTGAAGAGGTAAGTGCATAAAGACAGTTTACAGATTGCATTACCTAGCTGAATACAAATGCTTCCCTACTCACTCTTCTATTGGCAACCCCACAAGAAAAGGATAGGTGAATTTTTATGAAAAATTTCCAAAATAATTCCTACCTGGTACTAATCACCATCTCACGAGAAAATGGGCTATAGAGATTCTGAAGATAAGATTATATTCTGGGTGAAAACCAAAGAGAATTACTACTGAAGTACTTATGATTCAAAGACTAGAAAAATAAGTGGTGTCTTTCAGAAAATAGGAAACCCATGGGAAGGCTTAACCCATGAAAATTCATCAGAAGTAGCTGAGTTCAGAGGGAAGGGTGAAGATTCCTTTGTCTAGTGAGGAACGCTGAGCAACGTTACCCTGATACCAGTCAGTGTAAGGCACAACGATGTTTAAAAGGAAAACCAGCCTAACACACGGCCCAAGGCACAGAGTTTCTTTCTCTAGATGATTCTTGCACTAGTCAGAGGCAGTGCTGCACTTTACCGAAGGAGGCAGTACAGACCGCAAGTTAGTAGGAGCTAACCCTGCCATAGCTGACATACCGCTGTGTCCTGAGCAGCTCAAGTATCTAGGATGTGGCACTGTAAGAGATTATTTAACCCTTGCACTGACTTGCAAATATCTAGAAATGTCAGTAATCACGATGGCTTCTGTGTATGCAGGAAGCAGCAATAAGAACTATATATGCGTATACATATTCCACTTCAAAGTAAGGAAGGTAGTTCTCTGGCTCTTTGTTCATACCAGTGCCAGTAGTACCTTACAGTCATAGCATTGCCTTTCACCACAACAAATAGAACAGTCACCTTCCATTACTACAACCACAATTAAAAAACAAAACATAACATAGGAAAACAAAACAAAACCTTAAAATAAAGTATAGAACACTGTAATCCATTACCACTATAAACCATTTGGTACAAATGTGAATGACTTACAGCTTCTGCTGGACTGCCAGAATAATGGCATTATAAATTTATGTTTGAACTAAGTATCAAAATATCTTTAACCTTAGAAACAGTCTTAAAACATAGATGCCAAAAAAAGCACCTGGCCCAACAGAAGATAGCTGATTCAGTACAACTTTATAAAACAACTTTTCTGTTTTCCCATATTGTAGCACTTTTAAGAACCTCAGCAAACACATAGGCTTTCTATGTTTATTCTAGTCTCATCAAATAATGCTTTATTCCAAGTTCATAACAGAGAGCATAACTTTGCCACTAATTAGAAGCAAGTTTTCCAGCTAAACCTGACTATCAGTGTAGACCACTGAACCATTATTAACTAGCAAATTACACATGGAACTTTAATGCTATTTCATCATAAAATATAATTCCACAAAATGAATTTGTCAATATAAAACAGTGTGTTTTTTTCCAATATTCTGGCATCCTAAAATAAACCATAATCCCAGCAGTTACCAAGCAAACTATTCAGAAATGGGATTTTAAAACAGCATTCTAGTTCAGAATGTGAAACAAGATGAAACAGCCAGCTCTTTTGTGGGATTTGAGCTCTTAAATCTCTACAAAGGCTTTGATATGGAAGTAAGCATAATGCAGAGTGTATGGAAATCTATTTTTAAATTACCATCTATCACTCATTAATTATTCATGCATAAATATTCACTAAAGATGACATTGGTTCAGCTGGAATAAGGTCACCTATGGCCCACTTCACTGCTCACAAAAAAGTGAAGACTGACAATAGATGGGCATAGAGAAAGTTCACACGTGTTCTTTCTACCACCAACCCATAGGGCATCTGCAGAAAAACACTACTACTTGTTTAGAGGAAAGGACAATGGGTAATAGGTAAGATGCACCTAGCTGCAATAGGTGCTCTCGAGTTACTCAAAATGTGCATGTGTAACAAACCTTTTTTGCACATCTCTTTTGCACAAGATAAATCATTTTGGCCTTAAATGATTTAAAGTTACTTCAGTCTTGACATTTGCACTTTGATCAAAGAACCACCATTCAGAAAAAGACTGCTTAAAGAATTAGTTTTGCTTTGCATTTAAAAAAATATTCCAAATGTCTGCAGAGTACATAAGATATTTACTGTACCTATAGTGACCACATTAAGAATTCAGCATAGGATGGCTTTTGAAAACAACAATCAACCTTACTTTGTTACTTGTATAGAGAATTAAATAATTAATGAGTTTCCAGCAGATCTGCTTACAGAATTCTACTTTATGTAGATGAACAGCATTTTTAGACTGTTTATCATTATGAAAGGCAATTTTAAAAGGCAGCATTGCAATCAACTATGGCTGGGTATAGCGCATTTCCTGTCACACGCACCCTGTTGCTCATCAAGTGACATGGATCCAAGCTGTTTGTTAACCACAGAAGAAGGAGAATCTGAAACAAAAACGAGATTTCAACTTAAAACATAAGCAGCAGAGAACTGCACAGCAATGTCATGATCATAGGTTAGTTTAAAATAAAAAATAAAAAGCAGCAACACAAGGAAGCTTCAGTTTTGTTTTATAAGCAGCCAGCCATATTGCATTTTCTAGGCATGACAGAAGCAAAGCCACTTGCTTTGAATCAGTGTGTATTTCTTTAGGTAGTCACTGAATAACCTGAAGCTTGCTGACATGTCAGTATTAAAAATGCCTGTCCATTACCAAAGTTTTTACTATGTTCTTAAAATTTCTAACATGTCAGGAAAAACACTGGAGAGTCATGACTCCTAAAGCCTTTGCTCCAATTACCACATGATACTGGTGTTTCAAACCCTCTGCTAAGTGTAAATTTCAGAATATTTATACTACAACATAAAACACTCAGTGGCATATCAGTATCTTCAATATTTATACCTATGAGCATAAAATGTAACAGATGAGACTGTTTACACACATAACAGCATATAAACTGTTTTTAAAATGTTAAGGCACCAAAATACACCCCATCCGTGACAGCCTGATAATTCTGCATTCCTAGATGCTACGCTTCTGAAACACTGATGACTGAGACCGTGTTCCTGACTTTATCACAGTACCATACCAGTCGGTCTTAAAAAAATATTCATCTAATCACAGGAAAAAAAAAATATTAAAACAAAACAAAAACAAAACACAAAAACCCCCAGCAGTTGAGCGCATTTTCTTCCACTGGACACTACCAGTTAATAACCATCACCAGCTCTGCATTCATTGTGCAAATGACAGATGCAACGTTCAATGTCTTCTGTGACTGTTTTCCCTGTCACCTCTGAAGATCAGATCATACTTTTGTATTATCATAAAATGATCTGATGTACATAAACTAGTGAAGTATTTCAAAGATACAGGCTAGGCAACCATATCTTGGTTCCATTTGTTAATCTTCTGTTATAATGTTATTTCAAATAACATTATAATGTTATTTTAAACATTTAACATTATAATGTTATTTTAAAAGGATTTAATATCCTATATTATACACTGAGCCATAGTCTGGCAACATCAAAGCTGCTAAAGGAATTTTAACATAAAGTGAAATCCTATACAAGGAAAGGAATGAAGTAACATACTCACTTCTACAGGAAACTCATTTCCAGGTTTGGGCCAGAATCACTAGTGTGACCTATTTTGTAGTACAGCCGTAAAACCTGCTCAGTTGACAAAGCTGTTGTAAACATAAATCCTCACATTATACTCCATCCTCAGGCATTGGTGCTAGAATCACAGTCTGTTCCTTCATTACACTGAAATATTGCACAGGGGAGGAGGAGTGAAGAACAAAGACCAGAAGAGTCTGAGGCAAGCCCAGTGTGTTTTTGAGGCTGGCTTGTTTTGGTAACTGGGCTTATGCATTTTAACTAAGTAACTGAGGAATATAAAATGGGCGCTTTGTTGTCTTCACCTTTGTTTAGCCATGTCTGCCTCTTGTACAAAACACACCTAAACCAGGCCACAGAATCTGTAATTTGATTTAGATGGGACAAAGCTCCTAACTATGAGACTTGTAACATGAATTTATTTCACTTTCCAAAACAGTGCTTTAGACATAGTACAGTCAGAAGTATTTACAGCAGAGTTTTTCAACAGAGTAGTAATCCACTTCTTAGAATCTAAACCAGAGCAAAAAAGATGGTGTGAACATGTACCATGCCACAAGATGATCTACTCATATTCTAGCTGATTCAGCACAGGAATCAATACACCTCTTTCCAGGGCAGGTTGACTTTATCACTGACTCACAGTTATGAAGCCTGTGACTTGGGATTATGTTGTATCAAAAGTTTTAAAGAAGGGGAGGTCTTGGACAGCAGACTGAGAAGCCTAAAGCCAGAAGACAGTGATCCTCAGTCACGCTCTGTACTTGCATTGAAATTCTTTCTATAAGCTTATTTGTCCTATTTTAAAAGGCACATCATGCTGCCAAACACTTTACTTGGCTGGAAAAGCTAATCTCATCAGCTCTTTAATTCAGACCACAATGAACAGAAGAAATATGACTAAACTTACATATTTTAATTATAAATGGAAGAAATTACATTTGCTACTCTGATCAGCAGTAGTAAATTTTATTAAGACCTTACATTACACAACAGTAAGTAGGAAGCAGGCATGCTTTACCATGTGCATCATTCAATCACAGCTGGTGAAAATGAAATTTTTTCAAGGTAGTAGTCCATTCCAGTGTTTAAATCTCTCACATTTCAGTAATATTCTGATATCACCTTACTTTGTGAGTGAATTTCACTTGTAAAATGAGAATTTTTAAATACAGGTCCTAAAAATTCCAATTGCCATGGTTAAGAGTTCAGTTTCTAGCAATTTCAAACTCACTTTTTTTTACTTTTTCAAGTCTCCAGAAGCCACAGATCCCCAGCACCCCTAGAAGTGGCACTGCAGTCTGGAACGCACACCTAACACGGGGGAATAAACATGACCAGGAAACCAGCCTAGAGAAGTTCAGGTAAATGCCTCTTTTTTTAATATATGGCTTCGTTTTGTAAAAATTCCTTCAATAATCTCAGACAAAGCTTTTGAAAAAAGTATTACCAAAACTGTGCCATATAGTTAAAAAAACAAACTAAAATCCAAACTCTTACCTGAACCTTCACAGGCTGGATCTACATCCCAATGTAGTTCACCACTGGTTGTAATGTCACCAGTACATTCTAAACTGGAAGACCACTTAAAGAGGGAACTGGAGATTCATAAATTTGGAAAACCTCAAACAGAAAATAGAAGATAATTTTAAAGTCAGTTTTATGCTGAAAGTTTTTCCTAGCCTGTGGCCAATCAGCACTTGACTTCATCCAAACGTTAGCATGCCATCTCTACTATTTTGGTTAAAAAGCCTTCCCCTTTGTATCACGGTAACACCAGCTCCAGTGAAAGTCAGGTTTGAAGCAGCAAGACCTGCTTTTAAAGTCCTAAATATTATATTTATAGTGAACATTAAAAAAAAATCAAATAGTTGCTTTAATATAGAAATAATTGCTTTGCACAGTGAATAAACTCTCAGTTATATAGTTTGGACTTCAAAATCTGGGTGTTTTACAAAGAATGCAAAGAATTTAGTAAAAGAACCTTGTAGTCATCACCTTGTTCTTCACAGAAAGCTTTAATACAGAAACAAAAGTACTATTTCTTTCTCCTTTAAAGATACTGACTGCACATACCTTTAAAACAGCCGAAGTTTAGAAGAAAAATAAATAAATAAAAAATCAAGTCTTACACTGAATTTCCCCCAAAATAGCAAGTGTAAAATATGCAAGTTTTGCCAGAGTAGGGACAGACAATTTTCATCTACAAGAACACTGCTACAATTGTTTTTCTTGTTCTCCTGCAGGTAACAGGCATTTATGGCCACTGTCCCTAAGTTAAGCACAAAGCCTCTCAGAATTTACTGGTTTCAAAACATTCTGCAAACTTGCTGTAGAATTTTGCAGTGTAGGAATCTATTCAAAATGCAATAACTACATGTTGTAACTAGACTACTAGCCACTGTTGTGATTATGGTGTGAATACTTGACACAACCCTTTTAAGTAATTTAGCCACGCCTCAGTTGTCACAGGATTTAACCAAAGAAGAAACCCTTCTAGACATTACTTCTTCACACAAAATATGCTGATTTTCCACACAGCATGCAGCTTACTCATTTTTACATGGTGCCATGACAGTCTGCTTCAAATTTATGCTTCAGGGTTTACCTCTTCATTCATATGCATGCTTCTATTCTAACTTTCTCAAACATGTCTCTTTGTATTATAAACACCTCCAAGGCTTTCTTGTACTAATTTCTAATCTTAATGTGAGAAAGAGGATGGTGAAATGAAAAGTCACTCTGTTCAAAAAAGGAAAACGTATCTGGGGACTTTAGCTTCTTTCAAGTATTTCCAGTACACTTAATGTAAAACCATAGCATCTAAGAGTGCCAAAATTCTGTTTGACTGATTCATTACCTAATTGAGAACATATGCTAAACCAAAGCCAAGTTTTAAATGTTACTATCTGATACAATTAACACCAAAATATTTTCAAGTGTGTAAGTACCTTGCTTTATTAAGAACGTGGCAATTTCTTGCTCAACTGGTCTAACAAACATTGCACACACCTGATACCATGCACCTAGGAAACTTTCTCCATATAGCATCATTTAGCTATATAACCCTACCATGTTAGATAATTAAAAACTGTCAATATTACTCTTTCCTTAACCATGTGATGATAAACACCACCACATGCAAAGTAAGACAAGCAGCAAATGCATTAACTGTCTTGTTCTGGAAGAGAAGCATCTCAGCCAACAGCAGCAGCACAAACTATAACTACGTTAGCTGCTCAAGAAACCTTGACAAATGACAACCTGATGTCTGAGGGTCCTGTGAGGAGCCCCTAGAGGAGGGCTGATCAGAGGATGACGACTGTGGTGCTGAGCCCTCAGCTAGCTCTCGCTGTCTCTGTTGTTCTGCCTTCTTAAGCCTCAGTCGCTGTAGACCCCTACGGATTATAGCTAACTCAGGTCCCATTAACTCTGACAAACAGGGAGGTGGGGGGAAAAGAAAAATATGTAAAAGAAATAAGCATTGAACATAAAATACATAGAACAGGGAGGCGAGGGGAGAGGTGGGGTAGGGAACGGGGACTGACCGAAGAGAGAAGCAGTAATGTTTGAGTTGTTTTTTTCTTCTCGAATGCATACATCATGGGACTTTATAGTTCAGGATTCACATCATACAATACATCCCCCTCCCCATCTCTGACACTTAAACCATTTAACAAAGATTTATTTAACAAAAATAGATCCTGTCTGATCCAAAACAAACAACAGACGTATTCATTTTCATGATCGTAACATGCGTAACAAATTTGAATATTGTGATGTAAAATTATGCAGCTGTGTAAGTTTTTAAAATTAATGTGATAGCTTCCTGATAGGAAAAAAAAAAAAAAAGTACAATTTTGATAAAAACAAACCTGTGAAAAAGTAAACTGAAACAATGGAAATAGGTGGAAGAATAGCACCCATCTAATAAAAAAAATACACTTTACTATGACCTTGCTTTTTATCTCACATTCCTAGTGGGTGAGCTTTCACAGTCTGAACACACTGTTAAGTGGTCCTACAGAGAAAATAATTTATTAGATCATAAACAATTCTTAATAACATTCACTTAACAGGTTCTTCTTTCAGTTCCATCTTCAGAGACTTAATAAATTTGTCTTAATTCATTTATACCATTTTGGCATGTACCAGTCCACTGTCTGATTAACATTATTTTTTGCAGACTGCTATAAAATCAGGTGTAAACTAGGTCTTTCCATGCTCTTTGCAGATTTCCTTCACTTACAAAAGTGTTGTACAGTGAGAACGTCTCTTTATACAACACAGATTGTTTCTTTACTGGAAATAGCTGAAACACTGACCTGAACCACTGCTGAACTATACTCATCTGTAATATAGTAGGGTAGAGAAGCTATTTCAGACTTAGATGTTCATATCAAAAACTCTAGGTTGTTCTGCTATAAACTACTAGCTTAGATGTGTTCTGAAAGTATTTATATCTAGGAAACTCTGGATTTTTTTGTAGATGTAAGAAAATCTATGAAGGGGAGGAAAAAAAAAATATCAGTACATATGAAATGTTAAAATACTAGAGAGCATTACATTGGCATATAACCTCCCATTCAAGCAAAAGCTTTACAAATGTTCTGTAACTATTCACTTACTGAAGCAAGCAAATTTTAAAATTGCTTTCATAAAAAGAAACAAACCCAAAGAGAGAATCCAGTCATTCAAAAATTAGTGGCAGATACCAGTTAATATTGAATAGTCATAAGCTCTAATGTCCTCAGTACAATACTACTTCTGGGAAGTACATCCTGCTAGATTATGGTTGATGAAGCATAACAAGAAGGAAAAATATGTACTTCCTAAAAGAAATATGGCATCAAAGAGATTTGCTATGAATGTGTCATGAACATTTATGGAAATGAGAACTCTAAACAGTCTAGAAAATGCTTCCTAAAATGCTTTCCTAAATAAGGAAATTTCAGTTATGTCTAGAATTGCAGTACTTGCTGCTGACTCAGTTCCACTCGGTCCAAAGACAGAATTTAAGATGTAACAAGAACAATTCAAAATGTAAAGAGATAAATACTGTCTTGAATATGTTCAGTGACAACACCTTTTAACACATTTCAGAATCTCTAAGCAAATGTTTATTTTGCCAGCAAATGGAGTGAGGAAACAGAAATGGAAAGAAAAAACAAAACAAAACAAAACCCAACTACTGCCACCATCCCATTCAAACTTTAAAAGCAAAGTTAACTTGTAAATTTGTATCAGAACATATACTAACATTAAATTTTGCCCTAATTAGTTAATTGATCCCCTACCTTTTCTCCTAACAGTATCAATGTATATCTTGAATATTATTTATGGGGAAAAAAAGCATTATTATATTTTACAGTTAGTTGTATCTGATGCTTATTCATGGTTTAAATCTATAGCATTGTAAAACTAATGTAAAAAAATAATTCACTCTTTCCACTGAACAGGCCAAGCAGGACAAGAAAATAAATGTTATTTTTTCATTAGTGACAAGCATGAAAATCCAGCAATTGTTCTGCCTCATTACAAAAAAAAATTAAAAATTCAAAGTTACAGACAAGAATAGGATACTAAAATTTTACACTGATCATGTTAATTATTTGCAACTTAAATCTTCCAGTGATGTTCTTCTACAATATACATTCTGGCAAAAATATTTATCCCAACAAGCTCCAGCAACCAACTATTTTTGAACTAACTCTATTCTGAACATGTACTTCTTTAAAAAATTTAGAAATTAAGTAGGTAATTCAGATGTAGAAGCTCAAATGCTCACAACATGGAATATTTTCTGGAAGACCATACCAAAAATATTTTGGATTTATAATACACGCAAAGGTATTGCTATTTCAAAGACAGGATTACCACCACTGCCTATGTTCATTACAGAAACATGTAGAAATGATTTGTGGAAAGGTGTTTATAAGCCTGTTCCATTGAAGAATGAATTCATGCTCCAATTCTGTCAGTCGTTACTCAAACCCATATTCTTAATTTGCTAACTTTTTGCCACAATATTCAAACTTGTATCTACCACCACTTTAGGGAAAACGATGGCTGAAAGCCTCTTGCTTTCTGTCTGTTTTCCAAAATGCTTGACCCCAGGTCATCCACAACACACCTCCATCTGGTCTTCCTAATCAACTCCACTGTATTTAAAACTGCTATTCCCATTTTCACTTTGCCTATCCTGTCACCCCAAAAAGCAGGTTTTATTCACCTCTAAATGCAGTTAAACAAACTGAGGGAATCTTGTTCTTGATGCAGAGAGCAGTTTTCATATCTATAGACTAGAGACAGTGAGTAAATAATACCTCACAACCAAGCATCCTCAGGGATTATGTAAGTATACAAACATTGCAAAATGCAAATACACATTAAAGCCTACCCTTTCTCCTCATCACTGATACTGCTCTGAGGTGACCTGCTCCCTCTAGCCTGCTGCTTCCCTCTCCCCTGAACTTGCCCATGGTACTTTTTTTACAGTAATCAAAGTGTTTTTAAAGCTGTGAAAACTAGAGAAGATGCTTACTAGATGGGCAATTGTTCAGTACTATTAAGTATAGCCCTGTAGGAGTCCTGTAGACAATTTAAAGATGACCCTGGTCCTAATACCAGAATCTGCATACAGTGATAAAGAATACCAGGTAAAGTTTTGCTTCTTTCTTTCTTTCTGTGGGTCTGTCAACAAAACAAACACTGCTACCCCTTTCAAACCGAATATATTGGAGAGTATTAAATCTGAAGTAACCCTGGGAAAGAGGAAATGCTCTTAAAGAAGAGCTGAATTAGCTTCATGCTAGCAGAATAAACTTTTACTTAGAAATTCAGACAGATTCAGAGAAAAAGAGGAAAACACTTTTTCTAGCCAGCATACGTTCTTTAAAATGCAGGATAAAAATGCATCATAATTCCAGAAGTGCTCTCTAGTGCATTATCATTATGCAACTCATGAAGTTTCAATGTCATAGCTTGAAGCAATTATTATTATGGGGCATATTCTCCTGGCCGCAAAATATACCATAAGCTCCAAAATATAGCATATAACTTAAAATACAAAACAAAAAAAACCCTAATGTTATGTGTATTCTTTGGTGTCAGTTAAATTGGGTTACAATGAATGAGAAGAGATCTCTTAATCAATTTCTTTGTTTCTATTGTGAAAAGCTTGAGACTGCAGTAAGCTGACATCAATACTAATAAAAATCATAGGTGACTAAATCTCTGCTATTAAATAAGTTTTCTAGTATTCACTTATTCTAGAGTGAATTATTATTATTATTATCGGGACTTTGTGTATTGCCATGCTTTATCCTCTAAACAGGGCTCAAACTAGTTGCAAGGTTTGAAAGGGTGAAGATGACATATTTAATTAAGTTTAACTTAAGTATTTAGCTTCTCTGTCTTTTAGATACCAAAAAACAAATTATTTTTCAAATGTTCCAAAGATACTGGCTGCAGCAGCCACAGTACACTGAATGGCATGCTTTTCCCTGGGAAATCCCCATCTCCATTACTCCATAATCATACATCGTAGGGACTGAAGACACTATCAGACACCTTTTCCAGTGACAAAGACCTTAATTTTTCACCAACAAAATTTGTATAAGACAAAAGGTGACTCTATTAAAAAACCATGGGATTTCAAAATAAACAAGTCTGACCTGCTGATGTTTTGAATCATGTCAGCCTTTCTAACACAACTGTGAAAGACAGAAATTCACTTAAAAAAAAAAAGTAAAAATAAACTCTCCTGCAAATATTTAAAGGCTGTCGCACCTTTTACTGCACAGAGATGGAAAAGGCCAAGTCAGAGCAAAAGGTGCTTGTTCACTACCCAAAAAAGTCTGACACTGACAGAGGAATATACTTTCTTCTTTTCACACAGTAAGAATGCAAATCTGTGTTAGATATAGATTGGTATCTCCATGATATACAAACTTAACAACCAATATGCAGTATAAATTTATTAACCAGTAACAAAATATCACACAATGTGAGCCCTGTCTACCTAGGTAATTTTAAGAAGCCAAAAATCTGACATTGTTGTCTCTGGAATGTTGAGGATGTAGATTACAACTGAAGAAGACATTCTCTATTTCCTCTGATAATAACAGGCATGGATTCTGCTATTCATTGCACTGATGCTGCTACAGCCAAACTGTAGTTGAAGAAGCTCTGATGTTACTTATACTCCATGAAGAGAACAATAAATTTAGAAAAAAAAAGTACTATTTTTATTTCTACTTCAGAAGACAATACTGGCTAACCCCTTTGAGATTCCTTCTTCAGACTAACATATACAGTTGATGGTTTTACTACTCTTTAAACCACAGCTGCAGTCACTTGGTAACTATAAGATGCCTAATCTCATTAAGTATGTTCAAGAAAGAAGAGATTGAAATAAATTACCCTAAGTATCCTAATTTTTTTTTTAATTGAAAGAATCTTTCATAAATAATGACAAGATGGATTTCTTCTCACCAGACTGATGAAGCACAGGTTGAGCCGTGGCCCCTAAAGAGGGCCTTTGTTCATTATCAGGAGAGGACAACAATGAAGTTGAAGGGGGACTTTCTGTTGAAGATGATGTTGAAGGAGCTTGGGCTGACATTGTAGAAGAGGAAGATGATGGAAGCTGTTCAGAACCATCTACCTCCATTGCAGTTTCTGATTCTGCACCAGGTGGCACATTATTAGTAGCAGGAGCATCTGTCCGATTAGACCCACCTTTGATTAAAAATAAAAAAAAAAAAAACAACAACAAGAAAAACAAGAGTCCAAAGGTGAAGTTACTCTGTCTCTGAAGATACCTCTGTATTACCATTCACATGGCAAACAAGTCTGCTTATCTCTTCAGAAGGCACTAAGATTTTTTTAGTTTACACTTTAGAAAGGTTGACGTTCAAGTCCTGCACATCCAGTATAAACACACTTTCTGCTGTTATTACCGTGTTTAAAAAGAAGGACATCACCTCTGGACCGTGATCTTCCTCGTCCTCGATTGCTTTGTGCAACTTCACTAGCTTCTTCAAACCATCTTGACAACATGTCTGACATCCTTTGCATTAGAGAGACATTAGGACTTTGCTCCCCTGCAAAATAAGTAATGCTAAAGTTTTAGCTACAAGTTTATAAAAGTGTTCATTTTTTCTCCCATTTCTTCTTACATAAAAAAAGAAGCCTGCACTGTAAGCTGCATAATGAGTAACCCCCTGAACTATCTCCTTTTGTCAGCACAACAGTCCAGTAAGAATTGCCAACTGAACACAGCACCACATACAAACGAACAGTCCCTCCTCCTTTTTCAGCTACCAGGAGCTTTTGTACCCAGGACGTCGTGAAATGTGTGTCGTTCAGTTTTAAATGCTGAATACATAAGTCAAGGCTAGATTTTTATGTTTTTCTAGCTAATTATAAAATAACCAATTTTACCATTGAACACCGAAACAGCAAAAAGACTAGCACAAATTAAACACATGATGGTTTTAACATTACTGAAAAGCTTTCTTCATTTTCACATTTTGAATCAAGTCTCAAGACTGCAAAGACACTCAAGAATACTTGACATACTTTCAACAGAATTCAAAACATTTTCTTCTTGTTTTATTTCTAGTTTTATTTTAAACATTTGAAACAAAATTTATTTAAAGAGAGAAGACAGGAAAAATTCCATTTGTAAAGAGATGCCTTAAATAGAATATGTGGGTTTTGTTTGTTTGGCTCCATAGCCAGTTTGGAAGTATGTTATGTTTAAGCAACTTTTGTAATTGAATACCTTAAGAAACACCATTCCTGTGAAGTAAAATTGCTTAACAAAATATAATTTTGTGAAAAATATTTTAATACACTGCACACAAAAGCTAGCACCAAAAGATTCTGGAACATACTTAGGAAGAACATGTACAGTGAGGATATGCCTCTCAAATACCAGTGCTGCTACCCACACAGATATTTCAGCTTTTCCTGAAAGACTAATGGAATATCTGGAGCTACTGATCATCTTTCAGTACTGTATACAATTTTCACTCCTAGGATATAGCTTGAATAGATTATCTCTAGACCTTGCTTTTAGATTATTTGCTTGAATTTAAGACAGTTGGAAATGGACAAAGGAAGGGCAACACAGCAACGCACCCCCCCAATCTGACCCCAATGCCCTTTTCTACCCTCATTTCTAAGCTGCAGGTCTCTGACCCTCCCCTGGGAACCCACATTCCCCTCCTGCACTCCTGGAAGAGGAACTCTGATCTCAGGAGCTTAAAATACAAAAAATAGAACATAACAGCTGAGGAAAACAGACAAAAGGTGGTTAATAATGGGAAGACAGAAAAATACACAGCTAACAGAAAAATAAGTTACAGGTCAACACAGGCATAACCAATGGTATTCTCAGTCACTACACAGCTGTATCAAATAATGTATAGTAAAGATACTGAAGCTTTGTTCTTAGAAAATAAAAATCTATCCCATGTCTATACTGGAAGAGTCCTTCTTTCAGGCTATTTTTTCTCCTCAGCAGATTTGCTTAAATTTATTGGGAAAAATAAAGCTAGAAGGACACTGAAGATATTTATAGACAGAGATTTTATAACTAAAGCACAACAACAAAACCACAAACCAAACAAAAACACACAAGCAAATACAAGCACACCATACCACCACCCCCCACCCTCAAATGCAAACACTTTACCATCTCTTTCTCGTTCACTCTCAGGTCTTGCTCTTGGTCCAGTATCTGACCAATCCCCTCTTAGCCGCAAACGTTTAACAGGAGGTTGCCTTAACTACAGAAAGAAAAAACCAAAACCAGAAGAGAGAGGTATTACAAAGCTATTTATGTTGGACAGTACAGATGTCTAAGTCTAAATATAAATGCAATATCTCAGTTTTCTTAAGTTACATGAATTTGTATCGGTCACAAAAAAAAAAGGAATGCCATCCATATGTTCCAATCAACTATGAATAAGTACACTTCATCAATACCACACAACAGTTTTAGCTACACAGAAGATGAACAGTCTAAATCAATGACTTTCAGAACTAATGCAGCTTTTACTTTATGCAATACTAACTTTCCCGTGTTAACTGAGGTTTTCCATACTAAACAATAATAGTGAAGGTTTTCCAGAATTCAATCCTGCAAAAATATTCACTTCTTCATGTTAAAAACTATGTTTCAGTTTCATGGATTATGAATTTGGAATTAAGCAAATGGCAAAACCAATCAGATTTTAATTAAACAAAGAAATTTTATTATTTTTTTACAGCAGGATATACAAAAAAATCCAGTATAAGAAGCGTTACTTTCAGCAGCTTGAAAGGAAACAGGCCCTGCTTGGAGCATTCAGAAAGGCAGTTCAATGTTTGAAATTAAGTGTATTGGATGGATATTTCTGGCTTTAAAAAAAAATAATAGTTGTGCTGACAATTTTAAATTAAATGAAAAAATCCCTGCAGTAAAAGCATATTAAAGCGTTAATTTTCAGCAGCCAGTAGATGAAGGAAGAAAGCTTTACACTCCTTCTATTCTATACAGCTTAAAGTCGCTGAAATAAAAAGAGCATTTAAGCAAAATCATCCAGCAAGAAGAGATTACTGGACATATTCTGTGCATACAAGACAAAAGAACACAGGGGATCTCTTATTAACAGGTGGTCACAATCTGCTCCCCCTATAGTAGCTTGGCAGTTAATTCTCCACCAGATTACCTCACACCAGATTATCTTTCTTCTGTATAAAGGGAAGAGCACAGAATCATTTGTTCATCACATAATTTTTCTGGGTTCCTCTTTGCTTTCTGATGCCTAACACCATAACTCTGCTGGACATTGCTCCTCAGTCCTATAAATCTATACCCCCTGCCAATCAGCAATATTGGTACTAGGAACTGCAGCCTGTGCCCACTGAGCACAGCATGGTCATTGCTACTCACAGGCCATAGGCTTAGCATGAAGCTAAAAACACAAGCCTTGTCAGGCTTTCTCTGGACTTCACTTGCTTCAAGCATTCTTTTACCACATTTAGCTACAACAACAATGGTTAAGTTACCAGCTGATTACCACCTAATTTGCTCTAGTTTCCCATGGATGTGAGGTGTCCTGTCAACAGTTCTGATATATATGCAACAACACCAACTATTTAAACTGCCAGAAGAACCACCTGTGGCCACAGGATACTCATGCAGCATGAAGTAGTACTGTTATGGACAAATTATATCCTTCAGGTGGATACCAGAGACACATTCTGACTCACCATGAGCTATTAACTGTACTGTAAAGGTTGGACCCAAGCAACAACTGTTTTAGGGGCAACAAGGACAAAGAACGAGCATTTAAAAGCAAACCCATGCCATATTGCCATACCAATAAAGAAAACACATCATGTATAACATGTTTAAAATGTATCAGATGTCATTCAAGTAGACTCTTATGAATGAAAACCACCATCATGCTTCTGCCAGCACAGAGGAAGAAGAAATCTCCACCACTATCATCACACTCATCCCCCCATGGAAGACAGCAGAATGCTGACAGCTCACTGTTAATGTCCTTGAGGCCTGTCTCAGACTAAAGGTAATGACCTCAGGAGGCAGACAGCCTTGTGAAAGGATGAGTATAATGCCAAGAAAAAAACCCAACAAAATAAGGAGTCTACTGGTTGGGAGTGTGCAGGGGGAGGCAGAAAGACATATATAACTTCACTGTAGTTTAGGAGATTTGTTTTATATTGATCAGCAAACTTCAAGGGTAATCATCATCACAGCTGAGCTGATAAACCCTGCTTGTGTTCTGGTTGCACTGCTCAAACATTTGAAACTTTTTTTAAATACTGCTCAGTCCCAGTGGCTCTTCCCCTTGATCTGAACATCTTGTACTCCGTCATCTCCATCACTGAGTGGTAACTTCCAACAAAGAGCATATTTACTTGATTTCAATTAATATGCTTTTGGTGGCATGGAAAATAACAGAGAAAACACCTCAATTACAAGAGTGACCTGTCACCCTTGCCAGTCTTATAACCTGAGGTACACATAGATACCTTCTAATCTTCCAGAGAAGGAAAAGGGACAAGAAACCCGTGACAAAATATTGCATATAAATAAATAAATTGTAAATATACAAATTTTGTAACACAACCTACTTGCCACATCTCCGTCTATGAATAGCAATGTTAATTTAACTTAAAGGGAAATACATCTAATTGTCCCACAAGAACAAAATACAAAACATGAAAACAAATCATCTTAATCACTTGCCTCTTCCCGCCTCTCATCAGCAGAAGGAACTTTAAGTTCTCGTGCTGTGTCATCCTTGGGATCAAATAAGTATATGTAATCTGAAGAGTAGCTGACAAGGATCTCTTGACCATCTTCACTATAACATAGAGACGTTACTCTGCAGGATTTGTTATTGAGATGAGGAGGAACAAAACGTGCCACCATTCCAACAGTGCCCCTACCAGCATAGTTCCCTATAAACATAATAAAGAAAATAGAAAAAAAGGCAAAAAAAAAAGGCAGGGGCGAGAAAGAAATTTCAAATTTTCAAAAGCTTCAATACACTTCTTATTTAACATCCAACAAAACACAATCAGAGAAAATAATCCCGTAGCTTCTGCATTACATTGGATCTGAGTACCGAGATACCAGATCTTACTAGTATACTATATATTTTTTTAGAAACACTCTGTACATTTAAAGAAAAAAAGATGAAAACACACAGACATATTACTATATCACATACCCATCATATAAAGGCACCTAGATGCCATCTGTCAAATGTAATACAAACGGTAATTTTGAAACTTAAGAACATTTACACAATAATAACGCATATCCGTACCCACACACAAATTAGAAAGAAATTTACTATATGAACATTTGAAATTTTCAGACATACATCTCCTATTTTACACTCAAAGTGTTTTTAAAATACTAGTTTTTCCTCGAGACATAACAATACTATCACTTTGAAACTGCTGAACTATACATTTATTACACTTTCCTGACATGCCACATCCATTCTACATGCTAAAACAAATCTAAATTCTAGAAATACAAATCTGGTGAGTTACCTATGACAAGATCTATCACTAAGAAAAACATTCTGTTCCAAAACCTCCTAACTTGCCATGTAACTGGCAAATTGCCTCATGGAATATATGTTATGGCTGAGTACATGCCATGGTCTGTCCCTGACCACAGACAAGTTCAGAGTTTATCATCTCATACTACATAAGGGTTGAAGCAGAAATTTTAAAACAAAAAACAATAGTTAATTCACAAGCCATAGAACACCTCATTCCTTAAAAATAAATAAATAAATAAATAAATAAATAAATAATTAAAAAAAAAACCCTCCCACCAACCCCAACACCTAAAGATGCTAATTTTTCTGGGTATAAGCATCTTATAAAAAGTTGACTTTTCTCTCCCTTTTCACTCCATAAGCCTGCATACCTGAATTCATCTTCTTCCTGTATTATTACAATACAGGTATATAGGACCTTTTACTCAATCCCCCTGTTCCTCAGGCAGTTCTCACAGAATTTTGCTGACCACTCTCATGAAAGGGAAAGAACTTGTAAAAATGTTAGCCTGATGAGAGGGGTAGTTTTATGTTTATTGACTGATACTTATTGTTTCTTTTTTCCTCCATCACAATCATCAACAGGAAAATGCTGCAAGAAATGACAAATCTTGTTATGCTGATTACTTGCATGAATGTGTATGCACAACTATGTATTAATATGTGTCCAAATATAGACTGGTGATACATAACAAGAAAGAGATATTTTAGAACTATGTAATGCACTTTTTCTTGTCACCTGAAATTTTTGCCCTTGGGCAAGCATCTGAAGCATACTAGCTTTTATTGGGAGAGTTTGTAGTTTTTCATTGAAAGTATGATAGACACAACAGTATCTACTACAAAGGTAAGCATGTTGCCTGACATCACCGAGTTCATAAGATCCTTTTCCTTAACAAGCAACAATTTCCATCATGGTAAAGTACAAGAAGGTAAGAGCTTAATTAGACTCCAGATGGACCACTACAGGCTGCAATCAATAGCTTTTTGGAATCTTGGAATCACATGTTTTAGGATGAAAGAAGGGACATTACAAAATATCTTTTTCTGCATTCAGTATACAGTACACTCTAAAATGGATAACAAGGTTAAGTTTACTTACTTGAAGATTTCCTTATGACCAAATATTAGACAAATTATTATTATTAAAAAGCACAGTTCTCAGAAAAGAAAGCTATGCTTCAAACAGTATTACACTTCAGTCATTCACCATCTATTTGAAAAAGAAAGAACCTAAAATTGGAACTACAAATAGTTAAAAATGCTTACTGTAAAGTATGGTTCCTACCTGTTGCTCTTGTACCAAGCATTCGCCGATCATATATTCTTACTGAGCTATCAGAACAACCCACAGCAAGATAGTAGGGAATTGGTGGACAGATAGCAACAGAAGTGGCAGCACGCCGACAGTTTATTAAAATATCCTGGAACAAAAGAAAAAAAATACAGCACTCAAATAACAGCTATGAACACCTAAAGTACAATTCTGGTTTTTACTTCCCACTAGTCGGGGTGGTTTCAAAAAAACTAAGTCTGTCCCTGTGAATCTAGTATGTAAATATATTAAACAGAAAAGCCACTCCAGAGAAGAAAAATTATCAGAGAAATATAGCACAAGACCAATTAAAAAAGAAAACAAACCAGAACAAACCACTGGAGCAAACATTTAAGAATAGGTAAGCATAACTACTACAGATTTAGAAATTAGCTTGCACCTTCAATTTTCCTATGGAAACATAATTGTTGAATCAGAAGAGCATCAAATATGCACAGTCTAAATTAATCTAAAGGATTAGAGTAGATTTAATCTCTGGGCAGAT
Source organism: Heliangelus exortis (assembly GCF_036169615.1). NCBI lineage: Eukaryota > Metazoa > Chordata > Aves > Apodiformes > Trochilidae > Heliangelus > Heliangelus exortis. Next base: position 105,114,402 of record NC_092422.1, on the reverse strand, counting down.
AATTGGATAAAGGAAAAAGAAGTAAGGAGCTCCTAGAACTGGTAAATATGCACTAAGAGGAATAAAATTAATCGAGAGCAGTAATCCACACTTGGTGTCAGGTTTTCTCAAATTCAATATTGAAAATGTTTTTGAAATCCAAACACAGTGGACATCACCAATATCTTACCTTCCAGGAAGAAACACCAGTGACTAATTTTATCTGGTGCTTTTCATTACCAAATCTTTTCTTAGAGTGGGAAAAAGGATACTCAAGAACAGAAGACTGCAGATGATTTTCGAGGCTCATTTTTCCCCAAACTCTGCACTCTATAGTAACTAAGGTCAACCAAGAGACTCAATTTCAACATACAATTTTTTCTACCTTATCTGAAACCTCACACCTTGCTCATAACAAAAGTTCATAAAAATTCTTAAAGGAAATATTAAAACAAAATAATAAATAAATGAGAAAGAAAAAAGACTCCCCAAACTTTTTTTTGTTTCTTGGGAAACATGTTGTCATCTCCACCAACGACCCTGAAATCTATTATTTCTAAAAGCCTTACCAGAATTCATATCCTATGTTTGTATGATGTACAGCTCTACATTTAGGTCATCTTTATTAAAAGATTTCACTCTTACATCTTTACAATCTTCCTTTGTGCAACTTGTTTTGATTCGAGTATCAAACCATCTTACAGTGCCATCTTCACCACAAGAGAGGAAAGTATAGGGATCATTTGGTACTGTCATAATCTGTTCAAAAAAAAAAAAAAAGAAAAAAGTACTAATACATCCAGAAATACCATTACTTTTAAACTAAAAGCACCAGCACTTTAAGCAGAAGTGAAGAGTGAACCAATTATAAGTCAAGCTTTTTAGTGAAATAAAAAGGAAAACTGAAAAACGGATGATATTTCTTCATTTTCAATAAAAGTTTTGAACTACTGAAGTTAGAAAAAGCTGTGAAATGTCATCTAAGATTATATATTTATAGGTCTAAGCTTCTAGTATCTTTCAATAAGCAACATATATTTACTGCAGTCAGTTTTCAAATAGTCATTTTGCTGTAATCGTTCAACAGAACCTTAGTTCATTTTCTATCAAGTAATAAAAGACAATAACAAACAAAACCCTCACAAGTCTGAATGACATTAAAATACTAGATGGCTTTTATCCCTGTTAGGCTGTTCCTTTATATTCAAAATAGTCCCCTGAAGCAACTATGCATTAAAAGCTGTTACCTATCCCCTCAACTACTGCTTGCTTTCTTTCTTTTTTTTAACTTTTTAAGAGAGCAATGTATTACACCATTTTCCTGATGTCAGCCCTACTCAAAACTAGGGAAGACTCAGATGGAATCTCTCACATGTATGGCTTCACTCAAGAAGGCCTCCTTAAGATAAAAAGAAAAGGCAAGCAACCATAATACTACAGTTGAATTCCACAGGGCAAATGAATGCACATGAAATATGCTTTTACATGCTAACCTTTAACTACAAAGCAGTATGTTGTAGAAACTAGCAATATTTTTCTTTTCCTATACGACTATCAGTAACTTAATAGAAAAGTTGAAAAGCCACAAAAATCAATAATAGCCTAATAGAGTAATTCAACACAGAGCAAACAAGTGATTCTTTTAACAATTTTTATGTGACAATTCATTCTCTCTGCCCCTCCTTTTAATAACAGTAAACCATGAATATCTGCAAACCTCTCTACCTAAAGTAAGATTACAGAAACGATCGCTGCAGGATCCAGCATTTCCTCTTGTACTGCTCAATGTTATCTTGAGACAGTGTATACAGTACCAAATCTTACTGCTGACAAACAAGACATTTAACATTGACAGAAAAAAGTCAAAGTTTTAATAACAATGGAATAATAAACTTCTGAGCTATGACCATTACCCTTCAATATGTTAATGTAATACATTGAAAGGAATTTTCTTCACTATGCATTAATTCAAAGTAATTTTACTAGCGTAGTCATAAAAGCCTGAAGTTTTTCCTCAATCTGCTAAATCTGTCCAGCATTTTTTCTGTATTTCAATGAAGAATGCATCACTGAAAACACACTTACTTTGGTCCAAGAATGTTGCAGAAAGGAGTATAATAGAAAAATCTTTTATTTCTAGTAACTGTATTTTACTTTTGTTCACAATTTTTCCCAATATAAATGTAATAAATAGTGCAGTGAATACCTCCACTTGCATGTGCCAACTTTTATGCAGACATACTAAATACCTTTATAAGCATTAAAGGAGAAATTGAGACATGCAGACACCAGTAATTAATTGTTACATTTCAGTTCAACAAGTACACATCCTATATATAGAAAATCCTTCTCTACTGACTAAAAATCATGACTGTCTATTTAACTTTAACACCAGGAAGCTGTATGATCATTTTAGTGCACTGAAAATATGAAGGTAAGAGTTGTCCATAAAAGTACATTCTCTTTCTGAAATGTTGTTAAAATGAAGAACAATAAAGAAAAGAATTTGGTTGAGTAAATGTAAATTTGTAATAGACTTGCATAAACAATGAATTCACCTAGAACATGTTTCAAGAACTTTTCTCTCCCTTTCTTCTTACTCTGTTATCCCTCAGAGTTAAAAAGAATTGTCAAATTATTTCACAGTTCAAAACAATCTACACAAATTTCCACATTACTCCTTTTCCATGGATGGTTTTGTAACGGCTTGAACTGTTACAAACTCCAAGTTTAAAGCACAGTATAAATTCAAAACACATTCAAATTCAGAATTAGTACCTCAAGGGTAGATGGTGTTAGCTTTTGTTATTTAGAGAATCCAATGAGTCAAAGTTCTATATTTAATATGATGATGTAGTTACACATAGCTGAGCAGTGACGTCACAATATTTTGAAAGGCTTTCCTACTCCAGGAACCTCTCAAGAGACAAAATTGACTTACAATAAAAGCTGGACCTGTTTGGTTAAAAATCCTTGCTATTTATTATACTTTCATATGCCACAGCTCAAAAAAGGTCTGCTATGCAGCACAACTGAACATGCATTGATGTTCAAATATCAGGTTTAAGACACAGTAACGGAATACATAGTTTTCATAAAAAGTGCCTCCGAAAATGTTTCATAAACTTATTTTTTTCTGAAGATGCTTTGAAGAGAGATGAAATTTACATATATTAAAACCTGAGTGCAAAACAGGCTATGAAAAACAACTTCAAGAAGAGACACGGATGTTAAAACTGTCCTGGTGATACAGTGGTTTTGGGATCCTTCCCATTAACTGTGTTTAAAAACAGAATAAGCAACCAAACCACTACCACACTACTGTCATTCTAAACAACTATAATGCCCTTATAAACATTATTTGCCAAATAAAAATCACCTGCAATACCACCATTTTGACTGTGCAATACAGCAATCAAATGTTCATACTCTCTTCAACTAATGATTTTGAAGAAATCTACTGTATTCCATACAACTAGTTACTGATCTGCTACAGTTAATCTATATGGGCAATATTAAACTTGCTTCTTCACTTGCTAGTCTTTTCGGTCTTCGGTAATTATTCTAAGATGCTTTCAAACTCTTATTATCTGCTTTGAGGAGCTTGATTTGTTGTACCTATCAAAATTATATTTAACGTCTGGTTTAGTAGCTTGTGACATGCACACCATTGTTACTGATGACAAGCAACAACCTTACAAAGAGACAACAGGCATCTCACATTATAGGCTAGAAGTGCCTAAAATGTTCTAGCCTGATACTGCTCCTGACCCACAAGCTTAACTTGCAACTGCTTTCATAGCATTCTCCCAGTTTGATCACTGGTTTCCAGAACCACTTGGTGTGCCAGCCACTTAAAGTAATCAACCACTCTGCTGGTCAACCCAGCCTCAGGCCGATCAAACCTTAAGACCACCACAGTGACTTCTCAGGATGAGAAGTCCAAGGGTTGGACTTGATGATCTCTGAGGTCCCTTCCAACCCAGCCAATTCTATGATTCTATGATTCTATGACTTTTATGCTGCCACCAACTCTTTCACTGGCAGTCTCTGAGCAGCCTAACCTATGACCCCAAACTTCATGCAGCCAAACCCATTGCTCTCATGATACTTCCATCACTACCTTCATGCCTCTTCAGCAGAGTATCCATCATAATTTTCCTGTTCTCAAGCTCAAAAAATGGCTTATATGACACTTGCAGCTAGCTACCCAACAAACAAAGGTACCTGCTGAGCCAGTACCTGGCAGCTCCTCAAGCGTGCAGCTGGCCAGCAAGAAGGCTCCGCTTTCCGCAGAAAGCCACAGTGCAACGACCCGACAGAACCCCTCCTCAATGACAACATTACAGCTATAAGAAAAGCATGTCAGGCTCCAGATGTTCTTATGAAAAATCATGATTTATTTGAGAAACAGAGAACATCCAATCAGTTTGCAGAATCCACAGCCCAGCACATAGGCTGCTATATATAGTAAACCTCGGTGAGAACTGAGGCAGTGTAAGCTTCTGACTGGGAGCCATAAGGACTGATTCTATTCCAAGGAAACAGTATTTTCTCAATCAAAACCTCTCAAAAATAAAAGCAGATTATGTGAGCCTGGGATCCAGAATTACATTTTGCAAAACTGAAAATTCAGTCTTGTATTAAATCCAGGCAGAAAACCAAACCAAAACCACAAACCCCAGAAACATAATGAATACCACAGGGCTCACTCAACTGACTGACAAAGATGCCTTGTAGACAAAAAATGTTGTTTGTCTACATTTAATGGAACACGTGCAATTGCAGCCATAAGGACACTTTTACCTGATAAAAATGAATTCTGGCATACTCCAGCCAATTTTTTTTTCAGACAACCTTTTGAGACTCCCCATTCTTTTAACAGAAATTTTATAATATTTTGTTTGCCCTAACATACAAAGAAAGAGATTTAAAAGCTTGCTAAGAAACTGACCTAAACAGATGAAAAACCAATGCATTTGGGACTTTTTTCCCTTGTATGTATACCATGGTAACGTTAAGAAACAAAAACAAAAAAACCACAAACAATCAAAAAACCTGGAATATTTATAACCTAAGAAGGAAACAGCAATATTTTTTCTATTTTAAGCACAGAAAGTTTCATAAGCAGCAGATTTTGCTGTCATTAAAATAACTAGATCAATAAACCTGACTATCTTTCTAACTTAAGTAGTGTTTTGCTTCTTCACTTGCCTGTTTATAAAAATAAAACTTACAAGGGAGGATAGAAAACAGTGGCTCTAAATTTACACATAAGAGTTAACTAGTGTACAAAACAAAGAAATTACTTAAAACTGCATATAAGTTTTTCAGATTAAGTTGTTCACACATGCTGAAATAAGCATTTCTTAGGACTTAAATTGTGAAAAAGGCAATAAACTGTTGAAAAGTTGGGGGCAGGAAGAGACAATAAAAATAAAAATGCAAAACACAGCCACTGCCCCCACCCCTAGCCTGCTGCAGAAAGAAATTTACAGCACAATTACATCAGTTTTGCGCTTCAGAGGATTCTTTCAGTAAAGGTGTACTTAGCTTCTGTATTTGCAAAGAAAGTGGTCTTAATGACACTACCCTATGGAAAGTCCTCCATTTAATCTAAACAACATATTTATCTTTTAAATCCTACTCTGTAAGAAGAAGAAAAAAAAAAAAACCACACAAAAAGACCCCAACATCAAAAAAGCTAGAAAGAAGCCAGTTTTTCTCAGTAAAAAAAAACTTTAATGAGTTTGGTTAAAATCTTCAGCAATAACACAAGAAAATATGTGTTTTACCTATCTTAAAATTATCATATAACTTTAGTAACATACCTCATAGGTAGTTCCATAGTGGCATGTATACTGGCATTGTCTGTTGGTCTCCGCATCTTGTTCAACATTAGTGTAAAAAATCACTCCATCTCCAGAACAAGATACAATCTGTTTGTCATTGGTGCATGGTAAGAATTTTGCACTAAAAATATTGGCCCTGTGTCCTGAGCGAATAGTTGTTAAAACCTATAGAAGAAAGAAAAAGGAAGGCTGTATGAGGTTAATAATTTCAAAGCAAAGGCAGTATGGGAAAAGAACAGACTCTGGTACTATAGAACATCAGTTATGTACAGGCTGCCAGTAAACTACAGTTTAATACAACAGAACAGAGAAACAGTCTTTACCCCAAATTTCTTCTAAGAATAAAGTGGTTCCACAAGTGAGATTCATTTAACCACTTGCACAAAGTAGTCTGCAAAATAAAGGATTGGAATGCAACTGCCACCTTTTGTTTTCAAAAGGCCAGTTACATATCAGATCAATCCAAGGTGACAGTGCATCCAGTCAGCATGTCAGTGAGGAGATATATAGAAAATATGGAATATCATGGGTCAAGAACAGTAAGACCTTGTAATCCAAGCCAACTTTATAGTCTTTAAAAATTGATGCTGTTTTTAAAATAAACTCACTTTGGAGAACTCACTTTCTTTGAAGAACCAAAGCTTTTAAGTTTATTTTGAAATTACTCAAAAATAAACAAACATTTAAGAACATTATCACAGGACAATAAACTAAGACTTCACTTAGTTTCAATCAATGTATTCTCCAGTACAGAAGTTTATAATTAACTCCACCATCACAGCTGGTTTTAAACACTTTGTGATGACTTGATATTTCCTGACGTACTTATTAGTGCATTAAAATGAAAAAAATCCTCTATATACATTCTGTGCAGTAGTGAACATTCTAGTCTTACTTCTTCCATCTGCAACATTTATACCAAACTGCATTTTCACCAGTACTAACAGAAAGAAGGCACTTAGCAAGATGTTTACAGTATGAAAACTACTTCCAAATCTCCACTCAAGTAACTCCACTAATCAAAGAAAACACCATGCAAATGAAAATCTTCTGTCAGTAATAGCTGGTGCTTAATGTTTTACAAGAGCTATTTCACACCTTAAACAACTTACACACACACAAAAAGGATTAACAGTGTTATCTGTATTCTCCGAAAGACAGGGCTCAATATCAAAATCCAGGCAGATAATACATTAATTCTATTTTAGAAATCTGCCTCTTAATTTTAGATTTGTTCAGATTTCTATATTGTACTGAAAAAACTTAAAAAAAACAGGCTTTCAAAAGAAATTAAGAATTTGGTACCAAAAAAGCAACTCAGAACAAGTCTATGAAGTACAGTTAAAGACATCATCTGTCAATCCCACCTCTGATTTTACATTATTGCTATTGTGAAAGAAATATTTTTGCCCTGAGAAGTATTCTTTCATCTCCCTAGTATCTAAAAAAATCTAAACAATTAGGGGCTTCTCTACCATTTTAGATTACCATTGCCATTTCTCCACCACCTCCTTTCTGTTACTGGATGTAAACAGGTATATTTTTTCCTCTTTACTTTGTCATACAGGGCCCACAAGCAGTGCCTTCTCAATTTTCCCCCTTTTTGTAACAAACCCCAGTCCAATACCCTTGCTTTTTATAGAGTCAATAATTAACTTATTCTAATCTGAATAATCTGAATCTTCTAAGTCTAAGTTTTCCCCATCTTCAGATCTCATTTCAGATGTGGAGATCTACGTTTGATGATTGCACTCAAACTTGGAAAAACTCAGATTTTTCTTCCCCTCCCTTCTTCTTTCCTTCAGTGTAAACAAAAACTGAATTCAGAAATTTATATGTCTACACATTTTCAGAAAAGAAATATTCCCACAGGCAGACCTAACCCCATCTTGCCTGGCCCTCATTCTTATCACCTGGTGTTGCAATAAAAGCTATTGAACATGTAACAGACTACAAATTCTTAACCACTGACACAAAACAGGAGAGGTGGGGGGTGAAAACCAAAGAATTTCAGATATTTTTCAAAGTACTTGATTAGCAGTAGTAATTCAGATATCCTTATAACCTTTGCAATTTCTTAAGTAATGTTACACAGAAAACCAAATGAAGAGGCAGCAAATTCAAGAATTCAAACTGCAACTCTTCACAGTGCAGGCTATACCTTTGAAATGGGATTCCTAATTCCTAATACCATCTCCAACCCTAATAATAAGCACTTTCCTCCAAGAAAGTAGAATTTCTGGCAGCTACTCTGTTGTCTTCTTTAGACCTGGAATGTTTAAGTTCCACATCCAAATTGAAACTCATTACAATGAAAAGAAAAAAAGTCTCCACAATGAATGAAACACCACTTTTAAAGTCACATTAAAAACCGAAACCATTTTAAAGAGTGGTTTTAGTTTCACTCTAGCTTACTTCTTGAGAAGAAGCCTGCAGAAACAAATGCAAGACAAATATCAGTGAATTATTAGGTCTTTCAGGATGTAGTTTATTTAGGCTTCCCATTCAAGATACTAAGCCCAGAATCATTTACAATCCAGACTTTTAAATAGTACTTCCTTTGAAGAGGTCAAACCCTTTTGAAAGTAAAGAAAAGGAAACCCAACTGAACCCCATTCCAAAGTGAAAAGTAGCAATCCTGATTCTAGAAAAGATGTAAACATTCAGCTCCACAGAGCACTCTCCAAAGCCTCTCCAGCACCTCCATGTGTGAACTGGAACCCTTTCTCTCCCAAAAGGCAAATCAAGCTAAAGATTAAAAAATCCTGAGTGTAACTACTCATAAAAATCCATACTTCACGCTCGTATAAGCTGAGAGAAGTCCTAGGCTCCATTTAAAGGCTGTGAAGACCGAGTGCTCAACTTGATGTAAATACACAAAATTCTGTCTCATATTTGTAGCAGGTAGACCTTTAGCTCCAGCTAAACTCTCCCCCTTCCCTGCCACAGGGAATGCGGTGCCTAAAACAAATAAAACGAGGAAGAAAATATCCACAAGAAGAAGAATTCACAGGCATCTCTAAGTATAAAAAGTGGTCATACTTTTGATTTAGACTTGCAATTTGTATTAGAAATCCCAGTAACACATTTCTCCTCAGACGGAGGAGATACATGAGCATTTAACCTATTGAAATTTGAGAAACATATTTTGAAAAAATGCCTCCTTCAGAGACACACTATATAGCTCTGAATCTGGTCATACATAACTCAAATCAGAGTGACATACACAACTAATATAAATAATAGTTAAATGAAATTAAATGCTTTCTTATTTTTACTAACACAGAAGACTTGCCTGAAGTCTGCTTTTACTACCCTTGCTAGCTCATAACAGAATACAGAGTGATAAGGATATCTTTCCAGATGACAGATTACAATAGACTGGCACCAGTAGCAATTTGATCCTGATTTAATCCTGTATTGATTCTGTTACTCAAGACAGAGAAAACAAGCTAATACAACTCTAACAGTCATCAAAAACAGCATCTCTAGTACACATCAGAAACAACACTGATTATTACATCTTCATGATAATACCTGCTGGTTTATAATTGAATTTGCCTATGATGGAGGGAAAAATACCTGCTTTGCTGTGATGTAAAAAAAACCAAAACTCAACTGAGTGCTATTAATAAGAAAACAAAGCATATCCTATATTTCTCATTTGCCTTAAGTGCAACAGTGGTATGTACAACAGGGAAATAAAAACAAAACCATCCCATGAAAGCATAAAGTTTAAATTACCGCATTTATTGAAATATTACAATATTTTAATGTAGTAATTCTACAATAAGATGGCATAGCAACTATCCCATAGTGACATACTAAAATAAACTCTGCACAATATTATTGAGCAGCTTTTTCTTGCATTAATTTTTTTTACTTTGCAAGTCTCTCCAACAACTCTCTGGAATATATCCTTCATCCACTTCATAGCTGTCTTAAATACCTCTTACTCTTCATCTGAATTTTAAGTCCAACAGAAATCCTGGTCTTTGTCAGACTGACAGGAATAGTTTAAAGAGAGATGAAGTTTGGAAGCTACAGGCAGGAAAAAGGACCTATACCTATAGACACAGACAACACTCCAGATCACTATTATTTTCCCACCACAGCTCTTCAGAAAGGCAAAATATTGTTGCCCCATAACCTCCTATTCAAACTTTCTTCCACCATACTAACCACACATTTTGGTTCACCCACTATATTTAATTTTTCAGCACCTCTTCAAGGTTGAGTTCTCAACCTCTAAGAAAGCATGGGAGAGAGGACTTCACCTGAACACTACTCTACACAATCCCCAGCACTGAAGGACACATTTAGAGCACCTCTATCAAACTATCAGCATCTTAAAGAGCAAAATGTGGAATACTGCTACTATGTGATGGATGCTAGCTGACATTACTGGAAGCCTTTCAACTGCATCATAACCCACGTGAGAACAGCAATGAAAAAGCAGAGACCTTTACATCATTTCCTCCTTCACAAACCTGCTTCCCTTATTGCGGCAACAATTCTCCATCAACATATGTGTAACCACAAGGCAAAATCATTTCAAATGGTAATAAAGTGTTTTAATCAAAATTGACACATCAGCATTACGCAGAAAGACAATTCAGTGTATTACACATAGCAAAAGCTAACACAATATTAAAGAACTGAAATTAAACAGAAAAGCATTTCTCTGACTGTAAGACTTCACAAGAATTACTGAATCCTATTGCTAATTCTGACACTAATCTGTTGTGAGACCATGTTCCCTTTGTGACAGACCACCTACCGTAAAATGGGATAACACTTATGTCACAAGGAATTAAATGCTGAGTTTTTAAAGCACTGTGAAGTTTTAGTCCAATGTATAAACGCTATAAAATGCTTGATATTATCTTTGTTATATAACAATATCTGAAAAAATAAAAACCTGATAAATATCTTAATATCTTGAAAAAACAATCACTTAAATTTTATTTCAGAATTACTAAGGATCAGAAACAAACCTACCTTTCTGCTGTAGGGATTACTGATTACCAGATTGGTGTCATCTGAACCAGATAAAATATATTCTCCTGTATCATTCCAGCAAATTGTATTCACCTGCATTAATTAAAAAACATTAGTTGAGACATATTAATTGAAGTTCAAGAATACTAAAACATCAATACATAAAATATACAGCACTACAGAAACAGGAGTTAACAAATTCAATGGAAACTATGCCATTTCTAAGCAGCTAGCACACACACAAAAAAGTGTTTTTAAAATAAATTCATACAGGAATCACCTGAAATCATTTGCTTCACCTAACATTTGCTTCACCTAAAGTATCTCAATTGTTCCCTCTGCTCCTGCAGAGTCCATCAGGTAACTTAAGACTTCCCACAAAGGCCTTAAAAGCCACACTTCAACACATTCAGGTGCTTTAATGTGCCAAATCTACTCCACATAGTTCTCCAAATTTGAACTGGAGGCTAACACAGTGCTCTTGCTGTCATATCTTCACAACACCCATATACTGACCATCCACTGCTTTTATACTTTCCAGCTACCACACCTTCTCATGTGAAAAGCACTGCAGAATCCAACCCAGATCCCTTTTGAGAAGTGTGAGCATGCTGGGAAAGAACAATATGGCAGTGAGGTACAAGACCATACAGGGAAAACTTAATTTTCCTTATGGAATTGGAATCTTCTTTTCACAAGACTGTAACAATGTGTCAATGCAATAAAGCTGTAAAAGCACTCAAAATCCAGGAAGCTTCAAAAATATCCTTAAAGTAATCTGTCTTCAAGAAGCAGGTCACTAGCATGCACTGAAATCTCCATGCATGACCATTATTTCAAGTAGCCTCTAAAATAGCTTTTAGTGTCAAAGTGCAGCAGTAAACATGTCTTTTGACCATATTCTGTTAGCAGAAAAACTGACATAGTGTGATGTATCAGAGTGGACTATATCACTAACAAAGAAAGCCACTTATTTTTAATCCTTATGGTTTTTTTAATTATTCAAATATCTAATTTTGAGCCCAAACAGCAAATATTTTTAATATAAATTACTATTATAATCACAAGTTTGAGATCCTCAACAAGGCAAAACTGCAAAATCAGTTAGCTGTTTCAGGTGGATCATATGGACAACAAATTGACATATTAATTGAGGAATTTTAAATCAACATTTGCCACTCATAAAAAATAAAATTTTCGTGTTACAATAGATGTGCCAATGGCAGTTTGCTCGGTGCTCTGCAGCAGCCAAATAATGTCAGGAATCATTAGGAAATGCACAGAAAAGCAAGTGTCATTCTGTCATTGTATAGGCAAATCTTCATCTTCCACACTATGCAGTTTTGGTTCATACTCCACTCTCTCACATTATCCACTTGTATCACTGCTCACTTGAAAAGAGGAACTATGAAAAAGAATGACTAGGGTGATCATAGCTATCTAACACTTTTTATTTCAAGAAGCAGTTCATTTGTACCACTTTGGGAAGCGGGTATGACAGAAGCTTATGAAATCATGAGTGACACTGAAGAAGAAAACCCGTTTTCTCTGGATCTTCACAATACAGGAAATGGACAGCCTCCGGTGAAGCCACCACACAACACATACGGCATTTTATTAAAAATGGAATTCGTTGTCATGGAGTGTGCTAAACAACAGAACTGGAAGAATAATATATTCAAAGAAAAATGAAAAATTATCAGAAACACAAGTGCAACTTTCACCTTCATCTGTCCATTGAAGCTTGATGTCTTCTTTAGCATATCCTTCAAGTACCATCTGCTTGTCCTGTCTTAACATACCTCAAACACCAGTACCGGCCACACTCTCAGGGTCAAGTTATGAGGCTCGACTGAGCGTTGGTAGGACCCTGCATGGCTACTGTTATTATTTTATGACCCTGGCTGTCAATCACCAAGAACCATGCATTCAACTAGCCCCCAGATCAATCTATCCTTGAAGTAACCTGTCCTAACAACTCCTGTACTTAAAAGATTTTGTCAAGCACAGCACAGTACTGCAGCTAAGGTAAACACAAACTCCAAGAATGTTCATTTTCTCCTACACTTTCTTTCAGGCAGAAAAATTCTATCATTGCTCTAGAGAAACAAAATGCTAATAAAAGGATACAGGAACAGAAACAAAACCTAAAAAAACCCGAGGAAGCTACAAAAAAAAATTAAATACGAGAAAAATGCTAGAACAAAAATTCAACTAATTGAGCAGAAGCTGTCAAAAATCAAAATCCGAAAGAAAGGAAAGCATGGAAAACATATAAGATGCAAAGGGCCAGTATTACCTCAATTGCAGTGTCACAAGCCTACCCAAGACATCAATCATTCTCCTTCAAAATTCCAGTTTCATTGCATCAACTGCCTCAGGGGTGAGCAATTTCAGCACACCCTAACCAGGCCAAAGTTGGTTCAGAAAAAAATCCAGATGTAAGATGACATAACCAAATGTGTACTAGAAGTCTATAAACTAAACAGGCTTTTTATTTTGTAACGGATCACCTCAACATTACTGTCAAGAAAAGAAGACAAACAATAACAAAGTCTTTTAGTGGAATAAGCTTGATTTTTTTTTTCCCCAAAGAACACTAACTTTCCAGTAAGTGATCAGTGTTCAGTACCAGTGAATAACTTCAATAGGCGTATGGATTGTTGAGAACAGATGCTTAGTAAAAGCAGATTTTGAAAAGTTATCATGTCTCATTCCATGGTAGCAAACCTGCTAATAAAATAGACTTTAAAATGAGTAGTAAAATACTGTGAAAAAACTGTGAAATGAAGGCTTGCTTAAAAATTGGTTTGCATTACAAAACTGTGTAGAAAAGCTACATATCTTCTACCTTCATAGCCACTCAACACCCAACTAAAAGCACAATGTAACAGTTACAACATTCAGGGTTTGAAATTCCTGGAAAAAGGTGATAGAACCAAAAGAAAGGATATATTGAACATAAATTACAATTACCAACAAGAGGAGAAAAATCAAAGGGTATGTAAAGTATTCAACATTTCCAGTTTGTCTCATTTTATTTGCCATTCAGCTAGCCTTGAATCAAAGCAGCAGTTTTGATTCATTAGTCAAAGTCAAAAATACTGTCTGTGTTCTACTCAAAGACAGTGCAAGAGGCAATACTGCCAATCTGTAAAAAAACTGAAAAAGCAAATTCCTTCCTTACATAATGTAACAGTAGAACTACTACGAGGACAAAGTAACAGAACACAAGAAAGGACATAAAAGCAACTATACGTATCCAGAACATCAGAAAGATAAGACGGTATAGAAAGGTACTGGTTTTTTCATCTGTGGAGATGGTAAAAATTGCCATTCAGCAATATGCCAACAAATTTCCTATACGGATTTAAGTGCAACTTTGAGGACTACTGTCACAGTTCAGGCCCAGACAGTACCAACCAGGCTTCTGCTTACTTACCCCCCATCCCTACTGTGGGACAGAGAAGAGAAAATCCACCTAAAAGGTTCATTAATCAGGACAAGAACAGGGAGGTTTTCACTCCCCAGTTATGGTAACAGGCAAAATCAGACAGATGCTATTTGGAAAGAGAAAAAAAAGATATTTAATCTAGCAGGGAAAATGGAAACGTGGTCTTAATACCTTCCCCATCCTCCCACTTCTTCCCTGTCCCGGATCCCTTCCCTGCTGCCTCCCCCTCAGGGCACAGGGCAGGGGGGGTTTAGGGTCAGTTCCACACACAGAGTTTCTGCCGCTCCTTCCTCTTCAGGGGGAGGACTCCTCACGTTCTTCCCCTGCTCCAACACGGGGTCCCTCTCATGGGAGAGTCCTTCATAAGTCACTCTGACACAAGTCCCTTTTTGGTCCAGCGTGGGCTGCCTACAGAGTGATGGTCTGCTTCAGGAAGTCACCTCCTTTGTCATGGGGTCCTCCACAGCTGCAGATCCATGTCTGCCCCACTGTGGTCCTTCATGGCTCTAGATCCACATCTGCGCCTCACCGTGAACCTGCACAGGCTGCGGCTCCACTTCTGCCCACCATGATCCTTCAGGGGCTACAAATCCACGTCTACCCCACTGTGGTCCTTCAAGAACTGCTCCACCATGGTCCTCCATGGATTGCAGGGGGACAGATGCCATCTTACCAGAGCTGCAGGGAAATCTCTGCTCAGGCACCTTCTCTCCTCTCCTTCCTCACTGACCTCGGTGTCTGTGCTCTGGCACTGCTCTCACCACTTCCTCTCCTCTGCTCTTCAGGGCCTTTTTTCTTTATTTTTACAATTTAATTTTCCTTTTCTTGAGTATGCTCCTCATACATGCACATCCAGCTTCCCATATCTGCTCAGCCTTGGCCAAAGGCAGGCCCAGAATTAGAAGCAAAGAAGCTTCCAGCAGCTTCTCACAAGAGCCACCCCTGAGGCTCCCCCTCCTTCCAACACACAACCGCTCTAACCCGAAACAACGACATCTAAAAATGTTCCATCTTGAAGGAGATGCATGCCACACAGGATACTTGTTTGTTAGTGAACTGAATCTCTGTACACAGAAATGAGAAATTCCTCCAAGTAATACTCCTTATTTTAAAATGTAGTAATAGCTCATATCAAAGGTTTTATCTACCCATGCATTCTGAAGGTTTCCCTGACTCAATTTGCTAAGAACAGAACTGGAAGAAAGTGAGGGATATTTTTTATTCCAATTCAGTATGGTTCAGGGTTGTTTTCTCATCATGATTAATTCCTGCAGGTCCAAACTGATTCTCTTTCAACATTTCTCCTTTGGATTTAGCAACTTTATAAAGGAAGGATCTCACCCAACTATGCATTTCCTCATCATCTTAAGCTCCCTTCAGAGTTAACGGGGAAAATGTCAATTTGTCATACATACCACCTTACTCTGAATCAGACAGTGTGAATCTGGTTGAAAGGGGCAAATCATGCCCTGAAAGGATGTTAAGGATACAAGCAGACATCAGTGATTTGGTAGACTAATTCAATTGCTTCACATACCACTGCTAGAGACTGTGGATCCAAACAAAGTGGAAAACTGCACTGTTTCAGAGACAGTGGTACCTAAACTACGAGATGAAAGTACCCATATCTCAAACCAAAATGGTGCTATGGTATATATAGCTACAAGAGCATTTATACTTGGAAGTAACTTATATGTGGTGGCTTGACCTTATCTGGATGCCAGGTTCTCACTCAAGCCACTCAATATCACTCCTCACCTCAGGTGGACAGGAGAGAGAAAATATAATGAGAGGTTCCTATACTGAGATAAGGGCAGGGAGATCACTAAGCAATTACAGTCATGAGAAAAAAGGCTCAATTTGGGGAAATTCATTTATTACCAATCAAATTAGAGTAGGGTAATGAAAAATAAAGCCAAGTCTTAAAATACCTGCCTCCCAATACTTCCCTTCTTCCCAGATTCAACTTCACTCCTGATTTTTAATTCATCCTCCCCCAAGTAAAACAGATGGGGGGGTTGGTCAGTTTATGGTATATTATTTTCTGCGCTCCTTACTCCTCAGTGGGGAGGACTACTCATAATCTTCAAAAAAAATGCCCCAAAGTAAAAAAAAACCCAAAAACATCAAATCCAATCCAAACCGAAAATAAAAAAATAAAAAAAAAAAAATCCAGAAACACCCTTAATAAAACTAAGGCATTCATAGGTCACATGTGAAATTCATGCAAGTTCAGCAATTGTGGAGGAAACAAAAAAGGCTAATATGATCATTTACCACTGATGGTGTAAGCATTTTAATCAGTAAGGGTGTTGTGATTTAACTCATTTCACAGATTTTTTTAAATTAAAGGAAGTAATAAGAAATTATACTGAATGGTTATCAACCATAAAAGATTATCAACTGCAAAAAACCATACAGTAAACAAGGTAAAATTCCTATTCTTTAAAGGTGGGTAGTTCTGAGCAAATTTAATTTCTAAAACTGTGTTTTGAACTGTAGTAGTATTTTAAACACCTGCATATAATGCTGTAAGTTCACAATTGAAACAATTTCCACTCAGTAAAACAACTAAGTTAGGCCACATATTAACAATCAATTAAAAACATATTTTCAAATACATATCCATCAGGCAGATCCAAGCAACACCAAATGGTCACCACCAAATATGCATTTTTATAGTTAACCAAAACAGAGATTAGTCACCACATTTTAACAAGTACTGAAGAAATGTGATTTTCTGGTCCCCTGCTTTATAGGCAAAAATTACTTCTTTTACAAGAGAAAACAAACTTCAGGAAAAGAAACTTGACATTTTGCATCGTAAGTATATTTGAGGAGATGAATATATCTGAACAGCTTTTGAAATAAACATGTTAGAGTATAAAATTTATAACTATCTCTTGACTTTTTATAGCACATCTACTATATTCTTACTTTTCAGACCTCTTGTACAACAGTGCTTGAACAATCTTGAATTTCTGCTCTCTTAGTCAAAAGTAATAAGGATCTCTCTTTGCCCTGTACCTAGTTTAAGTAAAATGTTTTATTTAAAGGAATAGAAGCTAAAATACTTGAAGCACTTCCAAAATTATTTTAATAAGGAGTATTTCAAGTTATGTTACTTCCTTTCAGGGGAGATTTATTTTTGTTTTTACTGTCTCTTTAAATAACCATATAGCACTTGATCATTTGCTTTTTAGACTTGGAGAATACATCACTCAAAACACTAATATAGATTTAAATCAAGAAAATATATCAACATACCAGAAAACTACTGAAGATTCCATTTAAAGGTTTAAGATAAGAACTAAAAAGATAAGCATGTGTTTTCCTTGCACAGGGATTAATTCATTCACCACTATTAAGTTACAGGAATGGGATTTTGTTTTGCTTCAAAGCTAAAGCATCAGATGTTTAAGAAAAAATAAACAAAAACCTAGAGAATTCAGAGCTAAGTATCAAAAAAGTTGAGGTTTCCAGATCAGTTTTAATACATGGTATTTTCATTTTTAAGTTCAGGAGCTATTATTGTGGCAACAAAAATCACAATTTAGCATCTTTTAACAAACAAAAACAAGCAACTTACACATCCATCGTGTACATTCAAGGTTGCTTCAAGTTTTAATCTTTGGATAAATTCTCTTCTCCCTGTGAAGAAAAATATCAATTACATACTCTTTTAAAATAATAACACTGAAGAAGTAATTAAAACCCTGCTGATGGGCACTAACAGGTAAAAAAACTCAACAAAAAAGAACCAGAAGATAAACCTAAGCCTTGAAACAATTCATATGGTTCTCATTTTACATATCCTAAGACAAGATTCACATTCCCTAGCTTTTCCACTACCTTTAGTAAAGGTCTGCAAAAACAGCAAAACTAACATTTCACTGGTATACAGGCTGATGCTTCCTCCAAAACTAACATCTATAAAGCAGAAAATAACCTAGTAAAATTTTGGCTAATGTAGCTGAAAGATAACAAGCATAACATAGTTCAAGCAGTTTGACCTTTTGTATAGGAATACAAAGAAGAATGTGTTTAGGTCTCAAGTAGAGAGTAAAACTTGGTCTCCTAATTTTGAGCAAAGAACTGGAAGTTGATCTTCCAAGCATTATCTACAATTCTACATCTCCTCTTAAATGAGAGAAAAATAAAACTTTAATTTCTGTTTTTGTTACATTTTGAAAAGTATCATTGAAGTACAGTACTCTTTCATTTGATATAAAATTTAGACAGAAAACACCAAGGTCACTTTTGGAAAGCTGAGGAAAAAAAAGATGAAAGAGAAAGAAGAAATCTGTAACTGCATATTGAGTAAGGCAAGGGCCCAGGAACTTCATGTCCTCATTTCCTGTACATAAGCTGACACACCTCACTTAAAAACACTACTATACACATGAAAAGGGATAAATAAAGTGTACAGAAAACAATAAGGCCTCTTCCTGATCTAGATATTCAAACAAATAGCTCCATTATTCATATAATTTAGTGGTCCCATTTTATGGAAACATGTTTTAATGAACCTAATAATCCCCAGAAAGCACTTCCCAAAACAACCAACACCAATAAACTTTATCTTTTTACTTAAATCCTGAAAACACTTTAACTCCAGGACCATCATCTTTTTTTTTTTTCCTGTGTTTGAACAGCTCTTGGAACAAAACTCCAGGTAAAAGCATTAGACCGTAGGCCTATACTAGGCTGCACTGCTTTCAAATACTAAACTTATATAATTCAGTCAAAATGAAACTTCCTGCCTTCCTTCTAGGAAACTAGAAAAGGAAAGAAAACTAGTCAGGGAAAGAAAAGCTGCATTAGAAGCCTCTACACATCTCAAAACCTTACATTTCTGAACTTCTTTTGGTTCATCTTAAGGCAGAACCATTTCAGAATCCAGTGCTGCTTCTGGCACTCCAGCACAAATTTGGAAAAGTAATTTCTCCTCTCTACTCTCGTTTCCTTTTAATGTGTTTTATTTGTCCTATATAGTCTCCAGCGCTGAAAAAGAACACCTGATATCCACACCTGGTCCTTCAGAGTCACAGACCATCCCTGCCATCCTCTCTCAAAGATTAGGAAACCTTTCATGAGGTACCAACTCCCGCCAGTCCCACACCAGCATCTCATTCAATATTCATGCTGGTTTCCCTCCATTAAAAGCATGATTTGGTACCCAGAAATCACCACCAAAATTCAAAGTCATTCAGAACACAACTAAATTACCATACTAGATGAAGATGATAATTTCACAAAAAATATTTTCTTTTTAAAGAGGAGGTACTGACTGGGTGAAATGCTCATAAACAGCTTGCTTTTAAAGCACATATAAGCTAGCTTTAAAAAGACAAACCATACTCTCTTATGCCCCATTTTATAAACACTAAAACTGTGGCATCTCAGAAGTGACACAATTGCTGTTAATTCGGAATACTATTACTAGAGAGAGATTAAAATACTCAACTTAGTTCTGTGCAGTACGCACATCCAGCAAGTATGTGCATATTCATGAGTTGGGAATACATCTACGTATTCTTTCTTTCAGTTAAATCTTATTATTTTTTTCAATCAGTGAATGATACATGTATTTTCAATGAGGATTCCATGAAGTGGGAAATTACTACCTGCTATACGCTTATATATCATTTTGCATAATAGAAGTCTCATAACTTGTTTCTAGGGCACTATTGTGATGCAGAATACAGCACAATAATACGCGACTCCCAATAGGATAAGTTGCTAAAAAAAATGTATACTCTGCAGGTGAACATAAAAATAGAGTGTTTGCCAGTCACACTGCATTTTCAGTGGCAGAACAGAGAAGTGTGATAGCAGTGGATGATTCTGGGGCATTACAGCAAATGCATATAACACCTCTGGAAGGAGATGTCTCCAGAAAAACATGCAGGTGCTTGCTGAGAAAACTCTGTACAGAAACACTGAGTGAGATTATTTACCTCACTTTTAAAAACACACAGAGCGACAGATTTTCCTCATTCCCTTAAGGTCTGGTTTTAATCCAAATCACGTAAGTGAGCAAACAAGAAACAGTAAATGTGTTCACATCTTCAATTGCTTTTTTATTTCCTTAAAGAAAAAATTGACAAAATTAGATGTGAAGTGAGATGTTGATAGGTTAGGACTTTCTGATCCTAGAAAGAACATAGCAGAGCTACACAAGTTTCAGTAAAAGTTTAACTTGAGATATATACATATGGTGTCTCATATACTCCCCCATTTAAATTATTTTTTAACAAGATTGTACATGCTAGCATTCATGATTTGTTGTGTGATTAGTTACTTATCATGTGATCATACTTAAACTAAATACTGATTTGTGGGAGGAATTAAATACAAGCAAAATGACAAAACTTGAACAGTCTCCTTATTCCCTAATGTAAAAATAGGACAAGTGAGAAAACAGTTACAATGTTTTCCTCCAAAAATGTTCATACTTGATAAGAGTACTAAATACAATAAGACAATCAAATGGAATTTCTCTGGTCTCTTATCACTAGATATAATAAATCCTAAATAGTTTTTTTTCTTCTAAAATAAAACCAGAACTACTCAAATTGATCCAAAGAAAATACTCTCTATGTACTTTTAAAAGTAAAGTCACTGAATCTGTGTACTTGACACTTGAGCAATGACTTCCACAAGCTCATTTGAGAAGAAAAAACCTCAGCAATAAATAAGTACTACATATATTCCAATATTTAAGTTACTTTTTAACAAAAATATTAACATTTGTAATTTTTTCCATTGTTATGCTCTTCCTCATGAAGAATGACCAATAGACCTGGTTCTCTTCAGCTTGGAGGAGAATGAGGGGTGATCTCATCAATGTTTATAAATATGTAAGGGGTGAGTGTCAGGAGGATGGAGTCAAGCTCTTCTCAGGGGTGACTAACGACAGGACAAGGGGCACTGGTTATAAACTGGAGCATAGGCACTTCTGTGTAAATACAAGGAAGAATTTTTCACAGTGAGGGTGACAGGGCACTGGCACAGGCTGCCCAGGGAGGCTGTGGAGTTCCCTTCCCTGCAGACATTCAAAGCCCACCTGGACACATTCCTGTGTGACCTCCTGTAGGTGACCTGGTCAAATTCTCCACATCAATGCCTCTGCTATCCCAGGTTACAAGAATCTTCACAATTTTTAATTCTCATTCATCTAATCCTATAGCTACCCATTTCCTCCACTATCCAACAAAGGTGGCCCTCCTGGCTCTCCCTTCAGCTAAGATGATGGAGGAGACACAGGCTTTTGACAAAAACCCATAGAGAATTTTTTTCTTTTAAAATCACTGTCAAGATCTCTACTTAGTTTTGGGTTCCCCCCCCTCTGTTAAGAGCCAGAAGCTATTTATTTTTTCACTTAGCTATGTGCCACCAGAAAAAGACTAATTTAATTCTCTGAGGATGCTTCAATATATAATTTATTATAGTCAGCTAAGGCCTGTTTATGACAGTGATCAGGTCATCAAGCTGTGATCACCAAGATCATCTCCCTGGACAATGGAATATTTGTTGAGAGTTTTACCTTCGTAATTTCAAAGCAAGAGTAAAATAAAACAAGAAAAAAAAAAGCAGTTTAAATTAAAATGTCAATGATGACCTTCCTGTGATGTGTTTACACAGCTGAGATTTGAAAAGCTTTCAAGCTAATGCTCCACCCACCTATTTTCACAAGACATTATTCACTAACTGAAGCCTCAAAGTAGAGTGCCAGCCTCAATACAATTATCAATATCTTCGAGTTTTATCCATCCACACACTTTCACTGAACACTACTGAATGCTGAAAGCTGAATGCTACTGAAGCCACAAGGTAGAGTACCACCCTCAGTACACAGGTCAGTATTTTTTTTTTAGTTTATGTTAAGCTAGAGACCAGAGGCTCATTTCCAAGACCTATTTTACATACATAAGAAGCATCACTTAGAGTAATTCATAATATGTATTTAAATATGGAAAAGCAGGCAAAAGAGAAACTGAAGCTGCTTCATTGTTAACCTTGTTAACTTATTTCTTCAAAATGTCCCACTGTGCACACCATCAAACAAAATGATGCCTTGCCCCTTTGCTCTGAAGAGCTACCTAAATTTGGTGTTTAAGCACATGTACAAAGCTCTCATCTCACTTCAGAGAAGAATACCAATATACCAGTACCCCTTGTATTCCCCGCTCACAGCAGCTATGACACCATTTAGGTCACAATCCTCAGTTTAGGAACTGCTGGTCAGGTGCTTTCTACACAGCTATTTTGGCAGAGGTACACATACCTTCCTTTTGTAAGTGACTACTTAGTCAATTCTACTTCAGAACTGATGACAGCAGTGGATTTAATGCTTCAAGCATGTAAAGACTTCATATACTTAAAACTGAACTCCAGAGTTTCCCACTGAAAAAGTACGGATCATTTAATAATGATGGTCTAGCTTTAAAGTACATTTGTGCTTTACAGAAATATAACTAAACTTTGATCCAAAGGGGCACCACCATGGCATGATACAACTATTATTCAGAAAATCAGTAACAGACCCTGTTTGTCAAATGAACACTCATTTATATCAAGCTAGCTCTTTCCAAGGCCAAGTCCTTCAGCACCAGCTTACTGTGACATTTGGAATGCCCTAGTTTAAAACTGAAATGGAGCCAGCATCTGTTCCCAATGCAGAGCACATGTTATCTTGCACTCTAAGCACATTTAAAAACTACTCTTGATTTTCCAGGGCAGAGTTTACATATTTCTGAAGCCACTCCATGAAAAGATGGCAAATCCAGTTCATTTGTATATAGGTTATTTTGCAGGACTGACTATATCAAACTCTGCACAGTGATCTAGTATAACTTTTTATCCACGTCTCAATATGCTGTTTTTTTCAGCAACCAGAATTCTCTATGTACCACCCAGTAAACAGGACTATATGCAATATGCACCACATTCACTTTCATTGAAGTACATTAAAATTCTTCAGGATCAATTAAAATCATGAAAAGCATTTGTTAGCTACGCAGGCTGACAGTGGCCCCATTTTATAGACACTGAAACTGTGACACAGGAAACTGAAGCAATTTATGAAAGGAGAGAGTGAATTAGTAGTACTTCCAGAAACCAAATCCATCAGTGTAGACTCCGGTCCTTTGATCAAGGCCCTGCATTATATTTCCTTGTTATTTTGTACTATTGTATAAATGCCAAAAAAAGGCAGTTGTTGGTTCTGTCAATGTTTAAAAGATTACCTTTCAAATTACTCTGAACAACTACTTCATTATGTTTTAAGTTCAAAATAGGCAACTTCTGTGCTCTTAGTGATGTACCAAGCCTGAAGGCCTGAACACCATGCAGAAATCACAAAGTATTTTCATTTCTCTCAGGACACTTATTGCCATTTTAATATGCAAGAATTTTGCTATTAAACACCCAGCATCAAACAACTTGGTGTTCATCAAGCTTGCACTCAAATCCTAAGAAACTTCAGGATAAGCTTGAGGTATTAAGAAACAAAACTTCCACATATTAACATTAAGACAAACCATAGAAGACTGCCCTGAGTAACAATCTAGCAAATCTATAATGTCTCCTGGTGAGTATAGTGATACAAAATTTACTTGTTTTATGCTTGAAAGATACAACAGACAAAATTAAATCGTATAAATATCAATTTTTAAGGTGTTCTCAGTGGCAAAAATGTGGCATAAAGTACAAGTACCTGTCTAAGGCATTCCATCTGTGTATTCCACGTACAAGCATTTGAGTGAGCGTGCTATCCCAATTACTACTAAATGTATTTCACTCACAAGTACACAATATTCTGACAGTTACCCTGCCACTACTTATGCTTCCCATAGTAGTCTTCTGTATTGTTCTTGCCACAGACTACAGCTGAGCAGAAGATCAACTGTGTTTTTGTGACAGATAAAAAGACAACAGCTATCAGAAATTTTGATAGTCATTCAATCCTTTAAAGTAGTCCAATGATGACACAAAAATTACTGTGATGAAAGGCACTTGAAATTTTTATATTATGTCACAAATGCCTCTAAGTTCTACAGAGTGGAAAGCAAAAATTCATGTGATAAAACCAAGAGTAACTGCACTTACGTAAGATAACCCAAGGCAAAAAAAGATAACATATACCACCTTACCCTTCTCAATTAAATACTACCTGAAATAGCTAAAGTGTTATTAACTGGATCTGTGATTAATCAAATGCAAAAGCATTTTCTGTTTTCTCCACCAGCATTAAAATACTCCTCCCAAGTAAACAACTTGAAATTCTAAACCAGATACCAACACAAAACTGAACAGTCATCAGATCAAGAAAAGTACATTTGAGTCCTGTTTTCTTCTCAAAGGAATCTAATGAAGCTGAGGAAAAAAAGAAATATGCAGTTTTGGAAGTTGGAGTATGTACCACATTACTTTTGTTTCAACATCTTTGAAAATGCTTTACTATGACTTCGAAAAGTCTTCATCTGAAAAACTATGTGGAACAGTAATGCCTGTTGCATATTATCTTGTAAAAATTATATTAACATAGTAACACAGACAAACCTTATGACACTTTGGGAAAACACATCACCTCAGATACTCTGCTTTACTTTCTCAAGTACTACTTATCTGTGTAACATGCAAGGTTAATTAGGAGCTCTACTTTTCAGCAAGAGCAGATGACGTACAAGAAGCTGAAACAGGGTATGACTCTACTCCAGAGCAAAAGTTAAGACAGCTACCAGCAGAACCCTAATCTATCATCCTTAAGCACTCAGAAAAAAATTAAAACTGGAACATGAAAAGTCACTGGCAGAGAGAAGGAAAAAGTTAACTGTAATCTGTTCTGAAGAGAAGCACATCACTAGCAGGCACTTCCTCTTATGGCTGAAGATGGATGTGCCCACTACTGCTGCCACTCCTTCCAATACCTTTGAGTGTCCCTTGAGAGGCCACAGCTTCTTCAAATCAGCCAGCAGGACAAATCACATGTATATCCCCTAAGCCCACTTTGGACAAGGATTCTGGGGTAATAAAAATTTATCTAAAAAGACCCTTTTAGACAGTAACAAAACACATGCTTTTAAACAGATACAGAAGTGATTATACAGAAGCCTGCCAGAATATCTGAAGATTCATGTCTTCTAGAAAAAAAACAAAATAAAACAAACCACAAACAGAGCCTGCCTTTCCCAAAAGGCAGTATCAGTGAAAATGAGATTTAGACAGGGTGGAACAAAATTAAATCATTAACTATTGTGTACACCTACCTAATAAAACATACCATTTTAATCCTGGGTGGTACAGGAGTTACACACTACCTAGTTTATAAGAAGATGATAAATAGATTTATACACAAAGGAACAGATATAGGTACATGAACCCATGACATTACAAGTCTAAAAACTTAGAATCACCCAGGTTTAGAGTTTACAGATAGGAGACATCACAACTTGAGCTGAAGTAGAAACTTCAGTCTTGGTAGTAGACAACTATTAAGTAACACCATGACATAAGCTGAATTATCACTGGACATTTAAAACCACTTTTTTTAAATTTACTTTTAAAAATTACATACTAGTTGCATTAAACTATATGTATTCATCCCAGATTACCAAACCCCCTTATATTTTAGGGGGCTGCTTTTTTATTGAAGTGAGTTTAAGACATAACAGTGCTTCTAGAATAAAAATAAATTTTAAAGGAACCACATTCTTCCTCATTTCCTAGGAAAGAAAGACACTGTAGCCAAAATAAAGAGGTGGATTTAGTTTTTTATTAGTTTTCTATACTGGTGAAGTTCCCACAGTTCAATAAAGGTCGAACAAACATCACTAATGGTACTCAACACAATCAGTTCACAGGTAAGGCAAGGATGGATCCTCATCTTTCTCACGATATCTGATAGTTGGAGAGCAGTAGCATTAATGAGTTCAGTTTTCCTGAGGAAAGACTACAAATTCTTAAAGAATAAAATTAAGAAAATAAGGAAATATTAAAATTCACTGATGTGACTGAGATTCTATCTCATGATACTTACGTTCAATATTTAATGATGCAACACATACTAAAGCATCTGGGCCATATATGAATCAACAGCTCGCTAAAGCCCAGACACGAAAACACCGAGACTTGCACTTAATCAGTGAAAAATCCAGCTTTGTTTGAAAGCTGACATACTTTCTATCTGAGATGATCTTTTTCCCTACTAATAGGACCAGACAAATCTCAAGTGTCAAAAAAATCTTGATACATGATTGTTATATCCCACAAGACTATTTTGGGGACATTAAAGGACAGAAGATTAGGAATCACAAGTCACAAGAACTCACAGTAGTGTAGTCAAACCCTAAAAGTGACTTAGCACAAATATGCTTAAGGGTCTACCCTAATGCACTCAACGGAAGCAATCCAATTGGAAGAAGGCCACAGGGGGAAAAAAAACAACCAACCAACCAACCAACCAAAGAAAAAAAAAAATAAAATAAAGTAAAAATATGAAGGGGTCTCCACAATACTGCCTCTATCCTGAAATACAAATCCAATACATGCAGTACACACTTATTTTTACAGCGAAACAGCTTTTGCGTATCCAAAGCTCATTATTACAAGATAAAGGTGCAATTTAACTATGACGCTGTCTGAAACGCTCAGTATCAAGACACAAGTAGGTATTTACAAAATAATACATTCTTTTGTACAAATAATGTATTTTTTAAAATACAAAGCTATGTTCAATGAAATATTGCAATCAAAAATGAAAATATACATAAAGTTCACACAAACCTTTATAGTCTCCAGCTGTTTACATGAGAAAACCGAGACTCCAAAGGTTATAAAGCAAATTTATTTGCATCCTAAGACTGAGTAGAATTCAAAGTCAACTGTAATTCATTATAATTACAGAAACAAAGCCTTGGAATTCAAACACGCATACACTCACACTTCCTGGCAAACAATAACACACATGATTAGTACTCATTGCACAGACATTACATATAATGTTAATCCCTTAAAAACAAAAATCACAAGTACACCTGCATAATTCACACCATGTTAGGCAAAGTTGACAGAAGTGCAGACAACTTAAAAAGGGGCCTCTTGAATTTCTGAAGGGCAGAAACATCAAAACTCAGTAAGTAGGTTCATTAGTAGCAACATCTGATTTATATAGTACTAGAAAAAAGGAAAAACAAAGCCCAAATAACAAGCTTCAGCCAAGTAGTCCCACCAAAGAGTGTAATAATGTCATCCATAATGGTCTACAATTTTTCACAAATTGATGTTACTACACAAAAAAAGAAAACAGAAGTTGCATTCCTATCAATCCCCAGCACTCTAAAAACTTAACATTGGATATTATTCTCTTATTTCAGTATGGAGTGACAAAAGGCACCTTGTAATCCCAGATCCTACATATCATAGATTTTTTTATCATAGATTTAAAAAAAAAAAAAAAGTGATTTCCAGTACTTTATTACTGAGTAGGAACAAGGAGGGACAACAGTGAAGTAACAGAAGTAATAACACAAACTGTAACAAACCACAAAACACACACGGAAAATGTAACTGAGAAAAAGTCCATGATACTGTTAACTACAAGCAAAGATTCCTAAGACAGTAGCAAAAGAAGTTACCCAATTTACATAAGTGTAGTGCTAAATGGCTGTACCACTTGCATTTCCAGGTGACACCTGTGCCTCCACTTCCATAGCTCCGTTAGTTTATGAGTGAAATAATCCCACAGATAACAGAAGGCTGATTAGCTTGAAATTAAAACCACATATTATTAAAATCACATATAATTAAAACCACTCAGACACTAGAAATACTCATCTAGCCTCAATCCTGCCCCCAGCTCACATCTCTTTCTGGTTTTATGGTATATACCAAATTAGTACTAGTTAGCTTTTCTCTACTTGTTGCCTTGTCCAGACAATTCTGCTATACAATGTTTTTATCTTCCTTTACCAACAGTGTGCTACTTTCTATGAATTATTCTATTAAAACACTTTAAATGGTTGGCTTTATTATCTCAGTTGATTTATTTGGAATGAGAAAAAAACCCATTAATCTTTATGTGCTAGAATTACATCCAACACTTAAAAAAAGCTTTTATACACATGCATTATGCCTTTGTACCAATTTAAATCAGATAGTGTCAGGGAATTAATTCTAGACACTTTCTTCATAAAACTCCACCAAATATAATTCGTTATCAACAGGTCACAATACCTTGCTCTTTCAATCTCCCATCTGTAATTTTTTTAAGACTATAGTCACTAAGCTTGCTTTTATTAATAGGGAAAAGAACCCAAAACATACACAGCTTAAGGCAACAGCAGATCACTCCTGTGTTTTTTACAATTAAGAAGCAACATTTTTTTTTCTCAAGTGCTCTTTTATAAATGTCTTAAACTTTTCTATATAACTATTGAAATATCAATGACAATGCCAGATTTCCTGACTGACATATATCAGATTGAGTATGTTAAAGATGTTAAAGAGTTTGTTTCAAGATATATTTTTCTCTGATTCATTTGTTGCAATATGGACATCAATTCTGACTCTGCCCATTTCCACTATTAAGAAAATATCACTAACAAAACAAATTTGGGGAGTTCAACTACATCTTTCTTAAATCTTCAGTTAGTCTAGTTTCATATTTTGTGTGTGCCAGAATATATAACTACAGAACTGGCTTTCTGGGCACACACCAAGGTGCAGTGGAAGATGCTGCACATCAGGAAGCTACACTATTTACATTAAAACAGTGGTCAATCATTTCTGTCACCCTAATCAGAAAACCAGGTAAATTTAAAATGGTCCCTTTCAAGCAGCATTTAATTCATCAGACAGGTAGAAGGAAAAACAGAAAAACACCCCTACATCTTGGGGTTTTAGATGTGACAAATGCAATGTTTTTAATTTGTGCTAAAAAGAAAATTAATGCCAGAGGTTTAGAACATGAAATGTTACAGTGCACCTGAAAATAACTAAACATCAAAAGTGTTATACAAAGAATTAAAGAAGAAAGGCTGATTAAATACATTGTGACTATCTCCAAGTCTGCAAGAACACCAACTACAAAGCCCCTAATTTTAAAGCTGTCTGACCCTTTTTACTCTGCATTATTTTGAAATACTAAGATACCACATGACGAAATATAGCTGCACTGAAAATTGGGAAAAATAACACATCACTTTCTACTTGGTTTTGCTAATGTTCACGTTTTACCTCTGCTGGGTTTGTTTGTTTGTTTAAGGAAAAGTAGAAGAAAAATAAACATTTTCAGTGTTTTAAGAAATTATTTCCCTCCTGCACTCCTGGTCAACATGTTTTAGGAAGAACTATACATTCAACTACAGCAATACCCAATTCTATCTACATTCAATGAGCCACTACTAGTTTTATAAACTAATCAAGCAATAAATTTCGCACAGCTAATATAAAAACTAAACAGACACCTAACAGCTATTCTTGCCCATCTTGTTTTTCAACCCTCCCTGTGAACAGGACAATTAACTTACTTCGAAGCTGTAATTAATTTGGGGTTTACTATGATTCATTTAGATAAAGAGAGGGAACATCTGACACTTGTTTAGTAAGTTCCCCCTACCTATATAATAATTTTTTCTATTCGTTTCCTTACAGTCAATTTATAGATTTCAAACCTTAAAAAGTAAGACGAGTTGTCTGACATGAAGAAGCTCAGGAGACAGCATCACAACACTATGCCTAGGAAATCTGGTAAGCTTAAAAATTTCATGACATTAGAAAATAATATGCAAACAAGGATATTGGAAATTAGGGAGAACTGACTCTTCTGATTCTTGCTTCCATTTTATCAAGCGCCACGATTTCCAACAATCCTTCTGAGCTAAAAATCGGAAACAATCTCTCTCTGCATACTATACTCTGGGAAACCACTTGTGCCAGCTACCACACACCCAAAAAAGTCCCAAAATTAGGAAGTCTTCAGTCTTCCTCATGGCTATACAAAGCCACTCTCAGCAGCATGACCCTTCACAGAGAAGCAAATAAACCCATCACATCAAATACTTCAGAGGACTTATGAACTAATTGCTTTCCTGCAAGAAACCCATGCTGCTATTTCTCTACTCAGATTACCATACGCTATACTTTACCCACACAGAGGCCTTTATTGTGATAGCAGTGAACACTTTACCTGCTATCAGAACTTACATGGCTCAGTTCACCATCAGAACTGGTTTAGCAGTTGCAAAGAACAACTTAAATTTGATACTGCATTTCACTGCCAATGTTTTTCAGTGTAAAACCACTCTGATGTTTTTAACAACTGAAAGTAATATGAAACTCAGTTTCCATCCGTGACCCAGCAGCAGGACTCCTCCCACTAGCAGTAGCCCATGCCCAAACTCAATCAAAGAAAAAAGGGCTAATGACAGTAGCCTCCTCAAGGCCTGGCTTTCTCTGGAGACTTTGGATACAAGCACTGTCTGAAACTGAGACTAATTAGCCTACAAATGCTAAGGAAATGTAGCTAACAGATACGCCAATAAGACCCGAATTTTCCCTCCTATCATCGCAGCAAGAATTCTTACAAAATGATAAAAACTGAAGGACATATCCCAGGTATGTATTTATTGCCCCATTCTCCATGAGAATTTCCTGTGGAACTCTGGTCAGAACTGACTAGGTTTTGGAGCAATTATTTAGAGCTCTTGCAAAATCAGAGAGAGTTTTGCAAGTACATAAATTCCAGGAGTGAACTATCTGCATGGGAAGGAGCAGTACAATGCACAGATCCTTCCTTAAGCAGCTGTTTTCGAAAGCTGAGACTATAAATAAAAGTGACACTTGAGTGCCAGTTCGCATGAAACTGAAACACAGATGAAATAGAAAACAGTAATTAGTTCTTAGATGTCTTCCTTCAATAGACAGTCACCTTATTTATTCCCCATATTTTTCACTGCAGCATAACAATGCTACCCAAATTAATGGTTCACTATGCAGGTATCATTCATACGTAGACATCTTGCTTCCAACACACTGGGAACTGACTTGTTACTTGTGGACTTGTTATGAGGTTTCTCCTTCGATTTGCTGACTGAAAAATGTCAACAGACAATGAAGAGACATAATACCCATTTTATTTTTTACTGGTATCCATACCTATTTTGACAAATTTAACAAAACAACCTATCCAGAGAAGAAGCCCACACAAAATTTTAAAATTTTTTAAAAAGTGGGAGGGAATGGGAGGGCAAAAAAGTACATGGGCAATGCCTTGAGTCTCCCAATAGTAGTAAATCAAAATTAAATGCTTGACTTGCATTTGTTCTGTCTGTCAGACTGTTGAAACAGTATAAATAGGATGAAATCTTACTTTCCACTCAGGCTAAGTCAGCACTGACCAACAATAAACGTCACCCATCTGACCACTGCACTCTCAATCTGTGTCCAAACAATGAAGCTCCTACACAGAACTGCTGAAGCCTGGAAGAGAACTGCACATAAAAAGGTACAACAGGTCTGTTGCCTGGTAAATCTGCACACAAGCAATCACACCTGACTAACAGCAAAATTAGTGCATCTATTAAGGTAAAAAAAAGCCATTTTGAAAACAAGCACAATGGCTCTACAAGGCAAGCACAAGTCAGTAAGGACTGAGCAAGTCATGCAACCACCAATGCAGATCTTAACCTCAATTCAACGGGAAGCCTCCCCCAGCTCCTATTTTGGCAAGGCTATAAAGCTACTGACAATGTTTAGGTTAATTGAAAAACTGTAAATATGATACTTCAGACTAGTCACGAGAGGGATTTTTTTTTTTAACACAAGTTATGCACATTTTATTTAATCAGTGTCCAGAAAAGACATCTTAATAAAACTGGGAAAATTATTTCCACTGATCAAATCTTAATATTTCAATTGTGAGAGACACAGTCTATAAAAATAAAACCTTATGGTTTCACCGTATCTTTTCAAAATTTTCACACCTTATTTTAACACTGAGCTTTATTGCTTCAACTGCAGCTGGGAAAAAAAAAACCAAACAAAACCCAAACCACAAACCTCCCCCCCAGAAAACCAAACCAACATATTCCTCAAGTATCCAGCATCCAGTCAGAAGGATAGCCAAGTCTGATTACTAAAAGGTAGAGCAATTCTCAGTTAAGACTCGACCAAACACAGTTATCAAGACATAAAATTCGAAAGCAGTTAGACCATTAGTCTTCAAAATTTTCTTATTTTAGGACCTCAAAAATTCTGTGCACAAAGGTGTTGTGCATACATACACCCTCTCTATAATAGGTGGAAACCTACCAGCAATGGCCTTGCTTTTCTCAACTACCTTTTTGTGGATTACGGAGTGCTCAGGAACCAAAGACAGAGAACTACCGAGTTAAGACTCCGTAATGTGACACGCCACCTTAAATTCCACCAGGAAACCAAATGAAAACAAATACCAACCACAGTCAGAAAAGCCCAGGAGGTACAAAAAGATAAATTTTCCGACGCTGTGACTAAGTTACGTCTCAAGTACTCAACGTCTCGACTCAAAAGCAGGAATCATTTTGCCACACATGCACAAAGGAATGTGTTTGCGACCAATAAGCCATCTGGATAGCAAACCCCCCCCCAACCCAGAGCGTCATTATGAAATATGCAGTAGATCGCCACACCTCCACCAACACGTGAATAAGTATTTATATTATTTTTAATAATTTTGGGAAGGGGGAGATGGAGAATGCATACAACCTGCGCCATTACAAAGAATACCAACAGTTCTTTTACACTGAAGAAATCTCCCCGAAGCCTCGCAAACTGAAACTAAAGCTATTTTTAACCTACGCCACTTAGAAAGTGAAAATAACCAGCTTAGCGCTTGCAAGAGACACCAGCACGAAGCCGAAGCCCGCTTAGAGAAGCCCCCGGCCGCCGCAGAGCAATTGTGAGCACAAAGACCCGCTCAATACGCCGGCACCGAACGCGTTCAAGCGGCTCTGCCCGGCTTTTAGCTTTCAAAACCCAGGAAACACCTCAAAGCCCAGAGAACAATCACGCCGTTATCCCGGCATTTACACGTTTTATGAGCAATCTTTAGAGGCTCAGGGCCGGTAAATCCGGAGCCTCGTTCAGCACCAGGCATAAACCGCGGCTCTCGATCTATTTTGAGCCTCCGCGATCCGCCGCCGCCCAACTTCCCCGCCGGATCTCCCTCATGCAACAGTTCCTTCGGGAGGAAGGGAGGGAG
Source organism: Heliangelus exortis (assembly GCF_036169615.1). Lineage (NCBI taxonomy): Eukaryota > Metazoa > Chordata > Aves > Apodiformes > Trochilidae > Heliangelus > Heliangelus exortis. The sequence continues at coordinate 105,080,870 of NC_092422.1, read as the reverse complement.
CGGGGCGGGAGAGGGCTGCCAGGCAGCAGCGGTAGCGCTCGTAGGGAGCCGAGGGCCCCTGCTGTGCCCGGGATCCCACCCCGGAGGAGCGGAGGGCTGAGGGCCGCCCCACGCAGGGCGCAGGAAACTTCGGAGCGGCAGCCACCGCTGCTGCGGGACAACCCGGTCGAGGGGAAGTGGAACCGGCCGGTAGCGCCGAGAACCGGGCACAGACGTGGGGACGGCCGGCAACCCCCCCACCCCTCCGCCCCGTTCCCAGCCTGCGGGGACACGTCGAGGGGTAGAAACCCCGCTGTCACCCTGCCCCCGAGAGGAAGAGAGGAGGGACGCCCACCCCCGAGAAGGGTGGGGGGGACAGAGGGGGGCGGGAGAGGGAGCACGGTGGTTGGAAGGGGCGGCCGCTCCCCTCCGCACCTCAAGGGGGACAGGGGCTAAGAACGGCTCAACGACGCCCGCCCCCCGGCTCGGCCCCTGCCCTTACCCAGGTAGTGCCTCCGCAGCAGGCCGGGCTCTTCCAACCCCAGGCTCCGCTTCCGCACGTCCCACAGGAGGTGGGGGCAGTGCCCGCGGGACATGGTCCCGCCAAAGGAAGGGGCGCGAGGGGTACCGGGCGCTGCGCTGGTACCGGCCGCCCCGCGCGATCACCATGGAAACCGACCGGCCCGGCCGCGCGGCGCTTTCCTCACGCCCGCTTCTCGCCGCGGCGCCGACGGGGAGCGAACGACGGGGACCCAGCGGCTACCGCGGCGGCGGCGGGGCCGGCGGCGGCTCCGCGCCACGCCCACGCGCGTGGTGCCCCGCCCCTCAAGCGTGGAACCCCGCCCCGCCGCGCCCCGCCCCCTCTGCCAGGGAGGGGCCGCAGCGCTCCGAGACCACTAGGATCTCGCGCGAGTTGGTGACTTCGCCTCGGGGGACCTTCCCCCCCCGCCCCCGGGCTTTCCTCGAATGGGGTCGAAGCGTTGTGGAAATGACGCATGAAGACAACGCGCTGGGCTTCGCCGGTCAAACTGGGTCTCCGGGCTGAGCGGAGAAGTCACAACGCGGCCATCTTGGGTGTGGGAGCATAGGGACGGCTGCAGGTTTCTGGCGCCGGCCATCTTGAATGAGCCAGTGAAGCGGCCCCGGAGGCCATCTTTGAACCGGGCGCCCGTGCCCTTCCCGAAGACGTCCGTGACGCTTCCTCTCGGCGGCCCGGCGCCAGCGCTGCTCACCAGGAGAGGGGCAGGGCCGCCCCTAACCAATAGGGCTGCGCGAAACCCTCCACCCAGCCCCGCCTCTTGCAAAATCCGCCAATCAGCGCGCAGGGAGCTGTGCGCCCCGCCCCCGGGCAGGCGGGTGACAGGTGGGCGGGGCTTGCTGCGGGCGGTGGAAGGACGGCGGGTCGCGGGGAGACCGAGGGACCGGTATCTGCTCGCCTGGCACCCCTCGCCCTTCAGACATGGCGGCCGCCGCCGCGGGGCTTCGCGCCTCCTACCACCGCCTGCTCGACCGCATCGAGCTCATGCTGCCGCAGCGGTTCCGGCCCTTTTACAACCACCCGGCAGGTAACGGGGAGCCCTCCTCCGCCGGCTCCGAACGGCTGCCGGGCTGCGCTGCTACCGAGCGAAGGGCCGGGGAGGGGTCTCCTTGGTACCCGGTCGGGTCCGAGGGGCAGGAGGCGAGGTGCAACGGGTCCCGCCGGGGGAGGCGGGGAGGTGGCGGGGGTGCCTGAGCGATGGGCAGCGGGGAGGGGGGTACGGGATGTCCTCCGCCTGCCGAGGCTGCCCCGGGAAAAGCGGAATCGGGCAGCGGAATCGTGCCTTTCGTACCTATAGTTCTGACACGGAGGATGCTGCCGAAGAGCAGGCTCCTGCTCGCTAAGGGAAAATATATTTTATTTGGAAAGAAAATTTTTTAAAAGGCGGACACGATACTGATTGCTCCTCCCTGCAATACGCACGGGTGTACCTGAGTGTCACTGTCGCGTTATTCCGCGGTTTGAATCCGTGGGATGGCTGAGCCAGCTGATCCTAATGAAGGGGCCTATGATGATTTCCAGAGGGGCCCCAAAGCTCCAGCGGCCCCTTCTTCCAAATGGACGTGCCGGAAAAAAGGAGGGTGCGCTGCAAGAATTCCTTGTTTTGAAGTGTACTCTGGTTTAAGCCAAGCTGCTGATCACTTTATTTTCTTTCTGCTGGGTCCGGTGCTCCTCCCAAAGACAACTTGTGCTCTTTGCGAATCCACTGATGTATCTGAAACTCTCCAGTGGGTATGGAAGGGCTCAAGCTTCCCCAAAATGAGCTACCCTTACCTGTCCTAAAGCTTACCCTTATTTGAACAAGCAGTTTTTTTTGTGTTACTAGTGAGAATCCTCTTGCAAAATGATCTGTTTCAGTGCCATTTGGGTGATGTTTGCCATGTAAACAAATTTCATAGTGTAGTTAAAAAGAATGCTCGATAAAATCCTAGAATTCCACAGGCTGTTATTTCCACTGTTTAGTTTCAGTGTGATACACATCCTTGACTTTTCACCTACCTGGAATATGCACTCAGAAAAGGGGCTTTACTTTTCAGCCAGTTGCTCCAGCCTCCACGTCCTCTGTTGAAATGAAAGCTGCTGCTTCAAAGAACCTACAGTTCAAAGACTGAAAACTGCAGTTATCAAAATGTCTGATTCATACTTAATTCACTAGGCCACTATGTATAAATTTAACCCAAATTTAACTTTTATATACAGAGTCAATATGCCTAGCACTTCCATTGTAAAGATGCCAATCAAGCCTTTGAGTGCCATGTTCATCTGGTGTGCAATGTGTCAGCTTGCCACTGCTTTTATTGAATACAAGGCATGGTGAGATTTGGCAACATGTGTGTCCATTCTTCATCAGAACTGTAGTACTAATTGAGAAAGGCTTTGACTTCTCTTGCAGTGCTCTTCACTTCATGGAACTGTCTGTGGGGCACTTTTGTTTGCCATCATAATGATGAAAAGAATAAAACCAAAATCCAGGTTTTAGGAACTCTCTGTGTGTAGGTATATGTGTGTGTGTGTATGTGTATCTGCCACAATGGAGTGGAACATCCATATGAGGAAAGGCTGAGGGAGCTGGGTCTCTTTAGCTTGGAGAAGACTGAGGGGTGACCTCATTAATGTTTATAAATATGTAAAGGGAGAGTGGAGTCAGGCTCTTCTCAGTGATGTCCAATGATAGGACAAGGGCCAGTGAGTGCAAGTTGGAGCATAGGAGGTTCCGTGTAAACATAAGAAAAAGCTTTTCCACTGTGAGGGTGACAGAGCACTGGAACAGGATGCCCAGTGAGGTTGTGGAGTCTCCTTCTCTGGAGACATTCAAAACTCACCTTGACATTTTCCTGTGTGACCTACACTAGGTGGTCCTGCTCTGGCAGGGGGGTTGGACTCGATGATCTCTCAAGGTCCCTTCCAACCCCTAACACTCTGATTTCTGTGATAATCCCTCCTGATGGTATGAGAAAAGCCACAGAGCAAGCAGGTATCGAAACTGAGCCTTTGCTGCTTCTTTTTCAGCCTTGAATGTCTTGAAGGTGGGTCTGTGTGAAATTTATGCAACAGATGTTACTCTGACGGCAAAACAAGTAGGCTAAAAATGAAAGGCTCACATTTTGTCTCTGGTACCATCAAAGCTTCTAGTCTAACTTAGGAATGTGTCATTGAAGTTACAGATCACTTGTAAGACATGAAGAACAATGCGTGCCTCTTTTCTTGCACAAAGAAAGCTTCCAGTAAAATAACTAATGCCTGATCTGAAAAGCTGTTTCTTCGGCTGGCATTGCACACAGCCAAGCTGCTGCAGAACAGTGAAGGGCCTGGGACACAGCACACCAACTCTCCTGGCTGCCACAGGGAAGGGAGGTGAACATGGCTCTTGGCAGTGACATGGAAGCATGGGCTGAGCTTGTACTCCCTCTCCTTTGAACTCTTTTGTTCATTTTGCATAACTAAACTAAACTCTCCAGGACAAAGACTTCTCACATTTAATAGAAATCATAAAATCTATGAACTGGACACATCCATGGGTATCCAAATTAGCCTCTGGTATGTCCCTGCTCTGATGTGCTACTGTCATATCCGTCCTCAAAAAATTCTGCATGTCAGGATCTAGAAAGAGCTCACCCCAGCTGGGTGCGTGCTGGCGTGCCTCCAGGCAAGGAGGGTTCTGCTGACTGCATTTCACAGCCTTCCCTTATAGCTTGAGTTGGTACCTTACTTGTCTAAAACTGTTTCTTACTTTTGTTGTCAGCAGTTTTAAATTATCCAGTTATCTATTATTAATAAAAAATAATGTCATTCTTCTTGAAAACTTTAGCAGTTGTTCAGGGAGTGTTTTAATAATTTAAACTCACCCCACATTTTTAGAAGAAAATAGATGATAGTAACTAAAGCTACTTCTGTGGGAACTCCGTCTCACAGATTTATACAGAGTTGTATTTGCAGCATGGTACTGACATACTAAGTAGCTGCCTAAGAGAGCAGCAACTGAAGTTTTTATCTTTGAAGGATGAATATTGAGCTGTATTCATGCAACAAGATTAGACAACCGCATACATTAAAAAGAAAAAAATTCCCTGTGTTCGTATAAATATTCAGATATTCAAGTGAAAAGTTAATGTGCTTATTGTAATTAGTAACCACAGTTTGAAACTTGATCGCTGTCACATGCAGTGTGGATCTAAGAGGGCTTTATGCAAAGCTGCCAAGCCAGTTTTTGTTGTATTCTGCATTGCAGTTGTCCTGCCCTTTTATAGGGCTTAGGTGGTTTTAAGGTGACAGAGAAACTGCTATTTGTAACAGTCTTATCACCCAAAATATGACTTGCTTCACAGGTCCTTGCCATAGAAACCTGACAGTTAATTTTTTCTCAAGTCATAGTTTTTAAATCCGAGTCTGCTCAAAACAGGGAGTATGAAGTTACTGTGAGGCCTTTTTAAGGCTGAATTGTTGGTGAAAAATTAGCTCATGTAAAAAGAAAGCAACCAAAGTCCTAGTGTTTATTATTTATATTTTAAAACTTTACTCATAATATGTAACATATTACAGTGAAAATTTGGCTTCATCTTGCATATTATTAGAATGCTGAGTAGTGGCCTAATGAGACCTAAAACCCAATGTGTTTCAATGAAATCAGAACTAGTGTCCCAACTGTGTCACACTCTGGTGGGCTGATGCATTAGATTGTGGTTTCTCTGTTAAGACTTCAATCTGTAGTCTTAGAGTAATGATTTCTGTCATGGCTGGAAGTCTGCACACTGCAGGTGTGGCATTACAGAGCTTTGTTTTAATCAACCAGTTGCCATTTTAGCACTGCTGTAAGATGTATTTTCAAGAGAGATGTTTTTCCCCCATACTCCTTTACACTGACTTTACTCCCTTCATTCTGAAAATTTTGTCCTCTTCCCCCATAATCCTCCTTTGCCTACTGGTCGCTTATTGGGGTGTAGGGTTGATTGGGTGGGAAGCATTATTTCTAGTAGAAAGACATTATTAAGAGGTGCGATTAGGGGCGAATGAAAACACTCTCCTTGTGACATCTACTGCTACTTATGTTAGCAATTTGTACTCTCACTTTAACCTTCTGATACTGCTGTGTAGCATGTGGAGGTGGGGCTGTGATTTGAAAAGGGAATGAGGAAGTAATTTGTTACAGTTAACAGTAATAAAATATTTTTGCCTTTAAGTTTACAAGATGAAGTTCTCAGAGATTTCAAATACTGTTAGTCCAGCTGTAGAGTAACTCTAATCAGAGAGAAATTCTGCCCGCTATTCCTAGGCCTTCTCCAAACTCTTCATAATTTTGCTTGCTCTAGAGTCCTTGTCAACTTAAAAATGGAAATACAAAGTCCTACTCATCTGTTGCAGAAACAGGTGGACTGATTACACAACTTGATACATTGGGTTGATGAACTAGAAACCGTGCTAATATACACAATTCATTACTTAATTAAAAAAAAAAAAAAAAAAAAAAAAAAAAAAAAAAAAAAAAAGAGAGAGAAAGAAAAAGAAAAGAAAAAAACAAAGCAAACAAAAAAACCCCATAAAACCCAAACCCAACAGCCAACAAAACAAACCCAAAACTGATGGTGGGTATTAAAACAGCCAGATCTCGCTGAATAATTTAACTTCTCGTTTTTTGTTTTTTGTTTTTTTTTCCTCTTCTCCCTCAGGTCCCAAAACAGTATTTTTCTGGGCACCTATTATGAAATGGGTAAGTATGCCAGCTGGTGTCAGGATGTCCATCAGAGGGCAATCTGCAGTAGCTCATTGAGCAAACAACAGTCTCCCAGCAGACATATGAGCCTCTGGAAAGATTTAATACCAAAGCTCTAATTTTTAATATATGGGGAGGAACAAATTAGCCCTAGTAACATATAGCACAACTTGAAGGGGATGCAGTTGGGGAAAGATACTTTGTGGAAAAATTGTACCTTTACTGAAGGTCTCACAAAAGTTTTCTCTTGTGAAACACAAACAGTTGCTCAATATATTGAGCTGAGGGCATGAGTTGGTATAACTGAAAATTCTTAAAGCATGTATTTCTTCTGAGATTGAGGAATTTGAAAAGTATTTTAAGGAACCCAATTCTTAAGCCTCTCAGTTTGAAGACAGGTTAAAGCATGTCAGAGTGCATGGTAATCTTGAGAAAACAAAAGAAAACTGCCATTTCATATGTCAGTAGCTCCTTTCAGTTCTGCTCCCTACTTGTTTATACCCCTTGACTGTGTTTGTGCACAGGTGAAATCTATGCCTCCTCCTAGTTCACAGTACTCCTTTCTTGTAGTGCCAACCAATACTTGTTGTATTGGTACATATAAAATAAATGACCTTTAAAATCATAAAGCTACTTGACCTTATTTGATAACAAGCCTGCTCTTCCTGTTACCAGCTGGTTTGTAAGTTTGCTGTTGTGAACTCCTACTTTTTATAGGCCACAGGCAATGCATTCTGCTTTAGGTTTCCTTGTCAATCTGAACTGGAGCTTGGTTAACCTTCCTGTTTCTCAGAGGCTCTCTCAGCCTGAGCATCTGGGCAACTCTTGAGAGCAGGCTAGTGCCAACTGTTGATGTATCAAAAGAGCTTATACAGAGATGTTTTTTTCTTTTGTGAACATGCAGGAAGATCTTCACTGAGGAGTTAAAATTACTTCCCCTTACATGGCAAAGGTGCATTTACTGCAATTACCCAAGTGTGCTTTAAGTCTGTAGCTCCATGGCACCCCTGAAGCAGTATCAGTCCCAGAACTGAAGCAGCACATAGAAGTCTCTGCCCTTGAAAACTGGTTTCTTGACTGGGGTTAAAGGACTCCTTAGAGGCAGTCAGTGAATTAAAAGTGTTAAAATCTCTCACTTGTGAGTGGTTTTTTGTTATGTTTTGTGAAATCCTGTAACATGACATGAATTTTTAGTTCCAGTAGAGGGCGATAACAAAACAAATCAAGCAGTGTGTTTGCTAGTAATGTTAAGTAGATCAGCCAAGCTATTCCTCACTTTACCTTTTAATGAAATTATATTAAAAAAGGAAGCACTTTTATCTCCTCAGATGAAGCTAAGTGAAGACTATATGCTGTCCCACCTACATCTTTACCAGCAATATCTTTATATCTGAGCTTTAGAAAGAATGACCTTTAATAGATAAGCTTTACTTGTTGCAAGAAAAAACAGGATTTTTTCAGCTGCTGTCTTAAGCAACTGTGCTTAAATTGTTCTTAATTTAATAAAAATTGCCACTGCCTGGGAATTTATTGCCAGTTGCACCCCATAACTGAGTTCTTATTCCTACCACAAGGGAATAGAAGTGGATGTTATTTCCAAGATCCTAATTACTCTGCTCAGATATTGCATTACATCTCCTGCATAATGCTTACAGAATAAGCACTGAACTAGAAAGCAACTTTACAAAGAAGTGTTTGATCTGTTATAGGAGCTCCTGGTCCTGGACTGGTGCTCACTGAATTTCTCTTTACAGGGTTTGGTGATAGCTGGAATGGCTGATATGACCAGACCAGCAGAAAAGCTCAGTGCAGCACAGTCTGCAGTACTAACGGCCACAGGTAAAGCCAAAATTACTCCATGATTTTACACAGCACCCTCTCTGAAAGTGTATACACTTCTTCCCAGATCAGTACTAATCCACTTCTACAGAAAAAGCTTAACTGCAAAATGCTAGCTCTCGATATTGCTGTTGGGTGATAATTCTAGGACAGACTGATACTTGTTACTAAATCTGTGAGATATCTGTGATTATGTAACTATTTTTTACATGTCTGAATTCCAAACTGTTCAGAGCAAGTTGTTTTGAGTTAGGATACCAGTTTCCCCATTGCAGTTTCCTCCCTTAGGTTACAATGATACCACTGATTTCACTGAGTGACCTCTTCTGACCTGATATCCTGGAGGGTAGAGTGACCTTTTTAGAACAGGCTTTAAGTTCTTAAAAAATAGAAGGGCAATTATACTAATGTAAGTGGAAGGAATTCTGTGTGCTACGTCCAACGTGGAAGCAATGGTACATGGACTGCTGTCTTCCAAAATTTTTCACAGTGGCAGAAACACTATTCTGTAATCAAGGTGTTCCACCAGGTCTTGTCAGGGGCAGGACTTGTGGCAGCTAAAGAAAATGACAGCTGCCATCTTCTCTGGACTTTATTTTGGTATATGACACAGAGCTGTGCATTTGGCATAATATGCAAACCTTTCTTAACTTGTGGAGGTGGTGCAGGAAGCTGGATATACTACAGCAAAATGCCACTACCCTGCAACTCTGCTAGAGAATTAAGGTCTAGTCTGCTGCAGAGTATAGAAGATCTCTGATATAAATACTATGATTGAGCTTATTGTCTAGTTATTTTTGAAAAATACAATATATTTAACTGAGAAATGGCTAGTTATAAGAAAAGCAGTTGTCTAACATGAAGTTGTCAAATTTGTTTACTTACCATGATTCTGTTTCCAGACTCGGTAATGTCTGAATGTCTCACTTTAAAGACTTAACATATTTAAACTTTCCCTTTCATTCAACAGGCCTTGTTTGGTCGAGGTACTCTCTAGTTATTATTCCTAAAAACTGGAGCCTTTTTGCCGTGAACTTCTTTGTTGGCTGTGCTGGTGGCTCTCAACTCTTTCGAATATGGAGGTATGTATTAAGAAGCCCTACTTTGAATACTGCAACAAAATATTTATGCCTCCTCATCTTAACCAGGAGTTTATAAAGTCTGCCAGTCTCAATGTCCTTGCAACAGGGGAGAGGAACTGAACAATTAATTAAACATTGCAGAACATTTGGCTACATTGTTAGTTTTCCAGCTGAGTAGGTGAGAGGTTTTAAGTATTTTCAGTATTGCCAGAGCATGTTTTAAGGAATGCTGTAAGATCTAGTTTCTGGGTCTAAGGCATTCTTCAAAAGTTGTAGATCTGGGTGACAAACAGGATAGACTTTCTTCCCCTCATAAGCTTTGCTCTTTTGTCATCTTTCAATGCTGAATCATGTCAGTTCCAGCTGGATTTAAGGGTTCTTAAACACAGCAGCATTTTATTTTTAGTATATCTTGAAGGAAAATTTAGAATTCTCTGGCTTCAGCACTGGCCAGGAATGAGACAAGCTTAAAGTAATCTGCAACTACTCACATGAGTGAAACCATCCTATCCTGAATTTCCACTCTCAAGTCCACGGTAATTTTAAACCTCTTCTGCTGAACAGATTGTTAGGAAGTCACTGTTGTTGTAACTGGTTTCCTGTTCTTAGTCAGTGCCCCTTTTAATTGTTTTTAATTTTTTTCCCCTATACTATAGGTATAACCAGGAGCTAAAAGCAAAACAACAAGAGTAGCTGCAGCAGAGAGATGCTTAACTCAACCAGTCAAATCCAACAACGCACAAACCCTTCCCCATGGGACCTAGCTTCACTAATTTTAATGGTTTTTTCCTCGGAGAAAATGAAAGAGAAAATCTAAATATTTAGAGAGCAAATGTTTTCTAAGTGCAAATAACAAAGTATCTCCATACCTTTAAATAAAATACAGCCTTTTAAATTGAAGTAAAATTGTGTGTCTTATACTATCTCTTTAAAATAAATAGATTGTGAATTGTGCCTAGAGGGAATTGCTGAACCCCACCTTATATGACACTGCTGAATAGTGCCTAGAGTGATGCAGGACTGGTGACAGTCAGCCAGAGCTTCAGACTGAAATGATCTTCTTTCATGTCATACTCAGATCTGGACGGGGTTTTACCGTGGTTGTAGTAGTGTAAGGATATTCTTTTCAGCTTCAGCTACGTATATCTTCATGTCTTTCCCAACTGCCACGGCCTTTAACAGGAGGAAGGCAACCTAGTATGTGCCACTGCTGTTTTAGCTTCTGTCATCCTCTAGAACTAGAGGCAGAAGATGGGCACATATAAGTGCCTTGTTCTTTGGAGTGTGAAAAATAACCAGACAAAACTACTACTCACTTTCCACCCTCCCCTTAAGTACACACCAGTTTCCTGTGAAGCTGTGCACTCAGGAAACATGTATCTGTCAGTTCTGCAAAACTTTGGAGGCAGCGGTCTGCTTCCATCTGTGGCATGTTTGTAAATAAACACTGAAGTCTGAAGCCTTCCCTGAAAGTCTCTTCCTACTTACTCTCCTGTAAAGAGGAAAAAAATGTGCGCCTGTGAAATAGCTTCCGAGGAAAGGCTTTACGCTGTAAAAGCTCATTTGTTACTGAGAGACGTACAAGGCAATTGTGCTCCAAGCATGGTAAGTTCTCTGCAACCTCTTCCACCAAGGCTAGGACTCATATCCAGGAATTTATATATTCAGAAGAAAAAGATAACTGTGAGACAAAGTAGCTTACTCAGGACTCGGCTTTCGGGGAAAATAAAGGCCTCAAAATACTGCAATTTTGCAAAGTCCTGTTACTTAGTGTCTCTCTGCCACTACTTTCTCACAATCCCATTTGAGTTACCAATCCAGCATGGCAAGTGTAGAAAAGCAACTGTTTCATAGTTCCAAGAGCTACAGCACCTTGTTAGGGCACTGATGTCCCCTGCTTTCTCATCCTGTGTATAATGTTCTATTACCCTGTGCAAAATACTTGAGCAGGATACCTTACCTTAAGGAAAACACTTTCCATCCCGACAAGTCATGTACCTGTCAGTCTGTCAGCTCCCCATTTGAAGAGGCTGTTCTGCCCTGAAGCTATTCTCCTCTGTGTGTATTGTGCCACAGTTTCACTTGCCTGTCTCGGTTCCCCTGGCTGCAGTGGTAAGGCAGGGTACCAGTTCAAATGGTGAACTCTCCGGCTGTGTTGTTTGCTGAGCTGACAGAGACTGCTGTGACTGAAGAACATTGCCAGAATATCTCTTACCAGACAGGACTTGACCAACAAGTAATGGGGGAGGGAAAATAAAGTGTATTAAAATATTCACAAGATTACAATAGAAAACATGAAAGTCCATTCAAAAAAAAGTATCCAAGATAACTGTTTCCAGATGAGTCTGTAAAAGCAAAAGCACTAACAGTTGGTACACTGGCTCTTCAGGTAATCAAGCCACACAATACATATCTAGCTCCCTCACAAAGATTATACACCTGTTTTACAAGTGTTTATTCTCTTGCCTACCTCCAAGACAGAGGTTTACAAAAGAAAAGCACAGTCTATGTTTCCAATTACATTTATCACATAAAAACAGCTGGCATTGCAGGGAGACAGAAAAGATTGCACAGCACCCTGGTCTCCAAAGGCATGGAACTTAGGTTTCAGAGTGCAAAAATACCTTTAAATGAAAGGGCATATTATCTTTACGGCAGTGAAAAGAAGGGAAAGAGAAGCCTCAGGGGGAGTATAATTGTTGAGCATAGGTAGCATGATTTTGTAGTCTCTCCAATAAAAATGTTACCGAAATATTAGCACCGCGGGGTTATTATTAATATAACAGCCGAGAAGTCTGACCCAGCTTTTTAGCTTTTTTGAAGAGAAAGTATTTCCATCATCTGTTAAACAATAAGAACATTTTGTATTTGAGGTCCTAGGTAGATACATTAATAATACAAAATTGCAAGACAGTTTCAATACAGAGTGAAGGTGTTTTGGTTATAAATCAAACAGCCCACACTTGACCTCAATGACTCCACTCTAATGCAGTGCAGCTTGTAAGTTGCAGATACACATTTACTGCAGTTACAAGACAGATGGTTACCTGAACGGTACTCACAGGTTTTTAAAAGTTAAAAATCTAATTCCATCTCTTTTAGTTACAAATTGAAAGACCACTAAAACTTTGAAAGAAAACTAAACCTTGCAGGTCTCCAGTTATAAATGACACACCATCCAATTAGTTACAGGGACATATTTGACACCTTGTAATGGCCCTAAATGCCATTAACATTCCGACTATCAACCTTACAAAACAACTCAAGTCAAAAGAGGCAATGGAAATTTGATGTACTGACTACAGCTACCAATTTAGTCAGATTAATACTTCACAATTATTTGTAATCCTCTTCTTAAAGTTAAGTTCTGGTAATCAAAACTAAGGAAGAATGTATCTACGATTAGTAAAAAGCCAAAACTTTCCCTATTTGCATTTCTGTTAAAAACAGGGAAGCTGAATGATGCCATTCATATCTCTGGTCCAAGAGGGTGCCAGCTGGCTTACCTGCCAGAGCTGGCAATCCAAAACCACACTCCTACAATTGATAGAAGGCCACTTTCATCCATCAAGAACCTTTTCTTCCTCCCCCCTTCCGCTGAGAAATGGATTTCAGATTGATCCTAATTTTGTTTGCATGATGAATACAAAGAATTAATTGCAAGTCTTTTGCATCACACAGACCTTCCCAAGGTCTACCATCCAAGAGCATGACCCACATCCCAATCTTAGTCATTGGACAGATTAGATCAGTGGGCTGAGGTCACTGGTATGAGGTTTAACAAGAGCAAGTGCTGGGTCCTGCACTTTGGTCGCAATAACCCCAAGCAATGCCACAGACTTGGGGAAAAGTGGCTGGAAAGCATCCTGGAGGAGAAGGATCTGGTAGTACTGATGGGTGGCCACCAGCTCAACTTGAGTCAGAAGTGTGCCCAGGTGGCCAAGAAGGCCAATGGCATATCCTGGCCTATAACAAAACCAGTGTGTTCATCAGGAAGGGATCATGCCCCTGTACTTGGCCCTGCTGAGGCCACAGCTTGAATATTGTGTTCTGGACACCAGAGTATAAGAAAGACATTGAGGTCCTGGAGCTTGTCCAGGGAAGAGCTACAAGGCTGGTGAGGAGTTTGGAGAGCATGACATACAAGGAGCGACTGAGGGAACTGGGGTTATTTAGCCTGAAGAAGAGAAAGCTCAGGGGAGATCTTAATGCTCTCTACAACTACCTGAAGGGAACTTGTGCAGAGTCTGGTATTGGTCTCTTTTCCCAGGTAACTAGCAAGAGGACAAGAGGAAATGGGTTTAAATTGCACCAGGGGAGGTGTAGGTTAGGCATTAGGAAAAATTTATTTACTGAAAGACTGGTGAGGCACTGGAATGGGCTACCCAGGGAAGTAGTGGAGTCACCATACCTGGAGGCGTTCAAGAGGTGTTAAGATGTGGTGCTTCAAGATATAGTTTAGTAGTTGTAGTAGTTGGAAAACTATGATCTTGAAGGTCTTTTCCAACCTTAATGAGTCTATGATTCTGTGATTCACTATTGCCTCAAGAAAGGCTGTTTGCCCTTAAGCTGTGCTGCAGCAAGTCTGCCATAAAGCACTTCTTTTTAAAATACATAGTCCTAAAAAAGAGCTAGCAGCAGTACTACAACAGGATGAGAACAACAGACTTAGTGTTCTTCAAATTGCAAGTTGTTCCTTCCAGCTGCAGAAAACAGCATCAGATAAATGAAAGAATAGCAGTAGAGCAGAGTTAAACTTCTGGTCACCATAACATCATGGTATGACCTTGTCTGACTAATCTCTGCCTGGTATCCACCAAGGAAGTAGAAGTCCTCTGTCTCCTGAGACTTTACCACAAAGTAAGCCAACTTATCATCAGTGCCTTTCATCAGCACAGGTTATCAGATGGTTAAATAAACTAAGATAACCTGAAGGATTGAAAGTTCACAAGTGTTGTTTCACATTGGCCTCAGTTCTTTTGACTTCAGCCTGAATAAGTTACCTTATAGCTACATTGTTCGTGTTTCCATAAGGGGGAAAAAAAAACAAAAAAAGATCTCAACAGCTCTCACGCTAGAAAGGGATTCAAGCCGATGTCTGTTATTCCTGTAAGGGGACTTTTTCAGCATTTAAAAACAAAATAAAACAGCTTCCAAGTTCATTTTGCCTTTACAAAGCAGACTCAAGCAGCCTTGCAACAAGCTTCCTCAGTATAGGCAATATGAACATACCTGTAGCTAAGCTAAAGCAATGGAAGGAGAAATTTCCTATAGTTAGCACCAGCCAGATCAGAGTGTTTCCTAATGTTAGCACCATTTAGATAAGTGTGTCTCTTAGTCAGCACCAGAGGAGTATGTTTCTTAAAGTCAGCACCAGTTCAGCTTGGATTCTCCAGTATATTCCAGCAAGAAAAGAAACAGTAGCAGACTTCGGAGCCAAAGACAGCCCTATCTTCTCATAGCAGCAAGTTTTTGATCAGTACATTCATCACATTTCTCCCTCTTACTCTAAAATGTCTGGTGAGAAAGATGGTGATGCACAGGGATGAATACAGGCAGATTCAAAACCAGGTTTCTCTCTCAACCATGTCAACAGCATTTGTTTCTTACTAAGTGCAAAACAAGTGTTGGGAAGTAACAGCCTGGTAGATAAGAAAAGCAGCAGCATCAGGATTCATCCCAACCTTAATCAGGCTTCTAATGAAGGGAGGTGTTGTCAGGAAACCAGGGAAGTCTGATCCTGATTAAAGAATAAAGAGTTGGCATATCCAACTTTGTTGGGGACAAAACAACTGTACACAAAATAGTTATTAAAGTTGTGCTGTCATAATGAAAGGATTATCTGATGTGGTTCTGAAAGGGTCTGCCATGGACCTAAAGTTATTTTTCATGATATGATGTTGGCTTATGTAGGCTTAAGTTTGCAAATATCTAGCTAAGAGTGTTGCAGGGCCACTGGAAGACAGGATAATTCAAACCAAGTTTCCAGCTGACAAATTGAAGATCAGATCTGGAGAAAAAAAAGAAGACAATGCAAAACCAGGGGGAGCTGCTGGCACACCAAATGGTTGTACTGCAATTCAGAGGGACCTGGGCAAGCTGGAGAACTGGGCTAAGATGAAATTCATGAAGTTAAAAAAAGAGAAATGCAAAGTTCTGCACCTGAGAAGGACCAGCCTTGTGCACCAGTACATGCTGGGCACCACTTGCCTGGAAAGCAGATTTGCAGAAAAATCTCTGTGGGGATCCTGATGGACACCAGGTAGAACATGAGCCAGCTGTGTGGCCCTGCTGCAAAGGCAGCAAATAGTATCCTGGGCTGCATTAAGCAAAGTATTGCCAGCAGGTCAAGGGAAGTGATCCTTCCCCCTTTTTCAGCACTGGTGAGGCCACACCTGTAGTGTTGTGTCCAGTTCTGGGCTCTTCAGTACAAGAGAGACATGGACTTAGTGGATAAAGTCCAGTGCAGGGCCATAATGATGATAAAAGAACTGGGGCATCTTTCATATGAGGAAAGACTGAAAGAGCTGGGATTGTTAAGCCTGAAAAAGAGAAGGCTTAGGGGAGGATGTCATCAATGTGTATAAATACTCGGTAGGGGGGAATGAAGAGCAATACTCTGTAGTGCTCACTGGCAGGACAGGAGGCCATGGGCAGAAATTTAAAAAACAGGAAAGTCTACCAGAACACAAGGAAACACTTTTTTTACTGTTTGATCACCTGGAGTGATGTGGAACAGGTAGTCCAGAAATACTGCAGAGTTTCCATCTGTGGAGATACTCAAAACCCAACTGAACATGGTTCTGGGCAACCTGCTCCAGCTGATTCTACTTGAGAAGGGGGTTTGGACAGTATGATCTCCAAAAGTTCCCTCCAACCTCAGCCATCCTGTGATTGATTCTGTGAAAAAGACTGAACTACAAAATAAGTAAGAATCAGAGAGAAGGGACAGACCAAAATGAAAACCATTTGTGGATACAAAAAATGCCAGCACCACTTTAGGATGTCCAAAAGAGAAACCCTTCTGCTATATGCTACTCTGAGAAGACCTCAGCTGGAATGCCACTTCTCATTTTGAGCACCATATTTCTGTATACAAATGGCTCAGCTAAAGAAAGATCTTCTTCAGCAGAAGAGAACAATCAGAGCTCCTTAAAAAATCTATGAGGAGTTTAATCCAGAAAAAAGAAGCTGTGAAATTAAATTCAAGTAGTAGACTTGCAGAGAAGAGGGAAATAAACTGCCCTCCACATCCTCTGTGCAAATATAAGTTAAACACAAAAAAAAAACCCCAAAACAACCCACACACCAAAAAAAGCCAATTATGAAGCCCCATATTTCCTCTGGAGGTCATTCAGCCTCCACTATGGGCTTTTAACAACAGACAAAGCACCTTGAAGGAAGTGACAGTGGCATAATGGAGCCAGGGAAGAGGGGTGAGGGAGTACAACAGTTTCCATATCCCTTGGGGCCCTTTTTCATGCTCATATGAAATAATAGAGCTTTGTGGAAGACACATTTCATTTAAAAGGTCAACAGAGTCTGAGGCAACCACCTACAGCTATAGTTTCCTATCCCTTTAACTCATTAGCTCTTAAGTTTTCACAGGTAAACAACCATTTCACAAGATTCATTAGATCAACACTATCCCTGTATCTTAAAGGACTATGCTAGAATAGATGGGCTCAATATAGAAGTAAACAGTCCTGTGACCTGTGTTATACAGGTCAGGTATGCCTAAACATTTCCTTCACTTACACTGCTAAGACATGCATTTCTGATAGCTAGGAGTCACTGTTTGGCTTCCAAGACCAAGTG
This sequence comes from Heliangelus exortis, assembly GCF_036169615.1. Taxonomy (NCBI): domain Eukaryota; kingdom Metazoa; phylum Chordata; class Aves; order Apodiformes; family Trochilidae; genus Heliangelus; species Heliangelus exortis. The sequence goes on along the minus strand of NC_092422.1, from coordinate 105,063,907 downwards.
AGAGTGTCTAGTACATATAAGGCAGCTTGTACTGAGAATCTGACTCAAGAAAGATGAATACCCTGTAAACATAAAGAACTCTGAATGTAAAGAAGATATCTTCTTTATATTCACCTCAACAAAAAATTGGGCTCTATAAGCAAAAAAAGAATTTCCAGGTCAATCTTGAATCTTCAGACATCTTCCAGTTTCTCCATTGATAATCAAGATAAAAATATTTTAAAATTGTGATGCGAGTTTTCACTTTCTCTCTCGTCACACAAGATACAAAAAAAGAATATTGGCAACTTATAAGCAAAATTCTTACCGCATTTTAACATGCAACATCGGTCTCACGTCTGTACGATTAAATAGACTATTTACACACAATACATATATATCTTTCCCTCTGTATGCACATGCATTGGTCCTAGCCTAGGCATCAAAGGCCACATGTGAGTTCTCAGGGTCAAATCCTGTTCAAACAATTCCAGTCTGAATGGGTGTTTTCCTTTGGACAGCTTAGGATGTCATCTCAGTTCTTCCGGATGTCAGCATAGACCACAGACTCTGACTTGTTAATCTTGTCACTGTGCTGCCCTCCGGAGTGATCTAACTGCGCGTAAATGACTGGGCCCTGGGAACAGAATAAAAAAAGCACAATCAGTATTTTTCAGAACAGGTCACATTGCCCCTCATTTCCACAGAGGCTGCAGCAAGCCCAATGCTAAAGCGAGACCACAGAGCTTTCATGACTGCTAACAGTACTTTGAAGCAGGTGGAATGAACCCTCACCTATGAATGAGCTCCAGTCTGCCACCTTTCTCCTATCAGGAGTATGCCAAACAGCACCATTTCCTCCCTTCAATACTGTTACAGCTGCTTGCTCCTCACAAACAGCAAAATCTAGAATCCTTTTTTCTTAAAAGCATCAATTCTTACATGCTATGGAGCAAAGACATGTGGCTTAGTCAGATGCATGCCAGACTTGGTATTTTTCAAGAGGAACTCTACTACAATTTTACCGGTAAATAGCATTCACTCAAAGCCTATAAATCCCAGCACAGGTGTACTCCTCAGAGAAGGAGGGAGAGAACAAACCTGCTGCTACCTGCTGCCACCAGTCACTGCCCGAGCAAGTGATGTGATCAAGACTCACATAGCAGTGAGACAGAAAATACTGAAGCAGTGCAGTAATACAGAATTCTTACCTGACTTTTGAGCCAACCCAGGTAGCGAGCACCTCCACAGGCACACTGGGCAAGCACAGCCACACATATTCAGTATCATTTGAAGAGGTGCAGTGGAGGACATTACAGCACCATCTTCCAGTGAAGCATGTAAACACGCCAGCACTTTCCTAAAACACCACATCGTCCAAAACACAGCACACAGAAAAGTGGACTGCAGCTATCTGAGATGGGCTGAGGAATGCAGCCAATAAAGAGCAGGTACTCAACGAGACAGGTGGGACCTTTGCATATAGGTCTGACCTGCAGCTCCCATTCTGCATGCCCCAGCTGACATAAGCACAGAGCAAAAGGCTGTAATCACCTTCCACATGACCTCAGTAAAGAGACCACACACCCACACGTGTATCCTGTGCATGAGGGAAAAGGACTGTGACTTTTCCACGCTGAGCTGAAGGGAAAAGAGTTGCAAGTGTATGGATTCCTTTCAGGTTTGCCAACTGAGTCATGAATTGCAAGTTACAGCAAAGAAAAAGGAACTGCAAAGTTAGACCATCATGGTCAAACAGTGGTCTACGGATGGTATTTTTAAATTTTTCAGATTCTGAAATAAGTTGCAACTACCATACATTCCAGCTCCAGGAAATTTATCTGAAATTTAAGTCAAGATTACTGGCACCATGAACTGCTCCTTCTGAGGGTCCTGATGTCCACATCAAAGCCTGAAACAGAGCTCAAGCAGAGCCTGTCTTCAGGTATGTCTTAAAGCAGGAAGAGCAAAGTCAGAGATGTGCACTTAAGTTAAAACAGCTTTAGTACTCCAGACTTCTACACTGACAGACCTACCCTCTTAGGTTCTCTATACCATACTGCTCTGCGCATCATAAAGGCACTTCAGTGGAAATTACACTTCAATCAAGTTCAATGGTCTTTCAGCCTGCCCAGCAATGAATACTCAGCTTCTTGCAAAGCACAAAGACCAATGAGAAGCACCTTGGAGTTAGCATATCTTGGGACAACACACATCTACTTCCCAGTTTGCCTGCTGCAACCCAGATTACTGGCTAAACACAGGCATTCATCTAGGAGCCTACACATCTAGGAAACACTTACAGTTCCTGCTTTCACTGGAACTGCTTTTCTCATTCAACCAAACAACAGTCATGACAGAACACAGGTCAGTATGGAATGATGGTGTGGAGAAGAAACACCACATACAAATTTGAGAGGACAGAACATACCTGCTGAGTCGGAAGACACAGTGAAAACAGGAGGAGTTGATTCAACCAGTTGAATGTTCCCAGAATCAGATACATACACTTTCAGCACCCTGAGGCACTCCAGAAAGCAAGGCCCACACTTGATAATCTTGCACCCAAAACACAAAGGAAGTGCAGGCTCAAGTGCACTTTCAGCTGAGAAGTTATGTGGACAAACACCTCATCAGTGATTCTTACACTGATATATAAATAGCAAAATTAATAAACTTCATTTAAGAAATTTAATTTCTTAAAATTTCCACTCTGAGAGGGAACTGTTTTTATCTTGCGGAGGCAGGGGGTTGTGTATTTGTTGTATTCATAGTTCACCAATGAAGCATGAAGCATTCAATGACTTCCTATAGATCCCACCAAGTAAAAGGCTACAAGGAATCCCAAAGACCTTTACTGTTCATCCACAGCACTGACTGTGTGAAACACTGGTCTAAAACTGCCAGGCAATCCAAGACACCAAAATGTGTCTGAATCATCAAGCAAACTGAAACAGTTTCTGGGAATTGCTCGGAATCTGACTATCAGAATTTCATTTACGTAACTGTCCAAAAGTTTGATTACTACAATTAACTTACTGATTACCAAGAAATACTACGTTTTACTTATATGTGATGCTAGAATTTGAATGTTTATTTGCATGTCTATAGTATTTTTTTAATGAAATAGTAGCTAGAAGTTAAAAATGTAAATGTAATCAATTTAAATTCTGTTTCCTCACTAATTTTAATCACCTGTTCAAAATCTGATCTACCCTGATTTCATTGTAGATCTTTTTAAAGAAAAGTAAATATGTTTACTTACTATTCTGTAAAGACGGGGGAGAAAGTAAAGGAACCACTTAGCTGCTACAAATGTTTGCCAAGAAAAGAATATCTAGACAGAGCTATCTTTGCCTGCCAAAAGAGATAACTAAAAAGCTAAATTAAAGCTAAGCAAAACTAAACCCATCTGCCGTATTTTCCTTTGAGGTCACAAGTGCTCACACTTCTGGTTTTCCTTTAGGAACTTACCTGGAGGACCTGTCAAAGAATAATCAGGCTGGAGTGTCTACACAATAGCAAAAGTACACAAATTCTGAGTTATCTTTACAAAATTTAGATCCACTCTGTCAAGTTCCTTTCAGTACATTGAGACCCAGAACACTGGGGACATGGAAGAGTGAGGACATAGCAAGTTTTCACATCAAAATGTTACAGAGAATTTTTTGCTTGCAAGATGTAAGTGCAGAACAGCAACACTCTTCTTCCATGTAACCTGTACTGCTTTGAACCATGACAATAATTAGATAAAATATCTTGGAATATACAGCTACTGAAACACGCATCCCATTCATAAGCTTGCTTGCTTGCTTGCTTGCTTCGTTCGTTCGTTCGTTCGTTCGTTCGTTCCTTCCTTCCTTCCTTCCTTCCTTCCTTCCTTTCTTTTCTTCCTTCCTTCCCTCCTTCCCTCCCTTCATCTTTCCTTTTTTTCTTTTATTTGGCAGAGGGGTGGTCAGGAATCCCCTGTCTCTATCACCCATTCTAGATGCCCCTCCCATGAATTAGATAAGACAAGCTTTATCAATGCCTTATAGGCAGCCTGCTGCTATTAGACCTGCTGCAGTCAAAATCAGAACTATTTTTACATCTTATAACTTGAGTACATTGCTATTATGTTCAGAGAATAACAGTTCTCTGAGGTAAGTAAGCAGCTTTATAGGTCTATGTGCTAACACTCTGGAAATACAGCATCTACCAAGAACAAGATGCATTTCCAAAGCAGACTGGAAGCCCAACAGAGTAGGGACTTTCATTTCATCCAGCTCACTGTGAGCACAGTATTTTTCTCCTGTAGTGTTAACACTGTAACACACATCTCCATTATTTTGTCAGGAGAAATTAAGAAAGCAGGTATTAATTCTGATTTAGAAATGCACACTACTCTGCAGCCACTTGCTAAAGGCTTTGACTAATTTAGAAAAAGTACACTTTGGACTTAAACTTACTCAGGATACATACCTCCACAGGAAAATTGCTGGGAACACATAAATCAAGAAGTAAGAAACAGCTTACAAATAAAGAAATCCTGTGCAGTGTTAATAGGCAATAATGTATTGTGTAGAATCCCTGTTTGAATCATGCTCTCTGCCATCTGACTCATTTCCCATAGGATGTTAAGTCTGGGTAAGGGCTACTTTCTTCCTTTGAAGTCATCAGAACTTTGTAAACAGCAGCAAGAACAAAACAAAGCTTGGGAATTTCAAGCCCACAAAAGTCAGGCAGCTCAGCAGAGGAGAGCTCTCAGCAGCAAGAGTCATCTTCAAAACTATCATCACGTGTCAGTGGCTGCATTGTGCTGGCTCATTTCCTCGTGAAGGAATTACATGCCACAGAGAATGCACCTTCAAATAAATGTGTAAGTAAAAATCCTCCCCAATACAACCCTAGAACGGATTAAACAGATTTATGTGGTGATTGCACATCTAGCAGATGATGTCTCTACATAAACAGCTGCCCACTGCCCATTACTCATCCTTTCCAACCTCTTATCATTGCACTTCACTACCCCTCCATCTGAACTAGTATCAAGATGCTATTCTTTCAATTGCACCAAGCATGCTACAGAAGAGTTCACCAGTCCCAGATTGCAGCCCCTCCCTTGTTTGAAGCAGACACTTTTACCCCCCAGTCCTCATCACCTTAACAGATAGCACCTGATTTAAGTGTCCCACCCTGCCTTTATCTTTTCCAAACCATCTCCCCCACACTCTGGGAGGATCCTGCTTTCGGGAGCAGCAGGAAACAGTTTACCTGGTGTGATCTGGCGGGCACGGTGTTTACCAGACCCTCTGTGTCGGAGGGCGACTTCTGTGGAGCCTGCTTAACCGGTGACATCAAGCTCTCAGATGTACCGCAGCTGACGAGGTGGCAGAGCAGAGTTTGCACGACAATGTTCAAGTGGCACAAAAAGAAAAACAAAAAAAAAAAAGGAAAAAAAAAAAAAAAAAAACAAAACGAAAACAAAAACAAACAAAAAAAACGAGTGATGGCAAGATGAATGTGGCGTATTATGCCAAAGTAAAAATGAACACAATGGATTCTGAAATAAACACATATAATTCTCCATCTCTCCCCAGACATTCCTCTATCCTTCCTCACAGGGTCTCACTGGGAAGCAGCATGATGGAACAACTATTAACATAGGATAGCAGCTTCTGCAAAACCCCTGTTCCCTAGATACTCCTATTCAACCCAACCTGTCTAAAAGCATTTGTGTTTTCTTCACTGAGGCTTCAGATCCAGTTAATGGAGGTAGGCAGCAATTACCATAAGCTAAATAGTCCCAGTCACTGAGGCAAGTGTTACACCATGCTACAGTTAGTTAGAGTGAACACCTGCAAGAGCCACCAGCTCTCCATACCAAAAGGATACTTCCCACCAAACCCTGCATTAGTCCTCTTGCTCTTGGTTAGACTACAAACATAAAATAATTGTTCCCTCTCACAATAGATGCGAGCCTCTGGAGCAAATACTTTAAGAATCACATGTGACATATAAACTATATGTTCTGATATAGCTACCTGCATATCTAATCAGGGAAACCTTGTTTTTCAAACAAGAAAACTGTCTTGTGATGAGACCTGCCACCCCTTGTGATGACCCCCAGCACCCAACACTCAGAAGAAGATTGCCAATATTCACTCTCTATTTGCTTCTTTCATCTGCTTAAAGCAGGACTGAAAAGAAAACCAGCCAGTGACAGAGAAATGAATACCACAGAGCTAAGTATATGAGCAACTGCCCTTAAACTTAGCATCGGTTGCTTCTGGGCAATGCAATAATGGGTGCCTAAATGGAAAGCCTGCCTCCTTGTACCCAGGCACACAGAAAAGAAAACTAGCCACCTCCTTGACAGCAGACACAGGAGTTCCCTTTGCTACCACAACCCTCTGACCATTGGGCATCCTTTTTCCCCAGTCTTTGTATATGTACAAAGAAAGTACAAATACAAACAAATGAGGACAGTGACATCAAGCAGACCACCTCCTCACAGGGCAATAATTTTTTATCCTTTGGCAAGTCTGACCATAGAAGACTTAGCTCCTCATACATGCAGGAGTAAGCAAAAAAAAAAAAAAAAAAATACTGTCCCCAATCTTCACTGCATGGGGTTTCTACCGTCTCAAACAGAGACAAAGCAGTCCTTCTGTTATCAAAATGATGTCATAATGAGTTGTTTGCTTTATTCACAAAATTCCTCAGGTTTACACTATCTGAAAGTCATAATTCAGGTTTAAGCAACTAATGTACCCAGATCACTGCAAGTTTTTAAATACCTGAACTATCTGAGCCAGGGGAACACTTATAGGGAATTTACTCTTATTTTGAAACAAAAAGGGCTCCAAATTTCCTGTGCTTTAGTTAATGCACTGGGAAGCTCACTGTTGGAAGAGATGGAGGGACACCACCTGGGAGCAATCCCACCCCAGTTAGACATGAGACAATGAAACCCAAGCACCCAGTGAAATGCATCATCCCTTTGCCAACAGATTCCAGCACAAATTGTAGTGGTTGTGTTAGCAGAGAGCTAGCTGGTTAGTCAGCAAAGGAAGAGGAAATGTGTACACATACACACAGGTATTAACAGCAACCACCAACTTGATTAGTTACCATGGTGTCTAGTGGGACTGGTAGAGAAGACCCAGCCCTGTTACATTCCCAATCTGGCGTCTATATCAGGATCTCTGTAAGGAGAGGAAGGTAAGCAGGATCCGATCCCAGCACACCAAGGCAGAAAGGAAAAAAAAAAAACAAAACACCAAAGTCAGAGCATGAACGGAGACTGTGGCCACGCAGGGGTTCCAGATGCCGTGCAGTGCCCCAGCCCACCTCAGTTCAAGGCAGAACATTTATCTGAGAGTAAGTGCATCTCACCACCACCACTACACACGAGGTTAGCATCATGTAGAAGACAGTCTGTAAGTTTGGAGGGAGTCACAGCATACTTGGTTTCTCTTTGCATGGCATGCAGAGCTGGCACAGTCAGTGAAAGTGGTATTTAAACTTGAGATTACTTTCCCGAGAGTAGTTAAATCTACTGCAAGAGACTACAGTGCATGAACTACTGCTCCAGGCTCAGGACCAGCATGTGTCTTTGAGCAGGAAGACACTGGAGAGCAGGTCACTGGGAAGCAAGGAAGCAGACCACCTCACTCACGCTGCTGGTGCATGACACTGCAGGCTTCATCTCAGTTCTTAGGAGAAGAACACATGCAGAAAGGGAAAAAAGGGCTTTCCACACAATTTTGAGCACACACAGCCACGTTTGCTATGTTTTGCCTTACCACTCGGCAACAGCCAACTCACTTTCACTAAGCTCTCCAACTGGGAAAAGGATAGGGCAAAGTTTAATTTAGAAATCCCCACAAGTTTATTTTGGAGTTGTTTTCCTTTATCCCAAGGGCCAACCAAAGAACCTGCAGGAAGCAGGAATATTTTGAGGGGGAAACAACAGGAGAACGTTGTAAATTTGGGGTTTGTTTCTAGGGCTACACACATAATTTTTGTTCTTTTTTATAGAAGCAAATTACTAGCTACATAGAGAGAATAAAAAAGGAAGTGCCTCCTCCACCAGCACCAAGCTCCATCACCACTGAGTTCAAGTCTGCCTTTGTTAGGCCTTGTTGCTTTTTCACATGCCCACTCTGAGACCTGTGCTTCACTTTGAAGCTACCCCTCTAACACTAAAAACCTTGCAGGGATGGTAGCAGTTAACAAAAAACAGATCATGAATGAGAATGGATGCAGAGTGGCTACTCCTTCCTTACTTTGAGCTGTGGTGATGAACAAGTTTTTTTTTGGCAAGTATATTCCAAGCTCAGGGGACAGTGGTAGCTGAAAAAAACAGCCTTTATCTCAACACAGAGCATTCCTTAAAAGTGCATGTGTGGCACTTTTCCTTTGGGGTGGGAGGTAGTAGGAGGAAGCCAGGCTGGAGGGTATGGAAGGGGAACAGTTCAAAGCTAGTGGATCTTGGATTAAACATCTGTAGGTCTTATATGCCTGTGGCTAGGGCTCAACTCCAACATTTAGCAATTTTCAGGTGCAACAAATGAAACTTTTCAGGTGCAACTACTGACTAATGGTCAGTAGGTCTTTTCAAACACAATATAAAGATAATCATTATAGGCAGATGACCAATGTTCCGCATGGCCATACCCCATCTCTTAGGCATAGTTGCCAAGGCTTGGCTGAAATGACTCCTACCTCCCTCTACGCCCTCCCTCTGATCCTGCTGCTGTTCCTCACAACATCCACAGGTGAGGAGGGAGATCTCTTACCCAGAGTATCGTTTTTTAGAGTTGTTCTTTCTGATGACAAGACACACGACAATAGAGATGAGCGGTGAGAGACCTGTAACCGTACCGATGACTATCCCTGCCACCATGGCAATGGGGAACGCAGGCAGGCTGTCTGGGGAGAGAAGGGAGAAAACATTCAACTCTTCTGCATTCCCTGATTCACAGGAGTGCAAACCACAAATGCTCTTGACCTTGAATTCACCTACAGCAGAAGGCACTAATGTAATACCCAGGAATTATAGCATGCAGCCTAAGTGGTGGTGATAGCAGGCAGCCAGCAGAATAACATATGAACGGAGCACACACCAAGAGCATTCTTAATGTCACCATCCTTCAGAAAGAGTTTATACTGAACCAGTAATTTTTACATGTCAGAAAACAAAACTGACAATGAGGACAACCCTGTCTGATTTTGCATCTGAGGGGAGGAAAAAAAAACTACATTCATCTGGCAGTTCCCAGCAAAGTCAGCAGGAAAAGGCAGGCATACTTGGTAGCAGATTTGAGGGCAGAGCATTGCTAACCAACTAGAGTGCTGAAGGCTGGGTGTTTTCTGGGTAGCATGCAGCAGACAGCCTAGGTACTACCCATTACCACTCTTAAGGGTGTTTATGCATTATTCTGGTGTCTTGAAATACATCTTTACACATTTCTATAGTAATTTTCCTCCTCTTGAGCTGGGATCATTGTACAATATTAGAAATACTTATAGGAATACAATATTGCTTTACTCACATTTTCCCCAATGCAATTTTGGGGGAGGGGAGGCCAAGAAAGAGCAGCCAGAAATAAAGGCCTATCAGAGAATAAGTACAAAAGACTTACAAGGTAAAGAGTACAGAGACTACCATTATTGCTTTTCCCAGTAAGAAATCAAGTCCCTCCCATCCCACTACATCATTTAATTCAAGTAACATCTTAGACCAGAGAGTTTCTTCTAAGACTCCATGCTACACTAGCTCCATGAACGAAATACAGTGAATCCATCACAAAAAAATAGCAAAAGATCCAACAGTTAGAACACATTATAGAAAATCTTTCTCAAGACACATGCATCTGATCATCAAAGAGCTGTTGAGTTTGGAAAGGATGTCTTGAGATTGTCTACTCCAGCTCTCCTGCTCAACCAGGATCATCTAGCACAGCTTGCTCAATACTCTGTCCTGTTGATTTTTTACTATCTCCAAGGATGGGAAACTCCATAACCTCTCTGGGCAATCTATTCCAGTGTTCACTTACAGTAAAAATGTTTTCTCATGTTCAGACAGAATTTTCTGTGTTTCAATTTACACCCATTGTCTCTTGTCCTGTCACTGGGCACCACAGAAGAGCCTGGCTCTGTCTTCAGAGAAAAAGGCAGCGGACACTGTCTGCCTCAGCTTCAGCAAGGTTTTTTACATTGTCTCCCATAACATTCTCACAGGTAAGCTCAGGAAGTCTGGGTTATACGAGTGGACAGTAAGGTGGATTGAGAACTGACTGAACGACAGAGCTCAGAGGGTTGTGATCAGCAGCCCATGGTCTAGTTGGTGGGCTGTAGTTAGTGGTGTTTCCCAAGGGGACAATACTGGATCCAATCTTTTTCAACATATTAAAGGGTGACTTGGCTGAAGGGACAGAATTTGCTGATGTCTTGCGTTAGTGCAGTGGTGATTTGGAACCTGGGGAGCCACAGGGGTGGCTCCTGTGAGAAGCTGCTGGAAGCTGCCCCGGTTCCAATCTCTGCCCCACCTCTGCCTAAGACCAAGCAGATATGGGAAGCTGGATGTGCCTCTGTGAGTAACATATTCAGGAAAAGATGAAATGGAACTGCCAAAAAATACAAAAGACACCAGCAGAGCAGCAGAGAGGAAGAGGAGATGGGAGCAGTGCCAGAGAAAAGACACCAAGGTCAGTGAAGGAGGGGAAAAGATGCCCAAGGAGAGATTTCCCCACAGCCCATGGTGAGATGGCAGCTGTGCCCCCGCAGCCTATGGAGGAGCACTGCAGAGCAGTCCCTGAAGGACCATGGTGGGGTAAACGTGGATTTGTAGCCCCTGAAGTGTCTCAGGTGGGCAGATGTGAAGCAGCAGCCTGTGCAGGATCACAGACAGGGTCAGATGTGGATCTACAGCCATGTAGGATCCCATGGCAGAGGAGGTGACTGCTCCCGCAGCAGCCGTGACTCTGTGTGCAGCCCAGGCGGGAGCAGTCTGTGCCTGAGGGACTGCACCTGTGGGAGGGACTCATGTCCCAGGGGTTCCTGAAGGACTCTCCCGGGAGAGGGACCCCGCGTTGGAGCAGGGGAAGGCTGTGAGGAATCCTCCCCCTGAGGAGGAAGGAGCGGCAGAAACTCTGTGTGGGGAACTGACTCTAAACCCCCCCTGCCCTGTGCCCTGAGGGGGAGGCAGCAGGGAAGGGATCTGGGACCGGGGAGATGGGAGGGGTGGGGGCAGAAGGCATTGAGATCTGGCCATGTTTGTCTTGCAGATTAAATTAGAGTTTTTTTCCTCCCAAGGTGAAACTGTCTGTTTTTTGCCTGGTATGAAGAAGGAGAAAAGATTGAGGGCAGCCTTGAGGAGGACTTGGGTAGAAGCTTAACATGATCTGTCAATGTGTGTTTGCAGTCCAGAAAGCCAAACGTGCATCAAAAGAAGCACAGACAGCTGGTCACAGGAGGTGATTCTCTCCCTCTATTCTGCTCTTGTGAGACCCCACCTGGAGTACTGAGTTGAGTTCTGGAGTCCCCAACATAAGAAGGACATAGAGGAGAGCCACTAAAATGATCAGAGGGCTGGAGCACCTGCCCTATGAAGCCAGGCAGAGGAAGTCGGGGTTGTTCAGCCTGGAAAAGAGGAGGCTCTGAGGTGACCTTATAATGACTTTCCAATACCTGAGGGGCCTAGCCTACAAGAAAGCTGGGGTAGGGCTTTTTACATGGGTGTGTAGTCAGATGTCAAGGGAAAATGGTTTCAAACTTAAAGAAGGGAGATTTGGGTTAGACATTAGGAAGAAATTCATTCCTTTGAGGGTGGTGAGATGGTGGAACAGGTTGCCCAAGGAAGCTGTGGCTGCCCCCTCTCTTGAAGTGTTCAAGGCCAGGTTGGATGGAGCCTTGAGCAACCTGATCTGGTGGGAGGTGTGTCTGCGCATACAGGGGAGTTGAAACTAGATGATCTTTAAGGTCCCTTCCAACCCCAGCCATTCTATGATTCTATTATAACTGGGGAATGCAAACCTCCCTATCTTTGCCTGGATTAATGAGCCTTAAGGTGGATTTTCTCCTCCCTGTCCCATAGTGGGCATGGGGGGTGAGCAAGCAGAGGCCATGGTTGGTACCAGCTGCACCTAAACCATGAGAGCTGATGACACAAAACTGTGAGGTGTGGCTGACACATCAGAAGGCCATGCTGCCATTCAGCAAGACCTGGACAGGCTGGACAGTTGGGTGGAGAGGAACCTGAGGAAGTTCAGCAAAGGCAAGTGTAGCGTCCTACACCAAGGAAGGAATAACCATATGCAACAGTACAGGTTAGGGGCTGACCTGCTGGAAAGCAGTTCTGTGGAGGACCTGGGAGTCCTGTTGAACAAAAAATTAACCATAAGCTAGCCATGTGTACTTGTGGCCAAGAAGGCCAATGGCATCCTGAGTACATTGAGAAAAGTATGGCCAGCATGTCAAGAGAGGTCATCCTCCCCTTCTACCTTGCTCTAGGGAGGCCACATGTGGAGTATGGTGTCCAGTTCCGGGGTCCCCAATACAGAAATATGAGGAACTACTTGAGGATCAAGCAGAGGGCTGTGAGGCTGATTAGGGGACTGGACCACCTCTCTTACAAAAAAAGGCTGAGAGATTTGGGTTTGCTTAGCCTGAAGAAAACTGAGAGGGGATCTTATCAACATTCATAAATACCTAAAGGTCAGGCATCAAGAAGATGGGGCCAGACTCTTTTCAGTGGTGTCCAGCAACAGGACAAGGAGAAATGGGCACAAACTGGAACACAGGAAGTTCCATCTGAACAAGAGGGAAAATTTCTTAACTTTGAGGGTGACTGAGCACTGGAACAGGCTGCCCCGAGACGTTGGGAAGTTTCCTTCTCTGGAGATAAAAAAACCCAAACACCTGGACATGATCCTGTGCAACCTGCTCTAGGTGAACATGCTTTAGCAGGGGAGTTGGACAAGATGGTCTTCTGAACATTCAGTGATTCTGTGACTTTTAGATCCTATCAATTTACATATGTATCTAGTGAGATGACCCCCCTTGAGTTTTTCCTCTCTTTTTCAGGCTAGACAACCCCAACTCTCTCAGCTGCTCCTCATAAGAAAGGTGGTTTAGTCCCTTAATCATTAGTTTCCCTTTGCTGGACTTGTTCCAGCAAGGACCACAGACCACGCTTATATAAAGAATTCCCAGCAAGTCTGAGGTCTATAGACCAAAACTATTTTCACATACTCATGTAAAAGGGAGCAGAATCACAGTATCCTGAAGCAAGGACAGCATACTATGAAATCAGAGCTTACATTTAGTACTGTTCATTTTGAGTTCAGTGACTTTCAGGAAAGGGCTCCTGATCTCTAAATGTTTCACTGATCATATCACCATATGGCTGAATATAGTGTAACAGCAGCTTTCGTAACTCTCCAGTCTTAGATGCCAATTCATAACAACATGGTAATTCACTCCTAGCAAAAAATTTAAAATAAGATATAAGTATCACAATTTAGAGGAAGACTTATGTTCTTTCCAGAACCTTTCAGCAGTCCAGATATCCACCTGCTATTAAGGAAGTGGGTCCTAACAAATGGTAATACTTTTCAGGTTCAGAAGACTGGGACTGTGTTTGAGTCCCATAAAAAGACAAACAAGCTTATTTTGAGACACATAAGACTTATAAGAATCATAGAACGGTTTGGGAAGGATTGCCAGGGGTGGCTCCTAGGAGCTGAAAGCTCCCATGGCTCAAAAACGTCCAGCCCTACCTCTGGCTAATGTTGAGGCCATCAGTGACAATGGATGCACCTCTGTGATTAACATACTGAAGAGGGGGAAATGAGCTGTGGTAAGACTTCAAGGCAGAGGAGAGAAGAAGGAGGAGAGAGAAGTATCAGAGGTGAGAGCAATGCCAGAGCAGAGATACCAAGGTGCAGAGATAACGAGGTCTGTGAGGAAGGAGAGGGAGCAGATGATGTGGACTTGCAGCCATGGAGGACCTTGTGCCAGGGGAGGTGACTGTGCCTGAAGGAAGCAGTCACAGCTCCACAGGCAGCCCACACTGGAGCAGTGTGAGGGACTGTGCCTCACAGGAGGGTCTTGCACTGGAGGTGTTCATGAAGGACTTTCTCCTGTGGGAGGGAGCCCACGTTGGAGTAGGGGAAAACTGAAGAATCATTCTCCCTGAGAAGGAAGGAGTAGCAGAAAACCACCTGTGATAAAGAAACCGTAAACCCCACTCCCTGTCCCCTTGTGCTGCTGAGGAGGAGGACGTAGAGAGATCAGGAAGAAGGGAAGGGTAAAGTATTGTTTTTTCTCTTTGCCCTGTCTTGATTTGATTCATGATAAATTAATTTTTTTCCCATGTTGAATCAGTTACCTGTAACTGTAATTGGTGAGTGCACCCCTTCTAATCCTTGTCTTGACCCATGAGGTTTTAGGTGGATCTCCTCCTCACTATCTTGAAGTGGAGGAAGGGCAGTGAGCAGCCCCATGGTCCTTTGTTATCGGACAGGCTCAAACCACAATAGGATTGGAAGGGACCTTAATGATCATCCATCCAGTTACATCCCCCCTTCCATGGATAGGGACCTCTACCACTATACCAGGATGCTCAAAGCCTGATCCAACATGGCCTTGAAAGCTTCCAGAGAGGGGGCAGCCTATTCCAGTGTCTCACCACTCTCACAGTGGATTTCTTCCTAATGCCTAAATCTACCCTCTTCCAGTTTAAATCCATTGTCCCTTGCCCTAGCACTACATGCCCTTGTAAAAAGACTGCCCATCATTGGGCCAGGATAGAGTTAATTTTCTGTCTCGCAATTTTACTTTCAGCTAAGTCTCTTCTAAGTAGCTGCACTTGCTGAAATTAACAGCAAGTTTCTCAGCCAGTGTCTGCTTCTAGAACTGGTAATGCTCAATATTTATAGCTCTGGCTAGAGAATGATACGCAGAACCAAGGCCACTACTCAGTTCTAAGAAACATCTTATGCTTCAGAAAGAGAAAGGGAGTCAAGAGATCACACCTGCAACCCTGCTTTAGGGAAGAGCGGACATGACAGGTGACCACAACTGACCAAATGGAGTATTCCATCCCATACACATCATACTTGGTATATATTTGAGCAATCATGAACTTCCATTCTTTATTCTTCTTTGCCCATGACCACCAGCCTGGGATAATTCTGTCTATTCATTTGCCTGCTTGCCAATCCATGCCAGCCTAAATCTCTGTGTTCCTGCTCCCAGCTCCCATCTGCTGCTGACTCCAGCAGCCCAGCCTGGGACTTTCCCAGGGCTGCCCTGCAGCCTCTGTGGTGATGTTGAGTGTTACTGTGGGAAAGGAGGGAGGAATGTGGTATCACTTTTGTGTGTATTTGTATATATTTAATAATTTTCCCTTTTTCATCATTACTGTTTCATTAGAGCTGTGTAGTTTTGTGTCCAACCCAAAGTCTCTCTCCCTTATTTTCTCTCCTTTCTTTATCAGGATTAATAAAGAGCATCTGTCATTCGATTAATGGAAGGTCCAGCATTAAACCATGACGAAGACTCTCCAGCTTGCCCATAGGTCCCCTCCAGGTACTGGAAGGCTACTGCAAGGTCTCCCTTATTTTCTCCAGGCTAAACTATCTCAACTTTCACTAGGAGCTCCCTGCTTTCTGTGCTTTTCCACCTTTCCAAGTGCAGAAATAACTGTAAAAAGCAGTCTGCAAAATCATCAAAACAGGCATGCATTTCTGTTAGCAGATCACCTGTTGCCTTGTATGCATAAAAAACAAGCACACATGCTTTTTCAGAGTAAGAAAGTTAAGCTGCAACCCAAAACTGCAGTGCAGAGTGCCTGCTGTAAGAGTGATATTAAAAATTTGGCACTAATCTGTTTTGTCATTTCTTTGACTTCAGTGGAGTTTTTTCAGTTGGTTGAATTTGAGTAAAAGACAGCAGCCACATTTTGTTGACAGGGGGTTTTAAGACTGTATAAAAAAGTGCAACTGTTTATATGTGAAATTAGAGTCTGGCTTTATTGCTTCTCAGAATATGTTCCAACAGGCTACGGAAAAGCTCACACAATTTTACAACCACAAAGTTCATCTGAAGAATCTCTCCCACCAGTTTTTCCTATATTTTTCAGCATTCCACAGTTTTATGAATTCCTCATAATTACTTGCAGAGCAGCTAATGAATTCATTATAACAGACAGTCCCAGCTACATAACCAAACACCAGCTCTGAAAGCTAACATTTAAGTGAGCAGCTTAATACAAGCCACAAATCCAGCCTTTCAAAGAATGCTTTTCGCTAAACATCACCATAATTGAAAGCAACTTCCATTTTAGCTGGAAGTATGTCAGTATCAGTGTTATTACATAGTCAAGAAACTGAAGTTTTCCATTGCTGCTGAGTATAAAGATCTTAAGACAATTCAAATTTTTCCCCCCATAAGAGTTCAAGATCAAAGATGGGCTGCCTCCATATAACACAAGGTGCCCTGGACATAATGTTAAGTGGCTTCCTATGACAAGTAGGGGCAGCCTAATGTATGGACTTGGAATTCCCTATAAATTTCTGTCATTTAGGCTTTGAACAGTAGTCCTTTCCAGATGCTGATGCACTGGTGAAAGTACAATCTTTCTTCTCATCCCTGCCAGTAGGATTCTTGCAGCGTAGTTAATGGACAGCATTGTTAGTGTTTGTACAAACACTATGTAGATACTGCACCAAAAATCAGTTGAGTTAGCTTGACTTGGGAATTTTAAATAGTTAAGCCAACTCTGAACTTAATTATTTTATCCAAAATCTAAAGGTTAACCAAGAATCTCTGAGGCAAATTTAATGTGTTAACTATGTATGCAGCTTTGAACAGCTTACAACACTACAGATATGATTCAGAACAATTAAATGTATGCATGGTTACAAAAAAAAAAATTAAAAAATTTAAAAAAAATAATTAAAAAAAAAGCAATAGAGCCAATGTGTACTTATTTCAATTGAAAAAACTCCTCTTCCAGCTCAGTTCAGGATGATTTACAACCTCCTACAAGAGCAGTACTTTCAACTATAATCAGACTGCAAGACAGCATTATAGCTATTGCTTGAAAACCTTTTTCGAAAGTCTTCCTAAGAATTCGGAGACAACTGTTGCGGCACTGTTCTGATGATGAGAAGTATTGTCAAATACAGGGTTCTCTTCAGTAACAGTGAGATGCCCTTGTCCAGATACTCCATCTATGGAGAAGCTGTTGAAGTCTGTTGAAAAATATCAGCTGAATTAGTGTACTGAAGTCAGTCTTCACTTGCTTAACCTGCTTAACCTGAAGAGGCTTTGCCAAGACAGTCTGACTTTGCCAAACAAGCATTTGCTTTACTGCTTCTTCATAGACACTGTCAATACATTGTAAGAAAATAAACTGACCCTATTTTATGTAGATTCCAGACTTGAAAGCAACAGAAAGTTCCAAGTGGTGGCGGAACCTCCAGAGGTCCCATCCAACTCAAACTTCTCTGTGAAGAGAAGGATTAGATATAGATCTTACCTACATAAGTACAGAGAAATGCCTCATGAGAAGAGGTACACAGCTTTTATAACAGCAATATCATTCTAATTAAACAATATACATAGGAATCTTAATGGAATAGCTGTATCAGCACTATCATTTAAAAATTCAACAATTTTTCTTGTGCTTATTAAATATAAATTTGGAAATACAATCACTGTATGAACCATTTCATTATGGAAACAATCACAGTTTGGCTGACCTCCAGCTTAGCTAGAACAATCAAATATTTTGGATTGCCAAGGGAAAAAAAGAGACAAATGGACACACAGAATATAAGTGCTCTTGAACTATTATCATTATTACGAAATGCTAATCAAAAGCCTTAAATGACTGCAAGTAGCCAGCCCTTGCAGTTTTATAAGAGTCACCACGGATACTGTAAGAATATCTGAGTTAAAAGACTAAATTAATATTCAACACAAACTCCTTTGCATGGATGACAGTAGCATTTCACTGTCCAACAGTATGTGTTAGGGTCAGATTATTAGTTTTGTTTTCCAGTATACATACTGGATAGGTTTCAAAGATTCTGCCATTTTCTCTCCTTGCTCCCCACATTTCAAAAGTCATGCTAAACCCTGATGTAGCATAATACAGGAAAAAAAACCTCAAAGGACTTTGAAATGTGAAAATGAAATGTCTATGACATATTTTTCAAACAGATGACAGAATGTTGGTTGGATTATTAGGACATGGAAGAAGAGAGTTAAAAAGGCAATTGTTCCCTCCAGGCTACTTCCCCACCACTAAGAAAGGTGATATAGATACAGGAAGAAAGGGGCAGAGCAGGGGGGAAAGAAGGGGGAAAAAAAAAAAAAAATCATATAAGGTGAATACCTTTCTCCACAACTCTAACTCGGATTTCTCCTGGTTTGACAACGATGTCAGGTGGGTTCTTGACATCGCAAATGTAAGTGCCGTTGTCCCGGAACTGCATGTTTGATATACTGATAGAAGCATCTTTCTTGTTAAGATCTCCAGCCCAAGTGATCCTGTCTTTAAATGGAATGTCCTTTCCAGGGTATGGCTTTCCATTAAAGTAATAGAAAAACTGTAGTCAAGGAAAGAAGGATATAAAAACAATCCAATTAGAGATTACAGAGCTACCTCACTATTACAGCATTCTCCCAGAATCTACTATATTATACCCAGTTAGCATTTGATTTTTTTTTTCCTCCTGCCTCACCACTTTAGTCCAGCTTGTTGTCTCTTGATCATGCTGTGGCTCATATCTAAATCATACTGCAAGATTGTGTTTTCTATTGGTTTGGGGTTGGATTGCTCAGGTTTTTTTTTCCTGGTTTGGGGGACACAGTTTTGCAGAAAAACAGGTGAGGTAAAGAGAAAAAGGTTGGTTTCCTTGGACTCATTAAAGGGGATAACAAATCTGGACCACAGCCATCTGCCTGTGAAGCACATGAAGCCTTCTGCATTCTAGTAGGAAATGGATACCAAGTTTCCCACCTTGTGTTTTATTGTGCGTTGTTTGCAAGTATAGCACAGCTAAATTAACATGCAATAGTCTCCTATCCTCCACCACTTAAAAAAAAAAAAAAAAAAGAAAAGCCCATAAACAATTTAGAGCATGCCTAGCCACCTTCCAGAAACCTTCATAGTGACTAAATATAACTTTCACAGTTTTTAAGTAACTAAGTCACACATTGGCCCTGCACTCCCTAGACATGACCAAAAATCCTTGAAGAATTAACCTGTTTAGTCTGAGGAGAAACTGCATATTTCCTCACCAAAATTGGAATTTACAGTAGTAGAAGTGTTTAGACATCTAGAGGACAAGCCTGCTTTCAAACACATGGGATGTTTGAACACTGGCCATAACCCTAAGAGAGGGATAAAGGCTATATTTAAGAAGCACACTCATCTTAATTTCACATTCTGAAAGGCAGCAAGACAAACAATCAAGAATCAACTCTCTTCAGCTCAGTCTCCAGAACATGGTTACAGAAATTTAAGGTAGTACTCCAGCTTCCTCTTTCTGCACTCTTTGTGAAGCACTCTGTCACAGAACAGCCAGGCTACAAGTCATGACTCTTTCTATTTCAGTCATCACCCAATTCTTTTCTCTTCCTACCCTTGATTCGAGCCTTTCTGTTCCAACACTTTCTGTATCAGATCTCTGGATATCAGGCCTGATCATCTGACAGGACAAATCTTATCCAGATCATCTATGTGCACATGACCCTCTGTTGTGTTGCAGTCAATCTGACACTCATTGTCCTCAAACCAGCATAAAACCAACCCGCTATTTCATCTGGTAGGAAGTCTGCTACCATACAGTCATCTGTCAACATTTCAAAGGAAATCCTCATCAGTCAGCAGCATTTCCAGCTGGATTGTAACATTCAGCACCAAGGCACTGTATTACCACATCCCTGTGCACAGGGGAAGTCATACAACTGGAAGTCTAGAAGGCAAGACTTCCTAAGCTCTCTAGCTGTCCTCACCTGAGGGAGAAGAAATCACAAAATAATGTTCTGAAGCACAATCTAAATGACTGAAGCCACATCAAGCTTATGACTAAATGATTTAATGTGAGACTTTAGAAACCTAAAGCTGATGATTTTAGATTGGTTTAAGCCAAAGTTGTGAAACTTTTCTGCCAGGTCACAGAATCACACAATTGTCATGATGGGAAAAGACCTTGAAGGTCACCACATCCAACCATCAATAAAATAAAAAAATATATATTTATCTCTATCACCATACCCACTGGAGCATGTCCTGAATTGCCTCATTTACACAATTTCAAAAACACTTTCAGGGATAGTGATTCCACCACCTCCCAGGGCAGTCCATTCCAGTGCCTGACCACTCTCTCAGTAAAGAAATTCTTCCCAATATCTGGTTTAAACCTCCCCTGGTGCAGCTTCAAGCCATTTCCCCTAGTCCTATCATTAGAGAAGAGGCCAACACGTACCTAACTACAACCTCCTTTCAGGTAGTACAGAACAACAAGGTCTCTTCTCAGCCCCCTCTTCTCCAAACTAAACATTCCCAATTCCCTCAGCCTCTCCTCATGGAACTTGTTCTCCAGAACCTTCACCAGCTTGATTGCCCTTCTCTGAACTTGCTCCAGCAGCTCGATGTCTTTCTTGCAGGGAGGGCCCCAGAACTGAACACAGCACTTGAATGTTTTATTCATGCAGAGATGTGCCTATAACTGGGCATGTGGAGGGAGAAGGAGACAAGCAGGAGAAGCTTTCAGCTGAGTCAACCTCACCACACAGCCACAGGACTGACAGTGTCAATTCTAAAGAGGAACAGGAGCATCCTTTTCAGGAGACACATGGACTTAGGTCAGATATAAGCTGATCATGAGACTGATATTTCAAATTAATGCTCACCAAGCCACATAATTGACATGACCCTGGGTTTCTAAAAAAATCTTTCCTCCACAACTCCTCCAGCCCCCCAAAATGAAAAGGGAATTAATATCAGATCATGCTGGATCACTTCTGCTTACAGATAATTTGCTCTTCTCACTTGTGTTGATAACTACATCCAAGTAGAATGTCTAAATTAACCTCACTTATGTTACGTACTCAAGTTACATTTCTATAAAAAAGGATTTGGACAGGGATATAGAAAGGGAAGGGCAAAACAGGATACATGGTGGATATTTCTACAGGGAGCGGAAAACATACAAACAGATGACTTTTTTTCACTCATCCTGTTCAACATTGGCAGGAAATATACCCTACTTCCTTAAGCTCTTGCCCAAATATTGTTTTGGCTTCCCAAAGAGAAGAGGCTCCTTTTCAAAACTAGATACTTATTCACTGAGTTCAGACAGTGATTCTTCAGAGTTCTACACATTGAGCAAGATGCTTATGTACTGCTTTGGATCATATCTGTTCTAAGCACTGAAGAGCTCCTGGAGTTTAAATTATCTTATGTCTGCACCAGAGGGAATGAGACAAACACTAACAAGCTGAGCAACTTGCTGTTCCCCCTTCTTCCCTGCTGACCCAGAGCCCTTTGGTCTTCTTCCTCTAAATTCTGACTCAGGGCAAGGAATAAGAGAGAAGCAGAAGCGTCAGAAAGCTCAGACTCAGATGTACACAGCTTACGTGACAAAGGAAAAAGGAAAAAGACAGCTATCAACCTACCAAAGCCACTTCTTTGAAGGTTCACACTCAAAGAATCCAAGCACACTTGGGTTCAACATAAAGAAAATGAGTGATTCAAATTATTATTAGCCTAAGTTGTTTGTTAGTGTGACTTTTTACTTGTCAGCTAACCACAGTATGAGTATATAACTGCTTACTGACTTGAGCAATTCAATTTAGTTCTGAAATGAGGGAGACTGGTTTTACTTTAAACAGAGGCTATACAGTACATGAGTAGAAAATAAGCAACATGCACAACACACAATGTGACACACCAGTACCTCTCTCCTCTGACTAACAAAATACAGTATATTCTACAGTCACTGCACACTCCAGTCTTTGCAGACATCTAGCATATGGCAACACTTTCAAACAACTCTAAAAAAGCCTCCCTATAATCACAGTGACGGAGATGAGACACATGGAAGGAGGCCCCAGTCCATATTTGCTTGCTCCTCAGAACCAACTAGAAGATCTCTTCACACTCATCACAGCCTCCCCTCCCAGGTTTGCTCCCCTACAGCCATTCCTTACTGAGATACGAGTTGCAGCTCCCTCTGGCTGAAAACTCCAAGAAACAGATGCTGCGCTGCTGATCACTTCCACGGAGGTAAATGTGCATGGAAGCTTTGCGTCTGTCCCGTTCTCCACAAATATCTCCTCCGGTGTGTTGACCTCAACTGCTGATACTCTGACTGCATGGGAAAGGTAAAGAGAAGAAAGAAGGAGAATAAGTGGCATCAGCACTGCTTCAAGAACCATGAAGTTGCAGTAGTAACTGTTCACGTCATATTGCTTGTAAGGGTAGAAAAGAAGAGACATTAACAACTCTTACATAAAGTGAGTGCACAGACGTTGCATCATACCTGCAATACAAACAAGCACAGAGAAAGCCAGTTCACTTCTCCTTCCTTGTATTATCTGTTATAGGATGTTTTCCATTCACAGATGTTTCCTCTATAATAGTTTGTGGAAGTCAATTCTATGGTGCAAAGGATGAGTTCAAAACTTTCCTGCTAGCTGCCAGCAGACAATGTAATAAATAAGCTCCACTGGAGGAACTAACATCTTGGACACAGGTATTACTCAGCTGCTTCTTTGACTTACAACATGTTTCCCATCTCCAGTCTTTCTCAGCTGTAGGTAGAATAATAGTTCACCTCCAGAAAGCTGATGAGTAAGCCTTTCTGGCTCCCAGCTACCCCATCTACTTCTGCTCTCTGGCATGTCTCAATGTCTTCATGTGCAACACCACACAAATAACATCTCAGCTATAGTTCGGAAGAATAAGAGTAGTTTCATCTTACACACAGTCAAACCAAAGCAGACCACAACCATCTGCCAAATTCAAAGTTATCAAGGTTAATATTGTGCTTGCAATTGTAGTTTTCCTACAAAGTAAGTGAAATTCAGATTATTCCTCATCTGGCACTTTTTAAGCTGAAAAGACACTACCCTTATCCAGATTTAAGCAAAGATACATCTGTACGTTCATTCAAGTTTATGCTACGAAACAAAGCGTGATCTTGTGACATCACAAAATAAATGTGTTTCTGCATTCGTGATGCACCCATGTCAGAGCAAAAATCTTGTAAAATAACTGCAGGTGGGTGCACATATGACACGTGCCCCTGGTAACTCAAATGTAAGTTTTGATTTTTATTAAACCATAGTTTTCAGCACAGTGATGGTACTAGTAATTTGCTTCTAATGACATTATTCTATGTTTCTGGGCTACAGCATCTTAAATTCAGGGGGTTTCCTCCTTTCTTAGAGAAGGAAAGCAAGCCTTCCTGCTTCTTCACTACCTTACCTGATATATTTCTCAACTTTGAATAAACTAGCTCTTGAAGTAGGCACTCTGAAGAGAAAAAACAAACAAACCACTAGACAAACAGGAAAAACTCACTTATGGTAGTCCTTAAATCATGGCATTTATACATTCAGTGAGAGCAACCAGCTCAGCAGTCTTCAAAAGTTAGACCACAAGTGTAGTGAAATGAGGCAATCAGGTATTGCTAATTATGAGGTGGGAGGTGTGAGCTTGTGTTAAGCTCATCTGTGCCCAATTAGGGCTGACCCCAGCTGCGCATGAGCAGGACTGGGCGACCACTAAAAGGTGGGCTTAACACAAGCTCATGCCTCACACCTTGTAATTAGCAACACCTGGTTGCCTCATTTCACTACACACAATCTTCTTTCAAACGCTAGGACCATCCTAATGTGTAGATTTGCCATAAATAGAAAAAGGCTATTTTATTTATATTAACTTCAAATGAAGCAAAGCCCATGCTCCACAGAAAACTTAAAAAAACATCTTTTACAAGTGCAACTTTAATCCTCCTTTCCCAAGAAAACGACGCTACCATGATCTATGCCATTTTTCATCTTCCACCCTGTCCCTGAGATGATGGAGTCTCTTGGGCAGCTCCAGCTGACTGGAGGGGGGCGAAGGGCCACAAACACAGCAGGCAGTGGCAGCTGGCCCTTGAATACAGACAGCTTGCAAGCTCCAGAGCTGTAGTACAGCCAATGAAATGGCCAAACAACGAAAGAAATGAAAACACCCTGGCCATCTGCATACACCCCACAGTGACTGTGTGCAAAGCTTTGTAGGATCCGCTATCTCTCACCCAACCAGCATGGCAAGCCAAGAGAAAGCAGAGCACATGCCCAGGGGACATGGAATCAGCGTGCATGCACTGCAGGGATGGGACAAGTAAGCAAAGCAGTTTAATTACAATAACCAAAAGCAGACAAAACCACTATTCATTTAGAGTCCACACTGTTTCATTCACTGTTTCAAACTCACGACTTCCTCAGTCCTGTCAGGTTATCTCTGATCTCTCAGACTCTCCTGTCATTGTTGCTCTCATTTCAAACCAGTAAAAGAGAAACAGCATCCTAAGGAAGAGGGATTTTCATCAAGAAGTTGTATCAGAACTTCTTTTCACTTGTATGTACTCTGACTATGGACTAAAAAATATTCTTTTGTAGAACAATTGCAAAATATTTACTTGGAACATACAAAGGCTTCTGGTAATTCAATGAAATGAACTCAGAGCTTTTGTGCCTTATGTATTTTTTACAGCTAATGGAGTAGAAAATAAAAATAAAAAATAAATCCATTGTTTTGAGTTGAAGCCACAGAACAAGCCTCCCCTTCAAGCATACAACAAGATGCCCTCAGCATTTGTGTAGGAGGATGAGAGTCTGCACAGACATTGTCTGGTTGTACATGGTACAGAGAACTCGTTGCCACATACAGGCAGTGGGTAGCACGGATCTGCTTAATCTAAAGAAGTCACTGTTCTAACTTACTAGCAACTCATGAGACTATTGTGAAGCAAAAGAAAAAGAAAATTCAACTACTCCCCACAGACTAAGACGGTAGAAGCTATATATTATACAGATATTTCCAACAAGTCTAATTTCGGTATGTTCTATTTTTGTCTCAACTTTAGGTTTTTCTTTGCTTATTCTCTCTTCCCAGCATAAGAAGTCCCTTCCTTTATTTGTTCTTTCACATATGCACTGCTTCAAAACAATTTTCCTGCCTCCGTTGTCTTACACCATGAGACATAAGCTCCTCAAATCTTAACAAGATTGTTTTGAAGTGGTAGAGAGGTCATAACATTTGTTCACCCTTAGCCTTCTGCTCCCATACTTTCACAGATCCAGTGGCAGCTCCCACTGCCTGGAACTCTCTGGCCTCTTCTGCCATAGTAAACCACACAAGGATAATCTCCAGCTCCAGGTCTTCTACATCTCTTTCCACATTTACCAGAATTGCATCCCTCTTCCAGCTCCTCCATTTATTTAAATATTTCTGTCCAAGAAAGTTGAATTTTGACTCATATTCCAGACACACCTACTGCTCCATTCCTCAAGCTTTCTCAGCCTTAGTTCCTCTCAAGAGGAAAAATTTATCACTGTCTGATAGAGAAGAGAGCTTTAGGAAGGCAAGTTCTGCAAGGTACAAAGGGTCAAGATTATAAGACGCCTCTTGATCCCATCACTCTGTCCAACTGCCCATAGCCCAAATATTTCCCTCCAAGTATCTCTTCTAGCTTTCAACTACTTTTTTTCTTCTTTTCAGCAGAAAAATACTTCTGTTTTTCTCACCTACCACCAAAATAGTTGGGGAAAAACACCTGTGGCTCTTCAGCCATTTCTTTTTCATCTCTAGTGTTGTTGGAGGTGTTTTATTCCAATGATTCAAACTCTCACCAGCTAAATTTTCAGCCCACCCTTTTCCCCCACACTCCAATGAAAAGACTCTGTCCTCATCCTCCTTCTCAGACAATCCTCCTACTCCTGAAATAGGACAGGTCACTCATACTCTTGCTAACTTGCTAATCTTACAACTTTTATTAATCTTTTATTATTGGTCCCACCATGTATCTTCAACCTTGGTCAACATTCTCTCTGTTCCCAGGCCTCTCTTTTCTCAGTATATTGACTCAGAGATCCCATTTGCAAAACAAATTCAGCTCTGCACTGCACTGCACTGACAACTCAGATCTCTCTCTCTGCTTAGGATCTGTCTCCTTATGTTCAGCAGTCTCTGACATCTTTGCCAATGCTAAGCTGTCAGCTCATGCTAAATAGGACTAAACCAGAGCTCATGTCTTCCCCCTGAGCTCTCCACGACTTCAGTTATCACCATGGACCTGCCACATGTCTCTCCACCTCAAACTGTACAGCACTTTTGACTTGAATTTTTCTGAGCTCAAGGAGGAGTTTTTAAGAGTTTCTAGCCACCTGCTCAACTGAAACCAGTCTGAAAATTCCATTTCTGATCTTGGCCTTTATTACTCCAGTGTCCTTCTTGCTCTAGACAAATGGTCTGTAACAGACCAATAAAGACTGCAGTTCCTGGTAACCAAACTGCTCCAAGGGTTTTTTATCTCTGTATGAAATACTACTGCACCATGCACCATGATATACATCAATATTGAGGACCATATTGCAATGATGGTTCTTAAGCAGCTCTTACGAAAAACAAACCACATAGTAACAGCAATTCCAGCTGCAAAAAAACCCAGATTGTATACCCTAAATACCAAAGGTACGGCATGATCGGTTTAATCTCCAACCCTGTGAAATTTCCAAAGAACAAGGTCTGATTCCAGCTCAGCAAAGCCATTCTTCCACTGAAGCTGGAATTAAGAAGAGGAGGACATCACATGATCACAGTTCCCTTCCATCAACAGACCACAGAAGACGCAGTAGGCAACATATGCATGTTATTCATTATACAGCCTCACTACCTAACCAACTTCATTGACTTAATACTGTTTCAGCTTACTTGCTGCAAATGAACAAGACTTTCCTATTTCTGCAGGGCTAGCTCTTCAGTAGCTTAAGCAGATCTGAAGATGCAGAGCTTCTTGATTTTTTTGTAGTAACACCAGATTGTTTGCCACAATACACACAACCAGCTAAAAAGCTGCATGTTTCCAGATAGTTCAGCCCTGGCCCAACTCACAATCCCCAGGTACTGACAATGCCATTACGGATACTCTAAAGAGCAGCAATGATACACTGCTCTGAAATCACCCCTATGGAAGAAGCCTTTACAGTTAGCAAGCAGCAAATTATAGGAAGATAAGTTCATTCAGAACTGATAACAGACAAGCATTCATAGCCACACGAGTTTGCATCTAGTAAGTTAACCAAACTGTGATTAACTATTTAGCTTTTCAGTGAGAATAAGAACAGTCAAGCTCATGGTTTTCACCATAGAAACATGAAAACCTGCAGTGTTGCACTGGTAGGTGAAATTAACTGGTGTCTTTGAAATGGCATACACCTTGATCAAAAACTCTAGAGGAGATGGCCAGACTTTATGTGGCTTTTGTCCCATCAGTGACTGATGGGAGTCCTCCTCCCATGTGTCCTCTCAAGGACATCTCTGGCCAGGTCAACTGAGACTCACCAAGCCACAGGTGCTGGCAACTTAATCTGCCCAAAAGACACAGCCTATGCTACTGGATATATCTTACAGGTCAAAGTCTGGGTACTTCCTTTTGTCCCCACTAACTGCTCTGCACCTTCCACTACACACAACAAGATACAAATTAGGGTCCACTCCCCAGAAAAAGGTTAAAAAGCCACAAGTTCACATACCAAGGTCCCATGCACCTAATGCATGCCACAGTCATTTAAATGACATCAAGCAACCAAGCACTCATCCCTGTTTCAGAATTAAGGAACTCTTTCCCGCCAACCATGTTATAGCACTGATCTCATCAGACTTCTCAATTCCACATTACAGTACTTTCACTTAAAACACTGTCCCTCACACTTGGATCTTGCAAACTAACTTGACTTCATTCAAGCCCTCAAGCCTCCAAAACATTTGTAAGAGCCTCTGTATAAATCAAAGTGTCTAAAGCTGCCTGTGCTTGGAGATCAACATCCTCTACACCTCAAGTGTTTGGGGTTTTTTTCCTACTTTTATGTGTATCCTCTAGTTGCTTACACTTGTTTCATACTGGTTAAAAAAAGAAAATATTTTTTGGCAAGAATTTTTAAAATTCTACTTATTTCATGCAGAAACAGGGCTCCCCCTCTACTAGGCTTCCTTGCACTGAAAGTTTACGCTAATTAACACACAGCTAATCAATATTTCTTCGTAGACTACAGTCTCCACTGAGCTCTTGGACCCATGAAAAACTTCTTAATTCAAGCTATGAACACCCCAAAATAAACTCAATTCCCCTGGATCTGACTTGGCACCATTACTAAGAGGCCTAACAAACCAAGAACACAAACAACTAACAGTGTGATCACAGACATCCTATTTCCACAAGCATAAACACAGCCCAAGCAGAAACTTTTATCAGATCACTAAATACTGGATGCTTACAGCTGCTACAGTTCCCATCCTACACTGGGAAAAGTGCTACACTCCCTTCCACTTGAAGTAGCAAGTCATCAGTTTCTTAATTAATACAAGCAACTTGCTTCATTTATCTTAAGCACACCTGATGATACAGACATTTATACAATTTATAAA
The DNA here is from genome assembly GCF_036169615.1 of Heliangelus exortis. NCBI lineage: Eukaryota > Metazoa > Chordata > Aves > Apodiformes > Trochilidae > Heliangelus > Heliangelus exortis. Next base: position 105,035,220 of record NC_092422.1, on the reverse strand, counting down.
TAAAGTCTCTTATGGATGAAAGATCAGGAAATAATCAGAATGTCTGATGAAAGAAGGATGAAAAAATTCAGACAGGCTGTTACAGGTAACAAGCTGATGACAGAGTCAAGGATCATGAAAATTGAAAGAAATGCATTAATAGAACTGCTCTTGTCTAAGCAGTTGACAGTTGATAAAATGTCTCTTGACAAAATTACAAAAAAGTCAGCATATGGATATGTTCACCATGGTTTTCCCAGCAGGCCAGAAGATTCATCAGAAAGGAGGATGTGGTATTTTCTAACGACTAGGGGTTATAAGTCACAAAAGCAATATACTCTTGTGAAATGGTGCTTTCATTAAAAAAATAATACCATTACTACTAATAATATCATCAAACATGTTGTGAAATGTTGAAGTCCAGTGTTGACAACACTCTCAACTTCAGTTGCATGACCTTGAGTTCTTCCTCCTGCAAAGCAGTTTCTCCGTATAATCAGTAAGAAACAACACAAGACCCCTAAAAAACACTTCAGAAAACCAGCCCCCTGTTAGGTTAAGCCCCCTGCTGCAACTATTGGCACCTATGTCACCATAGGACATCATTCCTTCACTGTAGATACAACACCTGGTGGAGCAATCCCAGCTTTCACAGTCTTAACAGGCGGGAGTAGACATGCCCAAATCATTCCTCCGAAACCCCTCAAGATCTGTTAAAGCATCCAGATGCTAGGATCAAATTTCCACACAAAAAATTCAGTGACATCATTTAGCCTGAATGTGGAAGTGAAACACAAGCCAGCCATTCCACCCAGGAACAAACCATGCTGTGTGTCATAAGGAGAACACACCAGCATCAAAGAGCCACATATGTCAGTGTAACAAAAACCAGATTGTCTGGTCACCTTCACACCAGAAATCTGTCCTAGTGTGATCTGGTCTGAAGTCTTATTAGGTGTATAGATATAAAAATGCATATATACATATATATTTCTACATATATATATTTTTGCATATCATTGTGGTGGGTTGACCTTGGCTAGCTGCCAGTCACCTTCTTACCATCTAGTCACCCAGTCACCTTCTTACCATCCCTTCCCAAACAGTATAGAGGGAGAAAATAAGACAAAAATGCTCACGGGTATCACTTACCCATTACTGTCCCTGGCAAAAAAGACTTGACTTTAATATATTGAACTAATTTAATATATTGCCAATTAAAATAAGTTGGATGGTGGGAAACAAAACAAAAACCTCCAATACCTTTCTCCCACCTCTTTTTCTCCCCCCAGCTCAACTTCACTCCTTTATTTCCAACTCCTCTACCTCCTCCCCCCTCTCAGGCAGCCAGGAGAAGACGGAGGGTTGCGGTGAGTCTGTAACAGCTCCTTATATCTTTCCCTGCTCCAACATGGGTCCTTCCAATGAGTCTGCGGTCCCTCAGGAGAACCTACTCCAGCCTGGGATCACCCATGGGCCACAATATGGATATCTGCTCTAGCATGATCCTCTCCACATGCTGAAAGGGTATACCTGCTCCACCGTAGTCTCTGGTCTCACAGAAAACTTCCAGGGGCTGCAGAGAAATCTTTACCCCAGCTACCTAAAGCACCTCTCCCTCCCCTCCTTCTCTCACGCTGAGGTTTGCAGTATTCTTCCTCACTTTTTCTCTCCTCAACACTTGTGTGGTGCTTTGTGGTGTTTTTGTTCTTTGTTAAATATCATCAGAGTGGTGTCACCAGTTTGGCTGAAGAGCTCAGCCATTCCTTGCAGTGTGTCCCAGGGAGCTGTTGCAGCAGGCATGAGGCAGCCCCAGCCTCTCCTCATGGAGACTGTCCCTGCTGCCCAACCACAACCAAAACCTTGACATCTACACCCCACACATATGGCACAAAGCAATATCAGCTACAGAAATGACGACTCAATAAAGTCACACCAACCAACTTGACATCAAAGTCACAAAGCAGTTAAAACTAAATTTTCCTGCCTCAAAGGGAGACAGAATCAGTTTCACTCTCAAATGTCAATCACCAGAATAGATTTATATTGCTGCCACAACAGCTCCCCAGGTGGCCCATCTCATCAAGTCATTCAGGCTGATGAAGGAAAGAGATTCCTGTCTTCAGTGACACAGACAGTGTGGCAGCTCCCTGCGAGCTCTACTCAACAGAAAGGAAAGCTGATGTCCACCTAGTCCACGAACACCTACCAACTCCTGCTGCCTTGCCACTGGGAACATTTATCCCTGGAGTAGAGACAAGCTCAGAAGAGCATCTGCTAACACAATATTCACTTCCCTCTTTCTTGGCCTCTCTGCACATTTAGCTAAACTCTGTGTGACTCAGCAATGAGGGGAAAAAACATAGCATCTTATCACCCCCAAGTGAGAAGAAAACAGTTTCATTGAGAAGCCTTAAGCAAGCTGTGGCAAAGCTGTCAATAAAGTCCATGTCCTTCAGCCCTGCATACCTCCATACTCCTACTTTGACAGAATTTAAAAGACAGCAAGTCTTCAGAACCACTAAGCTTTGGTACCACCTTCTGCTCCCACACTATACTGTCAGCTTTTAAAGTGGTCTCCTCCACATGACTCAGAGCTGCTCCCTGCTCTACCAAGTGGCAGCAGAACCACCTATACTGAGATTTACTTCCAAAATCCATGCTTTTAACCTGAAATGAGGAACAAGCATGAGAAACAGCAAAGAATGTCTGAACCACCTTGACAGCCAGGACACAGCTTTATTGTTTAATCCTGAGGAAATAATTTCACTGATGAATCACTCTCTCAAACTGGAAATTATAAAACTGAGATGTTTGTAAAGGTGCCAAGATGTATGAACACGTAAGCATTATAGTTGCAGTGTTTCACGCTCATATGAAACCTGAAAAATATAAAACAACGTCAGGCTTGAGCAGATGCTTACTTAGCCTTGAGGCCAAAAACATCTAGCCCTGTTTTAGTAACTTTTTCCTTGGGGATCACAAAACAATACTTCCCTGCCTGTGCTGGAGACCAGGATACCAGGACATCAATCAGATGCTCAGGTCCTCTCCAAACCAGACATGATACTTTGCCATTCTTAAGTGATTTTCCTTCCATAACCAAATACGTTTACAAGTGTTCAAATTCAAGTAAACAGTTCTTGTTGACAAAGTCAAACCAAAACAATGAAAAATTTGAATGGGTGAGTTGAATAAACCCAGAAGTGCAAAGGATAACTGGAACAGCTGATGGCAGCTGTTCTACCTCAAATCTTGCAATACTAACATAGTCACTAACAAATATTATTCCTTGGGTACAAGGAAGGATTCCAGAAAATGGGAATTAAGATTAAAGAAGGGCTATACAGAACAAGAAGATAACGAGTACATCTTAGAAAGTTCTTGAAACACACTGGTTTTCCTCACAAAAAAAGGGTATCACTAAGCTTGCATAACTAAATAACTGGGAGAACCTAAGTACTTACACCCAAGACATGGCAGTCAAGAAAGCATCCTTACCATCAAAAACATTTCCTAGAACTACCATAAGAATGCGCAAAAAATGAGAGTATTAAGAAGTTAGATCAGAAGTTGGAGATATGCCCCTTCCCCCCAGTAAAACAACCCCTCAGCTGCCCTTTTTTCTCCTTTTACAATCATCAATCCACAAAGTTGCAACCACCCCAGTGACAAACCTATATACACCAAGAAACATTTGCAGAAGATGCATATTAAACTATCCAAGATGTTAACAGCATTCCAGCTCCAGTCACTCCCACCTGCCATCATACCTGTCCCAGCATCATGTCCAAGTACTGGTTCTTCCACCAGTCTGAAAGGTGAACACAGGGTTATTTCCTGCATGTGGAGGGGCCAAGCTAAAACTTATTAAATAAAATCCCATCCCTTAAAAGAGCAAAAAGATAGAGACAGATGAAATTAAGGGATTCATATTATTATCCTCCTCAGCTAAGAGGGTATTCAGTCACATGGCCAATGTGTTTTGGTGTGAATAGAGACAATTTCTCCATCCAAGCAAATCCAAAGCTCTCCAAGGACCAGGTCCTTACTGCTCCACTGACTGCTAAAATCCTGCAAGTCAGCTCTGGCACCAAACCTACAGCAATTTCATACTTGCTTGCTAACCAAAATTACTAACTAACTTACTTAGCAAACTCATAACCAGCTACAACCTGCAGAAGCACAACCACAAATAAAAAGAAAAAGCTCATGCTATATATTTCAAAGGATTGTTTCACAAAAATTTGTCAGTGTTTGTGCCAATTTAAATAGCTTCAGTGCCCACTTATAATGTGATGAATCCAACCAGGAAATAATCCATGTTCAAAACAGAAGATAAACACCTCTGTCACTGGCCATTTCACCCACCTGGAGTTCACCTGCCCTGACTTACCCCTTTTCTTTGTGAAATGCAAGTACTTAAGGAAGTGCCACCACCTTTCTGGTGGAGTAACTGAAAGGGTTAAAGTGAGAAAACTCATGGGTTGCGATAAAGACCATTTAATAGGTAAAGCAAAAGCTTTCACACACTTCTTCCCATCAGCAGGAAGGTATTTAGTCATCCCCAGGATAGAAGGGCTCCATAAGCTACAACAGTGCTTGGAAAGACAAACTCCAAACAGCCTCTCTTCCTCCTCCTTCCGCTCCAGCTTTAATTGCTGAACATGATGTCCCATGGCCTGAGATGTCCCTGTGGTCATTTGGGGTCAGCTGTCCTGGCTGTGTCCCCAACAGCCTCCTCGCTGGTAGGGTAGGGTGAGAAGCAGAAGAGGCCTTAGCACTGTGTAACCATGCAAGCTAGTATGAAGAAAATTAACTCTATCCCAGCCAAAAAGAATACCAATAAGGTAGGGGTTTTTTGGTGGAAATATTTATATAAAATAAAGATTTATTCAAGATAAGTATCAGAATGATCCTACTTTAAGGTTAAAAGAGATAGAGTGGAGGGAAATATCAGTGGAACTAGGGGAAATCATTTGGCTATAGTCATCTTTCAACCAGCTCAGATAGCAAACAATACTGATATTGTCTCTTCCTCAAGATGCATACCCATAGCATTTGTGCAACAGGTACAGCTAAAGTACTGCTAAACCCTTGTCTGACTGGACACCTGCTCTTCTAAGTAACTGCTGTTTTGAGATATATCACTGCAGTTAAGAGTTTCCCAAGCCTCTTTTCCAGAAGACAGTTCAGAACTTCTTGTCCTCTCCCACCACAACTTCCTCTTTCACGAGACATTAGCATCCTCTCCATTGTGGTAACTACTACACACAGGGTCACACTAATTCAGATGGGCAAAGTAATGAAGATAAATAAACCACAACAAAAACTTACATGAACTGTAAAAGTGTTTTCACACTCAGAGGTTCTAGCTTTCTGATCTATTCCAAGGCTATCCTGAGTTAGTACTCAATAGTTTAATTTCTTTGACTGTTTGCATACAAGATTGTTTACTTTGTTAATTTATCAGTTAGTTACACGTGGGTGGTAGAAAGAGCCATGTAGGATCAAACCACATCACATCATACCACATTCGAACTCACACTGTGGGTGGTGGGTGCTAATAATAAGCTTTAGATAGATAACTTCATGATGACCTATATAGCACCTCTCTAGCAAAATAATAATTCTTAAGAAATTACTCAGATTAAAATCTTTCAAGTTAAAAACACTAAAAGATGTCTGCCTAGTAAAACTAAGTTTCATTTCTCTGGTCTTCCATCCAGGTGGAATGCACCATGTGCAGTACACAGAACATTCACCATCTACTGCTATCAGTCAGAGTAAGTCCACAGACAGTGAAATTGCTGCATAATGCAATCAGATGCAGTTCAGGTAACAAGCAAGAGAGTCATGTGCATCCTTATTTACAGAGAGGTAGAAGACTGCTGGGATGATGAAGAACCTAGCCTTTTTACAAGGTGGCACTAAACTACATTTTATCACTAACATATTGTCTTTTCAATATATTCAAGAACTTCTTGCTGCTGCAAGCGAGGTGACCTGAGCAGTAGCACCCCCTCAACTCAACCTGCAGAGAAACGTTCATCCACCTCATCTACTTTTCCCTCTGCAGAACCCGCTTAAGGCTACAGGCAAGGAAGTCTTTCTACCTGCATCAGTGGGGCTCAGCTTAAAGGGAGTAACAGGTTCTGATGGGGTGAATATAGCAATTCAGACTAAGCCTGGCAGAAACAAAAAGTGAACATTGTAGCGCTGAGTTACAACGTTATTTTCATTAAACACTTCAAGCAGCAACTGAAACTTTCAGGCCAGCTCAGAGCACTAACAGGCACTTGACCCATTTAACATCCCAATATTCTTGCTTGTATCTGACCTGTGAATAGGAAAAAAAAAAACCCAAAGCAAACAAACAAACGAAAAAAAGATCAGGCTTTGTTGCCATGGAAAAGAAGAGTAAGAATTATCAGCAATACTCCTTCTGGTAATATCTAGACATTCTTTAAGAGTTTCAGAAGTACTTAGGCACCACCCTCCTGTTAAACGCAGACCTGATATCACTTGAAGTGATACTTAAAAGGCTTACAAAATAATCCTTTTTTTTTTTAATTTTTTTTTTTTATGCTCTGTGTTCAAGACTCATGCACCCATACAAGAGATTACACCTGGATTAGCCACTTATGCCACAAATGTCCACAGGATCACAAACAGTACATTTGACAATGATCCTTCATTCCTACAAGTAAACAAAGCAACAGAGTTTTCAGATGGCTGAGCATAAACAAGCAAGACAAACCTCTAATGCACACATGCAGGCACACACAAGAAAATAAGCTTAAACCCCATTATTTATATTTAGTCGTGAAGCAACAGTTACCTGTTTGGCTTGGCAAAGCAGACTGCGAAGTTCAAACAGGCTTGTACAAAACAGCCCCCTAAGTAACATTTCTGTCTCGCTGCAGGTTATTGGCCACAGGAAACAGGTCTGCTATCAAGCATATGAAGAGGCAGAAGATGAGCAACAAGCCATGGCAGCTAAAATATGCAGCACATTACCCTGCCCCACATCACATCCACGCAACCAAGCGACAAGAACACTCTGAAAATGCCACATCTGCCCTTCTGCTTGGTACTTTTTGATTTCTGAACCTCTTACTGGATGAAAAGGAAAGATGAACAGAAAGAGGGTCCTTGAAAAAACAGCCGGAACCAGAAGAACAAAGGCAAGCCAAAAGGCAGAGTATTTATTACACAGGTCTTCCAACAATCTCAGACTCCAGAGAAGGTAACCTTTTCCCTACCAATAACCAAGCTACTTCGCATCTACATAAGAGGTGAGGAGCCTGTACACTGGTCACTTATTCCCGTGCAAGGATGTAAGCTTTATGCCAATTTTACCCACGGAAAAAAAAAAAAATAAATAAAACATGCCTTTTCAAAGCAGACAGGGCAATTAATGAGTAACCTCTGATTTGGGGTTAGGAAAAAAAAAATTAAAATCAACACTTGTATGGGTGGGAACAGAAACACAGTCTAACACAGCTAAGACACTGATTTTAACACTCATTTATTCCTTTAAATTGCAATCTCACTTTTTAGATCGTCTCCACCCCAAGGAGGGTCTCTTCCAAGAGTATCTCATATCCCTGCTTGGTTTTAAGATACTATATTTGGTTACATACCTCAGACTTTGCAGAATGATCTACTACTCCTAGCTACCCATAGCAGTACTGTAGTTATACCTTTTGTTGTGGTCTGGAGAAATACGTGTTCTTTCTTCTCATGTTTTAAGTAAAACTTAGTTTTACTGTAAGCTACGTATATGCCATATCAACCTAGTTAGTTCTAAATATTAAGGCAAGCCTTAGCAATCTCTACTTATGCTTGCTGCAAAATGCAGTAGGCAAATCCAAACAAGAATGCTTTTTGGAAATAAGTTTCTTACTACTTGGCACAGTTCCTTATTAAACCTCTTTCCAGATGGATTTAGAGTTCTAAGCAGTTTTCCAGAGAGATGACCTGAGACAGCATCAGGCTTCTTTAATGATTCCTACTAACTCACTTAGCGAAGTTTTACGTACTAAACAAGTGTTGCTAATGAAAATTACCTTTAGGTGACTTAACATCGTCCACCCTTACCACCTATAAACACTAAACTACTTTGGGAAACGTGTATGATCTTTTAATTTCAGAATTGTGTGCTATACACAAAGCTCTTTCCCCTGTAAGAATATAAGCCACAGAAAAAACAAGCGCTATACATGCAATTTCTACCGCTCCAAAGCTTTGAACTTACCCTCCATCGGTAGAAGCCATAAGCACCGAGGTAATTAACTCCTCCACCCAAATACTTCACCGCTGACCAAATCAAAGACGTTCTCCAAGCCATTTACCACAACTCCGCGTCCCCATGTGCCAGTCACCTCCACGCCGTGCTTTGCCTTCCCTCAACAAAGCGACTCCAGTCCTCTGACTTAATACCCGACCGACGGAAAACCTCCAAGCCCGGGGCCGCCACCGCCTCGCCCCCGGCACCACCGGGCCCTGGCCACGCCGGCACCCCGGGGGGCGCAGAGTGCGCGGCGGGGCTTTGCCCCGGGCAGGTCCCAGTCCAGCCGGCAGGGGAGGCACAGCATCCCTCCCTTCCCTTCTCCACTCGTCCCTCTCGAAGCCAGGCAGCACAGCCGGGTGTCCAGGCCCGGTTTGCCGCCTCTGCCCCGGGAAGGGAGTGAACTGCTCTCGCAGCCAAGCGGGAAACGCACCTCAGACGCCTGTCCGAGCCCCGCCGGCGGAGGGAGACGATTTTGAACCGGCTGGGCAGGAAAACGCAAAACCGTACCCTGCACTCCGAATCTCCCTCCGTTCTGGTAACCTGACGATGAGGAACGGCATTTAAAAAGACGAACCGGCTGGACCGAGGGCGCAGGTCACACACACACACCCGGGAGACCTCAGCCCCAGACCGACACCCTCCACGGAGGATGAAGTACAGGCCGGAGGAAGGGCCGCCCCGCACCCGCCTGCCTCGCTCCCGAGGGCCCGGTTGCGCCTTCACGTGCCGGGCCGGCCAAGAGCGGACCGGACCGGCGAGGACAGCCTTCGCCGGGTACTCGCCAGGCCGACGAGCCCACCGCGCCAACCTCTGCCGCGCCTCGGATCGAGTCGGGTCGGGCAGCTCCACCCGCCGCATCAAGATCCACCCAGGCTACGAGCGCAGCCCTGCGGGGTTAAGCGGCAGCGGCCGGGCCGCAGTCTCACTCATTCAATCATTCATTCAATCGCTCACTCACCGGCGGTGAGGGCGGCGGCGAGCAGCCATGCCGAGCAGAGGAGCCGGGCGAGAGCGGCGGCCACCGAGCGCCCCGCGGTGCCTCCGGCCGCTGCCATCTTCCTGCCGCCACCTCCCCGCGCCCCCATTGTCCGCCCCCGGCCGCGGGCCCGCCGCCCTGCTCCCCGCAGCTCCCTTCCCTGGCTGCGATAGGGCCCCGCCGCCGTCACTCGCACACACCTACTGAGTCCTCTTCGTCCCCGCCCCGGCCCTACCCAGTTTTTGTCCGACGATTGGTCGGCGGGGGGATCGGTCAAGTCCAGACGCCCTATATGCGGGCAGAAAAGGGACTGGCCCGCCCCCCGAGCCGGGCACGTACGTAGCTTTCCCCCGCCCCCTCCTCCCCCCTGTCCCGTGGCCGGGGCTGTGGGAGTGTCTGGGGGCCGCGGGCTCGCAGGGAGTGTCCCCGCTTCGGGGAAGTCAGGTAGGCGCTGGGTACGGAAGCGCGGCGGGGGCTCCATCCTTAACCGTGCTGGCAAGGGGTGAAGGACGCCTGGAAACGCCAGGTCTCGCCGCTGACACACGCTGCGGCCTCTTCAGGCAGCAGAACGAGCCCGTGCCCCCGCGGTGAGGTGCGTACGGCCTCAGCTTGCCCGCGATGCCGTCCTTCTGCCTTCACCGCGCCGGTACGTGCCCGCTGGCCTGGCTCCTTGCTGCCCTGGCTCCGCAGGGACGCAGAGAAGGAGACCAAGGCACCCCAGCGCCAAATGCCCTCGACAGATGCTGTGGCGCTGCCCAAGGGTTCATCTTCTGTGTGGAAATTTATCGGAAGCACGATGGCCATCTTTGTGTTTTACACTGAAAAATACTGGGAGTAACAGACAGTAGGCAAATGATGTTGTGTGTTACCCAAGATCTACACAAAAGCTGTGGGTCTGTAGTGGTTGTGGCCTACGAGAAGCACGGTGAGGCTGAGCTTGGTCTGCAGTGCCCATGATGTGGGCATGTGTTTACTAGGCCCAGTGTTCCAAAGAGAAAGACTTAAGTGTTCAGGCACTTCCCAGTGACTTCTCTGCACAGGCACTGGGAAGCGAGTTCCCCTAATGCATGCTGCAGTGCTGGATAACAAGCGTGCATCCCAAGGGCTTGTCCCAAGCTGCCAGGGAAGCAGGAGTGCACTAGTGCAGGTAGTGAGGGTGGGTTCCCTCTGCCTCCACTGAGACCCATCTGTTCTTCCATGTTAGCTTGAGAGCCTGTCTTGGCATGTGTTACCTGCAAGTACAGACTGCTTCACTGTCTCATTTAGGAACCTCCTTGTGTGTGTATCTTCTTGTTGCTAAGCTGTGTATTTTAATGAAATTGCACAAGCTTAGTCATATCACAAGGCTATGGTTCACTGCATCCATGTGACTTCAGAGGCCGGCCATGTCCTTGGTTTGTTCCTGTCCTGTGGCCCATGGGTAGCAGTGCTCTCCCAGATGCATGTACCACCACAACTTTGCCACTCTCTGGCCACCTAATCATCATGAAAGAGGCCATAGGAAAGCCCCACTACTGTGTGCCATGTTGAGAAAAAAACATGATAAAGAAAGCCCCTGCAAAAACACAGGAAGATTTTTTTTTCCCTGGCTGTGATGCAAGGCACCATGTTCACAGCTCTCATGGGGTTTAAAATATAACAGCGTATGCATCCATTATTCACGCCTTAGGGGAGGGTCTGCAGCATGTTTCTCAGCTAACTGTTGTGTTTTCTTGAAACCCAGGCTACCAGAAATCCAGGGTTGCAATTGGGAGTAAAGATAAACACAGGCAGCTCTTTGTATCACATGGAATTATCACCTTGTTTGGTTGCCACCTCATTTAGTCCCCCTGACTTCCCTTGCAAGTGAGATTTTAGTCAACTGATCATACCCCTGCTTCCAAAATAACAGCAGAAATTGGTACACAGTGATAAACCTTTCATCCCAAGCCCTCTGGCTTCAATGCTCCCCCAGAGCAATTCTTTTACGTTAAGACTCCACCCACTCTTTCCAGCTCTCCTCAGTGACTGGGAGTGCTCCATCACATGGAGGCACATCAGTACTCATGAGTTCCTCATCCCCACGCCCTTCAGCACTGTACAGTTAAAAATACGTTCACTCCCTTGAAAAGGCCAAGCTAGGCATTTTTTCAAGCTAATCAACCTCAAGTGTTCGTAAAAAAACAACTTTTTTGTTATTCTCATGTGTTCTCTTTTTATGTCCGATAAGCCTGATTCAGTCACACGGCCCCCTTGCAACGGGATTTTTAGAGCCTGTCCTTTCCCTGAGATAACAGAGATAATGTTGTCACACATTCAGCCCTACGATGGCCTTGTTCACTGTGTAGTAGTACTGCTGTTCAGTACAGACAACATCTGGAAGAGTATCTTGGTCTACTTCTTGTAGAACATGTTTTATCCAGATAGTAACGATCAAATTATCATCTTTTGCTATTTCCAGCATTTGTACACTCTGACATATTACTATTAAGGTTATAACAAAAAGACCTCGGAGTAAACTGTTAGATGCAGAGCCTACAAGCTCTACTACCCAATACTTTAACTCAGATCAGCAAACAACTCCCTGATAAGCTAACTCAATTAAAGGTGTAGCTGTTGCTGTCCTTTTCCCTTCTAGCTATGCAATTCTACCCTGTCTAGTGAGAAGACTGGTATTTATCGTATTTCTTGGTAATTCAGATCACTTAGCTGGTAACAAACACATTTATTCTGTCTGCCTATGGAGAGTTGGAGAGTTACTTTCTTCACACTGAATTTATTCCTTACAAGGTCAGACAAGCAGCAGTGACAGAGCAGGACTGCTTATATAGTGGGGCAAGAGTGGCCACAGCAGCCTCCCAACAGGCTGTTGAGTTGCCTAACTGGTTTCTGAGCTTTCTCACATGCAGTAAAATCAGCATTCAGTCCCACAAGAGAAGAAAAAATGCTTTTGCATCTGTTTTGTTTCTGTTTATCACAAAAGGAAGATCTAAAAACATTTGTGTCACTGGGGAGGAGGTTAAATAAATTTTTAATGGTATCTGTTTATGTTGGAAATTCAGACCTTTGTTATCCTGCTAGTTTGGAGAGCTCTCTAGTAACTTGCCAGACAGCAAGCAGATTTATGAAGTCAAACAAAATAAGGACATCTTCTAGGAGGAGAAGCAAATTATATTCAGAGTAATTTTACATTTTTTATGGTTTTGATTATTTTTTATTAAGCCTGCACCTCCATGCCTCCTAGACGAACTGTACAGTAGACATCATTTAGTGTGCAGAGATATGCATTCCAGCAACAAGTACCCTGCTCTGCACGCTCATTTGAAACAGTAAAAGAATATAAGAAAGAAAAAAAAGGGCTCTATTTGTAAAATAAATTACTGGGTGTCTAGCACAACATAATTTGTTCCTCTTTGAGTTGGGAGAAATTATGACTGCCAGATAGTGCTACATTTATGTTTCCTCTTGTTAAATAAAAATGCAGAACTTTTTCAAAACTGTGAGCTGGCAGAAACACAGTAATTGCATATGGTACTTGAAGAGTTTGATAATTATTTTTCTGTAAGTCAATTAAGAATGTCTTGGACCACTATGCAAGGATAAGTGTTCTGAGGAAACCTTATAATGGAAAAGTATGCTAATTACGAGCTTTTCCATTGCTGAACTAATGCTCAGGAACAACTTGAGCCACAAGTATTCTTGATAATCTTGATATATAAAAAAGCCATATTTTTTTCTGTCTTTACCTCCTACCTGCCCCTCAGTTTCTTGGAATATAGACAAAATTAGTTGAGTGACTGTTAGTGTACAAAGACAAGAGACAGGGTAGCACTGACCTCTGGCCTGACCACCATCAGTGTTTGTTGTAAGATGATTGATATTTAAACAGGTGTGCAAAAAATTGTCACCTGTACAGTAAGAAAGTAAGACCACCACTGCTTGGCTGTAGTACAGTTTTAAATTATGGAAATGAACCATGAACTTCCCTTCTTTTGGTTGGGGTTTGTGGTTTGACTGCTGTGGTTAGTGGCTAGCTGTATATTGAGCAGATTTTGCACACAAGGATAGATAGGTTTGCCACAGTGATTGGAAGAAACATGGAGAGCAACAGCACACATAGTAACAGTGCATGTGATGGTGAAATAAAAGGATTAAGAGTTACAAATATTCCAAATTGAGCAGGCTTATGTAATTGGTAGAGGAGTATCTGACTTGGTCACATCTCCAACAAAGACAGCACAGAGAATCTGAAGATAAAATAAAATTAAAAAAATAATAATAAAATATAATTAAAAACCCCAAGCCAACCTGTACCAACCTGTAAATTTCTGCTTTGCAGTTTTATGGTTGTTTAGAATTGTGTGCACAAATTTGGAATAAAGTCAACATACAATTGTATCCTATAGTAACCTTAGGTAATTATAATACTGAAGTACACCCCTACTTGTGAATAATGGGCATACTAATAAGGTAGCCTTCCTAAATGTTTTAAACATGAACATAGATGTATATGTATAGTTAGGAGTGGTGATTGAATAATCACTAACCAATCATGTATTTTGTTGTAGTTCTCCTTTTTTATTTTCTATATCAAGACCCCACCTTTTTTCCTGAAAGGTGTGCTGTCTGGTGCTAGATGCCTGGCACCCTGCTCTGCAGACTAGAAATAAAGACGAATACCTTGACTCGTGTGAGCTCTTTGCACACTGTGTGAAGAGCCCAGATCTGGGACAACACATGTAATTTTGTGGATGACACCAAGTTGATCTACTTGAGGATAGGAAGGCTCTACAGAAGGGCCTGGACAGGCTGGATCGATGGGCCAAGGCCAGCTGAATGAGATTCAACAAGGTTCAGTGCCAGGTAGTGCGCTTGGCCACATCAGCCCTATGCAACACTATAGGCTTGGGGAAGAGCAGCTGGAAAGCTGCCCAGAGGAAAGGGACTTGGGGGGTGTTAAATATGAGCCAGCATAAAAAATAGCATAGCCATCAGAAGCAGGAAAGTAATCATCCCCCTGCTCTTGGCACTGGTGAGGCAACAGCTCAAATACTGTGCTTGGTTTTGGGCCCCTCACTACAAGAAAAACACTAAGGTGCTATAGCATGTCCAAAGAAGGGCAACAAAGCCAGTGAAGGGTCTAGAACACAGGCCTTACAAAGAGCATTTGAGGGAACTGGGGTTGTTTATCCTGGAGAAGAGTAAGCTGAGGGGAAGACCTTATTGCTCTCTACAACTCCCTGAAAGCAGGCTGTAGCAAGGTGGGTATTGGTCTCTACTTCCAAGTAACAAGTGACAGAATAAGGTGAAATGGCCTCAAATTGTTCCATGGGAGGTTCAGATTGTATATTAGGAAAAAAATCTTCACCACAAGGGTTTTCAGGCACTGGAAGAGGATACCCAGGGAAATGGTGGAGTCACCATCCCTGGATATATTTAACATAGATATAGATGAGGTACTTAGGGAAATGGTTTAGTGTGGACTTGGCAGTGCTAGGGTTGATGGTTGGACAGGATAGTCAAAGAATCATAGACTGGCTTCTGTTGGAAGGGACTTTAAAGATCATCTATATCCAATCCCCCTGCCATGGGCAGGGGCAACTCCCACTAGACCAGGTTGCTCAAGGCCCCATCCAACCTGGCCTTGAACATTTCCAGGGGTGAGGCATCCACAGCTTCTCTGGGCAACCTGATGTCTCACCATCCTCACACTAAAGAATTTCTTCCTAATGACTAATTTAAATGTATCGTCTTTCAGTTTAAAGCCATTACCCCTTTTCCTATCACTACATGCTCTTGTAAAAGGTCCCTCCCTAGATTTTTTGTAGGCCCCCTTCAGGTACTGGAAGACAGCTATAAGGTAACCCAGAGCCTTATCTTCTCTAGGCTGAACAACCACAACTTCCTCAGCTTGTCTTCATAGGAGAAGTGTTCCAGGGCTCTGATCAACTTTGTGCCCTCTTCTGGACACACTCCAGCAGTTCCATGTCCTTCTTATGTTGGGGGCTCCAGTTGTGGACACAGTATTCCAGATGAGGTCTCACAAGAATGGAGCAGAGGGAGAGAATCAACCTGCTGGCTACACTTCTTTTGATGCAGCCCAGGATATGGTTATGGTTGGCTTTCTGGGCTGTAAGGGCACATTGCTGGCTCATGTTGAGCTTCTCATCAACCATCATCCCCAGGTCCTTCTCCTCAGGACTGTTCCCAACTCATTCTCCACCACACCTCAATTTATGCTTGTGTCTTTTATCTTACAGGTCTTTTCCAACCAAAATGATTCCATGACTATGATCCTGTTCCATAGGCCTCATTAGTAACATGGAGCACTGCAAAAGAAAAGCAGGACAGTCTGTGCACCTGAGGTTCATTTGTGCTGTTCCAACACAGCCACTGCAAAAGAACATTCTCATCTGAGAGTCAGGTTACAGCCTAGAACCAGCCTGCCGGCACGAAGCCCGCTTACCACCTCTCGTTTGTGTAACACGGTTTGCTGGAGGCTTCTCATCCCTTCTCTATTACCACCTCGCAGGCACGGCAGGAGGAGAGGAGAGCGTTCAGGCTTAGCAAGACCCCTCCGAGTCCCAGCAGCCCGCTCCTGCTCAGCCCGAGGTCGGCACCGCCTCCCCCTGCAGGCATCTCACACAAGGCAGGGCAGGGCGGGCGCCGGGGCGAGGGGAAGAGCTTCCAGGAGGGCCGGACCGCGGGGCAGGGTTCCAGCCTTCCTCGACCACTGAGAAAGGACGCTTACTATAGCGGCTCGTTGGTCTAGGGGTATGATTCTCGCTTAGGGTGCGAGAGGTCCCGGGTTCAAATCCCGGACGAGCCCGTTTTTTTTCCTTTTTTATTAAATTTTTAAAAATTACCTTTCTCCCCTTGCAGCTCCCCCTTCCCCACCTCACTCCCTGTTAGCGCCGGTGAGGTGCCCCGCTGTCCTCCCGCCGCTCCCCGGGGTAGACTGCGGCGGCTCCCACACGCAGCAAAAGGCCACTGCTAGGACTTACAAAAAGACACATTCCCTTTTAATGCGAGGAATAAGCGTTAATAACTCCCACCGAAGCTGTCAATCTGTCTGACGCCCGCTTTTCGCCCCTCACACGGCGCCGTTACTCCCAATTTTAGGCCGCTGCCTCCTGCCTCGCCTTCCCTAACGTCCCGCGCACCCCCGACGAGACGGGGCTGAGGTCGGGCTCCTCCTCTTCCTTCGCCCCAGGGCTCACCTGGCTCTCCCACGGCGGCATTGCCTTCGCAAACCGCAGCCTTTCCGCGAAAGCACCACGGCTCTTGGCGCTCCTCTCCGCCACCGGCTCATTCGCCCGAGCCCGTCCTCCCGCCGCGGGCGAGCTCCGAGGTGCTGAGGCGACAAAAACCCAGATAGGGGAATATATCGCGGAAGCAAAATAGGAGACGCCTCACGGCACTCCTTCCCGCGGGCTCGTCCGGGATTTGAACCCGGGACCTCTCGCACCCGAAGCGAGAATCATACCCCTAGACCAACGAGCCGCTCTCTTTTCTACTTCCCGAGCTCAATACTTCACTTACTCCCCGCCCCCTCCTGCCCAGCCCAAGCACAAGGTACCGCCTTCCACTGCCTCCGTAGCTCTGCGCTGCGCCCCCCGCTTCGGCGGCCGCTGTTCGCTTCTCTAACCGCCGAGGCTGCTGCCATCTCCGCCTGCTCCCACCCTCACATCGCTACGGAAATCCGTGACTCTTTCCCCAGTCCCTACGGCTCCGCTCGGTAGAGACGACTCTGAGTCCCCGTTGGGGATGGGGAGGGGAAGGGCAGGGGTGGAAGCAGAGGCCCCCACGGCGCTCAGCTGCGCAGATACCGCTCTTGCGCTTTGCCGACGAGAGCCGGGGGGGTATGGGGTGTCCGGTGAACGAGCTCCCCGCGGCCGGCAAGGCCGCCTGGGTTCGGAACCGGGCGAGCTCATTCTCAGTAGAGGGGAAGGGGGGAATGGGAAACACACACACACACCCACATCCCCACCGCCACCACCGCCCCCCTCGAACTGTTTTGGTTTGTCCCGTGCCGTGCTCTCCGTGAGGCGCTGCGCCCCCTCGGGGTGTGAGCGCGGTGGGGTTCGCTCCCTTCAGAGCCGAAGCTACGGACGGACGGACGGACAGACAGACAGACAGCCCGACAGACACACAGGAGGTTCTTCCCCCTGCACCCTCCTTCTGGGTAGGGCCGTGTCTGTGGGGTACACACGTCACTATGTATCCAAGGGTCTACGAATCCTCCGGTAGCTGCAGCCCCCCTGAGTGGGTGAGGTGGGGGCTTGTGGCCTGGCATAACCTGCTGGAGGAAGCTGGTTGGGTTCCTTCCACCAAGTGGCCCTGGGAGTGGCTATAAGGGCCTGTCAGAGCCTGCAAGGGAAATGGCTTAACAAAGGGCCTTTGGCTTCTGGGAAAAGTGATTCAGAATTGGGAGCGTTTTACTTGGTTCAGAAATCAAAGGTAATGCTGGTGGCTACTCTGGGACCCCTCTCTTCCCAGCTTCTTTGGCTCCAACTTGGTCTCTGATGCAGTATATCCTGACAATGCCTCCTGTCACTCACGTGCTTCCCTGTCATGTTTCCACACCTCTATAACAGCCACCCTTGCTTCCCAAATATTTTAAAAAAACCTTAATGCTCCCATCAGTAATTGGTCTGAGTCCTGACCCATCCAGCACTTTCTTGTGGCTCACACTACAGCTTAAACACAGTCCATTTGAAAAATAACGATAAAAGATCCCAGCCAAACACAACTGCAAGGGTCTCCTTGCTCTTTTGTTACATTCCTTTCTCCATTTTATTATTGCTTTGTTTTCCATCCTTTCCCCCACTTTAAAGGTCTTTTGGCCAGTAAGATTTGTTCTTTTATTATTATTATTATCTTTCAGGCACCATTCACCAGAGGAATTGCATAAATTATATGAGATTTTTCTTAATGAGGGCATTTTTCTGTTCAATCACCTGTCCTTACATCTGACATTATATACTTCTGCCTCAGGAATTTGACAGATACATATAAATCTCAACAGGTGCCCCTGCCCTATACACCAAACCAAGGTGCGGTCTACATTTTACTCAAAACTTTTTGATTCTGTACACCTTGTGGATACAAGATCACACTGCCCAGGCTGACATTTTCTGATAGTATGGATAGGGCAGGGATACAAGCTCACATGTATTTTCTGGTTTTGCAGAATCTTCTCTAAAATTGCTCTCACTTGGCATTGAAACAGGCCAAGGTTTATGCACTGCCTGCCTAGAGGGATGTGTGGATGCCTTCAGCTGAGAAACAGGCATCTTTTTTTCCCTGCA
The DNA here is from genome assembly GCF_036169615.1 of Heliangelus exortis. Taxonomy (NCBI): domain Eukaryota; kingdom Metazoa; phylum Chordata; class Aves; order Apodiformes; family Trochilidae; genus Heliangelus; species Heliangelus exortis. The sequence goes on along the minus strand of NC_092422.1, from coordinate 105,016,679 downwards.
GCTTGTAAAGCCATCAAGGATAAAGATGGTGATGCAACTTCTGGCACAGAAAATCTCTCAAGAGTTGATTGCTATGAGCTGGGAAACGTCACAGGAAGGATCACTGAGTTGCCTCGTTTCTTCACTCTTCCCCTGAACAAGAGAGCTGTTGAATAGATGGCACTAGGCTACATGGCTTTGCTTTCTTCACTTCCTAGATACCTACATAGCTGTGGCTGGGAGTGAGGTAGTCTTCAGTGTCACTGCTTGTCCCAGAGAACACCTTCCATTGTGAATTAAGCACACTGGTTATTTACTGGTCCCCAAAAGTGAAAAATTACACAGATTCAAACCAAAACTTCTGGTGGCTGTGGAAATCCTTCCCCTATTTTGCCTGTTACTACTAGCTCTATCCATCCTCTCTCAGGCTCTTTCATCTCCCCAGAAGGAAACACACAGATTGGTTTGGATTGGTTTTGTTTTACCATTTATTTCTTCTGTTTCTCTCTGGGATTTCCATTCCCTTGCTGGGGACACACATTCTTTAAACAGGCACACATATATCTATATATACAGTAAGGCACAATCAGTCACTCAGATGTGACTCTCTGCTGAGAGAAGAAACAGGGTATAGCATATGATAGCACCTGCCCTGGAATACAAACTAAAAAACACATTAAAATGGATTCAAAGGCAACAATCCTCCACAACATGGCTCAAAAATATGTGGGGATTTTGTCTGCCAAGAGGCCCATGCTATGCAGGAGGGGCAATGCTGCTCATTCTCAGCAAATGACAACTTGGTGCTTTCACCTGGGTGAAAGGCAGGTCACAGAGCCATTTCTTTCCTTGTGATTTCAGAGCTGGTGAACTGAATAGAAAGGGGATGTCCCTTTGGAACAGGGGTTTGTAACACTGCTCTGTTGCAGAACCCACTTAAGGACAGATGTGGACTGTGTTGTGTAAAATGCCTGTGCCTGCCCAGAGAGACAGGGGCAACCCCCAAGCCTCTGACTCTGCTCAGCTTAATGTTTGCTAGAAGCTGCTTCGTGAGGGATGAAGAGGAGCTAGCTGGTTCTGCCCCTGGTCTCTGCAGCTGTGTTGGTGGGTACTTGGTGGCTGGCAGCAGGTTCAAGCACTGGCTCCTGGTGGTTCACACCACCTCACAGCTAGGTGACTCCTTGACTCAGCTTCTGATACTGGCTTGCTGTCTCCAGCTACACTTTTCCATAGCTTCATGTCACATTGTGGACTTGAGCCCCGTGGCCTGGATCCAGCTTTTTATTCAGTATTGCAGACACCGCTTCAAGCACCACTGTCAAGAAACTGGTCAGGTGAGGGTCTGTTATCTATCTTTCCCTGAATAACTTATTTTTTATGGGTAACAAATACTCTCCAGATGGAAAAGTTTTTTTTGTTTTGCAGCTACCAGATCCATGACTTAACTGCTACCTTAACTGCTAGTCAACGCAAAACTAGTCCAAAAACTCAGGAGGGACTGGCTGTCTGTCCTTAACCAATTCATATACAGTCAGGCCATATGACTGGAAAATCAGCCACCTGAGACCTCTTTTTTGACACACATAAAATGAATTAGCTGTTTCCAGCAAGCCACTGTTCATGAGTGCCACTTGGTGGCCACACAAAAAATAATTTTGAAAAGGAATCAAAAGGCTGGATAGAGTCTGGAAGAGATGAAAGACTAATGGACAGGTGGCACTTCTAAATCCAAATCTAGACTGGAACAAAGAGCCAGATAAGAAAATCTACCATATTGACCTATGCAGCACATCTTTTCTTTACATCAAATCTGATGGTTGTTACTTTCCACCAGCACCAAAAACACCATGAAGTTGAAGCACACAGCCCACCATGGCTAGCTGTTTCACAGATCATCTGATTTCACAGTTCAACTCCAACTTCAAAGGGATTTTGTGTTTTATGAACAATGTCCTAAGAGTTTTCCCCATGTTTAGGTTTCACATTGTCTGCAATACAGCATATATGGAGAAAGCATTTTTTTTCCTACTGTTAAAACATTCTTTACTGAAATTTGAAAGCACAAAATATTTCAAAACAAGCTCTCAAAAATTCACCATACATGTACATGTGTAATTGATTGACTTTGTCTAAGACCAATGCAGGGGAGACGAGAAGGACATTTTGGAGTTGGACAAAGGAGAAGAGGACCTAGGAGTGGTAGTGGCTGTCAGCTCCAGCACAGCACCTATCAGGTCTCTCAGTGCTTGAGTATTACTTAGGAACATCAGCCAGCACCCCAGTTTTAAACTTCGAAGTGACTGCAAGCCAGTCTCTTGTTCTGACTGTTCCAAAATATGATGGTGCAAAGCAGAGAGCCAGGGAGCAGCCACTCAGCTTCAGGATGAGTCTGGACCTCAGAGGATATCCATATTCTGCTCCTCTTCTGCCACTGAGGGGTTTCCAGTAGCTTCCACCTTGATTGTGTTAGATGGTTCCTATTCAGGTGTTAAGTCTCCTGTGCCCTGATTTGGTATGTCCTTTTGGAGGAGAAAAGTAAGGAAATGATGAAAAATAATCATGGGTCTGAGTAAATACATTCCTGGGTAGCCTGTGACCTGGGGTTACTTGAGTAATGTCCATGCTAGGACAAAAAGGCAAGCTGCAGCCTGAGCACCAGCCTGCTTCCTTCAGTTGCACCATGCCAAACCAAGGAGGCATTGGAAGAGGAGACAGGTGGTTGAGGTGGAATAAGATTCTTGCTTGGGCATCTGCAACTACTTTATCATTGGTTAGAGAATACATAAGATGCTACATGGAACAAACCTTGCTTTAGCCAGTAGAAATCCTCTTTTATTTCAAGTGGCAAATGGCTGTGTTTGCATGCTTCCAGGGCAGATCATGAAGCTGGTATGTGTGGAAACACTTTTTGCTGGCAAAGCTAACAAGCTAAATACAAATGGATATTTGTATGCATGTATATATACAACATGTGCACACATGCATATAAATATGTATATGCAAGGAGGCATATTGATATAGTATATACATGGTTACTGCTGGGAAAAGTGCTTTGTACTGTAAGTATTTTCAAATTGCTTTCAAAACAGCAATTGGACAGGGTTCCTAATGAGCAGAGTCCTTCTGTTTTACTGAAGCCCCAGTCAGCTTTGTTTTTCCATCCTCTCCCTCTGTAACACCCCCGGAGGGCTGGTTGTTTTAGATATCCTGCCTTGCAGCCTCCGCAGGCCCAAGATTTGATCCTCTTGAGGTGTGGGAAGCAGCAGAAATGTTGGTGTGTTCTGTCACAGTTGCCATCTTCATTAGTAAGCAAAACCCTCTAATATTTTAGGAGCTGACCCATCTTACCTGTGTGTCACAGTTAAGCTGTGTTCTGGTCTTGCGTGGCTGACATTGAAGGCTCACTGTCAGTCTCTAAACCCACTGTGTCCTGCAGTGGTTGGGGTGCCAGTGGTGTTTCTTCAGTGTCTGACGTTCTCTGTGCATCTGTACTCTCACTGGTCTCCTTCACTTCGGCTTCAGCTTTAGTTTCAGCTTCTTCCTTTTCCTTGTCCTCCTTTTCCTGGTCACAGGCACCTCCTTGATGCTCTTCTCCCTGGGGACCCTCACACACCCTCTCCTCCTTGTCTCCAGAGGGAAGCTGGAGAGAGTTCTTCTCCCCCGAGGACCCTTGACACACCTCCTCCTTCTCCTTTGTATCCCCTGTGTTACTCTTGCAAGGAGTCATTTCCTCTGCCTGTTTTTCCCCTTTTTCTTCATCATCTGATCTCCTGGATCCTTCCCTTGAGGGGGGCTTCTCATCAGACACCATCTGTTTCTTTTCCTCTTTGCTCTCTGTTTCTACCTCCTGTGTCTTGCCCTTGGGCCCAAACACCTCATCTTCATCTTCCTTGGCACCATTTTCTGGAGAGGAGATGATGACCCCTAAATCTTCCACTTCTCCATACTCAGACAGAGATCTTCGGAACCTCCTGGAGGGAGGCCTGCGCTTTATTGATCCCCTCGTCCGCACCTTCAAGGCAGAAAAAGCAGATATTGAATCAGTCAAGAGAGCAGTACTGGAAAGCAGGAAAGCAGAACAGAGGAAAATACCATGGGAAACTTGATTGCTACTCTGTTCGCCTCAATTTTCCTGCTCTGCCACTGAGAGGCAGGGAGAAGAGGGCTCTCTGCAGCTGTGAGACTGCTTTATATGACAAGTGGCTGCCTAATACATGCCTCCTTTCCTTCTGTAAACATGGTACTGGGCATCATTGTCCCAGTTTAAATTGTGACTCCATTTCCAAGTCAAACCCTAAACCTAAGATGTTGCATCCATTATGCAGATGCTGCTGATTTGGGATGTGTTAACCTTTTCTACTTTTGGCAGCTTGGTTGCTGAGGAAGGAGTCTGCACTGCAGCTGATGGTGGTGAACCCAGGCTATAGTTCTCCACTGAAGTGTTGTGCACACTGTGGGACACCTGGCTAACCACTGTGCTCAGTTCAGCTCCCTAAACTGCATCTCAGCCTCCTTTGGCTTTTGCTGGCATGTGGCATCACTTCCTCACAGTGCTCCCTGTCCAGGTACCAGCCAGCCTGTTACTGATGAGCTGAAGTGACTAAGTCATAGAATCATAGAATAATTTCTTTGGAAAAGACCTTTAGGATCATGAAGTCTAACCATTAATCCTAGCACTGCCAAGTCCACCACTAATCGTGTCCCTGAGCACGACAGCTACTCATCTTTTAAATACTCTTTTAAATGGTGACTCAGCCATCCTCTTCCAGTGCCTGACAACCCTTTCAGTGAAGAAATTCACCCTTTTTCTTTAGCCATTGTGGCAGGAAGGCCACTGGAGCTGCTGGACGATGAAGCTCTATGTGCAGAGAGGAGGCTCCAGAGAGCTACACTGAAAGACTGTTTTGAACCCAGCACAGATCTAGTTGGCCACAAATGCACACTATTACAGCAGGACTGAGGGCTACAGCCTGCTCTTCCCCTTCATCCCCAAACTATAAGCAAGCTTTATCCCACTATGGTGGAGAAACCCTAGCACACGTTCTACCTTGTTGTAGAATTGCAGCTGAGTGCCTTCTGGTGGTTGATCAAAGCTGACGGGTGTCTCCTGCACTTCACCAGGCTGGGACTGAACCCCTGGGCTGCTGGGCGTTGAGGGAGGGGTGCTGAACGGAGAAACCAGGGCTTTCAGACCAGGGCTTTTGGGAGATGCTCCCGGCAGCAGAGCAGCTGGAGCAAAAGCCAGATTGGCCTGCAAAGAAAATTTCCCGTCACTTCTGTGTGTGAAACTGGCATGTACTACAAGCGGTAACCACATGGAGGAACCCTCGGTCTTGCCGCGGGAGCTGCCACATCTCTCAGCTGTCACAACCCACATACCTACTGGTTTTGGGTCTCTCCTGGTGACACTGTCAACAAACAAGTCCAGGCAGAGGAGTTATGACTGGACATTTGCCCTTCCCCAGCAGCTGGATCGCGGGAGGTATCCTTTTGTCATCCTGAGGCTTTTGGGGATTTTCCAGTGACCCAGCCAAGCCACCACGGTCTGCAGTGGCTGAGCCAGGAGAAATTCTGAACAAGCAGCCACTTTGAGATTTAAACCATCCCTCTGTGTGCCCAAGCAGACCTCACATTTTCAAGCCTGATCTATCTGCAGGTCCTCTGAATGATCTGCACAGTTCTGAGAAGACCATGGAAAGGTGTCATGATTAACTGTGGCAAAACACTTCCTGGTGGCCATAGGCAAATGTCCTTGGGTGCATGGACAGGGACAGTGCTATGAATAGGCTTTGGTTGTGTCAGGGCAGCCAGGAGGCACCGTGCTTGGGAGTCACACGTGCTGCCAGGAGAGCAGCTGGCAGTGGCAGGACACTGTGTCTATTGGCTACCAAGTGCTGAGCTGCTCTCAATGTCATGAATCAGGTGCTGCTGAGAGATACAAAAAGGGCATGAAGCACTGGGTGTGTTTGTGAACACTGGGGCAATTGAGGCAAGGGAAGCACAGAACTTCTAGGCATGCATAGGGATGTGCCAGAGCCCTGAGTGCACACCCCACTGCCAGGATTTTAACTGCCTGTGCTCAAGGCCAGCACCCTGGTAGGGTGCAGGTGACTCAGTCTGATTTAGATTGCTGCAAAGGAAGAGCTGTAAGACATTTCATCCAGGGTTTCCCTCACTTTCTTTCACATTTAAAGTGAGGCTCCTGCCCCTGCTCCCTATCTGAGCTGTGCTGCTGCCATGCCCACCCCACAGATCCAAATGATCCTGACCCATGCACTGCCCTGCCCATGGATGTGCCTGAGGATCACTGGACTGTTTCTAATGCTAGTTACCATCACCAGACCTTCTCTGCCTTCCTTGTTTGTGTAATTGTGGGACTGGGCCCTTGTTGGTGAGGCCGCTGCCCTGCTTACCTAGATGTCACCCGTGGCTCCTGGATTCCTGTGGCTGCTCTGCAAGTGAAGAAGCCATGACAAGTGCCAATCAGTTCTAATTTGCTGGGGCAGCCATGTGGGCTATTCCAGGACCTACCTGCAGCTTTTCAATCATAGGAGAGCTTTTCACTTTGACCTTGGGAACAGGGCAAGCATTTGGAGACCGCTTCTGCAAAACAAAATGAAACATGAAAAAGTGACAGTAAAGTAGGTGAAAAAGAGGAAATACAATGAAGAACAAAAACTTGGAAGAGATAAGCAGAAAGTTCTAGCAGGGGAACATATGAAGCCTCACCTAGCATCTTCTCACAAAAGTTTGCTTGCTTCTTTCCTGACCCTGTTGCCCTCTTGTTATGTAGCCATCCTAGGGCTCTGCATATATGTATCCTTCCTCTTGGATAAAAGGTGGCTGTCTGCTTTCTGGCTGAAGTATCTGAGTTAGGTGATGCTTTGCTGTTACATGGCCTTCACTAAGGTATATAACCTATGACACAGTTTCCCCTGGCATTGTTTGAGGACCAGACAGATTAATATTCTACTTCTTAAAGGGTACAAGCCTTAATGTTGTTAAATACTGTTAACTTTTTGTAATAGGAAAGACTTTCTGCCACCACTTGACCGACAAATTTAAAGGGTATCTAATTAGTATGGGCAGGAAAGGCATAAGTGGCCAGAAAGGCATAGCTATGAAAAGCTGAGAACAGTTTGAGAAAGGGAGAGCATTGCTTTGAGAAGGGGCATATTGCTTTTTTTTTCAGGAAAATGAAGGAATCTAATAATTTAAAGCTTGTGCTTCTTTGGCATGGAGGTAGCTAGAGCCTGTAGCTGTGAGAAAAGAAAAACAAAGAACCATTTCCTTGTTAAGGGCAGGTGACAATGTGCAACTTGGTGGGTAAAGCTCGTACTCTGAAATACAGAAGGACAAAAGTCACTGCAAAGGGCTTGTGCGTAAACTTCAGTGAGTAGCTGCCAGCCTATTGGGACTCTACTGGGTTATGAAGGACACCACAAGACAATATTCTGTGGGTCTTGCTGACAAAACCATTCTTCAATCTGGATTAATTATTCCCTTTTACTGAAGGGAAGTTTTCAAGGATAGAACTAATATGCCTTTATAGTCACGGTGGAGTTCATCTGAAGGCAACAAACAGCATGGATGCTCGCTGTGATGGTCAAATCTAAATAAACGCCTGCAGTTCCTGCTTTAAAGCACTTGAAAGATGCTAAGGGGTGGATCCGTCAGTGTTCTAAGGGTAAAAGCAAAACTAGTAGAAATGGGATTTTCAACCACACCACAGGAGTGGGAAGCAGTGTGGAGCTGACTCTGAGTCAGTATGGGTGTGTAAGCTGCATGACAGATCTCTTTTGCTCTACAGCTTGACCTCTCTGCCACCTCCAATCTCATGTCTCAGGAGAGAACAGGCTGCAGAGAGGAGAGACCTTGTACCCCTAGTAAAGTGATACTCACTTGCTCATCATTATCACTTGTCTCAGTTTTGTGGGAATACAATGGAAGGGAGCATGGTGGTTTCCTCCGAGCTGGCTTATGTGGTGGTACCTAAGAGAAGAACACAACCAACTCAGCAGCAGAGAAATCAGTTTTTATAAAAAGAAGTGAAATTGAAGCACCAAGAGCATGCTCAGAAAGTGACCTACTTGGACATCAGGGCTCAGCTTGCCTAAAGGAAACATCCAAAGGCAGCACAAAAATTAGCATATGGACATGTGGCTGGCATGCTAGGTGTGCTTACAGCATCTCAAACCCAATGATAGTGTTGTAAAAGTAGTCTATACCTCTTTCCACAGCATGAATGATAAGGCTTCAGCCTTTGTACAAAGGACAGTCTTCTAAGGTAGGGAGGGTGGAGAAGCCTTTCCAGAAGCTTCATCTTCAATTGATATATCTTAGGGGCAAAAAGGGGAATCCCAGCTTTTTAAATATGTCCTCCAGCCCCATTTGTTTCTCTCTTATGATGAAAAGCAGCTTGCAGAGACAAGATCTTATCTGTAACAGTAATTTGACTGAAAAACAGATTCTCCAGGGGACACTGGTTCCTTCTACGTGTCCATGAGCTCTCAGAAGTACAGAGTGCTCACTAGGAAGTAAGAGACACATAGCACAATACCTATGGAGTTGCCTCTTCATAACTTGCTGTGATGACAAACTGTCTTGGGTTTTATGCCAGGTTTGTAGTCTCAAGCTGTTAACATGCTTTTTTTGAGTGTTAACAGAAAAAATACTTGGATAATATTGTGGATCTTGGATAATATCCACAATATAATATTTGAATAATATTTTTACCTCCTAACAGGCAGGCATGTGAAAATCTGGATTATGGTGTCCTTGCCTTCTTTAGAGTTGGCTGTCTTGAAGAACCTGGTGTTGCTTAACTTCTGATGTTGCTGCACCCAGCCATGGCAATGCTGTGTCTCTAAGCAGCCAAGGGCAGCCTGCCCTTCCCCTTACATCATGCTAGGAAGCAATAACAGCATGTCTTAATGAAAACCCACTGTTTTGCAACTATGAAATGCTGTGCTGTGCCAGAGTAAATGTTTCAGAGGTTCTCTGGTTGATAGGTTCCCTTTGCTGACATCGGTCAAGCAAGGGTTAAAGACAATCTGAAGCCAGCTTGAGAAAGCTGGTGGGGAAGTGACAGATGGCTTGGAGAGGAAAGACAGGAAACTTTGTCCTCTGCTGTCTCTGGAGAAAATTAGTTTCCTCTGTGAGGCCCCTCCACGCTGCCTTAGCTTGGGAGCAGCAGAGGTCTGCAGATAACACAAGAGAGGTCTGGGAACTTGGTGCCTTCTTAAGGGTGAGGGACTGAGTGCAATTAAATCCCACACCTTCAAAAGAGGAAACAACTGTAACGGGATGGACAGAGTCCTGTACTGGCAGACTAGAGGGGGGAAAAAGTGCATGGGAAGAGGTTGGCTATTCCCATCCTGGGGCTCAACTATGAGAATGCTAACCTCTGATAGACAGTGACATGCCAGCCCAGCAGGACAGAGGTCACTACTGCATCCAGCTGTAGCCCAGATGGGTGGCAGGGAGTATCCTCTTAGGCTCAAGCCTGAGATCTGCTGAAATCAGCTGAGCAGCAGAAGGAAGCAGTTCTGTTTTAAAGGGCACCCATTGATCGAAGAGGGCCACCAGTAAACACTGATGCTTCTAAAAAAGTGCATAATGACACAGGGGACTCTTCTAAAATGTTAACCTCCACCAGCAACACTCTGAGGTACCCTTTCTTCCTAACAGAGGTATTTGAGTGCTTTGCTTACCTGGGCAAAGATAGCTTGTGAGGCAACGCTTGGCATAGTGGGCTTTCAGTAAAATAAAGCTTAAGCATGACAGAGATAGGCACAGAGTCTGAAGTGTTGGGAAGAGGTAATGAAGGCAAGTAAAGAGACAGCTTTCTTTCTCAGACCTCTACAGAAAGCAGTACTTGAAGGAAACCACCTCCTTTTGTGAACAAGGAACTAGTGACCTGCCACTGGCTTCTACACTGCAGAATCTGTTGCTTGCTTTCTTTTTCTGTGGCTCAGTATTAGCTATTTCATTATTCATTGTTACCCTTTGCCCACGAAAGCCAGCCCAGATAGTACATGCTTGCTGTCAGCTACTGTTAGGGACACAGGTGTACACTACCTGGCTTTATATTGTCTCAGTAACAGTGTCTGGTTGTCCTGAGGTGGGGCTCTAGCAACAAACTTGTCTGCATGTCAGCAATGCATGGAAGAGACTGTTACAGATTTCATGGCACTAGGAGACTAATCCTTTTCAATGATTCAAAATCAAGGTGGATTCAAGCTCAGATCACCAATGATCTAACTTCTACAGGCAGAGGTGAGTGTCTCATTACCCACTGAGTTGCCTGCTGGTGGTTGTGGATCTCCTTACCTCTTTTCCAGTGATACTGGCTGCTTGTTCTTTGAACTTCCCTGCTAGCTGAGCCACTGAGGGTGAAGCTGACTTGTCCACCTCTGAGTTGGTCTCTGCTGGCCTGTTCTGACAAATTGGAAAAAAGAAGTTATGAGCAAAGGCTGAGAAAAGTAAGCAGGCTAAAGAGAAGCCTGTGTATGTGGTATAAATTTCAAGAGTAAGCATGGACTTAAAGCAGAGTTTCTCACATCTGGCATCAATCATGTAGTCTGAGAGCAAGAGGTTTGGGAAGACAGGACCTTGCAGTGTTTTCAAATATCCCAGAAAAACAGTAATTCACACAGAGTCTTTCAGATCTAGCTGAAGAGCCTACACTCAGTATTTTTCACTGGAAGCAAACTAAGTATTTCAAGCCAAGTATCTGTTCTTCATCTTTTCCTTACAGTGAGCAGATGGAACAGGGCAGTAAAGGATTTTTCCCATACACCTTCTCAGCCCTCACATCTTTCTTTGCTGGGCACCGACACCCTTCATTTCCCAGTGGTTCTGCTGCATGAAGACATTCCCTGCTCTCACAGCAAGCCAGCATCTGCTTGGGGATGTCCCTGTGCTGTCTGCTTTTTTGGCAGTGGCAGATCAGGCGTGAGGGAGGGGTGGAGGGAGGAAATACCAGGGCTGAGAGAAGCTTCCCCTCCCCTAGGCTGAAAACAGGCTGAGAAGCCAGAGGCTTGTTGTAAACTGGACGGTGCAGCTCTTCCCACAGCACACAGCTCCAGTGTCATCTCACATATACCTTGTTTTCTTTGCTATGTGTGTATCAAGCAATATGAGTAGAAAGCCTTCAAATCAAAGTTGATGAAAGGAAACCTTTGTTCTTCATTTCTAATACCTGATGCCAGGGAAAACTAAAGCAAAGGAACTGAGAACAACTATCCAACAATCCTTGTTTTGTTAGGAGGTGGAGACCTCAAAACAACAAACCAGGCCATGAACCATCAACCTGGAAGGAAGCTCATACCTCTGCTCCCTGTACCACCACCGTGAACCCGTGACTGGCACTGTGCTTCTCTCTGCTCTCCCTCAATACATTTTTGTTTCTCTGTCAGAAAGTTTCCCCAAAGGCTGTTGCTGGAGAAATACATTTCTCAAATGTATAAATTTCTCCAAAGGTGCCACTGATGCCCTTTTCCCTTTATGATGCTCTGCCAGGGAGGGACTTGCTATCTCTTTAACACAACCATTCCTTCAGCATCACTGGAGGTGAAAGGCTCTGAAAACACCTGTCTGGTCCACTTATGGTGGTGTGGGTCACCACAATACAGGGGGTGGAGAAATAGCTGTGGAAAATTGAAACAATATTAAAGAAAGGACTGCCTTAGATTCCTAGTTTCTAGACTTAGTTTCTAGATTAAAAGAAATCAAGGGGGCTACACTAAGGATCAGCCCGAGCAACAGTGCATCATGAACCAACCTCTAGTCTGAAATACCTAGATGAGCAGCATTACCAGGGTCCATTAGCACTGTAGAAAAAGGCCTTTCTCAGAGAGCTGTAGCAACCAATAAATGCTATCTTCCTTCTCCCAGGCCCACAAGCCCCCGTAGATATCTGTTGTTACTTGTTTCCAGGGTCCTGACTACATTTTCTCCCTTAATCTTCCTATGGGAGCACTTCAGACCAGCCTTCCTCCATCCAGCCACAAAAGCTGCATCGAGCTGTCTCCTCTCAGTGAAGTTCTAGTACCTTCCCTCCATCTTTTCAACCTTCATTGGAGTAATTACAGGCAGAGGAAGTGGCAAATAAGGGGAGGTAACTAGATCAGCAGGACAACCTGCTTTACATGAAAAATGATGGCTGGGTTAAGTGGGCAGGGAGAGCGGATCCCAGCTGCAGGCTGGCTCCATGCTGTGAACCTGAGGAAAGCAGGATGGATTGGGAGGCTCCCAGAATAACTGGGCATGGCAGAACAGATGCCTGAACTGTAGCCTCAGCTGAGGCTGAGCATTTTTCTCTAAGAGAATCTTTTGTAGCCCTTCACCTCTACCCTGAAAATACAATGCATTTCCTCTTGGCTTCTTTGACCTCTTGTTTTTTCCTTTTTTTTTTTTTTTTTTTTTTTTTGGGTTACAGTGTGAAAACACAGCTCCCTTCTCTGGATCTGACCAAAGCTGTGAGGCTGGAATGATTCCACGTGGTTCTTGTTTTGCTGGTAGCAGGCATAGATTGCAACGCAGCTCTCACTGGCATGAAGCTTGCTGGCTGGGTGCAGGAAGCAGTGAACATGCCATTCTAAGATTAGTAAAGGTAGCCCATGGGCTGTGTCCTTCTGAAACTGTCAGCTGCAGGCTCTCTGATTACACTGTGCATTCTGCAACAGGAAAAGTCCTTTCTCAGATCCTTTCTGGTAATTACATTACTGTCCTGTATCCAGCTTTTTCTACATTTTATTTTCCCTAGACGGTGTGCCAGGCTCCATGTCTTCAGTCAAGGGAGTGGGCAGTACCAGGACACTTGGATGCAAAACATTTGCTTCCTTGAACTGCAAGGAGAATGCCATCTCCCTGACTTCCCGGGTCCTGAAGGTATGCCACTGTTTTTAGCAGAGATCCCTGCTTCTCTCACAGGTTGCCATTCCTGCTGTACCTTTTCAAGGCTGCTGGGAAGCTCTCTGACCAAAGATGCTTGGATGCTGTGGCACAGTCAACCCTGGCTATCACAGTCCAACTTCACTGGTAATTTAATGCAATTTAATGTGCCAGAACACAGTAGGGCTGATAAAGATGCCTGATACAGGAGTAATAACAGAGGGGACCCCTCAGTATGGCAATGTCATTACCTTGCTCAGTGACATTTGCCAGTTCTCCTGTTAGAGCCTTTTGAACCTCCATGGGCACCAGCTGAAAGAAGGTGCATGTTAGAGGCCCACAGAAAACAGGTCAAAAGACCAAAGAATTTCTCTGTGTATCCTGTTTGGGAACATACAAAGAGCTTTTCTTGAAGATCATGGATTTGAGTTACAGGTAGGGAGTGTCACTACAGACAAGGAATTTCTTGTGAAATCAAAACTGCAAAGACACCTGGGGAAAACTTGAAAACCAGAGGTGTTTTTTGAGATTAATCTGAATGTCCTGTTGGGACTGGAGCAAAACTGGCTCAAACAGTCCCCCACTAGCCCTCCACTAGCACTTGGTCATGATCTACCCACTTGCTACTGAAAGCTATCATCACTTGTCACCCCTTTTCTCATGCAGCTGCATCTAGATGTAGTTTTGAGACCAATTCCTGCCCTCCACATCCCTCCCTTCCTTGTTAAGACTTTTGTAGACACAACCTCCTGCTGCAGTTCTCATGTAAGTCGATTGTCCTGGCTGTCTTCACATAACCTGTGCTCACACAAGCTCTGCAAAGCTTCCCCATGACTCTGATGGGGTTTTTAATTGCTTCACATATAAACTACCTAAGCAAAAGCTAGCATGGCAAAACTGATGACAAATACAGCGTGTCAGAGGCAGACAAAAAAAGGCATCTGAGCCTCGGCTCAAGGCTAGTGTCCTGCTCACAGAAACCAGATCCAGAAAGTGATCCTCAGCACCCAGCTTTCAACACTGAGCCACAAGAAGGCAGTTGTCCGTGTGCTAGATGAAAATGAGAGGGTCAGTGCTTTCAGGCTACAGTTTCATAAGGTCCTGGTTCTGGCAGAAACACAGCTTATATTTCCAGCTGCTCATTCTCCCTTGACCTTTCCTTTCCCCCTTCTCCTCTCCTTTGCACCAGTGTGAGTTTGTGAGGCTGTGTGTAAACTGGATTACTAAAATGATTTTGGCTAAAAATACTTCCCTTAACTCTTTACAAAGTTATTTTTAACCAAAATCACTTCAGCAGTAGCGTCCACAGCACAGCCCAAGAAGCACTTGAACTGCTGTGGGGATGGAGGTGTGGCAAGACTTGAGTGCAGGGGGGGAGCTTCCCTTTAACCACCTGGATCAGAGACTGAGGAAATTGTATCCTTATGTGTCCTCCCATTCAGAGGGCTGAGATGACAGAAAAGTTATAGTTTTGCACGTTTGCTGGTAAAGGCTGTTCTGGTCCATGGCACCAGATTTCACTCTGTGATCTGTTCCCTCCTGCCTAGGACACAGCTGAGCGTGAGCTGTGGCCCCTGGGGGCACCTGCAAGCATCAAGTGATTTGGAAGAAGTTCCGTTAAGCATCCACAAAAGCTCCATGAATACTCTGGCACAGATCTCCAGAAATCTGACTACAAACAGCAGCATCCTGCTGGACACAGATGTCTGGGGAGAAGGTCTTCCTCACTGCATGGCAGAGGCAAAGCTCTACACCTGCAGCACCTGCTCAGCTAAGGAAAGGAAGAGAAGGAATCTACTTATGTCAAACTATACCACCATCACACCCTACCTGGAGTCCAGCAAGAAACAATTGAAGGCAGTACTGTGGTTTCCTTTGAAGTTAAAGCACCAACCCTCATTAAGGTAATGGGTTTGAGAAGGGAGCAGATCCTCTTGCAGACTCCCTCTTCCCTGCCTGGCTTAGCCCTCCGATGGCAAAGGACACGCTTTCTGCATGAAGCCTTCCCAGACACGACACCTGCCCTTCTCATCTTTCAGTAAGAGTTTGAGCAGCCAGTGGGTTGTAGGCCTTGTTTACATGGGAAAGGGTATACTGTGTCCATGGGGGTAACTCTCCCAGCTCACATAAGAAGCAAAACAGCCTTCATCTGATAGAGTTGCCTGTTTTCAGTGTAACTGAACTCATTTGCAATCAGTTTAGCTGAAAAGAGCTCTTCTCAGACTTTTCGAAAGCATTTTGGGAATGCTCAATTAAGCTGCAGAGGGAACATGCCTCCACACAGAGCTCCCAGGAGAAGGAGGGGGGTGGGTGTCTCCTGTCCCTACAGTGAGGTGCGGAAGCCTCTCTCCTGAAAAGATTGCTGTCCAGAGGTGGGGTTTGATGAATTGGAGTTGTCCTACTTGCTTGCAGACCAAGCAAGGAAGAAGAGATAACGGTAAGAGTTCCTTCCGTACTGTTCCACCAGTTTGGGTGGAGCATTGGCTGACTGTTTCCATAGGCTAATTTCTTCTCTCTTACCCATCAAAAGATTCCACCACTGAGATCAGCTGGAGGTGACTGAACATTCACACAGATCTAAGGCACAGTTCCTGTCTATCTGGAGAGGTCATGTTTACACCCTGGAGAATGCATCATGAACTCATCACCAAACGTATCTGAGTATTAGGACCAGTTCTACCTTTTTAAGGGTCAAAATAATACCCAATAACAATTCAAAAGATAATAAAAAAATAACCCTAACCCAAGTTACTGATGGGAAAATCTCTCTAATATGTATTTTATAGTTTCATTCAACCACATCTCTGCAGGTCCCATTTAGTTGATTCCCAGTTTGCACTCTCCTGCCAACATAACCTGAACCAATTTGTTTATCTGTGTCAATGTGAGTACATCAGTGGCATCAATATCACATTGAAAAGGGGACATTGTTCAGACTGGGAGTGTAGAGGTAAGTTAGCAGGGTAGATTAAAAACACAAACTCCCCCAAAGGAACAAACTGAAAGGCAAGAGGGTGGGAAAATACCTGAATCACAGGGTGAGGAACTGAGCAGCAAAAATAAGGAGAGGCTGCTACCCACACTCTCAGCCTGCTCATTCTACTTGTGTTCCACAAAAGCATCAAGGCAGGCTTAGCATATCTTGCCCAGGAAGTAGGTGAGCTCACACTCACCTTAACCCATTATTTCATCCCTAGAAGGCAATCTCATAATGATTGTTCTGACTGAAGCTCAGCAGTGCACTGTGCCCCTGGCTAAGAAGCAACACATCTTGAAATGTAATCCCTGAATAAACAAACCTCTTCATCTTATGCTGACCCCTCTCCATCCCAGTGAAGCATCTTTCTTCCCATCTCACTCTTTACCCTTCTTCACAAATCATTTTCACTGAAGACCTTCCAGCTCACTGGTTCAGGAGGGATTTATGTGGTTTATTTCTTCACTTGGCCTCTTCTCTGGGAACGAATTTGATCCTTGTCTGGTTGTGGTAAATTTTAATTACCGTCAGAAGACTCAGCTAGAAGCAACTGCAGCTGTGGCTCTGTGATACCTTATAACCAGTCCTGTCCATCATTGTGTCAGTGTAGCCTGTAGCACCCTGGGATGCTGAGCCAAGGCTCTTACCTGCATTTCCTACCATTCTCTATACAACAGGAGTGATAGTTACTGTGCTGTGCTCCACCAGGGCAAAAACCACTGTGTGAGCCCCTTCTGTGCTTTCCTCTAGTGGAGCTAGGCTAGCTCTGCAGACTTTGCATATCAGAGCCTTATCACGGTTACTTTCCAGGAGAGGACACGACCAGAATATTTTGCAGATCTTTCAGGTGTAGCCTAAATGTTGGAAAAGAAATAGTATCTTTCAACTTCTTTCTTTCTGTTGTCTGTTCTTTAATTGAACTTTACCAGAAGCTAAACACTCTCATTTCACATTCCAGATGAAAATTTTGTGAGCTTTAAAAATGGCAGCATGTAGAGAGTCCCCATCCTTTTCATCTAAGCTGCTAACTAACAAATGGCTGGGCAAAAAGGAATAACTGTCCTCAAACTGCTGTGAGTCCCTCACTGCCAGGATGCAGGAATGAAACACAACAGAAAGCTGAGTAAAGAAATTAAGATTGCCCCTGTACTCAGCGCTGGTGAGGCCACACCTCGAGTACTGTGTCCAGTTCTGGGCCCCTCAGTTTAGGAAGGATATCGAGGTCCTGGAACAGGTCCAAAGGAGGGCAACTAGGCTCGTGAAAGGACTCGAGCACAGATCCTATGAGGAGAGGCTGAGGGAGCTGGGGGTGTTCAGCCTGGAGAGGAGGAGGCTCAGAGGAGACCTCATCACTCTCTACAACTCCCTGAAAGGAGGGGGTAGCCAGGGGGGGGTTGGGCTCTTTTCCCAGGCAACTCTCAGCAAGACAAGAGGGCACAAGGGGTCTCAAGTTGTGCCAGGGGAGGTTTAGGTTGGACATTAGAAAGAATTTCTTTACTGAGAGGGTGATCAAGCATTGGAATGGGCTGCCCCGGGAAGTGGTGGATTCTCCATCCCTGGAGATATTTAAAAAGAGACTGGATGTGGCACTCAGTGCCATGGTCTGGTAATCACAGCGGTAGTGGATCAAGACTTGATGATCTCTGAGATCCCTTCCAACCCAGCCAATTCTATGATTCTATGATTCTAAGATTTCCATTTGGCAGATTCAAAGAGAATTCTGGGGCTGAGATCAGGATATACAGTTCAGCTGTGAAAGAGTATAAGGGTATGTTGAGGTGTATAATGATGATCCCAGCATGTGCTGCAAAATCCTTGGCTGTTGTTTGCAGGAACTGGCATTTTAAAGGTCATGCAAACAGGTTTCTAGTTTGACATGCAGCAAAAGGAATTAGTGTTAAGCCTCTGTCTGTCTCTCATGAAAGTGCAGAACCATTGCACTTCCAAGATGAAGCTTTTTTTACGTTAAGGTCAAGCCCCAGCCACTGCAGAGTGGCCTCTGTGTCTGGTTGATGTCAAAAGCAACAGACTCAGTCTTCAGTCTTTCAGATCCAGGGAAGGCAACATGCAGCCTGCGGGAATATTTTGTGAATGCTGGAGTTTGGGCTCCAGATTTCTGAATACTCTGTGAACACAATGGGACCTCAGAGTTGGTTTGGGACCAGTCTGACCCCAAAGGCAGATTTTAAACTCCTCTGATACAAGCACACCCCTCTTCTGCACATATCTCTACATAGCTACACAGTCAGGTTTCCTTCTGCTCACCGACTGAGAAATGTCAAAAAAATGTCAAAATGTGTTAGACACAAAAATTTTGGAGACAGGCAGGGGGAAGTTAGGACTCCTGATTACGCATGCTACCTTCAAGGTAGTCAATATTGTTAGTGACTGGTTATATCTAGCAGCTTGCTTCAGTTAAAGTCTTAATGGAAACAAGAGCTCTAACAAAGATTTTACTAGAACTACTGAAATGCATGTCACAGGAACAAAAATGCCAGGTCTCCTCTTGAAACTCTTTCTTTTAGTAATATTTTCAGTGGAGAGTACACTTCTTGCCACAAGAACAAGTGTGAGAAGTACAACACCCCCCCCAGAAGTGGCACCCTGGTCAGCATTTAGACCACCCCAGATGAAACAAATACACGGGATGAATGTGAATCTGAACTGGACTGCAAGGCTATTGAGTAATGAGGGTGATGAAGAGGAAGGATGTCTGACTATAACACAGGGCAGAATAGTACAAAGAATGTGAACTTGGATGGTGCTTTCAGCAACCTGATCTTGTGGAAGGTAATCATGCCCATGCAGGGGGGCTGGAGTTGGATGATCTTTCCATGATTCAATGATGTCAGTGATGTCAAAGGAGGGTTGCATGGTCATTTTTAGGAGCAAGGGCAGGAAAATCCTACTTTACAGAAAAAATATAAAAATATGTAAAATTTCCCTATGTTTGGGAGGAGTTTTCTCCATGGCAACATATTTTTCAAGTCTTGCAGTGTTCTGGTCTTCATTTTCTCCTTTGGAGAGTCCTCGCATAAACTGCTGCCATCTTGCCACTCAGGATCAAGCACTGTCCAAGGGGTAACATGAGGATATTCTAGCTTGGCAATGCTGAACAGCTTTCATCCAGAAGACAGCAAGAAGTTCCCAAATACAGTGCAGGAATTTCAAAGCTACAGTCTCAGATCTGCCAAATTTAAAGGCTCACAAAAGCATGGTTTGGGAATTGGGTGGAGGTGGGAGATACCATGCAGCTAGAAACTAGTAAAAGCTCAGACGCTTTTTTGAAAAAATAAACACTGTTGAACTTGTTTGCTATGCTGTAAAGAAACAGTTCATATACTCCTGCCCTTGCCCCCTTAATGCAGAGGGGAAATTCCAGATGATTTTCATTCTTTTAGTGATTTGAGCTACCCATGTTTAGGACATGGATAGGTAGCACAATGGTTGAAGTGAGGCTTTCCTCAAGAAATCTTTGCTGCCTGCTTGGATCAGAAGCTTGATGACAGTTCTTCCCTGGCAGTCCTTTCCAAGTAGCCTCAGGACAGTTTTAGACATCCTGAACATCAAAGCAAATGGTTATTGTGAACAAAAAACCCTCACCCTAGTTTATACTGGGCAACAAGGAACGCAGGGTGGAGGTTGGAGTTAGGTGCCACAGTTCAAGTGCATGTGCATCTCCCATCGCCACCAGTGATGCTGCAGCTGCCCCTGTCGGCAGAGCCAGCTGGTGCTGAATGGGAGGAGGTGGGCAGCAGAGAGCAGTCAGTGCCAGACTTGTAAGCAAAGAGCTTTGTCCTTCACAAAAGAATTATAGGAAACATCTGTAGACATCAGGATATTAGAAGTGGTAAAGCCACTAACTGCCTTCTGTTTCAGAGAGTGGCTACAATTAAAATAAAATGAGGTAATCGTTATTTTAACCTTCCCTCTGGGAAGTTCCTCCCTTTGCTGTTGACATAGTACGGTGGGTGCAATGCTCATGTAGCATTGTTTTTCATGACGGATGGTCAGTATCAATGCCATCTTTCCTGAGCTCTCGTAAAAGGCATCTCTTCTCAGCAGACTAACAGCATGAAGTCTCAGTTTAACTTGCTGAGGTGGGACTTCTGCACCTGTCCTCACAGCCCCCTGGGTATAAAGCAGAGAAAGCAACCTCCTGTTTGTCTCTGGGTAGTTTGTTAGTAGCATGTCCTAACATCAACAGCCCAGGCTAGAAAGGCCCTTATATAGGAAGGGTATGCCAGCCACCTTGCACTAGTCTTTGGCTGCTGTTGAAAATCTTTGAGGCTGGATTTATGGCAAGTTATTGTTTTCTTTGTTCCATGGTATGTAGCTCTCAGGAGTGCTTGGCCTGTGCTTGCTCAGCTCTGTCTGGGGAGACTGACAAAGCCAGAAAATATCACTGTGAAAGGAACAAGTGAAATCTTGAGTGTGCCTTTAGCATTTAGCAGTGACAACACTGGTGACTGCCTATCAATTCGTTACAGCAGCAGTACCTCAGACCTTCATGGTTAGGAGCCTCTGCTGAGAGTGTGATGTGCAGGCTTGTACATGTTAATGCATATGTAGCCACTGCTTCACACCCCATAGAAATGGTTCCCAGGGAAGCCACATTTTTTTCTGTCAGGAGAGCACTGTGACCACCAGCCAAGTGCATGAGCTCCCCTTTGTCCCATAGAACCTGGAATTCTTTACTACACATTGGCTTGACTCTTAAGAGGCAGGCTGGTGAGTGCTCGCCTTAAGCATTGGATTAAAAATCATCACTTGCTAGATAGACCAAAGAGTTTGAAGCCCTGAGAACAGAATGGAGCCTGGGCCATCAGCTTCCTGAGCAAGTGTCTTATCATGTCTATCAAAGACTGCCAAGAACAGTTTGATCGAGAGCCATCATTACCAAAAGAGGCAGCAAACTGCAGCACCTGGCTCTGCTGGGCAGTGTGCCTGTGCAGGGGCAGCACGCATGAAACCTCATCCCATCCCTTATGGAGACTTGAGCAGCTCTTGGCTCTGCTGTGCCCTGTGCAGGATAAGGCATCTGGCTGTTCAGTCACAACTTACTGCTTGGGAAAGGAGGTGGCAGACCACTTTAAAAGGAAAAAAATTGTTTGGTGTGTATGTATAGTGTTTTGGAAGTCCTTGCCTGAGATGATTGCAGAAACCCCCAGCAAGACACAGGTGTCACATTTTCCTTTTCCATTAGAAGTGCTTATTGTGAAATATGTCATCCCGTGTGCTTGTGTTCACCATCTTCAGAGTATTCTCCCAGGAGAATAGAGGGGAGAGTAGAGATGAGGATGTGAGGTGGGAGGAGTGTAATAGGGAAATGACTAATTTATAATGTGAGTTTGGTCTGGGCAGCAGACCACCCATGACAGGCCAAGCAGGGTGATCAAGCAGGCAGATGCCTAGTGAAGGAATCAGCAGTCAGGCAATGGCTGCAAGGGGTTTTTCCAGGCTGAAGATATGGATTAGTATTTCTGTTCTGCATTAGTCCTATAGTTGATCTAGAACACAGTAACTTGTCCTCAGCCCTAAATCCAGGGCAGAATTTTAGTCTGGGGATGCAGAAGTTCCACTTTGACACATGATGCTGTGTGGCACACTGGTTCTCCACAGCACACATGTCTGAGAACAGATATGCTGCTATGCAGAGCAACCTGGGGAAGCCTATAGTAAGGGATTTGTGTCCCACAGTCACAGAGTGCTGCATGACATCTGATGGCAGCATCAAACTGGATGAATCTGTGTGGTGCTGTACTTGCACCAGTGAGGTCATTAGCCCAGTCAGCTCTGCATGATCACGCACCCGGGCCAAGTATCTGCGTTTCATCTATGTATCTATGAGAAGCAGTCATCTGGATTTTGTGTGGGACAGGGTACCTTGGGCACAAATTAACTTAGATAACTTGTTGTCATAAAACTCTTCATAAGCAAGTCCAAATGAAGTCCAGCACTCACAAAGGACTGATAACTACCCAGTGAACTACCTTTTCAATGGCATTTCAGCCTTGTTTCTAAAGATTCTTTAATCTTTGTAATATCCAGCGTGATTATAAGGGCTTATTAAAGAGGCTTTGCTAGCGAGACAACAGATTTCACATCTTGGTCACATGCATCCCCTGTTTGTGCAGCTCAGCCTTCCTGCTGCTGCAGGACTGCATCCTAATGATGGCCAGTGCACAGTAACCTGTGCAGTCTCAGCAAGCAGAGTCAGACTATGGTTTCCCTAGCCCAATAAGGCAACAATATGAAAGGAAGGAGAAGCACAGAGATATTTAAAACAGTAACAATAAGAACAACTGAAATGAGATTTAGTGCCAGAAGACAGAATATTCATAGGATCATAAAAGGGTTTGGGTTGGAAGCGACCTCAAAGATCATTTAGTTCCAACCCAGGTGACCCTGGGAGGCAGGGTCACCTCCCACTAGAGCAGGTTACTTAAAGTCCCATCCAGCCTGGCCTTGGATACATCTTCACTCAGCAACCTGTTCTACTGTCTCACCACCCTCACAGAGAAGAATTTCTTCCTAATAGCTAATCTACATCTAATGGTTTTCAGCTTAAAACCATTTCCCCCATATCCCATCCACTACATGCCCTTGCAAAAAGTCCCTCCCCAGCCTTCCTGTAGGCCCCTATGGCTAATGGAAGGCCCCTATAAAGTCTCCCTAGAGCCTTCACTTTTCCAGGCTGAACAACCACATTTCTCTCAGCCTGTCAAGGGGAAAGGCCCAAAAAGTACTCAAAGGACTAGGCAACTCCTATTGCATTGAGAAGATAGGGTGCTAGGATGAGAGGTAGGAAGGTGAAATAAAAGGCTGCTAAGTACCAGTGAAATCAGAGGCTCCAGGCAGGAGAAGCTGTTTGAGGTACAGTCAAAAGTCGTAATGATAATCCTGTTGACTTGGCTATAAAGAGACAGGGAACATTTTCTTGCAGACAATGGAGAGAAAAGGGAAGGAGAGTTAGGTGGAGAGGCAAAACCCCACACTGCCAGCCAGACCAGTTGCCTACAGAACAGGCAACCGGTAAGGCTCTGAGAGCAGAGAAAACAGATAAGCCTCATAAGGAGTCCAATCAACTCAAGGAGAAAAGTCCTCACCCTTTCCTGTAAAAGGGCCATGTGTATGTAATTGCCTCATTAAAAGTCTGACACAGCTGCCTGCAGAGAGGCCAAGCAGCCAATGTGGAAATAGTTCCAGGCAGCAGGAAAAGAATTGTGGATAAAGTTGGTATCTGGCTGGATGCGGTCATATCCAGCCACACAAGAGAAGAAATGATGAAAGGCACAGAGGTTGTGCCCAAGCAAGCCATATGGCAGCCTTTCTTGGAGCACCCCTCCTTGCAAGAGGGGTTTTTCTATCACCTGAAACACTGCAACTTCAAAAACTCATCCATTCAGGATGCACATGGGCGTAACACATGGGGTTCTCCCTTCTGAGTTTCTAGGGTGCACTGGTGTCTCTTTCCAGGATTTTGCTGTGAAGAGGGCAAGACATGCCACATTAAAGGAAGCTGAGATAGGTAATACACTACAGCTTCAAGAGAAAAAAAAGAAAAAAAAACCCCAGCGAGATTCAAAAGCTGATAGTTCACTATGTGGCCATTGTAGGTGGTGAGGTATTTCAAACCATCTATCGAACCACTACTCAGTGGTACTCTTCACCTTGCAAACTGGAGCTGAGCCATTAGTAACCTTAAGCACTGAGTTACAAAGGTGTGATTAGTTTTTAAAAAATCTCTGCAGTTACTGAATGTGACTATACTAGATAACTAAATTATGTGTCCTCTCCTTTTATGAAGTTCTGGGAACTTACTGTCCTGCTGTTTTCTTTTGTTGGTTTTAAATACTGGCTGTGTTTATCTGGAACAAACAGTTTTAAAAAAACAAACTTTTAAAATTTTTTTGCTCATTATAAGGAGCATTTGGCCTTACAAGAACAATGTTGATGTTACAGAGTTCTTTCCTCATTCCAAGTGAACACCAGTGACACATCTGCAGTCTTTTTGCATCAAGTTTGCAACAGCTCTAAGTGTTTTTTAGGGAAATACTTAGTGATTCTAAAACATGAGTGCTGCCAGCGAGCCAGAATCCTGCAGCTGATGCACTGTGCACTCCTGTTACTCAAGATTATGAAAATTTTTATTGAGATGTTGAAAAAAAGGGTCACTAAAACACATCCTTCAGCTCCTCTTTTAAAGAAGGCAACGGTGAAGGAGACCAGTGGGCATTGATTTGGTAGCAGGATTTCAGAATCATTGGAGAGCCAGTGCACCACTTTCAGAAATAACCAAAGATCCCTACACTCTTTCTAATCAGCACCGCTTTTTATTCAACCAGACTTAAATTATATGACCACCTACACAGCTTTCAACATATTTTAGGAAGAGATCTGGTTTTACTGGTGTGTCAAGCAGTACATATAGTCCTATCATTAACTCCTTCTCTCCACATGATGGGAGTCCTCCACCAACAAATGCTGACTGAAAATTTGGTTGATACAATCAAACATGAGCTACAACAAATATCTAAAATACATATAATATACATGAAAAGCATGAAGGGGAAGAAAAGGGGTTATGTCTCAGAAATTATCAATTGAATAGGTAACTTGATGAGGTCATGTTTTTTTAGGAATCCACAGACACTCCAGATGTGGAATAGCTCCTTCAGAGCCAAGGGCTGATCTGTACCCTTGGAAAAGTGATGCTGATGTCTTAATCTACAGCTGATAACAGCTGTTACAAAGACCATGGTCTGGCTGGACTGGAATACATTGCTTCCCATGTGTCTCTAGCAGCTTGTACAGCTAGTATCTGGGATCTGTCCTTGAGATACTCATGCTACTAGAAAATGCTTCCAGGGGTGGAGGGGTGAGATGGTAGTACTGAAAAAGAGCAGTGATGGCCTCTCTGAGACACAGCCTGCTTACCTATTGCAGTGTTTGCACCAGCAGCTTGTACAGAGCTCTGTTCCTGCCTGGGGCTTTCCCCAGGATCCTTCTCAGCTTCCTGATGTTTTCCTATCAGACGTTTGTTTTTCCTAATGGTCTGGGAACTGTACACAACCTGTCAACTTTCCCCAGATAAATTGGTGCCTCTCTGTGTGTACTTCCAGGTCTTGTTCTGGGGAGTTCTTGGTCCTCTAGAAGGATGAGGGATGAGCTAATTGAGGGACAACTGGCAAAACTTCCCAGTCTGCCTGCACAGAGAGGAGAAATAGTGCAGAAATACTGTGAGGCAAGTACATCCCATGTCATACAGGCCCACTCTCCTTGACTAAGGCACAGGGGAGAGAGATGGCCAGGAAGGGTGGGCATATGTGCATTATATTTGAAAATGGGAAATAAAGTGTATGAGCCATGCTTATCTGATACAGTCCTCTGAGATTAACAGCTTCCCTTTGGTTAAAATGTGCCTTGTAGAGAGTCATTATTTTAACCACATGAATCACAATGTAGCTTTAACCAACTTTCATAGTCCTGTAGCTGTAGACACAGTGCAGAGCTCACCTGCAGACACAGAGATGCTTGGGCAGCTGCTCTGAAGGAAACAGGCTGAGCAAATAGAATAGCCCCTGTAGGAGGAAATGGCTCAGCCTAATGAATCACCTTTCACCTTTCTCCTCTGGTTGCCTCATGTGTGATAAGGAAAAAAGCCCTGCTTTTTTGCAGAAGCCTGAAATAAGGAAGAGGCTTCAAAAGGAGGAGGCTCAGACATAAGATGCTTCAGGTGAGATGAGGAACGGATTGCTCTTGGACCAAAAGAACGGATGAAGAGGATGAACTTTAAGGAGGTACATGTGTAGTCTGCATTAATTATATAGTCTGAAAGTTTTCAGAAGGTCCAATTAGAAACTGAAGTCACCAAACTGTCAAAGAAGGGACACAGAATGCAAGAAGCAGGAAAAATTCAAAATACTTGGGTTAAATGCTTTAACTAGGTTGTGATACCTCCCCATTTAAGCTCAAGACTACAGACAGTTTAGTTGTAGCAACAGAGGGATTCAGGTCCTCTTAATTTATCATGCTGGGAATAGAAAATCAGAATGGAAAATGAGCCTACAACTGCTGCAGCTTCCAGGACTCATCAGTGAGGACTGTGCAATCTTTGTAACACATTGCTATTAAATTAGGTCTACACTGGATACAAGCAGGTCAGAGAAGGAAGTTCATTTTTTATCTGAGTCAGGAATTCAGTCTAAAAAGATACGCAGATATGGAGCAGAGGAAAGTGATAGTAAGCACTCAGCCAGCAGCCAGCTTGAGGTGTGAATGCTAAGCTATATCCACAGAGAAGTCTTTTGAGCTGGATCCTGGAGGGCTCAGCAGCCCCAGGGGCACTTAGGATCTGCAAAGCTGCTTTATCAGCAGCTGCCCTCCCTTTGCCTGAAAACCAGGACCTATGCTGGGCAAACAGATCCAGGCAGGTGCGATTTGCAGTTATATTTAAAAATGTCTCTGAATTTTCAGTTCAGTCTGCATCAGCTCTCATGATGCGTTTAACAATTTAGAGCTTTTCATAGGTAAATGACTCTAATATGCACCCTAAGGAAAATGCACACAAGCGATTCCTGAGCTGCAGCTTAGCATTTGACATGGATTTTTTACTATGATCTGAGTAAGGTAATAATCCCTGTTTCTGAGTTAACATGCTTATAAAATTCTCCCAACAACTCTATAAAGAAGAAACCCAATGTTTGCCTACATCAGTGCTCTAATTTCTTTCTCCCAATGGGTGATGTAAACTGTGGCATGTTCTTTCTGTTGCAAGAGTGGGTCTAAGTTCCTTCAACTTCTGACAGAGTTTGTCCAGGTTAAAGCTGGACCTCTGGAACCAGGTATCCAGAAGTGCGAGCTCAGTGCCTGCTCACCACTTGCTCAGTGAATAAAATTAGCATTAGGAAGCACCGTGCAGCATGTCACTGCAATTCATGGGCCTTAAAATGAAAGGTGTTGAGAAGAAAAATTATATTCAGCTTACGAGTGAATGATCCAGCAATTTTTGAACTGCAGAGCAGAGGCAGACAAAATAGCATATGACAGTTTCATTACCTGATAGCTTTTCTTTCCCACAGGCTGCAAAAAGAAAAGGCTTCCAGCTTTGGCCTTTAAGAACCTACAGACTAAACTGGTGCTCTCTATAAAGGCTCAAAGAGCTGTCAGAGATGATGCAGGCTTCAGGTTGCTGGATCAGAGAGTGAAGATGCTGCAGGGGGTGGACCCTGAGCATCCACACTTCTGAGCAAAGGTCTGCGAGGGCTGGCATGGAGAGCATTGCTGGTGGGTGACCCACACCAGGTACTTGAAGTCACAACTGGAGTGGTGTGAGGTGCCAAGGGCAGGGAACTGGGGTGGGAGGGCAGAGTCAAGGAAGGTGAGTCCTGTGCTCAGTACATACAAAGGAGCAGGCGGAGAGGGGCTGAGAGGACATCCCTGGGTGGCTGTGGGCAAAGGTTTCTTGAGCTGTACCTAGCGGACCATGATATCACATGAGATTAGAAGTCCTGATATGGGTGGAAAAGACAACTTTCTATTGAACTGGGAGATAAAAGGTGGTAAGACTGTTTCCCCTCTCTATGGGCGATGTGTCTGAGTTGCCTGACTTGACACCTTTATTTCTCCTGTCATATCATGCTCCGGTCTCTTTTCTTCCACTTAATCCTCCCTACCTGCTGTCTAGAGGACCAGTGTGAATACCTGTATTTGTTTGCATGGAAAGCCTCTCTGCCTATAACTGGGAATGAATTCCTTGAAATTGGGAACAAAAACACTGGCTTTTTATGGAGGGACAGTGCAACTCTGTGCACTTTGTAAACTCTAAAGGGGAAACCAAATTATACTGTGCACATTTCGCAAGTTAAACACACAATCACTGCAGGGCCAAAGGGGTGAGATTCCTAGGAAACCTGGCACACAAGTTCAAGTGTGTGTATAATAAAGTGGACCTGTTTCAACTGAACTTACACTGGCGAACAAGGTACTCAGCAGAAAGGTATTTCAAGATGATTGACTTGAATAACCCGTGATTGCAGTACACAGCTTTAAAGGATAAAGACACCCATTCTTAAAACAGGAAGAAAGAACACAAAGTAAATTTTGGGTTGTGTTTTAGTCAGACAATAAAAGAACAGTTCCCAGACTCTTGCAGATATGATGTTCATTTATTTTGATCTAAGTTTCCCAGAGGCAGAAGTTTGCAGAGCTTAACAATGTGGTGTACAGGAAAGAATCAAAAACACTTTTGGGGCCTGATGCTGAATAGCCATTAGCTTCTGCTATCAGCTCCACATGTGGAAGTACTGCAGAAACAGTATGGTCCTGCCTCTCTGGTGGCCTCATCATTGTTACTTCTTTAATGCAACAGAAGAGCGCTCCAACCATTATCCTTCTAATGCTGTGTCCAGGATATTTTTTAATTTCTTACAGCAAAGAGGTTTCCACTACATTTGGTTTCTACTATACTATTCTAAACCCATCCAGACCTCACTACTAGAAGTTCTGTTTGCTCTTTGGTGAGATGCACCTCTTCCCTTTTACTGTATCCCATTATTCTTAAGTGTAGTGCTGTTATGATGCACTAGTTAATTCTGTTCCTCTATGTTTTAGACTACTGTCCTCTGTCTTCCTCTATAGTCACAGTGACTTGTTTAATGCCATTTTTCTGAGTCAGCTCTCCCTTGCCTTTGCATTTTTGTGTCTTTCTCTGAGCAAGTCGTTGGTCTGCATCCTTTATAGATACTGAGATTTTCCAAACCACATGCATCAGTGCTCTGTGCTTGAAAAGCTGCAGTCTAAGTGAGCAATGTATTTCTGGCTTTAAGAAGCAATATGTAGCTCGGTTTGGTGTTGGAGCATGAGGGAGTTATATTTTGTGAAATACTTCAAGATGCTCAGAAAAACCCCACTGCATGCCATAGCTACCAATGTGTACAAAAGCACAATCTGATAATGCTGAGAGCATGACTTTGAGAAACCTGAGGTTAACATTGGCTTTGTTGAAGCTGGCAGTGGTAAATCAATATCCTTTGAATATTGTCCAGTAGTCATCCACACTGACCAAAACACTGTGTGCATCTCATTATGAGGGCTAAACATGTTTATTTGCATATTTGTAAAAACAAGCTTACCACCTTGCTGCCTGCTTGGTGGGTTTTGAGTTCTTTTATAATTTCATGCTGAAGAACAAAAGAAAAAGGGAATACATCTGTAAGAGCTGTCAATCTGGCAGGTGAGGTCTAGGTTTTTGTTTTGAGCAAGGGATGTCCTCATATCTGGCAAGAATTTGGCCTGATATATTTTCTTCTAACAGGTGAGAACTTCATTAGGCACTAATGGGGAAAATAAGCCTCGTGGTTGTCAGTACATTACTGGAACCCATATACTGGTGATAAGATACCATAAAGATATGCCTCATGCTTGATGTTGATGTAAAAGTGTTTTGGGCATGACTTATAGCTGGATATGCTGTGACTTGGATGAAGTGAGATTTAAATCCATGCTTACATCAGGCTCAGTAAGAGTGAAGTGTCCTGTGCCTCTGAAAATAAGCGTGAAACAACTGTTCAGTAAATGTGTAGTAACTTCTCCTTACCAAATAGATCTCCTGCCTCTAGATCAGATTCATCTTTATGCATGCCTTTATGCAGACTGCTAAAGGTATATAGTTGTCTGTAAGTCACCAAGACAAAATCTGTCTCTGCAGTGTTACAGCACCTACAAGAAGGTTTCACCAGTAAAACAGACAGGTCCTTCAAACAGGGTCTCTTGCTGCTGGGCACGGCTGCCATCCCAGATCCCAAACTGAGGCAGCAGAGTGGGTGTTTTAGGAAGAGGAGCATCTCCCTCCCTGCAACTGTTAAACAAATCTTGGAAACAGGAAAACCACCCCTACTTTATATGGGCTTGGTCATTTCCATGACGAAAACCAGCAGCGCCTATTGATAAAGTAATGCTGATGTTTCCCCCTGTTCTTCAGATAAGCAGATCCTGGGAATGTATGATAGATGGTATGCATACTGTGTTGCTCAACAGTAACCTCCTGCCAATTAGGCTGCGGAGTACAGGAAAGAAAGCTTTTCCAAAATACTGTCTCCATGACATGAAATTCTCAGATGCCCAAAGATTAAAAGGGGGAGTGAGGGAGAGGACAGGTTCAGAAGAATCATCCCTCTCCAGTGGCATAGGAAAAGCTTTAATTCTGCAAAGCTTTAACTCTGCGGTCACTGCTAGGTACAAGTAAGGGTCACAGCCGAGCCCACTGGGTTTTGGTTTTGTTTCTTTCTGGTTTTCAAGAGGAAGGCCTCATCCAGTTGCTAGGATGTGGAAGTCTGGCAAGCCTGGTCCTTTCCAGCTCTGCTGTAGACATGGCATTTACTGCCAGGCAGGTTCTAAGTCTGCCCAGACCTGAGGAGTAAAATGGGGTCATAAGTACTTGTCCCCTTTTCTACACAGGCACTACATTTTGAGCTTACAATGTTCTGTTAAGCAAAAAGAAAAAAGAAGTGTGGAAAAGAAATGTTTTAATTTTTTGGAATGAAAGCCAAGCAGCAGAGCTTCCTGAGAAGGGGAAACTGTTTCCTGGCAGAACTAGCAGTGGCATAATGCCTGTGCTTAATCTTGGCTCCACAGCTTCAAGGGTGGGCAGAGACCTCACTCAGCCCTGCTCTCCTCTTTGGTGTACTGTCCTGCTGCTCTGAGGACCATAATGGTTACAGATTTCAGCCCCTTCTCTGCACAGTACTATCTGCCCTTTCTCCAGTCCCTACACTTCAGTGTTCTTGGGGGACAGGTAACATATCCTTAGTGCAGTTTTTCTAGGGACAGGGCAAGTACTTCTGCTAAAAGATAGCTGTAGTTTGGGTAAGGGCATCATTCCCCATGGCTCCTGAAAATAAAAAAAAAGCATTTGGAATAAAAGACCTAGAAATGTGCTCAGTCATGATATCTGTCTATCCACAGCCAGTGGTGCCTTCTGAACTTGCCAGCTGAGGGAGAGGACATGTTTGAACCCTGAGAGGTTTCTGCAGGTTCTCATTGAGATGGAAAACAGAGGACTCAGGAATTTTCTCCATGCTGCTCTTCTGCTTACTAGAGGAGTGGGGCAGGACCTAGGGTATCCTCAGCTGACAAAGGATGGGGATTTACTGAAAAGACCCAGTGGCCTCGTCACTCCCCAAATATCCCAGATGAGGACATTGTGGTGTAGGGAGAGCACAGGGCCTGGGGCTGAAGCCATGTCCAATAGGTAGGCCTGAAGGGAAGTGGCAAGATGAGCAGAGGACTGCTCTTAGCCCTGGAAAAGCTCTCCCTCCCCTGAGACAGTGTAGCAGCAACAAGCAAAATAAACATCTACCAGGAGTTAGTTGCAGAAAAGAGACATAGGAAAGGAGATGTCATGGAAAGAAATGAAATCTCTTGGTAGGCACGAAGAGGAGGGAAGCCTTTCCAAAATAAACCTGGTTGCTGCACCTTGCAGCAAAGGGAACCCATCGCACCACAGAGAGCCACCAAACTGCAATTCAGTCTTGGATTGCTTCCCTCTGCTGTGTGAGAAAAGTTCAAATGCCTCCATGCTCCCAAGCTCCTACAGAGAGGCTGAGAAGAGAAATGCCATGACTGCTGTTGAATACAGGCTGCAGAAAGCCACAAGCACTTCCAGTGGATGCCTTAAATCACGTCTGCAGCAAGGTTTGGTACAGCTGTGGGAATTAGATAGCTTGGACAAAATCTGAAGATGTGAACTAACATGCCAACACAATTTCTGATCCTTTTTTGTACCATGAGTGCAAACAAGGTTTGCTTTTTTACAAGTGGGTTAGCTTTCATCCAAGCCAACTTGAAACACTTTAAAAGAATTCCTCATGTTAAAAGTCTGTGACATAAGCCTCATGATTTCAAGTTTCTTTCTTGAGTTGTAACACTGGAAAGAAAGCTAATTCTCAAATACATACTGCATCAAGAAGGTGATTCTTCACAAAAAAAGCCCTGGAGAACAGCAGACTCATGAAATTGCATTTACTGTAAGAAGGTTTTGCTTCCTCTTTCTCCCTCTTTGGGACCTTAAATTAAATAGGGGATTAAATCAAATAGGTGATCGAGTCCTTCCTCAGGAAGTTTGCAGATGACACCAAGTCAGGTGGGAGTGTCAGTCTGCTCGAGAGCAGGAAGGCTCTGCAAAGGGACATGGACAGGCTGGATCAGTGGGCCAAGGTCAATAAAATGAGGTTTAACAAGGCCAAGTGCCAGGTCCTGCACTTTGGTCACAACAACCCCATGCAACACTACAGGCTTGGGGAGGAGTGGCTGGAGAGATGAGAAGCAGAAAAGGACCTGGGGGTGGTGGTCAACAGCCTGCTGAATATGAGCCAGCAGTGTGCCCAGGTGGCCAAGAAGGCCAACAGCATCCTGGCCTGTATCAGGAACAGAGTGGCCAGCGGGAGAAGGGAAGAAATCATAATCCTGTATTTAACACTGGTGAGGCTGCACCTCGAGTGCTGTGTTCAGTTCTGGGCCCCTCACTACAAGAAAGACATTGAGCTGCTGGAGTGAGTTCATAGAAGGGCAACCAAGCTGGTGAAGGGTCTGGAAACCAGGTCCTATCAGGAGAGGCCGAGAAAATTGGATATGTTAAGTTTGGAAAAGAGGAGGCTGAGAGGAGACCTTATTGCTCTCTTCAACTACCTGAAGGTTGTAGGGAGGTGAGTGTTGGCCTCTTCTCTCAAGTGAACAATGACAGGACCAGAGGGAATGGCCTGAAGTTGCTCCAGAGGAGGTTTAGGCCAGATGTGAAGAAGAATTTCTTTACTGAGAGAGTAGCCAGGCACTGGAATGGGCTGCCCTGGGACGTGGTGGAATCACCATCCCTGGAAGTATTTTAAAAATTGTGTAAATGAGGCACTTCAGGACATGCTGCAGTGAGTGATACAGATATTGATGCATATATTTTACTGGGGGGGGATGCTGACAGTTGGACACAGTGATCTTAGAGGTCTTTTCCAACTGTGACAATTCTGTAATTCTGTGGAATGGTTACAGTTACTATTTTCAGTGTGGCCCCTTCCTGACAGCAGAACGGGCAAGACTAGGTACCAGCCCCTAAGGAGCAGCAAAACCACAGTAACCACTCTAGGAAACAATCCCAACTATCTTGCTTCTGTGGGTTTCTCTAAAATAGGTTATTCCTGCCAAAGACCTGATGGAAATCAGCTGGCAAGGTCAGCCCTCTGCCCTTTCTTTCCCTAATGCTGGTAATCCTCACATGTCCCTCTAGAGCAAAGAGCTTGCCAGTTGTGCCAGCAGGAAAGCAGAGAGAAGCTCTGCCCACCACTGATGAAGCACATGGGGAAATGACAAAACTTCTCGTTCCTGTTGCATAGGACCATTAAATCTGTTTTGTAAAGCAAAAGGCTGTAGTGAGTCTCTGGGTCCTACTGCCTGAAAAAAGCTCTCGGGAAGAAACAAAGCACAGAACTAGCAGATGAACTCAAGTTCTTGCTTTTGGCTCTATTTGGGTCTAATATCTTCATACTTCTGGGACATTAACCACCTTTCTGGAGGGTTGGGGCAGGAGGAGAAGACCAAGTACACTACTTTAAAAATGTCTTAGGAGTTGAGATGCTTTTAAAATAAGAATATATGTAGCAGTCTACAGATTATCAGAATACATGGTAACATGGGGAAAATGTGGGAAATAGAGGTAAAAGAATAAAATCCAGTCAGAAGGTCTTAGGTTAAATACTTCAGAGAAGCTTCCTGACTGCCAGACCCACAGTATGTATCACACGAGTCTCCCAGAAGGAATCAGTACGTCCATTCCTTTCTACTCTGAAGCACTGCTGTGGCAGACAACAGAAAATACTCAAGGGGTGCAGTCCTCTGTGTGTGGAGAGGAGAAGGTCTGGGGGAGAGTATCCTCAACATGACAAAATATCTATGTTGGACCTAACTTAGTCTATGCTCCATATGTGGCTTACTGTGCACAGCAGAACAAATTAAGAATTTGACTCCCCTTTACCTCTGAGAAATTCTGATAGTGTACAGTGAAAAAGAAAAAAACAAGCATTAACTGGTCTGTCACTCTATCAAACCTAAAATCTCTAATAAAGTTGTCTGTCTTGTCATGCCACATGTAGTCTGTGCTGAGTTGGTCTGATCCTTGCTTGGTTCTTCTCTACAGCAAAATCTGTTAAGGTGGTTTGCTGAGGTAATGATCATGCCTGATCTTTAATTCTTGCCTGTGGGTCAGGCCAGCACAGGTAACTGGGAACTTTCAAAGAAAACTAGTAGTGGTGCTTTGAGCACACTACTCCCTGGCTTTGCTGCATGTTCCCTGTTGTTGAGGCTGCACTGATGTAGAAAAGGGCTTTTCTGGGAAGAGCATATTAAATTGTTTAGCAAGATATGTGTTTAGCTGAGAGAAAGTCCAAAAGTTCTCTTTCGTCATTTGAGGTTTTGCCAATGTTGCAATAGCCTTTCTAACTCCTATGCCCCTCCTAAAAAGAAATATTTTTTTTCCTTCGCCACTTAAAAAACAGTTGGAAAAGCTAGTGAATCCAGCCTGACATGAGCGAAGCAAACACCATCACTCCCATTTTGTATGAATGGGAAAAGAGTCAAGGGGAGGTGAACTGCCTTGCCCAGCAGGGTGCTACACAGGAGAAGGCTACACAGGAGAAGGCTTGGACTCAATCACCAGGGAAGCCTGACTCCTGTTTCTATGCCCCTGTCCACCAGCAGTATGCCCACCCACAGACAAGAGCTCTGACCCTCCTGAAGCATGGGGCACACAGCATGGAGGAAAAGTCACAGGAAACCCTCTGGGGGTGTGCTACTCATTTACCTCGCTGAAGCAACGGTTCTGGGCTCCCCTTTGCTGAAACAAAATGCTCTTATCAATAACGAAAGTGAGACCGCCCCAGTCCACGTGGAACGGGGGGGGGACACTGCTCAGGGTCCAAATCCCTGCTGCTGCTGCTGCTGCAGGGGTTGGGCAGGAATCATCCCCAAGTAGCCCGCTAATCCTGTACAGTTTGTTCACCTCTCTTCATGTCCCCATTTTTACTGAATTTTTAAAGCCTCCTTTCCAAATGATGCCCTTAAAGATGTAACTCTCCCACCTCAGAGACTAAAAAAGTAAAAAGGCTGTCCTTCCTCCTTCCCCTTTCACAGATGGAATGTCTACCCATGCCGTCCCCCTACTTTCCAAAGCTGAACTCAAAACCACCACACATTGTAATGTCATGGTGGGAGCTGTGGTGGTGGGGGAGAGGGACATTTATCTGACCCTCAGCGAAAAGGTATTTTGAGCTGCCTTTCGTGAGAAATTGTTTTGCAAGGTGGAGCTAGTGCAGATCGAGGAGCCACTCAGAAGCTAGTGGAAATAAAAGTTTTCTTTACCTCCATGTCCTGCAAGAGAGAGGTGTCCTCGGATCAGTCTTGCTTCCCCACCCCTTTCCCTCTTATGTGTGGGAAAGCTTCAGCCGAGCCAGAGCAAAATCCTGCTGCTGTGGAGGGAGGGTAGGTAATATCCAAGCTGCTGCTCAGCTCGAAAACTGACAGAGCCCAGCGAGTGGCCCTGCACTACGAACAAGGAAGAAGGGCGGGTGGGTGAGAGGAAGGGAGGGAGGGGAGAGGAGGGGGAGGCAAAGCAATCAGGGTTTAAATTTAGACACAAATCTAAACAGATACTGTCCTTCCCGGAGTGCTGGGCTCATGAGACAACAAACTGCAAACTCTGCTGCTGTGCCCAAACTTGGGGACACTGCATGTGTATTTTGTACCTTCCTTTCTTTCTCCCCTTCGTATTTTCTACCACTCTCTATTACCCTCTTTGCCTCGTTTTGCCTGTTTCTCTCCTTTGGTTGCAGTTGCTCCCCTGGTGTCTCTGCCTGGATGTCTCCCCTGCCTATGCTTCCCTCTCCAAGTCTGCAGGGTCTTCTCCTTGCTTGCTTGTTTGTTTGTCAGAAGGATCTTTTTTCCTCTAACTGCAGCTTCCCTTCTCTTTTACCTCACACTTCTAGGTAATTTCGGTCAGCAGTGAATTGTCTTTGCAATGGTTAGAGGGGCACAAGAGGAGCCGTGGGTGATGATTGTATTCGAACATAATCTAAGGCTTTGGTGTCCTGGTGCATGGATGGGACTCCCAGGGATGACAGTAGTATCAGCAGTAGTATCAGCAGTACTGCTGTGCTGCTGGGTGATTCCCCAGTCAGAGATCAGGGCTCCACTGTGAAGGGCACTGCACAGATGTGGGCACAAGCAGGGGGACCTCATGCAGAGTATCACTAGCTAGCTGTAAAGCAGGACTAGATCTTTCAACCCTGAATCTGTCTCTCACACTACCAGGTCAGAAGACGAAGGATGTTCTTCTCTCCCCTTACAGGGAAGGACAGACTTGTCCACTGGAAGTAAGAAGTTTCTGTGGTGGCAGAGAAATTCAGATGGGAAAATATAAGCCTCAGGAATGTTTTGCTGCAGTTTCCTTTTCCATTCATATTGCAGTGTTGTAGACATCTCTTTTAGCAACTGTTTGCATATGCTCCATCGGAAGAATTTCAATCCCAACCTCTTGAGAGGGCAGAGGAATTTGGAAACACTCTCTTTGTCTTCTTTCTTGCTTTGCATGCAACTGCAAAGTGACACAATGTCATGTCATCATTTTGGGATGATACCTCAGGGTCAGAAGAGGGTTAAAGCATCTTTTCTGAAAGGGATGCATACTTTTCCTTTGCGGTATCTCTGCTTGGAAAACACTCGAGAGGGGATTTAAATGTGACCATCATGATATCCCAGGTTATTGCTACAGATAAATTGTCTCAACACAGTTGTTCTTAAAGTATAACTAACTGCTGCTGTACTGCATGCTGTAGGACCCCTGTGGAATTAGCAAATTTAAATAATGATCTCATTATCTCTCAAGTTCAATATACAATGGCTACAGAGCCCTTAGCTGAAAGAATGATAGGCTGAGTTTCTGCAATCTGGAGATTGGGCAAGAGGACTAATTAATCTTCTGTTGCTGAAACACTGGATTCATTGAAACCCCTCTACTGTAAGCAACCAGAAGATTCTGCAACTGTAAGAAAATAGATTAAAACCTAAAAGAAAAGTAAAAATGAAATATCTTCCTCTTTGGAAATCCTATTGATTTCTTGAATTGCTGGCAATGTTGAATTAGGAAAAGGGGTAGGAGCTGAGCTGAGAAGCAGGGTGAGGTAGGGAGGGCAGGGTGCTTTGGCTGCTCACCCTTTGCCTGCTGCTGGGAAGGAGGAGGATTTCATGCTTCGGGATTTCACTGTGGGCATTGGTCACAAGTGTCACTTTCAAGCTGTCTGCCATGTAACAGACGGTCAAAATCACATACCTCCAATGGTTGCTTCATGCTGCTCAGGGTCTATTTTAGTATTTTCTTTCTGCTTTCAGGGATTGTACTTTGCAGAGGAAACTCTGCTTAGGTTTACAGAAAAGGAAACTGCTAGGGAGAGATAGTATCACTTTACCCATACTAATAAAGCAAAGGTAGTTGCAGCTGCCACACCACAATTCTTCACTCTGTTTCTGTTCCCAAGTATCTTTCCACAAGGCAAAACTTTTCTGCCAGCAGGATTTCCAAATGACATTGCTCTGACCGTGATATATGGTACCGTTCTGTTTATTAATGATATTTTTTCTTCCCGAGGGAGCAAGGAGAGAATGCACAGAAACACTGTCTGGATGTTTTTATCCAGACAGGAAGGCATGAGGTGCGTATTTGCTCTAGACTTTCTTGTTTCTGGACTGAAAAACACTAGAAAATCTGAAATAAACAACCCGTATGCTTTAACCGCAAGGACCTTGGAACAGATGTTATAGGAGGTCACACCAAGAAACTGGGTGTTTTACATTATGTGTATGTGCAAGTATGAATGTGAGATATTTTAGATTATGACTCTGCATCTCTGTGTGTATCTCTGTTTACAGACCTATGATATAGCAGCGTCTACTAAACTAACTTGTTCATATATGCAAAGATAAGTTTCTACATCTGTTCAGGAGGAAGCAATGCAGTCATCACAAGTGCCATTAAAACAAACTCTAGGGGGAAATTTAATCTGAATGAGAAAATGTTGTGCTTTTGGACCCCTGGATATTGCAGCTTCCCAGCTGATTCTTTTCAAGATGTGTGAGGCCAAAACAGCAAGTTCGCTTCAGGCCAAATTACTGCTGTTCCTGCTACATCCAGCATGTTGGGGAGAGGTGCAAGGGAATCCTTCATCCTGGCTTGCCTGCAAAAGAGATAGCACAACTAGTTCTGCCATGTTAAAATCTCCATATGTAATATTTGCTGACTGCTTGCATTTTGGCTACGAAGTATGAACGGGGCCTCTATAGGGTGCTAGGTCAAGAGAAAGGAGGTGCAGGGATATGGCAATAACTTGTTCAAAGGCAGCTCAGGAATGAAAGCTTTTGGGGGTCATCTGAAACTTTGACTCAGATATTAGTGTCCACACAGCTATCTCATTTGGGTGTGCCTGTGTGGGTACCCAAACTCAGAAGGTATGTTTGTCAGGGTGGTGGATGAGCAAAGGGTGGAGGGAGCTGTGGGTGTCTGCAAGACAGATTGAATGTTGGCACTTTGTTAAGGCATTTGTTTAGAGTTTAGTAGAACTCCCCTGTTCAGTGCCAGTATCTGAGCTTCTTCTGTCCAGCTCTCTCTCTGGCTTTGGCTGATGCTACCCACATCATTTTCCAGAATTTGTATTATTGACTAGCAGCTATTACCAGGCTGGGTTTTTGAGCCCCTGAGAAAGGGGTATCAAGCTTTGCTGTTCCCACTCCAGCAACTCAATTCTCAACTGAAAAAAAGGGGATAGAGTAATCACAGCGAAAATGCACTTGCATTTCAAAGATCAATCAGCTCTAAAAGCCAACATCCTGTTTTGTGTTGGGTTTACACCGGGGCTCCTCTGACAATAGCAAACTGACAGGAAGCAAATGTGAGCAGTGTTTTCTATGGGAAACTCGCTTTTTGAACCCACCATTCCGCTAATCATGTCCTGAAGTATCTGCTCCCACAAACCCTGCCCTCACCCCTCATCATTAAACTAACACTGCAGATGCTGAGCCTCACCCTCCTCTTTAGGGAGTTATCAGCAGGAAATGAAGTCAGCTGGAACGCTTTGTACCATCAACTTTTTTCTCTCTCTAATTCTGCAGCTGCAGTGAAGCACGCCTGAGAACACACACGCACACACGCATGCTCGTGTATACCCAGACTCGTGTGCCAGGCACAGTGCACCCTTGGGAACTGATGTGAGTGGGCAAGTCCCATTGCCAATGATGCTTGAATTACATGAAAGGATGCAGTTAATGAGTGATTCCTGCTAGGCTGTATTGGGCAGGGAGTGTGTGTTGTGTGGTGGCCACATAAAAGGTGTTAGACTAATTGGAAGACTTAATGATTTCATGCATTCCTGACTTCAGTCTGAGCCTGAGTAGTAACATCATCATTCAGATTAACCAGGGTTCTTAGCTCCCAGGCTCTGGGCAAAAGGCTGTCCCTAAGTGGAGTTAGAAAAATGCTGCATAGTACAGGGAGAATTCCACCTGCAATGCTTTGCCTGAGTGGCTCTGCTCATAGTAAGGAGATCACACTGAGGCAGACCACCCTCATTCATACCAGGCAAGCTGGGGCTGGTCAGAGGTGTACATGTAGCTCGTGTCATCTCTTGCAACCCTGGAATTTCTCTGGAGAGCACTTATTTCACTGCTTATCTGCCTGACTTCAGAGAACAAACTGAGCTGGGGTTCTAAGAGGGATGACTACATCCCATTATATTAATATAGTGCTGGAACAAATATTATCAGTGTCAGCCATTGACAGCTTGCTTCTAGGGTGAACAATTCCTCTACCAGTTACTAGTTTTAATACACAAAAAGGTTTAATATTAACAAAAAGTTACACTCAGAACATGGGTGCTGACATCCAGGTATCTATGCTGGATACGTCCTTGTTTTTGATTATGTTCTCAGGCCAGTCCTACTGCCCATCTCTCAAAGTCCTGGAAAGCAGTGTTACAGCTGGCCGTCCCAACAGCTTCCTCAGCAGGCAGCCCACCCTCTAAATGTACAGCAAGATTTTGTGACTGAAAACTGAACAGCATTCCCACTCCCTAACACGTTTTGCAGAGAAAGCTTGCATGGTGGCAAGAACTTTTAGCTGAATTCTAGACCTGCATTATATTTATTTTACCTATCTTTTAGAAAATACACAGATGAAGGGGGGCAGAAAATTAATTCTGAAGCAGGTTATTTTGGGGAACTTTGAGAATGAGAACAAATAAATGCCTTATGCACAAGCACCCAACACCTTTTTTGTGTTTGGCAAAGGTTTGCATTGTGTGCCATTTCCTAGTTGTAGTAGCAGTGCCTTGTTTGGCAGGGCTAATATCTCCTCAGGAGGATATCTAACCAACATTTTTAGAAACAATTTGCATGGTGGATCTCATGTGGCATGGAGCATTGGCACTTCAAAGCACGGAGTACTTCAGCTTTTGCCAGAGCTGACTCACAGGTCAGTCTCTACTGTCAAACACAGCGGCAAGTGACTTTAATCACCCTGGCTGTCATTTGGATGAGGGGAGCTGGCCTGGCTCAGAAATCAAGCACTACACACAGAGAGACTGCACAGCCTACAAGCGTTATCTGGACAAACAAAGGTTTCTGTTCTTGGACAGACTGCATGACCTAGACAGGAAGCCTGGCCTGGCACGTAGCTAGACTTTGTGTCTGAAGAGAAACCTTTCCCACCCCATCCAACAACAGTGCTATCTAAAGAGAGAGCTGGCCCAGGGTAAAGCCATCAATGAAGAGGGCAGACTGAGCATGTTGATGGATTAGCCAGGAGGGAGACCTTGCCCACCCTCTGTTAAAATTCACCTTCTGTAGAGACACAGCCCCCAGATTAGCCTGTGGCCCCACTGCATGTAAACCACACAGAAATTAAGATTGTTCCATGAACCAGCTAGCCCCTGGAGGGACTAAAGAGGCTCAATCTGTGGTGAGATATTACTGTTTGTTTACTGGTTTTGTAGTGTAAATAAGCACAAGCTGAAAAGGAGAACTAATAGCTCACAATACTTTCTTGAACTTGTTATGCAAGGAGGCTAGGAGCCCCTAGACATATTGCACCACAACAGAGAGAATCCTTCTCCTTTCTGAGATCTATCTGAGGAAGTGAGAGAGCCTGGAAATTTGCTTCAGATAACAACTTTTCAGAGCAACCTGAAAGGCTTCAAGAAGGGACCAAAACAATCCCCTTCATTCAATGCAGCGTGCAAGAAAGTCTGTATGCTGGTGTGCATTGCTCACTGCAGACACTAGTTAGCCTAATAAATCCTGTTCTCCTTGGTGGAGAGCCAATGCTATTTGCTTCCATAAATCCTGTTGAGCCTGAATTCCCACCAGCCTGATGAACTCAAATCCTACAGCAGGCTGGGGTTGGACAGCAGCTCCCCATGGTGGCTGAGGAGCAGGTCAGCTGCAGAAGAGCCGCCCGGCTTCAGGGGCAGGAAGGCAGGGAGGGGACAGGAAAACTGGACAGATTTTGTTTGGATGGGTTGTTTTCTCTCGTCCTCGGAGATCCCGTTGTGTGGTTCCAGTGATACCGGGACAAATGGAGAATGATCTTCCACATTCTCCAGGGGGTTCACTTTGCTTCTTCTGCCACAGAGGCTGTGCAGCTCCAGCAAGATGCACACTTTCCAGCAGAGGCAAGGATGGCCACGTTCAGCAAATACAAACTGATGATAAATTCAGGCTGTAAAACAGAAAACCTTACCGCATTCTGCATTTTCTTTTTCTGAACCAAAAATTAATTGCCAGCACTGGTTCCCCCATCCCCTTTTTCTTCTTTCCTTTACATGCTTTTTTTCCTTGTGGCACATGGTGTTACTTACATATACTTTCCACAACACCCCTTCTTTCCTTTGCTGTCTCCACCAACCACCTCCTTTCTGCTCCCTGTCATGCTTTCATGCTCCCCAGTAAAATAACTCATGCCCCCTGCTCCCT
The DNA here is from genome assembly GCF_036169615.1 of Heliangelus exortis. Classification (NCBI taxonomy): domain Eukaryota; kingdom Metazoa; phylum Chordata; class Aves; order Apodiformes; family Trochilidae; genus Heliangelus; species Heliangelus exortis. The sequence goes on along the minus strand of NC_092422.1, from coordinate 104,974,768 downwards.
TTCCCATTTGTCCCTTTGCCTGCAGCAAGTAAAGACAGACACTCCCTGATTTGCCCCCTCAAATTCTCAGAAGGCAGGGCTGCTTGAAAATAGAAACATGCAGTTTCTGTGCATGCTAGCACATCTTGGGGAGGAGAGGAAAGAGGAAGCTGTTGTTTCTGTTTTAGCTAGCAAAATATCTAACCAGGAGTTTCATGCAGTTTGTCTTCCATATCCCCTTCGCTTTCCTAAGCCATCTTTTGTAGACCATTTTCATCCCTTTCTTTGGTTCTTTTCACTCCTGCAGAACAGCTCTTGGACCCTTTTTTGTTGTCTTTTTCCCTTCACTCCCTTCAGGGGTGGAAACTCCTGCCTGTCATCTACATCTGCTGTACAATCCTGCATACACAGACAACATTTTGTGCAGTTTCCTCTCTCACATCTCATTCCTTTTCTTGACATTTTTTTCCTTAGCACTTAGCCCTGAAATAACAATTGTCCTGCATCCCAAACAGGGCTGCTGGCATTGCCTTTGCTGCTGGAGCACTTGCAGCTTGCAAGCTCATCTACCTGCCAGAGCTGAGTGGCTGCACATCAAGGGTTCAGAGAAGTCTTTTTGCTTGTTTGTTTGTTTTTTCTTCTCCATTATAACTGGTGAGGCTGCTCCTCAACTGCACCGCTGTTCAGCTTTGGACCCCTCACTACAAGAAGGACATTGAGGTGCTGGAGCATGTCCAAAAAGGGCAACAAAGCCAGTGAAAGGTCCAGAGCACAAGTCTTACAATGAGCAGGTAAAAGGAACTGAGGTTGTTTAGTCTGGAGGAGACTGAGGGGAGACCTTATCTCTCTCTACAAGCACCTGAAAGGAGGTTGTAGTGCAGTGGGGGCAGTGGGGGCTGATCTCTTCTGAGTAACAAGTGATATGATGAGAAGAAACAGCCTCAAGTTGTGCCAGGAGAGGTTGAGATTGGCTATTAGGAAAAAATTGTTTACTGAAAGGCTTGTTAGGTACTGGAACAGGCTGCCCAGGGAAGTGTCTGAGTCACCATCCCTGGAGGTATTTAGAATACATTTAGATATGGTACTTAGAGACACGGTGTAGTGTTGGACTTGGCAGTGCTTGGTTAACAGTTGGATTTGATCTTAAAGGTCTTTTCCAACACAAACTATTCTATGATTCTGTGACAAAACACAGGCTTCTCCTGAGCATGGCCCAGGAGAGGGAAGCAGTGGGAGGGAGGGAGGCTCTTTATGTCAGTCCCAGGAGGGGAAGCCAGGCTCTGGGTATGCTCTGCAGGTGAGGGGAATACTGGAGGGAAAACACTTTTGTTCTGACTGTACACAGAAACAGGATAGCATTTAGGGAATGGTAAGGAATGGATGTGTCCTGCATTTTCCTTTCTGAATTCACTACAGCTAAATTATTCATCTGACCTGCTGTAACCTATGGGTGCTATGGGGCACCTGGAGACAGTAGTGACAGAAAGTTAATTTGGGTTTCTCTGTGCTACATTGCATAGTGTAGACATAGTTGGTAAGATGGAAAGCTCCAGTCTTTTAGGGTAAGTTGAATCAAGTCTCAATATTGCTCCAGTTAAAAATATTTCCTGATACAAATCTACATAAGGTGACCACGAGGTGATGGACAAAACAATGCATACCTTTGTATTTATTTCTGTAAGGAACACATCGAAGGCCAAGAAGCTGTTTGATGGGCCAACCCAGGTTTTGCCGCAGAGATGGCTTTGACATACATCCTGCAGTTTTTAAGTGATAAAACTTCAGCTACGCCTAGTGACAAATGACCCTATGAGCTTTGTAGTCCAAGCCAGTTCCAGATCGACCCTGACTGCAGTCATTATAGGCCAAGGTTTCCCTCCAGGAGGGTGGGACACAAACACTTGCTCTGGCAGAATAACCAGCCTTTGAGACCGATTTAGCAGAAGCACGGAATAGCGGGGCTGACAGTGCCACAGTCACCCCGAGGATCTGACCGAACTCCCCAGCGAGACCAACCCGGGGCAGCGCCAAGGGACAGCTGCTGGGCACCGTGCTGGGTCACTCAGACCTCGCAGAACGTCCCGACTCCACGCCAGTGAGGGCCACAAGATGGGCAGCATCGTTCTAAGGCTCTGGCTCTGCTTCAACGTGCCCAACGGCTACCGCGCATCGCCCGCATGACCAGCACCAGGAGCTGAGACTGGGAAGGACACCCACACCAGGAGCCGGGACCGGGACCGGGACCAGGACCAACACCAAGAGCCGGGACCAACACCAGGAGCCGGGATCAGGAGCCGGGATCAGGAGCCGGGATCAGGAGCCGGGATCAGGAGCCGGGATCAGGAGCCGGATCAGGACCCGGATCGCGTCTGCGGCGGCCGGTTCCGTCCGCGTCCCGTGAGCGCCCTCCCGCAGCCCAACGGCTGCCCTGGCCACACGCGGGAACGCCCCAGCTGGCACTGCGCCTGCGCACGCCTCCAGCCGCCTCTACCCTCCTCCTTCCTCCCCCCCTCCCTCCTGCCGTCCGGCCGCGAAACATGATTGGCAGAGAGTTCTGAAGAGGCTCCTGATTGGCTTCTGGGCTAGCAGTGGCTCCGCCCCCTCTGCCGACGGCGCGGCAGAGCTGTCGGAGTTGTTTACAACGGACGAACGCCGTGGGGATTGTCCCCGCCTCCCCGCAACTCTCATTGGCTGACCAGAACCGGCGTCGCCACCCCATTGGTTGACGGCAGACCGGCGAATTTCCCACTCGCAAGGCTGCCGCCGGCGTGCCCTCATTGGTGCAGGAGGGGCCAGCAGCCTTGTGCCGATTGGCTGATAGCAGCGGGGCCCGCCCCTCCTCTCGCGGCGCAGGGGCCCTCGGTGTCGGTGCCGGCGGTGCCGGGCAGTGCGTAGCGGCGGGCGGTGTGTACGAGATGGCGGCGCGGCGGCTCCTTCTCTGCGCGGTGGCAGTGCTGATGCTGTCGGCGGTCGGCGGGGCCATCCCTCCGCCCGAAGAAGCGGCGCGCATGGCTCGCTACGTCTTGCACAACTGCGACTGGGGAGCGCTGGCCACGGTCTCCACGCAGGAGGGGCTGCGCGGCCACCCCTTCGCCAATGTCTTCTCCCTGAGTGACGGGCCCCCCGGGCCGGGCAGCGGCAGCGGGGTCCCCTACCTTTACCTGACCGACATGGAGATCTCCGTGCAGGATCTGGAGGTGAGGAGGAGCGGCCGGGCAGCGCAGAGGTGGGGTGGAAGGGGGGGTGCCCTGCAAAGCCAGCTCTGTGTGAACCCCAAGGAGACGTAGTGACGCACGTAAAGGAGGCTCAAAACTTAGAAGCGCGGAGGTTACTACCCCAATTCCGTGGTTTTCTTTGGTCGCCTGCGCTTTTTCATCTCGGTAGCAAGTGGTAGTTAGAACTTCTTTTGTAGAAGTCAGGGTTTAGAGCAGCGCTTTTTGATGTTGCTGCCTGTTCCGGGTCTGTCACCTCATTTGTGAGCCCTGAGGACAACTATTAGTCCTTGAACACCTAAACATGAAGTGGTGCTGTCTGTGTTGGGCTCCGTAGTGCCCTTTAAGAAGTTCCTGCTGATCATGGTCTGAAAAATCGCTAAGCTGCTCTCAGGTAGAGAAAGTGGCTGAAGCTTACAGAAGTGGTGACCAGAGACAGCACTTGGGCCACCAAATATTGAAACAGGCAGAACTTCATTTAAAAATATCAAAAAGATTGGAAATGGGTAGTGTGGGACTTGAGCAAAGAGTGCTTTTACCCAGACTACCGAAGGAATAGGAATTAAATCTCTGGAGCTTCCTGGAAAGGCAAACACATGACTAAAGGCAGCAGACAGGCATGTTGAGACTTTGGCCTTGTCTGGGGTCTTTTGCTTGGGTGTTGTCAAAGGTTGGCTAAAAAGTTAGGGAAATAGTGATTGTGTGCTTCTTTTTATTATTAAAAAATTTTTGTTCTGGTAACTGTTACATTATTTGTAGAACAAATAAACACAAAGCTTAAATAATGCAAAATCTTCAGACTTTGATTTAAGAAACTTTTCTTGTTTGTTCCCTGTCAGGTTTTAGTTTGTTACTTGGAAATATGTTTAATTATGTATGTAAGTGATTAAAAAGCCTTATTTATCTTTTATCGCATCTCTTTCTCCACCCCAGCTATGGCCATTTATTTTCTTTTTTTTTTCAGACTAAGGTAAAAATCATGGCATAAACTGCTAATGAACATTTTCCTTCAGAAGGCTCCTTTGCAGATCCTTATTCTGCTGCTACAGGGCTGAAACTTTTGCGTGTCACAGTCACATGAGCTGGGAGATATTGCTGAATAATCATGAATCAGCTCTTTCCTACTGAAGCAGCTTCCCAGCTGTCCCACGGCAGCTCCGTTTTCAGCAGTTCAGTGGTACTTTAAGTGACGTTGGGGTCCTTCTTTTTGAGATAACTATTTTAGTTACATTTCCCAATGCACATAAGCTTTCTTTTCTGGGAGATGATGAACTTGAGAATGTGATGTTCTGCGCTAAACAGCCCTGTTTTGCACTGATACTTTTCAGGCTGTGCTCACCAGATTAGCTTTAGAAATTCTTTAATTCTTCGGGCTGTCTTACTTAAATGCTCAGGATTTTTTAACCATAACTTTCAAAATTCAGTTTAAACCTCAAAAGTGTTTGAGTCTGACCAGTTTGGGGGCAGCCAGGAGGATTGTTTTGGTGGGGAAGTCGGTTGTTTGGTTTTGTTTTCACTAATGTTATCAGCGTTAGTGAAATGCAGTGGATGCCTTTCAGTAACCCCTAGTCTTTCCACTGGAAATAACTAAATGAAGTTCACTGTAGGTCCTTGTGTTTTGTACTGTCCTGTATGTATGTAAATTGAAATATATCATCACTTGAATGTGAAATTACTAGATTGTATCTTGAATTCAGAGTTTGAGGGAGTAGTGGCTCCTGAGGTTTGCATTTTACAATAACAAAGTTCAGCACGCTTCTAAACTGGGCTTTCTTTCCAGTTCAGAGCTTATCTAAGCAGACTTTCAGATACAGTCAGGAAAAGATGACAAAAGCTTTCTCTTTTTACCAGGTTTACTGAGCTGAATAGAGTACCAAAAGCTGAAAATATGGTAACATTTTATTGAAAAAGTATATAAACCTCCTGTCTATTTGCATTTCAGATCAATTCAAATGCCTCCTTAACTGTGTCTTTGGCACAGACTCCTTACTGCAAGAAGCACAGATATGATCCCCAGAATCCCCTCTGTGCCCACATCATCTTCTGTGGGGGTATTGTAAAGGTAAGCAACTAAAAGTTGACGGGTTTGTGTGCATCAAATAGTATTGCTTAGTGGATGGGGAAAAAGGTTAGAGTTTATATGCCAGAGTGTATGAAGGTATGTTATGTGCTATGATACCAGAAGGCTAGCTCATAGTTTGTGTGAGGAAAATGAAGGTATCACTTTCCACTAGACCTGGTTTGAAACTAAGGAGTCTAACACAATTCTCTTCTGAATTAAATGTGAAAATTTTCGTTTCTTTTCCTCATTTAAATTCTGTCATCCATGAAGTGTGACATATGCACTTTCAAAACTTTACTGAATGTCTGAAAGTAAAATTACAAGAAAAAAATTTAGTTCTATCCTGGCCCAAACCAGGACACTGAAGTATGTATCAAGTCTCAGCTATAAAGTTACAGGTGTTAGAGACAGAAAAAGTGCATTGTGTCGTATGATGGCATTGCTGTCAGTGTGTATTCTTTTGTACACCAGAACTTCGGTGTCCCATAGAAGGAACTGCATGTGTTATTCATTGAAGATCTTAATCCCATTATTGACCATAATGATTGAGGATGAGGACTAATTATCATTACAGTCAATTGTATGATAGTCTAAATTTTATTTGGTGTTTTCACACCTCAGGTGTTTACATGTGACACTCCAGCAATCCTTTGATTGCCGTCATGAGTTTCTCATCAATAAGGGAATTGTTTATTTTAATTAGTTCCTTTTGTACTATACATAAAAATCTAATTTGTTGATTGAACCCTTTAAATATTTGTTCATCATATATTAATTGCTGTCACACATTTCAGCTTCCCTTCTCTTGTAGACTCTTTTGTATCATCCTGTTTGTGTGTGTGTGTGTGTGTGTATTTGCATGCATCTGAACACATTTGGATGGGTTTGTTTGGATTAAGCAGGGGCAGAGGAGGTAAAATTCTCGTTTTATGGCTTGTCAAGATATTTTTCCTTATGTTGATGAAGTACTTCCTTGATCGTGCTTACTTTCAAAGCACCTTTTGATGTTTAAAGTAGCTACCTTGGAGTTTTTGTCTGTCACATACACAGTTATATGTCACAGTGAAGGTTCATGGACTCGAAATGAGTGCTCTGGAACTGGATGTGATTAAAATGAAAAAAAAAAAACAAACAAACCATGCTGCAGTCTGCAGTGGTGTGTTTTTAGCTGAGATTTCTCTTCACATAACTGTATCTTACTGTAATATTTTGCTCATTATTGTTTAGGTGAATGATTCAGAAGCAGACATAGCAAAGAAGGCACTATTCAGTCGCCATCCTGAAATGGAAAGTTGGCCTAAAGATCATAATTGGTTCTTTGCCAAATTCAACATCACCAATATTTGGGTCCTGGACTACTTTGGTGGTTTGAAAATTGTGACACCAGAAGAATACTACAGTGTCAAGCCTTAGTAAGTACTTAAATTTTGCATGCGTAACTCATTATATTTGGAACCTGTAAAATGTCTTATTATTAACAGTGTGTGTTGCCTGCTTTTTTTACACATTTAAATCTCTTCTGTAAGTAGTCTACTAGATGCAGTGTATGAAATCATAATAGAGGATCCACCTGCTTGACAGTATCAACTGAAGTATCATTAGAACTACCTGTGCTTAACTGTACTTGCAACTCAGCTTAAATACAGTTTCTTGAGAGGAAGGACTCATAGAGTGGGCACACTCTCTGTCCTCTTGTTTTTTAACTAATTGCAAGGCCAGTAATGTTTTGGTCCAATAGTTAATTTAAAAATAGTTAGTCTATTTGGCTTTTATTAAACTGTATTCATGGGATTGCAGCAATATTGCTTAATATTTTCAAAACAAAATTTGTTTTTAAAACAAAATTGAAGTATAGAAAAATTATGTTCCATTGTCTACATTTAACCAAGTCTTAAGAACTTTCAAATGCATTTTCTGCATTCAGCACTTACACGTTCAATTTTGTTTTTACTCCTTGTAGGTGGAGAAAGATCATTGGTGATGCTGATACACAAAAGAATTACTTTGGCTGTTTCATGAAAGGCTTATTTTTTTCTATCTATTGTAAAGCTGGATTAATAATGCAAAAAAATCAAGCACCTTCCATTGTTAATGAACATTTATAACACTTCTGAAGCAAATGTAAATTCTTACCAACTAGCAGAGATTGAATCATATCGCACTCAAAAACCTTTGTGCATAAGCCATAACTAAATTTTATTCATTGGATATGATTCTGGAAAGATGTCTCTCTGACAGTCTTCATTTAGAAAGGCTGTGTTTACCAGTAACTGAAGGATTAGTCCAGTTCTAGAACTTCCAATGACTCAGGCACACAATAGCTTCTTGTGATCACTTCCCAATTAAATTATTTTTTTAATATCTGTGTACTTTATATCTTTGTGGCAAAGTACGACAGGATGTCTCAGCTGACTATGGAGTGGAAAGCATTGCTTGTATTGCAATGGCAGATGATATGCTGAGTTCCCAAATTCTCTTGTGAATTTTCTTTGTATGCCAATACACTCACTTGTCTGAGCCATTTTTCTATTTTGCCACCTATACTGAGTGTGTTATAGAATATGTTTGTGTTTGTGCAAACTGTGCATGTAACTCCTCATAAGGTTTTAGTAATTCAGCTTGCAGTGGTTATATCCCCTGACTCTTTAAAAGAAGGTGGTAATGCCTAATGTATCTGGCTCTTGTGTAAGGGAAGAATAGTGGCTTGTAAATTCAACTACTATGTTGTGGAAGGCAAATTTTTTCTTATTAGGAATCTGAAATTTTCGGCATTGTTAATATGATCAAATTGCAATTCAAGAGCTACCCTCAACAGTAGAACTGAGCAGACTTTTCATTTTGGAAGCCATACACAGCAATTTTGGCTTAGTAACCCAGAAGCAAAACAGAAGCTAATACGATATGACACATGATTTATTAATTGTAGAGAATGAAAATTAATGAAAGGGCTGCATAATTAATTCTCTGTTAAACTAAGCCACACACAACCACAAAAAAATAAATTAATACTCTTTTACATCGTCCCTCATCACCCATATGGGAAGTTCAAATATCCAGAAGGTTATATGAACAATTAAGTTGATTTTTAAAATGAGCAAATATTACCAAGCTGACAGTAAAAAATGTGAAAATATTGACTACCTAGAGGCATAGCTATATATAGAACAGTAGAGTCTGATAAATCATCTCTACATCTTAGTGTTTTTATTATATCACTTCTTTTCTTAAATACTATGATGATTTGTGAAAGTTTTTTTGAGGTAATATATTAGGTTTTTCTTCTCTGAAGCGGGGGAAGAAGGTACTTGTTACTATATCAAATATGCTCTGTTGTACTATTTAAAAATTACTTTAGGATAAAAAAAATTACAATATGGAAACAATTTGTATTGAACAGATAACATTGACATTAAATACTACATCGGAAAATATTTTTATATGAGGTATAAAAATTGTGGAAATTCAAATGATCCTTTGGTAAAGACTTGATTCTTGCTATGATGACACCTGAATGTCACTCCATAATTTTTATTGTGTGAGACAGCTTATGCTGAACTTTGTTAAAATTAAAGTATTTTTTGACAAGTGGTGTCAAGTGTCAATTATTGCACATTCAATAATACTTCTCTTCCTCATTCTCACTCAAGCACCCTCTCTTTGCAGTCCTTGTTTTATAGTCACTCTGGAGTCTTTCACTCGTGTTGGAATAAATGGTGAAACACCTCTCTTACACCTGTCTTTCTCTCCTTGGATGAAATAAACATCTTCCTGTTTTTCTTTCTTTTCTGCATCTAGTACTGTGAAACAGAACAAAAAAATAACAGAAGTGGAGTTTGTGAGAATAAGTATAAGGGAGCCTTATTTGAAGGATAGGGTTTCTACATCTCTAAATGACTATATCATCAGCAAGCAGGTGTTCAGCCATCTCCAAGAAAACAGGGCTCCATCATGTGTAGTGGTTACTTGGGAAGACAAATGCCATCACTTTGAATGCCCCTCCTTTCCTTGTTCTTCCACCAGCTTTTATTGCTGAGCACAATGCCGTATGGGCTGGGATATCCTGATGGTCAGTTTGGGTCAGCTGTCCCAACTTCTTGTTCCCAGCCCTCTCTCTGGTGGGGCAAGGTGGGAAGCAGAAAAGCCCTTGATGTGATATAAATGATGACTGAAACACTGGTGTGTTATGAACACTGATGTGTTTTCATCACAAATTCCACACGTAACCCCAAACAAGCTATGCTGAAAAAAATTATCCCAGTACACCACCTCTGAAAGGTGCTTCCATTTGGGGGTTTGGTACAGAATAAAGCTTATTTTATTTTGTTTCTCTTTGGTTGTCGTGCTGGATTTGGTGTTTCCACTAGTACTAATTCCCAGTTTTTTTCTGATTGGGGGAGGGAGGGCTTTTTGGATAAAAATTCATCTTAAACAGTTGTGTAATACTACCCTGTTTCACTGGAACAATTTTAGATCATAGAAATCTCTATTTTAAATTTGAGAAGTCCCCAGCCAGGCTTTTGGAGAATAGTGAGCAACGGAATGGCTAAGCTAAATGTACAGGTACAGATTTGAGGGTTAATCAGAGATGAGCCAGAGATGGAGTTGCTATATCTATGCATCTCATTGAATACTTGGATAAAGACATTTTTATATGTAGAAGTGGGTAGTAAAGCAGACCGGGGTATCAAGCTCCCTAAACATCTCAGTAATAGGTGTGCAAATGTTAATGTAACTAGCTCAAGAAAATCATCAGCTTTTGTCCTGTTTTCCCTCACCTTCTTCTCCCTGTGTTTACAGTTGTATTAGGCTGAGTCAGGAGATTGGTTGTGAGTGTGCTTTATTTTTTCCTAATATCCAGAGTAATATTGTAGCTTAAAATAGAACAGGCCAAGTGCAAGAAATTAATACAGCTGTAAACAATGAATCAGTGTTTTGACTTCTGACTGCATGTGTCCTCTAGCATGACATGCTTTATGTATCCGAACATATTCTAAATAGTAATTAAGTTACACTCCATACCCAGGAAGTTATGTATCTCCATTTGTAGATAAGAATCAGAGCCAGAGGATAACCTTAGGCACCTCACTAAGTCACAGGATGTTTGTGAGCAGGAAATCTAATTAGGATAATATCAGCCTGTCTCTCTGATGATATAGTAACCTTTTTTTCCTTTGTCTGCTAATCTTGCTCATTAACATGTTTGTGTTTCTGCTTCTTGATTTTCAGGGTTTTTCTTGTGTGTTTTAAGATAAAAATTATGTCCAGTAGATTCTTGCAACATGCTACATCATCACAGAATAGAGTTTATGTATATCACATTTTAATCCTTTATTAATTTCTTGCTGGAATTAATTTCTTAGCTATTTAGTACTGTATCTGTGATTTTCACAATAAAATAGAGGTAGCTCAATGTATTATATTAATACAAAAAGTATTAATCCTGACTTAGTGGATGAATTTGTTTTTAACATGCTTTTCCTGAATAACAACACACTGAATCTAGAGTCAAAATCAAATAAACTGTTATATTATTGCTGAACACAAGAGGGTACCACAGACTTGCATTCGGGTTTGTTGGTTCATGTTTAATACTTAAAATTGGTTATTGAATTCATCATAACTCAAAGATGCCTGTAAAGCGTACAACAGGGGGCATAATAGGAACAAATTCTTTTTCTACAGCACTTTACATTATGAGTGCTTTCCTCCATAAATACAGCAGCCTGCCAGCTGCTAAAAAAGAAGCATTCATCATTTTTTGTGTGTGTTTTGTAATCATTTTGTGCTTTGGAGTGCTCAGAGGTAATATCCATGAAAATGATTTAAAGGTTTTTAAATTAAGAAACTCTAGTAAAGGAAATGGAGAGAGGTATAAAATCTCTGGGAGCAGCCACCTCCAGACTCAATAATGTTTATTTCTCGGTACTCACTAACCGTAAGAATCCAACGTGAGGGTGTTCATTCGAATGAGGATGGTTGGGCTTGTTTTTAGCTGAACTATACCACCTGACTCTGATTTGTAATTTCCAACAGCTAATTAATCTTGCTGAACTTGGATTGTCTCGATGCCTCCCAGTCCTTCTCCAGCAAGCAGTTCAGGCTGCCTGTGCTGGAGCCCAGCCCTGATTAAGTGCAGGTGCTTGGGTGGTGAGGCAGGGCTAGGAAAAGCCTGCTTCAATTCTTTTCTTTGGGGGTTGTGTTACAGCTTGGATCCTTGCTGCTTGTCTAGTCCTGCTGCTTTGACCTCACACGTGTTTGGCCCTGGTTGCTCTCACCCAACCTGCTCTTCTTGTCCAGGTACTGTGGGTCTTGGTGGTGAGGCTGGAGGAGGAGCTGCCCCTTGCTGCTCTCCAATGTGTTTTCTGTGCTGGGAGGCTCCAGCCAGGACCTTCTTATGAAAAGCATTGGAGTTGATCCCAGGGCTTTTTGACTTCAGAGCTTCTATGTCTAGAGGCTTCCTTGGGGTTTCTGTGTTGAATATTGTAGCATAATAAGATTAGAGTGTAAGACTCGTTCATTGTGGCTGAGGTTGTTAATGTTCTTCATAGTCCAGTTCTATATGGAAGGAAGGCTCAGGTAATGTGTTTTCTGGACACTTGCTTTTGTCAGATTTTTTTACTCAGTGAGATTTAGATTTGAAATGGGTAGTCTGACCTTGAAACCACAAAGCTCCTATATATGTCATGACAACTGGGAACTCAAGAGAGGAAACAAAACTCAGTTCATGTATATTAAAGGAGCAAGGGTCATGGTTTTAAAAAAAATGAGTTTCATTAATTGTGTTGGTTTCAGAGCTTCATGGAGTCTTCTGGCTGACTGAGACCACACACGCAGTTAGTATCTGAAGTATCTTATGAATTTTTGTATTATTTAGTGGATGTCTTCTTTTTACTTAAGGAACCTGGTAGCTGTAGTGATTGGTTTTTTGTTTGGGTTTTTTTTTTCCTCCATCTCTTCGTAAGCTAAAGAGAAAAGCTGTAACAATTCCCCACTACTCTTTGTTTCTGATTCCTGCATCTCTCAGACTTTATTTTGCATATGATTTCTCCAGTTTAAACAAAAGAGATTAATCATGGTGGCAGATCAGAACTGCTCAGCAAGTATCTTTTAGAGAGGGGATTCTCTCCCTCAATTTCAGCATTACCCACAGAGGTCTAGAACTACCTCACCTTACTTTTGCTGCTGTCGCTGGCTCAGGTTGTAACCTTACTCATTTTGCACCCCTACTTTTTTTTTTTTTTTTTTTTTAATTCTTTTTTTTTTTTAATTTTATTATCTGTAAAGATTTAACTAGATAACACTTTGCAGGGCTCATATAAAGTACTTGTAAATCACCTTGGTGTCTTTAGATGAGAGAGGTTTTTAAAAAAAAACAAGGTGACTTCTGGTTGATACAAACACAGAATAACTTGACAAAGCCGTGCATAGGGTATACGTACACAAACACGGAGAAAGATATTAAAGAAATATTGGGTACTATGTATGTAACTGTATGTGTAAGTATGTATATTTATGTGAAAACATGGAAAATACTTTGTATTTCTATGGTGTTTCATGCCTATGAGGCCTATTAAAGATCACCCAGTATTAAAACATAACTGTTTCTAGATCAAAAAGAAGCAATTGGTTCAGGGATCAGCAATAGATAAATAATTACACAAAATGCAGTTTGTGATAAGAACATGATGTAGTACTTTCCTGTTCTCATTTAGAAAAAATCCCAAACTGTTGCCTGATCAACTTAAATGAATTTCAGTTCATTCAATTAAGTTTCTCCCCAGATGCAGAAGTGATGTGTTAGGGGTAAAGAGGGGAAGAAAATAAAGGAAACAAAGATACCTGTCACAGGTCCTAAAATGTGGCTTTACAATACTTCCTTATTCATTATGGCTTAGTTAAGGTCTTCTCAGTATTAGCTTATAGTAGGACTCAATGATCTTGAAGGCCTTTTCTAACCAAAGTGGTTCTGTGAAAGACATAACCTTATTGATCAATTACATCCCGTACAGCCATGCAAGAAAATGCTACAAGTGTTCTATAATTAAAAACAGCATCTCCAGAAGGTGTGTTTGATGGTAAAGTCCCAGAATTTGTCTATGTACTCTTTAATGTAATCAGAGAACTGGTGAAAATGTTAATGATGTGAGAGAGTAGCTTGACTAGTCTAAAGGAAAAGAAACATTGTGCTTCCTTTTTAAGTTATAAGCAGTGATCACTCCAGTACACACACACTCACACACACAAAAATAATCCAAAGCAGATTGTAGATGTTTCACTGAAGAGGAAAGAATTTGAAATAATGCATTCAGTAGTATCAACACTGAATATTCAGAGATGATGCGTTTTAAGTTTCTACTAAAATCTCCTTCATAGGTTTCTAAAACCCGTGTTGCACTGAAAAATTTAAGACCATAGCAGGAACAGAGGACTGCTAGTCACAGAAAACCCAAAATAACGAATAAGAATTCATGCTTACACGGCATCAGAGCCTGCTTTTTATCTCTCAAAGGAAACATACACTCATGGAGGTCTTTGTGGTACTTCGCAGGTGTCTGATTTCTTTTTGGTTTTGGTTTGTTTTGGTTTTTTTTTCCTGGTTGGATGTGGCAGGGTTTCTATTTGCACAATGCAGCTGTAAGGAGAAGTGACAGTCAAATTTTTTTTTACTCTGGAAAAGCAGTATGTTCACTCATATGGGGAACAGTTGTAGCAAGACTAACTTCTCTTGTCTCTCTGTTGGGACCTGCAAAGCAGGATCTGTAGTTATGTAGTCTCCTTTCCAGCTCCCCATTTGCAATGGTGGCAAAAGTGCGGGGCAGGGACTAATCCTCTTGGAATTCAGCAATTATCACTAAATAAGTATTAATTGCTGCATTCCAAGGGGATTAGCACAGTCGAACCCAATTATAGCGAAGCAAAGCTTCACTGTAAGGCACTACAATGCATTGAAATGCTGTGAAGCAATGTCAGACTGTCAGGCTGAAACATTTTGTAAATAAAGGTTGTGGGCTTCCATGCTGTAAACAGCAGGCTTTCTATTTTCAGTTTATTAAGTCTACTGTTCGAATGGAATGCCTTGCCTGCAGGCTACAGCTTGCTCATGAAAGGAAATTTTTGCTTATTTAACACCCATTATCTTTTTGTTAACACCTTAAATTATTTTGATACTTGTTAATGCTGGCAATAGAGCTGTCATTTCTTGATGGATCAGGTGCAAAACTGCAGTCTGTAAAACTGGCCAGCTCCGTCAGGTAATGTAAGTATTAATTTTGCCCTCAAGTACTAATTGTATCAAATAGGCTTAGGAAAACTTTTGATACTTGACCTACTCTCAGTCCCAGCAGTCTCCAGTGACGATTGCAGGCAAGTTCTCTGTAGCAGCAATGCATGAGCCAGAGGGCAGTGTGTAGTTATTTTTTTATAGTCAGCTTGGCTGTATTGTGGGTTTGTTTTTTAGTTTTCATTTATTTCCTGTTAAAACTGTAAACCCTGCTGCTTTTTTATAGTACAGCCAAAGCATAACCAATAAGCATGAAAAGGGGATGCTTCTGGGGATGAATAAGCCTCTTGCATTAGAGCTGTTCCAGGATTTCTTGTGTCCAGAAAAAGAATGGCATATTGATGCACAGAACCAATTGAATCCATACCTTGTCTTTTTTTTTAATTATTATTTTTTTAATTTATTATTATTAAGAAGTTATCCTAGAGATAATGAGCTATACCTTAACCAGCATTGAATACAACTCAATAGTACTTGCGGATCACTTCAATTCCCTGACCCATTCTGTTTCAGGAACCATAGATCAAATCTTGCAGTCTTTCTAGCACAGGTAATTCTGAGAATGCACTTCTCTCCACACATTTGTTTAGATAAAGAGTCAAATTTAGCTGAGAGCTTTTCTTAACCCAGCAGTGAGGGTGTTATGTCTCCACCGTGGCCTTCTCTGTATTGAGACAAATAGCTGCTTCAGCTGAACCTGGTGTTAGCATTCACTTCTAGTCCAGTGTTAACTAAGCTTTTATGATCTGACTGAAGTGAGTAAACTGAACCATCAGTATAGTTTAAACTGTTGGTAAAAATGCACATACAAGACTGGCATCTCTTGCCCATGTTGTGTTTTAGGCCAATTTTTTACTGCGCTCTGTAGGGCTAGAGATGCAAAGACCAAACAGGCTGAAAAGGAGGTGACACTAAGAAAATCATTCCTCACCATGTAACTTCAAGCTGTGTGAACACAGAAAAGTTTCTTCCTAGAGAAGAGACAACTTCCCCTTTATCTTTTTTCTGTATTCCTCAACTGGATGTGATTTGCATCTCCCATGCTGTGCCTGTTGTAAGAACAACTCAATACAAGCATGATTGCTCTTTTGTATAGTTTCATTGTATTTAGATTATAATGATAAGCTTGCCTTGTTCCAAAAGCTGAGGGATGGGGAGGAGAGAATTTCTAGGGGTGCTCTTGTGCAAAGCCTTTTTCTGACTCTACCCGCAGTTCTAAATGAAGTCCAAATATGCTATTTCTCTGACCTTTCCCTATCTAGACATCAAAACACACTGGCCCAACTGCTGTTCTCCCTGTGTGCCTACTGCTGCCATTAATCTCCCTTTCTTATACAGCTCTTCATTCCTTTTCCTTACCTTTGGCCTCAGCTCTTTATTCAAAGTGATAATCTGCTGGCTTTCTGCCTGAGGGAGAAGCTATGATCAATAACAGGAGGAGACAGGGGTCAGCAGAATAGTGATGAGCAGGGCCATTTGCTCCTCTGAAAATACTGTTACCCAAAAATATCAATAACTAGTATGATATTCTTTTAGCTTTTGGATAAGGCATCAATGAAATTTAGGCAGCCTGCATTGGGAGCAGGGGTCTTTTCCTTCTCACTAATTCCTGATTTCAGCTAACCTTCTTTTAGGTGGAGACACGGAGAGAATGGGCTTTTTCCACCTCACAGTGGAATGTAGACCAAGCAAACAGCCATTCCTGGGACTAAAGATACCACTTTTGGCTCCAGTGTGTGGTGGCTCTCGGGGGTTCTGCTTTCCCTTCTGCCTGGTAGTGATTTGGAGCCTGTCTCCAGCCTTTCCTTCCAAAAGAGCCACGAAGGAAGCTCTCCTCAAGGTTGAGTGAGAGCAGAGGCTCAGTAGTACTGTCTAGGTATCACAGTATGGCACTCAGTGCTAGGTTTTGGTTTCTGGATTAGAGCTAGTGTCTAATAATGTTGGTATTACTGGCATAATATATAATTATTATTAAATAATTATTATTAAATAATTATTATTAAATAATTATTATTAAATAATTATTATTAAATAATTATTATTAAATAAAAGCGTAATACTGTTTTATCAGTGTATTAGCCTTCTTTGCTTCAGACAGAAAGGTGATTAATTTCTTTGTCTCTTTCTTCCAAGAACTTCAATTTTCTTTGCTTTCAAAATACTATAAATCCTTACTTCTTGTATGCACCGTAAGTCTCATCCTGCCAGTTGCCTTCATACTACTGGGAAATTGTTATCACCAGGCCTTTTTTTCCTAACTACTGGGGATGCATATTCTTCTTTCTCTTTTGTTTTTCCTAAGAATTAGGAAAAAAAAAAAAAACCACAAAAAAAACAAAAAACCAAAAACCACTTGTGCCTCCTCCCAGCCTAAGCTCTGATTCTGAAGTGTATTAATAGTACTGTTATTGTTAACATTCAGCAATTTTGTGTTGAGCTAGTTGTATTTTGATGGGGAGATGGCTGAGTTTTTGGGTTTAAGGTGTATCCAAGTAATGTTTTCAAGCTTTTCTAATTCACAGTTGTCTAAAATGTACAATTTCTGTTAATAGAAGAAAATTTTTTTCATGTTTGAAAAGAGCACAATAATGCAAGATGTCCTATGAAGTGAGAATTGGCATCAATGTGCCAAGTGGTATGATATTCATATAATTGCTTTGCTGGAGAAATTACTTCTAGGATCTCCTTCTGAGGAAGATTTTTCTACAACTTCAGGTTTCACCTTTCTTAATTTAATTTCATTATACTTGGTTTCTTATCCACTCTGTTGCCTTAAATTACTCCTTTTATTAGCTGCTGCTGCTTAATAAAAATGCAGTGAGAAACGTTGAGGAGGAAGTACTCTTAAACACACTTTGGGTCTCCTCTTGCTTTTTACTCATGAATTAAAAAATTCTGTGGTGGTTGGGTTTGTGGGTTTTTTTGTTTGTTTTTAATAATGAAAGCCAGTGTACAAAAAAAAAAAAAAAAAAAAAAAAAAAAAAAAAAGACCCCAAGCTGGACAACTGTCTGGTGCCCCTGATTCCTGTTTTTCTTCAGTTCTAGTGCCTTTTTTTCCCTGCCTCCCTTAAGACTTAATTTCTTTACCTGGAAAAGCTTAACTGCCTCAGCTTCTCTAAGGCTAATTTGAAAAGCACAGCGAAACCTTCAAGTAAAAGCATAATTAAATTATTTAATACAGTTAAGACCAATCCGTTTGTGTTTTTCCATCTCGGAGCGCAAAATATTCTCCAGAGTGACATTTACTGTTACTGCTACAGTGTGCATACTCTTTGCCTGTGCGGTTATCCGCCGCTGCCTATGGAGCTCTGCTTTAATACCACCTGATTTGATCACTGGCTCGGCTTTGCGAGGAAACAAGCGTTGTGATTCCCCTGGCTCAGCCTGATGATCACCACCGCCCCAACCCCTTTTGACCCGGGGGGTCAACATCAATCCAGCGAAACAAAGGAGGCTCAGATGTAACCTGTTCCTGCTTGTGGTTTTGTGTAGCTAGCTGCAGCGATGTTATTAGTCCCCTCAGAGCAGCAGAAAAGCTGAGGCATTTTCACTGTAGCACCGTGCTGCGGGGTCAGTGAACCAAGCACGGGTATCTGCTACCTGGGGCTGGATGCACAGAGGCGGGGGTGGGAGAGCCGAGGGGGTGGCGGTGACTTCGGGCAGCGGGAGAGGCTCTGCAGTCATTGTGCTGGGTGGAAAACGCGTTTTCACCAGCACAGCCACCGGGCAAACCTGCTGGGTTTTGCTTCGCTCTGAGAACAGTGTTAATGAGAGAGTCTACCCCGTGAGGCTGAAAAGCCCCATTAGCTCCCAGCCACCTCTCAAGCCATGCATCCTGCTCATGGGGTGTGCTGGTCTGCCTCGGGATCTGTCACAAGTAGCAAGGAGGCTGGATGCTGTGGCATGCTCAGTGGGTAGAAATGGAATACGTAGCTAGAGGCTGCAAAGCTTTTTGTTTCAAACCCAGCAAGGAGAAGGTGTTCTGTAGAGATGGAACGTGCTTTCCGCCCTGTGGGTTGCTGTGGCTTGGAGGACAAAACTGCTCCAGAGCTTTGCACACACTGACACTCTTTTGAAATGTAAAGATGTGGTGTGTTCACATCAAAAGGCATCTCCATTTCACAGGTAAAACCGAAATGAGCCAGGTAGGGGCAGTTGCTCAGGTCTGTTACATCCCATGGATGTTGACTCAGCAGAGTCCGGCTGTCCCTGCTGTCAGCACCTCACAGCCCTGAAGCCCTGAGAGTGCAGCCACATCAGGTTGCTCATGGTAAGATTATTTCAATTAGATTTAGAAATAAATTTTATATCTTTACCAGTTTAGCCAGCTACTTGTTCAAGAGTCACTGTAACTCACAATACTTCTGTTCCTGCCTTACTGCAAGATGGGCTTAGTTACATTATATCCCTTCCGAAGTCAGGAAGGATTTGGTATAATTGGTATTTTCTAGGCCTCTTTTAGAGATCAGCAGCTGCTGACTGGGATGTCCTAGGAACCATAAGACAACCTGAAGAGGGGGGGAATCCCACCCAAACTCAGCTTGCAGGGAGGAAAAGACAAAAATGCAAAAGGAAACCCCAAACACCAATAGCAAGAACATAAACCCCAGGCTTCAGAGGCTGCCTGTCTGCGAGGCAGAGGAAGGCGCATGCTTCGGCACCGCTGCCAGCAGGTGGACTCCGAAAGCCCTCAGAGGAGCTGAGCTTCCTGCGGGGCTGGCAGGCGCCCAGAGCCCGTGTAGGCGCCTCTGCTCCTTGCCCTGTGCCTGTGGCCTCCTGCTCCTCAGCACTGCCTGGACCAGCAAGATGAAGTGGAGGAGGATCGTGACCTTTGCCATCCTGCAGGCTCAGCCCCCAGTCACAGGTAAGGCGGGATTTTATTTTAAAACTCTTTTGAGGAAAGAACATTTCGTTTCTGTGCTGGATTCCCCACCATCTTGGTAGGAGGAGGACCTCCTGTCCTCCTCATCATGTCTGGAATCATGGTCAGCTGTGAAAAGGGAGGAGGATTCATTGTGTAGGACTGCCCTGATAAAAGAGACCCTCTCTGGAGGGCTGGGGAGTGGAAGGAGGGGGCAAGGACGGCTCTTGCTGCTGGTTCAGGAGGGACATCTCTCCGGTCAAAGCAAGGCTAACAACAACTTGTCTGTAAATAAGGCACTCGTCACTCACTTGAGAGAGTTTCCTTGGCATTTAACAGGAGAAATTTGGTGCCATCATGAAAATGTTGTGACTTGTAGTAATCTGCGCAAGAGAGGCTTTTAATTTAGTGAGGTAAAGTTAGGGCCGTGCTACTCATAAGGGTATTTTTGGGGGGGGAGGGTGTGTTGGTTTGCAGTAAGCAGCATACCCATCAGGCTGGAAATAGGGTCTTTCATTTCATGTGTCTGCCTTCGTGCTCTTCTCTGCTAGAAACAATGTAAAATGAGGTAAGTTTTACCTTTTTATATTTACTCATGGTGGTGCATATGCTGGCCCCACCTGGGGAGAAAGTGAACTTTGATATGCACAAATCTTCAAAAGTCACATTAATTTTAGGAGAGAGGAATGTACTTTTTAGTGGCTTAGTTAGGTTGAAAGAGCTACAAAATTTACATCTGGAGAAGGCCTCAGCCAAGGCCAGCCAGATACTAGTAGGCCATGTTTGTGCATGCCATAAAGCAAAGTACACTGGAGGAATTTCCCCCATAACATACGCCCTAACTCTGCTTAATGAACAAGCCATCCTTACGCTGAAGACCTTTGGTGAGCGCCACAGACTTTTTATTTGAAAGTTTTCTGGAGATTGGAGGTTGTGCAGCCATTTACTGGTGCTGTGGGATCGGTTGTGGTAATTTGCAGAGGTTATGTTTCAGGAGGATTTTTAGCAGCCTTGAATGCTCAGTTGGCAGGCCTGCCTTCTGTTCATCCCCCACTAGGTCTGAGGCCTCTCTCCCTTTCTGATGCCTTCCATACTTACCTGTGATACTTCTGGTGCTTACATTGTGTAGTTTCAAAAAATAGGTCACAATGTAATGACAAAAATATCTTTTTGCATTTTTCTCCTTTTAATCTGTCACAAGATACCTGAAGGCTCTTGTTTGTACACTTTTAGCAGAAAACTTTTATTGAAAAACATGTAATACAGTTTGTGGGTGGTTAAGGCCTATAGGGCTCTCTGCTGCAAAGCTCTTAGGGGGTATTCACACTTTTAAGGAATACATGAGATCAAATTTTGAACAGGCTAAAATTGCCATTCATTTGTAGATGATTGCCTGTGGATTTGAAAGGAAGTATTTTTCATTGGATACCTATAGTAGTTCAAAAAATAGTAGTATTTAGCCGAGGAGTATAGGTATAAGTAATGTAACACAATTGCTACATTGTTGCTACTTCATTGACGCAAAACACACAGCAACAAAAATGTAAGATCACCGTGAATTTAGTTCAAAAATGAGGCCAAAGAGATGGGTCTTTTAGTTCA
Organism: Heliangelus exortis; assembly: GCF_036169615.1. Lineage (NCBI taxonomy): Eukaryota > Metazoa > Chordata > Aves > Apodiformes > Trochilidae > Heliangelus > Heliangelus exortis. The sequence continues at coordinate 104,953,772 of NC_092422.1, read as the reverse complement.
CAGCTATGAACAGAATCAAAGATGTGCTGCTGCTGCCTGGTGTGTTTTCAAGCCTTCTTAGAGTGAACTTTAATTTTTCATAAAACAGGCTCAGATTCAGTAAGCTGCATACTGCCTTACAGGGAGTTCATCGCACTTTACTACAATATATTTTGTGGTTATTCTTCAAATGGTCAATTGAAAGATGCTGCCAAGACCGGGACTGATGAAATGACAAGGCCTTTCCTATCGGTCTTCTGAGTGCCAAAGTAAATAGGCATGGGAAAAAAACCAAACCAACCAAACCCAAACCTGTTTAAAAAATAATTCTAGAGATAGGCCAATTATTCTGGTTCAGATTTTGAATTATTGACATCAGACAAAGTTTCAGAATGTTCATACTTCACCTTCAAGCAAATTACAGAGGGAAACCATATGATAGACACATTCAGTTTTCTGTGTTTTTCTCTCAGAGGTATAAAAGTGTACATCTGCATGTTTAGCCAAGATCCTCCTATGGCTGCTCTGTTCAAAAGTGCATTAAAAAATAATTTTAATTTCTGAGTAAATTACTTGATTAATCATGTCATTTAATGCAACATAGGCATATTAAAAGATTTCTATCCAAATACCACAATTTAAATGGCAAAAACTTTTGGACAGTTTACAGAACTTTTAGTCTGGGGTATGACAGGCTCCAGTGGCAATAAAATAGTACTGTGGGTGACACTGTAGAATTGCTCCCTTTTTTTTTTAAGGCTGATGAGATGACACTTTGATTTATACAAATAAGCAACACACACTTGTATGTATGAAAATATGTGCAAGAATTTCTTCAAGTATAGCCCTTCCCTGTTTTTCACTTTTCTTGTAATCATCTGCTAAACTGAATGAGATATTGTCCACTTTTTTTTGTGAACTCTGTGGAAACTAAAACATGTCAGTTTTTGGCAGATATCACACAGCTTATTTTCAAAATATTTTGCTGTTCTGCATAATTATGTCTTCTGCCCATTGGATGCCATGATGCCAGGAGCCTTTTTTTTTTTTTTTTTTTTTTATCAGTTCAGGGACAGGGTGATAAAGTAGGCAGGTAATGGATCTTAGTGTTCATTTGTTCCTTCCTTTTGATCAGATGACTTGGCAGGCCCACAAACTGCAAAATCTGTAAACTAAAAGTTGTTTTCAAGACTATTCCGAGAAACCCAAACAAGTAAATATGAACTATTTTGACTACCATCCCCATGTCTTTATATGCTGTCTCTTAACTCCTCCTAGCTGAGGTCTTGTTATGCCTAGGGAAAAAATAATCGAAAGGCTTTCTTTTACATGCTGCCTTTCCTTTTTCCCCTGCCTGTTCACAATGATTCCTTAATAATTCATGGCAAAACTCGTGAACTGACACATTCCAGCAAATGGAACAAAATGTAGGCAAATGTAGCCTTTTTGTGTGTGTAAAGGGACAAAGCGCAAAGCTCTTGCAGCACTAGATTCAATTCTCTGATGCTTATTGTAGAAGAAGCATTTTCTGTTGGAACCCTTACAAGCAAAATTCCTAATGAATAAAGCAACTAGCTAATGATAACCTTCCTTTTGATTTTGCATGTGTGCTAGACGGAGAAGTATATACAAGCCAGAAAAGAGCTGTCTGAAAATATATTTTTATTTCTCCTGTGTGTGTCCTTCTTACGTAAGACTGAACAAAAAGCCACATTGGGAGGTAAAATAGAAGGTTCTTCTAAATAGAAGGTGCCTTTAAGCTAGCAGCTTAAAGGGGACAGGAACCTGATTTATTAACGAATGTACACGTGAGAAACACTTGTGACAGCAATTTTCTGTTATTTACACAAACCTGGATGGTTACTCACACTGTAAGTAAAAACGCCTGCGCAAGGAAAAAGGATATATATAAAATTAAATTATTTGCTTCTTAATTATCTCCAAACTGTAACCAAGCTCCCTTTAAAAAAAAATTTTTTTTTTAAAATTTCTTGCTTGCATAAGTGCAGAGAAACATCAGACTCCCATCCCATTCTCCAGCTCATTCTATATTTGAATGTCTATATTGTATGTGGAAACCTAAGATGCATCAGCTATTCTGGAAAGAAAACTGTAGGGTTTTTAGGGTGTCCTGAATGAACGATATGGCTTCTTAAAAATACTTTAATTATTTATGGTGTTAAAGATACCTGTTTTGTCTGGTTTCAGCTGTAGTCTTATAGGCATTATCGATTTTCACTGTTCCACTAATATTATGACTTCAGTCATCATCTAAATTAAACATTTACTGATATTTCTTTTTAGCATCAAGAAAACAATTCATGTTGTTCCAGTGTCTTCAAGAAACTGAAAGCTTGCAGATTTTTCTGATATGTACTTTTGCATAATGTAGTATTTTGAGATTGGGCTTGAATATCGTCTTAAGTAAATTCCATTCTGCTCATTAAAAAAATACATAGTATTTTTAGCTTTTAAGGTATGACAGTCCAAATAATTTTTTTTTCCAGAAAGCAATGAAGGTTGTTAAGTCCAATTTGTTGTATGCAACCAGTTTATTATTTAATATATATATATAAGAGATAATATATGCAGGCAAATGGAAAGCTTAGTTTACAGTTCTGAAGTCCATACATAGATCTCAGAAGGCAGTGAAAATGCATGTATTGACCACATACAACGGATATATCAATCTTTGTGAATGGTATACTTACCAATGTGTCATTCTTTCAGTATTTTGACAATTTAGCTGTTAATAATAAAGTGAAAACATCTATCTTCTAAGCCTCAGATTGCAAGCACAGGTGCCTGTAAGTTCTGCTTAAGGGACAGGAGCCATGTCAGTTGCTGAACCATATAGGCTGGAAAGATTTGGATCCCTGCAAGTTTCCTTGGAGTAAACCATCAACCTTCAGTAGCCCTCTGTGTGCCCAATACTTTGTTATATGTCTGTCAAATCTTACAAGATGAAGAGCAAGTTTGGGGTTTTCCAACTCCACATACTCTTGGTACGCAGGATTATGTTAAACACCGCCCTTCTGCCAAGCAGGCGCCTGATGAAATGCTCAAACTGTTTGGGTTATTTATTTCATGGGAGTTGCAATTGTATGAAAACTTCATCTATATCCTGACTCCTTTTGAGTAGAACATTTTTAAAATTATATTTATAAATGAAGGAGAAGCCTCTTTGAAAGTTCAGATAACGAGGAGATCAAATATGTATCAAATTAGAATTCGTTGGAAGCTGACAAAGGAGAAAGGTTACAAAATTTTCAAAAAAATGATAGCATAAAATGTAGGAGGAGACACTGGATAAGTCCAGAGGGTGACTAATTGTCAACCTTTCTGTTTATTTTTTTAAAAGAAGTATTGATATGTAGGATTTATTTTAAATTCAAGCTGCTTGTTCAGATTTTCATCTTAAATTTCACCATAAATTAACTTTTTGAGTTTCCTAGTCAAGTTTTCTAGCTTGTAAAGGAAACTTTGAAAATGCAAGCCTGCCTGGCTCCAGAAATGGAAAAAGAGGAAACCAGCTGTTTAACCCACCACTTATAAATTTTCTTCTTTTTTTTTTTTTTTTTTTTTTAGCCATTTTTTGGGGGGTGATAAGTCAGCCTCCATCAGGATGCTGCAATGCTTATGGCTGGCAAGCACTGAAAATAGTTTTCTGGTGAAAAAGAAAAGCACATCAGGTATTTAGAAACAGAGAACACATGCAGAAGCTTTCCTAAGAGCCCCAAAACTTGAATTGTAAAAATTCATTAACAAATTTTTTTATTTAAAAAAAAAAAGTCAGAATAATGGACTGGAACACTTTTTTCATTAGATAGGATGTGATATCCAGGAAATAAAGGGAATCTTAATTTGGGTGGTGTTTGATTTCTTTTTAAGTAAATGTACATTTGCCATTTAATAAGGAAAGATTTTTGCAACTTAAAAAAACCAAAAAAAACCAAACAAAAAACCACCACATTTTTCTGATTGTTCATCCAGATTTCTTAATCAGTTTGTTCCAGCTAGGAACATGGTGTTTTGCATTCATTTCACTTAGAATGTTGCTGTCATGTGCATGACAACCAAACGTGAAATGGCAGAGCCAAGTATTTATCAAAATGTTTCCAAAATATTTAATACATAAGCATGTGTTGTAAATTCATTCCAGTTCCCCGTGGCATGTATCTCATCACAAAGCAAACTGAGGCACTGACAGGGCCAAACAGCAAGATGTCAGTGCTCTCTGGGTGGGTAAACCCCTCATACTTACCCAGATCCTGCAAGAGGATCGAGGTTCTTTGCACAGGTTTGTAGAAGCAAGGCCCAAAATTATTAGATGCTTTGTTTGTGAGCTATTTGTTTTGAACTGATATAGACATCTAGCTCAAACTAAAAAATCTTGTATGATAATTTATGAGGTCAATCTGAAGCAAGAGTTTGGTATAGTGTGACAAAGTCACTGTTTAAACTTCTTGGTAAAGATAATTTCAGTGAAAGATCTGAAATTCCAAATGTTAGCGACTGCACGTTTCTGGTTACCAAGTGTGAGGGGGGTTTTTTGTCATTCAGAAACAGATGAATGGTTTGAATTATGTCCTTTAAAACTATACATAAACTAGATTCCTAGGCTGAGACCTTCCAGCTCACAATCACAATACAGCAGAATTTTAATCCTTTAAAGAAAAATTTTGAGTAGTACCATGTTGCCCATTATAGCCATCTAATTACTATAATATTAGATCGTTTTTCTTTGGTTGCATATCAGCAAGCTTCAGTCGGAGAAACTAACATAAAATCTTTAGTAGGAGAAGTAATTTCTGTGACTATTCACCATGTGTTGTTGCAATTTACACTGTTTCCCCGTTCAGCCATGTAAAACCAATTGGAAGAAAAGTCTTACCAGAATTATTTGGAGTTATCTCCCTCTCTTTCTCCTTCTTTTTCTCTCTCCATGATGTGAATTTGCACAATATCATAACTTTAGGCTCTTATGTAAGAAAACTAATTTCAGTAGCACTTTGTGCAAGCATTCAGATAAATTTCTGAAGATTGAATAGCAGAATAAATTCTGAAGTAATGAAGACAGGATACAGATAAAGAAGTATTACATAACTGGTATCTCGTAAAAAAAAAAAATGTACATAAACTAAAGATCATTTTGAAGAAGCAAGTAAACCATTCTGTGAATTACTCTGAATATAGTTGCTCTGCTCATAAAATGTTTTGTAGCAAATTAATTTCTTTTGTTTTTTCAAGAATGCTACTTCAGTTCTGCAGATTTCTTCCTAACAACTTGCAGACAGTTTTCAGGAATCAATTGCTATTTTATGTTATTTTATGATTTCTTACCTAAAGGTATAATACCTGACTGAGTGTGTGCAGGTGAACTGATTCTTAAAATGCTTAGTCATTTGTATTAGAAGTTGTTAAATTCTTAATAAAATATTTTCAATAGAGATGTATGGCAGTGGTGCTTTATGAAGTATTGTAAATACGCATTTTTCTGTTTGATTTTTTTAATTATAATTTTTAATTTTTGTATTTCTCAGGGTATGCAAAAATCTTCACTGCTAATCTTGGTTCAGAACTTAATAGTTTGGAGTTTGGGGAGTTACAAATGCAACACAAGTGAAGCAATCCATATGATAATTAACTGACTTTGGAGGCTTCTACTATCTGTTGCTGTGACCTCATGCTTGTCTGTTACCTGCAGGTTTTATCTTCAGATACCTCTTCCATGCCTTTCATTAGTAATGGATTTCTTGTTTTTTTAGTCTCTCTCTGGACATGTAAATTCTCTGCATGTATTTTGCTGGGGGATTACTCTGATGAATAAATAGTAAAAATTAAATCTTTGCAGGTGGTCAGCTTAAAGAGAATAGGTGAAAATAAATGAGAGAAACATACCATTTGCCACAACTATCCTCTGATTCTCCTATTCCTGAGAAGAAAAAGGAGTTGTACCCCATCACAGGTTGCCTATTTTTTATGTTCTAGAAACTATTGATCTTTGAAAGGTAAAACTAAGCATTCATGTATTATACGCAGTGGACCAGAGAAGATAAGCAAGGTGAACCCATCTGGATTTCAAGCAGAAGGTCAAACAACCAGTCCAATTACTTTTAAAAATGAGCACCTAATATATGCCATAAAGGCTTTTTGGAATTTAGCTTCTCGGAATAAGCATCTAAAATGGAAAGAGAGAAAAAAAAATTCTCAATCTCTTGCTGTAAGATTAGTTTTAATTATGATTTCAGTAGAGTCCTGTTACCCTTATTCTTGAATAGGGAGGTGATGGGAGCTTTGCCTACACACTTGCACTGTGCAGCATGTGAGTGGGATTGTGCCGTGACTGCTAAGACCCAGAGCACAGTGCCCTGACCTGGCCTGTGCTGGTCAAGGCACAGATGTGTGGCTGGGATGTGTGGCTGGGACAGCCAGGGAGCTGTAAGTGCCCTTTCTCTCTTGAAAGCCCAAAACACTGCATGGAGTGGTTGCTTTTCCATCCCCATTTTTGGCAGGTGACTCCTGCTTTCTGCATCAAGCGCAACAGTTGGGTGAGAATATGGCTGTCTCTGGCAATTTACAAATCATTCCACTGAAAATAGCACAACATAGTCCATTTTCTGTGTAAAGTTTGCAAGAGAACTAAGAGTAACTTTTTTTTAAGGCAACTACCTCCCAGATGCTTATCTGTTTTAGCTGTAATCTAAAGTCCTGATGAAGACTGCTTATAACTTCAAAATTATGGTCCATCCTCAAAACTTTGAAAATAACTACGAGTCTCCAGCACTCTTGTTCTTTACAAGAATCTTGCCTAAAATATAATGAAATGTTAAAAGTTATGCATACTGTGTTTGTTACTTGACTTTTTAACTAAGGATGCATTTTGATCACAACTCCAAGTGTTTCGCCTTGACTCAAATGTTGAAAAAACATGAGATTCTCACAAAATTAATTCTCTCTAGAAGCAGGAGTTTTAATTCATTGTATTTTGAATTCTCACAATTTCAGAATTCCTTACTATTAATGTGAAATAGACGGAACCAGAATTTTCCCTCTTCTACCTATTCACACAGATAATTTCATGTCTTTTCTTTGAATAACTCGCATGTTGTTTTACTACTTCCCTCAAAACTCAGCAAGGTTATAATGCTTTTGTTGCTGTTGTTAGCTATGTGTCTTCTGATGGAAAAGCAGCAGCAGATTTTCAGGCTTGAGACAATTTTAAAATTTTTAATTTTTGTTTTATTTTTTATAACTTCCTTAAAGAACTTAGATATGAACCTTCAGCCCTATCTCACTGTAACATCTTTTCCAAAGTGTTTTTATCTGATTTTATCTTTCTCGGCTACGAAGAAGTAGGTAACAGGTTTACCCCCTTTCTCTTTGTTTTACATCTTGAGCCAAATGTCTATTTGTTAGACACGATGACTTTAGTAGAAAAAAATAACACATTTAAAATAGAGCTTAAAGAGAATCAACTTTCTGCAAAACTTTGCAAGGTATTTTCCTCCTTGTTTTCCAATGGGGTAAATCAAACCCTTCCAAAGTATTTTTGTGAGCCATCAAACAAAGTCTGTGAGCAATTAGCATTCTGCATTTGGGAAGAGAGAAATCCATATTCAAGTCCTTATCCTGTCTGACCCAAAGCAGGAGCTTGAAGGGGGCTCCTATATACCAAGACATTCCAGAGACTCACTGGTTTTGATGAGATATTCTAGTGGAAGTCTAGAAACATTCCCCAATTAATATGCCATTAGAATTTGTGCTGGGAAGTTTCTGATAGTCAAATGTTATTTTGATAAACATTTACAGTGAAAAACCAAAATAAATCTCAACTTCAGTTGTCGTGTTCTATCCTTTGCAGTGAATTAGTAGAGTTAACGCATTTTTGTTCTGCAGAAGGCTTAATGATGTTTTCACCTTTTTTGCAGAGCCTTATAGTAAGGGTCAGCACTATAGAGTGGAATATCTAAGTCTCCTCATCCATCCTTGTAGAAATTGTTGTGCTGTCTTTCGGAGTAACTGCGTTTCAGCATGACCAGAGTCCCTGTGCAGGTTCCTCTGTGTGAGACTGCAAAAGGGAGTGTAGAGATGGTGCTGTTCCCTTGTGCATGGGTATCTAAGAATAGTATCAATATGAGTACTGATAACATATGCTTATATTGATGATTCTGTCACTTCTGAAACTGTAAGTAATTATACAGGACTGGAAGATTTAGAAGAAAGTCCTAGGATACTAAATCTTTGGGTTATGCAATGAAATACTTTGGGTCAGCTACATGAAATATGATCAGAAGAGGCAGTCTGAGAAAGCTCAGCACATGTGCTGACCTTTCTTGAAGAGGATTATCTGGATCCAGAAAGAAGGGCTTTAAAAATATTTGGCAAGTAACTTCACCTCTAAATGTGCTATCTACATGCTGTAACTAGTGTGGCGATAGAATTATTTTCTGAAGAACCTTTCCCTTTTAATTAGGTTGTGTCTGTGTTTTAGTAATTGCTGTACATTTAAATAGACCTAAACTGGCTTTAAGTTATCTGTTTTGTTTAGGCAGCTCCCCAGTGGTGTCAGCAGGAGTTTTACTTCAGCGAAACTGCTTGGGTATTTACCAGACTGCTCAGCCAGATTTTTGCAGCTTACACTAGGTTCTGTGTTGGAGGAAAAACGCTGTTACCAGACAGTCGGATATCGAGTTAGCAAAGTTTTTGTGAGCCTCTGCTACCTCTGTAATGACTCCAATGTACACAAACATTTTGGAAAGGAAAAAGTTTCTCATTCTGTGCCTTTGGGTTCAGTGGGGTCTTAGCCACTTCTGAAGCTTTAGGTTCATACTGTAATAAACACATCGTAGTGTTCAGCTTTGTCCATAGATAGAAGGTATCTTACACCCAAGGAAAAGAGTGCCTCTAAGTAGCTATACTACCTAGCTTTTACTTGTCAGTTCACATGTATAAATGATTTTATGAAGTGGTTTTACTCAAGTCTGTCATTCCGTGTTTTATTCGTGAAGCAGTGTTTTCTCTTTAGGTTTTTCTTTTCAGTGTTTTTCCATTTAACTCCTCATCATCTTTATTTGTTGTAGCTCTGAATAGGTTTTAAGTGTCTTGTGGTGTTTTTTAATGTTACCTGATTAGGAAGATTGCTATCAGGTACTAAGAAAAATCAATCAGAGTGGAATGTAAACTTTTTAAATTGGCAAGTACCATTTAGATCCTCCAGTGTATTTTGCATGTAGGAAATTAAAATATTGGTTGTGTCTACTTTGCTGCTACATGCACAGTGATTCTTACTGCTTACAGGACAGCCTTTTCTTGCATTGGGAAAACGACTGGCCTGTTTCCTTTCCTCTTTAAAACACTTCTATCTTTCTAGGTTCAGCTGAAATGATGAGAGAAACAAACAAACAAACAAACAAAGTTGAGTTATGGATACGCTGTTAGTTTTCCTGAAGTGGAGACAGGGAGGAAAAAATAATGTCCTGTACAGAGTGTGTTATTTCACACTTACAAGACATCTTGAGGTCTTTAGATAAAGTTTCCTGGTGTGATGAAGAACATTTATTGAGCTCCATGCAGCAGACCTGTGCTGTCACTTTTGATGCCCATACAGCTCTTAATGTGTTGAAGCTGGTTGGCACCTGAGTGTTAATGTTTATAGACTGCAGTATTGGGGTTGCAGATATATTTGCACAATTATTCTCGCCACCATTTACTCCCACGAGAACACCTATGCTAGGACCTGATGATTGTCATGTCTGAATATCTCATTTAGCCTAATTAAAACATACGTTATTTTCAATGGAAATAGTTCCTGCTATTTCAGTAGATGTTGAAGTTCAGCTCTTAGCTGTCTGTCTTCCTGTAAGTGCATGCTGCTTTTCTCATGGGTAGCTCCTGGCTACTGAGGACTTGCCCTATGCATTAACTATTAACCAGCCATCAAGGCAAGGACTTCCTCTGGGGACTGACTGCAGTTTATTTGCTCAGTGTCTGCAGTCTCTTTTGCCTCCAGCGCTGAATATAGCAGCGGGGTCTTCAGCTCCCTGGTCTTTGGTTCCTGAAAAGTGAAATTGCCTAAGGGAAGCTATACTTAAGCAAAGCTTTTGTTCAGGGTGTTTTGGCTTATATGGAGTTACATCTATAATGTGGCTTGGAAAATGCTCATTGCATGGCACCTATCTCTGTCACATGTGGGAATGTGATGACTATGAGCTTGCTTGAAAGCTCGTTTGGATTTTTTCCCAAAGCTTTTCATTCTTGGAGTCTTGAGTTGGGAAGGGACAAGGGAAAGTGTGAAACATTTGGCAATAGAGCCCTGAAGTCAAATGGCACTTTGAATGGAGTTTATGTATAACTAATAAAAAAATAGCCTCCTCAACACTTGTACTTAGCATGTAAAAGAACACCCGCTTGTTTATTCGTGCAGAGGCTTTGGGACAGGTGATGATTGCTGTCTAAAAAACACCAGGAAGAGTGAAGATTAAATGAAAATCAGAGTGCATGTTATAAAAATAACTATGAACTGGTGGCTGAATTACTTCAGGGGGATTGGAAGAATCATTCACACCATCTGAATAGTTTTGGCACAGGTTATTCTTGTGGAAAGTGGGTAGGAACTGAATTCTTACTTGGGAGAAGTTTGAGTTTATAGAATGGGCTTTTTTTTAGGGATGGCTGCAGGAGCAAAAAACAGTTTTGCGAAGAGTCCTTCTTCAGTCTTTTGTCCTATTTTATGTATTTGAGATGTGCACAAGAATATACAACATTTAAACAGGCATGTTACAGACATTTATGCTATATAAGTTAATGGATAGATACAAATGCAGATACTATTGATGCTGTACAAGAGTATGGGTGGAAAGCAGGACAAAAATACCTGGGTTGTAAGTATGAATTACCAGCAGCTCTCAGTAAGTTCATATATGCTATTTAGTAAATTAGCACAAAAATCTGGCTTGCTTCCATTATTGAAGACATTTTTCAATGTAGATTTAATAAGGATCAAAGATGATCTTTAGCAAGTGTTTGTTTACTGCTAGATGCATATGTATTAAAACTACAAAATCTGTTTATAATATTTCTTCTTTTATCACATAAACAGAAGTTTTCTGTGAGTAAGTGATGTTCTCCTATTCAACAGATGCAGCCCAAGGTGCGGGAGAAATGTTTTCTAAGCAGGTGCCAGGAATAATGAAATAGTTCTTTTTTAAGCTTGACATTACTATTTCAAAGACAGTGAGTGCTATTGCTGCTGGGAACTCTTCTGTTTCTGTCCTACTTTATTTCCCTTGCTGACTCCTACCTGGATTTTGTCTTTTATAAGCAAGAGGTGTGGGTATGTCTTTCTGGTTATTAACTTCTCTGCCAGTGATACATCTGAAATTTATTACCATTTCTGTAATAATAAAGACAGCTATTAAATAGTTTGAAAATCCAATTAGAAATCAGGCAGCCCAGTAACATGAATTCATATATACCTTTTAAAGTTTCATTATATTTGTCTTTGACCATGCTGTGTGTATATCCCTGGATGTTGTTCTAAACACATATATGTAATATCTTGCTTGTGTCTGGTGCAAGTCAGTCATTCCCAGGGGTCCTTCCAACCTGACCTGCTGAACTTATAGCCCAGTGTCTACTTGAAGTCACTTCTGAATGAGCGATACAAACTCCTCTCCTTTGATTCATGTATATATTAAAGATTCATCAGTCCTGGTTCAACTTCCCAGTATGAAACTGCGATTTCAATATTTACTCTGCCAGTTAGTTTATAAGTGAGTTATTAACACTTAGAAGAAAGTCTTGTAAACCCTATTTGTATTCTTATTTTTCATTCATCTTATTTATTCACTTGCTATTTTTGATACAAATCTGAGATGTGTAACTGACCATTTACCTTACCTAATTCATATAAGAGGTATAGTCTTAATAAAACCTGCTACCGTTAAACTGAATAATTTAAGGTATATATGTACTAGAATGATATATTGGTCTTAACTAAACCATAGGAGTTTTGGTTGGGTAACACAAATATTAACAAAATGTGAAATATTGCTCGATAATATTCCATTTGCCCCAAACTATGAAGCATAGTGTTAACATAACTGTTGAAAAATAAGAGCAGCTGCATTACAGTTTTCTAATAATAAAAAAAAGCTCTGTGTGTGTGCCTGTCACATTTTACATTATTGGAAATTAAGGGCTAACAAGCTTCCTGGCTTTAAAATATTGAATTTGTTGAATGACAAGAGCCTGCTAAGAGAAACACCTTTGATATGATTTTAGAGAAATGTGTAACTTCCCTGCTGTAAGAAAGCTTTGAGAGAGAACAAAATTCTCTCAGTGTGGCTATATGGTCAGATTTGCTTTATTATGCCTTAAGGATAGATTGGGAAATGAAAATACAAAGAATCAAAACAGCTTTCTTCAAACATCATAGCAGAAGAATTTAGAATAGAAGAACAAAATTATTGTTACTGAGGATAAAATAATTATTTGACCTGCTCACTGGGTTTTCTGATTCAGGTGATGTTCATGTAATCTAGTGAAGTACCCTCAATAAAATGTGTATTTTAGATGAGGAGAATATGTGAAAGCGGTTATGAAAGCAATTAATTTCTTCCTCTAAAGCTGCAGCTATCCCTTCATGTGATCTTTCTGTCCTATTGTTCTTCTCTTTGGTGTAGAAGTATGAGGTTTTTATTATGGTTGGCTTAATTTGTCCCACTCTCTAATACCGTATTTCAGTAGCAATTTCCTTTTAGCAGGGAAAATAATAAAGGAAAAACAACAGGTTAAAACTACTGCTGCTTGAGGAGAATTTAAAACTGAGCATGGAGAAAGGCATAATACAAATCCTTTTAATGGAATTGTGAGACACAAGATTTTTTATTTTTCCCCTCTGTATTCCTTTCTTAGCCTCTCTGAACTGCCAGTGGTGTGGGAAAAGCAATAGTAGTTGCAACTAAATTTAGAGAAAGGGCTTTTCAGCAGCCTTCTTGCTTGGATGCATCAAACAATAATAGGTGTGAATATGTTTAATTTTTGAAACTTCTGGTATTTATGACATTTGCTAGCCAGCTTACAAGTACAAACGTAATGCAGCTCTGTGACATGCAAACTCTGAAATTTACATCAAACCCTGTTTTTCTGAATCGTAACAAGTCTGAAGTCTCTAGCATAGTAATAACTGCCTGTGCAGTTACCATTAAATAGAAATAACTTGTCTGTTCAATTCCAAAATGGAAAAAAAAAAAAGAACATAATGTTTTGTTTTGATATTATTTCAATAAAAAGTTCAATTTTATGACAGAAGATACCTGGACAGTTGATCATAACCATGACAGTTCTGTCAGCTCTAGAAAGGTGTTGATGGGCTTGTTTCTTAAAGTAGAAAGCAGTCAAGACAGGAAACCATTAAACCAGCACCATGCATCTGTTTGACTGTGTGTATAAGCCTGAGACATTCTGGGCTACAAGGAGGGGGACAAGTCTAATTCTTCCCTTTTCAAATGGGTGGGGTGATGCCCTGCCATAAGGAAATATACCTTTGTTACACCTGTTTTGATTGGGGAAGGCTGTCACATTGCTTACTCCAAGGTGATTGCCACAGTCACACTCCTCCTCCTCCAAGTAGCTGACTGCTAGTGGTTGGGTTGTGTGAGGCCATGGAAGAAGAGAGGCTTTCGTGTCATGTGGGGTGTGTGAGATGTCATCTTTGTACTTGGCATCATGTATCAGAAACTGAGAATTGCACCTAGTGTATGAAATTAGTCTAGGCTGGTGACACCAGATTTTTGACCATTATTAGCACCTCAGCAAGAAACTGCATTGCAATATGAATGGGAAATCTCCTAAAAACCTCACTGCAGATGGATACTTTTGTGAGAGCAGACAGAAGGAAGCCACTGTGCAGAATCAGTCAAGCTATGCTGCAAAATCTGTTTTGTTTTTTTGTAATTGTCATTACAGTGTGGCTAACACATCTTGGTCTTCCAGTGTAGATGGGACTGCGAATTGTGTCTTTACACTGCTGAAGTGTGATTGTCTTTGGTTTTGGTTGGGCTGTAACATGATTTGGGAATGTGACTCCACACCACCAACACTGCAGAATAAACTGTGTTCCTAGCAGGGCTTGAACACTTGTAATCTCATGAGTACCTTTTCATCTCCCAGTGTAGACTTTTTTTAATCCTTTGATGAATCATGACTTGCTACTAATGATTTCTTCTTCATAAGCATTAATAGATCCTTACACTACTTGTCTGAAGTAGTATGTTCCTGTAATTTCTGTTCTAATGGGGTAAATCAAGTCACAGAATGGTTAAGTGACCTTTGGAAAGTTTCTGGCAAAGCCAGCAATGGAACTGCCAACTGCTTTACCCATTAGTTATAATATGTTTCCATCTCTGAATTACTGATGGACTAACAGAATGGCAGACTAGACTAGAGGAGGCAAGAAACTCCTTGTGCAAAAGTATACATCAAGACCCTTGATTGTGGGTTTTCAGCCGAAGTAAGGGGAAGTTGTTTCATGTTGCTATTTGTAAACAAAACCAGCGATATAAATAGAAACCCATGTTGAGATAGGAAAAGTATCTCCATACAAGCTGCTGCATCAAGAATGAAAAGGACTGCAAAATGAATGCAGTGCTGAAGCCTGTAGCAGATGAGTTGTAAGATAGTCTACATATCTTGACAATCACCAAATGAAAATAATTACAAATCATCTTCCAAAGCAAAATCTTATTGACAGAAAATTAGTGTCATGTCCAGCATGCAGAGGCCCAGACATGGCAGTATGACATAGAACATGGTTAAAATCCATTCAGTGCTTCATAGCAGAATGCTGGGAATGCTCTGAGCTTACCATGCAGAAGACTCCAAAAGGACAAGTGCATAGAAAAGAAAAGGTAAGGAGTGAATGAGATTCATCAGGTAGCATGCAGGTTAAGATAGAAGGGTCACTGGGAAATAGAAGTCTTACCTGATATCAGATAAAAGTTTTGAGACTGTTTTTTAAAAGATAATATATTTCTATCATACTAGCTTTATTACTGGGAATGTGCTGGAAATCACAAGAGTAAGGCAGCAGGATTTCTCTTAAGCAACCATCTGTTGTATAGTAAAGTCGAATCTGGCTTTTCCTTGAAAGAGGTGGACATCAACAGCTGGCATTCTCAAGATGAAAATAAGTACCAAAAAGCCTGCCATGAAGAAAAATGATGTTGTTATGGCTGGAAGGGAAGCCTCTTTCCTTTGAGTCAGTTTTTCTCTTGAAATAGAAACCCTGCAACTGCTGAACTAAATTAAAGGCTTCAGTGGAATGAAAGGTCTCAATCCACCTTCTTGATTTATTTCTTATTTCTGGCAACATTTTAATAGAGATTATTATGGGGCTTTTATATAGGGGCTTATATTGGGGGTTTTTTTGTTGTTGTTGTTTCAAGAGAAATACATATGGAGAGCAGTAATAAGGTCTTGAGTTCCCAAGCAATTGCTATGAGATTGGATAGCATGTGTTTGTTGATCCAGATATCCTAGGATTAGTGCCAGGTAGAAAACCTCAGCAAGGCTGCTACTGGTCTTTGCAAAAGAGCAGGATGATGAACATTTGATTAGCTCAAAATGTTGGCATCTGTAACTGAAAAAATACGTAAACTGAGAACAGCAGGGGTTTTCTAAGGTGTTGAAAAAGGGTGAGGAGAATGGGAGGCAAAGGAGCCACCATAAACTTTCTTCAGGCACAGAGGCTGAAATTGTTTTGAATTCTTCCCCTTTAGACTTGCCAGCCTAAGTTAATGGCAAGAACCAGAGTTTGTTTTGTTTTTTCTTCCAGAAAGATCCCGTGTAGGTGTGTAGAAAATGAAAACTTGGTAAGGCCATGGTCTTCAAATTCATACAATGAATAAGTTCAATAACATCACAGGATCTGAAGCTGTGATATTGATTTCCCTCTAATACAGGTAAACCACGATGCCTCTCACACTTCTGGTGTCATATGACTCTGTCTCATACCTTTCCCATTTGTGGTGGGTGGTCTGACGTGAACTTCAAAAAGCCACTGCTTCTTTCTCTGCCTGTGCCTCTTACCAGCCTTTGTTACTTGAGTACTTGGATTCTGATTCTGTGGTACCTCAAAAGGTCCAGAAATTAATGTACTTACTGAAGGTAAGATTAAACAGAAATACAGTCTTTGCAGGACTGAGGCACGTGCAGTCATTTGGGGACTGTATTTAAGCAAGTACATCTGTAATACCACTAGCATTATCGCCCAAAACTGTGATGATTGAGGGCTGGGGACCTCATGACTATTTAATGATTTATTATAGCGATTGAGTCTTGCTGTTACCAATTTAGAGGCACTTAACACAGCAATAGCAATTTAGAGGCAAAACACAGCCCCCACAGTAAGGCAGGATACGATTGGGAGTTTCATGTGAAGGTGAACTGAGCAGCTGAGTATCTCCATCAACAGTCTCCAATTCAAAGCAAGATATTTGTTGTTTTGGTTTTAAATTTTCTGTTTCCAGATACACGGGTGTTTTCTTGAAAGAGCTTCTTAGAAACCAGCATCTCTTCCACTGCTGACTTGTTTAGCGGGTTGTTTCAGCACTGAGGCTGACCCTTTTCATTTTCGATGTCTTTTGTGCTCAAGCCCCGAAATGTACAAGTTTCAGGCTGCTTTCCCCTCAGCTCAGCAGAAAATGTTAGCACTGCTGATCTCTGACAGAGCAACGGGTGACAAACTGCCTTGTCATTTCAATCAAAGCCACCCACCCTTGTCATTAGATTTATCCAGGGTTAAACCCTTCATTACGCACCAGCCCCAGCTGCCCGGGGTAGCTGTTTTTCTTAATCTCTTGTCATAACTGTTGTAGGTTGGAGGTGGGAATGAAAGCACCTACTGACTGAAGTGACAGCTTTATTCTAGGAGCTGGGGACTCAGCTGAAAGGAAAAACAAATGGGGACATGAATTACTGGGTATACAGCTCAGAAGGATAATGCATTTTGTAGAATTAAGAGGGTTTTTTAAAAGAAATTACATAGCAGTTCTCATCTCCTACTTCCTATATAATCTTACTTCTTGCATGTATTTTTCTGTATTCCTCTTGTTTAGTTCTCCCTTGTCAAACTGATTTTCAGGTTTGTTTGGGTTTTTTTGTTTGGATTTTTTTTTTTTTTTTTTTTTTTTTTTTTTTGCTAAGAGATGTCTCTGTTTTAATTGGAACATATTCAACAAAACTTCCTACCAATTCATGAGCCAGTTTTTGTTTAAATATGCAAACACGTAAGAAAAGATGATGTAGACCCAGCTGGTATAATCCATTTCACATTGTAACAGCACAAGTACAAATGCATTTTATTTTTAATTTTGTTACATTATGTCTCAATGTGTTAGCAGTCTCTGATTTGTAAATTTATTTTTTGTAATCTTGTCTTTATAGTGTTAGGGTAATATAGTTTGGTGTCTTATCTCTTGGAAGTAGAAATCTTGTTTTGAGTCTGACATTGATTTGCTTTACCTCCCACTTACCTTACAGCTAAGTGGAAAAAAAGGTTGCTTTATTATTATTATTATTATTATTATTATTATTATTATTATTATTATTATTATTTATTTTTCATTAAGTACAAAGCTATTTGCCATAAATAGCCCAGCTACTCCCTGAGTAGCTAAAGGAGAAAGGAATAATAGACTTTATTTTTTACCAGCCACTGGAAATACATTGGCTGTACTAGAATTATTTTGAATAAATCTTCTACATTATACTTCTTCATCTGATAAAATTTACTACAGGTACATTAGACCTTTGATTAAATTTGTGTAGTATGTTTAAGTGCTAGATATAGTGAACATGTATTTTTTATAACTTAAACCACCTCTCCTTTACCAGGGGAGAACCTGCTACTAGGGCTGTTAGGGACCAAGCAAAGGAGCACAGAGTAACTCCAAAGGATTTATAGTATGGTTGTCAAGAAATAACCACATAACATGGTTGACATTCTTCTGAAATACAGTGGGTGTCATCAGACATCCTTTAAATTGATTATAAGGTAGCAGCAGGTGAATCCTTTGGCCTGATATTGTGAGACTGCAGAGGTTATGCAGAATCAAACCTTCTGTTGTTACACAGAATTATGAGGTTACCAATGTCCTGTTTTGAGTTTGATTGTGATTTATTACTGGATGATTTAAAATATGAGAGCTTTTTGTAAGCTGTATGTGGAGTACAGAGAAAGGGGAAGATGAAAAGAAGGGAAGGAGAGAATGAGGCAAATATTCTCTAAAAGGTTAAAATACTTGCAGAGCCAGCCAAGGTGGGAACAAGAGGGAAAGCGTCAGAGGATAAGCAACAGGGCATAATATTATGGGGAGAATTGTAGGTATGGTGGCCCATAACTTACCTTCATATGTTCCCCTTCATGTTAGGTATGATCCTGGGAAGCCAACCCATGATTCAGGGGCAAGATGCAATTCAAACACTGCTTTGATTGTTACCTTTTAAGTAAAGGTAAAAATGACCTTCCTAAAGTTTTGCTTATGTAGGTGAGGGTGAGTACAGAATCTCATAAGGATTGTGATGGTTGAATCTCTCACTGTCTGAAGCTGTGATGGCAGTATCTCCCTTGCAGGTAAATGAATAGGTTTGGATAAATATTCATGTTGTCCATCTGAACTGTCCATACTGTTTTTTCCTCCCTGTTAAGACTTTCTGTCCTCAGATATGACTCATGCATTACTCAAGTCTGTAAATAATCCTTACTGTTCCTTCACTGACTGCTAAAATTGGGCTTCAAACACTACAGGGGCTGTTCTGTGTTTAACAGAAGAATAGTGAGCATGCTGTTAATACTTCAGGAAGAGGAAAAGCAGTGATAATATACAAATCTGTTGCCTTGTACCTCAGTGGGCCAAAATACTTCAGGATAAGTTCTATGGGAAAGACACGAGAGGGACATAGAAAGTAAGATAAGATGTAAAACAGCTATACCAAAGATTGATTATGAAGATAACTAAACCAATTGCTTTGTAAAGGATTATTACTTATTTCCACATAGGAATAAATGGTGGATTTATCTGGATCATTTTCCATGGTGTGCTAAATGGACCAGAGAAGAGGAAGGGTAGCATAGATATTCTAAAGGGTATAGTGAATTGGCTTGCAAGAACATGCTGCAGGAGAAAATTTTAAACTGAAGAGGTAATAAGTGAGAATCTTAAAAACTTACATGGATGTTATTATTTTAATATTGTATTTAATAAGAGTGACAGAAAAATGTAGGAGTGTGTGAATAAAATTTACTAATTACACAAGATTAGAAACATGACTTCATCACAGAAGCAGACTGTAGTATCAGGCAGGATTCTATGGACTGGTAACAGTACAGAGAGAACAGGTATACCTTGGGAAATTGCAACAAATTTCTGCCCACCACTAGATGGGCACATAGTAGAGGGGGATTTGTATGTTGATTGTGTGTGGTATCATCAAAACTAGCAGTGAGAGAAGCCTCATAAAGAGAATCCAGGCTTTATTAAAATCTGCATTTGCCATAAACTGGAATAATATTTATGTCAATGCATAAAACACTGGTAAGACGAAATTTTGTGTTTTGTTTTGACCACTCAAATATGAAAAGAAATGCAAGTAGAAGAGGTATGGGAAATAGCTACTAGGAGGGTCAGGGAAATGGAGGTCCTGTTCTGTAGAGAAAGACCAATGGGCCTTGGCTTGCTTGGCCCCAACAGAAGGTTGCTACCTTTTCTTTAACAAGTGCGTTCATAAATGCTGAAGAGAGAAGTCAAAGTGTGTTTCCTTTTCTCTGGTAGAATTTTCAGTTTACAAGCTTTCTCCTTCTGTTTGAGCCCTGTGCCATGTCCTTACTTTTAGGCAGCAGATCTGCCTGTGAGAGCCTGGGCAACCAAGGCCATGCAGTAGATGGAGAAGCCCCAATTAGAAGAAAGAGATGGATGTGCTGGAGTGTGTCCAGAGAAGGATGATCAGAGGGCTGGAGCACCTCTCCTATGAAGACAGACTGAGAGTTGGGGTGATTCAGCCTGGAGAGGAGAAGGCCAGAGGAGACCTTATTGTAGCCCCCCAGTATCTGAAGGGGGCCTACAAGAAAGGTGTTGAGGGACTTTTTAGGGTGTCAGGTCTCAGGGGAATAGATTCAAACTAGAGGAGGGTAGATTTAGATTAGATATTAGGAAGAAGTTCTTCACTGTGAGGGTGGTAAAATACTGGAACAAGTTGTCCAGAGAGGTGGTGGAACCCCCATCCCTTTTTTTAATATTTTAAGGGCTCTGAGCAACCTGATTTAGTGAGAGGTGTCCCTGTCTATGGCAGGGAGTTTGGAACTAGATGATCTTAAAGGTCCCTTCCAACCCTGAAAATTCTATGATTCTAAGGGCTACGCTTGCAATGGGCAGCTCAGGGCCAAGGGGAGCAGGGACAGGTGCTTTTTGAAATGGCATTGCCATACAGATATACAGGGGAACTCTACTTTTTTATATGAAGCTAAAATAATAATAGTAATAATATTGGAGGGGAAAAAAGCTGTGTAAAATTAATATTTAATTAATTGAAAATGGATATTGGAAGACCTTTTGTGTCTCTTAGGGCAACTCAGGTTCCTGGTCTGCCAGGGAGCAGGGGAAATAAACTGTTTATGTGTGCCCATAGCAGTCTTAAAACACAACATGAACAGTGTTTGTGCACCTCGGGGTTGCAACAGTGGGAAGGCATTCTTGAGCTGTATGTATAATGAATCATCCAATGAATTCCATTGTCTTTGTTTTCAAAATCTAGGAACATGGCCACCTTCTTTCCCTGAAAATTGTGCCTTCAGAATTAACAAAACAGTGGTAGACTGACTAGCTCAGGGGTTCCCCTCCTTCCTGTCATTAGTAGAGGGAAGAATTAGACATAAATTGTTATCTGAGGTTGAAAGGATGTTTGTATCACCTCTAATGATGCTTGAGTTCACCAACTGCTGTGTGAAGGTGTCTTTTTCAGGATTTATTTTAATGGAACGTGGGTATTGCAGTGCCTTACACCTTTAGCTATGTTTTGCTCAGTGGCAAGGCATTCAGATCAACATAAATCACATATGTCAGAAATCTCATGATTACTACTTGAATGTACAACCTTCTGCCTTGGTAAACAAGAAGACATGACTGTTTAGTTTTAAAAACAAAACCAGGAAAGTGAATCCTAGTGTTTTCCCCACTTCCAGCCAGTTTAACCTGGGGTTTTGTCTACTAATCAGTGTTTTGCCTAGTGATTTTGATTGGGCACATCAAGAATTCATTTTCTTTTAATGTGTTTTAATGCTTATTAAAAGGAGCTCATTAATGGTAAAAAACCATGAAGCATGCAATTACAACTAATACAGGTACATTGAACCCCGTTCCTTGAGCATTTCAGAATTCAGAGGGAGCTTGACTAGAGCCTTTGTCAAAACCACCAGATGTGGATTTTATTTTATTTTATTTTATTTTATTTTATTTTATTTTATTTATTTTATTTATTTTATTTTATTTTATTTTATTTTATTTTATTTTATTTTAATTTATTTTAATTTATTTTTATATTTTATTTTATTTTATGTTTTATTTTATATTTTATTTTATATTTTATTTTATATTTTATTTTATATTTTATTTTATATTTTATTTTATATTTTATTCTATTTTTTTATTTTTTTTTATTTTTGTATTTCTTTTAAGTACTGAAGGCATAATAAGTTTGCAGGAAAGTGTGGCTCCTGGAAGGAAGGTGATATGTGAAAGATGGTAGCTTGGTTTTGTGTCAGAGCACCTGAGACTGACATTAATCCCTGCCTCAATATCTGCATAACTAAACGCAGTCCTGCAAAAAATATTTACCTGGTTCTGTTTGTTACAGAACTGTCAATGTGTCATATTTTTTTTCAAGTACCCTTGGTTTTGGTTTAGTTTACTTTTGGGTGGAATCTAATTATTTCTATAACCCTGACTTTTTTAAAAGCATGTAGGGTTTGGCAGCTCAGTGTATCTGCTCTTCCCACCCCATCCTATCTAAATTTGCCTGTAGCTTGTCAATACCCAAGTGCCTGCCTGCCTCGACGCATTTTTTTCCACCCTCCTGCAGCAGGAACATGAGTCCTCACCGTGGACGTAGCTTTAGGTATTGCTGAATGTTTCTTAATGGTCACCTGCGTTGTTTCTTCTCGACCTCATTGCACCCTCTGCTTTTTGATCCGAAACTTGCAGACGTGCTGATGAGCTGGAAAGCTTTTCCGCTTTGGGAAGGGGGGTACTGGGACAGAGGTTGGCTGTGAGACTTGGATGGAAGAAAGTGTTGGTGATAAGCTGCTCAGCAAACACTTGTGAGTACCGGAGCATCACCGGGCTGTGATGCTGGGGCACAGTTTGAGCAGTGGAACATACACAGCTGCGTTGCAGAGACTGAAAACAAGCAGAAGAAAAACCCATGTAGAGTCAGAGAGATGATGATTTCTGTGAACTCGTCGTGTGTTTCCACATGCAAGCTGACTCCAGCGGGCTCCGCCGCTGCCTTTTATCGTAAGCAGAATCATGCGGCTGAGCTGCTGCCTGCCAGGCAGACCTAAGCCACAGAAAGCTCAGTTTTGACTTTCTGGGGAAACATTTGGGTCGAGTCTGCAGGCTGGCAGGGCTCTCACTCAGCTTTTTGA
Source organism: Heliangelus exortis (assembly GCF_036169615.1). Lineage (NCBI taxonomy): Eukaryota > Metazoa > Chordata > Aves > Apodiformes > Trochilidae > Heliangelus > Heliangelus exortis. The sequence goes on along the minus strand of NC_092422.1, from coordinate 104,931,091 downwards.
TTAAAGGCCAGTGCAGTGGTTCTGTGCTGTGGTATGTATCCCAGAGATGATCCCTCTTGTCTAAAACAGAGGAGTTTTTAAAGTTGTTTCCCTGACATTCAGGCACTGAATTTTCTCCATCTGAAACTGTGTAGACCAAATTTAAAAATCAGTCTTTTACAAATCTTCATATGTAATTGTAGCGAATGAAACTGATAAATGCTGTTCTTTTAACACCAGCATAGCAAAGAGATGTTACTGAATCAGAACAACAGGTCCCAGAACAGTGAGACTTAAAAGCCTTTTTCTGGAGTTAACTGGAAAACTGCTATCTGTTTTTATTTTTACTTTTTTTCCAAAAGAGTTTTCTTATAAGAGCTCAATGATTCCTTGTTTTAGAAAAGGTGCATTGTTTTTTGGTTTTGTTTTGTTTTTTTTTTTTTTAAACTTCATTATTGTTAGAAATGAAATACTACATGAAAATGTATTTTTCTTATTTCTGCTTCTGTTATATCAGGAAGCCAAACTAAAAATTATAATAGCGAAAATATTTCTGGTTTAATTTTTCAGAGAAGATACTTGTAAATTGCAATCTCCTCTGAACAGGTACTTGGGCTGTTGTGCTTTATGAGTACTTAAGCAAAGACAGACCTGTTTCTTTTTTGGTTTTTACTTATTTTTTAAATCACTCCATGGATACAAGTTAGTTGCAAGAAGTATTTAAACTGTCTTTTTGCCACTCCTTTTAGAGCTGCAAGCTCTTGTTTCTTTAAAATGAAAACAGCTCCAATGTTAGCAATGAAAACATCATTTTTATTTATAGCACATTGATAAATGTAGCTTGAACTTTTTAGCATGCGAACTCAGCTAACAGTCTGGGGCACCAGAAGGTACAACGTTCCATCACTAGAGTGACTTAGAGCACACATACCATTTTCTTCAAAGCACACTGGGACAAAATAATTCAGCTTTTCAGCTTTTTTGGGTGAGTTATCGAGTTCATCTCAAGGTTGAAAAGGACATTCGAGCAGGCAATTAGCTTACCAGTTTAAGTTAGAGCTTTAGTTTTCTGCCTCGAGGAGGATGGAATCTGGGCCCTGGGCAGTTATTTCTCTTTTAGCATAAATGAACATGTCAAGTATGAAATTTAACACATTCTTATTTTTTCAAAGAAAAATGTTCTCGTGGTTACATGGTATAAATACCAAGTACAACACAATATGTGCTCAAAGATGAAGACCTTAAGATTGAAAGAAAGTGGAGAAATGACGTGTAAATATTTTTAAAAATAAAATTAATTATTCTAAAGTCCTCTTTGTGTACTCTCCCATTAACAAGTTAGTCCTTTCTATTACAGATGTTAACAGGCTGTACTTAATGTAATTTATATACTTTATCTTCTTGGTTTCTGTTTCCCTGTAACTAATTTTTGATATCTGAGGCTTTGCTATCTGTCCAGGCAGTTTCAGGTTAGCATAGTGAGGTATTTTGAAAGAGAGATGCAACATACTCTCCCACAGAGACTTTGATTTCAGCTTATCAATTAACTTCTTCAGCTTCTGTGACTGGTGTCTGGGCTTTATCAAAGAATATTATAAATAACCTTCCAGGCAAGGAAGAGAACAGCTGATTCTTATAGCTCTTTTCTCCATGCAATTAAGATATTAAACAGCTCTCTGTAAAGCCACACACAAACTCTCTAGTAGCCTAAGGTACCATATGCTGAGTTCATTTATTAACCTGATTATTTTTTTAGCCTCTGAAGGCATTTATGACCTGCCATTAATTTATGCCCTTTCTCAAAAAGGTGATAATATTTCTTTACACCTGGGCTGATGGAGTTTGTGCAATTGCCTGCATCTTTAGGGGTTTTTCTTCAGAAAATTGCACATACTCTTATTTAACTTCTCAGTGACAGAAAAACTTGAAAGTGTATATGAAAGAAAACAGAAGATGCCACTCTCTTTGTCATGACATTGGCATGTGAGGGCTATGAATGCAGCTTGTAGCATTTTGGATTGCCTGTGATAACACAGGTCCCAGGTAACAGATTGTTGAAATACATAATAATATATTAGATAGAACTAGCACATGGATGTGAGTGCTAATGTGTGCGTGTTGTTTTAAGTATTAGCCTTGTCCCTGATGTGGTTTAGGTGGCAGAAGCATCAGCAAAGCCTGGACTGTAGGTAAGAAAACATCGCACTCTCATCCAGAAAATTACAGATTTTTGCCAGGGAAAACAGCCTGGTTTCTCTCTGAAAGCTGTATCCTTACTGTGTGTTTTGGGTGTCAGCTGTCCCCTGAAAGTACCAACATTTTCAGGAACACTTCCTGAGCTGGAAGCAAGGCTTGCCCACTGATAGGGGTGAGTAACACTACGAAGAACAGGAGAGAAAATGATGAACAGATGAAATATTTTCATTTCCATTGCTTTGTCTGTATTGTCCAGGTGTCTTCCTTTAAATACAGGAGTCAGTTTATAAATGAAACTGTAGCTCCTCTCCACTCAAGTGGAAATATGTTCACCTGTTTTTTACAAATACATTTAAAGCTGCTTGCTCTTCTTTTCCACAGCTGCTCTCTGACTCTTTCTCCTGCTGACATGCAGCTTTTTATCACCTTTCCCCAAACTCCTCTTGCTCCTACTGGACACTGATGCCAAAGGAAGCAAGAGTGACACAGCAGTAAAGCCTGGGCTGTGTGGATGCTGAAGGTGGCTTCATACAAGTGACAGGGGAGATCTTCCAGAACAACACAGAGGGGAAGGGGCCCCGCAGAAGGGAACCCCTGGGTAGGTCGCAGCCCTGTGCTGAGCTTTGTTTCAAAGGTGGGTGCTGCTTCCTCCATGCTGCAGTCCCTGGCACCCTTGGGTTTGTGAGGGGAGGGGAGGCAGGGAGGCTCTCCTGCAACAAGGCAAGGAGGGCAGGAGGCTCCCTTCATAGCTGAACCTTTTTTTTTTTTTTTAACTTTCACACATGCATCTGCTGACTGAAAGTCATTGGTATTACAAGAGTGATTTGTTTGTCTGAGCATCCTCCCTGCTCTGGTCTGTAACCCACCAAAAAATGAGAAAAAATGGTTGGGGTGAGTGTATGTCAATATACATATATACATAAAGGGAGACATCACACATCCCTGGTATATATTTATATGTGTGTATATGTATGCACCCTTGGTAGAGGATATTGCATGGATGCTCTTAAGGAAGGGAAAGACAGTGAGCACATTGCACTTAAGAGAAAATGGCAATGGGTGAACCAAAAAGTTTGAGGCCCTCATTTAAAACTGAATAGTATTGCTGTTTTAGCTAAGTCCCTACAGCTCTGGAAGATGGCATCAGTGTAGAATCCTATTATATCTCTGTATTTCTTTCAGGAACTGTCTCTGCCTTATCAGCAGTCACTTTGGGAGCAGAATGCTCTGAGGAAGCATAAATGCAAAGTAAATGGGGAAAAGGCAAAACCAGTGTTTGTGAATTGAAGATATTTATCAAAAGTTCAGCATATATTTTTATTTTGATTATTCCAACTCAGGTCCACCATGTGTTTTGAATAAAGTGACTTAGTCTTCTTCAGTAAGTGAAAAACCTTCAAATAAAAATATTTTGTGATGCCTTTGTATTTCTGGTTGCAGCTAATGCCAGAAGTTCTAAAACACTGCAGTTCTGTGAGCAGTGCTGTATATAGTGGCTACCTCAAATTTGCATTTGTTGTGAGAAAGATACGGCCTAACCTCATAAAACTTATATTTAAACTTCTGAATATTTATTCTGAATGACAGAAGCTGCATTTTGTTGCCTGCTTGTGGAAGTCAATATAGTCTATGTCAGAGAGCACAAACAGGGCTTTTTTGCCCTTTGACATAGTAACTTGACTTATTTTTCTCTAAATCTATAAAGTCAGTTATTCAGATTGAAACCTTCCAGTTGCTCATTATGAAGGAGTGGGAGTTGGCAAGAAATATTCAGAAAAATGCATGCTGCAATTCTGGGTGCCTTTTATAAGGCAGAGGGAGGATTCATGCATCAGTGGTTACTCTATATGGATATGAATTTGTTTTCCCCCCTGGCAATTTCATTTTTCAATTCCAGAGTCAAAGCTGCCTTCTGAAAAGAGATCTGTATTTTGCCTTTTATAAAAAAACAAAAAAAAAACAAAAAAAAAAAAACCAAACAAAAACAACAAAAAGAAAACAACCTTGTAGCTTTCCCTTTCTGTCTTAGCCTGACAGGCAGCATTTGCACTCCTAGTGCCCTGTTGAACCCTGAGTCTGGCTGTGCAACACAAGATCATTTAGTGTGGTTGTCTTCTTCGAGCTCCTGAGATGTCCCAAGAGCTGAATTCTTCAACTCAGGCAGCAGAAGTCCAGGATGTTAAATGTCAAGGTATTTGGTTCTCATTGCTGTGCTCTCCAGACATTTTCCATTTCATGGATGGATGCAAAAAGTCCTGCAAAGACAGCCACGTTTTGAAAACAACCAACCAACCCCTTGCCGCCACCACCTTGCTTAAAAAAACAAAACAAAACCAAAAACAAACCAAAACCAAGCAGGTTGGTGTATAAGATTGCGTCACATACGTATTGCCTTCAGAGTGCTGATAGGGCTTTCTTTGGAGCCAGATACTTCAAAGGAAAACTCAGTCCCTGCGTATTCTGAACCCTTCTGTGTTGTGGGGTTGGCACGATGCCTGTTTATTTGGTTGCAAACCCACGCAGTCTTTCTCCCACTTTGCAGAGGTGGGAGGTTTCTCCCAGGCATTACTGCTGCTTCTTGCGTCAGTGGGGGCACATGTCTGATCCCTCATGATGTTCCTCAGAGGATTGCTTGCTCCAGTCGCCATAAAGTCCCAAGTTTGGGAAAAGGATGCCTGTGACCCACTTATAAGGGTATTAATAGGTTGGTTTTGCTTTGTTTTAGTCAAGCACTATTTATTTATTTATTTATTATTTTTATTTCTTCCTGGAAAACAGGAGGGTAGACAGCCCTGAAATTACAAAGCCCTCTCCTAAACTTACTTTATTTTGAGGTGATGATTTCTAGCTCAGTTAGTCACAGCAGCTTGCAGCTACTTTGAGCAAGTGCTTTCTCAGATGCACCTGGTATTGCCTGTCTTTGCTAACAAAAGCCTCAGATGTGTGTTTGCTGAGGCGGGTGTGTAGGGGGTGTAGATTTGTATCTGTCTAAGTGAAGTGTAATGCTGAGGCTTCAAAGAGTCTGGGCTGTGGGTGAGCAAGGGACCATCAGCTCTGTTTTTTCACTGCAGTGATGGAGTGAAAAGGACTCCATGGGCATGGATATCGTGGTTGCTGTCAGATAAGTTACTGTGATCCCCCCCCCCATGATTCTCATGATTCTGGGAACAAATATGTGTAAAAAAGAATGTTCAAACCATTTCATAATCAGCTTCATAGCTCAGTCTTGGAAATACTGTAAGGAATGCTAGCAATATGTTGTCTTGATCTAGGAAGAAATGTTGAAGAAATGAAACAGAAAAAATTAATAATGTCTTTACTGATATTAACCTGAGACTGATATTAACCGAGAGACAAAGAGATGGAGATTTCTAGAAGCAGCTGCCAGCCTGTGCTCTGGCAGTGGAACACAGTGCAGCAGGTTGTGCAGTGCTGGAGGTGAGCAGATGCAGTGAGCAGTCTCCCTCCCTCACTAACCCTGTGTCCCACTTATTAGCAGGAGGGACTAAAGCAGTAAAATCATGGTCAGTCTGCTGGGTGAACGGTTCCTGGAGAGTTCTGAAATGGCATCTGGCCTGACACCGGTGTTACACAGCATGCTGGGGAGAGCTGCTCCCTGTGGTAAATGATTGGGGATTTTCTGAGGCTGCTCTGGGATGCAGCAGCAAGGTGTTTCAGCAAGAAAACACACTGGGATTTCCGAAAGTATGGCATTAAGCCCTGACTTGTATGGTCCACACTGAAACATGCACCTGATCCTTTCTGATCAAAGTAATACTTATCTAGAATATAAAAGAAGGGCAAAGAGAAGTCACATAGTAGCTCTAGTATTGTAGAGTACCTATGGAGGGAAGTGGATCATCGTTAACAGAATTCACTAAGGAGATGATTAGTGGTCAAGATGGAAAGCTTTAAGACATAGGTGAGCAGCTTGGATGGGTGTAAGAAATGTGATTCATCTGTCTGCAAAGAATAATGAGGTAGTCATTCTGTACTTAACAATGGCTATAAAGCTTTTAATAAAACCAGCCCAGAGTGCATCTAGCGCACAATGCCCAGAGGGGCAGCGAGCAGAAAAGGGTGCCCTTTGCTGATGTCATAGCTCTGCTTTTCTGTTCCTCTCTGAACTAGCACTAAATGACATTAAACTGCAAGTGGTTTTTTTCATGCTTAGAAGTCTTATTTTGTCTAACTTTTCACAATACAGAATAGGATAAACACTGAATAATCTGTAGTAGCTATAGAAAATAACTCTGTGAAGTCAGGTTAATGATTTTCTGTCATTTTCCACTGTTAAGATTAAGATTGTATTAATGAAACGGACTCTTTCTCAGACTTTTGACAAGTACTCAGGTTTGCATGTCAGTTGTTTGGATAGGATTGTTCTGATGTCAACACAATCACCTCAATACTTGTTCTGTAGATTTCCATTCCTATGTCACCTAATCAGGCTACAAAGTGTATATTTAAATAAAGTCAGACATGATTTTGCTGAAACTGCTAGGGTTCTGGGTTTGTTTTGTGGTTTTGTTTTTATTTTATTTTACTTAGAGTGGTGCATTTGTGATTTGAAGAATGCAGAAGCAGCTGAGTGAGTATTGCCAAGTTCTCTCTAATACTGCAATCCGCACGTACTAACTACTTTTACACTTCTGCTCAATAGTAGAAAGAAAACAGAATGCTTGACTGAAAATAAGTATACTGATTTTGCTTCATCAGTTGCAAAGTGAGTAAGTACTGGACAAAACAGCTATACATTGTTTCCATGAAAATGCTGGTGTCATCAGACACACTGGAATAAGCACAGAACATTTCTGTGGTAATTAGTCCAGTCAGTCAGGGTTTCTGAAAGTCAAGAGAGTTCACAAGTTGACCCACAAGTGTTAACAACTTTGATTAGAGCTTTTATTATGAATTTCAAAACATACAGTTAACTACAGGGGTGGTAAAATTAAAACTAATGATGTGCTAGTGGAACTTGATGATTCATCTACCCCGTGTTTCCAGAGGAGGAATATGATCTTGATTAGATACAAGTCTGTATGCAAACAGACAAATCTAATTCCTTCACAAAAATTGTACTAATCTGCTAAAAGGAATTAAAATAGCAGAGTTTATTTTGGTTTTAAAATATAATTTATTGACATTTCCTAAAACTGATAGAACAACTAATTTGTCAGGTTTTTTGTCTAATGTGTCTTAAAAATTATTATTAGAATTATTCAGTTATACCTTGAATTACAAATTTGTTGTGCATGATTTCGAATTGTGCCTGATATTCTGCAGATAGCATAACCAGTTGCAGAATTTAATGTAATCTCCTAAAAGCTCCAGAAATAGTAGCCTCCAAATAGGCTATCTAGAGGGTATTTATAAGTCATAGCCAGCTGAGAATTTTAAGTGAGGCAGGATATTCAGTGTGAGACTTCATTTAGCTTTACCTAGGCTTATAAATTTCAGTATAAAACTGTCATTTGTTTACTGCTCCTAAAGAGTACATAATAACTTTGCCTAGGATTTGTCAAATTTTTTTTTGCCTTTTATGCTCCTAAGATTATAATAGTGCGAGAAATATGATCGCAAAAAGAGAAATTCTGCTTTCAAGCTGGTGAACGGTCTTAAAACTGTAGGGTTTGGATCACTGAATGTTAACATGATACCAAAACCCCACACTGACATCCTGCATCTGCCCCAGGTTGTTGGGCTTTTTCTTCTTTAGGCACTTCAACAATTCTGATCTTAAATTTGTGAGGCTGAGACACGTATCAGTGGGGTATTGGTGGAGGCTTGTAGCAGGGAAATTTTGCTTTGAGGGGCTCACAGCACTGATTTGGTAAAATTAAGTTATCTTACGTCTATGCAGTTTTGCTAATTATTTCTCTGTTGAAATTTTCTTCAGTCTTTTCTCCAGCATACAAAATGCAATGTATTTGTTTAATTTAAAGCAATGTTTGTTCGTTTATGGCTGTATGTAGATCTGTATGTATGTTTTGAATTTAGATTAAAAAACACGGTGAGACAATGGATGCCATAATATTTTAGATATTTCAGGTGACCACATGGAATTTGTTAGGTAATGATTTCGTGTCATGTCCAAGCTGAAAATTGACTGACGGGACAAATACATGTTCTAAACAACATCAAGTAGAGCAGGTTATAAAGCCAGACTTTTACTCCATGCACATGGACTTTTCTCTTAGACCTTTGTATCTTGTGCGTGTTCTGTGCTCTTCCTTGATGAAATTGTTTGGAGAATTAGATACATGCATTTTGGTCCTGTGCAAGAAACTCAACCATCTGGTCCTTCCTGCTTTTTTTTTTTTTTTTGCCATGTAGTAAGTCACTCTAGTGTAGGCTTTGTAATGGACTTTGAGTAAACTATTGCTAATTTTTCGTAATAAGATAGAAATGCAAGGTTCGATGTCTATTTGCATTTTTAAAAATGCTGCTTAAAGTGAAGCGTTCAGACACAACTATTTTTTTTCTGGCCCTTGATATGCAGACAGGAAAATGAGCTGCAAAAGAACAAATTGTAACATTAATCTGAAAAGAGGGTAGAATACAGCGTAACTAAAGAAAACTTTTATCTTAGAATAAAATATTATAACATATTATATATAACATATTAACATATCCCTAAACCTATTCTTTTTTTTTTCTTTTTTTTTTTGAGTAAGTAAAGATTTCTTTTATGATGAATACTTTGTTAGAAAAGAAAATGTGTCTTTCTTTTAATTATTGCACACGACTGCATGTTTCTTGTGTGTCCTTGAAGGTAAGGATATGTACTTTGGGAATAAACCTGTTCTCATTGAATTAAATGGCCTGTGCTGATGTCTGTTGAAATCAATGGTGTGGAGAATGAATTCACCCCATTACAGAACTTGGTCTTTATTGGGAGAAAAAGTGGGACATTTGTTTACATTCACTTGTGTTTCTTCCTCCATTTGGATGCAATAAACCTAAATTTAATCCTCTTGAGTGCTATTGGTTTGAATAGCTTTACTATTTTTGTCTGTGAAAACCGAGTAACTTCTCCAAACGGTTTTAAAAGGGGTAGATTGAAGTAATTAATACACTTAATGGCTAATTTGGTGGGGAAACACTTTACTTAATAGCATCAGTTCCATGCTTGCATATACAAGAAACTCCCGGAGATATAAATGAGGCTACTGCAGAGCACCTCGAAGTAGTATTTTTCCCTAGTACCTTCCCTCTTCCCTTTGGTCATGTATGGAATACACACTAAGTATGAATGAATAATGGATTAATCAAAGCTAAGCTCAAAAAAGCATTTAGGGAGAACACTGTTTTATTTTCTATAAGCCCATGCATTATCTGGGCAGCCCAGCTTTATGTTACGTATTTTATCTAATACAATATACAATAAACAGTTCTGTGGCAAGAAGAAATTTTAATGGATAGAAATGGAAGACAGAGTTTCATAGAGAATACCTAGCAAAAGGAAATGCAATGCTAAGGATCTTTTTTTTAACGTTTAGGAGAAAAATTATTTCCTGTGGGCATTTGGTCGTGTGGCAATTTTTCACCCCATCCAGCAGTTCTGTAACTGCACTTTCCAAGCAGTGCTTGGAATAAAGCTTACTTAAGCTCCCAGTGTTATGAAAAATGGAGCTTGTGTAAATTTCCTTTGCATTCTACCTCCCCCTCTGTTGCACATAGAAAGCAAACAAATACGGTTTCCAGGCAGTCTTTTTATCTGTCTGTGCATCTCAGAGGCTTCCTAATAAGGCTCTTTGTGGGGAAAGAGGGGGTGTTTAAATTAAATATAATTTGAAATTTTTCATCCATTTTAGCAGTAGCATTAAAAACCTTAAAATAAACATGTTTTATGAGATTGGAAAGCAATTAGATCAATGCCATTATAGTGCAATGCATAATTCTACACTTACAAAATTAGTCAGAGCAAGCAAAATCATAGAGAACATAATATTCCATTTTGAGTGGCTGTTTCAGATATGTGCTCTAAAACTGGAAGCTATGAACAGAATTGTTCCATAAACTGTCTTCAGTAGGTGGCTGAGAGATACTTGTCTACATTAAGACACAAGGCATAAATACATGGAATCTAATTGCTCTAGAAATAGCTATGACAAACCAAAATAAAATCCAGTCATAAACAACACAGTAGAATTTCTGTGTGAGGGTTTTTCTGGAAAATGTTTTCATGAAACTTCCCCCCAAAACTGCAATAGGGTAAATTCGGTGATGAGTTTAGTTTAGATGGCTGATAATAACCCACCTTTCCAGGTTCCTTATTGATTTACTATCTGATGACCTAGACAAAGCTGTTGAGAAAAGGGCCCTGCTGTTTCTACATGCTTTACATGGGGTGTACACATACTAAACTTCACAAGCAAGATCAGTTTTGTAGCCTGTAGCAATATGTGTGTGTATCCTATTTATTTGATTATTTGAAATCAATCTTATGCAGCCAGGGTCTTTATTAGCTGGCCCATTTTCACCAAACGCAAGAGGGGTTGATGTTTTAGTAGGCAATTAAACTTCTCCAGGTTTCTTGACAACTGGATAGGGAAACTCAAGGTGGTCAGTGCCTGTGTGGCAGCAGCATGAGCTCAGCAGCAACCGGTTTGTTTTCAGCTGCCTTTGGCCAGCTGATGGAAATCCACAGCAAATATTGCTCCTGGGCAAGGCTGGAGCTGTGTGATCTGCAGGGACATCAGAGTGGGGGAAGGTTTAAGGTGTGTTCAGAGATGCTGGGATTTTTTTTTACAATGTAGGAATGAAAACAGGGGGAGGAGAGGAAGTAGAGATTTGCATCTGGGGATATAAAACAGGGAATACAAATTAGTATAATGAATAATTTCAATAGCCGTATTTTTTTTTCCACAGTTTGTGCTTTGTGTCTGTAATTCAATTTGTCGTTACTTTAACACAAATACAGAGCATCTGAAACCATCTCTCTTTTGTTATATGTGCTCAAACCAGGACAACAGCATAAGAATATAAGATCCTGCAGTGTTCATTTTGACCAATGTCAGTACTCACCAGAGTGAGTGCTCCAGCACTCACTGAAGGGACTGTTATTGTGGTGGTTGATTGACTGTTACTGTAGAATATTGCCATTTTTTTCCCTTTACAAAAATGATCTGCACAAATCCCATTGTGTTAAAGTTCAAATACTTTCTTCTGCTGCTCCTCTGAAGCCAGTATGTTGAAGAACTATCTGAAACCTGAGGGTCTGTGGTGCATTTCTGTCATCATCCCATCCTTTTTTCAGCATGCAGAACATGAGCTGGTCACTTCATCATTAAGTGCTTGCAGGAATCAATGGAGATGTCCTATGCAGGGTTTGGCTTCTGCTTTTCAGACAGGCAGAAAGCAATGCTCTGGGTCACTAAACCTTTGTGCAGCATTGTCTGTAATTATTCCTGGCAAATGAACTCTGAAGTTGAACCCCTTTTGGAAAATAGTCTTACGGTAATAATAGGTCTGCGATGTAAGCTTCAATACAGAGTATTTACCTGGATTTAAAGCAGCATAGAACACTGAAAAAATTAAGAAATGTGAAAAAGATATGCTTTTCCAGAATGCCTGCTATGCTGAGGATTTTCTGCTTTACAAAAAACGAAATTTAATACCTATCATGAAATGAAATGGTGATTTTTTTCCCCTTACCCTGCATCACTATATTCTTAAAGTTGTTGTTCGTACTAATTTTAGATAGCTTTGCTTAGAAGCTCTCACATTCCCTTTCAGCACAGCTATTACAACCAATGAACACTTGGAAAAAATATTGGCAATACAATAGAAATTAAATACCAGAACAGATATCAGACATGACTGCAGACTTTATTTAATGTTTGCAAAAATAGTTTAGTGGCTAACAGATACCTCTGTTAACACTTCTCTTTTGTTAGTGAAATATGTAGAGAAATATTTTAATGTATGTATTGAATACTGGAATTAACTTGATAAATTTTAATATTAGCTCCATGCACTGCAGATATGGGTAAAGCATAATTGTTTACTTTCATCTCAGTTACAAACACCAGCCCTGGTTAATTTATTTTTTTTTTTCTTTATGATGAGAGCCTGGGGTCCTTTTCTTTCATTGTTTTGGTTTTCCACAAGTCTGTCTCTCCACAGAGAAACAATTCAGAAGGTACTCCTAATGTCTGAGATTTTGAGAGCACTTCTCTATTTTTGACTGCTACAATATTACTTTCATTATTTTTATCGTAATGGGTGGCAAGATAAAGATATTACATAAGGTCATGGATAAGGAAATCCTTTCCTCCTACTTCCCCCACCCCCACAGGAATGCATTGCTCTTTAGCAATTCTGTCAAAATCTTTATATATGCTTTTGATACTGGCCATTTCCTATCTACGTATGAGAAGGGAGATCTCAAAAAAAATTTTTTTTTCTACTTATCCTGTAATGCAATCTGAGATAAGGTTTTCTACAACTGGGTGTAGCCCTTCAGGGGGCTTGTAATAAAATGCAGTTGGAGGCACACCAGCCACAGTTGGGTCACTTGACAGGACCCCAGGCCTCAGCAGGGAGGTGTTAATGGGGACATAAAGCCACATGCAGATCCATCACTTTGTCTTTACCAGTTTTTTACTTTGTCATAATTTTTTTGCTGTGAGTTGCTACATGCTAGGAAAATGTGAACACTCCCAAATTAGAGGAAAAACATTACAGAGACAGGAGAAGCAAGGAGAATGTATGGAGATCCATGGACTTAAGAGTTTCTTCCAAGACCCTTGGCTGCAGGGCTCTGTGGAGGACCCAGGCAAGATTTGTTGCGATATTTCCATTTTGTGATAGCTTATCTGTTGGCTCTTTTTTATGAGGCCCATGAAATGCTTCATGTTCAGAGCCTTTTTTTCAGTGTGGAGTATTCCTCAGTGTGGCAGTATTACTATTGCTAAGCTTTGGTGAGCAATACCAGGGATATGCAGGGAACTAAAATTAAACCAACCCCTTAATCAGCCTTGCTCTTTACTTGGTACTTGACGTACTTTTTACGTACTTTATGTACTTTTGTACTTTTGGTATGTAACAATGTGTTCATGGTTGTTTTTTACTCCATGTGTCTCCTAGCGGAGGGAGGACATTGCACACATGGGTCTCCACTAAGTGGGTCAGTACAAGGGGACTGAAGGCCTGCTCTGAAACCACTCCCTCCCCAGCACTTGTAGCTACTACATTGAGCCTCAGCCGTTTAACCTTCTTCCTGCCCCCTAACCTGGGGCCACCACTGCCTCTGTAAGATGATTTAACTCTTTCTCTGCTTGACACCAGGCTTCACCATGTAATCTCCTTACCCTCAGAAACTTTCTTGCTAGTGGGTGTCTATACAGGGACTGTGATTAAAACATCTTGAGACCTTGCAATTTAAAACTCGAGACTTTGCTCCCAGTTGTTCCGCTGGATGAGCAAAAGCAGATCTTGCAACCTGTCCACAGGTTTTCATATGCCTGTCTCCCTTATGGCTCAGTCATTTATCTGCTGAACAACATCATGAGGAATGTGTTGAAAACCTCGTGTGACAGCCACCTGGGTTTTGCAAAACGTTGCAATAAGCTTAACCTAAAAAAGTGGATGGCTTTCATTACTGGGGATTTGGTGCCCTTCCTGACATTGTCAGAAATTTATCCTGGAAGAAGAAAAGGAAAACTGGTGTCATCCCAGTAGGATCAGCTGTGATGAGTGTATGGTCACAACTTTGACCCTCCATCAAAGACAGCTCCTGTAGCTGTCTCAGCTTTGGTCTGTGTTGGCTGCAACACAAGGAATTGCTCATGGGCTGACTTATGTCTCGAAATAGCCTTGTAGCTGCAGTGATGGACAAGTTTTCTACTTTTCTTCTCTGCAAAACAGCAGTCTTAAGTCTCTTGCTGGTTTTGTGCATCTCTGCACTTAGTTTAACATGAGCTGTGAAATCAGAGCATTCCCTCCCTGCACTAACACTGAAACAAGAAGGAAACACTCTGGTAAGTCTGTGCCTCCTGATTGACTGACTATTTTGTGCACAGCTTTATTACTTATCTATAGTAATAGCCAACACAAGCTTAATGACTTTTGGAGTCTGAAACTAAGATAAAAGGGAGGGAGGGGTGCCTTATAAACCTCCCAGCTGGGAATCCTTCTTCTTGTCATCAGTATATTTGATTACTGGAGTTATAAGCAGTGACCTAGCTGCAAGCTGTTTAGCATATACATACTTCCACTGGTTTTTGTAAAGTCTGACTTAAAAGTGCTAGTTTAAAGTGTGAGGGAAGCTTCTGCCATGCCTGTGAGGTGCTCACTGAACAGAGAAACACATCTGTTTGTGATCAACAGCATCTTCTGTCTGACCTAGCTGACTTTCTTCAGCCTTGTGGCCTGTAGCCTCTTTGGGATTCCAGGTGAGCTGAGCTGTGTAGACTGAATTCTTCTAAGCAGTCCATCACGTGCATTGGGCTGTAGGAGCTAAACGTGAAACAGCTGCCTAAGAGTAAATGAGTCTGGAGTGAGTTATTGTTAGAGGATTCTCAGGCAGCATTAGTAGGGGAAGAGAAGGTGTAAGTGACCTAGAAACAACCATTTGAATAATGTCTTGCCTCTTGGGACACTTAACACCAGATTGTATTAGATAGTAGAAATTTTACAGCAGGAAACATCTTTTGCATTAACTAGATTAAACTTCTGCTATCCCTGATGAAGATGAGCCTAGCAATAGTGTATGTGTCTAATCTAAACCCCCCCCAAAGCCTGACAGAGCTGCACGGCCAGCATCTGTCACCTGAGCTTCTGGATATGCAGGTTCTGTAATCGCCCTACGCTTGGTTTGCTGTCTCCACGAGGCAGTATCAGGTTTGCTTCAGGAAAGCCCTTTGCGCCAAGTTCTTGCAAAACCAAGAACTGAAAGCTGTTGCTTTTTCTGAGAATGACTGTTTTGATGAAGAGAGGAGTCCCCTTCCAGAGAGAAGCAAGGCACTGCCCTCTTTTCTGTTTCTGACAAGGATCTGGAAGGATTTGGAGAGTGAAAGATTGCCTTATTTGATATGTGTAGAGATAATCTTCACCTTCAGACTAGAAATGTTAAAACATTTATTATTTAATATTATTTATTATTATTTATTACTATCTATTATTATTTATTAGGACCATTTATTGTTGTTTTCTGTACATACCAGGTCCTTATTCCACAAACTCGACAGCTATTGGAGTTCTTTCTGTCTTGCTCCTGTTACAGTACCTTAGACTTTATAATTACAGTCTTTATTCATTCATGATGTGGTAGAAAATATTTGGCCCTTTGTGGCATTATAATCCTCTCCTTCTTTTGCATCTGTTTCTTCCCAAAGAAATGAGTGGGAAATTTGCATTATTTTAACTCTGTGACAGGGCCTCTCTGAAAAGGATCTGAGGGTTATGAAAGGCTCACAAGGATCATAAAGCATCTTAATTTAACCTCATGTTTCCGTAGTGCTAACGTTCTTTGGTATGAAGAGGTGGAAGATAATGACCTGAAATACTTGCCTTACTTTAAATGTAGTTATTCTGGCTTCCTGACATCTTGTATTGTAACCTGAATCCTGATCATATCAACAGTTTGCTTCTTGGCTTTAAAGCTGAGGACAACAGCAAACCATAAAGTCAAACTTCATGGCTGTGCCTTTGGGAATGTTTTAGTTCATAAATACATGATGGCGTTTTGATGACAAAGACAAGAGTCTTCCTTAGCAGTAAAGTAACGGGTGGTAAGAAAAAAAACAACCAGTAATGTAAACAGCCTTTAACTTCTTTGCCAAGCCAGTGGCTGGTATGAAAAGACAATGATAGTATTTTTTTCGAGCAGCAAGCTCGATGGCATTTTTCTATTGTGTCTTACTGTGTTAAGACCCCGATGGCTTTCCTTGGCTCTCTTGATTTTGCAGATATGGCAGTGGGGAAGTTTTATGTTGAAAGTGTTACTTGGCCCTGTAAACTTAATGTAATTTAATGATCAATAAGACTATCTTTAGTCTCTGCATAAAGGGAGAAGCTTCCTGACTTTACATTCTTGGTTTGATGCAAGGGACACCTTTTACTAAACTAATTTCTGTTAACTGGCTACTGTGCACATCAGACCTCTTAATATACCATACCTGGGGTAGTCCAGGCCTTTTCTCCCTTCTCCTTTTCAGTTTTTCTTTTGTTCAGATTTTTCCATTGATGTGCCCAAACAATGGCATGAAGGATCCTCTTCTTTCTGTGAGGAAAGAGGATTTGGGGTCTGTTTCACTCTTAGAGTGTCCCAGATTCGCTTATTATTTTTACCTACAAGTAAAAAAATAGACATATAAAAGTATAAATATATAAATGCCAGTGTAGATATGTTCTTTATGACCAGGACTATCTTTCATAATTTTAGGTGGCTAGCTTTTTGGTCTGGCCTGTTTGAGGTAAAATCCATCACAGCTGGGCTCTCCCTTTGTTCAACCTCTATAGAGAATTTGGTGGGCACCTGACACAAAACGTGGTGATGGTGGCACACACAGGTGTGAAGGGTTTTGTCCCCTGAGGAAGCCTGGAAACACAGTCTGGCAGCAAGAGGTTTTTAGAGGGTAAGGGGTAAAAGTCAGATAAATTTCAAGCAGCGATTATGAGTCCTTTGGAGGGACAGTGGCTTCACCCTGGTGTGTAGCTGTGGCAGCTCTTGGTTGTTGGAACAGGGCACTCTGATTTCTGCCTTTAAACACCTCTGTATGTAATTAGAGAGGCACGAATAAATCTCTTGAGCTGGGATTGGTTTTCATGGGCTTCACTGAGAAACACAGTTTTAGGGAAGAGAAATCTCTCCATTTATAACCATGTTACCGAATTTTTGTAATTCTCTAAAAGCAAAACTCTTAGATGAATCACTTAATGAGGTCCATAGGAGAGAGAAAATCTTATGATGGACACATTTTATCTGAATTTTCAAGTATTTCAGTCTTTATGGTCTGTATTTCTTAAACTATTACCAGGAAACGGGGTGTAATTCAATCCAGATGCACAGTAAAAATGTTGGAGAGAGAAAATCCTCTTCTAAAAAAATGCACTGGTACGTTTCAAGGGTCCAGGCCATGCTTCAGTGATTTGCTTCATCAGATCTTTGTTGGGACTGGCTGCATTGAGCTGGCAGTGAGGGACAGCCCTACAGGTCCAGCCCTGGGCAGCCTTGAGATGCAGCATCCTCGGATCATGCCATGTTTTAGACAGTCAGATGTTTCTGAACATGAGTTTTGGGACTCCTCATCTGACTCTGAGCCTGGAGCAGGGCAGCGGCCAGCAGTGCATTGCAGGTAGCAGGGTGGGCAGGTGGCTGGAGATAAACCCCTGCAGGGAAGTTGAGCTGGGCCTGAGCTGGGGGACTGAATTCTGAAACCACACAGCGCCAGGCAGGCTGACATGCAGAGCTCTTGTCCCTTGCTGGCCCCCTGGGCTTCCTCTCCTCTGGCTACTAGGGTTGCTGTCAGTCTGTTGCTAGAGGGTTTTTTTCTCACTGGCTTGTCACTCGCAATAGGTGTAAATTGCTTTTTTTTTCTTATTGCCTTCCCCCACACCCCACCCCATGTGCCAGCCGTGTCCTGCAGTGATACCCGAGAGTTGCAGGGCTGCATCTCTTGAGAGGGAGGAGGGAAGAACATGGGAACCAAAGTCTGAGCTTTGGAAGGAGGAGGTGCTGGGAAGAAACCTTTCAGTAGCAGAAGTGCAGCTTGGGGAAGAGTGTCAAATGTTTATTGGTGGCAGGTACCTGTGGTTTGAGACTGAGAAGGGGCTGGCAACCTTGTTATGAAATGCAGCAGCCTTCCCCTTATTCTCTCCTTTCCTACATCCAGTCCTTACTCAAGCTGCATCAGCTACTTGAACAAAACCTTCCACAGCTTCTCCTGTGCAAACTCCTTTAAAAAATTATATATACAAATACCTAGTGCTGTAAGTTGCATAGTTTGTTTTTTATTTTCCTTAACATGCTGGTAGTCTGTAAATAGATGTCATCCCCTCTGTGCAATGGGAGGTTTAACTGTGCATCTACTTGCATAGGAGCACATGGTGAGCAAACTTTTAGTTGTTATTCCTTTACAGCTTTCTTCCTCCCAGTAGGAGCAACACCTTAACCTTATCCTTAAGTCCTTGTATATTTGTGTACTTAAATATCAACTTGTGAATACTCCTTTTTAATGCTTGGAGAGAGAGATGCTGTTCGTCTGAGCTGTTTAAGCAGTAAGCTTGACATCATTTACAGTGCAAAGTGACTGTGCTCCCCAATGGTCTGTGACTTGACATTAGCTGTGCTGTGTGCCTGGACTGTGGCATCTTGTGTTAAACCCTGCTGTATTTTACTGAGCTGATGAAATTTGGACTGGTAAAACACTGGTATATGAATATTGAGAAGATGCTGAGCGACCCACATTAGGCATGGGTAGCCTGTAAGGTTAACAGAGTGGAAATTATCAATAAAATGGTTATTATTTGTGCTTTGCTCTGCAGGAGGTGGATGAGTGTAGGGCTCAGACGTAGCTCTGCCCAGCTCCCACCATCAGCCCATGTGCTGCAGCAGCCAGACCTTGGCCTCAGGCCCCAAACCACAGCTCGGGACTGAGGAGCAGCAGAGTACATTTTAGTGGTGCCTAAGAGACTGCCCTTATGTTTGTGCACGTTGTGCAAATGTAGAAGAGGCAGTAGTCTCTCCTCTGGTGATTTAAAAACCTAAGCTGATCCTGCTTACATAAATGGATGATGTTTTAACTGCTTCTCGTTCATTATGCTTCGTATCTCTTTGACCTTTTGTTTCTTTTGTCTTTTTCTCTCACTTTTTTATCTGGAAAGCTGTTGCAAAGATTATTATTTCGGAACTGCTTTGTACCTTTTTTTTTTTTTTTTTTTTTTTTTAGAACACAGAAATTAAAAAAAAATCAAGGAAGAAAAAGATATGAACTAATTAGTTTACTTGGTTTGTTTCTAAATGTTGGGCTTCATCATCTTCTCAATACATATTTTTCCAGGAATCATCACGGCCAGATTATGTCTAGCAGGATTTCCCTCACTGAACAGCTTGAACCCACTACCCAGGGTGCAGGCTCCCCCAGACAAACACCAGATAGGCACTTGGGCAGTTCCACAGAGTCACCCGAGGTTGTCTGTGGCCGACATGAAGACACAGCTAAGTGCCCTACACTCAGTGCTCTATATAGTCCTCTACCTCTCCTGGTCAATCTCCTTCTGCTCTGGGGAGTTTATTGGTGGTGCACAAACACTGCAGTTGAGATGACAGTGTGAACATGCCCTGCTTTGGTACAGGAAGAGGGGACCCACGGCCAGGATCCTCAAAGCTGCCATCAGCAGCATCTCGTGTCACCCCAGACTTCCTGGCTCTGAAAGGCTCAGGCCTGGGCTGCTCACCTTCCTTACACTGCATGTCTTACCTGGGCACAGTGCTGGAAAACCCAGAGCTGTTTCTGGACACATCTGGGTCAAGGCCAAGGTAGGCTGGGGCAGACTGTTTCACTCCATGAAAGCAGCTGAATTACTGCTAGAAACAATTTGCCTCTGGATGTTGTACATCTGTATTCCCTGGTGCTGTATTTTAGCTCCCAAGGCTAATACAATTCAAGTTGATTTTGTGTTGAATCAGCTCTGGCATAAAATATTGTCCTGTAAGTATTTAGAAGAAAAAAATCTAGGAAGATGATCTCATCTTTTTGTTTGGTTTAGTATAGAATGTTGGGCAAATAACTTCTGTCTCCAGTTACCTCATGTATAAGAGGTTTTATAATCCTGAAAAAAATATGGTAAAGGTTATTGTTTATAAAGCACCTTAAACCATATTTCTAAAAACACAGAAGTAGATGGGGAAGAAGGAAAAACATCTAGGGTCTTAATCCTAATTTGTTTCCATGGATGTGTTTCTAAACACAGATTTTAAAAAAAAATGAATGCAAACTCTTTAGTTCAGACAAGCAGACAAATCTACTGTTTGGAAATGTGTTGGTGTTTTTTTCTGGCTGTGTTAGGTTCTCAATGTGAACAATGATTGTATAATCATCTGCTTGAGAATTTGCAATTACATTACCAAGTATCCAGGCACAGCTTTTCAGTCATGCTTTATACAAATGGCACACTTGAGCATCGTGACAGGCCACTGTCATTAACTTTACCTCCACGACCGAGAGTTCTTCACGGTGTCAAATACCTGCTGCCTGAATGTCATCTGCAATTCTCATTAAATCATCAGCATGGCCTGATGGGTCAGGGATAAACCCCAGCCTACAGAATGCTCCCACTCTCCATGCTGGAGTAACAGCACCCTGAAGCACTGCACTGACTGGTTCAACTACCCTCCATCACATGTGGTTAATAAGAATTGCCAAACTTGGGTCACCTCAGGAAGGAGGTGAATCATATCAGTTCTTTTCAATTTATCTCCATTGAAGGGCTTCACAGGTTCTTGATCATTCTTGTCTCTTTTGAACTCACTCCAATTCTTTGAGCAAAGCACATCTCAGATTAGTTTTTTCAGCAATATTATTTTGGTTTTGGTTTTGTTTTGTTATAACTGTGCATCATTGTTTCCTTTGAAGATGGAGGAGGACCTGGAGCTGCATGATGAATGTGTAGTTACTTAGGCCTCTTGACCTGAATTGCTTTGCTTTTATTTTTTTAGCTATGTTTGTGAACTTACTACCTGTTTATGACTGATACATGGGCAGTTTCATCAGTTTTTGCTGCTGAAAACCAACAATATTCCTGTGCCCTGCTTGATGTGGTCATGGTATAAATATATATCATATTGAGTAGGAAATCAACATCTGCATTTTTTTTCTTCAGTTATTTTGAGCTCTCAATTAGAGTTATAGTAAATTCTTCTTCCTCAGAGGTTTTAACACTTCTCTTAAAACTAAATAATCTTCTGGGGGTGATCCTTACAACCAGAGGCAGACAGCTGAGGTTCTTGTGCAGATAATTTAGGTTTAAAACCTTCCTACCAAACTGAGAGCACATCAGGGTATCTTATGGGTATCTTATCTTATGCTTGTCTTCTGACATCTGGGGTTAAAAGTCTGTCTCTCTTGCCCATAGTTCCCTTCATGATTAATGGTCTCCCACACACCCATACTGAGACCTCAAGAGAAGCCCCCACAGAGAAGGTACCACAGCTTTATGATTACGAGATATAACCTGGCATATGGGAAATGCATCTTCAGATTCCTCTTCTGGATAAAATAGAGTAGCAGTTTCAGCCTGGATCTCCAGCTGACTATGGTGGTGTCAGTCTTTACACAAAGTTTTGTCCTGGGAAACCCTCCCCTCAAATTTTGTTGAAACAGATTTATTTTCTCTCTCACACATGTTTTAGTTGATGAAGGAATCCTTAACCAGCCCCAGTAGTGAACCCACGGGGAAGATGCTGCTGGGTTTTCCCAGGAAACAAAAGCACTGTGTGAGGCTTTCCTGCAGTAACTGTGGTGTTACGACCCTTGGTTATCTCCATGAAGATCCTGAGATTGCTCCCTGACCCATCCCTGTGAGCTGAGTCCCTGGGTTCTGTGGGTGAGAAGCTCTGGGTAAAAAGTCTTGTATGCTTTGTGGGAGGTTGCAAACTTTTCCATCCTTGGAGGCAGTCTAACTCTGCTGGCCGAGGTCCTGGACAGCCTGGTCAAACAGACCTTGTTTAGAGAGAGGGTTGGACCTGCAGTGATCCCTTCTGACCAGTAAATACTAATAAACCCTATTATTTTTATTCAGATTCCCATCTCCTTTGCAAACGGACAGATGTACCCTCATATTGGCTGTATTTTCATGATGGACCATGCAGCACTGCCAATTTATGCTGTCAAGAAGGCAGAAATACCAATGGACTTGTTTGTTGATGTATTTGATGTTTCTGTACAGATGCTGTACCAATTCTTGGACTGACAGATCCAAGACTCTGCTACTTACTGGATGGATTCCTCTTCATTTATGCAATCATCATAACAGCTCTGTTTGTGAAAGCCAAGGTCAGTCTGCCCAAACACTGATGCATTTGACTTTGGTGGTGTAAGCAACTTGGGCTTAGCTGCAGTGTGGGGGTGGAGAGGAAGCATGTCTCTTACAAAAAAAAAGATTTTTTTTAATTGGTTTATACTCTTTTTGTTGTTGTTGGGTTTTTTTTGTTTTTTTGGTTTTGTGTTGGTTTTTTTTTTTTGTGTGTGTGTTTTTTGTTGTTGTTGTTGTTGTTGTTGTTGTTGTTCTTTTGCTTTTCTACTTCTCCAGAGCAGTCTGGAGGAGGTCTTTCTCCAGCTCATGAGTGGAGGAGAGGAAAGCATATGAGAATACTTTGATGTAAGTGTTAGGGATGCAGTCAGAAATTCTCAGTATTGTAGCTGGGAAATGTCCAAGCTTTGGAAAGAGATGTCATTGGAAAGAGAGAGGGGATATAAAGAAAATCTGGGGTAAATGCTAAGCTTGAGAAGGATATATTAAAACATCTCAAGAAGGCAGACATTTTTGATAGTATGAGTATGATGATGCAAATGATATAACTAGAAGAAAGCATCCAAGGGAGATGGACTGAACACAACTTTATGGTCTGTTGATACCATGCAGCAGCTGATAGCATCTAGGGAGAAAACTAGTAGCTTTAGTGCATTTCCAGGGAAGAAGATAATGTGTTGGAGATACCTGTATTTCCATGCTCCGAGAGCTCTGCTAGCCATAGAAGGGAGCTACCTACAGGGTGCTCCAAATAAATGGTGTTTTCAGCCAAGCCTAAGCAGGCCAAAAGGTACCTTGGGCACTCTCTGCACATCTGTCTCAGCCTCCTCCTAGAACCAAAGGCTTGCTGCACGTGGGGTCTCGGCTTGCTCCTTGACAGGTTGTGGTTGAAACCACCAGCTGGAGCCCTGGCAGGGTGATGTTGTGCTGTTGCCAGTGCCCCACTGTCTCTTTGATGGGGTTGTAGGGAGGGATGCTTGGAGGCAATGAGCAGAATTTGGTAACAGTGAAGGAGAAATGTTTTTTTGCTGCCAGTGCAAAGCCTGAGGGCAGATGAAAGTGCTGCTCTGGGACTTGGAGTAATTTTTAGGTTGCTGCAAGGATGAGCTACAGGGGCACATAGAGCTTGAGCTATTCCTACCAGTGGGCATTCTGGACATAGCTGAGGGCTCAGCAAAATATCCTATGAGGAGAATGAAACTGACACAGGGAGCTGCTGCAGCCACAGAGTGTGATTTGAGTGAATTCCTGCGGGGGCAGAAACTTGTGTGGGGCTCCTTGTAGGGGCAGAACTGGAGGCTGGAAATGGCAGCAACCTTCACCTTTAGGCCTGGGAGCACTTGCTGTCCTCCTGGTGTGTGCCTGGTTGTTTGCTGGAAACATGCATAGCATTCAGCTGATGTTGCATGAGGAAGGCAGCAGAAGGAAGGGGAAAGCCCTGCCTGTGGTTACACTGGAGTCCCACAGCTGAAAACAGCAGTGGTGAGGCAGCTGAACCACCACCACAAAGCACCAAGATGCTGGTGGGGCATTTTCCAAATGCCGATTGTCTGGGCCTAAGAATTTTTATAAATATTCCAAGCTGTGTCATGTCTCTAACCTCACCTCCTGGCTGAAGGAATTGTTTGTGGAGGCCTTGGCCAAGGGCACAGCCTTATCTCTGCTGTGAGCTTTTCATTTATGCACTGCATGGACGATGCACATGAACATTTAGTCTCTGTTGCAAGAAACATGGGCTAGAGCCTTGAAAAACTACTGGCCTCAGCAAAAGCTCAGTGTCAATAATGGCACTTCCACAGGGAAAGTGGTGAGGCAGGTAACTTGTAATTACTACAAATAGTTTGACACTGTCTTTTGAAGGGACTTGAAGACAAAATGGGTTCTCCCACTGGCCTAAAACTGCCCTTTTCCCCAAAAAAGTTTGTCTCAGCAACTAACTGCCCATAAATATTGTGAGGAGGAAAGTCAAAGAGTAGCTGCAGAAAGTAAATGCTTTACCTGCTCATTAGTTGGCAGCTCAGCCCTGCGAGCCAGGTACTGCTCCCAAGGAGGGCAGGGATCTCCTGTGCCCTCTGAAGCCAAGGACACCCAAGGACTTTGCAAGCAGCACTTTTGGTGGAGGTCTGGGGTTTTAGAGGGTGCTTTGGGTTGTTAGCAGCCTGAGATAGCCAGTTTTTTCTTAACCCAGGCTGCAGTTGTGGTTTCATAGCCTGATGGCACTACTTTCTGTAGCAGAGGGCTATGACATGCACAGAACAGGAGTGCAAAGCAGCCAGGGAGGGAAAAACCTGCAGATGCTATGGTAGCAGTGAACTGGTATTATGTGCAAGTAAAACAGCCTGGCTAAGGTTGCTGAGAGCAACCTGGTGTGTGGATAAATGTGTCAGCACAGCAGTGTCTTGTACTGCCTGTAGCCCCCTCAGTGCCACAGGCTGGCTGCTTATGGGTTGCCCTGTTTCTGATGAAAGTAACTTCTAGGAGAGAGGGAATGTCAGGGTTGAACGGATTCACTGTCTCCCTGCTCATGGTATGGCTCTCTTCCAGCTTAGCCAAGCCTCTGAACCACAGCTGCCACCAGGCCAGGATGATGTGTATAACGTAAGTAACTACTGGTTTTTGTTTGTTTGTTGCTGCTGTTCACATCTGCTGCCCAGACAGACCTTTTTGCATGCTTACAGATAGTGAATTGCCTGTGGATTCAGAAAGCTTGATGACCCCACTAATGAAAGCAGTGTACCCAAGTGTGCAGCATAGCAACTGTAAGGAGGGAAAATAAAACCTGACAGGGGCAGCTTCCACTGTCACTTGTCTGTCTGGATGTCAGATAGATATACAGGCTGTAGGACCCTGATTTGATTTACGTAATGATTCTATTCTGTGACTGAGCTGAAGGTGTACCAGGAACCCAGACCATTCAGTGGCAGTGAAATGTTGTGCTGGTGTGCTGCACCATGTAACATGCCTACAAGAGCTCTCTCTGTGTGCATAGGTGGGTGCAGTCACTGGACTGTGATATATGATGTCCCCTTGTATCACCAAGTGTGTGGAGCCTGAGTCATTGCAGCCCTGCTGCCTCCAGCCCTGAGCTTTCCTGTTGCTCCAGACCTGTTGTACCAGGTTGTGCTACAGATTAACTCATCTGCTGTGCCCTGATTGTAGCCAGCACCAGATGACTCTTCAGGCAGTGCTGGAAGACAAAGATGAGATCCTGTCTGTCCTTCCTGGCTAAATTGCTCAATCATGGCAGCAGTAAACTCTAGCTATTTTTGCTATGTCTGGTTGTCTTTTGATTTTAATTTTTTTTCTCTCACGCTTTTGCCCATAGCCACATCCTGTGCTGAATTCTACTGTTTAACTGTGTAATGTATGAATGTTAATGTTGGGGGTTTCTTTCAGTTTAAGGAGTGTTGCTTGTCACCTCAGTAGCACTGTGTCAGCTGTGTTATTCTGACCTGAAGTCCCTCCATTGCCCTCTTCCAAGGTCACCTTTCCCAGATAAGAAATATGTTGTGCATAAAATTTCTGCAACAACTTGATGTAAATTTAGACAAACTGTTCTGCAGGAAAAATTGAGCTACTGGATCGTCAGTTAGACACCAAACTGGGCTCCCTTTCCTTTCCTGTGTTAAGTCAGGAGCTGTTTTCTCATGCTCACAATGTCCATCACTGCTTCTTGCTTTCTGGCTTCAGAAACTGTCTCGTGGACACAGAGATGAATATGATGTTCTGGGGACAAAGCGAGGTGCAGACCCTGAGCTGGGCAGCAGAAACCAGGTAACTTCCTCCCATACATACACCTTTTTTCTTTTAATCTGGTTCCTTCCTTCTCATGTCCAGCCATGGGTGAGACACACAGGCATTCATCACCTGTTTGCTAAGTGCAAACAGTGCCTTCCTGGAGAGGGAATGGCAAAATCTGTGCAGTACCTCAGGCAGCTGGCAGCGTGGTGGGGACGAGAGTAAACCTTCCCTCCTCCCCTTTGATCTTTGCCCCTTGCGTCCCCCATCACTTTGCTGAGAGCTTGCAGCCACCCAGAATAGGAAGTGACACCCAACCTTGGGGCGGATGTGGAGCAGGCAAGGCAGGAGTGGGTGTTTCACGAGAGCTCACTGTGTGTGATGCCGCCAAACAAGTGCCAATAAAGTAAAGCAGCAGCCAAAATAGCTGTTTCTGCTGCAGAGCCCAACAGTTTCAAAGGAAAAGGGAGGGGAAGCCTTCTGCATCAGCCTGTAGGGCTTGCCTGCAGGTGACAGCTTGAGGGATTGAACTGAGAAGAGCTAAGTTTTATCAGTTATTAAATTAATTTTCCACAGAACAAGTTGTCTTTACAGAACATTATGGCCATAGTGGGTATGGCACGTCCATAGAGCTGGAGCTGTACCTTAAAGCGAATGCCCAGACACGTACAAGGTGGTGGGGGTGCTGGTATTGCAGCATATGGTAAAATTTTGTTTTGTTTTGTTTTGTTTTACAGCAGAGAAGAAAGAACCCTCAGGATACTGTCTACACTGTGAGTAAAGAGAGCAGGAGGGATAGTTGGAAACAGGAGTTTCTATTTCATAGGAGATTTTTTTCCCCCTACACAGTTTCAGCTTTGATTCAAACTTAATAGCTGCTTTCAAAGACTTCTTTTCCCTTCCATACACACCTCTTCTTTGCTAGAAACTTTTTGCTCCCTTCTCCATGATAGGAGAAAAACATTGGCAAATGGACAAAAGAATCTGGATCAAGACACATGCTGATCCCTTCACATGAGCCATAGGTGATTACTAACCAACCTTTCTCTCGTGTGACTGATGATGCAGTATGTTATATGCTGGTTCTCCAGCCTCTCTGACAGAGGCCAAACACCAGTGCATCTCAGAGTGGCTGCTAACGTGCCTCTTGATTTGATTGATTTAACTCTGGCTAAATGTAGTAGACTACACTCCAAAGAAAAGGTACATGAATGCTGATGCCCATATCTTACCTCGAGTCTTTCTGTGTTCAGAACTTGCTGAGGAATAAGCTTGTTTCCAAGACCGGCATTCATCGTTATCAAATCAGTCATTCTACAATCACAGTTTGTGATTCAACAATTTGGAAACTGGATGGAGAAAGAGCTCCTCTTCCTTTACCTTCACTCTGCAGTGTTACATGTCCCTTTTTTCCTGGGCCTGTGCTGCATGTCAGGTTTGCCTTCAGAACATATAGAATGACAGAATGGCTTAGGTTGGAAGACACCTTAGAAAACATTTACTCCAACCTCTCTGCCATGGGCAGGGATGCCTCTCATCTAGACAAGGTTGATCAAAGACTCATCCAACTGGGCCTTGAACACCTCTAGCGATGGGGCATCCACAGCTTCTCTGGGCAGTCTGTTCCAGAGTCTCACCACCCTTGTACCTAAGAACTTCTTCCTAAAATCTAGTCTAAATCTACTCTTCTTCAGTTTAAAACCATTTCCCCTTGTCCTTTCACTGGACACCTATGAAAAGTCTCCCTCCAGCCTTCCTGTAGGTTCCCTTCAGGTACTGGAAGGCAGCTATAAGGTCCCCACAGAGTCTTCTCTTCTTCAGGCTGAAGAATCCCAGCTCCCTCAGCCTCTCCTTGTAGCAGAGGTGCTCCAGCCCCTGGATCATCTTTGTGGCCCTCCTCTGGACTCGTTCCAATGGATCTATGTCCTTTTTATGGTGGGGATAGCAGAAGTGGACAGTGTTTGAGGAGGGGTCTCACAAAAGCTCAATAGAGGGGTAGAATCCCCTCTCTTGATCTTCTGATCATGTTC
Organism: Heliangelus exortis; assembly: GCF_036169615.1. Taxonomy (NCBI): domain Eukaryota; kingdom Metazoa; phylum Chordata; class Aves; order Apodiformes; family Trochilidae; genus Heliangelus; species Heliangelus exortis. The sequence continues at coordinate 104,903,168 of NC_092422.1, read as the reverse complement.
CTCTTGATCCATCCTAGGATACAGTTGGCCCTCTGAGCTGAATGAGCACACTGACAGCTCATGTTGAGCATTCTCATTGACCAATACCCCCAAGTTCTTCTCTTCAGGGCTACTCTCAACCCACTCTATACCCAGCTTGTACTTGTGCCTGGGATTGGTCCAGCCCAGATGCAGGACCTTGCTGAACCTCATGAAGCTTTCCTTGGCCCATTTCTCAAGTCTGTCAAGGTCCCACTGGACGGCATCCCTTCCCTCAAGTGAATCCACTGCATCACACAGCTTGGTGTCATCAGCAAATCTGCTGAGGGTGCACTCAGTGCCATTGTCCATGTTGCTGACAAAGATGTTAAACAGCACTGGACCCAGAACAGACCCCTGAGGAAGTCCACTTGTCACTTGTCTCCACCTGGACATTGAGCTATTGATCACAGCTCTTTGAGAGCAACCTTCTAGCCAGCTCCTTAACCAGTGAGTGGTCCATCCATCAAGGCCATGTGTAGCCATTTAAGAGACAAGGATGCCATGTGTGACAGTGTCAAATGTCTTGCACAAGTCCAGATAGATGATGTAAGTTGCCCTTCCCATATCTACCAGAGCTGTAATTCTGTCATAGAAGGCCACTAAATCTGTCAGGCACAATTTGCCCTTGATGAAGCCATGCTGGCTGTCACAAATCACCTCCTTATTTTTCATGTGCCTTAGTACAGGTGCCAGGGGGATCTGCTTCATGACTTTACCTGGCACAAAGCTGAGGCTGACTGATCTGTAGTGCTGCTTAAAGCTTGTCTTTGGAGAGCTTTGCTCGTAGTATCTGGCACCAGTCTAAATAAATTGCTTGGTTGAAGGTAGAGCTATATCCATTCATTTAAATGTTTGGAGACAAGGTGATATTGATCTGCTAAACAGATTTGATCACGTACAGCATCTGTGTAAATGCACTTCAGTCAAGTCCCACCACAGTCCCTTCTTCTAGGGAAAATCTTGAAGGTTTGGAGGCAAGGCAGCCCCAGAAGCATGGGCACGGATTGCAGTCACCTGGGGGATGGTTTGGCTTTTCTCTGACTCTTTCTCCTCTGCTTGCAGTCCCTGCAGAAGGACAAAATGGGTGAGGCATACAGTGAAATTGGGAAGAAGGGAGAGGTAAGTCCTACTTTTCTTCCTGGCAGAAGCCTGGGATGACAAATTCTTCATTGCTGTTTCCTTAGAAAGCAGCAGCCCCAGCTGTACATAGCTGTCGTCTGCACAAAGAAGCCCCTGTGCAAAACTGAGAGCAGTTGCCTATTGCCTACAGTAACCCATGTGCCTGGGCAGCAGTAAGACAGACATGTGCCTACAGCATTACAGTAGCCACAAAACAAGACCCATCAGTATTAGAAACACAACCCAGACACCAGCAGTGATCCTGGATGGACTGAATAACGTCAAGGGGAAATGTTTCAGCTTTTGGGGAGTAAAATTCTGAGTGCTACCCCAGCTGAGAAGGCAGGGAGGATATGAGATGAGTAAGGAACCACTGAAGGAAATGTTTATTTTCAAGCACTGCAACATCTCTGGCCCAGCAACTCATTCATCTGTAGCAGTTCAGAGTTAGTGGGTCACAGTTTCCCCTCTATGAGCTGCCAAGGCTCGTCTGCTTTACAGGCAGAAAATAAGCATTTGCAAGATCCTCCTTGTTCCTGTCTTCAGACAAGTAATGGGGAAACACTCTCTCCTTCACCCCTACTCTCAAATTTTTAAGAAGGGACAGATCACTTGTGTCAAAAGCTATCAGTAAATGGATAGTTTTAGCTCTGTACACAAACTGCTAAGGGAGGGAAACTTACGTCGAGAAAAAAAACAAAGAACAACCAAACCAAAACATATGGGGATACCATTTAAAATTTGCTTTTACCTACACAGGTTTTATGTCAGTGTCTTAAGTATAACCTTTCATTTCCTTCTGAAAAGTGAAAAAAAAAAGGGGCATTTCAAAAAATAAGTTTAATGCTGAGAAATGCCGAAGCAACACTGACATTTAATCTCCTCCCCATCTGCTGCATTTAAGCTCAGATTGCACGCTATGAGTATAGGAAGTCTCACCATGTTTTAATGACTGTTTCCATTACTGGACCACTACCCCCTAAAACCTTATCATGCTCTAAAGAGGGGATCTGCTGCAGTTTTAATTGTGGCAGCCACGACCCTTCACTGTGTGCTTGTGAGGTACTTGGGACAGTACCTGCTGCTGCAGGCACTTATGCCCAACCACGGGCTGGAGGTGGCAGCCTCCACCCAGGGGCTGCAGGCTCATCTGGACCTGGTTCTTACCTGGCAATCACACTCCCCTGGACAATTTGGCTCCTGTGCCTGGCACCTCCCTGTCCCCCTGGGAGTGAAGTGTCAAGAGGGTTCAAGGAGAAGGTATTTTTCCTTGTACCTGGCTGGTCTGAGCGATGCTCTGATTATATCTTGACAGTCCTAGTACCTATTTTCCTGAATCCTGTGTGATATTGTCCTCAGACAGCCTTACCTGCAGTTCCTTTTGAATGTCTCGAGAAGTTACTGAACGCATGCTGGAGAATTTACTGATCCATGTCTGTCCAATAGAGGGCAGAGTCCCTCAGACATCAGCTGACATGCAGGAACTTAAAAAAATACAGCCCCATTTCTTCCAGGCATGCCTTCAGCGCATAAAATAATGTGTGGCTATAGGAAGGTTGCCAAAGTTCTATATGTACTGTAAATCGAAGAAATAGCAGTACTGTAATGGTATGACAAGGAAATATGTCAGCAAACCAGAACAGTTTAATTTTTATTTCCAGTCCTCACTATTTTCTTCTTTGACAGCATGACTGGTCTGGTCCAGACTTCAAAAGCACTCTCTCTCCTGCATCGAGGGTATCCAGGCTATGTGCAGCTGCTGAGCCTCAGTACATGACAGGGGAAGTCAGGGGTTTCTCTTGCATAATGGGAAAAACATCTATTAATCTATGCTTGATTTTCTTTCTCAAAGCAGCAGAGGCGGCGAGGCAAAGGGAATGAAGGTGTCTACCAGGTAGGCAACACATTCAGCACCTGTTTCCCTCATCTGTATTCATGGCTTAATTGTAGCTTCTAGATACAAACCTTACCACGCTGTTAGCAATGCACAAGGAAGGAGAGCCTTCAAAGCACCTTTCTGAGGTACTCAGACTCAGGACAAAGAGCACACACACTACTGGTACTTTGATAAAGTGGCTGCATGTTCTAAATACAGCTGTCAGGAACACTTGGTCAGCTGCTCTTGTAGGAGCTGTTTCCACAGCCCTATATCTTGGGAGAACCACCTCTTGGCTGCAGCAGGTGACACTGACAGGTCTGTCTCAGAATTGTTACACTCATCAGTGTAGTCAATATGCTATTTAACATCCGTAGCAGAGCTTCTATAAAGCTAGAAGCTTTAATAGCAAGCACCATGAGTCTCACTAAATCCTCATTCATGGAAGCCCCACTCACCTCTGCTCTGGCAGCCTCCTGGGCTGACCTGCAGCTCTGCTACATCTTCCTCTGCCTCCCCTCTTGGGAGTAGTTGGTCCTACAGCTGCAGCAGGGATCTGTAATTCAACATATTACTGCTGACTTACCCCCCCATCAGAGCAGGCTGACAGGAGAAGGGCTACTGAGTCACAGAAGGGGTGTGAGGGGATGCTTCCTGGGATTTGCAGCCATCTGAAACCACGGCTGCCAATTTACCCAGAGTTGCATCTGGCTTCCTACCCAAATTACAGAGAAGTCCAGAGAACACAGTCTGTGATTTGACCTCTGTTAACTTAGCTAGCAACACAATTTTCTCTGGCATTAGTTAGCTCTTAACAGTCAATAATATACATACAAAATGTATTCTGAAGATCTGCATAAGCAGTTAGGATGAGTTGCTGTACTCACCAGTTATTCAGGATGCATCTTGCCTTGGTGTAAGTGACAGCTATGGACGCTATACAAAGCCTGAGGAAACACTCCTGAGTAAAAACCTCTTGGGAGGGGGGGGAATTAAAATTGTGGTCCTGAGCCCCTGTCATGCTGTTCCTGACCAGTCAGCTATGGAGAAATCACCTTTTTTTCTCTTTTCCAGGGACTCAGTACAGCAACCAAGGACACTTACGATGCTCTCCAAATGCAGCCTTTGCCCCGCCGCTAAGTGGGAGTCATAGGAGGGCAGGGATGGGCAAGGGGGAAAGATGCCCTCCTGCTTTTTAGAGGAGAAGAGAAAGCCTTTCTCATCTAGAATAAGCCCTGTGTATTTTCTCAGTGCAACAGCCTTCTTTGGTTGGTGCACAGAAGGAATATGTCTGGACTTGGTCAATCCTTTCTCCCTTCCCTCTTGGATCATGTAATTGCGTTAGCTATTAAAATGTACATATCTGTAAAGTTGTCCCCAGTAACAGTGGTTATTAGGCAATTTTTCTTTTTAATATCTGTGGTGTGGGACCAGACTATACCTACTAACAGCCATTTCCATTGCACTTACTTGCCTCTAAGACTTGGATCAAGACATGTAATTATGGTTTCATTGAATTTAAGGAACTTGGAAAGATAGGGCTGGAGTTCCTTCCTGTAGTATTTATCTTTAGAGTGTTTGCCACAGGCCAGCTAAACTTTTTGCTTTAAATTTACATTTTAAAAACTGCTTCTGTAGAGAATGACTTTTTCTTCAAGAAATTATGTTACTGTAGTTAATGACAGAGGCTGAACGCTAGCTTCTCAGTATGAAGGAAATGAGCACTAAGCTCTAACCAAGGATCAAGCACTGGCATTGCCACTCATCCAGCACCTGGAGCTACACAAGAGCCAGGTAGCACGCTCCTTGGAGGCAGAAGATACCCGTTACCTTGAAAACAGGGAGAGTGGAAAACCCAGGAAAACTGACTCAGGAGAATCCCATTTGGCCAAAGGGCTTGGCTGAAATTTCCGGCCCCTCACATTAGCAACACCTGCAACTCTCACTGCAGAACAGGCCCCACATGTAAGAGTTGGTTTGGCAATTCCAGAGTCAAAACCAGACCAAAACAATCACTTCTGAGCAGAACTGTAGAAAGGCCCACTTAAATGCAGTTTCCAAGGTAATCTGCCATCAGGTTACCTTTAAAAAAACAATTCAGGTTATAATTTCAGAAAGATGCTAATTCAGTAGTAATTTTTTTTTTTTCAATTAACTAACAAAGTTAGCATCAAAGGTCTGTGTGTGTGTGTGTGTGTGTGTGTGTGCGTGTGTGTGTGTGTGTGTGGTGAACAGCTGTGGGAATGATAGAAGCTCAGTTGATGCAGTCAGGCCACTGGACCAACTTCTACCCAGCAGCATAATCTTCTAAACAACTTGAGGAGGACAGCATTCCAACAGAAGCTTCTAAACACATCCTGGGAGGTGGGATGTTGGAAAAAGGCTGTAAGCCCAAGTATAAAAGTACACTACACTCCTGCACCCTAAGTTTTGCCAGTGACTCATGAGAGTGTGCAATGAAGCTTGTAAGCAACTCAGCAAGGACAAAAACATCCCAGCAAAATAAAGGCAATTTTAACACGGGCTCATTCTGCCAGTTCCGACAGAGGGAGCAGAGCTAAGGCAAGATTACAGGAACAAGAGCTGCCTCTGTGGGCACAGCTCAGATGAAGCTGTCTGTTCATTTCTTACAGGACTGGCTTAGCAGCAGAAAAACTTGCTGAACTCACTGCTGTGTAAATTACAAGGGTTTGCCTAGATTCTGAAACAGTAAAACTATACCTAGTGGGTGCTTGTAGCTTTTGAAGAGTATTTTAAAGGCAGTAAATTAGTTGGGGGGGGTGGCAGGGGAAGAAAAAAAAAAAGTCAACTGAGGCATACCATGCATGGCAATGAATGTTCCTTGCAAAGAATTTTCCACCTGCCTTACTGGTCTTCTGCAATGACAAGAAAAAACTCTGAGAGCATCAAGTGATAACTCAGTTGATTAAAAAAACAAGATAAACAGTGGAGCAGAAAAACTACAGTAAAGTTGCTACCGCAAAGAACTCATCCTTGATGCAAGAACAAAGATTACTATAAAGATACTTAAAAAAAAAATCATGGTAACCATATTTGCAAGCTGTGGAAGTCAAAAGTTTCTGCAGTCATAAAAGCACCAACTACTAAGCAGTGGGAAAGAAATGCTTAGGAACTGATACCACCTTTATGCTCTTTACATATAAATGGATTTTGATTTCCAAAAGCTTTCAACACTTGTTTCAGGGACACTCACCATAGGTATGAGCTCAGTCTTCTTTTTGCCTTAAGGAAGCAACTGCAGCTGCTCATTCTTTTAGGAGAGTTGATAATACAGAAGTAGAACAGAAGCTCTGAATGGAGTGCAGACTAACCTGGGCTCTCCTCCATTTTTTACAAGACACAGAGCATGAAAGAACAATCTCCAAGCCCAGTTTGATGCACCAGAAGGAAATTGAATTAGCCTTACGTAAAAAACTACAAACAAGTGCATACATGTTAAAACACTTGGAAAATGGTTTAATGATGTTTACAACAGAAATGAACTGTACAATTACAGTAAGTTTAATATATATAAAAAATTACAGCAGACAAATGCATCTACACAAAATCTACCTTTCCATTCTGATTTACTGTAATCTACACAATCTCTCAATGCCTACAGCTATCTGTAGGCAACCACTGGGAAAATAATAATAATAATAATAATTAATAATAATAAAGGACATCTTTAAAGAGACAGCATTTCGCCTTCCTCCTCACCCCTAGTGTGATCAGCAAGGTTTTGAAATGTGTGGGACTCTCACATTTCAGTCTCAAGAAAAGCTTGGGTTCTGTTTGGGTACAGGTTACTCCCATATGGCCCTTATGTCAAGTGTTCTGCTACCTGAAGCATATAAACGCAGTGTATGAGGAAGGGCAAGAGAAAAAAACCCTTCCAGCCAGTGTACACAGGCAGTTGCACAGAGTCACGAAACCATTAAGACTGAAAATGTCTCTTACTTAGAAATGAAGCAAAAGGGACTGCCCAGATGCCAGACATTCACAAATCACCATCGCTTTGAAAACTGTTGCTGAATTTAGAAGAAAGGGTTTGTTCTTTCACTCCCAATTCGTTGTACAAAGGGTTAGCTTTCAAATTAACACGTTACGTATATTTTTAGAAACGAAATTTAAGCTACTTCCTCTTTGGCCCATCCCTTACAAACAGTAACAACCCCTTTACGCTGAGAAAGAACCTCAGGTCAATGGGGAAAAAAAAAGAACATGCTGTCTCTTTAAAAACAAAGAAAGAATCCCAGTTGGGAGCGGCCATCAGTGAAAATGCAATCCAAATTGGCGGTTTGGTGGAAATTCCTCATGGAATACTATGTACAGTTTAAAAACCCTTTAGTTGTTTTTTTTTTTCTTTTATTTATGAACACCTAGGCAGTGAAAACTGTTATGTTAATACATACATAGACACACCCAAAACATACAAAAATACTATTATTTCAAACTACTAAGAATAGGACAAGTTCAGTTATCTCCATGCTATGACTTTAAGAGCATTACACTGAAACAAACAAGAATTTAAACAACAATTTTTTAATATCCCAGAAATATACCAAAATATACATCTAAGCTTTGGAATTACTGAGGTTAGACTAATGCAAGTGCTGGGTAATCGTACTTAATACACAAGTCTAAGGTTCTGCAGGAAAGAAATTATCTTTGGTATCTGCATCAGGCTAATAATATTAACATTTGGATTTTGCTTTGGGATAGAGCTTGTATGACCCTAGAACCAAACACCCCCCAATCAACTGAGATTAAAAAGATCCATGTAAAAAGTTCCTCCATTCGCAATCCCCCCCCAAAAAGTTAAAAAGTCACAGGCATCTACCTAGCATAAAAGGTTGAGAAATACAATGCATAGTTGCACAGTGGTGCTGCAAAAATAAAAGAAATCTAGAAAAAAGGAACTAGAGGAGAAATGAAAAGCTGCTTCTTCTTTCAGGGATTTCTCACAACAGGACAGCCTCTTCCAAGCAGTGACGGGGGGAGGGGGGAAGCTCAGAAGTGCACCTCAGCGTGTATTAATCAACATCACCCAGCCCCCAGAGGGTTAAAGCACCCAGCAGAGCAGCCAATCCTGCACCCAAGTCTTCAGCTCCTCAACCCACCTGTGAAGCACCCGGCAGCCCAGCACCTGCACCCCGGATTCTGCCCCGGGGTGGTGAGTTTCTGCCCGCGGCGCTTGGCAGCCCTGGGTGGCCCCTCCAGGCTGGCCAGGTAGGCCTCACAGATGGGCTTGGTGCTGAAGACGCCCTTTGTCTTTGGTTTGTTTGTTTGTTTTGAGTTTATACAATCATTAGGAAATCTTTGGTTTTGGCTGGAAATTTTAAAAGAACAAAACAAAACAAAGAAACCACCCCCTCCCGACTTATAGCAGCCACCGTGACCTGACAAAGCTTCTCTTTCCCATGGGGATAGGGGAACTACATTCAAATAAAGATGGACAGGGTTAAGGATGCAGCTTCTGGCCAGGCTGGGGAGCGGGGAAGGGATACAGGATTGTCAAATAATAAAGAATAAAATTAAATACTTGAAGGAGATTTCTCGTTTGGTTTTTTTGTTTGTTGGTGTTTTGGGGTTTTTTTGGTCATGTTAAAAAGTGAGCAGTGTGTATGCAGCACTGGGCTGAGTGTGCCTCCGGGCTCTGAAGCTCAGCGCAGCCCCGGGACAGCTGCCTCAGGTTGGGGAAAGGCAGCGTGGGCAGGCAGCCCTTCTTCATGGAGAGTGGAAGGGAGCGGGGTGGATATTCACAGACTAATCAAGAGGACCCCTTGTAACCAAAGGAAATAAGGTAAGATTGCAATTTGCCCTCACTTTGCAGTAGCTTTTAAGCAGCGACATTCAGAGGCATTAGGGGGTCACTCCCCAGGTTGCAGGTCACGGGGTGCTATAGGCCAGAGTTCAGTGTTCATCAGAGGAGGGAGGGCAGACTTGGCAACTCTGTAGGGTTTGGAGAAAGTTAAAGCAAGTTACTCAGTTACGAGTTAGAAATGAGGTATACGACAGCTCCTGTACCTGTGGCGGATAAACACCCCACACCTACTCACACCTAGCCTTAGACACTACCACAGAGGAAGGAAATGGAACAACGGCACCAGTGGGGACAAGAAGCTACTGCCCGGGGTCCTTCCCACAGGCCGCTGGCAAGCGAGGCACCCCGCGGGGACCAGCGCTGCTCCAGACCTCTCCAAACCACCCGCGGGTGGCTCGGCAGCGATCCCTTCCCTTCCCCATCTCGCAGGGAGGCCCAGTCCAGCTCCCCGGGAATGCACGGGGAGCAGCACTGATCTCCGAGTCTTTCGCACTGCATTTTCCCCTTGAACTCGCTCGGGTGCAGGGGGCACCAGGGTCACAGAGGCCAACACGTGGAGAGTGAATCGGGGAAGAACGAAAGGTTTTGTCTTAACTGCCTTGTTCTCAGGACACTGTCACGGGTGTTCTCGTTCCTAAAATTGTTTCTCAAGGGGATTGTGCCGTGTCCACAATGTGCCTCAGCATACCATTTCCAATGTCTTAGGATTCCTTCTGTTTAATACTTTCAGATTTCTGTAGCACTGCAACGTGCCGGCTTTGTCCGCACACAACATTATCACATTCAGGGAACAGGGCTTAAGTAGCTGCTGCTACAAAATTCAGCAAAGGCAGTATGAATCCTGAAGTGGGGACTATGACAGATAAGAGAATTTTGGGAGGAAAGGCGAAGCTAACGTGGTAAATTAAGTATCTTACGGTTTTATGTAAAGCTCTGCCAGTAACAATTCACCAGCAGACCGACACAGTTTTAAGACAGATCAGCATTTTGGTCTGAGCTACTTGACAATGTCCTGTTTGGTAGAGAGATAAAATAAGGCAGAGGGGGTATGTTCCAGTTCTGGGGCTGAGCCTCAGCAGCACTAAGGAACGCCAAAGGGTACCATCTTCCCTCGCCTCGCACAAGCTGTTTCATTTCCTTCCTCAGATTTGTTTTCCTTAAAGCACACCTTGTTTTCCACTTCTTTTGTTCCAAGTGCTCTTTTCTTTGAGAAGTCATTTCTTCAATATCCCTATTACCTATCTATAAATCTAACTAGCTCTTTGAAAAGTCACACAATATTAATACCACTTTTACATAATGTCAGAACAACAATTCTATTAGTAAAGCTTTCAGTGAAGTTCTGCAACCCGATTGGTGTCCGGAGGAAGAGTAGCTGGACACACCACCTCTACCCCTTCCTCCCTCCCTCCCTCCCTCTCTTCACAAGAGCTCACCAAGTTCACTGATAAAACAACTCAGCCCAATAGCGCAATACATGAACATGTACAAGGCTACTGTGGGGAGCAAAGAAAGGAGTCTTCAAGGTCCCTCCCTTAAGAGAAAGACCACAAGTAAAAGCTGTTCAACAGACTCTGACCTTGGATTACACTGCTTCCACATTCAAAGGAAAGAAACAGTTTTCCCTGACTGTATCCCAACATCAGCCTAAGACCCGCAGCACTGGGCAAGCCCCACACACCATTTGTCTTCACAGAGCCAAAGCAACTCTATGCAGAAAAGGTGGGAGTGCCCACAAGAGATGAGGTCCTTACAGAAAGGGACACTGACCCAAAGCTCAAAAAAATCCCGCCCAGCTTTTCCTCTTACCCGCTCTGAGAACAGCAGAGCTGACAACTTATCAGTGCCTTTGGTTCCCTACGAGGCCACTGGGAATTCACCCGCCCCAGTGGAGTCGAGCTCCTTTAGAAACCACCTCTCTCCACCACCACACGCAGCCAGGCACACACGCACTTACACACACACCCACGCACGCCCCTCCCCTGCTCCATCAGCCACGAAGGGACAGGAGAAGGGAGCCTTGGGGTCTGGATGGAGGGGGCTGCAATGCCCTCCCAAGGCAATAACCACTCGCTCTTCTGCTACCCCCACCGCAACACGAAGACATATGCCAGGAGAACAACCCACACCCTCACCAACAACCCCTCAAAGCTCCTCTCCCACGACTGTCTCACAGTATTTCAATCCTTTCAGGCATACCAGCCAGGTGTGAGGAGTAGGCTAGCTTTCACTTCTCAGTTTGGTTTTTTCTTTCATAGTTTTTGGTCTAGACAGGATTAGCATTGCTATTAGAAAAGGAAGTGTTTAAAAAGTTTTCCACCTATTATCAAGCACTACAAGCCCTACATTCAGTAACAAGACAAGGGGGATAAAAGGAACCTGTTTCACTTTTGCTCTCCCAAATAGATTAAGATGCGACAACCATTCTTCTCCCTCCCTGAAGTTAAACACAATGGACCCAGTTCAGCTCTAGAGCAACTCAACTAACTGAAATGGATTTATACCACCTAGGCTGATTCTAACCCAGTACAGCCATCTTCTTTCCCCCAAGCCCCCCAGATATGTGTTGCCACATCTTTAGATCCCAGCAAAGGGAAAGGAAAGGCTAAGAGGGAGGGAAGTGTGCGCATACTCGAAAGGACCCTGAACAGCAACCCAATCAGTAACCTGCATGCCACCACGTGCTGTGCTGCAGATTAGACCACAGATAAACCAACCAAACAACAATCCCAAACCCAGGAGCGACAAAATGTTTCCTTTGGCAAGACAGATACAAGGAAAAAAATTAATAAGCAAACATTTTCCTTCTAACACAGTCAACCCCCTTTCTTTGCCCCGAACATCCGCCCACCCCCACCCGACCCTATAAAGTTGTAACCTATAAACAGGATCTCAAATACATACAGCATAATCATGTTTATCAATCATAATAAACATCAGTTCAACTAAACTCTACAGCTAGAATTATCTCCACTATTTATAAAGTTTGCTTTTCTCTTCTGATTTTTTCAGTTTAAAACCAGTTCTGCGACAATGCTAAGCTATGCTGAGGTATTTTATGAAGGTGCCAGAAGCCAGCTGCTACCCACAAGTATTGTTCTCAGAGCTGTATGGTGCTACCTTTTGCTGAGGGAAGATGGGGGAAGGAACGAGGAGGGAGTGGGGAAGAGAGGGAGGGGGCCCAGATGATTCTACTTACGGATGGTTCTTAGCAGGGTATTGCAGATGGAGCTAAAAGCAGCCCTAAGGCAAAGCCCAGTAGTTGTTTCAGTTTTAGGACTTCTGTCAAATACACTCTACATCCTCACCTCATCTGTCTTCTAAACTAAAAGGTGTCTTTTCCCTTCTCTCACAGTTAAATTATTTGTAGTTTCAGTGCAAGCATCCTAACACACAGGGGCAAAAGCTCAGAGAACGTACCCATAAGAGCGTCCTGGGAGAAGCGGCAGACAGAGCCAATGAAGACAGATGAGCTGAAAAAATACCAAGTTCATTTTCATATATTACTGTGTGTGCTCATCTGTGAAGATTTGCAAGTACAGGAATCACCTTTTTCCATCATCCCAAAAGCACTCAAAGTACTTGTGCTGACATACAGGGAACCAGGTACTGTTCAGACCATGGAGCAAAAGATATGAACATTTTAAGAACTTGCTAACAGTGAGTCAATAACTTTATGACAAAGGCTCCTCTGTCAAAAATCTTTAAAAGTATTTTAGGGGTCTCCCTGCCAGAAAGAAGAGAAAGATTTACAGTCAACCACAGGAGTGAGACTTAATGACTGTAAAGAACAGAACCTCCACTAGATATTCATCTTGCATTCTGTATTCTTGGGATACCATTATGAAAAGGGAGGGAATTTAAGGAAATTTGAGAGGTTTTTTTGAGGACTGACAACCATGAATCCAGTGTGTAGCAGTGGATTAGCTTACTCCTTTGGTAACACTCCACCCTAGGCAAGAGTCAGGCATATATCCAGTATATGTACTCATGCCCTGAGGATAAATATCAGTTAACTGTTTCAGGCATAACAGAAATAGTGACTGTTAATAAAGTTAGTGGGGCAATTAAAAGATCTGCTTTTTTAACTTCTGGCTTAAAACCAACAATCATTGAAAGTTTGGACTTAGATGCACTATTTTGTCTGTCCCAAAACACTCCAATGACCATGAGAAGTGACTTGTTTCTCTTAAATGATTTTGTAAAGCAAATTTTTATCTATGAAAATATCATTTGAGATTTAAGGTAAATCAGACGTTATTTTGGTTTAGTATCTGTGGTATAGTTCCAGCTGTAAGGGGCATTGTGCTACATTCATAACATAGAAAGAGGGAATCTCTGTTTTAAAGGACACTGATTGGCAGGAATGTGCACAGTTACAGAATTAGTACTGCTGACTCCTTCAGAAGCTCAACTGCAGAAATAGGTCCTGAGCCAAAGCACACTAGAAGGCTTGCAGAGGTGATATTTAAACATTAGAATGAACCAGAACATTAGGTTACAGTTCCAAGAGAAGTACAAAAAAAAAAAAAAAAAAAAAAAAAAAAAAAAAAATTGTTGATTATGGATTGTTGGCACGGACGCACATGGAGAATTTTCTCTAACATACTTTGGTATCTGCCAGTCTTTCACTGCCCCCTGAGCAAAACTGCAAAACTGGTTATTTCTATGCTCTTCCTATGCCTTTTTGGTTTTAGGTTTGCTTGTTTGTTTGAAAAAAAAATACTTATCCTAAAATATTTTGGGAAGATACCAAAAGATCAGCAGGATAAATTTTCTTTTGACATTTTATGCTCACTGTAAAATATGCAGAATTAAAATAAGCAATACAAGGGCATTGTGCTTGCTCAAACAAAAAGCTATCATACTAGGAGAAAACATTTGTTCTTGTGTGTTAAGACCAGTCGATAACTTCTTTGCTTAGTGTTGTCACAACCCCCTTATTAACTTAAAAGGTGCAACAAATCACAAGCTGTAACTCCAAATACACCAGGAGCTCTAATGTTTTCACTGAAAATCTCTTTGTCAACCTGTTCGTTTAAAGATAAAATATAAACTTGAAGCTTCAGACGTCCTAAAAGGTCTATAAATCAGGATAACAGAATATATGTCTTCCTCTTAATGTTCTGACATTTTAATTTTCTCTGACAAGATAACCTCAGTAGCACTCAAACAAAATTACTAGCACAACAGCCGGAGCAAATTCCTATATGACACCCCAACAAACTTCCAAACATGTTCTGCCTCCTGGTTCAGCTAAGCACAGGTTTCCCATTCAGGGTAAGTTACTTCTTCAATGCAATTTGATACGTGCTTCAACAACTACTTATTGAAACAGAGGATCTGAAGAAGTAGCAGATCAATTATGTGTTATCACAAGTTACCCGAACGTAACTCCAAAAAAACAAAAAGGCTGAAAATGGGATGAAAAAAAAATTATTTAAAAAATCAGATACTTGTACATGTAACAAGTATGGTATCTCCCTAAAAATGTTTTGAGTGTATGCACATACACATCATCTCAGAGTGACACGATAAAATGTACTTGGGCTAACACATACTGCACAGAAACTCAGAAACAAAATTAATCTTCTTGAGGAGATTTAAATAGGCAGATGTGACTCCCGTAGGCAGCTGTAGCTGCATGTATTTTTTATGAGCCATTCATGAATCATCCTACAATGATTACAGAGTGATTTCTGAGATTAAGTGTGCAAAAGCCAAACTGGAATACATTTTTCTAACATCAGAAAAAATTTCATCACTAGTCTACAACACCTCATCCTGAAGCCATTTCCTAAATTGTTCTTCCAGACCTTGAGGGCATATCTGTATTTGTGTCTCTGTAAATCTCTTCCTTTTTGAGCTAACTGTCCTTGGCATAATAATGAGAGTTTCTCACCTTCTCTTTTCCTGCATATGTCCTTTGGCATGCTTGCAACAATGAAAAGCAACCCACACATCTTTAAGTACAGAGACATGGAGCTAAAAAGGGATGCTACTATCATTCTGTAACACCCTAAGAAATTCCTTCTGGCCCTGGCTGACAAATCAATATAGGAATGAATGTACCAACCTATCGTTAGAAGACTGTCTAAAAATCTTTCTCTAAAGAGAACAGTAAGGATTTAAGACTGCAAGAATGTAATAGAATCACCTCTGCCATCATCCTGCGAACCCACTGATAAATGGGTCTGCCAACAAGTTTGTCTCATTATCTACTGGGACTACAGTTCTCTATTTTCAACTCATGATCACTGACTACAATCATATTTAGTAGGTTCATATACAATTTTTATGGTCTCTTTTCTAATGTATCAATTTCTGCTGTCAACATGATTATGATTTTAAAAAAGAAAATTCTGCTGAATTGCAGTACATTATCTAATATTCCCTTCATGCTCTGAAGGAGTGTGTGCACTCTAACTAGGAGGTGTACACATGCTGCCAACCTGATTTCTTTCTGTCTTTCACCTAAATACTGGAGGTAGCCAGCATCCATGAGACAAAACACTTGACAGTGATGAAAAGCAGGCTCCACGAGCAACAGTCATTGGGATGTTAAAGGACAATGAATCAGAGCACAAAGGTGATGGATCCCATGGGATATGGGCTCTTTGGGTTTTATGTCAGCTTCTGCAGGCAAAACTAAGATCGTTCTGGATACATTCCTAGTCTGAGTTTCCAGTTTTTTCTCAGAAAAAGACTTGCTAAGAAACTGCCTGGAATCTGGGCCCCAGAGAGGGTGATGGGGTAGAGAGAAGGAGGGTAATGGGGAATAAGGTGCTCACACCAAAGCCATGTGACCAATGCAAAGGTAGTCAGGAAAAAAAGCAGATTTTTATAATAAATAAACCATCCAAGCTGCATTAGTGTTCCAGATATGTACTCAACAAGACCCTCTCCCAACCACAAACCAGCAAGAATGGGACATGAAAACTCATTCGGACAGCTAATGGCACAGTCTCTTTGAACTGTGGAAAGAGGATTTTCCGCTGATTTAAGGCCCACCTTTCATTGTGTTTCCTAGCTATATGCAAGGACCGTGCCCCTCCACCCCACCACAAAACCCTTAGGGAGAAGAGGATACATCGGAAAGGACCGGTAGTATCCCTCCTTTAACAAAAAATCCTTCCTGATAAATCCTATTTTTGCACAGGCATGAAAGTAAGCAGGAACTTTCAGAGTCAGGAATGAACATTATAGCTGCAGTTTTCCCCATCCTCTTATTTCACTGAACCCACGTCCCAGGGGACTGCATTCCTTTGGTAGAAACTGTAGTCTGTGGCATCCAGACCAACATAGTGGGTACCAGCATCTCCCTACCACATCTTCCCTACCTCCCTGAAGCTCACCAAGCTATACCTTTTACTGCTTTGAAGCTATTCCTGTGGTACATTTCTATTTCTGCAGCATTATTCACAGCCCTAAAAGTTTCCTGCACAGCCTGAAGTCATAGAGACACATCAAAAATACTTAAGATTTATCCACACTGGTGGGATAAGGGTGGGACCTGTTGGATTAACAATCCCCTGACATTGCCATTCTATTTACACACCAAACAAAAGAAAACAAATTAAAATCAAGATTCTGCCCCAAGGATAATACAAAATTACAAAAAAAAAAAAAAAAAAAAAAAAAAAAAAAAAAAAAAAAGAAAAAAAAGAAAAAAAAAAAGATTAAAAACAAGCAGCAACTTTCATATAAAATTAATAAAAACAAAAGACAAATGAAAAAGAAATTGTCAGTAGCATCTATCGCCTCTCTGCATCTGAACTGCACTTATACAAACTAGTCCATTAGTACAGCAGCTTGCTAGAAATTGACTTTGGTTCAAGCTTAGTTTTAAAAAAATAAAACATAAAAAAAATCAAAAACACATTAGAAACGGTGGACGGACATTTGTTAGTTTCCCTGCTTGCAGTTCACTAGTTTTGAAGTTTTGGGGTAATTGGTTTAAATATTCAGTAAAATAGGAAGGTGGAGAGTTAGAGATGAACAGAGCAAAAAACATGGTGGTGGGGGAAGAAATAAGGAGTTCTGCCACTTGAGTGCAAACACAAATCCCACATGCTCAGGTCACAAACCAAAGCATATTTAAAGTTTAAAGAGTTTAAAGTTGCTGCCTTCTGGATCTTGGATAAGAAGCTCCAGGATCCCCCTGAATCATCAACAAAATGAATGTAGCTGCATCAGCTCATTGTTTTACGACACTCAGGTGACAAAAGAAAAGGGGGTGGTGGGAAAGGGACTCTTCTAATACCCTTGCTAGCTAAATGTAATTTAGTTTTATACACATGGCAGAAACCTTTAAATCCATCAGGAATGGAAAGTTCAAAGTGAACTGCATTGCAGTGATCCAGTCTTCTCTTTTTTAAAAATCTTTTTTTTTTTTTGGTTCAGATACGAGATTGTATATTTAAGAATATACAGATCTAACTTCTGTACAGTTCATTACTCTTCCTCATCCATGTAAATATCCTTTGCTACATGGATCAGAATCAACCTTGAAAAGCTCATTATAGTGGCAGGCAAGCCCTGACGCTCTGGTCAGAGATGATTATTGCCGTTTTTACATAGATAGCAGCATCACAACTCAGAGACTACATGAGATCACACAGATATGTGCAAAGCCCCAGAGCCAGCTCTATTGTGTTTGCATAAATGAGTGGTAACTTCTGTTCTCAAATTTTTGGCTTCTGTGTTTCACAGCCAGAAGCACTTTTTTTACTTGAAAAGGAATATTGCTATGAATAGGGAGAACCTGACCTTTTGGAATCCTGTACCAATCTACCTATCGGGAATCTAGGACAGTAAATGCTGCTTTACCTACTGCCAATTAGCTGGGACAACTTGGCATTTTTTAACTATTTGTGTATTCTCTTAATGGCAAAATCAAATCAATAGAACAGAAGTGCCATCAGTATGTCACACAATCTAGACTCAGGAGGTCAAATCCCTCTCTCTGAATTAAAACGGAACCATGAACACAAAGCTAAGAGCAGAATTTGGCCATTTTGTCTAAGTAATTCAGAGAAGGAGAACTGCAGTTCAGAACTAATTTCCCACTTCTGCTAAAAAAGTATAGACCAGCCTGGAAGTTTGCACATATTGATCTCTACTGCTACACTGAGCTTCCTGCACAAATTATGAACATAAATTTTTCTGACCCCTGTAAGTAACCATCAGACAAATTCAAGGATGAGGACACTGTTCAGAACATTCCCAGAAGATTAATTAGGACAGAAAGTCTATTTGTGCTCCATTCTTCCTCTCCACCCTCCCACCCTCCCTCCATGGCATGGGAGCTCGCTGAAAATAATCCAGGAGCAAAAGACAAACGCGTCCAAACTATATATATAAAAATAATAATAATAATAATCATAATAATAATAATAAGAGATACACCAGTAATACAGGCCTGCCTAAATTGTACCAGTTAAGAAAGGAACCCCCAACACAATTGATACGATTATAAACACCTTGTATGACATACGGCCTGTACAACAGACCTATAAAATGATAATTAAAAAAGAAAGATATTTAGACCAAAAAGAAAGAAGAAATCCCCCTTCCTATGTTTGAACTGATAACCCACCTTAACTTGTCATTGTGACTGCTGGAAATGATAAGTAGTCCTTTCACTTTTTTTGTGAATTTTTTTTTGTTTGTTTTTTGTTTTTTTGTTTTTTTTACATTTTTGGTTAGAAAGTTCTCCGATCCATGAAGCGATCCTGAAAAGACAGTGTTTATTATAAAATTAGGCAAATGTCTGTCCCAGCTGTAAATCCTTCCTGTTTTCCTTTTGTTTGTTTTTTTTTGTTTTGTTTTGTTTTATATTTTTTCCTTCTCTCCCTTGTCCCCAGCAACACGGCGAGAGGATGCCCATCACATTTTCAGTTTATAAACCCCGCTGGCAGCCAATCCCACCGCACAGTGGCACAGACTGCTGGCAGCACAGCTCCGCCCGGCTCACTGTGCCTTGGAGGCAGTAGTGGTGGTGGATGTGGCCCCGCTTGCAGAGGCCACCGTGAGGAGAGAGTTCTGGATGGACTCAGCTGAGGTGGAGGTGGCGTGAAGGCTGGCGACTGGTCCAGAGGCCCCTGCGGAGGCTGCAGCTGCAGAGACCAAGCTAACCGGGTTGCTGGTGAGCAGAGAAAGGTTCTGAGGGTTCAGGAACAGAGGGGCAGTGACGATGTTAGGAGTACCTCCGGCATTGGCAAACACCAAGTTTCCAGTTGCATCCAGTGATGTTATTGGAAGAGAGCCACCAGATGCAAGAGCTAACAAGGGAAAATTGAGCGGGGAGGAGATAACATTAGCAGTAAGGAATCACAGAACCCTCACGGTTGAAAAAGACCTCTAAGATCACCAAGTCCAACTGTCAACCCAGAAAAAAAACCACCATGCCCACTACAGCATGTCCTGAAGTGCTTCATCTACACACTTTCTGAATAGCTCCAGGGAAGGTGTCTCCACCGTGTCCCTGGGCAGCCCATTCCAGTGCCTGACTACTCTTTCAACAAAGAAATTCTTCCTAATATCTAGTCTAAACCTTCCCTGATGCAGCTTCAGGCCATTTCCTCTAGTCTTGTTGTTATTTCCTTGGGAGAAGGGGCCAGCACTCACCTCACTACAACCTCCTTTCAGGCAGCTGTAGAGAGCAGTTAAGGTCTCCCCTCAGCCTGCTCTTCTCCAAACTAAACAATCCCAGTTCCCTGAGCGTCTCCTCATAGGACTTGCTCTCTACACCATAAATAATGCAGTATGTGCCTAAAAGCAACTGGTCTCTGCATTTTCCTTTCTCTGTGTGCTCTCTACATTCCTTATACAGTGTTGGGGGTTTTTTCCTAAAAAAAAGAAGAGTGGGCAAAACCTTGCAGATACAAAAGTGCCTCTGTTGTCTGCTGCTAAACTAATCCCCCATAGTGTCTTTCGTCACATCTTTAAGTGCAATACTGGTCTATGTTTCCTGCTACAGAAAACCTGTACATTCAGGCAACCTGTACTGGAAAGGGTTGAGATGAGCACTCACATGAAATAGCAGCTATCACAAGATAAAGATGTAAGCCTCAGCATAACATTTAAATGCTTACATACAACTACTGTTACAACTTATTCTCACCAATCTACAGGGTTCAGTCTGCTTTAGAAAAGGTTTTCCTACATTTATCTGTGACACTTCATGAAATGGTTCCTTCTTATACTGTGGTAACAAGATTTGTTAAGCTACTTTAGAGGATATTTGAATACATAGGCTAGCTAGCTCTTCAGGGACTAGCACCATCTAGTTTTTACAGATTACCAGCTATGAAGTGGGAACAACTCCTGCAGAAGTCAGAGGAAACTGTCTGCATGGTACTTCCAAAATAAATCTCTAGTCCACTGGATAAGGTTTTACGAATTTAAAGTTCTACATAAGGACTACAGAAGGTAGGGGTTTTTTTGAAATATGTCTGAGGACAAAAAATCATGATCAAGTCTTCCTCAGAACTGCCATCCTAACAGATCTCAAAACAGCAAAACTCTGCTCAAGCTTATGCTAGCAGAGCTATAAAAAGCAGATGTCTAACCTGCTAGAGATACATGCCAATGAGGGGAGGATAGCAAAATAAATTCTAGATCACATTCAATATCTTAAATACCTCCTGATCCCTACAAGACCATACACACTTCTAAACCCCTTTCTGAAGTTGCACCTGCTCTTAGGTCTGTGATACGTAAAATATATTTGCACATTTACAATTTTGTAAGACATTTACTCCCATGACATTTATGTCCAGTGCTAAGGAGTGAGTGTTCTTTTTTATTACAGGAAAATAAAGCACATAAACTGAAGTTGTATGACACAGATGCATTAAAACAAATGTTACTGACCTTGAATAGTTGCCAGTGTACTGTTGCTCATCAGGGCTGGGCTGAGAGCACCACCTAATGTCCCTGGATTGAGACTGAGTAAGGCACCTCTGCAGGAAACAAGATCGTGGAAGAATAAACAAAGAAAAAGGGAAGCAGCATTACTTTTAAGGAAAGGTAGTCAGAGGTACATCATATTTAAAAATAATTTAAAAGTGTGGAGCAAGGAGAAAGGAGCAAGGAGAAAGGAAAAAACAGAGGTTCAGGGCTGATTTTAATTTATTTTAGTTTTTTCTTCATGATGTCTTGAGTAGCTGACAACTTTCAGCTATGTGGCTAGCAACATGCCTAAAGTACAGACACTGTAAATTCATTACTGGGATAGATTGTTGCTGTAAAAGATTCTTGTAAAATATTTTGGGAAAACTACCCTCATCTCCAAAATTCAGGTAGGAAAGATGTAAATCAAAAGGAACTGAAGGAACAAACAATCATCTCAGAGCAACATTTTTAAACTAAAACTTCAGCAATACATCATCATGCATTTCTTACAGCTTTTTGCTCAGGATGGAGAAATGAATACAGAGGTGTGAACTGGATATAGGCTCTCTCTCCATTTTACAATTAATAGAAGAGATTCCGTCATTCATTGACAAGTTGCAGGTCTTAAGTCAAGTTCTGTAGTGGGATGGTTGACTTATCAATATTGCTGCAACCAAGCTTTCATGTCTGTAAAGTGGAAATGGTATTTGCATATGTTGATAGGAATGGTCAATTACCATCTGTAAGTAAACCTTGAAAATTTGAGATAAATTACACTAGAACTCTAAGTGAATCACCAGAAAATAGTGACACACTAGAGCAGTTGATCTCAAGAATTCTCCTTCCCTTTTGTGTCACCTCACCTAAAAGGGTGTGAAAAATTCATCCTTACCCAGCTGCAAACTGTGAGGATGCCATCAAGCCTGGGTTTAGTCCTGCTGCAGCAGCCATGGCAGCAAGACTTGCATTTGCAGGCAACTGTGCAGCTCCTTGTAACGCAGCTGCTGCTGCTGTTTGCAACCCTGATGCCGTTACCATCACCTGGCTGGTCCCAAGAGGGGATGACAAGGGAGTGGAGGTTGTCTGTGTTGTGCTGGTCTCACTGGCACTGGATGCCTCTGAAGTCGAGGCTGAGGCAGAAGGGGAAGGACTCAGGGAGGGTGATGTCACTGCTGAAGAAGCTGGAGGTGCTGTTGAAATCACTGTTGCCGTGTTGTTGGAGGTGGTTTCTGTTGTCCCTAGAAGATTGATTTGGGTTAGATCAGTACAAAACACAGGTATGACTGAACAGAAACCAGTATCCACCAGAACTGAACTGCACATGCAACTGAAAGGGAGACAAACACACATTTCTGTAGGACCATAAAGCACCAAGGGTCCAAATGAGAAGGCTCATCCTACAATCAAATGACACTTGCCAGAGGGACACTAAGGAGCTTTAGAAACTAGCAATGGCATATAGAATATCTCATTTCAGTATCACCTGTGATTTTATCTCCAGAAAAGTTAAATGAACAGTCACAAAGACATAGTTTCCTAGAGGAGTAACAAGGAACAATGACAAGAATGTTCTGGGATACCTGTGACCAATACTGAATAACATTCTGGAGAGTTTAAAAGGGGAATATGGTAGAGGTTAATGTGGGGGGCAAGAGAAATCAACCCTTACCTGTGACTGACAGACTAGTTACAGCAGAACTGGTTAGAGGGAGCACAGGATTGACAGTCAGGGTTGTAGCTGCACTGCTAGTCACAAGGCTTGGCGTGGTTGCCACCTGGAGGTTAAAAAAGAATACAACTGCTCAACTCTTAAACAATAAAAAGAGTTAGCTACTAGACTTGGACTTCTTTCTTACCATCCTTAGCTGAGGAAGTTAACAGGGAAAATACTGTGTAAAACCCTAACTTTTTTGTAACTACATTACTTTATTATTCATTGGACCAGCCAGAATACCTTCACTAATTACCAGCAATATCTTTATTCTTAATCAGTCAGTACTTGAAGGGAGATAGATCCATTACAACCATACTGTCTCAAGACTGCAAGTTAGCCCTCCTCCTCTGCATCCCTCTGAGAACAGCACCTTATTTTAATAGTCACTCTTACAGAGTTACAAAATATATTATTTTGTCATGCTTTTTTTTTAAATCTTGTTTAAACATCTTTTCAGATCCAAATCTCTTTCTCTGATACATGTCCCAGCATTATCAAAGGTATTTAGGGTAATGTGTTTACATGGATAAACAGAATAACATTTCACTTTTACTCAACCAAATAATAAGCTCTCCTTTGACAAGTTTCCTTGTGCCAGAAGAAGGATCTTGGCATTTTAAAACATTCAAATCACATTAGCTAATTTTACTTGTGGACAGCTTATTAGAAGAAAGCTACAATACACTGAAGACATTACCAATATAAAACACAGAAGATTTAAGACTAGAGGAACTAGCTTATGAGGAAAAATTACATATAGAGAGAGAAAGGACTTTTTATGGACAAGAAATGGTGTTCAACAGCAATATCTGAAGGCTGTTATACATCAATGAGAGAAATGAAACCTTTAGAATTGCCCAAGAGAACATAGCCAAGTATATAGGCTAAAACCTTCCTCCTTTCCCCTCTTACCTTAAGTTTATTATCAAAGAAATCTCTTTCATGCTGCATATCCTCTTACAGGAAGTCAAATGCTTCATGCATTTTAAACAAGACTGAGGCAACTGGGACAGATCCAAAAGCTTTCTGCACATCTTAAACAGGGTATGAAATAAAGGCAAGCTAGACACATAGTACACTTCCCTCTAATGCAGCCCAGACATTGTATCTGTAATCTGTCCACCCAACAGTTAAGGTCAAGGTCACAATCCATATTTCAGGGCAGTGAATGACCTAGAATTACTACAGCTAACCCTGTGGTCACAAAGACTGACTACAGCCAATGCAAAAACAGGGTGCTATGTAAAGGAGCATTCTCCTCCAATCCTGCTACAAAGTCCTAGCATCAGTGCAGCAAAGCTACAAGTCAGAATGGTAATGTAGCCATACTGAAAATACATCATTGTTCTTCAAATGATTTGCAGTCAAACTAGAAAACTAAGCCAAATTATCCTATGGACACATCATCTCCAGAGATGACACAAGGAATAAACAAAGCACATAGTCAGTGAAGTATGGGGGCAACAGGACTGGAATATCCATTTGAGTGGTAGCACAGCCTTACAATGAGAAGAAGAAAGAAGATGATGAGAAGAAGAAGCTTACAGTGAGTGAAAATGCTTAGTGAAACATCGCTGGAAAAATGGAGACTGTGATTAATGCCTCAGTTTCTCACAATGACAGTTTATAGTAATAGGGAAATTTACGTAGGAAAGCTTTCTTAAGTTGCAGTCTGAGTAAACTTGTGTGGTTACTAAAACACACTATCATAAATCTCACTGTGTTCTGCTTTGGTGGCAAGGCATACAACCTTGCTTTCCAATTGGAAAAAAAAAAAAAAAGAAAAAAATAAACTATAAAAAAAAGACTAAGTACATTTAACACATCCCTTCCCCTGAAACAAAAGGTTGCATGCACACATCCTGAGACACGGATGAGGGGAAATAATAACACATAACCAAAATTAATGGTTTAATGAAGAACTGGAAGATATTAGCCACTACAGTGATGAGGGTGGAATAAATACTACAAAAGGACAGCTACAGCTACATAAATTCCACCACATTCCTATTAGCATAGCTACTATGAAATCTAATAGCTACTGTTTCTATTTATGAAAACAGACCTCCATGGACATTGGTAGCAAAGGAGCTGAAGGAACCTTGATGCATGTGTTTTGTTACTCTTATTTTCATGAAGTTTGTGTTTACCTGAGGCAAATACAAGTGTGCGAAATTAATTACATGAGTATCAGCTAAAATTGTTCCTTTGTTCCACGCCTTTTTTATATAAAACATTCCTGACTAAAAGTGACAACAATGGTATTATTGGATTTGTGTGACTTCAGTCTCCAAATGATATGTTCTAGTGCAGCTCATTTACTTATCACAGCAGCCAAAATAAGAGGGAAGGAGTTGACTGATAAGCATTTTTATTTAATATTACTTCACCAAAAAGTTCAGCCACAAGAGAAACTCCAGATATAAACTGGAATCACTATCTGGAGTATGTTCAAAGCAATAACCCCAAATACAAATTTGCTAGTCAGAATATTTACTCCCGAGCTGACTGAATCAAACACTCAAACTGAAGTCCCAACTAGTGCTTGATTTGTAAGCATTATCTCTTATACAGTATACAAGTAGGATATTCAAAATCCCAGTAAAACGTGAATTTGTGAGAACAAGTCTGTTGTACAAAGAAGGTGTAGCATGCACAACTTCCACAGCAAGTACAGTAAAACTGTGTCTTTCACTGATCCTTGTCAACACAGGTTCTTGATTCTTACCAGTGAGGTTGGGCATGGGAAAATTGCTTTGATGGGTGAGCTGCTGGTTCCACCACTGCTGGGTGGGTTGATCCTTTTCTCCTTCTGGCGCCGGTTACAGAACCAAACGCGGATCACCTCCTTCTCCATGTTTAGCTGGTCGGCTATCATGGTGATCTCATCCGAGGTAGGCTTTTGGTTCTGAGAAGAGGAAACAACACTTGAAAAGCTGTGACATTAACTTATGAAGTTTTATATTATAGCTTCTTCTTCACTAGGCAGAAATCTGGGCAGGATATTTATATTCAGAATCTGGTCAGTGGTACAGTAGAGACAGACCATAATGGATACTTCTGCCCTCCATCTCCTTCCAACATTTCTAACAATAGTAAGCTGTGTTCCTCAGAGGTGGGTGATGAAGACTAAGCTCACATGCTGCTTTATGAGAGAAGGGATCTAACTTCTGAGTTAATCCTCCAAGTAATTCTGGACATTGATATGGAAATCATTCTTTCAGCATCTCTTAAGAAGGAAGAAGAGAGATTAACTACAGCAACAGTCAAATGAGCCCCCAGTAGTCTAGGCCTATAATGAAAGACAGGTAGATTGAGTGGGCTCCTTAAAGAGGTTACCTGCCCATACAGCTGCACAAAGTGCCTAGCTAGGCCATCTAAAAAACTCATATTATGTATGTTCAGACTGTTACTGCACTTCGCCATACTTAGATCTATGGCTCTTTTTCTTGGAATGTAAAATCACAAAGTCAGTAAATTTCAAGATCCAATGAGGTTTTTTGAGGGGTTGTGTTCCTTTTTTTTTTTTTTTTTTTTTTTTTCAGGTGAAGTAGACGTTGATGCACACTTCTTGGCACAGTCTTTGTGTTCACCTGGTTTAGTACAAGCACCTTCCTAAATAGCACAGTAATGGGGCTCACTGACATATATGACTGCTGAGCAAAGTTTTTTCATTTTCTTGTAGGCTGAGCAGAGCAACAAGATCACAGACCTCCAGGAAACTCTTCTCTAAGGCCACACGTATGTTGGTCTCTATGCTGGTGCGTTTCTTCCTCCTACGGTTCAAGCCTTCAATCCCCTGCCCTGGGGAATTCAGGGCACTTGGGCTGGAGAGAGTTGAATCAGAAGAGAGGTTTTCTGGATGAAAAAAAGGTAAGACAAATCAGAACATTTTATTTGAATGTAGTGCAGTCTACTGCAAGTGTTTCTCACCTGTGCAAAGTATATTTAAACCCACTCTCTATCAAGTCTACTGTCAGCCCAGCACTGCCAAGGCCACCTTATCTCATTCCACCCCATATTCATTCACTGCAAGTCACAGCTTACAGGAAAAAAGCAGCAACTGATAGACATTAGGCACTGCTGTAAGTCACAAGCAATTACACAAATATCTTAGCAGCCTGAAATTTCTTTTACCCACTCTGCAATACACTAGAGGAAGTTCATAGCCAGGTTCAGTGTGCAGACTTTAGCAGATACTCAGTGCCAAGCAGTTCTACTGAACAGCCTACAAACCTGGCAGCTTCCCATCCTTACCTTCTCTAGGTCTCTAGCTGTCAACCCCTAACCCAGTCTTTCTGGCTCCCCAGAAGAGCCAAGACTTGACTCTACTTTGTAGCAGAAAGTGCAAAATAACCCATGGACAGGTTCCAGCAGGGAATTTAAACAGATTGATTAATTATGGCTGAAGTTCCCTCACTGCACTGGGGTTTGTGGGTGGTAAGTAGCAGTCAAATTTCACAATGCTTAAGAAAATTCTGGTAGGCTCAAATGTGCAAGTACATTCAGTTCATTATTTTCAAGATTTTTTTTTTTTCAGGTAGCCATAAGTGTGCAAAAAAACCCTCTCCATCCTGCAAACCCCACAGGACAAGATGAGTTCTGTAACACTAAGTTCTCTAGTACTACAATGTATTGTAGTGGAAGGAACCATAACTATGCTTCTGTCTGCTTTTTGCCTAAAAAAGTAGTCTTTAAAGTAATCTGTATCTTTCTTCCAAAGATCTTCATTAAACTGAATCAAAGACAATGGTTCCCACCTTCCAGACTGCAAAGGATCCTGACACTGTTTATAGCCCTTAACTTTACAGATCCAAGAATTTCTTCAGGCTAGCAGAAAAAGGAATTGAGGAAAAGCAGGAAAACTATGATATTCCTTGCAGCACCATACTTACTCAGCATTGCAAGGTTTTGGGACCACTGGCCTGTGGACCACCGTGAAGGCTTTTATGTTTTCCCTCAGATCTAGACAACTTAATGACAAGCCCTGTCAGCACAACAGAAAGACACTTCCTTCTTTCAATGCAGGAGAAATTTTCAACACTGCATATAATTACTTTCAAAATTTCAGAGAAAACTCTAAGTGCCAGCATAAAGCTATCTTCATTTTGTCAAAAATAGGAAGGCACACACACCATGCCATCTGTTTAGCAGATCCATCAGTTTTATACTAGGTTTAATTGAATACTTGGAAGAAAAAAATGGCTGACAGCAGTCTTAAACTCTTTCTATCCTAACACCTAGTGCCACTATCCAAACTCCTATGGCTGGTGGGGAAAAAAAAAAACAAACAACACTAACAACATTAGTATCATGAATAACTTATATCACAGGAAAAAAAAAATCTGTAAGAGTAAAGGTAAAACCTAAGCCACAAAAAACTCTTTCTGCAGAGAGAAAGAGAGTGTTTATATGGGCCCCGGGAGAGCCATGAAAAGAAAGCACATAGGGGTGTGGGATGAGATGAAGGCAAGAAGCTCTGCCTACTGAAACAACAAACCATGCAAACCTTTCTCTATTACACATTTGAAAAAAAAAAAGCTAGAAGAGGATTAGAAGTTATTTGCATTAACATACATGAAGGAGGGAAACCATGGCACATTATACCTCATTCCATGCAATTATTCAGCTGGTTGCAGAACACAATTCTGAAAGTTCAATACTGGAATGATTTTGGATGAGTATGGGCATATGAAAAGGAAAGTATGGACTCTTATTCCTACACCCTTATTTGTCCCATGGCGAGCTATGAGAATTGGTGGCTTCATAAAACCATAAAGGTGCAAACGAAGCAGTTTTTCAGGGCTTTTCAGAATCCTATAGATTTTGCTAGTCTGGTGAAGAAATACACAGACTCATTCACCTGCATCATTGAGCCACTTTTCCAGAAGTGGCTTTAACTTGCACATGTTCTTAAAGCTGAGGTTCAAGGCTTCAAAGCGAGAGATGGTAGTTTGGCTGAAGTCATTTCCATAGAGTTTGCCCATAGCGAGCCCAACATCACCCTGGACAAAGAAAGAAAAAAGGGATTCACTAACACAGGCACTTCCAAAGCAAGGAATCCTGTCACATTCTTGTGTTCTCTTTAGTGACTCCACTGCTGTGTGGGATTTTGGTTTCACAGAAACTTGCTCAGTGCTACCAATATTCAGGCTAAAGCAAATAATCATAAAGAAATACCAAACCTCTGTCAGCTCAATCATGTAGCTTTCCAGGAAATTCTTGATGCTTTGTCTTCTTAGCATTATCACTGAGCAAAACATCCCACTGAATGTAATAATTTTTTCTTAGTTGTTTAAAATATGCAAAGATCAAGATATCTTTAGGAGCAGATTTAAGTATCTATATATTTCACACCAATGAAGAAAAGTGCAAAATAAGCAGAAATGCAATGAATTCATGTTCTCAAATTAGTAGGAGACACTCTTGAAAAGATGTCTGCAAGCATATATCCCATTTAAATAGATACAAAAATATTCTTATCTGAACTTTTAGTATCTTCTGAAGTTTGAACCCAGTTTCTTCCCTCAGACACACATTTCAACACAGACAAGAAGTTGAATCATTTCAAAAAGTGATTAACTGAAGTCTTCACTACCATTACCCATTTGCTAAAAAGCTATCCAAGAGATTTACAGCTGTCTTTACATCCGTTATTGCTTTTCAAAACTCAGTTTTAGCTAGGTATCAGACATTTTGCTTATCCTAATATATACCCACATATCATACTTGGAAAGTAACACTGACACTAATAATATCCCTTCTTGATTGCAGCTATCAAAAAACTAAAATATTTTCTTGTTTTGTTTTAAAGGTGGAAGGTTCAACTCATTGAAAAATTGTAATAATTTATTAATTATGCTATTTGGGCTAAAGTAGTTTAACCTTTTTTTTTTTTTCTTAAATACCAAGAAGTATGGAAAGTCTAAAAGAATAGATGGAAAAGCTTGAACACAGTTAGTGGAATTTAACTGCAAGTGGATTAGTAGGATTTTGTGTAAATCTTGCATTCTATCCTTTCAGGTTAGGATCCACAACCTCAGCTTGATTCAAGTGTACTAATAGCATGCAGAGTGGCCACATCCAAGAAAGGAAGCAAACAATCTCTGGTAAGCTTAGTAAATCATGCAAGTTTTGTAAAGAAAACCATTTTCTTCCTAGAAGAGGACCAGAACAATTGGTTTGTACGCTTGTCAATCAGATGAAAGATGGAAACTTACATTTATACCTCTATCCATATGCTGGGATTCTGTGCATTTTATAACTCAGAAATCATTCTGAGGGAAGTTACATGAATGCTCTACGGGGTTTACAAAGAAGAAAACCTAGCTATGTAAACCATTTTAGAGGTTGATTTATGTCTCGGCAGGAAAGAGTTATGAAATTTGTTCTAGTCCTCCAACTAAATTTAATTCTGGCATTTATGTTGCTCTTACTAACATTTGTCATGTGATTTAATATGAAGTTAACCACTTCTTTGTCAACAGTTTTCAATGCCAAAAGGTAGCAGCATTTCAGTTGTAGGCAAAGGAATTTACATATTGGGATGTAAATTTTATATATTGGAGTGGGCCACTGAAAGGATGGGTGGAACAGACAGACACATCTGATCTACTCTGTAGGTCAAGTGAAGCTCCAGTACTAACTGAAACCAAGTATAAGGAACATCATATTTGGGTGTACTGGTGTGTTAAGAAGCTCAGAAAAACCAGCAGAGGCAATACCTGCAATATTTACACTGTCTAAACTTTCACTTACATGATTTGAATGTGTACTGACCAATTAGTCACATCTGCCAAAACGCTAAGATGCAGGATGCTCACTGTCTCTGTATGTCAAACATGGAAATACTTTAAAGGAGAACAATTAAACAAAAGAATTTTAAATGTAATGCTGAGTTTTCAGGGGGGGGAAGAGACAACTGGTGAAGTTCAAAAATGTTTATATTGCTCACAATACAGAACGTAGCAAGTTATTAGTTTGCAATGAAAACTGAATCTTACAATTATTTTCAAAGGCAGGGGTGCCCCAAGCACAAAAAAGCTTACAGCACCACTGGAAATAAATTTCTTTTATCCTCTGAAAGGCAGTCTACTTATCCAACTATATGACACCAAAGTAATAGGATTCTCTTAATTATCACTCAAATATGCAATTAGGCAGAAATTATTAGAACTACCTAGTTATATACATACATACTCAGAACAGGATAGGAGTGATCAAATATAATTTTATCTTTTTAATTTTTCTATAATTTTATTTTGTTTTAATTTTATCACTTTCTCAAGATTCCCTTTTTTTAAGCTCAAAAGTAAATACTGAATATAAGCAGTTGTGTTCATTTCCTCATCACGAAAATTCACAACAGGGTTAATAAGGAAGGGTTAACCCATAACTTGAAAAGTCTAGTTGAGCCTTTATAATCATCTCACAGCAAGGCAGCTTAAACATAATAACTAAAGATCTAAATGAACCTCCTTAGTCAGGCTATAGGGAAGCTATTGTATTTTACTCTATTCTGTTCTGCTCTATTCTAGCTTTTGTGTGTCCATCACTTGCATTTCTGTGCCTCCCTCTAGTGGAAAGAAGGGAGGGAAAGAGGCACACATGCCAGCAAAGTGCACTTCATTTTACTAAGAACATTCTGTTCTTGAGTTATTATTAGGATGCTGCCAGGAACTTTCATTATGAACCCTGATTTTTCAAACATTTAGGATCTTGCCAGAAAAATAAGTCTGACTTCAGCACATAATTTCAGCAAGAATAGATTTACTTATTCCAGGGAGGGGAGCAAATCACATATGCTAGATTGACTGCTCTGAGTTCAAACTTCTAAATACCTACTTTGGTTTTTGCATGCAATTTCTTCTAGAAAAAAAAAAAAAAAAAAAAAAAAAAAATATCTTATGCTTACCACAGATTCCTGACAAAATTATTTATTTACCTGGACAGATATTTTACTTTTACAGGGAAATAAAGATTAATTTCCCTTTAACAGAATAATGGAACATTTAAATGCACGTTGCACTTCTAATTGTGCTCCTCATTTAACCATTTTCACTATGTTCAGCATTACTTTTCTTCTGTGCTATGGATATTTCTGAGCTTAAGCAAACCAAAACAAACCACAAGTCCAGTTCGCCTCTGTAAGGAGAAAACTTCAAAGTGACAGGTCTTTCAGGTTTTGTTTAGAAACCTTAGCAAAAGTATTAAATACAGAAATCATTGATGTTTAATAGAAAAATATGCTTGAAAGCTAAAAACCCTTTGACATCTAAAGCAACTCCACAGTTGTGACATACTTTTTAAACACAGAGAGCAGTTAATTGTGCTGTATGGTTTTTAGAACTTTGTACTTCTGAAGGCAGCTTTAAAGTACTTTGTTCCATTCATTTTACATCCTACAGAATGAATAGTGCACACGCAATGACATCTGGAGCTGGTAAATGCATGTACCTGCTGGGAAAATGGCTAGGCTTTAAAACCAACAGGGAAGTAAGATAGATGTACAACTTTTCCTCTCATTTCTTAGAAATCCCCTACACAAAGGCCAGAGCATAACCCTATTTAAGAAGGTTCTCCCAGGAAAAGGTGGAATCGTAGTCTCCCTCCAGACTTGAAAGATGAGACCTCAGATTCCACACTGTCAGGCACTAAGGTACGCAGTCTCACCTGAGTGAATCCAAGTTTGATCCGTCTTTGTTTGAAAGTCTTGGCAAACTGCTCAAGCTCCTCAAGGTCACTGGGCTCCTCCAAGCTGGGAGTGTCGATTCGCTTTGGTGTTGACTGGCTCTGTGGAAGTGGCTGAATGGGGGTCGCTGCTATTGTGCGTGTTGGGGTTGCTGGCTATTAAGATAGAGAGCATGGACAAGATGAAAATCAGACTTAAAAGAACAATCAGCAAAAATTAAATTCAGAAAAGGCATGTGAGGTTTCAGTGAGAAAGATCAATGAACCTGACGTTACCGGAAACCTGAAAGTTCCTCCAATTTATTTACATTCTTCTCAAGAATGAGCAATCACAATCCAGAAAACTGTATTAGTATGACAGCCTTTTAAAATCTCTGTCAGAACCAATTAAAGAAAAGAGATGTTGAATGCAGCAGATAACCAACAACTTTTGCTTGCTACAGAAGCTGCTCAAAGAAAGGCTGAACATTCTTACTTGATACAGTTCTGTCATTTACAGACCAGACAGCTTGGCATTCATCCCCATTAATCATTTTAAAATTAAATTTACTGGTTGTGTGGGGTGGCAGATTGTCATCAGCCCAAAAGATTCAAGTCTCCTACTTTATCTTGGAACAGTGAGCACATACAGAAGCCACAAATACGGCAAGTTTCCTCTAATGCCATTGCTTTTGATTGACTCAGCTGTTCCAGTAAGAAAAAATAGATCCCCTTCTAACCCCTATGTTGATACTTGCAACAGTAAGAATGAATGTACTGGTGATACAAGAAATTGAAAAAGGCAACCTTCAGAAAACAATTCCATTTAGGTCACGTTTCTCTTCTCTATAAATGGCTAGTTTTCCAGGCAGTCTACACAATGTTCACTGTTCCTGAACACTGGCATACTAGAGCATTTTGCTATGCAACAGTAGTAAGAATCTGAAAAAACTTGAGCACCATGGAAAATATTCACAGGTGAACAAAATACATTGAGATCTGGAATTGTACAGTTCAGGCTCCATGTACAACAGGAACATTGGAAATACGTTTTTAGTGCATAAACCTACCTTCTCACATGCCATAGGTGGCCAACGATGCATAGATAAATCATTTAGTTAAATTCTATTCAGTTCATCTGAGGATCTTAACTAAAGATGACTTCATGCTTTTATGTCCTATGCCCAGTTCTGAAACTACAGGCTCCTTCAGGGCAAATAAGAACAGCCTCAAGCCTACACAATGCTGCAGTTCTATGCAAAGTCTATGCAAAGGTCCAGAAATGGCTGTTCTAAAAGAAATGGCCTACATACAGCTAGGTCTTTATGTAGGTCCCTTATGTTGTTTTTCTCCTGGGTTAGTGAGGTTTTTCAGTGCACAGCAGATGGCAGAGGGAGGTCAGGATCTGTAATTCCATTACTTGAGAAATAATGTGATCACATATGATCTTTCTAGGATTGTAGAAATATGTGTCACACTATAAAGGCTTTTAATATTTTTTGATTTACATTAAACATAGTGGGTAATTACTGCAATACGTCTTTACTTACTTCACACCCATTATATAACTTATTTTCTCATTGTAGTTTTGATACATTTTTTTCAATTCAAGTATAATCTTTAGTAGGGAGTCATGCTGCTAACTGAGGTATAAACTACAGAAGTGAGACAAATTCCATTTTCCACATGGTGCTTGAAAAATACTATAGGTGGTTTAATAGAAAATGTAGTTTTCTGAGTCTCTAATAGACTTGGGCATGTTATTACAGACTAAAAAAATTCTTTTATGCAACCAAGTTGGCAGGAAGATACTGTATGGCATTACATGGTATCAGAGAAAAAACATGCTGTCATGTAACTAAACTGTACTGTACAACCCAAAGCAAAGCAGAATTAAATTTGCAGGCATGTGCAACTTTAAAATTGCATTTCTTACAGTCTTAAACTTAATCATAGGGCTTTAATATTTTAACATATATCTAACACAATATTTTAATGCATTTCTAACAGTCTCTTCACTTTCATAGAAGGTAAGAAGATTGCCAATGACTTAGCAATAACAGCAAAACAACTAGGCTGTAATAAAGACAGATGACCACTGAAATCCTTAGAAAAAAAGATACTTGTCAGTAAACCCTTCTTTGAGGTTTTTAGGTAGCCCATACCTTCTCCTCTGAATTTGACAGATTTACTGTCCAAGACTGCCTTACAAGAAATCCAATGATGCTCTAGTGCCATTACCTCAAAATATCAGCCCTGGAAATCTTCAGCTAAAAATAAAAATTTAGAATATATACATGCATGAAAAGAGGCACATTAGGGTGAAAACTACAAAACCGAAGTTCCTGATACATCAGGTCTAAACTGTATCTACCTAGGAAGACAAACTCACTATTATAGCTACAGTATCTACTCTAGCACCTAATAAAAAAGGTCCATTCACTTGCGATTGTTCAAATTCCCCCCCAAAAGTCAGGAACTGTAGAAATCAGCCTGACCTGCGAGGCAAGGGTGATGCTTGGCTGAGACTGCAGGAGGTTGGCTTGGCTTTGCTGAGGTAGTTGCGTTAAGAGATTCTGCGCTTGCAGGAGACCTAGAGAGAGAAAAGGGCAGGTTTGGTTTGTCATTTTAAAGAGAAGAACATGAAATGGCGGGAAACAAGGCTCTTGTTAAATAACAAAAGTTACAAAATATTGAGATGTGAGCCTTCATTTCATCTCAGCATAGGTATCTTCAGACTTTGGACATTTCAGTCCAAAAAACCCTTGCATTTTCCTGAAGTGTATGTGGCAACAGAAAGGGAAAAGTCTGTACTGTTCTTTGCAGAAAGAGTTTGTTATGATCTAAGTTTTCCCAGTCCTGTGTTCAGGAATAATTTTTGCTTGCAAATTTTGGGTAAACCTCTTTGTGTACCCAAAAGCTGACCAAGAATTAAGGAGCCATGCAAAAATAAACAACTGAACATTAATCCTTGTAACTGAATAATAATTAAAACCAAAAATTTGGCTCCTTTATAACCCTTCTTCCTCTCCATATCATTCCACGTCAGCTGCCTACCAAGAAGGCAATTTCCTCTGGCAAACTTAGACAGAGCACACCATCAGACAAAACAAGCCCAGATAATCTCCTTCTGGCTGAAATAAAGGAGAAATTTTTTTGAAAAGTAATCAAAGCTTATTGTTTAGGTAAGATACTGAATATTTTTTAAATTGTACTAATCGAATAAATATTAATATATTAAAACCCCTGCTATTATGAAAAGGCAACAACATTACAGTTGTACTTGATGATCTTAAAGGTCTTTTCAAACCAAAACTCTTTTATAATGAAAGAACAGTTGGGACTGATGCAAGCAATATGTACAATATGCTGTCATTCTAAAAATAAATTATCTTCCAGCTTCATCAAATCTCTCAGGAAACTGGGATATATTCTTGCATCTATTTAACTAGAAGATATCTGATTTTTTTTTTTTTCTTTTTCTAATACTAAAATTTACATATATTTAAGAGGTAAGAATCTTGGTAAAAAATATACCTACACTTAGTCACCTTGTTCAATTTTATTGTGAAAAATACTACACTATTCTTCAGGTAACTCCTGGCTATGACTGCAATAATTTAAAACCCTGACTAACTAAGCTTACTCTTCATAGACATTTTTAACATAGAGAATTCCTAAAACAAGGAGGGAATGCTATCATGACCACCGATAGGTACTAAGGCCACCCAGAGGAGAGAACACCAAATAAGCACCACTTAAATTCTATAATTTCAGTTTGGTAAGGCCACTCAATCAGGGTACACCACTCACGAGTAGCTACCTCTTAGCAGACAGGGGACACAGGAACTTAAAAATTCACAAATATTGAGTAGTTTTATGGATGCTTTATGTTAAGGTCACAGGGGACATGAAAACAGGGACTACCACAGGGTAGAAATGAGAAAAATCTATCCTCAGTGAGGGGTATGCAACTACAGAAGAGTTATCTTCTGACAGAGATATTACAGTTTCATGGGGGGTTTTTTTGTTTGGTGGTTTGTGGGTTTTTTTTTAAACCAAGTATTGAATATGTATTTTAAATAGAATGTGCTGCTACCAAAATGCTCAAGATCTACAGAACAAAGCCAGCTGCTTATGCAACATAATAGCACAGCATAGACAACTATGTAAATTTGCTTTGCACCACATAATCAATGTGTTCCAGCTGTGTTTTTGAAAATCCACAGCAAGGGAATGGATCAGCTTAAGGAACTTCTAAGACACACTGCTTTTTACAATGCAAATATTTGTTCACTTGAAAGATTATTTCAGCTACTCAAATCTAAGTATTAATTAGTGAACATTCACCTCTAACTGAAGAGGTTTTGACCTTCATTTAGCGACAGTGAATTTTAACTGACAACTTGAAATAGAACAGTGTAAGTCATCACACTGACCCTACAGAGTGGCTGACCAACAAAGAAACAAAAAATAGGCAGCTGACAGTGATGACGATTGACCTTTAGTCCATTGGTAACACCATCGATCACAAGTTCCTGACTCATCTGATGACTGTAATCAGAGTAATTAGGACTGTCCTTTTGTGATGTTTTGTCTTCAAAGAAATCCCAGGGGATGTCTTCCTGGCAATAACACTTCTGCTGAAGAGCATGAGATGACAACACTCTTCCTTGTTTTATTCTCACTCATATGTTCTGAAATAATTATCACTAAAGGGCGACATAAAATACTCTGGACATCTCGTCTATTAATTTCTTACATCATTTAATCCTATTTAATAAATACCAGTACAAATAGTCTCAGGAAGAAACTGGAGAAAGAACACAGTCAGTTCAGTCTACAGCTGACTGAAGTAATAACCAGGGGATGGGGTCATAAGCAGCAACTCTTCCACTGACTGCAGGCTTTTCAGACAGTTGCTGTGCACATGCTTTGGACTCCTTTGGCATCCATCGGTAGGCAGCTGTGGTTTTGCTTTTTCTAATATGACTTGTACTAGCATAAGCTTCACCCTTGTTATTTTTCTGAGGATTAACTACTGGCCCACACTTTGGCCCAAGATAACTGTAGTGACTTAACTAACAGGGCACATAGCACAGCCTCTTACATACAGAGTCTGTCCAAAACTAGGTGCAAGTTTGTGGGCAATACCAGATATGGGGAGAGTGGTCAAAAGATCAAAGTCTAGACAGGCTGGAAAAAATGGAGCCTCAAAGATCAGTGTAGAAAGGTGCAATATGCTGCATGGGGTTGGAATAACCGTGTGTGTCAGTACAGGGTAGGCACTGGCTGGCTACAAAGCTGCTTCAGAGTTAAAAAACCCTGGGGTCATGAAGGACAGTAAGTTGAATATGTCCATACAATGAAGAGAGCCAACCACATCCTGGGCTGTATTTGCAACAATGCAGCCAGCAGGTCAAGGGTCATGATTCTTCCCCTTTATTTGGCACTTTTGAGGCCATATCTGGTGACCAATCAGCTTTGTAATTACCCATACAAGACACAATGATATCCTGGATTTTCTAATTTCAAGGCTCACAATATTAACACAAGGGAAGAGATGACTTCTAAGACGACTAAGATGGGACCTTATTACTGTCTTCAAAGACAGAAAAGGATGCACAGGGTGCACAGTAATAAGAAGCAACAGACTCGGAAAAGCCCACCTTCATACATAGAATTTTTTTTAAATTATTTTTTATTGGATTGGGTTTTGGTTGGTTTTGGTTTGTTTTTTAACAACTAGAGTGGTAAGATTATTGGGGCAGGTGCTTGAAGTTCTTGCAGAATCACCATCTTTGGAGATAATCAAAACTCAACTGGCCACGGCACCGAGCACTCTGCTGTAATGAGATCTGCTTTGTGCAATGCTGCATGGCCTCACAACAATAACTTGGCCAACCCACATGATTTTTTGCATCTACAAAAGCTATTATTATACCTGTACACATAACTTTACAGAGGTAGTATTTCTAACCCAGTGCTTTGGGTTCTAGAAGCCCTGTGGTGTTACTGCAGTAAACATGGCATATGAATCATTTATTTGAAGATGTAGAAAAATGATTGCATGAAGGTAGGTAAGGATTTATGCAAAAGTATGATGCTTCAGAGGGTTTCTGGTTTGGTTTTGGGTTTTAATAGTTAAAGCAAATGCATCTACCATCATCGAGGACTTTTCCTGTAATCTCTATGAGTAGAGTGAATAATGGCCCAAGCCAAAACACTCTTCCTGCCAGCCAATTGTCCCCATGGACTGTTCCGGGGTTCAGCTGTATCTTAAAAATTGAACAAAAGATAAAACATACATTCAAGTGCAGATTTTTTCGGCATAATGTTTAAAAAGTTGCCCAGAAGCATAATACATAATTCATCCCTAACTGATCTCCCAAAAGAGTGAATTGTTTTCATCTAAGAAGAACTTGACTGCTTTTTCTCTGCCAAAACTGTTCAACTTCTCACAGACATATCCTGGAAGTTAGCTTGCAAGACAAAGCCATTAAAATGTCATAATTTGATTAACTAGAAACAACTGAAAGTGAAAGAGGAAAGGATGTTGTACCATGTATTATATACAGTGCATTTTGATCAACTTTTTAAATCACGATTGGTGCAAATGAACTTCTCAGCACTTTGATGTACCTCATTTTCTCAAATCCAGATACTCCGAAACAGGGACTTGCAGTTGACATTATATTGTGATCAAAAGCAGGAAAGGAAGTACTAACCTATGCATTCCTACAGATTTGTTCCACTGGGATATTAAAACTGCTGCACCTTTTGCAGTACCAGGGTACCCTTTAAGATCAGTTCAAGAACATGATGCAAATGGGCTAAAGTCGGTGAACTGTGGTTTTGAAGAGTACCAGTTCAGTGATCCATGCAAAGATGCTGCCATACAACTTCAATGAAAGTCAATATTTTTAGTCATTGATACTATTCAGATGGTTAGAAGCAAAGACTTTATTTCAAAGAGGGCAGTAAATACTGAGCACTTAACTACTATCTTGGTAACGAGTATTTTTGCAGTACAGAAGAAAAGTCACCATTTAAATAACTTCTTTCAAGTTCTTCCTCTCTTTCTGCTTCAAGCTCTCCCCTCTCATTTGGGGAATGAGTTTGAGTCAGCTACATTTTATCCAACTTGCTATGCCAGCAAATATGCTGTCATTAAAAGTTTCTTGACAATGAAAACCTGTGTCTCTTCATCTGCATATTGAGGAGATAAAAGCACTTTCACCTGGTTCACAGAGCAGGCAACAAGTGGAGTCCTGTAAGGGCAGTGCAAGTGCACAATGTCAGAGGAGATGAACACTTGTCCATTACTAATGTGATGCATCTGAGAAGAAATACAGGCAACTTCAGGCATCTTCCTCCATCCTCATGCTGGGTTAGGGCACTGCACTCTGATTTGTGGTACAGAGCCCACTAGGGTAGGTACCAACATCTAGCACTCATTATAACCATTTTTAAAATGGATTGGTTTGGGTTTTTTTGGTAACCCAAGTGAAGCCTCAAAGTCTGCAGGACAGTAAGCAGGAAGAGAACAGCACTGGATTTGGCCCCAGGTATTATTTTACAATAAGAAAATGAAATTACAAACAAGGTCTGTAATAATAAACAGCAATAACTTGGCAATACGTAGGCTTGTTTTCAATGTGTAATGCTAATTAGTAGCTTGTCTTCAAAATTTGCCTCTCTTTTTTTTTTTTTGGTAGCCTTTCTTTGTAACTACTGTTTCTAAACCAGTTATCTCTCCTTCAGAACGATTCAATATTTTCTCAGATGTTAAAAACTTCTGTTTGCAAGATTAATTCAAATGAAATGCAGTACCATTTCATCTTCTCCATTTAGACTTTTATGAATATGATTTTTATTGGCAGTATTTTCCAAGAAGAAAGGCAAACGGTCCTCTGATGAGGGTAATATTTTTAAGAGGCAGCACTAATTACAGTAAAAGATGTGGAACTGATTATTCTAGAGACAGATCTGGTAGATATAAGAACAAACACACGAGGTATAAAACTGCACAAGGTGCTATATAACTGCCCATGACTTTAACAATAACATTGGGACTTTCTCTGAATAAGAAACTGTTCCAAATTTCCATTTCAATTCCATCTTCTACATATCTACTAAGGCTTGAAACAATCCCTCCAGTTATGATGTTAACCATGAAAAACAAGTACTTTAAAATTTGTTTCACATGAGACACTGAACAACCAGGAATCATATGGAGATGGAAGACTACTACATTAGACATATGGCAGTGGATTTATAGGGAAAATTTCACTTCTGCTGCTGTGATCTATAAAGTATGTGGAAGAAAGAACAGAATAACATCCTGACTGTTGATTAATATTTTAGATATTGAATTTTCTAATTTTTTTTCAGAAGTTAGATCTAAGCCATAACATTCAACCCCTTCCAAGAATCTAAATGATTGTTGATGATTGCTTTATTCTGCACCCCTCTTCAAGTAAATGCAGATTTTCTCCACTAAATGCTTGTGTTTTCTATAATCTTTCTTAGAGATGATATTCCTCATGTATTTCCTTCAAAAATTTTCTAGTAGAAACAATGTTTCTTATTTACATGACTACATGGCATGAGCAAAATAGGTAGTGTAGTCAGTAAAGCAACAGATTTCTTCCAGAATTTATCATCTATACATCTAAACTTTCTTTTTAGTTATTCGATGCATGCATATATGTTTATAAAGGTACACGCTGTACCAACGAGGCCTCAAAAAAAAAAAATCTGAATGCTGCTGGTAATAAACAAGTAGTTACTCGTTTCTTCAGAATATTTAGTATTTTATGAAGTAGACTGATGGTGCAATAGGACAAGAACAACATGGGAAAGTCAGCTGCAACAGCAAATAACAAAGTAAAAATATACACTTTCTCAGTCTTTCTCATAAATAATAACACACTGTTTGAGATCTTCCAACAATAACCATGAAATACTGCAAAAAGCCATACCCAAAACTGAGATAAGGGGTATTATGACATACATGTTGCTTTATCATTGAGTGCTCATGAAGAAAATTAGATCCATTCAAGCATTTCAATTTGGAAGGTTGTCACACACTAATGGCCTATGGTCAGAATACAAAATATAAATCTTCCTACATTTTTGAGCCATTCAGTTGTCCAGGCTGCACATTACCAGTAAAACATGGTGTTTCTACGCACACTGCACCACTGATGACAGCAATATGCAGGTCTTAAATTGCAGAGAAAAAATAATTTTCAGAGATGGCCCCTGGGAAAGGTACTATGAAAATCTCTTCTGCTAGTTATTCTGCTTCAGAAGATTTTAAACAAACACAGTGCCTTCCTTTCTAAAATGCAAGAAATTAATTTTGAGAGATGAATATAATTTGCTTCTGCTAGTTTCCTTTTTTTGTGAAGAATCTTCAAAGATATTTTAGAAAGCCAACAGAAGTTAGCTGAAAAATGTAAGCAGAGATTAATACTAGTGAATTTTTCAACAATGTATTTTGTATTTGCAGATTACTTTAAAGAATTATTATATAAAAAAAAACAAAAACGCCTATTATTAAAGAATCCTTGAACTAAATTTTTGTGAAGTTTGATTTCTTCCAGAAGACTAGGTTAAACTTACAAGTTCTGCTCCATTTTAAGAAACTAGTACATCACTGGATGGCTCTGCGGATAAACTCAGCCATTTTCTGAGTGCTGGTAAAAAAGAGCTTCTTAATCAAGTCCTGTTAGAAAAAAAGTTAATTTTGACTAACCCTTTATTCAAATGTGAGAACATTCAGACTGTGAAATAGCTCTGGCATAGTGGTAAGCCAGTTCTACCCAAGTCATAGTATACCAGAAGGAATGATGCATGAAAAAACTGAAAGGAACAGAAGAAAATGAGGTGCAAAGAGCTGCTTTATGGGACAGGCACACTCGGGAGGACTCTTCAAGCGTAACAGAATTTGCCTTCTGAGCAAGAATCTTTGGATTACCAGACCTGAACAACTGAGTAGAGTTCATGTACAAGAAAAAGGGGAGAAAAAAACCCATTGGAGTATACCAGCATAAGAGGCTATGGCTAATGCAGTTTTACATGAGCATCAACAAATGGGGTACAATCAATACTGCGATGTATTCATGCACTTGAGTGCCTGAATACTTATGTGCTCTAGCGTACTACCACTGCCTTGCTTTACCTTTAGCAGGTCAGCTACACCCAGTGTTATTGCCAAAATACTATTTCCAAGGGTTGTCATACAAAATCAAGCATTCTGGGTTTTTTTCCTAAGGCGCAATTATTATTTCAGTTTATGACAAAATACACTCTGCCCTCTTTAGGCCCAAGGACTTTTCTAGTCTCCTGTAAGACTCAATTTTGTAATCTTTTTCTAGTCTTACAATTTTGTAGCTTTTTTAGCACTAACCTAATCCAGACAGCACACACACCCTCCCAAGTCTCCACTTCTTAGGATCTTGCATCTAAGTTCTGGAGAGTTATTTTCACCAAGTTCTTGTTCCAGTAGGCTTCCCTCTTGAGAGCCTAACCCAGAAATGCAGATGCTGCAGCATTTCCCAAGAGGCCAAATATTTCCATGATACGATCTCTGGATTGATCCTCCTTGACAAGCAAGCTACACAAACTCAGACAAGGCTGAGGTGTAATACCCAAAAAGGGACAAGGTGTTAAGAGTCTCATAATTTCAATTATGTTATTTCTCCTACAGACTATCAAAAGCTTAGGAAGGAGTATGAACACCTCAGTTTCACCTTCTCCTCTAAAAAGCAGTGCATGATTTTCTTTTCTTGCAAGGAGCACTTACCCTGCTGCCCCTGCGGTGTTTGTGAGATGATGAACTGTGCTGGCTGCAAGTTGGTTGTTGGATGCACCAACACAAACTGTTGCAGGTTGAGATTCTGCTGCTGAAGCTGCTGCAAGTGCTGCAAATCCTTAAGGAAACAGGGGAAGGGGAAAAAAAAAAAGGGGAGGAAAAAAAAAGAGACAAGAAAGGAAACAAACAAACAAACAAAAAAAACCAAACAAAAAACAACCAAATCAAAGCAAACCAAAACAAACAAACAAACAAAAAAATAAAAGAAGTAAAAAAAGAAGAAAAAAAAAAAAAAAAAAAGAAAAAGGAAAAGAGCTGTGTGTTAGACATTTAAGTCAGCCATGACTCTCAATGTAACTAGATATCCTATCAACCACATTCTAACCTGTAGAGGTAAAAGCAGA
This sequence comes from Heliangelus exortis, assembly GCF_036169615.1. NCBI lineage: Eukaryota > Metazoa > Chordata > Aves > Apodiformes > Trochilidae > Heliangelus > Heliangelus exortis. Next base: position 104,859,818 of record NC_092422.1, on the reverse strand, counting down.
CCTCAAACATAGCAGTTCTGCTATGGATATCCTTCAGGCTAGTAATTTGAATTTCACTATCTTTCATAAAGCCAAACAAAAACTGTTTACCAAATGATACCCAGCAGAATACTTCCAGTACTGTTCTGCTTTAAAAAATTCAAAATATTTAAATTCTAAAAATCCATCTCCCTCCCTCCCAATGCAGAAGTTTTCAAATATTCTATATACGTATCAGCACCCAGATTTCTCAGACCTGTTTTTTTAAGGATCGAAATCTACCACAAAATTGTTGACAAATCAAGCATATTAGGTGGGAGCTATTTTTGTTTGTAACAACAATCTGCAATTACCATTCTAATCACCAACAAAGCCCAAAAAAATTACAGATTCCTAGTTTGCACTCTTTTTGTTCGGGTCAAAATTTGGAAAGTAACTCAAATAGTAAACAAACATATTTCATTAATTCTGAAACAAATTACAGTAAGTTTATTAGGCATGGCTATAATTAAGTTCAGAAGGAATAACCCAAAACACTGCACTATTGTAGAACCCCACTTCTTTGTATTTAAACTATGCAAAACTATTAATCTTCTATAATGAAATGACTGGTCTCAATGTAAATGTTAGTATCTTAGAAACTGAACCAACTTGCAGTTTCGCTGGAGAATGAAAACAGAGAACTACTTAAAAATATTGCCTCCAAATGCTATCCTTTCTCTTTTCATCTTCTCCAAACTGGACAACAAGAGTAACTCAAATTTGAAAACTGAAGCACATCAAGACAGCCAACATAACGGGTAATCTATGAAAACTACATATACACATGTGTATAATCTTTCACTCATTCTAAGAAGAAGCTATTTCAAAATAATTTCCAAGCAGGTGGATAAAAGCCTGAAATATTTCCCATAGTTACAACCTCCTATTAAACAAACCAACCAAGCAAAAACAACTTTAAAAACTCTTATTTCAGTTAAATTACTTAAATGCCAGGGTACCTGTTTTCAGATACCCTCTTCTAGATCCAACTGTGTCAGATGATGTTAATGATGCCAATTTGCTCCTAAACAGTGCTCAATCTGGCTGCTTGAATGGAGCTTCTCATTTTAACATACTTCTTAACATACTTAAGTTAAAGTGAGCCAGACTAACAAAGACCTGCTCCTTAAGACCAGTAAAGTAGCCCCTCACACATTTTGACTGAGCATTCACATAAGCTGCTCAGGCAGCAGATGCAAAAGGCCATTAACTGTCAGCAGTGGAGATGGTGATGGAAAGTCAAGACAGACTGACAAGGATAACTATTTACACAATACAACCATTTGCAGAATACAGTTATATGTCCATGAACTTACATTATATTAAAATAGTTAAACTAAGACTTAAAAGTTGCAACAATCTCCTCATGGGGAAGAAAGGCAAAGAGTGTCAGGAGGTGGAAAGGAAGACTAGGGAAGAAATAAAATTGGATTTATGAGTCCATTGACCTAAGAGTCTATAGACATGAATTATAAGAAAATGAATACTTAACCTGAATACAAAGACATTGGCCACCAATAACATAACCATGTTGCCTGAGTCAAGTAAAAAGTATGTGGTGTAATAATACAGTAGAGACACACCAGATGGACTGATCGAGCAATGATCTTTAAGAAATAAAACCTTTAATTTTAAAAGAGACTGTTAAAATTTTTAACAGTAACTCCTAGTGCAATGGAGCACTTTTAAAGTTGATAGTATTATTTGTTTTCAGAAAAATTTTTAAGTATTGCAACTATTCCTTTGAAATCAAGGCCTGAGGAACATCAGGTTTCTTCTGACTTCCTATCAGTTACATTGGTGAGAACTGCTACTAAAAACTCTTGCTTCTTGAACCCAATGTGAGACAGGCCTGCACCACTCATTTATTCATTGATTTTTAATGCTCTACTGGTTACCTTTGCAGATGGTGCAGACCCTTCAGTACAGAGGGGATCACACTGAATTGGATGTGAGAACTAGGTGCAAAGAAAAAAATAGAAATAGAAATGAGTAAGGCCAAATGACTATGGCTGTGAACAGTGGGTGGGAGAAAAAGAAACTGAGAGGTTGAAGGATAAAAATAGAGATGGATAGGAGAAGAAGTAGAAGCAAAAGCAAATTTGGGAAGAAATTTTTGAAGAAAAAAACATACGAACAGAAAAGATAGAACCTCCCTCACCAAAGGCAAATGAACAAGCCCCCCGGATGACCAAGTAGATCTCAGATGATTTGAAGCTGCACCACAGGAGTTACATAGAAGTAAGAATACAAAGAAAAAGTTGCAGTGTATTTGTAAAATCAAAGGAGGAGAGCTTTTTGTTTAAGACTATAGTATGCATAACACAAGGCACCTGGCTAAGACATGACAACACATATCATCAGGCCCTTACACTTCCATATGAGAAAACTGTTTTTAAATTGAGGCCTCAGGGATAACTGGTATAAGCAATTTTATTTTGTGCATCTGTCTTGGTAAATGGTATCTCAACTGAGTTTTTCTTAAATACAGAAATATAATTGCGTAATGCAGAATGGAAACAATACCTCCAAGGCTAATCACTCTTAAATAGCTTTACCAGCCATTCATTTGAAATCCAACTTTATTTCTACCTTGGGGAAGTTTTATTATTTTGTTAATTGTAGCATTACAATAAATGTCCCAGTAGCAACCACGAGAACAATCCCAATACTCTTTCCTATACTGTTCTTAATGGCAAAAGATGTATACTGGCACAAGCTCTTAAGCAAGAGCTAGAAAGACTTTTGGGGAAACATGCATATCTTCTGGTACTGCCTAGTAATTTAAAAAGATCAAAACAATCCAACTCCTACCTCTGCAGAATAATCTGCAGTGTTAGCTCTTGACACGAGAAAGTTTGTTGTTTAAAAAAAAAAATCCTCTGAAGTTCAAAATCCAATGCCATTATCTCTAGATACAACTTTAGTACAGACTTAAGCATCTCTGTCATCATATAAAAACCAACCATGGATCCTGAAAACAAGTAAAGTTTAAAAGGAACTCCACAACTTGGTATACATGTTTAGTGACAATTTAGCATGAGCCTAGCAGCACCAAGATGTTATCAGTCTGCTGCAGCAGACACCTTACATTAACTGCAGATCACATCAAAGAAGTCATGCTTGTGCAATTAGTTAATTAAAATAAATATGGTAATCTCACCCTGCTGCAGAGACTTGCCCGTTAATCAATTATTCAAAAATCATCAATTAAAACAAACACTCATCTATTTGTGTAATCAGCTATATGTTTACAATAGCAACACAAACAAAGCTGAGCAGTTTATAAATTGTTGTCAAGATGGATCAAAAAGCCTGGTGTCATCCACCTAAAAATCTAGACGGTAGAAATTCTCCATAAAGTACCTCAAATTATATCCAGTGCCTGCAAGAATTATGCTCTGAGCTTTCATGATAAGAAGCAGCTAACAATATTTAACTAAGCTACATTTATGTATTCAAATAACCTATCCAAAAATATATTCATTGCAAAATAAAATATTTAAGTAATTAGGAATACCAGAAAACAAGTGAAACCTTACTTTGTTCCCCTCATGCTACAATTACATTATATGTGACAACTACATGCTATTTTTCATAGAGCCTTTAGCTCACTCAGGTGCACAAACCAGACAATGCCTGAATTAGAAGCTCCTATTTTATGGCACATGTCTGATCTTTTCAGCTCTTTCTCAAGCACTTCTTTGAAGATTTTTTAAGTTCTGGAGAAAAATCCATTACTAAATTAATAATTGTAAATGCATACACATTTTCATAGTTTCTCACTGAAGTGAAAGGGTGGGATTAGCAACATCTCACATGTGCACAACCATGCTTTCAAAAATATCTACTAATTTGGTGACATACTTGGAAAATGTAAAGCCAGAATGATAGAATGGTAGGAGTTGGAAGGGACCTCTGGAGACCATCTAGTCCACCCTGTCCCTTGCCAAAGGAAGATCACCTAGCGCAGGTCACACAGAAACACATCCAGAGGGGTCTTGAAAGTCTCTAGAGAAGGAGACTTCACAACCTCTCCAGGCATCCTATTCCAGTGCTCTGTCACAGTAAAGAAGTTTTTCCTCATGTGGAAGAACTTCCTGTGTTTCAGTTTATGTCCATTTTCCCTCACAAGGCACCACTGAAAAGACACTTGCCCCTTCTTGACAGCTTCCTTCCCTACAGGTATTTGTAAACATTCATAAGATCCCCTATCAGTCTTCTCCAGACTAAACAACCTCAAGGGCTCTCTCAGCCTTTGCTCTTCATACAGATGTTCCAGTCACTTGATAATCCTCACAGACCTCCTCTGGACTGTCTCTCATATAACCCTATCCCTCTTGAACTGGGGAGCCCAGAACTGGACACAGTATTCCAGATGTGGTTTCACTAAGGCAGATTAGAGAGGGAGGAGAACCTCCCTCGACCTGCTGGACACACTAGTCTTAATCCACCCCAGAATACCATTGGCCTCGTTAACCATATGGGCACCTTGCTGTCCCATAGATAATTTACTGTCCATCAGGAGTCCAAGGTCCTTCTCCATGGAGCTGCTTTCCAGCAGCTAATCTGTACTGGTGCATGGTGTTATTCCTCCACAGACTCAGGACTCTACACTTATTCTTTTTGAACATCATTAGGTTTCCCTTTGCCCAGCAATCCAGTCGTTGAACGGCAGCACAGCCTTCTGGTACATCATCCAATCCTCCCAGTTTTGTATTCAGCAAACTTGCTGAAGATACATTCTGTCCCCTCATCTAGATCATTGATGCAGATGTTAAATAAGACATATAAGAAGACAATATCTATATATTCCACCCCTGGCAAACACCACTAGTCACAGGTCTCCAACTGGACTCTGCACTGCTGCATTGATCATGACCCTCTGATATCTACTTGCAACCAGTTTTCAGTCCATCTCACTGTCCACTCTTCTAACCCACACTTTTCAAGCTTGCTCCCAAGGATGTTATGGGAGACTGTGTTGAAAGCCTTGCTAAAGTCAAGGTAGACAAAATCCACTGTTCTCCCTACACCTTATCCATTCAAGTCATACCATCATACAAGGCTATCAGATTAGTCAAACATGATATTCCCTTGGTGAATCCATGCTGGTTACTCCTAATAGCCTTCTTTTCTTCCATGTGCTTAGAGATGAGCTCCAAAATGAGTTGCTCAAAGAAAGTTCAAAGTACAGATTTTATTAACATAAAAATGTAATGCTCCACACTTCAGTAAAGCAGATCTTGCTATCTTAAGCTGCATACCTGGAAGACAAGAGGCACGCATCTGTGCATCACTTACATTTAGCTTAAAAGACTCACATAATGTCAAAGAGGAGCTCTGTAAAAGGTGCACGGAGAGATGTTAGAAAATAACCATCAACTTCCTTGACAAGAATATCTCCCATGTTTTTCTTTTTTTGAAATCTTGTCTGTATTACTGGCTACAGACAAAGGCTTAACAAAATTAAGAGACAGAGTGGGATTTAAGAGTTTCCTTGAAGGCTACATCCTTGAGTCATGTCCAGACTGTGACAGTGAGGTAAGATCCTTTGCTAAAAGAAGTATTAATACGTGGTCACATGACTTGTCACAGTGCACCCAAGGGCAACATCAGTATGGGCCCTTTTCAGTGTGGGATGGCAACCCTCTGGCCTCTGTAAGGACAGTCAGAGAGGTCAGAACTTGTAGACCAATCCACAGAGGTCTGTCACTTTAGCTAATAAAAAACTGATACCACAACCACATTGTTACTCAGCTAGTGGACTGGTGATGATTGTGGCATTTCCATTCTTTTACTTAATCAGCCCTCCTCTTCACTTTATAGACACCTCGTCCCAGTTGAATGCAAGTAAAGAATCTGCTCACTGTAAGGAGCAACAACTTTGGTGACTATATACCCAACAGACCTTGCACAGCTAGACTAATCAAACTGAAATATTACATACTGAGTTACCTTAATCTACAGAAAGATGGACCTTAGTATCAGCAACACAACATTCTACTTGTAATACACAAGGTACCTGTGCAGTACATTAGGAAACTGTTGTCCAGAAGTCTAAGGAGTTTCCACACTACATGTGCTAAGTATATATTCTACAGTCACTGAGTGGTTCACGTTGGAAGGGAGCTTAAAGATCATCTAGTTCCAACACCCCTGGCATGTGCAAGGGACACCTCCCATTTGGACCAGGTGGCTCAAAGCCCCAACCAACCTGGCCTTCAACATTTCCAGGAATGGGCATCCACAGCTTCTCTGGGCAACCTCTTCTAGTGTCTCAACACCCTCACAATGGAGAATTTCTTCCTAATGTCTAATCTAACTCTGCCTTCTTCCAGTTAAAAAACATTATCCCTTGTTCTATTGCAACATGTCCTTGTAGAAGAGCTTCCCCAGCTTTCTTGTAGCCACTTCAGGTACTGGAAGGTCACTCTAAGGTCTCTCCAAAGCCTTCTCTTCTCCAGGCTGAACAACCCCAACTCTCTCAGCCTGTCTTCATATGACAGGTGCTCCAGCCCTCTGATCATCTTCATGGCCCTCCTCTGGAACTGATCCAACAGATCCATGTCCTTCTTGTGTTGGGGGCTCCAGATCTAGACACAGTACTCCAGGTGGGATCTCATAAGAGTGGATTGGAGGGGGAGAATCCCCTTCCTTGATCTGCTGGCCACACTTCTTTTGATGCAGCCCAGGACAATGTTGGCTTTCTGACCTGCTGGTTCATGTTGAGCTTCTCATCAACCAGCACCCCTGAGTCCTTCTCTTCAGGGCCGTTCTCAATCCATTCTCTGTCCAACCTATATTTGTGCTTGGGATTGCCCTGGGCCAGGTGCAGGACCTTGCACTTGGCCTTATTTAACTTCATGAGGTTGGCATGGGCTCACGTCTCAAACCTGTCAAGGTCCCTCTGGATGGTCTCCCTTTCCTCCAGCATGTCAATGACACTTCACAGCTTAGTGTCATCAGCAAACTTGCTGAGGGTGCACTCTATCCCACTGTCCATGTTGCTGACACATGTATTAAAGCCCCAGTACCAACCCCCAGTAAAGTCACTTGTCACTATTCTCTACTGGGACATCAAGCTATTGACTGCAACTCTTTGAATGCAAACTATCTAGACAACTCCTTATCCACCAAGTTGTTCAGCCATCAAGTCCATGTCCAAATTAGAGACAAATCCATGTCCAATTTAGAGACATGGACATAATCCATGACAGCATCAAATGCTTTGCATGAGTTCAGGTAGATGATAACAGTTGCCCTCGCCTTATCCACGAGCTCTAACACTGTTGTAGAAGGTCACCAAATTTATTAGGCAGGATTTGCCCCTAGTGAAGCCATGTTGGCTGTCACCAATCAGCTCCTTATTTTCCATATTCCTTAGCATATTTTCCAGAAGGATTTGTTCCATAACACTGTTGGGCACAGAGGTGAAGTTGACTGGCCTGAGTCAGTGGCGCTGATGAATTAAGCCAATCCTGGAAGATCCAGGAGAATCTTTGCTGCTCCTACTAAGCAGAACTTGCCTGCAAAATTAAGAAGTAATGGGTCTTTAGCAGCAGACAGCAAAACTACAGATTTCTACACCAGACTCATTCTGGCAAGTTTTTCTCTAGACACACCAGAAAGCCCATTCTTTACCACTGAATAAGCACATTAAGCACAAAGTCAAAACCAACTGACTTCCTTCTGTCATTTTGCTGCTTGGATCTAACAAGCGTCCTTTGCGACACATACATATTCCTTCAATTTCTATGGACATCTATCTATTCTATGGACATCTCCTTTTCTCCTTTCTCAATCTAAATACAAGGAGGAAAAGTCAGAAAATTCAGCATCTGGTCAGAGTCTGAGACAAACTCAGAAGCCCAGTGGAACCAGTGAGCAGCTTGGTACACATTCTTTGCTAAAACTATCAAATCCAACCTCATAAGCTAAGGGTGCATGAGCAAAGACTATCAGGACCCTAGAAACTCACTGAATAAGGAATAAGAAAATATTACTTGGATGGTGCAATTAGTCAAACCTCTTTATTTTCCACCCTCTCAAGCCACAAGGCTCACCTGTGCAATCTGTATTGGCTGAGATAGAGGGATCTGCGTCATCGGCGTTGCAGCAGAGGCCGAGATGGTGGCACCAGCAGCGCTGTGCTGCTGACTGGCTGAATGCTGCACGGCAGCCGCCAGCAACTGTGCCTGCGCCTGTTGTAGCAATAACTGTTGCTGGGCTGGCGTCAACGTGAGCTATAAATAATTAGAAAACACAGCCATTAATAATGGGAAGAGCCAATTCAGCTACAAAGTCATTAGCTAGCTCATTACTAGTTATATTAACCAGACATTCCTATAACTATTACTGCAGTTCAGCCATTCACTGGCCAATGACCCTGGCTCTAAGTAAGGACAGCTGGCTGCTCAACACGGTGTAGGAACCAACCTACCACAGACCTGACACAAACCAAATTGCACAAACACAAACATTTGCACTAACTGGAACCTATAGAACCAATAGAACCTAACCTTACTTCTATGTTTTCTTCACAACTCTACTGGGAGGTTCAGGAAAAAGGTAATTAAGTAGCACATAAAATAAAAGAATCAATATCACTGGGATTTGAAAGGAAATTTACACCCATTAGAACAGCAAGTGATTAGCCAGATGAATGAGAAGCAGGAATGCTGGCTATGGATACAGAACAAACTGATAACACCCCAGCTGCTTCACATTAGCATGAATCTCTGCCATATTCCATCATTCCCATTATGTCCTAAGATATAAGGAAAGAACATGAGCTCCATTTGTTTCTCTCCAAGTCTCCCCATCTGCCTTTTTTTTTTTAAATAGAATAGAGTTGGCAAGTTTACATCGCTTTCCAAACATACATTATCTCTGTGAAACAGGTGGCAGCAGTCTCTCCTCTACATGTAAATGAATCTTGATGCCCATTTTTACTACAATCCATATCTGCATAGGCCTGGAGTTTTGTTTTGAATGTTTCACTACTGCAGACAATCAAATTAAAACAAACTAATATTTTTTTGAGGATGAAAAAAATAATAAAATATGCTAGGTTTTCATAAAATATTAAAATATTCTCACTTTTAAGACTTTCAAATGTAATTAACCAAAAACTAAATAGGATGTTTGTTTACACACTACCATACTAGAAGATTATACAAGAAGATTAAACAACTCAACATGAAATTAAGACACTTTCATTCAAGTGTAGAGATGAGCTAACCAAATACTTCAAATGATAAATACATTGTTGGAGTAACTGCCTTAAATTTCTTATTGACATGCAAACTCTTAAAACTTCAAATCTGATTACATGGAAGCAAACTCCTCAACTCATAAAGCTTGCTCTTTTTTTAAATGATTGAAAGCTTTTACAACAATACAGAAATACCAGTAATCCTAAAACAACAGTTATTCCATAATTACTCCCAAAGCCTTGCAATTAAGAAACTCAAAATTGATAGTTTAAAACAGAAAAGTTGAATAGGCTTAAGGCAAGCACTAGTACAGTTACTTTAAAATTAATGTGTTTCAGATGAGGAAGAATTAGTGTCAGCAGTTCCCATAATTCTTCACCCATTAATCTGATAAGATTTAGTCTCATATCCCCATGTCTAATTTTAATCTTGCAAAAAAATAAAAGTTCCTCTTTACAACATCAGCTTATTTGTACACACACCAAGTTTTAATTTCATTACAGAATCAACACAGAAACTGAGAAAAGAAATAATTTTTCCTATTTTTTTAAAGCAAATACTGTGCAACAAAACCCAAAGATTAAAGCCTCGGTTTTTAATAGGAAGATGTTTTCTATCCCCCCTTTCACTCAAGTTTCTTTCTATGTTCAAAGAAATTACAATAACCTTCACTGACAGTTCTGTGGGGACTGTCATAGCTACTGCCACCATTTGCTGGACAGGAGGCTGACTGCAGTGTACTTGGGTAAATCTTACCCCAGTGATCTGTCCTCCGGCCAGCATGAGCTGGGTCTGGGGTATGGCCGCCTGCACTGAAGGCTGCTGGGAAGGCTGGCTTGGCTGCTGAGAGTCCCCAGATTCTTCATTAGATTTAGACTAGTCAAAAAAAAAATACAGCTCTTTATAGTGTAAAACAGATGTTAATGTATAACACTGCTATCTCAACACTGCACAATAAAAATCTTTCATCTGCATACAAAAAGCCCTTGGGTTTATTTTAAGAGTGTGTTTAAGCAACGGCTCTGTGTGCCCACCATCTCAGCTATGATCGCTCAAATATGTCTGTAGGTAATGCAGTTCGGAGAAAAAAAAATAAAAAAAAAGCACCAAAAAGACTCTTAGGTCTTTTGTAACTCTCTGACATTATTTTCAGGTCTCATTCAATTTTACGCAATGCAACTGAAGCTGATGCTACTACCATTCACCATCAAGGAAGAAAAGGTTGTTGAAATTATTCATTGTCTAAAATCCTGAACAATGGAACAAGGGAAAGGAGACGTTTCCATTTTCTACATCTGCATCCTGCACCTCTCGGTCACCATACTGTTGGCTTATATGGAACTGGTTCGAAAAATCCCCACAGTGCTTTTAAATGATCAAAGTTTAGCATTTCCTTAACTGACTGCTGCTTTATTTTAAAATATTTGGGATTTTAAAATATTTAAAATTTTCTGTCATTTTGGTTTTTCATTTTTTTGTTTGGTTTTGTTTTGTTTGTTTTAAACAGAAGAAACTGTGAAGACATGAGGGAGGAAATGTAATGCATCTAGAGGGGGAGAGAGTTTCATGATAATTAAAACTGGTTATGCAGAACATTAAAATTCTGCATAGATTTGCATATTTTTCACCACCTGTTTTGGGGACTGCAGAGCAGGCTAATTACCATAAAGGCTCTGATTAATTCTGCCACTCATTGAGAGATAATTACAGCGCAGGACTGTAAACATTCTGCACTGGAGATACAGCCTGTTTGCCAACATCTCTCTCAGGGATGGAAGTTTACCATGGCAACCAAGGCAATTTTCTGCCTCCTTCCTCTTAGAAAGGAAGGTCACTGTACCTCCTCTTCTTTCTAAATTGTTATTATGTATAAGTGGGTCCACATTCTATTGCATTTCATGTAATGCACTACCTACATTCTTTAATAGCAAGCAATACTGAAATCAGTTTTCAATAAAACTGAATCCCTTGCCCCTTAATATAGTACTGAGAGGAAGTGGTACGTTAACTGATACTCTGAAACATTCAGTATCATAAAAAAGTTTGAAACCTTTGTTGTCTCATGTACAATATTAAACAAGAATTACTCTGACTTATTTTGAAATCGCTATGTGTTATTTACAGAAGCAATCTACACTAGACATGACATAGTTAATGTTACATTATACACCTCTATTCAGCTATGAGAAGTAAGGACAAATTGCAAAGTAATACTTGCTGTGCTTAGAGTAAGTGAATAAATGGGAGAACACGAAATAGTCCTGGATTTTTTTTTTTTAGTTTTCATGATACACCACCTCACTGAAATTCAGTATAAAATTACCATCACTGCACATTTTAAACAACAATTTCTGAATGCCTACAATCCTGAACCTGATTCTATGGTTGTAAAACTATTCCTTCCCTCTTACTGGCAAGTCCAGTCAGAATAAAAAAAGAGAGTAACATGTCTTAGGTTAAAAACTATCTCTAGTGGGACCGTAGTGCTGTTTGGAATGAAAGACAGGCAGCAGAAGGAAACTGTCTTTACCTGTACATTTAAGGACTGAGCAGCAGCCTGTAAACTTGTTCCAGCGAGCTGGACCTATAACACAGTGCAAAAATGGTAATGAAATAATATAGAAACTACAGAAAATTTTAACAATGTAAGAAGAACAAATTCCCCACCCAAACCTCAAAAACTCCCCACGAAACAATTTGTGCCGCTCTAACACCTGAGTCAGTGAAACAGGGCTTGTGCTCCAGGCTGAAAATCCGTAACACTCTTCCACCATACTACTTGTCTACTTCTTGATGAACATACCCCTGCCTAGGGATCTACATGTTATGAAATCGAGTTGAAACAGAGCATTTGGGGATGGAGAAGTTAACTATTCCCATGCCCATTAAAAAAAATCCAGGCCTCAGTGGAGGTCATTAAACTCTATCAGCATCCTAATATCTCAGAATGGGTCAAACCCCAGATATGTACACTGCATTCACCTACTTCCTTATACAACAGAGGAGCAATCACCTGCATAGCACAAAACCCACAGCATAAACACTCTTCCTCAAATCAACCCGTGCAAGTATTTGCAGTCATCAGCCACTGAAAGATGATACAAAGGACTGGAGACACTTTACAAAGGCTGTATTGATTCAGGTATACTCAAAACTTGAATTCAATATTTGTGATTAAAAGGCCCAAAGAAGTTCTTGTGGGTCAGCAGGGAAGAAAACTGATGCTTCAGAAAGTGATATTTTTAAAGCTGTTATTTTATTAAGAATTTTCTTGATCATTTTAGTCAGTCTTGTTTTGTTTCCACCACCACTCCTACTATAAAGAAGGAATTAATTACCAACACTTTCAAAGGTCAGAGTTACAGCCTGTAGTAAATTCCATCTCTGGCCACATTTGAAAACCACTGCTCATAGGAAGAACAGGCAAAACATAAGGATACAATAAAGCAACACAAGCACTCTCGCCTTTATAAAAAGATGTCCCCACACAACATACATTACAAAAGACAGTCCACATATCTGCACAGGAAGAAGTTTTAATTTAAATTGCACTCCATGAAATTAGCAACTGAATATTCAAATGTGCAACCCATAAGAGTTACCTTGGTTCCTGCCACTCTAGATGAAAGTACTGGGCTTACTAAGCCTGTTCAATGTCTAAGCAAACACTCCCACAAAAGCTCCTCCGTGTCACAAGTGAACTGTAGTTTGACACAGTTGATGTAATCTTAGCTTTTAAAATTAATTAACAATAATAGCCTGTCATCCAAAAAATATACACAGAAAGAACACTTTAAAAATTACATGACAACAACAGCAACAACAAAAGAAACACAAAACAAAAAAACCAACCACATAACAGACTACAAATGTATCAGTACAGCCACTGTATTCCTGAAAATCTCTTCAAATGTGATTTGGACACTACTTCCACCACACAACAAGCATTTTCTAACTAGAAATTAAACCGTTCCTGAATGTTGCCTACAAACTAGTATTTTGCACTAGTCTGAAGGAAAGCACTGTGTGATAGGGCTGAATAATACCCCACTAGCAGCAGCCACCCTTGAAGAGGACAGTTTGACAATAGATTCCCACACACCTGCAGGTGCATAAAAGAATAGCTGAGATTTTCCTTTGAACTAGAGTTTCAATAAATGAATCACAATTTATCAAACATGAACTTACAAAGATCCTGACAACTGTTTAAATAAATACATTTCCAAAGAAAGATAAAGCACTGTGCTAAATACAATTACTCTCCTGAATCAATCTATATAACAAAATGAAGACTAAAACAAACACAAAATTCTGCAGAACAGCTGTTATCTGTCTCTGTGTTAAGGACATCCTGACAACCCATGAAAACTAGTCAGCTTCTCCCCACATAAAGGCAGCCTATAGCAGCCTATTGGTTCAGCAAATTCAAACAACCGGCACTCCCTAGGTCCTGTATAACCCAATCTACTTGAAAAATTGTAATTATGTGACAAGACCTGTGGAATGTTCCATACAATAAAATGCCAGTTCAGAGCTCTTAAAAAAGGGCATAAAAGCATCAGTACGTCAATTATACCACAGTAACTGTGCAACCTCAGACCTCAAACATTCAAGGTCAGCCAATTAGGTACAGTATTTTAAAGTTTAAACTTGGTGCTGAAGAAGGGAAAGAAATTAGGACATTTGTTTTCATACATCGCATGAAAAGATTAAAAAAACTACAAAAAATGCCCCTTATACTTCTCTTCACCTAGGGATGCCCCATTTTGATTCAGCCTACATCTGAAGTTCAGCTTTGATTCCCTAAACACAGCAGCAGCAGAACACAGAAGTAGAAGCCTGAATATCATCTGACAAACAGGTCCTTGAAATAACTTTTTTAAAAGTCAGAAAACTCACAAACCATACATGCTTAGTAAGTATGATCACTTTATATTTCTAGTTAATGTGTAAGAGCTTGAAAGTCTGAATCATAGCGCTCACCACCATCCAGCACTACTTCTGGCTTCTTAACTAGGTAGTGACAGTTTAAGGACCTTGGCAGCTGCTGGGTCCATTACAATCCTTTACCACAATCCTTTACCAAAAAGATAAAATTTAGCCTTTTCAATTTGTTCTCTCTATAAAGGTTTAGGCATTTTCAAAAGTCTCCAAAAAAGGGGGCTTTGTAGTTCTCCCAAAAAGGCCTCACCCTATTCTTGACATATTCTGCAGCCTAATGCAATGAATCGAGTGCCACAATAGGAATTTCCCCAGCTAAACTATTTAAGCATGTGATCTACCCTTATGTCCCTTCACATAACTACCCTTCACCCACAGAGAAAGAGCAAATAGAACAGATAAGAGCAGCTGCATTCGTACCTGCCTGAGTCTTCACTACTTTGAATGAGTCTTCTCTTACCTGATGAAGGTGCCCAAGGAAGGCCTGGGCCTGGGCTGTAGAGATTGCTCCTCCGACAGGCACAGGCTGCTTTTGAAAGTCCAGGCCATTTGTTTGCGTGCCTGAAGAAAGAGATATATTAAGAACTATTAGTTATTACTTTTATGAAATATAATAAGAATTAATATTTTTAGAACTCCTGCTATTCTCTCAATACCATGTAGTAGAAAAGCACTCGGGGAGTAACAAGAATTAAATTGTTCTACTGAAAGGGGGGAGAAGCTCTTCCAGACTTCAGTAATATTGCATTATCAGCTGAACAAAACCAACATGGTATTTTTTTAGCTTCTATCATCTTACCTAATCTATGCACACTACTACCCCATCATTCTCTATCATGCTTTGAGAAAAAAATGGATGCATGCTGCTAAGGTTAAATTGTGTTACCAGTTTCCATGCACTCTCTATCCAGCGGCTGAAGACAATCTTTACATTCAGAAAGGGGCAAGAACAAGGTTCATATAAAGTCACCTTTCATTAAACATGAGTAAAATAATACTTGATGAAAATAGAAGTACCATATATACACAGCATTTCTGTGCCACAGTTTAATGCTTTGATAGATGATATTTGTATGGATATTTTTGCAGAGCTCTTATGTAATGAGATAACTGCCTGGGCTTGCTTTTGCTCTCATCCACTTTCCCATAACTAAAACATGATTATTCTCCTACATTTTTGTTGTCTTCTTCCTGAAACCCCCAGATAACCCCAAATACTTGGGTTGTGGGGAGAAAAAAAAACCCAAAAAAACCAACAACCCACACCCAACCATTTTTTTTTCTAGAAGTAACTACCACGGAATTCTCTTCTGCCAAGAGGATTTATAACTACTAAGTTTTAAGACTTGTTCTGCAGAGAAATGATAAAATCAACATTAGGGATTATCAAGGGTTTCATATGTTGGGTATTACTATCTACAGAGGCTAACAACAAAAAGGGAGACTGAACGTCTCAGCCTGCGTGGAATTTCTAGAACAGATGATTCAATCTTAAAAATTGTGTGACTGAAATGAAGTAAAACCAGCTTTAGACTTGTATGTTTTCTCTTCATGACTATCAGATTTTGTTCAGTCTCTGTAGACAGGTGTTCAACTAATTCCTGTTTCAAAATTCCTTACATAATCTACATTTTTCACCAGAAAAATCTAGGTTATCTACTAAGCAAAAGAGAGTCACAGTTGTTAAACAACAACAGGGGTCTGCTATTCCTTGGAAACATCTGCAAAAGCAAGCAGGCATAAAATTTTATTAGTAAAATACACCATCCGATATTTTACATTTCTATTTTGACCTAGAAAAAGCTTATGCAGGCAAAAGTTCCAAAGACAGAGTCACTGGTCAATAAATACACGTCCAGTGTAGATAGTCAACCTTCCTGGCAACAATTTAAGGCAGCTCTTTAAAGCATCTTTGGTGCAGATGCTGCAGGGAAAAGAGCTGGTCTGCTTTCAAGTTTCTAATTCGATGCTCTCACAAAACCATGGAACTATCTTGCTTGGAAAAGACCTTCAAATCATTGAGTTCAACCATTAACTGACAAGACCTTAACTAGGCCATATCCCCAGCTATATCGGGCCAGGGTTTACAGATTTAAGAAATGTATGTGCACCCAAAGCTCTACAGTCTTGTTAGAAATATTCAACTATTCAACAATGTTCAACAAACTTCAATATTTTATACTACACAAAATTTTGCTTAATGAGTCTAAAATTCCAATCCAAATTTAATGGAAGGACTGTCACTGGTCTGAATTTATCTTGCATGAATGTAACTTGATCGTGTTTCTCAAAAAAAAAAAAAAAAAAAAAAGAAAAAAAAAAAAAAAGTAGATAAGAAGGTTTGCTGGAAAGATCTAGAAGAATTCTCATCTATTTTCATTCTTTCCAGTGAACTGCATAATTCTCTCAATGCAGAAGGCCAAGAGGAGGGAGAAGATGACTGGATAAATATATAAAAATAATTTCTGACAAGCAGCTACTGTAATTCAACGGAAAGAAGCTACCACCTCCCCATTGAAGCAGATGCTTTGAATCAATTTGTGGTCAAGGACCCACAAGTAAGGAAAAAGAAATATGTATAAAAAAACCCACTGTAAGGCAGATACTCCTCATCCCAATTGGAAACATTAAGGGATCGAAAAAATTACCCATTCCTGTGAGGACAAAATGAAAGACTCACCTTAAATAAATTAGTAAAGCTATTCTAGTTAACTATCTTCCAAAAAGAGCCTCAAATCATGTTCCATATTAAAAGAGCACTGCATGTCTGCAGAACAAATGCACCAGTTAGTGCTTCTGCTAAGTCCTAATAAGGAATTTTGAAACAAATCTCCTAGGGTTGATGGTTTTGCACAAAGCAAGTTCCAAGACTGAGCTTGAAATCTCCATGGGTCCCAAAATCCAGTTTAGAGAGTTACTGTGAGAAAACAATATTTTCTTTAAATTCAACCTTGGAGAACTCCAGCTCCCTCTTCCCACTCTCCCAAAACTAAACTTAGAGCAAGAAAACCCCAAATCACACCTGTTTAACTCTCTGTTCTCCTTGCATCATATTTGAACAATAGTGTCCTTTCCCCTTTGGATGCAGCCTTAGTTTTTTGCAGGAATGCACCAAATTTGCACCAAATGCCTACAGCTTTTGAAGAACAGTGGAAAACATGAGAGATTTTGTATTTAGGGTCCTCATAAGGACGTGACACCATTCTTGTGCAGCCCAAGAAATCTGATGAGGAGACTGGAAAATGAAGCAGTGAGAAGCAGTTCAGCACACAGTAAGGGCATGAAATTACCATAATGTCACTCTGCTCAAAATGAGAGTTAAATGCAAAAACCCATGGTGATAAACAGACACAAGAGATGAAATCACAAGTATTGTGATTTTAACAATCCCAAATATGTATGTCTTTTCCACCTCCATCTCAGCTACCGTAACTGCCAGAACTGAACAACAACTCACCAAAAGAAAAAAAAAAAAAAAAAAAACAAACCAGAACTCTCCATATCCCTTCTATCCTTTCTGCTTGGTTCCAGCTACATTGTCGCTGTCCTGCCTCTTCTGGTAGTTCATGGACACCGCAGTAAGCCAATTTACCTTATCTAATTGAGCAGAAAAATATTCATGTGAACTGTTCCCTTTTTCTTTTGGTCAGGTTAGTTTTCTGCCAGTTATGTGAGATGAATTAACTTACCTCAGGGCTCAGCAAGCAGCAGATAATGCAAAGCAGGGAAGGTCAGAGATACTTGTAGGGAAATGAGCCTCCTCCCACCCCCCCGGCCATTTATTAAGATTGAATCAAGCTGTAAGATGAAATTTCACCCTTATAGTGCAGGTCCAATGCAACTTAAGCATGTTTAAATTCTGGCATAAATTCAACCATGTGGTTATACTTCATGGAGTAGGTTTCCATGAAGTCTAATACTAAGTGCAATTACTTTTCAGCCAAATCAAATCTTTGAACCATGCCACTCAGTGCCAATTCAGGGAAAGGAACAGAACACCAAGTGCAGGACAACCTGACTGTGAATTAGTTTATGCTCTTAGAATTGTCCCTGCAGAGGATACAAGAATGACAATACAGGGCAGGCAAATAACACTGCACCTGCAATCAGGTGAAAAACATACTCTCAAAATCAAAGACCATCATCATCAGATTTTAGTCTGAGTTTACAAACTGCATAAGGAAGGAAGAGCAGTGAAGGGCCACAGGTCTGGGGAGATGTGTAAAGTTCAAGAAAGGACTCGGGAAGGGAAGGCAAACAAGGAGAAGGAAGACTTCAAAAATAACTGGAGTGGGTATCTACACTGTCCTCTGGGAGACACCTTCCAGCACCAGCAGTACACTTCCCCATCTCTCTCAGTGGGTTGTGAGAGAGAGATCTGGCCAATACTCAGAAGTATACCACACTACTAGTAAGAGGTTTAGCATTGATATTTACCCAGAATGTTAGTAGTTAAAGAATATTTCACGGTCCCTCTCCCACTGTCCTATAGAATTTCTTCTTATGGAAACTGCAAAATCAACCTCTGGAAATGGAGCAATGCAAATAAGAAACCTTAGAATCCTTCCAAATGCTACACTTGCAAAAATTATTATTGTTCTGCTTTATCAATGGCTGTCATGATCCTACAGTTTCCACAAATACTATAACTTTGGCTTTCATAGCATTGCCTTCACAGAGCTTTACAAAAAGAATATGCATTAAATAAGCAAACAACAAGGGTTGAGTTGTTCTGGAAAATTTTATGCTGCAACCTATAAATAGAAAACCGAAAGGGCTATCCTTTTACTGTAAGACACCGTTACTCTCTCTCTTTTTTTTCTAGTAGATACTAAGTAAGCTGTCCAACCACAACTGAAGGTTGGAAAGATTTGTGTAATTCTGCAATAATGATGGCCAGTTCATCAATTAATGTTCTTGTCAAAACAGCCATACAACCCTTGCACTCATAAAGACTTTTTTTCCCCCCTGAAATATGACTTGCTTTTTTAGATCCCTAAACAGGGAGTCCAGCTAGCACAAAAATTTTAAAGTTAAAATTTGTTTCAGGCACTTTATTGTGAGCATCATATTCAGGGGGAATTACTATGTTCCCTAAGCAGTCCAAGTTAGAAATACAAAACCCTAATTTCTTAACTTCCATGAAACCTATCTGCTAGCTCAGAGAACTGCTGATGTTAAGTCATCATTACCAGTGGCAGCTGTTAGGGGTTTTTTTTTTGCTGAGAACACTAGCTCTGCCAAGTGTAAATTCCATGCCATTAATTTATCTTAAAATTTTCAAGTTGCATCAGCTTACTGCAGTTTAAAATAGGTATGGCCCAAACAAACACCCACTGAGGTTCAAATCATAAAACTAGTAGCACTCACACAGCAAACTCAAGTTGTTTACAAACATTACTAGAAAGTAGATAGGTACAGAAAGTTACAAAAATAAGAACTGTGAGTGTTTATAAAGACCATCTACACACATTATGCTTCAGATCCTATATTCCCCAGGCAATCAATGGCACTTTTAGATCCTTAGCATCCAAGCTGAAAGATGACTCCTTTTCACTAATTATACACAGAGCCCAGAATCATAATCTAAGAACCCTGATCAGAAGACCACAATTACATTCCATGAGTATTCCTTTCAGGGTTTAACATCTGCCAATTGACTAATGCAATTGATGCTTGAGCCTCCCAAAAATGTCACAAATGCCATTAAACACTACCTACAGTGGTTTATGAGCACTGTATTTAAAAACAAAACAATGACTGCTGAAAAGAGCCATCAAAAATTCAAGATTATTTTAGTTTAAAAAGTCAGGAAATAAAACTCAAAGGAATGACTGGAAACATTTCAAACACAAAACCAACAAGTAATAGTCAAACTTTAGGAACAACTGACCCTAGTTTTAGAGTATCAAAAAACACAGATGTTGTATCCCTTTTCATGATGAAAGCACCTACATGAAGCTTTACAGTCCATCAATTTCTTTATATCATGACCAGCACCTTCACACTGGTGAAGTATTTTCCTAGGAGCAAGGGTCCTGCTGAAGCAGACACAATACTACTGTGATAATGCACTACCTCTGAATAAACCAAGTCCTTTTTTTTAGCAGCTCAGTTTATTTGAAACTGCTAGTTATAGCTGCCCTTCAGGAATGGTATTGGGAATGCACTCTTTGGAGAACACATGTGAAGAACTGAGGTCATACAGAGCAGGAAATCTGATTTTTTTCATAAGTTTACATACAGGTTCCAGCTGCAAGGACTCTATAGGAATATTAAAATCGTTGTTCTCTTGATATTTTTTAAAATAATGTTTATATCATTCTAAATCAGTATTAAATGCATAATAAATAATTTATGTACATAAAATTAACTGATACCTCTCCTCTTACAAATGCAATGGAAATTATAAAGCCCGAGATAATAGTAACAAAACATAGATAAGTGAGCAGAATTCCTTTTGACTGACCACATGCATTGGCAGAAAACATCCAGTCCCACAGATCAGGATCAGTGACATTCAGTCACTCTTAGCTGCATTGAAACCTTCCATAAAGAATGAGGAGATAGCAGCATGGAATGAAATAAATTGTTAATTTCAGCAAACCTTCAGGGTTTAAAATAGATTTCTTATTATTGAGTCAATAGGAGGAAAAACAATTTTCCTCATACAAGTTAATAGGACTTCTCTCAAAGCTGTGAGAACAAGTTCCTTCTCATTAAAATTATCTCTCCTCAAATGCTATTCTGAGGTCGAGAAGATTCTGAGTTAGGTTAAACTCTTTACTTTCCATTCAGAATTGTCATTTCTCTTCCTTCTAAATTGAACAGTAATTTACCTCCAGAAAGTAATTAAAGCATAAGACAGTATGTTTGAGTTACAGTGACTTAACAAGCTTCTTAAGTGCTTTGAACTTGGCCACATCTCAAGGATGCAACAAAACACACGCTGGCCCTGACACATGGGCCATTCTTCCAGCCTAATTTCGAGGCTCTGTTCTAATACACGAAGAAATTAAAGAAAAGCTGGTGAACTTTCTTTGTTGATGATGGTGTTTCGTTTGTTTGCTTGTTTTCATTTGGTTTTTGGTTGGTTGGTTGGGTTTTTTTATGTTGAGAACAGATGCTGTATGCCTTTGCCTTGTTCTTGAGAACTGTTCTGAGAGCTTTAATGAAATCAAAAAATGGAAACAAGATTAGCCAGTGGCCCACATCCACCAGAAAAAATTTCAACCCAAAAAAAAAAATAATAAAGTTACAGGTGCTGAAGGTATGTTCTGCCAGGAAAAAATGAAACTGCTTCTGAAGAGGTAGTGCCACTAGACCTTACATAACATCAGGAATGTTACAGATAGAGGAAATGGGGAAGGTGAATCTTACATACAAAGTGAAGGTAGTGGGCTAATACAGTATGTGTTAATAATGCACTCAATACAGTAGGGTTAATGACAGGGCAAAAGTGTTCCCAAGTTTCTAAACACAGTAGGATGAAGAGGAAGGCTGTTTTGGTTTGTTTATTTCCTTAATTCCTGCAAACTGGTAAAGAAATTTTGCTTTTGATATCCATTCAATTCCACCAGAAAAAAACTGCGCACCAATTCATCATTTCTTACCTGTGTTCCCATCCCCACTGTCCATTGATGGTTTACTGGTTTCTGACGGATTGTTCATTCTTGAGTCTGCATTAAAAGAGAAATAAAGATAAACTAAACAGTGGCAACAAAAAAATCCAAATCAATCCATACCCTCTTGTCCAACTGAAGTCAGAACATCAGGAGTTATTTTAGTACCCTATTTCAGATTATAAAACAAAAAGGACAGTCAGAAGTAGAATATAATATTGAATCTCCTAGATTTCAGTTTCAAAATTTTCTGTCATTATTCCCATAACTCCAATCACAGTTTCAAGGGAAGAAAAGAGGGCTAAGATAGTTAGGAACTTAACTTGCAGTACAACAGAAGTCATAGAAGGGAGAAAAAAAGAAAGAAAACCAAAAAAACTTATGCGTGTGGAAGGGGCAACAAATACGTCACAATGCAAAAAGTTTGACCACCACTAGAGCCTACATTATTTCATTAGGTTTTCTCACCCATAAGAGAAAGTAAATTCAGTCACCACAATTATATTGAGGCCATTCTTAACACTGCATTTTTATTTTACAGGCGTGTCACTGATATTAAGTTATCTTGTATTTCCTATATATAAGTCCAAAATAAAAAAAATACAAAATAATTCCTCTTCCTTATCCCTCTGGATGAATCTACTGAAAATTCTGTTCTTGGTTTCAAAGCTCATCAGATGAATATAGGCCAGTTCAGAAGGACTCTCCAGATGGCAGATAGAGAATATGGTTTACTTAAACAGGAATCTATACAGATGTTCTGTGTACAGCATCAGGTCTCCAGTTTATTACCTCCTCCTTCCTTGCTGCCAGCCTCAGTGTAGCCACATTATCACAAGCCAAAATTACAAAAAGAATCTCAAGACAGACCAGTTCATAAAATGAAGTGTAAGCAAATCCTTAAGCACATTCTTCCATTCCCATAACCAGTTAAATGCAAGTTCAATAAGCTCAAAATGAACCCTTTACTCCAGGATATTCTCTCGCTAGGTGCTTAAAAGGTTACCTCTGTCATGTACTTTCATCAAAGCAGTGATTTCTGAAATACCAACGGGCTGAAGAAGAATACAGTAACAGTATTAACTGCTGCATCTTCCCCCTAGATATGTCCAAGAATGCTTGGCAGCCTATGAGAGCTGGAAATGAGAAGCCAGACTGTTGCCATGTACTGTCACCTGCTACTGTCCAAGAGAGACCAGTGCTACCCTCAGGCTATCAGAACCAGGGTGATAGGAACAGAAGAATACGAGCACAAGCCAGCAGGAACCAAGCACACAGACAGGGCTTGAATGAAAGCAGAAATGGAGATGAAGCCAGGCTGGGAGTGCAGGGTTGGAAGAGGAGAGAACAAGTTAGAAATGAGGCATGTGCAAGAGAAATGGTAAGATACACCAACCTTGGAAAAACTCCAATAAGCAGTTAGGAAACATAATTTGAGTCAATATTTTTAAAATCAATGTAATTTTCCACACAAACAACTGCTGTGGTTGAACCCAGTATGGCCTAGAAAACCCAGAGGTGTAACAAACAGGAATCTTCCCCCAGGAAGTCAACTCAACATCTCCAGAGCCTCAATTCATCTCAGAAAGTTCCTCTTACTATGCTTAAATACTCCAAATGCCAGCCACGTGTAAAAGAGATCTGAACTATCAGTGTTACCCTTAGTATAAAGGTAGACGTGTTAAACTGCTTTTTGAAAGGGGGAGAGAAGGAGGATAAAATTTCCAGCTGCGCTGGCCCACGCTTGAGCAAAAGGTTTTAAGTTTGGCCCTGTTTTTTACAGCCTCTACTTTGCAGATTCAAGATACAAGCAGTCTTGAAAGACGGGGGTCTGCTATGATTGCAGACACAGAACCTATTGGTTCCCAGCTCCTTATTTTGTCATTTTCCACATTTGGACCGCATGATTCACACTCTAGAGACATAATATCATTTCACTGACTACACAAAAATGTGTGGTTTTCCTGTGCTCCTCCTTGCTGATAGATCAGTGTGTAAAACAAATCCAAGTATCTATCCAGGAGTTGCATATACCTTAAATTGAGCTTATTGTTGTGGCAACAGCACATTTATTTAGTTATTATAGGCAACATTCCTTTGATAAGCAACATCAGTTCCTTCTTTGACACAGACCTGGCTCCTGAAATTAATTTAGGTTCAGAGGATACTGTATGGGAGACTTCTCTTCAGATGCAAATATGGAGAGTCCTCATCCAACAGGAAAATGAGCAAAGAGGGCTTATAAGTCCAATACATTTGGCTGTGGAAACTAGGCTAACTCATGGGGCTATGGGACATAGCACATATTTTTTAGGCTCAGTGCACAAAGCTGGATGTCATGATAGCACTTACTACAGAAGAAAGAGATGAGAAGAGGTTGATCAGATTATCTCTCAATAACCTGGGATCCATTCACTGAATCACTTCAGAAAGCTCTCGAGAGAACCATAGAATGTTAGGGGTTGGAAGGGATCTCTAGAGATCATCTAGCCCAACCCCTCTGACAAAGCAGGATCACCCAGGGCAGGCCACACAGGAACACATCCAATGGGTCTTGAAAGTCTCCAGAAAAAGAGACTCCACAACCTCTCTGTGCAGCCTGTTCCAGTGCTCCATCACCTTCACAGTAAAGAAGTTTCACCTCAGCATGAGTTTCACCTCAACATAGGTTCTAATTTAAAGCCATTATTCCTTGTCCTATCACTGGGCACCACTGAAAAGAGATTGGCCCTTTCTTCTTGACACACACCCCTCAGATATTTATAGACACTAATAAGATCCCTTCAGCCTTCTTTTCTCAAGGCTGAGCAGCCCCAGTTCTCTCAGCCTTTCTTCATAGGAGAGATGTTCAAGTCCCTTCATCATCCTTGTAGCTCTCCATTGGACTCTCTCCACTAGATCCCTGTCTCTCTTGAACTGGGGGGCCCAAAACTGGATACAGTATTCCAGGAGTAGCTTCACCAGGACAGAGTAGGCGAGGAGGAGGAGAACCTCCCTAGATCTGCTGGACACACTTTTCGTGATGCATCCAAGGGTATCATTGGCCCTCTTGGCCACAAGGGCACATTGTTGATCCATGGAGAATTTGCTGTCCACTAGGATTCCAAGGTCTTTCTCCACGGAGCTGCTTTCCAGCAGGACATCACCTAATCTGTACTGGTGGTTGGTGTTATTCCTTCCCAGGGGCAGGACTCTATGCTTGTCCTTACTGAACTTTGTGAGGTTCACCTTTGCCCATCTCTCCATCCTGTCCAGATCTCATTGCATAGCAGCACACCCAGAAAACAACACAGGGCCTCCTGTACTAGTCTGCAGAAACTGAAGTATTACAGCCACCCTGGAAGCACTAATAGTAGAATAAGCAAACCAAACCCAGAGAGGGGGACACAACTGTCCCCACAACTGTGCACAGAATTCCCGGCAAAGTAGTGGAGCTCATACAAGTAGTGGAGGAGGCTCATACAAGAAACCTTGCTGCATGAGCAGTAAGTTTGTTCAGGAAAATGTTATAACTCTACAGCCTCTTTCCATAAAGGAACCAAGACCTGTTTTTCTTTCAGGCTATAGTGCAAAATAAAAAAATACAAAATAAAAAAAATTAAAAGGTTTTCAGTGTTTCTTACTACTACACATACACATAACATTTATTCAACTACAAAAAGCATGTCTAAATGAAGACTGGTTTCTTGTAAAGCTTCATCCCCAACAAAG
The DNA here is from genome assembly GCF_036169615.1 of Heliangelus exortis. NCBI lineage: Eukaryota > Metazoa > Chordata > Aves > Apodiformes > Trochilidae > Heliangelus > Heliangelus exortis. The sequence goes on along the minus strand of NC_092422.1, from coordinate 104,834,305 downwards.
AACTCAAACATTGCTTTTGTAAAAAAGCAGCAAGTTGGATGAAGAAATATCTTTCTGGTACTGCTCAGGTTCAAATGAATGATAGTATCCATTATTTCACCAGCTGACTATTTCTTGTTCCATCTGTGGGCCTTCTGCATGTAAAGCATCAAGAACAATGCCATTATTTCCATTGCTAATGGTATGAGATGCATCTGAAGCACAGAACTGCTATCAACAAAACTGACGTATATCTGCAGGACACTAAACCTACAGATTCATTATGCATCAAATAAAAAGATCATTTGCTTTATAGATTATACATTATACATTTGATTGGTGCTTTATAGTTAAGAGAATAAACAAACTAAGTGGGCTGAAAAAAACTAAACCATAATGCCCTCGCCTTTTCTTATTCCTTTAGCTCTTACTTGGGTTTAAAATCAAGATTCTGGGCTACAACTTCTGCCAACGTTATCTAAAACCAAACTCCACAGACAGAAAGATCGAAAGTAGCAGGTGCATGACAGAAATACAGGAGTGAATACATTCACTATTGCTACTCTGCTAGCAGGGCTGAGGGTGTCACAAGGCAATGCTGTGCCAGGCTTTCACACACCCTCAGTGACATTTCAAAAGGTATCCAGAAGAAATAAGAAGCAGACACTGGACCAACCTGGAGGAGTATTAGGGACTGTACATTGCTAGTAAGACACAGAAAGTGTCCACACGGAATAGATCATTAACTATTTCCTTTCACCCATAAAAGTGAAACTGTTTAATACTCTGTCAGCACCAGCAGAAATGATTCATTAATGAATATGGAAAAAATGAAGTTTAATGTGACTGAAAACATACCAAGAGCTCACAAGAAATTCTTATTTAAAAAATCCACTTCATATTTAGAAACAAATATTCAGATCCCTGCTTTAGAATTTACCATCCAAAAATATATTCTCCTCATTTGATATATTAGTTCTTACATGAACTCATACAATGGAATCAAAAGAATACAGGGAAAAAATAAATCTATAAATTGAGCTTTGGGGAAAGAGTCTTGAAAAGAAATAAAATCTATTGTAAAAGTGGGATGATCTGTAATTATAAATAACTTTAAAAGACACAAAGAAGAAATCATGGCACTTCTGTTCTGTGCAGGAAATACATTACCCCAGGAACCTTAAGCACAGCTTGAAATGGTATCAATGGCAACCACTGTGGACTCCACCTTGTTTTCTATTACGTGTGAAGAACCTTGCTATTACATTAAAAATACACAGACATAATATACCTTCTGTCAGGGAAGGGTTCAATGCAGCTACTACATTATTTGAGAATAGGTCTCTCTCATTCATTTTAATACTTTAAAATTCATAACACATAGAAATGCAAGTTAAGTGCAGTGTTTGTTAGCCAAACGCTTCTCAGATTGAAATCCTAAAAGCAAAAGGTCTGCATTAATAACATCCATGCCCAGCAGCAAATCTCTCCAGCGCAGAGGAAGCTAATTCTCCTGGAGCAACAGAAAGGAGCAGAGAAAAAACCAAAACATGTATTTCCCTTGTACAGATCTATCTATCTATCAGGAAGCTACTTGCTGCCGATTCACTGGTGAGCTTCAGCCTTACAAATACCTTCTCTAGCCTCTGCATATGTGATTAAGCCTCTATGCATAGTCAACCTTGCAGCCTCTATTTCCATATTAAACACTTTATAAGAAAGAGCTGAGCTGGTACCCACCTAGAACGTAGTCGCTGCAGTCCAGCATTGCTGTGGTATCCTCTACAGGTTCAGACAGTCCAAGGAAAGGGAGAATGGCAATTTCTATCAAATCTACACTACTGCTCTCAACCAAACAAGAGAGGGAATGGGGAGGTGGGGGAAGAAACACAACTTCAGTTACACCATAGCAATCTTCAACTGAACAGGGAAACTTCAGTTGCTCTGTGGAGTTTTAGTCTCTCCTACTAGCTGTGTCTGACATTGTCAAGGCGACTGAAGCGTGAAAAGTTCCCCTTTTTGTAATAAAATAGAAACAAAGATTGCAGCTGGCAGTTTCCATAATGAAGCTTAATCAGTATGCGCCTGATTAGGGCCTTATGCAAATCTCTCCTCGTTAGCACAGCAGCCAGCACTTTGAAGTCCATGAACAATTCATTTGCAGAGTACACTGAAAGCGCTCCCTGCATAATTTAAATCACGGTATAAATATTTATCAGCTCATTTGCATATTAATTGGCAGTGCATGAAGGGAAAAATTATCTCCCGAGTGCCAGCATAATAATTAGGGAACAAAATGAATTTTCTTCCAATAGCTTGGCTTCTCAGCCTTAACTCAAGCACAGTACCACAGGGGAGCAGGGAGGGGAAGAGACAGAGTTCTGTTCAAATGCCACTGAAATGACACGTACAAATTAGAAACAACTCTACAGACTTAAGCACCTTTAATCTTATTCCTGCTGGCAACAATAACTTCAGTAATAAAGGGGATTTGGAAAAAGCTTTCTACACAATCCAAATAATCCCACAAAAACAATTAGCAAGGTAGAAGCTGAACACAAAGCTGTCAAACCAGCACTTGCACATCTGTATGGAGTTTTCCACATCTGAGCATGAACTGTCACAGGGAGGTCCTGGGCAGCAAAGAGAGTACCGCCAGGGTAAGGAAGCAGCACGACTCCCTTTAAATGGCTAAAGAGCTTGGTGATTCATTACGGGGTAATCCCTCTGCCACAGCCAACTTAACAGCAGTGGATATGTCAAGGATTGTGTAACATTTGGCACCCACTAATCTATCCCAAGTGAAATCAAAACAGATTTAGTCTTTTGCTTTCCAATAACTTCTATGAAAAAAAAAATCTATTACTAATCCCCTCCACAAATGTTCACAATATAGCTAAACAAGCCTTACTAAGGAGCTATTTTGAAATGTACACTTTACACATGGGTTGCATCCTTGAACCCTCAGTGATAACCAGAACACACTTGCTGCTGTGAACACAAAGGACGCTGTAGGACTGGAGAACTGGGGAAAGGCTTTGATCTGTGGTAGAATTAATCTTCATTCCAAAAAGTGGTCCACAGAAGTACATGTACTGATGAACTGTAAGTCTAGATTAAGACATTTCAAATAGTATGTTTACCACTCAAATACAAGTGTCCAAAACAGCAAAAACATTTTTATAAAAATTAAAGTTTAATGGGGACACCACAACATTAAGTATTCCATATTCTGGTCAGGAAAAGATAATGCACTGATGCAGGTGACCACAGAACTGAGCCACGCACTTCCAGATGTTAACATGAATTTAGAGAGTAAGTTGGGTTTTTTTGTTCTTTTTTCTTTTATAAAAAAGCTAGCTGTACTTTTCTTCTTCTAATTTCTGAAGTGAATTCAAGCACAGCCTCTCCAAACAAGAGGGAGTGAGAGAAAACGGACTTCTCAATCATCTAGTACTGACTGGAATTTATTTCCACACTTGACCTCTTCTTCTGTTCAGGTTCATATCTCTACTTAACACAAGATGTCCCCTGCTATATATTTAACATGAGTGATCTACACTTGAAAAAGATTGCAAGAAGGGAAGGTGCTCCCAACTGCAGGGAAACAACTGTGTGTACTTCAATACTTCGTTTCCAACTTGGATTTCTACTCATTCACGTGTCCCATTGACACCTCCCAGGCACATCTCCATGGTTCACAGACCTTCAGTAAACTTCACTTTTTCATACATGCTTTTGGAGAGCACCGGGAGATAATCCATTTGCTTCATCAGAAGAATTTGGACAATCAGTATAACAAGACGGGCACTTCACAAAGCAAGTGCTAGTTTAAGTAGTGGCTGAGTTGAGGAAGCCAGTAGCATAGAAAGAGGGAAGCAGTGAGGATCTTTGGGATCCTTCTCAAAAAGACTGCTTTGAGGTGGCTGAACACAGGTGCAGCATCAAAAGCACATGACCACAGGAAGTGACCGGTACCGGTGGGTGTGTGCGCAGTGATGGGTGATTTGTGTCCAACAACAGAACAACCAAACACAAACAAAGGCCACAGAAGGATGTACCAGGAGCAGTATTATTAAGTGTGATGGTGGTACCACAGTGCCACGCATTGTCCATACCATCAACATGACACTGACAGCTAATGAGTACAAAGCAGAAGTTTCCTCCCCACTCCTGGATGTGCCAACCAATCTGCCTTACAAACAGCAGCCACCACACAATGTCCACTTGGGACTGTAACTTCCAGTAACCTGCTAATTGAAATAAAACCTTAAACACTGACTTCTCAAACTAACAACTAGGAAGGACAGAAATAGCCCTCTTCCTGTGACCCCTTCATTCTTTGACAAATTTATTATCTTCCCTTTCATGTCAGTTCTTAATATTTCGCAAAAAAATAATCCCTATTGTTTCACTTAGGCCACACTACTGCAACTGTTTATCTCGTAGGCTGCTGAAGGAGGTCTGAATGCAGGAGGAAAAGTACTGGGGAGAAACTGTGCACATCAGCATGCTTCAAAACCAATGGTGGAATATGCTAGCTTAATTTTCTGTTTAGGTCCTGACACATCATTACCCATTCTTCTCTTTCTAGACTCTCATGTTAAACATTATTTAACACACTGAACCAAAGTCGTATACTGGTACTCACATTTAAGCAAAATGTGAGTAGCAGACATGGACAGTGGGATAGAGTGCACCCTCAGCAAGTTTGCTGATGACACTAAGCTGTGAAGTGTCATTGACATGCTGGAGGAAAGGGAGACCATCCAGAGGGACCTTGACAGGTTTGAGAGGTGAGCCCATGCCAACCTCATGAAGTTAAATAAGGCCAAGTGCAAGGTCCTGCACCTGGCCCAGGGCAATCCCAAGCACAAATATAGGTTGGACAGAGAATGGATTGAGAACGGCCCTGAAGAGAAGGACTCAGGGGTGCTGGTTGATGAGAAGCTCAACATGTCCTGGGCTGCATCAAAAGAAGTGTGGCCAGCAGCTCAAGGAAGGGGATTCTCCCCCTCTGCTCTGCTCTCGTGAGATCCCACCTGGAGTACTATGTCTAGATCTGGAGCCCCCAACACAAGAAGGACATGGAGCTATTGGAGCAAGTCCAGAGGAGGGCCATGAAGATGATCAGAGGGCTGTGTTGTTCAGCCTGGAGAAGAGAAGGCTTTGGGGAGACCTCATGGTGACCTTCCAGTACCTGAAGTGGCTACAAGAAAGCTGGGGAAGCTCTTTTACAAGGACATGTTGCAATAGAACAAGGGATAATGTTTTTTAACTGGAAGAGAGCAGAGTTAGATTAGACATTAGGAAGAAATTCTCCATTGTGAGGGTGGTGAGACACTAGAAGAGGTTGCATAGGGATGCTGTGGATGCCCCCTCCCTGGAAGTGTTCCAGTCTTGATACCATAAAATTTGGTTGCTGAAAGAACCCTCTAACACTTGTGTTTAAGTTCCAGAAGGCAGGATGATATTTGTTAGCAACTTGGTCTAGTGGGAGGTATCCCTTGCTCATGCAGGGAGGGCTGGAACCAGATGATCTCTAAGGTTACTTCGAACCTGAACCATTCTACGATTCTATGAAAATATCACTCTGGGCTTTGTACACAAAGTTTTGGTTTTCCTCTAAAGGCACCTCTAAGAAGATAAAGTGGTGTGCCTTGTGATCATCAGTGCAAAAATACTCTCCACATCCTGTGCAACTACAGACATCCCAAAAATTGTTTCTCTCCTCTTCAGCCAGTTCTACAATTTGTACATTATTTTTCCCCCATAATTCTATTAATATTTTTCCCTAAAACCAAAGGAACTAATTCACTAACAGGGAGCCAGGTGTAACAAAGGCAGATGTTCTTCTGTCAGACATTTAAGAACATGTAGATAAGACTTAAGGATTTTTTATATATCTTCCAGATCTTCCCAATTCAAATGAACCCTTTGCTTTTGTTTTGCTGTTTGTCCCACCAATATGTCACTTTATTATTCAGTTCTAATTATTCTACTTGATACCTTAATGCACTGCTTACCCAAAAAGGGAACCTCATTTTTCCTTACAGGTTATGCAACTCCTGGTTACAATTTCTGCATCTCCTTTTTTGTTTTTCTTCCTGTTTTGTTTTGGGTTGTTTTTTTCCATTATTATGCCAAGCTGACTTCAAACTCCCCAAAATTGAGCCCAAATGTAATTTCTTGTAAACAAGCATTACTGATCGAAGTTGTTACAAACTAGGGTGCATGGATGGTTAAAGCCTTATCTTGAGATGACTGTCAGTCTCTTTTTCAAAAAAGAAAAACACTCACAAAACAAAGAAAAAAGAACAGAAAAACAACCAAAACCCACACACAAAAAACCCCCAAACCCTAAACAAACAAAAAAACCCCTATCATTACAAGTGAGGCAGAATTACAGAGATAGAGAAGTTATTATCAATATTATTATTAAGACACATTTGGAGGAAAAGGATCTTAATTTTTATATATATATTTTTCCATTTGTTAGCAAAATGTCTTTTACTACATTCCCCCAATGACAGCTGGGAAATCTCTGCTGCCAGCCTGCCCTGTGACAAGTGTGACCTTTGTAAACTTCATAGGCATACTTCCCAATACCACATGGCAAGATTACCCAGTAAGCCAACAACTCATTATTTCCGTTCTTAGCAGTGCACTTGGACTGATACAAGGAAAGGAAATATGGTATTAATAGCAGCATATTAGTATACTGCCTTCATTAGCATATCAGTGTCCAGTTTATTTTATCTTGAAGAATCACTGAAGAAGACTGGTCAGCAAAACTTTAAAAAATAGTGCATTACTTAGCACAATATCAATGAACACTGGCAACACCCATATAGCTGCTTGCTATATGCCACAGCATATAGCAAGACCATAGATAAAGCTAGCCCTAAACTGACATTACACAGAGCTAATATATTTTAACTCCAGACATTTCCAAAACTGCATTCAACAAGCTAAATTAAATCTAATGAAAATTTCATCAAACAGGACTCCAATATGCTATTTAAAAATATATTAAAAATTACATACTTCAACAAAATAAACTCTAAGTAAAGTTGGCACAATCCTCTTAGATTAATTACGGACAGACAGCAGCATGTTCATAGTTAGGGCTGCAAACTAAGCTCTAATTTTAGCAACCACCTTTGACTCTGGCTAACAAAATTGATTTTATCTGAAAATTGCTAAGTTTGCTATGAAAGCCAGAGTGCAGTTGTCTGGAAAAGTCAAATAATATTGGCCTGTTTTAGAATTACTGGTCATTATGCAATTGCTATGAATTGGAATTTTAGTTGACATCTAATTTTACTTCTCTCTGAAAAACTCATAACTATCCTTTCAAACTTTCCACTGCACAAAATGTGTTTCAAGACTCTTTTGTGTACATTTTTCAAAAAAATTAAGCATGCAGACTACTAAACAGGAATGCTAATTCATCTTATCAGTGCAGGACAGCAGTTACTTATAAGCACCTAACACATTAATATAAAAAGGTTTGTTTATGGCTTTGGTTTTGTAAGCCTTACTTATTCTTGTCCACAGAAGGTGGCAACTATCATGGGTGAAGTAATTTTTTTATAATAAGAAAACTGTGGTCATTACAAACTCACAGCACAGCCAAATCACAGTACTGCCATATGAGAAGGGGGATGGACACAAAAGGAGTGGCAGGAAGCAGGGCATTTTTCAGAAAAAAGGCACTCTTTTCAGAAAACAAATAAATTTTAAAATTATAGAATTAGAGCTTTCACAATCAAACTAAGCATTACTTGCAACTCATGGCTAATTCTGGCCCATCACCTCCTCCCCTTACTGCCTGAAAGTCATGGCACATATGAAAGGATACAAAGAATACATATTTACATAATCATTTTCTTTCCTTCTGTTCAGTGTTTTCTTTTGAAAAGCAAAGGATAGAAATTCAGTGCAGTCAGTCCTTGCTGTTCAAAACCACAACTTTGATCCATGAAACTGTCATCACATTTACTTGGAAATCAAGGAGTATTTTGAAGAGTAACAAAACTTAGGTCTTTGTATCCCCTGATTTAAGCACTTGCATTTCACTCATATTATGTTTTCAAGGTTTTCCTTACTATCTCATAATGGCTTGAGACCTTTTGTTTGTTTACATGCAGCAAACACTACATCACAAGCACTGACTTGAGCAACTTAAAAAAAACAACCCAAAGCCTCACACACTTGAAAACAAAATTCCATTATTTAACCAGCACGTTGCACCTGCCATAGAGCTGTTGCACAGTAACACTTTTTAGTATTTGCAGGAGGGCACTCGCTTCCTTTCAGTTTTACTAGAAGTTAGCACAGAAATTTAGCAAATCATGCTTTGATTCCACCACACCTGAGCTACAGTTCTACACCATTACATATTCATAGCTTAAGTGAACTTGAAAGGTAGTATCCAAAGTTAAGCAGGATTAAAAAAAAAAAAAATACATGCATAATTATTATTTTTTAAATGTAAATTCTTTAAGGGAGGCATCTCAAGTTGAATATCCGAAAAAATTTTTTTACTGTAAGGGTGACAAAGCCCTGGAACAGGCTGCCCAGGGGGGTTGTGGAGTCTCCTTCACTGGAGACATTCAAAACCCGCCTGGACACGTTCCTATGTGATGTACTCTAGGGGGCCCTGCTCTGGCAGGGGGGGTTGGACTAGATGATCTTTCGAGGTCCCTTCCAACCTCTAGGATTCTATGATTCTATGATCTCTTTGAGTTTCTATCCACATATACATGGTATCTCATCTTCCTTTAAAATTACAAGCCTGTCCAATCTGAAATACTTCACTTACAACTACTGAACACCTGGAGTAGATACATATTGCCTATATAGAGAATAATCAAAATGAAGACTGATGTGAATTTACATGAACAAAACACAGGGGAGGGCTGAAGAACATAATCAGTAATATGACAGAATTTATCAGAATAATAATAATAACAATAATTAAAAAAAAAAAAAGTAATCTAAGGGTGCAGGTCTATGAAATGGCAGTACTGAAATGAATGAACAAACCCTACAAAAAAAAAAACCCATCACCCTGAAACCTTGCAAGCTTTTATGGGACACTGCATCTTGGGGCAGGAGTGGGAATGACCCCATACTTCCCCTAGCAGGGAATGCCAGGCCATGCTCATGCATATCCTGAATCTAAAGTGGTCATCTCCTACTAGTCTCAAATTGGGATGACATTTATGGGAGAAAACATCTTCCACACATGCTGTGGCTACTGAAATTGTGCATGCATTTGAATGGAAAATGTAAACCCACTTCATATTACCAAAGCCCCCAAGCAATGAAGATGCCGTAAATATTGCTAGTTTCAAATTGTTACTGCAATGAACATTAAAAATACCAAATATTTGAGTAAAATAAATATTCTTCAATATGTAAATCACTTATGATCTGACAACATATGAAGGCTAGTTATGCCAAGCTCAAGTATTGAACAGCAATATTTGTTTTCAGAGCTGTAGGACCTCTTACACTTCAGAAACATTACCACATGAGCATTCTAAAAGCATTAGATTTGTATCCCCATGCCATCCACGTAACAGGGACAGGCCCTCAGAGCTTAAAACATTATTTTTTAACTCACCTGTAAATCAAAACATACTGCCTTATGGAAACATGCTGTTTCATTGTTCTCCACCTTGCCAAAATAGTAATTACTAGTCTAGCCTTATTAGTAGGGGCTTTACAACGAACAGATTAATTCAGGACATGACTTAACCATACAATTTGGTTCAATTCAAATCCCAGAGTCTCCATACCACTCATGATTAAATACATTATAGATCACTCTCAAAATATATAAATCAAAGTCATAGGTTTAGGTTTATTATGTTTTCTTCTGAAGCCAAGTGGATACATCAGTATCAACAGCATAGATAGCATTTAGCTCTGGTTAGCATTACACTGTTTGACAAACAAATTAACAGAAAAAAAAAGCACATGGAAAATCTCTACACTTCACAGTATGAATCAAACTTGCCCTGCTGTTATCTCCATCCTTTCCAGAAACTGCTTTTACTCTCTCTTCCTTAATAACAATCGGAAATCTGAAGGAGGATATTGCTTTAATGCCCTCAGCACACTGATCCAGACACTATTAACACCTGTAGGAACCACAAGACATGCCATGAGAATCAAGCTTCCTTCTGAAGCTTAAATTATTTGATCTCAAAGAGGAAAAGGCCAAATTCCAGACAAGCTGCTTTGTATGTCACAAATTGAACAAAAAATTGCCAGATGCAAGATCTGAAGAAAGAAACGGAGTTACTCATACTGCAGACACTGATTCCATCCATTATCACACCTATCCAAGTGTCTATCGTGTTGGATGGTGAGAGCTAACATAAGACTCTATTTTCCTAGCAGAAGGAAAAATATAAAACACAAAGCTCTTGGGTACCTGGTTCTTTAATTTATGATAATTTACAAACAGTAGAAAGTGAGAACCACAGTGAAGTGAGAACTACACATAGGTATTATCCGTGTGAGCTTTTCCAGGAAATGCACAAAAGCAGTTATGCCTGTTATAGCAGCCATGGTGTGCTAAAGCAGAAAAGCCATTGATCAGCTTTTCCAGGAAATAACAAGTACGGGCTTACTAGCATCAATGCTAAAGTGCATGCAGTATGACTAGCACCTGTGGCTGTGTTTGCAGAGGATTTGCTGGGAAGATGTGTACATTTTATTTGCAGGCCCATGGACACACACTACTGAAGACAGAAATGCCTTGTTTATTCCCCAAATAGGAGCAGAGGTAAACTTTTCTGCACTGCCCCACTTGCTGTAACTTATTTTGACTGGAAGTGTTAGGTTCACCGATAGATTCATCTTCAAACTACCTTCATTATGTAGTTGCAAATTACACAGTAAAAGAAGTTAAAAAAAAAACAAAAACCACAAACAAAGCCTACTTCAAAAAGCCTAACAATAAAAAATTTTTAAGTGTTACTCAGAATACTTTAAAGACTTTGTTGCCAGTTCCTCAACAAAACACATATTTCATCTACACGCATCTCATCATTTTCATTAAGAAACCAAAAATTGAAAATATGAACACTTCATTTAAAACACTATACAAATGCTTGTCAGCCCTCAGACATGAACACTGAGTCAGCAAAAAGGCAGCAGAAGCCTCAATAGCTGCAACCCCTTCCATCCCCACTGCTGTACTGCGATTTCTCTGCCACATACTCTACAAGAGCACTGATCTGTATTAAGACTACACCCTCGGCAATGAGGAAATACTAACTCAACTCTGTTTCTTAATCCAAGGAGAGAAACGCTTACCCTGCCGAAGTACACATGCAGCAAGGGAGCAGGAACAAACAGCTGAGCAAAACTATTTCAGCAGCAGTATTACCTTAAAACTTTTATTATTTACAGTTTAAATCCACTCATATGTTGCATATTCATCTTATGAACTCTCTTGTGCAACTTATGTCACAAATAGAAGAAGTTAAAAATCTCACAACAGCTTTTAATTTCCTCTTTTGGACACAATCTCAGCTTGATGATGTTGATGACTTGTATCAATGAGTATACTTATATAAGAACATATTCCTCCAGTTCCAGTCTTGGTAAAACTCTGATTTCTGGTCTCCTCACACACACTATTTCCATGCTCAAAAACAGAAAGGCGATTGCTGCGCTGCAAGACTTAACTATATAATCACTTATTTTCATCAGATACGTTGAAGGTGGCATTAAAACTACAAAATTTTTGAAGTAAAGAAAATGGGGAGTGTTGACAAGAAACTAACAGAGGCAGCAAGAGAGTAAAAGCTACAATTATACCAGTAAGTAGCTTAGCAAAGACCTGCCTCAGTGCTAAACCCAAAATTCAAGGTATTGTTCACAAAAGAATTTTAAAATAACTGCTAAGAACCCTGTAATATAATAGAAGGCCAAACTATAGCAAAAAAACAAAAGTACACCATATAAATGTCTGACTCATCTATATAAAAAGCCTCTATGTTAGTCTACAACATCATGACAGGCTGAAAACTTGAATCTTCAGGGAAACAAAGACTTCAATAAGTTATAATAGATCAGAACATAAATGTTTACAGGTATCCATTAACCCTCACATATACATATATATAAGCTTTATGTTTTATATGGAAGCATATACTTTTTATATATTTATACATACTTTGTGTTTTATGTAAATAATACGTACTATATGTTTTTACTATTAAAAAAAAAAAAAAGACAAAAAAAAAAAAAAGACAGATGCTGACTTCAATGAAAATTGTTCCACAGCCTTCTTAGGAAGACAGAGTCGCCACAGAAAGAATAGCAATTCAGTATTCAGAAGAGAAAAACAAACAAACAAACAAACACAACCAAAAAAGACACAAACAACTAAGCTCAGCTCTCCAGCAACACTCAGTATTGCAGTGACATTTTAATAATGCACTCAGTTGAACTAACATGCTATTTAAAAAGAATGACCTGTATTCCATACTGCCTTCACAATCCCCATCACAAAGAGATTAATTAAAAATGCAGGGGAAGTTAACAAATTCTCTGAGATATAACTAAGTTAGAGGCAATAATACCAAAAACAACCTTCTGTAATATTACATTTCCAACAAACCTCACAACCCTAGCAAAACACAGAAAAAAGGGTACAAAATCCAGAAGCCTGCATGAGTCTGCAAGAACCATGAATACAAGATGCTTTTCCATCCAATGTGACAGTCTCAAAATGACAAGGCCTTTTTTGCCTGCCTACCGGCTAGTCTACACCCTTCTTTTCTTCTTTTGAATTTTCCCCAACTTAAATTGAATGCAAATAAGCCAGGTGTGGTCCCCAGAGCAGTAATCTGCAGATAGTCCCCACCGAGTTCCCATAGCAACTTGCACAGCTGGCCACGAGAAAGAGGTTGTATCTGCTTCATATTGGCTACAGAGTTTAAACACTCAGCGAGAGAAACACCAATTACCGCAGGTTGTAAAGGAAACATCTATTAAAAAGCACATCCATTTTCCCTTGATTAATACAGAGAAATAAAACTCTGGATATGCTCCGAGTTCAGCAACCACTCAGCATGTAAAGGGAATATCTGTTATTTACAGGAGGTGATGCCTGCAAAGAAAATGGCTTCTCTCTTCTGCTGCAAGATGATGAAGTTTAAGAAATACTATGTTGTTTAAAAAATGCTTATTATTCTGTATATTGCAATCAGGAAGACACAAGTGAATGAGGGAAGTCAGAAACCCAAATACAAACCCTTCTAGTCAAGTTGTAATACTTCCAGCAAGACAGCGCCTCTGATAAACACAGCATTGTAATTCCATTCAATTCAATTTTAATTGTACTATTTCTGTACTGGCTTTCTAAGTCTCATTCTAAAAATCTAAAGTTAACCTGTGACTACAGACATAAGATAGTTCATTGTGTACAAATCCTATCCTTTGTTCCCTACCTACAAACACGCATCCCACCTTCTATTCATTGCACACCTTTCTGCGTCCTGCACACGTAGCTCAGCACAATACCCAACCTTACCTGTATCCAAGCCCACAACTCTTCTACCTTCATGCTTCACCCCAGCCTTCTCACCATGCTCTCTTCCATATCCTCTGGCTAAACAGGGGGCTAGTTTGGAACCACAGGTATACTGACTGGCCATACCAGATAAGAAATACAGATGACATTTCTCTGTTTTTCTTTAGCGTGGTCAGAAACAAAAAAATCTCTCCTCTACTGTGGTTTCAAGTAAAATAGCCCTACTACAGGCTTAGGGAAAAGAGCCTGTGTATCCCATCTTATATTCTGTGGCTAACCAGGAACCAAAAGCTGATGCTTTGGCAGGAGTGCAGAAACACAGAAGGTACATAAGATACTGCATCCGCCCCAGATTTCAACTCAAAGACTTTTTAGGGCAGAGGATGTTGACAAACACTAAGTAACTCTCAACTGATCTTTTTCTCTCCCATGAATCCATGTCAAAATCCCATTGAACCCCTGTAAACATTTAAGAGCCAGCCTGCAGCAAACAGTCTCACAGCTTTACTTGAGACGTTAATGAATATTATCTTCTCTCATAGCACTACTTCAGCTTCCCCTACTTCTTGCACTTCTTTACAGACCGTAAACTGTAAGCTTCTATTCACCCCTCCATGACATTTCACTGACTTCTGCCATAGCCCCCCTTAGCTCTATCTTTTCTAGGACAATAATCTCTATGGCCGACATAGTTATGCATTAAAAGTATGCATGGCCTCTGTACAAAGATTCCTAATACTGGTTTTCTCCATCCTTTTCATGCTAGGGCAAAAGAACTACACTGTACAGATTAAAAAGCTATTTTTTCTTATATTGCTTTGCACTGTCTTCTTTTCCTGTAAAGTCCTAGCACTTGATTTGCTTTTTGCATACTTGTTGAGAATGGAAATACAGTAGATATTTCCACAAAAAATCGTAGTACAGAAAGTCTCATACCTGGAATGTTAAGACTGCCTAGACTATTGCAAATAAAGCCAGAATCTTAACTCTTACTTACTCACCAGTTTCAGGAAAACTACAGAAGTTTAGTATCATTGAAATATCATAGTTTGTTCAATTTGGTTAAAATTGGCCAACTGTTTCTGAGGGAGAGCAGAAATGAAAATTCAGACAGAACCGAATCTCTTTGCTTGTAAAATCTAGCTAACATAAAAATAACAACATGATGCTTATATGTTTCCAAAAGAGCAGGCAGTTGATAAAAAGTAGACTCATTATCACTCACTTCTGTTTGTGATGATTTTACAACAGGTTTGTCCTTGTATCTATCTGGCTTAACCATCACTCTGCAAGCAATCCCTATTTTTCAAGGAAGGCGAGGCAAGCTTACACAGGAACATTCAAGCTTCTAAGTACACAAGAGGCCACCATTATGCTGGCTGTGTCATATGAGAATGCCCATTCACAGATAGAGGAGGGACTATAAGGAAAAAGGAGCAGCTAAATATGAATATTGGAAGTTAGCTATACATTTTATTCATCCATCAACATATATAAAGCATTGTACACCTGTGGGCTTTACCCATTACCCCACCTGTGGGAACTAGCCTTAATCCATCCATAACTTGAAAGCTGCTCATTTGCTTAAGTAGTTTTAGTTTTCTTCTCTATCCTTTCTGCATTCCCTTCCAAATTTCTTTTCAGACTAATCAGCAGCACTTCAAAGAAACAGCTGAGCTGGTGGCATTAAAATGACCAGGAAAACACACAAAGCTTTAACAGGGTACAACCACTGAGCAAGTGAAACATGTCATTTAGTGTTAAAAATGATGACTGTAAGCCTACTCAATTGAAAGGAAAAAAAAAAAAAATCACAATTCACTATAAGGGGGGGAATAGAGTTCCCCTAATAGGCTGTCATAATTTGCACTTTAAGAACCACATCATATTAACAGTTCATAGTATGTTAAAAAAAGCCGAAGAATTAAAAGCTGAAGGCTCTTGGTCACTATTGCAAGTAATAGCTTTACACAATTTACAGAAAGAAAGGAAATGGCCATATATGGCTATATATCTTGCGTAGTCTGAAATTTGAGAAGTTGAAAAATTAGGGGATTTTTACACTGGAACTGAACATGCCATTTTGATGGAATTGGAAGTGTAGTAACAGCTAATACCAGTAAAACAAATAAATATTTCATGTCAGGTGTTAAGGAGGAGACACTACAAATGCAAACACACATGCTACACACACTCTCACTGATGCATATTTTCTACCAACACAGATGCAGCTTTTGTATATCTCAAAAATACAGAATAATATGTAAACACATATTGATTCTGTCCTCTACAGCTCTTATCTCAGCTGTGGTTGCTATTCATGACAGCAGATGCATGCTGAGGACAAACTTGCAATGAAATTGCCCACATCTAACTAGAATGTCATTTGGCCAGATCAACATTAACCCTACACGTGGTACTTGCTTATAAACAACTTAAATGGGGGTGGAGGAAAAGGGAGAAGACAACAGGGACAAGTGAAGGTTTTGACTTTTGAAGAGAGTCAATAACATTTTTGTAATAAACAGAGTCTGTTAAGCTGTCCTATGTAAGCTAGGCCTCAATTTTCAGGTGATAGGGTAGCTTAAAGCCACTCTATTCTGATTAACACACTCTAAGGCATGGAACTATACCATTTTTTTCTTAGCTTTAGCTGTTATACTGCAGCCCCTTTTTTATAAGCCATGCTTAAAGACTGAAATCACAAAGGATCAATTTCCAGCAGCTGGATCTTGTTATGCACCTTCAGCTGGTTGGAAGAGGCATCCTAAAACAGAAGGCCCCAATTTTAAATTTTAAATTCAGTTTCAGGCTTTTCACAGTCTGGATGATATAATCATAGAAAGTTAGGGGTCGGAAGGGACCTCAAAAGATCATCCAGTCCAACGCCCCCTGCCAGAGCACCTACAGCAGGTCATAAAGGAACGTGGTGAGCTTTGAATGTCTCCAGGGAAGGAGACTCCACAGCCTCCCTGGGCAGCCTGTGCCAGTGCCCTGTCACCCTCACAGTGAAAAATTCTTCCTTATATTTATATGGAACCACCTATGTTCCAGTTTATAACCATTGCCCCTTGTCCTATTGTTAGTCACCCCTGAGAAGAGCTTGACCCCATCTTCCTGGCACTCACCCCTTACATATTTATAAACATTGATGAGGTTACCCCTCATTCTCCTCTTCTCCAAGCTGAAGAGACCCAGCTCCCTCAGCCTTTCCTCATAATGGAGATGTTCCACTCCCTTCACCATCTTGGTCACTGTGCTGGACTCTTTCAAGCAGTTCCCTGTCCTTCTGGAACTGAGTGGCCCAGAACCGGACACAATATTCCACATGTAGCCTCATCAGAGCAGAGGAGAAGAACCTCTCTTCACCTACTAACCACCCCCCTTCTAATGCACCCCAGGATGCCATTGGCCTTCTTGGCCACAAGGACACATTGTTGGCTCATGGTCATCCTTCCATCCACCAGCACCCCCAAGTCCCTTTCCCCTTCACTGCTCTCCAGCAGCTCAGTCCCCAACCTATACTGGTACCCGGGGTTGTTCTTTCCCAGATGCAAGACTCTGTGCTTGCCCTTGTTGCAATACATTAAATTTATCCCTACCCAACTCTCCAGTCTGTCCAGGTCCCTCTGAATGGCAGCACAGCCTTCTGGGGTATCAGCCACTCCTCCCAATTTTGTGTCATCAGCAAACTTGCTGATAGTACACTCTATTCCCTCATCCAGGTCATCAATAAATAGATTGAATAGTGCAGGTCCCAGTACTGACCCTTGAGGGACTCCACTAGAAACAGACTTCCAACTGGACTCCATCCTGTTGACTACAACTCTCTGGCTTCTGTCCTTCACCTCCCGATCCACCTCACTGCCCAATCATCCAGGCCACACTTCTTCAGTTTAGCTCCAAGGATTCTGTGGGAGATGGTGTCAAATGCCTTCCTGAAATCAAGATAAACTATGTCCACCGCCCTACCATCATCCATCCATCTGCTTATAACCTCATAGAAGGCTATCAGGTTGGTCAGACATGACTTCCCCTTAGTAAAGCCATGTTTACTGCTCCTGATAAACCTCTTGTCCTTGATGTGCCTGAAGACAGCACCAAGAATGAATTGTTCCATCACCTTTCCAGGGATGGAGGTGAAGCTGACCAGTTACCCACCTAGTTACCCAGGTCCTCTTTCTTGAAGACTGGAGTGACATTTGCTTTCCTCCAGTCCTCAGGCACCTCTCCTGTTCACAAAAACTTAAAGATGATGGGGAGCAACGACATCCACCAGTTCCCTCAGCACCTGTGGATGTATCCCATCAGGATCCATGGATTTATGGATGTCCAGCTTCATTAACTGATCCTTAAATCAGTCCTCATCAAACAAGGCAAACTCTTTACCCTGACTTCCTCAGTCCACCACAGTTCGTCTCAGAAAAATCTTCAGCTTTGTTAGCAACTTTCCTGAGGCTACAGATTTCCTAGTAGCACCGTAAGGTTAATCTGATCTGTATTTATAATTCAAGTATTCTAATTGTTTATCATAGGTAAAGTCTCACTCCAAAAGCCACTTCCAGATTGTAGTTCATCACAATTAAATTCTTCATTAGAGTCCCTCTGTTTTAGAGCACAGGCTGCTCTTCCAAAAGTGGAATCTACATCTCTTTTGCTAGACATTTAGCAAACACTGTATTTGGCTAAATTAAAATATGGGGTTCATTTCCTAGAAAAAATGGTGAATCTTAGCTATCCTTGTAGTAGCCGATCTAATAGTTGCAACTCCACCGAACTTTGCATCCTCTGGAAATTTTACCACAAAGCTTCTGTATTTCTTCCAGATCACTGACAGGTACAGACGAGTACTTGCTGAAGACATGGCAAGTAGATTTTGACTTTCCGTTAACAACTACATTGAGATTTTTCAGTTATCCTGTCCTTAATCCTTTCAGTATGTGTTACTATTGATTTTGTATCACTTCAATTTGGTAATCAATGAAGTAAGCCATTCTAAATCAGATACATCATAAAAGAGAGCATTTTATCAATACAATTGCAAAACAAAGCTTTAATCTTAACAAGAACTGAAAAAGCTTACAGCAAAATTATCTGAAAATACTTTCTCTCTTACCTCAGTAAATTGTATAAATTGACATTAGATTATTTCTATTGACAAAAATTTTCTATCTGCAAATAAAATTATCTAGTCACTCAAGTAAGTGAAACTGGCCTCTAGCTTTTTAAATTAACCTGCCCCGTTTTTTCATGTTCTTGACTGGCTCATTTTTCCCTGTCTGCAGGTTCCTTGACCACTTAAGGTTTACAGACATCAACAAACACATAACATATCAGAGAAATTCCTTTGCAGTCATTGTCTGCATGTTTAAATCACTAAAAGCAAGCTGTCTCATTACACAGATTTTAGAAATCCAGCTCATACAATCTCAAACATTCTTCTACCTTCTCATTCCCATTCACTTTGAGAACAGCATTTTTAGGAAACACTTAAGGCCACTCAAAAGCAGGGAAGTCTCCAACCAAGGTCAGAGACTATTCTCCCTTGCGACCCAGTGCTACACAGGTAAGAACAAATATGAACCTTTCCCGATGACCGAGCATGGAAGTTTTCAGTCACACCAGCTCAACTCAGTAAGCTTGTAGAGGGGATGGAGCATCTTTAAAAATAAGATTACAAAGTGCAAATGTGATAGTGATCTGTGTCTGAATGTAGACTCTCATACTTTTAAGTTTCAAAAAGTGCCTGTGGACCACAGCCCCAGGGGCTGGTCAGTCAACCTAACAGCTGGCTCCCACCAAAGGCAGGGAGGAACCTTACTTTCCTTTTTCTTGGGGGTTGGTGCAGTTTTTTGTCACTGCTTTATCAGGCCATAGGTGTGTTGAACTAGCACAAGAACTTGCTAAGAGAGAAGCAGAGGAAGAGGTGCTGCTTCTTTTGACAGCATGCTGGAATGGGGGTTCACTTTGCCTCATCAAATCCTATCTGCAGGATATATACATATATGTCAGTTTTGCAACAGAGGTATTTTTTTACACTGCTTGAGCTTTTTTTTTGCTAAATATTGACAAGAAAAATATATTAGGATATTGTTCCAAATTATTCCTTGTGTATCTGTATTCCAGTAACTTGAGAAAGGTAGATATTGTAACTGCACATGACTACATCAGACAATGCTTCCTGAACCGTGTTACTGCCTGTCCTCCTTACCTGCTAACCAGGACAAAACGAGTTTGGAGAGAAAACACAGACTGCTGTTTCAGAAGGAGAGTACAGTGAGCAAACCAACGAAGCTGTAAGCTGGGACTCCTGGTCTCCCAAGCCAGCAGAAAGCTACTGAAGACCAGAGTCCTCTTTGCTGGGACTCCTCTTTGCTTCATCCGGGCAGCAGCAGTGGGTGGCATTTAAAGAAAGGAACAATTTACTATGTTTATTTTTCAATAAAGTTTTTTTAAAAAAAAAAAAAAAAAAAAGTTAGAATATCCTTTTACATAGCAGAGTATTGGAGGTTACACGTCTGTCAGGCAGCTTTTGTTGATGCAAAGTAGATAAAAGGTAGCAGTAGCAGATGAGCCATCATCACTAAGTTTATTCTTTCCCTCATCTTTACTCCTCTTTCAAATTTTACTTTACTGTGCAAGTTAAGAATCTTACTGCATTACTTCAGCTAACAGCTAATCTATCTTACCTGTGCAGTGAATCATCATTTTTACTACTAAATTAACAATCAAATTAGGACAAAAAAACTAAGACATTAATTACTAATTACAGAACCATGTCTACCGTATTAAGGGACAATTTTATTGCTGCTGAGATCACCTTATTTGATTTTAGTACCAATTTTTACTACTAGATTTTTACATTATCACACTTCAAATTCAGTTCTAAATCATGCACCCACCATTTTAGCTTTTAAAATTCTCTAATTGGTAATGCTAATTCTGAGCACCAATTTTAAAAGACACTCCTCACTCACAATTTTCATCATACACTCCTACTGCAAATAATCAACCTTGCTATTTCTTCATCTAGTTTCTCGCTCCACTTTGATTACAGTAGACCCTGTCCTTTCACAAAAGGCTCTCTCTGCTGGAAAAGAGAGCTTATGAATAACTAAATTTAAGCTTTGCTTCCCTGGGGAGACTTTCCATCTATACCTTTCTATTAGAATCAACACATAGCATCTGTTTGGTGGTCATAAGAATTCTTGTGAAGAGATTTATCACCTAACCTACAACTTGCCTGACTGATTAATACTAGGTACAAGAAACCTCTCAGTGGACACCCATGGAATAGCCTACTTATCAGAGAAGTTTCTTCCTAATCCCCTTTGGTTAGCACTTTATTTGTTCCTGTTGTATAATGGTTTTTCAATTCTTTACAAAAGCTTTACAAAGCTTTCATTTAACCTAACACAATGTACTGTAAATGAATAATCCCCTTTCTTTCCTGATCCTGTTAATCTTTTGGCCTCAGTTACATCTCACAGCAGTGAGATGCAAATGTTAATTATGCAAGAAGTATAGGATCTGTATTTTGATTTCCATCTGTCCAATACAAGTCCAGCACAAGAGACAACTGAGTGCTTTCCTATCACCATGGGAACATGATTGCCAGGAACATACCAAGAACATTTTATATTGACTCCCAGAAGCCCCCAGTCAAGTACCCTCTACCCATTAGAGCCTCCTTTATCTCCTTTGTCTGATAACATTTTTCACAAACTCTTGATTATTCCCACTGTACCTTCATCTTCTTCAGGACTGAAGAAACATTGCCTTACCCTAACTCATGTAATATGTCCCTGTTAGCATTATTTATGTCAGTTATCTCATCTACACAATATATACGGATGTAGAAGTAGTTAAAACATTTCATTAATGCCACAATGAAGACAATCAAAGTTGACAAAGTTGCAGTCTGACTTGTTTTTTCCTTTACCATGCCTCCCATGGGGTCATACCAGCACTCTACTGACCCCACAGTTGGTGAGTTTAGCAAGCTCAGTGGGTTAAGCTGCAGCAAAATAACCTTTCTGAAAAACAATTTCTGCAGCTCAGTTCCCCATCTTGGATGACTACAAAATCAGACAAGCGCTTCAGAGCAAATGCCATGGAGGGTGGGACTGAACAGAATCAATGTAATTTGGTTTAAATTGTTTAAACTGCAGCCTCACAATCCATACAGATTTTATAATCAATCCAAACTAATGACTGTCCTCAACTGAAACACAGTTCGCTTTTTCTTTCCTTCCCCTAGTGGCAACAAAATGGCTCTACCTCTTCCCTCACACCAGCCCTGTTGCTCACCTAACCAGAAGGAGAGACAATTTGACTTGATAATCCAGAAGAAAATGAACTTGATAAAAACCTAACAGAAAATTATTGTTCTTTCAGTTATGCCTGTAAGTCCAAGACTGAAAACAGAAGTGAGGACCAAGGCTGAATCATGAAGGAGTGGGAGGGAGAGGGCAAACAGCCTGTCTTTCCAGTGGCATGAAACTTAAAAAACATATAACTTCAGCACAAGGGTGAAGAGACAGGGTACAGCAGTAAGATGGCTTAAAAGGTGGCCACCCTGACCACCTGGCTATGCCACCATTACTGGCTATGTTGTGCTGATTTTGTCACAAGTGAGACTCTTCCTGAAGGGTATTTAACTTGCCAGAATAGCAGAAGATTTTCCAAGAGAGATAAAGCAAGAGATGATGAGGCTGGAGGCAATGAGTAAGGGTAGCTTCTCCATTTCAACTTCAGAGACCTGTTATGTCAGCTAGTTTTCCTCTTAAGTAAAGCATCAGATGATGACCATCCAAAAGTCTTACACTGCAAAACACACTTGGATACCAAATGTAACAGATAAACCACAGTAGATGTTGCCACAGCATTAAGACTTGCTTTGTTAACACCAACTAAAGACAGCTGAAACACTGCTACTCCCTCAAATAACTAGTTAAATTTTATTGAACAGCTGACAGATAAGCAGGTTAAACACTAGTTGACATACCTTTCCTGACTTAAAAATAACCGTAAGGCTGAGTTCTAACTTTCTTTCCACCAATGAAAAATAAAGACATCCATAAACTTCACATTTTCTCTAGCATGGTTCTAGTACCTAAAGATCAAGATAGAGCCCACTGAACTATAAAGACATTTATCTTAGGTTGAACTAGAATTTGTGTGTGTAACATTCTGCTAGTGAAATTAGCTAGCACAGTAGTGTTTAACTTTTAAGCTTTATATAAGTTCCCAATCTATTTATATACTACCTATGTATGCTCCCAGATCAAAAGCTTCCAAGAAAACATGGTGGCTAAATACTTTTTTCACATTTGATATAAAGTTACATATTTTTTTCTCCTTGCATAGTCAGAAGATAGGAGTGTTATTAAAAACAGACAGTGGAATATAATTCAGTGGGCAACCAACATAGCAAAGGTTCTTTTCTAAAGTATTTGTATCTTGCAGTTGTTGTGTTGCACTTTTTTTAAAACCAGATTATGATTAAAGCAAGAGTTTACCCCTTCTGATATATCAGAGACTTCACCTACAAAAAAAGCTGTTCTATGTGTCCTAATTTTCAGAATAGCTTAAATTCTGCACTTTCTCAGAACATGAATCCATGTACCAGAGAAGCCATCCTTCTGGCAAGCATTTATTTTGGCAACCATGTCTTCTGAATCAAATTCTACGCCCCTGCACTTGCATCCACCCCTGCTCTGCTCCCTCAATTCTACCAGTATGATAATTTGAACAGGATTAAAGAGTTGATAGAGGTTAAATAACTGTACAGTCACCATGCAAGACTTGTCTACCTTCAGGGCATATTATATATACACGACACATTAAGGATGAGTTTCTCTGATTTATTGAACTTCTTTATAAATGTCTTTGTACGGGTCTCTTCTTTGCATTAAATTTTCCAATAATTGATGAGTGTCATATCCTTACTGAACTCTTTCCTTTTATGAGCATGGTAGCACAGTTTCTTCTATTTGACCATCTACTGGGAAATGTGTAAGAATCCAGACTCATTGAGACCTCCATGCCCCTCACAAACATCAGTAACTGGATAATAAAAAACTAAGAGATGGGATTAACAGTCCTCATTATTAAATAATCTCAGTGTTCATTAGAAACCAGGCTTAAACATCCCCCTGCCCAAAAAATCATGCCAACCTGTGAGGTTTAATAAAACCCACAGGCTTTTAGTTTAAAATCTAAATTAGAGGTGGTAAACAGGTTGAGAAACAACAAAAATATACACCCAAAGAAAAAAATTACAATTACTCAGTAAATCATCTTCTTCCCTGCCACCTAGAAACTATGTAAAGGGATATTTACCCTCCTCCTACATATCTCTTTCTATTCTCTCCAATTCTTTAGCATGCTGTGTGTTTATTTCATAGCCTCTCACCCCTAACTTGAAAGACAGGCCACTTTTAAATCTACCTTATTAGCTTCACAAATGAATGGTACACCAAGGTCAAGGTATAAGGAAAAAATTCCTAGAGCTCAAAGCAGGTACAAAGACTGGAAATGCCTGAAACAGTACGTGCTCCAGGAGGGCATGACACAAAGAACCAGATATCAGACAAAGAGGAAAATAAATTGTTGTGCTTCAATTTAATCAAAATCCACTGGACACAGCAGCTGACTCCACAGCCCTGGTGACCTGAAGAGTAATTTCATTAGTTATACAGAAATATCCATTTACTAGTTCTAACTTCCCTTCCTCCTTACTTCCCCATCTTGCCCACAAAGAGGGAGAAATTTAAACAAGCACCATTTTTAAAGGTTTCTCCTCAATAAATTCTCTCAAATGGAGTAAGATAAGTCCCAACCTGTATTTGGAGCAATACACCTTTTTAAATAGCATATGCTGACATTTAAAAAAAAAAAAAAATCCTTTTCATCTTAAAGCAGCACTGGCACTTCGGAAATTCTACATACATCTGACAAGCTCAAAACACACCTGAAGAAAAAGCATTGGAAAATTTACCCCACAAATTTCCACAAAATATGAATTTCAGTACGTTTTACATAAACTTAGCAGTAGAGTAAGCAAAGGTGTCCCATTAATAAATATCTGCTGCACAAGAGGTCAGTTGTGTTTAATTTTGGCCTGAAAAAAATACAGTTTGCAGTGAAGGCAAACTGCAATACATTACATTGTGTATTTTACACATCAGTAAACATTAAGAAATGTTTCTGTTACTTTAATAGCATTTTCTCCACTTGTACATAGTGTACTTTTAACTTGTGCCTTTAGTCATGGTTCCCCTATGAGCAGAAAGAGAGCATAAAAACGATGCTATTCTTTAATACGTAAATAGTTTGTTAGTACCTGCAAGTCCTATTAACTTTATTTTGCCACTGACTAGTAAAATTGTCAAGCAGCAGAGACATCTCAGCAGCTTACTGTAGGCAAAGCAATACACTGTATAATACACATTTGTTTTGTATATAAGATTGTTTGCCATTCCAGTAGTTAGGTTTTATATGATGAACTTCAGCTTCACAGGTATGAACAGCCCAAATTGCTACCCTGGTCCAGAAAACCTTCATTTCCTAAAAATGAATAACAAAAAAGTCAACATTTAAAGCTCTTCCCTTATTAGTACCACAATATTTCAGTAGAAAATTATAAGATAACTCAGCTAGCACAGAATACAACCACACCTGCAGTTTTTCTCCATAAAACATAAGATAACTAAGGTCTGCAGACTTCATTGGATTAATTATTTCTCTACTCCTGCCATGTGCAAACTCCAGCTTGCTTTGACCGAATGACCTTTATGGTTTGAGTCCCAAGAGATGCTAAGAGGGTTTTCTCACTGGAGCAAACTTTCCCAGAGAAATCACGCTCTGATTTGAGAGAATTTATTTCTTTTGGCCTTTGGGGAGGAATGCAAGTCCCATGTATTTGTTCAAGTCTTTTACCTAGCGAGAGTAGAATCCCTTCTAGGCTCTGTCAGGTTCATGCTTAACTTGCTACATCCAGCTGTGTACATTCACATACTTTAAATTTTGTACATCAAGTAATTTTAACCAAATCTTCCAAGGAGCACTGTTTTCCAGTCCTTTAAAACAGCAATGCAAGGGAAATCTTCACGTAATAACTGAACCAATTATACAGTTTAAAAATATAACATGTTGAACAACAAATAAACAGTTGATTAGTACCGAACAAGAATATAAAACTAGAAAGTTAAGGTGAGGTAAAGCTTAAATGATGGGAGTGAAATGCTGTGTAGGCATGTGAACCACTTCTAATACCTTCAATAAGATCACAAAAGACATTAAAAATAAGAAAGGCATCCCAAGTGACACAGTAAAATTCAGTCACTGAAAGAACCCTCTAACACTTGCCTTTAAGTTTTAGAAGGCAGGCATTCTTTTTATTATGGCATTGAATGCAGATAGATAGTTATCAAAGTTGTGCATACTGTAAGTGACAACAGGCAAGACTTACAATATTGTCTCACGAGATACATATTTATGAGACGATATTTATTTATGTAATATACATCAGATTTCCTGGAATTCATTGTAATATGCACCCTATTTCCTGGAACTCATTCTAATATTTGCATTCTTGGGGGAGGGGGGGGGGGGAAGGGGAGGGGCAGGAGGGGCGGTCTTCGGTGGTCTTCCAGGAAGTCGTTTTGAGACTTTCTTTGGGTTAATCCCTCTTAGTTACTTCCTTCTCCATGCATAATGCTGGGGGCAAGTCTAGCTGCTCAATTTCCATCTGCAAGGCCCCTGTTTCCTTGAGCTCGTTACCTATTTACATGCAAAAGATCTGGAGACTGCCTAGGTGAGCCCAAATCAACATCCAATTGTTTAGTGTCAGGAAGGAGTCTTTAGGAGTTGTAGAAGCACAGCTGGACTCATAAGGTTTCCTATTATCTCAATCTACATGATGCTCCTGACTTGCTGACTGATAGATTTTGTAGTTAGTCATTTACCCAAGAATGTGGACTTCACAAAGCACATGGTTTCACAAAGCAGAATTTCATTTCACCATCTTTCTACTAAATATACAATAAAATAACCTAGTCAGTTAGCATTCAGTTAAATCAGCACATTATGTAAATTCATAATTCCAATAAAAATACATTAAGTCTAATTTCATCCTAATATACATGTTTTAATTATATCTAATAAAGAATGTTCTATAGCCATCACCAGAAGCACAAAACCAATTTTTGTACATTTGAAATTTTATTATTCAGGAAAAAGCAAAAAGGAGTGAAGCATAAGCAAAAAAAAAAGGCTTTTAGAGAAAGAGAGAAATTCATTTAAAGGCAACCCTTCCATTTTGGAATGCCACAAACATTTCAAGCACCTACATCATAACTGTTCACATAATAAATTCAGCGCAGCAGTCAGGAACGGCAATACCGAGACAGCTACAGTTCAGCAGTCTACACTTCGCTGTAAGGAATTTTTTCCTGAAGACAGATGCCACCCGGAGGAACAAACCCAGAAAAACAATCGGCTGCCTGACCAGAGGCAAGGCAAGGAGAGATTAGAACTGCAAGCCTCTCTCTACTCCAGAGACCCCCAGCCTGCGTTCACAGAACAAACACGCACAGCCAACAGCGGCAGCAATTTTCTGGAGGAAGACAAAGCAACCCGCGTTCTGCCTACGAGACAAGCAAAAGGAAAAAACAGGCTGGCCTCACAGAAAGGCTGCAAGAAGAAAGTATATGGGTTTCTCCCAGCAGCAAGCACAATTGTGAACGCTACTTTTCAGTTGTCTAGGATCACACAAGTGTTCAGAGTATGCTGGTAAGCTGGAAGACAGGGGTTTTTTACTCACTAACTGTAATTTTTTAAGTGGATTGTCAGCAGTGATTCTCTGTTTAAAAAACCTCTGTTCTCTTGGCTGACAAGACTATGCCTTCTGGGGAAAACAGCTGTTTGGCCCATGCCCATAACTCTCGTGATGAGTTGAACCTTCTTCAGCTGTTGAAACCTTTTTCAGCTGTAAAGCTGAAAAGCAGCTGCAAACATGACAGCTTCATTTCCCTCCTACTTTCTTATACGGTGTGCTATTACACAGCAGGAATTGTAGATCTATCTGAAACAGTAATTAGTTCTGTTAATTAAGCTCTCCAAGTATGGACACAGAAGATATTCATGAAACTAATGTAAAATTTCATACTGCAGGACCACTCTCTTCAACGGGGATACTATGCCCAGAAATAGAATCAGGGATCAGAGTACTTAATCCCAGGCAGTGAATTCCATGCAGCAGCTCCAAAGTGAAAAATCATCTATACAGCACTCCAGATCTCACAAGCTAATACTGACAGCTACTTCAACACAAGGTTGCCAAAAATGCTTGTATAAATAAATATATCAGGAAAAAATCAGGGGTATGTTGCTTAAATGTGAACCACAGAGAGCAGGTAAGTGTAGACACCTCTCATCTCTCAAAGTAACAGCTTAAGGCTGTATTTTAAGTGTTACACATCTAAAACCTCACAAGAATGGATCATCCTGAACCTGACACTACATAAAACACAAAAAAATCAACTCAAGACCCTTGGTACAAAATGAAGTATAGGCAGAGAGATACATCCAGAAGGAAGGATCCAACTTAAAGAACATTACAGTAGTCCCATATTATCTGGAAAGACTAACAGCCATGGTAAGCAGAGAAAGGAAGAGAATTCATCAGAGTTTCATGGCTTTCTTGGCTACTACTGCTGCTTGTAGCAGGAAATTCTAATGAAAAGGTTAATATTCCTAGAAGATGACAATTCTGATCTATCAGGAAAAAGAACGAAAAACTATAATGTTGACTGTTAATAAACTGGCCACAGGAGACCTGGTTTCAGACTTCCCCATTTCAAACATGGATAAGTCATGAGAAAATCCACAAGATAAGTAGGCAGGCACCAATTTGACCCTGATGGTAACTTCAACAAGGTAATTCCACAAGAGAGAAATACTGTATCTCAATATCCTTATAGACTTGCCCTTAGAGCCTCAGTTTATTATCTGTAAAAATCCTTCTTCACAGGATATTGTGACGAGAGATCATGAGGCTCTTAGATACTGCAGTGACAATGACCTAAACCAGAAACATGTGACTTGAATACAGTCCTAGAACAGAGAAGATCAGCTAGAAATAGGTTTGAATGCAAGGTAAGTCTTCAAAAATCTCTACAGTAAACTCAGATGTGCAGCTCCCAACATACAACACTGAATCCTTTTTACAGAAGTTTCCATCTGATGCTGTTGCTTGAAAAAATGTTAATTATGAGAAACAAGTAAACTAAACATAAGAAGAATAATCTCCACACTATAACTTAAAGAAAGTTAGTGAAAAATAGCCCATGCTGGTGGCAGAGAACTCAGAATGCTTGCTTTGATTCAAAGTGCAAGGTCTCACCTGTTGTTGTCTGAAAACTATAATAAAAAAACCAACCAAACAAAAAACAAACCTACAAATAAAAAGCAGAAAACTACATGTTTTAACTCAAATTTCACATCTTGTTTTATGATAATGAGAAGTGTTATACAGCTTCAGAGCTCTACTCTGAATCTAATGAGATATATTAGCCCTTTGGGAAGGAGCAGATGACGTAATGGACCACTTATCCTGGACCAACACCAAGAGAACCTCAGTGACTAGAATAATCAACTTAACATTTCAGGGCTCTGATAAGCAAGTCTTTCTTGAATAAGTAAGAGTTCAAAACAAAAACAAACCTGAAAAAATTTTGATGGCATCAGTGTTAATGATGATCAGTATTTTCACACTACAAAATAAAGTTTTAGATAAAGGAAGTCCTCTTAATCAAAGTATCAAGTATTCAATCTGTAGGGCTCAGTCATATAGGGTGGCTTGGCACTTAAACTGAGAATTCAGGAGATCACATGCATACAAGAATACTCTGAGGTCTTGAAAACGTAATGGAAGGGCGACAATATGCACAAGAGCTGCACTCAAGGTATAAAGTTTGAAAATCAAAATCTCTTTTAGAAGTCTCTTCCATGGAGTCAGAGGAATTTAGGTCAGAAAGCTGGCATGGAGGCTAGAGCACATTTGGTGACAGCATAGCCACCTGCTCACCAGTACCTCCGGAATGAGGGCTGCCATTTGAACAGTTGACCCTTTCCCTCCTCCATCTCCAAATTTCGCAGTCAACTTGAGGGACAGTGCTGTCATGAGAAGAGGCAATCACCTTGCTGCTCCAACTGAATAGAATTCTCGCAGAATACATTTCAACAGACGAACAATACTAAAGCTACCAGAAGTACATATCTGGAGGCACAGAAGAACAGGATCTCTCAGGCAGCACAGGCTTGCAGTGCAGTGTTAAAACTCATAAATCCATCTACACTGTTATCTGAAAACCTGTAGTTCTACCAGTCCTGTATGTCCAGCAGAGATAGGTGTAGTTCAGCTGGTTTGAAGATTCATGTCTGTGCATGCCACACTGAGTCCTTATTGAAGCTATAGCAGGGATTTCAAGTGAAATGTGTTTCTGCAAGTGCTAACATGGTTCTGCAAAAGCATTCTGAAGACATCACCACTTCTTAAAATGTTCAGCTTATTTCAAGAGTGGCAATGTAAATCCTTCCTGCTGTGAGGCTCCACCTCAAGGATCTATGTACTATTGCCGAAAACCTGCAGTTTCTATGTAAGTAAGGAACACAGGTTAGAGTAATTAAAACTCAAACATTGCTAGTATGGATTTTCATCACTTATTTTAAGTAGTCTTCAAGCGAAGCCAAATCTCAACCTTCTAATATGTGTCACTGATCTTTATACAGAATTCACCAAATAAACTTCAAAATTCAAGTGTGTTTCATGCAGACACAAAAATTCACAACAGTTCCTTCTGGGTGCACATTATAGAGACTCATAGAATGTCAGGTTGGAAGGGACCTCAAGGATCATGCAACACTTCTAATATTATTGTTTATATCGTATGTCTCAGCACCCCATCAAGCAGAGACTTAAAACTTTCCAAATTACGTGATCTTGAAGAAAAAAAATGAGGTAGAATATAAGCTGATGGGATTTAAAATCAGTTATCTCACAAGACATTCCTGGGAAAATCATTCTCCTATTAGAGTTAAAAGGAACATTCAGAAGGTGCCACTCAGTTTGTGTTGATAAGATGTATTTATATAAAGTTCCTTTTCATCTTCACATAAATTCCAAATAGGATTACAATCCTATTACTAAATGGTATGACACAGCCTCACCTACCTCAGAAACTCTTATTCTACCCGACATAAAGCCTTTTTGTCCAGTTGTTCACAGACTTGTCAGTGACAGTAAATGCATTACACTTAGAGCACCATTCCTAATAAAACCATCTCCATGCTAGAGATGGGTAGTAAACACTCATCAACACCTGCTGTAGCTAAGCTGCCTGTGTGGCAGATGAATCTCCTCACCCACTGCTCTACTTCCAGCAGCTGCTGTGACCACCCTGGCATGACTGAGACCTGCAATTGCTGCTCAGGACCAGGGTAAAGTTCTGTTCCCCATCTCAGCCAAAGGTCACTCCGAGCAGTGCATAGAACATCCTTGCAGGCAAATGAGGAGGGAGGGTTTGACTCAGACTTGTGAGACTGGGGAAGATGACCACAGGCACAGTCCCACTACCATAGGTTAAACGACAACAGGAGAGGCTACGTGACAAATGGTTCAGTGTAAGAGGGGAGTGTAACATAGAACAAAGGTTCATCTTCCATACTTGGGCAGCTGTAGCCACTGCCATTAATCACAGCATCCTCATATACCACAAGAACTACTACTACCTACACAGCATTCTACCAGTACTCTCAAAGTTAAATATTCCATTCTTACATAAAATACAGATCAAAATAAACCAATTACATACTGAAAGTTCATGAAATGCCAGCATTACCTCCCCCATAAACACAACAGAAAGCTAAATAGGCCAACTAAGAGTGGATGGGGAAGTGAGTTTAATTCCTTTGCAGGGAAGAGAGCGTCTGGAACTTTACTCACCTACAGGGTGGAGAAAAATTTGTCTGATTACAATCAATATAATTTACTGTAAAATTCCTTAAACATCAAGATCAATGGGAGGGGGGAAAAAAGATAAAGAAAAAAGAAAAAAAATCAAACTCACCATGAAAAGTCAGATTTCAAGGTGGGTTTTCCTTGCCTTGTAATCTACAGAACAGACTGATAAGAGCCTGTTATTTCTTTAAGTAGCATTGTTGACATTTTCTCTGGAATTACTATGTTGATAACAGTATACACTCATAAAAGCTTATACTCCAGGAGGTGGTGGCAGGTAGCATTAAGAAGCAGTGCCAAAAATAAAAATAGTGGGGAATTTTCTGTTAATCATTACATATCTAACTGTGTTACACAAGCTAATAAAAGCACTTTTATCAATGAAAATGCAGAATTAAAAGATTAAAGTAAGCACAAGAACCAAACAAAACAGATATAATTCAAAATCATTTACTTGGAAATGAGAAGTTAGAAGAACATGAATTCCATATTCTGAGAAATATTTGTATGCTTTAGAATTTCCAGGCAACATAGGCACAAACTATGCTATTCCACATCCACTTTCATCTTTTAAGACTACCATTAACAAAAACTCCGCATAAGAGGGCTCTTTAAACTACCAGCATATTTTGCCATTTTAGTACCAAAAAGTTGATCTGAAATTCAAGGGTAAAGATAGTGTTTTACACTGGTGTAAAAAGTTTGGTAAATGCATGCATATATTTCAGTGTTATTTTTAAACTTCTCTTCAGTAAGAAGGTCTTAAGCTTATTTTTAAAAGGTGTGCACTACAAAGTTCACATTTTAAGCCTGAACTGTAACTGGTACTTTTCACCAGAACTCTGGAACAGAAAGCCGTCCAAAACTTAAAAGAAAAATAAGTAATCAGAAAGGCTTAAGAGAAAATGTATATACCTTGAAAGTCTTGTGGCAGACATTGCCTCATAACTGATTTAGTTCTATCTTTCTTTTGTTTTTGAAACAAGAAGAAATTATGAAGTTCCCTGAGACAGGTAAGTGTAGCTGGGGCACACTGGCAACATGTTGAGAAGAAAAGAAAACATCTGTATTTCCTTCCCATTCTTTTCCACCTGAAATAAATTCTTTGGCTGCAGTTTGTCTTCTTTTCTGGAAGCATTTACACAGTATCTAATGCTATCCACCATGACTACCCCTGGGGCTTTTATGAGGGTGGGAACAATCAGTATAAGAATTACCAGGGACATCAAAGAGACAAAACATTTATTGAAGAGGAAAGAGGAAGAGAGAGTGTGAGGTAACGAGGGTCCTACTGTATTTACCTTATGTGCCAAGCATGTGGACAGCAATAAAAACCATGTAGGGAGCAATTTTGGTCAGAGAAAGAACACGGCAGCCTAATGGGAGGCCTTTGTTCTTCAAAAGGGTCTCCTTTTCCCCTTTTGTGCTTCACTTAATTCATGGCATCTGAGCTGCTCTTGAACTTGACAGACAGAGAGAAGGAGGGGGGAAAGACGGAGAAAGGGGGAGACAGAGACACAAAGAAAGAGAAAAGAAAAAGGACTTCAAAGAGTTTTCCTTTGAAAATTCAGCTGTGCTGTATGCATTGCTGAAGGTTTTAGATTTTTTTTTTAAAAAGGGCAGAAAACAGTTCATATAATTTCATCATGGGGATAAATTGTCCAATGCTCTTATTAAGAAAGCTGGAAGAAAAGAACAGAACAAAAATAAATATATATATAAAAAAATAAATCTATCTGAGCTAAGGAATATAAGTAAAATAGAATTACTCCCCTGGGTGCTTCTTATTTATTTTCATGTTAAATCTTATTCTCAACGGATTCCAATACATTTATCAAAATCTTATCAAAAACATCTGGTTTCCAGCAGTCACCTGAAAGGCATGCATTTTCTATACAGCCCCATCAGAATTCCCAGCACAGCGGTTCCCGGTCGGACAGCGGCAGGAGAGCATCACAAGAGCCAGCGCCATCTGGGGGGCCAGCTCGCAGGCAGACACCGACTGCATCTCTCAAGCGCAACAACCGGCTGCTCTGTGCAATCTGTTCCAAATTACAATTTGCTGAAAAATTCCTTATCGTTACTTACAATAAGAATCGACATATTAATTCTTCAAAGGACAAAGAGGCTTGAACTCGTGTTATGTAAAGAAAAAAACAGTGTCTATATCTGAGACCAGCTTCCAAGTTCCGAGCCTCCTGTTCGAACTGATGGAGCATGCCCCATGTAAGCTCTTGTAATATATTCGGCTTTTCCCCCCCACTTTAAATATCCATGCCATAGGCAATATCTATATGAAATAATTCATAACTGCAGACTGCACTTCTCTCAAACATCTTTTTTTTTTTTTTTTTTTTTTTTTTTTTGTCTGCTAGACCACCTCCTCTCAATACAGTGCACCAACTACTAAAACATAATTTATATTTTCCTTTGTGGATTTTTATCTATGAGGTATATACTGAAAACGTTTGCCAATCGTATTCATAATTCAACATCAGACTGCAAAATCTAGAGAGATTAATCTGTCAATATCAGAGTAAATTATTAATAGCTAATTGTTTTATGTTCATTCAATAAAAGATTTTTAATGCAATGGGATCTTAAGTTGTCCCTTACTGATAATTAACCCGTCCCCATCCTGATTTACATATTGACAACAAAAGCATCTACCTATGGCAAACTATTTTCCAGAGTACACAGCATAACAGTAAATCCATAGGGTGACTTTCCTACTTGATAATGCCCTTTTCATTACTTGACTACTCTAGTTTGAACATATCTTTTCTTCATCTTAAAAAAAAAAAAAAAAAAAAAAAAAAAAAAAAAAAAAGGGATACCCAAAATTAAAATTTTGAAATTAATTTTGTAACTTAAAATTTTTCTTCCTTTTCCTAATAGGACTATAAAGCACATCCATTTTTAAGGATATGTATTTTAATGAGCCTGCAAAAGGTTAATTTTATTTCAAAGTCCAAAGAAACAATTAGACTACATAAATTATACAAAAATGCACACTTATAAATTGACAAGCATGTAAGTCTCCAGCAGATTGCCCATGCAGCCTTGACATAGCAGAGTTTAACAGTAATTGCACTTTATAGAGAGGTTTCTATCTCACATTGGCAGCATATTTATAACCTATTATGCTACCTGTAAGGTAGCCTGAGAAACACCATGAAATAAAATTGGTAGAAAAGCTTCTATCACATGCTTGTTTTCTACCATTAAGAACTGTTTCCTGAAGTAATCCTGGTGGGGTTTTCTGTTTAATCCTGTTGTGGTTTTTGGTTTGGGTTTTGTTTTTTTTTTTTTGGTTGGTTGGTTGGTTTTAATTCGGAAGAATTCCACTAGAGAATTATGGAAGCAGTACCTATTACATCAATATTACGGGCTAGACTGAATGTATTTCAGATTACAGATACTGAGTAGAATCAAAAAAGAAGGAAGCAAAGAGCATACAGAGCAATTTAAGTAATTGAATATAAAAATTCAATCTGTTTTTGTGCACTAGGAATGCATCTGAGTATCAATTAAATTTATAAAACACTTTGAATACTGACAGTGTTACAGCCATATAAAACTGCATTGGAATGATTCAGATTTACTAATTATAGAAATGTAAAATATTTGAGACAATTACTAATTTAACTTTGGGTAAGAGCACAGAAGTTGACTCCAAAGATGCTGCACTGCCATCTGTGGAACCTGTTTGCCCTCACCGCCCCCCTCCTCCCCCTGCTCCCCACTTGCTTCTTTGCAAGAGGAGGTTCACCTTTGCCACTCAAAGTCTCACACATACCTGAAGAGAACTGAAGGCACAAGTATCTGGTGAAGTTGGACAGCGTTTAAGCTCCTACAGCTGGCAAAGCAAATATCTTAATGACTACAGAGAATTCTGTCCATTTCTGAGGATTCTCACATATTAAAACCAAAAAAACCCCCACCAAACAGACAAAAAACCTAAACAACAACAAAGAACAACAACAACAAAACCTGAAGAAAAATTTTAAAAAACCAAAAAAAAAAAAAAAAGAAAAAAACCCCAAAAGATAAAGATACATACACAAATACATTAACATTATTTTATTCTGCCAAAACCCAGAGTCTTGACCATTTAAGTGTTACATTCTGTGAACAATGGCTTATCTGCTATGTTTTCATGTATTATATCTGACCAACACTTAATTCTTATGTTTGAGACATTTTAAAGGATGGATTGATTTCCATGAACACTTCAATGCCTGTAACATGAGACCATTTTACTGTCATCTCAGAGCTTTCCTAGGATCCCTTCTCCTCCCTTAGCTCAGTTTCATGGAACTTGCAGAAAAAATTCTAAATACATCTGTCTTTCTGTCATATTGGTCAAAATACCAGGGAACTGGAAACTAAGGCACAGCCCTATTCAGAAACAAAGTCAAAAAATCTCTTTCCTGCAGTAAGAGATTTAATTTGTATAAAACCTTTTTTCTGGCTTAAGCCCAATAGTCTCAACAACTGGTTTCTGACAATTCTCAGTGACAAGAAAGATGAAAAACTAGCTTTATGCAGTAGAATATTTCAAGTATGTGGACAGAAAATACTCAATACTAAACAAGCAATAACTATCATGACGGTACTGACTAAGAGAAGAGTCAAACCATTTCTTCAAGAGACTGATCCTGAACCCTTTTATCACATGCAAACTGGAGAATAAGGTGTTAAGCACAGATTCTGAAGAAAATACACTTCCTGAGCACAGCTATCACTTAATATTTGGGACAACAAGCAGAGTATAGCCACACAACACATTTGAACTACTCATCAAGAAGTAGTTTATACTGCAACCCAAATAAAATATACTGCATTAACCCAGTATACAGATCACAAAAGAGAAGTCATTCATCATGAAAATGACTGGAGGCGGCAGTCGTATTATTTTAAAGTTAAAAAGAAATCTCATCTGTTTATTTTGTTAGTGCAGCTTCCAGGCATATGCTCATTTAGCTTTCAGACAGGGAATATGTATATTGTATAAATAGCTTTCATACAGTCATTCTTCTCCTGTGATGTGCACAGCAATCACCTGTCTACTTAGAGGCTTTTGTATTCTAGAAGTCACTATGTAGATTACATATTCTATCTTAACCTACTTACTACCCATAATTGTGCATGCCCAATGGGAATGCTTCATAGAATCTCTCCCCAGATGTTGCCACCATACCAAAACCAAATCTTTTTTTTTTATTATTATTTTGCTTTAAGATACATCAGATTTCAGGGCTATACTAGACCCACAGTAAGAAGTAAAAAATTTAGTAATCTTTTCACATTCTCATCTTTTTATTTTTCTGATATTCTTTTCTAACCAAACTACAGCCCCAAAAAGATAAATGAGTAATAACTGTAGACTTCCTACTGGTATATGTAGAAAAAGCAAAACTACAAACCAGAACTGGAAGGAATCACACAAAATATTTCTTCATTCCAAAGATACTTATAGTAATATCAGATTGCTTCTTTAGAGAACCTCACGTAGACCAGAAACAGCACCATTTTAAACTGAAGTAAATACAGGTTATTACACAAAATTATTGACTTTCCATCCTCGTCTTATGACTGTACACTCAATCCAGTCACTTGCCTAGCAAGTGGCAGCAAAAATTAATCTAGCAGAAGCTTAATGATGGGTAGGTGACAGCATAAAAACATTATACCCTCCCTGTTCAGCAGCAACTCACTTGTGTCAGTTTAAAAACAAAAACAACAAAAAACCCAACACAAACAACCAAAAACAAACCACAAAAAAAACCCTACAGAACTAAGGGCATCATACCACTGCCACAGTTCATCAGAACAAGTAGGGCACACTGCAAGTTAGATGTACGATGTACAAAGATGATGTGAAGGGACAAGATTTTTTCAGAGCAAATGCTCCTATGCTGCTTCCCTCTGTTCAGTTGCTACATGGCACCAGATGAATTGGTTACCCTAGCTTACACAGAAGAAAACCAACCCTGAAAGACAGATTAATAGCAAACTAAACTAGCTATATTTTAATTGCTACAAAACACTTAGGGGGGAAAGGTATAAAAACTAACAGCCAAGCAAGATCTCTTTCAGCAGGAGTGATACCAGATAAACTGTAACATGAAACTTCACAAGAGGTAACATTTATGCAGGATTTAGAAGCTAGTGTGCTTATAGAGTAACAGTATAGATAAACCCATTTTCAGAAAAAGAACACACATGACTCTGGAACATGACGAATTCTACTACTGCTTACCTTTAGACATTCACACCATGCCTGTGCCAAACTGAGTTTACCTGATAGATGGCTCTCACAGTTTAGGCCCAGCTGGTACCAACCAGGCCTCCACTAGCTCACCCATCACCCCCACTATGGGACAGGAAGGAGAAAATCCACCTTAAAGCTCATTAATCGAGACAGGGATAGGGAGGTTTGCACTCCCCAATTACAGTAATGAGCAAAAACTAGACTGGTTCAATTTGGGAAGAATAAAACCAATTTAATCTACAAGGAGAAAAGAGGAAACATGGCCAGATCCTGATACCCTCTCCCCCGACCCCTCCCATCTCCCCAGTCCCGGATCCCTTCCTGAGGGCACAGAGAGGGGCAGGGGGGGTTTAGGGTCAGTTCCCCACACGGAGTTTCTGCCGCTCCTTACTCCTCAGGGGGAGGACTCCTCACGTTCTTCCCCTGCTCCAACGCGGGGTCCCTCTCCCGGGAGAGTCCTTCAGGAACCCCTGGGACACGAGTCCCTCCCACAGGTGCAGTCCCTCAGGCACAGACTGCTCCCGCCTGGGCTGCACAGAGTCACGGCTGCTGCGGGAGCAGTCACCTCCTCTCACACGGGGTCCTCCCTGGCTGCAGATCCACATCTGACCCTCTCCGTGATCCTGCACAGGCTGCTGCTTCACATCTGCCCACCCGTGACACTTCAGGGGCTACAAGTCCACGTTTACCCCACCGTGCTCCTTCAGGGACTGCTCCACAGTGCTCCTCCATGGGCTGCAGGGGCACAGCTGCCATCTCACCATGGGCTGTGGGGAGATCTCTGCTCGGGCATCTTTTCCCCTCCTTCACTGACCTTGCTATCTTTTCTCTGGCATTGCTCTCTCACTTCATCCTCTGCTCCACGAGTCCTTTTCTTGTATTTTTGCAGTTTCATTTTCCCTTTTCCTGAATGTTAATCACAGAAGCACATCCAGTTTCCCATATCTGCTCGACCATGGGCAGTGGCGGAGCAGGGACTGGAACTAGGGCAGTGGAGTTCCAGCAGCTTCTCACAAGTGCCACCCCTATGGCCACCCCAGCTTCCAAGACACCACTGCACTAACCCAAGACAATGGCATATAAATGCAACTTTTCCATCCACTCTCACTATGCTTTTACAAAACAGTATGCTCCACTAAGGCAGATTTGGGGGATATACTCCACTGTTTGCAGCTGAACAGAAGCATACTTACGCTTGTTCTACCTGCTTTCCGTTTCCTGGCACTTTGTTAATTAAAAAGTCCTAAATAATCATGACACCGTGAAGCAACATTAAGCCATCTTAGTTATTTCTCCATCCAAGATTTGTCAGCTCAAAAGTCAATATAAAAACAGTGGTCAATGGCTATTCCCATCTTTGCAACATTTTCCATAAGATAAGAACATCTCTTAAAGAAGGAAATGCTGTCTAGGTATTTCTTATATGCATATTTTTTATCTGGAGACAGTCTTGATACATTAAGGAAGTGGGAGTATACAGGGTAGTTAATGTGTAAGTCCTCTAAGATCAGTGGCACTATAAATCCTTAAATCAGTGTCACCCAACTCCAGCTTTTTTTTTTTGGCCTTCCTATCCTCCTCTCCCAACATCTCTTCATCAGAAGCTATTGTTTCAATGTAGAGAAGGATACACTACTGTTCACACAACCATAGGATTAGATAGCACTTCTGTCCCCTGAGTAAAGTAAGATTTGCTCCATACAAAATACAGATCATCAACTAGCCTCAAACTCTGCTGAGAAGTTCACTTAAGTTTCCCAAATCTGATTAGTCAGAAAAACGAGGAATCATATCGTTATCCCACACAGTCAAATACATCTTACGAAAATTGAGATCTACTGCTTCAGTGTAATCCAAAAGTTTGTATTAAATAGTGCTATAAAAATTAGGTGTTGTTTTACCACATCTCGAGCAACACATTCTATTTTTTGTACTGGAAGAATACTATCTCCCTGAAATCTCATTTAAAATTACTCTGCCAGAAAAGTTTACCTTTTGCCTTGGCATGACAACTTCCATGGCAACTAAAAACTTCATGCTTATTTGAGACTCATAAAGGAAACTAGAGTAGAGGGAACAACTTCCCTCATTACAAAGCTTTGTGCATTGTACACAACTCAGTGTTTAAACAAAGACTGTCTCATTTCCCCTTAATTTATTCGATCTTATTTTACTCTTCTGAAATGGCAATAGTGAACATCAGACATCACCTTCATTTTAACGACAAGTGATCAAGATATCACAGCTACACCAATATTGCTTCACCAAAGCAGCAGCTCAGTACCACAGTTTACAGATAATGCCTAAGAAGAGCATTCCTTAAGTCCTTCTGACAATTGCTTACCTTTTTCAATGCACTGTTGGTGACTCCTCACTTAGCTGTCCCCATGTATTAGTAACTGATCTAGGTTAATAACAAAGGATGCTTTTAAGAGCATTCACTATTAATTCAGTCAGAAAAGGATGCTGCTAGAATAGCTTTTCTACCTGTATGGCATTTCTTTTTCAGGAAACTGACGTAACATACAGCCAAACCTTTCTTCATAGCTGTACTTTTCTATTCTTACTAATTCTTATTATTAAGAATTCAAACAAAAAAATTCCTGTCATCAGGGCTGGACTACATCTGTAATCTTCACATATTAGAGAGCTAAAAAATATCCAAGCTATCCAAAAATAACCAAACAGCACACTGCAGATATTTTGCAGCAATCAAAAAACCGAAGCCTGAACAGACGGTGAAATAAAAGCCAAACACTGCAAAAGATTATTGTAGCTTGAATAATAATCTGTTAAAACTGCAAATTAAATATTGAATAACATAAAGATGAGCAGAGATTCCTAAGAAAAAAAATAATCAGAATCTAAAAAATAAATTCAAAACACTTGTTATTCCTTAGGCAAGAAAAGTAAAGAAACATGTCTTTGTGTATGGCCAGCCATTCCTGGTCAGAAATATCTTTTATCAGTAGGACTACATTAGGGATTACTTACTTAAGCAATACTTAATTGAAATATTAGAGTAAGAAGAAGAAAAAAAAATTACTATATAACTGCACATTTATTTAGTATATTGCAACCTAGTAACTGCAAGTTACATTCCAAATACTAAAATCTCAAGCACCCAATAAGGTAGTATTTGAAAGAGGTGAAAGCAAATCAAAAACCTGCAACTTGAGAAATTGATTAACATGTAAGCTAGGAAACTTACTTAAGATACAATTTGGAGGCAGTATAAACCAAGGAAAGTCTTTGAAGTCTCAACCACACTTATCTTAATTTACTCACATTAACATATGTAAAAGCAACATATTGATATTTTATTTGGTAATCAATCCTTGTTTTAAGGATTTTATTTCAACTTATGTTTTGTTTTGCTGTAGACCCTAGTATACCAAAATTTCTCTTGCTCTGCCAACACATAAATTTGTTGCCAGAATAATATTGCAAGCCTTTTCTTTAAATACCTATTCTGTATTTTAGTACTTTGCTCCCCAGTTGACAGCATGGCTGCTGAACTGGTTATTTCCTATCTCACTTACTTAGAATATTCAAAACCTTAAATAGTGAGTACATTACATATGACATCCCTTTAGTTCAATATGCACAAAGTAAATGCACGCAACCTTAATGTAACCAAGAAACAGTTACACCTCGGGGTAGAAATTTGTTCACCAGAAAAAGGAAAAAACTCACTGATACTTATGAAACAAACCCCCTCAAGGAATTTCAGTTGAGACAAAAGAATTTCTAAACAACAATTAAAATTTGGTGATCATGACTAGATGCTAAGAGTTGCAATACTCCTGCAATACACTGTGCCTCTTTAGTACAGGCTCCAAGATCAAAGCCGAGAGACCTGGAAGCCTCTGACTTGGAAAACAGAAAGACAATGCCAAGATCATTGGCTTATTGTGCCCCTTTCAGCTTCCAAAAGATTTCCACAAGTACACCAAATTTCTGATCTGGAAAAGCTAACATCCAGGCTCTTCTCATGTCTAGTACTACAAAGAATTTTTAGCTGTCTATTCATGTCCATACCAGTTTCTATTCTGTCATTCATATAGATCTTGAAGTTTCACCAGAATCACGATTAACAGATATGCTGTTAGCCAAGATTTGCACACAAAAATAAGCTTTTAGACTCTATTACCATCACGATGTCATGAAATAACTTGAGGTATTACATCTAAATATACATGCTCCTTTCAGTTAAAAAGCAACTGCATACTTAATATTGTTGCTGCATTAGATCTGTGCATTTCATAGTGCTGAAGGAAGTCCAAGCTGTCTTTAAGTGTTATAATGGCAAGTTCCCCATTCTGAAATGAAAAAAAGGAATTTGAACTATGGTAACTTCACAAAAGGACAAATTTTTTACCTTGTCATATAATTTCTCCTCAATTGCTGTTAAACAGCACAATAAATATTTGTTGTATAAGGCAAATAAGTCCACAGAACAGCTGATATTCCCTCAAACAGATGAAAAATTCAGTGAGACTAACTACATCTTCTCTTTTGCACACTACTGACCATGGTAACCTTGAGACAGAAAAGCAGGCACCAAGAGCTGGATTTTCAGGAAGAAAGGTAGAAAGTACCATTATAATTTCTCAATATTTGCCCATTTAGTTTTACCTTGAATTAAAACAGGTAAAACTGGTAAGATTCCTATACCAAGCAGAGTGCATTCTCACAGTATTGGCTCCACATTTGAGACTGGAGGAAGGTAGATCATACCTTTGACTTGTTACTCAACTGAAAGGTTATCTAATTGTCATAATCTGAAAATCCAGGGAAGTGCATTTCTAAACTACTGTTTTAAATACCAGAACGCCCCACTTTGCAGTAAATGAATATGAAAATGTGTTACTACTACAAATATAAGTTCTGGCACTCAACTGAAACTCACTCAACACTTTGTATTGTGTTACCATCAATCCCAACATGCAATGCATTTACAGACTCTGTTCCTAGACATAGTTTCTAAGGGCAAAAAAACTTCAAAGCCTACAAAATAGGCTTTTATTACTGTAAATCTGGACTACCTTTTAAAGTCAAATGATCATAAGACCTTATAGGCCAAACACTTGTTTCTGCTCACTGGAAGCACAAATGCTACAAGAAATATGGCAAGCATGGTTTATTTCCTGTGCTTTAACTTGGGTGTCTCTTAACAGTACCATCCATCCTTATCTGATCAACTTGTGTCTGGACAACTTTTGAGTGTCTAGAAGTGACACCACAAATTATGCAGCGTCTTGTCCCCATTCCCACTTCAAAACACTTTTTATTCAGTTCACTAGAACAACACATTCAAAGTCATAAAAAACACAGTTTCTAGGACACAGGACAGCCCTCATTTGCTTTAAGTACCTATTGACCCTTTGCATAAAAATCAGAGTTGCCTAGCAGAATCACTATATATCCCAGCCTTATCCAAGTGAACCTCATTAAAGCCTACGAAGCCAAGTCATACCAAACATGATACAAGTATTCTGTTGCTGAAAACAAGCTCTCCTGACACTGTTCAGAATCACAGAAGCATGGAATGATTTGGGTTGGAAGGGACCTCTAAATGTCATCTAGTCCAACCCCCCTGCAGTAAGCAGGGACATCCTCAACTAGATCAGGTTGTTCAGAGCCTTGTCAAGCCTCACCTTGAATTATCTCCAGGGATGAGGCCTCAACTACCTTCCTGGGCAACCTGTTCCATTTTTCCACTACCCTCAGGGTAAAGAACTTTTTCCTAATATCCAATCTAAATCTACTCCTCTCTAATTTAACACCATTGCCCCTCATCCTATCACTACAGGCCCTTGCAAACAGTCCCTCTCCAGCCTTCCTCTAGGCCCCCTTCAGAGAAAACAATGGATTTGAGAAAACAATGGATTTGAGAAAACAATGGATTTGATAAATAGAATTTGTCCAGGTATTCCGATATAGCACTGTTCCACTTTCTTCAAGATTCCAGGTAAAAGAGTCAATGACCCTTACCACCAAGGATCAAGGTCAGGAGACAGTCACTTAAGATAAAAAGTTTTTAATCTCTGTTCCTGCAAGCAAAATGGTTAATGGCTCTCTCATTTCTGCTTTGTGAGCTTCGGGAAGAGGAAAGAGGGATGTGGGAGGAATTACC
Organism: Heliangelus exortis; assembly: GCF_036169615.1. NCBI lineage: Eukaryota > Metazoa > Chordata > Aves > Apodiformes > Trochilidae > Heliangelus > Heliangelus exortis. The sequence continues at coordinate 104,790,321 of NC_092422.1, read as the reverse complement.
AATGCTCCTGGTAGGAACATTCTCACAGAAAAATAGAAGCATACACTTAAATATTCAAATAATTATTTACATGTGATCAATTCTACCCCCAACTGCCAAAAGAAAACAGTAATTGAACCCAATAATACATATCTCACTCAAGCTTTTTATTCATAGGGTGGGCTGAACACCCTTGTGCAAGCACTTTGTCCAAAGCATCCTGCAGCCACTTGGCACTACTTCATTTTTCCATCCAATTTACTTGGGCTTCAGGAAAAAGTTTTTTAAAAAATTAAATGAAGAAATAATGTCACTAAAAAAGATTGAATTATTTAACCAAAAATGAGACATGGGGAAAAATGAGCATAACTGAACAGAATTGTAGATTGTGTCAACCAAACTAAGTTCACGTCACAGAGAACAAACCTCAGAGGAAAGTCAGCAGAAGAGGAATCACATTTCTATGATAAAGAGAAGCAAACATGAGAGAAAAATGGGAGGAAAGCTGTGTAAGGTTTCACCCATACAAGCCTTCTTGTCCTGAAAAAAAAAAATCCATCTCTATTCTTTCCCTTCTGAAAGGCCATAAAGAATAAAATACTCCAGCTGTTAATTTTAAGATAGCTTTGCTTTCTTTTTTTTTTTTTCTTTTTGGAACTTGAAAAGTTATTTCAAACCAGTTCTTACCGTTTCCTCCCCTCATTAGAAAATTCTGATCACACAACTAAAAGCACTGACACCTGGATGAACTGAACTGCTTGCCAGTGTTAAAGAGGAAGAAAAGAGAAGAATTCATCAATTGCACTACTGAATATGAGTTCATTTATACAGAAAAAATGCGCATCTTATTGAATGAAAGCAATGTGAAAGGAAAATGCCTCTGCAGTGGAACATCATACTAGTCTATTTAAATAGTCGAGTGTGTAGAATATCTTTTTTAAAATATAAAAAGGAAATAAACTAAATATGGCTTCTCAAGCAAAGGTACTGGAACAGAAAACATAAGATACCCACATTCTTCCTAACAATTCTGTGTATCTCCTCCCCAGTGTACATACTGCATGAAAGAAAAGAAAACCCATTGCATTCAACCAGCTGAGCTGAATAATCTCTAGTTTTTAATTTCATTCCAGATTTAAGAACAAAACTATTCTGATGTATGTGCATTTAGTAACCAATGATGGTAAAGGGAATTCCTTTATCTCAAAATAGATCTGGCACAAGAACAATGCTTTACATGTTCTCAGAACTGAAATCACGCCTAGAAATCACATATGGAACCTTGTGATCACCTCAGGGACTACTAAATGATGTTTTCTCTGCCATAAGTGCTGAGGACAACTGTTTTAAAGAGAACATTTTAAGGATACTTTTCTCCAGTCTGACTAGATACCAATCACCTACATCTGTTATCCCCCACCTATAATTAATTGTTGCTGTCTACCTATGAAAGACAATGTTTATTGTAAACATATTTTTCAACTCAGTCAATGCTATCTGAGAAGCAGAAGCCAAAAACAAATTTGGAGAGCCAGATGAAATGCCAATCTCTGCCTAAAATCTTGAGATTGTGTTACTTAAACACCACACCTAGTCCAATTGCTCTTTTTTAATTACATGCATTAATAGACAACAAAACAGAAAAACAAAAGCTGTAGGTCCACTGATCCTAAGATTTCTCCTTCACAGTTAGTGACTTTTCTTTCAATATGTACTCCAACAATACTTTGCAGCTACAACCAGGCAAGTATCTGTGTCTACTTCACTACAGACACAAATGTGAAGTTCATCCACATGATGCATTACTTGTAACGAATAAAGAACAGGAAGGGTATTCTTTTCCTACAGATGTGTTCCATTCCTGATGTATCTTTCTACAAACACTTTTTGATGGCTTATTCCTCTGCCTTTGTGCTTCTCCTCCCTTTCCTCCAAATCTTTTCTCCACCATGGTACTGCAATAGAAGTGAGCATGAAGATACTCTTAATCATAGAACTATAATCAGCATGAGAGAGCAATAAAGTCTCCCCTCAGCCTCCTCTTCTCCAAGCTGAACAGCCCCAGCTCATTCAGCTTCTCCTCACAGGACCTGTTCTCCAGACCCCTAATCAGCTTGGTTGCCCTTCTCTGCACCCTCTCCAGCACCTCAATATCCTTCCTATACTGTGGTGCCCAAAACTGCACACAGTTACTGAGATGCAGACTCAGCAAGGCTGAGTACAAGAGTAAGATCACCTCCCTGGTCCTGCTGGTCACTGACACAGGTCATGATGCCTTTTGTCTTCTTGGCCACCTGAGCACACTGCTGGCTCATGTTCACAGCTGTCAGTCAGCACCCCCAGGTCCCTCTCTGCTGGGCAGCTCTCCAGCCACTCCTCCCCAGGCCTGTAGTGCTGCTGCGGGTTGTGGCAAAAGTGCAGGACCTGACATTTGGCCTTGTTGAAACTCATACTATTGGGCTTGTCCCATCAATCAAGCCTCTCTATATCCTTCTGCAGAGCCTCCCTACCCTCAGGCAGATCAACACTGCCACCCAGTTTAGTGTCACCTGCAAACTTAATGGGAGCGCACTCTATCCCCTCATCCAAATCATCAATTAAAATGTTAAACAGAAGCGGCCCCAGCACTGACCCCTGGAGGACACCACACATGATGGGCTGCCAGCTGGATTTAACTCCATTTAACAAAGGGTGTGTGCATCCAAGCCACGAGCAGCCTGCTTCTCCGGGAGAATGCTGCAGAAAACTGTCAAAGGCCTTGCTAAGATCAAGGTAGGCAACATCCACAGCCCTTCCCACATCCAATAAGCAGGTCACCCTGTCACAGAAGGGATTGATGGTAAATGATGGGAAGTGGCTAGGTGAGCACCCCTGCCAGTTCTTTTAGCACTCCTGGGTGCATCCCATCTGGCTCCATAGATCTGTGGATATCCACATGGTGTAGCAGGTCACTGGGCATCTCCTGGATTGTGGGCAGGTCAGTCTGCTCCTGGTCCCCATCTCCTAGCTTAGGAAGTTGGGTTTCTTCTTCAGTACTGGTCATGTTGCTAGAGACTGAGGCAAAGAATTCATTAAGCACCTCAGCTTTTTCCTCATCCTTCATCATTGTTTTCTCCTATATCCAATAGGAGATGGAGGGTCTTCCTGGTTATTCTTCTGTTAATATATTTATAGAAACTTTTCTGGTTGTCCTTTACCATAGAGGCCAGATTAATTTCTAGCTGGGCTTTGGACCCGTTGATTCTCACCCTGGATAGGATTCTCACCCTCACAACATTTTTGTTGCCATTTTGAGTGGCCTGCCCCTTTCTCCAAAGGCCATAAACTCTCTTTTTCTCCCCGAGTGCCAACCAAAGCTCCCTGTTCAGCCAGGCTGGTCTTCTATGCCCCCAGCTTGCCTTACAGCACATGGGGATAGCCTGCTCCTGAGCCTTCAAGACTTCCTTCTTGAAGAGTGTCCAGCCTTCCTGGACTCCTCTATCCTTTAGAATTGATTCTCAAGGGATTCTGGTAATCAGGCTACTTAAGTTGCTTTGCCCTTCAGAATTCTAGGGTGGCACTTTTGCTGCCTGCCTGCCTGCCCCCCCCCCCCCTCTGGTATCTCTAAGAACAGAGAACTTTATTGTTTCATGGTCCCTGGTCCAAGGTAATCTCCAACCATCTCATGTTCTACCACCCTTCCCAGTTCACAAAAAGTGGGTCCAGCAGGGCACAGTCCCTGGTTGGTTCACTCACTAGCTGAGTCAGGAAGTTATCCTCAACACACTCCAGGAACTCTCTGCTGAATTGTAATTCTAGCACACAACAGGGAAGTTGAAAACCCTCACAAGAACAAGGGAAAATGACCATAAGATTTCCTTCAGGTGTTTATAGAAAATTTTGCCCACCTGATTGCCCTGGGTGGGAGATCTATAGCAGACACCCACAGCCTTATTGGCCTTGCCCCTAAATCCTGATCCAAGCAAGACATCAAAATGAAAAAGGTATAAGAATGTCTCCCCATATTATCTGGAGAAAGTAAAATGAGGAAACAATCATAATCATACATCATATCAATCATAATCAAACAGCTTTAATCATAAAAGCTGTTGTTAGGTTATTGAAATGAACTTTTCCTTCTCTCTTTTTACTACAGAGGCAGCCTTCATTTTGCTGGAAATGCAGTGCTTAAAAAAATTAAGATTACCTAACATCATTAAATGGGACTCTCACACAAGCGGTCTTCACTTACAATAACACAGAATACAGACTAATCTTTTAAAATCCTTTAAGATGTGTATCATGCATGGCAATCTAGATACAAAGGAGAACCACTTCCTGCCTACTACTTAGAACAAAAGTCAAACCTGACCACCTGAGCCATCACCTACACAAACTGTAGAGGGAGCCTCAGTAAGTAAATCTCAGCACCTTCAAATTAGAGATACATTGATAAAGCTCTTGGGGAAGAAAGGAAGAAACACAGTTAAGCTGCTTTTATTTTTTATTTATATTAACAACTTTGTAAAACTTCTTATTGTTATCCATTATGTATTTTACTTTTAAAAATTATTTTGTGTGTCTTAATGGGAAAATTCTGAAAGGGCTAAAGTAAACCTTCATTATTTTCCTTCTGTTCAGTGGGATACTAGGACAGTTTGTTTCTTCAGATTTGTACCTTAAGTAAAATAATTTCTACCATGCTTTGGGACAAAATAGTATGCATGGTAGCACTGTATTTCAAAAACTAATGTTATGTTTCTGTTCAGTAAAATCACAATTTGGTACCAAAAGAAGGAAGCCTCTATAAAGGAAAAGCTGAAAAAGAATCCCCAGTTTTTAAATAAAATATACTGTGTTTCAAGATTTCTATGTGCAAGATGTTTTACTATTAAAGCATGAACAGTGATTTCACAAACTAATGATTCAATTACCTTAATTTAATGATAACTGCTGAAACACGATTCATTTAACGATTCCATTGACTCATTTAACATATAGCAAGCAAGAAGAAACAGTAGTTTAGGTCACCATGAAAATACCTTCATGCAGCACAGATGCTGACAGTTAGTAGTGAGTTGCAAAGTTATGTGCTTTAGCACAACCAGGGTATCACAACTGATGATTAAACCCTAACAATGTCAGAGAACACTCTGTCAGAAAGACATGAAATGAGGAAGTGTCGAATTTTTTTTTTTGCTTTCCCAACACAGGGGGGAAAAAAAACCAAAACAAAAAAACCCCACCAACAAAAAAACCCAAACAGGCCTTTTTATTGTTATAGCACTTTCAGCAAGTTGAGATTAAAAAAAGATTTCATGCTAAAGTCAGCTGCTTTATCAGATAAAGACAACTTTCCTATTTCCCATTGTATAGATCAAGTTGGCTACAGGAGCCACACAGAGCTTTGAGTAGCACATTTTTCCGTAAGGGCTGTATCGTTTGATCATAGAAAAGCACATGGACTGCTGGGTAGCCTGAATCAGAACTGTAGAAAAAGGGAGCCAGGCAGCCTGCTGAGGCCAAGCTAACCATGTCACCCTGGCATCCCACAGCACTCTCCATCATGGACCAACACACGTGGGGTAATCATACATCTCCACTTACAAATTTGTCATGGAGGTTTTCACACTAATTCATGTGAAAATACTCCAAATTAATGCAGTATGTCTTCTCTAAACCTCATCTATAATGATTTTAAATATACGCTTGTTAAGGCCAGCTCCCCTGTGCTGATGAAGATTCTACTGATTGCTTTCAAAACATCGAATTTCAAACCCTTACTGCTTTGAAAGGTGTATATAGAATTTTCTATATAACTCTTTGCAAGAGACATAGCAATTTATGAAGCCAATAAAACTCTGTTCTCTGAAGACAGAGCTTTTATTAGAGGACAGGACACATCCAAAGAGATGTGTCTTTACCAGTGATGTTGTTCATAGCCTTCCCCTGCAGACTGGATGCAGCAAAGGACTTGGTGCATTAGGTCACCTGGTGCTCAGAATGATGACAGATGAACCTGTTGATAGTTTGATAGATCAGAAGGGATACTGAGCAGAACCAAGTTTAGAAACTCTTCTTCTCACCACGTACTCTTCCTGAAACACTTCCCTGGCATTTCCAGCCTCCTAACTTTTCTACAGTAGCAAGCAGCCCTTCAAGCCTCTGCTCTCTTCTGCTAACTCAGCTTGTACATGCGTCGATACTAAACCAAATTTTGTTCTGGGCTTCAAAGCAGACACTGCAAAGGGACCCACCCAAGCAATTTAACTCTTCTCACTGATATCCTGCTGAAGTTGCTGACCTGGAGAAAAAGTCTTCGAAGCTGCCACAAAAAAAGTACCAAAACACCACCATTAGTACTGCCCTCTAATCAAATGCAAGCTCACCACGCTATCTGCCACTGTATCCTGAAATGCAAGCCAATTACTTTTCCATACCTTCACCAATATTGCCATTCTTTCATGCACTCCCAGTACTGGTAATAACATACAAGTTCCTAGTCTCTGTAAAATCAAAGCATGTAGAAGCTTACCATGTGAACTAGGCACTGATGTACTACTTTGGTACCATGCTGTATTTTTAAGTAGGAGTAAGAGCTCTAACTGAGACAATTCCAACTAACTTATTTATTTTCTGAGCCCCAGTGGGCAAGAAACCAACTGGTTCTCATAGAAGAATCTGGAGTGAATAAAAGACAGCACTGCAACTTCAGGTTGCTTCTTTAAATAATTCCAAAATAAAATAGGAGGGGGGGTTAGTGGTTTTTTTTGTTATTGCTCCCGCAGCACCATCATTCCATTCTTTTTAATGTTAATTTTGAAGACAGTACAGCAGGTGTCTTTCTGATCTATATACTGCAGATAGGCCTTATGCACATCCATTCATAAAAGAAAATAAAAGACTCACACAGTAAAACTTTTTTTTTCTTTTTCCATACCAACTTTCCTTTCATTTTCACACACAGAAATGTTGCTTTTCTTAAACATTTAAAAAACCTACACGCCCCTTTCACTTCTTCAGAAGAATATGCACTGCCAAGACACTTGCAGTCCAGAATTTGAAATTCCATATATATTCAGTCTAGTATTAACTGCCATAATACTATTTCTAAATGCAACATTTGTTCATGCAAACACTGCTGGGAACTGAATGATCTAATCTCCATGGGACTAAACAGCTAAGAGTTTTGAGTTAGCAATTTTTCATGTGCAGTTATGTCAGTTTGCTATTAAGAAATCTGCTATTCCTTCCAGCATCTCAATCCTAGACTCCTAGATCAGCCCAGCTCAGAACAGACCATGAAAGGTCATCTGATCCAAAATTCTGTGGAAATGGGAGCCTAAATGAAATTCTCTAGCACCTTGTCCAATCACATCTTGAGAACCCACATGGTCAGAAAAACAGTATTTAGAAATTAACAGAAACAAAAAAAAAAACCCCACAACAACTATATTACAAAAGACTGCTCAGAGGATCACATATATCTAAAGACCGAAAGCTTTAGCAATCAAATCGTACCAGTGCTCTTAAATGAATAAAAACTTCCACATGCACAAGCATTATTAGGAAGATAAAAATGTTTGCAGTTTTGAAAAAGCATTTTAGAGAATTTAACACAAACTACCCCATCACTAGCACACACGCTGATCAAAGAAAAAGCTACTAAATACAGCCATTACCAACATAAACCAGCAAATCTTAAAGCACAAGACCACTACACTTAGGCAATGGGAACAGTACCTGCCAACAGTATTTTGCAGTTTGCTCCCTAATTATAGCTCATTAACAAAAGCATCTCGGTCACATATTCTTAACGCCAGTTGCAGCATGCCAGAATCCACCTTCCATGCTATACTTATAAATGACAGGCTACACAGATTATTTTTTTTTTCCTGCAGAAAGACAACTGCAACTTTGATTTTCCTGTTATGTTTTTCATCTTCCTTACATGCTGTCCATGACATGCTCTCATTTGCTAGTGGGTGCTTTTCAAGTCTTCATCTTTCTTCAGAGGAAGAAAAAAGTGAACAGGTCATTTAATTCTAACCTCACCTAAATAGATATATGCTCAATACAATTTAATGCAAATTATCACTGCAGTGGTAAGCCACAGGAAGAAATCGGCACATTCTACATTTTCTCCTGTTATTAGAGAGGCTTTCAGCACACTTACAACAACATAGTTATTAAAGCCCTATCTATACAAAGAAACTACCTTTGTCAAACTAACCCAAAGGTGAATAACTTCTTACTTGCCAAGGCCAAAATAACCCCTTACAAAAATACCTGGCATACCATTATGACACACTTGGTGCTATTCACTGATAATGTAAAGTCAGATGGCCCAGAAGACTCAGACAATTTTTGAGTTAAGCCAATAAGCCAGCTCTAAACAGACACAGTTAAGTCAAAAAAAAGAAATGCAGGCTAGCTAAACTCAGTGTTTTTACTGGCATTCTCACTGGGGCTAAATTTGGAAGTCGTATCACTTTAAAAATATAGAAAAAATACCAAATACGTCTCTGACTACTGTAAGGCAATGGAGGACAGAGCAAGCGTATGCACTGAACAGTCGGCTCTGCTACCTGTGAAATGGAGGTCCACAACACAGTGATAAATAGAAGTGCTCAGAGAGCAGAAAACAGCTGACCATTTCCAAAGGCTGAAGGGCAGGACATTTCCTTGTACAATTTGCGAGTCAACAAGTCCTTGAAAAGAGACTGCGAAAACATTTCACCTGCTTCAGAAAAGAACGACACTAAGAAAGCAAGCCAGAATCGAACAAATTACTCTGGCAGAAGTACAGGACACTGCTCAGTTTTAAAATATGTACATTTCTCCGAGCTGAAAAGAATCACACCTGAGTGATGAAAACAAAAAAACCAAATACGAGTATTTTTTCCTCTTCATTCCTATCAGCAAACTTTTATGGCTAGTATAGCTGAAAGAGATCTATATAAATAAAAAAGCAAGGCCTCAGTTTCCCAGATTTTGGGTGTGAATTTAAAGGTATGCAGAAATTAGATTTACTTGGAAACAGAGATCTGGATCACATTAGTTATCGTTAACACCCAATAAACATGTCACAGTATCACACAAAGATGCTTCTCAGTTTGCTAGCAAGATCTGAAAAAACAGAGAATAAAGATAAAATGCACTGCAGTGAAGTCACTGTGCTGAATTCATGACATCATAATTGTTGTCATGGCAACTAGCTAGTATTAAGCACAGAATACTGCCTTCACTGCAGAATCAAGGAGCACCTGTGCTGCCACAAAAGAAATGTTCTTATTCAAACACAAATCTAGTCAACAACACAGGAAATAAGATATTGCTGTAAATAAATTGCCCTTTCAATACCTCTTATTTTGTTCACCTGGTGTGAGACTTTTTAAATACTTGGGCACACATAAAGAGGTCTGATAAAGTACACATGTGACAAAAAGAGTCTAATTGAAAAAATGATGTTTTTCTTCCACACTGTTCCTCAATTTTTCCAGTACAGAGTAATTCTCTTTGCGCTTGCGTCTGACTGCAGTCATGAAACAAATCTCTGTTCAGAAACAGAACAGAGGGCAAAGACTCCAAAGAAAACCAACCAACCAACCAAACAAACAAACAAAAAAACCCCACAAAACATTTTCCAGTTCTTTTTTCAACAAGCCAGATAGTCAAACTGGAACTATCACACTGCAGCAAAACTAACTGATAAAGAACATTTTCTACATTTAGAGCTTACAATTCCTTTTGTTAAAGTACTGACGCAGATGGGCCTTTAAACACCAGTTGTGTTTTCATGAACTTGCTAAATGTAGTGCTTCAAATCTGCAGGGCTCTAAAAAATGCTTAAGACTAGTTTGTTGTAAATAAAAACATCATCCCTTTTTTTCTAAAAAGTGCTCTTTTACATTACGAATATCTGCTATTCTCAGCTCCTCACCATTCACAAGTATAAAAGCTACAAATATTAAATCTTTACTTTTTTTAAACAGTCGACAATTTATTGGGTCACAATTAGGTTTGTGACTAAGAGGTAAGTAAGTATTAAAGGCAGAAATGCCACATTTGACATTGCAATCTCAAGTATTTTGTTGAAATAAATCACTTGGTGTTACAAAGGCACATGAAGGAAAATACACCTGAAAATTAACTTATTCAGATTAACTTGTTGAATTAAAAAACAAAAGCAGAGTTGTAGGTCAGTAATACCAAATAGTTTATCACAGTACAGAGCTGATTAGCACCAAAGCAGTTGTTTCAAAACAAATTATAGCAAACAGAAAACATTATATAATAAAGTATATTTATTTGCTACTTTTACAGTTCTTAAAGACCAATCAAAAAATTATTGCTGGACCAAAGAACACTTCCACACAACCATATGTAATTACTCAATGTGCCTAAACAGTAAGCATTGATGGGGTTTTTTCTCAGCTGAGGAAACAAAACTGTCCTGGTCACCAATCAATCAACAGCCCCACATTTCTGTATTGGCTTAATTACTTTAATGGATACTTTTCCTATTGCTATAAAGTACACACTACACCAAAACCAAGTACTGAAATAACCTCTCTTTTGTCTCCACTCTCTTTATACAAAGATGTTTGACCAAATTACTATTAGACCAAAGTAGAGAACACAAGCATTAAAATGAGGAGTTTGTGATACAGATTAGTGGAAAATCACATTCCATGTTTCTGCCTTCAATATTATTTCACACAGCCAGGAATGATGCCCACTACTTGAATAATGATACCATGAAAATCACCATGTTAACCTTCAGCATATTTAGGATACCACTATAGTTGACAACACATTCTAAGCAAATTGTTCAGTGTGTTAATCTAACCCCTGCCACTGAGAAGAAATAGACCACATGTTTTTAAAAATCTTAAGAACAGATGCCACCTTTGGCCATAACAACTTGTGTACACAAGCATATATCCTAATTAACAACTACCACAAACCCAGAAAACTGAAAGAAGCAAGTTGATTAAACTTCAAATGAGTTACACGAGAAATGCAGAATTCTCGATTTCTCCACAATTCTGAATATGAATTTAATGAAATATTTGTATTATGCAATTTAGAGATATATTTGTGATGTAAACATAAGAAAAATGAAAATCACACTCCCCTTCATCATTAGTAAAGAGAGCATTTTCTAGCTCTGTCCCATAATATGAAATCACTACTTAATAAGTAATGAAAAAATCAGTGCCTGCAGTTAATTTTACTTATTGAAAGACTGTCAAATTAACTGATCCCTTAAGTAACTAACTCACCTTCTCTGAGTACACACAGAAGATTATGTATTGTCTCGAAACTTTAGAGACTTTCTTATATAACTTTAAAATTAACTTAATTTTTGCTTATATTAACAGCAAATAGGTAAATGTGTAGATATAAGTGCTGTCCCACTTTTATACATGGCATTTTTTTCTTGTATTATTTATCAGTATTATATAGAAGTGACAATTGAAATTTTTCTGCTAGGATCTTTACAGATGCCCACAACCCTTGCAAACCTGACCAGAGACACCACAGCACAAAGTAATAGTAACTGTCCCTGCTCTCTTCCCCAGCAAACCAAGTTGCTAGAAGATTTAAGATGCCAAACAACTATTCTAACTCTTTATGACTTTATTCAAACTTCCACATAGCAAATCCTTTCCACTATGGCAGAGTTCATCATCCACAATTACATAAAACATAAGTGTACATCCAATCAAATACAACACGGTATCCTTTAAATTTAGCTGTTAGTTTATAATTATTTCTATTATAGATACAATTAAAATGTGTTAGAAAAGATGGCCAGATACATTTGCAGTTTTAACTTTGTTGAGAATTATATCAATGAAGTAGCTTTTCCTACACAAGCATGGCAGAAGAGTGTTTGCAGTAAGTTTCAGGACAGCTTTAGTTTGTCCCCGGTGTATTTGGAACAAGTCCCTTCTGCACCACTGAACTGAACCATAAGTTGCAGCAAGGTTCCTAATCAAACTAAATCAAAGCACATCAGTTTTACCTCTCAAAACTGAGCAGCAGTATTATTTGCAATGTCATTGTCTGTAATGAGAGAAGGACTAGTCTTGAAACTACATAGCTCAAAAACTATAGAGATTTCTGCAGTCCCTTTCTGTAAGATAACTCTCAAACATGCTCAAGACCATCAGTGGGTCTTAAGGTGCAGAGAATCTGCTCCATTGTGGATCCTTTCCATGAAGCAATAACAGAGGCTGAATTTTTAAAACTCCCCCTCTTATCTTCCCAAGGCAGGAGAGTAACAAAAGGAGCTTCCAGTTCTCTAGGTCCCTGGTAGGGAACGAGCAATTAGGTAATACTTCGGAGTAACCCCCTAGTTGCTTCCCACAGCTGGAAATATGCAGAATACACAAGTATTATATTTCCTGAACTCTTTTATGGTGCTGCTGAGCTCTTTAAACTAGGAGAACAACCATGTACTTAAGAACAAAAGGTAAGATGGCTTTGAGAAATAAATGGGAAGATAATTTTCTTCTCTGTTGGAAAGAGAACACTAAAATCACCATACTGTCTCAGACCAAAGATCTACCTGACCCTCCTCCAACTGCACTCAACAGCAGACACCTAGACAGGACTGTAAAAAGAGGGGCAAGCATAGGGTTAGCTCCTTTGATTACATTCCCAAATGCCAAGAATTTGCAGCTCAGCACTCGACTTAGCCAGAGGTGAAGAACAACATGCAACAGGCTGCTTAGCTCTTCTTCGTACAATTTTGCACACACACAAAAGAAGAAAACAGGTAAGCAACAAAGGTTAGTTTAAAATCAGATGCATGGAAAAATTCCACAACTTTTGAAGATACACTTGGGGTCTTTTTGAAAAACTGAGTAAAATCAACTTTGAAATATGATCAGGTTTCTAGTTTAAACTCTTCCTGGTGATATGTTCTCATTTGAAAGCTTTGACTAAAAGTCCATCCTACAACTACTGCTTCTTCAGCATGTTTTTCTAGGGCAGTGGTTGGCAACATTTGATAGGCAGCATTGCAGCCTGGCAGCTGATGGCTTCTGCCTTACTTTGGCACACCCATCCTAACCAAAGAGAAGCTATGCTGGCTTTAAAATAATAGTTGGGTTAAGGTTAACAATTATGCGATTCAAACAAATTCCTGTGAGAGACAGTGTGACTGATTTGAAGTCAGAAGCTCCTACACCTCAGACTAAACTAACATGCAGAAGTGCAAGTTCTCAACTGTTCTGAAAGATACTCCCAAATTCACCTAGCTTTGCTGCCATAAGCTGTCTAAAGTAACTATATTCTGACTGAAATGGAACAGCAAGCAAAGATAATCTTACGATAAAGCCTATTTAAGGGAAATGACTTGTAAATCACACACTTTACTTGAGATACTGGCAGTACTCATAACAATCTGCATTGTATAGCTCACATCAACATAAATTCAATAAAACAGGAAAATGCTCCTGGAAAGTTCAAAATAACCTGGGAAGTACCACTTCTTCCCAACACTGGGAACAGGCATCCTCATTTAGTAACAAATGTTACAAGCAGAAAGTTACTGTTCCCTTTGCCTTCCTACCTCCAGCTTCCACACTATCCAAACCCATTTCTGCCAGAAGGTAGTACAGTTTTACACAGGCTTTCTCAAAACAGTCCAGAAAACCCAGTGCTCTTCCTCCTCATGTTCCCACTTTTTTTTGGCAGCAGCCCACCCCTCAATAAGATTAAGTGTGATATGAACTGCACCTGCAGGTATGATGACAAAGTAACTCAAGTGATCCCTCACTCATAGATTCCAATCAGAATTACCCAGGCTACTTTAGGTAGCTTAGATCAGTCTTTAATAACCCAGCTATTTTCAACTGAAATAGCTTAGAAAACACCTGAATGATCAGACCCACCAACAGACACAGGGGAACAGGAAAAATCAGTCAGAAACACCAATGTCTTGTACTACTACAGTGATACCTAGAAGAAGATGTCCCCAGCCCAAGCTTTCAGGCACTTTTTCCAAACCATGTGTGCATGCAGGTATGTATGTGCCTTAGAGGATGGGGTGAGAAACACTCCCAGAGGGGCTGGTAGGGAGGGAAGGTAGCATTAGCTGCCCTAAGAGTCTCTGCAGCCTTAGAACTAAGCAGATTTAAATATCTATTTAAATCTATGTTTAAAAAATCAAATAAAAGACCTGCTAGACATCAAGAAATAAGAAACAAAATTATGAATAATTAGAATTGCATCCTTGCAACAGAATACCTGAAAGATACTTGAGTCTCATTTCTCATTCAGTAGACTGTATTAACTAATATGTAGAAATGAGTGATTCAAGTATCTGAGTCATTTCTACCTGCACTCACTGCATACTCCTCCCCTTCAGCTATATCCAAGTCATATAAAGCTACAACTTCACACTCGTATGGTCAGGCACGAATTACTAAGTCACATGGTATTTTTCAAATAAAACTGAATCATTGAAAGGACAAAGGGAACAAGTAGCAAAGAAGCTCACTGTAAAAAGGATGGTGGCTTCCTTACAGCTCTTAAAGAAGTGGGGAAAAAAGAAGCAAGCTACACCTCCAGTTCAATTCAACAGGTTTTTCTACATTCATTTTTAAGTCTTCACTTGTATTTACTATTTTAGTAACTTAGCTATTCGTATCTTCCTTTTCCAAAACTTCATGCCCTAACATACAGTGTCAAATATGCCATATATTCTACATTATTTCTATGCAGTCAAATCTGATGTTTTTCTGGGTTCGTGTTTGGGTTTTTTTTTTTCGAGGGTGGGGTAGAGAAATGATAAGTAAAAGGTTGTTTGTCACAATATCATGATTTATAGAAAAAGTAAATTGGTCTCAGCATTCCCATCGCTTTTCTTGATCTGGTACCATTTTACATCAACTACAGTTTACCAGCCCAATCAACTGTGGTTTCACAGTGGCTTATGACAACCTAAAAAGCAAAGCTATACAATACAGTGAAGCTAATCAGAATGCTTATTGCTGCTTTTGAAAAGAGGAAGCTTAATTTCCCTTCCCCTCTTTCCTCTTCCTCCACTTTCACTCAAGTGGTTCTACCCTCGCTCTTACACTTGATGGCCTTTGTTGAGACAATTTCAACTCACAGCTAGTTTTCCACCCAGTTAGCAAGTTAGGCCAGGCCATCCTGGAAACCAGTAAGTACTAGGAATGGTGCCAAGTAAGTGGTGGGATCACATGGCTGAGAGCATGACTCCCCATTTACGTGAACAGGAAAGCCACCAGAGAGAATGAAATTATGAGAAGACTTGGGTCAACAAGTGTGTTTCTTGTTCCCTTCCTTGATTGGTACTGCTATTTGTCTAATCTCATTGAAGCCAGTTCAGAGAGCTAAACCAACAAAAAAACCATTCATTTTTTTTGGCAAGGCTTGTATTCTGTCAATTTAATTCTCTGAAGTAGCTCAGCAAAGGAATCACGAAAGCATCTGCACCAGTGTGCAGAGAAGAGGACAGGAACACACAGGGAGATGAGGACAGATTCAGGCTGATTTAAACTGTCATTGAACTGCATACCCTAGAGCAGATCTACATCACATTATAGTTAGAACTGACAGTAATCTGTGCCTTTAAAACAGGAGGTGCTCATCACTGGTGAGAGTACATGAACACAGTATCAACACTGAAACATTCTGAACAAAGTTTAAGCTGGGCACAAGTCTGCATGATCACATGCAAAACCAGAAGAAATTACAGTACTCTTACATTCAGAGATACCTCAAAACACTAATTATTCCTCCAGCAACACCCCTGCAAAAATGTTCTCTCATTCCCTTTACATGGATTTAGCCCAGAACAGCAAAACTGGTGACTAACTCCAGACTGGAACCCAGTAAATTCTCTATACCAAACCAACACTTCATCACTCAACTAATATTAACCTTAAACTAAATCAATTAGTCAGTAGCATTCTATAAAAAACTACTTTCACAAAGACTTCCTAATGCACCATAGAGATCAATTTATAACACAGTTATATTAACAAATGGGGGTATTTCCTAGCTAGTTGTGAAATAAGAAACTAGGAAAATTAATAATACTTGGATCTTAAGTAATTATTTCCTTTTCTACAGAGAAAAAAAAGCACGCACGAAGCAGCTTGAGAGCCTATGCGCAAAATTCAAGAAATTTAAGACAAAGAACTATAGAAAGGAAAATACATCTATGTACATGCTTTTTTCTCATTTAGCAATTGTCAAACTGTTTCAAGTGAAATAAAACCAACTACTTAATACACAATTAATATAAGATCAGTATCTTCCCTGAAATCTGCCTTCCATACTCATTCTAAAAAATCCCCCTCTTAACTTGTCCTGTATAACAATGTAGCACATTAGGGAAAGGGGTGGGAAAATCTGTCAGCACAGGAGCAAATCTCTGCAGTAGTAAACAGCTGGCACTCGAAGTCTCTCCAGCAACATGAGATAGTCTTTCATGCACACACTGGCTTAAGCACCCAAACCAAGCATATCACAATTGGGACACTCAAGTCATATTTAATTTTGTTCAACACTTTTGACAGAGACTGAAAATACTTACGTCATAAAAGAGAGTCATTTGCCAGGACTGTTACTGATTCTTTCAAGATAAAAATAATAAAGCTCTAACTGCAAGTAGCAGAAGCTGCCCAATTGTCAGCTATATCAGTATCAACTTTACTGTCCTACAGGCAACAACTGTTTAGTGGGAATAGAAAATAACACTGGAAAAAGATACGAAAAGTAACCAAATAGATTTGCACATTAAAAATGCGATAATCTGTTTTGAAGTCCTGAACTCCATGGAAGTCAAAGTTTAAGGAAAGCAAATGAAAACTTGCTACAAAAAAATTACTGCAAAATTGCCAAAGAAGGAGAGAACACCAACATGTCTGCCAAGGAGATGAACACCCTATAGCAGAAAGAAGTTGGATGACAGATCAAATAAAACATTCTGGACAGCACAGACAAAACATTTACCTCAAAATTCCTTGCATCCTTGCAAATCTGAACATAAAGAAAGCAGCAAAAATACGCTACTCCAAATGAGGAATTTACCACTTGAAATTTGACAAAGATAAATTTAAGTGACAAAGGTATTAAAAAATCTCATTTTTCTGGGCCATGTATTATTGCAACGTAGCAAAAGTAGGAAAAACGCTTCACGTCATCTAAGAGACTCCTAACACAGAATATGTTGGTTCTTCATAGGTTTAAGAGACAGACCAAGCTGAAGACTATCTCACTGATTTCATCAAGTGAGGCAACTCCAGACATCATCACCATTACTTGCCAAGACAAGCATTCAGAAGCTACCCATATTAAGCATCAGGAAGCCAGTATTAACACTTGTTTAAATTATTACTTCGAGCTAATCTTTGAGAAATTGTTAATTACAGGAAAGCTGATAATTTGGTTTTTGCCTCCTAAAATGACAGGGTGGGAAGATCAGATTCTTTCCCTTTCCTTCTAAGAAGTAAGGAGTAGGCCCTAGCTCCTCGAGTTGTGAAACCAACATATGGACACAAACCTTCCCAATTCTACTCCACATAAGGCAGCATGACTACTGACACAACTTAGCCTATTCTTCCAACAAGCTGTTAACACTGGTAAGTTCCAGTCAGTTTTTCAAAGAAGAAAATAAAAGAGAAAAATGGAAGAACTGCCTTGATATGGGAGCAGAGGTAATCAAGTAGTGAATCATCGAATGATTGGAAGGGACCTTAGAGATCACCTACTCTAACCTTCTGTCCATGGGCAGGGATGCCACTCATCTAGACAAGGTTGATCAAAGCCTCATCCAGCCTGGCCTTGAACACCTCCAGGGATGGGGCATCCACAGCTTCCCTGGGCAATCTGCTCCATGGTCTCACCACCTGTGTACTGAAGAACTTCTTCTTAAGATCTAGTCTAAATCTATTCTCCTTCAATTTAAAAACATTTCCCCTTGTCCTGTTGCTGGACACTTATGAAAAGTCCCTCTCCAGCCTTCCTGTAAGTTCCCTTCAGGTACTGGAAGGCAACCATAAGGTCCGCCCAGTGTCTTTTTCAGGCTCAACAACGCGAGCTCCTTCAGCCTCTCCTCATATCAGAAGTGCTCCAGCCCCTGGATCATCTTTGTGGAAGAAGAGCAACTGTATCACGTGCGGGACAAGCCTTCTTCCTTCTATCGCTAATAAAAGCTGAAAAGACAGCCAAACGAGAATACATTCCCCTGTTAAGAATTTGGAAGCACTGCAACAGTAGCACAACCCTCCCCCTCTACTCTCACCACAGCCAGGGGGAAAAAAAAAAAATAATTCTTTTACTCTCCCAGAGAAGCAGCATCTTAAAATCCGACATCCACCAGTGAAAATAACATAAAAGTCCTTACTCAAGACTCACAAGTAATACCCATGCACTAGTCTCGACACCTTCCAACAAGTGAACATGACACCAGGGTTTGGGAACAGGGGCTTCCCACTAACATGCTATGGGCTTCACTGGTGAAGACATTTCTGTCCACATCACGTTCCAGTAAAATTTTAAGCTACAACACAGGCACACAAATATATTTTTGGGATAAATACATCCGTAATTTGGCATGTAAATACCTGAATTCAGAGCTATAAAGCCCCAGCTTCGCCATAAGGCTGCACAAGGCCACTGGCCAGTATTCCATTCTATAAAAATTACTGAAATGTGAGTGACAAAGAAATTTTGTTTGCAAGATGCAATGTACATTTTTATCATGCTGGATAAAATATCTACAGTCTCAGCAGTGGTTAAATTGCTGCTATAAAGGAAATTGTCCTCAGATAAATGGTTTCCCTATGAGAAGGTTCCAGTGCTACACCTCACCCCAGGTCAATAAATCAAATTAACTGCACCTTGTCCTCTGGCCAATGACATCATCGGCTTGACCACATCTTGTGAAGCGAGTGCAAAAAATATACGCTATTTAAGGCATGAAATCATATTACTGCTTTTTGTCCAGCCAGCCTTGTGCTGATGGTCTGCGAAACAGTCAGTCACCTGAACAGTCTCATTACTGCTTCCACGATTTATTTTTTTTTCTTCTAGTATTCAAGACCTGTCTTCACCAAGGGTGAAGAAAAAGGATAAATAACCTGAGCCATTATTTTTTAAATCAAAATGCTTTTCATTAGCTGCAGTGTAGTATTTTGTGACAAATTAAATTTAGAACCAAACTACCAAATAGGCTGCTTGCATTTGTATGTGAACTCTCTTTCTAGTCATGTTTCAAAGATGTTTACATGCTAATCTGGCACTGCTACTTTGAAGTACCCTGCTGTTATGTCTCTTTTCTGCACAGGGTGAAAACAATGGTCACTAATGAAAACCTGCAGTTTTATCTGAAACACATTCCTGCATAAATATTTTTAATTATTGTCTCTTTCCAATAAAGTAGTCCATTTCTGTTTTGTTTTGTTTTTTCCTAAGTAGACTAATATCTGGTTTAAAAAACAAATTATTCCAGACAATTTAAGAGGATTAATTTTAATTTTCACTTGGTGTTCTTATAATACAATCACAGAAAACTTATCTTTGTAGACCCTATATTGCCTACTAGTACCTTCTATCTTGAAAGCCTAATCTAAATGAAAGGGGAAAAAAAAACCCAACCAACAACCAACAGTCAAAGATACAAGCAGCAACAAAAGCATCTGACACACTGCACTGTTAAACTGCATCCACACTAAGCAACAAGAAGGTGAATAAGATTATCTTCAATGTATTCAATTCTGTTTGTGTTCAGATGTAGGAGGAAAGCTGTTCAGATTTTGAGTGTGTCTTCTATAGCTCTTTCAGTGCCAGGAAACGTAAATTAGAAGCAACTCTCCTTTAAGGAAAAGAATCAAGGACAAAGGGACCAAAAATGCCCAAGCCTCTGAAAAGCAGATATGAAAGGAACAGCTTTACAGTCTTGAGTTGCTATAAATTAAAAATAAGCTCCTTATTTAAAAGACATGAGTGTTTGAGAATCTATGAGCAGATCTGATGCTGCTCAAGCCCCAGGAGGGTTTTGTTTTTGCTGGCAGGGGTGGAGTGGAGATGGGGGGGTCATTTTGGTTATTAGTAAATAAATCAAGCAGCAGAGTGAGGCCTAGGCGCCTGCCAGAGGAGCCAGGGCCTAGCTCTCCCCCCTCCTCTCCTCACATAGCCTGGGTTTGATCTCGGGGCCCTGTGGGTTGCCAAGAAAATTTTAAAAAAGCGAGAGAGCAAGAAAGAAGAATCATATTGAACCACAAAAGCACATGGGGCGAATGTAAAATATAAACACGGCGTTGGGCTCTGAGTGGCTGTTATTAAAGGTCTGAATTACTAAACATGAGAGGCGGGGAAAGCCGGGCGGCCATTTCAATAATATAAACCTCCCCGAATTAGACATTATTCAAATGAGAAGGAGAGAGCGAGGGAGGGAGAGGGACGGGACCCGCACCCCCAGTGCCAACCCACCAGGGCTGCCGGCACCACCATCTGCCCCTGGGCCAGAGGACACGGCTGGGGTGCCCGGGACACAGGGGAGGGGAGCCTGCCCCGGTGCCGCAGCAACCCCTCTACCACCGAGCCCTCGGGGCTGCGGAAGCAAGAGGGCAAACGGGGGAGCAGGGCAAACCCCGCCGGGGCAAATTCAGCCTCCGGGGGTGCAAACACGCGGTCTCTCCTGTCGGAGAGGGGCACGGAGAAACTCTACCCGCACACCCTCCAAGTCACCCCACAATGAATCTACCCTTTCTTTTGGGGAGGGGAGGGGGGGAGGGCAGAAGGGGGGGAGCTTTAAATAAAAATAAAAACCAAACCACGCTCTCATCCTACCCCTCCCCGAGGCCATCCGCACCCATCCACCCCTTGCCTGAAGGCCCCAGGCTCTGGGGAAATAACCCTAGCTGGGGGGGGGAGGGGGGTGCGGAGGATGGCGGGGGGGTGGAGGGGTAATGAGGAGGGATGAGGAAACCAAGTCTTTCACCCTCACCCGGCCCCTCTGAGGGGCGAGCATCCCCGCCACCCTCTGTCCTATCGCCACCGCGCCAGCGGGGGGATCTTGCCCCACTCGGGGGGCCGCCCGCTTCCCCCCAATCCAGTGGACCGTGCCCCTTCCCGCGGCCCCAGCCGGGACCGCTCCAAAAGCATCACCCCCCCCACACCCCCCCCCTCCCGCCATGAATATGTAAAACGGCTTTTATTGTGGGCGTGCGGGCTGGAGGGGAGCTCGGCCGGGTGGCGGCCAGCTATCTCCGACCGCTTTTGGGTGCGGGGATGGCTCCCCTCTCTCGGCTTCCCCCCCCCCGCCAACTCCACCCCCCCCCGACCCCACCGCCTCGCCGTTGCGCCGCCGCCGCCGCCGCCCGCACCGCCGCCCCTCAGTCACCCCACTGCCTGCCCCGGCGCCGGTGCCCCGGCGTGCGGGCGGGTGCGAGTGCGGCTCAGTGTGAGGGAGCGGGCGGGCGAGGGAGGGAGCGTGTGTGTGTGTATGTGTGTCTCCCCGCACGGGGAGGCTGCTTTCCTTCACACCCCCCCTCCCCGCTCCCTCCTGTGCCGTTAATTATAATAATCCTGAGTACTAATAAATTATGCTAAGCGGGGCGGGCGGGCGGCGGGGGGGCCGCGTGTGCGAGTATGAATATGAATATGTAAAATGCAGTAATGATTACCTGCCGCTGCCGCCGCCGCCGAACTCTCATCTTGACTCGCTGCTCCTCCGTCCGCCATTTTGAATATTTTAACCAAAATCGGCCGCCCGATAAACCCTCCCTCGCTCCCGGCCCCCCCCCCTCCTCCTCCTCCTCCTCCTCCCCCCACCTCCTCCTCCCCCTCCCCTCCCCCCCGCCGCGCACCCCCCCCCTCCCCCTCCCCCCGCCTCCCTACTGCGCAGCCGCCAACCGGCCGCCCCGCGGCCTCGCTCTGCGCCTGCGCAAACTCGGCCGGGATGCTCTCCCCTCCTCCCCGGACGTTTCCCCGTCCAGCGCCAGGCGCCACTCCGCGCATGCGCTGAGGCAGCCGGCCCGCTCGCGCGCGCGCGCTCCCCCCTCTCCCCCCCCCCTCCTCCTCCTCCCCCTCCCATTCCCGGGCGGCTCTGGGGCGGCACTGCGCAGGCGCGCGGCTGCCTTCCCTTCACCTCTGGCCGAGGGTTCGTTAACGTGTAAACCGTCGCCCCGCGCGCACCAGCGTTTCAGTTGCTTCTCAACCCCCCCCCCCCCATACACCACCATCCCCACCCCCACCCCCCCGCTTCTCCCCGGCCCGCGGGCGCTTGCGCAGTGGGGTCCCGGCGAGAGCGGGGAAGGGGGGTGCGGGTCAGGCTGCGCCCCCCCCCCCCCCCCCTACGGGCTGCAGGCGGGGGTGGTGAATGGCGCAAGGAGGGGGGACGGGGCGTCCTGACACACCCCCCACCCCCTATCTCCACATTCACCTCCGCCTCGCCTCGCCGTGGCGGGCTGCCTGCTGCTGGCTGAGCGGGGCAGGGAGGGGGGGGTGGGGTTGGGGGGGGGATGTGCCCCCTGCGGCGCTGAGGGCTTCTTGGCGAAGTGAAGGCCGCTATGGGTTAACGGCGGAGGGGCAGGCAGAAGCGGCAGGGAGGAGCCGCTCCCGGCACAGGGGGTATTTCCAGCCCTGCCCTTAACTGTTCAGCCGCCAGCCCGCCGGGGGGTAGCGCAAATAGTTAATCGCGGTAGTAAAAGAGAGGCAACAAGGTAACAACGTCTCCAAATACAACCTTCGGGCTGAAAGGGCGTCTCGGGAGGAGCTGTACCTGCGAGTGAGTTGTGTGAAAATAGCTATCGTAACGGCGCCTGCACGACAGGTACTCCCCGAGCTCCAAGCAAGATTAATCCCCTATGAATAAAAAGGAATTGCATACAGAGAAAATTAAATAACAAAACCTGCAGTTGTGTGGGGAGGAGGGCGTGCGAGTGGTGGTCCGGTTTTCCTTCCGAAAAGAGCAATTAAAAGGGAACGATTCTCTTTTTAAGAAATCCACTGTGAGGTGCCCCTCGTTCAGGGCAGTACCAGGGTGTCTCTCAAACGAATATTTTGTCATCTTCCACTTTACACATCAAATTTGACTAAACCGAAAGGGAAAGGGAGTCAGGCTTCATGCCTCTCTTATTGAAAGGGAGTAAATAATGAAGAGACTAGAGGACTAACAAAATTAGCTTTAGATTCAAAACTTCCAAATCAGGACAAGCAATCAGCTAAACAGCCAAAGTGGCAAAACTTTGCTGATTCTTGACAAATTTGGCAGCGTAAAAATAAAACTCGCTTATATTCTTAACCTTAATATTGCATAAATCTACACTTTCCCTGAGCTTTGTTATGCACACCCATAACAAGAAAAGTAAATTGAAGATGGTATAGGGTAGTGTTCATTAAGGTCTTAACGTTTTCCAAGACTCATCAACTTCAGTGGGTCAGAGTCCAAGATAAATTTTCATCTCAAAACCTTGTGGCATAAGAGAAATGGGCAAACATCTGTTCTTGCATGCTGTTGCTGAAGAAATGAGTCGTTATCAGAGGCAGTCACTGGATTTTTTTCGTTGGTAGGGAAGAGGTAAAAAGGAAAGGCTGAGGGAGAGAAACAGCAGGGTTCCTCTCCAAGGGCTGAATCAGAAAGGTAATTTCGACATTTTTATTTTAAAATAAGTTCCTTTATTTTTTTCCCCCTTGCTATAAAATAGCCTCTTGATACTGCAGAAAACATTAGTGGAAAGGGACTGTGCTATGAAAGCAAAAACCTTCTTTTGCAGTAATTCT
The DNA here is from genome assembly GCF_036169615.1 of Heliangelus exortis. Lineage (NCBI taxonomy): Eukaryota > Metazoa > Chordata > Aves > Apodiformes > Trochilidae > Heliangelus > Heliangelus exortis. The sequence continues at coordinate 104,766,585 of NC_092422.1, read as the reverse complement.
TCTCTTGAGCGTTCACTTGATGATATTCCATACCAGTAATTAAGCACTTTGCCTCACAGAGATCTATGTTTAACTCGCAGAAGTGGAAATGTAAACAAAGGCATATTGTCGCGCTCCTCTCCTGTTCAGCCATGATCCTCGCAGGCCAGTTAATCCAGTTTTATGGCCAGGTTATACCAGCACTGCAGCACACAGTGGCTGCACCATGACAGATAAAGGTGTAGAGAAAGGGCTGCCTAGATTAAGACCCTGCACAGCTCTAATCCTGCCTACGCTGAATATTCTCTGCCCTATCTTCCCATCTCACCCGTAGACTCTTCTCAGTCCAGCATGCTATGTCCTGGTAACCTCTTCCCTGATAGTAGCAGCTTCTCGCTGGGGAGAATTTTCTCCCATTACCACACCTGATTTAGCCTTTGCTCTTGCTCGGCTTCTGCACAGTTAGCTGGAACCCACTGATGCTGCTGCTGTCTGAAATCAGTGCTACTATATTTTTTCTGGTAGCTACCTGCTCCATGTTTTCTAATTGACCCACTATAAAGAGAAACTAATTATTTTTGGCCACATAGCCGTTCTCCCTTTCTCTTTAAAGATTGCTCTGGACCTGTCTGCATCCTCTAGTTTACTTTGAATTCATCTCTATCTGATGCCTTCCCCAAGGTGTCATACATCCCTGTGGCTATATATCCAGGAAAGCTGGTCAAATCATTAATGATGAATAATTTATCAGATAAATTTTACCTCTATTTCAGCTGCAAGTTCTCCGCAAATAGCTTGTGATTTCTACAAACTTATTATTTTATGTTACTAGCTAAAAAGCACATGACTAGTGTCTTACTTGTGAGAAACTTCCTGGGACACAAAAATTGAGATAATTGGACACAAAATGATACAGAGATTAGTCCCATAAGAAACTGAACACTCTAGATTCATTTCACAAAAATATTTAAGTGGGAAACAGTTGTTTGGCTGCAGTCAGTGAGACTGGGCTCACGCTGGTGGTTAAGAATAGGCTTAGATCCTCTGCTGAAACAGCCTAAAGCAGCCAGTGCCTTGCGGGACTCCATGTTTCTGCTCTCTGACTGGACTTGTCAGACTCATGGAATCACCTCTCACAGGGATTTTGCTTTAAAAATACTTTCTGGCAGTGAAAATCACAACAGCGTTCAAAATCAACACATCTTTAAAGGAAACAAATAGTATTTCAGGATAATTTAGTGAGTGCTTTGTGGGATATCTGTGTAATTCTGATTTTTATTCAGATACCTCCAAATTCCTCCACCTCCTTGGCCTGCTTTATTTGTGCCTGTAACCCCAGATTTTCTTTGATGTCTATATTACCTTCTGAATTTTCTATCTCCTGCTAAAATTAATTCAGTAGTGTTTCTGATTTATTATTTTTTTAAGGTGGGGAGGTAGAAGACAAAGGAAACACAAATTGCAGTATTTAAGCAGAAAGCACATTGGGAAGGAAATTCTCATTTTCCCCACGCAGCTCTCATGTGTAGAGAAATTAGGACCAAATTTATCTGCTCTGCTCCAATTCCACTGTGTCACTCAGATGCGAATCCCAGATGCTGCTTTTCTCACACAATGTCCACTCTCTCATGTTTTCTTCCCATCAGATTTCTCTCCTCAAGGAGGCCCTGTTTATGGAGTCATGTTTGCTTCAGCTTTCCCTTTTGTTCTCAAGGTACTGCAACAGAGGCTTCTGCCTCAAAAAATTCTTTTCCCCTTGCCCTTTTTTGCGTACCTCCCCAAAACCTCTCCATTCCTCTCATTTTCAGACAGGCCAGATTGTTTCACCCTCAATTAAACTCACCTTTATGTCTCTGTCTTGTTTAACATTTTTCATGTGCAATACACACACTTACAGAGAGACTGGCGGTCTCTCTGTTACAGTCTGTAATAGTAACAGAGGTTACAGTCTCGTTTTTTTTTAACATCCTACAGATATGAACAGCAGCATAGTCCATGTCTCAAAAAACTTGCAATTTAGAGAGATTGCAGACAAAGAATAAAAGAAAAATGGGATTAGTAGCCCCTTGATTGAGGAGGAAAAGTCAATGGTGAACAAAAGCAACATAAAGAGCATGCATAAGTTCCCCCAGTGTGACAGCAGAGACATGAGTGGTACCTAGGTGTTCTGGGGATTTACAATTTAGTACTTAAACCACAAAGATGTTTTTCCTTTCTCTTCTTTGTTTCTCCCCAACCTTCTCTGGTTCCCTAGCATGAAGGAAACACTCCACCCCCAAGGCTTGGGTCCAACCAGTACCTCCTCTTTCCGGTATTATGCTCTGCCCTCTCTTTACAGCTCCTACCTATGCACCTTGTGAGTGCAGAGCGCAGGCAGCAGAAGAGGAATGGAGACTCCCCATTGCATATATAGGCTGTTGTTTCCCCGTGCACAATTCTCTGGCATTTTTGTCCAGATTGCTTTCTAGTTCTGTTTCTGTCCCTCTTTTGTTGTCTCTGGATTGGAGGAAGGATGACCCCTAATCTCTTACTTCTGAGAGTTGTTGCCAGTCCTCTGGATCTCTGTGCTAATGAAAAGGTAGCAGGAGAGTTGTACCACCTCATAATATTCTGCCCCTCCCAAGTGCAGCTAACTGCTTTTTTTGAGATAAGAAATGGAGCACAGATGAAAAGAAACATGGTTTTCATTTTCATATTTTAAAAAAACCCTGTAATTCATCGCCTTCACACATCCTCAGGAAAGAGAGAGGTAATCACTAAGAGGACACTTATATTTTCAGGTGGGTTTTTCAATCTATTTCTCACTCTCTGCTGCTTTGGGTACACTTATTTTTCTAGTTCAATTTTTTGTATGCATTTCAATTGTCATTGATTCAGCATCTAAGCACCTTCCAATTGTAATCAATTTTGCCTTAAAAATCAAGACTTTAAAAGATTCAGGAAATTATTGCTGCGTTTTTTAGCAATAGTAAACTAAGGCAGAGAAATTAAATAACTTGTCTTCAGTTGCACATGTGGCTGGGCAGCCCAAGAAGAGGAGCCTCCAATTCTCTCTTGCATCCTGATTGAAAGACTCTGTTCAGCTTGTTTTTGTTCTCTTCATGAAGATCCACAAGGCTGATTTCATCTGTCTCTGTACTCGAAGGTGGACAACAACAGGGTCCTACAGCTTGATTCTGAGATCACTTGGAAGGTGAAATTTGCCTGTGATTCAAGTTTCCACTCAAAACTGCCACAGATCTGTTTTCAGTGGTTTTCTCTGCCTCCCCTTAGTAAAAGAACACACTTAAACCCACGTATTTTTTGTCCTGAGGATTGTTTACTCAGACGTGAGAAATGCTGAGATACACACAGTGAGAGTGGCTGCAGTCTGGCAGACCCCATATGGAAGGACAAACTCTGTTTTGCACCTGTACGAAAGAGAGGGCTGAAATATTGGGTTTTTTGTGGTTTTTTTTTTTTTTTTTTTGTGTGTGTGTATTTTTGTTTTTGTTTTCTATTTTTTGATGGGACGTACAGCACACTTTCTGCTGTAGACCTTGGGAATGCTTTGGTGCCCCTTACATGAGGAACCAAATTGTTTTTGACCTCAGTGAAGAAGGGGCCAAGAGGGACACATCTGACACCTTTTAGCAACCACAAGGTTTTTTGTAGAATAGACACAGCCTTTGAAACAAACACACAGCTGGAGGTAGAGTGCTTTTGAAAACATTGTCTTTATTCTCTACCTCCTTTTCTTCCAGGACAGGATCTTTGCCTACTCCCTCTTCAGAAAGGGACTTTTCTGGCACACAGCCTAGCCTAGCTGGAGATTAGGGATTCTCTCTGCCCCTTCATCCTTGAATATTTCCTTTTAATTTCACAGTTTAAATTCCAATTGTGTAATTACATTCTGCCTACTCCAAATTCCTCTGTAATTTCAATTGGACACGGTGTCCTTCACTCTCTAGACTGAACTCTTACAGTGCTGTGGGGCACTGTTAAAAGGCTGCCACGCTCCACTCTAGTCCCATTTCATGGAAATAGGGAAAGAGAATGGACCTAGATTCCTTTGAACTAAAACTGCTGCTCCATATAGGCGAGACGGGGGTTGCAATATGGTGACAAGGCAGTCTTACCCCATGGCAATACACAGGGCATTTTTTACAATGTCTCAGTCTGAACAGATTTTTGGAGTAGAAGTCTAAATCTGGCTGGAGGTATTTCTACCCCACAACACCATACCCTTTGATCACAAATAAAGCTGTACAGGGACCCCCAGACCACTACTTTGCTGAATTTATGTGGCCTGAGAGAACCTGATTGCACCGTTTAACATGGCAGAAATGCCATAGTGATTTAATTTAGGTTCAGGGGGCTGTGTCACAATGAGAGGGTACACAGTACAGATGCCTTGTTCAGTAAAAAGCTTTACAAAAACTGACAAGTCCCATGCATTTTATGACCAAACCTTCAAACTTCTTGAAGGTTTTGCTGTGCCAGCATTTTCCCTCAGTCCCTACCCTGGTGGTGGCAGTCACCTGAGTCCCACATAATTTGTTATTATGTCACAACATAATGTCACAACATTCCTTTTTTAAGTCTTGGTATGTACTTCACATCAATGTGAAAATATTGCTGCTTCTCCTGCCTCCTCTCACTTTCTACTTCCTTATTGTGGCATAGTTGGTTACTTGGTCAGTGTACCTGTGTGTGACTCTTCAGGCATCAGAGACATTAATCTTTTGTATTTTCACCACATTATGCTGGGCTCTTCTGAGGAAACTTGTGGTGGAGAAGGGAGCATGGTTTGATGGGAGAAGTCTCCTCCTTTGTCTTGTTTTTGGAACAAGCTTCCTAGCTTTGTGAGAGTTCTGTGGCAGACTCATTGAAAAGGACTTGCTCACCACTTGTTCAAGTGGTGTTCTACACAACTCAACAAAAAACGAACAGTTTTACTCTAGAAACTGGAATTGTTTGATCATCTTCAGCCATAAGCCTTATTCTTTCACCATGTGTACACCACTGTCAGAGGAACATGGGGCTGACACTGTAATTAGTGACAGTCCTTTTACCAAAAGTGAATTTCCCTTCACTGCAAAAGTACCCTTTGTAGTCTTCCTACCACACGATGATAAATCTTTAGCTGAAATAAACATCCAGCTCCTTGTTGGCAGTGCTGTATCTACATGGAGCCTCAGACACTTTGAATTTTGATGAGACTTCTGTTTTATATGATTTGGCCCTGCTCCCAAAGGACATCCTTATGCCTGCTCCCATGATTTGACACCTGAGGCTTCTGTTTGTGTCTCTGGTGAACAGCAGATAGATCAGACCAAGTGAGACCAAGTAGACCATATTTCCATGTTTCCTTGGTTAGCTTATACTGTTAAAAGTGAGTAGTTGTTAGGAGGAAACAGAACATGTAATAACTAGAGTTGGTTTTTCTCTGGCTTTGAGTCATAAATCTTAAAGGAAAGAGCCATCATGTTCTCCCCCAAGTTTGTCATACAATCAGCAAGGGGCAAGGCAATAGTATGGGCAAGAAAATGAAACATGTGAAGGTACAAGCGCCAGCGGGGGGAAGTCACTGTTGCTTATTGTCAGTTTTGGTGTGACACAGAAAGTTCAGCTAATCCTCTTAGTTACAGAGACACACGAGTGGGGGGAGATTGTTATCTCAAGCAATTTGCTGGCTCTACTCCTTTTTTTCTTCTAGTTTCTTTTCGCCTAATTGAGCAGCATTTCTTCCTGGGACTGGTTTGCAATAATCCTGGGGCCTCATCTGGGAAAACACTGAAAAATATAGAAAGGAGAAACAGACCTAGTGAGGCAGTTTTCACCCTGAATTTCTTTCTTCAGAAAGGTATCAGCTTTGGCTGCAAGTGCTGAGGCTTAAAAATAAGATAAAGATTCAAAGTGATACAGATCAGTCTGTTGATGAGAGCAAGTGATCACTTAAAAAAGGGCATCTCAGATCCCTTTGAAAGGTACACCTCAGACAGGAGCTCAAAGGATGGGTAATTAACAGCCATGCAGAAAACTATGATCTTGATGGTCTGAGTTGGAGCAGGGGTGAGAATTCCACTAGAGTGCATAAAAAAATGTGTTGATTCCATTTTCATTGCCAAAGGGATCTATCTGTGGTAAATCTAATCAAGAGTCAAAAGGTGAAAAAGAACAATAATAACTAGGGAGGTTTGTTTTTATTTATTCAGGAGATAAGGATTCAACTACAGGAACAGAATGAGAAAAAGGTGCCTCTTTCTGAGCAGACAATTATTCCACCCACACTCACTCATCATCAAGATTTTAATATTCTATTACTAAGGTTGTTTAACAGTTTCTCAGCCTTAAGGCTGGTAATGTTTGTGCAGATACTCTGCCAGTTGCCACAGGTGTCTTTTTACAAAAGACCTGATTAATTAGGTGGGGTAGTCCTGAAGACAGCAGCAGCCAGGAGCCATTCTTCAGTAGACAGCCAGCATTGCTCCTGGTGCTGGAGTAGGGTTGGTGTTACCAGTATGGGGACACATTTGAAAACCCTATTTCCATATGGAGACCTCCATAGCCTTAGACCCTGCAAGCAGGTGATCTTATACCCCAGGGAAGCAAAAGCTCTGGTCCCCAAGTCCTAGTGATTCACCCTAGAGAACTTTGAAATATTGCCACTTTCAGCTGCCTGCATTACTAAGGTGCTGGAGGTAACTAACACAAAGAAGAGGCGGCCAAATGAATGGTTCATCCCCTGTTGTTTAAGCTTGTAGTCTGATGCACTCATGTAAATCTGATTTCAACTGATACCTTACTCTGATATCTTTGGCTGAGGACTGCAGAAATGAGTGATTAAATTCAAGATCATATCAATGCATTTTGCTGTGGTGGCCAAAGAATGTATTACGTCTGGCTGTGCAGATGGGTTAACTTTACAGCTAGGACAGCTAAATCCAAAAGAGACTGCAAGTCAGAGCCATCAGATGAGAGAGAGAGGGCCACAGTGGACACCAGTCATAAAGCAGTTGTAAAATAAGCAGTGTAGTGCTCTTAGGATAAAAGATGTTCTGATGGTGTTCTACTAGCACAGGACAAGGAATTGATGAGTTTGCTGTGTATGTCACGCCTAGACATCCTTTTTCATTTGGTACGTGCTCTTCAAGTCTGTCTTCAGCATTGGTTAATATGGGCCTTGGAACACCTGCAAGCTCACAAGTCCAGAGGGATGCCCTGGATTTGTCCCTGCCTGGATTTGGCCTGTAACACACATGATGTCTGACACTGGTTTCCAAACAAAGGAAACCCCAAGAGAGGATCAAACAGGAGTCATGGTATGTTCCACCAGGTTTTTGACTCAGATACTTGGGAGAATCAGAATCCCCAGCATGTGCTATGTCTTGTACCTTGAAATCGCTTTGGTGTGCCTCCAATGCACACCTGCATCATAGATGATAACTGCATTTCTTTATTTCACATCCATGTTGTGACAATAAATGTATTAAGAAGTGTAATTGCCAGACACTACAGAGGTGAGGGCAACTTATCATAGAATCAAAGAATTGGCTGGGTTGGAAGGGACCTCAGAGACCATCAAGTCCAACCCTTAATGTCCAATCTAACTTCAATGGATTTATTTTAGTGCTTTTACTTCTTTAGGGTATTGGTAAAATTTAATTGATGCCAGAATTTGCTATTACAAACTACTATTATATTAGTAAAAAAAAAAAGCGAACTTTTACCTGTGCTCTTTGTGACCAGCACAGAGCAGCCCTTGGACCATGAGAAACACAGGGAATCTCCCTAAGATTCTGTAGTGCTTCAGACAAAACAAGGAGGTCAGGAACTGCTGGATTCGTGGGTCTGTCTCTTCCTCAAGCACGTCTGCACAGCTAGCTAGTTGCATGCAGAACTATAGCATGCACTTTAATCCTGTTCAGTTTGTAAGACTGAAAATATATGGGACTGTCATAGGGGTTTTTTTAGCCACAAATATACTTCCTGAATCCTGTAGTATCAGACTGCAACTCTGACCATGAGATAGCATTCAGAGTTGCAGACTACTAAGAAATTAGAAATTTATAAAATGCATACATACTTTTAAAAAAGTGTTTACTTCAATTAATCTTCTTGTATTTCAGATATATGAATGTTAGATTTCTGTTAATCAGAAAATGAAGAAAAAGAGAATTGCAGCTCAATATAATGCATGAAAAAAACAATCACCACTGTGAATAGGACCATCATATTTCCCAGTGGCAGCTCCCCATCTTCCCCTAATTCTCCCCTCCCTTTCTCCTCCCTCCTCAAAGGCATAAGCATGCACTATGAGAGGAATGACAGCTGTTCTCAGTGGAATGACAGCCCAGGGATATTGCATCCTCCCTTAAAAAAAAACAGGCAAGGTACAGAATAAGGTCAGTGAAGGGAGACAAAGGGGTCTTCCAGAGATGGCAAAGGGTAATTTATTGACAGATGAGATAGACGTTACTACAGGAAAAATATTAAATGGATTCTTTTCCCCTGTCTTTGAGAGGGAAAGAAAAAGTGGGCAGGGTTAGGAAGGACAGATGCCAGAAATAGAGACAAATTTCCCTGGAGAGGAAGAAGAAATCCTGAAAGAAATTAGGATCATGACACAGGCAGGAAAAAAACAATGAAAAATAAAAAGCAAAAAAACAAAACACCAACCAAAAAAAGAAAAACCCACCAAAAAAAAAAGCAACCCCAAACAAACAAACACACAAAAACCCCCTCCCAAAACAGAGCATCCAAAAAGCTATGAGATTTTGTCCTAGAATCCTGTATGGAAACAACAAAAGAGGACAGCAGAGAAGAAACCCCACCACTATCAGGGGCCTGGCTTCAAAGGCATTCTGTGAGTGAAGGAAGTGCTGGTAAAACAGAGGGACTGATTAAAAGTCATTCTTTGGAAAAGGCTGTTGGGGAATTACAGAGCTGTGCATGCACCTGACATCAGCAGTGAGGAAGACTCTGGGAGTGCTAATCAAAGTGAGGCTGAAGGAGCATATGGAGATTTTATTAAGGACAGGAGTCAGTCAGGGTTCATATAATGGGAGCAGCCAAGCTCAGGAGATGGGAGGAAAGAAAAGGCCAGGTCTCCTAGTGAAATAAACTGGCACAGTGCTGTCACCTTTGACAGGATGTCAGTTCCCACTGCAAAGGAAGAACCTCAGTCAGAGGGTTGAACAGTGGATGTTATTAATATATTTTACCTGGCTTAGGTTCACCGCTTTCCCCAGAATAATTGTGCAGGAGAGGGCAGAGAAAGCCAATGGGCCCATGCACTCTGGCTGGCATTCTGTAACTCCATGATGCCCTCAGCTAAGATAGGAAGATACCAAGGTCATGTTCCTCCAGCTTGTGACGTTAGAAGAGATTATGACTTTCAGGGCCACACTGATGACAGAGGTCACCAAGGAAAATTTCCACAAAGATAAAAGCAGCAGAACAAAAGAAATATGAAGGCGAATGCATTAAATTCACAATCACAAGCAGGAATATATTTAAGCCAAAGAGCATTTTATTCTGCTGCTTCGTGTAAGCAACATGTTTTTTAGGGTGTGTAACTTAGTCTGTGTGGTAGAATAAGAGAATAGATGTGTTCACTGTAATGTGCCACATGCAGTATCTTTCTAATCCTGTCACTGCCTGCATAAATTTAGTAAGATACTTCCCTCAGATCAGGTTCTTCTGCAATTGGCTTATCTCACCTGAAATCACCATGGCCCTCCCATTCCAGCAAGCACCAGTTACAAGATGATCTTTTATCATGTGGAAATCTGGTAGAGGCATAGGATATTGCATTGCCCTGTGTTGTCAGTGACTACTTTCCAAAGTAAGTCAGGTTAAAAAGTGACAGAATTAATACTAAACAAAGGTTTTAAGTTATCTGGATGGGGGAGTATTCATTCCATCTCCTTGACTCACAGGTGACGGGAATAATAGTATGCATTGTTTTTGAAGCTTTGATACTCTAGATGCATTTGCAATGTTTTGAGCCCTGGGAGAATGAGCAGGACAAAGCAAAAATAAAAGCTGGTGCTTTGCTGAGTTTTGCTGTTAAATGCTAAGGAAGTGTTAAACACTAAGGAAGTGTTAGATGCTATAGAAGGCTTGTATTTGCAGTGGGTGAGCTAGCTTAGCTTTTGGCTAGAAGGCTGCCGCATGCTCAAGTGCAATCTGCCACACAGAGCCAGAACCAATCTTATTGTTTATCAGTTTTTGCCAGGAATTTATGCCCCATCCATGTGATGGCCTGCGGTCTATATTAGAAACCATCAGCACCATCACAGTGTGACCCACATCCAGAAGATGACGCCGGCACTGTAAAATTCAGTGCAGCATGTCTGGCTTTTAGGGACTGATCTGCAGTTCCCTGTTAGGTACCTGGCTTCCTTATGTAACTGTCCTGACACCACCACAGTGAATGGGGAATCTCTTCGGGAAATAAATAAGAAACACCAAGGACTGCTCCAGTTTTAAAGTGGAGTTTCACCCTGGCGTATTTGAGGATTCTCACTGAGGTAGAGTTCTGCTGATTCATTTATCTTTGAGGTAGCAATCTTAGTGGCTACAGGGTAGTCATTAACACTGTTCCCACCTGTAAAAAAGGATTAAATTTCTGTCAAATCAACAAGTTGATCTGACAAGCCCCATACTCAGGTCATTGCTAGATAAGCAATGTGATGTTAAGTTCTGCCTGGAGGCTGGGGAAGGCAAGGTGAGGGAGATGGGACCAAAACTTCTGGCAGCAGTCTGAAATTATGCTGGATTAGTCATAAACATGAATCTACAGTGAAGCACTTCTTTCTAGCCTGGGCTAAACTTTACCTTAAGTTCTTACACCAGTTCTTATCCAGTCACAAGACACAGCCCATATGTAATAGGTGACAAAAAGCAGAGAGTGTCTCTTTTCAGTGCAGTAGCTCAGTGCCCTGGCCATCTCAGAAAGTGCTCAGAAAGAGCACTTTAACTCACTGAGAGAACCTGAATCTGTATCGAAGGAGGAGAAGGATCTTTCCCTGTGCTATAGGTTATTCTGGAGTGGCAGTCCCACCTCGACTATATCCTTACAAATTGATTATTTAAGCACAACTTCCATAGATTAGCAGTCAGGAGCAGTTACTTGGGCGGGAAAAACTTGCACTGATGAATGCTTAACTCCTTCACTTTGTGTACTGTCAGGAAAAAGGCCTGAAACATATGTCAGCCCCTCTCAGGCAAACACCTTAATCACCAGTTTAGAGAGTAGTGCTTGTGCTCTCTGTAGACCAGTGCATATTTAATTGTGCCACACAGAGCTGAGTGATTGCTCAGAGAGAATGACTTTGTTAGTGAGACAAATCTGAAATTTTCCGCAGACTTCCTCTACTGCAGCATTCATGTACAACACTGAGCACAATTTCTGGGCATCAAATACACTGACAGATGCAATCTCTTTCTCTCAGCCTGAGTCTGGTTTTTTTCATTTAATTTTTAAGTGTTTTAGGGTCAGGACATCTTTAATTGTGCTGCATGCAATACATACTGCAATGAGGTCCTGGTGCTAATTAAGACCTCTGGATACTAATGGATTAATAGTAAATAACTAAATTCTTAGCTATTACTAAGCCCAAGAGGATGCTGAGAAATTAAAGGTCACAGAGAGGAAATATTTGGAAGCCTTGAGCATGGATATTAGATGAAAAAGACCCTCTCCACAAAGGGCAGGAAAAGCGCAGTGCCTGCCTGCATCAGGGTCAGAAACAGATCTCAGGCAGAGCTCTTCTGTAGCATTGTGATAGAGGTGGCCATGTTCTCTGGGAAGATGTGTGATCTTAAAGGTAAACTAAAACACCAGTTTAAAATGCCGTGTGGCAAGGAAAGTGTAAGTTAATGAAGAAAAGGGAAAAAAATGAGCTGAAGGCAAACAAATTTCTGTTCCTGTTTCCCCATGAATAGTCAAGGTTATGTTCTCTATTAACTTCTGCAACCAACACTGAAAAAAATTAATTGGCATTTTCAGATACAACATGCCTGTTTTTTGAATTTCAACATTTTTACTTTCTCATTAATTGGACTAATTTTTTTTAAATTAATAGTGATGACAGTACTGAATCAGCAGAAATATTCTTTATGGTCTCTGCCTATTTCTGGTGCTTTTGCAGTGAGTAGCTATGATTTTTTGCAAAATAGTGACAATTTCACTTAAAATTTCTAGGAGACAAATAGTTTTGACTTAGTGGTAGCATTAAAGCCCTTGGACTGGGACACATTCAGACAGTGCAGTTCTGGGGACACTTGGAAAATATTTTGAACAGCAGGAAAGAACAGTGATTACCACTACACAGTCTCTCAGTGGTATGAATACTGCAGGTTATTTTTCCTTTGACTGCTTACGGCCTATTTACAGTATAATCATACCAAATCAAGTTATGACATGGCCCTTTTCCTTCAAGTTTTCCTTTTAATTTTTTGTTTTTATTTTTTTAGTAAAAATAGAATCTAGCATAATTTTTTAATTTACTGTAGCTCCTCCTAAGACTTAAGGAATTTCCAGGCACTAAGCAAGGATTATCTCCTCTCCAAAGCATTCATAACCAAAGGAGAGAAAAGAAGAGAGGTGTCTAGAAAAAACAACAGGCATCTTACTTACAATTTCTGTATACTTGCAATAGCTATACTGTTGTCAACATGGCAAAAAATGAAATTAGAAAGAGGACCTAATTATGAACAGACTATATGAACAGACTATAGATTTGATAATGAGGGGAGGGCTCATTTTGCAATGTGTGACTGCCATCAGACCAAGATACAGACATGCATCTAAGAACAGTTCAGTGAAATATTCTTATCACTCCATCCATATCAAGCAGCGCCACTATGTTATGGGATTAGAAGAAAACAGTTGTCTGAACCTGTAAATGGCATCTTAAAAGGGTAACAGCTCTGCCACGTTACAGATTACCTGTTAGATTGTTAAAAAAAAAGCCTCACTCAAGTATCTCCTTACTAGAGAGGATCTGGTGTAAAAAATAGCTAATACTAATAGCTAATACCCTGGCTTTGTAGCACCTCTTGGAGCTAGTGGGGGGGCAGAAGGTAGGGGACTCTGCCAGCAGTGAGAAGACCTGGACATCAGTCTCCTGAGGAAGCAGAAGACACAAAGATCTGCCAGAAAGCCATGTCCCAGCTGTCTCTCCAGTGAGCCTATGGGAAACACAGTATAGCTCCCCAGTGTTAAGAAGGATGAATGCAGAGCAAAAGGATGTTTTACTAAGCTGATCCATGGGAGTTAGCAAAGGAGGTGCTTTCAGAGAGATAGGTGTGTTTTCCATTCTTTATGACAGTATTTCACAATTGCAAATCCTTTTTGTTGTGAAGGAGAAATTAACTGAGATTTTCATACTGGGTTACATTATATTATTAATAAATGCCTGCTTTTTTTGTTGCTGTTTGGTTTTTTTGTTGTTTTGGGTTTGGGGTTTTTTTTGGTTTTTTTTTGGTTTTTTTGTTTTTTGTTTTTTTTTTTTTTTGTTTGTTTTGTTTTGTTTTTTTGTTTTTTTGTTTTGCTTTTTTGTTGGTTTTTTTGTTGTTGTTGTTCAAGGCCCTAGCTTTTCTGTTACTGCTCAGATTTTGGTAGCCCACTTCATTCTAAGGCCTGATGTATGCTGGGAGCTGCACCATTAGGTTAAATCCAGAGCACCAGGTAGGCAAGACAGGTGGCCAGAAAGAGCTAAAGGGCCATTATATAGCTATGTTCAACTACAGATTGCTGTCTCCTGCAGTCAGTATCTTTTGTCTGATGGCTTCCTGTAAGTTTGAGAGAACCAGACAGACCACAACATTATACTGCTGTGAGAAGCAGGATCTCTCTTGGACATGCTCTGCTGACAATCAGTTAGTGTGAGGGTGAAGATGTTGTCTGTGAGCTTTTTTGTCTGTGCCATGAAAAACTGGACACTGAGTGGAAACAACCTGGAGGAAAGTTTGAGAAAGAGGGATTTTGAAATCTCAAGTGGCATTTGTCCTGGGTTGAAAGACACTGCATGGATACTGATTGTATCTGGCAGGAGTGTACCAGATGGAGGCTTTCCTGTAAGTTAAAGAAGGAAAAAGGGAAAGATGCTATGTGCTGGCTAGTAGGCAGTTGTGGCAGTGCAGCAACAGATATGACTGATGAGTCGAAAGGGGAAAACGTACATTTGAAAAAAGAAAATGAGAAAAAGGAAAACAGAATACTTGGAAAGCCAAGTGTCAGAAATACAAAATGGACAGCTTGAGTCAAAACTCCAGTCCCAGATTACTGCAGAAGCTAATATGAGGTGGAGGTTGTTAGAAAATATTACGGTAGACCCAGTTAAAGTATATTGTGCCTTGTGTGATGCTCATTGGGATAGGGCTATGGATAGAAGCAGACCTACAAGGTCTGGTTAGATAGGACTGGTTGGTTAGGTTGGATATTAGAAAGAATTTCTTTACTGAGAGGGTGATCAAGCATTGGAATGGGCTGCGCCGGGAAGTAGTGGATTCTCCATCCCTGGAGATATTTAAAAAGAGCCTGGATGTGGCACTCAGTGCCATGGTCTGGTAACTGCAGCGGTAGTGGATCAAGGGTTGGACTTGATGATTTCTGAGGACCCTTCCAACCCAGCCAATTCTATGATTCTATACAAACCCTTCCCTCAGAGACAGGTGACAGTAAGGATGATTTTCTGCCCCTTTGGCGTAGGTAATCAAGACAGAATTAAAAACAGAGCATGCCATTGGGGCACAAAATGCACCTCCCTCCACAGCTACTCAAGGGTTTACTGCCCTAGGCAGAGGTCTGAGTGAGAGACACCAAGCTAACCCAGGGGAGACAACCGGATAGCATGGAGTTGGACGGCTAGAAACAACCAGTTTCACACTGACTCACCTAAAGCTCCATCACATTAGGTCCAAGAGTATTGTTGGATACCACAGGGCCAAACATTACCAGTCTCTTATGGATTTGTGCTCTGCACTGGGGAGGCACAATGCATGCCACTGACAGTGGAGGAAAAAGCGCATGGCCTCGCACCTTGGCAGCCAGCCAGCAAACCACCCTGCTGAGAACTACTATTTTAGCTGAATTAGAAGAATCAGCACCCATTGTTCTGGGTGCTGGACAACCTCCTCCCACAGAGCTGCATCCCTGGCACATGATTTGT
Source organism: Heliangelus exortis (assembly GCF_036169615.1). Lineage (NCBI taxonomy): Eukaryota > Metazoa > Chordata > Aves > Apodiformes > Trochilidae > Heliangelus > Heliangelus exortis. Next base: position 104,751,442 of record NC_092422.1, on the reverse strand, counting down.
GAGCCTGTACACTTCCAATGTATAATAAAGGGAGCTGAGGGGGTGTTGAAATCTTTAGCTCTAGCTGTTAAGACAGGCTTAAACAGTATTACTTTCTAAGAGGTCCTTCAACGTATGATAGCAGATTTACCACTGCACACACCACAGGATAAAAAGCAAGGGAGAATCTCATCTGAAGTAAACGTAGGAGAAAAGAGCTGGCCTGGCTCCATGCATGAGACAAAAGCAAAATGGGGAAATTGGGAAACTCCCTCAGTTATTACTGAGTGTAGGAGATGATGGAAAATGTGTTCAGAGAAGAGACTCTCCAAGTCAGTTCAGTGGGCTGCAAACCCCAGTTCTGTGGCAGCTGGCTGGGTTCCCCTCATCTACATCTTGTGACAGCCTTTGGGCACCTGCATGAGGAGATGGGGGCAACACCATATGGTTTCAAAGAATAACGACTAGGGAGCCAAAAGATGCAAAAGATATGAGCTTGGGGATATAGGGAAATCTATCAGCTTTAACCTAGAGCATAAATATATAGGAAGCGAGGGTGGGGGCTCGGTTCAGTGGCAGTACTGGCTGCCCTTACTCCTGCTGCTGAGGGTCCCTGTCCTGAGAGGGTGGTCACAATTAATGATCACTACCTTACCACTTTCCTCACTGACACAGGTACCCAAATATCAATGGATACTTCCTAATGATATTTAGAAAGAGCAGCCTCCATTTAGCAAGCAGTTAGTTTCTATTGTAGGCATTCATGGGAAAATCACTAACCACCCGGTGGTCAGGGCTATACTAACTATGTCTAATGGACAGACAATCTGCCTGACCTGACTTTTAGATTCCTGTAGTATATTGGTTATGGATGGATTGAAAGGTCAGCTGTGGGGCAAATGGGAAATAGGGACACCGTCCTCCTTGCCCCACAGTTTATCTCTATAAATGTATTCCTCAGTATTAATCTGTTGAAAAGAACTGTTCCCTTACCTGGTAGCAAACTAGTCAATATTCCACAATCAAATCATGTTCTGATGCTACTCATCCTGTTACTGAATTGATAAAGGAGCTAGAAGAGAAGGAAACCACTTCTGATTTCCTCTGCAATTCTCTTTTTTGGCCAATAAAGTAACCTCATGCCAAGTGGCAACTAATTGGAGATTACACAGCCCTGAGCACTGCTGCTGAACTGCTCACTACAGCAGTTCCCAGGATAAATGATACAGTAAATGAACAATTCCCCAGTGCTGAACCAGTACCAGCAGGATGGTTTGAACACCTCAGTGTGACATCCAAGAGATCCCATGAGTTTTCAGTGCTCACGACTTGGAAATGGCAGCTCACTTTGCAGCACTTCTGAGGGAAAGGAATTTGGGAATCTGTGGATACTGCAGGGGTGAAATCAACAAATACTGAGGCTTGGATACAATCCAAGACCACCTAGGTCTTCTTTCCCTCTCCTTAGAAGCTGTTGAACTCCTGGACAAATAAGTGAAAGCTGTCATTGAACTTTCTTACTATGGGAAGTACCCACCTAGAAAGTACACTAAGCATTCCCTGGAACTTTGTTAATACTTCCTATCATAAAGTGCTATGACAAGAGCTAATGTTGAAAATATCTAAAAAGTCAAGAGCCTTAATGACAATTCCAACCCTTACATTGGGTCATCTGCCAGTCTGCCATATAAATGGGGATACTTCATGTAATGATCAAACCAACACATGGAAGCTGGCAATCTCTGTGATACATTTAGATACACTCTTTTCTCTACTCAGGAGTATGAGCAGCCACCTCCGTTTATAAATTAGGGATGAGGATCCAGACAGGAACATCTGAATTTGGGTTCCTAAATCCTTTTCAGGCACTAGAAAAACATGCTGATTTTTCTTTGGTGTTCATTGTTTATTTTTCCAGATTACCCCAGTACCTTTTTCAAAATGAATAATGAACTTCAGTGGAAGAAAAAGGTCCCTTAGAATATGACAATAGTTTTCTCAGGCTTGCTTTTGTTTGGTTTTTTTTAAAAGTAAATAAATATATATGAGGAAGTGCTGATGATCACAAGTTTCATCCAAGAGCCGACTTTCCTAGCACAGTCCAGGCTGAAATCTCTGAAAAGGAAAAATACTCACTTGCCAGCTATCTCTACAGCCCAGCTCAGCAGGCAGCAATTAGCTTCTCAACTACTCATTCTTCTCTCCATCTTCCTGATGGATATTTCATCTGAGTTTATGCTCTCCTTCCTTTCCTTCTCTTCACCTCTCTGCCTCTTTCTCCAATAAGGTTATGACCTGTCACAGAGTCTCAATAGACAAGACCTATACAACCCATCACAACACTGTCATAGGCAGCTACATTAGACAGGCCAGGATGAAAAGTGGTTTGGAAGGGAGAGAAGCCGTCATGCTTCAGGGCATAAACCTGAACTCTAACCAAGGAAAAGATACAAAGGAGGCTTTGGGCCAGGCAGGGTGAAAATTTTACTGAGGGCAGGTTATTCCATAATCACCCACTTAAACTTTCTTTATACTTTCTGAGCTGCATATGGTTCTGGACAACATCAGAGACAGCAGGGGTAGATCACTGGTCTGATGCAGGAGGGGAATGATTTTCTTCATTCTTTTTTTTTTTCCTGTGCACTGAGTTTATAACATTTTCTGAAACCACAATGAAATCCCTTTCCAAGCATGACCCTTGCTCTGCCAGTGATAGCCAAATCTCCTTCCCCTAGCCCTGTCCTTCACACTTCCACAAGCAATACAGAGAGAAGCCTGTAAAAAGCCAGGTCAAGATGATAAGAACAAAGCCTTGAAGACTGCTCTTAGATACCAGCTTTATTTCAGCAGAGGAGGAAATTTTCAAAGAGGTGAACTCTTTCTGTCTCTCTCTCAGGCAGGAGTCTCCTGGGAGGAGAAGAAAACAGCTTTCATTTTAGCGAGTCATGATATTTATGGCCCTTTTATGGGTTTTGTTTGAAAATATAAAAGTAGATGGACTTAAAATCTGTTTCAAAAGAGAGGAGATGGGAAGGGGAGAGACAGAGCATATGAAGGGCAGGTGGGTCTGAATCATCTGCCCATGCTTAAAAGAAAATCAAATACCTTCTTTGTTTTAATACGGACCCCTTCTGCCAGTCATGAGGATAATGCCTGCCCTATTCTTGCTAGTCCCTTTTATCCCTAATGACTTTGAAATTTTATATGTACACTACTACCAAGAACACTCACTTTGGGATGAATTGTGACAACTATTAAATTATGCAACTGCAGCACCATGCAACAGTTCAGGTGCAATTGCTCCCAGGAAGTAGACTTTCAGATCACATCTCCCGCAGAACTGAAAGCTTTATACTGTATTCCTGAGGGGCAGCTGTCAGTTTCTGCTTGCTCACATACCAGAGTCTCACGTGGGCTTTTATCCATCCTATTTGTGGTGTCTGTTCAGCAACTGAGGTTGGACCCTTTTGAGGGCCTCCTGCTTTTCATATGTGGGATCTCCTCTGACCCCTTGCCTCTAGGCAATACTTTCGATCCAGTTCACAGACTAAGGAGGGATGCCTTGCAGGATTGTTGAGGGAGGGAAGTTTGAGGAACTTGGGTTTGCATTTAGTTTTGAAGGTAGTTAGGCCTGCGGTCATGTTATCTGCTCTGAGAATGAACCTTCATAGATTATGCCCACTACTGGGAGATTTCTATGAACAAAATGTAGAAAGCTCCCCATTAATTGGTATTTTCAGAAATGCAGTTGTGGTTTCACAAAGCTCTCCTCTCAAGCAAAGAGGGAGAGATGTTCTGCCAGACTAACAGACAGCCTTTAACTGCATCTGAATTCAGGAGTGAGTTATTGCAAAGATAAACTTGCTGGGATGGTCCATGAAGACTGACCAGTCACAGAATGTTTAATGCCAGCTGGTGTTGTGTTGCACCTTCATTTAAAAAATTTATTACATTTTTTTTTATGGTGCCCTGCAATAGTAAAATGAAGAGATCACAAGCAGGCAAATCTCTACAACTCCTGATGTTTCTGAGAGGATATTACTTGAAGCATATAGCTGACTGGACAGTTGTAAACATTTCTTGCCACCATGGTTATTTTCTAATATCACTCAAAAAAAGAGTGACAGGCTCCAAAACTCCAAAAAGACTTTAAAGAAATTGAGCTCCAGGTAGATGCTCTTGGCAGTTGGGTTAAGCTATAAAAACAATTAGTTAGTTTAAATGTTTCTGTCTTCTAATCACCATCACCTATGCCTTGCTTTGATTTTATGCCTGCACACATGCCCACCTGACTGGAGTCATCCTTCCTTTCATGGTTACTTGTGCAGAGTCCTTGATAAATTTGAATCTGGTTTTAAGATTTATTGATCTGGCCTTGTCCATTCCATGGTGTGTTCTTTGATTTAATTTAATGACTGTAAAGCATTCAGGCATGTTGGCATGAAGGGTGCATTGGGAAAAAAAGAAAGTGACTGATTGATTGATTGATTAATTGATTTTGTAGAGACACTGCTCTCTCCACAGTTAACAATGATTATTTTTCATTATACCCATTTGTGTCTTTCAGGGCATACATTCTTTAACTAAAAGTAAACCAGTATGTCTGCAAGTATGAATCACCTGTGGAAGCAGTCACATACACTCTACTGTTAGGATTAAATTTGTCTATTTCAAATAAGCATGCAAATAAAAAATAAAAATCTTTGAAATGCAATTCAGAGGGGAAGGTTCAAAGCACAGAATGCCCCTTGTGCTGGTCTCTTAAGACAGTTTTCAAATGGCCCGGATGGCTTGGCATAGACATCCCAACACTTACTTTAACCTGTTGGTCTTTGGAAGAATTGAATTCATATTGTTGCCTGCTTTTATAAGTCACAAATAATGTTTTCCCCTTATGTCTCTGTGTGTATGTGCTTGTGTGTACGTGTTCCCCTGTGGCAGGAGAACAGCAGTCAGAGGAAAACACCAAGCTCAGAAGTTACTGAATGGTTGTAACAGGGATACAGATGGAAACAATATGAAATCAGGTCCTGAATATGTTGAAATGGAGCAAAGAATAAAAGGCTGCCTAGAAAAAAAAAAAAAAAGATAGGATTCATCCATGTCCAAAAAATTCCTGTTCCTACGGGTAGTCAAAATGACAGGGAGTTCATTTAAGTACATTATGCTGGTATTGGCAGTACACAACTTAAATTCATGTACTTTGAACCTCTCTCCCTTTTTTACATGAAGAACAATGTAACAAATCTTATTGGCATTGAAATTATTGCTCTTGAGCAAATAAGTTAACACCATCTGATATGACTGGGGCAATTCACACACCATTTAGAGCTATGATCCTGTCTCTCTAGAGAACTGTTTATTGATTACACACAGTTCCAACTTTTTAAGTTTTCTTCACAATTAGAACAGCCAGAGATTTAACCCACTTTCATTTTCCTAAATGACAAGCGACATTCCAGAGAACAGGTAGGTAGCTCTCAAAGAGATTTTGATGTCTGTTTCCGAGCCCTAAACTATATTAATCAAATGCTTGCTGCATCTCTGTTGATTTGTCTGTACATTTAGGAAGGTCATGGATACTGTGTTTACATGTTGTAATGCCTATATTGAATGTATTTCAGCTAAACCCTTTAGGGAAAGGCAAGTTATGCACCATAAGCATCTCCAAGTAAAACTTAGGCTTATAATTCACCTAGCTCTTCACTACAAATGAATGCATAAGCATTTGCCAAGGAGTTGTAAAAGAAGGAAATGGTGATGAACTCCTTTTAAAATTATCCAGTCTAAACTAGTGCCACATGCAATAAATCAAATTGCCCTGAAAACCCTAGAGGTGTGGAAATGGGCCGTGGCCACACACCTGTGAGTACTGCCACAGAGAACACACCTGTTACACTAGCAGTAACTTATTTCTAGCACGTTTCCACTTCCTTCCAAACTTGCTTCTGCCACTTTGAATTCCCAGTCTTCCAAAGATGTCATTTTATCAGCTATGTCCCACTAATGTTTGTCACCCTTTCCATTCTCAAGGTCCCACATCTAAACAAATATTTAGCATAAGCCTCATTGGCTTATGTACATATCTTACCGTCTTTGCCCAATACAGATTTCCCTCTTAATCTGTCTGTTGTCTTAAGATCTCTTGTTGAATATTTATCTCCTTGCTCTCCATCTTCTATCACTTTCTTACTTCTTCTTACTTCACTCAGTCCATCATCAAATGGGTTTCTCTCTCATGTATTCCTCCTTAGTATCTTTGCTTCACACATTCCCTGGGTTTCTACATTGCTCAAAGGACATTAAGGAAGCAGAGTATTAGAAGTGAAGGGACTTCTGTGAAAAGAATTAAGAAATTAAGGAAACCGAGAGATTGACCACTAAGATAGCAGATGAAAATCTAGGCTAATAAATGTAAAGCATTATACATAAGAAAACATAAAAATATGTTTTCTTTCTTTCTGACCATTTCTATCCAGCAACAAGATTCAATAGTGTTCCATGAAAACGTCACCTTGGTGCTCAGAAACACCTGAAAAAGCATGCAAACTGTTAGGAGTTAATAGGGAAGGAAGAGAGAACAGAGTAAGGAAGGACATTATGCTGCAGGATAAATCTCTGCTGCACCTGCACCCTAAATGCTGTGTGAAGATTTTGTTCCTCATCTGAAACATGACAAAGCAGAACTGGAAAGGGCTGAGAGAAGAACGGCCACAATAATCAGATATGGAGAAGCTCCCATTGAGGAATGAGTAATTCAGGTTCAAAAATGGAGAGATAAGTATGGAGCATAACAACAGAGGTGGGTAAAATCTTGTGGGGCATGGAGATATTAAATAAAGCAGGTTCAGAACAGACAAAAAGGAGATGGCTTAGCACTCAGTGTAAATCGTGGGACTTTTTGCCACAGGAGATGAGAGGCTAGTGGGTACAAGCTATAACTGCTACAACTCAAAAATTACTAGGCACCTCCAAAGAAGGAAAATCTGTCCAGGGCTGTTAAATGCAAAAGCCATTTGGCTCAGAAGTCCTTCAGTTGCAAATGATCAGAACCTGGAAGATTATGCTGGAGAAATATCCCTTATATCATTGCTCTTATATTCTTCCCTAGATATTTGCTGTTGTTCTCTGTCAGAGACAGGATATTGAGCCAGAAGGACCTTTAGTCTGACCCCATATAGCCTTTCTGATGTTCCTGTGTTTATATTCCTAACTGACTGTATGGATGCTCCTTGCACTTCCACCTTCCACTATATAACCCCACAAAAACCCCTCCTACCTACAGCAGCAAACAGAGGCTGAGCAAAAACACGAGTCCCAGTGCGTCTCTGCTAAAAAATCCTTCCTACACAAATACGGATACTTACTTACTCTTTTCATCCAGTGTCAGACCAGTGTCACTGCTGAAAAACCATTCACTGCAGTTCTGGTCACCTGGAACAATCTGTGCAGATCTATCCCCTTTTACCAATTGCTTATCTCCTTCTATATTCTTATCTTAAAATCTGGCTTTCTAGCCTGCCTTCAACCTCTCCATTTCTGTCTCTCCTGGTTATTGGTCTTATGACTGAATGCTTTAATATTTTCACCATGCAAGGTCTTTATGTCACTGTTTCATGTAATTTATACCTGTGAGCTGGAGCCTTTCCCATCTCGCTTTTAAGCACAGGCCATACACTGAGCGGAGTCCGAAATGATCCCCACCCCCTTATTGCTTTGGGGTTTGGCTTTATTAACAAGGATATAAGCAATAAGAAAAGTTCAGCTATTTCTAAGGCTTCTCCCTCATGACTGCTCAGCCAGCATCTTAGATGGCCTCTCCCCAGCAAACCATTTTTATCTCCCTTTTACACAAGTGAACTAATAAGCCACCTACCTCAGTGAGTCAGCAGAACCCACTTAACCCTTTCCCAGAAGGGTCAAAACTCACCATCAGGATGGTTTGGCTCAGGCTTGTTACAGAATCATATTCTGCCCCTCGGTCTTGAATAATTTATTTGTGCAGCAGACCTAGATTACTGTTTAAATCAAAATGCTACCCAAACAAAGGCTGTGCTGTACAGTGTAAAATGAAACCAATTACTACACCATATCATGCTCATCTTTCACAGTGCAAGATGCCCCCTACAGTACTGCAGAGGACAGGCATTTCTGTGGAGAACAGCAGCCAGACATAAAAAGCCAGAGAGAATTTTCTGAGGGAACCATCCTTTGATTAAAAAAAAAAAAAAAAAAAAAAAAGAGTAAATTCAGTGCCAGAACGTATCGCACACTTCCACTTGGATCCATCAAAACTTAAGACCTTTACTGGACTGAAATTAAAGCAAGCCCCAAATGTGCATATGCAGAGTTGTTTTCCACAGAGTAACTTTATCAGGGATGAAGAGAATGCCTATCTTAACACATTGCAGAAATTCAATATAAAAACTCACAATGGGATCAAAGCCTGGAACTCCACTATTTAAAAAAATATTACTCACAGAAGCACACAGAAATAAGGGATGCACTGTATTATGTATTACATTGTTGTAGAAGTGCTCTGTAAGCCCTATAGCATCTCTGAATGCCTAAAACGTTAACAGGAGCAGGTTCCTTATGTACCTCAAAATTGGAATCTGAGTTTACTGGTGAAAAAAAACCCCAAACCCACACACAAGTAAAATATGTTCTTTCTCTTATTTTTCTACCCCTGTTACTGTTCAATCACCTGATTTTGAGACTCCATTCACCTGACAATAAGTAGCTATCATTTACCCTAGTCCTGGCTGTCAGAAAGAGTCATCTTTATCTTCAGAGAAGCAGGGATAATGTCTAATCAGTGAGTTATAGTTGACAGAAATGATTCTAAGTTTAGGAAAAATTGGCAGCTGCATTTTGTTATCAGTAACCATTTTTTAGATAGCATTGCTGATGTGTGTGGCATTATACAGACAAGGACAAAGACCAGACCCTTGCCCTTCAGAGCTTACTGTCTATGTTACACAATTAAAATAGAGAGAGCTACTACCGTAGTAGTAATAGTGAGCACTGAGCATCACAGTGGGAGGGAAAAGACATGACAAGAAAAAGAATGACAAAACTTCCTATGAGAGAGACCAATACTGCAACATCTCTCCCATTGCTGTTTTGTACTCAGCTCTGTCAGAGGGTTTTGTTGCTTCAAAATACAGTTTGTACAGTACAGGAAACAGATGATTCCAGATGATAAAAATCAGGAGAAACTGGCCTAGGTGTTTGTAAGAGAGAAGTGGAGGATGCTGACTGCTGATGGAGTTGGGTGCTTTGATGCATCAAAAGCACGATGTCACATGAGCCACACAAGTGATGCTGTGGCAGGCCCAAGAGGTCACGTCACACAGGTTCTGCAGGGCATGGAGAGATCAGAGGCTCTTAACCTGTGTACTCAGTTTACATGGAGACTGTGCTCCTTCCACTCACTCTGAACGATGGGCTCTGTAGGTCATGATACAAAAAACACATTAACTGTAACATGACAACTAAACCTACCATCTCTTATAAAGGAGCTTCCAAGTATCACATTATACCAATGCTTTAGTTATACATAATTTTATTATGAGGTCAGTTTGTGTATCACTCTTTTCTTCTAACGCAATCATGTTGAAAATTAATACATGACAATCTGACTATAGACATAAAACTACAGACCAAGCTGAGCTGTACAGAAAACAAACTGAAGTCAGAACTTCAGAAACCCAGCTTAACCTAACACTAATCCTAGCCCTAACTATCTCTTTAACTACACCAGAATGTAATTTTTTAGACAGCTGTTAATATTATTGCATTTTTCCTTTTTTGACTCAAAGCAGGAACCAACCATACTAGATCAGAGATGACTCCATCTAATAGAAAACAACAGTACCACAGGAATACATTCATTACTGCACTGAACTTCTAAAAAGAAGGAGGCATCTTCTTTTTTTCCTAGTATTTCATTTTGCTTCAGCTACTTAGTGAACTAAAACAGTACATATATTCCCCTGAACTGTCTTATTTCTGCAGTTACTTGTAAGACTGGTGCAGCCTACCTGGCAATGTCTTCTTAGTGGTATAAAGTAAAACTGATTAGGAGAGAAACATTCTTCAAGTTCCTAGAAAAGGCTGTTGGCTTCTTCCATTTATGATCAAAAAGATCCTAGAAAAAATGTGTCCAGTCTTTAACAAGACTACGAAATTGATATAACCAAAACATGATGTGATTGGTCTTTTCAGTTGAGGTGCCACCATTACTTGCTTTTGCTGCTGAAACATTGTCTGGCTCCTAATGGCTTCTAACATTTTGTTCCTACCTACATTGATCATTTAGTACTAGCATCTTCTCTCTGACAGACCACAAACACTTCCAAAACTTGACCTCTTCCCTTTATTGCTTTTGATTAAGAAGAGAACTATCTGCAGGAAATGCCCTACAAACCACAAAGGATTATCAGAAATATAATGATGAGTGAATCAGGGACTCCATGGCTCTGCTTGTGTTTCTATAATCTGATTTTGGTCACTCTTCCCTTCGCCGCCGGAGCTTTGCCGTGGTTTCTTCTAGTCGGCTTCTCCAGGCAGCAATAATGGCATCATCATCCATCTCTTCTTCCTCTTCCTTACGCACACTTCGCCTGTACTGAGAGAACTGTCTAGAGGCAAATCTTTCTTCCCTTTGTTCTGCTTTTGCCTCCTTCTTTCCATCTTCTTCAGACTTTGAAAAGCTCTGGGTGAACTTTCTCTTAGCTCCAAATTCTGACACGTCTGACCTGGCCTCCTCTTCACACGCCTCCACACGATGAGACCTAATTCGACTTTGTGTAGATGGTTCTGGGGATTCAGAGTCAAAGGATGGTTCAGGTCTTTGGCTGAAAGAATGCAGCTCTGGGCTCTCTTCTCTGGAACTTGTCTCACTGACCCTTGACCTTGTGAACTTATACGTCTTTTTGTCCTCTTTTGCAGAAGCAGAGGAAAATCTTGACATGGTTCTCAGAGAATCTCCTTTTGACTCATAGGAAGAACATCTGTCTAGCTCTTGTCTTTGGGACCTGGAGAATCTATAACTGGATGTTTCAGAATCCATCTCTCTAACTTTGGATGCTCTGCTATACTTCTCTCTACCCTCCTCACTTTGATCATAATACGCTGGTGGTTCTCTTTCTGCTTTCAGGCCACTGAGCCACTTGGCGGCATCAGCCTCTGACTTTGGTGCACCTGTGTTTGACAGATCAAAGACTCTCTCAGTTCTGTCAAGATCTGCTTGCAAGGGATGCCTGTGACTGTTCATTGTACTCTCTTGATCATCTTCTGTTTCATTTTCCTCTCCTTTGGTCACTTTTTTTTTAAATAAAGTGCTGCGTTTATTGTCTCTGATCACCTTTTCAATTTGATAATCTGACATTTTCTCTCTCATTTCCATTTGCATCTCCTTCTCCTTCCTACTGATTTTCTTTAGGTCAACATCATCAGCAAAGAGGCTGTACAGCGGCTTGCTTGTCTTCATGTCTGAAGTAGTCCCTTCTGTCCTTGCACTTACTGAGGTATTGCAAGATAGGACAGACTGAGACTCAGCCCTGTGCAGTTCCTGCTGGCGAAGCTGAGAGGGAGCAATAGATGAGCCACTCTGAGAACTGAGGAGAGAAACTTTATCATAATCAGCATGCCTGCCAAGGTCTCCGGACATTACACTGGAGGCCATTGCAGATGCTGGCCGGGACAGCATCATGATCTCATTTTGCTTTTGAGCAATGGTCTCATTGACCACGTTAGCAATCCAGTTCTGAATACTTGCCATAGATATTGTGTCACCTGGGCCAACTGGGAGATTGGGAAGGGGTATATTTGGCATCTGAAGCTGCGTTGCCCCCATGTTGCTCCTGTGCTGCGATAAAGATGAGTGATTTGTCTGCATGCTCATTGCAGAAGCTGCATCCTCACCACCGCTCGCAGAAGGTGCTGAGGGCCAGAAAGCTGACAGTGGAATACTCCCATTCACTGTACTGTCTGTCTCCCAGCTGCACATGGACTGGCTTTCTTCTAAAATTTTCTTCGAACGTTCAAGGAGCTCTACACGCCTTTGCTTCTTTTTGACTGAAGCAGAATCCTCACTTTTGGCAAACTCCACAAATTCCTCCTTGCTTTCGCTGCCCACCTTCTTCTGACGCTTCATTTTCCAAGCCTGGTAAGCAGTCAGGTTAATGTCTGACAAATTTCTCCCTTCTGTCCCATCCCCACCTGCCTGACAGCCATCATCTGCTGGAGATGGTGCAGAAGATGATGATGATTCTAAATCCTTCTTGTGAAAGCCAAACTGGATCCTCTTGACCTTCCACCTTTCTAGAGGAGTCAACTTATCTTTGTTCTTCTGGCAGAAATTGTAAAAGGAACTACTGTCTGAAAACACACTCTCCTCATCCACATTCCTCTCCTCTCTTTCTGTTTCTGGCGATTGTCTCTCCCCATAATTTCTATTCTTAGAACGATACCTCTGAGCAGCTTCTTTCTCAATCTCCAGAAGCCTCTGGTTCCACATGTCCCAAGTGCTCTCTGAAGACACAGAGCCCGTGCGGTTCCTCCTCGTCCTGCTAAAGCTACTGGATTCCAGATGTTGTTTTAGGGTTCGGATCTCAAAACTGCTTACACTCTCCACATCGTTGAATTCACCTGACAGGTAAGGTCTTCCTCCGATGCTAGAATCTCCATCCTCCTCCCTGGGTGGACCCTCCCTTTGATATTTCTCATTTCTGCACTGCCAGTCATAAATCCTCTGTTCCACATCCTCCTCAGACTGTTCCCTTTCCTGATCCAGAAGATTTGGAGATGTTTGTCTTCCTTGGTTAACTCCTGGTTCCTTAGAAGACAGGCCTTGTTTCTTCCTCCATTCCTCATACAACTGTTCCTCTTCCTCCTCACTGATGAGGGTGGAGTGTCTGGAAACCCAGCTAGTTTTTTCCACCGATGAAGAGCTCATGAAGCTACCCAGTAGGCTGCTGGTGTCCTCTTCTTCTACTGTGATGGAGTGGGCTTTGGCTCCCACGATGCTTTCTGAGTCCTCAGCTCTAGACAGCCGGGAGGAAGTCCCTGCATGGACAAGAGGACTTTGACGAGGAGTGCCTTCTTCATCTCCATTATGCTCCAACTCTCGTTCCTCCAGCAATTGCTCATTGAGCTCCCTAAGCTGTTTCAGAAAGCCATCATTGGGGTAAATGGCACGCTTCTTCCTCAGAGTCATCAGTGCCTCCAGAATGGTCATATGGTGGTAGATCATCAGGTAAGCAGCCACCAGCACAGCTGAGCGACTGATTCCCATTTCACTGCTGACAAGGATTTTGCCTACAGATATTGAACAGAAAAAAAAAATCAGCTATTTGAAACAACATAGAGAGGTTTGCTCTGATACATAGCACAAAAGGGTTCCCCGAGTAGCAAGAAAAATTGGATTATATATTTCAGTGACTGAAACCAATGCTAGATATTTGTTAGGTCAGTCTTAATAAAAATCTAGATACACACAAGTAAAACCAGCATGAGTTTCAAAACCTGTGAGCAGGCACATTTTAAAACAATCCAAATAACATTCATATTTTTGCCTATACACTTACCAAATAATCAAAAAGCTTTTAATAGGTATTAGAAAGATAAGTGATACTGTATTCTTGACTTGCTGCCTGACAGAGGGTAAGACACTTACACACTCCACGCTTCAGCTTCCCCATATGTAAAAAGGGAGGTACTGGTATTAGCCTCCAGGGAGGTAGTGGGAGGAAAAACAAACAACTTAACTTTTTATAAGGCACATTATAGGATTTAAATACAATTTTATATTAATTTTTTTTTTCCAGAATCTAGATCTGCTGTTTTGCAAGGTACATACAATTACAAGCAGATTGGCTGGAGGCTGGAGTCATAGTATATGTCAGAACATGGGAACCCAGCAATTATCAGAAGAGAACTGATTGTGAATCTGACAAACTGATACAGCTGCTCCAAACTACTGGGACCCACTGTTCTGTAAATACTGACTTCAAGAGCTATAGTAAAAGCTGAGAATCTGCTTTATTTCATGGCATTTACACAGGAACCACCTCTTGCAGGAAACTAAGCTTTGGCACAGAAGAATTGTTTTTAAAGTTACTTTTATAGTGAATTACAATTTAAGAAAAGCTTGTAAACACCAATAGAGCTTAAGCAAGTCTTTGCTAACCTGCAAATAACTGAAATTACTGCTTCTAAATATGTGATAAACTCCAGTTTAATCAAACTGTTTGCAGAAAACTTAATGAAGCCAGTTTAAACACCACCTTTCATACTGTTGATATATTACCACAAGTATTTACCCAGTGTAAATGTAGTTCCTAAAACCCCAGTGTTCTTTTATGCCCTTCTTAGTATTGAAAGCCTTAGTATTGAAAGTTGTCTTCTAAGTGTTTTAACAGCAGGTAAAGCCTATCTAACAGCCTCCCAAAAGAGGGAGGTCTCATTCCTCTTCTCTCTTTCAAGGCTCCTCTGTCTCCCTGATCCTTTCCTCGGTCAGCTCTGGTACTCACCCATCCCTTTGATGAGCCAGTTCAGCTCAAAAACCCAATGGAAAAACATCTCTTCCCTGCTGGGCTGCTGCTTTTGCTGAGTTAGTGAGTTAAAGGTTGATAAACGACAGCAGCAGTAAGCATCTGCACTATGCCGAGGGTAGTGATGGGAGTTATGAGGAAGAACATAGCTGGGTGGAGTGTCTCTCCTCGTGTTGTTGGTGAGCTATTAAAATTGGCTCAACTTTCCTTGTGCATTATCAAAATTTATCAGAGGTAACCTCTGGTCTCTATACAAAAACTAAATGCATTGAATATACAGATGAAGAATATCAGCGATATCACTGATTTGTGATATTGATTTTCATGCTGAAATCTGTAAAGGTATTTTTAACTGTCCACTGAAGCTACAACACAACCACCAGTATACACTGGAGGTCCTCAGAGTAACAGTTGCCATTGAATTGGATGAAGTCCAGCAAATTATACAGTAGCCTGGGTGTATGCATCCAGGGGTTCAACACAACTGTTTTGACTGTTATAGTAAACCATACTGTCCTTTTGTAGTAAGCAGTCTAGCAAAACTGGAACTTGCAGTGTACAGGGATATACCTATATATATAGTATTATATCATATTAATATAAAAAAATGCATTTATTGGAGCAGGGCTTAGCTTCATTGCAATAGTAGGGTACCCTCAAAGCAGCTGGGGGACATGGCTCGTACACAGAGTCTGAAGACACTGGGCTTGCAGCACGGGCTGCTGTGCTGCCTCAGTAGTTTGCCCCCTCCTGTTTCATGTGAGGCATGGCAGAAATGGTCAAGAAGTTCACTGCAACTGGACGCAAAGAACAAAGTATCTGCCTTCTACCCAGTTACAAATGTGGCATCAGCTGCTCATCAGATCAAATCATCCACTCATTGATCCCAAGCACTCCGGAAGCACATCTTCTCCTCTTACCCCTGTAAGTCAGCAGTGCTTCATCAAGGAACTCCGCAGCTGGGCGGAAGTGTTTGGAAATATCCATATCTGGGAAATCATCCACTTCAATACCTAGGTATTGGATATTCAGACCGTTGTAGAAACCTGGTCCTGTGTATACACCTGTGCCATGAGCTGCATTCAAGACATGTGTAATCCCCAGCCTCTTCAAACGGCTTTTGTTCACTGCAACACTTCTTCAGAAAAGAAAAAAAAAAACAAACTTTAGATATCAGTGTCCCTATTTCAGGTAGGAAAGCTGCTCTCTGCAACAAGGTCTACAGAGCTCCCAGACTGTGTCACCTCTCCACACGCAGCTCCACTCAGACTTTAATGTCCTTTGAGAGTTCTACTGGTATTTTTTTCCAATACTCACTGCTAAAAGAAAATCAGAAACCTGCACTCCCCAGTAGAGCTGCATGCTGAGTTTCCGCTCCAGCTTGATTTTCAGCTCATCCTGCCATCCTAGGCTCAGGCTGTTTACTTATTTCTCAATTTTTATCACTCCATAATTGATGCTTCACACTACATTCCCTTCTAATTCTGTCCTGGTCACTTGCACGGGTGTCTCAGACACCTGAGCCACAGTACAGAAAACCTAACCATTTCCACTTGATATTTGCTATGACATTTCTTTTTTAAATTGCCTTTTACATAACAAAGGTTTTAGTCCCAATTTGAAGGCCAAAGTGAACCAGAAGAATGTAATTTGGGCCCATTTGCCTTTTTGTCTCCGAAATAGCTGAAATGTCAAAACAGCATAGAAAGCTGCTGATTCTATTCCAGAAGTATTTACTTTTCAGTGCACAGAGATCTTTGTGAGCATATTCTGAAAAACACTTTGGGGCCCTCTAGGGATGAAAGGTATTAGATGTAGACATGTAATGTATGTTATACCTTCAATGGTTCCATCTGACCCTTCACTGGGAATCTCATGCAACTTGATGACAAAAGTTGACACTCACTTTTCTGCTATGAAGACATTAGGCCACACTTCATCCACAGCATCCCTGGGGGTCTCCAGCCTGTCCTTCAAAAGTGCCCTCTGCAAGTCCAGCACACAGGGCGTGTTAAACAAGCTGGTGTCATCAATCTTTTCCTTAACTCGGTTGTACAGGTCTTCCACCATCAGCTGCTGCGCAGACTCTAACATCCTGGGACACCCTGGATCTACCTTGGCATCCTTTGTCTTCAGCTCTGGAATGAACGACCATTGTTAACTAAAAGCATGTAGAAAAAACACAAATACATGACCTGACATTCTTTGTTCCTAGGACAAGCATTGTGGCTTGTTCTTTTTTTGCCCAATGGCATCACACTGTCCTGTCTGCAATGTGTGCATGTACGTGCCCATCTAGTAAATAGTCAGTAGTGGGAAGAGCGTATTGCGCTGGCCTCTTAGTCCAGAGACCCACACTGTCCAAAGGCACATCCTTTTCCCAGAAGAATGCAGTTGTTCTCTGCAGCTTCCTGAGGAGGGCAAGTAGAAAAGGAAATGCTGATCTCCTCTCCCTGGAATCCAGTGCCAGGACACATGGGAATGGCTCAGAGCTGCACCAGGGGACATTTAGATGGGACATTAGGAAGCACTGCTTTACCAAGTGGGTTGTGAAACACCGGAACAGGCTTCCTAGAAAGGTGGTCGATGCCCCAGGCCCCTCAGTGTTTAAGAGGCAGTTGGATTATGCCCTGAACAACATAACTTTTGGTCAGCCCTGAAGTGGGCAGGCAGCTGGACTAGATGACCATTGTACATCCCTTGCAACTGAATTTCTCCTATTCTATTCTATTCTATTCTATTCTATTCTATTCTATTCTATTCTATTCTATTCTATTCTATTCTATTCTATTCTTTTCTAGTTTGTTGCAGCAAGCAACCAGCTATCAAACTATCCACCACTGTAGTACATGATTCTGCCACAGTCAGCACATAACTTCAAAGGAAATTGCCAAACCTTTCTGTAAATTGTTATTTCTTCGTATTTTTCACTTATGCCTCCTGTGAGGTTTTGTCATAAGGGTTTTCTATCATTTCAGGATCTTTGGATGAGAAAGGAAAAACAAGGCCAACTCAAGCCTCTGTAACTTACATAGTTTTTACCTGGAAGTCTTCTTACCTTCATTGATTATTTGTTTGGCAGCCACAGCAGATGACAGATGGATTGGCTCCATGAAGATGCTCTCTGTATCAGCATCTGATATCACTGAATACCTGCCAACAAACCATACTGCCTATTAGGCAAATGCCCTTCACTGGGATCCCATCTCTGTGACTTAAATCTTTTTCACCCATCCCAGAAGACAGAATCGGGGAACTGGAGCAGTGAGGATCCCTTGATGGAAGCCCTAGCTTTTCTCCCATCCTTCCCTCCCACCCTGGCTCAGCAGTGTAGCACTACAGGCTCCAAATACACCTTGGCACACAGTGTTTGCAGGTTGCAGAAAGGTCCCATGGGGTGGAGCTGCAGTGGGCTGGGAGTGCAAGCCTGATGGAGGAGTTTTTGGGTAGAGAACATCAGTGCCTGGTTTGAGACTGAGAGGAAGATGGAGTACAAGAAATATTCTCTCAAGTAGCTCTCCCTTAGGCAGGCAGACATAATCATGGTCCTGACTAGAATTTATGGAACAATTAAAAACAGATCATGCCAGAAAACTGTTGTGTTTTTTTTTTCTTTTTAATGCTGTTACCTAATTGCCTACAAGCATCCTTTGATGACTGAAGCTGCAACACAAGCATTCAAATTGAAGCCTCTGAACTGAAGCCTATGTACTCAGTGCACTTGTCACTTCACAGCATGAATCTGTGGTCAGTTTTTCCACTCATGTCTTGTTGTTTAACTGTATGTCAGAAACAACTATGAAACCCATAAACACCTTCGAAGGGAGTTATTTCACACAAGGCCTGTTTAAATAAGCATTTTTTAAGCAGAAAGGGGCCACAGTCTTGGACACAAATATATTTCCATCTGGGCCCATCCGTACAGTCCAAGCAAATCTTCTCTTCTTATGGAGACCATCTTAAAATATGTAGCATTTTCCCTGATACACACTCACTACATTTCCTTCCAAAGAAGTGGTACAGATCATTAGGTAGGACAACTTTGTTGCCATCACAGAAGTTATCTGGCAACAAAGACTTGCAATACTTGAAACACACTGTTTGTTTTTGTTTAATTAAAGCAGGAGAGGGAAGGTGATCAATGTGCAGCCAGGATGCTGCAAAGTGTCTGGAGAGCGAAACTGCTTTAATTCTCCAGAATCAAAATGGAGGGAACAGCCATTGGAAACGGTTTAATGGGCTTGTCTAGGTCATTTAGTTGGGTCCCAGCACTTGTCAACCGTGACTGGAAGTAATCCTTTTCCAGGTCTTTGAAGGATTTTATGAGATGAGCAAGAAGAGCCTCGGTCTAATTTACAGAAGCTCACACAAATTTGCAGCTATACCCTGCCTTCAGTTCCTTTTGCTGTAAAGGTTGCCTCCCAGCTCAATAAAAAGATAACAGCCTCAACACATTTTACCTGCAGCTGCCCTGAGCATCCATGAAGCACACAGATGCAGAACTGATCAAGCCTGGATACTTCAAGGGCCTCCTTCTGGTTGGAAAGGACCTTCCTATTTTCATCATGGCTTTTGGCACAGTCAATAAGGAGAAAAAAAAAGAAAAAAGAGGAAGGGATTGGGACAGATGGGAAAGGAAGGGAACATTTGGAAAGGTGCTTCTGATTGTTTTGAGTGACTGATGAGCAGTGGGAGAGTGATTTACCAGGTTTAATACATAATTTTACTATATGTGAGCTCAGTGAACCTCCTAAATGCATGTAGTTAACTGAAATAAGCACTGTCTATATTTTTCTGCGGTGTCACACAGTTAATGGGATACATTTCATAACCTCCTACTTGTTGAAGGCCACTGGGCCAGGTTCTTTTCAAACTCAATCCCTACTCCCTGCCTTCACCTAAAGGATCTCAAATTGTACAGAAAGCCCTGCGGAGCATTTTGCTCTAGGAAGAGAGTACAAAGGGATGTATTCTTCCTTGTATTAGGAGGAAACACATATAATCATGCTTGTTTAGCTTGAGGTAATTCAATTTCTGCTTGCACTGTGACAGCCTCCTGTTTAGTGCCTGAAGCCTGTACCTCAGTAAAAAACCCAAATCCAAAGACCTGTGGTCTTTCCAGGGACGGGAAAGGCTAACATCAACACAAAAAAAAAATGCAGATCCATATAATCAAAAGAAAGACAGCACTGAATTTGGAAGAGTTGAAATCCAGACCACAAGTTTCAGCTTGAGGGTTGATGTGAGAGGATGAGATGGGGAAGGGCAACAATATCAGACCACAGAAATGTTTTCTGTAATTTATCCTGCCCCGCGTGCACGTACACTGTCAGTGGAATGGATTAATTAGCTGAGGATTCCTGTCTCTGCAATCTCTCTTCCCACTGGCACACTAACCCCTGCCTCAGGGAGGGAAGCCTTGGACTCAACGCTTGATCCAAGTGCCTGTGCTGAGAGGAGGCAGAGGAAGAGGAGGGAAGGCAAGATGATTTACCCTATGTTACCAGGTGGCCCCTGCTGCAATCATACTCACCGGCTAGGCGAGGGGCTGCGGAGATAGTGGGCCTGCACAGCCTTCACATCTGGTCCTTCATCCTCCTCACCAGGCACCACCTGCTCGCTCTCTGAGTCTCTGCTGCTGGCCATGGCAGCTGTATGAGGACTCACTGCAAGGGGAGCAGGGCAGAGGGGGGGCTGTTACGGGGTCCCACGTGAGACGCCGTCCCCCCACGTGGTGGCAGGGGGAAGTATGGCAGAAGAAGCTCCCACATCCCTGTGAGCAGCCTTTGCTGCATGTCAGCTGCACTGGCAACTCTGCGGGGGTACCTGCTGTTCCTAGGGCCTCGTGCAGCTCCCTGGCTGCTGCCCAGCAAGTGCCCATGCCCTTCTTGCCTGTGAGTAAGCGCCCGGGGAGGCCAGGAAGGAAGGGGTGGCAGGGCAGAAACTCTATCCCCTCCCTGGCCAGCTCTCAGCCCATGTGTGGTGGCTGGAAGGAGCCGTACACAGCCAGAGCCCGACTGGAAGGAGCATCGGGGGCAAGAAACATGAGACCTTGCCTCCCCATAATGAAACGCTCCTAAAGCCCAAGGTGCTTTCAGCCTTGGGACTTTGTCCTTGTAATCCCTTGTGGGGAGTCCACTGTGCCCACCTGGGGCTCAGGAGAGCAAGCAGGCCATAGCTCGGTTCGGAGCATGAAAATACAGCAGCTCCCCCTTCCCTGGGTCTGGTCAGAGTGGCTCCTGCCTCGCCACGCCACGCCGGCCACCCGTGGCTCCGAAGGGCCCCAGTGGCTGTCCCCAGGCGGGAAGAGCACAGCTGTGTGGCACCAACAGGGCTGAGGAGTAGTGGCTGCTCACGGGGCAGCAAGTGGGGAGGCAGGGGAGCAATGAAAGGGCACTTACCCTCTGCCTGGATGACTCTGCTGAGGGGTCCCTGCTGGAGGCAAGATGAAGGAGTCTGGTAAAGAGGGCAGGAAACCTGGCTGGGAATGGTATCAGGGGGGAGAGAAACCAGCTGCCCCCTCTCACTCTCTCTGTGGTTTCTTCATCAAGGGGCAGGACAACTGTCAGCACCAAACCTTATCAGCTTTCTAATTATAGCGTTGTCCTGACGATGGCTGCTGGATTGCACAGGGAAAGAATTCAGTGCCTCATAGATGGCAGCTGGTCAGGCACTTAACTCCTTCCCTGCTGGGGGCTAGATTCTCTGACACTTCCCAGCTGCAGGGAGAGCCCAGAGAAGAGTCCAAAGCCAGGGAAGGTGGACCTCTGCATGCAGGGAGCCTTCAGGCAACTGGGGCCCCACCAGGTACAACATGACATGCTGGCATGAGCCTTGGGAAATGCAGTGCAGGATGAGCCACTCCAAGCTCACTAGAGGCAAGCTACCTGCTTACTACCTCCCAAACTTTTGTAAGGTTTTTTATGTAAGGTTTTTGATATGGATCCCCACAACACTCTTACCACTCATTTTCGCTTAATGCAGTGGTGTTTTTGGAGCTGGGGGGGCCATAGGAGTGGCACTTGTGAGAAGCTGCTGGAAGCTCCCCTGGTTCCAATCCCTGCCCCGCCACTGCCCATGGTAGAGCAAATATGGGAAGCTGGATGTGCCTCTGTGAGTAACATATTCAAGAAAAGGGAAAATGAAACTGCAAAAATATAAGAAAAGGACTCGTGGAGCAGAGGATGAAGTGAGAGAGCAATGCCAGAGAAAAGATAGCAAGGTCAGTGAAGGAGGGGAAAAGATGCCCGAGCAGAGATCTCCCCACAGCCCATGGTGAGATGGCAGCTGTGCCCCTGCAGCCCATGGAGGAGCACTGTGGAGCAGTCCCTGAAGGACCACGGTGGGGTAAACGTGGATTTGTAGCCCCTGAAGTGTCACAGGTGGGCAGATGTGAAGCAGCAGCCTGTGCAGGATCATGGAGAGGGTCAGATGTGGATGTGCAGCCATGTAGGACCCCGTGGCAGGGGAGGTGACTGCTCCCGCAGCAGCCGTGACTCTGTGTGCAGCCCAGGCGGGAGCAGTCTGTGCCTGAGGGACTGCACCTGTGGGAGGGACTCGTGTCCCAGGGGTTCCTGAAGGACTCTCCCGGGAGAGGGACCCCGCGTTGGAGCAGGGGAAGAATGTGGGAAGTCCTCCCCCTGAAGAGGAAGGAGCGGCAGAAACTCCGTGTGGGGAACTGACCCTAAACACCCCCTGCCCCTCCCTGTGCCCTGAGGGGGAGGCAGCAGGGAAGGGATCTGGGCCGGGGAGAAGGGACAGGTGCGGGGAAAAGGTATCAAGATCTGACCATGTTTCCTCTTTCTGCTTGTAGATTAAATTGGTTTTTTCTTCCCGAGTTTGTCTGGTTTTGCCCATTACTGTAACTGGAGAATGCAAACCTCCCTGCCCTTGTCTTGATTAACAAACCTTAAGGTGGATTTTCTCCCACAGTGGGAATGGGAGGTGAGCTAGTGGAGGCCTGGTTGATACCAGTTGTGACACCTCTAAATTAGAGAGAAATGGATTTGACAGATAGACTATTTGATGGATAAAAAATTGTCTGGATGGCTGCATCTAATTGCAACAATGGCTCAGTGTCCAAATGGAGATCAGTAACATGTGATGTGCCTCAGGGGTCTGTATTAAGACTGGTACTGTTCACTATCTTCATAAATGACATCGACAGTACAGTCTATGATAATCAGTACAGGCTGGGGGATGAATTGATTGAGAACAACCCTGCAGAGAAGGACTTGGGGATATTAGCAGATGGAAGTCTGGACGCAGTCTAGCAATGCACGCTTGCAGCCCAGAACTGGGCTGCATCAGAAGCACGGCCAGCATGCCAAGAAAGTTGACTGCCCCTCTACTCTGCTCCTGTGAGACCTCACCTGCAGTGGAGTTCAGCTAGCAGCCTGGCAGCTCTTCCTCACTGCTTGTTACAATTTGTCACTTTACGGGATTAAGATGACCATGCAGAATAGAGGCAAGGATGTTAGTAAGATTTGTTAATGAATATATGCATATGCAAACATAGCAAAGTAACAGCCTGTAAGTGGTTGAGCATCTGTCATTGGTAATTAATGTATCTACTCATAGGTGCACTCCAACTGAGCACAGTCAGGTACTGTTCTCTTAGGCTGCAGAGATAGGATCTTGATGGAAGGTTCCTTTTTCTCTGTCTTAACAGAAGTTACCATAATTTATAGTGTTAGCACTATGCTACCTACGCAGTAATCCTCATTGGCTTTTATAGGTAGGTGAGCCTTATAAAAGTATGTATCTTTGGCAAGACAGTGAAGCCACCCTAGTTTTGTATTAAAGGTTTTCACGTCATGTTCAACCTGAAACAGGTTGCTCAAAGAAGCTGTGGCTGCCCCCTCCCTGGAAGTGTTCAAAGCCAGGTTGGATGTGGCTTTGAGCAACCTCATCTGGTGGGAGGTGTCCCTGCCCAAGCAGGGGTGCTGGAACTAGATCATCTTTAAGGTCCCTTCCAACCTAGACCATTCTATGATTCTATGTCAATGCCAGTTTCATTTAAATAAGCTAATAATGTCCCCCAAGAGTCCTATACATCAGTTAAAAGATTCCCCAGAGCTGCTGTCATCAGCAAAAATAAAACTTCAAGGATTTGCCTTGTCCATGGCTGAGTCATAAAGACGTTGGTATGTATCAGCCTGTGTTAAGACACAGGCCTGTGTTACCCTAAGTAGTTCTATGGTAAAAGTTCTGGCAGCGTTGCCCATACCTGTAACAGTTCTTTTAGCTGTGGTGTCAATGCCTGTGAGTTTTGAGAGTTCACACTAGATAGGGAAAGAAAGTCAACATGGAAACAAAACAAACAAAAAAAATCTCTTAAAATTGCCAGCTGTCCCAATTTTTCTGTTTGGGCAGCTCTACCAACTTCTTAAAGTAAACCACACATTTGCCTCCTGCATTCTCAATTTCTCAACAGCTCCTGAGGTGCCTCAACAAGAATTGTCAGGGAAACAGAGCAGGAAGTAAGTGCTTAAGTATGTTTCCCAATCTAGGCCTAAATAGCTTACCAAAGCAATGAAGTGCATCTAAACAAGTGTCTTAACATCGGATTTATGTAAGTATCACGTGTTTAAGCATATGCTCTCTATGATACCTAGGAAACCAGTCTTACTTAGCTGCCTCCTAAACAACAGAATGTTACCACTCTCAGCTCCAATTTATTTACTTGTAATGCACCTGAATGCCTAGTGGAGGCACCATAAAGCTGTTCCCACAGTTAATCGTTTCCACAACAGTACTTCCACATTTACACCAGTAAAGGGAGCCTGTCCAACTTATGGACAGCTATGTCTAAGTTATGGACCCTGAGGTGCCTGTTCCTCCTTCTTAGAGCAGTGGGACTAAACACATGTCAATACACTTGGACAGGAGGCACCTTTTTACTTTTACAGGTAAATGGCAAATTTATGTGAAAATAATGCATTTGTTTCTAGATATACATGCAGTGCTTAATCTACACACCATCTTTAAGACAGTAAGGTTACTAAGCTCAGGCCTGCTTTAGGTATTTGAGGATCTGTTGTTACAGCATGGTTTCCTGCTTAACTCTGCAAGTTCTCTGTATTGTGCTTGCGATTTCTTTTTTACAAGCTATTTGCTGAAGAAAATGGACTAAACTCCACGTGTTTCCACAAGCAGTAGGATTTACAAGCCTGGTTTCCAATGGATGTGTATCCTGCAGTCCAGGTGCCCCAGCACGATAAAAATAACTCACAATGCCATCAGCTCTTCTGGCTCCCTGTGATTTCTCACTATATTGTGTTTCCCTACCTACTTGTATGCACAAGAGATGAGACAGACTGTTGGCTGTAAAACTACAGATTCTTGGAATGGAAGACAACAGCTAATGCCTAAGAGGTAGCATTAATTTAGATTTCTCTCTTATCCCAGCTGATTGGGATTGTTGATTTTTATGAAACTGAAAAGAACTTCACATCTTTAAAACCACTGTCAGTCTATCAAATTTAGCTGAAATTAGTCAAGTGAGTTTTGAAATTATTGGAGAGAAGAGAGGGAAGAGAAGTTGTATAAATGCTAGTGAAAGTCTTATTTCTGTGAAGAGGATAACAGTAAGCTTACCAAGTCAGTACAGGGTCTGTCAGGAATTGAAACCAAGTTATTTTGGTGAATACTCAAAGCTGCTATGTAGAGAACTGAGAATTATCAGAGGAAACATGGGCAAATGGTGTACAGTGATTGCAATTCTGTCTCCACTTCTGCTCATCAGACTCAGTTAAAATATTAAATGGGAGCAAAATTAAAAGGGTGAAAACTAAAGATCCTACATGTCTCTCCCTGGAGGCTGTGGGATAAAGTCACAAAGATCTTGAAGTCTTTAAAGGAGGTGAAAATTTAAGAACCTTATCCTTGCGAGCTCCAAAGAGAAGAAAGGAGACTACTGACCTTGCTCAATTTTTGTTCACATTTTAAATCATTTAATCATAAATCATTTAAATCATTAGCATTTAGAGGTTAGCAAGCTGTTTTTGGAAAAATGGTCTCCTTTCTTTGCAGGGTTCTTGCCATCTCCTAGTGCCTGCAAAGATGAGATGCATACAGCAGGCTGAATTTTTCTCCTGGCTGTCCTCATTCAGAAGATTGCTAAGAATACAGTTTCTGTACTCTGATGTGCTTTAATTTGCTTTGTGCTAGCAGATTGTGAAGAGAACTGAGGTTATATATCAAGCATAGAAGTACATCATGTCTTTTCTATCAGAGGGATTGAATCTCTAGACATTCATAAGCTTCCTTGTCCTGCAGGTGCTTTGAACAGCTGCCATGCAGACAAGAAGGCAGTCTTCAGTATGGCTTTTGACAGGCTTACCATGCAAGCATGGGACAGCACAAGATCAATATCCAGATCCACTGTACTGGAGTAAACTCAGGTACCTCTGGTGTAGAGACCAACTTTTGAAGTTACCACCAACAGTCGAAACAGAGTTCATCAGTATTATCACTGCACTGTGAATAAGATTCACTTCATCTGCAAATGATGTCTGAAGACATGTAGTACCCATATAAGATGCCTAAAATGACCACTCATGCCCTAAAAGTGACGTGGCATCTAGCTAGAAATAGAGTGTAGATCCCTCCCAGTAGGAGACATCCCTTGCTGCCTATTTACAGTGAAGAGTTTCAAAGACATGCTAGCCAGCTGCACTCAATTAAATATAATGTCAGATATTTGCCTGAGCTGCCATCAGTCCTCCTTTTATTCTTCAGTCAATTATAGCAGCAGTTATCTGTGCTGTCCAAATGCCCATCCAGAATACGTGAGCAGTGTCTGGACTTTCACTGTGCATGTCTCAGCAGACAGCATAGCATGCTACAAGCCATTAACCAGTCTGCCTAACAGCCTTCTTCAGCAGGAAGGTAGAAAGCACCTTTGATACCCACAGCTGTTGTGCAAACTACACACTGGGACAGTCGAACAGTAAGAATATGAGCAACAGTAGCTGAGATGCATCTAACATATTTAGATAGCATCAAATTCTCATAAATTACATGTTCTTACAGGTATTTAAGGTAGGTAGAGTTAAGCACCTCAGTTCCTTGAAGCCTGGATGAGGGCAGCTGCCTCCTCTGTGAAACACATCGATACCTTTGTTAACTGCGGCCTAGACTCCCTTAATAAACACTGAATATGAGTGAGGCTTATCCTCCCCTAGTTATACATCATTACATGCATAACTTCAGTTGTTGTATTGTATACTTACAGTCACCACACCCTTTGGTTTGCCTCTTCTCTTGCTTTATGTATCTGTGTGCTAGGAGAAACTGGGAAAGGCAGTTTAATTGAGGAAGAAAGTTCACAACTGGGGAAGGAGATCACAAGTCTCTCTGCCCCTAGGCAGAGAGCAGCAAGCAATATCAAAGCCTAGAGCTGATCTGGTTTGTCATTCTGCCTGGGAGGGGAGTGGCAGACTGGAGAAGGAGCTCTTTAAAAGAGACCAAGGAAGTGAACCTGTGATGCCACTGTGAAGCAGCCCTTCAGCTAAAGCCAATTACTTACCCTGGCACCTGGTGACTACAAAGAAGAGCACCTCCAGGTGAAACAAAGGAGACATAAGGAGAAGAGCAATGCAAAGACTTTGGCTGCTTGTTTTCAGTGCAAGTAAGTACTAACTTTGTTATGTTGTCAAGGGTTGGGTAGGAGGAAACACTACAAAGTCCATCCAAATATTCCAGTGGACTTCACGTGTTTCTTTTTTGTTTAGCAAAAGTTCCTTTATGCTTATGATCAGCCAGGATGTTTGCTGTCTCTATGCTGAATAATGTCCAGACTCACAGGAATCTCGTAAATCCATGAGACAGTGTTAGGAACAGGAAAAGAATGCTATCCTTCATGAGGTCGTTTTAAAACCAGGTTTAGTGGCTTTCATTAAATACAATGTTTATTTCTGACGAAGAAACTTTCTCAACTGGAAGTGGAAGAGTCCTTAATTTTTACTTTCTACATAAATCTGCATGTAGCATATGCCTCCATAAGTTTAAATCACACTGTTTATATGTACTCTGATACAGCCTGTGATCTCTCTATATTATTTACCTTAAGGGGATGTACAACAATTCGTACTATGACAAATAAACCAGCCAGCTGGCCCTTGGCATACATCTGTCTTACCCTTTCTCATCCTGCCTTCCAGAGCCTGCAGTCTCACTGCCACTGCATTTTGACCTGTCTTGTCTTCTCATACCAATGCTTCTATACTTCTTTCAGGCTACAAACAAAGCTATGCACATGGAAATAACTTGAGTTTTTTTACCAAAAATCCTCAAAGCCTCACTTCAGCAATAGGACCCAAAAGAAGGAAATTCAAAAAGTTTAACATAATTAGAAAAAGTCAATGTGCTCCATATGCAGCAATGTGACTTGGGTCATGCCACCAATGGTAATACCATTGGTATTCATTCTCCTTCTTCATTACTCCTACTTTTCATGCTAACCAAATTATAGATGGGAATTTTTTGTGAGCAGATAATTATTTTGGGTGAAGCTCTTCTTGCCTCTTTGCGCAGCAGTAAAATAGTAATAATTCAGTGTTAAAATACTGGCTTGTAAAAAAAATTTGGAGAACACATTATTGTGGATTCCTGCCCTGCACCAGTGCTGGCATGTCAGAGCTGCCCTGAACGAGCAGCATCAGGGTCTCAGCACAGGCTGTACATCTTCTCACTGCAATTGTCTGAATAACTGGTCCTGTGTACCTGCTGAAGGTAAAGCTCCTAATGGTCCTTCTGAATCAAAGAAGATACTTACTTTTAATGGAAATTTCACATTTAAGAGGTTTTCCCTCTCCCACTTTGAAATTAAATTTCATCTTAGAGTCTGACGTAAAACTATTGAGGAATCAGAAATCAGACCATTTCCTCGTGAGAGTGAAGTAACACATTTCCACTCTTCCCACTAGCCAAATATAGCAAGACAATTCAGAAATAATAGTTCTGCTTGATGAGAATCTCAATTTTTTTGAGTATACAAATTATTCCTCTAATTTTTTCCAGCTGCATTAATTGTCCTCCATTCTGTTATCTCTACTCAGTAAGGAATGTGAAAGTAGGCAAGTCACTTTTATTTTCTTCTTCCTTTGGACAAGTACAAACATTTAAGTTAAACAGAGGGAGTAAAAAATGTTCTCAACTTCTTGAAATATTAGTAACAGCAAAATAAAGGTAATTCTAAGGCTTAAATCTAGGTAACACCATCCCTCTAGAACTATATAGGCTATTAGTCCTCTCTCCTTTTCTGAAGTTGTTTCAGTATTGGCCATCTCCTCCCTCCAGCTGTACTTCAGAAAAATTCTGTTTTTTTCAGAAAAAAACCATCCCCTGAAGTTTACACACCAATTTTTAGACATACTGAGTATGACTAGCTGGCTGTTGATGACTTTGTGAAATGAGCTGAGAAAAGGAAAAAAAATTGGCATGAGTAAACTGCATCTCATAAAGAAACTGTGTAGCTCCCCCAAGAGCCAGAAGGAGCCCTAGCAAGGGCGAAATAAGAGCCCTAAAGAGATGTGGGTAAAAAAATGGGAGAGCATCAGAAGCAGTTGGGACATTAGGATAGCAGGAACAGATGAATAAGCAGTCTTGCTTGTTGGGTGTCTGTGTCTCCTGTACATGGTGTTTGGTTCAGTTGTTTCCTAACTCTGCACTCAAGACATGTTTGGAAAAAAGAAAATCTCATTTATTGTAGGATAGGAGTCATCCAGTTGGAGGAAGGAAAAGCACTTTTGGGGGTGAAGCCTTAGGGCTGGGCAGTCTCCTCTCTGCCTTAGGGCTTGAGTTAGTGACCTGTCAGTGAACCAAAGCCTGGTAGAACCAGTTTCTAAGTGACAAAAGCACAGAAAATGGGGTTTGCTCAGTCTCCTAGTAGAGATGGTGGTGCTTTTAAACTTAAATGCTGGAAAACGTGTCCATCCAGTCATGACAGACCAAGAGAAAGCTTTCCTAAATGCCTCTCATATAGAGGAATAACTTAAAAACACAAGTCAGAAAGAGCCCTAGGGCTAGGCAAACATGGCCTTTGTACTGGGTGCTCTAGGGCTGGGAAAGAACTGGGAGTGGCTGCAATAAAACCATGCTAGAAATATAGAAATAGTTTACCCTGCTGGCTTCATTCTTATGGGTGTCAGCAGCTGTAAATTAATTAATCCCTGAGAGAACAGAATCCACCACCACCATGTCACAGAGGAAGAGACTAAAACGCACATACAAACTGTACAAGACCACAGAACAACTTTGTGATGGGATGGGGAACACAGAAAGGTGTGAACTTCATTTAGAAGCATCCTGCCCTAGTCATGTGGCTGCCTCTCCTCATCCAGGGTACTAACAAGCTCAGAAGGAAGTCTTTGTACTCTTGCTGAAAATGCCTAAAGCTGCTTCTGAAGACAGCTATGGAAGGGAGTGAATCCCTGCCTGGATGCAAGGAAAAAGTGGTGTAATGAAGGGAAAGTTTTGGCTGCTGTGAAAATTCCCATCATGCTCCTCTCATAGAGGCAAGATGCAGCAGTTCTGTAAGTACAGGCCATTTCTAAGAAGAGACTTGGAGAACCATTTGCTAGGGGCAACAGACTGGATCTGAGATGCTGTAACAGAATTTTTTACCTCTACTGAGGGGGAGCAGATCTCCATGCCAACTGTCTGATCTTAACCTGTGGAAGTACCTGAAGTGCTACCAGCAGGTTCCTAGTACGATGACTACAAAACCCTTCAGGTCCCTATGCTGTTATTTTCTGAGTCACTATCATGCATTGCTCTTACAGTCAATGATCTGGTTGCACTCAACTTGGCAACAGCTTACACTCACTGACCTAATGCACGTGACTCTGGTCTTTTCCTGACTAAATAAACATGTATTCACAATCCATTTGCAACTCAAGATGGAATCTAAATGTCGTTTTTTCTCCACTTTGCACATTACATTTCCTTATGGATCTAATCTGGACTGAGATATAGCAGGAAGAGGACCCAAACCTTGCTAGATGGCAACTTTTCTGTAAAAGTTCTCAAGGGAACACTTATTCAACCTGGTTCTTCCAGAAACAAACCTTCACCACCACACACATGGTGCTCCTCTCAGGATGAGCATATATTTCTGTCTTTCTCCACTCTCCTCCTTACTGAACCACGTTTGTCTTCGTTATGGGAGTGCCTCTGAGCTGCACTCCCTTTCTTGACTCCCTGCACTCTTCAGCAGGTTTCAGACTTAGAATGATTCAGTCTGGTGTCATTAAAAAAACATTAACAAACAAACTGTAAGGACAATGCAGGTGTTTTTAAACATAGGCTGCTACAGGCATGAAGGTCATCTGGGAAAGGACAGAGGTAAAATCCCCTGCCCAATTCTGAGAATAACTAAAACCTGCCACTAGCTAATGCATAGGTATGATGAATTAAGCATCAATCAAATGGAATACAGTGTACAAGAAACACAGAGGGATTTCTGTTTTATTCAACCCTCAGCTATTCCTATGCTCCACAGGCAGGAGCTACTTTTTCCCCTCTTGGGAAAAGAGAATTACCACCCTGCCAATTTTTAAAATCCAATAGATATTCTTCTCTTGATTCTTTCAAGCTCTTTTTCTTTTCTAGATGTTTCTCTTTTCAGGGAATTACATTAACAAGTTTTGATTCCCCAGCACAAAATGTCACTTCTCTATGGACTTGGATTGAGTCAAGTTACTTGACAGCTTCCCTCATCCCTGAAATTTCACAGTATCAATTTGTTACTTTAGCCTGAATCCTTAAGACTGTTCATACGCTTGTATTATCAGTTTATCTGTCTCCCTCTGTACATTTGGAACTGTCAATGGATGCCAGTCACACTGAAAGAGGACTCAGAAAAAAACCCACATATCTTTATAAACTGAATGGCAATGTATGTCCAGGTAAAGAAGAGGGAAGCAAGGAACAGAAAGCAGAGTTCAGCTGTTAGCCATCCTGTGCAGCAGTTTCCTATAGTCAATCAGCCGTAGCATACATCACCTCTTGCGCAGTGGAGAATGTCAGGGATGACAGAGAGGATGTGGGGTTATTGTGGCATGTGAGAAAGCCAAAGACACAAAACATGGAATCCTGATGTCATTAATTTTGCTGACTGCAGAATTTATTCTCTTCCTAGTTCTGTCAACTGCTCATGCCCTCACTGTGGAAGCACCTGTCAAGGAAACAAAGGTGGCACGAGGGAACAACGTAACCCTCCAGTGTTATTTTAAAACTGATGTTGCCGTTACCTCAGGAGACCTTGTTGTCTGGAGAAAAATCAATAGCCCGGTAAATCAAGTTGCATAAAAAGAAACATATCACAGGGCATTCAAGAGGGGGTTGGGAGGAGAGACGGAAGCAGGAAAGAAGAAAAACATTCCTGCAAGACTTTCTTCCATCTCAGAACAATGCAAACAGAAGCTCTGATTCTAGATATAATTTATCCCAGATCTATTGCATGATACTAGGCAAGTCCCAACCCTATTTTCTCTCCCCTGTTCTTCTGTCAGTCTACTGAGGATACAACACTGTATGTGCTGTGGGTTTACATCTATTAACATCTGTAAAATACTCAGATACTGTTTAAAAAGATTTGTATATTTTAAGTGTATATACATTTACATATATATACATCCTGCTGATAATATTAAAAAGTTTAAAGTTGACTATGACAGCACATGGAGAAATTCTTGAGGTCTTCTACATTCACATGAACATTTGAAGGTAGGGAGACCTTTAAAGTTCTCCTTGACTTCTTAGAAATTAGAAATACTCCTCACAGTTAACTGCCAAGGGTTTCTTCTCTGACAATCCCTGCTGGAAGAAAGCAGGGGAATTTGTGTATTCATATGTGAATTTGATTGACATACGGACCTCAGACAAATCTTAGGGTGTCTTGGCATGGAGAGGACAGATGAATAAGGCCCAGCAAAATCTGCTATCTCTGAATTCGGATAATGTGGGAGAAGGGGATTCCAAACAGAAACCCAGAACATTTTTAGTTTCTATGTGCTTGGGGTTTTGGAAAAATAAGGTAGCTTAAGGCCCTCTTTTGCAAGCTGCTCTTAAGAGCGGGCTAATCCATTGAGTTAGGTTCTAGACTCATACAGAAGAAACTAAGCGATCACTTTCCCTCCCTCTATCAGGATGATGCTGTCACTAGGTATTTTGATGGACTTGTACAGTATGGCAAGGGCTATGAAAACCGTTTACAGCTTAGTGGTGACGTAGACAAAGGGAACATCAGTATCACCATCAACGCAGCCACCATGGAAGACAACGGGACATACGCCTGCAGCGTCCGTCTTCGGAATGACTTCCCCAGACAGACTGCAATCTTGTCTCTTTTAGTCCTTGGTAAGCATAATGGAGACAACACCAGACCTGTCAGAGAAAACACATCCTCTAACACAACACTCTTCCTCTAACATTCACACTGGTTTATACAACAGATTTTGTTACAAAAAAAAACCCCAAAACAACCTTCCAAGAGAGCATCATACACAGTGCCATCTTTGGTTTTTTCCTACTACTATGAAAGAAGGGTGGAAGGTTTAGAGTACCCAACTCCCTTAACTACCTGACTGTACAAAATAGTATTTAGAGTTATATAGATCACTTTCTTAATAACCCCTGCCTCATTACAAGGCATTCCTCATCCCTCCTGTGGCTTATCATACTCCAGTTATCAAGGGGGGAGTTACCCAACTCTATTAGACATATCTCAAACAGCATGTCACAATTTCTTCTTGGCTGACCAGTTCCAAGAAGGGAGAAACAAAATGCAGACAAATTCACTCCAGTTCCTTTGAGAAGAAGGCAGTTCATGCAAGACCAACACCTGTTTGACAAGAATAAAGACTGCAGGTGCAGAAGATGGATCGAAACAAAAAAAACTACTTCTGACTAATAAAATTCCTTCCTTTTTTCTTCTTTCAGTTGCACCATCTAAACCAGAATGTAAGATTCATGGCACAGCAGAATATGGACAGACAATCAATCTGACCTGTATTTCCCATGAGGGCTCCCCAAAGCCCAGCTATACCTGGCAAAGCTTCAATGTACAAAATGAGCCCCGTCCTCTGGAAACAACAGAAGGTATGGGTTATACAAAGACCTCAAGTCTTTGAGCTTTCTGTAGACCCAGGTTGGAAACATTTTGAACTGCAAATACAAAAGCACACTTAATGTTTTTCTAGGAAGTTCCCTAACTAGGATTTTGAAAAGTTGTTCTTTAGATACAAGACACACTCATTAGTAACTTAGCAGAGGGAAAAGAACTGTTACCTGAACTAACAAAATAAGATTTTCACTTAAGTTCTCACCTGGCAAGAAACTGACTCATTCCAGTCAGAAAGAACTGCTTATTTGCTGAGCACAAGGAGGTGCTCATAAGGAATGACACCAAAGTTTCTAACTGGTGCATCTTCATAGCCCAGCTTGCTCCACAACAACCAGGTCACTTGCTGTGGTGAAGGCAATCAACAGTTGGCTCTGGAATCATTGAACGATTTAGGTTGGAAGGGACCTTAAAAATCATCTAGTTCCAACACCCCTGCACAGTCAGGGACACAACCCACAAGACGAGGTTGCTCAGTGCCAGTGTCACACCACTCTCAGAGTCAAGAATTTTTATGTCTAAACTAACTATACCCTTTTCCAGTTTAAAGCCTATACCCCTTGTCCTGTTGCTACATGCCCTCTTAAAATGTCCCCCCCCAGCTTTCGTGTAGGCCCCTATCAAGGAAGAATGCTATGAGGTCTCCCAGGAACCTTCTCTTCTCTAGGCTGGACAACCCCAACTCTTTCAGCCTGTCTTCATAGGATAGTGCCTCAGCCTTCTGATCATCTTCATGGCCCTCCTCTGAACTCACTCCAACACCTCTATGTCCTTCATGTGTTTGGGATTACAGACTTGGACACGGTACTCCAGGTGGGATCTCATGAGAGCACAGTAGAGGGGGAGAACCACTTCCCTTAAGATGCTGGCAACACTTCCTTTGATGCAGCCCAGGATATGGTTGGCTCTTTGGGCTGCAAACACACACTGCTGGCTCATGCTGAGCTTCTCATCAACCAACACTCCAAAGGCCATTCCATCACCATCAATTGAAGCTGTTTTCCTTCCAGAGATTGCTCTTAACCTATAGCAAGTCATCAGAAAGAGTTACACTACTCCTACTACTCCTGCTTTGAGCACAAAAGGGGCTTCTGATTCTTTAAGACAGTCACACAGGCCCCAATTAGTTTCAAGTCAGAATCTGGGAAGAAAAAACCAAAACAGGATCTGATTTTCTGTGACAGGATATTTTGTAACAGCATTCATACAGAAATGAGGGTTTAGTACCACTTAAAGCATAGAGTGACGGAGGACTCAGATTTATTCCTTTAAACAACATTATTTCCTCCTGGTATATTCAGCTCCAGAAAAACTGAGTATCTGAACTTTTTTTGTTTGTTTGTTTGTTTTTTGTTTTGTTTAAGCTACTGTAGCATTGCCAAAGAGGTAAACTAACTCTAAGCAGACTCAATAGAATATTCAACACACACTCACCGATTGTTGTGTGAATGATGCAAAAGTTGGAATGTCACCAGGGACACACACCTTATTTGACTGTCCACTAAGTGGTGCCAGCGCGTCACGCAGCCCTGAACATCCCAGGATTTCTCACTTCATAGCAGCAGATGCTGCTGCTTCTGACATCATCCTTCACTTATGGCAGAAAACTCTCCTGAACCATTTCAACCTTCTTTCTATTTTCATCAGAGCACAGATGCCCAGGTGGTGTACTGACTGTCCCCTTCTACGTCAGCCTGGCTGGGTACCCTACTGTCACAACAAGCAATTTTTCTTTCTGTGCTAAGCAAGTCCCAGTGTTGCAGAGCATGCAGAATCCCCTCAGAAGCCACTCCATAAATTGATAGTATCT
Source organism: Heliangelus exortis (assembly GCF_036169615.1). Classification (NCBI taxonomy): domain Eukaryota; kingdom Metazoa; phylum Chordata; class Aves; order Apodiformes; family Trochilidae; genus Heliangelus; species Heliangelus exortis. Next base: position 104,715,963 of record NC_092422.1, on the reverse strand, counting down.
GACCTGCATTTTTCTCAAATTGACTCGTTGGTCAAGTACTTTTGATTTAAAACAGGAGGATCTGCAGCCAAGTAATAGATTAACTTCGAGAGATATAAACACCACATTACAAGGAAAAAAAAAAAAAAAATCATGCTATTTTACTATCTGGCACTAGGCGCCAGCAGAGACTACACAGAATCTCAGTCCCACGAGCAGACTGGAAAGAACTAAGATCACAGGGAAACTAAAACAGGCAAGTCACTGAAAAATATTCAGAGCCTTTTGCTTTTAAAGCAGGAATATCGACCTTTAGTGGTAGATTGCAAGCAAAAAGCATGGGTTAGGAGATGTAACAACAAAAATTGTTTTGAGCAGACAGCTAAGCTTTTAGTACATCATTCTGAGCTTCAGTGGATCGAACAGAAAATATCAGTACCATAGCAATGCAATGTCACTGCTTTTTTTATTCTACATTTATTTTCACAGCCTGCATGGGCCCTTCAGGTCTAGAAAGCTATTTCCCCCACTGCTACATGGTTCAGGTGTGAAATCCTAAGAGATGGAGGACGGAAGAGCATTTTGTTGTTTTACAATTAAATCCATCAGATGGCCATTTCTCAAAGACAGATGCTGGTTTGGGCCACACTGTATTTCTCAACAAAATCCAATGCAAAAAAAGCTTTCCCTGAGCATGCATATTTCTTTACCCTCCACCTACAATTTTCTCTCTAAAAGGAATGTTCAGATGCCACATTCCCTGTAACGAAAACAGCAACTTCCGTTTGGCCTCCCACAAATCACACAAAAAACTGGCACTGGCATGGCAGCTCCTGAGTGAGATGGAGCAATCCATCAGCCTTAATAACCTCTCATCACTCCCAACACCCTGGGACAGAACCAAAGGGCTGCTGTCCCCACTTCCTTCTCTGCTTTAATTCTTATCTTTTTTTTGGACTGGATTTGTGTCTTCCAACAGGGGGACAAATAACTCTGAAGAACATCTCGGCAGACACCTCCGGCTTTTACATCTGCACTTCAACAAATGTAGTGGGAAAGGAATTTTGCAACATGACAGTCACCGTTGTGCCACGTAAGAGATGGGGTTATTTACTAAAAGAGTAGTATCAGAGTCCAACCACCAGAGAATGTATCAGAGAACGTACCCTAGCCATGTGGCAAAGCAGGCAATGCAGACATAAATGCATAAAATTCTGCTCTCTTTCCAAAAAATCAGGACACTTAATTTACCTTTAAGTCAGATTCCCTGCCTTGGTTTACATGGCCATAGAGCACTTACTTATAGGGCTAGTCCACAGATGACAAAAAAATGTACAATGAGATAGGCCTGAGCTCTCAGCATCTAAAACTGAACTGTATCAACAAAGTACATCAGCTGTTCAGATCCAGAGGCTCCTCCCTATCACTATCTAACTAATTATTCCTGCAGACTTATCACCTGCTCAGGACAAAATTGACTGCAGTTGCTGTAGTCAAATAAATGTCTTCCACTCAGTCTAGATGCAGTAGAAGATCTGACATCTGGTAATTGCATCTGGTATCATTCTCACTGCAAAGGGGTTAATTCTTTTTCTCCTGTATAGCATCCCTGAACATAGCTCTTTATGCTGGCATCATCGGTGGAGCTGTTGCTGCAATTATTGTTATTGGTATTTTAGCCTATTGCTGCTGCTGTCGGGAGGACAAGGACAAGAACAAGAACTATGAGATGACGTAAGTACCTTTCTCCAGAAAAGTCAACAGAACATAAGAAGAGTTTATGTTCTCCCTCCAGCATCAACATGCTGAGTGGAAAGCGTGTGAGAAAAAAGAAATCAAGGAAAGTGTGCACTGCTTTCTTATCTCAGTTTCCACCCTAGTAACTCCTCTCTCTTCACATGGAATATGCCCAGTATTACCAGACACCTTTGTGGTCTCTAGAGTACAATGCAAACATTCAAACCTTGGTACTAAATTAGCAAGCCTAATTAAGTCAAGCATGCACAGCTACTTGATAAGCAAAGCCCAGACTGTTTCTCATTTCTCTGAGTTCTTACAGCTGTTTCCATCCTTGCTAGCCAAAATCACCATGAGGCTCTGCATTTAGAATTATCACCTTTCATTTCTGTCAAACCTTTTCTTCATTCTCATGATGAAAACAGACCACTAGAAGAGAAGTGGGATGGGGAAAGATACAGCAGTTACCTTTTTCTCTACATATATGCTACAAAAACACAAAATTAGATTACATGCCTCTTGCAGCACCAGCAAGACTTAATTGATGGAATTCAGCTTGGTACACTTCCAGGTCAGGTTACAACAGTCTAAAACCACTCTAACACAAAATGACTTCAGGAAAATTTCTAGCTTGTTTCAATTAACATCTTTACTCCTGAACGTTTTAGGGAGCAAGAAGACAGAAATGAACCCTCTTTGGAGATGCCTACAGGAAATCTGAGAACAGAAGAGGATGTTGAACATGTATGAACCACAAAGCCAATGCCATCTTCATGTTTTACTGAGGCACAGACACCACTGTAGAAATCCATCCGTTTTTCTTATTACAGGAAGGTTTTTTTGAATAACAAAATGAAAGCTAATGGCTCTGCTTTCAAGTTCTGGAAGACAATAATCTTGTTTCCCTGGAAAGAAGTGCTTAAGATACAAGGACTGCTAATACATAACATCATAGCAGAAAAATGCACATGAAGCACTGTTTTACCCAATCATCCAAAACTAACCACTCTTCTAGACTTCCCACTTTCTGAAAAAATAAGCCAACCAGGTCAATTTGGAGAAAAGAGTTGTGCTGTATCCCCAGATTCGCAGAAGGTTTCAAGGTCAGCAACTGCAAGTTATCTAGGAATGGTGGTCTTGTTTATGGTGGTAAGAAACATAAAGGCTTGCAGCATTGTCCAATATAGAAATTATTTTAAGCAGACCAAAGCAAGCTGATTTTCAAGGACATTTTATTAAGTGTGTTTTTTGTATGTATTTTACATGCAGATATAAATAAAAATATGGAAAAAATTCAGATGACCAATGAAAGTCTCCTGTTTGGAACAATAAACAATGTATGGTAATAGAATAGATAAAGTAAGAAACTAGATGGATTTGTAATTGGCAGCTGGTAAGAGCTATAAACAGTCTAGTGGCCTATATAATAACTAATTAGCAATTAGTGACAGAACAAAAAGGAATGGATTCAAGCTGCAACTGGGTAGGTTTAGACTGGACATTAGGAAAAAATTTTTCACAGAGAGAGTGATGAGACACCAGAATGGGCTGCCCAGGGAGGTGGTTGAGTCACCATCCCTGGATGTGTTTGAGGGTTGTTTAGATGTGGTGCTGGGGATATGGTTAAGGGGAGAACTTTGCAGAGTAGGGATGATGGTTGGACTCAGTGACCCCAAGTGTCTTTTCCAGCCTGAAAGTTTCTATGATTCTATATACTGTCAAGATTCCTGAACTTACAAGTTCCAGCTCAGAGTTCCTAAATAATAATTTTCATAATTTTCATTACATTATCCTTTCCTCCTGCCTGTTGCACAGGCAAGTCTGATATAATCCATTGCTTCTACTGCTGCTTCTGAAAAATGCCAGTGTGAGAGCATGTACACGACAAGTAAATTTTTAAATAAAATAGAGAAAAAAGAAAACAAAAAGGGGGAAAAGGAGAAAAAGGAAGAAAAGTACCTTTTTATCCAAAATTATAGCAATTTAAACAGAAGCACTGTATGTGCAAATGCAAAAAAATGTCAAGAATTCCCATCACTAGCATCTTATCTTTGGAAGAGAATGGACAGTCTGTGTTTGTCCAAAAGACTCAATACAGCATTCGAGTTAATTAAGAGCTGTTTGGTGGTGTTGCTTCTTAGTAATAATAAAAAAAGACGTTTGATAAATGACTTGACCTACAATATTTATCCTTTCAAAGTTCTATATTGCAACTTTGACTTCAGGAGTTTCAGAAACTCCACTGTCTCCCACATCCCCTTTATTCCCAAGTAGTTACTTTTAAACCTGTAACAAAATCTAAAATATAACTTTACAACTTTAAAGAAGAACCAGCAATCCTCCTACACATGTGCAGCATTTTCTAGATTTTGACCTACACAAATTAGACTACTAGAATTGTTATTCTGGCTTGCTTTCTCACTGCTTTTGTTTTACATAGTACTTCAAACATAGTTATTCCCTTGTACTAGTAACAACCTAAAAGAACAACAGTCAGTTTTTTTACACAGTACATACAAACCCAAATCTCTCTGGCAATGAATAATCTTCAGTGCAGCTCTGGACCTGTACTTGTGCTTAGTTTTGATGAATAACCAAGCATTGCAAAAATGGATGATTAAAAAAGAATGTGGCACACAGACACTGAAAGCAGATAATAAAAAGGTGCACAGCTCAGAAACAGTAATATAAAGCATAAATATGTATTTATTCTCTTTTGCAAGATGCAAGTATAGTAGGAAGTAACTAATTAGCAGTGTAACAAGTTTTAACTGTGAAACAAAAGTTGCTTCTTTTATGGATTTTACAGACATTAGTCAGCACTTGGGTGTTCCATCACAAACACCTGTAACCCTGGGGTTGAAGAAGGCTTCTGCTGAGGGAAAACAGAATGGATTTTCAATGAGGATCTTAACTGGAAAGACCAGCAAAAGGACTTGACAACTATCAGGAATATTTATGGCCAGAAACTGGCTCCAACCTCTAAACCATTTACTCCATACTCCTCACTCTTAGGACACGTGAAATACGTGAAACTTAATTGCTACTTGTCAGATTAAGTCTTGAAGTAAAGTTTGCACATGGTTCATTTTACAATGTAAAGAAAAATGTAGATTAGCAAATCTACACTAAGTTGTCTGAAAAAACCAGACAAAATAGAGAAGAAATTACACTCCAAAACATTAATTCAGTTTTCTGTAAGCAAGTTCCATAAGCACTAGGAGAGAAAAAGAGAGAAAGTAAAACTTGACAACCACTAAAGCAAAACTACTTACGTTTTGCAATGCTAAGCTCAGTTCTGCACTGGGAAATAAATGAAGTAATAGAAGACAGATAAACAGCTGAGATATATCACCACTGCTTATACATTTTTTTTCTTTTTAAATGAGACTAAAACTTTGTAAGTTGTGTATTTTTCAGAATGCTACATGTGTTTTTACTCAGCCAATTTGTTAGAACTCAGTCAGCCACAAATACACTTTCTCAAATTCCTAGCTTACTCCAAGGTTTTCCTGTAACCGAATTAATCACTTGTGCATCTTGTGTTTTTTGAAACAGAAATAGTTCCAAGAGCCTGTAGTGTACCCACAACTTTAAACAAAATTAAGGAAGCACTAATGTATTTGTACTTAATGTACAAATGTACAAATGTATGTAATGTATTAGTACTTAACTAATTTAAAAGAATATATGTATGTATACCCAACCTCAAGACTCACTTCCCTCAAAAGAAAGGACATAGGCAGAAAATGAATGACCAGGCAGAAAAGTGAACTCCTTACTTTACCCTATACACATACTGTTTAGTTATGTTCAAGTTTCACATGGAATAATATACACATATAAGCTTTATCTATCCAGAAAGAAACAGAACACAAGCATTTAAGCCCTCACCAAACCACTTTCCCATCTGCAGGTCTGCTGAGATCTGTTACAAGTGGAATAACAACTACAGTAAAATTTTAGTATGTCATTGCTTGACAAGATTTGTTTTGACATGCTCAATTCAGGCACTCCTGGTATTCTTCTTCCTGAGCCCTTCCTAGTATTGAGATCTGAGAGACCTTAGAAAAGACTGAAACAAAGGACTAAGCACTAAGACTTGAGTGCAGACATGAGTTGCCTGTAAAGACAAGGCCATCTCCTGAGATATCTACGTTGCGTTCCTGGACTGCTCCTGCATTTGGAAGACACTGCTCTTAATGAACTCCATTATTCTTTAGAGCTTTATTCCCTCCTGGAATTCCACCCCTACCTTTTCCTGCATAACCCCCAGGGTCTGCTCTCACTGCCTTCCTCACTGAACTCAGCATTTTGAAGAGTACTTCTGGTATTACACAGGCATAAAAGCTGTCACTGCTTATTACATGATTCAGGATAGCACACAATTCAGAACTGATCAGACTCACAATTCCTGTTGCTAGAGTAACAGCACTACTTTTCTATTTATTTGTATCATCTGTTCCACGAAAGACACTGAGGCAGTATTCTATCTGAAGTTCACAGTAAAATGAACAAACCATTAAGATTAATTCTGGATGTGTTAGAACTAATACTAAATTTATTATAGCCCAACATAAGGGAATTGGGAACTTCTCTCTCCTTCCTTTCACCTGTTCACTAGGGAGTGAGGGGAATTATTTTTAAATGGTAATTAGAGAAGCTTGTGGGAGCTTCTAAGACAGACTCAAGGAAAAGTGAGGGAACCGAGACAATACAGGATTAGACTAATGGAATAATTTGCTGGTTTCCTCGTTTTACTGAACCATTACAATAAAAATCACCTAGCAGCTCATTCTAGAATGGAAGTGAGGGATGATAATCCTGCAGAAGACACCAAGACGGCAGAAACTGGGTAACAAACTTGTTATTGCCTTGCCTCACTCTGTCATTTACACTCTGTACATTTACTCTGTCACAGGGAAAGATCTTAAAAGCCTTTGCAATCAGCTGCATATAGCTCTGTCAACTGAAACCTAAAAACTAATTTTTACACATATACTTGAGTGTTAAATTTTTTTAAAAAGTTTGAAATTCTTACTAGGGGAAGGGATTAGCACTTCTTAATTCAACTAACAGCTCAAAACACACAGTACCTCTGTATTAATTATGCAGGTTTAAAAAAAGATATTAGCAGAAAACCACAGATATTTTGGCAGGAAATCCAGACAGGGCTTCCTTGAACATAGGCTCTTTTCAGTCACCCAACAAATTTTTATTCAGAAGAATCTGACCTGCACAATACCACCTGACTGTCATGGCTCAAGACCCAAAGTCCCTGAAATGGGAGCAAGTTTCCTACTTGGGTTCAAGTCCAGGTGGGCCTCATCCTAGGTAGCTGACAAAGAACACATTCAGTGGAACAAGTATCAGCTGTGCCATTTGGATCACAGCACTGCTTCCCCCAGTTCAACATGCCCTCAAACAGCAAACACTAACACCTAATATTTGACAGACCCTCCATGCAGAAAATTGCTGCCTTCCTTCTGTCTTCTAAGATTTTGATGACTGACATATTGCTAAAGATGTAATAAAGATCAATCTTACTTTGGATACAGCAAACACTCTCCTCCAAGATAAACAGGAAACAAGCAGAGGTTGAACAAAGAGCTCCTGACAAAACTGAGACATAAAAAGGAAATATGTAGGAGACAGAAGCAGGAACAAGTGATCTGGAAGAAATACAGAGATGCTGAGAGTGTGCAGGTATAGGGTTAGGAAAGATAAAGCCCACCCAGAGCTAAATATGGTGAAAGACACAAGGGGCAACAAAAACAACTTCTGTAGGTGTATTGGAATGGGAAAGAGGACATGATCACAAAGGACAAGGAGAAGGTTGAGAACTAAATGCCTTCTTCACCTTGACCTTTACTGGTAAGATCAGCCTTCAAAACAAATTTCAAATTAAATTAAAGATATTAAACCCTGGCATTACTTTATCTACAGTATATAGGTATATACCAAGAAAATTTCTGCTAAATCAGAATACAAGGTCGGTGAGGAAGGAAAGGGAGAAGGTGCCCTGAACAACATTTTTTCCCCTACATCCCATGGCGAGATGGCAGGCTGTTCCCCTGCAGCCCATGGAGCACAGTGGAGCAGATTTGAAGTAGCAGCCATGGAGAACCCTGTGCCAGGAGAGGTGACTGTTCCCAAAGTAGTCCCTGGCTATGTGGCAGCCTGAGCTTGAGCAGTTTACTCCTGACGGACTGCACCTTCTGGGAAGGACTGAAATTGGAGGGGGTTCAAGAAGGATTTTTTTTCCCATGGGAGGGAGCCCAGACTGTGAGGAATCCTTCTCCCCGATAAGGAAGGAGTGGCAGAGAATCACCTGTGATGAACAAACTATAAACCCCACTCCCTGTTCCCTTGTGCTGCTCTGAGGAGAAGGTAGAGATAGGACGAGTGCAGTAAATATTTAAGCTCTTGGTTTTGTTTTCTCTTTGCCCTGTTTTGATATGATTAATGGTAAATTTAAATTAAATTTTTCCCCAAGCTGAGTCTGTCTTGTGACCATAACTGGTGAGTGGAACCCTCCTAGTCCATGTCTTGACCCATGAGGTTTTAGGTGAATTTCTTCCTTGCTATCCCGAAATGGGGGACGGGGAGTGAGTGGCCACGGGGAGTGAGTGGCCACGGGGAGTGAGTGGCCACGGGGAGTGAGTGGCCACGGGGAGTGAGTGGCCACGGGGAGTGAGTGGCCACGTGGTCCTTTGTTACCAGCCAGGCTCAAACCATGACAAGCAGTATCTGTTTACTGCATGTGACGGTGCTTCATTTTTCAATACCAGTTATATACTCTTCAAGTAGAATGTAGCAGAAGAATGTGATCAGAGGTTAATATACTAATGTTATAGACAAGATCAAAGTTGTCACCACAGTCCATTTTGGTTTTATGACCCTCAGACAACTGTTCTTGTAGCCAAAACCTTCAGAGAGTACTAGCACACACTTCATCTATTTGTTTAACATGAACAAAAAATACCTATTGACTTCCTAATGCTTATGCAAAGCCAGGACAACTTTTACCAATTACTGTCAGAGGACTGAGCAAGCTACACTAATGGATGGGCAGAAAGTCACTTCTGATAGAACACATTAGATCTCTGCTTTACAAAAAGGACTCTTAAGACAGCTAAATTTGCATGGTACCTCTCCATGCATACGCAGAGTGTTAAGTTAGTTACTTTTTACTGTGTGGAAAGTACATGATTAAAGCCCCCAGGCTGTCTCCCTCAAATTCTGCTCAGAAGCCACTCTGCCTTTGTTTTATTTTCCCTTGAGAATTCTGTCATGCAAGTGGAGAGAATTTTCTACCGAATCCAACTCACTGATTGTGCATTACCAGTACCATTCCTTGCACTTAGGAGTGTGCTAAGGTTTTAAGTCACCATCTTTCCCTCATCTTCACTTTTCCATTAAAGAAGAGAAGCATTACTGTGCTGTGTTTATTAAGCAGGCTTTATTTTTCAATAAATCAGTTTCAAATGGCACTACAGCCAGGGAAGCAGAGCTACAAAACCAGAAGAATTTTCTATCACACTTCGATATCTGTTGAGGTCCCTCTCAATATACACAGAATAACAGTATTAACTGGGCTACATCAAATTAGTATGCTCATTCTCATTATGCAGATCTTAGCTTTCACTACAAAAACCACCACAGGTTGGCTCTTACAGTAAGACAGCCCATGTTAACAGCTCACTGCCTAGAATATGTAATTAGGTCTTCTACAGCCTATATGCTATTTAAAGTTGCAGGTAGTAAGGTACACATGTGCCATGGAACCATAACTGTTATTCTCCATTACCACTCTGTCTTGAGATTTATAGTACCTTAAGCATATTAGAAATACTCTTTATGTTTGTGTACTCACACCAATACTGAATAAATATTTTAACAATAATTAATTCTCTCCTTTATATAGGATTGAAACATGAACCTTTTATTGTAACAGACCTCTAAAAAGAATTCAAAGACTGGGAATTGTTTCAAAATGTCAATGCAGCAACACCATCAGCTGAGAAATTTGAAAGTCAAGCAACTCTATTCCAATGCAGAAAAGGCTTTACCACTATTAAAGAGACTCAGTTAAAACATTCCCAGATGTTCCACTTGTAATCTTGGTCTTGGACATTTACTAACCTTCATCTGGTGAAAGTTTGCAGGTAGAACAACAGCCTCAAAGGAAAGAAATACAGAGTAATTCAAAAAAATTCAGTGATAAAAGCATGCTGTTTTGTAAGAGGCATCAAAATGGTTCCACAATCCTGCAACACAGGAAGAGGGGCCTCAACTGTCCATACAGCAACCCTAACAGTAATGGCAGCAAGTCACCTTTTTTGACATACTGATCAGAACTAAATTCAGCTTGAATTTATTCATAAGTGTATTGACCTCTTACTTTGGTTGGGTTTTGGGTTTTGTTTGGTTAAATTGTTTTGCTTATTTTCCTATTATGCACTACCTATTTTTGAGTTTCAGTTCCTACAAGGAATAAGCATCTTCTCACACTTGGTTGCTATGGAAATAGTATTTCAAAACTGTATCTGTTGGAACAAAATGCAGAAACAGCTCAAAGAAATAAGCTCTTACTTCTGAGAACCAGTTGATTAAAGACACGTGGACTAAGGATGAGGCTCAGACAACAGATAATTTTCTGGGGACTAGTCCAAGACTTGCACCTCCATAAAATGGAACATCTAACTTCCAGGAGATACATCAGTCTCCCAGTTTTTATGTGCCCTCAAATAATTATGACTGGTATCTACCCTAGCCTGACTAAACTTGTGAAATTGTATCTGCAAATTAATATATTACTTAACACCTACACTAATCTCCAGTCTGTTTGAGGGACGTGCATTTTTTAAACATAAAACTGATGTAAAGGAAAAAACACAATCTATATAATACTTGTTCCTGATGTATAGTCTGTGCCTCTAAAAGAACATAAATAGATGGATATATTTGCCATCATACTTCTTCCGTGACACAAAAAGCCTGCTCAGATTCTTCATGGCTCCCAGATTACAAGCACATCTTTTAGACTGTTGCACCTTTAACTCCCCCAGTGCAGCTCTTCGTACCTCCAATGCTTCCCCTTTCCATCACTTTTTGAGACTGTTATACACTGAAATCCTATCTTCCACATGCAAAAGAGGGGAAGGAGGTTATAAAAGAAGAAATATAGCCCTTGTTTAAAGTCACATTGGCTACTGAAAAAATTAGTATAATTGAATTAGAAAAAATCAATCCTGAATTTGCACCCCATCCATTAAGAAACAGAACTAGTCTGGTATACATTCTTGAAGAGAGGATGCAACTGTAAGTTCTTTTCAAAGTAAGTCTTACTGTACATAATAAACAATATTTTTGTCATCTTTAAATCCAGCTTTAGAATTCTGTCAAGAGTTACATACAAGATGAAAAACAGCAGTCTGAAGTAATTGCTGGTTATCTTATGGAAAGAAGAAAAATCAGAATTTACAGCTTTCCTGGATGTAAAAAAGATTTTCAATTGCCAAAAGTCTTGGAAAGATCAGATGCACTTTTCAGTAATCGAATAATTCCTCTTCCTCGCATGGTAGTTGTTTCAGAAAGGAAAGTTTTCACACCACATGGAGAACCACCTATTAAATTAAATACAATTTGCAAATCAACTCAGTCTTTGCAACTTGCATAACTTAATAAAATTGTTCTTCATATGTTTTGGATCTGAACCTATTCAATAGCTTTGACACAAAAAAGTCAAAATGGGAGTTCCGTCCTCTATAAACACCAAGACCATTAAGATCTCATGATTTATAAGTGGAACAGAGTTTAATTCAGCATGTATTTTACAATTATTAGTCTTGTTAACTTTACTTTCTTCCTCTGAAGATCAGACATGAACTTCTCGGGCAAACTGAGCTCATGTGGTTTCTATTAAAAAATTCATATCCAAAAAGAAGACTACAAATGAGAAATCATTATAAACTGAATTATAACAGCATATTTACAAGTGCCAGCTGAGTCTGCACATATATTGACTTAAGTGCAAGACAAGTATTTTAAAGACAGCCCAGCCTCAAAGGACATAAGCATATGAGAACAGGCTTCAAGTAGCAGAAAAATAAGGGGGTTATAAACCAGAGAACAACATCTGTAAGGAAAGCTAATTTTCTGAGATCTTTTTGACTACAAGAGTGTCTAGCAAGAAAAAGTCCGTACTTTATGTTCACATCTTCAGGAATGCAGTGGAATCCATATGCAGGAATAAGCACAGCTCATTCAGAGTCATTTAAGCTTTATGACCCTGGATTAAGTTTAAATACCTCTTCCCCCTTAAAAATGTGAAAGTTTCAAACTCACAATTAGAAGAGATAAACTCTTGATCCTGACTTGAAGAAGCAAAATGTCTGTCACTTCGAGAGCCTTCAAGGCTTGTTTTCTGTATGAAGAAATAAACACTAAAAATAATGTGTCTTCTAAATGCTGTATTTAGAATAATCCCTGAAATCTGGCAATTATGGAAAAAAAATTTACAGAAAATGATGCAGCTAGGGATTATTCTTCTTCCATCAGGCTGCCCAACATGTCACAAGAGACAGTATCCAAATTAAAAACAGCTAATCTGAAACTGGCAAGTTTGAGCACTCAACTAGAAATAAAACAGTATACCAGTTTAAAGAACCTGACCTGAAAACGTCCAGCATCCAGTATCACCATCTTGGTATTTGTGCCTTCACCATAGTAAGAATCTTGAAGAGGCAGGTGAGCTGCTGTCAGTGAGACTCCATACACATTAGCTAAAGACTTACTGATGCAGTAACTTGACCAAGAAAAAAACAGAAAAGAAGCTTGGCTAAGAGAGATGTAATACTTGTGTACAGAAGCACAGATTTTTGTAGTTCTTCAACTGGTAAACAAAAGCAACCAGGGACTGAGATGCACAGAGCCAATAACAGAAGGCAGAAAGACAACATTGCAGGAGCTAGTTACTCTACATCCAAGACTACCAGCTTCTTCTACAACTACATGTTAAATTAAAACAACTGTTTTCCCACCCTATCAAATGCAGCCTTTTTTTTTTTTTTTTTTTGCAAGACACAGCAGTACTTACAGCGGTTTTCTTAAATGGCAGACTGTTCATTATTATCTCTCTCAAAGTGCTACCACTACTTGACAGGCTTTCCCTGTTTCCTAACTATTTATTTTCCCTTTCCCTGCACCAAAAAGATTACAGAAATTAAAAGTATTTACCTTATGTGTAAGGCAGTATAAGATTCCAAAGTAGCGACTTACTACAACATACCAAGAATGTTTCACCAAACACACAACATATATTAAGCCTTGGAAGAAAAACAGTGAATTTGGATGTAATTAACACTTCTCCCAACCCCTCTAATAATAAGTAGAAATAGTGAAAGGATGAGTTCAGGGTGATGGACATTACTGTCACACACTACATCTAAATGCAAAGACTTACATCATACTGTTAAGCCATACAAACAATAATGAAAGTTATGAACAGAACAAAATCCTGGAGGTGGATGGAATATATAAAACTCAGTATCTAGAACTACAGTGCTCCAGTCAGAGAAGCCAGAGGAAAAAACAAGTCTGTAACAAAATAAGAAGTCATTATAGTGATACTCACGCTATTTTCTTACAGGATGCCAAAGCACAGCAGACTATGTCATTCTCTTCATGCCACTTGCACCTACATGAAATGAAGATCAGGCTTACTTCAGTAGCAACCACCTCAGTAAACATGATTAGTTGATCTAGTCAGAAGGAATGCACACAATTATTAAAGACAGTATTTTGCTGTCCCATGGACCACCTAGTGTCTTTAGAATGTCACAGAGGACCAGCATTCAATAACTAGGCTTTAAGAGGTTTATGCAGAGTTGAAAGGTAAGCCTGACAGACAGCCTGCTTCACACTATGGTGGGGAGAAGGGAGAAAAGAGAATCCTGAGACAAGTGGGATTTAAAAGGTAACACCTTGAAACTTCCCATTAATTTAAAACATTTCCTCTCAGTATTAACATCTCCACTTTCCTTTACAAATGTGTTTTAAATTACGTTTCTCCATTCTTGCTAGGGTCTAGCATGAAGATACTAATGGAAATAGAAAACTGCCTGACTTTAAAAAGATAACGTGACACTGATTACTCCAATAGATCTTAAAGTCTATGTTGTAAGCAGATTACCAAGAATAATTTTTTTTGTTTTTTTAAATCTACTTAAATTTTAAGCTCAAATTATTGGTTCTTACTTAGCACAGTAGCAGTGGAAAGGTTAAAGTATATTTCTAAGTTAACTGTGTCATCACTAAATACTCCCCTGCAACACCATAAGCTACCTAACCCTTTGTACAAACATGGAATAATCTAAAATCAGGAAAAGCTTTACCATTAAAGACAAAGAAAAGACACAAAGGAAAATAAAAACTCTTCCACAAAGTAAGCAGGATTCTCAGTATATAAAGAACACTCATCCCAAGAAAACAACAGGAACCAGCTTAAAGCTTATGCCTGAGAGCTTTATTTATACCACTGGCAAACATATCCCTCATTGCAGGAACAGCATCAGGCATTCAATGTAGAGCAACAGCCAGGTCCCATATAGATTATAGTTCTAAGAATCTGAATCCTCTCACTTCTATCATTTTCCATTAAACACCACAATATACAATATTTCCTTTTTTACCCCCTGCTTCAAATTAGACCCTGGACTCACAGAAAGTTAGTAGTTGGAAAGGACCCTGAGAGACCATCAAGTCCAACCCCCCCTACCAGGGCAGGATCACAAAGTACTAAAGATCACATCCAGGTGTGTTTTCAGTGTCTGCAGAGGAGACTCCACAGCCTCCCTGGGCAGCCTGTGCCAGTGTTCCAAGACTCTCAGTGAAAAAACTTTTCCTTCTTTTTATGCAGAACTTCATATGCTCCAGCTTGCACCCACTGCCCCTTGTCCTATCATTGGACATCACTCAAAAGAGCCTGACTCCTCCTCCTGGCACTCACCCCTTACATATTTATAAACATTGATGAGGTCACCCCTCATTCTCCTCTTCTCCAGAGCCAGCCCCCTCAGCCTTTCCTCATAATGGAGATGTTCCACTCCGTTCATCATCTTGGTCGCTCTGCACTGGACTCTCTCAAGAAGTTCCTTGTCCTTCTGGATCTGAGGGGCCCAGAACTGGACACAATATTCCAGATACAGCCTCAGCAGGGAAGAACAGAGGGGGAGGAGAACCTCTCTCAATTAAAAAGCCATCTGACTTTACACTTACTTTGGGAAAGTATTTTTATTTCCAGTCATACTCATGATGTGAGAAGCATTTCTGATTTGGAGGCTTGCAGAACATTCAAGCCTAGCAGCATACAAGCTCTGTGTAGGGCACCAAAACACAGCAGGCTAATACACATTTCCAAACAATCCAACATACCTGGTATTACTGGAGAAATCCCATAGGGAGACATCCAGTTCTTTACACACCCAAGTCTTGGACGGTTCCTTTTGGTATTTGTTCCGGTATAGTTCTATTACCAGGTCTTCCACAGCAAGAAGCTCCAGATGGCTCTCAATGCCTGTAGCTCAGAGAAAAATCAAGGTCAGCAGAACAAGTGTCAAGTGAACATTCAGCTCAGCTTCCTTCTCAGTCAGCCCTTGCTCACTGCCCAGCCTCTTAGCAGAGCATCAAACTCCTATAAACAAGTTACCACTAGTGGGTTTAGTAAAATGCGGCTTCCTAGAAAACAGGATCATATTATAGATGGAGACTTTCTGTTTACAAGGAGTCACATGGACAAGATAAAGGGCAATGGGCACAAGTTGCTCCTGGCAAGATTCCATCTGAACACAAGAGGAAAATTTTTCACCATGAGGACAGTCAGACATTGGAATGGTTTCCCAGGGGAAGTGGCGGATTCCCTCACTTTGGAAAGTTTTAAGTCTCAGCTTGACAGGCTGCTGAGACATCTCATATAAACAGTAATATTAGAAAGGTTGGACCAGGTAATTCTTGGGGTCCCTTCCAACCTGACATTCAATGATTCTATAGTCCCTTAATTTTTCCCACCTCAGAAATTGTATATCTATATGTGAGCCATCTCTCCTCAGAAGCTGTAAGCTTTCCCATATGTTACCAAAAGCTCACCTTCACAGTCATCTCACTGCCTCTAGTGCTCCTTTAACTGGGTGAGCAAGAAACAGTGTATGTTATTCTACAGATGCACTCATTAGCCAGTGAGCCAATCATGCAGCTGGTTTTACTGTCACTGAGGGGAAGGAACAGAGGGAGAAACCTGCAAAGTAGCTCTGGTTATCAGTACCAGTTTTATCAGACCTTTGAGACCTGAAGACCTTCAGACAAATATAGCTGCCCATGATTACATAACTCTTCTTTCTTGGGGCAAAGCAGGGGGGAGGGCAAAAGAAAAAAATTATCCATTTCCCACCTGTTACTTTAGCCATTCGATTGAGACACCAGCTAATTCGGAATCTGTCACTGGACTAAAGGGAAGAAAATTTCAGTCATCTTGAACAAGTACAGTATGTAAATCTGACATCTGCAAGACTTCTGACTACATCTGAAAAAGTCGCCTCCAAAACAAAATTCAGTGTTTGTGGGACTGAATGTACACCCTTCCCAAAAATTATCTTGAAAAGGAACCAAATGCCACAGAAGCTTTCCAAGCACATCCCAAGAGAAATTCCAGACTAATGTTCGGAGACACTTTAAAGGTTAATCCATACTACAGATACATTTTGTTCATGCATATTTCTTCAGAGCCCTATACTTATGGAAGAAGCCCAAGATCTTTACCCTTCTGCCTTTTTAAGGATTAATACTAGGACGGAATGGAGTCAAATCATAATATAGCTGCCACAAAGCTTGAAAGTCTCTGAATCCTAACATTTGGTCATTGGCAAATGAAACAAGCAAAAATTAAGATTAATAATTTTTACATGGAAATCTCTGCTTAGAAAAGCAGGATTGTGTGACTGTTACTCAGCACAACCAATTTAACTCAGCTTTAAAAGCTTTTAACCTAAGTCAAAACAATGTCAGAGACCAAGTGAAATGTTCATTAATAGACTAGTGCCAGAAGTGCAGGCTGAAAATAGGAAAGCAAAAAATTAGGTCTCCGCTTTATAAAAAGGTTAGCTTAGAAAAGCCACTTCTTCCTGCACAGAATCAGGAACTTTGAAGAGTGCCTTTTCCCACTCATTTACGTCACTCTAAAACCTAATCAGTGTGCATCTCCTTAGACATCCAGCACAACTGAAATTAGATGTTTTGATTTAGAGCATCTTACTTAGACCTTGACCATACCTTGCAGTAGAAGTGAGGCCAAACACCTTTGGCTGGCTGGCCAAACTCAAGAAGTTCTTTTAAGACAACAGTGTAACAAGTACGTGAAAGATCAAATCCAGATAAAGGGATCTTATGAGTGGCATCACCTAATGAAGAGCGAGGTGGGCAGAGAAACAGAACCACAAGTTATGAGAAGTCCTGTTTCCTTAAACAATACAGTTCCCCTCTCCTTTGAATCTTTACTTATCTGTATACACACAAGCACACACACACACTTAACCCTTTTAAAAGGCCATTAATTAGGTATTTGACAAAGGAAAACGTGCGCCAAGTTTGTCTCTCCATAGGGGGAGGAAACGTCCCAATGGAAACAAACAGAAATCTACAAACACTGGGTAAGAGTCACAGGGGAAACAAGGCAGGCCAAGCCAGATGCAACAGTGGTATAAATATTTTAACTTTGCTGATAAATGTAAAGCTGCAAAAGACTTAAGGTTTATATATAGCCTACTATCTTTAAGTTACCCTATTATAAAGTAGCATTTTGTGCTGGAGAGGACTACCAAGGGAAGGACTCTGCTCAGATAGGCTTGAAACGATTTAAAGCCATACAAAGCTGTCCTGTTTAAGAACATATTGCAGTTATTACTGAACTAAAATGGGAAGACAGAATACAAATAACTGCCATTGACAAAACCATTTTGGATGAACTGCTCTGCCATTTGTGGGTACAAAAAAACATATAAAAGGCGACTATGACAAGCTGCTCTGTCACTCCTTTCTCTTCAAAAACTTGGTGAGTTCCCAGGAGAAACAGTAGACTTAAAAACAACATTTGGATACAGATCAGATAAACTGAGTCTAAAACTGTACACCTTTGCATACCATTCTTTTTTTCCCTTGATACTCACCAGCAGCCTGGCAGTGGTACCGAAAGCCACGTGGTGGTACTTCTGCAGAAAAGAGGAGACAGAAGAAAAAGAACAATCATCATCCAACTTCCTCAATGACACATCCTTAACTCTCATAAGCCATAGCTTCATGCAGAGAAACGAACAGCTTCATCTTCCCCAGAGGCCTTACACAAGTGCCACAACTATTTTTTAAAAAGTTATTTTCAGTTATATATGCATCTTAAAAAAATAAGTATGTTGCATAGTGTGCATGTTTATAGATCCTATCAAGACACATATTCCTCAGCAAGAAATACAAAGCTCAAACATCTTAAGGTCCTCCTGGATTTATTCTATCCCCTTTGAAGCTTCATGCAGGTCTGATGATGGATTAAATCTCTTCAGAAACGATTGGCACTGCTCCAAGAATTCAAGAAGTCCAAAAACAGCCAAAGAAATAAACCTGTCTTGATACCAGAAATCTCATCTAAGCAGCAGTGACATTAAAAACCCTCCCTCTCACTTCAAGGCAAGACAAACTACTTCTTGTCTCCCTTCCTTGGAACTCACCTGGATCTATGAAGTGATGGAAATCACCCATTATGCCATCCTGCAGGGAGTATTTGACACACCCAATCTCGCAAGGAAGGAAGCGCTGTTCGCAGTGGGACGGCAGCTTGCCGTGGCTGTAAATGTTCAGGAAGTAGAAGATGTCTGCAATCACATCTAAAAGTAATAAATAAACAAACAAATAAATAAATAAATTAAATAAAGCTACCAAAGGTCACTGCAAGCCATCCTGGCCTCAGCTAATACACTCAAAGCAATACATACATAGATACATAGATACATGAATATATATATATGTATATGTATATACATATATATATATGTATATATGCGTATATACACATATATATGTATATGTGTATATATATATCTATACACACGAATGACAGATGCTCTCTATTAATATAGAGAGTAATGCCCAAGCAAAACACACAGATCTTTCTCTCTATCTGAGATAACAGCTCAGACAGAGTCAGGTGTATGGGGAGTCCTGATACAATTTCCATAGGTGTTCCTGTGTGTAGAGATCATAGGGGAGGGGAAAAAGTAAATAAAAATAAAGGCAATTAAAAAAAAACAAACAAACAAAAAAACCTCAAAAGAAGTCAAACCCCAAACCTACAAGAATGTTAAGAGGCCTGGAATCCAACAGGATCTACTATTCCTTTTTATGATAGGCCTCCTCACCATTTAGGAAAACAAGGTTGGGAATAAGAAAAAAATCAGTAACTGCAAAGCAGCCTTGCAAACTCAATTCAGTAACAAAAGATAAATGAGCTGGTAATAATCTTTTCAAGCAAGAGGAGATGAGCTCTCTGCCTAATTAAAAGTATTGCTTCTCCTCTGCTAAATGAGCTCCCAAAGAAGGTGGCAAGAACACCCAAGGCAAATGCTAAGAAACAAATTTATTGTTTACTAATTTAAAAAGGAACTATGAAAAATATATCACAATACACCTTAATATTTCTCTTCAAGAATGTCACATAATGTTCCTGCTGAGAGCTTAAACACAGCTATTTAATCTTCACACTTAAGTTCTGCTCCTCATAAAAAAATATCCTACTTCTACAAAATAATAGGGATATTTAACTTTTTTTACACAGAAACAATGCCGTATGCCACACTTCCTGGCATTTGACAGAAGTTGCCCTAAGCCTGAATACTGGTGCTCTCTTACATGGGTCTTGAACTCCAGAAGCTGCAGAGCTATAGAAAAGATACCTCTCCTACCCGAGTTTGAGCAACTATCCTTATGAAAAAAATGGATATAGCTACAGGGAACCATACAGAACTGTTACTGAGAATTATTAAAGAGCAGCATGGCAAAATGTGTCTCAGTTATCCCTTATAATTATCCCTCTCATTCAGTTTAAAGATCAATTGTGTCAGCCCAAGCCACCACGACCAAACTGATCAAACTTGGATCACGATGACAGAGGAGCACGATCTGTGGCAGGGACACATTTCATGGAGCTACTCTTTCCTGCCCCTCCATAACCATGACAATATGAAAAAAGATCAAGAGACTTGATCTTCTAGGTAAAAGACTTGAGCTGAAACTTACCCACACAGCACATAAAGCTTATACTGAATGGCTGCCTGACTTATCTCTTAAGTGCTCATTTTTCAGAACCATGTAAAATTCATGGCGAAAATATTACAGGTATGTTCATTACACAATTCTAACTAAAACATCCTTTTCAAGAGGGGGTACAGATAAGACAGGTTTAATTTTCAAGACTTCTTTCAATAACAAAACAAGCCAAGATGTAATAAAAGCCCTGACGAAGCAAATACTCCTCCTGTTGTTCTCCCAGAGGCCAGGTCATAATTTTATTTTATATCTCTACCATACAAATTTGAACTTGGGTATCTAACAACTCTTTAACCTTTAAAGCTGGTACAAGTATTCCTTCCTTGGATTAGGCCTTGTAACTCAAACATGTAAACTGAAGAATTACCTTTTCATTAAAAAACTGAAATAATCTTAAAGAAACTATTAATGACCACATTCCCATCATGCCAAAAAAACAAAGGAGAGAATTATTTCAGGGAACGAGGGTAGACATGACTTGACAGGGACATTTGTACTGACTTTTTATATTACACAAGACCTTTGTATAACATTAGATTGTTAATTTAAATCAAAGAAACAGCAGACACTGATGACCACTAGCAAAAATGTAAACAGCCTTTGTATAGCCATGGAGAATATCCATAAAGGGCAAGCTTTCATCTACCAGGATTAACTACTTTAAGATTACTGTACCCTGATCATTCTTCCAAGATATGGCAGAGGCATCTGGAAGAGAAGTAACACTGCTCATCTTTGTGGTCAGACAAGCAGGAGCTGGATGGGTAAGATTGGAAGTCTGGAAAAGAGAAAAAAAATTGAGTCTTCTAACTCTCAGTAATATCCTTCACCTACTTCTATTAGAGGAACATATGACATCTAATGGCAGTTATGGTTAGATGGAACAAGTCTGCAGTTTATATACAAGCATCTGTACTTGCAAACCAACGCAGAAAGATTTCTCTTCTAATAAAAAGAGAGATAGCTATGTTCCTAACTTGGTCAACTCATTTCTACTAGAAAGAACTACAGCTAAACTTAAAAAAATAAATAAAAAATGTTGGGTTCAGTGCCTTGTCACAGATAAGGAACTTTTCAATTTGGAATTTCAATTTTTTTTTTTTCCATAAAGCTTACAGAATAGCTTGGCAGATGCTTTAGTTGCCTTTTACTAGGCACAGAACTGATGAAAAGCTGACAAACCTCGAGGAAGTCATCAGACTGCTCTGGCACAGAGCAAGTAAGAGGGGCACGTACACCCATTAAGCACTGCAATCCCATGCATGAACAGTAAGCTTTTAAGAGGACAGGAAGTTGGCTTACAGAACTCAGTCATTCAAGACCCAAACTGGGAATAACACCTGCATCTAGGTACACTAATTCCAAACTACCATTTCTTGATTATCAGTCTGAATTATTTAAAATAAAATAAGGAATTGGTCCCATCCACGTAAGTTTAGGTAATCTCCAAAAGATGACCAAGACCTTTCACTATACAAAATAACTGTGGCTGTGTTCAGAAGTGTGATTAGTAAATTGAGATCACATGCAATCTCACACATACACACTTCTCTATTTCCACTGACAGGCAATAAAGATTGTTCTTTATTTTAGTAAAATTATTATTCCTTTCACTGATTGCATTTTTCTAAAATGCTTCTACTTGTAGAAGGATATACAGAAGACCATATTTATGTCATTTCATGTAGCTCTCCATTATATGTGAAAATGGAGATTCATTAATTACATACTCCTAGCCTACTCAAATACCTCAATGATGATCATATTCTAAACAGCTCTTTTCCATACAGGTAAGCCCCCCAAAGCAGAAAACATTGCCTAATATCTCCCTAGTATAGACTGACTAAATTAACTAATCCAGATCTACTAGTTACTCTAAACTACAAGCAACCTGTCACTCTCTCTAGAGCATCCTGTGTTTTAAAGACCTAAAATTTACCCTCAATAGTCATTTATAGTTCACAGCACAATATGGGATGAAGAAGTAAACACAGTACTATTCATTTACTCAGCTGGGCACTTTGCTTTGACACTCAAGTATTCACACCGCACACCACGACTGGAACAAAATGAGCTTTCTGACACCTCAGGTAATTCAAACTCTGAAACTATGCTTCAGGGAACGGTTGGGAGAGGGAGAGACAGATAGGAGGAGAAGAAAAGGGGACACCCACACGTTTTCAAGACAGTAAATAGTAGTAGGGATCCATTCAGCCCTATTTCTGACTACAATCACATTCAGCTTACTTCTACATTGTGGAATCTTGCCTTCCACTACAGCATTACTACTCTCTCTGTAATCAAGCCAAGGTAAAAATGGAGACAAGGTACAGTTATTCCTTTTGTGTGTCTTGCAACATTTTATTTACTTGGTCCACCACCACAGCCACTCAAGAATACCAAATCAGCTGCATATAAGAGGCAGCTTCAGGAAATAAGGTAAGAAACACCTAAATTAAGGACGTCCACAAAGCAACAGTGATATGAAATTATGACCAGAAATTGAACAAATCTGCAGTATTATAAATACATTGTAAGTCAATCACTGCAAAATACTGTTAAGCATAAAACTAAGTGATTTAAACTACATTTTACTTGGCAAGAGCTCAAAGGAACAAGATGTGCTTGTTTATGTAGTACAGAGTGTTCTCACCCTTAATTCAAAGCAGAACAATTTTGTGCTTAACCTTCACAACAGTATGGACTATGACAGCAGCCATAGCCTCCATATGCTAAAAGCTATGAAGAGCAGGTGATCTTCTATATAGCATCACAGCTCACCTAACCCCAACACCACTTACTCCCCCTCTTATTTAGCTACACTGAAGGGTGTTCTTTCTTAGCATTTACCTTTTGCACTGCCTTCGGAGTATGCTTCTTCCCATTCCATGCACGAGCTTTCTCTGTGTATTTAATTTTTTCTTCCTCAGTCAGCAACTTGAAGTAAATTGTTAAAAAAAAAATAAATTAAAAAATAAAATTTTTACTGCTTCCTTCTAATGGTCCCTCAAACCAACTAACTCCACGTCACAAATTTACCACACAAAGGAGAACTGCCAAGACTGGCTCAAACATTTCCAGTAGCTTTCTCCCCCACAAAGCCAGAAGCTTCGATTTGAAACACCTTCTGAAGCACCTTCAGACAAGCGCAAAGCAGCACTGTCTCATCACCACAAACAAGAGGTCTTCTGAAAGCACCCCTGCCAGCAAGGGACTCCACTGCCCTCTGTCACAGGCCACAGCTGGGCCCTGCAGATGGGAACAGCGCAGCGCCTGCTTTTTACCCTCAAGATTCCCGTCTCAACAGCTCCACACACGACGCCTGAGCCCCCACCTAGTTCACCCACACAGAAAGGCCACGCTGTGGGTCCCACACAACCTACACAAGGGCACCACGCAGATCCATCTGCCGGGTGCCTGTTCCTAAGCAAGAGGCAGGCGAGCTGCCATCAAGCCCACGGCTCCGGCCCCCCGCGACAGGAGCAGGACCCGGACCTCCCCCTCTGCCCTCCCCGTCATTAAGCCGCCTTAACCCAAGGCCGCTTCCCTCCGCGGGAATCCGGAGGGACGCGGGTCTGCAGGCAGCAGAGAGCCCTTGCCCTCACCGCCCATTCCTGGGAGCAGTAGGGAAAGGCTTCGACCGTGCGGGTCACGGGTAGCCCACGCCGCTGCAGCTTGGGCAGCTGGTCACGCACGAAGAAGTAAAAAGGGCTGCTGGAACCCCGCCGCTGCGACATGGCCGCCTCGCCCCTCGACCGCCCGAGGGCTCTCCCGCCGTGACCGGGGAAGAAGAGCAAGGGCGGCCGTATGAGAGAGCCCGGGGCGACGGGGCGGGGCAGGAGCGGTGCCCGCCCCGCTCTTTTGGCGGCAAGGGGAGTAGAACGATTACACGTGAGGGCCAGGGCCCTTGCTGCGTGTTTGGTTTGGTTCGTTTAGTTTTTTGTTTGCTTGCGTTTTGGTTTTGTTTTGGGGTTTTTTTTGTTTGTTTGGGGTTTTTTTTGGAGGGGGTTTGGTTGGTTGGTTGGTTCTGTGTTTGTTATTTTTATTGGGTGCTACAGGTTAAGAAGTACCTCATGGGAGAAATTAACTTTCACCAAGCTCTCTGAGGCATTCAAAATGATGTTTTCCCACCGACCCGGAATGGCAATAAAAGGTCACGCCCATCTACATCCTCTTGCTCTGAACCGCAGAATCACACTATGCTTTGGGTTGGAAAGGACTTCAAAGACAATCTAATTCCAACCCCTCCTTGCATGGAAAGGGGCACCTTCCACTAGACCAGGTTGCTCCAAGCCCTATCCAACCTGGCCTATGAACACTTGCAGGGATGAGACATTCACAGCTTTTCCGGGCAACCTTTTCCAGTGTCTCACCCACCCTCACAGTCAATAATTTATTCCTAATGTCTAATCTAAATCTACCCACTTCCAGCTTAAAGCCATTACCCTTCATCCTATTGTGTTCAATATTATATATGTATTAGACATACAATGTTATATACTAAATTTAGCAAAATCCTTACAGAAGGTCACTACATTCTTTTATGCAAATAGATACATTCATATGTATAAACAAACAAAACAAAGGAACAGCAGAAGAGACCAACTGAAATCCCATATCCAAAATGCATCTACTAGTATGTGGTACTTCTGAAAATATTCAAAGATCATTATTACTGGTCACATCACTTCAAAGCAGGCATCCTGCTGCATCTCACTTGTGGGCTGGGCACTGGTGGGTTGGGTGTCTGCCCCGCAGCCTGCATAGGCACCCTTGGCTCCCAGCTTTCCTCTCCCTCTGGAGCAGCCTGGCAGCTGCTGCTCCTGGGCACCAAGCTCACTGGGAGCTGGTACTACATGAGACAAGGTGATCTTGGTGACATGCCAACTCTGAATCTTCCAGCAGTGCTCAAAATGCTGAGGCCCTATGTATGAATAAGGGGTGACAAAAAAGGGGGGGTAGGGGCTCAGGAGGTGCAGCAAGGAGTAGGGAAAGAGGTGATGACCAGCTTAAGATGCCTGGATTTGGTTTTGAGATATGTGGAAGAAAGTTGTAGGAGGTGGGAGGGCGTTCATATGCTTGGAAAGGCAAGCTTACTAACTAAAAACAACTTGAGAGCTCACATTCTACAAAACTGAGGCTGCTGCCAAGACTCTTTTGTTGCTTTAGGTTGGGGGTTTTTTTGTGGTTGTTGTAGGGCGTTTTGGGTTTTTTTCCCTTTTATCTTCTCATGACATAATTGACAACTTCCTTAACTGAAAGTTTGCATAGTAAGTCACAATCAGATAAGATAATGTCTGGAAATAATTTGACTTGCATTATCTTGATGAGCAGCATGAGTTACTTCCCCCCCTTAAGCTTTCTATTGATCTCTCCCCAAAAACAAATGATCTTTACTGCCCACAGTAAGAAAAGGAAATTAGCAGAGGAATAACAGCAATTGCCTTTAAAACAAAGTTTAATCAGTTTACTGAAGGGATTGTGACCTGAGACTGGGTTACTGAAGTGGAAAAATTGGCATAGGCACTGACTAAATTCTGGGACAAGTTTGCTTGTCCCCAGTGCATGATGTCTTCCACAGTGCTCAGCGTTGCCCTTGTCTTTTGGGTGCTCTCCTTCAGCATGCAGTTGCAGTTCTGCAGAGCCTGTGTAGTGCAGCAGAACAAGAGCTAGCATCCTGCTTCTCATACAGCCATCTTCTGTGGAGTTACCCAGGCAATCTCAGAGAAAACAAATGGTGTAGGCTCAGAGAAGATTCTTACCAATCCCCTGTCCCCGAGTCCTCTTGAATTTAGTGTAAACCTAAGGATAAAAACCTGAGGAGAAAAACGGTGATAAAACACCTCCATGCATTTCCAAAGTACTGGAAAAGGCTGCCTCTTCCTCCCAGGCTAGCTGCTTTTTTCATTTTCTCATTAGATAATGTAAGTCTGTTTAGATCCAAGGGAGGCAGCTGTTGTGTAGGCTTAGATCTTTGGCTTAGAAATAACATTTGTCAGTGCTGGAACTGCTGGCAGGTAAGGTCAGATCAGATCACTCTTGCATCTCACCAGTGACTGGTTTCTCTGAATATTAAAAAAGCATTCTAGTCTTCTGGTGGCTCTTCTGTCTTGCTCAAATCCAGTGATACAGTTTGTTTTATGTTTGTGAACCACTTCATGAATTTGCTGTTAAGCATACAGGAGGAGTCAATCACATTGTTAAAAACATATAAAATCATGATGTACGCTCCGTGAGAACAGGTGAGTATTTTTAAACTCATTTTCACAGTTGTGGAAAATAGTTTCTATTCCAGTCCAGTTCCTGATAAATCCTAAATCTTTGAGACTGCAATAAATAATTTGTATCTTGTAAATACAAACTTCCACATAGTGCTTAATTTTTCAGGCAAGTATTTACTGTTATATTACTGAAAGGGTTGTTGCTAGGAATACATCTGTTCACATTTGTTTTACTTTTTGTTTTACTTTTCTTCACACCATGTTCTTTTCTCTTGAGTGCAGCTTTGGGACCCACCCTTTAGCAGCCCTTCCTTTTAAAGAAATTCAGATAATGAGTGCATCAACTGTTTGAAAAACACAAGGCTGCAGTAATAGCTCTCCTAGGGCTAGAGGTGTGGTTGGAAAATAGCATACTTAAGCAGTGGAGAGAAAAGGATCTTCCCACATGGGTCAGGGGACAGTGAAAAAACATCTTCAGAGCACCTTGTCATCAGTATTCTTCCCCAGGGCCCTGAGGCAAGCCCAGTGCCTCTCAACTCGTGTTTTAACTCTTTGTCTGCTGCTTAGCTGGTTGGCAAAGGAGATCTCTGGACCATTTATACTCATTTGTAAATAACTTTTGTAGTACTGGGGCCATTATAGAGGATAAAAGCAAGTGTGCCAGTATTTATATATTAGTTTCTTGGGCTTTTTTAAAAGCACTTAATTCAATTAAATAACTTGATATGCCAACATTATCTCCTTGATCATGACCTTGGGAACCTGACTCCAAAATTAGGGGCCTGTGTTTCCCCATCAGTACATGGAGTTTGCTAGGTCTATCTACCCTAGTACAATTTAGAGAGAAAAACTCCCTGAAATTTTTCTGGCAGTAATGTATTTTCATTCATTCAGGATTCATGGCTATAATCTTTCCAAGGTATGTCTTACAGTTGTTTGTCAGAAATAAGGAGTGAAGTTATTCTAAAAAACATGGCAGTGACTACATCTGCTGCTGCCCCAATTACTTGCTGGTCTGGGGCAAGAGCACTGTCCCCCAAAGATAAATATTTGGTGTTTATTTTAGAGGAATCTCGCCAGATCCATGATCCCAAGAGAGGTGAAGCTGACCCAGCTCCATACTCCCAGGTCCAGCTGAAGAAAGGTCAAGAATGTGTTCCCACTCTAACATTCCAGATGCACCATTGGCTCCTCCCTCTCCACAGGGCACATGCCCTTCTAGCCAGCTATCCCAGCTTGGCCATTACTAACCCTGACACACTCACATGCTCTTCCCCCCACCCCTGGTACCACTGAGATAAGGGCTTCTGACCCCTGGTCACGTTATCAGGCAGCACTTGTCACTCACTCAGATCTCTCCAGCTGCTGGCAACCAAACCCACAGTGCCTGTGGTGCCAGCCCAGCTTCTGGCACCCAGACCCTTGCTCACTCCAGTTGATGACCCCATGGACACATGGGGGCTCCTGTGACCTGCTGTCCCATCCCAGTTACGGGCACTTGAGTTGACTTACTCCTGTCTTTTCAGTCACTGTCACCCAGGCACATGGGCTCTCCAATTCATGGCTTGACAAGAGTCATTCAGACTCCCACATACACATATACACCCAAAACTTAAGAGTCCTTTAGACAGAAAGAGTTATAAAGAAATCTAGTAAGATAGCAATGGGCTGTGCTGAGAAGGTACAGGACATGGCAGACAAGAACTTCACCCATGAACTATTCACATCCAAACGGCCTTTTTCCATCCCCTTATCCCTCTATTTTCTCACACTTATTCCTTCCCAGATCACCTGGATCTCTCCCTTTCTTTGCTTTTGATTCCTTCCCCCAGCATAGCATAAAAAGTCCTGTGCAATCAGAAATGCTTTTCCCTTATATTCTCCCATGTGTCTTCTATCTGCAGGTAGCAACTTCCCTCAGTCCTGAAGTTGCCGTGGTTTTGACTCATCTCAATGGGCTTCATGCCTGCACCTTAGGGCTGAGGCTTTCCTGAGACAGGTTTTCCCTTTGTTTATTTGGGTTCCCATCTGATACTGTGTCCCTGTGCTCCTCTGGACTTGTGGAGATGAGCCTTTAATGGGTTGATACCTCTTGTGGTGGGTGTGCGAGGAGCTAGGGCATGGTGTTATTTGGGCTACTCCCATACCATTGTCTCTGTGTGCTTCTTTGTGGCTAGTCTTTTATCACATAATTTCACATGTCATTCTCAGTCTGGTTATGGAGGTTTTAGACCTACAGTTTCCCTGATGAGTGATACAAAGTGGGAACTTTTCCTTTCTAGTCCAGTAATTATTATTGTTTCATATGTAAAGCATAAACATTTCAGAGATCAGAACCTGCAGGCTTCCCCTTCTCTCAGCAAATTATTTAACCAGGAAGCTATAACAGTTGGCTTTCTCTTGGTCTCAGTCCTTTTGATGAATCTTGGGTTTCTTTCTGAAGAGTGGCACAACTGTAAAAGGAGTAGAAGATGCCTTACATTTAACCTGCATGATTAAGAATGTAACTTTGAACATCTAGGAGTTAGGAGACCTTTTTACAAAGGGTAAGCCATATCATCCTGCTTCATTCCACTGACACAGGAGTTTCTTCAATAATGAATTAAAGAACACTATGTTAATTAATGGCAATCAACATGGGTTTGCAGAAAATAGATTCTGTATGTAAATGCATCAAAGAGATATTAAGTGTGGTTACTAAAGGTAATGCACTCAGACATGTGGGCCATGTGACTTGACCACAGAACACTAAATCAAGGAAACAGAGTGATAACAGAAACCACTCAGTCCTTACTTTAAAACATTAGCTTAGGATACCTCAAAATGTATTTTTAAATGAGGAATTGTAATTACACATTTTCATCAAGATCTTTCTTAGGTCATTTCTTGGCTGTACACTACTAACAGTAGTTGGTACCTTTGGAGGTAACATACAGTCATTGCAGGCACTTGCAAATGATGACTTGATAATCTTCAGAGGTCCCTTCTAGCCCCCGACATTCTGTGATTCTGTGATACAAAGAGTGAAGGAATAATTAATATTATAGCTGACAGAGTGGGATATTCACCAAAGAGAAGTAGCCCTTGTGATGCTATGTCAAAATGACTAACAGCAAAATCTCTGGAAAGATAAATAAAGAAATATTAAGCAGGAATGATGATGCTGTAGTACTTCTGCTTTCATGCTTTTGGCAGCTGTGCCTAGGTTGCTCTCTCCATGTTTTGTATTAGCTCAAGAACATAGCAAAATAGCAATCTGTTGAACATCCAGAGAGAACGTTAAGGATGTTTGATCACAGTCTGTCATTAATTCTGTACAGAAATGCCTTAAGAAGGCCTTTCCATATAGTTTGGCAGTATTAGAAGTTGAAGTTAGATGGCATTAGCAGCAGAGTGAGGTGCCCTCCAACCCAAAGTATTCTGATTCTTTTTCTACCATATATGCTGTAGTTCAAACAGGACATAGTGTGGCAAAGTGATGTGGCCTATTTTATTAAAAAAGAGAGATTAGACAATCATGAAAGTCCAATTTGTGAACCCCAGCTCCCTGAAGGTATTTGGGCTACCTGCAGTTTCTATACAGCCAAAACCATAGAGGGTTTACCAACTTGTTGTCTCCTTGGTTATCTGCAGATACGGGGGCAGAATTAATCTTACTCCTATTCTGAGTATTTTTGCATATATTTACACACAAAAGATTGTGAGCTGTGATGATTCACTTATAAGAGTGCACCTATATAATAACTTCACAGAATGTTATTGCCAATATGTACTTGGTGACTTACTTAAATTAAAATTCCAAGTTCCCTCTGAAAGTGTTTCTAAAAAAGACTCAGGAGCAGTGCAGGAAAATTATACAGAGGAATGAATACTGTAGAAAGATCCTGTTCTCTCTCTTTTTTTTTTCTGATGCTAGATTTGTATTACAGAACCCAATGTTCACTGGGAAAAAAAAAAAAAAGTGAAATTTCTCCATTAAACTATCAAAACATTTATTGGTACATACATCATGATTAAGAAAAAAAACCCAAAACAGTTCATGTATCCATATCACTCAATCTTGATGTTAATGGGAAGTAAAAGCTCTGTATTATTGCAGCCAGGCAACTCAGAAAAAACAACACATGTAGAGAGTGCATATATTTCAGCAATATCTTGCTGTGAACAATTCAACAATTTATAAGAGATTCTGGTGTAACAAATCAAAGAAAGAAAAGTTTTAGTTAGTAACTTTCTGAAGAGACTAAACACTACGAGTTGATCATGTGTCACCTAATAGCTTCTGTAATGTGCTGGTTTCAGTACTAAATCAAGAGCAATGTCTAATGGCTGAATCTCATATGACAACCCAGAAAGCTGTTGAAATCACTGTTTCTATGGAAATTTCTACAAGGGAAATCCAGGAGACTGAATGGATGTGCAAAAGTACACATGAAGAGAAGTATTCTGATGCAGCATAGTGGATTTTCAGGGATGATGCTGAAGTGGTTGATTGATGTGCTCATGTAAATAATTTGAGATTCTGGTTACTTATTAAAAAGCTGACAGAGGAAATGATCACAGAAGACTGGTACTGGAAGATGAAAGCAGGGAGGAAGGAATGAAGTAGTTGAAAAGAAAAAGAGCCAGCAGCTGCTACAATGTGAGTAAACATTAAGTTTGTTTTCCTGTTGTTCCACTGAATTTGTCCATAATCCCATGGCTTAGGGAATGGCTTCAAACAGAACTGTGGCACCACTTATATCAAACAGTGTTGTAGCATGGTATTCTTTTGATTCAGTCTGGGGCCAAATTGTGGAGGACAGGCATGGAGAATTTGGTCATCTGGTATCAAGCCTGTCAAGTGACTGGGAGATGAAGGTTGTAGTCTACCAGTATGTTTTTCAGGGTAAAGAGAATCCCTGCTGGGCTGTGGCTTGAAGTTATCTGGCAACTTGCAGAGGAATTTACTGACTGTTTGAAGGTGAAATGGGGCTAACTGGAGTCATGCAGCTTTGTGTCTCCAAGGTCTGGCTAAATGAAAGACAACATCCAAACATTAACTATTAATCCAGCTTGGATGTTGCAATACTCAGATCAAAGGTCTACAGAGATCTGTGACATCTATTCAGTGTTTGGGCATCCATGATATGTGCATATATACAAATGACAGCTCACGTTAAGTGAAAAAGAACCGTATCATGAATTTGAGTGTATGAAAATTTCAAAGCAGCTATAAATCTAACATTACATGCAAAACAATAGTGTTTCCTTGTATTGAAAATCTTTCCTTCCTTTGTTGTGAGTCAAACGTTTAGCAAAACTGACGTACACCAAATTTATTTACAAAAATTGAAGTAGAAAAAAAAAAAGAAGCTAGGAGTAGCTAACAATAGTGACGCATAAGGGCACAAGGGATTGTACTGCTCCTAATGCTAAACATATGAGGTAATACCAGTATCAACATTGTCTCAGGAAACTCTGGATCAGACTCCTGGCTAATTAAGTTTCAGAAAGGCAAGGCACCAGGATTTCACTTCAAATGCTGAAGGTTGTGAGGAAAAACAGTCAAGGGAGGGAGAGAAAATAGATTTGTGCTCACCTCTTAGGAGTCTTAATTTAGCCCATACAAACCTTCAGAGATTGTATCCTATAAGAACATAACAATGGTGAGGCAGCCCCTCAACTATTGCAAAGTATTGCAGCTCCATCTGAGTTTTCTGGAACTACATGCATTTCTTGAGGCTGAAGTTATGACCTTAATGAGTTTGTTGTGGGTTTTTTTGTGTTTGTGGTAGGGTTTTTTGTTTGTTTGTTTTGTGTTATTATTTAGAATAACCAGGTCTTAGTGCTTAGTAGTGGTCTTTAGCGAGTACTGCAAAGCAGTTAAATTCATAGTATATCAGGTCAGAAGAACATCAGGACACTGACTGGAGTGGGTGTATGTATTTTTTTTAAAGTAATGTTGAACAAAAATAAACTTCTGGGTGAAACTACTTTTTAGTAACTTTTTAGTAGCTCTGAATAAAATATTTAAAAACAGACTAGATACCTCAGAATTGTCTCCATGCTTAATTCCAATTTAACTATGCTTCCAGAGGGACTACAACTATTCAAAAACAATGAAAATGTTTCAACACCTATTTTTTCATAGCAAACATTCTGGTTTGCTTTTTCACTCAAAATGTTTTGATCTATTTTTAGTCATGCTTTTGAAAAAAGCTTATCTTGCCCATAGAGGTGTTCAGTCTGAAAGACAAAATTACAAGGAATCTTCAGGCAATTGGAAAATACCTGTTAGAATGCAAATGGCTTGCACAGTTTTACTGCAGGCATCCCGATGCACCCTGCCTTCAGCAGATGGACACACCTAGAGCTGCTCCCTCCTGGAGGCCAGCTTTGTGTTAGAAAATCCAGCTCATTTATGTTCTTTGGCTGATCCCAGATGTGAAGTTGAAGACTACTCCCATCTCCCATGTGGCTCACTGATATCTGCAGAATGCAAACATTAGTTAGGAATATTAGCTAAGCCCTGGAAAGAAAAATGTCTGAAGATGACCAACACGCAAAGGGAAGCTGTGCTGGATACCATGAATGGTGAGTGTCATGTTGGGAGGTGCTTTGATGCTGAGCCACCAAAAAAAAGCACACTGGTATTTAGCCAGCTTTAGGCCTGTAAATAATTCCACTGACTTATTTTGCTTCTTCAGAAAGTTCAAAAGTTTTAAGTACATCATGTGTGTATATATGTACACATTTTGGCCCACTTTGGCCAGGACCATTTAAATTCAGAGCAATATCCATCTTAGTTACCTCCTTTGGCTGTATTTCTAGTTGGCTGTTCCTTTCCGTCCAAAAAACTTACATCTCCTTCCAACATCATGTTGGCATGAAAACTCAACACCCCACAACTCAGCTGTCCATCATTAGCAGCCAGAACACCTCCTAATCTAAAATTATATCCCCCGTTCTTCTAAAATTACAGTGATTAGCCCATGCTAAAGTGGGAACCCTAGGGAACTTCAGAATTGGAACAGTCTATTGGAACAGTCTGTATTCCGTCCCCAAGGTTAATTTGGTTAATCTGGTTAATTTGGGGAGGATGGCTGATCGGAATGGACTTTCTGAAGTGCTCACTGGGGAAGCTGCACGCCGGGACTGGGCCACGGCAGAGACCGCTTCACACCTTGTAGGGGAGTCGGGGGCAGAGCATCGCTCGGGGCTTGAAGAAGTTGTAGCGAAACGTGCCGGGATGCCCATAGGCTGAGGAAAGCTCCAGCATCACCCCGGCGGCACCTGGCAACAGCAAACCGCCTTTGCCGGAGAGGCTGAAGCAGTGTGGCGAAGCCGCCTCTCCCCACACCGCCTTCCCCTTCCCTCCCGGCGGCGGCGACCCCCGCCCCAACCGGACAGTTGCGGGGGCGGCCTCGCGAGGAGCCTCTTCCCCCCCCAGCATCCGCTGGAGCCGGCAGACGGTGGCGGGGGAGGAGCGGAGCGGAGCGAAG
The DNA here is from genome assembly GCF_036169615.1 of Heliangelus exortis. Classification (NCBI taxonomy): domain Eukaryota; kingdom Metazoa; phylum Chordata; class Aves; order Apodiformes; family Trochilidae; genus Heliangelus; species Heliangelus exortis. The sequence continues at coordinate 104,682,176 of NC_092422.1, read as the reverse complement.
TGAAGCGAAGCCACCCGGCATCAGCCGCTCGCCGCCAGCCCGGCCGGCACTGCGGGAAGGCGGCTGAGGGAGCGGGCTGCGATCGCGCCGGGCGGGGCCACCCCCGGGGCCTCTCCAGCAGCCCCGCGGTAATGGTCGCCCCCGCCCCGCGGCGCCCCCGCCCCGCCCCGAGCCTGCCGCCAGCCCGCCCGCGCCGCCTGGGCCAGCGGGAAGATGGATGGGCACCTCCTGGGATGGATCGTCCTTCTGTGGCTCGCAGGTAGGGCCGCGGGCTGCCGACCCGCCGGCGGGGGAACGGCCGTCTCGGCGGCCCCGACGTGCCTGTGCCGTGCCCGTCCCGTGCCCGGCGGGCTCTCTCTCTTTCTTTAGGGCTAAAACGGAAGGTTTGGGAAAATGCTCCGGCAGGCTGCGGGAGGGCAGCTGCGGAGGCAGCCAGCGAGCGGGGCGGGGGTATGTGTGCATTTTCGGGGGCGTCCCGCGGTGCAGTTTGCGGAGACTTTGCGGAGAAGGCTGATCCCGCTGGGGACGCAGCCGGCGCCTCTCGCCTGCCCGGGTCCGGCCGGGAGGGCGAGTCCGAGGGACCCCCGATACTTCTGCCCTCGGGGGGCTCTTGGGGTCACTGTTTATTCCGGCACCGGGGAGAGGAGGGCGGTAGTGGCGGGGAAGGTGGGAGCCGGCCCAGGAAGGCAGCAGGAGCGCGGGAGGGGCCGGAGTGTCCTTGGCTGCGGTGCAGGGGGAATGGCGACAAAACTCGGCTCCCCCCGCCCGCCCACGCCGGGCCGGGAACAATTGCAGGAACTTCTCCTTTCCCGGTGTCCTGTCCGCATACGCCGTCTAACAGAGGTATGCGAGAAGAGGACTGCCCTGCCTTTGCCCCGACTTCGAGGGGGGCAGGATCCTGTCTTTCTGGTGATGGTGCAGCTGTACCCGGGCCTTTGTGAGCCCAGGACTCGGCTTTTTCTCCCAGCCCAGCTAGCCAAGCACCTTCTGCCTGGCCGCCTCCCAAAGAGGTCGAACAAGTCCTCCCTAAACGAGGGGGAGGGGAGACGGAGAGCAGAGAGGGATCTGCGATGGGGAGAGGGCAGGGGAAAGAAGCCGAAAAGGGGCTGGACGGCGATAGAGGGAGAAGATAGGAATTAACAGTGATATGAGAGCTGAGGGAGAGCCGAGAATCGGGGAGAAAGAGGGAGCCCAGTCAGGTCAGGGACAGGATCTGCCTCCTCTGGGCCCGTGCAGGAGCCAGGCACAGGCAGGAGGTTTAGCAAGAGCACGCTGACTTAGCCAGCGTGCAGGTTACAGGCTGAAAGAAGGAAAAGACACACGTGGATTAAGTGACATATATATCCTGCCAGCAGCAATGTATCCCACAGAAAAGACCTCAGGCTCTTTTCCTATTCAGATTTAGGATTCACAGGCAGTAAATTCGGGTTTTCGTCATAACACCTCGCTCCCACCACCCACCCACCCCTTTCCTTGCTTTTTCACTCTGAGTCATCTTCAACACCGGTGCCTGCCTACTGCTCCCTTCCAGGGTTTCACTGCCTCGTCTGGGGCTTCGGCAGCTCCCAGCTCATTCTCTCTCCTTGCCTCCCTCCCTCCCTCCCTCCCTACCATTTATCTGCTTCCACATGTATCCCGCTTCACTGAGTTGGTCTGGAGTGTCAGTGCACCCACAACTGCAACTCCTTTCCTGCTAAGCCGTGTTAGCATGCTGATAAATAGCATCCAGGGACTGGTAAAAGAGTACAGGGTGTAGATAGATAAGCATGACATTACATTCCTCCCTCTTTTTAAAGAGCTTCTTTATCTGGACGTGTTTGGCTATATCAGGACTTTTCCATCAAGCTAAAAGGCCGGGCTGTTGACACCTTTCTCCCTCCATTAAAGGTAGCTCCTGATTATTGGCAGCGACTGCTGTTGGGAGCATGCAAGGTCTATGCAGAGTGAGAGGTACCGCTGCAGTAGGAAGACCTTCCAGTCTCCTCTAGTCCTGGGATTTTAAGACAGGACTGCCTGCCGCTGGTGCTGTCGACTGCCAGCAGGCAAAGGATTCCGGCAGGCAACAGGTTATCCCTGGCTGTGTCTGAGAGATGGAGGCAGCCGGTGTCTGCTTGCTCCGTGCCAGCCTCCAGCCCAGCGACAGAGCAGACGTTGCTGTCGTCTTTCATGGCCGAGAGAAAGCAAATTACCCAAAGGTGTGTGTGTGTGTGTGTGTGTGAGTGTGTACGTGTGTGCCCAGAAAAGGGAGAGAGGCTTTCAAACATGAATTCAGGGTTTTTCTCTCCCCGGTGGCTGTGGGAAGGAATGAAAGGTCTGCATGAAGGTAAGGAGCCCTAATCTGGCCGGAGTGGTACACTCCACTCTGGGAAAGAGAAGTGGGGGTTGGGAGGTGGAGAGGCCAGGGTAAGAGACAGAGTGCAAGATGGGGAGGAATAAAGGAGACAAAAGGGAGCAAGAGAGAGAGAGAGAGAGAGAGGGAGAGAGGCTCTCACTCCCCTCTCTCCCCTCCTCCCCCCTCAAAGTGGGATGAGAAATTTCTAATCAGTACTTGCAGTTCCTTCCCGCCAGCAGTGATTCCTCTCTGTCCTTTGTTTGTCTTTAATTTTTGGCTCTTGCTTTTATCTTTTGTTTGGTTTTATTCATTGTAACTTCTTACTGCAATTTCAAAAAATCCTGCCTTAGATACAATGGATTTGGTTCAGCTTCTCCTCTTCCTACTCTGCTGTGCTGCATGTCTAAAGCTTGTCTTTTGGTAAAAGCAGAAAGATGAAGAGCAGGTCATCCTTCATTTCTTCCTGTGAAGTGGGTTAGGATATGTGTGGACCTGTATTTTTATTCTAGAAAAAGAAAGGATGATTTGTCAGACCATATAAGACCATATATAGAGCAGATTCTTGTAAACTACCAAGTGCAGCTTGATTCTGGAATTAATTCTCCCTTTGTGTTTATTATTATTCTTTTTAATGCTGTAATTCCTCGTGAGATTAAAACTAGAGAGGAGTGTTGCACTGGAGACTGAACTCCAGTTTTAGCTACAGAAAAGTAGCACATTTTTTTCTGCCTTATGACTAAGACTAAGCTTGGAAAGATTACATTTAGAAGACTGTCCACGTTCAAATGTGATCTCCTCTCCCTGGGAAGTAATTTTTCACCAATAATTTAGCACTTGGTACCTGTTTACCCTCCCTATGCAGAAGAGCCACTGGAATTCAATGTTACAGTACAAGGGCAGGTAGATTTACTACCTCTGCTTTCCTAGCCACAGTTTAGGAGAGCAGGCAGAGGGGGCATCCTGGAGCACAGTTGTGCTTTGCTGTTTCCTGGCCAGCTGGCAGACTTCTTGGGAAGGCAGAGAAATGGATGGGCTGTTTTATCTGCTTTGATTTAAAGTATTAATCTGACTTCTCCTTGTCTGGCCGCACACAGCGTAAGTGTAGTGTAACTGAAAGAAATCTCACATTTTTTTACTTTCCTGTGAGGTCACACTGAGTGGGACTGACACCAGTGGAAAATCCTATGGCATTCCAAGTAGAGGTGTTATGGCTTGGTGTTTATAAGGGTTGGAGGGACTCTTTTCTTTTGCTTTCAGCCATCTGGTGGTGACCCACTGCTGAATGATAGTTCTGGGCATCACTCCTGGGATGCTGAACCAAGACTGTAACCCAGAATCCTTTTGAAAATTTTAACAGCATTTAGACAGTAATGAGACAGCATGGATTTGAGCTGGCGGCCAAAGCTGAGATAATTCACCTGTAAACATCCAGGGTGAGTTTTGTGAATGCGTGTGGAAGGGGCAGGTCGTAATAGAGTGTAGTGAGTGCAGGGAAGCTGGGAAGGAGAGACTAATACCTAGAAAAGCCCATGAAATGTCCTGAGCTCTTGTGAGATCGCAGTCCTTGCCACTTCAATGCAGTGTACTTCCCAAGAGAAGTCAGGAGCACGGGGCACCTGGTGGACAGTATCACAGAAAATGGAGAAGACCAAGTCCAATGTCTGCTACATGGAGGGTTTTCATCTTGAGGGATGGGTGAGTGCTGGGTGTACAAGGCCGTGCTTTTCTCTGATTGCTTTGGGTTTTCCCCTTTCTAGATTAAGTAGCTGCAGAGCTGAAATCCTCAGTTTTTCTATGGTGATGTAAAAAAGCAGTACAATGCATTCACCTCAGCTGCAGCTAACTTATTTAGGCATTGGTGTCTTGCTGCCTAAAAAAGTTGACAGTTAGTGGCCATAGAGCTAAGAATGCGAGTCTGATAGGAACCAGACCAAGACATCCAATTAATTTCTGATATGCCACTCAACACAATCTGATGGTGATGGCTTTTTCTGATTAATTACGTGGATGGATTTAGGAGGCAGGAATCTGAACAATGCCATCTCAGTGATCCCACTGGCTCCCTGTTCACCTGTTTACACATCTGTTTATCGTCTGACTTACCAGTCTCAAAGCCCAGAATCTGAAAGCCCAGATCTTGCATTTCCTGATACAGGCTTTATCCATGTTTGAAAGTGTGGATGGTGTGCCTGTAATCAGCTGTAGGGGAAAGGAATACTTTTAATAGATGCATAATAGCCCAAAGCGCAGAAAAGAAAGCCATAGTGTCCTTTTGCCCAACAGTTTATTTCCTGAAGAGTTGATGTAAACTACCTGAGGAGCACTGTCTCTTATTGTGGAATGTATGCTTTTCTGCCAAAACCCTTTGGTATAGTCCAGAAGTAGTTTTCCTGAGGTGCCTGGTTGAGGTGACCAAGGACTTCTGTTCTCCTGTGGACACTTATCCACTTACCTCCTGTGCCACTCGTATCAATAAAGGTACATAAAGTTGGGAGATGTAGTTTTTGTAATAGCATCAGCTGTGCTGCCTCAGGCAAGCTGAGTTTGATCCAAATAATTTCAAAGAAAGGGATGTGATTTGTGCACATGTAGAGAGAGACCCATGCTGACCTGAAGAATAATGTCTGAGACCTGTTACACCAGTCTGCAGTATTTGGCTTTGCTGCAGTTTACAGGAAGTAGCGCTTCAGATCAACTTTATTCTAATTAGATGATCTTCAAGGACCCTTCCAACCCATACCATTCTATGATTCTATTTATAAAGGCAAACTCAAGGCTGTGTGGTGAAGATAAATCTTTTTGGGATTCATCTTGCCTAAGGGAGGCATAGGCTCCCCCAGAGGGCAACTGAAAAGCAAGAGCCTATGTTAACACCTCTCAATTGCCTTTTCTCTTTTATTCCTGGAAGGTACTTAGGAAGATCAGGCTTATAAGGCTCAAATGTGCCCCTACAAATATCCCCCTCTCTGATCACTTCCTGCGATTTTCTTTAATCACCACTAAAATGTATTAGTGATAGCTTGTGTGTAATGTTGATTGCATAGTTTGAATGCATAACCAGATAGTCCAGGAAAAGAATCAGAGAAAGGAGACAAATACAAGTTGCTAATGGGAAACAGATAAAACCCATATATTCACATTTCTGAAGCGTGGTTATTTTTAAGCTTTCTCTCTGGGAGTGTATATATACACATGCACAGACACACAAAACCCTGGATTATTTGCTGAGAGTAGGGATATCTGTGTTATTAATATTGCATTTGATTAATGTTGGCACACCTTTTTCTGGGGATTTAGGAGAACAAGAAAGAAGGAAAGAAAATTTTCATGTAGTCATGAGATCCCCACAGACTAGATTTTTCTTGTGAAAGTTCAAACATTGTGAGATACACAAAGCATTGGCTACTTCTCTGTAGTGCAGGAATTATATTTCCATGATGACTTTGAGTTAAGGACTAATCTTGCTCTGTCCGTATTACTCAAAACATAGCAGAGCACAGTTCAGTTTTTCAGTCCTATTTGTAATAAGCTAGACAAGGAACTACAATGGTAAACTTGTCATCCTTTTTCACATCTTTTGCTTTTGGCTTTGCTGTATACAGCAAAGCCCAGAGTTCTGTCCTGTGATACATCAGAGGCTTATCTTGGCTCGCGTCTTGAAGATTTTTGAGGTCAGCAGTTTCTTCTTGAAGTTGGGGAAGTCCTAAGCCAGACCTCTATAATTCATGTACATGGACATAACTGATAGGTGTAAAGCCACTGTCTTGTCTTCAGGCAGTCAAACATCCTGTTGTCCTTTTTGATGGATGCTGCTATAGCAGTGACATATTACATGAATTGATTCCAATAATTTTTTTTTTTTTTTTTTTTTTTGGCAAAGGGAATAACAGGTGTATAATTTCCCAGTTCAGCCATATATAATTATATATAATTTGACTTAAATAGATCTAGAGTTTTCACTGTTTGGGCCTCTCAATCTGAGGCACTGTGTTGCTCTTAAATGCTATTTCTGGAAAGGATCTGAAGAGGATACTTTAAAAGCTAATAGCAAGCTTGGGATAGGAGATAGAAGATGCCAGATAATTTATTGCACATCTCCCAGATGCTGTAGGGTAGAAAATGAATTTCCTGTGTTTTCCCCAAAGCTGCTTTTTTTTCCTTTTCTTTTCTTGATATAGACAGTCACTTGGGTGTGGGGTGCAGAAAGTTAGTCAGATGAGAATTTGCTAAGGCTCAGCTAATCATTTATTAAAGCAGTCCCTGGCTTGCCAAACTCATTAATCTCATTAACAGGGAAGGAAGGCTATGGTGCATGGTTAGCTGAAAGCACTGTGTTTACTAAGCAGTGTACTTCGTTCACAAGGGAAAGATTTAAATATTCACTGTGTCACTGTTTTATCCCTGAAGATGAAGTAACATGATGAGTCACTTGACCAGCCTGTGTCACATGCTGGCTTTGGTCACAGACTGCGTGGGGTCAGGCACAGAATTGCCAGGACCAATTAACTTTTCAAGGTGTTTGTTGTGTCTGTTGCATTCAGATGCAACGCAGAAAGCATGGGTCTCTGGAGGGGAGAGAATAAGATGTCACCACTTGGTTCACCTTAAGCAAGTGGTGATGTTCTCTTAGTGCCACATGGTCCTTCTTGTCCCTGGGAGCAGGAGGCTGGCAGTAATGTCCCAGCTTCTACTCCCTGTGTTATCTCTGCCTGTGCCTCAGGGAAGTGGAGGAGCTGCCTCATGCTTCTTCCTCTCCTGTGGGAGCGTCTAGCTGGGACCTCATCTATGTTTTGTGGTATTTGGAACACACCCACGTCAGTGTTTCGATTTAGGCCCAAAGATTTCTGGAAGAAATAATGACATGTCCTTTACACGGCACAGGTACAATATGCATTGTGTCATGAGTTCATTATATGCATAATGCAGCATTCCTGTGCAAATACTGTACCACCTTTGTGCACTCCACAGTAGTCCTCACAGTCAATTCCTGCCTAGATCAGTAAGTCTTTGTCAGTATCTGTGACTCTCTTGCCTCTCTTAAATATGCTTTCCCTTAGATTTTGTCCATACTGTGTTTTTATCCCTGGTGTGTATGGACTATGTTGCGATTTACAGTTTAGACATTGATAACTTGTTGAAATGAATATTCAGTGTTGATCCAGTCTCTCGACTTCCCTTTGATTCTGGCTGCTGGTCATGAGATTTTTGCTTGCTTTTCAGGTCTGCAGCTGTCTCCAACTTGACCTTGTCCCTTCATGCCTTCTGTTGTCATACTGTTGATACATTTACTGCTCTGCTTCCAGCTCCAGTGCTTTAGTCTGTGCTTTTTTTTCCCCCATCCTGAAGATGTCTCCTAACATTTTGCTTTCTTTTGCCACCTTCCATCTCCTTTTCATCTCTAGTTCCTGGGTGGATGGTGGGATGGTTCGTTTTTGCTGACTCCATTTCCTGTCAATCTCTACGTAATTTCTTAATCTCCTGCAACCTTGGTCAGGCCCTCTTGAAATTATTTTGACCAAGGCTGAGACACCTTCGTCTACTTCTTTCAGCTGGATGTAAGCTTTCTGCTTCCATGATTGCTGTTCTGCTTATCCGTCTGCTTTCTGTACTTCGATATTCTGTTCTTAGTCTGTTTTCTTCTGTCTCAGCATTTGCCCTTCTCTCTTACTGCTTCCCGACTTCAGGAAGCCTTTCTTTGTCCTCAATCTTCCATTGCTCCCTAAGCTTCCCCTAAGTCCCTCAGTCTCCCGTGATGGCATGTAAATATCTTCTTGAATGTTTCCTTTGTGTTGTCCTATTTTTCACCATGCACTGCTCTGGGCCTTGGGGCCTGTGGTAACTAAGTATAGGGAGCTGCCATCATCAACATTTCCCATACTGAAACTAGTTCCCTTTTCTCCAGTGAACTGCCACCATCAGGCCCTGCTGCCCCTCAGCTCCAGAGAGTGTACCTTGTTACAAACATAATTTTTTTTTGGACGTCCTACTCTTTGTTCCTGCGCTGTGCCTCCCCAGGCTGGGACACCCCTGCTTGGGAAGGTGTCAGTATGTGTTAAACACCAGTGTTGTGTAAGTGCTCTCAGTCATTGTTGCTTGCAGTGCAAGGAGGAGGGGAGCAATGAAGGGCATGTGTGGGAGATTTCAGCCATTCCTCTGCGAGTAGATGGAGTTCCTCACCCTCCCAAGGTCTGTCTGCCTGCATTGCTCACTGGCTCTCAGCTTCTCCCTAAGATGTGGCAGCAGTCCCATGCGTCTTCTCTGAGGCCTTAATACATCAGCTCTGGGCTGCAGCTCTCCTGTCAGCTCGTAGATAAACGTGATGTGTTGAGATCCATCTCTTCTCTGGAAATGTGAAAAACTTGAGTGTTTGGGCCATTTTTCTCTGCACCTCCCACATGGACCAATTTCTCTAGTGTTACATGCCTGGCAGGAGCTCTTTGGTTTGGATCCACTACGTCATGCATCTCTAGAGTATGGCAGAAGAAGCAGCACTAACTGGGCACCAGTGCATAATGGGCTAGGGCAGGCACTGTGTGCTCCTCAGCTTTCACAGTGGTGGTGTGGTGGCACTGAAATTTGGTGTGGTGTGACTTATTCTGCATTGTGATTATTATGAGCTCAGGATCTGTCCCCCTGGCTGACCTGCTGTAAAAGTGGAGTATGTCCATCCCTAAAATATCTCTTCCTTATCTGTGAACCTGCCACAGAAGCTGTGAATCATCACAGCATTGTGTTAGTGTCTTTACAGAGCATAGGGACACTACATTTGAGCCTTCAGCTCCATCATGCTATATTATTCCTTGTGGCTGTAAGCTGTGTAAAAAGCAAGGCTACTTCTGCTGCCAACATCCTTGCTTACATAAATGAAGGAGTATTGCCCCCTGGCATCTAAAATATGTGGACATTTTAATTTGATGTATGTGGGAAGAATCGTGTTATGATAAAATGCAGTGGTTCCCTCTCTAAGCAGTGCCAAGGCATATGACACTCATGTTTTTCTCTTTCAGCTGAGGTGGAAGGGTTGCAGGTCACCGTGCCTGAGAAGAAGAAGGTGGCCATGTTGTTTCAGCCTGCTCTGCTACGCTGCCATTTCTCTACTTCTTCCACCCAACCAGCTGTGGTACAGTGGAGGTTTAAATCTTACTGCCAAGACCGGGTGGGAGAAGCTTTGGGTATGGCGACTGGTTTACAAACAATGAGCAAGAGGAACCTGGACTGGGATCCCTACCTGGACTGTGTGGACAGTAGGAGGACAGTCCGTGTCGTGGCCTCCAAACAAGGATCTGCCGTCACTATAGGGGACTTCTATAAGGAAAGAGATGTCAACATTGTCCACGGTAACTCAGCTACCCCAGTGGTGCTTGGTGGGGGTTGGAATGAACCCTTAGCAATTTGGAACACTGGAGGCTGCCAGCAATTTTTCAGTCAGCTCCCTTAGATAAGACTGCTGTATGTCAGACATTTAGGATTCAACCAACCAACCTCAAATGCAAAGGTCATGTCCTTTGGTGCTTCCATTCATCTGATTCCATGTAGGTCTCCAACCCTGATACAGTGGAAGGTTTTCAATCCTGGTTTCTGCATATTGCTCTGTGTACAGATTTTCTTTAACAAGGGGGTACCAGCAAGAGATGTATCAGTTCAGTCTCTGTAGGATACCTTGCAAACTCCAGTGATTTTTTTTCCCAGTTCGAAAATAATACTGTCCCTCAAGTTTGCTCAAATCTGAACTTCTCTAGCTTCCCCCCTTATGAACTTAAACCCACACAGCAGTGTGAGAGGAAGAGATTTCCATGGATGAAGTTAAGTTGGGTGGAGATGGAGGGTGGCACAATCATTAAATGTTTGGTCTAGAAGGCTGTGTGAGAAACTTTGTCCTTCAAGGTACAAGGCTTCTGCTTGACTCTGGAGACCACTTTCTGAGAAGTGGAGTCTCCTTGGTGTGGAGAGCATGTGATCATCCTCAGCAAGAAGGATAGTTTTTCTTTGTCTCAGTGTTACCTCTTTAGCAGATGGCTGAAGTAATGTAGAGGAGACACTGTCTAGACCATTCTTGCATGGCTCCAATACTTTCGAGACCTCAGGCTTTAGGAAGGACAGACAGTGACATTAATCACCCCTTCTGCTCTTAGAGTGAGCACTTAGACTGAGCTAATTCTGCATCATTACCTGCCTTCCCATTTACAGCCAGAGAGTCCTGAACCTGTTGTTTTTTCCTGAAAACTGTGATATTCTGGATGAGGTTAACCCCTCTTTTTATAAGGAAATGAAATGGATTTGAGACACAGATGGACCCAGTGCTTTCATGACTTCATGCTTCCTATAGGTGTTGGTGGGAAAACCTGACTTTTCTTTTTTGCCTTTTAGATGCAGACCTTCAGATTGGGAAGCTGATGTGGGGTGACAGTGGGCTCTATTACTGCCTTATTATCACACCGGATGATGTGGAGGGCAAGAATGAAGAATCAGTGGAGCTGCTTGTGCTTGGTAAGCCCTCTTGTGAGATTGCTTTTTTAGCAGATAGCTGATGTATCTTTCCCTCTGCTCTCTTGCTCTCTCTGCTTAACTGTGCAGCATATTACTATGGGTGTTAGATCTATGTAAAATGGTCCACGCAGTACCTTCACCAGTGCCTTGCACCTTGTGCAGTCATTCACACCTTGGCAAAGTGGGTGGCAACACTACCAAACCAGAATAGTAATGTTTACACCCACACTGCTCACACGTTACACAGGCGTAAATGACTACAGAAAGTGCAGGGCTGTGCAAAGTCAGAACCCTTGTTTTTAAGGCACAAAACAATAAACTTGCGGCAAAGTGAACACTTGAGACCGAGTTTTTTAAAAATAAACACCCAGAAGACATCAAGTCATATGTTTTTTGCTGTCTTTACATCCCCTTTATCCCACTCTCCTGACCTGTCAGGATATCAAGAAGCACTGTGTTTTTCTGGTTGAGTGTGTCAATTTAGGAGATTTTTCTATCTGCCTAGTTACACATGTCCGGTAAGAGCTGCAGTTTTGCAATCACCCTAATCAGGTCTAAGCTTTTGCTGCCACTAAAAGGACCTGTACTCTGCAGTATTCATGCTTGGCTCTGTGTATCTTTTAAGCTCCCTTGAGCACTCTGGTGAGCAGGGTCAGTTTCTTTCCTATTTGCAGGGTTAGCTTTCAGTGATGTCATCCACAATCTAGCTCACTGTGAAGGTCAAAAAGCACCCATTACATATAGGAGAAAAAAACAGTGGAATGGGCCTTTCAGAATCATTTTTTGACAATGCCTTGAGCCAGCTGTAGTACTAGCTGGCTACCTAGACTGGGGTAGTCACACCTAGACTACCTCAGGAGGGTAACATGAGTTTTTTCCAACTTAAGACCTGATGACACCAATGTTTGTTTTGTCATCATATTTGCATGGTTCTTTTACATCCTTTGAAGGAAATGTTAAAAAGCTTGTGTCTTTTGTATGAAGGTGATATGTGGAGGCATGTGACAGAACTTGTCTGTCAAGTGCCCTTGCTCTCATGGCTAAGGTCAGAATTTAATTGGCTTTTGTATTTGGAGCTGTAGTTGACATCACAAAGTAAACCAGATTGAGTGGGTTGTATGAGTGACTGTAGGAGCGCCATCATCTCCCCTCACTTTTCCAGATATCAGTAAAGCAATGGACAATTGGAGAATGGATTCCCCCAGAAAGCAGTGTCATACCCCTGTCTAAATCCACACTATCTCTATGTATCATATGCTAGTCAATTACAGGCCCATGACTGACCTGGGTTAGTTCAAGTGAGGTTGTGTCTGACATGTGCCAGTTGCAGTTGTTCTGTAGCCCCTCCAGAGGAGCTGACTGTGGCTGCGTGGTGATGGGCTGATAAATTTTGTCCGGTCTTCACCTTCCTGTCCAGGATTTGGTGTCTTATCTGTGTCTACAACTGTACTCAGACACCAGTGATGAAGCAGTGCCATGGTAACAGGAAGAATCTCTGTTCAGTGTGTATGGAAGACTATATGGGGAGAAACAAAGAAATTCCCACTTCTGAGGCTGGCTTGATGTCTCTAGCCCCAGTTTGTTGTGGTTATGTTGAGAGGAAACACATAAGGTGGGCTGCATTACCTTGACTGCATCTGCTTTTCTGTTCACTACAGCCTGTGGGTCTGACCTTGCACTTTGTGCAGCACTCTGCTAAGTTTGGCAGCAGCATGAAAGCATACTTGTCGTGGGCATACTTTGTTCTGCCTCATGCTGTTTGGTGCAGCTTTTCCTGAGTAGTGTGTATGGAGGAAATATTCCAGTTTTTGGAGTGTTTCCAGGGTACCTACCCATTTTCCTTCCCCTTTCTTCCCGTTCCTACCTTACTATTTCCCCTGTGCCTTTGCTGGTATTTTTTCACCCTTTTCCTTTACCTCTCCCCATTGATGGCTCAAGGAGGAAGCAGCCAGTGGTGAAAATACAATTCCTTCATATTCTGGGATGTTCCAGGACATTTTTTCTTCCATCCCTCTGCTCTGCTAGGTATTAGTGACTTGCAGGAAGAGAGTGAGTACAAGCGGAGATTGGAGCAATTCCACAGTCCAAGGGGACAGGTGGTAAGAGGGTTTTATTTCCTGTTTGCTGCTCTTTGGGTGGAACCCAGATTCCCTGTTAGAGCTGTCGGAACAGGGCATGGATAGTGTCTGCGAGAGACACTTTGATTCCCTCAGCACATTGTTGTTTGCTCCCTGCTGACAGTCATCTTTCAAATATAATTCACATTGCTTATTTTAGGGCTGCAGCATGATTTAAGCATAGATTAGAATTTTGAATAGAGCAGAGGTTCTACCCATTCATGTAACAATGGGGGAAGACAGAAAAAGCAGTATGGATAAGGAAATAGGAAAATATCCCTTAGTTTCATACTAATGCTGAGATGAAAGGTGTGTTTAGGTTAGACAAAGACACTGCTGGACAGGGCAGTTTAATATCACGTAGAAACCTTGAAAGGTCTGGGGGGCAAAATTAGTAGATACCTAATAGCATCAATAAACTGAAGGAAAGTTGCTGAGCTAGAAGTGGAGGATCCTGCTTTTATACAGTGAATCGCACCATTAAAAAATTGGTCAAAAGCTGCTCTGTCACAGCTTGGAGCAAAACCCAAAACCTGAGCAAACCACAAAAACGTTCCTTTTTCTTAAAGAAGAAATCACAGAGGATTCCAATTAAGTCTTAAGTAGCCAGTCAGCCTGGGTCATAATGGGATAGCATGTTGAGTTTTTCCACCTGGATGTGTCACGTTGACATGTGAAGAGGTTGGAGAACTCCATGTAGCATCAGAGAATTCCACGTGCTGTCTTCATTTCAGGCATATTTCAAAAAAGCATGTAAGCATTTATTTATATACATTTGTGTTCAGCAAAGCTGATAGGATTTATAAAGCATACCTGATGTTAAGCATGTGCTTATGTGCTTTGCTGAAAAGACCATTCAGTAGGTTTTCCTTAGTCAGGGACTTTAACCCTATTTAACAGGATCAGTGCAGGCGAGGGAAAAGGGACAGTAACCTCTGTGCCTCAGAAATGCAGGAAGAGATTGGCTGGTAGTGAATCTCCTGTAGAGTAAGGAAAGAATTTAAATTGAAAAGAACTATTTTTTTTGGTGGCATTTGGAATCTCCAGAGGGGGTCTAGCATGCTGGAAACAGTATGAAGTCTGCTTCTGCTACAGCGGGACTGTGCTAGTGCAGAGCTTAGCAATTCCACAACAGGAGTCAAGCGACGTGCTCTGCACTCCTGCATTTTACTAGAAATGCAGAACCTCTTGTTGACATTACAGCTGGGCTAGTGAATCCATTTGAAACTTTATACATTTTTTATCTTTAAGAACTAATGTGATTGAATCAAAAGGGCTGAATCCCAAATTGAAAAAAGTTTACACTTCTGTCCTAGTAGCTAGCAGCTGAGTGTCCTGCTTCTTGAAACACAGACAGTGCTATTAATCAAATTGTTTTTCATAGCATCTGTGCACTGCTTTGTATATGAGAATGTTAATGCAATGAGTAAAGTCACTCATTGCAGCCTTTGTTGAAGGGAACTGCAAGTGTTCTGCTGCAGTGGATGCAGGGTGTCTGGAGTAATCAGAAGTACAGGGCAGTGTTGGCGGATACCCCATCCTAGCTTCATATGACCCAGCTTGCATCAGGCAGCAGTCTACCTTAATTGCATGGGATTGCATATAACCCGATAAGCCTTTCTGAGAGCTGGAATTTACTAATGAGGTGCAGGGTCCTGAGAAAGCAGCTATACTGCTCCATTTCAAAGCTGGTACAGCAATGGCTGTAGGTGTTAGTAGGCACAGCTGGCTACCCCAAAACACCTTAGGTCTGTGCAAGCCTGGCAAAGTTTGCGTTATGGGATTTTGCATATCTTAGGCATGCTTCAAGAAACAGTGGCTTCATTTCTGAGGATGTGTCAAGTTCCTGCAAGAGGCCAGAAAGTGATCTGTTAATCCCAGCTGTTGGTTTGATACTTTGGTGAGTGATCCACATGCTTTGCTAGACAGATATTGCCTGTGTTTTTTTCAGTACAGCAATTAAGATAGATTATATATCAGTGATATATTGTTTTAGACTTAATTATTTAGAACCTTCAGTCTCTAGCGTTGATAACAACAATTAGCACTTGAAATTTTTTTTTTTATTTCCAAAGTCAGCTAGCACTTAAGATTGGTAAACTGACATCTTTTGTGTTACCTAGCCAGTATTGATCTAGGCTAAAACTGAAATTTATCAAGTCTAACACCCATAGGTAGGAAAGAATGTAGATACATATACACACACACCGCATTGCATAGTAATTCCTGTACTAGTAGAGACATGCGTTGGATTTCAGAGAGGATAAATCTCTAGTGGGATGTGTGTGTGGTATGCAATGCTAATAAGAGAGTTCTTACTCAGCAAAGTGACTCAATAGCTGGTATAAATATATCCAGGTTTGGAGTCTTCTGTGTGCCAGGAGAGACTGTATTATAAAAGATGATATAGTTTTGGAGGTGGAAAAGGTCTTGGCAAAGTTTTCCCTTAGAAGATGATGGTTTTGGGATTTCACTCTGTTCCACTGAAAAGCTGCCAGTAGCATCTGAGCCAGTACTTGGTCATAGTGGTTGGCAAAGATGTCAGTGCTGTTGGCTGTGTGTTGGGGGTGAGAGGGTCAGATCTCACCCGCAGAGGTGTCAGGGAGAGCAGCTTCATGGTGAGGGGTCTCTGACCTTGAACTGTGCCTCTGTCACCAACCTAATGCAGTTAATGCCACCAGGCAAAGTGTAGGCAAAGAATTGATTGGCATGGGAATCCTCCACTTAATCCAGGAAAGGTGTAGATGCCAGGAAGGCCATTGGTATCCTCACACCCCCAAAGGGCTTATCCTGGCCCCATTATGTGCTCTTGCCCTGCCCCAGCCCACTATCTGCCGCCACCTTTGTAATCTGGGTCCAATCCCCACTAGTTTTAGCTAATTATTTCACACCATTTAGAAGTGCTACTTGTTGCCAGGGTTTTTTACCCCTCTTTTCCTCCTTATTTGCCAGCAACAGCCACACGCTGCTCACAAAGGAGACTGGCTGATTAAAAGACCTCCGTTACTAAGGTAGCCATGGCAACAGCCTCCTTGGAGGTCTTTGTTGCCTGCTAAAACTTTGATCTCCAAGAAAGGCTGCTGCTGTTTCTCCCTCCAATTGAAGAGAAGGACGGGGAAGAATGGATAAAGTTTACTCCAAGCAGAGGGAGCACAGAGGAACTTGCTGCAGAGCCATACTCTCCCAATAAATCTCAGAGCAGTTTCCTTTAAAGAGTATTTGATTTACAAGGGCCTCTGTAAATCCTCTCCTGTCCGTTCCAGCCTCTTCTGAGGGAATCGTCCTGTTCCAGGAACTTTTTGCTGTGGCTTGGCAATTTTTTCCTGCCACCGAGGAAGAAATATTTTGATCTGTAGCTGCTGCTGTCACAGTCCCACTACCTCAAATAGGGCTGCAGATGCAGCCCCCAACAGGCAAACCAATTCAACAGTACCACTGTATTTACCCAGTAGTTACCACATTTATGCAGTTGCCAGTATTTACCATGTTCCTGTATTAACCAATTGCCATGTTTCTGAATGCACCTGCACATACTTTATTCATGTCAGCATTTCTTTTCAGCAGCACCACTTACCCTAATTATTTCTGTGTCTCTTCTCTGCAGACTCTGCTAATTTTCTGCTTGACTCCAGGTTCTCCCTGATCTACTTGCTGCTATTTGCTCTCCCACTCTGTCGCCACCTTCCTCCTGATTAACTCCTGTCCTCCCTCACCTCTTCTGTGTCTCCGTACATACCTTGTGGTTCTGCTCTGCACCTCCTTAGCTTTTCCTTCTCCCATACCGCTTCCTTCCCTCTCCAGCTGTGCTCTGCCAGTGCAGACTGGAGGGCTTATGGCTCCCTTGGACTCTGGGCTTGCTGTGTCCCAGGGTGTGTGGTGAGAGGCTGCTGTGGGCAGGTAAAACCCAGCAGCAGCACAGTGAGAACAGAGAGAGGAGTGTGTCCCAGATCTCTGCTAGAACAAGGACAAGCTTCTAGCTCCAACAGAATTGCCTGGGACAGCCCTGGTAAACTGGGCCATCATCTATTCCTTCTTTCCCTTGGGGGTGCCTGCTGGGGCTTGCTGGTGAGAGCTTGCACAGAGGTCATGCAGCTCTTGCAGGGTGCAGAGCTGCATCTCAGCATCAGTGCCTGGCTGTGTCTCGGTGCCTGTGGTCCTCTTTCTCAGGTGAGCAGAGGTGGTGCAGCCAGATTGTCTCTTGGCAGGATGTTTTTCAAATTGTTTTCTTCCCACCATTTGCATTCTTGCCCCAGCCTTCCACCTTCAAGCTTCCTTAAAAGCAAACAGACTACAAAAAGAGAAGTGAGGTGAGCTTAATGCACACAGATGGAGCAGCCTGGGCATGGAGAGCCAGGAGGTTGGTGGCCACAATCTCCACGGTGTCCTCCTTGGTGGCATTTCAGCTGCAAGTCCAAGGGAGAGGCCTTGCTCACTGAAACCCTGCCCTGCCCATGCCTGCTTCAGGCACCAAGTGGGCCTGGTTCCCCTTCTGCCCGCTACCACCTGGTTTTGGGGTGTGCCCATACTGAGGCCAGGCTTGCAGGGGGCAGCCTGGTGAGAGTCAGTGGAGACCCTTGGCCTCCTCCCCACCCTCCGCCCAGGGCTGCCTGAGGACAGGCTGGATGCTTTTTCTCCACTTGCTGCTGACAGAGGGGGAGGGTGGGGAGGAAAGGGTGGACGGTCGCCCTCAGTGAGGGCAGTGGCGGGTAGCCTCCCGTCGCCTTGGCAACCACAGGGCAGCCCGGGCCTTTTGGCTTCACTCCCTTAGGGGGAAGGGTTATCAATGAATTAATTCGCCCCAGGAAAGGGAACGGGGGAAAACTTGGTTTCGTTTAAAGCTGCTGGAGGCAGGGCTGTCTGGAGGTGCATTTTGTGCTTGTGGCCATCACCTGGGCTGGTCAAGGTGGTAGAGTGTTCAAGCTGAGGGGCAGTGGGGCTCTCTGCTACCTCCCTACCCTCCAGGGCTTTTTGCATCCCTCACTGATGGCTTTGGGCACCCCAGTACTGTTTGAGTCCTGCTAGCAGGGCAGGGGGAGCAAATTCCCCGAGCAGGTACTTAGATGGGTGAGGCTGCACAAAAAGTTATCTGCTTGTGGGCAGCACAGAGGAAATACTCCGGCTGTCCTTGTAATGAGTTACCAAGTTCTCAAGTACTGTTATTTTTGAGGGATGCTTCTTTCTCCTTGGAGCCCACTTGTGTCACCCAACACTTTAACTCCATGTGTATATGCTTATTTCTTGTGAGCAGAAAGCATACATAGTACTGTCCCATAATGAACTGGCTGTGAGCAGTTTAGACACTTGACCATTCCAGAAAAAGGACTGCAGGAATCATTAAACTCTGTATATGTATATAAAAATGTTGCAGTAGATTAATGACAAGAGTCTTCCTTCAAAGCAGTAAATTATCTGAAGCATAAAGAAAGTGCTGGCTTTCAGGGTATGTTTATTATAGTTCAAATATGCATCTTGGTGGATTTTTGATGTCTACAGAACCTTTGCTGAAGCACTGAGAAAAAATGGACTGTGGGAATTCGATTATAACATACTTCAAGGACAGACCAAAGGCCAAGGAACTTGGGATGCAGTACATCATTGTGTCTGAGTGCTGCTTAGCACAGGACCTGAAGAGCAGATGGGGAGGTTAAAGGCAGCTTTCTGCCACTTCTGCACTTAGCCACTTCTATTATATTATATCCACAATGTATGTCTCCCTTCAGAGAGCAGCTCTGAAGCAGCCTTATCCATGTCTTTTCAAAACCTAACATGATCCTGGTTGCTATATAAGGGCTGTTTTGCTGATGCACAGGTGTGTGTAAATTATAGCTGAACACCATGCAGGATGTTTGCTGTGTATTAGAAATATCCCAGACATTCAGTGCCAAAACAACTAAGCTCCAGGCTACCTTTGGGCTTGGATTTTGTTTGTATTTAGTTATAAATTAGAAGTTCACTTGCTTTTTTAAAATTTCTTTTCCTTTTGCAAAGTGATTCCACAAATTTCTATACAAATCTTTCCCTGGGTTGTTTGCTTTTCTTGGGAGTTAGTCTTGTATTATACAATCTCACCAAGTTGCTTGTGCACCTCAAAAAAGTACATACTCATCCCAAGACTCCATTTTTCCTGGAGCTGTCCTTGCAGTTGCAGAGCCCCATATGGAGACTACCACCCATGGGATGCATGTGGCTGACTTGCCAAAGGCCTTGGGTTAAAGATGTTTTACACCTCTCCAAACTACATGAGTGTGTTTTTAAAGTAATCTAAATATTTCTGTTCATGGGCTGTTGTGCATTTCCAGAATCTTTTTGCATGTGTAGAGAATAACCTCCAGAAAGGTGTTGTCGTGTAACCATGTTAAGGGTAACTCCCTCCTAATTTTGTGCCTAGAACAGAGAAGCTCTGTTCCAGGTTTTTTCCTCCCAGCTCTGCTGATAAAGATAAAATTCAAGGACACAGAAATGGCAGAAGTGCAGAGGCAGACACCAGGTTTTAAGCAGGAGGACATCTATGGCTGATAGGAAGTCACTTAACAGAGTGCAAGTGGGCTGATGAGGCAGGGGGCTGGAGGCTAAGGCAGGGGCTGGGGAGTATGTTTTTCTTGCAGTAACCTCTCTCCTTGTTCTCCTCCTTCTGTCTTTTCTAGGCAGGACAGGGCTGCTTGCTGATCTCTTGCCCAGTTTTGCTGTGGAGATTATGCCAGGTATTCAGTCATTTCACCCTCCAATCACCCAGTCCTCTGTCATTTTGTCTGTATATCCTTCCACAGCATTTCTGTGTGGTGTACATTTCACTCTTACGTGTGTTCTATCTGGGGATAAAAAGGGAAGAGCCTATTGCTTGCTGGGAAAGTGTGTTGGGTTGAGATCTGAGAGAGCTGATGCTGGGACTTTGGGGAGGAATGGCCATACAGGGAGTCAGCATACAGAGATGGCTGATGTCATGCCATCATCAGTGTGAGAGCAGAAATGCCAGCACTGTTCAGGGTAGGTTTTATATCAAGCTCTCTGCTCTCTCCCTGCTAGCACAAAATTAATACTGCTTCAGCCTGTGCAACCCTGACAGCCTTGTCTGCTTGTGTGGCTTTGCACGTCAGCTGCTCTTCTGCAGCAGTAACTTCCACTCCCCAGGCCTTATCCTGTTGAAGCCATCTCCACAGATGGCAGCTCAGGAGGTGCTAGGAATAGAGCACTGGTTAGCAACCCATCAGTGGCACAGCCCCTTTTGCGCTGCATGGCCAGGGCAGTATCTAGATAACACCAGGTGGTTGGACCAGACATGAAAGTGCACTGCCCATGATAAATCCCTTGCTGGCCAAACTAATCAGAGCCACCAGTTCTGGCACTCCTTGCACAGGAAACAGAGGCTGTGCAACAGATTGTCCTTGACAGGGAAAAACTGTGACAACATTTTAGCCCTTGAGTCATCTGATCATCCCCTGACAGTGCCCAAGGAGTGTTTCTTTCACACGTTTGCACAAAAATGCAACTCTACATAAATGCATGAAGCTATTTTCAGGCCTGTCCCAGAGATGCAAACAGGGAGAGAAAGCAGACACTGCCCCACCACCAGTGTAACCCAGAGCTTCCTAGAAGTTCAGCATGGCAGGTGAGGGTGTGTCTTTCCAGCACAAGTGGGAGTTGATTCTCTGTTGCCTAACACTCCTCCCCTTCCCCACCCCCCCACTATCTACAATTTTATTGAAATGGTATACATTCTTGTGTTTGCCAGGTAGCTTTATGGTAGCTTCATTGCATGGATATGAACAACAAGAAAGTGTAAAATGCAGCACCAAACCACATTTCAGCTGTTAGCATTGCCTCTTACCTGAATAAACAAAAGCAGATGCTTCTGCAAGCACCATGTAGTAGTTTCCAGACAGCAATGAACACATAGTATTTCAGCTTGGTAGTTCTTTGAATCTCAGTTGTATATGGAAGAACTGTTAACAGAAGATAACAGTTGTACTGGAGGAAGGATTAGGGACTTGCTGGTAGAAGTGCTTGAAACCCAGTTTCACACATAAAGGAGGAGACAGCAGGCTCTTTTGCTCTTTCTTAACCTCATCAGAGAAGCAAATGGTCTAACTTCTGTGAAATAAAATCCTTCGTGATTCATAGGTCCCTGTGACTAGGGCACTAATTTCAAACATCCACTCCTGGCGCTGAGTGAGTACCTTGCAATGTGCCATGTACATAAACTGACCTCCTTTTATACTCCTAGAACATTTTCAGAAATACCACAGATACACTAACAAGGGACTTGCTGTTTGTTTAACTCGACCAGGCTTTTATCTTTTATGAAGTGTTAGTGAACTCTTGAGTAATAGCTCTGGAGATCTGAAACCTGAGCTTCATTGCATAGCCTTGGCTGGCCACTCCTGTCATGCGATACTATTTCATCTCCTTCTCTGTATCAGTGGTGGTCACGGAGAACAAGAGGAGAACATGATAAAACAAAAAGCCACTGAGCTGTTTCCCAGCTCGGATTAGCATAGATCAGGAAGTATAGGACTGGAAAGGATAGTCTGGCTTACTATCTTGCTTGCTGTCCTGAGCACCATGTAATTTCATCCTTTCTACAAGCTTAGCTAGCTTACGGTCTGGGTTTGGCCTTTTGCTCTCCCATTGGATCACTTTCTTTGCTGTGCATCTTTTAGCTTCCATCTACATTACTCATAGTTTATTTATGCCCATTTATGTCAGACCTTTAACTATAGTACCCGCTTTTTCTCCCAGTATTCATCCTCCTAGCATATTTACAGGCGGGAGCTATGCCTGCTCTCAGCCTTCCTTTTAATAGACTAATACAGTGAGCTTCAGCTCTATTGCTGCAAGGCTGTTGACCCTCTCCATTCCCTCAACTCCCTGCTCTGCAGCAACTCTAACCTGAGTTGATCTTTTTTCATTCAAAGATGACCAGAGCTGTATAACATCCGTAACTTCAGATGAAGTTATGTGGAGATCTTGTGTGATGGCAATAATACATCCTTAACACTACTGGAAATTCCTTCTCTGATGGACATGGGAGTACATTTGCCATTTTCATGGCTGTATTGCATAAGTGCTTACAGTTGTCCTCTGATGGAAGAGTATACTGGAGATTTTTTTCAGTTTTTCAGTTCTTTTCAACCAATGAAGGAGAGAAATTGTTCTTAACCCATGCGTCCTTGGAACTATTGCTTCATGCCTTAAAAGCCAGTGTACTGTGGCATTTCATGTTTCTTACTGAAGGCCCAAGGACAACTGGCCCTTTCCCAGTCTTCATCTTCAGTGACAGTGCTTCCCTACCTCTGATCCTCAAGATACATTAACACATTTTCTGTGTAAAGGTCGTTCATGAAAATATTAAATAAGATGGTTCCTAGAACTGGCAACTGTATCGGTAATCTCCTGCCTGCTCTTACTTTTCTAAAAGTTCATGCTTCCCTCCAGCCATTTCCATATCCACTAGCTGAATTTTTCTCAGCATATAGTAACTTCACACAAAGACACAAAAAAACCCTACCAACCCCTCCACAAAGACCAAAATTACCTGTAAATTTAAATGCAATTAAGCTGTTTCAGCCAAAAAAAGAAAGTAAATATAAAAAAATAGAAAACATTTCACTTGGCACTCCTGAAATGAAGTATTTTGATTTGTAAATGCCATATCTTCTCACTGAGATTTTTTAAAGGAAACTGTAACTTCTAGATGGCATTAAAAAAAGAGAATTGTTTGTAGAAGAGTTAAGGAAAACTCCCGACAAAGCAAAGAATTTTACTTCTGTTGAAACAGAATGTTGTAGATGAATAAAAAATGATACTTATTTTTGCATTTTATTAAGAATTAGAAAAAACTTCTGGCTTGATTGTTCCAAGTGGAACCATTTCCCTGACTTTTCAGTTTAGCAGTGCAGGTGAATGGTACACTTTTTCCAGTGTCATTCTTGTACTCACATTGCAATCCTTGTATCCAGTAGTTCTTTATCTGAAATAATAATGCCGGGAATGCTGTTATTCTGTTTGGAAACAGTGATCTTCTGATTTTTTTTTCTTTGCAAAGCAGCTTCATCTTTTGTTGCTTCCTTACCATCTCTCCATGGTGGTTGAATAACCTGGAGTCAGTTAAATACATCTGGAGTCTTTCACCACAGATTTTCCCTCACCAGTCGCCTGACTTCTAGATCGGTTGGTACATCTCTCTGGCATAAAGCCAGCTCCAGACCTACGCACTCAAAGTCTTGAGACAGCTTGTTCCAAATGTGTTCACTGTCCATTCCCTTAAAGTGGGGAATTGTTATGTGGCAGAATTAGAGAAACTTTTTTTTGCTCCCCTTACTGTTCAAATCCTGTCCTGGTTTTTGTGGACCAGCTCTTCTGTGCTCTCACTTGTGGAGTGTTTTTCAGACACTCGCTTTTGGGGCCTGGCAGATAGGATCTGAGGCTTCAGTGGGGGAAAGAAAAAAGAAAAAAAGTGGTTGTTAGGTTTCCTGGCTGGCTGCAGCGCCTGAATAGGATGTGCGTTCAGCACATACAAAAGAATAATTGCATGCGTGGGCCTAGTTGCAAAGGGGCAGGCCTGGCTCATTTGGTGGGCTATTTATAGCATACTTTTCACTATCGTTTGTCCCATTAAAACCAGAATGTGGGTAAGGAACAAAAACACAAGCAGGGCATGAACATGGCCAGGAAGAATAAGTCTTTGATGCAATCCAAGTGCTAACGGAGTACATCTTGCGATGTTGCTACAGGTCTGGAATGAGGTGAGGGGGTTCTCTGCTGGGAAACCAGAACTCCTGCCTCTGTGCTGCTTGCATCTCATCCATCCAGAGATATCACAGGAAGGCACCATACTTCTGTATCTTCATTTGTCACTGTCTTGTACCATTTCTACTTCAACACATAAAGGGACGTAGTCCTAGGCTAGCAGGAAGTCCACTTCTATTATTTGCCTACCTGTTTTGATCCTGTGCTCTTCCCTGGGAGGATATTGATGACGTTCCCTTCCACTGTGGTGTGCAATCCTGTAAGTATCTTTTTTCCATTCTTTTCCAGAGTGGGTCTTTGTGGGCCTCGTGATCCTGGGGGCATTCTTGTTCTTCCTCCTGGTGGGGATCTGCTGGTGCCAGTGCTGCCCACACAGCTGCTGCTGTTACGTCCGCTGCCCCTGCTGTCCTGAGTCCTGCTGCTGTCCACGGGCATGTGAGTGACCCTGTCCGAGCGTGGTGCAAATCCTGCACTAGTTCTGCTCCCTGGCAGAATAGGAGGAGAACCTGCTAATATTGCTTCCCTTGCCCTGAGTGCTTGGCTAAAGAACTAGTTCTTAGGGAGTGAAGCATCTGACCAATTGCTCAATGGTTGAGCGCTCAAATTTAATTACAAATGTAATTCCCTGAGCCCTCCCTGCCTTGGCAGCTGTGCCTGATTCTCCAGAGTGTCATGCTCCCCTTCCAAAGTTGTTGTGAATTTTGTTGCCAGTGAATTTTGCGGGTCAGAGCTAAGAGCATTCTGAGAGGTTTTTTCCCAGCAATGCAAAGCAGCTTCCTTCTACAACAGTGCAAAATCCTTGCAATCGAGCAAGGTTCCTGTTCAGTCTCGGGCAGATCTGTGAAGTTTCATGAGCCTTATCCCTGATGCTTGAGTCATCAGCTGTTTTTAAAGCTGAACTGTCACTAAATTATGGCAGCGGTAACGTTGAATGTATTTCAGTTGCTGGGCATCTTACAGTGCTCATCTGACCTGCTGTGTGCATATTTAATGGCCTTCAGTGCCATTTGAGGCTTAGAGAAATTCAGATTGGTCCTTTTAATTTCCTGTGTCCAGTTTTCTCTTGCTGTGTTGTGACCAGTGTTGGTCATGTGCAGGTTTTGGCCACGTGCCGTGTGGGTCTGTGGGAGGCTGGTGTGGTTGCTGACTGCTGTTCTTTTTGTTTTTCAGTGTATGTAGCAGGCAAGGCAGCAAAAGCTGGGTACCCTCCTGCAGTCTCCTCCATGCCAGGTCCATACTACATCCCCAGTGTTCCTGTAGCTGGTGTCCCATCTCCTGCTGTGCTGATGGATAAGTCACACCCTCCTCCTTTAGCCCCAAGTGACTCCAGCGGAGGAAGTCAAAATGGTAATTTGCAATGGCAGAGACAACATTCAGTCCCCTTACTGGGACCAGGATGGGAAAGGGAGAACTGATAAGAGTGGTATGAATGGTAGAAACACAGAGAAACTGCATTTCAGTCTCAGCTCTGACAGTTTCATCTGTTGGGGCCACATGGTCCAACTTTCCTGTGTTGTGTCATCTGCACAGTGTCAGTTTGTGGGTGCCTAATTAGGTCAACAGGGAATGGGTGGCCCAAGTTCATGTCCAGGACCTCCCTCAATACTGCTGCAAAAGTTTACTTGCAGAGGACATGAAGATGATTTCAGGGGAGCAGAGTTTCCAGTTTCAGTTTCCCCTTACAGCTGATGCCTCATAAACTGTTCTCTCTTGGTAAGCTGTTCTTCCTACCCTCTTCTGTAGGGCACTACTTGCCCTCTAGCAGCAGTTTTTGCTGCAGTGTTTTACTGTGGAATATTTGGCACAGGGACATGTTCCCTTGGTGTTTCTGCCCTAAGAGCATTCGGGGCTGGAGCCCCTCCCCTGACCTGAAGAAGTCAGTAGGTTGCTTTTTTGTTCAGCCTTTTTTCAGTTGTGAAATGTGAGTGATAAAAGTCTTCTAAGTAGAAAGGAGCTTTGTATCAATGAGAATATCAGTATGGTGACTGTCTTGGTGAGGGTCACTTCTGCTGCAAAGGAAGCTGCCATCAAGGAAGAAGCAGATAGCTATTTAGCCACATTTCAGGATCAGAGTGGCTGCCTATAATCAAATAATGTGGAGTCACCATACTGACACAGTATGATTGCATTGTTCCAGCCACATGTCTGATTTCAAAGCATCACAGTAATTATCAATTGTTAAATTTGCTCATGACAGTGTGTTGGTAAGATGCTTCCTAAAACACAAGATCAAGTGGCATAATCAAATAATTAAGCTTTTGTAACAACCCTATACATCCTTTCACTGCCCTTGTCAATATATTAACAAAAAACATTTTCCTTCAGCAGTCATACTTTTTTTTTTTCCCAACTGAAATCAATACAAACCTTTCAAATGGAGCATTTTGAAATAGGAAATAAATCAGTCTCTGATCCAAAACAGAATGTATCCAATTCAAAAATCTTTGTCAGAAAATGATGAATGACGGTCCAGGGCTTAATATTTTTCTCCAGTGAAAAATGTCACTGCATGTTGAGCATGATGTTGTCTGTGGCAACTCCAGGGATTTTTTAAGAGTCAGATCACAGCCCCAGTCTCATTTCTGCTGTAGTAGCAGAACAGAAACACAAAATGGATAACTGTGGATGTGTTTGGTAATGAAATGGAATAGGTCTTAGCATCCTATGTCAGTTCCACAGAAAGATGTACTTGTATAATGTGAATTAGCTGCCTAGGCTTAATCCTTCAACTCAGGACTTCACAGGAAATACGACATATTGCAAATAAAATTATTATTACAGAGTTGTTATTGTTATGGCAAGACAACGGAGGTTCTTAAGCTTTTTTAATTAATATTTTTTCATAGAATCATAAAATCACACAATGGTTTGGGTTGGAAGGGACCTTAAAAATCATCTAGTTCCAACCCCCCCTGCCATGGGCAGGAGCACCTCCCACTAGACCAGGTTGCTCAAAGCCCCATCCAAACCTGGCCTTGAACACTTCAGAGAGAGGGCATCCACAACTTCCTTGGGCAACCTGTGCTAGTGTCTCATCACCCTCATAGGAAATAATCTTTTCCTAACATCTAACCTAAATCTTCCCTTTTCAAGTTTTAAACCACTGTCACTTGTCCTCTTGCTGTGCAACAATGCAAAAAGTCCTACTCTGGCTTTCTTGTTGTCACCCTTTAGGTATTGGAAGGCCTCCTTCAAGTATTGGTATGAATTTTGAAGTAATATGGAAAAACTAGTAGTGTGGATCATGCACCTGTTGCTTAAGGTGTTATTTGAGCTGTGGAGCTAAGAAAGGGTGATAACCATGCACCCTGTTGCTTCTACGATGAAGTCCTCCACAATATTTCCTAATTACAGGCTGTAGAAGAGAAAACATTTTTTGGCTGTTACAAGCTAACTTGCTCCAGACAGCAAGCTAACCAAAACAGGTAATGGTTGAGTTTACTATAAAGGCTTTTTCTCAGGAGGAGCACTAATTATGGTCTCTTTCTCTGGCATGTAGCCAACTGTAGGTCTGATCTGAAGCTTGGCATCTTTGAGACCTCATCTTTTCTGTCAAGTTTTTATAAAAAATGGGATGAGAAGTGCTGGGGGACAGGGACTGGAGGATTCAGTCATAATGGCTGCCAAGTTAGAAATGACAGCTTTTGCCCTAGATAGTTTCTGTGCTTATAAACGACACCTGTGAGCTGATCTAGTGAGCAAATTCAGGCATGAGGTTTTTTAGAAAATTTGTCAAGCATTACATAAAAGCCATGTGACAAAGCTCCAGTGAAGACTAGGAACTCAATCCTAAACTTAGGGCTGATCAGGGAAAAAAAAACAGAGCAACTTTTATTCCTCTTATTTAGAAGTGTTTTGGCAACACCTAAGTTAGCATGTATGCTCTGTCTATTTTAAATTCAGTGGTTAATTGCAGACACTTGCATAGATTCCTTAAACCATGTACACAGGGAAGCTTTTGATCTGGGAGGTGGACTCCAGACCTTTAATAAGGAAAGTGTATAATGGTGAGAAATCATTTACTTCCTGTCCATGCTTGTCTGAAAAAAATACTCCTTTCTGAGGAGGGAAACAGCTTACAGTTTTAGTTGACTTGGTTCCACCCACAGAAGCATAGAAAAAGTATCCACAGTTTAGCACAAAGAGTAGAAATTTATGAACTGTTTGGGAGAAGAAAATAAGGTCTAACAGGGAAGAATTTTCCATTACCTTTGACTTCAGTGAATGGTTCTGGACAAGTGGTTAACACTTCTGCATCTTCATTCCCTGATAATTAAGATGGACTTAAAAATATTCAGACCTTATTAAAGGGTTATGGAAATTTACAGATGAAGAAGGGCATGAGGAGAAAGCTATAATATCTTTGGTTCTCACACAAAGGAATAATAAAAAGATGTAATAACTTGAGTGTTCTGTTTCATTGCAAGAAATATTTATTAAATAAACATAGAGACAAAATATGCTATAGCAACAGCGGAAAATACTTTTTTTATCAGCTCTTAATGGTCATCTTTGCAGATGTAATTCCAAAGTTAATTTCTAGATGCTTACAGGACTAACCCAAGAAATTAATTTTCCTTTTGATACACAATTGCAACAGCAAGTCGAGCATGACACCAGCATGAAGCCTAGTTAATTCTCCATCAGTTCCAGAAGCTATAGATGTTGCCCAAATAAACATTTGGCAGAGCTTCATCATGAGTAGTGGTACTGGGGAGAGAGACTCTGGCAGCTGCAAGTTCAGGTTCCTCAAAGGTTGTTAGTAGGGCAGAGTAATTTCCAACAGATGACTGTTTGCTGCCCTGTGTATAAAAGAGGTGGCAGCTTAGATGAGTTCCTAGTCTAGACAGAGTAGCGAGAGGCCTCTTTCCTTGCAAGGACAGGAGCAGGCAGTCAGCCACCATGGTGGGGTGCAGAATTCCCCTCCTGTTGCTCTTAGACAATGCAGCAGGACTCAGTGCTGCTGAGGCCAGTCTGTCCAGACCCTCTCCATAGCAGCAACCTCACTTCAAGAGATAGGATGGCCTTCCACTTTTGTGCTTTTTCACAGCACAGCCATTTAATAGTGCTTTAATAGTCCACAGACATATGCACAGGAGTTTAGGACAAAAGGTGGCTCAGAATACCTCTGCCAAGTCCTTGTTCAGCCCACACAGTGCATACTATGCAATGTACTATCAAACCTGTATGTTAGTAGCTCAATGTGTTGCTGTGTGGGATAAATCAGAAAGAACAGGTTGGCTTAAAACCACTGCCCAAGTGGTTAAGTCATGCCAAAAGAAGAGTGCTCATGTGACACTGCAGTATTCTCATAGGAGAACATATTAACTCCATGCAAGGCAGGCAGGTTCCATTTTGTAGAGCTCTGTAAATTGTTCTCATAATGGTTCTGTAATGGGGCTGAATTTGAGGGTTTTCAGGGTAGCACTTTTTTGTACTTCATGCTGTGTTTCTGTCAATCTTGAAATAGTCCCAGGCTGAGTTCCTTCTTAAACAATCTGCTATAAAAGGTTTGGTTTCTTCAAAGTCCTGGTAGGTGGAGTTCTCTGCTTGCTGACTATAGAGCTGCTTTGGGATAGTCACATTGATCATAGGGTTAGCAGGTAAAGTCTGTGTAGAGCCAACCTGCCAGAGTTAGAGCTCTTCTGGCTCCAGGTGTGTAGGGGCTTCTTTTCTATGCACAGCTGTCTAGACATCCCCTGCAAATGGAGTAGGTCCCAGGAGTCAAGCACTTAATATGTAAGACCTACCTTTTCTGTAAAATACAGGATGTAAAGAGTGCCAGAGCAGACAGTTTCACAGTTATCCAGTGACCTGATTTGCCCCATTTTTTGAGTATGCATGAATCTCAGTGTGATATGTTTTGTGGGACTTTTTGTGTTTCTTTCTGTATTCTCTGGCACTTCTCCTGCCAGGGAATGCTCTTCAACATGTGTGAGTGGAATTCATAGGGATGGGAGGGCGGAGTGATCCTGCAGAATGACAGCTCCCAAATGCTCAGCCACCTGTTTCCCCTTCAGACTGGGAGCTTATGGCCCCAGCTGTGTAGATCAAGCCTCATATTCTGGGGCTGCTTCTCCCATACCATGACTAATCCTTTCTGTAGTGCTGAGGAAGGAGAAATGAGTGCTACTTCTCTCTCTGCTGTCCTCTGTAGGAGGTGGAATCACTCTGTGGCAATGACAAACCACTCAATGCATTTGGTTATACAGATTGGGCATTTCCAAACCATTTTTGCTGTTACTGCGAACTTTATAAATTATGCTGCAGCTCACAACTTCACATCCCACATTATAGACAAATTTCTTCTGAAACAAGGACTGACTCACTCTGTTTTGGAAGACACAGCCTACCTGCCTGCAGACGTGAGCTCAACTACAGAAACAATATTGTTGGAAAGTCTCCTTGGACTTAATTGTGTTATTCTCTAATGCTTTCCTTTTTTCCCTTCCCTAGCAGTGCGCAAAGGGTACAGGATCCAGGCTGACAAGGAAAGGGACTCCATGAAGGTTCTGTACTATGTTGAGAAAGAACTGGCTCAGTTTGACCCGTCTAGGAGGATGCGAGAACGATGTGAGGAACAAATATGGTTTAATTTTTTTTTTTTTCGCTAGCCTGAAAAACCCTCTGCAAATTGATAGTTAAAAGTTCACTGGCTTTACCTTAGAGCCAACCCTTAGGATACGATGTCCAGGATGCAGACACATAAAGTCTAGATTTTAGGCATCTACAGGTATGCTCTGATTTTAAAGATCTGCTTACCTAATCTTAGGTAAGAGATTAGAACAAACAAGGTGTGGAGGACTCAGATGCTCATGAAAATTGTCCACTCAGATAATTAAAACTTCTGGTTTATCAGCATCTGAAAAGCCAAGTCTGTACCCATGCCTTCTATAGCCTATGGCGTATAGCCGGGTTGTCGTCCTCACAACTTCTAAATGTCTTATGTTGTGGTGCCTGTAAATTCCTAGCATGGCAAAATAGCAGAGGAATGTTATTACTGAAAACATGTTTTGTGGTGTGCAGTGACCACTGTGTGGTTTGAGGGATGCAGAAAGGTAGTTTGCAGCTGCTGTTGCCCTGCAGAACCAGCTGGGACTACAAAAAAGATGCAAGAAACCAGGGGATCATCAAGTTTTGTGATACTGGTCAACATAAGATCAGAGCTGCTATGTGCATCAGTACTAATGGTTTGGCAATGAGACAACTGCATGCAAAGGGGAGGACAGTGGTGAATAGGGACAGGATTCATATTTAGAATTGAGCTGCTGTGTGTAACTCTTCACTGTTTTCAGATAGTTTCTTGCAAACTTTTTTTTTTCCTAAAGGCTGCACCAGAGGCTGTCAGAATACAAACTCAGGTGAGGACTTTTCCACATTAGGAGGCAGAGGTGCAGTGGTGGGACTGAGTGTGTGCATGAGGAAGGTTTGCAGTGTTGCTCCGTGTCCTCTAGCTCCTCTGTGTGGAGGAGAGCTGCAGGCTGAGGCCTCTGCTCCTCCAGGCAGCACCTGGCCTGCACAGAGCTAGCTCACATTAGGCAACGATAGAGGCTCAATTAAAACAGATCCTGCAAATCAATAAGTATAAGGCCTTTAGGGAATGACAGTACATCAAAGCTCTGTACAAATTAGGCATAACTAACAAATTATATGTACTTCTAAAACAGTCATTGCTGAGCACACTGTCTTCTCCACCCACAAGATGTACTATAAAAAGACCTCTCCAGATTGGTATGTCAGGCCTCCAGATGTCAATGTGCTTGACAGGGTAGAGACTGACAGTGATTCAGACAGTCTCTTAGTTTTTTCTTAATCTTTTTTTGAGGGGGTTGTTTTTGTTTTAGCTGGTCAAGTCAGTCCAAATCCTGAGCCAGCCTGTCTCACACCAGGAAAGGGGGAGGTGGCACAACTGCTGTGATAATGTTCCACCAAGTGCAGTGCCCATCTCACAAAGTCTGATCGCTTATGTGTCACTGAAGCAGGGCTGAGGGGGAAAATTTCACAAAGGCTGAACTTGGTTATCTGAATACAGATATTTTCTGAAAAAGCTGGAGCTGGGCTCACCACAGCCTTCCTGTCCTCTCCTCCCCTCTCACACAAGCTATCAGGTGATGCCTGTCTGATTTCTTTTCTGTCACCTCCCCTGCAGATAACAACACCATGTCTGAACTCAGTTCTTTGCACGAGGAGGACTTGAACTTCCGTCAGCCCTACCGCCAGGTGCGAAGGAAACCTCTGCCTCCAGCGGGGGACCTGGATGGTGATGCTGAATACTGGGCAGGAATGATGGGTGGGGGCAGCACGTCAAGATCCCAGGCGGTCTCTGATTACAGAGATGAGCGGGACAGCTTCCGGCACAGGTGAGGAGTGGGGTGCTGGGAGGGGGCTATATCTGGCAAAGCAGTGAGGAAAGGAGAAGGGACAGATGGACTGGTGGCTCTTCTCCATTTCCTGCTGCTCTGTTTCTGCTTAGCGGCACAGAGAGGCTAGGGAGAATCATGAAAAGTGGAGGTGATATTAGGTAAGATGAGAATCAGTCTGATTCCCACAAGCCTGCTGAACACTGCCCAGGTCGGGCAAAGCTAAACTTAGCAGCCCCATTCCAGGGGGGATGTGAAAATGAGATCAATAGGAAACCAAGCCATGCTTCTCAAAGTGCTCTCTTGAGATTTGTACCTGATCCCTCCAGCACTTCTCAGTGCTAGTGCACTTACTAGGAATGACACCCTGGTGCTTTGGTGCAGCAAGAGCTGTACTCCAGCCCTAAAGGACTGGCACTCTGGTGCCTTGAAGAGAGACATCGCATCCTTCCCTCACATACCAGATCAGTGTCCTAAAAGTAATGGCAGGGATTTCCTTACTGCAGTAGTGGGCTACTGTGCCAGTTCATTCCCTTTAAGCCTGCTTCAGAATTGCCCTCCTTTGAGTTCTATAGCCGAGTTCTTGTGTTTTCACAGCAGGACATACACCTACAAGCTTTAGGGCTAAGGACAAGCAAGCCCAGCCCTGTATACTTGAGGACAGGGGAGTTGCACCCTGGGGTTTATCTTGTGTAACTAGTATTAGACATACAGAGTCCAAGCTATCTGCAGTAAGATGCGTTTACAGTCAGCAGTGAGAAGCAGGGATGTGATAGATCTCTTCCTACGGAAGATGATGAAAACAGGTCAGATGATTCATGCCCCACAAGTGTCTGTTTCCCTCCGTTGTCTGCTAAGGCAGCCAAGGGGATTGAGCGCAGGTGAATCCTGCCCTCTAACACTTCCTCCTTCCTCCTCCAGCCAGCAGAGATCCAAATCCGAAATGCTGTCCCGTAAGAGCTTCTCTGTGGGAGTGCCGGCCGTCTCTATGGACGAGCTGGCAGCCTTTGCAGAGTCCTACAGCCAGCGGACCCGGCGGGCGGACAGCCAGGAAAACCGGCGTTTCGAGCGGTCAGAGTCGCACGGTGGCCACATTGGAGGGCTGCATCACCAGGATAGCTCCATGGAGGAGTACTACACCAAGCGTAGCAGAGGGAACCGAGAGCCGCTGACGGACTCAGATCGGGGCTGGTCGTACAGCCCACCCCGGAGACGTGCCCATGAGGAGAAGCACCTGCCCAGGCTGGTGAGCCGGACGCCTGGAGGGAGCCAGAAGTACGATCACTCCTACCTCAGCAGCGTCTTGGATAGGAAATCCCGGAGCTATGATGAGGGCAGTGACCACGATGAAACCCCCTCAAAGATGAGCTCGCAGCCCAGCCAGAGAGGAGGGGGAACATATTATGCCTGGTCATCACCCTCTACCTACAGAGCTGAGAAGTCACAGCAGCAGCTGCAGCAGCCGTCACCACCGTCTCAGCAGGAGGATGGGGAGGACACCCTGCCCCCCTACAGTGAGAGGGAGCTGAGCCGAGGCCCTTCCTACAGGGCCAGGGAGCAGGCCTACCTCAATGCTTCTGACAAGAAGAGGAAAAAGGATCCTAAGAAAACAGTGAGGCTGTGTCTGGTGTTTCTGATCCAAATAGGCTGACTGGGGAGCCACTCGGCAGGGGTTTAGGGGCTGGGTGGGGTATCGAGGAGGGTAGAGCCTGGAGTCATGAGTGTGGGGAACCTTAGATAAGAGGATCTGCTGTGGGAAGAGGGCAGTTGCTGTGGGTGTAGTAGGCCAGAAAGGGAAATAGCTCTTAAGAGGAGCTGTTTTTTGGCATCTGTTGCCTGGTGATCCAAGGAAGTGGGAGTTAATCCAGGGTTCAGGAGGATCATGGTAGGGAAGGAAACTTATGCAGAACTACCAGAAATGACAGGGCATTGCTTCGACCTAGATCCTTGTTAGGGAAGGATTGGGAGGTTCTGTTCTTCTGGACTGGAACAGGGCTAGTAGCAAGGCATGGTGTAAGTGACCTCAGGTCTTTCTGGAAGTGGTGAAATAGCAGATTCCTGTGGGTGCATGTGCAGGGGCCATGCATGCCAAAGGCGTTCTATCACATAGGATACCAGAAAGTGTGAAACATCCTGCAACATTCTAGTGAGGACGTGGGTGTATGGTTATTGGGAATGGGGAGCTGGCTGAAGTCTCTTCCATGAGGGAGACCTTGTTGCTAGGGCAGCTTGACTGTTAGTCCTGAGCATAAGTGCCATGTGTGAGAGAGGAAAGGGGTGTGAGCAGACAAGGCTGTTGATCTTTGGTTGTCTCTGTCAAACCTGCATCTGTCTCTTTGTTCATTCCATGGGTGCTTCCCTGATCATGTTTCTCGTCTCTCTTTCCTCTCAGAATGATTTCCCAACAAGGATGTCCCTTGTAGTTTGAAGTTGTTGTGGACATGTCACGTTGATGGGATGGATACTATGAGGCGATGACTGCAGTGAAAAAGATGAAGAGCAACAAGCAAGACAGGCCTTCATGAACCTTTGCAGCCACCAGCCATGGACTCTGTTTTCATTGCTTCTTTCATCAGGGGAGCAGACACTTTTGTAAGATACAGACTCCCATGAACAGCACTCAATCTCAGAGGCTCTGGGGAGTCTGCCAGCAAAATGAGGCCAGGGCTCTCTTTGGCACCCTGTTTTCCAGTGCTGGAAGGTAGCCACATCCCTACTGTCCCTGCAGCCCTGAACTACAAGTGAGGCTGCTTCTGTGCCTCTTGCCCTGTCTGATGTGCAGAGAGAGACCTGTGTGCATTCCTCTTGGTCTCTGTCTCTTCACTTCTCTGGATTAAATATTGTCTCCATACTTACACACAGAGCCTTTTCTGTATCGTCCCCACTCTGGGAGGGAGGCCTTATATCTGCAGACTGCCTCCAGCTGATCAGGCCCTAGGTTGTGAAAGAGAATCTACATCCTTACAGACACTAGAAAAGAACTGATGAGGTATTACTTTCACAAGGGCTGAACAGAGACAGAGAGACAATTATGGGCTAGTGTGTTCAATATATTTAGTACTCTTTATGTGGTGAGAGTTGCCGGTGAGATTGATGTATTGTTTTGAAAGTGAATCAAAGTAGTTTTTATTGTGATGAGAGCATGATGTGTTTTTTCCCCCCATCCCCAACTGTGATTTGCTTTGGTACAGTTGCATTTTCTTGCAGCTGAGCTGTGACCCCGTAGAGTTTCACACTAGAATATTTACTCCACCACATCATAAGCAGTGCTCTAGCTTTGCTGGTGCCCTGCTTCCAGAACTACCAGACATCTCTGCCTAGTGAGTGGTCTTTTGTTTTTAAGAAGCAAAACATATCAGAGAGAGCACTTGCAGATCTTCACTCTGTGCAACTGGTACTACTCCTTTCTGGTCATTGTTCCCAGACATTGAAGAAAGCAGTAACGGCAATGGAAAAAGAATTGACACTGTGGATGAACACAAGCTTTGAAAGTCACCTTTTCCTCTTAGAACCATTTAATTCACTTCAATTGCAGCATGGCTTTAGTGGCTGTTGTCTCAGGAACAGCTGAATTTAGAAGTGAGTGCTTCATGCCATCTGGAAGCCTGACATTCTGGTTTTCAGAGGGTATAATGCAGTAATTTCTTTACTTTTTAGCTGATGAACTCATAATGTGAATGAAAATGATGGGATCATTTTAAGGTCTGGTATATTGGTCCCAGTTTTACCTGGAAGCAACTTAGAGCCCTACTTGAGTAATAGACATTGTCAGCCTCTGAAATGCCACCTCTCTTGTTACTCTGGAAATCTGGGGAGCTGTCTGGCCTCAGGTTCTCACTCCGGCAAGAGTTTTGAACACGAGATTTATTAACATCACTGTATTTCTTCATAAAAATGATAGATTTGTTTCACTATTACTCCTTTGCCAGATTAGTTCCCCGGGCATGGTCAGGGGAGAGGAAGAATAATTTCCATAGTTCTGATGGCAGTGCTGTTTTCATGTGAGAAGGTGACTTGATGAAAGGATGGCTTTCTTCTGCTCCCACACTCTAGTGATGACGGTAGGTCACAGTCCTGGGGGTCTTCCTGGCCAGAGAATGATTAATCTGCAGCAGCATACAATGATGGAATCACAGAACGGTTTGTGCAGGCATGGACCTTTAAAGATCATCTATTTCCAACTTCCTGCTCTGGACAGGGACATCTCCCACTTGACCAAGTTCCTCAAAGGCCCATCCAGCCTGGTCTTGAACACTTCTGGGGATGGGGCATCTATGAACTCCCTGGGCAACCTGTGCCTGTGTCTCACCACTCTTAATAATAAAGAGTTTCTTCCTTATATCTAATCTAAATCTGCCCTGTGTTAATTTAAAACCATTGTCCTACATCTTTCTTCTAAGCCCCCTCTAAGTATTAAAAAGCTGCTGTAAGGTCTCTCTGGAGCCTTCTCTTGTCTAGGCTGAGCAACCCCAACTCTCTCAGCCTGTCTTCCTGGGAGAGTTGCTCCAGCTTTCTGATCATCTTCATGTCCCTCTTCTGGACTTGCTAAAGCAGCTCCATGTATTTCTTGTGCTGAGTGAAATAGAGGGGCAGAATTACCTCTCTTGACCTGCTTTTGATGCAGCCCAGGATATGGTTGGTCTTCTGGGCTGCAAGTATGCATTGCTGGCTCATGTCCAATTTTTATCTATCACTATCCTCAAGTCTCCTGTGCAGCTCTTGAGGGACAGAACTTTTCCTCTTTTCCATTTGGACACTGGGCTGTTGACTGTAACTCTTTAGATGCAGCCATCCAGCCAATTCCCTATCCATTGAATAGTCCATCCATCAAACCCTTATCCAATTTAATGACAAAGATGTTGTGTGGGACACCTTACAGAGGTCAAGGTATATGCCATCGATTGCTCTTCCCCTTACCTACCAGTGCAGTCACTTCACTGTAGGTGGCCTGCAGATACTCAGGCACTATTTGCCCTATGTGAAGCTCTGCTGGCTGGCTGTAGTCACCCACATGCCATCTATATGCCTTGACATAGCTTCCAGGAGGATTTATTCCATGATCTTACTGGGCCTAGAGGTCAAACTTACTGGTCAGTAGTTCCCAGGGTCCTCCTTTTTACCCTTTTTAAAAATGGGTGTTAGATTTTCAATTTTTGAGTCACTGGGGCCTGACTGCCTGACCACCACGACCTTGCAAATAGGGAGGGTGGCAATAGCAACTACATTTGCCAGCTACATCCCATCAACATCTACTTGTATTACGGCTGGAGCGACTAAATTTTAAGTATTTTCATCTTCTCTTTAATGTACATTCATGGGAAAATCATAGCACAGTTAACAAGAGGTAGGCAGGTCGCTTCTACCTGGGATCTCCGTGGCCTTGACAAGTCTACAGAGCTACACTAAATGCTGTTTTAAATGAAACATTTCATCCTTAACATATGATGATTCTAGCAGTGAGAAAGGTTGGTGTTTTTTTAGCCTGAAGACCTTGAGAATCACCACACCATGAAATTCAAAGGAGTTTAGGCAGCTATCTTTTCCATTAGACATACAGCAGACCCAGGAAATGTTTTACATAGCAATTTGAAATTTCATCTGCAACAATGACTATGTTAGAAAGGGGCCAAAGCAGTGATTTGACAGTCACTGAATACCTGCATCTTGTAAACTATACTGAAAAGCAGAGTGTCACAATCTCCTCATTTCAGTTAAATCTGTCCCGTTTCAGTCACTGTAGTTTTATTTGATCGAGCCCTCCAGAATGAGTTGTGTGTATTAAAAATACAAGCCTTACCCTCATTTATTTGAATCAGGTTTTTTTTGATCAATGCTGGTATGTTAGGGCATTTGTACACTATGTGTAAGAAGCTGCCATTTATGTATCTAACATGAAGAAGTAGTTGCAATCTAATTCTCTTAAGAAAACTATATTATAGAAATGAATGTTTGTAAGAACTGTCTGATATTTCTATTGAATCCAAGTACCTGGAAAAGTGTTGAAGATTTTATGACTAGTGGTTCTAAGAGTCTTACAAGATGATAAAAATTTCAGTCTCGCAAAACAAACAAACAAAACGCAGGTCTTAATTCCTTGAAGTCAGATCTGGGCAGCACCCATCATTCAGCTCTGCCTTTGCTCTAAAATTTTAGTTTTTATATCTCCTTATGCAAATCTGAAGGAATTTTCCATTACTGATAGTGTCTCTCCTCAGGTTCTCTTTATTTTTCCCATTAGAAATGTGTCTGCAGCACCAAATGGAGCAAATAAAAAAGTGAGGGGTGGCAGAGTAGGACTTCCACCTCTGTAGCTACACAACCCTAATGATGCGTGACTCAGAACAGGGGGGAGCAGAGGGCCAGAGGCTGATGGAAAGGCAGAGAGAAGCCTCTTCTTTTCGGAAAAGAATTAACGGTTTGTGTCTGTGCCATCTTTCAGAACACCTGTGGAATGCTGGCACTGGAAAATAATGAGCCTGATTATTACAAGAATCTCATATTCTAAATATTCCAGTGATCAATTTTTATTGCTGGCATAAAATCCTTTTCATACAAGATATGGATGTCTGGGCCATGTCAAGGACAAGGATGGTTTTGTGGCCTTAAAATGAAACATCATAACAGTGACCATCACAAAAAAGCTCTGAGAGTAACAGCAGGATCAAGCATCAGTAGTAAATTTGACTACTGAAAAAATTTTGACATAATGGAATGATAAAATAAAAACCAATGATAATGACTTCTCAACAATCCCATTATACCTTTATAGTACGCTTAAAATTCCAGCGTGTGGCTTCTGTGTGAATATCCTCCTACCACTCAGTTTCCATTGAAATGGAAAATCAGCAAGATTAGCACTTTGAATATCTTAAAATTCTGAGAAATTCCAACATGTATCACCTGAGACAGGCAGCCAGAATTACTTGGGTCTTTGTGCTGGCATATGATATAGGGGACTGGAACTGTAAGCATCCCAGCCTTTGTTGCTATTACTAGGTCAGAGATGGCCATCAGCAGTGTGCCCCAGCCCCACCTCACCTTCCTTGCAGCCAGCACTGATAGCTGTGTGCTGAGCTTCCCTGAGAGGTCATAGCTCCTGCTCTATGTCCTAAGTCCCTCTGTAGCTCACTGAACTGTGGTTTGCATTCTGGCGTGTGACGCTGGGTACCTGCTGCCTGTGGATCAGCAGCTTCGCTGCTTTCCTGACTTTTCCCACCAAGCTCTAAGTGGGCAATACCAGTTCACCTCTAACGTAAGATGAATGGGTTTGCAATCACCGGACACTTTTACATGCCAATCCTCTCCAGTAAGTTACCTAGAAATTGACAGAGAAATTTGTAGACAGGAGCAGCTAAGAAAGTTTTGGGCATTTTGAGACTGAATGGGTCTTTTGCAGGGAGGAGAGAACGGGCATTCCCAGAGTATGTTTCTCAGGGGATTTCAAGAAGATTAACACACATGGATGCCACCACTGGCATAAGACAAGATTCATCCAGAGTGATCTGACATGGCTCTCCTTTACTCTAGGTTGTCCTGAGTGAAGTAACTGCTAACTCTCTATATACTCAAAGAAGACTATGTTGCTGTGGACCCATGGTCCCTCCCAAAGCTTCTCTGAAGAGATAGATGCAAGACAGCCCCTGGGCTGTACGAATACTGATCCCTGAGAAGGAGCAATCACAAAACATTGTGAAGTCAAACATAATCACAAACTGTCACAAGTGCATTAACACAACAACACAGTGTATATGATGCCTGGGCTATTCTGAGAATAAGTATAAAATCATGGAGAGTGTTTTGCTGAGAAACTGCTTGGAGCTATCTTAATTTTTCTGCAGAGATTGCACACAGGGTTCTGGGTGAGGATCCTGTGTCACTTTGAACAGGTCTTAGGACAGAAATAGAAACAGAAGCTAAAGGGACTTTAGCTCATTCCTTGGCTGGGTCCAGGAGTAAGCAAAGAGACCTTTGCCATAAACCAGGTGCTGCAAATCTGGCCCCTATGACTCCTGCACAGCATCTCCACCAGGTGGTACTGGTCATACATGTGTTCTGCAACAGCTGTGCCATTGAGACCACCCTCATCTTCAACTGGGGATAATAAAGCTCCTTTCCCATTGCCTGGAAGATCAGAAAAAAGATCTATATATGTGACAGGATGGCTACCATTTTGATACAGTCTTTAAAATGTCAGTTAGATTACCAGGTTTAGAAACAAAATTCTTAAGAATGAAGTTAGCTAGTACTGCAGGAATTAATCTGCCATTATTCCCATATGAATTCTCTTGTGACCTTTATAGTTGCTTTTTGACATTCTGCCCTGCCTGCACAGGGGCCTTTGCCAGGAGAGGCCTTCACCTCCTCTGTTTCTGCCTGTTGTTTTTGTCATGCTTGTAATCCCTCTCTGACCCCTCTGCTTTTCTTGGCTAGTTCCAGTTAACCTGCAGCTTTGTGCCTAGGGGTTCTGGTCAGTTTAGATGTAGACTGAGTGGCATTTTGTAAAAAGACATTTTTACCCCCAGTAAAAGCAAAAGTTACAGAAAACACAAAAGCCCAAGCCCTCCAGATATTCTCTTAAGCCTGAGCAGAGATGTTACTGGAGAACATTTTAAAAATTAAAGCTGAACATAATTTCAAAACGAGTAAGTATTGTTTTCAGCCCCAGGGCAGCTGCAGTCAGAGCGCTGATGTACAAACAGCAGTAGCCAATGTGTTAATTTTCCATTGTCTTTGGTAAGAGCAGTATTTCATGAGTCACAGAAAGCAAACAGGATTCCAAGATGCTATTAGTTAACAGTTTCAAAGTATGAATGGAAAGTTGGCAGGCTAATTTTAAAATCAAATTTCGGTTCAATAAAATAGCAAGGTTTTTAATCTCTAATGCCTGGTGGCAACTCTTCAGCCACCTGTTAACTTTATATAGATAAATATATTTTTTTCTGCAAAGCCTCTACTGGTGCCCCGAGAACAACATGCCCTTTGTGCTCCAAGCACCAAAATGAACTAAGAAGTGCAGGAGCCTCCTGTGCATCTCCTGTGCAGGCAGACAACCCACAGAACACCAGCACTCCCCCTGTCATGCATCCCAACAGTCTCACCCTTAGTTCTGTTGTACAAAATCCAGTCCAGAGACTCTGGAGCTAGGTGCCTGCTGTTGATGACTTTTCACAGACTGTTGAAAGCCCCAGCCCAGGGGTATGGTCCTCCTGCTGTTTATCAATAAGCTGGGTTTTTTCCCAATTTTCTGCTGCTGTTGCTCGCCTGCAGCAGCCATTTCCTGCCTCCCATTATGCAATGAGCGAGTGGCTTTCTTTGCTGTACTTGGCTTTTGTTATGTTACTGAGATTGTCCTTCTTTCCTGTACTAAACTTATTTTCAGAATGGGGGGAGTAGGTCACAACAATATTCTGTATAATGAAAATACAGCATTTTTATAGCTTTTTGGGACACATCCTCAATTGCCAAGCATTATACTTTTGCCATGCTTGCAGTTTCCAACTTGTTGCTTTTGAGT
Source organism: Heliangelus exortis (assembly GCF_036169615.1). Taxonomy (NCBI): domain Eukaryota; kingdom Metazoa; phylum Chordata; class Aves; order Apodiformes; family Trochilidae; genus Heliangelus; species Heliangelus exortis. The sequence continues at coordinate 104,640,620 of NC_092422.1, read as the reverse complement.
TGTCACCATGGAGAATAAAAGCAGGAAAAGCTACCGCCATTCTGCCTTTTTATTATCTGCAGGCAAACAATTTGTCCACTTTTTGCTAAGAAATGAACAGTTTATATGAGTGGGTTTTGACCCTGTTTTTGATTAATGAACAAGAAAGCAAACATTTTCCAGTAGAGCAGACAACCTCTTCATAAATTTAATTCCTAGCTCACAGAATAACAAATACTAGCACATACTGCCTAGCCTCCTTTCATACAAGAAAGCCCTACAAGCACCCCATGGGGGCTACACTACTTCACAGGAAGAAAGAACTCTCCCTTGATTTCGCTAACCTAAAAACCTTTTCCTTGCAGATTTTATTGGGAAACTTTTTTTTCTGCAGACATGTTCTTTCCTTTTGGCAGTTTGACCCCTTTGTCCTTAATGTCTGCAATACTCTGGACACATCTTTCTGTCATAAACAAGAAACTTTATTCAGATCCTGTCTCTGTGTTACAAATAATGGATGGGACGTGGATTCTCACACTGCAGATGTGATCTGAGCAGCATTTACACAGCTAGATCCACATCCACTAGGTGTTACCAGCTGTCAAGTGCAGAAGTGCACCCGCTCCAGCAGAGCTCCCAACTATGGTCTGTATTTCCCTGCTCAAAGCATATCATCCTTTGGCTCTTCAGTTTGCTTCCTGTGGAAAGGGAAGCAATCCAGGGCCACCTGTTTCCTAAGGAAATGCTTGTCTAAGCCATGGCAAACTCAGCCCTGCTCCATAGGCCTCTCCCAAATGCCGGACTGCATCACAACTCCAATTTTTTGGCTCTGTGCTGAACTAAAGCCTCAGCTATATACCCTTGGCAAATACGGATGCAGATGCAAACGGATCCAGAGCAATGCAGGCTCGATCCTCACATTCATACCCTCCTACGTCAACAGACGTGGCCAAAAAATACCACGCAAGTGAGCTCCCTCCTCGGGAGACCCACCGGGCCTCTCAGCTCGCAGCACAGCGCTGTGGAGAAGCGAAAGAACACCCCCGCCGCGTCCTTCTGTGCTGGGGAGAGGAGCGGCAGGATGTCGATTCAGCTGCTGCTTGCCCCACAGAAACCCCATGGCCCCGACGCCTCGCCCCTCCTGGTTTCCATCGCCCCCTCACAGGCTGCTGGGGGCAGCCCGGGCACCTTCGCTCTGCCTGAGCCGCCGCTGGAGGGGCGCTCCCTGGCGGCTCAGTCTGGGATCGCGCGGGAAGTAACGGCCGCTGCGCGGGAAGTAACGGCTGCCGGGCGGAGAGGAGTAACGGCTGCCGGGTGGTTGTGGCGGGCAGGAGCCAGAGGTCTGGTGAAAAGCTGGTCCGATGGAGCGTTAAGAATCTCTAAGCTTATGACTTGCCTCTGAAAATCTTAATTTTTTTTTTTTTTAAACCCTGTGTGAAGGTGCTCAGTGTTTATTTGTGCCTTTTTGTTCGTCCTCCTTACCTCCCCTCCCTGCAGTGAAGAAATATTTGAACCCACAAGAAGGAGGAAAAGTGCTCATACCTTCACACCTTGAAGACAAATGGGCTGAGGAAGACAGGACAAAAGAAACACTGAGAGATCTCCCAGCTGTGTGGGAAGTTGCTTCAGGATGGGGAAATGTCTGTGCTGGTGAGGTAGAAGGTGGAGGTGCCCCTACAGCTCCCACAGGAACTCCTGGTTTCCCCTCACACAGGTCAGGATCTTCTGTGTCCTGACCCAGTTGGTCCAGAGCTCTTGGCTGTAGGTACAGGCTTGTGATTCAGGGCCATTTCCGAAGCAGACAAATGAGCACACAGTAGTTTATTAAAGGAGGTTAGTGCTTTCAGATAGTCTGGAAATTTTTTCTGGTTTTATCTCAAGTTTGTTTTCCCCAGCCCCTCTAGAACAGGTGCTGGTGATTTTCATGTCCCAGTTATCACATCTTTGAGCAACAGATTAGTCAGCACACTTGTCTCTGAATAGGTACTCCAGGATAATTGGATGCATTTTACATTCAAGAGCCTGCTCAATGATTAGTTTATATAGCCTCATAAAGTTCCCCACTTCCTGGTAGAGCCAGAATGGGTGTTTCTACAGGCCTCAGTTCTGTTCACCTTGGAGCTCTTAACATCCAATATAGTGGAGATCAGGTAAAACTCTAGCATAAAAAGCTAAAAGCTTTATCTCATAGATGCTTCGCTGTGTTGTACCTAAGGACTGCTGCATCTATATGTCATCCCCAAATCTATGTACAATCATAGAAAAGACATTTGTGGTCCATGCAAATGGATGTCCAATGGAAGGGTGAATGAATAAGTATGGGTTAAAGTAAGTCAACCAAAAAAGAACTGCCCAGAGGCCACTGGCCCTGTGGGACTGTGCCTTGTTGCAGACAGGGTATTGCCCAGCATGGTTTAGTGTTGCTGGCTGTAGGCTCCTCTTAGGGAGCAGCCCTGCTGCTGTCAGCCACCCTGTCAGCATCTTCAACAAGGGGAATTGGAACCCCTGTCTCATATTCAGATCAGTAAGACTCTGCAAGAAGGGTGAGGTTACTAAAAAGAAGCTTGCCTTAGCTATATAAACTCTTCCTGGATTATCTGTCAAGTTTTTGGCAATCTTAGACTTTGAAAGGTAGGCCTGCACAGTTAGAAGTTTGAGGAATACCTGGTTAAAATGCAGGTCATACAGATATTTATGCATGCACTTGACTAGAAGGGATGTGTGGGCCTGGTAGACGGAACTTCTTCCTTTAGAACTCAGAGCTCCAGCACCTTGAGCTGAAGCCATCAGTAAAAAATCAGAAAAACTACAGTCCACATGCATCTCAGCACAGCTGATTTGCAGAGACTGCACTGAGCACCCCTGGCAGCTGGAAATGTCTGGTGCAACTGGGAACCAGCATCTTTGCTGGACTGAGCTGCTAAGACCAAGAGAGAAGAGCATTTGGTCCCATGCACAAATAGGACTTTATCTGACAACCAGAATGACAGAATTTGTGTGGGTACCAGACTTGGAGCCCAAGGTATGTTTTAAGTAGTACCAGGGGAGCAAAATATGCTTTGTTTGTTTGGTGGTTTTTTTAACTGTTAAAAATAGAGATATATATTTATATATAGTGATTTTCATCTTCACTTCTGAGAAGAGAGATCTGAGGCTGCCTTCTGTTCAAGCTAGTATGGTGCCTGAGTGGAAAATTTCACTCCCCAGTTTCAGTAAGATGCAAGTTAGGCTGATTCTTGTGAACAGTTGTAAAAGGACAGTTACTGCAACAGAGCTGTGTAATCATGGACAGCCTTCCATCTTGATGAGAGACACTTCTTCATTAGCAAAGATGCTACATTGTAGCTGAAACAATTGCTAAGTGTCCCAGCTTTCCTCATCAGATCAATGAGTCTGGAGTTAGAGAGCTCACAACAAGAGGTTTTAGAGGGTTTCAAATTATAAGTCTAAAAGTTCAACACCTGAGCCTGTGCAGCATGCAGAGAACACATTTCAAAACTTGTCTGAAAAGCATTAACAGAGTTTTGTACTGCTGCAATGAGCTTTGGAAGGAAGCATGCAGGTAGCATCCCAAGTATTGCTGGGGAGACCCAAGATTCTCACGGTTCTCTGAAAAGCTCAACTTACAGACAAATCCATTAAGCAGCAGCCCTTCAAGCTGAGAGTCACTGAGTTCCTGTCTGAACACCCCAATTACACTCTTTTAATGATTAAGCTTGTTCTGATTAATGGGGAAACCAGAAAGAATCCCTGGTCAAAATACTGGACAAACTGTTTAAGCTAATGAGTGAGGGTGCTGGTGTTTGTGAAGCAGCTGGCAGTAAAAGCCTGGAGGAGAAAAGGAGAGAGCTGCCTGCAGATAAGCAATAAATTCAGGCACAGGAGCAAAATGAAGGGGAACATGTTGGTGTACTTCCCCACATCAAGTGGTAATACAGGCAACAGAGAAACGCTGCATGAATATTGATCATCTTACATAGCTGATTAGTACCCCTAGGTTATGTCTACAGAAGTGTGTAATAGAGCCTCTGAGAGTGAACTTAGGTTCTCAGTCGCTGGTAATCTCCTCTCCATAATGTATTAGTGTACTTCTATGCTATATTCTAGAGTAGAATTGTTTCCAGCAGTCCACACCCAGTGACTCTTAATAGCTTCTGAAGGACCACCAGTTGAACAAGACTGTCCTCTAGGGTACCTAGCAGGAGCTATGTGCCTGTGAGACTAAGGCACAGGCCCACTGAAGCCAACATAGTCTAGGCCATGTCTAGCTGGATGGCAACCTGACATTTTCACAAGGGCTAATACTGATTTGCTTCTCTGCCCCTGGCACTTTTTACTGTGTAGATTAAACTGTTCTGTTCATTACATCACTTTGCTTCTGCAACAAATGAACACAGTAGGCTCATATTCCAACTCTAATGCAAAAGACAGGTTTTCAGCCAGTTTATGGGGGAGATCTAGCATTCAGAATAAATACATATTTTGTTAACGGTATGTGTGGCAAGGGCACCACAGAAATTAACTGTAGTTTCCACTCTACTGTTGCAATGCAGGCATGTGTCTTCTGATGAGGTCGTGGGAATGCAGAAACAATGAAGGCAGTGTGTCAGGTTTTTCCAGGTCCTCCCTAGAAACATACGTTTTTTTAAAAGAAGTAACAAACATCTAAAATGATGTGTTTCTTGGAAACTAACAGCAATACTGCCCATGTTATTTATTTACTTTTTGGCTTGTCATTCTCTGATCCTGAAGCTCTCAGTGGTATGTACCCTACTGCTTGTGAGGCCATGGTCTAGCCCAGACTAATGCAGTTTAAAATTAACTCTCTGAAGTTTTTCTTTTAAAAAAAACACGGATCATCTCATGGATCTGACTTAGGGCACAGCCACGTGAACAGTTATTCAGAGCAGCTGTACTAATTCAGGCTCAAGGGGGGAAGGTGAGAGTAGATTGAGAAGAAATGACTTAAACCAGATCTACTGCCAATGAAATGAAGCTGTGCTGTCTGTGGTAAGAAGTGGTGGCTAAGGGAGGTATGGAAGTATCCACCTAACTCAGTAGTTCGAGTATCATTGCTACTCTTCACAGCTTGCTTGTTTCCTCAGGATCCTGTGCTCTTCAAGCTGAGTGTTCTGTTTGCCCTTAGTGGTATCTCGTCTCCACGTGAAAGCTCACTGTTAGCATTAGGCCTGCATGAAGTGCTGAAAATCAAAATTCTACAGCACAACAGATTTGATCACTTAATTTTCTTGCCTAAAGAACACTGTCATTTCTTCCCATTTGGCTCTGTGGGTGGAACAGGCATTTCAGTATACACTGCCATGCTCATTACAGGGAGTTCTTCCCTGCGGTAGAGATATTAACATCTTTGTTATTACTGCCAGTTCTCTCCTCCCCCGTACCAAGCAGTTGCCTGAGCAAGAATTCCTCTTAAGGACAGACTCCCCCCAGTAGTGTTCTCCTGAAAGTGATGATCTCTTCAGAGGTCAGCTCCTTTTGCTTTCTCAGAATCCTGCCTCCCCCATGTTCCCTGAAACGTAATTATTAAAGATGTCAAAACCACTCACAAAACCATCACAGACATTCTAGAAATTAGTATTATAATTACCTCTTTGTAATCATTAATAACGCAAAAGCATAGCATTTGAGTTAAAAAGTTTTTTACAAGAAAAAATGTTTAATATTTAATACAAATCAAAGTTTGACATCACTGTTTTTTCGAACATCATTTTTTCTGCTCATTAACTAACAATTAGAAGATCACAATTTAAAAAGTCATCCATAATATGTTAAAAAGTCTTATAAAAACATTCATAAAGTGCCACCCACAAAAGCACCTAAGTGAGAATCTGAGAAAAATACTTATTAGGATGCTAATTTATGTAATTGCTGCTGAGGAATAAGCTGTCAAACAGCAGTGGAAACGTCAATTTAATATCCGTACCACCCCGCAAAAATTCCGTTCATAGACGCGGCCCTGACAGCATCAGCTGGGCCCACAACATGTATGCCAGGGTAGATGGGACAGCATTGTGGTTTTAAACAGTAGTTTTAAAATAAATAGATGCTAACACCACCTGAACCCAAGAGCACTGGCAAGTGCGAGCTGTGGATTCTAAGGGCAATGATCATCCCAGGCCTTACTGTGAGAACAAAGCCCAGGCAGCTCAGAGAGACAAAGGTTAAGTTTTTAGCTGGTTTTCTACTGGGACAAAAATCACTCCCCACTAGAAAGCACAGAAAATGGCACCGATCCTTGGAACATGTCTATGCTCTCCTCTCTGGCCTTGAATATCCCATACTGTAAGTGCCTTTCTTTTCCCCATCCCCAAAAGAGGGGCTCAAAACAATGACCGCACTGCAGTGAACATGCACCAGTTCATTCAGCAGTGGCCTCCCTCATTGCTCGAGTGTCTGGGCAGTGCTCACAAACAGGTTTACCCAGAAGGGTACAGGTTCTGAGGGCTTCCTCTCCCAAAATTCACACCCCTGTATGAGGTGTCCAGGGAGCAGCTGTGTGTCTTCCCTACATCAGGTAGCTGCCTATGGTCCACGTGGTCTTCTCCTCTCCACCATCTACTCTGTATGGCGCTTCTGGTGGCGCACCAGCTGGGGCTGGAACCGAAAGCTTTGCCCACACTGGGTGCAATGGTACGGTTGCTCTCCAGTGTGGATGCGAGTGTGCTTGATCAGGTTTGAATTCCCACTGAAACCTCGCCCGCACTGGCTGCATTTGTAAGGCTTCTCGCCAGTGTGGGTACGGGTATGGTTAATGAGGTCAGAGCTCTGCCCAAAACATTTGCCACACTGCCCACAGGCATAAGGTCGGATGCCATCATGGGCTCGCTGGTGCTGAAGGAGGTGGGAATGCTGGCTGAAGCTTTTCCCGCAGGCCGGGCACTTGTAGGGCCGCTCGCCCGTGTGCATGCGGTGGTGTTTGATGCAGGTGGAGCTGTCGCTGAAGATCTTTCCGCACTCACTGCACATGTAGGGTTTGAGCCCGGTGTGAATGCGCTGGTGCTTGAGGAGGTTGGAGCTCTGGCTGAAGCTCTTCCCACACTCGGCACAGGTATAGGGTTTCTGGCCTGTGTGGACCCGCCGGTGCTGGATGAGATGGGAGCTCTGGCTGAAGCCCTTCCCACACTCCCCACACAGGAATGGACGCTCCCCAGTGTGCACACGCTGGTGCTGGATGAGGTGGATGCTCCGACTGAAGCCCTTGCCGCACTCAGAGCAGATGGTGGGCCGCTCCACACGAGGGACTCGCCGTGAGGCTGCTGCCATCCTTCTCCCCTGCCTTTGCACCAGGGTGATATCAGGGCAAGGCAGCTCTGCCTCCTCTTCCTCCTCACAGTCACCTTGCTGTGCCTCTAGGGTGCCACGCTGACTTCCATGGCTGTCCCCCAGCTTTTTCTCTCTTCCTCTGGACCCTGCTGCCAACATGTGCTGCTGATACGTATTTGCAAGGTGGTCTGGAAGGGAACTTAGCTCACCACCTGGAAAAAAAAGTACAACTTCAACGGTGATTCTTGCTGGGAAGTGTCACAGCAGAGAATGGGCAAGCTGTTCTAGGGAGCCTAGGCTGCATCACATAGGAGATGCAGAAAAGGGAAGACTGGGAACAAATGGAAACCTAGCTGCAAAAGAGGCAGTATGGCATCCTCATGCGACCCAGAGCAGACATGCCATGAACAACGGAGCCAAATGCAATGTTACAGGTACCTCCTTGCCCCCAGTCTTCACATTTTGTAGTCTTGATAGTCTTGTCTTCTAATACATACTCTTTATCAGCAGGCTCACAAAGGCAGGCTGTCTGCCTGCCCTGAGTGGAAAAGAGCAGGTCTCAATAAGAAATGTACGGAATAAAGTAGCTTAAACAACACTGAGGCAGCTCAAAGAGCATTTTTGTGCTCTGTGTTTATAAATTTCTCTAACTTATTCTCACCCATGTGTGTCTCCTCCAAGGCCTCATGATCTGGTTCTTCTCCTTGGTCCATCTGAGCAGATACATCAGTTTCAGGAATCGGGAATCTTTACAAAAGCAAACAAGCATAATCTTAGTAGAATATTCAGCAAAAGCTTGTCATCTGTCTCAAAATCTACTGATCCTGATGAATATGGGGAACAAGTAGATTGGTTGCATAGCAGAATCAACCAAGCAAACATTTATGGACATCCTGAGCACTACTGAGGTATCTGGTGTCAGATACTTTCTCTTTCATTAAAGGAGATTCAAGGTTTTCCCTCTTCTGATAAGTGACACACATTGGGACATAACACCACATGTGTTGAACTCAGACTACAGTCATAGACACTGGTGTAAGCAAATGACAAAACCCAGCCATATTTACATTTCTTTAATAATGACAGCCACAAGAATAATTACTCTCCTAAAATTATTTTAAGTGGAAAATGACTCTTTGGTACCCAGGACCTGATTTTCTTACTTGCTACCTCATTTCTTCTTTCTCTTCCAAGACTCTCAGGCTGAGGCAGCAAAACCCAACACAACAGGCAAGTTGATGTCTTCTCTACTCCAGATGGATTCTGCCTGGCATCCCTGCTGAGTTCCAACAACCCTCATGAATACAATTGCTGGGCAGCATGCTCTTACAAACATCAACAGCACCAAAGACAAGAATTTTTCCTTCAGTATTTACTATTTTAAGGTGAAAACCAACCAAACACTAAGCAACAGCCATTACCATGTAGAGAGCAGGCATTTACCAGTAGCTGCAGAAAAAAATTCAGAACAGAGAAAATCAAATGGCAAGAAAAAAATCCTACTTAATTTTTTAAAGTAAGAATCAAAGATGGCATGGAAAGGATACCATGTGGATAAATCTAGGACCAGAGACTGACACATCACAGCTGAAGCTGAGATAACTTACAGGAATATTTCCAAATATTTAAGACTACCTTTTTTCCTGACTTTAATCTTTAAAGTTACTTAGTAACAGTTTGCATCACTTAAAAAATGCACTCCCTGAAGTCTGCTTCAAGCAAGCAATATCTCTGGGCAACCAGAACATCTGGACAACTACTACAGCTCCAGGTGGAATTGACTGACTGGGTGGATGGTGCTAACAAACACCGTAAACTGATGGGTGTCTGGTCCTGGACCACTTCAACCATCACTACCAGATATTTAACAGCAGGTAATGGGTAATAAGGCATTAGATAGTGTCAGAATTAAGGAGAAAACTCAGATGAAGGGAAAAGGTGAACAGAACAAAGGACCTTGTTTTCCAGAGATTCTAAGCCCACCAGTCTTGAAGTCTTTGACCCTCCCTACGTGGCAAAGCTGGACAGAAAGAAAGGGAGCAAGCAAAAGAAAAAGACTTCTGAACTGTGAACCATGAAGACAAAATCCCAAGCAGATAACCAAAATAATCCTTAACAAAAATACCCCAACAAACCAATTCAAATCAGTCTTAAATTTTATAATCTGAGTCCCTACTTTAAATATCTGCTGAACACTGAAGTGGACCATCCCTCCAGATGGATCCTTTCCAGCAGATCCAAGCTGATATACAATGGAAGGTGGCTCTTTGCAGCACTACAGCTCTTATCACTGTGTATGTGGGTGTGGGGGGTTATTATACACAAAATCCACAGCATTACAAAAACAAGATATGAAGGGTATCTAACTTGGACCTCCAGCAGGAGCTTGGCAAACATATCCTACTGTTCCTGGGGCCTTGACTTTACTATTGTGATAGCATTTTATAGCTGGGTCCTACAGTTTATATTCTTTACCTTTAATGCTTTCAAATAGCTACTCATTTTCTCTTCCAGCCACTCAGCTCTGTATTCCTCCTGTGGCTGTGCCAAGCTGTGGAAGTTATGGTACTCATCCTAGTGCAGAGCACCATACTTTCAGCTTCTTTGCTCCTTGGGACCCTGCAGACTGCTCCTGATGTGCTGTCAGTCGCTAAGCACATTCCACATGGTCATACCAGGTACAACAGCACAGACCTGCAATTCAGAAGAAGATATTCAGAAGATATTCAAATCCCCCTTTGTCCAGCTACTACCTGGGATAGGTTATGCTTGCAGCAAACTCTTCGTAAGTTACAGCACTTGTCAGTGACTGCCGTCCTGCCCGGGATGCTGGGCGGCGGGGGCGTGGTGCTGGCAGATAGTCACAGGAGGTCCACTGCTGGGTGCACTGCCAGAACAGCGAAAAGCAGGGCTCCAGAGAGGGGGGCAAGTACTGCAAGTTTTTTAAGAAAAAGGATTTTCCACAGAGAAGCGGTGCAAAGTTGCCCGTCTGCAACAGTGATCGGAGGCAATGGGTCGAAACTGGGAAGGACAGGCACTTGCTTTGCGGCAGGTGAAAAAGGACGGAAGGGGGAAAACTGCGGCTACAAGTATGAGATTCAAGCAGACAAGGATGGCAACTACACCGGAGTGGGGTCTATATGAGGGGCAAGCTGGCCTCCCCCTTCTCCGAGCTGCGTTTTTTCTTTCTCCGCCGAGTAGCGGAGCCGGCAGACAAACGCTGACACTGGTTTCAAGCCCGGCTCTCACTGCGGTTCGCCTCCCCCGAGAGCCAGCACCCCGGCCGGGCCCTGCCCCTCGCTGCCGCCCTGTCCCCCAGCCGAGGGGTGCAGGAGAACCGGTCCCACCATGCCGAGCCATGCCCCACCGTGCCGTTCCGTGCCTACCTGCAGGACTCCAGCTCCCATCCGGCGCCCGCCCCGCTGAGCGCCGGCAGCAGCTTCCTGCTCCGCGGGCAAAGGGCGCTTCCTGGGCGGAGCGGGAGACGCAAGGCTGGGAGCTGGGGCGGGAGGTTTCCCTGCGGAGAGTCTTCCGCTGATCCCGCGGAACGCCGCTTATTGCCTTCCCTGCGGGGAGAGCTACACCGCCCCGGGCCTCACGGCTTAATACACCGCACCTCTCTGCCCGGGGAAGCGGCTATTCGGCCGGGTCCGGCGGGATGGGTTATTCGAGTCTAGGCGCTACGGAGGCTGAACAGCCAGTACCTCGCAGCCCGCTGTTGCCCAAAGGCGGGTCCTCACACAGCCTAGGCTTCATACTAAAGGTTCACCCCAGTGTCTGCCTGTAAGAAGGGCAGGTGTGGAATGATGCTTCCTCTGTGAAGCTTTTCCAAGCCCAGCGTATCTGTGGCTTGACTGCTTGGCCTAAAGGTTGTATCTACAACTTCGTGTCACACGTTTGTAGGAACACTGCTCAACTTGTCTCAGGACTGGAACCTATGTTATAATCAGTTTCTTTTCTCGCAAATGTCTGAACATGGTGGTCTAGTAAACATATTGCTCTCTAGAGTTTTCTGTATCTGCTGGCAATAATAGCTACTGATTTCTGTTTTTTATATAGGATGGAAATGTAGCCCTAGCGGTCTGGAGAAGGAACGTGAGGTGTATAAGGGAAAGTGCCTCTAAAATGTGGACGTTTGCAGTAAAGCACTGTAGTTTGTTCCTAGTGTTTTACAGTGAAGTGCTTCAGACTGCTCCAAGTATAGTGCAGTCTCTCTCAGTTGGCAGTTCTGTCTCTGAGGAGAAAAAAGGCTTGCTTACGTTTCATAAATCATCCTCTGCAGTGGTGTTTTGAGTCCGGCATTGCTAAAGCTTGCCATTGTCTACCAGTGTATTTTTAATACCCAGATATATTTCAACATTGTATTTGGTGACTTGTGAGTCAGTAATCTCATTCTTTTATTTGTGTTAACTAGGAGATGAGTTTCACTGGGGATGTAGAGTCTGTATCAAGGCATTGATTGGATATTTAGAAAGCAGGTGCACAAAGCATGCTGAGTAGAAGTTACGCAAGAGGAAGTGACAGGTATGCATTATTTTTTCTAGCTTTTTTTTTTTTTTGGAAGTAGCAAGATAGTGGTGATGAAGGGACATCAGGCACGTAAAACAGCATTGGGAAACCCACCAGAGTGGGTGAAGTGAGATGTCTTGTGAAATTGTGGTAGAACTGGAAGAACAATGAATGAGGTCTGTCTATACTTAAAATCTTGTTTTTCATCAGAGAGAATTTGCAACTCGTTTTTTTTACAGCTTTAATTAGCTGCTTTTTATTTTTTTTTTTTTTTCAAATAGATAGATGTCCCAATGTGTGCTAATAAAGCCAAATTTTGATGATACCGGGGGAATAAGATGTTTTTTTGTACTGAAGGGGGCAGTCTTTCCTCATTTCTTCCCTCTAATCGCCTGGTGATTTACTTCATTTTAAGTGATGTTGATCTAGGAACTGAGCTATATTCACGTGGTTGTTTGTTTAAATATGTATTTTGTTGGCCTCATCGGGGCAATTGTATTAAGGATAGCAGCCTCGGGTCCCATTGCAGTGTCATTTGAGTTGGAACCAATAGGCTGACAAGTTCAATTAAACTGGTACCTGAAATGGCATGTGCATGCCATATCTGCCCAAAGGTAACAGTATATGCAACTTATTTGGGCTTCAGTGGTCTGTGAGTGCTGGAAAGAAATGATTAGCAAAGGAGACTTCTTAAACAGTTCACGTAATTATGAGAATACTGGAGGCTAGTACTCTGTGAAGGTTTTGCAAAGCAAACCTATCAAAGGAAGGCAGGAGTCACTCAGCTGGTTTTGGTTTTTTTTTTTTTTTTTTTTTTTTTGTGAGCATTCTCTGATTACAACTGCCTGAGAGTCAAATAAGCAACACAAAGCTTAAAAAGCTCAAGTAAAGCTTCACATAAATATGTGCATAACCACATGTACACCCGCATTCATGTACACGTCTTCATTGTAGCATGAGAATTATGAAAAGCACAGTGATGTTAAGAGCAGTGTGACTAATGGTGCAAGGCAGCATCCTTTGGCTCTGAACCCAAGATAAAGCTATAGCTGAAATGCTGACTACCACTCTTTAGCAAATCTTGGTGCTGCTTTGGGCTGTGTAAAGACTCGGCTACTTACTGACTACCTAATAAGTGTACTGCCATTTTTTCCATGTATCAAGGAACATGATCAGTTCAATGTGGCAGGCAGGAGTTGTGTCCTCCCTCGTAAGTCTGCAGTAGGTCAAATGGATGCCTTTGGTAACCTGCACTGCTGGTGGAGCTCGAGTAACTGAGATAGATTCAGACTACCAAGGGGCAGGTGCATCTGAGGCAACACACTGTCCATCTTTGTTGTGGCAAAAGTTGTAAATTATTGGTGTAGCTGCTCTCCTACAGAGATCTTTTCAAGCTGAATGACATTTGCTTCTAATGGCACTGACAGACTTCTTGCATTTGCTAGCTTTTTGTTCTTGTTCCTTGCTATTAATTTTAATGCTTTCTTTATTTGCAGTTTTCCCTCCCTTTTCTTTTGAATGTGCAATAGGTTTGTTGTTTTCAGAGTGCTGTAGTTTTTATAGTCTCCATATTTGTTCTAACAAGGTAGTAAAGATGACCCACAAAGCTGCATTTTGTGGTCAAACACAGCAATAGTGAAGACTATGGAGCCTCTGTGGTTAAGTTTGCACGTGAAAAGTGTTAGACTTGCTGACAGTGTGGCAGCAGATATTACCAGCCAGGCTGAGGTCCTTCAGATGGTAGCCTTAGAGATGTCTGTCTCATTTCTATATGAGTGCAAACCACAGCAAGCAGCTGTTTTGGATAGTCAGTGTGAGGCAGCTGCCATTCATTTTACTTTAAGGCTCTGGGATGTATGCTCTTCTGTGACTCTACCTGCTGAGTTTGGGCTTAAGGTGCTATTTGACAAGCAGAGACAGAGGCACCCTACTCTTCTCCCCAGAGGTTCTGTTATTTTTATTGCTCATCCTGGGTCTGCCCTATATGCAACTTTCCTTTTTCCTTGTTGAAGTAGAGGCAGTGGTTTGGGGAAACTGTGGGATGACAAAGACAATCAGTAATTTGCTGCTCAAGTTGCAGCCTTGGTATGGTGCATGTACTGCAAAGGGAAACCTCACCCTAATTTATGGGCTCTCTGTCAGGTTGGGAAATTAGATTCCGTAAACTTCATAAATAAACTTACTTTCTGAGGTATATCATTCAGCTGGCAGAGATGTGTGAAGCACAAACTTCTCTAGGGACTTGCAGTAGTATGGCTTCTTCCCATGCACTTCTTTGGCATATCAAGTGCTTTGTGCTCTCTCCCGTGGCTTCATTTGGTTAATCACATACACACAGAGGCAAAACTGGAAGCTGAGCAAGTATGCATGGCACTGCTTTGGGTTGCTCCATGGTGTAGCACTATTTTACTTGAATTTTGTTTCCTCAGGGAAGGTTCAGATACTGCAGGTAACTGCAATATAGTTCTTTGCTACAGACAGCCTCAAGCTTTTGATGACAAAGCTGTACATCTTACCAAACACAAATAAGAGCTTTTGCAGTGCTGGAGCATTATTGCAGAGGCCACAGAGGTAGTTGTACAGACATGAATGTCCATCTCCCGCAACAAATCTTCCTTTGCTGGCCTGCAGCTACACCTTTTCTCTGGATTTCTTTCTGCTGTGAAAGTCTTCTGATAGTTCTAACCTCCCCTCTTGCAATTGTTGTATGGGAAAAAAGGAAGGCTACCCACAAGTTCATTGCTCATAATGGTCTGAAGGTGGTTGAAACCACAGGATTTTATTTTTTTTTAAAAAATAGTTATTCTAACCGAGAATTCTCTGTTCAGGTTTGACAAGGAAATTATCATCTTGCAAGACTACTTAAAATATTTCTTCTCACGTTTTTCAAGCCATATCATTCCCTAGGGATATGTGCTAGCAGAATTTAAAGGCTTCCTGGTGAACAAGCCCATGAAGAAATGTATTCATATAGCAAAGAAAAGGTCACTTCTGAAATGTTACCTATTTTCACCTTCTAGACTGTACTGTGTGCATTTGTTATCCTTGAAGGTAAGTAAATGAATTTAATTTTTAATAATTCTGTAGTAGCAGCATGCTTTTATGCTAAACTGAGATGGAAAATCTGGTTTGGTGTGGATGTGTTCTTAGAGGTCTATACTGCTGGGTTTGTTGCTGCAGGATCAACATTTGAGTGTTTTGTTGAAACAAAATTATGTTTCCAAAGTGTTTTATCTTACTGCACTTGCTGCTGTAGGTAGCTTCTGCTTGAAATTAATTCCACTGGGAAATAAAAGACCTCAGCTGCTGGAATTGTGTCAGTATATTTGGAATACTGAAAAGCCAAGCAATTTAAAATAGGGTATTAATTCATTAAGCTTACAGCTTCCTCTTAAAGATTTAATGCTTCAAGGAGTGCTGTAATAAACTCTGGCAAAATAATACTAATAAAATGAGTATCATTAGACAGAAATGGCTTATTAGATATTATTAATTGAGTGTGAATTGTGTCTTTGTGTTTAAAAAGAATAAAAATGGTTGATTCATTAGCTCTCAGGAATACTTTTTAATATGTGTCAGATTATGCTGTTTGTGGCTTTATTTCGTCAAAAATCTCTTTAGAAAGCTTAAAGAAGCTTCTTACTTAAGCTTTATGAAACTGCTAAAGAGGAAGATCAGTACAAAACCATCTGCACATAAACTATGGCACTTGGACAAGTGGTCATATGGCACTTGGTCATATGTTTTAACAGCTGGATTTGGGTGTGAATCCCAATTTTCACTCTTAAATCACAACTCCCAGGTGGTGTTTTCAAGCCTATGTTATCATCAGAGTTTCAGTCTGATGGCTGTAACTATGTTGAACTGTTTGGTAACGGCTTTATTTTGTGTGTTGTGTTTTCAGTTATGTGATGGCAATAAATGGGGGAGTATGTGACTATGTTATTTTTGACCTTGAGTGTCCCCAGTTGGAGCAGCCCTATCAGATCAGCTGGCACAAGTTGAATATGTCCTCTCAGCACTGGACGCACAACACTGGACACAGACAGCAAATTTACATCTTTCCTAATGGGAGACTGGGGCTCCATGTGGCTGGGAAAGAAGATGCAGGATGGTACACAGCCACATTGTACAACAGTTCTCTGCATTGTCCCTACCAAAGAAAATTCCAGCTAGATGTGCGTGGTGGGTGTAAATCTTCACTTTAAAGCGTTTGTCTTTCTATGTTGGGCTGCCTGGATCAGACACTTGTTTATGTTATGAGGTACAGATTGTGTATTTACAGTTGGCATCTTCTGCCTGTGTTCCTGAGTTCATGTGACAATCTGGATGAGAACACTTGCATGTTGTATTTTGATTAAATGTTTGTTACACTTGCAATTAGCAACTAGACTAGTGCTACATGTATAAAACCAAGATACTGCAGTTAGGCTTTTAAACCCAACCATTTAAGCTCCTCAGTGTGTTGAGTTCCTATTGAGCTTCATTGTATAGTGCTAATTTTAGCTCTTGGGTACTAATTTTAGACTCAGTTTCATTTTTTTTTCCCCCTGTCTCTTTATTCAGTGCTTGAACTCACCATCTAGAAAAATGAGATCTTTTTTTTGATATATGTGCTAATGTAGCTAGTGAGGTCCATCTAGTGCAGCAAGGTTTACTGAAAGCTTCTTTAGCCTTCATGAAGCCTGACCCACAGTGGCATGAATGATAGGGAGATTTAGTGGCCTACAAAGTACTCGATTAGGACTCTCCTTCCTGTTTTGAGCATCCTGGCCCTTGAGAGGTTACAGTTCTTTGGGGGTACCATGGCAAAGATGAGTCAGTTGTGCATTGTTTTGACTTCCTGGTTTCCTCACTCAACACCACCATCTGCTTGTGGTTTCAGGGCTGCCAGGGGGCCCACAGAAATAAATACTTGCTCTCTCTTCCCAATAACCCTCTGTCTTCCCTATCACCTTTCACTCTAGTTCCTGTATTTCCCAGAAAGGAGTAGAGGATAAGAATGAATTCCCTCCTTTCACTACTCCTTTGATATTGTCAATACCCAGCAAAGCACTCCGGCTGCCTTGCCTTTCCAATGGCCCTGAATGTTGAAGGAAATTTCATCTTTTGTACTTCAGTGACTTGAACTTGCAATCTCTGACTCAAGGAAGAGCAATACAAGAACGTGGAATTGACAATGGGTTCTTCTGACACTCTTGTTTGAGCCAGCCTGGGTTTTGTTAGGTTGAGGAAGGCCATTTAGTTAATGCCTTTCCTCTGTTTCCTGGAGGTAGGAACCAGAGAAGTTGTTTCCTTCTTGTTCACTGGATGGCTGGACTAACAGGAGGTGTTTTAGCCTGTTTGAGATGTGTTATATCTTATTTTGAAGTAGCTAGGCTATCAAACTATGTTATGGCAGGTGGTTTTGTATTGGCCTGATTGTCTTACTTAAACTGAATGCTGTAATCAAGGGGATCTCCTTCTAGCCCAGAAATATCTGAAATTTGAAAGATCCAAATTACTCAAAATACTCAGAGCTGCTGACAATATTAATACCAGGATAATCACATGTTCACTGGACTAGAACTATTGAGATAATGAGTTTTCTGCAGTTGCAGGTCTTTTATACCCTAGCCTAGTGGGCCGTGTCCTCTTCAGATGGGTGCAGAGACTTGTGGTTCCTGTTAGCTACTGACTGCCTGGGGAAGCCTGGTGCTGGTGCTTTCCCTTCTTACAGCTGCACTGCACATTTGGAAGGCATCATGCTTCCTGGGCAGAGGGGGCTGTTCAGGCAGTACAGGGCTGAAAGTGTCTCTCCTGTATTAATTGCAGTGATCCTTCCTGCCATCTGTCTGTCCTGTCCTCCCCCGTGCTCTCTTCCCCTTTGTGAGCCTTCCACAGTTCCTCCCACTTGGTAGGAGTTTCCACCCCAGCTCAGGGCCAGGCTGTTGCATAGTGTTTGCTCATCAGCCTGGAGACCCTGTCCCCTCCACCCCAAAATGGGATCTGCAGGGAGCAAATGGAACAGACCCTTTGGTCATCTCTGAGGTGTGTGTGTGAGGAGTCCAAATGGCTTCTCTTAGGAACAGAAGGGATTCCTGCATTTGAGTGCTGAGCACTGCAAGAGTAGAGGCATCACGTGTGGCATGGGTGATTCAGGGAACAGATTTATCTTCTTGGGCTCCTTTCCTCCTCTTCTAGGAAGTGATGGAGGTAGTGGGTAAAGTGAAGTGAAACTCAGATGTTCTACTTGGGAGCCATGGCAGAGACTCAGGTTTCAATTTACCCTTTTTTGAGTTTTCAGTAAATATACAAATCTAATAATTTTAGGAACTTGGCTTCAGCTGTGAAACATAGACATTTCTGTTTGCTTTCTACATTAAACAAGTTATTTCCTCATGAAGGATGTTACTCAGCCCAGATCCCTAGAAATATATTCGAAGCATCCTGTAGCTAGTCTGTCCCTATCCTCATGTGAGTCCCCTAACTGGTTACTTTCCTGCCAGCACTGGATTAATCAATCAGTGGCTCAGAAAAGCATGTTGAACTACAACGAGAACACTTAGCAGAGGGAGCTGTAATGGCATTAAGATGAAAATGCTGTCGCTGTAGATTCTGATCACAAACTGTCTGGGCTGGGATGTTTGCCAAAGCCATTTTGTCTGTCTGAACTCCAAACCTTGAGCTACTTTTTTTCTTTTTTATACTACGAAACCTTACATTCCTGTCACAAAAATAGCTTAAGAAGACTATCTAAAGGAAGGCGGTGAGAAGTCAGCCCAGGAACTGACATTTGAACTCTCTCTTTATTGTCATCTACAATCTGAGTTTGTTTTCAATTAAATATGTTTTTTTTCTCCTTTCAGAAAATGATGGAAATTCTAGTGTGCAGGGAGCAGATGATACGAACTCCATGGGGCACAATAGTAAAGATTTGATGAGAAGCAACAAAGAGGTAAACCCAGCAACATAACGTGATGTAACAACATCTTCAAATTTCAAGGTACTCAAAAGCAAAAGCAAGTAAACAAAACATAAACTGAACTGGAGTAAAATATCAAACAAGAGAGTGTTAACAGAATTTCCTATTGAATTGTGCAGTGGATGGGAAGCAAGGTTCAGGTTGGCATGGGGGAAGTCCTATTGCTCATGCAGGGCTGCTGTCCTCAGAGCTGTGTATTTGGCTGGTGCTGCTCCATAGTCATGGACTGCACTGCCAGTGTAGCTAAAGCCCTTTTCTACCCCTTGGTGCACAAAGCTGAAGCCAGCCCTATCCGAAATGCATGGGTGGCTCTGCCAAGCCTTACTGGCAGATGCCAGTGTAGGCATGAGTGAGCTGTTTGCCAGAAGCCCTGCTGCCACCAGATGAGCAATGAGAAGAAAGAGTAGGCATGAGGCCCTGGTACCCCAAAGTTCCTGGCTGCCCAGGCAGGGGAGTCCCCTGTTTTGCCCCTTCCTTAAAGAAGCTGCTCAGGCTGTGCCACCATCTCCTTTGCACTTACAGCCACATCTTTCCTTGGGGGCTGTGGGGAAACTCTGTTAGGGAGCTATGGGCAGGGCCAGCTGTAGGGCTGTGCCCCTCTGCCCAGGGGGGAGCTGAAGGAGGGTCTGTGGGCAGGCCTGGCCCATCAGGCTGTGTGCTGCACCTGAGCCCTGCTGTAACCACACACATCTGCTCTGCTTTGTGCAAGCAAGAGGTAGGAGGGAGTGGCCAGTATAAACAGAGGTGCTGCTGCATGTTGGTGCTCTTCTAAGTACTCACCCAGGGGTCTATCAGCTCCCCCATTTCCAGGTACCTGCTAAATGCCTGGCCATGGGTAAACCAGCACTGAGTGCAAGGGATGAGGGAGTGTGCACTGTGAGGTGTGGCTCAGGGTGCCCCAGTGACCTCTATCTCACCAGCTTCTTTGGTGAGGGGCTGAGCTGGTCTCTCTCCCTCCACCCTCTCAGAGAATGGGAAATAGAAGGGGTCCTTCTGCATGTATTCTCTGACTCCTTTGCATATATTCTTTGGCCAGCCTTTGCCATCTTCTGGCCCTGTGTTTTTCTTGTGACTACCACAGTCTTGTCTAGTCAGTAGCATTGAAGAGATTTCTACTCAACTGACTTTTTTTCCAGGTAGAGAGAAACCTGAACTTCTAGGGCTTGAAGGTATACAAGCTGTAAAGCTTCCTGCTACAGTTAATGAAATGTCTGCTGTCCCAGGGTTTGAGAGCAGCCCCCATCCAGATTTTGAGTACAGCAGTTCTCCAGGACTGTAGAGTTTCTATGTTTTGTGTAACTCAGACCATGTGCCTTCAGGATCTATAGAGCTCCCAAAATGCAGTGAAGGTGACATGCATACTTTGATCAAGAACAGCAAAAAGGTACTCCCAGAAGACAAGTCTGGGAGAGTCAGTATGCAGTTCTTTCCATTAGAATTGCCAGGAAATATACCCACAGTATTGAAATTGAGGTTTGGACTCTTCCCTTCTCACTTAGCAGGCTTTGACCTAACTTCTAACCTGGAAATCTGCTGCTACTCACAAAAATCTGATTGTCTGCTTTGATGAACTGGCTGGAAGCCTGAAGAGAAATCTGTGGGTCAATTTGTTTTCCAGAGCTGATGCACTTCTCTTCCCTTTGCTGAAGGTCTTCCAGGAGAACCCCTGAGGTACCCCTTGGAAAGCAGACATGGTAATTAACCCAGCAGAAGAGTTTAGCCTCTGCCTCTCTTGGGTTCCACTAAGAGGTATCACTGTGAAAAAAATGAAGGATCCCAGAGATTCCTAAAAGACAGAACAGGGCTCTGACATCAGTTCCCATCTCCTCTTAGGTGGCCCATGCACCTGACTGAATGGACAAGGGAACAGGGCTCACACCTTAACAGCTCAGTGAGCATGGGTTTGCTTAACCCTTCATCTAACACATTCAGTGTTAGTAAAACTGCAGTTGGTAGATTTCAGTACAATTTTACTCCTGCTGTTTGCTTAAAGGACTGTGCTGCTTAGGTGGAAATCGGTTCAAACTCTATCAGAAGACAGAAACTGCACTGAAGAACATGCAGCAGCTTTACTTTAGGAACTGTTACTTTAGAAAGAAAAAAGAAAAGGAAAGAAACCAGAACATTGCTAGCAAATGGGTATAACCATATATATATTTGCCCTTAATACACAGCCTTAATAATTAGATGTTGTATTTTCTGCAGCTCCTATGTTAAATTTTGTTTTAAACGGTGTGTTGTAATATTAAGATGGCTTTATCTTAGATATAAGGTGCCTGTATGTTTCATGAAGTATCTTTTCTTAAACAGTGTTGAATAAAATGTTTTTTTATTACTAAAAAGGTGTTCCTGAATGTCGTTATAGACTGAGATTGTTTATGTGATCTGATTTGCTATTTATATCTTAATACATGGTTTTCTGTAGATAAAATGTATGGCTTTGTATTTTAACCATGCTGCAGGCAAAGACACATTATTGGTAACTTTAAAGAAAACACATTATTGTGATTACAATCCTACTTTCTCATTGCCCTTCTTCATGGGCAAAAATCCTTCAACCAACCGCTTTCTCATCTTGTTCTCACAGGGTCATCCTGGGTTTGTTGTGGATTCTACAATCTATCCACATCCTTTTGATTCCCAAAAACTGACCCTAAAATTATTGTCAAATTTTAAAATATTCAAGGTAATAATTCCTTGTCTTCATACCTCTTGCTGCTCCCACTGTGTTCAGGAAGGAAATGAATGTTGTGTTTTTATAGGAGGATAAATTGCTGGATGAAATTCAGGCTTATCACAGAAAATATTCTGTCTGAAGGCAAAATTCATATTTACCTTTCAGTCCATGATGTGAGACTCTTGAGTCTTCATGTCATGAGATCTCTTTAAATTCCTATCCACTATTTATATGAAAAAAATTAGAAAGATGATTCTGCTGAGAAATTTCTGACTGCGAAACATCATGATCTGATTACAATGAATGACAGTTCTGGAGAAACTCCATCTTGTCGTGTTGTGGGTTGTGAGCTTAGAATGTCTTCCTGTTTACAAGGGGAAAACAAATAAAGAAATACTGCTAATTCCTTGACTACTACTTCATATTAGCTTCATTTAGCCCAGTGTTTACCTGTGGAAACTTTTCATGTCTGCTGCACTAACTAGGTGACTTTATGTTTGAAATGAAAGCTCACAGGTATCTTTTATTCAGTTAAGAGCATATGACAGATGTATGTAAGTATATCACAGCTCTGAAGGGAAAATAAGTGACTGTAAATTTTAAAGCCAAAATTCTTCAGCTTTCCATGTGTGTCATTACTCTTTAAAATACTTGTCTCACATGCTTTTCTTGATTGAGCCATGAGAGAACCGATTTTCTTTTTAGTAAAATACTTTGCAGTGAAGTCTCTTGTATGTAACTGCACTTTCTGAAAATAACAGCTTGTTTTTCTGTCAGCATCTGATTCTAGGACTCTTAACATGCAGTGTTTATAATTTCACTGCTTGGTTTTGCTAAACTTCTTATGCGCCAGAAAAAAAAAGGAAGGAAAAGGGGTCAACACCTTCAGCCCTCCTGTGGGGAGGAGAGCCCCAGGCAGGTGACCCAAAATTGATCAAATGTAGTATTCCAACTTATGCATGTCATATTATGTATAGGTCTGAGGGATCATGAGGGCCAAGCTTTCTTCATCCATCCCAGCATCCTGGGGGGACTCCTTCAGTATGTCTGCCTTTGATCCTGATCTGTGTGTTACTGCATCCCTCTCCCATCTGCTGCTGAGTCCAGGACTCCAGTCTGGGATTTTACCAGGGTAGCCTTGCTGGTCACATGTTACCCAGCACAGGAGTACAGTATTGGTTTTGTATATTTTTATAAATATTCTATGATTTTCTTCTTCATCATTAATGTTTCGTTAAAGCCATGTAGTTCAGCTTCCAACCTGTAAGTTTCTCCCCTTTATCCTCTTTCCCTTTCTGGGAAGGGAGACGGGTAGAGAGCATCCCTTGTTTACTGCCAACCCAGCATTAAAACTTGACATACGTTTCTTGGTAAGATCTCTGCTTCCCATGGGCTTCCTGAGAGTATTAAATCAAGAACAATTAGGAATTAATTCAGCAAAAAATCTGAAAGCTTCCTCCTGCAACTCTTCTAGGGTTTCATGCGAGTCCTTCCTCTCACACCTAAACCCCACCCCTGTGACTGGGCCTGCAGGCAAGGCTATGCAGTGAAGAGCAGCAGATCTGTGTCTGGACCAGATCCTGTCTCATCCAGCAGGAGATTACGCTGAGGTTCTGTCAGAGCTGCCTGGTGAAAACCTGTGTGGTACCAGTGGCTGGCCCGAATTGCTGCTGGGGCTTTCTGGCCCGGGGCTGGCTGTGGGAAGCCGCCATGGGCCTGTGTGAGCCAGCAGCCAGCAGTGGCTGTTTAATTCCCTGGGCCACAGCTTCCCTGCACGGATTATGATTTTTACTTGATTTCACCTCATAGCATTCTTCTGGCCCCCTGCACACACTTGCTGACCCCCAGCAGTCTGGGGGTCAAATAGAGCAAAATGGCTGCTCTATTGTAGCTACTCCAATCCCCATAACAGGCACTTTCAAACTACAGTCTGATTGTAAACCCTCTCTTTTAATGACCTGGAAGAAAAATTATTTCAAATAGTTTCCTGAGCAGCAACAAGCTGGATGGATGGATGGACAGATGGACAGACAGACAAGCTGACTGCCCACAGCCAGCTGTGGTTTCTGTCTCAGGGCTGGTGCTGGGACAGGGAGCCCTTGGCAGCCTGCAGAGACAGCTCTGTGCATCACTGGAGCTGTGGGGCTATTTTCTGTTTCCACACAATAAGTTTTAGCTCTGCTGCCTCCCCCTGTATGAAGCTGGGCCTATGTACTTCCCCAGTTAATGCTGACGTGTATTAGCAACAGTAAAAATAGGTGTGTTGCTAATGCTTGCAGCCTATTTAAAGGAAGATATGCAGAGTTACTATATACAAATTTACTTTATAATACTTCACAGTTTATTTCCTGCTCTATTTACAAAATCAGTTTTTCCAATCTCATGTGTTTCATCAATGCCTCATGTCATATAAGGAATGAAACTGCATTCTCCTCTAATGATGCCATCAGTGGCTGAAAGGACTAAATGGCCCTGTGAGCTCGCAGCTCACCAAGTGGAAAAGATTTTCATTCTCCTTCCAACTACAATTTTTTTCCCCTTTTTTTCTATGTGTGGGTTCTTTTAAGTCTCGCAAGGTGTTTTTGTGTCTGCAATGACCATACAAAACATTATTTGTTTTTCTATAAAAAGGGGAAGTGTATTCTCTGGGTAGCCAAGGGTGTTGTGAGCATTCGTTCATCAGGGTCAGCGATTAGTGTCTAGTCTCATCCAAAAATTCATTATATATGAAATTTTAGAGGATTACTTTTTAAGAGGAGACTGCTTGTTGATGACAACACAGATTGTGCATATGCTGTCATCTTTTTCCTGGCTGTAATTTCCTTTGTTTTTCATTTTTTCTTCTTTTCTTCAAATGAGGGAGAATATGTGGGATAAAAGGAGGCTAATGGGACTTCATATACTGTGTGATGTATGGGGCTCTCGCAGTCAGAAATATTGTACTCATAAATGTACTCATTTACCCTGGAGTCACTGTGAGGGAGACTAAATACAGGACACCGCAATGTCACAGTCATGCAGAGTCATTTCTGTAACAGCAGAGCTACAGTAGGAAGGTTGTATTTTTCTTTGATCTTACTGCAAATCTGTAAGTGAGGCTGTTATTGGCTGGAGAAGAAGATGAACTTTCACTGGCTTTGGCTGTATGGAGACCCCTTTTGCATTTTGTTATTTTTCTGAGATTCTGAACGTTTTTGGGTGCTATTTTGAGGCAAGCTCACATGTGCTGTCTGTATTGTCTTGTGTCTCTACCACAGCACTGCAACCTTAAGCTCTACCAGCTTGCCCTTCAAGCATGAAGGTGAAATGAAGTTGAATGTGCACATCCGAGGCAGATGGTGAGCCCATCTTGCAGTGGTATTTAAGAGAGATTTTCTTCATGTCATTTTCAGCAGCACAGAAGGAAATGAAAGTGTTTCTTACTGTAAATACTCTTCTCTGTCCTCCTTCCTCACTTCTGTAAGTGTCTGAAGACTCACTTCACTGCTTTTCTCAGAGAAGGCTATTTCTGTCACACCTTAGATCAATTTAGGCCTGTCCTATGCAAGCCTGAGAGACACAGTACATCAATTTAGGCTTGTCCTGTGCATGTATGATAAAACCAGGATGATGCTATGCTAGCATTGAACAAACTTGTAAATTTTGGGCACTAGAAGCAGGAGGTGAGGTGTCATTGTCATTGCTAAGAAGTCAGAGGGACCAAGCCACTGGCTGAAATGTGGAGTTATCAAGCAGAGCCAAATGGTTTGAAAAATAGTGCAGACAACAATGCAAGGGGTCTAGCCATGTTTCAGAAATGCATGTGTACATGTAATTCCACTGTGTGGAGCTTCCTTAACAGGCTCTGTCAATGTCTGTGTCCAGAGAAGCCTCTTGAAGGTATAAGATTCCCATCTGCAACCTGAACTGCTGTCACAGTTGTTCTCCCAGCACATCTGCTAAGTGGGTCTAAAAAAATCCAGATGTTAGCTCAAACGGTTTGGTAGTTTACTTCGTCCAACGAGGAGGCAGTTTCTGCTGCATTGCTTCTCTAATCCACCTTGACACTCTTCCATGAGGGCAAGCAAAGTATCTGGCATGGTGTGACCCTGTGGATAACCAGTTCACAGTGGTTCTCAAAGATTAGCTTTTCAGTCTCATCTCTGGTACTTGAACTCCAAACAGAGCCAAGGTGGCTTTCAGGCTGCATTCAGTGCTGTAGTTGTGATTTAACTTCCCGTAATCTTTATTCTTTGTATGGAGCCCTTAACTGCATAGCAGGTGCCATTCAGTCACTAGAAGAGCTCAGCAAAGTTCAGGCTGCCTGTATAGTCTTTTAGTATAGAGAAAGAGCCTTCTCTCACACCTCCTGCTCATGAGACTCTTCTTGAGTCTTCTTGAGACTGATCATTGAGTGATCAATGTTGGTATTTCAGAAAATTATCTGGTCTGCGTGTGCAGTGCTTTATCTGACTGGATGATTTCTATTCCCTGGGTGGGGATGCTGTACTTCAATAAACTGGAAAAGGATGATAGAAATAGGTCTTAGTCCACTCTTGGCCTTATCATCTTCCTAAATGGGGTGAGCTGACCAGGAGGTATTTTTGTCTCTCTTCACCTCACAGCTCTATTTTCACCTCACTTGCTTCAAGGTGTGGGACTTTGCAAAGCACATTGTGGCTCGCACTGGTTCAGCCTGAGTTCAGTCACCCAAAGCCTTGCAGGTCTATTTTGAAACATCATTCAATCTGTCCACTATGGAGTTTCTTTTTTTTTTTCCCCTTTTTTTTTTTTTTCACTCTTGCTTCTGACATCATTTCCTGAATGCTACATTCGCTGAGCTCTGTAGCCAGATCGTCTTCTCAGCATATGATGCAAGGAGCTCTTTAAAATGGATTTCAGCTTTCCTTTTTCTCTGCAGTGCTTGCTGGTGATAATAACTGTTACTCATGGTAAGTGGGATTTTTCTTTACAAAGCTGGCACAGATGAGCAGACACCTTAATTTTGCACCAAGACCTTTTAAAGACTCTACCAGGTATGGGGAGACACCAAATAGTGTAACTGCTAATGCATGAAAGAGGCAGTCAGACCAAAGTAAGACAGACTATTATTATTTTCTTAGTAAATGAGTGATAACTAACAATACAGTACTTTCTCCGAGTACTGTCTCTGTAAAAGCGTTTCAGCGGGGAATATAAGGTCCTTGTCTGCAGAACATTGGCTGAAGGGGCTGGGGAGCAATATAGTCCTTGCTTGGTGTGACCTTGGGTTAGCCCCCAAGCTGCTGTCACCCAGCCATTTACCCATCTTTGATTTGTGTACAGCAACTTAATAGTGTGCAAATATACTGTGAGACTTTTCCAAGGTAAAACTGCAACCTGATTCTTTGGGTAAAAGCAGCTGTGCAGGCAGTGGTTGTTGTTGTGCCTTCTGTACAGTACCCATGGTATTTATTCCCTGTGGATCTTTCCTTGCACAGGCTCTTAGCTCTGAGGGGTGTGTGTGGTAGCTGGTCAAGTCAAATTTGGGGGAGAGAAAAGACCAGCTGCTTAGCCTTTTGTCACCTTCTGAGCATGGTGTGCACACCACGGCTGTGTTATCAAGAGGGCAAGTTGGCTTTGGAGAAGGCTACCCACTCCTTGTAGTGATCCCAGCCTGTCCCAAGGGGTGGGTCTGTCCCTTTCATGTCTCACCTGGGCATTTGCTTTTATGGGAGGCAGCCGAGAAGGGATGGATGGACATGGCAATCTCACTGTTCACACTCTGTGTCTCTCCTTTCAAGGCTCTGCCACCTGGACTGGTGTTCTCAGCAGCGGTTCAGCAGTCTTTTCTGTGGGGATTCAGAATCTGCAGACCCTCTCCAGCATGAGCAAGGGGGGCAAGAGATGCCTGACTGTTGCCTCAAATGATACTTTGTTGGCTGAGTGCGGCACTTCCACCACGAGATGCCTGAACTTTCAGAATGGCTCCCTAGTGCTGAGGGGTGTGGAGAAAGAGGATGAAGGAACATATGAGTTTGCTTTTCACAACACCACCAGAGTTTTTAGACTGGAAGTATTTGGTAAGTGGCCTTCTTGGCAACAAATAGCTTTGGAACTTGTGAGCCTGGCTGATAGCTGTTGTCTTGAAGTTCTTCCTAAGAAAGTGCTTGAGCCTGCAGGGGCTATAGGTGCCTCTGGGATAGCTTTGCAAGGCTCTGGCACATCAGAGAGTAGTAATGGTGAGTGTAAACTAAGGGATGCTTTTTGCATCCACATTCTATCTGTTGAGCCTTCCTTGATCGGTTGAGCCAGTCCTATATTTTCTTGATGTAAAACACAGCAGCACAAAGTGTTTGTTGAGCTACAGTATATAGGCATGTAGCTGGAAATACCAGTCTATTGCCAGAGTGATGTTCTTGATGACTCACAAAAGGTCTCAGTGACTGACAGGATTTTGCTGCCTGTGGACATGCTTCCCTAAGGTGTTAACCCTGCATGAGCTGGTTCTGGAAACTAAGGTGGACTTCTGTGCAGGTCTGGGTTAGGCATGCTGGGGTTTTCCTGTTTTGTCTGGTCGAGAAAAGATGCTAAAGGAATCTAGGTGATTTTATGATTCTTTGCTGCCCATGAGTAGCTTGGAGGTCAGAATGTTTTGTGTCTGTTCAGAGAAGAGCAATAGGTACATTACTGTGACAGTCTCTCTGCTGTTCTCCCTGTGACCTCAGAATTGCCGCTTCCCTTCACAGGTCTGCTTATCCATCTGTGGGGTGCACAGAAACAAAGTTGCTTCCATACATTATCCAGTTCATTGCTTGGGTTAATATGGACAGGGCTTAAATAGGTTTCCCCCCTGCTGAATAGACTTCCAGAAAGCCAGCGACCATTGCTCTGGTCCTTATCACCATTCCTTTTGCAAGGCTTTCACCTACATAGGCTTCTAGGAGAAATTGAAGTGTATGAAATTGTAATGAAAATGTCTGACCAAACTGGTCTCTCAGTGAAGACAAATGAATCCTTATGCCATTTTGGTGCAAACAGGTGGAACTGCTGTGAAGTTTAGGTCAAAGATGTGGCTCTTTAGCATGAAGATCAAGGGCTTAGACTGGAAGTAGGCAAAGACTGCACAAATATCCTGGATTTAACCTCTATTTCAGAGGACTTGTTTTGGGAACTTTTGTCTCCTCATATTCTGTTGCCACACATAAGTTAGTGAAAGCAATTTCACAGCAGATATTCCTGGAGTCAGTGAATTTTAGATGAAGATGTTGTCCTAGTGGAAGAGATTTCTGAGCTTATTTACATAGATGTTTGCATAGATGTTCTCAATGTAAATCCTACTGTCATAAAACCATATGTCTTTTCTGCCTAGGCTGTATTTGCAAAGTGGCAAATATGGAAAAAAAGTTGCCTCCTTGTAGTAGTCTGATAGAGAGAAATTCAGGAAAATGTAATTGATCAGTGATGGATTCCTTTGTTTTAAGCTGTGTGTAGTCTGAGTCAGCCTACCTAACTGTAGTTGTCTGGTGTTAGTACCTATGTTGGGCATGATTTATGCCAGTTTCTTTCTAAAACTGAAGAAGAGGGAGAGTGACAGCAAAAGTACAAACCTCTGTTTGAGAAGAGGGCATAGCTCTGAAGCTATGGTTATCTGCTTATTACAGAGCAGATAACCTCTGGTCAGCAGATGCCTTGGGTGTTTTCACCATCCCCTCAGATCTTTTATTTTTTGTCTTTTCTATTTCAATAGGGAAAAGGACATCTCCAAAATAGGCACCAAGAGTAACAAGTAGGCTTGGATGGGCACTGCTAAGCATTTCAGAGCTGGGGGAAGGCACTGAGGAGTCTGAGCACTGATTTATGTGCTCCCTGGCTACCAGAAAATGCAGTAGTATTAAGAGTGGTATTAAGTGGTATTTGTTGGTAAAGGAAGCTCTGATCCAGCTCATGTTCACTGCCAAGTCTGCTCCTCACCTCTTTCTTTCCTCCCTGTTCCCATTGCTTTGTGCTGTGTGTGACCAGAGCCGTCCATTAGTATCCAGTGCTTCCCTAACGGGACCGGAGAGTTGTCCTGTGACGTGACCAGCAACGAGAGCACCAGCTTCCAGTGGCTGCTGAATGGCACTGCTCTGAGAGCCCCTGGGTCTTGTGTTAAGGATGGTGGGAAGAAGGTTCTCCTGGACAAAACTGTGCCTGGGGAATTTGTGTGTAAGGTTAGCCACGGGAACGCCGTCACGAGGACCAGGCCTGTTGCGGTGTCTTGCAACTATGGTGAGTACCAATGTGTCCAGAAAACCTAAAGAGCTGTTGCTGTCTGGATTTTTCTGTCTTCTGGCAGCTGTCTTCTAGACTTACCACTTCCTCTCTTTAGAAAGTGTCCCCTTCACTTCCTTCTCCCTCCTGCATGTCTTGGACTGATGTAGCCTACAATCACAGAAGGGATGAAAGTTGTTCAGGAGGTCCTTTTACCCAACAGATGTATTTCTATCTGTCTGCTTTCCTATTTCCCGGTGATGGAGACCTTGCACCCTCCTGTGCACTGATCCTCTGTGTGGGTTTGTAAGCATGTAAGCATGCTTTCTATTCTGACGTTCATCCATTACCCAGATGGCCTTCCAGTTTCTGCAACATTTTTAGAAAAACACCTGCAGCCATTCAGCCCTGTTGCTGATGGATTCAACTGAGGTGTTTTCTGCCTTGTCTTTTTTTTCCTTATGTGGGCCACCAGCACAAAGATTTATCAGTATACAATTCTCTCTCCATCAGCCCTATCTCATCAGAAGTGAGTAGAGATACAAGTAATTTACTGAAGAAATGTAGGGGGTTGTCACTCCATGTCTGTGCACAGATATGTAGTTCTTTAAGAAAGTTGTGACTTTATTTGTTTGCAAGCTGCCCATAAATACCAAGTACTCTGCTTAAATGAGCCGTAGTTCAATGAAAGAGAATCCAGATCACAGGGCGTACCAAAACTGTCAGGTCCTCAAGATGGAAAACACTAGTCTGTGATATAAACTCACATTAATAAAAAAAAATTTAAAATAAATTGATTAGATAACGTTCAATGTGATTTCACTTGCATCTCCAGTAGTGAAGGGTTTCCTTCTGTCTGGCAGCAAAGGTGTTCATCCTACTATATCAGAGTGGCCTAATTTAACCCTAAGATTTTTACTAATTGATGATCTTTTCTACTACAGAAATTGTACTGTGCAATAGCACCTAACATTTTAGAAATTGTCTTGAGATGCTCCAGCTCTGCACCAGGTACTATCTTTTCTTCTGTGGTTAGCATAGAGCTGGTGTGAAAGAAAAATTACTGACATGAACCCTGTATGGTTTGTTCTGGCATTCAACAGGAGTGCCATGGGTTGTTCATGTCTGATCACGTTGGCACTGCTGGACAGTATGTACAATTCTGGCATTTGTGATTACAGAGCAATGACCTTAATTTTGTCCAGTTACAATGGTCAGAAGTTGCTTGGCAAGACCCAAGTTAGTTGAGGCACTGGGGAATGAGGATGTGAACATCCATGAGCTGTTCAGTCAAATCCTGTGATAAATCAGGCAAGTGCTTACAGCTGCCATTGTTTATTCTGGGTGGCTGCCCAGTCCCCTGGGTGTGATATCAGTTCCCATTTCCTCCCAAAAAGCCCAGAGGTGAATCTAGTGATAGCTCTGTTGGGATGAATATATGCATGGACATGTATTTGGAAGGGTCCGAGAGCAAGAAAGTAGCAGCACTTCTACTTTTTAGTCACTATATGCAACCACATTTGTGAAAAGTGAACTAAAGCAGTTCTGAATACTAGTAAAATGGGTTGAAGAGTTCAATTAATTATCTTTGTGGATTATTATTTGCTCCAGGCAAAGGGCTGGATATAGTTTTTCCACTGTAGGTACAAGATTTATGTAAAAGCACCTATTTGGACAACCTGTTGACTGATTTAATTTTCAATGATTGTTAGCATGAAACAATTTGGCAGAAATACTGTAAAATCCACAGGCACCAAAGGGCTCTGATCATGCAGGATCTAAAGCAGAGGATTCAGAAATTAACAGGTCAGCATACATAAAAGGGCTTTCTTGAGTTGTTACTTGTTTGATTCCCTATTTATTACTGCTCTTTAACATAATATTTTATCTAAGTTTAGAACTTTTTAACAAATTACATTCTTAGGAAAATATATTTATGAAAAAGCATTTCTGATGTACTTATGCCTTTGACTAAAAGCTGTAAGCTTTCATCAAAAAGGAAATAAAATTATTAGGGAAATTATTTCTCATTTGCTGAAAGTTTAATTTTGGGGATAGATTTTTTGAACTTGGTAACTTTTCAAAAAAAGACTGGAACAAACACACAGAAAATACTTGGAGTGTGTGTAATTTCACACACAGGACCACATGTCTGCAGTTGTTTCTACTGCTGTGGTGAGTATGTGGACTATTACAGCATGTAGTATGTCCTGGAACATTTGAAACACTTCACAGCCTCTGGGGATACACAGCAAACTGTGCATTTGGGGTCCAGAAAGCAAGCTCCAAGTGAACCTGTTCGTTTCCCCAGTGTGGTTCTGTGTAGGTGTGTGCACAGCCAAAAAGAAGACATATGGGTCAACAAGGGAGATCTTGTTTTACTTAAGGAGCTTTAAGGAATTTGTATTATGGCCATAGTTGAGCTGTATGTCTTTTTTTTTCATATGGGAAAAAGAGTTCTCTTACTGGCTACCCCCATTTGGAGCAAATTGCTTTAGTGAAGGAGTGAGTCTGGATGGATCTTTCTTTTTTTTCTGCAAGTCTGTGGTGCCCTCTACCAGCTTCCCTCCTCAGCAACAAGTCTGACCCACCCCAGCAACCCTGAGCATGAGACTCTGAGCTGGGTGATGGTTGACACTGACGTGTGTGGCCTTCTGCACAGCAATCTGTACCCATCAGCTCCTGCTAGGCATTTTGCATTTCTCAGCTGGGAAAAGGAATAAAGAGAACTTTTTTCCCCAAGAAGCAGTGACACTGGTGGCTCTGAGCCCTGTGGCTGGAGTCCCTGGTGCCCAAGGAAGTGCAGGCTCTGCTCAGACTTGCTTTGAGGCTGGTGTAGTCTTTATATAGCTGCTCTAGCTGGATTCTCTGGGGCTTCATGTGAGCTCTGAGGTTAGACTTTGCATCTTTTATTTCAGCAGGAGATGCTAGCTCAGGTCTTCCTTCTCTTCTCAGATGCCTGTTTTCATAAACCCACTACCTTTCCTGCTAAATTTGATTAAAATGTATGGAGAATCTTTTATGTTAATGGTCAAAGTAGCCAGAAACAAATGCACACAGCATAGTCACAAAATTCCATGCTATAATTAAATGATGTGACATGAATTATGATGAGTCTCAATTCATCATATCAGGTCCCCTGACCCAAACCTAAAGCAATAATAATGCCCACATGCTTTAATCTGTCTGCAGGGTTTCTCCCATTTGGAGAAACAAGCTTTTCCACACTTATAACTAACAGCACCCTGTCCTTTTGCAGGAGACCTGCTGCAGTACCCGTGGTTCATTTACATCCTGGCAGGGTGTGCAGCGGGTGCCCTTATCCTGCTGGTGGTTGTGTCCTCAGTCATCTGTTGCTGCATGAAGCGGAAACACAAGTTCATCCCAGTTCCTTCGGGTGAGTGGAGAACATTTCTGTTCCCTGGGGTGAGTCTCACTGAGGACTACGTTTCTGCAGTCTGGGGTTGAAATAGCCTCTGCATAAACTGGCCTCAGCTTGGTGGCTACTTGCCTTCCAGCCAGCACCTGCCCTCACCCAGTGGAGTGGAAAGCTGCTTGCTGACAGGCACCTGTTATAGCCAGTGGGGTCTTGAGTTAAACCTTGCTTTTTCTTTTTTCACCTCATGCTTGCCACCATGTGCTCCTGGCCAGAAAGAAACACAGCAAAAACTTCTCTACAGGCAGGAAAATTCACCCTTATTCAGGTCTGATACTGAAAGGACCAGAAGGCAGTCCTTTGTCAGCACCAGTTGCTGAATGCAGTCTGCCTGTGCCCAGTGAAGCTACCTCAAGCTGTGAGCCTGTCAGCACAGCCAAGCTGGTCTCTGACAGGTTGGCAGTGGCCCTCCATGCTTGGCATCTGTCTGCTCCAGAAATGGAGCCAGTGTCATATGAGGACAAGACACACGCATGTGTTGGTGGTCTGGCCTTGCAAAGAATGTGCCAAGGCTGCTGGCAGGGGGGGAGGACCTCTTTCCTTCAAGTCTCTGATCTTGGTTTTACAGAGGAGGAGAAGGATGATGGACTAGCAATGTCTGTGGTCTCCAGTGAAGGTGTGAAGAGCCCTCCCAACGGAGACCACGTTGAGGCTCAAGCTGCCCAAATTGACTGCCCTCCAAAGCCTGGTGTGTCCAGTGACTTCTTTTAATTCAGGCAGATAGCCTGGGTGGGAGAGGGAGGGACATGATGGATGTGTGTGACTGATGGGGGAGGAGCTGGCTGTAGAGAGAGATATGGGACTTGCTAGCACAGGGAGGGTGCTGCATCTTGTCCAGACAGCAGAAGTTGCAGCAGGTCATTTATCAGTGCATTACTTGTGTGCTGCTTATGCACAGTAGTAGCTCTTGCCCTCATCCAACTGTGAGTTGTAGTGGCAGCTGTCTCATAAGCATCCTGCAGAGGGTACAGCCAGCAGACTGCAGGCTGTCTGTCCTACTGTTTTCTGTGCTAAAATACACATCTCAAAAGCAGCAAGCTCCTGATACAGGCCACAACCTGGTCTCAGCACTGTTGTTCCCACTTCTGGTGTCCTTCAGTGAACCATGCACAGCCTCCCGGCAGCTCAGTTCTTCTTCGTGCCTTACCCTGGATGCTGCTTTGCTCTGCTTTCAAAATATTAAATGCTACACGTGAACATAGTGCAAGAAAGGAAAAAAAAGATGTAAGTCATTCAGGTCATTGTTTAATATTAGTATGCTTAAGGTGTAAAAAAAAATTAAAAAAAAAATTTAAACATTGTCAGTTTAACTGACAAAGTATTCTGTATTTAAATTTTCTACAAATAAGTAAAAACCAGAGAATCACAGAATCATAGAATGGTTTGGGTTGGAAGGGACCTAAAAGATCATTTAGTTCTAGACCAGGTTGCTCAATGTCCTGTCCAACCTGGCCTTGAACACTTTGAAGGGTGGGACATCCACAGCTTCCCTGGGCAACCCGTTCCAGTGTCTCCAAAAAATTCAGAGGTACATGTGGAAAGTATTTTGGTGATAACATATTAAATGTGTAATTAAATAAAAATTTAATTACATTTTAATTAAATAAGACAGCTGTTATTCAGGTTTAATTACTGAGATGTAACTGAATAGTTTTGTCTTTGTTTTTTTGGGCAGTTGAGCCCAGGGAGCTTCAGCACCAATGTGTCTAAAGCCACAAGGTACAGCTCAACAAACGAGTAGTTAAAAAGAAAAATGAAATTTGGCTTGCAGACATGTGGGAGTAGGAACTGAGCAGGGCAGGCAGCCCGCAGGATCAAGGACTCAGAGAAGGATTTCCATAAGGGTGAGCGCAGTGCAGGCACTTATAAACCATTTCTCCTTTCTTTTTCAGATGCTGCTCGAACTGGTCAAGGAGCTGAGCCCCAGCCACTGGCAGAAGAAAATATACCAGTGGAGATAGAACCTGAGGGAATGCCAGACCAAGGGGTCATAGTTAATGTCGAAAGTCAGGAAAATGCCTCAGACTGTTTCCCAGATCCAGCTGATGACTGATCTGGCATGATTGCTTCCACCCTGTCTTGGAGCCTATGACACCCACCCTTTGCATTCCATAAGTCTCATTGTGTGTAAGAATTGGTTCAGAAAATTTTAGCAGGGGAAAGATGTCAGGTGTCAGTCCTGCTAACCTAATTAACAAAAAAATGAAAGAGAAAATACAAGGGAAAGTGCATGTGTGGCTTCAAGGCCATGCTCCTGTAGGCTGACAGGTTCACTAACAAACAAAATTGGGCAGCTTTTTAATGCTTTGCCTGTTAATAGACCTGAGGCAACTGGAGCCCTAGAGGACAGCCTGAAATGAGATGGGCAGTTCCTCCTGCTCCCTGCCCTCTGCCCTCACCCCCAACTTTGCCATGTCTTCCTCAGCCAGCAGTTCCTGCAAGGAGCAGGCACGACAGGCAGATTGAGGTGGCCTGCCAGCCACCAACAGAAAAAAGGACCTGCTAGAAATTTCCTGAGAAAGCTTCCTCTCAGGAGATCTCAAGCCGTTTTTCACAGGCCCTGCTAAAAAAGCTTGATGGAGGTTTCAGCTGGGTATCTGCTGTGCTGCGTGTTTACCTGAATTGCTCCTCTTAGTTCCAGAACCTTTGTGACTGGGCCCTCACTGCTTGCTCTGTGGGGCCAGGGATGGTGTTAGGGGCTGCTGCATGCAGACCCCAGAGGTGACACTGGCTTGCTCAGCTTTCGATGTCCTGTAATGGCAGGGGCTGCTGCTTACCTTACACCAGAACTTAACTGCTTGGGTTGCCTGTGAGTTAAAACAGCTCTGTCACTAGCTTGCTTGCTTGCAGCAGAAGGGTGCCTGGGGCTTGGGTGTGTAATTTTGGCAGAAACATTGATTATATTGCTGATACTGTTCATCAGTGCAAGCCTTCGTGCCTTTGGTGTAATGGTTTAGCTACTGCAAGCTGATTAATCTGGCCATCTGCCTGTGTGTGTAGGCTTTTTTGGTGCTGTGTTATTTGCACCAAACAGCAGAAATTTATGGAATCTCTTAGGCAAGCCCTGCTGCTATGCATGTCCTGTTCTGCTCAGTGGAGGAGGTTTGTGAGTAGAGCAGCTGGGGTAGACCTGTAGAGAAGGATGAGTGAGAAGAGGGCAAAGACTCAGTCCCAGGCAGCAAGTAGCTGAGACCCTGGCAAAGCTGCTGGGGGCTGCAGGGCTGTCAGACCACATGGAATGCTGCAGGATGCACTGCCAGAGCAAAGAATATATGGTGTAAGTGTATTTTGGTAGATGGAAGTGAGGCATGTTGGTGTTAAACGAGCCCACTGGGCTAGAACGACATGGTAGAGCAAAAGCAGGGATGAAACAGAATGGAGCTGAAAGGGATGGGGAGATGTGTAGTGCATTTGTCTTCCCTAGTCATTTTGGCACTGTTTTATACTGTGCTGACATTGTGCCATGAATCTCTCTGTGGAAGCAGATTTAAGGTATGCCTTGTAAGTGTCATGAAACAAGGTCTGCAAGTGCCTCAGCAAACCCAAAATTAAGCTGAACTCTTCTCTCCTAAGAGTGGGAGATGGTGGGATGGCTGCATGCTTGCCTGGAAGTCCTTCCTTTCTGCATACATGGCCAAGCTCTGCACCAGTGACACCCAGCCATAGGTGGTTGTTCTTGTTGTTTCCTTGTCCTGTGACCATGTTTAGAAGATTTTTGGATCTTGTGTGTGTGCAACTCAGCCTGTCTCTGCTTTTAAAGGCTGCTTCAGAACTCAGATTTACCCCAGCAAGAGGGAGATAATGGTTCTTCTCCTCATGGTGCTGTGTCTCCTTCCAGTATAATCATTCCACAAAGGCTGTGAGCTGAGTGACAAAAATGTTATGCTGAGTGCTTGGGGTGGCAGCTCCTGTAGCCAGCACAGTGGCAGCGATGCTGAGTGAATGGGGATCACCATCACCAAGATTAGGGGAAGTAGTCAGATTTGCTTCTCTTCTGCACTTTCTGGCAGGAGCAGGCAGGGGACAGTCAACTCCAGCATATGCTTTGAAGGCTGAACAGTGCTGTGACATGCACTGGAGAGGATGACAGCATTTGGGGTGCCCAGGGTGACAAAGTTGGACCTGCCTTGTCCAACTCTGCATCCCAGCTCCAGCTTGCCCTAGAGCCACCTTGCTGCTGCCAGCCCTGGGGGTGATGAGGGTGCCCCAGCAGCTGTTAGCACCACCACTGGTGCAACCCCAGGTGGGGAAGGATTTTTTTCCCAATGAGATGGGAATCTGAGACCTGAGATGTCTTTCTGAAGTAGAAAGAATCTGTCTGGTTTTCTGTCCTTCCCTGCTGAAGGTGCCATTCAGCAGCAGAGCAAAGGTTTCTGTTCATGGGGGAGGTCAGGAGAGAAGTCGTGCAGCCTGTGCTCTTCCTTTAACTATATATGTTCATGCCCAGCTATTGTTATGTTTTGGTGTTTGGTTTTTTGGTTTGTTTTGTTTTTTTTTCCTGCGATCATTTTGTTCCTAATAAAAAAGATGTTTTCTAACTTGTTTTGGAAATGTTTAAGTTCTGTTATTTAACAATCGTTTTTGTTTTCCACTGAATGTTCAGGCAAGTTTCCAAGTTTTTACCCTGCCAAATAAAGAAAAACTGATAATGAGTTACTGCTGACTAGAGCTGACTTGGGTAGCCTGACAAACTGAGATCAGAAGGAGATTTGTTTGTTAGGCAGTCCAGGAGAGACATTAGAACAGTGGTACATAACTAGACCCCATCAGGTTGAGTGCTAAAGTGCCTGCACATTTGTGTGCACCAGCAGCTCAGCTCACCAAACCATGCTCTGGTGCCTTGCCTGAACTGTGAGGTGCAGGGAAGGAACACAGGGAGATGGTCTTGCTTTACTCATTTTATCCATCTGTATTTTTATGTGACACCTAAGCCACCTCAGCTGCAGGAGAGGATGCTTGACTGTATGCTGACTCCTTTTGCAAGGAGGAAGTGGTGCTCTCATTGAATGGTTTTGGTTGGAGGGGAATTTAAATATTGTCTAGGCCCAACCCCCCTGCATGGGCAAGGACACCTCCCACCAGACCAGGTTGCTCAAAACCTCATCCAACCTGGACCTGAACACTTCCAGGGATGGCGAATCCACAGCTTCTTTAGGCAACCTATGCCAGTGTCTCACCACCCTCACAGTAAAGAATTTCATCCCAATGTCTAATTCAAATCTCTCCAACTTTCTGGTGGGCCCCCTTCAGATACTGGAAAGTCACTATAAGGTCTCCCCACAGACTCGTCTTCAGGCTGTACAACCCCAACACTCTCAGTTTGTCCGTAAGGAGAGGTCCTCCAAACCTCTGATCATCTTTGTGGGCCTTCTCTAGCTCTTTCCAACAGTTCTATGTCCTTATTCTGCAGGGTCTAGAAATGGACACAATACTGCATGTGGGATCTGACAAGGGCAGAGAAGAGGGGGAGAATCACCTCTCTCAACCTTCTGACCACCCTTTTTTTGATGCAGCCAACAATACAGTTGGCCTTCTGGGCTGCAAAGTCACATTGCCAGCTCATGTTGACATTTTCATCAACCAGCACCCCCAAGTTCTTCTCAGACAAGCAGGCCCAGGTGGTGGGTAAAACAAGTGTCCTGATGGTTTGTGACGATATAAAATCCTTTGATGTTATTATTACAGCTTTAGCCCTGGACCAGTGGTGTGACTGGACACAGGGGATCCTGTCCTGAAGCCTATGAACCCAACATCCCAAGGAGCCACCTGCCTGAATTTCTAATTATTTTCCAGCCTGCTTATAGTGCTGCTTCACCCAGGCAATAACAAGAATACTTTTGGTTCTGGGGCTATCTGGCAGCATAACAGGTATGGATGTACATGGTTCTGTCAGGAATTTGAGCAGGGACAGAGATGTCTGTGCTGCCTCTTCAGGGATTCTGGTGGCCTTGTTTATGCTATGCCATGTCAACCCTATCTGCTTTCCAGTGGAGGGGGGCTGCTTGGAGAGCTGTCAGTCATGCTGTCTTCTCCAGCTATTGGTCTTGCTGGGAAAGGCTGGGAGTAGGGCAGGTTCTATCCCTCTACTCATTAAGTGCTGGTGGGACAAAGGGAGCTTTTCTCTGTGGGAAATGTGGATGTTTTGGGATGTTGTTCCTTCCCAGTGGACACAAACCACCAGTGATTTATAGTACTGTATAGGTTGGATGCTTAGGTTTGTATCCACACCAATGTTTCATGGTGAGAAATATTTCCCTCTGCTTGCTGCGTATGCTAAGCAACAGATGACATGAAATATGTAGTTTTTTCATCGTGTAGTTCATGCAGTCTATGAATATAAAAGTAGAATGGAGAATGATCTTATTTGACCTAACATATAAGTGAATGCAAAAGCAGGAAAGAAATGTGTTGCATAACAGTGAGCTGAGAAAGGGGAATGATCTCTGGATTTTTTTTAACACTCAGCATGAACTCATCTCCACAAAATTCTCACTCCAGTAAAGTTCCCCATCCCAGAAATGAAACAGTTTGTTCTCCATTTTGCAACTTCTACACTCAGCTGCCAAGTCTGATGTCCCCTGTGTATGTAGCCCTTGGGGTCCTCCCTCAAAGCCCAGCATGGGGGCAGAGGCACCAGGACAAGAGCAACCAGTTTGTGGGAAGCTGGAGAACCAGCCCTCCCCACCACTATCAGTTCCACAGAAACAATAGAGTAGAAGTTGGTGAGTCTATCTGCTGATAGTAAAAACTGTTAACAGGCCACTTTACAACAGCAAATGAAGTGTTTGTAATAAATACTGAAGAACCATGCGAGCAGTGGTTGTGTTAACTTCTGATGAAACTCTTGGTGTAGCTGGAAAAGCCCTCCAAACTTTAGGAATGTGCATAGAAGTTCATGTCACTCTTTATGAATTATTGCAATTCCTTTCATAATAAACCAACAAGGTGAGTTCAGATATAACTCAGCTGTAGGACACAGTTTCACTGATTGATAACTTCAAAACAATTTCCTGAACATTATCCAACAAACTCTGGTGTTGCTATAATCTGGAAATGTAGGTATTGTTACCATTAGGTGGAGAGGGAATGAGATGCCCCATGGAATTGCACAGGTAAACACACAGAACTGGTAACAGAAGTAGGAAAGAAGAGCAGCATCACCCATTTCTGTCTGAGCTGGAAGCAGAATTTGGTGATGCATCATCACAGAGGTTTGGAGTAGCACTTGGATATTGCTTGTGCCTTCAGCCAGGCTGCAGTCAAGCCCATCCTGTATGATGCTAGCAGTGGTAAGGTCCTTCCTGAGCATATGCAATGCTCCTCTTTTTTCCTCTGGTGTGAAGCAGGCTGAGAAACAACATCATCACCCAGTGGGGACCCTGTGACTTTGTCCTGCATTGTTTTTGCTCATGAGTGCTGCATTTCCTTTCTGCAGGATTACATGGCTCATCTATCAGGCAGGAGATGTGGCTAGAGACAGCAGGAGAGTCTTGAGAACCTAGACGGACCTTAGATTAAGCCCTTCTAAATATTTATACTTTTCCAGCTAGCAAATCATTGCAGGTTTTTTGTTGATTATGTAAAGATTAATTTTACTTGGATATGATCAGTTAAGAGGCATCTCTGGGCTGTGCAGGACCACTGGGAAGTGCATCATCTTCCTGGGTGACCTCCCTCCAAATGCTGCTTGCATGGGTCCAGACTGAAAGTGGAGGTCTTGGCCAGCTCTGGGACTGAGAGACTCTTACCTCCAACCCTCCTGATCACCAACAAGCAATGTGGCTGAATCACAGGGCCATTCATTATTGATAGGGACTAAATAAACTGTTCCCAGTCTGTACCAGACTGTCTGAAAGTCAAAGGATGTTTAGTGGTAAGGAAGATGAGAGCAGTCTGGCGTGAAGGGGGAAAGAAGGAGTGGGAAGACATACCCTCCTAAAGTGCTCAAAATGGGTAAGCACCTCAGGAGCTGGATAGCAATTACATTCAAATAGCATGTGAAAAGCCCAGAGCAGTTCTGCCTATGCATGCCGATGGCATTGTTGTCATCTTCATGGGGGTATTTCCCCCCTTAGCTTGCAAGTAGGATTTCAGCCCAAGCAGCTTTCTAATCCCTGAGGTTCCCGCCCCTCCCATCAACGATGAGTGTATGAGGGTCCTGACTTCATCAAATTGTTTATTATAATCACTTAGTATTATCATTGATTATTTATTATAATAATTTATACCATGTCTAGGTACATGGCGATATTCCTCACCTCTCAACACACCTACGGATGTGTTCATGGCAGCTCAGTTCCTGCCTCAGGAGATAACATTGACATCTTCTTCAGTCAGCAGCTCCTGTCACCTTCAAGCCTTTCTCAGAGAAGGGGCAGTCCACCAGTGCTGTGCCTCCCCTTTGCTCAGGGGGCTGGGTTTGGACCTGCTGGGCTGTGACCAGGGATAGCTGATATCCCAGCTGGAGCTGGTTATGGGTCTGCAGGCAGTGAGTGGAGTGATTCAAGGGGCTCCCCTTCACTTTTCATGTGCTCTGGGGGGGGCTGGAGGGGTGGGTTTTGCAAGGATGATGTGAGTCTCTGCATCCTGAGAGATGGGAATACTTGGCTTACACCCACTCATTTTATGGGTGCATTTGGCCCTGGCACACTGGGAGACATCTGTAGTGCTCTCATCATGCCATTGTGCCAAGCACTAATGGTAAGGAAAGGTTTTCATCTGTAAAGGTAGCAAATACAAGTGGCTAATGTATTACAAACCAAGAATTACTTGGAGAAACTTTTCAGTGAATCTTCTGGAATTGCAAATACAGTACATTAAAAAGAGTTATTACCTGCTTCCATGTCATATGCAAATGGAATAAAGAAATACAGTTTAGTAGCTAACCCCCTGCCAGCATTGCTATCTCAGTTTGGTTTATGCAAGTTCCTCTTAGAGAGCAAAGCATATTTTCCAAAAAACATGGATTGAAGCAGTTTTAATATAGTTTTTTGATAGATTAAAAGTAATGTAATAAGATCTCTTCAAACAAACAAACAAAAAAAAAAATAGAAAAGATGATGTG
This sequence comes from Heliangelus exortis, assembly GCF_036169615.1. Taxonomy (NCBI): domain Eukaryota; kingdom Metazoa; phylum Chordata; class Aves; order Apodiformes; family Trochilidae; genus Heliangelus; species Heliangelus exortis. Next base: position 104,598,496 of record NC_092422.1, on the reverse strand, counting down.
ATGGTGTTTTTATCTCTATAAAAAAGATTGCATCTGGTTCCATTTGTTGAACTTTTTTGGACTGGTTGGCTGATCTTAGCAAGTAATTTTATCCTTCTCATTATCTTATCCTCCTCTTATCTTCTCATTATTTTATCCTCCTTGTTATGCCTCATTCCCTGTCTGTAATCAGAGAATTATTCTGGTTGGAAAAGACCTTAAAGATCATTGAGTCCAACCATTAACCTAACCCTACTGAGTCTAGTGCTAGGCCACGTCCCTGAGGACCACATCTACACATCTTTTAAACACCTCCAGGGATGGTGATCCAACTATCTCCCTGGATACCCTGTTCCAGTGCTCAATAACACTTTCAGTGAAGAAGCTTCTGCTAACATTCAAACCAGGGACTTTTAGATATGTAATACTGGGGTGATCATACAGACCTCCTCTGTAAAATGGGTGTAAGCCTTGCTGGTATGCAGCAGCACCTCACACCTGTGTGTTGTGTGGCTGAGAGCTGGGAGACCTTGTAGGGTGCTGCATGTCCAGGTCTGTCAGGGCTGCAGAGAGCACTGAGGTGTGGCTGCCACAGGATGCCTGACTGCCCAGGGTGTGAGGGAAGAGCTTCACCAAAACTGCTGCGCTGGATGGCACTTCTCTTGTTTACCTAGTTAGCTTGCGAGATGCTGGTTTCCTTCTGACTCTCTGGAGTGTGACAGAGGGAGCTTGGCCTCATGTGTTGCTTCGTGGCTTGCCACCAACCCCCCAGAGCTCAGATGCATTATGCAGAACATCCTTTGCCTGACTTACTGAGATCTTAAACGCCACAAATTCTCAGAAATGCAATGACACAGCTCCTTAGCCATTACCCTTCCTGGCTGACAACAGGAGCTGTGGGCTGTGAATGTTTAGAAAGCCAGGTAGCTTTGTGCCTGTGCTTTCCCCTGCTGTGGCAAAGGGCTGCTTTTTGCTAAGGCTCACGTAGCTCCCTGCTGCAGCACCCCAGCACAATGTGTTGGCAGTGGAGTCGAGCATGGTTGGGGTAGGGGGGAGACACCATCTGGCTGCCCTTTTCTCCCAACACACTGAGGAGACGGGTCTGCCGTTGCTTTTCCATCTCCATGTGGGTCTGGGTCACTGAGGTAGGAAGGAAGGTGCTGCCTGGTCTGGACAGAGCAGGGTCTGATCCTGGTTTGCCAGGCTGCCAGGGAGAGCAGAGTGTCCTGCTGCTGTACCAAGTAGCCCAGACCTCGCTGTCTTGCCATGGCAAAGGCCTCAGCTCCTGTTTTCTGCCCCATGCATTGTCCTCACAGCTTGCTAGCTGGGGGGACTAGTTGAGTCAATGCATTGAAATGGCTCTATGTAGGGACAGAAACATCAGACAGGCCAAAACCAGGTTCACAGAGCATGGGAAATTTGTGGGACCAGAGAAGAAGCAGAGGAAATTGAGCTGCTAAGTTGGGATCCACATTGAGCAGCAAAAAGGCTTCTATGCTGCACTGGACCTTATGGCCCCAGATGTACACTGTGCAAAGAACACCTGTATTAGGGATATGAAAGGCACCAGGACCCTCCTTTTCTTGCTTCTTGCAAGTCTGTGCTGATGGGTCACCCAGTTGCTTCTCAAAACTTTACCTCTTAATTTCCTGGTGGTAAGGGCCAAGCCTCCTTATCATGTGTATGTATAGGGCCACATAATGGACTTTTGTTTGCTATAATAACTCCTCCACCTAATAAATCAATTGCAGTCACAGATGACAGCAAGTTTGGGATTCACAGCGACACTTCAGAGAGTCTTATCCAAGATCTCCTAGGAGAATGGACATTTTGTGCCTGCATACATGCATCCCAGGGGCTGCACTGATAGGACAAATCCCTACAGTGACTCTGCAGCTTATCAAGAGAGCTGTGCTGATGGCTTGCACTTGAAGTTAAGACCTTCCTTTGTGTGTAGCAATTGTACAGAGGCCTTCCAGGGCACCTCCTAGGAATAAATGCCTTCAATACTGAAACGTAGTACCCACTTGTTCAGTCTCCTGGATCAGTTCTCATTCTCCCAAGCCCTGGGTTTGGAGATTCCCTCCCTCCTCTCTGGAGTTATAACAGTATAACAGAATAAAACATTGTACAAGAAGTCAGTTATTCATGCATTTGTTAAACTGATGATTTCTGGGAGAGTGTCAGATCTTAACCAAAAAATTACTTAGGTGGTAGTAACAAGCTGTCTTTCCTGAATGTATTTCTAAAAGCAGATGTTCTTCTAATGGTCTCCTTGGGTATTTGGTCCATTCTTCTCTCTGGTGATGAAGGAGCATAATGTAGTTAATACAGATCTTTGTGTATTTATCATTGCTATGACTGGAAGAGGCTGCTCTGTTCATCTATATGGCTTCTCATGAAAGACAGATTGATTGCATCAGACTAGCAAATTTTTGCTTGGAGCTCAGGATGTTTTGCTGTAGTCATAATAGTCATTGAAATTACTAGAATAAGAAGTTGAAAGTTAGATCTTAAATCTAGCACTGTTACAGATAACGGAAACAACCATTGGACAAGTAAGATGGAAATATACCACCTGCAAGAGTAACTTTCTGATGGGATGCTGACATCTGCTCTGGCCTCAGTTGTTGTAAACCACAGACTGTCAGATTGCTCTGTCTGAGGAGGTTACATTCCTTTAGATCAGACCTAAACTGTGTGTCTTTTGTGAGGTTTGGCTGTTGACATCTGCTTACAGGTGGGAAAGAAGAAAATGAGTTTGAGAAGCAATACCTGGGGCTGATGATATGGTATTATGGGCATCGCAAGAGAACCATTTCACTTCAAATAATCATCTGAGGAATATTCTGCATGAGTCACGGTTTGAAATCTTCCATTTACCTTTTCTTGCAGAATCATAAAACTGTTCCTGCAGGCAGCTGTTTCAATACTGACAGAGGGTGTCACTGTGTATGGAATATTCCCCCTGCATACATGCAAAGCAGTGTTCTCAGTCTGCATGTAACAGGATCCTAGGCACTACGTCAGCATCCCTGCCAAACCCTTGGACAAAGATTTGTTTTCAGTTTGTGATCTTCCTATCTGCACCATTTCATTTGAGCTGGACAAGTTCCTTTCTTGGCTCTGTGTGAAACAGAAGTGAGGTGGACATGTTATGTGGCCTTTGTCAGCCAAATGGCTGAAACTCCCTGTAGAAGCCAGCAGCTCCTTGGCATTTCACAGACCAAGGCCAACTGCCCCTGCCAGGGCTGATTTTGCTTCTTCCCCACTCCAGCCACTGCCCACTATTCACCTGTATCCTGCAAAATGCAGTAAAGGGGAAGGAAATGTGCTGTCATGAAACTCTCAGCTACCACTGAGGGCCGCCCAGATAGAACCCAGTTGTTGGTCTTGCATGTGAGGGTTGCAAACCCTGGGGAGCTGCCAAAAGCGAGGTTGATCCTGTCCAAAGCTGCCCCTCCACATGTAATTACCCACCTGGCATTCCAATCAAGATCACATTCCCTCTTAGCCTCACAAACTGTGCCTCACAAAAGGCCTATCTTCATGAGAAAGTTCAAGGTATGAATCTGCGATACTCTCCTCATTTTTCATGGTGAAAGCTTCAGGTACAGGGTAAGTGCAGGGTGTCTGGCTCTTCCTTCAGGGAACAGTATCGCATGAAAATGCCATTTAGTATATCTGAAGCTTTGTACCAGAGTATATGGTGCAAATTAGCAGATGGACTGCAAATCCACACTGCTTTATTGTGTGTTGACTTTCCTGAGAAGAACATGCCAAGTGTATTTGTTCTCTTCTAGCAGACCTAATAACATTCTCTCTCTCTCTTTTTTTTTTTTTTTTTTTTTTTTTTTTCCTTTTAAATAGCTGTCAGGCATGAATGTTTATTGGCTCACTACTTAGTTAAAGATTTGGAGCTGGGAACAGCTACATATTGTCTCTTGAGATGTTGCACTAAGATGTGTGGGAGTCTGTCACCTTTACATGGAAATGCAAGCATGATACTTACATTCCCCATGAGGAAGCAGCTTGCTGTCTTACAAAGAACAAAAGAGAGCAAGCAACAAAAGCAAGTGTATGTGACTATAGCTCTCTGTGGCTTTTGCAGTGGAAACAATACCACAGTGGCTGCTGCAAAGAAACACCCCATTGTCACGGCTGCAAACAGTCCTCTGCTCTACTGCGTGCAGGCAGCTGGAGATGTCTATCAGTGCAGTGGGCTAACCAGAGGCCAAGCATCCCCAGCTGTGGGCTCACAAGCCTAGCTGAAGGCAGGTCCAGCACCACCGTACAGGGAGACATCTCCTTTCTGTTGTGTTCAGTTTTTCTAGCTGGCTTGTGTTTGGCCCAGCAGTGGTGGTTATTTCCTGCATAACAAGTTGGAGAGAGGGTGTCTGCAGTGAGCAGAAGAGCTTGAGGACATGGTTATCTGCAGACCTCACCTCATGCTGCCCAGCAAAAACCTGGGATGGTGTTTGGGCTGTGGCAGCACACAGCTGTGAGCAATAGCCTGCCCTGCTCCCTGGGGGGCTTCACCAGCTGGTGTCAGGGGCTGCTCTGCCGTGGCCAAAATGCTGAGATTTGCTGGAAGCAGACAGCAGCTTTGAGTGATGTTGCCTTGAGGAAGAATTGAGAGAAGGTTGAGCAGAATGTAAGCACTGGTTTCAGTGTGCTAGCAGCCTCTTCTCTGCTTTATGGACCTATGAAAAAACCCAAACAATCAGATGAGGTCAGGATTGATGCCTTTGCCCAAAGCCCTGTAGGCACTTAGGCTGGAAGCAGGTGTGTCCAAGTGTGCAGACCTTGCACGTCCCTGCCAGCGTGGCTGAGAAGTCCTCACAGCCCCCCAGGGCTGACGCTGCTGGCACAGTCTGCTTGGCCAGGAAGATGTCTGGACATGGCAGCTCCTGCACTTGGCTTGTTTTTCTCCACAGAGGGTGGGGGTCAGGCACAGAAATGTCATCTTGTTGCTGATGCTTCCTCTCTCCTTTTGAGTGTGCCTCCCTTGTGAGGTCTTTCTAAGGAAACAATAAGGAAAAGAAGGAAGGAAAGCTATGTTTGCCCACAATGTGCAGAAGAAGCAATACTGTGACTTCAGCGCTTTTTACTTTGGGCAACTTTTTCTCCCTTTGTGCAAAAAGAGGTAGTTTTTTACCAGTGTTAATACCAGTTAGAAGATGATCAATCCAAACACAGGGAGGTGTGTCTTACAAGACCTTCCTATAACTTCAAAGAAGAAGAATAACATGAATGAATGGGAAAGATTTCTCTAATATTGTACATCTCCTGTGCCACAGCTTTTCTTCTGTGTCCCTTCTTTGGTCTCCATCTGCAATTAAATAATTGAAGATTTGAGTGGCCACTGGAACAGAGGGACTGTGCTGGGGATTAAATGATCCAAAGTCCTCACCAGCCCATCTGTTTCATACTGGAAATGGGTTAAAAAATGTATTAGCTTCTCAGTGTGGCTTTTTGATCTAACTTCCATGCCTCCTCACCATCTTTCTAACACCAACCCTCTTCAGGGTTTCTGGCTACAACCAAGGCAGTGTTTTCATCCACTTTCAAGCCCATTCTTCTCTTGCCACTTGCTCAAAAATCCAGCTGTGCCTGCAGGGCACCTTCATGTGGTACAGCCCCTCATAGATCAGATGTGGATGCAAAGCTGATCTTCATGGTTTCCAAGGGAAGTGTCTTCTCTCTGCATTTTGTACAACAGCCATTGGCCACCTGATCTTCACTGGGGTTCCTGGGCTTGCTGTCCCCTTGCTGATGTTGGAGCTATGGGAGAGCAGGAGGATTCCCATCCCCCTGGACCCCAAAACTGCCTCTTTCCCACTAGGATGGTGGCATAGGGATGCCAGAGTTGAACTCTTCAAGTGAATATTGAGGAGGACCAGGGTGCTGGCTGGCCCTTTAGCTGGGTACACAGACCTTGGGCAAATTCCTGCATTTCAGTGTGTGTTTTCCTTGTCACTGCACTTTGTCTCCATCCTGGTAAAATACCCGACTGAGAGGTATTTCTGTCCATGGTTTTTGTGCTTGTGCTAGAAATGAGAAGTGCCAGGGTAAGAGCTGGGAGGAGGGGAGGAGGGCACGAGGGCTGCAGCAACACGTCTGCTCACTGGCAGCCAGCAGAAAAACCTTTCACCTACCAGGAGCTATCATTAGACAAGGAGACATTGCATTTTTTTGACACTGAAAATGAACTTGAGGAGGATTTTCCTAGTCAAGTGCTTGCTGCTTTTATTTTCCTGTGTAAAATGTGAGTTTTTCTAACCATTTTTTTCTCTTTCAGGCTAACATTTTTAAATTGCTTTTTAAATAATTTACCGCTTGGTGGGATGTTACAGATAAGAAACTAGTTCCACTTTCCCCATGAGCAAAGACCATTGGGTTATTGTTATTATTATTTGATTTAATTTTCATTCAGGGGGAGGGAAGGAGCTGAATTTTCTATTCCAGTTATAATAATAACCTGTAAACAGTTTTGGTTTTATGTTAATGAGCCTTAATTTGACACATGTATAATGAAAAATGTCAGCATGCAGTTTTCTCTACACCCTTGAGGCAGCTTGTACTACATCAGGGATCCAGTTCATGGTGCATCATCGCATGTAATTTCCTTTTCTTATCAAAGATGAACAAATCTTTTCAAAGTGCAAATTACATTCTTCCATAAATATTAACAGAAAGAGTGATATATCTCCGTGTTTTCAGTGGAGCTGAAGAAGTCCTGGTTATGAAAACAGCAAGGATATATATAGTCTTTTATATTTTGTGTATTATTGCTCTCATTATTTTTTAAAATATTAATCTGAAAACTTAATTAAGGTGTTAACTCATAGATTAGAAAAGGTTATAAGAAATGGAGATGATACAATCATGCATAGGTTTTTTTCTCTGCTCATTCCTGTACAGATAGTGTGAACAACTGCTTAACGCTTTTCTTTTCCTCCAGAACAAAATTAATAGATAAATAGCAAATATTTTTTTTGTACGTGATACATAAAACATCTTCCCCAGCAGAAAAGAATATTATTCCCTTAAATAGAAAGCTCGTTTCAAAGACTTTCTTACTTCACCGAAGTTACTATGGGAGCTTTTCCTCTTAACTCTTTCTTGTTACTGTAAGTGAGCTCTATGTTCAGATCTTTCTGCCCCTTGGAGGGCATTTCAGTTGGCATTTGCAGAAATGCTGTTTCAAAAACTAAACAGATTTTTAGTATCATATTTGTGGGATGGCTTTCCATTAGCAAGACTAAAAGATAAATATGTGGAGATGAGTCTAGGTGGTCTGTCCATAGAGATGCCATTGAATTGTCCTTGAAAACTTAGATTATTTTTATCTTTACTTCCAGAGAGAGAGAGAGAGAAAATAGTATCTGTTATGCAAAGAAAACCTAATACTAGCTCTGTATACCTGTGTGTGGCTGAGGAGAAAGAAGTATCAGAATTCAAATATTTGGGTACAGTCTCTAGTGTCACCTGAGTGGAGGATAACTGCTTCCAAGACTGTTTGGCTGATAGCTTGATTTCAGAATATTCCTTTAGGTACATCAAGTGTCTTGTAAGAAATGCAGCAGTGAAACGACAGCCTCTCCTTGTATTGCGGCTGATTTGCAGGAAGACTTTCAGTATGAATTTTCTTTTTGTGGAGGCACAGTATCTTAGTTCTTTGATAATCTCAATAATATTAAGTTTTATGAAAGAACAACTGGATTTCAGTGAACCCACTCTGATACAGTCCATTGTTGTCCTAGATATCAGGAATGAAAGACTGTAACAAAAATATGCATAAACATAGATTTTTCTCTCTGAGGGGAAGAAGTGCTTAAAATTTATAAAATTAGAGCAGAATCAGCTCTGTCTGGTGATGTGAAGAGATATGCCCTCCTGCTTGTCAGCTTTATCCTGTAAACTGAAGAGGAATGGACCTAAGAAAATGACAAATTAAACAAATGGTGGCTCTGAGAGAACATTCAGTTGTCGGTGAGCTTGTCCCATCTCACACTTGTGAGCACTTTTCTGCCTCCGCCTGCAAATTTTACACCTGCCACTACTTAGAAGTGACCCCTGACAAACTTTTCTCTCTGAAGTCCCTGGTTCACCAGAAATGGACTTTGCAAAGGCTGTGGAGCAGCCTGGAGGGGAGAGGGCAGGAGACTCAGGCACAGCCCAAAGGGTACATCATCTTGCCTGGTGGTAACATGATTGCTGTTTAGCTATTTAGCAGCCTTGGCTTTTCCTGAATGTCCCCTTCAGCAGCCACACACTAAGTTCTGCCTGGTCCTGGTAGCACCTTTGGGAAACACTTATTCTTACCTGTTCTGGAGAGGGGATCTGTCATCAAAAGAGGCCTGAAAAGAGAATAGATTTTTTTGGCCTGTGCTTACCTCCTAATGTCACCAGACTGTGATAGGTTCTCAGGATGTGGTTAGCTCTCTGTTTCTCCCTACCCTATTTACCTCACTGAGATCCCCTTCTTAAAAAAAGTCAAGTGGATGCCCACGATGGGTGAGGAGGGGGCACTTCAAGCTGGTGCCACTGGGTCTAACCTGCAGTTCAGTGCCTTACACTCTCTCACTGTTTGATAATGCCCACTATTGGTATTATTGCCATCACTGTTACTGCTGAACTGATCCTACTGTCCAGGGCCACCACTAGTTTGTGCTCTTGCTCTCCGGTGATGGGGACTCTGGGTACCAGCCTGTGCCTTGTGCAAAACACATCCAACTGACCTGCAGGTGGGGTTGGAACTATATGATTTCTAAAGTCCCTTACCATCCAAACCATTCTATGTTTCTATGACCTTATTTTCAGGCAAGGTTAAGTTCAGGGTTAAGTTCATGGACATTCATGAATCTTGGCATCCAAAATCACTCCAAATAAACCAGCAAGAGTATAAATCCAGCTTTTGAAAGACAAACTCATAGTTTCCTTGACTCTCAGAATTAAACTTGGCATTGATATTTATCTAATGAATGATCAGGAGTATCTTTGGAGCAGGGGAAAGAGGACAGCATCAGTAATGCACAGAGGTTTGGGCAACTCAGCAGGAGGTAGCAAGTGGCAGCCTTTTGGGTCACTGCTGTGGCTGCCAAGCATGGCATAGAGGGCTGCTAGAGACATACTGATGGGCTGGTTGTGCTTTCCTTTACAGGCTCTGTCACCAACCAGGTTTACAGGGCAGTGAATGAGTCGGTTCTTTTCAGCATCTCTGCTGCTGGGAGTGTAGATGATGCAGCATGGTGGAGAGATGGACAAAAGTTGCTTCAGATAAAAGATAAGAAAGTTAAGTACTATGTGAACAAGAGCCAGTGCAGGTGTAAGTTATTCCTAAATGGGACTCTGCAAATAGAGCGGGTGGTGAAAGAGGACAGTGGAAACTACATGGTCACTGTTTATCATCAGGATGGGACACTGAAGGCAGAAGAAGGCACAACATTCACTGTTCAGGGTAAGTTTTTACTCTTTTCATACCATTCCCAGTGCAGCTGAATAAGGCTTGGTATTCCTACTCTGTCCTACAGCCCTTCCTACTCACTGCCCCCTTTGTGTTTTAAGGGAGACTTCTGTGAGACACATCTTTCCTCTTTCCACTGACAGCAGTCTGCTCTCTTCTCCCTTTTCTTGCTCCTGATTATAAGGTCTTGTCCCTGCTTCTTTCTTGCTTCACCTTTTATCAGCCATCAGGTTTCTATGTATGCCCAAGCAACAAACAGCTGTGTTGGCAGCAGGGTGGGGACAGAAGGCCCCAGTGCAGCACCACAGGTGATGCTGTGACCCCTCAGGCTCTGTGTCCTGAGCTGGGGCAGCACCAAGCCAGCAGGGCTGTGCTCCTGGCAGGACTATGCTTCCAAAAACCTCTTGTGGGAGCACAGCAGCCTGTGTGAGGTAGTCCTGTGGCTGATGCACTTCTGGTGCTGTTTTTTGGGCACTGGGTTAGGACTTTTAGTCTCTAGCCTCTGCTTCAGCAAGGTGAGCAACTTGTGTTGTATCCGCCAACCCCTGTGGCAAGTTCAGGAGCCAGGGTGCCACTAAATGGCTCTGTTTAAGGCAATGTGATCCCACTCCATTTTTGCTACAACAAAAAAAATAGCCAACAGTCATGTCCCCTGAGAGATGCCACAATAGGAATTGAATTAGCAGGGGAAGATGACTCTTGCACCCTATCTTTGCAAAGCATAACACAACAAATATTAAGATTGTGCCATTTGAAGTATACACCTAGAGATTTCTGCTGCATGGGTTCAAAGCGTGTAGACAGCCTCCACTCTTGTGTTGTGTCTTTTCCTGAGATATCAGAGCAGTAGCAGAACAAAGCTTTTGGGATAAGTAGGGAAGATAGGGATGGCTGTTCTTTTCCTTTATGGCTTCTGCCATCTCTCCAGATGTCTAAGCTTTAGGGCATGTGTATTTTTTTCCCAGCAGGAGGATTAATTTTTCTCTGTCCTTCTTCAGCCAGCACGCAGACCTCTGCCAGCTTCTAGGTGCACCAACTGGCACTACAGAAATGATGCCTTGATGAGGCAGCAATGACAGCTGGGCTGGTTTTGGCAGGGTTTCTGTGCAGTGGGAAGCTCTATGGCTAACAGACTGCTGAGCAGTGAGGGTGTCTCACTACTTCAGAAATTATTATTGCAGACTGTGTATAGATTCATTAAGTCATCAAGGCCCAATGCTACTTACTCATGCTTTAAGCCACTGGTGTCCTGGGTTCAATTTCAAGTTAGGATTCCAACCCAGCTATATGCTGCATCATTTCACACACTGTGCAGCAGAGAGGTTGCCTTACCTCTGATAGTGGTTTGGGAAGAAAAGTCCTTTAGTAACTGCTGTTTAATTTGTCACCTAGAGTATACCTTGTTACTAGGGCTGAACAAACAGTTTTTCAAAAAAACCCCAGTAGTTTAAGTAATATCATCACACAACTCCATCACCAAGACCTGGACTCCAGTGTTTCACACTAGGGTGAAATTTCATTTGCATTGCAGCACTGGGGCCAGAGCTAGAGAGGGCTGTGGCTCCAAGTCCCTCCCATCTGCTGCTTCCCCCCAAAACCCAACTTCCTCCCCTCACTTGCCTGGTTGTGAGTCAGACTGAGCCTGAAAATAGTCCACTCATGATGGTGTAGCTCTGCTGTGCTAGGCCAAATATGCAGGCTAATATTTTTTCTTTCTTATTGCCATGTTACTTTCGTATTAGAGGTCTAATTTGCTCTTAATTTTTCTCTGGTCTCATTAGCTGGTGTTACTCTCTCACCACTTATTGGGGAATGATTTCCTGTTCTGCTTAATAATAGAGGATTTTCAAAAAGAGAAACCATATCAGATGTGTCTTTCCCTTCTCTTCTTTTTCAGAGCCTGTCCCTCAGCCAATCCTCAGTTCCAAATGCATGAATAAAACTCTATCTGTCAAGTGTGAAGTGAAGCAGAAAACTAAAGACGAAACATTTACAATAGAACTGACTCACAATAAAACAAAAAAAATCCAGAAGAATGTAACAAGTTTGGAATTGCATACACAGTATTCTGGGATGTTCAGATGTATTGTTAAGAATGAAGTCAGCAAAAAAACGTCCGAAAAAATAATTAAGTGCTCAGGTAAAAAACCCATATTTTCACCAGAATCTGCTAGAACAGACCCACAAAGCCCGACTCCCTTGCATGTATCTGTAGGGCTGGCCCAGGTGCCAGGAGCATTGATGGGTCCCAGTCCCCCTAATGCTCCCACAGTTATTGGGTGCTGATGCTGCTGTGCCAGCTGGGATGTGAGTTGTGCTTTCTGTTTGGCAAACCCCAAACTTGTTGCATCTCCACCCTCCCCATCCTGCTGCTGCCTGCCTCAGTGCTACCCATACAGCATCCTGCTCTAACAGCGTGGAGGCCAAGCTGGGTTCAGTGGGATATGAGATGGGTCATGCTTCTCTTCTGCAGCCAGTGGTGTTTTCCCCAATGCTCAGTGATTGCTAGGGGGGGATTGCTGGAAGAGGGGAAGAGGTTTTTCTGGAGTCAAGAGCCCTGTGGGTGCCAGGGAGACCCATGGGGCACACTGCAGTTCTGCTTCCATTGGAGGTGAAGTCTGCCTGCCAAAGAGACCAGGCTGGCTGAGGGGTAAATGAATGAGACGTTCTTGCTCATCCCATCATTTTCTCATTCCCCTTCATCACTGCTGACTCTTCTTCCAAGAGCTGCCAGAGATATCCTGAAAGGCTTTTTGGTGTCGTTGTCCTGACAGATTCAAATGGTGTCAACCACCTCTAGTGGGCAGGCCAATGAAGTAAAGGAGAGAGTGGGGAGTTGGGCCTGAAAGTGTTTTGGTTACACATAACAGTCTGCAAATGGCAGAAAGCACTTTCCCCCTCATTTTTATCCTCCTTTATTCCTTTAAAAATAGTAGTATTTCCAAAGGCTGACTTCAGTCAACCAGTCCAAAGCCAAAGGATTGACTAAGATAGTATAAAATTACCCAAACTGCCACAACACAAATTAACAGCTTAATTTTGGAAAATGTGGCTTGGGATTTTTTCCTATGTATGTGAAGCCATGGCATTAATTTCAGGAGACTTGACCTAGGTTTACATCCTCATGATGAGGAAATCACTTGCATATTATTTTTCACTTCTCTGTGATCATACCTGTGAAGGTAGAGGCTTGCCTGCTAGCTGTGGATATGGATGGGTGCTCTTATGAAGGGAAAAACAAGCTGCTTGGACTCTCCATCTTGGCCTAGAAATCATGAGGCAAGTTAGCTGAGCTTTGGGGTTGCATGACTCTGATTAGCATGTTTCAAATGCACCATGGATTTTCTTATTCACTTGAAGCATCATCTTCCTTAAGCACAGATGTAGCAAAAGAACTGAAGAAATTGCATTTTAAATGGGCACTCATGTTGAAAATTACTAGATGGGAAAAAGAAGTTATCTCTCTCCCTCTCTCCCTCATAGACATTTTTAAATTTAAGGCAAAAAACAAGTAACAGATCATACTGGTATGACACTGGATGCTGTGTTTAGTTCAAGGTTCAGATTTCCTTCAAATGGGCTTTCAGCTCAGCTAAATTTTCATATAAGCATAATTATGCTCAAGTCTGCCTGGGCTCACCTTACAGTCAGCTGGGAGAACTAGGCAGGAAAAGGGGCAAAATACACCTTGGTGTAACACTGGCAGTTAAAACATGTGAGAAGAAACACATCACTGAGGGTACTCATCTTTATCTTTTTTCCCACCAGGGGAGCCCAGGCTGATGGTGGCCTTTATAGTGTAGATATCTCAGCTTTGGTGTCATCACTCTTTGCCCTTCTTGTGCATCCCTGTGAGTGTTAAGGGTGATACCAGTGTTGTTGTCCCCTTTGAGTCTTTGTCCCCTAAGAAGCCAAGGAAGGAGCTGTGTTCAGCTCCGTGAAGCCTGTGCTCAAGCAAGAACACTAAGTGCCAGGAGGACAGCCCAAGCAGAAGGTGGGCCAGCATCCAGGGAACCTTATCTGGCAAAAATAAGCAACACCTAAATAAATTTTTGCTCAGCAGGCAAACTGAGAAATTTCATTTTGAGATTGTGGGATATTTGCTTATGTTCTTGTCTTTTTGGATAGTTTTTTTTGTTTTGTTTGTTTGTTTGTTTGTTTTTAAATTTGCACACAGACAAATATTGAAGAGAAAGTACCAAAATTCTATGAAGCAAGCTAGTCTCCGTGTTTCTAGTATTTTAAAAGTTTTTTTTGTTGATGTTGAGCACTGCCTGGATGCTCGTTGTCCTTAAAAGGGTCTGTTGCTAGCAGGAATAGGGCATTTGTGGTAATTGGAGTAAGATGAGCTAGTATGCATGGATGCTCTGGTTTCAATTTTCTGCAGAACTTGAATCCATCAGGGAGCAATCAAAATTCTCCACAATGAAGATCATCAACTTTCTGCTGTGTTGAGAGAAAAGGCAAAGTGTGGGCTCTCTCACTGGGGGTGCCTTTACAGTCAATGGATGAAAATACAGAATTCTAAATAGACATTGTGCAAGTTATTTTTTCCCTCTAATATCCTCTTTCATTTCCCTAACTAGGCCAACTGGACCTTTATCTCATCTTAACCATAGCAGGAGGTGCAGTCTTCTTTGTCATCTTTGTGATTTTCCTTATTTATTGTATCAGGAAGAAGAAAGCAGACAGGCTTGAAGATGATGGTAAGTGTTCAGTGGTCTTTATGTTACTACACAGCTACCTCAAATCTTAGAGTTTCCCTCTGACAGCAGCCCTGTGGGCAGAAGAATGTGCTCTGCCTTGGCATGAGCAATAACCTGGTTTTGGCATATAGCAAATCTAAGCAGACTGGCTGGCATTGCCAGTCTTAGTTTCTGATACATGCTTTGAACCAAAGACTCCTTGTTCTCAACCCCTTTTGTTTATTCATGAAGAATTGCTCCTCTATAGCTCAGCCAAGGCCACCAGTCATGTGCATCTGTGGGGCTGAAATATACAATTAGATATCTCATCAGCAGATCTTTTTTCATTAATTTTATGTGGTGTAAAACTAGGATGCTTGAAATCATTAGTCATATTTGAAAATATTGCAGATACCAAGAAGGAGCAAGAAGGGCTCAGCTTTTCTGTGAGTTTCCTCAGGTGTCTCACAGAACTTGTCCTCTCTCCAAAAACAATGTTCTTGGAGGCCTATCAGCAACGTGGGGTACTGAAAGGAGGTGAGATTTTCAGAGTAAGAGATTTCATCTGTTGTTGAAAATCTGTGTCTCTTTAAGACCATAGGAAATATTTTACCAGAGTCTTCCATAACAGTGGGCTCAGTCTTGACAGAAAGGTTGCTTTTACAACCCAGGCATTGCTGCTAATTTGGGTAAACAGAGGATACTGAGCTGCCACTCAAGACAAGGTGCCTGGCCCACCTGGAAGGGGAGGTAAAGCAGGAGGGGTGTGTGGCTCTGACCCGGCTTGTTTAAAGGCTTGTTTCTGAGTCCTGCCCCCACGCACTCTGTCAGGCTTCCTGTGGTCTCAAATAACAGATAATATCGGTGTGAGGCAGCTGCAAAATGTGAGTAAAAGCTCTCTTGTATACCACGACAGTCTTTGACAAGACAGAGTGTGCTGCCTGAAGGAAACCTCAGCTGACACCTTAAAGGAGCCAGTGGCTCAGGCTGTCAACAAGGGTGAGAATGACCAGTCCCACGGCTGAGGGGAGTGCAATCTCACCACATTTGAGGGGGGGTAACTTGCCATGGCCCTTCTCATGCCTCTGAAGTTATGACCATGAAGCGCAGGAGAGTTCTTTCCCCATTTGCTGGAAGAGCTTACCACAGTGCAACCAGAAGATACTATCTTAGAAGACTCTGTAGCTCGTGGGTGCAAACCTGCTGTGAGCGTAGCCATCTGAGTGTTATTTTACATTATGGCTGTCCTTGAATGGGAAACATCACGCCCTCAATTGTGCATACATATCCCTCAACAGCATATCCTCAATTCTTGGGTCTGGATTCAGTGAGATTAAGAAAAATGGAAGTCTGGGAAAATGAGAACTAATATAAAAGGGTAACTATCCTCTTTGAAACAGCTTGGTGGGTGCTTAAGGCCATTTTAGTGTCCCAAGAGGTAAATCCCTCAACCTGTAAGCTAAGCTGACTGATGTTTCAGAAAGGATGAACCAGTGATCAAAAACCTGCTAACATGAATTTACTTCTTCTGCACGTGGAGAAATTAATGCTGGCAAAATGGACCTTTGGTGCCTGGAAATCCCTGCATGTATAGCAGCAGGGCAGAGTGCTTTGATGTTGATTCCTGGGGTTACATCTCTCTTCCCTTCAGTGGCCCATTTCCAAAAGAGAACAGAGTAGGTCAGACTGAGAGTGTCTGTCGGTGACCACTGGGGCCTCTCTGGCAGAGTTGGTTGCCCCAGCACAGAGAGGGCAGAGCTGCACCAAATATCTCAAGGTACCTTGGCCTCAGCCAGGCAGCCAAAAAGCTTTTAGGTTTACCTGGGATTCACAGGTGGAAGTGATTTCTGTTGTTCACCAGAGTAGCAGGAACACCCCAGGATGTCAGTGGCCTTCCAAGGTGGAAACCGATACTTGGATTTTTTATTGGTTTGGGCCAAGTGCTTTTCCCAGGCTATTCATCTTCTGCTTAGTACGTGGCTGACTGCAGGTTCCTTCTGTCTTTGCAGATGAGGAGCAAACGATGCAGGCTCGCCAGCTGACCAGTGAGATGCTGGTGCGGGAGCTCCCTCAGCCTCCGTGCAACCCCACCCTGAAGCAGCCACACGCGCATCAGCGGCCGCTGCCCCGGCCCCGGGTGCATCAGGAGCCAGCACTGCCCCCACGGCCCAGGCCCCGCATGCAGCAGCGGACTCCAAACCATCCAAGAGAAAGACCTTGAAGGTCTGCCCTGAGAGAGACAGTGGTCTCTGCTGTGTCTTTTACTTGGGAAAAGGAAGTTTCCAATAGCCAGGAACCCCTCCTGCCCATCCTCGCGTAACGCGCAGCTATGAAGCGGCAGCTTTTGTTGGAGAAAATCAGAGACAGCAGGTAATGGAGATGAAAAGACCTACTGGAGGAGAGTCAAGGTGATGGGCATTCATCCCTGTGACCATTTTTCTTCAAGTGTCTCCATCTTAGAGCACTGAGCCTTGAAACTTGTGTCTTTCTGTGGTTCATTTTGTACAGTAACTTGTTGTCTTTATGCTTTATGGATGGATTAAGTCAAGAAGAAGCTAAAGCTCTGATGGGACAATATGGGCCTAAGGATCTTACAGGAGTTTTGTTTTGTTTCTTTCCTTTCTCCTGCCACACATTAAGACAGCCCTCTGGCTTCAGCATCAAATGCATGACCTCCAGGATCAAAAAATAGTTGCATGTAATTAAACACCTGGACTTGAAAGAATCGTTGTCATCTAATGCAGAGAAGAAAATACTGAAAAGGAGATATGAGAGC
Source organism: Heliangelus exortis (assembly GCF_036169615.1). Lineage (NCBI taxonomy): Eukaryota > Metazoa > Chordata > Aves > Apodiformes > Trochilidae > Heliangelus > Heliangelus exortis. The sequence goes on along the minus strand of NC_092422.1, from coordinate 104,581,587 downwards.
CTTGAAGTATCTGTGTGTAAAAAACAAGTGGGAAAGGAATAAAATTTTTACTTTCTCTACTGTGTTTAGAAACCAAGGGCTTTGGTTGCAGCAAGAGAGAGTTAGGTCAGGATTGTTTTTTAATCTTTTTTTTCCAAAAAAAGCTTTGAAATAGATTTCTGGGAGAGGTGCAGATAAGGCAGCCATCTATGAGGCATCCTTATCCATCTGAGGGCCAGGGGAACTTGATGCTTGGCCTCTCCAAGGACTGTTTCAGCTCAGTTTTAAGTCACTCCTTGCTGGCAAGTAAAATGAAACTTTATTCTCAGTATAGGCCTGTTTGGCTATCCAGCAATATTTTTTTTTTTTTTGGTCATAGTAGAGTTCTGGTATCCATTTGGTCATGAATCAAGTGTTACAAACTGCCAAGCAATCTGGTTTGTAGTGATATTGTTTGCATTTTTATGGCTTTCCATCACAGAGCCTCCTGCTGATGGAGAAGGACTGTGTCCCTTGATTCTGATGGTAAAATTTTTCCTGGTTTGGGCCTGGATAAAGGTGATTTTCTGTCTTGTAATTTTGCTTTCAGCTAAGTCTCTTGTAAGTAGCTGCACTTGCTTAAATTAACAGCAAGTTTCTCAGACAGTGTCAGCTTCTAGGACTGGTAACACTCAATGTTTATAGTTACAGCCAGAGACTGGTGTGCAGAGCCAAGGACACAAATGTTCTGAGGAATATTTTGCCCTCTGGAAGGCAAAAGGAGTAAAGAGGTCACACCTGCAGCCCTCCTTTAGGGTGGAGAGGACAAGATAATGACCAAAATTGACCAAACAGAGTATTCCATCCCATATACATCATACTCAGTATAAATTTGAGGTATCACGAGGGTCAAACCCCTTCCCTTCCTCCTCTTGCCTGTCCCTGTCTGCTTTGGCATCCTGGGAGGATTCCATCCATTCCTCTGCCTGTTCTCCTGATCCGTGCCTTATCTGTGTGTTCCTGCCTCCAGCTCCCGACTGCTGCCGACTCCAGGAGTCCAGCCTGGACTTTCCCAGGGCTGCCCCTGGGAAGCCTTGGTGGTGATGTGAGAGTTATTGGGAGAAGGGGGGAGGAACGTGGTATCAATTTTCCTGTATATTTGTATATATTTAGTAATTTTTCCATTTTATCATAACTTTTCCCATTAAAGCTGTGTAGCTTAGTTTCCAATCTGTAAGTCTCTCCCTCATTCTCTCTCCTTTCTTTATCAGGGAGGGGTTTAATAGAGAGCACCTGTCATTCAGTTTTATTGCTGGGCCAGTGTTAAACCATGACATCACTTCATATAGAACCAGTTGATGACAGAGAAATGATGAGAGATCTCCCTCCTAAAGGGACAGGTTGGACTGCATTATCTGTACCTACCTGACCCTCCATGAGCTGCACAAACACTGCTACCTCCTCTGAGCCTTGGAGATGTTCATAACTGCCTCTATGTGCCTCTCTATGGGAGAAGAAAGACCTTTTTAAAGCAATGTCTGAGTGGGTACTCTGGCTCATCTGGTAAAAGAGGGAGTGCAGGTGGAGGAGGGGAGAACTGTGAGAGCCACAGAGCACCAGACCTCCAGCTAGTGTGCTGTTGTGTTAGGAAGGACTTGTAATGCCTCTTTCAGGCTTGACATGCCAGCAGAGTTAAACCAGCCATCTTTTGGTTTTCCTCAGAAATGTGACTATTTTTATCTTCTGGTACAAGGGCAGGGAAGTTACATGTTAGAGAGAAGGGTGTCTCTGCCATCTTCAGAGCTCTAGCACTTTGCTGAACTCCAACTGTGGATACAGCCTGGAGAGTGTCACTTGATCTCACCCTAGTCTTCCACAGCTGCTTTTAGAGCTTTCACTATTTAAAGGTGCATTTGTTAAACATGATTTATTTTGTAACATATGCTATTATCCCTGTAGTGAATAAATAAAGATGATCGTGGATGGAGAGGATCTTATTCACACCTGTGCTGGTGTCAGGATCTCAGGTACCAGCACCTGAGTGCTGGTGGGCTTGGGTTGGTGTAGGTGAGCACAACCACTATGTCTGCCTGCCTGCTGTGGCAGCATGTGCTCTGCCTGTCCTGTGTCATGGAGCATTCAAGTCTCAGTTTTTTCTGCTGCAGAGGATGTTTCTGTTCTGAAAAATGAGGTGCCAAAAAGACCTAAGAACTAACTGAAACTCCTGGGCTCTGGTGATACTTGCTGCAGCTTTTCTTGATTTTTCTTTTGCAGACACATCTACCAGTGAGTCAAATAAAATCAAGTGCTTTTCCCAGTTCTTCTTACGCAGGATGAGAGGAGAGGACTGACATGCTGAGCTGTGCTCTGTGAGGATGCAGGCTAACCCTCCACAGCTTGGGAGATGCAGCTTGTGCTGCCCAAGTGCTATCAGGGATCAGTTTTGCTTAGGTGATGTGCTGCAGAGCCAGGACTAAAGTAATGGGAAGAAAGTACAGCCCCAAGAGCCAAGCAGGTCTGTAGTTGTGCTGTGATCTTGCAGTGCTCCTTGGTTGTGTAGTCTGAGTAGGCACCTGAAAGGGCAATGGGTGGTTGTACAGAAGATACGTATCTTCTATCCCAGTCTTGATCTGCTTGACATCAGCAGCACTTGCAGCCCAAACTTGGCCTTCTTCATAAAGTATACAAGACCTGTCTGTATCTCAGCTGGGTGTTAGCCAGTCCAGAGGGAGGGTCTCCTGCTGCTGGCACACGTAGTGCTGGAGCCAGTTAGATAATTTTATTTCATTTCTATAATTTTCATTTCTGAAATAAAACTTTCAGTCTGTAAAAGGTCAAGTAGGAAATCATGGTTCATTCAAATATCTTCTTTTGAATGCTTGCCAAAATGATGCCATGGGGGAAAAGGCATTGATTTTGTCCTTATTCTGCAACAAATCTTCAGGCTGTGATGCAAAGAAAAACCCCAGCTGGGGCTGTGCTGCCCATCATCTCCTTCTCTATTATAACACATAGGAGATCAACTCCTCAGCCATACTGAAACCTTGCAAAGGGCTTAAGAAATATTGTCTTTTCTTTCAAACTGTAGTCCTCTTTGTGGTCTAGTATGGGTGATAGTCAGAAGTTGGGCTCAGCTGGGCTGGTGAGGTGCCCCACCAATGCTCCTTGCAGGTGCTGGCCATGCAGTGAGCATATTGGCATGGCTGTCACCTCCTGATCCCCAGACTGACCCATGGTCACCCTGGGCCCTCAGGGACTGACAGGCTTGTTCATGTGCTGTGAGTGACAGTGTAAGAGGTCTGCCCCCAAACTTTTGGATCAGATCAGCTTCTAGTAGCTGTCAAGAGACTAACTCTGCTGGGTGATCCTGTCTCACACTGTGGGAGGGAAGATAATCCATTGAAGGAGAGGCCCTATGAAAGTGAATTGGCCTCCTGGTTCTCTCTCCCCCCATCATCTCAGAGGAGGAATACTATATCCAGTCCTCTTCTTACACTCTCCCCCAGCAAAATGCTCCTTCCCTCCCTGCAGGTCTGAGTCTATGAAAGCCCCTTTTCCCACCCTTGTAGCCTGGCCGTGGCCATGGGCCACAGATCAGTGGAGGCCATGGGAGGACTTCCCATCCTCAGGGATGTAGCTTTAGCATTCACCCTTGTAGAGGGTTGCCAGAGTAGCTTCTTAAGAAGCCTTTGATACTCTGCTTGAACTGAAGTAGCAGTAGCAGCTCTGCAGGCAAAAAGTGAAGTTTGCAGTCCTGAGGTAACTGGGACTGGTTTGCCATATCTGGGTTCCAAGCACCTTCTGCCAAGAAGAAAGACACTCCTGACATGTCTATCCTAAAAGGCCAGGAAGGAGTCAACACCCTGACTGTCTCACAGCTCATCATTGGAGGGGAAAATGCAAATGAAAGTCAGATTGAGCAAAATTTCCTACACTTTGGGAGTTCTCTTGGCAGAGCCAGGGCAAAAAAACAACCAAGTTGGTGAGGATGCAAACCTACAGCTCCCTGGCTAGAATTTCACCTTGGTGAGGGGGAGCTTCTCTACCTCTGGGAACAGCAGGGATGCAGGCAAAAGAATCTAACCAAAGCCTGTGACAGAGCAGCACAACATGGCTGCTGCTCCCCTTGGGTCTTCTGCTGGAAAGGTGCAAAGGGGAGCTCTGGGCGGAGAGGAACTGGCCCAGGAGAAGCTATCTCATGTCAGGACCAGTATGGGACATCTGCCAGCTAAAGCCCAGGGCTTCCCAGGTGAGATTTGGGACAGAGGAGGAGGGCAGTGATCGGCTGAGATAGTGTGAGGAATAAGCCAGACTGCATACAGCACATGGACAACAGGGCAGGTGGAGAGGGGGGGGCACAGCAACAGCTGCTTGAGAAGACAGTCTGGATAAATGTAAAGCAGACTTTGAGTCATGTAAATTTACCATACTGGCAGCCCTGGAATGGGACTTCTCTTGCTCTCATCTGAATGGAGATTCGCCCTTTGGGCAGGGGCCAAGCATTATGCCTCCATTTAAAATCTCAGGAGCATCTGCCCTCTTCTTACCTTCAGTTAACACTTCCCCAGGCAGCACTGCTGCAGTGTTACTTTCTATTCTAGCTTTCCTTTCCTACAAGACACCCAATGTGGGCATATTATTTTTTCTCTTTGAATAATACCTCAACACTCTACCTATACACAGGTCAGCCTCCAGGCAGAGTGCCTGACAGGAAGGAGAGGGGACTTCCAAGGTGCCCTTGTGGCTTTGGAGAATGGTTCCTCTTTGTCACACCTGCCCTGGGAAGCTCTGCTCCAGCTCACTCTGCTGTTGTCTGCCCTTGCTGGTGCCTTTGGGAATGTTCCCTGTCTCGGAGAGGACTGAAGAAGGATACACACCTCTTTGCTGTCTCCTGCTGTGGGAGGGGGAGAAGCCGATGCTGACTCTCCCTTTTGCATTTCTCACTTGGCACATGGTTCGTCACGGGTGTAAGTGGCTGGTTCATTCGAAGCAGGTGTAGAGGGAAAGAGAGGGCAGAGGTTAGGGCAGAGAGATGACTAGGGTGGCTTTCGATCCTGCCCACCTGGCCGTCAGCAACCCTGACTTCAATACCGTGCCGGCGCCTCACCTGCTTTTGTTTTTGGGTGATACTGTTACAGACAGTTGCCGCCCTCGGTGCCTCTGAAATGTAATTTCTGAGGCAACAGGAAGAGATAACCCCACAAGGAAGATGCTTTCCGCCCTGTGGTGCTCACTGCTTGCGCTTCCCACGCGCTTTCCCTGCCCGCCCCCCATCAGCAGCCAAGCTCTGCAGGATGCTGCCCGCCCTCCCACGCCAACACCCGCACCCGGTGCTTGCGGGGCAGCTGAGCCAGAGCGGGGCAAATGCGGGGGGGTAAGAGTAGAGATGTGTGGGGCACGGGCACTGGGGGCAGCTGGAGGAGAACAGCTCTGAAATGAGACTGTCTGCGGGCATCCTAGAGCTACGGTTCTACGCTTATGGCTCTGGCTGAACACCGGTGACACAGGGACAGGTGGTGAGGGCGGTACATTGGCACATGTAATGAAATGTATTGTATTGTAATGCCAGCTGGGACAGTGGGGTCTGCTGCTGCTGGCAGCTGGAGTCAGACAAACCTCTCTTCCTCTGTTAAAGGCAAGGAGAACTTTTCCACGAAGAGTGGGAATGAAATAGAGGGGTGTTTGTGTGCCAATTAGTTCCTACATAAGGGTGCCCTGGTCTCCAGCTTTTCTTTCACAAACTATGTGTGCTCCTCGCTTTCTCCCATGATTGATTCTTTGCAAAGCCTACTTCAATCCCTTCCCCATTTGGCTGGATGTCCCTGTGTTTGCTGGCAGGTTCACCAGAGGGTCCTGCTGGGCAGAAGCTCCCTCAGATCCCTACCCTGGAAAGGAGCTCTGTGCCAGGGGGCTGGGACCTGGAGACTTGCAGTGCTCTGTGCTTACACCTGAACCCTTATCTCACGATGGTGGTGTGTCCTGTCTCTTGGTGGCTCTCAGTACACTGAGAACCAGGCAAGTGGCAAACCTGGGAGAGAAGGGGTAGTTTGTAGTCTGTGCTACTGTGGTGCTTCTGTTCATATTCCTGCTGGGGGTCGGGTGCCAATTTCTACTCTTGTTTGTGAAGGATGTACTTGTAGGTGTCAGTTTATTCTGATTCTGTTTTATTCTATTGCTACTTTCCTGAAGGTTTCACGGCTGTTACATGTACCACCTGAGGGAGCTGTGTCTCCAAGAATGGCTGTTCAACACCGGGCTACATGAACGGTTTGTACAATTTATGGGCAACTGCAAGACCCATGTGCTGCAGGAACACTGGTCAATGTATTAGCCAAAAATTCAATTTTAGCCATCTTAAATGTGATTCCAGTAGCCAGGGACAGTCTGAGTGAATGGCAGAATGAGGATGTGGCTCCTATTGCTAGAGAAGTGCCTGTATCTCAAACCGCAACCTCAACCAGCAAAACCTTCGACAGACTTTTGCTGAGCTCACAGTTTCTATGGACTTTATTTTTCAGCCATTTAAAAAAAGACAAACTTAGCCAAAAGCAATCCACTGCAAAAGAGGAACTGAGTAACATTATGTAAAAGAAAAAAAAAAAGAAAAAAAAAAAAAAGGAAAAAAAAAAGAAAGCATGGGCAAGAAGGAAATGTGTCTGCACAGAAAGTGACTTGTAGGAGACTTTAGGCTCTGTAATAGAAATTAAATACTGAGTGTTGAAGGAGTTGCTGGGAATCCAACATTTTCCAAAGGAAGATCTGTTTAATAAGGAAAAAGGGTACCCCCACTCTCTTTCTTTATTATACATCTCACCTTGCCTAGAAATTCAGGCTGCATATGGGCTGCCTAGTCTCATGTTACTGAAAACAGCAAGTATGTCCCTAGCTACTGCTGTAGAGCTACACTCTCCTATCAGGCTCATTCTTGCTCACCTCTTCCCTCTTCCATGGCATCCCTGTACCACAGCTTGCCTGGGGTATGTTCTACAGGAAAGAGGCTGGATGTGTTAAGTCTCTGAATATCAAATGTTACCTGCAGTAGACATCTCTGTTGGTATTGGGAACACCATGTCAGGGAAACCAAGTCAGCTTTAGGAAAACCACCAAACTGCAGCTCTGAAGAGCCACAGATGGTGCAGGGTTAGAGGGGATGCTGACCAGTGAGGAAGTGCATTTCAAGATAGCAACTGTTGCTGAGAATCTCCTTTCTCTCAAAGCATCTGTGCTAGAAAAGAGCATCTGTGAGAGAACACCTGAGGCAAATGCAGATGTGATATCTTATCTAGAGATGAAAAACTGAACCACTGCTGGTGGGCACCAAAGCAGCTCTGTCAACATAGGACTTCAACATATGTACACACATGTTAAGCAGTGAGACCTGTTGGTCATCTCCTTCTCCTGAAGTTTTGAAGGATATGTGCTTCTGAATCCCTAATAAGAAACAGCAGAGAAGAATGGTTTGCAGGCCTAGATTGCTCAGAAGGGAAGCACATCTACTATGAAGACAGACTGAGGGAATTGGGGATGCTCAGCCTGGAGAAGAGATGGCTCCGAGACCTTATGGCAACCTTCTGGTACCTAAAGGGGCCCACAGGAAAGCTGGGGAGGGACTTTTTTCAAGGGCATGTAGTGATAGGATGAGGGGGAACGGTTTTAAACTGAAAGAGGTTGTATTTATATTAGGTATTGGGAAGAAATTCTTTACTGCAAGGGTGATGAGGCACTGGAACTGGTTGCCCAGAGAAGTTGAGGAAGTGTTCAAGGCCAGGCTGGATGGAGTTTTGAGCAGCCTGATCTAGTGGGAGGTGTCCCTGCCCATGGCAAAGAGGTTAGAAATGGATGATCTTTAAGATCCTTTCCAACTCAAGCCATTATTTGATTCCACGAAAAAGGTCTGCTTCTCCAAAGTATAAAAAGTAGTGCTGCATCTTTTTGAAAAAACTGATGTAGGAAGGTGAGATGAAATAAATGATACAGATGATATTTCTCTGTGGGACAGATGAGTCATATCCCAGCACTACAGACTGCACTGCTGGCACCAGCCCTCTGTGGGGTGAGTGCAGGGACAGGAATGGTTGCCTGGTTCTGACACACTTGGCTGCTCATCTCTCGTGGGACCTGGATGTTCTGCACCTTCTCCCAGCTTGAAGTGTCTTGCAGCTTTGTGAAGAGCAAGCAGGTGGTCTAATGGGGCAACAGCATCTTGGAAGCAGAAACTTGTCTGCAAGTGGTGTGGCTCCCAGCCAGAAGCCCAGTCCATGGATTTCTGCCATAGGTCTCTTGGCAGCTTTGGCAAGGTGGACACCCAGCTACCACCACTTCAGGGTCAGCCTTTAGTCAACCTGCAACCCTGAGAGGCACCCTATGTAAAGCATTTTACTGGAGACATTCCCTAGAGGAACTTGAGTGCATGAAGCATGGGAGTGTTGTGTTATGCCTGTATTACACCCAGAGCTGGTCCTTTCCATTGGTTCTCAGCTGAGGTCCCCCTCTTGGGTGGTGAACATCATGGCTGGAGGAAGAGACACAAAGCCAGAACCATGCTCAAGGGGCAGCTGGCCCATTGCTGCTCAGGGAACCGCTGGCTGCTTGATCTCACTGGAAGATAAGAGGAATTTCTGGGCTGGTCATACAGTGATAACAACAGTTTAGGGATGCTTTATTTAAGTAGAGCACCTGTTCTCAAGTTTCTGGTGCACACCTCTAGGCAGGGAAGGTGGTTTACAGTACAGCACCAGCTAGCAGCTCCTGTACAATCCCTATCCTGCAGGATTTGTCCCAGCTGCTTCATTCAGCTGTGATAGCTGTCTCCAGGGATCAGTGGAGGCAGCAGGTGTCCTGCCTGCAGCAGTCTGCTTGGTGCTGGTTGTGAGCACAGGGTGCAGAAGAACAAGTTGGTGCTGTCATCTAGTGGGACAACAGGAGCACAGCCCAGCCATGGCTCTTTGCCATTCCTTCCTTGCCCTTTACTCTTCCCTTGTGCTAGTTTACCTCCCACCTAATAGATCTGGGAGTATTTTTGGGCCATAAGGCTTCTCCCTAGAACAGGCAGTGGAAAATCTGTCCATGTTACAGCCTACATACAGGGTTTTAATCAGGCTTGTGTATCACAGGCCAAGACTTAAAGGGACCTCATCCAAACTCATGACCTCAGATTGCCCTCACATTCCTCCTCATAGTAGGGTGTATTTTGTACTTCTCAAAGAGATCAGCCCAATGCACAAAGAGGATAATGGTTAATTGACCATCTCATTTAAATCTTGTTTTGCACACAAGGAGGTCTGAATGGCCAAGCCTAGCGACATCTCTTAAACACTTCATTTCTGTTATTTTTATGCAGAACACAACATCAGTTGCTACTGTCTGTGAGTTCTGTGACAATCAGGTTCAAGTTTTGGTTCCTCTTGCAGCTGCTCAGACATGTTCTGCCACTTAGACGACACATGGCAAAACTCCCTGTCTGGGCAAACCTCCCTGTCTATGGAACACGTGGCAATCCTTCCTGTTGGCTACTCCAAATTTTTCCAGAGGGTACACTAAGATGACGTCTTCCGGAAGACAAAAATTACTGTCAGAGACTCAGCTTTTGGGATGTTTTCAAGGCTGAGTGGCAATGGAAGGACAGAGAGTAGGGCTTCCCAGCTCATCTTACATCTTTCCTGGCCTCTCATGGCTTTGTCCCCTAAGTGCCTCCTTGTTCCTCACACAGCAGAAGGAGTGCTGGAAAATCTGATGCTGCTAATTCTGGCAGAGGAACTGGAGCACAAACCGCAGCCTGGGCAGGGGGCAAGAGGGAACTGAAAAAGCCATCTCCCAGATGAGAAACACTGGCATGATTTTGTTTTTAAAGATGCAGGGATTTCTTAACCATATTTTAAAGAGAACCACAGAAGAGCACAGGTTGAAGGGGATCTCAGAGATGACCTTTTGTGGGAAAGGGAGCTTACATGATATTGTCTGGTATCCTGTCCAGTCAAGTCTTGAAAACCAGCTATGGGGACTCCACCATTCCCCTGGGAATGTTCTGTTCCAGTAATTGTTCCTGCTGTAAAAGGTGTATTTCTTATATTGAGATGAAACCTCTCCTAGCGTAATTTATACCAATTGCCCTTTGTCCTCTCCTTGTGGCACAGATTGAAATCCTTGATCTTTCTATCTTTGAAACACTTCTGGTCATGTGTGATGAAGGGTGAGCTTGGCTGGTGTCCTGATGGAAGTACAGTTATGAAGGTACGTGTCTCTGTTGGTCCCCATTCATGCCGTCCCTCTCTACCTTTCCTTCCTACCTTTCTCCTAGTCTTTTTTTAGGAAGCACATTAATCTGCAGGTTACTTTTGCTTAAGTACAGTAGGTGTTCGGTATCTAAAGAGCTCCTCGCTTTATTTCTTTTATTCTCTTGTTCTGTATATGGAAGGGACCCGCAGCTCTGGCTTGACTGGAGGAGAAACCTCAGCAAGGCCAGAAGAGGGCACCTGAAAACTGCTTTGTGGTTTTGTGCATGGCCCTGCCTGCTGTTGGGCTCTTCTTTTTTTTTTTTTTTTTTTTTTTTTTTTTTTTTTTTTTTTCCCTGCCTTTTCTCCACCCTCCCCTTTCCTTTGCACAAACCCTGAGAGCCGTTTTCATCTTTCTGGGAATTTTTTGCTTTGTGGCATGAAAGGAGAGCACACAGCCCTGCTCGCTGTGCGGGAAGCAGTAGGGGCTGTGCCTCTCCTGCCTGCAGCCAGCCACTGCTCCCCTCCCCTCTTGCCCCAAATTCTCTCCCCCACCCCACATACATTCCCATGCGCAGCAATGTGCTCAACTACAAAACACACAGGCGCATGCAAGTATATTGTAACCACACAGCAATTCAGGGGCCAAAAAGATACCAGGGTTTTTCCTTAAAAGCTCCCTGAAACATGCAGTTTTCAGTAAATCAGCACCTATGTTCCAACCACAGTGGGGCTTGGAGGAAGGGAAAAAAACTGATCCCACCTCAGCAAGCAAGCTTGACATTCTCAAGCTGAAAGCAGTGCTTGGCTCTTTTTGAAACGCCACTACATGCTGGCCCTCTTTGTGCTAACACTGGTTGAATGCTGCTCCTTGAAAACCCTAATTTTCTGATGGCTGAAAGCCTTGAGAGCTGGAAATCTTGCCCATCAGACTTTAAATCAAAGGTGTCAGAAATGTAGAGACCCCAGCTGTGCTGAGGGTGGCTGGATGCAACTCCAATATCAGCCAGATTATAAAGCTCCTGGGGTTTGTTCAGAGTGAATTTTGCTGCACGCAACATAGAGCAGCATCCCTGCCACGCTTCCCTTCTGGGAGTGTGAGCATCTCATGGTCTTCCCTTCTCTTGCATGTGCATTCTTTTCACCCCCAGCCCCCAAACATGCGCTGTTTCCTCCTCACTTCTCATGGGTGCTTGTGGATTCAAGCATGAAATCTCTACCAACAAATGCTTTTTACATGCTCTGCTGTGTGCTTTTGCCATACACACTTAGGCTTTAATTGCATCACTTCCCTGCAACTCCTTTCCTCAGGTGAGCGCCCCGCTCTCTTAGTCAACACGTGCACGCGATAAACATTTCATGCTCTACAGCTGTGCTCACGTAACCCACATATAACTCACACTTATGTGTACCTCTCTGCTTTTTAAGCATGGAGACATGAACTGCTCTGTAATAAATTCATGCTACAAAGTATATACAGACAACTTCTCCACTTAGTCCACAGAACTTCAGGTATAAATACCTGCATAGATACACATGCACACACTTACTTTCCTTTCTCTGGACCAGACAAGCCTTTGTTGTAGGCTATCTCTGCTCCTCTGGTCTTTCTTTTCCCCTTGCTTCTGTCTCCTTTTTATCTAATGCCTGTCTCTCCTGCTTGGTCAGGCTGTCAGCTAAGCTGCTAGGTGCTGCAGATGAGCTGTCTGAAATCATGTTTGTCCGCTTTTTCTGGGGTGATGCATGGCTTCTTAAAATGGGCTCCATGGTGATACCTCAGGAAATCTCCCCTACCCTATTTTAAGAGTACAAACATCAACATTTTGATGTAACATCCTCCCCAATGGGACAATCGTATGTACTGCAAGAGTACATATGTGGACTAGGCTCCTCCACGGGGTAGTGCAGTATCTCTTTCATCAGTGTTGCAATATCAAAAACCCTGACAACCACTCTGGCAGATACTCTGCTCTTGCCAGGACAGGCCAGGAGGCCACATTCAGACTGCTTCATCTCACCCATGCACCCTGACCCATTTGTTTGACCAGTGGGTTGCTCATCTGCTGGAGATCAGGGAACCATAAAAATCTGGGGTGCAACAAATGATGGGGGTGAGTGATGTGGGCAGCCAGGAAGGAATTGCAGCTTTTGGGGGAACACAACTCATGGTAGAGAGTCCCTGTTGCTGGAGTAGGGGCAGGAGGCCAGGCTGTGCTTAACTGCAGTGCTTTGGAAGGGGAGGTGGTGAGGATCTTCCCTCACCCCTATGCTGATCACTCAGCACTGCTCTCCAGCCAATTCTTGGAAGGTTTCTTACACCTTGCTTCTCCCTGGTCTGCCCAGGGCTCTCAGGATGAAGCCTTGCTGGGGCTTTTGTAAGCAGTGGAGTGGGCATCTCTTGCCCACCAGCCTCTGCAGCAGAGGCAAGGCCCGTGCCCTGGGAAAAGGACTTTAGCCCCAGCCAGATTTCAGGTGCTTTCCCAGCTGTGTTCTGCAACTGAAGAACAGTTTCATGCTTTTCAGAGTGAATTATCTGGTGTTTGGGGCTGTAAGGAAATGCAGGGGGGATACTGAGATGTATCTGTTGGCTCTGTGGGATTCACCTGCCACAAAACCAGTTTCTGGCTTTGTGCACCTGAATGCTTGTAGTGTCCTGTCTTGGTGCGAAGGTGATGTGCAGCAAAATGAATTTTGCCTAGTGTCTGTCCCTCTTCTCTGTCTATATTGATCCCTAATGCATTCATGTGTCATGGGAAGCTCTGCTGAAGCAGGATGAGTGGATGCCAACTCATCTGAAAGGGATGTGGTGTGGTGCATTGTGGTGTGGCAGTGAGCCCTGCTCTGAGGATGCCTCTTTGACTCCACTGGGGAAGGCACAGCCGAGCTCTGTGGTGCCTCTGAGGGTGGTAGCACCTTGCTCTAAACAGCCTTGAGAGTGACACTGATGGGGGACCTTTGGATGAAATACATTCAAGGGCATCTCACTTAGAACCTTTCCTCCATTGGCTTGTCCTGGTAGTGCTGTGCCGCCAGAGAGGCCTTGATGAGAGAAGAGCCCCTCTTCCTCCCTTACTGGTATTGGTCTGATGCATCTTTCACTAGCATGAGAGTCATAAATTGCTCACATGCTCTTAGCATTTTTGCCCTTTCTTATTTATCATTTTCTTTTCAGGAGACATGAGGCAGGAGGTAATATACAGCAGATGCACTGTTTGCCCTGCATGGTCTTCTCCTAGCAGCCTCCCCGGAGCAGTGACCATGGTGCTACTTCCATTCGCTTCCCTCTCTTCAACCATTCATTACAACCTTGCGGTGAGTCGCAACAGTTATCTTTATCTCTAACAGAGCCATGTTTTGTGTAAGTTGGTTTTATTTTTCAGCGAGCTCTCTCATCGGCTCAGTCAGGGGATGGCAGCTGGTGCTGCCACAGTGGGGAGCATTTCCAGCTTGTTTTGCTCCACTGCTCCTTTTGCCTCTTGCACTGGGTTTCCCGCCAAACCAGAGACAGCAGCCAAATGTATCTTGTGTAGAGCAATGGCTCCACCCCCAGCAGCTCTCTGACCTGGAGACCTTTGGGCATAAACAAAGTGCAGTGTTAGTGGAAAATTGCTGCAGGCCCCAGAAGGTCCTTAGGAAACGTAAGCCTGGATTGAGCCAGCTGTTCTGTGTGGGAAGGCAAGAGGTTAGCCCAGAAGATGCAGAGGAGAAAGGAGAGCCAGAGCTGGAACACGTCTTTTGTCTTGTGGCTGAAAATATGAGCGGCTTGGGCTGGATGTGGTTAAATGGTATTTGGCCAAGTGTTGAGGAATGACCTCCAAAGCAAGCTGAAAGAGCCATAGGTATCTGCTGTTGTGAAAAGGATGTTGGAGTCCCCACAGCCCCGGGGAGGCTGGTAGTGCAGTGTATTTCTATTTGTAACTATTATCTGGGTCTTTGCACAAACTTCCTGCCACCTGCAGTCTTACCTTCACAGTGAAAGGCCCAAACCTAGTAAGTGGACAGTCACATGTATTCCATTTGCTTCTGACCTGACTTTGTGTGATAGATAAGCAACCAGACTGCCCAAGGGGAGAAAATCTCCCTTGAATCCTGAGGAGGTGATTCAGGTAAAAAGCTTTAATTAAAATATTATCTATTTTTCTGGGGTCTGGGCTAAATGTGGCTACAGATACTGTGAAGCCTGTGTGTTAAGCAGGATTATTTGTTGGTGCTAATGGGGAGGCATTAACTTTTTAGCCTCCTTATGAAATCCAGTTGGGCTCTGCATACATGTGCTGGGGGGTAATCTGTACTCACACACTGAAGGCCCTCCCACATACCACTTACCACAGGGTAAGGCATCATCCTCTTTGTTAAGTGGGTTGAAATGGTCCAGTTTTCCTTCAGAAGTTTCTGGGCAACCAGTCATGTTAACACAGCTGCAGCTGTGTCTCCACAGAGATTTGTTTTCTCAAGCTACAACCAAGAACAATTCTCTTAAAGATGCACTGAGGATAAAAGTGATTATGCTGGAAAGGAGGGGTGTTGTTGCTTGAGTGGTACTTTGGCTCAGATTGCTTTCCTCAAAGCTAGAGAAATGTAGGATTGAAGGGTAATTTAGGCTGTAAGGGAAAACCCCAGAGGTCATCTAGCCCAAGCCCAAATAAACCCTCAAATGAAGCAGGTAGATTGTGAAGCGCCATCATGTATCTGAGTAGAGAAACTGCAGAAATAAATCTTAGCTTATTTAGATCGGGCAGAACTTCTGAAGTAACATAAGAGGGGTCAGAGGTTTGGCTCAGTTGTGGATTGCATCCAGACTCTTGGACACCCACATCCTCCAGAAGGGTGGTGGTGCTGGTCCAAGCACGATCCCTCACTTCATCACTGATAGCACTGCTGCCTTTGCTGTTCCATGCTGCATCTGGCTGGGACAGTCTACTCTGTGCTCATGGTTGTCCTTATGCTCCCCTTGTTTCTATTGAGTAAATAATTGCCTCCTGCCCCCCTGCAGTTACTGTGTGTCAGAGAAGTAAAGCACAAGGGTTGCATCTCCTGCTGCTTTGACCTTCTGATGAAAGGATGGTAGGAGCATGGTAGGGGGGGGCAGACAGGCATGGACCCAGAAGCAGAGCAGCTGTGAGGAGGTCACTTTAGATGTCTCACAGCTTCACATGATTTTGCATTTTTGCTGCTGCTCCCTTCTCCTGCAGGTGTCCTATGCACCTCTCTTCCTGCCCCTTTTGCAGCCAGGGGAAGAAAGGAAGGTATTTGGAAACCTGCCTCTTTAAAAAGCAGATGTTCCTGCTAGCTAGAAGCAGTCACACCCTGTCGAACCCTTGGTAGGAGGTGTATCTTGCGGTGCAGAAACTTAATGCTTCCAGCATTTCTGCTCTCTGCGTCTCTGAGCACGAGCTCTTGGGGGCCCAAGCTCTTCCCCAGACCTCCCAGGTTTGGATGAGTTTGCAACTGTGCTTCCTGCTACTGGTTAGTCTGGATGTACAAAGGGAACAAATGTTGGATGTTATTTAGCACTTCAGTCAGGTCGTGCAGCAGCCAGGAAGCGCAATGGTTGGTAATGGAGAACATATGGGATCTCAGGCAAACACCCTCATTCTGTCCTCATTTCCCTGCCTGTAAATGGAAACAATAATTCAGTACCTCAAAGAAGAGTTGTGGGGCTTGCTTAATGAATTAATGTTTGCAAAACTCTGGCAGATCGTCATCCAGAAGAGGCAGCAGGAGGGTGTTGTGCTTTTAATTGCAGCAGCATTGCTGGCCTGTCTCCTTGCACCAAAGGAATGGAGATGCTGGGTGGCCTGTTTGAATGGCAGGGCATGGTGCATGGGGTACTCGGTGTGCTCAGTGGCCCCTGACAACATGGGCACCTCTGGGTATCCTGCTGTACCATATGGGGACATTGCAGCAGTGCAACCTGCCTGTGCCTATCTACACAATGGCCACCCCAAAGTCCTTACTCAAGGGAAGCTCAGTGTCACTTTGAGGGGGGCTGTTGGATGGGTTCTCTAGCCCTGTTGTCCCTGTAGCTGTCTGGGTCTGTTTCTCACTGCTTGCATGGAAAACTGATACCCTCCCACACAGCCATCCTTGCATACATGTGCTCTACATCAAATGCTGACTCTGTAACATTGAAAAACTAATATTTCCCTAGATAGTAACCTAAAGTAAAAGTTGAGAGACTATTTGTTTATTATTTTCTCCATCACCTCCTTCTTTTTTAAAAGGGAGCCTTTTTATTTTGCCTTCAAGGAAAACGATGCTTACCTTTATCTTAGAGCCTTTTTAAAAAAATAATTTTCCTTTTCCATACTGACCTTTTGGAGAGAGATGAAAGAAAAAGCCTGTAGAGAAGAGAACTGCGTAAGGCAGAACCCCCTCCTCTTCATCCAAGACACTGCATCCTCACTCCCTCCACCTCTCAGTCTGGGAACTGGTCTCTGGGAGAGGAGGACATTGGCTCCATTCTGTTTCCTTATTGGCAGGCTCTGACACACACAGAGAGAACCCCCACCTTGGCTGATATTTTTTTGGTCTGTTTTCTCCTTCTGAGCCCAACACACAGATGTGACAAAGCTCAAGACATTTGAAGAGTGAGAGTCTGGTATCCCATAGCACAGGAGGTCCTCTACAGTCTTCCCTGGCAAGGGGTTGTAAAAAGCCCTCCTGGTGTCCAAAGCCTCAGGAGAAGCAGAGTGGCTGAACTACAGTGTGAGCAGTAGCATTTGTGTTTGGTCAGGAAAATATTGTGTCTCCCAGCATTTCCATACAACCTGAAAACCCAGAAGTGTGAGCACACAGCTCTCAGAGGTTGTCCCCAAAATCCCAGCTGGCACTACCTGGACAGGGAGACCAAACAACTGGGAAGGCCAGCACCAAAGAGGGTCCCTGGCAGGGATGGGGCCAGTGCCACGTTTGGGCCAGGGACTCATCCTGGCAATCTTGTGTGTTAGCTGGTGAAAATCTATCAAATCTGAGATGCATTGAGTGAACCAACTGGTCAGTAATTGAAGTGGCATTTTTCCAGAGGAAATTTTGCTCAGCAGAAACTGTGTGGCTGCATCTGATATGGACTCTGTAAATGGCCATTAGCCTGTTGCGGATGAGAGCAGTATAATTGAATTTAGGGAAAAGGTTTAGGAGGTAATAAACTTTTGCATAGTTTCCCAGAAACTCTTTTTTTCTTTTTCTTTTTTTCTTTTTTACCCCCCTCCAATTGATACAATTGATACCTGGAGACAAAAAAAAGAAGTAAAAAAGGCCAAATGAGTAGGAAAACTGGCGATGTCCGTCTTCACTAGAGCTTCACATATGTAGCAATAAACATGCACAAAATGTGCTTGTGAATAAAACATGCAGCCTGTCTTCCTTAGTGATTGTGACCCATTTTATTCCCAAACACTGTGAAAAAAAAAAAAAAAGAATTCTACCAACAAAAATGTTCATGAAAGCAAGCTATCTTTTAGACTAATGTGAATAAATATAATTGAATACTCAGGCTGGTGTTATTCTCAAAGCTGTTCTGAAGAGCCCTATCTGTTGCATAATAAGCTCATGGAACAATTGGATATGATTGCAAATAACTTGTGATGAGGAGAGGGTGTTTCTCCTGCCTAGGAAGCATGGTGCCTAGCTAGAAGCCTTGCAGGATGACTTTCATGACCAATGGCATGATGAGTAAATGGTGACTGAGGAGTAGGATATTTTCAGCAAAAGGGTCCCAACTAAGCCATAGATTAAAATGTCTTTGTGCAAACTGCCTGTCACAGACATCCAAAAAGCAATCCCTGGCTGCTGGCTGATAATTTGGGGACAGATAATGGGGCTGCATTTGTCAGAGGATTTCTCTGCAGCGAGCAATTTGATCAGCTTTAATCATATGTGACAGCAACGTGAAGTATAAAGTTGTGGTCAACCAGTTTGAATTAATCCCTCCATCAGTGTCACTGAACTAAAGATCAGGGCAGGTTGGTGTTATTTTTTCACTTAACCCACTGCCAGGAGGAATAGCTCTCTGTGCCCACAGGTATCCCCAGCTTCCCTTCACTGGCCCACATTCCTCTTTGTGAGCCTTCCCTGACCATGGTATCAAAGGCAGTGATGGAAATGAGCTATCAGTTCACACAGAGTCCATTCACCTCTGGCTGTTGCAAAGTCCTCTCTTTTCATTTTTTTTTTTCTGTATGTAGCAGCAAGTTTCATTTCATAGGTCCAAAAATGCCTGGGCTTTCCCAGAGTCTCCCGGATGGCTATTAAACATTCAACTATAATTGCACCGTCAGGGAGTTTTCTTTTCTGATGCTCTGCCAACATGTTTCCTTTAAAATAATTGTTATCTAGCAGCTTGGGCAGGAAATAATCCAGACAAATGCAAGCTGCCCTATCTTTGGGCCAATTAATCTGAAACAGATATCCAGTGAGATGGTGATAGTGGAAATGCTGAATGAGATCTGTGGGGAGCAGGCAGCAATTTAGCTGGGCTGTAAACTTGCTGGCAGCAGCACTTGGTGATCATGGGCTACAGAGAGGGCAGAGGAGGACTCCGCAGCAGTGGGCAAGGGATGATGGCAGCTGAGGGCAGCACCTACAGTGCTGTGTGCTTCAGGCATCCCAGGGCCAGCTTGGTCTTGAGAAACTGCTAGTAATTTCTAGAAGAAAAAGCCAGCAAAGCTGGCAGGTTAGATTAGCATTCTGGTGGAAATAACCTGTTGGGAAAGTTCAGGAGGGAAATCTGCGTTGCTCGGACCCCTGCCCAGAGTTTTTCCGTGCAGCAGAGCTAAGGAATAAAGGGCTAAAGGAATTCCCTGGACCTTGGTAACACAGAGAGCATCTGTGGAAAACAAAGAGCAGCCCATTTTGGGCAGAAGCACTTGTAGAAAGCTAGGTGGGTGCCTGGATCAGGCAGTGTGGACTGCAGCAGAGCTCATGGGCCTGGAAGTTATGAGCATCTTGTTCCTCTTCTCTGGAAACTCAGCATGTCTGCTGCAACTGGCAATTCCTGGCAACTCCCTGGCAGGACAGTAAATTAAGAAAACATGGCAAAGCAAAGAGAAAAAGCCCTGTATTTAGTTTTCTTTATTCCATCTATGAGGATATGAGGTTTTTTAGTGTAGAGAGGAATGAAAAAGTGTTCCAAATGCTGCATTTTGACAATTGTAAATGAAGACTTTTGGCTGCCTGAAGAACTGTTTGGCCACTTTTTGTTTTGTTTTGTTTTGTTTTGTTTTGTTCCATATGAACAGTGATGCAGGCCAAAATGAACCCACGATGATTTTTGTGCCATCAAATCTGAAACTATGTTGGAAAAAATATTGCCAGTTCTATTCAGGTGCAGCATCCACCCATTACCAGTAAGAAGGGGAGGAGAGTGCATGGGATGACTTTCTCCAAGGAGTGCCATGAAGTCTGTGGTAAGTTCAGTAGTAATCTGAGGAACATCAACCAAGGGGGGGAGTAATGTGTCTGGGATAAATTTGATAGTGAGGTCTAAGAGTAAGAAAGAGATTACCTTGAAATAGTCAATGTCTTCACACTAAAAACTGATTTGGAAAAAAAAAAAGTTGTCACTCTCCTCTCACTCTCCCATTTGATTTGTAGTTATGATGCAAATAACACATCTATAAATCCTCTCTCAGAAGTTCTTCTTCCATTCCTAACCCTACCTTAGAAGAAACCTCAAAGCAACAGAAAATGTTAGACAAAAATGTTCAGGAATGGGTAGCATGCAATATTTTTACATATATTTTAGTTCTGCTAGTTGTGCTATTTAAGAATTAATTGGATGCAGCAAGGAGGTCAGCAAGAGCTGTTGTTAATAGCTACTCTCTTTCAAGATACATATAAAAAAAACCCAAACACATTCGTTTTGTGAAATATATAGCTGAAATTATAGGAACTGCTATCCAAATCCAAGTGGTAGAAAAGGTGGGTCAGGTATTTGAGCTATGGGAGAAGAGGTGTAAGGAGAGAGGAGAGTAACTGAGTGTAAGCATAGGACACCAGAGTAGAGCAAGGGTGACAGCTGTATCATTTTGTGCAGAAAAGCCTCAAAAATATCACAGAAGCAGATAAAGAAGGATGTAAGCAAACATCAAAGAAGGGCTTGTAGCACTAGAGAGTTCTAGGGGAAATGAGCCTGAAACAGTGAATAGGAAATCTCTCCTTTGTTTCCCTTCTGTGTTTAGGAAAACAGGCTTTATCATTGCTTGCATCCTCAGTCCTTCTTCTTCTAAAGAGAGAGCTGTCCCCTCCAAGTGGCTTGCAATGTGCCCCACTGTAAGGGCATGGCAGCAGGGGGAGGGGGGGATGCTGAAAGGCAGACATGACATTTCTTTTCTCTCAAACACTCTGCTCTGCAGTTGCTCAGAATGTTCCTTTTTCAAGCAATGGTCACTATTCCAGCCTGGATCTCTGCAGAAAGGTTGCATTCTCTGGAAAATATGAGGACATGTGGTTTGAGCAGTTATCAGGAAGAAAGTTGGGATGTTCTTAGCAGCCTTTTGGCCAAAACCCAGGAGAATGAAAAGCTGAAATTAGGCAGGGCATTTAGCTCTGTTACGAAGATCTCTCTCAGCTTATGCCTGCAAAGTGACTGGCTTTATTTTGAGCACATTTTGATTGCTTTAAAGTCATGTACTGTGTGTGCATGGTACTTTTTTGTGTGGCTAAGCTCTCAAAGTGAGCAGCTGAACAAGGCTTTGCAAGTCTGCATGAGCAGCTGATTTCCCGGCACAGTGACAGCCCTCTTTAAATGTATCATGGGCTGTGCAGGATGAGTACAGAGCCCCCATCTGCCCCCTGCAAAGCTTGGAGAGGAGCAGAAGACCTGTACTGCAGATCCTGGTGCTTGTTAGAGGCAAAGAGCGTGCTGATGAAATGGCTGCCAGGGCAGCCAGGGAGGATGACTTACCCTATGGCTTTAGAAGCCCTGCAGCTGCTAGTTGTCCTGGTAGATTTCTTCTCCTAGACCTTTCTGAGAAAATGAGGTGGACAAGGGATACAAAAGCCAAAGCACTGGGAGATGGTAGGATATCTCACTCTTTGAGCAAACAGATGTGATGTCTGCAGATACTTCTTGGTAGGCTGCAGTTCTTCAGGGTCCTGCAGAGCAAAACTCATCTTTTCTTTCTGTTCTTCTTTCAAGACAAAAATAAAACAAGCCTCCCCTTCCTCATGAAGTTGGAAAAACTATAGAAAGGGACACTGAGGGGAACAGTTGACTTCTCTGAGACAGGAATGAGGATTTCCAGCTAGAGCAGATGGGGAAGGTATCAGCAGGGTACAAGTGATTCACCTGACTGTGGCATGCTGCTGGACTGAGGCTGCACCCAAGGGCTTTGCTCTCAGGCTGCCCATCTCCCCCATGCTGCCTCCTTTCACCCCCCCAGGGATGCAGTGCCTGAGCCACTCCTGTCCCACTCTGTGCAAGTGCTAGTGTGTCAGCATCTGCCATAGGTAATAAATCCATTAGGCCCTGGGTGTCCCCAGAGACACAGCAGCTTCGTGCACATGGCCATCACCAGCCCCCCAGGCAAGGGGGAAGGGGCTCAGGCCCAACAGGGGTGTTCCTGTGAGTGGCAAGGTGGGGGACAAAGAGAAATGGGGGTGAGGTGGGAGGGGAGTGGCAAGAAACAAACCCATCCTGCTCTTGGGCTCTATGTGGAGGAGTGCTGATACGTGGAATAGAGGTGGGTGCCCCACAGGTGCCCTCCAAGAGCCAGTGTGGGCTGCTTCACCACTGCAGATCACTTGACCACTGTTTCCCTCCATAGCCCACTGCTTCCTCCCCCCATGGGAAGGGTAGCAGCATTCTCAGAGGTCTGGGTAGCATCTTGACACCTTCAAGAGCTCAGTTTGGAGGTGTCTGCTGTGTACTGCAGTCCTGGTCTGGCTGGAGGACAGGTAACAGGAGCTGGCAGTACCACGTCTGACATCCCATGGGATGGGAAGCTCAGTCTGAACCAAAGGAGCCATTTAGCATGGTGAATTATTGAGTGCTTTGCAACTCAGAGGAGCTGAGGGAGCCAGCTGAGGTCAGGCAACCTGTGCTCCACTTTTATAAATGCTGGATGACCATGGGCTAGAACACCCCTTCAGCCCAGCAAAGCCATAGTGCACAGACTGTAGCCCCTCACAGAGAGATGGGGACTGACAAGAAGTGAAGCCAGTACTCCTGCTGGTGGCCGGCCAGGTGGTGGGAGCAAGGGAGGTGAAGATGCTCCCTCTCCAGGACTGGGGAGAGCAGGCTGGGCAGTGAGCTGTGAGCCTGCTGCCAGTGCTTAATATTTATTAATGACTTAGAAAAGTGGGGGAAGCAGCGAAGCAGCAAGTTTTGCAGATGGCATGAAATTATTTAGGTTAGAGAAGACTGTGCAGGCACCCAGTGGGACTTAGCCAAGGTAGGCAAAGGGTCGAGTGAACCTTGTTGTTGACAAACACATTGAAGAAGGCTGTCTCCACACTGCTGTTGCCTCAGTGGGTTCTCAATCGACCGCAGACGCCTGGGTGGTGGTAGGGGGAGGCTGGTGTGTCACCAGACACAGTTCAGTGGGGAACATCTGCTCAGTCTGCAGCAGCTGTCTCAAAAAAGAGCAAAATGGCTGGCTATATAAAGAACAGGCGAAAAAAAAAAAAAAAAAAGCAAAAAAAAAAAAAAACAAAAAAAACAAAAAAAAAAAAAAAAACCAAAAAAAACCCCCACGCTGAAAATACCACCTTTCTGCTTTCTAAGCAGAGCAGGTGAATTATGGGCTGCAGTCACTCTTTTGTTGAAAGAGTAATGTAGATGAAGAATGAGGAGCAAAAATGAGCAAGGCAAATAGTCAGAGAAACTGAAAATAGAGACTGTCTTGTTCCTACTTGTATGAGGAGGGTTGTGGTGAGGTATTTGAAAAGTAAAGACAAATCAGTTTGTTCTCCTGAATGAGCCACAGTCAGAGAGACATCCATCGACACTGATGGACAAAATGGCAAATGTGGGCAAAGGGATGGGCACTTTTGAGCAGGGGGGCATGAGATGGCACAAGGTGCGTCATGCACAGCCAAGAGTTGAGCAGAGCAGGACTAGACATGCAGTTGAATCACAAAGACATCGTGTTTTGTGTTGGGTTTAGGAATCATCATGCTGGGTACTGGGGTGCAGCTCCTAAGACTTGCCCTCCAAGGCATGCTGCAGCTTTTTCCTGAGGCATGCTAGCAGCCACAATGTGAAAGTGATGCTGAGCATGTGGGAACCATTGCCACTTCTGAGTTCTTCACAAAAGAGGATGGAGGTGGTGGGTTGTAGCAACAACACAGATGGGGGAACAAGGCAGAGAAAACTGGGGCTCATGTCAAAATGCTTCTCCACCTACTCATTGGCACCCAGGACTGAGGTTCAGTCTTCTCCCTGCAATGGGATGGCAGCATCTCTTCATGTGGGGCTTTTACTGCCTGGTGCAGATGGCTGGGGAATAAACACAGCACGCAAAGGTTGGGCCTTGGAAGCTAACAGAGAAAGATATGAGTTTGAAATAGCTTGTCTTGGAGATGCATATATTCAGAACACTGAAAAAGAGTTGTTTATCACCTAGGGTCATAAAGCTGTGGGGCTGTAAACAGCATTTGGTGCCTTGCACAGGTCTTTTCCACTCCTCCAGAGCAAGGCAAGGGAAGTTATCACTCATCATGGGCACTCCATGCACCGCTTCGTAAAATTCTTCTGGAGTGGTTAAATCACTCAAGCAAGACAAGCCTTTGCCTCTGATATGGTTAGGAAATGTGACCTAGTTAAGCCCAGCAGGTTCTGAGTGCGATGTAATGGAAGCGACTTGTGCTTGCTGAAATTTGACACCAGAAATCGGGTATTTAATGCTCTCCTGCCAGCAGAAGCGAGGTGTATGCAGCTGGGTTGGTGGGTGTAGGAGGTAGCACCCTGCCACAGGAGCCCCCTCCCAAACCTCCTTATCTGGTGCCTGCCCAGAGGGGTCTAGGGACCTCTATGGCCCTGGCCTCCCCCTCCCTCTTCTCCATGAAATCCAATTAAAGGGTGAAATGAATTTCAGAGTCACTGCTAGGGGCCAGGAAATGTCCATGCACAAGGGGAAAAAAACGGCTGTCTGCTGGTGCTGGGGCAGTGGAGAACTGGCTTAGGTCTTGTTTTAAGCACAGACCCACTGAGAAGCTGCTGCCGCAGCTGCAAGGGAGCTATAAATGTACCATGCAATAACGTTATCGCTTTGATGGATGCTGTAAAGGCTTTGAATGCCATTTTTTTTTCTTTTTCTTTTACACTGTGGCCTTGTACCTTGCAGTCTCCCTTGCTGTATGAGATTTCTTTTGTAACTAAAATCCTTTCCCCTCCTCTCTCCCTGTTTCTTCTAATTGGTGGAATACCTTGGTTTGCTGCCCCTTTCCTGGAGGAAAAAAATAAATGCTCTACTGTTAGAGGAAAAATAGCCTTTCTGCTCTCCTCTTGCTGCTCCCAGGACAGGTTTTTGCCTCTTCAATGATGATTAGTGTAGAGGTGACCAGAAAGGAGCTCCAGTACAGGCTGCTCAAATGCCTGGAGCTCAAATGCTTGGAGCTCTTCTTTCAGAGAGGGACTGGTCTTGTGGGGACTTAGTGCTCCTTGTGCCTCTGCAGGAAAAGAAAACTTCTTGGTGCTGAAAGTCATTGGTTTTGGCATTTTCTTCCTCAGAACTAGTTTTCCTTTTGACAGTGATACTCTTGGGGCAGTCTATTCAAATCCACTAATGTCTTGGAGCCTCTGAGGGGCTGGCATGAGAGCTTGGGATTCGACCTTGATTTACCATTTTAGGAGCGCTGTGTAACAGCTGGGCTGGCTGATGCAATGAGTCCTTTCCCGGAAGAATCCCTTCCATTCTCCCTCCCTCCCTTCTGAGCAGTTTTCCTCCATCCCTCCCTTGTGCTTTCCCTCTTCACACCCTCAGGCTGTGGAGCGCACTGCTGCCAGGTGGGGGGAAGGCCAAAAGCACAGAGGGGTTTGTAAAGCAATTGGGTTCAGAGGGAAAAGGTCCCTGAGGGCTATGAAAGTTGCAGGTGCAGCTCCTGGCCCAAGGAGTTGCTATGCCATGGAGTGCCAGAGGCTGGTTCTCTAGGGAAAGTCATGCTCTATGCCTGTCCTGGCTGTCCACTGCTTTTTCCTTAAATTTTTACTCCTGGCCACTGCTACAGGCAGCGAACCAACTTGGATGCCCACCAGTCTGGTGAACTGTGGTCATTCTCTCATCCTGTTCTTCTGCAGTTTTCTGATTTCATTCAACCTCCTTCTTCTGTCTCTCTGGTTGTTTCCCTGCAAGGATGACTTCTTCTCTTTCCCACTCTGCTCTGTCCTTGTTTTTGCCTTATAGGATTTGTTTCAGTGTTCAGCCCTTGCTTGGCTTTGGCTGTGGGTGACTCATTCTGTATGCCTTGTCTCAGTCCCACCTCTTGGCTGTCTCTGGGACATCTGCTTTATGCTGCTTTGTTCAAATGTAGCCTGCCTGAAAATTAAGCCTTGCTCTCTCCCCTGACACAGCCCCTTTACAGCAAAAAAATGCTTTCCCTAGAGAGTTGAGGTTTATTTAAGGGAACAGCGGGCTTCCCAGCAGATAGCATCAATAGGAAGGCACTGGTAAAGTCTTCTATCCCTATCCCCAGCCTAAAGGTAACTTTTGGTATCTCACAATCAGCCTGGAGTCACAAGAGCAGTAGAGGTACGGAGCAGCACAAATTCCCACTGTGCTCATTGGACTGCCCCTGGGCACTCAATTACAGAGATTTTCAAGGCTGGTTGTGTGCAAGGAGCCATGAAGGGGCAGCTCCCTGCTCGCACTGCTGCCCTGTGGCTCCCTCCCTGCTCCTGCACCCATGTCCTGAGCGTGTTCTGCTCATCACTCTCTGCTGCCTTGCTTTCACCAGTGCCCACCCTCCCGCAGGGCAGCACAACTTCTTTGATGAAATCCTGTATCACAGGAGGAAAAGGAAGGAGACAGCTGCTTTGTACTACCCGAGGCTTTCTGAAAAAAAGGGCTGCCCCTTCCCTATTTGTTTCCTAAACCAGGTTCTCTGAAGACTCCAATTCCTTAGGGGCACTGAGCACAGCTCACTGCAGGAGGATGCATTTGTATCTGTAGGGATGGAGTAAGAATATGGTTTCTTTTAACCTTCCTTCCAAACTTACTTCCATGTAGGGCTTTGGAGTAAGATGTAGCTGGTCAGCAAGGGTACAAAAGCTACCAAAAGTAGAAGGTTGAGTTTCAGGCTCATTAGACTTCAGTATCTCAGTATCATTAGACATGACAAAACTTGATGAATGTGTTTTTTTTCTCCCCTCCTCTCCTTACATGAATTCAGAGCAGGCCAATGTTTCCTTCTTGGTGAAGGATTTCTGAGGTTCTGACTCCATGGAAAGTTTGACTGGGGAGCATGTGCAGCCAATTTTGAAGACAGAATTTGTTGAGGGTTTGCTCTGCATTTGGAATATAAAACTTAACTAAACATATACATTCAGTTGCTGTGCTAGGAGTGAGGGCTTTATGTGTGTGCTGTCCAAACACACAGAAAGGAATCTGCCTCTGTGAATCCAAACCGATGGGCCAAATTAGATACAAAGATATACACTTAAGAAACTCCTGTGCAGATATGCAGTTGACTAACATCTGTGCTGTGAAGAGACAAAACCCAGGTGCATTTCCGACAGAAGGCTTCCACAGCTTCTTAATGTCAACAATAATAAGTCATTTTAAAGGTGCTTTTCACTTTGAAGCATCTCCAAATGCTTTGTAGATCTCTGTGTATATATGATCATTTGCCCAGCAGTGAAGGGAAGGCTCCGAGGTGGGATGCAACAGCCATTCTGTATTTATCTACAGTGCCCTTGGGCACCTTCTCCTTTCAGAGCCTTGAGCACAGTGTTTTTAGCTCTTTCTGACTTCCTCCTCCAACATCCTCCCCCTGATTTTCCCAAGGCTCGCTCCATATCCTTGCATCCCTTGTTTCCATTCTCACCCTTCTGTGCTGTGTTTCTTACTCCTGGAGAGCCCTCCCTGTTATCAACTGTGTGTGCACTATCCCTCTTCCTTGGCACTCCTCTGAAAACTGTCCTCCTGCAGCACTCCCTCCTTCCTTCCTCTCCTCCAAACTACTCCACACTTGAACTCTTTACTTTCAGTTGAATTTGCATGCCATGCTTGTTTCAGCTTGCCTGCTGCCTGGAACAGCAGTGATGTTTTACCTGCAGTGACAAATTGCTCCATAGAGTTACAGTGCTACATGAAAAGAACAACCACCGTGACAGTATTGCAACCTGATGGCTGTGATATGCCAGAGAGGAGAAGGAAACAGATAACAAAGGTCAGGTCTGAAAGCAAAGGAGCATACTTAAAAGATTTCCTTATTTCATCCTTTGTATCTAGATGCTTTCTGAGATCATCCGTTGATTTCTCTAAGTCTCCTGTTACAGGCAAGAGAAAGGACAAACTTCCTTGAACCTCAGGAGTAGCCAGAATACAATGATCTTAAGAGGCATCCCGCAAATCTCCTTGGGCCTGAGGTTCTCATCTTTAAATTATGCCAGTCATAGGATTAAAATTGTATCAAGTGAGGACTCCAGTGTGCCTAACCTCACCTAGCCTCTACCACCTATCCTCTGTCATTCCTATTCACCTTAATGTTTGCTTCTGGGCTTCTTTGGGATTTCAGGTGACATTACAATTGTGAGCACTGCATGGAATGCTGGACAGTTAGCAATCAAGCTGCCCTGAGCTGCTGCTCATCATCTCC
Source organism: Heliangelus exortis (assembly GCF_036169615.1). Taxonomy (NCBI): domain Eukaryota; kingdom Metazoa; phylum Chordata; class Aves; order Apodiformes; family Trochilidae; genus Heliangelus; species Heliangelus exortis. The sequence goes on along the minus strand of NC_092422.1, from coordinate 104,553,658 downwards.
CTAGCACTTGCAAATCACAGTTTTCCACCTTCTCCATTGCCTTTGTCCCAAGTTTCCTCTCTAGCTCTTTACCACAGAGTCACTTATGACGTGCTTGTGTAGTGCTTTGGACCATGGGAGGGAGGTTTCTACAGGCAGCAGCAGTAATGGTTGGATAAGAAGTGATTTCCCTCCACCCTGGGAAAGAACAGAGCTGATCTCAGTGCAATAGGCAGCTCGGAGCCTTTGGAGGACAGTCTGACTCATGTGGCATGTGGCCATGTGAAACAGGCTAGTGATTTTCCTCACTGATTTCCACAACAAAATGGGCTGGGAAGTAGCCAGGGGACAGTACCAAGCCCCAGCTGTGAGTCCTTCTAGTCAGCAAACCCAGGAAAACCAGATAGCTTTGACGGCTCAAAGGCAACTGAATACCATCTGTGCAAAATCTTAGGTTGTTGTATTAGATAGACACATGAGGATGGTGGAAAATAGGACTGAAAGGGACCTTCTGTATCACATTGACCAATCCCTTGCTGTTTTGGGGTAGCTATGGTATCTGTAAGGAACTACCTCACCTCTGCTTTGACACAAGTTGGGGTTTTTGTCCCAGTGAAACATTATGGAAGTCAATCGCAGAAATGCACTTCTTGGACAGTCCTTATCATTTCCAGCTGAAATGTATTCCTGGCAAATTTATAGGCAGTTGTTCTTGTGCCAGCACTGCCCTTTCACTCAAATAGCTCTTCTCTCTTCCTGGTACTTCCCTCCAGGGTATTAATAAGCAATAAATATCTCTTCACAGCCTGCATTTTGCTAGACTCAAGAAACCAAGCTCATTTAGTTTCTTCTTCCAGAAGAAAGCTCTGTCCTTCCCTGGTCATCCTAAAAGAGGAAGGCGCAGAAAAGGCAATTTTAAATTAATTCATCTTTTATATGGACATACAATGTTCTGTATTTCCATGATGGCATTAAAATCTTGCTAGTTCTATTAGAAATCCTTCATCTGACATGTCTTAGGTTTGCATTTGTCTTTCTCACATCTGCATGCTATTGCCAGCTTACAGTCATTTGATCGGCTAGTGTGCTCAGGTCTTTCTCCTCCTCTGTCACTTCCAACTGATGAGCTCCCAGCTGGTAGCAGAAATTCTCATTATTACTCCCTCAGGGCATGACCTCGCATTTTGTACTATTAAATCTGATTCCATCTCTATTGCTTCTGTCCCTTTTTCATAGGAAAACTGCTCTGATTAGTCATCGTATAATGCCTTAGAGACCTAAAGACATATTCACTATATTTTTATTTTTAGAAACTGTATACTGTTTCAGTATTTTCATTCAGTGAATGATGCTGATGTCTCTCTGTATTACCACATCTTTCTAACAGAAACTCCAGGCTGATGTGGAGATGGGCAGGGGAAAATTGCCTCCCAGATGAAATATATGGCAAGAACAGGTATATTTCCAAACTGTTTCAAGGAAATAATTTTTAAAGTTATTTGTCACCCTGCTGTAGATACACTGTCCAGTCAAGAGCAAACCAGAAATGTACAGCTATGAAAATGATCTGGTTTACCTAACAGTTTTTTCCAAAGGGAACCACCATTGCTGGGAGTGAATTTACTGCATCTCGCTGCTGGAATGCAGCTCAAGAGCTGTGACAGTGATGGCTCCTGGCGCTTTGGGTTTTAACCATTAAAACTATTTTTATGATGTTCAAAGTACTCCAGAAACAACTGTCTTTATCGCTTAATTATTGCACTCAATTACTGTAGCAGTGGGCAGCTTATGAAGATCTGTGATGGTGGTGAGAATTCATTTATCCTAACCTCTCTTTCTCAATTACAAATAATGCTACATGAGATGGTGTTACCCAGAGAAGGTCTGATGTAATTCAGAACAACTCCCATGTCCTTAAGATGCTGCAGCAGCTCTGAAGAGTCTGACACTGCTGGTGCTTTGTAAGCAGACACCTCGTGTGCTGAGGAGATTTGCCATGGCAAGAGCTATTTTATGGAAAAATGTATCCAGGAAACAGCTGGGGAGGGGTGCACACAAGAATAGTGCAGAGCTTTATTTCCCATGTCTAAATTGTCTGGTATATGTTTGTGAGGTGTTTCATAGGGCTGTGAGCTCTTTACTGGCTTTGTAGGTGTTTGAACACCACTCAGAGCAAAGGGAATTATTGCCCTGAGGGGACCTCTGCAACTTCCATCTTTGCAAATGAGTATCGAGGTTACTTTGGCTTCCTGTAAACCAGAAAAGCCCCAGTGCACGTAGGGAGATCTAATACTAGTATTAAAATAAGAGGTGGTTTCTGTGTCTTCTCACTTAGGCAAAAACTTTTCACACACCTCAAAGGCATATATGACAATTTGCCATGGTGGTCTTCAGATAGAAAAAAAATCGGTTCTCATGAAAGTATCAAATTTTCTTCCTACACTGTGCTCTACATATGCTCTGAAGATCCCCTCTGTGTTGGGATGCTGTGAGGATGGGGCATCTACGGGGAGGACACTTGCTACACGCCCGTGATGCCGCCATTGGTGGCACTTCGACTCCACACTGAAGGTGTCAGAGACCCTTTCAAGCTGTGCATCATGGTTTTTTGCTGGCAAAGACTGTATTTCCTGCCTCATCCAGACACACTAACAAGGAACCTGTGACATCTGACAGGGTCTACCCACAGAGATGTGAGAGAAAATAGCAGAGGGAGAGGGAAGGCAAAGCATCATTTTGAAAGCATGAGAACTTCTGAAACATTAATCTGGTGAATAAATCCCTGCCAAAAGAACTTCACTAAACTACTGATCTGAATCATGTTGCAGATGGTATCATCTTCCAAAGTGATAGCAAAACACAGAGCTCAACCTTCAGTGGCCATGCATTGCTATTTCTGATCCAGCACAACAACAGACCTGTACAAGAGTTGTAATAACTGCAGCTCAAAAAAAAAAAAAAAAAAAAAAAAAGAAACCTAAAAGAAGCCTGTTTGATATATGAATAGCTGGCTTGCAGGATGAGAATTGCCCATTTTGCTCCATGCAGCAGTGAATATGGGCTCATAGGATAAAGAAGAGCACCACATGCTCTGATAGACTGCGAGATCTACTTTGGTGCCTTTTTGTAAGTGTAAAATCTCAACTGGCATTTCTGAGTGAAAGGTGAAGGTGGTAGGCTTGATAAAGCAGGACCAGTCATGATACAAACAGAAGGAGGAGGAGAATGCATGTCAGCTGAGAGCCTCCAGCTTTATGTTATTTCATGGCCCCAGGGATAATTTGGGCTTGAAACACTGTTTTAAATACTAAAACCAGAGTGACCTAATGCCAGGATGGATAAATAGTAGTGCTCTTGGGCATATGATCTCTGATATCAGAAGCTATGTCTGCATTATGTCAGCCTAAGGTCTTTTTGGAACCTGAGTTTAGATTCCCATCCTGGCCATGTCTCAGCTTTTCAGTAAGAAGAGATGAATGATTCCCACCTCCCCACACCTGATTTCCACACAGGAGGACACCACACTGGCTCCAGGTGAAAGCTGTGATTGCTCTGAGTGGGTGCTCATCTGCATGGCCAGGACCCTGAAGGAGAGCCACAGCATACACCCAAGGCACTCTCCAGGTAGATCTAAAATATGAGCACTTCTTCTGGGGGCACAGGGTCTGCCAGCTTGATCTCATTGGATTTTCACAGGAAGCAGACAGAGATGGAATTTCCATCACCCTGGTTTCCCAAGGAAGGACAGGCTTCCCAAGGACACTGAGAAGTCTTTACAAAAGCTGGCCAGCTTCTGCTAGGCCTTTCACACACACCCCCCCCCTCAACAGGACAATCTTAAAATAACGATGCTAAGAATTGCAAAAGCAAGTCCTCCACAGGCAGGAAGGCAATGGAGGAGAGCCAAAAAAATGGTTGCCCTGTGCAATCTTATTCTGGGCTACATGAATCTAACTCACCTGCTCTTTTAGCCCCTGGAGCCCTACCTCTCATTGCACAGACTTCAGCTGCACAGGGGCTGAATGGAAAAACATGAGGACAGAGGAGACTGTTGCCAGATGACCTATTCTCCTTTCATTGGAGAAGCTGGAAGGCATGTAGTAGTTGAGGTGGAGGGTGAAGGAAGACACTGTCTCACTGGCAAGTGTTGTCCCAGGGAGCTGGACTTTCACCCTGCCTACACTTCTGCTACCTTTGAGATATCATGGCTATCACTTCAACTAGACACTCACACCTATTCCCTGCCTCTGTGTGCCCTTGCTGCCCACTGCCCATCTGGAAATCTGAGGGGTGCTGGTCTCTGTGGTGGCAGAGATCAGAGAGAGTCCTGCTCTGAACTTACACACACTGCCACACTACACTGTGCTGGTCCCTGGGTAGGCAGATACTGGGCAGCTCACAAAAGGTACCAGAAATGACTGCCTCTTCCCATCAGGTGGTGAGCTGGTGACACCTATGCAGGAGTTGCTTTAAGGACTTCAGCATTATATCAGTGTTACAGAAGAACCTAAGAGGAAATTAATAGGGCCAGAGTAACCAGATTTTAATAGCATGTAGTACAAAAGGCTGAGGAATACATCAGCCCAAGGCAAGACCTCTCACAGATGTCAGCCCAGCCAGTTACAATCAGGCAGCATTAGAAGAAACTGAATATAATGCCAACCTGCATAGTAGACATTGCTACCACCTATTGCAGTAATGAGATTTCATGAAGAAAAGCCTATCTTGGTGTTTTCCAGAAGGATTTGCTTTAGCAGACAGCTGGGCACCTGGGCTGATTAAAACACAGATACGAGTCTGAACAACTGGAACAGCCCATCATGTACAATGGTGGTTCTAGATAAAATAAATGTAGCAAATACATCCAGTCCTTTTTTTAGCTCATCTCTGAACTAACCACTTAGTTTCTGCAATGAACACAGGAGCACAGGACCCACTAGCAGTCCTTCCATGGGAATGGATGCACTGCTGAGTCCTCAAGGGTGGGAATAGTATCTTGCAGCCCCTACCATGGGACAGGAAGAACCAGGATGTATAGATTTGGTGTCACCCCACTCCAAAGGCTGATGGAGAAAAGCAGGACACTGACACTTCCTCTTGGTTAGAAGAAAAGAGCTGCCACAGTGATTCCTCTCTGCTGGAGGAGGACCTGAAAGCAGGACATGGAAATGAATCTGTCCATGCCTGGCTCTGCACACAGTACAGTTACAATGCTTCATGGATGGCCAGAGCCACAAGGACAGCCCCTTTCCTGCCAGAAATATGCTGATGATGTTCCTAATCCTTTTCTCTGGTTTGAAAACCAGCTGCTGCCAGTTTCAGTTAAGGCACTGCCAGCTGGAGTTGGGACTATGTGATTTTCATCTGTGAGTGCCTGGTGACTTGTGGAAAGCATTAAGAATCATCAAGGAAAGAGCTAGAGTGAAACCTTTCAGACACTGGGCTTCTGGTCAGGGAGCTCCTCAGACCTTGTTTTCCCCCTGCAGAGAGATTTTGTTTGACTCTTGAATTCTGGATTCCTGTTCCCTTCTGCAGAACTCCACCATCTCCCTGATAAATGATGTTACATCTCAGCAAGAGTGGCTTCTAGCACCAAGCTTTCTGGAATGTCCTACCACACAGCCAGAGCTCAAGCAATTGTAAGACAATCTAGTGAAAAGAAGGGGACAGAGTAATTAAGTGAAGGGATGCTAAACTCCAGGGGAGGTAGGGAAGGTGTAGAGTTCTCTCCTTCTGAATCTTTGTAGAACTGAGGCTGAGGCAAGGCCATGATTCCTAATATCACCCAGTGCCTGGAATTACTGGCAGACCCACGCTGCAAAGGCAAAATGGATATTTCTTTATACTGGTGTTATTATCATCATCAGTCCTACTAGCCAAGCAATGACAGCAAAGCCTGTTGACTTGAGTGGGCATTGGCTGAGGACCACAAGCTGAAGGAGGAAGGACTCTATTGAAGGATGGATTTGCCTCCATGAAAAGACATTAGTGTCAGAGCTAGCAGAACTGAGAGCCTGTGGCTGCCAAAATCAGGAGCATGGATTTATCAAACCCCTCATGCTGTGGTGTTCCCATACACTTCTGATCTGTAGAGGAGTTGCATGCTCGGCCATAACTCTCACTGTTTCCCTGCACACCATCCCATTCCTAAGGAGTCACTCTTCTAGGACTACTATTTTCTTAGTCATAAAATGGGACCAGGTCATCAACTCAGGCACCAGCTCAGAAGCTGGCCTCTTTTTTTTAAAATCCCTTCATCTAGAAGATCATTTTTTAAACTGGCAAAGCTATCAAATCACATTCAATTAGGCTCTTTCCACCCCTTGCACATGCCTGAACTAAAGCTTCTGTTACTGGAGTTTAGCTGATTATGCTTTCGGGCAAGTAAGGAAAGGCTGTGCTTAGTTTCTCTGTAACAGAAGCCATATGGAAATTGAAACTTATCGAATCTGTAATGAAACATGTCTGTATCACAGAGCAGATTTGATTCCAAGACATACAATGGACTGTTTGCAAAGCCACGTTGCTGGTTAAAACTACATTTTTTTTAAACTGACAAGTAATTTTGGGTCTCAGCTGCTCTGAAGGATATGGTCTTGTTGGATGCCTGAGAAGGTTTTCAGAAATTCTCAAACCAGCCTGGGGTTCTCTGTTGACTCATTTTCATAATACATTTAACTACACTGTGGCAAATCCTTGCCAGCCATTCAGGCAAGCCGCTTAAGACATGTCAAGAGACATGAAAAGTCAAAATTATTTCAACCTCCTAATTTCCCATCCATCCTTCCCAACACATGCATGGTAGCTGCACTGAGAAGCAGGTGAGTTACTAATGGAGATCAGGCTGTCCTTCGAGGAGCTACTGCAATTAATCCACCCAGTAACCCTTGAACAAAGAAATAGTTCTCTGGCACAGACTTGGAAAGGACTTGACAAATGCCTAACCGAACTTGCAAGAGAACTGGTATTATTTTAGAAAGATAAAGAGTGGAGAAAAGAGTGCGCAGCTCCAGAGGTGGCATGGAATATCTAAGGGGGTAAGCAGCCTACATGCTCAATGGCAGCATTTATTTTATTTTATTTGGGTGCTTCACAGTGAAGGAAGGGGAGGGAGTGTGTCAGAGGCAATTCAGCAAAGATTGCTGGTGACTAGAAGCTTCTTCACTTTCACGTAGCATGCCCATAGCCACCTGAAATCCATGTATTTCTTGGTAGTACTAGGCTAGGCCTGATACAAGAGCATCCCATTTCATAATCTCTTGATTCCTACTGGCCCTGGGTATAAGAGAAGCACAAGAACCCCATGGTTTTGGAGCAGAAGGAGTGCTGTGCAGTGGTGGGCTCTGGTGCTGAGAGCTCAGGTTTCCTCCTTGGGGACTGTGGGAGCAGATGCCTGCAGCTCCATTTTCTTTCTTTCTTTCCTCTCTGATTCTGGGTTGGGTAATTAAGGACAGAAAGGTTGCCTTAAGTGCAGCCTTGGGCATCCTCTTTTACTGCAGACTGTGTACTCTGTTATCTCTTATTGTATTATAATAGGACCTAAAAATCCAATGCACATATGGTCTCTTTCTCGGAAAGGTTTGGTACCCAAATGCATTAACCACAGAGGCAGATGAGAGGACACCTGTAATTATGGTGCACTGTGGCACATAAATCAAGGTAACTTGAGCCAGCGTCTGCTGGAAAGAGGCAGGCACTGGTGGCAAATCACTCAGCTCTCAGTTCAGTGCCTCTAGAGCAAAATTTGAGTCCTGTGGCAAGGGAATGAAAATGCCACAGGGAACAAAATCATTACTAACCCAAATATCTGACATCATCCACAGTTATATGGGAACCTGCCTGGTAGCACGGTTATATATCAATTTCCTGGTGTGGATTTTCCATAGTAATTTATCACTCTAGCAAAAATAAGAACCCCAACAAAACCCAAACAAATGAAGTGAAAAAACAAGAGAGCACAATGTCTCATAATAAGCTCTCTCTGATGTGGCAGCAGCTGCAGTTTCTCCTCTCAGATTTCTTTTCTGTTATTACTCAGACAGAATCAGCAGCTGCTTAGGAAATAGTCCAGAAAGATTCATTGAGAAGTTCCTGGTTGTTTGGCACATACTAATCTGACAGAAGTAACATCTTCAAGGAAGGGACTAGCTCTCCTGTTTTTTGTGGGCTCCTCATAAATCAGTGGCTTCTCATAACATGGTTATCTAAAAGGAGACAACAGCAGGAAGAACACAGAAATAACAGGTCCAGGTGATGGGAGACAAGTACTTTTTTTGTGGCACAGAGTGGGTGTGGGAATTGCTCAGGTTATTTTAATGATAAGTTTTGCATCGCTTCAACCAAACTGATTTCCAAGTGGGTGTATCTGAAGGCAACACCCATAAGCAGGATCATTTGGAAAAGGCGTGATACAATCTCCTTTAAAAGTAGCATCCCTTCAGGACATACTAACCCTGGAGTTATTTCAGTGCTGTCAATGAACTCTGTGCTTTAGGGCTGCAACGTGCTGCTGTCAAGAGTCCAGGTGGGGAATCTGTCAGGTTGGAGCTCAGTGGGACTGTCCAGATCAGTGCCTCTGAACAGGCACTCCTATTGAGAAATTTTATTTTCTTTCTTGCTTGCCTTCCTTTAACTGAGATGCCTGCTTTTCTCCCTATAACAAGGATGCTTAACAAGAGTCAGAGCTGACTGACCTTGGTCAGGGAGCTGGTAACTGGTGAAACAGGTCAGGGGGGTAGAGGTGAGCAATTGTGTCAAGGCTCAAAGTTCCCCCTAACTGTGTCTGGAAGCCGTCACCTTGAGCCTCTCCCCTGCCATCGCCCCCAAGTTGTCAAATGAATCACATTCCCATTTCCAGGTCTCTGGTGCATGAGGGCACAATTCAAACGTCATCTTTTGAATGATGTTTGCCCATCAGTCAAAATCAAAGCCTCTCTGCCCTTCCCCTGTCCTTCTGTGTCACAGGCAGCTCTGCCTCTGAGAGCACTCCAGGCAAAATCCAAAGCTCCTGTTGGTGTCCAGAAGTGGAAGCATGGGTCTTCACAGAATGGAAGACCCGAGCTTCAATTTGGACCCTGCAAAGTTCTCAAGACCATGAATCTTGCTGCATGGAGAAATAAATGCAAAAATTGCTTCTTCATCTTCTGCTGTGACTAGTGGGTAGAGGAAAAAAATATTAAACCTGGGTAAAAGCAATTTGGATCTGTGATGTCCAGTGCTGCAAAACTCTGTCCATTGAAGTATACAAACTCTGAGGAATGTGGAAGAGATAATTGGAGGTTAATAGAGCTTTTACTGCTGGATGCCTGGACAATTATTTCTATGGAAAAAATCCTGACTCTTTCCCTTTACTGCAATGAGTTCATGATCATCTATATAAAAGAGCTGTATTCTGAGAACACATACACATTTGCATACGGAGAGTGTTCTTTTGCAAATTATTTGAATAAAAATAAAAGAAGAATGAAAACAGGAGTTTTCACTCAAGGGAAAAGTTAATGAACTCACTTCTCTTTCTTTCACTCCCTGATTAAATATTATGTTACCATTTTATCTTTGTGCATGAAAAGTAAAGCCCTGTTCTGTATTTTGCCAGATTCATTCATGAAGCTTTGTATTATTTTTACTGCAGTAAAAAAATTAAAAATTACTATCTCCACATGAGAAGCAGAATGGAGAAGAGCAGTAATTTTCCCTGCAGAAGAAGAGGAGAAAGTGAAAGACGAGACATCCTCTTTTGTTTGTTTGAATAGGCATGAGATATGCTCCAACATGTGCTGACAGAAGCAGTCAGAGAAGACTGGCTACAGAAGCTCAACAAGAAATGCAAGCCTTGCTATGTAAGGCATCAGTGAGACCTTGCTTTCTGAAGAGTGTTTTTTTTTTCTTTAATGCTCATTCTTTTTAAGAGCCTTTGGGCTCAGAAGCAGATTGCACTGATGTTTTCAAGTTGACTGCTTGATCATTCTAATGCAGATGCTGTGGATTTTCAGTGTTGGTAGGTATGTGGATTTCAGTGGATTTTCAATTAGACCAGCTGAGAAACACTGGGCTTCTCATTCTGCTGTTGTCAGGCATCTCAGCTGAGCTGGTGTTACTCACATAGGGCACCACCTTCTTTTAGGTGGCAGAAGAAGCATTGGCAATATTCAGAAAAATAAACCCAGATTTATATGCCAGGAAATTATTCCAGAATTGGCTTGGCATTTAATTAATACATTAGAAAGATATTGCCATAGATTTGTCAGTCTCTGGATATTTGAAATTTGATAGGAGTCCCTGCCTGAGACAGCACCAGAAAGCTACCTCTGTATGAAAGCAACTTCATGGGGAGTGCCCATCATCTGCTAAATATGGCTGTGTTTCAAATGTTCTTGAGAATGAATATTGTTGCTTTTAATCTAGAAATGGATGCAGGTTTTTATAGAGGCTTAGTGCCTGGATGGCTTGCAGTCTTTGATAAGCTGTTGAGATGTAAGCAGAGGTAACATGGAATGACAGAAGAGATTTCCACGTGCAAACCTTATAAAAAACAGTGTTTTCTCAGGGGGAAAAAAAGTTAATTCCAAGTAAGTGAAAATGAAAACAGACAAACGTGAGATTAGGGAAAGAAGATTTAACATTTAGATGTGGACCCCTCCATCCAGGGATTTTGTCTGTGCCGCTATTACTGGCCCAGTGCTCTACGTAGTAGGAGGCAGGTTTCCAGCTGCCAGTCAACCATTTTCTTTTAGATAATTATTCACAGTGCAGTAGAAACGGAAATTATCTCTATTTTCTCACTTCCCAATTGAAAACTGTAATTGCAGCTGCTCCCTCCTCCTTGTTTGGAAGTTTTACATGCAGAGAGTCATCAGCCAGGCTTGTCTTAAATCAAATCTTCCCATGCTGCCTGGGTTATAATCCAGTGAGCACAGCAGCTGCCTAGTCTCAGCAAGGGGAAAAGCAGCACATTTCTCCAGCCACTGGCTAAGGAATTCCTGCCAAAAGTAAGGGTCCAGGCCTTGTAGGTGCCCTTATAAAACTGTAAAGGAGCCAGTTTCCTGGGGGCTTTCACTGATATTACTAATCATCTTTATTTAAAACAGGGCTTCCAAAACCAGCATGTAAATTCCCGTAACACACCTTCAATTTTGGTCTCCAAGGCTACTCTTCTGCCCTGATCCTCTGTGACAAGCTCTGGAAATGCCATGATACTTCCTTTTGCACTAGTCCTTCCCTGCTCTGCAATCCTCCTTGCTCTTCTGTCACCTTGCTCCACAGCATTGCTGCCATGGTGGGGGCTGAAAAACGGCTCTGAAAGCCCATGGAAAGCCTGAGTGGCAGGGAATGTACAGGCTCTCATCCCTTCCTCTGGTGGAGAAATGCTGATTTCCTCGAGGATACAAGAAAATAGAAAGAGCCTCTGTGCAGATCTGCCCAGTTTTTCTTAACTCCTCTGTGCAAAGGCTGGATCAGAATTTTCTTGGAAATCATGCTAATAGTGTTTGTCCATGCTTTTTTAACCATACCTCCTCACTTTGCTATAAGACATGCAATTAATGAATAATAGCAACTTCTCCCCAGAAGTATATTTTGAGGGACACAGTATATGTATCCTTACTGGACATTTTCCAGTGACTTTCTATGCAGACAGTGCTCTATCATAGAGAGCCATAATCTATCTTCTTCTGAAGTCTCCTAAGTCTAAATTAGTGAGACATTATATATCATGATTTGAATCTGAACAGGTTTCCTTGCTTGCAGTCCCTGTGGTCACAGGGTATGCAAGGAGGCTTTGGTCTGTAGTTTACCTTGTGATTTTTTTTTCTTTTTTTTTTCTTTTTGGTTGTCCTGGCAAACCCCCTTAACAGCAGGAACATACCCTGTATTGCCAATGCAGGAGCTCCTTCTAAAAGTGAACATCCTCAAGGATGCAAGGTTTGCAAAGGCACAGATGTATGGAGCAGTGTCCTAAAAGACAAGAGAAGTCCCCAGCTGATGGCTCTGAAGGTCTGGAGTGAGATACAGCTTCTCTGAGAAGTTAGCATCTGAGTTGCTTCCATGACCATTATCCAAGATGCACAGAAGAAGTGCTGGCTGATCTGATGAGCCTCCTGTACTGCAGATATTGCCAAAAGGCTTCAGAGTCAAAAGCAAAGTGCCAAACTAGACCAATGAGGCAAATGAGGCCTTATGTAGACACTCAAGAATAACAAGACAGCCAGTGGACTTGCAGGCAGACTGTAACAGCTTGTTATCTGATGTCCCCTGGGCACAAACACTGAGACATTTGCAGCTTTTGACCTGTTGTTTTTTCTTTCCTTCTGCTGGCTCAAGAGATAGTCATCTGGTTATTCAATGTGAAAATAAGACAGATAGAAGAAGACAGCAAGTTACAGTAGGCGGGAGATGCTGAGCTATTAGGATCCCAAAATGACTGGAAAGAATATAACTACACAGGTTGCTTTGCTCTCCTTTATTACTTGTGGATCAGGCTCTCACAGTTTCATCCTGGAGCTCTGTTGAAACCAGAGGTTTCCGTTTGCATGTTGTCATTGAACTTTTATGCTGGTTTTATTTTGCATGTATTTTGCATCTCTAATCTCTTTGCTTGGCACTGCAAGTGAGAAACAAACCTGAAAAACACACACTGAGACTTCACTGACTTTTCCCTGATTTTTGTCTGAGAGCACAAAGCTCTCTTCATATCATCCATCATCCCATCAGGGGGAGGGAAGACCCCCAAAAGACTGACTTCTGGATGGTCCCTTGGACTGAGATCTCTGCTCCTTGGCAAACAGTGACTGCACCAGCTCATATCATGCCTCATTCCTGTTTCTCAGCTCTTGTTAATGAAGAGTGTGCCCAGATTGTCAGTTAGGGTCATGATCACCAGCCCCAGCCTCATCTCTTAATTAACTCCTGCAAATGTTAAGTGCACTCGAAAAGGGTCTTTTAGCTTCAGTGTTCAAGAAATTAGAAGTCCCACAGTGTGTTTCTTCTTTCATGGTTTGGTACAGTGACAACACTGTCTTGCTGTATGAGAAGGATTTGCCACTTCCTATGGTGCTCACTTCTCATCCCTGGATTATAGATTATTTTAAATCAACTCAGGATAATAAGTGACAGCTCAGTGTATACTTTGTGTAATATTTCAGTCTTGCATAGGCAGAGACCTCTGGGCTTCTTGTTTCTGTAATTTCTGTGTCTCAGAATAGCCTAAAGTCAAGGTTGGGTTATGTACCTTGTGTAGTAGAAGGTAACAATATATGAAGGTCTGGGACCTGCCAGAGAAATGAACTGTTGCTGCTTCTGATTTAATCTGATTCATTCTCATTGCATGTATGTCCTGCTCATTTCAATCAAGGTCAGGGAAGGATTTGAGCCTGTTTCTGATGTGGGAAGACAGCAGTCCCACGGGTAGAAAAAAAACACAAAGAAGAGATAAGCTCAGACTTACCTTAGTGAAAAAAAGCAGGCTCCCAAAATTGAGTGTAACAAGACTGTATCAAGAGATTGCATTTGGAGCAGGGTGAGAATTGTACCTGCTCATGTTATAAGCAGAAACTCTCCCCTTCTTTGTGACTTTGGTTTTGCCTAGGAGAATCCATATAAAAACAAACAAATGCCAACAGAAATGTTTCTGTTGTTTTCCTTCTCTGTGTCTAATGAAAACTGTTCCTTTAAAAGAGAGCAATATCCTCCCCTATGATTTTTGCAGTCACAACGCAGAAAGAGAGAAAACCTGAAAGCAAAATTGACTCCTTTTGATTTTTCCTAGTTCAAGGAAAGAAACACGCCAGTGGGAAAGAGAACAAAAATCATGCCAAGTAAATCTGGATTTTAAGCTTCCTCTAATGATCAACAGCAATCATACAAATATTTATTTTTGCTTTTATAGTTTATTTGTGTTTAAGCTAACATCAGATCTTTAATTTAATATTCAGTCTCCCTTACATTAAAATATGTATCTTTTAGATTGGTTCTTTAATTATTCACTTCTGTAAGAGGTTCAGACAGCAAACTGAGGGATAATTTTGTCATATACTGCCTTAGACGTACTTTCTGTTCACTAATTCTTTGGCTGCTGGTACTCAGTTTGGTACTAGAGATCAAATCCTGTTTGCACTGGCATTAACGAGAAAATGTCCAATAATTGGCACAGAATGTTTATTTTATCCTTCCTGTTCATACCGTAGTGGAAGATGCTGTAAAGTCTAATACCACATCTTTAATACCTCCTAGTGCTTTGAAATGCAGCCCCTTATGTTGGATAGTGAGCATTCACAACTTCAGAAAAAAAGCAATGGAGGGACTGCAGCCTTGATGTGGGAGTGCTAAGGAGAGGCATGAAGCAGAAAGATGTTCCATTTATTGTATAACAGGCTGGATAACATTTTTGCATGTGGTTTGCTCATGTGGCAACAGCGACATGGATGTGCAACACAGAGCCATGGACAGGTCTCTGCAACCTGCCTGTTTCCTAGTCCTTATGGGTCTGACTTGTAGATCATCATGCAAGCAAGCATCTGGAGATATGCTGCTAAATCTGTACATATGCATGGAAATACCAGGATACATTGGATTTTCTTCTCATGTGCTTTGTGCTCAAAACTACCATCAAATTCAACAGGAGCTGAGCATGTAATTTTATGAATGCATAAGTAGTTAGGAACAAAACTTCAGGTAGCCAGATTTGAAGAATGTAGTCAGCCTTTAAATTACGTGCTCTTTTGAAAGGAGTTGAGTCTGAAAACGCTCATGAAGCCTGAGAGTTTATGATGTAAAGAAACCTGTAGCGTGCAGTCTGTACTTCGTACTTTTCTTGGATTTCATTATACCTTACTGCCTCAGAGGACAGCTGTAATATTAAACCCATTGAAATTTGTAAAACGTTTAAAGATCCACAGAAGGATCCACAGAAGGCAGCAAAGGAGTAAGAGGCACTAAATCACTATTGTATCAGGCAAGATAGTTTCCAGAGTTTCTTCATACTAAAGAAGAATACTTAACTGCAAATGAAGAACCTGTTCTACACTCATTAATAGGTATCTGTCATGCTGTGGTTGAGGAGAATCTCTGATAAGGAGAAGGTGAGTGTAGATTTGAAGATCTGAATTCATATTCCAGTGCTTTTCTTAGGGCCATGGGTTGAAGCATTGAGGTGTGCTTTACTAGGGCATGAACACTATCCAGATCTACTGGCATTTGAATAATGTGGCAAATAGTTTGTGTGACCATTTTCTCCTGTCAAATTTCAACTAGATTTTCAAATAAATCATTCACCAATATTTTTTCCTCATGCTTTGGTTAGCTCAATAGCCAGCTGAACAATATTCATCAAATAAATTACTCACTTTTTCCCCATCAATCTGCAAATAATTTATTCACAAATACTTTGTACATGAGGCAGCCAGCTCTAGCCAGGACAAATCAAGGTAATTTCTTACTCTTTTGATCAAATGCCAGTAGGACTTTATCTTGGACAGCTCAATAGAGACAGGTTTTAATGCATAATACATAATGGGTAAGCTGAGTTTTTCACAGTTTTTTTGTGAGCTCTCTGCTATTACCCATATTTCTATTCAAACTGCTGGGGGAGGGAAGACAGGGGGGCATATATTTTCTGTCCAGGTACGCTCAGAAGCATTTCACAAAATGGACTGTACAGCTCTGAGGGAGTAGGGCTCACATCAGCCACAACCATGACAGAGCAGCCCCTTGGCTGGAACATGTAAGCTGTTTAATAGAGCAAAGCAAAATTTAACAAGAGTTGAGGAGAGGAAATGAAGATGAGTATTGTGCCCGCTCTGAATCACAAAGGAACCTAGAGGCAAAATGAAATCAAGCAATGTGGAATTTGGCCAGCACACTGGGGGTAACATCTCCAGCTCTAGAGAAAAGGGTCTTTAATGAGTAGCCACGACACAAGACAGCATATCCCCATGTAGATGTCTCCAGGACAACATTCACGCTGTGGCTCCCTTTCCCTGAGGTTCTCATGCAAGCAGTTTGAAAGCCGCTGACAGTCCCCTTCCCGCCTTTCGTGGCTGCTGTATTGCTGATGGTGCAGTTGAGCATTGCCTCATCTGCCTGTCTGCCTGTGCCTCTCTTTTGCTGTGGACAGCTTATGGCTGCCACAAACCAGCAGCAAGGGGCCTCATGTAGATGAGGTGATCAGACCTAAAGATTTTTTTCCCCTGCTTAAGGTTTGCAGACAGCAATCCGCACTGTGTGCGAGCAGCGCTTTTGCAGCTTCCACCCCTAAACAGGGTGCTGGATCCTCATCGGGGTTTGTCCTTCTGTCGGTCAGAGATGTGTGAGACTTCTGAATGCTGTTTATCCTTGCACTCCATGCTGTATGTGGGCCTGCTATGCAGTTATCTCACCATTGTCCTCTGCTGCTGAGGCAAGAAGGCGGGGAGAACAAGTGTTGTTTATCCATGTTTGTCAAAAGCTACGCTTTGCAAAAGTCAGCAAGTATGTGTTGGAGGAGTGGTGCAAGCAGAGACTGGTTGCATGCAGATCTCTTTAGGATCAGCGTGTGTTCATGCACATATGTGCATGCATAATAATGTGCATAATAACACTTCAATCTCTATCCTTCCCTGAGATTCTGCTGGTTAATCCAGTTATACTCAAATACCTTCAGCCTATGCATTATGCAGAAATCTAGGTATGAAGAAATATAGGCAAACGTTTCTGCAGAGTCATCAATAAATGAATTACATGTGGTATCTACTCAAAACAACAGCACTAAACACTGAAAGTCAAATGGGATGCCTTCCTGAGAAACAAACAACTGACCACATACTGACTCTTAATCGCATAAATAAACACAGAGAAATCAAAAAACAGAGGAAGATATTTGTCTTGACTTTATACTTGGAGAAAGATTTTGACTCAGTCCAGCTCTTGTACCTGAACTAGACAAAACGGAATTGGCAAGGGGAAAAAATGACATAATAACATACATGTAACAAGCCACTGAAAGTAGGACACACAAAAAAGAGAAGAAAACAGGCTTTGAAGGAAAAAGTAGACTAACACAGCGGTCAGCTTCAGGCCTGCTCTTTCTGTCTTCTATGCTGGTGATTTAACAGCCTCAGAGAAACAGTCCTCAGATCAAATGAGGGATCTCCAACACCCGCTTAAGTTGTCACAACATTACAGAATGTATTTTAGCACACCCTGCTGCAAGGCCATGTAGTGAGGAAGCACATCAGTGATGAATGGAAGGCTAGAGATGCTCTCTTGCAAAATACAGATGCAAGAGACTTAGGGATTCAGCATGTGTAATGGACTCCATTTTTGTGCAGTCTAGGCAGTTAATGCTCTAATTCCATTTTCAGATACGTGAGAAGGGGAAAACCAAAAGATGACTGGGAAATTATTTTTACTCTATGCACAGCATGTGTGTATAAACCACAATGACATAGTACCCAGGGTGGATGCCTGCCAGTCAAAAAGCACTTGGAAACATCAGAAAGTCCGAAAAATGCTGCTGCACTGAAACTGAATCTTAAAATGTGAAGCTTCAAAGAAAACAATCTGTTCAGTTTAGTAGAAGTGATAGGAGCACCATGTATAGTTACTTATCCATGAAAATGGGATGGATGTGCAGTTTTGTAGACAAAGGCATAACAAGTTCTGGTGTCTTGAAGTTGAAGTTAGACAAATTCAACCTTGAAAGAAGCAATTTCCTAGCAGCAAGGATAATTAAACATTGGAATAAATTAGTAGGTGGAATAAGGCACTCGTCATTACTTGGAGTCTTTAAAACAAGATGTGTTGTCTTTCAAACTCACTGTGACGCAGCTGCTGGGAAAAAAAAATCTATGACTTGTGATTATGGGTCAGATTAAAAGGTTACATTTGCCCCTTTTGTCTGGAAGTCTGACTATATGGGAGGCAGAGTGTTTCTTACTAAATACAAAGTAAAACAGTGAGATGACACTTTTTGAGAACACCACATAACAGAGCTCAGGTTAGCAGGGGTTCACCTACTCATGGTGTAACTTAAGAGTATGTAGCAGTGGTGAAGGAGATGCTGGTATCTGGCAGTTACAGTACGGGCAATAGGGAGTTCCAGATTGGACAGTCATAAGGAAAAGCTTTCCAAGGATGTGATGGAAACCAAGTCACTGCTGCAACTTTTTAGCACTGTAATTTTTAATTCAGGTCCCAGACTGGTGATTTTCAACTAGCAACAGAGCAAAGCAAATAGGCAGCACAGAGTAAATGGGAACTGGGGTTTGCGTACAGCAAACTTCTCCTCCCTAACTACATCCTTGAATATGCTGCTGCAAGACTTAAGAGGCACAAGGGGGTATATTTTCAGGACTAGAGTTTGATGAAGGATCAGCGGTTTAAATAGCATAATGAAAGTTGATGAGTGAGAGATCTCCTACCTTGTTTTCTGAATTTGAGGTAAAGAACATGTCTTGGATTACAGAAGTTACATTTTCTAATGAATGCTGGCCAAAGGAGGAGGTAGGGCAGAATGATTGGAATCAGGCAGCAAGAACAAACAGGCATATGAGGGTATTGTAAACACAGATGAAGACAGTCCTGTTTTGTTGGGGCAGCCCTTTCTCAGTCATGCTTGTGGATTCAGCCTCATTTGCGGCTTGGGAGCTCAAAGAACTTCAGCGTGAACAGGATTGAGTGTCACCAGGTGCCGCATGGCTGCAGCTCTGCAAAGAGATCTACTGTGTGCAGGAGCTCAGGTAATTGTGGTTGGAGGGTGAAAGTTCTCATCAATTTTAGGTGTTTCATTTCATTCAGGCAACACCCTCTCTGCTGTAAAGCATTAAGGAATGAATAACAAAGTCCAACTTAAAATCCAGTGTGATAATTATGCTGTTCACACGCAGAGCACGCACTTCCTGCTAGTGGGAGCAAACAACCTCGCCCAAGCCAAGGCATGCTCAAGACCAAGGTGCACTGGAGACACCAGAATGAAGACTAAACCAGCCATGTTGTGTGGAAGCAGCAGCCCAAAAACGTGATATAGGGTCTGGAGATTCCCTGGAAAGAGAAATGTGCAAAACAGATCCAATTCCACCAAACAGCCATCAGGTAGCCTGGAGGGAGCCTGAGCAGCAAACAGCAAAACACGCTCGTGTAGAGCAGTTAATCTTGCAGTTAATGTGACAAGGGGACTGAAACAACGGATAATTGTCCAAATTATACTAAAGAGCAGGCCAGCACCTCGGTTCTGTGTTTTTATAAACAAACAGGAAATTAAATCCCTGAGCAAACAAAAATCACTGTGAGCAGGCCAGGAAGGAAGGCGGTGGAGCAGTGGCATGAATATCATGCGACAGCAGCCCCTCATTGAGTGAAGCGAGAAAGCAGACGGGGGAAACAAAACCTTGTCTCGAAACAGGGCAGCGCTGCTTGTGGGGTGGCTGCCTGCCATGGGTGGGAAGGGACAGCCCTGTCCACCCGCCATCCAGTGTGTCCTGGCTCTCCTCCTGACCCAGGCAGTGAGGCCTGCAGGACCACAGGCAGGTGCGCTGCTGTCATGCGTGTCCATTTAAGGGCAGGGGACACGAGTGGTCCCACCCAGCCATGGGGTTTGAAACTATTTGTGCAAGGATGGGGACACGAGTGGACCCTACAGTTTGGGCTGTGTGACAAGGTCTGAGGGAGCCCCTGTTCTTGAGGGGTGTGCATGGACCAACAGCCCCCAGCTTAGTGCTTGTGTGTGGGGACAGGGGTAGGAGTGACCACCTTCTCCGTGGTGCCTCCATGCTCAGGGACCCTGCCCTGGGGGTCTGACTGTGAGAAAAGGGGACACCAGGGGACATCGCACCGCGCGTGCGAGGCAGGGGACAGGAGCGGATCGCACACCACAGCGTGGAGGCTGGGGAGAGGGGGCCCGCAGCAGGGGCAGGAGCGCGGGCTGTTCCCCGGGGGACGACCGCTGCCTGCAACGGGGCCTCCCGCGCTGGGATACCCCCTTCCCCGTTCGCAGCAAGCTTCCCCCCGCAGGGCCACCGCGTCTTTCCCGGGCCACATTATCGGATCGGCCCCGGGAGGCCGGGAGCGGTACCGCCCACCCTCCCAGCCCCACTGGAGAGGGTCACCCCGCCCCTCCCCGCGGCTGGCGGCGGCCGGACCGGCAGCAGCTGCTCTCCTCCCCTTTAAGGGGGTGGGGGCCGGGCCGGGCCGGACCCCCGCACCGCCCCCGCTACCTGCGGGCGGGGACGCGCGGGGGCGGGCGCTGGGGAAAGTTTGTCTCTGTGGTTGGCTGCGCCGCGCGGCGCGGCCGGTCGGGGCGGGCGGGCGGCTCCGTGTGCTCGCAGGGGAGCGGGAGGCTGAGCGGGGCGGCTGAGGAGCGAGCTGCCGCCGGTCCCCGGGCGAGACGAGCGTGTGCGCCGGCCATCCCCCTCGCCTAGGGAGAGGCACCCGCGCAGCCCTGCCAGCATGGGGCACGGCGGGGATAGGTCGTCCTGCCTGCCTCTTCTCTTTCTCGCCTTGCTCGGTAAGCCTAGGGGGAGTGCGCGACTGGGGTCACCGGGGAGGGCGGCCGGCCGGCCGGCCGGGGGAGCTGGGCTGGTTTGGGTTCGGCTAGCTCGCCCACAGGTAGCGAGGTTGGGCCGGGCGCCTTGGCGGGGAAAAACTGCCGGCCGTGCCGCGCTCGCCTGAAGCACGGCGGAGCTCAGCCGGGGCGCTGCCCTCCGAGGGGCGGCGGGGGGCCAGGCAGCGCCGCCTGCCCGCCTGGCTGTGCCGCCCGCGGGTGGCGGGGCCGCCGCCGCCTTCGCCCTCTCCCGGCCCACCCGCGGGCGTTAGCGGCCGGCGCAGCTCTAACGGCTCCGCAGCACCACCCCCCACCCCCGACCTCCACTGCTCCCTGCAAGGACTGGGGCGCGGGTTGCTGTTGGGTATCCCCCCGAAACTTCAAGGGGCCTCCGTTAGAGTGGAAGTGGGGCGTGGGAGGTGCTGCTTGGCGGGGTTTCCCCGTGAGAGGGGCTTCCACGGGCGGCGGGGTCCCGTGACGGCGGAGCGGGGATTGCTTTTGCCCGACCTGCTGCGTGGGTCGCGGCAGCTCCAAGGTGAGGGCAGTGAAATGTCGCCTCGCAGGGCGCCAAGTGACCCGTCCCAGGGCCGAGGGGGTGATCGTCTGCCTGTGCCAGGAGGGAGACCGCGGGGGGGACCCCACAGCCTGCGTTGCCGGCTGCAGAAAGCCGGGTTTCCCGAGCACACAGGTGTGGTGAGGGAAGTGATACTCCTCCTGCGCCCTCCCCTCCTGGATCTGCCTCTGCCGTCAAGTTATCCTGCTAAGAGATAACGAGTAATTGTGTAGGTGATGTTTTATGCCGTGTTCACATAATTGTGTAGCTGTCGTTAGCTTATCATGTGGCGTTGTTCCTTACTGGTGTCAATGCCAGGCAGGCAGCCTGCAGAAATAGACTCTAGCAAAGCACGGCACAAAGGGGTGGGTGGTGGGTTTTGGGGTTTTTTGCCATTTTTTCTTTTCCTCCAGCGTTGGACACTGCTGCTGCAGTGAGTTTAACTAGAGAACAAGAAGATAGTTCAAGTAAGATAGTTATGCTTTGTAGTTAAGCTGTTCTGTGTCAGCTCTGTGCAGGCAGAATTACTTTCTGTCCTGGTGGGCAAGCATGCCCTACAAATTATTACATACAGTTCCTGACTTAGAACACTTGATTGATTGCAGGTAGTAAGTGGGAGCCTTTTCCAGATTTGGGGTGGAAGGAGTGAGTAACTAAACAGTGCCCCAACACCATGCTGTAATACTCTCCTTTAAACAAAACTCTGTTTGCTGACTTAGTTGTACTTTTGACACTGCTATGACTAATTCTTTTCGTAAAGTCTGCCAGAGCACTTTCCTCATGGTTTGGCTGTTGAATCTTTCATAGCCAGGTCTGAATTGACAATAGTTAAAAGTGAAAAGTCAGCTCCCTAAACCTGGGCTCATACCTTTCATAAGGTTGCTTGCAGGCAGTAAGGCAGCTGGGGCAGAGGGGTGTCCATCTACAAGCCAAGATCCTCCCACATAAAGGTGTCCACTGTGCTTTCTTGCAGCTGAGGTTAGTAATCTCATTTATCTTCATGATATAGCCACTCTGCCAGCTGGGGAAACAGTGAAGAACTGGAAAACATATTAAGTGTTTTTGTTTAGAAACAGAAAGGGAATTAATTTTTTCAAGAGAATGGTTTAGTAGAACAAATGGAAAATCAGGACTCTCAGATACTCAAGGTCATGCATCAGAAAGTAAAAACTATTAAGGACGATGTGCAACAGGAAGGTGGTTTCCTTCTAAATTCCAGATAAAATACTTGGAAGAACGTAAAACGTGCATGCGTAGATATCTGGCCACTGTACATGATATGGTTTGTCTGGATATTCTGAGTTGCCTTTTGGGGATTTTTTGTTTATTTTTTAAAAATCAGAATGGTGCTGTTAAAATTCAAAGTGCTTTTGTGTGCAGGAAAAAAACCTCTGAACTTCAATCTTAATTGTAGTGTGTGTCCCAATGTAGCTATCTTCTGATACCATTACTTGGTAGCTTCTATGAGATAAACCAAATGTTAAGAAGTTGGGAAGGTGGTGTCTCTCACTGTGAATGGGACAAGTGTGCTTCTGTGAACTGATGTTTTCTACTAGCTCTAATACAGAGAGAGGTTGGGGCCTTATGTTGACTAATGTGTTGCAACTGTTGAATTGCTGTATAAGGGAGGTGGAGAGAAGGAGTTGAAGCATAAGAGAGTTCATCCCTTGTGTGTACTTAGACTTGATTGTTTTTTTCAGATCTTTATGAAATAACCCAGCAAAAGGATGCAAATGGCTAAAGTATTTGGCTGTTACAAATAAGAATGTTCTCTCATCCCTTCTCCTTTCTCCACAGCACTTAAAAACTGTTGGGTAAGGAGATTGTGGATCCAGAGTTTAAGGCTTGATCTAGTCTGTCTCTTTTCTTCCCTCCTCTGATGTGGTTAGATCCTGAGAAGAGAGGGCAGTATAAGAGCATTTTGCACTGCCATTGCCTGTTTTATGTATGATTTCATTCTCCAGTCAATCTGCCTCATCACCTCTGGAAACCAAAACATCCTTCCTAGGACAAGACAGCCAAAAAAACCAAAGCAAAGACCAGGGATCAGGCTGTAAAATAAACAGTAAACCATGTAACTCCTGAATTATTTTTTTGCCCCTGTTAATTGCCTGAGATTCAAGGCAAGAATTTAAGTGAAAAAAAAACCCAGTTTTTTCCTTAAGACCTATAGGCTTTAAGGAGAGCAGTCACTCAGTAGATCCTGGGGGAAAACCATTGATGATGGATTTTCCCAGAGATGGCCTTTTTCTTACTACCATTTAGACCTGTGTGACACAAGGAGCCTTGTGTATACACAAATGGAGTTATTTCCTACAACTCATATCTGAAATTCTTTATTGTTTGTTTTGTTTTGTTTTTTCCTCTGAAGCTACAGCAATTAGTCATTTGAATCAAGGTTTAATTCAAGCTCTGCAATAGAAAGCTTTTGGTAATTAGTATAAGTTATTGTGATCATAAACTTCAAGGAGAAGTGTGCTTTAATCTTTTTCTTGCATTTGCAGCTAAAGTTGAAGCAATAGAAAAAGGGAGAGCCTCAAGGTTTGGGGCAGGGAGATGATGTAACGATGATTGCCCACAGAGCATTCAAGGTGTGTTAGATGGAATCTGCTTCCTGTTCCCTTGCCTGCTCACATACCAGCGAGCCCTGGGCTGCTGCTGGTGGCCTTTGCCTCCCAGCTGTTGGAAGAAGGCAGGCTCAGGTCCTTACTGGTGTCTGGGGAAGGAGCCGACAGCTTGGCCTGCCTCTGTTGCAACTTGAGAGGTGGTAAAAAAGGCTCCCGAAGGGGAGATATTGACATGCCCGTCTTATCGAAGCATATAGTGAGCCTTGGAGCGGGGTTGGTGAGGCACTGAATGGCAGGTGGTGTTGCTGAGGAGGAAGGGCTTTCCATGCTGTATTGCCACACAGATGCATTTTCTTAGCAGTGTAGCGTGGGAAGATACGTGGATCAAAAGGCAAGCAGTGTAGTGAGTGTTTTTTTCTTTAAATCCTGGGTTCTTTTGGGTTCGCTAATGACAGTTGTAGTCACCTTTTCTGGCTCTCTCGCTTCTTTGTATGTTCCAGTCCAGGGCTCCTTTTTAGGGAGTCTGGGTGCTTTTTTTGAAACTCTTCGACCTTGATCTCCAGGTTTCTCAATTGCTACATTTTAACATAGCAACAGCTTGCTCTCTTTAGGTAGCCTCTGTTGTATTTGGCTGGAATCCCCGAACTGAGGTACAAACCTGCCTGAACAAGATTTGAAGTAAGCAATAGGGGTCATTTAAAAATGTAGCCACATGCTTGATTAGAGTGGAATGCGCTAAAGAAATAATATATATATTAATTTATATAGCTGTGTAAACAATCATTCAAGGACATTTGAGATTTCAGTTTTCAACTTTTAAGTTTATGAGGTGATTTTTTGTTTGTTTGTTTGTTTTGTTTGTGTGTGTGTTGGCTGTCTGTTGTTGTTTTTCTTCCTCCAGTCTTCATAATCCTTGTGAAGACATATCTCCAAAACTGACCTATGTGTTTTTATTTTAATGTAGAGAAATAAGATATCTCAATAAGATACTTTTAGAAAGTCATAATTTCAATTGTATGTTTAGATGCCTTTCACTGGTAATTTTTTTTTTTTCTGGTGTGTGTAGCACTATAAAAAAAAATAAAATAGACACATTATCTGAACATGTGAATTCTTTCTGATTATGCACAGAAATCAATAACTTGAAACTTAAGTTGTACAGAACTTAAGGAAAATACTATGAACATGAGCTGGGTCAAAGTAGAGCTTTTATCAGTATCTGTAAAGGTCTCTAGCAGTTTCGAATGACTGACATTAGGTGGAGTATAAGGTAAGAGTCTGTATCATTATGCAAAGAAAATGATCTTTTTAACATTTTGCTTTTGACTTTTATTGGACATGTTGCAATTACTTCCCAGGCCCCTGCTGCTCTGCTTTCCTAGAAGATCTGCCATAGTAAGTGATAATCTGTTTCTTAGAGACCTGTAAGGCAAAACTGTCTAGGGATACCAATGTTTAAGTTTCTGTCCAAGAATAATAGTTTGCTGCATGACTGTAGCTCATAACCTGAACGAGGTACCCCAGAACTGCATCAAACAAGACAAGGAGTCTAACAAACAGTTTTTGTGTGGCTTGTTAGTACCTTCTGCCCCAAAGAGGAAATGAGTTTGTATTAATGAGAGACTGAGGTTCTTCAATTGTTCATTTTTTTGTCAGGTGATTTTTTTAGGAAACCTCAAATTGTAGCTTTCTTCCAGGGCTTAATCCCTGCTGAGAAGGGCTTTAAAAATGATGACATTTTTATATACCTTATTCATTAGGTTTTGCAAGAGGCAGAGTTACAAAATCAGTTTCAGATCAAACCGCTTTTGGGATAGGATAATCTTAAAAACAACTACTCGGATGCCAGAAACCTTGACCAATGCTTTTTTAGCATATCTAAAATACGAAAGACTAAAGTCAGGGAACTTAGTTTCTCAATTTTTTGAGTTTCATATCAAAAACTGGCCTATGTGTTTACATGTAGGCTTTCATCATTATGAAGCATAACTGATTTCTTCTAACTGAAATCTGAGACAGAAAAAATGGTGGGTTTTTTTCCCCCCTCTGGAGCTGTAAGAGAGTTCACACCTGGGTTGCCAATGGAAACCCGTATCAACTTTAACTATGGCATTTTGATTTAAGTTTAAAGTGAGATATGTGAAAGGTAGAACCAGTTTTGTTAAATGCCTTTGTTGAGCCTTGTAAAGTTATGAAGTGTGATGATAATACTGGTAGATTTGTGTTGATGTGATTGCCATGAGGACTGCTTGAAACTTGAGGTAGAGTGTTGTAGTCAGTGCTGCTTTTATTGCATTAGATGGGGCAAGTTGAAGGGGAAGTCTTACGTGTCAGGGTCTGAAGAAGCAGCCTGGAGAACATTATCTTCTGTATACAGCAGTAGCAAAATACTGCTGCAGAAATATGAAAAATTGCTGAAGCAAGCTGAAGTATTTTGACTAGTGATAATCTGTGTGGCCAGATGGAATTCGCATGGGTGCTCTAAAGAATTTGAACTGCTAGCTGAGCTATGGAAAGTATAGGTAAATGAGTAAGACACGAAGTCCTCAACATGGTTTCCTTTAAAAAGAATCTGAGATTGGTTTTTGGAATTAACTGACTTGTGAACTTCAGAAATGAGAACTAATTAAGGGCTGGTGCTCCAAAGCAAGCTGTCACAGCTGCTACCATAGGTAGGGCTGCCAGCAATGCCTGTAGTCTTATCTGCTTGATACTTTGTTATGAGAACCATCTCATACATTGCTTATTATTCAGCAAGACTTACGGCATTCATGCTGAAATTTTCTGGGCTGGGTGTCCACCACAGGTTGACAGTTTTTTCCTAAGAAGTACACCTCATACTTTTTAGTCTTCTATTAAGTGTGTTGTAAAGTCCTTTTCTTTTTTATTTTTTTTTTTCTTCTTTTTCTCTCCCTCTTCTGCCAGTGCTGCAGCAATGTAATAGTCTGTGTGGATCACTGATCATATCTGCTGTGCTTGCTTCTTGTAGCACACAAAGTACATATATCATCTTTCTTATATGTGGCTTTAAAAAAAAATCAATGTAAACTTTATGTGTGGTTTTTAACTTTTGTTCTTTGGCTTCAGTTCTCCCCAGCTTTTTCCCAGGTGTCTCCTATTGTCCTTTATTTCATCCTGGCTGTAAAACAGCTTGTGCTCACAAAAAAAAAAAAAAAAAAAAAAAAAAAGAAAAGGAACTTACTTATTCCAGTCTTTCTGTTTAACAGTCTTGATTAGTCTGGACTTGCCTTTCTGCCGACTTTCTTAAAGATGTGGTTTCACTGTGCTGCTTAGTGCTTGCTTCATGACTGCAATTTGCATGCTTTCATGCTTTTTGAATCACTCTTTTATTGATGTATCAGTAGTTGTTAAAAAGAGTTTGGTGGAACCATTACTGGTGGTCATGTTGGTTAGCAAGGGTCCAGTTCTGACAAAAGGTAGCCCTGCTTAGGTTTGCCAGTCTTGAAAAGAATAATTGCCAGTGTAAAGGACTTTGTTTCTGTGCATGTTCCCCTGTTAGCTCCAACTGCAAAGATTTAGCATTGTATTTCATTCGGTCTTTGATGCAATGTGGCTGTAGGGAATCTTTGAGCTGGCTGTAACAGCATTGTTCTCCTACACACATTAAAATGATTGTTGCAAGAGAGGCATCCACAGGGACCTCTGCCAGCTTCTTATTGATGTGTTCAGTTTCATCTATTGACACACTACCCTTCATTATTACACAGTGAATCCTGTGGCAGTGGAATTTGCTATTAAATCTGCCCTGAAAAAGAGAATTGGCAGGAACTGCTTTAAAAGCAGCATGACCCCTGTGTTTGCAAAGAATAGCTTTTAAATATGAAACAGATGCTGAACTAATAGAGGATGCCTCCTAAATTTTCAGGGTACCAAACAATTATTTTGAGGAAAATTCAGAATTCACATAATTTGTGAATAAACATAAGTTTCAGTACCCTTTTTTTCCAGAAACATATGTCTAATCAGTACATACAGTCATTTGTGTTTGAGTATAGCAAGTAATACTGAGGTGCAAATAGGAAATTATTTGTTAATTGAAACTGTTAGAATAAGCAGCGAGGTGTTAGTCTTTCTGTCTATTCTCTAATCCTTTTCCCAGTGTTAGAGGGTGGAAGAGGTGATGCATCTTTCTTTGCCTTTTGCTATTGCCACAAACTACTTCATGCTTTCAAAGCACCACCTGTAATATTTACCCAGATGTTACAACCTCCAAGTCTCCCAAAAGAGGTGTTAACATTCTTTTGAAGGCCAGTGACGTATTGTGTATTGGGAGATGCTGTCAGTGGATGGAATTTACAGCTATGTAAAGAGCCTTTATGTTGCATGTAGAGTGTGCTTGTTCATATTCAGTTCATATGGAGATTTAAATTAATGCTGAGTGGTAAGTCGATTGCATCAACCTTGTTTCCCTTTGATCTCGGGGTTAGTTCCAGACAAGGCATGCTGTACCTTTTGGCTTAGAGAGCTTAAGTGCTTGGAGAAGGCTTCATCAGTGAGAAAATAAAGAGCATGACAGCTTATCAGAGACAAAATCACCGTGATTGTCTGGAGGTGGGAGGTAGCAAGGTAAGTGCGTCTTTCATGTCTGTCATAAAGCAGAGTTGAATGAACACTAAAGCTATTGACTCAGCCCTGGTTGCTGGCAACTGTATTGATAGGCACCTGTCAATAGCTGCAAAGCTACTGACATCTCTAGGTTTGTGGGTTTGTTTATTTATTAAAAAAAAAAAGTGTTGATGAAATATCAAATATAGCCGGGAATCATTGAGCACAGAAGTGTGGTTATTGCTAGAAATTAAAGGTGAGGGAAGGAAGGTGGAGAGAGTACTGGAGCAGGACATGCTTCCCAGAAAGAAGGGGAGGTGGGGGGACAGCTAGTTTAAAATAGAATAATGAGTTAAAGGTGTGTCTGCATGAGATGATGGTGTTGAGCAGTTATCACCAGAAAACAGCTTTGATAAAACTCACAAGTTTATCAAAGCTCTGCAAGGAAATCTTGAAATACCCTCATTTTCTCAGCAAAGTTTTCTGCTCACCACTGGTGGGTAAGCCTAATATCTAATTGTGGACTTCTGCAGGGTTTAAAGCATGGAGCGAAGTATGATGCATGTGGCTGCAGGGTATGCTGTGGTATCTGAACTGATGCTGGTGTCTGCCTTTTGAGTTTGAAAGGGAGGGGCCAGAGGAGTACAGGGCATAGCATTTACTGAGTGGGGATGTCCTTCCAAACAGAAGAATGAGGTTTTAGCTGCTACCCTTGTTCCTGCTCATGACCAGAGAGCACAGGGACTGTGCCTGTTCCAGACTTTGCCTCATAAATAAACCTATAAGAATTAACGGAGATATGTCAAAGCTACTTAGAAAAGGGCTGTTAAAGGTGATTGAAGGTATTTTTCACTGGCCTTCCTCTTGGTGTGAGCAGTCTGCTTTTGGTTTGTATGTATGTAGAGATACTTTTACCTTATTCTGAAAACGTAGAGAGACACCTCTCCGTGTATCTGCACAAAGACTAGCAACCTACACCTGAGTGCAGGGCAGATGTTCTGGGCACTTCTGTACCGACACTTGTAAGGTGGGTCCTGTTCTTGCTTTAACAGTTCCTACCCAGAATAAGAAACTAATCCCCTTACCGTGATTACGTGGAACATGCATGTGCCATCAAAGTAACTCTGGCTTCTCTTTCTTTTATATGTCATTATTTTCTTGCACTTCTGATATTGGTGCATTGGAGTGAGAACTTGCTTTGGACATATGGGTTTGGCCAAAGTTGGGCATGAATACTGTTCTTGCATGAGTGACAGTCTGGGGTCAAGAGTAGTCCTCCAGTGTCAGGGTTGCCTTATTGCTGTAGGATTACAGTTCAAAGTGGAACTTTGATCAAGCAAGTGTTGTGAGTACATAGGCATTTCTTGGAATTAAAGCCCTGAAGATGAGGTTTCTGCCTCAGAGGAGGAGGCATCCTGTGATTGCCACTTGGACTGAAACGATGTGTTCAGAAAAGCTGTTTGCCTGGGGAGTTGATCAGTCATGGAGCTACAGGGTGAGTCTTGAAGAAGAGCAGGTTGTGCCTGGAGGTGGGTAGATGTTCAGAGGCTTGGGCAAGGAGGAGGCAAGGGCCCAAGCTGTAGATTCTATGAATGGCATAGTGATAGAAGCCTTATTTAATGCTGATGATTTTTTTTTTTTAATTTTGGTCTGGTGTCTTTTTTTGGATGCACAGAAGGGAGGGTGAAAAGAAAAAATTGTGCCTGAGGTACCTAGATGTGAGGAGAGGGGTCTATGGGCTCATAGAAGATCAAGAATGGCACATGCTTGACCTCCTCAGGACCTTTTTGCTTAGAACCTTTTTGCTTAGAATATGTAGGCTTTACATGTATTAAAGACCTGTTGAGAAAACTGAAGGTTAGGTGTTCTTCCCTCTAGCTCCTTGCTTAGGTCTCTAATGTTGATAGGGTTATTGTGATGGAAAGCTTTGGTTGTAAAGCCTTGTGCTGATTGTCAGAGGACAAAGATATCTGATATAAGGGCTCATATTGTGAATTGATGGTGAAGGTCAGATAGTCTTAGGGAGTTTAATGTGAAGCTAGAGCTTTCTGCTTTTGAATGTGTGGATATGAATCCAGCCTTATGTCTACCAGGCCAGTGGTAAAATGGGTTAGTGGTTTTGCTTCATTTGAGTGAACACAGGTCAGCTGGCCGGAGCAAAATAGCAGAGGTACTGGATGGCTTTCTAGTCAACAAGGTTGCTCCCTGTACAGGGGTAAGCTCAGTATCCAGTTTCTGATACATAGACACCCAAATGTGTGTTGGCTGTGTCTGACACATGGACATGGAGGGTCTCCAGAGGACATTCCTTTTTGTCCTGTTCTTTACTGTTTTTTGCATGGTTGAGCAAAGAACTTTGGCCTTAAATTATTTGAGTGCTTCTCGATATCGTTTAAACATTTAACATCATCACCACTTCCCGCTGCACCTTCCCATCAATTGTTTTCCCATGCATTATAAATTTGAAAGGCCCATTAATTGACAGTAGCTTTCAATACATACAGCCAAAATGTTTTGAACTTGTGGTAATTAATGCCCTACCTTTAAGACCTCTATGTAATTCTGGATGTATGCTACCAGGTAATGACAGGAAATACTGTGATTGTTGTTTAGCAAGACCTCTTAAATTCCTTAACGGGCAATTGCGGGTACCCCCTCTCTTGTGATTTTGTATAAAATTAGATCCCGAGTGTTACATTTACCTTGTTTAAAATTGATTTCTAGTACTTCCTCAGAGGCAGTAGTGTGTATTGGTTAAGTCATGCTGGCCTTGATCACTTACTCTCTAACGATGTGCAAAATGGAGCAAGTATGGCTACCCATGTACTTATTCTGCTGTGGCATTTTTCAGAGATGGCAGGTTCATTCACTAAGTGTAGCTGGGACAGTTGGTGGTGGCTTGTGGTGATCTGTGGTTCTGCTTCAGTACCTTCTGCTGCAGAGCTTGAGACTGTATTCTATCTAGCCTACCTGTACTGATGTGGTTCATTCTCCTATTCCTTTAAAAATACGGCATGTGTGCTTTGTATTAAAATAGATAACGGGCAGTGAATACCTGCTGGGAAAATTGAATAGCTCTCATTTAGACAGAATTCTGCTTATTCAGTTGTATATAATTGCTGGCATTTTTAGGAGAGTCGAATCTCCCACCCTCTTTCAGAACATCTGTTTCTGTGCATGAAGTCATCTTTTGCCTGCCTTTTAACTTCTATTTGAATCCACTTCTACCTAAGCAGTCTGTTCTGCAGCATTAGAAGCAGGAATTTATCAGGATTTTATCAGGTCATCTTGAGTGTCTTGTTCTACAGAGAAGTCACTATAGGTAGATGTACTGGAGTGGAACAGGATAGGGCAGAACCGAGCTGAGCTGAGTTTGAGCACATTGATGCAGGATGATTGCAAAAGTGTAACTGTGCCTGTGAAACTTCACAGGAGTTCCTCACTGCAGCTTTCTCAGAAAGAACTTGAATGCTATCTCTTATGACTATCAGCTGGTCTAACGAAAGATCTCTTAATATTGCCTTAGACTACTGTGGTTACATAAATACTGCTACTAGATTATACAGCTATTTTGTGGCTTGAAGTTACAATTCTGATTATTTCTGCTTCATGCATGCTGAATTATGCATTGCATGGAAGCTCCTGTCACAAGTCCCAAGTAATAATAAAACTGGAGTTTAAAAGCAAGTAAGGTCTAAAAATGAAAGAGCTGGCAGAACATTCTTTGAATTTATGATGAGTTGTATCAAAATTCCACTGTCCATTATAGATATACTAATTGGAATGAGTTAGTGTTTTCTTTCCTTGTCCTTGACATTTCTGGCATTTAAGGAGGAAACAGAGATGAACATTTTAACTGAGTGACATCCAGACTTAGCAGGAGCTTGTGAAGTTAGGCTGAGACAGTCCATCCTTTCTTACCCCTTTTACCAACTAAAGCTAGGGAGCTTAATTTTAGACTTTTTCTGCAGGATGTTGCTTGTAATTCCAGTTTCATGGTCTTAGTCTGGCTTTGATGTCTACAGTTCATCATTCAGCTGTTGCACACTTCCACAAAAATATATAAATGCTGAAACAGTCAACAGTAGTGATGCTAAATTTACTAGCTTTCAGTGTTGGCATTCAAGGATGCAACTTTTATTTCTGTTGTTGTTTCAGGCTCTCTGCAGATAGCCTATAGCCTGCCTAGGCTTGCAATACATGTCTTTGGGTGGGTTTCACTCAAAATTTAGGCTAAGCAGTGTGTAAATATGTATCCTTCCTATAAAAAAACAGAGTTCTGATTATAGTAGCAGTTCTGCTGTTGAAGAGATGTTTCAGGGATAACCAGTTGACTGATCATGACTGTGATTCTTTGTTAGCAGTCAGCTATATGCATACCTTTTTTAAAAAGTGCTTATCAGTTAGGAGTAAGAAGTGGTTTTGATTTACAGCACCATGCCCAAGAGCTCTTTTTCCAGAGATTTTGTAATATGAGAAACATGATGTGAGTACAGCTTTATTAGAATTGTAAACTCCCATAATGATCAGAGGGGAAGAAAACATCCACCAGGCAGATTAATGAAGATAGTTCTTTTCATCAGTGGAGAGATTTTTTTTTTTTTTTTTTCCAGTAAGATCTCAGAATTCTGGGGCATCTCACTGTACTTAACTATTGCAGGTGATGGGCAGGTAGTGAATTTCTTGCATTTATCGTCTAATAGATAAAGGTACAGTAGTGTGAATGAGGCAGACAAAAATACAAATATCCCTGCCCAGGGAAGATAATTACTTAAGTGTTAAACTGCTTTGTAAAAACAAAACAAAACACCAGTTCCCTTTGGCAAAGAGCATCTCCTTGTATGATAAAGGCAAAGTGTGTTTTTATGGACAGACTGAACTTTAAGGCTTCCTAGCTATCTCTTGTCCAATGCTTCTTTTTTCCTTGTGAAAAGGACAAAAGTCTTGAAATAATTGGTGTTTATTCTGGGGAAAGGCAAGGCCTGGTCTAGTTGTGTGCTTGGTATCTTGCATTTTGACTTTTGGTAGGCTTAGGCCGTAAAATTACAAACCTGGAGGCATTTGTATGCTGCTCTTGCATTATGGGGGGTTCTCTTCTGCTTGAATTCCTTGAAATGTCTTAATTTGATGTTGTGGATTTTAACTCATTTAAGCTCCTGAGAAATTCTCTTCAGATCATTAATCTCTGAAATCCTGTTCTTATTTCTAAAAAATTAAGTGGGGAGATGGGTGGGAGGTGGGTAGAATTTTCTGTAGTTAACTAGAGCTCTGAAAATGCTGTATGTATTTTCTATTTAGGTCTTCACTAGCAGCAAGAGTACCTTAGAGGTACTTTATTATTTATAACAGTAATAATACTGATTGCTTTTTAATAACAAGTAAACTTTGTTATAGGCTAGTGCTGTTAACATGACTGCCATACCAACATGAGAGCTAAATCTAGTTGATTTTGTGATGTAGTAACATAAAAAGTGAACAGGGAGTATAAATAATACTTTGAAGCTCTAAAGTACAAATTTACAAACAATTAAGGAATTAAAAGAGGAATAAGGAGTTTTGGTTTTTTATGTCAGACTTTGGTATGGTTTTTAAATTGTTATATATTCTGACATGAGACATCTCTAGATACAAAGATAGGAGGAGAATTCTTTATTTTTAAACCATCCTTTGAGGTATATGTATATACTACATGTGTACTGCATCTCTTTCTTGATATTAATGAAGGCATTAATATCTTTTCTTCTTCCCACTGGGGCTTAGGTATAATACTGACTTTTTCAAGCAATGCTGTCTTTTCAGATGTTACTGTAAAGCATGAGAGCAAGGGGAATTTCCTCATACTGTAATGCATTTAGTGCCTTTCTTGCTTAACCCCAGCCTGAGTTTAAGGCCCAAGTGCCAAATGAACACCTCTGGGGTATAGGCTGGTGTGGCACAAATTTATTTAACATTTCTGTTTTCTTCACATTTTCCTAAGTATGGGTTCATGTTTTGTGTTTGCATTCTGAAGGATCTGTCAGTTCATATGATGTCTGGTACTAATGCTTGCTGACCAGGCCTTGACTTGGCATGGCTTCCGGGATATGTTCTGATAAAGACAACGGGGCTTGCGCTGCACGTGGAACAGCAGTGTTTCTGGCTCCAGTGTTCTAGGCCTAATCAGAAGTACCTGTGGGGAATATTAGCTCTCCCTATGAATTCAGTACATCGCCTTTCTTACTCTGGGGGCTGTTTGTCCTTGAGTGAAGGGGTCAGTTCAGGAAGGCACCTGTTAGCTAGAAAACTCAAAGGTTCTTAACAGGTACTACTAAGGATCTTCTCCATAGTTTAAGAGCGGACTGCTAATTCTGGTGTCTGTGGCCAAGTCCATCTACAGCTTTTCAGGTGAATTTTAACACCCTTGACATTGTAGATAGGTGATGCACTTTCCACTTCTGTTCTTATGCTGACAAATGCTGCAATTGCACCAGGCATTTCTTTTCAGTTGATGTTAAAAAATGTTTCTGGTAAGATAGTGGCTGGTAGGTACCTCAGAGACTTGGTCTGCAGTGTGCTGTTGCTTTTGCAGTGGGTAGTTGGACCTTGCTATGTTGTCTGTAATTCTCATGCTGTATACATGTACCAGGTCAGGATCCAGAAAGTGGCCAGCATGCTCTCTGTTGGGATGAAGTTTGGCTGTAGAATCTTTTGTTCTGTTGAAGAGTGTACTGTGGGACAAAAGTGTTCTTCTTAATGTAGCAAATGCGAGGGTGCCTAGGGTAAAGGCTATCTGCTGTCTGTTTCAATGTAAGCTGATTCTCTTAGTTATTGAATAATTTCAGGATATCCAAGTTTCACACAATTATTAACAGCTACTTGTTTTGTACCTAAATTGTCTTATTAAATAGTGTAACCTAGAACAGCTCTGCAAGGAGCCTGGAGCAGAAAAGAAACAATTAAGTATTTTCCCTCTGGGTGGCTTTCAAAAACTGTATTATTCTCCTTCTACTATTTTAATGTCATGTTGTTTCTCTATCTGCCTTTCTCTCTTGTTTCATCCTCAAAAGGATTACCTCTCCTGATTTTTAAGAGTTACTTAAATTGTGTGGGGTGTTTTTTTTTTTTTTTTTGTGTGTGTGTGTTTTTTGGTGGGTTTTTTTTTTTTTTTTTTCCTCCACTGCTGGGTGCAGCCTTGTTACCAGCCTGGGTGCCATTGTAGTAGCAGTAAAAAGATACTTTCTCCAAGCTTCTGCTTCCTAGAGCTGTGGAAAGAAAGGGAAGGCTGACACCAGAGATGCACTGAGCCTCATGTCTTGCCTCTGACAGTGGCTAAGAGTGGATGCTTGGAGAAGGGTGAGCACACTCTGTTACTCTCCTGGTATAATCAATGTTCATCTGTAGCTTAGAGGCTTCCTAAGTCAGAAGTTGTATCTTCATGTTTAACCTTGAATATTTCCTCCAAGAGTTTGCTTGGCTCATGGGTGTTGTATTTGGCTACCTCTGGGGTTTTGTATTTCAAAATGTTCTGGGTGCTGGTGCATATTAGCTTATTTCTGATTATGTGTTAACTTTCTCTTAATCACTTTGGTGTTGACCTTCTTATACACAGTATGCCAATGAAAGCAGCAAAGTAAATACTTCTGAGATACATTTGTTAAAAGTGGAAATAACAGGAGACATTTTAAGATATGTATTATAGGCGTGCTTATCTGAAAATTAGTAGCTGATGGCTGAATGCCAAACTTTACTAAGACTCCAAGCAGTAATATATTGTGAGGCTGTCTTTTACTACATGGCTATGTATGGATTTCCTCAGGTGTGCGATGGCACAAAATTATCTTCAAAAGCTTAAATATGTCTGAGGTTTATAATCTGTAGTGCTATGTGTTACTGTATATCGGGAGGGCTATTAGGTGCAGGTTGTAGAGGTAAGAGTAGATACTACTGAAAATGCTGTGAGTTTATCAAAATAGATAACAGTGAAAACTTGCTGGCTAATAATATAGAGGGGGAAGAGGCCTTCAGTTTGTGATGGGGAAGATCAGAAAACTGCTGGACTTTGTCAGTTAAGTACTGAATCAATGAACCTTGCTATTCTGCTACTGGAGATAAGAAAATGCTTGCATTGAATACAAGGCAAGGTTTTTAGAAGTGATGGAAGGCTTGAGGCTGTGAGCTTGAAACTTTACAACAAGACTTTGTTTCCCAGAAGCTTAATACTCAGGGTTTTTTTTAAAACTGAACATCTTCATTTCTTGAGCTACCTAACTTTGGTTACGGGTGTGGAGTAAGGCTCAAGTAAATAGGATTTTGTTTCTCTCTATGACTGGGCTAAGTGGGAGTAGAATTGTACCAGGTACCTGACTTAGGAGGTAGCTCTGCTCTGCTGGTGTCTGAATCTCATGCATGTTGCCCACATGCACATACCTGCCTACCTTTTCCAGAAAGTCTCTTTTTGTTAAGTAAAATTAATCTTCTAGTAAATGAAACAGCAGCTACATACAGTACCCTTTCCCTTCATGTGTGAGACCAGCTTTCTAGAGGCAGAACTGAGGGGCATGGGCAGCCAATTACACAGCTAATTTGCATTCAAGCTCTTGGAGGCAGTGAATGCCAGCAGTTTTTTTTTTTACTCTTGCATGCTTTTGAAAAAATTTGAGGTGTTATATTTCTTGAGCAGGGATAAGCAACACTCTGAAGTGTGGATGGATTTTATATCCTAGCCATTGTTCGTGGCTTAGCTCATATTTGTGATTTAGGGAAGAGTTTCTTTTTTCCACACTGAAGTTCAATTAAATGTGAACAGCCCTTTAAGTACCCTTTAGGAGCATGCAGCCTGTATCTTGATTACCATTTTAGTTGGGGCAAGGTTTGAATTTCTAAGGTGAATCCTTGCTGTCCCACTTTGTGCACATTGTTTATGACTGGAAAGCAATCTGAGTGTGCAACTTGGATTACATCAGATGTAACTGAACTCTCCCTTGAGCATATCTGCTGTGCTTCAGGTGCCCTTGGGTCTTTGACATGGGTGCTGTTGGGTCTTTGGGTTATGACACCAAATCTGGTCTGATGCAAACCCCAAAACATGGATAGTGCGATTCTTGGGGCCTCAGCACCAACTGCTCTCCACAGCCTTTTCTAGTTTCCAACTGTACCAGGTACTAATCCTGACAATTGTGTCTTAAATTTCTGTGAGAAATGTCTCTTCCTGAAATAGGGGAGATTTCACGTGTCCACTTTTTTTAATGCCGGAAACCAAGCTGTCTGCTTTTTCTGGAGCAAGAGTTTCTCATAATTGGTGCCATTGCAAATAATAAAAGCTCAGCAGCAAAAAATACTGTAAATACCTTGCAGTCCTGTTCTCAATTACAGAGTTAGTTATGTAAATCTTGTATTAAAGGAGGAAGAGCCCTGATGTCTCTTAAATCATACTCTCTGTGCACACATGCGTACAGTTCCTTCTTGCCTAGGAAAAAAATATCTGTGCTCCTAACATGCAGGCTCCTTAGAGATTAGCATACTAAACAGTGTTGCGCTGCATGACCTGAAATTGGCTTTTGAGTGCTAATTGGATCTACCGGCTTTGAGAGAAGGAGTTGGAAAATACTGGTGGCTGGTTTTCCAGGTTGCAGGCAGTGTGGATATGGTGGTGGTGTAGGTGCCCAA
This sequence comes from Heliangelus exortis, assembly GCF_036169615.1. NCBI lineage: Eukaryota > Metazoa > Chordata > Aves > Apodiformes > Trochilidae > Heliangelus > Heliangelus exortis. Next base: position 104,515,839 of record NC_092422.1, on the reverse strand, counting down.
ATGAATCCCTTGGTGGGTCTCCTAAGCTATGGGGTCACCAATTGAGAGAGCTCAAGGTAACTGGTTTGCATTTTTTTGTGTCTTCTTTGCCTAGCTGTACATATCTTTCTGTTTTCATCCTTATGTAAAGAAACAGTTGTGATACAGTTAAATGAGCACTAAGCCTGAGATCAGGAATGCCTGCGATTTATCCCTAACTTCTCCTGTTCTTCAGCATAAAGTCCAAGTACATCTTCAGCAGAAGAGCTGACAATAGCTGTGCTACTGCACATACCTGCATGTGCAAATCAGGCCAAGGCACTCATTTCCATGCCCTAACAACCATTTTGTGTGCATGTGTTGTTGGCATTTTTAATGTGGCTGCTTGCTTGGGAGTTATTTATGGTGAAGGTGGGACCATTAGATAATGAAATTACAGATGAAAGGGATTACTCTATAAACATTGAGATCCACCCCTTCACTGGCTCCTATGGCTGGAAATCAGTTGTCAAGTGTGGAACCAAGGTGGGCCAGTGCCATATGCTGCCTTGTACAGCAGTTCCAGCTGCTGTGCTGCCCAGCACCTCCTTCCATAATCTCTCACAACATCAGATGCAAACAGGGTGAAGCTGCTCTTCAGGATCCCACTCAGAGTCTAGTGTGTGTGTTGGGTTGGTCCATGTTGTGACTGCTGACTTAAATAATTGGGCTTAGCTCTGTTGTGGTTTTTGCTGAAGCCTATGTGATGCATGTATTCATCCAGTGGAGTGCTTGCTGGGAAACTAGTTGCTCTGTACTGAGATGATCCCCTCCCAAATTCTGGGGGGAAATTAGGGAAGAAGATTAAAATATTTGGATTGTGAAAACATGTGGCTTTTTAAAGGGGGTTGGAAAATGTGATTTAGATTTAACTTGGCTTTAGACAGGACTTTTGCTGAAGTTGGGTGTTTGGTTAAATTATGGTAGATGAGTGACACTAAATTTGGGGTAAAAAACCCAAACAGACTCAAAACAACAAAAGCGCCCCCCCTGCAAAGTCAAAACACACACACACAAAAAGCTCAACCCAAAAACTCCACCAAAACCAAAGCAAATGAACCACCCAAAAAAGCAATACCACACACACACAAAAACCCAACCTCCAAAGAGTTGCTACAATTGTCAGTGAAAAGTAAAAGACTATATTGGAATTATTGGATTCAGCACTTCTATTTGAAAGTATTTTAAGTGTTGTTGTTTTGGTTTTTTTTTTTGGTGTTTTTTTTAATGTATATATTACCTAACATTAAAGATAACTTGGAAAACAAATTATTATTTCACACCAATAAAAAATCAATATCTACTGCTCTGGTAGGAAAAGGGGATGATAATAGAAATAATTTTGGGGAGAGAAGGAAGCATTCCAGAGTTTCCTTTTTTAAAATGTTTAGTTTGTGAAATTATACATTTGTGGATTACATGGATGTTATTCTATGTGCATGCTTTAAAAAGTCTTCTGACAAAAATACTCTTTCCTAGCTGTTCCTGCTCTCCTATCTTCACTAGGTGCAATGTCCTGTTTAAAATCATGCTGTTTGAAAGATGACTTAGCTTTTATAGTTTAATGTGATCTTGCCTGGGATTTGGATTTTTTTGTCTCTAATTTTTGCACTCACTGTATGATTTTAGTTAATGTAGTTGCAGATTTGGGAATTATCTATTCCTAATCTGATTGTTTTCTCCATTTAAATGCAAAGAAAATTCAGTATAATCCTAGTGGTGTGCTGTGTTACATACAGAGCAAAGAAAGTGGTTGGTTTTTGCCCAGAGGCAATTGCAGCATAGAGTGAATTGTTTTGGACTGCTCTGCTCAGTTCTGACTGCTTTGGGGAAGATTTAAGATAACAGATGAGTTCAAGTTAATGATGTTGTAGAACAGCAATGATTTTAATTCTGTATATTCCAGTTTGAGGACTTAAAAAATATTAGTAATTGTATGCACTCCTTGAGTTAGAGTTAGTATTTCTAACCTGTGTCCTTTCTCCCTGCTAAAGAAAATGTGAAGCTACTTTAGATAAAACATTTCTGCAAATATTTGCAGCCCTGCTTCCAGCTATGGTAGCTCTTCAGCTTTGAGCTGTGGGCTTTACTGCTTTGTCATCTGTTTTCCTCAGAATGTAACATATTGAACCTCTCCTCTGGCAACACAAATTGCTTTGAGGTAGAACGACAGAAAATCACCTATCTTGCCTGGCAGTCTAGGTGCCATTTCCAGACTCTCTGCACTTCTTGGGTCAGATGTTACTAGGTAACCTAAATACTCTGCTCTGACAGAGTAAAAATGAAGTTCTGCAAGACTCTTTGGAGGAAAATAAGTGGAGATCGTTAGCAGGGATAGGTATTTCAGGTGAGACCCGTGAAGAAGAAGCATGTTGACTCTTGTATTGTGTCCCCTCCCCCCCTTGTTCCCCTTTTGCTCTCAGCTGCATTTTGGAAACTTATCAAAAGTAGTTCTTAAGATACAGCCTTTTATCTTTAACTGTCAGTCAGTGGTAGGGAAAGGAAATAGAGAACACATGTGATGAAGTTGTTTGGCATCCAGTTGAATCTAAAACACGATCTTTTAGCATTATCTGTATCTGTTAAATGTCTGTTCTGTTTGGAACAGTGGTGAACAATCCTCTGCATGCCAAAGGCTGATGTGTTTGACAAACTAGCCTGCTTTGCACAGCTGGGAAAGGTTTATGTCGTATTCTTAACCCTTTACCTGCTGTAAGTCTTACTCTACCTTCCAGTGGCATACTTTTCACCATGACTGTGAAGCAGTGGTGCAACAGTGGGGTCTGTGCACAGTGTTGTTAAAACACCAGCAATGGTATTTAAAACTCTTAAGTAGTACTCCATGTATAACCTGGTTTCTGCCTTACTTCTAGTTTACTTACTTCTAGTTTACTTACTTCTAGTTTACTTACTTCTAGTTTACTTACTTCTAGTTTACTTACTTCTAGTTTACTTACTTCTAGTTTACTTACTTCTAGTTTACTTACTTCTAGTTTACTTACTTCTAGTTTACTTACTTCTAGTTTACTTACTTCTAGTTTACTTACTTCTAGTTTACTTACTTCTAGTTTACTTACTTCTAGTTTACTTACTTCTAGTGTACTTTTCTCTTTTCATTATATTGCAGTAGGAATAATCCATAGAAGCACCTCTGGCAAATTTCTGTGGCTTGTTTTGGCAGAGAATTGTGATGGATTTTGTACTTGGGTGAAAAAGATACCATCAGCTGGTCTTCAAAAGGAGTGGACCTGATCAGGTGCTTTATTTCCAGTAGCTCAAGCAAGAAAGGCACTTCTGCCATTTGCAATTGCCTTAGCAAGGAGACATGGCAGAGGAAGCAGGCTTTCCTTCTTGTGAGATAGTTCAGTGAAGTTTTTCCAAAACAGATCTCTTTGGGCAGCGATCAGATGATCTGCTAACTATCTGCAGTGATATATTTTATATGGTGAAGTACTGTTCTCTTACTGTCCCTGTCTCTTTGGATAACAAGGTCTTATGACTGCTGTTTGTTCTGAACTTGTCAATTACTACATGTTTATCTGAAGAAACACCATCCAGAAACTTGTGTTTGGCAGAGTAGATCAGATCTGACCTACCGGGTATTCACCTGACCCATTGCACTAGTGTATTTTCTATATTTAGAATAAAAGTGGTGAGGGTTTTTGTTGTGTTTGGTTTCTGTTTTGCTTTTTAAAAGGTATGAGGGAGAAGCATGGAAGATCTGGTCGGTTTTTTTGCTGCGCTCAGGTGGTTGTCACCCTAAGTTCTAACTATAAACAGCAGTGGGAGAGAAGTTTCTGAGAGTTCTCAGTTGATGTCAGAGTTTAGATAACAAGCCATAAAAGGCAGAAAACATTGAGCAGCTATGCAGGACTTCTGGAAATGGAAAGATGCACTAACTTAGCTGCTTGACAAGTCCTGAGGCCTTCTATCATGGAGAGACTGTATTGTTGGATAAGGAAAGAGCAGCTGATTTCACCCACCTTGACTTCTGTAAGGCCTTTGACACAGTCTCACATATCCTTTTAACATCCTTATCACTAAATTGGAAAGGGGGTTGATGGATGGACTATTTGAATAAGGAATTGGCTGGTTGGCTGCATTTAAAGAGCTGCAGTCAATGGCTTGGTGCCCAAATGGAGATGAGGAGAAGTGTCCCTCAGAGGTCTGTATTAAGACTGGTACTGTTCAGTATCTTCATAAACCAAATAAATAGTGGGACTGAGTGCACCCTCCACAGGTTTGCAGATTACACCGAACTGAGTGATGCTGTTGAATTGCTAGAGGGAAGGGATGCCATCCAGAGGGACACCAACAGCCTTCAGTAGTGGGCCCAGGTGAACCTCATGAGCAAGGCCAAGTGCAAGGTTCTGCACCTGGGTTGAGACAATCCCCAATATCAATACAAGCTGGGAGATGAATGGATTCAGAGCAGCCCTGGGGAGAAGGGCTGGGAATACTGGTGGATGAAAAATTTGACATGAGCTGGTAATGTGTTCTTGTAGCTGGGAAGACCAACTGTATCCTCGGCTGCATCAGAAGCAGTGTGACCAGCATGTCAAGGGAAGCCTTTCTGCTCTGCTCTCATGAGACCTCACCTGAAGTATTGCATCTAGCTCTGGAGCCCGCAGCACAAGCAAGATGTGGACCTGTTAGAGTGGGTCCTGAGTAGGGTCCTATGGAGAGAGGCTGAGAGAGTTGGGGTTGTTCAGTCCGGAGAAAAGAAGACTCCAGGGAGACCATATTGTGGTGTTTCATACTTAAAGAAGGCTTATAAGAAAGAGACTTTTTGCTAGGGCCTGTGGAGACAGGACAAAGGGCAATGGCTGTAAACTGAAAGAGGGTGGATTTAGATTTGACAGAAGGAAGAAATGTTTTATGATAAGGGTGCTGAGACACTGGAATAAGTTGTCCAGAGAAGTTGTGGATGCTCCATCATTGGAGTGTTCAAGGTCAGGTTGGATGGAGATCTGAGCAACATGATCTTGTGGAAGATGTCCCTGCCCTTGGCAGGTGGTTGAAACTAAATGATCTTTAAAGCTCCCTCCCAACCCAAACCATTCTGTAGTTTGTTGATAACTAAGAACTGTGCCCTAGTGAAAGCCTTGTTGTTTACTTAGATGCATTTGAATTCCTTTTCTTGGGGGTGGTGGATGAGGGGGTGTGAATGATGAAAACAGCAGATCATTGCTGTGCTGTTAAATATATTGTTTTAGTCCTTTCATGTGAATCTTAATGCACATGGGATAGATGGAGTCCAACTGAGAAGACAGTTGATTTTGCATCCAGTGCTGGAGAAGTGACTTTTCTGAGCCATCTCAGATGGCATGGAGATTAAAGCAATCCTGCAGCCTTGCAGTTTGATAGCATTTCTGAGGCTTCACTTAAGATGCAGTGTGCGTTTCTTCATCCTGATAGAGATAATGGGTTTTAAGCAATTACACCCAGGCTAATTCCTTTTGATAAGAGCTCTACATTATCTAAAAAAAGAATCCTAGCCGCCTGGGAAAGAACAATGTAAATGTCTCTCCCATGGACTGTTTCATTTGCTCTTCTATGATATCTTCAGATGATATGCTGCAGATCTTTCAAGCCATAAAATCTTTCCCTCTTTTTAGTTAGAGAGTATTATAGTCAGGGAGCTATGACAGTACAGTATGGAAGGAGCCCTGCATACTTCAGGTGATTATAAGCTGCTATGGTCATTACATCTTTGCCATACGGAATCAGATTTGGTCTCTTTTAAAGGAATCCTTTGTTCTCTCCAAGTGCAGACTGGTTGTAAGTTGTGGGTTGTTTTTGCTGATGAGGGCAATCTAGATTTTCTTATTTGGAAAGAGTAGCAAGAGCCTGCACTTCATTTAGTATAGATCTCAACTCCTACTGTGTGCTTGTCTGCACTGGAAAGAAGAGTATGATGTTGTCCTTCGCTAAGCAGGAACAGATAAGAGATCTCATTTATTTAGATTTTTTTTTTCTTCTATTTTTTTGAGATCAGTAAAGAAATTTCAATAACTGCACTCCTGGTGCTTACAGAAATAATTTTTAATCTGCTTAATCTCTCTGACTTCTCTCATATATATGCAGTGTAGGATAGAAAACTTAATTGATTGCATTTGAAAAGAGGGTGGGAGGTATCACAAAGTAACATGTTGTTTGTGTAAATGTGCCACATATAGGAAAATCATATTATATATTGGAAAAAACAAGGAGTTTTAAGAGGCTTGAAAGATTTTCAAACATTGCAGGCATGTTTGTTATAACTTGTTCTTTCTTTCCCAGAAAATCACAGATGATGTTCTGGATGTGCAGCTGCCTGATGATAATTGGAGCTGGGAGGAGGGGTAAGGGGAAGTTTTGAGATAAGGGTTATAATCTCCCATGCTGATATGCTTTGGTTCTCTTTCCCCAGGGAAGAGCCTGTGAATGGGTGGCATGCTATCTGTCCCTTCACCTGCCCACTCACTAGGGAAAGTTGCTGAATGACTCCCAGCAGGAGCCTGATAATTTCTTTTTTCAAAACTGAAAAATAGGATTTGTGTGGACGCGTCTTTTTGGGATAAAAAAAGGTGCAAAAAAAAAAAATTTTTTTTTTTTGGTGTTCCCATCCATTTTGTAAAATGGCTTAATCACAAGTGCTCTAGTTAAGCAAACAGCGTAATACAGAAGTGGAAGATTTTGGATTTTGCTAAAAATTGGAGGCAGAGTGCATGGCTTTAATGGTGGGGAATTCATTGCTTATTCTGCAGTGTGGCTCAGGAAGGGTTGTCCATGCTCGACCCCCTCATTTTACACAGTACTGCAGCAAAGTGGTGCCTAGATGACAAATAAGTGAAGGAGTTCAGGGAGGAAAAATTATTACCACCATTTATAAAGTTGGCTGCAGTATTTTCTTCCTGTCATAAACTGTTGTGAATTTGAAAGGGCTGCTGTATTTTCTTCCAAGACATGGCAATGTTTAGTTGGCAAATGAAACAATCTTTTGTTCAGAAACCTCTTCTGAGATGAAAGGCATCAGGAAAGTTGTCACTGTATCTCTTGTGACTGCTTTGGTTGAGGAGCTGCACTGTGTGTTCCAAAGTCTTTCTGATGCAGAGGCTTGAGTGCTTAGTCTGAACTAATTTACTCATTCTTCTACTCTTACTTTTTTGGCTTTAATTGGCTTCCTACTACATGTCACATTGCATTTTATGTTTGCTGGTGGATATAGAGAGTCAAACTACTCCTCAAGACTGCAAAGAGAACATGTTTTCTTGTTAGAAAGAGCTGTATAGCACAGGCTGGAGGAAGCACCTTGTGTAAGAGTGCTAGAGCTGAAGTGTTCTTTACAGTGATACTTTCTCAGCTTTGTGAGCAACTCCATAAATTACTTCTCATTTTCCTCTTTCTTAAATGATTTGTAGATATAAAACCTGTGTGAAGATGAAGCTCCTAGAAAACTTTCCTCATCTATAAAAGTGTCCCTAATTCAAGAAGAAATGTTCTCTAGTCCTTTCCTTGAGAAATCATGTAGCTTGTTGAGACTCTAAACTGACAACTTGTTCCACAGATTTTGCATGATTTTGCTGCCTTGTTTTCTTGGTTATCTTAAAAATTACAGTTTGCTAGTTGGTGTACTCAGATTGACTTAACAATTTACTCACTAAAGTAAAATGGAGCTTGCCTCTTGCCAGTATCAGTGTCTGTAGCTATGTGCCTTCTGCTATAGCTCCATGAAAAGTTAATCCCTAATGCACAGCAAAGTAGGTAATAACACCTTGTTTTGTAGCTGGGGATACTCTTGCTGTTGACTGCTGCAGGACATGGCAGAACACTGAAATTACAAGTTTCTAGATACTCAGCCTCTTGGGTCACCTAGAAATGCAGTTTGCCCTTGGAATGCCTGCCCAGTGCATTCTTCTCCTTACCTGTGGTCAGATGTTCTGCAGTAAGTTCTCATTCTCTTATGTGGTACTGTCTCTTCTGCTCTTGCCTTACACGAATACTGATTTATCTTTACGAACAACAATATTTGTTATTGCTAAGTATAAAATTGTAACTGTTTCACGCTGATTCTCCTCTCTCCTGCAGCTTGTAACACTGGCCTTCTTCCATCTTTGTGTTAAACTGGAATTCCTGGTGGGACTGTGCTGCAAGGAGGGGGATTGTCATTGCTTTACAGCAATAGGGTATGGACTCTGAACAGGTCTGCTGAGGTGCCCCTGTCTTTCCCTTTGGTCTGCCTTCTCTCATGAAAGTGCTAATCACCCCCTACCTTCACTAAATGTCAAAGGATCTTTAGTGACCTTGGAAGAAGAGAAACTGAGCTGTTAGTCACCTCTAGATTGGATTAGTGCAGTACACACTGCATGTGGGTCTACAGCTGAAGACACATGCAGAACAGGGCTGTCTGCTTGTTTTAGTGTCACAGGAGAGTATTTTCTAGGGAAACATCAGTGTTTGAGTGTCCTTCAACAGAATCCTGAGATGACTTCTCACAGTGGTCTCCTGGAAGCTGGTTTGGCTGTCAGGCAGTGCTTTAAAGCTTACCTGTTGCTGTTACTGGTTTTTATAAGAGGATAATTCGAAGGGTTGAATGGGGCAGCAGTTTAAGACCTAGTGAGGAAGCCCAAAGACCTAGTGAGGAAGCCCTGCAGCTATTTTTTTTTTTTTTTTTTTTTTTTCCCCTGTATCAATGATTTTACTATATGGTGCTTGTGTTTAGAGAGATGACCTTAGGGACATGTGGTTGTGGAACAGTACAATGTCATTGGAGGTTTTTCTCTTCAATTCACATGTGAATGGTGCACGGAAGTCCAGTGCCCTTATTTTGACTAGGCGATCACTTGATCAGGTACATAATAACTGTCTTCTGGGAAGGATATAAGGGGTAAGAGATTAACCCCAGTCTGCATTACAAATAGGTTTAATGAAGCACTAATGTTGAATACAGAAGGTCATGGCAGTGAGGAAACTGGACTAATATGACTGAGCTGGTACACGTGAATTGCCTGCCAAACAAAGAGCATGCTGAGACTTATGAACTAGAGAGGACTGTGTCAGTCCTTAGTTCAACTGTTTGCTGAGCTGTAACTGGGGAGGATAAAAATATGCTTTTTCTCTTGTAGTTATGCTCAGTGTGTACAGCTGCTTGTATAGTTTTTTTTATGTCCACAGAAGTCTTGATTCTTTAGTGCATTCTTCTCTATGGTGCTCTGGAGGGTGCAAGCTGTTCTTCATAATAGGTTCCCCAGTGGGTTATTTCTTTCCACGAGACTTTGCTGCCCACAGGGTATCAGCTGGATATCTATTGGCATGGTTTGGAGCCAGTGAATGGGGTCTTAAATCTGCAGCAAGATATGCACAGAGTGATAGGAGAGGAAGGCTCAGCAACTATGTTGGTGTTCATGCCACTAACTAGTGGCCTTCCCAATGTAGTTGGTGAATTAGAACTATTGTGGGTCACTGGACTTTGTTTACCGGGGGTCATTTCTTTAAATATGGCTTTTCCTCTAGTATCGCAGATCAACCTTTTAGTCCAACTGCTTTTGATATTGTTACAACTGTCTGCTTAGTTTTAGCATTAACTGTCCATCAGTGTTCTGGCTTCTTCTGTTCTACCTCGCTGCTAAAATATTTTGCTATGAATATGGAGCTGGTTGGATGAAGTAAGCTGTTGATTTTTGAAGACTGAGATAAGGTAGTACCTCTCTCTTTCTCTCTGTGTGGTTGGAACTATGAACCAAAGTAGCTTGCTCTTTTGGAAAGTAAGAATGTGCCAAAATCCATGTGTAGCTGCTGGGGTCCTTTGGGCTTCGGAGCCAAATCAACCAAAAAATTCTCCTCTATCTTTGCCAGGTTCTCTGGCTAGTTTGAGAGAGTCACACTTTTGCCTGGAGTGTAACATACTTCTTTGCCAGCCTTCTGCAGAGAACTGCCCTGAAGGTCATTCTCACCTAATAGTGAGACAGTTTCAGGAAACGTGGTCTGAACTCTGTGTTCCTCTGCTCTTGAGGAAACCTGCTCTGCTCATGATCCCATGTTCTGGGACTTCCAAAGAGGAAATGTGTACAAGATAAAAGTGTGGTTGCATAAATCTGTTGAAGCAAACTGCATCAATTGAAATTGGTTCTTCCTTTTAAATGAATTAGGAAGGAAAGGAAGTACACCTGTGTTAGAGAAGTCATGACCATTCAAGGCAGAAGCGACTATGCTCGTTTTTGGAGATGATCAGTGTATAATTTTTATGGTCCTCAAACTAGAGGAGAATTAGATTCCTACTTAGAACCCTCTACTGGTGTCAGCAGAAGACTTACAAAAATGCTTGATAAGATTATACCATCAGTATAGTAACAGACTTGTAGCAGAAAAATTACCAAGTGTACCTTTGGTTAGTTCCTTTTGTTTTCCACCTTACATTTTTCTCTGCCTCAGGATTTCATGATCTAATTTGTTACCAAATAAGCAATTAAACAAAGATGGTACACACTTAAAATGGTGTGTTTAGGGACTCCTGCTCTACTGAGATTAGTTAATCTGCTCTTACTAGTGCTAGCTTTCTCCAGAGTTGGAGAGTGTTGAGGTTGGATTGCTCCAACCTCATGTTGTTTTTGGTCAAAGTTTGTCCTGGTGATTTATTTATTAACTGTGTGCTCTCTCTCTTTATTCTCCTGCCCAGCTTTCTGCAGGGGGCGTGTTGTGAGAGTGCCCAAAGGTCCTCTGATTCGTGTTGTGGGCACAGAGGTGGTGATACCTTGCAGCGTCAGTGACTACGATGGTCCCAGTGAACAGAACTTTGACTGGGAGTTCTCCCAGGACACTGACTTTGTGCGGATAGTGAGTACCTGGGATTCTGCATTCACCTCTGAGGAGTACAAAAAACGGGTGGACAGCGGAGATATCAAACTGAGACGGAGCAGCAATGACGCTGTGGAACTGGTGATTAGAAACATCCAGCCAACTGACCAAGGGAGATACAAATGCTCCACACCCAGCACTGATGCCACCGTTCAGGGAAATTACGATGCAGAGGTCCAAGTGAAAGGTATTTCTGAGGAGTGAGGTGTGCTTTAAATTTGTTTCTGATGTTTGTTACAGATGTACCCTTAAGCATGTTGCATTTCTGTTGCTTATGCGCATTGTGATTTTTTTTATATTTATTTTTTTTCTTGTTCCTAATTCTCCAAAGGACAAAATTGAAAATTGAGAAGTATAACAAAGGCAAATGAAGTAAAGAAAGGCCATTCCCTTATAAACACCACTTTCCTTTTTTCTATGTAGTAAATATGTAAATAAAAATCGGAAAGATTAAGCAGTGGAGTTCTTGAAGCTGGCTGGAAATATTTAATGTCCTTAACCTCTGGGGAGAGAGGCTAACTTCACAGCCTGTTTTCTCTCTCGTTTGTAGTGTCATTTAGGGGTCTTTCTATATGAAGGAGATAATGTTGCTTTTTCCCTTTCACATGTTGATACTGCAGTCATGCCGTAGCTTTTCTCTCTTATTAAGGGATCTTCAGAAATAATTGAGGGGACTATTTTTTATGTATCTTGTCTCTACTCCCATGAAAATCAAGATTGTTCTGGATGGAAAATAGTCAGAATGATGATGTTTGGATGAAAAATTAGAACATGAGGAAGGATAAATTAATTTGAATGCTTGGCTTGTTTGAAGCAGAGCACTTTCTTTAATGGATTTTCAGCTGGATTTCCTTGTTCCTGGAATATATTTATGTATAGAAGAAGGGGTGATGGGCCAGGTATTGCTCTGGTAGTTTTACTGCCTCAAAGCTGAACAGGTCAGCGTGGGTGTTCTTTTCTTTCTTCCATTTTATGATGCTTGTCTTTTTTATTTTATTATTTTTTTTTTCTTTTTCCAATGTTTCTCCAAACAGTGATTTCTGATGGCTTATCAGTGAGTGGTTCAAAAGCACGTTCCTCAGTGTCTCTCAGGCTGTCTGAGGGTGACTCCTTCAAGTTGCGCTGCTCAGCAAGTACCACCTCACCAGAGCACACTCACCTGCATGTGACTTGGCAGATCAGAAGTGGATTGGCGTGGCGGGACATCCTGTCTTTGACTCACGAAGGCAAATTCCAGACGGGTCCCGGCTATGAGGAGCGCTACCGTAATGGCGATATCCGCTTGGACACAGGAGCCAACGACACATATCAGTTATCTGTATCTCAGGCCTCGGCAGTGGATGGAGGTGCCTACAGGTGTCTTGTGAGTGAGTGGGTGAGAGGGGCAGATAGCTCCTGGCAGAAGATTCAGGAGAAGAGCGTGGAGATAGCAAGCGTGGCGATTCAACGGACTGGTGAGTGTTACTGATGGGCTGGGGTCACGGCTCGTAGCTATAGCAGTCCTGTGTCCAGACAGTGATAATTAGAGAGCAGAAGCTGAGTAAGCAAAATTAAATGAAGATAGGTTCCAGGAGAATCTAGAATGCTGTTTGAATAGCTGGCCTGTTTACATCTGAATCGATAGAAAATGCTTGGCATAATTTTTCTATCTTTTATTCTGGGAAAAAGAGGGGTGATGCCATGGAAGGATTGATTGGACCCTATTAGATGCCTATACCTAGATTTTCTCTCATCCTTAGTTGACTTGAGCTTCTCTTTTTTGTATTTCTTAAATAAACATTGCATTTAACCCCTGTGCACCCCACAGCTTCCCTTTGCTCTCATTAACATCATAGAGTTGTTCCATAGTGCTAAATAGCTGCACTTCCTCTGTGAAAGTGGCTTGTGAGTCAGTGACAAATATGAAGGTTTTCTGTAGTTTGTTTACTAAAATACCATGGTAAGATCAAGAGAAAGGAAGAGAAGGCATTGATAACAGGACAACTTACCCAGTGATTTTTATCACTGACACTGGATCAGTGCCCTGATACCTCCACTGTGTTGGCAGGGATCTGAGGCAGTAATGATGGTTTAACACATCATTGCATGCTTGACTAAGGAGACAAAAATACAAAATAGGGCTATGCTGAGGATATCCAGATATCTCTGCCCCTATAAATTTACAGAGTAGATACACTAAGCACTTAATGGCATTAGCATTACCAACACTAATTGGAGGAGGGAAAGCAGGGGGTGACGCAATTGTCACTCAATGGGTGGAAAAAACAGCAGATGATGGTCCCTCAGAAGTGTGAGGCTGATGAAATTTTAGAAATGTTCATACAGTAAGGATATCTTTTTAATTTTTGTAATCCTTTAATCACTATAGAGAGAACCCAGAACTGCAGATTTTTTTTTTTTTTTTGGCTAGCTCATTTGGATGTCGTTTTAGTATCCTAGTGGTAGTTAGCCTGTGAAATTTGACAGAATCAATCTGCTCCTGCTTTCTCAGCGTGTCTGTTACACAGTAAAGCTTGCAGATGCTCTCTGTTGAGGCAGAACTTGTTTAATTAAGATCTGTAATTCTCTATTTTGTCGAACTTTTAGAGAGTTTGATTTAAGTATGTAGAGTTTAATCAGTGATTGGAAAACAGGTGAGAAGGGCCAGGACCAGTAGTAGCACAGCTATTTAATGTGATTTGAATGTGCAGTTTTGTTTGTGGGCTTTTTATTTATTTGTTTGTTTATTTTAAGGTCTTTTTTTGGTATTTCTTTTTAGCTCAGTCAGGTGCACTTACTGGCACTTTTGCAGGTGTATGAAGGCTTTTTTTTAAGATTTGCTAAATGGAGTATTTCTAGAGCAAAACATGGTGGAAATTTTTACTTACACATCCTTTATAGGACTTGAAGAGTGTCTTCTGCTGACATGTGAAACCTCTGCCCTTACATCCCAAAATGAACTTGAATTATAAATGTTATGCTGGGTTGCTGCACTTTCCTCATTCTCACCTGCTGTAAAACTGTGGTGTTGAATTTGTAGAAATAAATAAATTAAATTAAAATACCTAAAGAAAATAAAGTTAATTAAAAATAATAAATTAACATACCTAAGGAAAATTAATGCGCAGGTTACTTCTGTTACTCTTCTATTTGCCCATCACTTTAATCTCCTAAAATCATGACCTCTTTGGGCACATTTTGTTCTTGTATGTCTTTTTTTAATAGTACCTTGCACAACAGGTGTAAAACCTGAGGTGAGGCCTTCAGACATGCCTATAGCCTAAAAAGGAGCATTGAGAATAGGGGTGAATTCTCTTAAAAGTCCCTCTGTAGGCATGCACTGTCAAATTCTGAATGCCTGTCACCATTTCATGAAAAAAAGAAGTGTTCCTTGGAGAAATACTGCTCTTAACCTTGCAGATGACTCTTATTTTATATTCTGGTATTAGTCTGTTAAATTAGCTAGGCTTTCCTACTGATTGCAATTCACTAAGACAGTGAGGCAAGTCACATGAGATATTCATTAGACAGTGGACTTTGTTATTCATGCTATGCCCGGTTCAGGTTGATTGCTCTCTGCTATCAGATAGTGGGTGGTGAGATGAGTATTGTTTTGTTTTATTTGCAGTAGTTGTGGCTGCTTATTTTGGCTCTGGCCTTTATATTTTGTCTCTCATTCCTGGTCATCATCCTAGAAAGCTTTTAGAGGTGGGTACTTATCATGTAGTAGAATATAGTTCTACAGTGAAATCACCAATCTGCACCAGAGACATAGCTGCCTGTTTAAGGCAGAAATGTGTATTCCTTCTCATGGTCTTGGTTATAGATGTGCTAAGAAGAGCCACTGTTGTAGCTTTACCAGCCTGATTTAAGACTGGATGCTGTGAGAACTGAGATAAAAATCTTAGATTTAGACTGTGTAAAATGAGGGAATGAGCAAGTGAAGACACATGGTGACCAGGTACCATGGTGAAAAATTTTCACTCAGGCTTACAATCAATATACACAGCACCCCTGGTTCACCTCTCACCAGTATCCAAGACTGGCTTTTCTTCCCCTGGTGTTGACACTTCATCCTGTGGCATTCTTTAAACAAAGCTGTGGCCAACCTGGTAACCTACAGAATGTGGAAGGTCCTGTTTGAGTACTGACTAAAACCCTGTATGCTATGTATATTAAAAAAGTTCACTGGCCAGTGGAAGAGTTTGCTAAATGTATTTTGAGTGACTGTTGGTGTTGCTTTAAAGTCCCCAGTTTATCTTGGTCAGAGCAGTAAGTGGAATCGTCACCAATATAAGGAGTTATGGCTGCCTTCTTGTTTGCTTACATTAATGTTCTTCCAATACACCTGAGGTCAGTCAGGACTCCAAATGTGTGGTTATGGCTGCTTCTCATCTAAATCTGTTGTGTTGGAGGACCTCAAAACCATTTCAGCAGAAACCAAGTTGGGTTCTTATGTCGCTCCGACTGATTTCAGTGGAAAGTTTCTTCTCTGAGAGTCCCAAAACACAGTGACCCTCTTGTGAGAGTGGAAAATACTGTACATGTTTTCCAGCTGTGTGAAGGTGATGTGCAGTGTGTGACTGGGACAAAGCCTTCATGGACCAGTTGCTGTTGAGCTATAAAATCCCTGTTCTCCTTCCCGTCCTCCTCCCCATGCTCACAGCATGCATCCCTTGCTTGACTGATAATGTGTGCTTCTCATGTAATAGATCATGCAGCTCAATATCCAAGAGGCATTTGAAGGTATGGCTTACTGAGCTACTTCAGAAGCTTCTGTAATAGTATGTGTAGTCCTGAATAACTTACAGTAGACCCTTGCAAAAAAAAAAAAATTAAAAAAAAATTGTTTGAATTTTTATCTTGTCATTTCTAAGCTCTAGATGTGGTCATTTCAACAAGCAATATGTCTGTGACTGAAAGAGACTCCCTAGATCTTACATGCAACATCACAACAGACAGGAGTGGTATTTTCCAAGCAGAAGTGACATGGTATTTTTCTGCATCGTCTGATGATACCTTGTCAGATGCTCAGGTTCTACTGAGCATGGACCACGATTCTGTTGTCAGTGACTCAACTCTCATCAGCCTGAGCCACGTGGATAGGAACTCCTATCGCCTCTTGGTGCGTGATGTGGACGTGGAAGACTCTGGCTACTACTTTTGCCAAGCAGCTGTCTGGGTGCCGCTGCACAACGGCAGCTGGCATAAGGTGGTGGAGAGGACATCTGCACCAGTCAGTGTGGTGGTGACAGCATTAGGTGAGTGATTCTGCTTTCAGACTTTGTGGGTATTGTACCACTCGCTCATTTCTTGGTCATATCAGAAGAGGGAGAGGACCTTGCAGAATATCTTCTGTGCAATTTTCTCTCTTGTTTGCATTTCTCACCTATACTTAGGCTATCATGTATAAAAATTCTGCTCTACCCTGTAGGATTTTGGGTTTGGATATTGTAGGATTTTACCACATGTCCCACATTTTCTTTTGTCATTGAACAATCTGCAGCTGGGAAGTGGAACTTACAAGTTTGTTTTCCAGGTGGCTAAAGCTGTCCCCATTGTCATGTCGTCCACTTTCACCTCCCTCATACCAGTAGCACGCTGTGATCCAGACGTTCTCTCTGATCTCTGATCACAGTGATATCAGATGCTTCCCCTGATTTTTATTGATTTGTATACCATAAAAATTATTTATAATGTAGAGTTCATAATGAACTATAATAGCTTTCAAAGTTGCTGGGTTTTTGTTTTGTTATTTAATCACTAGAGAGACACCAAGTCCTACTGATGGATTTAGAATGGAACATGACAAATAGAATTTTTTAATTATTTTCCTTCAAAATACAAGTCCATTTTAAGAGACTAAGTCACATAGCTGTTGCATATTGTGACTAAATGGGAGAGACCTGTCACGTGACTAACTTAATGCTAAATGTTGATTAGCATAGTGGACACTAAAACTGATTTTGCTGCAGTATTTAGCACACCACCCAGTATGGTGCATTTTTCATTGTTCAGTCATAGACATGAGTGATTTTTTAGCTTTTTGACTTAAAAAAAAAAAAAAGACTGTGCACTTGAAGTTATGGCTTCCGTGTGTTACTTCAGCATTTCTGCAGAAAGCATTTCTGCAGTGGGGGAAAAAAATCTACTTCAACAGAAAGTGATGATCTCTTAATCTCCTTCCTTTATGCCTGAGTTGTTCTTGGTGGCTTTCTCTTCTTACCATCTAATACCATCAGTGTCCACATTTTTCTTGCAAGGGGATGGTTAGAAGCAGCAGTGTTTAACAGTTGCTCATTTAAGACTTGATGACTGAATGAGGAACAGAAGCTGTGGGTAAGAGATTCAACAGGCTTATCTGACCTACCAGGCCTTATAGAGCAGGTTGATAGTATCTTTCACCACACCCTTTTCCCAGGCCAAGTCTGTTTTGGAGTTCTACCGTCTCAAATGCATGGTGCAGATAGTAAAGCTTTTGCCTTGTGCTATCTTGGCTGGACCAGATTTTTTTAGACCATCCAGATTCGGAGGTCTCTATGAAAATATCCTTAGAACTAAAGTTTCTTAGGAGTAGTGAAAATGAAAGTCCAGCAAAACTTCTAAAAAGCCTGTATGTCAGCCTACCTGTCCTGTCTTCTAGTTTAACCCTGGTGAGAGAATAGCTTCATTTTTACTGAGGGTAGTAAAATGTTCACCATTTTACCAATGGTGAATACCAAAAAGTGTTACACCAGGCAGTGAAACTCAGAGTGGTACAGGATGCTGTAGTTACGGTATCTCCATCTGCTAAAATTGACAAAGTATTCGTTGTGGTGGAAATGTGAATGGGCCTAGATGTGAGCTTGGGGAGAACTGGCAGAACTGTAGTCCTTGGAGTTTATTCCCAGCTCTCACTGGATGCAAATATCCAGGCCTAAATCTTCTCAGTGTACGCATTCAGAGCCTCTTGTCATCAGAAATTAGTGGCACTGTGCAGTTATAAAGGCAGAGCTCCTCCAGCATAAAAGTACTGAATAAGGCCAGCATCTAGAGATCCTGCTCAGAAGCCTTGTTTTCAGAAATAAATAGCTGTGTCACAAGGTTAAATCCCAGTGACAATGACTTTAAATTTTGCATTATAGCATTGTACAGAGCAGTTGAGCCGTGACCGTTTCCAAGTAGACTCGGAACGTGTGTGCAAGTGATGTATGTTGCTTCCTGTCCTCATTCAGCCATTTGCAATTGCACAGTCAATGTGAGAGTGTTCCCTCCTTTCCCCATTGTATGCATGTGCATGTATGCACACAGGTTTCTGCATTCACAGATTCACTGCATGTTCATGTACTCTCTGTTGGTGCCTGTACCTGTAGGACTATTGCTTACTTTTTCCATTCCAATTTGATGTTATTTAGAAACAGGAGAGAATAAAATCTCCTCTCTAGCAAGGGGCTTGGTTGTTAATGTAAGGGAAAGAAGAACAAATTCTCAGCATTTGAGGTTTTCAGCTGCATCCAGAATTCACCAGCTCCTCCTCCTTTGTGGAAGTCAAGAGCTGATGGAATATTAAGTCATTGAACTGTCAGTGAGGCAGTTCTTTGACAGCTGACAGAGAGGGAATGAGATTTATCCAGCCAGCCTTTTATTCTTTCTAAATCCTCTGTTTGAGTGTCTGTCAGGGTGAGGTGCCTATCTGGAGTGGTGCTGTCAAAGACAAAACTCTCTTCTTAGCGTTCATAGCTCCATCCACAAGTAAAACGAATCTGAATTGATTTTATAGGAAGTAGAGTTTCTTGCAGCTTTTTCATTCTTGTATTCCTGTCTTTGCTGTGAAAATATTAATTAGTTCTAGAGGCCCCTTTTTAGGAGGAGAAGGGAGATGGCAAATTCTAAGAAAATTGCAGTGAGCAATATGTCATGAGGTCCTGGAGAAGACCAGTCTTTTGTGAATGAAACAGGAAGAGGAGTGTAGCTGTAGGATCTGTGGGGACTTATGCCAGAAGTAATTTTTTTTCCACCATTAATAATATATGCTTTGGTTGGAGCATAGGAATTCTGTGCATTTTCATATTTTGTCTTGTGCTTAAAACGAGTGGAAATCTTATGTTCACTGGGCTTACGTAAACAGTACTGTTTGGGTGTTACCTAACCCTGCAGAAAGTCTCTCTAGCGTCTAGTGTGTATCAATGACCTTGTTCTTGCTAGATGCAAGGACACTGCATGTGTAACACTTAATGGTGAGAGCTCGTTTTTACAAGCTGATGTAGCAGCAGGCAGCTTTCTTGATACAATTGTTTTTATCCTTTGCATCAAAAGTCCAAAAGTGCATGTGCGCAGTTTGCATAGCAGTTCTATTAAGATGCTTTATTATCTTGGCGCATTGGAGAGCTAAGCCCAAGTTTTAGATTTGGATTGCCTTCGCTGGCCCAATTATAGCTTCAGTTAATTGTTTCTAGGAGGGCAAAATGCCAAATAAAACATAAAGCAAGAAATAAATACAGAGTGCTGAATATACTTACAATGTAAAAGCCATGTGATGAGTATTGGCTGAACAGTTGGAAAGCTAGTCTTTTTTTCTGAATTATAGTAGACAGCAAGACACAAAAAATATTCTAACATTAGTAAATAAATATGTATTTCCTTCATGGTGTGAGGTTCTTGTAATCTTTTTCTTTTACTATCTCTGTAGTCTGAGAGAAAATACTCGTGTGGCTGCCTTATCTCTTCTAGGCTTTGGACAGCCAGCTATTTCAGATTTAAATACAACAGCTCCATTTTTAACCTATGAATTTCAGGGGTTTCTTTTCAAGCTTGATGTATTCCAGCCTTACAGCTGTACAGCATGTACTTCTCTGTCCAGACTGAAGCTCTTCTGATCTACACATCTTTGACTCTTAACTTTAGTGTTTATTATGCTGCCTGCTGTTGATGCTGCCTGTGGCTGTTTTTTGGTGTGTGTGTGTGTGAGGTGTTTAGCTTTTGGACTGATTTATGTAAAATATTCTTAAACCATATTGTAGGACAAGATGGTATGGTTAAGTGTGGAAAAGAAGGCTTTTCAGGGCGGGAAATGGCCTCTTGAAGTAGAGAGAAACTGGAAACGGGATGTGTCTGGTCAGTCCAAGCTAGAGAATAGCCAGTCTGCTGTTGCTGCAGGCTGCCCCAGGCATTTGAACAGGTGCAAAAGGTGACTGAGTTGAAGCTCAACCTACATGCTTCAGTTCATGGGGGCCAGACCTAAGGAAGGCAGGGACTAAGTTGACAAAGTCTAAATTTTCTGAAACGGTCTGACCATGCATATGAATCAAAAGGTCTTGTTTGGAAATGCAGGCCTAGGGCTCCTTGTGCCAGATTTGGCACAAGTCTGTGAGCTGGAGTCCAAGTTCTCAGTCTTCAGATCTTGTGAGAAAAATGGATATTTTGGTACTTGGCTTCTAGATTGGGTGATTTAACAGACCGAAAGTTAAAGTTAGTAGTATCTCTGAATAAGCTCTGGCACTTTTTCCCTTCTGCTTGCAGCTTCTAACATCTTTCTTCTGGGTTTCCTCCCGTGCAGAGCCAGACTACGAGGTGTTTCTGAATGCCTCTAAAACACCCAAGTTTTCTGATGACCCCACAGAGCTCAATTGCAGGATCACAAATGCCCAGGACACCGAAGCAAACATCCGCTTCATGGTTTCCTGGTACTACAGACAGCGCCTGCGCAGTGATGATGTGGTGATGGAGGAGCTCCTGGCCACGATGGATGCAGACTGGACTCTGCTGCTTGGGGACAGGAGCAGAGAGCGGTCTCAGAATGGAGAAATAATCTTCTTTAAGAAGGCTGTTGACACCTTCAGTTTACGAATCCAGTGGACTTCAGAAAGTGACAGAGGAGATTATTTCTGTGTCATCTCTGCATGGAGTAGGCACCGCAACAACAGCTGGGTAAAGAGCAAAGAAGTGACTTCTGCATCTGTCCGCATTTTCTGGGCTACACAAGGTAGGAGCATTTTGCTTATTTGCTAAAAGACCTGGAGCTGAGATAGTTTTCTCTTAAGCAGGTCTGTCAGGTAGAAGACTTGCTAATGGGCTTTAGAAATGGGGTTCAGTGTTTATGTACAACAAAAAAACCACCATTACCTTGTGTAAAGACCTCTTACTTGGGAGGGAGGTAACTGCTTAACAGCACTCGCAGCTTAGTCCAACAGTTTGAAGTCCAAAGCAGAGATAGTCTGATTGACATGTGCTCAGTGGGGCTATGGTTGTGGCAAGGGTGTCATCCAGCAGTCATAACACCATTTCATGACTTGGTAGTATTTTAGTCTCTCTGGGATGTCTTACTGCTAGCAACAGGGTTGTCTTGGGGTGAAAAGAGGAATGTCACTCACTTTTAAAGTCTTCTCTGTCTGCCAGTTTGAGAATTTTCTTTCTTCTGCAAGCCCATGTTTAGAAGGCACCGGGCATTTTTTAGGCAGAAGTGAATCAGCTCTGGTCAGTATTTAAACTGACTCTGGGAGCATTTCTTACAAGCTGAATAGAGTTACCTGAATCACTTAATGCTGATGTAAAATGGGTGTATGTATCCTGGATGTCCTGTAGAGTGAGATACTGTTTTGGGTTAGGTGTGAAGTCATACAAGAGGGTCAGACAGGGACAGAAGGAATGCAGTGATGTGTAATGTCTTTGGCAAAAATCTGTGTTTAGCTAAGCTGTGTTTACCCTGATAGATTTGCTTAACAGTCTAGCTTAGGCAGCTACAGATGGAGAACTATATTTCAGATACAAGTAGTTTAAAATCAGTTTAAAGTTGTTAGGAAATAATCTAAAGAGCAAACTGGAGTTTCTGCTGTTGTTCTGCTTCAATGGAGAGAGAAATGTTGGGCAGCTTGTTTAGTACTCCTTTTGTCCCCAAACCAAGCATAGTCCACAAAAAGGTCATATTTTTTTTTTTCCCATGCTGAAACTGGCTTCTCCAGCAGGAACAATACCATTAATGCTGAATGCTGGTCAGAATTAGTTCAGTTGTTATGCCACAACACGAAGTGTGTGTATGTGCATGCACGCGTAATGGATCATTGCTTTCAGAGCAGCTAGAGACCAGCTGGAGTTGAAAAGTCTCAGACTGTGTTGACATTTCCGAGGGAAAACAAACCGTGACAGGTGTGAACATTCCCTTATTTCTGGTTTTATTCCAAAAACTCTGCTCATTTTGCAACACAAAAGTAAATGTTATAGTCCCCATGCTGAAAAGTACATTTTGTTGTCAAAACTTGGAGTTGGGGGATTTATGATGTGAAAAGTGAGCTCTAACAAACATCTTTTCCTGAAAAAAACCCATGTTATAGGTATGTAAGAAGGGAGGGGCAATATATGGGTTTGATTTCCTCCATTTCACGCTCTCCCTATGCTTTTCCAACAGTCTGGCCCTGGATACCTTTCTCTGTGTCCTCTGTCCCCTGCCATACCCTATTCATATGAGCTGCAGACTCGGCTGTGAGCCCAGTGTGTTAGCCAGCACATATGAAGGAGTTAATCTGCTGCTGCCTTTGCTCTCTTGACTGTTGTTTTGACAAGTATCTCTGGTGATTTGAGTCCCTATCTGCTCCCAGTGCTTATAAAATTGAGCAGCCAGGCTCCCACGTGTTTGCCTAAGGAGAGAACAGAAATTTGCCTCTTCCTTGGATAGCTTGTGCCTACATAGAGGCTTTCTTGCAGCTATTTCATTACTCGCATCATCTGTGTTAACTTCAGAGCAGCGCTTGGGGCAGGGGAGGACTTTGGAGAAATTCTGCTTTGGAAAAGATTGTTCTGAGATTTTGAGAAAGGAGAAACGATTTTACATTGTGTCCAAGGGTGTTAAGGATAAGGAAAACCTTTGCTTGAAATGTAAGCATTATATAAAGATGTAAGAGTCCTTTTTGTGTGTGTTCTATAATAAGTTGTATGTTTGCCCATTTTAACTTGTTTTTTTTAATCTCTTTTTTCTGTTTTATTCTGTTGGGACCAATAATGCTCATGTGTTTTACTGCTTACTCAGCTTTGCAAATGTAGCCAATTGCTATTATAGATCACAGTTGCTTTTGTCATGGTCTGCCTGATTTGTCTTCCTCTCCTTCTTCTACTCTCTGCCCCACCACGGTGACAAAGAGGAAATCTTTTTTCTGTCTCTGTAGAAGATTTTCAGCCCAGAAAAAAATTGGATAGCTAGCTTTTTTTTTTATTAAGTTGAATGTATGTACTGCCTACATTTAAAGCACAGTTGCTGTTTGCAGTGTAGTGCAGAATTGGTGCTTATTTCCTAAGCTGGTGTTGTCAACACTGGATCTGTGTTGAATTACTTGTGAAACAGAATGTTATCTTTTAATTGAAATTCCAAATCCCATAGGTACTATTATTTGCAGTTTTGGTAATACTTCTGTCTTTAATTTACAAAATAATTGTATTTAACACAATACTACTTGTCCTAAATGCTTGTCCAGGCCCTCCAATCACGTGTAACTGGGAGCAAGGGCATCTTCATCTTTCAGAAAGTCCTGGGAATAGAGAAAAGATGATATTTCTGCTACCTTCTTGTCTTTATCATTGCTGGTGTATAATAGACACTGCATAGTACAGACATGCAGTTCCTCCTGAGCAAAGATATTCCCATACCTGTGGCACCAAGCTGCCAGGTGTACATGCCATTTTGGGTGTAGGTACAAGAAGGTGCATTAAGTTGGGTGTACAAGCCCCAGTCAGGGGGGGGGCTGAGTTATTCATGCCCATGGCTACTTGAGGGTGAAGTGTTTAGGCTCTCTGCTTGGCAGGGCAGCAGGCCAGTTTTGTTGATCTAGTTGTGTGTGTGCAGCAATAAGGGAGAGCTGTTGGGCTGTATAGATGTGTATCAGGCTGTAGTGCTGGCCTTAGTGTGCCTGTTGTATTTTCAGAGCTCTTGGTATCAGAGCTGATGGGGCTGCAATTGTACCTTAGGGAATTGTATAGTCTCCTTCTCCTTTGAAGACAAAGCTGTCATTTACCTTAATGTCTGTTGCATTCCCTGTACTTGCGATCTAGCTCGTGCACTGAGGGATTAAGAAGACTTAATGAATATTGAGATGGTGTTACTTGAGGCTGCTTATGAGATGTGAGACTCTGAGGTTAGTATTAGCTGGAGCCATTGTTCTGCTTTTCCATCCAGAGTTGAAATGCAGGGAAGGTGTCTGCCGTTTGCTGAAGTCTCCTTGCCCTTGTAGCTGTTAGGCTTCTTTAGAAATTTGACTGTCTTAGATTAGGTGAAAAATTTTTTTTTTTTTACACTACCCAGAAAGTACTCTTGAATATGAACATGCATTTTGTGGTAGAGAGGAAGATAATTATAGTGTAGCTTAAGTACTTGGAGTGGCCAATGATGGAAGGCATAGGCATTGCCAGGCTCCAAAGTACGGTTTATTACTCAAATTTATCTGAATCACTTGGATAGGATTTCTTCTGCTGCTAGCCCTTTGTCTTGGAGTGATGCCCAAACTGGTTATAAGCTTTGGGTGTTGTTTACTTAGGATCTCTTGCCCTACTACTTTCCAACATAAACTCTGCTGACTGCAGGCTCCTGTATATGACAGACTGTGGTGTGTTTTATTGTGCTTTTCATTCATGGAGCTGTACAAGGAGGTGAGAGTCTGCATGGGATTGCAGGTGTGTGTGTGTGTGTGTGTGTGTGTGTGTGTGTGTGTGTGTGTGTGTGTGTGAAGGGGCAAGTATGCAGGGTAGTGGTCAAGATACAGGCATTGCCTTCTTGGCAGTTCTTAGAAGATTAGTAATGAGATCTTAGGATGCAGTTCTTACAAGACAGTGTTCTTCAACCTGTCTGGCCCATCTGATTCTGTAAGATCAGATGAGTAGTTTCTGTTAACATAGGAAACATGAAAAACTTTCCTTCTCCTGCCTAACATTTGTTGCAGATTACTTTTATTTCTAATAGAAGTACCAAATCTTTGGTTTCTTCTTTTTCCCATATTGATCACTGTTACACACAGAGACAACTACATGCATTTCTAGGTGGGGGTGATAGAGTGCTAATTACATTTTATCTACTGCTGCTGAAGAACAATTTGACACAGAACTATATTGCTAAAAATGGACATACAGGCTTTTTCTGATAGGATATGGGGCTTTTTTCTTTGCTTTACTTTACTACATACACAGGTCTTCAACATTATTGCAGATTCAGAAATGTTCCTTTGATCTTTTTGGACTTTCTTTCAACAAGAAACATTCACCAACTGTATGTGCTCCTTTTTGTGTCCCCTCCTCTGTTGTGGTCTGTGTTCCTTATGGTCTCACGGAAGAGGAGATGCCTCTGCCAGTTGAATTGATCCACTCTAAGGAATTTTGTGTGTTTAAAAAGTAGAAAAAGCCTTTGAAAGGACCTTCATAAGAATATATCTTCCCGTTCTCTGTTCAGCATTCTAATTTCTAACCTTTTTGAATTCTACCACTGTTCTGCAGCTACATCTCTAAGTCTCATGTTCTCTCCACAAATTCTACAGAATGACATTCATGCTGTTATCCCATGCTGTCACCACTTCTTCCTCATTTTCTTTAGAAAAATTAATTGTTTAAAGGCAGCATATTCTTTTCTTGTCCTCAAATGGAAAGTCCATGAAGGATGTCTAAGAAAAAAAAATTACCCTGTCCTTACTGGTGTTAAGACACTACCATGTGTACTGCTGCTGCTTGACTTGTTATCAGGGAATAGCTGAAATAAGGCATTAGTAGGGAGAGTTGTCTCTTGGCTACTACCATACTGTTCTGATCATGTGAGTGTGTATTTTAAGCATATGTATGAGAGATCAAATGCAACAGTGAAATGTGGTAGAGAAGTACAGCAAACTGTTCTTCTGCTTTTGGGGCAAAAATATAATTGTCTATTAGAGTCCTAAAATATGTGCCAAACTGGTCTCTGCTGGATTTCTAAACGCTGCAACTTTATGAAGATTCTTATGCCCAGAATCGTATGGACACAGAATGAGGAAAAAATGGATTTGAAATCCAGAGTGAGATGCATGATGAGCTGTTGCACACGGGAGCGAAGAATGACTCTGTGTGTATCTTCAGCTGTGATTGTAACCTGAAAGCCTAAATGTGCAACTCTGTTATTCCCATTCCTTAGTGGGTGGATGTGGGGGTTGGGGGTGTTGGTGTGGAGTATCAAGTAATTCTGTGCTCAGCTAGACCACTAGAAGCAGCTCAGCCTTCCCTGCTCCTGCTGTTTCTTTATATAGATTTGTACTGTGATCTGCTTTATAGACTACTGAGTTAAAGTTGTCATACCGGGATTCTCATCTTCTAGGCTGTGTTTACTTGTTGTGAAAACTGCTGCTTGAAGGCAAAACACTGCAAAATGTAATCTTGACAAGTATCTTGTTGCTCTTGTGGAGAGGGCATAAATATTACTGCATTTGGTTCAGTTTTTGGGAATGTGTAACAATCTTGCCATTGCTCATTTCCCTTTTCTTGAGAAGTTTCACCTTGCATGAAGGTGATCTGTGTAGCTGGTTTGGAGTTTGTTTATTTTGTCCTGTTTTCTTTGTGTTTACACTTGTCTTATAAGGGGCAGAAGGGAAAATATGCAGCATAAAACCAGGTAGTAGGATTGTCTGAATTAATGTCATACTGCTACTTTGGGAAGTAGCTGTGAGCTGTGTGTTTTGCCTCTTTCCTTAGGAAGAACTTGAGCATGTGGGACATCTCTTCATCACAGTGCCAGGAAACTAGCAACTCCTTTTCCTTTTTTTTCCTCGTTCTGATTTCAGTCACTCAATTTTTTTTCAATTTCTTACTGTGAGCTTGTATTTTTTGTATCTTGGGGCTGTGCTCCTAGATGTATAATTTTCCCAAACCCTGTAATTAAGGGATTGGTGTGGTTGAGGAGCCAGCAGAATTGGAGTATGCTGAAGAAAGGAAAATGAGTGTTGCTGGCATTCTTGATGTCAGATGGACTGTTGGGAAACATCAAGGCTTCTGATTGGTTTGTACTCAGGTGAATGCATGAGAAGAAGGAAAAAAAATCCCATTTGGAAGCAGAGGTATACAAAGTACTTTCAACACAGAGGTGTGTGTATGGGTGTGCTACAGATGGATGTTTCCTGTATTACTGCCAACTTTTTTGTTATGCAGTTTCAATTGATCTTGGGAGTACAGCTGACTGTGTCTGGACTGCTGTTATGGTGAATTTTCAGGGGAAATAAAAACAGCTAAAATAAGTACTGCCAATTCTGGTAGTGACAGCTTTTGTCACTTGTAATGAGAACTTCAGCAGTTTCCTTGCACCTTGTCGCTGAGCGTGCTCTTCTAGATCCAATGTAAAACTGGGACTCTTGAATCTTGTTGGACTGATACTTCTATTCCAGAATAAAAAACTCCTGGAGTTCCTGTCACATTATGAACTGTGTCTTGCATTATCTGTTCAGTATCTGATGTTCGTCTGACTCCTTGCATTTTGACCCCAAACTGTTGTGTACTGGTGTGTGTGCACTGTTGAGCAGCGTTCTGGGATGTCCATATGCATTTAGATATATCCTGGAATTGGTCTCCCCAGAAAAAGTAATTTGCTTATTTGTAATCTTCTAGATTCAAAGGTACTGCAAGAATATTTACATCTATTTATTAACCTCTCTCTTGCTGCTTATTTCCTTCCCTCTTCAGATTACACGCTTACAGTGGAGGCTGTGAAATTGAAGCCATTCTTTGTAGCAGGCCATACCTTTGAGATGACATGCAAAGTGTCTTCGAAAAACATCAAGACGCCACGCTATTCTGTCCTTATTACAGCTGAGAAGCCACTAACAGATCAGTCAAATCCCAATGGAACCACTCGTATAATCTCCTTGAATCAGGATTCAGTAGTGCGGCTTGAAGACTGGACAGACCAGACTCGAGTGGATGGCGTGGTTCTGGAGAAGGTCCAGGAGAATGAGTTCCGCTACAGAATGTATCAGACACAGATTTCTGATGCTGGGCTGTATCGCTGTGTGGTGACTGCCTGGTCTCCAGGTGGTGGTGGCATGTGGCGTGAAGCAGTGAATGGGTTATCCAACCCTATCCAGATAGACTTCCAGACATCAGGTTGGTATGGAATCTGGCATCTGTGTATCTGAGCCAGAAAGGGGGAGCTCTTTGACGGTCTCTCAGGGATTTCCCTGTCTTTGAGAAATACCTACCCTTTCAAACGTGAAAGGGGTCTCCAAATGTTATAAAGCCTGGGAGCTTTGTCTCTTTTGGTGGTATTTGTGTCCTTTGTGCTATTGATTCTTTACTAAGATGTTCAACAAGTGGCTGTTAATTCATTAATTCATAACCCCTGGGTTTTTCTTGACTAATGCAGTTTTTATGGTCCTGCAGGCTCAGAGCTGGTTTTCAGTGTGGAATAACCACTACCAAGTTTCTCAGCTTTATCACTAGATTGCTGTTAGATGTAGCGGCTGCTCTGGAAGAACATTAATATAAACTAGACTTCTGTTCCAAAACAGATTAGATTAGCATAACATTAAATTGCCTGAGCACTCCTTCCCACAGTTGTTATCACAGAAAGTGGTCAGATCAAGGTAATGGTAACATTTCAACCAACTCAGCCGTTGTATCCTGCCACTGGAAGACCTTAGAGGCCCCTTGTGGATAGACTACAGAGCTCCACAAAATGGGATGAGTTTCAGTATCAGAAGCTTGTCCTGTTCCTCTCATCCTTGCTGAAACCCTCACATTCAAGTGTAACTCAGCCTGCCTGTTTAGATTTTTCTAACGAAGCGTTCTTGTCCTGGTATTTTGTTAGGGAGTGGGAGAGGGGCACAGGATTCGTTTGGATTGTCAGGGGTGCATGTCAAGTCCTATCGTGCTGTGTGGATGGGAAGGTACTGTAGAGCTGTTTTCATACTGGTAGTGTACTTAGGAATGAGGGCTTGATCTCGTGATTTGATAAAACCAAGCTGATGACTTTAGTGGTTTTGAGGAGCCATTGGAGTAGCCCAAAAGTGTGTCTTTTGTTTGAGCTTTGTAGTTAGCTGCTTTTGTCTCAAACCTCCTGCATTCCTCCATTCCTATTCACAAGCAGAGCTTGGGAGGTCTCATCTCGCATCCCTGGTTCTTCATGTGAGTTATTCTATTTATAATAGTGGGGCTGTAGGGGATTTTAGAAGATGTGTCTGAGACTAGGAAAGAGCATCCCAACTTCCGGTTGCATCTATAGCTAAGGTAATCATTCTCTATGAGATGATTTCTAACAGCTGCACTCCATTATCCTAGGCACACTGGGAAAAGGACAAAGGCTGTGCAGAGGGGGACAGCCTTGGAGTGAGAGCATCACTTTGTAATCAGCTTTCAAATGTAGCATCTTGAAACAAACCCCAATGAAGATACAGCCTGACCTAACCTGGCCAGAGAGAGGACATTGACTCTTCTAAGTAATTTCTGGTTGACTTTTTGTTTAGTTTTCTGCTAAGTGACTGTTCTGAAAATAATCTGTTAGTTCCCTGTGTTCCAAATCCCTCTTAGAGCAGCATTGTCACAGCTGAATACTGCTGTAGATTTCTTTTTTTCTCAAGATAGCTTAATGGGATATAGTTATAGTTTTGTTACTCTTGATATCTGGGTCAGACACAGTGGGTGAGCAGTGTTGGCAAAAGGGCGATGCAAGAAACCAGCAAGTATGAAATCTGCCCCAACCTGCTCCCTTCTAGCTCTTATGCGGAGTCTTTCCTGCACAGCAGTGGTGGTTGGTGACTCTTCCAACGTTGTTTGTCTTATGTCACTTTGAACTCCCATCCAAAAAAAATTGACAGCATGCTATTGGTATCCATGGTTCAGAGGGAAACCTGTGAACTATGCAAGGGAGGAAAATGTGCATCTTGCGGTCTTCATTTTGCTGTTACTCTACTCCCATACACAATTTCTGGCCTATAGAGAAAAAAAGGGAGGCAGCCTGTAGCCCTGCTCTGGGGATGTGTGAATTTCCAGTAGCAAGGCTGGAGCAGGGGAAGGAATAATCCTGAAGCCCTGTGAGCCTTTCGCTCTTTGCAAAAGAATGAGGAGAGAAACGAGATCCCAGGCATAATTTACTGGACAGCTATTTCCCGAAATTTTGGCACATAGCAAAATCTGGCTTGAAATACTTTTTTAAATTGGTGAATGAACTTTTTGTCCTTCTGTTTTTACTCGGATATCCTTGCTGGACAATCACCTTTGGGAACGATGAGGATGTGATGAGAACATTTAGAAAGGACTAACTGGAGTTATTATTTGGAATAGTTTTTGGAATGGGGTATACAAGACAGAAGATGTTTTGTGTGTTACTTTGGTTTTGTTTGAGGTATAATGTCTTTGCTGCAAACTGACAGAGTTGTGGAGTTGGTGGTAAATGGCAAAGTTGTGGAGCAGGTATTAAAGCACAGCTCAGGTATCACACCCTTGTCTTCCATCCTGAGGTACAGGCAGCTGTCAAATTTTTTTTTCAAAAAAAAGAAGCTGGTGCCAGATTTTCTGTAGTGGGAGTGGTGAAAGGCAGACCTACTGAGATCAGTGGTTGCTTCTAGAGAGAATGAGAGGCTTCCCAGATTTGGAGGGAAGACACTAACAAGGAAATGGTCAGAAAAAGAAGAAGGGTATGAAGCTCTTCAGGTAACAATAAAAACTGGGGAGCACTGTTTTGCTAAATCCTGACCTGAATGGGTGAGGAGTAGTTTGAGTGCTCTCTCTAATTGTGCAATTGACTCACTAATAGTACTCCTGGCTTTTGGGGTTCTCAAAGTGTAACAGGCATTTTGACTGTGACTGTTGGAGGTAGGGGGCATATAATAAGTCAGTACAGTTTTGAAAAATAGAAGGGATTCCATTACATCATTTTTCAGGTTTTACCACAAGGGATGCTATAGGGAGGCGATAGATACAGAAGCAGTATTTTCAGCAGAAGGAAGCTCTTAAAGGATTTTACATGAAGCTTTTAGTCACAGAAAGATTTTTGTCTCAATTGTTTTCATTGATTCCTTTTTGATAGGGGATGGGGGCTTGCTAGGACTGGAAATCCTTTCTTACAGTTTCACTGCCTCCCAGATGTCTCGGAGTTGAGTGATGTTTCAGGGCGGGGTTTTTAGTGTGCATATGCATTGTACAGTGTGATCTACCCTAACAGCAGGAGGCCTGTAAGCTTTTTATATATGAGCTGGGGACTGTGCACATGAAACTTCAGTGTTTCCTCCCACAATAGGTTTGAAATGTGGCAGTACTCTGAAATTTTTTTCCATGAACGCCTGTGGAAAATGTCTTGCTCAGATTCTTTCCATTCAAGGCAAAACTTGCTGGCTGCAAGCAGAGCCTTCCTCTTTACTTTCTCCACTTGCTGTTGCAGAGGGACGTATTTATTCCATTTGGTTAACAATCTGAAATGTTAACGTGAAGGCATTCATTTGAAACTTTCTGAAGTAAAAAATGAAATGTAGATTTTGTCCACTGAATTATCTAAACTGGAAGTTGGGGAGTAGTGGTGGTGAGGAAGAGACTTCCTGTGTCATTAATTTTCAAATATCCAATCAATGGCAGATTGTTCTCTGCTGGTTATATTTTAAGGCCAGAGAGGATCTTGTGAATCCTCTGGTCTGGCCTTATTCACATGGATCACTAGACTAACTGCATAAAATGAGTGCCTGCTGTATGTGCAGTATCTGTAAGCAAACTAAGCCAATTTGGGTGGCAGTGGGAAACTGTCCCATATGAAGACCACTTTTCC
This sequence comes from Heliangelus exortis, assembly GCF_036169615.1. Lineage (NCBI taxonomy): Eukaryota > Metazoa > Chordata > Aves > Apodiformes > Trochilidae > Heliangelus > Heliangelus exortis. The sequence continues at coordinate 104,484,293 of NC_092422.1, read as the reverse complement.
CTGTTTAAAACAGAAGCTCTGCCATCTCTCTTTCAAGGGTTGCCCAGCAATGCAAGGTACAAGAGCAGCTGCCAGTGCCTGTCTTGACATTTTCTTTCAATTTCATTGCATTATCTCTGTTGAAACTCAAATGCATCCTCTCTCCTCCTAAGCATGTGATACCTTGCCTTTCTTTCAGCCTGACAGACACCTGTCCTCTCTACCTTGCTGTGTATCAAGCCAGTGTATCAGTACAGTTTCTTGTAAGACTTGTGATCCAACACACCCAGCCTGAAGTCTCTCACTTGAGTTCTGGTAATCTGCAGGTGTCACTCCAGTGACAGTGCCTGTGAACTGCAAGGGCTGAACCACAGAGGAGAGAGGCTGTCTCTTTTTTATGCTTCCCTTTGCCCATAGCCTTAGCAAAGGTGAGAGTCAAATCGCTGGGAACTTGCTTGAGATCAGAGTGTTTATCATGTGGGTCTGTGTAATGATATCTGGTTCAAATAGCTCCAGTTGGCCTACAGCTGTTTTGTTTGGTTGGTTTGTTTATTTTTTTTTTAGTGGTGAGGCACCTGGTCTCTGTGAAATCCACCTGGTTTATCCTGGCATCCATCCTTTAATTTTATATCACTTTTATTCTAAACCTGGCAACCCACATTAGTGTTTAGAGTGTCTTTGCCCACTATACACTCCCAGGGATTTCCAGAGATGTGACTTATTTTCCTTTCCCTTGAGGGAATCAGGAAGCTTTTAATCTTGTATTTAGAAGTATGTTATGAGCAAGAACCATTCAGAGGAAGGCAGAAAGTTCTGGAGAGGCAAAAATAAAGGAGAACTTTAAGGGAAGTATCTCAATGAAATCTTCAACTCTGGATTCCATCTGCATGTGAGCTCATTGCACAGCAATGTATTATCGTTCGCTTTGGAAGAAGCTGAGATAAACTGAGCTGCTGAAATATGAGCCAAGTATTGATGTTTAACTTGCAATTAAAATGAAATGATGCCCTGCAATGACCCCAAGAGATACTCAGTTTCAAGAAAGGAGAAAAGAGAGATTCTAAAAGGGAAGAAACCTTAATCATGGAAATGAATGAAGAGCAATAAAGCAGAAACTTTGGCAGGGAAAGCTGGTTTTCCAGCCACTGCCAATGGGCAGGAACGTGCTTTGTCATTGTGTATCTTTGTGCCTCTGTGCATTAATGTGTAGCTGGAAGTAGAAACCACAGACTAAACTACTGAGGCTTCTTCCAGAAACAGTTATTATGAGGCTTGGGGTAAAACTGGTTAGGGAACAACTCTATGAAAAAGCAGGGAAAGGGCAGGGGACTGAAATAGTGTGGGTGAAGGAGCTTATTATCTGGAGATAGGCAAGGCATGGGATTTCCAGTTCAAGAGTGGATGATCTGTTGCCAGGGTAGATAAAAATAATAATTTGGAAGACAGAGAACTTGAGTCACATCAGTTTTCCCTTGTTGTGGTTGGTTGGATGTAGGGAAGCTGCAGGCAGGGACTGCAGGCCGGCTGGGCAGTGGTACAGGCTTCTTGAGTGGAATGACCTGCTCTGGATCTCTGTTGTCAGTCATGTTACTTGACCTTTCCCTCATCTGCTTTACTTGTATGCAAAATAAAGGTAACTTGTGTCTGTGGAGAGACCATACCTTAGTTTTGCAGAGATGTTCTGGATAAAATGATTCAGAAAAGGTCAAAATGTTGTGTAGAGCCTAAGTAATTCAAATTTCTTTTGTAAATCTAGATTTTAACTGGCTTTTGATTATTCTCCCTTCTTTTCTCCTTCCTTGTCTTGCAGTTTTAAGGTGTTGGGATTACTGATCAGGGAAGGAATGCAGGGAGAATGGAGTGACATTTGGAGCTCAGGATTTTTTTATTTTTCTCTAATGTGTTAATCCTTAAACTGAGTTAATTATCTCAAACTTGAACTCGCCCTTTCTACCCTGCAGCCTGTTCAGCGTGAATCTGATTGAGCACAGAGTAATAAAGTAAAGTTGGGCAGCTTATCAACACTTTATTTTCATTTACTCATGTGGAAGAATTTGGAATTACACTTTTAGGCTGAAAACTCTAATACTGTAGCATTTGGATCCTGGAGTTTCCTTCCTGATTTGTGTGAAATCAATGGTTTGAGCTATGAGATCTGCCATAGAAGGGGACATTCAGAAGAAATTGCACCAAATGCATCCTGATGCCAGAACCTGGTTTCTCTTTAATAATTTCTAGATTTGTACTATTAAACTTCTGACCTCAATTTCTTCTCTTTCTGTTTAAAATTAGTGAAGTGTATTCCAAGCATTCAGAAGTCAAGAAATGCTCTGGAAATTCTTTCTATTCTTATCTTGAATGCAGGTGTTTATACTATAAAACTTTTACTACTTTAATAAAGAAGAAAGCTTATTTTAGGGGTTGTATCTAAGCTTACTTTTGGATTTCCTACAGTGAGGAACAGAGATTTGAGCTTTGTTTAAATCAAGGGTCTCAGCAGATGGCAATTTAGGGGAAAAGGATGCTTAGTTCTTAGACTTGGACATGTTGGTTTGCTCTGTAAATGTGTGCTCCTTAGTAATTTCCAAATTAGCTGACGGCACGATGCTTATCTTCAAACCTAAAGTTATTAAAATGTAATTATTTCTCAGCTTTCAAACTACTTCTCAACAGCTTTCCTGTACTTAACTGTGCATTGTTCGTGATGAGTTTTACAGCTCATGCTTGATCTGTCAACCCTGCAATTGAATCTAAATTCTGGTTTGTTTATTCTCCCGTGTGACCAGTAGGTGCTAATAACAGTATTTCAGACTGTTAAATAACCGGTAGCAAGGTGAGCAAAGTGACATCATACGTTATCTGAAGAGTTCTGTTTTTCTCAGTGTTAATGTAGCATGAACTCAGATCTCATCGAAGGAGAGTTCGTGTCACCTCCTCAACCCTTCCTGTGACACTGGAAATGCTTGAGCGTGGAGATGGTGAGATCCTGATAGTTGGTATCATCAGGGTCTGCTGGGAGTTGCCTGTCACTACATGCCTGCATCTGTAAGCTTGGCATTTAGGGTTGTGTGTTTGTGTTTCACTTTTTGTTGTTGTTGCCTTGGATGGTAAAAACTTAAGAAAAGCAGTTGGGTTTTTTATTCCAAGCCCTACTTGGTGGAGTCTATATTGAGGGCTTCTTGAATACTGTGGTGTGATAGTAATGGGGAGAAAATACCCATGAGCATCCACAACTTGCATAGGATTTTTGTGGCACATTTTTGACCTCTTGGGTGGTCCTCAGGAGCCTTGAAAACGTGTCTGGAAGCATTCTGTGCTTGCTTTGGTGCATTTTTTTTTGCCTAGGTGCTTTTCTTGAGCCTGCAGTGAAGCAGATGTCCAGCTAGATAAGGTGATAGGTTTTGCTTGTAACCTGGTAACAAACATTGGTTTGGTGCTTGTTTTGTTTGAGGTTGGCAGGCATCTTATTCCTGCTTCTCTCATTCTGTTGCCAGTCAGGTTCAGCTGAAGTCAGAGTAAATTGCTTAAGCTGGTGACACAAATCAGGCTAGTTATAATCTGGTTAAAAGCACTGGTCAGTTGGGTTTTTTAGCATAAAACCACACAAAACCAAGACTAGAATCTTTCTATAGAGAAAAGCAGCATGCAAATGACTTTTAATGAGGGATTAGAGCTTCTGTGAATCTTGCCCAGCCTGTGTAGGGACTGACTCAATTCTGACTGAAATGTACTGTATGGTGGAAGGTAGGGAATTAAATGATCCAGTTTAGGGCTAATGGGACTCAGTTGAAAACAGCCTCCTGCCTTTTCATGGTTTTGGGTGAGGGGTGGTGGTGGTTGGAATATCTGTTAAGCTGTATTCTGTTCTTTCATGTCTGACAATAGCCCAATGCCCAGAGCATGGGGCATGTGGGCACCAGGCCTGAGATAGTTTCAAAAAGAAAGATGCTTCTCCTAGGAAGTTGCAACCACAGTTTTCAAGACTGAACTAAGATGTTTTCTCTGTAATGAAGCTTGCTTATGTTTAAAAAACTAAAGTTTTCTCTTCAGCTGGAGTGGGAAGAACATACCCTCTGACACATCTCTTAACTCTTCTGTGGAAATCTAGTTCTTCTAACACGGGACAGTAATTTCTCCCTGAAGGCACAGAGAGTAATTTTCAGGACATGCACCCTAATAGGGATATAACTGTGGCTTACCAGTGCTGGGGAGGGGGAGGTGTGTGACTGTGAAATGACAGAGTAGCAGCTGCCTAGCATCCTTCTTAATGCCCAGGAAGCTTTGACACTTCATATGGGAGGCAGGGGAGAGAAGCACTTGGTGATCCACAACTGAAGAGCGTATAGGGAGTGCTGCATAACGTGAGACATGGCCTTTCCTGACTGAGACCAAACAGGCTTTGCTTCTACCCTTGTGATGTTCACTTACCAGGAGTATTCAGACTCCACTCTGCATTAGTAGTTTGTTAGCATGCCAAGGTTTGAAGCCATTGTGTTGAATGCCGTAGATGACTGGACTTTGAAGATAGAAATAAGAAATGAAAAGTCCTGTCTGTATATGTGCTCTCTGCCTTTCCTTGTTTACGCTGCCAGAACAGGGGCAAAGCAGCCCATCTTTAGCATGACAAAGTTGGGATCATGCAGTTCATCTCCCTTGCTCAGTCCCTTCCAGCATCTACTGAGGACAGAGCCTGTTGGCTATATTTCTTACATGATGTCACTTCCTTCACTGGTAAGACTTAGGATAGGTATTGAGCTATAGACAATACCAGGATTATTATGGTGCTGTTTTGAGTGTTGGTCTCTCCCTCCCAAGTGATAGGACTAGAGAGAATGGCCCCAAATTGTGCCAAGGGAGGTGTAGATTGGGTATTAGGAGGTTGTCAGGCACTGGAACAGGCTGCCCAGGGAAGTGGTTGAGTCACCATACCTAAGGGTATTTAAAAGACATGTAGATATGATGTGTAGGGGCATGGTTTAGCTGTGGACTTGGCAGTGCTGGGTTAACGGTTGGACTTGATGATCTTACAGGTCTTTACCAACCAAAACAATTCTGTTCTATGATTTTGCCAGTTTTACCTTTGATCAGTGCAACAGAGGGTATGTGGTGGGAATACAGGGATGTTTCTGGCAGATTTGACAGTCTCTTTGTTTCTGTTGCTGTGATGGTTCACACACGGCTGGAGACTTTTCTGGTTATAATTGGCTGGAGTGCCCTGATCCACGCTGCTTTTAGTCCCCTAGGACCTGGAACTCCTGTCTGTACAACTCCAAAGAAAATTATGGAAAATATCTTGGTTTATCTGAAGATAACTAATCAAATAGGCTGCAAGGGAAATACAGTTGGGGTGTGTGTGTTTGTGTGTGAGAATGTCAGGAAATAGAGTTCATATAGAAAGAGTTTGGATAGAGGCTGAGGAAGCGATCAGATTAATCTCTCTTCATTCCCCCAGAAAGATTCCATCATTTTGAGTTTAAGTTGGAGCTGCAGCCTGCTTGTGAAGTCACTACCTGAACACCTGAACTTCATTCTGGGTCTCTTATTTCCTTAAATATGTTTTAGCATAAACATGTAGGAGTTTTGGTTAGTAGTCCACACGTAACATCTACCATATCTCTACCATCCTTTTATCCTTGGCTGGTGGGATAACTTGCTGTCTTAATTTTCAATAGAGGACTTGATGTCATCATGTGTACAGAGCTCTGGAATTATATGTCTACATACTGCCCTTATGTACAAAATACAACTGCTTCTGGGCATGAGAAGAGGGTTGTAAAAAATGGTTGTAAAAAATTATTGGTATAACAAAGAGCAGCTCATTGGGCCCAGTAAGAATTGTGGAGGAAGTTTTGGAAGCCACAGAAGTAATTACTGCATTGGAATTGGAATTAATTTCTTAGTTTTTGGTGTAATCTCTTCTGACCAAAACAAGCACAGGCCCTTGTAGTCTAGAATAGTTTCAAGAAAAAATGATAGTTCTAGTTTCATGACACATCAAAGTTTCTCTCCAGAACCTCAGTTTGGAAGTAATGTGATAAGTAGATATGATGTGGTGAGTTATCAGCGTAGCTTTCCACACAAATCTGGTGGGGTGGCAAGGGGTAAGTGGGTTGTCTTGGATGATTTCATTAGATGTCCCCATCAAAAGCATTGTTTGCTGCTGACCCTCAATGGATTTTAAATTTACTAATTCTGTGCTACAACAGTTGCATGTAAGAGTGGAGGAAGGCAAATCTTCCAATGGCTTTTTTTTTTCCTTCCAAACTAGCTTATTGTGCTTGTTGCTGATATCCTAGAAGTAGACAAGACAGGCAACTATGTCAGCTAATGGAGTCTAGGGAGGGTAAAAAGGGTTTTTACTTAATCTGGGTCACAAGTTCCTTCTTGGGTTTCCTGACCCTTTCCACCAAAGCCATCATGGAGGCCATTGTTAGCATGAGCTTTCCTCCTCCTCATATCATTTGGTTGTTTAATAGAGAAATCACTATGGGTATTTTGACCAATTCTTCAGTTTCTGCCTTGTGAAGTAGAGAGTGCTAGCAATATTGGCATATCTGAGGAGTTGTGGTTTTGTGACTTTTGCACCAGAGATGTAGTATTTGTCAAAACTTTTGTTTTTTAACTTACATGCCTCAGAAGTTAAACCCCACATGTTGTCATGGTGTCTGAGCATTTCATAACAGCCTAACATTTTTCATCAATGCAATCACCACTTTGCAGCTGAAGGAGTTACTGTACCCTTGGGCTTTGAGAGATCTTTTACAGAAGATGCTTATCTGTGGCAGAACCTGAAGGAAACCCACAGAAAAGTGTTATCAGATGCACTTCTTGTATTGTCTTGTGTTTCAGTTTGGAGCAGAACCTTCTGTATTGTTAAAACACTGCTTGAATTCCTACTGACAGCCTCAGCCAAAAAGATTCATGTTAGTTTAGCCTGAAAACCTGAATGTTCTTGATCTTATAGAGGAGTCACCAGTGGAAGGCAGGCTCCTTTTGTGCAGGACAGTGGAAGATAGACTTGGGCAGCAGCCTCTGTGTTGGGTGATAAGTCTGGCAGTTTGGGTACTTTGCCTTAGCGGAGGAATTAATGGCTAAAAATGGATTACTATTTTGCTAAAACTTGCATAACTGCTTATTCCTGCTTCAGAGCTCTCTCTCTGCAAAGAGTCCTTCAAAAACATGCAAGAAAGATTTTTGGACACTGAAGAAAAGCCTGTCATGAATAATTGCTGTTACTCTTTTCTAGGTCCTGTGTTTAATGTCTCGGTGCATTCTGACAACCCAGCGGTTTACCAGGGTGAACTGGCAGATTTGTTGTGTATCATCACAATGGAAGGAATTGCACTTGAGCCAGGTATTTTGCAAAATTATTTTACCTATAAATCATTTGCTTTCACCAGTCAGAATGATAACTAGCAGTTACAACACCATGTCCTTTAAGGGAGGCTGTGGAATTGAGAACCAGCATTGAAATCATATAGAATAATATAAATGCAGGAGAGCATGTTCACACAGCCCAATTTAAAACAAGGTTCTTTGTTTCACATTCTGAGGAGAGATGGGGGAAGAGTGTTCTTGCTGATAAACCCCCCTGTGCTGGCTGTACCAACTAACCCCACTGCTGACAATCTCAGCATACAACCCCTAGGTGGGCCATGGAACCTATTCCTCTTTCCTTTAATTGGAAAGGGGTCCACTGGCAAAACCTGTGAGGAGAAAATCATCTGTAAACAAATCTTAGTCATCTGTCCAGTCAAATTCCATCAAATTGCTGTGAGAATAACTCTGGTTCTTATAACCAAAATTTGGGTTTGGAATGAGTTAAGGTTTTTTAAAAGTAATGATATTTATATATATACATATATATATGAATATAAAGTTTAATTAAAATAAATATATATGTAAATAGAGATATATAAATATATATACCTAAATGTAAAGAATTCTTTATTCAGGCGAATCTTAGAATGTAAGTCACTACAAAAGAGGTGCTATGCAGAAAATATTACTTACAATGTAGTAGCTGATGAGATGAAGTACCAAGCTTGGTAAAGGTCCATCATTTGGAATTTCAAAGATGTCTGCTCTACATTAAATCTGAGTGTAGCGAGGAAGCAATTTGCTAGATTATAGTTGTGTGCTGCCTGTGGAAAAGTTACAGAAGTCTGTAGATTGGGTTCTTGAAATGCTTGGTAGGGAGGAAAAGCTGAGTAAACTTTATTGCTGTGAACAGATTCATAGCTTGGGATACTGGACACAGCAAACAGTGATGCATATGCCTGTACATATACCTTAGTCCACTCTGTGGTTTCAGCTCTGCAGGAAGCCTCTTCTTAGTTAAGGTGTGCCCCAGGTGTTGTTGAGAGGCAGTACCCAAAGCAGCTGGCTTCCTTTGCAAAGTAATAATTGTTGGCAGAGAGCATCTGCTGCTGCTTCTGCTGGTGCTGGGCAGCTAAAATAAGCTTGGGATTGCCTTGTGAAAGGGGCCTCAGCATCCCTGAAAAGTGAATGCCCTAAGTGTGGCTCTCCTGTCAGTGCTTCACTGCAGTTGAGTTCATCAGGGGTTTTTGTGTTTGGTAGCTTGAGACTGGGAGAAGCACTGACAAGATTAAGATGATCAAAGGGATCAAAATAAAAAGATGTCCTCTTTGAGGAGCTGCTCATGGGCAATTCATAAAGGTTCCTGGAGGTTTATTGAATTGATAGATGATGCCTGAAGTTGGAAATCATGCTGTTGCCAGGGGTGATGAGCAGCCCAGTTTAAATGTCAGTACGGTAATCTGTTACATAGCTGGGTAATATCATCTTGAACATGGCAGATCTCTACCTTTGGGTTTTGATTTTGGCTTTTTTTTGGGGGGTGGTGGGGAGGTTGGCTTGTTTTGGCTTTTGAGTGTTTTGGGGGATTTTTGGTTTTTTTTGTTTTGCAATAAGGTAGAGGAGGCCCAGGTAACAAATACAGCCAAAATGGAGTAAAATTTGGCATTGTGTCAGGCTTTGAGGGAACCTTTCAGTCCATGCTCTGAGTCTCCAATTGCTGAATGAGCAGGATTTGGGGCCTAACTAGCCCTGCTACATGGACAAACCCCATGTGGGCCTTTCATATGGGCCTGAGAAGCTCTTCCCCTCTCCAGTCCTTGCTGGTCCTCTGTATGATACTGGCAGAAGAGCTGCAGGGAACAGCTGGAATCTGTGCAACAGCTGTAGGGTGTATACTCTGCATGTCAGCCTGCCTTTTTGGCCTTGGGAGATGGAGGGGACTAGACCAGTGGGATAGTGGAGCAGGTTAGATAAAAAAGGGCCTTACGGGCTCATGATAGCAAACAGATTAGTTCCTCAATAGTAACCTTACCCCCCCATATCACATCTCTGATCTGTCTCTATACATAATATATAATTACAATTTAATTCACAACTGGAATGGAAAACTTCCTTTGTAAATGAGTGCCAGATATTAGACAGACTGAAAATAACAGGACTGTCTCATTGTGGCATGTTGTTAGGGAATCCTACACCAGGTAATCAGATAAACAGAGCAAGAGTTGCCAGCATCTCCTAGAAGATGACAGATGACAGCAGTACAGACATGGTCTGAGACAGAGCAAGTGCATTTGACTGCTTCCTGAGGGCTGTGATGGCTTTCAAAGGCTATTTACACTTCTGGTGTCAGACCAGCTTCAGGACTATGCTTTAGGCTATTTTATGAGCAAAGAAGAATCACAGGGAATTTCATAGGATGTTTTGCTTAGTGCATTTCCAAAACATTTTGAACATACTTGGTATACCAGCCAACTCTGCTCTTGTACACATAGGCACTTAACTTTGTAAACATGCTTGTAGATTAGTATGTATGCTTCCTATAATAAACTGAGGTGTCAGGTGCCTTTTCTCCCTCTTTTCTGGACAATCAGAAAGATAAAGTACTTCCAAGGACCTGAAAAAAAGTTATATGACCAATGATCTTTGTAAGTGCTCTTCTTTTTTACAGCTAGAGCACTCTGTTTTCTTCTAGAGGTGTTACTTATGGGTTAGACCCCTTGTCTGCTAGAGGGAACTCATGATACTTTGTGTGTGCTAGTGTGTACCCACCCTGTGGGAAGTTTTCAAAAGGGTGGAAAAGGTTCTGGCATGACTGCTGTGTGCTTTTATTTTCTCTGGCTCTTTGAGACCCTGCTGAAATGGAGCATGTATTACTAAGCTCAGGACATGGCAGCAACTGCTCCATCTAAAGAAGTGCTCCTTTTGGCTTGGAAGCTGTGGTTGGTGTTCTGAATTGATATGAGGGGAGTATGTGTGTGTCTGGGGGGAGTAGTAGTTCTTCTGTGCCCTGGAGATATAAAAGCTGCTGCTGATATTTCTGTTAAATACACATTTTCACAAATGATCTCTAGACTTACCAGATCACCCCTTTTTTGGCTGTGTGCTTAGGGATTTAAAAGTATTACATACTGTGCCTGAAAAGAGATGGGTTTTTATCTACTCCAGACAGACCCAATGGGCACTCTGGAGAATTTAACAAAACCAGCTTGTTTACTTCTTGTATGGCTTGAAGTGGATTGCACAGCTCTCTAGGAAGCCCTATTCAGCTTCATTTAAATGTTGTAAACAAAAAGGGTCTCAAAATTGTGATTCAGCACTGTAACAAGATGCTGAGAGAGCTCCATTCTAAGCAGTGGAAGTGTATGGTTCCTAAGAGCTGGTCTAGAAATAGGATTCCCTGTTTTGAGTAGTGCTTGGCCGAGGAAGCAGCTAAGACCCAGACAGCTTAGTCCTGTGTGTCAAATTGAAATATGCATAAAGATGTGCTTTACATATTGATGATCCTCACTAGCTGAGGAGGGGAGGAAGCATAGCACCACTGTCCTCAGAGAACTCTGAAGCATCCAGCTTCCATGGCTTTGTGCTCCTTTAGGAAAGCAGCTGAGTTGTATGACCTGGGGGCACTGAGGGCATTGATTGCTTTCTGAGCTTGGCACTGGGATGTTATCCTTTCCTCTAAATGTGGGGCAAACCGTGTTCAGGTGTCCCACACTGTTAACTTGTGGGTCGCAGGAGGGACTGATTTAAGAAACTTTTATGCTGTTAAGTGTGAAAGTGGTTCTAATGTTTGGGTTCATTTTTGTAGACTGGGGACAAAAATTGTGAGAGTGAACTGTCAACATTGATGCAAGGTGTGTATGGAATGGTACTGATGCTTTTGAGAATCCTGGTGTGTGACCTGTTTTTTATCAGTTAAACTATGTAAATATGTAGTTATAGCATATACTAGCACTATTAGCAAATATTAGCACTTGGGAGGTGCTAGGCATATTCACCACTGATCTTTATAGAGTACCTGACTTACGTTCTCGTTTTGCTAAATTTCCCTGTGTTTTATTTTATGGAAACCAGAGATACATAGAAATGAATTAGATGACTTTGCTGTCTTAAGCTATTTCAAGGAGGATGGTGACAAAAAGTATTCAGAGCCAAATCCTCCCTCTGTCTGTAGTGAGTCACTAATTGCACACTGTGTATACTGACTAATAAAATATGTTGGCATAATACTGTTGTCCCATGTTGTAATTACAGAAGATAGTTTCAGCTATTTCAAAGTGATGAAGTGCCTGCACTCGTCTTTGCATGTGGAGGGAAGGGAACTCAAATTAACTGAGACTAAAAGGAGTTCTTCAAAGGTAGCAAGTTGCCTGGGAATCTGAAAGCTAGTAATATCTAAATGTCCTGTTTAAACCTCTTCTAGCAAGTGCAGTGGTGTGTTCAGTTGGACTTAGCCTGGCAGGTGTCCATATACTCCTTCTATACCTGGAAACAAGAGCTAATGGCAGTGTTGATGATCTTTGGAAGGATCTGCTCATTGCCAGTGTGACTGCCTGTGAACTGGTGCTATTACCCTATTTGGCATAAACGGGGAGCAGAGGCAGAGAGTAGTTTACAGAAGCAGAGCTCTCTCCAGCAGAGGCCCTGTTTCCCACAGACAGTGAGTGCCACAAGCAGAGGACAAAGTTTGGTCCTGTTAGATTAATGTGTTTATGGTAATTTTTATTAACTTTGCTTTCAAGAGAAGTTGTCTGAGTGTGATGCCTGTTAACTTAATAGTAGTATTTGTAGTATGAGAAGCAAGAGTGATCATTGTGAGGGCTGCTGGTCCATATGACCTGTGCTGACCCCCATGTAGAACTGGGAAGCCCATTTCTGCCATAGGACTGCAAAAGAGGTTTCTTGAGGTTCTGTGCTATCTCTCGCATCAGATGGACATGGCAACAAGGGCATTAAATGCACTGGTGTCTCAGAACAGTTTGATCAGCCAGCATCTCTGGTTATAACACCTGTTTTCTCATATTTGTGTTTTGTTTTGGAAGATTTGTGTAAACCATTGCACCTTACAGGGAAGTTGATTATACCCCACACAGTGGGTGGTTTTGGTCTGCAGTGAGGGATGTTCCACCTAGACAGCTGATGCTATATTCAAGTAGCAGAGCTGCAGATGTCCCTTCACTTTGAGGTTCCCTTCCTTTTCTGAAGTATTAGCTTTGCTGGTAGAGGCTTAAAAAGTGTCTTCATTTACATGTGCAAAGAATTTGAATACAGCACCAGGTTTGTGGCTTTATTTTTTCCTTTAGCCTGAAGCTCAAGCTTGGAAGTTTAGAGAAGCAAACTCAATTACATGAAAGATTTAAATTTTTTTAAATTTAATTTTTAAAGTTTTAAATTTTGGGTCAATAATCTTGTATTTTTCAGAGATCTTCATGTTAGCAAATGGAGTTTTGATGCATTGCCAATATCACTGGAATTGTCTTAGGTGTGAAACGGTTAAGCACATTCTACTCAGAGATGTTAAGCAATGGTTCCAGTTTGGGCTCATCAGCTTACCCATGTGCCAGAAAGGAAAAACTGTTGACCAAACAAGTGAGCAGGCTTTTCCTGTCTGCTCTAGGTCATGCCAGGTTTCAGACTGACAGGTGCTGCTGGACTCAGGTTAGCAAAGAATAGCAGTGATTTTTAAAGTAGATACTCAACTACATCAGCTTATTAGGGTTAAGAAGAGATCTCCTAATGGGATCAATAAGATCTTGCATGAAGGTAGAAAGAGCTAGATGTGTTGATGAGCTCTGACTACCTGTCAGCTGTATTAAATGTTAAAGGTTGAGTAAGTGCATTTTATAGGCTATCTCCTTGGCTAGTAAAACTTGTGTGAGGTGTGATGCTTAATGATGTGTGACAGTAACCCACAACTCTGGGAAAAATGTATAAAAGCATTGTGGTCAGGATTTGCTCCTGAATACTTGGTATTTTTGCAGATAATTTTGTGTGCTCTGTATAGAATCCCTGTATTCATTTAGGCGGACAAAATATAAGGAAGCAATCTCCAGGAAAAAGAGCCTTCTGACTTAGTGGTTGTGTAGGCCCTGCATGAAGATAGTGATTGAAAATCACTGTCTGCTAGCAAATGTGTAGAACTTCCAATCCCTTTTCAGTGTAGGTTCAGCATAGCTATAGAACTTATTACAAGACTAGGCCTGTTTGGTAAAAACTTAGATCAGAGATGAAATATGAATTTTAGTATGACAGGCAGGACAGCAAGAAATCTCCTCTTTGTTGTCACTACTACAGTCACCCTTTCTGTGCAGCTACATTCTTCATGCCTGTGCATTTCATTGCAGTTCACTGCTTGAATTACCCTGGAAAGGATATGTTCAAGGCATTTTTTTTTAATTTTTTTTTTTTTTCCCAATTATTTTTCCTTTTCTTTCACTGTCAGACCAGCACTGGCTATTCTGCTTGTAGATTAACCTTTCTGCTGAGAAGTGTCGCTGTGAATACTCTGCAGAGCTCACCAACATGTCCAAATTCTTCTTTGTCCACCAATGCAGATGACATGTCCTTTGATGTCTCCTGGTTTGCTGTGCGCTCCTTTGCACTGGACAGAGAGCCTGTCTTGCTGGCCTCACTGGACCGGAGAGGGATCGTCACACAGAGTAGGAGAAATGGGAGCAGTGATCTTAGCCTGGAGAGAATCAGCCCGCTAGAATTCCGGCTCCGTGTTCATGGCTGTGAGGACCACGACTTTGGGAACCACTACTGTGTAGTGACCCCATGGGTGCGATCTGCCACAGGCATATGGCAGCAGGAACCCGACATCAAAGCCAAACCCATCTTTCTCTCTGTGAAAATGGATGGTAAGAGATTGCAACATGTGTTGTGCAACTTTTTTTTTAACACTTCATTATGTATTTCTGTGGCAAATATTCCCCATGGCTATTTTTAAAGGTGCCTGTGATAACCTCATTAGATTTTGTTATCCTTTTCTACTATTTGCTGCTTCTGATTGCAGATTCTGTAGACTAGGTTGTCCTAAACATACTGGAGTGTTCTCTTCCCTAATCATCTCTTGGTGATGTTTTGGGTAGCTGGGACATCTTTCAGTCAAGGCATAGTATTCTCTTCAAGTGTTAACCCTTCTGCTGCCTGCAGGAGGAAGCCTTGGTTTGCAAATGGGGCAGGCTGAAGCAGAATCATGTTGTGATTGCTATCAAAGTGGTGGTAACAGAAAAGTCAGAGCTGTGACTCCTTCCTTCCTCTTCTAACCACAAGACATGCTGCTCTCTGCACTTAATGTCTCATCTGCTTTCCAACCTGAGTTGCAAGTGTTGCTAGACTTCACAATAAGCAAGTTGCATGTATGCTGCATTCAGCACATAACTAAGGAGGAAACTAATGCAGGATGGGTTTTTAACAAGTTGCTTTCTTCTCAGTAGTTCCAGGAAGGGTCATATTGGGAAGTTCCATGAACTTGAAAGGAATTGGGAGCTTTTGTTCTCCCTACTGTGCAGATAATTATTATAACTGTTCGTTCCGAACTCCTTACAGTTTTTGACCCTGCCTTTTAACTGGGCAGTAGGTGCCTACATATCAAATTTCTTGTTTAGGTGCCAACTTTGGAAGTTGATTAGGTAAGGTTGCCGAGTGGCAGTGAATATACTGTATGAATAGTTCCAATCAAGCAAAGTGTAGAGCAGTCCAGTCCTTGGTATTTGGAAGCATATTACAAAGAGCACAGCTCAGAGTCTGCCTCTGAGGGGGAGCTTTTGTAAGACTTTTGTTTGGAGGAACAGGTAATGAATACATTTCAGAACTAGCTCTAGCTTTCTCACGTCACGGTTCCTCTGATGCTTCCAGCCTCCCTGTGGCTCTGAAGTGGTGGAGAAAGAATTGGGATGAGGAGGCAAGGGAGTCTGTTAAGAGACATATTTTCTAAACCTCAAAAGGTAGAAATTAAGAAGGGAAATGAGGTAATTTCCATATGAAGTGATTAAGCTGTCCATGACTGAATAATGCGGTATTTTCTCTTTTGTAAGGCAAAAACAAATAAAAGAGATCTCTGAATTTTCTCAGTGATGTCTAACTACTTTGCCTTCCTTTTTCAGTTCTGAATGCTTTCAAGTATCCTCTGTTGATTGGCATTGGTCTGGCTACTGTCATTGGACTCTTATCCTGCCTCATTGGCTACTGCAGCTCCCGTTGGTGCTGTAAGAAGGAAGTGCAGGAAACAAGACGAGAGCGTCGCCGGCTAATGTCAATGGAGATGGACTGAGCGTGGAAGCCAGACACACTTGCATTTTGTGAGAGACTCACAGGGTTCTTGGACTGTGCCGAGACACTCACTCATGGGCCCAAACAAGATGGAGCATTTTCTCTCTGATTTCATCCTGGACCTCAAGCTTCTCCTTGTTACACATCATGTCCTGAAAACATTCAGGCCATATTTAGTGACTGGGAGTTCTCCTTTTCTAGCAGTAATTTCTGCATAAGGATCATGTCCTACTAACGTGCAAACTGTTGAGCCTTCTTCCAGCAGGCCCTGTGACAAAAGTCAGTTGGTTTTTTTTTTTTAATTATTTGATGTTTGTTTTATTTTTTTCTCCCTTTTGAAAAGCTATCCTTCTATGAAGCCATGATGGGCAGGCCAATGGGTAGGAAGTATTAGACTTCTATTGTATTAATCAATCTGCTTTTCCTGTTCCCTTTCTGTGTCCACCTTGGTGTTGACCTTGACTTCTCTGTGTTTGATTGAAGGCTGGATTAGGTTCCTCTGCTGGTGCCTCACAATACTGTTCCAGCAAAGAACTGGTTTATGATATGTCTCCTCTTCCTTGGCTTTCAAAAGGTTTGCAGTTAACCCCAAAACATCACTTGCCTGGAGATCTTTGAGACACTTTTTTAAAGCTTTGTTTTAAATTTTTATTTTCAGTGCTCAAAGCTCTCTGAGATATGCTGAATAGGGGCTAACTTGGCAACTCTGAAGACTCAATTCTGAGGAGCATTTATTGGAAGTCTGCTTATGGACACCTTCTCCCCCACCCTTCCACCTTCTTTTGTCCCCACTACAGCTGCTCACTTTGTGCCTGAGACACTGTTCTGCTTGTGGCAGGGGGGCACATCGTGTCTAGAGACAAGGGCCCAGACTTCTGTTGGCCTCAGGAGAGAGGTGGGAGACCTACCCCACTGGTGATGCTTTGACTTATGAAAAAAAAATGGAAGGATCTTTTTCTATAGTTGGCCAACTGATCATGTTGAGAGAAGTTTTTTAAACTATGTATTACCAAATGCACAGACCAGACTCCAGTGCTGCTTCTTCCAGTCACTCAGTCGTAACCTTTGAGCCTGTGAGAGGAGTCCAAGATCTGCAGTACCTGAAGCGTGGCTCAGGGTAGGAATAGGAGCATGCCCAAGAGAGCAGCAAGAATCCTTCAAGTTCCAGTCATCCTGGTCTTGTGCATGGGCCTGTAGCAGGGCTCTCCCCTGTTTGAGACCTATTCCTAGGTGCTATAGTACAGAAGTCCTGCTTTGGTCTTCCACATACACTTATCTAGCTCCTGAATGAGAGCATCTCCTTTTCCAGGCAGTTCTGTCTTCCCAGCACAGCTGGCGTTTTAAGCAATAAAAGTCAGAATAAAGATACTGTGTATAAACAAACAAGGAAGTAGGACTATACTGCAACCTGATGTCACAGCCAGAGTTTGGCTTGCATCAAGAAGGGTGAGAAATGTAGAGTTGAGACAAGGGCTCAATCCTTTGCAGATTTTTTTTTTTTTTTTTTTAAGATAAAAGATGATAAAGGAGAGCATACACAGAAGGTAGTGTCCATGGTGTGCTGTTGCCAATCTTAGACGTTCAGTATGTATTCGGTCTGTTTCACTAATAGCTCATCCCACTGCACATTCCAGGGAAGCTCCAGATCTAAGTATCTGTGCTATAAAGGCTTCATTTTGCATTACTGTTTGTGGAACTTTGCACTCAACAGTGTTACTATTCCAAAGTCAGGATTTTTTGTGTTTTCTTTGTGTGTGGTGGTGTTTGTTTTGTTTTGTTTTGTTTGTTTTTTCCTCTCTTGCATTGTGACCTTTGTTCTGAGGCTGGTGTGAGGATTTTTTTTCTAGAAGACTGTTATTCTTCCTGTATGCAAACCCACATGCAGTCACATAAGTAAACGTGTGTATGCATAGAAGTGTCCAATGATTTTCAGAAGCTGAATGTGAGACATCTTAAAAATGGACTTGATTTGCAGAGTTGGGGATTGCAACTTGTTTTTTTGTTCTCTAAGATATTTCATGTGGTGTTCAAAAATGGGACAGCAGAGGTCTGTAGACATCTGAAAGACTTCTGCCTGAACATTCATAATATCTTTTCTTTCTGGCCTGATGTTTTCCCTCCTGGAAGAGCCCTATGCTGAAGACAGATGTACCTGCTTCTGCTGAGGAACATGGCAGATGCAGTCTCTAGCTTCCACTCTGAAAGCCCAGAAATCTGTAGCAGTGTTTTCCAAAGGAATGAAATTGAAGGAAGGATTCATTCAGATATTTCTTTGATAGCAAGAAGCTTGCTTTCTTTCCTTATCTGTTTGATGTAGTGAAATCTTGCTTTTTCCTTGGATGTCCTGAAACATCATTCTTATGTTTGGGATGCTGGCTGTCCTTCCCAAGATTTAGCAGCTTCGTTCCTGCATTAGCATCTGTGTTCTTCACAGAAGGCCTGTGGCATTGGGGCATCTTGGGAGGGGTGCATAGTGGTGATGAAGTTTGAAGCACAGTATCAGTCACTTTTTGTCCTTGCAGACTTAGTCCATGTTTATGTGCTCTTGGTTAAGTTTTAGGGAGAGAGGATCGTGACTGTAATGCAATAATAAGGGACTGAATGAGCAGGGAACTGCCAGCTGTTCCCAAGCACACACCATAGCACACTTTCTCCCTGCTGGAAAAAACTCAGGGTTATTTTGGTCAGACCTCCCTGCTCTAAAGAAAGGTCCCCATTTCCTTAGCTAATGCTGGCCTTCCTTCATGGCCCATAACAAACCATCTTTTCATTCCAAGTGAAGCAAGTTTCCTGCTAGCTCGTACTGCTGCCAGCCCATTGGAATGCAACGTTGCATCCCCTTCCACCTTTGCTGTATTTGGAAGGCTATAAGCTGTGGGGTTAGACTACCCCCCAGTTTCCTTCTAATTGTGCCAATTTTGTATTATCCCCTTTTTAAAAAAATAGAATGGGAATCTTGTCTCTCTGAAAATGAAAAAGAAATATCTATTTCACTTTTTATGGTTTCTTTTTTATTATTTCCTGTGACCATGGTTTGTGTGAGTGAAGATGTGTGTGCATCTGGTTGTGCGTTAAACCTGCAGAGCATCAGGCAAGTAAGCTGCCTCAGATGCAGTGCAAGCATCCATATCCTCTGTGCTGCAACCTGTGGTATTGTTAAAGGATCCTAAGGGCTCACATTGATCTTCCTCTGTTCACGTTGCCGCATCTCCTGGTTAAGCTGGTGAGTTCCTCCAGGCACTTGGAAATTCAGTCCAAGACAAACTTGAACATCAAATAGCAGAAGGGCAAGATATTTTCTTTCTTTTCTTTAGTTTCAAAGTTATAAAGTGTTTGGCACAGTTCTGGAATGCAGGTACCGAATAGTTCTAACAGTGCTGTGTAAAATGTTTCTTTTTATGTTTAAAATAAAGAGCGAGCCTTTTTGATTATGTCTGTGCTGTACGTTTGGATGCTTGAGGTATGGGCTGTTCTTTACTTGCATGGAGTATGGAGACACTATTGTTGAAACAAGAGTATCAAACGTAAACCTTACAGTCCTGTTCGCAGCACTGCTTACCTTGTAAAAATAAGCATGAGCCCTATTCTACAGTAAGTTTTAAATATTTGCCTACACTTGCGTGATAAATTGGGGAATGTAATTGGTTTCTGAATCTATCCTGTTTCTACCCCACTGTAAATCAACCTTTTTGTTGGGGGAGTTTCCTTTTGATTACCTAGGGCCAGGAGTCAGTTAGGAGTGTGTTCAACATATGCTCTAAAACCTGGGCATTAGATGTTAAGTTGCCTTTGAACCCTTCCTGAGGCTTCTTGTTTCCAAGGAAAATCAATAGTGTTGGAAGTAAACTTTCTGATTACCTTGCCAGTGGCTGAATTTGGGATATTTTTCCTCCCGGCAAGCATGTAAGGACACCATGATAGTACAGCAAGGAGGCGAGTTGATTTCCAGCAAGAACTTGCTTGAGGCAAAAGTGGTTTGGGGAAGACAGGACAGGCTTTGGCAAAGTCAGTTTTTTTTCAAACTGGTGCATGCTGTGTCCAAGATAGCTACAGTGCAAGCCAGTTGTCAGCAAAGTGTGTATCTGTGGTTTCTTTTCAGATGGTGGTGTTACAGCTGGCAGGGAAAGATGCTCTCTGTAGTATGCTTGTGGGAAGATGGGAAGTGGCACCAAGCTGTAAGTTCTTAAGGGGTGACAGAGACCATCAGTTGAGATAAAATATAAATGGTCTCCAATCCTTCAGCAAAGTCCTTGGCAGCTGTAGATTTTCAACACACACGTGCCCATGAGTAATGAGTGGCATGGTGAGGGACAGCAGCTGCTGGCCTCTAGGTGTGCAGGTTACAGCTTACTGGTAAGTTTGGATTAGCTTTATGAAATCCTATTCCCTCCCCTATCCCCTAGAATGACCTGGATCTTAATACAGTACTTGAAAGTGTGCTAAAATCTTACAATAAAAAAAGAAAATTAAGCAAAAACTTGAAGTGTGGAGATGAAGGGGAATACTTACAAGTAACTTGCCCCAGTGTTGCAGTAGATGATGGGAGTTAGCAAGCCTCCAGCCTCACCTTGTATCTGCCATGGGTTCAACTCAGCTGTCTACCTACAGAGGTTCCTAGCTGTCCAGTGTTACAGAGACAGCTTGGAAAGCACTTTTGTGTCAACAGGCTCGGGCAACATGCATGTGCTCATTCCACAGCAGAACCCTGACCAGTCCTAAAAGCTCCACTGGGCTGAAGCTGACTGGAGTTGAGTAGCATGTGTGAGAGGACTTGCCTCCTCTTTGTCATGTGAAGGCTGAAGCTGGTCATGCAAATCTTCCAAGGAAATGTATGGCTTTTGCCTTTTCAGGGAGACTTTCCACATTTCTCTGATTACCACAGAGGGACTGTGGTCTGCACAGCAGGTATCAGGAGAGATGGTGTTTCAAGGAAGAACCTCTAGCAGCTATCAAAGTGTGGGACATGCTAACTGAAGAAAAAGCTACTGCTCATTCTTGTGCAAGGTAAGTGCACCTTAAATACTGCACGTAGCCTTCTATTGAACGGCCCTTGGCCAGGGAGCTCCTTCCATTACTGAGGAAAATGGTATTAGGCCATAGCCAGCAGATGATTGATACTGAGAGCTCCAGGGGAATGCCTGGGTTATTGAGGAAGCCAGGTTCTGTGGATTTCCCGAGCTGCCACAAAGACAAGCTGTTCTCTGCCTGGCAGCCAAGTTGCATTCCACAGAGTACCAGAAGCGTAAGTGCATGTCTGCCTCCCCCTCTGCCAAGGGGTGGCTAGAAAGGCAGAACTTTCCAAAGCAGATTTTGTGAAAGCAAGTTAGTATTGTATTATATTTGGGGTTTTGTGGGATTTTATATACACGCCAGCAATGTATTGGGCCTTAGACTAGATCACAGACTTAGTGTGGGTGCACCTCTGCTGGCTTGAGAAGTTAATAATGAAACTTCAGATAGATAGACATGAACTTCTGTTTCTTATTAGCAACTTAACCTGGCCCATGCTCTCTGTTTCCTTGTTTGTATAATCCTGAAAATTATTTGGCATATTAAGCTGTTGGCAAGGAGTCTCAAAGATCCAAAAGTTCCTGAAAGTTGCCCAAAGGATAGTGCTAGAGAGAAGGTGGAGAATGCTTTCAGAGCATTTCCAACAGAGCTAGTGGTACAAATGTACTGGTTACTGGGCATCCTAGAACCCCCAGAAATACCTGAGAGGACAGGACTGGTGTTGCCTTTCTAAAGCCAGAAGCTTAACATGAGCCATCAGTGTGTGCTTTGCAGCCCAGAAAGCCAACTGTGTCCTGGGCTGCATCAAAAGAAGTGTGGCCAGTGGGTTGAGGGAGGTGATTCTCCCCCTCTGCTCTGCTCTTGTGACACCCCACCTGGAGTCCTATGTCCAGTTCTGGGGCCCCCAAAATAAGGACAATAGAGCTCCTTGAGCATGTCCAGAGGAGAGAGAGAAAAATGATCAGAGGGCTGTAGTACCTCCTGTATCAAAATAGGCTGGGGAGGTTGGGGTTGTTCAGTCTGGAGAAGGAGAGGCTCGGAGGTGATCTTACAGCAACTCTCCAATGACTGAAGGGGGCCTACAAGAAAGCTGGGATAGGACATTTAGCATGGGTGTGTAGTGAGAGAAGGGGCAATGGTTTAAAATTTGAAGAGGGAAGATTTAAATTAGATATTAGGAGGAAATTCTTGGCTACGAGGGTAGTAAGACACTAGAACAGGTTGCCCAGGGAAGCTGGAATACCTCTTCCCTGAAAGTTCAAGGCCAGGTTGGATGGGGCCTTGAGCAACCTGATCTAGTGGGAGGTGTCCCTGCCCATGGCAGGAGGGTTGGAACCAGATGATCTTTACAGGCCCTTCCGACCCAAACCATTCTGTGATTCTTGTTGCCCCCATGATGCATGGTGTGCAGTGACTGCGACGTTAGGGCTATGGAGAATAAAGAATATATCCGTGCTGCTTAGCATCTGCCTACATACATGGAAGCTGTGTGTAGCTACAGCCCCAGTGCAGGTTTTGAATGCAAGTACAGTAGTACTAATTCCCCTTTGGTTTTCAGGTACATCCTCCTTCCTTCTGTCCCCTGTCTTGTTTGCTCATTTCCTCTATGTTTTGTTCCCTCTGTCTTCCCTCTCTCATTTCCCCTTTCTTTCCTCCTGGAATCTCTTCATGCCTTTCCTAGACCAATGTTTGTCTCTGCATCTCTAAAGGACCATGTTTTTCTGTGTTCATCTCTGAGGGAGAGCAGGGGTATGTTGCTGCAGTGCATTTTTTAATCACCAGCTGAGAGCTCAAGCTGCAGAATTCCAGCCCTGTGCCCACTGCAGATCAGCAGCAAGACTGGCACCTTTGCTGCACAAAGTGTTTTGTAGCCTCTGCCCTCATGAGGACTCCAGACAATAAGCAAGGAACCTAAGTGTCTCTGATGGGGAAATGTGCATAAAGAGACATCAGATTCTCTTAGCCAGAGCAGAAGGGGCAGATTTTCTTTCTAAATAAGATGATTTTTGGCCTGCTTTCTCCCCAGCGGTTACTTGCTATCATAACACAAATGCTGCTCAGCTCCTGAGCAGACAACCAACCACTGTGCTGAACATTGTACCTAGTATGAAGCAAAGTAATTTCTCAAGGTAATTATGATGGGATAGCTACTCTAGGGTCTTGAGAAACAGATACCTAAAGAATGCGATTTATCTGACCTGCTTTAGCCATGCATTTTAGTATAAGGTGAACCTGAAAGCACCCATTTCTCACCATTAGCTGTAAAGGAAACTCTCCTAAAACATGAGAATTAGGCAAGATAAATTTATAGAAGCATTGGCCAGGAAGGTAGGGGCAGAGAGGAATAAGTTAATAGCAGCTTCTTCTAGCAATGTGGTAAGGAAAGAGAGAGGAAGCCACAGCAGTTAACTGTAGTCATTACTTAGCCAAGAGACAGATGATGTGTCTTTAAGATTTCTCTGACAATTATTCTAACATGTTTTTCTGAACACAGTTCTAGGATGGAATTTAATCTCTGTTTTCTTACTTGTATAACATCTCTGCCTTGAATTACAGCTAACAGAACATACCTAATCAACTAGTTCAGGTGCATGCTGAGATGCCCTTGCCTGGTGTCATTATCTTTTTCTTTCTCTTCCTTTCTGCCTCCCACAGTCTCCTGCATTCCTCCAGTTGCCTTTCCTTGGCCTGTTGTTTGTAGACTGTGTTAATAAAATGGCTCTCTTGGGCATGTCATTGCTGTGCTTAAACCCTCCCTTACTTTGTGTCAGTGGTGGCAGCACCATGTCATCTGAGTGTCACTTCTTCCCAACTTCACTGAGACCCATGGTTCAGTGGTGAGAGATATTCTATAAGTCTCTGGGAATAGCAGGGGAGGTGCTGCAGGCTCTCTTAGATGGAAGGTGTCAAACAAAAGTAAGATAACTGCTGCTGTGTTGTAGTACGGGCTGCATCCTTTATCAAGTGGCAACTCTGAAGGAAAAGTTGCTTTCACACTGAGACTGACAATCCAAGCACAAAGAAGTGAGATCTAGTTTGTACGTTTGCTGCAACTCTTACTGATGTCTCTGTTTAATCAAAGCTGTGTACCCTGCAGGCTTTCCCTGGTGTTCACTTTTGTTTGAAGGAAATTTGTTTGGCTTCGCACAAATGTGACTTAGCCTTCACGTTACTATAGCCAAGATGTCCTTCTTTAGTGCAAATGGAGGATACCAGCAGCAGCAGTATTTCTTGTGCTGTGTTCTGCTGTTCTGCTCTTGGGATGCTTGTGCAGCAGTGAGGGCAATATAGGGCAGTGTTACCGGGATGTCGAGGAAGGTGGAATGTGTTGGATATAGGAAAGCAACACCTGCTTCGTGGACAAGTATAGTTTGGCAGCCAAACACATCCAGACCACTAACAAGGATGTTAGATTTTGACTCAAGATCCCACTCCAGACGCCCCTTGGGTAACAAAAGCTAAGTTTCTTCAGACACCTCTGTATGTGTACTTGCAGAGAAGCTTCATATGCACAGATGAAGAATGCTTTAGTACTTCAAGAAGAAGTGAAGTTGGCGGATCTGGGCTTTTAAAAAGGACCACTCTGGCTCTGCTGTCAGACCTTGTGAAACTATTGCTATTCCCACAATCTTGGAGTGGGAAAAGGGGAATCTGTTTGTGTAGATGTGCTAAGGCTTTGATCCTAGGTGTGCTGTTAGTGTAGTTCTACCGTGTCTGCCTTGCTTTTTAACTTTAGGGGCATAGCTGTGTTGCACTTCCATTTTTTTAGTACTTGGGTGACCACATTCTGCCTGTGTGGACAGAGTATTAGTGCCTTGGCCGGTAAGGATGGGATTTTCTGCCTATATAGGTGGCAGGGCTTCCCCAGGTAGCTCTTTTGCCACTCTCTGGTAGTTACAGCCTCTCCCTTTTCAGCCCCAGCCCCGCAGTTTCCTGCCTAGGGCTCCCAGATGGTCTGCTCACTGCAGCAGGTTCAGGGTGGGGAAAAATCCATGTGCTTTCAGGTTCACATGCTGTCATCAGAGGGAGTCATGTGCTTCCTGAAAAAGGCCTTGGAGACCCTCTGTATACTTCTAGTACTAGGAAACATGTATTTTGTGCATCCTATACTTGGGTCTGTTAGGAGAGCAGTTCCCTACTGTAGCCACTGGTGCAGTGGGTTTTGACAGCTGCTGTTGTCGTTTTTCCCATCTTAGATGTTTTTAACAATTGGCTGCAGCAATGGCTGTTTAATTCCTGTGCTAACATTTCCAGGGCAGCTATTTAAAAATTTTTTTAAACCCTCTTGCTTCTGGAAATCCTGTAATCGAATCCAAGCTCTGTCAATCTAATTAGTTTTGAAGTGCAGCATCTCCATAACTTAGAGACCTAAATAAGCAGCTTAATGTAAAAACCTACCTTCTCTCTCAACACTTAATACTGTTCTGTATTTCCCCACTGAAGTTCCTCCTAAACAACAGCCCAGTGCAGTTGCTCTCCCACTTTCTCCCTCTTACCCTCCCTCCTCTCTTCTCCAGCTTCTGCCCTCACAGTGTCCATCAGGAATCAAAACAATCAGGTGCAACCCTCTGCTGCTCTGCTTCAAAAATTCTTTAAGGTTGCTGCTTGCTTTAAAGATGCTGATGCTGCTTGTCAGCGTGGAGAGGTCCAGGGGCAAGGCATAGCATCTTTTGGTGTCTCTCAAGATCCGAAAGGAGCAGGAGGCTGTGCCTGCCAGCTGCTCCATGAGGTTATCTGGCCTTGCGTGTGCTGCAGTGGGGGATTTCTAGGATTTATGGAGAACAGGTGCCATTTCAGAGCCAAATATGCAGCCAGAAGAGTGGCCTGATGCAGTGCAGGGAAGGGCAGCTGCTGAGCAACACCCCTTTGAGGTGCAACATGCACTGGCTCCTTCCTGTGGTGTTACAAGGAGCTCACAGGGAAGACATGGATTGGTTCCCTTGGTGCAGCATCCCTCCTGGTCCCCAGTGGCCCTTTCTGCATCAAAGGTGAGATGTCAGGGAGATTTATGTCAGAAGTGCACTGTTGTCCCAAACTACGAAGACTGCTAGTGCTAGAGCTGTGGCTCTGGAAAATCAAGATTTTAGATCTGTTTTGTGAGGGTAGAAGATAGAAGATTAAAAAAAAAAAAAAAAAAAAAAAGCACTTTTTATTAGGATAAAATAAATGAGGCATGTGAGTCAGGCTAAGTGTGCTTGCCTGCTGCTGCAGCAATATTAACACATCTCACTTTCCTGAAGGACTTTGGTGTCTCTGCTGTGCCCTAGCCAATTCTGTTCTTGTTTGACTCTTTGCAGTAGAAACAATGGTGTAAATGTGAGCAAACAACAGTTTTCAAAAAAAGAGCTGTGAGCATTTTCCCCCTAGGTCAGCCTTGGCTGTCACTACTGAGAAGTGCTAGACTCCTAGAAAGCTCCAGTTACACAGGACAGGTGTTTCTCTGCTTCCTAGACTGTTCTGCTCTTAAATGTCAATTATTTATTTTTTTATAAAGTGTTTTCTTTCCACTTCTGTACCAATGATACTTTTTCAGTGCAAAACAGTTAAAACTGCCTTTCTGTGCTGTAGCGGGTTTTGCTCATGAAGACCCTGCCCTTGCTCTGCATTGGAGCCATGTCCCACCGGGGCCCAGGACACACAGAATTAAATAACAGAAGCAGTCCTTCCCACTGCCATGAGAAAAGGTTGCTATGTTATTCACTTTAGGCTAGCTTTTCTCCTGTTTCTGTGGTTGTTTGGTTTCCCTGGGACTGGTTTGTGGTTTGGTTTGGCAGTAGAGAGATCTTTATCCACCGAGATCTTGCTTGTCTCCAGAAGCCCAAGGTGAAAGCCCATGTAGCTGTGAGGGGAGCTCCCAGCAAAGCGAGCCTGGCTTCAGCAGTTGCAGGATTTGGGCATTTATGCTACATCAGGATGTTTCTGCCCACGAGGACATGCCCGGGGGATCATGGCTGAGCTGGCTGGCCTTGGGGAAGCCAGGCAACAGGCCGGCTCCCGCTCCATAATTGGGGGAAGTAACCAGCTGCCTTTGATGTCTGAGCCGAGCTGAGAAAACCTGACTGCAGACTTCAAAGTCTGTTGCGCCAGCTCCCCTGATTATCTGTAGGCTGCTGGCACATCCCCCAAGACTGTCAGATTATCCCAGCTAATGCTGTGCTCTTCTCTCCCCCCCCTCCCCCCCCCCTCCGTTCTTCCACCCTGCCTGGTGCCAGCCCTTTGCTTTCCATCGTGCAACCTCCATCCCTCCCTGTCCTTCTGCCCCTCCCTGGTCACTGTGGGTATGTTGCAATGGCATTTCTGGGCAGGGGACATGCCTTCTGAGATCTGTGTATCACAAGCAAAGGAAAGCCTGCTCATAGCCTTCACCCCTGTGTTGTATTCCCCCTTCCTGTTTGGTCAAGATTAGCCTGCAATGCAGGGAGTTCTCTGCGGTTGCCCCTTCCAAAGTGCTGAGGTATTTCAAGCCAAAGAGACATCTTGTGACATTCCCCTCCAAAAAACCTCTGGGGGACCAAGGCTTTCCTCCGTGCTGCTCCAGGGCAGCTTGTGCAGGCTGAAGGGTGAGCAGGGGCTGGGAGGAGGGGGCTGTATTGCTTTTGCCACCTGCAGCCTCTCTGCTAGTACCTTGCTGCCTCTAGTTAGTGTCTGACTCCTTTGCCATCTATGCTTTGGTGCTTGGGGAGCCACAGGATGCTTGTCTGTGAGCACAGAGCAGGTCACTGGTGAGGGCTGGCTTGGGTGGGAGTGAGAAGGTGGTAGAGCCACAGGGTTGAGCAGAGTCCTCAGAGCTCATGCTCATTCCAGAGCAGTTGGGTTTCAACTGGGGTGGTGCATTACAATGACAAAAGCTTAAGGGGGAGTTCTTTTAAGTTTTTTTTTCTCCCAGAGCAAGTGGCAGAAAACCCTTCCTATGTAAGTCTGGATTTGCCCAAGACATTGCTTTATGTCTGGTTTTGTTTGGAAGGTAGTGTTGATTCATTGAGATTTTTCAGAAGGTGAGGTAGGATCTCCTGTGATGTGATGGCTGTGGGCAGAGGAAATCACAGCTGCCTGAACCCCAGGCACCCAAGTGGGGTGAGGGAGCTCATGGAGGCCATGCAGAGGATCTGGGCTTGGAGCCTCTCCCCTATGCTTGTCTATTTGCTTTTGGGTCTTAGCAGTCTCTTCTCCTTAAAACCAACACTGACCATGGAGCCACCTCCTCCATCTTCAACAGGATGTCACTGTGGATGTTGACAAATTCTGCTGGGTTCTTTTATGTAGAGCCTAACTTTACCCTGGCTGCACTGGGCTTGGTAAAAACCTCCATGCTCCATGTTTCGTGGTGGTTTTCTGACAGCTTTGGCCCAAAGTGGCTGAGCAGCATCCAAAAAGAATGCCTGTAAAGGGATCCAGAGAGGCAAGAGGAAGGATTATGGGTATGGAGGTATGCAATTAAAGATGGTCATCACCTGACTGAAAGCCAAAGTCAGTGCTGTGGGCAGCCTGACCTCCAACCTTGTGCTCTGGAGCAGAAGAGGGTGGGAGTTTGCTGGGGTGTGATTAGAGGTGGCCCTGCTGTTCAGGTGCTGGCTGTGCCAAGAGTTAGAGGTCAATAGTGTTTAGTGCTCATGGCCCTGGTGCAGCATTTTAGCTCACCAGGTGAGGTCTATGGGCACATGCCTGGCTCAGAAGAGGTTAAATCCTCTGCTCCTTGTAGGCATGGGCTTGGCCCACTCTGTGCCATCCAAGAAGTGTACTCTCCCATCACTTCCATTTGGTGTCATCCCCAGGAAAATAGGGGAAGGGGATCTTTCTTCCCATGGATTAGGCTTCCCTGTTGTAGATTCTAACAGCAATACTGTCTTTTTAAAGGATTCTGTTACACTCTTCCTTTTCCTGTCTTGTGTGGCTAATAGCCCTGCCTTATGTCTGGTTGTACTGATTTCCCAGGGAAGAAGAGAGTAAGTTTTAGAC
This sequence comes from Heliangelus exortis, assembly GCF_036169615.1. Classification (NCBI taxonomy): domain Eukaryota; kingdom Metazoa; phylum Chordata; class Aves; order Apodiformes; family Trochilidae; genus Heliangelus; species Heliangelus exortis. Next base: position 104,455,757 of record NC_092422.1, on the reverse strand, counting down.
TGTGCAGTCCCAGGAAGAGGGAGCTGTTTGGTTTGTCCACGGAGCACCATCATTGCCAGTGATAGGGCTGGGCCTGGCAATTCCATTCTCCCCAGTTCCTCTATTGCAAATGTAAACAGCAACTCATGCATCATTAGAGCTGCAAGCTTGGAGTTTAACTGTCCCTGTGTGTATGTTTATCGGCGCACTGACTGTTGGAAGCTCACTGAGGTTGATCTCCAACTTTCTTTTCTATTTACTCTGTTGCTGTAGCAGAGATGCTTTCCCTCCTCCAAAGTGGTAAGCAGGCTGACTTACTGGCAGCAGGATCATCTCTGGGGCACAGCTGGCAGAAGGTTGCACTTGGAAAGCAAAGCTCTTCATCCCTTTCCTTCTGAGACAGGAGAGTTTCATCCTGTGGCAGGGAACAGAGGCCTGCCACACAAGTGATGGCTGGGTCCTACTGCTGGGATAACAGACTCTCCTCACCACCAGGCATGTCTACCACTTATCAGACTCTGCCCTATCTACTCACCACATCTATGGAGGTAGCATGCGGGTTTCAGCCCTGTATTGCACCCTCTGGCCCCAAAACAAGTTATGCTACTCTGTTCCATTTTCATTGCAACAACAATGGGCACCAGGTAACAGGTGAGATTCTTCAGGGACCTCTCTACCTGGGCAGTGTACCAACACTTGATTCTTTCCAGAGCTGCGTGGTGCTATGGGAGTTGTGCATGCAGGGAGCTGGCTAATGGAGGCACAAGCCTTGCAGAGAGGAGCCTCTGCCTCTGTCTGCTGGTCCCACAGGTTGTCATATGAATCAGTTTAATAAACAGGGGAAGGAGGGACCTTGTGTTTGTTCTGGTTTGTTACACAAATGTTGCTCCCTTCAGGAGTCCTGTGGGATCAAGCACAAGGACTTGTTTTACAGTTGTTTTCTGCTTTTGAATCCCTGAGCTAATTTAGTCACTCAGTTAGTGCCCTGGCAGCATGGTGAGAACAACATGGCTCAGGGGCACGTGCTTTGTACCGCTGTCCTTTCTGGGGAAAAAAAACCCCAGAACCAAACCAAAACCACCCCACATCCACGACAAGCCCTCCTCTAAATTCCCCAAACAAATGCTTTCAGAGAGTGCCTCTGGTTTGAGCCCTTTGCTAGTGTTTGGCTATATGCCTGAGGGGCTGGGTTCCCTGGGCTGGGACGTGTCCCTGTCAGCCTCCCACCATGTCCCTGGCACCTGCCACCTGCCCGTGCAGTGCTGACAGAGCAATGCCAAGCAGCAGCTGATGCCATTGCAGTGGCCTGGCCTGGCCATTGCCTGGCCTCAGCCCTCCTAGTGTGGCTCCCTGTGGCCTTACTTGGTTGAGTGCTGCTGGTCCAGGGTGCCCCACATCCAGGTACCTGCCCATGGGATGTGATTACAGCAGGAGAGCACTCCCAGCTGATTTCTGGATGTGTGGTGATCCTTTGGGAGCCGAAAAGCTGATGGGGCAGAGCTGGCTGTTACAATGGAGAGTCTCCTGCCTGTGTAGCCAAAGGGCTGGTGGGGGTGCTGTGAGAGAGACACCCAATTTAGGGTGCCCCACTGTACCCTTAGGCGGAGCTTGGTCAGACATCCTTGGTATTGTCAGTCCTCAGCACTGTGCCAACCCTGCCTGATGAGGCATCATGCTGGGGGGTGAGCTTCAGCCCTAGAAATCTGCACCCATCCTTCTCTGGCATCTGGCCTCTCACCCTCTCTGTTAACAGGGAGCAAGCTGCTCTGTGCAACAAAATGAGAGTTGTGAGGCAGAAGGGGACAGTTAATCCACGGTAGGTAGTGCTGGGCACCTGGTGTACCCACAGCAGCAGGAGAGGCCTTGGACATCACCCTAGCCCGGGCTGGACTGCTGGCTGCCACCTCCCCAGAGGCGTGTTACTTTGGTGCTGCGCCCCACTCCCCAACTTCTCCCTGCTATTTCTAAGCAGAGGAAACCACTACTGCTAAGTAGCTTCCTCCCTGCTGCTTTCAAAATAGCGTAGTTGCTGTTGCCATTGCTCATGAGAGCCTTCCACTACCCCTCTGGAAGAGGACCTAAGAAGAACCATTTCCCATGGGGCTGGCAGGGTGCCTGGTAGCTGCCCTCCTCCTCCTCCTGGGTGAGTGCCCTGCACTGGCATGTGGGCTTTCCTATGGCAGATGAAGGGAAGTACCCCCTTGGTGTAGACGGGACATCTGTAGGTGGGTGGTTCAGCGGGAGACTTTGCTGGGACTGTGGGGTTTCACTCCAAATCAATAACTCCAAACCCTGGCAGGGTTTCTATGAGGGGACATGCATGTGCCCCTGTTGTGTGGCTGCAGAGGGAGTTACCTCCCCCCTACTTCTCTTGGGAGGTATTTTCTGAGGGTTTCAAGCTGTGCTGCCACCAGGTCTCTTCTCTGGCTTGGTCTCTGTGTTTAGTTTTTGATTCAATGTGTACCTCCTATGGTCGTTTTCCTCAGTGTGCATTCTGGGCCTGGAATAGAGATGTCACCAATGTGATCTTTACAGGAGGGGAGCTTGCACAGGTGGCCATAACTTCCCCAAACTGTCTGTATGCAGACATGGCAGACCCTTGATGTCTCCCAGTGCCCCGTGCCTTTGGAGGAGCTCTCGCTTGCCCACTTCTCTTATACCCTCCCCGATTTTTGCCCATGGAGCACCTCTGCAGCACCTAGCCTGTTGTTTTCTTCTGCTGTCTCACGTCCCTTGGCTTCTGTGTTGCATATCCTTCTCTGGCAATGGTCAGCTCTGGCACCTGTTCCCTTTCCATCCTCAGCTTGTGCAGGACCTAAGTGTTCGGCCATCCTAATTGTAACACACAATCTTCCTCCAGTGATCTCAGCCTGGCTGCTGATCTTTCTGAATGGCTCTTTTAGAGATGCTCTTCAGCCATGAACAGGCTTGACAGCCCCCTGGCCATGATATTCTGGTGTCTGTCCTGTGACCCAGTGTGCAGGGAACAAGGAAGTTCAGAAGCCTATTGTTACAGGACTTGATCTCACAGTTGCAAGGGCTGCGAAGACCCTTGGCCTTTGTGCCTCAAAGAATGAGACTGCACAGCAGTTCTTTGCCGACCCTCTGCAATTCTGTGCAGTCCCGTGCACATCCAGACTCATTGCCGCTTTGGGTGTACAGCCTTCAGGTAGCTTATGTCCCTGCAAACAGAGTGAGTGCTGACTGTTTGCCAACAGGTTTGAGCACTGGCCAGCGGGTGGTAACTGTTCAGAAGGGGCCCCTCTACCGGGTGAGGGGGTCCCATGTCACGCTGTGGTGCAAGGTGAGTGGCTACCAGGGCCCGTCAGAGCAGAACTTCCAGTGGTCCATCTACCTGCCCTCAGCCCCAGAGCGGGAGGTGCAGATCGTCAGCACCGTTGATCCCTCCTTCTCCTACGCCATCTACACCCAGCGTGTGCGCAGCCGGGGGATCTACGTGGAGCGGGTCCAGGGAGACACCGTCCTGCTGCACATCACGGAGCTGCAGGACCGGGATTCTGGGGAGTACGAGTGCCACACGCCCAACACCGACGAGAGGTACTTTGGGAGTTACAGCGCCAAGACAAACCTCTCAGGTGAGTCCTGAAGGAAAGCCCCACTGCCTGCCAGGCAGGCAGGTAGGCATGAAGGTAGGCTTCCACTGCTCCTACTTTGTGCTGGGTAGACCTCATCTCCTGGTTCTTGACAGAGGGGCAGCTGGGCAGAGCTTAAATGGGACTGTGGGGACAGATTTTTCCTTTCCCTCTTCCTACTGTGGGATTGCTATCCTACCCTTGGGTGGCAATGATTGGGATGCCCTGAAGTCCCTCAGCAGGTTCCTCTGGCTGTTGCCTCCCAGCCAGGGCAAGGGAAGAGAGAGGAAGTCTCCGTTGTTGCATGGCCTGATTTTAACTTCAGTTTCTGACACAGTCACAGCATTTCACAACCAAATGCTCGGGAGACCAGGAGTTTTCAGCTGTTTGTACATTGGCTGTTATCTTCTCAGGTCAGGATATGGGACCCAAGTGGGATACCCATAGAGGGAGAGACCAGCTTCTGCAAAGCACTAGGAGAGGGAACACAAGAGTGGAGAGGCAAAGGGAAAGGGCCCTACTGTGAGCCCACCAAGAATACACAGTGGTATGGCACTTCTCTCTGTTATTTGCCTCTGTTTCCTCCTTTATCCTGGTGGTGTGCCAGCCTGCACTTAGGACCATTAGGGGCTGTTCATTAAGCTCCTTGGGACTGCCTAATTAATACTGCCCTTAGTTTGAAGAGGGTGCTACAGAAAGATTCACAGTGCTGTCTTCCCTGCTGAGGTTTTAACCACTTCACACCTTGGTGCAGGCCTGTCAGGCAGCTACAAGATATTTTTCCTACACTGTCAGATTGCTTAGGGCCCAGCTGCAGTTTTGTAGTGACCAACAGGTTGCTGTTGAGACTGAGAGTTTTTCCTGTGACCCCCTGCTCTGTTTTTCCCCCATGCTCAGTGATTGCAGACACCCTCTCGGCTTCAGTGGCACCCCAGGTCCTCACTCGTGCTGAAGGGGAGGCAATGAAGCTCACTTGTGAGGTGTCCAAGTCCACTGCCCAGCACACACATCTGTCTGTTGGCTGGTACCATCTTCAGGGAGCAGGAGAGAGCCACGCTGAGGAGGTCCTTACACTCTCCAAGGACTTTGTCCTTATGCCAGGGCCCTCTTACGCACAGAGGTTTCTGGTGGGAGATGTGCAGCTGAACAAGGTTGGGAACACCACCTACAAGCTCTCCATTGAGAGAGTGAAGCTGTCTGACCAGGGGCAGCTGTACTGTGAGGCAGCAGAATGGATTGAGGATCCCGATGAGACGTGGAAAGACATCTCCCGCAAGCAAACAGGGAGGACATCGCTGGAGGTCACAAGCCAGGGTAAGGTCCTTGCAAAAACCCATGTGTTGGCCCTAACTCTTTCATGCATTCAAGGCTCAGTAGCAGCAAATTTCAGTGGTCTTGGCCTGGTGGCCCACTAGTGAGTCTGGCCACCCCTGCCAAGCCCTGAGGGGGTGGGCTGGGCTCAGGGTCATGGCAAGCCCTGGTTGAGGAGCTGTTGGTGCTTCTCACATTGGGCATTTACACAGTTGAATCTCTGCCAGCAGTGATTGTGTAACCTCATGGGCCCATGCAAGGTGTTAGCAAAGAGAGTGTGTGCCTGCAGCAGCCTTGCTCCTTGGCAGAATTGAACTCCAGTGAGCAGAAAACTGTGTTGCTAGACTGCCCTGAGGGTCTCGTGGCCTCAAAAACTGAAGTACGCAAGTCAGCTGCCTGTTGTGATGCACTCGCCCTGGGCACTGAGGGACACGAGGATGTGATGTGTGTGCTATATGGCTGTAGTATCTGCTGAAGGTGGCTTATCTGTCAGTGCTGTCACCAGTCTGCTGGTTTCCAGAACAATTCGTGTTGCTGTTTATTATGACATTTCTGTGTCTCTTCCTAGTAATTAGTATATGACAGTAATCGGACTGTGGGTCAGATTGTGCTTTGAAATGGGTGCACCAAGTTTGACTTATGCTGTAGGAAAACATAGTATTATGTATTTAGAAAAAGGAGACTTAGACCTGCTACCAGGTATGAGATGAACTAAAATAGGGAAGTGTGAAAACCAGCCCCTTGCCAGTGCTGCCTGCCCATTCTGCCCTGTCACTACCAGGCACCTCCTGTTCCCTCTACCCAGCAGCTTCTTGGGGATTCTGGCATCTTGGGGATTCTGGCAAGCTTTGCATCACCTTACTCAGGGCTAGTGGGAAACCTCCCTACCCCCACTGCTCTGGGATGGTTACTGCTCTGGGTGTTTGTTGTCTCTGTCTCTGCTCCTGTTGAGCACCATGTCTGCCATCCCTCCTGTGACAAGCCCTTTGCTGACTGCAGTCTCTCACCCTGCTCTTCCCCCAGCTGCATCTGAGTAGCTGTCCCCGGAAGAAGGGAAAAATCTCTCATTCCCACCAGAAACTTTTGCTTCAAAGCAGCTAAGGCAAGGCTGCGTCTAGTTGATGTCCGTTAACATATGGGGTAGATTGTAGTAAAATGGGAGCAAGTCTCTCACTGAAAACCTGTGTGTGGCTCAGGGGAGCCGATGTATCGGGGGGAGGGAGGCAAGTGCAGTCTCCTGCTGTCAGAGCCTATTCCCAAAACCTGTCTGACTGACAATACGTTGTTCCCCCTATGAGGCACTGTTTGCAGCAATGGCTTTCCATGTCTGCTGCTGTCTGGCAAGCAATGGCAGCTGGTCAGCTTTCCTGCATCTGGAGGGTTTCCTACGTTCCTTTAGAAGGGTTCATTACCTGTAGTGTGTCTTTGGATAGTGGTGCCACAGGATTGTTTGGAAACAGAGAAATCTTGTCAGAATTTAATACAGCCAACTGCTTTGTTCGTTTCCATAAACTTTCTAGCAAATATTTAGGAATACCAAACATATTTGCAGCAGCTGAGATTTCTGTTCACAAACCGTTTATGAACCAGTGTTTAAATTCACTGGGTATTCTGTTTCCAATAAATTATTTGAGCCCTTCCAGTGGCAGTCATGGAGGTGCTCTGTTTTACCTCTGAACTACAGCATGAAACCTTATTGTTAGACATGGGGAACACTACAGTGACCCAAGGAATGAAGTGGTATGAGCCAGGCTGTCTGCCCAGGGAGCTGGGGTTCAGCCCTGCCTCCTTTTTTTTAACCCCTGCCATGGTTGTGTGGGGTCATGACAGAGGGTTTCAGGGTGCCCTGTGAGGCTCTGCCTGCAGGCACACTCCATCCAGGCCAATGCTGGGAACCAGGAGGCATTAGCAGCAGAGACCCACCTGTGAAGAAGATTGTGTCATAGGATTCAGAGACAGGACCCTTTCCTCAGGTGTGACTGACTGCCCAAGAGGGTCTGCCAAGAGAAAGATGATTGTGCTCTACTTGTCACTACCCTCTTTGCTCAGGACCTGCTGCTGGTTGGTATGGGAGGCAGGACAGGGACTAGGAGATGAACTCCACTTCCTCTTGCTTCTCTCCAACCTGCCCATGCTGTGGCAAGTCTTGATGTTTCTGGTTTCTGTAGGAACTAACTCAAAACCTCTCCAACTCAGAAAGCATCTCTTGCCCACATCCTGCAGCCAGCAGTGAGGGCTGCAGAATATGGGGCCAGCAGCATCAGCTTCAGACAAGCAGCTTGAATGCAAGCCCTCCACACGTCATCTTCCCCCACAGAGAGCAAAGTTAGAAACACCACTGAGTGATAAAGGCCCTTTGTGCCTCTTTCTGTTTTAAGGGATATTTGATTATGAAGCAGAACAGCTCCAGGAGGTGAGATAGAGCAGCTTGCCACAAAAGCTGATGCCTCTGAATTCAGGCAGCCCTCAATTTGGATGCCTGAGCTGAGCAAGGGGGGTGGCTGTGGCATCCTGGTTGGTTCTCTGCTCTGTGAGGGTTAGCTGCTCCAGAAGGGGAGATCCTCCTTGGGGCTCTGTTTCTTCTACTTGTAACTGCTAGTTAGTGCCTGGAGCTGGCAACTGTCTTTCCATGGATGATTTTTTTCCAGCCTCATTCCTTTTCAAATGAAACAAAATGCTTCAATAGAGAATTCCCTCCTCTTTCCCTCTGCATGGCCATCGGTGCTGCCAGGCAGGAGGGAAGACAGGGCAGGGCCACCCAGCACTCTTTTTGCTTTTCATTGCTCACAGGCAGAGACATCACCGTGGACATCACTGCTGCTGAAACTTCTCTTTCTGAAGGTGACACCTTGCAGCTAAATTGTATGGTGGGAGTCCAGAAGAGCAGCAGCAGATACTTCCAAGTGCTTTGGCTCCTCAATGGTGTGGAAGTGGCCAGGGTTGATCCCCATGGGGTATTGGTTTGGAAGGAAGAATATGAGGAGAGATCCAAGCTGGGGAACCTGCAAGCATTCAAGCGCAGCAACACAGTTTACGTCCTAACCATCTATGAGGTAGGGCTGAAGGACAATGGTACATACCACTGCTCTGCTTCAGAGGTGAAGACTCCTGGAGACTTTGACAGCATCCAAACCAAACTGTCATCAGGCATCCAAGTTGATGTGAAGCCAGTAGGTTAGTAAATCCTAATGGATGCTCTTCTGGGTAAAGTCTGCAGTGCTTCCTGATAGGGGAATGCTTCAGATCTGGCTTCATCTTAGTAAGGGCAACACTGCTGTTAGTGCAGAGAGTATGAATGTGGTGTAGATTTTGGTAGATAAAAAATCGGAAAAGCACTTGTTCTGGCAGACATTAGGGTGATAGATGCAGCAGTTGTCAACAGAGCTGTCAACCCATAGTTCAGTCTCTTTGCAGTACGTTTTGGGGCAACTAGGTAAATTTCTAGGGACTTTGGGTACTCCTGTGTCATTGACACAGCAAGTGGTGAGCAATGCCTATTGCTGCTCCTGAGGATTACAGGATGACACAGCAGAACAGGTACTTTTGGAAGGGTGGGATCACAGCAGTTTTCACCAGTGGACCCTCCCTGGTTTGGAGGGATGATTAGTGAGAAACCTCTCAAAGATGATTGAAACCTCTTGGTTTCCTTGTCATAGCTAGATGATAATAATTCTGATGTAGCAGGAGAAAGGAAAGACATTAAAGAGGAAAAAAAGCTCCCAAAACCCTCTCCAAAGTTGTAAGAAAAAGCTGGTTGGAAAATTTAGACAATTATTTTCCTTTTCCAGTCACAAGATTTATCTAGTCTCTCTGTTTAATGCACAGTGTGTCTGGCTTTCTCTAAGGAGCAAACCAAAATCCCCTCCTACTCTGTAACTGTTGTTTTCAGAGAGCCGCATGCGCCTGTCCGTGTCCACCAGCACACCACACATCATGGCAGGAGATGCCTTGATTCTCCTTTGCGAGGTGCAAGGAGCGACCAGCCCTTTGTCTGTCCAGTGGTGGCACCTGCCACCACAGCACCTGGGTCCCCGCGTGCCAGTGGCCACCATGTCACAGGACGGCACCCTGAGGCTTGGCAACACCTATCAGGACAGCAGGGCTCGGGGAAGCCTCCGGCTGGAGAAAGCAAATCCTGGCTCCTTCACCCTGGTGATCCCCAACACATTGGATGAGGGGGATGGCGGGTGGTATGGATGCAAAGCAACGGAATGGTCCCGAGGCCAGAGCTGGACAAAGGAGGGGGAGACTGCAGTGACAGTCAGCTCCATGGGTGAGTTGGACCATGCCTATTTCGGGGCTGTCAAGCTGGACACTCTAGAGACGAGGCTGGAGAAGAGGGTGGGAAACATATGACAGACATCTGCTGTGCCCTGAGCTCCACTGCTCCTACAGGATGACCTGAGCTTATCACTTGGTTCTGGGGTGCTTCAGTTTCTCCATTTCTAGCAGGGTGCTTGAGTCCTCCATGACATGTTTTGGGAGAAATGGGTGGGACACAACAGCTAAAATGCCCAGAGATGTGAAAGGCAGTGGCTTGTTCTGCAGGTCTTTCTATCTGTCTCATTGACTTGAAATATAAAATATCTGCTCTAGCAGCATGATTACTGACATTTAGTAGGCTCAACAAAAGCACTTACTGAGTTTTATGGTAGTCTTTGTGAGAGATACACCTCTGGTGCTGGCATCTGATCGATTGCTTCTCCTGCTCTTGTTTGAGCACAGCTGCTAATCTCCCTGATGTGCAATGCCCACACCCTTTCTCCTTTTGATTGCTAGAATAGCTGCCTTTATGGAGTGGCAGCTTTTGGCTGGGTTTTAGTGTGTTCTTCCTTTTATTGCTGCACTGGGCATCTCAGAGCACCAGATGGGCCATGGGAGCTGTTAAGCTTTTGTGGAGAGTGAAAAGAAGCAGCAAATGGGGCAACATCAGCAGTGGATCCCTGGTTCTCTGATGTGGGGCAGGACTGGGGAGCCTGGAAGAGAGGGGGCATTCAGGGTTGCCCAGGGGCTGGGGTGCAAGAGTGGGGAACAAGGTAGGAGAGGGCCATGGACCACATGGGACTGGAAGAGCACAGTGCAACTCATGGGAGAAGCAGCTTCAGCAGTGATGCAGCAGGACTGCTGGCAGCCACGGGTGGCTGTGGCAGTGAGGACAGTGAGGCTGTTGGTGAGATGGCACAGGGTAGGATTTCTGTCCTGGCACCAAGGACTCTCTCTTTCTGAGCAGGTCTAGGTCTGCGTGCCACGCTGAGAAGCCGAACTGCCACCGTCAGATACGGTCAGAGTTTTGAACTCATCTGCCAAGCAAGTGCCAGTTACACCCTCGAGGAGGTGCCGTCAGCTGTGAGGTGGCTTTTTCAGCCCGATCTGCCCACCAGTCACTTCCAGGAACTGGTCCAGGTCTTTCCCAATGGCACAATGGCCTGGGGGCTAGCACAGCCACACTTCCAAGGGAAAGCCCAGCTGACAAGGACTGCTGCCTCTTTCAGGCTGTGCATCCACAATGCTGTTGCTGCTGACAAGGGGATCTACCAGTGTGAGGTGGAGGTCTGGAGGAGGAACACCCTGCCAGTGGGGCAGCCAGCAGCCACCACCAGCTCCAACGCTGTGGGAATAGAGGTGGTGCTACCAGGTAAGCAGTGCCACAGGTTCTTCAGCAGATCTCTCTCTTTCTGCAACTTTAAAGCCATCAAACACAACCACTACAAGCAGAACCACTGGTGGCTGAGGTGTCCCCATTGGAGTTATCTCCCAGGGCTACATGAGATGGTGCAGCCTGTTCAGTTTCTTCCTCGGCACCCTTAGCCCTGACAACACTCATGGAGGCAAATTTGGTGGTGGAGAGTGGCAATGTCTATTTGTTTGCAGATTATGCCAAGCACATGGGGATTAGTTTTGCCACTAGCAATTTAAGCCTTGTTTCTGGAAAGAAGTAGTCCCCCCAAGGAGCCCAGCTGAATGCTGGGACTGGGAGGGAGGCTTTTGGAGTGGTGGAGAAAGACTGGGCCCTGAAGCTGGTGCTTGAGAAATTACTGTATCCCCTTGACCTTTTCCATGTATATTCAAGGTGAGCTAGAGAAGCTTCTGGGCTGGGAGCCAGTGCTGAGCCATGAGGTGCTGGGAGCTCTGTGTGGAGGTGTTTTTCCTGGGCACGGCTGGGCTGTGCAGCCGGGGCGGCCCTGACCAAGGTTCCCTTTTATGGGCACCTCTGCAGTCACAGTCAGTGCTGCTGTGCCTGCCAGCATCATGCGGGGAGGAAGCCTCATCCTCTTATGGAAGAGGGAAGTTGCAGATGCACCCCAGCCCCCCAGCCAGCACACTGTGTGCCTGCTCCCCACCACCTCGGCAGCAGCATGGTGGCAGCTTGCCAGTGCTGGCAGCTGGGGCTGCTAGAGGAACTGAAGGGGTTGTCCCAGTCAAAACCTCTCAGCTTGTGGAGGCAGGCATGAGAATGAGGTTTGGGGTGGGGGAGGTTGTCCCCCTCCCCTATTCCCCCCTTCCCTGCTTGTGTCTGTTCTAGCAGCAAAAGAGAAGTCTTACTCTTTGTTCATGCATTAAGTGCTCCTTCCTCTAATTTTTTTTATTTTTGCTATCCCAACCCAGTGAACTGAAATTATGCTTTTTTTGTGTTTTTAATTGATGGGTTTGCTGTAGCATACGCTGATACATTTTCTTCCCTGTTCAGGCTCATTTCCATGGTGGTCTCCCTCCTGCTCAGCTGCTGCTCTTTCCTCACCCACGCAGAGCTGGGTTCTGGGGTGCTCAGTGTTACACCTGAGCTACAGCTGGCTACTGTCACTAGGGATGGTAACAGATAGCATCTGGGAATGTACATTAGTAGTGTGAATAGCATTAAGATGGGCAACTGTGTTCATACAGCATCTATGCAAAGGAGAGGTAGCAGCCGAGCAGAAGGATATCACAATATTTGGCTCCAAATGTATTGCAGCTGTGACTGGATACTGTAATGCTGTAAAGATGGTGGGAACTGGGAGGGGGCTATGCACAGTGGGAGGTGCCAGCTGTCTCTGCCACCTTCTCTCTCAGAATGGCAACATGACCCCAGCGACAGATCTTTGGGAAGGTAGAGAAGTAAGTCTGGGAAAGAAGGTGGCTCTAGCAGCAATGGGATGAGGTAAAGCTGCAGAAAATGAAGTTGCAAGTCATGAAAATCGCCAGGCTGTTTCTTTATGTACAAAATCCTCCAGTTGAGAGCCTGCAGAGATACTGGAGTGCTTGACTTTTGCTTCAGCACTTTGGTTCACCTGTCTGTGCTTTAGGAGCTTAAATGCCCTTGTGGATCTGGCCTGTAGCTTCAGATGGGAAGAACATGCATGACAAGTCATTACAGGAGGTGAGGGAGGACAGGTCTTTTCCATTTCTGAATTCTTAAGTAGTTCAGCATCTGACTTTTGGTGAGGTCTCATAATTAATGCTCTGGGCAGGCAAGAGGCTGCCTAGCCCTAGCAAGGGAATGCTTCCATCAGCCTCTCAGTGCAGCTGCCCACGATGGCTTCCTCCAGCTCCAGAGTGAGCCTTGGGGAGGCTTTGTCCCATCCACCCCTTTAACCAGCTCACATGGGTTGGTGAGTGACCATAGCTTTCTGTGTGCTCTGCTGCTCTTGGGCTGGGTAGAGAGCACAATGTTAGCAGGTAGGGTTCACAGTGAGAAGTTTGACTTGGTTAAATAAACTGAAAATGAAAGGGAAAACAGCATCTCTTTCTGTGCCAAAGGAAAAGGCAGGCAGCTGTTCTGCCCTTTATAGTATTTGATCTTTAGTGGTAGCAAGATGAGATTTGGAGCTGAAACAATGGGGCTTTGCAGCAAGTGCTCTCCTTCCTCCTGAGGTGATCTTCTCCAACAGCATAACAGCAATTTTGTCTCATTGAAATGAAGTGCTCACAGCAGTGGTTTCCCATGGCTCCTCTCTGACATCTAGTACTTTTTGCTTCTCTGGAATATTTCCTGCCCTGGTAGGTGTCAGGCTGGACCATAGTCAAGTCACTTGCAGCCCCTGGGCATTTTGCAGTCTCCAGTGCTGACAGTCTCGCTGGGTTTGGGGAAAGGTCCTGCGGTTTACCTGCCCATCCCAGGCCCCTGCAGAAGCACTGCTGGGAGGAGTTCACTTGGAGAGAGGTGCACATTTTGGTCCAACATGGTCCTTCATCTGACTTTCCTGAAGCTCCTTTTTGCTGGGAGAGGTGGCAGAGCTGCTTGTAATGAGTAGTGAGGCTGCTCTGCTGGCGTGCTTCACCAAGCAGCTGGGAAAGGCACATCCATGTTTCTGGCATAGGAAGGCAGTACCCAGTGTCCTCCACCTCCCCTGGTTTTGCCTTCTTCTCTCCAGTGGCCTTTGAAATGGGAGTAAAGTCACCAGCTGAAATGCCTGGGAGTATTTTTTTTAATTTCCTTTCAGCAGACTTCACTTCTTCATCCCTGAATAAATCTCCTGGACTTCAGTAGACTGGCTGAGTGGTATTCCTCTGTACTGAGCAGCTGAAGTTAAGAAGCAAACACCTTATTTTTTTCCCAGTTTGTCTGTTACAGAAACACAGAGTGGCTGAGATTGGCAGGAATCTCTGGAGGTCATCCGGTCCAACACCCTGCTCAAGCAAGGCTACCTGGAGCAGGTTGCCCAGAACTGTCTCCAGACTGTTTTTTAATATCTCTAGTGTCTTCAAATATTTGAACTTACTTAGAGCTGGTTCTATTCTGGGTATGCTTTTAGGTACTGAAGTTGGAAGACATCAACTTGATCCTAAGGGCACTCATGTCTGCTTGATTTCTGTGTGTGTTTATCTGATGAATTTGCATGGTTTCCCAATTGGGGTGATGGCTCTATCATTTCTTCTTCTTCTTGTCCTTACCTGCCTCCTCGGAGCAGCAAATGTGCACTGTGAAATGCAGGACAGCACTTTGCTGATCCCTTGTGAGTCTCCACCTCCCAGACCTCTCCTGGTAAATGTTACTGCTGAAATCCTCACCACTGAGGTTAGGCAGTGAGAAAACACTGCAGCATGTGCAAGTCCTGCTGTGGAGGAGACTGTAAACCTCTTGGTGAAAATGTGTCTGTCTGCAAAGTGGAGATAAGATAGAGGAAGCACAGTAGAGTTCAAAGAGAAAAGAGCAGTGTAAGTAGGTGTGAGCAGGGAGATTTTGTTGACAAATCTGAAATGAAGGCAGAGGCAATGTGCAGCGGTGTCAAGAGCCATCAGTTGGGGTATTTTGCGCTGACTGGTCTCAAGAGAGACAGTGATGGCCTCTGAAGTGGATTCCTTGAGTTTTGACACAAATTGAAGGAAGGGGAAATGCATGGGCCGTAGGTCCACAGATTCTTTCCCTAACCTGCTGCTGCTGCATCCCCTGGGGAGGTGCCGTGGAGGAGAGAACCCTATTGAGTCTGCGGCTGAGGACAGGGGGCTTGAGGCACTATGGGGGGCATTTCAGTTTGTCCTTTGCAGCCCATCCCCAAAGCAGCACCCAGGGGCTGACCTTAAGGGAGCTCAGTTGCCCCCAGCCCCAGCAGTGCAGGGCATTCCACTGCTCAGCTTGTATGCAAGGAAAATACTAAGAATGGAAACTTCGCCTGATAGTATCTCATGCTGAGTCATTTCTGCCTACACGTGGGTAGATATGTGCGTGGCACTCCTGGCCTCATCTCAGCAGGGAGGGAAGGTGGTTGAAGGCCCTTTAGAGACACCGTTTTGCAGCCTTTCCAATGCTAGAGGACAAGGAAAGTTGCCAGCAATAGGTGATGTGTGGCTGGAAGAGAGTCCCTCAAATCAGGAGGGACACAGGTGCATTGGGAACAGCTGTGTATCCTGGGGGGGCAGAGCTGCCAGCAGCACCACGGCTCTCCTCTCCTGAGCAGCTCAGTGATAAAATGAATGATTACTGAGTGTAATCCTAGTGGATGCTTGGGACTGTTATGTGGTTTCTGATAAATAACCACAGCAAACACCTGAGATGGCAACTGTTGGCAAAACCCATGCGGGCTCTGTAGTCTCCCTGAGATAAGACACTTGTTTACAGTCTCCAAAGCTGTCAGCTGGTTTTGTCACTTACTTGTGAGCCTGCTGATAGAAGCAATGGTTGTGTTTGCCTTAGAGGGCTTGTCTCCAAGCTCCAACACACAGGCTGCCTCCATCACCCTGTTCCTTACCCACTGTTCCCCAGATGCCTCCTCTGCTCCTCCCCTGCTTTGTAGCACCAAGTGATTTCCCCACCAAAGTTCAAATAAGGATGTGTGAATTTGCTTTTTCCCCTCCTTCCCTCACCACCCCTGCTCCAGTGTTCCCTAATAGGTCTTTGTCCTCTGAGCACCTTTCTCCTCCCTCCTTTTTCAGTGGGGATCTCTCAGACCAGCCTTATTTCTCTCCTTGCTAGCATGATTATTTTGTTTCTCCATTTTAGAAAGCAAGCTTCGGGTAGCTACAAATGACAGCTCTGTGGAGATTGCCAGTGGTGCTGACACAGCAATTGAGTGCAAGATGGTGTCTGCCCCCAGTGGTTCTCAGTTTGCTGTTACCTGGTACTTCCTACCTCCTCCTCTGGCAGATGAAGCTCCCTTGGAAATTGTCAGGGCCAACTACAGTAGCATACTGGAGTATGGGGCTGAGTTCAGCTCTCCTGCACATAAGTCCCGGTTCCTGAGCCAGAGAGTGTCCAGCAATGTTTTCTGGTTGTGGATACTCTCTGCGAACCCTGGGGACCAGGGCAGCTACTACTGTGTTGTAGAGGAATGGCTCTGGCTGGCAGATGGCTGGTACAAACTGGGAGAGGGAACATCAGGAAGAACCACGCTGGAGTTCAAGCTCCCAGGTGAGCAGATGGTTCTCTCTTGTATAGGTGCCACTGGAGAAGGTTGGATCAGTTTATCAGGATCCCCACCAGGCCTCTCCTAAGCTGGTAGGGCTTAGGAGAAGGAGAAGCAGCAGCTTTTGTGTTGGATCTGAGGCTTAAAGATGCAGGAGGTGTCAGTGCCTCTCAAAGGGAACAGGGAATTAGGAGGATTTACCTCATCCTCACAAATGAACCAAGCCAGCATTTTTGCCACTGGCAAATCACAGAATCTTTCTGGTTGGAAGAGGTCTTTAAGATCATCAAATCCAAGTGAGTCATGGTGTTTTGGTCCAAAGAATGACTTGTCACTTGTTTGGAGGGGGTGGGAAGTATTACAGTAGAGAGCTGTGAACGGTGGGCAGAGATGACTGGGGAGGGGGAGGAAACCACCCCAGGGAGGATGAGCCACAGGACTAAGAGCCCTATGGATGTCCTGCAGAGGCTTTTGCAAGAGGTCATCCCTATCCCCCATGGAATCATAGAATCATAGAATTGGCTGGGTTGGAAGGGACCTCAGAGATCATCAAGTCCAACCCTTGATCCACTACCACTGCAGTTACCAGACCATGGCATTGAGTGCCACATCCAGTCTCTTTTTAAATATCTCCAGGGACAGAGAATCCACCACTTCCCGGGGCAGCCCATTCCAATGCTTGGTCACCCTCTCAGTAAAGAAATTCTTTCTAATGTCCAACCTAAACCTCCCCCGGTACAACTTGAGACCGTGCCCTCTTGTCTTGCTGAGAGTTGCCTGGGAAAAGAGACCAACCCACCCCCTGGCTACACCCTCCTTTCAGGGAGTTGTAGAGAGTGATGAGGTCTCCTCTGAGCCTCCTCTTCTCCAGGCCGAACAGCCCCAGCTCCCTCAGCCTCTCCTCATAGGATCTGTGCTTGAGTCCTTTCACCAGCCTAGTTGCCCTCCTTTGGACCTGCTCCAGGACCATGCTTTGCTTCAGAAGATTTTTCTCAGCCTGTGAGGGCAGGCAGGAGAATTTCAGTGTCAGTGCAACGCTGCAACCTCTGTTTCTTCTTGCATCCCACTCCAGAGCGTGAACTGCAGCTGGAGAAAACCAACCACAACATCTCTGTGAGGGAGGGTGAGGAGGTGACACTGCACTGCCTGCTGCAGGCTGCTGGCCTGCCTGCCACCCACCTCTCAGCCACCTGGTTTCGGGAGGAGAAGGCTGGCCACGCCAGGCCCCTGCTTGCCCTCCATCGCGACGGTGCCATCGAGTACCCCCAGGAGAGCTTGGCGGGGAGGCTGCACCTCCGCCGCCCCACTGCTGGAGATTTCAGCCTGACACTGCACAGCGTGCAGGAGGGGGATGCTGGGGTGTATCACTGCCTGGTGCAGGAGTGGCAGCAGCAGAGCGAGGGGAACGACTGGGTTCTGCAAGCCTTGGCACGCTCAGGGTACATCCAGCTCAGTACCATCCCCCCAGGTAATGTGGTTGGCTGCCAGGGGCTGCTCACCCCACTCCAGTTCCCCCTCTGCCTTTCAGTGGTGTGTGTGTGTGTGTGTGTGTGTGTGTGTGTGTGTGTGTGTGTGTGTGTGTGATAGTGGCAGCTCTCTGCTGGCAATGCCAGCTGCAATGCAAGGATAAAGTGGGGTGAGGAGGATTTGCTTAAGGGATTGCAGAGGGTGTGGGGTGGGTGCTGGGGAGATCATCAGAATTGTGGTGGGAGATAGGGGAGGGATGGAAGCCCTTCAAGGGACATATGTATGGGCCTGGTAGGGGAGGCAGTGACACCCCATTCCTAGTCCCCCTGGGCTGGAACCCAGGTGCTTGACATTGTCAACATTGGACATGGTGGTCAGATGAGATACCAAGAGCCACTAAGGCACGTGGTCCAAAAGGCACTACTGAGTGCACTTGTCTGCAGTGCTCTGTGGCTTGTGGGCTCTCTGTGGGACCATGGGCACAATCCCCTGCTCTCAGTCATTGATTGAGGGCAGAACACTGTTTTTGGGAAAAAAAAATCTTCGTGTGATTTTTCTGGCAAGTACATCTTCAGAGAAGATCTTTGTCCTCTTGAGGCAATTTGGGGTGAATGCTGGCTGCAAAGACAGAGCTGAATTCTGTATGCAGCATTTTAAATAAATAAAAGCAAAGTCACAGGGTTTTAGGAAAGTAACAGGAAAAAAAAATACTCTTGTTACCTCTTTGGGGAAATAGGATGCTCAGGTGATCCATGTGGAGGAAAAAAATGACCTGTGAATCAGTTGTGTTGTACCCAGTGGAGAGGATTCTGCTGTTCTTCTTGGGCCTTCAGCCCTCAAGTTGCCATGCTTGAAGCCAGCCTGCCTGCATACATGTGGTTATAGCTTCTGCATTGGTTATAGCTACTGACTGAACTGGGGACTCTAGAATCTCTTGTGCATGCCTGTGGCACAGGCAAGAACAGAGCTTACTTGCATAGCTCTGCATTTACAACAGAGCTAATCTGGATTTAAGTGCCCAGGGAAGGACTGACAGTACTTCACTCCCCTACTATTTTGTTCCTGCTGTTGTCCGTCATGGCTCCCTATAGCACCTAGATTTCTCCTTCATAA
Organism: Heliangelus exortis; assembly: GCF_036169615.1. Lineage (NCBI taxonomy): Eukaryota > Metazoa > Chordata > Aves > Apodiformes > Trochilidae > Heliangelus > Heliangelus exortis. The sequence goes on along the minus strand of NC_092422.1, from coordinate 104,437,474 downwards.
ATTCCCTCTGTCTCCTGTTACCTCTTACTGATGGAGTAACTACTGCTCAAATAGCTCAGTAACTGCTCAAAAATTCTCCTTCAATTTTTGTATAAGTTTTTTTGCCAAGTGCTTTTCGTGGCTTTCACAAAATCCAAGAGGGTTTTTTTTGTTTTTGTATTTTAGTTTTTTTTGTGTGTGTGCACGCATATGTGTTTCTCCAGAGAGGCAGATATCTCAAAATGCCCCTCTGGCTCTCAAATGTCAGCTTTTCAGAGTTTTCTGAGGGGTAATGACATATCCACGTGCAAGTATACCCATAATCAGTAGTAACTTTAATCTCTGATGCTGCCCTTTAGTATACCTCCTTGGTGATATAGAAGCATTCATGTAGTGAAGACTTCTCCTGTTTTCCTATGGGACAGTAAATTCTGATTTTGTCTGTATGTATGGGACACAGAAATTCAAAGGGTAGAAAGATAAAGGCTGGTTTCACAGCTAGGAGTATCTCCCAGGTTGGTTCATCCCGAGGTATAAGTTTTCACACCTGGCCTGCCAGGCTGTGTTGGTCCCCCATGAACAGCTTCAAACCAGCAGACCTGCATGATCAGCATGGTACTGCAAAGCAAGTGTAAAACATCTGCATGTCTTTACCCTCTTGGGTAAAGGGAATAATTGTGAGGAGCAGCACTTTAATAAAACAGACCTAAAGTAGCTGGCTTGGCCTTTCATGGTAGGATGGGTGCACCTGAGGTCAGTCTGTCGTGCTGAAGCTTCATGACAAGTGAGAGTATTTTGGTATCCAGGATTAATGGGTGGCTGTAAGGAGATCAGAACAAAACTGGAGAGGATCCAAATTTTCAGCTAGCATGGTACTGATCAATCATGGGTTTTTTTAAGCACCCAGAGGGTTCACCAGCAGTACAAGCAACTGGGGAGCTGTTCTCCTGGAGCTTCTGGGGGGATAGGGATGATGTTTTACACAGCTGCCTGCAGCTCAGCATGGCTGAAATACCATAGCAGAGAAGAAGAGGCAAGGAGGGGAAGGTACGTGGAGGTGACAGGAACCTCCTTGATCTGTTTTCCTTTGCTTTCTTCTGGTCCCTCCTTGTTCAGTGGTGCAGCCTCTGATAGACCTTTACCCTCACCCTCTTGTCAGTGGTGTCAGGCTGGGATCCAGGGCTGAAGGGTGCATGGCTTCTCCTCACTGGGCCTGGTCTGGAATGGGTTAGCTAAAAAGTCATGCTGTTTCTGTTGGGATGTTTCAGCTGAATGAGCTGGGGCCCTATCTGTCTTCCCAAAACAGGAAATTGAAGCAAATTGCCTGTTTTCTCACCCTCTTCTCCTCAGGTAGTCTGTGAATTCTTGAAAATTGGTAGCTGTGGAAGATTGAGGGAAAAGTGTTAAGACGATAACCTATGGAAGCAGCAGGAGAGAAACTCAAACTAGCTTGGTGTTTCACTTTTTTTTTTTCTTTTTTTTTTTCTTTTTTTTCTTCCCTTAGAGTCAACTGTTTTGTCTAGGATCTGTTCATCACCACCACTGCTGAACTTCATCCTGTACTTACCACTGGTTCTGGTCGTTCTCGTGGCCCTTGCTGTCTTTTGCTGGTGCTTCAAGGTCAGGAAAAGCACGAAGAGCTACATCACAGGAGATCAGATGATGGAACTGCAAGGGGCTGAAGGGGTCAACAAAACTTAGCTGGTCTGTTATGGCAGATGTAGCTTGAATAAGTGGAGCTGGACAGCTGAGGAATACTGAGTGTTTGCAGAGAGGCTTTTTATTGTTTTGTATTAGCTCTTGCAATGAATTCTTGATATTGTGCATTTACTTTCAGTGCAATGAAGCAGCTTTGAATTACTAAGCAAATAATTTTCATAACAGGTGTTCTTGGCTCTTAAGTTAGATATCCACCCATTTCACACTCTGTTCATTGTGGCAAATTTGAGGTCTTTGCAGGATGCAAAGCTTCCTACATCTAGAGTTTCCTGCCGTAGATGGAAGTGTTGTTTCTCTACAGGTATAAGGCAAAACAATCAGTTCTTCTTGCATTGTGACAAAAAATTACCAAATAGCTACTCATTTCAGATGACTTGAAAACATTTATGTGGTGTGCAAGCAGCAAACCAGCAGCAGAGCTGGAAAACGGGGCATTGGTGTCCCATTTAAAGCATTGCACTTGCCTATGCCTAACCTTTCTGGGGAAGTTCTCACACTGCTGTCCGCTTGTTCTGAGAGCACCTCAAGTACCCAAAGAAGATCTTCCAAAAGGAAATAGGTCTTCATCACAAAACCTGCCACAGGAATGTGAGGACTGAACAAAGCTGGCTGGGGCTGAAGAAGGTCCATAGCAGGGGGACCACAGTAATCCACAAAAAGTGAATAGTCCCAATAAGGGACTTGGATCTCAGAAGGAAGACATGGATACCAAGCCATCATAGATATGAGCATACAAAAATTTTCCAGCTCCATCCCTTGCTGGGACTGCTGAGGGAGAAAGCAGCCCTCATGCCTGGGCTGTCTGTAGATCAGGAGCCTGCACAGCTGGGACCTGACACTAGGCACCTACAGGCTGTACCATGTAATAAAAGCCATATGTGTGGTTGCAGGACAGCTCCTCTGTGTTCTGGAATCCATCTCAGGCTCACCTTTTCAAGGCTGAGGAGTTCTGATATCTGAAGGCTGGCTGGCTGATGCATTAGCAGAAAGGAGATTTCAATGCAGTCCCTATGAGTCAAGGGATACTGAAGCCCTAATTCTGCAAAGTGGGATGTGGTCTCAAAAAGGTATAAGGTCAGGCATCAGGGTGGCACTCAAAGCACTGTCCTCAGACAAAAGCAGCTATATGGCAATCACAGCAGATGTTTACAAACACTCTTCTTTTGACCAGAGGAAGGATTGGAGATACCACAGGTCCTGTAGGTCATCTGTTCAACTCCTTCACTTTCCTTAAAATCAGAAAAGCTGACTGCCCTGCATCCTAAGGATCTGTGAAGTGCTTCAGTCTCTTTCTCCTTGGAGAAGAACTTTCTGCATAAGTTTGCAGACTACTGCTCTTGTTTCCCTGGTCAGCCACTTGTGTCTGTGCTGGCTGGCTCCAGCTTGCTCAGCCTTTCCCTGTGGGTTTTGTATTCTGGACCCTGTGCAGCTTTCCCCTTTTCTGCCCTGCTCCCAGCTGTCTCTCCCACACTGTGAGTGCTCAAAGCCGCACGTGGGGCTCTCTGCAGAGGTTTCCCCCCTGCCTTGTGGGTTATGTCCTGTTTACACATCCCAGTAGGATGTTTGATTTTCTCTCTGTGTGTGACAGCACGGCACTGTTTGCGCTTGGCTCGCCATCAGCAAGCGCCTCTCCTGCAGATTTGCTGTCTAGCAAGTCGCTTCTCCACTGTGTGTTCAGACTGTTGACTTTTCCTATCTAATTGAAGTACCGTTTGCATGGGTCTGTTGAACAGCTTTCTGCACCAGTTTGCAAAGGATCCTGCTGTCTGTTTGTCTTAGCCCTGTCTCGATAATGCTTTAACTCATGGACCAGTTTCAGTCTGTTTTGACAGAGAAGCAGATGCTCCCAGGACATTAAACTCCTACAAGTTGCATAAAAAGCAGTAGCTGGATAAAGGTGAGGAGACAGGAGAGTTGTCCAACCAAGGGAAGGCTGCAGTGTGAGTTGCCTGACAGCCAGCTATAAGTAAGCTATATGCTGCCTGGTGCCCAGCTCGTAATTAGGGGGTACAGAAAAGAGATGTACGTGTGTTAGTGCATGGGAAAGGAAAGAAGAATTTGGGGCTATAAACAGAACAATTAATCTGTGCACGTAGTGCAATGTACCAATTTCATGCTGTCTCTGTTTTTGTTTGCATTATTTCCCTAGTTTGCCCATACAAGTACCTTGGGAGTATACTTTGCAAACCTTGGAAAGGCAAGAATACATGATTTCTACTGCTTACCCCCTCCCACAATGCTTGCAGCCCTCTTGCAAGGGAGGCTAGATAGGTCTGACATGCTCTGTTCTTGTTTAAAACAAACCAAAGAAAGTTTTGGGTTTTTTTTTTCCCCTTACATTCTTATAGATGCTTGTAAGTACTTTGCCTGTCTCCCTTAGAACTGCAGTTAAGAAGATGTGGTTGTTAGTTTTCCCCTTCTTTTTAAAAATAATTTTGCCCTTTTCAATCAGTGTGTCACACCTCCTCAGGTGTTACTGCTGAAAAGCACTAGCAGGCAGATTGACAGCCAGTTCTTTACATGTCTTAGGCTGAACCTCATAATGACTAGCCTTCTGCTCAAAAATCTAACTTATTTAGGTTGCTGCACATTACGAGAGTGCTGGGGTGGTGGCATGGGACAGCTGCTACCCTGCTGCAGTGACTGTATGTGTGGGTCAGTCTCTGTAAGCTCTGTGAGCCCTGAGTGACCTTTGCTTCATCTCCCAAGGACACCTTGTATCTCTACTGCAGGTCTTTGGAGATGTCTCTGCTGCCATCTGATCTTCATGTAAAAAGCTCCAGATTCTACTGCAATGTGAGATTTTTGTGTCTGGTGGACTGGAGGAAGAAGGTGGGCAGGGAGAGGGAGGTATCTTCATCAGCAGGGCACTTTATTCTTTGGTCTCATTTTTGCTTAGTTAACCAGGGGAGCTTTCTATTCACACAGGTTTAGAGGTTTTAATTTAGGTTTGTAAAGCATGCCTAAGGGCCTTGGTGAAAGGCTCTGAAGAAGAATGTGTGTTTTTGCAGTGGTGGGTTTTTTCCCCTTTATTTTTTTCCTGGCTTTGCTGGATCACTGCCAAACCTTTTGGCTGTACTTTTTAAGATGTGTTTTTTTCCATGAGTGAGCTTAGAAAGAGTTGTAACTTATCACAGGAAAAGCCCCAAAACAGTCCTATTTTTAAAGCGAACATTTCACTCAGTTGAGGTAAATGGGTGAGAGGGAGAGAAACGTGTGTGCATTTTGGGTGAGGGCACAGTGTTGATTTTGCTGCTGGGGCTCTGGGCCCCCTTCACCCAGCCCTATTGCCACCTTTTTTTTTCCAAGTCCAGCCTCTGATGTAAATTATGGCAGCTAATAAAAATATATATTTAGCTGTTATAGCCCTGTGGGAGAAAACAGTGCAACAGCAAGGAGGTTGCAGCATGGCAGTGACCCTGTTGCACCCTGTCCCCTAGGTCTGTTCTTGTCCTGGGCATGCAGCATGTATTGAGAAGGCGCAGAGTTTTTTCACAGGTTTCCAAGCAACTTGAAGGGGCTACAGAGCATTGGAGGTTTGGACCCAAGATGAATTAATCCACTGGGAAATGGCTGCAGGAGGCTACAGAAACACCAGAGCTGTGTGCTGCTCTTTTGTTTCTGTAGGAAGGTATGGAAACTGCAAGGCAAGGGGAGAGCAGCACTGCCTCCCAGGTGAGCAAACACAAACCTGCATCTTGGCAGACCCTTGCTGTTCAGAAGATGGATGATGTGAGAGCAGGACAGGTGGGAATACAGCCCCTGCATTGCGTTGCCTTCCTGGAATGCTTTTATGGCACCTGCCTTTGGGCAGGACCAATACAAGTGTTCAGTGGCTGCTGGTGCTGCTCACCCAACATACAGAGGGACAAAGGATCACACCAGTGACTCTATAAACTTAAGATGGGTGAAGGCTTTTTGTTGCAAGGCTCCTCTTCCCTGTGAGGAGGGATGCTGGGGCATGAAGTAGTTGCTGTGTGGGAGCTGTGGCTTGCAAGCAAGAACGTTCTTTGCTTCCCCCTGGCAGCTGATGGCTCGGGGTTCCTTGCCCTGCTCCCTGGGACCAGAGGGAACAGTAGCATGCTGTCTTGTAGCATGTTGCCAGGGCAAGGTTCTTAAATAAGGTTTCCAAACTTGCAAGACTTGCTTCCAAAGAAATGATTTGGAGTTCTTGGATGTCCCTTCTCAAGCAGCATCTCAATTTCTTCTTGTTAATTACGAGTTGCTTTTGAAATTTGTCATTCAGTTTTCTTCCTGTGATAAAATATTTAAACTGGAAATAAAAATGCAGTTTTGATATGTGTTTTGGTCTTATTTAATGCCATCTTGCATTCCAGCTGCTTTCTTCACATGTCCTTTAGCCTTGGTTTTTGGCACCTCAGACAAAGCAGAGCTGCTGGTGGACTTAACCACTAAAAAACTGCTGCATTGTATCTGCCTACTGCTGTTTTTTGGTCCTTCTCCTCCAGTCCTCCTCTCCTTTCATCAGATAATATGGGATTACAGTCCTGTTGCACAGGGCTGGAAAAGGCAGCCCTTGCCCTAGAAGTAATGCTTTCCAAGGCAGAAACAGTGCAAACTGTGGGACTCAAGGTGGGAAGGATGTGTGAGAGGCAATTTGGTATCTGTGGCTTGCCTGGCTACTGCAGCAAGCAGGAGGGACAAGCTCGGTGTCCTTTCAACCGGTTGCACTCACCAGCAAAGAGGATGCATGGGGTGGTCTGGGACTGGCAAGGTTAATGGCCCACTATCTGCTTGGGCAGGTAAAAAAAACAAACCAACCAACCAAAAATCCTTTCATTGACATTGTTTAAACCAAACACAAGCATGCTACCCTAGCAGCTCCTATTTAGAAAGATGAACTGGAAGCAAGGTCCAGACACTACTTGTGTCTGCAATCCAGACAGGAAACAGAATACCACAAGCAATAAGCATGTGCTGATCTGGACTTTCTTGTTTTTACCTTTTATCTAATATTACATTTTTTTCCCCCTTTGTATGTTTCTAAGGAGAGTTAGATGTTTGTAAGCAATGCTGACAATGATCTGAGCCCTTCTCTACAGCCAGAGCCATGAACTCTTCCAGATGATGGGATCAAGAGCACTGTGATGAAGTTCACTGATGACACACAAGATGGGTGGAGAGGTTGACACCACAGAAGGGAGAGCCACCCTCCACTGTTACTGAGATAGACTGGAGGAGTGGGTTAGCAGGAACTTTATTAAGTTCAGTGTGGATAAGTGCAAAGTCTTGCACCTGGGGACACATAACCCTGGAATGCAGCTCAGACTGGGATCCACTTGGCTAGAGAGCAGCCTCATGGAAAGGGACCTGAGGGTCTTAGTGGACAACAGTCTCAACATGAGCAAACAGTGTGCAGCAGCTGCAAAGAAAGCCAACAGGATGCTGAGCTGCATCAACAAGGGGATCATCACCAGCAGAGACAAAGAAGTCATCATCCTGCTCTACTCAGCACTTGTCAGACCACACCTGGAGTGTTGCATCCGGTTTTGGTCCCCACAGAAAGGATGTGGACAGGCTGGAGAGGATCCAGAGGAGAGTCACGAAGATGATCAGAGGACTGGAGCACCTGCTGTATGAGGAGAAGCTGAGAAGACTGGGTCTGTTCAGCCCTGAGAAGAGAAGGCTTAGGAGAGACTTTATTACAATATTCCAGTACTTAAAGGGCAGGTACAACGAAGATGGAGACTCCCTGTTTACAAGGAGTCACATGGACAAGATGAGGGGCAATGGACACAGTTGCTTCTGGGGAGATTCCATTCAAATACAAGAGGAAAATTTTTCATTATAGAGACAGACATTGGAATTGCCTCCCAGGGGAAGTGGTGGATTCCCCCAACTTGGAAAGTTTTAAGTCTCAGCTCGACAGGATGCTGGGATGTATCATATATACAATAATATTAGAAGGGTTGGACCAGATGATCCTTGAGGTTCCTTCCAACCTGACATTCTATGATTCTATGATGTGTGGGCACAAGCTCACTTGCTGCCACTGCAAACCACTCAGGTCCATCAGTAGCTTTGAAAAGAATTGTCTGAGCAGTGACTATTTTGTCTTTTAGTTGACACTGTGCTTATTCTTCCTGCTGGCGCTGGGTGCAGGTTCTGTGCTGGGGCTGCTGGGCAAAGCAGAGGGGAGAGGAAGGGAGCTGCTCCTCTGACATCTCTGGAGCCTTCCCTCATGATGGGTGCTGTGCTCAGGCCTCTTCTTGGGGATCATCATGAAGGCAAAGCATAGTTGGGGTGGCTGTGAAGCAGGGGATGACCTGGTCCTTCTGTGTGCTGTACCTGCTCCACGTAGGAATGTGGGGAGCATTTTTTTCTAAGACTGTCGACAAAGTGTGGAAATTCACTGGTGAGGGAAGAAAATATTTGGTTTATCATTATTTTAGGTGTGAGGGAATTAATAGGTGAATGATGGTAGCAGTGTGGCAAACCACAAAGCCCCCTCCTGGGATGCTGATAGGGAGGAGAGACCCACTGTCCCATTTGAAAGAGAAGGGCCATGACCAATCGCTGTTAAATGTGGCAGTAATGCCTCACATGGTGGCCAGAGGATAAAAGGCAGAGACAGCCTGAACTGTAAAGACATTTCATTTCCCTGGTAATGAGGGAGACACACTGTGGCTGTGAAGCCAGAGAGAGAGGGACCGTGAGATGCTAATTTCTCTTCCTGCTGCCACTGCCGCTTTGATCTGAAGCAAATGCCCCTTTTTAAATTGCAAACGGATGCAAGTCAGATATCATCCAGCCAGTGGCTTACAGGCTTAATGAAGTGGGACGTACGCTTCTGCCCGATAATGTTAGGAGAGGCAGGCAATTCAGAGAGGAATTACTGAAGGTCTAAAGAGACAGGAAGGATAGGGATGTCACAGGGCACCATCAGTGTGGCACAAAGTCCCCTGCTTTCTGTCCTTATGAAGCTACGAATGTGGCTAAACCCCTAGCACCTCAGTGCCTAGATAGAAAGCTATAAACATACTGTTCTGCTACTAAGCATCCATATATTAAGGCATGCATCCTGTAAAGGCAACACAGTGTTATCCTGCTCTTTGGTGTCCAAGCATGAAGATCAATTTGGTGTGCTTCCCAGGCGAGGCAAAGGTTTGGGAGGCTAAGGAGTTAATTTTGTGCTATTACTTGAACATTTAATTGGACTAGAGCAAGACAAAACTTGTGTCTCAGCTGATGAGCTTGTTCTGGGGCAGATCCAAAGGCTCCTGGGAATGGGGTCATCAAGCCAGAAGCAGTGACCACTTCTTTTTGAGTTTGTTGCATGCAAAGATCTGACCTGTTTTGAAGAACAAATGTCTAAAGGGTTGTTTATTACTCTCACTATCATGAGGCATTTGGGCCCCAGGATCAGGCCACAGGCTGTTGAATATCTTGCATGGGTACTCAGAGGCTTGGGTGGCTCTGCAAGTTGCTACATTGACTTCTTCTCCAAGCAATGATGAAATGATCTTGCTGTTGAAAAAGACAGGTGTGGGTAACAAATCTATTAGGGTTTTTTTTAAGGAGTCAGTGAACATCTGGATGAGAAAAATCTCACGGATGCAGTCTGTGTGGAGCCAAAAGTGTCTCCACAATCTCCATGATGTCCATCATCAAAGAATCTTAACAGAAACTAAGTAGCAATGAGATCAGATTTGCAGGTCCTTGCATAGATAAACTGTCTGTTAAAAATACAAGGCAAAAAAGAAAGCAAATAGGACTAACAGAAAAGGAAGGTACCAGTGATGTGACCTGTGCAAGCTAATGAATACGTTGTCTAGAAAAGACAGTATTAAGTTAGTCAAGGCATTAGGAACAAGGGTTGGCTCTGATGAAATGCACAGGGTTGCCACCTCTGCAGATGACTAAGGTGAGAGACAGTGGTGAAAAAACCCAGTCTCAGCATTGCATAGAAAATGAGGGGCTCAGAGCTGACCACTATCACTGAGAAGTAAGATTTTGATGTGAGGATAGTCAGGTGTATGTAACATCTACCTAGTGTCCAAAGCAGTCAAGGTAGCAAAAAAAAAAGTTACAAATTATGGGGAAAGAAATACAGAGCAAAATACAGCCTAATTTTGCAGCCATGTGCCCCCCACACCTTCTGTGCAGGGCCATTCCTGCTCCTCAAGAGAGGACAGCAGAGTTGGCAATGGCACAGGGAGGACTGGCAGTGGCTGATATAAGCCATAGCATGGCTTTTGGGTAGGAATGGCTGGATCACCCAGGCCTGTCAGTCCCAGGGAGATGACCCCAGGTCACGAGAGAAGTCCCAAATGGCAAGGAAAGGACTGGCAGCTGTTGGGTTTTCCTGCCCTTCCTGTGTGAGAGCAGTGGCCTATTGAAGCAGCTAGCTGGAAACAGCCTCTAAACAAAAGGAACAAGAAGGAGAAGGGTTTTCACACAACATTAAGTTGTGTGGAAAGCTTCTTATTAGGGGATGCTCTGCTATATATTTGTGTTTTCCAGGAGCAAAGAAACAAGAAAGGACTTTAGTGAGTGCTGCTAACCATGAACTAGCCACCCTGGTAAATCCTATGGATTGGTAGTAGTTTGGGGAAGCATGGCATAAAACAGCTCTGCTCTTGTCTTCTGCTTTTGGCCATTGCTCAGACAAGGTGAGAAAGTAGACAGTCTAATCAGCTGGACTTTTTCAGTGTTCTTATTCTGCATCTAGTTTGTAGCTGCACAGGAAGGATATCGAGGTCCTGGAACAGATCCAAAGGAGGGCAACCAGGCTGGTGAAGGGACTCGAGCACAGGCCCTATGAAGAGAGGCTGAGGGAGCTGGGGCTGTTCAGCCTGAAGAAGAGGAGGCTCAGGGGAGACCTCATCGCTCTCTACAACTACCTGAAAGGAGGTTGTAGCCAGGTGGGAGTTGGTCTCTTTTCCCAGACGACTTTCAACAAGACAAGAGGACACAGTCTTAAGTTGTGCCAGGGGAGATTTAGGCTGGATATCAGAAAGAATTTTTTTACGGAGAGGGTGATCAGGCAATGGAATGGACTGCCCGGTGAGGTGGTGGATTCTCCATCCCTAGAGACATTTAAAAAGAGACTGGATGTGGCACTCAGTGCCATGGTCTAGCAACCGCATCGGTGGGTCAAGGGTTGGACTTGATGATCTCTGAGGTCCCTTCCAACCCAGCTAAAGAAAAAAAAACAAAAACAAAAAAACCAAAAAAACCCAAAAAAACAAAAAAACAAAAAAACAAAAAAAACCCCCAAAAAACCAAAAAACTGTATTAGATGCAAAAACAGGCATACGCCCCCTCATTTTTTTCTTCCTTTTATACTGCTTATCACGGCTTTATTTTTTTCTTTTTCTAAAAATGCTTCTAAAAGCATTAGAATTCTTTTTCAGTAGAGTAAATCACGTTAATCTGTCGGGCACTAGGGAAGATGAAGTTTCTAGATTATCCTTTCTTTTTTTCTACATCATCATCCATTCAAGGTCTTCACAACCTCACAATAGCATAGTTGACAATATTCCCTGCTTAACAAATAAGGGAATTTAGACACAGTAGTTTGCTGTGAAACAGGCAAAGAAATTGGAAATGTGCTTTTTTAGAACATCTCTAGAGAAGGAGACAGGAGGGAAGACTGACTCCAAAAACTGAGAATCAAAGGGGAAAATATCTCTGCTGGACCAAAAATAAGTTTCCATAGAAACAGATTTTTCTGAAAATTACTGCAGTATGAAAGTAAGGTTGTGGATCTAATTCTGCAAAATGTTTAAGCATGTTCTCTGCTTATCCCTATTCAGCTCAGGATACAAGCATATGATTTCCATGGAAGCTTATATGCTTAATTTGATGGAGGTAGAAATAAGGACAAGCTGTCTTGAATTGAGATCCGGGCTTTCTTGGGCTCCCTTGCTGCTGACAAACTTGCAACTTTTTTTTTACAACAGCACATGTTGCTTTGCTGCTAAAAGTACAGACCCCAGTGCCTCCGTCTGGGAGTTCAGCGCAAAGTTTTAGCAGGCTCTTCCCACTAATAGGGAGTGGAGTTAGCAGCGTGTTTACATTTCTGTGTTCTTAATTGTTTCATTAATTAACTCTTCTCCTATTTACATGCAGATTTAAAATTACATGGTATATTTATTCTGTAAGTGAATGCTATGGTGATTATCAGATAATTAACTTGAGAATTAATGGCATAAGAAGTTGAGTTTTGTTCCTAATCTATCTTTTGTGCACCTCTATTTAGGGCCCATAGACGTTTTAAAGATGGGATAGGTTATTAATATCTTGAATGCTAATTGCTTTTATTGTGACTGTTTGCTGGTGATTTGGTTTAGTTTAAGCTATTTAAGGCTGGTTTGTATATTTCCCCCCCCCTCTGTTGTGACTTTATGCTCAGCCAAATTAGCAGGACAAATAAGGTCTGACTCAGAGTTTTATTCCCATTTGCTATACTTGGAATAGATGAAGCTTTTGTGTAGCCAAGCTGCAGCTCCTCTTCTTCACACAAACTTTTCATCTTCTTATTCCTTCTTATTTTATGCTGGATTTGAACTTTTTATTTGGGGAGTTATCTATTTGTAGATTTCCCAGTGGCACTATAGAGACCCACATAATGAATTTAAACCTACTGATGACCGTGCTTCAAGACTTCAGGGCCTGCAGAAGGAATAATCCTCATGGAAACTGTATCTTGTTTTCTTGTTCCCTCCCCTGAGCCCCTGTGCCTGTCCCAGCCAAAATAAACTCTCAAGGCATTTAAACAATCCATCTTAATCCAGTATTCGACACGGAAACAATTGAGTTTCTGTTGAGTCCATGTGAAAAATCTCCCCTGCTTGTCACCCATCAGTCCACCAGTGCTGTTGTTGCTATGGGCTCTTGCACGCACCAGGGTGGTGATGGTTGCTGGTAGTGAAGTTGGTGCTGGAGCCCCAGTTGCTAGCAGAGGTGCAGATGAAACTGTCCTCTGGGACTGCTGGGCTTTGGCTTTCCCTTACAGCTGTCTCAAAATTTTCTCTGACAGGGAGATGGGAGATACACTTCATCTCCTGGAGATTCAATTGTTTCTTAGTGCTTGCTGAGAGCCATACTCACTGTGCAGTCATCCTCTTTTCCTTCCCCCCCTGCTTTGGGACAGATTTTTTATTTTTTTTTTAAATCAGTTCCTGCCATGTTGTTACTATTAAAAGTGAATTCTAGCAATGTCAGAATTTCATTTGGTGGTGGGTTTCAGCTCTAAGTTTCTCAATGTCTGGGGAAAGCATGCTGTCAAAGGCAATGACATCCTTCCAGTAAGACCCACGAGGGGAGCTGCAGGTGCCTGATGGACATTTTTTCTCCTCAGGTGCTTTCAGATCCCTGAGGACACCCGTCACCTGTGTCATTGTATGAATTGTTGAACAGATTTGCATGGGAAGAGAAACTTTTATTGACCTTTTGGTCCAAGCAGAGCCTCTGATCGCACACAACTGGCAACACAGAAGGTAATGCTGCCCACTGCCCAGCTGGTCTTGCCTGGTTTCCCCCTGAGAGACATCCCAGACTGATGAAACAAGCCATGGTGTTGGGCACACCTCCCTCCACACTGCAGGTGTGAACTGGGGCAGGATATCCCCACGTGGGCCATCTCTGCTGGCCTCCTCTCCAGGTGCATTTCCCTTCTAGGCTTGCACAGCCTGTTGTCTGCAGGCCAAACTGAAGTAATGGAATGAACAAAAAAAAAATTTAAAAATCTAATTTTAATCCAGTGTGAGATCTCTTACTCTCAGCTATTTTTTTTTTCTTAATTGGCTCTATTTTCTGTTAATGATTTGAAATCTAGCATCTATTCCTGCCTTGGAGTGTTACTTTGATAACTGGTGTTAAGGAAGAAGATTAAGATTGTTGTTAGCAGTGGAGGATGCAGGACATATGGGTGCTGCAGACCTGCTAATGATAGAAAGTTGTTTTGAGGCAGTGAGACAGATTGTCTGGGAATCCTAGCTTAGTAGCAATGAAAGGCCGATGAGGTAAGTAGTGCTGGGAAAATCCTGTTAGGGAAGGAAAAGAGCAGACTGGAACTGAGTGATCACAGGATGCCTGGTATTGACTATGCAGTTTCTCTGCAAAATTCAATTCACTTTTGGCACAAAAATGGGATTCTTACTTCTCTCCCTATTGCACTTGCTTAATTAGCAGGCTTGCTAGGCACTCTGAACTTTCCAGCATTTAGTAATGGATTAGGACCAAAAAATTATCCTGAATCTTTGAGGCAGTTGGTTTGGGTGTGGATCAGATGTTTCCATCTCCATCTTAATTGGAGATGCTGTGGAGTGGAATGAAGGATCCAAAACAGCATCCCCAGATCTGGCCCTTGTTGATGTGACAGAGGTAAGATACTACTCTGAAGTAGAAATAATACTTGCTGAGCTGCAAATCCAGGGGGGGCTGCATGGGCAATTGAGATACCTTCACACACCGATGATGAAACCTTTGGGTAACTACCAGCACTGTCTCTCCCATGCTGGAAGCTGCCCTGTAGCTGGACCCTGTTTCCATGTTGGATGAGTTTTGATGCACCCTTTCTTAAGCACTTCCCTGTCTGTTTGATAGGTGATTTGTTGCTTGTTCTTCTACAATAGGTAGATTAGGTATAATTTATTTGGGACAAGGTTAGGACTGGTGGGGTGTGCTGTTGTGGGTATAGGAGCTGTGTGGTCTCATGGTGATGAGTGACTGCTGTGCAGTGCAAGGAGAGAGATTAGTATAAATGGCAGAGGAGTCTGGATCCACTATCTGAATGGGGATGTAAATGGGATATCCAGAATTCTTTGGGTTCCTAAATACAGCCTCTCCCACTCCCTGCACCCTTTTGTTGAGAAGCAAGGAAGTGGCAGATCTGTCTCCTTTTTTATTATCTGTTGTTTGGGTTTTTTTTTTTCAGGAGATAGAGGGACAAGCAAGGAAACAAATTCTCCTGCAGAAGAAAAGAAAGAGCAAGGTGTCTGCAAGCAGAGACAACACTTCTCTGGTCAAGGACATGTGTTGCCTCTGGACATGAAGTCAACAAGAGAGGAAACCCTGAGAGGGAGGGAGGGAGGGAGGGAGGCTTGGGTCCCTGCGTAGCTGGGTGACTGTGTAGAGCCAAATGCAAAGACCTGGAAGGAGGATGAGGTCTGGCGATAAGACTTGTTTGATAGAACAGCACAGATTGGAAGTGACTTGGAAAGATCATCTGGTCCAACCTTCTGTGGGAAAGTGAGCCTCGATGAGATTATCTGGCACCCTGTCCAGTTGTGTCTTGTAAACCTCCAGCAATGGGGACTTCACCCTATCCCTGAGGAGGCTGTTCCAATGTCTGATTGTTCTCAAGAAAAAAATATTTTTTATGACAAGATGAAACCCCTCCTGGTGCAACTTCTACCTGTTGCCCCTCCTCACGTCCATGTGACTCCTTGTGAAGAAAGAGCCTCTGTCCCATTTGAGGCCACATTTAGGAAGAGGGAAACCTCATCAGGTCACTTCTGAGCCTTCTGTCCTCTAGGGAGAAGACACCTGATTTCTCAATTTTTTTTCTCACAGGGAAGTTCTCCAGCCTTTCAGCCATCTTTGTGGCCTTTTTTTGGACCCTCTACAGTCTGACTGCATATTTTTTGAGTTGTGAGGAGCAGAATCATGTCACAGAATCACAGAATGGCTAGGGTCAGAAGGGGCCTAAAAGATAATCTAGTTCTAACCCCCTGAATGGACAGGGACACCTTCCACTAGATGAGGCTGCTCTAGGCCTCATCCAATCTGGCCTTGAACACTTCCAGGGAGAGGGCGGCCACAACTTCCTTGGTCAACCTATGCCAGCATCTCACCAACCTCACAGGAAAAAATTTTCTCCTAACGTCTAACCTAAATCTCCCTCTTTCAAGTTTGAAACCATTTCCCCTTGTCCTATTGCAACACACCCATGTAAAAAGCCCTACCCCAGCTTTCTTGAAGGCCCCTTCAGGTGCTGGAAAGCTGATATAAGGTCACCTCAGAGCCTCCTCTTCTTTAGGCTGAACAACCCCGACTTGCTAAGCCAGTCTTCATAGGAAAGGTGCTCCAGCCCTCTGGTTATTTTTGTGGCTCTCCCCTGGACACAGTCAAGGAGCTTTATGTCCTTCTTATGTTAGGGGATCCAGAACTGGACACAGTTCTCCAGGTGGGGTCTCACAAGGGCAGAGTAGGAGGGGGAGAATCACCTCCCTTGACCAACTGTCTGTTTCTTTTGATGCAGCCCAGAACACAGTTTGCTTTCTGAGCTGCAAAACCAGACACAGTATGCCAGGTGTGTCCTGAAGAGTTCTGAGTAGCAGAGTGGGATAATCATGTCTCTAGTTCTGCTAACAATGTCCCTGCAGATGCAGCCCAGGATCTGATTTGCCTTTGTTGCTGCAGCATTGTGCTGCTGACTCATGTTCACCTTGATGTTCACCAGGACTCTTTGGTCCTTGAGTCTGTCCATACAAGCAAAGTCAAGAGAGCCTTATGGGGTTGATAATTTGTCTGCAGGGTTTGTGTTTCTGCAAGTGGTACTACTCAACTTGTTGGGCTGCCACTCTGCAGTGCCTTGCCTTTCCCTTAGGGACTGGGGAGCCAACCACCACGTGTGGGTGGCAGGTGTTGTCTGCACGCTGAGGGTGGGCAAGGTATTTGCAACATGGTTCAGGAAGTCTTTGATGAAAACAGAAACCCCAAGGTGCCAAGACACGTAGCCGCGTGAGCAGTAGCTTCTCCTTTCTTGTGGGAAGCGGTGAGGCCTTAGGCTGGGGGAGGCCACCAGCATCTGTGCTGTGGGTCCTGCCTTGCAGATCTGCTGCCTGCCACTGCGGGCTCTTTGCATACACATCTTCCAGGCAAGTCTCTGTCCAGCTGGCGTGGGTGTTTGGAAAGTATTTTCCTGACGCTCATCTGGAAACTGCTTACGTTTATTTCTGTGAAATGCCATTTTTCTTTTCAAAATCTCTATCTTCCATGTTTCTGAGTTGCCAAATTGACCTTCAGCATCCTGACTTCTCCATATGGAGCCACTGCTCCCCTGCCTGCCTGGATATATCTTAGCTTTTACATGCGTCATGGGAGCGAGCTGAACAAGAGCCTTCCTGTTTCCCTTGCTGCAACTCCGCACTCTGACAGCCAAAACTGAGAGTGTCTTGTCAACTTCTTGCTACTCTTAGTAAATCTTTTTACCTCTGTGAGAATCTAGCAGCAGCATAAGCTACAAAGTCTGTGAGGGGGCAATATCTGCCAGTAGATGTCTGATTGGAAAGGCAGTCTGGAAAATGAGAAGGGACGTCCAGAGCTGTATAAACATGGATGTGTCCCACAGCATCCAGCAGGCATATTGGGTGAGAAGCTGTCCTTCTTGCCTGCAGATAGAGGGGGAGCAGAGCCCATCTGTCATCTGATGAAAGCAACCTATGGACTCTTCAGCAACATTTTGGGAAGCTCAACCTGCCCCATGCTCCCCACAAAGAGGTATGATGATGGGCAGAGAGACTTCCACCTGAAGCTTGTTAGTTCTGTTGGCTTTTGAACCCCATCTTTTCCATGGAAATTCAGCTCTGGGTTAGGACAAATCTCTGTTTTTGAATTGGTTTCAGGAGGAACTGAAGAAGGGTTTCTTGCAGAGCTGGGACTGTGGCCTCCAAGCCTTGGCCTACGTAGCAATTAGGAGTGATCCAAGGAAGTGAAGGCCCTTGTGTGGTTTCTGGTTAGAGATGGGCAAGGTGGCTGCAGGGTGATCTACAAGAAAGTAAAATTAAAACCATGATTTGTTGTTTCAAAGTGTTGAGAATCACCAAATCATGGAAAATCTGGAAGAAATCACCATGGGTTTTTGGTTTGCTGGTCAAGCCCAACATGATTACCAGCAGGATCCTGCCACATCTTTTGTGGGCTGAAGGGGTTTGTATCTGAAAATCAGTATTAAGTCCAGCCTTTTAAGCAATAGCTATAGAGAGCAGTATTTGGCTGGGCTTACCAGGGGCTCTGCCTGAGACTGGAAGGGCAGCTCTGACCTCAGTAAAGGTGTCACTAGATCAGGAGAGGGATGCTGTGAGATGCAGGCTCTCTGCTGCCATGCAGCCCCTGGCTTTCTCTGTGGCTCAGTTCCCATCACACATGGCTATTTCCCCAGCAGGCAGGCCCTGTTCCATTCAAGACCTCTTTCCCATGGAAGTGTTTGGCCCACTGGCAGGGTGGCTGGGGACTGGTCCCCAGGAGCTGGTGCTGCAGAGGGGCTCGTGGCCCCACCGCCGGGCTAGGCAGGGGGTGAAATGCAACTCACTGCTTCCTCACAGAGCCACTGGCTGCCTCCAGCTGGGTCTTGCTGGTGGCATGACTTGCAGCAGCCACTGCCTAGCAGGCATCTCAGCACTGTGGTTGTGTCCCCACGGCACTACCAGGCCACACGCCACACCTCTCTTAGTCAGCTCCTGAAAGCTCTCACAGCGGGCCAGCAGCTTGTGGTTCTCTGCTAGCCCTGCTTGCATATCGCTTGTCTGTGAGGGACCCTGGGGATGCCTTGCGTTGGGCTGGTGGCATGGAAGTCCTTGCCTGCCCCTCTTCAGTGGCTTTCAGTGTGGTGTAGGGGAGCAAGAGGCCCTGGTGAGGTGCTGTGTGGCCCCTGATCATGTTGGTAGTGCCTGGCCCTGCTGATGTGTAGTGGAGGGAGTGCAGTGATGTGTGTTAGGGGAGCTATGTGTACCATCAGGAAGGCCACCAAAGCATTTTGGCTAACCCTCATGAGGACAGAGATTTTCACCCGGGTGTCTTGTGTTAGGCCTGAATAATATGAATGTCACGAAGACATGGCAGTGGAGTGACTCCAGCCCTCTGCTTGGAGTCAGCTACAGTGGGTAATTATTTTCCCAGCTAAGACCACAATGCTTTTTATGCCGGTAGCACTTGTCTGACTCTAAATTTCAGCCACTGACTCTCCTTTTACCTTTCTCCACTGAATTAATAAAGACTTCTGTGAAGTTAGTTGCCTAAAGAATTTCACAAGTGTTTTTAGATATCCCAGATGTAGCCCTTCATGCACTTCACTGGACAGCATTTTTCCTAGTCTTAGAAGATCAAAATGGATTTAAGTGGGCAGAAACCTGCAGGTGTAAAAGCATTGATTTCCCAAGTAACCCACACAAAGAGGTCTACTTAAATATTTGAGGATAGTTTGATTCACCTGTGCTTAAGAGAGCAATTAAGGAAACTAAAGATGTTCCTGGAGGGCTGAATAATTCCCTCACATTAGTTTCCACTACAAAGGTGGCTCTGTGGGTACTTAGACCTTGTTTTTTCTGGACAAAGAAAAGGTAGTATTGGAGACTGAGAGAGGAGGAGCTGGAGTGACCAGACTGTACAAGTATCAGTAAACTGCCAGGTCATGATGGCATACAGCCAAAAGGTCTCTGGGAACATGAGGATGAAAGGGTTGCGTCTTGAAAAGAAATATTTCTTCTCTCCTTGAAAAAGGGAAAGAAAAAAACACCACACACAAAAACCAGAAAAACACCACCCCCTCCACCAACATACAGAAGTAAAAGCAGTGTTTGACAAGGATGGAGAATGTTGTACTCACATTTTTAACAGCCCTTGGGATGATCTGGAGAATTACAGGCCTGTTTGACATGCATGCAAATGAATGCAATACCTAGCAAATTAGGAGAATTGGCCGTGCAGCGTGCAAGGGTAAGACTGCTCGGAGGTGCAACCTGCAGAGATTCTGCAAAAGGAAACCACGTTTCCTGAACACTTGTAAGTCTTTGAACAAACCAGTGAATTTGCTGAGAAAGAAGAACTGTCTGATATCCCTTATTTAGCTTTTTCACCAAGATTTTTGCAAGGACACGTGCAAGACATGGCTGCAGACATCTAGCTAACAGTGCAGGAAGAGGCCTATTGCTTTGGCTCCACCAGCAGCCAGGAGGTGGGCAAGTAGGTGGTCAGTGGTGGCATGAGGGGATGAGGTGTGAGTGTAGTGCTGACATGTCATGTTGTTACCTGTGAGAATGTGGAGAAAAGTGCTGAAGTTGTGGTGAAGCTTGTGTCACTGAAGAAGGAGGGGAAGTGGGTAGACCTGAACTGAGAAACAAAGGATTCACTTGGAGGGTAGATGGAAAAGGGGCTGGTGGGATGGGAGTACCAATGTCAAGAATGGTGCCAGGAAGAGGTATTGAGGGGTAAAATCACAGCCTCATCAGGATTGCATATTTATGTCCTAGATACTGCAGATTTGGGTGTCTAGGATGCCAGCAGGGACAAACTGCTCTGCTGTGCAATTTCAGGTGTCTATGTGAGACCACTCCGGGGGAAACGTTGAAAGAAATCTAGAAAAGGTGATGATGTCAAAAGGGAATACATAGGGAGAAGAGAGAAAGCCCTTCTTGGTAAAATCTGAGTCGACAACCTTCAGGCACAGAGGACTGGGCTCTTGCTGAGCCACCGAAGCACATCTGATCAATAACTCAAAGTCCCGACTTGCACATTAGCAGAGTCAATTATCAGCTCTGCTCTCTGCTTTCTTGATTATTATTTCAGCATGTAGCAGCTGCTTGGCAAGCTTTATGGCCCATCACACTCTGAAGAGACTGAGTTAAATGCAGATTATTGACCAATGAGGCCATAAGAATGTACTGTAAAATATACAGTCATGTTCGCCCATAAATCCCCAGCGAGGGTACTTTTTAAAGAAATTTCTCCTGCAGTGGGAGTGCTCTAGATCACTGTCAAGGCCCTGAGAAATTATTTCCCTGACCAATATCTGCCACCTCCTCTTTCGTGTTGCTGTCTCTCTTGGCAGTGCATCTTCACATGAATGAGTGGTTCTCCCTCCCTCAAGCTGTTCATTGGGACCTCTGGGCCTCAGTGGGAGATGCTTGGGTTAAGGCTTACTCTGCACATGGGCAAGATTAACTGTATTTAATATTTCTGCTCAGGCCCTGTTTTCCCTGCTGCTGAGTTTCTCAAGTTGCTTCAAGTCCCTCAGTTTTGGCTGACGCTGTGGGCTTGGGGCTTGAAGCAGCCTAAATTCTGGCAAGCATGAACAGGCTGGAACAGGCATGAACACCAGGTAATGACAGCTTTCCCTCCTCTGCCAGTCTGATGTAATGCTGGCTGTCAGCTGCGTGTAGGCAGGCAGAAGTGCCTGGGTCATTTTGCTTTGCAGATCTCCTCAGCTTCAGAATTCAAACATATTTCAAGATAAAGGGGTGCATGTCTTTGTGGTTATGAATTGGGAATGCTATGCATCTACACTGAAAATCTCTAAAATGCTGGTAACTAGGCCAGCAGTGATGAGGTGCTCAGCAGCTCATTAGCTCAATGGTGCCCTTTGGAAACCTAGAGGACTCTGGGTTCATTCCAGGCAGGTTATTGGTCATTGCAAACATAGCACACATGGACAGCTTGTGTATAAATACGTGTCCCTTTTCTGCTCCAGTGGGTAGGCATCAGAGGAGATCACTGTTTTTTATCACTGCTCCCAACCTGACAGGCCTGGTGTTTTAGCCAAGGTGGTGAAGTTTTATGCCCTTGAAGCTGAGTCCCTGCTGCGGAAGCCTTAGTGCTTCTAAGAATTTCTTGATCTGCTATTCCCTGGGATGCTCCCCTAAGGATTTTCTGATCTGCTACTCCTTTCAAAGGACGGGAGGGTTTTAACATGCTTTAGCTGGAGCCCTAAGAGATGGCTTATCTAGAGTGTGATGCATTATGGAAGTATGTTATTTTTTTTAAGTATACTTCTGGTGTAACTCTAAGATGGGGTTTTTCCTAAGCTGCTTCAAGTGCAGCAAGCTGGCCACAGTTCTTGTTGCAAGTGTTTTTAAAACCTTTCACTGCTGGAGCAACTTAGATCCTTAGGGCCAGGTCCTCACAACTTCCCAGGGAGGTCTGAATGCACCCAGCTGGTGCTAGCAGGTGTTGGGGGTGTTCTGCTGGTCAGAGTTCTGGGGGCCTGGTGCTGAGTCCCAGCTACTGCAGTTATTCGTATCACACAGATAAAAGCGCTTACAAGAAGCAAGGGCTCAGAGAGAGCTCCTAGCTGAAGCAAGGAAGCTATGGCAACTTTGTGGACAGTTCTTGGAGGGGTGAAGAACAAACTTTGTTGGCTTTACTCTGGAATTTTCTCCTGTGAGAGCTGCCTGTTCTTCAGAAAGTACTGTGACAGCTTGCTGATGTATGCTGGGGAGAGCAGAGCCGGACAGAGGAGGGCAGAGTTGCTTCATGTCATGGTGAGTGGACCAGGAAGGGGTGTGGGATGTGGCTGCCCTGGGAGGTAACAGTGCTGTGAGTGTCCAGGCAGATTGGCTGGGGACCACAGATGTGGGAACACAGCTTGAAGCCTTCCTCCCTCACCTTGAGGAGGCTGTTCTGTTCTCAGCAGTGCCTGTGTCCAGATCAGGTCTTTTTACTTTCACAGGGAAAGGACTTGAATGTCATGAGGGCAGCTGACAAAGATGCCAAGATGGCTGAGTGTGGGACCACCCTGGAATGGCAGCATGAGAGGTGAAGGCACTGCTCTAGAGCTTGTGACTTTTCCAAGGGTATCTCATGTTAGGGGTAATGCCTGGTGGTCTTTCCCTGCTGTGGGGAAGGAGACCCGGCACAAACACATAGATATACCACGGTGCATTTGTGCTGTTGGTCCAATTCTATCTCACTTTGCTTCTCCCATTACAGGGAAAATTTCTTCCTGTGCCTTAAACAGATATTGAGCCTAAACTGATGGAGTGCTGTAATCTGCAACTTCCTGGCACTTTCCCTGTGTTTCTGGCTGGGGAGTGGAGGTAGAGGTGGTCAGGACCAGGGCAGAAGAGGCAGCAAAAATTTGATTCAGGGATTTTGGATAGATCCTTTTGCCAGGCCACCACAGTAAACCCACTGCATGGGTTGCTAGCCACCCTGTTCAGTCTCTCTCCCTCCTGTCTGGTATATCAAGCAATGTATCATGCTGCTCAGCAGCTCTCACTGAGGTTCTCTACCCCCAGGCTCATGATTTTTAGACTTGAAGGCTTAAGGAGGTGGTTGGGGATGGGGGCGCTCATCACATGTGGTCAAGCAGCTGATACAGTCATGCTGTGTTTTCATGTCTTATTCCAGCTGCCTGGGAAAAAGTTAATGCAGCTGTACTAGTTAGTCCATGTCCTGTCCCTTGTCCTACCCATAACATCTTGTCCCTCTCTCTGAACTCTGCCCAGGAAAGGCAATGTCCAGAAGCACATGGCACGGGCATGGAAGTACAGCTGGTGGAGTGGTTGCAATAGGTTCACACCATAATTTTGAGTGGTGTGACTTCCTTGGTGTCTCCTTTAGCTCCCTTTTTATCTCATTTCGTGTTCCTGGGGGTGTTTGTCTGTTAAAACATATGCTGGCATTCAGCTCTGTCACACACATTTAATTTCACTGCCAGGGTAAATCTCTCATTTTTCTGCTAGGGTAAATCTCCCATATCTTCTGTCACAGGATAGAGCTCTCATATCAGCCCTGCATAAATTCCTTTCCTTTCTCCCTCTCTTTCGCACGCTGCACGTGCTTTATCGCCTTTATTTTAATTTCAGCCTGGAAAGAGAGGTTTGCTGGTGATGGAGTTGGCCTCCATAACAAGGACATTGTTGCAGCGGGGCTGAACTCATCGAGGAAGACGAGAAACTTTTGAAGAGCATCCAGAAAAGGATCATTGTGAAGTGACCTCTGTCCTTTCAAATGCCTGAGGTATGTGGAAAAGTCAATGAGTTACAATTTTTTTTTTCTTTCTTTCTTGCTTGTCATTGTTGTAGAAGTCTAGCCAGTTTGGAGTCTCACAGCTACCTCATGCAATCCATCTGGAGATGCAGATTGTATCTTCACCACTTGTAATGTAGGCACTGATATCCATCACTGCCTTTGTCTGCTCTAGAAATGCCAGGGTACACATGATGAGAATCCTGTGGCATGATATGAAACCTCTGCACTAACTGCAATTGAAACCACATTGCACCAGCACAAGCTGTTCACATGAGACTTCCAGTCCTGCAGCACTTTCAGAATTTGTCTCACTTCTCTTAAAACCTTCCCAGTCCCCACAGTAAAAGACTCATGGGCTAGACCTATAGCTGTCATTTAGTTAAAGTTGATGGGGGCATGCCAGATTTATACCACTTTATACTCTGGTCTTCAGGTTGAGTCCTTCCACAGCTCCCCAGGTGTGTCTCACCAGTCCCCTAGGATGTATCCTTGGCTCCAGCCTGGGGCAATTACCTGGATACCAAGGTAGCCATGGAATTAGATGTGGTTGTATTGGCTGTTTCAGGGATGCAGGTTATGCTTCCATAGCCTAACTGTGTCCTTTGATGTCTGAGGGATGTGAAAAGACTTCAGTTTTTGGAGAGGAGGAGGCTGGTAGAGAATACAAACGAGGTTTGCTAAACCACAGAGGCAGTGAAGAGGGAGTTGTTGTTCAGCCAACCTTGCAGCACAGCCACTGTGCATCATTCACTGAAACTCCTACACCTCTTTGGAAAAAGCTACAAGAGGAAGCATGTCTTCATACAGGAGGTGCTGGATGCATGACTCGCCCTTGCCCCAGGGAGGCAGCAGCAGCAGGACTGAGCAGGGCAAGAGGTGTTTGAAAACAGCAGGCTCAGGAGTGAGGTGCTTGAAGGAATGGGAAGTGCCTTCTCACACCCTTGGCTCTGCAATGAGGGGTTCTGTGGGAGGATGTTGGGGACAGATCCCAGGAGTAGTTGATCCCATGAGCTCAGCTCCCATGGCCACAGCGGGAGGCTAAGCAGTCCATCAGTGTGTTCCTGACAGGTGTTTCCTAGGTGTCTAATCCCAAGAATTAAAGCCTTAAGAGAAATCTCCCTCTCTCTGAGCAAAACTGAGGATTTGGAAGCTGAGAGGTAATACTGACAGAGGGAATGATCAGGAGGTTAAAGACACAAAATCACACCAGTGTCCTCATTTTTTCTGCTTCTGATTTCTCTGCTGTGGTAATGTTCAAACTCAAGTACGTCCTGCTGGGTGATGTTTCATCTTTTCTTGCTGCAGCACAGAGGTTGTGGTTTGTGGCTGAGGGCCTCACTGGTGGCAGCAGCCCAACAAGAACCAAATAAGCTGAAGCCTCTGATTAAAAATGCCCGCATGAGGAGGGCATACTGAACTGTGCCCCACAGAGTGTTAACTGCCTGGTGGCAGCTGAGCAAAGGCTAGAGCTCAAATGGGGTCTCAATCCTCTGTCAGCTCACCTGCATTTGTAGAAACACAGGATATAAGTCAAGGAGACCTTAATATAGCTGAGATTGCTACCCTTTCAGTAAAATTTCATTGCATCTTGAAGAGAGGGCATGGGTAAGTACACACCCATGGGGGATGGGCAAGATGCTCTCTTAGGCCTATTTATTGTGGAAACTGGACTGAAAAAAAAATTTTGGCTGAAGTGAGGATTCATCCGGGCGTGATTTTGAGGCTGGTAGCTGCAAGGTGGCTGCTAACACCTTGCAGTGCTGCTGGGGTGGTGCACAAAGGATGCTTCAGCCACCAAACACTTGATCAGATGTGTCAGACAAAAGGTGCTGGAAGGGAGGGAGAAACCCAGCCATGGGGCTAAGTGTCCCCAAAAGCTTGAGACAGATGAGACAGTATTTGCCCTACCTCAGCAAAGAGACACAGATGTTTATTTATAGAGCAAGCCTGAAGCACCTGAAATCCCCAAATAAGCTGGAGTTATGCATGCTCATGCCCTGTGGGTTGCGGGGCAGGGGAGAGGTAAGGTGGTTGTATCCTGAGGACACGGCTAGGGGAGCTGTGGCCACACAATTGCTCTGCCTGCTGGAGCCAAGGAGGTCGGGATGGTGCTGCTGGGGTAGCGTGTACGGGGTGAAGGGAGGTGCAGGGCTCATGTGTATGGGACCAGGGCTGTGTGCAGTAGCAGCAGCTTGGTCGGGAGTCAGTATAGGGACGGCCTCCAGCATGCAGAGCAGTCTGAGAGGCATGTGAACAACCCTCAGAGCAGAGGGCAGGGTTGGGTGATGCAGTGCCCTGCTTGAGCATCTTAACTGGAGGGAAGGTGCAGGCGCTTGCTAGGGAAAAGTGAACCAGAGTGGGCAGCTCCCACCTTCAGGCTTAGATGGCAAGTCCCCTGCTGGGGCACTGGGATTTTTGACCAAGCCCTGTTTTCCAGAGGGGCTCTGCTCACTCAGCCCTCTCAGGCTCCAGGTCACAGTGGCGTGCCTGGAACAGTGGTGTCATGGTTTTAAATGTCATGTGGCTGAGCTCAGCTGTTGGGTGTAGATGAGAAACGGGTGGGCTCTCTGCTCTGTAATTAAAAGCTGACTTGTGTTTAGCCATGACTGCACCACCACCAGCTGAGAGCACCGAAGCCTACGTGGCTGTTTTTAGGTCAGCAGTTTTCTGTCCTTGCTATGTGAGTCCCTGGGGAAGCCTGTCCTGCTCTTTGGGGTCTGATGTATGTGAGTCTGCTGTCTGCCAACAGTCCTGCTGACACAAGGGCTTGTCTTCCACTGAAAAGCACTGTGGGCTCCACGAGAAGTTAAAAACTTTTGGCTTAGTGGAGAAATGCCTAGTTCTTGTTGTGTGGCAAAGACACAACCTCAGAGCAGGATGGACCCTCTGTCACCCTGAGTCATGCTTTTATGTGTTCTTACTTCCAAGGCCTGCCCAGGTCGAGCACACCCCCTTCTCTTTTGCCTGGTGCACTGCTTTTCCCAAGGAGACCACTGCCCTTACAGCCTCTCCCCAGCCAGCAAGCCCTTTGAGAGGGAGGGAAAGGACTGGGCACTTATTCCTTTGCCTTGCCTTGCCCACCTGTGCACCTTGGAATGCTGCTTTTCCAGGCCAGCCCAGCAGTACTGGCTCTTGGGTTACCCTCTCAGACTGTTGCTGATACCCTTTGGTGTGGCTTTCCAGGCAGCTGCTCCTTGATATGACACAGCCTTCACCAGCCTCTAGCACAGTTCTGCTTGGAGAGAGGTTTGGAAGAGGATCACTGCTGTGGGGGTCCCAGGCATCCCTGGAGAGCCTGGGGAGCCCTGTGGTCAGGGAAGGGCCCATAGTCCCTGTGCTGGAGTCCAGGGGAAAAAATCTCCCAACTGGCTGAACTGCCAGCAGCACTGAAACCCCCCCTCCCCCTGTACTCCTTGCTCTGATGGTCCTCTGCTGGCATTTGACACGGAAATGATCCTGATTTATTCTGGAATAATAGGATGAAATGGTGGAAAGGAAAATTTTACACTGCGGATTGAAATAAATTGCCCAGAGCAAAGGCAGCCAGGAGATGGGAGGAAGGAAAACTCCATTGCACTGGTCACTCAGAGGACTGAACACAGCAATGGAAAATAAAATGTTGGAAATAACGTGATGCTGGCCAAAGAGCGTTGGCTGAATTAAAGGGGGTGGGTGTTGACCTTCTCGCAGTATCTGGGCTTTTACTAGCAGTTAAAGCAGGGTCTCCCAAAATCTCGCAGCTTTGCCTTCCCTACCACCCCCCCTCCATGCCCGCTCCCACCCCCCCTTCTTCCAGCCAGGAAGGGGGAGCCAGGCAGCAGCTCCCGGGGCAACCAGCGGTGCTTGAGCCGGGGATGGGCTCCCGGAGGGTTTCTGACAGTCTGGCACCATCTGCTGGGGTTTCCAGGGAAATTAAACGCGTTTGGGGGAGGTGACTGTGGCCCAGGACAGCAATCTGGGAGCTGAGGACAATGAGATTCCAGGGCACTTGCGTCCGTGCTGGCACTGCTGAGGAAGCACAGATTGCAGTCAGTGTGTCCTTGGTAACACAGTGCAAAGGTGACTGATGATCTGTCTTTACAGACACAGGACCACTTTCCAGCTCTGGTGACCTTTCACTGGTTAGCATGGTTTAAGTGAGGGTCTGGGGCCCAGCCACATGTCACCCTTTGCTTTGGAGAAGGATGCCTGACTTTTCTTGGGCCTGGTAAGGTCAGCTTTCTTGCTATCAAGTTCCTCTCGTATCGTTTCCCTTTCTCCTGTCCCTCCTTGTGTAAAGGTGGTAGTCACTCCTATCCCAGTTCCTGGTTTGCCGTTCAAGTGCTCTTGATCTGTGCTCTGAGGATGTGGTAGTGATGGAAAGCATTCCAAGGCCACTGGAAGGAGGGTCCTGGGAGAGATGGAGGTGAAGTGTGATCTGGCAGCGTAGGGCTGGGCATGGCCATGTTAGCAGAAGCCACCATCACCTTTACCTAAGGTAGCTGGGCAGTGAAAGCTCCCCATTGCAGCTACACTGCCCCTTTCTGATTTTACCCTAGATGAAGCTGTGCCCAGCCCTGGCTCCTGCCTCACACAAGGAATAGGCAAGAGACACCCTGCATTCACACGCACTTGTCCTTATTAGGGGCTCCAGCAGAGAAGGGAGATGGAGAAAAGCAGAAGTCTGCCTCCAGCAAGACAGTCTGCACAAATGGACTGTCTTATAAATGAATTTATAAGTTGAAATTGGCCTATAATGAGAGAGTTACTGAGAAAAAAGGACTGCGCACTGCAAACCACTTAGGAATCTGAGATCTCACTGCATTACGCAAAGCCAGAGGGGAAACGCTGTGTTGTGTGAGCAAAGGCTTTGCAGGCTGCTCCAGAGGTGATGGGCAAGCTAAAGCCAGTTATGTTGCCTACCCCAGTCTTTCACCAGCCCCGGGCACCTTCCCCAAAAAACATCCCTCCCCCCAATAAAACTGTAGGAGCAGTGGTCTCTTGAAACTGCTGCTTTTAAAAACAGTTTTATTTTAAAGCATTTTTACTAGCAATGGTTCTAGAGTTAGTTCTCTGGAGAAATATCATAGTTTGGAGGTTTTGCTTTCCAAAAACAGTCTCCAAAGCTCACTGCTGTGGTTGGGCTTTGTGCTTACAGGCTTCTGTTGACAGCTTGCTTAATGAATGAAGATGTGAGGGAAGAAAAGCTTTTCAATGAGGAGGCTGTGTGCTTCCCAGAGCTAGCATGGTAAGCAAGACGTAAGCAGCGATTGAAAATATGACATTCTCCTCTCAGTACTCCCTAACACATGCAGAATGATCTTCATCTTTTTAATTCCTTGAAACTAGGGAGGCTGGTGTGCCTCCATGTGCATAACTTGTGGGTTATCTGTTTGGGAAGTGTGCAAAGATTTATTCTTGTCTGAGTTACGTACAGCCAGTAGGGTGGGGCAAGTTCAGCTTAGGATCTTCTTTCTTTTATAAGTAGTCTGATCCCCAAAGCTGTCCGGAAACCTGTTGCATCTGATTATTTCCTCCCCCAGCAGCTAACCCTCACCCTAGTCAGTGCTACCTTTCTGAGATGCAGGAAATAAGCATTTCTCTCCTTTAAGTCTGAAATGATGGCAGATACCACATCCAGCTGTGGAGGTGATGTGCTCACGCTATCCTGTTACTGGTTGTGACTCACTTCAGTGCCCACAGCCAGAGGGATGAGGGATGGAGACCAAGCAAGCTCACCAGGAGGGTGTGTAGTTCCCCCATGTCTCTTCACTGCCTCATGCTATGGTAAATCCACTCTTTGCATGAGGGAAAGCCATACTTCTCTTGAAAAGCTCAGCAAGCCTGGCCCCTTTCTAGCTCAGCATGCCAATGGCACAGCAATGGCCTGTTCTCCTTGCCTATGCAGAGCTCCTTCTCCTTGCAGGGCTACTGCTTCTGGAAAACTGCTGCTTTTCCCACAGTCTGACCAGGCAGTTCTTTTCCTGTGATGGAAGCATATTATATTTTCTTTCCATACTGGCACATGCAGCTATAAAATGTGCTCTCAGACAATTGGCTTGGGAGCTTCCAGAAATCTCTAAAAGGGTGAAAACCAGTATATATATAAAGAAAATCAGCCTCAACATTCAGCTGGCACTGCTCAAAGCTGGAAGTCTTGCAAACTTCCTCTGCAACAGAAAAGTCTTAAGCAATGGGAAGAACCACTGACTGAAGTGTAAGAGCCAGGGCAAGGAGGCCAGCAGCTCCCTCCCTCCCACCAGCTAGATCCCTCCTTGAAGGAACACAAAAGGACAGAAGCTGGTTTGGTTGGCCAAGTTTCCTCCACCCCATTCCCTATGTCCTAGAGGGCACAATAATGGGAGTTGCTGGGGCCTGCTTGCCCCTTGCCTCCTGGTTTCTTAGCAGATGCAACTGGAGGTCCACAGCCTTGCAGGATGCCTAAGTGCAGGAAGCACTGGCACTGCACTGGCAATTCCCAGGCTCATTTCAGCAGTTCACTTTCTCATTAGATGGCTTGAGCCCTGGGAGTGCTGCCCACACCTCTCCTGGTTCTTCTCTCAAGGGCTGCCTTCCTCCCTGCAAGGCTTGTCAGTGACATTGCAAGGGCAGAGAAAGGAATAGAGTTGCTTCACTGCTGATATGACACTGGTCTTGGGTATACAGCAAGGCATGGCGCTGATTCACCTCCTGCTGTGGGGTGCAGCAGCACATGGAAGAGCACAGTCCTCCTCCCAAACTCCAAGGACCAAGCAACACTTGGTGCTCTGCTCATGCTGTATCCTCTTGCTGCTGTGCCAAGACTGCTGTGGTTCTGTCACTGTTTTTTGTATAACAGCGCCTGGCTGACATCCCAAAAATGTTTTGCTGCTTCCCCTACCCTCCCAGTAGACAGATGAGTGGGATTATTTGGCTGAAGGAGGCTTTTCCCAACACCAGCCTCTCTGGTGGCAGCCTTAGAAAGGGATCTTCTGTTTGGCAGTGAAAGGCACCACTTTCCCTAGAACATTCCCACACAGCAGCCCCTTGACTGGCATCAGTGTCCTGAATTTTGCTAAAATCAGAGGGGCCCCTGGACTGATGTCAAGCTGGGAGCCATCACCTTTCTGCTGAAGAGCACATGCAGCACATGCTGGAGGGCCTCTTGTGATGCTGCAGAGGGCTTGATGCTCTGTCTCCTCTGTGTGGGCAGAAGGTCTCCTGTGTCATCAGGAAGACCTTGGCAGCCATGGACAGGTGGGACCAGCACTTCTGGGGCACCTGAGAGAGGTAAATCCCCTGGTGCCCTGTTCTACCTCTGCCTGGTATGAGAAAGCAAGTTGCTGGGAGGTCCCTCAAATCTCAGCAGGAAAGGAGTCTCGACATGCGAGATTCCTTAGAAGGGGAACTAAACACTCGCACAGCCTTTATGAGGAGTTCCTCTGCTTAGTGCTGTCCAAGGGAAAAGTCTGGAGGACACGTAAGAGGCCTGGCTTTAGCTAGAGCCATGTATGGAAAGCCAGAGTCGCAGCTGCTACAGTTAAACCCAACGAATAGGAAATAATGTTTTTGTGGTTCGGGAGCATTTTAGGTAGTCTTTGTCCTATTCTGCCCACAAGTTTAGTGACTGTAGTATCTGCAGGCATGGAAGGAGAACAAAGCTCTTTTCCTGCGTGTACAGAGCTGGCAGGGGCTGTGCTTCTCTGCACTGGCCCCACGAAGTGTGCTTGCACCCCTCCCTGGGGACAAAAGGGGGGAGTCAAGAAAGGGCTGACTGCATCTGTGAGCTCTTGATGGTGCATGGGGGGTGTCTCAGATGGACCCCCTGCTGCTGCTGTGATGGATGCCAGTAGGAAACTTACCTAATGACTCTGCCCAGGAGCTGGCTTATGTCACCTCAGCATCACTGCTCAGGGGGCTGCCAGGGCTTTGCACCTCCCACATACGTTTACTTGTAGTGGCTGGAAGATTATACCAGTGTGTGACAAACTGATCCAGCTGGCCACAATTTGGCCAGGTTTCAAGACAATTCTTTAATGCCTCACAAATCTTCCCCTTCACCCTGCTCCAACCAGAACTGCCTGAGGGGCTTCCCTCCCATAGATCCAGAGAGGACCTTGCCCATCTCATGTTTGCCTGAGGAGACCAAAGCATGTGACAAGACAGAGCAGATGAGTTGTTTTGCTCTCACATGCAAATGAAAAGCAGCAGTACTATGAGCAGCAGGCTGTGTCTCTGGGGCTTAGCTCCCCCTTGCAGCTCCCCAGCTGATGAGATGAGCACTTGGTGAGAGATGCTAAGGGCTGGACACCTGCTTGGCCCTGCTGCAGCCTCCTCCTCTGCAGCCTTCCCCTTGCACCACTGTTTCACAGCTGGCACACAGAAAGTGCCATAAAAATGGTTAAAGCTGTGTTTTTCTATGCTCAGGGCAAGAGGCAGGACTATCCATACCCAGGGAGCACATGTCAAGGTCTGTCACACGTTTCTGCCTCCCCATGCTGTTCCAGCCACGTGTCAGCCTGATTTCCCCCTGAATGACTGTTAAAGCTGCAGAAATCCAGAGGAGAATTTCACCAGCTGGCAGGGTCTTTCTTGGGCTTTTTGCACAGGGTTTAGGGACTGTACCTGCTCCTGGCTGCCCAGAGAGCCTGTTAACCTCTAGGGATGCATCCCCTTTTTGTTTCCTCTTGATGGTATGGTGGCAGCATGGCCCGGCTGTGCTGTGTTTTGTATTCACCTCTGGGGCATAAGGAAGAGCGGAGAAAAAACCTAGCTCATGTGAAATATTGACAGCTTCAGGTGAGGTAGGTAGGGCAAATGAATTCCTACCTCACCTGTGGGTTCTGGATATGGCAGTACTCCAGCCCCTGTTTTCAGAAACCCTGACCTCTCCAGCAGTCTCTAATCCATCAAAAGGTTATGTGGGCTTGTAGCCTGACTGGGGGCAAAACATGTGCCTGCTCATGTGCTCCTACACAGAGCAAGCAGGGGCTCAGCCCTCCCATCAGAAAGCACACCTCTCTCCAGCAGCCTGGGAAGGCTCCCTGTGTATGTGTCTAGCAATTCAAACAGCATCTCCCAGGCTGGTGCAAGGTCTTGCTTGCTGGCCACCTCACATAGCATCCACCCCTTTCTACAGGACAAAACTGAGCTGGAACCAGCACAAATGGGGGGCTCTGACAAGGTAAACTGCATGGGTGATGCTCTTCATAAAGGCTGCTTGTGTTCAGATGCTGGAGAAAGTAGGGAGGGCAGGAGACTTGGAGACCCTAGGCAACCCTAAATGAGACTAGCAACAGACCCTCCATGTGGCAGGTCCCAATTTAGGGACAAACCCTCTGGGAAATGGGTCTGCCAGGTGGGAAAGGGATATCTGGATGTTACACTGTGGCAGAGCTGCAGGAAAAAAGGTTAGGGGAAGGGATGGCAGAAGCTAAAGAACTGCAAGGCTGTTGGCACTGCTTTTGGATCACTGGTGCTGGAGTTCATCCTTCCTTTGGTGGTTTTTTTTTTTTTTGCTTGTTTGTTTTTGTTTTTTTTTGTTTTTTTTTTTTTTGGTAGGCACCATGGTTGCCAAATGCTTGCTGTGGGTGCCTGGAAAGGTGCTTTGCCCACCCCAGCAGGTTTGGCCTCGGGAGGAAGAGGCTCAAGGGAGAGAAAGAAAACTTTAGCTAGTTAGGTGGATCTGCCGTAAAAAGAGCTTGTTTTCTCTAATACCCCACAATATGTATTGCAGACAGACCTGGACAGACTGGAGGGTTGGGCTGATTCCAATGGGATGAGGTTCAACACAGCCAAGTGCCGGGTCCTGCACTTTGGCCACAACAACCCCATGGGGAGCTCCAGGCTGGGCACAGAGTGGCTGAGAGCAGCCAGGCAGAAAGGGACCTGGGAGTCTGGATTGACAGGAAGCTGAACATGAGCCAGCAGTGTGCCCAGGTGGCCAAGAAGGCCAATGGCATCCTGGCCTGTATCAGGAACAGCGTGGCCAGCAGGTCCAGGGAAGGGATTCTGCCCCTGTACTCAGCCCTGGTGAGGCCACACCTCGAGTACTGTGTCCAGTTCTGGGCCCCTCAGTTCAGGAAGGAGATTGAGGTTCTGGAGTGGGTCCAAAGGAGGGCAAGGAGGCTTTGAAGGGATCCAGCACAAGTCCTGTGTGAGGAAGGGCTGAGGGAGCTGGGGGTGTTCAGTCTGGAGAAGAGGAGGCTCAGGGGAGACCTCATCACTCTCTACAACTCCCTGAAAGGAGGGTGTAGCCAGGGGGGGGTCGGTCTCTTCTCCCAGGCAGCCATCAGTAGGACAAGAGGGCAGGGACTTAAGTTCTGCCAGGGGAGGTTTAGGTTGGATATTAGGAAAAAATTCTTTACAGAGAGAGTGATCAGGCATTGGAATGGGCTGCCCAGGAGGGTGATGGATTCTGTGCCCCTGGAGGTTTTTAAGAAGAGACTGAATGTGGCACTCAGTGCCATGGTCTGGGAACCACAGTGGTAGTGGTTTAAGGCTTGGACTTGATGATCTCCGGGGTGCTTTCCAACCTGGCTGATTCTGTGATTCTGTATTGACAGGGTGAGGATAGAAAAAAGAGTTTTCTTCCGTTTGTCACTCACCATAATATAAACGTTTCCAACTGTCCTGCTGCTCAGCCAACTGGTGGGATACTACTGTCTCCCCAAGCAGGGGTGGGAGCAGGGCAGTCAGAGTACAAGGGATCTTCTTCATTGTGCTGATTGTGTTGCTTGTCATCGCTGGCTCCAAGCTGATTCTCATCCTTGTGTTGCTGCTTCTTTGACACCAACTTTCTTTTGGAGGACACCAGACTTAAATGTAGGGCTTATCACAGCCTGCCTTTGCGAATGGTAGACTTGTAGGGAGATTTCTTATGCTGTAAAAAGTAACCACATCTAAACAGCAAAAGAAACTTTAGTTCTACCAAGCTATGGCCAAGGGGAGGTCTAGGAATGCTGACAGCTTGGGGTGAGAAAGGTATGGAGAGAAAAAAGAGGTGGCTTCTGGAAGGGAGTGGGACTGGGACTTCACTCTTACTTTGCCTGTCTCTTAAGCTACTGTAGAAGAGCAGCCCTCGGGCTTGGAGCTCCAAACCCTGAGCTTGTTATTAAATCATAACGTACACCACACTGCACAAAATAAGAGGATACCCACGCTGTGTTGTCAGGGATGAGGTTTGGAGGCTCCCATAGCACTGCTCCCAGGGCAGGAGGGTCTCTGTGCTTGTCTTTGCCCTTGTCCTCTGCTAAACCCCAGAGGGAAAGGCTTTCTTAAAAAGATCTTTGTCCTTGGGGACCAGGATTAAGTGACAGTGCTCTGTGGCTCATTTACCACACTTCACCAAACTGCCTTTGGTTGGTAATTATTTACACTTGCTGCAGTTTTGTGTTTGGAGAATGAATTGCTTTAATAAGAAGCTTAATTAGAAGTGCAAAAGTAGGATAAACATTGGTAATGTTGGGTAAGCGGCAAAGACGGCTTCCATAAGGAGAGATGCTGCCCCACAGCCCTCCTGGTAGGAAAAGGTATTGGGGCAGAAGGATCACATCACCATATCCTGCAGACAGGTTTCATGCTTCGCTGCTGCCTCTCCTAATGAAAGCCACCCAGCCCAGTGTGATGCTGTGGTACAGGGGCCCTGTGCCCAGGGGAGCTCTGATGAGATATTCCATTTGGAAACATTAAGTTTTTGCATCTCTTGTGGCAAGACAGCATTTCCAGGGAATTCTGGCTCCCTATAGGTCTCCATATGCAATCTCAAATCTGGTAACATCCTGGGAGAGGTGTCAGAGCACCAGGGCAGAAGCTCCCCATGCCAGGAGCCATATTAGGGTGATGCTCCTTTGTCACCTCTTGCCTGATTTTGCAGGCTAGTCATTCCCACAGTGAAACTGAACATTTCTTACTCCAGCTGTGTTGAAAAGCTTCAAGAACAAATGAACTCCAAGGCAGAAATGGGCTATTTTCTCTCCACCCCCAAAGCATCTATCAGCAAGGAAAAAAACAACCCCTCAATTTTCAGGGCAACTGAATCCATTTGCAAATGCATGTCAAGTTCAACAAATAGTTTGGCTTAAATAATGGAGGGTGGCTTTTTTTCAATCTAAATGTTTTATTCCCACAGTTTCTAAACAAAACATTTCACTTTTTCATTTTGAAATAATGTGCCTTTGTGAAATATTTTTTTTAAAAAGCATAAGGCAAAACACAAGCCCTGGAAATGATGTAAAAGGCACTGAATTCTGGTGTCAAAAGCAAGGATTTAGCCAACCCTGGTGTTTATTTTTTCTGTGGTAGGTGTCAGCAAGAAAACTGGAAAATCTGCATTTCTGGACAGCCTGAAATTATTCTTTTTTTCCCACTGCTAACAGTGAGCTCAGAAATCAATTTTCACAGGTCCATTTTCTGAGCAATCTCATCGTCGCTGTCAAAATGATCTCTCTACTCTTATTTGTACCCATAGCAGACAGATAAAGAAGATTCCTGAAGCAGAGGTGCAGTTCCTCTTCCTGATCAGTCAAGTCCACTGGCATCACTCTGGTCTAAATAAGATGGATCTTTTTCTCCCTCCTGTCCCTGGGGCACCTCACATTGCAGGTAGTGGTGGTTATAGGGTTGGTACCATAGCCTTGCTCTTGTGTAGAACCTGAACTTCCCAGGGCCCTCATTAATTAATTAAATCTTGCAATTAATTAAGCCTTGCTCCATGAGGTCCATGTAGCACACACAGTGATTGCTTTCCCTGCTGCCAAAATCCTCATCTGTCAGTGCACATCTTTTTTTCTCCGTTCTTTTTCTCTCTCAGCTTCACTCTCTACTTCTTTTCCAGCTATCACTGCCTGGCTCCTTTCTGCCTCTGTGGATGTATTGGCTGACATTGTACCTACCCCCTGCAGTCAGACAAACCACACTGGTGCAAATTATTTGCTCTGCCAAGCACTGCTTGATTAACTTGGTTGGCATCACGGCTTTGTGTGCCCGGTGTCTCCCCAGCAGACAGGGGGAGCCGATAGCCCAAGTTACTTTAATTCATTGTATCCTTTGCAAGCCTGGGAGAGCTCCTGTGGAGAACTGCCTAGGAAAAATCTCTGGTGAAACCCAGCCACTAGCAAGCTGCCATGAAGCTCTTTATCCAGTGGCCAGCAGGATCCCTAGCAGGGCTTTGCTTGGACAGCCTGGGCTTTTAATTGTAGTGCACAGACCGTTCCAAAGAGATAAGTGTCAGCCAGTACCATGGTGTGCTAGCTCTGCTTTACAGGGGAAGCAGCTTATAAAACCCTTCCTAGATTTCAAAATGAACAGAAGTCTTCCCCCTTTCTCAACAGTTCCTCCGGAGGCTCCCTAGCCATCTGCAAGGGTCTAATCCTTTGCTATCCAGCAGCACAGCTCCTGCCTGGTGCAGGTGGGTGCCTAACCCCCTCCCTGCTGCTCAAGTGTGAATGTCCTGTCACACATAGAGAAGCGAGAAAACGCAGGTCCCTGTCCTTTTTTCTTTGTTACTAACACTTAGCCATCAGCTGTCAGAAAAGGCCTCCGCATCTTCCCATCCTCTGGCTGGCTGGTTCCCTATTTGATTCTCTGCTTCCCTGTGATCCTCGCTGCCGGGGCCGGGCAAGCGTCTCTCTGCTCATCTCTTAGAGCAAGAGCCGATGGTTCCTAAAGGCAGGGCGGCTGAAACTGTGGAGATGCAAATGCAGCTGCCAAGAGAGGGCGTTGAGGCACTGTCAGTGGCGAGGCTGGGGACGAGCCCGAGGTGTTCCCCGGGCGGCCCTGCCAGCATCGGGGTTGCTGGCTGCTGCTCTCCGGCCGGCTCCAGCCCATGTCTCGTTGTTAGTTTTGCCTCTAATTTCTGCCCTGTGGACACAGAGACAGAGTTAGGGCTTTTGTGAAGGGCCCTGTAGTGGTTCTACAGCTGAAATGATGGCTGCATAGCCTGGTCTGCTGCAACATCTCACCCATGACAGCTCTGAGAGGACCCACCTGGGCACCCATCTACCTGTGCCTGAAATTATGGGGAAACGTGTGCTCGGTTTCTCCACGAACCCCAAACATACGTGGGGGCTCCCTGCATGCGTGTGTGGGGCAGGAAGGGTGGTTATCCTCCCATGTTCTCTTCTGGCTTTCTAACCTTTGCAGGGAGAGCGCAGGAGCAGGGTCGAGGGTTGGATCTTGATGATCTTTAAGGTCCCTTCCAACCCCAATTATTCTGTGATTCTAGGATGACAAAGCAGGGTTGTCCTTGCCTTTCTCTCCTCCGGACCCAGAGACAGGACATGTCCATGTCCTGAGCTGCCCTCTGTTTGTGAGCCGTGGGAGTGAATGCCCAGAGCAGCTCTCGTTCTGAGGAGAGGAGCCTCGCAACAGATCCGCCTGATCCCCCAAGTAGGAGGACAGGGGCTGCCCTGGCCAAAGCACCCATCCACCTCCTAGGCTTGTGTGAGCCATGCTGGTGTTGAACCCTAATGGAGCAAAAAAGCCAATTGCTCTTTAAGCAGCTATCTGTACCACTAAGATGAACAACATTGATGGAAATGTATATATTGTTTAAGGTGAAGCCAGGGTCAGTGTGTACCTCAGAGGAGAATCTCTGTCAGAACATGGAAAGAATTTTGCATTAATTTCTGAAGTCTTTATCTGTCTTTTCCTTAAGAGATGCTGTATTCAGAAGTAGTAAGTGAGTCTTTCCATTGGGGAAAATAAGGGCCAGGATTTGCACTACCAACTCCTTCAGCATTCCCCAGAAAGCCATTGAGCTCTGGGGCTCAGCTCTTCTCTTTGCTAAAGGGTGACATTAATATTGAAC
Source organism: Heliangelus exortis (assembly GCF_036169615.1). Lineage (NCBI taxonomy): Eukaryota > Metazoa > Chordata > Aves > Apodiformes > Trochilidae > Heliangelus > Heliangelus exortis. The sequence goes on along the minus strand of NC_092422.1, from coordinate 104,399,292 downwards.
TAGATGCTGGGGAGAAATAGAAGAGAGGGAGAATCTCTGAGGCTCTGGCAGTAAGACCACATTAGACAATCTTATGACAGAGTAAGGAATTTATGTCTGAAAACCTGTTCTGAACTCATTTGTTGGATATAAGCACTTCCTGACTTGTAAATGGGTTTTGATCAGTAGCATATACTCACAGTGGCGTGATGTCCCCTGTGCCTGAGTGGCAGCATCTGGATATATGGTTGCCAGATGAAAATTTACTGCTTTGATTTTTGGCCTGGGCTTCACATATGGGAGGCCATGGGTGCCTGTGGGAGAAAAATGAGAGCTAGATCAATGCAATGAGGAAGGAGTCAAAAACCAAAGCAGCTGTATTTGTTGCAAGGAAAATGGATGGAGGCTGCAGAAAGCAATCACTGTTAGGAGCAATAGAGTAATGGTATCCAATCAGGAGACAAGGGAGGAGTACATTTTGGAGCAGTAACTGGTGTTAGTTTCCCGTTAACAATAATAATAACTATAACCTGGAGTGATCGTGGAGTTCATTCAGACCCAGATACAATTATTGAATTGTGTGCAACAAGCACCCTCAATTTGCTGTGTGATATTGAGTTGGAGTCAGCTCCCTGAGAGGCTCTGGTTTCCAGAGGCTGGGCTGCTAAGAAACTGCCCTCTTACTCTCATGCACCATCACTCACTGTGTGTTCACACGTATCTATATTCTCTGACGAAATCAGGGTCTTTGAAGCTAAATGCTAGGCAGTATTTTGTTCAGAAAATTCTCTGTCTTCCTGGCAGCAGCCGTGGAGTCCCCCCTTGTGGATCCAGAGTGCTTTGTGTTTGGAAAAAAGCAGCCAGTTTGCAACTGGGGCAGTTGGGCTCTGTCACACGTGGGTTTTGGCCGGGGAGTCATGGAAAGCGTGATGCACGGCACTCATCAGCCATTGGAAATGCTCTCATTAACTTCAGCAGCCTTGGTGTTGCCTCTGCCAGACACAACAGAAGCCCTCGGGAGTAATAAGGCTGACACACCCCAAGCTTAAATTTGGACAAGCTTTTTAATACCCAGCTGAAGCGATTACAGGAATGACCTACTTGTTTATATGCGGTGGATCTGTGAAATGTGCAGAAGGCTTTGCTCATTAGGAGAAGAGGTCTGCAGGGTGGAGTTGCCCCACCAGCATCAGAGCTTCAGCCAAGCGTGCAGATTAGATGGTGCCTCCAAGGAGCTGGGCTCTTGCCTGTGTTTGGAAATTCCCCACGCTGCCCCTAATTCTCACAGACAGAATGACTTGTGCTGTGAGGCAGGGGTGGCTAATCCCAGCCTCTAAAGGCAGTAGAGGTTTGCAAGCAGTTCAGGCTCATCTTCAAAGCCTGTGCTACCTTGTACAGTGAGCCTGGAATGCACAAGCAGGGCAATGGTATGTTGTGCCCTATGAGCCACTCCACAAGCCTACGTGGGTTTTGTGAGTGCTGAAGCATGCTGTGCTGTAGTCCGGGATCCACCACTTCTCTGTCCTGATCTTCCATACTGGCATTAAAGTGTTTTGGACACATGCAACTTCTCTTTCTTACCGTAAAGTAACTTCTGTACAGCCTGACTCACAGCCCCAGGATGCTTAAGTTCTGGATAAGTGAATTCCTGCCCATTGAATGGCTACTCGGGACATCAGAAAATGTAACCTGGTGCAACAAGGGCTCCCTTAAGAGAACAGTTTGACCCATCTTCTGCTGGCTGAAAGTACAAAGGCCCCAGGGGTATTACTATTTCCCAGGAATTTACCATGACCTGGATTTTGGGGACTTGCTAAAAAGGGATCCACTGAATAAGCTGGAAGGTGTGTTATAACTTGGATATTATAACTCAGGTTTTCTGTGTGGTGATCAGCATCTCCCATCACACAGCACGCCAGGCTGGAAGGTGCAGGAAAAAAGCATTTGTGGCTCAGGTGGGAGCCTAGCTGTGTTGCAGGAGATGCCCTTTTGTTTATTTCCTCTAATCGTCCTCCAGTACCCTTAAATATCCAGAGGCTCTTCAGCGAGCAGAGAAGTGGTTTCTGTCTGCATTCACCATTTGCCAGGATGCTCCAAAGCCTGTCTGTGAGTGGCTATTGCAACAGCTCTCAAGTGTCTTGTGGTCTAACAGCTTTAAGGGGGATGGAGATGTGCAGCTGGGACCCATCTGGAGAGATAAGTGTTCAGCTTTGTGAGTGTCTCAGCAAAGAAAGAAGGTCAACGTGAACCCCTCATACTGTTAGTCACCTGAAGCACACAACCAACTGCACAACTGTGCCTACTGACTTGGTCTTGTTGTGACCCAAGACGTGGCCCCTGTGCTGTCCCCATTTGGGGCAGCCTGACCCCCAGTTCCTCTGTTCCTGCTGGGGAGGGATCCTGGGCTCTCCTGTTGCTCTGATACCTCTGCAAAGGGAGATGGAACAGGCCTGCCAGAGCACAGATGGCACCTACAAGGGTTCCTCCACCCTCCCTGCTCCTCTTGTGTCCCAGGTGAGTGAACAGGCAGGCAGCATGGGCAAGAATAGTCTGGGTCCCAGGGTTCACAGCAGTGCAGGTGCAGCTGCCAAGTCCTTGGGCCAGTGACAAGGTAGAAAAGTGTGTTGTTATAAATCTACAACCTGGTCTTAATAGCTTTGGGCTACCAGCACGTAGATTAAACTCCAGTCCTATATTTCATGGAAGACACACAGTGGTATGTCAAGGTGCTATAACTGAGTAGCCCTCTGATGGTGTATTGGATGTCTGGCAGGTGGACTAACTAGAGAAATAAAGCATAACTACATGTGGGCTGAAGAACAGGAGGAATTCTTAGTGGTGAGATGAGGGCTATAAAACAGCATCTTGGGGAACTGATGGGAGCTTCTCCATGATTGGGTTATTTAAAAAAAAAAAGAAAAAAAGATTGGACAAGTGCTAGATGGTGTATATTAGCCTGGTGGTGTAAAAATTGTGGCAATTTTGTCAGAAAAATGATGACAGAGGGTCACGGTGTTCCATTTTCAGCAGCTTTACTCTGGATGTTGCTTAATTCCCTTAGGAAAGCTAGGAGGATGTTTGATTTGTTGGGGTTTTTTTGTCTGTTTGTGAAAGGGATATTTCTTTAGCTGTTAATTGTATTGAAAAAGAAATTACTTTCATTTGAAGTTTTAGCTTATGCATTTTCTTGTGGACACAAGAGGGGCTGGAGGAAGGCCACCTATGCCCCATAAGGATAACCTCCCACAGCACAAGTTTAGCCAGGCTCCGTGCTAGTTGTACCAAAGGATGCCTTTTTGTGGCTTTCAGAGGTGGGGAACAGGAGATGAAGAAGAGCAGGGATCATATATCCATCAGCTGATGCACAGCACAGGAGTGGGTACCACATCACTGGATGCTGCTCTGCAGTGGCTTCTCTTTAGGTTGCCCAGTTTCCTCCATACAGGAGGAAAGCAGCAGGACTGTTTTCTGCAGCCATGCACACAAGACAAGGGAAGCAAGAGCCCAGTGGTTAGGATTTCCCAGCCTTGTTCCCCTGTGAAGCCACCCCTGATCACAGCAGCATTACCCTTCCCTCCTGCCCCTGTTTCTCATAGTCCCAGCATGGTTCTTCCCATCCTGTGTGTGGTGTTGCCAGATGGTATCAGCTCAGCCATGAGGAGAGGCCAGCAGCAAGCATTTGGGCAGTGAGCAAAGGCAGCCCTAGCATTGGGAGTGAAGGTTCTTCTCTACAGCCATAGCCTCCTTTAGTCCACAGCCTGTTCCTGACCCTCCTCCTCTGTGTCATGGCAGAAAGCCCACAGATTTCTGGCCACCCTGCCCTACAGCTACCAAGCCCAGCAGTGGTGCTGTGTGCTCTGTGGGTTGCAGGGACCTGCCCCTGGCCCTGCTTGCCTACTTGACCCTTGCATCAGTGGTGGCACATGAGACCTCTCAGGTAGCAGCTGGTCAGGACCAGGTGGAAAAGGGCCAGCCCTGCAGAGCCTTCTGGCACAGCAAATCCAGTCTTGGCTATCTTGTTTTGAGAAATGCCCTTTCTTCCCTGTTAATCCAGAGGTAGCATCCCTGGCCCTGGTGGACCCCAGGGACTGCCTGGGGGCCATAACAGAGAAGAGGGAGGCACCCCTCACCCAAGGAGCCTGTCCGTGTGTTTGTGTTGGGGGGAGCTCAGTCCTTGGTATAAAATGATGAGCTGGTAATAAATATTCAACTTATTTAGAATTGCAAATACCAGAGGAAGGAAACCAGTAAACAAAAAAAGCCACAATCAGTATCCTGGCTGAAAATCAGGAATGCCAAACTGCAGCGATGGGTACAGGAGAAACAGAAGGTGGCAAGTGGCCAGCCAGGCCTGTGCACTAGCAATTAAACCAAATTCAAGTCTGAGAAAGCAACAACTCAAAAGGAAGCTGCTTAAGTTAGGCTGTCCTTAATGAGAGACAAATACACTAGAAAATATTGCCGGCTAACACTATTCATAAGCTGCTCCCAAGATGTTTTGATTAAACTGCTGTTGTCTTTCTAGTGTACTAATGGTTTTTAATCTCTCTTGATGCCTCGGGGCAAAGGGGTCTACTGATTCACAGCAGCGTGGTGAGCTGAAACTTGTCCCTGGTGAATGCATCTCTCATGCCAGAATCACAGCTTTTAATTTTTAAAAATGTGAGTTTTTAGCAAAGGGACAACCTTGAGCATGTGAGCAGGGTGTAACTGCTGTGGTGCCACGTGCCTGGATATGAAGGGAGCTTCTCATGGAGAGAGACACATACTTCTCCCCCTTCTCCTTGGGATACACTGAACTGCAATGCTGGCACCATTTCATTGCTGGACAAAATCTAATTGCATATTCCTGCTTGGCTGATGAGACAGGGAGGAGCAGGGTGCTGTCTGTTTCTGCTTCTGTGCCAGCCTTCCAGAGGTGGGCACAGACTCAAGAGGGTTGCACAAGGCAGTTGTCAAAGGAAGGTCAAGCCTCATCTTGAGGAGGGCTTCACACATCTCTGACAGCTTCAAGGAGTGATGTTGGTGTGGTGGGTAATGCTGGGGGACTTCTGCTTGCTCTTCCTTCATGTGGGGCCTCTTGTAAGTGGAGGAGGTCTTCTGTGCTTGCCCAAACATCAGGGGCAGAGGCACTAACATAGGGAAGTGTGGGAATGGGGTCAAAGCCATGCCACAGATGGGATCACTGCAGGAGTGAGGTGTTCAGCACAGAGGCTGGGTGCCAATACTTCCCCTTTACACTTCTCTTCTTGCTGACACTTGTACCCAAGTCTTAACAGGGTTTCTCATGTCTCAGAGTTTGGATTAAATTCCCCTGTGAGCACCTGTGCCACCCTGGTGCTTCAGGGGCAGTGCTCTGGCTATGGCAGCTTTTAGTTAGGAGATGGGACACACGAAGGCTGATTTCTGGTGTTTGGTGGCACTCACGTCACACAAGACTGCTGGGAGATCAGTTCAGTGAGTTGGGATTTGATGCCTGAGGAGTCACTCTTCTTGAGCTGCGAAAGCAGCCCCTTTCATGCTCTAAAGCCATGCTCTGGGCTTATACCAAATTGGAAGCACACCGGTCTGTCTCCCAGCAGGCAGTGTCTTTTTGGCACTCAGCCTCAGACAGGGGTATCCAAAGCTCCTTCCCTTTATGGACTCCCCTTCAGCATGCCTGGACACCCTCCCTGCCATGTGGTTCCACTGATGGAGGATGGCAGGGCTTGCCACCAACTGTGACCCCTTTCCCAGCTCATCCCAAAGCCCACAGCCAGTTCACTGTTCCCCCTCCATGCAACCTTCAGGCTCCACAGTTTCTTCCTGCAGATTCATGTTAGTGGCTTTCATGAAAAAATAGAAAGGATAGGCTGGGAAGGGAGGAAAAGATTTTTGTCAGCAGGTACGAGGGGGAAGCTTTGCCTGCCAGCTCTGCCTGGAAGGGGCTTGCACAGCACATGTTGTGGGCTAACCTGCTGCCTCCTGTCTGGGCTGGGCACAAGGGAGCATCCCTGATGAGACTAGACAGTTCCTCCATCCTCTGGGTGTAATGGCTGCTTGTTGCTTGTGGAGAATGAAAACATATTAAAGTACGAAACTGCTGCACTAGTCATTTTCCAATTCCCCACTCAGAGAACTGGCTTCCCTGGAAAATAGGTCACTTACATAAAAAGTACCTTATTATCACGCCACGGCAGTGAAGGAAAGAGATGGCTCAAGAGACACTTTCATTTTGAACCCCCTTTCCTGAGTACTTAGATATTTCTGGGAAATTGACCCTTTGGGCTGCAATTTCTCATGCTCTTTTTCAACCCATAAGTTGAATTTCAGGACCTCGTTCCCTCCGTCAAGCTAGATAAGCTAGGGAAGAAAATGAGTCACATCTTAACCCTTGGGAGAGCAGTGCATCCAAACTCATTACTTTTTTGGGGTACTGGGGTGAGCCATTATCCCTGATGTTTTCTCAAGGGTGGGGAAGATTCCCATAGACAAGTAGCCTTGTGTCCCCACACCTCCTCCTGCAGTTACCTCCTGCCCTCCCCAGATAGTCATTTGCTTTTCTGCTCTAACTCATGGTTGTGCTTAGCCCTCCCCAGGATGGGAGAGAGTGAGGGGCAACTGGAGGAGAAGGGATGGGGAGAAGAGTTCATGCTGAGCCTGAAGGTGCTTGAGATGTGCAAGAACACAAAAGGACCATAGGGACATGCCCTTGTGAGGAAGGGAGAAAGTAGTTCAGGAGTTTTCAATAAAGGCACTGGAGCTGAGAGAGGTGAAATGGGTAGGTGGAGAGAAAGGAAGGACTCACTGAGGACATGTGTAGTTGGCCGTGGAGTAAGATCTTCTCAAGAGGGGATGGGGAGGCCAAAGCTCTCAACATTTTTTGCTTGGCTCACTTCAGAGCAGTGACCTTAGCAAAAGGCTCAGCTCTGATTTAGGGAACAGGCTGACTGAGAAACTCCAAAAGGCAGTACCCACATCCTTGGTCCTGGGCTGGGTTGTTATGTTCTGTCTCCATTTCAACTGGGACATCCAAGTGCTGTAAACTGAACAAGAGAAAGCATGGAGGGTTTACCCAGCCTCTCTGTTTTAATGTTGCTGACTCCAGCTTTGGCCAGCGTGTTTCCCCTCACTGTGCTGTTCATACTGTGGAAGAAGGCACCTTCCTGGCAGACTTGTACTTAGCTAGGGTGGAAAGGGACCAGGGTGCGAGGTAGCCCCAGGAAGAGGAGGATGAGGAGCAGGAAGTAGAAGGAGAAGTGGGATGGAGGAAAACAGAAAGGAGAGTAACGTGAGCAGATGGGATGGGAGGGTTGAGAGTAACAGCACACCGAGAAGCCTGTGGAGAGACTTGGAAGCCAAGGAGGGCAGATGGAGAGTGGGCTAATCAAAGAGCAGGTTGCTGGCCCCCCACCCTTACCAGCACAGCTGCCCCATCCCAAGGAGGATCTCACTGCCCTGGCATGCCCTGGCATGCCGCGTTCCACACAGTGGGAGGCATCCCTGCCACAGCTCTGTGACCACCACATGAAGCCTGGTGTCTTGCCACAGAGGAACTGCTTCCAAAAAATATTAGCCATTACTTCCACAGCAGCGGCAGCCAGTGAGCAAGAGTAATTTACATAGTAAGAGCTGGGAGATAGATGACTCTTTAAACCAGATCTGTCATTCCCAGCTCTCTCCCCGTCTCAGATGCTTTGATGTTCCTCTTTGAAGAGCTCTCCTCGCTTGCTATTCCTCGCTCCCTTGGTGCCGCTCCAGCTCTCCAAATGCCTTTCCCTGCCTCTCCGCCTGTGTGCCTTTGCTGCTGCCCTGGTACGCCTGTGTCTCGGCAGGAAGGATGCAGAACGAGTGACAGCTGGCACCCTGAGAGCCAGGGCTGGCAGGGGGCTGTGGGGAGGGAAAGTGAGCTCCAGCAGGCACGGAGGCATTTGTTCAGTGCAAGATCTAATGCACCATCAAGGAGAGTAATCACTCCAAGCAGCTTTCGGTGACTGAGTCATCTGATGGGGGAGCTAAGCATTCTACCCTAAGGTGCAAAAAGATTGAGGTGAGTGAGGGGCTGGAGCCTGTGAGTACCTGGTTCTCTAACCCTTCAAGAGCACCATGGGCTTCCCAATATTTGGCACCTCTCATTCCACCTGTGTGCCTTGTAGGTTCAAGTCCAAGGGAAGGGAAGGGAAAACAGAAGCATGTGAGAAAAATGTTTTGGGGTGGCTGATGTTTCAGGAGGGATGAACACTCAGTGAAACAGACTAGAGGATCTTCTAGGATCTGCTGTCTGAGTGACAGCAAACATGAAGAAGTCTGCCACAGCATCAAGGGCCAGATCAGAGGACCCTGTCTGTGACTGAGACAGAGGGGAACAGAAGGGAGCTGATGGGCTGAAGATACAAGGCTGGGGACAGTTTTCTAAATTTCAGGCTAGAGGCTAAGAGGAAGGCCACTGGAGAGGATAAGCCTGCTCTGGAACCAAGGCATTACCTATATGTAGTAGTTTTACCACATACTAAGGTGTAGCTACTTAAGTGGGGTCTTACCTCACTGCAGCCCACCTTCCGCCCTGAGCTCCTACATCCCAGGGTGCCTGAGGGTTTGGTTTTATTTAGTTTAGAAAAAATCCCTTCACAATCTGTATAAGCTAAAAAAAAAAAAAAGGCACTCTAATACCAGACTTAGTGTCCATTCAGGGGTCCTTATTAAGTATTATTAAGGGATAAAAGCTGACAGACATAATGGTGGTGCTTTGGTTTCACCACTTACTCCGGTGAAGAGCAAAAAGAGCCTGAATATAACTCTTCTTACAAAAAGGAGATTTGTTGCATATGAACTTTTTAGCCCAGTGATATGAGGATCACCTACCAGGTAAAGCCGGAGAGCAAACAAGTTACAGAAGCATGGACACATACAAGTGTTCCTCTACTGGGTATCTCACTTGTAAGATATTTTAAAAGGTTTGTGCCTTTGAAATAATTATTATTGTGGTGTGTGCTCTGGACAAGCAGAAATCCTAGCTCTGTCTATGACTTTTAGAGGTACTTAGATCTGTCTTGCCTTTGAGAGCTGCGTTTGATCCCAGGGCCAAGAAGTGTGAGCTGTTTTGACTGCAGGGACCAGGCAGCAGTTAGTACTTCTGGTGCCCATCAGACAGCACTGATCTAACCCAAATATCCATCTGCCCAGGAGAGTGTGTGTTTCCTTGAATGCCTGTCAGGAGCTTCAGTCTTTTTTGACATCATAGCCCACATTTCCAAAAGTGGGGTCTGTCTTTTTAGGGTCACTATGAAGTGCACTGAAGATCTGAGGGTTTTTTAGCTCCTGAGACAGGACACAGTATATGCATCCCTTGCAGGTGTATTGCCCTGAACCAGAGACTGCCTTTGGAAACACTGGGCAGTGTCAGGAAATGATGCTGTGAGCAGATTGACATAGGTAAGCAAGGATCTTGCCCCTATGCAGGGGACCCAATAACATAGATTGCTCATGGCAAATAGAGTCAGGTGGAGGCAGCCCATGTCTCATCTCCTTCTGTGGCCATGCTTGCAAGTAGGATTTTTGTTTCTGTGCTCTGGTGTAAGCAGCTTTATTTGTTTCAGTACACCTCTGGGTTTACCACCTCACAGGGATAAAACCCCAGCTGCACTCTGGGTGCTCTGGCTGCATTCCCTGTAGATAAGCATGCTGCTGGGTGCCATCACTATTTCTCAGACCCATGTTTGTGTAGTTTGTTGGCTAAGCTGTGCTTGCATATGCATCAGAAGGGCTATTTCCCCTTTTGAATCTTTCGTATGGCACAAAAACGTGCTGCTTGACCACATGTAGGTAGGGACAGTACAGCCAGTCACAGTGGAGGTCAGACACAATGGTGCTTTGTGGAGGAGGGTGAGAAGCACAGGCTTTAACAATCATCAGGCTTTGAGCTCTTCAGGTTTCCTTTTTTTCTTCTAAATAAGGACTGTAGCAAGAAGAGGGGAGGGGTGGTTGTTCAATTGTACAGCTGTCATCACCAGCCCAAAGACCTGCCATGCTAAAAAACTGCTTTACAAAAAAAAACATGTCAGCTTTCACCTATGGGTTAGGGACCCTCCATCTGTTGCTAGCACTGTAAATTAACTCCAGCCTGGTACTCCGGGGTCACCTGTTCTCCATCAGTATAGGTACCCACACGGCAACAGAAGCTGCCCTTGGTTTATCTCACACGAGCCAGTAGTAACCTCAGGAGCTACTGATTTTCTCTGCTGTGGTGTTGGGGCATGCCAAGGGCACAATCTGGCCTTGTGGATTCCCCCTGGAGAACCAATGCTGCAGCACTGGTAAGGCAGCATCTCCTGTTAACACCATCATGCCTCAGGTCTGCTTCCTCCTTGCTTTTCTTACACTTTTGCTTTGGCTCCTCTCTTTCTTTGAGTTACAGAAAACCGGGGAAAATGGTCGTGCATTCTGTGGGAAATGAACCTCTGTGTCCTCAACTTTTGGTGCCACCTACGAAGTGGAAGAACAGCCCCTTCCTGACTTGTGGCCAGTACTTCATGTGTCAAGAGTCACTTGAGCTAAGGGTAAGGAAGAGAGATGGCTTGCTGTGAACAGGTTGGTGAAGGAAGAGGATTATCCATCCTCTTGTGTGTATTAGTGAATAAACGGGCAGTAAGTACTGCCAAGTAAATCTACAGTTTTTAGAAAAATGAGTACCAGACATTGCCACCTCACTTTAATCTCCTCTTGCCTTTAGTGATTATTTTCTCCCTGGCCATTGCAGACTATCTGACTAACAGTAAGTACAACTTACTCCACTGTTCTGGATCAACATTAACTGTTAATGATATAAAGCTGTATTAAGCCTGAGCTACTCTGATCATCTCATTCGAAACATCCCTTGAATGCCATGGAACAGATTTCTTTGTAATAATCTGTTGGTCAGTGGATTCATGCCTTCCTTCTCTTGCTGGTTTCATCTTGAAAAGAAATTTCTTGAGCTGAAAACTGTAGCAGTATGTGCATTGCAGAAACAGTAAATGCCTGAGACACACGCTGACCTTCACTACACGAAGTGTTTTCACAAAGCTTTCCTAGTCTTTAGAGGTTATCATGCATTTTCAGGAAGGATAGAGGGCCAGGACCCCAGCTGACATAAATCCATGTAGCCTGCCAGAGAACTGCTGAATTCTTCATCTGGGAATTTGCTGAATAGTTTTTGCTAGAGGTGTATAAAATCAGAAGAGGCACAGAGAGTGCAAACAGGGAACATCCATTCCCTAGCTGTTGTCCTACAAGAATAAAGGGGCAGTAGCTGAAGCTACCTTCTGCATATTGCAAGGGGTAGCTAGCATGCTGCATGTTGAAAACCACAGGGAGAGATCCCTAATACAAAGCACCATTAATCTGGGGAACTCCTTGCTATAGTATGTTACGGGCTTATGTTTACATGGTTCAACAAAAAGCATTTGGACTAACTCATGCAAAAAAACCTCCTAGGGCTATTCTTTAAACACAAGAAAAACATGTCTTCTTTGTTAGAAAGCCTCTGAGCTGCAGGTTATCAGAAACCGGGGAGGATCTTGAGCTAGCTAGAGAACAGAAAAGCAGGTTAGAGAAACCAGTATGGGCCTTTTAGTGTGTATCAGAAGGTGGCATAGCAGAAGAATTAATAAAAATTCACCTTCCTGCTCTTCCAAATTTTAGGATGTTAAGGAGGCACTACACAACTAAAGCATCCAGAAATTTCTATTCCACTCTCTGAGACTGATTGCTTGGGCAAAGACCAACCATGTTATCAGGGGCTAGTCCCTCACCCTGGGAGCATCCCTGATGACAGCAAAGATATCTTGCAGGTTTGCTGAGGAGGAGATGAGGTTCATGCCATCCAGGCTCCCCCACCTCACTCTGGGAGAGGACAGTAGGAGAAAGGATTGATTAAATTGTTGAGCCAGAGGAAAAGGAAAGCAACAAATGCAATGGCTAGGCAAACCCTTTCTGGTCAGGAACTGCTAGAGGAAATAAGCCACTGGCCTATCTGTGATCTTGCTCTCATCCTGAGTGGGGTGTCAAGAAATCTTAGCACCCAGTGGGCCAGAAAGCAGCAGCCTCATGTTAATGGAAGGGCTGTGCATGAAGACAAGCTCTACACTTATTGTCGCCTTGTTGTGAACTATCCAGAAGTGAAGCTTCTCCTGGGGCAAAAGAAAGGTGAGAAAACAGAAGTGTTCTCTCTTCCTGACCAATTCTGATCACCATATGGTGTTGAGAATTATTGTCACCACAATTAATTCCTTCTTGACATTGCTCTGGCAGGTGTCCCCAGGGCTGCAGGAGCAGGGCTGTCTTCTTAGCAGCTTCAAGGAAGTGCAGAAAGAAATAAGTGGCAGGGGGATATCCTTCTGTTTTGTAGGCTAGCTGAGCTTGCATGAGAAAGAAGTGTATCCCAGAGGCAGAAGGTACTCTTTAGTTTCTTTCCCTGCAGGGTTTCAGAAAAGAAAGGATTCTCTTTTCCCCTGATGTCATTGCACCCCTGGATTACACCAGGGCTGCTGAAGTTGGCACTTTCATGTGAAGCAACTTGTGCATTTCAACAAGGAGAGTAAGACAAAGCTGAGCACTTACCCAAATGTGACCTTAGTGTAGAGAAGCCATTTGACACTCTCCATTAAACAATTCTACCTGCAATTAAAATAATCTGAAATGAGGTTTTTAACTGATAGACTTTAAGATTATAGCTCTGGAGGGAGCATGTGTTTTTCCCCTCTTGCTTCCTTTTGTGTTCCCCTATAAAGGAGAGTTCTGCGTGAGACTGAAGAAGGGAACAAAAGGTGCTTTTTGATAGTTTAGCCCTTCTTCTAGTGTCGCATAACCTTCAGTTCCCATCTCAGGATTTCTGGGTACTGCTGTGGTCCCTTGCTCCCTGTGTTATGTAGTATAGGGGGGCACATAGGCCATGACTAAAGACAATTCTGCTGGGATTTCCATGCCATGGCTCTGATATCTCCTGTTTCATAATTGTGTGTTAATTTGGAGTAGCCTGGTTTTAGCTAGAACCCAGATTTCTGATAGAGCTGCTATAGGCCTGAAAATCCTGAGTAGACATAGCAAATTCACCTCTTCAGGGGGCGTACAGGAGACCAAGAGCAGTCTGGTGATCAGAAAGCCTGGCTTGGGATATGCTAGTCCTCCTGTAGCAATTGATTCTCCATACACGGGGGCACAACTAGTTCTTGCTCTCTCTACCTTTACTGGCAGGTGCACCTATCTGAGAGGGCTCCAGTGTCTTCTGGCACACAGGAGGTGTTAAGGGGTGCTATGGAATCTGTCCTACAAGAATCTGAATCTGATTCAAATCAGAATCTGTCCAAAAGTGGTACTTCTCACATTCCTGTACATTGTCAATAGAAAAGCTTTGGCCTGGCTGAGCTACCACTATATAGGATTTTTAAGAAATAATAGGTAGGATGGATTAGTGATGCTTCTTAAAATTGGCCAGTTTTTGAAAATGGTCCAGCTTTCTACCTTTTATACAGAGGATTCCACTTTTACAAATTTAATTTGGGATTTTCTTTTCCCTTCCCTTCATGTAATTCCTGTTTATTATACAACCTCTCCTTATTGACGTAGTATCTTTAGCTCATGCATCATTCATTACTGTCTGAACAGTTACTGGAAAGTGTCCCTGGGTAAGTTCCAGGGAGGAATGATTGCCTCTCTAATGGAGGAAAAGCCCACCTACTTCCCAAATCAATTAACCTGAAAGGCCAGAAGTCACATCCAGGCTGCTCTAAGCATGTGCACGTACACTCACACTTGCATACCACAGTGGTCTTTGCTGTGGGTGGTGGCACAGTACCCCTTCCCTGTGTGGTCCCAGCCATGCTGATGGGCTGCTGAAAGACACTTCTTACTCAGCATGTGTACAATGACTCCGTAGGGCTGCACATGCACTCAGAACTCATGGCTCAGAAGCTGCTGGTTCCTCACCTGCAGCTGGCCCATAAGGGATGTGTGCCTCTTTTCCAGCAAGCAACCCAATTTTCGGGCTTGAGCCATAAAAATTCATGCTGTTTGACTCAAGAGGCCCTCAAGGTAGTGGTCAGCTAAAGCTCACACATATCCATTTAATGCTTCTTTGCATCACAGCTGGGAGGAAAAGGGTAGCTGCCTGCTGATGGACATCGCTGCCATTGAAAGTAAAGGGGAAATTGGCAGAAGTCATTATTACTGATCATTGACATTCATCCTGGGGTGAGACAAGGGTGCTGGGCTGCAAGGGAGTGTATCTGAATGTAGCTGTGCCCTTCAGCAAGCCATGAGAGCCTCCAGTAATGAGCACAGGCAAAGGCCAGCCATGGATATCAGGGCGACAAGAAGGAAATATCCTTAAGACTTTGCAACTCTGTCATTGTACTAGGAAGAAGGAAATGTAGGCTGTAACTTGTGTGAAACCTACAGAGGCTATGTTTTCAGGAGGCAGATCTTTGAGCTACAAGTGAGTTCCTCAGAGCTTTTCAGAACACAGGCCTAGTGAGTCCCAAAGGGAAGGGGTGGGAAGCACTGGAACTCCGGCCAGCCTGTACCCTGGCACCTCCCAGCCCTTTCAGCTCAAACAGGAAATTCACATGCATCCCTGCCATGAAGAGTAAGAAAATCTGGACTCGGGTGTGTTGTGTCCCATGATGGTGTGGTGGGCCATAGCCAACACCAGAAGCTCCTGGGAAGTTCCTCTCCCTGAAACCTGTGTTAGGGAGAAGGTTCCCTGCAGGGGGATGGTCTGAAAGGCGGGAGTGTGCGGCCTCATGGTGTGAGCAGAGAGGTTGCTGCAGACCAGTCTGAGAAACCCAGCGAGCTGTATTTCCAGGCTTGCACCACTGACTCTTAGCAGACATGAAAGGAAGCTGAATCACCATATTATGATTTCAAGCTCCATTAAAGAAACATGGGGATGGGGATAGTGGAGAGAAGCAGAGGGCAGGGAGGGGTGAAGAGAAAATTGAACAGAGCAGAGTATCACTTGAAGGGGAAAGAAACGTTGCTCATAGGCTCAGGAGGGGGAATTGCAAACAGAGATGAGATTAAAAGGGAACCCTTGAGACCATCACTTTAAATACAGCAAGATTCACTTACTTCGTGCTGAGCCAGGCTTGTTGAATGCTGGAGGCACAGTCCCTACTGAGGTCTGCCAGCTGATCGAGCAGTGGAAACCTGTCTCTCCCCATATACCAGCAAGTTGCCCTCTTCCACCTATATTACCTAGGAAGTCCCACTGCCAGTAAATTTACTGCAGTGTGAGTCTAGCGGGAAAGCTTTTTACTTGACTACCCTTCAGCACAGACCATTTTAAATGATCTTTCATCCAGGGGTACACAGTCACATCAGAGTGGGTACTCTGTTTCTGAGGGTGTGGCACGGGGCATCTGGGCGGAGAGCCTCTTTTGAAAGAAGGGCTGTGTTCACTTGCTAGTCCTAAATGTGGGGAGGAGGCATGTACATGGCAAAGAGCCTCAGAGCACTGACCACAGTGGCTGATCACAGAAATAACCTGCTCTCCAAGCCAGGGGAGAGTGTGCATGGGGCAGCTTTGGTACAGAGGTAAGTAAGATGTCCAACCCCAGTAGCTGCACCCTGACCTCTTCAGTCGTCTTAGAGGGGGGGGGGGAAGCTGCAGGATGCTCACATTGCAAGTGTTGGACTGACTGTGGCCTGGAACCAGTGTAGAAAGTCCTTGCCACGGTCAGCCCCTTATCTCCCATTGGTATAAATTCAGCAGATATTTTGTTGGCTCACAAGGCTTAGTGTTTGCCCAGGCTTAGTGTTTGAGTGAGACGCAGATGCTGAACTGGTTGTTGCTGTGAGGCTACTGGCTTCTTTCTTCTGCTCTGTACCCTGCTGAGGTCCTGTACACTGAGGAGTTGTCATGCTGCTGACTGAAGGAAGGCTGTAATAGAGTACAGCTGGAGAAACAATGACCCAGGTGAGACCCCTGGGACACCAGTGACACTCTTGTCAATGTCTGAAGCACAGTGATGTTCAGCCTGATGTCCTAATCAGATTTAATGTGTGTAATGACATTCACCTTACACCAGTTCTCCTACCCCTCATCTCTGCTTTCAGCTCTTATCCCCACATCCCTCACCTTGAATTTTTATGGTCTTACAACAGAAAGAGACTGAATTCCTTGGGACAGTGACTAGTTTCCATTTGCTCTGACAAGTGCTAATGGGGCTGAATAAATAGAAAAAAGTGGTCATAATGTAGCAGGGCAATCATTACTGCATTTCTTAAGCTGTTGCCTGGCACTGCTATGTGCTATTAGGTATCTGCCACATTATGCCTTAGCTGCTCCTGGGTCTTTGGGGTGTTTGCTTTGTGGAAATGAGAACAATTGCTGAGATCCTCTGGCTTTGATTATGTCCAGATCAAACTCCATCCACACTGCTCTCCTTCCTTTCAGCTGTGCTGAGAGCCAAGAACTTTGGCCTGGAGCCCATGGGCTGCTCTGCAAGAGAGGAGCTGATCCCTACCACCTGTGCCCACCGCCTTCCTTCTGTGGTGCCAAGGCACAGAGGTGCTGCCAACCCAAACATGAGTCTGGCTCTTCTTTGGGTTTGGAGGTCCTGGCAGACTTTATGATGTGTCTCCTTCGTTTCTGAACTTCCTTTTAATCCCAGGGGTGATGAGGGAACAGCCAGGCTCCTCCATTAATGGGAAATAAAAGCATGCCTGTTTGGCCTGTAAGCCTTTCCTAAGGCTGGTGGATCTTGGGAGGTGCCCTATTCAGAAGTGGGAATGTCAAGGCGGTAGGAAAGGCTAAAACCCATTGGGATAGAGACTCTTTTGTATTCACAGCAGTGCTTTTCCAAGGGGGTTTAAGCACACACCTTGCTCCCAGCCGCAAGTCTCTAGCTAAATATTCCCTGCACCCCGGACATCTGCGTCCTAATCCTAACAGAGGCCCCAGGGCACGATTGTAATGCAAATAATGACAAATAACTGTAATAATAAAATGCTGCCAGCACTCGCACCAGCTCCCTAGCAATCCCAAGCCAGCCATAGCAAGTTTCCTATCACCTGGGTTATGTAAAGCAGTGTGAGCATTAAGGCTGCAGCCATCAGGGAGCTACTGATGCTGCTGTTGCTGCCTCCTGTGGGCAGTGAATCTGCCAGGGTGAGGGCTGCTGCTGGGGGCTGGCATGATTTTGGGCACAGGGCTCACCATACCAGCTTCCAGGGTTGCTCTGCAGGTGCCCTGGGGACCATGTGGTGATGAGTGCCCCTGTGTTGCCTCAGTGAAGGGCAGTCTGGGAAGATCACAGTGGGTAAAGTGCCTCCCCATACCTGTGCACAGGCAGGGCCATATGATGTAATTAAGCTGCCTGTGATGAAGCAGCTGAGAAAGGTGGTAGATATGCCATCCCTGGAAACATTCAAGGCCAGGTTGGACAGGGCTTTGAGTAGCCTGGTATAATTGCAGATATCCCTGCTCATTGCTGGAGGGTTGGACTCGATGACCTTTAGAGGTCCCTTCCAACCCAAACTATTCTGTGATTCAATCATAAGCACCTGTTCAATGATAGTGCACACTGATGTAATTTAAGATTAATTCAGATTAAAATCTTCACATTCTTTTGACAGCCAACCCTTTGCAAGAAGGGGGCTGCTGAAAAACAGCAAGGGCTGGGGAGGTGTGGGAGAGCAGAGGGGGCCTCCCTGGTGCTGAGGTGAAGGCTGGGGTCAGGAGGCATCCTGACACAGGAGCTGTATGTGCAGCGACCCTCACCACCCACCTGGGCTCTCCTGGGGCTTTGGCCAAGTGCTCATATCACACCATGGGCTCTTTCATTGGGCTGGTGGCATTTGCAGAAAGAAGCTTAATGCAGCATTGGGTTGAAGTTGTAGGTGATGATAGTATCATGTGTAGAGAGCCACCTCCCACGTGTTTTCCAGGAGTTTATGAATGGCAGTGGAAACATCCCATTATGCTGTCTTCTTCCCTGAGGTCCCAGATCCTGATCCTGTGCTCTTCAGACCCAGTTTTTTACACTGAGCTGGTGAGTGTACAGAGGTAGATGTTTTTATTCAGTGGCATTTTTCCTCATCTCTGTTGCTTTTAACAGTTGTTCCGGCTTGGGTGTCAAGTATAAAGTAATAAGAAAAAATGCTCTGGAGTCTTGCTCCTTGAGAAAATGGAGTAGATTATAAGAAATTAGCATCCTAATATTTCGCCCTTTGGCCTCTGAAATTTACTGTTAGAGCTTTAGGCAAGTTCAGCCTTCTTCCATCTATTCAATATAGAGCAGCAGGAGACCAGAGAAGGAAGCAGACAGGTGAAGGCAATTATTAATACTCAGGCTTCTCCTTCTTGCTTGCAGTTTGTTACAGCCCTACTTAAAAGAACATGCAAATGGGCATACTGGGACCCACTGAACCAGCATCCTGCACTAGCTGTGGTGTACTGTCAGGAACTAACACAAAATGCTTATGGAAGGAGCATATGGAGACAGAAAAAAGAAAAAAAAAAAAGACTAATATGTCCTTAGCTAAACCTTCCTATCTTCAGGCAATAATGAGTTCAAAGGCTTCCTGAGCAAATGGACGTGTCTAGACCTTCTTTTGGAACAGCTACATGCTGGTCTAGCTGCCATGCATTTGTCTAGTGCCTTTGAGCACATTCACAATTCAGAACATGAAACGGGATTATTTCTGCCAGGTACTATAAAATCAAAACCTGAGGAGATGTTTCTGCCACCGAGTGCCTACCTAGTATGCAGGAGAGGTAAGAGAGGACTCCAAGCAGGGGAAGAAGCAGCAGTGCAAGATAGCAGTGGGCTGTGGTGGTCAGCCTGGTAGGTGGTGGCCTCAGCAGAGCAGCAGCCTGGGGCTTGTGGAGTATTTTGCAGCCCGCAGGTGTGCTGTAGTAGGGATTTAGAGGAGAAGGAGGAGGAAATTTTTCAGGTGTTTATGGAAATTCTTCTGCAGTGTGAGGGACAACAAGGCAGAAAGCACCAGTGACAGTGTCTGAAAATACAACACGTGAGCTGATGGATGTAGGAGTTAGCATCTCTCTGGTAAAGATGTAGGAGCAGAGGAGGTGTAGAGTCCCTCTTTTCTCAGATACTGGGGAGAGAGGTTTTTGGAAACTGTGTGGACGTAAGCATCTTTCCGCTTTGGAAATGAATCAAGTGCTTTGGGAAGTGGGTAGAAGAGAACTAGAAAATCAAATTGGAGCTCCTTCCACCACCACCCAAAACCATCACATCAAGGCCTCTCAGCAAGGTAAAGTGGTCTTCTGCTGTATTTCATTGTGCAGGATTCAATGGTACCCTTTAAATCTTAGCCCAAAATCAGGATGAGGTATGAAACTCATTTAAATAACTGGCAAAAGTGTATTGCTCACGTGGGCTGGAGCAACCAAAGGGGACAGCTGAGGCCCTGGGGTGGCATGGGGGCAGGTTAAGGCTGGATGGCTGAGAATGGAGGGAAAGGTGCGAGCTGGGGTGCCCCTGCTGAGGCTCAGCTGACACCCATCACTTGTGGGAAGAGCTCTGACTCATTCCCTGTGGCTCAGCTGTGGCCTCTCTTGTGGTCCTCTGGGTTGGGCATTTCAACCGTGGGACCTTCCCGTCAGCACCATCAGAAACCATAATGGTTTGTGATGGGTAGAAAGCATCTTGGCCATCTTCCCACTTAAACAGAGAAAACACATGAAGATACAAAGGAACTATATTTAGAGATATGCTGTTACCAAGATGTCTGGAAACAAAGTTCCCCCCTCTGAGCACACCCTTGCACCAAGTGTGGTAAACAAGATGGGGAGGGCTGGGTCTACTAACAGGGTAAAGGCTTTTAAGTCTCCTCGACTTTTTTTTTCCTTAAGGGCAGCCCCACTTGTGCTTGGCTCTGCCACAGGCCAAGGTGTAGCTGTCTGCCTTTAGGATAAAGGTAAGAGCAGAGTATCAGCCATCAGAATAGTTCAACGTGGTAATCCAGGGCTGCCTGGGTATCCACAGAGTGCATGCAGAAGAGACCTCGGGTCCTTTGAGTCCCTGTGGTCCCTGTTTCTTAACAGTATTATTTAATTTTTCCAAGGGGCTAAAGTCCTTCTGCTTATAAATAGGTCAGCCTTGCAAAGAATGCAAGAACTCAAAATACCACTTTTGTAACATAATTCCTTGAATATTTTTTTCTCTTATGTACCCTGGCCAAGCAATTCATGCCTCAGACAGGTGTCCCTCTGTATCTAAATCTTCACATTGCTCTCCAGTCTTTTTTTTTTTTTTTGGCCTGGTGAACAGCATTTTTGGATCCCACTGGCCCAGTGTGCCTTGAAGATACCTCATGGGCTCAGATATAGGTTTGTGCCTGGGAAGCCATCAGCCCTGGTGAGGGCCCTGGGAAGGCCCCCTTGCACAGGAGAGTTTCTGTGTTCCCTGCCCTATGCAGACAGGAATGGGTAGTCTTGCAGTCCTGTGGCTCCTGTCACATGCTGAAGCTAAAAGAGCTGGAAAACCAACTTGGCTCTAACTTTTCTTTACCCTTTTATAATTTTTTTTTTTCCTTTGCCACACTTCAAATAACTTGATGTTGAATATTTAAGACTGTTTCCTTGTTTTTAGCTCACCTCATCTGACCTCACAATCTTCAGGCTAATAGCAGATAGAGATGTGGATGATTATCTTCTGTTGTTTTACAGTGCCACTTTCAGAGGCTCAGCGAGACCTTTAGCAATGATTGCTTGTTAAGGCCTGCAAGCCATCTGAAGTAGGTTAATTTATTACTCCTGCTCTGTGTATGGAGAAAAGCTGTGACTTGTTCAAGTGAGCTGGAGAGAGAGGCAGGACTTGTGGCCTTGAACCATGGGGCAGGAAAGATCTTGAGCACTCTCAGCAACCAGCGTGGCTTCTACTGCTGAGCATCCCGGGAAAGGGTTCTGCCTGGAGCAATCAGCATGAGGGCATGCAGGAGGTTAGGCTAATGGAGTCTAGTTGGAGGTCTGTTTCTAGACCTGAGGCTGCTGGTGGATGGAAGGATGACCATGAGCCAACCATGTGCTCTTGTGGCCAAGAAGGCCAACGGCATCCTGGGGTGCTTTAGAAGGGGAGTGGCTGGTAGGTCAAGAGAGTTCTCCTCCCCCTCTACTCTGCCCTGGTGAGACTGCATCTGGAATATTGTGTCCGGTTCTGGGCCCCTCACGTCCAGAGGGACAGGGAACTGCTTGAAAGAGTCCAGCACAGAGTGACCAAGATGATGAAGGGAGTGGAACACCTCCATTATGAGGAAAGGCTGAGGGAGCTGGGTCTCTTCAGCTTGGAGAGGAGGAGAATGAGGGGTGACCTCAACAATGTTTATAAATATGTAAGGAGTGAGCACCAGGAGGATGGAGTCAAGCTTTTCTCAGGGGTGACTAATGGTAGGAACAAGGGGCAATGGTTATAAACTGGAACATGGGTGGTTCTGCATAAATATAAGGAAAAAATTTTTTCCCTGTGAGGGTGACAGAGCACAGGCACAGGCTGCTGTGGAGTCTCCTTCCCTACAGACATTCAAAGCCCACCTGGACACGTTCCTGTGTGACCTCCTGTAGGTGACCCTGCTCTGGCAGGGGGGTTGGACTGGATGATCTTTCAAGTTTCCTTCCAACCCCTAACTTTCTATGATTCTAAGTGAAGAGGAGGAAAGGTCCCTGAGGAGCTGAATAAAAAAGCTACATGTGTAATAGTAGATAACAAGCTCCCAGACTTTATCAACTGAAGATATCAAATGCATTGAGAAGGATGGTGGTGGAGTAGTATATGGATTAGAGATGAAGATGGTGAGTGGGCAGCTGGATGAGCTACCAGAGCTCCCACCTGAGGGGGCAAAACCCTCCTTTCCTAAATTACATCAGGTCTTTCTGTTGCCAACCTGCCCGCCCCTCCAGTACAACCTGGATCTTGTCAGCTCTGGGGCTACAACGCTCCCATGGCAAGAGCCCCATCCCAGATGAGGCAAAGCCCCCATGACCAGGTAGGAAAAGATGCCCCTGGCTGCCAGCAGCCCGAAGGGAAAGGCAAGGCTGTGGGGAGAGGGCAGGTCCCTCATGTTTTCTCTGGAATGCTGGAGGCGAGAGGCACTGTGAATAGGAAGAGAGGAGCAGCAAAATGTCTCCCAGGACAGAAGATGGATCAATCTGTTCCTGCCCCAGCAGCGTGGCTGCGCAGCCTGTACTGCAGCACAGGAGGATGCTGCCTGATGGGGGGGGGGCGGTAGGGGGGGGGGGGAGCTTGCCAGCCAGCTGGCTCTCGGGGGGGCTGTATACTTGTTTTTCTTCTCTGTCAAATTACATAATGTGAGGTAGAAAATGTTTGTACAGTAGCTGTATTGGTCCTTGGGGCGAGGGGGAAAACGAAGGAGGAGGTGGATAATTTGAGGCTCTTTATTAGACTAATAAATCATTTATAATGCACTAGCTCTCGGGCCAGTCCCATATTGCTTGTGTCAGCCACAGTGTGCTGCGTGGTGACCGAAGGCAGCAGAGCACACACTGACTTCCCTGAACCAGAGGGGCAGAGCCAAGCTGCATGGGGCAGACACTGCACCAGTGCTAGAGACAGGATCAGGGCTCACCAAGCTGGGGCAGGGCAGAGAGGATGGCTTCTCCTTCACAGATCCTGGGGACAAATCCAACACAACTGGTGACTTCCATGCTGGCCTTGCATGGTTGTAGCAGCCCTGGTCCCCCTAGGGTGAAGGCAAAGAATAACGAGCTAGTGAGGGACCAAGCAGTGGCTGTTGGGGACCTGAGGGCAGGTGGCCTTGGACACATCACCTATCTTTCCCACATCACCTGCAAGCAGAGGCAGCTGGCAAGATATAGGAGAAATATACCCTAAAGCCCCTGAGCCTCACTGGTGGAGAGCAGAGGCAAGGTGGGTTTTCACGGTGGCACTCAAATATAAAAACAATGGGGGGTATCATCTTTGTATTCTAGGATTTTGGTGGAGCTTAGGCCCTGAGGCTTGTCAGGCAAAAATCTTTTGTGTTCCTTGGGTGCTCTGGGTGGCAGTGAGGTTGCTGTGGAGGAATGTCACTCAGTCTGGAAGGACTATACGTTCACCTTGTTACAAGTGGGTGTTTTTTTGATGGTTTTGATGGGTTTTGCTTGGTTGGGGTTTTTTGGTTTGGTTTTGGAGTTTTTTTATTTTGTGGAAGCTCCTTGTTTGCCACATTTCACATTTGTGTCTCATTAAATTTGAAATCATCAGGGTTTGCAAAATGACATCTTTCATTAACCTGCCTGTGTTCCCAAGTGCTTCAGAAGGAGGCATCATTTGGCCTAGTGTTTTGATAAACAACACCCATATTGATTTCCCTCCTTCTCCTCCTTTCCATCTCTCCTGCCCCAGCAAAGAAACTGCTTTTGCTAATTTATCTCTCGACCTAGGTAAACACAACAGAAGAGACAGATAAATTCTCCTTCCAGGTGAGTTTGCACTGAGGTGGGCTCCCAGAGTATCTGAACAAATATGCATCCTTTTGAAGCAACCAAATGCTTTTGAAAGGGGGAGTACTAAACTGGCCAAGCGTGTATTCCTGCTGGTGTGCTGGTATTTGAAACCTTTCTAGAAAAGCTGAGCAGCTTCTAAGGAACCTCACGGCAAGAGGTAAATGTAAAAATCCTAACAAATACCATTCCCTGTTATGAAATACAAGTATAAGGTTGGGAGGGCGCTGCATGGCATGCCTGTTTCTATGGGATCTGATTAAACTGTAAACTCTTTAATATGTTTTTTGCATCCTCGTGGACTGGAAGCAACAGCTAAAAGCAAATCATAGAGTGAAAGGGTGAGTCTTGCTGGTGAGAATTAGCAGTGTCAGGAGAGAAATATCTCACACCCAGCTGACTGAATTATGTTTTACACTGCAAAATCCCTGATGTCGATACACAAATGCTACTCCTGTTGTATTGCTGGCGATGATTGGCAGCAAAAAATTCAGATCACGTCCACACAGCAATTGTTCTGCTGTAACTAAGTCCCTCCTGCCCAGGTGGGTACACTTGCGTGGGCAAAATCTATGCAGTATACTAGGCGCTTTAGGATGAGGTTAAAAGGGATGCTGAATATGTTTTTGTGTGTTCAGCAATACAAAATGTTATCAGGTTACTGTGTACTCACTGTGGCACCCTCTCTTTTTTCTTGTGGGCACTAAAGCCTGGATCTTACCACAGACCTTGGGAGGAGTAGGGTCAGAAGTCCATACTCAGGAATTGAAAGTGTTTTGAGGCACTCATCTCCATGGTAGGACTTTTCTTTCTCCAAATGAGATAGGAGGATGGAAAGCAGAGCTGAAATAAATGTCATCCCCAATACAAAGGGGGGTCAGCAGTGTACCCTCTCCACATGCCAGGACTTAGAGGACTGTGAAATTATGTGTAATAAATAGTAAGAAAGTTATTTTTTTTAATGAACACAAGACTGTTAAAATTCTCTGCGATTAGGTGTTGCTAGTTTTTTGCAGAAAAGTGGCTAACAAAGCTAGCAAACAGAATCTACTTTTATTTGCTGCTTAAGCTGCCTTTGCCTTGCTACCAGAAGACATAAATCAGTTACTAATTGTATTCCCAATCTGAGGTGCTATGAGTGTTCATATGTTTAATCTGTCCTGGGTGCTTTTAGAAAGAATTGCATTAAGGCGCAGATGTGATTTGCACAGAATTGTCTTGCCTCAGTTAATACTTTACTTTTCACAGAATAAGGCTGTCTGAAAATCTGATTAATTTTTTTTTTCCTGTTTGGTGATCAAATTACAAAATTGGACTGAATAAAAGTGGGTTTCTGAGGTCTAAAATAACTTTTTGTTTGCATTCTTTGGATGTCTTTCAGAACAGAACTTCATCTTGAAACAACACCACTTCAAGACGTTTGGGAAGCAACTAAACAAATCAGAAGATGTGTTACCAGTGACCTTCTGAATTAGAATACTTGTTGCAAAATGACATTTTATTTTTTTTCTCCCTTCCCACAAGTGGAATAACCTATCTGCCTAAAGAATGTAGCCCATCCCAGGATATGAGCTCCTTAAAGGATTGTGTTACAGAAGACAAAACGTGGATTTGATTAGATTTAGACAGACTTTCGACCCCTGTGCCACTACCTCTGCTTGCCTCCATGAGGGGATGAGGACACTGGGGCTCAGCAAAGAGTTGGGAGAAAATGCAGCAGCCTTTCTCTTCAAGGTTGGTGGCGTGGATGGCACCCCCTACCACCCCAGACCTGCCTTGGCATTGTGAAACCTAATGGACAGGAGAGGCAGAGTGGGAAAGACTGTGCCTTCTTGTTCACATCCCAAAGTAGTGGGGAGACAAGCTGACAGAGAATAGAAAAGGATATGTGCCATCCAGCATTTGGGTACCATTAACACCGTCATGCAGACAACTTAAAATGAACCATCTGGGAAAAAAAAGTTAAAAAAATTTTAAGCCTTGAAAAACTCTCAATCTCAGACTATAGCTGTTGAAGACCAGCAGCTGAGGATTATAAAGGTAAGAGCAAGGGAAACAGAGAAGAAGGAGCTGATGGGGAATCAGACCACAGAATAAGAATGACAACTTCTTCCAGGCCAAAAGAGCAGGAGATAATCCCTGGACCGAGGAGCACGGAAATTACCCGCCAGTGCCTTTACATGGCAGAGAGCATCGCCAATCTTCTTTCCAACCCAGAGCTGTGAGTGTGAGCTGTCAGGACACCACTGGAGCTGGGAGAAGCCCCTTTGCAGCTGCCCTGTCAGGGCTAGGTGCAGGACATGTGGCAGTGGCTTCCCCGGCATCAGTCAGCAGCTCACCCTGGGAGCTCCACGGCATGGTTGCTGCCGGCAGCCTCTGGCACCTGCACGTGGTCCTGGGATGCTCCAGGTCAGAGCTGCCTCCTCTCGTTTCAGCTGCTTCAATGCACAACAGGCATGCTGAAAGCCAGGAACCAAAGGGATAATCTGGGTTCAGCTGCTCGTGTCCTGCCTCAAATGCTCTCATTGGTCCGCACCCGTTTCTGCTTTGGCGAGTGCTCTACCTGCTCCCTGTCACCTGGCTGCCCTGGAGCTACTCAAGGGGTCATGCTGGCTAGTAGGTTCTCCAAGTAGGCAATGAAATGCTGAGGGCATGCTTCAGGGCTGTGTTTTTAAGTTAGGAGGAGATTACAAAAAGTAGAGCCCCGGACACGGTTGTTCCAGGATAAAGTGACTGTCATGCTGGCTTATTCCAAAATCTGGCCACAGGTGTGCCACTGCAGCCTTTCCAGCTCATTTTCTAATCCTTGACCTGGGCCCTATCTTCATCTCTAGCAAGGCAGTTTTTGATTATGTAAGGATTTGTGCAAGGAGTTACCTGGCTTAAATAAGGCTGCAAAATGACGGTGTTTATCCAGTCTATTTTGGGATCTGATTTCTGCTGTTAAAAGCTAAGGAGTTACATGGGCATCTACATGCACCAACAAGAGTAAATGGTCAGGTTTCTCTCACAATCTGGACTGATTTCCCTTCACCTTTCAGAAGCAGCCTTAAAGACTCCAATGTGCAAAGTTTGGAAGATGTCTCTAAGCAGAGGCAAATCTGCAGGTCTAACCTGGTAGCCTGGCCATCTCCCATGGCAGCAGTAAGATGGAATTACTTCCTGTTTCCCCAGGATCTGATGGATTTGTGACTCTGATAGCATCTGGAAAGTAAAGTCAGAGCCAGGCCTATGCTCACAGGCAAAGAAAGAAACAACCAGAGCTAATTTTATGCAGCTCAAGGACTGAGAAGAAGGGATGAGTGGAGTAAACTGCCCTCTGCGGCAGACTGGCATGTTCACAAATGCTATCCCCTCCCCAAACTGCAGAGTGCTTGGCCCTCTTGTTTTCTCCAGAGACAAGACCAAAGGGAGTGGGGATTACTTGGATGCAAAACATGTGTACTGCTGGTGGACTTGTCCTTGCCTCCTGTGAAGACTTCTGGGATCTGCTGAGTCTGGGCCAGGAAGTGGGCAAACACCTCAGGAAGAGGGCACCTCATCCCTGCATCATGTACCAGGAACAGCATGGGATTTGTGCTCTGGCCTGGAGCTTCCAGGGTCTGGAGCTTCCAAGCAAGCTTAGGCTAGAAGGCATTTTCCCCTCTGTTGCCTACTCAGTACTAGTGCAGATAGAAGATGTCAGAATTGTGGAACAATCCCTTAGATTTCTGACTCCATTGCTCCTTGTTAGGAGCAGCAGAATCCAATTCTGGATTGACACTACATCCAGAATGCAATGTAGTGCAACTGGTTAATGTTGGAAGGGACAGCATGGATATTCTCCAAAGAGCTGAAAAGGCCAGAACTGGGGACATAGCTGGGTGCTTAGTAGAACAGCCCTCGGGGGACCATCACACAAAACAGCACAGCACAGATGCATATCGAGAGTCATCTCCAGGAATCCCTTTGTGGAAAGGCCAAAGCCATAGAATTCTTCCCCATGACTGTGATCTCACAGCAAGGATTTGCTCTTCACCACTTCCGTTTTTCAGTGTGGGTTTTTTTGTCTTCACAAAAGGCTTCCTTGGCAAAAGGGAGCTGCCAGCTGGCCAGATCTGGCCAAGGGGCTAACGGAACTATTCAGTTCTACACAGTTGCACCAGCAAAATTGTCTATTCAAAGAAAAGTCATAGTTTTGAATCTGTTTTTTCATCAGGGTTTATTATTCTAGGACCACTGCCAATACAATTTTTAATGTTTTTTAGCTAAAATGAAAAAAAAAAAAAAAATCCTGGCATATTCAAGTCATATACTTTGACAGAATCTCTCATCCTGGCTGGTACCACTTCCCTTCACTCTTTTTGGTCCAAGTGGTCACCGTTGTCTCAGAGAAACTGAGTTACCCATTTCATTGAATTTTTATTTTTTAGTGATGAAAGCATTTTCATTCCTGGTGGCTTTAATAACATCCCTACCTCTCCTTCTCTCTCCTTATCTGAACCACCTCTAAACCTTGGGGATGGAACTGGCTGACAGTATTCCTTTAATTATCCTTGTTCCCAACGCTCATCTCTTCCACGGTGCCTTCAAGGGACACCACTATGAAAGGTGCTATACACACAAGCAGTAGGTTCAAACTGAAGCAGAGAACAAAAACAAAATGTCAAAAAATCCAACCCTAAATAAATTAATAACAAATACAACCAGGCACATTTCATACACCCCATTAGTCAGTAGCGTTCAGATACCATGGTGATGAGCCTCCTATAAATATTTCCACAGCAGCAAAACTGTCTTAAAGGGACCACACAGCAGCTCATGTGCACCCAGGCAGAACACTTCTCCTGAGGCACTGCTTGTCCTGTCCAGACTGCATGGCTGACACCTGAGCCATGCAGCTAAGGAGAAGGACAACATCTTCTGCTTTTGTTTTGCCCGAGCAGCACAGCCCTGGTGTTAGGCCTGTAATTCTGCAGTTTGACCCCAACATATTGCTGGGGACACCTTACTGTTCAGTAGTCTTGCAAAGCCAAGGAGCCAGGCAGACACTGTGTCTCTTAGTAGCACATCCTAGGCATCATCAAACCTGATCATTCACACAGGACAATGACAGACAGCAGCTTGAAGATGCAGCACCTATGGAGCCAGGATGCTTGTTTATCCTCCCAGAGGCAAATGTTTGTGGAGCAGAATAGCACCTGATGAGATCATTAGGCATTTATGAGCTCCTCTTCACAGATCCTCCTGAACAAAAAGGAAAGGAGTAAGAGGGACAGGGAGGGTGTGGAAAAAAGTACATACTCAAATGTTTAGGTTGCAACAGCCAACTTCTGCCCACGCTGCAGGAGAACTTTGAGCTTCTTGTCCTTGATGTAACCACCACCAGAAGTTTGTTTTCACAAACCCTTCTTGTCTTGAAAGATACAACTAACACCTCAGTACCTCTTCTGAGAAGACATGCGTAACCCTGTTATTAAGCTGTGGGCACCATCACCTGGAGGGCGGTTCTTCATACACCTGGCACTGTTCAGAAATAGATGGGAGACTTCATATTGGAAAATAATTTTCAAAGGACATCAGCTCCAGTAGAGCATGGGACATAAAACCAGAGAGAAATGATCCTGTGAAAAAAAGCTGACCTAGTCTTGATACTGAGGGCCTGTGTAAAGGAGCTAGAAACACTTGGAAATGTTACATTACAAATATTCCCAGTGGAAAGGCTAAGAGCAGGAAGAAGAAAAAAACCTATTTCTTGCCTATGATTTAGTGTGCACCTTGCATCAAGAATTGGAAAGGGGTGGCAATATGAATTGATTTTCCTTGTACCCTCTTTGGATGTCCTCCCATGACAGCTGTAGCTAGTCAGAAGATGAGACAGAGAAGGACATTGCAAAGGGTACGTATAGATGCCTCAGTGCCTGTGGTGAATTTGTTTCTGATATAGTCCTATAGAAGCACTTAGGGTGGGGATCAAACTCTTTTGGTGACAGTATGGTAGTAGTTGGACTGGTAGTGGGATAGGTGGGGATGAGAGGACCTACAGCCCTAATCAAGGAACTGCTGCTCACTTGTTCCATTGCTGCAGGCAAGTCTTCTCCTTCATGTCCTGCACTCTTTCTGGCTTTCCATCCTGGTAGTTCCTGAATGTGTTCCAGCTGTATTTTTCCTCTTAATTACACTTTTTAAATGGTATCTTGAGGCCCTCAATAAATGGTGGCTATCTGGGTGCACAGGCAGTATGGAAACAGTTCTAGCCCTCAGGTGCTGGGGTTTGTTGGTAACTAACTTGTCTGCCTGATTTACGTGGAGGCTAATCAGCTCTTGATGGAGTTTATTTTGGTCCTTTGGCCTATCTCAAGGGAAACACAGCACTAACTGACAAAATATGTATATTTTGGCTTTCAAAAACTATTACATTTTGCAACTGTCACCCAGACCTTGAGCTTTCTGGTTGCCAGGGAAACATTGCAGGAGATAACCTGATCACAGCTGCAAACTGCATCCCCTTCTCTCCTGGTGCTAAAGCTCTGCTTTAGCCCATTCTTGTCTTAGGGTATTTCATTTTTAGAAAGCAGGGCCCTGAAAAATAAGGTTATTTACAGCCTGGAAGATATTTTCTTCTGAAATGAGACTATCTGGGAGGTCTTGCTCTTTGGGTTCGAAGCACGTGCGAGGCAGCAGCTCAGCAGCAGAGGGTTTTGTTGTGCTCTGATAATATCAGTGGCTGCTGGAGTGACCCTATTCAGATAGCATGGGATGGAGTCAATGGGGCTTTTGTACAATATCAGCTCTGGGTTTGAAATACTTAGGCTTGCTAGAGCCATCAGCTCAGTGCATCGCAAACTTGAGTCAGTGCTGTACACTCCAGATAAGATAGATGGAGCCTCCTAAGACCCGCCATAAAAAGGAGTGCACTGAGCTGTCCCAGAGGGCTGTCAGGACTCATGTACCTCTTATCCCAGTGAGAGAACCTCGTGCTATTTTTCTCATCAGAAACATTTCTTGTTCTCCCCTTATGTACTATGTGGTGTCAGGTGGAGGTGAGATGTCAGAGAATCTCACTCCGAATTCCTGTCTGTGCCAGTAGGGACAAGCCAGTAGTGCAGACAAAAGCTCATGCTGCATAGTAACACCAAGCATCCCTGCCTTTTTCCCCATCTCTGGGAGAGACACAGAACCATAGGGTGCATCTGGGGGTGAGCTTTTGGCCAGAGCATGGAGAAACCAGAGAGCCCTGGGGCTGGGCAACTGAGGTCAAGGTTCTGCCACGTGTGCTGGCAGCAGCTCTGGTGAGGGAGAAGGGGGGACAGGCACGTGGCCCCAGGGAAGTCATGTATGTGTGTGTCTTCCCCTTCTGGCATGGCAGAATGGCACTTTAAAGAGGTGAGTTGCAGCTCTTTTTCCTGACGCTCAAAGAACAGGTTGACAAGCTGCTGTCAGGGAAATACTGTCTAACTCCCTTTCCCCCAGTAATTTCCCTGGTAAAACTGCAGTGCAGTGGAATCAAGTGGTGACAGAAACCGAGGGGGAATAGATATGTTTTCCATTTTCTTTTTTCTTTCTTTTTTTTTTTTTTTTTTTTTTTTTTTTTTTTTTTTTTCATGTGTGCATATGTATTGGGAGCCATGTGCAAACTGATAAATCTTGCCAGTTCAAAGAAATGTTTTTAACATTCAGGTTCAAATTCAACCTTTAGTTTTTTCCCCTCAGCTTAAGAAACAACAAAGCCTTGAAGGTGCTCCCAGCTTGCATGGTATTAAAAAGGAATCTTGGCTGAAGTGAAAAATAACATCTCATGTTTTCCTTTGGGTTACATGTGCAGAAAGCCTCTTTGCTTCTCTTTCAGGTGGGGCTGTGAAGAGTCCTCTCTGATGAGGAAAAGTAAACTGTAGGGGGAGGGGGGAAGCAGGAGGGAGAAGAGGGCTAGAATTATAAGACTATCTCACAGCCAGCCAGCTCGTGTCCTGCATCATGTCAAAATAACTGGGGGCAAATTTGAAGTGGGACTGGCAGTGTTGGAGAGCTGCTGAGCACTTGGGTGTGGTGGCAAAGTCTGGTACTTGATGGGTGTATTACCACTGAAACCTCCTGGGAAGCTGCTTGCCCCAGGCATTTTCCTTGGGTGGTTGACTGAGGTTCATTGCTGCTTCCTCTCTTCATCTCCATAAGCAGGAGAGGATTTCCTGGGTGTGCAGGGAGAGGGATGGGGCAAGAAGACTGCAGCTTCCCATCGGCTCTGCACTGGGATGCTGCTGCTTCTCCTCATCACCTGGATGCTTGAGTGTGGCTGCACAGCTCTTCCATGTGTGCAGTACTCGCACTGCCCTGCCTCTCTAAGGGAAGTTTTCATTATTTGATTTTGCTTTCACCTTTTACTCTAAAAGCCCATGTTTGCCCTCTTAAGTCCTGCCAGTATTCAGCGAGGGTCCCAATAAAAGGTTTTGGAGGGTCCTTCCCCACTTCACAGTCTTCAGTCTAAGCCCAGCAGAGCAGAAGAAGGGATACTTACATCCCTCAGTGCTGTACCCATGACAGGTGGGCCAGCCCTTTGTTAATTTTCAAAGCAGAGCATTTTGCTGTTAGGGTGGATGTGAATTGCTTTAAGGCAAATCCTTGGGGTTTCATTTTGCTTTCCAAAATGTAACAGCTGCTGAAGCTATGTTAGCTCTTGAGCTGGAAACCCTGCAAAGGTTTGTCCATGCTTTCTAGCTTGGGTCATTAGGATTAATCTAAGCAATTGCCTCACCCTTTACTTCAAAGGGCTTAGGTCCATTTTGTTCAGAGATTAATTTGGGCCCCAAACTTGTGTATCTGCAGGTCTGATATCTTGTACTTCCCATCCTCAAAAAAACTCCAACAAAACAAAAAAACAGATGTCCTTGGACAGAAGTGCATGTGGCTTTCTACATACAGAAAGTAAAACAGAGGGACCTAATATACATGAAATGCATAATATTTAAAATTATTTTAAAATAAGCTACAACAAATTCCCTATAATTTTGTAGGAACTGCCTTAGCACAGTGGAAGAATTGATTGCATAAATGCTAGCTGTAACTCTCTCTCTTTTTTTTTTTTTTTTTTTTTTTTTTTTTGTAACAAGGCATTACTAAAGGCAGATTAATTCAGAGCCATGCTCCAATGAGACCTGTGTCCTTTTATTTGGAACTGGCTTGGGACTCCTCTGCTACCTATTTTTTGTTTTTCAGTCACGTACGTGGGGAGCCTAAGTACTGGTTCAAAACACACACCCATGCTGCAGTGAGAAGTCATGAAGGGTGTGCACATATAGGTTAATTGTCAAGGGACAGTGACTTCAAGTACAGTCAGACTGTTTTCAAATGTAATCATGACATCTAAGAGGATGATCTTTGAGAGATCAGAGAGAGGAAATTATTCTCTTGCTTTGCACATCTGAGTGCAGTTTGGCTACAGTCAAATTAGCTGTTTCAGCCTACGCTGTCAGTTTGCTCTTATCTCTCTTTCCTCTTGTTGTATTATTAATAATAATAATAATAATAATAAAAAAAAGCTAAAGACAGCAATGAACAGCTATCTGCATGGGGCAGGGCTGGAGCCATCAATTTCCTGTAATTGCGAATGGTGACCACTCTTTGAGCGTCCCTCAAAGGGACTGCCAGCCCCATGGATGGCAGGACGCTCTTTCCAATGCTGCCTGGGGGTGTATGAAAGGCACAACTAGTGAATTTTGAGCTAGCTCATTTGCTTCATCTTCCCTGCCTGCTTTCCCTCCCTCTCCCCGCTTGCACAGCTGCATTTAGTAATGAAGCTGGCAGCATTAGAAAGTCACTAGAAGTAACCCAGCTGCCTCCATCAGTTCACAGGGAGAACGACTTTGTAGCTGCTCTCAGTCAGTCCATTAATTGCACATAATAAGGCATTTAGTGACAGAAGGATGGTTGATGAGCCTTAGCTGAAATAACAAGGGCCTGCCAAGAGCTGCGTTTCCTTTGTCAG
This sequence comes from Heliangelus exortis, assembly GCF_036169615.1. Taxonomy (NCBI): domain Eukaryota; kingdom Metazoa; phylum Chordata; class Aves; order Apodiformes; family Trochilidae; genus Heliangelus; species Heliangelus exortis. Next base: position 104,365,915 of record NC_092422.1, on the reverse strand, counting down.
GGAGGAGGGTGGAGGGTCGAGGGTCCTAGTGCTGGAGTGCAGAATTGGAAGGGTAAGAGCAGTGGGAACCTGCTGCTCCCTAAACTGGAGGGCACATGGATAGCCCAGGTTGAAGCACTCACATGGCTGATTCACTTCAGAGAGAGCGGGGCTCTGTGTTTCCAGCTTATGCCTCAGTGCTTGCCTGGTGGAAGCCACGGGGAGCTGACCCCCTGCCAAGGGTGCAAATGGTGGCTGCTGACTGCCCGCAGCAGTCTTACTCAGGCAAGGTACTGCCTGCATCCTCACACTGCCAAGCACCTGATGAGAGACAAGGGCTAGACGTGGGACTTCCATCCCTCTGTGAAGGAGTAGAGTCGGATGGATAGAACACCTGTGCAGACTGGTGAACTCAGGCTTTCTTGTCACCATGCTGGTCCCTCTTTGGTTTAGTGGGAAAAGAAGTAATGAGCTGGGGGGATGCTGGCTTCAGCTGCCAGATGGATGCTTTGTGCACTGCCAGTAGCCCAGAGAGGAAGAGGAGGAGGTGTGGGGGATGTACTTGGAGGCTATCTTTGCAGGAAGGTGTGCAAGGGGCATCCTTGAGATATTGGGCAGCTTAGCTCCCCCATTAACAAAGCAGCCATTCCCACAGCAGCACAGCCACCTCACTAGCCTCAGTCCCTGGTGTTATGGCTCTCCCTACACCTCATTTCCTTCTCAGCTCTCTGAGGAAGCAGGTGAAAGAGCTGACGTGCCAGAGCCAAGGGAGGCTCCGTAGGGAAATGGATAACAACAGCATCCATGATTGGAGAAACCAGCTTGTGGAGGCAAAGGAAGCCCAGAGCTATCCCCCACACCAGGAGCAGGTAGCACATGCCTGAGCACACAGACTGCTGTTGCAGAACATGCCTTGCCTGCAATGATGGTCACCCTGCAAGGGAAGGTGCATATCTCCTGAAAATAGCCAGCCAGACCTTGCAGTGGGCATGTGCAAGCCATCCCTGGAGGCCCACAGCTGGAGCATCAGCCTGAGTCTGGGTCTGTGCAGCCACCCAGCATGTCCCTCACCTATGAGAAGGTCCATACTAACAGTTGGAAGGAGGTATTTCTTTGTCTGAGCACTTGATAATGTCAACATTTCTCCAGGCTAGTTTGCTGTTCTCCTTACCTATTTATTTTGTTTTCATGTCTCAGTCCTGAGCAGCGCACCTTCTTCTAGAGGGTCTGGATGTTTCACAAAAGGATGTAAAGATTACCCCTGCATGGAGAAATAGAGTCACAGCACAAATAGAGGCTGTTTGGAGCACAGGTTTTCCAGCCCCCAGCTCTCACTCCATCATGCAAGGTCCAGAAGTAACAGGAGGTAGGTCTGGCACTTCAACCTGCCTGACTCAGGGAGGGGGGGAGTGAGGGAGGGCACCAGGCAGCTGCACAGCAGCGTGAAGGAAAGAGGGAACAACAGTTTTCTGGGTCAGACTACAGAGGTGGATTTTGGCAATTATGATAAGTCCTAGGAAATGCAGAGGACTGGTAGCTCTGCTGGCTATGAGACCCACGCGGGTCTTTCATGCACCCCTTCGCAGTGCTTGAACAAGGGTGTGTTACCTGTCCCTCTGCTCTGGTGGGCTCATGCTGGGTGGATTGGGGCAGCTGAGTGATGCCATCCGCTCTGAGGAGGGTGCTCTGCCACCTTTGTTACTATCTTTAATTATCACCCTGTCATGACTTGGCAACCTTCCCACCTGCCCTATGCCTCAGGATGGCTGGCTGAGTGTTGGCTCCCGGCTTCCCCAGAGCATCCTTGCCAGTGAGCCCAGGGCTCAGAGGCAGGCAGCTCTTCCATGCCACAATACAGAAGCACACTGCTAAAGAGCTATTGCTGCCCATGCTCGGCTCTGGTTCTGGCTTTGTCCTCTCTGGCATCCCTCCAAGGAGAAAGGCAAGGATCTGGGCACAGGTGGGAAGCCTTGCACTGATGCTTTGGCAGGGAGGAGCAGGGCAGCCTTCTTTGTTGGTGTGCCTTGCTTGTTGTAAAACTTGTTGAAGTGAAGGGAGAGGACACGGGCTATGAGCACGTAGCCAATGTCAGGTCCTGATTAGCATTCTACCCACATGTTTTTTTTGCTCTGCTTGCCTCCATCTGGGAGGAGAACTGAAAAGCTCCCCCTTTCTCTCTCCCTAAAGGCTCCAGCCTTACACTTCTACTCACCTAGCCAGCCTTGTTCTCATAGGATTTTTGTGGTTTTGCCTTCTGCTTTTCAAAACCTGGAGACCTGAGGCAAGCACTGCTCATAAGAGTAAGAAGCTCTGTGGCTGGAGCCCCATGAGTTTCATTTCCTTTCCCGTAGGGAAACACATCTGAAAATTGCCTCACAGCAGGAGTCCTGGTTAGATCTTTGCAGATGTTTGATGGAATGCAGGGAAGAGGACTGTATTTATATGAAATAAAATGTAATTTTATCTGGCAAATGGTTTGGGTTCCTTTCAGAACAAAGTGTTGCAACTGGTTTGGGGTTGGTTATTGGTTTAGGGGTGTGGTTCTTGAGTTTTTTTTGAAAGTTTGGATGAAAGAGCAAGATCTGCCACAATTCAGAAGGCTGGACTTACAGGGAAAGGTCTTTGGCCCTACTTAAAACAGGGTGAAAAAGCAGCACCAAGGATGGTTTCTCCCCTTCCTGCACTTGACCCCAGCCTCTCCAGTCACATCTACTGCCCTGGGTGCTGGTCTTGATGCATTAGCCAGCAAAATGGCCCTTCAGAGGAGCAAACTCAGATGAAGTTGCCTTTGCTATTAAAAGCAATAGGACTGAACAGCACAAGGCCTACAGCTTTTAGAGTACAGCCTTGAGCACAAGAAACAGAGGTGCTAAAGGCAGTGTTGGTGACCAGGGTAAAGATCCTGGCCTGAGTCACAGCATGGGTATGTTCTTCCTCTTGCTTTTTTAATCATTTGGCTATAGAGTGTTCTGGGTGGGAAGCTACCTCTTCCACTGCCTATCCCAGTACCCTGGTGCTGAACTGCCAAGTCCTTCTCACCCTTTTTCAGCCCCAAGGGGACAGCCCCACCAGTGCAGTGAGATAGGGTTGTCCTGGTTCCAGTGTGCATAGCTGGACGAGTTACAGTGCAGCTGTGGGGCTGGAGGCTTTGGCTCAGACAGTAGCAATCCATCTGGGTTTCTGGGCAGCCATCCTGGCTTTCCCACCTCTGCTGAGTAGAGAAGAGCTGCCCCAAAACCAGCAGTGGCTGAGTGAAGCTCCTCCCAAAATGGAGACCAGAAATTACTGTGAATCAAAGCCACACGGGTATCATTAAAAAAAAAACAAAAATAAAAATAAAAAATCCTACTTTGTGCTGCTGTAAAATCTGAGTTAAAAAGTGAAGACTGAATGATGCAAAATGCTCTGGAAATTCAGATCCTAGACCCTGTGCCCCTTGCAGTAGGACAGGTCCATTATGGAGAGCTAGCTCTTGTACCAGGATTGCTGGAGGAAACTCCTCCAGGAACAGCTTTAATCCAATAAGTAGCTCTTACCTCCCGATCAATGCCAGACCTCTGCCCCCTTGCAGCCCTGTTGCTGGAAATGTTCTTATTAGGGCAGAAGGCAACACAGACACTGACAGCTGAGTCTCAGCCAAGGGGTGCAATAGGACAACTGAGCCTCTGGTCTTGTGGCAACCACACAGCCCTGGTGGTACCAAACCACCCCTCTGGGAAGGTATAGGGGTGCCCCCAGTAATACCAGGGACAGATACTACTGACAGAGTCCTTGCTCTCAGTTGCTCATAGTATTGCCAGACCCTGAGTGTTGCAGCTTAGTATTTCCATGCCAAATGTCTGCCCCAGGCTATTTTATTTTTTTCTTTTAAACAGAAGCTTCAGCAAAATTGGTTCAGCTGTTTCTCAGAGTGAGACTAAGGAAAAATATGCTCATATGAAGTCTTGCTAGGCTTGAGAAATGCAAGTGTCTCCAGCCCCGGTGCAGAACTGCTGCCAGCCCTGCACCTGCTTCCCACGTGGATCTGTGAAGCGATGCCTTGCTGTCTGCCTCACCTGTGTGTGTTGCATGTTCCTTGTGTCTTTGGATACCATGAGATGCTGGGTTCTCTTTTGGAAGGGTGCAGAGCTGTCCAAGCATATGACATGTTAGGTAACAAAACTCATTACCTCAGCATTTTGTAGTAGCAAAATTAATAGATACCTCTGTGTCTTAGTTTCGACCCTGTCTTTCTTTGCTCTGTTTTTGCAGGGCTACAGTTAAAGTCAACTCATTTGTATATGAAGTGAATCCAGATGCTGTAAGCTCATGAAGAGATTATCGAATCTTTGGGAAGTCTACTGGGCAGCATGCAGAAGGTAAGGGATATGGCCTTGCTTTGTGAATAGCAAGGTTAAATCAGTGTTATACCTATGCTTGTCAGGCAATGCCATCCAGCCCAGTAATAAGTCAGGTAGGAAACCGTCAGGAAAAAAGTGTGTTAGTGAAACCAAGTCTGTTTTTTTCTGCTTCTGGTTTCAGTTGGTATTCTTCTAGTGAGTGAGAGGCATTCAAACTATTTGTTCCTGGCTGACAGACCTTAGCTTCTGGGCTGTTGTCTCATATCTGGTTTTAGTTGCTGAGCTCCTTACAGTGATCTATTCCTTCCTGCATATTTCAGTATTCCACCCTATGGGAAATGCTCTCCCCTTTGTCACCATATTATTGTGTTAGCATACCTCTGGCTTTTCTGTGCTAAGGTTGTTTTAAAAATACAAAACAAGAAAATCAGTGAACTGAAAGAAGTTTCATCCTGTCCTTTGAACAATGCCTGCTACCCACTCCTTTCTAGTCAGGTTGCTACTCATCTTCCAGTGCTTGCACTAATCCTCAGCTTTGCTGGGCTTACTGTTTATTTGCCACTAGCAGACGTCTTCTGTGAAGTCCAGATAGATGAGACTTACTGCTGTGCTTTTGTCTAGGAAATTATTTCACCAAGGCAGTATAATCTATGTAAAACAGGACATATCTGAACCCATCTTGCCTTTTACTTACCTTTGTCTTCCCACTAGGCCTTCCCTTCACAAGAGATACACAAGGCTTTACTTCTCACTTGCTGCCTATATGGAAATGTCTGTGTATCCATCACATGATGCTCTTCTTGTACCATACCTCTTCCTCTTCCCCTAGAGGGGGATCCTTTAGAAACCTCCTAGATCCTTTAGAAACCTCTGCTACAAGCTCCTTGGCTTATCGTGCCAGTTCCCTCTGAATTTTGGTTAGGAAGTTCTCTGTCTGTCCCCTTCACCCAGCTGAGCACATCAACCTTTCACTGAAAATGTCCACTTCCAGGTTCTCATCTTTATCAACTTTTCTACCTTTCCTCTCTCTCTCTCCCCATCCTCCTCCTCACTGAGAACTCAACATGGCATCTCCTTTCTTTGAGCCCAACTCTCAATTTTCTTTCTGAGAAACATAATAAATTTTGTTCTTTACATGCCTGCTAGAAAGGTTCGGGTTTTTTTCCTCCTCCTCCTGGAGCACTGAGATCATTTGTCTCCTTTTATACCCAGTTATTCCAGCAGTATTTTCAGTGTGTTGTCACTGCAGTAGAGACAATGAGCTGAAATTTGTCTTGCTAACATGCAAAGGTGTATATGACATACTTATTATTTCCAGAGTGTCTGTCCATTATCACCCTCCTGCCACAGCTTTATGCTGTTACTTCATATTCTGTCATGATCCAACAATATCCTTTGCAGAGCCTCTGCTTTCCAGGCATGGCACCCTGGGAGTCTGCCTGGCACTCCTTATTCCAGGAACAACTTTCTGCAGTAAAATGCCACTTGTTCAAGTGGACTTTGTTCACTGAGCTGTCAGGATTGCTTTGCATGGTTGCCCTGTGCTCCTCATTATTCATCACTTTGAATCTCTTTGTCATTTATGCACCATAACAGCATTGAGATTTGCATTTGCTTCCCAGTGATGAAAATGCTGAAAAGTGTCAGGCCTCAAGCAGTTCCCTGAAGCACCCTGTTAGAAGCACTCCCATCTGAAGATGATTCACCACTGAGAATTGCTTGTTGAGATCTGTCAGCCAGCACTTAATCCAGTTATTGTGTGGTTTATTGATATTATATACTGCTAATTTTTTAATCAGAATGTTGTGCAGTTGAATGGCAAATATCTAACAACAGTCCTCCCTAAAGCTGACTTGGAGTCAGCCTTGGAGTCAAGGTGTGATATGTGTCAAATAAATGTGTCATCTCATCAGAGAAGACCTACAAAATTAGCAGAGCCAGTGATTAAATATATTCCTTTCCTCTGATTTGCCATTGTTTGAGACCTATTGTGAAACTCTTGGGAACTTTGTTACAGCCTTGCTAGGCTTGTTGCTGCCTCAGCATGTGCCCAGATGTCCTTCAGCACAGAAGAAGCCCTTCAAATGAAGCTTTGCCTTTTTGCAGCTTTCCTCCATGCAGCATTGGCACAAGGCAATCTTCTGTCAGGGATATTCAAGACTAGGCAGTCTCTGGGAGAAGTTGGACACACTGCCTCCTATGGGCCTCAGTATACTCTGTGTCCACAGTTGAAGGTGCAGTCATTCATTTAATCCCCCTGTTCCTTCTGGTATGTGCTAAAGGGAAACCTGGGCTCTGGTGGAGCAGAGAGAGAGGACACTAAAGAGCAATCAGTCCTACAGATGTTCACTCATCCCTGGACTAAGCCTCAGGCTGATGAACCAAGCTGAGCATTTCCCTTCTGAAAAGGTCAGCAATGCCATGTGCTTCTCTGGCCCATGGTGGATGGAGTCCCGTGCTGCAGGACTCTGGGAGTGAGTGAGGGATAGGTGATGCTCTGAGGGCCTGTCCACTCCTCTGTGAATTGCCACCAGCCTCATCATAACTATGATTCACTTGGTTTCAGTCAGCTGGTAATTGCATATGGTGATAAATAGTAAGAGACAGGAGTTCATAACAAACAAATGAGCCTCAACTAACCTCATTTCCTTTTCTGACAGTATAACAAGCTTAGAGGATAAATTTTCCCCTGCCAGAATTTGTTTCTCTGATGCCAAACACCTTAGCAATTAGCTAAACTCCATCCTTCCTCTTTGCTAACTTCCAGGCTGCTTAAAGCAAGAGAGAGTTCACACAACCTTCCCTAAATTTTGGATTCAGTCCCACAAGCTTTTTTCCCTGCAGGCTGGTGAGTTTGTTCCCTAACCTCCAACCTTCTTCTCTGGAGGTGTTTGAGCTTCCCCAACACCCACAGTCTCTAGCAGTGGCAGGCTCCTGTGCTGTCAAGTATGTCGGGCTCTCTTGTGCTCACTTCTGAGCTGGAAAAACTTAACAAACTCAACCTGAAGCCTGAAAGCTCTGAGAGTTCTCTCCAGGCACTGTAAGGTAAGGTAGGGTTGCTGAGCTGAGCAGCCATGTTAGGGAGGGAACTCCCTTGGGGAAGGATGCAGCAAGAGAGGAGCTGGGGCACACATGCTTCTAACCCGTGTGACAATGAGCTGGTGTGGGTCGCTGTGTCTCCTCTCATGGCCTCTTGGTAATGCCTCTGCACGGAGACTTTGTCCCTGCTATTGCTCATCCAAGAGGACACCTCAACAGCCCTCCAGCCCTCTCTAGGAAAGCATCATCTGAGGGCCTTCCCAATAGCCAAGATTGCCTGTGCTCCTTAAGAGCACTAACCAGGACAGAACTGGGAGCAGACTCATCAGGACCTTCCTTCCTTCCCCAGGGGCAAAGGAGGTCTTGAGAAGGGAGCCCAGCTGACCCCAGTCACCCCAGTGACCCAGCCATCAGCATGAAGAGCCCTCAATCAAAGTTTTGTATGTGACATCATCCACTGCAGCCAGGCTGGTGCTCAGAGATGCTCCAAGGTGTTTTTTGCAAGCCAGGAATAGGCAGTCATATGGCACACAGTTCCCAGGTCACACTTCCACTTCTAGCAGCAGCTTGTGGTGAGAGCAAGCACAGGAAAGTCCCTTGCTGCCAGCTGAAACCCTCAAACACTGCCTTAGCTGGTAAACTGTTAGAGTTTTAATGAGGATCCCTGGAGGGCTGTGGGGCAATGTTGGGGCAGGCAGTGTTAAGCCTGTGTTTGTCTGAGACCCGAGGGCAGAGCTGCTGCCTGTTGGCAGGGGGAAAGCCAGCTGGGTACATCAGCATCAAGGAGGCTTTTTCTTATGAAGAAGGTGTCTGAAGAGACGGGTACCGTGGGGGAGGGCTTCACAGCACTGCTAAGTAAATTAGCAAGGCAATGATATTGCTTGGGATCTTCATGCATCCTTCAGATGTTGCTTTGTTTTGAACCAGTTTGTCAGTGTCAGACACCAGAGGTGTCTCCTACCTCTCTGGAAGCCACTCAGGATCTCAGCTGAATGCTGTGTCCCTAGATTCCTTGCAGCACAACTTAGGAGGCTACCAAGAGTCCAGCAATGCCCAGAACCATTTAATGTACTTTGCAGGAGAGGCCAAGTTTGCAGAAATCTGGGAAGACCTGTCAGGGGCTAGGGGGCTTGGGATATTCTGCCTGTGACTCTGAGAGGTTTTGTAGTGCTGTGGATATCAGTCACCTCTAAAAAAACCAAGCTGTGAGATGCAGAGCAGAGGTATGCCTGTGTAACACTCAAATAACATGCTGTTTACCAACAGCCCAAAAGAACCTTCTCCAGGTTTCAAGTGCTGGGCATGATCCTTATCTTCTCTGGTGGCCCTTTTCACAGTACATTTGTGCAAGCAAGAGCCTGGACCCTTACCTCCTCTTAAGTGAAAGAACCAGGTAAGAGGAGGTGTTTAAATAATTACAAAGCTTTTTCTGCAATCATCGTCCTTGCATCATGCTCTTAGCTGAGCGCAGTTACATATGCAATGCTAAATAGAGGCTTTTTACAGTTTCTTACAATTGGTCAAGGGCTTGAAGAGTGAAATCAGCAACATACAGAATAAAGCAAAACTCTGCTGGCATTAGGTTTGTTACGAAGTCAAATTTTCTCATGATTTATTTTGCGGATTCGTTAAGATGCGCGACCTGGGCCCAGATCCAAGCAGTGCTGGCAGGACTGAAATCTCCCCTGTGCTGCAAAGCCACACATTTCTGGGAAATAATTTGCAATGTGGTGGTCCCTCTGTGTAAGGAAAATAGCTGTCTGTTTCAACGTAGGCTGACCTACTGCCTGCTTAGAGACTTACATAGCCTGCCTGTCTTTCTCTGGAAGTGCTGAGTACGTGTGATTCCCACTGACTCCTTTGTGAGCAAAAGCTGTGGGTTTGACAGGTTAGATCCATAGTTTGGGGGATTTTTATCACGTTTAGTGACATCTGAAAGATGGCAGATTAAAATACAGTACAATCTTTACCCTGTCTGCAGATTAGCATTTTAACCAAGTTCTCTCTGCATTGGATGAACAGCATCACTGCACCTTTCCTTATAAGAAACTACTGCTTGAGTGCAACTCTGATGCAAAAGCAGATCAATCTGTACCTTTAGACTGATACTGGTCTGAAGTTTTGGACTTGTCCTGAATACAGATTTCAAAACAAAGCTTGAGAGACCAAAAACCAGCGTGGACTGAGAATAAGGTGTGTGCAAACCCCTGACAAGCTATAAGGCAGCTCCCCCTGGCTCTGAGAACTGAACTTTTTTCCTCAGTATAACAGGAAGAATGGTGCTTCTGTGAAAATGCTCAGTCCTGCAGCTGAGGGTTAAGTGGAGGCTCTTGCAAAGTGCTGTGCTGAGTGTCTTTCACCTGTTATTTTCCAGTGGGAATGGAGGCAAATCAACAACTTGATTGAGAAAATATCTTTACAATTCAGCACACTAGTTATCAAATCTGTAACTAAAAGATGATGGGTCCTCTGGAAGGTATCTGGGTTTTGCAGGTATCTTCGTTTGGATTCTGGCTTCACAGACACAATCTGGTTTTCCCAAAGCTTCTTCCTGCTGTGTGTTTGCCTTCGGCTTAGACAGGTCACTAGGGATTCAGATTGCAAAAATCAGATCGGATGCTCCTATCTTTGTTTTTGACAACAGGGACAAACTTTGTCCTTTGCTGTGCCTGCAGGGCAGCAAGTAATGAATGTTTATGGGAATTTTGGTTAGCTCTGATAATAACCTGCTCAACCTTGCTGGGGAGAATTTCTTCTGCCCTTGCCAGACAGAAGTGAGTTTCCATCTCTGCAGCTGTGACCCACCTGCCTTCAAGGCCTTTCACAGCAGAGGTCATGGGGTGATGATGCAGATGGAAGAGGCTCTTCCCTACAGCCCTTCTCCAAAGGTATGGAGATGCAAGCACATACTGCACATATTGCCATAGATATGGCAATCCTCAGCCTCTTAGCTGTGCAAAAGTCTACCTTAAACAGAGTACATTCCTCCATACAGCTGTGAAAATGTTGTGCTCTACCCTGCTGTACTGATACCCCCTCCACCTGCTTTCAAATGGGCTCCCAGCTCATGCCTCTGCTGTTGATCCTTCTGCTCAGCCAACTGTTGCCCATCTCCTGGCTGTGGTGATGCTGTCCCTTCTTCAGTGAAGAGCCTCTTGTCACCCCTGCAAATGGGGAATTTGAGGCCCTCATCCTCTGGGTGCAGGCTCTCTGCTGTGAGTCTGAGGGACTGGCACAGTCCAGCTCCTGCCTCCATACTCATGGGCATGCTGAGGGCTTTGTCTGCAGGAGCAGTAGGAAAAGCCATAGGTGACTGGCAAGCCTGCTCTGGCCTCACCAGCACTGGTAGGAGCATGGTGCTTGCTGGGAGATGAAAACAAGTCCAGTGTGTGCTTCCTATTCGTCTCTCAAGTCAGGGCTGCCAGTCCATTCCCTCTGTTACCTCTCTGCCTCTTTTACCTTCTGGGTTCAGTGGTGCATGTTCACAGGATGGGTACTTCAGCTGATCTCCACACCTTCAGAGGCTCTTGCCAGGTTCCCATGAAAGGAGAGGGCTTTGCACTTAGAGCTTGGTTTCTCATTTGGGGTCTTTCCACTGACAGAGAAGATAGGAACCAGTTTTAGAGACTGAATGTGTCCATTTCCCATTAGCCCCTGGAATTTAATTCTAGGATTCCCTTCAGGTGCCTTTCTTTCTCTACCTGTCTCTACAGGACAATGTCACACTGCAGCACCATCTAAGGCAAGATATGTGACAACAGGAAACAGATTTGGTGAGCTCTCTCATGGAGTCCCTGCCACTGGGCTATCCCTAAGAAGTTAATCAGAGCTGACAAAGGAATAAAATATTGCCCTCCAAAAATCCTTCCCTTGTCATCTCCCAGCACAACTGGGTGGTCTTTACAGTTTGCTTGTGTGGGGCAGTCTGTGTAGATGAGCACACTTCTTCTGGTGTGGTTTGTCTTCCTCCATCCTTCTTGCTTAGTTCTCCGTTATCGAATCTGATTGACTCTGAGGCTATTGATTATAAATAAGGTCTTGGGGGTTTGCTCTGTTTTTACACATCTTTGAGTTCTGGTTGGCAGCCACTGAGCATTGCTGCTATACTAAGTGATGGTCAGTGACAGGAATGCAGGCACCGCTTAATACCCCAAATTGCTGCTTTTAAGTGGGCAGGGTTTGGCTTTCGTCCAGATCTCTGTGCTCTTGGCAGAATGATTCATTACCTTGTTCTGGCAAATGTATTTTCATCTGCTAGTTTAAATCTGATTTCTAGTACTCTGTGTAGTTCTCACAGCTGAGGAATTTCCTGCCCTTTATCCTCCTGTTTTCTTCCAATCCAGGGTAAAATCAATACACTTAAATAAATAAAGCCATTTGGCTTGCAAGTACCTCCTGCTGTGTCAGCTGCACAAGTTAAACTGAGTGACCAAAGATTAGTTAAGCCATTTTCTTCTTCTTCAAGTAAATTTACTTTTGTTGAGGCACATGAGACACACTTGGGAGATGGCATTTCTCTGTCTGACCACAACAGGGAGAGTTGCCCTGCCCAGCAGGTCTGAGGGAATGCTTCAGATACCCATCAGTGGTAGCTGCCCTATGCAGAAGGATCTCTGTCCCAGTCTGTTGTCAACCCCAACCTTTAGGGTTTGGTGTGAACATAGTTTTCTGGTGTGGATGCTTTGCAATGGGGATGTTCTGCCACTGAGTTCAAGAGGATGGAGGCCACAGGGGCCAGCCCCATCCTTAAGGCACTTTCCAGGTATCACATTTGCTTCCACTTTTCCCCAGGAGACATGCTTTTTGAGTCTGCTTCTTCTGAGAGGGTTATAGAGCACATGGCAGAGATTTTCCACAGGCCCTGCCTGTCCTGCAGAGGGGGATGCTGTCAGGATCATCTTCCACCAGGAATCCCTTTCTTCTGGGGCCAGGGGATAAGGTGAGGGTGACATGAAACGAGGTCTTTTCTTTCATCCCTAATGCCAGGAGTTACTCTCAAGCATGTAGTTCAAGAAGAAAGAAACAGATTTGGATTTCTAGGCCAAGTCTTGGCATTTCTGCAGATCTGCTCTTGTGCATGGAGCATGGAGAAACAGGGCTCTTGCTGGTGAGCAATGAGGCATCTTTCCTGTCCTGAACTCAGTGCACTGCCATGCCCTGGGCAAGGAAGGCCTCAGTGCAGAGGAAGACAGATCCTCTCCTGCCTTCTTGGACCTCAGCTTCTCCACAGGGTCCAGTCACTCAGCTTTGCATTCATACAACAAAGAACAGCAATGATCTTGGGGCTCCGTCTGGTACCAGCTTCCAAAACACAGCATAAGCCCTGGTCCAACGCTCCTCCCTTGAGCTGGCAGAATCATTCAGAGCTGTCTCTATGCAGTAGCTGTAATAACACATTTAGTGACTGAAGGAAGCTTCTTCTCTACCATTTTATGTTCATGACGGGGGTTTTTTTTTATTTGTATTTTTTTTGAAAACAAAATTATTTTGAATTAAATTGAACATGTTAGCAGCAAATATCAAGCTTTTTTATTCCTCCTCCCCACCTCTTGCTGCTTAGTTTTGTGAGGAAAAACTGTTTCATAGAAACACATCCCACTTTTTCTTCCCTTATCGTCTACCCAGCTCTGGTTGCAACTCAGTCTGTGGGAGCAAGTAGGATGTGTTACGACTCAATGGTTCAGAGCAGGCAGGGGAATGAAAGTGCAACCCCTTCCTTCCCTCCTTGCAAATAATTGCAGGGCTTGGGCTCTTGATGCAGGGGCAAGCAGAATACCACATCACAGCTGCCATCTTGCAACTCCCTGCCACCACAGTGGGTGTGATTTCCAAAGCTTGCTGTCCCTCAGTCTCTCTGGGCTAGGTTGGGATGCCCTCAGATGCCCAGGGTGGTGAGGACACCATGCAGGGAGTCGTGCTGTCTTTGAAACTTTCATTTCCTCTGAAGGTGAGTACAGGAACTGTGCTCGAGCTGGAGAGGTGCAACTGAGTGGAAAGGAGTTGGGCTCTGTTTATACACAGATACCTGTGCAGCCAGCAGCGTTAGTGAGAGAAAACAGAAAAGGACATGACAGTTACAATAGGTTTTCATTAAATATTAAATGAAGTTTTCTAGAGTGTGTCTGGGATGTTTCCAGTTTTCTGTCTGACAGCAAGGGAGAGAAGCCAAGTGGGGTAACCCTGGGTCTGGAGGTGCAGGGCTTCCCACGCAGGAGCCATGATAACAGGCATTGTCATACCCTGGGCTGCCCTTGAAGCTCCTCCTGTTTCCCCCACAGCAGCAACCCTCCTGGTCAGCTGTCCCATCACTGGTGTGGTCCAAAGAGAACAGTTAACTCTTGCAGGCATCTCCAGTGAGAGGTTAGGGGAGGGAGATGACTGAGGTCCTAGGGCCAAAGCATCACCAGCCTAGGCTGGAGCAGCACTTGCCAGTAGCAGACACTTCCTTGGTCTAGCTGGGGAATTAACCACTCATGTCCCCCCCCCTTCTACCAGGTTTAATGCCAGAGAAAATTTCCTGTTCATAGGAAATATCAAACAAGTGCTGTAGCCCATCTTGTGTGCTTTCTTTCCTCTGCTTTCCCCCTGCCACAGGAGCTGTGCAGCTGTGACCCAGCCCAGGCACAGCCCTCTTGTCCCTCTCCATCCCCATAATTTCTCCCCACATAGCTTTGCCTTTCCTTGTGCAGGAGCTTAGTGGGGCAGTAAGAGGAATTCTTCTTAACTTGGATTGGGTTAATAAGTTAAAATGCAGAGCCTTAATCCCTGCTGCTAAATCAGAATGTAATTCAGCTTATAACCACAGCCCAATCCATGTGAATTACAATCACTTTAAATACAGACAGGGCTAGCCGGGATTTAACATCCTCCCGGGAGATCCAGAAAATGGAAACTGGGGCAGGGTACTGCTCTGGATGAACTGGCCATTGGAGGGAGCTGAGACAGTGGGGCAGGGGGATTTTGTTACCTCCCTGGCCCCCTGGAGAGGGTTACCTTTGGGTGCATCCCTTGCTCAGGGCACAGAGCAGGAAGATGCGTGTGTGTGACTCAGGCAAGAGCTTATCCCCAGGGAGGGGGACGTAGGCTGCCAGCAAACCCACAGCACTTTTATCTTTAATTTAGGATGTTTATCTCAAGAGATTCCTCAAGCTTTAAAACAAACATAAGGAGATCTTTGCTTGCTGGGCAGCATCTGGCCTCTAAAAAGCAGGCACGTACAGTCCCAGCTGCAGGACTGGTATCAAGGCCTCGCTCTCTGCTGCCTTCCTTCCATCTCTAACCTCTGTCGGGGTGAACCTTGCTCTTCCTCTGCCTGCTCCAAAAAAAAAAAAAAAAAAAAAAAACAAAACAAAAACCAAACAAAAACCAGTACAGAAAATGGGTCTTTCCACAGCTTGAAGCAACAGTGAGCACCTGACAAGTGGCCCCATAAGTTCTTAGGAAGATATCTTAAGGCAACTAGCTTTCATAGTTAGGTTATTCAGCTTCCTCAGCTTTGCTATGCAGTCCTGATGGGGAAGGAACAATTGTTCGTTGTCTCTTTATGCTGCCTCAGCCTGGGAAAGCAGAGGTTTGGGAGCCTGTAGGGGAGCAGCTGAGTCCGTCTGCTGCCACTGACCCACAAGCCTTCCCAGCAAGCCTCAGGCAATATCTACGAGTGTACAGATTCAAAGGCTCCACAGAAATTGAAGGTCTTGATAGATGCTCTTCCAAGCATTGAACTGGGAAGTCCCTTTGGGAACAAGGGTTACTCTTATGGGCTGCCAGACACAGATACAAAGTTCAAGGAGTTGAAGTTGCTGCACTGGCAAGGAGAGGTTAGAAAATAAGATGTGCTTCCCAGACCAGTGCCTATGTTTGGACCTTTTTTTAGGAGGATTGTGATGGTTTTTTTCATCACACTCTTTTTTTGTGGTTTCTTTATATTTAGTCTTTTTCCAAAAGTACTGTTGTGCTAATACCTAGCCAAAATGAGAATTCATGGTAATTTCTCAAAGCCTGGTATGTAAAGTGCCTGGTCTACTGGGATGGAGAGCTTGTAAGTTTGCTGTGGGTATGATGAGGGAATGGAAATGATTTAAGTTCTTGGGTGCTTTCCCAAACCCAAGTTAGCCAATTTTCTATGTTTAGGTATGGTTTACTTAGCAGTATGGGTAAAGCTGAGAGGAGGGCAGAGTTTGCAGACACTGGCAGAGCACAGTGAAAGTTTCATGGGCTGGGATAGATCAGCAGTGTCACAGCAAGGATTTTGGGGCCTCCTCCCTGAACTGCCACCGGGACTTGCTGAGAGATTAAATCAACGATGGAAAGGACTTTAAATGGGCCCCAGGGAGTGCAACCCTTCTTCCCTAAAGAGCAGTATATCCTGAGGACACTGGTGTATGGACACCAGAGAGAGGGACTGTGGGGATCTGGATGATGGAGCAGAGATGCACCTTCATTCATCTGACCTGCCCAAACAAGCTGCAGTGGCACAGGGGTCACAGCATAGGAGTGGATGGAGAAAAGTGCAGCACAGGGAAGATGTGAAGGGCTTGCAGTGCCCACTCTCTGGAGAGCATTGTCTCCCGGCAGGATCTATCTGCAGCTGCTAGTTGTCTTAATCTTGTCTTAGTTGACTATGCCTTAGCAAAGACCCATCCCATGCAGAGAAACATGGGTCTAAGATAAGCTTCATTCCAGGCACTGAGATTTTGTGGTCTTTGACCAACAATGCTAGAGGACCCCAAGACTGATCCCACCCCAGCCAGAGCTGGAGCAGCCCTGAGGTTTTGGGCTAGAAGAGGGTGAACTTCCCAGCTTCTCAGACAAGCTGTGCGTATAGCTCCCATCTGCACTGCTCTTGGCTCCTTAGAGATATATGATCAGCTGATTAATTTCTTGCCAGACAGCTGGGCCAGCTTGGCCACACAGTCGTTCTTCTGACATCCTCCCTGCATCCACTGAGAAGCCCATGTGCATCACTGCCATTGCTCCTTTCAGCGTCAGGGTGAATGTTAACCAGACTTAGAGGTAAGGACTTTTATTTAGCTGAAATCATCACAATCTTTTGGATTTTCACAGGGTTTTACACATTGTTAGTTTCCCCAGAAATTTCAGAGAGCACTGCTGTCTGGGTAAAAAAACTTTTTCCTGATATCTAACCTAAACCTTTCCTGATTCAGCTTTCTCCCATTTCCTTGAATCCCACCTTTGGTTTCAAGAGTGAAGAAATCAGTATCTGCCCCATCTCTTCCCCTCATGAGGAAGCTATAGGCTGCAATGTGGTTACCCCTCAGCTTCTTTCTCTCCCAGCTGAACAACCCAAGTGACCTCAGCCACTCCTTATAAATCATCCCTTCCAGACCCTTCACCATCCTCTCCTACAGACACTCTCCAATAGCTTGATGTATTTTTCATACTGTGGTGCCCAAAACTGCACACAGTACTCAAGGTGAGTCCTCACCAGTGCAGAGTGGGACAATCACATCCTTTGACAGGCTGGCAACACTCTGCTTGACACACCCCAGGACATGGTTGTTCATCCTGGCTGCCAGGGCACACTGCTGGCTCATATTCAGTTTGCCATCAACCAGAACCCCCAAGTGCCTCTGCCACACTGCTCTCCAACCACTCATTCCCTGGTCTGTACTTACCACCAGGTTTGCCCCATCCCAGGATACATTTCTTGGCTTTGTCCTGTGATGTTCCCTTTTTCACCACAGGTCCCCATCAGCAGCGATTTGTTTTTGTTTGTGGCTGACAGGGCAGGGGATGTGACAAAGTCCCAGATGGCAGGCTGATGCCTGCAGCCATCTGCCATCGTCACTGCACGTGACAACACAGGGCTGAGGGATGCAAGAGTATGGGAGCAAGCACAGAGTAGCCTGAACTGACCATGCATGCTGTCTGCTGGGCTGTACGCCCACAGTAACTGGGCTAGAGCATGTCCCCACCTCAGACAAGAGAGGTGTCCTCCCCCAGACCCACCTCAGGATGTGATGTCCCTACAGCCAAGCCAGGAAGCAAAGCTGTTTCCATCTTCCAGGCCAGGATGAGAGAAGGAATGCTCAGGCCTCCCAGGGGATGGCAGTATCTCATCTCAATCAAAACATTTGCTTCTAATGGGCATGCTGCCCTATCTGGAGGTTCCTGCTTCCTGGGGAACTCCACCATAAGAGGCCCTGGCAATTATTTCTTTATGAGATTGCTGCTTCTATGCATACCCAAAGAGGCCTGGCTGGAGAGCAGTCTACGACGGCCAAAGGGTATGTTTGACTTTGGGGGTTTTTTTTATAAGCTGCTTTGCTAGGTTGCTCACTTTAAAGTCACTTCTTACTATGTTTCCTCTCTGACCAAATGTTAAAGGGCACGTTTTTCCCCACAAGGCTGCCCACTGACAGGCAAAACTGAGAGGCAAAACTGGAGGCAAAACTGACAGGCTGGCATTGGGCAGGCTGGCTTCAGTGAAGGCATGGTACAGAGCCCTGTCATACAGAGTGGAATTGCCCCTTATTCTACATGCTGCCATACACAAGGGTATAATGGCCAAATAAGGCTTTCAGGAGATTCTAACAGGAAATTCCAACATCTACTTCATCCTTCATCCAGACTGCAGTACTGGGAGGACTATGCATTTTCATGTGAGAGTCTGGCTCCAGCTGCAGTTTCTCCTGTGCGGGGAGTGTCTTAAAGGACACCACAAAGACTCCAGAGAGAGCATCCTAAAAGAGGAGGACAGAGATAGCATGTCTGCTGTGTTCTCATCCCCTCTCCCTACACTGAAGTGACTTGAACAGAGGGTAATGCCAGGACAGACTGAATTCCTGCTCTTGACTTCCCCAGGCAATGAGCTCAGGACCAGGGGTCTTTCATCAGCAATCACACCAGTCCCTGCTGATGCCAAGAAATGGGTAAAAAAGACCAGCATAGGGCTGGCTTTGCTCTTGTCTTCTCTGTATGTACCTTGCAGCTCTGTCACCACTCAGGCCTTAGATGCCAATTGAGAATAACAAATAACAAAAATGCTTTATCAGCATGGAAGCCCATCACGCCAGCAGAGACTGCACTTGAAATACAGAAGCAGTGCAGTTTTTGCTGAGGAACTCCCCCAGAGACAAGCAGCTCCTGCATTATTAACAATGGTGCTGATGAATCCCTATTAATGAGATGTGCTCCCTCAGCCAGGCAACCTGCAAAGTGGCCGTGGCCCTGCTGCTTGCATCCCTGCTCTGCAGAGCGTGTGTTTGAGAGCAAGCAATGACTGCTCTGGGGAGCAATTGGTAATGCTATGCTGTAAGATTTGGCTACTTTCCCTAAAATTTCTCATGTCCTGCCAGACTTGAGATAGGTAGACATGGAAATCCAGCGTCAGTTCTCTGGCAGCTGTGAAAGAGAAATAAAAATGTCCCTTCTTAAAGATATGGGCTTGTGACTAAAGAAAAAGATCTGGTCCTTGGTGTGTATTCTCTGCTCTGGTCCAGAGAGCAAGGTGGGCTGTGTCCTCTAGTCTATTCTTCAACAGCTTAACCAGCTGAGTTCCTTCTGTTATGTGTCTACAGGTTTGCCTGTTAGGAAAATCTTTATCCAATTTTTTTTTTAAACTCAAGTTCATTTTTCTCCATTTATCCATAATTTTCATTTTGGGATGCAATTACTTTCCCCCTGTGGTCATTATACCTCCAGGATACTTGTAGAATAGGATCTTATGTACTCTTAGATGACATTTTCCAGGAAAACCATCTTAAGCTCTTTCATTTTTTGCTAAGTCAAGCCTCCTCTGATCTTTCCTAGTGATCTTTCCTATTTTCTGACAATATTGCACACTGGATGGCATTCAGCAGACTATGTGGATAAAGAAAGACCAATCATCCTCCCGTGCATCATGTAACCTCGACAGGCCAGCATGTCATCTCCCATTGTGCAATTACATATTGCAAGCAGTGTAATTCCCCCAGCAGTGCTGCCAAGCTTCCTTGCTCTGTACTGCAGACACTGATACTTTCCAGATGTCAAAGATGATGTCAGACTTCTGATGTCATTGACTTATACGGAATGACTCTGGTAATGTAATGCACTCCTGCTGCAACTTGACATCTGTTGGTGGGTTTCCCTAATGTGGACAACGTTGACCTTCAGTGTTTGTCTGTGCAAGCAGAGGGCAGAGCAAACCCTTCAGGAGCTAAGAGAGCTGGTTGACATTGCATAGGAGTAATAAGAGAAGCTTCTGTTTTGTTTTTAAAGCAGAACTTCTTGCAAATTTTCGGAGCAGCCTGTAGAGTAAAATCATGGTCAGGGCAACAAAATCAAAGATGCAATGTTGGGAGGGCACAAAAGCTCCCATCAAGGAATCTGCTCCCCCAAATGATTGGTGACACAAGTAGATTGAAATTACCTCTCCTACACATTCAAATTTTAGGGATGTGACAAGAAGGGATACTAATTAGGCCCTGATTTTGACAGCAGAATTTTGCAACTGTCCCTCTGAGTTCACATAAAAGACCAAGAAAACCTGACAAGACATTGAAGAAGATCTTAGAGATGCCTGCACTGTTTGAGATCAAACTCAGAGGTGCTTAGGACTGAAACAGTGGTAGGTGAGAAGTTTTGAGTTGGCATCAAGGAAGGCAGAGCTAAACTTTTGTAAGGGATCACTCAGGAATAGGTACACTGAACAGGCTATCTGCCAGCTTATAGTGTTATCTGCTTGTGAAGTGGCGAAGCCTCAGGTAAAATGTTAATACTGTAGAAGCTGAATAGATCAGAAGTATCTATTCCAGTACCTGAGGGGGGCCTACAGGAATGCTGGGGAGGGACTTTTTACAAGGGCATGTAGGGATCATACAAGAGGCAATGGTTTCAAGATGGAATAAGGCAGATTTCGGTTAGACATTAAGAAAAAATTGTGTGAGGGTGGTGAGACACTGGAACAGGTTGCCCAGAGAAGCTGTGGGTGTCCCTTCCCTAGACTGTTAAAGGCCAGGTTGGATGGGACTTTGAGAAACCTGTGCTTGTGGGAGGTGCCACTGCCCATGGCAGGGTGATTGGAACTAGATGATCTTTAAGGTCCCTTCCAACCCAAACCATGCTGTTATTCTATGATTCTGTGAAGTGTAACAATGCAGAAACAGCTTTGCTAATGCTCAGACTGCAAGAACAGTGCTGCACAGACCCTCCTGTGCTTGCCCCCACCTATCTCTCAGGCAGTGGTGAGCACATCCTCAGAGCAGCCCTAGGCCAGGCAAGCACCATCTCCTCGTAGTGTGAGGGGAACAGAGCCTGAGAAGAAGCCAGGAAGTCCCCAAGTGTGGGATGGGGAGATGGGGGAAAGCAGTCTTCCTTGAGCAGGAGACCAGCTTTTCTTCTTGCATGCAGACACTCTACCCATAATGATAGTTCATGCCACAGGTTGAGCTGCTTCTGCAGAGCAGAAATATCTTGCTAATTGGTGGCAGCAGGTTACATTATCTAAATTTTGCAAGCCTACTAATTGCACATTAATAATCCTAAAAATGGAATAGGTTAAAGTAAGATGAGTTGTACCACTGATCCCTGCAACACCTCCTCCAGTATCCCAGCTTTCTAATTACCACCTCCCTTGTGCTGTGGTTGTCCTGCCAGCTTTCTGTCAGTGTGGCAAAGTGTCTGGAGAAGCCCCACTAAATTCTTCTTAAATCAACATTTCACCACAGGGAAAGTGATCATGACCCCATCTATGCTCAGAAACGTTGCAATCTGCTTCCATTTCAGCTACTGACACCTGGGTAACCTGCAATGTGACCTTCACCTCTGTAATTCAGATAATGTTGCCCACAGCCTTAAACATCTCATGCAGCAGGGCAGCTGACTGCCGAGGGTCACTGTCCCTCTATCATCCTCCCCTTCTTGTGGCCCTGTTCCCCAGGCATTTTGCTATGATGTCCTCTCCATTTGGCCAGTTCCTGTTGAGACCGAGCAACCCTGGACCACAGCACGTTATCTGTGAGGGATGCTGTGAGGCTACCTGGGCTGCAAGGAGCTTTTATGGCCCAGGAGCCCTTCTGGTGCCATTGTGGCTCACTGGTGAACAAGCTCTGGTCTTGCCTTGCCGTCGAGGACCGCAAGCCTGCTGAGGCAAACCTTGAAGTGCCTGTACGGAGCCACTGTTTGCAATTAGCGTTTCTATTTCGGAAGGGAATATCTGCGGCGCAGAGGTAACCCATGGCAACCATCTGCTGAGCCGCCGTTCCTCTTCCCACTGCCGGGGCTGGTCAGGGAGGGGGAGTATGGGTGAGATGGGGGCTGGGGCAATGTAGGGGGGAAACCTCACAAATATAGGGAAGGTAACATCTCCTCCCTTTGGGTCCCTCCTGCCCCCACTAGCGTGGGAGCCACAGGCTGTGTCTGTGAGCCCCTCCGCATCCCGCGCAGCTGGATAATTTATGGGCAGCAGCAGCTCACCCTCGCTTTGTTTGCAGTTTGCCTCTAAATATAGCTGTGCTTTAAAGGAGGAAGGCAAGCTGCTGCCCGCCCGTCTGCCCACGTCTCCCAGTTGCTGATGAGGGGTCTCTCCTCACCAAGGACCAAAGGGACCACGCAGACTGTGTCAGCAAGGTAGTGACCGCGTGGCACCCTCTCAGGCACTTTCTCTCTCCCACACTTTCTCTGTCCCCCACACTCTCTGCCACACTGGAGAAGGGCAGTGGTGAGACCCAAGACTCTGTGTCTGGTGGCTAAACCCAAGCCCAACCTTGTGAGAGTGTCCTGCCTAGCCAGACTGATGGTTTTCCTGGGTGAGCTGAGCCCAGCCCCTTCCCAGAGAATCAGCTTTCATCAGAGGACTTTTTCCCTCTCCCTTTTTTTTTTGTTAACATGCTTAAAAGAATTGTTCTCTTGTTTATCCCCCTGATGTAGATGCCTGCATGGGCCACCCACCATGGTCCCCCCTACCAGGGGTACAGGCTGTAGGCAACCCCCCTGCAGACAGCCAGGTGGGCACCTGACAGCCCTGGGACAGGGCTGGCTACTCCTTGCATGCACTTGTTCAGGTAAACCCAGGGCTTACCTTTCTATGTTACAAGTTACCCGAACCCTCGTGTTACAGATGCTGCTGTTGCAAGCCACAATTTTGACTGGGACCAGCATATCAAGGGTTGGACCCAACTCTGAGGCTGACGGGAAGGGCACTGAAGTGCTTACGAGGCATTATAATAAGTAGCAAGCAGAAATAAGAACCTACTTATGTTTTAAAAATAACATTAATTAATAAAGAAAAGGGTATAGTGTAGGTACTAAAAGCCCTCAGATACTGAGGAAAAAAAAAATCTTTTTTCTCTTACAATTTAGAAACTGCAAGAACATGGTTCCCTGGACTTGGATAACAGGAGGTGCATGTGACATCTGGGGAGAAGACCCCTCTGCAGTGTCATGCAGAATCTCTGCCCTGAAGAAGAGCTTTCAGAAAGTAGTGTGAGGATAAAAGGAAAAGGTCATTTTCAGACCACACCACTCCATCACATCAACATTAATTCATGTTGGTCTGTTACTTTGGATGTAACTGAATGCAGTGAAAAATTACTCCATCCCAATCTGGCAGTACACTTCAGAAAACCTATCTAATAGGTTTATTATAGTTTATTGAGCAAGTGTTAGCCCAGAGTAGAGCTGAACATTGGGTGAAATGCTAAATGGACTCAGGACTGATGGCATTTTGGGAAGAATTATTGTGGCAGGATGGGTAAGTCAGTGTCTTGGGCCCCATGCTACCCTCCATCCCTGTCAGAAGAAATAATAGCCAGATGTCCTTCTGAGCCTCATGGCCCGTTGGACTAATATATATGGACCAGCCTGTCCAGTATATACAATACCCTCAGCTCCCCCAGCCTAGAGCATCCTTTACTGTCACATTTTACAAGCAGGTTATTCTCAGAAACAGGGGCTGTGCTCGTGCCTCCACTGCTACACACTGCTACAATTTCTTCTCCTGGTATAGCAGCAAATGTTACCCTTACCCTAGTTGAAAGATATAAAAACTTGTGTCCTAGCTCTTGGGAATGTCACAATTAGCTCTGGGAAAGACTTAGAAAACACCTTACTCTTCCAGGGGAAAAAAAAAAAAAAAAAAAAAAGATCTTTAGGTCCTGTATATCTGCTTTATAGAGAGACCACACTTTGTTACCAGACAGAGTTAATAGCAAGGTTAGTTTTGTATGCCAAAATAAAAGTTAAACATCCAATTTACTATCTCTGGAAGCAAGGTTAGGGAAAGAGAAAACAGCAGAAGGCTCCACCAACATTTGCTTGCCACCTTAACTCCATCCTGCCCACCAGATCCAGATTTCTTTCATTCAGTGTCCAAAGCAAGGATTTATTCTAGCAATATTCTCCCTGGCAGAGGGAAGTTTCAAGAAGCCATCCCTCCTTTCCTTACAGTCCATTATTTATGTTCCTATCTTTTCAGGAGAGATGTAGAGAGAAAATAGAACACTGAACAGTACCGCTGGGTATTTTACAGGGACTCAAAATGTTTCAGTGCAGGTCTCCAGAATCCCCTTATTTTATGCTAATTTAAGGTCCCTCTATAGAGTGGCATTTCTTCAGCCATCCGGCATTTGTGAGACTACGAATGAAGTACTTGCAAGCTTATTTGGAAGCAGACAGCTCCACTGAGAAGAGGGACTCAGCACACCAAAATCTTCAGCCTTTGCTTTCATCTCCTCTTCAAGCAAACCAGTTAAAGGGTACTCATAAACTTCATTGCACCATTCTCCAAATTACTCAGTGTATTACTTCTTCCGCACCCTACAACAGTCTCTCTCTTAGATTCTGTTCCTCAGCAGAATGACTTGCAGCATGGTCTCTTAAGTGATTTCATAATAACTTGCTGACAAATCCTGTACTTGTTTTCTGATTACAACCCAATCCCCTCATAATTAATGCTCTATTTCTGTCACCCACAATCTGAGTTACCCTGTGGCACTGCCACAGAGACCCCACTAGATGTAGTAATAATGCCTCTGACTACTTCAGTCCCTGGTATAGCACCAGCTCCCCCTGTTCTCATGTTTCCTCCTCATTGTGTTGATGGGCCAGCTGTCAGCATCATCCTGGAATGAGTTTTAAAATCACAGTCCCCTTCTGTGGCTGCCTTCTTTTCATGAAAGTTCTCTCTAGCATCGTCCCACCTTTCCCTCTCCCCTCACGTCCCATTTTTCTCCCAGATTTTTCACACCTCACAGGCACAGTCCTTTCTAGCAGAGCATCCTCACATTCAGATTTCTGAAACTAAGCTATTTTACCCTCTTCCGTGCCCCCCACCCCATCAGGAACCCAGCCCCTTTCTTTAGTGCATGTTGCAAACACAACCATGAGGCATGGTTGCCCACATCGCATCCCCTGGGCAGTCGCACACAAAGGTGGCCCTGTAGTGCCACCACGGTGTAAATTAGGACCATGAACTATTAAAATGAAAAGGGAGAACAATGCGTGTTGATTGAGAGAATGGACAGAATGTGTCTGGGATATTCCTCCCTGACTTTCTCAGTAGCAAAGACACAGTGTGCATGTGCTACCCAGGAGGATGTGTCTCTCTCTTAAGAAGTTTCCACTTGGAATACAATAAGATCAGATGTAGATGTACACTAGGACAAATGCAGTGGCTGACAGCACCATACACATATCCCTATAAAAATCCCAGGTAACGAATTGGCAGGAAAAACTCAAATTTTATTTGTGCTCAATAATGGTTCTAAGGAGTGCTGCTTCTGCTGTTTGCAGAACTGGAGGTGCCAATGAGGCATGTAAATGAAGAAGTCTCTGTTTGGTGTGCCAGACCTTGATGAGCTATTCCAGGGAAGGGAAGGAGAGGGAAGAAGGCCAGAAGAAATCAAACATGACTATACTTCTTCCATATATGAGCATAATTGCTGATGTTACTTTAGTGATCTGTTGATAGCAAAGGGCCTGATGAGTTCTGGTGCAATTCTGAGTTAACAATTAAATTAAATAATTTCTAGCCTTGTCTCATTATCCCTCATGCTAGCAGCTAAGGATCTCCTTCCCCTCATGCCCATTTTTTTTTCCTCGGGCTAAGCAGAGGAATTGCCTTTTCACCCTGTTTTAATTACAGGAGCCGCGTGACCCTTCCTGGAGCAGCTGTCAGAGACCATACAAGTGGAATATCACCAGACCATCAGGCTCACACAAAATATGTAAGTAGGTTACACGAGGGCGGGAGAGACCATTAAACACAGCAGGACCCAGTTAACAGAGCACCTGTTAGCAGAACAGAAAATGGTAAGAGGATGAATCGGGCGGAGAGAGCAATAACTGGGCAGCTTTACTC
The DNA here is from genome assembly GCF_036169615.1 of Heliangelus exortis. NCBI lineage: Eukaryota > Metazoa > Chordata > Aves > Apodiformes > Trochilidae > Heliangelus > Heliangelus exortis. Next base: position 104,340,256 of record NC_092422.1, on the reverse strand, counting down.
TTTCTAACAAACCCTGGCTAGGCTCAAAGGGGAATGTGCAGAGCTGGGCGGTGAGGGAGGCTGGGAAAGAAGGAGCCAAGGGTGTTCTGATGCTCTCTGAGGCTGGCAATGTTAACAGCTGCTCACCAAATAAATAAATCAGAGAGCTCAAATATACTCCTACAGCCATTGCTCTGGGAGGGCTGGCTGGCTGGAGGGCTCACACTGCTAGTAAGTTTTCAGCTGTTGGTGGAAAGCCTTCCCTCTGCTCTAGGAGAGTGTGGAGCAGCTTGCCTCCAACCATATCCCTTCTGCATGCAGAGGGGCATTGAACCAAGCCAGCTCCCTCAGCCCCCAAAGTGATGGGGAAGAGGATCCCTGCCAGCATGCCCTGCTCCTGCAGATACAGAGGTGGAAGTGGCTTCTGGGTCACGTAGCCCATCTGTCCCTCCCTTCCTTCTGGCTGGATGCACAACCTGGTCCTTGCAGCCCTGACCTTGCTCTGGTCTCTGCTGTCTCAACATTTCCACTCCTTTGGCCAAATCAACCTGCCTGGCTTTTGCCTGACCTGCTTGGGGCTCTAACCTGGCAGATAAAGACCCCTCAGAAAGCAATTGGGTGTTTTCCTGTGGGTTGCTCACAGTGAAATGGGTCAAGGAAGGAGCCAAAGAGGTGCCTCTGCCTTGCCAGGCAGGTTCCCAGACAGGCAACGTTTAGGGGGGCTTCAGCTATTGCATGTGTATGCCAGAAATTTCAGTTGTTGCATTTGGGTTGGAACAGATTTGGAGTTTGCTTGTGCTGTTGTGGCCACTTGGAGGAGAGTGTCCCCAGGGCAGGGGAAGAGTGGCAGCAAGGGAGGAACAACACATTGCTTTTACATGTAGTCTCCATTGTGAAAGCTGTTGGGGAGTTCATCCAGATTTAATCTTTCCTTGCAAAATATATTTAAATTCTATGTTATTAAGGGTGGTGTTTTGACAGTGCCCTAGATAGATTAAGGACTGCCTTATCTATGGAGAGAGGTCCCTATGACCACCTGGAGAGCATCTCCAGCATTTGACTAGATGGGTAACGTTTTCCTATTCTTTACCAGGGATAAAACTGCACTTGGTAATATTAGGTATGGGGATTTTTTTCATCCAAACTTGGATTTTTATAATCTGTCTGCTGGCAGATATACCCAAATCAAACATCTAAATAGGATTAGTGAAGGCAGCTTATTACTGGCTCTTGAGGAGGACCAGGAATTATGGTTATCAACCATAACAGTGAAGTTGGGGTGTCTGACCCCTACAACTTATCCTTGAAAAAATACTATAGAAATAGCTTCTGAACCAGTGGAAAGTAATTTTATATTCACTGAATAATAGAGAAAAGCGCAAACTAAAATAGACGGATATGAATATCAGAATGTATTTTGAGTTCTTTCTTGGTGAGAGGAGGATGAACTTAATCATAAGCAAAATTAGTGCCAAGCCATATTTAACCCTCTCAGCACTTCAGCAAAATCAAACATAACTGCTTCAAGCTTCGCAAACAGAAAAAAAAATTGCCTTACCACAGAGAGTAAGACATTCTTTGCAGTGGGTCCACGTCTGCCACTGCAAGAGAACTATCCAGTGATTTCTCCTGCCCTTGGATGAGATTTAGCTGTAAGGCCCAGTGAAACCTATGCAAAAGCTGCCCAAATATTTCCTGGTTTCCAAAGAGGCAGGTGGGGTGATGTGCCCGGGACTCTCCAGATCAGGCTTATGGCTGACAGGGTGGTCCTGTACAAATTTGTTCTGGGGATGTAATGCACGAGGGCGTGGTAATGGATGTACATTTTTCCACTTCAGATGCCTAATTCAAATTAGTCCTATGGACACAGTGACTGAAAGTATAGTTCTTACCTCCTGGTGGTTACCAGTAGCCTGTCTGAACACTGTGGATGACTCCCAGTGGTGTTCTTGGCAGGCAGTGTCTCCATCTTTTAAAATCATCCTTACAGACAGGTGATTATTGGCATTTTCACCTACGGAAATGACAGCTGAATGGGCTGAATGATCATTTTGCACAGTAATTTATGCAAGTAGTCCAATATAGCTCATATTGAGGATCTATTCCTTTCTTATAACTGGGGCAAATTCCATCTCTAGGAGCAATTCTCCCAAGAGAGGATGAATTATCTAAGCCATCACCTGTCTAACGCTATTCAGCTGATATTTATTTCTGACATGTTCGCGTCAGTAGAAGGCTTTCCAACCTCGCAGAGATATTGGGAAATTTCATTTATACAATTCTGTGAGACTGTCTGATCAAAGGCATACAAGTGGAAATCATTACTGTTATTTTCAGACATGTCTTTAATCATAGACTCTCCCCATTCATCTCAATCATTTCAATTGTAAATCAAAAGTGGGTTCTCTCACCACCTGGCCACTTGGTGCTCTTCTAATCTGTACCTGTTGCCTGTACAGTGAAATTTATCCTGCATGCCCTTTACACCTCTCCTTGACTCAAACACATTCACTAAAATTTGCTATGATAGCCTCACTTTATGTGGATTTTTTTTCTGCAAACAGAGATGATATTGAACTTTCTGAGTATCACCCACTAGGAAATGAGGATAATACTTGGAGCTGTCAATGCAGGGACCATCCATGGTGCCTGACAACTTTGCTGAAATGACTGAATTATATTCCTATCAGCAGAAAGTATGAAATGAGTTACAGTTATTGAAATGAGTTACAGTTATTAAAATGAGGGAATAGAGGAATTTGCACTCATAACTATAGAAAGGAATAAGTTTGTTAATGCCTTGTCTTCTTGACAATGTATATCATTTCTGTCTGATCATGCATGGGTCCCAGTGCTGTAATAGCTTCAAGCCAGAAGAACCAAGGTATCTGCTTTCCGGTGTTTCTATGGGATCTGAACACCTGATATGGTGATAGAGCTGGTCTATAGTCTCTCCCAGAACCAATGCACATGCACTTCTTTATTTCTCCATCTTTATTCCATATGTAAAGACTCTGGCAAGTGTGGTGGGTCAGGTGGAGCACCTGCAAAAAGGTCTATATGAAAGAGGGACACTAGACAATCCTGATTTCTCTGCTGGTGATCTTAGATCCTCTAGAGCCAAGGGAGCCCACCCACTGTGCTCCTAGGTTTTGGTTCAGAGGCTGGACTTTTTATTCCCCCAAATTTACAAGCACACAGAGTGATGTGGCTTTGCCCAGTAATTCAGGTCAATCTAGCTTGACAATGGCAATAAAAACCTGTTTTGGTTCTGATCTGGGGTGCTGGAACCTACGAGAATGCCAAGAAATTTCAATGCTACTGACTGCCTCAACACCCTGACCAAGGAAGTGTCTTGATTCCAGCAGCTGCAGATACTGACTCTGTTTCTACATGTTTGTCCTGTTGGCTTAAGTCCCGTTTGTGGTAGCTCTTGCTGCTTTTATAAAAACTAAGGTACTTCCCAATTCCCATTCCAGGGGATCAATGGCTTGGGAGGACAGGAATGGAAACTGGAGCCTTCTCATCTGAAATCACAAATTCTAATCTAGGCCCAGGTCATCTGAAAGTTGTCATCACCTAGAATTTCAATCTACTTATATTTGCCCTGAATGATTAAATATTCATGACAGGACATTCTGCCATGCACAATGAGAATATTCAATGTAACCTCGCTGGAAAGACTATGCTGCAGATATAGTCAATCTCCTGCTGCTTTCTAAAATGAGTTCTGTATTTGTCAGTTGTCAAGCTTTCCTCTGATGGATGTCAGACTAGTCCCAGATGTCCACATGATCATCCCACTCCCAGAGATTGATTTTTTTCACACAAACACACACACAAAAAAAGCTCTCCTTACCTTGCCTGATAAGGCAAAGCGTGTAACATGTTAAATGGACTTCTTATTCCCAGAGGTGGGGGATCCAGCTGAAAACCAAGAAACTGTTGGGAAACAAACTCTTTGCTAAGGATCACAACAGAGCAGCTTCTAGTGCAACTAGCTGATGGCTAATTTGCTTGGGGCTGGCAGCTTGGAGCTTTCAACAGCCTGAACTTCACTTAAAAAAAAATTATAGTGATTAAGTAAACAGAGCTATAATGGAAATCTTTACTCTGCATATTACAAACCAAAACGGCCATGAAGGGAGCAATTATGAAATCTCAGGACTGTGGTGAGGGGAGGAATCACTGAGCTGTGCTGTTGTTTGTTTTTGTTCATCATTTATTTCCCCTGGGAAGCTTGGCTCTTAAGCAGCCTCTGCTGCATTGAGGGATTCTTTACATTTTTGTTAACCCAGTTTTCCATCCAGTCTTGAGCAAGATGAGAGGAAATAAAAGGTGTTTACATAACGTCACAGGACATGATGGGCTACCTTGGGGAAAGATTCCTAGATCCAGTTTCCTATTCCTATTATAAGCCCACAACACAAGTTGCACATTGCTTGCTCTCTCTCTCTCCCTGTTAGTCTTCAGTGACAGGTCTGATTTTACAAAAACTTGAGAGAGTGATGAAGATAATGCAGGAGTGGCAATGTTAAAGCTGTACTGATGGGAACTGCAATGATGGTTCAGAGCCAATGGTCTTCTTCCCTTTCTGGAGGTATACAATTTGTTCTAGAGGGTCTTTGGGACTTGGCTGACTCAGGGAAATTATACTGTAAAGCAGCATCAGGCTTTCAGCTGCAGCTGATTTTTGCTGATATTTGTTCAAAACCAGGGGGAAATTAGCTGGTGGACTAGTTGGCTGTTAGTTGAAAATCAACTTAGAAATGAAGAACACAACAAAGAAACAGCTGGTGAATGATGGGATGAGTGCTAATTCCTAGGTAGCAAAAAGATTGATGCAATCAATATACTTCCCAAATGTATATAATAATACTTCAAGGACAGAAACTAACTTGGAGAGCTTTTCCTTGACTGAAATAGCTTAACCAAAGAAAGACAGTCAAGCATTTCTTGTTTAGCCCTGCTAAAGCTGCACTCAACACTAGAATCAGGTGATGTATAGACATGATAGCTACGCAAAGCAGCCGGCTACAAAATGATGACTGTTCAAGAGCTCCATATCAGGACAAACATTTCTGTTAATGGCTTAGAGTGTTTCAGGAATGGAGAGCAATGCATGTAGAACAGAAAGAATAGTATAGTGATTCTTATCACATGGCTCTATATTATCTAAGGAAGAAAACTGTCTGAGTAACCACCCGAGTAACCCTGGTGCCATCGTGAGCACATCCCTGGAAAGATGCTGTGTGAAACTTTCTCCTTCCCAGGCAAAGCCCACTCAGTTCAGGTACAAGGCCTCAGAGCTGAGCTAGCTGGCTGCCAAAGCAGTCTGACACAGCAGCAAAGTGGGTGGTGTCTAGGGAAGAGGGAACTGAGTTTGGAGGGAAAGGAATAAATATGGCAGGGTTCTGACAGCAGACTACATCTATCGCCTCAGCAAGCCAAATGAAGCAAGGGAACATACACATGAAAGGAATTGTTACTATTACTCTTATTCCAGGGTGATAATCAAACATATACCTACAGGTTGGTCTGAAACCACCTCCTGTGTTCATCCTCACTTCTTCCAGAAGCCAATTAAGTCCTTCCCAAAGAGATGCTACATGAAACAGAGGCTTTTCTAAGACGGGTAATGGTTGTCACCCCAGCAATAATCATAATGGATCGCACTTGGGCTCCTGTTGAATTCATATTTTCAAAGAGTTGTTGGTTCTCGAGCCATTCATTAATATTAATTAGCATGGAGTCATGTTTCATTTCCCACATGAGTCCAACCTGCAGCATCCTTGTGTGTCCTGTGCTAACGAACCAGATGCCATTTATGCCTGGCACAGAATAATTAGCTAATAGTTGAAGAATGCGTATCTCAAGTTAGTTAAATATTTATGCCAGAGTTTTTCCATTTTGGCTCCCAGCCCTCATCTGGGGCTTGCAGTGCAATTTAGGGAGGATATGAGAAAGTTTTCACAGTTGTATGCAGCAAGTTTTAATTATACATCCTCCATATGGATGCAAATGTTTGATGTAATACAGATGTTGGCAATGAATTGACCACCAGGTACTAGAGAAGAAATAGCAAACTTCAGCAAGCAGATCAAAATCTAATTCCCTTGTTTTGACTGGATGCTGCATTATGCAACAGTCACTCTTTTGCTTATGATTCAGCCTCTTTTTTGCTCAGAGACCTCTGCTGCAAAATACTTTCAGGCTAATGTGTTTTAAAAATGGCCAGGGCTGGAGAGAGGGCACGTGTATCTTGGAAGTAATTGGAAATTATTTCCTGTGTCTTCCATAGAGCTGATTTCTGGCACTGAGAGAGGTGTCTGTCTTTCTAAGTCTCCAGATCTTGTTTATAACATCCCCAGATCTCCAGGGATCCACAGATTTTTCCTTTTGTCTCCTGGGAGCCCTCTCACTCTAAGTGTGTAGAAACATGCAAAAGCCAAGACAGTGAGCTCAGATCATGTTATGGAAAGCACAATAGCCATGCTGGGGGACGAGATGATAACTACAATCTGTTGTGTGACGTGTTTCTGCCAAGCTGCACTTGTGGAGTAAAAGTGTGGTCCTGTGCTGCATGAAGCTTCTGGGCGGAGAGAGACACTGCACTAAAAATGAGCTCCAGCAGAGACATTCACCACCCTGCTTCTGACAGCTGCTGCAGGAGGCTGGGGCCACACAGAGATGTTATCTGGATGAGCAAGGACATCCAGTGTTCCTCTGAGTTGTGTGGGGGCTGGGATTTCTGGTGTTGTGCCAAACTGAGGGGGTCTTCTGACTGCCATTGTCATGTGGAGATGGGTTTGCGTGTGTAATTCCCAGTGTGATTTCCAGGGATGGAGCAAAGAATGAAGGTGGGAGGCAGGGATGGCACAGGGCTGTTAGTTGGATTTCTTCTTGAAGTTAGGCACAGAACATCTACTCTATTTACTACTGTAGACATCGATGACATTGATATATGCGATCCCGCTGAAGACTGGTTTTTGCTTAACTACCTCTCCCATGTCCTGACATTCCATTCTTACCAGTGTAGAGATGATTTGCTTTTGCCTTCTCAGGAGCTCAGAACCCCCAAATTATCTGCAATGTCTTGAACACATTATTATATTGACTTCCATGTGACACCCAAGCACTTTCACCTCACTGTGTGCCCAAGCAGGCACAGCCCCTGAACCCCCTTGGGTGGAGATACAGTTCTGCTGACCCTTTCATTTTCTGGAACAGGTTGGGCAAGGAAATTCTAGGGGGGAAGAGGCAGTGTTGGCTAATGCCTCTACTAGAAATAATACCAGAAAAATAGGTGCTTGTGATCAGTTCTCCCATGAGAAACACACCTTCTAATCAGGTGGGATGGGATGGCTTCCCTGTGAGCTGCACCTGGCTCATGAGAAGGAGCAGCAACCCACACCTTTTCTATTTCACCTGCCGCCCTTATGCTCCTGCCTTTGAGCTTTCCCAGTTTCACAGGTAAGCAGAAATGCCCTTACTCACTAGGCAGATGAAAAGATTTCTAAGAAATATGTGGGTGCTCTGGTAGATAGTAATGTACTTCACTAAGCAGAGCCCTTCCCTTTAAATCAGCCTTGTGCTTTGGAGATCCAGCTATTACAGGCAGTTGTGTTGGCTTTTTTTTTTCTTTGGGCTAAATTATGAAAACCGTGAAGGATTTCTCAAGGTTCCAGTTAAATTGCAGTTTTTGCCATTCCAATCTGCTGTTCCATCTCTGTAGGCAAAAGCAACTGCATTTTCCCTGCCACTCCTTCTGTGCTGTGAAATAGCTGTCATCCTCTACCCCAGAGTTAGCTGCATTGTTGCGGGGGGAAGAAATATTTTTTTCTGTCCATGTAAAAAAGTGAATAGATAAATCTCTTGAGATGAAGAGGCAGTTATTTTGTCCTAAAGAGTGGGAAGAGGATGGAGGAAACAGAGAAGTGTCTACAGTGAGCTACAGATTAAGAATGAGTCCAAGATATTTATTCCTTGCAGAGGCAAAAGAGAGCAGTCCCACAATTTTTCTTCTCCTAGGTCGGAACATAGGAGTGACACTACAGTAACTCACTTCTTCTTCCCCCTCGAGAGCTGACTGTAAAGGCAGTGGTTTTAACTTATTGTATTTAATAAGGAGGTGAGAGACAATAAAGCAACAAAATGAAACTTCTGCCTACAACATAGTGGAGAGGGCAAAGAGGTTAGACAGAAGTCCAAATGCCAAGTCTGAAAACTGGAAAGCAGGACTGTACTGGTTGCAAAGCACTTACTCCACAGAGCTGGCCTTGAACAGGATGGATACACTGTCTCTTTGCTTACCTACAGCCAATACCTTTCCTGTACAAGTTTCCTGCCATGGAAAAAGAGCTCTGCTCTTTGCATTGTGCTACAGGTGGCTGACGCTAGGATGGAGGACACCAAAGTAGTCTTGGCTCAGGGGTGAGGTAACCCTGCAGCATCTAGTTCTTCAGGAGTTGGCTTGCATGCGTTACTATCTATGTCCATCAGTAATTTGCAGTGCCTTGCTCAAAGGGATGCTTGTTCTGGAGCACTCACTATGGCAGGGAAGCCATGCACAGGAAGGGCTTCTTGGGCCCTAAGAGCTATTCTCTGGATAAGGAGGTAGTTAAAGAGTAGGGAGAGGACAAAAAGAGGAATGCTGATAAGGCAGCTACTTGTTTTCACATTGGTCTATAAACTTTTGTTAAGGTGCAATATAAGTGTTAGCCACACTGCCCACAGCATAAGAGGCTGGGTTCTTGATTGCAGTGATGCTGAGTGGAGGCCTGTGCATGCTTCTGCTATCTGTGCTCTGTGCTCCAGGGCAGAATAGCTGATCTGCAGCCCCAGGAGACTAAGGAAGAGATAGGAGGAAGGATTCAGTGGGGTATGTGCCTTCTCTTCTCCTCTGGAGAGTGTCCTCTCTGTTCTTTGTTAAGTTAGAAAGATGAAAGCATGGAGGGCCAAAAAAAACCCAGAAAACAAAAAACCACACACACACAAAAAAAAACCCCAAAACAAACAGACAAACAAAAAACCCCAAAGGAGGTGAGCAAGCAGCTCTGTAGCAAAAGTTTCTAAGTAAAGGAAAATTCTCCCTCACAGTCTGGTGAGAATAACACACGGTGTTCTAGTTACTGGGGGCACGGGTGAAGGGAGCTAGTGAGGATGCCAGAAAAAGAGTGCAGCAGGCGTCATTGCATGGTGATGATCTACTTTTAAGTGATACCAGAAAAACCAATTAAATATATAACCTCAGCGCCCGGAAAAATGTGTTAAGAGGTTTATTCGTGTAGGAAAAGCTTCATCTTATAAATATAGATAAGGGCTGCTTTTTTTCCTTCTTCTTCTTTTGGATTTTCTATACAGAAAACTTATTTGGAGTGTAATTTCCCTTCTGGGAAACTCTACCTAGTTATGTTGCTTTCTGTCTGGCAGGGCTGCACAATTCTTGCTGGAAATGGGATAGCTCAGTGTGATGGGTCCTTCCTAACACATATACAATTACATCCTGTTCTAAGCCCCATCCTGCAAAACTTTATGTGTGTGCTGCCCTGCAAGAGGGATGGTAGTTACACTGCTGTGAAGGACTGCTGTGTGCTGAAGGTGAAGGAAAACTGTTGTTTTAATTAGGATGTACCTGCTGCAGAGCTGCTGCTGATTGACCTACAAGCCAGGGAAAGATTTATATTTACAGAGTGTTGATCCCACTCTTTTAATTTTTACTTCTTTCTCTTAATATAGGCACTTTCATTTCAGACCCTGTAGAGCACTTCAGGAGGAAATAATGTAATGGATATTAAGCAAACCTTCTATCCTTCAGGTTGCCACCTTCCTTTCTCAATGACTCTCTTGCCTCTTGAGAAGGTAGAACAGGACCTGTTTCAGCTCTCCAGCCTCATCTACCAAAAAGATTCCTGCCACTACCTTCCTGCTAAGCACAAGTCAACCTGCATTTCATCTTTATATCTGTGTTCTTTAGCCCAAATTAAAACTTAATGCTGTTGCTTTGCTGTCACTCTCTGGATGGCTGCCAAAAAGTCAAGCTCAAAAATGCTAACATTAGCCCAATCTTGCCCATAGTCCTCTACTGGTGCCTTCCACCATCTTTCCACACCACACCACATGGCCTGCACCTGGGGCCACCATGCACCTTGTTCTTCCGCCCTGTCTGCCTTGCTGTCTTCCCATCCACACAACCTCATCTTGTATTACATTACTGATGTGCAGTCTTCCCTAGCCATGTGCACATTGAACCTTTCATCCAAACTCTTGACATCTCAGAATGGCCTCTGCCCTCTCCTTTGTTCTTGACAGGGGAGCTCTGAGGTCATACCTCAGAATCATGTTGGACTGGGCCATCACCTTTGTGCTTGGCTTTCTGGATCCCTCTTTTATGTCTTTTTTTTTCTTGATCTCCTTGCCTTCACAGGTCTTCAGCTATCTGTGGGCTGCCTTTTTACAAATGACCTGAGAAGCATGGAGTCCTGTGCCAGCCTTCCCTTCTCAGTTCTTCAGAAAAATATTGTTGGGTTCTACCTGTGTGAGCATTCTTGCCAGAGAGGAGCTTGCTCTGGATACCCACAATACTCTGTTATCATCCCTTTTCACATCTCCTCTAACTTCCTGTCATATGTGTCTACAAACCAGTAAACAATATCTGCAAATGTAGGCACTCTTGTGGCTTAATCATGATGACTAACAATAACTCATGGCTTCTTTATGCTCCTCTATCCACATCCATCTGCTGTTGCTTTGCTTACCAATCAATAACTGTGAATGAGGGCATTTCCTCTTCCCCTCTTCACCCCGCCTGCATGGGGGCCCATGTCCATGCCTGTTGCTCCTCAGGACTATGACAGCTTCTAAAATCACCCCATTTCCCAGAGACAAGGTGACTCATGTCCTGCTGGAACAAGTAAGCTTCCTCCTATGAATGTTGAAGACCATCCCATCCATGCAAGTTGTGAAATACCACAATGACACCATGACTTGCATTATAATGCTGTTGTATTTGACTGATGAGGTGAAAGTGGAGCTAGCTCATAACCAGGCTGCAAAACTTCTGCCTTGCTTTGTCTTGGGCATTGCTGCTGGTCTGTGACGCATTTGCAAAAATCCCATTGTGCTCTATTTCTATCAGAGGGCTATTTAGTGGGGGTTTTTTGTTGTTGTTGTTGGTTTGGGGTTTTTTTGTTTGGTTTGGTTTTGGTGTTTTTTTGTCACGAGAGTATGATGATATCAAAAATGGTCTTTCTTGGCTTTGTTGAGACTTCTGAGTTGAGATGTGTCTCTGCATCCATGCAGCCTGGTCTAAGTGCTAGGTGCTGGCAGCTTGGCAGCTCTTCCTCTTCTGGCAGCAGTGCTTGCCGAAAAATTCATGAAACACTGCAGTGAGCATTTTCTTTTAATTTTTTTTTTTTTTCTCCTGGGGTGGAAACCAAGGCAGAGAGTGGCGCAGCCTATTATCCCACAGCAAGCCAAAAGGAAAGCAGAGGTTAGAGCAGGGGTTGTGCCGACCTCTTCCCTGCTGCTGGAGCCAGATGCTGCCCTTCTGTTGTCCCCCCGGGGTGGGGGCTGTCCCCTGGCAGACAGGCAGCAGATGACACTCCTTCCTCAGCTCAGGGTGCCCCATCACAGCCTTAGCTCCAGCCTGAATGTGTGTGTCCGCATAGGAATTCAAGCAGTACTCGAAAGAAAACAAAGCAGAGCAAAAGCAAACGGCTCTTCTCAAACATCAGGTGGTGAATTCCACTGTCTGAAGCCAGAAGCCTTTTTACAGCAAGCAAGGGTTCCACCTCTCCCCTAGGGAACAAGGCTCTGCTACAGCCTATCTGTCAAAGGGAGGTTAGCAGGAGGATCTGGCATATGCTTTACTGAAGACACGTCTCAGATTTTCAGTTTCCAGACCTGCTCTAAATCACTTTCCCATGTGGTCTGGAGTGCTCCAGTGCTGTGAATGAAAACCTGTCTGGGCTGGCTAGCCAGAGTGATTTGGCCAATAGCAAGTCAAAGCTGGCATCCATTGGGTGTTTGTGAAGGGCCACGAACAGATCCTGCCTCAGGGGACCCCTTGACCTCAGCCCTCTCCTCCTCTGTCCTTTGAGCTGTCTTTTCCATTGGGGTAAAGTGGTAGTAACATAATACCCTAGGATTTGGTAACCATCTGTGTCAGGGCCAGCTTTAGTCTCAGCAGTTGCTTTCAGGCAGCAAACTGCTGAGGACAGCAAATCAGCCTGGCAATAAGCATCCTGCAAACCTGTTGCCTCTTCTCCCAGGTTCGCCCTGTGCCTGCCTCATCCCCAGCAAGACAGCTACTGCTCAGGCAGGAGGCAGAATGCACAAGGCTGCCTGAGCTCCCTCCTCTCTTCTGACAGGGTCTGTGTGAAGAAGTGGCAGGCTGCAGGGCAAGGATGACACTAAATAGGCTTTCAGCCATGAAAAGCTATTTTTTCCTCATTTTCGGGCAGCAAATATAATTTCACCTGTGTGGCAGAGGAGCTCTTCTCAGAATGCAACACAGTAGGAGGTGAAAACTGCACAAAACTGCGACATCTATCAATGTTTCGCGGGCACATTGTGGGCAGGCTCGTCCCAGAGGAACCCACAGGGTTCTTCCATGGCTGAGGAAGCACACAGAATAGTATGGCTCCTTTATCTCCCACCTCCTGATGCTTCTGGATGTGCAAGGTGCTATCAGGTGGGCAAGCTGGAAAGCTGGAAAGCTGATCTCTGCTCCATATGGAAACCAGTGGTTTCCTCACTTGCATGATTTCTCATTTGCACAGGATTTAAGGGGGTGATAGTAAAAAGGATGGGGAGAGAGGTATTGTAGAGAAAGGGGGTTTGACTCTGTTTTGTTCGGAGGGTGTAGGTTTGCCTTTTCATCTGCAGGTCTTGCTTTATTGCTGTAAGGGCGGTGCAGGGATGCTTGGGCAAGTTCCTACCTACAGTTCACTGCACAGAGATGGGGCAGTATTTGCTCTGCCAGTGCACTGATTTAAAATACTTGGCTGCAGTGCTAATGCACAAAACCTGTTTCCTCCCTCGGGAGACTCCAGGAGCTGAAAAGTTGGAGGTGATGAGTCATTTTCTGTGTAGTAGACATGCCATTCATTGCCTGTCCATGTGGCAGGCAGTTATCTGGCTGCCTCTGCTATGTGCTTTCAGTTCAGGTTGGAAGCGAGATGGTGAAGCCTGGCATGTGTGGGAATGGCTGCCCCATGGGTGTGTGCTCCTCAGAGTGAGAGATGAAACGCTGAGGGAGAAAGATAGCAAACTGGTAGAGGAGGTGAATGGGTGAGCAAGCCTCATTATTTAATATTCAGAAACCTCAGGAGAAGATGACACTCCTGGGCTTTTGTTCCTGCTCTCATGAATATTTTAGGGTTTATATAATCATTCTTAACTGTAAAATGCTAAAAAATCCTATGATTGAGGGCATGGTATTCTGGACTTCTCTCTCCTAGATGAGTCCCAAATAATTTGGTTATTACATAAAGGTGACCAACACCCACAGTCAAATGCAACCTGAATTGCTGTTGTTGTCTAATATCAGCTTCTATCTTGCTGTCAGACCAATGTTGAGAGAGATATGAATTGGCTTCAGTCACAGAAGTGAAGGTGGGAACTCTGAGACCTAATGATTACATATTTGCTTATCATAGCTAACTGGATGAAAGAAATGTTTTAAGATAAATGACAGAAGCTGAGACTGCTTTTTTTTTTTTTTTTTTTTTTTGTACAGTTGCCCAGGACTGTTTAGAAAGAATTCAGACACACCCAAAGAGCCAAAGAATATCACAATGTTACATTGGGCCAGGAAATAGATTTTCATTTCTCAAAATGACTTTGTGGAAAAATGTGAAGTGCATGCAGAAGCTGAAAGTCTTGTGGAATGGAAGGCTAAAAGCGTGTTTGACAAAGGTGATTTTTTAAATTTTATTTTTACTGCTGGAACACCCTTTTTTTTTTTTTTTTTTTTTTTGCTGGGTGCTATTGAAAAAAATTGATAATGGAAGTATCTGCCTATTTTTCTGACACTTTTCTTACTGGGGATTGGACGGGGGGGAGAAAATATGGATAAACTGCTGTTCCAACAGCAAACAAGAGGCTGTTTGCTGGAGTCAACCTTTTACTCACTTGCCTTAGTCTGGCAGACAATCAAAGTGTGTGGAGGCCCAAATTGACAGGCGAAACATCACTAAACTTAGACATGAGCTTGATTTTGATAGGTAGGATTAGGAAACAGAAAAAACAATGTGTTCATTCCTGCGTGTGCTTCAGACAGAGCCTACAGAAGCTTGTAAGGTCCCAGCAGCAGCTGCAGGTCTGGCTGGCAGCAGCACAGAGCTTACAGCAGCTTGCCAAGGGGTACCTGGGGCCTTGCTGTATCATCTGTGCTTAATGAGCCCAGTCCTCTTGGCACTGAAGAGCTCCCTGCCACTGTAATTTTTGTGTCTCCATGTCAAGACCAGGACATTTTACCATTGCGGTATAGAATAGTTTTATGGACTGTTTTCTTCCTGCCCTTAGATGAGCAGTGCGACAGCTGAACTCCACCAAACACAGTGTTTGAGAGTTAAAAAAAGAACAAATGAAGCTTTGTGTTATTCTAGCTCTTCATTCTGCTAGATCCTGAAGTGCTCACCAAGTTGCACCTGGGTCAAAAAAGACACCTGGAATGGCTGCATCCAGAGGGTAGTGGTCAATGGCTTGAAGTCCAGATGGACACAAGTGGTGTCCCTTAAGGGTCTGTTCTGGGACCTGTACTGTTTCATATTTTTATCAGTGATATAGATAGTGGGATCAAATGCACCATCAGCAAGTTTGCAGATGGCACCAAGCTGCGTGGTGCTCAGAGGGATGGAACATCATCCAGAAGGACCTGAACAAGCTGGAGAGGTGGGCCCAGGTGAACCTCATGAGGTTCAACAAAACCACTTGTAAAGTCCTGCACCTGGGTCAGAACAGTCCTCACTATCAATGCAGTCTGGGGGGTGAGGTGATAGAGAGCAGCCCTGCAAAAAAGGAGAAGTGCTGATGGATGAAAAGATGAACATGAGCCAACAGTGTGGGCTTGCAGACAAGAAGGCCGGTCACACCCTGGGCTGCATTAGAAGAAGCATGGCCAGCAGATCTAGAGAGGTGATTTTCCCACTTTGCTCTTCTCTGGTAAGACCTCACCTGGAGTACTGCATCCAGCTCTGGACCCCCTAAGTACAGGAAGGACATGGACCTGATGGAGCAGGTCCAGAGGAGGGATATGAAAATGATCAGGGAGCTGGAACACCTCTCTTTTAAAAACAGGCTGAAGGAGCTGGGGTTGTTCATCCTGGAGAAGGCTCAGGGGAGACCTAATAGTGGGCTTCCAGTACCTGAGGGAGGCCTAAAGGAAGGCTGGAGGGGGACTGTTTGCAAGGGCCTGTAGTGATAGGATGAAGGGCAATGGTTTTAAATTAGAGAGGAGTAGATTTAGATTGGATGTTAGGAAAAAGTTCTTTACCCTGAGGGTAGTAGAAAAATGAAACAGGTTGCCCAGGGAGGCAGCTGGGGCCTTGTCCCTGGAGACATTAAAGGTGAGGCTTGACAAGGCTCTGAGCAACCTGATCTAGTTGAGGATGTCCCTGCTTACTGCAGGGGGGTTGGACTAGATGACCTGTAGAGGTCCCTTCCAATCCAGGTGATTCGATGATTCTGTGATTCTATGACTTCTGCAGCTCTCTAGCAGGAGCTTGAAGCCAGTGTTGACTGCCAGCCCAGCCCCACAGCACCATCCCTCTCCCCTGTACTTGCTTTGCCCAGCCCAGGAGCAAGCCAACAGCCTGAAGGGGTGCTGGAGAAGGTAGGAATGCTTTGGATGAGGTGCTTGCCTCTGGCCTTCTTCATCTTCAGGAAACATCTTTTGCTCTGCACGTCCTCCGAAGCTTGAAGCTGCTGCATGTTTCTAAGTGAGATGTTTTCCTAATGCCATTTCCCAAGCTGTTGGTGTAATGTTTTTCCCCACAGATAGATCATAACCTCAGGTGGAGTGCAACTTCAGACATGGGGACATTTATGAAAAAAATTGTCATACTCTTCTGACAAGGAAAAAAAAAAAGAAAAAAAAGAAAAAAAAGAAAAAAAGAAAATCTGCAAAGAGATTAGCTGCCATATACTCTGGGGCTTGCTGACAGATGTCCTGAAAATCTGGAAATGTGTTGATCTATCTTTATGCAGTTTTGGGGTAGGTTTTTTGTTCTCCCTCCTTCTCCCTTTCCTCATCCCTCTACCCAGGGCACACAAATGGGAATTCCTTCACATTCACAGAGTTGCCTGGGAACTGCCTTTGTGCCATCCACAGACTGGCATTCTGGTCCTGGGATACAATCTAGCCTAAGCTAGACCTGAAACCTCAGTCAACTTTCAGCTGTCAGCTTCCCTGCAATGTCAGCATTGTACCATTGCTTTGTACCAGGGCAGTTAGGATTTTCTCTCTGTTCCAACTTCAACCTCTCAGCTCATTTTAAAGGAGCTTAAATGCTGGCCATTAAATATAAATATCTTCTTTTTCCTCTGGGTGAAACTGATGTTCAAAACTTCGCAGTGTAAATAAGGTCTGGAGAAAATGTTTTAGGCAATGTTTCAGTCAAACTAATGGCTCTGGCCATTCCTACCTGCTTTAGCCTGCAGGTCTAGCTATTTCACAGTGTGGAAGAGGAGCTTTTACCTGATTGTGACCCAGGCACATCTTTAGGTTTGGAATAGCCAGAAGACCTGAGCTCTGTGAATTCTGTTGCACAGACAAACCACATAGGACTTTTTTTTTTTTAAAGTGCTTTCTGTTTCTGGATGATTTAATTTCTGATCGTGCAATTTGAAACACTCAGGTGGCCTCTTAAACGAGAGGGATATGGATGCACACTCTTCCTTTTCCAAGAGATACAGCCTTTTAAACTGTTCTCTAACTCTGGACAGAGTTGCTGCCCTCAGGGAGGAAGTCGTTCCTGCAAACTCAGTTAAATCTCCCCCTCCTCTTTTTCCCCCCATATCTCTTTTCCTTCCATACAAGAAGAAAATCACTCCTCCTGACCTGCGGGGGAGTCACTAGTGAGTTCCTCTCTCAGGACTTACCACCTGATCCAAATTCTATGGGTTGCAAATGTGTCTTGTGCCTTGTTCCCTCCCCTGCCTCCTGATCACAGGAGTGAGGTAAATACCCACTGGGTCCAGTGCTTGAGGGTGTGCGGTGTTTTGTCCAGAAGAAGGATCAGCATACTTATTTCATAACATACATATGTTGCATTTCTGCCAAACTTTTTTTCTGAGGGACAGGCAACAGCCTAACTTCACTCTTCATCTGTGGGTCATGGGAAGCCTGTGCACATCGAGTGAGCAGCCTATTTGGAGTTTGGATGTTGACATCATTTTTCCCCTGTGAGGTGAAGGATGCAGCTCTCAGTCACAGCTGTTGTATTACAGCAGACTCTGGCAGCCTGGAGGTTTGGGAGACACCCACCCTAATGGCCTTTGGTCACACAGCAGCTGCCCAGTCTTGCCTCTGGTACCTGTTGGTTGTGCTTTTCTTGCAAGGAAAGGCAGAGTGGATGGGAAAGCGCCTGTGACTTGCTGTGAGCACAGAACATTGCAGCAAACAGCAGCACGTGGGATCATTTCCCCTTCATCCCAAGAGCAGGGGTCCAGTGTCTGGCCTCCCCCCCTGCCTGTCGAGGCGAGCAATGGGGAAGCAAGCCTGAGCAGATTGCTGACAGTGACTGAGCAGCAAGAAAGACAGTGATGTGGGTTGCGACCTAATGTGTGTATCATCAGCAGGGCTTGAGTCACACCCGTCTGCCTCCAGCTATTACAGCCATCTCCCTGCCAAGCAGCAACCGCATGGGCTGACCAAAATGATCGGGCTGCTGCTGAGCACGGTGCTCTTGAATGGCTCGCTTGTGCTGGGAGTACAAGGCAGCCTAGGTCTGTCTCGCTGGAAAGCTGCTTCACAGTAACCTTGTGCTTGAAACGGTTTTGTCTTTGAGGCAACTGTGGAATTTGTTCCCATTCAGCTGCATGAATAAACCACGTGGACAGACAGACGTCCACAAGGAGTCTTGAAGCTACGCTGCGGGAGCTCAAAATGCTGGAGCCAAGCCCAAGGGAGGGCTGGCTGCCTCCTTAGGTTTGAGAAAGCTGCCTTGCCCCACTGATGCCCCACTGCTGCATCCCCACTGCTGCAGGAGTCAGGCCAATGTTTTCATCAAAAGACCATAAAGTGTTTGTGGCGTTCTCTGAAGAAGGGCACTCTTGTGAACACCAAGCTATTTTTATTATTGGGGTCAGGGAGGAGAACACGTGCAAAGGTGATGAAGCTTTTGAAACACAGGTTCCCATTAATAGTCTTTAGCACACACGGTTCTTATTATAATCTAATTTGACTGGAATTGGATTAATCTTATAATGCTATAATGTCATTTCCATGGTCTTTTTATATTTTTATTGTTACTATGCATTAGTGCAATACCATGCAAGAGCTCTGAGAAGAGGATGTGAATGTTTAGTGAATCTCTGATAACATTTTCGCAGGGCATTTTTATGCTCCTGTTAGGCTTGTATGCTGTGAAGTCACACAGTGCCTGGAAATAGAAAGAAGGCACCCAAATTCACCTTGAATTATCTTGCAAAAGGCTCCACTGGCAAAAATAGTGTATTCAGACCCAAGAAACCAGGGGTTTGCTCCCAGGTTGTCCCTGACCTGAGACAGGAGCTCACCTGAATCATGCCAATGTTTTCTTCCCTGTCTCTTCAGCTGGAGATGGAAATAATTTATCCATATAGGGATGTAGTGGGTCTGTGGTCTGTATCCCTTGCCACCTAGGAAAGCTTTATTGCATCACCAGGCTTTAATGTCTCCTTTTTATTGAGTGTACCCTGAAACAAATATATTTTTTTCCTACCTGTTCCCTGTATTTCTTAATTTACTGTCACTTTTTTCATTTTCTATTATTTATATCTCCACTTATACATCTTTTGAAGCATTAGACTAAACAATCTTTACCCTGCATCCATTTAACGGTGCTGGAAGTTTACTTCAAAGTAACCCCACTGTGCTTGCTCTAAATACTCATGGGCTTTTCATGAGGACTTACAATAAGAGGCTGCATGTGAAAAATAATAATATTGAGCAAGCTGAACAATATTTCACTGGATGACGTTTCAGCCGTCAAATCACCTAAGAGAAAAGGCGAATAGACTGGTATTTTCTATCAGCTCATATCATCACCTCTGTTCCTTTTCTAAATCTTGCTTTGTCTTGAGGTAATTAAAGTTTAAGGGCCAAAGTGTGAGTTTCATTTTCAGTGTAAATACAACGCTGACCCTTTTTCTCCTGCATGCCTCTGGTTATTCTGTTCTTTGCCTCCATCGTTCAGAGAGCATGACAAAGCTGTGAATTAAGCCTCACTCTCTGAAAATGGCATAGCTTAACATCATTAGCCTGCAGAAACAGAATTTGCTGGGTCACTAGGAGCTGGCTACTATTGCAGCTGCCCCAACAGCCATGTCTGGAATCATAGAATCATATCATGAAATGGTTTGAGTTGGAAGGGATCATCTGGTTCTAACCCCCTGCATGGGCAGGGACACATCCCAGTAGACTGGGTTGCTCAAAGCCCCATCCAACCTGGCCTTGCACACTGCTGCAGATGAGGTATCCACAACTTCCCTAGGCAACCTGCGCCTGTGTCTCACCATTCTCACAATGAAGAATTACTTCCTAATATCTAGCTTAAATCTACCACCTTCCAGTTTAGAGTTCCTTGTTCTATCCTGTAAAAAGTTCCTTACCAGCTTTCCTGTCAGCCCTCTTCAGAAAATGAAGGCTGCTATAAGGTCTCCCTGGAGCCATCTCTTCTCCAGGCTGAACAACCCAGACTTTTTCAGCCTGTTATTAACAGGAGAGGTGCTCCAGTCTAATAATCTTTGTGGCCCTCCTCTGAATTTCCTCCAATGGCTCCATGTCCCTCATGTGTTGGGGGCTCCAGAACTGGACAAAGTACTCCAGTACACAGTAGAGTGGGAGAATCTCATCCCTTGACGTGCTGACCATGCTTCTTTTGATGCAGCCCAGGATGTGGTTGGCTTTCTGAGCTGCAAGCACACATTGCTGGTCCATGTTGAGTTTCTGATCAACCAGTACCCCCAAATCCTTTTCCTCAGGGATGTTCTCAATCCATTCTCCACTCAACCATATATGTGCTTAGGATTGCCGTGGCCTGGGTGCAGGATCTTGCACTTGGCCTTATTGAACATCATGAGATTGTCAAGGACCCACCTCTCAAGCCTGTTAGGGTTCCTCTTGGAGAGCCTCCCTTCCCTCCAGTGTGTCAACCAGACTATACAGTGTGTCCATAGGGTAATCAGACAGCTTCTGACTTCCGCTGGGTACAGCATTTAGAGTTTATCTTTTTTCAGACTGCTTGGGATTGTACTGGTTGCTGACTTTCTGTGGCACAGAGGGGTTGGGTTCCTACATTTGCATAAGCAAGACTCCACTGGGGACTCCGCATAGGCAGAAAGGTCTCCAGCAAAAGGTCACTGCAGGATCAAAGCATGAGGAGGATACCTCAGTCTTCTGTTGCTGTCGTTCTTGGCCTCTGTTCTTATTTTTGTGAGCAAACAAGCAACCAGGGGGGTTGTTTGCAAGGACATTTGAACATCTGCGCCCTTGAGAAGGGCCTCCTCATTAATCTTTTATTTACAAACAGCATAAAACTCAGTCCCCAGTGTTGCCATATTTGTGCACTTCAGTGTTTCCTGGATGTACTTTTGATGCATTTCTGGCATTGACACACTGTAGTGTTGATTGCCTGGGCAGCATCCCAAGTGCAGCAGGGCCTGCACATGGGGAGGGCTCACATCTGGCAGCCTGGCATTAATGCCAGCCCTGGATTCGGATCTTGGTAACAAGCACATTGCAGCGGGACGGTCACGAGTTGGTTGAAACTTGGAAAGCCCGGCTGTTATTT
Source organism: Heliangelus exortis (assembly GCF_036169615.1). Taxonomy (NCBI): domain Eukaryota; kingdom Metazoa; phylum Chordata; class Aves; order Apodiformes; family Trochilidae; genus Heliangelus; species Heliangelus exortis. The sequence goes on along the minus strand of NC_092422.1, from coordinate 104,319,278 downwards.
TTGGTGAGCATGGGAACACAAGGGAGCATTTATGCCATTTCCCAAGAAGCCGGATTTCCGATGAGCAGTCGAGGACTCTCTTTTTTCCTTAAAACAAAGGAACCCGGCTTATCCCCGCGCTGCTTTTAAGACCTCGGCTTCACCCCGGGCCTCGCAGCCCCACGCCACAACCTTTCAGAAGCCAATGGGTCGGCGTCCTCCCTGACTCTCGTCCCAGCAGCGCTCGCACCCCGCAGGCACCCCCGTCCCCTGCCCGGCTCCGCACCGGTGTAACGCACCCTGCCCACCGGTCGGGGGCTGCCCTCCTCGCTGCCCGCCGCTGGGGGAGAGGGGGAGCGGGCGGCGGCGGCGGGGCGGGCCGGGGCGGGCCGGGGGAGGAGTTTGGCGGCGCGGAGGAAGCGCTGGGCACCCCGCGGCTGCAGCGCCGAGCGGGCGGGCGGGCAGGTGAGGGTGGCAGCCCGAGCCGGGGCGGCACGGCGCGGCGCCACTCTTATTTTTATAACTTTTCGGGGTAGGGGCTTTTTGTTGTTGCGTTGTGCCCCTTCCCATTTCCCCATATTTTTTTCTTTCTCCGCGCCGCGGACTAGACGATTTTTCCCTTGCCTCCTGCTTCTCTCTCCCGGGAGCCGTCGGCGCGGAGCCGCGGCGGGGAGCGGAGCGGAGCGGCGGGGAGGCGGAGGGAGGGGAGGAGAGGAGAGGAGGGGAGGCGCGGCGGCCGCCCCGCTGCGGGGGCGATGCCCCCGCCTGCCTTGGCGCCTCCCCGTGCTGGCCCCGCCGCCTTCCCTTTGTGCCGCCGGGCCCGGCGCGACGCCTGCCCCGGGAGCCGGCGCCCCGCGGCGCTCCGCGGCGGGAGGTAAGGGCGGCTGCCGCCCCGCGCCCCGGCAGCCATGCGGACCCTGCGGCCGCAGCTGGCCTCCCTGTTCCTTCTCGGTAAGTGCCCGGCGCTGGCGTGGGAAGGACGGGACGGGACGGGACGGGACCCCTTGAGTGCTCTGCCTCGAGGGGGTGGTGGGAGGGTCACCCCTGCCAAAGGCACCGAGCGTCTTCCCATAGGAGTTGTGACTGCCCGCTCTGTTTCTGAAATCGGAGAGGAAAATGAAATTTAAATAAATAAATTATGTATATGTATATGTATATGTATATGTATATGTATATGTATATGTATATGTATATGTATATAAAGAGGGTTTCACCTTCACCTGCAGTACCTCGGTAACCATCCTCAGCCATCCCCCGGGGCGCGGTGTCCGGCCGGAGCGGGCAGCTTAGGCATGGGAGCTGTAGGAGTGGAGGGTCGGGCGCCTCCTCCTCGCCGGGCTCCGGCAGCAACTTGTGCGGGGAGAGCAGCGGGATAAGGACTGCGCCCTGCCGGAGCCGGGGGACATCTCGGAGGGGAATCATACGGGCGGAGAGTTACGGTTCAGTGTTGAGCTTGCACGGCGAAGGCAGAGAAAATGTATGGGGTAAGGTAGGCTGCAGAAGCAGAGTCCTCCGCTCTGGAAGAGTACGTTGAAACATAAGAGGGAAGGATGTCGTAGAATGCAATTTGATTGCTTTGTCTTGTCTTTCCAAACTCCTCCTGTAGTTCGTTTCTCTCTGCCCGCCTGCGTTTTGTACCCTGCGAACCGTTAAACGTGTGTTCTGTCCCATCCCACAAGTGCCTGCCCAGGGGATGACTGTACACACTTCTGTAAAGTCCTTTGGGATCCCGCTGCTGGGCGGGAGACGCTGTAGCAATGCAAGAGCCCTTCCCACAAATTTGGGAAAAGCAGAATACAAGACAATTAAAATGCCTCTTAGGGGTTTTTGTTTGCGGCAGCCCATGTGCCTGGCTTAGTACTGATTGAGTTGATTACGAGCGCTTGTGGAAGCTCGTACTGCTTTTCTGCCCGTGTATGTATAGAGCAGCCTCGGAGTTGTTTTGATTTGCCGTTTCACTGGGAATATTTTCTGCTGGCATCAATGCTCTTGAGAGAAGAAGCACCCGGGCTGGCAGTTTTACTGTCTTGAGAATTGTCGCATCCTCGCTCTGCCAGTTTGGAAACAATATCTTGACTTGAACTGCAGTCCTGCTTCCGTGGCTCTGATTTGTGTGTGGTTTTTACATGCGAGATCTCTGTCTTTAGGGAAGACAAAGAGAGGTGACTTTTTGAAATGGTTTTGCAGAGGGTTTAAACTTACCTTAAACCAGCAGCTTTTTTCCATGGTTTCCCCGGGAAAAAAATAAAAAAAAGAAAAAGGAAAAAAAAAATAAAAGAAAGCTATGTTTGTCCAGGGTGACGTGGCTCTGCCAGTGCAGGGGGGCTCTCGTAAACTGAGAGATGGGTGTAGATGAACGGCAGTTTTTTGCTGCCTTGGCTTCGCACGCTTCATCTTTGGGCTTGCAGAACAATAACACCATTCTGGAATAAGTCTTCCTAATATGGAGCGAGCAAACCAGCGCTCGGTTGCCTGCGCGCTGCTCCGAAGCACGCCCGGCTGATGCAGCCACACAGCAGCAGAGGGCATCGTCTTGCCGAAGGCTTCCCGCGGCCGTGCTGGAGTGGGACCTACCAGACCTCCCTGTACACCCCCCCTCGGTGCAGAACCCGCATCTGGCCGCCCCTGGACTCTCAGCTTGCAGGAACTGGCTGGCTGGCTTTAACATGCCTTTGCTCTCTCCAGGGCATGAGCTGCAAGGTGTCTTATGTCACTTGGAGGATTGTTTGCTATTTAGTGGTCCCCCAAGTCCCATGGACATACATAGTTAGTAAAAACATTGTGCTGGCCTTGACTTCAACATGAGGCTGTTTATAACAGTAGAAAATGTACCCCGTGTATGCTTGGAGTTAGTTTTCTTTGGGTGTTTTTCACCGAGATTTCTTTAGGCAGTTGATCTGCATTTGCCCAGCTGCTGGTCTTGAGAAAACTGGGAATGTGTGAATGTCCCTCAAAACCTTGAGATGCACGGAAGAGCTATGGGTTGCTGTTTATAAAACTGAGACTTCGTTTGACTTGGTGGGGAAGAGGCCAGAGTAAATAGCCTGGTTTCTTTAACATAAATCTCTGGCTAGAAGAAGACTGTTCCCTTCTGGACAAGTAATGTCAATGCTACAATATATGGGTTGAGTATGCAGAAAAAGAAATGCCACTCAGTTTTTCCTTACCCTTTTGCAAACTCATTGGAGTTGCTGAAGGAGGAACCATGGTTATGGAAAGAGCCAGTGTATAATTTAATGTAATATATCAAGCATTAACTAGCTACCGGAATCCAACTAGCTGCAAAACCAGGGTTTAACAGCCCACATCTGGCATGTGGGTGTAACATTTGTAGATCTCTGCTGTTTTTTTCCCCACTTGCTGCAGTGTTTGTTTCAGGGTTCTTTAAACAAGTGGCACTTCATCACAGCAAGTACAAATGGGAAAATAGAGCAAGTGCTGTAAATAATCCTCATGCAGCAATGAGACCATTAATATTTGTGCCAGCCAGTGCTAATCCTATGTCTAGTTGCAAGATTTACCTTCTTTTTTGCAGGCATGCAAAGTCTGATACTCCTCATATTTATAGTGTAATATATAGGAAACACAATAGGCTTCTGGGGAATGCTGAATTCATTCATGTCAGTGACTGGTTTATGAATTGTTCTGCTTTTGAGTCTCCTGCAGTCTCCAGAATGCCACCTGTGAATGCAATTTACAGCTCTTTGTGTTCAAACATTGCATATGTATATATGTACATAGACTCATTACGTTCTTCCTATCTCTATTCATGCATAGTAATTGGTGATTTATTTGTGATTCCTAGAGAGGAGCAGAGCCTGCATAAGGTCTTGAAACCGCAGCTCACTTGTAAGTGGTATGTTGGAGTGAAATAACCGTGCAGAGGTGACTCTCAGAGGAAGAAGGGATGATTGATCTTGAAGGCCTGTCCTCCTGGAGGGGACTGGGTGCTGGCTGGGGAGCAGCACTGTGCAGCTGACTGCCTCAAGTGCTCTGTTATCACCCTCCTGCCTGAGGGCAGGGGCTGGAGAGGGCAGGGGCTGGAGAGGGCAGGGGCTGGAGAGGGCAGGGGCTGGAGAGGGCAGGGGCTGGAGAGGGCAGGGGCTGGAGAGGGCAGGGGCTGGAGAGGGCAGGGGCTGGAGAGGGCAGGGGCTGGAGAGGGCAGGGGCTGGAGAGGGCAGGGGCTGGAGAGGGCAGGGGCTGGAGAGGGCAGGGGCTGGAGAGGGCAGGGGCTGGAGAGGGCAGGGGCTGGAGAGGGCAGGGGCTGGAGAGGGCAGGGGCTGGAGAGGGCAGGGGCTGAAACGCACAGCTAGATACCATAGAGCTGAAGGCTGCTTGGCTGCAGGGGGAACAGACGGAGAAAACAGCGGAGTGGGTGTTTGCACACACGGGGTTTGGGGTTGTTTCTGTTTACTGAAGCTAGCGGCCCGGGAATGTTGCTGGCGCCTCATCTGCTCTTCCATGTATTGTTAGTAACAGTGGCCAAGACTGTGCTTTCTCCATCTGCGTCTGCCCAAAGTGTTTCGCCGCGAGCTTTGCTTTTCTGAGCCAATTGTGCCGCTTTCACCTCTCTGTTTGCTGCCTCGGGATCACTATGGTGTGCGGTGACAGACCTGGACGGATCCCACGTGTGCTGGAGGGGCTGTGACTCTGCTTCTTTTGGGGAATATGTTGGATGGGGGCTCTGCAGGTAGCCCTGGCTAGTGCCTCATTTGTGCATGTGGGTCGGATGGCACTCTGGCTTGCCATGAGCAAGTGCAGTGGGAGGATGCTGTGGCCATTGATGCTGGGCTGGCAGGCTCCACTCCTGCACATCCCCAACTGTAATTCCTCGCAGAGAGGCTCCCTCCCTACTGTCTTGGCCAGACTGCCTGACATCCTGAGGCTCCTGCAAATCCTGATTATTTACACAGGAGGGTTTGGTTTATGCGAATTGTTGTCTCTTACTTGAACTTCCGTCAAGCTAGATGCCTTTATTAAAGCAGTTTTTATTGTAAATCGAATGTTTGCTTGGAACACTTTTACCAGACCCATTATATGAAGTGAAAGGCAGGATAAGCCCTGCAGACCACAGGGAGGAGGGCAGGAGACAGAGGGTCATAAGGAGCTTGTAAAGGAGAGCATCACTCCTGTGGTGGCAGGCCTATTGAATTTTTTGGACCAGGAAACTGCTTTTTTTTTTTTTTTTTTCTTCCCTTTTTAAATCCTTTTAAAGTTCTCCCTTTTGGTCTCTCTTGGCTTCTTTCTTACCCCTACAAAATCAGTCATGGATTCAGCCATTGTCCTAAAGGTTATACATTCTAATGTGGAGCCAGAGGTGTTCTATTTGCTTTAACTCAGATGAATCAGAGTGCTGTAACCTGAAAGCGTGCTCCTCTCTGCCTTTTAGCAATCTGCAGACCCTGCCCAGAAACTTGCAGCACCAGGAAGATAGCCTGAAAGGAAGGGGGAAGCATTTCAAACACAACTGGGTTTTCTTCTTGTTGCTAGGGTTCCTTTGCTCGTGATTTGACTTGTCTACTGGTATCAAGGACGTTTAGGCCCTCCAGACAGTGTCTGGAAAACTGCAGTATTGTGATTTGCCTCTGGCTTTGAAGTTGCTACGTATTCCTTAATGATAACCTGCTAAATCAGTTTTGATTCCATTTTTGTATTGCCATCTCTTTCCTAGTCATATAAAATCCTCTTAAGGACTGGTTCTCCAGTTAAATGTTAGGCGACTTTAGTATCTGTTTATGAACTTCAGAGAGGCTAAAATGGAAACTTTCCTGACAAAGTGGGGTTTGATCAAATTGCCAGGCAAAGAAATTGGGTGTGCAGCTGCCTTTGATGGGTCTAGGATGTCCATATGTGCATATGTCCATGTGCCATTCCCAACTCTAACCTGTTGCCTGCCCTGTCTCCATCAGTGTGCAAGGAACACATTTCCAGTGACGTATGTTAGTAAGCTTTGTGTTATGAGGTTTAATTAGCAAATGGCAATGAGACTAGAGGAAATCTTTCTAACTGCTAAAGTTACATTTCAGTAAGTAATTGAACATGAGCACAAAACCAGGCCATCTCACCTAAGCCATGGGTAGCTCTTCTCAAAAACGGGGTGGTTTTGACACTCAGGACTTGAGCTGTTGCTGCACAATACCTGCACAGAGGCTAAAAAGTGACACTGCTCCTCATCAAAGTAATTACTTTAGGCTAGTTCCTGCATGGCGTTGGGAGGGTGCAGGCTGGATAAGAAACCAATTGGAGGGACTTGGTCTGAAAACTAACTAGGCAAAACCAGTAAATACATAGAGGGGCTGGGGGTGGGGTGTCTGAATGAAAGTAGATCCATTTTCACGTGGTCTGCAGACTTTTATGGGGGCCCAGGGGCAGGAGAGGTGCTGGGGGAGCAGGTGGCTGGAGGGCATGGTGATTCTCTGGCTGGGTTACCCCGGTTTGCTCTTCATGCATCTTGATACCATGGGTCTGGGGTGTGCAACCAGTTGCTCAGCCCTACTTAAAGGGTGAGGTGAGTCCAGTGTTTGATCACAGGCAGTCTCTTAGCTGTCACCAGTTCCTGACAGAGGCTGCCTGCTCTGCCCTGCCTAATGTTTAGATTGAAGTTTCTGTCTGAAGCCTCTGCCCGTACCCTCCTATGGCTCCTTCTTTATGTCTTTCTGATGTTACTTCACTGATGGTGGCTCCTTGGTGTTTCCAGGTCCATTTCCTTCTCTTGTTGGGTGGTGGTCCAGAGAAGGAAGAGGTGGCCCACTGTTAAGTGGAGGAATGGGGAAAAGATGAGACAAGGGAAAGCACTAGGAGGAGAAGGAAGATAAAGAACTCAACTGATAAGAAAAATAGATGAAAACAGTCTCTGGAGGATGGATCTCACCAAATGCTAGGCCTTTCACCACACCCATAGCTTTTAAAGTGTCAAAGACTCCCAAGGACAAAAGAAACTGAAATAGTGAGGATCCATCTGTATTTGTTCTTTTGTTCCTGAACAGTGTACTTTACACTGCTCTTGGCTGACTTCTCCTTTCCTACTGAGCTATTGATTCCATTTGGGACTTGAAAAATCATCTAGCACTTTTCTTATCTTTTCTGATCTCAGCAGCCGTAAGACATTTCATTTCCAGTCAGGAAGGGCTGAGGATGCTGTTGAAGTGCAGGAATAAGGAGAATCCTGTGCAGTTTTTGGCTTAAAGTTGGCCTCATTGGTGTAGTAGAAATCATCCAGAGTCCAGAGTGCAAAGCAATTGCATGGCAATTAGCACCATCAGATGTTACTCTAATGCTGTTTAGTTAGTATTCTTGGCTTTGTTTTTCTGGCCCTTGCAAGACATCTCCTCAGGGTCTGGTATGGTTGAAGGTGAGTTGTAGGTTTGTCTTAACTGGTGGTACAAGTCTGGAACTGGTAGCCTGGTGTTCTCTAGTCCTCTCACAAAAGTGGGTATCTTCACTTCCCAGCAAGGTTCCTCCTCTGGAGTCATTGTGATTACAGAGGAATAGCAGACAATGGGTGATGTGTCTGGGTTTTGGGGGGATCCCTGTTTGTTTGCTTTCTTGGTGGTTGTATCCCCTCCCTCCCTGTCTGATCTTGCTGCTTCAGGCACACTGTCATTTTTTACTTTTGGGCTTTGTATGGAAATCGATAAGCTTGTTAAAGGGAGTTGGGAGCACAGGGTGAGGTAGGTGGGTTTTTTTAATGTACTCTGTATCTCTAAATGTCTGTCCTGCATTGGGGAGTAGCTCAGCACTGATCCAAGCTGCTCTGTGGAATGGATGGTTTCTGAGGGCTTTAAGGAAATGGAGGCTTGAAGATAACAGATTTGGCTGCTTAGATAAATTGAGATTTTGATTTCTTGAATGAATCTTTCAGTCTCTAGCACCATCATGAGGGACACGGGAGTCTGCCCAGGTTCCTCCAAATCTCTATGAAAGTGGAGCTGGACCTTGAGTAAGAGCCACAGTAGAAGGTAGGTATTTGTAGCCAGAAGTTGCCCAGAATCTCTTTACTCCACAAACCCATACTGCTGGAATCTGGCACTTATTAACTCAAGTTACCCAGTAGCTAGGATCTAGACAAAGGGCGATGGCTGGCTGCCAGGCTGAAATTACCAACCTGGGTGTCAGATCTTGTTGGTTCCTTCTTTGTAGCTTGAAATAGGAACTCTCCATGAGCATGTGTGTCAGCCCTTCTTCTTCTAGTCATGTTTCTTCTTACAGCTTTGTAAAGTATTCAAGGTAATTATAGTACTTACTAATATTTATTCCCTTCTGAGCAAATATCTGAATACATTTATCTCTAGTGTGCTTTCAAAGTACTCTGCCCCTTCTCACCATATCATTTCATCTCTCCAGTAGAGTGCTTTCTGCTCCCTCCCTTCTCACGCAGTCCTTGGTCCTCAGCTTCCTCCACCCCCTGAATATGCTGCCAACCTTTGCTTTCTTCTCCTAGAGGTTCATGCAGCCCTTCTTGCTACTCTGCTGTCTAATCCTGTCACAGAGGAGAGATGTTTGCTCTGTCTTGCAGGGGATGATGGTTTAGCTATCCCACCAGGTGCTAAGGTGCTTTGCAATGAAGAACGTAGATACCAAGAGAAACTGAGCTGGCACTGTGCCACCTCCCAGCTTTCTGCTGACTGCTTGTGGCCTGCAGACAGTATCTTAAGAGCTCCTGCTAAAGGGTTTGACCTTTATGACTGTAATGTTTTCCGGCGCCTGCAGCAGGAGTCACAGCATGCAAATTCCAGTGCTTTATTCTGACTTGTGATACAATTGTAGGCAAGTTGCTCCATCTCTGCTCTTGGCTCCTTAAAGGAGAGAGAGTGGCTTAAAAGGTTTCCCAGGATTTTTTTTTTTTGAGGGGAAAATTCAGTGTTGACATTTTGCTTGCTGTTGTTAAGCAAACAGGCTGCTTTTTTTTCTTAAACATGTTGGGAGTGTAGCGTGAAAAGAGATTGTTGTACCCTGATTGATTTCACTCTTGGTGTTAGGAAAAGAAGAAAATCAATTTTTACTTTGAGCTCTATGATGTTACTTACGTGCTCAAGTTCTCGCTTATCCTATGTGAGTGGTCCCAGCCTCTCCTTGCCACACCGTGACACTCGTGGGGAATAGCCCACAGGACTGTAACTGGGAGCTGCTGCAATTCATTCCAGCCATCGGTGTTACAGCAGCAGAGTTAATCTTTGGTTCACTGGCATGTAAGGAGCTGTTACATCTAATCAGTCCCATGCCACGATCTAGTCAGCAGTTAAATCTAATCCAGAGTGTGGAGCTGCCAAATGTTTTAAGTCTCCAAGCACTTGCTCCTATCTGCTGTAAATAAGGCAGACTTGAACAAGATCAGCTTCAGGTGCCCTGCCTGTGAGCAGGGATCGGAGTTCAGCCTGGGATGCCTGTGCTGCAGAGAGGCAGAGGTTGTCTAGAGTCTGAAGGGCCACAGGGTAGGTGTGAATCTGGCTGCTTGTCTTCACATTCAGTTATCAAAACACCTTCCTTTGTCTCATCTCAAATTGCTCCTTATACCCATGCCCTTCCCCTTGCCTCAGTGTAAGGAGAGGTGTGTTCTGAGGTGGCCTCTTACATACTGCTGTAGTTGTTAAGAGTATAGAGGGACCCTGTCTGCATTCTTGGATGTGCTTAACTCTTGCTTAAGATGCCTGGCTTTTGTCCTTTCCTCACTTCCACTGCTCTTACACCCCATCTACTCCTGAATTTTCCACATGCACCTGCAGGGCCCCTCTGCAGCCCCAGCTTAACCCCTTTCCTGTCCTTAGTGAGAGCTCTCCCCCAATGTGCTTCGATATGCACCTCCTCATGCTGGTGAAGGGGAGAGAGATGAGGCTAAAAAAATGCTTCCTCTGCAGCTTCCTCTGCCTTTGTGGGGCAAGTCATAGGAGATTATTCAGTTTTTCTTTTAAATAGAATAGCTTGGCAAAAGTGAAGGATGAAGACAATCAGTTGCTGCACATGTGGGTCTGCTGTCCTTTTGTTTCTGCTTGAGTGCTCCCAGGGAGCTTGTCAGTGGACCCTCGCTGCCTTGCAAAGAAAGGGCACTGCTTATGGCAGCAGTTATTCAGATTTGTGCTCTGCCCTGGCCCTGGTGTTCAGGCTGAATTTTTTCAGCCTTTGCAAGGGGGAAGGTGGCAGTGAGTGTGTGGTGGTAAGGAGGTTGGTCTCCTCCTGGGATAAGGGGTGACCATGTGGCCATGTCACCTGAGACTACCCTGAGCTGTGTGGGATGGCATAGGTCAGGCAAGGGGTCAGGTAGTAATTCCTTGGAGAGGTCTGTCACCACTTCTCAGAGGCCTTCCCATGCCTGGCTGATGCCACCCTGCTTCTCCTGGCTCTCATCTGGATTGCAAAGCTGTGTAGTTGGGTCTGTCCTTGTCTTTTGGCTGGCTTGTTTTTGGGGAGCATGCAGGGATGAGAGGGGTGAATGTAAGGCAAGATTTACTGTGCATCAGATGCCTAATAGCTGCTCTAGCAGATCCACTGGGATACATTTCTAAAAGCATCCTAATGATCTTGATGTAATGGGTTTGAGCCTTGGAATCCTGCTTGCTGGGAAAAGCAGCCCAAGACTTTGTGCTCAACTCTTGGAGGAGAAGAGTTGTGTTCCTGGCAGGGGTCAGAGAAGCAGTAGGTGCTGGCTTTTTGGGGTGCTGACAGGTGCTCATCCCTCCATGGAAAGGAACCAGAGAGGAGCCATAAGCAGGGCTTTGGCAAGGCAGAGGAATGATTTGGGAGGTGTTGGCCAACCACCAACTCCCACTCTTACCTTAAATGCAGATTACAATGATTGCAGCTGCTGTATGGAGGCCAGCTGAGTCCCTGAAGAGATGTAATCTAAGGAAAAGGTAATTTTCTTTATGGGTGTTGGTGGAAGAGAAGGAGATGCACAGATGAGCATGGCCATAGTGGAGGCCAGCGGTGTATAAGCCTGGGTGCTGGCAGCACATGCAGGAGGAAAAAGTGCTGGGACATTTTTATCTCCCACCTCAACTGCAGGGGTTCTTTGCTGCTCCACTTTCTTCTAATTACTGCTGTTTCTGCAGTGACACCAACTATCCTGCACACAGTCATGGTGACCTATAAAAGAGGTCGGCTGCTTCTCACCTGCAGAAAGGATTGGAAGCAAGGATCACGTGAGAGGAGAGGGTTCCTCCATCCTGGAAGATGCCAGTGGAGCCATGAAGATCCCCGAGATGGGTGGGGGTGATGAGGAAGGAGTAGAAGTGAGAGTGGGAGACAGGAGGAATCCAGTTCTCCAGCTGATGGACGGATGTAAAAGCAATGCATATAAATGATCCTAAAAGTGCTGCTGTAGAGGTTCTCTGTAGTTACTGGGGTAATAGGCATTATAAATTATACTTCATATGTGGATGTGAGTCTTGAGTGTGGGCAGGGTGAAGCGAGGCATCTGGGAAAGCATGTTAGTGAAAGGCCAAAAATAAATTATCAAAAGAAAGAATTGCAAAATTAACAAAACCAAATGGGTGCATACAGCTCTAAGAAAAGGGTGTCACATTTGAAAGCGTATTTTTTAAAATCCATTTGCTTAATCATCTTACTGATAACTTCGCTATTTTTACCTTCTTTGCTCTGATGACACTTCACTCTCTATATAATGGGTTTAGTATCCACATTCTTTTCTAGTGTACAGGGAACTCATATCTCTAATTTTGAGTTGGCTGTGTATTTGCTCTACTTCTTGGCTGCGAAATAACTAAAATACTGTTGTCAAAACTCTTTTAAAGGAGCGTAGCTGGTATTATTTTCCTTCTAACCTTTTTTTTTTTTTTTAACCCATCTCCCATGTCTGCAATCAAATTTGAATAGAAAATACATTCCCTTGCCCTTTCAAATGTAATAAAAGACTGTGCCCTCAACTCCCTGTAACAGAAAAGTCATGATGCTTAGGTTAAGTGCAGTAATCTATTGGGAAATGAATGTAAGATCAAGGGCATTTGCAGATTTTTATTTTTGTCTGTTTGCAGGGACTGTGGTATTACTAGCAGGTTGCTTACAAATGATATCTTAGATTACCTCTTTTGCAGGCAGCAAGATTTGCATCTTGCCATTCCTATTTGATCTGCAAGTGGTGATGAGAGCTGCGTACTAGAATTCAGATTTTCTCAGTAGCAGTCTGCAGTCATTAGGGCAGTGCTTAGACCCCAGAGGCTTTTTCTGTGTTTTCATCCTGTTTCAGTAACTGTGTCTCTTGTTATCTTGTTCCTGAATATTTTCTCTTGTAAGAGGAGACTGTTTGTTGCAGCTGTTAAACCTAAAATGTCTTGAATCTCCCTTAGGGAAGAGGAGGAAGAGTTCCTGAGTTTTCTGTGTAAGTAGACTATAGAAATACCTACGTGTTTTTCCCAAGTATACAACCAGGAGGTATTAGTGGTGCTCTGCTAACCAGCTGATGAATTCTGACTAGTTCAGCCTGCAATTCCTCCCTCTCTCTCCCTGTGTGAAAAGGGCTTAGTAAGGGAGCTGGAGTTTCTTTTCTCTTTGGCATGTAATAGTACTGGATGCATCTTGTTGCTTTTGTCAGAGCAGTGTAGCTAGGAGGTGTCAGAGGAAATTATGGGTGTTTGTTTGGTCTCTTGGCTAGATATAGGGATGCAAGTTTTAGTGAAATGTGTATTGAATAAACATTGAGTAAATCTCCTAGGACGAGCATTGCCTGGAAGCTGGTGTTGGGAGCTGTGCTTATCTTCATGGAAGGATTTTAAAAAAACATTTGTATGAGGAGTTTTGCACGCTGTATTTGGTTCCCATTGGTTCAGTGATTTGTAATGTTCCTCTTCAATGTTCCCTTTAAAGCTAGCCGGCTGACCTTGGGAGAGGATTATCAGAGTAAAACTCTCTGAAGCCTGTACTGCTGTCAGAATTCCTTCTTTCCTCCCCTTCCACAGTGCCAGTGGCTAACCTGGCCCAGGCGTGACCCACTGCTGTACTAATGTGCAGGGCACATCACCAGGGCTTGCAGGAGCCCCTTGGTCCCAACTTCAGGAGTTGCCCTCAACACAGGGCAGGGGCTGAGAAGGTATCACTTGCAGAGGGTGCCTCTATGGCCACCCTGCCATGGCTGTCATGTGTCCTCACGCTTGGACGTGGGCAGTGGTGGCACGCTGTGCCATGTCCCCTCCTGGGCACAGCCCCTCATCACAGAGAGGGTGGGAGCTGCATCAGGGCCAACCGTGTCCCTTGCCTTCGTGGTGGTACTCTCACCCCAGTGGAGAGAATTTGCTGTCTTCTCCTTGTGGCCTGGCCTGACAAATCTGAGGGGATGTGCACTATTGTAGTGAAATGAAGCAACCAGGTGCCACTAATTGCCAGGTAGTAGGCATGAGCTTGTGTTAAGCCCACCTGTGCCTGATAAGGGCGGGCCCCAACTGAGCATGAGCAGGCACAGGCACAGGTGGACTTAACACGAGCTCATGCCCACTGCCTGGCAATTAGTGGCACCTGGTTGCCTCATTTCACTACACACTATGATCCATGCACTCCTGCTGCTCCCTGGATATGTCCTTCCTCCTCATAAGGAGGCTCAGGGGATGCCACGGTGACAGGAGGCCCCATCAGGAGTGGACACTGGGTGGGCTGGGTGCACCTCCTCAGCTATGAGTGCTGGGGTGGCTTTCACCTGCTTTGGGACATGTACCAGGATCAGCCATGCACCAGCTGTGCCCTGACCTTGCCTTTATGTCTGGGGTTAGTATTTCATAGCTGCCACAGGCAGGCACTCACAAAGCTTTGCTGGTGAGCCCTTGCTACAACTGAGCCTTCACCACTTGTACGCTGCTGCAGTACACTGAGGAGGAGGGCTGGCTTCAGTGGCTTCTATAGACTTGGTCTTCCCAGCTTCCTGGCCCTGCCTCTCTCTCCCTCCCTCCCTTCCTTCTCCCCATCTTTGTGCTGGTCTCTTGCAGCTCTGTCAGTCCCCGACAGGTCTGGAGCTTGGGTGGTGTTTTGGTGTGGCTGCTGTATCTGTTCATCTTGCATCAGTCATTCACTGTTAAGGCTTCTAATCAGTGCAAAATCTCTGGGGTGCAGCTATTTACAGAAAAAAAGAACCCACCCTTCCAGACTTGCATCAAACAAGATTTTTATTCTCAGTAATTGAATTCCTCTAGAGTGATAGCTTGGGCATGTTAAAATCAGATAAATAAAAAGCCTCCCTCCCTGGTAGCTATGTAAGCCTTTCCTTAACTCCCTGATCAGAGGGGACTAGGCTCTGCTAAGTAAGTAGCTGAAGATCAAAACTTCTGCACACATCTGCTCATCAGGGAGTGCAGGCAGGAGAATGTTCGTTGTGGTGTATCAGCAGAGAAAGGGTTTGCTTTTTCCCCTCGTCCCCCTTTTCTCAGTTGATGGAGAAGGATTTTTTATGTAGTGACAAATGCTGCTTAGTTACCCCCAGACATGTATTTTGTGTCTAGAAACTGGGTCTGTGCTTTCCTCCAGACCTTCAGATAAACTGACAGCTCTAAAAAAGGGGCAAGCCTGCTCTTGTTGAAGTTGGGGTGTATTGCCTGTGAAGCATCTGCCAGGCTGCGCTGCCCTGTCTCATCATGTGGATGTCGAGACACACTGGTTTGGGAGGCAGAAGGGCCTTTCGACTTTTGCCTGAGGTGTGGTGTTGCTGAGCTGATGCTGTAATCCTGAAAAAATCCAACTTGCAGCTTTTTCCAGACTCCATACATCAAGTGAGACTTGCGGTCATTAAGGGCAGGTCCATTTCTCTGTTGCATCTCTCATGTAGTTCATGTTGTGGTGCTGGAGGATGGGTCCTCTCTTGTTCAGGGAGTGCTGTTGGTTAGTCCAGAGTCCTTCCTCCCTATGCCTGTATCATCATCATCTAGTGGAAGGTGCCCTTGCCCGTGCAGGGGGATTGGAAGTAGATGATCTTTAAAGCCCCTTCCAACCCAAAACGTTCTATGATTCTGTGATCTGTGCCATAATGAGTTACTTGGCTTGCCGGCCAGGCTTTTGCTTGTCTCGGTTTTTAGCCAACACCCCTCTACTCCCTCAGGATCCTTTTGCTTTCCCCCTCCCTCCACCTCTGGAGCCACCTTTCTATTTGCACACTGGTCCCTGCCACTTTTCTTTTGTCGGTATTTGTGTCCTGTAGCTGTTTACACCACTGACACTGTGGCATCTGCATCTGCCCTCCAGGACACTCTCTCCCATCTCCTGGTCCCATCATCTGCTGCATCTGCTCCTACTGCTGTGCACTGGCACGCTGCTGGCATAAGACCCCCACCTGTCCTGAACTTCATGTCTCTCAGAGTGCTTGGGTCATTCCCTCTGCCTTGTTCCTCGTAAATGCTGCTGATGATACTTTCCCCCACAGCCTGGCTCATGAAGAAGCTCCGTCTTCACCTTCCAATTTGTTCCTCAAACCTTAGTGACTTTACGAAGAGGACTGGCATACAGATAAGAGCCTGCCATTACCTGGATGTTTGCCCTGTGCTCCACTCCTTTATACCTTTCACGGAGGTAGATTTTCCTAAACCTTTTGATTTCCATAAGGGTCCCAGCTCATTTTCCTGTCTCTCTATTGTTCACTTTGCTACTCGGAGCCTTTCTGCCTTAATGCAAAGCTGCTTTATCCCCTCCTCCTTCAGCAGCTGCTCTGTCCTCTGCAGGCCCTGTGGGATGCTCTGTCTGGAGCTCTTGCCTCCCAGCTCTCTGCCAGTTTAGTCTGTCTCTGTGATTTACTTTGCAGGGGTTTTCTTAATAGCCCCCAGTGCTGTACATCTCAGTTGTGATCCAGCATTACCTTCCTTGACTTAGCAACTGTCCTTGTGATAACCAGTTCTGGTCTCTTTCTGGAATTATTTCCTCTGAGTCCTGTTGTATGTCTTTTCCTGCCTCTCTGACCGAGCTTTTCTTACATGCTCGTGAATATACGCTGCCCAGCTTCAGGGTTTGAGGGGTTTTTTGTGGCTATAAGGGGCCTATTCTGTGATGCTGTCAACCTCTTCTTATAGTCCTTGCCTCTTGGTAATTGTATGCAATAATAAAAATTGTAGTGGCCTCTCTCTGCCGATGTTACAAGTTCTGTTCAAATTAAAATCTTGACCTCTACCTCTGGTGCATACTTGTATGTGTTTTCAGGCACCTAAGTCTTTCTGCTTAAGGTAAGTTGCAGCAGTTCCTATCCATCTAAGCCTCTGAAATTTGTTCAGCTTTTTTGTTGTCTACTCCTGCCCCTGAACTCTCAAATTAGTTTCTCCTCCTTTGCCCTGCCAAATGCAAGGTGCTTGTCTTCCCTTTAAAAGCCCTTCTTAGCCTTGTTCTACCTTGTGTTTTCTAGCTCTTCTTACCCTCTATGTGGTTTTCAGTTCCCAGCCTCTGCGTCTCACTGGGTTTCCTCAGGCTGGGTTCTTGGAGAAAGATGGCTCAGCTGGTCATGTACCTTGTTTGCTACTCCTTCCTGGATAACCTGGCAGCCAGTTTCCTGCAATTTTGGCAGGACTAGAGAGCTTGGGAGATAACAGAGTTTGTGCAAGTCTTGTGAAAAGTAGGCAGCTGAATCAGGGGCATCACAGGGGGCTTAAGAAAACCCTTTTTTTGAAGGGCTTTAGCGATGCCTTCAAATGACTGTGCCAGCCATAGAAAAAGCTCCAGCTGAAGCTTCCAGTAAAATCATTAGTCTCAGAGACAGTTTTCCTCCTGATGACATAGGCTTCATTAAGTCTTTTGCTCTTAGGTCTGTCGACTAAAAATGGTGTCTTGGAGCCCTTTTATTTTCTTCTTTATGCTTGGGAGTAGCCTGCAGCAAGCACCTTGCAGCACTGCATTGCCACCAAGCTTGTTAAGACCTGTCATCAGGGTCTCCCAGTGGAGAGACACCAGGGCCCTCCCTCACATGCTGCCTCTCTCTCTCTCTCTGGCTCCCCAGCCTCTTTTGACCCATCTTCTGCCTGCCTGAAGGTGCCATTTCACAGTACAGCTGAGCTGGTGGAATATCCCTGCTGCTAATGAAAAGGTTTGTCCCTGTCCTCCAAACAAAATTGTTCTTGCTGTCTTATTGAAAACAACTCTTTCCCTGGGTCATTCTTTCAGCTCACTGCAGGTCAAGTATGCGGAGAGGAGTGTGTATGTTGCTAGAAATAAAATGAGTCAGAAAGCAAGATTGCTGGGTTTATCCATGGCAGCTGGTACCTAGATCAGCTTAGCTGCATTGGGAAACCACTTTTCTACACTGAATTTCCTGGATGAAGGTATTTCAGCTGCTGTTTTCTCTGTAGGGGAGCCAGCACAGTGAGGCTACTCTGAGTAAGTGCATGGTGCTAAGGTAAATAAGAACCTATAGCAGCAGCAATGCAGTTCTGTGGGACTGTTCTTCACAGAGTGGTTGAGGTTGGAAGGGACCTCTAGAGGTTGCTTGGTCGCATCCCCTTGCTCAAGCAGAACTACCTAGAGCTGGTTACCTATGCAGAACCCTGTCCAGACAGCTTTAGGGGATCTCCAGGGATGGAGGCTCGACAGCCTCTCCAAGCAACCTGTGCCAGTGGTCAGTCACCGTTTTTCAAAAAAGCAAGTGTTTTCCAGCTGGTCAGTCACCCTTAGTGCATGGGGTTTTTCCTTCCCAGGGAAGAGAATCGTATCTGAGTCTTTTTACTTGTCTGTAATAGTATTGTGTCATAAATGTGCATAGAGGGAACGATTGTACTTTTCTCCCAGACTGGAACCAATAGTAACATAGATGCCTCTGCATCTCTGTTTGGTTTTTTCTTTGTTTCTTTCCAAATACCAGAAAGCACCTGTCCTCCCATTTGAAATGGGAGCCTCAGTAATTTGGTGACAATTGCTGATAGTGTCTGTGGAATGTCAAACTAATAAATTACTGTGTAAGGAGCTGAAGAGTTCTGACATCCTAATTAGCAATAAGAGGCAGCAGGTAGCTGAAGAATCTCCTTAGATCTGTCTCTCCTACAGGGATGATATGTAAGAATCACAGAGGTTTTGAGTGGCAACTTCCTGGTACTTACAGAACAGAGGAAAAAATTGGGAGGGAAATGGAAAATGTCTGTTGTTCTATGGCCATGCTTTGTATTTTTGTTATCCTTTATGGTGGGCTGGGAAAATTGTTTTCGAGAAATACATGCATTTAGCCAATACACTTGACTTGGGATAACTTGATCTGCTGTTAACCTGAAAGCTCTTCCTGCTGCTGAAGATGTGCAAGATGGCAGCTTTGCCTTGCAAATTGGATGTTCTGTCATGCTAATGACCATGGCTGAGGGGCAGAAATGTTTCTTTAGTGTGCCAGAAGGAAACAGGAGAGATTGCTCATGGTTGCATACGTTTCTAGATATTAACACTTAATAACTTTTTGCAGTAGCACTTCCACAGAACTCTGTGCTCATGCCTAAGGGGTGCAGTGCTGGAGGAGCAGTGTGCTTTGAGAGGGAAGGAAAAAGGGAGGGAGGGAGAGATGTGCAGCAGTGCATTTTTTCATCAGTTTTTCAAACCTGTCCATATCTAGCAGATTATTGCTATGTCTCTTCTCTTAGAAAGCAAACTATTTGGGATTGAGCAATTAATAAGCAATGGGGGGACATGATTTGGAGTTTGGAAAGGAAATGCTCTGGCCTATCCCAGAAGAACATCATTCAAGTAAAAGTCCTTGAGAAATTCAGGTTGCTAAACTCCTGTATGTCATTCTTATCAAAGTAAGGGGAAGCACAGTCTCATGTGGCAAGGGGAGGGGAAGGAAGCCAATCAAACAATTTCCATAAAGAGAGCAAGAAGCTTTTCTTGTCTTCAGGAAAAGCAGATTTTAGGGAAGGTAAGGAACCAAGCTCTCTGTGGATCACAAGTATTTTAAGAGACCTCTTAATGAAAGAGAGGGAATTCCTTTAATGAAAGACCAGGTAGTAAATGCTGTTTCCTTTTGGCAAGGAGGAATTTGAAGGTTAGATATGGTACTCCACAATCCTCTGTTCTCAGAGAGTATTTTAAACATCTGGGATGTTATGAGCTGAATAACAGCAATAATAGGGGCATTCAGTTGTTTAATATTGGGAGGGATTGCAGAGCATGCGGGAAAATGAAAAAAGAAGTGACAGTAAAACATTATTGACTGTGAAAGAAAATGAAGTTTCTTATTGTCTGAAAGTGAGTGATCGCACAGGGAATAGCATTTGACAATTCTAAAAGTGACCCTGGCTGTTGAACATATAGGACCTGAAGACTAAAGAATGATAGTAAAAAGAAATACAGAGGCTGCAGGGCATAATGAACTATGTCAGAAATTTCCTGCCTGGCGTTGTCGCTCTAACAATTTCATTTCCCCCCTCTTGATAGGTTAGGAACACATACCAGCTAAGAGTTCAGCAGTCTGAAATGTGTGTTGATGCTTCATAGCTTTTGTACTAGCATGACAATGCTGAGTCTTTTAGAGGTCTGGGAGCAGTACTAAAGACACCAGGGTAAGTGGAGTGTCCTTACCTGTATTTTGAGGAGGAAAAACATACAAGGGAATCTTGGGAGACTTCGCTTTTTTGTACACTAAATCTTACAGTGAGTACCTCTGGTTATAGCTTCAGAGCTTGGGCTGGGAAGACAGTAATGAAACTGTAGCTGCTTTTCATTGGAAAATATAAAATTAGGTGTTGCCATGGGTCTTCCAGCAGGCCATTGTAGATGCTGCTCTATATCATAGTGCTTAAGCAGACGTGGAACCACCAGTAGTTACTAGGGTGTAAGGAAGAAGTGTGGATATCCTGTGGATAAGACACAAGTTAAAAGTAGCGTGTGGGTAAACCAGTGCTTCCTGTCTGTATATTCCCAACATAAGTATAATCTACCAGGGAGTTTCTGCTTTTGTATGTTTCCTGTAATGGTAAGGGGAATGATGGTATGGCACATGAAGAACATGCTGATCTGAGAGCTGAAAAAGGTCTGGGATGGTTCTATTCTGACCTTGGAGGAAGAGAAATATTGGTGAAATGGATTCACAGGGTGGGCTTTACCTTAAGTACAGAAAAGAGCTCTTAGTTCTACTGGAGCTCTCTGTAGAATTAGTCAAAGCTGCTATCTCCATTGGGGAATAAAAGGATTGCTGGTTATACAGAACTCTTTTTCTCAGCATCATTGCAGAAAAATAGTCAAACTATAATAAGCGATAGGTGTGTTGCACAAAGATATTTGAGCTACCAGCAATCATTTACCATTATGAATCTGAACCATCAGGACAGTCAGTTTGGTCTTTCCCTTGTACATCAGCATGTTGTTGGTCACCTTTTACATCGAGTACCCCTTGATTCACCAGCTTCCAAGCCTGTGTGAAGAAAGGAGGCTGAGCATCATGAGCTGCTTGAGCTTGGGGACCTGTGTGTGGAAGAGCTGCCCTTCCTCGTTGCTGTGTTCAGTTAATATTGGGGATCACTCTTTTCTCTGACCACAAGCGTGGCTGTCTGGCTTCTGGCTTGGCTCTGTGACTTTTCAAAGTAAAGTTATGCTAGATGAAAGAGTAGCTTCAGAAGGTAGTGCAGCCAAGTAACTTTAAGTCTGCTTCCTGACAGGATGATCAAGAATGATTTTCTGCAAGAGCAGAGAGGTCTTGTGTTGTGCATCTGCTGGGCCACGTTCATCTCCACGTATGGTATTGCTGAAGAAAGTGAATGTCTCTCCGAGGGAGCTATAACGTGAGAGACTTCAGGCTCATAAAGCAGTGCCTCTCTGGTGTCTCACTTTTCTTATTGCTGGGAAGTTAAAAATTATCCCTAGCTCCCATATCCAACTTGATAATCTCTGCTGTTCAAGTCCAGTCCTATTGTTTCTTGTCTTCTAAGTGTTCACGTAGATAATGAATTATTCCTTCCTCCTTGCAGCAGTTTTAGAAGTATAAAGATTGTAGCAATAGAGATGATGTGGCTCAAGAATACACCATTCGAAAGTAGTGTTAAAACTAGTGTATTTTAACATACCTAATTGTAGACAGAGACAGAGAAGGAACAGTTAGAGGAACGTGGTGTCCGTGAAGTAGAAGGTTTGCTGAAAAAAATTCACAAGGGCAAATCACATTTAACACTGTGCAGCTGTGGAATATCAGTGCTCTACTGGGGAAAGTAAGGAAGTCGTCTGTCAATGTAAGGCCCAGATCTGAGAATAACCAAAGGATGAAAAGTGTCTCTGATCTTGGTGAGGGAGTTGGATGTCTGACTGGATGCATAATTATAACAGAGGTACAAGACCTTTTTTGCAGTCAGAGCTCAGGAAGCTAGTCACAGGCCAGAACAATCTTACAGTGATTAAAAGAAATGTCACCTCTTTCATATTTATTGAAAACATTTTTCTTGAAAGACAGTAAACATCTGCTGTGAAAGTGAGTGGCTGTGAGATGGAGGAGCTAGCAGAGATGAGTGAAAGCAGTTGTGTTGGAAAAACAAAGAGCTTCATTGGCGGCTCCTCTCTGGTTTTCCCGTCCTTTGATATTTCCCCACTGATTGTGATATTTCCATAACAATTATTTTATGAATCGTTCCTGGCTGACCTCTCTACTTAACCATCCTCAGTTGGTTCAGCAGTGGGAGGACTCTGAATGAGGAATGCATAGTTTTTTTGAGTCAGTTCAGAAAGGGTGGTCCATGTGGTAGGAGTGGTGGGATGGTGGCAGGAGTGGACAAGGAGGATAAGGGGGATCAGACACCCTTGTTAGCACGATTTAAACATCAAAGCAAAAGGGTGGAGGATAGGGTCAGAGTTGTTCTGCAGGTGGCTCTAGCCAGCCTTTCAGCATAGTCAGCTCTCTTGGCATGACAAAAAACACATGAAGCAAAATACTGTGTTTTCCCAGAATAAGACTTTACAGTAATGGGGGTGGGGGGAGGTGTTACCACATGTTTTCTTCTGATAGCATTGTTTATTTCCATCTGGCAGCATGTTTCAGTGTACAGAAATTGTCCCTGTTGTGACTCATTTATGCAAAAATTAAGCTCAAACCTAATTTTTATTTGTGCATATTAACAGGAGACTTCACAGAATGGCAGGTGCGTGTTACTAAAATACTGCGTCTGTTTTGGTGTTGCCTGTTATTGGGGCAGGGTCTCCCATAGAGATTACATTAGTAATTAGTACATTAGTCTTCAGCCCATGAAAAATAAGACAGCTGCTTGGGGAAATGTTCTCAGTGGCTGGACAATGGTGAGTTTGGAAGAGCCTTCTTGAAACAAAACACCAGTTTGTGGATATCAGTCCCTGCTTGTTCTCCAGACTCCACAGCAAGGCAGAGCAAGGGGGTGGTCTTGGCAAGAGCCATCTGCACCCTTCCTGGGGGACAGGAGAGAGAGAGGAAGGATCATTCCCTGGGAAACATCATACCTAAGGGAGACTAAAATTTACTCTGAATTAAGACAGAACATGATCTTGGAGAATGTTAACCATCTCTGAGCAACCCACTGGAAGCAAAGGCCTGTGCAGGGCATGATGCTTCTGTTTTTAGATAGAGGAATGGAAACACCGGGGAGGAGTGAGTTGCAGGGGAGCCCTGCTTGCTGGGCTACAGTGAACCCTGTGAGCCCTGTTAATTTGTAATAGCAGCCAACACAGGAGCTGCTGCAGCTTGAAGGCTGCTCCTGCCTGCCCTGCTGTACTCCGTGGCATGCGTCCCACGAGCTGTGGCATCGCCCCACAGGGATCCTTCCTTGTTTGTAGTGGGCTGCCTGCGTATGGGAGGCAGGGGGAAAGCAACACATTAACAACACTGGCCAATAAAGCAACACCACTCTTGGACTGGATGAAAACACAGTTTTCTTCTTGCGGGCACAGCATCCTTTCCTCACCCTGCTATCAGAGCCAGGATGCAGGTATGCCCGCTGCCTCCTGTAGCTTTGGGCCAGGCAGCAGATGCCAAATGCAACCAGAGGAAGAGTCTGCTGGCACTTGCCTTGCCTCAAACCACGCTGTGCCATAGTTTGGAGAGCAGGGCCCAGCCAGGTGGCAACCCCAGGCCCCCGCACCGCTCTCGCCTGAGCGAGCCTCAGCCCTACAGGAGGGCAGGGGTTGCCATGTCCTGTGGTGCACTTGGAGCTGGCACCTGCTCCTGGGTTGTGTGTGCCTTCCAGTGAGGAAGCAGGCCCTTCAGCATTACTGCTCTTTAGCACTTGTGTCTGAATTGTTTTCATTATGAGGGACCTTCTGCCAGGTCCTATGGTCTACTGCAGATGGTACTTTATTGTAGCCAAATAGGATTTAGGCTTCTCTTCCTTCCCCTGCACTTGGGCTCAGGCTCCCTCTTCAAATCTGTGGGTATCTGGGGGGAATAGGTTCTGTTGGCCATGTTCAGAACAGAGATGGCCACACTTCCAGGGAAAAAGCTGTAAGGATGCCTTTTTTAGCTTGTGTTGTAGTGTAGCCACTGGTCTGCATACCAGATGTGACCTGGCTGAAGAGTGTAGCCTGCAGTGGCACATGTTGTGAAGGGGCCTGAGGACAGCTGTACCAATTCAGAGGAAGGATCTTCCACCTAGGTCACTATCACATCTCATAAAGCTGTTAGCCAGTATCTGTGTAGTTGTACCTTGTTTTGGGAGCCTCCTGAGCTTGATGTGAGCTACCTGTTTGGTAGTACTCTTTCAAGTATTTGTCCCACCCATATTTCAACCCATGTAGACTTTTCATATCCACAGCAAACCGTGGCAAGAATGTCCCCAGGTCTGCTATATGCAGCTGCAAGAACTGCCTCAGTTGTCATAAAACTGGATCTGACCAGTTTTGGTTGACAGCCTTTGGTTTTTAAACTGGAAGAGATTGTTAGTTCTTGACTACCCTCTCCATGGCATGTGTATTTGTGTAGACCTTTACCAGATGCTCTTCAAGTAATCTTTTTTCCAGGACAGAGTCCTCACCTTCACCATTATTTTATGTAGAAGCCATTCCCTCATGTTTATAATTGCTGTTGGTCTTCTCTGACACGTTTTCAGAAGCACTTGAAAATTGAACATACGATAGCAACAAAAGAAAACCTCAGATGTGTGCTCTGTGTACTTGTGCAAGGGGCAGGGAGAGGACAATAGAGGGATATCTTTGGAAATGTTTTCTGTCTAGTAATTGTAGCCGAAGACACAAAGTAATTTTTAAAGGAAATTTAGGATTAGTATGATCACTTATTGACAACTACTGCTTTAGAGCCTCTTAAGTAAAGGATAAGTGCTGTAAAGCTGTAGGGGTAGAAACATCCCCTCAAGCTATGCAATACATTTGGTGTTCAGCACTCTCAGTCCTGTGCTTCTGGAAGATGCAGGAAATACAAAGAATTTTTTTTCTTAATTGCTCTCTAATGATAAGAGGCCCAGGATAATGCTCCCTTCTAAGAACTCAAGTTTCTATTTTAGATTAAAGTTCTAGTGACAGTAATTAAGAATATCTGTACTACCTTGCTGAAACTTCTGTGGTACCTTTGGGTGTGGTGCAGGCATAACTTACTCTCAGAGATGGAGGGAGTTTTTGTGGAAGAGATTCTCGGTCATTCCATCCATAAGTTTTATTTATTATTTTGGCATGTCAGTGCGATGGCAGAATTTCTCTGTGCACATCCATCCTTTCTTTCATTACACTCACCTATCCCTTGCAATAAGCCTTGAATCAGTGTTCTCAGATAAAATTTTCCACGCTTGTTCTTCTGAAAGGGACCCAAAGGTCCACTTCCTTTCCCAAAGAGTAAGTGTTTGGCACTTTCTGAAATGGGGTGGAGTTGTGATTAATGGGGTCACATCTAGTTGGTGACCAGTCATCAGTGGTGTCTCTCTGGGCTTAGTTTTGGGGCCAGTCTTGTTTATTGTCTTTATCAATGATCTGGACAGTGGGATTGAATGCATCCTCAGTAAGTTTGCAGATGACACTAAATTGGGTGGGAGTGCTGATCTGCTTGAGGTTACGAAGGTTCTACAGAGGGACTGGATCAATAGGCTGGATTGATAGGCCAAGGACAATTGTTTGAGGTTCAGTAAGGCCATGTGCTGGGTCCTGCATTTCAGGCAACACTACAGGCTTGGGGAGGAGTGGCTGAAAAGCTCCTCAGCAGAAAAGGACCTGGTTGACAGCCAGCTCAACAGAGGCACCAGTGTGCCCAGGTGGCCAAGGAGGCAAACAGTATGCTGGCTTGTATCAGGAATAGTGTGTCCAGCTGGAGTAGGGAAGTGATTGTGACCCCATACTCAGCACTGGTGAGGCTGCACCTCAAGTACTATGTGAATTTCTGGGTGTCTCACTACAGGAAGGACACTGAGCTGCTGGAATGTGTCCAGAGGAGAGCTACCAAGCTGGTGAAGGGCCTAGAGAATGAGGAGTGGCTGAGGGGATTGGGCATGTTTAGTTTGGAGAAGAGGAGGCTGAGGGGAGACCTCATTGCCCTCTATAGCTACCTGAAAGCAGGTTATAAGGATGTGTTGGCATCTTCTCCCAAGTGAACAATGACAGGACCAGAGGATTTGGTCTGAAGTTGCAGTAGAGGTGGTTTAGATTAGATACTAGGAAGAATTTCTTTACTGAAAGAGTGGTCAGACACTGGAACAGCCTGCTCAGGGAAGTGGTTGAGTCACCATCCCTGGAGGTATTTAATAAATGTGTAGATGAAGTACTTAATGGCTTGCTCTAGTAACTGAGATTGTTGGGTGGTTGATTTTTTGGCTTGTCATGTGTGTATGGTTAGACTCAGTGATCTCAGAGGTCCTTTCCAACCACAACTATTCTGTGTTTCAGAGTATTTCAGATCAGGCACCTGGAATGACCAGTCATCTCTGGAAAGCCCAAGTTCTCCTGAGTTCTGCATATCTCCCCATGGGAAGTTCAGATCTTGTTGTAGTCAGCAAATGTTGTTGGAAGGGTGGAGATGTTCAATAGGCAAAGTGTACTCATACACTGACCTGCAGTGCTTTTGGATCAGATGCTTGGCTGGCAAGGATGCTTGATGCTTTCTTGTCTGTAGATTGAATGGAGAGGCATTGAATTGAGTGATCTGACAAGGGAGACGCCAATGGCCGAGTGACTGACATTGCGTTTCTCTGTTGCCTTTCACCTGACTTCAGAGCTGTTTTGCATGACATTGGCCATGACCTTGGAGCCCGCTGGGCAGGCTGGCATAGGGGGTACACAGGGACCAGCGTCCACTGGTGCCTGGGTCCCACACAATCCCCTTGCTGTGTGACCTTGAGTCTGATTGCCCAGCTGTACCATCCCCACTTGCTGTTGCCTCCTCCTCTATCCCTCATGCACCTCCTGTCTCCCAGATGGGGCCTGGGAGATGGGTAAGCCAGCACAAGTGTTGAGAGCTGCCTGGCTGTTGTTTGGTTTGGTCTTAGCTCAAAAGGCCAGCAACAATAGCCCTCATCTGTAGGGTGTAAGGATCAGGAAATGCCTCTTCCTTATTCTGGGGGATTAATGCCTTTTGGAAAAAAAAAAAAAAAAAAAAATCAGATGCACAAACCTATAATTTCATATTAATTTTAAAGTAGCTCTTGGCTCTCTACCTTCTCCATATCAGCAGTTGCATTGTCAGTAAATTATATTAGATTTGCAATTAAAAGCCAGCTGTGCCAGTGAAGTACCAGCCAAATGCCACCATAACTGTCTCCTGGGCGTCCTAGGGGAGGTGTGGAGCACACGGCTCCTCCTCCAGTGAGCTCTTCTCTCACTTCGAGAGGAGAAGATAAGAGTTTAAAATGGGATCTCAGGCACATTATTTTTGTTAATCAGAAAGCTTGCTCGCTGAGAAATGCAGTTCTTTTCTTGATACTGCATATTTGTGGATACAGCAATTCTCAGAGCTTGGAAACTGCCAAACACCCTTCACTGTGCAAAAAGGTTAACCATTTAAGGAGATAACTTGCAGTTGTGGATGATTATCTCAGGCTACTTGTTTTTCTCCTTTCCTTTCTCATTTAAAATGATTAATTGAAGAAGAATCTCTGCTTTTGCTGTACAGGGTTTTTTAAGTGTTGAAAAGCATTTGTTCCCATTGGTGTTGGAGCAGGAATTTGCAGCCAGCTTAGGGAAGAACACAGAGATGTGCCACTCCCTACCCCTTTGGAGACCCACCCTGTTCAACCAACTCCTGAGCCTTGCAGCAAAACCCTGACTGTTTTATCTTCGTTCCATGCTGGAGCTGGGCAAGGCTTTTCCTGCACTGGCTTCTCCTGTCCTTCAGGTGTTTGAGCTCCTGGAGACAGACCAGGAAGCAGGGAATTCTTCAGTTCCACCCTCTCTTACTTTAGGCTGGATCAGTACCCTATGCACGATGGAATAAGAGAGGAGGAATGTAGAAAGTGGGCCTCTTCTGAACCTGGAGCAGGACTCCATACTTTAGGGACGCAGGCAAGGTCCCCAAAAACAATGGCAAGGGATGGAGGAAGCCCACATTAGTGCTGTCCATGAGAGCAGTGGGGTTTTACATGTACTGAAAGGCTGTGCTCATCATGGCACGGAGCTGTGCTGTGGTTCCTTTAGACTGTGATCTTGCCCGCAAGCTCTGGAAGGGCCAGTACATGTGTCTTATGAAATGATGTTGGAAAATTCCTCAGAGAATTCCTACATTAAAAAGAACAGCACTGCATTAAAAGCCTGTAAAACGAAGTCACGCACTTAGCTGAGAAATACCTGAATGAGTGCTGTGTGTCCAACTTTATTCCCTGCTGCTGCCTGTTCACCTTGTGGTGCAGTTTTAATTGTGTCTCTGCATGCAGGGTAGCCATATGCTGTTGCAAGGCTACATGCATGTACAAAAATTGTATTGTGAGATGTCTTTAGGTGTACAATAAAGATCTTACCCTTCTTGCTGCTTTAAAAGCAGTTCACCTCAAAGACTGTGTAATTTACTTTGGCCTTTGGCCTTTATGGGGTGAGAAGAGGCTGTCTACACCTTAGATGTGTTAGTTGTCTCTATTGGTGTCTTTGAAGAGATTAATACAGCAAACAGCGGGGGAATGTTTGCCTCTGTTGTTCCTCTACCTGTTCATTTTGAACGGGCTAACTTTCCCTATCCTCTCCTTAAATCACATTATTTTATAAAGAGTGAAAAGAAATGTAATTTGGAGCTGCAGTGAGCTGAGCCCAAGTTAATAGTTTGAATTGCACTCCATCTGTTCAGCTGCATGGCCTGATGGATGTGCTGAACCCATTTTTCACAATTTGTTTTAAGCTGGTAAGAACCATCTTTCCTGGCTCTGGTCCAGGCTGGCCGTAGAGAAGACTTTTTATCTGGACATCCATGTCCAGAGGGCAGAATTGAGTCAGTAATCCCCAGATGCCACGCTGTGTCTTCCACCTGCAAGCTGCTTGTTTATGAAAGGCGAAATTCTTCTCCGGGCTTGAACACTGCCATCAAAAATTAGAGAGGATGGGGGGAAAAGCCCCCCAACGTGCACATGCACACAGAGGATGAAATTTGCAAACATGATTATGCAGGACCCACTTTAAATCGGCTTATTGCTGTTTTATGATGGGAAGCAAGCAGTCGCAGAAGCCGGGGTGATTGGCCTCGCCATGTGCGCATGCTGCTGGTAACTCAATAACCGATGAACACCCACCGTGGTCTCCAGACCTCGAGCCTTTGATGTAGCAACAAACAAGATAGATTGCTGTAATTTATCTGGCCCCTGGAGGACTGTGCTGGTAATGTGCCATGAGCCCAAGGGCCATCCATCCATAATCTGTGTAAAAAATACCGCAGATCGCCGTCGCCGTGCTGTGGGATCATCTTTGTTCCGTGCTGCATGAGTTTGCCTGTGTACAACACACTGTACTGGGTCTCGAGTTCCAGCAGCCAGGGGCAGTAAGTCTTGGTGTAATAGGCCCACTCCCTCCATTAACTTTAATTGTTTTTGTTATGTACTCTAAATAAACTCCCTTCAAACAGACTTGAAAAGGCAGGGCTGGAAACGTGGTGTTTCCCCATGTGCCTTTGTATGCGTAACAGTGTTTGAAGAAAGGTGTGCCGGGTTTGGGAAAAGGAATGGGATTTTGTATTTGCTAAGCCTCCAGCCTTGAAACCCAAGGAGAGAGCATAGCCTCCTGGGCCTCTCTTCTAATGGGTGGCTGTCACGGTTGGGCTTTGCCAGGGCAAGAGGGAGTTGCTGCCAAACCAGGGAGCCCCACCAGTGGCACCAGGGTGCTGTAGAGTGGCCACCTGCCACCTCCCAGTGCCCTCCGGCAGAAACTGTGCCTGGGATCAGAGGGTGATGGGTTTGGAAAATAAGGGTAGCACTGAAAACAAAGCCTTGTCAGCTTGAATTGCTGGTTTGTTAGCATGCAGCATGGTACCTTTTCATGCCTGGATTCTTATCACTACCTAAGAAAGGGTTTCTGTTATCTCAACACCACCTTTATCTACATTTTAAAAAAACAGTTTCCTTGAATTGGCAGGAAAGTTGCAGTGCATCTGGGGGAGTGCTGTGCCAGTTTTAAAATGGGTTGCGAGGGCTTACCTTGCTAAATGCAGTCATGGACAGGGTAGGACTGGAACATCTCGGGGGAGGTGTAGGGGCTGTGTACCAAGAAGTAACTCTGTGCTTCTCTCCTCCTGCAGGCATGGCCTTGGCCCAGCGGCAAGTGACAGTGCAGGAAGGGCCCCTGTACCGCACAGAGGGGTCCCACATCACACTGTGGTGCAAGGTGAGCGGCTACCAGGGCCCGTCAGAGCAGAACTTCCAGTGGTCCATCTACCTGCCCTCAGCCCCAGAGCGGGAGGTGCAGATCGTCAGCACCGTCGATCCCTCCTTCCCCTACGCCATCTACACCCAGCGGGTGCGCAGCCGGGGGATCTACGTGGAGCGGGTCCAGGGAGACGCCGTCCTGCTGCACATCACGGAGCTGCAGGACCGGGATGCCGGGGAGTACGAGTGCCACACGCCCAACACCGACGAGAGGTACTTTGGGAGTTACAGCGCCAAGATGAACCTCGTGGGTAAGCTGTGCTGCTGACGGCGTGGCTGGGGCAGCGGGGTGTCTCCCAGCCATGAACCCCCCCATGTGCAATGTAGTCCCCATGAGCTGTCAGGAGAGATGCCCATGGGGGTGAATAGGAGCGTAGAGCAGGTGGTAGAGTGGTGTGAATTGCAGGAAATCACCGTATAGGGACACAGGAGATACCAAGATTTCTCTAATAAGGCCCTTATAAAGAAGAGATGCCAGGGAGAGAAATGTTTGAAGCCATGGCTGAAAGCACGAGGGATATGGAAATAATTTACGCAGAGACAGAGACGAATAAGGAAGTTTCTCCAGATTGCAGAAGCTGTGGAGGAAAGAGCTGTGTGCCAAAGGTGGTGAAATAGCAGAGCAGGGAAGAGAGGAACGATAATGAGCAGCACATGAAGGATATAGGAGAGGTGGTCATCTTCAGGCTATTAACAGAGGGCAGTGCTCAATGTGTCCTGACACCAGCAGACCGATCAAATTGAGCTGTCTGTAAATGAATATGGGGGAGTAGGCTTGGGCTTGGATTTTTTGTCAATGTTAGAAAAATCAAAAATAGGTCCTTTAAAGTTCAGAGTGTTTCCGCATCACCTCTCTGGCTAGCTGATTTGACCTTTTCTAGCTTCAGCTTGTTGTCTGTATCTCAAAGTGGGATTGGATTTGTACTCTCTAACTCATCTAACATAAGTCAGATAGGTTCCATCCAGCTCTTTGACTGAAGGACTCCTAGTAGAGCTCCTCTGCAGCAGAGACACCCCTTTAGCGAATTTGAGCCCACAGACAGCAGGTTTGCTTTCCTCAGGGGAAGTTGGTCAGTCTGCAGGTCTCTGGTTTGGAAACCACTTCAGCATTTTCCCCAGGGTGCTGGCCGCTTAGAGTATTGCTGGTTCAGGTTGTGTTGACACAGGAAACCCATTGTGAAAGGAGCCAAGGTGTGAATATCAATTACAATAGCCCTACTTTGGGTTGTGCTTCTTGCCTTCAGATAGTGTGCCTTGGCTCCGTCCCTCCAGAGGTGCCAGCCCAGCCATTCTCACATGGCCTGGTTTAAGGTGCTTATTTAGGTGCCTGCTTTCCCATCTGATGTCCATGAGCAGTTGAGAGGCATAAACTTCCTTTCTATGTTGAGGTTTGGTTTCGGTTTGGTTTTTTTTTGTAGTTCTGTGATTTACTTCGGGCATCCAGGTTTGCAGTTCCTCCTTTAGTTTAAACAAGACTTGAGTCAGCACTGCTGCTGTAAAGTCACCTCAGGGAGTGAAGCCTATTGAAAATCAGCACCCGGTGAAAAAAACGTGCCTGGAGGCAGGGTGGGGTTGCAGCAGTCAGAGACTGCAGCTGGGTTGCTCTGCCAAGGATCTGCACCCCGGTGGAATCACAGAATGTGGGGAGCCAGTGGCCTCCTGGTTTTAACCATAGCTCAGTGGCTGCTTTAGTGGCCAGCACAGGGTTTGCTGGCTTGGTATGCTTTTGCTGTATCCTACCCTTGCCACAGGTACAAGGCACATAAGATTTGGGACTCCACAGACAACCATGAGTATTACTTTGAGGATGTTGGTTTCGGGGCTTATGGATGTTGGGGATGCTAAAGAAAATTGATCTCAAGTAACTTTTAGTGGATTAGTTAAATCACATTATGCCTCGTCATGGATGCTTGTGCTCAGAATTTGGTTTAGTTGAATTAATTTCCGAAAATTCACTTCAGGAGTGACTTAAGGTCACTTGCGCTTTGAATAGTTCTATCTGCTTAGGTGTTTTCATTGGTTTAACCAAAATCTGACATAAACTTAATTTTCCAGAGTGCCCCCTGCAATCACCTGTAGAAGACAAGCACTCAGAGTCTCCCCTCTGGCTCCTTTTTTATGAACCAGTGCTGACTTCAGCCCTGTTGGACCTTGAAATTCTGCTAGGGAAATGGGCTCTTCTCTGGAAGGCTCAGCAGAGCATATGCCTTTTATTTTCCCTGTCATTGTAGCTTTCTGCTCTAGGTCGTGGGGGTTGCAGGCTATTTTTGTTGCTGCAGACAATAAGCAAGAAGAAGTATACAAGAGCTAAGTGGGAGTTATTATTCTTATTTTCTCAGTAGAACCAAACTTTTTGTTTTTCTTAACCCATTTGTGAATTTTTAATTGACTGATTAATTGAGCAGCTCTTTTCTGACAGCAGCAAAGCCTTGGAGGGTGGCAAGTTTGTCAGAATCTCAGTTCTTTCTGTTTGTGTGTGAAACAGGTGGGGTTTGGAGCAGTTTTTTTTAGCAGTTGATTTTAGAGTTGATGCTCTGAGAGCTTTGAGTTGTTGTGTCCCATAGTTTGAGGGAAGAGCTGAAGGAAGACTTTCTTTTCGCCCAGGGGCTGCAGCCCTGTAATGAGGAAACTGGGAGTTTTGGGAGATCTGAATGGGACACTGCTGCAGTAACACAGAGGGATGCTGTCTGCACCAGAACATCTCAGCTTGCAAGCAGAGCAGTTAGGAGGTGTCTTTACTGCTGCTCTCTGAGCAGCATTAAGGGCTGCATATCCAGGGCTCTGCAACTGCTAAATCCTAGCCCTGTCAGCTTCAGAGATGTGCAGGTTGGCCTTGAAAGTACACTGCTGTCTACCTCACAAATAACAAGCATGGTTGGTTGTCCCTCTCCCATTTTTAATGTCTGCACTCAAGGTTCCTTTTCTTTCATCAAGAGTTTGGCCAGGGTCTAGCAGCACTCTGAGGATCTGATGTCTCTGATGGTCTGGATTAAGAAGTGCTCCCCAGGCACTTAGTGGAACTCCTATTTGAATTCAGGCATGCAGTGGAAGTGCTAATCTCACTGAAGCTAGGAATGAGGCCAGTGACTTGGTTCAAGGGCCTTTTGCCATGGCCAAATGTGTATCAAGGCGTAACCTCTTTTCACCAGTCTTGAATTTACTTCAGTTGTTTCAAAAATAAGTCTCTCTATATCTTGCTACTCCTCTTGTCGTCTCTTATTGAGGGAATCACTGGGAAGAACAAGTGAGGAAAAACTGAGATACATTAGGAGGAAGAAATTGGGACATTTCAGACTGAGTTGTGGATGCTTAGGGTGATGGCAAAAAAAATGGGTGCATCTCTTCAGGATGTTGTGGAACTGTGGCCTTGTGATTGATTTATGAGAAAGGATTAGCCCATGTACAAAGTCTGCAGCTCCATTGTTTGCCTTCTGAGTTCAGTTCCCTGAGGCTGTCATGAAACTGCTGAGGCTAGTTCATGCTCTTCTACTGAGGGTGGTGGTAAGAGATTTTTAGAAGATTTCACGAAGTGGCCTCCCACTCATCTAACACCAGGCACATTGCCTAAGGTAGTTGTTGAGGCAGTATCTGCCATCAGAGGACAGAGTGAGACAAATCTGGAGAGCAACCCATTGTTTAAATTAAGTGCATCCTTCTCTAATTTGACTAAACAGAGAGCCTCGATGTTAGACTTGGGCTAAGCAGATGGTGTTGAATGAAATTAATTCTTCCAGTGGTGGCTGAAGATTTTGGCTGTTTTTGGAAACTTCCCCCACAGCACTTCTGCAGAACTGATGAAAATCTTGTCTTTGTGGTTGAATTGGGAAGACACTTGGGCATTCTGAAGAAGTCAGTTACAAAGTTTGACTAAAAGGGGGGAATCTGACTGGTAATTGTATTAGGATCCTGGCTTGCTTGTTGCTGGATGTGAGAAGTACATGAGCTGCCCCTTCACTTTTTGAAGAAGTTAGGGACAGCAAAAGATTTGCAGGTGAAGGAAAACAGCTTCCCAGTAACATAGTCTCACCACTGGCAAGACAGCAGTATTTTCCAGATTGTCATTGAGGTTATTCTTTGTCTTAATAACTCTTGAAATAATGGGCTGAAGAGGTTTCTGTACAGTAATTTAGGTGGTGAAGCTGTAGGGGTGCTGTGCAATCTGAGATTGTTTGTGCTTTTCATCTTATGTTGATGGCTAAATAAACTTGTGTTTTTGCTGTGGGGGGTGTAAGTAAGCACATGGCATTTACTTCAGAGTGTGTGAGTCACTGCAAATTTTTACTCCACTATGTCTCTGCAACGAGTTGTGTGCCTGGACCTTTACTTAGATAACAGCAAAGAGGCCCAGGCTCAACCTCTTCAGGAGCCTCAAACTTTCATCTCGGTGTTTTTTTATCTGTTCTCCCAAAAGCTTTGAGCTCTTTTTCACAGTTAAATGGTTTGAGGGAAGAAATCAAGCTTTGACATTTTTGTTAAACAGGTAGTAACAGAGCAGCAGGAAAGGTTTCAAAGTACCTGAGGAGGTGGCAGCTCATGTACTTCTTTATTTTGGGGGGAAGCAGCTGTGCTGCATCAATCCTAAACAAGTTAAAGCAAAAACATGAAAGGGGTTTGGACAAGAGGGGAGACCACAGCCTCCATGGTACCGCAGAGTGGGAAGAAGCAGTTTCAGTGCAGACCTGAGTAACAAGCAGCACTGGGACACAGCTGTCTAGAGCTGTGTCTAGAGCTCCTAGAGGAGCTTCTTTGGAGCTGGTGGTGCCTGCAGGGATGGTCACTGGCATCTTCTTCCTAACAGACTTAAGTGAAATGGGAGCAGCAAGGATTCACACTAGCTGGGTGCTCTTCAGTGGCTTCCCTGTCCACCCTTTCAGTCCAACCACACTTCTGCTTTCTTCTGTTTCTCACTAGTTTCCCCCCCAACCCAGGTTGGCTGATGCCTTGATCTCTGCCCTGTTTGCCTGGAGCCTGCCTGGCTGTGAAAGCTCCCAGGGTCTGGGTGCATTTTTTTGGGCTGGCAGTTGCATGGTGGTGAAGTTTCAGCATCGTGCCAGGCTTGGGAGTAGTCCAGGGCAAAGGCACTGGTGGGATGAAGAGCCAGCTGCCTCTCTGCATGATGTCACTGTTGGCTGCAGATGTGCTTGGTGGGCTCTCATCTCCAAGTGCTGAGCTGCTCTCTGCAGACTGGAACTCAGTCCACGGGTACTTTGGCCATGCCTCTAGGAGTGTTTTTTCCAGAGGTCCTGTGTGCCCTTGAACTCTGGCATAAACCTGTGTGGCCAGCTGCAAGTGCATGACTGAGATGGGAAGGATGTATCTTGAGAAGCTTTGGTGACACGGGAGGTGGAAGAAAGATTTATGGAGGCTGAACATTTAGCACTGGAAAGGAAAGATCTGCACGTATCTCAGACAAGCATTCAAGAGAAGAAAGCAGGTCTCTTTTGTTGAACTTGCAACAAAAAACCTTCGTAATGTCTCTCTGGAGAGCTAAAGGGCATGTAGCAGGCAAAAAAAAGAAAATAACTGAACTTCTATTAGCCCTTACTAGCTGCTGCTGCTTATTGCCAGAAGCTTCCCTTCATCAATTACTGTTACATGTGATGTGTCCACGTGCAAAACAGAGGGAAAAAGTCATGTCACAGTTTCAGGAGGAAAAAGTCATGTCACAGTTTCAGGAAAGCACAGTCTGCTCCTGGAAACCTTAGGGGACTCGAAGAAAAAGAGGTCACTTCTGCTCAGAAGTGGGCCTCAGTGGTTGCTTGTTTATTCCAGCCATCACCTGAGCTGAAGGTGGCTTTGTTTGAGGGAGGTGTTGAAGAGAGAGGTGGCAACCTTGCTAACAAGACTCTACCATTTGTTGTAGAAGTCTTTGAGGATTCTTCTTTCTGTGCTGCCTTTTCCTCTTTTTTTTTTTTTTTTCCTCTTCTTCTGAGAGACAAGGGAATGTATTGCTATACATGAGAAAACAGCTTGTGTCCTGGGGAGGCGAGGCTTTTTGCAGATCAGCGACAACAGGGAAAAATCAAAACCAGAGCAGTTCAGGCTGCCCCGAGAGGTTGCGCAGGCTCCATCTCTGGAGGTTTTCAAGACCCAACAGGATCAAGCTCTGATTAGGCTGGTCTGACCTTATATCTGACCCTGTTTGACCCTGTAGTTGCATTGCAGTCTCTTCAAGGTTCCTGAATTGTCCAGTGATCCCATGAGGAACCATTTGGCTGCTGTGCAGTAGGAACCACTGCTAGGAACCATTTTGGAGGGAGTAAGTGTGCTTAACAAAAGGTGTCACATGGTATATGGTGGTCACGTCAGTACTAAGTAATGGCATAACGCTGGTGATCTCAACTAGGTGAGAAAAGTAAAGACCTATTATACCTGCCCAAACTCTTTTTTCTGGTATATTTTTTGTGTTTCTTATTTCTTACATGTCTTATTTCTTTAGAGAGGTTGCAGGAGATCATCTCTATTTGCCTACTCTGGCGTAAGAAGGCAGACTTTGGAGATTCTGAGCTCAGATACCTTAATCTCTCTGAGCCCATCTGAGTGGCTTTCTTGCCTCCATAAAGTATGTATATGTTTTATTTGGCCATGTCGTCAGTTAAATA
Organism: Heliangelus exortis; assembly: GCF_036169615.1. Lineage (NCBI taxonomy): Eukaryota > Metazoa > Chordata > Aves > Apodiformes > Trochilidae > Heliangelus > Heliangelus exortis. The sequence goes on along the minus strand of NC_092422.1, from coordinate 104,283,040 downwards.
AAGTGAGTTCTGGGATTGTTGTTGAAATTTCTGTTTTGTGATTTACATTCATCTTTGCCTGTTCAGGCTGTGCTTGTTGCAGTAATTAGCTCCCCAGAGGAGTAATACGTCCTTCACTTTCAAATTTCCCTTTTAGCTGACATTTAAAAAAAGGAAAAAACGGAGACATTCCCACCTTCTCCTAGGTGGTCCTTTGCAGCTAGACACAGGGTATTTTGTTCTGTCCTCCTTTACATGCCCAAATCTCTCTGTAGTAGCCTTGAAAAGAATCTGACCTCTGTTCCTGGTATGGATGGGAAGGGAGTGTTTGTCTGTTAATGGGGGAGGGAGGGATGGATGAGGAGGGGTAAATGTTGTTACCTCTGGCAGTTCCTATGAGCTCATCCATGGTGCTTGCACCAGCAAAACAATAGTACCCGGTTTCTTATGCTGCAGAGCAGTGGGGGGCTGCAGGCATCAGGTCCTATCCTGCAAAATGCTGCCAGCTCACTGTGTCACTGGGGATGGCACTCTCCATCTCCCTCACCATTTTCCAGCTGGTAAAATTAGGGATAATAGCAGACAATCCTTTCAGAAAGTCTAAGTTAAGTAATTGTGAAGTGCTTTGAGCTCCTCAATTAGCGGGAGTTAGAAACAAAAGCTTGTATTTCAGCTCTGCCTGGTAATGATGCTGAATAGGATTCATCTCCAGTCCTGCTTAGTCATGTCTGATGTCTTGAAAGCATAGCTGTTTAAGCTCACCCAGTTTTGCCCTTGCAGAAGCCATGGTGGTGGAGGCAGGTGCCCAGTGCCCAGTGCAGGCAACCCCACAGCCTGGAGCTCTGGAGCTGTTTTCTTGTAGCCTCCTGTGGCATGGGTATGTGTGAAGCCAATCCAGAGGCTCCATGGCCCATCTAGGTTTAAAATTCATGCTGGTAAGAGGAAGGCCTTATTACCTGTTTACATTTCCTGGCCTTTTTTTCTTTTTTTTTTTTTAATCTTGGCTTTAGTCATATAGAGTCCGGCAACAAATTGTATGGGCTAGTTCTTCCTTGTGCTTTCTAAAACAATTTTTCTAGATACCATTCAGGCTATAACTGAAAAATTATAATGGAAATCTCTCTGTGTGTCTTCACATTGTTAGACAAGGTTCAATCATTATTTTGTGTATCTTTATCTCATCCCATTACTACGTGTTACTACTAAACTCTTCTATTTACTCCTGTTTTGTTGTAGTACTCCGTCTCCTATTCTTTCCCACTGGAATTACTAGCATGATTTTTTTTTCATTGTTATATTGCATGACATCCCTTTTCTACCTCTATTTGCACAGGAGAAATGGAACCAATTTTAGGCATGCCATACCTGAAAAAAAATGTGTAATTCATTGTATCCACGCTCTCCCTTCTTAGTTGTTGGTGATTTTCCTTTGTTGCCTTCCTACCCTCTCCCTCCAAACTGCAGGCAACTCGGTGGCATGATGTGCTTTGCAGGGGGGGCTCTCAGCGGTGGAAATAATACTTTTTTTTTTTTCTGCTGTCCACCTACCCGTTTCTTTAAAAAACTGACATTAGACACATTTGGGGCACATCACTTTATTCCATGGTTTTCCTACATTGTCCCTTTTGAGGTAGAGGTACCTTTTAAAGTATAGCTAGTATGTGGAGGAGGTTTACAGTAAGAATATGTGTCCTTTTTTTGTGTCTGTATGTTTGTACCTATGCATTGTAAGAAAAAAACATATTCTAAAACGGATTTCTAAAAATGTAAATTATTACAGCCTGAGGCAATTGCGCAGCCTTCTGCTTGTGAGTCTAGGCTGGTCTTTAAAATGAGCCCTCTTATGTCCAGACTTTCTTATATCTTACTTGTCAAGAAGGGAGAGGCATGAAGCCCAAATACTGGCTTGCCTTCAGCCTGAAGAGCTGCATTGTTTTTGCTTGAGTAGGTTTCTGTGTAGCGCAGAGCCTGAATAGTAAAATCAGACCAGTCAGTTAAAAGGATCTTTGAAAGCTAAAGCAGTCTTTCTTGAAAAAGCTTCTTTTCTGAAGGCTGACTCTTGTCCTTGAGTCTGCTCTCTTGCTGGCTTCAGTCATCCTTGCCTCCACTCTGGTCATCTCTCAGGTTGATGGGACTGTGACACTTGCTCTTTGCCTCTTTAGTGTCAGTGAGGCTGGAGGCTTCAAGGCTTGGGGTTCTCTGCCACCCTAGAAAAGGAGTTGCTGTAAAAGCTGCTCTCTGCTCAGACCACATGCCTCTTTTGCTTATCCTCCCAACTCTTTTCATATGCTTTGCCAGTTCTTGGTAAAATGAGGTATTTGGTAATCTTAAATACCCTACTGGTTTATAGGATACCTCTCAGTCTGTCTCTCTGAGAAGATCAATTAGTGGTACAGATTGTATACATTGTGGTAATATCTGGGTATTACATACAGATAGGAGGTAAAGGATGCAAAGGTTTTGAACTGGGACAGAAAAATCTTCAGCCAGAGATCCTGGTACATTTGAAGGCCAGCTCTACCACAAGTGGGTTACTCAGGACCTTAGGATCAAATGTCAGGCTCTCCATCCTTTCCAAGAAAGTGAATTCAGCATTTGAGGGAGCTCTTTCACATCAGGCCTTGCTTGCTAAACATGGGAGGCAAGAGGTTGTCTAGCATTAGAAACAGTGTGCTCTGGGCATCCCCCAACCTCTTTTTTTTTTTTTTTTTTTTTTTCTTCTCACCCAAACGATGACTTTTTCCCTACATGCTCAACCGATACAAGCTCTAGAGGATAAAAAAAAATTAGGAGCACAAAAGGAGATCCAGGAGGAGCTGGGCTGGGTCAGGTGAGCAGGTGGTGGAGCCAGCAGTCTGTAATGGGGGCTAGCCAGAGCCTGGTGTCTACCTCCTGCGTGCTCAGTGTGTTTCCAGGGGCTGCCTCTGGCCATATTGACCATCTTGCTGGAGAGTGGTTGAGCGGCACCATCTCCTCTGCCTGTTCATCTCTGCTTGTGGTGGGTACCAGCAGGGCTGAGCAGCCAGCACAGCCTGGCAACTCCTTGGCACGGGGACCTGCTCCTGGACGTGCCAGCATAGCCTGGTGGCATTTCTGGCAGCTTTGCCAGAGGACCGGGTGGCAGGGAAGAGGCACAAAGCGTGCGGGTTTCTCTGGTTCTGTGCCTGCAAACAGTCTCTCAGCATTAAATGGGGAAAGCGATGGCTGTGAGCGCAGCTGGTAACATATGGCACTCGTCCCCTGCCTTAGCAATTGCTCAGTGAACTCTGAAAGTGGAATAAGGTCCCTGTAGCTGCAGCCAGCTGCAGCTCTGAGAAATCTCGCAATGGAGCAGCCCTGTTACTCGATTACCAGCAAAAATTTCACGTTCCACGTTGCCTATTTTTCCTGCTCCCTCCCTGGGGAGGTTTTTGCTATGCTTACTCCTTCCTCCCACTCCCTTTTTTTGTTGGTTTTTTTTTTTTTTTTTAATTCATTTTCCCTAGAGAATGGCTTTATTTGTTCTTTAGTTCCAGCCCCTTAGACTTGGTTGCTCTCAGTTTTGTCAGTCTGCTACACTGAGAGGCAGGGGCAGCTGTTCCTGCCATTGATGCTGATGCTTTTCTTGAGTTGTCCTGGAGATCAAGTAGGTCTGGTGGCAAAACAAACCTGAAAGTCACTAGCAGCATTATCAACCATATGTTGGATCCTTTATGTCCTATTGGATAGGATAACACAAAAATTGAAAGCCTACTGGTGTTTTTACTTCCAACTGCCCCACTCTGGGAGGGCTCAGAAGCATAAGTAGGTCCCCTCTGGTTTTACTGCCTTATCTGCTAATTTAGAGATGTTGCTATTGAGCATCCTGGGGGGGGGGGGAGGATTAAATCATCAGAGGGTCTCTGCCCTGCTGCTGCTGCCTGGTGATGAGGGTACATGAGAAAGCAACACTTTGGTAGGCAGGCTTTCAGTCCCAAAGCAGCCTATCCTCCCTCCTCCTCCAGCCTAAAGCCCTGACAGGACTGGCCTTTCCCCTTCACTCCTGCTGATGCAGGGTTTTGCTTTACGTGCTGAGCAAGAAACCTGACCTGGACTAGGAGAGAGCTGCCCTTTGCTAGGGAGAAGCTGGGAGGAGAAATTTTCCATCTTGATTCTGTGGCTGTCCTGTCATTTTAGCCCTATAACAGTTTTACAATCTTTATCTGATATAGGTTTAAGAGGATTTCCCTGGGTGCAGTGGGATTATTATAAGTCGGAGAGCAGTCTCCAGCTGATACTCCTTAGGCAAGTATTTATTTTAAGTGGGTTTAAGAGTATTTAATTTTTTATTGGTTTTTTTGTATGGGTTATAAGTAAATTGTTTACATTATCAAGAGAAGTAGAGCTTGAATAACATGAAGAAGTGTATTATTACTTTCCAGGCTGGGGCTGGTGAAAGGAAAGCAGCAGCTGGAGGTGGGGAGGAAAGAAGATAAAATAGTAATGTTGAGGGAAATGTAACATTATTACATGCAGCACTGATTAGTAATACTGCCAAACAGCTGCTTATAAATAGGAGATATAATGGGAAGGAGAGCTGTGAGAAATGTGAGAGTGCTTGAGGCAGCACTGGCTCATCATCTGAGGAGAGGGTGGCTTGTATCAACCATGTATCTACCCCCTGGGGGTACCAGATGCTGTGCTGCTGCAGCCACCAGGAGCCCAGGGTGTAGCGGGGTGCCCCATGCACCCTCCCTAGCCCTTGTGGGATGGCTCTCAGTCAAGTTTACACCAATGTGTGACCCCTAATTTCAGGGGTTTGTGCTGCCTTCAGAAAACAACAACAGTGGCAAGCCTTGGCATTGGGAAAGCTGTGCCTGTAGGAGAAAAGTCTCCTTTCAAACCACATGCAGGTTTTTTCTTTATCCTTTTCCTCTCTCCAGCAGGTTTTATTGATGGTGGACGCCTCTAGGGCAGGATGTGTGTGCACACATCCAGAAGTCATGCTGCCTTACAGAGAGCCGCCTTCTGGCTGCCTGCTCCCAGACAGCATCCACAGTCCTTGGAGTATTTCTGAGGATGCTGATGGGATGGGATTAGCTGCCCCACATGCCCTTGCCATCAACAAGAGACGTTTCTAGAGACCCTACAAAGAGCAAAGCCAGAGCTAATAGGGCGAGCCTGAACAAAGGCACTTTTGAATGCAGAGAGAAGCATGATTTTATCCTCTAGCCCTACAGAGGCAAAAGGTGGGGCTGCTTTGCTCCCCATTTAAAATCTGAATGAGCCTCTGCCTTAAGGGATCATCGTTGGCTGGGTTAGTACTAATGGGCTGGATGCCCTTCAGTGTCCCTGCTTTGTCCTGCTCTGGTTCTCTGACACTGTTTCAACATGTTTCTCCCTTTGGGGCTTTATTTCTTACTGTGTACTAGTTATAATTTTTTACTTAGGGCTCTGCAAATAAATGTTGTAGCTAGGGATGCCTGCTTTGGGGAAGTGTGTCACAGCAGGAAGGGTCTTCTAGACAGGGATGCCTCTGTCCTAGGCATGATGTGCTGTGACCACTTCACTTTCATGCACCCTGATGTTCTTAATTGTTAGCCACCTGTTCAAGAGAACAGGATTGTAATAAAGCTCTTCCTTACCAAAAGCATTCCATGACTGTCACTGGTAATGCTGAACTTACTGAGGGAGAGAAGATTTAGAGACCAGGGTTTTTATGTCATTGTGCTGCTTCATGGAAGAGATCCCAAAGCAGCAGGTTAATTAATGTGAAGCACTTGAGTGTTGTCTGCTGAAGAATTCCATCATCATGCCATAGATGACCACAGGTGCTCTGGCAGACTGTTGTCACCTTTTGAGCTCTCTCAGGTGTACTGATGCCACCTGTCCTTGGGTAGGACTCCTTGCAAAACTGCAGGTGATGGTCGTGTGTGAAGGATGGCATTATGACTTGAAAGTGGGAGTAATGGTGCAGCAATGCTAACCTACAGAGAAGGGGAAGCAGGTGGAGTGGTGGGCTTGCCAGAGCCATGAGCTGTTCATTTGGAGACACCATGCTTCAGAGGAGCTACCTGGTTGCAGGTGCTGGCTGGAAGGGCAGCCCTGAGAGGAGCAGCTGCTCAAAGACAGCACGGGTGCACACTACAGCCACAAAGATGCTGCCATCCTCTTTCCTTCTGCAGTGATAAGCTGGGCCAATGTGTCACTATCAAGGGATGCTGCTCAGGCCACACCTGTGCAGTGGTACTGCAGGGCTTTCCTAACAAAATTAGGAGTGGTGCCTGTTGTCCAAAAAGCCACTCAAGCTTTGCAGCCACTGGAGCCACATGAGTGTATGAGCATATCCAGAGGACACAGTGGCTGGGGTAAGTGGCTCTGGAGAGTGAGTATCCCTTTGTATGTGGGGCTCCTGATTCCAGGATGGATCCTGGGATGAAGAGTAAGCTGAACCAACAATGGGATCCTTCATTTGTGGTGCAGTTGGGGTGAATCAAGGGGATTCACCTTGTACCTTCCTGGGGAAAGGGGAGGTTGTGGTCATCCCCATACTGGGCAACATAAAAGGGAGGCGTGTGGGGCAGAGAGTGGACACACTGAGGGAGACTGGTAGGGGAGGGAGTTAGAGCTGAAAAGGGAGCAGGAAGGAAAGCAGGAACAGCAGCATTGGGGAGGCAAGAGGAGGAGGGAGTGTGGAAGTTGCAGGTGGGAAGACCTTGGACAGGAGGTTTTGTGTTGTGAAGTGAAGCAGGGCATGTGGGAGGCACTGGAGCAGGGAGAGTTGCACGTGGGTATGACTGGTGAGGGACAGTGGGTAGGGTGGAAGTAGCCTGCCTGCTCCCTCCTGCAGTGAGAGAAGACCACAAAGCTGCCAGAGGCATGGGTCCTGGCCACTCCAGATGGCCTCTTTCTGCAGAGGCCTTGTGAGGGCTGTTCTACCACCATTTCATTGAGCCCTCTGAGTGCCCTAGATGCTGTTGCAGGCTCTTTACTCCACAGCAGGCATTGAGGATTTCAGCGCTGTCTTCCATCAGGACCATCAGGATGCAGTAATTACCTTTGTGCTGTCGCCTCCTACCCTTTCTTCCTCTCCCCTTGTGACTGAGAAGTCAGAGGCAGGGATGACTGCTTTGAGGAAATCCTTTTGATGTTACTTTGTGATTCAAGGGAGCTGTCAAGTGGTAAGGAACGTGATGCTGGCGCCCAGCATTCTCAGATCATTTCAGCTCCCTTGTGCCTGGCCAGAGCAGCATGTGCTGCGTGCCCATCCTCAGAGACACCGGGTTCCTCACATCTTATCTGTTTCAAGATGCTCCTGCTGAGGGTCTGATGTGGACGGAGAAAAGAGGAGAGGAGAAACCAGGACACCCAAGGCATGCTGGGCTGAGCAGCAGTGCAGTGCCTTTTGATAGGGTCTTTGAGGTCAAGTTTAGAGCCTGTTGCTGTAGATGAGGGCAGCACTGGCTCAGGGTGCTGCAGGGTTGCTGAGCTGCCTTGTGGCAGCAGTGGGATGGGTCTCTGCAGGCAGCCCAGTCACAGACCATTAATATGGAAAGATGGACTTGTTGTCTCCCGTGGTTCAGGCCACAGGATGCTCTGCCAGGGATAAGTCAAGGGTAACTGTGGCAGTTTGCACTAATGAGATGTTTTAGATGACACATGTGCTCCAGGAGCCACCCCAGAACCTTACACTCTTTGGTCCTCTCCCCAGAAAGCTAGAAGGTGCTATCTGTAATTGTTAGTGTAGTGGGCTTGAGCCAGGCATGACAGTCCCTGTCCTATTACTGGTTCACTAAGCTGATGCCCAAAGGGCAACCTGTCCTGTCCCTTGTTATTGTCTTGCTGGTTGAAGTTGTCAAGACCAAAGTGCAGATCCCCCTGTTGACTGCCAGGATGCAGTTCTGCTGTTGAGCATTCAGGGACGCTGTCTCAAGCAGCAGGACAGCCAGCCTGCCTGTGAAACCTCTGTACACCAGCCAGAGCAGAACTTGATTAAGCTTATGAAACCTGACAAGATCACAGCCCAAAGTGGTATTGCTGGAGGCTGCTTGACTGGGAACCGTGCTCCTGCTTCAGCAGCACAAACATTAGGGATATGTCATTTGAAGCCTGTCATGACACACATCTATCTGTTGAGCAGGGAGCACGTGAAAGTCTCTTGCAGTTATTAGCCTGCCAGCAGCATGCAGGAATAGCCTCCTACCAGAAGTGACACTGGCTGCATCTGCCTGCAGATGAGGAGCAGCCTCTTGTTCTGCACTGGGTGATGCCCCATCTTAGCTCTGAATGGGTCCCTTACCAAGGAAACACTGGCTGGGACACAGCTTCTCCACCTCTTTAGGCTCAGCAACCCTTCCAGCTTGGCTGGTGTATGTGTGTGTCCCCCAAAAATCAGGCTCTGTGACCTGCAAATGACATCCCCATAGCTCATCTGCTCCATGAGTAGTCTGTGTTGCTCTGACTACAAGCAAGGAGCTGTTACCTGTTTGCCAGGTTATGGCAGTCAGTGACTGAAGGTGCTGCCTGTGTAGGTCAGGCAGACAGCAAAGCAGGGGCTGGTACAGAGGATCCTGTGGCATGCTCACCATCAGCCAAAATCAGCTCTAAAACAATGAACCCTGTGGTACAACCTGGGTAGGAGCCTACCTGGCTTTCCACCTCTGCTCTAAGAACTATTGCAGGAGATCTTCGTGCTGCCTGTTGTGGCTCTGCATAAAATCAGAGGCTTATGTTTCCTGGCAGTCTGTTTTCTGCCTTGTGCCCTCGTTCTTGCTGGTCAGATTTATGTTTGTCTCAGAGAAGCAGCAGCTTCTTAAGCATACCAGCTCTTCTTTGTTTCCTTCAGTCCCACAGGGTTAATCTCCTTTTTGGCACCTGATTATTTGCCGCTGCAGGGAATGCACATGGGTTTGCTGGATGTGTGTTTGAAATTCTCGTTTTGCTGAATTTAATCTGTATCTGGGAGCTGTGGCCAGTTCCCAGGAGCTGGTTTAATGCCTGAGCTCGCACAGGAGCCCACTCCTGAGCAGCTCTGTCACCTCTGCCTCTCCCTGCAGCGGGTGGCTCTTCGGTATCTCTGAGAGAGGTATTGTAGTGAACAGACCACTTGCTAAACAATTATTAAGCATTTGGTGTTCCCTGCGAGGCCAGTGAGCATTGGTATTGCCATCTTAGCAGAAGGCCAGCTGAGAGACAGGGATGGGAGCTCCCCAGACTATGTGGTCAGGCAAGGGACAGAGCTGCTCTATTGCTCCTGCCATGAGCTCCCCTCCTCCATATCTGAAACACGCTGGGCATGTTTCACTTGCTTACCCTCATAAGCCACCAGTTTCTCTATCCCTTCTGCAGCTCCAGCTTTTTGTCTGGTGCTTCTGTGGGAAACAGTCCCCAAAACTTTCCAAGCTGTTTTTCCGTGTTGCTGCCTTCTCCTCCTGTTGGTACCCCTGGCAATTGCTTTCTCAGGATTCCCCCTGCCACCCCACTGTTGCATTGCTATCTGGGCAGGGCTATCACTCTGTCCCCCTCCCCTCTCCTGGAACCCTTGCTGCTTTGGAATCATAGAATCATAGAATTGGCTGGGTTGGAAGGGACCTCAGAGATCATCAAGTCCAACCCTTGATCCACTACTGCTGCAGTTACCAGACCATGGCACTGAGTGCCACATCCAGTCTCTTTTTAAATATCTCCAGGGACGGAGAATCCACCACTTCCCGGGGCAGCCCATTCCAATGTCTGATCACCCTCTCAGTAAAGAAATTCTTTCTAATGTCCAACCTAAACCTCCCCCGGCACAACTTGAGACCGTGCCCTCTTGTCTTGCTGAGGGTTGCCTGGGGAAAGAGCCCAACCCCCCCCTGGCTACACCCTCCTTTCAGGGAGTTGTAGAGAGTGATGAGGTCTCCTCTGAGCCTCCTCTTCTCCAGGCTGAACACCCCCAGCTCCCTCAGCCTCTCCTCATAGGATCTGTGCTCGAGTCCCTTCACCAGCCTGGTTGCCCTCCTTTGGACCTGCTCCAGGACCTCGATATCCTTCCTAAACTGAGGGGCCAGAACTGGACACAGGACTCGAGGTGTGGCCTCACCAGCGCTGAGTACAGGGGCAGAATCCCTTCCCTGGACCTGCTGGCCACGCTGTTCCTGATCCAGGCCAGGATGCCATTGGCCTTCTTGGCCACCTGGGCACACTGCTGGCTCATGTTCAGCTTCCTGTCAATCCAGACTCCCAGGTCCCTTTCTGCCTGGCTGCTCTCAGCCACTCTGTGCCCAGCCTGGAGCTCCCCATGGGGTTGTTGTGGCCAAAGTGCAGGACCCGAAGTGCGAAGACCATTCCCAGCAGAGCTCAGGGTGTTTGCTGTCTCCCCCCCCCCCCATCCTCCACATTACCCCTTCTCCCCCAGCCCCACGGGAAGCATTGTTGGTCTAACTTCGGGCTAAGTTGTCCATTGTTTTTTAGGATGCTTGGTTTCCTCTCTTTTTCATTTCCCCCCCTCCGGGTGCTTTTGTCGGTGTGTAATTAGCTGGCGCAGCACTGAGGTGCCGATCCCCGGAGTGCTCTCTCGGTGACATTAGCGGCAGAGGGTGACTAAAACAAAGAGACAGCTCAGCGTGCACCACACGCTCGCTTTGTACGGCTCCTACTCCTGGCTGCTGCTGGGAGCTCAAAAGGGATCGCAGATGTGGAATAAACGGGAGTGATTTGAACAAGTGGCACCGTAATCCCTCCCTGCCCCCCGCCCCTCTATCCCCCTTTTTGCAGACATTAGTTTGATTAAAATTGCATGAGCCCACACACGGGTGTATGTTATTTATTTATCTCTTCCCAGCGAGAGATGGGTTTCAGGTCTGCCCTGTGGGAAAGCAGCCGAGGGGATGCTGGGCAATTTGGGGTGTTTTCAAAAACTTTCCCTCTGCAGAGCTTAGGGCTGGCTGCTGCGAGGCTGGTTGTACTGGCAAGACCTGCTTTTCCTGTGGGACATTAAACCGGAGCACCTTTGCATGCAGGGCAGGGAGGGACCCCTTCCAGCACTGGTGCAGGGCAGTAACATATGGAAGGGTGTGATAGACTTGCTTTAGTAAGGATTTCCAGGTTACGGAGGGCATCTCCGTGGCTGAGGGTGGCCATAAATAGACAGTTTAAAACCTGGGTGAGTGGGAATGAAATTAAAATATGGATTAAAAAAAAAAATAAAAAGGTATATTCTTTTCTTTTTCAGACAGGTTTGTACACTCAGGCTGGCAAGAAGTTGTGTCTTCTCTTATGCACAAATGCACAGAAGCAGCCTTCTGTCCACTGTGGGAAATGGAAGGTGGCACAGAGAATTAGTAGATGATACTGAACTCCCGTCCAGTTCCACTCTTCACAGTGTTTTTGCTGATGATGTGGCAGTACTGCGTCAAAAACGTACACCTTGATGGGCATTTATAGGATGGGCTCTGTCTTACTGCATCACACAGGGGCATGTATGATTCAGTCTTTGCATGTTTTCCCTGTTTTGGAAAAGGAGAATGGTATTTTCTTCCCTTCAGGAGGGCATACTTTTCATGTTTGCAGATTGCATTAAGACTCTCCAGTAAGGGCTCTGTTCAAGCATGGTTTCCTTGGCGGCATCCTTGCTGTACCCTCCTTGATCTGTGTGCCAGGCTGGCACAGGCCACAGTTTGCCCTCCTTGTGCCTCTCCGTGTTCTTGGCCAGGAGGAGCAGTGAAGGGGCCTGGAAGCTCCTGCATGTGCTTATCCCTGGGCACTGAGCCCCATGCAGCTTTTATCTTCCTTCTCAGATATCAGGCTGTGAGATGGGGCTCTGGGGAGTTGGGCTGGGGGGGAGTTGGTGTCCTGGGTGCCAGCTGGCTGCTCTGCCCTGATTTCTTCAGCTCTGCCACTCTGCTGGCTGTCAGGTGTGGCTTGCAAGCCCGTGTGCTTTTTGGAAGGTGGAAATGTGGTGGGAGCTATGCCTTGGCAGGAGGAGATGGCTTCCTCTCCTCCCTTCCCTCCAGGTTGAACCAGTCATTGTAGTATTTGGAGGGAAGCGAGATTGCATGCAATGAAAGTGCAAGGCCCCAGTGTGTGCTCTTTGTGAGGGATTCAGAACCCAGGTGGGTGTGTCCCTAAGGTGTCCCTGTAGCCTTTCTCATCAGCTGGTGCACAGTGTGACCATCACCTTGTGTCTCCTGGCACCGAGGCTGGCTTTAGTGACACCCCCAGATCTGTCCTTCTTTAGTAAGAGTGACCCCTCAGCTTGGTGAAGGGAATATCCCAGAAGAGACTGTGCCCGTGCCTCCTCCAGCAGGTCTTGTTGTGGGGCACAGTTCTTCAGGCTTGATGAGAGCGTGGCTGCTTGCCTGTGCCATGGACTGGAAATTTTAGGCCAGCCAGAAGAGGTTAGCATGATGAAGTGGCAGGTGAGAGGGAGGCACTGAATTTCAATAAAGCAGCAACTGGGAATGAAATCTCCTTACTTATAATTCAAGCTCACTTCTCTGGCATCCCTCTCACTTACCTTGGAGCAAATACACTCTAATGCATAGGAAACAGCTCAGCAACTATTGTCCTGGCTGCCACTGAGATGGAGGCTGAGGTTTATTAAAGACCTGCAGAGCTCTTAAAAAAAAATGTTATGATCTTCTTGGGCTTAATCATTACAAGTCAAATATTTGAATATGTAGGGGAAAGCTTTTTGCTAAAATTGGATGATCCCTTTCATATTTATGCTTGGTTACGCTTGTTCCACATGTGTTTGGGTGCTTGTCCAGGGGCTAGAGGAAGGTGAAGGATGAAAGGGACTTATTAAAGAGGGGGGAAACAGGGGCAGGGAGAGATTAGAGCACAGAAGAGAAGAAAGCAAAGGAAATTACTGACGGTTAAAAATAATAACAGCTATTAGGCTGAGGAGATGGAGAAGAGGCAGAAAAATGAAGCAGGGTTTTTGAAGAGAAAGTGGATAGACAGTGAAGGATCTTATTAAAATTGAAATAGCTGAGTCTGAAGATAATTGAGGAGCCTGCAAAGAAACAATGGAAATAATTAAAAAAAAAAAAAGTGGGAGACAGGAAATAGGTAAATATTTAAAAGGATGTGAGATTCTCACAAGTGTGTGCTGTTGAACATGTCAGCAGAGATGCTCCATAATCTCCTCTAATAACGTGATGGATACTGAGGGCTTTGTCAAAACAAAGCAAGCCCAAACTTTGCGTTTTTTTCAGGGAGCTGAAGCTTCCTGAACATGCAAAGCTGACAACATCCTGCTTTTGCAGGTGTCCCTGGCTGTAGGATATAATGCAGACAGCCCTTCTCAGGAGACTATATGCCAGGAGCTGCTGCTGCCGACAGTAAGCACAGCTTCTCCCAGGGCACCACAGGGAGGCTGGAGAGGCAGCAGTTCCGTGCTTGCCTGGGGTTGCAAAGCCACCAGTGCCCTCCTCACCAGGCAGTGAAGAAAAGGAACTTTGATCTTACCTTGGGAAAACACTGCTGTTCTCCACTTAGAAGTGTTAGGCTGTGGGAGGCTGTTTGACATGGTTTAGTCTGGTTTGTTGTGTACCAATGGAAATGGCTGGGAAATCTGGGAACAAGGGGACATGGGGCCCTGCTTGCTAAGAAGGAGCCAACTTCCCCTTGTGCTATTGAGAAGATTTGTAAGATGGTAAACCTCTTTTGTCACTGGTTAAGTCCTTGGCACTGTGGGGAGTCTCTTGGCTTGGTGGGATGTGGTTCTGACACGTGAAGACATCGGGCTGTGCTCTGGGAAGGTGTGATCTTTCTTGCATTCATGGGTAGTCAGATCTAACCCACAGGCAAGCATGTAGAAGAGCATGGTTACAGCAAACCTGCCTGGGGTCCTCAGCACTGACTTACTCTATGTAGCTGTGCACAGCAAAATGGGGAAAGGCTGCATTCACTGACCTTGCTGTTCCTCCTCTCCCAGTGAAGGAGTTTCTCTATAGCGTGCCTGACTCCCACCAGTGAGACTCTTGCTGCTGTCTGCACTGTGCATGCATGGATGGAGCTGCATGTGTCAGTTCTTCCACAGAAATAATGTTTTCAGGAGGGACCAAGTGCTGGGTAGTTCAGTGGAAAGTCCTGTCTCAAAACCTGTCTGAAGAGTGTATTAGTCAACGCCTGTGTGAGACCACAGCAGTCACCATGAACTATAAAGGTGGAAAGCAGAAGTAGGACTCTTCCTTACAGGGAAAATGTTGAATCACAGGGACCCAATTAACCATAGCCTAAAATAAAATTTAAAAAAAAAAGAGTAGAAGACTGATGAAGATGAAACTCAGCAAGTCAAGTCATTGCTGTTTACCCATTAAGCTGCATATCCATCCTCTCTCAGCTCTGCTCCTATGCTCAGGGTGAACATGGTATGTAGTCAGGGATGAGGCTGCCTCTACCCCACTCTCTTTGCCTGTGTTTCCAGTGTACAAACATCTTGCATGCCTTGGTAAAGGGCTCCAGCTTCAGACTTAACTCAAGTGGATAGATAGCCATGCTCTCAATGTTATCAATATGCCAGTGTGCACCTCAGCATCTCTGTGGGTGAAGGAGAAGAGTTTGTCAGCCTCCTAGGAATTTAATGTTCAAATTTTTCTCATGTTGTTTTGGGAGACTCTTGAGCATTCAGTTTGCATTGGTGGCGTGAAAGGAATTAGCTTTTCACTTGCTGCATGTCAGGTAGGGAGTTTTGCATTTGGCCTGTGTGTCTTTTCCATAGTCTTTTTACCCTCCACACACACACTAAGGACACTCTTTAAATTCCTTAAATTATCAAAGTCTGCTGCAAAACTATTTTAACAGGCAAGTTTAAAAAGGCTGTGTTAGTTTAACTGAAATCACTTTGCATGGATTTTTCTGGCATAAAACAGGCCTTAATAGATCCATAATGTCTGAGAATGATCAAGTACTCAAATAAACTTGCAATGAATTTTAAGGGGAAGGAGCTTTCTGTCTCTTTTATGTTGGTTTTCTTTTTTTCAGTGCTGGCTAGAAGAATGAACGTTTTTCTTAAACAAGGATGTTGGGCCTTTTCTTTTTTAAAGCCCTTCCTTGCTTATGTATTTTGAAGGAGTAGTGTGCAGAGTTCCTATATAATTCATTTTGCTATAGAGTGATGGCATTTGTAAAAGCTTCCCTGGAAGAGCTGTTTGGAACCTCAGCTGTGAGCAGAGAGTCTTCTTCCATCTCTGCCAATGGACCACAGGTAGCCAGTCTTTACTGGGGAAGTTTTCTCCCAAGCATCCTTGTTAATAGAAGCAAGCCAGGAACTGGAAGCTGTAAGAGTCTAGCTGAAGCTCCTGTCCCTTATTGATTTCCCTACTCTCTGTTCTGTGCTGTCCTGATTCTAGCAGTTCTTCATTCACCCTTGAGTCTGCCAGGGCACAGGAGACCTGAATACCTAATGTGCTCAAGCAAGGGTTTTTGGAAAAAAGAACAGAATAATTAAAGAACAAAAAAAAAAAAATTAAAAAGAAAAAAAAATCTTTCTTGCCATTTTAATGTAAGAGAAAAAGGAACAGGCTAAAGCTCTTCTTCCTTTTTGAAGGTCGTGTTTACAGGAATTTAGCTGTGATCTGAAATCTAATAGCCTTTAAAATGATCTCGCTTTGTATGAGTAGCTTACAGGGAACAGAACACTAATAGGGAAGGAGGGAGGACGTGTCCTAGCTACGCTACAAAACAAAACTTGTGAGTCTACCTTTGGTGGGGTTTTAATTTTAGACAGGATAATGTGCTGATACCGGTGCTGAGCTTGGAGAAGATTTCTTTTATAAAAGAAAGAAGAATAAATGTGAGCAGAGGAATGAATGAAGATTGGTTTCCTGTGGGTTGTGCTTCATGGTTGAATTCCCAGGTATCTCAGTAGCTTCAATCACTGCTGCTTTCTTGATTATGGTATTTCCTAGTTGTCTTCCAGATGACATCTTTGGTGTCTAAAGGTTGACCAAACATTCCAATGTTCCCCACAGAGAAACATTAATGTACAGTGGATGTCTGTGAATCTTATTCTAAGGCTGCTATTCATCTCTCAGTATTTGTTTGAGAGCTCGAGCTACTCTCAAAGCAATAGCCACTTGCAGAAGTTAGGTGGGAGAGAGGTGCACACACCTGCACTGTAGTTGCATACTCTCATTTCACTGGTGGGGACAAACACCATATCCTATACTTCCTTCAGCTGAGGCAGAAGGATTATGTTTCTGCAGGGTGTGCAGCTTGAGCAGCAAACCTCATCACCTGGGCACTAAGCTGTGCGTAGGGACTGTGTTGCAGCAGACACCCAGTCCCCGTGGTGGTTCTAAGAGGGGATCAGCCTGGCTTCCACACAGGTTCCTTTTGTGTATCAGTAGAAAAGCTATTAAATGGGTTGTGAGTCTGTGCAGCTGTCCCAAGTTAAATAACTAGTTTGCTCTGACTGTTTACTATTTGTGGGCTCTGCTTTTGGCAATACAATGATCATTCACATCAGCTTGTTGGTCATAATTCTGCAGATTGACCTGTCTTGATCTATCTGCTTTTAAAAAAGCCACTTGGAACAGATAGTTGTGAGAAGTTTATTCACCCCACAGACAGTACAGAGCAAGGGTGATGCAAGAGTAAGTATTTTATTGGCATCCCAATATGTTCTTTATTTGCATACTGTAACTCAACTGTATGAGAGATCTTGGACTTTCAAACGTTACAGGTGCTTGTGAGATGAGTAGGAGAAGGTGAAACAGACCCTGAGTAGATTCAGCCTAAGGTACAGAACAGTCAGAGCTGTTGGCATTTCTGGATGTGCAGCATAGGAGGTGAAACACTACAGGAAAATATTTCCTGTCGTTGTCTTCTCTGGAAGCCTCTGTAGCTGTAGGAAGAGGTTAACCTAAGAATTCCTACCCGCCAGAGGCTGATATAAAAGGTGCAAGAAGATCTGTCCAAAGATACTGTGACACAGAGAAGCCCATTCTGAAGACTCCCACCTTTCAGCGGTCTTAAAAGCATTATCTTTGGGTCTTGGTTGCTTATTTTTCTTTAATAGGAGTCCAAGACATTTAGAGATCTCCTGTGAAGAGCTTTCCTCTCTCTCCATCTGCTCAAGAGTCTTTTCAGGCTGATGTGAGTTGGTGATGTTTCCGCTATGCTGTGCTTTCCCCAATCTGCTGAGCAGACAGAAACCAGCAGAGTGTCTGCTGCTGTTCCTGGGGATGCCTCTCTTGATGTCTCACACACTTAACCTCCAGAGCCTACCTCATCTGAGGGCATTCCCAAGAAGGAGTAGTGCAAGTGAAATGCTTTATGCTGGACATTTTGCCACTTTCCTGCAGGGTAACAAATAGCAACTGGGAAACCAACAGCTTGTCAGAGAATTTTGCACTCAGATGTGATGGTGAAACAAGCACTGACTGGGAGAACTGGAGGTGTCTGGAGACCTGGGGACAGCAGTGTGTCAGCTGTGCTTTGCTCTTACTCGAGAGACTTCACTAATAGAAGGCTGGAAGTGCTATAAAATCCTGGATTCTGCTGGAGTCTGTGATATTGATCTTGCATTGGAGACACAGTGGAAACTTCCTTTTTACTAGTTTATTTTGTGACTTATTCTCTTTACTGTTTTGAGTGGGTGTTTTAATGGACTATTTTAATACAGTGTGTGCCCTTGGGTTAATGATAGGTGCACCAAAGCCACCTTCTCTTAATTTAATGTGAGATTTTTTTCCTGAATGCTTATTTTTAAATGCTCACTGGCTCCTGCAACGGATTTGGGGTATCCTATAAAACTTGGACCACTGTGTCCTAGAAGATCTACCTGTATTTCACAAGACTCAGACCTTTCCCTTCTGACTGTAACCATCAGTGGTTTGCATCTTTGCTGCTGGCTTTGGATGAGCCATCTTTCTGCAGGGCTGCTTGCCTTGTGGAGTCACTTCATCAGAAGAAAAAAGCAGCCATTAACCGTGAAGCTGGAGAAAGCATCCATCTCTTTCTGAAATGATGCTGCCATTCAGCATTTAACACTTGTTATGGAAGACCTCCTGCTCATTTCTCTATGGCTAACTCTGCTGTAAGTTCATTGTGGTTGCATGGAGCACTCGTTACTGGAGAAGAGCAAAGCTTCCTTTGGATAGTTGTTGCACCACCGCCACACTGAAAGGGTCCTAAGGCCATTCCAAAAGCATTCCGAATACAATTAGTATGGCAGGAAATAACTGTTAAATGAATCCTTTCCATTTGTCTATTTGGTTTAGGAGCCACTGCTTTAGAAGTGGCATAAAAAAAGGGTTTCTTTATATGCCTTGCCAAGGCAAGATGATGGTGTCATTATTGCCATTAACTGATCCTTGCTCGCAGCTCTTTCCACTGCCTTGACTTCTTCCTCATCTCTTTCAAATACAGCACTGCAGGGAAAATGGATGTCCCCTTCTGTAGCTGTGCATGGGGATGCTGCTCGAGCCTTGTAGACCATGCCCTTTTTCAGGGAAAGCAACTTAGTGTTGGCTGGTTGTCATCAAGGTGATAATCAGATGGGTTCACAGAAATCTGATAGAAGGTGGAATGGGAGAAGGGGGAGAAAGGAAGGGCACTGTCTGCTTTGAAATGCCCAGATCAATTATTATAAAAATAAACACATTTATTAAAATATTTCAGTATAAAGATGCCAGGCACTCTCATGCATAAAGTCAATTGGTTGTGCGTGGCAGACTAGCTTTTCCAGAGTAGCTGATTGCTACACTGGAGCAAGAGAACACCTCCTTGGTCTCAGAAGGCCTTCCAACGACAACATTTCACCTCTCCTCCTCTTATTCTCTGTGCCCCAAATCACTGCCACCTGAACTAGAAGGAGCTTGGAGCATGAAAAGATTAAAAAGGAGAGAGAATCATTGCCACATGCATATGATGCAAAAACGGTACGGTAGGAAAATAACTCATGAGGAATATGTATTTACAGAAGTGGATGTCACCTGCTTTTATCTATGGTGCCTTGATCCGATGGCAGAAGTCTGTCAACCACTTGGCTGAATTTGCACTACTCCTTTTAATTCTGCTTTCCACATTCTCTAGTGCAGGAGAGGAACAGGTGGTCCTCATGGTTGGAGAACTTGGATTCCATCCTGTAAGAGCCAGACTTTCATTCATCACAGGAGTGCTAGCTTCAGAGTAATGGTTCTGAGCTGCCAAAACCTTGTTGGGAGCGTGTAAATGTCCAGAAGAACCAACGTCCTTTATTCCAGCTCCTGAAATCCCTCCAGTTCATGCTGACTTTGTGGCTTAGTAAATGGTTGTTGTCTAGTAAAGGTATATCTTTTATGAGCAATTTCCATTGTCTTAGTTTGTATGTGGTAGGTTTTGTGTTCTTGGATTTCAGAACTTTTTCTCATCTTTTTATTAGCCACCCTGTATCTCTCAGTAATTTGCATGTGAATATGATGTGATTCTGGTTTCCTTCCCTGTCTCTGCATCAGGATGTCAGCATTTTCACTTTGTCTTCCTATGGGAACTTAAGACCCAGGCATTGGCTGAACAGAAATTTGTGCTGTACTAGAGAATAAAGCCTAACTCTGTGTTTCCTTGGATGCTTTTTTTTTTTTGAGGGCTGAAATGCTTTGGTTTTGTGTGCTTAGCAGGAAGGTGGGTTTTCGAGGGGATGGGCTCAGATTCTCAGTTTGGGAACCTTTAGAGTCCTCAGTTTAAAAACTGCTGCTTGCAAAAATTATCTCCCTAGTGTGTCTCGGCCTGTGTCATCTTTCCCTGGGAGCAAAACCAAATCATTACTGCTGAGCTGAAAGAGTGGATGATCAGAAGAGGTCATTAGAAGCTCTAGTCCTGGGCTTTGCAGCTCTCAGGACAAGTCAGATCCCCAAAGGCCAATGGGAGAATGAGGCTTGCAATGTCTCAAAGCCTTCATTATTGCATAAATTAAGGAAAAACAGCTCTTATGTGCATGTCTTGACCTCTTATGTGATCCCTTCCAAGGCCTTGAAGTAGAGGCACTAATCTCTGAAAACAGCTCATGCACTCTTATCTCTAGTGCTGCTCCTGGTCTTAGTTGTATAGTTGAAGTAGAGGAGAATCCTCCTTTAAAATTGATTTTTGAGAAAAGCGACTCACCTGACTGTAAAGCACCACAAACTTTATTATAGGCCAGAGGGAATATGGTCTGAGATGCATTTTGATTGTTTTCAAATGGTACTTACACAACTCTCCCTAAACGCACTAGGTTGAATTAAATAAGGCTTTTTCAAAATTTCAGAAAAGAGGATTTGCTAAGCTTCCCATTTCTATAATTTCTTGACTTCAGCTTTGGAGGTTTAAAACATTAGGACAGCGTTGCATGCACAGCTTCAGAAGAGCCCAGGTTGCATTAGCTCCCTGACTCTGTGTTTGCTGGGTGGTCTTTTTTTTTTTTTTTTGGTTTTCCCTGGCTGTCCTGTGGGCTCCAGGAGGCTGTGGCTTAGCAGGTTGCCCTGTGCCAGTTTAAATCACCACAAATTCCCATGCCCCTGCTCTGAGCTCAGAAGTACTGTTAAATAAAATGTATCAGCTTAACCCCCAGTGGAAGAGTTGCATGCTGATGCTCTCTGCCCTTGTGTTTGCAGTGGCTTTGCCTTAAGCTGCAGTAGCTCACTGGTGCCCTTCGGGATCAGCAGCAGAGCTAAACCCTCACAGAGGTGAGATTGCAGGAGAGAAGATGGAGGGATTTGTGAGCTGACTCACCTTGGCTGGCTGCCCGAGGTTATTGCCTCTGCAGGTGAACAGGTGGTGTGGTGCGTGGTGGTCTGCAGCCTGCTGCTGCCCTCCTCAGATGTATCCCCTGGGCTCTGATTTGGGGGGGCTGGTGGGATGCTCAGCAGTGCTGGGCTGGGCTGGCAGCCCCCAGGGAAGATGTCACTGAGCAACGCAGCTGGAGCACAGGGGGCTCCCACGTTCCCAGAGACCACCACGTGAGTGTCGCCCTCGGCAGAGCTTCAGGAGCAGGACAGTGTCACAATGTGTCTGAATACTGTTCAGGTCTGCGTGGAGTGTTGAATAGGGTACACTGTCACTGCAGAGCCCACCAGTAAACTTTGTCGTGTCAGGTGTGGGGCAGGAGAGCAGGGACATCCAAGCTGTCACAGATTTCCCCAATGCCGGAGGTTTAATTTCTCTGCTACCACCTCATGTCTGTTTTTACTTTCAGGCTTGTTTGCACTCTCCACCTTATAAGCAAGCATCTGCTTCACAGAGCAGGATTGCAGAAAAGAAAAAAAGAAAGAAGTTTTCCTCATTTCTATGTTTGGGAGATGGAGGCAGATATGATCTCTGACCCTGCCACACACCCGGCTCTCAGTGCTCTTTGGGTCCCTCTGCATCCCCAGCATCTCTGCCCCTCAAGCTACCTGTAGTCAGGGTTTGCTCCATCAATGCTTTGGCTGATTTTTGCTTAATGAACAAGTGGTGACCCTCACTGCTGGGTGCCACACCCTTGTCCTTTTACCACCCTGTTCTGGTTTCTCTTCTTTTTGTTCTTGCAATGAGGTCACTTGAACTTCTCCACCTAAATTAGCTGTCCTCATAAGCTCCTCAGGGTGTTTTGGGACAGAGGAGAATCAGCTTGTTAGTGGGATCTGGCCTTTCCCTGCACCCTGAAGCAGCTGTAGTGATGAAGCACAACAAAACAGGGGCAGTGGGTGTGAATGTGCTCCTGATTCCTGCCACACTGCATCCAAAGTAGCTGAGGTAAGGGGACCAGCGATTTGGGAGCAGCATCCACCACTCACTGGTGGGAGGAGGCCTGGAGAACTGCTCTGAACAGCACTGTACTGGTGGGGCTGGAGCCCCAGAGTAAAGCCCAAGGGGAAAGAGGAGGGTGAGTGCCCGTTCTCCTGGAGCCAAAGCACTTGTGAGCAGCTGGGAAAGCTGTAGCTCCCCTGGGTCCATCAAGGAGAAGCCAGAGCTGGGGCTGAGCACAGCTTAACCCCCTACCTGCCCTGGGTGCATGGGGACCGCGTTGCTGCTGGGGCCACAAGGTGCCTGCTGCCAACCCCTGTGCATTCCTCTGAGGCTTGGGAAGCTGCAAGGGAGCTTCTCTGCCTCATGTGCCTGTGTTGGGTGCATGAGTTTATGACTCTGCCATCCAGTTAAGTGGTCCCACACAGCTTGGATGTGTGACTTTGGCTGGGAAGTTCCTCTTGCAAAGAATGTCATGGAGTGGGGAGCAGGCTGAGCCACAGGATCCTCTGTGCACAGTCACAGCTATGAACGGGTGTGTGGGGCAGGCTGGGTGTGCAATTAACAGAGCCTGAAGTGAGGAGAAGTTCAGGCCCTGAGTTAGAAAACTTAACCTAATTCCCAACTCTCGTGTCTTCTGTCCGATTTTTATTTTGCTTTCCCCTACATTACTTACTTCTGGTTTTTCTTTTGTCCTTTCCCAGTGGCTGCTTGAACTCACATGGTTGCTTTGGGAAATGCATTTATGGGCCTAATCGTTCCAGCCAGTCGTTAATGTACCAACAAGGATACTATTGTAATTGGAGAATTTATTACTACTGCTGTGAAACAACTGCCATGCCGTCTTACTTAACTCTTCAGCTCCCATTTTGCCTTCTGCCAGCAGCTGACTCAGTAACAAACTGCCCTTCTAAAAAATCTGCAAGCATGCAAACCGAGGATGTGTATTTTATTTTATTTTATTTTATTTTATTTTATTTTATTTTATTTTATTTTATTTTATTTTATTTTATTTTATTTCCTGCTCTTACTGTAGCATCTTGTGGTCATACAGTCCTTCATTCTGTATTTCTTGATTGTGCAGCAACTGGAAGTGACTTACTTCATAGCTTAACTTCTCATGTAAAATAAGGCTTAAGCATTTGCATGAGTATTAAAAGTATATTCTGACTGCTTTTTTTTTAGACCATAGTGCAACTTCTGCTTCTTCGTTCAGGAGCTTGAAGTGAATTCACTGACTAATGCAGAAAAGTGTATGACTTCTAATTTAGTTCTAATTGTATGACTTTCTAATTTAGTTAAACAATTAGTAGTCCTTTAGCTGCTTTTCATTTAAACCTATATTCAGCCATCCTTATTTCTCTTATTTCTCAGTGCAGGTGAGGCTTTACTGGAGGAAAGTAGTCCCCAAACCAGCCAGATTTCTAACACTTGCTTTACGTTTTCCCCATGGTACCAGGAGCCTAATGCTCCATTGGTAGCCGAGGAAAAGAAGAGGGAAGTTTTGCATGCAGACCTCACACCTTCAGTCACAGCAAAAATACACCTTGGGGGGTTGGTTTGCCTCCTCAGATTCTGCTCTCAGGAGGATGTTTACAAGCAGAAACAACAGGAGCAAAGCTTCCTTCTGCCCGCCCTAGGCCACCTGCGAGTTTCTAGTTGGGACTTAAAAATGAGACAAACAAAGGCTGCAGCATGATCTACTCAGTTTTGTCTGCTTGCAAAGGTGACATTTGAGGGTCTTCAGCAGTTTTGCAGCATAACGCAGCGTGTGTTTTCCTCTGTGCTGAAGGCATTACACAAGGTTTTGATTGATGAGGAAGAGCAGCGTCTGGTGTGCAGGTATGGATCGGCATGTACAGCTAATTGTCAGGCATGAAGGCTTGAGAGGATTATATTGCTAATCTTGGTATCTCTCCTGCCTTATCACTACCCCCTTCCTCGTGCCACACACATGCACACGCATTTAAATCCTGAAAGGAATGGAAATCAATAGCAGTGTGTGGGGGAGGGATATAAAGATTGTGGCTCCCTGAGAGCTTGCAGTGGCTGGGAGAGGGCAGATCCTGAGGCAGCTGTTCCTGTGGCATCAGACAGCTCTGGTGGCAGGCCATCCCTCTTCCCGTGGGATGGTGTGGGTGTCCACAAGAGGATTAACAGGTTGCAGAGGACACAGTCCTGTGTCTCTGCACTTCATGCTCCCACCTGTAATGCCATTTGTGGTGCCATTTGGTGCCTTCCAATGCTCATCTCTGGACTAGTGACACTGGCATTGTGGTTCATCTTGAGCAGCTTTTTTCTGTCTTGCATGCACAGCCAGAGGGCTTAGGGAAGAAGGTTCGTGGTGCTGAGCTGGGATCCCTACAGGGAAACAAGATGTTGCAGGACAGATGGAAACATAGCTCTTGCATTAATTCCCTGCAAAATCCAAAGCAGTATTTCTCAGCCAGAAGCAATTCTCTAGGAGCAGGGAGTATGTGTATTTGTTCTTCCTAAATAGCTCACACTTGACACTTGGCAAGCAGATAGTATGAAGTGGGCAGCTGAGGACACAACACCATACAGTGCCTCTGAAGTGGTAAAACCTGTAACAAAATTCAAGGGAAGAAGAGGCTGCTGAGTTTTACTTGTCCTACAAAGGACCTGAGGTGGTCCCACTGTGCTGAGTGCCTTGTGTAAGTTGTTTTACTCCTGAAGAGTCTCCTGTGTGTAAGGCTGCCATGGTGCTAAGTGATTTTCACCGTGCTGTTTTACCAGCCTGATCTAGAGACCCTGTGGGTCCCAGCCATTCACTCCTTCATCACTAAACAATGAAACAGTATGCAGGCAAGTTTGCTGTCTTGTTTGCAAGTGGATGAAATTCTGGTAACTGTCTGAATTGTGTCCAGAAAATAAAAGCTTTGACAGCCATCACCTTGGAGGTGGTCAAAGTTTTGGATAACCAAGAGCAAACCAGAACAAGCCTAGGGGAAAGGGATCCTAGGGTCGTGTCCTCTTTTGCACGAAGCAGAGTCAAGCATGGTGCCAGGAGCTGCTGGAAAAGGATCTGGTCCTGGGGCTCAGAGGAAAGCATACTGAGGTATGCACCAAATCCAGACCCAGGAACTCCAGTCTCTGCTCCCCACTTGTTTTCTGGGAGAATTAAAGCCATTTCCATCTCCTAAAGTTAGCCTTAATTAGCTCACCAAGTGCTCATTGACTGTGCTTTATTGAGGTGTGTGCATTTGAGGTGGGTTTGACTGGAGCTCAGCTGCAGGCTTCCTGAAGGCAATGCCTGTGGGCATCACCCAGTCACCCCTGGGAACCCTCCTCATCCTGGCAGTAGGGGTCTGGGTCTTTCTCTAGCTGGGTCCCTGACACCCTCTAGTGGCAATATTTACATTTAATATTTCAGGAGCTCTCAAAATGTGTTTTTGAACACACTGTGCTTAGCAGCCCACGCAATGCCAAGTACCTATCCCAGTGCCTTCTGCAGTAACCTTTGGCTTGGGAACTAAGAAGAAATGCTGCATTTCTTGCTTGCTTTTTTTTTTTTTTTAATGCTGTAGTTGCAAGCTCAGTGCTATCAGCTGTGGCCAGGCTCTGGCTCACGAATGGTGGTAGCACAATAGGTTTGCTCTCAGCGAGTGCTTTTCAGCTGCTCATCTCTCTGTCCAACCAGTTGCTGCCAAACCCAACCTTGATTCTGGAGAGAGAGGAGCTCTGCTGACACCTCTAGGGATCATGACAGCTGCAGGGATTCACTTGTGTTGGGTGACAAGCAGGAGGCAAGCTGAATGCTAGGGTAAGTGCAGCCAGGATGCCTGGGAGAGAAATAGGCAGGAGCTGGGTGAAAAAGAGCAAGCAAGATGTGTCCTGTATTATCCATATCAGCTCTCTGTCAGGTGTAGCCCTGCTCCCCTTCACACAGAGATGCCTCTTGTCTAACTTTATCCTTGCTTTCAAGTGGTTTTCTGCTTGCAGAATGCTCCTGGAAATTCTGGTGCTTCCCATGGTGGGTAGTTGCAGGATGAGTGTGGGCAGCTCGACAGCGTGATGGCTGGCAGCAGAGCCAGGGTTCCTGGCTGCACACCATGCAAAGAGTCACCCATATCCTAATAAGAACTTTTCTGATAATGCATCTCCCTGCATGTGCCATCGTGTCCTGGAGAGCACCTTCACAGCATTCCCTGCTTGCTTTTCTCTCCGTGACTTCCAGGCCTGATCTGCTTCATCCCCATGGGCTGTAGCTCTCTTGACAACACAGACCAGTGGGGTCTGTGCCTTGGGGTGGCGTGTGAGCCCCAGCAGACCTGTAGTCCTGCTGCAGGAGTACCCAGTGCTCCACAGCACTCAGAATGAAATGCTCATTGAGCTTGTGAAATGAGCTGTGACCTGGTACTCAAGGCACATCTTTCAGTGTGACTAGAAAAGTTGCTTGTGCATCACTGGCCAAGCGTGAGAGCAGTGGTACAAAGTGCAAGGCCTTCCCACTGGCCTGGGCAGCTCAGAGCTCTGGTCTGTTCCTGCCAGCGTTTGATCATCTGGAAACTGGGATTTCATTTATCAAACAGGCCTCTAGTTCTCCTGGTTAGGAAGATGATGAAGACCAAATGTTTCCCCATGGCAGGCTGATTCAAGATGAAGGCCTCAAAGCTGCATGTGACCTATGGTCATACCATGTCCTGTATCTGGGAAGATCACTTTGGCTTTTTTAACCAAAAGAGCAGGAGGAATGCATCACGGTGTGTCAGGCATTACCACATTTAAATTACAGCATTCAACAGCATGCCACTACCGCTTCCTGATTTTTCTCTAGGAATGCATTTTGCAATAGCTTGCCCACGTGGTGTAAAAGATGCTAACCTTCAGGTTATGAACTGGAAATACGAAGTCATGGTTCCAGCTGGCAACATGGTGTTTGTGCCAGGCTTTAACCTGCTTGGGAAACGTTGTGGCAAGCACTAGCTTGAGGCCCAGCCTTTGAGCAGGCTTCTCAGTGCTAGTCCCAGGGAGGAGGCAGCTCTGCATCTGGCAAGCCAAGTGCCTGCCTGTGCAGTATTTACCCCGTAGAGCCAGGCAGGGTGTGCCTTGCCCATAGCCATCGAGTGACTTTGCTGCTGAGTAGAGCTGGGGGGCACACAGACACCCAGTGAGATACCCAGGTCACTCAAACTGGGGGAAGGAGGACAGGCAGGTTTGCTTCAGATAACCTGCTTTCTCCCAGTGAGAGGCTGGTGTAGCAGGGAGCTCTACCTTCAAAGCGGCTCAGCAGGAAAGTAACTCCAGCAAGGTGATGATCAGGTTTAATTCATTTGAATAACATAAGAAAAGTTACAAGAGCTGGAGGGCAAAGAGAACGGAGCTGTGTGGCTCTGGGAATTATTCATAAAGGTTTCAAATGAGAAATTTCAATCTTGCTGTGCATGCGGCATGAACCAGCAAGGTTAGTTGCCACTGTCACCTCTGCTTTGCTGGGAGTCAGAAGGAAGGGGGAAGGGTGAAACCAGGTGGGCTCCTGGCTGTGATCTGCCAGAGGCTGTGACTGGTGGTCAGGGGATAGGACCTGTAGGGAGGAAAATGAGGGGATGAGAAGTAGATGTGACTGCAAGGACAGGGGCAATGACCTGCCATGTTAATAGTCTTTCTAGGACCTGGGTACTGAATGTGTGGTCAAAGCAAACGCCCTTGTCCAGTTGGAAGTGGGAAGATTTTCTTCTTGTTTAGTTCTATCTTTTGAGTTTTTTCTTTCTTCCTTTTCTGCTTTTGACTTCTGCCATAAATAATCACAGCAGTTTTCTTCACTGCAGTTTATTGCATTTTGTAGCCATGCCTGAATGAAACAGATGCAGCTTTCGGCAGATCAGCTAATTTTGTCAGACCTTCCAGTGCTGTGAATGAAACTGAACTGAGATATGTTAATTATATTCCATCAGTACATGGTGAAACCGTGGGCATAAGCATGCTCACTAACACTGCCTTGTTTGCAGAGCTTGGGAGAAGGTTTGAATTCTTCTTTCCGTGTGATACTTCTTAAGACAACAAAGTCCAAAAAGATTTTGTAAAGTCTTATCTTCTGGTGGTAGAAACTCTTGCTAAGATTAGGATGTTCGCTAAAAGTAACAAGGTTGGGGGGGCTGCAATTTCTTTTTCATCCTGATTTTAGCAACTGTACTTCCTTTCTTCCAGTAAATCAACTGGAGAAGTAGCCAGCAATTTTATTACCAAGTGCCTTGATGTGTCCTGGGAGCTGGCACTGGGCAGGATGCAATTGCATTGCTCCCCTTAAAGAAGCAGCTTCCCTCCTAATGCAGAAACCCTTTTGTTTGGCCTGAGGGGGTAATTAAAACACGAAACAGTATAAACAAAGGAGAAGGGAATTGTATCTCCAGACTTTTTTTGTGAGGGAAGATTAAAGGAACCAACTAAGTTTATCTTGGCCTTGCTGGTAACTTGAGTGGCAAAGACCACACTAGAGCTAAGGAGTGGCTGAAGGATATAGGCAGGAGAAGGGTCATGAAGGGGAACACACGGTGAAGGAGGGTGTTGCCCATGACAAAATGGCTTGATGAGAAGTGGATGTATTAAGCTGTGCTGCTCTGCAGCATGACTGCAAACTGTGCAGTCACTGAGGCCACTGAGAAGGAATTTAAGCACAGTGCTGGAGTATGTGCTGCAGGTCTCAGTCTTTCCCAGCCAAGGGCTTTGGGGATGATTTTCCTTTTTTGGGTGGGATAGATATGAGCCAACAGTGCCTTGTTAATACTTCATGATTAATTACAAACATACAAAGAAACCTCTCCCCATCCCTGCTTTGTAATGCCTGTAGGCTTTAGGCTCAGCATTGCTAACCCTTGGGCTGTGTATCCTCATCCCCTTTGCTGCAGTGATCCCTGACTCGCTTCGAGTGACAGCAATCCCACAGACACTGAACAAAGTGGAGCACGACTCCCTGGAGCTGAAGTGCGAGGTGTCCAAGAGCACGGCCCAGCACAGCCACGTCTCCATCAGCTGGTACCGGCAGCGAGGCAGCGAGGCGCCCATAGAGGTCATCTCCCTCAGCCGTGACTTCGTCCTGCGGGCCGGCAGCGCCTATGCCCAGCGCCAGGCCACGGGGGACATCCGCTTGGACAAAGTGGGGGAGACCACCTCAAAACTCACCATCTACAACCTCCACCCATCAGATCAGGGCGAGTTTTATTGTGAGGCGGCGGAGTGGATCCAGGACCCAGACAAGTCTTGGTATGCCATGACCCGCAAGCGTTCCCAGGGTGCTGTTGTCAGCGTGCAAGCCACCGGTCAGTGTCTCCTCTGCCTTTTCTTGCTTGGATGGGTGGTGGGAGGAGGTGGAAAACAGGGATGCACCTTTGCTGGATGGCTGGGGCTCAGCTACCTCCTTTGCTGTTTGCCCAGCTGCTGGCAGAGTGATGGAGGGCCTGAGCACTGCCCATTGGGGCAGATGTCAGCAAAAATCAACTATGGGATACTGGGGCAGCAAGGGGGCTTAGGTGGTAGCCTATCTCCTGATGTTTTCAGTGATCTGTGGCTGACACAGGAGCTAAAATATACATCTTAAGCACTTGTTGCTAGCACAGGCCATTAATAGAGTGGTACAGCTGAAAATAAATCAAAAACCTTTCAGCAACCACTTCAGTGTTGCACAAGGATCTAAAGACCCAGCTGAGCTCTTTCTTCCTCTCTCCCCAAAGGTCCTGCCTCTCAACCCCCAACTGAGCAGGATGTGAATAGGACTAGGCTCCAGCTTACATCCTACAGTGCCACTGAGTCCATGGTCTCTTTACTTGTTTTGCTCTCTGTGACTCAGGTAGCTGTGGCATGATGAATCTCACACATGTTGCCCAGACTACCCTGGCAATGGGCTTTGACCAAGGAGAGGGTATTCTGATGTCTCAGCAGAGCTGCTCCCAGGAATAACAGCTGGGGAAGAAGATTATGGATGTGGAGGCCTTGCAGCTCTTGCGTGCTGGGCAGAAAGCTGGCTTTTCTGTAGTATTGCTGATCTCATAGCAAAAGCAAGCTCATCCACCATTAGATGCATGTGTCCAGGGGATGTCGACTATACAGAGAGTGGCAGGTTGGAAATACCTTGCATGAAGTGTTCCAGCTGTCCTGGTGGGCTTTACCATGCTGATGTGAGTTGATGTCTCTCCCCAGATAAGGAGTTCAGCGTCCGGTTGGAGACGGAGAAACGGACGTACATCGTGGGCGAGCCAGTGGAGTTTCGGTGCATCCTGGAGGCACAGAATGTCCCTGACCGCTACTTCTCCATCTCCTGGGCCTTCAACAGCTCCCTGATTGCCAGCCTGGGGCCCAATGCCGTGCCAGTACTCAACAATGAGTTTGCCCAGCGTGAGGCCATGGGCCAGCTCAAGGTAGCCAAAGAAAGTGATAATGTTTTTGTCCTGAAGATCTATCGCCTCCGCCTTGAGGACAGTGGCAAGTACAACTGCCGGGTGACTGAGCGGGAGAAGACTGTGACAGGGGACTTCATTGACAAGGAGAGCAAGCGGCCAAAGAACATCCCCATCACCGTCCTGCCACTCAGTAAGTAGAGACTTGCCTATCCACTCCTGGGGCTGTTGTTCTACTGGGCAGCTAGCTGGTGAGGCCATGATGAGCCCAGACTTTGATGAAGAGGGAGGATAAAGCATGCTGTGGAAGCTTGGAATTCCAGCTGGCAAGATTTATCTTGTTTTTTAAGGGAAGGGGATATTAGAGAAGGAAGGATGTGTGTTAGGGCCATTAGGTGGGAAAACTTGCCCCCACCTAGGGTAGTCTCCGCAAACTGGTAATTTTGTCCTTGAGCTGAAGGTGTGTGACAGCCTCTGACTTGCTCTTCATACCCCTCTCCTTGCCTTGCTCTACGGGGAGCTGGGAGCTCTAAAGTACCTAGCAGGCATAGCAGGAGACCAGCTTGGCCCTGGTTTATCCTGAGGGCTTCTAGGTTCCTGCAGACTGTTCAGTGGCTGTCTTGCAAGACATCTCTACTGGGAGAAACCAGGGTTTGTGTGCTTCTCAAGCCCCTGTTTGCTCTTTGGCATGGAGCTCTGTCATGGTCACCATGTGTCTGCCAATATAGTGTAAAAACAACTCTGCCCAAGGCTTGCCTGACTGCCTTTTATGTTTGTCAGACAAACATGGTAAATATGGCCATGAAGGGATGAGAGGGTCCATGGACTCATTCCTTGTTTTGCTCTCTGTAGCTCAGGTAACTGTGGCATGATGGATCATGCACGTGTTGCCAAGACTACCCTGGCAGCAGGCTTTGACCAAGGAGAGGGTAACTGCAAGAGGATTTTGTACAATGTTTGTTTCCTACTCTTAGGTTTGTAGGGAAATGCAGCCCTTTCCTCTAGCTTTTTTTCCCTTCCTCATTTCTCCAAAAGAAATTCTGTTTCTTTTCTCTCCTGCCAATGTTTGGTCTCATTTGTTTGGCTTTGAAAATTATTCTAACTAGAAATCTTGCACGGGACAAATGTCTAAAATGTAGTACTTGTAGACACAGCCACCTTTCAGATAGGTTTCATTTTTACCATTTGATAAATCACCAACTCTAGGAATAAATGGGATGATTTTTCAAGGGTGCTAAGTGTCCAAAACTCATCTGGAAGACAGCACAAGTAACCAGAATTCAGTATCTCTGAAAAAACAGCCATAAAGCCCTACATCTCTGGGAAGCTCAAGTTGCCAGGTTTTTTTGGTGTTACCAAATACTGATAGCTGCCTCTAGTGTGGGAGCAGTGGGAGTTTGGGAGAGCTTCTCCCAAAAGGTTTTGTAGAAATGGACGTGGCAAGATGGTGATCATGATGACGTGAATCCCAGGGAGGTGGAAGCTTTTTTTTGCAGAGCCAGTGCATGTTGTAGCAACACAAATTCCCTCAAGTTTGCCGAGATCCCATCCTGGACCTGCAACCAGAAGATGCAGCAAAAGATGTCTCATGAGCCATAGGCAGAGAGATTTCTCCCAGTTTTGTCCTACACCTGCTTTGAGTGTGCAAGTCACCAGGAGCAGCTCGCTGCCCACAAGCTGGTTTTGGATGTGGTCACGCATGAGGTTGAGATGTGCCTGGACCCAAACGTGTGGGCAGTTTTCTGCACCTGGTATAAAGCCTCTCTCCTATAAAGGCCGGCAGCGTCCTTCTGGCAGACCAAAAAGTGGCGAGTGTGTATCATCTCCCCTGTGTGTATGCGTTTTTCTCCTTAGAGACCAGCATCTCCTTGGAGATTGTCAACAACGCCAGCAGTGTCTTGGAAGGGGAGAGCCTGCGCTTTGGCTGCAACGTGCGCTCGGGCTTCGGGCCCCAGAGCCGTCTCTCCATCACCTGGCTGCTGGTGGACAAGCTGAACCGGCGCAGTGAAATTGTGCGTCTGGATCGAGAGGGCACCCTGCAGCCGGGCCCCTCGTATGCTGAGCGCAGCAGCTATGGGGGCATCCAGGTGGAGCAGGTCCGGCCTGGTTCCTTCACCCTGGAGGTCTTCAACAGCATCAAGGCAGATGAGGGCCACTACGAATGCCGGGTGGCCGAGTGGACGCGGACGCTGGATGGGGAGTGGCAGATTGTTGGGGAGCGGCACGCGAGCACCCCGGTGTCCATCACTGCTCTGGGTGAGTACTTGAGGCGTGGGGATGTGGAGCTGTGCTCCCCGTGTGCCTGCACTCCCTCCCTCCCTCAGGAGGTCACCTGCGAATAACTGGGGCTGCTTTTGGCCCTCCTACCCTTGCTTGCTAGTAAAATGGAGGCACCCAGTAGCTGACCTGCAGCTCCTGGTTGGTTGGTGCAAAAACACCTGCATGCCCTGTCGTGTGTGTGGACAAAGACTGAGGGGTGGCTGTGGCAGGAGCAAAGCAGGGGGTGGCTAAGGAGAGGTGAAATACTTCCAGAATCCTTCCAAGGGAGAGGCTGCCCATCCCATGACATGTTCAACCAGTACTGGAGCCAGGCTATGGGCAGTGCAGTGGCAGTACTCCATCAGCAGCATGTGGGCATCGGAGCTTCCTTGCCTGCCCTGGGTAAACCTTACCTCTGCTCCCAGACCAGGAGAGCCAAATGCTGGACATCTATTGGCCAAGCCACCAGAAATGAGCAAGCATCTTTGACAGAATCAGAAGCCTGCAGAAGACATAGGTCAGGAATGGGCCTCACTGCCTCTGCAAGGAGGCATTGAGTTGCTGGCCTGGAACCACAATGTTGTTCATGATGAAGCCAAACTACACATGGAATCATTGCAGCTAGTTGCTCTGCCAAAGTGCTCCTCCGTGTCAAACACAGTGAAGGAGAGGGCAATTTTGGAGAGGCCAGGTAGGACATGAGCAGTTTTGCATGGGTTGAGAGTTACTTTGGTTCTTCTCAGGTCTTGCTATATCAAGCCCTGAACTAGTTCCCAAAGTGCACCACAGGAGACTGAAGAAGGGATGACTTGCGCCTATGAGGCCAATAATTGAAGAATATAAACAACTGGGGAGCTCTGTTGAAAGGTCAAGATGGGCAATTAAGGGTTGTTTGGGCTGGGTTTTTTTATTTCTGCAGTGTTAGTCTTAAGCTTTGGCAAGTGTGTAAGAGACCAGACTTCAAAATTGTATTATATTCTTATAAAAATCTTGCTCTTTTCTGGCTTTCTTTCCCTTCACTTTTCACCTTTTTTCAGAGGCTGCTCTGTCTGGAGCTAGAATTCTTTGCTATATAACTTCCAATAGCAGGTGTGGATGCTAGTTTGTAATGAACTAAAGGCAGATTCTCATCTCGTTTCAACAGCATGATCCTCATGAGGTCAGCAGTATTTGGCCTGCTGTAAGTAGACATATTGGCCCATCTGCCCATCTCTTTGCCACTCACAGAAGTGTTGAGATTAAGTGTTGAAATTTTAAAATGTATCACTTTTCTTCTTGTTAAAATTCAAGGTTCTCAGAATTGCCCAGCAGTTCCAGAAGATGTGATGGAACAGTAGTTGTCCATCCTCCTCCACTCCTTGTTCAAGAGCGATCGCCATCTGTTTAGCACATTCTGTGAATTTCTAAGAAATTCCTAGATTCTCTTCCTACAACAAGCAAAGCTGAAGTAGCTCATGAAAATTTAATGGAGAAAATATTGAGTATGGTGTCATTGCTGCTGAATCTGATGATTTTTGTTCAGTGTAATGTTTTTGAAGTGTCCTGAGAAACTCAAATGAAAGGTGCTAAGAAAGAGCAAGAGAGGTTTATGGCTACAGAAATTGCTAGGTGGAAAATGCAGTAAATTTAGTGGCACTCACATTTCAAGTTAAGGTCTAATCATTTGCCAGTCTGCCAGTGTAAGAAACTCTTTCGCTGAATCAGCACAGATGATGTTCAAACCCATAAATCTATCTACAGGGTGGTTCAGAAGCAATAGCCAGAAGAGAGATGTGCTGTCAGATGAAACCATATGTCCCTGAACTTCTGAGTATCTTGAGTGCTTGGCAGGAACTTCAGTCCCTGGCTAGCTGGAGGAGGAGGGGATAGGCAGGGTGAGGGGAAGCTGTTATAGTCTTGTAGGGTGGTCTTGCAGAAAATCTGCCTGCTTTGATGTGACTTCTCTCCTTTTTTAACCAAGTCCCAAAGGAAGAAGGACCTGTGTGTGTTACCATAAGTTCCAGGAGCTTATTGGTTGAGCTGAGCATCGCAGAAACCCACCTGGCTTTCACACAGCAGTCAAGAATGTCCCTTCATGAAGCTTTCTTGCACAGGCCAGCTGGAGATTAAACATTATGAAGTCAGCTGGTCTTAGTGAAAGTAAGCTGGCTTTTTAGGGCCATTCCTGTCTCAGCGGTGGTCTGAGCTGGGCCCGGTAACACACTTGCCAGGGCAGGAAAGCTGCTGCAGGACTGGAAGGTAAAAGCTTATATGGGGATGAGATGCAGCAGTCCTACAGAGGAGAGAGCCTGAGTCTTGCTCTCCCCTCCTGAGTAATCACTGAATATGTCATAAGAAGCTTTAACCTGAAAGACTGACCTGTTTTCTCAGTAATTACAAGTTCCAGAGCTCTGGTCGGTGGCTCCGTGGGGCTGCAGAGGCTCTTGCTGGAAGTGTGCAGGCTCAGCAGTGTCTGTGCTGTGGCCGGTCTGGCCCACAGCAGCAGCTCTGTGGGTTGCAGTGAGCTTCCCAGCTCATCTCCTGAACTATAATTTCAAGCTAGTGACAGGCTGAAGCTCGGTACAGATCCAGAGGACCTTCCTGTTTCTACTGGGCACTGATCGGTCTCTCCCCTGTGACAGTGGCTATGCCGGGCGCTGCCAGCCAGCATGGGACATCCCACAGAGCCTCCCAGGAAGGGAGTGCGTCTTGGGGATGTCGACAGTGGAAAACAAGTTCCTTGCAAAATCTGCTGGCTGCACTGAAGTGATGAGAAGAGAAGAAAATATTTATCTCTGCAGCTCAGAACAAGTAAATGATGGAAATACTCTGACCCAATATGTAAGCCAGTCAACTGGGAATATGGTTATCTTCAAATTGCTGATTGACTGCTGGTTTTAAATTCCCCTAAACAAACAAAGTGCTGGGGGTAAACAAGTCAAAATGTATTGACTGGTTTGCGGTGGTGGATGTGAGAGAATAACTGCATAAAGCCTTCCTGGAGCTGTGATCTGGAAGAGAACAAAAACCACGCTGTGTGAAGAATAGAAGCAGCCAATTTCTCTCTCTTTCAGTTGCCTCCATCCTGGGGTTTTGTAACTGCTACCACCTCTCCAATGCATGAATGAAGGCTGCTGCTTCTCACTTTCCTCATCTTCCCTTCACCTGTAGCAACCAGCCGCAGACCTGGGGTGGGGAGTGGTGTGGGGCCCCCCTGCCTGAGAGCTGGATGTGAATAACAGGGTGTGCAAGTGGTCAGGCTGGCACTGGGCACCTGCTCTGCCCATCACTGTCCCCTTGCCGCTGTGCTGTCGGGTTTCTGTGCAGGCTTCTGTCAGTGTGCAGAGACTGGCTGCTTGCCCTCCGGGTCTCGGGGGATCTCACTCCTCTGGGCAGAAATCAAGCAGGATCCTGCGGCTGCTGCAGCTGGTGCTCACGCAGGCAGTCAGCACTACACAGGCACTGTGGTTCGGGCACCGCTTTTCATGCCGCTTTGCAATTGCAAACGAGGAGCTGATACAACACAAGCAGCCGATTATTCCAGGCCCGTGACTGAATGACCGCACTCTAGCTTTTGCATGCTAACAGCAGGGCCTGGTTAGGCAGGTGTCTTTCAGAGCCCTTTTCTCTCTCCACAGAGGCCGGCTTTGCCATCACAGCCATCTCCCGCACCCCCGGCGTGACCTACAACGAGTCCTTCGACCTCCAGTGCATCATCAAACCCCACTATCCCTCCTGGGTACCGGTGTCGGTGACCTGGCGTTTCCAGCCAGCAGGCAGCACTGAGTTCCATGACCTCGTCACCTTCACGCGCGACGGCGGGGTCCAGTGGGGTGACAGGTACCTGGGTTTCCGGACCCGCACTGCTATCGAGAAGGCTGAATCCAGCAACAACGTGCGCCTCAGCATCAGCAGGGCAAGCGACACGGAGGCCGGCAAGTACCAGTGCGTGGCTGAGCTCTGGAGGAAGAACTACAACAGCAGCTGGACACGACTGGCAGACAGGACCTCCAACCTGCTGGAAATCAGGGTCCTGCGGCCTGGTGAGTGCTGAGACTACACGAAAGGGGCTGGGGGGTTGCATCGTGGGGGTAGGTTGCATACTGTCGCTGCAGTGGTCTCTCCAGAGCAAGGGCTGCTCTCATGGCTGTGTCTGTCTGACATCTCCCACTTGCACAGAGTATAATTGGAGTATATTTGCTTGGCTCTTCAGCCACTGATAGGTTGGAGTTCCCTTTTCCCCACCGCTTCGGGTCTTCTCTTTGCCGCTCCTGGGGGGTTTTCCTCTGGGAGGTGACGTGACTGCAGCTCAATACAGTCTCTGGGCTGTTCTTGTGAGGTGGAGGTGGCTTTCAGGTTGCCACCTCCATTCATCAGAGCAGTCTAACCTGAGGAAGAGAGGTGAGGGACAGGGCAAATAGGATCAAAGAAGGGGCACGTGCTCCCACCAAAGCCTGCATGTGCACACACTCCATAGTGAGGTGCTGCAGTTCCTGTCTAGTAACCAGCTGAGTCTCCTGCTGCTGGAGGTATCTGCAAAAACAGGTAGTGATCAAGAGCCTGAGTTTCACCCCCACCAGCTATCAGGCCCTTTCCAGCTGGAAGTCACCACAGCTATGGGTACCCATACAGTGTGCAATAACTGGGCAGCAGACACCAGGCTTGGCAGGGAGAGTCAGAAAAATTGCAAGTTGCTCATGCTCTCTATACATCTGGTGGAGAGAGTTAGGTGCCTTCTGTAGGCCTTATCACTGATATTTTGATTGTGCCTTCTCTTGTCCATGAACGGTGTAAAGGTGCATTGTGAGGGCAGCTCTGAGCCATTGCTGAGCTCAATAGTTTGTTGCTGTCTTGGTCTTAGGGCTGGAGCTGATGCTTGGAGTGATACTTTTAGCACCTTAATGACTCTTGACAGCATTTTCAGTCCTACCTTCATGTTCTTGTGTAGAGGGACTCGTTCCTAGAGTCTGTCTTCTGGCTTGAACTTTGTCTTTTTCCCCCCAGTGGCCCCTTTTCATACTCCACTGCACCTTCCCCAAGCCTTGGCAAGACTTTTGAAAAGTCAGGGAATACTATGAGCTCCAGGTACCTCGTGAGCTCTCCATCTTTTTTCTTCCCTCCCTCCTTCCTTGCCCTCATATTCAGGTTAATCTTCTCCATTTATCTTGATTAGCCTGCCTTATAATACATGTTTTACTGCTCACAAGGTCAGGTTGGTGATGTTCATCATTTTAGCTTATTTCCCTAGGAGACACCTTTGGCTGAATATGGTCCCTGGAGTAATATGCATCTTCGTGGCACATCTCTGTGTGTGCATGTGTGTGTGAGAGAAAGAGATATTCATGATAACAGCTGGTAGAAGATAGTCTCTGTGTCTCAGCTCAGGGTAGCCAGGAGGACATTTAAAGGACATTAAAACCATGCTCTAGCAGACAGTTCTTCTTTACTGGAGCAGTAACTTAAGCGTCAAGTGATGTCTTAACAGAACAAGTCATGTAGGTCTCTGTGGTTTTTACTTCTCCCTGTCTCCCTGCTGCTCAACAAGCTTCTGCTACACAAATCTTAGCTGTCAGTCTAACAAGCCTTGCATAATGTTTGTGGTTTTATGACCCACAAAAGGATGGAAGAGGAGAAGGGGCCTCCTCAGAGTATCCCCAGCTCCATGGTTGCACTCCCTCTGAGTTTTCTCTCCATATCCCAGGCAGCCTGTGGCAGCAGGTCATTGATACTCTCTGTGAATGCAGTGCCAGCAGTTGTATTAGCAACTGCTGTTGTTCTCTCTGATTTTACAAGCTGCAGAGGGTCGTGTCATTGCTGGCTGTTTGGCTGGATAATTTCCAGCGAGGAGCCAGGATGATGTGGGAGGTGCCTTCCTCCATCACCTCTGAATGAACATCCTGTTGCCCCCACAGTCAGATACCTGTTGATGAAGCGGATAGTGGTTTTCAGATTATTATCTGGGGCTTCTTCAAAAGCTATCATTCAGGAGGCCTGAACCACTGAACACCCGAGAGCTGTGTCAGTCCAAGTCTGTGGTTCTGTAGTCACCTTGATATGACATAACTTGAGGTTGCTATTGAATGTCTTAGTCCTCACTTTCTCCTTTCCCTTGACACTAGCCATGGGTTCCTGCCTTGACCCCCATACCGGTGAGTTTAGGGTGAACTGTCTCCACTACTGGAGGGACATTAAGGGACACTGGTAAAGACGTCTGGAGGTTGTTTGGCAAATCGAGCCAGTATGTTTCCAAATTATAAGTTAATGCTAGGATTCTAGTTTCCTCTAAAACCTATGCTCCCCGTTTGTCAAAGTGACCTTTCTATTTGACAGGTTCCAGGTGCAGATGTGGCAATTGATATATGTCAGCCTATAAAGTGAAAATGGCAGAATAGTGGCTACCTGATTGCTTCATTAATCTCTTTGCTTGGTGAAATCCCACATCTTCAAGGGAGAAGGTGCTGGAGCTTCTCCTGGTGTGTCAGTTTGCCATTTTAGTTTTCAGCCTGTGTCTCCTGGGCTCTCTTGCAGTCAGTATTGTTTGTAGTTGTCATCTGTGCTGAGTGTTAACTGCAGAGGTGGCAGTGCTGGTTTTGAATTGCATGTTTTAATGTGGCTGTGAAGTAATTTCATCTCTGGCTCTCTTGTGGCTAACAGGTAATGTTGAGGAAATGTCTGCAGCTTGAAAAACTCCTTTCCTGCTCCCAGGAAGAAACAAGCAGTATCAGAGAAATGGAGCCCATAACTCTTGAAGGAGGAGGGAGTGAATGAGGCAGGCAGTGGCAGTGTTAACCCAGCTCTGAAGTGAAGGTCTATAGGTGACATGGCCAAAGAGCTCTGCATGGCATCTGGAGCCAGGTGTGGCCTTCGAGTGTGACATCCATGGCCTGTTGAGCATGAAACCATTTTAAGGACTGGAATTATGAGGAAAAGCCCTACAAAGGTTGCTGGCTATATGTGGGAGATCTTACAGAGAGTTTAGGCATGTTGTTCATCGCTTGGTGGTTCATGAAAATTGAGCAGCAGTAGGATGTGGAGCTCCTTTTCGTGGCCTGCGCCTCACTGTCACACCTCAGATTGCAAAGGAGAGGGAGGCTTGTGCACGAACAAGGGACACACAACCCCAGGTAGCTCATGTGTGCTTTACAGGGAGAGAGACCTGCACTGCTGTAGGGTGGATGCTGCGTTTTAACTTCTGTAGGCTGAGGAAAAAATCCAGGCTACTATGGGGTCTGTCATGCAGGGTAGTGGATCAAACTAGTTAGATCCACTGTGGCCATTTTGTCTCCTTAGAACACAGTGATCTCCTTTTTACTTCCATCTCTTGAGCTGCCTGCTGTTCTTTCTCAGTGAGCTCATGTTACATCAGGGAAGAAGGAACAATAAAAGTACAATTTGCTTCATTTCAGCTGCTTCCCCAAAGCCGAAATTGGCAGGAGGCCGTGCAGAGGAGCACAGACTGAGATTAGAGCAAGTCCCAAGTGCAGAGGTGGAGATTTCTTTTCACCACCACGTTTTGTTTAGGGCTGCCTGTTGGCTGTGTTGTCTGGCCTGCCTCTGAAGCCTAAGGTCTTTCATCCTCAAGAGTTGGGGCTTGCCCTTAGGATTCACCACCCCTTTCCTTTCTAGAGCCTTTTCCTTGTCTTTTGCACGCTTACCCTTTTATAGGTGAAGAAGAACATCCTTCATGCAATCTTTACTGAGGTGGTTTGCAGGAGTCAGGACAGATGTGTCTTGTCTTTAGAGAGGACAGATGTGGGGACTCCCTGCCATTTGCTAATCTCCCAGGTTTAAGGGGAGGCAGTGGTGCAGGTGGTTCGTTTTGGACCCACAAAGCATTTGGATATGTTCTAAGCAGTATTCCCTTGCTGCTCTCTGCCCTCTTCCTCACGGAGCACGGAGGAGGAACAGTACCTGAGCTCCAGGTCCTGACCACGGGAGGAAGGTGGTAGATGTGCATGGGACAAGGGGAAAACCAGGGACTGTCAGGCAGGCTCTATTCCCAGCTTCTCTTTGGATTGTGCATCTCCCTGCTGTCAGGTGAGTCCTGTTCTGGCTTATCCTTGGATCTTGCTTTTCCCTGCCAGGTTTTCAGGGATGGAGTGTCTGAGACAGGAGGTGCTGTCTGGGAACAGCATAAGTCCGTGTGGGTCTGTAGGACTCAGACAAGGGGAGCAGACAGTCTCTGGCAGCACAGCATGTGACGGGGACTGTGCTGCGAGCTGGGCAGGCTAGGACATCTGGAGAGGACTCTTTTGGCAAGGAGGCTTGACCAGGTTTGTGCTGGTGTATTAAATTGCCATCGTCCTCATGTGCATTACCACATCTGTCTTTCCCCTTCAGAGCAAGCCAGGGGGTAATTCAGCAGAGCTTTACGAGGGACAGAGGCCTGATTGTTTGGGAGTCCCTCTGGCAACAGCAGAATAAAAACAGCAGGGGTTTCACACAAGCAGGAGGTTGTGATGACCCCACCCTAAGCAGCCCCCTCATCTCTTTGGTTCTCAGGCACAGACCTGCCCATCCCGACCTGCAGGGCACCCACCTCCCCATGACACTCTCCTCTTCCTACCCAGCCCCTTCCTTGTGTTGTCTCTCAGCCCGTTCTTTTGTGATTGATCCTGAAGCAGGCACACAGGGGGAAAGCTGCTATTGCTTCTATAAATCTGCCCTCTTTCTGCTGAGTTTTTGACAGTAATGAACTTGGGAGGAGCGATGGGGAGGGGTGGTGGGGGATGCAGATGCCACTGGTGCTGGGCTTCTCGCTGCTTTTTGCAAGCTGTGCTACAGCAGATTGATTGACCTGGGAGACGTCGAGCAAACAAGGCAGTCAGGCTCTTCATTAGGACATTAATTAGCTTCCAGGGCTCTCCAGAGGCTTCTTTGTAAAGTTTGGTTTATTAGGAGCTGTCAAGTTGAAACCATCATGGAGAAAAAGGGTGAAGGCTTCCCAGGCTGGCTTTAGGAAAACTGGGGGAGGGCTTGTACCTGAACCCTATTCTGAGAGAGAGGTGAGCCAGAGCTTTACTTCCCCTAAAACACTGCACCTGGGTGGGTGCAGAGTACACGGTTACCCTTGTGGTGTCCGTGAGAAACCCCCACTGACAGCAGCCTAGCTGCATTGGGGTAGCAGTGGCCAGAGAAACCTAAGGAGAAGAGAACACAGGTACCTTATCTCTTTGTCAGCCACAGGGAGACTTCTCAGTGTCCTGCTCATCCTTCTATCTGAAGACTCAGTCAGTGGCCAAGCATGGGATAGTTGTGACTGCACAGGCTGAGGATGCTGGGAGGATGAAGAGGAGATGAGGCAGAGGAGAACTGGAAAAACAAAATGCTTTATGGCATGCTTAATGCTGGGAGAAGAGGACTGATTTTCAAACAATTACCAAGACACGTGTGGGGTGTAAGGAAAGGCTTTTTCTAACTAATGAGACTCAGCTATTACTTCCTTTCCTCCATCTCATTTCTTACTAGAGTCTGCGCATGAGGAAATCTCTCGTGGAAGGATGTGAAAGATGCCTTTTCTACCACGTTTAGCCAGTGGGGTACTGACCAGAATCATGAGTGGAGGCTCAAACAGGTGTTTCCAAGGGCCAAAAAGTGCCTACCTAAAAAAAACTGATGCTTTTTGCTGCTGGCAGCATCCAGTAATAAAGTTAAACAAAGAAAGCTAATGAGCTGGAAACTTCCCTACAGAAGTGAAATCTGAAAAGTTTGCTGATTGCTTGATCCCAGAGTGGTTTTGCTCTGTAGAATATCACTGCTTTCCTGCTTTACAGCTGCCTGCTTCATCTGGCAAATAGTTGTACTCTTGCTTAAGTGTTGAAGGAGTTTAAGAAGTGCTCAAGAGGGGCAGGGGCTGTTCAGCAGCAGCCATGACTGTGGTGCAGAGCAGACTCCTCTCCCCTGGGTACTCAGAGACTTGCTCCTTCTCTTCACTGCCTGCAGGGTAAGACCTGCTGTCTCAGAGCTGCTGCTCTCTCCTGTAAGCATCCAGCACACAGAACCCTCAAAACAGTTTCAGTGTTGCACAGCACAGGATGTCCTATTGCATAGATCCATATTGGTGACCCAGCTGGTGCCCTTTTTCTTTTCCAGGTGGCACAGATGGGCTTACTTCCTCCACTTCGAATCCTTGTTTATCTCCTGCCCTTGCATATTTGCCCTGGAGAGCTCTGTCCCCACACTTGCCAGGTCCCTTGGAACATCTTCCCCACTTAAAATGGCTGCTGCGTCCTGTGCACAGCTACTGATCCACAGGCTGGAGCCATGGGGTGCTGTTTATCTGCTTTTAGCCATGAAATCCTGCTCTCTGCATCCCTGTCCCCCGTGTTCTCTCTGTACCATCACTGTCATACAAACCTGAGAGCCCACTCTTCTTGCTCTTGTTGTCATACCCTCTACTATCTGGGCACTGGTTTGTAAATACAGATTAGAGGTGAGGTTTTGCCTGTGGGCACACATCCATCTGAGGGTACCCCCCGCCCCACTTCCACTTTCTGGCTTGCTTTCTCAACTGGCTGTGGTTTTGTGCTCATAGATGTTGGAGAGGTGCTTTCAGTCAGCTGGGCAAATCTGACCTGGTGCAGATGACACATGGTTGGGAGGATACATTGGTGTCAGTGAAGCCGAAGCATCCAGAGAAAATGCTGTCTTCATCCCACAAAAAACATTGCTAAGTGGAAACAAGCCCATTGGTGCAAGCAGCAGGGGAGCAAGTTCATGCTGGATGTGCTACAGTGTTCCCCGCTCCATGCTGGGGATGCTGCCAATGGCCTTGTGGGGTTTGAGCTGTGTTTCACCTCCCTTTGACGTTCTGCGAGCACTGACACTTGGCTTCTCTGCAGATTTGTGTGTAAATGTTTTTGTTGGAGCCAGACGTGTTCAGATGACTGTAGTTATCTTCAGGGTTTCCCTTGGGGCTTCAGCCTGCAAAATGCACCCAAGAACGTAACTCGAGAAGTTGGATTTTAAATCTGTAAAGCACCTTCAATGCATTTCCTAAGTATGAAGGGGGTGAGCATGCATCCTTGCACCTGGTGGGATTGTGACATGGCCTGGCCTGCTCTGTGTGTGCCCACTGATCTGACTGTGGGGAGTCTTGCTTTTCAGTCCCTGAAGAAGACTGACAATGCCAGAAGAGCTGGGCTCTATTCAGAATATGTTGCTCTGTTCAAATTAACTCCCTTCACGGTTACTTTTTTAGGAGCAATTTTTTCCCTTCAATTTCAAAGCACTCTCTGCTCCTCTCTTTGATACCTCCTGAGTGGTTTTCCACTCCCATTTGCAGGATGTGTACACAGAGCCATGGTGTCAGCCTGTTTGCAGTCCATACACATGCAGCTTCTTTGATGTTGTCTTGCACGTCTTTTCTCCTTACACTTTAGCTTCTCATTGATTCCCTGTTTGCTTTTCCTTGGACTAAAATACTCTGCAGTGAATAGTACTTAGACACTGCCCAGCTCTAATGCTGTGTGCATCCCTCATGTCCTTCAGGTCTCCAAAAGCAGACTCAGCAGGGGCAGCCTGTG
This sequence comes from Heliangelus exortis, assembly GCF_036169615.1. Lineage (NCBI taxonomy): Eukaryota > Metazoa > Chordata > Aves > Apodiformes > Trochilidae > Heliangelus > Heliangelus exortis. The sequence continues at coordinate 104,239,317 of NC_092422.1, read as the reverse complement.
GGGAGAGGGAGGACTGATGATGAGCAGGTTTCCAGCTAGGTGTTGGCCACCATTCTCCTTCCACAGTCCATGCATGGATCCCCAGGCTGTTGGCTGCCCCACTGGTCTCCACAAGGTGAGTGTCCTAGAGGCCAGCAGCCTGAATGCTGCAGCAGCATGGTTTTTCTCTCGCTGCATTCTTAGTCCTCTCATCAGATCAGTACCTGGCCCAGGTGTACCTTCCAGCATGTCCGAGCAGCAGCTTTGGTTGTCCATCCTTGTGTGTAGGACCTGTGCCATTTTTCTAGCTTCTGTATCACACGGGGTACTTCTCCAAGGATGAGAAACTACATACTGCCTATCAATCAGTTGCACAGACAGGCTGTGTCCTGTTTTGAGATGAACAGCCAGGCCATGCCCAAATGACTGTAAATCCCCTCCCTCTTGCCTTCGTGACACTGGTTGAACTGATGGTCTGGGGGTGTCTTCTGCTGTTGGGACACAGCTGACTGAGCATTCAGCACAGCTGAATGGCTTTGTTCTTCAACATGACAGTGACCTGCATAGCCAGGTGGTGCAGCAATGCCCACGTAAAGGAAGCAATAAAATAACCCAGCCATTGCTTCACGTGGTGATTTTACCTTGCAAGGCTAATACTTAAGTGTCAAAGCAATAAACAAGGAAAAATTTTATCTGAATGTTTTTTCCAGAACTTTAGTTCATAAGAGGATGATTATTTTGGGGTTTCTACCTGCTCAGACATTGGTCAAAGACTAAATTCCTGGGTTCACTGAACCTGTGATCTGCTTCCTCACATCAAAATGGCAGGGTCCACACATGCTGAACCTATGGCTGAGCATCTTTTGTTTTAACATATTCATAACCGTTGGTTTGCCAGGGCCATCTTACTTGCCTAAATAAGACTTCTGGATGCTGTTAAAAAAATTCCTACACTTTTCCTTATCCTACTTTATAGAGAAGCAGGGAGCCCAGATAATGATGGATCTGTAGCCCATCCTGCTGTAATATTTCCTCTATCCTTAAGAAGTTCAAGAAGACAATTTCTTGAGAAATGACAGATGGCTCATTTCACTTGGTTATTCTTCCACACAGTTGACAGATTTGCTGGTTAATTTATGGAAGCAGCAGTGTGATGAGTGTTTAGGGTGCAGGTGGAACTATTCTAGCACATGGTTGCACAGAAGGAGGTTATCCTCATCCCTGACATGTGCTGCTGGCTGCATGGTCCTGTCCCATTCCTTATTCCAACATTGAACTCTCTGTGCACCAGCTCAGTTTACTAAACCAGCAGAAAATTAATCTGGAGGAAAGGAGTAAAGGTGAGTGGGCTAGCTTTTGGATTGATTCAGTTTGGTACTTCTCAGGAAACTTCATCTTTGCATGAAGGGCAGCACTGACAGCCTGGGACTGGCTGGGCTCACGCTCACAGCATCCAAAAGACCTCATGATCCTGCCTGAAGTCTGTCTGGAAAGCTTTATCTCTGGATAGCAAAAAATTACATTTCATACTACCCTCAGCAGTTCATACCTCTCTCTTTTTGTGTAGCAGCTAGCTTTTCAGCAGTAGCAGCTGAAAATGCTGAAGTCAAATACAGTGCATACAAAAGTCAGTTGTGTGCTACAGGGTACAGTTGTACTCTTAGCATGCACCTACACAAATTTATTTTTCTGATAGCCTGTTAGGAAATTCAGCCATTAATGGCCAGGGTCCAGAATGGCATGGAAGTCTGTGTGTGATGCTGCTGCATGTGTTATAATTACACATATATATTTAATTACTTTTAAATATACTAATGTATATTTAATTACTTTTTTTCCTAATTGTTGGAGTGCTCCTTTGTTTGAAATCTTTCTGATGAGGGGTTGATGAAATAGCAGTATGTTTGGAGGGTTTTTTTCTTATCCTTGGTGGCTGTAGCTTGGTACTGAATTTATCTTGTAGTGATCTTGTCTCCGTATTTTAATTTTCAAGTCATCAGTGAGCTGTATATTGTTTTCTGACAGCAGGCACAACTCATGCTGGGAATCTTGTACTCTTCCCCCCCCTCCTCTCTCTCTTGCAGAACTTTTACATTCACATCAATGTTTAGCAGGAAGGTGTCTGTCTTTAGGTCTGTGGGGTGTTCTGCTTTGGAGTATATATGTTTATTTCTTGAATTGGCTCTGAGTCCGTGCTGTCCTTCAGACAGATGTGATTGCTGCTTCTTGGGGAAGCTCATTCTTTTTCCAGAGCAGCAGCGTGTTCCAGCTGGTGAACTCAGACTTAGCCATGGCCAGACCTTGGAGGCTATGGGCTTCCAGGCTTTCTCCATCCCTGGAGCTACTCACACAACCTTCTCTATATATGCTCACAGATGTATGGTTTCTGGGTTTTCAAGAGACTTTCTGGGTCACATATGCATGCTTCCCTGAGGCCTGCTTTGTTACCTGCTAGTCTTTTAGCTGCTCCACTGGCTCCAGTGTGACATGGCTGATAATCCCTGGCTGTCCTCTAGCTGAGCAGATGTCCTTGTATTCACACCACAGCATGAGGCTTGCAGCCACGGACTTGACCCACAACCCAAATGTTCCATAGGTCAGCAGTCTGACTGTGCTGCTTTTGAAGAGAGAGGGAGCGTAGGGCTGCTTGTCTGTAGGTTTGGCTGATGGGGTATTCTCCTTCTGTGGGGCTGAAGCTGGTGTAGGTACAGCAGAGCATCTGATGCAGGCAGGTCCACCATGTGGTACAAGGAGAGATGCCCATTCTGCTTTGCCACAGCATCCAGTGGCAGCATTTTGATCTCACCAAGCTGCACTTCCCCATGTTACAGTAGTACAGTGTTCTTCAGGGAACTGCCTGTGGTTCAGTTTTGGGCTGGGGCTGTTAGATTGGGTAATGCTCAACATGTACAGCTACTTCGGTACCCCGTTTGTCTTTCTGCAGCAGCAGGCTATGAGGCTGGAGAACTTCTGTGCCTTCTGGACTATGGACTTTGTGGCAACTTGCTGATCATATTGAAACGCAGGTCATTTGGTGGCTTAATCCCAGCTGGGTCACAGCCAGCTCCTAGGCTTGCCTTTGAGCTGGGAGCACCCACCTGTCTATGCTGCAAGAGGCATTATTTTCAGCATACACGTAAGGAACTGTATATTTTGGAAAGAAGTGTCATGTGGTGGATTTTTAGCAAAATACGGATTGATTCAGTACTTGTAGAGGGTAGAGACCAAAGGCAGACAGGCTTAAGCCTCTCAGACCCCAGAGGAGTGGGGGCAGCATATGGGTGGCACCCAGGGTGATGCTGAGAGACAATGTCCTGGGTGGATGAAGGCATTTCTGCTCCTTCCTTCTCTGCCTGGGGCTCTGCCCTGGCATGGCCATCTGTGAAAGAGCCATTGCACTGTCTCTCCAGGTGAGTCAGGCAGGGGAGGGCAGACTCAGATTAACAACCTGTCTGACTGCAAGTAGAGGGTGCTGTCCTTCTGACAGAGGAAGGAGGAAGATGGTGACCCACATCCAGCTAGACTAACAGTCCGTCAGTTTGGTGACTTCTCCAGAGATAGATCTTCTCTATGTGAGAAAGAAGTAGCATACAAAAATAAGGATTTAATTTTATGAAATAGGTAAGCTAGAGAGGTTGCAGGAAGACCTGCAACAATAGGAGAGTCCCAGCTGTGGCTCCTTGCCATGTATTCTGCTTTTCTTAGCATGTCCAACCCAGAGCAGTCCACCTGCAACCAGAACCTGTGCAGTTTGGGGACCACAGAAACTTTTGGCATTGCTGTGAAACCAGCACTGCTGAAGCTGAAGATGGCAGATTGATGTTCAAAGCCTGAGCTCTTCCATCTGCTGGCCTTGGGGGTGGGGGGTACAGTGGCTGAGCCTTTCTCAGAAAAGGGTTAACATTGTCTCTCCTTCCCATGAAGCTTCTGTCCTAGTAATTCAATCATGTCAGCCTGTTTGCAGGCAATCATTCATTGTTATAGGAACACTACAGTAAAGTGACAAGTTAATAATGGCAGTAATAATGGCAGGAAAAGTCTAATGCTATTTCCCTTTCTCCTGCTCCTGTTGCACCAGCAGCCTCCCATGTTGGCTAATGCAATTTGCAACCTCGCTAATCCAGTTTCAGGAGGAATTGTTTTCTGTTAAAGAGAACAACAGGAGTTGGGAGCTGTGCTGCCATCCTCCTGCCATCTCTGGGGAGGCTGCCCCAGCACTGGAAGTCTTTGTCTTTCTGTTGCTGTGATTTCTATGCCACAGTTAAGCCTAATGAGCAAGGTCCTCTTAGGAGCATCTCATCTTCTTCCCTTCTGCAAGTGTCTTTCTCCTGATGCCTCTTTGTCTGCAAGTGCTCATACATCTTTTCAACATTTGTTTGCTTTCAGCTAACCTAGTAAATGTGAGTCATCCATCCCTTGCTGTGCTGAGTCAGCAGGCTGGCGTGTACTTGCTTGACTCCTGTTGCCCAGTTTCCCACCATCATTAACATGGGTGTCCTTGGAAATGTGTATGGGGGTGGAGGAGACTCTTCAGCCCTGCTTTCTGGAAGGAGGAACAGTTGGCAGAGGTGCCGTGCATGAGTGTGTGTCTAAGGCTGTGGCAGGACAGTGACCTGCATATGGGCCCTTGGAATCACAGGCAGACATTCCCAGTTGGGAATTTGGTCACTGAAGGTTTTTTGGACCCTAGTGAGGGGGGTGATGAGGCACCTTTGGGTTGTGACCTCAGGCTGAGGGGTTGTCTGAGTCTGTGCCAAAACCCCTTCAGGGTTGTACCCTGAGGGTACCAGGAAGAGATGGGTTCCTCTCAGGAAGAGTTACCTTGGGGCCATGTTTCTAGAAACTAGTCTCTCCTGATCAGCCTGCTAAACCCCATGTGTGATGTTAAAACATGAATGGGTTCGGGTTGGATTGGCCTCCTTTTTTCTCCCCACACCCCACCCTTCAGCACAGTGAAATCCCAACAGAGGCTTTTAAAAGTAGGACATTCCCCAGGAAAACTTTTTGCAACACTTCATCAGTTCTCTGCAGGCAAAAGTGTCTTCTTGGAGGAGCTCTCCCCAGAGGGCAGCAGCCTTTAAAGTGGGACACCACCTCCCTACCATGGTGACAGGGCTCCCCCAGGAACTCTTGCTGATGGTGGCCATCCTCCTGCCCACTCCTCCTGCTCCATGGCTGCTAGCTCCTGTGGAGCTGGCTCTTTTCCTGGAAAGCACTCCCCTCCTCTTTCACTACAGGGCAGTACACTGGGGTTTTGTATGGGCATTTTTGGGGGTAGGGTGTCTTCAGCTGCACCTAAACATAACCGAGCCAAAGCTCCGTAATAGTAGCTCCAGGAGGGAAGTGTACTCCAACTGTTGTATTTTCTTGCTGCCTACAAGGAAAGATGATGTAAGGAGTCTGAGACAGAGAATTTTTAGGTACAGATTGCCAAGTGCTTTGGTAAAGGCAAGTGTTGTAACCCCTGCTTGATGATTAGGAAACAGAGAGGAGGGAGCCAAGCTTCACCACAGCAGCAAGTCAGCAAAAAGGATGTGAATCACGTCACTGCCTCTGTCCTCCTCCTCTGGTGACTGCTTTTCCTTCCCCCAGATATTTTTATAACTGTACTTGCCTGCATACCCAGCATGAAGAGTCTTGATTGCTTGCTTGGTGGTGTGTAGAAAACCCTTACCATATGTATCAGCTTATAGAGCACCCAGCCGTGTTGTAGCCTGCTGTGGTTGTAAGGTGCATCTGACTTGGCCTCCCAGCCCAGAGGTGCGAGTTTTGAGGACCAGAGACTGCTGCAAGTACCCTGACACAATGTGTGTCCCTGCAGATGAATGGGGATGTTTTTATCAGCTTGGGAATTAGGGGAAGGGGACTGAGATGCTCTGTGAAGTGAGGTGTCTACTTAGTATATGGGCTTGCTATGGACACCTCATGTCTTTGCCAGCCTCTCCCCCTTAAGAGGCACGTAACATCCCTCCAGCACCAGTGATTATTCCTTGAACCTCCTGCAGCTCCTCCAGCAGATGCAGTGGGATGCCCTTGGCAGTGCAAGGAGAGAGTGCCTCTGTGCCATCAGAGAGCTGGTGTCTTCTGTCCTGTCTCTGCCTGCCAGGGTCCCTGCCTGAGCACCACTGCAGAGTTCAGTGCCTGCACACATTCTTCACACAGGTTGCGTGGCTTCATAGGGGCTGGCAGACCAGGCTAGCTTAAAAAAAAAAATGTGAGGGTTGTAACTATGTCTTGTTGCCAATGTAAATTGAAAGCCTTTAATAGAATATGAAGGGCCAGTTACAGTCCATCAAGGTATCCCTCTTCTCTGGCACCCTCCAGGGAGCCAGGAGACATTGTGACAACAGGATTATGGTTTGCAGATGATAGGCACAATAACTTCACCTAGACACACACACTTGTTTCCCTCACTAAGCAGATGTTTTCGAGGCTGTTAGGAAAACACCAGCCTCTTCACAGTGCAAGAGAAAAAGCCATGGAACTGTGCCTGTTCACATCACTGCTTGACAGAGGGCTGGAGCAGCACTGTCCTGATACACCGAAACCCCAGTCCCTGGAGCAGTCAGGATCAACTCAGCATTTGAAGGCCAGGCCCCTTCCTGGCTTGTTGCCCAGGTAAATCTCTAAGCCAGGAAAGGGAGTTTTCCTTGTGTCAGGAGGGTGAGGTTTGGCTGGCTGAGTGCCTGGAGTGTCAGTCTTCCTGCGATCTCACTCAGGCACCAGCAGCTACAATCATTCCTGTGTCATGCAGGCATCTTTAAACATGACCCAGCAAGCTGCACAAGGCATGAGAGCCACTTTGCACTGGAGTAGATTTACCACCAGAATGGAAAGAGATGAACTCCCTGGCCTTGTATTACACCATTAACCATCACCTTGGACCCCTAATGTCAGGATTTTTTTTTTCCTTTTAAATTATTGTTCCCAAGTGCAGGATATGAGGTTTTTGGGTTTGCATAGTCTGTGAACGGTGTCTGATAATCATCCATGCCCTCTCCCTCCAGTAGGAGAGCAGAAGTGCGAGCAGCCCCACAAAGCTTCCCACGTCCTAACCAGAGTGTGAGCAGACCGTCTCTGCCCTGACTGAGCAAGCAAACCAGCTTGCAGCCAGAAGGTGAGGTTGCCCTAAGGTAACCTGGATGCCACAGTGCAATTCAGCAGTTTTTAGCCTGTGGTGTTAAAGGCTGTGAATTACTTCTATAGGATTTGCAAAAGGTAATGAAGAAGAGGTAGGTATGCATTTACTGTGCAGGAAAGCACAGGGAAGCATTTGGTGTTCACAGATTGGAAAAGACCGAGAATGCCCTCTTTAACTGTGTGAGATGGAACCAAAACCTGCAGTTGGATTTTCCATGGCGTGCCTCTGTTAGGAAAATAAAACATGTTACATGAGAAGTGGATTGGCAACGGTGTCATTATGTATCACCGATACTGCTAATCTAGATGAAACTTTGCGTCTGGTGTTATGAATCTTCAAGCATGTGCAGTCTAGCAAAGGGAAGACCTGTAATTCCCTGCTGCTCCTACTGGTAGCAGTGGTAGAAGTGACATCTCATCAAGATCTAGGGGACTCTGTAAATGCATGAGCTAATTCCTGAACACAGGCTGCAATAGCTGCCAGGGAAGGCTGGGGTGCGTGCATGGAATTTAAGATCTCATTTCTACTGGAGTTAGTAAGGTTTCGTCCCCATCACCCTCACTGCCATGAAGAAGACATCTTCCCAGGAGTTGAATGGAAGCAGGAAGAGCTGCACAAAGGCTATCCCAGAGTCCTTGGATCACCTCAGGGGTCTGTGATGTTTGTACACAGTGAGAATTTCCCTGATTATGGTCTGGGAACAAGTCCTTACTGCTTCAATGAAATACATCTGTCACAGGCACAGGTTGGTTTCCCCAAACACCAGGCTTGAAAATCATCCATGCCCATCCTCCTCATTTTCATTTCCTGGAGGTGCTGCAGTGTAGGAAGAACACTGGGAGAGATGCTTGCATTTCAGCAGCTCTGGTCTGCGTATACCCTGGTTTGCTCTCTCTGTGTGTGTATGTGTTGATATTGAGCAACCCTGCCACACGCAGCATGTGTATATACTGCATTTTAATAGATATAGGGCTACTGACTTAACATACATGGTTGCTATAGTAACAGAGGTTTCCTTAGTAACAGTTGCAGAAAATAATCCAGTACCAATTAAAAATAAACTGTTTGGAAAGGGGGCTGGGGGAGAAAGGAGACTGCTGAGAATCACCTTCCCCTTTATTGGTTCATCTGCCAGGGACTCAGAAGATTGATTAATGCTTGAAATAAGCTTTCTTAACCAATGGTGAGCCAAAAAGGTGGGATGAGTGTGGGTGGGGTGTCTAAGGCTGCTGTTCTGAAAGAGAAACAAAGGGGAAGGGGTGTGTCTGGGAATACAACAGAAACACAACAGGGTGATGCTAAATCTCTCCATTAGGTTTAAGTCCCCAGGGAGGGAAAACAAGGGACTATTTCTCTCCCTCACTCACTCACTCCTTCCCTCCACTGTCAGCTTACCATACCCATAACACAGCCATCGAGTCTTTATTAGCATACTGATTAAATCTACAGGCAATCCAGGCTCCAGGGGAACATCTAATATGTTACCAGGATGCCTATCTCAGATGCTGTGTTAGAGCAGAAAGCATCACTGTGGCGGGAGTTATTCCCTCCCATCCTGTGCCGTCCTCTCCCTTGGCCCCATCGCTCAGCACTTGTGGCAACAGGCATCCGAGACCCTGGGGCCCAGGGGAAGCTGGAAGCAAAGTGTGATGCAGAGGAGCCTGTGCCTGGGAGAGAGGGAGAGGGAGAGAGAGGAGACAACGTTGCTTCTCTGCAAACACAGGATGCGTGGGATGGGTTTCCAGTGTGCGGATGGGCACAGCTCCCCTGGCAGCCTTCAGCTGTTGGTGGCTGTGGTGCCACGCTTGTGCCGTGCTGCTCATGCTCAGGGTGCTTGCTGGCTTTGCTGGGAGATTTGCAGATATCCCTTCACCTGGTGGTAAAGCAGCATGCCCCCTTTGAGGGGGAAGCTGCTGTGTCCGGAGAGGGAAAGGAGAGGGGGTGGTGGCAGAGCTGCTGGGAGGAGTGGTGTCTCTGGCCAGGAGTTGCTCCTCTCCTCGGGTCTGTAGCCAGTGGTGCTCCAGGGCACACTGAGCACAAGTGTCACAGGAGGGGGCTTTGTGTCCTCCCCTGCAGATGGGAGTGCCCTGGGTCAAAGCTAAGGCTCAGGACACCCCAGCCTGAGCACAGGCAAGGGAGGCTTTACCTCCTGCTCCTGCAGGGAGAGAGGAATTGGAAATCTGTGTGCCTCTCTCCCTGCAAGGACAAGAGCTAATGATACTGCCCTGCCACCCTCAACACTGTCTGACCACTTAGCTACCCACGTGGGAACTGCAACTGTGCTTAGGAAGCCAAGGGTGGTGACATGCCTGTGGCTTGTCCCAGCTTTGTGGTCCATGCTGGGCCTGGAGCCAGAGCTCCTGGCTGCTGGAGAGCCTGCTTCCCAATGATGCTTTGCTGTCTGGTGCTCTTTTACACTTGTGCTCCTGTTTGCTCTTGTACCTATTGCATGTCTGTGGGTTATGTGTTGCTGAGCTGGCTGACATGTGACAGCAATAGTCTTGTTTAACTCACTCTCCCTGGAAATGGTTTTCTCTGGAACTGGTCAAAAGCTCATTGCCCTGAGGTGCAAGTGGTATGACTTCACCATGAAGTAACCCACAGAGTTTGGGTGTAGCCTTCTTCCTATGTTTGGTGCCTTAGACCACAGTGAATTAAGAAAGGGAATCTTCTAAAGCATAGGTTGTGGAAAATCAGCCTGTTGCTGAGGGACACAGTAGGAGGATCCAGGAGTTGAGTGGGAGGTGTAAGAAGAGAGAAGATTTGGTAGAACTTCTGAATGCCTTTGTCTTAAAGGTCCAGTGCAAGTGAGACCCAAGCAAGAGCAACAACACCTTGCAGCTGGGGTGAGTTTCCTTTCCGTGTTAATGACCAGCCTCTCCTCACACTTCTCCATTTCCCCCTCACAGTGACTAAGCTGCAGGTGAGCAAGTCCAAGCGGAGCATCACTCTGGTGGAGAACCGTCCCATCCCCCTCAACTGCTCCGTGAAATCCCAGACCAGCCCTGACTCCCACTTTGCTGTGCTGTGGTATGTCCACAAGCCCTCCGATGCTGACGGGAAGCTCATCCTGAAGACCACGCACAGCTCGGCCTTCGAGTACGGCACCTACGCGGAGGAGGAGGGGCTGCGGGGCCGGCTGCAGTTCGAGCGCTCGGCATCTGGGGGCCTCTTCAGCCTGACAGTCCAGCGGGCAGAGGTCCGAGACAGCGGCAGCTACTACTGCCACGTGGAGGAGTGGCTGCTCAGCCCCAACCATGCCTGGTACAAGCTGGCAGAGGAGGTGTCGGGGCGGACCGAGGTCACTGTCAAGCAGCCAGGTACAATAGAGCGTGCCGGTGGGGCCCTCTTGATGTCAGCCCTGGCTTACAGCTCAGGAGCTCATCCAGCTTTTCTAGTGCAGCAGGGATACTCTGCTTCTCTTTCTGATGCAGTCTGGTCACCCTCTGCTTGCATCCTCATGCCTGCATGTCCCTGCGTGAAGAGGGGGTGGTCTTCCTCTTCGGTGTGACTCTCCTCCACTTAGGCTGGGTTGGCAGGCATTTCAGTGTCCCCACATGAAGCTTGTCCTTCCCCAGCTATCTAGAGTGCCACTGTACCCAGCCAGATTTCTTTATCCTCGAGAGCATCACGTAACAAGAGTGTTGACTAGCGACTTACTGAGAGACAACTGGTGTGTGTCTGCCTATGAAAGCATTTTTATGTTTTGCACAGTTTAATTTTACTCTCTGCCCATATACTGGCAGGTGTGGGGAGCCTTGTCTCTTCTCCCTCTGCACTGTGCCCATGAGATGTGAGTAATGAGTTTAATGAGGTGGGGAGCTCTCTGCCAGGAAAGGAGAAATCTGTTCTGCTGGTGGTTTCTGTGGCAGCAGACATCACTGCTGGATAAAAATAAAGATGGCCCCCATGATCTGGGTACAGAGCCCTCATTTCATACAAAAGAGGGAACACAGGGAGGCAGGCACTGTCTTTGAGAGCAGCCTGGTTCTTCTGAGGCAGAGCATCAGTATTTCACAAGGAAGCCTGCTTTTCATTCTCTGGGTGCCTGTTTCTCTAGGATAAAATCCCTCGGGCAGGAGGGACACACCTAATAGCAGGATTGGACTATGATGCTTAATGCATTTTCTCTGTCTGCATTTGGCTGGCTAGACACAGGCTCTGTGGACATGGGTGCAAGAGGGATGTTGAGTGTGGTCCCAGGTGCAGCTTTGCCTGGTTACACAGGAAGTGCCAGGAGGCCAGAGCAAGCTGCTCACTCTCAGCTCCTCTTTTCTGTATGCAAAATCCTGAGATGGCTGTGGGGTGGTCAGGGAAGGGGGAGCTGTGATCTGCCCCCTCCCTTGGTTCGCCCTCCTGTCTCTGGGAAGTACAGTGCCCATTGCTTGTTGTTGCAACTGTACCAGGAAAGTCCAAACTGTGCCGCTGGAAAGAAGTGGTGAAGGAGCTAGGAGTGTACAACACGTCATTTCACGTAAAAGAGCTGATTGCAGTCACCCCCCCTGTGTATCAATGAAATTGTGGAGCAAAAACCAGGGACATTCCCAAGGCAGCAAAACACCGTGTGTGGCTTTGCTCTCATGCCACTTCTCATTTTGCATGGTGGTTCCCTGTAATCAGCCCTCTGCTTGATTTTTTTCCCTTGATTTTTCCCTTTCCCCACTGCAGGAGGGCTTACTGGTCAGGGTGTGACTGGGCTACAGCCTTGTCCTGGGAGGAGTATGAGAGAAAATTGAGGTGTGACCTCCCTTCACAAGGTGTCTTTTAGACACCCCCCACCTCCCCACCCAGTCATACTGGGTGATTGTTGGTTTCCAGTTTCTCTGTGCTGAATAGGGTGTTATTGTTGGCTAGCTTGAGGTTTCCAGAAGACCCTAAAAACACAAGTCCTGTTTTCTTTTCCTCCCTTTTTTTTAGGTTTGTTTTTTTTTTTTCCTCATTTCTTAAATCACACCCCAGGATTGTGTCTGGGTGGGAAGGGCTTGTGGGAGACCAAGGACCCTCGCAACCCTCTGTCACCTTGCACTTCTCATGGCCTTTTCCCATAGATAACCGCCTGCAGGTGAACCAGACCCACAAGAACATTACTGTGCTGGAGAACCAGTGGGTGACCCTGGAGTGCCTGGTCAGCAGCAGGACCAGTCCCTCATCCCAGCTCTCAGTTGAGTGGTACGTCTGGAGGCCGGGTCACCCAGAGAAGGAGGTGGTGGCCCGGCTGAACCGTCAGAGCACCCTGCGCTACGGGGACCCGGCGGTGTTGGGTGACCTGCGGGGCCGTCTGCACCTGGAGAGCCCATCCCCAGGTCTCTACCTCCTCTCCATCCAAAACGCCACTGTACGAGACAGCGGGGCCTACGACTGCCGTGTGGAAGAGTGGCTCCTTGACCCCAGTGACCACTGGTACAAGCGGGCAGAGGACCTTTCAGGACTTATCACCCTCACCGTCAAGCAGCCAGGTGAGGAGGGTCTGGTACCAACAGCTTTGAGCAGTGCTCTGCCCTCCTGGACCAAATGCATGAGTTGCCTTCTGTCTGCCACCAACAGCAGATCTGGGCAGAGAGATGCACTACAAACTGTGTTGATGCTTTCTTGCATGGCTTCTTGGGTCCACTCTGGCTTTTCCAGGAGGAGGGTGGAACAAACCTTCCAAACACTGGGCTTGAGATTTTGTCACAACTGCATCTGCTTTGGTTTTTTGGTGTTGTTTTTTGGTTTTTTTTCAGCACATTTAGCAGATTCAATAGGATAGGTTTCCAGTTTAATTCATGTTTTGATTGAGAATGAGATGGGAGAAGATAGCTGTGTTTTCCAGGTGTATGTCCCATGGGATGGGTCCTTGAATGAAAACAGGGCAGCAGAGGAGGTCAAGATCCTTGCTGGTGTCCACACAGTTTCTTACTCTGCTGTTCCCCCTTCAGCAGTCAGGGAAGCAGCTGTGGAGTGTGCAACTCCATGGGTTCATCTGTTAGTCAGGACAAAGGCTTGGGCTTCTTAAAGGGACAAGGGTTCACTATGAGAAGCCTGCCTCTATATGGACAAGGGGGAACTTACAGGTTTCCTGGCTACTCTTTTGCTGGTGACAGCTGCCTAACATCACCATTGTTACTGTTTTGGCCTTGCCCAGACATAAGGAGGCAGGCATCAGGGATTGCCACAGATGCTTCTTGTTCTTAACAGGATCTAGTGGAGAAAGAAGTGCTACAGAAGTTCAAACCAGTGAGGAAACTCCAGTCTCAAAGGGTTGTGGATAGGATAGGATAGGATAGGATAGGATAGGATAGGATAGGATAGGATAGGATAGGATAGGATAGGATAGACTATTTCAGTTGGAAGGGACCTATAACGCTCATCTGTCCAACTGTGTGACAACTCCAGGGTGACCATAAGTTAAGGGCATTGCCCAAATGCCTTTTAAACTCTGACAGACTCGGGACATCAACCACCTCTCCTTCTCTAGGTAGTCTATTCTAGTGTCTAACCACCCTCTGTGTAAAGAAATGCTTTGCAGTATGCCATCTAAACTTCACCTGGTGCAGCTTTGAGCCATTCAAATTTGTCCTGGTACTGGATCCCAGGGAGAGGAGATCAGCACCTCCCTCTCCTCTTCCCCTCCTAAGGAAGCTGCAGAGAGCAATGAGTTTGCCCCTTAGCCTCCTTTTCTCCGAACTAAACAACACCAAAGTCCTCAGCTGCTTCTTAAAAAACATTCCTTCCAGCCCTCTCACCAGCTTCCATGCCCTCCTCTGAGTGCCTCCAAGGACTTCACATCATTCTTCAGCTGTGGGGCCAGAACTGCACACAGTGTTCAAGGTGAGGCCATGCCAATGCTGAATACAGCGGGATAGTCACCTTTTTTATCAGATGCTGGTGCTGTGTTTGATGCACCCCAGGATGCAGTTTGCCCTTTTGGCTGCCAGGACACAGCTGGCTCACACTGAGCCTGCTGTCGACCAGCACCTTCAGATCCCTTTCTGCAGGGCTGCTCTCCTGCCACTCCTTTCCCAGTTTACAGTTCTGTCCAGCATTATTCCATCATAAATGCATAATCCAGCATTTGGACTTTTTAGATTGCATCCCAGTAATCACTGCCCAACACTCCAATCTGTCTAGATCCCTCTACAAAAGAATTTTGGCCCTCAGGAGTCAACAGCACTTCCCAGTTTGGTATCATCAGCAAACTCGCTGATGGTGCATTTAACTCCTGCATCCAGATTATTCATAAATATATTGAACAGAACTGGCCCTGGAGTTGAACCCAGAGGAACATTGCTGGTGACGAGTCACCAGCCAGTTGTAGCCCCTTTCACTATAGCCCTTTGAACCTTGCTGTTCAGCCAGTTCTTTGTTCAGTGCACCTCATCTCATGGTTGGACCACTTGTCCAGAAGGATGCTGTAAGGGACAGTATCAAAAACCTTACAGAAATTTAGAAAAACTACATCCACCACCTTCCCTTCATCTCTTATCGTGAAAGGTATCAAGTTAGTTAAATGGGTCTTTCCCTTTGTGAACTCATGTTGACTGTGCCTGATGATTGCATTACTCTTTAAAGGTCTTTCAGCAATACCCTTCTTCATATTTTTTCCAGGAACTGAGATTAAACTTAACGGGTCTGTAATTTCCTGGGTCCTCCCTCATGCTCATTTTGTACATTGGAGTAACACTGGCTAGCTTCCAGTCATCAGAAATCTCCCCAGGCTCCTTTGGTAAATGATAAAGAGGGGTCCTGCCATAACATCCACCAGCTCCTTGAGTACTCTGTGATGAATCCCATCATGGCTCATGGACTTGTGAACATTCAGCTGGTACAGCTGATCCCTTTCAGTTTCAGTCCACAAATGGAAAGTTGCTGTTCCCACACTCACGGTTCTCTAACTCAGGGGACCAGGCAGCCCAAGGTCTATCAGTATTATTAAAGACTAAGGCAGAAAAAATCACTGAATGCCTCTGCTTTTTCTTCATCCATATTAGTCAGATGACCATCCTCAAGAAATACCAGTCCCTTTTATTCTTTTAGGACCTTGTCTTGCTGTTAATATACTTGTAAAAGCCCTTCTTGTTGTCTGACACAGCACTGTCCAGTTTCAACTCTAACTGAACTTTGGCCTTTTGTGACTTCACCCTGCATATACAAACCACAGATCTGTAATCTTCCTGTGAAGCCTGATGTTGCCTCTAGAAATCATACAATTTCTTTTTCCTCTTGAGCTCCATGAGGAGTTCCCCATCCAGTCAAGCTGGTCATCTTATCCACTTGTTTGACTTACAACAGTGGAATTGCCTGCTGCTGTGCTTCTAAAAGGTGATTCTTAAGGACTGACCAGCACTTGTGTACTCCTGAGCCCTCAAAAGTAGATTCACAGGGTACTCTGCTAAATTTCATCTGTTTTAACAACAGATAAGCTTCAAAGACAATTTAATTTACGTTGAGATCTATGGATTCCCTACTTTCTGAGACACATGACTCAAGATTAAATGTCTGTCTTAAAGGCTGAAGGTCAAATAACAATGATGGTCTCAATTGCTGGGGACTTTGCAGTGTGTAAAGCAACCACTCTGCAAGGACTGCTGTGGTTCTTTTATGGCTGCCCATCCCAGCAAGGTGTCAGCCTCATAATGCTGCAGCAGAGCTGGCAAAAGGGTAAGATTCTGGAAAGGTTTTAGTGGTTGTTCCTGTCAGAGAAGATTTGTGCTGCAAAGGTGGAGCTCAGCCCTTATCTGCCAGGTCCTCACTTGAGAAACCTTACTGGCCAAGGTGGCTGGAGCAGACCCCCACCCCAGGCAGTCCCTGTACCCTGCACGCACGCATGGTTGTAAGTGCATCTCTGTCATCCAGGCTGAGAAATGCCATCCCTGATGGACGAGGGGAGTGAATGGCAGAGGAAGTTCTTGAGTCTCATTTTGAATTGTGGGAAGAGGAGAGGTAGTTGCTAATGCACTAATTCAATATTTTTTTTTTCTAAAAATGCTTTGTTGTTGTTTGGTTTTGTTCCATAGAAGCTAATACTTAACAAAATGACTAAACTGGCTTGCAATTCATGTCTCATTAGTGAGCGTCCTCTAGCTTGTCTTTCAGGATTATAATAATGAGCAAACAGGGGATAAAACCTCTCAGCACTTTCAAGCAGCAGTTCTCCTTCTGCCTAATGTGTTGAGGTAGGGGAGGCTTTGTGTTGGTTTTGACAAGCCACTTCCTTCCCTGCCTTCTTTTTACCACAGTAAAAAACAGTAAAAAGTCCTGAAACCACAGTAAACCTTTTACCACAGTAAAAGTTCTGAAATCTCAGGACTTACGTCATTCTGTTTCTGATCAGGAATCTTCCGGGGGGAAGATGTGAACTGAAAACACTTGTGTTGCCTGCAGCCTGAAGAGTACTGGCCTTAATGAAGATTTTTCCGTATGGGACCATTTAAAAAGTGTAGGGCAGGTTCTGTAATAAGAAGGCCCACTGGGCACAGCAGCCCCACAGCTAGTGGGAGCTGGGGGACAGCAGCTCCTGCAGGGACACCTAGGGCTCTGTTCGAAGGAGGGCTTGCCCAGCTATCTTCAGTGGAGGATAAAGCACCTCTTTTCTTTGGTGAGCTATCAGCTTGCCCTTGCTGCTCAGCTCCCACATCAGATAGGGCTTTTTAATCTTTAAATGAAAGCTTAGATCTGGACTGATTGTGATCCCTGGAGTATGTGTTCCCTGGCAAGATGACTAAACCAAATGTTAATTGCTCTTGAAGGCAGCCTTTTATCAGCTTGTCTTGGGTTCTGGCTGCTGTATCTCAGTTAGGTAAAAGCATCTCTTTAGCCTTGCAGCAAGCACTAGAGAAAAAACAAAAAAACAAAAACCCAAACAAAAAAAACAACAAACAAAAACAAGGGCGGGAGATTTGCAAGCATCCTTGCTGTGTCTGTGCTGAGAATATTTCCATAGAGAAACCTCTTACCTACATAATTTCCCAAACTGTTGGAAGAAATCCTCTTCTGTTATACTGATTTTTCAAATCCTTTGAGCTCTCTCAAAGAAATCAAAATCAAGCATGGAGTGCAGTGCTCTTTGCACAGGTAGCTGGAGAGTATTAGTATGGCACACACACCAAACCTCGGTATTTCCTGATGTGTTCTTGTAGCATGTCTGCCTGAGCTGCAGCAGCTTTCTCCTCACACCCATTGGTGCCAGGGCCTGTGTGGGCAGGGTGGTAGCACAGCACTTGCAGCTCTCTCCTCTTTGACCCTGTTCCAGGTGGTGTGTGGTGAGGTGAGGATGCTGCGCCCGCGGGGTTGACTGCAGAGGTACCTGGCAGGCTGCATCAAGCCTGTGGGTTTTGCTTGGATCCCACCCAGTACCCGATTCGTGGCAGTCAGTTTGTGCTGGGGCAGGATGGCTTTGATGGTAGCATTTTGCTCAGTGCTCACTTCTCCCTTTTTGTCATCCCAGATCCCACCTTGCAGGTGGATACAGCCACTGCCAACCTCACGGTGCAGGAGAAGGAGTCCTTCCCACTGGACTGCAGCATCCTGTCCCGCTCCAGCCCAGAGTCCCACTTTGCAGTGACGTGGTACAACCTGCGGGCCAAAGAGGCGGGCAGCCGGGCAGAGGAAGATGAGGAGGAGGAGAGGGAGGCAGTGCTGAGTGTGGGCCCAGATGCCATCTTCAGCCCCGAGACGGGTCGCTGGGAGGGCCGGCTGCGCTTCCAGAGGCTCTCGGCTGTGCTCTTCCGACTGACAGTGCTGCAGGCTGGCGGTGCCGACACCGGCAACTACTCGTGTCGTGTGGAGGAGTGGCTGGCAGACCCCAATGGCGTGTGGTACCGGCTGGCAGAGGAGGAGTCAGGGATGGTGGCCGTTCACGTGCAGGATGCAGGTGAGAAGGGGCAGGCAGCCTTTTGAGGTCATGGCTCCAGTATCCCTGCTATCTTTGGTTCAAGCAAGGTAAAAAGGCTGAGGAGTGAGTGTGGCTGGGTCTCAGCTGCACCAGGGAAAGACTGTGGTGCCAATGCTTTTCCAGTCAGCTTACTGGCTCACAGCCCAAGCTCCCGGCTGGTCTGGGCTTGAGCACCCATGCTGCATTTAGCTCTGTGCTCGACCTGTCTGCCTTAATCTGATCTTCTTGCTGTGTCCCTGGGCAGTGGGAGCAGATACTGCCCTCCGCTGGGGTTTAAGCCTTTCCCTTTGGGAATCACCTTGGAAGTTGCCTTAGCTCTGCAGGAGGCTCTGGTCCAAAAGTCTTCTCTTAGTAACTCTGGAAACCAGAGTCTAGAGGCCCCAGAGATAATTGAGGTTACGAGAGTTTTGTGGGCCCTTAAGCGAGATACCCTGGGATGCTGCCTCTGTTACCACGGCTGAGGGAAACGACGCTTTGCAATGAGTCACTACTCTATAAGACATCAGGAAATCAGCACCAGGGAGTTCTGTCATGGGGGGAAGTGTTGGGGGAAACATGCCAAAACATGCCCTGATATCACTTTATTCTGCTGCTCTTGGTATTTCACTTAGAACCCCACCTCCTGCATAGACACAGAATAATGACCATCTGTTTCTTATGTTTCTGAAGAAGTTTGTAGTCTGTGTGTTGGCAGAGAAGCAGTGATATGTGATCGTCCTTTGTCTCTTTCCAGGCTCTACCCTGCAGTCTGTCATCTGCTCCAATGATGCCCTCTTCTACTTTGTGTTCTTCTACCCCTTCCCCATCTTTGGCATCTTGATCATCACCATCCTCCTGGTGCGGTTCAAGAGCCGAAACTCCAGCAAGAACTCGGAAGGCAAGAATGGGGTCCCCTTGCTGTGGATCAAAGAGCCTCACCTCAACTATTCTCCCACTTGCCTAGAGCCCCCAGTCCTCAGTATCCACCCAGGAACCATAGACTAAAGAGGCAGAGGCACCCATGAGGACACAGAGAGAGAGAGAGAGAGAAAGAGAAGCAGAGACACACCAGGAACCCTAAGGAACAGAGTGGTTTTTGTTGTTCTTGTTTCATTTGTTTCAGTGTCTGCTCCAGTGTATCAGCTGAGCTCTGCAGAGTGCCCAGCTGGAGGGAACAGGAGGGTCCCAGGCTTCCTCCAGCAGCTGTGGGAACACACCCCCTCACCCTGATGGGTGGAGGGTCCCTGCACTTGCTGTATAGAGGATGTTTCTCTCAGATTAATTTTGCTCCCATCAGTTGCTGTCCTTTGGGCTGTTACTTTTTGGTTGTCATTTCTTATTCGTATTCTCAAAGAACTGTAGGCTTCCCTTGCCCTCCACACATCAAGAAGTTTCCAGGAGTGTTATGTCCTAGGACAATCTCTTTGAAAGTAAATGTATACACACTCCAAAACAGACAATGGTTTTCCTCCTCAGACTTGATGCCACAATGAAGAAGGTGATATCCCAAGGTGCACTGAGCTAGCTCCTCCCTCTTCTAAAGCAGACAAAGCCAGGTTCACCTCCAGAGGAGGTTAGTTGGGCTATCAGGAAGTCTGTCTCAAAGACTGGCTGTAACCTCAGCATCTTCTTGCCTCCAGCTTACTGTTTTGTCAGAGGGAGGCAATTCACCTTTTGTGAGTGTTCCCCCATCTCAGAGAGACTGAATGTTCAGCATGCTTGTGACTGGGACAAAAGCAATTTAGTTTGTCTCCCGGAACTGAAGGGTTGGGTGAAACAAGGACATGAAAGCCTTGACTTTGTTGGTAGTGAAGAAGGTCCTCATACAGTTCAGCTTACCAGAGTCACTCTCCTCCCTGGTGTCCATGCTGCCATCTCTGATGAGACGGGTCCCCTCTCTGCCCCAGTTGCGTGGGGGCAGGTGACTAGATCCAGTTGCTGAAGACTTCAACATGACCAAAGGAATGACTCTAGAAAGGGGGAAAGGGGAAGCTCCACGAGTTGGGTTCACAGCCCTTGGATGGTTCAGCCAAGGAGCCCAGTTGCAGCCACGCCACACAGCAGGGACATACAATGTAGCCACCACGTGTCATGAGTATCCCCACGACCTGCACTACTTCCTGATGTGAGCTTGGACAAGTCAAGGAGCCTGCACCACGAGAGCACCCTGGGGGCTTCCATGTCCCCGTGGGCCAAATCTTGCCATGTGTGTACGGATGCTTCTGCCATTTTTCATTTTTGGAGCTTTAGGATAAACCATTCCTCTATAAGCTCCCTCTCCTGGCAAAGTCACCTGCTTTTGTTGTAGGCAGTCGCTGTAGCAGGAAATGCTGTTCTTTCTGTGAAAGATATGGCTCTTGCAAACCAAACCAGGGCTCTCACCTCATGGGGCACTTGAGCTCCTGTACCCCCTAATGCCAAGTACCCCTCCCCTGTCCTGTGGAGGAAACCGCCTCCTCCCCAATATGCCCTAAGATTTCTGTCTGGCGGAAGAAAATGTTTGCCAAAAATGGCCTTTTGTTGTCTTCCTTGATGTCTTCCTGGCAAATCTGGCCATTTATTTTTTTTGCAGCATGGCTGAAGCCAACTGGGGCAGATGGGTGCAGCCACAAGACCCCCCCTCTGCCTCACATGCAAGAGGTGCCATACCCACCACCGCTGTCCTCCTCAGGAGGGTCAGAGTGCTCTTTGTGAAAGGAAGGGGACCTCAGCAGATACTCTGTAGCACCAGTCGGTTCAACCCTGATGCCTTGATGTTTCAAAGGTGGTGAAGATTGGGAGATCTGCACTGCACATCCTCTCTTCAGAGCTGAGAGAGGACCCATGTGGCTGCAGACCATCCCATGCCAGGGGATTCAAAGTCAGTCACCTCTGCTCCTCCACCAGAACGGTATTGGTTTCTTCTTCTGCTGGGAAGCCAAATTTTCACTCATTCTTCTGCAAAGCCTGCCTCCTTGAGATGTAACTGCTTAGTGACTCCAGCATATGAGTAAGATCGCACTCCTATACATATATATGTATTACACACCCACACACTTTGTCTTCCCTTTCTGGATGAGGCGTCTGTAAAGAGAGGAGTGGAATGAGAAGTGAATGGAAATGAAGAAACGAGGCGCCAACAGCAGCAGTTGCAGCCAGTGGGTATTGTTTCATAAATGTAGCATCTCCTGCACGTACTGCTCCCGGGCTGGAACTGCAACTCTTTTCAGCTTTAAAGGAAAAAAGATAAAATAGTCAGCAAGAGCTGTTCTTTCCTGAAAGAGCACTGTGCTGTGTCCTAGCCATGCTCCTCCTCTCCAGCCTGTTTGCCCTGGAGCAGGGCTCTCCTGCAGGTCTGTCCTGTGGCTGTTCCCATGGCTGAAACGGGTCCCTTCCCAGCCCAGCAGTTCCTGCACTGGGCGCAGGCTTTCCCAGAGAGTGGCTCCCACGGTGGTCCCTGAATGTACTTTGTTGGTGACATTTCTGCATTGCTCTGGCAGTGTGTTGCCCAGTCTCAAACTTCTGTTTTTATAAGGCAGACTCTTCCTATTACAAGTTTTAACATGAAGCTTTTCAAACCACTCTCTGCTGTAACTTTCTATAACAAACCTGAGAAGAGAGAGAGATACCCTATCCATGCATGATGTGGAAAAACGTTTGGGATTTTTTTTTTTTTTTTTTTTTAAAAAAAAAAGAAGAAAACAGAAACTTTGTACTATGTTGCACTAAAACATGTTTTATACAACACACCTGAGAGCTGTAGTAAACTGTGTTGAAATTGTGAATCCTATTGCTGCTGGTTTTTGACAGACTTGGCCCTTCATTATGCCTTTACATGCACACTGAATAAAGGTGTGCTAAGCTTCTAAGGCCACTCACTCTTTAGGCATCCTCCCCTTCATCACCCCTTCCTCACACCCCGCACCCCCCCATAGCAAATCTTCTCTCTCTGGCAAGCTGGAGCTTGCAGGCACCAGCCATCCCCTGGCTCTTCATACTTCTCCCATCCCTTAATTCATGCCATAATAGAATACAGTGTTTAACAGACATGTCAAGTGTTTATTGAGTGGGATACACTGTTCCTGAATCTGTTCTGAAAATAGTAAATACTTTCCTAGATCAGCCTAGATTTGAAGAAAACATTTTTAACAGAACTATTGTATCAGTTGTAGCAAACATTTAGCAAATTATCTTTAGTAACCTTAATTTAAGCAGAAGAATATAGTTTACTACAGAAGTTGCTTCAATTGATGTAAAACAACATTTTAGTTCTCATTACACACTTCTGCCTTGAATAAGAGTTTGGTCATAGATTCACAGAACCATTAAGGTTGGAAGAGACCCTCAATATCATCGAGTCCAACCATAATCCAACTACCACAACCACTAAACCATATCCTGCCACATCTAAACACTTACTGAACACCTCCAGGGATGGTGACTCCACCACCTCCCTCGGCAGCCCGGGTCGGTTGTCTTGAACTCCCCCATTTACTGAATTAGGGAAGCAGCATGATACATTCTTACCTGTATGGCAAGAGTGCTGTGAAATTGCACAAAATACACTGCTGACACAGGTGTTAGGTTGGGTTTAGGTTTCTCCCACATTGATTTAAAACAAAAAAAATACCCTCAAGAAGACTACATTGTCTCTGGACACAAGTGGTTGTGGCACTGGCAAGTTGTCTTGGTCTGTACTTGCTATAATCTCTGCTAAGGAGCAGAGGTTTTAGCCTGACACATACTCAGTGCTAGATGGCCAGCAGTGTCCCTGGCACTCCCCATCAGCAGTACAGGGCAGTGAATATGAACTAGCCATCGTGGGTTTGCCAGGAGGCATCTCTGCTAGCCCATATATGCTCCCTGTGACCAGGCATGCATCCCTTGTCCCCTCTGGCATGCCCATATGAGCAAGACCTTGCTCTGAGGAAGCTTGTGTGGGTTTTGCTGCCTGTCCTACTGCTGGAGCATCACTAGCAGTGCTGCAGTAGGTGCTCCCTCTCCCCTTGAGGAGCAGGTGCTGTGCAGCCACCATGCTGTCAAGGAAGGATGTCTCAGGGCTCCGCTGCTCAAGGGACAGACACACCATTGCATGCTCCCATCACACCACCTTCCAACTGCCCTCCCCCACCCACTGCCCACAAGCCTGAAGCTGCAAACTATAAATGGCCTCCCTGCTGAAGCCAACACACAAAAATAAAAGCAGGCCCGGCGCTGGCTGACGCTTGAGTGCTTTAATCCAGTGGGTTTGCAAAGCATTAAGCAAGCAAAGGTAAGCGCACCCCTGGGGGGCCCTGCCGCCCCCTGGGCTAGGTGATGTGGTACAATGCTTTGGCCACGTGCTCCAGGCGGTCCCTGTACTCCAGGTGGGTGTAGAGGGATGCATTGACCCCCTGGAAGCCGTGTATGGCCCCCCACCAGCAGGCAGCAATGGCAGCAGTGGAGTCGCTGTCTCCCCCGTGGAAGAAAGCCCGGTGAGCCAGCTCCACCCAGGAGTCCCCTGCACCCAGCAGCGCATCGTAAGCGATCATGGGGGCGTCGTGCCCACTGCTGCCCCCCCAGCCATCATAGCTGAGGGAGGTGTAGAACAAGTCTCTCTCTTCCACGCCGTGCTTGGGGGGGAAGATGGGTGGTGAGACCCCATCTGATATGCCTCTCTCCGCCAGGTATTTTTCCCACTGCTCTTCAAAATAATGCCTGAAAAAACAGAGATGGGTTGGGGGGGGGTTGTAAGAGAGGTCCCACAGCAGAAGCTTACAGCTGAGCTCCTTGGAGGTGCTCTGGGCCCCAGATGAAACATACCCTGTCAAGAGCCTAGAGCAAAACCTCAGCAAAAGGGTAGATGTCCCCTGTTTATCAGACTAGGGACATGATTTACAGTAAGAGGCACAAGGACGTGTTTCAGTGAGTTAGATTTCCCCTCCCTCCAGCCACATGGGAGAAGGCAGCACAGCACCTGCTGCTGTCGCGCCACACAGGATTCAAAGGCCAAGAGCAAGAACTGAGTCATCCTCCCAGATTCAGAGTACCTCTGCCCCTGCACACAGCACCACACTGAATCTGCAGTCAGATTTGGTTATAACTTTCAAACTGAGCTCAGCCCTAAAACTGGTGCTGTTCCCCGGACTTGCTTCCCCATCTTTCATGAGATCACGGTTGCTTGAGATGACAAGTTGTACTACCTCATACTGGATCAAAAAAAAAATGTCACAACTACATGACACAAACCCAATCTCACTGGTTTTGATTAGGTTGTTTTTTTTTAAGTTAGAGGTATTTTTCACCTGGGGGACTTCAGAGGCTCTCCGAATCAATTCCACCCCACAGCAGGCATGTGCTGCTCTAGGAGCTTACCATAATGTGATTACCGAAGCTTAAGCACGAACAGGGCTCTCCCTCTCACACACGAGGTTTATTTTAACAAAACCAACCCAGCGCTGGGAGCGCCGCTCACCATTGCTCCATGTTCTCCTCCACAAAGAAGCCGGCATCCCTCACGTAGGCTTTCGCCCGTGGCAGCACTTCCAGCAGCTCCTTCCCCCAGGCCAGGGGGGGCACGCCGTTCACTGCAAGAGCGGTGAAGAGGGCTGAAGCCAGGGCCCCCAGGTACCCCGTGGGGTGGTGGTGGGTCATTCGGCCGCTCTCAATGCTCACTTGCACCAGGGTGTCCAGCTGAGAGGGGTGAGGGAAACGCAACCCAATGCACATGGAGCGCATGGCGGCCCCGCAGCCTCCGGCACGGGGGTTGAATGGGACCCTCCAGCCACCCGCCCGCTCCGGATCCAGCTTCAGCGCGTTTGCCATACACGTGGCACCTGGATGGGAGCAGCAGAGCCCGAGAGAGAAAGAAGGGAAAAAAAAATTTAAAAATGAAGCACACGTCAGTAGGCAACAGGGTCACACAGCTCAGGAACCAAGAGAAAATGGGCAGGGTGGCAAGGAAATGGGCATTACTTTCTGTAAGAGATTCAGGCTTCCCTTTAAAAACATCAGCTGTTGGCTCACGGATGTTTCTTGCCTTAAACTGCTGTTGCATACTGCATATCCCCAAGGACACCTGATAATTTCCTGTTATTAAAATAATTTAGAAGTCTAGGGAAGTAAAAAACATTCCACTGATGATCTATGCAATTTACATTATTTACATTTACATCTAATGTTATTTAATAACTTATCTATAAAACACATATACTATATGTATTAGGTTTATGATGTACACATGTATCTAGTAGATAGACTTATAAAAATGATGGAGGGCCATCAGATCACATTGATCCCTGATAAAAGGCATACCTAAGAGCCTCTGTGTTTTTTCCTGATGGTTTTTCAGCCTCTTTACAGGACCATTTAAAGACAGTGACTGCACATGCCTGCACATGACTGTATACACTTTTGTCCTCTTCCTCATTTTTCTCCTGGTCCAAGCTGACACCCTAGTTTAATTTTGCCTCTGCTGGTGGAAAGCCACATTGTAACTCCTTCTTGCTTACCTCCATCTCCTTCAAAGCTATATTTAGTTTTTAAAGAAATTACTCTGCTTATTCCAGTGCTGCTGCTTCACAAACTCACAGGATAAAGCCACCACTACAAACACATCCCAATTTCAGAGCTCAGCCAGCTTCCCCAGCCAAGACTGTGAAACAAGTTTTAAGAGCTAAGCCTAAATGCTCCTGTGCAAGGAAGAGGAAACAGGTTTGAAACATTCAATTATCTCTGATTCTCTTCTACCTTGGCTGTTTCTCCTAGTCTTCCCTTCTGGCCAAATCTTAAATACTTCTTTTCGAGAAGAAACATTAATCAAGGGAAGGTTTCAAGCAGCGTCATTGAAGTTTTAATATGCTGGAAAATGGCAAAAGTGCTCAAAGACTATTTTTCTTTTAGCCACAGAGTGCCTAGTTTACCCTCTCTCAGAAACAGGGTAAAAGCAGCAGCAGCTGATGTGCTCATGCACCCAAAATGAGACTTCTCTGCCTACCCAGGAAAGGTAGCTGATGAACTTGAAAGTGCTGTTACTTTTGAAGTCAAAGTAGAAAAGAGCAGCAAGAAAGAAATGTGGTCTAGAAACTTCATGGAACTTGAATTCAGTTGCCTTTGGTGCAATTTGATCACCACAATCTAGGAGGTTGCTAATCACAGGTAGGTACTACACTAAGTACTCTGCAGAGCTGTCACTTCTGCACTTAATACAAGCACTTGGCATAAATATATAGATGTGGTGTATGACAGACTGCTTTACCTGCACATGGCATTTACAGCACCCTTGTAACCAAAATACCTCCACTTCCAAGCTCAGTCAAGACTGGCTTCTGGACATGTGCTAAAAATAAATAATGTCTGTCTGCTGTCAGTCATGAGGTCATGTGGATCCTATTATAGTTCTGGTCTAAAGTATCTTTAGTGTATTTCTTATCTGACAGTATGGTTACATTACAGGTTTATTAGATAAGTGTGGGATACAGCCATCTGAGCAGTATGAACGGGCGGACTGGCTCCTTGTGAATCATTGCCTCAAACAAAAGCAGCTCAGCCCCGTGGCTGTGGGGCTGTTTGCCCTACAAACCTGCTAGCTGAAACCCACTCTGAGAACCCAAACAATCTATGCAAGTCTCCCTCACAGGAAAAAACAGGTTGCTGATCAGCTTAGCCCACAATGTGCTCAGGCCACTTTAGCTCTTACCAATTCCCCACAGTGTGGCCCAGGCACAAACCAGACCCACTACTCCACCATCCTCATCCATGCCTGCTGTGCTGGCACGCCGGCCTCCTGTGTGACAGCCAGCACCATCACACCCTTCCCAGCAAGATGAGACCTGCTGGGTCTGTGGTGCCACACGGCCAGCCAGCCCCTGCATCACTCCTCTAACTCAACTGCCTGGGACTTTGTTATTTGTGATGTCTCAAAGTGGGAACGTGTTCAGGCCTCTCAATCTGCTTTTCATGTAGTTTATTAATTCAGTGCTGGCTGCTACGCATCAAAACAGTTAAGAGGTCTATCGGGATAGTTTCCAACTTTATGATTATTTACAGAAGATTGAGGCATTTTTTCAAAAATCTAACTATTTGGATGTTCCTGGAAAAACAGACCTCCTGCCAGGAAGACAAGGAGAAGGGGAGAGAGCAAAGGGGCTGGGTTAGCTTGAAATCTGCATAACAAAAGAAAAATGAACTATGATCTTGTTAGAACTGTGAGAAAGACATTTCTTCAGCACATGTTTGGGCAGGTTTGAGAGCAGGCAATTCTGTCCTTGATAAACAGTGAGATTGTTCTTGCATTAATAATAGTCAAAAAGAAAGAAGGCAGATGACAAAGCTTAAACTGTAAGGAAAGAGTGGTTATTTTGCAGTAACAATTTAATAACAATTTACTTGCCTCTTTAAACCTGTGTATATTACTCTAGGAGATGACTAATGCTAACCTGCAAATGATTTTAAAAATTGTGTAAAACAAACCAGTATACAGCAGCTAAGACTTATGAATACAGCAGCTAACATTTATGAATTATTACAAGTATTATCCTCATACTTTTAAACAGTTAAAATATTAAAATATTTGAAAGCTGATTTAGGAAGACTAAGCTGAAATCACATTGTCAGATCATTTTTTATAAACAGGTATTTAAAAAAAAAAAAAAAAAAAAAACCTGCTGTGGGAGTTTTTGAATCAGGAAGTTCTTTTCTGGTAATCCACCAAATCCTGGTTATGAATCTACTGTGCTGACAATAAGAAGCCAAAAACAACCTGAGGAGGGTACTGGTCTAAGGAAAGAAGAAATACAAGCAAAAAAGCAAGCAGTGTGTGAAGAAGGACAACCTAAAAAAGTTTCAACTACAGCAGGACACTACTCCTGGAAGAGGCTTCCATTCCACTTATTTGGACTCTTTATGAATAGAGACAGTAACAGTTATTTGGGGTTGATCAAAACCCATTAATTTGGAACCGATACACACCAAGAAGGCAAGTCAAAACAACTACATAGTGATAAATAATCCCACTGGGAGAGTACTTGGGCTGAAAGACAGAATTTTGAAGCATAAGGTTTCCTGGAGAGCTGTGGAGGCAGTAGCTGTACCATGAAAAAACAAATACGGCCATGCTCATGTCTCTTAATTCATTGGCTTTGCTAAGAAAAATGAATTTGGGGCTGTGGCACACCACAAAGAGCAATAATGGATGCAGGGATTAACTTGCCAGTGAATGAAGACAGCCAGTTGTCTCCTGGGGCTTCGTACCTAGGGACCCTGCCTAGCTGTCTGGTGACACTCACTTTCTGAGAATCCCTTTGTAACTGCAGGTTTTTTGGTTTTCAGGTCTGGACTCCCATGTGTGGGTGAGCAATGTGACTTTCGCACACTGTTCTGGGGGAATCTCTTCTCTGCCAACTGAAAGTTGCAGACACAACTTTTCATTCTCAGCCTTTAAGGGCTGTGGTTCCCAGGTGAGTACTCACTTTGGCCAGAACAGCACCAGCTTGAATTATATTCTCAGATAAAATCCATTTACTCTGAATTGCCAAGAGAAGTTATTGACATGCAACTTCTCCTATTAGGATTTATCAATATGGCATGGAGATTCCAGACTGCAGACAGCTTTTCAGGATATGTATTAGGTATGCCCCTTGGTAATACATCACTGGGTATTAAACTGTGTCAGGATTCAAGTTTTCAGAACCCAGCATCTTTCCTGGGGCTGCAGTAGGACTTCCAGAATGCTGTTGCATGAATATTCCAAACAGACTTCCATTTTTTGTTACTGTACTTCCCCCCCTTCTCTCAAAATTTTGCTATCTGTGGACTAAAGAATACACAGCTCTGCCACACTATGCTAAATGACCCTAAGAGAGTAATGCAGGATTTGGCCTTTCCCATGTTTAATGTCAAGCCAGATCATTCTTGATATATTCTGGACACTCCAAATAGGCACATCTGGACAATTTCTTTCCACTGCATAAACTCTGCATAAGATTGATGAATTTAAGTGTTTCCTAGATACTTCCCTAGTCAAATTCGAGGTCCAGCCTCAGTAGCTCAAATTTAAATTTAATCTAAGCATCCAGCAGAGGCACAAAGAGCAGTAAGGTCCTCAGGGACCTGAACAGAGAGTGAACCAGGAACTACAGGAATATGTTGCATAAACTTTGCCTACTGCCTAACTGTCCTGGCACAGAAAGTAGACATGCAGAGATAGCCAGAAAGAGTTTGGGTTTAATAAATTTCATTATTCCAAGGAAGGAACTTTGTGCCTGTAAATACATTTTATGTGTACTTTATTGCATTTATTATGAGAAGTTCTGTAGTAATTCTCTGTTGAGATGTGTTGCTTTAACATGTGTCCTGGTTTGGGCCAGGATAAAGGTGATTTTCTGTCTTGTACTTTTGCTTTCAGTTAAGTCTCTTGTTGCACTTCCTGAAATTAACAGCAAGTTTCTCAGACAGTGTCTGCTTCTGGGACTGTTAACACTCGATGTTTATAGTTACAGCCAGAGACTGGTGTGCAGAACCAAGGACACTGCTCAGTTCTGAGGAACATTTTACCCTCCAGAAGGAGTAAAGAGGTCACACCTGAAACCCTCCTTTGGGGAGGACTGGACAAGATAGATGCCAGAACTGACCTAATAGAGTATTCCATCCCATACACGTCATACTCAGTATGAATTTGAGGGATCATAAGGGTCAAACCCCTTCCTGCCCTTCCTGCTTCTCTTCCTTCACCTGTCCCTGTTTGCTTTGGCATCCTGGGAGGATTCCATCCATTCCTCTGCCTGTGGTCCTGATCCATGCCAGCCTGAATCTGTGTGTTCCTGCCCCCAGCTCCTGACTACTGCTGACTCCAGGAGTCCAGCCTGGACTTTCCCAGGGCTGCCCTGCAGCCTCGGTGTGACATGAGAGCTACTGGGGGGAAGGGAGGAGGAACGTGGTATCACTTTTCCTGTAGATTTGTATCAGTGTGGAAAACATTTGCCTCTACATGAAATACAGTCAATGCTCTGAATACTCCAAAGTGGGGCCGGGGCCAGCCTCAGTTCCAAGCTGCAGGAAAGGGAGATGTTAGCAAGAGGACAGCCCTGTCCAGACAGCATTATGGAGGGGTTACCTGGAGCTCTACCCTTCATGTCGTTCATGGACTCCTTGTAGTTCTTTGCAATCAGGGAACAGAGATGTGTTAAACTTGGTTTTTTCCCGGCAGCTACGAGGGCTTCGGCCGTGGCCAAATGCATCACTGTATCATCACTGACTTTCCAACCCTTGATGCTGAAGTTGCCGAGTCCCCCCATCTCTGCCAGCTCCTTGTGGATGGCTGGGCCACTCTGCAGGAACTCCCAATGCCCGTTGTAATAGCCCAGTGTGTCACCAACTGCACTCAACACCATCGATGCCACGTAGTTTTCCATCACCTCAGGGGATAATTTTTGCCCCAGGGCTGCTTCAATGCAGAAAACACTAGGGGAAAAAAAAAAAAAAAAAAAAAAAAAAAAAAAAAAAAAAAAAAAAAGAGAGAGAGAAGATTGAAAATAAATTTTTACTGGTTTAGTATGAGCCACTAAGGCTGAGTATCAGCAGGCTGGATACCCAGCCTAGCATCAGTGGAGGGTATATTCGGAGGAATATATATATATATATATATATATATATACACTTCGGAGGGTATATTCCTCCAAAGCAAAGGGGCTTCCTCATGTACCTTGGGTTGCGTGCAGCCACCAATACGTAAATGCATGGCAGATCCCTCCGGGTCACCCTGCCACGTTCTCATGAAGAGGCAGCTGAGGATGACGCTGGGTCCAAAACCAAAAACACATGGGCAGGGCTGCAGAAATGTGTGCAGGTTATGCGACCGTGTTCAGCGTATTTTTGAGCAAGGAGATCAGGACAGCTCCCAGTGGCTTTTGTACCCTGGAGGTACATGAGGCTGAGCTACCCCATTTTAGGCAGAGGCAATGAGCACACGGGCCCCATACACCAGCGCTGCCGGCCCCAGCGGGAACTCTCCGTGACCCTACCCCGCGCCGCTCCCCTCCTCCTCCTCAGGGTTTGCTGAGCCACACGGTCAGGCCCCTTCGCTCGGGAGAAGCGAAGGCGGGGAAGGAGGACGCGGGAAGGCCGAGGCCGAGCCGGAGATACGCCTCTTCCCAGCGAGTACTTACGCAACCAGCCCTGCGAGCAGGGCCTGCCGGGGCCTGCCCCAGCTCGAGAGCTGCCAGCAGCTTTCCGGGGACATCGGACTCAGCAGGGCACCCGCAGGCGTCCCTCTCAGGCGCCTCCGCTAGACCCCGCCTCTCCGAGGCTTCTCGGGGCGGTGCGACCGGCCCGGCCACAGGCAAGGGCTCCTCATTGCCGGGCGGTGCTGACGGTGCCCTTTTAGCCGCCCGCTCCCTGGGTATCGGTGGCAGAGGAGCCCGGCGTGTCGCTGGGCTGTCCGCAGCTCGCACCCTCCCTCTCTCGGCCCGATGCCGCCTTCGCACGGCCACAGCGTCCCCAGCGCAGCCAGGGGGACCCCGAGAAGAAAGCGGAGTTCCCTTTCGTTTTCGGGGTTGTCTCTTTCTTTGTGCTCCCTTAGCATCTCAGTAAAAATGAAAGGCGTCTTCAGCGTTCCCCTGTTTTGTTTTTTGGGTTTTTTTTTTTTCCTATTGAAACTGTGCACTTGTTTCCTGAGAAGCACCCCTCCTCCTGGCTGAGTCCCCGCTAGTGTGGGAGTGCAACTGTTCCCTGGACCCCCGCCGCAGGGTCTGAACTGGTGGGAGACTTGGGGTGGGGGTTCCCCATTCTTTTTCAGCCTTGTTTCTCTTTCGCCATCCTTTTTTCAGCATTCATTCACTGCAACCTGGTCAGAACCTCCAGGTTTTACCCAGTGTCTTTGCCAATGCACCTGCCCAGTCCCTCGGTATATCGGGGCAGCACTCTCCTCACAGACCCTGGCATGGCCCAGCTGAAGCTCCCGGTGTGCCCAACCTCCTCCAGACTGGGTCTTTGGTATGTCCTTTGGGGCTGCTTTACATTGTGTCTTGAGGTCCTTGATGATTCAGTTGCCTCACTTTATCCTTTACTTTTAATGATGGTGATGGTTAGGAGGTGGCCGAGGACATCTGGTGAATGAGAAGGGAAGCAACGACAGCAGAAAGAAACAGGATTGAGCTCAGCTCATACAGGGTATTGTGGAGGCCCAAGCTTTGTTCAGACCCGCCATAATTTGACATGATGCACACCAGGTCTCCAGAGCCCCAGTCCACCCTAGAAGGTACCAGCACCTTTTACACAAAGGGGGAAAAAAAAAATCCCCCCCTTTCCTATGAAAGCGGTGGTAGTTTTTGAGCTGCAGCTCTGGGGGATTCCAGGGCAATCACGAATCTAGCACAGGGGAGAAGCAGAGTCCCTGGGGAATTTGGGAGTGAGACTGAGGGGCTGGAGCAGAGCCCTTGAGGGGGTTTCAGGTATCTGAGAGTGCAGCACTGCATGGGAGCATCCCCGGCAGCTGTGACTATTTGGTATGCTATGCCCATTCTGGTATCTGCTGCTCCTCTGCACCCCATAGCAAACACGAAGTTTGAGAAGCATCTAGTACAGAAAATGGTAACAGAAGAGAAGTGGGAAAAGAATCAGATGATGTCTCAGTGATGCCTGCTAGCTTTTTCTGATTTGTTCTGTTATATATACAATAGCTCTGAATTTACTCAGGTTAGCACAGCATTTAAAAGGAGAGTATTTTTTCTCTCCTAAGGTTTGAGCCTGCGAGAGGGAAAATTCCTCCTGATTCTGGCTTGCTATCTGTGAGGTAGGGCTCAGCTGCAGCCCAACAGGCAGAGGAGTGGAGAGTTTCCCAAAGGAATAGGAAAATGCAAGAATGCTTCTGCATCAGCAGAAAATGCCTGCAGCACTGACATCTTTGTATCTCATACTTGCTTCCTGGTTCTTCTGCTCTTTCAGCTTCCTAAAAACTAAAACCAGGATGTGCAATGGAGCTGTAACATCTGAGATGCATCACAGGAAAACTTCAAGGGTTACTCCCTGACAGATGATGGATAATGACCCAGCAGCAGGAGTCTGCAAACATGGGGTGGGAAGGGCAGCAGTTTTCGGGCCCGAATGCATGCAGTCAGTCCGAGAGGGATCTTCTTATGGAAGTGCCATGAGATGCCCGTGAGATGGGTGAGCAGAGCACTCTCTGTCAGGGAGCACCTCCATCTCTGAGACAGTGCTGGGCAGCATTGCTCTGACACCTCATGGCACAAGGAGCTGGGCAAGACACCTTCTGTTTAGCAAGGATGGCCTCCTGATGCTGAGCCATACAAAGAGTTAGACTCACTATGTTGCACCTTTCTGGGGTTTTTTTGATGATTTTTTTTCTTATTTAATGAAAATTTAGGCTGTCATGGCCCAATGGCCAGGATATTCTTTCTGGAAAGTACCACCTTGGAGCAGTGCAGTGGTATACCCCTGACATGTGTTGAACACTGTGGTTAACACTCACTTAAACTCAGAATTTTCCTTCATGTTCATTTGGAAAAAAAGGGTAATTCTTTCTGACTAAAAAAAAATGTGCCTTTCTAGATGAGCCCAGGGTTGAGAGCTGTTCACAGGGGTTGGGAGGGTGGTATTGCTGCATCGGAACTATGTTCTTGTTTAGACCCCGTGGGACATTTCCTCAGAACTACGTGAGACCTTCAGGCTAAGAACCAGAAGAAGGTGAACATTAAAAATGCATAGTGCACCTCTTAAACATGGCAGTGCCCCTGTTCTAAATCCTAGAGTTGTCCCTGGAACATGGCTGTAAGGGAACATCTGGGATTCTCATTTTTCTCATTTTTTACTGTTCATATTCATCTTAGTTTAACCTCTTTAATATGGGTTTAAAAAGAAAAAAAATTAAAACTACAAAACTCCTGACTGAGCCTAAGTGTTCCAAATAGCCTTAATTCTGCAGGGTAGAAGATAAGAAGGATAATTGCTTTACCACAGAGAGGGGCACTGCAGTGCCCGCTTGGGACAACCAGCAAGGTCAGAGAACATATCCTGGATGTGCTGAGGACTGTGATCACCTCTCTCATGTCCACATCTAACAAAAGGGACTGCCATCTCATCTTTACTGCCCCTCCATTAGGACAGGGTCCTCTCATGGAGGCTGGGGACATCACTGAAGCAATCCCAGACAGCTCCTGTGGACCTGGTGTTCGGTTTGATCTAAGGCTCCAGGGCTGGCAGGCTGGTTGCTCCTTGAAAATCAAGTGACGTTTTCATTTTTGGTTGTGTGCCAGTGCTGGCACTGTGCTACCCACCTGCAGGGTGAAGTTGTCTGTGGGACTGCATGTCTGTCTCTTCTCTTCTTTCTTTCTGTGAGCTGCTGGCAGCTGTGTGAGCCTATCAGGGCTGGGGGAGCCCATCAGAGAGGTGTTGTGCCTGTGAGCAGAGGGGCCCATCAATCCCCAGCCTTCCAACCACCCTCAACCCACCTTACAGCCAGGCTAATTGTGGAGGTTCTTGGCACTTGCCAGTGAAGATAAGCCCTATCAGAATATGGTGGATTAAATGTGGCTAGCTTCTTGGTGACAGGAAGAGAGGAGGCTCCATCACACCATAGGTTTTTGAAACAGTTAGTCTCTTCCCACACTGTGGAAGCATCAGTGTTTAAAGTGTCAATTATGTGAGCTTTCTGCTCGAAGAGCAAGTTTCTCTTTTCTGTGTAAACAGATAGAGTCTGGGGAATATAAATATGGGATGCACTTTAGAAAATGTGTCAGGTGCAATGAATATGAAGAACAGCCGCAGGAGAGGGAAGTTCAGCCCCCTGGGACTGAAAGCACAGTGAATCTCACAATCCCAGCCGTAGCTCTGCTGAGGCTCCTGGTACTGCCACAGCAGCAGATGTGGCCAAGCACATGTGGCTGACAGAGAGAGGCAACACGTGCTTCCACATTACAGTGTAGGCAAATTAACTACTGGAGTCTTCCAAAAGATACTGCTCCTCCTTTTCCTCTCCAGCTTTCCTTCTTCCCAGCTGCATGAATCCACCTCCTGCTGTGAGAGTCATCCAAGTGCAGCACAAAACCTGTTTGGCCCTCCGTTCCTGCCAAAATAGAGTTAGGTGCAGGTGAGAGATAGTATAAAAATAAGGATGGGAGAGGAACAAACTTGGGGAGTAGGGTCTCATCTTTGTTCAGCTAACATGTAACAAGTGTGTTCAAGCTATCTAGGAAAATCACAGCTTGTGTACAGGCATGAGAGCTAAAACTGAGAAAGAAATGGAGACACTATCTGAGGTCCGAGGAAGCAGGCAGATGGGAACAGTGCTCAGAAATACCCATTAGCTTTTTGGGGAGCACTTCTATTACCAGGATCTGCCAGGCTGAAGGACAATTTTCCTCAGCTTGAATGACTTGAATGAGACTAGGCAAAATCCTAGGTATGATAGGTTAGGAAAATCCTATGGTGGCTTTAAGTTACTTCATTGGGTGGTTATATTCCACCACAGGGATTTGTCTGTTGCTAAGTTGTAAGCTGAACCTTCTCTCTTGCCTTTCTCTTCTGGCTGTTTCTTCATCAGCACTCTCTAAAACGCTGCTGTTCCTGGGAATGAGTCTTGCTTTTGGCCATATACCAAAAGAACCACAGGGGCATGAGTGAGTAGCAAAGGGCATGGGGACACCAAAACACGACATTTGAAAAAG
Organism: Heliangelus exortis; assembly: GCF_036169615.1. Taxonomy (NCBI): domain Eukaryota; kingdom Metazoa; phylum Chordata; class Aves; order Apodiformes; family Trochilidae; genus Heliangelus; species Heliangelus exortis. Next base: position 104,203,709 of record NC_092422.1, on the reverse strand, counting down.
TTAACTTCTGCATTTGGTTCTTCATGAATTGGATTTCAGAGAATTGGGAAGTGTTGGTGTGTGACGGAAGAGGAACATATTAACAAGACCTCTGAATATTATTTTATCCATTGGTCTGACAAGGCTTAAAAATACCTTACTTCTTCCTTCCTGTGCCTATGCACTTTGCATGATGCAATTCAATGGAGTCATTGACTTCATGCGTGGAGAAGTCCTCCTGGAAGGAGGAGCAGGGAGTTGTTGCAAGGACATTGACTGCTGGCTTCCCCTCTTCCAGCTTTGCCCTCTTCCTCATCTGCAAACTTACTGAGGGTGAACTCAGTCCCCTCATCTAGATCAGTAATGAAGATATTAAATAATACTGGCCCCAAAACTGAGCCCTGGGGAACAGCCCTTCTTGTGACTGGCCACCAACTGGATTTAACTCCATTCACCATAACTCTCTGGGCCCAGCCATCCAGCCAGTTTTTAACACAGTGAAAAGTACACCTGTCTGTGCCATGAGCTGCCAGCTTCTCTAGGAGAAAGCTGTGGAAGATGGTGTCAAAGGCTTTACTAAAGTCCAGGAAGACAACATCCACAGCCTTTGCCTTATCCACTATGATTGGTGATATATGTCAGACCACTTGTCAAAAGTCAGCTGAGAGTTAAGAAAATCACAACTCCAGGAGACAGAGGGAGGTGTGGGAATGAGTGCTGCCTCTGCCATTGTTCCAGTATTGTTGTGGTCCTTACCCCCTCAATGACAGTGTCTCTGCACTGCCCACAATCACTTACACTTGGGACAGAGGAGAAAATAACATTCACCCTTTCATTCTCTATCATACACCCCTTTGTTGTGCTCCATCCCAAACCCTCAGCAGCAGGAGTGCAGGACAGCTTCTTGTTTGACATGGATGTGGCAAGAGCATGAGCTCAGGGGTCAGGCTTCATATCAGAGCAGGAGTTCGCTGGGTGTGGGAAACATGTTGGTCTCCAGACTGTCAAAGCTGCTGTCATGCTGGAGTAGCTGGGGAGCAGTAAGAGGCAGAGGAGTGTGATATCTTTTTGCATGCTCTTCAGTCATCTGCTTGTATTGGGACCCGTGCTTGGGAAGGGAAATGTTGCTTATCCGGTCCTCGGTCTCCAGAGCTTTCTCAATTTTTCCACTGAATATCCCTGACATGCCAGCCGTTTTCATGTAACCTAGCCATGCTTGGCTTAAATTGTCTTGGCTGTGATACTGAAACCTGTGAGGTTTGGGCCTGTGGCTTGGAGTGACACAAATGTGTCCAGCCATAAATGAGGCTGGTACCAGGACCCCTTTGTCGCTTTGTGCCATCACCAGTAGGAAGCAAACCAGAAGAGCTGAATGCTCTCCGGGCTGAAAAGGGGACAGTTGTGGTAGGGAGAAATGAGAGGCAACATAATCCCTAGGTTCAGTAATTGGCATGTGACAAAACACTGTCCAGTGGTAAGAATTTCTGCCAACAAAGGTCATTGCTATCATTAAGAAGACGAGGCTGGAGAAGTAGGTGAGCTGGGATCTCCAAGTAGTTCACTAGCCTGACCTCAGGTAAATGGGAAATGAGATAAAGAGCAAAATGAGTTTACCAAGGCTGTTTCATTCCAGGCTATCACAGTAGGTTTATTTTGATAAGAAAATTGACTGTGTAGACAGAGGACTTCAGAAGGGCAGTCCTTACAGGGATACAAGTGGAGCCATTAAGCTGAAGAAACAGGGGATTAATGTGAGCATTGTAGGGATATACCTAAAGGAAAAATGTCAGGAGGTTGTGCCTCAAGGGATATGGACAGGGTGAAAAGGGGCTATTAAAGATGCTCCTCAAATGGGGTGATCTTGTTTACACAGCAGGAAAACAAGCTCTAATCAGATTCAGTTAGATTTGAAGGTCTGGTCACTGCAGAGATTGCTTGGGCTGCAGCAAGAGAAGAGCTGCTGGCACCAAGGACTGTACTAGGGGAAACAGATGAAAGTCAGCAGCACAAAGCACAAGCTAGTGGGTGCAGAGAGTAGCTGTAAGATGTTTTGCTTTCAGCTTGTCCCCTGCCATTCAGAAGTTACAGAGGAAGGGAAGTTTTGATTGATTGATGACATGTTCTTAGCACAGTGTAGCTGAGAAAAAGAAGGTGACCACAGATGAGATCTCCTTAGCTGGTTTCAAGGCACCTTTGGTGGCTATGGAGGGACAAGGCCACTGTGGTGGCTCTGGGCAGCTCTGCCAGGCTCTCAGAGGACAGTGCAGGGAGGGCGAGGCTGAGGGAAAGCCCGCTGTGTGGGGAGAGAGCAAAATCCCACATCTAGCACCCAGAGGTGTACAGGGGCATGGCTGCTGGGTGGGAGAAGCTCTGTGGCAGTGACAGCAGGGTTATGATGCTGGAAAATGGATGGGGGCAGTGAGTGTGAACTCACTGCAGAGCCACGCTTACCCAACACATCTGGAAATGCCTGGTGTCCATTGTTCACTGTGCCACCTTACCCTGGTACCCTGTGGTAGGTCTTTCTCGTGGTACCACGTACAAGGCTGAGTGCTCAGTAAAGCTCTTCCAGACATGTTGGCTTCAGGCTTATTTCCAAAGGTGGTCCTACATTTGCAACCTTCTTTGGTGTTTGCAACCTTCTTCTGAAGGTCCTCACCATGGCGTAACATTCTTCTGAAGGTTGAAATCACAGAAAACCAGGGCTTGGCTGTGGAATGCTACAGCAGGAACCTGTGTGTATATGGGCATGGGCAGCATACCTGCTAAGCAGGCCAAACACAGCACCTGTACTGTGGGACTGCTTTGGCCCTTCTTGTGGCTTTTAATGAGCACATTGAGATCTTGGGCCTCTCCTCAGTCTTTCCCTCTCTCAGTGCCCTAAGTGGAAGATGAGACATGTTGGTGGAGGAGCTGAATTCACCTAGCTTCACAGACAGTGGATGGTGCCTCTGAAGGAAGGCACAACCAAATAAAAGGTACCCATGGCCCAGAGGTCTGAGGGTTTGCATAAAAAAAAGTGTGATAATCATGTAAAGGGGGAAGTTCCATGGTCATATTTACAGCAAATCACTCTTTTGTAGGTCCGAAGGGAAAAGAAACAAACCAAAGCTGAACACCACATTTAGGTTTGAGGTTCAAATGTTCTCAGGTTTGGTTCTTGTTTTAGACACTGGGGGCTTTTGCTTTTGTTTGTTTGCTCCTGAACTCCCCCTCCCACCTCCAAATGTCAACCTGGCAGGTTTCTGGAATTGAGTCTTTTTGAGCGTTGCTTCCCGAAAGCCCTGAATTTGCACTTCCCATGTTGCCATCTGATCTGTGTATACACTAGAGTGAGCTCTGTCTGCAGGTGCATCAGCAAGGACAGATACATAGCTGTCTTAAACTAAGCAATTCTGCCAAAAAAATGTGGTATTTGGCAAGAAAACTACTCCAAAGTGAGGAGTGGCCAGTCCACAGGTTGCCAGCACAACGTTGCTGCAGATGGAGGTTTTGGAGGCTTTTTATACTGATCCCTCTCCTGAGAACAAATGAAACTGAAATCAGCTAATGCTTTTTAACACACATATGGGAATATTTTTTTCATAGGTTTGGAAAAAGCAGGGTCCCTGACGATGCTTTTCTGACCACTGAATTTCTTATTCCAATGCAAAACAAACCAGAGCCTGATAGGGGTGTACAGGCACAACCTCAGCACAAGGAAAAAATGCTTCTTATTTTCTTACTGTGAGTCTTAGAAATAGATGTTTCTCTTTTTCTTTTTTTTTTTTTTTTTTTTTTTTTTTTGGGAGGGGGAGGTGTGAATTTTTTAAAATAGATCAATCTAAGCTGTATCTGGTGTATAAAATTTCATCCTGATAGAGTGTCCTGGTTTGGGGCTAAAGCCTTTAAAATGAAGCATAACCACAACCAAAGCAGAGGATAACAGTGGTTAGCAGGGCTGATTACAGGTTGTGCTTTCAGCTCTGCTTTTAACAAAGAGTATAATTCTGTTCTTTGGGTGTGAATTCCATTGAAATCAGTGTTGCATTATATTATATAGAAATCTGTGTCAGAATGGTATTTACACTTAAAACCACTCTGCTTATCCAGATGGGGAAATTGCAGGTAGGAAGCTGGGCTACACGATAGGACCCTGACCATTGAGTCTAATTAACTCCTCATTTACATGCTCTTAGTGGGCACCAACTGTGATTGGCCTTACTCTATTCTCAAAGAGAGGAGAGGTCCAAAAACAATGGTTTGGGTGAAATTATATACAACAGTCAGAGCTGATTTAATACACAGCTTTTGCCAACAGGGATCTGTCCCTTCTCTCTGGCTTCAGTCCATCAGATCCTGCTGCTGAACCTGGTTTTTGGGCTCTTCTGATATTCCATTAGATTGATGGAATTCACAAAGGTGGCCAAGAAAAACAGTTTATTTCATTTTTTTTTCTTTTCTGGGTTAGCATATTGAACCAGATTCCAAGGGGCCACTGAGAGATGTATGTTCCAGGGTAAGATTTGTCCCTCCCTCTGATCAAATGTATGGAACTAATTCTTGGGATTTTATCAAGCCTGCATCTTAGAAATCAAGCACAATGTGAATAAACTGTGGATTACTAAAATCAAAACAACATTCTGAAAAGCAAAACCCACTTACAAGTTGTCAGTCCTTTGTCATCTTGACAAATTCATCAAGTTGGCAGGATAAATGCCCAGCAGACCCGTGGAGAAGGCAGATCTAAAGAGCTACCTCTCAAGCATTCTGTTTCATACCTTGATTCATTCCTTTTACATATTCATTTTCATATCTGCACATCATCATGTTGACACACGTGCTTAGGCATTTACTTGCTTATGTTTGCAGCGTGCCAGTTTCTCATTGTCACTGTGTTTTTATGTTTAGGACAGCTTGAACTTCTGTGGACCTCTGCAAAACATCTAGGATCCCATGTCCACGTGGTCCACTCTGAAGTCAACTCAGATGGAAAATCATCTTCTCCATGATGCTGTCACTTGTGCCAAACAGCAAAATGCCTGATTAGGTAGGCTGTCCAGGATCCAGCTGTCCTCTGCTGCACTCTGGCACAGCTGATGCCTGGGACGGGGAGCGCAGGTGCCCTGCCTGCTGGGAGAGGCAAGGCTCCAGCAGCCCCCTGAGGCAGAACAGGGCATGGAACATGCTATAAGCATGCAGCCCGGCATAACATGCAGCAGCAGCCCTCTGGGGTCATGCAGGTCCCTTTTCAGTGCTTGCTCACTCATGCATTTAAATATCTTCCATGCAATAGCCCAAAAAAAAAAGAAAATTCATCCCATCCGTCAGGTGCTATGTTTCAGCAGTGTCTACCTGATCACCCACCTCGTGTGGCAGCCACTGCTACTGCATGCAGTGCTGTGCTGCCCCTGCTTTCTGTGTTGGGGACACTGGGAGGGGAATCAGGACAAGGCCATCCCAGCCACAGTCCTGATCCTGCAGAGATGCTGTGCCCTGCCAGCCTAAGCTGCTTGTGAAAACAGGACCAAGGCTCTCAGCCCCTCATGAGCCAGCAGAAGTCTATGATGCAGCCAACACAAAATAGTCACTTGCAGCACAGTACAGCCAGCGACAGAGTTTGAGACACTCATGTGCTGAAATAGCCAGTGCAAATGTTAAAACAAAAAAATCAGCTCATGTCTTCTTCACAGCCTGCTACTGCCAAGGGCTGTGAGTCCCTGGCTGGGAGGGTTGGCACAGCCATCACAGGCAGTGCAGCCTGTTTTGATGATGAGAACCAGCGTATCTGGTGCTTTGTCTTCACACACTTGAGTGGAAGCTGTGGTAGATCAGGTTCTCCTTTACAAGGAGATGAACCACCTTTGCTGCAAGGAACTAGCCTGGGGGGGAGGTGTGAATGAGGGCAACTGTGAGTGCCAGCTTGCATGCCATGGAGCAATGACCTGCTCACTCTTTCCTGCATGAACCATGTGAGCATGCTGGGCTCTTCTGTGTGATGGCTACACAGTGATGCCTCACAAAAAAGTGCAGACATCAAGTAGGTGCCACACAGCAGTTTGCTGTGAGGGTAACTGAAGAAGGTTAATCCCAGATTATTAAGGTAACTTTGGTTTTGGCAAGAAATCCTGGTGCTTTGAGCACTAAAACTCTAATATCCATGCAATTATTAGGTTGATGTTATACTTGCCAAATAGTGTGGGTGTATTTTGCATTTACCTTACTTGAATAAATTTCCCATATTTCCTCCTCTCTGTTTCTGAATTCAGAAGATTTTCTTTGACTTTATTCATCACTCCTGACCTAACATGGCACAGCAGACATACTACCTGTGCTTTCTAATGCACCATGTCACCAAATCTTATCTGTGCGTGGCCAGTCCTGCACCAAGCAGTGCATCCTGCCCTGGGCATTGCTGGACTCTGGTTCCAGATGGGCACTCTGCTTGTGATACTTGATGCTTGTGATAATCCAGTCCTAGCACACTTTGTCAGCAGTGACTCTCTGCCTTAGAAGGGCAGAATTTGGCCCTTCAGATTACTGAGATAAGGAATTTGGGAGTTGCTGAGTGATAATGGGAAACAGAGTCTGTCTGCTGGTTTGGATGTTACCTAATTGAAAAACTCTTACCCCTCTTTAAGGCCTGACACAGCATATTGGACAGCTCTTGAAGGCTGAAGAACAATTGTGCACCAAGGGCAGAGCACTGTAAAGGAGCAAACACTGGCCCTGAGCCTATCTCCCAGGTTTAAAATGGCTTTCATAGGTCCAGTGAGGGCTTCCTTGGGCCCAGAGTGGTGAACAGCACAATACCTAGGAAATGGTGCTAGGGAAGGGATCCCCAGCAAACACGTGTGACCTCTGCTGAAAACAGGGAGAGGACTGAGCCCATCCCAGGGGCACTGCTCAAGGTTTCCTCCTTCAGTTGGTCTGAGCACTTGTGCACATCAAACACCAAACCCCTTGATGTGAGCCATTGCCCAGCAGCAGCTTTGGATGAAATCAGTTTTGAGGTCTCAAAAATGAGACCTCTGTGGGTGCTGTGGCTCCTTGGGCACAGTGAAGGGCCTAGGACACAAGAGGGACAGGTTGCCTCCTCCATGATTGTTGCCATTTATCCTGTTGTGCTGGAAGTAGACTGTACAAGTGAAACCTGCCCTGGTTTCCTCAAAATCCACACTTTTTTTTTTTTTTGGTTGGTTTTTTGGTTTTTGGTTTTTGGTTTTTTCTGTAAACAAGACCATACTTGAGTTCTGATCTGTGCTGAGAATCTTGCCAGCTTTACAGTCTGAAGGTTGGGGATGGCTAGGGGGAAAAATGAGAACAAGAAATCTCTTGAGCTGCAGGGGTTTTGTTATTGTTACTTTCCTTAGTAAGATGAAAGTGATTTTCTGTAACCTGAAACTGATGGATTTTCCTCTTTCCTCACAAAGGTTTTTCTTTTGACATTGACATTGCATAGAAGACAGTCTATCTTTGCTTGACTTCTCAAGATGCTGGGACCTCTTTGGTAAGATTGACTTCTGCCTTTCTCTTACAGCAGGTGAGGCTTAGGGACATGGTTTAGTGATGGACTTTGCAGTGCTGGGTTTCCAGTTGGATTTGATGATCTTAAAAGGTTTTTCCGACCTCAATGAATCTATGAAAAAAAGGTCCTAAAAATCTTATTCTGCTTTGCAATGGGATGATTTCTCTGCCAAAGATTTTTTTAGGGCATTTTTGCAACATTTTCTTTAGAAAAGAAACACATCTTGAACACTCCCATCCAGCCTGTACATTCTTATCAGATTTACACACACAGAAAACTTTGTTTGCATTAAAACCAATAAAAGGGATCCAAGTTCTGTAGGAGGGAATATGCTTATGAATCCTTACTTGAGAGTAAATACTGTATTTTGGCTTTCAGTATTTACCCAGTTCTGCCCTTTCTGATATTTCTCTGAGATGTTGACTGAGAAGTAGGGGGGGGTTGGTGTTGGGTTTTTGTTTGTTTCTACCAGTCATTAAACGTTCAAAGTAATAATATTTGACTGTGCTGGAAGTCCATTTCTGCAGCAGTATCTCTGCCATTTGGAAAAATTTGGTGATGTCAGAGGATCTGCAGGAAAAATCTGGCAGTGGTATATTTGAACAGCCTTCTGTTTGAGTACAAAGGATTTCTACCACAAGTGCTGATTAGTGAAATTAATTTCCTCTACATAGCACGTACACTGCAAAGTTTCACTTGCCTTTTCTGCTTTTTTCCTAATGATTTTGTGTGAAACAAAAGGAAAAATGTGAGATATGTGATGCTCTTACATCTTCCTCTTTTCCGTGTTTTTTTGTTTGTTTTTTTTTTTTTTTAGCAGAATATAAAGGGCCTTTCTTATTAAATCCAAGCTTCCCTTTTCAGGCTGCAATGCTGCTTCCACTCATTTAAACCTGCTATTGGAGCACATGTAGGTGAAACACTGAAGGCCTATTAAAGTGCTAGAGAAAGCTTATTCCTATGGGGATTTCTCTGTGAATTAGTGGGCTTAAAGGACTCATCTAACAGAGTCTCTTCTGAGCTGTGACTTCAATATGTATGAGTCCTTCAACTTTGTTAACATCCTAAGAATGCATAATACCCCTTCTCTTGAAGAGATGGCTTCCAGGAATCAAGGATATGTGATTAGAGAGGCTTTAAGTGATGGAAAAATTATGACTTCTGCCTCTGATCAAAGCAGAACAAAGCACTGTCTGTTATTGCAGCCTCCTTGCTCTCTGAAGAGAAAGACAGTAAGAACCAGGATACCTAGAAAAAGAGAAGGAGCTCTGATGGAGAATAACATTCATGAGATCAGCATCTGTCTAAAATAGAGGCAGTCTTAATGAAGCAATTAACTGCTCTGGGTTCCCCTGTGGTAAGAAGGGGTACGATGCCTCCTTACTACAAACTGACAGGTGATGAGCTCCATCAGTTTCCCTGGGACTGCTCATCTTGGAGCTGGGTTAAACCCTGAGGAAGAAATGCATAAGTGGATGTAACCGTCTGGAGTTTCATTCTAGCTGTAATATACTAAGAGTAGAAATCTTTTTTAAAAAACAAAAAACAAAAAAACCCTTGATTTTAAAATTAAATTGAGATGGCAAAACAATGGATGGATGACCATAATAATGGACATTTTTTCTTCTCTGAGTACTGTGAAAACACTTTTATGTAAATACATGATCATAGTGTCATCTACATTTGTGAATCATGCTGTTAGTCCTGTTAGAAAATGCATGGGCAGTGCAAAAAAGTACAGTATTTAAACCAGAGCCCAAATCACCAAACACAAGAGCTAGAAGCCATGGAGATGGCTTCTCTGCAATGGAGAGACACAGAGTCCCAGTCTGACTGCATGGCAAATTTCACTCTGCCAATTCATACAGAGCAATTTTTTTCTCTAGAGAAAAGTTGTAACCCGTTCTGCTTCTGCCATTTGTTTTCTGTATAGTATACCACCTGGTTAGTTATGTCAAAATTCAACTCTGATTCACATTACAATCAAATAAACCCAATTCACTTCTGCATCAGTACATCTAATCCATCCATGGCAGCTATATTGAAGAAAAACTGAAGCAACATAATGGCAAATAATTTCTGATTAAAAGCATGAATTTGCTTTAAATCCAAGTAATTTGAATCAGCAAGCCAGAAATCTGCATCTAAATAAATAGTTTTAATCTTGGTTTTCATTTGCACTTAATTTTTTTTCCCTGAAGAAAATCAGGTTTTCATTGGTGTGCAAGCCTCTCATCGTAATTATCACAACTAAATATAACCCCATACACTATGCTGGGACTTGTTTCTTTTTGCAGGAGGATGTGCAGTATCTGTACAAATCTCCATCATTTAGCAAGTACTTATTCCCTCAGGCTCTTATTAACCAAACCGCTTGTTTTTTTGCATAGGATCTGCTTCAGACTGGTTTTGTTTGGCTGTTTGGTTTCAGGCTTTATAGCCCTTCCAGGCTTTAGAGCAAGGACAGCCCACTCCTCCCCTCTTGTCATGAGGGGGCCGGTGATGGGTGCCATGGGCAAGCAGTGGCTGCTGCGTGCAGGAGGTGGAACCGGTTCTGGGAAGCCGAGCACTCCCTCTATGTTCCCTGTCACAGTCAGCGGATGCTCTCCGGAGCTCCTTTGGTCCTGCTGGCAGGTCTGGCACCTACCCTGCAACCTCTCTGGGTGCTCGGCCGTGACAGCCAACACATGCAGCTTAAGCACTCTTTTTTAAACTTTTCTGGGCTCTTTTTCCGCCCCCTTCATTCTCTTTCCCCCTTGCTGGACACGCAGCCAAACCCGCTCCGAGGGGCTAAGGCAGTGCCGGTGCCCCATCCCCAGGGCACGGCTGCCTTACGCACGCCCCATGAGGAAGTCGTGGGCGGGTGGGCAGGAGACTTATGAAGCCGAGCACCCTCCCACCCCTCAGCCTTCCCTCCGCACCCTGGGCAGGACCGAGTGCCTCGGCAGCATTGCTCCAGGAGCTGGGCACCCATGGCTCGGCAGCGAGCCCCCTGACTCAGGGGTGGCCTCAGGGAAGCTGCAGGTACCCTAGGGCCGCGGGGAGGGAAGAGGACTGGGATTTGTGCTCCTGGTCTTTTGGGCAGGAAGGAAGGAGGTGGGTGGGTGGGTGGGTGCTGCAGCGAGCGCCGTGGCCCCTTAGGCACCGTTCTTCTAACTCTGTCCTCCCTTCCTCGCAGCGCAGGAGCTACAGGAAGATGGTGACACTCCTGCCCCACGCCCCGGCGATGGCCTTGAGGAGATGGCTGGGGCTGGGGCTCTCCGTGCTGCTCTGCTTTAGTTTGGGTAAGCAGGAGTGGCTGCTTGTGGGAGCGCGGGGGATAGAGCGCTGGGCTCAGGCAGGTGGCACCCCGAACCTGGATGTCTCTGGGGGATGGTGGCCACATGCTCTGGCGTCTTCTGCTGGGGCTGAGGTTGGGCCAGTGTTAGGGGGTGGGGAGCCATGAGCTCTTGTCTCTCCAGGCTGGTCATGCTGAGCTGCCAGCTCCCAAAGGTCACCCATCCCAGACAGAGTGAGGGCAAGGAGTATGTTTTCAGGGACGCTGCCATCCATGGTGCAGCACCTTGAGCTTTGACTTCCGTGGTGGGGCAGTTTCTGCAGGTTTTTTTGGTAGCTAAAAGTGAGCACATGATGGAGTAGACAGAGCAGGGTGGCCAAGTGGAGGGATCTCCACTCCCTGGGTCGTGCACTGCACAGTGAGTGCATTCTCCAGCACCACAAATCCCCCTTGGAGGACTGCAAGGGTTTCCCCCATTCCTTCTCTAAGGACCAGCTGCAAAGGTTGCTGAAGTCCATAGGTCCCCCCAGACCTCAAGAGGCTTAGGATGAGTGGTCTCAGCTGTGTGAAATGGTAACCTTGAAACCACAAAAAACACTTCTCAGCTGGGATTCGTTGTGGATGCAAAGTAAGTTGTGCTTATTGGCAATTTTAGTGTTTCATTGCAGCTAATGATACTCTGGAGCAAACCCGAGCTGAACTGAGGCTTTGATTAAAAGTCAAGTGATGCAAAATTAGGAGTTTTTCATGCTGATGTTGTGAAACTATGTGATGCTAAGTTTCATTTTGAGTTTCGGTCTCAGAGTCTTAAAACAACTCAGAAAATTTAACAGGGATTGAATCAGAATTCCTTGCTTGTAAGGAAAGCAACAACTTCAGGCACTGCCTGTGAGATCTCTGCTGTCCTGTCTTCTGCCACACTCCTTCCTCTACCTCAGCACTTGTGAAGCACATGTCAGGCACAGATATGTTTTGCCCATACTTCAGTGGGCAAAAAATCTGTTGTGCAGAACTCTTTCTCTGTACTGTAGAGCTTGCAGTATGTTATTAATGTAATTATGAGCGTGTGGTAATTAGCCAGTCATGTAGTTTCTCTAAAAAGTATACTGATTCTCAGACCAAATATGTGCAATACTTGGATATACAGTATGATGCATATTCAGTTCCAGAAATAGGATTTTGATAATAGAAAACTAGGTGTTTGTATAGTGATTGTGTACTTTTTCTCATATGGCTTACTAAGGAAATTATAGTTTATCTTGCTTTCCATCTCTCCATTTGCTTCTTTGAGCTCCTTTTTAATCCCCTGCCCGGTTTCAACCAAATTGACAGGAAGGAAGAGGTGGCAGAGATGTGGTGTCCTTACTCTCCACTGCCCCTGACCACAGGCAGCACCCGAACAACAGGAGCCTGTGTTGCCCCTCTTTGTGCCCACCTGACAGAAAGGACAGGAGGCAGCTTCAAGGGGACTGTAAGGAACATGGCAACACCTGGGAAGCACAAGGCATGAATCGATTTTTGGTCATCCTGCTGCTTTGGAGACTTACTTCTCCAAATCTAATCAATTACAAAATTTGGGGGTTTAACCCTCCAAGAGGCTGAGTGGGGAAAAAAAAGCTTTTTTTAAAAGTATTATTATTAGCTTTTGGGGCATAATTGTTAGATGCTTCCCACACAATGAGTCTGTGGAAGTCCTGGTGCCTGGGAGCTGTTTGCGTGGCAGGCTGACAAGGATGACACATCTGATGCACTTTCTTTCTCCATCTGTATGCATGTGTACACACTCTGCCACCTTCCTCTCTAAAAAAAGGTATTCCTACTTTAGTGACCTTGGAAAATACATGCTACACTGCCCACAAACGAGTGGTTTTAAAAGCTTTACTGGGACTCGTAGGTAATACTTTCTTTAGGTCGCCCACAGGGACCACAAGGACCAGCTTCTGACTTTATTGTGTCAAAATAGTGAAGCCTAGAAAGGGAGTTTGCCCTGACCCTGCCAGTGATTTCCCATGTGTTGTTCAGGAAGTCACCAAGGCCAGCGTTTACAGAACTGCCCCCGTGAGGGACTGGTGATGACCCACATCAAGACAGAGTCAAAGCTGGCACATGGAACCTGTGGTTACTTCTTGTACCCAATCTTTGGGTTTATCCTGGATGTCCTGGTGCTTGTACACATCTGTGCTGCAGAGCTCCAAAAGGTCAAGCAAACAGCATGCTAGGATGAGAGCAGGTGCTCTCCATATCATAGAATCATAGAATTGGCTGGGTTGGAAGGGACCTCAGAGATCATCAAGTCCAACCCTTGATCCACTACAGCTGCAGTTACCAGACCATGGCACTGAGTGCCACATCCAGTCTCTTTTTAAATATCTCTTTTTAAATATGCCTTGCATGAGTGAAATAGCAGTACAGGCAATGCCAGGCAGAAGAAAGCTTCAAGAGAGAGTGATTTTGATTTGAAGGTTGTGTTTAATGTGAAATAGTGTATGACCAAGCTACACAGATATATTTGTTATCCCTTGAACTGAATTTTGCTACCCTGGAGTTCAACTGAGGTGACCCACTGAAATGCCAGTGTAGTTTAGAGCTGCTTCTGAGATGTCATCTGCTGCTGGAGATACTGCTCCAGCTGCTGCTGGAGATGATGACAGCAGGAACACCCTGCTGTCTCAGCACAGTGGAAAAGTGCAGAAGAGCCTTGATTACAGCCTTGATTACAGCACAAACTTGTTTATTTACAATCTGAACACATTGCTGTTATTCCCACAGGCTTGGTTTTCTCCTGCCATCATACCTTCACAGCTACCTATGAATATCAGGATTTTCCCCATCCCAGTTTGTTGCATTAGGAAAATGTTGCTAGAACTTACCCAGGATGGCCTTTCCTTGCCCTCTGTGCAGTGTCATAGGCATTGATTGCAAATCCCCAGCCAGCCTGCTTTTTTCCCACAGAGTTTTCTTTTCAGGTTTCCCTAGAGTCTTTTAATCTGACTGGGGACCATCTAGTTCTTGGTTTCTTCCTAGCGGTGAATTTTTTTGAAAGTTTTGAGGAAAATCCCTACAGTTTCCCTGAGTTACAGGAGAGTTTAGGAGGGGGGACTATCCACTTCCTTCAGTATTGCAAGCATGCACTGGCTCATAAGTAACTCTGGGAATCCCCTCTCACATGTCAGCAGTAAAGAGTTCTGAGTGAAGCTGGGGACAAAGGGTTGAGAATGAGAAAGATTCCCTCTTTTGTGGCCAGCCCCAATGTGGAAGTGCCTAGCAATGAATTTTATGTGATAGGCATCTAATTTCCATTCCATCTCCAGCATGGGCTTTGTCTAGGGTAGATTTTATGGTTTAGATGGCAGAAAACTTTTTTCTTTACATACCGGATTTGTCCACTTGATCACTGGATGCAAATTGAGTTTCTCTCTTATTGATCTTGCTTTCTTCATCTGTTTTTTTTTTTAATTTCTTTTTTTCTGATGAGTTTCTGTCTCCTCTTGCTCCATATATGGAGAAAAGAGATGTCTGTTTGAAAAACAAGATCAGAACAACGAAACTCCTTTTACTGTCTGTCCTGAGTGTCTGTCCTCTAGCAGCTTGTCTGGAGAAACAGCTCTTGTTTTTGCTTGTAGACCCTGTTTTACTTCTTCTGTTCTGTTTTGGGGTTTTTGGTTTTTGGGGTTTTTTTAATGGACAAGTTATTTAGAAAAAACACAGAAAATTAAACAGACAATCTACATTCTTACACAATCAAAACAGTTACACACTTGCATGCTGAGTATGGAAAGCTGACAGTGAAACATTCCTTTCATCATCATTTTTTCCTTTTCCCAGCTAGATCAGGATGAACCCAGATAAATCTGGTGACCTCACAGTACTCCGAAGGCAACAGCTTTTTGCATTTCTTGGATCACTGAGACATTTGTAACTTCTTTGCAATGTGCATGTCAGACATTCCCGCATCTAAACATGCAAAGTTTGGGGCTCACATGTTTACACATTGTGGTAGGTTACCAGCAGAAGTTGCCAGCCTGTACGCCCTCACACCTTTCCTGTTTATTGCTGCCTCAATTTTGAGTTATAAGCATGGTTTAGTGGGCAAAATTAACTTGACAGACATAAAGGCTACCACTGATGGAGTCATCCCTCTGCCTTGCTTGTCATTAGTTAGCCACTGGTGGGGGTCAGCCAGTTTGCTTTTGCACTCTACACTGTATACCCCAGAAGGAGATCATAGACTCACAGAATGGTTTGTGTTGGAAGGGACCCTAAAGATCATCTAGTTTCAACACTGCCTGACACTGGTAGGGAAAACTACCACTAGACTAGGTTGCTCAAAGCCCCATCCAGCCTGGCTCTGAACACTTCCAGGAAGGGGGCATCCACAGCCTCCCTGGGCAACCTGTGCCCATCTTTCACCATCCTCACACTAAAGAATTTTTTCTTAATAAATCTACCTTCTTCCATTTCAAAGCCATTGTCCCATGTTAGATTATGCCCTTATAAAAAGTCCCTCCCCAGCCCTTTCAGGTCCTGGAAGGCCACTATAAGGTCTCCCCAGAGCCTTCTTTTCTTTGGGCTGAACAAGCCCAACTCTCTCAGCCTGTCTCCATAGGAGAGGTGCTCCAGCCCTCTGATCATCCTTGTGGCCCTCCTCTGGACACGCTTCAACAGAATTTATACATTCAAAGAAAATCTCCTTCCTTTAAATGTGTTTCCTACCATATATAAGTGCTGGATGTATCTAGATATGGTATTTTCCGTGAGATGGCAAGGCAAATGTGCTGAACACAGTGAAATCTATTTGCTTGGTGAAAGAAGGTCAGTTTTGTTTTTGAAGAGATTAACTTTATGTTTAATTGTAGCTGTTCTCTCCCCTTAGAGGGACATCACCACTTGAGTCTCCGGAGGTCATTTGAGAATATGTAAATCTTTCCCAACACAGAAATGCCATGGGCTTTACTTTTGCTTTTTCACTGTTATGCTTTTAAAATATCATTGGTCCCAGGGGACTCCCTGCCTGAAAATAAAAGTGCTGACTTTTTACATGATACAGTAGCACTTTGGGCTTGACAAAAGGTGAATGTCTTCTGAGAGAGGTTTAGCTAGAGATGCCACCATCAGCCAGCAGTCAGCAGTGGGTTATTGTCAAGGTTGTCATCTGCAGAGTGTTTGTGAGTTAATGCCTGAGCAGGGACCAGGTTTTTTATAACCAGCCTGTAGTGTTGCTGGCTGCACTGATGAATATTGCTATGGCTGTGGGCAAGTACTTTAGAAGCAAAAAAAAAATATTAAAAAAAATATATTTTTTTTTCTAATTTTGAGTAGGCTTATGTTAGCAGTATCATACTTGATTTTCCTGGTTACTGGGCACTTCCACCTTCTATTAGTTTACAGAGTGGGCTGGCTACTTGGGGAGCATGCAATGCAGTGAGATTAACAAGCACTGAAGAAAACTGGCTTTAAGAAGTGGGAAGGACCTCAACTTCAAAAGCTGTGCTGTGAGGGCAGCAGTACGCATAGCAGGGGTACTAGAGGGTACTGGCTTAGGAAAACTGAGAACATCTTCAGCTGGGTGATACATGTAGAGGAAGTACAAAGTGATCTGTTCAGCAAGAGACAGAGTCTGCAGGGGAAAAAAATTAACAAATTTAGTTTTGTCTTTGTGTGAGACAAATCTTCCCCAAAGGCCTGTTTTACACAAATGCCACTAGCTGCCATGTCTAGTTTCTGTCCCCAGACTGAGAAATCATGAGAGTGCTGAGCAACTTGTAGGAATCTGATCTCGAAAGGAACTAAAATATGCAAATCTTATGAGGACATCCAGATTTAATGTCCCCTCCTGCCCTTTTTTATTCTAGCAGGGTCACCCACTCCATGTGCTGAGAATGGAGAAAGAGGGAAGGTTTACAAAGACTCTTTCCCTTGCTCCTTTCTCAAGTCAAAGATGCCCTTCTGTCCTCATCACTCACGTCCCTGCTGGTATGCAGCACAGAAGATAAGCAAGCCCTCCTTCCTCTGCCCCCCAGTCAACACCTCTGAAGAGGGCTCCATAACAAAGGGGAGGATCTTAAGACATAATATAGTCCCCATCCCAGACCCAAATACTCTGACATCTCATCTCCAGCTCCTTGTTTGGATCTGCCCTTCTGGTTAGGCCAAGATGAGATCACAAAATCCCAGAAAATCCAGGTTGGAAAGGACCTCTGAGATCATCAAGTCCGACCCTTAATCCCTGACCACTGATCACTGTGATCTCTGATCACTCTGATCTGACCTCTGATCACTGAGTGCCACATCCAATCTCTTTTTAAAAACATCCAAGGATGGAGATATTTGCCAACTAGCTTGCCAGAAGTTGCAGTCTTACTCATGTTATAAACAAATCAGACTGGACATACCCAGGCTGTGGGCTTGGAAGCAGTGGTGACTCAAAAGTCAGTATCTTGAGAAAGATCTTGCATTTACCTCACCAAAAGAGGAGCTGGGCACCAGAGAAACAAGAGGGAAGTGTGCCAGGTAGCTGGAGCTGCCCCAGCGCTGCAGTAAGCTCCTTTGCCAAAGTATCAAAGATTCTCTTTCATTTTCTCAGCTGCTAATTGAAGATCATGGAACTTTTTTTGTGATTAATGGATCACCATGGCTTCCCTTGGAAGCCAGGTTTTTGACAGAGTACTTGCTCAGTAGCAGTGCTTCCTTCCATTCCCCATCTGCTTGGGTTTTCTTGCTGGCTTTCAGGGAAAAAAAAATCAATCGGGGGAGTGTAAAATCAGCTTTGTGGTGAACAGCAATTTAGACTGGAAAAAGGAGCATTTGGTCTGTGACCTGCAAAGGAAACTGCAGTTGGTGAG
Source organism: Heliangelus exortis (assembly GCF_036169615.1). NCBI lineage: Eukaryota > Metazoa > Chordata > Aves > Apodiformes > Trochilidae > Heliangelus > Heliangelus exortis. Next base: position 104,186,104 of record NC_092422.1, on the reverse strand, counting down.
AGGGCTTCTGTTGAAGTACTGAGTGTCTGAGAATGCCCTGTGAACCACTCTAAAATAAGTGTTACCGACTCAAAGTATGCTCAGAAAGACAAATAAGACCAAAAATTTAATTTGTCATCAATAGGGCCATGAGTTTGCACAATACTGGGAAGAAAAAAAAAATGGGACTAGTGCATACTCCCAAAGATGGGCTTTCTGTCTGTAGACAAAGGAAATTGTCCTCTAATTTTTACAGCTGCATCAGGCCTTCAAATATTTCTTCACTAAAGGCTTTGTACTTGAAACAAAGCAGAATTAAAATGGAATGAAGGCTGCTGAAGGACTTGGGGACTAAAACCTCACAGGGTTATTATAATTATTGCCAGATCAAGCAGAAAGGAAAAGTGAGGTTACTGTTTTGCTTAGGAGGAATGTGGCAATGTGAAGATGAGAAATGCATAAAGCCACTTAAGGGGATCTGTGCTGTGCTATACTGCTTCAAGCAGGGTGCCCTGGGGTTGCAGTGCAGAAGTAAGCAGAGAAAAACGTCTTCAAACAATTTCCCTACCTCAGGCCTGCCGTGATATCATCATGAACTAGGATTAATCCCATCACTTAACTGCTGCAGGCATGCTTGACTAGTGTGAGCAGGTATAGGGAAGCTAGACTGAGTGGAACCACTGTCGAATGAAGTTCATCACTGTTTTAATTTGGGTAAACTTCTCTTCTGCTGCTCTCTCTCACCACATTTGGGATGAGTAGCAGAGCATGACCTTGCAATGATCACCATGGCATGAGCTGAGCAGCCTGTGTTTGCAGCAGCTTTGCTTTGCCAGAGCAGCCTGGAGCAGCAGCAGGCCCCTGGTTCATGGTGGGAAAACTGGGTTTGGGGTTGTGCAAGGGGAAAGGGCCACTCCTCCATTCTCTGCCTGTTAAGACCTCTCTTTGCATGCCTCTGCTTGCTGGAGTGGAGTCTGGGTAGAAGGAGCCTAGGAGGCTTGCAGGCACTCATGCACAGGTTAATATTCAGTCATGCTGGCTCCTTAAAGAGAAGAGCCAGCATGGTCTGCCCACACCCACTTTTCTCTGTTTCACCCCATCCCTCTCATTGTGCGGGGTCTTTGCAGTGAAACACAGAGGAAGGCAGTGTTTTTATGTGCTGCTGAAATGAGGTCTCTGCATAGAAGTTACCTGGGGATCTAATGGGATCTTTCTGTGATCAGTGTATTCACAGGAGTCTGTCACAATGCTAATTTAAATACAAAGCATTTCTTTACGTACTCCAGTGTAGCACAGGACATTTTCTGAATTTTAACTCCATGGGAAGCTTTGAGAGAATCTGTTTCCTCACTGGAAAAATCACCTGAGATGAAAAGACTGTCTGGTCCTTCAAAGACTCAGCTTTTCAAAATGTTCAGTTTTTCAAACTGATTATCTGTCTTGCGTGGAGATCCTCTTAAAATACTGTGTTGTCCTCAAAGGATAAATCTTGCCAGTTTGGGGTGGATTCACAGAAAATGACAGGTCTGAGCTGCAGAATCACTGGGGCACTGATGGGTGTCGTTTCCCCACCAGCCTCAGGGGATGACTGCCAGGAGAAAGCAGCAGCTCCACAAGACATGTTTTCCTCAGCTGGCCTAGCCTCAGTTTCCCAAAGTGCCTTTGCTTCACTGTGGCTTGATGTGCATCTCCTCCCAGAGTTGTCCCTGTCATGGTTTAGGCCCAGCTGGTACCAACCAGACCTCTGCTCACTCATCCCCCACTGGGGAACAGGGAGGAGAAAATACACCTTAAGGTTTGTTAATAGGAATAACAAAGATAGGGAGGTTTGCATTCCCCAGTTACAGTAACGGGCAAACAACAGACAGGTTCAGTTTAGGAACAAAAAAGCCGACTAATTTAATCTGCAAGGAGAAAAGAGGAAACATGGCCTGATCTTAATGCCTTCCCCTTCACCCACCCCTCCCTTCTTCCCAGGGACCACAGGCAGGGGGGTTTAGGGTCAGTTCCCCACATGGTGTTTCTGCCGCTCCTTCCTCCTCAGGATGAGGACTCCTCACGTTCTTCCCCTGCTCCAACGCGGGGTCCCTCTCCCGGGAGAGTCCTTCAGGAACCCCTGGGACACGAGTCCCTCCCACAGGTGCAGTCCCTCAGGCACAGACTGCTCCTGCCTGGGCTGCACACAGAGTCACGGCTGCTGCGGGAGCAGTCACCTCCTCTCACACGGGGTCCTGTACGGCTGCAGATCCACATCTGACCCTCTCCATGATCCTGCACATGGCTGTTTCTTCAGGGATTGCTCCATTGTGGGCTGCAGGGGCACAGCTGCCATCATCATGGGCTGCAGGGAAATCTTTGCTCAGGCACTTTTCCCTCTCCTTCTTCACTGACCTTGGTGTCTTTTCTCAGGTATTGTTCTTTTGCCTCCTCCTCCCCTTTGCTCTGCAGGTCTCTTTTTTGATATATTTGCAGTTTCGTTTTTCCTTTCTTGAACATATTACTCATTGAGGTGCATCCAGCTTCCCATATCTGCTCAGCCTTGGGCAGAGAAGAGGTGGAGCAGGGATGGGAACTAGGGGAGTTTCCAACAGCTTCCCAGAGGAGCCACCCCTGTACCACCCCCCTGCTTCCAAAACAGCACTGCACTAACCCAGGACAGCTCCAAATCCCTTTTTCCATCCCACATATGTTTGGAAGGCAAGAAATGTGTTGGTGCCCTGGCAGAGTAGGAGTCCTGGGTGCATGGTCCTGGGCAAAGTTAGTAATGCCAATAATTAAGAGTAGAGAGACTACCTGGTCCTTATGGACCAAAACCAACACAAGGCTGTTTTGACCTTCCAGTTTTGAAGATTCACCAACAACTTGCCTCAGAGATCTTTGCAGGACTCTCAATCAAAAAAAGATACTCAGATCCACTGTCTTACCTGCTTACACAGAGGCAAAAGATTCCAGGCCCACCACTTTTCCCTTCATGTGTGTTGCTTTGTGGATGTGTGCAAAGCAAGGTGACACAAGGTCGGACTGAAAAGAAGGCAAAGCAGTTCATAAGAAATGGGGAATGGAGGGGGAAGAGTATGGCTTTGGAGTTCCTGTTCACCAGGAATTATCTGGTAGTTTCCAACAGCATTGCATAGTCTTTTGCTGCCTTTTACTCTGTTGGACTTCTGTCCCAGAGGCCATCTTCTCTCCTGTGCCACCTGACTGCATGTGTGGTCAAGAATAACCAAGATCTTGGTGACAAGGGAATTTCAGAAACATGGCTTGGGCAAGGAGTGAAAGAAATAGGCATACAGGCTCAACAGCTCTTGTACTTGCTAACTCTTAGAGCAAACAAGAAAGAATGTGTTTCTTTTGCACTAATCTTTTTGTTCGTGTTATCCCTGCCATATGGAATATCAGCAGCACAAGTGTAGTTTGAATGAAACCTATTTTTCTGCCCAGGGAACACAAAGTCAGCTCCTTCATCAGTTCAGTGTTGCCAGCCAGCACAGACTCCCAGTGATGGTGCAATGTGGGGACACACCAAGGGAGTGGGTAGGCTTCAGGGGTGGCAGGATGAGGAGGGATCTTTTTTTTCTAGAAAAGTCATTAAAAACTATTTCCAAGCTGGATACCTCCCCCACAGATTGATTATAGAGAGCCTGCAGCACAGATACAGGACAGAACTGAATTTTCATTTTTGCTTTTGCAGTTCACCTTTAAAGTGAAAGGGGACTTTTGTGTGGCTGGATGACTCTTCATGGACTTTGGTTCCTTCAGGCTTGCAGCATTCAGGTTGCAGTTTCAAGGGTTCAGTCTTTTAAGGGTAGATGTGACATCAGTAGGAGTTTCCAGACCCTGCACATGCACTGCCGGGGAGGTTTTTGTTCTCCTTTTAGTTGCAAAGGAGACTCTTAGGGGCAAGGCACAGAGAACCTCATGCAACTCATGATTCGATGTCACCCTGACATTTACTGAACGCCTACTCTTCCCCTATTGCTGCAAAAGAAAATAGAAAATTGTCTTCATCAGGCTCCACGATCCCAAAGTTTGACTGACTGTTCTTGTGAGTCTCTCCAGCAATAGTAGGAGCTGAACTGTGAGAAAAACGAAGATGTGGTCAAGGGAAAACACTCACACAGAAATGCATGCAGACACACAGGAGGAACCTGAAGAATCACAGGCTCAAGTGGCCTGCTTCTAAGGCAAACAGAAGGAACACTTTTTCATGCAGCATGTAATCAAACCATCATCTCAGGAGAAAGATCTCCTTCTGAAGGGTTGATCTATCTGTAGTTATTAAACTACCAGTGCCAAGAAATCCTTAAGTTCCTGACTGACAATGTTTGGCAGGGCATGGCAGTTCTTTTCCCATGTAGTGTGGAAGAAGTGTTTTTTCTACCATTTTTCTGTCAGTCGCTGGCTGACGCAGGTCAGTGGGCTGAGTGGGCTCCTGGTCTGTCCCAGTCCAGTTGCTCAGAGTCTGAAATGGATTATAAGGGCAAGCACAGCTAGTGGAGAAGAGGTTAAAATGGTGTTTGAATCTTTCCATTTGGAAGACCAGTGAATTGTCTGAGTGGAGGGAAAGCAGTTAAATGAGAAGTTGTACATTTAATTACATATTCTATTTTACTTAATTAATCTTAAGACATTCCATAGTGCTGCCAGGACCTCCCCACTATTCTTCAATGTTTTCTACAGATTTAATGCAAAGCATGCAAGTGGGATAGGGGTATTTGTGCCTGAAGGGAGCAGGATGAAAGCTCACTTCATGCTCTGTCCTAGGGACAGTCTGGGCTGAACTTAAGCAAGTGGCCTCCAGTACAGCCATATGATCTGTCTATACCAGGGCACTGGTGGAGCATCTCCTTGTCTCCTTCCAGCACCAGCAACTGGAGGGCTATGAAGCACTTCCTCAGGGTGAGCCCCTGGACTCAGGTCAGCCCACCACAGAGGTCTCACTGCTGGCTGTTTGACAGTGTCCCAAAAATCTGTAAGTCACCAGTAAGCAAATGAGCCATGGTGGGCTACACGCTTGTGGTGTTTTGGACACTTCAGATGAATCTGAATGTCCCAGTACCCCAGCCACACCCAGGGCACTTTGCTCTGTGCCCATGCACAGCACAGCTGCACTTAGGCTTTAACAGTGGTAATAACATGTGAGTCAGCATCAGCCAGACTTTGCTGGGGATGGGTAGTGTGTTCTTAGGCTCATTTTTGTTAAGTATTCAGTTCACATTTCAGGCTGAGGCTTTGTACATGGGATCTCACCTCCACTGACTCTTGATGCTGCACTCCCCCCACCAGTGACTCTCTGCCTGGTGAAGACTTTCCTGCTTTCTCTCTCAGACTTGTTTACTGAGGTCTGTTCTACAGGGAAGCAAGAGGGAATTTGAATCTTCTCTCTCCTGAGGCTGGACTATTTCTTTATTTTTCTGATCTCAATGGAGTGGAACAGATTGTTGTCCCCTTTCCACTGCCAGAGATGGGTGCTTCGCTAGTGAGGCTGAGGCAAGCAGGGCAAATGTATAGCAACCTGACCTTTTGGATTAACACAGCAGGGTACACAGGGATACCTCGCAGCCTGAAGGCTCCACAAACCCAGGCTAAAGCCCAACCATCTGCCCTTGCCTTGTCGGGAAGCAGGACAGCACGCCAGTACCGAGTCACTCTCCCAGCAACAGCTCCCAGTGGGAGCTCCCCAGCAGACTGCTGCTTCATGTGCCAGTCCTGACCCCTGTGTGCCCTTCCTCCCCACTGGAAAGAGGAAGGAGAGTGGGAAGGAAGGGCTGATGACAGCAGCATAGAAGATGTGGTGTGGAGGAGTAGGGGGATTGCTGCTAACTGGGTCAAAGCTGTACTTTTTCCCCCCTGTCGAGGGCCTCTGGTTGTTGCTGGGGGTGCAGGCATGGACAGGAGGTCTGGCACTGACACAGTCCCTTGGTAGGAGCTGGGGAACACCTGTGCCGTTTTGCAAGTAACCTTAAGGGAGGCCCACGGCCTTTGCAAATATAAATTTGTTTTAGACAGACTAGGTAAAATTATTCATTGGCTAATATGGATGACAGTGTGTCTGTAACCTTTGTCTATCATTGTAGGTTTGTTTATAGCTTCTGGGATGGTGAAAGGTTTGGGGGACTTTTGGTTAAAAAAAAAACAAACCAAAACCAAACTCCAGCCCCCCAAAATTAATGGTTCACTGTGGCTTTCTTTGGCATGCAGGGAACCCACTGGAGGTTGACTCAGACCTTCCAAACACTGAGGTCTGAAAAGGGAAAGCAGAGGAGACAGTGTTTTGGGCCTGTATGTTTTTCTCCCTTTACATAAATAATGGCAAATCTTTTCTCTGAGCTAGGGGCCAGCAAAATTCTGTTCAGGCAGGTAACTCTCCAGCCTTTGCCTTCAGTAACGCATGCAGAAATCATTGTGTGCCCAAGTAGCATCCCCAGTAGGAGCAGAGCATCACGTAAAAGGCAATACCCAGGTAGGCTTCCCCTCCATGCATAGCTGAAGTTGTAAAGAGCTCAGGGGGGGATGAGGTGTCCACTAGTGGGTGCAGACAGAGCCAAGAGAGGGGAGCTCTGTGCAGAAGGTCCTGGAACAATGCTATAGCACTCTCTCATTTTGTTTGCCCCCCACCTACAGGCTGTGCACTGGAGAAGAAAGTAGTCAAAAGCAAAGTGGGGGAAAAAGTTGGCCTCCCTTGCTGTCATGAAATTCCCAGCTCAGAAAGCCTACATAATTACCGGGTCTACTGGCAGAAGAACACCACAGATGTGGTGACTGCTTACGCAGAGGGGAAGAAGATGTATGAGCACATTCAGTTTCCCCAGCGGTACGAGAACCGGACTGAGATGGACACCAGGAACCTCACCCTGTGGATCTCCCCCGTGGAAATCCTGGACAATGGCTCCTACCAGTGTGTAGTTCAGCACTTCAGACATTCTCAGAACTCATATGTTTTGTGTGATGAGCGTGTCACCCTCATTGTTACAGGTAGGTGGATTGCCTGGCACCTGAGGCTTTCTGATGCCAGCCTCCTCCAAGCTTTGGTCACCGTATAGCAGAGGGCAAGACTTTGATCAGAAATCCTAAAAGCGTGCTGCAAGGCCCTTTCCATTCTAGTAACCTCCCTCCCTTATCTTTCCAAAGTTGCCCTGGGTACAGAAAATTAGCCTTTCCCACCACCAGCCCACCATCGTCCCCTTGATGCCTCTCTCTTGGGCAAGGACCCTCCCCAGCTACCACTGCCTGTGGGTGCCCTTGGCCACCTCTGCCCCCTGCTGTCTTTCGGGAAAAGCAGTGACCAAGCCCTTGGTGCAAGGGGAACATCCAAGCCATAAGAGGAATTGGGGTGGCATTGCTTTTCTGAGGCCACAGCAGCATCTCAGGCTTGCATCATCCTCCTTGGGAGCTAAGGCTTTCCAGGGGGCTGGCCAGCTCCTCAATCTAAGGCTGAAGTTCAGTGTTGATTTGAGGCTTTTTATCTTTGAAAAAAAAAAACAGTTCTAGTTTCTTTGCTCAAAACGAATCTGAATCTTTTCTTGGGGGCCACAAAAAGTTCCATTGACATGATTTTCCACTTCTATCACTCTTTTTGTGGTGGCTGGTTTCAACCAAACGCAGAGATACTGGTAACATATATAAATACATATATACATTTTTAGTATCTTTAGCAGCAGAAACTTCCAGAAATTTTCCAGACAAGCTAGTGAATGAGCATTCCCCATCTGGAATGAGATTTGTTGGCAAAAAAAAAACAAGTTCCTAAGGCCATTGCCTGCATGTCAGGGCATTGTGGATATATGCGCAAGGAGACAAATTTAGTGATCTTTCTGGGAACTGATATGAAAAAAGGGAAGTCTGCTGGCAGCACCCTGTCCAGCTGTGGGTGCTGTGGAGTTAACTGCATGAGAAATGTGAAACAACAAATATCTTCTCCTCTCGGCACATACTATAATTTCTTTCCTTCCATAAATCCCCTTCCTGTCTCAACAGACGAATTGTAATAATTGTGGTAGACTTCTCTTTGGAAAAGTGGGATCAATTACTGTGGGCATCAGCAAAGGGAAAGCTCCCCTTGCCTCTGCTGGAACCTGGCTTCCCTGAGAGAGGCAGGAAGGTGCCAGTGCCTGGTGACCAACCAGGGAGTCTCGGTGAAGCCCTCAGGGGGGTCTGAAGCGACTTTCCAGACTGGATGCCAGATTGTTCAGCAGATAGTGGGCCTGGAAAGAAATCCGGGACCCTCCTTGTCTGCCACTGGTCAGCAGTGAAATGTTGAGCAAGTTTCTTTCCCTAGTTACTCAGTAGCCTGGACCTGGGTTTGTGGTCAGCAGAAGCTGTGGCAGACCCCTTGTGCCCACAGGGCTGCCTTGTCCCAGTGGTCGTGTGTCCATCTGGGAGGCATGCAGGGGGCCCTCACAGACAAGACCTTGGCTGCTCCAAAAAGGATGGGTTTGCAGTGAGTTTTGCTGCTGCAGCTCTGCCCTGGCTGGGGTCAGTGCCAGAGCACTGCAGCTAGCAGGGCTGGGAGGGAGAATGGGGTCCCTTTGGCAGCTGTGGTGTCAGTGTGATTTACACCCACCAGAAAGCCATACAGTGAGTCTCTTTCTGACTGGTACTTCTGTTTTAAAAGGTGTGGTCCTGTGGGGATTTTTCCAGTGGGACGGTTGCCTCAAACAGTTCCTTTGCCATCCCTTGCCTCATCCTCCTCACCCAAGACTGTTGAAACCCATGGGCATCCTCAGTTCTGTCAATGTGAACCAGAAAAAGAAGCAGGCTAAATATGACACCACTTTTCTTCTCTCTCTTCATTCATAAGCCCTCTCATCCATTTCCCCCTGCAGTCTCACAAACTCTTACAGCAACACATCTGACCAGGCAGAAGGGCTTGGAACAATCTGGGTGGGTGGGAAACCTTTGGAAATTGTCTTTGGCAATGAGAAAAAAAGTCCAGTGAGGATATGGTCTGAGAGGAAAGTGTTTTGCTATGTATTTTTGCAACGACTAGTCTTGGCCTTGCTCTCAGCTGGAGAAAATGTAATTCATTCTCTTGCTGGCCAGCCTGGCTGGGAGGCAAATGTGTGGCTCACCTTTCCCAGCAGAGCTGGACTCTGTGAGCTTCTGGCTGCAAAGGGACTGATGAGAGAGGGAAAAGGAAATTTTCTACCATTGCCTGTACTATGGATTTTTATTCAGTCCTGTGACTTTTTCTGCTTGTTTTGTGATTCCTTCTGTTGTTCCATAAACTGCTGTTTGTGGAGAGAAAAGGAGGCGTTACAGAAGTGGGGGTCATGAAGTCTGTGTACTGCCCGGGGAGGAGAAGCAGCAAAGACCAAGGCCACATCCAGTCAAGGCTGTGGGGAGATAACTAAAGCACAAGAAAGTCTGAACAGGTTATGACAGAGAAAGAATTCCCTGTGGGCCAGTCATGCTTGACCTTGGGTGATCAGGACTTGTAATCTGACAGAATGGTAATGACATCTTTCTTCCTTCAGCTGACTTCAGTGACCCAAACGTAACAGCAGAAGTATTTGCTAATTCTTGTGAATCAGCTGAGATGGTGGTAAGATGCTCTTCTCATGGAGGTTTCCCCAAGCCAAAAATCTCTGGAGCCCTCAATAACATGTCTGTGGAGTGGAATGCCAGATGGGTGTCCAAGTCCAGCCTCAGCCTGTACAATGTCACTGGCGAAGTGCAGCTCAACGTGACCAAAGACACCGAATTCTCTTGCACCATTGAATACGACGGCTTTACCAAGTCCACCAGTCTGCTTCTGAGTAGGTTGCATCAGTAGTTTGTGTTACAGAAATTTTTTTTTGTTGAATGTGCTGAGTGACATCTCTGAGAAAGCAATAGAACTTGTGTATCTGTTCAGGTGAGGATGCCCAATGATGCTGCCCATGAGCTGCACACCAAAACATTTCAAAGGCTGTTTAACAGCAGGCATGGGAGAGCAGAACTGTGACCATGACTGACAAGCAGAGATTACTCTGGCTTTCTGCCTCTCTAACACAAGTCATAGCTGGGCTGACAGGGCAGCTGGATCCTATTGTGATGTGGTGCTGACAGCCTCAGTGGCTTCCACAGATTCCATGGTCTTGTTGCCAGTTGAATGACATGTACCTGATATGCAAATGGAGTGACCTGAGAAATATGTGTACCTTAAAAGCCACAGGATGCACCTAAAAATAATTTCCTCATTTAACAATCATGTTTTTTCCTGCTAACTCAATTCTTTAGTGTGAAGGTGGTGAGACACTGGCACAGGTTGCCCAGGGAAGCTGTGGATGCCCCATCCTTGGAGGTGTTCAAGGCCAGGCTGGATGGGTCTTTGAGCACCTTGGTCTAATGGGAGGTGTTCCTGCCCATGCAAGGGGGTTGGAACAAGATGATCTTTAAGGCCTCTTCCAACCCAAAGCATTCTGTGAGTCAGTGAATCAGTGACAAACTGTCAGATGGGGTCTAGAAAAAATTGCACTTTCGTATACTTATTTAATATAGGGTTAACTCGTACAAAAAAAAAATTCCATCACTGCGTGTGCCTTCAAAGTGATAACATAATAGATAAGCCTGTGCTCTGAAAAGCTTGAGGCACAAGTGGAAACAGCATGAGGGAAGGCAGCACAGTACAGTCCAGATGTTTTGCAGTAGTAGGGGATTTGTAAGAAAATTCTTAAAGCCAAAAGGATTTTTTTTTTTAGAATGCTGTTACCAAAAAAGTATTCTGAAATGTCTCTGGGTCTGATGTTTTTACTGTGGAGATATGAGCACCTTCAAGGGAAGCTAGAGAAAGTGCTGTTTTTCCTAGGGAATTATACCTTATTCATCAAGGTACCTTATACATCAATCTTACTAAAATCAAAGGGGCTTGTGAGGAGAGGTGCCATTCAGGACCAGAATGAATTCCAGAAACTAGAACTTTATGAATACTGTTTATTGCTGGATGTGGTGCATCATATCCCTAGAGATGGTAATCAAAGAAGGCTATGAATATCATACTAAGTAGAAAGGAAAGCAACAACAAAAAAAAGGAATAATAGTAATACTCTTGGCACACAGGTTCTCAGAGGAGAGTGCAATCAACAGTGACAACAGCAGTCACAAACCCCCCACTTTTTGATTTTTGAGATGTGGAATGACTCCCATTTTGGTATGATGGACATGGTCTTAATAACAAGCCTCTCATGAACACAGAATTCCAGATAGAATACAGCCTCTAGTAATCATAGGAGGCAAAGGCTACAGTGCAGGGGAAGATTGTACAGGGGATCAGGCTGATGTCTTAGAAGTTGAATGATGCAAATGATGAAAATGTGAAGGCCTATGAACATACACCAAGGTGAATTAGGGTTGAATTGGGGTTGTCCTGCACTGTACAAGAAAGGCCCTTTATCTATTTTGATGTCCAAGTGGCAGTATGGGCTCCAGATCTACTGAAACTGAACTCTGCCACAACATTCTTTTCCAGCCTTGTAGAAAGTCTATTTTAATTTGTTTAATGCATCATTCTCCATCACCCGAATTCAGAAGTGAAAAATTTAGGTATAAATCTGGTGAAAACTGCAGAGTACCTCTGAGAGCAGACGTTTTCTAGATAGGGACTCAGACTTTTCCAATTTTTCTTTAGAAACAGCTTACGTGTTTTCAAATATTGCTCATGTCAGACCTGTTCTGGACAAAGAACATTTTGGACTCTGTGGATGTGTTAAAAATTTAAGCACATAGCAAATACAGGGGAGTGGAAGAAATTTAGGTGGCAGCTTTGTCTGTTTACTGAATAGGTAAATTTTCAGGCAGGATATATGAGTTAGCATTTGGCCAGAAGCACCAAAATCCCTGTACCAGATCTTATATGAAAATGCCAATTGTTGGGCCCTTTGTTTATGTTTTATTTCTTCTGTTTCAGAAAAAACAAATGACTGTGTTGTCCCTACTGTATCTCCATCTTATAATGTTATTACTGCTTCAAGTATCATCATTATTGTCTCCCTTTTGGCCGTCACCCTAGCAGCGAGATACTTCCCAAGACATGGTAAGTGTAGCTCCTTTTCAAGAAACAGTCAAACAGTCTCAGTGTTTATGGAATTTCTGTCTAAAATACACATTTATAGAAACTATATTGACACAGTAGGTACTTCTGTACCTTCTTCTCATTTTTTCTCTTTTTTTTTTTTCATGCAACATCTACTGTCACAAAGCTTAAGTCCAACTCAGGACTTTCCTACATTTTGTGTGCAGGTAGCACTAGGAAACAGGTTTGAGAGTGAAAGGGTGATGGGGAGTTTTGACAGCAGATCAGAATATTTTCGAAATCAAGGGTATACAGAACTGAAGAGATTCACAAAAGTCCATTTTTATGTATTAAGATGCTTGAGGAAGCCAAGAATCTTGGTGATCATGATAGATACAGATGTGCATTGATGGTTTCAAAATGGGATCTGTACGCACCCTACTTAGATGTTCCCTCAGAAAAGTCATGGAGCCAAAGCTATGAAAATACTTAGTGCTAGCCCCACAGAAAGGATTTAGGCATAACAATATCCCACTTTTAGAACCCTAATCAGGAGAAATGGATTTGTCTTCTTTGTGTGGCTAAAAATGGAACGGGTGAGATGCTCTTTCCCACCCTGCGAAGCCTTCAGTAACTCCAGACATGTCTCCGGTTTTTCAATGCCAAAGGGGACTTCCGGCATCTCAGCTGGCAGACAAGTAGATTTTTGTGTTCTTGTGGCTCAAAAAAAAAAAATAAAATCTCTTCTGGTAGCTGTTGCTCCTAATCATGTGCAAGTTGACCTAGCCAGAAAGTGCTTTAAGATGTGGGTAGATGTCTAATGGGTTTAGAAATGCAGTTAGGCATCCAGCTAGTGTTGAAAGTCAACAGCAATAAACCTTCTATCCACACCCTGTCAAGCAGCTTTGAAAAGCAGTGCTGGAGAAAGAGAGCAGGCCTTGCAACACATTTTAAGAATCACCCAATCAAGTTCTGCCAAGTCTCTCAGAAAGACAAGTTTGGAGACAAGAATCCCACTTCAGCTACAAGCCACCAGTCTGAGCTGCTCATCACAGTCACAGTTGAAAGAGGTTACTTGCTAGGCAGCAGGGCCTTGGTTTACTTAGGGACACTTGTAAGTGTGTCATGCTTGTGTCTTTTGCTAGTTCTTGTAAGTGTGTCATGCTTGTGTCTTTTGCTAGTTCTGTTTCAGCTTCAGACAAGTTCAGTCCCAAGTCAGAGGTGTGGAGGTAGCATTACTGTTTTCTTTTTCCACTCCTCATCAACCACATCCTTTTAAAAACCAAGGTGGCCACTGAGTCAGAGTGGACTGATTATTGTGTTTTATCACAAAGAAAGGAAGTTTCTGGAAGGCAGGGACTCTTGGCTACACCTGTGCAACTCTTAATTTTCCACTCCTCTGCTCCTATGACACCGGTGCTGGTTCTTCCCTGTTGTTCCCTGGGGCTATGTCAATAGGAAAGCAGCAAGCAGGCTGAAACCAGGAAAATCACAGCTGAACACAGCCTGTGCTGCTAGCTGTGTGTTTAATGAACTTCTAATTAGAGGAGAAAATAAACTGGAATTGGAAGATTTGGCTCTAAATAAATATAGGTTGAAAATTAAAAGGTTCTTTACCATTGGGGTTGAACTAGATGACCTCTAAAGGCCCCTTCCAAGCCAAATTATTCTGTGATTAAATTAGTAAGATTCTGGAGCATTCTGAGATAGCCTTTTATAGAGAAACCAAATTGCTTTTAAAGTAGATGTAAAAAGCATACCAATGTGGCAGAATGTGATCACCTGCAACAGCATGGGACATGGCTGCATAAGATGGAATTTCCCTTTCAGTCTCGTTTTTCTAATAAGCACAGGGAGTAGATCTGCTGAGTCAGGTGGTGCTATTTTGTACAAGTTTCCAGACCAGGCATATATTATAGCAAAGTGTAGTCAGAGCTTCTCAGATTGTATAGCTGTCACATTTTTGTGCTGCTGTGCATTGCCACCTCCCTGGGAAGGGAAATATCTGTCCTAAGAGTGCTTCTTACTGGTATTGCTACCCATCCCCTTTCAAAAGCTATTGTGGGAGCTCAGAATAGGTCTGAGAACACCTCTGTTGTTTTGGGATATGGAAATCTGAGTCAGGAGCTGCCTTGATGCTAAGAGTGGCTTCTGAGCTCAAAAAGCCATGCTTCAAAGGGCTGGAGTGTGGGAGGGAATAGAAAGAGCAAAACAGAAATAAGAGCTCTCAGATGTGTGATTGTGGTGGTGACCAAAACCTGTAGATGCTTTTTTGAGGTTCACAATCCCCTATTTTGAGGAGCTCACAGCCTATCTTTGAAGTAATTTAGGAATGGAAGTTCTCTAGATTTTTTTTTTTTTTTTTTGATTCTTCAATTAATTTGACACAAAGATTAGACCAAGATCTGACTGTGATTAGAGGTCACTTAAAGAATAGCTTAGAATCCAGGTTGTAGTGAATGTACAATTTGATGTAATAGGACAAAGATATGAAAGCTCAATTATTAAAATGAAAGTAATTCATAGATGCTGAGATACTAAGGGGACCTGTTTAATCTGAAATCCTTTTAAAGCACTGAAAGCAATGGTTGGCTGGTTCTAACAATTACACTCTTTATAGGTAAACTGCATTTACTGACATGTAACTTGTACCATTATTTCCCTTCTGACCTTATTTTAGTATGTAGCAGTCTGTCTTTGTGCCAGACTGAGGTCCTAGCCCTGTGCTAATGAGAACCATTATGACACTATAAAGAAAACTATATATAACAGAGCTTTCTATCAGCTCAGACTACAGCTATGAGCCAGACATATTCAGATGTAGGGATGAGTCCTGCCCAGGAAAACCATAAGTAACTAGACCTAAGATATTTATTTTTATTTAATTTCTTGTCTCCTTTCTTCCCACTCTCAGTTAGAGAAGACATTTGGCTCTGGCACTTTCATGGCTTCTGGAACTCTAAATATTAATGAGGGTATCTTCTTTTTTTTCAGTCTGTTCTCACTGTTGTAAGCCTCAGGACTCAGTGGAAGAGGATGTGAAAGAATGTACGAAGCCCATGAGCTCCAAAGTGTCATCTGAAACATCATCTGTATGACCAGATTGCATTTGCAGGTAGTTTTCTTCATCAATACTATTAGTTTCTTGTGTGATTTTAGCTTACAAACCACGTATGGTCTTTAATGTGAGTGTGTGCAGTCCTCCAGGGTAAATAAAAGTGGTAGGGCCCTGTTGCCAACACAGCCACACGGTGCCTGCTCAGGTAACTAGAGGAATAATGCTAATGTTGCTGGTGGGTCATTGCTTTACTTGGGTTATTTCAAATGTCTAGAAATGAATGTAGTGGAAAACAGTAGAGGGACAAATTTCCTGGGCTGCTTTCTCCATGGAATGGGCCCTTCAGGGCTTGCATGTGCCTGGTCTGATGCACAAACGTGGGAATATCACTGACAATAGAAATGAGGGACTGACCAAATGGTGAGAAACAAACAAGAGAATTACTCCAGTTTTCCCAACAAGATTAGCAATGCAAATCCACTTCTGAGATATCTCCATTCTTTTCAGCATCTGGAGGAATGACAAAGGAAACGGCTGTATTTTGAAAGGGCTTACTTTTAATAATGTGGTGTTGTCAAGGATGTGCTTGGGAAAAGTCTGGCTTACCAAGGTTTTATGACTACAAAGCATTACATAAATTTTGGCTTGAAAGCTCAGCTGTGTTTGGGGCTGTGTCCTCCAAAACCACATTTTTCAAGTCAAGAGACAGAGCTAACCCTTCCTACTCACACCATTATCCAGGTGACTGCATTTCCTGTCATCACCACAGCATGCTGAGCTGCCAGGGTAATGCCACAGAGTAACAGCTGTAAAGTCCTAGAAGTCGTGAATTTGCCATGCTGTGTGTTGCAGAAATCTAAAAGCTTAATATTTTTAAGATGGAAAGGAAGGGAAACTATGATTCAGTCCACTCATTTCCAAACTTGACCACCCACTCCTTTTTCTACTGAGGAAGGCCCTGTCTGGAACAGATACCAGAGCCTTGGTTAGCATGAATTCTGGGGGGAGGGGGGAGTGATGAGAGTAGCAGGAGTTCACCTACTGAGTTAATCCATCCTGCCACATTCCACTTTTGATATAAAAGTTTGCCAGGCTTTTTCTGTAAGTGGCTGGCATTTCCCAGCTCCAGGGCCTGGAATGGCTGCTGACTGTGGGCAGGGATGGAAGCTGTGTGTCAGGACAATGCATTGCTGCCTTCCTGGCTGACTGTAAGAGAGTCATTAATTATCCTCACTTGGCAGAGGGATAGCACCTCTGTACAGTCCAAAGGCTTTTTCATTCAGCGTTGAGCCAGTCTGTAGCCCAACTCTAGTGCCTGTCTTAGCTGTCTAGCTCCGAGCAGCTCTCTTTACTGTAATTGGAGCCCTCTTGTGGAGGGCTATCGTACGTCATCCCCATTCGTCTCGGCTCTGCAACATTATGGCTTACCTTTAGCATTAAGAAGGGGAGAAAAAAATTCAGTAAAACATTTCTTTTCTTCCTGTCCCTCAGGTTTCTTACCCTGTGTATTCCGCACTGCAGTCCTCACTGTTTGCTGTACAGCACTGCTTATTGTGTTGGCCCTTTGGCTCTCTGAAAGGGGATGGCAGCAGCAGCAGCAAAGTGTTCAAGATGACTGACAACATCATTTTGTGTGAACGAATACAAAACCCCACCGAAGCCACAGAAGCTGTTGGGTGGTCTTGATACAACAGAGTTGCTGAAATTCCAGCTGGGAGGACCCTCCATGCCCCTGCAATGGGGCAGAAGAGTTTTCATCAGCACCAACACACCCCTTCAACAGTTTGGGATCCTCGGGCTTCAACACCGTCTTGATGAACATCAGGGAGCCTGCAGAGCCCTAGCAGGTAGCCTACACCCGGTAGCCTGTCCGGTTAGTAATGCAGAGCTGACCTTTGGGAGACCCCAAACCCTGACACACAATCTCAAATCCAGCTGTGCCTCCATGCTGCCACCGGGAGCAGCTAAAACTTCCTTTATATTCTGCCTCACACGGGTATCTGCCAGTACTGGGGTTTGTGTTGGAGGACTTTGGGCTTGACCATTTCAGATTGTTCCTTCTCCCCTGAAGAGGCAATAGTGTGCATATTTTTCATGAAAAAGCACCGTGAGATGGGACTGTATGCCTCATGGTTATTTTCAGTGCTATGAGACTTTTTAGGCAATGATACATACTGACGGCACACCTAGCAGCTGATACTGCTTATCTACAGCAATGTCAGAATTTCTCATAACCTTTCTGTCCTGAAAGGATGGCTGTGCCAACCCAGGCACCGAGATACAGCTCCTCCACTGAATTACTCAGGAGGTCCAGGAGCACACCTGGCACAGCCCAGCCCACTGCTGCTGCTGGTGTGTGGGCACACACATGCACAAGCATTCTTATGCATTCCTTCCTACCCATGCTTGTAAAGCCCCATTTCAACTCCTGTAACACTCAGTGGTTATCTCACCCATACCTACTGTAATGAAATGTTACTCAGGGCCTTGCTTCATGAACATAGGTCTGCTTTTGTTTGTATATCTGCCTAGGAATGCTTGTCCAGGGTAGGGTCTCCAGATTCTTGGGAGCATTTCGCAGCAACCTAGGGATGTCCTTTGTGTTGAATGCTGCTGCTTTCTGCCAGTGTCTCTCTACCCAGCCAGAACTTGAAACTTCTTACAGGATGCTAATATTGGATAGGACTCATCTGATCTGGGTGACATTCTTGCCTACTGTGTAGGAGAAAAGTGGTTTCTCATTTTCAGGGGGAAAGAGAAAAAATCTCCAAGCCCCAGCAACCTTCTTAGGCAACTCTGCATACTAAACTAACTCGACCCTGCCCTGAGTTTGACAGATTTGTTTTTCCCATTTGCTCTGTCCCATTGCAGACTTTATCCATTCCCTTACTGCTCTATCCATGTGTGTTGCTAGCAGGGCACACCAAGGTCTGACAGCCCCATGCTCTTTGTGGGATCTTTTGTTGCTTGAGCCGTTTATCTCGCTAGGACACAGTAAAGAAATATTCCATCCACTTCACTTTTTTCTATCAGGTACATATTGAGAGAAAAATTGCTGAAGGAAATATGAGGACTAAAAGCAGTTTATAGAGGATTGAGCTATGAGAGGCTAAGGGATCAAGTAGCTAGCAAAAAAAAAGTAAGACACTGCTCCCTTTCTACTCCTGCAGAGTCATACTGCCCCATCAGCTTTTTTACTACTTCCCCATTGTACGAAGTGAAATGGGAACTTCAGAACATTCTTAAGGAGGGCTTTTTGACAGAGAAAATAATGTAAGGTGGGTGAGAAGCAAATACTCTTTACACTTGTGCATTCTGGTTGCAAGCAGAATGTAGATGATATAGAAAGCAGTGTTTCCAAAAGCCTTACCTTAT
Organism: Heliangelus exortis; assembly: GCF_036169615.1. Classification (NCBI taxonomy): domain Eukaryota; kingdom Metazoa; phylum Chordata; class Aves; order Apodiformes; family Trochilidae; genus Heliangelus; species Heliangelus exortis. The sequence goes on along the minus strand of NC_092422.1, from coordinate 104,167,700 downwards.
TGCAGGACTTCAGGTATGGGCAATGGTGTCTCACACTTTCTAGGTTTCCTTTTCTTTCAGTCTCTGCTTGTTCTTTCCAGCACAAACTACTAGCTTCCTGCAGGCCAAACACCCTCTCTTCATATTTATTTTGCTCATTTTCAACATTGTGCTGCCTTCCCATAATGATGATACATTTCCACCTTGCCAAACACACCAAGGCAGTGACAGATTTATTGACACAATGTTTTCCCTCTGACTATCCCATGCTCTTCTGCTCCTGACAGATGACTGCACAACCTTCTGGAAAAGGTTGTGTCTTTTGCACTTTGCCAAACCTGTCTACATTAACAGCGATTTCTGTGACACTTGAAGCAACCACTTATAAAGGAAACAAAAAGTTTCACTGACAAGTAAGTCTGGCATCAGGTTTTTTTTCTTTATGGGAAGGTTTTTGGTTTATTTTTTCCTTACGCACTTATACAATGACTCATGTCTTCTGTTGCCTTATGGTGTATTCAGTGAATTGCACAAAAATGGTTTCCATGAGACCTTTTCAGCTTAATATCTGGGTCTTTGTACCAGGTGAGCTGCTCTGTTTATCACAGGTATTTTGTACATAACGTTTTTTTCCCAGTGTTCCTCCTTTAATTGTATTAAAAAATAAATGGTAAACTCAGTTTCCTTTCCTCAGTATTAAACAATGTCTGTTCTGAGTGCTGGGAACTGTCAGAGCCTTTCAACTGCTCACATGAGCCCCAGCCACCACATGAAGCATCAAGGTAAGTGATGCACCTGGTTGACAAAGCTGTAACAGGTACAGCCAGCTTCAACACAGCTGGTTGCTGTGCCCAGCAGCAGTGACAAAATGGGTCTCAGTTTGTAACATCCACATCTTTTTTGTTTGTCAGGGATTAACTGAGCAGTGTAACTAACAGTGCTCAGCACCCAGTTTGCAGCAGGTTTTCCTTCTCCCTCCTAAACTGGGAGGTTCTCTGCCAAAGCCAAATCCAGTGTAAGACATTTCTCACTGTATCCCTGCTACTTGTGTTACCCACTCTGAAAGTGGGGGTCTGATAACTGCAGTGCTGAGCTTTTGGTAATGATGGGAGAGGAGGGGGGCAGGTGCGAAGAATACCTTACATTTGCATTTAAAAACAAGCTCTGAACCAGCACTTCACTCCCCTTTTGGACAGTGAATTTGAAATACAAGAAAGGAGGAAATGCAGGGAACTAAATTCAGCGGGAAACAGAGCAAAAAATGGCTGCTAATCTTACATTCAGAGAGAAGTCTGCTTGTCCTTGCTAATGTGCAGTGTAAGGGTATCTAGCAGCCCTTCCCACATTACATGGAGGGAAAATCCACACAACTGCCACACCTTGGGGCTCTGCCTATCCTCCCAGGGAAGAACATCCTCGCATCAGTGGTCAGACACAAGAAAATTAATATTCTTCAGACATCATATCAAATACCACTAAACTGGAATAGAAAAAGTCTGAGCAATGACAGCTAAATGTCATCAGAACTGCTGTACAGACAAGTGCAGGATATTGGGTGGGGATGTAACAACAACAACAAAAAAAGAAGCAGAAGGAAAATAACAAACAAACAAACCAAAAAAAAAAAAAACCAAAAAAAAAAAAAAAAAACAAAAAACAGAAAAAGAGGAAGATGAAAGATAGCTGTGTAACCACAATGGCAAAAATGTGACTCGAAAAGGCCTACTACTTTGTTTTATGAGGGGGCAGAGGACAATAACACTACTGTCAGCAATGCATGGAGAGCTCATAACAGGAAAGCTCATAAGAGACATGCATACCTCTGCTTATTCAGAGCCTTCACTTACACAGAAAAGGGATATGAAAGTTGGTTGATGACAACCCCAAAACATGCGTATTTCTTCAATGGAAAAATGAACTACAATGTAATGTTTAAAAAAATAAGATGCTTATTTCAGAAGTCAGAAAAAAAATGAACCTTCTTGGGAGCAAGCTGTGCCAAGAATCTGCTTTGGATGGGTGGAATACACTCTGTGAGGAATCAACTGTTTATATTTCATCCAGCAGTCATCAGCTCTAACAGAGAAAAGCATTCATCTAAAATGGACTGACTTACCATTTCTTGCGGGAAGGAGTCCCAAACCCCCTGCCTGGATGTAATTCCCTTTAGTAGGAAAAGAAACTTTAACAAAGGCACCTAGGATTCTGACCTGCTTTGAGGGAAATGGTAATGGGCCACCTGGTCCTCTTGGGTACCGACCACAATTAAAATAGTTTCAGCCCAACACACAGATAACAGCTATGACTTCACTGTTGACCTCAGTACCAAAAGAATAAACAGAGCTGATGCTCTCTTGGGTCTTTGTTACTGCACAAGAAAACAATGTCTGACACCCCCACCAGACTTTATTGCTCAGTGGTGCAATCTTAGAGCTCTTCTCATGAGAAACCACTCAAGTATGTTTCTCTAATGCAAACTAGACCAACGCCAAGAGCTTGCAGACACATTGACCACTGCTGGATGGCTTTATTGAACCACAATTCCCCCAAAGGTAGTCGCTGAATTTCCAACCTTCAAATTAGAAATTAGAGACCTTTGTATTGTTGTTAGAACTGTCCACAGTGCCAATTCTTCTGCCATCAGCACAAGAAACAAGGCATCCTTTCTGTGACCCCCTCAGCCACACTTCTGTTGAGGAACAAAACCCATGTCCTTTTCAGGATATTTCTGTATCATTCCCAGCTCCTCCACCCTTCCTCAACACTGACTGCACCTTAAGTACTTGCTGGAATCATGTGTGTTTTTCTGCAAAAAGCCTGAAGTAATCAGTGTCAGCAACAGAGCCTCAGTCCCAGACAGGCCTAGCCAAGCTGTGGGAGGGGGATGATGAGGAGAACCACTGCCTTCATGGTGCTTCAACACTGAGTTCTCCAGGCACTGTCTGAAGAGCAGCTTTTACCAGAGCCCAATTAGCTTTCGGAATCATGGTACCTTTAGCCTTCAAACTATTCATAGGTTCCTTTACCTTGAATATTTCTACATCCCTGGTGTTCTCAACATTTTCAGCAGTGAAATGGGTTCTAGACAAGGCTCTGAGGCTGCCCTCACCCCTTGCCAAACATAGATGACACTTCCTAGTCTGCAAAGTCTGCATTTCCACCTTCTTAGGTGGAACAGATTTGTCAGGTCCTGTGCAGTGATATGCATCCATGAACAATATTTTCAGCAAAATGCTTTTTGAAAAGTGCACAGGATATAACTGCATTCACAGAATACCTCCATGATCTCTTGACTGAAGACTTTTACCTCTAGAATCAAAACATTTTGTAGCTGCTCACAAAAGAGATCTGGAGGAGATTCAGTGGCTCCTGGATTCTCTTGCTACCTCAGTCTCCGGTCCCCTCTGCGTGTTGCTTTCCATTTGGCCTAAGACTTCAGTCACGTTAAGCCTGGATTGCCTAAGGAGGGAAAAGAGAGAGCAAAGTAATTTAATGCCTGTATTCTCCTGACAAAAGCATCACTGCAGAATCCCTGCCCTGGAAATGTTTCTGCTAGAACTGGCACAACTTGTGAGGTTTACTAAGTCATGCAACCAGTGTCATAACTTTCCCCCCAAACCCCCAACTGCCCTTCTTCTTTTCTCTTGTTAACAGGATGGAAAGAGGGCAGCAATGAAAGAGTTCTGACCCCTCCCAGTTTCAGTAAATACTAATGTGCTTGTCCTGCTTGCCTTCTCAGCCATTGCAAAACTGAAAAATGGACACAGAGTTCCTGGGCGGGGCATGAATTTTGAACTAAATACCCTGGTACATCTAGCACTAGGAAGACTAAATCAGCAGTTCTCAGTGGTATGTGAAACACATCAAAACCAGAACAGAGATTTAGAAAACCTCACGTCATGATTTCTTTAGATGTCTGAACCACCTGCACATGCTTCTAGTCAAAGACTCAAACAGGCAGAGCTGTTCCTTACCACTCTGCTAACTTCTGTTCATACAGCTCCCTGCGCTCACGATTTCTCTTCTCCTGCAAGGTCTCACCAGCAAGCTTCTGCATTATTATTAAGAGGCCTCCCGCAGGGATCCTAAAGGAGGAAGCAGAAAAGTCACAAGCCACCCAGGGGACACTCAACATTAATAACTGGCACCACCAAAAGGAGCATGTGGGGGGCAGCCACCAGATCAGTGGAGCATAACATTCCCCAGTGGTTCAGACCACACCACAGACTAAGGTACTCCCACTCTACTGTCAGACACCAAGCCCAGCCTGTCTTCAGCTGTGACTCACTGTAGCCACTTCTATAACACACATAGGGCAATGAGATGAAAGGATTTAAGGTGACCAAACCACCCCAGAAGATCACCTAACCCATAATTTGGACAGCCACAACCCTGCTCATCTTCCATCCAGCTCTGAAGATACTTTTGTTTTCACTGGTAAGGCTCCCTAGGCTGCTTCCAGGCATGCTCCCAGCTGACACCATCCCAATGGTGCTAAGTAGCAATACAAAGCTCATTCTCTTGCTGAGGCAGAATCCCCAAATTCACTTGTGAGAATTTTCACAAGTCAGCACTTTCAGAAGAAATCCCAATGCTGCTTGAAAAGTCAGACTTTTGAGTGAAGAGGTCACTGTCCTGATGGATAGAGCCCTGAAGAGAGAAGCATGGGTTCCTCCATGCCCCAGGGAGCGTTAAGAGACACGTGACTAAAGATACACCTGAAGAGATGTGCCATCTTACAGCCTTGGGTTGTGCAGCCCAATTATGTAGCTTCTTCCTCAACACTTCCTAACAGCTATTGCTCCATGTTTTGGCTTTGCTGGAGCCTATTTTGTGAAAAAATCATTTTTATACAGATCCCTAACCTAGATGCTGGCAGTTCCTGGGGTGCCCCCTTCTTCAGAAGGTGTCATCATGACAGCCAACACCCCTTGTATGCTGCCTGAATTGTGAGCAGTGGCTGATGATGCTGAGAAGGGAGTCCAGAAGCAGGATCTCTTATGCTGCAGCCTTTACCCACAGACAACACATCCAGCACCCACAAGTCATCCAGCACTTCTGCACAGAGCCACTGGGCTCTTTAGTGACCACACCAAGGAAGAGGGACAAGAGACATGTTTATAACCCATCCTCATAATTTCCTATTTAACATTAATTAGTGTGTCCTCTAATAAGCAAAGAGCAGCACATAAGATGCTCTATTGAGAGCACTGAATTCTCATCAATGAGGAAGCAGTGAAACACAAATCAATAGAAAAAAAAGGGGGGGGAGGGGGGGGGGAGGAGGAACCCAACCAAAAAACAGTTTAAAGATTGGAAGAAAAATCATCATTAGGTCCCAAGAGAGATACAGAAAATCCCTCAAGGCAGGAGAAGGGAAGCTTCTGTAGCCTCACCTGATTCCAGGTCTGGTGTGTGTGGCCACTGTCTAACAAACACTCTTTAAAGAGTAGCTGTGTCTGGGTCACTCACTGGCAGCAGTCGTAACTCACCCAAACGCTGTTCCAAACATGAGGCCTCCCACCAGTCCATGCAGGCCCAAGTGCATTCTGAAAAGGGCTCCTGTAAAGGCTAAAAAAACCCCACAAACCCAGTGAAACCACAGACAGCCCCCTACCAGCTCTTACATACAGATGGAGGGAGCTACTTGGCTGCATTTCTGCTGTGAGATGACATCTACTTTTTAACAGAGCAGAAACCAAGAGCTGTGTCCAACGGGAGGGACTCTCGCCATTCAGTCACCCCAGCCTGAGAGGCAGACACTTCCACAGACAGAGATAAGTGGCTGTTGTGATACCTTCCCACATCTTTACCCACATGGACTCTGCACCAAAACATTGCACAAAGTCCTTCTGCTTCAGAAAATCTCACCAAGAAACACCGAGAAGTAGAAGTATCTATGAAAGTAAAACATAGCTCTCTCCAGGCTGAAACATGATCCTCTCCCTCTCTGTTGGTTTGGGGTTTGGGTTTTTTTTTTTCTGTTCAACAGCAGCTAACAATAGTAGCTGCCATGTAAGGCAGAAAAGATCAGTAAAACATGTATCCAACTGTTAGGGCAATAAAGCCTGTAAAACTGAACAGGCAGATCACGTACCCACAGCTCTGTTGCCAAAAGCAGACATGCAAAACTTAGCCTGAAAAGGGTAGTTTATAAACAGCACACTGAACTGTTACAAAGAGTGGAAATAAATTATTTTCCTACTCAATAGGTGGTTATGAGAGCAGGTTAGGCACCAAGTCTTGCCTTTACCCTACACAATTGCTTTTTTGCCCAGAAAACTCCAGCAATTATCTTGAAGATGAACTGATGACCACAAAACTCCCCAATAGGTTCAGAAGTGCATTGATACCTCTCTGTTACAAAAAAAGGCCCGCAGCACTTAAACAGCAAAGCGAAACCACAACAGCTGTCGATAAAACAGGAAACAAAACCCAGGAGCACCAGAAGCTGGAGACCCCCTCAAATCTGAGAGACATGGATTTCTGCTTATGCTTTTCTGTTCATGATCCTTGCTCATATGGAGAAAAACACACAAGGTTATAGAACTCTTACCTCCTGCCGAAGCAAAATTACTGATGGAGGTTTCGTTGCGGTACACCGACAGGGCAGTGCTCACCGTGCTGCAAAGACAAGGCACAGAAGAAGTCAGCAGTTGCACATGGAAAAAGACAGGTAGGAAAAACATAGCCTGAACTAAAGCTGGATTTCATTAAGACAGCCCTCAGGATGCCTCTAACGGCCTTGCTGCCCATCTGTCCAGAGGACACACGTACTGGCTGCAAATGCCTTCATTTCTGTGACTTTACTATAGGCAGCTGCACAGCCAGAGAATACCAGGATTCCCAACCTGGATGTGGGATATTCTTTTTGTGTATTTTTCATCAGAGAGTTTTTTTTTTCATTGTATATTCAGGGATAAAAGGAACTGAGCAATGAAAGGGTCCTGCCACTCAGTCAGTCCTGATGTAGCATCTTTGCCCCCAGGAGCTGAATCCCTGTGTATATATTGTCAGTAAGATGTAGACATTCCCCACCCCTAGAGCTAAGTCACACTCAAGCTAAGTCACACTCATGATGTCAGCAGTATCACCTACTCTTGTGGCATGAGATGTCCCATTAGAGTCCCATACCATCTCCTCCAAAAACAACAGTTAAGCCCCAGAACACTCTCTGCTCTCAGCCCAGTAGCCTCTCCAGCACTTCAGCAATTTCCTGCATCACACCTACAGGTCAAGAGCAATCTTTCTCTCCTTCCCAATGCTGTAACCTCAACCTAGCCTTTGCACAAGGTGAAACTAAACAATTTTATTTTAAACAGCAAAACACAAAATTTGCACAGCTACAGGGCAAAATCCTCAACTTGGACTTCACAGAAACAACAAATGCTGAGTGGCAAGTATCTTCTACCAAAGCCTTTAAGAAAAGGTAGTGAAAAAAGGGCGGTGAACAGATGGCGGGGGACATCTGGTGGAAGAGGATGAGGTTACATGTCGAGCTGAGGAAAATCTAAAGAAATCAGAAGCTCCAGGAGAGAAAGCAACCAGTACACTAACTAAACAGAAGGAAAGCTACTAAACCAAAGGGAGCCAAAGAAATCAAGAGAGATTGAGGAAGAACTTCAGAAAGGCACAAAAAAATTAGGGAGACAGAAATATGATACAAATCAATGCTGCTGGGATCTTGAAAGCAAAAAGGGAAATGAAGCAGAACATACCTACAGATTTATTTGATGCAAGTTTAGGACTAGACATCAATTTCCCATTCTGAATGTCAGGGAAGGAGATATTCCTTGTTTAAAAAGGATTTACTTGAAAGAGTGTGCTTAATTTGTCAGAAATTTATTGTCAGAAATACACTGACACATCTGAGGGAGAATATCAGGGAAGCAGAACACTCTCTCTGCGTTGACTGTGTGTGTAGGAAAAATGTGAAGGCCTAAAGAGGTACATACAACTCATAGGTCTGAGGTTCAGTGACTGCCTAATGACATGAGACATGATGATCACCCGCAAGCACTTAAGGGTAAGAACAAAGAATTCTGAGTAATGCCAGTGTATACATAACAAAAAGGAGAAAAATCAGCGTGGGATAGAAAGCTTTTCCAGTAACAGTCAACACATTGAAACACTCTCCAAGAGAAAAACACAAAAAAGAGATGACACAAAACCACAAAGAAGCCGTCAAGTACACAGAAGAACTGCATCCAAGTCAGTAACAGCATGGATTAGATGTAAGTACCAAGGCTTTTCCAGTTTATTTTTGTGTTGGTTCGTAAGGACATCTGAATTTTGGGATAATTATAATAGTTTGAATCCTCTCCATACCCACGCCCCATCAGTCAGACTCACTGTTAACACAGCACTTTGCGCCTCAAACCAACCACCAGAATCTTCCCAAGGAGCTGCAAGCACTGCTGCCACGATGGGCTCCTTGCCACTAAGCACCAAAGCATAAGCCAGCTCTTCTGCCACTACCACTGGGAAACACTTACTTGAATATTGTCACAAAAGTGGCAACTCTCCAGCTCCATCGCCAGCCGTAGCGGATGAAGCTCCTGAGACCGGCCCGATGCGCAGATTGCTGTGGGGGGAGAAAAGATGGGGTGCAGATCACAGCCTGCTCCACCTCACCAGCACCCCCAGCCCGCCCTCAGGACTGCTGTCACTTGGGAATGATACCCTGACCCTCAGGGATGGGGCTGGCCAACTTCAGAGGAAAAGCTGCTCACATTCACTCCAGCCACCAATAGGAAAAATCAAGAATTAATTTCAGTTTGTAACATCAACTGGCATTCCTAACCCTGGTGCTGAAACACATCTGAAGGGACAGGGAGAGCTTTCTGGGAGCAGGAGTAGCAGGGGAGAGGAAAGCTGTTTTTCATTATTATGAGTTCATAGGTATTAAGAAATAAGAAACCATTAATAAATAATACCCATAAAAAGTAAATAGCCACCACCTACTTTAAATGTTAGGCCACCAAATGCTGCAGTTTAGCACTGGCAGTTAAAAGCTTGGCAATAAGTGGCTTTTGAAAACATGTGATAAGCAAAAGCTTCATAAAAATTGAAAAATATTCCAGTTAACACGATGAAAGAAAATAAATTCTCCCTCCTAATGGCTGTGGCGTAAGTGCTAAGCCCAGGTGCAGACACACAGGAGAGTCAGCAGAAGGACAGAGTGAAACCAGGCACTGGTAGTTTTCAGGCTGCTATCTCAAGGAGCCAAATCCAAATAGTGAACGATGTAAAATCAGCTAGGATTTTAAAGGGTTTTTTTTTTCCTAATAATACAGGTAACCAAAATTTTAACTGAAGAAAGAACCTACCAAGAGGTCAAATCTATGAAATGTCACAAACGTTCTTTGCTGTGAGGTGTAGCGACAAGCCAGAAGAATTTTAAATGGTCTTAAAATAACTCACATTACCAGAAGCCTCTTTTTTTCAAAGCCAAAACTTTTCCAGACATATTAATTAGCCACTTAAGAGAATGGTAAACACGGTTACCAAGTTTTTCTCTAACAGAGGTCAACGCCTTTTAAGTTCACAGCTCGGTATGTGGCTAGCACGGAGCAGCTCACTTACAAAACAGCTTTACAGCAAACACCCGGCTGGTTCTGACACAAACACTATCCAAATCAGGGAGGCACTTGGAGCTGCCCACCCTCCGAACAGGAGCTTCCCCGCTCTCCCACGGCCTCCTCTGCCACCACCACATCCTGCAACTCCAAGGGCAACTTTTTCCTCAGCCGGATACTTCCCGGCAGGCCCGCCGAGGCTCTGGGGAGCTGCCCCGGGATCTCCGGGAAGGCCGCGGCCCCGACCCAGCGCTTCCCCCACGGGAACCCCGATCTCTACCCCCGTGTAACATCATCGCCCGCTCCCCGGACCCCTGCAGGGGCGGGGGAGTTCGTACCACCGCATCGGCGCGGTTCTGGAAGAGCTCCCCGTGGCTCCTCTCGATGAAAGACTTCCGGGCCTGGCGGAAAGCGGGCAGCCCCCCGTACAGCCAGCCCATCAGCCCCCCGGTGAAGGCCGACTTGACGATGTTCGTCGTTTCCTCCGGGTACTGCTGCCGCTCGCTGCAAGGGAAGGAAGAGCTGCACTGGGCCGCGGCACGCCGCTCCGGGTGTCCGCAGGAGACGGCGTAGCCGGCGGCAACCCCACCCCAGGCTTCCCCCGGTTCGGCCCAGCCCAGGCCAGCCCGGCCCAGCCCGGCCCGGTCCTCACTCGCGCTGCCAGAGCTCCCTGAGCCGCTCCCAGCCCGTCTGCGGCGGCGGCGTGGGGCGACCGAACTGCGGGGCCGTGCCGAGCCCCTCCGCCATGGCTCTCCCCGGCGGCCGCGCTGGCCGAGCGAGGCAGCGCCCTCTGCCTCCCGGCGGGATACGGCACCGGCCGCTACCTCAGCATCGGCGGCAGGTGCCTCGGCCTCGCTGCTGAAAGAAACGGGTCAGGGCTGAGCTAGCAGAGGGGGGTGAAGGGACTCGAGCACAGATTCTATGAGGAGAGGCTGAGGGAGCTGGGGGTGTTCAGCCTGGAGAAGAGGAGGCTCAGAGGAGACCTCATCACTCTCTACAACTCCCTGAAAGGAGGGGGTAGCCAAGTGGGGGTTGGTCTCTTTTCCCAGGCAACCCTCAGCAAGACAAGAGGGCACGGTCTCAAGTTGTGCCAGGGGAGGTTTAGGTTGGACATCAAAAAGAATTTCTTTACCGAGAGGGTGATCAGACATTGGAATGGGCTGCCCTGGGAAGTGGTGGATTCTCCGTCCCTGGAGATATTTAAAAAGAGACTGGATGTGGCACTCAGTGCCATGGTCTGGTAACTGCAGCGGTAGTGGATCAAGGGTTGGACTTGATGATCTCTGAGGTCCCTTCCAACCCAGCCAATTCTATGATTCTATGATTCACACCCCTAAAAAATAAACAAAAACAAAAAAACACATGGAATCGGTCAGAGAAGTACCCAAAAAGGGCCTACAGGAAAGCTGTTAGAGTGAGTCCAGAGGAAGGCCACAAAGCTAATCACCTCTGCTACGAAGCCAGGCTGAGAGTTGGGCTTGTTCAGGGGAACCTTATAGTGGTCTTCCAGTACCTGAAGGGGCTGGAGGGAAGCTGAGGAGGGACTTTTATATGGACATCTGGTGATCAAACAAAATGGTTTTAAACTGGAAGAGGGCAGATTCATGACTGATATATTAAGAAAAATTTCTTTAGTGTGAGGGTGGTGAGACACTAGCACAGGTTGCCCAGGAAAGTTGTGGCTGCCCCCTGCCTGGAAGTGTTCAAAGCCAGGCTGGATGGAGCCTTGAGCAGCCTGGACTAGTGGAAAGGGGGTGGAACTGGATGATATTTAGGGTCCCTTCCAACCCAAAGCATTCTATGATGGTTCTGTGAAAAGTCCCCAGTTCACACCAGTGACTGACCAGAGGAAGCTGCCCATCACTGCAGCTCAAAACTGGAAAACACCCTAAACATCACTGTGGAAAAGGAAAAACAGAAAGACATGCCCTATCATACCTGGGGAAACAGCTGGGGGCTATCCAGATCTTTCCTTCCAATTGTGACTAAGCAGTGATGCATCCAACAAAACTTTGCTTTTTTTTTTCCCAAAGCATTTTATTAAAAAGTTTAAAAATATTTGTACAGAGCTGTTTCAGTTTCTTAAGAGTACTGTCTCTCCCTTGACTAAAAGTAGAAATAAAAAAAATACCTCATACTCTTGCACAGTTCTTCAGAAAAAGAACTACTTTATTGCCTTGATTTGTTTCATTCACAGGCAGGGATAACCCAGGCACTGCTCATGTAACCAGTGTGCTGCTCTGGAAGACACATCCCTGTCTCAGGACTTGCTTAGCAGTGCTGCAAGGCCTCTGAGTGAGCACAGTGAGCACTCTGAGTGTGGAGTTGCACTTTGGACCAATTGTTCCTTATTCTTCTCTAATCCAGACTGACTGCAGAGGAGACTGAGCTGCTGCTGTCATACTATTCCACTAATGTGCTGCATCCTACATCTTGAGGCTGCTTTACCATCAAGGCTGTTCACCTGGGAGGCAGCATTCCTCCTGGGATCATGCGCTGCTGCCCATACTCTTATGAGCACCAGAGAAGATACAGCTTCCTAACAGGACTCTCAGCTCAGGGGCCACAGAGCACTTGAGGAATTGCACTCCCTCCAGGCTGAGCAGCCTGAGGTGGGCACGCAGGCAGTCAGCACAAGCAGCCTGTGGCTGCACTCAACACCAGTCATGTAAGGAGTGAGGAGGAGCTGCTGCTGTGTGGCTGAAGACATTCCCTCAACCAGACAAGAATGGGAATGTTACAGCAGTGGGAAAGAAAAGCACATACTGAAGTGAGCAGCCATGTCACCAGCCTCAAAAGACCAAACACCTAGAAAGACTACAGAAAGGGATCAGATCACCTGTGAATATCTGAAAAAAGAAAAGCTGACTCCACCTCTTGTGTTCTCTAGCTTCTTGGGGATGTCTGTCTGGCAGAGGGACCAGTGAAAGCTTGCTTACAGGTGTCCAGCTCTGAGGGCTGTGTGGGCACCTAGCTCATCTGTCTGAGTATGAACCATCTTTATTGGAGTTGCCAACTGCTTGGCTATCAGCTACACAGGCTCAGCACTGGGCAACATCATCATCACCCGCTGCTCCCCTATGAGGTAGGTAGTTTACCTGTACAAGGACCATTTGTTCTTTCAGTGGCACATCAAAGCCTCACTGTCAATCTCTCTAAAAATCTGACATAAATGTCAGAAAACTAAGCTCTAAGCTATCCAAAAAGGTTAACCCAAATCCTAGCACCTGGTACCTGTTTCCGTCAGAGAACACGTAATATCCCAATACTGTCACACTGGTGAGAAAACACTGGCCATGTGCCAAAAATGCACATGGAACTCCCAGGTGAGCATATCTGATGGCCTGTGTACCTTGCCCATGACTATAGAGGACTTGGTAAAAAGTCTAGTAAAATTAACTGAAAGGCTTCTCACTGACTAAATGGGATTTACGATAATTCTGAGACAGGTAGTAACTAAGTCCCGAATGCTAACAGCCCTCTTTTGTGGGCATGACCATAACTACCCCATTAAACAGCCACAATCCAACATTCTACCTTATGTTCTCATGGCTACAGTATCACTGCATCCCTCTGCATGGGAGCAATTTCCATGTCAGCCTATTGCTGTTCTCTGTAGTTCAAGCGTAAAGAATAAGAAGTCTGAGAGAACAAGAAAAAAGATACACTGATCCTCAGATTTCCACAGAGATTAGTTTGAGCTGAAGAGAAAAACAGAGAAGTCTCTACAGTTCTGTTTTCAGCCATTGAGAAGTGATCTCACTGTAGCTCTTCCTCCTTTTCACTTTGTAAGTCAAGACTTGGGAATACTCAGACAGCAGATGCTCCCAGTAGCAAGAGACGTCCTCCATCTGCAAGTGCTCAGTGATGAATTGGCGTCCCCTGGAGACACACAAGGCACAGTCAGAACCAATTTCCAGTTCCTACAAGACTCTTTGGTTTTGTTTTATATGTATATCAACTTTCTCTCTTCTGTGTTTCAAATGAGAAACAACATACACCACTCTGTACCATCTATTTTAATTTCACGCTTCTCATTCACACTCACAGCTCTGACAGTTGCAGTGCTTTTGTTATCCTCAAGATGGTATTTGTTATCTGGGATAATAAGTATCAGAATTCACATTTTAAGATCCAGCCTCAGCAGCACTGACACATGCTGCCTGAGAAGCCAGGTGCTGCCAGCCTGGACACAGAATGCTTGTAAGGCAGATGAGGTGCCCAGGAGTCAGCTCACCTCACATGGAAACAAAAACTCCCAACCACTGATAGCTTTCGGTGGGGTTCCTGACATGGGTCACATCTGAACCAAAGCTACAAATGATTATATAGTCTTGTTCTCCAGTTCCCCTTGCTTGTTATGAGTTGCCCATCCCTCCTGCTGTTATTACAGAAGACCAATTAAACTTCACTCTATTAACACCAGGTTTTGACAGGTAACTGCTCCAAAGGCATAAGAAAATGTTTTGGAAGAAGAGTACCCGATAGCCAGAAAGGACACACAACTCACCTCTCTGAAATTTCTTGTGCTATGGCATCATTTTCTTTTACAAATTGCAACAGCTCCCTAAAACAAAGACAATTAAAATGCTATGAAACAACTAATCCAATGGAAACATTTTCCCTTAGCTAAACTATTGCAGAGGATGAGATTAAGGATCTAAAACTGAGTGACAGACAGGTGTTCCTAATTTCAAAGCACAGAAGAAACCTGCCAATCCCAGTTGTTCCATATCAGTTCTGGATGGCATGCTGAAGTCTGGCAGCTAACACATTTTTGGACAAGGAATACATTCATCTCCCCCTCATCTGTGCTGCAAATTTAAGTGCCTAGTGAGTGCTGCTTTTCAGCGAGAGTGAGAGACCTCCATACTCCAGTGAAACTGTACTCTCTAAGTACTATGAGAAAAAGATTCTTTGGGGACAGTGGCAAAGACACAGGAGCATGACCTCCACGAGCCTTTTGTCTGATACGTAGGAGTGGAGGCACTTGCTAGCATGATACAAATCAGTGTTCCTGCAGTATGCAATGATTCTCTGCACACATCTGGGGCCTCACACTTGAGGTCTCATACCTGACGTCAGAAAGGTCTGATCTGACTGGGATGTAATGGACCCAAGGCTTCAGCTGGGGGTAGAAGAACTCCAACCACTCTTCTCCCACGTGAAAGACGAGTGAACCACACAAGAAGAGGTGTTTCAGCCGGAAACTGGCAGCCACTCCCCGGAAATTAAACAGATACCTTTAAAAGGAGAATCAAAAAGAAGCAAAGGAGAACCTGATCACACTCAGAATTATGTGAGGAAATACAGTAAGACACTGGGCTTCAGTTAGCAGTCAGCCTTCCCTCACAGGCAGCAGCTGGAGGGGGTCTCCCTCACTCTGAGTCAAGTATCTGTTGCTGCAACAAGAGGAAGACATTTATTTGAAGCGTTTCACAGGAAAGGTGAGCTGAAGTTAAGGATATGCTAGGTGAGCTCCTGTTTAGTGTCAAAACAGAGGTTGAAAATCAAGGCATGTTGCTTTACCTCTGGGAAAAACACTTTCCTGCAACAAGTCAAAAGAGGTCTCACAGACAACCGCCAACAAGGCATGGAAGGTCACAGCATGGATGCTGATCCTGTGACCTTCAGAGACTCTGTTACCACAAGGAGCTTTTTCCCAATTTTCTGTTGTCTTTCAGTGATCTTTTTTGTTCATTGTTCTGCTTTTCCATATCTTAAACAGGCTAGCACACAACAGATGGACTTTGCAGATAACAAGGAATCCACAATTTTGGTTTTGGTATTTTCTGCCAAGTTAGTAAAGTGGGATTGACTGGAGGGTGTTTCTCTTAGCAAACTGTATCTCAGAAGGATGTTTGTTTGCTTACTTGCTCGCTTTTTAAACCCACATTTCTCCAATTATATGGAAAGCCTGTGGGTAAAAGCCCTCTGTACATAAAACTACTGTTTGAAGTCAACCATTTTGGGCTGGGGGAAGGGAGTTCTTCTTTTAATGAAGCTACTTTGGGTGAGACAGGGATTATATATTTTATGTTTGGGGTGAGATGAGAATTCTAGCTAAACTTAGTTCAGCAGTAAGCAACAAGGAGTAAATCTGACATTATTCTCCATTCCTTTTATTACCTAGGGGGTTAAGGCAGGGACAGGATGAGCAGCTCGTTGTATTAGCAACTGAACAAATACATGTAGAGGTGTAAAAATCCAGAGGTGTAGGAGTGAGGAAGTGCCTCTGTCCAATTCCAGACACAGCCCACCACGGACGACCTCAGCCAAGTCACCGAGACTGCTCTCAGAACACCTGCACTGAAGCTGCAGTTGTTGACCCTACCAGATCCTGAGCTGTAACAAAAGTGTGTGAGAATGTCTCGGCCAATACTGCACAAGGGGCTTAGGAAGCATCAGGAGTTGGGAAGTCTGTGCGTAACAGAAGGGAAAAATCTGGGCAATAGTCTGGTGAAAAACCAAATGAGACATGTGAATCACATTTGCACAAAAACACAGACCCAGCCAAATGACTGAGTTCTTGTATCAGCGGATTCTAGCTGATAGAATTGTAACTGGGTAATTTTAAAGCTGAAGTAAAACATCATACACACACGTGCATACACGCTAAGAGTTCATATTTTCACACAGAAACCCACAATAACATTATACCAGACACCCCTTTCAAAGCTGCTAAAAATAAAAACCTTTGTAAATCAAAACCACATTCTCCCAAGCAACATGAATCAATGCTCAATCATATTTCAGATCATGTATCTGCTCAATCATACTTCACATTATCTCTTTTACTCTGTATACACAATGGCAACTCTTGCCCCATTACATATATGAAGCATGATTCCTTAGGTCCTTAAGTCTTTGAAGACAGTAATGTTACCACTGTAGCACTGAAAAAAAAAATTCTAATAAAAAAAAAAAAAAAAAAAAAAAAAAAAAAAAATCATATTTTCCATCTATATGCTTGTTAGTGACCTAAGACCTTTACTTTCCCCAAAGCACTTTACTTCTCCTGACCTGACAGGAGAAAGCTGACACTGAAAGAGGCCATGGAAAGCTCTCGAATTTTCAGCTGCCTTAAGTCTGTTCACAAGCTTTCTTGTCTGCTTGGAGCTGGAATTAGACTTCAAGATAAAATACACCATACAAAGAAAGAAATAACTCACTGCCCTTGAACAACCTAACTAATCAAAACTCTTACTTGTATTTGCAGTGATCAACCAGTGGAATTTCCTTTGCAGGAGGCTTCCCTAATGTGTCCTTGAAATAAAGAGAATTAAAAATAAAAAATAAAAAATAAAAAAAAAATCAGTGAGATTTAGATGATGATTTCATATTTGTTTTCCTTCTCAGTCAGAAACAAAGCTGAAGTCTCAAAATCCTCCATTCCCACTTCTGAGAAAACCTTGTCTGCTGGGCTTTTAGAAGTATGATGAAGAATTCTCATCCCTTCAAACAAGAAAAAAGTTCAGTAAATTACATGCTGCCTGTAAGCAAACGCCAGCACAAACACATTAAATGATAATGTTTAGTTGGCAGCTATGGACTGGAAAACAGCTTGGGACAATGGACTGTATGAAGCCAAGTGTAAGCAGATTAGCCAAGATTGTGTGGTGAGAGTTGGACTGCAGACTTAGTATGGAACTAAAGAGTTATCAGCAACAGTTATCAGAAAGTTAGCAACAAGACCAAGAAACGGAGATGACAGAAAAAGATTTAAAGAGACTGACAACAACAGACAGGCAGCTTGGGGCTAGAAGGGGAAGAGTTGGCTAATTTTGTTGTAATGGAGGAGGTGGGGGTTGGCATAGGTTCATTTTCTGATGTTTGCTGGTTTCCTTGATCAAAATGTGTAAACGGAAGTAAAATGTTTTGCCTGTCAGGCTGTAAAGACTCCTTTCTTTCATCCATCAGAGAGGCGTGACCTTCAAGGGACCTACAAGCCTCCCCCACACACACACAGCTCTCCAACAAGATGCCTTTCAGTTGGCAAAAGCCATCCTGCAATGCTACCCTTTTTGGCCTTCATGCTCACGAGACAGTCAACACCCATGCACCTTCTCAGATTTCCAAGCCTGATTTTTAGTGTACTCCGCATCAACAAGTTCTGGGTTTTCTCGGGACAGCAGAATGAGGGGATCTCTCTCGGGGCTTGTTCTGCAAAAGAAATGCTATCAGTCATTGCAAATCCACCTGACCCAACACAGCTAACTACAGAACTCAAGATCCTGCCTCTTGACGAGGCTAACTGCCCCATGTCCCCTGAAAGAATTAAGTCCCTACCATACAGCATATTTTTGTCTAAGAGTCCATTAGCAGAGTAGCATGACTTATGTGTACCAAAATGATTTGAGGCTCTGCTGGTTTCACTTACTAAATATTTAATACTATTATTTAAGCAATTCCCAAGACAAACCAGTGAAGATGTGTGTTTCCTTCAGGCTTCATCCTGATGGGTGCCAAATACTTTAACTCCTGTTTAAGTCAGACAGAGAGCCAAGAGACACTAAGCACCTTCAGCACTTGATCCCTCTGACACCAATTTAAAACACAACTGATAAACAAGGTTAGGAGATCCCTGAGACTACTCATCACCTCCCAAGTTGAAATGGTAAGATATCAAACCCATCCCTATTGGGGGTGGAGGAGGAATAAAAATGAGTAGGGGTTAACACTATTTGCAAACTGTCACTAGAGAGAGGGAAAAAAAAAACCTACTCTCTTCTCCCCCACCACTCAGCTAATTTCATGTAAGAATACTTGTTGACTTACTGTTGAGCACCTGCACAGTGAATGAAGTATTCACACTGGCAAGAAGCATGCACAACAATATCAAATCTTTAAACTCGTATCACACACCTGCAGTTCCCTCCACAGAACAAAACAAGCTGGTTCCTAGTGTGACAGTTTTACTCATTAAGAAGTAACAGAGCAAATCCATCACAACTTCTGTTTCCATTATTAGATTACAATAAACTGGCTGCAAATGTCAATTCTTACCAGGAATTGCTAATGGTGAAATGCTGCTGTACAAAATGTCCCCCTTTCCTTCCTTTTAAAAAATACATTCTGGGTTACATTTGTTTAGGTCACAAAGATACAAAATTATTGCATACAGAGAGCTGTCATGGCATGTTTTAGTAGAATCTCCTGCTACATGAAAATATGCTCACCTGGATCCTCGGAAATATCCTTTAGAGATTTTTTTCATCCATGGCCATTTTTCTGCAGATCTGAAAATATTGTTTATACATGGCAATAAATGATTTAATATAATGATGAAACAGCCTTCTCATCAGTTTTCACAGCATGATCTCTTTTTATTATTCTTCATTTTTGATGGAAATCACCTCCTTCATTATAGCAGAAAAAGCTCTCAGCCAGGTCCAATGAAACAGGTTTTCCTGTAAATATTGTTTTTAAGGCAACATGACATATGCTACTTTTCAGAATACTTTCCACTCAAAAAAATGAATTACACATAACCCCCTCACCAAATCTTTAAGGGTATTAAAATTTACCTAAAATTTGAATCCACTTTTTGCATCATTGCTTTATTTTTCTGCAGTGAATATGGATAGTGTAAAATGACTAGTTTCTAACCACTGTCATTTCCCATTGAAACCAAAACAAAACAACGTCTTGTGTTTTGCATTTCAAACACAGGGTTTCAGGGTTTCATTGTCTTCCCAAGAAACTTTCAATTTATAGCTAAATGAGTCCTTCAAAATAGCTGTTCATGTTTTATTTCTGTCAGTGCAGTCACCTGCCTCCTGCCCCCTCCAGGAGCAGGGGAGCTCCTGGTTGCACTTCTTTGTTTCACTTGGCTCAACATGCACCCTGTCCTGATCCCCAAACTGATCTGCACAGGTCAAGCTCTGCATCTGCTTGTAACCCAGTGACACAACTGGGGCACACTGGGAAAGAAAGTGTAAGTAAATGCTTTGGACTTTCATTATATTATACCATATCACATTAGGCTTCAGCTATGATTAGTCCCATAGACCTCTAGATTTTGAAGAGGGAAACAGTCAGCCTTGCATTCTGATGTCAAGTGATTGACATCAAGGTGTGGGTTGTTTTTTTTTTTTCTTGTTATGTTTCTATGTTCACTCACTGTTGCACATTTTGTTTGTCACTCTCCATGGGAAACAGACCCTTATTCTGCTAATAGTCAAAGATCCTGCCAAAAGAAAGACTCCCAGTCAGAAACATCTTCTGTCTTACTCCCAAGCCCAGCAATAACTCTTGATTCTTGGGAACAATTCCAGGTTTCTCTATTGCACAACAATACCCAAGTAAAACCAGATCTAAAGAAGGCTTTTCTTTAGCTTTGCAGAAGCTTATACAAACATCCTGGATCATCCCTGCAGTGAAAAAGCCACAGCTCTTAGAGAAGTAGTTGGAAACAAAGGAAAACATTTCCATGCGTCAGGGGAGATTTCTGCAGGCGAAAGATAGCTGCTGCTTTATTGACAAAACCTAACCCAGCAAAAATGATAGTAATCTGGCCCTGACAGCATGAAGAATGTGTATACTTTGTCCTCTGAACTCCTTGCTAAAGTGTTGGAAACAGAGAAGCTAATTATAACTTCTAGTTACATCACCCAAGGTTTCCATGGAGAATTCTAACACAGCAGTGAGGCTGTGTGTAGTTAGCAAGAGGCAGCAGGACAGATCAAAGGTCAACAGACCTGTTATCTTAGCCTTCAACATCGCCTTAATGCTGCCTGGGTGCTTTTACTGTGAGTTTGTCTTCCCTTAGACCTTCCCCCCCCCCCATACAGCCATTTCTAAAACATACCTTCTGAGGTCCTCTCTCATGAGGTCCCAGCGCCCTAAACCTGTTGGGTAAATTGGCCAAACAGCTGGTCCTCCTTCCCAAAATGTCCAGGCAGGATACATAATATCATTGTATTCAGGTGTCTTAAGAAAAAGGAGAGTTAATGTAAGAATAAGAGTACTTCAGTTTACTGACTGAGCCCAGCAGTAATGAATGTCCCTCCCAGGGGTTCTGTTGGCTTTCTCCATTACTGTTCCATAAGCAGCCACAAAAACTTTGTGGTCACTAGTCACTTTGTGGTCACCATTGTGTGTGGGATTCATATGAAGACAAGCCTATATGGCAACATTTCTAAGATTTAATAAAGGCTATGTCTTGCTGCATGACAACATGAGACTCACATGAGAAAACAACAAGAGACTTTCATAATATAGCAAACAGTAGAAGACCTGAGCTCCACTCACCTTTCTAAAAGCTTGTGCCTATGTGTAGCTACAAATGTTTTTTCCTGATCCTAAGTTGAGGCACTTTTATCTCCACAGAGGCACTTAAAAGCCACTTTTGATACTTAAGTCTGCAGCTCCTCAGTTCATTGTAGCCTTCCTAGAGAGCATTTATCCACTCACTGTAACAAATGTCCAGGTCATGTAAAAATTTCATTTCCTCTCTCCTATTTGAATGCTTAAATTCCCATATAACCAGAGGGAAGACCATTGATAAGTAATTCAACTCCTTCATGAAACCAGACCATAGGTCACTTCCCTGTGCTATTAGCTTCCAATTAACTGTCACCGGGAGATAATGGACAGAGTCTAAGGCCACCAAGATAGTTAGGAGCTTGGTGCACATGACATAAAAGCAGGGGCTGAGGAATGGGTTTGTTCATACACAGGAAGATGAGGCTTGGGGAAATCTAAATGTTGTCTCCTACAACCTGATGAGAAGTTCAGAGAAGGTAGAGGCAGACTTTCAGAAGTGCAGAGACAGAATGAGAGGCAACAGGCTTTGATTACAAAAAGGAAAGATCCAATTACAGATGGGGAAATACGTTTCCCTTCTGAGCAAGTTCAAACACTGGCTACAAATACTCTGTCCTCGGGGATGCTCAGAACTGGGCAGGACACAGCCTGGATCTAGCTGGTCCTGCTCTGAGCGAGGTGCTGGAGTGGGTGATCTCCTGAGGTCCCGTCCAACTTAAATGAGCGTGTGCTTCTATGATCTGCTCCTTCTCAATCTTGCTATAAAGAAGCACTGATAACAAACCATCCCAGGGTGGGCCTTTGGAAATGCACAATGAGACAATCCTGCAATCCCTTATGCTTTCAGATTCAGAATTCATCCTGGAGCCTTCTTCATTCTGGCAGTGACTAACACTGTCTGGTTAAATGTGAGCTGTGCCTGGGTCATGGCTGGTGAATGACCGTGCTTGCAATGCTGTACTGAAACCTCAGAGAGAGTTTTAGGATGGCTGTGAACGAGGCAACAGTTACAGATAGGATTAGAGTCCAGACTGAATGATCTGAAGACCTGGGTAGGATGCTATAACTTAGCCAAAACAGAACAGGGAATGAACTAGCAAAAGTAAATGGTTTATTGCTTCTTTTTGCATCTTACTATCTGCTGGGCTTCAGCCAAGGTCAGGATCTTTATCAGGATTAGGAAGCCAGGGTGCAGGATCTGGGCATACTGGGCACACACTAATGCAAAGCAAGATTAGCTAAGCTTGAGGTGTAGCAATATTTTGCTGGAAAGGATGAGACACGATGCTACTGTCATGTTTAGCAAACAGGAGTGGCAGAAATATATGGCAGAGCTCCCCAGTCTGGGACCAGAGATGCAGAGTGTCTCTACGTGTGTGCATGCCTTTGTGTGTGTGCATGTCTAGAGATGAAAAAGGGAATCCAAGGGAAAAGTGTTCACAAGAGACAGCAATATTAAAGAAAAGAAGAAACACCTATCTTCAGTACCAAAAAAGGGGATTAAAATATTCGTATTAAATGAGAATAACCGTGACAGCTGACTAATGATTAAAAATACCTAGCAATGCTGATAAACTATGGATACAATTTTAAGAGAGGCACTGCAGCAAATGACAGTGCTGCTGGCACACATCCCATCTAGCTGTGCATCATTCCTGTGGCAGAGGTACATTTTTTGACCTGGAAGGGGAGCTAATGAGGGGAAAAACTGTTCTACTGAATAAATCTGCAAGTCTGTCTGCCAAAAAAATGGAAGTGAAAGGAAACAAAGAGCAAAAAAAAGCAGGCAATTTTGACACAGAAAATCTGCAAGAGACCACTCTCAAAAATATGTTCCCAAGAGAAAGGAGGGCATGCATGTCTCAAATGCTCAGCTTTTAAAGGTGCACACACCTTACTGAACGAGAAGACTGGGATAAGGGGTTTCATCCACTTGGGGACCTGGGGATAGTCTCGCACATTGATCACCATTTCCATGTCAGGGAGGCGGCTGATAATCCCCAGAATGAAGTGCTCTACTCCACTGCATCTGGAGAGAAATGACAGATGACAAAGAGCTATATGGAGAAGGCAAAATCCTGCAGTCTCTCGCAGGCCTTTCTCTCTGTGCAGGAGTAGAGGAGATAGTGAGCCTGAGCCATACCATAACCCAGGCTGGGAAATGCCTACAGCAGCCTCCAGTGGAGTACATACACCAATGAAGCAACCCTTCCTGTGAAATCTGGCCTAATCTTCAGCTTTCTCTAGGACCCCACAATCAACCAACCCTTTGTACACTAAAGTGCAACAATGACATTTACCCCTTGCTACATTTACGCTTCATGTCTAATTTTCTAGGTTTCTGCTGTGATAAGGAATTCAGTCCTCTGAAATACCCTTGTGCTTAATGACTTTAAACTTGGCAGAGTTGGAAGTACTCCTGCATCTCAGCTAGGGAGATGAGACCTTCTGCACAGCCCTTACCTTGCAGGGAACAAGCAGTCCTGCTCACGATACAATTTGTTCTTAATGATTTGGTAGTGTGTCCCAAGCTTTCGGTTCACCACATCTGATATTATCTCCTTGGAAATGCCACTCTGAAAAGGAGCCAGGTCCTGCTTCCAGACACTGAAACAAAAAAATCAACTATTATTATATGGGATAGAGAGGATACTGTGCATTAAAATTACTGCAGCATACTGAATGGACTCCTAGATGCAACAATTTCCATATAGCTCAACACATGTGGCATAACTGACAATTTAAGTCACTTGGAAGAGCTGTTACTCAGAGACTCACAGGTCCAAGCTTAACTCTTTGAAGTGTGTTCTTTGCCCAAACAGAAAGCCCAATACAGGACTCTTGACTCTACTCCAGGACAACTCCATGGACAACTCCAGCTACTCTCCCAGAAAGCTCTTTACATACCCTGTCAGGTTTTGGGCAAAAGTCTTCAGCTAACTCAACCTTCGAGCTGTGACACTTGTGCTCTGGCCTTCCATGAACAATGGGCCACACCAAGACCAAACTCCTCACATAATACCATGCTATTTAGATATAAAACCATCAAATAACACTGTGCAGTGAAAGTCAACCCAGTATGAGTGGCCTGTGTAGCATGAGTTCTGTGGCATCTGCATGTCACCAGTGAGCTGTAAGCAGGCAGTATGAAAACATAAACCAAACAGATATAAGAAAATACAGAAAGAGGATGCAGTTTATATAAACTTAGTCTAAAGGTCCTCAGATGTAACGGCTTGGAGCAGTTAATGAACACTGTTGTAACAGCCATGGAGATGTCCTCCCCACATTTTGGTTGACACTGTCCTCAGTGCGTTGTTTTAGTGACAACGCTGTCAGGGTGATCCCCCTGTGACAGTGTTCAAACACTGGCACAGGTTGCCCAGAGAGGCTGTGGAATCTCTGTTCTGCAAGATGTCTAAAACCTGACTGAGTCTCTGCAACACTGCTTGAGCAGAGGAGTTCAACTTGAGGAGCGCAGGAAATCCTTTCTAACCTCCAGGATTCTGCTATTTCACAATCAGGGAGAAAGCAGTAAAACTACATAAAGAATTGCCATTATGCAGATAGGCTGACCACAGGACAAGCAGTCTGGCAGGGATGCAAATGCAATGAGCTTGAAGGAAGAAAGGCAGTTTTATTCATGTCATTGTAACCTATCCATGTCATTGTAACCTAAGTGACTACTGAAAGGTAACAACAAACAAGTAAGGAGCTTCAGTCCTTGACCACTGAGTCACAGAAGACTAAACACAAGTACAATCTCTATGGGGAAAAGTACTGGCTGTCAGTGTTGCACTGCGTATTTACACACTTCCAAATCAACTATCAAAATGAACTAAGTTTCTTAAGTGTCACACAGTGTATGTGCTGTATTATCTTCCTGGGTTCTTCCGTAATGCCTGTCACGGAAGCAGTGTTCTTTATCAACCCTTAAATCAACTGCTGCTTTAGAGAAAACTAGGTTTCAAGAATCCCAGCAACTGTAACTTCATCTTACTATCAACTATCATGTTCTGAAGCAGATCTGGAGGTTGTTACTATTTGGGAAGGTGTTCTAACCAAAGGTGGGCAGGAGATGGTAGAGTGTATGTTTAAAGATCAGGAGATGTCTTTAGGCTGTATCTGAATTGGAACTCAGGAAAAATTCTGGAAGGCTAAACTATGACACTTTTGTCATCACTATTTCAAAAACCAACAAGGACCAAAAATTTCAAACAGAGTGCACAAACTGTTCCCCAGTAGGACTCATCTGATATTAAAAGCTAATAGAGCACTGAATCTCACACCCAAAGTGAGTGAACACATCCTGTACTTCTGACCAGGAGGCTTAAAGTTGAGTATCTGGATTTCTGCATTTGGCATTCTAATCCCAAAGGCAGAGGAATATTCACTCTTGCCTGAATTACCTCTTCTCCTGTAAATAAAAATGCTGCTTAAAGGTATCAAAAAAGCCCAGACCAACAATCCCTGCCCATATAGCAATGATGACCTAAGACCCTGTAATTTTTGCAACAATGTAGCTGTGCCCTATCTGTGGGAACAGAAAGGAAGTTTGGTTTGGCTATGTCTACATGACAGATCAGCCTGTACATGTACTGTCTACAGTTGTCTTGCATCACATATAAGCCTCTAGCATCATATTCACTGTAGGAAGATCAGGCCAGCATTTCAAGTCAGAGAGCTGTCATTATGCATAATGCTCTGAAGTTATTACAAAAATAAACAAGACTTTTGTCTTCCTGAATGGTCTTCTCTTGATCATCCTTTAGTCATGTGAAAGTCAGGCACACTACAATTCTCAAAATAAGTGACCTAAACTCCCCAGAAAGAACACTAAAAAGTACAACACACCATCACATCAAATGAGCCTGTGCCCTGTAACAATCTTAAGTATTTGCAGTATCTTGCACATACTTGATTTCTTCCACCTTTAAAATCCCATGAGAAAGACTTGTTAGCAACACTGCACTGAGAAAGAAGGTGGAAGTGGGTTGTTAATACAGAAAAATCACCAATTGCGCGACCATATATATGTATATATATACATGAAATGCTGTCAGTATCTGTTCATAGAATCATAGAATATCAGGTTGGAAGGGACCTTAAGAATCATCTGGTCCAGCCTTTCTTGGCAAAAGCACAAAGCCTGGCAAAAACCAAAGTTGTTCAATCACAGAGGACAACAATGAGAAAGACCATTTTGCAGGTGGGCGCACTTTTTATTGGAAACACAGAGGACAACCTGTTTCACAGAGTGCTGTTAGAAATATTCTCCTCTTAAGCTCTCTGACCTATGATGTCTGCTGATGTGACTATAGCCTAAATATTCTCTAGCCAATTCCCACCCATCAGCGATGGCAAAAGCCTACATGGACAAAAGGAAACCGTTCTCTCACCTTTGGTGGCAGCTGCAGTTCTCCTTGACACACGGCTTATAGTCTTCCACAGCTTTCTTAATTTGGTCAGTTATCTTTTTCCATTTGGCATCTGAAACACGCAGGAAGGAAAAGTTAAGAGGACTTAATCCATCCAACTACCAGAGCAAATACCGGGACCCGAGCAGGATTCCTGCTCCAGCTGGCCATAGCAATACACCGCTGTCCCACAGCACACTCCAGCCCTGCTCCAGCCCAGCGAGCCTGAAGGGAGCGGCTGCAGGGAGACAAACCGCGACAAAGGGGCGACAAACGCAGCTGCGGGGAACCGGGGAAGGGGCTGCGGGTCGGGCCCCCCGTGGCGGTCGCCAGGCTGAAAGGAAAACCGGGAGGAGCCGATCGCTAAAGGAACTGGTAGGCTCCTCCCGGCTTCCCTTTCAGCCCGGGGACCTCCACGGCGGGCAGGGCGGAGGCGAGACCCCCCCCTCCCTCATCGCCCTAACGGGACGGGCGGGCTCCTTCCCGTGCCACTGCCGTTCCCTCCTCCCCGCCATCGGCGGAGCCGCGTCCCTCCCCGCCCCCCAGCCCGGCAACACCCTCAGACCCGAGAGCCGCTTACCTGCCTGCTGGCCCGCAGCGGCAAGCTCCAGCCACCACACGGCGACCGCCGCCAAGGCGCACAGGCCCAGCGCCGCCCGCCCCATGCCGCCACGGCCGCCGCCAGCACCGTTCTGCGCCTGCGCCAGGGGACACCGGGGCGATGGGGAGACAGGGGAGGGGGTGATGCCCCAACCAAAGATGGCGGCCGCCGCCCTAGGGCCCCGCGCAAAGATGGCGGCGCGAGTGGCGGGCGTCGTGCCGCGGCGCTTGATGGGAGCTGTAGGACAAGGAGACGGGGAGGGTGCTGCGAAAGGACCCTGCGCCCGGAGAAGGGCGGGATGTGCCCCTGCGATAGGCAGAGAAACACAGAATCGTTTTGGGTTGGAGCAGACATTTGAGATCATTGAGTCCAACCATTAATCCAAAAGTGCTAAATCCACCACTGAACTATGTCCCTCTGCATGTCCTCATCTGTGTCCTCATCTATGCATCCTTTAAATACCTCCAGGGATGGTGACTGAACTGCTGCCCTGGACAGACTGCTACCCCAATGCCTGACAACGTTTTCGGTGAAGGATTTTTTTCCCTAATATTAGATCTAAACCTGCCCTGGCACAAGTTGAGGCTGTTGATTCTCACCCTAACACTTCTTTCTTGGGAGAAGAGATCAACACCTGGCTACAACCTCCTCTCGGGTAGTCCTAGGGAGCAATAAGGTCTCCCTTCATCCTCCCTTCCTCCAGACTAAGCTACTCCAGTTCCCTCGGCCACTCCTCATAAGACTTGTTCTCTAGACCAGACTCAAGAAATTAAAAGAGCTTCTCTGGACATTCACCAGCACCTCAATGTCCTTCTTGTAGCGAGGTGCCCAAAACTGAACGCAGTACTCAAGGTGCAGCCTCACCAGTGCTGGGTACAGGGAGACATTCACTGCCCTAGTCCTGCTGGCCACCGTTTCTGATACAAACCCCTCCAAATAACCTCCTGGCTCTGCTTCTGTGCTACTCAGGAGTGCCACAAGCTTTGTGCAGACCTTTTGCTGCTGGTGGCCCTCACTACCTTTAAGGTTTTTAGGGGCAGAACTTTACCCTGGCGGCCTGAATTAATCACGCAGTTTGTTCACCCTTTAAGAGGCTCCTTCTCCCGGCCCCACCTCTTGCTGTTGACAAGGGCTGATTCAATTTGATCATTTAGTATTAATTCATCAATCTCATTGCTAGGATATAAAGGTTTAGATTGATTTGTACAAACTCTTCTGCAGCTCCAGGGGTATGCACCGCAGGAGAGAAGAGAAATGGTTGTTGAGTGACATCAACATAATGCATAGAACCTTCTTTTTGCAAAGTGGTTTCTCTGAATATAGTCTTTAAAACTACACAACCCCTCCCCCCCCCCTCCTATTTAGTGTTTGGGTCAGCTCAGTCATACGTGGCCAACCTTCAGGAGACCCACTCATTAATCTGGTGCTGGATGTAATAGCCATGCTGATAAGCAGCAAAATTAATGTAGGTGAAAAGGGCTGGGGCTAAGCAGATACTGTCCTGATACGAATGTAGACCAGCCAAACAATGTTTATTCCCTAGGTTGAGTGTGGAAAGGCCTCTTCATGGGGTCTGTGTATGCAGATGTGAACACTGAACTTTCATCTTTCCCAGCCCAGATCCAGCTTGGTGGTTTTAGTTTCCAGGAAGAGGTGCTGTAGCTGCCTGTTAATAGGAAAGGGACACATTTACAGTAAGTTTGTACCTCTAGCATGAATATTGAGTCATTAGCTGCACGAGCCAACTTGTAATAAAGGGCTCTTTTGTGTGAAACTGAATTGGTCCTGTAGGTATCTGTAGGTTTGGACGGAGATACAGTCGCCAGAAAACAGATCGAAGAGGAAAAGCATGTGCTGAGGAGTGTGAAGGTTTCTGAAGGACTTGAGTTCTGAACACCTACAGTCTTGCTAAATCTGCAAGAACTGGTGAACTCTGGGTACTAAGTGCTGGCTCACTCTGTGCAAGACCAGAAGTAAATGCTGGTATCAACAATGAGTTGTGTGACTGGAGAGCAGGGGCTCCTCTATGCAGAGAGAGACTGCATCTGTTGAAGTAAAAGACTTCAAGGGACTTTTTGAACACCTGCTTGAAGAACAGAATAGAATATAGAACAGGATGGACTATTTTGGCTGGAAGGGACTTACAGTGGTAGTCTAGTACAACTGGGGCTGACCAAAAATTAAAGCATGGTGTCAAGGGTATTGTCCAAATGCTCCTTAAGCATTGTGAGGCTGGGGGCATCAACCACCTATCTAGGAAGCCTTCTCAGTAAAGAAATGCTTCTTAGTGCCCCATCTAAACCTCCTGTGGTGCAGCTTTGAACCATTTCCATGGACTCTGGCACTGGATATCAGGGAAAAGAATTCAGCATCTCTCTCTCTACTCCTCACCTTCTTAGAAAGCTGTAGAGAGCAATGAGGTCGCCCCTCAGCCTCCTTTTTTCCAGACAAGCCAGAAGCCCTCAGCTGCTCCTTATAGGACATTATTTACAGCCTTTTCACCAGCTTTATTGCCCTTCTCTGAGTGAATTCAAGGACCTTCACGTTATTTTTCAACTGCAAGGCCCAGAACTGCACACAGTAAGCTCCCAGTGTGTTCAGCACAGCCCCGTACTGAGTATGCAGCTGGGGTTTTCCTCCAACTGTTGCTCCAGCTGGCTGAGTGATTGGATGGGTGAACTATGAGGCAATAAGTGAATGTCATGTGAATTATCTGCTATGATTAATAACAGCTTCCTAGAGTGAAAACCTTGACTACTTCTGTCTGTGTCATCTTTAACTCCTCTTGCACAACCGAAGAATTTTTATGGAAATCAGGGGAATCAATCCCATCTTTCCATCTTCTAGAGTCCCTCTGTCTTCCTTTTCATTTCTGCATAGGGTCTCCTTTCTTCCTTTTCCTTGACTGTCCCTTTCACAGCTGCAGTATCCACAGAACCAAATCTGAGGATGGTCTAAAGGCCCATAAGAGCTGAGTTCTGTAAAAGTGTGAACTTTAAGTAAAGGCAAAAATTGCTGATATTTTTACTCATCTGTGTTTGCCTCCAATGTCCTCCCTCAGTCTTAGCCAGCTCTACATGGCTAATCCACCCATTATTTCTAGCAAAATTTTCTGTCTTCACTCTCAGGTTCCAGACCAGATTTGCCTGCTTATTTCCCAACTGACTGAATAGAGACATCAGTGCACCATTCCAACACCATTTCTGGTTGTTTCTCACAGCACCCCTCTAGTCTCTTACACAGCTGGTAGAGCTGTAGTAGTTTGCTCTGTAGCAAAGGTTATTTCGGGTGCTTTCTCTGAGGCAAAGAGTAGGAGTGGTAGTCAGCATAAATGTTTAATAGGCCCTGAGAGCTAAGACTTTAAGATGAGGCTGCTTTTGAAGGTACATTTACAGCCTCTGCTCTCCCAGGCTTTGTATAATGAAAGCACCCCAGGCCACTGTGGTGTGGTTTTGGCATGCACCGTAGTTCCCCTCAAGCATGTTGGATGGTTGTTAAGCTTCAGAACCCCTTGACTCTCACTTCAAACACAGCCTTTGCCTCACCCTCTCTACCTTCTTAATTTCCTGCAAATCCAGAGCTCTGTGCAGGAGCATCTGGCTATGATCTCTGATACCCTCTCTCAAGCAGTCCCTCCCTCATTTTTTTTTTTCTCTGCCAAATCAAGTACAAACACCCACAAATTTACTTTCATCATGTTCCATATGCCTGGAGTGGAAAATCACAAGTCTGGTGTCCTTGCTTTACATATTCAACATAGGTTAGAAGAAGGGTGCTTGGGAAAGAGTTTCATTCTCTAAGGTTGCTATAAGTCTGAACTGAAGGAAACATGCTTTCTAGATCTTGAGTTTCTCTCAGAGCTGTGGTGTAGCTTGTCAAGTTGCTACTGTCTGCCTGTGCAGAGTTGAGGCTTTTTCTCCTTTAATTCATCCTTTTGTGCTAAATGGAAGCCCTAGGTTTTCTGACCTCCTCAAATAATGGCAAACTTTTCATGTGAAGAACGGCCATCCTGCCTGCAGAGAAGCTCTCCAGAAGTATGCACAGCCAGAGGAGGGTTATGTGCAGCTGGAGAAGGTGTAAAAGGGGAAATATACAGACAATGTAAATAAAGCTTCCTGTGAAGTGATGTGAGGCAGCTGGTGTGTGGTTCTTCATATAGCTTTCACACTTGATTGTCAGGGGGCCAGGCTGCTGCAAAAGGCATAGGTACTTCCAAAACTCAGAGGAGGGAGGAAACAAGCTACAGAGGCTGCTGAGGTTCCACACCTGTGACTGAAATTAGTGGGGCTTCTGGGGCTGAGCCCAGTCTTTCCCATAAGAAGCCACATCTCCTCTAGGGAGTCAAGATTGTTTCCTGTTGGTCAGCTCCTCATGGAGCTTCTTTTCCCTCTGGCTCTGAGAAGTGTCCTGTAAACACATGGGCCTGTGGAAATGCTGGGCCATGGCTGTCAGGATCCAGGAAGGCTGGTGACATGTGCAGTGCATGGCTTGGGGATGTTTAGTATTGAATATTCAGTTATTTTATGCAAAGGAGGCTAATTATGAAACTTAGAGCAACTGGAACAATGCGTGAGAAGTGCAGCACCAGAATATGATACCCAGCAAGGGTCATGAACTGAGGCTCAGCCTGCAGAACTGCTGAGCTGGACTGGGCAAAGTAAGTACAGGAGATCCCAGAGTTTGGTCTTGATGAAAACCCCACCCGAGCATGCCAGTGAAGGAAGTCAGTAACCCATCCCTCATCTCAGCCTAAGGGTTTATGAAGGCAAGGGAAACAATGGAGGATACGAGCCTGAGGTCAAAGTTTAAGTAGTGGTGCATACTGTGGGAGCAATACTTATCAGCTACATCTGGTGCCAGGAAGAAGATGCAAGAACTGCAGTGTCCTCATCCTTTGAAGAATCTGTGCCGAGGGATGCCACTGTTCATGACAGTGATGACAGTAATATAAAGAATTTTTCATAATGGCAACAGACTGTAGCAGCCCCAAAAGGGAAGAGGGACACCTGTTTAGTGTGAACTCTGTGTGTAAGTGCACATATAAAGATGGAGCCAGAAATATATTTAAGCCTTTATTTACACCCCTTTTCAGAAGTTCAGAAGATGTAGGGCTCTTGTACAGGTGTTTGGGGATTAAATTTCATTAAGACTCTGGCACAAACAGCAAACTGGAAAAGGCACGTATCTTTAGTGGTGGAATATGGGGGGCACTTGGTAAATTTTGTGGATAAAATCCCTTTTTTCTTATCAAGAAGGTGTATTCAATTATGTACCTATTTGTCTTTGCATTTGTTGCAGGGCACCAACACAAGCTAAAATTGAATATATTCCTATAGAAAAAGCCTTGGCATTAAGCCATGGCTGTAAAGATCTTTTAAAATCTGTTTGAGAGGCCATGTTAACTAAAACTGATCATAACTCACTTTTTGCCATTGCCAGTGGGGATCTGGCAAACACCTTCTGCAAACAGAGCGCCTCATTCTTTAGCTGCAGTTGTATAACTTGCAAATTGAATGTGAACCTGAGAAAGATTTAGTAGTTGCAGGCATACTCTCTAGAGCCTTTGACAGAAATGCTGTGGAACAAAGTCCCAGGCTAGATTATGTATATGTCAGTTGGGGGAAACAAAACAGAAAAAACCAACCCTGTCGATTCTCCAATGAAATTCAGAATTTTATTGCTGAGGATGAGACACTGCAGGATGTAATTAAGGTTCTACTAGAAGATGATTTGCACAGCTTATTCTGTCCCTGCTTCAGTTTAAAACGACTTAGATACCACTTCTCTGAGGCATGAAGAAAACTGATCCTTGAAGTGTTGCAGGAAAATAGGGATACAGAAAGCCATTTAGAGCCTGAAGGCAGTGCGAGACACCTCTGCCTCCCTCAACAGTCAGAAATACAAGTGATGGTAAATAGAGGAGTTCATGCTGGTGGAAAACACTCACTCTCTAGAAGGAAGCTAACGAAGTAGGCTTGCATCAGCTTGATGTGGGAGTCCTGAGCAGCCATTTTCATGTCGCCGGGTTATCTTCACTGCAAGGCACTAAAGCATTATAAGGGGGCAGGTCTCTTATGTCTGCTAACAGTGAATTTCATATACGTAGCAATAATGTCTGTCAGCAGGCTACAGTTTAGTACAAGCTCAGGAGTGCTGCAGCTAATTCCCTGTGCCTAAACCTACCACGCCGGTGAAATGCGATGTGGAAATACTGCCAGGAAGGGGGCAGTGTCAATCAATCTGTTGCATTTCTGGCACTACTCGCTTGCAGTGGATTGTCACATCTGTGCTAGCAGAAACTGGTATCGTATACGGGCGGGCTGGTTGAGATAAGTAAACAGAACAAGTGGAACAAAATGTGGCCTGATTTTGTAGTCTGAGATTGGCAGCATTTCACAAGCGATACGGATGCATAGTAACAGCAAGAAACCACAATCACAGATGGGGTGTGCTCTGTGGAGATTTTGTGATCATGTTGCAGGCAGTGTATGGTGTGGAGAAATAGATTCATGTTTCCCAAATTCCAGAAGACAGCAGGAGAGTGTAAATTACTGCCTTTTACAGTGGTGGTGCCAGGTTAGAGGTGCTGTAGCCCAGAAAGGTAAGCAGCTAGAAATAGCAGGCTTTTTGCCAACTAACCATGGTATGGGATTTCCAGAGGATACAGGTGACAGGGAACATCTGTGACAACAGGACTTTTATTACAGGAGAGCAGACAGCTTGTCTGTGCATGCTGTTGTTCTTTAGATGGGTGTAGTTGAACCTGGCTCCTCTGGGGAAGCTCTGTACTTTTGAGAAGCTCTCAGAGGAGGTGACATTGTGCCGAGGCTCAAGCTGAACAGCACCCATCAGCCCAAGCTCAGACAGTGATTAATGCAAAGCTTTTGGGAGTTTCTGCTTAGGACCAATTCCTGAACAACATGGAATATGGGAGCTCTTGCTCACTAATTTATCTGGCAAAAAATGGCATGTCTGTGTATGAAGTAAATGCTCAGTGTTGAGAAGCCTCTAGTTCCTCCTAAAGTCCCAGGACTTGTCACTACCAGTGTCATTGCTTCAGCTACTTTGTTTCCTGAAGACTATCATAACCCGAGAATGTCTAGATGGTTGTGACTCCATATATGTTAATATGGTCAAGTAGTTAAATCACTGAAGCATGGAACTATAATTGTGAGTAGCTTTGTTCCAACAACTTTTTTTTGCAGAGCTGCACAAAAATTGTGTGATTCTGTTTCTTAGCATTGCTTGAATGTAATAGAATTTTGTTTTGCTAATAAACTGAGGCATTAAGTTTCTAATTTAGGGATGGGATAAAATAAGTTGTGCTCTGATTTCTAATCACGGGAGAACTCTTCTAATGTGCACATATTCTGTGTTTGTCTTATAAAAATCTTTTCTTAACAATGCCCATTGCAGCTAATTTGTAACTGCAGAGTGTAAACATTGATTTCTAAAGTTTCTTTAATAGATCCCCAAGCTACTTAATTATCACTTAGTGACCCCTGTTTTCTAATGGTGATTAGCTTAGCTTCCTCAAACTTCGTGAGAGCTGGGTCTCCAGTGGCAGTAAGATGGACAACTTCTAATAATAGGATAGGAAGGTCTCCAACACATTACTGGTTCATGTCCTACCAGGAGTAGGATCTGCCCTTCACAGTGATACCCCTCTTAGCTGGGCATCTGTCTAGTTCAGCTAAAGCATGTATTAAAATCAGGGAGAAGCAAATTCAAATCAGAACTTCTCCAGGCTTTAAAAAAATCCTTTCTCTCACTAAACCTCTCCTCGTGGAAGGCTTGTTCTGGGTCTGGCATAACTTTTGTTCTGCAAACCAGCTGCATTCTTCAGTATCTGTGACTATGTGAGTTGAGGGAAAGAGCAACCTGCTTTCTGAGAATGATTTGCCATGAGGAAAGCCTTTAGGCTAACTTAATCCCTGTTACACTTACATTGACTTAAAGAGCTAACAGGGCTGAACTTCTCATTTAGAGATGGAGTCTTCCACTGCAACTTTGCATCCCACATCACTATTTAAATGACTGCCACTGGTTGTAACATCAGAGCATCACATCTCACACTGATGTTCTTATGGAGCAGATGGTTAGAGAGTTGTTCTTGGACTTGGCCATCCTGAATGAGGTATCACCAAAAGGAAAGGGGGTGGCTGTAGAAAAAAATTATCAGTTTCTACCTGCATTTGGAAAAATAAAAGGTGAAACACATAGAGACAGATTGGGAAAGGATAAAGAAATTATAGACGGGTCATCAGAGACATCAGAGATTTTAAAAGCTTTCAAGACCATAAGGTACACTCGTTATTTTATTCCAGCCCATAACATGCAGTAAGATAGCAGCTCAAACACATGAGTTCAGAGTACCCTCTACACTGCCTGTGCTACAAAAACAATATTTGTACCTTACCTGCCAGGTAAACCCTGAAGTTTATAAAGAGGGAATAATTGCTGGCTATCAAAGGTCTGAGCAGCAAAATATGCTTGCATCCAGAAGAGCTTTGAACCAGTTGTCACAGAGTTCAACAGATGGCTTTAACTCCTCTACAGCAACATCATCTTGCAACAGGGCTAGAAAGAATATTCTTGGGCTAGGAATCCAGGCCCTTAGACCCTGTGCTGCGAGTAGCTGTCCTCTTTAGAGTACCCACAAGGTTAAAAGCACTTGGTTTATTCAGTCCTCAGAGCAAGATAATCCTGATAGCATTGTGCTTATACTGGAAAATATTGAGAAGAAAAGACAAGAAGTAGGAATTCTGGGGAAAAGTACTGATTAAAGCAAAGGGCATAAAAGATAAAGTGTAGAGACTCATTATAACTTTATTTAGGCAGAAATTAGAGAAAGGCTTTTACTGATCAGAGAGGAGAGCTGTTGGAAGAGACTTCCAGAAGTATTAGTTATTGGTTTTCTTGTTACCTCCTATTGTCAGAGGGCTAGATCTATCTTAAAAGGGATACTGAGACCATCTGTCAGGGATGATAGGGTATAGCTCAGAGATGCCCACTAGTCTGAAACAAGCACTAAAACTTTTCTTCTTGTCAAGTACAGTACCACTGAAAATTCAGAAAATAATACTGAAGGATGCATTGCAATGCCTTCAGGTCCAATAATATGTCTAGGTCTGCCCATCATTCTTGACCAACACTTGCCTTCTTCTCAAAACATTCAGTGATGGAGCCTGCTCAGACTAGTAGGAATTTTTGGCTCATTTTGGGCTTGCTTCCATGGCAAGTCCAAATCCTGCCTTCCAGTGTTGGCATTGTATGTCTCATGTAGCCAGTCTCTCCCCTGTCTACGACATTTGAATAGCTGATTTTTCCTAAGTGACTGTAGAATTTTGCATGTCATTTTTTTTAATGACACCTTTTTTTTCCCCAGACTTTCTCAGATAATCAAAACTGTTTTGAATACTAAGTCTAGTTTCCAACATATCTGCAGCCCCTCCCAGCAAGGTGCTACCTAAAAGTTTAACATGTTCAGCCTCAGTTCCTTCTTTCTTGCTATTAATGAGAATATTGAATAATATAAGTTCTGGGAAGCTCTCAACAAAAATCTTGCTTGATGCGTCTCTCCAGTTTGTTGTAGAAGTAGCAGCAACTTCACTTGCTTTGAAATTTCTCCCTCCTCCAGCTGAGGATCAGCTTTTCTGAAAGAACTAAAACAACTTGCTTTCACAGACTCTGAAATGTTCCAAGCTTAAAATCTGTTATGAAGAAAACTCTCCAAAGTCTGGGGCAACACAGAGTATGCCTAACAGCAGAATTTACTCATAGAAGATCCATGCTCTAGCTGTAAAATCCATAAACATTTAAAAGGAAAAGATCTGCTCAAGGAAACTCTTTTAAGTATTTATGGCACCCTGCCAGGACAGCTACCAGGCCTAGACACCTCCTGGCCTTAGAGCTGGAGTGCTATATAGAAATAGTCTCACCAGATTGTTGGGAAAAAAAGAAAAGAAAAGAAAGAGAAAAGAAAAAGAAAAAGAAAAAGAAAAAGAAAAAGAAAAAGAAAAAGAAAAAGAAAAAGAAAAAGAAAAAGAAAAAGAAAAAGAAAAAGAAAAAAGAAAGAAAAGAAAAGAAAAGA